>NC_059073.1:13205224-18205224 GCF_020497125.1 Mauremys mutica | reverse complement strand
AGGGCATGAATATACTCATGTAGGCTCTGCCTCTTGCAAGGTGAAAGCCAGGGCCTGAGTGGGGAGAGCCTGATTGCTACTGTCAGATTAATTAAAACGGTAGGAAAGAAGCTACGTTTGTAAATATCTGAATGAAGCATTACTTGATTATCAGCGCATTCAGAGTAGGAACATGCTCATAATTCTATACATTTGCATCAATCTGCATCCCTGCACTGCCCTGAGTCCCCTGGTCTCTTCTGGAATCTCTGAGCAGACTTGTCCATCCCAGCTGGGGCCATCTGCTATTTCAAAATGGTGTGAGTTCTCAAACTCAAAGCCACTCTCTGGTTTTAAGCCTCACAATAACCCTGAGAGGTAACTCTATATTATCCTAATTGTGTAGATGGGGAAAGTAAGGCAGAGCCGGTTACGTGGCTGTCCCAAGCCCACAAGAAGGACCAGGCATTCAGGGCCACCTCTGTCCCTTGAAAGGCCAGAGCATAGAATTTAAGCTGAATCCAGCAGGGGTCCTGATAAGCCAGTGGTAAGGGTCTTGTAGAACCAAGCTGAAGTTTCTGAGATGCATTTATCACTAATTCAGTGTAAGTGCTTCTGATTTAGATAACTGGACAGTATAGTTCTTAGTGATTTGTTTCATTTCAGATCCCTATAGTGTAAATAGCCTCTGCCCAAGCATTGCCAGCAGAAATGCACTTTTCTTGCTTAATACAATATAGTTGTTCTCTTTAAAATGAATATTTTCTTCTCACTAGTGAAATATACAGTGCCGTCTCTGCAATAGGAGGTCTCTTCCTCAAGCTAAATAGTATCAGCTGGTCTGATATTTTGTAGAACAGGGGGTTCCATATCTAATTTTCTATAGAATCAAATCCCTTTCAAGTTGCGCAGTAATTTTCACCAAGTCAAAGTGGGTGTAAAGTGCTACCATCCTGGTTTAGATTTACTGCTTGTCAGGATGTGAGTGACTTCACCAGCAGCAGGGCAGTGGAGAAGCTAAAGACAGAAATTACCCATTATGTCACCCATTCTATTCCACAGCTAGTGTAGGATTGATTCCCTATTGAACACCTGCCAGTGCTCTGTCCAGGCAACTTTTAGACTTGCCACGTAATAGAGTGAAGCTTATATACTTTCTTTTGGGGGCTTATAAAGAGGCTAATAGATCTTGGTGTCAGGAAGCTTTGCTTGAAATCAGCCTAAACTTTCCCTTTCTTATTACATCACATTACTCCCAGTTAAACCTTGTTGTAACATTATGAAGCATTTCTCTTCCTCTGTGGTGTGTACACCATTCAGATAGCTGTAGCCAGTTATGTCCCCCCAGTCATCACTTAAGCCTGGTCTACACTAGGCGTTTAAATCGGTTTTAGGAGTGTAAAACCGATTTAATGCCACAACCGTCCACACTAGGAGGCACCTTATATCGATTTTAATGGCTCTTTAAACCGGTTTCTGTACTCCTCCCTAACGAGAGGAGTAGCGCTAGTATCGGTATTACCATATCGGATTAGGGTTAGTGTGGCCGCTGATCGACGGTATTGGCCTCCGGGCGGTATCCCACAGTGCACCACTGACCGCTTTGGACAGCAATCTGAACTCGGATGCAGTGGCCAGGTAGACAGGAAAAGCCCCGCAAACTTTTGAATATTTCCTGTTTGCCCAGCATGGAGTTCCTATCAGCACATGTGGCGATGCAGTTAAAAATCAAAATAAAGAAAGAGCTCCCGCATGGACCATGCGGACGTGATCGCTGTAAGGGCAGGCAAATCTGTTCTATCAGTGCTCCGTTACAGAAGACGAAATTCAAAATCATTTTTTTAAAATCTCCAGACAGACGCCATAGCAGGGGCTCAGCGCACTGCTGCGTGACAAGCGTAACGGAAAGCCAAAGAATCAAATGGACGCTCATGGACTGGAGGACTCAAGCTATCCCACAGTTCCTGCAGTCTCTGAAAAGCATTTGCATTCTTGGCTGAGCTCCAAATGCTTCTAGGGTCAAACACCGTGTCCGCGATGGGTCAGGGCATAGCTCGGCAATTTACGCACCCCCCCCCACCCCCAGAAGTGAAAGGGAAAACAATCCTCTCTTGACTCTTTTACATGTCACCCTATCTTTACTGAATGCTGCAGATAGACGCGATGCTGCAGCCGTCAACACTAACATCCTCACTCCCCCCCCCCCGCCATGGGTGGCTGATGGTGCAATACGACTGATACCCGTCCTCGTCATCAGTCTATTGGCACATGGGGCAGTGCAAAAGGGCTGGTAACCATGCCGACTAGCATCAGTGAGGTCAATCAAGGGCGCCTGGCCCTAATTTTTCCTTGTAGATGGTGCAGTATGGCTGGTAACCATCCTCATAATAGCAACAGGGGGCTGAGCTCCATCAGCTCCCACCCTTCATGTGTAAAGAAAATATTCAATTGCCCCTGGACTAGCAGAGGGATGCTGGGCTCCTCTTCTCCACACTCCTTACTGTCCTGTCTGGACTATCATAGCAGCTGGAAGCTGCCTTCCACTCATTTCTCACTAACAAGTCACTGTGTCTTATTCCTGCATTCTTTATTAATTCATCACACAAGTGGGGGTGCAATGCTATGGTAGCCCAGGAAGGCTGGGGGAAGAACAGAATCAACAGGTGGGGTTGTTACAGGAGCACCCCCTGTGAATAGCATACAGCTCATAATTTCTGTGGGATCTGACACAGAGCAGCTGTGCTCTTTGGCTCTATGATACAGTGGTTCTCTAGTACACTTGCCCATATTCTAGGCAGGACTGATTCTATTTTTAGATACCAAAAAGGAGGGATTGACTCAGGGAGTCATTCCCAATTTTGGCTTTTGCACCCCTGGCTGATCGGCCAGGGGCACTTATGACAGCAGCAAATGGCACAGTGCAAAAGGACTGGTAACCATGACCATCTTATTACCAATTTATGGTATGGTAGATGGTACAATATGGCTAGTAACCATCTCTGCTATCATGCAAAAGCAAAAGCATGCTTCTGTGTAGCGCTGCTGAATCGCCTCTGTGAGCGGCATCTATTACACATACGGTGACAGTCACAAAAGGCAAAACAGGCTCAATGATTGCCATGCTATGGCATCTGCCAGGGCAATCCAGGGAAAAAAGCCGCGAAATGCTTGTCTGCCGTTGCTTTCCCAGAGGAAGGAGTGACTGACGACATTTACCCAGAACCACCCGCGACAATGATTTTTGCCCCATCAGGCACTGGGATCTCAACCCGGAAGTTCCAAGGGGCGGGGGAGGCTGCGGGAACTATGGGTTAGCTACGGAATAGCTACCCACAGTGCAACGCTCCAGAAATCGACACTAGCCTCGAACCGTGGACGCACACCACCGATTTAATGTGTTTAGTGTGGCCGCACGCACTCGATTTTATAAAATCTGTTTTACAAAACCGGTTTATGCAAATTCGGAATAGTCCCGTAGTGTAGACGTACCCTTAGCTTCCTACACATAACTTATCTCTTCTAATCTTCCTTCTCGATCAGTCTCTCCAGCCATTTGTGTTGGTCTTCTCTGAAATCTCTCCAATATGTCAACATTTTTTCATGACCAGAACTGAATGCAACACTCCTAGCTACTTTTACTCCCATGCCATATACTATGGTGATGGTGATGTCCTCTTAGTGCAATCCTGGCTCTCAATCATTTTGATTGCTACTCTAGCATTTTGCAAACTCAGAGCTAACTTTCTGTCTGCTACCAGGCTTTTTCTTCTCCTATTAAATATTTGCATTGCAGCCACTCCTCTAAATATCATTAGCTGTATTTTTTCCAAGCAGGATTTCACAGTACATATCAAAAGTTTTCTACCTAAAATGTTATAGACTGAAATTTGGATTTTCAATTAATTACAATGTAATGACCAGTGTCACAGGAGCCAGCAAATAGAGCTGAAACGTGGGATCCTGACTGGAGATCTGTTGGAGGGTTCAGCCCCTGTTTCTGAGGAGCAGTGAGTGAGTTCTTGAGAGTGTGTTTGTTTGCTGGTTTGTTCTCAGTTGGAAAATTCTGGTGGGGGCAGTGTGTTGTGAGACTCATAGAATTAGAAGGGACCTCAGGAGATCATCTAGTCCAACCCCCTGCTCAAAGCAGGACCAGTCCCTAGATTTTTACCCCAGTTGGCCCCCTTAAGGATTGAACTCACAACCCTGGGCTTAACAGGCTAATGCTCAAACCACTGAGCTATCCCTCCTCCCCTTGATAGCTGTCCCTCTATTGGAGGCAGGTTTTGCTAGACAGCAAGCCTGTAAAGGCTGCCAACTGGTCAGCCAGCAGCATAGGAGCCAGCAAATAGAGCTGAAAACAGGGGAGTTTGGGGGAGAGTGAGTGTGGTGTGTTTTCTCTTCCTTATTGACAGGCGTGCAGGAGGGAAGGCTATGACAGCTAGCAAGGCAATAGTGGTAGTGACCCAAGAATGGAAGAGACAATGAAGGTGACTGGATGTGGAAACTGTGGGATGTATGTTATTCTGGAGAGGGGACCCAAAAGGTGCTTTGTTTATCTGAGGTGCCACCTGAGAGAGAAGGTCCAGTGTTTGGAGATGCAGCTAGAAACTATGGCTGAGTTTCGAAGGGGTTTTGAGTGGATGATGGAGGAAAGAAGAAAGAGGGCTGAAGGGAAACCTCAAGACTTGGAGATAGATGCTGGACCAGAGAACTGTGAGTGTACGCTGCTAGATGAAGAAAGTGGCAAGTGGAAGCATGTGACTATGAGAACAAGACAGAGGAAAAGACTGTCTAGCAAAGGAGAAATAGAGCTGAGGAACCACTTCACAGAGTTGGAAAAAGAAGGGGAGAGGGAGGCAGTAAAACAACATTAGATTTTTCTAAATAAATATTTTCCCCTCTCTGAACATTGTTATTTATATCGCACATGCCCCAACCAAGATCATTGTGTGAGGTGCTGTACAAGTAATACCTCGTCCATATTGTATGCACTTTAAAGCTCAATAACCAAGACAGACAGAGGAGGGAATGGAGGCATGTGGTGTTCTTTCTAGGCATGGAGCACTTGTATTTAACAGCCAAGTTATCTCTATTTAAAGGTTGTAGAGCCCAGCAATGAATACCTGGTGTAAGTTCCAGCCAGTCATGGTCTCGTCTGCCCCCTGCAGTCCACCAACCCAGCTCCCCAAATGGAGGATGATCTTTGGTATCTGCAGTCACATCCCACACAGGATCATAGTTTGACAGTGCTAATAGTCCTCCAATTCCCTTCCCACAATTCCCCCCAAAGGACAGACCATTTCTCCTGCAACTGACAGGGAAATAATCTAGAGTGTCTCAGCACAAAGAACTATGGTATAGTGCAGAAGTGGGAGTGCAGAAACAGTGAAGATGCAGTAACGCAGGTAGGGCTTTGCTATGGGGATGCTCTCACCTGGGCTAGACTAACGCAGGTGCCAATCACTCAGATTAACTGTACAGTGTAGACACAGCGTTAGACTATAAAGGAAGGAAATAGAGAAGTGATGGAAGTGTGCGTGATGCCCCACCGTGTTCCATCAGTACAAAACTAGAGAAAAGCAGCAGTTAGAGAAGTAGCATGGGTGAAAGGACCGTTGGGTTTAGCCATTGAATTGGGCTGGTCACTTAATCTTTCCATGCCTCATTATTCACATTGCTAAAATGGACACAATACATATCTAACTCATGGGTTTCAGAATCACTTAGAGTTGACGCAACTCTGCTCCCATTAAATTCAATGGGTATGTGTAAGCGGGGTTGTACTCACCCCTGCCGCGCCTCCTGCCGGTCGGTCCCGGAATGTCCCTCGGTCCGGCCCTGGAGCGCCCCCGGCAGGCTGGTGACCCGCCTGTTCTCTGGCCCCAGCGTCCCTCCCTGGACCCGGTGCCCGCTATCTATAATTGGGTCTCCCCCTCCCAGGGGAACCCCACGCTACTATCCCCGCCTTGCCTCAGTAGTGGCTACTGACAGTCATGGTCTAGCCCCACACCCTGGGGCAGACTGCAGTATCAGCCCACTCATCACAGGCAAAGGGGGTTTGGACCTGCTGCTTCGTCCTACCCCTGGGCTGCCCTCTGCAACCCACAGTACCTATGGCCCTTTGCTAGGCCGCAGCCTGGGGCTGTCCTGGCTAGAGCTTCCCTGGCTCCTCAGCCTATCCCCCAGCTCTGCTTCCCTCAGGTATCTAGCCTCCAGCTAAGCAGCCAGGCCCATCCCTCTCTGCAGGCAGAGAGAGACTCTGCCTGGGCTCTGGCTTTCCTGCCTTTTATAATCCCTAGGGCTTCAGTTTGGGGCGTGGCCTCCAGCTGTAGCCACTTTCCCACTCAGCCCAGCCCTGTCAGGGCCGCTTTTAACCCCTCTCAAGCCCTGTCAGGCAGCATTACAAAGCCCTCAGGGCCGGAGCAGGAGCAGGAGCAGGAGCAGGAGCAGGAGCAGGGTCCACCCTGCTACAGTATGCCTTCGCTGCTTAATGGTAGTTATCCAGTTTGGGGCAATAGGGATGGATGGCATTGGTCTGCTAAACCCAGCATTGTGAGTTCAATCTTTCAGAGGGCAGATTTGGGGATTTAGTTGGGGATTGGTCCTGCTTTGAGCAGGGGGTTGGACTAGATGACCTCCTGAGGTCCCTTCCAACCTTGATATTCTATGATCCAGACTAGTAGGACTCCCCTCAAGTTAGCTTATGGAGAATATATCCATCGATGGCTATTAGCCAAGATAGTCAGGGATGCAACTCCATACTCTGGGTGTCCCTAGACTCTGATTGCCAGAAGTTGGGACTGGACAACAGGAGATGAATACTCAATTGCGCTTTTCTGTTCATTCACTCTGAAGCACCTGGCATTGGCCACTGTTGGAAGACAGGCTGCTAGGCTAGATGGACCATCCTCTGACCCAGTATGCTCGTTCTTATGTTCTTAGTATAAGAGAGAGGAACAATAGTACAGAATAACAGTCAAGTTGTTGCAATGTGCTGCATCCACACAGGCACTGCATTAATTTATGTGTGGCTCTAAACTTCTGGGGCACATCCCATCATTCTCACCGCAATAAACTGAGCCACTTCATGAATTCCTTCACAGCCAATGGTAGGAGAACTGAAGGGAGTTTTGCCTCTGACTTCAGTGGGAGAAGACTTAGGTCAATGCTGAGCCCTTGTGAAATCTCAGCCTTACTGTTTATAAAGGGCTGACACTTGTTATAGTCTCATGGCCTCTGAGTCATTGCTCATATCATCTGTGATATTCTAATTTCTGATTTTAGTGCAGATCACACAGGAATTGAACATCTTTTTCAGGCATTTGCAAACCATGATGTTGTTACCAATGCTTATCCTGCCCACCCACAGATTATTTTCTTGATCGAAAACCAGAAACATCTTTTTTTAAAAGTGTGCTCTCTTAACTAGGCTTTATAATCTCTGCCACCGAAGCACCCATATAATATGTAGCATGCTGTTGCCATCACCTCTAAAACAGATCTTTGATCCTGTATTTTTCTACCTTCCATTTCTGGGAAATCTAGGTCCCAAATCAGAGCCAAGAAAAAACAAATTGCTTTTCAGTTGTTGACGTCGACTTTGTGTCAGATGTTCTATAGACGTAAGAGTTGATGCTGCATCTCCATACAGTGCCTTGCAGCATGAGGCCTTTATCCTTGGCTAGTACAGACAAGGCTGTAATGCAAATAAGATTTTTAGCAACTGCTTTACCTGGGGAAGAAAATCCAGGGATTTCAGGGGGATAATACAGTATATGAAAGGTTTTGACCCTTGCCAGCGTGGAGTTTGCTGGGGTCAGTGGCAGTTCTCGGCAACATTTTAGATGCAGCACAAAGTCTTCTTAGCTTCACATACACACATTTAATGAGCATACTGTTGAAGTATCCCTCTGTTCTTTATAGTGTCTACCAGCTTGTTCAGTATAGTGTGGGTACCTTGCTAAAGTCCTGCTTCTTTTTTTGGAGTCCCCTAAGTGGAGACCAACTGAGGCCTTAAAGTCTCTGCCCAGTTTGGAATAGTCAGCTGAAAGAAGAAAGCGCTATGCAGCTAAATTAGTAGATGTGAATCGAATGGTGCTTGGAACTGGGAGGCAGGTAAACTTGTTTTACCATGATTTTGTTTTCTCAGCTTCCCAAACGGAGATGTGCTGAAGGGAATGGGGGGAGGAGGAGAGGGTCTATAAATGGAGAACTGGTTGTGGGATTAGAGATTTAGGAGGAGAAAGTTTAGTTGTATTCTGGGCACCCTATCTTCTAAGGTTGATTTTTATTTAATACAGGAGATGGAAACTCACAGTATTTGCATTTATCAAAATGCTGACTCGCCACCAAGCTGCACTCTGTCTTTATAGCTATCCACAACTCTTGGCTGTCTTTGGATGTTATTATGGTGGCAGAAGAATTCAGCCCTGCTGAATGAGTTTTACAGTTGCAAGCGATTCGTTTATAAGAGGATATGCCGAATGTGACGGTGTTTGAAGTGAAAGAGGGACTGACCCTGCTGTCTTGTTCCCAGAGTAACTCCACTGACATCAATGGAAATACACCGGTGAGAAGATCAGAATCAGGCACAGAATGTTGAAACTACTATTTTTATGGTCCGGTTTCATTTTAAAGCCCAAATATTCACTCCATTCTGGGACATGGTGAAACGAATGTAATAAGAGTTTTGCTGATTTATAGGACTCCTGGCTCAATAGAAGCACTTTTCTTATGGCACTGTAAATCCAGGCGTACATGCAGTGATTCAGTTGCCAGGATATCTGCTCCCGAAATAGCATGGGGAAGTATGCATTTCAATTCCCTGCACCATTCCATACTAGGATAATATTTTGAAAAATAATTTGAAGTAATGGATGAAAGATAATTTTGATAAATTGCTGGTACTTTATGTGGCTGATACAAAATATATATAACCGGAGAAGCACTAGAGATGGCAACCGCATGGGGAAGAATGATCTGGGTTCTTGCATTTCTGCGGTGATAGAAACAATGTCTCATTCATTGCTTAATTTACAAGAACAGATGTTGCTCCCAACAGAGTCACAGACTGTTCCCCCCACTTTTTTTTCACGGTGAAGTCAGTGTGCTTTTATACTGAGATCTTGATGTAAGGCCCTCTGTAGTTTTTAGCTTGATATAACTAATAGAAGTAAGGGGGTATAGGATTGACCTTGGTTAGCTTCATGGAGGTAAAACCTACCTATGCCTTCTCTTCAATAGGATTTTAGCTCTACTTAGTTCTCACCGCGAACACACACCTCCTTTTGGAGTGAAGACCAAACCACAGTACACGATACGCATTGGTACAGCACTGAATTGTTTGAAAAACTCATCAGCTTCAGGTGTAGAATAAAGCCTATGGACCTGATTCTCCACTTCCTCGCATCCTTGTTTCATCATTTAAATCTGTGCAGAGTGATGACAAAGTAGGCGTGCAAAGCACAGCCAGATCCAGACTGTAGCATTTCACATCCTCTTTGGGGAAGTATAAGTGACACTGCAAAAAGTAAGGGAGTAGAGAATCAGAGCCTTGTGTGCCTGCAAACACATGTGTCTGTGTTGAGTTTTCACTAAGTCATCAGCTTATTGGCCATTAAGATGGCTAAACCTATTCTCTATCAAAGTGAACACATAAATGAAATCTCTTTCATTACAGGATTCAGAGCCATCAGGCAAAGTTCTTTTTATGATTCTGAAAATATCTAGCTGCTGCTACAATCCTAAATGAACCCCCTTGTAAGGTACCCTTGGGTTAATATAAAACATCTCCTTTGCCTTCTCATGCACATGCAAAATTTCCCACTGTCCCTCTGGCACAGATACACTGAGCTGTTCTCCTCCAGCAAGGTGGAGAAAGATGTAATTAACAGGCAATTCTTACATTACCTCAGGAAAGAGTTTACTCTGAGTCGGAAGTTGCCGTTACTTGGATGAATTGATCGAAGCCATGTATTGTAGATTCTGCATCAGCTTTATTCCAGTAACAGAAACATTTAACAGGCTGGAATGATTTGCATAATCTTTGATGCCTGATTGAACAATGAAAATTGTTAAAACAAAGTGACACATTCTGATCTCACTTCCACCAGTGCAAATCCAGAACAACTCCAATGAGTTTATTCTGGATTTATACCAGTATAAAGGATATCAGAGTCTAGCCCAAAAAAGGATTTAGTGAAAGGAAAGATCATTGTCAACTTTAAATTTATGCCCATTGTGATGAATTATTGGCACAAACAACAACCACTTAACCTTCCAGTTGTCATCTCATAATGCAAATATTAATGGATTTCTCATCCTAACATCTATGTGAAGAAGGTCAGTGTTATTCCAATTTTATAGACAAGGAACTGAGCAGAGAGAAGCAAATGCAAAGATTTACAGGTGTCCATTATGCATCTAAACCTTACACAGGATGAAAAATTAAAATGACTATTACTCACATGCCTGAAATTTTTGTTACATGGATATGAGGTGTAACCTTCCACTTTGAACAAAAACCCAGAGACTTAAAATGTAGACATCTTTCCTTCAGGATGACTGATGTAATGTATAGAGCAGAGATAGGTTGGCGCCACTAAATCCAGATCTAAACTTCAAACTCATTTTCTCCTGGTCTACGCTTCAAAATTATGACAGCATAGCTATGTCAAGTAGGAATGTGAAAAAAAATCATACCCCATGGCAGACATAACTGTGCTGGCAAAATCTCCAATGTAGGTGCAGTTATGCAGACAGAAGAGTGCTCCTGTCGGAATAGCTAGTGGTGTTCAGGGATGTGGGAAATCTTCTGCTTCCATTGAAATATTCCGAGTTTACACTGGGGGGCTACACTGGCAAAGCTTTACCAATATAACAATGCTGGCATAGGCTCTGTAGTGTAGACACGGCCTTTAAATTCCAAGGATGGTCTTATGGGAAAGGATCCAGGACTTGTGCTGGGCAAATAACAGATTTTTCAATTCACTGGCAATTCTAATGATTTTTTTATATAAATATTTTTGGAAGTCAAACAAAAAATAAACATTTCTGGAAATATCCGGCAAATCAAAAAGTCAAAACCACTGTATTCTGAGTCAAATGAAGCATTTTTGTTCAGCAAATCTAAATTTTGAATTTTCAACCATTTAAAAACACTTTTGTTTTTAATAAAATGAAAGGAAAATTTGAAAAGAAAAAGGTAATCTCAAACCAAAAAAGAATCAAAGCATCTTATTTTCAAAGTATCAAAACGAAACATTTAGATTTTTTTCATTTTTTTAGGGTCTTTTTCCCCCCAACCAAAATAATCGGCAAAATCTACACAAGTTCACAAAATCTGCATTTTCACCAAAACATTTAATTCAGCTACATTCGGGAGATCTGGGTTCAGTAATCGGGCCCACCACAGGCTCCCAGTGTGACTTTAGAACATAAGCATGTTTATAGAGGGTCAGAAAAATGGTCCATCTAGCCCAGTATCCTGTCCTCCGATAGTGTACAGTGCCAGATGCCCCTCAGTCATTTTCTTTCTAAAATGAACACTCCCAGTCTTAATCTCTCCTCATACAGAAGCTGACACCCCTAATCATTATTGTTGCCCTTCTCTCTACTTTCTTCAATTGTTATATAAATATAATTCCAGGGTGACCAGAACTCCATGCAGTATTGATGGTGTGGGTGTACCATAGATTTATACAGTAGCATTATATAAGGCCTAATGTTTCTTAACATTCTGTTAGCTATTGCACATTGAACTGATATTTTCAGAGAACTATCCACAATGACTCTCAGATCTCTTTCTTGAGTGGTAACAGCTAATTTAGACCCCATCATTTTATATGGATAGTTGGGATTAAGTTTTCCAATGTGCATTACTTTGCATTTATCAACATTGAACTTCATCTGTCATTTTGTTGCCTGGTCACCCAGTTTTGTGAGATTCTTTTGTAGCTCTTCGCAGTCTGCTTGCGACGTAACTATCTTGAGTAGTTTTGTACCATCTGCAAATTTTGCCACCTGGCTGTTTGCCCCTTTTTCCAGATCATTTATGAATATGTTGAATAGGACTGGTCCCAATACAGACCCCTGGAGGACACCACTACTTACTTCTCTCCATTCTGAAAAATGATAATTTATTCTTACCCTTTGTTTCCTATCTTTTAACCAGTGACCGACCCATCAGAGGACCTTCCCTCTTATCCTCTGGCAGCTTACTTTGTTTAAGAGCCTTTGGTGACGGACCTTGTAAAAGGCTTTCTGAAATTCCAACTATAGTCTATTAAACTGAATCACCTTGTCCACATGCTTGTTGACTCCCTGAAAGAATTGTAATACATTGCTGAGGCTGATTTCCCTTTACAAAAGCCATGTTGACTGTTCCCAAATATACTGTGTTCAAATGTGTCTCATAATTCTGTTCTTTTCTATAGTTTCTATAGTTGCTTGAACTGAAGTTAGGCTTACAGCCTGTAATTGCCAGGATTGCCTGTAGAGCTTGTTTAAAAATTGGCGTTACATTAGCCATTCACCAGTCACCTGGTACAGAGGCCGATTTAAGCAATCAGTTACGCATCACAGTTAGTAATTCTGTAATTTCCTATTGGTCCTCTGACTGTTTTTTTATATTTTGGTGTACATAAAGTTTCAGCTTCTTTTATGGTGTTTTAATAGTTTCCAAGAAATTTGCAGGAATTTCACTCTCGTGACTGTACCGTTTTAATTTCTGTTGAACTAGTCTCCTTATTTTAGTGCAGTTCCCCTGTTTGAAGTTAAATGCTACTGTGGTGGGGTTCTTTGGTATTTCCCCCCATACCAGAATATTACATTTAATTACATTTTGGCCACTATTACTGAGCGCTTCAGCTATATGCTCCTCTTGGACCAGATCCTATGCTCCATTTAGGACTAAATCAAGAATTTACCCCTTGTGGATTCCAGGACTAGCTGCTCAAAAATGCAATCATTAATGGTGTCTAGAAAAATGTATCTCTGCATCCCATCCTGAGGTGACATGTTTCCAGTCAATATGGGGAGAGTTGAAATCCCCCATTCCTATATGGTTTTCTGGTTTTATAGCCTCATGGATCTCCCTGAGCATTTCACAATCACTGTCACTATCCTGATCAGGTGGTCTATAGTATATTTCTACTGCCATACTCTTATTAGTGAAGCATGGAACTTCTATCCATAGAGATTCTATAGTAAGATTTTTACTATATTTGACTATGCTTTTCTTTCACAAATAGTGCCACTCCCTCACCAGCACAACCTACTCTGTCTATCCTATATATTCCCCCCCCCATACACACACACACACACACACACACACACACACGGATGTTAAATGTAATTGTATTTTGTACATTAATCTATGTAATTAGGAAGGTACCAATCATGTAAGAAAAAGATGATGGCATGTAAACAGAGTTTTTGCAGCAAAATGAACTACAGTTTGTTAGTAGCAGAAACCACAGAGACCACTTTCTTTGTATAAGGGTTTGGCATGGAGTCTAGTTATGACAACAGGTCTTTACTCTGTGTTATCTATAGTACCTGGGGGTCAGAGTGAAATCTACTTGTGGCACTCAGAAATAAACTCTTACTGACAGTGCTTGTGGATTATCATAGGATTGTTTTAGAATAATTTTGTCTTGGAAGGAGGTGAGGGGAGTCATGCTGAAGTGTCTTGCAGACTTGCTAAAAACGCCAGAAAGTGTCTCTTATCCTTCTCCTTTCAGAGAGTGGATATAGTTGTAGGCAGCTGCTCAAAAAGTCAAGTACTAGTTAGAATTCTCTTAGAGAATTTTAAAAAATACATAAGGAGGGGGAAGTTCCCCTCTCGAGTAATTTGGCCTTAATGACAGCATATATAGATGTATTTTACTGTGACCATAGCTTTGTAAAGGAACGACCCTGTTTTTTACTGTAGCAGAGGGAAATTCTTCTGTAGAACACAAGAATAGGTTAAAAAAAGAAGTAATCCCTTAAACTACCTTTTCAAATTCTTTCTTTTACATGTATTAAATTATAGTGCATGGAATCTAGATAGTTCTGCAAATAAGCCTATCAGCCAGATTGGATGTTTTTCTAAAAGATCTGCTCTAGGAATTACGTTGGGAAAGTTGTTGGCTTGTGTTATACAAGAGGTCAGACTAGAGGATCACAACAGTCCCTTCTGATCTTGGAATCTATGAACTAGAGCTAGTCAAAAAATGTTCAACATTTTTTTTCCCAATTGAAACTGAAGTGTTTCATGGAAATGTATCAGTTTCAACAGAGAAACAGTCACCCCTAGGAAATCCAATAGCCTGAGGGTTTGGTCACTCTCTCTCAATTTGTCCTACTGGAGCTAGTACAATTTGTGTAAATAATTACCTAGTGATTGGGGCAGAGAAAGAGTGAGCCCAACTCTGTAGTCCAGGGAGTAGGGCACTCATGTGGGATGTAGGAGATCCAGATTCAAGTCCTTGCTCCAAATCAGGCAGAACAGGAACTTGAGTCTCCCACACTGCAAAAATGGTATTTCTAGAAGCGTGAATGATGAGTGATAGTAGCATGAGTCTTTTGGCCAGCTACCAAGCAGAAAAAGTAACTGTTGTGTGGGTGTGATGGGTTTGGCCATAGAGACCCCCTTGGGACTGTCACCTGATGTACTGAAACTACCTCTGAGCCTGTTTTCTTTGCCAGCCTGGGACTTCAGAACCCTGTCTTGTTGAGCCAGACATACTAGCCCACTGCAACACAGACCCAGGGTCTGAACCATGCCCCACAAAGCTGCAGACTCAACTGAAAACAGCTCAGCAAGTACTCCTGTCTCCAGCACCTAGACACCCAGCTCCCCATGGGATCCAAACCCCAAATAAATCTGTTTTACTCTGTATAAAGCTCATAAATTGTCCACCTTCTATAACACTGTGTGACAGACCCAGGCCAGTGGGGTACAGGAGTCTGGTAGAGGGCAAATATACTGGTCACTGTTCCCTGAGTGACCAGAGCAAGGGCTGCACTAGAGTAATCAGGAACCTGCTAGAACCAATTAAGGCAGACAGGCTGATTAGAACACCTGCAGCCAATCAAGGCAGGCTAATCAGGGCACCTGGGTTTAAAAAGGAGCTCACTCCAGTCAGGTGAGGGGGAGTCAGAGGAGAGGAAGTGCATGTGAGGAGCTGGGAGCAAGAGGCGCAAGGAGCTGAGAGGGAGAGGGTGTGCTGCTGGAGGACTAAGGAGTACAAGCGTTATCAGACATCAGGAGGAAGGTCCTGTGGTGAGGATAAAGGAGGTGTTTGGAGGAGGCCATGGGGAAGTAGCCCAGGGAGTTGTAGTTGTCATGCAGCTGTTACAGGAGGCACTATAGACAGCTGCAATCCACAGGGCCCTGGGCTGGAACCCGGAGTAGAGGGTGGGCCCAGGTTCCCCCCAAACCTCCTAACTCCTGATCAGACACAGGAGAAGTTGACCCAGACGGTGGGGAAGATCACTGAGGTGAGCAAATCTGGCAAATAAGCGCAGGACCCACCAAGGTAGAGGAGGAACTTTGTCACAACTGATAGAGAGATATGCACAGTCGTTTGCTCCTCCAGGTATTAATCACTTACTTTGGGTTAATTAATAAACAAAAGTGATTTTATTAAGTATAAAAAGTAGGATTTAAGTGGTTCCAAGTAATAACAGACAGAACAAAGTAAGTTACCAAGCAAAATAAAACACGCAAGTCTAAGCCTAATACATTAAGAAACTGAATACAAGTAAATCTCACCCTTAGAAATGTTCCAATAAGCTTCTTTCACAGACTAGACTCCTTCCTTGTCTGGGCCCAATCCTTTCCCCTGGTACAATCCTTGTTAGTTCCATCTCAAGTAGTAACTAGGGGATTGCTCATGACTGGCCCCTCTTTGTTCTGTTCTATCCACTTTTATAGCTTTGGCACAAGGCGAGAATCCTTTGTCTCTCTCTGGGTCCCACCCCTCCTTCTACATGGAAAAGCACCAGGTTAAAGATGGAGTCCAGTATCATGTGACATGTTCACATGTCCTGTGAGCCCCCTCTCCATTCTTCCAGGACTGGCCCACACGTATGCAGAGGAGGCTTGCATGTAAACAGAGCCATCTACAGTCAATTGTTCTAGTTAATGGGAGCCATCAAGATTCTAAACCACCATTAATGGCCCACACTTTGCATAATTACAATAGGACTTCAGAGTTATACTTCATATTTCTAGCTTTAGATACAAGAATGATACATACATACAAATAGGATGACCACACTCAGTAGATTATAAACTTTGTAATGATACCTTACAAAAGATTTTTGCATGAAGCATATTCCAGTTACATTATATTCACACTCATTAGCATATTTCCATAAAACATACGGAGTGCAACGTCACAGTGTGGTCCATCTTTTGTAGGCCCAAGAGCATCATCTTGTTTGGAGCTTGACAACTTGGGAAATGGGGAAGTTGGAACTGACCTGGAACATAGACCTCTCAGTGTCCACTGGCCAGAAACCCCAACTTTCCAAACCACTGCTTTTTGGAGGCTTCATCTCTTTCTTCCTAATTTCGGAGATCTGAGTCTGTTTTGTGACGTCAGCCTAATGAGCTGGATGTGGTATGGTACGAGTGTTGCTTATAAAGCCATTTCCTTTTTATCTCATTAATTATAGTTTTGTCATAAATGATAAGACTTTTAGTCAAGTTCCTAAGAATAGCGAAGGGTAATTAAGTAATCATAGACCGTAAAGGTTTATTACTCATAGACCATAAAGGTTTATTAATGCAAACAAGTCAAAACAAACCAATGGGAAGGTCAGGTATATACACTTATCTGGAGGTTTTATTTAATATCCGAAGTATGGTCCTGAAATAAAGCCACAGAGCTGAACACTCCTAAACTTTGGGATGGGAGAATGTGTTTCAAAATCCAGATCTGGATGCAAATATCTCATATGTATCCTATGTCTGTAATGGGATGACTGAAAAATCTAGATCAGGACAATCCCAAACTATTAGCACGGTTACAGCAGTGTTTATAGACTCCAACCAAGACTGTGCTAGGCACTATATGTACATATGCACTGTCCCAAAAAGATCACAATGTGAATAGACAATAGAAAAGAGTGAGAGAAAGGAAGTGTTATCTCCATTTTTCAGATGGGGAACTAAAGCACGGAGGAATTTAAGTGATTTACTCAGACTCCAGGACCAGATGGGTTCATCCAAGAAGTTCTGAAAGAACTCAAATATGAAATTGCAGAACTACTAACTGTGGTATGTAACCTAGTAAGTCAGTCTCTATACCAGACAACTGGAGGGTAGCTAATGTAATGTCTAGTTTTTTAAAAGGCTCCAGTGGCAATCCTGTCAATTATAGGCTAGTAAGCCTAACTTCAGTACTAGGCAAACTGGTTGAAACAACACATAGATAAACAAAATATGTTGTAGTAGAATCAACACTGCTTTTGTAAAGGGAAATCATGCCTCACAAATCTATTACAATTCTGTCATGGAGACAACAAGCATGTAGATAAGGTGATTCAGTTGATAGAGTAGTTGGACTTTCAGAAAGCCTTTGACAAGATCCCTCACCAAAGGCTCTTAAGCAAAGTAAGGAGAACTGGAATAAGAGGAAAGTTCCTCTCATGGATTAGTTACTGGTTAAACAATAGGGAAAAAAGGATAGGAATAAATGGTCGGTTTTCACGGTGGAGAGTGGAAAATGTCAGGTCTCACAAGGATCTGTACTGGAACCTGTGCTAATCAACATATTCAGAAATGTTCTGGAAAAGGGGGTGAACAGTGAGGTGGGAAAATTTGCAGTCGATACAAAATTATTCAAGATAGTTAAGTCCAAAGCTGACCGTGAAGAGTTAGTTACAAAGGGATCTCACAAAACTGGGTGACTGGTCAACAAAATGGCAGATGAAATTAAATGTTGATAAGTGCAAAGTAATGCGTATAGGAAAAAATAATCCCAACTATACATACAAAGTTATGGGATCTAAATTAGCTGTTACCACTCAAGAAAGATCTTGGAGTCACTGTGGATAGTTCTCTTAAAACTATGTGTAACAGCAGTCAAAAATCTATCAGAATGCTAGCAAACATTAGAAAAAGGATAGATAATACAACAGAAAATATCATAGTCCCTCTATATAAATCCATTGTATGCCCACATCTTGAACATTGCATGTAGTTCTGGTCACCCCATCTTAAAAAAGATATATTAAAACTGGAAAGGGTGCAGAAAAGAGCAACAAAAATTATTAGGGGAGTGGAACAGCTTCCATATAAGGAGAGATTAGAAAGACTAGGACTGTTCAATTTAGAAAAGAGACAGCTGAGAGGGGATATGCTAGAGGTCTATAAAATCATGACTGATGTGGAGAAAGTGAATAAGGAAGTGTTATTTACCCCTTGACATAACACAAGAACTTGGGGTCACCTGATGAAATTAATAGGCAACAGGTTTAAAACAAACAAAAGGAAGTTCTTCTTCTCACAACGCACAGTTAACCTGCGAAACTCATTGCCATGGGGTGTTGCAAAGGCCAAAACTATGAATGGGTTAAAAAAGAATTAGATACGTTCATGAAGGATAGGTTCACCGATGGCTATTAGGCAAGATGGTCATGAATGCAACCCCATACTCTGGTGTCCCTAAACTTTTGACTGCCAGATGCTGGGACTGTCCAATAGGGAATGGATGACTTGATAATTATCCACTTCTGTTCTTTCCTTCTGACGTATCTGACACTGTCTACTGTCAGCAGAAAGGATACTGCGCTAGATGGAGCATTTGTCTGACCCAGTGTGGCCATTCTTATGCTCTTATTATATTGTGGACTACAGGTATGGCAAGGAAGGGGAAGGGAAGTTTCTGTGTTAGATGCTATTGCTTAGCTGTCAGGATTTAGGGGGCAATGGTTAATGGATGCATTAACAGCATTAAAGGAAAACAAACTTGAAACAGTACATAATGGTCTTGCAAATACAGAAATCAGTTCCTATAAAATAAATGGCCTGAATAAAAAGCATTTTTCTAGCTATGATGAAAATATTTGGTTTTTGCCCCTCACCTTCTCTCCCACCCCTGGATCCTGCCTCCCACCCCTGCCCCACCCCACCCCACAATTTTTTCTTTTTGCTGCTGCCTGTGAACTTTCTTGTTTTAGCCCAGACCAGAAAAGGAAGTGCCTGAAATACTATGGATGAGGTATTTCTGGCACAGCTGGAAGCAAGAAATGCTGTAGATTTATTCCAAGCAACTTCCCTCATGAGATTTCCAGCCCAACTTTGCACTCTGAAGTGATTCAGAGAGTCTGAATAAGCATCTGAGCTGCCGGGTGCTCGTCTGAACAGAGCTGAGTCTCCGAATCGTGGAAGGTTTGTGCATCACTAATCATGTCCTCTTACAGCTCAGCCACAGTGTGATGAGGGCTGGAGTCTTCCCTAGGGATGCGTGCTGTGCCAGAGGAGCAAAAGCCCAGGCCTACTAATCAAGGCCAGGTCTCTTACATGACAACCTGCCAGCCACTAAGCTAGCTTCTTTCTTTAAGTTTAAGAAAGAAAAGGATCTGTACGCATAATCATCCCAGCTCGGTCCAAACCAAATCCTGGGATCTAAGCAGCCACAAAGTACCTCTGACTTTGAACCCCAAGCCCCTGCCATTAGATAAGGATAAAATTTCTACAGAGTAAGGCGGGGGTGGGTGAGGGGGGAGTTACTGTGTAGATTAGACAGGAGAGCCACACATGACAGAATGAAGGGCCACCCATGCGCAGGCGTGGCTCCACTAATTAGGTGCCTGGACCCTGGAGAAGATGCACATGTAAGGTGAGGTGGTGGCCTTGGTGGGACCAGGGGGTAGGTGGGAGGGGGCACTGGAGTGAGAAGAGGGGGTGAGGGAAATTTGGGACATGCAGGCCTGGGGAAAGAGGCAATTTTCCCCAGCTCCAGGGCTGCGGCTGCTGGGGAGAGACCCTCTCTCCTTCCCAGCCCCAGCTCAGGGGCTGCCATGGTGGGGGAGAGACACCCCCCACACACTTCCCAGCCCCAGCTCAGGAGCTGCCGTGGCAGGGGAGAGAGGGCACATCCATCGCATTCGAAAGGTAAGACTACTGATATTAAAATATGAGTTGTGTGCTTTTATTTGTAGAACAAAAAATGTTTATTATTATTATTTTTTTTATATACCGCTTTTATCCAAAGCACTTTACAATAGTTAGCTAATGGTACAAACAATCATAGAATCATAGAATCTCAGGGTTAGAAGGGACCTCAGGAGGTCATCTAGTCCAACCCCCTGCTCAAAGCAGGACCAAACCCAACTAAATCATCCCAGCCAGGGCTTTGTCAAGCCTGACCTTAAAAACCTCTAAGGAAGGAGATTCCACCACCTCCCTAGGTAACCTATTCCAGTTCTTCACCACCCTACTAGTGAAAAAGTTTTTCCTAATGTCCAACCTAAACCTCCCCATCTGCAACTTGAGACCATTACTCCTTGTTCTGTCATCTTCTACCACTGAGAACAGTCTAGATCCATCCTCTTTGGAACCCCCTTTCAGGTAGTTGAAAGCAGCTATCAAATCCCCCCTCATTCTTCTCTTCTGCAGACTAAACAATCCCAGTTCCCTCAGCCTCTCCTCATAAGTCATGTGCTCCAGCCCCCTAATCATTTTTGTTGCCCTCCGCTGGACTCTCTCCAGTTTATCCACATCCTTCTTGTAGTGTGGGGCCCAAAACTGGACACAGTACTCCAAATGAGGCCTCACCAGTGCTGACTAGAGGGGAATGATCACGTCCCTCGATCTGCTGGAAATGCCCCTACTTATACAACCCAAAATGCCATTAGCCTTCTTGGCAACAAGGGCACACTGTTGACTCATATTCAGCTTTTCGTCCACCGTAACCCCTAGGTCCTTTTCTGCAGAACTGCTGCCCAGCCATTCGGTCCCTAGTCTGTAGCAGTGCATGGGATTCCTCCATCCTAAGTGCAGGACTCTGCACTTGTCCTTGTTGAACCTCATCATATTTCTTTTGGCCCAATCCTCTAATTTGTCTAGGTCCCTCTGTATCCTATCCCTACCCTCCAGCGTATCAACCACTCCTCCCAGTTTAGTGTCATCTGCAAACTTGCTAAGGGTGCAGTCCACACCATCCTCCAGATCGTTAATGAAGATATTGAACAAAACCGGCCCCAGCACCAACCCTTGGGGCACTCCACTTGATACCGGCTGCCAACTAGACATGGAACCATTGATCACTACCCGTTGAGCCCGATCATCTAGCCAGTTTTCTATCCACCTTACCATCCATTCATCCAGCCCATACTTCTTTAACTTGCTGGCAAGAATACTGTGGGAGACTGTATCAAAAGCTTTGCTAAAGTCCAGAAATAGCACATCCACTGCTTTCCCCTCATCCACAGAGCCGGTTATCTCATCATAGAAGGCAATTAGGTTAGTCAGGCATGACTTGCCCTTGGTGAATTCATGCTGACTGTTCCTGATCACTTTCCCCTCCTTTAAGTGGTTCAGGATTGATTCCTTGAGGACCTGTTCCATGATTTTTCCAGGGACTGAGGTGAGACTGACTGGCCTGTAGTTCCCTGGATCTTCCTTCTTCCCTTTTTTAAGGATGGGCACTACATTAGCTTTTTTCCAGTCATCCGGGACCTCCCCCGATCGCCATGATTTTTCAAAGATAATGGCCAATGGCTCTGCAATCTCATCGGCCGGCTCCTTTAGCACCCTCGGATGCAGTGCATCCGGCCCCATGGACTTGTGCTCGTCTAGCTTTTCTAAATAGTCCCGAACTACTTCTTTCTCCACAGAGAGCTGGTCACCTCCTCCCCATACCATGCTGCAGAGTGCAGCTGTCTGGGAGCTGACCTTGTCTGTGAAGACAGAGGCAAAAAAAGCATTGAGTACACTAGCTTTCTCCACATCCTCTGTCACTAGGTTCCCTCCCTCATTCAGCAAGGGGCCCACACTTTCCTTAACTTTCTTCTTGTTGCTAACATACTTGAAGAAACCCTTCTTGTTACTCTTAACATCTTCGGCTAGCTGCAACTCCAAGTGTGATTTGGCCTTCCTAATTTCACGCCTGCATGCCTGAGCAATACTTTTATACTCCTCCCTGGTTATTTGTCCAATCTTCCACTTCTTGTAAGCAGTTTTTTTGTGTTTAAGACGAGCAAGGATTTCACTGTTAAGCCAAGCTGGTCGCCTGCCATATTTACTTTTCTTCCTACACATCGGGATGGTTTGTTCCTGCAACCTCAATAAGGATTCTTTAAAATACAGCCAGCTTTCCTCGACTCCTTTCCCCGTCATGTTATTCTCCCAGGGGACCTTGCCCATCAATTCCCTGAGGGAGTCGAAGTCTGCTTTTCTGAAGTCCAGGGTTTCTGTTCTACTGCTCTCCTTTCTTCCTTGTGTCAGGATCCTGAACTCGACCATCTCATGGTCACTGCCTCCCAGGTTCCCATCCACTATTGCTTCCTCTACTATTTCTTCTCTGTTTGTGAGCAGCAGGTCAAGAAGAGCTTTTCCCCTAGTTGGTTCCTCCAGCACTTGCACCAGGAAATTGTCCCCTACACTTTCCAGAAACTTCCTAGATTGTCTGTGCACTGCTGTATTGCTCTCCAATATTTGGAAAGATTAAGTGCTCCGCCGAGACCGTCAACAATTTTCAAGTGGTCCGTGAAAAAAAAAAGTTTGTGAATCACTGATCTAGATAGTCTAATCATAACAAAATCTTTAATCTCTTTCCTTTTCAGTACAACTCTGATGGTCATAGTTTACCTAGACATATCAGAGCACAAAGTCTCTTTTCAATCTAACACTACCCTGTTTTATTACCCTGTTAGAATTCACAGTAAACAATTTAACTACAATCATGAGTGTTCCCTATCATTAACTAATATTTCTGACAGAGTAAAATTTATATTGCCCTGGCATATATTACTATTGAATGACTGACACACCCCAGATAACTGCACAGAAATTAGATGTATATTTCAATCTATGACAGGAGCAAACTCTATGAAAGTAGCAATTAACCCAGTAGTGCTTAGGGGCATCAATCAGAGCCACATTGTGCTAGGTGCTGTACAAATACTTAAAAAGATGGTCCCTGCCCCCTGAAGAGCTTACAAGTAGGAAATCATCCTTTTCTTTGCTATTGAATAGTACCTAGTTATGAGTTAAAAAAAAAGATTAAGGATCAGCCTAGTGATGACTATTAAAGATTTAGAGAAGAATGTGGAGAACATGTAGGACCTTGAAGGAGATAATGTTCATACAGCAGGTTAATAAAATTTGCAGGCAATAGTAAATTAGGAATAGATGACACAGCCACTAACACAGACTTGGTAAATTAGGTTAATAAAAGCACAAATAAAAATCATTCCAATGTTGCACAACCAACAAGGTGAGACAGGAAACAGGCCAGCTGGTACAAAAAATGGCAATTCTTATGGTGTTTGTACTAACCCATCTGTAATTCATTCTGCTAAACAAGTTTCTTCCCCGTCCCTCTCTTTTATCTATTTTGTTAGATTATTATGTAAAGTTTATTATACAAACTAAGTATAAATTATCTGTATATCACATGTGGCAAACTCCCACTGCTGGTGCAATGCGAATGTGGAAGCTAGGGATTTTTCCATGTTTAGTGGCATTGTGCTGCTACTTCGGATTTTGGAAACAAGGTTAATGGAAGATCCTAAGTTTTAGGAGCAGGAAGAGAAGAATTTTGGCCCTTCTTTCACTATGAAATGCTGATTGCTGTGGTGTATAGCACAATGATGATCACTTAGACGTGGGTGGTCACAGAATTACTACAATATCTGATGTGATAAATATGGAGAAAATGGAAAGGAAAGAGAGCCAGAGTATTAGATTACTGTAACATGGCCAAGTTAATAATATTGCTCAACCTTTAATGTCAACATTTCTTGACTTTTTAAAATGTTACCCATGCACGTCATATGTTATATTAACACAGGTAATTCCTACCACTCCCACCCCTATGTGCCACTGCTTTGATAATCAGGATTGCATGCAACTGCAGTCAATCTCCACCCATACTTAAAGGTTATTGGGATTTTATATTACACAGACGCAGCACAGCATCAATAAAACATAGCTCACAGGACGTGTATTAGTTAACATACACTTACCAAGAGTTTAAATATTATAATTGAGCACAGTTCCAACCTTATTAATCAGAAATCATGCAGACAGCATGGAAAATTTATATCTAAGCCTTGCAAATGTGTCCAAATGCTGCTCACTTTGCTCATGTAATAAGGCCTAGTGCTTTACTCACCTGAGTAAAACAAGAAGAATTTGGCTTTTAAAGCAAGACAGATTCCCTGCCTTGAAGATCCCGCAGCCTATGTACATTTCTCTGTATAACTTCTATTTGGAAACTCTAGGAGAGAAAGGAGAACCAAAGTAGAACTACAATCTATTAAAGTTATTTATGCTCCACTTGATGGAGATAGGAAGGATTCTTTTCTGCATGTCATTCAGGTAACTGCGTCTAGACAGGAGTGAATGAGCTATTTGGACTGCTGGGTCAGATTCTCCCTTAAGTTCTATTTAGTAGGGGAGTTAACTTTGCTTTGTTCCTGATATAATGTCTGTTGCTTTGCAGGCACACACAAAAGCAGGCTCAGAGAGCCGACTAAGGTTGGCTCAAGGATGCAACCTTATTCTGGATAATCAATTTTCTTTACAAAGAGGCATCTACAAGGTTGTGAAATGCTGGGACTGTAATGAGCTGTCATGTCACAGCAAGTTAAATATAGTTCAGGAATTGGGAGGTTCTCCTGGGGAGCTGGTAGCTGGAGCCCAAGAGATTCACTCTCTGGGGACATAGCAAACACTATGTGTTTATACTACAAACTGATATGTGAGGACATGAAACAGTGTTGTACTGTATACAGGGTATTATGACCCATCAAAGCACATGCCTTCTCCATGGGATCCTTTGCAGGGTAACTGCATTAATTAACATGAAGGTCTCTCTGCCTTGTGTGTGTAAACAGGAGCAACAGTTTCTATGGTGATAGATGCAATATGATAAGCAAATGGAGGTAAGGATAAGGTAAATAAGAGAGAAAGAAGACAGCAGACAGCTAATTCTACCTGTCCTGCAGTGTAAATGTTGTGGAGTAACTGGAAAAAGACACCTTTCTGATAGCACAAGTGAAATTCTAAGACCTAAAATAGTAGATACTGAACTTTAGGATTTTTAGAGTCCTGCTATATTATACTGTACAAAAATCCAACAGGCTGACTATTTGACAGTGGCTAGACCACTGGTGTGCTGGGATCACTGCCCATCATGCTGACCAGCATTATGTCATTGTTTCTTTGTGTATCTGTGTCTGTTTCCAGCTGTTGTCTCTTCTCTTACATTGTAAGCTCTTTGGGGCAGGTCCTGTCTTTTTGTTTTGTTTTGTTTGTGCATAGTCTTGGATAATGGGGCCATGCTCCATGACCAGGGCTCCTCAGTGCTACCATAAAACTAAACTACAATAATAACAACGCCTACCCACTCTTCTCGTTGACTCATTTTGGGACTCAACAATGAAGACTTCTAATGATAATCTAGATAAGAAAATTCATTAATGATCTAGAAAACAAAGCCAGCAACATGGCAGTGAAATAGTCAGAGGATGCTAATTCCTGAGGAGGTGTAAGCACTTGTGAGGATAGAGAACTAAAACCAAGCAATCAAGAGAGATTAGAAACATAGGAGGAAAATGGAATTCTAGAGATGCTTAGAGAATGTTTTCTTTCCCACTGTTGCAGACAATTTCAACTTTTCATTAAAAAAATCAGCCAAAACCTTTTTGGTTTTTTGTGATAATGAGAGAATTCAGTTTAAACTAAATGGAAGGGTGACCAAAAATAGGTCTACAGCTAGTATCCTTGATTTCAGAAGGGCAAACCTTAAAAAATTAAAGGAAGTGGACTCAGAACTCAAGGATGTGAAGGTGGAGGAGGATTGGAATTAATCTGTCAAAGTTGTAGAATTTATCTGAAATCTGCATCCCAAGCAAAGGGAAAAAAACTCCTAGGGAAGGATTGCAGACCAAACTGGAAGAGCAAGCATCTCAAACAGGTTATTAAGAGAAAGCAGAAAGTCTATACAGAATGGAAGAAAGGAAAGCCATCCTTTGGAGGTCAGAAAGTGTGTTGGAAAAGTAAGAACTGCCAAAGGCCAAGCTGAGTTGGGATTTTGTAAATGAAATTAAAATCAAGAGTAAAAGGCTCTTTAGCCATTTCAATAAAAAGAAAACCAGGGAAGAAGTGGGACTGCTAAGAAGTAAGAATAGGGTAGAGACGAAAGTTAATCTAGACATGCCCAACACCTAAATGAATATTTTGCCTCAGCTTTTAATAAAGGTAATGAGGGGATTGGAGGCAGTGGCAGGGGAGCTAATGGAACAAGAACATGGAAATCGTAATTACCACATCGGAAGTGGAATTCTAACTCAAACAGCTTAATTGGACCAAACTAGAGGGACTGGATGATCTCCATCCAAAAATACTAAATGAGCTGGCATATGAAATTGGAAGCCCAATAGCAGGAGCTTCTAATGAATCTGTAAACTCCTATGTCCGGCAAATAGCAAATATAGTCCCTGTTGGAAAGATAACGGAGCAAATAATTAAGCAATCAATTTGCAAGCACCTAGAAGATAATAAGGTGATAAGTAACAGTCAGCATGGATGTATCAAGAACCAATCATGTCAAACCGACCTAATAGCTTTCTTTGACAGGGTAGCAAGCCTTGTGGATAGGAGGGAAGTGGTAGATGTAGTAGATCTTGACTTTAGTAAGGCTTTTGATACTGTCTTGCATGACCTTCTCATAAACAAACTAGAGAAATACAACCTACTATAAGGTGGGTGCATAACTGGTTGGAAAATCGTTCCCAGAGAGTAGTTGTCAGTGGTTCACAGTCAAGCTGAAAGGGCATATCAAGTGGGGTCCTGCAGGGATCAATTCTGGGTCTAGTTCTGTTCAATATCTTCATCAATGATTTAGATAATGGCATAGAGAGTACACTTATACATGTTGTGGATGATACCAAGCTGGGAGGGGTTGCAAGTGCTTTGGAGGATAGGATTAAAATTCAAAATGATCTGGACAAACTGGAGAAATGGTCTGAAGTAAATAGGATGAAATGCAATAAGGACAAATGCAAAGTACTCCACTTAGGAAGGAACAATCAGCTGCACACATACAAAATAGGAAACAAATGCCTGGGAAGGAGTACTGCAGAAAAGGATCTGGGGGCTGTAGTGGATCACAAGCTAAATATGAGTCAACAGTGTAACACTGTTGCTAAAAAAGAAAACATTATTCTGGGATGTATTAGCAGGAGTGTTGTAAGCAAGACACGAGAAGTAATTCTTCTGCTCTAGTGAGCACTGGTTAGGCCTCAACTGGAGTCTAGTTCTGGGCACATTTCAAGAAAGATGTGGACAAATTGGAGAAGGTCTACAGAAGAGCAACACAAATGATTAAACATCTAGAAAACATGATCAATGAGGGAAGATTGAAAAAAATGGATTGGTCTAGTCTGGAGAATAGAAGACTGAGAGGGGACATAACAGTTTTCAAGTACATAAAGGTTGTTACAAGAAGTAGGGTGAAAATTGTTCTCCTTAACCTCTGAGGATAGGACAAGAAGCAATGGGCTTAAATTGAGGAAAGGGCAATTTAAATTGAACATTAGGAAAAACTTCCTGTCATGGTGGTGATGCACTGGAATAAATTGCCCAGGGAGGTTGTGGAATCTACATCATTGGAGATTTTTAAGAGCAGGTTGGACAAACACCTGTCAGGAATGGTCTAGGTAATACTTAGTTCTGCCATGAGTGCAGGGGGCTGGACTAGATCAGTGGTTCTCAAAGCCGGTCTGCCACTCGTTCAGGAAAAGTCCCTGGCAGGCCAGGCCAGTTTGTTTACCTGCCGCGTCCGTAGGTTCGTCCAATCGCGGCTCCCACTGACTGCTCCAGGCCAATGGGGGCTGTGGGAAGGGCGGCCTGCACATCCCTCGGCCTGCGCCGCTTCCCGCAGCCCCCAATGGCCCTGAGCAGCGAACCGCGGCCAGTGGGAGCCATGATCAGCCGACCTGCGGACGCGGCAGGTAAACAAACTGGCCCGGCCCGCCAGGGGCTTTCCCTGAACAAATGGCAGACTGGCTTTGAGAACCCCTTGACTAGATGACCTCTCGAGATCCCTTCCAGTCCTACGATTCTATGATTTAAGAAAGGGAAAAAATAGTGAACCAGGAAACTACAGGCCCATTAAATTGACCTCAAATGTATATAAAGTCTTAGAACAAATTTTGAAAGAAAGGGTCATTAAATACAAAGAGGTAAATGGTAATTGGGATAAAATGTCACATGGTTTTACAAAAGGTAGATCAAGCCACACCAACCTGGTCTTTCTTTGAGAAGATAACTGATTTTCTAGACAAAGGAAATGCAGTAGATTTAATCTACCTGGAGTTCAGCATTTGATACAGTTCCACATGGGAAATTATTAGTTATATTGGAGATAATGGGGATTGATATGAGAATTGAAAGGTGGGTAAAGATCTGGTTAAAAGGGAGACTACAATGGACCATGCTGAAAGATGTCAGGCTTGGAGAGAGGGTCCTCCATTACTTATTTAACATTTTCATTAATGACCTTGGCATAAAAAGTGGGAGTTTGCTAATAAACTTTGAGATGACATAAAGTTGGGAGGTATTGCCTGTACAGAGGAGGACTAGAATATCATACCAAAAAATCTGGGCAACCTTGACAACTTGCGTAAAAGAAATGGAATGAAAGAACAGTGCAAAGTGCAAGTTCATGCTCTTATGGACTAACAACAAGAATTTTTGCTATAAACTGGAGACTTATCAGTGGGAAGCAATAGGGGAGAAAGGCCTGGGTATATTGTTCAATCTCAGAATGACTACGAGCCTCCAATGTGATGCAGCTGCGAAAAAGGCTAATGCAGTCCTAGGATACAGCAGGCAAGGTATCTCCAGTTGAGACAGGGAAGTGTTATTACCATTGTTCAAGGCACTGGTGAGACCTCATCTGGAATACTGTGTGCAGTTCTGGTCTCCGATGTTTAAGAAAGATGAATTAAAACTGGAACAGGTGCAGAGAAAAGCTACTAGGATGATCTGAGGAATGGAAAACTTACCTTACAAGAGACAATTTAGGAGCTTGGCTTCTTTAGCCTAGCAAAAGTAAGATTCACAAGCTTTTCCAAGGAAGCCAGGAGGGTAGTGTTCACTGGAGTTCAAATTTGAATCACCAAGATAACATAATGGCAAAACAATTTTAGCGCAAGTCTAAAGGGCTGACATGACAATGGCAAAGTGATGCCCCTGCAGATTGGGGGACAGAACCGTCCTGTGTTGAGAGGATGGGAAAATCTCTCAGTGGGAGCTGCAGGACAGTTTAAAAAAGAAAAAAACCCTCAAGTCACTTAAATACTAAACGCCATATTTTCAGCTAGCCCCAAAGAGCATAGAAGCAGCTGAGGAAGGAAGTATGTAGGAGTTCTTTGTGCTTTCTAATCCTAAATTTGGGATCAGCCCACTCCCTGCATGGATAAGAGCAAACCATGCAGTTCCCAGGAACTAGGGTTGTGCAGTGCAGCAAGAGCTGTGCGCTCCTAGTAGGTTGCCAGTTTCTAGCAACTTTGTGATAACAATAAGACATTTTAACTGCTTGCACAATGTCCTGGGTTCCTGAGCCAGGCAAGGGGCAATTAGATAAGAATACAACAAAAATAGAAACTAATACTATCAATATAGTGCCATGAATAAATATCATGCTGCACAGAAGCGTATCTTGTGCCAAACTGATAACAAGCCTGCCCCTGTTCTGAAGAATTTACAGTGTAAAGATCAGAGCAGCATGGTATTGCGCAGGACAAATGAGGTAAGCATTTGGGAACAGTATCTGGGCTATTTCACAGAACAGGTAGATTCCTTGGAAATGTTTGTAGCCAGGGCACTCGGTGAATGTTAACCAGGAGCTTTTTTCTTAGGGAGACATGAAAGGAGGAAGAATTATGGACCAGAGTCTTAGCTGATGTAAATCAGCATAGGTCCATTGGCTTCTGTGGCTCTCACTCAGTTGGTAGAGCTGCACTGATTTGCACGCTTTGGAGATCTATGCTGGAAATAGACTGGGGTGACAATGGGGATTGCTCAATTGAGTGAAATGTAAGGAATGGGACAGCAGGTAGGAGGAACAGAGAGCAGATATAACCTACTGGCTGTATTGTGTTCCAGATCAACAAAGAAGGGGAGTCTGTTACATCCCCCATTACAGAAGCTGACGGTTTAACTCAAGCTGTGGAGGTCCCTGTTTCAATCGCCAGTGTCAACCAAGATGGCAGCCATCACCTAGGTATAGACCGGGGGTGGAGATAAAATATAATTAGCCACAATTGCAGCTGTGGTTTGTCAGCTTTGATGCATCTTTGGTTGCAGCACAGCACTAATTCCATTATGAGCAGAGGCTGAGTGCGTTCTGCATGGCTTGGAAACATAAAGATTCATGTTGCTGGGTTTTTATTTCTTTTTTAAATAATTGACATTGACATTATAGTGCAGTAGAAGAATCCTGAATAGAGTAGCCCAGAGAGCTGGGTGGGAAATGGCTTTCCTGACCCACGAAACGTTTTGATGTTGCAAAAAATGTTCCCACTCTGCAGCCTGACGAACCTGAGACTTTTTAGGTGAAATATTAGAGATTAGGAGCCCAGAACAGCCAATAGCCTGTTCAGGGAATTCACATGGGATGTGGGAGACGTATGTTCAAGGCCCTGCTCCGCTACTCTCCCATATTGCCCCGCAGAGTGTTTTGACAACAGGCAAGGGTATATTCTGGGATATACCTCGCTCATTCTCTCCTGCTGGAACTGTTCCACGTTGTGTAAATAATTAAATATTCATTGGAGCAGGGACTTGCACCTGGGTCTCCCACATCCTAAGTGAGTGTCCTAAGCTGCAGGTTATTCTATAGTAGGCTCTTGGATTTTAACCAGAAACTCCATCTTGGACCGGAGAAATTCTTCCTGATGAATGTTTAATTGAGACTGGTACATTCATATGAAAAGTTTAACAAATCAGGCTTTTCCCACCAAAAAAAAGAAAAGTTTCATCAAAAAATTCCTGACCAGCAATATTCATAAGCAATCTTATGGTAGCAAGCTAATGTACAGGAACAATGGATTGAAAAGCTAGATAAGGAGACAGACTTGCATTGTGGCATCCATTTGATTATTATAAGTCGGACCCTACCAAATTCACAGCCATGGAAAACATGCCACTGACACAATAATCCAGGGATCGGCAATCTTTGGCACGCGGCCCACCTCAGGTTCGGCCGATTGTGGCTCTCAGTGGCCGCAGTTCACCGCTCCAGGCCAATGGTGGCTGCGGGAAGTGGTGCAGGCCGAGAGATGTGCTGGCCGCCACTTCCCGCAGCCCCCATTGGCTTGGAGAGGCGAACCGCGGCCAATGGAAGCCGCGATCAGCTGCACTTGCGGATGTGGCAAGTAAACAAACCGGCCCGGCCCGCCAGGGTGCTTACTTCGGTGGGCTGCGTGCCAAAAGTTGCCGATCCCTGCAATAAGCCCTCCCCCATTGAATCTAGCTATTGGAGGGTGAGGGGAAAGGCTGGGAGGCTCCCCAGCCAGGGTCTCTTACCATTTCCTGGGCTCCAGCTGCTAGTCTCCAAGCTGGGGAGGGATGGGACTTACTCTTTCCCTGCACAGCTGATCTCAGGTGGAGATCAGAGACACCTCTGGATACTTCCCCCTGCTGCAGGAAGCTCCAGGAGGTTCCTGAAGGTGGAGGTGGGTCTGTACTGCGGGGAGCACTCCAGCTGTGGTCTCCTAGGTGTTAGCCCCAACCGGGGTGGGGAGAGACAGGACTTGCTCTTCCCTTGCACAGCTGCTCTCAGGGGGAGATCAGATCCGTCTCCACGTACCTCCCCCTGCTGCAGGAAGCTCTGCGGCTGCTACCTTCAGATCTGGGCTCTGAAAGCAGCACAGAAATGTGGGTGGCAATCACACAGCCTTCCTACAACACCTTTGCAATCCCCCCCAACCCACTTATGGGTTGGGACCCCCATGGTTACAACACCATGAAATCTCAGATGTAAACATCTGAATTCATGAAACTGACCAATTTTCAAATCCTATGGCCGTGAAATTGACCAGAATGCACTGTGGATTTGGTCGGGCCCTAATTATAAGAGCTGTGTGTAAACTCGAAAGCTTGTCTCCCTCACCAACGAAAGTTGGTCCAAGAAACAATATTACCTCACACACATGGTCTCTCTAATATCACGGGGCCAACACGGCTACAACAACACTGCATACGTTAAAAAAATAAGTTTGAAATTCTGAATTCCCAAGGTGATTGTTAATTTGTTTGGGGTTAATGCGTGTCTATATACAGTGCACTGTCCTTTCACTGGGAGAAGAGATGAACTGACATCCCATTCTTCATGCTTGAGGCCAAACCACCCGCCGTGGGGATGGATGTCACTTACTAAATGTTCAGTCATCATCAGTTTGTGCTTTGTCTGCTAAACGAACTGACAGTAGCTTCCCTGGTTCACAATAGCTTTGTCAAGTTAAAGATTTATGAAAGAGTCAGCATTTCATTCCTTATTCACTGCATCACTTTGTCACACGGTGTAATGCAACATAACAAACTGATTTGCTGAAGTGATGTCTGCTGACCACTGAAAGCAACATGCAGTGTGCATTTAAGGGGCCCAATCATTGCCACTAAACCAATGGCAAAACTCCCATTTACTTCAATGAGAATAAGACTGAGCCCATAATTGTTGCCTAGGAGAGAGGTGCTTTCAATCTCATTTGTCTTCCCAAAGAGAAATGATAATGTCAATATGAGTGAATTTATCAGTTGCTCTTATCAAAGCTTTACGACAGGTTGGGATGAGCTCTTTAGGCCCTCTCTCCTTCCTGGATAAAAGCACCATGATTAAACCCGGTATGGAAGCAGAGGAATTGCCATCCCAGTAGTCCAGTCTCTAACACTGAGCACTACCAGTTCCTTCTGAGGAAGGTGCAAGAACCCTGACAATGGTCCATTATAGAGCTGTTCAGAAAATGGTAGTTTGTGTGGAAATGTTTAAAAGCAATGCCAATTTTACATTTTTTTCCTCATAATATTTCTATGAAAAAAAGCAAGCATTTTTTAGGTTGTAGAAAACCAAAAGCTGTTTAATTTTTGCTTTTCATCAAAAAATGGAAAATTTCATGAGAGGCTTTTCCACAAATTTTTTTTTTTTTAAAAAGGACCTTTTTTCATCAATTTTTGGATTGAATATTTTTGACTTGCTCTGTTGTGGCATAACTTCCTCTGGGGAAATTCTTTCTAACCCCCCCTCCCTCCCTCCCATCGACCCGCCCTGGTCAGTAGCTCTCAAGCACGGAGGGATGTACCACCTGGAGGGAGAAGAGAAGTTGTTTTGGTAGAGGAGGAGGGTATAGGGCACCAGTTTGGGGCAGGAAGACAGGTTCTTCTAGGACAAGTGAGGCGGCTGCTAGAGCTACATTAGAATTACAACCACCGCCTCACTCATTTGCCCTTGCAAAAGTGTTATTTTTAATTGGAAACAGCACTTCTGAATCTCCTCATCCAGTTAATTATACAGGCCCATTGTCATGAGCTAGCAGCCGGCATAATGTATTCACGGTGCATTGTGTGCACTCCAGCTTCATGCTTAGTTCAGTACTTCCTTTGGATATGGCTTGTAATTGTAATGGTGTATTGAGTACCCTATCTGTTCAGATGAATAGATAAGGTATGTAAGTGATGAAAATGAGGGCACTTGTGTGACATACCAGGAGCGACCTTTCCGTGTTAAAGTCGATGCTTTGTCTTGAAATGCTGTTAAGGAAGGTACCTGCCTATGACTGCTGATTCTGCATCAAAGGAGAAGTAGGGAATTGGAGGAGAGAAAAAGAGGGGGTGTTGAATGTTCAGCCCAACAGGACATGAGTGACACTCCCTCTCTGACAGATGCTGAAATTGCTTGCAACTTGGTTCACTTCAGGGAGACTTCTTTACCTACCTTGTTCCCTTTTTAGCCACTCTCATGCAGTTTGATTTCTGGTTACTGTCAGTGGAGCAGTGAAGGGAGGCAGGCTTTTCTATTGTATAGTGAGAGTGTTGCTCCGTCTATGCTGTGCCAATTTTGTGGATAAACAGAGAGGACTTATGGGCAAAATGTGGGTGCCCTTAAGTTGAGCCAAGTTCAAAAGTCAGGCCTTTGATCTAGGCACCTAAATTTGGAATTCTGCACCTCTAAACTCCCCTAGGAGCTGCTGATAGCACCTATGAATGGCAGGTCACTTATGGAGATGCCTAACTTTAGGCACCCAAGTTTGACAATTTGACCTGAGTCTCCAGAGCAGTCAGCCAGGGCTCCTTAACAAGCATTAAATTCACACACAGTTGAACAAAGAAACTCATGCAACTGACTGTTCTCACTCTATTTTGCAGTGGTCCATAGCCACGTCCTCTCCAGGCCATTGATTAAATATGCAGAGTAGAGCCTTGCTAGTTTCTCACTCTGCTCATTGGCAAACCTGATCATGTTCATCCCCCCAAAAAGGCAGCACCAACAGCGATTAAACAGCAAAGTGCTGCAGTGCAGGCTTATCGTAATTAAAAACAAACAAACTTAACTTGCTTTCCTTAGCAAAAAAATATAGCACAGTACATTTACCTCCAGCTCTAGAGTTTGCTTCAGATCTTAATATAACAAAGCATTTCAACAAAGGTTAAAATGGACAATAAACTTCATGATCAGTTTGTGTTGTAGCTGTCACCGTCCTACACCCTTTCTTTTCCCATCCCTTGCCGTGGGATACACACCAGGGTCCAGGCAGTGCAACCTAGTGGTGAGAACAGGCATCTGGCCTTGGGGTCAGGGTGGAATCGGAGCACAGAACTGGAGGCATAAGCCAAGGGACAGGCCAACGGTCAGAAGCAGGAGTTCTGAGGAAAGTAGGGACTAGGGTTGAAACAAGGGCCTGGACAGAAAGCCGGTCTGGTGCAGCTGCAGGTATGGAACACCCTGTGCTGCTCTGGCTACAAGGCTTAAATAGCCGTCCGTTGGCTCTTCTGTCCAGCCAGGGAGCACAGGCACTTAGCGAGGGTTTATTGGGCCCAGCTGAGTTCATTGGGTCGCCAGGCAACCGCACACCGAGCTAGCAGAGTTCCTGACACTGTCTTAGCTAATTGCTCGGATGATTCCAAATGCATTTCAATGCTTTTTATTCCGTCATGCCCCTAGAATGCTCAACTATTCCGTCTATGGCCCGATCTATAGTCCACTGGCACCAGCAGAAACACTCACATTGACGTCAACGCGCTTTGGATCAGGTTCTCAAGACCCTCTTGAAAACTCATCTCTCCCAGGATGCTCCCAACAAAGCAATTGAGCATTTTCATTATCTTGTATCGTTACCTTCTAGACATTGAAAACCCGATATACCTGATCCATCATGAAGTGCGTACATAGATAAACTGTAGTAGCTGCATTAATAGTATCTCTCATCTTTCCATGCCATGTCTCTACTTTGCTCCTTGCCACCCCACTACTCATTTTGTTAAATTTGGAGTGTACTCTTTTGGGCCAGGGTCTTTTATTTCTTCATGTGCTCTGAAGCACCTAGCGCACTGCTGCCTGCTATAGAATAATAAGTGGTGCTACAAACAGTGAAGTGCATCTGGGGCCTCTGGAGGAGCTCCCATTGAAGTCAGTGTCGGGTGTTACTCTTGGCTGGTTTGAGCAGGCAGGGAACTGCCACTTGTGAGGAAGTCAGGCTGGAGGGCTGCAAGAGAGTGGAGGAGCTGTTCAAAAAATGGAGGAGAAACTCATAAATGTTTCTATCCATGGAAATGTTTAATAAAAGGCGAAATATTGATGTGATCTGAAGAGAAGGAAGGCAGGTATGTTAGCCCTAGAATGATAAAGGCCCTTTTTCCTATAAGCTGAGAAGGGGTTATCTCAGATCAATTAGGGACATCTGAGTCCAATTAAGAGCTGCCTGAGATCTTTAAAAACCCCTCCTTGAGTCGGGGAGGGAAGTAATGTTCTGGGTAGCAGGGAGACAGGCTTTTCCAGGATGAGAAGCTGGTCTCCATGCTACAGGGGGAAACAACAAAAGCTGAGGCCCTGTTTAGTGGAAGGTACTGATGCCCTGGGGCTAGTAACAGGACAACATCCACCCATCTCTCCAGCAACGGGTAGGGGAAGTATCTCCTTTTGATTTGAGTTTATAAATGTGTTTCTTTTTGTCTGGTGGAGGATGGGGGGTGCCCAGTTCTCAAGGCAGAACAGTTTCTTATGCCGCCTTCTCCTCCCCAGGATTCCATGCCTCCACTCCCAGCGGGGTGCACCTCCCAGTTTGAGAACCTCTGCTCTAAGGTACTTGTGGTTGGGTGGTGGTGTTGGGTGTTTTTTGTTTTTTTTGCCTGTCGATATATCTCTAAAATAGAAACAAAATTTTTAAAGGTTGAAAATAGAAAGCATAAATATTGTTTACTTGTAAACAAAAAGGAAGATTATAGCCATAGGCCTGGTCTACACTGGGTGGGGGGGGGTCGATCTAAGGTACGCAACTTCAGCTACGTGAATAGCGTAGCTGAAGTCGAAGTACCTTAGCTCGAATTACTTACCCGTCCTCACGGCGCGGGATCGACGTCCGCGGCTCCCCCGTCGACTCCGCTACCACCACTCGCTCCGGTGGAGTTCCGGAGTTGATGGGAGCTCGTTAGGGGTTCGATATATCGCGTCTAGATGAGACGCGATCAATCGAACTCCGAGAAATCGATTGCTACCCGCCGATCCGGTGGGTAGTGAAGACGTACCCATAGAGTTCAAAATTCTGAACTTTCACTATGATCTTTATGTTAAAGATGAAGATATATTAAAGTGAGGATTTGCATGAATTGAAACAAGCTTGTCAGCTCTTTCACATGGTAGCTTGTTTCTTGACTGGGTGTATATTTCCAAACACTGTCCAGTTTCTTTCACATGCTGCCGAAAATGGAGGAATCTGAAGCAGAGGAGAAGCAAGAGGAGTCTGAGATTGTGTTGTACAAAGGCATTACCACCATATTGTAGCAGCAATATGCTTAGTAGATTCTCAGTTTGCACTGCTGGAAGAGGTTCCTTATTCTGCAACTTTTGTAAGTACTTTGCAACATCTAGTCCTAAGAGTGTTGCTTGTTTGGTAATCCAGTCAAATGCTGTAACAATGCTATCATCACTAACATCGCTATCTTTGAACCTTGGATCTAAGAGGTTTGCAACAGCGTGTATTGGTTTGCAGCAAAATTCTTCCCATCTACGAATAAAGTCCTTCACTTTTATGTCATCCTGACTCAAGTGGAGATGCACTAAGATTCTCAAAAACAATTGACTCTGCTCAATTTATGGCCAAGATAATGTCTGATGGCAAATGCTATCTGATATAGATAGTGAGTTGCTTCTGCAAATCACTGTAGAATCTTCAGAGTTTTGCAGGTGAACCCAAAAGATATCCTCAAAGTAGAGTGTGCCTTATACTTTTAACTACTTTAGATCTTCAATTATCACGGTTTCTTGAAAAGCTGCTTCATTTTTAATAAACTTTCAAATGACATCACTACACTTCCCCATCTTGTTTTGCTAGAAAGTTTCAGGGTTTCCATTTTAGTCTTACCATACTTTTCTTCCCACTGCTTCTTAAAGACTGCAGATACAATATGAGTAGTTTTCACATGTTTTACAACTCCTTTTGCTCTTTTATAGATCTTTTCCAGTGTGCCCAACTTCATGAAATCTGAAATTTGAAGCACTTAGGCCATGGGAAGTGCATCCTATTGCAATAATATGTCCATTATGATTTCTTGTGCTGCTTTCCTTTACTGGCATTGTCAGTCTACAAAGCAAATACTTTCCCACTTCCAGCCTTTTCTAGTACTCATTTCACTACTAATATACTCTGCTATATGGATTTCTCTCCAGCTGTTAATGCAATTGTGTGTTTGATTCCACCTCAACCAGTTTTTAACATCTTTTTAATAACTTATCCCTGTACATTTGTCCACCCATCTTTAAATACTTCCAGAGAAAATGCTTTGGGTTTTTTGGGTTTTTTTTGCAGAGTTTGCATTACACCAGGGATAGGCAACCTCTGGCACGCGTGCCGTGCACGGCACGCTAGCTGATTTTCAGTGGCACTCACGCTGCCGGCATCCTGGCCACTGCTCCAGAGTGCTCTGCATTTTAATTTAATTTTAAATGAAGCTTCTAAACATTTTTAAAACCATATTTACTTTACATACAATAGTTTAGTTATATATTATAGACTTATAGAAAGAGACCTTCTAAAAACATTAAAATGTATTACTGGCACGTGAAACCTTAAATTAGAGTGAATAAATGAAGGCTTGGCAGACCGCTTCTGAAAGGTTGCTGACCCCTGCATTTCACGTTCATATTCTGACTTGCAGAAGAGGTTTGTTCAGAGAATGTCTTCAGTGACTGGGAGCTGTAATAATATGCCCCAGGGAGTTACATAGATATATATGGTATTGAGGGCCTGCAGCATATATGAATTGTAATTGCCTAAAGCCATAAGTTTTGAAATAAAATATCTTCATTTGACACTTATTAGTTATTAGAAAACATCTTTAAGGACTGAAGTGCAGCAGTAATAAAATCATTTTGAACATTTTTCTAAATTTTTTTCATTGTTCATTCTGAGAGAAAATATTCCACATAAATGTTTCTTTTTAATTTTGCCCAAAATTCCCAATTTTTCAGTACTGGGGCCTCAGGAAAAAACACTTTTTTCCCCTTACAGTTTTCAGGTTTTTCCTGGACCCTCACATTTGTAGCCTGAGAGAGCCTAAGACACTGGAAGAAAGAAACACTAAAAGCCTGCCTTATCTTTACACCTGGTATGCCTGGATTTTCCTCAGGCTGTTGTGACATCGGTGTTTCACCAGTCGGTCAATAAACTTTGTTGGTTTTACGTTTTTATTTTGTTTTGAATGTGACCCTCCATGCGTACATTAGCAAATGGCTAACAACCAGGATGCTTACACTTCACACAAACAGAAAGAAGATTATTATTTTAGATGAGGATGCACAGTGGCTGCCAGATTTGATTGATGTGCACCCGTTCTCCAAACACAATGATGGTTTTAGGTACATCTCGATAGATGCTCTGTCTAAATATGGCTGGATCTTAATCACCACTGCAGCAGTTTCTAAATCCACATATTCAGGATTTCTGTCTCTCTTTGTTCAGGGTTATCATTAGGCTTTTTTTTTAGACTGAGTCACCCCTTCCAGCGTCCCCACTGGACCCTGGGTCATAAGGGTCAGACAGCGTATCACTAGATTGCATTGAAAACTGTGTTAAAATAATAAATATCGCTTCAAGTTGCAAGGGGGTTCCTGGTCCTGCTTGCAGGCTATGGGGCTTTGTAGGGAAGCATGGGATCTGGCTCTTCATCCATCAGTCTGGAAAAAAGCCAGTCTGGAAAAAAGGTGGGTTGAGCTGTGCCTCTCTGCCTTAGGTAGCAGTCTGTCATCTGTTTCTGTAACTGGTTGTTATATGTTACATTTATGGAGTCTAAGAAATAAAGTAGTGTTTGTTGCACCCTTTTAGGATGAGTATTTATTTTTCTGACTCCCTGTATATATGCCATGGACATATATCACAGACTGTTACATCCTCAATGTTGGCTAACTCTTTGGGCCAAAGGGGCAACATGATATGTTACTGTCAGCTGCATGAGATCTCCAGCATGTGTCTGTGACTGAAATCTCCCAGGATAAGGCAAATTTTCTTTCCATGCATTACAGACCGGTGCTGAAGGAGCAACTCCTCCTGTTCTCTAGTATGATACTGTAACGGACCCCCTCCAGTATCCCTTCCTGGGCTTTCCCAGTTAGTATGTCGATCCATATGCATATAAGAGCCTGTGCTTCTGAATTATCCAAACTCTGAAACAGGGTATTGGTGTCTCTAATGTAGAATGCTGCCCCATCCCCATCTTTTACCCACTCTGTCCTGCCTAAACAGGTTATAACCGGAGATTTTTAATATTCCAGTAATGTAAATCAACCCACTAGGCTTTGTCAGAGGCTTTCCAGTCCCATCTCCCTGCTCATTAGGCAGGAAGATCTGAGTATGTGTGTATGTGTGAATGAATGTGGTCCTCAGGTCACTTATCTAAGTGTCAGCCTGCTCATAAATGAGCTTAGAAGGATTAGATTTGTATTGGTAAATGTTGGTAAACATCAATTTCACTACATACATAGGCCGACTAAAAGATATTTCCATGAATAATTAAAATTTACGGATAAGCTCTCAGACAAAGTAAGAAAAATGCTGCTTACGTTTGATTTAAGGATGTTTACTTGGTATATTTTGACATGTGATGTTGACAATTTGTGTTTAACTGTTTGACTCTTAACTTCTACTGTCATTAAATAACACTTGTCTGACCTTCCCCCAGTGTCTGACCCCACCCCAGAAATTCCTGTAACTGTGAAAATTTAAATGCTTAAAAATAAGCTTTGATATTATCTGTCAAAATGGTTAAAGAGTAAACATCAAATATTGCCAACCCTGCTCACAGACTAAGGCACAAAGATCTATAGAAAAGCCCTGCCTGGTCTATGAAATACTATCCTGCATGTTAGGGAATTAGTATGTGGTGGAACTGGACTGCGACTCACTGTCTCTAAGCCTCAAAATACTTCAAAGAGGATCCAGTGCCTCTCACAGTGGGAGTTTGGATTAAATGCAAGTGGGGCCCTCTCATTTTAGCAGCTGTCTTCCTAAACTGGAAATAGTTCAAAAGTAAGATTCTCCTTGGGAACATCATGATGCCAAGGTTTGTTAGATCCTGGGTTATCTTAGGCTGGAGAAGGTTAGTAAAACTCAGCAGCTGCGTTTGAAGTTCACAGCAGAATGTGCTACTCCTTGCATGCATTTCTCGTACTAGTGAGTCAAGGAGCTGAGTTTATTCAGACCTAATCTTCCTCACTCCTCCCTTCCCTTCTTTCAGACTAGTTTTATAAAGCATTGAGCAGAATAAGTTTATATAGAAGAGGAAACCAATCCAAAGCTGAAAGGAATTTTATCTTGTTTTGAGATTTGTAAATAAAAACCCGAGCCCTGATGAACATAGTTATTCTGACAAAACTCCCATTGTAGATAGACAGAAAATTGCTACTGTCCCTGTAGCTGAAGTTGTTCTTATGCTGACCTCCTATGACCTGTCGGTGTATGACTAGGGGCCCGTACCTGGCACAAAAGATATGTTGAGGTAATTTTTAAGTATAGTCTAGCAGTTCCCACACTTTTAGCTAGCAGGATCCCGTTTTAGTGAATTATTTCCTCGTGGGACCCCAGACAGCATGGAGGATGCCATTTTGAAGAACAAAGTGGCATTCTTTGCAGAGCTTGACCTCATACATATGGTGCATATGTAATGCCGACAGACCCTGGTCGGCGGGATCAAACTGGGGACCTCTGAAGCTCAGTGCATGAGTCTCTACAGCATGAGGTAAAAGCCAACTACCGGTTAGCTAAGGCTGTAGAGCAGACTCATTAATTTCTCTCTAAGTGGTCTTGGTGCCACTAGATGGGACAGAGCACCACACCCAGGTGGCGTGTGGGTTACACATACAAGGTCATGCTGTGCAGAGGATGCCACTTTGTAGCACAAAAGGGCGTCCTCCATGCATTGTGACCTTGCACACACTGTATATGTGAGGTCATGCTTTGCAGAGCAAAATGGCCTCCTCCACAAATTAGAGTTGCCATGATCCCATTGGCTCATGGCACAACCCCTTTTGGGTAGCAACCCACAGTTCAGAAACTGCTGATGTAGACTAACCCTAAGTCATTTGCCTACAATCATACAGGAAATTTCTGGCAGAGAGAGAATTGATCTTGGGTCTCAAGTCCCAGGATAGTGTCCTAAACACTGGACCATGCTTCCTTTTAGATGGGGCTCTCATCTTGATTGGGTCTCTGGGTGCTAATGCAATATAAATAATAATCAGACAGAATTTTCATTAGATGGTCTTTAAAAAGATGGTTATGTGACTTGCCCAGGGCCACACTGCAAGTCAGGTGATAGAACCCAGAGCTACTGGTTTCCAGTCATGTGCTCTGCTCACTAAATGTCACTGCCTGCTTCACACACTTACTGGAAAACTACCAAAAGCAGATTAGTGTGAGATTTCCAACTCAATTTCTAGACCCTGGAGGGTCAGAAAAGCATCCAAGCCTTGGAATACTTATCCAAACCAAACAGATCTTACAAATGTCTTCACATTCACTCAACATTATTTTCATTAGCTGGATGGCTCTCAATGGCATGAAAGTAACACAAGAGCTTTAAGTCGCACAGGGTATCTATCATTATGGATGGACAGCAAGTGTGCTTTGTACAGCTGTAGGCCTTTTTATCCAAAAAAATCACAAAGCATTTGCAATAACTGGTTAAGCCTTGTAACACCCCAACAAGCTAGGCAAAGCATATGTAGAGATTGTTCCGCCCATCACATTAGGAATCCACTGCAGCTCCTGTTTAATAGCACATGGCAACGCTAGAGCATATCAAATGCCCCCAAACTTCGTTCCCACTGCATTAAGGTTGCGTGGTGATGCCTTGTGCACTTCCAGAATGACAAGTTCAGCTACAGGGTACGTCCAGACTACCCGCCATATCGGCGGGTAGCGATCGATTTATCAGGGATATATATCGATCCCCGAACGCGCTCCCCGTCGACTCTGGAACTCCACTGGAGCGAACGGCGGTAGCAGAGTCAGCAGGGGAGCCATGGACGTCCATCCCACGCGGTGAGGACAGGAGGTAAGTCGGAATAAAATACTTCGACTTCAGCTACGGTATTCCCGTAGCTGAAGTTGCGTATCTTACATCGACACCCACCCCGCACTGTAGACCAGGCCACAGTCACACCTCTGAAAACCAGGAACTGCAGAGTTAAGGTACATGCCACCTCTGCTGGTGACCAACTGAAACTGCAAGAGATATTTAGGAAGGCTAAATGTAATCACTCGATCTGGAAATTGCCAGGACATAGAGGTTATCCAGTCTTTACTAAAAGATGCTATGGGGTCTTTAATGACCATAGTGTCCAGGACTTGAGTTTGAACTCTTGTCTGAAAATTCCAATTCCCCCATGCAGTGGTATTACTTTAGAAGTGACTTGGAGAGAAAGATACCTTCTAAAACATTAGCACTAATTCAGAAAGTACCTAGAGGTCCCTTGACTATCTCCTTCCCACTACTGACTCAGCCCACTTTGTGAAATGTGATAAGATCATACCACAATGTGATATACTTGCCTGCCATGATTTCTGATAGTGGGAGGTAGCATGTCCTAATGGACAGAACACTGAGCTGGGATTCTGGGGTTCTGTTCTCAGCTCTGCTGCTGTTTTCCTGGGTGGCCCTTGGCAAATCACATCAAATCATGCTGTGCCTCAGTTTTCCCATCTGTAAAATAGGCATAATGATACTTGCTCCCCTTTTGTGATACTGTTGTGAGATCTGTGGATGGAAGACTGAAATAAGAGATAGGCAAGATTCTTATTATTACTTATTTCCCATCTATAGATTATTTAATAATACATCCCTTACTGAATTTGCTTCATCAAATCTCTTGAGAGTCTGCTAAAAAGAGTACATCTGATGATCCAATGACAAAGATAAGCAGTCATCTCAATAAAATAAATAGGAGAAAAATAGTCCTTTCAATTCAGTTACATCTCTGATAGTGTCTACCAAAATTTTGTGCAGGACTTGGCTATCAAAGTGATAAGCCCAATACAAATATTACTTGTGGGTATGTAGTCTATATAGGTAGAATGGACGGTAAGGTGGATAGAAAACTGGCTAGATGGTCGGGCTCAACGGGTAGTGATCAATGGTTCCATGTCTAGTTGGCAGCCGGTATCAAGTGGAGTGCCCCAAGGGTCGGTGCTGGGGCCGGTTTTATTCAATATCTTCATTAACGATCTGGAGAATGGTGTGGACTGCACCCTTAGCAAGTTTGCAGATGACACTAAACTGGGAGGAGTGGTTGATACACTGGAGGGTAGAGATAGGATACAGAGGGACCTAGACAAATTAGAGGATTGGGCCAAAAGAAATATGATGAGGTTCAACAAGGACAAGTGCAGAGTCCTGCATTTAGGACGGAAGAATCCCATGCACTGCTATAGACTAGAGACCGAATGGCTGGGCAGCAGTTCTGCAGAAAGGGACCTAGGGGTTACGGTGGACGAAAAGCTGAATATGAGTCAACAGTGTGCCCTTGTTGCCAAGAAGGCAAATGGCATTTTGGGTTGTATAAGTAGGGGCATTTCCAGCAGATCGAGGGACGTGATCATTCCACTCTAGTCAGCACTGGTGAAGCCTCATCTGGAGTACTGTGTCCAATTTTGGGCCCCACACTACAAGAAGGATGTCAATAAATTGGAGAGAGTCCAGCGGAGGGCAACAAAAATGATTAGGGGGCTGGAGCACATGACTTATGAGGAGAGGCTGAGGGAACTGGGATTGTTTAGCCTGCAGAAGAGAAGAATGAGGGGATTTGATAGCTGCTTTCAACTACCTGAAAGGGGGTTCCAAAGAGGATGGATCTAGACTGTTCTCAGTGGTAGAAGATGACAGAACAAGGAGTAATGGTCTCAAGTTGCAGAGGGGGAGGTTTAGGTTGGACATTAGGAAAAACGTTTTCACTAGTAGGGTGGTGAAAAAATGGAATGGGTTACATAGGGAGGTGGTGGAATCTCCTTCCTTATAGGTTTTTAAGGTCAGGCTTGACAAAGCCCTGGCTGGGATGATTTAGTTGGGTTTGGTCCTGCTTTGAGCAGGGGGTTGGACTAGATGACCTCCTGAGGTCCCTTCCAACCCTGAGATTCTATGATTCTATGATTCTATGAATGGGGAAAGAGCTAACATGATTGATGAACATATAAACAGAGGAATATTGAATAGAATGATATTACCTTTCTATACAGCATTGGTGAGACCAGTGCCAGCCTACTGTGTTCATTTTGGTATCCACAATTTGAAAACGATGTAGAAAAATTGGGGAGAGTTTACAGAACAGCTACAAAAATGATTCATGGTCTGGAAAACATGCCTTACAATGAGAGATGTAAGTAACTCAATATATTTAGCTTGTCAAAGAGAAGGTTAAGAGGCAATTAACTAATTGTAAAGTACCAACACAGGAGAAAGATACTTGATATACTGCAGGGTTCTTTAACCTTTAATAGACCAAAGCATAACAAGATCCAATGGCTGGAAGCTTAAGTTAGAAAAAAATCAAGCTGGAAATAAGATGCAATTTTTTTAACAATGAGGGTAGTCAGCCATTGGAGCAACATACCAAGAGAAGTGTTACATTCATCTCACTGGGAAGTTTATTAAATTGAGATTGGATGTCTTTCTGAAAGATGTGCTCCAGTGCAACCACAGCTTATTGGGCTTAACAGTTTTTTTTATGTAGTAGGGAAGAATGATTTACTCTACTGCGGGAATTACTGGGTGAAATTATATATGCTGTGTTATACAGGGGATCAGACTAGGAGTAAAATTTTCAAAAGCCAGCAAGTCTCATTTTCAGAAGTGGTTTAGGAGCCTAAATCTCATTGAAAATCAAAGGTTTAAGAACCTAAGACACTTAGGTGCTTTTGAACATTTTACTCTAGATGATCATTATGCTCCCTTCTGGGATTAAATTCTGTGGGTTTGTTTGCACACAGACACTCAGGAAAATTAATTCAAATTAACTAAAGGTATGAATTTCAAGTGGATTACTTAAACTACATTAAACCGCTGTGTGGATGCTCTTATTCAGACTAAGTGTATGTCTACACTTAAAATGCTACAGATGCTCCTCTGCAGCTGCACTGCAGTAGTCCTTCAGTGCAGACGCTATCTACGCTGATGGGAGAGATTCTCCCATTGGCATAGTTAATCCACTTCCCTGAGATTTAAGGTACTTAAGTGATCTTAACTACGCCACTCAGGGGTGTGGATTTTTCACACCCCTGACTGATGTAGTTATGTTACCGACATTTCCATTGTAGACCAGACCTTAGTGTCCTCCTTAAATCTGCATCCACATAGGGGTTTAATGCAGTTTAACTAATCCACTTTGAAATTAATTCAGATTAACTGTCCTGAGGATTTGTCTACACTTAAAATGCTTCAGCAGTGGAACTGCACCACTGTATTGCTTCAGTAAAGTGGCCATCTACGCCAATGGGAGGGGTTCTTCTGTTTGGTGTGGGTACTCCACCACCTCAAGAGGCAGTAGCTAAGTCAATGGGAGAATTCTCCTGTCGACCTAGCGCTATCTACATTGGCCTTTCCATACCCCCGAGCAGCGTAGTTATATCAACCTAATTTCCTAGTGTAGACCAGGCCTGAGTGTCCTCATGTAGACAAGTCCTGTGAAAGATACATATTGAGAATTCCAGCATCGGAGAGAGCACAAGTGAGGAATAAGACCGAGATCCATGCAGTTGCTGGCAAGAGAGTCATCTCCCTAATTTGCTATGAGTGTTATGACACTGTTACATTAATAGTTTCATTATACACTGTGACAGAGAATTGCTTAGATTTTACAGTGAGAAAGAAGTTAGTCTGCATCCTATAGGAATCAGTCACTCAGGTCGTTCTTAAAAAAACGGAGCGACATCTACTTCAGACATTTGTATAGGCTACAGATGAAATAACGGAAAGAATAGGCAGTGTGCATTACAGTTACATAAGAACTTAAGTGCGTAGGTGGAACACAATATGCCAGAAAGAAAAAGACAAAAAAAACCCACCCTCTTTCAAATAACACTCTATTTTTTATGTTTCACTATAATTTCCTATGTACTGGCACTTCTTTCTTTCTGCCATTCAAATACCAGCAAGCTGTACATGGAAATGCGCCCAGGAATTTTGTTTCTTTGCAACGGCAGCTTGATAAATACATAGTTCGTCTTGCACAGGTTTGACTGCCATGTCAAAACAATTTGAAAATGTGACAGAGATAAGCCAGAATTATGCCACCTCTTCTGGCTTGCTGCTGCACTGAAGTCTAGGCCAGGAAGTTCCTGCACGTTGTAACGTATGTCACAACATAGATTTTCCCAATGTTTGTGTGAAGGGCCTTTGCTGTTGTTTGGCTGTATAGCACCTGTATATTTAAAAGGTGGTGGTAAGCTGAAAGGTGATTTTAAAAAATGGCATCATGAATCCCATGGATCTCAATGGTGACACATCAGACTTGGCTAATTTACAAATTCAAGTGGTTATTTCAGACCTAAAAATGCTGCATACTGAGCCTGGGAGCTGAAAGCCAGACTGTGCTCTGTCCTTCTCACATGTTATCATCACCAGTCAGAGATTATAAATGCCAAATCCTGCTCTCAGTTATAGCTGTGCATGCCCCTTGTTTCCTGTTGGGTTGCATAGGTATAACTGTATAATCATCCCCTTCCTTTCATTCACACTTTGGTTCATAGTAACATTTGCCCCCAATCATACACTAATCTCATCTCTTTCTAGGAAGTCCTGTTTCCTCATTTTTGCTTTGATTTCCACTATCTTCTGTGCAACAGGAGCGAGCAGCAGCCAGTACTTTACATGTTCTGCATGTTGCTTAGTAACAACATTATTTTCCATTCACGCCACTCGCACAGCTGTGGCTGCACTTTATTTTTAGTGCACTAGCTTGATCAGCGCTAGCCTGGGTGTGTCTCCTTGAACTGGGAATTACACCCCAGTTCAAACTGTAGACCAGTGGCTCTTAACCTTTCCAGACTACTGTACCCCTTTCAGGAATCTGATTTGTCTTCTCTACCCCCAAGTTTCCCTCACTTAAAAACTACTTGCTTCCAAAATCAGATGTGAAAATACAAAATTGCCGACTTTCTTATTTTTACCATATGATTATAAAATAAATCAATTGGAATATAAATATTGTACTTACATTTCAGTGTATAGAGCAGTATAAACAAGTCATTGTATGGAATTTTAGTTTGTATTGACTTTGCTAGTGCTTTTTATGTAGTCTTTTGTAAAGCTAGGCAAATATCTAGATGAGTTGACGTACCCCCGGAAGACCTCTAATTACCCTCAGGGGTACACGTACCCCTGGTTGAGAGCCACTGCGGTAGACATATCCTTAAAGGTGCAATGCACTGAAAAGACAAGGCATCACAATGTAGTAGTGACATGCACCACAAAAGGGAAATCAGTTATGCACTAGTTTTTGATGAGCCCCTCAGTAAAACATATACCACCTTATATAAGCCTGAGTGGAACCAGTTATTCAGGGAAAACAGCAAACCCAAACCTAGCCCTCCTGAACATAACCAAAATGTTGGGGTTAGATAAAGTACCCTGGCCCCCAGCTGCATATTTGTATTCCAGTTCCTCCTCTTCTTTCCTTGCTAAAGTCCGTTGGCTAAAGCCCCTCGCTTGATCGAGTGATCCCATCACTGTATCCCTTACACTTCTTTTCTTCTCCCCAAAATTCCTTGCCTCACTCTAACTCCCAATTACTTCTCCCTTGGAACACAGGATTTCTCATGCTGGACCTAGACTATTGTTCTAAAGTCCAGTATCATGTGGCCAACAATGGTCAATACATGCTGGGAAAGATTTTTGAAGCCACAAATGGTGGTAAAGTGCCCAACTCCTATGGAAAGTCAATGAGAGCTCTGGGTGTCCAGCTGTTCTCTGACCATTTCCCCTGGTGCCTGCAAAGCACATAAACACATCCACTTAATGAACCTTGCCTATTGCATAATGGAGTTCAACGGAGCTTGTAGGACATCACAATGATATTTGATTACCCTTTTCTTAGCATGTGTAATCACAAACATTAATGGATATTGAACTATCCAGGCTCTTTACAAATCCAGTCATAGTATTTGACTCAATGACCCATTGAGACAATGGATTGGAGAGGCTTGACTATACTCTGTGAAAAGAGGTATTTCCTTTTAATTTGTTCTAAATTTACCAGCTATTCATTTAATTGACTATGCCCTGTCCCATAATGTGAGAATGGAATCAAAGGACAAACTTGACTTGCTAAGAACTTTTGCTGATATTCCAGTCGTGGGATATGAGGTTTCTAGCCGGAATATAAAAGTACTACACTACGTGTAGATAAATTCCAGACTGAGACATATTACTGATCCTTGCTTTTATAGAGACCTGCAGCATCTTAGAGTAAACAGAATACTTTCATTAAAAAAGCATTAAAAATGCAAGAAGAAAAGCAACAAGGCAATCTGTAAAATCTCTTCAATGCCTGTATTCAAGTCAAATAGTATGGGGAACAAGCAGGATGAACTGGAAGTCATGGTATATAAAGAAAATTATGACTTAATTGGCATTACAGAGACTTGGTGGGACAACTTCCATGACTGATGTACCAAGCAGGTAACAAGATTAGCTAACACACATGAGGTTTTTAACTTCCTTGATATCTGTTGAAAGACTATTACAGCAAAACATAATATGTCCTGCAAGTTCTTAGCAGGTGTAGTGGACAACATTCTGATTCAGTAAATTCAGGAAACAACTAAGGGGTCATCCATTTTGGATCTGGTTTTAACCAAAAGGGATTAATTAGTTGCAAACGTGAAGGTGGTCGGGACTTGGGAGGAAGTTATCATGATCTGATAGAATTCAAGGAGAGAGCTAAAATTCAGAGGGATCTTGATGAATTGGAGAACTGAGCGATAGACAACAGAATGAAATTTGACAAATGTAAAGTGCTACACTTAGGGAAGAAAAATCAAATGCACAAATGCAGAATGGGGGATCACTGGCTTGGCAGTGGCACTGCTGAGAAGGATCTGGGAGTTGTGGTGGATCACAACCTCAACATGAGTCAGTAATGTGATGCTGTTGCGAAAAAAGGAAATGTAATTTTAGGTTTCATTAACAAAGGCATAGCTTGCAACTAACGGGAGGTACGCTCTTCTCGGCACTGGTTTAGGCCTCAGCTGCAGTTCTGTGGCCAATTTTGGTCACTAACATATAGAAAGGATGTAGAGAAACTGCAAAGGATTCATAGGTGAGCAACAAAGATGATCAAAGGGATGGAATGCGGCCATGTGAGCAAAGGCTGAAGGAACTGAGTATATTTAGTTTGGAAAAGAGGAGATTAAGGGGGGACATGATAGCAGTCTTCAAATACTTGAAAGGCTGCCATAAAAAAGATGGAGAAAAAGTTGTTCTCTCTTGCCACAGAAGGCAGGACAAGAGGCAATGGGTTCAAACTCCAGCACAGCAGATTTAGATTAAATCTCTGGAAAAAACTTCCTAACTATAAGAACACTAGGACAATGGAACAGACTGTCTAGGGAGGTTCTGGAAGCTTTTCAAAGGTCTAGGGAGGTTCTGGAGGTTTTCAAAAGGAGGCTGGATAGACATCTGCTTTGGATGGTTTAGACACAACAAATCCTGCATCTTGGCCGAGGGTTAGATTAGATGACCCTTGAGGTCCCTTCTAACCTTATGGTTCTATGATTCTAAATTCTCTAGACCAGATCCTGCTCCCACTGAAATCAGTGGAAGCGCTGATGTTGAAGTTAATAGTAGTACCATCAGGTACCTAATATAGGAAGCAACGGATAGAACAGGGGTTCTCAAACTTCATTGCACTGCCACCCTCTTCTGACAAAAAAAAATACTTCATAACCCCAGCAGGGGGGGGCCAAATCCTGAGCCTACCCGAATCCCACCACCCTGGGCCAGGGGCCCCAAGCCCTACTGCCCCAGGCTAGGTGTGTGTATGTGAAAGCCAAAGCCGAAGGGCTTTGCTTTCAACCCCGGGTGGTGGGGCTTGGTCTTTGGCTTTGGGCCCCAGCAAGCCCTGGTGACCCCATTAAAACAGAGTCACGATGCACTTCAGGCTCATGACCCACAGTTGAGAACTGCTGGGATAGAAGAATATCGTGCAGAATATTAACATTAACTAGCAGCTATTTTGGCCTATGTAGAAGTCTGACTGACATTTCTCACTGATGACACTAACCTGTTTGCCACAAGTCACGGTTTTCCAGTGCTGGACTATGCATTGGTCCAAACTATAGTAATGTTTAGCAGAGGGACCTCCAGACTCATCAAACTCTAAGAGTTGAGTAGATGTCCCCACCTATGGCTGGGTCACATGACCTTAATGCGGAAACCAAGACACCAGCAATGAAATGTTTGATTCTCCTGCAGAAAAAAGGAGAATATGGGTTGATTAAGTCTGGCTTCAGTGCTACTTTAGTCTGTGGTTTATTCAATTTATATTGGCCTCTCTTTGGTGAATACATTACTCTCCTTGCATCACACGGGTGTCCATGCATGTACAACCTCTTGGCATCCTTTATGTTGTGAAAAATACTTATGCTGAGGCCAATTACACTCCTTTACATGATTCAAAGAGTGTTGACAGGAAATAAGTAATGTCTAATCAAAAATAGGGCATTTCCCAGCAGCACGCTTTGTCATTCTACTGCCAGGAACATCCTGCCTCTGGGTCCTCCCCTTTGCCCTACTATTAACGATTTATTTTATTTCATTTATTTTCCCAAACTAAAAGTTCAAGACCATTAAGGAACTGCAGTTCATCTTTTAGATACATTTCAAAACAGCTGCTCAGCATTTCACACTAATGATCCAGCACCTACCGAATGGCATACAGAGAAACAGAATATTGGTTCTTGTGCTGCAGATGGCTGTGAAGTGAAATATGAATAATTATCAACAGAGCACTATTTAATGGATTTGTTTATCTGGTAAACAGCATCAGATATGTCTGAGCCTGTAGATTGTTTATGAATTGTTATGATGTTCATTAGCCAACAATTGAAACTTTTGCTCTTTGAGCTTTGTGATTGGCCACCTACATCACATGCTGTATATTTTTCTGTTTCCTAATTGGATGATTTAAACTTTACAAATGACTTCCATTTCTGATGAATTTGGTACTTTGGTTACTAATGTGTGCGCACAGTGGATAATAGCACTGTACATATTAGCTGAAATTGTGTTTCTAAAAGGGAAAACTGTTAGCGAATTGGTTTTAGGTTATTTGACTGGCTCTAATAAGCATTGATTGTTTGCGCTCATATCTGCCTCTGTCAAGAGTGGCAAAATACATTAGAAGTGATGTATTTGTACTATGGAGGTAGAATTTTGGTTACACTATTGTTAGACTCGCTGACAGGTGTAGATTGATGAAGTGCTTTCATATTGGAATCAAACTCAGCTATTCAGCAGCATCTTTTGTTCCTGACTAAAGAACTAAGATAAATAAATGTGCCAAACATTTTATTGTAAGAAAAGGATAAAAAATGGGGTGGGGGAATGTATTCACTTTTTCTATTTATGTTTTGCTAGATTTTTTTTTGACAATCATTATTTCAAACAACAAACACACAAAGTACATAATGACCCTTTGCTTTGTACACCTACTACAGAAGGTTACGAAGCAATGCTGTGATAACGGGAAGCTAAAGGGAAAAATCAGAAAATAACTTTTGCACTTTTGTCTATCAGCAGGGGGAGAAGTTCGGGGAACAACCAGGTTTCCAGTTAGTTGGCCCAAATGCTTATCTTTCCATTTCTTAAAACTCACTGATAGCTGGGGTACAACGAGGTGCCAAGAATAACAACAAGGTCTTCATACACTTACCTCTTTTAAAGGCCAGTAAAAAAAAAAAGGACTTATTTTTGGCATGGCAAGACAATCAATTGTTGGCTTATGGTAGTCACATAGGGAAACCAGATGTCAAGGCATTCTTCCCTCTTGCTGTCACTAACTCCTTCTTAGCTAAAGTGTCCTGAATTCTTATTATCTAGCAAGTAGCTGTTCCTTCTTTAGTACACAGCGTAGTACACCTAGCTGCTGCAATTATAATTGTACAAGATCATTCCATAACTTAAAGCACTATCTGGAGCTCGTAGTAGAAAAACTCCTAAATCGCAAGGGAGAGAGACTTATGCAGTTGCAGCAATATTCAAGAAGGCCAGTTACAGAGACCTGATGATGAAATTATGAGTATTTGGAAACATGGAACTGAGCAATCACAATAAAGCTACAGTTAGATAGCTATGCAGATAAAGAGAGATGCAGTGGCCAGGTATGTAAAACTAGATAATATCTCCAAATCTGCAAACAGTTACATGCATTTCAGTCAGGGAGGAGACAACGGTGCTCTCTTGCTCAAGGGCTTTAGAAGATCAGAACATACTTATGCAGCTGATCAGCTAAAGGACTGTCTGAGTTCTGATGGAACAGCCTGTGTGGTCCACTACTGAAGTTAGCAGAGCTTCCTAGCTCTACATGAAGAATAGCTGCTTGGCTGTGAGCTCCACAGATCCATTCATTTTGGATTTTTTCTTTTCAATAATATTTTCTGTAAAAAAGCAAAAAACCCTAGAAAATTGCTGTTTTACTGTAATGTTACAGTTTTGCAACTAAAGCAAAAATATTTATTTTAAAATAAAGGAATGCAAAAAAAAAGGCATAAGAAAGCACGCAAAAATTAAGGTCCTAACACCAAATTTCACCTCCTTGTACATATGTTCTGTTTTATAGTCGTGTGTGTGTGTGTGTGTCTGTCCCTGTGTGTGTGTCGATTAAAACTGTAGCTGAATATATCACTTTTCATGTGTCCTGTAGCAGCCTGCATGGAACTTGCAGGGAGGAGCCTGGGTTGCATGAGGGAAGATTTTGGAGAAGGTACCTGGAAGCCAGTCTGTGCACATGGCTTGGGATGCTAAACTGCAGCTGGTGTAGCTCTGTAAATAGTTGCTTTATTAAAGAGCCAGGTTAGTTTAATAAGAATAAAATGTTTATGTTGTGTATTTGGTTGTCATGGGTTTTGTTACTATGGCAACTGAGTTAGACTATTAAGGGATAGCTCAGCCGGTTTCAACCGGCTGAGTGAGCTCTCTGTATATCTGTAAATAAAATGGAGGTTTTGGTTAGCTGCCTGCTCTCTGGCCTCAAGTGATTGCTTCCTACACCGGCTGCCCCTAGGACATAACACTGGCGACGAGGATGGGATCCTGGTGCTGCTCCAGTAACAGAAGGAAGTAGAAGTTAAGGTAAAGAACAAACAAACAAAAAAGCTGCTTGTTTGCACTGACTGTGAAAGTGAAACTAAAAATCATGGCTACTCTGACCAGGCCCCTGGAGCCTTTTGATGAGAATACAGAGCAGTGGCATGTGTATACTGAGCGTTTTGAGCTTTTTGGTATTGCAAATGACATTACAGAAGCGAAGAAGGTGCCAATATTCTTAACTGTTGTAGGGGCTAAAACCTACTCTCTGCTACGCAGCTTACTACACCCTGTTAAGCCTGAGACTAAATCTTACAGTGACATTGTGGAAATCCTGGGGTCTCATTTCTCCCCAAAACCACTGGTAATTGCTGAAAGATATAGGTTCCACAAAAGAGACCAAAAGGAAGATGAAACAGTTGTACAATTTGTAGCCATTTTAAAAAAGCTAGCAGAACACTGTGAATTTAAAGAGATGTTAAATGATGCCCTGCGTGACAGGTTAGTGTGTGGCCTCTGCAATGAAGCTATACGGAAGCGCCTACTGACAGAGGCTCAGCTTACATTACAGAAGGCTGTTGATATTGCTGTCTCCATGGAACTGGCTACAAGGGAGGCACAATACATCGGTGTATCCCCTAGGGTGCAAAAAGTGTCACAAGAACTGACCCACAAAACGGTGCAGAGTCAAGAATGTTACCGCTGTGGTAAGCTGGGTCACCAGGCATCAGAATGCTGGTGTAAGGACCTGGTGATGCATGGAAAATCTCGACAAACCTCTCCGGTCTCACCCGACCTTGTTCCCTACATGTCCAGGCGGACGGAGTTATCGGTCCAATCTGGTTGTTTGTTGTGGGGGAGGCGTGTCATTATTCCACCACCCCTGAGATCACAGATGTTAGAACAGCTACATTCCGGTCACTGTGGAATAGTGCGCATGAAGGAAATTGCACGAAGCTATTTTTGGTGGCCTAGATTGGACAGTGCTATTGAAGAGAAGGCAAAAGCTTGTATGTCATGTCAGGGTGTAAGAAATGCACCCCAGTGGGCACCCCTACACCCATGGGACTGGCCTGAAAACCCGTGGCAACGTATTCACGTTGACTTTGCTGGCCCCCTTGAAGGAAGCATGTTTTTGGTGGCAGTAGATGCCCATTCAAAATGGCCAGAAGTCTCTATAATGCAGTCCACTACTGCAGAGAGTACTATCCAAAAACTACGAGGACTCTTTAGTCGTTTTGGTCTGCCAGAACAACTTGTGAGCGACAACGGACCGCAGTTCATCTCTCAGGAGTTTCAAAATTTTATGAAGGCAAATGGGATACACCACATCACGTCAGCACCATATCATCCGTCCACCAACGGATTAGCTGAAAGATTTGTGCAGACAATGAAAAACGCTTTGAAATCAGCAAAGGGACAACACTCCATTCAAAAGCGTCTGGATACCTTCTTACTTTCCTATAGAAACACACCTCATGCTACGACCCAGGCTTCCCCAGCCTTTCTAATGATGGGACGACAGCTGCGCACTTGCTTTGATCTGCTGAAACCTTCTGAACCCAGACAAACTGTGCAACGTCAGCAGCAATATCAAGTCATCAGACGGGCACCCAGAGCAAAAGACCGAACCTTTAGCCCAGGACAGCCAGTTTTGGCTCGGAATTATACTTCCAGAGCTAAATGGGTCCCGGCCACAGTCATCACTCAAACAGGACCTGTTTCCTATACAGTCCGGACTGCAGAGAATCTTACCTGGCGGCGACATGTAGATCAGCTGTTCCCAGGTCATGCCAGTCTTCAGGACCCATCTGCAGTTGAGGGGTCTGACTTCACCCCTCCTGGTGAGACACCGAATCACGAGGCACCTGTTCCTGACTGTTCTCCTCCATTACTGCCGGCAGCTGAGATACCCCTTTGCCCAGCACGAGCTGATACCACCTCCTCACCTATTCGTGCTGCGGACCTTGAGCCCCTAGTACTTTCGGGTGCAACAACACCAGAAGTTCGCCGTAATCCACCTAGAGACAGAAGGCCTCCTCATCGGCTGGATCTTTAGTTAGGGCGAACCCACGAGTATGGGGCAAAATAATCCCCAGGATTTAGCCGGGAATGGAGGCAGTCTACCCTCCTTCTCTAGTTTAGTGTGTGTTTTATTTAGGGGATGTTCTTATTAGGGGGGGAGGAATATGTTGTGTATTTGGATGTCATGGGTTTTGTTACTATGGCAACTGAGTTAGACTATTAAGGGATAGCTCAGCCGGTTTCAACTGGCTGAGTGAGTTCTCTGTATATCTGTAAATAAAATGGAGGTTTTGGTTAGCTGTCTGCTCTCTGGCCTCAAGTGATTGCTTCCTACACCGCCTGCCCCTAGGACATAACAGTTTATAAATTACTGTATAGGTGCCATTTGACTTCAGTTGAGGTCCATCATATTTTTGCTACTAGAGAGGCACTCTGCTAGAGGGGTTGCAGGCACCGTTGCCAACTTTCACGTGGTAAATAAGCACCCCGGCTTTCACAATAAGCCAAAACTCAAGCTAATCCCATTTCAAAACAAGTCCAAAACAAGCCAATCCCTAAGCTCACCAGCACTCTATGTGACTAGATCCCCCTGGCGAGCAGTCTGGGATTGTGGTGGGCCATTGTGCACCCCTGACTGTCTCCACCCCCACCCTTGCCCCTGCTTGCCGGGAGCCAAACAAAAGAAACAAGCTACAAGTCAAAAACTAGCCAACAAGCAACACAAGCCAATGAAGCCAAAAACAAGCCCTATTTCTGCATTTTTGTCACTAGTTTGGCATGTCTGGTTGCAGGGAAAAGAGAACATACTTGCACATGTGGTGCAGGAATTAGGTGGTTTGGAGAGGAAATTATTAAAGAGGTTAATTTTATGACAACGTGCTTGTTTCCTACAGATCCCCTGACCGGCTTACTTAATGCTCCAGTAAAGGATCTACATTTTAAACAGAATGATAAGTTAGGTTCTTTTTCATTACCAGCAGCTAGACCAGTGGTGGGCGACCTGCAGCCCGCAGGCCGTACGCAGCCCATCAGGGTAATCTGCTGGCGGGCTGCCAGACGGCATGTTTACATTTGCATGGCCACCCGCAGCTCCCAGTGGCCACGGTTCACCATTCTCGACCAATGGGAGCTGCGGGTTGCCCACCACTGAGCTCTACTGGGTATTGCATATTATTGGGAAAATGTGGCTCTTTTTCCTATGGAATTGTGATATAGTAAAATATGGACTTCCTTGTAATGGAATAGCTTTCACACCGGGTGAAGGGACAAAACAAGGATAGGTATTTGGAAATTTGGTCAGCCTTTTTAGCCTACTCAGGAGGAGAGCTCCCCAGCCAGCTAGCCAGAATCGTTAGCTAGGTTCTTTAATATTCAATGTACAGGGTTAACGTTTCATTGTAACTTTGCCTTAATAAACAGGTTAAAAAATAAAGGAAAAAGAATGGAGTTCTCTCTCATTACCCAGCACACGGTACAGGAAACATGTGCCACAAAACGTTTAGGACATGCTACACAACTAAGCAAATACTCCTATACTGGACCCTTAACTTTTAGATTTCCTGGGGGGCGGTTTCAGGGGAGAAGGCCTGTTTTGTGAATTTACACTTTGCAGTGGTACAGACTTTTTCCCATTTGATTAAAGTGCAGTCTTTAATTACAGATGGTTTGTAATCTAGCAGGGGCTGAGTGCCACTATTACAGCAGTTTGTTGTGATTCACTTGAATTTTTTACTGCCAATTGAAGAAGATGCTGCGCTTTGCCAGACATTTTTAATGCTCACTATGTGCAAAGTTTCAGGGAGCAAAACTCCCACTCAAGTGAAGTCCTCTATCTTTGCTGGTGCTGGAAGACACAGAAAAAGTGCTCGCAGGCATAGGTGCAGGAACTAGGAGCGCTGCAGCTCTCCCTGGCTTGAAGTGGTTTCCATTATATCCTGGGTTTACAGTTTGGTTAAATGGCTGTCAGCACCCCCGCTATAAAAATCATTCCAGCACCTCTGTTTGTAGGTGCTTATTAACCTACTAGGTACCACATACAGACTGGATTGAGCTAGGGTTGCCAGCTCTGACTGAAGCTATTCCATGAGATTTCTCCCCCCCCCATATGATGTAATGTCATTTCTTTAAAATTGCCTATTAAAATCTCTTGGATTGCTTTCAATAGTCACCGGGAGATTGATGCTGATTCCGGGAGACTCCCGGCCAATCCTGGAGGGTTGGCAAACCTAGATTGAGCACTCCTGCAGTGAAGCACTTGACAGGCTGTCCTGGAGGAAGATTCTTGGTGAGGATCCCTTTGTAGAGTGTCACCCTGCTAGAAGGGGTTTGACCTGGAATGAGCTGCAGAGCTAAATGCAAAAGTTTGCAGATCCCCCAGAAATCTGTGTGGATCTCAGAAGATTCTCACAAGGCCAGGGTTATCTGCCTGCAAGCCCTATGCCTCTTCACTGGCTCTGTGCCCCAGGCATTCTCTCACACACCCATACATGCTGCTCATTGGCAGGAGGAATCCAATGAAACAGCACTGCCAGGGATGCCCCCTGGGCATAGCAGCCTATAGGACCCACCCTAAAGGGGAATCCCCAACATATATAAAATAGTTTTTAGATCCTGTGGAAAATATGATTTGTGGTCAGATGTTTGGCTGTGTGTGTGTGTGTTCTCCCTGTGTGCTGTCCCAGCTCTGCACAGACAGTTGGCACAGCAAACCTTGAGCAAACCACCCAATGACCACAAGATCCGTTAAGGTACGAAGGCACCCCGCCAGGTTTATTTTTGACGAATCATGGTAATAGCACCTGGCAGATTCTACAAGGATACTAAGACACACATGCCCGTGACAACGGACGCAGCTCAGTGAATGGAGGACTGTCCATTTCCCCCTTGGCTGGCCAAAGATATGCCCTCTGAGATACATCTTTATACCCTGATACAAACAAGTTATGTACTGTCATCCTGACCTTATCTTTTAGGCAGGGTCAGTGTGTTTCTCGTATCCTTGGGGAATGTTTTTGTACCATCCTTGATATCGGGATGTTCTCAGTGGTGCTGGAACAATTTTTATAGTGGGGGTGCTGAGAGCCATTGTACCAAACTGTAAACCCTGTATATAACTGAAACCACTTCAAGCCACGGGGTGCTGCAGCAGCCCTAGTTCTAATTTCCTATGGATGTTCTGGTACCACTTGATATCGGGATGTGTTGACGTGAGTACTCTGTGCTTAGCTCTTAGGAATGTGTATTTCTGCAATATCAGCCTTGTTCTTGCCAGATTCTGTGAGCAGGTCCTGCCTCAGACCAGGCCTCTGATACAAGGGCTTATGTTTCAGGCTCTCTTCCTACTACACGACTAAATCCAAATAAGTGTTTCTGTACAAATTACATTAATTCTCTAGTGCCTACATTGATTGATTGTGTTTGTCAAAGTGCTTTAGCCTTAGCAAGTTTGCGTCTGTGTGATTAAATCTCTTAGTGCTGTCAGCTGCCTCTGCTAAGGCGTTGTGCAGCCCATGAATTATTCTCCAACAATTCACTTGTATTCATTAACTCAAACCTTCATCCCTCCTCACGCAGCCCAGCTCACTGTTATTTATTATGATTTTCTATCACATTGTCCTCTCTTCTGACAGAAGCACAGCTCAACATCCCCCTTTAAAGCCAAGTCCCTAAAGGCCACTCTGCTCTGAAATGATTGGCATCCACTGCACACCAAACTTCCTCTGATCTGGGGACTAGGGTTCAAAATCTTTTTCTGAATGTGGTTCTTCTGTAGTAGGAGACATTGCATTCCTAGCATCACCAGGCCAACTGGAGTATTCTGAATGTGTTGCCTGAGGCAGAGACAGGTCTAACTGCTGTTAAGTCGTCCGAAGAGGCACTTCAGAGCACTGAAAGCCCAGTAAGCATTTCAGGAAAACACTGCAAAACACGCCCACTGATCTGATCTTTGTTATATAGTTGAGCTTATTCCTTAAATTCCCCCTTCCCTGGTGATCTAAAGGAAATGAGATTGACATGTGTAGAAAAAGAAGAGTCGTGAGTGTGAGCCAACACAGCAAAATGAGGCTTCTTCCCAGTCAGAAATGAACTGTGATCTGCCAGTTAGTTCTCTTTTCACCTGGGGAGCTGTCACACTTCAGGATCTGGATTAAATGTAAATGATTCCTGTCAGTTCTAATTTCTTTGGGCCACGTCGTTTGTGGATAGTCTCTCCATGACTCGTGTTGACTTTTTTGAAGGGCATCACACTGCGGCCTGTTTGTTGTAAAGCGGGAAGACCAGGAACTATGAGGAACAAAACAGCAAAGAATAGAGGAGTTTGAAAATCTCCTGGCACTTTGACTAGTGCCAAAGAAATATTCTTAAAGGAAATATGCCAAAATCATAGATGGTTACACTCCACTGACTTCTATGGTCCTGCAGCAGGGATGGATTTAGCACTTTATAGTGGGGGTGCTGGGAGCTATTGAACCAAACTCTAAACCCCGTATTTGATGGAAACTACTTCAAGCGAGGGAGTGCAGCACCTCTAGTTCCAGCACCTATGCTAAGTGGGATGGGAAACATGGGGATGGGAGCGGCTGAGTGGGGATGCAGGGACACATGGGGATGGGGGAGGAGAGGTGGCTAAGTGGAGGTGCAGGGATATATGGGCACAGGGACAGATATGCCTGACTGAATGGGAGAGGTTTTGGGTCAGCCAGGGTCTGCATGGGGAAGGCTCCCCAACTCCCTAACAATCCCTCCCTCCCCCAACATCCTCCTGATCCACGCCGAGGTTCCTTCTAGCAATTACTTCCCTCTCCCTCTCCTCCTCCATTAACCTGACTCCCCCAAGACTTTGCGCTGCTTCTCACGGGTGCGGGAAATACATTTCTGTATTGTAGTTTAAATGAATTATTACTTTAAGTTCTGTATTAATATAACTAATAAGGAATCTATTTGTCAAAGAACATTTCCTGAATCTTTTTTGTTTGTTACAGATCATACTTGCTGACAGGTATTTTGAAATAAATTACCAAAATAATTGAAACTGGCATGATTATATTGTTATTTTGACAGATAAAATATGCAGAATTTTGCAGAACTTTAAACTATTGTGCGCAGAATTTTTAAATTTTTGGCACAGAATTCCTCAATGAGTAAAGTGTGCTGTTTTCATGCAAGCGTCTATAGTTATGAACAAAGGAATAAAAATAGAAAAACTGGGATATAGCTAGAGAATAATTTGAGTGCAACAGAAAGACCGGTTGGGTGTTTAGTTTTCTGCAACCACTGTAATATTTGTGGCAGGGGGAGGTTGTCACAGTTTCACAACTGTATTTTTGTATTTTACAAATAATTTCCCACATTATCTAGATCTGTTTTCCAGAGGAGATTAAAGTTCACCATCCAGCCCACTTTCTTGTGTATTTCTAACTAAATAAAAGCCTGTGCTATGCAAACAATAAGGGTTCTTATCTGGAAAATATTTATTGCCATGCTCCTGGGACACCAAGTAGAGTAATATAAAAGCATGTGTCACAGCTTAGAACACACTTATTGCCTTAGTCTCTAGAACTTCATGCTACAGCAACTAGATCTTGAACATCGAGTCCTGAATTCAGTTACAAATCTTAGCAACTGTGATTTTAAGTAGGTTCTGAATTCACAAAAGCAAGTTCTCCCACCCACAGATTCTAAACAGGATGTTTTGCAAAATTTTCCATCAGGTGTCAGTGTTCTTTAAACAAACCCCTATGTTTCCAAAGTGGTTGATGTCCAAAAGTCAGTAAAATCTATAGAAGGTATGTGCCTTAAATGCCCCTCCCTCCCCGCCTTGAAAATATAGCAGAATGAGTCTACATTTAAAGGTCTGGCCCATTACAATCAGTTGCAGATTTATGATTGATTTCAATAGGTATTGGCTCAGTCCCTAAGGAGCTAGTTTCCAAAGCAAAGCAAAAATAGACAGACATAGAAGACATAATTTTGGGGCCCAATCCTGAGGTCCTTATCTAGTTTTTACTTCAACAAAATCCGCACTGAAATAAGCAGGAGTTGTTCCTAAGAAAAGACAAAGTAAAAATGGAGGGTCCATAGGCTTTTAAACTGAAATCAATGTTGCATTTTTTGGTATATAAGCAAACAAAGGGGCACGGAGCTGAAAGCCTGCAAACAGTGTTCCTGTCTCTCTGGGTCCTCCACAAGCAGAGGTCAGACACAACTGTTGGTCGCTTGGCATCATCTCCAGTACTGGCTTCTACCAGAGTAGCGTTAGACGGCCCTTCAGTATGATATGGCCCTGGGTAAGGGTTGTAGGATTCGGTTTACTGGTTTCTTTACTGCTTCTAAGTTGGTCACTTTTCTTCTATCAGTTTGTTTTGTTTCCTTATTCCCTTAACTTTTTAATTAGGCTGCTCTAATATAATAAGCACATGTTATGAAGCTTGTTTTTCTGCTGGAGAGGCAAACATTACAAATATCAAAACATAACACAATGACAAATACCCAGATGCCCTATATCCATAGTGATTCATTTATAATGCATTAAAGTTCCACGACTTTAGGCTAACGTAACTGTTCAAACATATTAGGCATCATGCTTGAGATAGCTCCATCTTGGGAGCAGAGACACATTTTGGAAAGCGATGTGTTCCAGGAGTTTCAAAAGCATAGAATCATAGAATCATAGAATATCAGGGTCAGAAGGGACCTCAGGAGGTCATCTAGTCCAACCCCCTGCTCAGAGCAGGACCAATCCCCAACAAAATGTATTGTCGTGACCATTTGAATAGGTAATACAAGATGTAGGCATTCTTGAGGCAAGCTTAATTTTAGTCTCCCAATTGTTTTATCATGTTTATAGCTCAAATTTCCTGAGTGATTTGAAGAACTCAAACTGGGTGTTTTGGATTCTGCTGAGTAATTTGCCAGAACGTTTGCATTTGTTTTAATGTATGTGATAAAAACGATGAGTGAAAAAGTGAACAAATCTTTGCCACTGACATTATTTTGGAGAAGATAAGAATTTTATTTAGTTACAATTGTAGCTTGCTCAATTTAGTGGCAATCTTTAACAAGACGGGAAAATGAACGGACCTGTGCAAAGCTCAACTCTCATAAACCATTCACAGTAAAACTGATGAATTACTTGTTTACTTAGTTCAAACGTTTTAAGATTGGCAGCCCCTCAACCAATCAGAAGCAGCTGACAGGTGAGTTCTGAAGGACGTAGCTGTGGATTTTGTGCTGGGAGGTAGTGGGGCTCCGTGAGCGGTGCATTTGGTGTCTGTGGGCTGTTTCTTTGACTGTTTGCTCTCTATGTACGGACAGTGTAGCTGGGTCATGGTCCATTTGTGGTATGAGAGGCTCTAATCTTTGGTGCTTTGATCAGATCTGCTGTTTGAAGTCTCTAAATGGTTAAGGGCTCCCTGGTAGTGAGCTAAGCAGAGACACTTGTTATAAAAAGTCACTTGCTAGGTGAAATTGAGAGCCATGAACAGAGGCAGCTAGCAGGAGAATTTATAATGATTATCAGAATCATAGAATCGTAGAACTGGAAGGGATCACAAGAGGTCTTCTAGTCCAGTCCCCTGCACTCAAGGCAGGGCTAAGTATTATCTAGACTATCCCTGACAGGTTTGTCCAACCTGTTCTTAAAAATCCCTGATGATGGAGATTCCACAACCTCCCTAGGCAATTTATTCCAGTGCTTAACCACCCTGATAGTTCCTAATGTGCAACCAAAACCGCCCTTGCTGCAATTTAAGCCCACTGCTTCTTGTCCTATTATCATAAGTTAAGGAGAACAATTTTTCTTCCTCCTCCTTATAACAATCTTTTATGTCTTTGAAAACTGGTATCATGACCCCTTGCAGTCTTCAGTTCTCAAGACTAAATGAACCCAATTTTTTCAATCTTCTTTCATAGTTTATGTTTTCTAGACCTTTAATCATTTGTGGTGTTCATCTCTGGACTTTCTCCAATTTGTCCACATCTTTCTTGAAATGTGGCACCCAGAACTAGACACAATACTCCAGCTGAGGCCTAATCAGCTTGGAGTAGAGTGGAAGAATTACTTCTGGTGTCTGTTTACAACACTCCTGCTAATACATCCCAGAATAATGTTTGGGTTTTTTTGCAACTGCGTAACACTGTTCACTCATATTTAGGTTGTGGTCCACTATAAGCCCCAGATCCCCTTCTGCAGTACTCCTTCCCAGGGCCGCCCGGGGGCGGGGGAAGTGGGACAATTTGCCCGAGGCCCCCACGAGAGTTTTTCAGGGCCCCTGGAGCGGGGCCCAAGCCCCAGGAGCTTCTTCTGCTCCAGGTCTTCGGCAGCAATTCGGCAGCGGGGGGTCCTTCCGCCCTGGGACCCACTGCCAAAGGCCCCAGGCCCTCTGAATCCTCTGGGCGGCCCTGCTCCTTCCTAGGCATTTATCATTTTGTATGTGTGCAACTAATGGTTTCTTCCAAGGTGAAGTACTTTGCATTTGTCCTTACTGAATTTCATCCTATTTACTTCAGACCCTTTCTCCAGTTTCTACAGATCATTTTGAATTTTTATGCTATCCCCAAAGTACTTGCAACCCCTCCCTGCATGGTATCATCCACAATACCAATACAATACCAATACCGCAATACAAGTACCAATACTTTATCGAGTCTGAGAAGCTTTTTGGCCACTCTATGTTTGGTTAGAGGATGGCCAGCAATGGTACAGTGGTGGTGACCTGCAACAGATATGCCAAGTTTTCTTTCCCGCCTGATGCCAAGGGTTTTCAGTGCATGAAATATAAGGGTAGCTGTGCTGGAGGAGAAGATTCTTGGATTGGGAGGCAAGTAGAGATGCTACTGAGAATCAGAGAAGCTGAGGAGTTCCTAGACAGCCAGGTTCAGGAAACATTAGCTACACAGGTGTTATGATTATAAGAAGCACATGGGATCTTTTTCAGGGGAAAGGGCAACATGCCATATTTATTGAAAATACAACAATTAGCATATGCATTCAATCAGATCACACACACACACTGTCCTGACAGTCGATGTTATAGTTACCAGTCCAGAGTCCAGATCAATCTAGTGGCCAGCTAGGTTGATCGCGGATAGGGAGGAGCTGGGTTCCATTGGTCACGATACAATGCTCCGGGGAAGTCTTGGCAGGACAAATCAAAAGTTTCAGGGCAAGGCTCCCTGTTTATATAGTGATCTTCCTTCATTGGGACCAATGAGTTTTGCAGGTGCGGGCAGCACACAGAGACCTGCTGCTCCCCTCCCCCAAAGGGGCTTGCAACGATGTGCCAGCAGCAGCCGGCCACAGCCACTTCCAGGAACAGTGTGGGGCCACGGCATGCAGGCAGGCAGCCTTCCTGAGCCCTGCTGCACTGCCATCCAGGAGCTGCTTGTGGTAAGTGCCTCCTGGCCAGAGCCTGCATCTCACACTCCCTCCCACACCCCAACCCCCTGCCCCAGCCCAGAACCCCCTCTTACACCCAAACTCCCTCCCAGAGCCCATATAGTAGAAATGTGCGGCCCATGACAACGTACCAAAACTCGTGGAGTGGCCTCCCTGCGAAAATTATTGCCCACCCCTGCTATAACCTTTATGCAACCCTGTACCCTCCACCAGTTGACATCAAGAGGTCTTTGGGTCTCACAGATCACTAAATACGGAATGATCTGGATCTCTTGTAAGCTGGTTGCAAGCAAACAATATGCATTTTAATATGGCTAAATGTAACTATCTCGGAACAAAGAATGCAGGCCATACTTACAGGGTGAGGCTCTCTATCCTGGGAAGCCATGATTCTGGGAAAGATTTGGGGGTCGTTGTGGATAATCAACTGAACATGAGCTCTGAGTGCGATGCAGTAATTAACCACTGGACCAACTTTCTAGGGTCATGGTGGATTCTCCATCACAGATCATTTTAAAATCAAAATGGTCAATGTTCTGCACATTGCATTAAATGAAAAGCTGTTTTCTTCCCCCAAGTGACACTCCATGTTTGATAAGAGGTTCTGATCCAGAATCACTAACTCAAGGAAACTTCTGACTGACCTCCGTGCTGAGGGCCAAAGATTGGAGGCCGAAGTTAGGAAAAGCCATCCACAATTCTTGCTTACAAATGACACGGAAAAGAATTCAACACAGGCCCAAGCCGTACTGGCTGAAGACTGTAGAAATTCACGGAAAAGCAAAACATGTCACGGATATGTGACGATTTCAATTGGAGTTGATTTTAAAAAGAAAAATTGAGCGGAAAAGGCATTTTGAGAAGGTTGAAACACTCTATTTTGACCTTTTGGGAATGGAATGTTTCAGTTTTGATTCAATACACAATTTAAAAAGTCTAAATCAGAACAAAACATTTTGATTTTATCAAAACAAAAGATTTTGACGGACCTGAAACAATTTATTTATTCAGAATTTTGTGGGTAAGTTTGAATTGTTGGTTTTGTTCAGTTTCAGAATGGAAATTTGTTTCCAACTCTTGGAATTCCCCAGAAAACAAAACAAAAAAATCCAGGTCCTGCCTGTCTCTGATTTAGGCTTTAGAATAAATTAATTTCTGCTGCCTTTTTGTCCCTCTTGTGTTTGCTTTCTGTGATAGTCCAGCAAATGAGCTTACTTGCAGGAATGTTAAGAGAATATTAATGGAAAATGAACTTTAAAGGTACTTACTACATGCAGTGTGGAATAGCAGTGTCCTAAGTGCTGACCTTAAAACAGAATAGGGTACATTCTGTCCATCTGGGTATTCATATTAAGACTCTTCAGCATAGGGAAATAACCTTCTCAGGGCATGTCTACACTTATCTCCAGAGCAATCGATCCAGCGGGGGTCAATTTATCGTGTCTAGTGAAGACGTGATAAATTGACTGCTAAGTGCTCACCCGTCAACCCCAGTACTCCACCGGAGTGAGACGCGTAGGCAGAGTCGATGGGGGAGCGTAAGCAGTCGACCTACCGCAGTGAAGACACCACGGTAAGTAGCTCTAAGTACGTTGACTTCAGCTATGATATTTTCATAGCTGAAGTTGCGTAACTTAGACCAACTTAGCTTGCCCACCTCCCCCAGTGTAGTCCAGGCCTTAGTGAAACTGCTTCAGAGCAGAAACTGCTTAGTGAAACTGCTTCACAGGAGCTGAAGGCAAAAGGACAATTACAGCTAGCTACATCTTGGTTTTATTCTCAATCGAATTTGCACAGTCAGCAGTGCTCATTAACACAGCCTTTTCTCTTTCTTCCTCTGTTGATTTGAAATTGGGAGATGTTTGGGAGGGAAGGTACTACTGCAGTTCCTCAAGGACTGGTCTTGGAACCAGACTTATTTAACATTTTCATTAATGACCTCGGTACAAAAAGTAGGAGTGTGCTCATGCAGATGACACAAAGTTGGGAGGCATTGCCAATATGGAGGAGGACCAGAATATCATGCAAGAAGATTTGGACAACCTTGAAAACTGAAATAATAGAAATGGGATGAAAATTCATATTGCAAAGTGCAAGGGATGAACAACAAGATTTTTTGCTATAAGCTGAGGATTTATCAGTTGGAAATGGCAGAGGAGGAGAAGGATATGGTTATATTAGTTGATCACAGGATGACTGAGCCTCCAACATGATATGGCTGTGAAAAATGTTAATGCAATCCTAGGACGCATCAGGTGAAGTATTTCCAGTCGAGACACGGAAGTGTTATTAACATTGTTCAAAGCCTGGGTGAGATCTCATCAGGAATACTGTTGCAATTCTGGTCTTCCATGTTTAAGAAAGATGAATTCAAAGTGGAATGGATGAAGAGAAGGGCTAGTAGGAAGATCAGAGGACTAGAGAACCTACCTAACAAGAAGAGACTTAAGGATCTTGGCTTGATTAGCTTAGCCAAATGAAGGCAGAAGATATGATTTCTTTCTAGAAATATATCAGAGGGAGAAATACCAAGAAGGGAGAAATTATTTAAGTTAAGGGCCATGTTAGCACAAGAACAAATGGATATAAATTGAGCACCGACAAGTTTAGGCTTGAAATTAAATGAAAGTTTCTAACCATCAGAGGATTTAAGTTGTGAAACAGCCTTCCAAGAGGAGTAGTGGGATCAAAAACCCTAACTTTTTTCAAGTTTATGGAGTGGATGGTATGATGAAATTGCCTATGGCATATGGCCTATCTGTGGCTAGGCTTTTAATAAATATTTCCAACAGTTGGAAATGGGACACCAGTTGGGGGGAACACGAGGGGGGGGGGCGGGCCAGGAAGGAATTTTCCCTCGAGTCAGATTGGCAGAGACCCTGGAGGTTTTTCACCTTCCTCTGCAGCATGGGGCATGGATCACTTGATGGATTGAACTAGAGTAAATGGTGGAGTCTCTTGTGGAGATTAATAGAAGGAGGAGGCACACGTCAGAGCCCTAAGGGAGCTCACGTCAGGGCCCTAGTGGGGCTCAGGGTGATCGCTACATCCCACCACCCAACACAGATGTAATGAGGTTGAGTAGCGTCTGCAAAAGAAAAACTAAACAACTAATTATTCCTCAAGAAAGGTTTTTAATAACTTAGGACTATAAAGGCAACACAGACAGAATAAGAAAAACAGAATTAAAGACCAGCACTAAGTGAGGATTAATACAAATGTCAAATTATTCTGGAGACAAGCACAAGTGCAAGTGATATTATGCATTAACTACTTATTTCTATAAGAGCACATATAAAGGATAAATAATATTGAAAATAGTTACAAGCACATGCAACACTACTATTAAAGTTGTTTTGTTCAGGCTAGACAATGGGAGCTGATCACTCCTGGCTATGGGAGGTGTTCCTTGGAGGGAGCTCACAGTGCAATTAGGGAGCTTCATTATTTTGGATACCATTAAAGGATTTATTACTAGAATTGGTCTGATAACTACTGAGCTGGGTGTGTGCAGGTGTAGGTTCATGAACAGCTGGAGCAGAGATCGCCCATGATGCAGTGCTTCCCTGCTTTTCTGGTCCCAGAGTTCAGTGCGGTTCTTGCCTTGGAATCTCTGTTCTCCATTCTCTGTGCTAATGGAGATGCCTCCTTGTCCCACCTTTGATGCAAATGAGGCCAGAGGAGTTTCCTTAATCCTGTCACCCTTATCCCAGGGGTTTAGGTGTGTCTCCCACTGCCTTTTCATTGCTTTTTGTAAGTCTTTCTTCTGATCAGTTTTGGTTCAAGCAGCGGGTGGGGGCAAGGAGGGGGCAGGTCGTTCGTGCGTCAAACAGGTTGGGTACTGTGCCCTGGTTCCCCAAGAACGCAGAACTGCTAGGAAACAGGAGATGAACTTGATAAGCTCTTCAGGCCCCTATCATCTATATATGTCTATGTTTCTAAGTGCCTACTATCCCAGCCAGCATTAATTGGTACTTCCACTGGCAAACTCAGTGAATGAGGTAAAAGTAAGAGGACCTGGAGGCTGAGCTATCTTGTCAGCCCTAGAGGTGGTTCTTTTGGGGGTATTATTGAGGTACAGTGGCAGGAAACAGAGTTGGGAGGAGTTATATCCTGGAGCCAGCAAAGGAGGAGATAGACAGACAGATGCAGAGGGAGCTGATGGAAACGCAGCTGTCTGCTGTGCTGGGTTTATTGTTCTGACAGCAAAACTAAAACTAACATAAAAGTGAAGCTTTGCACTAGGGAAGGTGGGAAAGCACTGAGCCCTCTGAACATTTAAGGAGACAGGACATCGCAGAAGGTAGGCACTATCCCATTGTAATGTACTTCTGTGGATAAGGACTTCATTGTTCCCCCCAACCATGATTCTCTGCCATCCCTGGAGCTAACGAAGTGCTTGGCTATGGGAAAGAATGCTATTAGGAGAGTATTCTGGAGACAGGCTGCCTTATAGCAGCAGTCATACTCAGGTGTACTTAATTATATTAATTTAAACAGACCAGTGGTTCCCAAACTTTAACAACCTGTGAACCCCTTTCACTAAAATGTCAAGTCTCACGAATCCCCTCCTAAAAATGAATATTTCCAGGGATTTCCTCCTTTACCTGAGTATAAATTATACAAGCCGTGATCTTGGAAATATAAAATTTGTTGTTATGACACACTTATTACACACTATTTATTATTAATTATTATTTATCATTACAGTATTACATTATGAAAATGGCAACACTCTTCCAAGGTCTCACTTTCCTAGCTTGTATCACTTTGAATAAGCCTGTTATAAAACAAGGCACCTATGTTTCATCAAGGAGTATCAGGTGTGAAATAGCATGACAGTATTTAAGAAGCCAACTCACAGAGTTCCTCCTACACAAGCAGTCAGGTCTTGAGCAGTCCAGGCAAACAACGCACATTACACAAAAGCTTAAACTTGTTCTTCATAATAATTTAAAAAACAATACTAACTGCCTATTTCATTTAAAAAACAGCAAAAAATATCCATCTCCCTTTCCATTTCTTATAAGGAGTCTTGAAGTTTAAATCTCCCCAGTGAGATAGATATGCTTGCTTTGATCTGCTTAGCTCTTGGAAGTTCAGGGGCTCCGGGCTGCTCGCCATGTGCTGCCAGGGGAGCCTAGGGATAACTTTATCCGCCATTAGGGAATTTTTCCCCCGAGAACCCCCTGTAACATCTTGCAAACCCCCAGGGGTTCACGAACCCCAGTTTGGGAACCATTGAAACAGAAGAAGCCCAGTGAGCAAATGAGTAAGAGCTTCAGGGACTACACTCAGAAATATGGTCAGGATGGTTAGATTTACCATAATTTTGCATCTAGTTTTCCTCTCCAAATACATAGTGGCTGCATCCAGCAGAGGAAGGGGGAAAAAAAGATGGTGGTATCACCCCAGTGACTGAAGTGTCATGAATGAGTGTTCTAAACTGTAGAAGTCACATGTGAGCACTAGATCAGGCCACAGAAGGAAATGAAGCATAAAGAAACAGCAGGTGTTACAGACAACAGCTTCCATGATATGGTTATTGGGAGGAGGAGGAAACAATCTGTATTTAAGCAGTGGGGGGATAAATCCATTGTAGGGGAATCTGGAGGTGAAAATCCAAGTGACTGGGTAAAATCTGGGGCAATTCTACAGAAAACCATTTTTGTTCTTCATGGTACAAATTCTACCCTCTGGCGTAAATGGAGATAGACCAACTGAAGTCAATCTCTCTGCACTGATTTACTCTAGCTGAGGATCTGGCTCTGAAACTGAAAAGGAAATAGAAGCATTTGTGCATACATGCAGTTGCGATTGATTAATGATTTGGCAGTCCTTAAGGTGCCATCGGACTCCTCGTTGTTTTGGTGGATACAGACTAACATGTCTACCTCTCTGTGGTATATGTTATATATCTGTGGTATATGAACAGACTGTGTACACAGAATTACATTTGTAAAATGTGTTTGACAAGCAGTGCATAAGCCCACTCTGCCCTAGACAAAGCAATGTGTATTCGCTTGTCTGACCACCTTGGTCATCAGGCAGAGATAGTGAAGGTCCATTTGCATATCAGGTAAACAAAGCATTCAAGATAACAAGCAGGGCAGAAGACAGCATGGCATCTACACCCAGCAAGAGAGCTAATCTTTGTCTGGACTTGCTTTTCAAAGAATACATTTCAGAGACTATAAAAAGAAGGGGAGAGAACCCCATAGTTATCCTTCATCTGAGGAGACAAAAAAACCCAGTGCTTTGGCTTCTGTGTGTTGAAACCTGGCTAAGGATTAGCCAGCCATGCTAGAAGGACAGTGGTGAGAAAACAACTTTGAACAAAAGGCTCTAATTTGTTAAGTTGGGGTTTAGTCTTGGAAGCGTATTTTTACTTTTGTTTGTTTGTAACCATTTCTATTCCAGTTCCTTCCACTTGGTATCACTTAAATCTCTGTTTTTTTGTTAACAAATTGACACATGTTTTGTTACACAACCATCTCGGTGCAGCGTTTCAGACTGAAGAGCGAAATCCTCAGCCAAACTAACAGGCTGGTGCTGTGTACTGTCTCTTTAAAGGAGCAGCAAACCTGTAAGGCAGGGGTAGGCAACCTATGGCACAGGTGCCGAAGGCGGCATGCGAGCTGATTTTCAGTGGCACTCGCACTGCCCAGGTCCTGGCCACCAGTCCAGGGGCTCTGCATTTTAATTTAATTTTAAACAAAGTTTCTTAAACATTTTAAAAACCTTATTTACTTTACATACAACAATAGTTTAGTTATATATTACAGACTTATTGAAAGATCTTCTAAAAACGATAAAATGTATTACTGGCACGCGAAACCTTAAATCAGAGTGAATAAATGAAGACTTGGCACAGCACTTCTGAAAGATTACCGACCCCTGCTGTAAGGTTTAATGAATGTTCCACTAAGAGGGACTGGACACTTCCGGAGAGACAGTTTTGGGGAAACCAGGGACTTCAGGGGCTGTTGGTTTCAGCTTCTAGGAGTAACCAGGCTGCAGAAGCCAGTGTGAGGCCATTGTGCTGTGAGCATGCTGCTGGGATCAGGGCTCTGAGCCAAAGCTGCACAACACAAAGGCACCCAAGTTACATCGCTTGTCTACACTACGCAGCTTTTAGCAACAAGGCCGTGTCGACACAGCCCTGTTGCTAAAAGTCAGCGAGTGTGAATGCTCTTTTGCAGTATTTTGTCAGCACTTTTGCTGACAAAATACTTCCAGCCCCGCAAGCCACATTCACACTGCTGTTTGCGTTGGCAAAACTTTTGTCTTTTGCAGGGGGGCTTTTTTAAGCACCCGCGAGAGACAAAAGTTTTGGCGACAACTGTGCAGTGTAAACATACCCACAGAGCAGGCATGACACAACCCCTTACTGGTCTGGGTGGAGCCTCAAACCATCACATTGGTGTAGTCAAGCCAGCTTGCCCTGAGACTGAGATTTACACTTTAAGACATTGGTAAAGTAGTTTAAAGTGATTCCCAAGTGAGCAGTCTGGGAAGAGTCAAAGAAAAGTTACAGTTTTACTGTTTACTCTTTGTTTCTTTCTGAAGCAAATAGAACAAAGAAAAGTGTAAAGATGAGGGAGCAGCAGAGGAGGCAGGCTGAGCAAAGGAGTGTGTGCTGAGCTCACCAAGAAGCAGTCAGAAGAGCTGTGTGCACAGTGAGGTCTGTCAGCCGCTGAGCAGAAGCAATCAGAGCTAGTGGCCATGCTGCACTCGGATGCCGTGAGGCAGGATGCGGCACCTGCTCCAAACCAGGGGCCGGAAGGGGTCCCTTTTTCTCCTCCCAGGTACGCAAGAAACCAAGCAGATGGTTCCCTAGATGATCCAAGAGAGGCAGCAGCAATGGCGAGAGATACAGTTAGGGAGGCAGGAGTGGAAAAAGCAGCTAGTGGAGGAGAGACAGACAGAGCTGGAGGCCAGTGTCAGAGTGAGCAGGCAGAGTGAGAGCAAAAGAAGCTTGCTGACCAAGACAGATGCAGGCAGCTTGAACAGAAGGGGGTAAAGTCCTACCTGTAGGACCCAGGAGGAAGGACATAATGCTGTGCCTGATATGGGGCTAGCAGACAAACAGATAGGGGTACGGTGGACCCATCACTCTAAAAGCAGCAAAGAATCCTGTGGCACCTTATAGACTAACAGACGTTTTGCAGCATGAGCTTTCGTGGGTGAATACCCACTTCTTCAGATGCAAGTATCTGAAGTATCTGAGTATCTGAGTACTCTAAGTATCTGAGATACTCTAAGTATCTGAGTCCTGTAGTCTGAGTCCTGATGGACATGAAAGGTATTTCTGGGACTCTGACTGGGAATGGGGCTGTGTTTTTTCTTGATGTGCTATTTTCTCTAATGATAGGGTTGAGCCTGGGGACTTAGTTACAAGCCCTTCATAGGCAGACTCAGTGGGGGAAACTGAGTCAGTGTTGAGGTTTTCTTTGGCACAGCTAAAATGGGCTGTGGCCCAGGATCTAGGAGCAGTGGGACCTTACCATGGCTAGGTAAATAGTTGGGATCCAGGACCCTTGTGGGGAAAACCGCTGTGTGTGGAAAGACACTGGCACAGCTGAGTGCAGCTGTGGGCCAGAACTCCGCTGGGAGCAGGGCAGACTTAGGGTGGTAAGTGATCTGGTTTCACACCTTTGCGGGTGACTGAACTTTTCCTGGGTGACCAGCAACCACTGCGGGAGAATGGATGTTGAGGGGGGAAAGTGCCCCTTAATCTATGGGTTCAGGGGCACTTTGAACCGATGCCTATGGAGTAGACAATGACTCATCTGACTGCATCATTGTCAGTGGGCTGTGTCACAGAGGCCCATTGGTTTCAGCAACTCTTCTCAGGCCTGACATACTCTCTATGCCTCACACAGTGTTGTTGTGATATTTATCCAAAAAGTGTCATGTAACAGTAGTATTAGAAATCTAATAACTAATTCATCATTAATATTCTTGCATAAGCTACTTACAGTTAACCCATAGAGAATTATACAGATGTGCTGGATATATATGACTGAAATGTGTTTACACCAGATGCGTCGGGGGAAGTTGATAAACAGCTTTTTCCAGAGAAAGGTGTTGCCAAGGTCAGTGGGCTATTCATTTGTATCAGAGATTGCAGGAAGATCATTTGCATTTTAAAAATCACAAGTGCAGGAGAAACCAGCCTTGCAACTACACCAGACAGCAGGGCATCTAATTCCAGCATGGGGAAGGGCCTTCGTCAGGAGATATGCTTCAGAAGACTACAGTTCTAAGGTTTACTGGACTATGAAGGAGAGAGGGAGAGCACTCTTAAATTATCCTTCGCCTGAGGAGACAAAGAAAACTAAGCACTTTGGGCTCTGGGACTGGATCCTGGCTAAGGACCAGGCAGCCATGGTGCTAGAATGACTGTAGTGAGAAGACTTTGTACAAGAGGCTCTAGTTTAAGTTGAGTTTCAGTCTTAAAAACATTTTTTCCCTTTTATTTATTTGTAATCATTTCTATTCCGGTTCCTTCTATATGGAAGCACTTAAACCTGTGTCCTTTGCTTTACTTTCACTGTAAGCCAACCTCAGGGCTTGTCTACACTATCACTTAAGTCAATGTAACGTACGTGAAAAGGCCACTCCCTGAGCGACGCAAGTTAACTTGACTTAAAGTGCTGTTCACACCGTGCTATGTTGGCAGGAGACACTCTCTCCTGCCGACATAGCTTCCGCCTCTCATTGAAGTGGTGTAATTATGCCAACGGGAGAGCAGTGTACCGTCGGCATGGCACATCTTCACCAGGCACCGATGTAGCGCAGTAGTGTAGACTAGCCCTTAGTGCAACGATTGAAGGGAAAGCTTTTGTTAACCCCAGTTAAGCTAATAGGCTGCTGTGTACTGTCTCTTTAAAGGGGCAGCAAACTTGATAAGCTTTTGTGAGTGCTACAGTCAGCGGGGCTCTGCACTGCAGAAAGAGGTTCTCTGGGGAGAACTCAGTACTGGAAGTGTTGTTGAGGTCCCTCTGCAAGAGGTAACTCAGCTGTGGAAGCCAGGGTGTGACCGGTCAACTTCTGTGCCTCCTGTTGGTGTCCGGGCTGTGAGCCACAGCAGCATAACATTTAATGCACCCAGAGTTGCAAGGCAGGTGTTGACTGAACCCAAAAGGGTCAGACCTGCCTTCCTGACTGCTTTTGTGTTTGTGCTAGTTGATTTCTGAGAGGTCTTGTGATGGTTTGTCATTATGTGCAAATGCTTAGTCCTGTGAAAAACGCTGCGTAAGAAAGAGTTTAAAATTACCTTTATAGTCTCCTGCTTCTCAGTTTTGGGAAGGTGTGAATAATCCTTTCTGCAAATGCCAGATATATGAAAACCCCATGAGTAGGTAGAAGTGTGATGTCCTTGTGTAACCCACACATCTCCTTTATGTGGTGCTCTGTTCCCTTTAGTGGCACCAAGACCATGTAGAGATTAATGAGGCTGCTACAGCCTCAGCTGACGGCCTGGTGGCTTTTAGTTCATGCAGTACAGGCTCATGTATTTAGCTCCAGAGGTCCCAGGTTCAATCCCGCCCGACAATGACCAGGGTCTGTCTGTGTTACACTTGGGCTATTAGAGGTGCTCCATCTCTGGGAACTGGAAGTGATATAATAGCCACAATATACATTTTTAAAAAACAGGCCAAATTGATTTATAGCTGGATACATAATACCAATGCGGAATAGGTTAAAGAAAGATGTGAGATTTTCCTGATGCTTCTACTGGTGTAAATCATGAGTAACACAACTGACGTCAAAAGATTTACACCAGTGTAAAATTAGTGTAAGTAGATTAGATCTTTGAACTGTGACATTGATGCACATCTGCAGTACATTTGGGATTTTGAAAATTCAGAAAAATGGTGTGTAACCCCCAAACCCTTCAGTTAAAAAAAACTTCAGAAAATGAAAAGTGTCATTACATGTGGGTTTTTCCCCCTGTGGAAAAATTAGTTAGACAAAACATTTTCTGATAGAAAAAGTCTTTTAGATTGGAACCTTTTCAACCAACTCTATTGTATTATAGTGTGCTGAGCTTGTCACAGGCTCTGCACTTACAAGCAACTTCTTGTGGGGTAGAAAGGGGGAATTTTAAATTGTTGGATGCTAACTCATTTTATTTTAAAAATTACTACAAATATTTATTTTAGAGAAACAAGAAATGGCCAGCCAATTCCTACTCATTGTTCCGCGGGGGCGGGGGGGGGGTTCCTACTATTTAGTTACAGGGGTATTTTTACATACCTTATGGGACTCCATGATTAAAACTAAACAAAATCACAACTATTAACCCCGGCTATTTTATTATCAAAGAAGGGAAAAGAAAATATTAAACAAAACAACACAGAGGATAAGCTGGTTAAATCTGTTACGGCAGTGGTAATCAATCATTTTTGTCAAGGTTCAAATTTCTTGGTCAAGGTATAATCAAGGTCCAGACTCCAGAGAAAATACAAAACAATAACAATAATAAGTAAATAAAAAGATGTTGGGGTCCGTTCAAAAGCATCTAGCAATCCGGATTTGGGCCCTAAGCCGCCTATTGATTACCCCTGTGTTACAGTCTCTTCAGCCTATGTCTCTGTGGAGAACTTTTAACAGAGATTTTCGTGTATGGGAATTTTCCATAGGAAATCCTTCAAGAGGAGGCCAGAGAGCAATGAAAAGCTTAAGTGCCAAAAGCTTGGCAGGGGAGTGGTTTTGGTAAAGCATGATTTAGCTAAAATCATGTCAGCTGAGGCCCTGAACAGGGACTAACAACGCATTTTAGCTAAATCATCCACCCTCCCTCGGCTCTTATTACTTCTCCAAAGCCAGTTCACCAGCGGGAAGGCTGAGAAGAACCGGATTTCTTGGACAAACCTGACACATCTTGCTTGTGACTGCAGCACATATTACGAGAAGCTGCCACTGCAATATTATAATGTTGCTTCTTCCGTTCCCAGACAGAGCCAGATGCTGCAGAGGCAGAATTGAAAATTAGGTTGGATGGGACAGAAAAGTGAGCCCAAAATTTTCAAACCTCCCCTAAGATTTGGGGTAGAGATTTTAGGTCAGATTCTTATTCTATCTGAACTGCATTCTCTCTCCGAATAGCTTGACTCTCTAATTAACACAAGCAATCAGTTCTCAACACACACAAACAGGAGATGTCCGAATAGATCCTGCGGACTTAAGGGTAACTGAGCCAGAGCCTGATCCTGTAAACACCAGTGCACATGAGTAAACTTTAAAGTTAATCAAACACATAAAGGTTTTCAGAATAAGGCCTCTTGGTTTGACCCTGCTCCTGCTCCCACGGAAGTCATTACCACAACTCCCACTTGCTACTGCAAGAGCAGGAGTGGGCTCTCAAAGACATGAGCCTGAACGGCTACCGGAGATCGGAACAAGTGCTGATTTTTGCAGTAGGATCCGAACTTTCAGGATCAAGCCTGGCTCTAATTTTCTATTTAGATTATGAATAACTAATCCTATCAGAAGTCAATGGTACATAGGATGCTGCAGGAGTGTCTTCTTAAGCCTTATTTGTATCCAGAAGTGCAGATAAAATAAACCTCAATTAACCAAGTCTGGCTATAATCCTTCCCAGTGGGCACTTGACCTACTTAAAATGAGGTAACACTGTGAACTTATTAATGTAGTTAAAGAATAGTAATTTTTTCTGCATAATAAGACGAAGCAAGGAGGAATGATTGCTCCTGTGTGTTTGCTGCCTGAAACCTTCCAGGAGCCCCAAGGACATTCAACATACCACCTCATTTTATATTTCCGTGTCAATCACTAGACTCAGACATTCTGTCTAAGCTGTGGGAATCGGACATCCAACTTTTTAAATGTTCACAGGCGCTGACTTTTGTTTTTGCCGGGGGTGGGGGGTGGTGTGTTCCATTCCTGCTCCTACTCGGCCTCTTTCTGCCCCTCAGGCCCTCCCTGCCTGCTTGCTCCTCTCCGCCCCCAAGGTCCCTCCCGCAAGCGCCTCCCACCCGCTCCTCTCTGCTCCCTCCCCCAAGGTTTTCTCCGCCCGCCGCTTGCTTCTTTCTGCCCCCTCCTGCCTTAAAGGCGAGTGACGGGAGGAGGGGGCAAAGAGGAGCCTCGGGGGAAGAGGTGGAGTGAGAGCAGGAAGAGGCGCAGCACGAGCAGCGGCATGAGGAAAGAGGCCAAGTGGGGGCTGGGACCTCGAGGCGGAGCATGGGCGGGGCTACGGTCCGTGGGTGCTGAGCACCCCCTATTTTTTTCCTGTGGGTGCTTGAGCCCTAGGGCACCCACGGATTCAACGCCTGTGAGTGGTTTTATATATGCTGAACATTTCCTTTGCTTTTGTGCACTTTGATGGAAGTGAATATATCAAACACATACTGTGGAGCCCACCACGCCGCCACAATATGGTGCAGTCCTGCCTTCTGCATCCGGCTACGTTATACCCATGTAGCATTCCCCACTTCCCATCTAAAGGTCTGTTTCAGTTCATTAAATTTTCTTTGTAAAACACAAGTTTTCTTGGCCACCCCTAAAGAACTGCATCTCCCATCACTTGTACACTGTGCATCAAGAGGAACAGCATTGTCGTCAATGGCTACACAGTGGCGTAGAGCATAAGAGGAGAATTGTCCCTTAAGTCCTCACGCAAAGGTAAAGTAAAGCAATACTGTTATTAGTCTATTACATGAGTATTTGCTTAGAAAAGCCTTTCTAAAATCTAAGGTGCTTTGGAAATAATTTGAAACAACATTGTTTGAGTGGTTGCTAGAAAGTTGCTTTGTTTATGATCAAGCTATCTAGCACTGATCCTTTTTTTAGTTCAAGTGGGCCGAATTTTCTTTTATACCATGCAACCCCAGTCAGTGTGATTAAAAGAAGAGTTTGAACTGATTAAACTATCCCCTAATACCAACGGTTATTCATAATTTTATTAATTCCATCATTGCAACAAATCTATTTAAATAGTTCTGTAAACATTCTCCACTTTAAAAATAAAAGAATTGTTTCCCAAATTTCACTTTTAAAACCACATAACTTACAGTGTTCCATTCGCAGTGCCTATCTGTTGCCTCACAGCAGAATTTCAGTGTGAATAATAAAGCCCAGAGGGATTTAATTTTAACATCATCCACATCAATTTGAAGTTTATTTGCCTGGAGGTCTATGACAGATATAGCTATTTCTCACTGGGTACTGAAGTTTTATGAGTGAATTCTGGGGGTAAAAATAGCTATTTTAAGCAGCATTTATGTGTTACTGGGACTATTTTTATGAGGGAGAGGAATTATGATTCTTGTAATTGCAAGAGTTTACTTTTAAAACACAACTGTCAGTGTTAACTCGGGCAGCTTTGAATTTTAGAGTTATACTGTGGTAGCTGTTCTTGGATTCTTCTGTGCTGTTGTTCTGGATACAGAAGTTATTTATCAGACAATGATAATACTGTGGATGTTATTTAAACACACAGAAAAGGTTCCATTCTGATCTCATTCCAGCATAAATCAGGAGTTGAAGTCAACAGAGTTGCACTCTGTTTAGAGTGGGTGTGAGAGTAGGTTCAAACCCAGTGTGACTTTTCTTAATGCACGGTGTGGGAGCATTCTTAATACATGTTTGGGATTACCATTCATCTAAACACAGTGACTCAGGGCTCCATTAAATGTGTTTTCTTCCCTCCCCCACCCAGATTTATTTCTATTTGCTTATTTTTTTAATAAAGACAAACAGACCATTTCAATGGAAATTGCCCGATGAAGAAGAGGAAAGATATCCTCAGCAGACATATTCAGGGCAGAGCTAGGGACAATTTTTCTCATCTGACTCACCATGTACAACCCTCACAGGGTATAAAGGAGCTCAGAATCTGGTCCCGAGTGAAGATTATTTTATTCTGTAGCCCACGTGATCCAATTTCTGCTCTTGTTTGCATTTGTCTGCATGGGTATAACGAGGTAGATACTGCTCCCACATGCTAGTATGTCAGGTCTATTTAAATTAAAGCTGGCCTTCAATAATGGCCCAGTCAATGGATGGACAAAATGCTGTGCACCGTCTACTGTGATGCCCATAGCAGATATGCACAGGCACAAAGACCATTCTGTCCTCCAAAGGTGAGTACATTTCCCTCCTCACTCTCTAGCACACATAGAGAGAAATGGAGGCGAGAGGGCTTTATGTGGGATAGGAGTGGGGATGACATGGATTCATAGACTCTCAGTCCAGAAAGGACCACTATGATCATCTAGTCCAGGGTTTCTCAACCCGTGGGTCAGGACCCAAAATTGGGTCACCAGAATGTTTCAAAGGATTGTGGGGCAGCTCTTGTAGCTCCTGTCCCATAGGCAGGGCCACCCAGAGGATTCAGGGGGCCTGGGGCAAAGCAGGGGAGCAGACATAAAAAAGGCGCCACCTGCTGCGGCGCTTGTACTCACCAGGCGGCGCTCCAAGTCTTCGGCGGTGGTGGGTCCTTCACTCGCTCCGTGTCTTCGGCAGCACTGAAGGACCCACTGCCAAAGTGCCACTGAAGACCCGGAGTGTGTGAAGGGCCCACTGCCGAAGTGCCGCCAAAGACCCAGAGCGCCGCCGGGTGAGTAAAAATTAAAAAGGTGCCTCTAGCCAGGGAAGGGATTCTTGGCCAGGGCTTGTGGGGCCCCTGCGGGGCCCGGGGTCTGGGGCAAATTGCTCCACTTGCCTCCCCCTCTGGGCAGCCCTGCCCATGGGTCTGGCTGGGTTCACCTCCCTGTTCTAGGCACTGCTACCTCTGGGGTCCCAGTGCCACTCAGGTTTGGCCCACCCGTCAGGATGATGGGAATCCAGGGAGGCCAATTTTGAGTGAGTGGCACTGCAACCCCATGAGCCAGGTCACAACTCCACTCTCACAAATTTGGTCCAGTCAGGGAGGCGGGGCCAAACCTGAGTGACACTGCAACTCCCAGAGGTTGCAACGCCTGAAGCAGAAAGCCAAGCCCAGCCAGCCCCACAGCACAAAAGCTGCAGGAGCCACCACTATGGGGTGAGTGTTGGCAGAGCTGTACCCAGGACAGGGCGAGTGGGGCAGCCACGCAGGGCGCAAAGCCACAAGGGCAGAAAAATGGGGGGTTGAGGGGGTGTCAGGCCAGCCCCACACAGCAGGGCTTGGAGAGGGAGGGCTACTTCTGCCCCAACTCACCTCAGCAGACCACCCAGCCGGTCTGGGTTCAGGAGGTGCAACCAAAAATTCTGAGGTGGATACTTGACCCCTCATCCAGCCCTCCATGTATCCCCTTGAGGCAGAAAAATGAGAGGGGAAAAATGGTGGGGGGGGGAGCAAAAATAGGCTTGCTTGTCCCAGGTGCTAAAATGCCTAGTTACGGCTCTAAGTGCTGGCAGGAGCCAACCCCTCGAGGGAGGGGGGGCAGGATATGGCCCAAACCACCCCAGGGCCTCCACCACATACAATTTACTGGATCATGACAGGCTATAAATATGTACAAATGAGTCTTGAGCCCAAAAAAGGTTGAGAACCACCGATCTAGTCTGACCCCCTGCATACACAGGCTGTTGAATGTTTCCCAGAAGCTGGATTAAAGTGTGCCTTTAGGATAATATCTAGTCTCATTTTAAAGACTCGAAGCGATGGTAAGTCCACCACCGCCCCTGCTAAGTTGTTCTAATGTTTAATTATCCTCACAGCTAGGAAATTGCATCTTATTTCAAGGTTGAATGTGTCTAACTTGAACTTCCAACCGGTGGATCTTGTTTTGCCTTTGTCTTTAAAATTGAAAAGCTCCCCACTGTCAGGTATCTTTTCTACACAATGATCAAGTCACCTCTCAACTTCTCTTTGAGAAGCCGAATAGCTTGAACTCCTGAAGCCTCACGTGGTAAGGCTTGTTTGCCAGCTCTGTGACCATTTTCCTGGCCCTCCTTTAAACTCTCTTCAGTGTTCCGACATCCTGACTGAACTGTGGTCACCAGGACTGGACACGCTATTCCAGCAGTAGTCTTACCAATGCCATGTACAGAGGCGAAATCATTTCCCTACTTCTATTTGATATTCCACTTTTTTACACATCCACGATCACGTTAGCCCTTTTTGCCAGAGCATTGTACTGAGAGTGCATGTCGAGGCAGTTATCTGCAATAACTCCCAACTCCTTCTCTGAGATACTGCTTTCCAAGACAGTCTCCATCCTGCAGGTATAGCCTACACTCTTTGTTGCTAGGTGTATTATACTGCATTTGCCTGTATTAAAAACACATTTTGTTGGATTGTGACCATTTAATCAGGCAATTCAAATCACTCTGTAACAATAACCTACCCACCTCATTATTTACTAACCGTGTCGTCTTCAAACTTTACAGCAAAGATTTTTATATCCTCATCTAGATCACTGATAAAAATATTGACTAGTGTTGGACCAACACCTAAGCCCCTAGCAAAAGCCCTGCTCGTTGACGTTTCTCAATTAATAACTACATTTTGAGATCTGTCAGTGAGACGGTTTTGAATCCATCTAACGCCTACCCTGTTAATTCCATATAATGCAAGTTTTTAATCAAAATATCATGTGGTATTAAGTCTAATGCTTTGGAGGAATCCAAGTATACTATACCAAGACAGTGCCTTCATCAACCAGACCTGTGCTCTTGTCCAAAAAAAGAGAACAGGTTTGTTTGACAAGATCTGCTTTCCACAGAACGATGTTGAGTGGCATTAATTAATTATTTTAGCCTCTAATTCTTTGTAGATAGTCCTGAATTAACCATTCCATTATTTTGTTGGGATCGATGTCAGGCTAGCTATTCTATAGCTACCAGGCTCATTCACTGATTAAGCTGGCTGCAGCTGTGGCTGCTTTCTAATCAGCCTAGCCTTTTCCCTGCCACAGGCCACTCCCAGGGATGTTTTAAGCCCTTCAGGGTAGGAGCGGGGTAACCACCCCGCTACACCGGTGACTAGAAGCATTTCCTTTTGATTAAATCAACATATTTAATTTCTGTGTAGATTTTTATTTTAAACAAATAAAATAAAATACATTTCAAAACAGAAAATCATTTCCAAATGGAAAATTAAAATGTTGTCATTCTGAAGACGTCAAAATGGAATGTTTTGACATTATCAAAATTCTTCATTTTGATTTTTTTCTAAATGAATTTTAATAAAAATCAAGACATTCCTGTGGAAAGAAATTGCATTTTCCAACTGAAAAAAGTTTCATTAGGAAACTTCTGACTAGCACTAGTAGCAGCTACATTGTTTAAAAATAGTTGCATCAGGCAAAATACCCAGGAGTAAGCGAAACCACACAGCGATGACTGCTGAGGTTAATGGCCATGGCATTGTCAAAGATCCCTTCCTAAAGTCATTGGTTATCCACAGACATCCAAACTCTGTGTATGATATTGCTGGGCTGATTCTCTCCTGCCCCTGTTTCTCACCCAACCCCACCGTTCGCTGCAGCCTATCCACTACCATATAGACAAATGTCTCTTTGACATGTTCTATGACCAGGACTGGGGCTACATCCAATACTTTCTACCCTGTGTATTTTTATCATGAGCAAGCAGGGGCCTCTACCACTTGCCCTGAAATGTAGAGCTGTCCACTCTCTAGAACAGTGGTCACCAACAGGTAGATTGCGATCGACTGGTCGATCCTGGAGCCTCTGACAGTCGATCGTGATCTCCAGCCACCAAATGTCCAGCGGTGCAGCAGGGCTAAGGCAGGCGCCCTGACAGGACGGGATTATAGTAGGAAAAGTAACTAACAGAAACATGTGTTATAAAACTTTCCCTGCCTCCCCCACCATCACTTCATTTTACATTCTTTGGTTTAGTTATTTGTTCTCTTATACACCATTTTCATCCTCACACTTTGCACTTGTAGGTTTTCTACACACTATTCCAGACAAGTCACGCCATTTCACTGCTTACATACTTTGTATTTATTTATTTAGTTAGTTATTTATTTTTGTTGGTAGGGCTACTTTCATGAAAAAGGCTTCCATGATCAGACCCAAAATGAATAACGTCCACTTCTGTCTTAATGACATGGAGCCAAGAGGAAATGGAATGCAGAGGAAGACATAAAGAAAGATGCAAGTATAGAAATGTAGAAAGAAAACCAGTTTACCTTCAGAGAATTCTAAACTTCCACAGTAATATTTAAAATTATGGTCACTGATGGGACATTAATTGTCTTTTTATTAAAGCTGGTCAGAACGTTTTCATTGGAGGGGCAGGTGGGGGGCAGAAAACTTCTTGTCAGCAATGAAAAAAATGTAAAAGCTTTTTTTAAAAAAAATCCCATTTTTCTCACCTTTCAAGACCATTTCAGTGTTTCCCTTGACTCTATCCTCAGACATGTTTGTGCGTTAAAGCTGGTTACATTTTTAAATTTCAATCTTCTAACCAATTTTTGTCAAAAACTCAAATTTGGAAAAAATAAGTTAATGGACTAATGATGAAAAATTGTTTTTAAGTATAGAATTTTAGAAAGTCATTTTGCAATTTCAAACAAGCTGTAACAAATGTAAATGGTTTTGGGGTTTTTTAAAGTTTTCCCACCAGCTCTAATCTCTAAAATGGAAAATTGGGTAAAATAAAGGAAACCAAGTTTTAAAAAAAGAGCTTTCTGACAAAAGATTGCAAGTGAAAAAATATCTGCCGTGCTAACAAAAAGGTATAGAATTTTAAAAGTCATACAGCCTACCCCCTTCATATGCAGGATTGTTCCTTTAAAAAGTATATATTTCAAGTGCATTTTGCAGTCTAGTTTCAAATATCTAATCAATTTCCTTGCAAAAGTATTTCACAATATAATAGATCTCACTGTTGGGATGTTCTACTTGATATTCAACCTAATTTTTTCCTTTTCATTTTATCCCCATGATTTCTATAGATACCTTCATGTACCATGCTATCTGAGTGATCTTTCACTTTATACTCTTCAAATACCTATAGCACCTTATGTCTCCTGCTTTGGCTCTGAGCCAAGCTATATTTCTCTCTTATAAGCTTTCTTTATAAATTGGTCTCTCCAACCTCTTAATCATTTTTGTTGCCCTTTCCTGAACTTTGTCAATAGCTTTCTGTTAATGAGGTGATCAGAACTGAACACACTAGTCCAGGTCCAGGTGTGGCCTCATTATAGAGTCACATAGAAAGAGATTATCCCCTGCCTTGCTCTCGGATTTGATGCTTCTGGTTATACAACAAGATCTTTGAGTGAAAATGTCCCCGGTGCTCTTTGGGGCAGGATTGTCTTTTTGTTCTGTGTATGCACAGCATCTGGCAAAACGGGGCACTAGTGCATGACTGGGGCTTTTAGGTTCTACAATCATAGAAATAAATAATAATAATAATAACGAAAATTATCAAGGTAGCAAAATAATCACATTGCCCTCTTTATTTATTTTATTGCCATACTGCACTGCAAGCACACATCTAATGTGCTGTTATCTATCCCACCAAAATGTCTTTCAGCAGCATTGCCTTGTCAGCTTTCTCCCTCTGGCTCAATACTATATCTGTTTCAGATGATTTTTCTCAAATGAAGTCACCTGCATTGTATTTAGAGCTGAATCTCATTTTGCTATTTTTAAGCCATTTTTCTGACCTTTCTAGGTGTGTCTGTGTGATTCCTCTGTCCTCTTGGGTGTTTTCAAGGCCTTTCAAGTTGGCATAGTCTGTGAATTCCATCATTGTCCGGCTGTTTACTCACCCTTTCACTGCGTTAAAGATGTTAAACAAGGCGTACTACCCAAATTCCTCAACCCCTCTACACCCTTCTCTCCAACACAATGTGTAGCTAATAATTAAAATACTTGTCAAGTATCAGAGGTGTAGCCGTGTTAGTCTGGATCTGTAAAAGCAGCAAAGAGTCCTGTGGCACCTTATAGACTAACAGACATATTGGAGCATGAGCTTTCATGGGTGAATACCCACTTCGTCGGATGCATGTATTCACCCACGAAAGCTCATGCTCCAATACGTCTGTTAGTCTATAAGGTGCCACAGGACTCGTTGCTGCAATTAAAATACTTGTTAGTGGCCCTACTTTCATGCAGAAGTGTCCCATTTTCAAGATAAAATATGAAATTTCATGGCTTTAATTTTACAAAATTAACCAGTTTTGCAAAATCTAAACAAAATCCCCAAACCTTCAATCCTGTGGGTTTTTTTATTTTATTTTCAACTATTTGCACAATATATGGTGAGGTTTGCAAAAGAACTCCATCCCCTTTGTTTTCTCTCTCTCTCTTTGATTGATGGGTAGCTCCAAACTAAATGTCAAAGACTAGGACCAGGTCTGGATAACTTGGTCTCTTTTCTGGGGGTAAATTCTGAACTATAATCAGAGCTGGGCCACCCAAATTGGCTACTAGTAACCCTCTTTTTCTGCCCATCATCACAGCCATTTATTTGATCTATCATGTTGAACTGAGCCAAATAAGCCTCCCAAGAACTCTTTCCCTCAAAGAGCAGGACTTTTGCATCATTTGAGGTAAACAGACCAAACTCTTCCCTCTGGGGCTCTATGGATTGCAAATGATGTAGAAAACTGTTTGAAAAGTCCAGTCTTACTCAAGTCCCTATGGCTGGCTAAAGTCCACGTTGAAGGGTCCCCTGCCACCTGTGGCTTGAAGCCCTGGGGGCCCCACCACCCATTGCATGAGGGAGCTCTGGGGTCTCTACCACCCAGTGGCAGCCAGGAGCTGCGGGGTACCCACACTGCCCATGGCAGCTCAGAGATCCAATATGTCCCAGGTGGAGGGGGTACCCTGCCACTTTTAACTTTAGCACCCTGCCACACAGCCCCACCATGACAACTGCTCAGTTCCCCTTGACCCTCCACTGCCCAGCGCTCCCCACCCCCTCACTGCCCGGAGACCCCACACAAACTCCCCCAAAGACCCATTCTCCTGCGCCCTGCCCCCCGGCCACACTCACCGGCCCTGCTGGGAGGTGACTGTGTCTACCGGGCTGAGCGAGCCGGCAGCGTGGCCGGGGCTGGTCAGGGATCACTGTGGTCCCTCAGGAGCAGCATTTATCAGCCAGGCTGGAGCAGGAGTGGGACCTGCCAAGGCCGGGCTCCCTCAGGAGCCACTTGCCCGCAGGGACCCCTGCGTTGGACTGGTGAACTCTTCCGCTGCCACAGGAGACTGCTTTGCCTTCCTTGTTGGCAGGACCGCTCCAGCAAGGCTGCCTGGGGCCATCTCCCTCTCAGACAGCCCTACCCTCTGCCGGGACCCAGGAGAGGCAAACTTTGAATTTCTAGATGCCTCTAGAATGCCAGCACCCCTAGACATGTGCCTACTGTGCCTAATTGGAAATCCGGCCCTGCTCGTCGGTCTTCTCTGAACCCTCTCCAATTTATCACCGTTCTTCTTGAATCGTGGGCACTAGATCTGGACACAATATTTCAACAGTGGTCACACCAGTGTCAAATCCAGAGGTAAAACTACCTCTCTACTCCTATTCTCAGCTAGTATAAATTGACTGAACTCACGTCTGCAGGGCTACATCAACTGCACCATTGAGAATGTGACCCATAGGATATGACAGCATTGAAATGCAGCAGCGTCCAGGGGACAGAGGGAAGAAATTAACCAGCACACTGCACAACAAAAGGGGCACAGAAATTATGACCATCTCCTTGGGGGCAATCCCTAGTCTTATGAAAAATGCAGTGAGATTTGTAAGGGCCAGGTGGGACTTGGTTTTTTAAGAACTAATCGGAAAGGGTCTGTGTTGTGTATTTGGTTGTCATGGTTTTTGTTGCTATGGCAACTGAGTTAGATTATTATGGGTTAGCTCAGCCGGTTTCAACCAGCTGAGTGAGCTCTCTGTATATCTGTAAATAAAATGGAGGTTTTGGTTAGCTGCCTGCTCTCTGGCCTCAAGTGATTGCTTCCTACACCGGCTGCCTCAAGGATATAACAGTCTGAATCTCAGATTTTCTCTCTTGAAAGATGAAGAGCTGAACCAAGGCTGCTGGGATTTGATTACGTGGCCGCATGGAATTTTGGTTTTTCATATATCATTATCATTACCAATATCACATCCTCATATCAAAACTTACTCTTACACCATTATACCTTCCCCTCCAGCAAATGTGCCTGTTCACATCTTATTATTTAGACTGTCCATGATCTGCCTGATTTGATGAGACAGGCATCTCCATTTCTCTCACTGATGACCAGCCAAGGGAATAGCTTATATACTTGTTATAGGCTTCCTCTAGTTATATCCTATCTTTGAAAACAGCAAGAAAAATGCTGCAATTGCCATATTTTGATTAAAGAATAAGCCAAACTCTGGACTGGAATGCTAACATCTGCTGGGAGAGACCAATCTAGCCTTTTTAGCTTGTTGGACAAGTTCAAGTCTAGAATAGTTTTGATGTCCTCAAAGTTATTCACCCACCCTTAATTTTTAAATCCTTTTTCCCCTTTACAAAGTGAAGTTGTTTATTTAATGCAAGACGGAACTTTGGCTCATGATCAAAACAAGTATTGTACTGTAGTATGACATAAATTGTCATGGATTAAACAGGTTTAGACTTGACAGAGTGTAAAGTGTCCAAGTCATTCAAGTATAAAAGAGATGAATAGGATTATGCCCATCGTGGCATGTAAACCTGTCAACTGCAATTGTTTATGTGGCATTCTGGATAAGCAGAAGAATTAAAATCTGCAAATCATGGAGGATCAGATTCCGCGTTACGTTTGGTCTTCTGTTGTTTGCTGTTGCACTTGTTTTATAGCAGGCTTTAAAATGTTTCCCACAGCACTGTTCATTTGCATTAGAAAACTCTCTCTACATCATTATAATTACGGTTATACAGTGCACAACCTCTGAGAAAAATATATGTCTTGATACTGGAGGAATAAATTGCCCTATGGAGGGGGAAGAACAAAAACTGGATTGTCAGCAGCAGCAGCAACAACAAAGAGTTAGAAATGCTTTATGGTCCTAATGTTTCATTCGGCAAAGTCTTTCTTGTTTACGTAGTCCTTCCAGAGTGAATGCACTGCTTGAGTGGAGATGGGTTTTCAGAATCTGGCCCCAAATGCACATCCTGGAGTATACTTAAAAAAAATGCAATGGACAAGTTGTCCATAAAACACAAACCAACACCACTAACTGACACCACTCTTAGCAGACGCAGCAGAGAAACCAAGGGACTAGGGAATGAACTTGTATGAGAGAAATCCTTCTAGCCATACCATAGCTGAGGTGGACCAGCTGGAAACTTGAACCACTCTTGCCTGTGAGTGAGGAGTCTGGTCTCCAAGCCTGTGAATCAAGCAGTGTGTGTAGATACTAAAATGGATGCAATTTTCACTTTAAACTGTGCCCTTTGTTTGAAAACCAAAGTAACGTTACAATCCTGAGCCTTTGGCCTGCTGCCCTGCTACTGCTGAATTACTAAGTCCACTTGAGAAACATATTAATGTGTGAAGAGGTATATACCCCACCATGGCTCTATCCTAGGATACCTGCTCTGGAACTGAATGCAGTGGTTGGGTTGGGGTTCCCATACCAGCCACTAGTAAGGTGGAGTGAAACCCCTGAGAAAAAGGTAAGAATAACTCACAACTCTCTGAGAAGTGTTCACGGGCCATGCGGCCCAGGGTCAGGCTGTAAACCTTTTTAAGGACACAGGACTGTTATTAGTTGGACTTTCTGTTACCCCATAAGGGGTGGAACCAAACGTGACTTTGCTGGAGGACTGAGAAGAGGCAGACCACAGTGCGACTGGATCAACCGTCAGTAGGGGGTGCTACACAGAGGAGGGTCTGCTTCGCCATGCCCAGCCACAAGGGATGTGCGCCAGCGGTGAGTCAGTTCTTCTACAACATGGCACGATTCACTTGTGTTAAAGCGGCATGAGCTCCTTGGATCGTAGGTGCTCTCAAGAGGCCAAGTACAGATATACCAAAGCTAGGGAATGATTCTGATTGCATTGTGCCTATGTGCGTGCTTCCTACTAATGGCTAGCAGAACTCAGGCCCTTTGCCATACTTGATGGGGGGGCTACAGGTTAAAATCCTGTTTTAAGTGCTTCAGTGTTATTTATTTTGTTTAATCTTTGGCAAAGCAGGTGGCAATGAGTGCTCCCTTTGCCCAGACCAGGACAGCAGCGTGGTGATGGAGAGGGGGCACTTAGTCAGAAGTCAACAACTAGAAGTAAATTCCAGTGTGATTAATATTGTAGCACATTTTACTGGCTAGGGATGAAATTCACCCTTGTGCAAGAGGCTTATGCACTACTTTAACTGCCACTTTAGATTTAAGTGATGCATACACCCATGTGCTGACCTTTTGTGCAGGGGTGAATTTCACCCTTTGTGAGCCAATTCCTACTGCCAAATACCAGTTCAAACATAATGGAATGAATACAAAGAATTCAGTGTGACGGTTATTTCCCTGTACCACGCTGTTAGAACTTTTGGCAGAGTATCCTGCTGCACATATCTGTCCCTCCCATTCTGCAAACAGATACAAGTCCCATTGCTTTGCTTACAAAAGGATGTATTGGAGGTCTGTGTTGTGGAGCAGGCATGTACGTCATCCCTGAAACCCTGGCTTACGTTTCATCTTGGATATTGTTGTGTTTTCTTCTCCATTTACCAGGCAGTAGCCTTCCCCACTCCATGCAACAGTCTGTATCCTCTCAATGTGATTACAGTCCATTTCATTCCATAATAGGTTTCTTTTATTATTCCCTCAGGCATGCAAATCAAATTTTACTCAGTACCAAAATCTCTGTTCTACAGAGGATGTTGGAATCGAGCGCAATGAAAAAATAGCTTTGCTGTGTTAATAGAACTTCTCCCCGTTCCCTCCCCCCCGAAAACAAACATCTGTCAAAGTTCATTTGCTTCAGTAGAAAGGCAGTAGTGTGTCTTAAAGGAAAGCGTATGATAAAAGCAGATAGATTATTCTGCAATTATACCTTTCTCTGTCTAAATGTTTAATTAGATAAGCTGGTGCACAGACAGAGATTGCTTCGTCATCCATCTGTCCTGTTTATCAGTGTTGTAAATACAGTGGATGTCTTGGCAAATTTGACCAAAACAGCAAAAGTTAAAAGGAGAACAGGAGGAATCCTTAGTGAGGCTCTCCCTTTAGGAGGGCTGCCATTGGTCGGTCCTGGTGCCTTGGTCAGTGGCTGGGATTGGCCAGCCTGAGAGCAACTATCCAATAGGAATTGGCTGCTGTTTGTATGGCCAATCTCTTATCCCGTTTTAGTTTCTTCTTGCTGCATGTGGTTCCTATTAAAAAATATAAGGATAATGATTTAATAATTATTTTATCCCCAGACACACTGAATGAAATATCTATTATTTGCTCATGCTATACAGCTGCTGAGGCCCACAGCCTCCAGACCACGGCTGGAGAAGGTTTGGGTGATAGATCATGTCTTCTTTCTTTGCTTGGGCTGATGTGACCTTTACGTCCTTGACTGGGTTGTTACTATGCTCATTAGGCTATGGTTAGTGGTCCATTGCCTCAATGTGCATTGCCAACAGCTCCTTGGGGATCTTTCAAGGTATCTCGCATAGAGAAGACAGGGTCCGTGTGACTGAGTATAGATTTGGATAGCCTAGCTTGTGATCAGATATGATAACCCAGTTAAAGGAACTGGCAAATAGGTGTGGGAAAAGGATTGGAAAAAGGCAAATATAGTGCTCATCTTTAAAAAAGGGAAGAAGGAGAACCCGGGGAACTACAGACCGGTCAGCCTCACCTCAGTCCTTGGAAAAATCATGGAGCAGGTCCTCAAGGAAACCATTTGGAAGCACTTGAAGGAGAGGAAGGTGATCAGGAACAGTCAACATGGATTCACCAAGGGCAAGTTATGCCTGACCAACCTGATTGCCTTCTATGAGATAACTGGCTCTATGGATATGGGGAAAGCAGTGGACATGATATATCTGGACTTTAGCAAAGTTTTTGATATGGTTTCCCACAGTATTCTTGCCAGCAAGTTAAAAAAGTATAGATTGGATGAATGGACTATAAGGTGGATAGAAAGCTGGCTAGATTCTCGGGTTCAACAGGTAGTGATCAATGACTCGATGTCTAGTTGGCAGCTTGTATCAAGTGGAGTGCCCCAGGGGTCAGTCCTGGGGCCAGTTTTGTTCAACATCTTTATTAATGATCTGGATTATGGGATGGATTGCACACTCAGCAAGTTTGCAGATGACTCTAAGATGAGGGGAGAGGTAGATATGCTGGAGGATAGGGATAGGGTCCAGAGTGACCTAGACAAATTTGAGGCTTGGGCCAAAATAAATCTGATGATGTTCAACAAGGACAAGTGCAGAGTCCTGCACTTAGGAAGGAAGAATCCCGTGCACTGCTACAGGCTGGGGACCGACTGGCTAAGCAGCAGTTCCACAGAAAAAGACCTGGCAATTACTGTGGATGAGAAGTTGGATATGAGTCTGCAGTGTGCCCTTGTTCCCAAGAAGGCTATCAACATATTGGGCTTCATTAGTAGGAGCATTGCCAGCAGATCGAGGGAAGTGATTATTCCCCTCTATTCAGCATTGGTGAGGCCACATCCAGGGTATTGCATCCAGTTTTGGGCTCCCCACTACAGAAAGGATGTGGACAAAGTGGAAAGAGTCCAGCAGAGGGCAACAAAAATGATCAAAGTGCTGGGGCACATGACTTAAAAGGAGAAGCTCAGGGAACTGGGCTTGTTTAGTCTGCAGAAGAGAAGAGTGAGGGGGGATTTGAACTTTCAACTACCTGAAAGGGGATTCCAAAGAGGATGGAACTTGGCTGTTCTCAGTGGTGGCAGATAACAGAACAAGGAGCAATGGTCTCAAGTTGCAGTGGGGAAAGTGTAGGTTGGATATTAGGAAACACTATTTCACTAGGAGGGCGGTGAAGCACTGGAATGGGTTACCTAGGGAAGTGGTGGAATTTCCATCCTTAGAGGTTTTTAAGGCCTGGCTTGACAAAGCCCTGGCTGGGATGATTTAGTTGGGGTTGGTCCTGCTTTGAGCAGGGGGTTGGACTAGATGACCTCCTGAGGTCTCTTCCAACCCTAATCTTGTATGATTCTATGAAAGTTGAACAAGCTGTCATGCCCCTCTCCTGCTCCTGTAAGGTTATTACACCCCTTCCTGTTTTCTGCTGGCACATTTAAATGACCACAACTTGGCATATATGTCTTCATCACATTTGTTTTTGTGCAGAATTATGTCAAAGGTTTATGTGGTAGTACCAGAGGTGAAAGTAAGCTGGTCCGGTCCGGTACGGCGTACCGGCACGAGCAGGTACACCATGCCGGACTGGACCGGCTTCTCTGGCGGTGATTTAAAGGGCCCAGGTCTCCAGCCACTGCGGGGAGCCCTGGGCCCTTTAAATCACAGCCGGGGCTCTGGCAGTCGGGCTCCGGCGGTGCTTTAAAGCACCCGGGGCTCCCCGCAGCTGCCGGAGCCTCTGGCCCTTTAAATCACCTTGGGAGCCCTGCCACTACCACCCCAGTCCTAGCCCGAGCCCTGCCGCCCCGGGGTAGCAGCAGCAGGGCTCCTGCAGTGATTTAAAGGGCCTGGAGCTCCACGGCGGCTGGAGCCCTGGGCCCTTTAATTTGCCCCTGAGCCCAGGGCTCCCAGCCGCCTCTGCAGCTGGTAGCTCTGGGGTGATTGAAAGGCCCCATCTCTTCTGGTTTAGGCCACACCTCTTTCAGTCGAGGCCACGCCCTCCTCGGGACTCCGGCGTACCAGTAAGTCCTTAAAGTTACTTTCACCCCTGGGTAGTACCATATGTGGTGGTAATGTCTAGAGACCTCAACCAGGTCGCCATTGTGCTAAGCACTGTGCAGACACAGAATAAATCACAGTCCCTCTCAGAAAGAGTTTACACCCTAAAAGACAAGATATTACCAGTGGATGAGAAACAAAAGGACAAGGGTAAAGAGGATTATAAACACAATAGTCTGTTTTATCCCAGAGAAGTTGTGACCAGTTCTTAGCCATTCAGGAGCAGGAATCACAAGAAATCAGACAGGATGTAGATTTCTGGATAACTGTGAAGTTATGATGCTTTGCGTGACTCATCCCCTGATACCCAATTCCATCAGGGCTTCAGGGCTTTGCTATGTACATGAACAGAGCTTGGTGCTCTCTCTAACGGCTGGAACCGTGGATGACAATGAGGCATAGTAAGGATGTTACTCTTCTAGAATTCTGCCCCGTATCTATTTAAGGTTCTAAGGGCCCCATTGCTATAGTATTTAAACATCTCACAGTTGTTAATATATTTATCCACACAACACCCCTCTTAGCTAGGGAAGTGCTATTATCCCCATTTCAAGGACGAGGAACTGAGGCACTCACAGGAAGTCTGTGGCAGAAAAAGGAATTTTACCCTGGTCGTCTGATTGCCCAGCTAATGGCCTATCCACTGGACCATCCTTCCTTGCATATGTTGCAAAACTATGGTTGCTCCATTTTGAATAGTGTTTTCTATCTGTCCTGCATGAGCAGCTGTTTAGGAAGGCTCAGTAGAAAACGATCAGCTAAATATGTCTCTTTTATTTGCAGGCCCCAAAGCCAGAAGGCTTACAGGGAAAGAAGCTCTGTGCTCCCACTATTGGAGCAATGGGAAAAGCCAGCTCTGGCAGGTTTAATTTGCCTATTATAATTTGCCCCGTATGCAGTTTTGTACAGTGTTTATATTGCTGTATTTCTGACGGAGTGGGAATTTTATGTAATATTTTGTATGAATACTGTGTGTGCCCCCATTTCCTCTATGTGCTGCATGGTTAACTAGGTGGTGGGAAGAGGTAGTTTACTCTCTGCAGAGACCCAAAGATCTAGGTGTGACTGACACCTAGCTGTGTGGGGCCAGGACCCCATGTCCACAGAGAGTCCGAGAAGACACTGGCCACTCCAATTGCCCGGGCATTTGGTATCTAGCAATTAACGACCATAGGTGGCCCACCTCTTCGCAGGAAGCCAGCCATGTTTGACCAGCTGGAGAAGAAAGGGCTGAGGAGGAGAGCCAAGTGACAATGTTTGCCCAGGAACAAGAACAAGGGCCTAAGGTGGGGCCGGATGAGGGGTTGTTCAGAGCGGGCTGCTGGAAGCTTGAGACTCTCCTGAACTGGGACAAAAGAGGGGTCAGAGGGCCCTGGGGCTCTTGTAACTTTCTGCTCTCGGTGCTAACATAAGGACTTTCTATGCTGTGTTCCAGCTGACTAATAAGCCCTTCTGTTTTACAGCATTGGCTGACAGTCACTGCAGATGCTGAAGTGGAGGGGCTGGGGGGAGGAGTGCATTGGATGTACAAGTCTCTCTCTCAGGTGTCCAACTCAGGTGGACTCACTGAAGGGAGCTCATGGTATAAAGCAGGGGTTCTGAAGGCTGCAAGGTTCAGTCTGAGAAGGTGGTAAAGCCAAGTGACTGACCCTAGTGAAAGAGTGTGATCCTAAGGGGGGGGTTGGCACACTGAAGGGGTCCTCCCAGGAACTGTTCAAGAGCATTGGATCTGTGGATCCATGATAATGTTATTTGGTGCTTTTCTTCTGGTTTTTGAAATGATGTTAAATGTATTTTTTATATAACTGGGGATAACCTGTGAAAGGTAATGGGAAAAGCAGGTCACCCTAAGCTGATAGGTGGTGGATGCAGGGTGGAAAGCTGAAATTCATCAACAGATGAGATGCGGTATGAGGGTCTCAGTGTATCTTAGTTTGACAATCTGTAAAATTCATATAATAATTCTTGCTCTTTCTTTCTCAGGGCTGTGGTGAAGTTTAGTTCATCCATGTGTGCAAAGTGTTCTGAGATCATCTGGTGAAAAACACTTTATATGGGGGGAGGGACAGCTCAGTGGTTTGAGCATTGGCCTACTAAACCCAGAGTTGTGAGCTCAATCCTTGAGGGAGCCACTTAGGAATCTGGGGCAAAAATTGGTCCCACTAGCAAAGGCAGGGGGCTGGACTCAATGACCTTTCAAGGTCCGTTCTAGGAGATTGGTATGTCTCCAATTTTTTTTTTATAGATGCAAATTAGTAGCAGAAATATGTAAGATATTCACATTGAAAGTCACCAGCATATGAAATGCAGCTGGTTTCAGGTTTGGTTACAGGCTTGAAATTCAGACTATGCCTGTTGATAAATTCAGTAATGAATCCCATCTGATACATGGCTTTGCATCAAAATAATCTGAAACGGGGGTTTCCAAGGGTTGTCTTAATTTTACTTTGGGAGTCATTTGACCTAAAAACTAAGATGCGTGAACCCATCTGGCTGAGGAATGATTATTGTTGTTATTATTTGTTTCATCAATAATATGATGATGTTGTGATTCTAATTTCCTTTAATCCAGATCTGTTCTTATCTGTTTGCCTTAATCTGTTGAACATGAGAGATTTTAAAAGAACACTCCTTTTCTTATACTATGGAAAATGTATTCTTTTGTGTTGTCATAGAGCAAAACCACTTTTTAAAAAAAATCAGAAGGCAAGAGAGGTTGATTTTTCCATATGATCCACTTTTTCAAATGCTACTACAATTTTTTACAAGAGGCAAATGTCACTGTAAATCAATATTTGTAGTTCCAGGGTGGAATGATGTTTCCAAAGTTAGAGGAGCACTAAATTCAGTCAGAATAACAAAATATAATATAGCAAGCAGAAAAACCCACCATATGAAATGAGTACTTTGCTTGCTGTGGGTTTGGTTCCTTTATTTATAGGAGAACATTACTGAAATATTAGTTTGTTTGTTTCTCTTTGTCTCTCCATAAACACTCTACCAAGTTACTTTCCTCAAGCCATAACATCCTCATCTGGATTTAATGTCAAATGAATACAATATACTAAAGCTGATTTTTTTTTCTAGTGGCTGTATTCTTGACCTGTTTTTTCCCTCTGCCAATCCTATAATTTCACCATTCTTAACCTCTTTCTTTTCCCCACAGAGCATGAATGTTGCAATTTCAATCACTGCAGCTCTATTGTAAAAGCTGAAATAATAAATAACCAGGATAGAAAAGTAGTAGTAGGTTCATATGCCTGTAGTCTTGAACAATGCAGAAGACAAACTACAAAGTATGTTTCACCTACAGGCACAAGACATTCTGGTTCTAATTGACTGTGGTGGTTGCTATGGCAGTGCATAGTTATATATATAAGCTCATGTAGTCAAGTTCTTTCCTGCAGTATAGAATTTTGGTCCAAAAGCACTAAGTGATTATAGTCTTTCCAATAACATCCACAAGTGCAGCAAAGCATTTCAAAAGTCAACTGCCATCAGGATCACTTTGACTTAATTTGACCCAGATGAATTCAAAATATGGGAACCTTAATCCACAGTGTTAGTCAGGTATTTCTAGGGTGAGAGGCTGGAGATAAATAAGATTAAACTGCGTCAAAGCTAACTATTTGCACAGGGCAGGTTATGGGTGTTCAAAATTATTTTATTGAAAAAATATTTTGATGAAAAATGGCTTTTCAAATACTACACAAAAATTGCAAAGCACCATAGTATTTGAAATGTTCTGACTTTTCCATGAAATGATTCCAAATGAAAACTTTAATTTTGATTGATCCTAAATTAATTTGATTTGTTTTTTATTCCAGTCAGATGGAACCAAAATGGATTTTTTTATCTTCAGTGTTTTGTGTGTTTCCAAACCCCACCCAAAAAACAAAACAAGAAAGGAATGAAAGGTGAATGTCAAAATTACTCACCAGATGAAATTTCTGAAAAAAATTCATTTGGATTAATTGAAACACTTTTGAGTATGACTTTGTTTTTATATTTTATGTTTTATTTTATATTTGAAAATTAAGCTTAATTATTTTCACATTATAAAATGAAATTAAAATATTGGTGTGACTGTTGCCCCCCCTCATCTTTGTTCACTAGTTTGGAATTGGTATTCTAATTAGTCTGGGAATTGGTATTGTTTGGTATTTAATTGTTATCATATAAACATGATAAAATTTAGAAACAAAAAGTCATTTCAAAACATTCCATTTTGATTTTCCTTTGTCTAAATGAACTTGTGTTGAAATCTATATGTTCCTTTGGAAACTTGATGAATTAGCATTTTCTGACAGAAATCCTCCATTGGAAAATTTTCAACTAGCTCTAATAATAGAATATATAGAGATATACCAATCTCATAGAGCTGGAAGGGACCCTGAAAGGTCATTGAGTCCAGCCTCCTCTAGCAGGACCAAGTACTGATTTTGCCCTAGATTCCTAAGTGGCCCCCTCAAGGATTGAACTCACAACGCTGGGTTTAACAGGCTAATGCTCAAACCTCTGAGCTATCTCTCCCACCTCTAATTTGTATAAACTATGAAACTCCCATTAAGATTGCTGAGGCTTGCCAGGCTAGTTCCCTCAAGGCCAGATCCTAAAAGGTGCTGAGCACTTTCATGACCCTCTGAAGTCAATTAGGTGCTGCAGGTGCTCAGCAGTTTCAAGATTTGGCCATCTGTCCAATGAGAAGAGGCTGGTGGGAAGGAATGAGTCAATTTCATGGCAAGTCACCTGTGATTTTTGTAGAGTACATTGAGTTGTGTATTTATATCTATGTATGAACTGAAAGTCTCATTTTCATTACATATCCCTGTGTCTGCTTTTACTGAACGATGATAGTATGCAGAGCCAACGAAGAATCTCTGTATCTTCTTATACAGTGTTAGGTGTGTTTATTGTTGGTTTGGTTCACTTTTGAATTCTATTACCTCTTGTATCAGTTTACTATCTGATGTGTCCTATTACTTGAGACTTGTAAATAGAAGAGTTTTCCACACTGCTCCAAATGCAGAACACATATCATGAGTTATGGTCCAAACACACCCTTTTCGAGTTTTGCCTTTTTTTTTCTTTCGTAACAAAGCTCTGAATCCTAGTCTGAGATCCCTCTAGGGCTGGCTGTTCTTAGGAACTAGAGGCACCCAGGGGGCGGTATGTAATTGTCCCAGGTCACTGGGTGGGGGCTCAAGCCGGTTTTGCATTGTGTTATGGAAACGGAACCCCTAGATACTGAACCTGACCCTTGTTGCTGCCAACTCAGACGGGCAGAAGGGTTATATATAAACCAGTTAGTGCAAGGGAAGAAGATTTGATTGCCCAGCCTCAGGCATCTCCAGCAGAGGCAGGATCCATATGGGAACACTGAGCATTCTCCACAGCCCTCATCACAGACAGCATGTTACAGCGATCAGTGAGTGCACCAGGTGCCCAGCCATGGTGGTCAAGTCCATTGTGTGGGCTCTTATCAGAGGTTTTTACAGTGCCAGTCTTGGCCACAGTAATGGCTCCAGCTCTGCCAGCCCATTCCCAAATGGAGGTATAATTCTTCAGACTGCTCTAAGAATCTGAAAGTGCAGCTAGTTAGGCAAGCCTCCCCTTGATCCGATGACAATTCTCAAAAAAAGCCAGGGCCAGGTGTTCAGAGGGCTTATCTGCTATCTCTCCCAGGGCCTCTCTTTCTTGTTTAAAGACTAACAAAAAGAGAACCGGTTCATTCAGGAGGTCATTTTCATCCTCTATATTTCTTTTTTCCCTTTGATTTCTCATCCCCTGGTCCTAAGGAACAAAAATCAAAAAAAGAAAATCCTGCACCTTCTGTTAATTGCTGATTTGCTTTTCTTTCTAATTTTTTTGCCGCGTGGCCACAGCATTGAATTGGCTGCTTTCTGATAAGCCCAAATGCATTTCCAGACAGTGGGGCAAGTAAAGATTAATTAATCCATAAGAGAGGGGGAAATTGTATACAATACCCATATGTTTTGAATCATTTTGTCTGTGGTTAAAACAGTCACGGCTGATGTTCTCAAGCTGCAGTCCATGGAGCACTAGCAGGTGGTCCGCAAACAGCTGTCATGTCACACAGTACCGGCTCCTCCTATTTTTAGCTGCTAAATTCCATTAAAGAACTTCAAAATCCATGGAATGCTTTCCTAATATTACATCTCTGTGCAAGTATTATGATGGTAGAGTCCAGAAACGCTAGTCACAGATTATGGCTCCATTATGCGAGGCGCTGTACACACACATAGTAAAACAATGGTTCTCACCCCAGGGAGCTTGCAGTTAAGGAGATGGGACTCAACAAATTGTTCTTTGGGAGCCCACGGAAGCAGTGAGACTAGAGCTAGTCAACATTATTTATTCATATTTTTGATACATATGTTCTCCCCCCCCCACCATTTTCTGATTCTTAAAGATTTTTTTCAGGTTGTTTCCTTTCCCTTCTCTCCCTTTCTTCCATCCTCTTCCCGCCCCCCTCCCCTTCTTTCCTCCTTTCATTTTGTCACTGGAAAAAGTGTGTGTAGGGGGGGAGGTATTTCTACATTTCGAGCTGGGAGAGGCGATGCCCAGCTCAAGGTTATATGCACACACTAGAGCTCCTCTGGGTAGTGCACCTATTCGAGGCAGCTAACCTCTCCGGCCACTTGCTCAAGGGCAGCTAGCACAAGTATGTCTCCCATCCCAGCTCAAAGTGTAGGCACACCCTGGGGAAGGGGAAAAGAGAATAAAAAGAAGAGAGAAAGGGGAGGAAGAACTGAAAAAAAATGTTTTTATTTTTGTCAAAAAATTGGAAAGTATTGAAATTGTTCATGAAAAGTGTTTAGAAAACAACTTTCTTGCAGCTTTTCATGAAATGTACTCTGACCAGTTTTCATCAGCTCTCAGTCAGTCAGATAATATACTTAGTGTAATAAGCACCTGTCACACTAGCTGCCTTCCCATTGTCGAATGTTTTGTCAATACGATGGCTGCCATCTTAGCCAACATACTGGGACTGAACCAAATATCTCCAGAACTAAAAGCATGAGATGTTACAGTTTGAACGAAAGACACGAGGCTTTCTGTCTGAAGCTGTAACAGACTCATATCCTCTGTAGATTGGGCACAGAGGGACAGCTGTGATGATGCCCACGTAAACCATGGGTGAGTACACAAGACAGAGGTGTGGGTTATTTGGGGGGAAGGGGTGGTTTTTTAGTTTTGTTTATTTTGGGTTTTTTTACGTAGATATTTGGAAGAGGATAATTAAGAGGTTCTGTGAATTTTTACAGGCAACTCCTGTGGTATATCTGAAAACTCTATTAAAATTGTAGCCTGTCACTTTATATTTCAGGATTTTTTCCTGGTCTTGCCTGCGGACTAGGAAGGTTCTGTGGGGAAGTATGCGGGCTGGGCCTTGTTGGAGTCAGTCTGCAGCCAGCCTACCTAGGGTAAGATGGTGTGAGCTGTGCTGCTCTGCCTTAGGGAGCAGTCTGCTTTGTCTCTCTCTGTTTTTGTGTGTTATCGTTCTGAATTCTAAGAGTTTGGCTACACTTGCAGGTGTGCAGCGCTGGGAGTTAAAGCTGTCTTCGTACAGCTGTGTAGGGAAAGTGCTGGAGTGTGGCCACACTGACAACTACCAGCGCTGCAGTGTGGCCGCATTTGCAGCGGTGTTGGGAGTGGTGCATTATGGGCAGCTGTCCCAGCGTTCAAGTGGCTGCAACGTGCTTTTCAAAAGAGGGGGGTGGGGTGGAGTGTGACAGGGAGTGTGGGGGAGAGAAAGAGTGGATTTTTGGAGCTGACACTGTGTCAGCTCCCTGCCTTGCAAAGTCCGACTACTCCCCCCACACTCTTAAATGCAAATAGCCTTCACACCAGATAAGCAGCTGCTCCGAGCTCTAAGAATTAAACCAGCGTTACGTTCCAATCAGCTAAAGTAGTTATTTCTAGCTAACATCTCTGTGTGTGCTGTGAACATAACAGCTCCCCATGCATTAGAGACATCATGGGAGAAAGTGCAATTGCACAGTAACTGCTGTCAATGCCACATGAATATTATCAGTAGAGTTGGGTGATTTTTTTTTCCAGCAAATAGATTTTTCACCAAAGAAATGTATTTTGGGGGCTCTGAAACTATTCACAAATTCAAACTGAATTCCACAAAAAGTTTTGACTAAAAAAAAAAAAAACTTTAAAAAACTTTAAAAGACTAAATGTTTTGACCATTTTGAAATACTTTCTTTTGACTTTACATTTTGAAACTGCATTTCATTTTCAAATTTGGCCAATTTTAAAAAAAAATATATATAGGGTGAAAAACAACCCAAGGCAGCCAAAATAAATCAACAATTTTTTTTTAGAATTCACACACATTTCAGTTGACTCTAACTGAATTGAAAAACCAAATAAACTTCAAGTCAACCTGAAATGTTTAATCTGAAACTTTTTTTTTTTAGTTTTTTGATTAAATGGAAAAAAATTAAAAATTAGTTTCAGCTCAAATCAAACTGAATTTTGGAGTGGCATTTTTCAGTTCGGCCCCTTGATCAAACTATGTGTCATTCACTCAGTTGCCCAAATGAATGGAGAGATGGCCAGCATGATTATAAATGGGAAGGGTAGTGTCCGTAAACACATTTTCTCTTAAGAGATGGTAACCGCATGCAAAAGTTGAAGAGACCCTGTGCTCAGGCTTGCGTAGTTACTGTCAGAACTGCTTTAGCTGGAGAAAAGGCCTAATACTAGATAATACTTAATCCTGCCACGAGGGCAGGGGACTGGACTAGATGACCTCTCGAGGTCCCTTCCAGTCCTTTGATTCTATGATTTACCCTAACAAGAAAAAACTAAGGCTCTAAAATGAATATAATCAGTCTCTTTTAGTCTGGCTTATCTTTATTTTTCTGCCCATGATTAGACTCTCTTTAAGTTCTTAATTCTGCAGAGCTTTTCTAGCTCACAGAAACTTCTGGCTGAAGGTCCTGGACACAATTTGAGTCCCAGGGTGAACCTTCTACAAATGCTTTTTGATGAGATCAGAATTTTTGGCAAGTTATTAGAGAAACATCTTAAGGACTCCACTGAGCTCAGCGCTCCCTCTGGGAGTGATCCAAATACAGATGCCAGAAGGCAACACAAGCACAGATGTTACACAAGTGATTATAAACCAAGGTTCAGCCAGACAATTTTTTTTTTTTTTTAACTTTTCTGGAGTTAAGAAGTTCTTTCCAAATCTCCCCGTCTCCTCTGGGAGACAGCAGAATAGCCGGCAATACCATTGGCTGGTTTGTATCATTGTGTTCCTGGGATGACTAATTCAGAAGCACCTGCCTGAATGCATGGAGCACTATTGGGTGCCTTAATAAATCCCAGCTGAGCACCCAAGCCCTTAACCATGAACCATCCCCACAGTCTTGGTGAGTTCAGCCCCAGAGTGCTCATTGGGGCTACTTAGATACAAATAAGAAGTGCTCTGAAAATACCCTGACCTTCAAGCCTTCACTGAGCCCCATATGGAGCATGTTACAATTCACTGCTCCCATGTAATCTTTTGAAAACTCTGGCATCTGTGACTATGTGCCCCAGTGTCCCCACCTGTTACATGGGGACATTGATAATTTAACCTTCTTTGTAAACTGCTGTGAGGTCTACAAGTGAAAAGCTCTATATAAGTGCTAAGGATTTTGATAATACAGTACTAGTTGGGTTTTTGTTTCCTTGTAGATTATTGATTAGTCTCTACCATTATAGGTGCACACATTTATTTCAGTAGAACATGGAAAACAAAGATAAGAATCCCTATATCAAAGATCTTTATGATATAAGGACACAATGTGATGTCATACTGAGCAAAACTATATTGTCAGGTAAACTAAATAGCATGTGGTCTTTGTAACTGGAATGCTTCATGCAATGGCTGTTGTTCAGCAGGTTGTTTTAAAGGTTGAGAAATGAGAGGTATTGGATGCAATTTTATAAAGAGACTTGGGTATGTAGGAGCCTCATAATTAGGAGCCTCTGGTATTTAGGCACCTAGCTTCTGTAGACATCAATGGGAGTTATTGAAGATTTTAATCATGTATGTTAACTGGGAGAGTTGGGAAGTTAACCAATTCAGACTTCAAAATGGGGAGAGAGGTTTTTTTCACCTTTGTGTGATAGAAGTCAAAAGCTAAATTGACTTGCGTTACTTTCAATGCAAAGGTTCCTTCACTGTTCCAATATTCAGTCACACAAGCTCTGGATTGGTGTTCCCCCCACCCCCACTCCCCTTCTCATCCTGACTTCTTTTTTCTTAACAAGCTACATTTTTGTCTGGAGGGTGAAAAATATGCTGTGGATTAACTTTTAGCAACAGCAACAGCATGGGGAATAAAACGAAGGCACTTCAGCAAGATCAAAGAAAGCAACTTACAAATTCTCTCTCTCCTCTTTCCACAAGTAAGGGAGAATCATTAGGCACTGGGCAAACATTGGTTAACTTCTACCAGAAAGTATCTTCTGCCTTAGGAAAAGAGTCATGGTTCTGAACTAGAACTTTCCCAAGGAAAATATGCCTGCATTTCAGACAGTGAAATACTAAGGTTAAGTCCTGACTGAGCACTAAAGAGCCATATAACTTCTGTTTCCTGGAAAAGATTGCTTAAGGGTACGTCCAGACTACCCGCCGGATCGGCGGGTAGCGATCGATCTATCGGGGATCAATTTATCGCGTCTCGTCTAGATGCGATAAATCGATCCCCGAACGCTCTGCCGTCGACTCTGGAACTCCACCAGGGCGAGAGGCGGAAGCAGAGTCGACGGGGGAGCCATGGCCGTCGATCCCACGCCATGAGGACGGGAGGTAAGTCGATCTAAGATACGTCAACTTCAGCTACGCTATTCTCGTAGCTGAAGTTGCGTATCTTAGATCGATTTCCCCCCCGCCCCCACAGTGTAGACCAGGCCTTAGAGGCAAACCAGTTGTTCTGGAAAGCAAGTCTGCAGATGAACTTCACATCTCAACTCTCATTGTGGGAGCAGATTACAGTCATTTACTAGGGCACATCAATACAAGCCTCCAGATAGAAGTGTCAGTTAACGTTAAAATGCTCCAAATCTAGAACAAAATGTTCCTTTGGACTGCGTATATAAACTGAACTTAAATCATCGATGCTCCTTTTACCACTTTGAAAGGCTTCCCCACCCCCACCAGACCTTTTGAAAGGTTGTTTTCATTTTTTTTTACATGTTTAGTCCCTTTAAAAATAGGGCTGCATTGTTCCCTGACATAGTAATATCACTATTACTATTGTATTACAACATCACCCAGGACCCCCTTGTGTTAAGTGATGTATTTGTCAAGAGACTCTGTGTGCCTCAAAGAACTAACAGTCTAAATAGACAAATGGTGGGAGAAAGCAAGTAGTATCCCCATTTTACAGAGGGGGAACTGAGACACATAAAGAGGAAGTGTTTTGCGCAGTGTCGCATAACAAGCCTGTGATAGCACCAGGAATTCACCCCAGCTCTCCTGGGTCCCAGTCCAGTGCCTTACCTACAGCCTTCTTCTCAATAGTAGTGAATGTGGGGGAGGGATGAGGAGCAATATCTGGTGGATAGCTCAGTGGTTTGAGCATTAGTCTGCTAAACCCAGGGTTGTGAGTTCAATCCTTGAGGGGACCACCCAGGGATCTGGGGCAAAATCAGTACTTGGTCCTGTTAGTGAAGGCAGGGAGATGGACTTGGTGACCTTTCAAGGTCCCTTCCAGTTGAGATAGGATATCTTTATTTATTCTAGTGTGTGGTCAGGGCAGGGTGTGGAGGGCTTCTGTCTCTATGTAAATTTCCTCATGTGAGTAATCCTAATAACTTCAATATTACAACAAGAAGAGTAACATCACACATGCACAAGTGTTTGCAAGAGCAGAGGCTGGCTCTCATTGCTATATCTGGAATAATCTGTGAGTTACCTTAAAACTCCTGGATATAAATATTTAAAACTCTTTTCAGATTTATCAAGGTCTCATATATTTAGGCACAAGACAAAATATGCAATCTTAAAGTAATGAATGTATAACTGAAATAAAAAAAACCCTTGCAGATTAAAAAAAAAAGACATTACCTTCCAACCCAGCAAGGACACATACAATTGGAAGCACTGGACTTATTTGCAATATTCTAAAGTCCTTGTAGGCAGGAGTTGGCAGGAGACAGAAATCTGCTGTTTTCAGACTCCATTGCTATAATTTTAGCAGTGCTGCAGACAGTGGAGATAAGAAGAGGGTGTTGAAAAAACTTTTTAACTGACAAAGTGACATTAATTTGAAAATAACATTTCTTCCTGGGGAAATGAAAAGTGTGAGTCATGCATATTTGCAGCTTGTTCATGATTCAAATTTCTAGCACAGCATCGAGTTGTAAAATGATTAATCTCTCTCTGCAGAGCTTCATTGTCTCTGGGGTAGCATAGTGTCTATATCCTGCTGTTCTGGTTGTTTGAAAGGATGTCACAAAGAGATTGGCCTTGTGCACACCAACATGCAAAAAGTCAAATGTTCTATCAACTGTTTCTTCCTTTACGATAAGTGAGAACTTTGTAAACTGAAGATTGTTTTCCAGAAGGCTGTGTTAAATGGGAAAGAGAACACTTGACTTAGGTAGGAAAGGATACTCACAGTGCAAGGGGCTAGTGTAACCCATCATGTAGGTGGAGGGCCATCCAGGATTCAAGCTGTTGTAGGCCTCAATGCTCTGGATAAGCTTCCTCTGTCTAGGGGAAATACGTAGCCCATTGATCAATGTCTGTTATGTGTCCTCCTCTGTGCCTGGTCCACAGAGACTATGAATTTGTTGCAGCTCCCTAGCACAGAGCTTGGCTTTTTAGCTCAAACTGTAAAAGTTTATTTTTTTACCACAGCCCAGGTTCAATCCCTACTGTTGGCCACCATGGCAGCCATCTCACTAGGGACTTCTTTTGTTTGATTAACTGAAATTTTCTGGTGAACAGGAAAGAATTAAAAGCAAAGAAAAAGGTACGGTGTGTGTTGGGGAGTGGGTGAGAGGGAGTGCTTTTGTAACACTCAGGGCCGGCTCCAGGCACCAGCTGAGCAAGCTGGTGCTTGGGGCGGCAGATTCTAGGGGGCGGCATCTGCCCAAACCTAGGGCGGCACGGTCGCTTTTTGTTTGTTTGTTTGTTTGTTTGCTGCTCTGGCCGCCCTGGAGGGGGCGGAGGAGGGGAGCGCCCTGCAGCAAACTCGGCAGGGCAGCCAGCGTCCTTCCCTCCCTGCCGACTGGAGCAGCGCGGAGCTCTCCCGCAGGCGGCGCGGCGATCGGGGCCGCGGGGTGAGCTCCCCGCTGAAGCGCTGGCCGCCCCCCTTCTGTCTCTCCCCCCCGCTCCCTCCCCTGCCCCCCCACTAGCCCAGGCGCTCACTCTGCAGCACAGGGAGTCCCCCTGCACCCTGGCTCCGGCCGCCCCGTAGGGGTTTTTTGTTTTGTTTTTTCCCGCTTTGCCAGCCACGCCATTGTCCCCTCCCCCCACCCCGCTTTGCCACTATGGCCGCGCCGTGTTTTTGTTTTGTTCCCCCCCCCCCCGGCTTTGCCGCGCTGCAGGTGGGTTTTTTTTCCCCCTGCTTTGCCGCTCCGGCGCCCCCCCCCCCGCTTTTTTTTTTTTGCTTGGGGCGGCAAAAAAGCCAGAGCCGGCCCTGGTAACACTGCGGGCGGGAGCAAATCTGGGACCTCTGGAGCTAAATGCAAGAGCCTCTACTGCATGAGCTAAAAGCCACATGGCTCTTAGCTAAGGCTGTAGAGCAGACTCATTAATCTCTCTAAGTGGTCTTGGTGTCACTAGTTGGGACAGAGCACCACCCCTAGGAGGTGTGTGGGTTACACTATTGACTCAGTTGCTGTGGGCATCACAGTAGAGTTACAAAAGCCCTGGCCTAAATGTTCAAAAGTGACTAGTGATTTGGGGTGCCTCCATTTTTGGATGCACATTTCAGAACATCTTCTAGGGGCTTGATTTTTCAGAGGGTAGATGCTCACTTGCTCTAAAAATGGGAATGGGACACATCCACCCTGATTGAGTCATTGAGCCCTCATTTGGCAAGGCAACTCCCATCTTTTCTCGTGTTGTATATTTATGCCTGCCCACGGTAACTTTCACTCCATACATCTGAAGAAGTGGGTCATAGCCCATGAAAGCTTATGCTCTAATAAATTTGTTAGTCTTTAAGGTGCCATGAGACTCCTCATCATTTTTGCTGAAACAGACTAGCCCGGCTACCCCTCTGAAAAGTATCCTGTTGGGCCCCCTGGTCTATCTTGCTACCCAGGCAAGCCTGCCTTTGTGATAGATGGCCCCTTACACCAAAAATCACATCAATATGCACATTACTCCCACCTGCGAATCTCTTTTCATGGGTGTGGGGGTGCAGGGAGAGCCATTGACAAAGTCTGTTTTTTGGTGTTTCACCTTGGTTTGTCTGGTTTCTATAGGCCTTCTTTTGTTGGGCAGGAGATGACACTTCTGGTGGTAAACTAGTATTTCGCTTGGTAATGCTTCTCTCCTGACTATAGGGGTTTCCAGTTTCATAGCAAACATTTTTATAGTTACAGAGCAAACATTTAACTATTACCTTATAACACGGGATGCAGCTATTATAAGTGAGATTAAGGCATGCAGCAACTCCCAAGCATTTCATCAAGTCCAAACACATTTCTATAAATCTAATACCTATTTAAAAAATACTAATACCCAGATGAGCCAGACTGGTTTCCAGCTGTGCATTTGTCAGTGTTCAGTGAGGCTTAGTGGCCTTGGCATGAGCTGGCCTCTAGTCTGCCAGTGTCACAATGCCTAACTAGTGTAATGGACCCCAATCTCAGATGGGGCCTCTAGGCATTATGGTAATATAAGTAGGAATCTACTTAAATCACAGAGAAATCACACGTTTTTCAAGGGCTGGTCATGGCATAAATAGCAAATCTCACAGATGTGTTCATATAGTATATATGGAACAAGCATTGTACTGTACTATGGTTATATTCGTAAGTCACCCTGGCTAAGGTAGTCTACTAAATCACAGAGCAGTGGCTGCTGGCCAGGCATCCAGCTCTGAAGGCTGCACCACCGCCAGCAGCAGTGCAGAAGCAAGGGTGACATAGCATCTTATTGCCACCCTTACTTCTGCATTGCTGCTGGCAGCAGTGCTACCATCAGAGCTGGGCATCTGGCCAGCAGAAGCACTCTGACTGCCCAGCTCTGAAGGCAGAGCCACTGCCAGCAACAGCAAGGAAGTTAGAGTGGCATGTTATGGGGGCATCACTTTTTTGGGGGGGTGGGGCGGGTCATCACAGCCTGAAATATTTTCAAAGGGGGTCCCAGCAAAACAAGTTTGAGAGCCCCTGGTTTATGTCCTGCAACTTGACAGACACTCTCCAGTCATAGTGGATAGCTGATTGAGTGATACCGCATGACTATGGTCTACTTTTTGCATTGTGGTAATCACAGACATTTTGCAGCATATGTTATGAATAATGTCTCTTTATTTTGAAGATTAATTTCATGAATGATCCCATATTTCATGATTTCTGTGAAATCATGAATTAATTAGGTGCCTAAATAATGTAATTAATGTTTTTGCATGGATGTAAATGACTACACAGCTTGCACGGCAGTGAAGAATTGGGCCCCCAGGGTAGGATTTTTAGAGGAGACATTAAACAGTGAGGTCCTGCCTTCTCTGTGCATACTTTATCCCATGCTGCTTTTCATAAAAAGTATGCGATTTTCTCATGTACTTGGCTAAAATGTTGTTTATTCCCAGTGTTTTCTGCTTGATGTTTTGGTTGATTTCACTCTTTAAAAAAAAAATCATTAGACTGTAAATATGCAGAAAATGTTGTGTAAAATTAAAGGCTCATAAAATTTCAAGGGATAGCAGGCAATTTTTCTTGTGTTGGGAAAGGAAAAGGGCAATAAAGTGAGAAAAATATGCTAATACATACACGTATACAAAATGAAGTACACATACACAGTCATTTTGTGACGGAGCAGAGCAGGACAGGAAAAGAGCTGATTGTAGCTGTCAGCAAATGCAGAATGAGAATTAGGAGGTTATGCTAAATGATCCCAATTCTGAAAAGTATTTAAGGACACACCTAACACAGAATCAAAATCACTATCTGCTTTACCTAGAGATTAATTTGGTCCTGAGTGGGATTGGAACCTTTAGATCCACCACATAGACCTGAGCCACTCAAGCTGATCGAATAACTTATATCAGTTGTAGGTTGTCACCCTGCATGTGGCTGAGCGCTAGAGGAGATGAGACACATTTTCCCAGTAAGTTTCACAGATATTTGCTGCAACAGAGGTGAGTCTCCAGTATTTTGGGGTCCATTCCAGGCTCTGGAGGGGAGCGTGCTGTAGTGAGCACAGACTCTTCTGTCCATTCCCCTCCAGTTTGATCTTCCTTCCATGTCCTCTCCAGCCTGTCCTGTCCCAGTTTCTCCCCCACCCCTGGCTTCTTGTCCCCATCCTATTTTCCTTCCCTATCAAGCCCTAGTCTCCACTTCTCATCCCAGTCCCTGTCTCCTTGCACAGAGGGTCCTAGTCTCCCACTCTGGGCTCACTGTCCAAGTCCCAATCTCCTTGCCCAGTCACTCCCAGTTCCCCACTCCCAGCTCCTTGTTGGAGCTGCCTGCCCCGCACTTGCTCCCCGTCAGTCTCCCTCCCTCGGCTCCTCCTCCAGTCCCAATCTCACTCTGTTAGGGGTCTTATTCCTTCATCCTCTCACTCCCCTGGTCCTTCTTGCATGAACAGAGAGCAACAATACCCGAAGTCCGAAGGTGCAAACAATTCCGAAGTCCGAAGGTGCATGGCCAATCAAAATATCCTTGTTCTCCCAGGTGGATTTAATGATGCCACACTTCACATGGAAATGGATTTGATATCATATATGACTAACTGGCTTTACCTAGAGATTAATTTGGTCCTGTTTTCCAGGGCCTAGTTAGACTATGTTGAATTGTCATTGCAAAGACATATTTGAAATAAGCATATGTCATAGGTCTCACCCCCACTTAGAGCTGTTGGGTTCCAAGATGGGGACCTGCATGAATCCTTCTTCTAAACTAAAATCCTAGTTTAGATCTAGTAAAAGCTGCCACCACCCAATCAGGTACGTGGATTGGGACATAGTCCTTCCCCAAAATCCTTGGGGATCCCAAGAGCCCCAAATCCATGGAGTTCTTACACCCAGGAGAAATAAACCATCCCCTCCTGCTTCCTCCCCACTCCCTTTTCCTAGGAGAGACACCGGGATCTAACTACAGAGGGATACCTCCCTCCTCTTCTTTCCCTGAGAATCCACCCAAGGAAAGACCAACCAAGTCCTTAATAGAAAAGAATTTATTAAAGAATAAAAAAGAAAGTCACTGTCTCTGTAACCAAGATGGAACAATATACAGGTCTAAACTTATCAATCTCTGGAGAGAATCCCCCCTCCTTTCTTTTTCAGTAAAAGCAATAACAGTACAGAATTAAAGAAATTCCTTCAGCAACACACAACTGCAAATGTAGAAATCAAATTATAAGACTAATCCGCCTTTCTAATTAATACTCACTATTGAATAGTAGAAACTACTCCAGGAGAACTTGGAGACATGACTGGCCTCTCTTAGATCCAAAAAGAGAACACTCTAACAAAGAACACAGACAAAGGCTTCCCTCCACAGAGATTTGAAATTATCTTGTCTCTGATTGGTCCTCTGGTCAGGTGGTCATCGGGTACTGCATGTTAACCCTTTACAGGTAAAAGAGACCTTAACCCTTAACTATCTGTTTATGACAGCATATATCAACTTTTTTTTTACTTCTAAATTATATGCATCTTTGAGATTGTTGCCTCCTATTTTTGCAATAAATCTGCTGCACATTGCAGCTGGAAGGCCCATAAATGGAGGCAGAGCAGTGGAAAGGTCAGCTCGGTTATTTCCAAAACCTCCTGTGAATCCAAAGGAAGGTCTGGTGACACAGACAAATTTTTAAAGCTGTGCCAGCCTTGCAGGCATTAACTGATCAGAGACAAATTGGAATCCTTATAAATCAGATATAGACATAGCATTAGGATGGTACCTATGAACCAGCATGAGAATATTACTTTGTGCACTTTTGGAATTCTGCCCTATTCCACATAAATCACTTATATTTTGTGTGTCGACCCCCAAGAGAGCTTAGTCTTCATAGACCAACTGTTGGGCATGCTGGGTGCCAGCTAAATTAGTCATGAACCAAATAATAAACTGGTGCAATGCAATACTTTTCTTTGTAGCCTCAGACATTAGATACAATCAGTTGCTAAATTTCCAAGAAAAACAACACTTCTTCAGCTTTTTTACCCATGAAAGCTTATGCCCAAATAAATCTGTTAGTCTTTAAAGTGCCACTAGACTCCTTGTTGTTTTTGTGGATACAGACTAACACAGCTACCCCCTGATAAATTTCCAAGAATATTTAGAATGTCAGAGGTTATGAAACTGCTGGTATATATTTTTTGTTCATTGCTTGATATATCCCTGCTGTTTTTTAATATGTGTATCTATTGGAGTGCTCTGTCTGTGTCATCCAGCGTTTACTTCTCCTTGTTAACCTCTCATGATTCACCTCGGCAGCCCACACGGCACTTCTCAAATCAAAGCCATTAGATGAAGAGGAGATGTGATATGTTTCTGCTAGAAGATATTGGTTTGGAATTGTATGTTTATTTTTCACAGTTCCACTTACTCTTCTATTTAGAAAGGTAGCTGTGTTTGTCATAGCAGTTGCCACACAGCAACTGCTGTAGTGAAGGTTACATTGGGAAATAACAAACATTTCTCTACAAACATAGATGTCAGAGATGGAAAAGATCAGTTAGCTGTCCGGTCCATTTCCCTGGCAATGAAGGAATGTTTCTGCCAATCCGTAAAAGTTGGGACTTTCGTTATGGAAAGTTTAAAGTTGTCTTGTAATATTACAGTGTCAATATATTCTACATTACGTATATAAAACCATTTTGTCAAAAGAAAGTGATATAGGTTGCAAAGTCAAGCATTCAAAAGATAGGAAATAGCAGATTTATAACTTTCCATGCAGTCTTAATTCTGCACGCGGAATGAAGCAGAGGCTCCTGGGAAAAATATAAAATGTAATTGAGTAATTAAAGACTGAATCATGATGTATACAGACTTAGTGGTTGGTTTATGTCCTGAAACATGAGGGTTAATATCATTTAGACATTTTATTGTAGTTAGTGTAACTGTGTTTCCCTTTTTACTGTCTAATTCATGTCTAAGCTTTTTTAACATCCTGCTAAGCTGCTTGCCACAATGATACCGTGTGGCAATATTGTCAATGGGTTAATTATGCATCATGCAAGTTTCCTTTGATCCGTTTTGAACTGTTGCCATTCAGCTTAATGAAAAGTGCCCTTGTCTTATGAATGACCTTTTCCACGGCTCTTTATTTTATACACCTTTATCATGCTGTCATTTTTTTGACTCATCGCCAAACAAAATAGTCTTAGTCTTTTTAATCTCTGTTTATATGGAGTCTTATTATGATTTATTAGTTTTGCAGGAGCACTCAGAAGTTTCCGTGTGGATTCTGGCCCCACTGGGCGAGGCTCCGTACACACAGGTAGACGCAGTCATTACCCAGAGGAGCTTGCAAATGTAATTGCAACAAGAGTCAACAAACAAGTGTGACAAAGAATGTGTTTGTTCAGTGCTTAGCACAATGGGGCTCTGATCCATGACTAGCGCTCCAAGACGCTACAGCAATATAAATAATGGTAATTAATAGGAAGGAAAATGGTTGAGGGAGGATGAGGGTAATAAAAGTAAGATTCTATTCCTTCAACTGTGTGCATCACTTGATACTGCCAAATCCAAATGCTGTTAAAGAAAGAAATATAATCAGTTGATCCCAGCTGCTGCTACTACTACCTTGCCTCTTTGGTCAGTTGATTTCTTGTCTTTGTGTTTTTATTTATTGCCTTTCTCTGGACCTTTTCTATTTTTGCTACATCTTTTTCTTTTTTGAAAAGGCAGATTTACAGTGAAGGTGAACCACTGATATACATAATGGCATTATAGTATCTTCTGTATTATTCTCTATCCCTCATCCTATACTGGCTAGGACTGTCTGCTTTCTTCTCCATATACAAGTATTCAGCAGATGTTTTCTATGAGTTGTCCACAATGAAACCCTTTCATTTACAGTTAATTTAGAAGCTATCACTGCATATGAATACTTCAGACTCTTCCTTCTAAGGTACATTTACTTCCATTTGTCTATATTTTCCTTCCAGTGTAATTTACTATGACTTTCACCTGTAACGCTGGTTTCTAATTACCAAGAAAGCTTTGCTACTCTTCTGTAGTAGAAGCTGTGACATGATGTAATGCTTGGAGAGCATTGTTTAGTGGTGAAAGAAAGAGATTGGGAGTTAGGATAGGGATCCTCACTCTGCCAATCTCCTGTTGTTTTGTTCAGGTTCAGACTGGTGTGAAATAATTGGCTCAGATACCATGGTGATGAACACCTTATGAGAAAGAGACTAGAATAGAGATCAAACAAATGTTCAAATTGTGAGTCCAGATTCTTAAGGATGCCTTAACTACTGATGTGGAGTTTGGGGGCAGAATCCTGTCCCCATAGAAGTCCTGAAGTTCTTAAGCCTTGAGGTTTTTAAGACATGACCCGGTGCCCATTGGAGCGGGAAGACTCCCACTGATATCAATGGGCTTTGGATGAGGCCTTCATATAGCCTTAGTCCAAATCAAATTCTCATTCTCCTATCAGTGATGTCACCATTAAACTAAAATCAGCAAAAACCAAATCCTACCAAATAGTCTGTGTAATGCAATATTATTTCTTCTTCTTCCCCACATCCATCGCACCAGTTTTCATTCTTATTATTAAGGGTATCACTAAGAGGCACTGCAGCCTGGACAGCCATTGCTGTGCCTGCAACTTCGGGGTGGAGTGGGAGGCCAAGAAGATGCTTTGGTGGCTGTTGTGTGAGCTCATGAGGAGAGGCCGGCAAATTACATGAGCTTCACAGCATATCATGGAATCGTAGAAATACAGGGCTGGAAGCACCCTGAAAAGTCATCTAGTCCAGCCCCCTGCTTGGCGCAGGTCCAAGTAAACCTAAACCATCCCTGAAAGGTGCTTGTCCAACCTGTTTAAAAATCTCCAATGATGGGGATTCCACAACATCCCTTGGAAGCCTATTCCAGAGCTTAACTACCCTTAGAGTTAGAAAGCTTTTCCTAATATCTAACCTTAATCTCCCTTGCTGCAGATTAAGCCCATTACTTCTTGTCCTACCTTCAGTGGACATGGAGAACAATTGATTTCTGTCCTCTTTATAACAGTGCTTAATACGTTGGACGACTGCTATCAGGATCCCCCTCAGTCTTTGTTTCTCAAGACTAAACATTGAGGTTTTTTTAACCTTTCCTCCTAGATCTGGTTTTCTAAATCTTTTAACATTTTTGTTGCTCTCCTCTGTACTCTTTCCAGTTTCCTAAAGATGTGTCACTCAAAGCTGGACACATTCACCCCAGAATGATGATAGCCTTTTTTGCAACTGCATCACATTTCTGACTCGTATTCAATTTGTGACTGTAGCGGGGTGGTTACCTGCTCCAGCCCTGACCAGGTAGAAGCCAGCCCTGGGAGAGGGCTAGGGGCTAGGAGAAAAAGCCCAAGCTGATTGGGGAAGGAGCTACACCTGGGCTATGCCCCAGTCAGGACAGTTGGGTCTTATAAGAAGGCCAAGGCAGCCAGAAGCTGAGCAGTCTCTCTCCTCTAGCTGAGGAGGGAGACTGGCCTGGCTGCAGGGGAGTAAGAGGGTACCTGGGAGTGAAGCAGGGCTGGGGAAGAGGCAGAGGAACTCCAGTCTGGTGACTCCCCAGGGTGCAGGGCCTGGTTCCAGGCCCATAGAGCTACTGGGTGGTAGAAGAAAGCAGCAGGTCAAACCCTCTTGCCTATGATGAGTGGCTTTTATACTGCAGTCTGCCCCAGTGAGTGGGGGCTAGGTAAGGACTGGCAGTAGCCCAGATTGAGGGTACGTCTTCACTACCGGCCATATCGGCGGGTAGCAATCGATTTCTCGGGGATCGATATATCGTGTCTCATCTAGACGCGATATATCGTGTCTCATCTAGACGCGATATATCGATCCCCGATCGCGCTCCTGTCAACTCCAGAACTCCACCAACGCGAACGGCGGTAGCGGAGTCGACATGGGGAGCCGTGGACATCGATCCCGTGCCGTGAGGACGGTAAGTAATTCGATCTAAGGTACTTCGACTTCAGCTACGCTATTCACGTAGCTGAAGTTGCGTATCTTAGATCGATCCCCCCGCTAGTGTAGACCAGCCCTGAGGCGAGGTGGGGGTAGTGGGTGGCGGCTCCCCTGGGAAGGGAGACCCACAGAGATTGTTGGGGTATTGCCAGGGGGCAGCACCCCAGAGAAAACGGGCACTGGAGTCTGGGAGGGACACGGGGGCCAAGCTGTGGCAGATCACTGGCCTGCAGAGGGCACTCCGAGCTGGAAATCGAGCTAATTCCCTGAGAGACCAGCAGGAGGCACTGCAGGGGTGAGTCCACACGCTTAGAGTGACCCACTATAACCTGCAGGTTCTTTTCAGCAGTACAACCACCTACTTATTTAGTCCCCATTTGGTAGATCCTAAGTGAAGTACTTTGCACTTGTCTTTGCTGAATTCAGACCAATTCGCCACTTTGTCGAGGTCATTTTGGATACTAATTCTGTCCACCAAAGTGTTAATCTCAGTATTCGTTTCCTTTATGCCAAGTACTACTTTTACTGATTCTTAATCCAATAAAATGTTTTCACCACATTAGCTGTGTGCTTTTGATTGATGATGAAACTGGACCTTTCTCCTTGACCCCAAGATGAACATGTAATATGAACATTTTCTGTTCATCCAAACATGTTCTGGGCCGGATTGCGAGAAGTGTGTCTGCAGGGGCACGGAGATGCATAAAAAGTCACCTCCATTTCTGTAATGGCTCCATGAGAGCCTATGACATTAGCAATCTGTGATCTGGGGTGTGTCAGGACTGCTTGTTCCTGCTCCCCTAAGCAAACAAGACTCCAAACAAGGGGCCGGGAGGAGGTGGGCTCATACCCTTGCACACTGATGGAAGAAATCTCACTGGCTGTCACAATGGGGCCTCAAACTGGGTTGGGACCTCTAGGTACCACCAGAATATAAATAATTACCTTAACTTAGTGTTAACACAGAGTCAGACTGTGGGCATAAAATGCCCCCTTACACCAGCTTTTGAGACCTTGGGGAGTGGCAAAGAGGGGAGACCAGCCTCCCTGGGGCTAAAGAGGAAGGATGACCCAGTGGTTAGGGGGATAGCCGGGGACTGGGAAGATGTGGGATCAATTCCTTGCTCTGCTACAAGCGTCTTGTGTGACCTTGGGCAAGTCATTAGTCTGTGCCTCAGTTTTCCGTGTGTAGAATGGGGACAATAGCACTGCTTTGCCCTTTAGGGGTGGTGTGAGAATAGATACAATAAAAAGCGCGAGGAGCTCAGGTACTTTGGTAATGGAGGCTATAAAATTACCTAAGGCAGGTAGTCTGTGCTTGTGAGTGGGAAGGGCCAGGGAATAGTTGGAGTGTTGGCTCTAACCTTTCATCATGCCAGCCAGTGCAGCTCTCCTGCGGGAAGTTGCTGCACTGCATATGGAGCTCGTGCCTGGGAAATACCACAACCTCTGGTGCAGGGGAGAAACTAGGAAGCAGACAGACAGTGTCTGTGGCAAAGCCACAGTTGACCTTGGCTATGTGCGTGGTCCTTGTTCTTGTTTTGTACCTAAAGTTTTTTGAGAGTCTTGGCAATGCTGGATACAAAGAGCACTCGGAATTCCAGGCAGCGCCCAGGGACAGACTATACAAACATATATTCTGATCTACCATGAGTAAACATTAAAATGCTAATTCAACATGGTTAATAGCATCCCCCTGATACCAAACCACAGTGCAATTCTGGCTGTTAAAAAAAAAAAGAAAAGAAAAGAAAAGAAAATACAGTCTCCCTTTTAAACCTAAATAAAGGTTTTAGGATTGGTGATTTTACAGCACCAAGAATTTATGACGACGAAGCATCAGTAGCTGCTGAAAGAGGCTGTTGAGAATTCAAGTACTGTATGTGTAATTTTATAAGATAATTATTTTTCTGATAAGATCTGCCATATAAGAGACTTAGTACATTGTGGCTATTGGATTCTTGTACAGATAAATTGTTTTCATTTTATTTTCTAATTATACAGTAATGCAATTTACAATGCAGTTTTATTTTCATTGTATCACACCACCCCCCAAAATACTTTACACAGAGTAAATAATAGAAGAGACACAGACAGTTTATACAAGATATAAAAGATATTAGGCTTGATTCATTCACTGGGTTTTGCCGGCAGAATCAGGCCTCCAGGAGCATTTGTGTTGCCAGCCAGCATCTAAAACAAACCATATGAAGAGGGTGTGGTCACCCAGAAAGGGGTGGAACCATGGCAACTAGAACATATGCTGATTCAGCATCTCTTTCAAACAGCAGAGTCTGTGGAGTCCAGCAGATGATGAAAGTGTTGTTAGCTTCATTTTTTTTTTTACTATTTTTGCAAAAGGCAAATTCTTAATATTGACTCCCTTCTCTTGGGGATTCTAATACCACCATCAGATCAGGATTAAACAAAGATTGTGAATAGCTAGCCAACTACAAAAGCAGTTTCTCCTCCCTTGGTGTTCACACCTCAACTGCTAGAAGAGGGCCTCACCCTCCCTGATTGAACTAACCTTGTTATCTCCAGACTGATTCTTGCCTGCATATTTATACCTGCCTCTGGAAATTTCCATTACATGCATCTGACGAAGTGGGTATTCACCCACGAAAGCTCATGCTCCAATACGTCTGTTAGTCTATAAGGTGCCACAGGACTCTTTGCTGCTTTTACAGATCCAGAGTAACACAGCTACCCCTCTGATACTAAAGCATAATAGAAACACCTTTTTGACCCAAGCAGCTAGTGGAAGTTAGGGTCCTGCAGCTGCAGGTCATGCCAGTTAGGAAAAGAAATTGAGGATGGAGTCAGGTACCTTTGCTGCAGTCCTGTTTATTTACAAACAATATACAAGCCAGTTTCCCTGAACACAGGAGGAACCAAACAACAGGAGGTAATTTCCTTGATTACAGCCCCAAACCTCCTTTAGCCAGCACCAGAATCAAAAGTTCCCACTCTAGGCTGTCCCAGGAACACACACTCAGTACTTGTTCAGGCTGCATCTGGCTTTCTTCTCTTCCCTGTGTCTGTGGCTATGCTGTCTCTTCCCCCTCATGCCACACAATATCCAAAAACATACCCAGCTAAGCCCTCCACCCATATAGTTCTGATTCCTGAATGGAGTCACATATGCCTTTTGTTTTAGGAGGGGGCTGCTATGAAGGAGCTTAATTGTTTCCTACAGCTCTCTTAAATGAAGGGCAGTGGTTACACTCACTGGCTTTAATGAGATTTTTGCCCAACCATATAATTTTTTTTAAAGCTTCCTTGTTGTAAGGCAGGAAAAATTTCTCTCAGATGCTCACAGGCCATCTCCCCAGACTGGGAGAGGCCTGGCTCCATTTTTAAATAGGTAGGCAGATAACTATAGATAAAGTGTCTCCTTGTTTGGAGATGAAGGGGCAGTGCATAGTAGGGAAGGAGGAAGCAGCAGGTGCTTCTTGGGGGTGACTCCTTTGCCCCAATTCTGGGCTCTCCTGTGGCCCCTGTGTGCTGGCTCCCAAGACTACGGGGGCCACAAAGCCCGTGTCTCTCTCCCCGTGCACACACAATCTGGGAATACCCCTGGCATAAGGCGGATTTCCTGATGGCGTAGGGCCAGCGGAATGTCTCGTACGCCAACTCCTCTCACCACCCCTGGAGGCTTCTAAGGGGTATGAAAGTGTGAACTGGAGGAGGAACACCCTGTGCTCCAGCTATTCCAGGGTGCTGCATGGCTCCATAGGGAACTGCTGGGGGCCGTGTACAATAAGGCAGCGCATGGAGCTTCTCTAGCTTACACCGGCGACCACTGGTCGTCTCAGTTGCTTCCATTGCTCAGGAGGCGCAAAGGCTGCACATAGCCTTCTTTCTCCCCCACACTCCCAGGCTGTGCCAAGCGTAGTTCTGCCACTGCCCAGAACCAGGGTGCTGGTTTCTATTTCTGGGAAGGGATATGGGCAAGTTGTTAGAACAAGGGGACTGGGAGACAGGACTGTTTGGTTCTTGGTTCAAGCTGTAGGGTTTCAAGTCTGGACCTAAACTTCTCCAAAGTTAGAGAGGAGGAGGGAGGTCCAGAGCTTGGGTTACAGGCTGGCTTAGCCCCATCACACAGCACCACAATTCATGAATGAAATCCTGGTCCCACTGAAGTTAGTGGGAGTTTCACCATTGACTTCAGCACAGCTGGGATTTCACCCCATATCTTGATCTGTGCTTTCCAAGGACTAGAAGTGTTCAGATCTGGGGGGTTGGTTTGACCCTGTTTCTACAGACTAAACATTCACTAGAACTCACGGTCAACTGAAACTGAGTAGTGAAAATATTGACATGATGGATTAATCAATTTAATTGAGCCCGCTCTCTTTGTATATGACAACGATTTCCTAAAATCCCTGCCTGCTGATCTTGAAGCCTCAGGGGGAACAGAATTGCAGAGAAGCAGGGGAGAATTTTCAATTAACAGAACTTTCTAAATGCCTTCTCCCAAAATGAAACACTCCCATGACCTACGCAATGAACCAAGACTTACAATTTCCAACACCCTTGATTCCTAAATGGCAACAAACTATAAAAATGTTAAGAAAGTATTTTACATCTTCAAAATTTTATTACCACTGAAAGCATCATTAAGTTTAAATTGATTGCATTAAAGACTGCATTAATTAGGAGTGAAATGCTGAAAATACCCTGATTTCTAGCTGACGACATGTCTCTCTTACAGAAAATAACGGCTTTCTTAAGAACAGCAGCATCACTTCCAGTGCAGAAATGCCTGAAGAACACAGGGATGGGTTGGATCAGTAGAACGTGAGGCTGGAATTTGGGTTTGGATTTTATTTGTAGCAGTGGTTGCTATGTATTGGGGTGCAATCCCAGGAGGGGTCATGTCACTGCTTGCCCTGCAACTGTGGGTGCCTCACAGTGTTTTGCTGTTGTAGCTCCCAACCTGGGCCATTCTCAGCCAGGCTACCAGCATGCAGGTCACACCCTGAGAATGTGTGTGCTGGACAGCCCTGGGTCAGCAGTTCTGACCTCCGCAGCCTGTCTACAACCCCACTCTGGCTTCCACCAGACTTGATTACAACTTGAGGGTAACCCCAACACACACGCAGTCCCGAATTTTCCCCAAATTGTGTGCTCTGCAATGTCCAGCCCTCTCCAGGACAGTTCAGAGAAACCATATGGTTCATTTGCTCCTTTACCAGTTTGCCACATTAACCAGAGCTGACTCTTATTTTAGTACAAACACAGCACTGTTGGTTTAGATCAGGGGTAGGCAGCCTATGGCACGTGTGCCAAAGGTGGCACACGAGTTGATTTTCAGTGACACTCACTGCCACCAGTCTTGGGGGGCTCTGCATTTTAATTTAATTTTAAATGAAGCTTCTTAAACATTTTAAAAACCTTATTTACTTTACATACAACAATAGTTTAGTTATATATTATAGACTTATAGAAAGAGACCTTCTAAAAACGTTAAAATGTATTACCGGCACGCGAAACCTTAAATTAGAGGGAACAAATGAAGACTTGGCACACCGCTTCTGAAAGGTTGCCAACCCCTGGTTTAGATTAATAGAAAAGGAAGTTTATGAACAAAAGAAGATGAGATTTTAAGCGAGTTGCGGGAGAAGTGAGAAAGTTGGAAATGGTTACCAGGAAATAAAAGTGAAAATACACATCTAAAAGTGAAAAACTTAATCTAGCCAGTTTGGGTTCAAGGCTTGTTTTTTTTTAAGATGGCCTTTTTCACCCAGTCTTGCAGCAAAGAGGTGACTGACCCTTCCCTTAGTCAGGATCCATTCCAGAGGCCCAAAGGTGCTGTAGTCTTTGTCGTCTTAGGTGAAAGAGAGAACTTCGGGTTTTCTGCCTGGTTCTTTTATAATCCAATGATCCTTTGAAATGGATTCTTCTGGAGGATACCCTCAAAGTTTTTTTCCAAGTTGTGAGGAAGGTGACGTGCAGTCCGGTGGCGAAGGAGGCTCCGTGCCCTTACCCCCACCACCACTTGTTTGCTGAAATGCAAATTGTTCTGTTCCTTGCCATCTCCCTCCCCTGCTGGCTTGATGAACCTGTTTACTGCTTATATGTAAGTTGAGCTAAACACACATTCCTTTGTTTAGGATAGAGCTGCGTTAACAACTTTTGCCTAAGCAGGGCTGTCTGGTTTTGAACATGTTCCACTACTTTCATACAGGGGGAATTCATAAGTTTACATATAATGTTGCTACATGCATTTCACCTTGATATTATTGACCAGCGAGTTATTCGTTTTCCAGTGATACCTCACAAGGCATATTTTGTACAGAGATTGTTACAATAGTATGTAGGGTGTAAATACAGAGGAGCTGTGGGTCACAGTGGCCTCAATGCACATTCAAAAGCAGCATCCATTCTCATGAAATTTCCCTTCTCGCACCAGCCCAGGGCCACCGAGAAGAGGCTCACAAGGGGGCTGTTTGCCCTGGACCCCCGGTTTGAGAGGGACCCCAAACCAAGGGGTGTTGCAACCTGGCACACAGGGCCACTCAAGTTTGGCCCAGCCACGTCTCTGTCATGACGGAGCGGTGGCTGGGCCAAACCCGAGTGGTGCTGTGACCCCGTGTGCCAGGTCACAGTGCCTGGAGCTGGAAGCCACACCCAGCTCTGCAGGACAGGAGCCGCTGCTGCGTAATTAGTGCAGAGCAGGCTCGCTCTCCAACTCCCTCTCCCCTGGGGCCTCCCCTCAGTGGTTTTGAATCCTTGGCGGGGGAGCCTCAATTTCAGACTTTGCTCTGGGTCCCCCCAAAATTCGGTGTAGCCCTGAGAGTCCTCTAACTCCTCAGGGCCTTAAATCAACATTGCTATCTTCTTGGAAGGGCACCCACAACTTTCATTCCCTCTCCCAGGCTTCTCTGCAGAATGCTGGGTGCCTGCTCTCCTCCCCAGCCTCGGTGGGAGAGCTGTCCGCTCAGGCTGCCATTTATCCCCTAGTGCACAAAGAGGTAGTAACTGGCCCACGCACCCACCCACATGTGGCACACACCACTGTCTGCCAGAAACTACCACTCCCAGAATCCCTTGTGTGTTTCCCTTGCCACTGATGGAAAGGACTGTGGGATTTGTATGGTTCCAGCAGGCGGCAGTAGCCGCAGGGATAGATGGTGCTGCTTTTGGCAGTGCCTATGTGTGATGAGAGTCAGGTGGGCTATCACTCCTCATAATATCCCTATTGGATTGGGGCGGGTGGTAGGTACTCAGCAGACCACACAGCAGGGGGAGGGAGAAGTTATCCAGAGCTCCTTTGAAGAGCCTGGAGGAGTTGTGGAAGCGTGGCAGTGGGGGCTCTGAAGAGAAGAAGAGTGCTGGGGACATGGACTGGGTGGGGCTTTGCGTCCAAACGGATGGAAATTGGTCTGGTCTGTTCTGGCTTTTGCAGTTGGTTGAATCCCAACCCCAAAAGACAGATGAGAATCAGAGCTTCCAAAAACAAACACCTGCAAAGTTTGGGAGGGTTGGGATCCAGGGCCGCCAGCTTGAATAGGATAGGGGAGGCGATTTGAAAGGGCTGCAATACACTAATCCACCAGAGCCAACCCTTCTCCCAGAAGAGTTTTATGTTCCAGTTAGGGTCAGAAAAGTGGCCCTGGAACCCTGACCTCCTGGCAGGGCCGGCTTGAGGAAGTGCGGGGCCCAACTGGAACATTTTTGGCGAGGCCCCGGCAGGGATGACTAAAAAATATAAAACTAGTACAAAAAGAGGGATGCGGGGCTGGCTGGAGACAGGGGCTGGCTGTGGGCAGGGCAGGAGGTGCAGGGCTGGTGCGGGCAGGGGATCTGGGTACAGGGGGTCCAGCCCAGGGAGCCCTGTACAGTAAGTGCCCCCTCCTTCTCCCTCCCCCACTGGGGTAGCAGTAGCAGCCCGGGGCTCCCCTGTTCCTACCGCCCGGGCCCTTTAAATAGCCGCGGGAGCCCTGGGGAAGCAGTGGGGTGGTAGAAGCAACGGGAGCCCCAGACTTTTTAAATAGCCCCCAGAGCCCCACAGCCCTATGCCAGGGCTCCAGCAGTGGGGCTCTGGTGGCAATTTAAACAGCCTGGGGCTCCAGCCCCTGCTGGGAGCCACAGGCCCTTTAAATACAAGGAAGCCGGGCCACCCCAGTGCAGCGCACCGGCTCTTGCCAGTACGTCATACCGGGGCTTGGGCACGGGGCCCGATTCAGGGGAATCGGGTGAATCGGCCTAAAGCCGGCCTTGCCTCCTGGGGTATGTCTACATTGTAGCTGAGAGCACCCCTCCTAGCCCAGATAGACAGCCAGGCACTAGCTCTGTTGACACTGCAGCCCAGGCTAGCCACCCAAGTATAGACCCTGAGATTCAGACAGGCTTGTCCATGCCCCTGCCTGTGCAACAGCATCCATATGTGCTAAATATAGCAGTCAGCTCCAACAGAGCTAGTGCATGTTTGTTGCTCTGGGCTGGGAGGCACACGCCCAGCTGCAGTGTACACATAACCCTGGCGTCCAACTTATCCTCTCTGTAATGTCCAGATCAAATATGATGCTTTATTTATAAGCAAAAACGATTATTTTTCAAACTGTAAGCAGGTCACACTCAGAGATCTACAAGTAAAACTGGGTTCATTTTGCCTCACTGCCAGTAGTAAAATTATTTATCATTATTATTATATTTTATTTATTTGTATTACCATAGCACCCAGGACCCCGTTGTTGCAGGTGCTCTGCAAAAGCAGAACAAAAAGATGGTCCCATCCCCAAAGGGCTTAAAAATTTAAATAAAATCCTGTCACCAGCACTTAGTTGAGGTTTTTGCTGATGGTATATGAGGAAGAACAGAATCCAGCTGCAGCCATGCTCTGCAGTGCTACTACTAGCAAAAAACTTGCTATCAGTAGAGTGGGGATGAGTCAGACCCAGGGAGGAGATATGTTGAGTAAATAGGTGCAGTTTTAACATCGTCAATTTGCTGTCACCACAATTTAGAGAGAATGAGCCTCAGTCTAGTAGTGCGTCTATTAAGAATTTATGAAACAGCTGGCAAGTTGTCCCTGAAGTAACCACAGAAACTTTCCCCGCTGATGTACTGTTCAGTTCCACCCTCACTTCCTTTCTTTGGCAATAGACCTTTACAGCACATAATTAGTCACCTTTGGAAGCACTTAATCCATGATGTTCAGATTTGTAGCAGCAGAACAAGCTATATGTTCAGCTGTAGTTCAGACAGCAACATATCATTGTATTACATTTTCATTTACCCAGGAATAACGACATACCCATCAAACTGGGTTTTCACAAAACTCTTTGTCTTCTCTTGGTTGTGGCTCCGGTCTCTGAGTTGATGTTTGCACTGAGTGTGTGTTGTGTCCATTCCTTGCTAGAGACACTTTGTCTAACCCAGTGGTCCCCAACGTGGCGCCCGCCGGGGCATTTATGTGCGCCCGCCTAGTGCCCAGCAGGGGAGAGAAACCACGTCCCTGCGCCTGCCGGGGACAGAGAACTCCGGGGCTGCAGACTGAGGGCGCTGGTGTTCTCCGTCCTTGCAGCTTCTCTCTGGCTTCTCTCTTCTCTCTGGATTCATATATTATGTTATATTAAATATGATGTTTTTCGTATTATTTAATGTACAAATACAAAATAAGCCTTGAAAAATTGTTGGTGCCCGCCACACTCTTCTGAAAACATGAATGTGCTACTGGCCACAAAAAGGTTGGGGACCACTGGTCTAACCCTTGACAGTATCCTGTAATGGCTGAATGTCAGGTAGGTAAACGGTGGAAATAGATACCGCTTTGTGTACTATCTATCTAGGTTCATATACTGGGTCCATTACTGGTGGTATCTGAGTGCTTTGCTAAATTATAAGTGATGCATACAGATATATACACAAATCTGTAAGTCCCTCAAATAACCCATGTCTCTACAAAATGTCTATATAAATTAAAACTAACAACATCTAAGAACTTGGGTCCTAATCCTGAAGTGATCTCAAGGATCAGGTACATGTAAAGCTCCTTGCAAGTTCAGGGAATTCTATCTATGGTACTTATATGACCTCCATTGCCATAGTGTCTGAGCACCTCACAATAGACTGCACCCTCTCTCTCTCTCGGGTACCTATATGAGCCCCATCACCACCATAGGGTTGGAGAACCTCACAAACACTGAAGTATTTAGCCTCACAACAACCCTGTTAGGTAGGGCTGTCTCTGTTATCTCTGTTTTACAGAAGCACAGAGACAAAGTGACTTGTCCAGTATCCCACATGATGGTTGTGGTGGAGCAAGAATTGAAGCCAGGTTTCTCACAGCCCAGGCCAGCACTCTAATCACTGGACCATCCTTCCTTGCCTTCTGCGTAACTTACAAGACGAGAGCTGAAAGAATCTAGCTGAATAACACAGCTCCTTTGAGCCCCCAAACCGGAAAGAGAGAGAGTGAAAAACACATACATGAGCACACATCCTGGTGTTCAACAGAAACATTCCTTGCAGAACTGACCTCCCTTTACAAACCCAATCTGAAACACTAAGCATTGTTGTTATGAAGAAGGGAATACGATAGCCAACTTCTAAACCCCAAGGGAGCAAAGGAAATTTGTTACATGATCCAAGGGGATAATGGGATGAAAAATGCAGGAAAACATGGACCGGGGTGTCCAGGAAATCTTACAGTAATGTCTGTAAAATAGTTCTCAAGGGAAAGTGAGGTAGCCATGAACCTTGAATCTTTAAGAATTAAACTGGACAAAGTGTTAGATAGTGCAGGGAACAATTCTGTAGTGGCAGGGATGGGTTAGATGATGGTGCTTTCCTGTAGCATCGAAAGTATGCTAGATTCTGAACCAAGAGAAAGGCATAATCCCTGCCTGTTAGAGCTCTTAATGTAAAGACGGACAAATAAAAAACAAAACAAAAAAACAGATAGCAGGTAGGGCAGAAACATATATACATATATACCTCTGTGTGTGTAAATATGTCTATATAAAACAGGACTTGTAAATTATACCCAATTTATTCCTCAGGCATTCTATGGCCTAATATGCAGTGGTGTGTAAAGAAAGGATCACTAGACTGGGACTTAGAAGACCTATTTTCTATTCCCAGCTCTGCCACTGGCTGCCTGGATGACCACTTAGTCGCCTGATGCCTCAGTTTCCCTATCTGTAAAATGGGCATATGATACTTCCTTCCTTTGTAAATCACTTTGCCTCTACTGATGAAAAGCACTGTATTATTAATAGTTTTTATCCAACGAGTCACACTCTCTGGAAGCCAAGAAATGCCTTGTAGTTACGAACTGAACTATGCCACATTTTTGCATCAAATTGTAATACCTTGTGTTCTATTACAGTAATCACAAGAATCTGACTTTCTTGGCATAGACAATTTCATTGCATTCATTTCTAACAACAGATGTCAAGCGGGGAAAGCCTGAATCCTGGGAAAAAAGTTATATAATTTTCGACTGAATCCACTAAAAGCTTTTAGCTTCAGGTGCTCAAAGAATACAAGCAAATTATCATTGAGAAATCTCTCTCTTATAGGAAACCTTTTTTCAGCAAATAGTTCTTTTAATAGAGCTATTTCTTTTTTACAGATGCTGGCCATGAAGTCAATAGTCTCCTCTTTGTTCTCCAAGCTGTAGCCCATTTCACAAAAACATTCAGAGATTTTCACAGTTCCACTCAACTGATGGTCTTTGTTCCGATTTAAAAAAAATCTCAGTTTGTAAGCAGCTGGCAGTTAGCAATGGGAATACTCACAGCACTAAAAGGGGTTTAAGGTAAATTAAAACTGCTTCAGTCACTGTAGATTTGTGTGTGTGTGTGTGTGTGTCTCGCTCTCTCTCTCTTTTTTTTAAATTTCTGGGCTTGAATCCATTTCTAACCTGTATAAGGAGTTAAATCCCTCAGTGCAGGTTCCCTTTTGTAACCACTTCTCATTCTTAGCAGTACACATCTAGTGTCCTAGTTCTGTACACCCTTACTCCTGTTGAACAGGCCTCACTCCCATGGGGCTTCGCTGAGACTATGCACTCTAAGGAACAGTGTGTGGCTCCGTCACCCCAGGGTGAGAGCTGCACCCCTTTTGCTCCAGAGTGAAAAGTAAGTTACTTCAGTTACTGAAAAGGGTGAAATGTATTCCAGCCCTTTCACCCAGACAGTCCTTCTGGATGTTGCACTGGGAGATGGGGGACCTCCCAGTCCACTTGCTCACAGTGGGTGACGCACTGGCTGCACTGCACAGGGAACCGGCTGTGAAGATTCAAGGAGCCCTAATGCATCCATGCCGGGGCACTTACTCCCCCTTACTCACCTGGGTAGCCATTGTAGGGCTTGCCAAAATCTAGCCCAGGAATAGTGGTCTGTGGGTTTGGGCCCTAGCACATTAGTTTCCTTTTTATTGTTGGTGCCTAGTTTTTTCTGCTGACTTGCAGTTTTCCAGAGCCTAGTCCTGCAACTCTTAGTCATACCTGAATAACTGGCAGGGCTACACAGGTAGAATTGCAAACCTGTTCCCAAACCTGCAGGTGAGGGAATTACGCTTTTTCAGACCTCGGGAGAGAGGCGCTGTAAGGTATAACCTTTGATGGCCAGAAAGAACACGCTATATATAATCAGACGCAATGTGACAGTAAGAAGGCATCGGACTGTATCTGATTTTTATTGAAATGCCAAATGGAATCTGAAGTCTTGTATCACCAGGGGTATCTTTCAAACAAAATACAGGCACCAGCCTGTACAAATTAAGCTAGTCATTATAAACTTAATCCACAGGCTGAATGGTGAAATTGAAAAGCACTCGAGCGTTAAACTGTGCTTCTAAAGGTAAAATAATAAAGCAATATGGGGAATGTATAAATCACCCTAAACATTGCTGGCAGCAAGTAGAGCTGGGCTGAATAGTTCAGCAGAAATTGGAACCTATTACGACTCCTAGGGAGGTTGAATGTCTTCAGTACCTTGCTTTTTCGCCACAAACTGGTTTGCAACCACCCTTGTCCAGGTGGAGAACCTTATGCAAGAAATCTGTTTATGTTTTTAAAGCCAATGGGACACCTTGTTATATTTAAGGTGCTATTTGGCAATATTTTATTATTATCAAATCATGTTTAAAATCTTGCAGCCTGCTCAACATCAGACTTAATTCACAAACGGTAATAAACTTTCCCATATCTGTCAATCAAAGGAATTTATTTTACCAGGTAAAAATCCATTGTAACTATGTTTTCTTTTATGAAGAGATCAAGAAGGATTGTAAATGGCAATAGGTGCAAACAGCTAAGGAGAATAAAAATAATTGTGTCTGTGCTCTTCTATGGCACCGGAAGGCTCCTAAAGTCTGAACAGCAAATGCCACAGCACTCTGTACACTTTAGATTCTTCTTTGTGCCACCTTGTCGTTGCCTTGTACTAGAATTGGTAAGCATTTGTTTCCACCTTATTTTGTTCTATGCTTAGTGAGGGCTTGATCCTGCTCCCATTAATGTCAATAGCAAAACTCCCGATTCATCAAAGAACTTTATCACACACTTAATTTTATCTTTGACTTTGGTGTGGCTTCTTGCATGCTTAAAATTAAGTGCAGGCTTGAGTTCTATGCTGAACTGCTGCATAAATGCCATAACTGGGACACCCTGGAAGACAGCTTGCCATCCTGATTATGGGCTGACTTCTGATACCCTTATTTATCTTGAATCATACCTTAAACCACAATGATCCCATTGATTTCAAATCATTGGGACCACTTGTGTATTAAGGTGCCATCCAGCATGACTAATCTCTCGATCTGTTTATCCAGGTATGTATATGGCCCTTATCATCACAGTATTTGTAGCTCCAGTTCAGTGAAGCATTTAAGCATATGCTTAACTTTATTGCTATTCAACAAAGCATTTAACCATCTGTATGAAGTCTGGGGGGTTAAACATCAGCTTAAATTTAAGCATGTGCTTAAGAGCTTTGCTGAATAAGGATGAACTGCAGAATTGGGGCCTGAATAAGGGTATCAAGATCAGGCTCTCCATGGTCACCTCAACAAAAAGAAGTAGTTTTGCCTTTATATACTGTGGCTTTTTTCCATCCAAAGAGCTCAATGCACTTTACAAAGGTGAGAAAGCATCAGATGGGGAAACAGATTCAGGGAGGTTAAACAACTGAGTGAGGTTACCCCGAGTCCACAGCAGTGCTAGGATTAGAATCAGAGCTCCTGACTCCTAGCTCTAGCAATCAGATCAGGCCGCCATGCTGTGAGACAAAAAAAGAAGCAGTTGAAGATAAAAGTGCATGAATAAAATAATTGTTTGCACTTAAACAGCACCTTGCAGCTGAGCATCTCAAAGCCCTTTTCAACATTAATGAATGGAGTTTCACAGTTTCCCTCTGATGTCACTCACCCATTTTACAAGAAGGTGAAGCTAAGAATCAGAAGCTAAGCGTAAATTTTCAAAACAGGCATCTCAGCTTTTAGGTGGCCCATTTCGGATACCTAGGTCTTGCTTTCAGAGGTGCTAAGCACCCACATTCTATCCAAGTGCACTGGAATTGTGGATATTCAGTGTCTCTGAAATACAGGCATTAGCTGTCTCAGGTTCAGAACCCCCCAAAATGGAGACACCCCAAACTAAGTGGATGCTTTTGAAAACATCAGCCCAAGTAACACAGGCAACCTGTGGTAGAGCTGTCCTTAGAACCCAGATCTTCAGTGCTTGAACTAAAAGATCTGCTGTGTTTTCCTCTCCAGGTAAATGATATTTTATATATTTCATCTTCATTTGACCTTCTTGTCTATGTTGGTTTGCACCTGCCCACTAAGTTTTATCAAAATCTTCTCAAAGAAAAGCTATTTCAATCTCCAAGTGTCAGCTGTGTCAGGAATCAGGCCCTGAAGCAGAGTCTGTCTCAGGGCAACCCAGTGAGTAGAGCTGGCCTGCTGTAGGCTGCCTGATTGGCTACGTCACCTGATTGGTGGGAAGAGTCAGCAGACCAGCTCTTAAGCCCAGCAGCAGGCACAGCCAGCTGGCTAGTCAAGGCATTTGTTGCTGTCTGTCTGTGGCCACTTTTCCCCACCCCAGGTAACTCAGCTTTGCCATTGGGTCTGATTCTGGCCCTTGGCTCTGAATATGGACTTCTGTCTCTGAGCTCCTATTTTTGATGACTGTCTCCTGCTCTAACTTACTAAGTACGGTTGCCCATGTTCTGGTTTCTGACAGCCTGCTTTGGCATCAAATTGTGTGATGTTACTGATAAGAATCTTGCATTGTTTTGTTGCAAAATCATAAATTGATTCAGGTTCTTGCAAAAGGTTCATGAACCTTTCAGTGAACCTGCTCTGAGTTTTGAGTCTTTAACAAAACCTCAAATCGGGCAAGTTTCCTGTGATTGTTGGATTTTATTATGAATAGTCTTAGCTCTGCTTTTTTGCTAGTCACAGACATTCCCCCAGTTAACTGAAATTTATGCTAATGCTGTCCTAATTAAGCAGCAATCATTGCCATTCACTATCATTAGTTTCAATTGATTCCTTGGGAGGTATCCTGATAAAGTAGTCATGCTCATTAAGAAGAGTTCACTGTAATAGGATCTGTATGAAAAGAGGTGGGTGACAATCATTTACTAGACCTGAGTACAGCATTTCCTCACTAGTTAGTAAAAACTAGTTTAGTTTAATACTGCTTCCCAGACTGAGAGATTTCACAACAGCTTTCAAAAAGGATATCCTTCTCAATTGCCTTATGATGTGTATTATTTCTATTACGTTAACATCTGGCAGCCAGGGCCCCATTCTGCTAGGGCCTTACATGGGACTGTGTCCCTCTGAAAATGAGGTGAAGTGTTTTCGTGTGAGGACAGGGCGCAAGAAGGACACATGGCCTTAGAAATAGCTGTGGAGAAATATGAGGGGTAGCTGCACACAGGAAGGGCTGGCTGGGAAGTAGGTTGTATGAAGGGGAAACAGAAAAATTGTAGTTATCCTTCTGGAAAACTGCTGTTTTTATTGTCTCCCTTGCCTTGCAGATAGCAAACTCGGTGAGGCAGAGACTCTCCTGTTTGCACAGCGCATGGTGCAGTGGGGTCTCAAACCCGGCTGGGGCTGATGCTGGAATACAAAAAATAATATAGCACAGAGATAGTCCTGGCCCTGAAGGCACCTACAATCTAAGCGTATGATAACACAGCAAAAGCAGTGCACCGGCTAGCCAACCTGAGCTGGCTGCATCCAGCTGGCGCAGATCTTAGCAGAAGTGAGGAAAGTGCAGGATGAGCTTCAGAGTAGGCTAGCGAGACAAGTACATACCTGGGGTCAGACCATGTGGTACAACCCCAGCACGGAGGCCTCCACCATTGCCTGTGCTAACTGGATTCAAACTAGCTTGGTTAGGCTAGTCCAGGCACAGCTTTCGCTGAGGAGATGTATGTTAGGTGGATTAGTTTATAGATGACTAGTGGATAAAACGGATGGAGGAGCGCAAGGTAACAACGAGATGTGGTGCTCAGCATTAACACCACAAACCAACTGCCTAAGCATTGGTGAGTGCTCTTCTAATGGGTTTTTAATGTCAGTCTAATATGTTGAGAGCCAGATCTTGCTCCCATTAACTGGTAAATCAGTGTATAATTCATTGATTTCAATGGGAGCAGGAGTAGGTCCTTTATTTAGTGCCTTCATCTTTCTTGTTGAAATGGGCAAGTAGGCACCATGCACTAGGAGGGTGGTGCCTAAGGCCAGTGTTTGCCATAGCTTGTACTAGCGTTGGTGGCTGGCTGTGTGCTTTCCAGTCAGGGGGCTGTGTGGCCTGGTGTGCTCAGGAGATTATAAAAACCGCTTGTGAGTCATGCCAAAGCCCCCTGCACGTTCTCAGGGCTGAGTGTGACAAGATGGCGGTGCTGTGCCTGCAGCTAAGGGGCTTTGAACTCAACTGGGATTTTCAGAAATGCTCCGAAGCCCCCATGTACTCAACCAGACTGCACACTTAGCTGTGTCATGGGCATGATTAGGCCTTTGGGCGCCGGTAACTTTGCGGGTCACTGTGCAAACACAGCTGGGTACCGCACTCCAAACTGGGTTGAACATACACAAACACACACAAGACACAGATAGCTGGAAAGAGCGTAAGCAGTAGCTAGAGGGAGCTTAGGGTGTAGGGCAGGACAATTGTAGGGAACGTGATGGGGGGGCAGGTGCATGTAGGGCAATGCAGTTCAGGGGGGGAACTTGCGGCAGCTACTGGCTGTGGCACAGTCACCCCATGAGCATGGCTGGGATATAAAGAGTCAAAGGAGTGATGGGTCATGGCTGGTCTCTGCTCAGTTAGGATAACATGAACTTGCACTCAACAGAATCTACATGCCAAGGAGAACCTCGTGGGTCTGGCAGGTTATCCAAAGTACATGCTCAGCCCCCAAACCATCCTACACTTCCCCGATGAGCTGGGGGAGAGGGGAGTCAGCAGAGCTGACAAACAGGAGCTACAGCCACTCAGTTTCTGTCAGTGTATGGCCTCATTAGCCTCTTGCTAGCTTCCCTGTGGGCTCCCAGTGCTGGTGTGTGAGAGCTTTTATTTATAATGTGGTCTTAATAGCTTAGTGCAGATTATTTTGTATGGAGGGCTGTATTTTTCATAGCATTGATTCTGCCTGTTGGGCAGCTGTGTGTGGCAGCATTTGAGGGATTGTGTGAATGTTTGGGAAGGGTCAGAGAAGTGGTAAATCTGCTGCCAAAGGCCCTTGAGAGTTTTACATCTGGTGTTAGCAGCCTGAGGGTGGTGTACCCAGCAGGTGCTTACCTCCTGTGATTCCCTGTCCCTGCACATATGGAATTGCATTCAGCTAAGGGATGAGTTAGAATCAGACATTCCCTCAGATGTTTCCTGTCAGATGGTCTTGCATGCTGGTAAACTACTGGAGGGGAGGATTAATCTTAAATTAGCAGCAGAAGCAACCTGTCTCTGAATTTGAGGATAACATTTCTTCTTTGGAAAAGGAACTGCAGACTGACTTTGAATTGTATTGTCAGCTGAGAAGAGGAAATGCTTAAACAGTTACAGCCCAATAAAAGAAAGTGGCTCTTACTAACAGAATGAAAATGAAGGAAGTCAGAGGACCCAGTCCTGCCCCTGCCCCCTCAAACTCACTGACCACTTCCACTGAAGTCAATGGGGACAGGATTGGGAACTAACAGCAAGAACGAGATTTTTCAGGATTGAGCACCCAGTCCTGCTCCCATGGATGTACATGTGACCAGGAACTTGCAGACTAATCCCGGGAGCTGCTACTCCTCCAGCACACATTGAATGTAGTGTGTGTTGAAGGGTCCCATTGTCTCAAAGGTGATACTTCAGCACACCTAGCATGGTCAGCCCCTAGAGGAGGTGGCCGCACCACTGAAACTTTGGATGGAATGAGGGCGTTCCTTGAACTCTGATTTGGATGTATCTCTTCCAAACTGGAGCTGGGCAGGAAAAGGTTTTCCTGCACAATGAACATCTTTGGGATGGTGAAGTTTATCAATATCTCAGTCTGGTATGAAAAGTAAATCTCTCAAATCTTCACAAATTGCAACATTTTGTTTTGATGATTTTAAAATGTGGTGGTTCAATTTCAACATTTTAAAAAAAATCAAAGCTTTAACTAGAATAACATTTCAAAGCAATGTTGTTTCAATCTAGAAAAGTGATTGGAAATGGAAGGTTCCCAAAACCTTTAAGATCTTTTGTCAAACCATTTTTTAATTAAAACTGACTCTTTCCCATAAAGTTTGTTGTGACAAATTAACTTTTTCCAGTGTAAAAATGTTTTGGCAAAAATTCCTAATTGGCTTCATTCCAAGCCCCCTGTACATCCTAAAGTAACAGTGAAAGGAAACTCTTTGGAGATTTGTAGAACCACTTATGGATTTTCTCATCTCTTCTTTCAACACTGATTTTTGTGTTGACTTAATCAAAGCGTTTTTAAGCAAAGTCTTATCTGGCAGTCCTAGCTGGTCTTTCTAAATCCCAATCACCATACAAATCTTGTTGCAATAGCATGTTCTCAAACGTATGGAAAATATCCTAGTGTTTGACCAATGAAACTCCAGGTCATTTTAGCTGTGGCCAGGTTTGAGTAAATGTTTGTTTTTAATATTCTCAAGTTATGATTATTTTTTTTCTTTGTATAAGAGGATTACACTTCAAAATCTGGGAACAGAGCTAGATGCTTCCACAACAGGAGATGCTAATAGGTGGTTTTCTTTGCAAGATTTTATATAATGTAGTAGGAAATGTTTGGCTTTCATTGACTTGGTTTTTTATCTGCTGATGGACTGTTATTTCTGGTAATGACCATAAACACAAAGGCACAGTCCTTGCCCCAAAGAGTTGACTTCTGTAGTGTGTGTGTGTGTGTGTGTGTGTGTGTCTTTTTTGTTTCTCTAAATGTTGTCACTTTCTCTGACTTAAAATTAAGACTTTGCAGACAGTGCTATTTCTTCTCTGACTTTAGTGTTATGAACTCTCTAGAGACTTCGCTCCTGGTTCTGGGAGAGACTGAGCTCTGTAAATTCCTATTCAAGTCAATAAGGGGAAGAATGGTATTGATCTTAAGGCACTGAACTGGGACTCAAGTGATCTCCTGGTTCAATTCCCAGTACTGCCAAGGCTTCCTGGGTGACCTCAGGTAAATCTCTTAATCTCCCAATTCCTCCTTTGTAAAATAAGAATAATAGCAACTGAATAAAACTCAAAGGCCTGTGATATACAGGAGATCAGAATAGGTAATCAAATTGCCTTCAACTCAGTGAATTAATATTGCCTTTCTTCCATTCTTGATCTTGCATTCTAAATAGAAAAGACAATCAGTGCCAGGGCTGTTTCTTATTCTGTGCTTGTACAGCATGTAAGCACAATGGAATGCTGATCTCAGTTAAGCAGTACTGTAATACATATAGCAGCGATTTGGGGTCAGGCCCTTAGCAAGTAATATTGAAGGTCTCTTTTTATTAAATGGAGGTCTTTGTTCTGAGGGTGGGGCTCTATTTTTCTTTTTTCAGGTGATACCTTGCATTGACTGCTGTTCTCTGTTCCAAAACACACACAGAGGAAAAACTTGGTACCAACCCCTTACCAAGACTCTGCTTAAGAATTTAGTAACTACAAACAAAATAGGAAGACATGTAAAGAATGCTCCCATTAAATGACACAGGGGATGCATCCAGAGTTGGAGAAAATGGTAATGTGCAATAGGTAGCTAGGAATAGCCTCCAGTATTAAAAATTTAAGTCTGCAACTTGTTTATAGCTGCCACTGTGTGCACTTGGAGAGAAACAGCACAAGCACAGGGTAGATTGGCAAAAGTTTACCAGACTAGGCAGGATGAGGAGAAAGTTTAACCCTGTGTTTCCCTAATGACAGTTGGCATTTTTTCCAGTAACTTAAAGGGAGGAGGAAAGTGTAAGATCCCTCCAGAGCTTACAATCTAACTTGAAAACCTGATACCCCTTGTTGCATCTTGAATGAAAGGGGGGGAGGAGGGGGTGGTGGCACAGGGGGGAAAAAGTGGGGCAGCAGGAAGAATAGATATTCAAAACCTGTTAATACACCTGTTGTTCTCCTGCCTACCCACTAGCAGCTGGCAGTTCACTGCAGGCCCTGCTGGGCAAGTGGGTATTGAGGGCTTTGGAGAAGACAGGATAATGGCTTTATGGACTAATTCAGGGAGAGCATTGCACCTGGCGGTCATGGACTGGGGTGGGTGGAAAGCAGCAGACACAAGGGTGATTATCACATTCTGAGGTGCAGTTCAGATCAGAGAGGCACTGTCACCAACTACCTGCGATGTTGATGCCTCACAACGTTTTTGCTGTTATAGCTCCCAGCCTGGGGTGCTCAAACAGCATGCAGGTCACACCTGGAGTGTCTGTATCTCTGCAGTCCTGGTCCAGCAACTCTGACCCTAGCAGCCTATCAGCAACAGTCCGGCCACACACTGGTTTCCAGCAGCCTAGGTTATTGCTTCCAGGGTGATCCCAACACATGTCCAGTTGTCTCTCTTCTTCTCCCCCCCCCCCCCTGCCCCAAGTGTGTTCTGAACAGCCCAGGAAAGAGCTAGACAGTGCAGATAATAACAGATCCTGTAATGGGTCAATAAGCAACAATTTGCTGCTTGAACTGGAGTTATCCAAACACAGCACTAGATTAGCTTTGATTTATAAAAATAAAAGTTTAACTACAAAGAGGCTTTAAGTGATTATATGTATAATGTATTAGTCAGAAATGGTTATAAGAAAAATAAAGATGGAAAAGTATCAGAGGGGTAGCCGTGTTAGTCTGGATCTGTAAAAGCAGCAAAGAGTCCTGTGGCACCTTATAGAATAACAGATGTTTTGGAGCATGAGCTTTCGTGGGTGAATGCCCACTTCGTCGGATGCAGATGGAAAAAGCTTTCTGGTTACTAAAGCTTAACAAGCTAGATGTGGTTCAAGGTACAATCCTTATCACGTGTTCTCAGTGACACTACCGACCACAATATCAAGACAAGATCCTTCCCCAAAGTCAGAGGGCAGGTTCCTTTGTCATCTTAGGTGAAAGTGTGTGTCAGAGGGAGGGAAAGAGAGAGAGGTCTTGGGGTGCTTTTGCCTCTCACTTTTATAGTCCAGTCACCCTTTGAAATGCATTTTCCTTAAGGTTACCCCTAGTTAAAATTCCTTCCCACTGAGGATGGAAACATGGAGGCTTGTGGTGAAAGGTTCCATGTTTGTCAAAGTGCAAATTGACCTGTTCCTGCCTGCCTTCATTGCCAAAGAATCACCACTTGACTAATGAATGTCCATCTTTGACACCTGTCTAGAGGTGTCAACTTGTCCTTGAGAAACACATTTAGCCCTCACTAGATTTCCTAGTAAACATGTGCTGAAATTTTGACTGATACATTTTTCATAGCTTTACTTAGGTTGCTACACACTTCACTATATTGACCAGCTAGTTATTAGTTCTCAAATGATCCCTCAAGGCATATTTTGTACAAATATTAATAGGGTGTGACTACAGGGTACATTTGGTCACAGTGACTAAGGTTGGAAGCTTTGATTGGGTGGGGGGGCGCACTGTCATGCCTATTTTACAGTTGAGGAAGCTGTCAGAGAAATCACTTATCTCAGGTCACAGGAGAAATCTGTGGTGGAGCCAGGTAACCTGACTCCCAGGCTTGGCCCTTGACAAGGTAATCAAACCTCCCTGTATATTGCACAGCGAAAAAGTTCATGAACTCAAGGCTGTTCAAAAGGTTTGCAAAGCTTTGTGCTCCATGAGACTTCCCATCCCTTATTTCCTCTGTCCTTTAGACCAAAATGCTGTGAAAAGTAAATATTTCTTATGTCTGGCCACATTCTGCAATTCTTTGTTCTATTGTATCCAGTAAAGGCGAAGCTGCTTTTTTTTTTTTTTTTGCTGGGTGGGGATCAGCACTCACTTCCCTGGTTACATTCTGCACTTAAACAATAGCAGAAGCTATTGAGGTGTGGTTGGTTCTGTGGCTCATATCTCACATACATGTACCTCTCATGATTATTGAGGCCAATGGGTTGAATAGGATTCCATAGTTAACTCATGTTTAAGATAAACATAAAGGTTTGCAGCTCAAGCATGAGGGTCCTTATATCCCCCCACTAACTTCCTGTGTTAGCAGAAACAGGATCCTCTGAAACATCTAGTATTGGCCATTGTCATACACAGAATAGCAGATGACAGGCCATTCTTGTTTTCCTCTGCCTTTCAGAGGAAGGCACCTGTGGACTTACTCTGCCTTTTTGGAGCAGCGGAGACAGAAGCAGACCCATCCGAGGAGACGCATGCCATGCCTGGGAGATTGTAGGACCCATTTGGGGTTGTAGTAAACGACACTTCGATTAATACCTGTTCAAAATTTTCCTTGAGCAAACTATATTTTTTGCATCCAGAACATCACCATAAATTGCTACAACTTGCTGTAGTGTTCCACCCCCATCTCTGAATGTGTTGTAGCTTGTGATAATTTCAATAAAATATTTTGAGCATGCAGAGAGACATTGTTAGTGACTTTTGTCACAAGATGGATGCACTTCGCTCAACAGAGCAGTCAGTCTTTGAAGGAAATATATCAAAACCAGGCAAGGCGGAGACAAGCATCTGAATGCAACAGGGAAAGAAGAATTGCCTCCTCCAGTTGCCAGACAGTCCCTCAGTTTAACAGCAAAGTCACTGAAACAGATGCAAATCACACACCACGGCTGTCTATGTTTAGAAACCAATACACGATGTGAACTCTCACAGACTATTAAGCAGGTGGCAACCATTTAGCTTCAGTATTGCATGCTCTCTAAGGAAAAGAAATATACCTGACAGATGCTCACTATTCCGAGTGTACCTGAATAGACAGAGGGCAGACACTGGACAACATCCTGTTCTCTTGGGTGATGTCTACACTGGCAACTGAGTGACACAACTTTTGTCTTTTGGGGTTGGGGGGGATGGTGTGGTTTTTTTTAAACACTTCAGTCAGCAAAACTTGTGTCTTTCAGAAGTGCTCTCTGCCAACAAAGCTAACCTCCGCTTGGTGGGGGTGGAAATATTTTGTCGGCAGGAGAGGCGCACAGGGTAGCCGCTGTCTGCTTTTAGCAGCACGGCTGTAGTGAACTAGCCATGATGCTAAAAGCGGCATAGTGCAGACAGCCTTACTCTGGATTAAACTGATCAAACTCAGCTGGAGTTAGTGGAAGTGCACTGTTTTAAATGAGATGAAAATCAGACCCACTAGTCTCCAGTTGAATTTGCCTCCCAAATATACATGCTGCTAGTGAGTGAATCAAAGGTAGCTGAAATGCTATATGCATTGCTTCCCTGTGATTAGTAGCAGCTGATGACAGTGTTTTCTGGACTATTTTAGGGTCCTATCCTGCAAATGCCAAGTACACTCAACTCCCTTTTAATTCAGTTGTGACTTGTGGGTGCTTATACAATCGAGTCTTTTATTTGCTCTTTTATTTGAGTGCCCACTCCTGGAATCTTAGTCACATGAGCAGGCTTTAATATACCTGGATGTCAACTTTATCAAGTTAGGTTTTAGGTTGAAATTCTCAAAAGCTGATTAGGAGATGTGGGTATAAAATTTCCATTAACTCTTAAATGGGATAAGGATGTCCAAATTCCGTATGTGGCTCTGGGAAATCTCAACCTTATTTATGAATAAAAAATAAAAGCAGTGTTTGGCATATGTACACTTTCGGGTAAGGATCCCAAGGCCACTCTTCTAGAGGTTGGCTAATTAAGCCTCACAGCACCTTTTGTAAGGCTTAGTATATCAATGTTAGATACCTAAGCTAAGGCACTTAGCAATTTTTATCTCTCATGCCGCTTTTTATCAGATCTCAATGCACTTCCTAGAGGAGGTCAGCATCGCTATTCCCAAGGGGCAAGTGAGGAACAGATAAGTGACTTGCCCAAGGTCACCCAGCAGACCAGTGGCAGAGCCAGGAACAGAACCAAAGTCTCCCAAAGCCTGGTCTGGCATGTTAACTAAGCCACACTGCCTGAGGCCATGGTGCTAAATGTTCTGATCCCGTTCTCAATGAAGCCCATGAAAGTTTCTCTCTTGACCTCAATGAGAGCAAGCCTGGGCCTTAAAGCTGATCTGCAAAGGACTTCTAAGAAGTTGGGCTTGTGCCCTTTTTTGCTTCTTCCCGATGTTTAAAGAACCCCCTTTTAAAACATTTTTCCTGCTTGTTTTTTTACCTTTGAAAAATCAGGCATGCGAAGGCTGTTGTCCCTGGCCTTCTAGAGCTCTCTGAGCATGTACAGGGTGCATTTTAACACCTTAATTGAATAGACAGAAGTGCTTAATCTAACTAAGAGATGCCTTTCTCCAAAAGTTTCGTTAGGCATTGAGGGTAGAGCAATGAAAACAAAGTGTCAAGAGTTAGCGTCCCATCTCCATATTAAGAGCCTAAATTAGTCTCTTGATTATCAGAGGTGATGGGCACTTTCAGCTGCCATTGTCCTAACTTTTTTCCCCTCATGTTAATCACCTCTTAAATGACTTACCCAAGGTCACACCTGGAGCTGAGTTGTGGCAACAGAATGCCAGAGTTTGGGCCTCTAGCCATGTGTTGCAAAATCAGAGTCCCTCTGAAGTCGAAGGCAAAAGTCCTCCTGACTTTACTGGATCCAGCGATCCATATGAGATCGCTGTAAGGCCTTGTCTGTACTAGGGGAAGTATTGCATTTTAACTACCACAGCATTAAACATGATTGTGCCCTTAGTTTGGACAAGGGCAGTCGGGTTTAAAATCATATTACCTGATTGTGGTGCACCTTGGTGTGGAACTCAACAGTGTTCCTTAAACATGACTGTCCTTGTCCACACTTAGGGCACAGTCATGTTAGTTAACACACTTTCTAATGTGTTTCTCTGAGTATAAACCAGACATAACTTTTAACCTTTCAATGAGTGGAAAATCTCCGTAGTGCAGAGACCCTATCAGATACTCTTGACTCATGAGGGCATTTGGAACCTGATTCACATGGTTTGGCTCAACACACCTCAATTTTTCTTAGGTGAAATTTACCCCAGTTTAGAGGGCCCATGCAAAGCTCTCTGCGTCACTTTAGCCTCACACTGAGCACTTAAGTGCTGCATAAGGCCATGTGCCATCCCTGTACATTGAAATGAATTTCACCCAGCAGCCTGGTGGAGATGGACAAGCCATCCAAATGGGATCCAACTCTAGGCCCAAAAGTTGGGGAGTATTTAGATCCTGGGTTTTGGTTCAAGCTCAGCTCTAAATGACACTCCACAAGGGTGCTTGGGGGCACTGCACAAGCAGTTAAGAGTGGGTCAGATTCTGGCTGACTGCTCTAGCAGCCAGGGGTGGATCTAGCTTTTTTGCTGCCCCAAGCGCGGCAGTCAGGCAGCCTTCGGTGGCTTGCCTGCGGGAGGTCCCCAGTCCTGCGGATTCGGCGTACCCACTGCGGGACTGGTGGACCTCCCGCAGGCAAGCTGCCGAAGGCTGCCTGACTGCTGCCCTCACAGAGACTGGCAGGGCGCCCCCGCGGCTTGCCACCCCAGGCACGTGCATGGAGCGCTGGTGCCTGGAGCCGCCGCTGCTAGCAGCTTTGCACTGCTCCAATGGTACAAAGCAGTGTGAAAGCCAGTTTGCCTAAGCAAAGTCTGTGATCTAGATCCATCCCGGGGGCATTAGTAGGGGAAAGGGACAGTGGGTGGGAAAATTCTATGGTGTGCAGCTAGAACAGTCCTTTCAGGTCATGAGCAGCTAGTAGTAAAACAAAGCAGCCTTTGGACTGTGAGTTACGCTAGGGACCAGAACAGTCCCCAGTTGGCCTGAGGATCCAGAGACCTGCAAAGGGGGTGTAAAACCACCTCTGCTTCTCTACCTCAGGGTCCTGCGCCCGCACAGCTCTCGTGTAGGAGAGTCGAGCCCCTGGTCTCTAAAATAACAGTAATAACATTTCAGAAGGAAGCCGGGCTCTGACAAATCAAACAGAAGTAGCAGAAGCAGCAAATGGAAGGTGGTGGTCCAAGGAAGAGCTATTTTTAAGTATTCGTTTGAGGCTTGCTCACCTATTAAATGAGGCATGAACCTTTAAAAAGGTCTGAAGGACTTGACTCACTAAGTCGTGAGTGATGTTCTAAATCTGTTTTGTTAGTCTCTCAGATCTTGCAGGATTGGCTCAGATTCTGAACTCTGTTCTCTCACTCCAACGAACTCTCAGAAACCAGCAAAGGAAATAAATTCTTTTCTCTCTTCAAAGTCTGATTTCTGAATAGGGTATGTGCACATCATATGCCTGGCATGCAAAATCTGTATTGCATTTTAAATTAAATATTTAGGTGGACAGGATAAAACCAAAGAAAATAAGCCCCCTGTAAGAAGGGTCTGAATGAGCTCTCCCTTAACATCTAGTGATGCACTGGGGAAAAGACTTCGGGAGCAGACTCTTTGCGCAGACACTCCTACCCTGCCTAAGTGCACAGCATGGTGCAGCTATTTTGCCAAAATGATCAATTCTGGCTGGGGTTTTTTGGGGTTACATATCACTCTAGTATATGACTGCAGTCATAATGAAATGTTGGAATAAAGCACTTCAGAACTGTGCTTAACATGCCCTGATTGGGGGGGTCACCTGAAACTGAACCTCACTTGCTAAGCAGAGAGTAGGGATGCCAAATCCCAGTGACGATGAGTGGGTGGGGACCGGTTTCTGCCTAGAGATGTGGACTCTGCCTACCGAGCCACATGCACCCTTTGACCTGCCCCTCTCCAGCATTTAATGACAGAGCTGCTTAGACTCAATTAAGAGTCCTGGTTTCCAGTTGCTACTTTCCTAGAGCTGTCCTCCCTTTGGGGCGAGTCTGGGGCCTAAGCCTTAGGCCTTGTGTGGGAACAGTGAAAGGCAACAGAAACTGCACTGGTAGTGAGGTTCTCCACTTCTGAAATCACAGAGTGCTAGGTTAAGCAATGGGACCTCAGAATGTGATATCACAGCAGAAGGGAGATACAACAGTAGCAGGATGGTGGCCAGTGTAGCAGACACGCAGCAGCACCTGTGTGCCAGTTGCAGAGGCATCACTTCCCCTCCTCTCCCCCCCCCACCCCGAGTTGGGAGGTGAACCCCATGAATGCACCTCTGAACTCTGGTTCTTTGCTGACTGAAGATGGCCAGCCATGAGTGGAATGCAGCAGAGGAAGAGGAGTGATGTGCTAAAGGGACACTTGTTTGTGAGACTTTCCCACTACCAGGGTAGGAAAATGAGGCAAAGGACACTTCCCAACACATTGTGGGGTCGGATTTGCTTATGGTTACATGCTCTTGAATGTGGTTGTGTTTTCCCACACTAATGTTGAGTTCCCTTTCCCTTTTTTATTAAACTTCTGCTTGATAACTGAGTGTGCACAGACTCTGCTTGTGAGTGGGGAAGTAATACCCCCTAACGGTGCCCAGATTACCAGAGATAGACTGGGTGGAGGCTCAAGCCAGTTCTGTTTTCTATTGTTCAGTATCTAGGCATCCTGCTTAACTTGGCTCTTGCTGCTGCTGTCTCCACCTGACAGAAGGGTTGTGCGTGCACACACACACCCACACAAACGGGTCAAATTCTGCTGTTGGTGGCACTAGTGCAAATCTGAAAGTAGTGACTTTGACTTCAGTCAAGCTATTTCTTGATTTACAGTGCTGTACTTTAAAGACCCCATCCTCCCAACTTTAACATGCTCTGACAACTCAAAGGAACAATTAGGGGGAGGGATAGCTCAGTGGTTTGAGCATTGGCCTGTTAAACCCAGGGTTGTGAGCTCAATCCTTGAGGAGGTCGCTTAGGGATCTGGGGCAAAAATTGGTCCTGCTAGTGAAGGTAGGGGGCTGGACTAGATGACCTTTCAAGGTCCCTTCCAGTTCTAGGAGATTGGTATATCTCCAATTATTACCTATTCTATGAAGATCTCAACAGACTGATTAAGGCCACACCTGTAACAGACAAACTACTCCTACTTGGAGATTTCAATGCCCGAGTCAGGACTGACAGCAAGAACTGGAGAGGAGTAACCAGGCCACATGGTGTAGGCAAAATGAACAGCAACAGACTACTCCATTTGAGCCTTTGTTCTGAAAATGACCTGACCTTTACCAAGACTCTGTTCTGACAAGTGGACAAATACAAAATGACGTGGATGCACCCTAGGTTCAAACAGTGGCATCTGATAGATTATGCCATTGTCAAAAGGCGAGACATCCGAGACGTACTGATCACCAGAGTAATGCGAGGTGCAGAGTGCTGGACAGATCAGATTAGTCAGGACATCTCTTCAACTTCACATCGCTCCCTCTCGGCACAAACACCCTAAGCATGTGCGACCTGCTTTCAATATAGCCAAACTGAAGGATACTCAATGTTTCAACAATTTCCAGAAGAGTCTTGATGACAAACTGACATCTCACGGACAACTGATCGGTACTGTAACCGAAAAGTGGGACCAGTTCAAGCAGATAGTGACTGACACAGCAATAACATCTCTTGGGCCAAAGAAAAGAACACATCAGGATTGATTTGATGAGAACCAAGAAGAAATATGCTTAGCACTGGAAGTAAAGAGAAAAGCCTTTATCGAATGGCAGAATGACCCCTCCTCAGTCTCTAAACGGGACCGTTTCAAGTACCTTCAGAGCAAAACACAGAAAGACCTCTGTCAGATGCAAGACAACTCGTGGGAGAGCAAAGCCAAAGAAATTGAGCACTATGCTGAGACCCACAACTCAAAGATGTTCTTCAGTGCTATTAAGACTGTCTATGGACCTTCTAAACCAAGGACCACCCCATTGCTCTCATCAGACAACACAACGCTGATTAAAGATAAAGAAGGCATCAACGAAAGATGGCAAGAACACTTTAGCAACCTTCTCAATAGACCATCAACCGTGAATAATAATGTCCTCAATGAAATTCCACAACAACCTGCTCTCACAGATCTTGACTTTTTGCCCACTATAGATGAGATTAAGAAAGCTGTTAGCCAGATGAGTTCAAGAAAAGCTCCTGGAAAAGATGGGATACCAGCAGAGAGATACAAAGCAGCAGGTCCAGCAGCACTAGCAGCGTTCCACAGCGTAATCATCAGCATCTGGGAGGATGAAAACATACCACAGGACCTCCGCAACACTACTATTGTCTCTCTTTTTAAGAACAAAGGCAGCAAAGCAGAATTTGGAAACTATGGAGGCATATCCCTCCTCTCCGTTGGAGGAAAGATCATCGCCCGCATCATCTTGAACCGTCTAATAGCCAGTATTGCCGAGGCAAATCTACCTGAAAGTCAATGTGGTTTTCAACCTGGCCGGAGCACAGTCAACATGGTGTTTGCTGTCAGACAAATACAAGAGAAGTGCATTGAACAGAACGTGCACCTGTATGCTGTCTTCATAGATCTGACAAAGGCGTTTTGATACCGTTAACAGGGAAGCCCTTTAGACCATTCTAACACAACTTGGCTGCCCAAGAAAATTTGTCCAGATTATACGCCTTTTTCATGACAGCATGACAGGCGAAGTATTGTCTGATGGAGCCACATCAGCCCCCTTTAACATCATCAGCAGCGTAAAACAAGGATGTGTTCTCGCTCCTGTCCTATTTAACCTGTTCTTTGCATGTGTCCTTAACCATGCAATGAAAGATCTGGACCGAGGTGTATATACTTGAAATACCGGCACAGTGGTTCACTTTTTGACTTCTGTCACCTGAATGCAAAGACTAAGACAGTGCAGAAACTCTTTCTTGAGGCACTCTTTGCTGATAACTGTGCCCTCATGGCTCACACTGAAAATGATCTTCAGCACATTGTCAACAAGCTTGCTGAGGCTTCGCAACTTTTCGGACTAACTATCAGCCTCGGAAAGACAGAAGTTCTCCATCAACCTGCACCTGGATCAAATGCTTCTGTCCCGAGTATCTCCATTGACGGCACTCAGCTGAAAGTAGTGGAGAACTTTAAATACCTGGGTAGTGTCATATCTAGTGATGGATCACTGGATAATGAGATCAATGCACGAATATCCAAAGCAAGCCAGGCACTTGATTGTCTGTGTGTCAAAGTTTTAAATCACCACAACATCCGGATGTCAACAAAACTGCTTGTGTACAGAGCTGTTGTTGTTTCATCTCTTTTGTACGGGTGCGAAACATGGACACTATATAGGTGTCACATCAAGCAGCTCAAAGCATTCCACATGCACTGCCTCCGCAACATCATGAAGATCCGCTGGCAAGACAAAGTGCCCAATCTCGAGGTCCTCGAGAGAGCCCAGAGAACAAACATCGAAATAATGATCATGAAGTCACAGCTACGTTGGACCGGTCATGTCAGCCGCATGGATGCCAACAGAATCCCCCTCCAGCTTCTGTATGGTGAGCATTCCCAGGGCATCCGGCATATAGATCGTCTACGGAAACGTTACAAGGACACCATCAAAGCCAATCTGCAGTACAGCAGTATCAAACCTAGGGACCTTGAGGACACCACCAGCAACAGAACACAGTGGTGTGCGACAGTCAGAAATACCTGCATCGCCTTTGAGGAAGACCACTGCCGGTGTCTACAAGAGGCATGTGAATGACGTGTCAGAGCATCAGCAGTGCACAATCCACTGACTGCGAACTTCCCATGCACCATCTGCAGCAAAATGTGCACCTCTAGAATTGGCTTGTACAGTCATCAGAGGGCACACCATGAGACCAACAATAGATGATCTGCACAGATTTGTCATCATCGGATCGATGGACTACCAAGACCTTAAAGCCAGAATTGGCTGAAAATAAACTTTCTCATGGATCCAAAAGCTTCACCATATGGTTCTGACTCGCATTTTTTGCATGCCAATTTTTATGCTGATGTAGCTTCTTTAGTGAAGCTGCTCCTGATTTAATCTGGTGGTGATGAGTGTTTGCCAGGCTAGAAAGACTCCTATCCTATCCTCTAAGGTGTATTCCACTTCCAAATAGATCACTTCCTCGCCTAGCCTATAGTTTAATGTTGCACTGTTTGCACAGTCAACTAGTTATTACAGAAGTATTCTACCATAGAGATGGCTGCATTTCAGCAGAGTATGATGGGATTCCTGACTAGCTTGTACATCGAGACAAGGGCCTTCATGCCTTACTAGGGCAAAATGACTGAAGTCCGAGAGGGTGTTTGGTCTAAGTATTGCATGCAGTATCCAGTCCTCCATTTGTTGCATTTATTTAAAAAAAAAACCTTCAAGAAAAGAACTAGAAGTGCCTGATGGGTGAATTTCACCCTAAGGGTTGAGCACCACTTAGCCCTCAAAACAGGGTTAAATTTAGGTGTAAATGACACACAGGCTTTTTGCTGGCACTCTGCACAAGAGTGACATGCTCTGAATATTCTCTCTATTGAGCTCCCTTAAATCCTATTGGTATGGTGCACACACCTCAAGAGGAGGGAGAACAGATTTCTTTTTAATCTCTGGAGCCCAATCCTGCTTTCTTTGAACTTTTTTTTTTTTTAATCTGTAATTTGTGGGTTTTGGATGCATGTTGAATGTCCTACTTGATGACTCCTGTGCTAGTCCCCGCATCAATATTTCAATCAATATCATAAGAACAACCATACTGGGTCAGATCAATGGTCCATCTCGCCCAGTGGGTTGAGGGATAGCTCAGTGGTTTGAGCGTTGGCTTGCTAAACCCAGGGTTGTGAGCTCAATCCATGAGGGGGCCATTTAGGGATCTGGGGCAAAAATCTGCTGGGGGATTGGACTTGAGGACTTTAAGCAGGGAGTTGGACTATAGAGGCCCTCTCCTGAGGTCCCTTCCAACCCTGTGATATTCTATGAACAATTTGTTCTAACTGGTATTTAGCTGTGACACTGGCAATACCTTTCCCAGAACTGAAGAAGAGCTTTGTGTGAGCTTGAAAGTTTCTGTCACCAACAGAAGTTCATCCACTAAAAGATGCTATCTCATCCTCCTTGTCTCCACAATATTTAATAGCACTTATGTATTTGCTCCTTCCCCTAGAGCCTGTGGTGATTATATTACAGTGACTAATTAGTAATTCTCAAACTTGTGTTATCAGGCCCTGCTTTTTTGTGTCTGGTCATTTATGCTGCTCCTCCCCAAGTACATATACCACTGTGAAGGGAGCGCCATGCTGGCAACAGAAGTAAGGTAACAATGTGAAAAGTGATACATGTCTATCACTTTTAACAGCAGACTTAGCATCCCATTTCCACCCTTATTTCTGAGCTGCTGCTGCCACTCTGGGGCTGACAGCTGGACCCCACTGCTTCCAGCTGTGGGGAGAGAGGAGAGCCTGAATCTGGGCTGCCTCCTGGTGGGGGATTGAAATAGGGTGACCAGAGAGCAAGGGTGAAAAATCGGGATGGGGGGGTAAGTGACACCCAAATAAGACAAAACCCCAAATATAGGGACTGTCCTTATGAAATCAGGACAGCTGGTCACCCTAGATTGAAGAGTGGAGGAAGGGAGCCCAAGCCCGGGTGATGGGGCTCCAGCTGTTAGCCCCAGGACAGTGGGGCTTCTGCTGTCCCCTTTATCCCCACCTCCCGGGTGTTCACGGCCCTTCTGCACAAGCCCCAGGCTGACAGCCAGAGCTCTTACAAAATAAATAAGCACACAGCTCGTGCCTTCCTTGACAGATTTCTGTGCCTCGCTTGAGAGGCCTGCCCCATAGTTTGAGAACCACTGAGGAGACTCAAACAAAGATCAGTGCCCCACTGTATTAGGCCCTATACAAACACACAGTTGGAGCCAGTCCCTGCCCTGAGGAGCTTACAATCTAAGATAAAGGGTAGGAGGGGAAACAGGGGCATGGAATGGGGAAGTGACTTGCTCAAGATCTCGCAGCAGGTTGGTGGCAGAACCAAGATTTGAATTAGGGTCTTCTGGGTCTGAGTCTAGTGCCCTAATCACTGGACAGCACTGCCTCTCCCTAGCTAGTATTTGATGATCTGGCTTCCTCAACAGCCTTGTGAGGCAAGTGGTGTTATCCCCATCTGACAGATGAGAAATGAGGCAGAAAGATTAAAGGTGATGTTTGAATATTTGTGTAAAGCTGTTTGTTGTGTCTATTTCGCTTCCAAACTCTTTAGGGGCAGCGACTATGTTTCCTCTAAGTTCTGTGGGCCACCTGGCAGACTTTTGGGGGCCAGACAGATAATAAAACCAAAGAACAGCCAAAATTGGCTGTAGGTCTACAGGACTGAACACTAAATTTGTGGCCATCTTTCCTAGATTATACAAACGTGATTATTTTTAAATAACTACTTCCCTATTACAGGGATACCATCAGTTTTAAAATCGAATATTTCTTTTTTAAAAGGGTTGCAAGTAGCATCAGGAATTGTTCCTTAGAGTCTCTGACACAAGAGATATTGCAATCACATGTTCCTGTGTTTAAAATGGGTTCTCTCCCTTTTTTCGGTGTGTGCATGCAAAAGATTGACACAAGTGCCGTTTTGGAAGGGATCTAAAACATCATGCTTCAGTGTCTAAACTAGTATAAGAGATTAGGATGAGACCTGCATAAGGTGCAGATCAACATCTACCTACTGTGAGATGTCTTGCACATTGCTCTGAAGCTTCTGTTGCTGGCTGCTGTCAGCCATGGGACACAGAACAAGATGGCCCTGATCCTGTAGGGCAAAGCCCATGTTCCACACAAATGAGAAACTGACTCTCTAGGGGAATTGTAAAATTGACTATGAGCAAAATACCTAATCCTGGCACCCACTGAAGTCAATGTGAGTCATTCCATTGACTTCAGTGGGTACTGGATTGGACCCCAAAGTGCTGTGAAATGCACAAAGCCTGTGATTCTGCATCCATAAACATGAACAGCAAAGCTCCCCTAGAATTCATTAGTGCCAGGTCAGAGCCAGAACAATGAATCTGAGAGAGATCAGATGTCAGTCCTGCCAAAAAAGCAATTTGTATAATGGGGGTGTTGAGAGCCATTGAACGCAACTGTAAACCCTTTATATGATGGAAACCCCTTTAAGCCAGGTGGTGTGGCAGCACCCTGTGTTCCAACCCCTATGTGCACAGATGTCTGCATGGAGCCCTAGTGACCAGACTAGGGACTTCATGGGTGTAGAAGTCTGCCTGCATGAATCCCCTTCAAGGATTGAGTCACTGATGTGCCTTTTTTACCTTTATTATAACAGGTGTTTGGATTTAAATGAACTCCTCTGCATTAAAAAACATATCAAGGTAAAAATCAACATGAATGGCACTCACTGGTGGCTCTCTGTACATCAGAAAGCGCAGGCAAATGTCATCAGAATGTCTGGTTATTTATAACTTATTGCATAGTAATCATATTTTTATAATAAATATGCACAGACCTACACCTCAGATCCATTGTAGCATCTCAGGCTTTCTACTCCCTGGTTACATGGACACAATGAAAGTGAGTCCCCTGATACAGGGGCGGCTCTAGCCATTTCGCCGCCCCAAGCACGGCGGCACGCCGTGGGGGGCGCTCTGCCGGTCGCCGGGCCCGCGGCTCCGGTGGACCTCCCACAGATGTGCCTGCGGATGCTCCACCGAAGCCGCGGGACCAGCGGACCCTCCGCAGGGACGCCTGCGGGAGGTCCACCGGAGCTGCCTGCCGCCCTCCCGGCGACCGGCAGAGCGCCCCTACCCCCGTGGCATGCCGCCCCAAGCACGCGCTTGGCGTGCTGGGGCCTGGAGCCGCCCCTGCCCTGATACCAGCTCGTCGTAGTTTGACAAGATAAACACATTGCACAGACAACATCCCAAACCCTTTTGTTTGTGACCGTAGCTTTTCACACCATTTAGTTGGTCTGTGTGAAATCACGCTGCAGGTGGCTCCTTGCAGGTGTCTGACAGTGACGGATTAAGAGCTTTGGTATCAAATGAGCCTTGGATATGCCTCCTGTTAAACAGGAGCCTAAACAGCAGGATTAAGAGGAGCAGCAATTGGGACAGCTAGCTGTGTGTGACTTCATTTAACTCACGATCCTGCTATTGTGGAAGTGAATGAGAGATGCCTGCTAAACCAGTCTAAAAAATCAAGGCACTTGTTTAGTAGCCTAAATATGGATTTAAAAGCCTGACTTTAGCCCCCCTCCCAAGTTCTGGCTAAAGTACTCGTGTCTGCGCAGTGAGTCTGTTGCAGAAGAATAGAACTCAGAAGCCCGGACCCTCATGGCTATGCTCCTAACCAGTGCCTCCTGGGGCCAGGCATGGAACAGACCAGGAAAAGCCTTTGTGGGCCTGAAGGACATATTGCATGAGTAATACAACTCCAGCCTGAGCCAGATGGAAGAGATGCTGCTACTTCTTTCCCCACCCCCCACCCCCAAATTCACCAGAAACACAGTAGGCACACTGAATGCATCTTATCAGACCAGCATAACAGTGGCTAGTTTCAAGTATTACAACTCCTTGCATTAAGCCTGGGGATAGAGAGAGCTAACAGAAGTTACAAATTCTATCAAGCAGTGGATGGTTGAGTCAGTTAACATAAACCAGGAAGCACTTGAGCTGATCGGATGAAACAGCGACATAGAATGATCCCAAGATTCTTTGAGAATAAAGACTGAACTGGAGGTACTGCTGAGCCAGGGGAAAGAGCTTAATATTGACATAATCACATTTAATATTCCTCTGCTGTAGGTAAATGTGATTAGTTCTTCTATAAACCAGGCCAGGTACTAAAACTTCAACAGGACTTTAAAAATAAAGCGGAAACCTCTTTACCAAGCTGCTGCTGCACCCTCTGTAACTCTCGCTCTGCCTCCTCAACTCCTCCCCCCTCCTTCCTGTTTCCTGTCCTTTCAGACTCCCAACAGCCAGTGCTCCCAGTTCTAATCATTTCAAGCAACATCTAAACACCACAATTTAGTAAGCAGCACAACAACTAACTTGTAGCATTGCTGCGTGCTGTTAATTAGCTGCTGCATTGCTACCTAAAAGAGGCAAATAATGTGTAGTGTTGTAGTATAGAAAAGCACATGGCACTGGGCTGGGACTCTGGATATCTGGACTCTAATCTGGTTCTGCCACTGACCTGCTGTGTGACTTTGGGCAAGTCACTTCCTCTCTCTGTTCCCTTACACCATTTGCCTTGTCTTGTCTTTGCCTCACACAGCTTACAATATAAATAAACTCTTATTGCACATCTGTACTGCACCTGGCACAGCACCTGATCTCAGTTGCTAGATACTACTGTAATATTGTAACAAGCAAGGGGTTGTTGAGCACAAAGTCTGCAAAGTGCTTTGGGATCAGGGGTGTGCCCAAGGAGGGGTCAGCAGGGGTACTCCCCAAAAATCTCATGTCCCCCTGCAGCCTGGACAGGGAGGAAGCAGCAGGGCTGCTGGATGCCAGCAGAGCTCTTCCTCCCCACTGCCCCTACAGCTGAAGCCTGCTGCTTCTCTTTCTCTGCTGTTGGAGGTAGCAGGGAAGGAGAAGCTGCAGCTGTATGGGTGCAGGGAGTACCCTGCAGCCAGCCACCCTGCTGCTTCCTCCTTGTCTGGGCTGCAGGACACAGAGTGCTGCTGCAGGGGGAGCTGCTGCCTCCTTGCTGCTGGGTGTCCCTGCTAGGGTGACCAGATGTCCTGATTTTATAGGGACAGCTCTGATTTTGGGGTATCTTTCTTATATAGGCTCCTATTGCACCCCCTCCCCCCATCTCCTGTCCCAATTTTTCACATTTGCTGTCTGGTCACCCTAGTCCCTGCTAGAGGTGTCCTGAGAAGTGGGGGTGTCATGCAAACCTGTCATTTGTGTGTGTTTACTGCTCCTCCAAAAGTGTTCAAACTTAAATTCCTGAACATGACCCTCTTTGGGATCTTTTAGGATGTAGCAAGCTGAGGAAATGTGTGTGTGTGGGGGGGGGTAAAAACCATCTTAGCAGAGACCCATTTTACTATGGTGGCTGTTGACTTGTTTTGAGGTTTTTTTTATAAACTTAAACAAAAGCAAAATATTTAAGTATAAATCCAAGTATTATGGAAAGACATTAAGATTCATCTCCTCTCAGAAGTGCCTTTGTGCTCTCTTCTTCTTCTCCCTTAAGGCTACATAATTAAGTCCTTGCCCAGTCAAAACTCCCACTGAAGATCACTGGGAGCTTGAGATATTCCCCAGAGTGTAACCTGAACTGCGGTGTCCCCTTAGCTCGCTAGCTGGGGATATCTTTTACACGGCTTTGTTAGTGAACAGCAGACCTCTCCAGGCTCTGTTCACTCTCAACCACCAGCATGTAAAGTCACCCCCAGCTGAATACATGAATACTACGCCCTGTCATCTATAAATAGATACAGGGCGACACCCACATATCAATCAGTACCAGCTTCGTACGCCAGAAATGTGCATGTTGGAACACTCAGTACCCCACTGGCCCATACACGCTCATAAATTAGTCAGTCATTCCAAAAAAGGGTAATAAATATCCACCAGCCCCATTGACCTAAGTAGAGATTTCCCAAACACACTGGTTTAGAGACAACAATCTTTCTCTAGTTAATACATTTTGTTTAAGTGATTAGAAGGGGTAAGAACTAAAAGTCAGAACTGGTTACAAAAGAAATGAAAAAGATAAACACACACGCTAATTCTTAAGTTTACCAAGCTAAGGGATCTTGAAAACAAAAAAACAATCTTTCCTCACCCAAAAAGATTATACCAGTCTGTGCTAGCTGGAAAGCCTTCTAGGTAGGACTCCTCCCCCTGGTCCCAAAGGCTTCCTTTGTTCTTTCAAGCATTCTAGGTTCTGTGAATGGAGATGGGAGAGAACAGGTGTTGAGGAGGTCACTGTCTCTCCATTTTATACTCTGACCCTTTGTACTAGAAAAAAATCTTTTCTGGATCATGAGATCAGGCAGTTCCATGGCGTATGTGAGCTGTCAACTGTCCTTCAGGAGAATTGTAAAGTTCTTGTTTACAACTCCCCTGCAGCGAATCTCCGATGAAGCAGGTTTAAGCCTTTTAGCAGCTAGCTGGTGTGCCAGTGTGCCTTTGTCTTTGAGAAAATGGTCTGAGAGCATTACCCAGAACTACAGCATATTTCAGTAACAATCATATAGCAAGATCTCATGATTTTATATGTGGTGACGTTGCACATTTCAGCAGGATAATATTCAGCAGATTGAGTTTTCAAATGATACCTAACAAGGCATACTTCGTACTCAATATATCGTGTAAAAGTGGTGAACTTGGGGTACAGGGTGTCACACGGGGTACAGTGTGTCAGAGCTTCCTCAGAGGAAAGTCTTCATAAAGACCTTGGCATATGGCTCTGAGAGTGAGGACTTGTATCAGGACCAGCAGGGTCTTGTGCTTGAGATGACGATAGGTTTCTCTTCTGATTCACTGTGGCCATGACCTGAGTTGGATTCCTGTACTACAGTGATGAGGTGAGTATTTCTTGGGCTGCATTTCTTTATGCAGAGAGAGGAACTGGATCACAGAAATTGTGGCCTGGACAGAGAGCGGATAGGGTAGTGTGAACTACTCAAAGTCAGTGCGGGAGGTAGGGTAGTGGGGGAGATTGTGTTTCAGGGAATTAAGGAGAGAATGAAACATCTTGCATTTTCTCTCTCTTTGCTTCCACAAAATATACATGTTCCAAAGATGGGGAAACTTAATTCACTGAAAGAGAATGATTTGGGGAAATCTCTGCAAAAGGAGCCTCTCTGCTCTTCTCCTGCACCCAGGCATCAGAACTGGCCCACCATTTTCTCCTAAGAGAAGTTGTCTACTCTGCAACACTTTGTCCTGAACACAATTTGCAGCTATTGGTGAAAAACTCACTTCTTGCTTGATGAGTCAATCATGACCTGACGTCTGGGATTTTCTCATGGAGCTGGTGGTGGACATTCACCGTGATGGTGTTAACTCTTGTGGGAGAGCAAACGGATAGTGTCATGGTTGTAGCATAGTCAGAGTCAAGATTCCTGTGCCCAGTTCCTGAAGAAGATGGGCTGAGAAGGGAGGTCAGGTCAAGATTTTTTTTTTTAAATGTGCTGTGGGGTTCAGATTCAGCAGCCTGAAATCTAGAGCACTATGATCATAACACTTTGACCCCAAAGGCAGAAATCGCAGAAGATCAGTTTTTTTCATTCAATTTGTACCATCCTACCCTAACTCCCGTGAAAATGGCTGTGCTCACAATTCCAGAAACACATCCTACTCACTCAGCCTGGAATATAGACCCCTTCTAGATTTTAATCACAACCACCTATCAAGCTGAATTCCCCCTGAGAGTCCAGTCCCAAGCCCCAGCGCACTCAAAACGGTCTGGATTCAAGGTTCTGGATTGCTCCCCTCAATCATCACTGATCATAAATTCAGCCATTAATTTGCTGGATGACTAGGCTGGGGTAAATCACAAAGGCCAGACTATGAACCACTAATTCCCATTAATAAAAATTTCCTCACATGAGTAGTCCCAAGGAAGTCAGTGGCACTACACAGGTGCATAAGTGTCTAACACCGGTGACCAGCACACCCATAGTAGGCCTTAAGGGAAGCCTGCCCCAGTAGCTAAGGAACTAGTTGGGATTCAGGAATCCTAGGTTCAGTTTCCTACGTTCTTCCTGTGAGACCTTGGGCCTCAGTTCCCCCTCTATAAAATGGGGATAATAGTTCTGTCTTACCTCACAAGAATGTGGTGAGGAAAAATGCATTAAAGATTGTGAGTTACTCCAATACTGTGGTAAGGTGGGCCATGGATACAGACATAACTTTGTTACGCCCCTAGTTATGGGAATTAACTTATGACTGAGGCACCTAGAGATGTATGTCTGAAAGGTGCTCTAGAAATGCACCTGATTACAAACATTTCCCTCATTGCTGCTTTTGGCAGATAGAGATGAGGACATATTGTATAGACTGCAACATGCCTGAAATTTAATGCAAAGCAGTCCCTTTTGAGCAAGCAGCAAATCCTGGAAGCTTAAACTATGTCCTGCAGCCAGCAGAGGAAGAGACACACTGTCCATTTTTTGGTCTTTGATTATTAGTGTATTAAAAACAAAATTGTGCTTGGGGGTGCTCAAACAACGTAGAGCTTGGGAATGTGCACTGAGCAGATAACACCACTAGGAGGGGAATATGTATAATAACATCAACGTTCATCATTAACCTTGGAGAAAATAATGATTACAACATTAGTACAGCTGAAGGATATGAAATGCATTCTGTCAGAGGATAAAAGATAGTCCAGCCTATATGGGGTCTGGGCTTTGAAAGCAAAAACAAGAAGAAATAGAAGTGGGGGGCATAGGGGAGTCCCTGGTGGTAACACTTTGAATAATAACTTTTCCCAAATGACAGTTTTACACTGGGAAGCAACCAGTCAAGGCAGCAGCTTAAGAGCTGGACATGTACACCCTGTTTCTAGCAAAGAGCCAGTGATAACCACAGCAGGACTCAGGGCTGCAACCTTCAGGGAACAGGAGATGCAGAGGAGTTATACCAGGACCATGTTACCTTCTGACCTCTGGACTGCACTGCCCCTAGGGGCTGAATTAGGAATAGTTTGTTCCTAATAATTGGGAGGGATAGCTCAGTGGTTTGAGCATTGGCCTGCTAAACCTAGGGTTGTGAGTTCAACCCTTGAGGGGGCCACTTAGGGATCTGGACCAAAAATCAGTACTTGGTCCTGCTAGTGAAGGCAGAGGGCTGGACTTGATGACCTTTCAAGGTACCCTTCCAGTTCTAGGAGATTGGTATATCTCCTATTATTACCTTGTTTGCAGCTGTTAAAGCAATTGTGCCTAAGGCATTTCACCTTTGGCTTCTGGAAATACCAGTAAAGACTTCCTTATCTGAAGTGTGGGAGTAGTCTTGGGAACCCAACAAGGGCCGCACCTAGAAGAGGCTAGTGTTTGGAGTTCCTCCTTGCTGAACCCCTGGATTAAGTATGGGCACTACCAGGGCTCTTGCCCTGCCATCGCCCCAGAGGCCTGTGAGTCTACAGGAGAAGATTGTTGCCCTCCAGGCAGAAAACCAGAAGCTGAGGGACCAAGCACTGCAACTACAGAACAAAAATTGCTCCTTGCAGGAACAAGGAGAGAGATGATGGCACCCACAGTAAGTTTTGCAGTTTCATTATGCAGTGCAGACATCTGTTTATGCTCCAGCCCCAGGAGTATGTCACAGATAGTTAGGTGGGACTAGTACCAAGCCTGCTTATTGGAGAGGAATATAACTTCTAATAAGACAAACTAGAGACATTCTGGAGTGAATATTTGAACACAGCTACACTGTGTTCTCAACCCTAGCTTCCAGGGCACATCTCTAAAATCCTATATTCACAATACTGTCCCTTATGAGGGAACATCTCTAAATTATATTCTTTCACAAACATCTCCTACAGGACTCTCCCTTTCTAGCACACGATCACCTGGCATTGACCAATGAGGACTCATTGTTACAAGCCTTTGCCACCATTTTCAATGGCCATCACAAAGCCTGCACAGCAGACTGCCTTACAAGAGCATTGGCAAATGCTGGACTCACCCTCTGCCACTTATGTCACCCATTTCACATGTTTGGCCACAGAGACTGCCTGGAATGACACCACACGGCATCAGTTTCAGTGAGATTGAGAAGATGGGAGCTCCTGTGTTTCTATTGTGGAGGAGCAGGGCATGCAGTGTCTAGTCAAAACCGCTGCTAACCCAATGGTAGTGGAAAGACTACACTTACTAGGGGTTCTGAGCCTGGGAGAGAAACCCCAAAATTGTTAAATCAGGACTTTGTCATGCATCTCCCCTTGTACAGCTTCCCCTGTAACTGTGGATCCCAGAGGTCGACCAGGCCTTTCCTATACAATGTGCCTTGATTGTCCCCCCCGCCCACTTCTGAATCAATTTTATGGATTTTTTTTTCATGGTCTGTCCTTAGTCTTCCAGTACAACCCCAGGTTACCCCAGCTCTAGCAGAAACAGACTGGTCTCCACCGGCTTGGGGTCTGGTTACACAGGAGACCACACCCCTGGAAATGGTGATTGGGAAATAACAGGAAGTCCTACAGTTCCCCCTTATTTTAGGGGAACCCTGGTTAATCCATCATAACCCCATATTCTGTGGTCCCAGCACACCATTTCCTTCATTTGAACTTCTGTAGGAAGAACTATCTTCCCATCCCAGAACTTGGAGCCCTGGAATCCCAGCTAGAGGCACCCCTTTATACAGCCCAGGTGTTCCCCTAAATGGCAGTAACCCTGCCAGACCCAGACATGATAATGCACAATGAATCATGTCTTCCTGTGAAATACCAAGACCACTGGGATGTCTTTGAAAAATTTAACACAGACTCACTACCCTTATATCATGTGTACGATTCCCCCACCCCCTTTGACGTAGAGCCTGGAGCCACAGTTCTGTTCAGGTGTGTATAGCTTATGTCTGAACCAGAGCTAGCTGGATTAAGAGAATACTTTCCAGCCAGAGCTGAGTGTGGAGGTCTCAGAAATCTGACTACTGTACCTGTTTCACATGAGTTTTTATGGTTGCCAGAGTTTCAGATGCAAAATCAAAACAGAACCCAAACCCAAATTCTTTTGAAATGTACCCATTGCCTAACCATAAATAACTCATTCACTTGTCCACAACTTACCCTAAAGTTTTTCAATTGGAAAGACCATGAGATCCCATTTCTTACATGATATGCCCTTGTTGCCATCTCATTGTTTCCAGTTGAAAAATGTTCCATATACAATCACAGGCCTCCTGCCACGTGGCCACGTAATTATTTCTAGGCCCCAACCCTGCATTTTGGATTCATGCATAGATCCCTGCATAGTCTTTGAGGGGGGCTACATTCAAGGTAGCACTATCTGCATGGATGCAGGATTGGGATCTGAATTATTATTTGTGGTAGGTAGGGTGACCCAGATGTCCCAATTTTATAGGGACAGTCCTGATTTTTGGGTCTTTTTCTTATATAGGCTCCTATCCCCCCCCCCCCAACCCCTCTGTCCCGATTTTTCACACTTGCTCTCTGGTCACCTTAGTGGTAGGTGCTTTGAGTTGTGTGAACAGGAAGCCAAGAGCAAGGAATTGTACTAAGGACAAGCTTTAATTTGGTGAACAATAGAAATAAATATCAGTTTTGGATTCTGCTTCATTTTGTGCTCTTTCTGACAGGAAGAGGAGGAAAAAGGGTAATACAAGAGCACAGAAATACAGTGGGTGGGTAGATAGAGCTGATATGTGCCTCCTAATTTCCTTAGACAGAATGTTTTCCTTTATTCACCAGGCTGCCACCTGACCCTTTGTGCCAAGAATAATTTTCAGCATGTCACAGCCACATTGTTATAATGAATGTGGATGTACAAAAATACCAGAGACTCACCCAGTACACTTTGCTCTGCAGTGAAAAGGAAACAATATATTTTCTGAGGAAAGGGGGTGTGTGAGTTATGGTACTGCAAAACAATCAGGCACTTGCATTTTAAATAAAAATCTGAAGTGCCTTTTTTAGAACTGGGATCTGATGCCAGGTAGAACACAGACCATTGAAGTGCACCCAGTAATTCCTGCATCAAGACAGTCACTTCTGTTGGAGGGTGATGGGGTGTATAAACCCCACAATGGTTAACAGGACCTTGAATCCAGTTAGGTCACTGGGTGGCACCCGAAGGGCTGCTAGGCATCTTGTCCCTTTCCCACCTGAGCGGCTAGTCAAACTCTGGGGCCCTGGGAATGTTCCAGTTGGAAAAAGAAATTGACAACTGGAGGGTTGTTTTTTTTTTTAATGCACTCTTGCTTATTTACAAGGAATCTGCAAATAGGGTGACCAGATAGCAAATGTGAAAAATCGGGACAGGGGGTGGGGGTAATATAAGAAAAAGCCCCAAATATCGGGACTGTCCCTATAAAACCGGGACATCTGGTTACCCTATGTGCAAAGCCCTACTTCTCTGTATGCAGGAGGAACCAAAGCCAGGGTATAGCTTCTTCCTTACAGCCAGACTTCCTTCAGCCAGCACCCCGACCCACTCAGAACCGCCCTCTACTCTTATCCCAGGGTCACACTGTGCATAGAGGTTGATGTTCAGAGACATTCTCTCCTCTTCCTCCCGCTCTCAAAAAAAAAAAAACTAAGCAAAAATCTCTGCCTATACAGTCCAAAATCCTTGAGCAGGTCAACATAACTTTTTCCTTAGATGGGGGCTTTTGATTAACTTACCTTTACAGTCATGTTAATTAGAGGGTGTGTTCACACCCATCAATCTCAATGAAATTTTAACTTGCCCCATAGTAAGTTTTTTCACCCAGTTTATACGGGCATAATTGGAGGAGGTGGGTCTTCCTAAAGGAAGGAGCACAGGGCAGTGTAATAAGGCCAGGGAGGAGATTCAGGGGGAACAGTAGCTGGGTGTCCTCTGTTCAGAGAAGCCTGAAGCTTGGAGTCAGAGCTAGGAGGTCCTGAGCAAGGAGGAAGCCTGGAGTCTGGGGGCAATGAAACCTGAGGCAAAAGGCAGATTGTCCTGAGCCAGGAGGAAGCCTGAGGCAGTGACATCTAAGAGGCAGTGATGGTAAAGCCTAAGGGGCATTTGGACTGGAATTTGAAGTGCGGCAAGGAGAAAGTGAAGTAGGCGGCAGTCACACTCGGGGCATTAGAAAGTGGAGATATCTGGAAGACACAGGCTTGGAGAAAACTCCTCAGGCTGACCGTCACAGAAAGGTTGGAACCAGACTTCAGAGGAGAAGCCTTGGGATGTGTGTTACTCATTATAAAGAGTCTAGGAAGGGGCTGGGACAAAGGCCTGAGGAAAAGTTCATGGTAGGAAGGAGTCCCAGAAGGCAGCAATAAGGTGTCCAGCAGAGCAGACATTGGTTGTTCATTTTAGGGTCTCTGGTCTGGAACCCAGTGTAGAGGGCAGGCCTGGGTCCTCCTAGCAACCACTGCAAAGGTGGCAAGAAGCTCCCTGATGCTACACCCAGCCGCAAGGAGATGGGAACCAGCAGTGACACAATTCTTCTACATTGAGCTACTAGATATCTTTTACAGAAACCTCCAGGCTTGATTTACAGTAATAATACTCTACCTACCTCAATGGTGTTGAGGCTTAAGAAACCTTTGTAAAGTGCTCTTAGATCCTCAGAAGGCAATGCCTGAAGTATTTAAATAAACAGGCTGGTTCTTAGCTACTCGCTATTTACTTTCCTGTGGGTTTGGGTTCATTCATTGTACTTAATTTGAATTTGAATCAGTCTGGAATTCTAATACCTAAACCACAACAGGGTGTGCCACTGATGCAATAGTACTCACTCGTCACTAAGCTTTTATTTACATTTGGCCACATTCTGTCCTTCATTACACCGGAGTAAATACAGAGCAAATGCACTGAAGTCAGACTTACTCTGGATTTGTGCTGGTTTTTAGCAAGGACAGAATTTAAATTGTAGCCAATACTACCAAGTCACCAGAGCATACAAGTGCTATCCGCTAACACTTCAAAGTTTGCTCCACCCTCAGGTGTTTTTTAGAATGACCAGATGTCCCGATTTTATAGGGACAGGCCCGATTTTTGGGTCTTTTTCTTATATAGGCTCCTATTACCCCCCCACCCCCATCCCAATTTTTCACATTTGCTGTCTGGTCACCCTAGGTGTTTTAGTATCACAGCCTGAGTGTTCTGCTAGCAAACATGCTCAAAACTGCTTATCACCACTGCCTGGGTGGGGTGTGATAGAACTGCAGACAGAAGATGCTGCTTCTCACAGCCACTAATCCCAGGGAATGTAAACTAGACATAGAGAAATACATCTAACAAAGGGCTTTTTTTTTTTTTTTTAAAAAGGCCCCGTTCCTTCTATCACCAAGCACTGCACTATCACACAGTGAAAGGAGTATGTTTCCATCAGCAGCACACAAGGGCTAAGCAGTTTGGAAATGTCTATGATGCAGTCACAGGGTGTCCAAGCTGATGGAATTATAAAATTTCAGGGGAATCCCCTGTTCCATCCTTGGTCAGGGGGATTTATCTGGGAAGAGCATGATGCATTAATCTAAACATCCATAATATTGCACCTTCTGGCAGAAGTTTCCCCCAAACACCTCCGTAAGGCATAGTATCCGTTTTACAGATGGGTGAAGTGAAGCATCCAGAAATTAAATGACTTGTTCATGCTTCAGAACTAATCAGTGGTGGAGTCAGTAACAAAAGTCTAGCATCCCAACCAGGGCCGGCTCTAGGCACCAGCGCCCCAAGCTTGGGGTGCAAAAAGACGGGAGCCGGCCCTGAGCAGAAGTGAGCTGTGGCAGTGGTGCGGGGAGGGCTGCAGGAAGTAACCCGGGGGGGGCAGAGGAACCGCTTCCCCCCACCCCAGCTTACCTCTGCTCTACTGCTGCCTGCTCCCCTGAGCACGCTGCCACTCTGCTTCTCCCCCCTCCCTCCAAGGCTTGCCACGTGAATCAGCTCTAGGTTTTTTGCTGCCCCAAACGAAAAAAAAAATTGGCTCCCCCCCGCCCCCCGTACTTTTTTTTTGGCTTTTACACATGTTTGCACTTTGCAGTTTTGTTCTAACTGTTTAAATTTAAAAAAAAAATCAGAGAATTTGTAGTTAGTGAAATAAAACAATTTCTTACTAGTGTAATTTTAACATTTATTTTTAATAAAAACACAATTACAAACAATTTGAGTTCAGCTATACATTGTAATGAAAAACGTTAGTGTCTTCCAGTTTCTCATAAATTAAAAGAATTTATATGAACTGAATTTTTCTGGTTTTTACACTTGCGTAGTCTTTTAATAAGTCAGTGAAACCTAAATTTTTTGCACTAGTACTTTCAATTGAAGTTAATGCAAGTCCTGACAAACTATTTTGAAACATGGTGGACCTCAAATAATTTTTTAGTCATTTCAGTTTTGAGAAACTGCGCTCACCAGAAGCCACTGATACTGGTAATGTTAAAAGAATGCATAATGCTATAGCAGTGTTTGGAGTGAAAAAATCATTTCTTGCTATAAATTCTAATACTTCTAGAGGAGAAGTTTTAGGACTTATTAGCTCAGATAAAGCTATTAATTCATCATACAATTCTACTGCATCATTGTCAGCAGACATATCAGTACTGAGCGCTAAATGTAGGTGTTGTCAGATGCTACCAGTGTGGTGCTCTGCTCTGTTCAGTGTTGATATCACTCAGCTGCGTGCATGTGTTCTCTCTGTGTGCTGCCCCAGCTCTTCAAAGATAGCTGACACAGCAGATCCTGAGAGAACCCCCAATGACCACAGAGTCTAGTAAGGTACGAAGGCACTTCGGCCAGGTTTATTGTCAAACGAAGCACAATGATAGTTTCCTCTAGATTTTACTCTACAGGACATACTATGAGTATGTGCCCCCTGGCAATGGACTCAGCTCAGTCAGTGGCGGGACTTTCCACTGCCCCCTCAGCTGGACAAAGACACCGCCCCAGGGATGCATTCTTATACACAGGTACAAACAAGTTACACATCACTCCTGACGTATTGAGGTGCAACCCTTCTACGTAGCAAGGTACAACCCCTCTACGTAGTAAGGTGCCGCCTCTCACCTTGTACATGTTGGTTCAAACAAAACAACTCTATCCATCATATTACTCTTTTGGCCCTGTCATTGGGATGAGTCAGCCTGTTCCTTGTTATTTGTGTGGAATGTACAAGTATGTGAATGTTCTGATATCTAGTGTTCAGTACCTTTTAGGTATGTATTTCTTGCAGCATCAGCCCTTTCCTTGCCAGCTTCTGTGAGCAGGGCCTGCCTCTGGCTCACAGCTTAACTTTGCTTTATGTTAGCAAAGTCTTGACCATTACTTTAGTTTAGGCCTCAGGCCTCATACCAGGCCTCTGATACCAAGGTTTATATCTTAGGGCCTCCTCTTACTACAGTAGGTCTTGGCAGTGCTTCATGAGGTCTTTGGAAAACTGATTTTTAATATTTCCAGTATCATAAAAATTCAAAAGTTTCACAATGACCATGCAACTGACAAATCTTTCTTCAATGGAAGTTATAGCTACATCCAAAATACAATAGAAACATTCAACTTTAAACCTTTCGTTTGGATCGAGAATAGGATCATCATGAGCCTCATAACAAAATGGTCTTGTTTTTTTCGGAGGATGAATGAATTGTTGAGGTGCAAACGTCGGTTCAAAATCAAGATCCTCTGCTATTGTTGCTTCGACAATTTCTTAAAATCCTTCATCTGAATGGTATTTTTTAAATATTCCAATGTTTTATTCAAAATCGTCTTTGCCTTGGATATGTCTATGGTTATGTTCTGCATAACTTTGCTGGTCAAATTAATTTGATTTAGAATATTATGCCAAATAACCGTGCAACAAGAAAATTGAAACTGCATCATTTTCTGAGCCAATGTTTCAGCTTCATGTTGAAATGAAGGATCATACGACAAGTCCTGGCTTATTTCGAATAGTGCATCGTAAATCTCTCCTGCTGAATATTGGAATGGTCTAATAGCATCTATCCTGCTTTCCCATCTAGATTGACTTAGAGGTTTACGTGTGAGTTTTTGTTCAAGATGCTTCATCAAGACTACCCAAACGGTGTGTGGAAGCACTAAAAAAGTTGTAAATTGCTTGCACTGTGGTAAAATATGAAACGGCATATTTAGATGATTTGGTGGCATCACTGACAACCAGATTGAGCGAATGCGCATGGCAAGGAATGAAAAAAGCTTGATTGTTTGAATTCAATATTCTTTGCTGTACACCTGCATGTCATCCTCGCATGTTTGAGTCGTTATCATACCCTTGGCCATGCATATTTTCTAAAGGTATTCCACAGTGTTCCAATCTCTGTAGAATTACATCTGTGAAGGCTTTCCCAGTAGTTTCGTTCACTGGTATAAATTCAAGAAAGTGTTCACAAATTTTCACTTCTGCATTTTCATCAGTTTTCAGAAACCATAAAACTATTGACATTTGCTCGGTTTTGCTCAGATCTTGAGTACAATTTGGCATGTTTCAAATTCGATAAAATTTCATTACGTACTCCATTAGAAATTAATTCTATCTCCTTTTGTGTATTTTTACCCAAATAATGGGTGTGAATCTCTCCATCTTTCACTCTTCGTACATGCTCAGCCATAACATTATCAAATTTTGCCAATAACTCAACCAATTTTAAGAAATTTCCATTGTTATGCTCATATAAAATCTCCGAGGGTCCACGGAATGCGAGGCAATGTTCGGCTAGGAAATTAATGATTGCCAGTAAACGTTCCAACACCGTTTGCCAACGTAGAATTACTGAATTTAGTTGATGTTGCTGTACCACATCGATTGTTGTACTGGAACGTAATCTGTTTGACAGCTCAATCCAATTTGTCAATGAGCGTAAATGATTTTTTGATGTTTCATGTTCTTTCAAATGCTGATGCAAATTTCGTCAGTCATTAAAACCTGCAGTTGCCAGAAGAATGTCTGAGTTACAGAACAGTTTGCAGCAAAAACAAAAAACTACATCTTTGGTCCGTGAATACACAAACCACGATCTATTAATTTGTTCCCCATTTTTCATTTTTTTCTTAATACTGGATGGCATAAATCGACGATTCAACTCATTAAATGGATATTTAGATGTAAGATCTAGTTTTGAAGGACCTTTTTTCACAATAATCATTTGCATTGCATCAGTAATTATTGTCGGCCATGTACTTGGATCTGATCTTATGTCAGTCTCTCCACCTTCAATAATTGTTCTTAAGTTTTAGATTTGGATAACAGTTCTTCGTTTCTGGACTCTTCAGCTGAAGTAGTAAATCTTTGGATGGATTGTGATTGTTCATCTTTATCATTTAGCAAAGATAATCTTTGGTCAGATTGTTGTTCATCTTTATCAGTTGATAAAGGTAATCTTTGGTTCGACTGGTCTTCGTCAGTTGATGAATAATCACCTTCAATGCATTGCTTAGAGCTTTCTTCTTGATTGTCAACTTTTTTGGCAGCACCGGAAAGTCGTTTTTGTTTTTGTCCCGGCATTTTAGCCCTATAACCACTGGCACCGCGAAACGGAAATTAGCACAAATGGCGCCGATAGAGCAGCACAGTACATGCACATAATTGCGATTTGAGTTACCGTGTCACAACGTGACAATATTTTTCATAAAAAGAACAGGAGTACTTGTGGCACCTTAGAGACTAACAAATTTATTTCAGCATGAGCTTTCATGAGCTACAGCTCACTTCTTCGGATGCATAGAATTTTTCATGTCACGCTCCTCTTGCACTACTGTACTTGTCGTAGGTAAGGTGCTAGTCATTAGGGTGAGAGAGCTCCCCATGAGCTCGGATACACACTGGACCCAGTCCTGCTGGCATTTTTCCAGCGCTGAGGCCGCCCAGCTGGGAGCCCGAGGGGCATGCAATGGAGAGAGCTCTAGGGCTGGAGGAGCCAAGGAAGAGCTGCTGGGCTTGCTGGACAGATGCTGCTCCTCTCTGCCAGATCGCTCGCCCCCTGCAGTGGGGGAGGCAGAAGGAGACTCCAGGCACCAGTGCACTGTGCTGGGCTGGGGAGGGAGGTGGCAGCCTCTGGGGCTCCAACAGGTAGAAGCTCTCCAGGGGTCCTAGGGGCCCTCCCACCGGCCCGACTCTTACCTTACTGCGGATCTGGCCTGAGGTGGATTCATCTCCCATCGCCGCCATTCCCATGGCTGGGGGTTGGGGCTGCTGCTGGATCCCAGCCCCGCTCATCCTTGGTCTTCGCCTGTGGGATTAGAATGTGAGATACTGAGCTGATTATACTGGGAGTTGTGTGTGAAGGACTGGCCTTGGGCTTGTTCTCATTGGCCAGCTAATTGTAAATAGGATACAGGTGTGTAGGATAATTACCCTATGGGTTACAGCTGCAGCTGTGTTGATTTGATTAATCAATTAGCCACCATCTTGTATATAAGAGCATGCTGGGAAATGAATAAAGAAGCATATGCATACACACATACGCTATCTCTCTCTCTCTCTGCTTGGGCTCTGTTCCTGCTCGAGTGCGATGCAACAAATGGCGGAGAAGCTGCGGGCATTGATGCCGATGGCCTGAGAAAAAGGAGACGTGCCTGAGCTCAGTGTTGCGTGGCTAGGAGCCGCAAGAAAGCCCAATAAGAAAGGAGGCGCACCTGAGCTCAGAGTCGAAGCAGCGGCCGCAGGGCGTCCGAAAAGAGGCGCACCTGAGTTCAGTGTTGCGTGGCTAGGAGCTGCAGGAAGTCCCAAAAAGAAAGGAGGCGCACCTGAACTCAGTGGTGAGCGGCAAGCTGCAGGGCGTCTGAAAAGGGAGCCCAGGGAAGAGCGGCTATAAGTCGCAGAGAAGAAGGGCGGCTATAAGTCGCAGAGATAAGCGGCGGCTATAAGTCGCGGAGAAGAAGGGCGGCTATAAGTCGCGAAAGAAGGGCAGAGCAGTTAAAAGGGAGGTTGAGCCCAGGGAAGAGCGGCTATAAGTCGCAGAAAGGGCAGAGCAGTTGCCATGGAAACCGCTGTGGAAGCGGAAGATATGCATCGCGGAGCGGGGCAGGCTGCAGGAGGGAGACCAGGTCTTACCAGTTAATGATGTTGATTTCCAGGACATTGAGCACAGCAACTGTTGAGATCCTTAAGACTGCCCGGGAGATCATCATGTGGGATTGTTACTTCCCCTACAATTACCAGAGTCCTCTAGACTCCATGCTGTGAAACAAGGAGGAGCTTGGAACTTTGAAATCAAGCTGGAGGCGGGGGTGGAGAAGATCAAGGTCTCTCAGGCAGCTGCAGAACTTTAGTAGGAGTTCTCTTCAAGCATGAACAGCTGCCTTTCCTTCTAAAGAAAACACTATCTCTGTGCCATTGAGCACATGTTAAAATATATAAGAACTCAGTTTTAATAAGAGAACAGTGTTGCTAAATGGAAAGGTTTTTTGTTTTGTTTTTAAATTTTTAAGACTTGGGAGTTAACTCAGACTGCTTTGCAGCTGCCTTTAAATCAGTATGTGATGTTTTTTATAGAAATTGCCTCACAGATTTTATTCTTATGACACATTCACTACAGAATGTCCAATTTGTTTACTGTTTTTATTTGTGCTTCTCAAGATACTGTTTTGAAAATTGTGTTAGAGAAGCTATATTGGAGAGTTAAAGCTACAACTGCCTTTTAGTTTTTACAATTCTATCACTTGCTTAAGAAATTTTGTGCTGGCTGCATAGCATTTAGTGTACCATGCAATTATTATTAAGAGTTATGTTTTGTGTTTTTTGTTTTGTCTTGTGATGTCTTCTGGCCAGAATTGTTGTTGTTGTTGTTAAGTGATGTGTTTTTAACAGAGAAGGGGGAATACCCCCCCCCATCCTCAGTGTCAGTTTGATCGCCTGACATCTGAGGAATGCTTTGGTAAAACAGAGAGGGGGGAATCCTGTAAAATTCACATCACTTGTTTGTTGTATTTTGTCTTTGTTTGTTTGGTGTTTTTGCGGTTATATGTTAATGATTGCATAGTTATATAGGTTTTAATTTTTGGCTTGTGAACAGATTATTTAGTGGTCGTGTATTGTGATTTTATTTGAAGGCTCTGAGGCAGATCCTCAGCTGGTGTTATTTTACACCAGCTGAGGACCTGCACCTATCTGTTTTAAACATTATTGTTCTTTAGTTTTTCACCATAATATTTATTATGATCATTTAAACTTCTTGGACAAGACTAAGATAGATTGTGGTGTTATGTTATAAGTTGGAAATGTTTTGTGAATGTTTTTTATCCTCTTTTCCTTTCCCTCTTCTTTATTTTGAATAGAGGGGGGAGATGTGGGATTAGAATGTGAGATACTGAGCTGATTATACTGGGAGTTGTGTGTGAAGGACTGGCCTTGGGCTTGTTCTCATTGGCCAGCTAATTGTAAATAGGATACAGGTGTGTAGGATAATTACCCTATGGGTTACAGCTGCAGCTGTGTTGATTTGATTAATCAATTAGCCACCATCTTGTATATAAGAGCATGCTGGGAAATGAATAAAGAAGCATATGCATACACACACACGCTGTCTCTCTCTCTCTCTGCTTGGGCTCTGTTCCTGCTCGAGTGCGATGCAACATTCGCCTTGGCCCCGGCAGGAGTTCGGCTCAGCTCGAGCTGTCGCTCTGCTCCCCTCTCTCTTCCTCTGGCAGAAGGCGGCACAGAGGGGAGGAGGAGGAGGAGGCAGAGGTGGGGACAAGCTGAGGAGGAGCGGCCTGCCCGGGCGCCATGTTCCGGCCGTCCTTTGCAGCCAGGGCAGGGGCGTGCTACCGGCTCCCGCCTGGGGGGGTGGCCACTGACCATGGGAGAGCACCGGGGACAAGCCAAGGAGGAGTGGCCCATCCTCTGCAGCCGGGGCAGGACCGCGCTACTGGCTCCTGCCTGGGGAGGAGTGGCCGCTGCCCATGGGAGAGTGGTGGGGACACGCTCCCCACTTAGCTGGCTCCCTGCCCCGCCGCACCCCGGCTGCAGAACAACAAGCTGTTCCCCCCCGCAACCCAGGGCGGTCAGGATCCAGCCCAGGACGCTGCCTCAGGTTTGAGCTGGGGCCCCAGCATTATGCCGCTGCATATATTTTGCCACCCCAAGCACCTGCTTGTTTAGCTGGTGCCTAGAGCTGCCCCTGGTCAGGGAGACTTGATAGAAACCAGACCTGAATTTCTCCATTTTTTTTTTGAGGAATGAAGGCAGGGAGCATTTCCATCTCTGTTTAGTGTTTTGGTCCATAATCAATTTTCAAGTTAAATAGTTCGTTTGCTTCTTATATTCAAACTGCACAGCAATAACAGCTGAGCAAACTGCTTGCAACCTGATTGATAAGGAGATAATGCACCAATTATCTCCATATAATCTTACCAAATGGCATACAGTAGTTTCTCTAGTGTTTTAGACATGCATGGAAGAACTGAGATTGGGCTATAAACCGAATATATTGTGAAGTGGTGGTAGTTAAGTACCTAATCAATACATGAGCTGTTAGCCCAGCGGATCGAGAAGTTGGCTAAATCATTTGGTAATGAATTAAATTAGGTTCTTAAATCAACCCTCTAAAGAATATTTCTTTGCCTTTATTAAAAGAAAATCATAAAGGAATTAACCCAATAAACAAATTGTAATTTTAGTGTTCATGAACTTTTTTTTAAAAGGCCAGTAATCCATCCCTGCATGCTAGTCTCTGGAGTGTTGTCTTGCAGCTGCGCAGTGACTGGCACAGCTTGAAGGAGGTTAAGGTGTAAAGGTGGCTTCAAGTCATTTTTGTGCTCCCCTGATTCTAAGGCTATAAGGGTCGTTTTGAGGCCAGGAGAGTCCACATGAAGGTATTGGTCTGGCTCTAGTTTGAATTACAGCATGTTGAAGGCTACTCTAATTTACCATATGTGTAGAGGAGGCTGGGAAAAAATAGAAAAAGGCTCATTGTTTTCCCTTTTGGTCAAAATGTGATATTTTGACCAAAAAATGTTGGAATTTCAAATCCAAAAAACCTTGACAAGTCAAAACCACTAAGCCTGTTTGGTAGCTGTAGAGCAGAGATTCTCAAACTGTGGTCCGTGAGCTCCATTAGGGTGGTCCGCGGATAGTTCCCTCTAAGGTGCACGCCTGGGGGGCCGCAGACAAGAGAATGAAGGGACACCCACCTAATTAGTGGAGTTGTGCCTGGACAAGACGCACATGTAAGGTGAGGTGGTGGATTTGGGGGGTATGTGGGAGGGGGCAGTGGGGTGAGAAGAGGGATGGGGGGAATTTGGGATGTGCAGGGCTGCGGCAGCCAGAGAAAGAGGCGACTTTTCCCAGCTCCAGGGCTGTGGCTGCCGGGGAGAGACGGCCTTCTTCCCAGCCTCAGCTCTGTGGCTGCTATGGCAGGGAAGAGACTCCCTCGCCCCCGTTCCCAATCCCAGCTTGGGGACTGCTGCAGCGGGGGAGAAAGGGCACATCTTTCTCATTAGAAAGGTAAGACTACGGATATTAAAATGAGTTGTGTGCTTTTATTTGCAGAACAGAAAATGTTAATTAAGGGGTTTTATATAGTGTTTTTACCCAAAGCACTTTATAACAGTTAGCTAACAGTACAAACAACATTTGGAAAGATCATTAAGTGGTCTGCCGAGACCCTCAGCAATTTTCAAGTGGTCCGTGGAAAAAAAAATATTTAAGAATCACTGTTCTAGAGGGTATGCCGCACCTCTTTCCCTAAACCACACCCTTACACCCACACCCAGCTGTGGCCAAAAACGGTTTCAATTAGTCCCAGCTGTGATGAGGGTTTTGTTTGAGAGGAGGATACCCACCCACTAGGAACTCAGACCTCCAAGGTGTTTCTTAGAAGTACCGATTATCAACCACATGAATTATATTTTGGTCTCTGCCCATCTGGGCATGCTTCTAACAGGCAGTTTAGGTAGCTGGTCTCAATTCCATGAGTCATCTAGTCCCAAGCCAGCAATGTATTAAACAATCATTTTTAAAAAATGCATTCTGAGGAGGACACCGTTTGTATCAGCTTAAAACAAACTGGGAAGGTGCTAACATGATAAGCACTTCCAACAGGACCAATGCAGAACTAGTCCAGAGGGCCTGCAGCCCGTTTTTAGCCTGACCCCCCAAAAGGATAAAGAATGCAGAGTGCGCATGGCAGGGAAACTTGATTTAGAACAAGCGTCTGTCGCTGATTTGACAGTGTGGCTGAGGGATGCTGCAGCAAAGATCCCATCGCAGGAGCCCTGTATGCAGTACCGGGGTGTCTGTAAAAGGCCATCCCTGGTGTAGGTCCATTACCTTTGACATAAGCTCAATGTATTTTATGTTAGTAGTTCAAGGCATTTCCCTGGGCACATTCTTACTCAGTTCATAGGAGAGTTCTTTGCAAAGTCTAACTCAGCAGGCTCTCTTAGCCAATTAGGCTCCAATCCTGAAAGGAATGCCCGGTGGGCAGACCCTCTTGCAGAATTGGGACCTTAAATTAGCAGCAGGAGAGACCCACAACACTGCTAAAGTCATACACTATGTGCTGTATGTAGCTGCGCAGTCCATCGTGGCTTTGCCACAAGCCCTGTGTAAGGGGCAGCGTGTTGCAGTTGTGCGCCAGGGCTGACCAGGAACCATTCTGTTACTCCTATAGTCACAATTGTGTCCCTGGTTTCCTCCCCTTGCCAATTTGTGCTAACCTTCTTCCTGCCTCAGTAGCAGGTTCAGACTCTTGTGCTACACCTCATAACTTAAACATTTCAAGGCTCTTTTTCTAAAAAAAGTTGAGGTTTAAGGTACTGACCACCTTCTAGTTAGTAAGTGGCACATTCTCCCCCTCCCTGTAGCAATGCAGCAGAGCAGTTCTAACCTGTAGAGATGGGGGGAGGGGAAGTGGATTTGAGGAGTTGCCTGGGGGCTGTCTGGAGTTGGGGGGTGGACAAATGTGAGTGGATGTGGGGCACTGCTAAAAGATCCACCACACGGAAAAGTACTACATCAGGCAGTAGGGTCTGGATTCAAGGTTCTAGTTCTGGGCCATCTCGAATAGCTGTATAGATGATGTGACTCTTTGAATGTGTTGGGGATATGTGAACTGATACAAGGAGCCTCATTCTGTCCTCGGAGGTGGATGTCTGAGGATTATTCCTGTGTATTATGATAGAAGCCCCAACCAAGATTAGCGTCCCATTGTGCTAGGTGCCGCAAAGGAAATATTTGGAGCAAGGACTGTCTCTTACTAACTTTCAATCCAAATAGACACGACAGAAAAGGGCAGCCAGGGGGTGGGGGTGGAAGAGAACAGAGGAAGAGAGATGAAGTGACTTGCCAAAGGTTGCATAATGGGCCTATGGCAGAGCTCTAAATAGATCCAAGTTGCCTTACTCCCAGTCCAGTGTCTTATTCACTAGACAATGCTGCCTTTTCAAATGATTCCTGTATGACCTTGATAGAACTTTGTGTGTGTGTGTGTGTGTGTGTGTGTGTGTGTGTTTTCAGGGACAGAATTTTACCCCACAGCATGTCTCTCTCAAATGATTTATAATCTTGTTCTTCTGAAAGTCACTATTATAAATAAAATGTAGTAGTAGTAGTATTAGCAGTAAACACGTCTGCAAAGTTTACTGCCTGTTTTATTTCACACTTCACTCCAAGGAAACAAAGTAATCCACTTTTTGAATATTTCTAAATAAAAGCCACAGGAATGTCATATTTATGACTAATTGCAGTGCACTTTATTATGCAGCCCTGATTGGAGGGGGGCGGTTTAAGTCTCAAGTGAGAATTGCTTCATTAATTAAGTAAATGCGTCTCCAGGAATGTATCTATAACTAAAATTTACTGGGAAAAGCAATTGAAGATCTGCCCAAGTCAGGCACTTTGGGATACGTAGGAAGCCTAGGCCAACTGAACCCTTCCTATTTCCTGGGAAGGTGCACCCAGCATATGCAGAATAGTGGCTCAGTGCATCCCCATCACATGTATCCCCTGCAGAACATCCTCCAGAACATGAGGAAGCCCCTCTGCTCTGACAGGGCTCCAAGAGGTTCTGGAGGAAGGAAGGAATTGAGTAGGGAATGCTCAGCGTTTTGTGGCTCCACCTTTGCAGGCCTGCTGGATTTTACACAGCTGTGTTAACATTTTCTGGTTCCCCACAGGCGGACATGTCTAGTGGACATGCACAACTCCTGCAAGAACCATGCAACCAGGTGGGAGGGGAGCCAGAAGGGCAGCAGGGGCAAGGCACACCCATCTATGTGGATGGCTTATGCCTCCATGGCTCTGCTGTAGTGGGTTCTCTTCCTCATCGTTTTTTAGTGATCCACATTGTTTAGGAGGCCTCGCACACGCCAAACTCCATTGGCTACCAAACCCCTTCTACTTGCAGGGATGCTTCACAGCAGACCCCTTGTAGAGTATCCCTGCCCCTCTGGAACCCCACTGATGCTTTCTGTATGGGAGAGTGCATGGTCTGGCCCAGTATTTGCAAGCGTGCATTCATCCTAGCCTTTAATTCCTTTCCCCTTGCAGACTCTGCTGTTTCACTTGGCAGGATGCTCTGCAAGCCACTGATCCTGCAATTAGTAATTAATTATTTACGGTGCATTTGTGACACATGGTTTTGCTTCAGACAAGCAAACAGAGCGTGGCTTGTTCCTAGAGGATTTCCTTATTCAGTCTCATGTCATGTTATTTGTAGTAATCTGCTGGTTGCTAGAACTATACTGTTCCCTCTGCAAAGTAGACCGAGACCCTGATGTATCCCTGGCGGGAATAATTAGACCCCTAAATCTTATTAAGCAGTATAAGTAAAACAGTAGGATGCTGGGTTTTAAATTGAGACTTTCTGGAAGAGTTTCAATATTCTTCAGTAACCCACATTCTAAGAAGCTTAAAAAACCCTTTTAATGTCCTACCTTTGACTTCAGGTATCTCACACGTTTCCTTCAGAAAGCTCCCCAAAGTGTTGTACAAAGTATATAGTAGGTCAGATCCTACTCATCTTACTGTATACTAATTTTGATGGAATATATGGACCCAAGGAGTCAAAGATGATTCTTGGGTCATAGTAACATGAAGCAGGTATGATGGGGCAAAGCCAGATGGCTACAGTAAAGTAGTGAGCAACAAGTATGTTAGCCCCAGGCTACACAAATCCCTGGTACCATGGTAACTAAATGGCAGTTGCTCCAGGTTAATCAAGACACCTGGGACCAATTAAGATCTTTCTAGAAGGCAGTGGAGATAGCTACATTGATTGGGACACCTGAAGCCAATCAAGGGCTGGCTGGAACTAGTTAAAAGCCTCCCAGTTAGTCAGTGAGATTAGCATGTGAGGAGCTGGGAGCAAGAGGTGCAAGGAGCTGAGACTGAGAGGGTGTGCTGCTGGAGGATTGAGAAGTACAAGCGTTATCAGACACCAGTAGGAAGGTCCTGTGGTGAGGATAAAGAAGGTGTTTGGAGGAGGCCATGGGGAAGTAGCCCAGGGAGTTGTAGTTGTCATGCAGCTGTTACAGGAGGCACTATAGACAGCTGTGATCCACAGGGCCCTGGGCTGGAACCTGGAGTAGAGGGCGGGCCCGGGTTCCCCCCAAACCTCCCAACTCCTGATCAGACACAGGAGGAGTTGACCCAGACTGTGGGTTCCACCAGAGGGGAAGATCACTGAGGTGAGCAAATCTGCCAATAAGTACAGGGCCCACCAAGGTAAAGGAGGAACTTTGTCACACAGGTTTAAAGCAGATTCAGGGTTTAGCGTATAGAGCCCTCAGCCTGCTTAGTACCATGGTGCAAACACCATTAAACATCTTTTAAACTTGGTATTAAAAGATTCAGAAAGAGAAGGAAAAACAGAGCACTTGAAATGTAAAGTATTAACTAAGGATTTCATTTTAACCATATCCCACATTCCCTTTAGCTGTAAAGAGGTTTCATAAGAAGAGACTCCTTGTTTGGCAGTCTTCAGATCGTATTAACGTTGGTAATAACTCCCTTTTGAAGAAGAGAGATGTTAGTTGAGATGGGCTGGAGCTATTGGTGTTCATCTGATCGTATTTCCTAAAAGACAAAACACAAACACACAGGGGAGGGGAGAGAAAAGAACAGCAAAGATAGAAAATGGAGCTTCTGTCTCTGGTGTTGACTCTCACTTAAAACCTCAGTACTAGAAAAACACAGTCATGGGGATAGTTTGATCAGCCACTCCGAGACCTGGCAAACTTGTACCAGCATCAGACTGTTTAAGGCATTTCTTCTATCTGCCTTTGGTCGCTGACTTACAGCAGTGTTGCAAAATATAGTCTTGGCTGGCTGAGCTAGATTCTTATTGGACAGAAGGAAAAAGGAGGGATATGAAAGAAGAAATAAGGTGGGGAAGGAAAAGGTTGCATGGGGAAGGGAGTAAGACAAAGTCTCACATCTCAGATGGTGTTTGGGGTTGAGCCAGAGCAAGTGGCCACATCATCTGGGTCCTTCTCTCATGCTCAGGATGACTAAGGTCCAGTGGTGTTATAATGGATCCTGGGTTCCCAGGAGAGGGTGGTGTACTGCCCCCAGCCCTGTCCCTGAATTATATCAGTAAGTGTTTTTGTTTGGACTAGTTCAGTCTCCCTTTTGCACCTTCTGCCCCTGCCCCCCACTCAACATTTGTTATAGGTTACTGTGACATTTTATAAACATTTATCAACTATCACACATGGGATTCACTAGTGGGATACATTGGTAGGCCCAGTTATTACAATAATATTCACATGAGCCGTCTTGTTGAAATCAATTAAGTCTATTTGGATGATCTAAGCAATATTTGGCCTGCTGAACAGAGATCACTAGAGCCACCTCTTAGATACAGTCACCCCACCTGTGGTGCCGAAAGTAGCAGGAGCCATGTAACAGTGCACAAGAATGTTGCACAACAATTTGGGATAAGAAGTGAAGAGTGTAATTCAGTTGACACTACAGGGGGTATGTCACAGGGTTCACTCACCTTTGGGCACCTCCTGATGGCTGCATCTGGGTATTAGCTCCACACCAGGTCCGACATCCCCTTCTGTCATTCACTGCCCTGTAGCCTCTCTCTTTCTGACTCTGGGTGCCCCCTCTTCATGACTCAGGCTAGGTCATTACATAATCATCTCTTGGAGGATATCAAAGTCCCGCCATGCCAGCTTATCCAGTTGGCATTTCTCAGAATCCCATGCCACCTCTCAGTGTCTGGTAAGGAACCCAGGCCCACCCTCTAGACTGGTTTCCACCCCAGGAACCCTACAACAAACAACTCAGTCCTAATCCCTGCTGCTCTTTCCCTGGGCTTCTCCCTACTCAGTGCTCTCAAGCTTTTTTTTTCTCCAGAGTTCCTCTGGGATTGACTCTTCCTCCAGGGCTAGGACCCGCTTGGGTTTTCTCTTCCCCTTCTCTTTGCTCCCAGAGAATGACTGTAGACTCTCTCCCTGCAGCTTCCTTCTGCTCTCAACTTCCTGGCTTTATACAAAGCAGCCTGTTCCTGCCCAGCTGGGCATCATGTTCCGTTAAGCCTAGCTTTACCTCCAGGTTCAGCCAAATACCCCTGGGGCCCACATTAACCCCTTAAGAGCCTGTGTAAGGTCCACACCCCATCACAGGGTACTACAGGAAGACTCTGTTTACTCAAGTTAAAATTTGTTCAGGACTAATTATTTGGTGCATGGATTTTCCCTCAAAAAAGGAATTGGACCTTCCCTGCTTGATTCAGGATGGGCTCATCACTTTATAAATACTATAAATTCTTGGGTTCAGTGTTGGTATGTGCCTACCAGTGATTTTTACCTCAAGGATCCTGAATACCTTGTACACTGAAAACACCTATTGACTTCAGTGCAGGTTGGTACTCTTGGATGGTTTCATTATTCTTATATGTACTTAGCTAAGCTGGTGAGAGAGAGAGAAATAAAGGTTGAGAGTCAGAAGCACTTTGGATAATGAAAGGCAACCTCGTAGCTCATGAAACCATTCCTGTTCTATCCATATTAGTAGAGCACATAGGTCATTCTGTCATGGGAGCAGCAGGCAGGATACTTGTTCTGGAGGATGGTATACCCCATATGTACCTGTTCCACCAAAGCAAAGGGAAATTAAGGAAAGGATTCATAATTCAAAAGGAAGGATTGGTGCTTTGAAAAGGAAACATGGACAACTTCCAAATCAAGCAAATATCCTGGTTGGTACATTCCATTTTAGCCTAGTGGCTATCTCAGTGGCATATGGCTATTCTCAAGCATAGAAAACTGCCCGTTGGTTTATTTTGTCTTGTTCATCTGGTCTGCGATGGATGAAGACAACATGGCCACCTGTTATGCTGTCTTGTTTTTTAAAGTTCAGATAGTGTCTCTTCTCTTTTACATAATACTTACTACCTCGGTGCAGAAAACTAGGTGCCACATAAGCTCGGGGTAAGGGAGTTGTCTTGGTGCTCTCTGTTCAGTGCTCATGAAGTGTCTCTTGCCATTAATACATTGCACCAATTTCCAGTAGTAGTAAATAATTATCTGCAGTAGTGTCCATGACACTGTAGTTCACTCTTCCATGATCTAATTACCCCATGCCTCCTACATCTTAGACACTGCCATTAACCTTGCATGTAGAACGTCATCTAATGGATTTTTTGAGCTGAAAGCAATTTTATCTTTCTATATGAAAATGTGCAGTTGTGCTCCCGAAAAATTTCTCATGTTAATCCTCTGGTTATGGGCTTTATTCCCTCTATAAGTATTACATTTCCAGATGGAGGCTAACAGAAGTTCCTCCTGCTGTCAATTCTGGTGTATAAAGACTTTGACAGCTTCCCTCCACTCCCCCCAAACTAGAGACAGTCCTAATTTTCATGAACAGTGAAGAAATTCATTTAGCAGATAAGATATATAAGGCACAGATGGAATGGGAGATATATATATGAGTCCAAGGTATAGATGCTGATGGGACCAGAACATTCGTCTTATCAAAAGATGATGTCTGTATAATTTTCTATGCTGTCCTGCACAGCTGACAATTATCCATGGTGATTACTCACCTGAAATCTGAGATGAATTTGCATAGAGATGCAGGCTTGTGCTGTTAATTCACCTTAGTATCCAGTGTGAGGAACATCCACAGAGATACAAAATTTTTCTATCAGTTGACTTTGTCAGCAAAGTCAGGTGAGCTTTATTAGTTCCAACCCAGGAGTATCTCTCTCAGGCAGGGATCTAGGGGTTGGTATAGAGAAAGGAGGGTGCTGCAGGGGTCAACCCTGGGAACAGCCAAACTCATGCTGAAGCTTAAGAGCACTCTTATTTAATTAACAATTAAAGCTGATTGAGAATTTTCCATAAAAATAGCACTGCATTTTCCATAGAAAGGTTAGCAAAACTGAAATTTTCTGCAGGAAAATGTCGGTTTTATGATTTTTTTTTTCTCCAGGTTGTGTTGAGCTGAATGGTTAGAACGAATTGAAACATTTTGTTTCAGGTCAGTTTGACATAATCTGTCCACCTGAGCTGCTGTTGTGCCTGATTGGAACTGTAGTTAGGGTGTCACATGCCCCTGTACTACTGTATGGGTTGGGATCCATGCCTGGACTATATCTCCCATGATGCACCATGATCTGCCCTCTAGCTGAGCCACCAAAATGTACTGGGGAGTCCCATGACCACAGTGCCATCTTTTGGCTGAAAGTTTCTGGCCTATAAAGGAGACTGGGGGCATGATATACTTGAACTACAACTCCCATGATGCACCACATCAGCTTAGGTGGGTGCATTTCAATGGTGAATGGAGCCAAAATGAATTTTTTTAACATTTCTAAATTGAATTTTTTCAGAACTTTCCCTTCCACTATATATATGAAATATATATATTTCAACTTTTTGTTCTGATATGGAATGGAAACAAATGTCAAAATATCAGAATTTCTTATGGGACACAAATTCTAATTTTTGACCATCTGTACTAACAGTAGAGGAAACCCCAGGAAGGGCATAAGTTTGGACTCTCTGTGACTCTCTGTGATGTGCATGTACTGTGTTAGGAGCAGGGTGGGAATGGAAGCTGCTTACAGAACTACAGCTAAAATTTTTGGTCTGCCTCTATGTGCTCTAACAGACCACATATGGACACACTGACTTCCACTGAACGTGGCTAATTAAAATATATCCTCTCAGCTCCAAATTGGTTGCTGATATTAAGACTGACTGCAAGGACCTGAGACTTTTCCACGGAGCACTGAGAACAGCTGGGTGAAATTTTTCACACAAGGTTTTTTTCATAGAAAAATGGCTTTTTCAAAACCAAAACATTTCATGAAAAATTGACACTCAATGTCCCATTTTTCATGACATTTTTCTGTAATAGTGTAATCAACATTTTTTCTGAAAATTGTTGCATTTTGTTTTGAAAATCAAAATGATTAGAATTGATGATTTTCCAGAAGCTGGGAATGGGCGACAGGGGATGGATCATTTGATTACCTGTTCTGTTCATTCCCTCTGAAGCACCAGGCATTGACCACTGTCGGAAGACAGGATACTGGCTAGAAGGACCTTTGATTTAACCCAGTATGGCCATTCTTATGATTTCAGTAAATCAAAAATTTCTATAAACAGTTTTTTACTGAAACCAGAGGTTTTGGGAAATGAAACATTTAATAAATCCTGTACATAATTTTAATACACATTTTGGTGAAGATTTTGTGACACAGAAGATGTGTCTATTTCGAACCCTGCTAGATGGGAACTGAACCTGCTCACGTTGTCCAAGCATAGGCCCATCCTTCCTCTCTTGTTCCTTGGTAAATCTTATATTGAGTTAAGTGGAGGCAAAGTTACTCAGACACTGAGCACTTTTGGATGTCCCTCCATTTATATTTATATCTAATATTTTTCTTTAAATACAAGGGACTAATTGATTTCACCAGACACTGGACTAACCAGACAATTCCCTTTAAAAGAGAGGCAATACTGAACCACACCGACATGTCTTTCTTTCTCTGACTCATCTGATGTTGAGGGAAGGTCTCAAGTGAACAGTACCATCGCTTTTCTGAATCTGTCTGACAGCTATACACCTAACATGAGTTGTGAAGTCATCTTTACTTACATTGAACATTTCTCCTCTCTTCTTTGGAATTCACACTTTTCACTTGTGTTTCTGACCATTGTTTTGATACAGTGACTCAGATTACATAAGAATAATATCTGGCTTCAGGAAAACCCTTTCTTCCACCCATCCCAAAGCATTCAGCTACTGCTACAACCCATGGGCCAGATTCTGCATTCCACTTTTGGGTATGTCTGCATTCCAAGTGAAGTTGTGATTCCGGCATGGATTGGCAGATCAATGCCAGCTTTAATCTAGCTAGCATGGGTAACAATGGTAGTGAAGAGGTGGCAGTACAGATTTTTAGCACAGGCTATCAACTAGAATATTGGTGGGATTGTTCTCTGCACTAGCTTTAATTTGTCCCTGCCAGCAGGTATATGGGATCTTGGGGAGCAATTACCACACGGGTGGGGTGCAAAATGAACTTTATTAATAAAATGCAAAAACAGGGAAATTCAATAGTGAGGGGTATGGGGTTTGTTAAGGTAGACAATTGGGGAGGGGTTTCTTTTTGGTGAACAGTAAGGGGGTTTCAATAGTGGGGTACAACACAGCAGGATACAATACAGTGGGTAACCAACTAACACTGAAGTATAAATGTAACAGGTAGCTAGCGATTTCTATGTAAAAAGGTGTGTCACAGCAGCATATAACCAACTAATAGTTATGGAAAAATATGTTAAATAATAAACAATTTTAGGTAAAATGTGTCACAGTGGTGTAAATGTAGAATGTGAGGGGTATCAGAGAGAAAAAAGTAACCAATGGGGTTTTGTGCTAGACTTCAGCAATACAATCGAGGTTTGGCAGTAGGAGCACAGACACACAGAGAACAAGCAGGCTAGGAAGACACAGAGAACAAGCAGGCTATAAGTTTAAGCAGCAAGGAGAGTGTAACAAGGTAGAAGGACACAGAGAAGCTGGGGGGGGGTGCAGTGGGAAGACAGACTTAATTACAATTATACAGAACACAGCAAAATCTTATCTATGATCTAACTTAACCAAGACTACACAAATTAAAACACAATGCAACAATTCTCTAAGCCTAACTTACAAAGTATAATGCTAAACTTAACTTAATGGGTGCACCTTATGCTAAGGATAGTTCCAGAGGGCTGAGTGGTGTGTGTCCAGGACACAGCTCCAAAGAAGGGGGGGGGGGGTTACTGCAGCAGTGGATACAGCTGAAAACAGTCCAAGGCAAAGCCCACAGGAGCAGAACTTAGCAGCAGCACAAACTTATTTTCAGTGGCAGAGTGTCACGGGGTTTAAGAGAGAGGTTTTAAAACACAGACCAAGGTTTAGCTTGAGTCTGTGTGCTGGGGAGACAGAGCCAGCAGCCAGGATGGGGGGGGAGGGTTTGTAAGAGAGGTTTTAGGACACAGACCAAGGTTTAGTTTGAGTCTGTGTGCTGGGGAGACAGAGCCAGCAGCTAAAATAATAAAATAAAAGTATAGAAAGTTTCACAGAGGGATTCTTACCATCCCCCAGGGTCGCAGCAGAGGCAGAAACAGCAAGCACATCAGAAGGCTCGGTACAGTCTTGATAATCAGGAGATCTCTCAGGCAGCAATTCATTCTTCGGGGGGGGGTTTTCAAAAACGGGGGTACGCTCAAAAATAAAACGAGAGCGGAGAAAGGACCCCCAGAACCCCTGGTTGATCAGACCAGGCAGCAATGCAAGAACCTTTCTGAAGTCTGTTCAAAAAATGTCTGTTTATAAAGGCAAACCCTGGCAGCTTCCCGCCAGTAACTCTGATTGGCTCCCCCTCTTACAGGTAGGAGAGAAGGCAGAGGAAAAAAAAAACTGCAGGCAGCCACCAAGACATGTTTGGACTAGTCCTGAGCCCAGAGGTATGACTCATGCCCAGGATCTTAAAAACACAATAGTCTTGCAGCTCTGGATAGAGCCTACCCTACACCAAGCCCAGGTTTTAACAAGGTGATAACAGGACTAACCCTTTGAACAGGGCAGTGGTCCCACTTAGCAAGTGGCCATCCCTTTGAGAAGGGCAATGGCTTTTGTTAAACAACTTAAGGGGCCCTCCCTTTGAGAAGGGCAGAGCCCCTGGTAAACAACTTAACAGCCAGGGAGGGGCAGCCACAGAGGAGAACAAGAACAAAATGGAGTAAGGGGACAGCTTTAAGAAACAAAATGGAGCTGTAACAGACATAATTTAGCTAGCATGGGTAACAATAGTAGTAAAGACATGTCAGCACTGGCTAGCAACCAGGTATGCCTACCTGTGCTACAATATCACCTTCAGTAACGTGTAGCCATACCCCCTCATGGGGAAAGAGAGTGTAACAAGCTGTTTCTTCCTCTCCTTTGTCCCTCATGGCCCAGACAGCTTCATCTATACCTGGACTCAATTTGATCTCTCCAGAGAGTGCTAGGGGGTAGATTTGTTCGTGCTCAGGTTGGTCCACTATAGTGTCTGGGGGCACGGCGTGATGGCTAGCAGCATGCTCATCTCTCAGCGGGTTACCACAACAAGTACAAGCCAAATATCCTTTTGAAAGGAACAGCCCCAGTTGGTCACCCCTTTAAAACAGGATTGGAATCTTGACCCAGCAGGCAGGGTTTATAGCACAGAGGATGCCTTCTGCCCCTTTCATCACTATCCAGGAACGAATTTTTCCTTATATAAAAATGTATCCACTCACCCACTGAAATACAGCCTACTCTGCAGAGGAAAGCAAAGGCCTTTAAACGGTGCACAGCAACATTACCCCACCAGTAAAGTATAGGCAACGAACTCAGCAGACCAAATTCTGCTCCCAGTGCAAATCACACTTAAATAGGTTGAACGTATGGGGTTCAGTGAAATAAAAGCAGAATTCAACCCAATTGGTTTTGCTTAGGTTTAACTAAGATAATTTGGGTTATTTTATACAATTTAGGATAAAGTTGGAAAGATCAGAAGTTTTTCCTGAGTGCATTTAAAAAAAAAACCTGAGTAATTTAAATCCTTTTTAAATCAAGAAGCCCAATTCCATTTCTCTTTTCTTCTCAAACACCAACAGAGCTATGCCTTGTGGTGATATACTCTAAATCTTTAGAGCCAGATTCTACTCTCAGTAACACTGATGCGATTCCACTGAAACCAACAGGTTGATCGTGGCGTAACTGAGAGCAGAATCTGGTCCTCGGCCTTTCCCTTCCTGTTGGACAGTGAATAGGGGAATCCCACAGAGTCAGATTCGTGAAAGTAATTTAATTTCTGTTCAGTCACAAATCAGCAAAGCTTCTGCTCGACAAAGATGCAGGTAAGTGTTACCTGGCAAATTGAGGATTGCTTGAGAAATACTGGTTTGCCTTTTTTTTCCCTCTGGGGAAGAAGTAGAGCAGTTAAACTCCCCGGTTACAACAAAAGATAATTCCTCTGTCATTCTGGGTATGAAGAAGGGCGGGTCAGGCACTTGGAGTTTAAGGATTCCCTTTAGATCTCTACTTTTCTGCTTTGTCAGAAAACTTCTATCCTCTGCTCTCCAAAGTTTGTGAAGAGATTTTACTTAAAGGGGAGTCCTTGAATCTGCGTGTGATCTTTTCACAGTCAGACTCAAAGATGATAACAACCCTTCTTCATTCTCATCTTCCTAGCCAATTTTTCCCTCTTAAATACATATGGGCAGATAATTGCCAAGGAAGGTCCCTGCCTGCAAGTTGGAGGTTTGCTTTCTATAACTTGCTATGACAGCTCCTATGAGCTGTATTCGCCACAAGCTGTCAGATATTCTCTAGAGAGATGCCTGTTCGGTAAGATGTAAATCAGGAGCTCCAGGCCTTCAAAGGTCAAGAATCCAGATCCAGGTTTTGGCTCATTATAGGAAAAAAGAATTAGCTTAATTTTGTGGCTATGTGGGCTCATGATTGGAAACACAACCCTTCTCCCCCTCTAAAATTCAGGGGTATTCGGATCTGGGGAGGTTGACTTTGAGCCCAACCCTATTATTAACTCTTAATGATGATGGATGAATCTTAATAAACTTGTAGTTGAGAGCAGAAAGATGGTTCAGTGGCTAAGATTTTAGTTTGGGACTTGGGAGATGCAGCTTCAATTCCCTGCTTTGTTACAGAATTTGTGTGTGACACCATGAGCAAATCACTCACTCTTTCTTCAATTCCCCGTCTGTCAACTTAAAATAATAATTCTTCCCTACTCATACTGTGTCCTGTAGAAAAGTATATTAAAGTCTGTGAGACACTCGGGTACTATGGTATGGGGAGGGGGACATATAAGTACCATAGATAAATAGGTTTGATTCACTTCACATAAGTAATCCAAAATCTGGAAGTGACATCTTGGTCCCATTGAAGTCAATGGCAAAACTCTTACTGACTTCATTGGGTCAGGATTTCACCCTGGACGTTTATCCAAATCTCTTGGGTAAGTGGGCCAGAAAGCTCAAGAGAGCAGATATTCTCCTGAGGTTGAGTAGAGTGTTTCCATTTGTATAATGTGGATAAAAATACATAATGCAGAGGGTATTGTGAGCCCACTGATTAGTTAATAGCTCTAAAGCACTTTGAGGATTAAAATTGCTATACAGTATTGATGCTACTATTGCTATTCCACAGGGGGGAAAAGAAACAGCAACCTTTAGGAGAATCTGACAGCTGCAAAAGTAAGCACTCAGATGTAAAAGTTAAGATGTGCCCTTTCTGCTCCTTTTATGATGCCATGTGGCTTAGAGAATATTACAAAAGTTATTTGAGAAATAATATTTGATCATGTAAAAATACTGTATTCAAATTCACATACATAAAGGGAACAAAATTGTGTGTTCAACCTTAAAGGTGTAAAAGATTACTTAAAGACTGGATTTGTGCCCTTTTTAGTTTCTTACAGTGAACAAAGAAGGCCTGGAAAGTGTGGGGGGGAGGGGCGGTGTGGGCGGCGGTGGTGGTGGTAGAAGTAACATTTTCCTTGTTTTTACCTGAGACAGATCTGATGTGTAAAGTCTGGTCTTCTCTGTTCTTTTAACATCCACTGGGAGGTCTAAGGAATGTTTAGTATTTGCTCTTAACACTTTAATTGAAGAGGTTGAAGTTGATTCTTTAGCAAGGTCTTACTTTATTCACAATGGTACTTAGACGTTCAGGTTTAATAGATATTAACAAAACCAGAGTGTTTAACTTTCCGACTGAAATCCCTTCCCCTGGTAGCAGCTCAGTTTACACACTCTTGGCTTTTGTGATGTCACTGTGCTTATGTCACCTAGTTCTCCAGACATGTCCTGAATTTCTTATTTAAATTATATTCTCTTTCCCCTTTGAGGTAGGTATGTGTCCACTTTGCAGCTGGGGAAATTCAGGGAAGGAGAAGTTAAGCACTTAAGCGCTTTGCTGGATCATGGCCTCAGTGATCTGCTCAAGTTCCCACATCAAGCCTGTTGCTGAGCCAAGAGCAGACTCCAGCATTCCTGACTCTCAGTTCTTGGCTGTAACCACTACACAAGGTTCCTTCCAAACCTTATGCTACATTGACAGGACACGCCACCATAGACCCCCATTGCCTTCCCCCACATACTCTATGTGTAAGGGGACTGTTGCCCCCTTACTAACATTCAGTGGGGGTGTTTGGTTGCTAGCTCCCAGCACTAAAAAGGGAGCGGTCGATGGGAAATCAGGAGCCTGAGACTGACAGTCTCCAGGAACAATGTGGAGAGGCCAGTGCTCCAGGTCAGCCTGATTGACAGGGCGGGCAGACTAATCAAGGAGTCAGGAGGCCAGGGGGGTCCCGTCCTCCGTGTGAGCTGGATTTGTCTGAGTCAGATGGAGTGGGGCCGAGCTAAGGAGAGAACAGGGCCCAAGCTAAGCTGATGGGAGCGGAGCTGCAGCCCCAAAGCCAGAGCACAGCCCAGAGAGAGCAGCCCTGCCCTGGGAGCAGAGCTGCAGCAACCAGAGCCAGAGGGGCCAGACAAGCAGCCCAGGAAGCAGGTGAGAGCTCAGAGCAGAGTCACAGAGCAGCCTGCAGAGCAGCCCTGCCCTGGGAGCAGAGTGGTAGCAACTGGAGCCAGAGAGGCCAGAGAAGCAGTCCAGGGAGCTGAAGGCAGAGCAGCAGCAGCAGCCGTGCTGAGGCAGAGTGAAGCTGGAGCTGGGGCAGTCCGGAGCCGGGTGCGGTGAGCAGCTGGGGAGAGCGAGGGGGACCCCGGGCAGTGGGCCCAGCGCAGGGAGATACCTCAGCCAAGAGGCCCTGCAGGCCAGACTGGGAGGGGGATCGTAACCCTGACAGGGCGGGGGTGACACTGGAGAGAAGGGTCCTGCCACCCAGAGCCTGAGAGTGTGTGGCCACCGCCAGAGCAAGTGTCTGACCCACAGCATCCCTGCAGCACAGCCAGGACCTGAGAAGGAGGCCTGGGACCTACAAGGAACAGACTGTGAACTGCCCTGACCTTTCAGAGACCCTGTTTGTGATGTTCCCTGCCACAGAGCAGGGTGATGTGTTTTCCTGTAACCTTTCCCATTTTTCCTTATTCTTTTTTTAAATTAAGTGTTAATTAAATAACTTGTATTTGCTTTAAATTGTATGATGTGATCAGTGGGTCAGGGATGTGTGCAGTGCAGAGAGAGTACCCCGGAGTGGGGACACCCTAGCCCCTGTCCTAGGTGACCACAGCAGGGTTGGGGGTCGAGCCCCCTAGGAATCCTGGGCCCAGCCTTGTTGGGGTTACGAGGACTCTGCCAGACAGGAGAGTGGAAGGGGAGTCCTCAAGGGCAGGGAGGCCTCTGGGTAAAGGAAGTGGGAGCGAGGACTCAGATCCTTTTGCTAGCCCACTTCACCGGGGTAGTGCAGAAGCCAGGAAAGTTCCCCACAATAGCGGGACCATTCCCCCGCTTACATATGTGCTCTAGTGGTTAAAAAAAATTCTGCCAGTCAGCAAATTTCTGGCATTTATTTTCATTCTGCAGATGCTGTGGTTCATGGTAGACTATACCCTAGCCCTGTTATGATTCTGCTGTGTATGGTACTCAACAACCATGCTTTAGTCAGTGTTAATACAGCTGAAGTATTTCTTGTGCCTCCAGGTATTGAATCTATTCGGTGTGACACACTGCTGGGGGCACCCAGAACTGTGAGACACTGTTATCTCTCTGCCTCAGCAAGGATGAGCTTTGCTAGAGATTAGACTGTCAGCACTGTGCCACACCAGTCTGTCTTCCTCACCAGCAAACTCCTCAAGGTTCTCCCAGCCCAAACCTGCCTAGCCAGGTACCAGTCAGTGAATGCCAGCTCTTGAGGTCTTTAGAGATGTTTCTCTGCAATTTTAGCCCATTAGCCACACTCTGGCTTCAAAAGAGTGGTGATGTGCAGTTTTCCCATGGTACTTACTTTACTCTTGAACATGGTAGCTCCCCTATTTGCATTCATGAAGCCACATATCTAATGATTAATGCAGGGAGCTAACAGTAAGGACCTCTGGATTCTATTCCCAACTCTGCTGCTTATTCACTGTATAACATAGGGCAGGTCACATGACATTGGTTTTGGAATTTACCCATCAATAAATGAGCATAATATTTACCTTCTGTTTTTATAGCAAAGCCAGCATATCCAGTGCTGTATGGGAGCTGAATTTTGTTAATCAAGAAACAGGCTCCAGCTGCAGAGTTTACAATCTAAAGACATGACTGTTGAATGGACATGTATAAAGACACCCTAATGCAGTAGAATACATGGTGTCATATGAACAATGTACTCTGAATGCTCCCTGTAATACATGCTGTGACAGATATGGCAATTTCCTGCCATATCCTTGAAAAACTTAATTGAATTAAGATTAAGTATTTCCGAAATCCATTGTATTAAATTAATGGTTTATATATTATTGTGGGTTGGAATTATGTGGAACCTGTCTCTAGGGAGTACCCTCAGAAGTATTACACACTCCAAAGGATTCTAGTGAACAATGTGAGAGATACTAATGGACTTTTGAGTTAAGCAGTGTCCAGTGGTTTACCTGAGCAATCTTTAAGGTAAGGTGAACATGAATTCTCCATCTCTGGTGATGCAAAAATCCAGCCTTTTCGAAGCTATGCCCTGAGGAGGGGACCCTTGTCTGCTGATTACCTGTTCCCAGAGTCTCAAGATCAAAGGCCCATGCCACATAAAAGAAAGACTAACCAATTCATGGGGGCACTAGTTCTGAGCTAAAGCTGTTATGAATTTATAACAGACACCCCCATTGGTGGGGTTTCAAGGACTGACTCCTACCAGAGCCCTTCTAAAAGTTGGGGCTAATCTCTGGGAGGTTTGTTGGCGTGTGTGTAAATTCTGTTACTGTTTTTAATGTTTCTCTAATGCTTTTGTCTTAAGAATAAATGTGCTTGCTTAGCAAGAGCTGAGTGGTAACTTGTAACAGGAAGCAATTACAGCTGTTCATAGCCTCTGGAGCGAGAGCAAAACGCAGACGCTGGCCTATTTAGGCAGTCTGGCTTGCTGGGGCTACCATAACAAATATAAGCAGAGAACTGTGCAGCTTGGAAAAAAACCTAGTCAGGAGGCAGAGGTACCTGGGTCTCCGCCAAAGAGAGGTGATGTCTGAGGAGCCAGGAGCCTACAGTGTGTGCTTTTGGTGGATCTCTCAGTGGGAAATACAGGTGCATTTGCCCTGAAGAGTGACACCTGGGTTTGTAGAAGTCCTTTGAACTATATGAGGAAGTAGTGACTCCGATGCTCTTGGACTTGCATGCAACCAGTGGGAAGATGGCTTGATAGGTGACAGAGCCAGTTCTCTGAGCTGTCAAGATTGCCATTGATGGCACGAAAGGGGGTGAAGAGCATTGTGGGACTACACTGGGAGGATTCATAGAATCATAGAATCTCAGGGTTGGAAGGGACCTCAGGAGGTCATCTAGTCCAACTCCCTGCTCAAAGCAGGACCAAACCCAACTAAATCATCCCAGCCAGGGCCTTGTCAAGCCTGACCTCAAAAATCTCTAAGGAAGGAGATTCCACCACCTCCCTAGGTAACCCATTCCAGTTCTTCACCACCCTACTAGTGAAAAAGTTTTTCCTAATATCCAACCTAAACCTCCTCCTCTGCAACTTGAGACCATTACTCCTTGTTCTGTCATCTTCTACCACTGAGAACAGTCTAGATCCATCCTCTTGGGAACCCCCTTTCAGGTAGTTGAAAGCAGCTATCAGATCCCCCCTCATTCTTCTCTTCTGCAGACTAAACAATCCCAGTTCCCTCAGCCTCTCCTCATAAGTGATGTGCTCCAGCCCCCTAATCATTTTTGTTGCCCTCCGCTGGACTCTCTCCAATTTATCCACATCCTTCAATTAACGTCATCACTACAACTATTATTAATACCTGCTGTCTACACTGGCATTGCAACACTTCAGAATGACAGGTTAGTGGATAGTACAATAATTAGTTTTTACACAGAGGGTAGGTCTATACTTACCTGCCGGGTCGACGTGTAGCGTTCGACTTCTCGGAGTTCATAGTTCGAACTCCGAACGCGCTCCCGTCGACTCCGGAACTCCACCACCGCGAATGGCGGTGGCGGAGTCAACGGGGGAGCCGCGGACTTCGATCCCGCAGCGTCTGGACAGGTAAGAAGTTCGAACTAAGGTAGTTCGACTTCAGCTACGCTATTCACGTAGCTGAAGTCGCGTACCTTAGTTTGACCCCCCCACCCTAGTGTAGACCAGGCCAGAGAAAGTGTCATCCCAGTGGTGGTATAATCTCAATGCTAATGTGATGGTAGCAATTTTGTGCACAACTGCCTGGGAATTCAATGGAGCTTGCGGCACCAACATTATTTTGTGCAGACAAAGCTTCACAGGAAGAAGCAGCAAGGTTTAGCAAGGGGTCGGATGGGTGAGGAAATGGAAAGAGTGATCAAAAATGATAAATTTAAGGATGTGGAGAAGGGAAAGACTAGACTGAGAATACCAGAGAAAAGGAGGGTAGTGAGGCTTAATTAATTGAGTGTAAATTAAAGTGCTTTGATCTCAGCTGAGAGGAACTCTAGGTACAAACTTTTATTAAGGCAAAAATGACAAATATGGATAACTCATACATTTATTACAATGCCATGTCAGAAATGGAAAGATGCCTTTAATCAGAAAGAGATGGCAGGCCATGCCAGATTCACATCCAGTTGAATTAACGGAGTACTTAAGAATATTGGATGATGTTTCAAGCTTGATGAGCGATTAGTCATGGATGCTTTAGCCTTTGTGCTGGAGCAGGTGGGCTTCTTTTTGGACTGCAAAGCAGATAGAAGAAAACAGTCCAACCATTCAGACCTTGGACATATCCACGCACCTTTTGGTTCAACTCAAGTATGGATCTGATGGACATCTGAGGTCATCTGAATCCATTCCCTAGCCTAAAGTTATGGAGATTCCGTAAACTTTTCACAGGTATAACACAGATTATGTGGATAATTAGGGTTTGCCTACACTGCAGCAGGGAGCATCCCTCCCAGCGGGGGTACACAGACTCATGCTACTTTGGCTCAAGCTAGTTCACAAAAAATAGCAGTGTGGATGTTGCGGCACCAGCAGAGGCTCAGGCTTGCCACCTGAGTTGGGACATACCAGACCCCTTGGATCTGAGTTTGGATGGCTAGGCAAAGCCTCCAGCAGCATAACAACATACGTCTATTTTTAGTGCACTAGCTCAAGTCGAGGTTGCGTGCGGTCCCAGTTGCAGTGTAAATGTACCTTTAAGTTTTAAAGACTGTTGTAATTTCATATTCAAGAATTAAAATAGTTCTATTTTCCCTGGCTAACAAGGGGTTTCTCTTTTTGTAAACATGAAAATATGCATCTGGCGAAAGAACACAAACTTTAAAACATGTTGGTGTTTTTCTGATTAAGTCACAAATTTAATTCTAATTAAGGATAATTTCAGAATCTCTTAAAGATTGAAATTCAGGCATTACTAGGTGTTTTCCTACCTCAGCAGCTTGTTAGTAGCTTCTGGTTTTATTCAAAGAGTAATTGCAAGCTAAACACAATCTGTTTTAAATATGAAACTGTAACAAGTCATTTGTTAATCTAATTTTTAGAAGAATTTAAACACAGAGATAGTGTTTCCTGGAGGAAATTTTATAATAAATACAAACAAAATAGTTTGTTTTTAATTAGAAAAGCACTTCAAATGCATTTTACATTTCCAAATATCAGCTTTTTTTTTTAAAAGGTTTACAGTATAAAATGGTCTGGTTATTCATCCAAAGTATAAACTAGTTATTTTGCTAGTTTTGTAAACAGGTGAATTACATGGATTTTTAATGCTGTGTGTGTATTAGAACTTTATGATGCTGATAAATTTGGCATGACAGTTTGATGGCGTATGCAGTATTTTGTAGCTGTGTCGGTCCAAAGTCATTAGGACCAACTTCTGTTGGTAAGAAAGACAAACTTGCGAGCTACACAGAGCATCACCATTAGGTTAAGAAAAGTCTGCTGGGACATGCACAGCAATGATTGGACAGGGAGATTTAGCAAACCCTTCTAATAAGATTGCTGTAGCATTTGATTCAATAACTTCTTGTAGTAGTAATAGTGAATCCTTTGTGATGACTGTATGCCATAGTAAGCCATATTTCTTTATATATTTGCTGCCCATTCACTTCAAGTGTCCCCTTGTGCTCCTTAAATACAGGAGAGAGACATAAAGGGACTTCTACGTTTTTATCACAGCCACTTTAATGTCAAACACCTCTATAAGGTCCCCTCGAATTCTTTTTGATCATGTGCCTGCTGCTGTATGTCAGCTTAGTTTACCCACTCCTATGGGTCACCAGTCACCAACAATTGCATCTGAAAAAGTATGTTATCTGGGCAATTTCATTTTTTGTATGGGAGCCAGACTTCCTCCTATCAAAGTTAATAGGAGTTTTGCCATTGACTTCAATGGGAGTCTGGTTAAGCTGTTAAACATCTGAAAACCCTTAAGTGCTATATAAGATAGCTTTAGCTTTTAATTCTATACTAATGCACAGTTTTGTATATTCCCCTTCCCACCGCCACCTCAAAGTCTGTCTATTTAAGTATCTTAGAAGGTGAGTCAAGAAACATTTCATTCCATCAGCACATAAAGCTTTTACCTTGGGATATATGGTATTCTCCTTTGAATACATGTGAATCGAATAAAGAAGAAGAACTTGCTCAAATGACACATTATTTCAGCATTTTCCAATTAAATATGTTTTAAAGCTTTTGGCTAGCAGTGCCCTACTCAACCCACTTGCTGATCGATTACACTTTGAAACGAAATAACATTCCATTAAAAATGTACCCACTTCTCTCCCTCACATAACTTCACAACATTTCTTGCTTCCGGGAATGACTTTAGTAATTACCGCCAATAAATGTGGTTTACCACTTTGTTGTTCTTGCCCAAAAGCAAAACATGTATATAAAAAAAAATCTTTAAACAATGACATCTGCAGCACAATCTGTCGTGTGATTCCTTTTGGTATCATCAACAAACTGCAGATTACTTATTATCCCCTCTGAGTCATCTAACGAGATAAGAAACAGCTAGCATCCCAGAACTCATTTCTGCACATCCCTCGGTTACTAATCCTCTCCCATTTGGTCTTTTTTATATCGCCATCTATTTTTGTTTTGTGTTTCCCAGCCTCGTTTCCATGTACTTGTCTATTTGCTCTGCTTTTGTGCTAGGCTCTGATAATTTCCTGCAAACAACTCTATTACTTGCTTTTTGATTATCAGCTGTGGCTGTGAGGCATTTGGTGCAACCAAGGAGCTTATAAGCCATCTATGTGCTCCCCAATACCTTGTAGCCTCTCTGCAATGGGCCAACTGTCAGCACAAGTTTAAAGCAGCCTGAAGCCCCAATGGGCAGTTGCAGCATTTGGTGATGACTGGGACATAGACATGGTTTAGCAACACTCCCTTTCCTTCTGCCGCTCCCCTTATGCTGACTGCAGGGGACTGTAGGAGCCAATATGGGAAACCATACAGGGCAGCCCCAGAACTCACATCCCCTCTTGTCTTACAGAACCCAGGTCTTGTTAACCTTCAGAATATGGGGCAGCACTTATCTGCACTCTTGAGCATTCTGGAAGTGATGGACTGAGAGATTTGTGATGGCTGGTTGTGGGGTGTTGTGATTTATGGTAGGCTTTTAACTGTCCCATCGGCTATTATGCCGTGAAATGTCTTGGGCAATAGAAATGTTTGAATTAAGGATATTTATACTTCGGTTTTTAACACTTGGACAGGCACCAAGAATTTGGCCAGGTGGATTTAATACATTTAGTTTATGGTACAATATATATGTTATAAACATAACAGCTTCAGTTAAGGGGGGGAACTGCAGGGACTGTTTAGGAAGACAGAATGTGGTCACCCAAAGTGAAGTTTGAGCAGGAAATGTGAGACCCTCCCATCCTCCTCACTCTCCTATAACACAGTGCCCCAAGGTGGTGACTACAGTCAGGTCTGAAGCCTGGACCTCTATATCTAGATCTTAAAAAACACACCCTCAGCCTCTTCTAGCTGAGCTATAAGACTCAGTTCTGCAATTCAAAGCCGGTCGCAGGCTCATAAACCCCTCTGTGGTCCAGTCACTTGAGGGAGCCAGAAAGCCTCACTATAAGTGGGGTTTACACTTGCAGAAGGTCCCATGGGGTATTTTATGACCACAAGTGGTCAGGTTCTGTTTTATGTCATTCACAAGATGGCACCTCCAATAGAACATTACATCTTGGTGCATCATTAATCCACTCGTGGCATAGAGGGAAGAGTGCTGCTTCCCGAGGGCCTGAATCAATCATGGAAGTCAGTAGAAAACCTTTATTGACTTCAGTGTGCTTTGGACCAGGCCTTGACTCATCAATACAACTGAGGTTTCTCCTTGGAGGTGCCCTCTCCAGATACTAATCAGGCCCAACTGTGAAATCTGATGAACTCACAGCCCTGTCTATTGGTCTACAGCTAAAATACCTCAAAGAAAATATTTTTATTGAAAATCAGTTATTTTGGGGGGTATATGGTACTGCTCTGAACTTGTATATGGTAGAGCGCCCCTTTTACGAGCAATGTGGCGGGGGGGGAGGGACGTGCGTGTAAGTCCAATTACTTCCTTCCCCATGGGTGCTGCAGGGTGTGTCTTTCTAGCGGGCTGGTGCTCAACCCTCTGGCCAAGGCCTCTTGGCTGTTTTGTCCCCTCTCGGGCTCTCAGATGAAGCAGTGAAACAGCCCACAATCAGCAAATGAGAAACAACAGAGAGGAAAAGAAAAACCTATAGGCAGCTCCACGAGGCTATGGCACTCTCTTACTTTAGTCAGCCCTGGGATGATCACTGTCCATGGCAGAGTTCACTGGGGCTCCAGTGTAAGTCTCAGCTTTTGTCCCTGTTTTAGCTTAGGGAATCCGCGCTCTCCTTCTGTGAGGCCAGGGGCTCTGCAGGCTGCCAGCCCTCTCCTCAGGGTTGGAGAAGCTCAGCAGCCTGTTCCCTTCCCAGAGTTTCCCCCATCTCAGTGGAGTTCCCTCCTTTTAACTCCTCCTCCAATCCTGGCATGATTTAGAGGGGCGGGGCCACTCCAAGCCAAAGCAGCTCCTTTGGCCCTTCTGTGCCAGTGTGTGCTTTATATTTCTCATCACAGGTACACCCTATACTAAAAGGTCTCATGATACCTGTCCACTTCATCTTCTGTAAATATTAGCCAGTTTAAGATCATACAAACTTTGCTTCTAATATAGCTTGAGTAAAATTGTCAAAAATCACTTAGTCCCAGATTTTTAAAGATATTCAGGCATTGTTCTACTCAAGATTGCTACCCCTAACTGACTTAGGATCCGAAGACTCATTATCAAAAAGGAGCTAAATCAGCTAGCTCTTGCAAAGATGGGCAGAACAATGCAGAGGTGCCTTTTAAAAATCTGGGATTAAGTGATTTAGATGGCTAAATCACTTTTATACAGTTTTTAAAAGGTATTTAGGCACCTAAAGATGCAGATAGGTACCTAGTGGGATTTTCAGAAGCACCCAGGTGCCTAATATGAGTTGACCAAAACCTAAATTCCTTTAAAAATCTGGGCCTAAATCCCTTTTGAAAATGGGTCTTAGATGCCTTTTAAAACTTTACTCTTCATGTATATAGATAGCAGAAACCTGATTATGATGCCCTGTTTCCCCAAGGGTAACACATTAGGAATCTGAAGCCAAGTGATTCTGAAATTTGATTTCATGAATGCTTTTGCTTTCATGTCATTTGCTTCAAAATACTGTTATTTTTTTCTTAATTAAATTCTCAGATTTCTGTTTACACTCTTATCTCATCATGTTTATATACCACTTAAAATGTGATACTTTAATTATAATTAAAAAGTAACTGTCTTATTACCATCTTCACTGACATTAACATTACAGATAAATTATAGCTATTCATTCCAATTTAGAAGAAGCATTCCTGGAATTCTAAGTTATTTATCCTATAATTTACTGGGGGAACAAACCCAGAAGAATTATCAGACTTATTTTCTTTTAATATGTCTGCAGTTCTGTCCCCTTGTGATCTTGTTTTGTACAATGTGGGCCCTTGTCTGTTGCAAACAGGATAGAGACCACTAATTAATTTTACACAGGCCACTGAACAGGTGTCAGATGGTAATTGCTTAAATCAAATCTGCACTGGATTATACTTAAACTAATGAACTAAGTCCACTGCCAGTAGCATATATATCACAATTCAGCCTGGGCAAATGGTGCTATTAAGATGCCAGGCAATGTACCGTAATTTTATTCTGTATATGATATCTTTAATAGAAATCAGAATATATATCTCAGAACACTTCATAGAGGAGGGAAATCACTCCAATGCATTTAGGATTTGGACCAGATCCTATTGAAGTCAATTGACTCCCATTCACTTCAGTAGATCATGCTCCTATGCCTACACAAAGCCTGTGCACCACTTATGTCTTTAATAGAAGATTTAAGCAGTGCATAGGCATTATGCTGGCCCTGTACACAAGGGGAAGCTTTACATGAATTAAATACATAAAGGCCTCGATAATTTACCCTAACATCTGGGACACCCATTGCAGTCTACTGAATTTTGCAAATTGGTAATACACAAACAAACACCAAAAGCAAGAATTTGGTATGAAATGTACTTTATTCATTTATTTTGACAACTGCGAGTTAATAATTATTTGATTCTCTTAGATGTACTAACCATGCATAGGATATTCCTAAATGTACTTAGTATATTTTATAAAAATAAGGAAGTCATTGAAATAGAGAAGAGAAATTCTTAGAAAGAGGCTGCATGACAATCCCCTGCTATTAAGTAATTGATAAAAAGTGAGGCGAAGCAACATATTTTTGTGAGGGTTATAAAATGTAGCAGAGCGCAGATTAGTGAGGTTCTGCCATTTCTGTCTATTTAATTAACCGGTAAGAAAGCTGTACTCTGCACATGTTGGAATCTGGAGACCTGGAACTTAAGGAAGCCACAGAGAAGGGTGTTCAAAGAGATGAATAAGGATTTAAGCAGAGATAGAATCAAAGTAGTGAGATGCAAACGCCAATATGGTGCCAATATAGAGAAGGATATAGGAGGTCTGAATCAAGAAGGGATACGAACATAAGAATGGCTATACTGGGTCAGACCAATGGTCCATCTAGCACAGTATCCTGTCTTCCAGAGTAGCCAGTGCAAGATGCTTCACAGGGAATGACCAGAACATGGCAAGTTACAGGGAGATCTATCCCCTGTTGTCCAGTCCCAGCTGCTAGCAGTCAGAGGTTTAGGGACACCCAGAGTATGGGGTTGTATCCCTGACCATCTTAGTTAATAGCCTTTGATGGATTTATCCTCCATGAAATTATCTAATTCTTTGTTGAACCAGTCATAGTTTTGGCCTTTACAGCATCCCCCAGCAATGAGTTCCACAGGTTGACAATGCATTCTATGAATGAGAACCTCCTTATGTTAGTTTTAAACCTGCTGCCTATTAATTTCATTAGGCGGCCCCTGGTTCTTGTGTTATGTGAAGGAGTAAATAACACTTACTTTCTCCACACAATTCACGATTTCATAGCCCTCTATCATAATCCCCTTATGGTTAGTTGTTGGATGCAAGTGTGTGTTCCCAGTGTATGCTGTCCCAGCTCTGCACAGATAGCTGACACAGCAGACCTCAATCGAACTGCCCACAAAGACCACAAAAGTTGGTTTGTAGCAAAGGCATCCAGCCAGGTTTATTGTCGACGAAGCACAGTCCTAGTATCCTATAGATCCTACAGGACCACTAATGCATGTATGCCCATAACAATGGACCAGCACAGTAAACGGCAGGACTATTCATTTTCCCCTTGGCTGGACAAATATACTCCCTCTGAGGCCCCTGTTTTATACCCTGCTACACACAAGTTACGTATTGCCTCTCTTGTTACACTAAGATTTTAGACAATTAAATTACCTACAAATCTGTCTAATTTAATGAAGGCTGTGGCTCGCCCTAAAGGAATTGCCAGGATCTTGTCTCTGACCCGCAGAGGGCTCCCCAGAGCAAATCAGTCTTGCTAACCCTTGAAAGGACACTGATACAGCCTTCTGCTCAAGAATGGCCACACAAGCAGTAATTCTTGGAAAGCAAAAGATTTATTTAAAGAAATAAGTGGTTACAAATGTATTTTAGAAAAGCAAGGAAGAATGTACATAGAACAGAGCAAAATAAGGGGAGAGGGATAGCTCAGTGGTTTGAGCATTGGCCTGCTAAACCCAGGATTGTGAGTTCAATCCTTGAGGGGGCTGCTTAGGGATCTGGGGCAAAAATTGGTCCTGCTAGTGAAGGCAGGGGGCTGGACTTGATGACCTTTCAAGGTCCCTTCCAGTTCTTGGAGATTGGTATATCTCCAATTATTATTAGATTTACTATTGAAAGAATTAAAGCAGTGCAGCAAATACAAGACACACTATATAACATAACAATGTAATCATTCACTTAAAAGTTAAATAGTAAATGCTAGTGTTAACATTTAACATCCAATAAGTGCTGGCCAAGTGACTACCGGATGGGTAGCAGAAGATCTCATTCAGACCACAGGCATCCAGCTTTATTTACAAGCAAAACCCCTATATTCCTTGATAGTGAATAGAAGACTACACTTACTTCTGTTATTCTTAAATTCCTCTGATTTATCAATAGGGTCTTTCTGATCAGTCAAAAGGGAAGCGCTGTCTGCTGATGTTTGACATTGTCTGCTGTGGGAGAGCAATTGCTGCTGCTGAGGTGAAAGCTGCCCTCTGGTGACAGATATGGACGCCTGTGCTGTCCTGAAAGCTGTTGCCTTCTCCATTGGCTGGGTCGCAATCGCAGCATTGCCAAGGCAACCTCAGGGTTCTGTTGTTGTTGTTGTTGCTGCTGCTTCTCCTCCTCCTTAGGTCAACAGCTTTTGTTTCTTTGCAGGCATCTTGCAGCATCTATTCACCACCAAACCCACAAGTTCAGCCTGCTTGCTGTCAGCCTTATATACTGGTTGCTCTCTCAGGCTCAGCCAATCAATTTCCAGCCTTTCAGCCCCTCCCCTATGACAACATCCCTATTTTTAGCCCCATCCCTTCGATGTCATACCTATTTTTAGGTGGGAAAGCCCCACTCCTGACACTATCCTGGATTCTAGAAGATTCTGCTGAGTCATTCCCCATTACTGCAGCATCCCTATATCTGCCATTTTGATCTGCCATACTGGATATTTTATGCAGACCAATGTACTCTGATAGTGTCACCATTCTTTTTATGTCCAATTGAGAGAAATAATTTTATGAAATTTTAAACCCCTTCCGAGGTTTTTCTGCAAGCCTCTATTCAGAACATTCAAGGCAAAAATCTCACTACACTCTGATGTGGTGAGTTACCCCCCTTTTACCTTGTACATGTTGGTTTGATCAAAACATCTCTATCCATGATCCTGTCATCCTGACCTCATCTTTAAGAGGGCTCAGTGTGTTCTTGCATCATCTTTGGGGAGTGTGTGTGTACCATACTTGATATTGTGGTATTCTGGTACCACCCTTATGGAATGTGCTTACATGAGTGTACTGTGCCTAGCACTTCTTACAATTGTGTGTGTTTTTGCAATACCAGCCCTGATCTTGCCAGATACTGTGAACTTAAAAGCAGGCATGTTTTATAACAGGCTCTGAGTTCTGCTCATAGTCTGACTTTTGCTAACTTTGCTTTATGTTAGCAGGGCTTGATCGCTACTTTAGTTCAGGCCTCAGGCCTCATACCAGACCTCTTACACCAGGCCTCATGTTTCAGGCTCGTTCTTTCTACTACACCCCTCAGTCATCTCTTTCTAAAATGAACAGTCCCCATCTTTTTATCTCTCCTCATATGGAAGCTGGTCCATGCACCTAATCATTTTTGTTGCCCTTCTCTGTACTTTTTTTCATTTCAAATTTGGTTTTTTTAGGTGCAGTGACCAGCACTGCACAATGTATTCATCATGTGAGCATATCATGGATTTATGTACTGGCATTATATTTTCTGTCTTATTTGCTATTCCTTTCCTAATGGTTACTAATCTTCTGTTAGCGTTTTTGACTGCTGCAGCACATTGAGCAGATGTTTTCAGAGAACTGTCCACAATGACTCCAAGATTTTTCTTGAGTGGTTACAGCTATTTTAGATGCCATCTGTTTGTTTGGATAGTTGGGATTATGGTCTCTAATGTACAATAATTTGCACATATCCACACTGAATTTCATCTGCCATTTTGTTGTCCAGTCACCCAGTTTTGTGAGATCCCTTTGTAACTCTTCGCGGTCTGCTTTGAATTTAGTATCCTGAGTATTTTGCATCATCTGCAAATTTTGCCACATTACTGCTTACCCCCTCTTCCAGATTTATGAGTATGCTGAACAACACAGGTGCCAGTACAGGTCCTTGGAGGACCCCACTATTTACCTCTCTTCACTGTGGAAACAGACCATTTATTCCTTCCCTTTGTTTCCTATCTTTTAACCAGTTATAGATCCATGAGAGGATCTTCCCTCTTATCTTATGACTGCTTACTTTGCTTTAGAGCCTTTGGTGAAGGACCTTGTCCAAATGCTTTCTGAAAGACCAAGTACACTATATCCACTGGATCACTCTTATCTACTTGCTTGATGCCCTCAAAGAATTCTAATAGATTGGTGAGGCATGGTTTTCCTTTACAAAATCCATGTTGACTCTTCCCTACCATATTGTGTCTAATAATTCTGGTTTTTTACCATAGTTACAACGAATTTGCCTGGTACTGAAGTTAGACTTAGAAATCTGAAATTTCCAGGATTGCCACTGGAACCTTTTTTTAAAAATCAGAGACGCATTAGCTATCCGTGAGTCTTCTGGTACAGAGGCTGATTTAAGCAGCAGGTTACATACCACAGTTAGTAGTTTTGCATTTTCATATATGAGTTCCTTCAAAACTTTTGGGTGAATACCATCTGGTCCTGGTGACTTATTACTGTTTAATTTCTCAATTTGTTCCAAAACCTGCTCTACTGATCCCTCAGATTTGCCACTTAAAAAGAATGGCTCAAGTGTGGGAATCTCCCTCACATCCTGTACAGTGAAGACCAAGGCAAAGAATTCATTTAGCCTCTTCAGAATGGCCTTGTCTGTCTTGAGTGCTCCTTTGACATCTCAATTGTCCAGTGGCCCAAGTGATTGTTCGGCAGATTTCCTGCTTCTGATGTTTTTTACATATTTTTTGCTGTTAGTTTTTGTGTCTTTTGCTAGTTCTCTTCAAATTCATTTTTGGCCTGCCTAATTATACTTTATTTGCCAGAGTTTATGTTCCTTTCTATTTTCCTCTGTAGGATTTGATTTCCTATTTTTTTGTGATGTCTTTTTGTCTCTAACCACCTCTTTTACTCTTTGTTTAGCTATGGTGGCTTTTTTTTGGTCATTTTCCTATTATTAATTTATTTTTAATATTTGGGGTATGCATATATTTCAAGCCTCTATGGTGTTTTAAAAAAGTTTCCATGAAGCTTCCAGGCATTTTACTCTTGTGACTGTTCTTTTTAATTTCCATTTCTCTAGTCTCATTTTTTTGTAGTTTCCCTCTTTGAAGTTAAATACTACTTTTGGTATGTTTCTTTTGTATTTCTCCCCATACAAGTATATTACATTTAATTACATTTTGGTCGCTATTGCCAAGCAGTTCAGCTATATTCACCTCTTGGTCCAGATCCTGTGTTGCCACTTAGTACTAAATCAAGAATTGAGAGTTCCAGGACTAGCTGCTCCAAGACACAATCATTAATGATGTCTAAAAAATTTACCTCTGCATCCTGTCCTGAGGTGACACATTCCCAGTCAATATGGGGATAGTTGAAATCGACAAATTACTATTGAGTTTTTTGGTTTTATAGCCTTTCTAATCTCCCTGAGCATTTTACGATCACTGTCACCATCCTGGTCAGGTGGTTGGTAGTATATTTCTACTGCTATACTTAAGGCCTTACTTGAATCGCAGGATGATCTTCAAATAATTGCAGCTAAGTTGTGGACAAGACATGGAAAATCATGGAAAAGTAATAATGGACCTTTATTAATAGCGGTAATCTGGAAAAGCCAGAGTAGAACATTTGTTTAAGAAAAAATTGTTGGAATGATATAAACACTCAAGCATTATGTTATGCCTCTGGGGTCCTCAAGTGGCGTAGCTCCTGCTGGCGTGGTCCCTTCTTCAGGCTTGTCAGGCAGCCTGGAGTCCGTCTGGAGCTCTGTGTGCCATGGCTCTGTAACCAGGGCCTGTAGCAGCTCCCTGGAGAGAGCCTGCAGTCTGCGTCCTCACACTTCAGCAGGCTGCCCATACTGAGTTGGGCTGCACCCTTTTATACTCTGCTTCCAGGTTGAGCATGCACAGCAGAGTCAGAGGGGCGGTGTTTCCTCAGCCTGCAAAGCACAGTTAACCCTTTCAGGGCTGGTGCAGGGTAGGTATACCCTGTCACATTCCTGTTATGTCAATATCCTCATTTAATACCAGGCACTCAAGTTCACCTACCTTAGTATTTAGACTTGTTGCATTTGTATAAAAACACTTATAAAATCTGTCAATATTTACCTGTCTCCCTTCAGATGATATCGTTGAATGGGACTCTTTCATTTGACTGTTTCTCTTAAGTTCCTACCTGTACCTTATCAACTTCTATCCCCTTGTCTTTACTAGGATATAGAGTATCCCCTTTAATAAATCCTCCCTTACAGGATGTCTCTGTCTGAATCATGTGCTCCTCTGTACCTGCCGGCTTCCCCTAGTCCTTAGTATAGAAACTCCTCCAGCAATCTGTTTCCATTTTGGTTTAGGTGGAGCCCATCCTTCCTGTATAGGCTCTTCCTTTCCCAGAAGGTTCTCCATTTCCTAATAAACCTAAATCCCTCCTCCAAACACCATCATCTCATCCCTCTCACTGAGTCCCTGCAGTTCTGCCTATCTAACTGGCCCAGGGCGTGGAACTGGGAGCATTTCAGAGAATGCTATAATGGAACATCTAGACTTTAATTTATTTCCTAGCTGCATAAACTTGGCCTCCCAGACCTCTCTACCTTTCTCTATGTCACTGGTACCTACATGTACCATGATCACCAGCTCCTCCCCATCACTGCACATACATCTGTCTAGATATCTCGGCAAGCTTCGTACCTGGCAGGCAATTCACCATGAGGTTCCCTTGGTCATCACAAACCCAACTATCTATATTTCCAGTAATCAAATCCCCCATTACTCTTACCTGTCTTTTCCTAATACCTGGGGTTGCCTCCCCTGGAGAGATGTGCTCAGTGTGAGAGGATACCATGACATCATCTGGAAGGAGGATCCCAGCTGTGGGATTGTTTCCTTTCACTCCAGCTTGATGTTTTCCTTCAATGAGACTTTCATCCTCCTCAACAGCACAGAAACTGTCAGACTGTGGGTGAGACTGCTCTATCGCATCCCAGAAAGTCTCATCTGTGTACCTCTTTGTCTCCCTTAGCTCCTCCAGTTCAGCCACTCTGGTCTCAAGAGCCTGTATGTGGTTTCTGAGGGCCATGAGTTGCTTGCACGGAATGTGCACACATGCCATCTGCCCACAAGGCAGGTAATCGTATATGCTGCATTCAGTGCACTAAATTGGATAGCCCCCATTTTGCTGATGGACTTCTGCAAGCATTATTTTTACTCTTGCAGGGTTTTGTTTGATTTTTTGTTTGTTTGCTTGTTTGCTTTTTGTTTTGGGTGTGTGTGTATGTTTATTAGCTATGTTTAGAGAATGTTTGCTAGGTGTATCTGGCTCTCACGGTCCCTCTCTAAACTCCCTTGCAAAAGTCTCCTGTTCGCTAGCTCCTCTGGTCACTTAGACATCCCTCCCCCCTGGTCACTTAGGGGGGAGGGATAGCTCAGTGGCTTGAGCATTGATCTGCTAAACCTAGGGTTGTGAGTTCAATCCTTGTGGGGGCCACCTAGTGATCTGGGGCAAAATCAGTACTTGGTCCTGCTAGTGAAGGCAGGGGACTGGACTCAACTCATTGACCTTGCAAGGTCCCTTCTAGTTCTAGGAGATTGGTATATCTCCAATTATTACCTTTTAGAAGATGTTTTTTAAATGCTTGAGTTAGCTCCGCCCCCTTATCAAGGGATTCTTAAGAGATTAGGGATCAAGGTATTGCAGGGTAGAACCTCCTTAGGAAGCTCTCAGCCTTGCCTAGCAGGCTGCTAGGTTCAGTGCACAACCCCCTAAACAGACCACACTATAAACTTCAATGACACAGGCACTCAGCAAGCAAGCAAGCATACAACAAACAGACAACAAACTCACTTGAAAAACATTAGCTTGCTAGGGCCAATTTAAAGGAGATTATTTTAGTAGCACCTAGAGATCCCAGTCTGGGTTGGGGCCCCATTGTGCTAGGTGCTGTATGGTAAGAGACAGTCCTGCACCAAAGACCTTATAATCTAGGTTTACAATCAGACAAAACAAGAGGATGGGAAGGATGGAAGATGGGATACTAGTAATATGAACACATTTTTGCATAGACTAGCTGTAGGCACTCTGCATTATGCCTGATATTGTTGCTGTTTCCTGAGGGAAAAACATCTCCCTGGCATATTTAACTGCAGACGCATTGAGATAAAGCATACATTTACTTGGTCAAGGCCATAGAGTGAGGATGAAAAGGGGAGGGGTCATTACAGGTGACAAAGGATCTTGATAGTTGAGAATAACTTATGCTCATGCAAGAAAGCAGGCAGTGACTGCCTAGGAGTGTGCTTAAATTCCTCTGCTTTAAAGAGGAGTGTGCTTGTTAGTTGGTTCTGTACTGTGATCAGCTCACAATGGAAAACTGGAGATAGTAGCCATCAGGAGGCCTACTCTAATGGACCCTTCCCGCAGGGATTCAATCTGTGTAGTGCTGTAAGGAGCAGAATGAAGTTCTAAGGTCGTGTTCTGACCTTGCAGGGTTGGAATAAGGTTGATGTCCTAAGGAAGCATTTAATGTTGGGATTTGTACAAAAACCTTCCTTTTCTTGAACATGTTGGGAACATTATATTACAGAGACTTGACCTTTTTGCTTGGGCACTCTGATACATCCACAATAAAGCCCCCCTGTGGGAATTCAGGGCTAGACTTCACTCGTTTTTCATGGTAGTTAAATGATGGACTTTGCATCAGGAATTCATTTTAAACTTGTCTGGTCCTAGGTGGAAGATAGACTCATGGACTTCAAGGCCAGAAGGGATCATCATGATCACCTAGTCTGACCTCCTGCACATTGTAGGCCACAAAACCTGACCCACCTTGTAAGAGGCCCATAACTTCTGGCTTAGTTACTGAAGTCTTCAAACCTTGATTTAAAGACTTCAGGTTACAGAAAATCCACCGTTTACTCTAGTACAAACCAGAAAATTACCTGTGCCCCACACTGGAAAGGAAGGCGAAAACCCCCAAAGGTCTCTGCCAACCTGACATGGGGAAATATTCCTTCCTGAACCCAAATATGGCAATCAATTAGACCTTGAGCATGTGGGTGAAACCCACCAGCCAGATACCTGGAAAAAAAAATTCTCTGTAGTAACACAACGCACTCCCTATCTAGTATCCTATATCTGGCCATTGGCGGTATTTGCTAATAGCCTAGTTATGGATGGGCCATATGTCATTGTAGGCAATTTCATCATACCATCCCCTTCATAAACATATCAAGCTCAGTCTTAAAACAAGTTGGATTTTTTGCTCCCACTGCTCCCCTTGGAAGGCTGTTTCAGAACTTAACTCCTCTGACAGTTAGAAACTGTCATCTAATTTCAAGCCTAAACTTATTGATAGCCAGTTTATATCTGGCACTAGCAGACCTCCTCTGTGTGATAGACATTTGAAGATCCAATGCTAGGTGTGAGGAAGTGGGAATGTTCTTGATGTGTTATATGAATGCTGAGTGGGGAGTATTAACCTGGGAAGGTTGCAGGGGAGTTTGGGATGGCCTGCATTGGGGAAGGGAGCATACCTGAGCATGTAACCTGAGAACCCAGGAGGGGGGTTGGAGGCCAGGTGACACCTCTGCCCGGGAAACTGGACAAAGGATACAAAGACTGGGGGAGGAGCCAGGGGAAGACTGAGTGAGAGGCTGGAGGGAGTTTCAGTTTGGAGCTGGCTGGAAAATGGAGAAGGGTGCCCTGATGGGCTTGGGCTTCCCAACTGGGCTGTGGCCTCCCTGGGGCCCCCAGATGACCTAACTAAAGGGGGTCCTGTTGTCTGTACTGGCAAGGCCTGTTTTGGACTGTGTTCCTGTCATCTAAATAAACCTTCTGTTTTACTGGCTGGCTCAGAGTCATGGTGAATGGCAGGAAGCCAGGGGTGCCGGGCCTAGTCCCCCCACACACTCCATGACACTAGGTTAATGAGCCCTGACACCCATAGCATTTTCAGCCAGAAGGTCATAAACAGTATCACAAAGAACAGCCATATTAGGTCCATCTAGCCCAGTATTCTGCCTTTCAACAGTGGTCACTGCCAGAAGCTTCAAAGGGTGTCATAAATATACAGCAGGCAGCTGTACTGAATTGCCTTACCTGTAAGAGGTTAATCAGTTCAATTAACCTAGTTGGCACCTGACCAGAAGGACCAATGGGGAAAGAAGATACTTTCAAATCTGAGTGGGGGAAGGTTTTGTTTGGGCTCTCTTTGTTTTGTTCCCTCTCTGGACAGAGAGAGAGACCAGGCAGGAACAACATCTCCTGAAAACATACCTAAAATGATTCATCTAAGATTACAAAAATTATAATTAAGGCAAGGAAATGCATTAGATTATCTTTTGTTTTTAGCTTGTGAATTTTCCCTATGCTAAGAGGTCATTTCATTCCTGTTTTGTAACTGGGAAGCAAAGTCAGAGGGGAATCCTCTGTGTTTTAAATCTTTTTATTTACCCTGTAAAGTTACTTTCTATACTGATTTTGCAGGTGTGATTCTCTTACTTTTTTTTATAAATAAAATTCTTCTTTTCAGAACCTGATTGATTTCCAGTGTCCTAAAAACCAAGGAGTTTGGTCTGTGTTCACATTGTAACCAATCGGTTAGTATATTATTCTCAAGCCTCCCCAGGAAAGGGGGTGAAGGGACTTGGGGGAATATTTGGGGAAATGGGGATTCCAACTGACCCTTTTCCTGAATTTTTGTCTAAATCACTTGGTGGTGGCAGCAATACTGTCCAAGGACAAGGAAAGAATTTGTGCCTTGGGGAAGTTTTTAACCTAAGCTGCTAGAAAGAAGCTTAGAGGGTCATTTGTGTGGGTCCCCACATGTGTATCTCAGAGTGGGGAGGGAACCCTGACAAAGGGAATGAACAGAACACGGCAATCATCAAGTGATCTATCCCCCGTTGTCCAGTTCCAGCATCTGGCAGTCAGAGGCTTAAAGAAACCCAGAGCATGGGGTTGAATGCTTGACTATCTTGGCTAAAAGTCATTGATGAACCTATCCTCCATGAACTTATCTAATTCTCTTTTGAACCCAGTTATAGTTTTGAGCTTCACAACATCCCCTGGTAACTGTGCATTGTGTGAATGAGTACTTCCTTATATTAGTTTTAAACCTGCCACCTATTAATTTCATTGGGTGACCCCTGGTTCTTACGTGAAGGGGTAAATAACATTTCTGTAGTCACTTTCTCCACACCATTCATGATTTTATATACCTCTATCATACACCTCCTTAGTCGTCTCTTTTTTTAAGCTGAACAGTCCCAGTTGTCTAAATCTCTCCTCATATGGAAGCTGTTCCATACCCCTAATCACTGTTGACTTTCTCTGTACCTTTTCCAATTCTAATACATCTTTTCTGAGATGGGGCAACTAGAAATTCACACAGAATTCGAGGTGTGAGCGTACCGTGGATTTATAGAGTGGCATTATGATATTTACTGTCTTATCATCTATCCCTTTTCTAATGGTTCCTAACATTTTATTAGCTTTTTTGACTGCCACTGCACACTGATGTTTTCGCAAAACTATCCACAATGACTCCAAGATCCCTGTCTTGATTGGTAGCAGCTAATTTAGATCCCATTATTTTCTATTTATAGTTGAGATTATGTTTTCCAATATGCATTACTTAGCATTTATGAACACTGAATTTCATCTGCCATTTTGTTGCCCAGTCAGCCAGTTTTGTGAGATCCCTTTATAACTCTTCATAGTAAGCTTTGGACTTAACTATTTTGGGTAATTTTGTATAATCTGAGAACTTTGCCACCTCAGTGTTTACCCCTTTTTCCAGATCATTTATGAATATGTTGAACAGCTCTGGTCCGACTACAGATCCTTGGGGCACCCTGCTATTTAGCTCTCTCCATTGTGAAAACTGACCATTCATTCCTACCATTTGTTTCCTATCTTTTAACCAGTTACTGATCCATGAGAGGACCTTCCCTCTTAACCCATGATTGCTTATTTTGCCTAAGAGCCTTTAGTGAGAGACTTTGTCAAAGGCTTTCTGAAAATCCAAGTACACTAGATCCACTGGATCACCGTAGTCCACATGTTTGTTAACCCCCTCAGAGAATTCTAATAGAATGGTGGGGCATGATTTCTGTTTCCATGTTTACTCTTCCCCAACAAATTGTGCTCATCTATGTGTCTGATCATTCTTTTCTTTACTATAGTTTCAAGCAATTAGCATGGTGCTGAAATTAGGCTTACAGGCCTACATTTTGGAGCTTTTCTTAAAAATTGGTATCACGTTAGCTATCCTTCAGTCATCTGGTACAGAATCTGATTTAAATGATTCACTGCTGCTCTTATTCCTATCTTTTTTTATTGTCCTGATGTGACAGAGTGCTGGGAGCTAGTAGGTGAGCCAGGACTCTGATCACTCTTGCGCTAATTAATTCCCTCAGAGAGGTATGATGAGGGAATAGAATATAATTATCTAATCAGGCTGACAGGCCAGGTAAACGAAAGGCTTAATTAGCTAATCAACAGTGGGTTATAAAATGTGTAAGCAAGGTCTGCATGAGTTCCCTGCTGACATCTAGTGATACATTGGGGGAAAAGACCTCAGGAGCAGATTGTATTTACATAGTCACACCTATTTTGACTCGGCGTTCAGCAGATTGACCTGCTTTTCCACAGTGATCAATTTTGGCTGGTTTGGGGTTATAATTCACCCTGATCAGAAAAATTATCTGATGAGAGATCAGTGAATTTCCTTCTTCCCTAAAAGCCAATACGGTTGCTACCACAATCCTGAAGAAGGGATTTTAGAAACCAAATAAAAAAGAAATTATCAAAGTTGGGAAAATAAAAAAGGCTGCCATCCATCTGCCAAACATAAGAATGGTAAGGATAGTAAAATGGGAGTGCTTTGACGATAAGCCTCCATTAGGAGCTTATTTGGATGTTTTAGGGAGAGTCCTGCTATACTTATCCTCAATTCTCTGATGATAGAAATAGGAGGAGTTGGTTATAACACTCCAATCTGAAGTAGACAATGGGTGATTTCATTCATGTTTTGGCTTTCCCTGGACTGCTCAGACTGGCAATGGGACAAAGCTGTTCCTAAAATTCTTGCACTGCTCCACAAGGTATCCCCTCTGGACAATGTCTAATGACCTCATTTGGTCAAAGCTGCAGGTGGCTCTTTTGCTAATAAATGGAGAGATCCTGCCACCATCTGGGGGTCTAACTCCAGATTGGCTGGTTATGACATCTTCAGATAGCTGTGAGGCAAAAGGGACAGCTACTGATTCAGCACTTGTTCTAGTTACCACTTGTAAGATGTATTTTCTCCTCTTGTACTTCACAGATGGCAGGAGTCAGGACTGCAAGTTGAGCCAGTTGGGAATTTTTTGACAAAAAAGGTTTCCCAAAGGAAAATGCTGATTTGTTGGAACTGAAACTTTTAATGGGAGCATAATGGTTTTGATGCAAGTTTCTCAGGTCCAGGAAGTAATTGCTGGTTAAACAGAGAAAAAGGGTGAGAAAAACCAAAATACCCTATAGCCTGGTGATTAGGGCTCTCTTCCCCCGTTCCCCCTCCCACCCTGCTCTTCCTGATTTGGAGCCTTCATTCCCTAAGGCCTGGTCCACACTAGGACTTTAATTCGAATTTAGCAGCGTTAATTCGAATTAACCGTGCACCCGTCCACACCACGAAGCTATTTAATTCGACATAGAGGGCTCTTTAGTTCGACTTCTGTACTCCTCCCCGACGAGGGGAGTAGCGCTAAATTCGACATGGCTATGTCGAATTAGGCTAGGTGTGGATGCAAATCGACCTTAGTAGCTCCGGGAGCTATCCCACAGTGCACCACTCTGTTGACGCTCTGGACAGCAGTCCGAGCTTGGATGCTCTGACCAGCCACACAGGAAAAGCCCCGGGGAAATTTGAATTCCTTTTCCTGTCTGGCCAGTTTGAATCTCATTTCCTGTGTGGACGTCGTGGCAAGCTCAGCAGCACTGGCAACGATGCAGAGCTCTCCAGCAGAGGTGTCCATGCAATCTCAGACTAGAAAGAGGGCCCCAGCATGGACTGACCAGGAAGTCTTGGATCTCATTGCTGTGTGGGGCGATGAGTCTGTGCTTTCGGAGCTGCGCTCCAACAAACGGAATGCAAAGACCTACGAGAAGGTCTCCAAAGCCATGGCACTCAGAGGATACAGCCAGGATACAACGCAGTACCGCGTGAAAGTCAAGGACCTGAGACAAGGCTACCAAAAAATCAGAGCGGCAAACGGACGCTCCGGAGCCCAGCCCCAGACATGCCGGTTCTACGAGGCACTGAATGCCATTCTCGGTGGGTCTGCCACCACTGCCCCACCAGTGTGCGTGGACTCTGAGGATGGGATACTGTCAACGGACTGTTCCTCGGAGATGTTCGCGGACGGGGAAGATGAGGAGGACGAGGCAGTCGACAGCGCTTACAACGCTGATTTCCCCGACAGCCAGGATCTATTCATCACCCTCACTGAGATCCCCTACCAACCCTCCCCAGCCGTTACCCCGGACCCTGAATCAGGGGAAGGATCAGTCTGTAAGTGCTTTTAACATGTTAATATTTATTTTTAATGGAGCAGGAATAGTTACTAGTTGAAAAGAAGGTCAATATATATGGGGATGGAACAGAAATCCTCTTGGGAGATTTCCGAGAAGCTCTCCTGCAGGTAATTGAAAAGCCTCCACATGAGGTTCCTGGGGAGAGCTGCCTTATTGGGTGCTCCGTGGTAGCACACTTTTCCGCGCCAGGCTATCATCAGGTACTCCGGGAGCATTGCCTCCACGAGCATGGCCGCATAGGCCCCTGGTTTGTGCTGGCTTTCACGCAGCATGCGCTCTCTATCTGCCTCAGTGACCCTCCTCAGGGTGATCTCGCTCGGAGACTCCTGCATTTAATTACAGTAATTTGTGTACTATTAGTATTGGGAGTGCTTCACTGTTCCTTTGCATAACAATGAGCGTCACTTTACAGCCACGTGGTGGAGGCTGCAGAGTGGCAGCATACAGGGATCTTTCCCAGGGAACAGACGCGAGGGGGTGCAACAGGGGCAGAGTTTATGCTTTCAGGATTGCCTGTAGCAAGAGGACAGTGGTATACATTGACTTTTAAGCAGCCAAAAGTTTTTGGCTTACCATGCCTGGCTGCTCCACGGATTCTGCTGTCATGCCCTGCTTGTCTGATCTGCAGTGCAATCCCCCAGGCAATGAAAGCGAATTCCGAAAATTCGAACTTTCCCTGAGTGAGAGCTGTGCATGGTCTTGTTCACAGAGACTGACTAGACTATGTTTCTTCTTTGCAAAACTGTATCTTTATAAGGAAGTCAATCCCTTTTTCCCATCACACAGCTGCAACTGTATCCCGACCTGCTCCAGCATGCCCCTCACAGAGGCTGGCGCAGATTAGGCGGCGCAAGAAAAAGACATGGGACGAGATGTTCGCAGAACTTATGGGCTGCTCCCGAGCCGAGGCGGCCCAGCAGAGCCAGTGGAGGGAGAACCTCTCTCAGCAGCAGCGCTCACACAGCGAACGGGAGGACAGATGGCATCTGGAGGACCAGCAGGCGACTCAAACGCTGCTTGGACTAATGAGGGAGCAAACGGACACGCTCAGGCGCCTTGTGGATGTTCTGCAGGACCGCAGGCAGGAGGACAGAGCCCCCCTGCACTGTATCTGCAACCGCCCTCCCCCGCCACAAAGTCCAATACCCCCCTCACCCAAAATAACAAGAAGGAGGTGCGCCAGGGGCAGTGAAAACTGTCACTCCACCCCAGCAGAGTGCTCAAGTACCCAAAAGCTCTCATACCCTAAATTTTGAGAAGTTCTTCCCTTCCTGGATCACCCAAGCCCAAATCCCAGTTTCGTCCCCTCACTGTGTAGTTGAGTATTAAAAATAGTTTGCTGTTCATTACTGTTTCCGTCATGTTTCTTTACAGAAGACTTTGTGTGAAGGGGGGGAGGGGTTTGGTAATTGCATAGGACGGTCACCATTACCTGGGTACAGACACGGGGGCAGGATCTACAGCAGGTCACACACAGTGCAGTCACTAGGCACCCTGGTCAGTCTGGGAGGTGTTTTTCATGTTCTGCGCATAGGCGGCAGGTGCCCTGCTCCAGCTATATTTGGAGCTGGGTCTCTCCCCCGGCCCTGCCTGGATCGGGCCCTGGCCCCCATGGGTCTCCCCCCGCCCCGCTGCGCTGCGTACCTGCCTGACAGTAGAGCGGCTCCCCGCAGAAATACTGTCAGGTGCCCCAGGGTCCTAGCGCCTGCCATACACAAATGGCAAGGCAGGCTGCCCTTACCCTGCCCTTCCACCATAGCCCTGAGCCTCTCCAATGCCCCAAGCCCTCAGCCCCAGCCAGAGCCCTCATCCCCCTACACCTCCTCCTCCTTCCCACACACCCCTCACCCCTTCCTACGCCTCCACCCCCAGCCCAGAGCCTGCACCCCTCACCCCTTCCTTCACACTCACCTGTAAACGTCCTCCCCCCAGTCCTCCCCCGCCAAAAGGCCACATAGCCCCCGCACACAGAGTCCCGAAAAGGAGGGATGGCAGGCTTCGTTGAAACAACCAGTCCGGCAGTGCAGACCGCTCTAGGGGCAGGAGGCTGTCATTCCTCGAGTGTAGAAGCGGTCTGTACATCACTGCACACCCTACCCACCACAGTCTGCGTCCCTGTTTCAACCCTTTAACGCGAATTCATTAGTAAAGAAAACATTGTTAATTAACAAAATTCCATTAACTTTATTTTTAAACATGTTGGAAGGGGGGAAACATGGTGAACGGGCTATGTAACCGCAAAAGAAAGTCAACAGTAACTGAAAGAGGGGCAGGTTCAGCTTCTCTGTAAAGAACCTGAACAGTCACAGGTTACCCTGCAACCTGAGGAATCTATATTTCAAAGCCTCCCGGATGCACTGTGCTTCCCGCTGGGCTCTTCTAATTGCACGGGTGTCTGGCTGAGCGTAATCAGCAGCCAGGCGATTTGCCTCAACCTCCCATCCCGCCATAAAGATCTCCCCCTTGCTCTCACAGAGATTGTGGAGCACACAGCAAGCAGCAATAACAATGGGGATATTGGTTTCGCTGAGATCCGAGCGAGTCAGTAAGCTCCGCCGTCTCCCCTTGAGACGTCCGAAAGCACACTCCACCACCATTCTGCACTTGCTCAGCCGGTAGTTGAAGAGTTCCTTGTCACTGTTTAAGGCGCCTGTATACGGCTTCATGAGCCAGGGCATTAGCGGGTAGGCTGGGTCCCCGAGGATCACTATAGGCATCTCCACATCCCCAACAGTTATTTTGTGGTCCGGGAAGAAACTACCTTCCTGCAGGCGTCTAAACAGAGCAGAGTTCCTGAAAACACGCGCGTCATGAACCTTGCCCGGCCACCCGACGTTGATGTTGGTAAAGCGTCCCCTATGGTCCACCAGTGCTTGCAGCACCATTGAAAAGTAGCCCTTTCGGTTAATATACTGGCTGGCCTGGTGGGCCGGTCCCAGGATAGGGATGTGAGTGCCATCTATAGCCCCACCGCAGTTTGGGAATCCCATCGCGGTGAAGCCATCTATGACGACCTGGACGTTTCCCAAGGTCACTACCTTCGAGAGCAGGAGCTCAACGATTGCGTTGGCTACTTGCATCACAGCAACCCCCACGGTAGATTTGCCCATGCCAAAGTGGTTCGCTACTGACCGGTAGCTGTCTGGCGTGGCAAGTTTCCAGAGGGCTATGGCCACTCGCTTCTGCACATTCAGGGCTGCTCGCATGCGGGTGTCCTTGCGCTTCAGGGCAGGGGACAGCAAGTAACACAGTTCAAGGAAAGTGCTCTTACGCATCCTGAAGTTTCGCAGCCACTGTGATTCATCCCAGATCTGCAGCACTATGCGGTCCCACCAGTCCGTGCTTGTTTCCCGGGCCCAGAATCGCCGTCCCATAGCATGAACATGACCCATTGCCACCATGATCTCCACGGCGCAGCGTACCGTGCTTTCTGAGAGGTCTGTGCCACTCTGAGACTTCATGTCCTCACCACGCTGCCGGAGCCTCCTCGCCCAATTTCTCAGCATCTGACTGTTGAAGAGGTGTACGATAAGGTGCGAGGAGTTGACAACGGCCATAAGTGCAGCGATGATCGCAGCGGGCTCCATGCTCGCAGTGCTGTGGCGTCCGCGCTATCACTGACCAGAAAAGTGCGCGAACAGATTTCCCGCAGGCGCTTTCGGGGACGGGGGGCGTGATTGACGGTTCAATGATGACAGTTACCCAAAACCACCCTCGACACATTTTTCCCCCAGCAGGCATTGGGGGCTCTACCCAGCATTCCAATGGGCAGCGGGGACTGCGGGAACTGTGGGATAGCTGCCCACAGTGCACCGCTTCCAATGTCGACGCTTGCCCCATTAGTGTGGACTCACAAAGTCGAATTAGTGTCCTTAGTGTGGATACACAAATTCAACTTCGTAAGGTCGATTCCACAAATTCGACTTAAGTTGATTCGAACTACTCTTGTAGTGTAGACATACCCTAAGTAAATTCAACAAATATTCCTGCTTCTGTTATATATCATAGTCCACTTCTTAGGAGTGCTGACAATCTCAGTGCAGAGTAGTCATGTCACCATTGTTGTGAAGTGCTAGATGGCCATTAGTTCACCAAATTCTTCATATTGGTCACCTTAGCCAATGTCAATGCCATTTCCTTTCCTTTGCTAGAAGTCTTCCCTATACATTAGTGTCTGGGAGAAGATGGAAGAAATATTTATATATAATCTGTCTCATTTTGGATATCCATATTTAAGAGATGAGCCTACTTCCCGCCCTGGAGGCACACTGCTATAAAAATCCCTTTGTAATGGATCTGTGCATCATAGCATGAATAGGAAAATTTATCCATTCTTACGTAAAAAGTTTCCCTTTTTCAAGTAATAAAGTTCACAGAGCCAGCTCACCCTGGAGAAATGGAGACAAATGTTTTAAACCTTGGTCCTCACTTTTAAAACTTGGGGCAATCCCAGTTTCTAAAGAGAAGCTTGTCAGCAGACCTGCAGGCCTTCCAGCACTGCTCAGAGGAGCATATCCATTCCCTCCCCTGCCCCATCTCTGACTGCAGAGGCTCTGCAAGCAGTGGTACTGGTGTGGGGCTGTGTGTGTGTGGGGGGAGGAGGGCGGCTGTGCAGCAGGTGCACATACAGTTCAGACCCCTGCTCTGAGAGAGCTCACTGCAGGGCAGAATGCCAGGGAGGGGACCTGGGAGCGGGGATGGAGGATCCACCACCGTGTGGATCTTTTATCCTCACCCTCATTAGAGGGAAATCATATAGGGGGCTACAGAGCCTACTCCAGCCATGTATGTGGCGTGTCCTCTCGCTTACAGTAGTGTAAGTTGGGAATAATTGAATTGACATCAAAGAAAATGCACTGAGAAGAGAATCGCCCAAGAAGTTCAGATAAACTTTGTCCAAACTCCTGGGTCTGAATGCCAAGCCATGATGTTCTCCTGTCTCTAGCTACAGGTACATATCTTTATGATTGGCTTTCTTTGCTCTCAAGCAAATAAGAACCATGTTTCTCCTCTCCTTTTGATTTCACTTTGTTTCTTTTGTTATTCTTTTCTTCCTTAATAGCAATGATAGACATATTTATTCAGAATCCCTAATAGGCAAATGCATTCCCGCATGTGTGCTAATGTGTTTTCTGTCATGGTATTCATTATTACTTCAGACTTTAATAATGTTCTCAGCTTGATATGGTTAAGAATAATGAAGCATTTATTCTCATTCAAGCAACTAATTAAAAGGCTCAGTTTTATTTCTGTGAGGTGTGTTGATGGCTTAATTATAGCCATACCATTCAAACCACTTCTATTTTTTGGTGTCCCTCTGTAACTGTGCAGTGTCTGTACTTTTCATTTTCTCCATGACAGCATGTATTAAAGTGTGGCAGTGGAGAACAATATAATGCAAGTCAGAAGAACATTGTTTATGCAAGCAAGCTGTGATGTTATGATGTGTGATTATTATTGCAAAGCTTAGACTGAAAGCCCTATTGGTGTGTGTGTGTGTGTGTGTGTGTGTGTGTGTGTGTGTGTGTGTGTGTCCCCTCGGGATTAAAAGACCCTTATGGATGATTAATCTGGTTTTCAGTAATGTCTCATCACAAAGACCAGATATCTGGGTGCTGATAGGGGCTTGATTGCCTGAAGGAGACTGTGTTTGCCCTATGTTAACTATGTAGTGATACAGGGGCTCATTTTCTTACTGGCTTGGTGAACTCTAATATTAGAATAAGCAACAGTTTTGGGGTGTGACTACCCTGTTTTTATTAAGCAGTCTGTCCTGAATTTGCCATTCTCAGCTGTGACCCACAGCAGGCACTTTGACAGAGACAATGGGAGTTAAGGGCATTCAGCACCCCCATGGGATTGCATCCTTACAGTACAGTGCATCAGAGTAACCCTGGAGCTACATTAGGATGCCTTACATGACATGGCCTTGCACAGAACCTTACTGACATTTGGTCACTTTTTATAACTTCAGTGTAATAGAGTCGATGTCTTGAAGTGCTCAGTAAAGGCTTAAAAGTGTCTGAGACCATCAGAGTCGTGTGGTCACGATTCCGTTGGGGACAATCTCAACTGTAGGGAGTCCCATTCACGAAGAGCACACCTGTGTCTTAGGTCCTGATGGGGTCACTTGATGTTTGGCAGCCAGGAGGGAGTGCCGGGTTTGGGACATTTATCACTGCATGTTGTGTGAGGGACTGGAAGCAAGGAGGAAGGCAAAGGCACAGTGCTGGGGGAATCTATTCATCCCTTCCTCATCCATGCTACACCCACTGCGGCAGCCACCAGCTGTGCGATGCCCTCTCCCTACCATTGAAAGAACTCAGGGCACAGGTGCCTCTGTCCTAGCCTGAGGATTCCACTCAATTGTGTGTTTTGATCCAGTGAAATCAGGATTCTCAAGCAGACTGGGCGTCAACTTGTGCAGTCTGGTTCATGGTTCAGAGTGCCCTGACAGAACTGTACATCAGAAGGTGCACAATGCATTGGCCCAGCAATAGGAAAATTTATCTGTGCTTACCTGAATGTTTCCTTTTTCTGAGTAATAAAATCCATAGATTCCTTCCAAAGGATACTTTGGCCTATTTGCAGCATGAGGGCAGAACCAGGCCAGTCAGCCACCAGTAGCTGAGGAGTGCCTCCACCTTGTAAAGATCTCTCCAGTTGAGATAACCTCCATAGCCAGGATAATTCAAATCTTCTTTCCTAAATTACAGATTGTGTTAAATATACTTTGAGGAGGGGGGGAAAAAAAGCCAGCTTGGTCAATTCCACTTGATCACAATCTCCATCTGAAACTTGATTCTGCATCATTAAAGTCAATGGGAGTTTTGCCATTGACTTGAAAGGGAGTGGGCCTTAGTTGCCCCTCTCCCCCAGAAGGAGCACTTATTTGTAGAAACCAGCTGGAATGCCCCGCATTGTCATCACAAACATTATGTCCCATTTGCTTGGAGCTTTTTGAATTAAGGCACTGAGACATACACAGGGGGAAATCCTGGCCCCATTAAAATCACTGGGAGTTTTCAACCACAAACTTTAAGCCTGATCCAAAGTCCACTAACGTCAAAGGCAAGACTCTCAATTGACTTCAGCGAGCCTTGGATTAGATTCCATGAGCTTTCTTAACCATATCTCCAATGCATGAGTTTTCACAGGACGCTGCAGTTAAACTCCTGCAGTGCTGTCCCAGAATGCATTGGGTGCAATTTAAAACCCGATGTGCATTCTCTGGGGCACAGTCTCTTTGGTTGTTCCAAAGTCCTAGTCAGAAAACTGAATGGGATATTCCCTAAAATATTATCCCCAGTCTCTTTAAAGTATCTCACACTAGGAACTCAACAAAAAAACACCTCTCTAAAGTCACTGTTAGTGTTCAACCATGTCAGTCTGACTTGTCCTTTGTTCCAATATACTACTTCTCCTGTGTATTGGATTTTTGATTGAGAGGATCTGCAATAATTATTTAAAAAGCCATGTTTTTAATAAATGCTTTGTGAGGAGCAAGCCATTTTTTTTTCAGAAAATGAGCTTTATCCCTAATTAAGGTAATGGGATAGAACAGCTAATGTATCAAATTTCATGCATTTGAGCCCAGAGGGGATCAAGAGGTAGAGCTCTCGAAACAAAGACATGATTCATTATATGAAGTGGAAAATGGAAATAATCATATTTGTGGAAATGAATTGTGAAGGAGATAGAGGCTGAAAAAAACAAGCTGGAATAAAAAGCAAGAAATGCACCTGATCTTAACAAAGAGAAGAGTCAAAGCCTGGAAAAAAATATTCTCTGGTTTTATCTGTTGCTCTCCAGTAATTCCTATCCAAAAAACCCTGATAAAAACTGGAAAAGGAAAAAACCTATCTAACAGCATGAATCAGAAAATGCTGACGTTCTTGCCATTTTAATGGTCGTGATCCTTTTTTCTGAACCTACCAGGTGTCTGTGTTCTTTTTTTCCCCCATGGTAAAATAAAATAAACAACCATTTCCTGCAGGAAAAACCCACACAACAATCAAATTAAATGCTACTGTGTTCCTGGCATTTCCTACTCCTTTGCCTTCCAGCTTCCTTTTCTCTCCTGTCGTCCATTAGTCTCTGAGATGACTGACTGATCCAGGGGCTGTGGAGCACTATTTAAAGTGGGGAGACCATAGAATTGCCTCCCCCAACCCTCCTCTTCCCCTCTCAGGTGTTTCTCATCCAAGCAGCCTGACTCCCCTGGCCCATGAGCCCCTACACTCACCCCTCCCAATTTGAGTGAGTGGTGGTGTGACCTCGTGCACAAAATGCCACTCAGGTCTGGCCCAGCCAAAAATTGGGTAAGCCATGGCTGGATTCCCTCCCCACCCCATCTCCATGGCCAAGTTCAAGTTTTGTAAACAACATATGTTTATGTATGCAGTGTAGTTGTAGGCATGTTGGTCCCACATTATTTGAGAGACAAGGCACGTGAGGGAATCTCTTTTATTGGACCAACTTCTGTTGGTGAGAAACAAGCTTTTGAGCTACACTGAGCTCTTCCTGAGCCCCCACTTCTAGCTGTCAAAACAACCCTCCAACCTCTCCGAGCTCATCATCAGACGCAAGATCCACACGGACCAAGACACATCAACTCAAAGCAGCATCAGATCCTGCCAGAACTCAGGTGCAAAACCTGCAGACTTACCTCCACTGCTATGATAATCAACACCCCCGAAAACACACCTTTCAAGATCTATGGGTCTTACACATGCCTGTCACAACATGTGGTGTACCTCATCCAGGTCGCAAAATGCCCCCAAAACAACTATGTGGATGAAAGCAGACAATCACTTGTTCTCAAATGAACTCAAACAGAAAAATGATAAAAAACAATAACACCACATCCCCTGTGGGTGAACACTTTTCACAAAGCAGTCACTCTATACCTGACCTATTGCCCTCACCCTCAAAGGAAACCTGCACAATGCTTTCAAAAGACGAGCCTGGGAGCTTAAATTCATTACTCTGCTAGACACTAAAAATCATGGTCTGAACAGAGACACTGGATTTATGAGTTATTACAACAATCTATAACCCACTAACCTCGTCTTTTTGTCCTGTGACTGCAGAGGTGTTAATGGGCCACTCAACCTTGAATGGTCCCTATGGGTATGTCTACATTGCAGCTAGGAACCCGTGACTGACCCATGGCTGCCGACTTGCGCTCACAGGGCTCGGGCTGCAGGGCTGTTCATTACAGTGTAGAATTCCCATCTCAGCCCACCTCACAGGATCTTAGAACCCAGGCTCTAGCCCAAACCCAGAAGTCTACACTGCAATGAAACATCCCTGTAGCCCAAGTCCTGTTAGCCTGAGTCAGCTGCCATGGGTCAGCCACAGGTTTTTCATTGCAGTGTAGACATTCCTTTAGAATATGTGCTTACTACTTATGCTAAACAATCTGTTCCACCTTGCATTTAGCTGTGACACTGGGATTACTTTTCCCAGACCTGAAGAAGAGCTCTGTGTGGCTCGAAAGCTTGTCTCTCTCACCAATAGAAGTTGTTCCAATAAAAGAGATTACCTCACACATCTTGTCTCTAATGTGTTTTACATGTCCTTTATTTGCTGCTGTTGTACGGCTCCTCTTTCCCTGTCCTCATCTTCTGTCCTTGTTTCCTGTGTTTCTCTATTTGTAGACTGTAAGCTCTCAAGGCAGGGACAGTCTGTCTTTTCTGTAAAGCGTGATGAATAAACTGAGTTACTTCCTTAATAGAACACACAGACTCTGAGTTAATGCCTAAACACACATCCTTTACTAGTAACTCACAACAATAATGCGCCATAAACCTCTTCTCAATCTTCCTGCCTGAGACTGGTTGTCCCGAGGGTTTACCAGCAGGACTTTCTGGCCAAGATTTTCAAAAGTGACTAGTGATTTTGGGTATCCACTTTGAGATGTCTTAAAGAGGGTCTGGTTTTTCAGAAAATGCTGAGCATGTTCTCTCCCAAAATCAAATTCTGTTTACATATCTCAAAATGGGCATGCAAAAACTGAGGCAATCAAATGCATTGGTCATCTTTGAAAATCAAGGTCAGGGATTCCTTGCTGTTCAGTTTCCTTTTCTAACAAAGCCACTTTTATCTCCGAGATGTCCAGAGTAGAATTCTGTCTATCTAAGGAATTTATATGGCCCCTTCATCAGAGTATCTGAGCACTTCACAATTGCCTGGTGAGGTAAGGGAGCTTTATTATCACCATTTCACAGATGGGGAACTGAGACCCAGAGAGACTAATGGACTTGCTCCAGGTCACCCATGAAGTCTGTGGCAGAGCAGGAAATTGAACTCAAGTCTCTCAGGTCGTAGGCTAGTCCTATGCCAAAACCATTTGACCATCCTACCTAGGGTGCTGCCGTTGTACTAAATTAGCAGATTTATGCTAGTTTCTAACACCTAATGACACCTTGGATCATTAGAATACATGCTTCATACACATTTTCGTCACCCTATCTGTGTTAACTAGCAAAACAATTATTACATGTCAGTTACTGATACAAAAATGGGATGGAGAGTTCTGAATACAACTTGCGGCGGTGAGCAATGAGCTATGCACACCATGTTGTGTTGTGATTTGTGGCAACCAAAAGAGAAAAAGGAAGGTCATGAGTTAGAAGTTCTCTAAGACTACTAAAGAGTTGTTTCCTTTTCCTTAAGAACACAGGGCCTGTGATGTAAGAATTAAGTCTTCTAAGAAAACCGAGGTGAAAAATTAGTTTGTGGGATGGAAACATTATGTTCAAACACTTTTGGAATTAGAATTGCACATTACCAGTGTGAAAGTGGCTGTGTAATATAGTGCAGTGTGTTATCTGTCAGGAGAGAGAGTTATTGCAGATGACTTGAGTCAGCACTGCATCCACTAGCAATTTTGTGTATCTAGCATTGATTTGGAAGAGAAAGGGGAAAAACACACAAAAAAGATAGGAGAGGGTTTTTGATGTCTGAGTTGGAACAGCAGAGAAGGAAATTTAATACTCAGTGGGTATTTGAAATACATAAATGTTGTAAAACTTGAATTATTGAGTGCTCAGAGATTTGGATTTTTGGAAGAAGTCATGGGGGAAGAAAGTTACACATTGTTTGGATTCATTGTTTTAATTTTCTCTGTGTTAAAATTGGACGTTTGCTATGCAATTGATCTTGTCCATCCCATCCCTTCTGTCATTACCAGGGACAGAGTAACTATGGCCTGGATCCATTAAAATTTCCTCTTTCCCCAAACTAAAACTTCTGATTTCCATCCTGCTACACCCAAGGGCAAAACTGGAAGTGCAAAAAGAATGGCTGTTCCCATAGTATTTCTAGCCAGAAACAAGCACTACTGCAAACCTCATATGAACTATTATTTACTAGTTATATCAAGGTCAAGTCCTGGACCTGGCCCCATTGTGCTAGGTGCTGTACAAACACAACACAAGGCAATCCCTACCCCAAAGATCTTACAATATATGGTTAATCCTTGATCCTGTGATCAATCTGGTTAAATTTTTCTTATATTTGAGTTTTCAATGAGATTTTTCATTCAAAATTTGAAGTTGTTCCAACAACAACAAAACAAAACCCAAAAATATTCATATACATTTTTCAGGCTTTTTGACCAGCTACAGAGCTGGCAACATTTGGCCTTTTATGCTGAATTCTTTCATGCTTTCTGTTCAGTTGTGTGTTCTCTAAACAGCAGTGGAGCTTTGCTTGCTTTAAGTTCCATTCTCAACATAAGCTGCAATGCAGGTAAGAGAGCGTGCACTTGAATGGGAGACAGGTAGCAGCAGCACATGCAGAACGAGCATGACAGCTGAGCTCATCATTAAGGCAAGAATGGGAGAAGGGGGCTGATGGCAGGGTAGGGAGTCACTGAGAGTGCTGCCTGCAAGAGGATCATAGCAAGGGGGTCTTCACTTAGTAACCTTCATTTCACTAGAGGAAGGTTACTATGTCTACACTGGAGTCACTGAGTGTGATTCCAGCTTCAGCTGACGGACCAGAGCTAGTTCTAATCTAGCTAGCTTGGGTTCACAGCTAACGCTGTAGCAGAGCAAGCTTCAGTGCAGGCCCTGCAAGTCATTACCCAGGGTTCTGGGTAGGTTTGTACAACGCACATTGAAGCTGGTGCTGCTATGGCTTCGCTGCTCTGGGACCCAAGCTAGCTAGATTCAAGCTAGTTCAGGTATGTCAGCCTGAGCTGCAAACACAGTGCGATTGCAGTCTAGACACACCCTAAGACACTTTCCACTAAATGTTGGGAGTTGCTGTATTAAAGACTTCCAGGATCCAGAGACAAAGCAGCTTTCATAAATGTCGCTACCTAGACATTTCTTCTTTGGGCTGACTGTTGATCTCACTTATATAAGACAATGGAGTTACCCCATTGGAAAATCAGTGCAAACGAGATGAGAATCAGGCCCTTTGTTTTAAACCTAAATATCTCATGTGCTATGCTTCTTTGCCTGTAGGCAGGAGAATCATACTTGGTATTGTAGCCTGAATGACAAGATTCACCCTCAAACAGCAAATATTGCTCTTGGTTATACCATTGTAAATGTGCAGGAATCCCACGGATCTCTAGGGATTTGCTCAGCATTTACATCAGAGTAACAGAGGGTAGAAATTGTGCCTCTGTTTTAACATAAGCGAGAAGTATTTCAGAAAATGCTTTAAAGAAGAAAACCCCTTCGATAACAGAGCAAATGAGAAATGTAAATCTCGATGTGGTCTTTTTCCTCAGGAAAAACATATATTAAAGGATGCCTGCATTTTATTGCTGTAGATGTGTGATTTACTATACAACAAGCACTGTGTGTCATCTTTGCATTCAGCTCCACTGATCAAGAAAATAAATTAGATCCTGAAATCTTTGTGCCCATGATAGTGACTTAGTATGAGAAGTCATTAAAGCAGTACATTATACACACAGCTGTTAACAACATGTAAGTATCTTGTTTTCCTTCTTTTGGTTCAGAGGAACATCAATTAGTTCAGTGATATTTACACTAATATCTTTATTTATTCGGTGCAATTGTCCATCTGTTTCATCGAGGACTGGAATTACAATGATTCTGCCAGGAGTGAAGGCATTAGACTTGCTGATTGTTAACCTTTCCCAGGAGATAAGAAGACTCATGTTTACAATTTTCCTACATATAGGAGATAACAGAACGGCAACATGGCAGCTCTGAGAGAAGGGATTTGAGAAATAATCCTAAACAAGAGAGGGGGGGAGGGGGGAAATTAACAAACTCGCACTTGCAAGTATTCTGTCTGAAAACCACCGTTAAAAGGAAAAACCACAACAAAATGAGCAATATCTAGTTAAAACTCAAATGGATTGAAACAACTGCAGAGCTGTGCTCCATGGTATGTCTTATGTACTCTCACTAGGTTATGGAGGGGGAGAGTAGTGTTTAACATGAATTTATATTGCTTGCACCTGACCAAAATGTCTCTTTCTCTGACATCTCATCCCAGTATCTCACTGTCAGTTTAAACTTATCCGGGGCAAATATGAGGTCCTGAATATCCCTGCCAAACTCTCAACTTGTATGTCATTGTTGACAATACACCAACCTCCCTGTCACCTACCAGGAGGTCAACTTTGACTTCTCCTTCTTTCAGGCTGCATCCAAGGCTTGATTCAGAGCTCTGCCCTTCCCTACTCATTTGGTCTTGTCTCCTCTGGAGGTGACATTGTCCTCTTCTCCACCACCAATGGCATCAAATTGTGTACATTGCTAACCTATGGACCTGCACAGTGGTCCCTCACTGGGGACTCTGAGTGCTATCAGATTACAAATAATAAATAATTCACATTTTTCAGGGTTTTAACACAAACACAAAGGCTAAAAACTTAACAGAAAAATTTAAATTTTGCAAATACTTTATGGGTCCACCAGACAAGTCCTGTAATGGCCATAGTATGGGTTTAAACCATGAATTTCTGATCTGAATGTGACGTTTGAGGGAGATTTGGATCTGATATTTGGACCGGGATATCCTACAGGAAGAGCTGGATGACCTTGTAAACTGGAGTAATAGTAATAGGATGAAATTTAATAGTGAAAAGTGCAAGGTCATGCATCTAGGGAGTAATAAACAAGAATTTTAGTTATAAATTGGGGACACATCAGCTGGAAGTAACGGAGGAGGAGAAGGACCTTGGAGTATTGGTTGATCACAGAATGACTATGAGCTGCCAATGTGATATGGCGGTTAAAAAAGCTAATAGAGTTTTAGGATGCATCAGGCGAGGTATTTCCAGCAAAGATAAGGAGGTGTTAGTACCGTTATACAAGGCACTGGTGAGACCTCATCTGGAATACTGTGTGCAGTTCTGGTCTCCCATGTTCAAGAAGGATGAATTCAAACTGGAACAGGTTCAGAGACGGGCTACTAGGATGATCCGAGGAATGGAAAACCTGTCTTATGAAAGGAGACTCAAAGAGCTTGGCTTGTTTAGCCTAACCAAAAGAAGGTTAAGGGGGGATATGATTGCTCTTTATAAATATATCAGAGGGATAAATATTAGGGAGGGAGAGGAATTATTTAAGCTTAGTAACAATGTGGACACAAGAACAAATGGATATAAACTGGACACTAGGAAGTTTATACTTGAAATTAGACGAAGGTTTCTAACCGTTAGAGGAGTGAAGTTCTGGAACAGCCTTCCAAGGGGAGTAGTGGGGGCAAAAGACCTATCTGGATTTAAGGCTAAGCTTGATAAATTTATGGAAGGGATGGTATGATGGGATAGCCTAATTTTGGCAATTAATTTGGCAATTGACCTTTGATTATCAGCAGGTAAGTATGCCCAGTGGTCTGTGATGGGATATTAGATGGGATGGGATCTGAGTTACTACAGAGAATTCTTTCCTGGGTGCTGGCTGATGAGTCTTGCCCACATGCTCAGAGTTTAACTGATCGCCATATTTGGGGTCCGGAAGGAATTTTCCTCCAGGCAGATTGGCAGAGGCCCTGGAGGTTTTTCGCCTTCCTCTGCAGCATGGGGCACGGGTCACTTTCTGGAGGATTCTCTGCAGCTTGAGGTTTTCAAACCGCAATTTGGGGACTTCGATAACTCAAACATAAGTTAGGGGTTTGTTATTGAAGTGGATGGGTGAGATTCTGTGGCCTGCATTGTGCAGGAGGTCAGATTAGATGATCATAATGGTCTCTTCTGACCTTAAAGTCTATGAGTTTGGATCCATTTCTGCTTCAAGTCCATCTTTATCAAAGAGATGTGGATCCAAAATTCTCCCAAGTGTGAAATTGATGAGGGTGTTCAAATTTGGGCCCCTGTTTGGTAGTTATAAATCAAGTAAATAGAAATTAATCATGGCTCTATCCTTTTTAGCACTACTTTTCCTAAGATGATGTAATATAAAGATGATTAGAAGCTGGAATTTTTTTTGATGTACCTTCCTTGTCATCAAATGTCATAGACTCGTGTCGTGTCGTCAGATGGTACCGGTGTGGTGCTCTGCTCTTGTTTGATGATGATAACAGTCGGCTGCATGCGTGTTCCCTCTGTGTGCTGCCCCGAGAGAACTCCCAAAGACCACAGACTCCAATAAGGTACGAAGGAACCAGGGCCAGGTTTATTGTCAAACAAAGCACAGTAATAGTTTCCTATAGACTCTACAGGACATTGTGCCCCCTGGCAATGGACATAGCTCAGTCAGTGGCAGGACTTTCCTCTGCCCCCTAGGGCAGACAAAGACGTCCACTCAGGGATACATTCTTATACACTTTTGCAAACAGATTACTCATCGCTCCTGATGCATTGAGGTACAGCCCCTCTGTTAGGGGGTTGCCTTCTCCTGGCACAGATTAGTTTGAACAAACTATCCATCATACTATCCATCGTATTGTCCTTTCATATCGTATTGTCTCCACTGTATTGTCCTTTCATATTGTCTATCCATCATATTGTTCTTTTATACTGTCTTTAGGTTAGGTCTACCTGTTCCTTGTTATCTGTGTGGGATATGTTCGTACCCAGCTGCTCTGGTGCTGTCTTGGCACATGTTCATTTTATTAGTGATTTCTAGCAGCCCTCTTCTTGCCAACTTCTGAGAGTGGGACCTGCCTCTGGCTCACAGCCCAGCTTTGCTTAACAATGTCTTGACTATTACTCTAGTTCAGGCCTCATACTGGGCCCTGATACCAAGGGCTTCTGTCTCATGGACTCATCTTACTACATAGGGCTAGTGTATGCTTCATCTCTATTGCTACAGATGTGTAATTTACTGTAAAGCCAGCACTATGTATCTTCTTTGCAGGCAAATCCATTGATCAGGAAAATAAACTGGGTCCCAGAATCTTTTTTTACTCAATATAATGCTCTCTATGGGAAGTCATTAATGCAGTAAATCACATTCACAAATGTTGACACCATGAATGCATCTTGTGTGCCTCCTTTTGATACAACCAAGCATCAATTAGTTCAGTGATATTTACATAAATATCTCTATTTAGGGGGTCGAATTGTCCATCTGTTACACTTAGAATTTAATTACAGTGATTTTTCTGGAAAGGAGGAATTAAACTTTCTGAATGTTAACCTTTTCCATGAGACAATAGCAGCTATGTTCACAAGCTAGGTGCAGTTAGATAGGCTCTGCTGAAATGCTTTTGTTTCAGAAGACAACATATTTTTTTTAAAAGTTACTTTCAAAATATAACAAGTCCTATTAAACTGAATCAAAGTTCGATTCTTAGAGCCAGGTGTAATTGACTTCTATATTTTGGTGGACAGATGTCCACATCAGAAAAACCACTTTCACATCATAATGGTCCCTTCTGACCTTAACGTCTATGATTCCAGTGTATGATTCTATGATTTTGGTACCAAGTGGCATCGTTGTTGACAGTCTGAGACAGGATCAAGGACAGTCATGAAGATTATGCTGTTCACTAACCTACAAACATGGTCCCATCAGGTCCAAGCTGAGGCATCTTACAGGGACTGTAGTGTGGAAGCTTGTTTTACCCATATCTAGTATGGATGCTACTGAAATCTCACAAGAATGGATGTTCTTACCAGTTTTCAGCAGAGGTTTGTTAAAGTATTTCAAGATAGTTGTTCTCATGAGATGTCCACCATGGTTGATGGCCTCCAAGATCATTCAACCGTCCTGCCATATGAGGGCAAAAGTTCTCAAGAACAGTTCAGGAGGTTTGGTGCTATCAGCTCTGATATCCAGCATGAATCAGTCACTGTAAAACACATTTTTGTATGTATCATCTTGACTCCCTGTACTAGCTGACTCACACTGAGGACAAGGGACCAATAGCCAAGGCTAGCCAGGAGAGATCTCCTTTAATCTAAATGATAAAGGCCTTTGTTTCTGGAGCTGTCAGATCAGGGTTCTAGTTTCTTTTCCTCATCTGTATCATTTATTTAGTGATTGTGTTTTTTGTTTGCAACACATGGTTTTGTTCCATCTCTAACCAGACTCTGATCCATAACATACACCTAGGACCTGATTTTACTCTCTTCCAGAGTAACTCTATTAAATCAGGAGCAATGCCATTAAGGTCAGTGGAGTTGCTCTGATGTAAAATTGGTGTACATGACAAGAGAATCAGGCTCCTAATCTGGATTCAGAGCTGAACACCAAATCTGTGAGCAATTTCTGCCTAAAATAAAAATGAGCTGTAACAAGCACTCAGCTCGTCCATAAAAAGTGCTCAACATTGCCCCTTTTCTGAGTTGTTTCCACAAAAAAACAGGATTTTCTGCAGGATTTTTTAATATCAGCACAAGTTTGGTCTAAATTTGCAATCACCAGCCCCACCTCCCTGGATATCGGTGAAAATTTCAGTGCAACTGTTCATGGTGTTGTGATGGGGTATACCTCCCCCACACTGAGCAAGTCAGGGTGACACCGCACTGTGGGCCGAAGAAGCCATACCCCCTCACCCCTGCTGTGCATGCTCCCATCGGGTCCGAGTACAAAAAAGATCAGCTCAGCTCAGTCAGGGCTGACTGCCAAGCAGGGAGGACACACCTTGCCAGCTCCAGCCCGGGAGCTGCTGAAGCCCCAGATTGCAGAAGCCAGACCAGTCAAGACCCAGGCAGACACCTGGCTACCTGAAGACACTCAAAGGAGGGTGGTGCCACTGAGAGCTGAACAGGCTGAGGAACCTGGAGATACCCAGACCGCCACTTCAGGAGAAAGGGTAGGAAGTAGCCACGGAGGACTAAACATCTATGGTTGCAGAGCCGAAAGCGAAGTCCAGCATATTTTGGTCGGATCTCAGCTGACCCAATGGTTAGTACACTCACCACTGACAGGGCCCTGGGCTGCGACCTGGGGGAATAGGCAGGGCCCAGGTCCCCCTACCCTGGCCATCCCCCTACAGCCATTAAATCATACCTATACTGACTCTGGCCATTGGGCCACACAGTCCTGAGGGAGAGGGCACCTATATTGACTCCAGCCACTAGACAAGGCTGCCCTGAGGTTAAGGGCAGTCAGATGGACTTGGCCACAGGGCTGCAACACCCTTGCCCCGCTCAAGAAGGGGACGGGGTGTACTCATCCCACAACCGGTTTATTTATGAATGATGAGCTGAGTTTGCTGGTGTGTTGTCATTGGTGCAAGTCCCTGATTGGCTGAACCCATTGTACATGAATAGGAGAGTCTGCAGAAGCTATTTTAATTTCTTTGTACAAATGTTTTCTGAAGAGAGGAAAGATGCGCCTCACAGACATTAAATTGGGAAGGAGAATGTCATCTGCTGAAGTCTGGATGGGAGTGATTGCCAACCCCAAAGTAACAAGATGCCCTTCATTTCACATAGTTGTAAGTGATACCATGAAAAAATGTAGACAGAAAAAATAAATCAAGAGCACTTCACTACATTTCCAATATGTTTCCAGATGCAAGTACAAAAGCAAGAGATTAATAAAGAAGGAGATGGCTAAAGTAACAAAGGGTTGGTGGGTGGGGGGACAGAAAATCAGAGAATATCAGAAGCTTCTGTATAACATGATTTTTTTTTCAGTCAACATACTGGCAACTGCTCCTGCTAAGGGTTACTCAGGGTTTCTATTATAAATGCCTGTTTCTAAATATCATAACTCAGCTGCAAAAGCAGAGCATGCATGGATGTTGCAAATATGGTTATAAGACCAAATTCAGAGATGAATCAAAGGGGATCTAGAGAAGTTCTCAGATGGTGTAATTCACACTTTTTTGGCTCCCCTCATATGGGATTCACCAATGTAGATTAATTCAACTGAATTCTGCTGTCAATTACATGGGGTTAACTCAAGAGGAACACATGGATTTCATAGGAAATCCTCTTGATTTGCATCAGTGTAAATGAGAGCAAAAATTGGCTTCCTGATTGCAGGCAAAATTCATTCCTCACTTATCCCATGATGACTCATGGCTCTTACTTAGACTCATACCCATTTAGCAATATGTAATTTATACACACACAATTATGCATCACCTCAGAATTTGTTCCTCAGGCTGATATGAGGGGAGGACCTGCTATCCACAAATACAGGTCAATAGGCTGGAAACCTGAGTTTGAGGGAGTAGATTACATTTAGGGAAAAATCTATTAACTCATCAGATCATGTTATGGAAGCATCCCTGCTTCTCCCCGTCTCCAGCAGCAACATGGTGTACGTGAAATGTATCTGCTCACAGAGGCTATAGGGAAGTTACTAAAACCAGTTCTACTTTGAAGATTTTTACAAATACAAAAAGGATGCTTAGCCCTCTATTCCTGGTATCAGATTGTTATGCATCTTGTTTTAATGCATTTACTTCTATCCTGTAGTGAGTCGATGACTCACCGCTGCGGCACCTCCTGCTGGTAGTCTTGGGAATTAGCTCTGTCCACTCAGGAACGCCCTCTGCAGGCCAGTGTCCCGCTTGCCGCTGGCCCCGGTGCCCCTTCCAGACCCCGGTGTCCCTTCTCTTGGGGTTCTGCCCCCTGCAGTACTCCACAGTCTCTCAGGGTCTCCCCTCCCCAGGGAACCCCCAACCCTCCTATCCCCACCTTGCCTCAGTCTTTGGCTACTGTCAGACACCATCTGGCCCCCGCTCACTGGGGCAGACTGCAGAGTAATTGCCTCTCATCATCGGCAAGGAGGGTTTGGACCTGCTGCCTCTGCCTACCCTTGAGCTGCCCCTTTGCAACCCCAGTACCTTCTCGGCCTTTAGCAAGGCCTGCAGCCTGGGGGCTTTCCAGGCTGGAGCTCCCCCAGCTCCTTTAGCCCCTTCCCCAGCCCTGCTCCAGTCTAGGTACCCTGCTCAGCAGCCAGGCCCTTCTTTCTCTATGGTGAGAGAGAGACTGCCTAGCTCCAGCCTAGCAGCCCCTTTATAGGGCCGGCTGCAGCCTGATTGGGGTGTGGCCCCAGCTGAGGCTGCTTCTCCAATCAGCCTTTCCCAAGCCACAGCCCCCTCCAGGGCTGTTTTTAACCCCTCCGGGCAGGGACAGAGTGACCACCCTGCTACATATCCATCTACACATGTTGGATTAGCTCAGCCAACAAAGTACTTCAGTACCAAACCGAAATGACAACCTGCCTTTATTCCAGATCCCCTAGATTCCTGGAAATGCTAGCTTTTAACATACTGCCCCTATTCTTGAGATGGCTCTGTTGATCATATCATCTCTGTCTTCAGAATGTCTGTTGTCATTTCCTGCCAAGATCATGGCCTGCTTTTGTGAGCAAGCAAGAATTCTAAAAGGCAATTAGCATTCCAATGGGTCAGCGACTTTTATATTTCTGGTTACAATCTGTTTTCTCTAAATTGAAGCAGGAGTTAAGAGTGTTCATTCTCATCTTTAATCAAGAGAGATTAAAGCTACTCATATTACTAGCAGGTTAGGAATTGAATTGATTGATTGGTTAATGTTGGCAAAGTGCCTTGAAAATATAAAGCACTATGTCCCAGATGCTCAATGGCTTTAGGTATTTAAATCTGAACCTTTGAGAATCTGGACCCATAAACTTACAAAATATTGTTGTGATTGTGATGGGCTCGGTCACAGAGACTCCCCTTGAGACTGTCACTTGATGAGCTGGGATACCACTGAGAACAACTCTCCTGCCAGGACAGGCCCCCCTCCACTCCTGTCTTGCTGAGTCAGACACTCCAGTCAGCTCCAGCACAGACCCAGAGGTTGGGCCACACCTCTCTTCAGTTCACTGAAACTGTGAAATTCACTCAGCCCAGGGGCTTCTCAGTTAACTGGGATTTTCCCAGCACCCAGTGTTCAGCCTTTCTGGGAGCCTGAACCCCAAATAAATCCACTTCACTCTGTATAAAGCGTATACAGGGTAAATTCATAAATTGTCCATCCTCTATAACACTGATAGAGATATATGCACAGCTGTTTTCTTCCCCAGGTTTACTAATAAATGGAAGTGATTTTATTAAGTATAAAAAATAGGATTTAAGTGGTTTCAAGTAATAACAGACAGAACAAAGTAAGTCACCAAGTAAAATAAAGCAAAAATACGCAAGTCTAAGCCTAATACATTAAGAACTGATTACAGGTAAAATCATACCCTCAGAGATGTTCCAATAAGTTTCTTTCACAGACTAGACTCCTTCCTAGTCTGGGCCCAATCCTTTCCCCTGGTACAGTCCTTGTTAGTTCCAGCAGACATCTTAGGTGGTAAGCAGAGGCTTTCTCATGAGTGGCAGCCCCTCTCTTCTGCTCCACCCTCTTTTTATAACTTTTGCACAAAGCAGGGGTCCTTTGTCTGTGCTTGGCCTCCACCCCTCCATCTGAATGGAAAAGTACAAGAATTAAGATGGATTCCAGTATGAGGTGGGTGACATGATCACATGTCCTGTGAGACCCCAGCCTCCATTCTTCCTGGGCTGGCCCACACATACACAGGAAGGTTTGCAAGTAAATAGAGCCTTTTACAGTTCATTGATTCTGAAGCACCCTTAATGGCTTCCACTTAATATGTTTACATCAGTAATGCAAGTTTATATCTAATTCTCCTAACTCGAGACATAGAAATAATATATGCAAAGAAATAGGATAAACACAGTAGATATAAACTTGCATTACTGGAATAAGCTTTGTAATGATACCTTACAGGAGACCTTTTGCATAAAGCATATTCCAGTTACATCATATTCATATTCATAATCTTATTTTCATAAAGCTTAACAGCATGCATATGCTCACTGCTTGGCTGTATAGAAGCAACCTTTACAAATCCTGTGTGGTAAGAGGCAGTAGCCTGGGATACTCCTGTGCTCTGAGAAGCAACAGTTCCCCTCTTAAGGCTCCCGAATTTAACCCTGTAGGTTTCAGGTGTAATCTGAAAATGTTTCAAAACCAGTTCCTTAAATATACCATAGTTTGAATCATCAGCAATCGGCATCTTACTGAATATGTCCAGAACTCTTCCAGTCAATTTTGCAACCAATGTAGTCACCTTCTGATCCTCAGGAATTGCATGGAGAGTGCACAGTCTCTCAAAGGTGATAAAATACTCGGCAATATCACTGGCTTCATCATATGGTGGACATAACCGCTCCCATTTATGGATTTTTGGGGAAATGAAGCCAGCTGCTGAAGGGTTCTGTCTCTTCCACGCCATTACAACCAGTTCATGCTTTTGGGTCTCAATTTTGGCTTCAATTTCTTTGTCTTTTAAGTCCGGGGCTTACTGGTGGGCAGCCTTTTCTTTGTCAGCCTCCAGCTGCCTGAGTTCCAGGGCAGCTTTTTATTCTTCAGTTTGAGCCTGTTTCTGGACCTCAACTTCTTTGTCTTTTAACTCCATGGCTCTTTCATGAGCAGCTTTCTCCCTGGCAATTTGTGCATCGATTTCTATTTGTCTTAATTCCATCTGCCTTTTGTGTTCATTTTCCTTCTCAGCAATCTGCAACCTGTGCAGTTCTAGCTTCTTTTGAGCTTCACTCCCGCTCATTTTGCTTACTTTTCTGTCCCTATTTCCTTACCTGAAATAAGCAAACAGAAAATAGACAGAGGAGTTATTGGCTTGTTGTTCTCCAGCCACCACACTTAAAACTCACTTAAAATCATTACCAGTGTCTCAAAGCAATCAGCTATGCACATATCCTGTTTGACTACGCCACTGTGACAGGTTCAGTCACAGTGATGATTACAATAAATTTATTCAAGACCTTGTTCTTACCGATTTTAATTTCAAGTTCCATTCTTAAACTGGCAAAATTGGCAACATTTTGGGTGAAATGGGAGAGAGAATCTTATTGTATCCCAGCTGTTTCTCCTATCCTCAATTGTCTACACACAATTTTTGCACCGATTAACTTAAAACATTTCAAACCCTTGTGTGGACACTCTTATTGACAGTTTACTTTCTATCAATTGGGATTGATTAAATCTGATTAAAAATTGATTTAAGTGAAAACACTGCAACTTTCTCATGAAAATAAATGAAAATAAGAGGCCTTATCTTAAACCTTTCCATAAGGAATTTAAGGCTCCAAAACAAGCCTGTTTAAACCCAAATAACAGTGTTTACATGGCCTTTTTTATCAGTCATCCCTTTAAGTAAATAAGTTTAAAATCACAGCTTCAGACCTACTCTATACCAAAAAATTAGGTCAACCTAGCTATGTGGCTCAGGGCTGTGAAAAAAATTCACACCTGTGTGATGTAGCTAAGTTAAACTAATTCCCACTGTAGGTCACTGGAAGAATTCTCCCATTGACCCATCTCTCAGGGAGGTGGATTACCTATATTGATGGGAAAACTGTTGTGTATTTGGTTGTTGTGGTAATAGAATCTTGTGTTGCTATGGCAACTGAGTTTGATTATTAGGGGATAGCCCAGCCAGTTTTGGCTGGCTGTTGGTTAGTTCTGTGAGTGGCAATAAAATGGCTGCTTCAAGGTTTACAGCTCTCTGTGTCTCCAGTGATTTCTTCCTAAAACTGTTGCCCCCAAGGATATAACAGCATGGCGACAAGGATGGGATCTCTGTGCTGCCCCAGGAAGTAGAAGTTAAGGTACAAAACAAACAAACCTTTTTTTTTTTTTGCTCCTGGAAGGGGGTGAGAACTGGCTTGTTTGCACTGACTGTGGAAACTGAAACTAAAATCATGGCTACACTTACAGGGCACTGGAACCTTTTGAGGAGTCTCTAGTGCAATGGCATGTATATACTGAGCGTTTTGAGCTTTTTGTTATTGCAAATGATATTAAAGAATATTGGCACCTTCTTCTCTTCTGATGTGTTGTAGGGGCTAAGACCTACTCCCCGCTATGTAGCTTACTACACCCTGTTAAGCCAGAGACTAAATCTTACAGTGATATTGTGGAAATCCTGGGGTCTCATTTTTCTCCAAAACCACTGGTAATTGCTGAACGATATAGGTTCCACAAAAGAGACCAGAAAGAAGACGAAACAGTTGTACAATTTGTAGCAACTTTGAGAAAGCTAGCAGAACACTGTGAATTTAAGGAGATGTTAAATGATGCCCTATGTGACAGGTTAGTGTGTGGCCTATTGACAGAGGCTCAGCTTACCTTACAGAAGGCCATTGATATTGCTGTCTCCATGGAACTAGCTACAAAGGAGGCACAATCCATCGGTGCATCCCCTAGGGTGCATGAGGTGTCACAAGAACCTACCCACAAAACTGTCAGGAATGTTACCGCTGTGGTAAGCCGGGTGACCATGCATCAAAATGCTGGTGTAAGGACCTAGTGTGTTGAAACTGTGGCAAAAATGGACACATTGCGTGTGCCTGTAAACAAAAGAAAAAGAGGCCTGTGGTCTGGCCGACCAAAAAGGGAAATCTGCATACCCTAGAGCAGACCCAGGATGACCAAGGAGATACCTCCTCACAAGAAGAAGAGCTACTCCACGTTTTATCTTTGACAGTGGGCTCAGATGAATTCTGGGTAACCCTGTTGTTGGATGGCAAACCTATATGCATGGAACTGGACACCAGTGCAGCTGTTTTGCTGATCTCAGAGACTGTGTATAAGGAAAAGCTACAGCATCTTCCGCTGAAAGCAACAAAAACAATGCTAAAGACATATACGGGAGAAGCTGTGCCCATGTTGGGCACTACTGATGTTAAAGTGGAGCTCAGTGGACAGGCTGCTAAATTGCCACTGTTTGTGGTGAGAGGTAATTACCCAGCCTTAATGGGTAGGTCTTGGCTTAGGAAGATCCAGCTGAATTGGGCAGAAGTGTACCAGTCTGACCTCTATACTAAGGAAATATGCTGCTGTTTTTGGAGATGATCTGAGAAGTATGAAAGGAATCACTGTGACATTGAACATTTAAACCTGACAGTCAACCAAAATATCTGAAATCCAGAACTGTGCCATAAGCCATCAGGCCGAAAGTTGAAGCGGATCTGGAGCGCCTGGTCACAAATGGAGTCCTAATACCAGTTATCCATAGCCCATGGGCAACTCCTATTGTTCCAATAGTGAAGAAAGATGGCTCCCTCCAGATTTGTGGTGATTTTAAAGTCACTGTCAACCCAGTGTTGTGTGTAGAGCAATACCCGCTTCCCCGCATCAATGACCTCTTCACAAGCCTAGCTGGGGGACAAAAGTTCAGTAAGATTGATCTGAGTCAAGCGTATTTACAGATGTACGTTGATGAAAAGTCCCAAGAGCTGTTGACTATTGTGACGCATAAGGGGCTTTATCGATACTGTCGCCTACCCTTTGGAATAACATCTGCTCCCGCCCTGTTCCAGAGGGCTATAGACCAGACCTTGTGTGGCTTGCCAGGAGTCCAGTGCTATCTGGATGATATTCTGGTCACTGGAAGGAATGAGGACGATCACCTAAAAAAATTAGAGGCTACCCTACAAAGACTGGAAGAGTATGGACTGCAAGTCCGCAAAGACAAGTGTGAATTCTTCCAGCCCTCTGTTGAATATTTGAGACACATCATTGATGCTACAGGTCTTCGTAAGGCCCCTGCCAAAGTTAAGGCTATTGTGGAGGCTCCCCCTCCTCAAAATGTTAGCCAGCTTCGCTCATTTCTAGGACTATTGAACTATTATGGAAAGTTCATCTCACATTTAGCCACACTGCTAAAACCACTTCACGAACTCCTTGGGTAGAACAAGGCTTGGAAATGGACTGAAGCCTGTGATGTTGCATTTAACATTGCTAAGGATGCACTGCTAAATTCTGAAGTTCTGACACACTTTGATCCATCCTTACCCCTACAGTTGGCCTGCGATGCGTCCCCTTATGAAGTGGGAGCAGTCACACATTATGCCTTCGGGAGAAGAGAGACCTATTGCTTTTCTTCACGAACTTTAAGCAAAGCAGAAACTAACTATGCCCAAATCAAACGTGATGCATTGGGAATAGTTTTTGGAATTTGGAAGTTTCATCAGTACCTGTTTGGATGGAAGTTTACTCTTCTCACAGACCATCGACCCCAGGACTTCAGTTTTTAGACCCCACACAGGCATTCCTCCATTAGCCGCTAGTCGTATGCAACGGTGGGCATTGTTGCTTTCCGCGCACACATATGAAATCAAATATCGGAAATCCACTCTGCACGGCAATGCGGATGGTCTCTCAAGTTTGCCTTTGCCAGTCAGCTGTCGAGATATTGCCCAAAAGGAAATCTTTTACTTTTACTTTGAACAGGTAGAGAATACACCCATCACCGCTACTCAGGTAAAGAAGGCAACTCGAGTTGACCCAGTATTGTCCCAAGTTATGGACCTGATGATGCATGGAACATCTCAATGAACCTCTCTGGTTTCACCCAACCTTGTTATGTATCTGTCCAGGAGGATGGAGTTATCAATTCAATCTGGTTGCTTGTTGTGGGATAGACATGTCATTATCCCACCACCACTGAGATCACAGATGTTAGAACAGCTCCATTACGGTCACTGTGGAATAGTGTGCATGAAGAAAATTGCATGAAGCTATTTTTGGTGGCCTGGATTGGACAGTGCTATTGAAGAGAAGGTAAGAGCTTGTATGTCATGTCAAGGTGTGAGGAATGCACCCCAGTGGGCACCCCTACATGCCTGGGACTGGCCTGAAAACCCATGGCAATGTATTCACATTGACTTCGCTGGCCCCCTTGAAGGAAGCATGTTCTTGGTTGTGGTAGATGCCCATTCTAAATGGTCAGAAGTGTCTATAATGCAGTCCACTACTGCAGAGAGTTCGATCCAAAAACGACAAGGGCACTTTAGTCATTTTGGTCTGCCAGAACAACTTGTGAGTGACAATGGACCGCAGTTCGTCTCTCAGGAGTTTCAAAAGTTTATGAAGGCAAATGGGATACACCACATCACTTCAGCACCATATCATCCATCCACCAATGGATTAGCTGAAAGATTTGTGCAGACAATGAAACAAGCTTTGAAATCGTCAAGGGGACAATTATCCATTCAAAAGCGTCTGGATACCTTCTTACTATCCTACAGAAACACACCTCATGCTACGACCAAGGCATCCCCGGCCTTTCTAATGATGGGGTGACAGCTGCACACTTGCTTTGATCTGCTGAAACCTTCTGAACCCCAACACATTGTGCAATGTCAGCAGCAAGATCAAGTCATCAGGCGTACACCCAGAGCAAAAGACCGAGCCTTTAGCCCGGGACAGCTGGTTTTGGCTTGGAATTATACTTCTGGAGCTAAATGGGTCCCTACCACTGTCCTCGCTCAAACAGGACCTGTTTCCTACACAGTCCGGACTGCAGAGGATCTCACCTGGCAGCAACATGTAGCTCAGCTGCTGCCAGGTCATACCCGTCCTCAGGACACATCTTCGGTTGAGTTGCCTGACTTCACCACCTCCGGCGAGACACTGAATCAAAAGTCACCTGTTCCTGACTTTTCCCCTTCATTACTGCCAGCGGCAAAGATACCCCTCTGCCCGGCACAAGCTGATACCCCATCCTCACCCATTCACCCTACGAACCCTGAGCCCATTGTCAGGCCCACGCCCAAGACACTTTCGGATGCAACAACACCAGAAGTCTGCTGTAATCCACCTAGAGACAGAAGGCCTCCTCGTCGGCTGGATATTTAGCTAGGGCAAACCCACAGTTACGGGGCAAAATAATCCCCGGGGTTTAGCTGGGAATGGAGACAGTCTACCTTCTCTAGTTTAGTGTTTGTTTTATTTAGGGGACATTCTCATTAAGGGGAGAGGAATATGTTGTGTATTTGGTTGTCGTGGTAATAGAATCTTGTGTTGCTATGGCAACTGAGTTTGATTATTAGGGGATAGCCCAGCCAGTTTTGTCTGGCTGTTGGTTAGTTCTGTGAGTTGCAATAAAATGACTGCTTCAAGGTTTACAGCTCTCTGTGTTTCCAGTGATTTCTTCCTAAAACTGTTGCCCCCAAAGATATAACAAAAACTACTTCTGTCAATGTAGGAAGCATCTATGATATGGCTCTACAGTCCAGAGGCGGCTCTAGCTTTTTTGCCACCCCAAGCACGGCAGGCAGGCTTCCTTCGGCGGCTTGCCTGCGGGAGGTCCCCGGTCCCGCGGATTCGGCGACGCGCCTGTGGGAGGTCCGCCGGTCCAGCAGCTTTGGCATACCTGCTGCCGAATTGCCGATGAATCCGTGGGACTGGTGGACCTCCCGTAGGCAAGCTGCCGAAGGCTGCCTGACTACACCCTCACAGGGACCAGCAGGGCGCCCCCCGAGGCTTGCTGCCCCAGGCATGCGCTGGAGCTGCCACTGCTACAGTGGCACACATGTAGAGCCGTAGCTCTGCTAGTGTAGCCACTGTAGTATAGACATACCATAAGTTAAATGGCTGCAACTCTGCATTTAAACAGGATGTTAAACAATGGTTCTACTGCTCACAGCTGGTTATTATAACTCAGGCTACTAAAGTTTGAGTACATTTTTGTATCCATTAAAAAAAAGTGAATTGGGGGGGAAAAAGGTTAATTGTGCATTTGAGGCCTCTTTCAACTGAATTCAATGGGTCAAGCCCGCAACCTTAAGAACATTGGCATGAACTGAATGCCATCCAAATAAATCAATACAGTAGAAGTCAATATAATCTCTCTAGCTATAAAATGTTTTCTTGTTCCCAGTCTTCCAATTGTTAATATGCACTTCATTGCCAAACTCGGTACTGACTTAAACACCATGCAATCCCACTGGGCCAGATCCTTAGCTGGTGTAATTTAATGTAACTCCATTGAAGTCAACAGGGTTACACTGATTATCCCCAACTGGGGATCTGGCCTAAAATGACTTTAGTGTGGATGCACGGGGTGTAAGTCAGTGCAACAATTTGGCATTTGGGTGCTAGGAAATGTCATGGAGAGCTGTGCCCAACTCAGTGGCCTTGGTTCACAAAGGTATGTAACACTCTTGTCTAGTGGCCAGTGGTTTCACAACATGAATTCAAAAATCTCAGCCAAAGCCTGCAAGTTTCAGATAATTTCTCATGGAAAAGCTACAGTTTCATATGATTGTATAGATTATAAAGCCAAAAGGGACCACTGTGATCATCTAGTCTGACCTCCTGCATAGCACAGGCCATAAAACTTCCCTGAATTAATTCCTGTTGGAACTACAGCAGATCTTTTAGAGAAACATCCCATCTTGATTTTAAAATTGCCAGTGCTGGGGAATCCACCACATTCCTACGTGTGTTGTTCCAGTGGTTAATTACCCTTGCAGTTAAAAATGTACACCTTACTTCTAGTCTAAATTGTCTAGCTGCTTCTTCCAGCCATTTGATAGTCTGATAGACCGAAGAACCCATTATCATTTTTTTTGTTTTGTTTTGGGTTTTTTTGTATCTCAAGGAGTACTTATGAACATGGGCAAACTGTAAGCCTCAGAGAGGCATGGAATTTGCCCCCAAGCAGCCCTATTGGCATCTGGAGCTGCCCCCCTGTGGAAGCCAGGAAATAATTAACAAGGATTTGAAGGGATCTTAATGAATGTTAGTTAGTTAGCATGAGTTAGGCTAGCTGTGACCCTAATGACGTGAGATTTGTAGAAGCAAGATAATATAAGACAGAGTGAACTGTGTGAAAGTTATTACGACCTTGCAATTCAGATAACCAAATGTGCAGTCTTGCTTTTTTCTAGTAGTGAGACAAATAAGATAGCAGAAAGGCTTATGTATAAACAAATGCAATTGTTTTCTCTTTACTGTCTCCATGATTGCTAGCTATTGTCTGTAACAAAAGTATAAATGCTTGCTGTATTTGTTTACTAATTGAGAGAGACCTATCCGGGACAAGGGGCAACCCTGTTTCCTAGGACACTCCCTCCCTCTATTGTAATTACTAGAGAAAGAATAAAGTATTTGATTTTGCTGCACCCAAACAGAAAGCGAGAACTGAGTTTTTCTCCGACAATTTGGGGGCTCGTCCGGGATGGCAACGCCCACAGACACACAGACGGCTATTACGGATCGTTCCCCTTCGAACCCCATGGCACCACAATAGAGGTAAGAGACCTTTTGAAATCTCTATTGGGGTGTCGGAGGAGGACTGTCTGTGGGGACGTCTGTCTCTGTTGGGCTCACGCCATCTGAACTTATTGACTGTGCAGCAGGATCAAATGCAGAGTGGTATTGGGGAGAGGCCCCAATAAGGTTAGTTTATAGCAGTATTAGGAACTGCTGAGTTGGCCAACAAGGAAATGCATAGGTAAATGCATAAGGTAATGCACAGGTAAATGCATTAGAATGCACCGGTGCTGAGGGGTTTTTACCGCCTCAAGAGGGGTTGTCATACCGCCTCATGGTATTGGTCCGGACCAGGTAAAGATGCATCGTGGTTTTTCCAACATTAAAAACCTCTTCCCTTTATCATGCTAAACCTCAATTGTTTTGGGGGAAGAAAAGAAGATGCATTCGTTCTGCAGAAACCTCCAGAGTCCAGGGATTCCTGACTAAAAGAGACATTAAGAACTGGCCCTGGTGGAAGAAATGAAGCATCGTTAATTGGCAAGGAGGGAACTGTGGGGAGCGTGCTTGGGAATGTGGGGTTGAATGGTGGCTTGGATTTCTTCCAGGGGCAGGGCTCTGTGCTTATGGACAAGTACCCTGGGGATGTACTGCCCTCCCTAATTGGCTTCCAGATGATGAATACCGAAAGCGCCTTGCTACCACAAAGGTTACCCCCACTAACCCCTCAACCCTGGCCATCACTTCTGTAATTTATCCAGATATAAACAAAATTGTATATTCTGATGAAATTCATTGGCCAAGGCCTTCCCATCTTACTGATTTATTAGAATATTGCTCAGGAAGACTATTTTTTAGAATTCAAAAGAATTCATATGAGCGAACAATTGAGTGGAAAACAAATGGATCAGTGAAAATAGAGATCCATAATATTACTGCAAATCAGCCCCAAGAATTTATAAATGAAATTGATGGGTTCCATAGTGAAGTAGATATGATGGTTATTCCTGGAATTTGTGCTATGTTACCTAAAAGAGGCCCTTATTGTTATTTGGTTACCCAATTAGTGAATAATCAAACGACTACCCAAAGAGTTTGTTCTGCTACTGGAAATTTTACCTGTATTGAGACCATTCCAGTGACTGATAATGTGACCTGTACTTTATTGCAATACACTCCCCCTTATGCTATTGATGTTAATGCCTCTCGGAAATATATGAAGGTCTACAACCAACAGATGTGGTATAGACCTACGCTGAGGGGAAATGTAGCAGAATATCGGTGGACTGTACTTAACACTACACTAGGGACTGTGAAGTTTACATTGCCTTTATCTAGTTTTCAGATTACCTCTACATATCCAAATTGTTCACAAGGGGCTGCCATTAGATTAGCACAACAGAGGGCCTGAGTTATTTCCTCTAGAAAGAAAAGGGATCTGACAGGATCCTTATGGGATGGGGCCAATACTGCCGCAGCGGTTTGGAATATTTTTAAGAACCAGGAACATGATGAGAAATTGGGCCAATTAGAGAAGGCCACCAGCCTAATTTCTGGGGCACAGCTAACCCAAGTGCAAACCGGAGTGGGTGAGTTACATGTCATTTCCGCTCTTAGTTCTATGACCCAGAATTTATTGAGAGAGATGGTACTGAATATCACTGAGGCTGGGAAGGCATTGCAGTGGGATCTAGCATGTTCAGAAATTCAGGATTTCCTGAATGACCAGCTGATGGCCATTTGGAATGATCTAGAGCACCAAGCTTGGCCCACTGCCCTTACAGACACGTCAGGAGTACCATCTAATCTGTGGCCATGGAGACATACTTGGAGACTTTCTGGATGGAAGTGTGGACGTTCACAGTGCTCCTTCCAAGCATATGGACCGGTTAAGGGGGTGTGAGCTCCCACATACCGAATCCTACCGGGTCCATGGGGAGGATGCATGTGGGATTGGGTGATTCACCGAGATATCTGGGAAGTGAGACCGCCTGATTCTCCTAATCGATTTTTAGTTAGTGCTCCTGGGATTACAGCTGATATTTGGATGGGGTTAGGAAATCTATGGACATTTTGGCCGTTAGAACCACCATAGCTTCAGTGTGTACGGAAACTGAAGCCAGGGGAAGTTGTCACTATTTATGACAATATTTGCTGGGAGGGTAGAGGTCAAGGAACTACCCTTACAGGACACCCACTTTTCCAAGCTAATGATAGCTGTGTGTACGTTGATGCCACCACATTACAAGATATACATATTAATCTTACCACTGCTGCAGGCGATCATATCATTTACTGGCCTGCAGATAGAATGTTGCAAGTAGCTCTTAGATTTCAGGTATATTTTAATTGGACTACAGTAGTGCCTGATCGGTTTCAAAATTTGCTTTCATTGTTACCAGAGGTTCAAAGAATCTCTGAATTGCAAGGGCAAATTCATATGCTTCAGAATATATATCATGCTGAACAGAATGCCTTTCATACAGCTTATAGAGTGTCTACTTTATGTACTAAGTATGATGTATTGTGCTTTGTAACCAAAACTGTACAACAACCCCATTATTTTATTCCTATGGGAATGTTATTGTTTGTAGTGTTGTTAGTTAGTTTAGGATTATGTTATTGTTGTTGTTGTTGTTGTAAAAGACGTAATGATAGTAATAATACCTTTCATGTTCATGCTAATCATGCATTGTCATTACATCCCATGAAAACCCCTAAGGTTGACATATCTGCTGTAGAATCTGAAATCCATGGTTTAATGCAAATTGAGATTTGAAATATTTGTTGTACTAGAAGTACAAAAGGGGGGAGTGTGGAAGCCAGGAAATAATTAACAAGGATTTGAAGGGATCTTAATGAATGTTAGTTAGTTAGCATGAGTTAGGCTAGCTGTGACCCTAATGATGTGAGATTTGTAGAAGCAAGATAATGTAAGACAGAGTGAACTGTGTGAAAGTTATTACGACCTTGCAATTCAGATAACCAAATGTGCAGTCTTGCTTTTTTCTAGTAGTGAGACAAATAAGATAGCAGAAAGGCTTATGTATAAACAAATGCAATTGTTTTCTCTTTACTGTCTCCATGATTGCTAGCTATTGTCTGTAACAAAAGTATAAATGCTTGCGGTATTTGTTTGCTAATTGAGAGAGACCTGTCCGGGACAAGGGGCAACCCTGTTTCCTAGGACACTCCCTCCCTCTATTGTAATTACTAGAGAAAGAATAAAGTATTTGATTTTGCTGCACCCAAACAGAAAGCGAGAACTGAGTTTTTCTCCGACACCCCAAACACACAAGTCAAGCTACGTCTATGCTAATGACCTGTGATCGTCACCCCTTAAACCTCTTCTTTGTTAAGCTAAATAGACTGAGCTCCTTGAGTCTATGCACTTCTCTTTGCTGATAAAAAAAGAGGTGATTTTTTTTTACCTCAGGGTAACTAAAATGCATGAGGCAGGGCCGCCCAGAGGGGGGGGCAAAGGGGGCAATTTGCCCCGGGCCCCGGGCTCCGCAGGGGCCCCCAAGAGAACAGCAGAGGCTCCCGCCTCCGCCCCTCTCCTGGAGCCTCAGCGCATCAAGCGCCGAGTCTCCGCCGGGGCCCCTGAGCCCTACCCCCTCAGAGCCACGTGGTCAAGGGGCGGGGCTGCGAGCTCCAATGGGGCCTGAGCTCCCTCCGCTCGGCGTGGAGATCCCAGCCCCGCCCCCTCACCACGCGGCTCTGAGCGGGACGGAGCTCAGGCCCCGCCGGCCACACGCTGCGGCTGTTCCGGCGAGGCGCTGAGGCTCCGGGTGAGGAGGGAGCCGGGGGTAAGAGGCTGGGGCCGGGGCCGGGGCAGGGAGGAAGCGGGACCCGCCGCCGAAGCGCAGCCCGATCTTCGGCAGCGGGGGGCCCCTTCCGTTCCAGGACCCGCCGCCGAAGTGCCCCGAAGACCCGCGGCGGGGACCCCCCCCGCCGAATTACCGCCGAAGACCGGGCTGCACTTCAGCGGCGGGTCCCGCTTCGGCGGTAATTCGGCGGCGGGGGGGACCCCGCCGCGGGTCTTCGGGGCACTTAGGCGGCGGGTCCCGGAACGGAAGGGCCCCCCGCCGCTGAAGACCCCGGGCCCCCGGAATCCTCTGGGCGGCCCTGGCATGAGGTAAAAACAGACTGAAGATCAGGCAATTTAGTTTTACCATGAGGTAAACTCACTGAGGTCAAGCCCTGGAGGGGGGGATAGTGTTGTTTACCTTACAGTAAAACTAAAATGTATAGGCTTCACTGTGTTTTAACCTCGTGATAGCACATGAATGTTAGTTACCCCGAGGTAAAACACACTTTTTTTCAGCCATGAGGACAAGCCCTATCACTAAGGCTTGTTTTCAATCTTTTAGTCATTCTTTTGGCTCTGAACCCTCTCCAGTTTATCAACATCCTTCTTGAACTGTTGACAGCAGAATTGGACACAGATTCCAGTTGCAGTCACTCCAGTGCCAAATACAAAGGTAATATAACCTCTTACTCAAGTTTCTCTAGTTGTGAATACATAAAGAACAAATAATGCCAGGTTAATTAGGAATTAGGCTCACATTTGCTCCACAAACTTTGTGAGCCCTTCCGCAAATCTGAGCTATCAATCTTTCTCCAAATTTTTGTGCACTTGTCCCCACGGTGCCTGTCACAAGAATTAAAGTCTCAGTATCAGCCTAGTGGACTGAGTTTTGAGTCTCATTGCAAATGTTTCATGCAGCTCTTATGTTATGTTGCATGCTGTGGATATGTATTAAAATACATCATAAAATATGCCATTAAATGCACCCCGGTGTAATTCCAATGATTTCAGTGGGTGTATGCCAGGGATGAACTTGGCCCAGTGTGTTTTATGGCCCTATTCTTCTTCATGCGCAATCCAAGATAATAGCCTATGAGTCCCCAAAGTACTGTATGAACGTGTGTCATGAATGCACACTCAAAATAATAATACACAAACCCCAATGAAACATTCACAGATTGACTAACAAGATATCATGTCTGAAGGGGCTTTGGATTCCAGAGTCTTTAAAATACCTAGGTACAATGAAGTTGATAGTGAAGGACAGCACTAACTCTGAAAGCTTTTTAGTTTAAATCAAGTATCTCTCTGTGTTAGTTTTCCATTATTTGTAGGCCATTTTGAAACAAAGCTTGCCATTGTAGGTGAGTTGTCCTTGATTGTATCTGCATGAAATATAAACACTTTAACAATTTCCTTACGAGTTTGCTTTATATAATACTTGTTTTCTCATTATTGTCCTAATCTTTTCTATCGACAGTGTAGACAGTGGAGAAACTGATACATGTTGTGAAGTGCTGTAAATTACTGTGTGTGAACAGCTGTATCGAGCTGCATCAACTCTCCACTTCCTGTGCTTCATCAAAACCAAGCACTTGCTCACCCAACGTTAAATACCATGAATTTCTAAGGGTATGTCTACACTACCCGCCGATCTGCTGGGTAGCGATCGATCTATTGGGGATCAATTTATCACGTCTAGTGTAGACGCGATAAAATCGATCCTCGATCGCTCTGCTGTCGACTCCGGAAGTCCACGGCGCGCAAGAGGCCTTCCTTTCTTAGGGTCCCCTCACCATTAGCAGCTGCTGGAATCCCCAGTTCCATGGGGGTTCCCAGAGAAGAAGAGATGATGCACATTGCCCCCAGCTTCATCCCCAGCATACACCCGACTGAGCTGTGGATTTCTAGACCTGTCGACGGGGGAGAGGCAGCAGTCGACTCGCTGCCATCCTCACGGCCAGGTAAATCGACCTAAGACGCGCTGACTTCAGCTACGTATCTTAGGTCGACTCCCGCCCGCAGTGTAGACCTAGCCTAAGACTAGATCCTCAATTGATGTAAATCGCTCCATTGAAGTCAATGGAACTGTGCCAGTTTATACCAGTTAAGAGTTTCGCTCTAAGTATCAAGATTTCCCTCTTTAATGACAGTACATGACATCTGCATCTGCCACTGAGGAAAAACAGGATATCTGTCCTCTTACTTTGTGTAGTCCCCAAGATCTGTATGGCCCTTCAGATGTCCCCTGGAGGTCAGGATCATCCACACATTGATCCTGTGCCTTTATGCCAGCTCTAGAGGTCCTTTGTTCCTTTCTTAGAGTCCCCTCACCATTAGCAGCTGCTGGAATCCCCAGTTCCATGGGGGTTCCCAGAGAAGAAGAGATGATGCACATTGCCCCCAGCTTCATCTCCAGCATACACCCGACTGAGCTGTGGATTTCTAGACTGGCAGAGAGTCCTGCAGGTCCAAGGACAAGGATACTGGAGAGGTGACTGCCATTCTTGGCCTACACACCTGGGCAAAGACTCTTGTGCACAGCATGCTCTGGCCTACTGTTATAAAACTGTTTGTTATTCAACCTAAATATTCCTTGTACACTATTATTGCTAGTCAGCCCCTGTCAGAGCAACCCAAACGGTGTCTCCTTTCTTTAGTTTCTCTAACTCCTTAGGGGAACTGTATGGCCAACCTCAAGAGATCAAAAATCATGAGATTGGCCCCCAAAATCATGAGACTTTAAAAAAAATCAGGTGTTCCAGGCTGTCTTTTGACCTTCAGCGCATACAAAAATTCCCCCCCCCCCCAGAAGCTTAGATGGAGATTTCACTTACCCTCTCCTCACCCCTACGACAGGGAAATTGCCATCTACATTTGATTGCTGCCTTGACCAGCAGCCTTCTCTGCCTCCTGCTGCCCCGGGACTTCTCTACCCAGGACCCAGCAGAACCTCTTCCCTTCTCGTGCCGCCCTCTGCCCCTGGACCTTCTCTCTGCAATATGGCCCCAGGGCTCAGTGACAGGGCAGGCCTGTGGCCTTAGCCCTAAGGCTCTTGCAAAGTGATCTGCTCACATGCCCACCCCTGAAAATCAGAGGAGTTTCTCATGTCATCTCAACAGCTCCTCCTGCAGGTGCCAGAATCCAGTGATTCGTGATCAGTTTGCAAGAGTTGGCAACACTGTGACACTGCTTTCCCTGGGCTGCTCAGAGAGGACTCCCCTTCCCCACCACTGCCCCCATGCTGGGGTACTGCCATTCTATCCCTTCCATCTCCTACCCCCATCACTGTCTTCTGCTCCCGCTTAGTCTCCCCAATTCCTTGCACCTCATTCCCCTGGAACCCCTAAATCTGCCTCCTCTTCCCCCGTGACTAGTTCCCCTCACTCCCCTCATCCACCTTTCATAGTGTCTCCTCATAGCCCCTGTGTCCTGTCGACCCTCTTGAACCACAGCATGGCAGCCACAATTTATGATTATGTTCCCCCTTGGTTATTGCTTAGCCAATGTTAAGTATGAGTTCATGTTCAGTTCTTTCGAGTTCACCTCTTGAAAGTATCATTACAGCCACTAAAGCATTTTGGTGGCTCTTTACTAAATTCCCCAAAGCGTAATAGCATCTTTCTGGTCCTCAGGCACCGAAAAGATTTTAGCAGACTGGGGACACAAAGCACGGGCAACATAGAGAAGCCCTAAGTTCAACATCTGGATAGCAATGGCAACTACCAGCCCTAAAACAAGTTGCGTGTAAAGGTGTTGCAAAGCCACCTTTCCACTCCCCACTGAACCAATTGGAAGGTCAAACCCCAGGAGCTGGCCCAGTCTACTTACTCCAGATTTGTACAGCTATAAGCGAGAGCATAACTTGGCACAGTGGGAGTAATCATGTGATAAAAGAGATCCAGTCCCATCACCAAGAACCTAAGAATGGCCATACTGGGTCAGATCAATGATCCATGTAACCCAGTATCCCATCTTCTGACAGTGGACAGTGTGAGATGCTTCAGAGAGAACTACAGTGACTCCTCACTTAAAGTCGCCCCGGTTAACGTCGTTTCGTGGTTACGTTGCTGATCATTTAGGGAACATGCTCATTTAAAGTGCAATGCTCCACTCTTACGTTGTTTGGCTGCCTGCTTTCGCCACAGCTGGCTGCCTTCCTATACCCCCCGCACACACTCCCCACAGCACCTCCCACCCAGCGACAGACCCCCCGGATCAGCGCCTTCCCCCTCCCTCCCCTGCCTCCTGCCCGGGGCAATCAGCTGGCTCGCAGCATTTAGGAGGCAGGAGGGAGGAGCGAGGACTCGGCACGCAGGCTCCCCTTCACTCCCCTGCCTCCTGAACAATGCAAACCAGCTGATTGCCCCAGGCAGGAGGCAGGACGGGGAGGGAGGGGGAGCCTGCGCGCCAAGTCCTCCCTCCTGCGAGGCAGGAGGGAGGGGGGATGAGTGAGGACTTGGGTGCCTCCCCACTCCCACCCCTGCCTCCTGCCCGGGGCAATCAGCTGGCTCGCAGCATTCAGAAGGGAGGGGGAGGAGCAAGGACGCAGCATGTAAAGGGGGAGGAGGTTGAGGGGGAGAAGCGGCGGGTCAAGGGTGGGGGCTTGGGGGAAGGGGTGGAGTGGATGGGCCGAGGGTTGAGCCCCCTGCCTGCCCCCAGCAAAGTCAGTGCCTGTGCTTGCACAAACAGCAAGAAGAGCAGCCAGACAATCCATCCTCTTCCACTCTCTGACTCCACCACCTCAACAAAGCTTCATACGCAGCAGTGATTACTGTAGTATTAAATTGCTTGTTTAAAATGTATATAATGCCTTTTGTCTGGCAAAAAATCCCTGGCCCTTAACCCCCCCTATTTACATTAATTCTCATGGGGAAATTGGATTCACTTAACATCGTTTCACTTAAAGTCGCCTTTTTCAGGAACATAACTACGTTAAGTGAGGAGTTACTGTACCAGAACCCAGTAGTTATCAAGTGATTCATCTCCTGTCATCCTTAGTTCCAACTTCTGGGATTCAGAGATTTAGCAACACCCGGAGCATGGGCTATGTCCCTAACCTATCCTCCTTGAATTTATCAAATTCTTTTTTGAACCCAGTTATACTTTTGGCCTTCACAACATCCCGTGGTTGACTGTGTTGTTTAAAGAAGTACTTCCTTATGTTTGTTCTCTGCCTGCTGCCTATTAATTTCTTTGGGGGACCCCTGGTTTTTGTGTTATCCAAAGGGGTAAATTACACTTTCACTTTCTCCACACCACTAATGACTTTATACACATCTATCATATCTCCCCCACACACCCTTAATCACCTCTTTTCTAAACTGAACTGTCCCAGTCATCTTAATCTCTTCTCATATGGAAGCTGTTCCATACCCCTAATCATTTTTTTTGCTCTTCTCTGTACTCTTTCCAAATGTAAGATATCTTTTTTGAGATGGGGCAACCAGAACTGCACACAGTGTTCAAGGTGTGGGCGTACCATGAATTTATATAGTGGCATTACGATATTTTATTTTACTTTCCCAGTGGTTCCTAACATTTTGTTAGGTTTTTTGACTGCCGCTGCACACTGAGCAGATGTTTTCACAGAACTATCCACAATGACTCCAAGATCTCTTTCTTGAATGGTAACAGCTAATTTAGACTCCATCATTTTGAATGGATAGTTAGGATTATTTTTTCCAATGTGCCTTACTTTGCACTTAGCAACATTGAATTTTATCTGCCATTTTGTTCCCCAGTCACCCAGTTTTGTGAGATCCCTTTGTAACTCGTCGCAGTTTGCTTTGAACTTAACTATCTTAAGTAATTTTGTATCATCTGCAAACATTGCCACCTCAGTGTTTACCCCTTTTTCCAGATCATTTATGAATATATTGAACAGCCCTAGTTCCAGTACAGATCCTTGGGGAACCCTACTATTTACCTCTCTCTATTGTGAAAACTATTTATTCCTATCCTTTGTTCCCTATCTTTTAACCAGTCACTGATCCATAAGAGGACCTTCCCTCATATCCCATGACTGGTTACTTTGCTTAAGAACCTTTGGTGAGGGACCTTGTCAAAGGCTTTCTGAAAATCTATGTACACTATATCCATTGGATCACCCTTATCCACTTGCTTGACACCCTCAAAGAATTCTAATAGATTGGTGAGGCATGATTTTCCTTCACAAAAGCCGTTTTGACTCTTCCCCAACATATCTTGTTCATCTGTGTGTCTGATAATTCTGTTCTTTACTATAATTACAACCAATTTGCTTGGTATTGAAGGTAGGCTTACTGATCTGTATTTGCCAGTAGTGCCACTGAGGTCTTTTTAAAAAAATCAGTGTCACATTAGCTATCCTCCAGTCATCTGGTACAGAGGCTGATTTACATGATAGGTTACATACCACAGTTCTTCAATTTAATATTTGAGTTCCTTCAAAACTCTTGGGTGAATAGCATCTGGTCCTGATAACTTATTACTGTTTAATTTCTCAATTTGTTCCAAAACGGCCTCTATTGACACCTCAGTTTGGGACAGTTCCTCAGACTTGTCGCCTAAAAAGAATGGCTCACATCTGGTAATATCCCTCATATTCTCTGCAGTGAAAACTGATGCAAAGAATTCATTTAGCTTCTCTGAAATGGCCTTGTCTTTCTTGAGTGCTCCTTTAGCACCTCGATTGTCTAGTTGCCTTACTGATTGTTTGGCAGGCTTCCTGCTTCTGATGTACTTAAAACATTTTTTTTTTTGCTGTTAGTTTTTGTGTCTTTTGCTAGTTGCTCTTCAAATTCTTTTTTGGCCTGCCTAATTATGCTTTTATACTTGGCTTGCCAGAGTTCATGCTCCTTTCTATTTTCCTCACTAGGATTTGACTTCCAGTTTTTAAAGGATACCTTTTTCATAGAATCATAGAAAATGAGTGTTGGAAGAGACCTCAGGAGGTCATCTAGTCCAACCTCCTGCCCGAAGCAGGACCAACCCCAACTAAAGCATCCCAGCCAGGGCTTTGTCAAGCTGGGCCTTTTTGTCAAGGGGGGAGGGATAGCTCAGTGGTTTGAGCATTGGCCTGCTAAACCCAGGGTTGTGAGTTCTTGAGGGGGCCACTTAGGGATCTGGGGCAAAAATTGGTCTTGCTAGTGAAGGCAGGGGGCTGGACTCAATGACTTTTCAGGGTCCCTTCCAGTTCTAGGAGCTTGGTCTCTAGCCACATCTTTTACTCTGCTGTTTAGCCCTTGTGGCATTTTTTTTTTGGTCCTCTTACTGTTTCTTTTTTAACTGATTTTCTTTTCATTTACATCAATGTAACTTGATTGACTTCATTAGACTACTAATGTACAACTGTGTAAACGAGAGAAGAATTAGACCCTCAGTCTCCTGGTCTAACTTGTAGGCTTTCCTTGGCTGGGCAGTTATTGAACAGGTAGGGGGCAAGGAAGAAATGCAGATTGATATTAATGTAAATTTATAATTTATTCTCTGTGACTTTTGAAGATTTCCCCGGTTTTATTATGCTATGGTATTTCCTTTATACATCTTGACACCTAAATCAGAGACACTACATAATTATTAGGCTTTTATATGCATTACTGTTATCTAAAGAGAACCAGCAGTGCATTATCAAAATTACCATTCTAAGACTGTGTTTGGAAGTCTGAATATCTTAGGCCAGCAGACACACTGAAGGGAAAAAAACAGCAATTTTGTTGTATTTTCTTCTTATACCTAGGTTCAGTGCCATTTGAAAGAACTCATTCAGCTAAGAAAATGACACAAAATTGATATGATAAAGGAAAGTATGGCAGAGTCAGAAATATTTCCCTTGTGTTTGATTTATTTCTGAAATTAATTCCCAGGAGACCAAGGCTCCCATTTTGTGGCAGGATGCTGCCATTCTCACCAATGGACGGAGGAAATTAGCATGTACATGCACACAGCATTGTTTGTACACAATAGGTTAGATTGTGACTTGAGCAAGCAATAAGGTGTGATCTGCAACACCCTGCAGGCACTCTTAGAGAAATGCTTTCAGAGACACTTCTCTCAGTCATAATTTCTCCCCTGCTTCAGGAGCTATGGAGGATCCCCATGGCTGTTCGCCAACTGCAGCAGCCCCTATGGCTTTTCTCTGTTCCCCACCCTTCTCTTCCATACCCAAAGGGAATGCCTACTTCCTCTTTCACAGCCAGAACTAGGCATCCCATTCAGGGGCATGGGAGGGGGTTTACTCCCTTGCATGGGCAGGTAGTTCCAGTCAGTCTAGCCCCGTGTTTGTGTGTGTCTATACATACACCCTGCCTTTTCTTCTACTCTGTCTTCCTGAATCAGCTATGACAGTGTCACTCACGAGTGAGGGGGCTAGGTGAAGCAATACCTCACCAAGAAGCTCACTCCAATGACTAAAAGTAAAGCAAATACCCTCCTCCTGCCCCTCCACCTCCCACCTGAGTGCAGAAATAGGATGTTTCATTTACTGTATAACTGCCTGGGGCGTGGGGTTCTCATTATTGCTTTTTCAATGGGGTTCCTGGCTAAGCACTTCAGGCTTCAGCCAGTGGGAGGAGACAGCATTCACCATCTTGCAAGATTAAGGTTCAAATGAGTAAATGTGAATGGCAAAATTATGCGGTGTTTAAATATCAGTTAATCCAGAGTTGCTCAGAGTCTCACAGGAGTGGGCCCTTCCTTGGCTAAGTTTTAGGCCGAAGGGGCGAGTCCAGGGCAGTCTGAGGAGTTGGGATCTGCCCCGCTTTTTGGGTGTCTTTACAGACTGCAGAGTGAAACAGAAAGAAAGCAGGATCTGTATCCCTCAAAGCTCTGTTCCCTCCTCTTTGTCTGCTTCTGCATCTCATCCCTGTCTGACCTCATGCCTTCACACACACTCTGCTGTTGTCTCTCTACTGCTGACTCTTTATGTAGTCCAACATCTCTAGCTGTCTCTTTGACAGTGTCCTGCATGGGCCACTATCCATTCAAGTTCAACATGCCTGAACTTAACAGGGGGAGGGATAGCTCAGTGCTTTGAGCATTGGTTTACTAAACCCAGGCTTTGAAGTTCAATCCTTTAGGGGGCCATTTAGGGATCTAGGACAAAAATCTGTCTGGGGATTGGTCCTGCTTTGAGCACAGGGTTCAACTAGATGACCTCCTGAGGTCCCTTCTAACTCTCTCATATTCTATGACTTTTATTCCACCCCCACCTTTCTCCAGTGCTTTAGACAAAATCACGCACCTCCACATCCTTCATGCTCCTAACCTGGGGACAATTTTTGTCTCCTCCCTTTCCTTCTCCCCACACAGTCAGGTTGTTACCAAGTCATGCTGCTGTTTCCTCAGGAACATACCAAAATTCTGACCTTTCCTTTCTGTCCTGACAAGTAAAATGCTTGTCCCACACCCTAGATTACTGCAACCTCCAACTTACTGGCTTCCCTGATTGCTCCTCTTTGGTCTGTCTGTAATGCAGTTGCTAAAATTACCTTCCGTCACTGTGGCCACTTCACTCTCACCTTCAAATCCACCAGTCACCGTATCAAACTTCTTGTCCTTGCCTTCAAAGCACTGTGCAGCTCTGCCCCTGCCTATGTCTCAGATACTGTTTATTAGCAGCTTCCAGTTTGCCCCCTTCCTGAGGCCAGCTGCTACTATTTGTATTATTGTAGCCCTTAGGAACACCAGTCATGGACCAGGGCCCCGTCATGGAAGATGTTTCAGACCAAATTAGACAAACACCTGTCAGGGATGGTCTAAGTTTACTTAGTCCTGCCTCAGTGCAGGGGGCTGGACCTGATGACCTCTCAAGGTCCCTACATTTCTCTGATTCTATCATTCTGTGATTGTGCTGGGCGCTGCACAAACACAGAACAAAAAGACAGTCCTTAAGCTGCCTCTTCACCATCTACATTCCCTCCTGCCATTCCCACATCTGTGCCTCTGACCATGCTGCCTCAATGCATGGAATCGCCTCCCAAGCCCATTATATCAGGCCCCCACCTTCTTCTCATTCAACTCACTGCTAAAAAGAAGACTTCTTCCATGAGGCTTGCAATCACCTCTCCTCTCCATCCAACCATTATTCAGCAAAGGGAGGAGAGCAGGGGAGGTGTCCCAGTGCATCTGGTCTCATTTCTGTCTGTTGTTTCACTGGAAGCGCTTTGGTGAAAGGGCTGTCTTTATTTTTATCCTATGCCATGCTATGCACATTGGGCCTGATCTAAAGCTCACTGAGGTCAGTGGAAGTCTTATAATTGATCTCAATAGACTTTGGATCCAGACCACTCTAAAGTGCTTGGTAAAAAAGAAATAAGTAATAAAAGGGACTGATCCCAGAGAAAATAGCCATCCTGGGCCAGGTTTGCCTCCCCAGTCCCAGCTGGTACCAGCCACTCCTGCTTTTAGGGATACATTTTCCAGGATAGGTACGTGCAAGGCACATGTTTTACATATTCAACCTGAGGGATGGGGTTTGAACATTTGAGGTCATAAGAACATAAGAACAGCCATACTGGGTGAGACCAAAGGTCCATCCTGCCTATTAGTCTGATCCAAAGCCCATTGGAGTCAATATAAAGACTCCTATTGATTTCAGGGGCCATTTGGTCCTGCGTTTGGCCCAATCTTGCATTGTGCTGAGCAATGTCTGCATGGTGCTGAGTGTCCTCAACATCCATGGAAGTCCATGAGAGAATAGGGCACACAATGCCACTCAGGAGGCACTCACAAGATTAATCCCTCCTTGTTAACAATACAATTCTGTATTTCGTTAGTGAGAAGCCTAAACTGGCATCACCACAGTTGTTTCAAATGCTTCTGCTGCCTCAGAGTGAAGACCTTCTGACTAGTGGAGGGGAAATGAATTAGTGATTCATCCTCAGTAAATTTATCATCATTTAGCAGATATGTTTTGATTTGACAGTAAGTGTGTGGCATGCAGTCTTCTATGAATTCCTGCCGAGGTTTTAAGATCAGCAGCCGATTAAAGCCATTACAGGTTAACACTTCCTTTCTATGAAAAATCCAAGGACCTCCTGCAGGAAAGACTCTTCATTCAGCACCTCTTCTTATCCCATTGTGACAATGTTCCTTTGTTGTTCTTTCTGTGTTTAGACGAACATTTAATGGCTTTTGCTAGGCACCTCAAACTGGGTCTTTTCATGCACATTTGTGATTCATATTTTTTTTTCCTCCCTTTTCTATTTTATTACCAAAAGGGTGGGAAAAATTGCTTCCTGTCAAGTTTGAGAATACTTATAAGCCCCTGAATTCCTTTACAGCAGACATGACTGCACTAACAGCAACACCAATCATTCGTTCTGATTTTTATATTCCCCTTTCAGTGTTTCTGGTCCATTCAGCGCAGGGCTTCATGGACACATTTGGTGAAATAAAAAAGAAGGAAGCAAGAGCAAACAAATCAAACTCAAAAAATATTTCTTTGGTGCTGATAATTCCATGCCCTTTTTTCTAATGATCTTTGACATTTCAACCATAGCTTTTCTCCTAGCTGACCTCTTTCCACGCATAAAATACTCCCTCCATTGAGATTTTTTTTCCTGTGAAAACAAAGACCATGTACGTAACATGGAAACTCTACTCTGTCTCTGGAGATGCTGCCACCAAATATTAATTTATTTGATGAATCAGTGACATATTCCAACTCAGAGAGGAGCAAATCCAGCCCCCTGCCAGGCAGCCATGGACACTCTAGTACTCTCCATTGTACAAGAGGAGACTGGATGCTGAGGGCAGGGGTGCTGGGAGGATACCACCTGTGTGACATAGAACCCACTTTTGCCAGGAGCTCGCTGGACAACAGTACACACAGGTTGAGTTGGGGATGGCATTGACATGTTGGGGGTGGAGCCAAAGAGACTTCTGCTAAACCAATCCTCCCATTCTCTCCCCATCTGTGTGGATTCCTTCTACTCCAGCTCCTGGTGACATTACTCCTTGCACAGCCTGGCATTCGAGCTGTGCACTGGATCAGTGGATTTGGGCCAGGCTGCACATTAGCTACTAAGTATTATTATTATTTATTTATCATTTGTATTACTGTAGTCACTAGGAGCCCCAATCATGGAGCAGGACCCCATTGTGCTAGGGCAGGGGTTGGCAACCTTTCAGAAGCAGTGTGCCAAGTCTTCATTTATTCACTCTAATTTAAGGTTTTGCGTGCCGGTAATACATTTTAACATTTTTAGAAGGTCTCTTTCTATAAGTCTATAATATATAACTAAACTATTGTTGTATATAAAGTAAATAAGGTTTTAAAATGTTTAAGAAGCTTAATTTAAAATTCAATTAAAATGTAGAGCCTCCTGGACTGGTGGCCAGGACCTGGGCAGTGTGGGTGCCACTGAAAATCAGCTCGTGTGCTGCCTTCGGTACGCGTGCCATGGGTTGCCTACCCCTGTGCTAGGGGCTGTACAAACAGAGAACACAAAGACAATCGAAGTATAAAACAAGAGACAACAGACGGGTACAGACAGACAGATGGGGGAGTACAAGGAAACAATGAGACAATATTGGTCACTATAGCAGGCAGTGGTCTCAGTTCACCGGAAGCCTGGCCACTGTTGAGTTCTTTGTAGGCCTCACAGCAAAGGAGAGCTTTAAGGAGGCGTGATTTGCGATGATCTGTCTCTAGCATCTTGTGGCAATAAGGTGCAGAGCCCTTTTCCCCTAGGAGTGAAAGTGCTTGAAATGCCCATGAACACCTCACCATGTTATATATTCTGTTAAGCAAGTATAAAATAAATGTGCTTTCTGGCATATGATTGTGTGATTGATAGCAAGTATGATTGATATTATCTATCTGGCAGGGAAGGTAGTGGATCTGCAGACACAGCTGTATAATCAGCATTTTTAACAGCTCTAAGCACTTGATTATTTTTCAGCTAAGTCTGGAGATTTTTATTATTATTTTACCTTGAGGAACCTGTTTATATTTAATTATCCAGACAGTTCTCTTCAATTTACTATTGTATTCTTCACAGTATTCAAGGGTCCAGGAGCAGGTAGTATGGTCTAGTGAATAGGACATGGGTCTAGGACTCAGGAGACGTGGGTGTTATTCTTGGCTCTGCCACAGATTTCTTGTGTGGCTTGGGCAAGTCACTTAATCTCTCTGTGCCTCAGTTCTCAGTATCTATGATGAGATAACTGGCTCTGTGGATGAGGGGAAAGCAATGGACGTGTTATTCCTTGACTTTAGCAAAGCTTTTGATACGGTCTCCCACAGTATTCTTGCCAGCAAGTTAAAGAAGTATGGGCTGGATGGATGGACTATAAGGTGGATAGAGAGCTGGCTAAATCATTGTGCTCAATGGGTAGTGATCAATGGTTCCATGTCTAGTTGGCAGCCGGTATCAAGCAGAGTGCCCCAAAGGTCAGTCCTGGGGCCGGTTTTGTTCAATATCATTAATGATCTGGAGGATGGCGTGGACTGCACCCTCAGCAAGTTTGCAGATGACACTAAACTGGGAGGAGTGGTAGATACGCTGGAAGGTAGGGACAGGATACAGAGGGATCTAGACAAATTAAGAGGACTGGGCCAAAAGAAATATGATGAGGTTCAACAAGGACAAGTGCAGAGTCCTGCACTTAGGACGGAAGAATCCCATTCACTGCTACAGACTAGGGACCGAATGGCTAGGCAGCAGTTCTGCAGAAAAGGACCTAGGAGTTACAGTGGACCAGAAGCTGGATATGAGTCAATGGTGTGCCCTTGTTGCCAAGAAAGCTAACAGCATTTTGGGCTGTATAAATAGGGGCATTGCCAGCAGATCGAGAGATGTGATCATTCCCCTCTATTCGACATTGGTGAGGCCTCATCAGGAGTACTGTGTCCAGTTTTGGGCCCCACACTACAAGAAGGATGTGGAAAAATTGGAAAGAGTCCAGCGGAGGGCAACAAAAATGATTAGGGGGCTGGAGCACATGACTTATGAGGAGAGGCTGAGGGAACTGGGATTGTTTAGTCTGCGGAAGAGAAGAATGAGGGGGGATTTGATAGCTGCTTTCAACTACCTGAAAGGGAGTTCCAAGGAGGCTGGATTTAGACTGTTCTTAGTGGTACCAGATGACAGAACAAGGAGTAATGGTCTCAAGTTGCAGTAGGGGAGCTTTAGGTTGGATATTAGGAAAAATCTTTTCACTAGGAGGGTGGTGAAGCACTGGAATGGGTTACCTAGGGAGGTGGTAGAATCTCCTTCCTTATATGTTTTTAAGGTCAGGCTTGACAAAGCCCTGGCTGGGATGATTTAGTTGGGGATTGGTTCTGCTTTGAGCAGGGGGTTGGACTAGATGACCTCCTGAGGTCCCTTCCAACCCTGATATTCTATGACTCTATATTCTATGATTCTCCCTCTGTAAAATGGGAATAATATCTCCCTACCACACAGTGGTGTGGTGGGTAAAACATCCATAGTGACTGTGAGATGCTCAGATACTACTGTGATCAGGATCTTATAAGTACCTGGATAGACAGGGTAACTTTCAAGAAAGATGGATTGGAGCTGCAAAATTTAGATCTGGATTTTCAACATCCCCATGATGTTCAGATGTGTTTGGATCCAGAGTCTTGGTTTATCTTTTTATTGAGGTAGGACCTAGCCTCAAAATTCAGATCTGGTTCTGGCTCAGATTCTGAAAACTCTTCCAGCACCATCTCCAACCCTGCCAAAGCTGAGGGAAACTCAGACTCATGGAGTTTGGTTCAAGTATCTCCCTAATTTTCAACAAACCATCACACCCACTTACCGTCAAACAGACAAGTGAATAAATGATTACTATCATCAGCATTTAATTAAGGACCTGGAATTTCATGCACTTAAAGTTAAAATATCTTTTCAGAGAAAATCATGACATGCAAAGAAAAAATCTGTCTTTTTCCAATACATCACCCTTCATTTTAGTGCTCATAAAAAGGTGCCAGATTAGCAGCCCTAGAGATTGAACTCTTCTGTTTGTCCACCCATACAGCAAGGGCAGCCGTAATGTAAGCTGTGCCCCCCACGACCCTGTCAATATGCCTGTCACCTCTGGAGTACTCAATGTAAAGTCCCTGTTTGCTGCTATGGCTCTCTCTCACCCGAACTATTGTGACATCCTCTCAGTCCTCTGTGACCCTCCCTTCTCCAGTCCTTCCAGCATTCAGCAAGTACAATAAAATGCCTCTCCCTCTGCTCTGACCAGGCCATCCCTCTAGCTGAGTCCCTATCTCTTGTTTCATAATGTTCAAACTTCTCATCCCCACCTTTGGCCTCTGCTCAGCTGTTCCCTGTGACTCCTGTCACATCTGCTCACCATGGTCTGCCATCTGCCCACCTCGCCTTCCCTTATTCACTCCTTCCTGCCTTTTTTCCTGCTGCCCCCTCCACATAGAATGACACCCTTATTCTGAGCATCCTCACTCTCCTCTTCAAAACCCTCTTCTCTCTCCTTTCTTTCCAGCACTTACTTCCTCTCCTGTGCTAACCCCCCTGCCTCTCACACCCATCTCAGTCTCAGCTTAAAAAATAGCAGCTGCTCAGGAAATATTTTGCCCCCAAGAAAAACTTTGATGAAAATACTTTCATTTTCACCAAAATTGTCCTACAACATTTTACAGGTTTCTAGCAAAAAAAAAACAACCAACCCTGATAATCATTTTCCCCCCCACTTTTGGCAACCAAACCCAAAAATTTCTGCTGACCTAGCAAAAATGTTTAGTTTTACATGAAATTTTTCAGTGGCTCAAAAACAAAAAAAGTCAACGATTTTGGGTTTTTTCAGTTTTTCAATAAAAAAACTGCAAAAATATCAAAATCAGACATTTCTCATAGACATTTCAATTTGGACCAAAAACCCACCCAATTTTTGGCCAAAACATTTCAAATGAAAAATTTCAACCAGCTTTAATCAATACTAATAAGATTTGTTCTCTCTGCAGTATGGCTCACATTACTGTAATTTGGTATATCCATTGTCCCTCCTTTCTCAACTAATGTTTAATTTAGACTGTAAAATCCAAGGGACAGTGGCTGCCTTTTTTAATCTCTATAAATTGTCATGTGTTTTTGTTTATTCCACATTTAAATGTGCATTCATTCCTAATTCACCCTGCTGAGATTGCTACCAAGAAAGCCAAACAATTCCAGTTGAAGTGATGTGGGTATGTGTCCACTAGGAACTAAACTGAGACTATCAGCTCTTATCACATTCGTTACTGGCTTTCTGATTCAGCAAAGGACTTCAGCCACATGCTTAATTTTAAGCATAAGTCAATGGGACTAAACGTGTTTAAAGTTTAAACATATACTTAAATGCATTGCTGAAATGAGACCCACATTGTCCTCAAATATTAAATAACTAACCCAGGCTGGATTCAACGTAGTGACCTAGAGGTGAAAAGCTTAGTAACCCAGTGCCCAACACTTGAACCACATGGTCCTCTTAAAATGATTCTTTAGGGAAAAAAGGAAAAAGAAAACAAGTGGTTATTTTCAGAGCTGCATAGTAAAGATCCCTGGATTTGCTGCAGTTGTGACTGGGTTTGCAAGAGTTGATCAGGCAAAGTAATAGTAAGCAGCCTCACATGGATTAAGCACAGGCTACATGTCCGTCTGCATCAGACATAATGAAAACAGCATATCTAAGGGTATGTCTTCACTATCCACTGGATTGGCGGGCAGCGATCGATCCAGCGGGGATTGATTTATCGCGTCGAGTCTAGACCCCCAAGCGCTCTCCCTTCGACTGCTGTACTCCAGCGCTGTGAGAGGCGCAGGCAGAGTCGACGGGGGAGCGGCAGCAATCAACTCACCACAGTGAAGACAGCATGGTAAGTCGATCTAAGTACATTGACTTCAGCTACGTTATTCACCTAGCTGAAGTTGCGTAACTTAGATCGATTCCCCCTCCCCCAGTGTAGACCAGGGCTAAGAAGGCAAATCTAATAAGTTTCTGCTTTGGCAGCTGGAGCTTTTCTTTAGCTTCACGTGTTTTGCAAAATAACAAGTGTATGGCTCAGAGAAAGTTATGATATTAACTGTCATAAGAAAGGTCATATGATCACTAAACAGCAGACCTAATACAACATCAACGTTCCTTGACGGTGGGAGATCCAATGATCTATGGTTTCATTTCCTTGATTCCCAAGAGGCATGACCTCCGTTTCCCTCCTCATCCTAATGACGTGCAGTTGGGTTAATTTGTCAAAGTTCTGCTTTGTTTGATCTTATGGGAATAAGCTATGTGTTTGGAAAAGCTTTTTCTACAGCCTAAGGGCATGTCTACACTTACCTCTGGAGCAATCGATCCAGCGGGGTCGATTTATCACATCTAGTGAAGACCTGATAAATCGACTGCTGAGCGCTTTCCCTTCTACTCCAGTACTCCACCGGAGTGAGAAGCGTAGGCGGAGTCGACGGGGGAGTGTCAGCAGTCGACCTACCTCAGTGAAGACACCGTGGTAAGTAGTTCTAAGTATGTCGACTTCAGCTATGCTATTTTCGTAGCTGAAGTTGTGTAACTTAGACTTAGGTTGCCCATCCCCTCCTCCCCTCCCCCAGTGTAGACCAGGCCTAAAAGTCTTGCACCACTGGGTCAAAGGAAGAGTATATTTCGGTTTCTGTGTTTTGCTAAACAGCATTTTGGACACACTTAAGAGATGGGCTAAAAGGAGCCTGAGATTTCGCAGAACTTTGTGAACCACTCAGAGATGAAGTCATTTGATCAATTGCTATGAAGGCAAGATATAGCTGCATGTAATTCAGTGCACTTGGGCCACAGATTATATAAAGTAGCAATATCCTGTTGGTAGGAACACTGATGCTTCTTTGAGGTCTCCATACATGGCTCTCACATACTCCACTATTTTGATCAGAGAGTTCCTAGCAAATGTGAAGCAGGGAAGGTAGCATGAAGAGCACTCAGGCCCCTGCCTCTTTCTCCAAGCAGTCAGGAAAGAAGAAGGAAAAGCGAGAAGAGAAACATCAACTGTCTCTTAGCAGTCAGAGGAGAGGCAGGGGAAATTGAAATGTTCATATAACCCGAGAATTCCTTTTAAATATTATCAGAGAGTGGGGGTCAGTGAAAGAAGATGGAACTGAATTCAAAATGATTGTTTATTAGGGCTGGTTGAAAATTTTCCATTAAAACTGTTTGGGGGGTTTTGCAGAAAATTTGATTTTTGACTAAAGAATTTTCACAGGAAGCATTTGTTTTTCTTATTTTTTTTCAGAGAACTAAAAATATTCATCCAAAACCCAGAAAAAAATCAGTTTTCAGCAGAAAATATTTTAGTTTTTGGCAGCTATTAGGCAAAAGTTTTCACTTTCCTGAAGACCCAAAAAATATCGGCTTTCAGGTTTTCATGTTTTTGATGGAAAGTCAAAATTTTCCACTGATAAATTTCATCAACAATTAACTTTTTTTCATTCTAATCTAAATTTTTTAGTTCTAGCATTTATACATAATTGTAGACAACAAAAGAAACAAATCGTTTAACAGACTGCAGATCTTTTCAAGAAAAAAATACTGAAAATTATTCTTATTGATCTAGCTGTGTCCAATCTCCCACATGAATTGATAATCAGCAAGAAATAAATAATAAAAAAGAAAAATGGGGATTCTGTTTCCAGTTCTGTGGGTTTTTTTAAAGAGCACCACAGCATGCCGATGATGGTAAAGGCCATTGAGATCTTCAAAGAAAACTCCTAGAATCCTAGAATTTAGTGATGACAAAAACAACAGAGAAAGCACAGTTAACTAGGTCACAGTCCCTTCCCTTTTCTGTACAGAATTGTTCTCTGTGGTCAGCAGCTTTCCCTGGTCTATCATGTTATCCAGATATTTACTTTAAATTGTCTTTTCCTTAATATAGACCCATTATTCTTAGTTAGACTGTATACTGGATGTCACAGGGTGAGCTGGCCCTTTAAAGAGAGTTGAGGATTCAAACTCACCTGCGCCAGGTGTAACCTCCCTCCCCAGGTAGACTGAATGAGGTCTATGGGGGTCAGGTGACAGGAGCAGGTGTCTCAGAACCAGGCTTTCTGAGAGATATAAATGGCAGCCTGAGCTCAAGAAGGCAGGTAAATGACCTTGGTTCAGGTGAGGGAACTTGTGTTTTTGGTTGATCTAGGAAACAACACTTTCACTTTGAAGAAGAGATTGAAATCCTGCTACTGTGAGTGTCATTTGATGCGCTGGCTGCTGAGTCTGGCTGCTGCCTTACATTGAGTTATTAGGCTGTGTCCTTTCCCAGTGGCCCAATATAACAGCCATTCTCAGGCTATTGGAGCAGGTATTTGAGTAGCATTTATAGGCTTGTGACGGTAGCCAGATTCTCTTCCCTGCTCATTACAAACCAGGGCAGTGGAGGCATGACAAGGATTATAATGAAGGCATTCTAGATTAAACTGGTCTTTTAAAGATGGGGACTGGTGGGGAGCTGTCTGTGGGGTTTGTTTGTTTTTTTATCTTGTGATTTTTTTTTTCTCCAACAAAAAAAGGGGGAAAGTGTTTTTTTTTTTAAATTTAAGAAAGTGGGGAGAAGAAAAAATGCCCCAAAAACAAATATTTAGAAATGATGTGAAAAGTTTTTTGTTCAGTTTTCTGAATTTTTGTAAGTTGAAATTTTTTTTTAAACTAACAAACCACTGACTAGCTGGATTTGAGGCTTGTGGTAATTATAATCTAGCCCAATGAGACTAGCACAGGTAACATGATAATTGGAATGGTTTCATATCATAAACATATCAATCTTAATTGAAGTAAGAGCTGTGTATTTAAATGTGCCAGTAATATGGAAGTATAAAGACCTGGTTTTGATGTTATACTGACATACTTGTGTTGAGTGCAAAGAGACATATTAACTAGGATATGTGATGCGGCTGCTATATACTTTGCGTGGAGGTACTGTGCATGTAGCATTAAACTGTCTTCCTTTTAGTGGGAGGGGAAAAAAGAGTTAAGATAAAGGGACAGGTTGTTACAAGAGTGCTTTATGAAATGGATGTCTGTATATCTGTAAAGAGATCAAGGGCCAGTAGATGGCACTCATGAATAAGCAGCATTGTTCCTACAAAACCCAGGAACAATCAAACTTGTTGGGCCCTGCAAGATGGCTTCTTGTGCCCCTCCTTACATGTAGTTTTTAACACGGGTAACTGATGCTGCTACATCTTCACATAGTCTAAGGGATCCTTATTGTTCCTCTTCCTGTTAGAACAGGGCTGCCAAATCTTTCCCCCACAAAGGGCTACATTAGCAGTTTGCTAGGAGCACAAGGGAGGCATGTAACATGTCTAAAATGAACCAGAATTCATGTGCATTTATCTCTAATACCGAGGTGTGGTCCGTGGAATCTGCAGCTTTCAGCATGCAATGATCCATCAGAAGCTGAGCAGCCTTCCTCTCTGCTCAAGATGGAACATTGCATGTTGGATTTGCAATCTCCATGGGACATTCCCCTGGAATAACAGTGAGGGAGGCCACTATGTAACTTCACATTTGAGGCCATTTGAGATGGATGGGGTGCAGTTGAGTCATCCCCCGATAGAGTGAACAAATGTGCTCACTATATATAGTGAATTCCCTTCTGCTCTTCTAATCTAGGCTTGTGATAAGGGATGGCACTGACATTTGTAACTCAGCACGGATGCCCTATCAGTTAGGCTGCTTTAAACCAAGAAATCACTCCACTATTTTTCTCAAAAGTGTTTATACAACCTTATGGTACCATTTCAAAAAAGCCACCATGTAAGTGGATTGCAACATTCATGATCTTCAATTCCTCCCTGATTGCTTCTTGTAAGTTTGCAGGCCCTCCATGGCCCTCCATGGGCCACTGCCTAATGTCTAGAACCATCTCCAGGAGAGGAGCAATCAAGGGTGTTTTTGTTCCTGGCTGATTGATAAATACTTCTCAAGACTTGCATGACAGCTGAATCACTTTGTCTTAGTGAAACTCTATTGACTGAGCAGTACACTAAATTTCACCTAAAGTCAAATCAGCTATAGCAGGTACAAAGCCCCTTTTCTTTTTTCATCTGCATAAATTAAGCCTGCTGGTTTTTCCAATCTATTTGACTTCAGGATTCGTTCAGGCCTCCTTTTCTCTTTTCTTGGTGGTGACTTGAAAATGATAAAGAGGCTTTTTTTTTTTCCAGTGGATTTCTCTTATCTGCTTGCCCTTTTGGAAACATAACGGGATGTGCTTTCTTTATCTCCGTGTCAAGACCACATCTCTTGTCATGTAACTTGTATTCGGGAGACAGGAATGGTAATACTATGATGTTTTATCACCAGGCTGATAGTGAACTGTTCCATCTCTTGTCATAATAAGCTTTTTTTTTGTTTCCATTGTGCCTCTTGTTGGCTTCCTCTTGTCTATTCACTTGCCTTATTTAAATGCAGGAACATTCAGATTCTATACTGTGCTGTTTTCTGCTGAAGAATTGTTTGCCTCCTACTGATATTTTTCCACTCTGTGCACAGTCCACTTCAACTGTTCTCCTAATTACTATCTCAAAAACAGAACAAGGTGAATTGGTTTAGGGTATTTCCTTACTAGCAAATATTGTGGGAAAGAACAAGCTGCTAACACGCCTACTTCACCCTTAACAAAAATGAGCATCTCGTCACAAGTGCCTTTGTCGGGTTCAATGCCTTAACAAATCTCTGCCTAGAACTATTTGTATACTCCATTAGCACTTTGCAGCCCCAACTGAGATCAGGATCACATTGTGCCAGGCACTGTAGATCTGTAAGGTAAGCAACAGTCTGTCCTGAAGCACTTACATTGTAAGTACACAAAGTGGGAAGGCAGCAGTGGAGTGACTTGCTGATGGTCACATAAGCAGAGCCAGTCGATAGCAGGTCTTCCGGCTCAGTCCAATGCCTTATCTACCAGGCCATGCTGTCAGCTGTTCTTTGAATGGGTAAGGGCTGCAATGTCCCTGGGGATATGTCCTTCTCATTCCACATTGTCACTAAAAACCTTTCAAATGTTTTTGTGAAAACAAAATTGCATTTGGTGTACGGGGAGACTTTGGCAAACCAGTAAAGTGCCTAAAACCCACTATGGCTTATTGTTAAAAAGCAACCTAGTCAGCAAGGTGTACATTGATCATTCAGCAAACTCAGCTTGACCAAGGCAGGAGGGGAGGGGGGGTTAGGGTGCCCCCGAAAGGGCGGCTTGACCCCCGCATCCTTCCTGATAAGAATTAGGTTGAAGTTGCTGATACATGCGTTTTAAAAGAGTAGGATATGCCCCAAGAATGTCTATTGAAGTCTCAAGGCTGCAGGCTCTGGAAAGACCCACACCTGGTTAATCAATAATCAGAAGGAACCTCTTGCTTGAAACTGCTGACTTAACAAGGTTTCTTTAATTACTAATGTATAAATAAGAGGAAAAAGCTTGACACGGGTGGGACTCGTTTCAGGACTGGCCTCTCCCTCTGGATGCATCTTGTGTTCCCCAGCGGCAGATGGGCTGCCGCTGTATCACTTGAAAGCCACACTCAGCTTTGGTAATTATCAAGGGTTGGGGGTGTTTTACTAACTTGTTGCGGACATGTGTAAGTGCTTGAGACTAGTAAAGTTTAGCTTTAAGTGAAAGCACTCTTGTGTTGTCCTGTTTGTGCCAGCCATCTATCGGTCGGACGGCCGTGTCTCCCCTGATTTATTTCCTGACACCTCCTCGCACAGAGTAAAGTTACCAGGAGCTTTGGGTTGAAAGAACCCGAGGTAACATTGGGGGTGGGGGCATGTGTGCCTTGTCATTTAGGGTGCCGGCCTGGGATTTGTGAACCCAAGGTTCAAATCCCTCCTCTGTCTGATGCAAAGCAGCATTTTTCGCCCCAGATCTCTCTGATTCAGGCAGAGTAGGGATTTGAACCTGTCTCCCCCGTCTCAGGGCAGTGCCCTAACCACAAGGCTATCAAGTGTGAGTTTGTCAGACTCGACCGAAGAAAAGTTTCAAGACAGTCATCAAAACATGCCTGTCTGTGAAATGTGGTGATCTTGATGAAACAGCATATTTTTAACTACTTCGTTTGGTTGAAAATGTTCAACCTGTTCTACTCAGCGTCTGAATATAAGCAGTTTCACGTGAACCTGGGACACAACTCAACCAGAAGCTTTTCTCCCCTCCCCCCAACAGCTAATGCTATATAGTTCATTAAGCAAGCAAAACCTCACTCTTATTTTTAAGCAAGCACAAAGGGGAATATTGGTAGCTGGAGTAAGAACAAAATCAAAGCCTACCCTTTGGCTTCAGCAGTTCTAGCCAGAGGCTGAATTCCTGATCCTGAGAGGATGGTGTCTGACGGTGCTCCAGCAGGAACAGAGCCATATGCTGTGCGAGCTCTGAGTGTTCGTCAGTATAAATATGCAGTAAAAGATCTATTTGGCTTTACTCACAGGCTGGGTTTCAAATAACTAGACCATAAAGGGATCTTTCACTAAACAGAGTCATCCATGGTCCCCCCACCAGTCCAACTGTTCACCACACCCCAACCAGAGCTGCTCAGATATTGGACAACCAGTTGTTTGATCAGACAGCACCAATTCCAGTTTATCTTGTTTCCTCCAGCTCATTGCCACATGCTGCATAGCATACAGAGGAGGAGAGGGAGGGAAACTGGAGGGATTGCTGCTGTCCCTAGGAAACACAGACGATAGTGCACGAAGGACCCACGTTCAGTATAGAGAGGCAGATGGCGTGGGCAGGGGCGGCTCTAGGAATTCTGCCGCCCCAAGCACGGCGGCACGCCGCGGGGGGCGCTCTGGCGGTCACCGGTGCTGTGGCTCCAGGGGACCTCTTGCAGACGTGCCTGCGGAGGGTCCGCTGGTCCCGCGGCTCTGGTGGACCTCCCGCAGGCATGCCTGCGGATGCTCCACCGGAGCCGCGGGACCAGCAGACCCTCCGCAGGCATTTCTGCGGGAGGTCCACCGGAGCTGTGGGACCAGCGGACCCTCCGCAGTCATGCCTGCGGGAGGTCCACAGGAGCCGCCTGCTGCCCTCCCGGCAAAATGCTGCCCCAAGCGCACGCTTGGCGCGCTGGGGTCTGGAGCCGGCCCTGGGCGTGGGCCTTGAAAGGAGTGTGACGATGCGGTTCTGGCGAGACCCAACTAAGAGTGCCAATTCAGGACAAATCGCTTAACACAGGGCAGTTACAGCCCAAGGCTTGGGTTTTCCACCTCTAAGGCAAACCAAACCAGCCAGACACAGGAATTCGGTCTCACCCCACTAGCTAACCACAAGTCACACAAGCAATTCCCATAGACACTCCAGTTTCCCAGTATCACCACCAGTCCCACTCGTCCTGGAGATGAATGGTTATGAAAACCAACACCCCAATAAAAGAAAAAGGTTTCCTCGATCCCAAAGAATCAAGTCCCAGACCCCGGTCAATATACAAATCAGATCTTACCCACAAATCATGCTGTTGCCAATCCTTTAGAATCTAAAGGTTTATTCATAAAAGGAAAAAGATAGAGATGAGAGTTAGAATTGGCTAATTGGAATTAATTACATGCAGTAATGGCAACGTTCTTAGTTCAGGCTTGTAGCAGTGATGGAGTAAACTGCAGGTTCAAATCAAGTCTCTGGAGTACATCCACAGCTGGGATGGGTCATTCAGTCCTTTGTTCAGAGCTTCAGTTTGTAACAAAATTCCTCCAGAGGTAAGTGGCAGGATTGAAGACAAGATGGAGATGAGGCATCAGCCTTTTATAGGCTTATTCCAGGTGTAAGAACACTTCTTTGTTCTTACTGTGGAAAATTACAGCAAAATGGAGTCTGGAGTCACATGGGCGAGTCCCTGCATACTTTGCTGAGTTACAAGGCGTATCTGCCTTCTCTCAATGGGTCAGTTGTATAGCTGATGGTCCTTAATGGGCCATCAAGCAGGCTAGGAAGAGCTAACACCAACTTGTCTGGGATGTCACCCAGAAGCACAGCACAAATTTGAAATACAGACAGTATAGAGCCAATACTCATAACTTTAACTACAAAATGATACATATATATAGACAGCATAATCATAACCAACAACCTATAACCTGGTCTTAGACACCTTATATGACCCCCTTTACATAAGATTTGATGTCACTATAGGACCTTGGTTGCATCCATGTTCTATATGGTCCCAGATTATATTAATAACGTCACAAGGAGAAAGGCCTTTTCCCTGCAAGCCTGAAAATATAGGGGTTGCAGCAGAGGCTGGCACAGGAGTGATGAAGAAAGTGAGGGCAGGGAAAGAGTTTGAGAGCAAAGGTGAAGAGCAAGTTTTTGAGACAGGAGGCAGGTAGGGAGGAATCTCAGGATACAGATAAATCTGAGGTACAGTGAAAGGCTCAGGAGGTTGGCAAACCTTGACTCTTTATGCTGATGGATCTGTTTTTAATTTGAACCCATCTAGGACCTTTCCTTAAAGATACTTTACATTATATTTATATAAAACATACTACAGTCCAGGTCACCAACAGGTCAGTGAATCTGGGCCAAGAGTCAACCAAACGTGGGCCATTCCATACCCAATAGCAGAAAAAGGGGTATTATTCTTACTAAACTTTCTCCCTCCATTTCATCTGTGCTAAGCCCCCCCTTGAAGGCTGTTTGTCTAGTGAATAATCACATTGGATTGATTAAGTAAAACAAACATCCTATATTATGGCATCTCTTAAATGGAAAACTGAATCATATGCTTTTTATTCCTTTTCCAAATTGTTTTTCATGGTAATTTACTACTCAAACTGCACAAATCAACTGAACATAACTGAAGGCTGCCTTACATCCATAACTAGAATTGTTACTTGTCCAGTCCTGCCCTTCATCATTTCTATATGGCTTCATTGACTGCAACCAATAACTTTCTTATTATACTTAATATAGCCAGTTTTGGGATGTAGGGTTGTAGCCAGGATGAAGACCAGCATGCAGCATAATGAAAGGATATTTCTTAGCTAAGGAGGAAAGAAACAAACTTATTACAAGTGCCATGGGATCTCTAGTGTTCCCACAGAGAGCACTTCTGTTAAATGTTGATCAAAATACCAATACTGTGCCTAATGCAAAGCTACATCCACTGGACCTAACTCATGGCTTCCTTTGAAACTCCAAATGACATTCTAGATAGCACAGAGTCGCTTCCCACATCACCAAACAATCCCACCTAGTGATGGGGAGTGGGTTTTTCATTACCCACAACAGGAATGATGATTGTATCTTTGAGATGCAAAATCTATTGTCCAAGAATTCTGGAAGAAAACAGCAAATACATTTCAAAAAACACAATTGCAGCATATGATCCAATAAAAAAAGAATCAAAATGAATTGATTCCACTGTGGAGTCTGTAGGGGCAAATGCTGGAATTTTTTTCTTTGTAATAAGTGACCTGGTGGAGAATTTTTTTCCCTTACTCAGAAAGCATGACTGCTAATTGGTATGGGAATAGACTGCAAAAGCTATGTTTCCAAATGATTTCAGATGACTTTTGGACTATTAAACTAATGTGTATTGCTTTTCTTTCAGTCACAGAGCATGAGCTACATGTGCTGCCTGTTTTGTCTTTGTCTTTGGTAGTCTAGTGAAACTAGTAACTAAAGGCCTTATAAATAAAAACAAGCCCATCTCTGAAGGTTATAAATAAAAAGTAAATTAAATAAGTAGATAGAGGAGACCCAATATATCTAGCATCAATGGAGAGACAAAATTTGTGCCTAGTATATTGAAGAAAGCATACAGGAGTAATTAATGTTAACAGAGGGATATTACCCATGTGACTAACAAGGTCACAGACTTTAGCCTTGTATATAGAGTAGGGTAATGCATTCCACGTGGGTGGGACTTCTAAAGCACACTAATGTGTTGTGCATTAATTGGTCCATGTAGCTGTTGCTGGTGACGTGTTTTAATGTAGGGTTATTTGAAACAGTACTACATTAAACGTCACTAACAAACCTTTACTGGTCACCCTCAGGGTCTGCATGGACCAATTAATGCTCAACACGTTGGCGCACTTCAGAAATCATAGCCCTGTCGAGTGCAATACCCCACTGTGCTGACAATCCCTTTGTCAGTTTCTGCTGCAAATAACTGCCGGTCATACCATTACAACTGTGAATACAAATTACATGAATTCTGTAGGCCGAGAGACTAGCCGGACATCTTCAGTTAGGGCCTGCCATTCCATTGGCTTCAGTAGGGTTTGGGCCAGGCGTGGAGCTGGAGATCTGGAATCTACCTCTAGCTCTGCTACAGGTTTCCTGTTACCCTGTGCCTGCAGGATCGTATGTCTACACTGCAATTAAAAACCCATGGCTGGCCCATGCCAGCTGACCCAGGCTTGGATTCAGGGGTTTTTTAACTGTAGATATTCAGGCTCGGGCTGGAGCCTGGGTTCTAGGATCCTGCAAGGTGGAAGGGTCCTAGATCTTAGGCTCCAGCCCTAACGTCTACACAGCTATTAAACAGCTTCGTAGCTCAAGCCCCATGAACACGAATCAGCTGGTGCAGGCCAGCTGTGGGTGTCCAATTGCCGTGTACACCTACCCGCAGAGGGGTTATGAGACTTGTTCACTTTTCCCATCTATAAAATGGAGATTTGAGTGCATCCCAAATTTTCACATGTTAGAAGGCAGGAGGGAAGTGCAAAGTGTTATAATGGTGCATTTAAACTGAAAGGTTTTCTGACAGTGTTTCGTTTGGATTTACAATGGAGAGGGGTTGTTATCAATGGATGGCTGAACTGTAACTTCCAAACCCACCAGATGAGAAAAGTTGGGCACAAGTGAAGCAGCCTCAAGTATTTCCTTCATTTCTGGTTGCTTGGGGCTTATGTAACAGGGCACTGCATGCATATGGCCCAGTGCCAAGTATCAAGGCTCTTGAGTATCTGCATCAGGTGACCAAAGATCATGTGATAGCAGGCCTCTTTAAGGCCTGGGGCAGGGGTGGGGGGGCGAGCTAAATCAGTCTAAGTTAAGCAACTTCAGCTATGAAAATAGCATATCTGAAGTCGATGTACTTAGAGCTACTTACCTTGGAGTCATCACTGCAGTAGATCGACTGCTGCTGCTCCCCCATCGACTCTGCCTAAGCTTCTCGCTCCGGTGGAGTACTGGAGTCGAGGGGAAAGCGCTCAGCGGTCTAGATCGATCACTCCGGAGGTAAGTGTAGACATGCCCTTAGGAAGTACTGTCTCCAAGCTAAGTCATAAAGGAAGATGCAGGGTCAGAGGGAGGATCCAAGAGGGGCTCTTTGTACCAGCCATATGGGAGAGCGGTAAGAGATAACACTTACCTGCAGGAGTGTAGCTAATAGGGAGAAGTTATAGGAAAGGCCAGACAGCAGGTCGTGGGCTCAGGAAGGAACCAGAGTCAGATTTGTGTGGAGTTGAAGTGGTTTGTTAAATGAAGAGTGGGACTGAGATTCTATCTCTGGGGGAGATTTATCTGATGTACTGGCCAATGAGTTGGCCTACTAACTTTCAGCTCTGTTTCTTACCTCCCCTGCGATGGTGGCACCACCAGACTGGGCCCCGGCATCTGCAATAAATGTGCAAGTGCCATCTGTAGATGGAGCTTATTTCCAAAGCTGTACACAATGGGGTGAAAGAAACTCACCTCTCAGGAATAGGCTAATAGTTCTTAGTGACTCTTTCAAAAAAGTTGGCGGCTGGGAGATAAGGACAGGGTGACCATGCTTTTCTCCTTATATCTAATTATAACAAAATGTCATCTCACAAGCCAAAGATCTAGACCATTGCTGGACTGGAACCAAACTGACAGTAGATGAGTTTGAACGGCTTGTACAGAACTTTGAAACCCTCTGACAGCAGGTCCCTCTCTCTTCCATTGTAGCTGAACAAATAATATTTTTATTTTGATGGGAGTTCACTAGTCCTTAGGTTAGAGGCTGTGACCCTGATAGCCCTTGGCAAAGGGTCGCCTGTTCCATGCAAACAACTCTCATTTCAGACCTAACAAACTCACTCTAGCAGAGCAAGGTGCAACACGATCCAATAGCTGAAAGTTGAAGTTAGACAAATTCAGACCGGAGATAAGGTATAAAATTGACAGTGAAGATAGCTACCACTGGAACAACTTACCAAAGGTCGTGGTGATTCTCCAGAACTGGCAATCTTTAAATCAAGCCTGGATGTTCTTTTCTGAAAGACATGCTTTAGGAATTGTTTTGGGGAAGTTCTATGGCTGTTAGACAGGAAGTCAGATTGGGTGATCATGAGGGTCCCTTCTGGCCTTAGAATCTATGAAATAAGAGAATCATAGGACTGGAAGAGACCTCGTGAGGTCATCTAGTCCAGTCCCCTGCACTCGTGGCAGGACTAAGTATAGACCATCCCTGACAGGCGCACCAAGGCTGCATTCCCTATCCTCTGCTGGGCATAGGGCCTGTGATTTTTGCCTTCGTCTTTGCACCTTCTTTCCTGCTGCACACACCTACAAGGGCCAGAGTGTCCCAAGCCAACAGGGAGGTAGCCTAGGCGTACAGGAGACCTGGGTTCTATTCACAAGTCTGCCTCTGACCTGCTGTGTGACCTTAGACAAGTCAGTTCCCCTTGGTCTTGTCTATTTAGATAGGGAGCTCTTGAGAGGAGTCTCTTTGTTCAGTGCCTGTGCAATGGGGATCTGATATTGACTCAGGGCTTTGTGGTTAATAAACAAGAGCCTTAAAATAAATATACTATGTTTATATAACTATTCCTGCCAAATGGTCCTAAATCACTTGGGATAATCTGATTGTTTCACAAAGAACTGGGATTCTCTCATGCTATAATCTCAAATATTTAAAATCCAGCAAAGCTGGCCACCTTCCAATTAATTAGCCAAACGCTAAAGTAAGTAATGAAAAACAAAGTGAAAGCTCTTCAATTTCCAGTCAACTCACTTCCTCACTAAAAAATAATAGCGTTGCTTCTGTCATTACTCAGTAGGAAAAGCTACTCTCATATGCCCCTATAAGCCCTCTTTTGAGTTTTTTATTGCTATTCCCTGCCCTCACCCCAAAGAAAGTGGTTAACTGATTTCAGACAAAGAAATAATACAGGAAACTAACTCACTGAAAAACTTCTGGCCCAGATAATTCTTTTATTGAATCTCTCAGAGAATATAGAGACTTCTCTAAGCACCCAGATTCACAGCTTGCATCCAGATACAGCACTAACAAAGTTTCTAAAAACACGTTCCCCAACTTACATACCTGAGCAGCACCACCGAAGTCCATGGGACTGCTCACATGCATAAAACTGAAACAAGTTTTTGCAAGACCTGAGGCATTAATTATCATCTGACTTCTCTGATCACTTGACTCCAGTATTGCAGCTAAAAATCTTTTTCTTTCCCAATATTTTATTATCTCCAAGTCAGTTTTAATCAACACGAATTTAGGACTGATAACAAACTCTATTTTTATTTTAGCTAGAAATCTAATTTCTCCTAAGACTGAAGCACAGTGAAATGAGAATATCTGCTTCATTCTTTGAAAATTGTTTGAAAATGTGCCTCTATAAAATGAATCTCTTTTGTGCAGAAATCTGCCTTCTAGAATTTCTGTAAGTGCCCCTCTCCCCCCGCAGACTTTGGCTCTCCATTGAAAGGCAGAAGGAATGAAAACTAGCTGTCCACAATTTATTGGAAGGAGATAAACACCAACGAAGAGTCAGACTTGTTTAGCGTGTTACAACGGTTTATTGTAACAGGAGTATTTTCATGAAATTATGAGGGGGGAAATTTAGCCTGACTATGAGGAAAAATGTCTCAAGTTAGCTCTATAACACAGTAAGATGGCTCCTAGAACTTCTGAGAGGGTTTGCTATTACATTCTTATGCTTGGCTTGTTTACTAAATGATTGGTTGTAATCTAAAACGAATTTTATTATAGCTCAGTGTTTGTGCCCAGTGAATTCCCTGGGCAGAGCCCTCTGTTTCCAGAAGATAATACAGTACTTATATTGTCGGCTCTTTGGGACAGGGGCTGTCTTTTTGTTCTGTGTTCTTAATACAGTATCTATCACAATAGGGGTTCTGGTCCATGACTGGGGCTCCCAGGCACTACAATAATACAAATAATTAATAATAGTATCTACAGGCCAAGCTACTTTGCGATATAGATAATCTGTTTTGTTGATGCACAATAGGTGGAATATTGAGTCCTTACTCATTTTCTACTCAATCTCAGCTCCCTCCCAATGAAGCTGATGAGAGTTTGGCAAGATCAGTCTGTAAAGACACCTGATGTTTGTGGGTTTTGTTTGGTTTTATTATGACTTTGTGGGCTCTTTCCACCCCACTACACATTCCCAGTAAAGTAGCTCAATATGGAGAACTAAGCACAAGGGCTAGCAGTCAGGAAGTCCTCTAGTTTTGTTTAAACCTATCTCTGCTCTGATTTACTGTGTAGCTTTGGATGTGGTACTTCACTTCTCTGCCTCAGTTTCCTCATCTGTAAAATTGGGATAGGACTTACCTGCTTCACAGGGATGTTGGTGGGGGGATTAGTCAATGTTTGCGCAATGCTTTGCGGATGTGTAGTGTTGAGAGAGAGCCAACTCTTACTGATTATAGTTTGCCCTGGATGGTTCCCATGGTATGCCTTGTGCTCCACCATCCCGTAGTGGTGCTGAGAGAACACTCCTGTGTTAATGCTTCACAAATAATTAAACTCCTGCAGGAAAAATCAATATTACATTAAATGGCATATATAAAGAGCTTTCCAAAGTCAACACTAAGCCTGCCTGATGAGCTATGGGATCAGCTCACCTGTGCTAGTTAATGCAATAAGAAATGTTCTTCTGTGCATACAGGTCACGGATATGATGTCGCCTCATTATTTCTTTGAGGTTTTTAATTTAAATCCTCTTTCTTGTACTTCCTGTGCTTGAGGCCTCTCTGTTCTTCAGAAGCAAATAAGACTGTCTCTTGTCCTTTACCTGTCTCCTTGAAAATCTGTTAGAATGACATGGGGGGTGGCGGCGCCCAGTCCTGCACCCTTTGGCATCAGTAGGAGCTTTGCCATTCATGTCAATGGGTGCAGCCGCAGGCGCATCATGCAGAAAGTTTTCTTAAATGTAATTAAATCCCAAGGAACTTTGGGCTCTCCCCTGCAAGGTACTGAGCCCCCTCAATGCAAGGGACTTCAGCTGGGTGGAGGAAGTTTGGCACCTCTCATGAGGTTCTCATCACTCTGCAGGATCAGGCCTTGGTAGTGGTAGAAGACCGATTTCCCAATAACAAGTGAGACCAAGTGCTGCTTTGCTCCATCCTTGAGTATTCTGAACCCTTATGTTCAACAGGAGATGCTGTCCTGTGTGATCAACGATGGGAGACCCTCAATAATTGGGGCATGTGGTGGGAGGGAGCCAGAAGGCATCTAGATACTATGGTGATGGGCACTCTAGAAAAATACACATGCTTTTAGCTCTGGAGGTCCCTGGTTCAGCCCCTGGTGTCTGCCAAGATGGCAGGTTTCACATAAGGTCCTGTGTATTCCTTCAGAAAGAATAGCTAAGGAGGTCTGGTTTGGATTGTGTTCCTCTGAGCAAAAGTGTTCTGACTTCCCTAGGTGCCTTGGTTGTCTTGTGTGCCTAACCTAAACTCAGACCTCATGGACTACAGCTATGCTGGCCATTAGGATTTTTAGGACTGCCTCTCACGTCACAAAGCTGGCTTGTCAGTGGATGCTGTGCAGGGCAGACAGGATCAACTTGTTTATCCTGGTTTGAGTCTTGCAGCATGACCTCTAGTTGAAATCTAGGACGCAGCATTTATCCGCTTCTCGTCTTATCAAATATGAACTGGTTTTGCTTTCTTCCTCTCATATTACTTTGGCTCGTTGCCCTGTTCTTACTCCAGCCTCTTTGTTGCCTGGGCCTGAAGATGGAACCCCACATGATTGTGTGTTTGTAACGTCTGTTCTTACTCGTCCTAGAGATGATTTACTGGATGTGCCTTTGCAGAATCCTGATCTCCTTTATTTTGTGGATGGCTCGTGCTTGCGAGATTCTAAGGGTACATTAGTTGCTGGTTATGCTGTCTGCACTACCTGTGCTGTTGTTGAAAGTGCTTTCCTTTCTTCAGTGTTTTCCTCTCAAGTAGCTGAACTTGTGGCTTTGACTCGAGCTTGTGTTCTGGCTAGAGATCAAACGGTCACTATCTATACGGATTCTCGTTATGCTTTTGGAGTGGTTCATGATTTTGGATTGCTTTGGCAATATAGAGGCTTCCTTACATCCACTGGTTCTCCTATTACGAATGGTTTTTATGTTTCTGCTCTTTTGGATGCTCTTTTGTTGCCTAAAGCTATAGCTGTTGTTAAATGTGCTGCTCACAAGACCCCTCATGATGAAGTTACCCGTGGGAATGCTCTAGCTGACTCTGCAGCTAGGACAGCGGCTCTTTCTGCACCTCAGGCTGTACATTCCTGTGTACTGATAGAGCAGCCTTCACTGGCCTCCCTTGACGATCTGGCTAAGATCCAGGAGGCAGCATTAAGAACTGAGAAGCACTCTTGGAGTGCTGCTGGCTGCATTTTACATTCTGATAATCTTTGGCGTGCCCCGGATGGTCGCCTGGTGGCACCAAAGATGTTATTGCCCTATCTTGCTCGCATATACCATGGGATGGCACACGTGAGCAAAGGGGGGATGGTTGCTGCAGTTGCCCGAGATTGGTTTGCACCCATTTTCCCTTCTGTTGCCCATTCCTACTGTCAACACTGTGTGATTTGTCAACAACACAACATTGGTAAAGCTGTTAAAGCTATGCGAGCAGCCCACCCTCCTCCTTGGGGACCTTTTGTAAATATTCAGATTGATTTTATTCAAATGTCTAAATGTTGTGGTTATGAATATGTATTGGTTTTAGTTGATGTATTTACCAATTGGGTTGAAGCTTTTCCCTGCAGGAAGGCAGATGCCAGGACTGTTGTGAAACTTCTGCTTAAGGATTTTGTCCCTCGTTTTGGCATTCCTGTGAGTATCAACAGTGATCGTGGAACTCACTTTACTGGACAGATTGTAAAGGAGTTATGTACAACTTTGCAGATCCAACACAACCTTCACTGCCCTCATCACCCACAATCTGCTGGGACAGTGGAACGCCAGAACGGGATTTTAAAAAATAAACTGGCCAAGATTTGTGCTGAAACGAACTTAAAGTGGCCAGATGCCCTTCCATTGGCACTGATGAGTATGAGAGCCATTCCCAATCGAAAGACTGGACTCAGCCCTCATGAGATTTTGACGGGGCGCCCAATGCGACTACCAACTGCACCCCCACTGACCTTAGCTCAGATGGACATTCATTTGATGGATGATATAATGCTTAAGTATTGTCAGGCACTAATGAAATGTGTTAAGTCTTTTTATACACAGGTGAAGGAAGCCTTACCGAAGGATCCTGTGCAACCTTGCCACTCGTTGGAACCGGGAGACTGGGTCTACATAAAGGTCCATCAACGAAAGACTGCCCTGGCTCCACGCTGGAAAGGCCCTTTCCAAGTCCTGTTGACTACCAACACTGCTGTGAAGTGTCAAGGCCTACCTGCCTGGACCCATGCATCGCACTGCAAAAAGACCCCTCCACCTCGGGAGGCCACACCTACTGATGATCAACGTGCTCCTTCTTCTAGCCCTGCTGTTCCTGCTGGACAGCGGAAGAAGAGGACAAGGTGACGTACTGGTGACCTCTCCCTTGTCCTCTGACGGACCTACTGTGCCTTTGGATTTTTCTAAAGGTATTCCCACATTACAACCCTCTTCCCTTTATCATGCTAGAGCACGATTGTTTTTGGGGAAGAGGAGAAGATACATTCGTTCTGCAAACTCCTCCAGAGTCCAGGGATTTCTGACTAAAAGAGACATTATGAACTGGCCCTGGTGGAAGAAACGAAGCATCGTTTATTGGCAAGGAGGGAACTGTGGGGAGCGTGCTTGGGCGTGTGGGGTTCAATGGTGGCTAGGATTTCTTCCAGGGGCAGGGCTCTGTGCTTATGGACAAGTACCCTGGGGATGTACTGCCCTCCCTAATTGGCTTTCAGATAATGACTACCAAAAGCACCTTGCTACCACAAAGGTTACCCCCACTAGCCCCTCAACCCTGGCCGTCACTTCTGTAATTTATCCAGATGTAAACGAAATTGTATATTCTAATGAGATTCGTTGGCCCAGACCTTCCCATCTTAGTGATTTATTAGAATATTGCTCAGTAAGCCTATTTTTTAAAGTTCAACAGACTTCATATGAGAGAACCATTGAGTGGAAAACAAATGGATCAGTGGCAATAGAGATCCATAATATTACTGCAGATCAGCCCCTAGACTTTAGATATGAAATTGATGGATTCCATAGTGAAGTAGATATGATGGTTATTCCTGGAATTTGTGCTATGTTACCTGAAAGAGGCCCTTATTGTTATTTGGTTACCCAATTAGTGAATAATCAAACGACTACCCAAAGAGTTTGTTCTACTACTGGGAATTTTACCTGTCTTGAGACCATTCCAGTGACTGATAATGTGACTTGTACTTTATTGCAATACACTCCCTCTTATGCTATTGATATTAATGCCTCTCAGAAATATATGCAGGTCTACAACCAACAGATGTGGTATAGACCTACGCTGAGGGGAAATGTGCCAGAATATCGGTGGACTGTACTAAACACTACACTAGGGACTGTGAAGTTTACATTGCCTTTATCTAGTTTTCAGATCACCTCTACATATCCAAATTGTTCCCAAGGGGCTGCCATTAGATTAGCACAACTGAGGGCCTGGGTTATTTCCTCTAGAAAGAAGAGGGATCTAGCCGGATCCTTGTGGGATGGGGCCAATTCTGCAGCTGCTGTTTGGAATATTTTTAAGACCCAGGAGCATGATGAGAAATTGGGCCAATTAGAGAAGGCCACTGGCCTGATTTCTGGGGCACAGCTGACACAAGTGCAAACCGGGGTGGGTGAGTTACATGTCATTTCCGCCCTTAGTTCTCTGACCCAGGATTTATTGAGAGAGATGGTACTGAATATAACTGAAGCTGGGAAGGCATTGCAGTGGGATCTAGCATGTTCGGAAATTCAGGATTTCCTGAATGACCAGCTGATGGCCATTCGGAATGATCTAGTGCACCAAGCTTGGCCCACTGCCCTTACAGACACGTCAGGAGTACCATCTGATCTGTGGCCATGGAGACATACTTGGAGACTTTCTGGATGGAAATGTGGACGTTCACAGTGCTCCTTCCAAGCATATGGACCGGTTAAGGGGTGTGGGCTCCCACATACCGAATCCTGCCGGGTCCATGGGGAGGATGCATGTGGGATTGGGTGATTCACCGAGATATCTGGGAAGTCAGGCCACCTGATTCTCCTAATCGATTTTTAGTTAGTGCTCCTGGGATTACAGCTGATATTTGGATGGGGTTAGGGAATTTATGGACATTTTGGCCGTTAGAACCACCACAGCTTCAGTGTATACGGAAACTGAAGCCAGGGGAAGTTGTCACTGTTTGTGACAATATTTGCTGGGAGGGTAAAGGTCAAGGGACTACCCTTACAGGACACCCACTTTTTCAGGCTAATGATAGCTGTGTGTACGTTAATACAACCACATTACAAGATATACATATTAATCTTACCACTGCTGCAGGCAATCATATTATTTACTGGCCTGCAGATAGAATGTTACATGTAGCTCTTAGATTTCAGGTATATTTTAATTGGACTAGGATAGTACCTGATCGGTTTCAGAATTTGCTTTCATTGTTGCCAGAGGTTCGCAGAATCTCTGAGTTGCAGGGGCAAATTCACATGCTTCAGAATATATATCATGCTGAGCAGAATGCCTTTCATACAGCTTATAGAGTTTCTACTTTATGTACTAAGTTTGATGTATTGTGCTTTGTTACCAAAACTGTACGACAACCCCATTATTTTATTCCTATGGGGATGTTATTGTTTGTAGTGTTGTTAGTTGGTGTGGGATTATGTTATTGTTGTTGTTGTTGCAAAGGGCGTAATGATAGTAATACTACTTTTCATGTTCATGCTAATCATGCATTGTCCTTACATCCCATGAAAACCCCTAAGGTTGAGATGTCTCCTGTGGACTCTGAAATCCATGGTTTAATGCAAATTGAGATTTGAGGTATTTGTTGTACTAGAAGTACAAAAGGGGGAATGTGGAGGCCAAGAATTAATTAATAAAGGTTTGAAGGGATCTTAATGTATGTTAGCTAATTAGCAGAGGTTAAGCTGTTACCCTGTATCTGGTGCAGAGTGAATTGTGTGAAAAGTCGTTACGACCTTGTGAATTGCAGTCTTGTTTTCTGTTCTGGTATTGCAGACAAATAAGATAATGAATAGGCTTATGTATAAACAAATGCAAATGTTTACTTTTACTGTCTGCAAGTTTGCTAGCCACTGTCTGTTAAGAAGGTATAAAGATTGTTATGATTGTTTTACTAATGGAGAGAGATCTGTTCAGGACAAGGGCAACCCAGTTCCTGACACTCTCTCCCTCTTGTGTTCACTAGAGTATTATAATAAAGTATTTGTTTTTGCTGCACCTAAACATAAGCGAGAACTGAGTTTTCTTCGACACCTTTATGTATGAGTTTTGCCTAAGCAGAAAACAGCCTCTGCTGCTGCTGACCTATTGCTGTACTACATGGCATCATGCCTGGGATAATCAGTGCTCAGTTTTTCCACTGAAAAATCCAATGTTTAATTGCCCAGGTCAACATTCATGAAGAGGAAGTTGGATTCATTATGTATTTAACAGCTCATCTGGTGACCCTCAGTGTGAAATCACTATCTGGCATATTATAACTACCAGGGCCAAATATCCTACAGTTTAGCTCATCTCTGAAACTATGGTTGATTTTTTTTTCCCTTGTGAAACTTCTTAATGATGGAGCATAAAGATGTGCTGGAATGGGGCAGTATGGAGCATATGCACATCTTTAAGAGGAACATTTTCTCTGGTCCTAGAGAAATGTGTTTATTAAAACTATTCTGTGAATAGAAAGATGTATCTCTGACCATTACCCGTATGCCATTTCTCTTCACTCAAAAGATGCAACTGAAAATAAATCCCCAGAGAGCAAAGACCGTGTTTCTTGGAGATGAGCAGTATTGCAATAATATCCATTTCTACTAAAATGGCATATAAGCATAATCACAGAAGCATCTTTCATGGTGGATAAAATGAACATTATTACTAAATTATACTAACACAGTGGAAACCTGCTAGCATTACACAGGGCACCTCCTAATATACTCTGCCTTTAACTTTCCAGTGCTCTTTAAAGAATGATTTGCAGCTCTAACAGTGGAATGACTGGAAAAAGCACTTTAGCAACAGAGTTAGCTGTTATTTCAGCTCATGTAATCATTCTGCAGTTACAATTTAGCCAGATTGGCATTTCCTAGGAATGGATGCAATTAACATCCATTTGTACAGAAAAAGCCATGGATTTACAAGTGCATTATAGAAATGACTGTTATAAAAACAAGCAAGCCATTTTGTAGCTTTTCATAGCCATCTCCAAAATGCAAGACGGGATACATTATTATAGAAGGTGGGCAGGGATGTGGTGGAATCTGCTTTGATATCATAATCCCTAGTGTTTGAATGGCGACATTAGGGGACTTCTAAAGTATTTCAGTTTCTGACCAGTTAAATTAACTCCTTGCACCTTGGGTGGTCATTTAAACCTGTGCAAAATGGGTATAAGTGAATGAAGAATTCAAAGCTGATAGTTTGCGTGGATGTAAGTGATTGCAACAAGTGCAAGTCAGTGAAAAATCTCTCCTATGTTTCTGGGATTAGGTGGCTCTTTGCTATGTGATATACTCAGAAAGGCAAAAGACAGACACTGGATAGAAGCCAAAAGGTTACATCCTCAGTTGATGTAAATTGGCCCTAATGGAGCTATACCAATTTACATCAACGGAGAATCCAGCTTAAAATCTCCCACTAAGGTGAACTAGACAAAGCAAGAAGGGACAGAATGCAATTGAAGGTAACCCTTACTGAGACATTTGTTTAGTTCTCTCTTCTTTCTTGGTCGGGTTGGGGGCCGAAGAGTTTCATTATCACTAAAACTGTAATAAGTGACTTTCTCAAACTTCTTTGAAATAAATTGCAACAGACAAAGGGTTTAAACAGATTTCAGTTCTCTTCCAAATTTGGCTGCGATAGATTGTACACCAGTGGATTCAATAGACTCAGGCCTCGTAGGACTGGTGAAATATCTGCAGCAATCACAGGGTGGAAGGAACAAACCAGGTCAGGAGAAGACCACCAGTGAGGGTGGACAGGCCATGTGCTGATGCAGGCAAACTAGTCAAGAGTTGTTGGTTCAACTTCTTGACTTTATTTCCCCCGTGGCTCACCCCCACCCCCAAAAACCCAACACTTTTCATTAATAGGGTAATCTAAGCACATATATGGCCTCATCGTCATAGTAACTTCACTATGTGTGATGCAAAAAAACTATTTGTTTTGCATTTAAGTTGACTCTCAGGAAAATTTCATCGTCTGCTCCCAATCCACACAGATTTGGCTTGTGGGTGTGATGAAAATGGTCCTAATGAGCTAGATTCAAAAAGGGATTTAGGTGCCTAACTATCACATTAGGAACCTATGTCTAAAATTTAGATCCTCAAACCCCAGCTGCCTTATCCTGGAGGTGCCTAAAGATCCTAGGTGCCCAAGTTTACATTAGTGAAGCCCCATAGGCACCTAGATATCTGTTGCTGGGCATGGCCACAGCCACATAAGTCCCAGCAGGATCCTAAAACTAGATGTTCCCCATTTGTGTCACCTACTACACCCAATCCATTAGCCTTTCCAGACTACTGTACCCCTTTCAGGAGTCTGATTTGTCTTGTGTACCCCCAAGTTTCACCTCACTTAAAAACTACTTGCTTATGAAATCAAACATAAAAGTACAAAAATGTCACTATGCACATTGTTACTGAAATTGCTTAATGTCTAATTTTACCATATAATTATAACATAAATCAACTGGAATATAAATATTGTACTTACATTTCAGTGTCTCATATATAGAGCAGTACAAACAAGTCATTGTCTGTATGAAATTTTAGTTTGTACTGACTTCGCTAGTGCTTTTTATGTAGCCTGTTGTAAAACTAGTCAAATACCTAGAGGAGTTGATGTACCCCTTGGAAGACTTCTCTGCATACCCCTAGTTATATATAATTTGAGATATACCTATCTCATAGAACTGGAAGGGACCCTGAAAGGTCATTGAGTCTAGCCTGCTGCCTTCACTAGCAGGACCAATCCCCAGATTTTTTTACCCCAGTTCCCCAAATGGCCCCCTCAAGGATTGAATTTACAACCCTGGGTTTAGTAGGCCAATGCTCAAACCACTGAGCTATCCCTCCTTAGTTGAGAATGACTGTCCTATAGCTTAGACAGCTCAGCACACTGTCCTATAGCTTAGACAGCCCATTCTTAGGGACCTAACTCTCCCCATGACTTGTACCAGGAGACTAGGTGCTCTGCTGAGGATTCTGCTAGGTGGTAGGATGTCCCGTGTTAGACCTTGCAATACAGAGTTTAAATCCCCATCATGGTTTTAGCTCATTGTAAATATTGACAAATGGTCAAAATAGCAAATTTTCCCAAATTTACCTGAGTGGAAACTGTGTTTCATTTTTATTTCTTTGAGGAAATGTCACTTTTTTTTTTAAATTTCTGCAGGTATAGTATTTCAGGGCTATTTGAAAAAACACTTATCTCTTGCTAAGAGTTCAAAATAAAATTCTGAGAGATACTGAATCAATTGGTTTCTTCCTGGCAATTAGCTTCCATTAGCCAGACCTGGGCTGAGTGAGGCCTACTTAAAGACTTTGCTGATTTACATATGGCTATACTACTAGCTGCTGTCAGAGCATCTATATAATTTGGATGCATGTAACTCATATTCATTTTGATTTAAGTTAGTAACAAGCATTTATTTTATGCATTTTACTTCCACTTTCATAGAGATACTACTCTCTACAGCACTGTGAGAGCTGTTTACCGCTGAAAGAGCTCATTGCAGGAGCAGGGCCATCAATGGACTTTTATATGTGGAGCACACTGTACAACTGGGGCTTGAGAGAGAGAGAGAGAGAGGATATTCACTGGTATGTTTTAGCTCCTTTGTACCATTCTGGTGATACAAAGCAGCCACAAATGCAGCTTGATTGGCCACCTAGAATCCACACCTGCTGTGTCCTGACAGCTTCCACTCCTACTTTTTTAAAGAGGTACAACATCTCAGTGCACCAAGTAGGAAGAGAAGTTCTGTATCCATAAAAGAGTCAGTTGAAAAAGACCATTTGCAGTACAATGTAGTTCCATATTTGGAGGCCATAACCCAATGTTCAGTTTCAGCTTTTGTTCTTTCTAGTTTAACTCTTACACTTTTCATACCAATAAATATTTTTAATCAGATGCTTAATTCTCTTCATAGTAAACTGTGTGGGATTTTTAATGGTATATACTAGATAAACAATGTAGTATGTGGTTTGCTGTTAGTCTGAGTTCCATCTCATAATGAGAGCACTAAACTGCTTCAATTAGTGAAATAGTTTATTGGGTTAATATTCTTTCTGAACATATTTTCTAATCTCTGATTAACAAAATGGCCAAATATTTTTGGCCGCCATCAGAAATGAAGTGGGGGAGAACTGGAACAGTAGGGAAACTTCACTTTTTTTTTCAGATTTAATCTATACCCAGACAACTTTGAAAATTCAGAATTATCAGCCAATGAAGTATGGATTTCTCTGGATGATTCCACCAATATAGAAGAATGCTTCATGCCCTGTTCCCCCTCATCATCAAATCAGAAAATTGTAAATATCTTCTTGTTGTTTACTCGTCTTGTTTAAAAATCAATATTTGTGATAACTGACAGTCTGTCTGGTACATCTTCTATATCTGAAGGATTAGAGTATTACTCAATTACAGACAACTTATGTAGTTGTCTTTAAATATAGCAGTCTTATCCTCTTAGTTGCTTTTGGTTTTAAAGAAGGCTTTAATATACAAGATAGATATTACCATTCCAACCTGTTAAATGTCTTCTCTCTATCCATTGACATAGAGACAGCAGGGTGCATTGCAGACGCTCCATATTAAATTTTAATAAAGGCCTTGTTTTCCATTGATTTCCTTCTTCTCATTAAACCAGACTATGAAGCTGCAGCTATTTTCATCCAGCCTTAATACAATGACTAGGGCATAGTATTTAGTAGTGATATAGGCAAATAGTCCTTTTGTACTCTAGTAAGTTGCTGACTTTCTTGAGCACTAAGGAAGTCTTAGGTGAGATTCAAACATCTCCTTTTCCTTGGAAGAAAAAGAACAGGAGTACTTGTGGCACCTTAGAGACTAACAAATTTATTTGAGCATAAACTTTCATGGGCTAAAACCCACTTAATCAGATGCATGCAGTGGAAAATACAGTAGGAAGATATACACAGAGGATATGAAAAATGGGTGTTGCCATACTAACTATAACAAGAGTAATCCGTTAAGGTGGGCTATTATCAGCAGGAGAAAAAAAACTTTTGTAGTGATAATCAGGATGGCCCATTTCCAACAGTTGACAAGAAGGTGTGAGTAATAGTAAGGGGGGGGAAAATTAGCATGGAGAAATAGGTTTCACTTTGTGTAATAACCCATCCACTCCCAGTCTTTATTCAAGCCTAATTTAATGGTGTCCAGTTTGCAAATTAATTCCAATTCTGCAGTTTCTCGTTGGAGTCTGTTTATGAAGTTTTTTTGTTGGCGGTATATTGTGACTTTGAGGTCTGTAATCGAGTGACCAGGGAGGTTGAAGTGTTCTCCGGCTTATAATTGTTGACATCTGATTCGTGTCCATTTATTCTTTTGTGTATAGATTGTCCGGTTTGGCCAATGTAAATGGCAGAGGGGCATTGCTGGCACATGATGGCATATATCACATTGGTAGATGTACAGGTGAATGAGCCTCTGATGGTGTGGTTGATGTGATTAGGTCCTATGATGGTGTCCCCTGAATAGATATGTGGACAGTTGGCAACGGGCTTTGTTGCAAGGATAGGTTCCTGGGTTAGTGTTTTTTGTTGACAGTCTCTACGCAAAAGAATAAATGGTCACAAATCAGATGTCAAGAATTATAAAGCTCAGGTCCTATGGGTTGTAACCTAGTGGAACCCACATGGATTCTCACTGATGCCAAAGTGAGGCCTGGTCTACACGGCAAAGTTAGGTCATAAGCCACCTTGCATTGACTTAGTTGTACACGAGTCTACACTTAAATTTATCTCCCACTGATGTAAATGCCCCATTACGGTGACACAGTAACACCATCTCTCCCAGCAGCATTGAGCCATGGTCAATCATACAGAGATTGATGTTTAAAGGGCCCAGACTCCCCACAGGGGCCGGAGCCCGGGCCCTTTAAATCACTGCTGAAGCCCTGCCACCACTACCCCAGGGTTCTGGCAGCACTTTAAAGGGCTCAGAGCTCTGGCCGCTGTGAGGAGTCTTGGGCTCCAACAGTGATTTAAAGGGCCCTGCCACTGCTACGCCAGGGCTCCAGCAGCAGGGCTCCAGTGGCACTTTAAAGGGCTTGGAGCTCTGGCCACTGTGGGGAGCCCTGGGCCCTTTAAATCACCGTTGGAGCCCTGCCACTACTACCCCGAGGCTCCAGCATCAGCTCAGGTGGTGATTTAAAGGGCCCCGGTGGCCGGAGCCTCGGGCTCTTTAAATCACCGCTGGAGCCTTGCCGCCACTACCTCAATATAACAGGGTATAATGCAGTAGGGATTTTTGGCTCCCGAGGACCACGTTATATCGGGTACAAGTAACAAACAGCACAAGTTTCCTTTGGAATCAGTGAGGCCATAGTACGGATCCCTGACCCACAGGAGTGCTTAGCTATAGAAATAGGCCTTACAAGCCACTGGTATCTTTAGTAATCTCAAGTTGTTATAGTTTAAAATAGTGCTTTACATGTAGAGGGTTGGATCTTCCAGGCACACACACACTGAACCTCCCCTCCCTGCAATCTCTCCTCTGGGGAACATAGTCTCAAAATGAAGTTATGTCCTTCTGGGTTACAAACATTGTGTCCCAAATAAAGAGAGACCTTCCTCTTTGATAGTATCAGAGGGGTAGCCGTGTTAGTCTGGATTTGTAAAAGCAGCGAAGAGTCCTGTGGCTCCTTATAGACTAACAGACGTTTTGGAGCATGAGTTTTCGTGGGTGAATATCCACTTCATCGTGGGTATTCACCCACAAAAGCTCATGCTCCAATACGTCTGTTAGTCTATAAGGTGCCACAGGACTCTTTGCTGCTTCCTCTTTGAGGGCTTGTCTACACTTGACTAAATCGGTACTGCTGCAATCTATGCAATGGTGTTGATTTAGCATGTCTGGTGAAGACTTGCTAAGTCAATGGGAGAGCACTCTCCCGTCAACATCTGTGCTCCAGCTCCCCAAGAAGTGTAAAGTAAGTCCACGGGAGAGTGTTTCCCATCGACACAGCATGGTGTAGACACTGCTGTGAGTTGACCTAAGTTACATCAACTTCAGTCAACTTACAGCTTTAGTGTAGACCAGCCCTGAGCTTCTGACCTACACTTTGCTTCTGTCTGCTATAGAAAGCATTTTAGCCTGGCTTACTAGTTCCAGTTGCCTTGACACTCCCACCCCCACCTCCCGGAACTTGAACCAGGCCAAGCAAGCAGCATAGGTGGGGAGAGGCTTTTGGGTTGGACCCCCTTAATTGTCCCAGTATCAGCATCTAGAGGCCTCAAGAGCCAGACAAGCTGTGCAGGCTTTCACACTGTCTGCTTAATAGAAGATTAACACACAGTAATAGCAAAGTAAATATTGGCTGTACCAGCTTCAGCCCTGGCTGAAACAGGTACAATTCCCATTGCTACTGCTGCCTCACATTAAATCTCTGTGCAGCTGTATTTAGTGGGTACGAAAACAGTTATGTTGCTATTTTAGAAACAGCACTTTGAATTAGTCTTGGCTCTTCTGTAATCTGATTATATAAAGCATTGCTAATGAATGCCTTGCTAATCTGCTGATCAGGCATTTTCACAAAACTCATAGAATAAGTTTACTTAGCTCAAGTGAATTATTGGCTAAATGTCTGCAATGTTATTTTGGAAACCTTTGTGAATTTACACTAAAAGGAAGCCTGGTACCCCTTGGTATCTCAGATCCCATAGCAAGGAGTTTAGAAAAACTTAAGTGGGGACTGGCTTCTCTTAGACTCCCACACAAAGAGATTCCTCTTTAGCATGTTAAATAGACATAGTCCAATATTCAAGTCATTCCCGTGAATTTTGTTAGCAAGAATGGTCATTGCAGAAAACTGATGGCGATTTTGTGCTCATGTTAGTTTTCTAGAGAGTTGCTGTTTGGGTTAAACTTGTGGAACTTTACTGAACAGGATGGATTTTTAAAAACAGCTAGCAGAAGCAACCTCTATCCACTGCTGAGCTTGCTGTTTATAGGATCAGGGTCTGTTAGCTTTTAGGATGAGCATGTCTTCATGGGGGGAATGATGGTCCTGGTACAAGCCTGGTACTTTGGAGATCCAGGTTCAATCTGTGCTCTACCATGACTGATGTAGATTGGCATAGCTCACATTGACTTGAAGGAGCTCTGCTCCCACTTCTGTGACTCCCACTGCAAACAACTTGTGTAAGGTCTCACAGGAAGTCTGTGGCAGAGCAGGGATTGAACCCAGGTCTCCAATTCCCATGGGAGTTAAGTTCTCAACAACCTTTGTGACCTGTAGTTTCTGTTCCTTATCTGTAAAATAGGGATAATGTCTCTTCCCTATCTCACAGGTTTGTGGTGAAGCTAAATATGTTAAAGAGTAAGACACTTATGTGAGGTGATCAGATACTATGGTTATGAGGGAAAGAATCCTTGTTTGGTTGGTTTTTTTTTAAAACTTGTTAATATCCACCCTGTGCTAGGAATAGGAAGAACATCTGTACTTGGCTGTAGAAGCGAATTGGCACTATCATACGGTTAGAGTTATTGATGTCTCACTCTCCAAATTGATTTATATGCACAGCAGGTAAATCTTGTGGAGGAATGCCTGAAAAAGCAAGCTCACAGCTAGGAAAATCTGATGCGTTGGTCTTGCTGCTGAGCCTCCAACATCTTCCTTCCATAGGTGGGCGTAAACGGAAGTTAGAGATACAGACGTTTAGACATTGTGACGTGATTATATGAAAGTTCTGAAGGACAGATGGAAACTGACTTGAGCAGGGATGGAGCAATTGCCACTGTCATGTAGGGATTATGGACACAATCTAAAAAGCTGTTGTTATTTCCTGTACTTAGAACAGAAAATTAATCAATCTCTCAGATACCACAGCGTTGCAGATGTTGGCTCTTCAGTGGAAACTACAATATATGTGGACAACTTGGAGAGAGTCCAGCGGAGGGCAATGAAAATAATTAGGGGCCTGGGGCACATGACTTATGAGGAGAAGCTGTGAGAACTGGGGTTATTTAGTCTGCAGAAGAGTAGGGAGGGATTTGATTGCAGCCTTCAATTACTTGAAGGAGGGTTCCAATGAGGATGGAGCTCAGCTGTTATCAGTGGTGGCAGATGACAGAACAAGGAGCAATGGCCTCAAGTTGCAGTGGGGGAGGTCTAGGTTGGATATTAGGAAAAACATTTTCACTAGAAGGGTGGTGAAGCACTGGAGTGAGTTACTTAGGGAGTTGATGGACAGTGGCAGCTCCAGGCACCAGCGCTCCAAGCTCATGCCTGGGGCGGCAATCCGCAGGGGGGGCGTCCTGCCAGTCCCTGCAAGGGTGGCAGTCAGGCAGCCTTCGTCGGCTTGCCTGCGGGAGGTCCACCAGTCCCGTGGATTCGGCAGCAATTCAGTGGCGGGTACGCTGAAGGCACGGGACTGGTGGACCTCCCACAGGCGCACCGCCGAAAGCTCCCTGACAGCCGTGTTTGGGCGGCAAAAAAGGTAGAGCCACCCCTGGTGGCAGAATCGCCATCCTTAGAGGTTTTTAAGACCTGGCTTGACAAAGCCCTGTCTGGGATGATTTAGTTGGTGTTGGTCCTGCTTTGATCAGGGGGTTGGACTAGATGACCTCCTGAGGTCTCTTCCAATCCTAATCTTCTATGATTCTATATGGTGGTCAGATATATAAACAATGCATTTGTTAATAGTATTGGTTCTAGTGATAGGTCCCCTTTTAACTGTAGGGAACACTGCTCAGACAAGTAGCTCCTTTTAAGACAGAATGAACTCTCTGGGTCAGAGCCTCAGTTCATTTAAACTGCTATAACTCACATTGTTGTATGCAGTGTTCTCGTAGCTGTGTCTGTCCCAATATATTAGAGAGAGAAAGTGGCTGAAGTAATATCTTTTATTGGACCAACTTCTGTTGGTTAACTGACACTCTCAGTACCTTGCCAGACCTGAAGGGGAGCTGTGTGTGTGCTGGAAAGTTGTCTCTCTCACCAACAGAAGTTGGTTGAATAAAAATATTACCTCACCCACTTTATAGCTCATAGTCACTTCAATGGAGCTATACTGATTTATATCGAGAATCAAGCCCTTTCATTACAATCATTGTCTCGCTTTTCCATGGCAGCAGCCTCTTTCAAGATCATCCAGTAGGCACTGGAAAAATTCAGAGTTGCCAAGGAATGGAGCTTCCAAGAAAGTTCAAAAAGCTCATGGGCTAATGTCAGTTCTAGAGGAACCATATTCACATAAGTTTCCTGGAAGAGTGAACCCAGTTTGAATGTTTTGGGGTTTTTTTACATCTTCACTCATGGGACACTTCTTTACATGCAGAAAATCGGTACAGTTGGGCTTTTTTTAAAAACTAAAGCTGTTTAAGGGGTCATATGTAATCATTTTTATTTATATTTATATATATAATAGCCCTGAGCACAAGACTCCGGTAGGCGCTTCCTTTCTCACCTGATTAATTTTGAACAACTTGTGAAGGCTCCTTTTGTTATACTTGTGTAACAAATCTATATTTAAAATGGGAGGGAAACAATCTTTACTGTGGAAGAGGTAAGATTGGATAATTGCAGTCAACCAGCAGAAAATCTCTGAGAAAATAGAAACCATTGGAATGATTTACTGTTTGGGGATGTCAGACTAGGAGAAAAATCACTCAGTAAGATAATTAACTCAGAACACAAAGTTACCCATGGGATCTGAACTCATATTTATTTATGGGATATATATCACCACAATATCTAGGTGTCAAGATACAGAAATAAATACCAATTAACCTAAAATTGGATGAATGTGGAAATTGCTCTTGCACACCTGAGTTTAGCCTCTTAGCTTTGGTTTTAGATTTTGCTTTTATTATCGTCTCTCTCCTTTTTATAGTTCTTTATCTTCAGTTACTGTGGAAAGACTTGCCAGAAAATGTGAGGTTTGCAAGAGGATCAGAAGTTGTTTTCAGACTCCATCTGGTAGGGAGGGCCATAAATGTCTTTTCTCTGTGTCCCAAAAGTTTCTCTCTAGACCTCAGTAACTTCATCTTCCTTGACAAGAACACCTGTGTCTATGGGTCATGAAGAGGAGGCTTTCCCAAAGAAGCTCATTCCAGTCCATGGAACACTTTAAAGATCATGACCAGCACCTTAGACTGGTTCAGGAAGTCTACTGGTGGCCATTGAAGAGCACAAATGCAATAGTAGCTTCTCACTGGATCCAGAATTTCAGGGTAGCTCATCTACTCTAGATAAAGGGTTAAATAGTCTGGTTCTGAGGTGATGAATGTGTTGATAATGGTAGCTAGGTTGATGTCTTTGGATGTAATTGTCTGGTAAGTCAGATGTGGTAGACACATTTTGCTACCTGTATCTCTCTCAATAGCAATTATTAATGTCATAGTACCCTGTCACAGTGTATGCACACCCCATCCCCATTTGGGGCAGGGCAGGGTGGTGATATCACTGCAGTTAGTCTCCCTGGCAGCCCTTGGGGCAGCTGCGGTATGGCCCAGAAGCCGAGGTTACAGCCTAATGGCTACCGTCAATATGGCAGCCCTAGGACACAGGGCAGCGCAGCTTAATGGCTAGAGTCAATACAGAGGGGAAAGGTGGGGGTCACCACTGGGGGGGGTGACAGCCTGGGTAGGGGGGCCCAGGCCCACCCAACTCCACTAGGCCTGCCCCAACTCCACCAGGCCCCGACCCAGGGCCCTAACAGTGACAGAGCGGTCCATCACTGGGTCAGCAGGGAATCCCACCGAAACACGCTGACCTCACTTGGGTGGGAGGTACCACTAGCTCACCCTCCCTAGATCACTTCCTACTGTAGTTCCAGAAGCTGCTGTCCATGGAGCATCTGGGTCTCTGAGCTCCTCAATGCAGATGGTCCTCCAGGGCTCCCGGCCTCCGATCTGGCTGGCAGGGTCTCTGGTTCTTGCAGACAAGGGCTGTGGTAGCACTTCAGCTGAGGGTCCTTCCCCTCCAGCAGTCAGCCCAGAATGTGCTGGGCTGCTCCCTTTTATACTGAGGCGGCAGTTGGAACATGCCCAGCATGGCCTAAGGGGCAGGACTTTCGCTGCCCATAGTGTGAGATTAACCATTTCTTCTCCAGTGTGGGATATGCACACCCTGTCACATACCCCTTTGTGATACGTTAACTTGGCAATTGGAGAACTAATTCCTAACACTCACTAGTTGACTCTTTCTAGGAGCATCACCTCCACATTTCCTAGGTTAAGCTTGAGTCAGCTGTTTTTCCTTCAGGTGCTCATCTCTTGCTGGCACAACAAATTCTATGTGACTGTTTACTGTAAAGCTGGTTAGAAAATGGGTAAGGGTTTTGTGGGGGAAGAGGTAGAGGTTTTGCTTTTGTTTTGGGGAGGTTGTGCAAAATTTCAAAAGAAACAAAACCATGTGGTTGGTTTTTTTAATTATTTGCAGAATTTTTCTGTTTTTTTTTTTAATGAAAAACATTTTGTCGGTTTCTGGAAACCAAGGAATCTCAGTAAACACTGGAGGTGGGAGGGGGGTTGAAACAATGTCAAAGGAAAATGTCAAGCAAAATGAATTTTTTTCCAAAATAATTTTTCATGTGCTGGGGGGGGGGATTATGTTTGTTTTGGGGTTTTTTGGTCAATGCTAGTTTACTGTATGTGGAAGAGTTATAAAGCATAGTGGTTTCATTTGAGTCTGTGCCATTTCCCAGAAGTTTCATGGATATGTTGGGCTACAATGAGGGTACCTGTAAGCTTCTTAATGTGAGCCACTCAAAAGGGCAGTAGTTGACAATGAGCATGGCCTTCTCAGCAGATATCTATTGCTCTTCCCGTATGCAACAAATCCCTAGATGAAGGCTTCAGTAGGACTGGAGAAAGTGGGACTGGGATTAATGCCATAGAAGAGGGACTTCCTTTTCACACATCAGCCAGATGTTCCTGACCTATGTGGATTAGCTGGCCCACTATTATTAAACTTAAGTAGTTTAACAGCTGCTCTGAAGTCCAAATGCGATCATTCCAAGAACTACCAAGTAGAGATTCCTCATCTGTTGTACTATGGAGCAAACTGGGAGAAAAAGGTCCTTACCCCTTAAAGCATGATGCGCTGTGTAATATTTGATAGTCCTACAGCATCTGTATCAAAAAACACTTCACTGTTTACATGCAGAACTTCTGAATGCTATGGGTTTGGTGCAGATATCATAGGGTGAGGGGTTTTGGCTTATGCTATGCAAAAGGTCAGACTAGATGATCATAATGGTCCCTTTGGGGCTTAAAATCTATGAATTGCAGCATCCTCTGGGGTGGAGGGCAGCAAATATCTGTCTCACAGCATATTGTACAGTAGTGATGGGAGGAAGAAAAATCTTAGCCAAAGACCCTGGGCCAAAGACTTACTCTTGGTAAGTGGTATGTCCATGAGTGCAGTCAGGCCTTCAGTGCAGACTGGGACAGGACCTTGTTTTAAGGACTAATCTTACAAACCCAAACACACTGAAATGCATGATATTCAGTTTCCTACATAATATATTCTTCAGATTTCCAAAGTACTTCTTGCTGATTTCAAACTTGTAGTACCTGTCCATCTTAAGTATCTATGTGGCTCCCATTGCCACAGTATCTGAGCACCATACAAATCTTAATGTATTTAAACTCACATCACTCTTATGAGGTTAAAATGGGGATAAACCTTTTCCTAGATGGGGAGCTGAGGCACAGAGCTCACTGTCTCTTGTCCAAGGAGCAGGTAATTGACCCTGAGCCTCAGGAAGCCGTAGGCTCATGCCCTAACCACTAGACCAGGGGTAGTCAAGAGGCAGACCACAGGCCCCATCTAGACCGCCAGATGCTCTTGAACATACAGTAGAACCTCACTGTTACAGACACCTCAGGAATGGAGGTTGTTTGTGACTCTGAAATGTTTGTAACTCTGAACAAGACATTATGGGATGCTCCTCAGAGTGGATTGCTCCAAGAGGGGACTCTGAGCTGTGCCTGCAAATTTCAGCGTCTTCACCTCTTACCTGTCAGTGGCTGCCCGGCGACAGGGTGTGTGACAGGCAGCTGGTTCTAGCCTCCTGGCTGCGAGGGTGATGAGTGAGGCACCCAGGGACACCGCGGTGTCAGTGGGCGCCCGGTGCAGGCTATGGTCCTTTAAAACTGAGCTGCTCCTCCAGAGTGCAGCATGCAGGCACGAGCTTGGGCTCCAGCTCCAGCAGCAAATACTCCAGGCCAGGTTCCAGCAGGAGCTCAGGAAGTTTCTTTCCAGGGCTGGGACTGATCATGAAAGCTTGTCCCCCTCCCAGCCAGGGGGGAGGGGGAGAAAGCAGCACAGACCCCAGGGCTACTTCTGTGCTGCCTGCTCTGAGGCTCACAACTGTGCCTGTGAAATTCAGCACCTTCACCTCCTACCTGTAAGTGGCTGGCCCTCTCCCCTTCACCACCACCCCCATGGCAAGCTGGGGGTGGGAACAGGCAGCCCAGATGTGTTTACCTCTAATATGTGATACAGGCACAGTATAATATTTGCTGGTGTGGGGTTTTTTTGTTTGTTTTTGGGTTTTTTGTCTCCACTGCTGCCTGATTGCTTAATTCCAGTTCCACACGGTGTCCGGTTGACTGGTCAGTCCGTAACGCTGGTGTTTGTATCTTTGAGGTTCTACTGTACTGTGACATCTTTTTATTTACTACTTTATTTATTATTATTATTATTACTACTATTGTATTTTCTCTGGAGTCTCGACCTTGACTATACCTGGACCAAGAAATGTGGACCTTGACACAAAATAATTGATTACCCCTGCATTAGACAATGCTGTATTAGACAGTACTTCCTCAATGTTTAGATAGCCTGCAACAATCCTACCAGAGGTTTAGACAACTAAGCCAATTCCCTTGGCAGACAGCATTGTAAATCCATATGCTAAAGAAAGGTAGCCATCCTTCCCCTTTGGGAAAAGCTGAAGAGGAGTTGTGGTTTATATGTTATTCCAAAGCAAGGGAATATTAGGTTACAATTGTTTGCCCTTTTTTTGCATGGCATTTCTTCATTATTCACAGAATGGGCTATCATTAATATTTATAACTCTCATAGAAGCAATTGAGACAAGAAGCAAAACTTTAATTGGCTTCCCTGCTGGGTTTTAATTCTCCTGATCTCCCCATTACAGCAGTGCTAGCGTTGTCCCCCGGCTCTCCAAAGCTATACAACATTGTCACATGAAGAGAAGGAAAAATTTAAGCAACTTTAATTTTGCTTAATAAAAGACAAATGGGTTACTGTTCATAATAAGGTTGTGTCCAGTGCACATCTTGGAGAGTTAATTGTCTGGTTGGGGTTATTGGCCTGAGACAAATGCTTAGTGACGTCTCCCATCCCTGATTGTTACTGGCTAATTAGAACTAGTGCTCCATTCCATCCCAAAGAGAACATCAAAGCCTGGGGACCATGTTTAGTGAACTTTGGCGAAAGTTTATATATGTTTGTTCCTATCAGTCACTGTTTGTACTGAAGTCTAATAGGACTTAGCTAGCTCCTACCCACTATGTCCAAGTATTTATCTTAACTCAGCCTTTTATTCCATTAGCAAGGGCACACGTTTCCTGTTGATTACAGTATTTTCTTCTGTGTTGTAGATGTTACTATGGGGTTCTGCACTGTCAGTTGTTTGAGTCCAACATAAGTCATGTCATCAGGGGAGCGATGGTGCACTTCAGACTTCTGAGATGTTCTGAAAAAAATGATTAAACACTGAGTACTTAAATTCTGGAACTTATCCAGGTGCCATGTCATCTCCTATTCCAAGCAAAGCTTTCAAGCCTACTCCAGAATGGCATGTTTCATACATGGGCGGTTAATAAATCCTAGCACTTGACATTTATTGATTAAAGCTCCTGAGAAAATTGGTCAGTTGCTGTCTAGTGTTGGTGGGTTATTAACATAATAAGTTGGAAGGACATGAAGGTTGCAATTTGAGGGTTTTGTGTTCTACCAGCTACAGCAAGCAGCTAAGAATAAGGCTGGTCACAATTTTTTCCCTTTAAATTGTTTTTTGACAGCAAATTGGGTTTTCAGCAAAAGGATGGGGCTTTCTGGAGGGACTTAGTCCAAACCTTAGATCCTGAAAGCCCTGCTCAGCTACCGCCTAATCCTATAAGCACGTAAACTAAACTAAATAAATTTGTTAGTCTCTAAGATGCCACAAGGACTCATTGTTTCTGCTGATACAGACTAACACAGCTACCACTCTGAAACCTAAACTCCCTAGGTGCCATAATTTCCCCTGGCAAAGTCCCCTAATCAGCTACATTTTTGCCTGTGGGCATGCTCACAGCTGCCTCAGTCCTGACACCAAACAGCTCAGCATCTAATTCACACCTAAGCCTCAACAGGATTCATTTCCCCACCTATCTCATCTGCAGGGCCCAATGTGGTAGCTCTGAGCATGTCTATTATATTGGATCCCACACAAAACAAAGGACGTGATGGTTGTTATGCCAATCCTGCCTTTCTAGCATACACCCCTCTTGTGCTGGACTCAGGTTCAAATCCCCCCACTGCCTGCTGTGGAGCAAGGACCTGAACTCAGGTCTTCTACCTCTACCATAAGTGCCCTAATCCCTAGGCTCTAGTCAGTTTCTCACTTGCTGGTAACACTCATCTTAAGTCCCTCTGGTGAATTCATCCCAAAGTGTTTGCTTTCCATGGAAAACTCCAATGAGCATGGCCTTCTCAGCAGATATCTATTTTTTTTTTTTTGGTTTTTGACAGAGAGAAAATATTTTCCTTCAAGGAAAATAGTTTTTTTTTTTTCCCACTGAAATTTTCCATGGATGGGTGTAGGGGGGACACAATTTCTGGCCAGTGCTATGACTCAGGAGCACAGAGTACAATTTGAAACTGTGCCACTGACTCACTCTGATATTGGCAAGCTGCTTATCTTTGCAATTCCCCCCTCTGAAAATGGGGCTAATACTCACCCATCTTAAAAATAATAATGGCTACTTGCTTTTGAGGTGTGAGATATGGAAAATGTTACATAAATGCAAATTACGATTGTAAATTTGCAGGTTGTAAGTATGACAGATCAAACTCTTGCCTTACCTGTATTCTTAACAATGAAATTATTGGAGTTAGTTCTAAATGTGACTGCAATATAAAAATCTGAAAAGCAGGAATCAGGAGTGCTTAGCTCAGCAATTCTAGGGCATGTTCCTGTGAAGCCCAAGAGAGTTGAGGGTGGTCCCTACCTCCATTTTCAGGGTTAAGACCTTTAATGGTATCCAAAGAATGCAGCAGTAAACTGGGGTTCACATGTGACATGTAAGACCCCAGATGAGTTAAGATCCAGAAAACAGCACTGATTTTTATTCTACCATCTTGGAGTGGCCATAGGTAAACACAGGCAGCAGGGTGCACACACATCTACTGAATTTTGAAAGGCTGCAGAGTTTATTTTGAACGTGCTTCTGTTTTTGTTTTTTGTTTTAAATTTTGTTTTGCATGTCCCTTTAAAATTCACCCGAGGCTACTGTGGGATTGAATATTCATTTTGCCCCTCCTACATCTTTTCCTTTCCATTAGAAGACACTCTCACCCCCCTCTATTTTCCTATGGGTGAACCTCCAAGTTCTGGGCATGAGCATGCCAAGACTCTGTGCTGTGGTGTGGGAGGACGGGCAGCTGGCCGGGGAGAAGGTGGAAGAAGTGGGGTGGAGGGGTTGTGTCTCTGTGTAGAGCTTGAGCACAAAAGCTTTCAGAGAAAAGGAGGGGTGCATAGACCTCGCTTCACAGCAAGTAGCCAGAGATGCTTTCTTTTTGAAAACTCAATAAAAGATTCAATCAGCCCACAAGTCCAGCTCTAGCCAAATATTTCTATTCATCTCCCCACTTCTAGAGGCACCTCATGTAATGACACTCCTGGAGGGGTCCCCTGCACAGACTGAATCTGGAACTGCTGTGTTAGCAGGGAATTCTATCAGCAATGCCCTAACAGGCAGGAATACAGGAAAGAGAGAAGAGTGCCATCTCTCTCTAACCTACCTACACTTCACCATAGCAGTTAGGTGCTGAGAGCAAGCTTAAAACCTCTCCATCTCTTGCCTTGGACTAAGTTACCCTGGCACATGAATATGTTTGTTCTAAGCAAGCTGTACAACTGCTGCCAAAGACTCTCCCTTCCTCCTCTAGTCATAATTGGCAGAGACTCTGAAGTTTCCTAGGCCCCACTGGACTCAACATCACTGTCCTCCGCTAGCTTTGCTTTAGGATTTTAATGTGGATTTGGTCCTTATCAGAGCGGCTTGTTAATCTTTATCACGTTCCACCAGCACAAATGTCACATGAAATAGTGTATCGTGTAACCACTAACAGGCTATTGTGGAAGAGCTGAATAAAATATTTTGTAGCTTGCCAGTTTTCTGGCAGTTTCTCACTGTTTGCCCTTTTCTGTCTTTTGTTCTGAAAGCTCAGGAGTTAAAAGGCAGTTCTTCAAAGTGTGTGTGCACACAGGAACGGTGCAATTAGAAATCAGTTCAATTTCTAAGGAGTAAACTTGGAGGGATCAACAGCTGCTGCTGTATCCCACTCTTTCACCTCTCCCTAAGCCACTCAGGGTATGTCTACACTGCAATAAGCCCCACGGCTGGCCTGTGTCAGCTGACAGACTCAGGTTATGGAGCTGTACAACTGCAGTGTAGACATTCGGGTTCAGTCCCAAGCTCTGGGACTCTCCCTCATACGGAGTCCCAGTGTTGCCCTGGATTTGAGGAGTGTGTATACCCCAGAATGTGATCAAGCTAATTGCAACCATATTATGGGCACTCAGCCACTATGCATTAATAAAATAGCACACCACATAGTTGAGGGTTAAACTGGAGACAGGTGTTCAGAAGCAAGGTTAAAACTGCTGGCAGTTTTGCTAATTAGACTGAGAGGAGGAGGGAGAAGAAAACTAAATAACCAAGAATGAAGGAAGATATGGGGATGGACGGACTTGAGTCTAGATGCCTCTGATATTCAAAGTTTATTGAAAAAAGCGACAAAGAGTCCTGTGGCACCTTATGGACTAACAGACGTACTGGAGCATAAGCTCTCATGGGTGAATACCCACTTCATCAGACGTCTGACGAAGTGGCTATTCACCCACGAAAGCTCATGCTTCAATACGTCTGTTAGTCTATAAGGTGCCATAGGACTCTTTGTCACTTTTTACAGATCTAGACTAACACGGCTGCCCCTCTGAACGTTTATTGAAAGTTAGGAAAAGTGATGATCCATTATGACTGTGTTTTGTAGAAGTTAGTTATAAGAAGTTTAGATACAAGAGAGTACTTGGGAGCAGTCCTCTGGATCTATCTGGGAGAGACGTTTTTCCCTAATATCTTTACACCCCAGCAGAGAGGCATTTGGCGAGCGCTGACCCGTCGTTGATTACTCACTACCATCTCAGAATATAGGTAAATATCTGGGATGTTCTAAACCTATTGCTTGTGCCTGTATGTGCTTAAATCTAATAAACTGTGGTGTTAGACAAAAGCACGCTCACTTGCATTTAATCCTTGATCAGACAGCATTGCTGTGTTCCTATTGATTTATTCCTGACACTGCCTAGAGTGAAATAGTTAAGTTGCCCCTGCTGGGGGTTCTGAAAAACCCAGGTAACACCAGAGTGCAGGCTCCAGCCCAAGACCAAATGTCTACACCACAATTTTCAAGCCTCGCAACCCAAGCCCTGGGTGCCCAAGTCAGCTGACAAAGGCCAGCTGCTAGTGTTTAATTGCAGTGTAGACACACCCTGTGTTGCTTTTTATCAATTCACCTTGTTTATAATTCTTAGTGAATCTATTCACCTGAGTTCATAGCCAAACTAATTTGGAACTAAGTCCAGTTTTCCTTTGTCTGCTCATTTTGTAATTCTGTTTTTGATTTAAAAGAAAAAAAAACACAATAAGCTTTGTCTGGCAAGGTTCATTCTTCATGAATTCTTTCTTCCTATTGCTCATGACTTTGTTATCTAGATCACAAGGATAAGGGACTGACACAGGATCAGCTACAGCCATTCATAGTGTTGGATGAGCTTTCCCTACACATCTCTGCCAATCCATGTAAATGCTGATTTGTAATGCTCCTGCTGCTCCAGTCCTTGCCTTGGAGACTGATGGATTGGAAACTGTCAGTCACATTTTACTGTGCCCGATTGCACAGTGGGCTGGAAAACTGATGAATTCTCTGCTAGGATCTGGAATGACACTACCATTTTTTTCAGCTCTCCTGGCTGTCCCTCATTTCAGACTCACGTCTACCCCATCCCCCCATCTCACTTGTACGTTATTGATATTAGACATGCTGAAACATGAAACTGAGGTCAGAGAAAACATTGATCTGAAAAACAATTCAGTATCATCCTAATCTTCCAGTGCTGTTATTGCTTTTCCTTCTCTCCTTTTTGTTTTGAGTTTTTGTCCTGCAGCATTTCTCAGGTGGATCACAGCTGGAGGTTTCTTTTCCAAGCCAAATTCATTCACTGGCTGTGATTCATTGTGCTGCTTCTTTACCCCATTTGACTTTCATGTTATTTTCCGGTCACAAAACTGAAATAGCAAGAGCTGGAGTTTCACATAAGCCACTTTGCAATGAAACCAGAACCTCAGACTAAAAACACTCTCATCCTGTACATTATCACACCGTGAATGTACATACTCGGGACTACATTCCCTTACAGCCAAGGATCTAGGGTGTGGAGAGGGAGCAAAGATGTATCACCCAAGTAGTAATACCCTGAGGTCATTTGCCTGTGCAAAGCAGATGCATTCGAAATTACTCCTGGAGTACTAGAGAGTTTGAGGGTAGGAAAACACCCAGCATCCCCTCCCCAACCCATGCTAATTCTATGGGCAGCTGCTGTCCACAATAATCTTGTTTTTGATCACCTGTTGCTGTGAAAATGTGGAGTGTGTTTAAAATATTAATCTGGTTGCTGGACAACTACTTTAATGAGTTTTTTAATCCTTGCCTAACTATATTTTTTGGAGCTATCAGCTGAAAAGTCAGAACTTCCCCTTAAAATTCCCTCTCCAGGTGTATTGTTACTACTTCAGAAAAATCTGTTTTCCCCACTTCCATTCAGGTGCCCAAGAATAACTGAATGAAAGAGATGCTATTTTTAAAGCATCAAGCTGTAATATTTTCCACCATCACAATTATGTTTCAAGGATATATTTTTGGACAGCATCCTACAGTTAAAAACTTGCAGTCGACGGTGGATATTTGCACAGAGGAAAAACATTTAATTTCAGGGGAAAATTTTCTGGAACTTTTCTTGGAGTTTTAGATTGTCTGTCTGAGATTTATTTCCTCTTTTTGTTTTCTCAGTTGCTTAGGGCCTGATTCTGCAACCCTTATTCAAACTGGTCCAGATCCTCAGTTGGTGGAAACTGGTCTGGGTCCACTGAAGTCAATGGAGCTACTCTGAATTTATACAAGCTAAAGCCCTAGCCCAGTGAGCAGTGCCTTTGATCTCAAGAAGCAATTCACCCCCTGCACACCCACACAGGACAGTTCTTTGGGGGCTCCTCACAGGTGAGCATGTGGTAGTTATTGTGGGCAGGATGGAAGAGGAGTAGGACAGGAGGCAGGGTTGATTGACCTATTACATGGACCCCCCCACACAGGGAGCATGAGTGTCTGTGGCACCTGAAGCTGAAGAGGCAGCCGTGGAGAAGTTCTACACCCACCCTATGGCCTTGGGGGTGACTCTTTCCACCCTACTGATGTCCACACCCTTTTTCAGTTCAGAAACCTTTTACTCAGGCAGTGTGCTGGTGTTATGGCAAAAGTGACCTGTAAATCAAAGTTACACCCGGGTAATCTCCTGTTGATGATGCACAAGCCAGCACAGAATCCAAGTCCTTCTCCCACAGCTGTGTTAGCTCTGCAGGATGGACAGATGTAAGAATTTATTTTTGATATTAAAGCAAGCAGCTGTGACCCTGCGCAAACACATGGAGCAGACCTGCTGAGTAAGAAGATGCCAGTATTACATAGGCATTTGTCAGAATAGAACTGTACTTTAAGGTCAAAGCTACAATCACTGAAAAGAGTGTAGAAATCAAGACAATTCTGATAAGTCGTTTTCTCCCAGCTATTTGATTAGAACTGAAGAGCTCAATCTTGCTCTGATAGAAGTCTATGGCCAAACATAATGGGCCCTTAGGCTTGCTAGCCTTTTGTTAATATAACTGTAACAGTCTCGGGGTTTATTAAACAACAAACCAGTGAATGAGAAAGGAATAAAACAAATTATGGAGAGAATCTCTGGTGAACTGCTGCAAATTGCCATGCGGTGTTCCCAACTCCCGCCTCCGGGGCACATCTCCAAATTCCTATGATCATAATGTCTCTTATGAGGGAGTGTCTCTAAATTATAATCTTCTACAAACATATCATAAAACAGCTAACAACTATCTAAAACTACATGCATTAAATTCACAATCCATGTAGTACATTTCCATAAACCACGGGTCAAGTACCTAGGGAGGAGAGGTTACCAGCACATCACTCTCCAGTGAGTCTTTACCACTCACTTTCTTCAAATGCCGCTTCTCCAGGCAGGTTAGCAAATCTCTGAGTCTTTCAGGATGTTTAATCTCCTGCTTTGACCTTCTCAGTATCAGTATCAGCCTTTCATTGGAGTCTGAGTTGTTCTCTTGTTCCTTGACAGTTTCTCCTTTGTGCATTGATGAAAGATCAATCGGATGGAAAATGCCAGAATCCACATCTACTATCAATCTGTTGGAACTTTCTGGGAGTACTTCGATTACATTGATATATGTCTCCGTGGTCTGTCTGGACTGCATAAGACGTTGGATGCAGCTATTCTTTAATGGCACCCCTTTGGCCCCAAGTATTAGAGATCTGATTCCACAGGCACACTCTTATCATCTGGGTTAAGAGACAATGGGCCCTTTTCTCAAAATATTCCTGCTTCTACTTCTGATTTTCTTTCATCTTCCGTATGGTTTCATTATGAGATTTCAGTAATTTCTCAGTAATTGGTAAATTACATCTGATCTGTCTTCCCATTAACATCTGAGCTAGAGAAAATCCATTCTCCGGGGTGTTCTTTGGTAAACCAGTAACGCTTTATACAGATCACCCCTACTGTCAAAAGTGTTTTTTCATAAGGTTCTCTACTGTCTGTATAGACCTTCCCACTAGTCCATTTGATTAGGGGTAATTTGGACTTGATGTTTTGTGATGAAAATCCCAGTCTATGGCAAATTGCCTAAAATCTGCACTGTAAAATTACAGCTCATTATTGCTAACAACTTCATCTGGAATTCCATGTCTGGAGAAGATTTCCTTCATGCCAGCTATCACTGACTTACTATTAGTACTGTGCAGTGTGCAAATTTCTGGATATGGAGAATAATAATCTGTTACTATTAAATAATCCATTGATTTCCAGGCAGATAAGTCAGTGCTGATCTTCTCATAAGGTCTTTGTGGAACTGGATGCACTTGACTTTTCTGAATTTGGGATCTGCAGGATTTTGCCAAATGATTATTTTCCTCACATTTATGGCAGTTTCCCAAAGGCAACACACTATTTGGAGCCATGCTGTCATCCACACCTTCCACATGCCCATCTGTACCCAAGTCTTTCCCCAGCAGTGGTTTTCATAGCAAGTGGTTCCACTCTTTGATCTGACTTATTTTGTCTATATTCTTTTGTACTTAGTACATGGCTAACCCCTTCTGGTGAATTCAGCTCTTTGGCTCGTGCTTTCACGGTTTCTGCTGCCCTGAATATTTGGAGAGCTTTTTCTAAAGTTGAGTCTCCGTCACACATTGTCTTTAATGCCACAAATGATTTTATCTCTGACCAGAGACTCTGTCAGCTCACCAAAGTCACAAAGTTTACTGAGTTTCCTTAGTTCTGTGACATATTGCTCTATGGTGGTGTCAGTTTTTTGCATGCATGTAAAAAAATTCGCGCTCTCAAAGGTTCCATTCCTTTTTGGCATGTAATGTTCCTCAAATTTAGTCAGTATTTTACTTAACTTCATGTTTTCACCCTCTTCTAACTTCCTATGTTCATAATAACATCCTTTATGAGGGAGCATCTCTAAATTAGAATCTCTACAAACACATCTCTGCAATAGCACTGCTGTTTTTTAAACTGAACATTATAAAGAAGAAATGTTTATGCTGAAATTAAAAAAAAAACTCCCCAGAAGTTCTTTCAAAGACACTTTCACAAGCCTCTCTGGGGAGCAAAAATTAGCTTAGCTTGTCTCCATTTCTCAGTCTGTCAACAAATCCTTCACATTTTAATTGTGCCATCTGTGCTTTTGAGTATTTCCAACTGAATTTAACTGTTCCAGAGATTCAATCCTGCTCTTTAATTCAATGAAGGAAAGTACTGGGCAGGAAGCACATTTAGGACAGGTGAAAGCAAACATAAAAATGTTTCCAAAATGTAAACATCTGGTGAGAGAGAATTCCCTTTAAAGTATTCCAAAAGCAGGGCCGCCCAGAGGATTCCAGGGGCCCGGGGTCTTCGGCAGCGGGGGGCCCTTCCGTTCCGGGACCCGCCGCCAAAGTGCCCCGAAGACCCGCGGCGGGAGCCCCCCGCCGCCGAATTACCGCCGAAGCGGGACCACCGCCGAAGCGCAGCCCGGTCTTCGGCGGTAATTCGGTGGCGGGGGGGGTCCCCGCCGCGGGCCTTCCAGGCACTTAGGCGGCGGGTCCCAGAACAGAAGGGGCCCCCCGCCGCCGAAGACCAGGCTGTGCTTTGGCGGCGGCGGCGGCGGGTCCCGCTCCCACCCCCCGCCCCCGGCGGGTCCCGCTCCCCCCCGGCCCCAACGGTCCCACTCCTCCCCCCCGCCCCGGTCCCGGTCCCGGCCCCGGCCCCAGCCTCTTACCGAGCACGTCTCCGGCGGGGCCTGAGCTCCATCCCGCTCAGAGCCGCGTGGTGAGGGGGCGGGGCTGTGAGCTCCACGCCGAGCGGAGGCAGCTGCCCCGCCCCCTCCCCACGGCGCTCTGAGCGGGGCGGGGCTCAGGCCCCGTTGAAGCTCCCAGCCCCGCCCCCTCACCACGCGGCTCTGAGCGGGACGGAGCTCAGGCCCCGCCGGAGACGTGCTCGGTAAGAGGCTGGGGCCGGGGCCGGGGCCGGGGCGGGACCGTCTCTGAGCGGGGCGGGGCTCAGGGGCCCCGACGGAGACGCTGAGGCTCCAGGAGAGGGGCGGAGGCGGGAGCCTCCGCTCTTCTCTTGGGGGCCCCTGCGGAGCCCGGGGCCCGGGGCAAATTGCCCCCTTTGCCCCCCCCTCTGGGCGGCCCTGTCCAAAAGTGCCATGCACTAATGGGTCACTTTGATTTTCTACTCTTAGAAAAATGATATTGATGTGATTCAAATTCAATCTGGGTAAGATCAAAATGATACAAGGAAGCATCTCAAGGATCGATCCTGGAACACAACTGCTCTTTGCCTTGGGCATGTGTGCGAGACACAATTGCCATATGGCTTACAGTCTGCGTATACTGCAGCTGTTGCTGCTTTCTTACACTCAGGTTACAGAAGGACCCTTTGCATATTAGACATTGTCTTTGCTACAGTAATCCCAGCCTTTGTAACCGCAAGGCTAGACGATTGCTAAATGCTACACAGGGTTCCTCCTGAGAAGAGCTAGTTCAGTGTTTCTCAAACTGGGGTCGCTGCTTGTGTAGGGAAAGCCCCCGGCGCACCAGACCAGTTTGTTTACCTGCCGTGTCCACAGGTCCAGCCAATCGCGGCTCCCACTGGCCGCGGTTCGTCGCTGCAGCCCAATGGGGGCTGCTGGAAGCAGCGGCCAGTAAGTCGCTCAGCCCGCGCCTCTTCCAGCAGCTCCCATTGGCTGGACCTGCGGACAGGGCAGGTAAACACATCGGCTCAGCCCGCCAGTGGCTTTCCCTGCACAAGCGGTGACCCCCCTTTGAGAAACACCGAGCTAGTAGAATCCAGCAGTTTGCCTCTTGAGTAGGGCGAGCTTCTCTTAGGATGTAACACCAGCATCCTGTGCACAGCACTAGATGTCTGTCTGCTCCAGGGTGCAGCTGTAAAGTTGTTAATGGCCTGGGGCACAATTATTTGAAGGATCACCATTCCCCTTACGTCCTGTCACCATGACAGTGATCTGCTGGTATGCCCTTGCTGCTGGTTTCTAGGATTGATCTATTCTCAGTGGAGAGTACATAGGTGAGGAGTTAGCACAGATTTAGAGCACTGGGAAAAATCACCCTATTTTGACAGACCTTTAATTCACCTTGGACCATTCACATCCAGCAGTAATTGTTTGCTACAGTACTTGTTTTTCAGAGTCCTATATTTGGTAAATGCTTTATTTTCTTTTTGAGTGCAAAGTCCCTAGGTTGCTCAGTGAAGGGCATCTCATCTGTATATGTAGGCCTAGCTAGTGACTTCCAGCACAGCTGTGAATAAGGGGTGGGATGGAATTTGCACCTAGCTCAGCAGGTTTTGTGAGTCATAACTCCTTCCCTAATTTCCCCCTGGCTCCAGGAGAGAAACAATCTCCTGCTGGCCTATTTCAACAATGAATTATTACCTCCTCTGCAGGACAGAGCCAAGTCTTCATCTATTCCTCGTCCCTCTCTGCTCACTCCCTGCCCACCTGCTTTAAGAAATGGGTAAGAGGAGTGTAGCCACACTTATTCTGATGTGCCCAGATTCAAGAGCCAGCTAGCCCACACAGGAATGTAAAATGGGTTCTGATTTCTCATAAGAACATAAGAATGGCCATACTGGGTCAGACCAAGGTCCATCTAGCCCAGTATCCTGTCTACCAACAGTGGCCAATGCCAGATGCCCCAAAGGGAGTGAACTTAACAGGTAATGATCAAGTGATCCCTCTCCTGCCATCCATCTCCACCCTCTGACAAACAGAGGCTAGGGACACCATTCCTTACCCATCCTGGCTAATAGCCATTAATGGACTTAACCTCCATGAATTTATCCAGTTCTCTTTTAAACGCTGTTATAGTCCTAGCCTTCAAAACCTCCTCAGTCAAGGAGTTCCACCAGTTGACTGTGCTGTGTGAAGAACTTCTTTTTATTTGTTTTAAACCTGCTGCCCATTATTCCTTGCTCCACTGTGTGAGTGTGTAGTCCAAGTCCCAATCTAGTCTGTAATTTCTATTCTATCTATTTGTATTGGTTCTCCCCATGTGGAAAATTTGATAGGCGTGAAGGAGGAGGGAGGCAGGAACCTGGGGGAGGTTAGATGGGGCAGAGGGTGACAGAAACGGGCTGGAAGCATGGGGCAGAAGGATTTATAACCACTAGAGAACACTCCCCTTCAGAGCCTGGAATTGAACCCAGAAGTTCCAACTCTGTACATTTGTGTGCTGCCAGCAAATAGCTGTGAAACCCACTAGCAAAGTGTGACTCATTCCCCCCATCCAGTGGATTGGCCTATGTAGAGGATAGCAGCCTATAGTGCCACTAGTTGCTCAAGTGGTAATGTTCTGAGCTGCCCATCTAAAGGTCTGAACCCTGCTGATAACTCAAGTTTGGAATCAATATGATTCCACAGTGACTGAAATTCTGTTGGGGTTTTTTCAGATAGTTTAAAAATAAATAGGAAATTACAGTAAAAAAAAATCTACATTAAATGAATGGTTAGATTGCAAAGTCAAGCACTCAAAAGTTGGAAGATGACAGAAGTAAGCTTGTGCATGAAGAGTCAGAGTCCAATGCCATAACAGACCATTTTGATCATTTAGTCTGACCTCCCTGTATAACACAGACCACAGAACTTCCCCCAAAATAATTTCTAGAACATATCTTTTAGAAAAACATCTGACCGTGATTTAAAGATTGTCAGTGCTAGAGAATCCACCACGACCCTTAGTAAATTGTTCCAATGATTAATTACCCTCATTGTCAAAAACGTATGCCTTATTTCTAGTATGAGTTTGTCTAACTTCAGCTTCCAGTCACTGGATCAAGTTACACCTTTCTCTGTTAGATTGAAGAACCCATTGTTAAATATCTGTTCCCGTGTAGGTATTTATATACTGTAACCAAGTCATCCCTTTGACTTACTCTTTGTTAAGCTAAATAGATTGAGCTCTTTGAGTCTCTCACTGTAAGGAATGTTTTTTAAACCTTTAATCATTCTCTCGGCTCTTCTCTGAACCCTCTCCAGTTTATCAACATCCTTCTTGAACTGCAGGCATCAGAACTGGACATAGTATCCCAGAAGTGGGCTCACCAGTGGCAAATACAAAGGTAAAATAACCTCTCTGCTCCTACTCGAGATTCCCTTGTTTATGCATCCCAGGATCACTGAAGCAATTTTGGCCACAACATCACACTGGGAGGTCATGTTCAGCTGAGTATCCACCACCACCACCCCCAAATCTTTTTAAAAGTCACTGTTTCCCAGGATAGAGTCCCCAATTCTGTAAGTATGGCCTACATTCTTTGTTCCTAGATGTATATATTTACACTTAGACATATTAAAATACATACCATTTGCTTGAGCCCTGTTTACCAAGTGATCCAGATTGCTCTGAATCAGTGAATCATTCTTTATCATTTCCTCAGTTTTTGTGTAATTTGCAAACTTTAACACTGATGAGCTAGGTTTTCTTCCAGGTCATTGATAAAAATGTTAAATGATGTAGGGCCAAGATTGAACCCGGAGGGACCCCATTGGAAACATAACTGCTTGATGATGAGTCCCCATTTACAATTTAATGTTGAACCCTATCACTTACCAGTTTTAAATCCATTTAATGTGTGCCTTGGTGATTTTATATTTCTTTAGTTTCTTAATCAAAATGTCTCACAGTACTAAGTCAAAGTATATTATGTCAACACTATTATCTTTATCAAACTTATGATTAAGGCTGTGTTTATGTCACAGAGGTCATGGAAGTTGGAATCTGTGATTTCCAGAGACCTCCATGACATTCTCTGCTTCAGCCCCTGGGGCTGCAGGACTCTGGAGCTGACAGCCAGCGGGGCCCTGGCAGGGCTCCAGTGACAGCTGACAGCAGCAACAGGCAACAGGAAGCCCCTAGCAAGGTTCTAGTGGCAGGTGACAGACTCCTGAGGGGACCGTCCTCAGGATTCCGGCGATGGGCGACAGCCTCATGTGGGGGCAATGGAGGCCTCGGGCAAGCAGCTTACTTATGGTCTCATAAAAAAAGATATAAAGTGAGTTTGACAACCTCTATTTTCCATAAGCTCATGTTGCTTTTCATTAATTGCATTACCTTCCTTTAATTCTTTATTAATTGAGTTCCATATCAGTTGCTTCATTATCTTGCCTGGAATCGATGTAAGACTGACAGGCCTATAATTAACCGGGTCATCCCATTTACCCTTCTTAAAGATTCAGACACCATTAGCTTTGTCTTTAGGGAGTTGTCTTTAATAGATTGCTCAGGTAACCTACCATTTTACCTGTAACTCAGTGCTTTTATAGTGGTTCAGTGACGCTTAGAACCATGTGGTGATTAGAAATTTGGGGATTGTTTTTTTGATGTAGCCAACTATTGGCAGGATGCTGCTATCAAATCACAGAAGATAGAGATGGAAAAGTCCTTTTTGGTCAACTGTTCCTTCTCATTGCCAGTGCAGGATTATTCCCCATTATTGCACGTTTGTTAGTGGTTCTTACAGTCTAGTTTTAAATGTGCCAAACAATGGGCTTTCACAAATTCTCCTAGGAGACTATTATTTCTGGCTAATAAAGCTGTTAAATTAAATTTTAAACTGAGGCTTTTACATTTTGAATAATTATGTTTTAAATGATAATGTGCCCAAAGGCTTAAGGAATAGATATACGGCATTTTTATAAATCTGTTTTTGAAGTATGCCTTTAAAAGGAACCAGAAACCATTGGATATGGGCATTTGGCAATCTCTTACCATCAGCTAGGCCAGGCATGTGCAGTTCGTACCTGGACTGATGGCACATTTAAGGAGAAAAGAGGTCCTGAGCATTAGTTTTGTGCTGATCATACAAATGCTTTACTCTTATGGGAACTCATAGAAACCATCCTCAAATCATTCACTACACAAAGGGCCAGGTTCCTCCAGGACACAAACAACTTCCTCTAGAAACTCTGCAACATTAACAGTCTCCCTCAGAACATCATCCTTGCCAGCATGGATGTCACCTTCCTATACACCAACATCCCTCACAATGACAGCATAGCTGCCTGTTTCAGATATTTACAAGATAATGGACAACCCTAAGATATCCACCCCAAACACCTCACCAAACTCATTCACTTCATTCACTTCAGACCATAACAATATTACATGCAACAAGAAACACTTTGTGGGTACTAAGGTGGCTCCCATATATGCCAACCTCTTCATGGGCCTCCTTGAAGAAGAATTTCTGGACAAATGCACCATGAAACCAATGATCTACCTGAGATACCTCAATGCACAACAATCTGTAACCCACTTAATCCCTCCACATGCAGCCCTCCCACCCCCTTTCCTCTGTGTGACTGGAAATGTATTAACTGGCCACTTCACCTTGAATGGTCCCTTGAAATATGTATTAAATACTTATGCTCAGCAACTGGTTCCACCTTGTATTTAGCTGTGTCACTCTAAGTACTTTTCCCAGACTTGAAGAAGAGCTCCAGCTCCAAAGCTTGTCCTTCTCACCAGCAGAAGTTGGTCCAATAATATTACCTCACCCACCTTGTCTCTATAATATCCTGGGACCAACAGGGCTACAACAACGCTTCGTAAAATAATTGATTAATCAGCTGGTGCTTAATCTGTTAACAAGGTGATTCAGCTTGTTAGCTGAGAACAGTTAAAAGAGACAGGAAGAAGTGGGGAAGGCTGGAAGGACAGGCCAGAGAAGCCCAGGATCTCAGGGCTTGTCTTTACTACAGAGCTAAAATCAGCACTGCGGCAATTGATGCAGCAGCATCAATTTAGCGGGTCTAGTGAAGAGCGCTCTCCCATCGATCTCTGTACTCCACTTTAATGAGAGGAGGAAGCAATGTCGTCGGAAGAGCATCTCCCATTGACATAGCATAGGGTTGACCCTGCAATAAGTAGATCTAAGGTACGTCGACTTGAGTTACGCTGCTAGCGTAACTCAAATTGCGTAGCTTAGATTGACCGGCAGCGGTAGTGTAGACCTGCCCTCAGGAAGTTGAGATCTCTCCCAACTCTTACCTGATGTTTAACACTGTGGGAAACAAGCACCTTTATAGCACCCTGTAAATGGTGTTGAACTTGCCCTGGGGGTGTGTGAGGACTGTTTGCAGTGAAGAATCCAGGCTGAGATAACTCTGCCTTGTGACAGGCTGTTAAAATAATGACCAAAAGAAAAGTCACAGAAGGGGGGATATTACTTAATATGCAGAATACTGAAAGAGTGTAAATAGTTTAATCAACAAATCGTATGAATATTAAAATGCAGACACTCATTTAAAAAGCAATTACTGGTGAATAAAGTTGGTGATCTTCAGGGCATGATGCAAAGCATTTTAGTTTAATCAGGCTTTTAATTGGTTTATTAGTTAGTTCCACCAAAGCATAGACGGGGAGCTCTATCTAAATAGTGGGGTCGAGATTTAAATGAGTCACCCACTGGAAAGGCTGAAGCATTGTGCTGTCTGTGTGTTAACTGTAAGGAATTTACATGGTTATGGCACTGCACACTTAGCTATTTATTTGTATTACTGTAGCATTTAGAAGCCCTAGTCATAGATCAGGAATCCACTGTGCTAGGTGCTGTGCAATTTCTAAATAGCAGGAAAAATTACCTAGTAGTGAATTATGTTAGACTGTAGATGCCCATAATTCATTTGAGGTTTGCCCATCACTATTTGAAATACCAAAAGCAATACTAAAATGCTAGCTACATATTGAACGCAGTAGATCAAGCGCATAATGAATTAAATAGATGGAATGCAAAGGAGAATAGAACATGAAATATGAAAGGAACTGCCTGAGTGAAACGAACACACACTCTGGACTCATAAGGGAATTTATATACCTGTCTATTTCAAACAAACATGCATATAAACATCACAGAGCCTTGCACTGGTTTTTACTGCATGATATATCAACGTTAGGAACAATTTTGTTCTAAACAATGTGGCAGGGATTTTATTAAATCATTGAAATGGAAGCCTTGGAGCAGCACCAGTTTGAAGCCAATGCTTTCAAAACTAGGACTGGATTCACCAAAGGACTTGGGCAGCTAACTGCCCCTTAAGCACGTACATCCCAGAACTAGGCCCCACGGGGATTCGCAAACCCCCCACTTAGCATCTCCCCCAACCTTCTAGATGCCTAAAATTGTTTGGTGCCTACATTTCTGCAGTAAAAGTTCCCTAGGCGCAGGGCCGATGCAACCACTAGGCAAACTAGGCAGCCGCCTAGGGCGCCGAGATCTGGGGACGCCACTGCCAATCAAGACGCTGGCTGCAGATCGCAGACTGTAGGGAGGACGTTATATGATAAGAACCATGCTCCCAATGAATTGCTCTCCTGCCATTTAGAAAGCCAGCGAAGTCCTTTGATTGTGAATCGATAATTGTACAGATATTGCTGTGTTGGTAGGTACATTACAGTAATAGCTCCTCTGTCTTGTAGATTGCACAGCAGCCAGAAGGAGAGTGGAGCAGCTTGCGTCTGGAAGTGTAAGACCCCTGCTGGGGCTGAGCTGTGCTGTCAGTGCGGTGCAGGCCGGGGTCGGCTTGCACATGGCATGCTCGGAGAGCGGGCTGCAGGATTTCCAGGCAGAGGCTCTGCTCCCTGGGGAGAGAAGGGAGGGACGCCGCGGCTGGCAGCTCTGCGGGCTCTCTCGCATGGAGAGGCAGCTAAGCCACTTTAACCCACCTCCCTGCGCCCCAGCTTTCTACCCTCCCAACCCTGCTTTGGCATGAGGGCCGCGCACTCTCTGCCTCACAGTCCTGCCTGCCCCACGCCCCCCTGCCGGAGCGAGAGCCCAGCATTCAACTCCCCAGCCCGGGCGCAGGACGGACGAGTGAAGGCAAAGCAGGCGACACGCTCCCATTGCCCTGTAGCAAGTGCACTTGGCCCGCTGCTGCGTGCCAGGGACTGGAGAGGGGAACGCCCATTTCACCTTGTGGCTCTCTGAATCCTACCCTGCCCGCCGCCCCCAGGCCAAACCCAGATTGCGCCCTCTCCCCACTCCACACCTAAACCCGGTCTGCTCCCCTTCCCCTCCCCAACCAAACCCAAACCCCCACTGACCGAATCCAGTCTGCTTCCCTTCCCCACCTAACCCGATACCCCACTGGCTCAACCCAGTCTGCTTCCCTTCCGCTCCTCAGCCAAACCCGATCCCCCACTGACCCGAACCCAGTCTGCTTCCTTCTCCTCGCGGCCAAACTCGAACTGTCACTGACCAGACCCAGTCTGCTTCCCTTCCCCACCAAACCTGATCCCCCAGTATGACGGCGTATCCGCCATTCTGATTTTATAAAAACAAAAAGGAGTCCAGTAGCACCTTAAAGACTAACAGATTTATTTGGGCATAAGCTTTCGTGGGTAAAAAACCTCACTTCTTCAGATGCATAGAGTGAAAGTTACAGATGCAGGCATTATATAATGACACATGAAGAGAAGGGAGTTACCTCACAAGTGGAGAACCAGTGTCGCCAGGGCCAATTCGATCAGGGTGGATGTAGTCCACTCCCAAGAATAGATGAGGAGGTCTCAATTCCAGGAGAGGCAAAGCTGCTTTTGTAATGAGCCAGCCACTCCCAGTCCCTATTCAAGCCCAAATTAATGGTGTTAAATTTGCAAATGAAGTTTAGTTCTGCAGTTTCTCTTTGAAGTCTGTTTCTGAAGTTTCTTTGTTCAAGAATAGTGACTTTTAAATCTGTTATAGAATGTCCAGGGAGATTGAAGTGTTCACTTTCTGGCTTTTGTATGTTACCATTCCTGGTGTCCGATTTGTGTCCATTTATTCTTTTACGTAGAGACAGTCCGGTTTGGCCAATGTACATGGCAGAGGGGCATTGCTGGCACATGATGGCATATATAACATTAGTAGATGTGCAGGTGAATGAGCCCTTGATGGTGTGGCTGATGTGGTTGGGTCCTCTGATGGTGTCGCCAGAGTAGATATGGGGTCCAATAACGTGTATTAATTCTAATGAACAATGCCATATTATGCAGTATTCATTTTTGAAAGTTTATAATAAGCGATGATTATTATAAGGAGGGGGAGGGGGAGGGAGGGCGCAAGGTGGAATTTTTGCCTAGGGTGCAAAATATCCTTTCACCGGCCCTGCCTAGGAGCCTGTTTCTGCCTCTGGGCATGTGCACTGCTGCCCCACACCAGGCATCCTGATGCCTAAGCACCAGATCACTTCACAAACCAAGAAAAGATAGAAGTTCCTCCACCTAACTCTCCTATAGGGCCCAATCCACTAAGTCTTCATACCTTGCCTACCAGAGCGGGGCTCCTATAGACAAGCTTCCACAAAACAGTGGTGGGGAAGGAAGAGCTCCCTAAACTTTTAGACCAGTGCCTATGGTGCTCACCTGAGTTGTGGGAGACCCCCAGTTCAAGTCCCCCCGCCAACTGAGGGGAAGAAGGGGTTTGCACAAGGATCTGCAACCTCGCAGGTGAGTACTCTAATCACTGGACTGTAGGGTATTCTGATGTGGGGCTCCCTCAGTCTCTCCCTGTAGAAGCTGTTTTACTGTTGATATATAATTTTTAAAAGGCACTTGTAATGCTTCTTGGGGCATGCAGGGCAGAGAGTCTTTTTGTTATCACCTGTCTGCGGCCTGAGGGAGTCTTGCCTGTACTATCTGGATGTTAGCTCCCTACCACATCAGCCACTCAAGCACTTTGCTCCGGGCTAAACCAGCCCTCTCTTTGCTTAGCAGGTTGACAACAGATGCATCCCAGCCCCCAAGTCCCTTCGAAGTGTCCCCCTGTGGTATCAAGTCCCCGATCACTGGGTACCAACAAACTTCATCTCCTCCGTTCCAAAGGAACCGTGTGCCACTGTTTGCCAGTTTTACCTTAGCCCACCGCTCCTGTATTACACACAGCACTTGAGTTCAATTATAAAGCCAAAGGACATTTATTTAAGAAAGAATAAAGATTCAAAACAAAACTCGATGTGAGATGGAAACAAATGGTTACCAATAAAACAAAAACACAACACAATTTCTAGAGATTAAATGTAGGGGACTGCCTTGTTAGTTATCTTGTTAGCCAGGATGGGCAGGGATGGTGTTTGCCAGAAGCTGGGAATGGGAGACAGGGGATGGATCACTTGATGATTACCTGTTCTGTTCATTTCCTCTGGGGCACTGGCATTGGCCGCTGTTGGAAGACAGGATACCTGTCTTTATCTCTCAGGCCTACAGAACATAATTTTTAGTTTATATACATGACTCCTTAAATATCACCTGTACGTACATCTTACAATGATTGAGGACAAGTATAACGCAGCCTTTCATTAGAGACCTTACATGACATTTTTTGGTGAAGGTAAATACAAGGTGCAGAGGATTTCTGTAACACTTATGCCATTGTCAGCTGGCATCAAGAGATCCCTGGGTCACAAATCTGAAACAAGAGGATTGGATTCTGGGTCTCCAGTGTGAGTGCTTTAACCACCAGCATACAGAGTTGATTCATGCTGCTTTCTCTGGCCCAATGAGTCTTTCATTACTTATCCAGAGTGCAACAGCTTTAACACTGGGCCAGAGAAAACAAGCAAACATAAATGACTGTGCAGCCTGTTGGTTAGAGCACTCACGTGGTAGATTCAGGATCCAGTTCCCCCTTGCTCCAATGACATTTTTAATTCTTTATCCACAGTGGAGCATCTTCAACAGGAGAAACTGAGGGAGCTGAGCATCACCTTGCCTAAATTTCTTTGCGAATCTAGTCCCAGATGCATAAAGTTGAACTCCTAAATTCTTATTCAGACACTTAAATAAATGATCAGATCTTCAGATGTACAACAATGGAAGCTCAGCTTCAATAGTTCCTATGGGACTCAGTTGTAATGATAGCTGTTCAGCACTTCAAAAAATCAGGCCACGTATTTGACACTAGAATAATAAGAATTCAGGCACCCAGTTCTGAAAACCTTGGCCTGAGTTAAGAAGAATGAATGTTGCTGAACTTTTAAGTAAAAAAAAGAAGTTTTAATATTGGGCTGGATCTTAAGAAGTGTTGCTGAATATACCTGGCACCCACTAAGGTCAGCAGGAGTTGTGAATAGGACTCAACGCATCCCAAGATTTCATCCTCAATTTGGCACTAATCTGTAAAGAAACCAGAGGTTCTCTTATGAAAGTCACATTCTGTACTTAATTCCAGAGTATGATGCTAAGTAGAAAACTACAGGTGCACAACACGTCTTTAGTGATTCCATTTATAAAATGAGAGAGCTGGGAATGAAACTGCTGTTAAACATAGACTATGTGCCTGGAGAAGGGGCTTGAGAGGTTGTGTTTATATACTGTAACACCCTTTGTGCTGAAAAAGTGAGAGGGCCTTCATTTTTATAAGCACGGGGGATAGTATCGTGATAGACAGTATGCGTCTGAGTTAGACTGAGCAGGCTTGAGCCAAAATCTATTGAAGTCAACAGGGCATCTTTCTATTGACTTCATTTGGCTCTGGATCAAGCCCAGATTGGACTAATGGGAAACCAGTGTTGTTGGTAACAACTAGAGAATAGCACGACGGGATTTTTCAGTATTCTAGGAGCACTAAAGGCCAGTTACAAAGATGAGAGTTGGATGATCTTGAAAGAGAAATGTTCAAAGGTCTAGTAGAAAAATGTATAGATGGATGAAAAGTAAATGTACATACCTATTGAACAGGACTCTATTAGATGAAATAGAAGATGTACTGGCAATAATTTGGAAGACTTGCTTTATACGCAGAGGCTTTATGGAGCTTCTGTAAAACAAAAACAAAAAAAGGCAAAACAAAGGAAAGTATGTACTCTATTTTTTCCATAGAATTCAAATGTTAAAACAATTTATGTAACCCAAATTTGGATTGGGAATCATGATACTGAGAGAATTGTTACTTGAAGTTTTAGAGGGAAAATTTTGTAAAGATAATTTACTAGTGAGGATTTGAGAACTCCGATAGTGGGGCTCTGAGAGAGAAAACTGGGAATGGTGGGGATCGTAGTGATATGAGGTTGGAGATGTCTCAGGGAATAAACTGATTTTATTATGCCATATATCACTTGTGCAGGGTAATGGGATTGGGAAATAATTTCCCAAATGAAAAAGGCACATAATTAGTAAGGTAATAATGGGAGTTTTAATTACCTAGGTCTACACTGAGTTATGTTCATGGAAGGTAATGATATTACTATTGTGTTTTGCAAATCCATTGTGGGATTGAATCTTAATGTTCTGTTATTAATGAGCCAGAGTGGGGAATGATGAAGGGGAGAAATTGGCTTTCCACTTTTGAGAGCCGTACATTAAAGAGAAGAAAAAGCTGGCGCATGGAAGGCTGACCTGAAAAAGTCAGAGAGGCTTATTAAAAATTGGTTTGGAAAATAACAGGGGGTGTTTGTGGAAGAGTTGACTCATGGATGGTATTCCCCTCATGGCTTGGGGTGGCATAATTCCTCTTTCCTCCCCTAGCGTTGCCTGTCAACAGGCACTCGGCTGTGAAGGATTTTGCGCTGCTCTATTTTCTTTCTTAAGCATAGCACTGGAAAACATTGCTCTGCCACCATTAACTGAAAAGAGGAGGAAAACCAAAATAAAATTAATTAAACTGGTAAGAAATGGGGTGGCAACAGTAGACCTTAACATTAAGATGCATAACTTAGCAATTAATTACATATTAAAGAAATAAGGTGATGGTAAATTTAGTAAGTTTAGTTAAATTACATCTAATTTTAATTAATTTAATTTTAATTAAATTTCATTCTTGTAATTTTAAGTGCGCATACAATGTTGGCACATAGCCAAGGAGGGTGAATTGGCAGTTTAAGCAGGTTAGCCAATGGCTGGTGTGTTGCTGGGCAGGGCGTGGACTGAGGTCAGGTAGGGGTCACTCCAAAACTGTAGGGAGAGGTCACTCAGGCATGCTCAGTCCAAAACTAGGTAGGGTCACCATCCCATAATAGTCAACCTCCCATAATATTAACAGCTTTGATTGACAGATTTAGTCGTTATCATTGGTTCATACTTATTGGACAATCAGTGAGGATCTGAAGGTGATTGGAGGATAGGTATGCTAATGCTAGGATTGAAAAATAAGCCAATCGGATAAGTCCAAAAACTGTATGTAAGGCAGAGAGGAGTCAGGCAAAAGTTAGTCAGGTTAGGAGTAGGAGAAGAAGGAGAACCAGCAAAAGATCAGAAGAAACCTAAAAGAACAAAGGAATCAGAAGCAACTGCAGGGTGACAGTAGCAGCAGTGATGTTGCTGGGACAGAGTGAAAGGCCCCTGAGAGAACAGAGGGAGAGAAGCCTACAGAGGGTAAGCATGCCAGCCATAGTATAGGATATAGAATAGAAATAGAGTTCATAAGTGTGTGTGCTTGGGATAATAAAAATGATTATCTGTGCTGTGTATATTTATGTTACTATGTATAAAGTTTAGGGTTTATTAAGATTCCTGTCAGTCTCCTGCATATGACTGATCACCATATGCAGAATATAATCACTTACACCTTTCCAACTGCATGACATTATGGTCTTAGCTACTTTAACTTGTATACCTGTGCTTAAGGGATTTATGTTTGTTTTAATTTAGGTTTAAATTAATTGGATCAGGAAAGGTTGGTTATGCTAAATAAAGAAAACACTTTGTTTTGGAAAAATACTGCCTGGGTGTCAATCCTTTGAGCAGAGGGCTGTATCTATGTCCTCCCAGGGGTGAACAGATCTAGTCTCTTCTGGGGGCATTTCCTGAAGGGTTTGGGAAATCCTGGGTAAACCCTGGCAATTTCACTAGGGCAGGCCCCCTCCTCTCACCTTGCAGTATTTGAGGAACCTGGAAATAAGCAATAGGAGGGCTACTCTGGAATCCCCTGAGTCTGTTCTTGGGGTAGCAACTCTGGTCCCCTGGTGGTGTGCCTGTTCTCATGACTCAGCTCTCTGGCCAGATCAAAGTAAAGTCTCTAAACTAAAACCAAATAAATATAACTCTTCACCCCTACTCAGGTTCATACTTCCACAGACTCTTTGCCCTTTCCTGTGCTCTGCAGGGTTGTCCTCCTGCTCTTGTATGGAGTGGCACCTCCCAGGGCTTTCTTCCTGGAGGCCTGATCCCAAACTCAATAGTCCTTCCCATGGTCTGCAGAGCACCATTTAAAGTTGGGGGGAACATAGATTTCCCCCACACCTGACCCTATTAGGCACACCCCCAGCCACCATCAGCCTGATCCTCCTGGCCCAAAAGTGCTTACATCCACCCCTGCCCAATTTGAGTGAACGGTGTGGTGACCTGACACGCAGTTGCAGCATCACTCTAGGTTTGGCCTGGCTGCCCAGCGTCATGGTCTATGCATCTCCCTCTTGTGTCAGGGTCTTCCCTGCCACCTTTTCCAGTGGACAGGAAACATAACCCAGGCCCTCCCTCACCTCTTGGTTCCAGTCCAGTGACCCTGTGGCAAGCAGCTAAGGTCCGCTCCCTCAAATTCCTTGCTGCCTCTTGGGTTTTCTTTCTACCTTGCCCTTCCTTTCTCACAGCTCCTCCCTGGCCTCACTGTGTATCTGCCTTTTTCTAGGCCTTTCCTCCATTCTTGAACAACAAGAAAGGAACTACAGATTTCTTCCCCTTTCTCCCTGCAGTCTCCTCCTTCAGTTTTGTGGTGTAGCAGACTTGCTCCCTGAGTCTATGATCACTGGGCACTGTACCTAGTCTCTTTTCCACAACTTAGATACTCGCACCTTTGCTAGCCTTCTTAAAGAACTGCAGAAGAGCTTTTTTTTATTGGCCCCCATTTTCCTTGTATTTTTGGTAGATGTTGCAAGGAAAACTTTGTTACTTTAAGGCTTCTGAATTTTCTATATAAACACCTCCCTTCATTGGTACAGACAGTGCAATCCCAAAGGACATGGTCTGTTGTTTCGTGGACCTTATATATTACGTATAATCCATCTTTGTACACGTTAATTAGAAATAAATGACTATTTAATCCACAATGCCCTGTTAGAATTCTAAATAGAACCACTTCGCTCTTCTTCTCAGGGCCTTGGATTATGTCAACATTGTCAACTGTAAGGAATACGTCTCTGATTTTTTCCCCCTCTTTGTTTCATTTCCTCACAGTTCTTGCCATTCCTTCTTTGGCTCATATTTTATTAGGTATTTAAATTCCAATTTTCTTAAGGGGGTTCCTACGTCAACTTGTTCATGATTAGTAGCACTTTTTGCCAGTTCGTTGCCTGCTGTCTCTATATGCACCAGGATCCATGCTTATTACTATGGTTATATCCAATTGCACCAGTTCAGTTGTTAGCAGTAATATTTCATTAAGAATGTCATTTCTGCTGTCAGCCTTACCCCTGTAAACTGCCTGCTCCCCTGATAAGGAGTCAGACAGGATGGCCACAGCAGCTGGCTGCAAATCTAAAGCCTAATTTAGTGCTAGCAATAATCCCTGTTAGCTCAACTGTAAAGACAGCTACAAACTTAGTTAGCTTCACGAGTTTCTTGAGGGAGGGCATGCCGAAAGCTGTTCCCACTCCTTCTGTTTCTTCCTCTTTGGAGCCGTCTGTATATATTTGTCAACAGTGTCCCACTTATCACAAATATTTTGATTTACTCTATCTTGTATATCTATCAGTCTCCTTTTATTTATTGCATTTATATAATTCCTTGTCTATCTCAGAGACATGGCTTTCCTAGTGATAGAGTATTTCCCCATAATTATAGATTTTGGTCTCTTTCAATCCTTTCTTTTCATTAAGATCTTTTATTTGCTTCTATACCCTAAGAAATGGGGAATTTTTTATTTTTTTGTCCTACCCACCCTCCACTTAATTCCCAGCAATTGTTATATACTAGCTTCATGTTGGCGTCTTCATTATTATGTAGTACCTTGACCCACAAGGATAAGTCTTGGAGCTTCATTCGAAGAGTGACAGGCATTTCACTGGCTGCTATCTGTAATACACACAGAGGCATATTAATGAAGGAACCACATGCTATATGTAATGCCTGTGCTTGGATATAGTCTAGTTTTCTCAGATTTGTATTCACTACTGATCCAGTAAGTGGTCTAATTAGCATTCTGTATAGAATTACCACTGTTTTCTTATCCATTCCCCAGGATGTTGCAGAGATACTTTTAAGTAAATGAATTCTACCTTTGCACTTAACTTCAATATTTTCAATATGGTCTCTCCAAGTGAGAGGTTGTTATCAAATATCACACCTAAGAATTTATAATTTTTCACTATATTAATGTGTTGGTCATATAGATGTCACTTTACATCTTTTGGGATTTTCCTTGTTGTGAAGATCATTCCCTTAGTTGTGTTTATGGAGAGTTTGAAGCCTCCATGTTTCCCCATTCTGCACTTTTCTGAAGTGATTCATTGTTTCTTTTGGTGGCATTTTCAAGGTTTCTGCTTTTGGTCCATATAGCACAGTTATCAGCAAATAATACGATCCCAATTCCTGTACTCATCTCCTTACAGAGGTCATTTATCATGAGAATTAGACTGATTACACTCCCCTATGGAGTTCCATTTGCAACTGAATGTACATTGGAAAAAGCTTTCCCTATTTGGACTTGTATAGCTTTGTGGGAGGAGGGTTGCTTAAGAAGTCCCTTATCCATCTGCACATTTTCCTGTAACACCCATGGAGCCCACTTTATGAAGTAGTCCCTCTCTCCATAACACATCATAAGCTTTGTCTACGTCCAGGAATGTTGTTATCCTGAATTCTTTGGTTCTTGTGCTTTTTTGTGTTTCTTTTTCTATCCTTACAATGTGGTCAATAGTACTTCTATCTCTTCTGAACCTACATTGTGTTCCATCCAATATGAACCTATTTCTTTCTAGGCATGCTACTTATTTCTTTGTTGCCATTCTTTCCATGGTTTTACTTTGACATGGTGGGAGGGCAATTAGTCTGTATGCCTCAGGTCTTAAGCACAACTTATCCGGCTTCCTCACTAGGACAGTAATCGCATGTTTCCAGTCCTTAAGTATTTCACCTTTTCAGCATATGTTATTATATCATTTCAGTACAACCCTCAAACTTCCTTCATGTAGGTGTTTAAGAATTTCAAGCTCATTTTGTCCTTGCTTGGTGCAGTGCTTTTGCGCCTTATCACTTTTTGGAGTTCTCTGATACTAAAGTTTTCATTTAAAATAATATCCACATCCTCCTCCCACCCCTTCCTCATCTTATAATTATCCCTAACAGATGTTCTTTCTTCTCACTGATTTCTATCCTCTGATCCTCTTCATTGCTGACTTTTTGGAACATGGTGGCCAGAATTTCCACTTTTTCTTTGTTGCAGCTTATTACTCCATGCCCTGCAACAACAAGGCTTGGTAGCATGTGGATCTTACTTTTTAGTCCATTCATTTTCCTAATTTGTTTATATACCTCTGTTGTGTTGCTCTCTGTGTGAACTTGGAGAAAGTATGTTCTCCAACTTTCTCTTTTTGCCCTTTTTATAGCCCTTTGTGCAGTATTTCAAAGTCATCACTATTTAAGGAATGTTTTGCTGTCTTCTGTGCCTTATTCTTTTCCCTAATTATCATTTGATGGTGCTTGTTCCATCAAGAAACACTTTTCCTATCTTTAAGGACAGGAATAGCTAGGCTGGCTGTCTTAATGGTTTCCTTAGTAACACTGCTAAAGTGTTCCTCAGTATCTTCATTTTTACATTGTTCAGTCACATGTGACTCACATTTGTTTCTAAAGAGTTTCCAATTTGCTTTTTTTAGATTCCAAGTAGGGCTATTATCCTCATCTTCAGTATTTCCTTTTCCATGAAATGTCATTAATGTCGGGGAAGCAGTCACTATCCATTCCCTCTTCTCTGTAAATTTCCCAGCTGCAATTACTTGCTATGGTGCTAGAAGCAATTCCCAGATTCAGGCATGAGAAGATTCCATTAACTGTATTGAACCTGGCAGGTGCTCCATCATTTAATATTACTAAATTATCCTCTTCAAAGAATTGCTCTAAACAGTTTCCATTTTTATCATTTTTCTGACTTTCCCACAATCAGTTGTGACTATTCAGATCATCACAGATAATGAACTGGCAAGTGACATCTGCAGTTAATTTTTTCAGGTCCATATCCTCTAGTTTTCTAGGCAATGTAAAGACTTAGAGACTCAGACTTGCTTTGTATCGGTATCTCAACAGCACTATACTCAATATTTAGCTTTTTAACCTGTACTTCAAGGTAGTTCAGGTTCTCCTTAATGAAGGTTCAGATACCCCCACCCTTTCCTATTTCTCTGTCATGTCTATATATGCCATATCCTGGGATTTTATAGTTGATTAGCCAAGTCTCCTGTGTGCATATTATATCAGACTTTGTTGTCATATCAATAACATTTTTCTTTAAATACTGCCTATGCACTATTAGGCTGTTGACCTATTCCAGATTAAAGTAGTCACCATCGTTCTTTTAACCTTCAATATTTCCTTCACTTAGGAAAGCATGAAGTCGTTCAATGGATAAGTTGATAGCCCATAGGTACTTTTCAGCAGCTTTAATTACAATTCTCATTTTCTCTGTTTTCTTTCCTGTTTACAACGTACAATTTATTACTTCAATCATAAATGCAATCAGTCTCTCTCTTTCTGTAAGTAGTATGTCATCTCATTTTACCCCAGTGTCACTCATTACTTCCTTCCCATTAATTTGTTGCTGGCTATTCCCTTTCCCTATATAAAGTTTCCTTTTTTCCTCTTTATTTTTTTTCCCTTTTAGATCTCCACTAGCAGCTTCTGCATATGAGATGTTATTAGTATGAGATGTTGTTAGATGTTTTGGTTTTTTTGAATTTCTTTTGCTCACTTTGCGTCAATACAGCCTCCATATGTTGAGCTGTGTTTTCCACCAAAGCTGCAAGATTTTTGCTCTGTTCCTTCCTCACAATTATCATATGAGTATTCACCTCAACACTTAACTGCACTCTATTTTCCCCTTTGCAATTATTTGCTATGTGACCAAACCTTTGCCACCTATAGCATCTCACAGGAGAAGGAATATAGGGTTGAGTCCAGAATATCTGATATCCTGAAGTTATTCATTCTGGTAGCATCCTTTCTTTAAATGTGACCAGCACGCCTGTCAAGGGCTTGCTATCACCTCCTCTTCTGCTGATTAGACTCTTAGCAGTTACCCCCTTATCTTCACCTATTCCTTGCTTTATTTTTTCTACTGACGTATTCTACCCATCTTGTTTCTGTGAGGAATTTGGGGAGCTGACAGCTTATTTTTATTTTACCTAACCCCTTTGTCTTAAGGAGCTTCCCTGCATGTTCTTTGCTTCTACATTCCACTAGCAAGTCTCCACCAGATAGTTTCTTAGCTCTTACTATAGCTCCTGCACTTTCTGAGACCCAGCCTTCAATGCTCAAGGTATGTCTAGACTGCAATTAGACACCCACAGCAAGCTGGTGCCAGCTGACTTGGGCTCAGGTTTAGGGGCTGTTTAACTGCAGTGTAGACATTAGGACTCGGGCAGCAGCCCAAGCTTTGCAGCGTCCCAGAGCCTGGCTCCAGCCTGAGCCCAAATGTCTATACTGCAAATAAACAGCCCATTAGCCCAAACCCCTGGAGACCAAATCAGCTGGCACAGGCCAGCCGTGGGTGTTTAGTTGCAGTGTAGACATACTGTCAGGGGATTGATATCCCCTGTCCGTCGTCTTCTTAACTGGGCTTCCTCCCCTGTCGTTCACCACCCACTTCCTCCCACAGCTGGGCTTCATCTTCATTTGGGCCTGGTCCACCCTCCAGGTTCAACCAGATGCCATAATTGGCTCTAGAGCTCCAGCTGACCCTTTTAGTACCAGTGTGGGCTATAGACTCATTTGTCGATGTTTGAATGTTATCTCTTTTTGTGGATTCTGCAGTGACTCTGAAGTCTAAAGCATGATGTGCACGGCCGTGAGCAGTTGGGCCAGACAAAATCATCAGTGAGCATCTTGGTAGCTAGAGGAGTGTTATGACGCTTTTCCCTTGCAGCTAACAATCGATTATTTCTGTCCTCTACAAAGGCTTGGAAAGCTCAGTGGTGTGTGTTGCCATGCTGATCTATTTGATGCAGCCTTCTCGACATCATCTGGTTTTATTGCACCAAAGTGAATGCTGTTCTTGATGCTGATGCTGTCCTTGTAGCCAGGGCCGGCTCCAGTTTTTCTGCCACCCCAAGTGGCAAAAAAAAAAAAAAAAGACAAGCGGCGGCACTTCGGCGGCAGCTCAACCGCGCCGCTTCTTCTGCAGCACTTCAGTGACAGCTCAAAGAGGGAATGAGGGACCCGCCACCGAATTTCTGCCAAAGACCCGGACATTCCGCCCCGATACCGGACGGAGTGCCGCCCCTTTGAATTGGCCATCCCAAGCACCTGCTTGCTACGCTGGTGCCTGGAGCCAGCCCTGCTTGTAGCACTTTCTGGGGCTGTCTTGATTCCGGTGTCTTTGTGCCAATTCTCCATAGAAAATTTTTCTGGGGAGTCAATGTTCAGGCATCCTAATGACGTGTCCAACCCAGCATAGTTGGGCTTTTATCAGCATGGCCTCGATACTTATGGCATTTAACTTTTGGAGAACCTCCAGGCTGGTAATTTTGTCTTGCCAGCAGATCCCCATAATGGTGCGCAGAGAGCTCCTATGGAAGGCCTCTAGCTGTTTGATATGTTAATTGTATGGTGTCCAGGTCTCGGAGCCATAGAGGAGAGATGTGAGCACAAATGCATTGTAAAGTTTTATTTTTGTTGAGAGGGTTATGTTGTTGGATTTCAGGACTTCGTTCCTAGTGACTGAGAAGCTTTCTGTATCCTGTTCATGATCTCTTGGTCAAGAGATCCACCACTGGAGATATTGCTGCCGAGATAGGTAAAATTACCAACTTGCTTTAGTTGGATTCCACTGATGGGTATGCTAGGGAATGTGGCATGGAGTGATGAATATGACTGATGCAAGTTTCTCCAGGCTGATTGTGAGACCAAACAATTTTGATGCTTCAGCAAAGTAATCTACAATGCACTGGAGATCTCCCTCTGTTTGTGCTAGGAGGCCACTCTCATCCACAAAAAGTGCTTCTCTTATTAGTAGTTCTGTTGCTTTTGTTTTTTGCTTTAAGCCTTATAAAATCGAAGACTGAGCCATCATGTCTATATCTGATATATATGCCTCTGTTGAGCCCGTTTTTAGCATGGTTGAGAACCTGGGTGAAGAAGAGGTTGAACAGTACAGGGGCAAGGACACAGCCTTGTTTGACTCCATTTGAAATGGGAAAGGAGTCAGTGAGATCTCCATTAAAAAGTACCTGACCTGGCATCCCCTCATGGAATAAACAAATGATCCTTACCAGTTTTGGTGGGCAACCAAGTTTGCTGAAGATCATCCATAATCCTTCTCTACTGACTGTATCAAATGCTTTTGTCAGATGAATAAAGACTCTGAACAGCTCTATGCCAGACCTCATCACGGGATTAATAAAAGGCAATGGCTCTAGATGCATAATACAAAATGAAAGGACAATTATTGCAGTTGCTGAAAGGATAAGCACCATTGCACAAGGCAAAATCCTTTCCCTCAAGTGTCTTTGAATTATGGGACCATGGTAAAGTGATCCAAAAATAGTAATACTTTATTTCAATAAAACATCACTGGTTATAGATCTTGCTAAATCCAGTATTTTTCAATAGTTAAAATATCAGGTACTTAATAAAGCAAGTTTTTTGTTACTGTGTATAGTTTGTACCTCTATTTATTAGGCTTATAATTGCATAACATTGAGTCAAAAAACACTGTATGCTTTAGGGTAAGCCTTGAAACTCCTGGTGAGTTATAATATAACCAACACATTTATGACTAAATATTCTGTAAAGAATGGAGTAATAGGGCATTGGTCAATACATACAGTCCTTCATTTCTAAGTTGTATCTATCTCAGTCTTTGAGCATTCCTAATGTGGTTAACACTGCAGTCTCTAGGTACTGGTTCAGATCCAGCTCATGTCAAAAGTGACCCAGAGTTAGGGCTGTTAGAACATAACATTAAATTTCACAATGCACATCTGTGTCTAGTTTTTAGTGGACAAGTAGTTTGCATCATAAAACTGGAAATACCAATCATCATTAGCAACTGTCCTTGCAATTGGCAGCGTTGTTGGCAGCCTCAGCAGAGGCAAAAGGCTTGAATCAGCCACAGAGGTAGCCTTGCAGGTCAGGGTAGGGCCAAAATGAGAGAATGCAAAGGGGGAGACCCTGCATTGTAGCAGCTAGTGCTATCGATAGACTTCAGTTTCCAGGGCTGTCAATATACTACCTTTATATTGATAGACCTCAAATATTGTAGACCTTACCTAGGATCCAGTCCAAATTCCTGACTTCAGTGGGCTTTGGATTTAGGGTGACCAGAGGTCCCGATTTTATAGGGACAGTCCCGATTTTTGGGTCTTTTTCTTATATAGGCTTCTATTACCCCCCCACCCCCATCCCGATTTTTCACACTTGCTGTATGGTCACCCTATTTGGATTAGGGCTGTAGTTCATGTTCCCTTGAAGCAATTTGGATCAGCTAAATAAAATCAATGAAAGTGTTGCTTGGATCTGGCCTATTCTGAAAGTTTGAGGAGATGAGTAAAAGTTTCTGAAACATTTAAGTCACATGGGAACCTAAATCCCATTGAATTTCAGTGGGGCTTAGGGCTCCTCAATTAATTAGATGCTTTTGAAAATTTTAACTGATCTACATTTGTCTGGTAGTAAGTCTCAAACCGCTGAAGGCAAATTGAGTTCAAGGTCAGCCATTCAAGTACATCTTAGAGTAATCATTAAGCTGAAGTATCCACTGCACATTACACAAACTTAATGATGAAACACTTTTAATATCATATAGGTTTAAATATATCCACAAACATTTCATTTTCATCAAATGGAGTAAATTACCCACAGTGGTGACTGTGAATTCAGTCATCACAAGATTGATTAGGAACTCTCCAAAAATGCCATTACATCAAATGAGACTCTCCCATGTGTACACTACTCATCTCTGAGTAACCACATGACTTTCTTGATATAGACCCTATCCTTTATCCCATACCCGACCTTGTCACATTACTTCTATCATGTCATGTGTGATACTGAAGCTCTTTGGAGTAAGGGGTTTGTATTCTATATTAGGAGGCATCTACGATGTTATTAATGAGGATGTTGTAGGGATCTCAGACCCTAATGTTGAAACAATTGCGTATCAGCACAGTATGCGTAATGCAAATGCTAACAAAAATGAATCCGAATATTGCAAACTCAAGTAAAATGAATTCATCAGGTAACCCGAGACTGTGTTTACCACTGTCCAGCTAGGGTGGACATGATCTTTTCTGAAGTGCTCAGGGAAGAGAGAGACGTTACAGAGTAGGAAAAGGGCTGATTGAGACTCACTGAGTGAGAGAGTGGAGTGAAACTGTATGGAAAGTTAATTTAGTCTGGAGGGAAAGAAAAGGTTTTCAGCCCACTTCCTTCCTCCAAAGTAGAGTCTATGATACAATAAGTACATACTTCCTCGCTGCAACACAACTGTTCTTGCTCTTTCTCTCTACCGAACTTGTATTTTACAGTGTATGTTTTGCTTCATTTGACTTTCTTTATTGCCACTCTGCAAACAAAGTGGCTGGTTATGCTCACAATGAGATTATAAACTTTCTGCTTCTATTCTATTAAGCATGGCCTGTGACAATGCATACACTGTACCATGTTATACAAATACATGTAATCCATCAAACAAGTCACAACACAGAATTCTTTAAAATGGCTATAACCAATCTATAACCCATTTTCGCTTTGTTAATTATGCATAGAAAGCAAATTAAGTGAACGGACAGAACTAAAACCTATGTTATGCATGAATCAAAACTGATATGGAAACATAGAACAAAGGAGAGGGAGGTTGTAAAGCAAAACATCCAACAGTCCATACTTGTTAAAGGTTTGGGAAATTAAGGTAACTGAAAGAAAAGGTTTGGGGATAAATGGATCCAGATGATCCTTTGTTATCATTAGTCTCCCAATGGCATTCTTCCAACAGAAGACTAACACTCAGTGCCCAGTTAGACAGCTGTCTAGAAAATGCATCTTCTAATTCTTTTCTCTCTATGATTATGAAAAGTACCAGACCTAAAGCTTCATCGATGGAAGTCCTCTGTGTACTCACTGAACAAATCCAGTCCAGTCCTTTTCCACCTCAGTCCTTGATCTCTCTGAGACTGACAGAAACAATGACAACTGGATTTATTATTTGCTTGACATAGACACCCCTTCCAGTAGGACCGAAACTGAAGCTACCTGTCCTTTTACATAGACCATCCACAGCTGCTGCAGTAACAGATTTGTGCACTAATACCCTCGATTTGGATTCATAGAAAAGTAAGACAGTTTATCCTATTAACAATTCCCTGAGACATCTAATTCCCCAACAACATTACTTTTTAATGGGCTGATCCTTTGAAATGTTGAGTACATTTTATGAGGAGGTGCTGAACACCTTCAACTACCATTGACTTTGGTGGGAATTGAGGGCACTCTGTATCTAACAGGATGAGGCCTTAATTTTTTAAGTGAGTGTTTTTCATCCCTTCAGGACAGACTGTCCAGACAATGTTTTCTGTCATTTTATGTCTTATCTTGAAATATCCTCATTATTTGTAGTGCAGTAGCACCTAGAGGCTCAAACGAGGGACCCCATTGTTCTAGGCATCTACGATGTTATTACGATGTTATGTTACACACACAACACAAAGATAGATTATAGGCTATTTGGGCAGGGGCTAACATGTGATACAGTATGTACACACACACACAGTATATATATACACTGTGTGTGTGTGTGTGTGTGTGTGTGTGTGTGTGTGTGTGTGTGTGTGTGTGTGTGTGAGAGAGAGAGAGAGAGAGAGAGAGAGAGATACAGCCTCGACAAAGCACATTAAACAAAGAATTACCATATTACAAAGTAGATTGTGGGAATGTATATCTGAAAACCATTTTTATTCTTTGGCTGGGTGAGGAGGGTGTCATTCACTGGGATTAATTAGTATTGCAGAAGGCACTAAGTACCCCCTACAATAAACAGAACGGTACTCGTATCTCTACATGCCAGATAACATGTAAGGGTTATTTGGTGACTATTTGCACAAACCAGAATAAGGAAAAGAAAGATAGAAGGATTCTGCAATAGAGGAAAAGTCACAATCGAGAAGTTAGGCTCAGGGAGTAACTCTAATCAAAGCCCAGTAATTATAAACCTGATCCTGCAAGGTGCTAAATGCCCTCAGTTCCAGTTGAATTCCATGGGAACTGAAGGAACTCAGTACATTACAGTAGCAGCTCAGCATCTTGCAGGATTGAAGCCCTCTGATTGTATAAGGTACCTGTCGAAGAAAAACACAGTTCTCGCTTCTATTATATTGTCCGCTACGGGGGGGGCGGGACTGTAAAAATCTCAGGACAACCTCAGAGCTTCATCGCACACATGGCTTCCACCCTGAGGAATTACGAACGAGAAGTTCAGTTCCGCTCACACACCTAACGCCCAAATGAACAGAGCAGAAAAACATCAGTAACCGGTTAAACAAAACAGAGCCAAAGCTAAATAGTGTTTCCTTATTCTATTAGAGCTCACCTTTAATCATGCAACCAACAATACCAAACAAAGCAAACACAAAATAACAAGGGTAAACAGAGAGATGGTGTAAATTCTGCAGGGCCCCCCCATTATTAATTGCACACCAAACTGTGACAAATTCCTGTTACTAATTTATCCCTCATGTCAGGTGATCAGACTGACAGAGCATACAATCAAATTTTAAAGCTTCATTAAAAATAATAAAACAACAATGGAGAGTATTGGGAATGCTCCCACCTCACACAGGAAAAACATGAATGCCCCAAGCCTTAAACCACTTCAATACTCACACATGTCTCACTGGGAAGTTAAGCTTTGCAAATATAATTCCAATTCTGTAACTTGTACAGCCTTTGCACTTAGCATAGTCCGCACTGATTCATGACCTTGAAGACAAAACAACTTCTCCTTTATCTCAGGGCTAAGCCGAATTTCAAATTAACCCGTTCCGAGACAAATTGCTCACACTGTGTCAGAGGCTTTTCTCTGTGATTAAAGCTCCACTGAGATATATGATCTTATCTAGATTGAAGGTACCTTCTAATGGGCATTGTTTAAATGAATTTTCACGCGTGTACAGATTCCAATCATTTAAATACCTGCAGGTTTTAGGACCATAATGTACGTACATGTAATATGCTGGGGCACCCTTAGGGGGTAAGGTGGAATATTTAGACTGTCCCTTACCCATTTTCCACTTACACACACAGAGAGGGTGTCCTGTCCGTGATAGCGGCTCAAAAACCAAGGAGATGATCAGACTGTCAGTAGCCCACACGGAAGGGAAAGGGGAGGGAAGATGGGTTCACACACCCCTAGACCCAGGCAGCTTCCTCGCCGGACTATGCCAGGCTGAGTCAGCCCACCGTGGGTCGGATCTCCTAAAGATCCACTAGTTACCGGGCTAGCCCGGTAACAGCCACTCACACTGGTGTACACACACACACACCAAGGCCTCTTTTCTTCCTTTTTCTTTTTTTTTTAACCCTTTTTATCTCTTTTTTTTTTTTTTTTTTTTTTTAAACCATGATGCATCTTTACCTGGTCCGGACCAATACCATGAGGCGGTATGACAACCCCTCTTGAGGCGGTAAAAACCCCTCAGCACCGGTGCATTCTAATGCATTTACCTATGCATTACCTTATGCATTACCTTATGCATTTCCTTGGCCAACTCAGCAGTTCCCAGTACTGCTATAAACTAACCTTATTGGGGCCTCTCCCCAATACCACTTTGCATCTGATCCTGCTGCACAGTCAATAAGTTCAGATGGCGTGAGCCCAACAGAGACAGACGTCCTCACGGAAAGTCCTCCTCCGATACCCCAATAGAGATTTCAAAAGGTCTCATACCTCTCATGTGGCGCCATGGGGTTCGAAGGGGAATGATCCGTAGTAGTTGTCTGTGGGTCCGTGGGCGTTGCCATCCCGGACGAGCCCCCAAATTGTCGAAGAAAAACACAGTTCTCGCTTTTTGTTTGGGTGCAGCAAAACCAAATACTTTAATTTCTCCAGTAATTACCATGGAGGGAGAGAGTGCCATAGGACACAGGGTCACCCCAGTCCTGGACAGGTCTCTCAACTGGTAAACAATCACAGCAAGCCTTTATACCTTTTACAGACAATTTCTAACAATAATACAGACAGTAAAAAGCAACAACTACATTTTGTTTATACATAGCAAAAAGGCTTATCTTATTTGTCTCAATCCTAGGAAAAGCAAGCCTGCATTTTGGTTAGTGATTGCAAGGTCGTAATAACTTTGTACACAGTTCCTGTCCTGTCGCCTCGCACTATCTTTGCTCCTACAAGTCTTACGTCATTAAGGTTACAGTATGGCCTGACTCTTGCTAACTAACATTCATTAAGATCTCTTCAAATCCTTGTTAATTATTTACTGGCTTCCACATACCTGTTATGATCCAGTTTTTGCCACCCTTGTCGTTCACAAGTAGTTCTACTGTTTTCAGTGGTGCTACTTGTAGAGTAAGGTACTACTTAGTGTAAGTGTGGCAAAATCTAGCCCTATTATTTGGTAAGTGAAGATATGAACGTGATGGGGAAATATTCTCTTAGCAATATGGTTTATAAGTACAATGAAATTTGTATTAAAGATGACTTCCAAAAGGCAATCTCTTCTTTAGCAACACCTTTGAAGTATCCCTATGCAGTTTTCTTGTATCTGTATTTTCCTCGTCCTTGGATGGATTGCTCAAAACAGGTTTCCCTTTTTAAAATATGCATGAAAAAAGCCAAGTATCAGAATGAGGATACATCTCTCTTTAAATGTATCGGTGATGTGACGACAAATTGAAAATTGCTGATTGCTCTGTGTTCTCAGTTCTTCAAAGCGACTAAAGAGCCTGTCAATTACAAGCTATTGAGCTTGACCTTAAAAACTGTCAAATGAAAATGAAAAACTCTCTAACAAATTATGTCCTGCAATATTTCTTGTTGAGTAATAAGTGGTGGCATCTTCATCAAAGGAAGGATACACATGACTGGATCATTGACTGTTCAGGTGCCCCACACTCGGCTTCTTAAAAATCTTGTAACAATTATGCTAAGTTTAAAGTCTAAAAGCTTCCCTACATCCTTTCCTTTATCCCAAATTAATGGCCATGGAAATCTCATTGCACCACTGCACTTGGATATATTTGTCTTTCTCCTCTCTTTAATAGGAGACATGCAGTAAGTCTCTTGCCTTTCTTATCACAGCAATAATTACTGTCTACCATCCTCCAAAATAATAGCCTTCATTAATACTTGAATTTAGAGCCACTGAACACTTACGCGTTCTCAGTACTCAAGAGATATAATAGTGAGCCAAGTTAGATTAAGGAGATCCCTGTTAATATCTGTGGGTTTGACCGTGTCATGTACACATAGCCCTGAGTTGGGAGTTAGGTAGAGTTGCACTTTGCCATGGATTCTCCTGGCCACATACTATTACACCTCTTCATGGGGTGCACCTTATCCCTGCCTAAGCTCAAGCTGTGTGATGCCACATGAGTTAGAGGAAGGAAGCAGCTTGTTCTACATATAAAATTTTTAAATAAAAATGGAAGCATCGCTACCCCTAACTTTCCTTTGCCACTATCTTCTTTTTAATGGCTGCCTGAACTTAGGCTCCTAAATGCTTACTTTGTGCCTGGGGGTAACATTTTCAAAAGTATCTAAGTGACCTAAAAGCCTAAGTCCTGTTTTCAAAAGTGATTAGGCACTTATGGCCATATTTGTAAAGGTATTTAGGTACCTAAGAGTCAGCTAGGTACCAAGTGAGATGATCAGAAGTACCTATAGCCCGAATCTGGCACCTTCAACGTACATTGACTAGTACCTGACTCCGCAAGTAGGCCCATTGAAACCAATGGGACAAGATATGGAGTGAGGTCCTATCCCACTTGAGTAAGGGTCTCATCTGGCCAAATGAGAGAAAGATCCACGTTAAACGTGGTAGGCGATTTCAGTGGCCTAGTCAATCACAGTTTGGAAGACTTTACTGTCTTCCAGACACCGCCACACTGGGATACTTCTTCCAGAACTGGGGGAAAAAATATGTAAATTTCCCTTTTCAGGACCCTTTCTATAATTTTTCCCCACTTCACCATTTTGAATTTGGGGTCACATTTTGCCACCCTTACGCATGCTGAGTGGTACCTAATTCTGCAAGTAGTCCAATTTTGGACTAAGGTCCTCAGGGTCCTCTAGCCAGTCAATGACACAGTTAGGAATTACAGTGGCCAACTCACTGTACCTAGCAAAAGGGGGCCCTAACCCATGACAGGGATTCCTAAGCACTGTGGCAATACAAATATATTATTATAGAAGGGCTGCAGAATATGACTTTTAAAATTCTATTTTAATTTGTTACCAGGCATCTTATCCTAAAAATGACCCACAGGACAGAAGCAGAAGAGACCAGAAAACATTTCTCTAATCCAGCACAAAATGAGGACAGGATGCTCTCAATTCATGCAGATGGATTGGTCCCTGCTCTGACTCCATTGATTTAATCGGTGTTACCCCAGGGATGAACTTGTCCCTGCTCTTCAATGCCTTACAGTTGAATTGAGTTTCTGGCTCTGGCTTCTCTCCCTTGCCCGAAATCTTTCTGGCTGTGGACCAGCCTGCAATTTAAGCACCCGAATTCCACGTTTAATTACAGTGTTTAAATAATGATGTAGAGCATTGATTCCATTTACTCACAATAAAGCAAACTGGCTTTATGTATTTAACACCTAGGGCTCTTCCTGTCTCTATTAGACTTGGTTCCATTTGCTATTTAATCATCTTCTGTCAATTATAAATTCCCAGAGAGGTTGGGCTCCTTTTTACCATTAGAGAAACTGAATACCCCTGGCATTTTAGCAGCTTTTAGTTAATGTGTTATGTCCTGGAGACAGAAATTTGATTGAAATGAAGTAGATTGCTTATTTGACTATTTTTTTATATTATGCTTTTACAGCTCTATTTGAACAACTATGATATGTGGACAGTCTGGCCTGAATGGTCAGTGACATTAAGGACCCCTTTATACCACTCTGACAGCATAAAAGGACTTTGAAGTGGGTGTAAATGTAATTTATATCCACAGGGCAGTGTAAATGGGTCTTAGTATAATGGAGAATCAGCCCCCTGTTAAGTAGTCTCCTTGCTGCCTTCAGAATCTGACTGTAGAATGCCGTAGCAACAATTAAAAACTAGGAATCCTGAGGTTTGGAAATGCACCAAGGGCCAGATTTGAAATCAATGGCAAAGCTCTCACTGAAACTGAGGACAGTGGGATCACACTCCTTGTTGTTGTGTTTTTAGTTTTTGAAAAGTAAACACCATTGTGGGGTTGGGAATAGCCTGCGGGGCGACAAGAGGGCAAACAAGACAGCCACAGGTTTGTTTGAGTTTTGGTGTCCTCCTGACTTGGAAAGGAAATCAAATTCAAAGCCTTTCTAGTCCCAAAGCAAATTCTCCAAAGAGTGGCTTGTGGGTTGACCACTCTCTCTGTTTTCATTGTATACCTTTTGTTCAGTGTTTATACCACTGGAGAAGCTCATTTAGCAGCTTCCTTGCGCTGGTTAGGAGCAGCTTTATATTAGTAATAATAATAGCTTCTTGACTGTTCTTAATGCTGATCTGCTATGCCGTTGCAGTGACTGTACCAGTGTAAATGGATGAGATGCAAATTCCTACTGCTGACAGTAGCTGGACCAGAAACATTGCATTTGTTTACTCCCTAGACCCTTTCCTACTGAGGACTGCTAGAAGGTTGTTGAGTTTTCTTCCTATCATCCTTCGTAGAGTTGCCAGAATGTTGTGTTCAAGTTTACAGAATCCCGTCAGTTCTGCACAGAGCCCATTATAAACTCACCTAAGAGACCTTTACCCTGTTTCTCAATATTCCATCTACCACCTGTCAACTTTGACCTCAGCACAGTTTCACTATCCGTCTGATTCGTTAGTTTGCCTTCCAGGGAGAGTTTTAATGTCCAGATACAGCCAGGAACTCTGTCTCATCTGAAAGATAATCAATGGTTATAATAATATGGGGGTGGAGGGAATGGAGAAAAGTGGTCTAGGATCATGATTAGGGGACGGCAAATGCTCGTTATTAGATTCTGACATAGCCATAAACATAGTGGCAGGGTGCTACCCAATGCTTTGAAAGAGGGAAATGAACAAGAAGTTTAGGGCAGGGTAATTTCTAAGACTGAAGAAAAAGAACTAAAAGTGATGTGATACCTTTCTGGGAGCTGCCGAACAATTTCAGATGAGACAGAGCTCCCCTGACTATATCTGGGCTTTAAAACTCTCCTACCACGTTCTGCAAGAGTAGTGGCAGTGTATGTCCCATGTAATGTCCACAAGCCATTCATGGAATTACATTCTAAGTGCCTAAAATCCCTTAATTTGGATGTGGCAGTTCTCTCTTCCTATTCTGGAGTTATGTGTAGCATCCCTGAGACCTGTTCCATGCCTGCTGGTTTCCACCCCAGAGATGGATGTGTTTCGTGTGTATTGAAAGTACTTTGTAACAGGGCCGCTCAGAGAATTCCGGGGGCCTGGGCTCTTCGGCGGCGGGGGGCCCCGCTTCGGTGGTAATTCGGCGGCGGGGGGCCCTTCCATTCTGGGACCTGCCGCCGAAGTGCCCCGAAGACCCGTGGCGGGGGGCCCCCCCGCTGGCGAATTACCGCGGAAGCGGGACCTGCCACCGAAGTGCAGCCAGGTCTTCGGCGGTAATTCGGCGGTGGGGGACCCCCGCGGCAGGTCTTTGGGGCACTTCGGCAGCAGGTCCCGGAATGGAAGGCCCCCACGCTGCCGAATTACCGCCGAAGACCCGGCTGCACTTCGGCGGCGGGTCCCGCTTCCGTGGTAATTCGCCGGCGGGGGGTCCTTCTGCCCCGGAGCGGAAGGACCCCCCGCCGGCGAAGACCGGGAGCGGAAGAAGTTCCGGGGGCCCGGGACCCACGAGAGCTTTCTGGGGCCCCTGGAGCGAGTAAAGGACCCTGCTCTAGGGGCCCTGAAAAACTCTTGTGGGGGTCCCTCCGGGGCCTGGGGCAAATTGTCCCTCTTGCCCCCCCTGGGCAGCCCTGCTTTGTAAAGAACGTTTGGATCTTTAGCAATACAAGACACTATGTCGGGGTGGAGGGGGATTGTATTCCTGGCCTGCTAAATGCATTTATCCAGCCCCGCTACACAGAATCACAACTTTGATCTTAGAAAGGGTCTTATTCTCCACTGCCTCTTTTGCAGTCACTTACACCCATGCAAAGGGGCTGTAAATGCTCCCATTCTGCACTGTCATTTTATACCCACTTTGCGCGCTCTTTAGTCGGGTGTAAATGACCACACAAGGGGTGAAGCCATGGTGAGCCAGGCTCTGTATCCTTAGCCCTTATGCTTGGAAAGCTTTCTGAGGGCTTGGCTACACTTGCGAATTACAGCACGTTAAAGGAGCCCCGGGCACACTAGCTCACTCCCCGTCCACACTGGCAAGGCACGCAGAGCGATCTGACTCCGCAGCTAGAGCGCTTCTGGTACTCCACCTCGGCGAGTGGAATAACATTTGATGCGGCCGCGCTGGAGCACCCCTGCATCAATGTGAATGAGGTGTTGCATTACTGCGCTCTGATCAGCTTCTGGAAACATCCCATAATCCCCTTAAGTCAAGTGGCCACTCTTGCCATTGTTTTGGCTATGCCCTTTGAAAGCTCCATTTCTGACAGCCGGCTGCTTATCTGCTCCAAGACAAAGCAACCATTACTGTGGAATGCTATGTGAGAGAGAGAGAGGCAGGGGGTGCAGGGTGAGGTCTGCTGCCGTCTCAACTTACAAGACAGCATGCTGACATGCTCTCAGCCCCCCCAAAACCCACTCTCTTTCCCCCCACATACACACAACACACTCCTTGTCACACTCCACCACCCACCCCCTATTTGAAAAGCATGTTGCAGCCACTTGCATGCTGGGATAGCTACCACAATGCACTGCGCTCTGTGGCCATTGCAAGAGCTGCTGTGGCTATGCCAGTGCGCTGTCAGCTGTCAGTGTGGACAGACTACAGCACTTTCCCTACTGTGCTCTACGAAGGCTGGTTTAACTCAAAGCACTCTACATCTGCACGTGTACCATGCCCTAAATGTGAACAGATGGAGCAAAGCTGCAGACAGCCTGAAGCAACAGATAGGTGTGAACAGACCCAGTCAGTTCAGTGGCCTGTTAACTCTTATGTGTGATGGTGGTGGTATAAGGACTAGATTTTCAAAAGGCATTTGCTCACTCAATTTGTAGATGCAGTCACTGCAATAGATGCTCCATGTGGGTACCATCATTGCATGTGCAAGTGGCCTAGAGTTAGTGGAGGGAAATCAGCTGTGGGTTGAGGGTAGTATGTGGCCACAACTTCGTAGCCTTGGTCCATGGGCCATAATTAAAATTGTAATTTGGCCTTCTCCAAAGAGCAGGTTTGATTCCCACTGGACTTATTCTCTTCAGGGAGACAGTTACAGCTCATGGATGTTGTGGGCCAGCCTGCAATGGCTCTGGCCTGTCCTTAGTTAGAGCAGACGAGGGGGGACCATCGGCTAGCTGAGGATTGGCAGAATGAAGCTTACCTCATGCCTGCCCTCTCTCTGACATTCCCCCTTACAGTGGTGGGGATCCAGCTGGCACAAGACCAGCTCATCTGTCTTTTTCCCAGCTGAAAACTCCCCTCTGCTGAGGGAATTCTCAGCTGGCCAGTTCCAGCCAGAGCAGGCTAACACATAAAAACCAAGCATGCTAAAAGTAAGGCTTTATCCCCTTTCATTATGATTACAGCCTTCTGCAATACAGCCAGGAGCAAGTCGTTATGTTTCCAGAATACGTCGTTTCAAATGCATATTTGAGTTTTGTAAACATCACCAAGAACTACGGCTGTGTCCACACTACAAGCATTGGAGATCCACCACTGAAGCTCTATAGTGTAGACATTGCCTGCATTGACAGAAGGGGGTTTTCCATCACAGGACTAAACCCACCCCCTCAAGAGGTGGTAGCTAGGTGGATGGAAGAATTCTTCCATCCACCTAACAATGCCTATATACCAGGTCTTAGGTGGGCTTAACTACATCTTTCAAGAATGTGAATGTTGCACACCTCTGAGCGACATGGCTAGGTCAAACTGCGTTTTGGGTGTAGACTAGGCAGAGTCTCCTGGCTTTTGCGATGGAAATGGCACCGCTAGCAGCAGCAGCAGGCACTGTTTTAATGTGAATCCCCAAACTCAAAAACAAAAGGATTATGGAGGCTGTGTTCATAAAACAAAAGGAGGTAGTAAACCAAAATGAAGCATTTCCAAAAGTTGGTTAGTTCGTTTCCCATCCTGCTGGCATCGGCCCTGCCACAGAACAACATACTCATTTGCCATTGAAATCTTTGGCTGATAATAAATAGGATTGGAGCCACACACTGCAATTGTTTGATCCGTCCTAGTAGCCAGAAAAACAATTCACCCTCCTGGGTTATTTTAAAAAAAAAGAGCTACTTGCTATTATACAGTATCTAGTGCTAACTGCTTTGAGCATCTATCAGCCCTGCAGAGATTCCTTGTGGAATGAGGGAACCAGGCTGAAGAGCCTGCTCTAATGAATAGTTAAGTATGTTATAGACAGTGAAATAGCTTCAATAGGAGCGAGGGAGTGACTCACCCTAGTGTATCTCATAGCCCGATAGATAGAACACTTACTAGGGACAGGGGAAATGCTGCGCTAAAATCCTTGCTCCTCCAGATCGTGCACAGGTCACAATGCCACCCATGTAATTTTGGCTCCATGGCCCCCACTGTCATGATGTCACGGTGGGGCAGCCAGTGCTGGTCCTCTACGCCACTGGCATGGGGCCAGCTCCTGCACGGGGGCTCCCTTTCAGGGGTCTGCAAGTCTTCGCCCCCACTTCCAGCACTCCATGTCTCCTTTCAGGGATGGAGAGTGACACTACACCTGAGCGGACCAGGCTGGAAGGCAGGGGCTCAACGTAGTGCCGAGCTGGTGGGCAAGGTGCTGGGGCCAGGAGCTGCAGCAGGATGACTCCACAGGGATTGACAGAGCATACCAGGTCAAACATTCCTGGGGGTGCCCTTGTTTGTTTCCCACCTTGCCTGGGGCTATCTACAGGAGGCTGCCAATGAGCTATTAGCCTACAGCACCTCCAGATATTTTGGAGGGAAGTGGCTAAGCCTCTTCTGGACCTTCAGGATGGGTGCACTGCCATCCCAGCCCCAACTGGAGTCTCTGAAGCAGAGTAGGCCACTGGGACCCCCTGAGCCTCCTCTTCACAGGAAAGTGGGTGCCAAACAAGAGAGAGGAGGAACTGCTTTTGGTGGGAGGTTGTCTTGCAAGGATGGAACTAGGCCAACCAGTGGCCCAGCACTGGTGCTGGCCGGCCCCAGCATCAGCCTCAGCACCAGGTCACCCACCGGCCCCAGCATCAGCCCCAGCACCAGGTCACCCACCGGCCCCAGCATCAGCCCCAGCACCAGGTCACCCACCGGCCCCAGCATCAGCCCCAGCACCAGGTCACCCACCGGCCTCAGCATCAGCCCCAGCACCAGGTCACCCACCGGCCCCAGCATCAGCCCCAGCACCAGGTCACCCACCGGCCTCAGCATCAGCCCACTGGCTGCCAGCCACCCCCACTGGCTTGGGGGAGAGGGCAGAGGTTTAGCCTCCTCTGGCCTATTATACCCGCCACCCATGACTTTAAAATCAAGCAGTTCTTAGAGTCTGTCACAGATAGAAGAGTTCAGACTTCATTTGTAATTTTAAAAACAACCTTTCTGGTTCACTTTTAACCTGATGTGAGGAACTCCCTTTTCTTCCTCTAGTTAAAATTAATGCCCCTTCATGCCAACAAAAGTTACTGTTCCGAGGAGGAAAAGGTTAATCTATTTACAATTTTGTAAAACACCCCCACAGCTATCTAAGGCCTGGTCTACACCGGGGGGGGGTGTCGAACTAAGGTATGCAAGTTCAGCTACAGGAATAGCGTAGCTGAACTCGAACTACCTTAGTTCGAACTACTCACCCGTCCAGACGCCACGGGATCGAAGTCTGCGGCTCCCCCATCGACTCCGCCACTGCCGTTCGCGGTGGTGGAGTTCCGGAGTCGACGGGAGCACGTTCGGAGTTCGAACTATCGCGTCTAGATTAGACGCGATAGTTCGAACTCCGAGAAGTCGAACTCTACGCGTCGACCCGGCAGGTAAGTGTAGACCTACCCTAAGACTTCACAGATGTCTCTATTCTGTGCCCAAAGCCCATTCAAAACCTCATGTCAGAAGCAGGGAGACACCTCTGCTCCTAAAGAACAGGGCTAAGATCCTCAAAGGTATTTAGATATTTCAGTCGGAGTTAGACACCTAATATCTTTGAGGATCTGGGCCCAGGTGCTGATTACTTCAGTTCTAGGGAAACAGTTACCATCAGTACTAGGTCTATGTATTTCTGGCTCCATCCAACAGAGGGCAGTGGTGCAGGTTTACATACACTGGGCAGTACATTGTAGTAGTGTAACAGAGGGAGACTAATGAAGAAAGGAGGGGTATTCAAATACCGATATATGAGATCTGCTACATATTATTTGGTTTATTCCCATTGAATCCCCATCTTGCAACTTGTCTGCATGATGACTTTGCTGATATGAATCATTAAGGTTTATATTATCTTTATATGAGCCTTGCATCAACAGTGAACTTTATATTAGCCCTGCATGAAGAGTGAATTGAATGAAGAGGTTTTCTTATCTCATTAACTACCACTTTGTAGTTTTATGCCCAGAAAACATTTCAGAGCATTGTTGGATGCCCTTAAGCCAGCCACTGTTAGTCCACATTAATGTTATCCCCATTCTTTCTCAGAATAGCCTCTTGGGGACAGAAACATCAGCATCTGCTCAGACCCCAAACCACTATTTAGTACACGCTTGAGAATAAAGGAGTCATTGTGAAGTGTCATCTGGGAATGGCACAAGTAACTCCATTATCAGTAACTGGCAATACATACAGGGATCAAAGGGAGACTCCCAATAGGTCCCTCTCATTTTCCACTTGAAATGAAAGGAAATTGGGTTTTTTGTTTGTTTGTTTGTTCGTTTGCTCCAACCTGTGGAAGTGAGCCTTGATTTTTTGCTTACATGGATCTTTTCCCAAAAAGTGAGTATAATGTAAACAAGCAAAGACCCTTACAGACTGGGTTGAATTTTGTTTGATTGTGCTTATATATATGTATGTAATTAAGGTTGCATTGTAAGTTACAGCTTGGCCAACCGATTGCATAGCCTCCCTATTTTTTATTAGTGTAAGTTCATTTGTTACTGTTCGTAACTTTCCCCTCCATAGAGTAGGCGGACAACCCCACCTCCTCCGAACCATAATGCCAAAGAGGAAGGGACTGTAACACTAAGTGGGGAGAGCCGAGTGCGGGTTACAAATACCTCTGTATAAAAAAAAGTATCAGAGGGGTAGCCGTGTTAGTCTGGTTCTGTAGAATCAGCAAAGAATCCTGTGGCACCTTATAGACTAACAGACGTTTTGCAGCATGAGCTTTCGTGGGTGAATACCCACTTCTTCAGATGCCATCTGAAGAAGTGGGTATTCACCCACAAAAGCTCATGCTGCAAAACGTCTGTTAGTCTATAAGGTGCCACAGGATTCTTTGCTGCTTCATAAAAAAAAGTGATTCTCTCAAACTAAGTTTAGTTAGCACAGGCACAGAATCATCCACTAAATAATGCAACATATAATCTTAATGGCTGTTAATTAAGAAAAAAAATTAACATGCTGAAATCTAATTTACCATATGTCCTGCCTGGTAATTGAAGGGCAGGAAAAGGGTAAATGTGGATTAGATTGTAGAAATAATGATACCTATCCCTAATAAAGTGCATTAGTGTCATCAGAACCACTTGATATATTTACAACCAGTATAGCCATCATCCCACTGCAGCTGCTGAGATTTAATTATGAAAGTAGCACTGGTCTGTTAATATTGTTTTGACCTGACTTAATTTGCCTTTTGTAATTTATGCACATTTCACAAGGTGAGAGGGGATGAAAGAGAAACTTTGTCAGTGAAAAGCTCTTTGAATGCAGATTAAGTGAAGATTAGATACAGAAAATAGTGTAGAGTAGTCAAGAGGAAAACCACCAAAATTGCTTGCTATTAAGAAAAAAAGTAACTTACTTGACATCCATGTTATAATCAACGTTTTGTATTTGCTTTTTCCCTCCCTAGTCTGGTATTTTGTTGCTATCATAGCAAATGGATATCACAAGCAATGTGACCTTACTCAACAACCATTATAGGTCTTTATGGTACCATAGAGAAGCCTTCCTAAAAGAAAAGCCTCATGCTTGCAAAAATTGTTCGTATTCTATTTATACATAATTATTTTTTCCTTTGAAAAAGAAGCTATTGTTTATAGATCTGATTCTTCTTTCAGTCGCAGAATGTATATCAGGAGTGATTTCTTTAAAAGCTATGTGATTACACTGGTGTAAAATTAGTATGGGAGGAGAATCAGGTGCATGTTTTCTGCCTAGGATCATAGAGCCAATGGACCCAATTCTTCCTTCAGTTACACCAATGGAAGTAGCAGCTACCCAGTTCAGGAAGAATCAGGTCCAGTACATCTCTGATTATTCTTTGGTGATTTGCCCTCTTTGCACCAGAAGTCCCAGTCTATGCTATTGAATTAGTCATTATGTCTTGATTGATTTTATTTCTTCAGACATGCATATTTATGTGCTTTGCAATTCCTGTAAAAGAAAGATAAAAGGTGTCACAAAACATTAACCCCCAACTTTTCAAAGCAAAAACTTACCCGTGAGATTCCCATCAAAGGAAAACTGCAGTGACTAGCACCGTTGACACCTTAATAAATCCTAGATGAGAATTTTCAGTATCGTTTTTCAAACTATGCCACTGTTTTATCAGTGTTTCTCACAGTTGTGACTGATACTGGCCTCTCTCACTAAAGGATGATTCAACACCAACTGAGGTCTTTCCATTGACTTCAATGGACTTTGAATCAGGCCTAAGAGCTGCATGGGATCCCTGAACGCATAGGGCTAGTTCTGATGTGCAATGTCTCTCTCGTCTCAGACTTTGGCGCAAAGTAACCAGATTTCACACCACTGCTGGTTGGGAAAAGGGTGCAGTTTTTTCCCATGGAAAATTTCAATGTTTGGACAGATATTTGAATACTGAAATATTTCATCCGCAAACCAAAATATTTCAATTTGGAAACACTGCTGCGTGCCTCAGGGGAGTTGTAGTTTGAGTGCCTAAAGCTCCTCTTCTGTGCTCCCTGCTCAGACACCTCTCCCATGATGCACCACAGTTTTCCCTCTTGCAGACAGGAGGTGATGGGCACATTATGGAAATGCCTGCCCATGATGCATCATAGGAGATGTAGTCTGGCTGGGGCGCTCAGTCCACAGAGGAGCATCGGGACATGAGGCAGAAGAATTACAACTCCCATGAGGTCTGTTGTGGTTATTGGATCTAAAAAGTTACCCAAACTCGGTTGTAAAAAGTATGTGAAAGTTCATAAGATGTTACAATAACCATGAAAAAATAAGTCCATTATTTACGATGATGAATGTTATAATAGGCACAAGAAAACCAGACAAAGAAACTGTATTAGTCCAAGTAACCAGGGCCAACTGATATAATTTAAGAACTATGTGAGCCCAGACTTTATAAACAAGAAAATGTGGGAACAAAGTTACCTATGCCAAGTTATCTTATGGAAATGGATTGAATTGGTGGACCAAATAATGAGAATAAAAGATGCCACCCACCTTTACTCCTTTTGTGGAGGCTTAAAAAGAGATGTTGGCTTTGGGGGGGAAGAATCAGCTTCTCCCAGTTCATCTCCCATGTCACCTTGCATGCCAGCTCATCTCAGCTCATCTTATCTTCCCTGACCCCAAGATTGAAGGCACAAACTATACAGGAAGACTTCATTTCAAGAGGCAGACCAGCTTTTAAGTTTAAGGAACTTTGTTTTTAACCTGTGAGTGCTGAAAACCCCCATCATGACTTCTAGTCCTCAGGCCATCAGTAGGAATACCTAATTGCCAGCATGTCAGAGACATGTAAGATGCTGTTTTGCCTCCCTTCCCTGTTGTGTTACTTTCTGCCCTGCTATTTCTTTGCTCCTCTCTCTCTTGGCTTTACGTCAAACCCTGAAATCAACTGCATTGCGTCAGCACAGCGAGATGAGATTACCACCATCCTGCCCTGTGTAAGGGGAGAAGACCCAACCAGATGATGTCCCTGACTGGAATGTGAACCAGGGACCAAGCAACAGGTGCCATGGTTGACCTGCCAACCAATGCACCCATTTGTGACTGACCAGCCATCCAGCGTTCCAAAGACATCAACAAATGTTGTATTCCCCCTCAACTTTTGTATCCTCTCTCTCCTTCACTTCGTGTCCTTCTGTTTGCTAGAAATGAGAAGTGATTGTCCTTTACGGAACTGAAGGTAAAATTAACCCTTTCCTTTTCATCAAAGAAAGTTGTTCTGAAAATAAGAGACACTAATATTTTGCCTCCGAAAGGACAGACTTTAAAGGTTTTGATTGTTTGGTTTGCATAATCCCTCAATTTCAGTTTCAGCATAAATGTTTGTTTTAATTGTGTTTGATCAAGAAACTTTCAGTTTTAGAATGAATGCTTCTGAGTGTTTGCCAAGTAACCTGAGGTTTTTGTAGGGGGAAAAACAACAACCCCTGAATCTCTCTATCACTATTTAATGTTGTACAGTGAAAGAGTTTATAAACACCTTGAATTCTTAGGCCTTTGAGATCCGTATCAATACAACAGGTCTCAAGGTAGAATTTCCAATCTGAAATATTTCAGGTTATTTGCAGCAATATTTTGGGGTTTGGGCATTCTGTTTTTCAACAAAAAAAGTCACAATTTTCCATGGAAATCAACCATTTTGCACATTTAATCAAAAACTCCGTTTTCTGTTAAACATTTTCAACATTTTTAACTGGCCCTATTTTCCACCCAGGGAACTAACAGTGAGAGGACCCAGAACTGAATGTCTGTGCTCGTTTATGTTCTGAAGGTCACGAGTTTTACTCCAAAGACCAGTAAAATCAATGGAAGTCTGTCTGTTGACTTCCGTAGGCTACAGAAAAGGTGCTATAAAATACTATTATGAGACATATGCTGTGTTGTTGTAGCCGTGTCTGTCCCAGGATATTAGCAAGACGAGGTGGAGGAGGTAATATCTTTTACTGGATCAACTTCTGCTGGTGAGAGAGACAAGCTTTTGAACTTATGTAGATCTGTGGAAGAGCTCTGTGTAAGCTCGAAAGCGTGTCTCTCTCACCAACAGATGGTCCAATAAAAGATATGACTTCAACCCACCTTGTCGCTGTATTATGCTCTGTGACAGATTACTATGGAAGTGCAATGGAACAGGAATAAGTAAGGAGCATATCAAAATTCTAAACCAGATGGTGAATTAATGCTCATTATCATGTAGGGGGAGGGATAGCTCAGTGGTTTGAGCATTGGCCTGCTAAACTCAGCGTTGTAAGCTCAATCCTTGAGGGAGCCATTTAGGCATATGGGGCAAAAATCTGTCTGGGGAGTGATCCTGCTTTGAGCAGGGGATTGGACTAGATGACCTCCTGAGGTCCCTGATATTTTATCACTGTTCCCTGTGTATTTCTTGGCAAATGGCCTTTTCTGCATGTTCACCCTGAGCTGATGTTCTCTTAGGGGTAGGGGCGGCTCTAGACATTTCGCCGCCCCAAGCAGGGCGGCATGCCGCGGGGGCGCTCTGCCGGTCGCTGGTCCCGCGGCTCTGGTGGACCTCCCGCAGGCGTGCCTGCAGAGGGTCCGCTGGTCCCGTGGCTCCACCAAAGCCACGCGGGACCAGCGGACCCTCCACAGGCACGCCTGCGGGAGGTCCACCAGAGCCGCGGGACCAGCGGACCCTCCACTGGCACGCCTGTGGGAGGTCCACCAGAGCCGCCTGCCGCCCTCCCGGCGACCGGTAGAGCGCCCCCCGTGCCATGCCGCCCCAAGCACACTCTTGGTGTGCTGGGGTCTGGTGCCGCCCCTGCTTTGGGGAGAGTTTGGGGGCAGGAAATCACAGAAAGAGACAGGAGTAGGACCCTGCTCTATCACTGTTTCACCTGTAACTTGCCCAAGGTTACTTAACCTCTGTCTCCCATCTTTAAAATGGGAATGATAATATTTAATATCCATACAGCTCACAAGGGTGTTGGGAGAATGCGTTAATGCTCATCAAATGCTCTAAGAGCCTTGGCTGAAAGGTGCTAGACAAGCAGGTGTTTATGTGAATTACTGCCCTCTCCTGGATGAAATCAAACTGATCATTGGTCTGTCTCAGGCCCTGTAGATTCTGTGGTAGCATGGGTGTAGACAACAAAGGGCTTTGGGAGGGGTGTGTGTTAGAAATTGCATTAATAAAGAAAGGAACCACTGAGTTTGGAACAGACACTCATATCTCACTTTATTAAAAGTGGGAAGATGTAGTTATGGTACAAAATTACTCATTGAAGTGATATTCAAGAGCTATTGCATTGTTTTTTAACTCTAGCCCTTCACCCCAACCAGAAAGTTGTCTACCCTCCTGTTTAGCTCCAATGGCCAAGTGCTGTGGCTCTGGAGTAAGAGGATTTGAGCTGCATGCCGGCTTCTCTGTGCCGTGCCCAGTGGTCCTGTTGTTCAGTGTGTGATGGTTTAATAATCAGGCTCTGGATACACAGCACGAGTAATGCACAAAATCCCATCTGGAAATTCACCAGCCAACTGCTGCCTTATTCAACAGAATCCTCACGTCTGCCTTCTCCTACCTTTGCATCTTAACGCTGGAAGGAAAGATCCATCCAGGGATCTCAGGACCAGTTGGACATGACTCCCCTATCAGTTCTCCCTTCGCCCATGCTGCCTCTTTGCTGCTCTGGAGGAAGAATTTCAATCTGCTCCTGTCACATTTACCACCCTGTGTTTAGTGGGGAGACAAAGGCCATGTCCCTCTGAAATCATGATTTCCTACAGCTTCACAGGCAATCACCACGCCTAGAAGCAGAAGATAGCTGGGTCTCCTGGAACATGCTGGGCTCCCGCGGCCCCCTACTTTGTTCCTGCCATCTTACCCATTTCACAAGCAGTATTTTACAGGATATGTGGTGTAACTTTCCACAGAGAAGCCTGGGAGACGGGACTCTTGAGTTCTACTACCACCTCTGCCACTGACTCACTTGGTAAACTGGGAAAGTCACTTCATCTGTGTCCGTTTCCCTATCTCTAAAAATGGGAATAATCCTATTTCACCTGGCCACAGGCTGAGTGTCTGGTTCCGAAAAAAGCACATTTGTCTAAACGAGGTGAAGAATTAATAGGTACCATAGTCCTTGTCCTATTTTGGGGCAGTACATACACCCCCAAGATATGAGGTTTATCAGCGACCAAGGAGGGAAAATTTCCCTTTGATTAGTATTTGTAGACTCAGATATGCATCAAGATTTTAACACAAAACACTTAAGAAACTCCTTCCCTTCTGTCCCAGATGTAACTCATGGTTGGATCCCATTACCACACAGTTTTACAGGGATTTGACTCCTCCTCCTGTCTAGGTTTGCTCAGTTTAATTACAGCTAAAAGCTCAGTCACTTCTGTTTGACTTAGGAAAAGTCACTTGCTCAGACCTTTCTCTGAGAAATTGACCTAAAGGCCATTGAGGGCAACCAAAATGTTTTCCATTGATATCAGGACTTTGAATCAGGCCCTAAGAGAAGAAATCCCCTCTCCCCCACCCCCCAGACACACACACACACCTTTGGTCAACACCTTCCGTCTTCACAAATCCCATTTAGAACAAATAAGTTCCCTTCAATCAGAAACTTCCCTTTTTTAGTTTAAAATACCTTGACTTGCTGCATGGAACCTAACCAACAACTGCACAGGAGATTCATCAAAACATTACAGGAATGTTGTAATTTTCTCCCCCTTAAAAATAAGCATTACCCAGGAAATTCAGAGTTAAGGTTACATTTTAAAGTAGTCCAAACTTGTTAAGGAATTGATATGCACAAACAACCTTAACTCTGCCCTTTAGGGTTGCCATGCGGTGCCCATGCAATTAGGATTTATACACATAAAAAATCTGTGGTCCCAGATTAGATTACACTGATTTTTAAAGACAGAGAAAGAGAGACAAGGTGGCTGAGGTACTGTCTTTTATTGGACCAACTTCTGTTGGTAAAAGAGACAAGCTTTCAAGCTAAAACTTGCCTCTTTCACCAACAAAAGTTGGTCTAATAAAAGATATTACTTCACCCACCTTGTCTCTCTAATATCCTGGGACCAACACAGTTACAGCACCACTACAAATTTTAAAGAGAGTCGATGTATTCATCTTTTTTCCCCTCCATGGTGTCATGGTAACATTTACAAGCTGAAGAATGTATTATTTCTGCAGAAAATGGAGAGCTATTTCCTTTGAGTTTTATTCCCTTATTTTGTTCTGAGTAGTGTTTCCCCATAGGATTTTAGCATACAGGTGTGCTCCCTTCCATACTGCACAAACAAGATTTGCTTGAGACCAGGGCAACAAATACAGATTGACTAGATTCATGCATGAATGAACCTTCTTTTTAATGATTCAATGGCTGAATAAATAATCTTGGCGATATCTCTTGCCTTTCAGTTGATAAGCCACTGCAATGATATTAAAGATAGTTAAGAATTACCCTCCATGGTCTAAATTATCTCGTTGCTATGAGGGATGTCACCTTGTATGACAAAAATGGGAGCGTAGAAAATTAGAAAGGAGATTAATGTCATGATCTGATGCTTTTGCTCATAATATTTTACATGGTTTGCATCTTTCCTGCTTGATCTTCCCATACCTAAAGGTAAATTAGCTTATGAAACACCCAAATGCACTTAATGAGAGATTAGATACAGTAAACATTTAAATTACTCTGTCTATCAAGTGTGTCTAGAACCAATACCTGGGTGTATAGAGTTTTAACATATTGAGCTATATTCTTCTCTAATGAGAAGCTTATTTTTTCATTTCAATTCAACTCTTCTGAAAGGCAACTGCTTGCCGTGAGCATGGCAAACTGACCTTCCCTTTGTATGTGACTTGACAGAGTTTAATTCAGAATCCCCTCTTAATAGTGCTAGGAGAAGACACTTGACAAATGTACAAGTCACCTTGTGGCGTGAGACACTGTGTCATAGCAGGCAGTGAGGCCACAATGCACGAGATGGCGACTAAGTAAAATTGAAGTAGGACATGTTTTTTTAAATAAAAGTGTCCACACAGAGAGTTGCACTGAAATGAGAAAAGGTGTTAATTAAAAGTAATTTAGGTGCAAGTTTGTGTGTAATTAAGGGCTTGTCTACACTAGAAAGATTACTGGTATCTCTAAAGCAGTACAACCCTGCTGGAGTACCATTAAAAGCAGCTAAATACCAAGACCCTAAAATTGAGACACCCCCTCAAAATGCATTCACAGTAAAATTTCTAATGATGTTTCCTTGTAATGATTCACAAAAAAAAACTGGACTTTGAAAGAAAAACCCATGTTTAAAGAAGATTAAGAAATGTTGAACATTAAAGAATCATCATATATTCCACAAATCTTCCTCCCCTTTCTGATAGATTAAGGGTAGCACAGAATGACATATAACATTGAAATATAAAAATGAAGGATTGCTAAAAGGTAAAATGAAAGCTTGCTATTTTAATTTAACGATTTGTAACTATGTATAATGAATGAGTACAGATAAGGTAACAGGACAAATCCTTGCAGGCCTAAGTGTGGTTTTGCCAATTCTTCTTTTACATGGAATTGTTAATCTTCTTGAAATGATATTGCTGCTAGAACAAAGGTAACGTGTTGGAAGATGTAAGTAAAAGGTCACAAATTTGCTAAATTAAAACCCCCTTTTCTAGGAAGACCCAAGGCAGGGTGACACAAAAACAACATGACCTGGAAACTGCAAACCCAGCAGGAAAAATACAGAAGTTGGTTAATTGAAGCTTGCACATACATATGTACAGGTTACCTAAAATCGAAAGGGTCGGTGTGCTAAAAGCCAATTAGATAAAAATGAATTAATCTGTAATGTAGAAATGTATAAAAGACCTAAGTGAACATAGGCCAAAACTGGAGAAACAGTAGCCCAGAAACTGAAGAACTGACACAGGGCTGGCTCTAGGTTTTTTGCCACCCCAAGCAAAAAAATTTTTTGCTCCCCCCTGCACCCCCCTGCCGCCCCAGCTCTGGGCCTACCTCCTGACCACACCCCCCTGCCATCCCAGCCCTGGGCTCTCCCCCCCACACACTCCATGCTGCCCCAGCTCTGGGTTCCCCCTTCCCCCCCCACTGGTGCCCTCCCACCCACACACCCCCTGCCGCCCCAGCCCTGGGCTCTTCCCCCCCACCTGCACCCTCCTGCCACCCCAGCCCTGGGTCACTGGTAACTCGCTCCCAGGGCAGGTCATTTAGCAGGAATTTTGGATGTGCACAGAACACAGACGGGATTGGTTCCCATATGGTTACAGAACTGCAGTAAAGTGCAACAATTTTCAGCTTGTGTGATTGGAGGATACCTGGATGCATATTATAAGCCTGTCCTCCATAAATGAGGAAAAGTTGAGGTGCCTTTATTATTCTTTTGTTCCACTCTTTCTTTCTATGGAGAATTTGCCAATGCAATATCACTGTCTTCCTTTTAAACAAATAAAACTAAACAAACAAAAAAAGAGGCAATGGCTGTTGAAAATAGCAATTCCAATCCTAAAAACCACTGGTGAGCATTTCTTGCTCAATTTTATCCTACTTTTTCTACAGCAAATTACAGTGGATCAGTATATTTGATTTGGGAGAAATGAAGTAACAGCTGCCCAAATTGAGCTTGAGCACTCCTGAATTTTGAGGTGTTCAAACCTGGAAGGCAGGTGCTAGATTCCCTTTCTGAATATTAGCTAAAGCTGGAAAGGAAAAGTCAATTTCTGCTTCCATGGCTCAGAAGTGGAAATCCTCCTACGTGCCTGGTACTGTACCTAAAGCTGCCGACGTCCCCTAGCAGAGCCTCCCCTCCATTACTTTTCATTTCAAATTCTAGTGGGATCCACATACCTCCCTTGCTAGGCTAGGGACCTAACCAAGGAACTACAGCTCCCAGGGCCCCCTGTTGGTTCTCAGCTCCCAGGCTGGATCCCTGTAGACTGCCATCCCTGCAAATAGGCTGCCCCCAAATACCTGCTTGCTTTGCTGGTGCCTAGAGCAGCCCCTGAACTGACAGAAGGAGCAGACCAAGGGATCAGAGAAGGCGATGACCCTCATAGAAGGTGAAAGAACTTCCCGGTGCCCCAGTGTGACATTACTCATAGTACAATCTGGGCTGCTGAACAGCTGTGTCCCCTTATTTCTGCAACCTGGAGTGCCTTTTACACTGCTTCGCTGTGAGAGCAACCACCCCTGGTCTGCTCGCACAGAGCCTCCAGCACGTAAATTACTCCCAGCTATACTGTATGAGTGCTAGGACCAGCCACTCTTGAATTATACTGCAGAGCAACACCAGCAAATTCCCAGTCCCAGCCTTTCCCCCAGAAATGTACATCTTGTACTCCCCAGCCCTTTCCTGGACAACACAAGCTCATATAAAATCCATCATTTATTAATAGAAAAGTATATGCACAGATCCTGCTATGTCAAATGGAGTTTCCCAAACACTTCAATCTAAGCACACTGGTTTAGATAAACAATAAAACAAGTTTATTCACTTCAGAAAAAGAGATCTGAAGTGATTGAGGCATAAAAATCACAATTGGTTACAAGTAAATAAAAAGTAAAAGGCAACTAATACGTAACAGCAACTTACAGTGAATTCAAAGCAAAGGTGTCTCTCAGCACGTGTTCTAGCAGTCTTATTGGCTGGATTTCTTTCTTCCAGAATCCTTCCCCAGTCCAATGATGCTTCCTTTGTCTTTCAAGTGTTGGTGATGCCGTGAGTAGAGATGAAGGGAGAGATATCTTTGGGAGTCTGTTCCCCATTCTTATTCCTTTTCTTTCAGCATCATCTCCAGCTTGGGTTCAGGTGACAGAAAGTCAGTGGGGAATGGCAACCACCAGCTGTTCCATTGCCAAGATGTAACTTTCTCACTCACGCCCTTTTTCCTGCCCAGGAATGGCCACTTAGACAGGTGATATTCCATTTGATTTTGTTGACACCTGGCCAAGGCATTGGTTAGCCTTTTGTATCTGAGGAACTAGTCTGTGGCTGCTTCCCCAGATTTGGAATATGTCTGAATAACCTCATACAGTAGAATCTTATAACTTTACATACAAGGTTGCCACACATATTTTACCAGGACAATAAAGCTCAGTAAATCATGAGTTTTCAGATGATATCTTACAAGGCATAATGTATACAAAATGTATCATAGTCTTGAAAAAGGAGTAAATATGGGGATATAGTTCCATCCTCGGCACATTCACCCCACAGCACACAGCAAAGTGGTGCCAGCCAGCAAGAGCAGGGTATGCTGTCACTGCCAACCCACAGACTGGAGGAGGAGATCCAACCCAACCCAAGCTTAGGAGGGTCTGGTTGTTTTCCCACCCGAAAACACTTGGAGTCAGGTCCCCACAGGTTTGGGTTGGGTTCCAAGGCTCTACTGGTGATGGTGTTTAATGCCTGGAATGATCTTTCTAGGACCTAGGATGCTTGCTAACCAATAACCCATAATAGCTTATAAGATGCATTGGGAAGCTCTTGTAATTGCACATGTTATACTGAGACCACTTAAATCACCAACCTCTTGTAGACTGGATGTGAACGCACCCTTCAAATAACATAACTGTCAGGATGAGTTAATCAGAAGCCCCCCTACCTAAGACAAAAGGGGTTGTGAACCAACCCAGGAATTTGGACTGAATAGGCAGAGGAGTTAGAGAATAGACAAAAACAGAGAGACAGGCTGAGGCAAAAAGCAAGAAATCCAAGAAACAGCTGGTGAGCAGCTTTTGGGTCTGGTGCTGGTTAAAGAGGTTGGGGACTGTAAGCTAAGAAGCTGCTCCTTTTATATTTGATTCCTTCTGTGTACAGAGACACTGGACTTTGTACCCACTTTGTAAATAAACAAAATTGCATCAAAGAAAATACCAGACTCCATCCATTTATATCTCTCACCCCAGGGCAATGACTTTGACTAGCCACCTGGGTCAAAGAGATGCAACAGATACTAAGGTATGGTCCACACTTAAAATATTTCTCAACCAAGATCTGTTGCTAATTTTTCACATCCCTGAGCACCTTAGTTAAGCCAACATAATCCATAGTGTAGCTGCGGCTAAATTGACAGAAGACTTCCTCTGTCGACTTAGCTACTTCCCCTCGGGGAGGTGGATTAACTACATCGACATATAAAACTCCTTCTTGTTGATGCAGGAACAATCTACACCACAACGCTACAGAGGTGTAACTGCAGCGCTGGAGCTGCGCTGCTGTAGTGCCCGTAGTGAAGAGATGTCTAAGCACAGCTTCTCTGATGGCCAGGCTCTTTCAAGTGAGGGAATCCATCTTGGGAATCCACTCCCCGGGGCTGTCCGCTAGAGTATAAGCTTATAGCAACCTTCTGCAACACAAGATACGTAAATCATGGGGACTCATCTAGGATTCCCCATCTCCTGTTCTGTAGCATATTCAAGCAGGCTGGCTATTTTTTGCTATTGAAATGCTGTGTCAAAAAGAAAAAAAATCAGCCAATAAACTTTACCTTTGTAATTACAATTTGACTATTAAATAAAAGGAGTTGTACTCCAGCTGGACGTGTTGTGCCATCTGCCAGCCACTGCCCCTGGGAGAGAGAGAAGCTGCAGCATAAAGCAAAAAGTTCATTTTCTATAACAGTTTTACTGTCTGTTCCTTAGCTGTATTTAAATGAAAAGAAATTCTAGTGAATGTCCATAAAGAACTGTTATGGAAACAAATGCTTTCAAATTCTCTCTGTCACTCTGAATTCCACACATTTTGACTGGTTCAGTCTGCTGACTAAGTCTATTTGTAATAGCACGTGATCTGATATGACAGCTAGTGCCTAGAAGGCTGGTATAAATTGGAAGTTATTTTAGAATTATCATACCATGGCCTTGTCTGACTTAGATCTGCTCGGATTTGTAGTTTGAAATAAATTGTGCCATTAGAATGCATAGTATGGCTAATGCTAATGAGCTGGTTGGTTTAATTACTTAAGAAAACAGCTCTAATCATCTGAGGGGGTTTTTTAAAACTAGGGGCAGCGAGGCTGCTAATATTCTCTGTACCACACGTCTTTTGATAGCACATTTACTACTTATCATGTCTGATTATACAACCATCAAAATGTTAAAAAGAAGACAGTAAAATCATGTTGAAAAGCACTGACTGATGTTGATATTCTGAACACAGGCAGGTTTTCTTATCCTTGTGAGAGACGTTGTAACGACTAACATCTTCCAAAGCAGGAAGAATAATGGGGGAAAGAGCTAATATCCCCAGTACGTTAGTAACTAAGGAGGGTGTTTAGCCGCATCTACTAGGGATAAACATTTTTCAGCCAACAGGCCCTGATAACCTGTAGATGTAATACACTCACATTCTGTAATGTGGTTGACTTAATATTGCACGATATTCTGACCAAAGAATTAGCACTATTCAGTCAGAAAAGGACCATGTGAAAAGGATTAAGAACTGGCTAACTGACAGATCTTAATAAGTCAAGGGGAATCTTCATCAAATAGGGGTGTTTCTAGTGGCATTCCGCAAGAATCAGGCCCAGGCTACGTGCTATTCAATATTATTATCAATGATCTGGAAGTAATCATTTCTGATAAAAACTGAGGCTAACACAAAGATCGGTTCAATGGTAAATATGAGGAAGACTGGGTAGTTATACAGAGCAATCTGGATTGCTTGGTAAGCTGGGGCCATTCAAACAAAACACATTTTAATAAAGCCAAACGCGAAATATCTAGAAACAACGAATACCAGGCCAGGCCTTCGGAATGGGGGACTGTATCCTGCAAAGCAGCAGTTCTGGAAAGGATTTAGGGGTCAGCGTGGACAAGCAATTTAATCTGAGCTCCCACTGCAATGCTGTGACAAAAGGCCTAATACGATCCTAGTACAAACAGGGAAGTAGTGAGTAGGAGCAGGGTGGTGGTTTTACTACTGTACATGGCACTGGAGAAACCAATATTGGAAGATCAGTTCTGCCATCCATATTTTAAAAAGGAAGTTGAAAAATTGGAAAGGGGGAAGAAAAGGTTCACAAAAATCATTCAAGCTCTGGAAAATATGCATTACAATGAAAGACTGAAGATCACTCTGCTTATCTTAACAAAAAGATCTTGAACAAAATGACTAGATTATGGTGTGTAAGTACCTTCACAGGGACATAAACCAGGCACAAAAGGGCTTGTTAACTTTCAGCCACTGGTTCTTGGTATGCCTTTCTATGATAGATTAAAGTCAGACAAATTCAAATTAAAAATAAGGCAGATTTTTTTTAACAGTCAGAGTGATAACCATTGGAGCAAACTACCAAGGACACTGGTGGAATCTCCATCTCTTGAAGTCTTTAAATCAAGACTCGATGCTCCTGGAGGATATGTTTTAGTCAGATACATGGTTACCTGGGGTTTTCTGACCTCAAAGCTCTTGGTAACTTTTACTCTTGGCGTGGCAATGGCAGGAAATAAATCAGTGGAGACATGGCTGTCCGACTGACAGACGATAGACACAGGCAGTACAATGCAAGAGTGCTCTAACCTTAAAGCTACACTCTATTTAGTCTCAAGCACTTACACACGTCCACAACAGGTTACTAAAGCACCCCCAACCTTCAGTAATTATCAAAGTCTGGGGTGGTTCTCGAGTGGTACAGCAGCAACCTTCCAATGGCCAGCCTTCTGTCTGCCAGTGGGGACCGCAAGACGTGTCCGCAGAGTGATCCAACTAGCCCAAACTGCTCCCCCCTTATTTATTGTGTTAGTATGACAATAACATGTCATGCAAAAAGACTTGTTAAGCAAACAATTTCACAGGTTAAGCAAGAGGTTTCCTCAGATGGTTAATTAGACAGATGTGGTTTTGCAAAGTCCCCATACTTGAGGGTCCTGACAAACACATCTCAGAGAGCAAATAGAGATAAGCTTCCTGTTTTGTAAAAACACATTCCTCAGCCATTTCAACAGAGATCTTACCATGAAGGCTGCTGGCGGCTGGTAGGGCTGAGCAGGGCCGGAAGCCTGGACCCTGTCTGGCAGGGGGCCTGCGCTGGAACTCCAACTGGAAGCAAGGTGAGTGGGGCTGAGGGGACCCCGGCTGGCAAGGGGCCAGCGGCCGGAACCCCAGAGCAGCGGGGGGCTGACCGCCACCTCTCTGGGGTTTCCACCACGGGCTCCCGCCAGCTGGGGTCTCAGCCCGCTGCCAGCCTGGGGTTCCTTCCCCCAGGCCAGCAGCGGGTGCTGAGTGGGACCGGGCCGGACCCCAGCTGGTAAGGGGCCAGCAGCGGGAACCCCACAGCGGCGGTGGGCTGATCAGCTCAGCCCGCCCCGCGTGCCATCAAACATCGGCTCACGTGCCACCTTTGGCACGCGTGCCGTAGGTTGCCATGCCAACCCCTGGCCTAGTGACTCGCCTGTTTTTGGCAATAAGCATGATAATCAATATTCCAGCTAGCGGCAGTGGTCCAGGCAATTTACTGTTAATTCCTGCAAAGCGTCTATTCCTAGAATTCCTCTTGCAAACTCCATATAAACTATAAACCTCTCCCACCCATCAGTGTATAATCATGCCACAACTGGGAGGTGGGGGACTCGGGATGTCTGGCCTCCATATAGGGTGCAGGCGCTGCAGAAGTTCCCTAAAAGTGGGGGTCCACCAGCACCCGAACTGTGGCCCCATCCTCTCCGTGCCACCTCTTCCACCAAGTTCCTGTCCCCACACCACCCATTCCCCCTGAACTGCCACCCTCACACCAGCTCGTCCCTCGAGACCTCATCTTCATGCCACTTCTTCCCCCCAAAGCCCTGCTCCCACACCACCTCTTCCCCCCCAACCCCACCCCCTGTTCACTCCTCTCCTCCCCCTCCTCCCTGTCACTCACCCTTATGTCCAGAAAAAAGTGATGGGGCCATGACCCACTGATCCTCCCTGTTCCAGCACCCCAGATAGGGTGGCAACCAGTGGTGCACTAGGGCTTTTTACTTTTCTGCTTGACCAGTTCATGTTCTGCCAGCTTCATTAGGAGTTTGGGGCTGGACAGCTGGTGTAGCTTTTCCTTTGGCTCATATTTTAAGAGTCATTTCCAAATTTCCCCACACGATGGGTCAGGGGGCCTGCCCCGACCCTTATAGGGTCTGTCTCCCCTCTCTCTTCCTCTGTGACCTTCCCCAAGAGTGTTACTTGCAGGGGCTATGGTCATAGAATCGTAGAATCATAGAATCTCAGGGTTGGAAGGGACCTCAGGAGGTATCTAGTCCAACCCCCTGCCCAAAGCAGGACCAATCCCCAGATTGGCCATCTTAACAGGTTTCCCCTTAGGTGGGTGAATATCTTTTTGGACTCATAGGCCTTTTTCGCCCTATCCTCAATATCTCTTGTTTGAGCCACCGCCAGGTCCGTACCCACTAGGGCCATATGAATCATGGGGAGGAATCCTTGGATCAAGGTATGTCTAAAGGGAAGGGCTGAAAAATCTGGGTTAATGACATGTGTCAGACCAGAGTGCCTCCATGCCAGCTGTTTCCTGGCTATATAACTTTCTGCTCTCTCCCCTGCTTGCTGCTTCTCTTGGTGAAATATGACTGTGGGGCTCTCTCCCAGGAAGAGGGTTTGTATTACTTCTTTCTGCATGTGTGTTTTTCTGCATCTTCAACTCCAAGAGGAGCCCCAGTTTTAATATCATAAGGGAGCCCTGCAAAATCCTTGCGGGGGCCATACACTCCCTGCGCATAGCTGCCACATCAGCTGGAGTAAATCCAGCTGTGCCAGATACTCTGACCATCCACCCCAAAGCTGCATTCCTATGCAACAAGCCCATCTGATTTCCCTACTGCCATAACCTGGTCAGGAGAGAAGGGTCTAGTCTCCATCGCGCCTTCGTTCCTCCCTGACTTCTCTGAAGACCCCTCTTTATGACTGTGATGTTGACATGGGGGCTATTGGAGGGGGTCTATGCAGCTCTTCCAGAGATCTCCACAGGGTGCTATATGGAGACTGCCTGATAGAATCCAAGGGGAATTCACCAGGGTCCTTTCTCTCATAATTGCAGCAAGGAGGGGTGCAGATCAGGGTCCTTTTTCTTCTCTACCAGGGCTGGCTCCAGACCCCAGCGCGCCAAGCACGCGCTTGGGGCGGAATTTTGCCGGGAGGGTGGCAGGCGGCTCCGGCGGACCTTCCGCAGTCATGCCTGCGGGAGGTCCACCGGAGCCACGGGACCAGTGGACCCTCCGCAGGCACATTTGCAAGAGGTCCCCCAGAGCCGCGGGACCGGTGACCGGCAGCGCGCCCCCTGCGGCATGCCGCCCTGCTTGGGGCGGCCAAATTCCTAGAGCCGCCCCTGGTCTCTACATCTTCCTCCCAGCTATGATTCCCTCTGATCGCTGCCATGATCTCCCTTTGGTCTCCCAAATGAGCCTTAAGGGCACAAATTTGTTTCCAGCAATCCCTGTGGTCTGCCTGAGTGTTGCTTTGGGAATCTTTCAAAAGGGCTCTCACAGCTGCTTCGCTCTGTTGTTTGCTGATTTAACTGAGGGTACGTCTTCACTACCCGCCAGATCGGCGGGTAGCAATCGATTTCTCGGAGTTCGATATATCGCGTCTCATCTAGACGCGATATATTGAACCCCGAACGCGCTCCCGTCGACTCCGGAACTCCACCGGAGCGAGTGGCGGTAGCGGAGTCGATGGGGGAGCCGCAGACGTCGATCCCGCGCCGTGAGGACGGGTAAGTAATTTGAGCTAAGGTACTTCGACTTCAGCTACGCTATTCACGTAGCTGAAGTTGCGTACCTTAGATCGACCCCCCCCATTCGTACACTCGCCACTGCTTGTGTCAGGGAAGCAGCTCTGAGAAACTCCAATTCCATCTGCAGATTAATTAGTTCCCGCTCTCCTTTTCAGTTATAATTCTTTCTAATTCCTGCACCCTATCTTTCAACTGATTTATCTCCTGATCCAGTGCTGCCGCTACCATCCACAATCCCTGCAAGGCCGCCCCCTTCTGTGCCCTAACATTTCGGCCTCCGCATTTCCCTGCACTAACCCAGACTTCCCATTGCTTATGGGAAAGCTCCAGGGCCAATGAAGGGTCCTTTACCCACAGCTTCCTGTACAAAATCAGTCAAGCTGTTTCCCAACATAATTTTCAAATTGCTCTCCATTTCCAAATGCTTCCTTTCCTTTGGACATAATGCCGCACTCGAGCAGGCTATCAGCCTGAGTTCTAAGTCCCAGGAATGGAATTTATCCAGAAATTGACTCACAAACTACGACAATGGCACTTGTAGGGAGCTACCCCACCCCACCATCTTTTACCTCCTTTTGGAATAGACAAATTGTCTGCGCCAAACATCCTCTTCATCTCCACCAGATCCTCTCTGGGGCCTCCAATTCTGTTACCGTGATTTTAAAACCCCCCAAACTCTTGGTAACTATTATTCTTGCAGTGTACTGTTTGTGCTAGCCATCTGTCAGTCGGACAGCCAGGTCTCCATTGATTTATTTCCTGCCACCGTTTTGCCAAGAGTAATAGTTACCAAGAGCTTTGGGTTTTTAGAACCACTGTAAAGACATGTTATTGCTGTCAGTATAGGTGTAAATGGATGAAATGCTATGGCTTGTGATATATAGGAGGTCAGACTAGATGATCTAATGGTCCCTTCTGCCTTAAAATCTATGAATCTATTCAAATATCTTAGTAATGATAATATTAGGGAAAAAGGATGGTCCCGTGACTAAAGCACAAGTCTGTGGATCCGGAAATCTCATCTATACCTGACAGCCATAGCTCTCCTTTGTGACTTACACCCACATTTTCTATGCCTACCATTGGGCAGGTATGGGCCTGATTTTCAGAGGTGCTGAGCTCCTGAAGCTGCCATTGTCAACAGTTGGAGTTGTGGGGCTTGGCATCTCTGAAAATCGGGTTGTAGCAAGTTCCAATTGGGCTCCCCAAAATTGGATACCTAAAATTAGTGAAAATTTGGCCTCAGTTTTCCCAGTTATCAAGTGGGAGAGAATAAGTTTAACTCATATTAAAGTTCTAAAGTTCTTTGAGATCTTTCAACAGAAGGCACCGTGGAAACGTGAAGTATTGTTACGTATGTAGAGTTGCTTTCCAAGATTTTAACACTATTATTTATGTAATGCCTGGCCAACCTAATAACAGGTCTCTGTCCCACGTCTAAACTGTAATAGTAAATACTTTGTGTTACAGAATGCCACATTTTGACCCATGTTACACTCATCAGAACATAACAAACTCTATTATATCCGGGAGACTCAACCTTGGGCTCTTTATTGTTGAAAGCACAAGCCCCTGCCACTTGAGCTAAAGCAGTAACTCTCTTTGCTCGGCATTAGCAGCTGACTCTTATCCTTAGCATGGGCCAGTCACATGCAGCAGGTCTGATCACAGGTAATATGCCACTGAATTAAATGCACAATCATAATTGATTTCAGTGGGAGCTTCCTTTGTTTTAAATGAAGGCAGTATTTGACTCAGAGTGTGCTGTCAACATATTAGCTGGAATGCTTAGTAGTTTTTTTGGTTTTAATATTTTGGAGATCAGGTAAGAGACTTGGAACAGATGAGACAATGAACCATTTTGAATAAATGCGAAAAAACATTCTCTTTATATTATATTTACTGCATATAGGACATGTGTGTCTGACTCTATTTTCAGTTAAATAGAATGAGTGTACCTGCCGTATATTTCACTAATTCAGTCAAATTTAGCTAGACAGTCTGCTACAGTGTTCAACAAATCTACCCAACTCCTACACAAGGAACACTCTTTAATCAAAACAGGAGTACTTGTGGCACCTTAAAGACTAACAAATTTATTTTAGCATGAGCTTTCGTGAGCTAAAGCTCACTTCTTCGGATGCATAGAATGGAACACACAGACAGGAGATATTTATACATACAGAGAACATGAAAAGGTGGAAACCAACAGGCAGAGTCTAATCAATTGAGATGAGCTATCGTTAGCAGGAGGAAAAAAAACTTTTTGAAGTGATAATTAAGATGGCCCATAGAAGGTGTGAGGAGAACTTAACATAGGGAAATAGATTCAATTGGTGTAATGACCCAACCATTCCCAGTCTTTGTTTAGACCACAGTTAATAGTATCTAGTTTGCATATTAATTCAAGTTCAGCAGTCTCTCTTTGGAGTCTGTTTTTGAAGTTTTTTTGTTGCAAAATTGCCACCTTCAAGTCTGTCACTGAGTGGTTAGAAAGGTTGAAGGAGGTGCTGTCGTCATCATGAATAGGTCGGAATATGAACAAGAGGCTGCCAGGCAACTCTCTAACTCCACATTCTACAAGCCATTACCCTCTGATCCCACTGATGATTACCAAAAGAAACTACACCATCTGCTCAAAAAACTCCCTGAGAAAGCACAGGAACAGATCTATACAGACACATGCCTGGAACCCCGACCAGGTGTATTCTATTTGCTACCCAAGATCCATAAACCTGGAAATCCTGGACGCCCCATCATCTCAAGCATTGGTACTTTAACAGCAGGATTGTCTGGCTATGTGGACTCTCTCCTCAGGCCCTATGCTACCAGCACTCCCAGCTATCTTCGAGACACCACTGACTTCCTGAGGAAACTACAATCCATCAGTGATCTTCCAGAAAACACCATTCTGGCCACTATGGATGTGGAAGCCCTCTACACTAACATTCCACATGAAGATGGACTACAAGCCATCAGGAACAGTATCCCTGATAATATCACGGCTAACCTGATGGCTGAACTTTGTGACTTTGTCCTCACCCACAACTATTTCACATTTGGGGACAATATATATCTTCAAGTCAGTGGCACTGCTATGGGTACCCGCATGGCCCCTCAGTATGCCAACATCTTTATGGCTGACTTAGAACAACGCTTCCTTAACTCTCGTTCCCTAACACCCCTACTCTACTTGCGCTACATTTATGACATCTTCATCATCTGGACTCATGGAAAAGAAGCCCTCGAGGAATTCCACCGAGATTTTAACAATTTCCATCCCACCATCAACCTCAGCCTAGACCAATCCACACAAGCGGTCCATTTCCTAGACACTACTGTGCTAATAAACGATGGTCACATAAATACCACCCTATACCGGAAACCCACTGACCGTTATACTTACTTACATGCCTCCAGCTTCCATCCCGGACACACCACACGATCCATTGTCTACAGCCAAGCTCTAAGATACAACCGTATTTGCTCCAATCCCTCGGACAGAGATAAACACCTACAAGATCTCTATCAAGCATTCTTAAACCTACAATACCCACCTGCTCAAGTGAAAAAACAGATTGACAGAGCCAGAAGAGTACCCAGAAGCCACCTACTACAGGACAGGCCTAAAAAAGAAAATAACAGAACACCACTAGCCATCACCTACAGCCCCCAACTAAAACCTCTCCAGCGCATCATCAAAGATTTACAACCTATCCTTAAAGATGATCCCTCACTCTCACAGATCTTGGGAGACAGGCCAGTCCTTGCTTATAGACAGCCTCCCAACCTGAAGCAAATACTCACCAGCAACCGCACACCATACAACATAAACACTAACCCAGGAACCTATCCTTGCAATAAAGCCCGATGCCAGCTCTGTCCACATATCCATTCAAGTGACACCATCACAGGACCTAATCACATCAGACGCACCATCAGGGGCTCGTACACCTGCACATCTACCAACGTGATATATGCCATCATGTGCCAGCAATGCCCCTCTGCCATGTACATTGGCCAAACCGGACAGTCTCTACGCAAAAGAATAAATGGACACAAATCTGACATCAGGAATCATAACATTCAAAAACCAGTGGGAGAACACTTCAACCTTTCTAACCACTCAGTGACAGACTTGAAGGTGGCAATTTTGCAACAAAAAAACTTCAAAAACAGACTCCAAAGAGAGACTGCTGAACTTGAATTAATATGCAAACTAGATACTATTAACTGTGGTCTAAACAAAGACTGGGAATGGTTGGGTCATTACACCAATTGAATCTATTTCCCTATGTTAAGTTCTCCTCACACCTTCTATGGGCCATCTTAATTATCACTTCAAAAAGTTTTTTTTCCTCCTGCTAACGATAGCTCATCTCAATTGATTAGACTCTGCCTGTTGGTATGCATACTTCCACCTTTTCATGTTCTCTGTATGTATAAATATCTCCTGTCTGTGTGTTCCATTCTATGCATCCGAAGAAGTGAGCTTTAGCTCACGAAAGCTCATGCTAAAATAAATTTGTTAGTCTTTAAGGTGCCACAAGTACTCCTGTTTTTTTTGCAGATACAGACTAACACGGCTGCTACTCTGAAACTCTTTAATCAGGCTCTCTCAAACAGGGGTCGCCGTTTCTGTAGGGAAAGCCCCTGGCGGGCCGGGCCGGAGTGTTTACCTGCCCCGTCTGCAGGTCTGGCCGATTGCGGCTCCCAGGCCAATGGGGGCAGCAGGAAGCAGCACAGGCCGAGGGACTTACTGGCTGCCACTTCCAGCAGCTCCCATTGGCCCAGAGCAGCAATCCGCGGCCAGTGGGAGCCGCGATCGGCCGGACCTGCAGATGGGCCAGGTAAACACACCATCCCGGCCTGACAGGGGCTTTCCCTACAGAAGCAGCGACCCCTGTTTGAGAAACCCTGCTCTTTAATGGTGCACTTGCTTTCAAACAGGACTATTTCCTCTTCACCAGCATGCAAAACAGAACGGATGCTAACCATTTCCAGAAATTGTGACTAGAACAAAACCTAATGAACTGACATTACACCCATACACATACCTCCACTATAGAGCAACAAAAGCATTTCCTTACAAATGAGAATCCCTTGCTTTTTACTGGAATGGCATAAATAACATATGTATCTTTGATGGACAGCACGTACATTTGCGTCTTACTTTTCTCAATGACTGTTTTACTCACTTCTCTTTCAAACACAGTTCTTGCTAACAAGAAAAAAATGGGAACATTTCTTTCCCCCATGTCTGTTTAAAAGTAATGGACTCGTACCACTTGTCATTTTCAACACACTGTGGCTAACAGCTGAATAGATACTGAAGGGCCATTTCTGACTTCAGATTACAGTCATGAAATTGCCAATGGAGTCAGTGGGAGTTGTGTTGCATATAACTTTAGTTATTAAGATTTGTAACCTAGGAGACTAATGGGTCCTCATCAGTATTCCAGTCCTAAAAGAAGAAGTGCTGGAATGCACATCCATTAAGTGATAGCACCAGAGGTACCAGAATGCCATTACAGCTCCCCCCCAAAAAAGTGTTCCTGAGCATTCCCGCACCGCTTGAACTTGGGCCCTCATGTGATTTCTGGATGGTGAGGTACTAGCAATATCCAAGAGGCTGACGTTTCTCTTTGCATATGGACTTTGCCACAGTTATCCATGCCATTATCCCTCCAGATTAGATAACTGCAACCTATTCTGCATGAGCCAACACCTGAACCCACTCAGAAACGTCACGTCGAGGACAGGGAAGATGCCCACTTACTCATCTGTGATTACTCCTGTCGTCAGTCCCTTGCCTTGATTTATGTGAAGTTTTTGGGTGCGATGCAGAGTATCGATCTTGATCTATGAAATCCAACGGACTAGATCCAAAGCTGGTATAGATTGGCATAGCTCTATGGAAGTCAACCTCAGAAATTGCCTCCCTCCTTGTATTGATTGTTAGGGGGGGTTATTCCTTCACCCTCTCACTTCCCTGGTCCTTCGCCCATGAACAGAGAGCAACAATACCCAAAGTCCAAAGGTGCAAACAATTCGATGTTTATTGGGGTGAACTTCCAGCAAGCACGATTCCAGTTTCCTTCCTCAGTGTCCCCCTTCCCAGCTCTGACACCACAGAGCCTTGCCTGTGTCCCTGATCCCATTCCCTGTTCCCATTATTCCCCCTTAGTGAAACATGATTCCAATTCCCTCACCCCCAGTCCCTGTTCCCATTTCCCCCACACACACACACTTCCTGATTGACTGCAGACTATATAGTAAAACTTGAGTTCTGCTTAGCTATACCTTAACCCATCATTTTACTGAAATTTAACTAACCAATCCTAACATATTGTAACATGGTTATTTAACCAATTATATCCCACCACCTTAATTGGTTTACACCCAACAAAATTAATTATACAGCAGATAAACAATCACAGAACCAGACAGAGATTATACAGACAAACAATAGGGAACTGGAGACTACAGTGCTAGAACAATACAGAAATGAGGATTTCACATCCCAGCTATTGATAAGTTAGTTCTTGCCAGACAGGATGCTATCAAACTAAGCATCCTTTTACATCTTCTAGGCTCTTCCCTTTCTCTAGAGGTGATAGGAATATCAGGACAGGATTGTATTCCTAACAGCCCAATAGCACCTTATTTCAAGGTGACTAGTTTGGAATGTAAGGATGTGACCGTACATTTTCCAGTTTATGGCTGGCTTCTGCTGCTTAGCCGAAGGCCATAGCCTAAGAACCAGGCCTCAGACTGTCACAGTAAGAGAAGGCCCTTACACCGGCAGACAGTGATTTTGATTCTTTCTTTTATACCTCTATAACTAGCTAAGTGATAAGAATACACCTACATTCTTAAAGTACAGGCCTTTACAGACAGGCCTGAATATCTATATCCTAACATTGATCACAAAGGCCTACAAACTCAGGCTCTGTTAGGCTTGTGCATAAGAAAAGTCCTCAGCTCTGGAACTTGCACCAAGAATTTCCCTTCCTCCAAATTTTAAAAGTGGGAGAATTATTAATTTACACCTCTCTACTGAGCTCAGCTGTCAGGATGGAGCACAGAGACAACCCCACTCAACTTGGGCTTGAGTTTTCAGCAGGGGGAAGGATAGCTCAGTGGTTTAAGCACTGGCCTGCTAACCCCAAGGTTGTAAATTCAATCCTTGAGGGGGCCATTTGGGGAAACTGGGGTGAAAATCAGGGGATTGGTCCTGCTTTGAGCAGCAGGTTGGATTAAATGACTTCCAACCCTAATATTCTATGATTCTAACCCTTTCTCTCTAGGCTATCCACCTTTGCAGGCCTTGACATATGCATGGGAATCAGGCCAAATCCTTTCTCCTCCATTCATATCTCTTTGTTAACTGTACTTGTCGGTATGCCCATATGCCAAAACGTGTTGCCAAATACTTTGGCCCTATAACAGCCACCTAGTGGGTTTCTGTGCTGGGGCTGGGTACTGAAAGTGGCTAGGTAGCAGTATACATTGCACGTTGCTTGATATCCTTTGTCGCACACATCTCTCCTTACTGAAAAGCTGGAGAAGGATGGTCAGTTTGCATGACTCCCTCACCAGTTGTGGCTAAACCCTTTTCAAAAAGCATTCAGCAAATCAGGCTCCTTTAAGGCACCCCAAATCACTACTGACTTCTGAAATCCTGGCCATAATTTCATATTTAGGTGCCTAAATAAGCAGCCATTTTTCCAAACAGGATGACCACATGCTACCTTCAATAAGAGCTGCTGTGTATTCAGCACTTCTGAAAATGGGTGCACTTATTTATCTGCCTATATATGGATTTAGTAACCTACTTTAGATACCAATTTTTTTAACTCTCAGGCTAAGAAATCAACTTTTAGACACCAAAGATGGGGCTCCTCTGCTCAATATACATAATTCCAAAAGATTCTGAGCAAAGTCAATGATCCAGACAAATGATTATACTTAAAGGCGTTATATAGAAGCTCATATTTGAAGGTGCTGTGTTACTAATATGCTCTCACTGTTGCTTTTAGACATTTTAGTTGCCTGCAAGATTAGTTTTATTAGCTGAGTCTTAATAAAACATTATATTAGTCTTAGTCTGCGTTTTTTTCACATTAGCCATAAACTATTGGTGTTGATTTGTCAGGAAAACTATTTTGTGCATTTCCATTTCTTGCAATAATGATATCAACTGATGCTGTGTGTTGGCATTTTTTCCCCCTTGGAGTTGATATTAACATTCAGAATGAAGATTAAACAACATTTGAAGACGAAAAAAATGTGAGACTAACTGGTGGGACTGAAATAACTTTAAAGGTTAGGTTATAGCTATCAAGCTTCCAGATGTGCTTCACAGATTGCTGATGTCAAGCTTCCAAAGGTTTTTTCCCTTCATGTGTCAGCTCTCCTTTATGCTTTAGACATTGCCATAAAAGGCAATCAGATCTTACTTTCCAATCTAGAAAAGTATTTTAATACGAGTAATATCAACAAAGTCACATCGCTTAATGCCATCTCACAGTACCATACAGCTGCACTGGCAGCTGATTACAATATACTCGCAGAAGGAGGGGAAAAATAAGCAGACGTCTTTCCGTGCTTCATTAAAATGAGCTTAGCAAAGTTAGGCTGATAGGGTAAATGGGGATAGCTCTAGTTTGAACAGAAGCTTTGACGGCATTCGCCATTTCCACTATTCTCAACAGCAATGATCATGCCAGATGTTGCGCTCCGTGTATAAATGATATGCCTGGTGTTTGTTGACGAGGGATAAACTCGGTGCAGCCAGTTTTCATTTCACAGCAAGCTGTTAAGCAGAATAAAGCTAAAGCCCTATAGATTAAGACAGTTTAATTTTAGCTAAATTTTAAAAAAAATGACAAAGCTTATCCTTTACTGCTGAAAAGACATTTGATGTTGGGATGTTCTTGTTAATCAGCTACAACAATCTAGACATGAGGTAGCATGAAATAAGTTATTTTTATCTTACAGTGTCTGCAGACACTCTGCTTCCTTCCTCACACCTGAAGAAGAGTTCTGCATAGCTCGGAAGCTGGTACCTTCCACCAGCTGTTACAAGCTATTACCGCAACCACCTTGTCTCTCCCATATCCTGGGACCAACATAGCTACAACAACACTGCAAACAATTTTTATCTTAGTAATATCAAGTAGGAAATGTCCTTCCAATCACGCTTTTGAGGTACACAAGCCTAAGACACAGAATCCAGTGCCATTAGGTAACCACAGTGAAAAATTACACACAAAGGAGTTTCAGAAACACGTTTCTGTTCACCTCTGTCAATAAATTGTATAGTCCATTGCTCAATCATGCTTTGGTTCATTATGAAATAAATCCAAGAGACCAAATAACCAATATCACTCTGGATTATTGCTATAAGACAATAATAGTATAATACAGGAAAAAGGTTCTGTTTGATACTAGTTTCCAGGAAGCCATCTCATGCAGCATTGTTACATTTACCTTGCATAGATGGTGTGCTCCTAAATGTACCCATTTCAGGTAGGAGTATTTATAGGATGGTTTTACAAGTTACAAAACTCTTTGCATGTCACTAAAATCCAACCCATCATTTAATCCCATTTCCTTAGCTTGTTGTTTTGTTCCTTTCCTTAGCTTTGCTTTGGATACTAGCATTCCAGTTACTGCTCTGTGATGATCACTCCCCTGCACTAATCCTCTAAGAAAAGCCTTCCCAGGATGGTCTACTAAGCGAGCCTTTTTCTATAAAACCCCTAGAGGAATGTGTTTAAAAAGATGTCATATTTATACAGACACACACAGTGTAACAAACCTGATTCTTATGTGCAATTTAAAGTTCCAGTTTGTGAGTATGATGCCAGCATGTCTAAATGATCAGCCCAACAGTTGCCAAACTCATGTGTTAATAACATAATGACACAGGATAGCGCTGAGAGTTGCCTAGGATAAATGTTCACATCCTATGGTCAGTCATGGGAGAAGAGCTCTTGTTTATTTGCATCTTTAAAAGAAAACCCAAAGCAACATGCAAACTTATCCATAGCTAGTCTGTATAACTATGAATTTTTGTCTCCATTACTTTTGTCTTTCCTCCTCCACTCCCTCTGCTTGTTTGCTATACCCACTGGCTGCCTCCCGTCTTAGCATGTAAACTCTCCGGGGCAGGGACCGTCTCTTGCTGGTTATGTGTAAGTGCTCATCTGATGGTGGCCTCTGGGCATTATCGTTATTATTTGTATTTCAGTGAATGTTGGTGTGAACTGAGCCAGCTTTTATAAGAATGGGTTATTCCAATGCTCACTGAGAAGTTTCTGAGGGAGAAATAATGAAGGAAAATGCGAAACAAGGTAACATTTTAGCACAGTTCTGGTGGGATTATATAGATCCATAACAATACTAAAAGTTCCCTGAGTTAATATTGTTATAACGCAGACTATTCAGCTTTTAGATTTTACAAATACTATTAGATCTATATATGCCTGATGGGTCCACAGGTTTATTCTGGGGAATGGAGCAGCAAAATCAAGACTAGGAGGTTTTGTTCTAAGGACATATATTTTTATATCTGTTCTAGTAAGATCAGTATTAACTCTTCATTTGAACAAATAGTTTGGCTTTGTTTGGAGTATGCCTTTTGATTAGTGCCTAGGAATTCAGTTGGAGACACACGCTGAATTCATTCTGTTGATTGTGATCTGAAGTATCCTCTTGGGTGAGAAATGCAAAATACATTTATTCTGTTTTAATTAGAATTCGAACATATCCTCAGCCTTGTAAAGCAATTGAAGAGAAGACAAGAAAGCCGTTTTCAGCCTGCCATGATAGATATGGAATATGACAGAAGGGACTAAAAGTTAATAGGAATCATTAATCAAAATATGCCCTCATAGCAAATAGCCGTTCGGCCGCTGTTTCGTATGTCTTTCATTTCATGACACACAGTCCTAAACCTTTACAATTGTTCCTGTCCCACAGGGTGAATTCAATTGAATAACACTGAGTTCCTTTTTTTTTTTTAAACGCAGACAGGATACATTGTAAAGGGCTGTATCGCCCCTTATTTAAAATACTGCAGTGTTTGACAGTGATGGCACAACACATTGCAGTAATACGAAACTGTAGTGACTCGGACCATTACTCTAATACATGTAAGGGATATGGACCTCCATGTTGTTTCAACGCAAACATGTCATGTTGATTGCCAACGTGATGTGACATAACACAATGTGATTGAGCACAGGCAGGTTAGGGACCTCCTAATTTTCAACTTTCATATTCAGGGTCTTAAAGAAAAAATGTGAGCAGAGGAAAGGCACCTGAGGAGACAGCATTTTATTCCCAGCTCTCCCCCCATGTTTTCTGTATGGCCTGGGGCAGGTCACCACTTCTGTTTTCTTTCCCACCATTTGTCTGTCATAGCTATTCAGTGTGAGCTGCTCAGGGCAGAAACTATGAATTTGTACAGCACCTAGCACCATTGGGCACTCCAGGTGCTATTATAATATAGATAATACTAATAATTAGTCCAGACAACAGCAGAGTGTAGGGACCTGTGCTTTCCACAGTTTGACTGCTTCACTATTTAAAAATGTGTAGACTTGCAATTATTAAAATAGAGAAACAATCCAAAGTGTGTGTGTGTGTTGTGGGGGATCCAAACACAAAAGGACCATGATAAATCATTTGGCATTTCATCATCTGGCCTCTTCAAGATAAAAAAAAGTACTGATAAGGGACATTAAGAGCAATTACGTCCTAGCTTATGATGTGGCTCGGACTGTGCTCAAACCTTCACTTTCAATTCTATACAGTTTGCATCTACTGTGCATTGTCTCATCCATGAATAATGAATCCCACTGGCATTATTACTTATTGTTATTAGGGCTGTCAATCGATTAAAAAAAGTAATCACAATTAATCGCACAATTAAATTAATTGTGATTAATCGCACTGTTAAACAATAATAGAATATCATTTATTTAAATCTTTGTGGATGTTTTCTACATTTTAAAATATATTGATTTCAATTACAACACAAAATACAAAGTGTACAGTGCTCACTTTATTTTTGATTACCGAGTATTTGCACTGGAAAAAAAAAGAAACAGTATTTTTCAATTCACCTATTACAAGTACTGTAGTGCAAACTCTTTATCATGAAATGAACTTACAAATGTAGAATTATGTACTAAAAAAACTGCATTAAAAAATAAAACAATGTAAAATTTTAGTGCCTGCAAGTCAGCTCAGTCCTACTCCCTGTTCAGCCAATTGCTCAGACAAACAAGTTTGTTTACATTTGCAGAAGATAAGGCTGTTTACAATGTCACCTGAAAAAGAGAACAGGTGTTCTCTTGGGACTGTTGTGGCAGGTGTTGCAAGATATTTACGTGCCAGATGCACTAAAGATTCATATGTCCCTGGATACTTCAACCACCATTCCGGGGGACATGCGTCCATGCTGATGACAGGTTCTGCCTGATAATAATCCAAAGCAGTGAGGCCTGACACATGTTCATTTTCATTATCTGAGGCAGATGCCACCAGCAGAAGGTTGATTTTCTTTTTGGTGGTTCGGGTTCTGTAGTTTCTGCATCGGAGTGTTGCTCTTTTAAGACTTCTGAAAGCATGCTCCATACCTCGTCCCTCTCAGATTTTGGAAGGCATTTCAGATTCTTAAACCTTGAGTCGAGTGCTGTAGTTATCTTTAAAAATCACATCATTATCTTCTTTGTGTTTTGTAAAATCTGCAGCGAAAGTGTTCTTAAAATGAACAACATGTGCTGTGTCATCATCTGGGACTGCTATAACATGAAATATATGGCAGAATGCGGGTAAAATAGAGAAGGGGACATATAATTCTCTCCCAAGGAGTTCAGTCACAAATTTAATTAATGCATTATTTTTTTAACTAGTGTCATCAGCATGGAAGCATGTCCCCTGAAATGGAGGCTGAAACATGAAGGGGCATACAAATGTTTAACATATCTGGCACATAAATACCTTGCAATGCCAGGTACAAAAAGCTCCATGCATATGCCTTTTCTCACTTTCTGGTGACATTGTAAGTAAGAAGCGGGCAGCATTATCTCCTGTAAATGTAAACAATCTTGTTTCTCTTAGCGATTGATTGAACAAGAAGTAGGACTGAGTGGACTTGTAGGCTTTGAAGTTTTACATTGTTTTGTTTTTGAGTACAGTTATGTAACAAAAAAACTATTTGTAAGTTGCACTTTCATGATAGACATTGCACTACAGTACTTGTATTTCTTTTGTTTATCATTTTTACAGTGTAAATATTTGTAATAAAAATAATATACTCTTTGATTTAAATTACAACACAGAATACTATATATATATATATATATATATATATATATAAAATGTAGAAACATCCAAAATATTTAATAAATTTCAATTGGTATTCCATTGTTTAACAGTGTGGTTAAACCTGTGATTAATCATGATTAATTTTTTTAATCGTGATTAATTGTTTTGAGTTAATCACATACATTAACTGTGATTAATCACCAGCCCTAATTATTATCATTATGATATTTATTAGGTGCTTAAGTGTACACGGCGTAGCTGAGAAGTGACCTGGTTGCAGTTGGAGCACATATCCGACGTCAGGGGGCTCTTTAGTCTAGCAGACAAAGCCATAGTAAAATCAGATGGCTGAAGCTTGAAAAATCCAGATTGGAAATATGATGCAACTTTTTAACAGTGGGAGCAATTAACCATTGGAACACCTTGCCAAGAGAAGTGGTTGATTCATCACCATCTGGATTCTTTAAATCCAGACTGGATGTCTTCCTAAATGATATGCTCTAGTTCAGTGGTTCCCGGGGGTTCGTGAAATGTTACAGGGGGTTCTCGGGCAAAAATTCCCTAATGGTGGACAGAGCTGTCCCTGGGACTCCGGGCAGCAGAGGGCCAGCAGCCCGGAGCCCTGGGGACTTCCGAGAGCTAAACAGATCAAAGCAAGCATCTCTATCAAGACTCCTTATAAGAAATGGAAAGGGAGGTGGATATTTTTTGCTGTTTTTAAAATTAAATAGGCATCTAGTATTGTTTGTAAAATTATTATGAAGAACAAGTTTAAGCTTTGTTGCAACATGCGTTGTTTGCCTGGACTGCCCAAGACCTGAATGCTTGTGTAGGAGGAACTCTTTGAGTTGGCTTCTTAAATAACTTCATGCTGTTTCACATCTGATACTCCTTGATGAAACATAGGAGCCTTGTCTTAGAACAGGCTTATTTAAAGTGATACAAGCGACGAAAGTGAGATCTTGGAAGATTATTGCCATTTTCATAATCTCATAAAATTACTGTAATGATGTATAATAATTAACAATAAATAGTGTGTAATAAGCATGTCATAAAAACACATTTGATATTTCCAAGATCACTGCTTTTATAATTTATGCTCAGGTAAGGGAGAAAATCCCTGGAAATATTCATTTTTAGGAGGGGCTTCGCAAGACTTGACATTTTAGTGAAAGGGGTTCATGGGTTGTTAAAGTTTGGGAACCACTGCTCTAGTTCAGCCACAAATTATTGAGCCTGACATCTTTCATTTTGAGATGAATAATACCTCTCTCCATTGCAAGTGGTGTCCTACTGGTCTGTGTTATGCAGGAGGTAAGACTGTATAAACATAGTGATCCCTTCTGGACAGTCCCTGCCTGGAGAGCTTCAATCTAGAAGGCAAACAAGATCTCATGAAAGAAGTGAGTCTAGGGGAGAGTGAAATGGGGAGAGGAACCTGCCACAATGGGACTGAGGGGAGTGCAACCTGCACGTGGGTTTCACAGCAGAAGGCACAAACTGGGACGGAAAAGAAAAAAGGGAAGCAGCAACGCTGGCATTATTTACAAATCAAAATGGTTCCACATCAGACGGTATTTATTTTATTTATTTCTATTACTGTAGCACCTGGGAATCCCAGCCATGGCCCAAGGCTCCATTGCACTAGGTGCGGTACAAACACAGAACAAAATACCAGTCCCTACCCCAAAGAGTTTACAAAGAGCTGGTCTAAGTAGGACAAGGAGACAAGAGGTGGATACAGACCGATGGGGAAGCACAAGGAAATGACATTGGTCAGTGTGATCAGCAGGGGGGTTTCACACCACTCCCGCCAGCCGCCTAACCCTTGTCAAGTTTTTTGTAGGTCTCACCACAAAGGCCTGGTCTACACTAGGACTTTAAATCGAATTTAGCAGCATTAATTCGAACTAACCGCTCAACCAGGAAGCCATTTAATTTGAACTAGAGGGCTCTTTAGTTCGAATTCGGTACTTCACCCCGACAGGTGGAGTAACGCTAAATTCGACATGGCTAGCTCGAATTAGGCTAGGTGTGGATGCAAATTGAACTTAGTAGCTCCGGGAGCTATCCCACAGTGCACCACTCTGTTGACGCTCTGGACAGCAGTCCGAGCTTGGATTCTCTGACCAGCCACACAGGAAATGACCCGGGAAAATTTGAATTCCTTTTCCTGTCTGGGCACTTTGAATCTGACGTCCTGGCTGGACATCGGGGCGAGCTCCGCAGCACCTGCAACGATGCAGAGCTCTCCAGCAGAGAAGTCCAGCCAATCCAAGAATAGAAAGAGGTCCCCAGCATGGACAGACCGGGAAGTCCTGGATCTGATCGGTGTGTGGGGCGAGGAGTCTGTGCTGTCGGAGCTGCGCTCCAACAAGCAGAATGCAAAGACCTTCGAGAAGGTCTCCAAAGCAATGATAGAGAAAGGATACAGCCGGGATGCAATGCAGTGCCACGTGAAAATCAAGGACCTGAGACAAGGCTACCAAAAAGTCAGAGCGGCAAACGGACGCTCCGGAGCCCAGCCCCAGACATGCCACTTCTACGAGGCACTGCATGCCATTCTAGGTGGGTCTGCCACCACTGCCCCACCAGTGACCGTGGACTCAGTGGATGGCATAGTGAACCTGGTCAGTTCCTCCTCGATGTTCGCCGATGGGGAAGATGAGGAAGGGTCTGTGGAGGACGGCGCAGGCGACAGCGAACACAATACCGCTTTCCCTGACAGCCAGGATCTCTTCATCACCCTCACAGAGATCCCCTACCAACCCTCCCCGGCCGTTAACCCGGACTCTGAATCAGGGGAAGGATCAGGCGGTAAGTGCTATAAACATGTAAACATTTATTTTTTATAAAACAGGTATAAAAAAATAGAAATACTATATATAAAATTTTCAATGAAAAACTATATGACAAGTAGGTCCACACATATAGGGATTGAACAATAATCCTCCAGGGACAATTCAACAAAGGTCTCATAGAGGTCCTCGAAAAGCCTCCGCAGGAGGTTCCTGGGGAGAGGTGCTTGTTGGGTGCTCCGTGGAAGCACACTCTTCCGCGCCAGGACATCCTTATGTAGATGGGAATCATCGCCTCCACAAGCATGGCCGCATATGGTCCTGGTCTCTGCAGGGCTTCCCTTAGCATCCGCTCTTTGTGACTCCGAGGGACCCGCCTCAGGGTGATCTCGTTCATGAAATGCTGCATCTAATTAGGGCAATTAGTGTATTGTTACTGTTGTGAATGGTTGACTTTTACTTTGCATAACAATGACCCTCGCTTAACAGCCACGTGTTGTAGGCCACATAGGAAAAGCATACATTGATCTTTCCCGTGCACTGGCGGGTGTGGCTGGAAAAGGGTCAGAGTATATGATTTCCAGATTGCCTTTAGCGGGAGGGCACAGCTATCCATTAACTGATAAGCAGAATGTACTGTAAGGCTTACCAGGACTGTCTGCTAGACGGATTCAGCTGTCTCTCCCCACTTGTCCGCTCTCCTGTGCAATGCCGCAGCCAATGAGAGCGTATTCCGAAATCTCGAACTTGTCCTGAGATCTCGTGAGACTTGTTGCCCTGTATGGTCTTGTTCAGAGAAACTGACTAGACTGTGTTCACTGTTCGCAAACATGTATCTGTTCAAGGAAATCACTTACTTTTCCCATCACACAGCTTCGGCTCTTTCCCGGACTGCCCCGGCATCCCCCTCGCAGAGGCTGGCGCAGATTAGGCGGCGAAAGAAAAAGACTAGGGACGAGATGTTCGCGGAACTGATGGCCTGCTCCAGAGCCGAGGCGGCAGAGCAGAGACAGTGGAGGGAGACCCTATGTCAACAGCATCGCACACACATCGAACGGGAGGATAGGTGGCGGCAGGAAGACCAGCAGGCGACTCAAACGCTGCTTGGGCTAATGAGGGAGCAAACGGACACGCTCCGGCGCCTTGTTGATGTTCTGCAGGACCGCAGGCAGGAGGACAGAGCCCCCCTGCAGTGTATCTGCAACCGCCCTCCCCCGCCAAGAAGTCTTGCCCCCCCCCACCCAAAAGTACAAGACGGAGGGGCGGTAGGGGCCGTGAGAACTGTCACTGCACCACTGCATAGCGCTAATGTACCACACACCTCTCACGCTATACATTTGTAGAAGTGCTTCCCTTACAGGCTCACCCAGTCCCAAATCCAAGTTTCATCCCCCCACTGTGTATTAGATTATTAAAAGCTGTTTGCTGTTATTCACTGTTTCGGTCACGTCTTTCGTGTCAGAAGATTTTTTTGTGTATGGGGGGGGGGAAGGGATTTATAATTGCACGGTATAGCCTACATTACCAGGGTACAGACTTGGGGGCATGATCAACTGCAGGGCACACATACACTGCAGTCAGTAGGCACCAGGGTCACTCTGTGTGGTGTATGCTGCCCCGGGTCATTCTGTGATGTGTATGCTTGTCCAGGGTCCTAGCGCCTGCCACCCCCTTAATGTTAAGGCACGCTGCCCTTACCATGCACTTCCACCGTAGCAACGAGCCTCTCCGCTGCCCTGAGCCCCAACAAGAGCCCTCATCCACGGACAGATACTCACCCTTCCCCCACACCCCTCACCCATTCCTACGCCCAAACCCGCAGCCCACTGCCGTCATCCAAACCCCTATCCAAAGAAGGCACCACTCGCCCCTTCCTGCAAACCCACCCCTTCCTGCAAACCCTCCCCTTCATGCACAACCACTTGCAACCGTCCCCCACCCCAGAGACCTATGTAGGAGCAGGAGGATGTCATTCCTCTATGGAACAAGCGGTCTGTACATCAGTGCACACCGTGCCCAGCACAGTATGCGTCCATGTTTCAACACCTGAACAGAAATGCAAAGTAAAAGAAAGATTTATTAATAATGAGTGTTACAATTAATTTGCTTTAAAACGTGCTTTGGAAGTGGGGGAAACTTGGAGAACGGGGTATGTAACCGCAGATCGAAATCGACACATACAGGGTCAGTTTCTCTTGAAAGCAAGTGGAGAGTCATAGGTTACCCTGCTCTCCGAGGAAACTTGCTTTCAAAGCCTCCCGGATACACAGCGCTTCCCGCTGGGATATTCTCTCGGCACGGGTGTCTGGCTGAGCGTAAACTGCAGCCAGGCGATTTGCCTCAACCTCCCATCCAGACAAAAAGGTCTCGCCCTTGCTCTCACAGAGATTGTGGAGCACACAGCAAGCAGCAATAACTACGGGGATATTCTTTTCGCTGATGTCCGAGCGAGTCAGTAAGCTCCGCCATCTCCCCTTGAGACGTCCGAAAGCACACTCCACCACCATTCTGCACTTGCTCAGCCGGTAGTTGAAGAGTTCCTTCTCTCTGTCCAAGGCGCCTGTATAGGGCTTCATGAGCCAGGGCATTAGCGGGTAGGCTGGGTCCCCGAGGATCACTGTAGGCATCTGCACATCCCCAACCGTTATTTTGTGGTCCGGGAAGAAAGTACCTGCCTGGAGGCGTTTAAACAGACCAGAGTTCCTGAACACACGCGCATCATGAACCTTGCCCGCCCACCCAATGAAGATGTTGGTAAAACGTCCCCTATGGTCTACCAGTGCTTGCAGCACCATTGAAAAGTAGCCCTTTCGGTTAATGTACTCGCTGGCCTGGTGGGCTGGTGCCAGGATAGGGATGTGAGTCCCATCTATAGCCCCACCGCAGTTTGGGAATCCCATCGCGGCGAAGTCATCTATGATGTCCTGGACGTTTCTGAGAGTCACTACCTTTGAGAGAAGTTGCTCAACGATTGCGTGGGCTACTTCAATCACAGCAACCCCCACGGTAGATTTGCCCACGCCAAAGTGGTTCGCTACTGACCGGTAGCTGTCTGGCGTTGCAAGTTTCCAGAGGGCTATGGCCACTCGCTTCTGCACACTCAGGGCTGCTCGCATCCGGGTGTCCTGGCACTTCAGGGCAGGGGCCAGCAAGTCACACAGTTCAAGGAAAGTGCCCTTACGCATCCTGAAGTTTCGCAGCCACTGTGATTCATCCCAGACCTGCAGCACTATGCGGTCCCACCAGTCCGTGCTTGTTTCCCGGGCCCAGAATCGCCGTTCCACACCATGAACTTGACCCATTGCCACCATGATCTCCACGGCGCGGCGTACCCTGCTTTGTGAGAGGTCTGCGCCACTCTGTGAATTCCTGTCCTCACCGCGCTGCCAGAGCCTCCTCGCCCGATTTCTCAGCAGCTGACTGTGGAAGAGGTGGACGATAAGGTGCGAGGAGTTGACAACGGCCATAAGTGCAGCGATGATCGCAGCGGGCTCCATGCTCGCAGTGCTGTGGCGTACGCACTGTAACTGACAAGAGAAGGGCGCGAACAGATTTCCCGCCGGAGCTTTCAGGGAGGGAGGGCGTGATTGACGGTTCAATGACAACAGTTACCCAAAAGCACCCTCGACACATTTTTCCCCCAGGAGGCATTGGGAGCTCTACCCAGCATTCCAATGGGCAGCGGGGACTGCGGGAACTGTGGGATAGCTTCCCACAGTGCACCGCTTCCAAAGTCGACGCCAGCCCCGTTACTGTGGACTCAGAAATTCGAATTAGTGTATTTACTGTGGATACACAAATTCGACTTCATAAGGTCAAATCCACAAATTCGACTTAAGTAGATTCGAAATAGTCTTGTAGTGTAGACAAGGCCAAAGAAGGGTTCTGCAGATAAAGCTTTCATTTTATCGATGTTTCCAGGAAGCTCCATCCAAACAACAAGGGCAGCCTGGCAGAAAGCCCCAAAGCACCTGTTTGAAAATGAAATAAGCAGGCAATGGAGCCTGGAACCAGGGTCAATCAGAGGTGGAGTTGACATCTCAATGCAGAATAAAAGAGAAGATAGATAGGGGAGGGATAGCTCAGTGGTTTGAGCTTTGGCCTGTTAACCCCATAGTTGTGAGTTCAATACTTGAGGGGGCCACTTAGGAAGCTGGGGTGAAAATCTGCCTGGGGATTGGTCCTGCTTTGAGCAGGGGGTTGGACTAGATGACCTCCTGAGGTCCTTTCCAACTCTGATATTCTATGATGTGGGGTGAGGCTGTGAAGGACCTTGAAAGTGAAGACAAGCAGCTCACATTTCACACAATAGAGGAGGGAGAGCCACCATAGGGATCAAAGAGACGGGGGATGTAGCAGGGTGAGACTCACCCCTGCGGCGCCTCCTGTCGGTCGTCCTAGGAATTAGCTCTTTTGACCCAGAGCGCCCTCTGCAGGCTGGTGTCCTGCTTGCCGCTGGCCCCCATGTCCCTCCTGGACCCAGTGCCCCTTGCCCTTGGGCACTGACCCCCGGCAGTACACCCGCTCTCAGGGTCTCCCCACCCACTATCCCCACCTTGCCTCAGTCTTGGGCTACTGCCAGTCACCATCTAGCCCCTGCTCACTGGGACAGGCTGCAGTGTAAAAGCCACTCATCATAGGCAAGGGAGGTTTGGACCAGCTGCCTCTGCCTACCCTGGACTGCACCCTTGCACCCTAATACCTTTCTGGCCTTTGACAAGGCCACAGCCTGGGGCTTTTCCAGGTGGGAACTCTCCAGGTCTCTTGCCCTATTCCCCAGCCCTGCTCCCCTCAGGCACCCCGTTCAGCTTCCCAGCAGCCAGGCCCTTCTCCCTCTAGAGACAGAGAGAGACTGACTCTGCTCCGGGCCCACTGCCCTCTTATAAGGGCCAGCTGAGCCCTGATTGGGGCGTGGCCACAGCTGAGCCTGCTTCCCCAAACAGCCTGGGAACTGCTTGCTCCCAGCCACAGCCCTCTCCTGGGCTGTTTTAAGCCCTTTAAGGCTGGAGTGGGTGACCACCTCGCTACAGGAGACATGGTGAAAGTGACAGGAGAGGGGACTGAGCTTTGTAGCAGCACTCGGAAGGACTGAGTGAGACAAGGCTGCATTAGGCAGGGCAGAGAAAGGGATGTTTCAGTAATCGAGATGAGATGATGAGAGCCTGGATAAGAGTTTGTGTGTCTGGACAGGAACGGTTGTTTCTCAGGGTATGTCTACACTCGAGCTGGAGGTGTAATTTCCAGCTTGCTTAGATGAACATGCACTAGCTTTGATCGAACTAGTACTTTAGGTGCAACGGCAGCAGTGTGGGTGGCAGGATAGGCTAGTCTCAGTGAGTGCAACCTCGCCTGGGACAGTTCCTTGGGCAGCTAGCCCATGCTGCCGTCCGCACAGTGGCTACACGTCTATTTGTATCACCTTTGAAATTCTGTAGCAAACCAACTGTTCTAGCTTCAGCAATCCGTAGGTGGGCTGCTGGCACATCATAACTAGCAAATAGAATGCCATCGATTCAAAAGTGTGTGAGCCTCCTGCCAGGAAATCATTACAAACAATGAGGAAGCCACTGAATACAATATGTGCACAAGTCAAATGATTTTTTTTCCCCAGAGAGAAAACTTAATGAGCACACTGAAGGAGAGAGTTGTTTTTAAATGAGCCTGTGCAATGGAAGAAACCTTTGGCGACAAGAAGGGCCACTTTGTACATCTGACTGCCCTCTTCCCCATCTATTTGTCTATGTACTCCCACACCTCATGACCTGAACCAGGACTAACAACATGTGTGTCTCCTCGAGCCCATAGGTGATCTTGTTTCAGTATTTTTATTTAACAATGTATTCCATAATGTAAGGTCCTCCCTTGCAATAGCTAGGCAAGGAAGGGCTCCATACCCAGAATGACTGGGATAGGATCATTCAGATCAGGGGAAGGATATGCTAGTCATAACCCAGGAGGATCTGATCTCATGAAGTATGACCCAGGGTGTAGCCTCCTCAGTACAAATAGGCAAGTATCTCAGGGACAAGGGGAAGACCATAATGGAAAATGAACGGAGGATAAGTGAACCAGTGGAAACTGACCTAAGACCCTGGAACTGACAAGTTGTCAGAATAGGCCCTGCAGTACAAGCATAGCATGTGCTGCCTAGGTTGGCAGACCTGATGGGGCGACATAAAGATAAACAAAATTTTGGACCAAGGTGACTTAAAAATTCTGTAGCAAAACCAAGACTTGGAAGCCAAGAGTCCTGGCTGCCATTCCTCCTGCTATAATCAGCAAATCCTGCATTGGTTGGGCAGCAAACTGGAAAGAGTAGGGAGAGAGAAATGTGCAGATACAGTAAAGATTTGTGGCTGAATCCACATACAGACACCACACTCATCTTGTTCGCTGGGCTAATGCTTGAAGAACAGGCTGCACGTCAAAAGCAGGTAAACATAATTTTGGTAATGATGCAAGCTGGTCGGAAAACAGAATTTCTGTCCCCTAGGAAATTCTGACATTTCAAAATTTGTTTTCATTCCAACTTGGGCCAAAAAAGTACAAACTTCAAAATTTTGCAAATGCCATAATGTTTTGTTTTGAGTGAAATGAAACAGCTGAACTTCACCAACATTGAAATGTTTTGTTTTCATTTGTTGAAATTACCTGAAACACTTCATATTCCTATCAAGCACACAGTGTCTTATGGGAACTGTAGTTCCAGTGCCCACTCTCCCTATGGGTCAGGCTTCCTGGCTGGCCTACGCGTCTCATAACGATTCAGAGTCACATGACTTCAATGATGCACTGCCCAGCTTGGTCCCCATGTTGCATCTGGGAGATGTATCCTCCAAGGATCCTGGCCCATAAGGGAGAATGGAGACCAGAATTACCAATCCCATAAGGCAGTGTGTGAACAATATGGAAATACTGTTTAATGTTGAAATGACAGCATTTGTCTAAAAGACAAACTGACCAGTTCTAACCATGACCTACATTTCTGTAGAACCTACTTGCTTATTCTTTCTGAGCCAGAAAAAGATTCACAAATTAGAAGGAATTGAGAGAGACCCAATAAAAATGTGTAAGAAGCTGGAGGAACTTATTTATTAGTAACAATAAAAAACCCTAATAATATAGAGCTTGTCTATGTGGCAACTAATGCAGAACAGAACAGAAGGCCAAGTTTTAATGACCAGAGGCCCACTTGCATGTATAAAATATACATTGCAATATACTCTCTATGTAGCTTTCTATGACTCGGCCTGTGTATGGCTGTTTAGGTTTCTGAATATCCATTTGCCCAGGCTTTTGTGGTAATTGCACAATCGCACTTGTATTTCTGAGCACACAAATGGGCTTCTAGCCATTCAAAAGGTGACCCTGAGAATCTGCAAGTGACTACAAACACCGAAGAGGGAGAGGAATTGTTAAGGGTAGTCCAAGAGATTAACAGAATGCAATTGTGCCAAGGAAACTGTAGACTGACTGTTAAGAAGCATTTCAAACAATGAAGTCTGCTAAAATGTGGGACTGTATCTCTGAAAGGAAGTCATAGAAGCCCATTCTACGGGGCTAATTACAGCGCATGATTTACCACTATGTCACTCCAGTATTACACTGGTTATGCCACTGAAAAAGAATGGAGCTATTCTGGCATTAAACTGGGGTATCACAGTGGTGAATCCGGCCTCACTACAAGGAATAATTCTGCATTGGCACAAGATAAATTTTCTCCATTTCCAGTTATTCACCACTGTGCACCAGCTCAAAGTGACTCTCACAGACCAACTGCTGCCTAAAAGGCCTCTTTATTGAAAGATCCAGACACCGGCTTCATCCTCAATCAACACACGCTGACAGCAGCTTGCCATACATGACAAATAGCAGTTTGAATCTCAACCAAGGCACAGCCACAATTTGCCAGCATCTTAACTGCCAGATCCCCCTCAGCCCCTGTTCAGGCACAGAATAGTCATCAACAATCAGATGCACATTGGAAAAACACTTGAACGGTTGGGGGAGAGGGCTCTGTTTCCTGCTTTCCACAAACGTTCTAGGCCAGATCTTCAGCTAGTGTTAAATCCGCAAAACTCCACTGAGGTCCATGGGGCCCTATGAGAGGTTTTTAAGAGGTTCTGGTTAGGTATAGCCATGTGGTAATGTGGCACAGTGAACTGAAGAGGAGCGGTAGAAGAGACCTATTACATCATCAGGCTAATTTCCCAATGCAGTAGCATTCTTGACAATACATTGGTTAGTGCTTTATTTGTTCTTCTTTTAAGTAGCCCATATGATATGGTTTCCCATATTTCCCTTGGGAAATTATTTCACAGGCTAACACAAGCTTTACGCCTACATTTCTCTGTTCTTAATTTCATCCCTTTACTCCTACGGCAGTTACATACACACACTCTGTTGTTGTGCTACAAAAATACCTCCTCTTTGATTTTACACCCTGCAAATGTGTTGACTGTTATCTCCCCATTTAGAGGCAGATTACAACACACTTTCTCACACTGAATATTACCTTACTCGACAAGTAATCCCCTTAGTTTCAGTGGGATTACCTCATAGAGTAAGGAACTATTCAATGTACAAAAAGCAGAATCTAGCTCTTAGTCATCATGACCAAGCTCTATTTATTTACCATTTTTGGGCACCGTGGACAAGTTTGAGTCCTTAATTTTCCTCATAATTTGACCCTACCAGCTTCATAATAGTTGTTCAGTGTTTCTGAGAACTTACTCCCACCTTTACTTCCTCCGCCTCTTAAAATTTATGCTACTGAGGTTATCAGACCATGACACAGCATTCAAGGTTGTGGAGGGGGTCTGACCAGAGTTGTATGAAGACAAGCTTTTCCAACTCCTTGCTGCAAGATGCAATGATGTCTCTACATAGGCAGCTTCAACTTACTACAGTGACTGGACAGAAAGAAAATGGATGAAGTCTACTAGTGGCCAAATTACCAGGCTACAAGCAGCATCCAGAGTTATGCTTCCCAGCCCCAAACCCCTCACTCTAGTCCTGTGACCATGAGTTGAAAGAATACATGAGGAGGGGGTGATTTTACAGTCGGATGATTCTAAACGTGTTAGGCAGATTTCACTGCTAGTCCAGCTGTCCTGTCACTTTTATTATTACATTATATTATTTATTATTAATTTGTATTATTATTTTCAATTGTATTTTGGTAGTAGGAGGTCCCTGAAACAGAGAGCCTTTAGAAATTTGTTATTGCTGTTTACAGCAGTAACAATTTTGAATATTTATCATTGTATTTGTATTATATTTATTTGCTATTTTTGTCAATACGTAAATAAATTTTATAATCAGAGAAATGGGGGCTGTCCCTTTAAGATAGGGTGGGGCACTTGGAGGCAGCTCTTGTAGGGCCCAGCGTGGGTGTGTGCTGCTGCGCGGGGAGGTTGGCTCGTAGCTGGGAGCTGGGGAGGTCACAACCTGTAAGAAGCTGCCAAAAATGGTTTTGGATTCCCAGAATAAATAAAGATCTCCTTCCAAAGCTACATCGTGTCCTGGAAGCAGTGACAATAGCACCTAGTCCGATACAAAGGGTACGTCTACACTACGGGACTATTCCGAATTTGCATAAACCGGTTTTGTAAAACAGATTTTATAAAATCGATTGCGCGCGGCCACACTAAGCACATTAATTCGGTCGTGTGCGTCCGCGGTCCGAGGCTAGCGTCGGCTTCTGGAGCGTTGCACTGTGGGTAGCTATTCCCTAGCTATCCCATAGTTCCCGCAGCCTCCCCCGCCGCCCCTTAGAACTTCCGGGTTGAGATCCCAGTGCCTGATGGGGCAAAAATCATTGTCGCGGGTGGTTCTGGGTAAATGTCATTAGTCACTCCTTCCTCTGGGAAAGCAACGGCAGACAAGCATTTCGCGCCTTTTTCCCCTGGATTGCCCTGGCAGATGCCATAGCATAGCAATCATGGAGCTTGTTTTGCCTTTTGTGACTCTCACCGTATGTGTACTAGATGCCGCTCACAGAGGCGATTCAGCAGCGCTACACAGAAGCATGCTTTTGCTTTTGCATGACAGCAGAGATGGTTACCAGCCATATTGCACCACCCAAACCCTTCCATAAATTGGAACTAAGATGATCATGGCTACCAGTCCTTTTGTACCATTTGCTGCTGTCATAAGTGCCCCTGGCTGCTCTTAGCAAGGGGCGCAAAAGCCAAAATTAGGAATGACTCCCTGAGTCAATCCCTCCTTTTTGGTATCTAAAAATAGAATCAGTCCTGCCTAGAATATAGGCAAGTGTACTAGATAACCACTGTATCATAGAACCAGAGAGCACAGCTGCTCTGTGTCAGATCCTGCAGAAATTATGATCTGTATGCTATTCACAGGGGGTGCTCCTGTAACAACACCACCTGTTCATTCCGTTCTTACCCCAGCCTTCCTGGGCTACCATACCATTGTCCCCCCACTTGTGTGATGAAGTAATAAAGAATGCAGGAATAAGACATGGTGACTTGTTAGTGAGAAATGAGTGGAAGGCAGCCTCCAGCTGCTATGATAGTCCAGACAGGACATTAAGCAGTGTGTAGGAGAGAAGCCCAGCATCCCTCTGCTAGTCCAGGGGCAACTGAATCTTTTCTTTACACATGAAGGGTGGGGGCTGATGGAGCTCAGCCCCCTGTTGCTATGATGACGATGGTTACCAGCCATATTGCACCATCCACCACCAGAAAAAATTAGGGCCAGGCGCCCTTGATTGACCTGACGGATGCTAGTCAGCATGGTTACTGCCCCATGTGCCAATAGGCTGATGACGAGGATGGTTACCAGTCCTTTTGTACCATCAGCCGCCCATGGCAAGGGAGGAGTGATGATGTTGGTGTTGACGGCTGCAGCATCGTGTCTATCTGCAGCATTCAGTAAAGATAGGGTGACATGTAAAAGAGTCAGAGGATTGTTTTGCCTTTCGCTTCTGGGGGTGTGTGTGGGGGGTGAGTAGATTGCCAAGCTATGCCCTGACCCACCGCGGACACTGTGTTTGACCCTAGAAGCATTTGGAGCTCAGCCAAGAATGCAAATACTTTTCGGAGGCTGCAGGAACTGTGGGATAGCTTCAGTCCTCCAGTCCATGAGCGTCCATTTGATTCTTTGGCTTTCCGTTACGCTTGTCACGCTGCAGTGCGCTGAGTCCCTGCTGTGGCCTCTGTCTGGAGATTTTTAAAAAAGGATTCTGAATTTCATCTTCTGTAATGGAGCGCTGATAGAACGGATTTGCCTGCCCTTACAGCGATCACATCCGCATGGTCCGTGCTGGAGCTCTTTTTTTATTTTGATTTCGGACTGCATCGCCACCCGTGCTGATCGGAGCTCCACGCTGGGCAAACAGGAAATATTCAAAAGTTCGCGGGGCTTTTCCTGTCTACCTGACCACTGCATCCGAGTTCAGATTGCGGTCCAGAGCGGTCACTGGTGCACTGTGGGATAGCTCCCGGAGGCCAATGCCGTCGATCAGCGTCCACACTAACCCTAATCCGATATGTTAATACCGATACTAGCGTTACTCCTCTCGTTAGGGAGGAGTACAGAAACCGGTTTAAAGAGCCATTAAAATCAACATAAGGTGCCTCCTAGTGTGGACGGTTGTGGCGTTAAATCGGTTTTACGCTCCTAAAACCGGTTTAAACGCCTAGTGTAGACCAGGCTAAACATACAAGAGTAGGGGATGGGGATACAATATGCAAATGCATGAACCTGAAGAAGAACTGGCACAGCTTTGTTAATTACCTGCATTGTAGGGTGTTGTGTTGTTGTTTGTTTTTATTACTGTTGGAGAGGGGAGAGGAAGGGAAAAGGGAAAGGAAATGGGAGGAGGAGTCACAGCTTGTCACGTTTCTAACCATGACTCAAAGATTATAAAGCAGGAGGGACCATTGTGATCAGCTAGTCTGACCTGTATAACATCGGCCAGAGAACTTTCCTGAATTAATTTCTCTTTAAACTAGAGCAGATCTTCTAGGAAAACCTCTAATCTTGATTTTAAAATGTCTAATGATGCAGAATCCCCCACAACCCTTGGTATGTTGTTCCAAAGGATAATTTTGCCTTATTTATAGACTAAATTTGTCTGGCTTCAACTTCCAGCCTTGTTATACTTGTGTCGACTAGACTGAAAAGCCCTCGGTTACCATATTTCTGTTCCTTTGTAGGTATTTATAGACTATGATTAAATCACCCCTTAATCTTCTCTTTCATAAAATAAATAGATTGGCTCCCGGAGTTTTTCACTATAAGGCAGGTTTTCTAATCCTTTAATCATTTTCATGGCTCTTCACTGAACCCTCTCCAATTTATCAACATCTTTTTTGAACTGTGGACACCAGAACTGGACACAGTGTTCCAGCAGCAGTCGCAACAGGACAAATATGGAGGTAAAATAACCTCCCTACTCCTACCCACTATTCTCCTGTTCATATAGCCATGATCAGAAGGCTGGGTTTTGTAGACATCAAGGCAGAGGTGAAACTTTGAAAGATTTGAAAGAGCGTAAGGAAGTGGTGCTTCAGATTTCACTGAGGAGTTTTCCCCAGGCTGCCATATGAAGTGAGATTAATAAGACTGGGACTTTTCAGCTTGGAAAAGAGACAACTAATGGGGGGATATGATAGAGGTCTATAAAATTATGACTAGTGTGGAGAAAGTAAGGAAGGAAGTGTTATTTATTCCTTCTCATAACACAAGAACTAGGGGTCACCAATGAAATGAATAGGCAGCTGGTTTAAAACAAAGTATTTTTCCCACACAACACAGTCAACCTGTGGAACTGTTTGCCAGAGGATGGTCTGAAAGCCAAGACTATAACGGGGTTAAAAAAAGAACTAGATAAGTTCAGGGAGGATAGGTCCATCTATGGCTATTAGCCAGGATGGGTAGGGATTATGTCCCTAGCCTCTGTTTGCCAGAAGCTGGGAATGGGCAACAGGGAATGGATCACTTGATGATTACCCGTTCTGTTCATTCCCTCTGGGGCACCTGGCATTGGCCACTGTCAGAAGACAGGATACTGAGCTAGATGGACCTTTGGTCTAACCCAGTATGGCTGTTCTTATGTTCTTGTAAGGGGCAGCACAGTAGAAAGCACAGAGATGTTTAAAGGAGAGAGGTGGTTAGTAAAAGCTAACAGAGCAAAGGTGAGAGTTCACATCACAATAGGTTACCAGACCCCCTAGGTAAAGTGGGGCTCAGTTATTAAGAGCCTTAAAATAAAAATAAGATGCTTGCATTTGGTGTGGAGGTGACCAGTGAAGACACTGAAAGATGGCTTAGGTCTTCCTTGGCACCCTCGGCACAGAGGTGAGTTTCATTAATATAAAGCTCCTCAAATTTGCAGGAGTTTGATCCAAATAACATCTGTTTCTCCTGAGAAGGCCAAGTGGCAAAAGCATACATGACTTTCAGGAACAATCATACAGGCAGTTTCTGAAATGAGTGAGTCCCCAGTACAAGTGGATTTCATGAGTAAATGTGAATTTTTTAAAAATCTATTTTCCCTTGACAGAGTTAAAGGTGTATTTTATAGACTTCTACATACAGACATATGGTAAATCTTCTTTCCCACTGACAATACAAATAAACAATTTCATTTTTCAGGTGACAAATTACTTACTTGGCAGTTGATTAGATTTGTTTTGTGGCTAGTAAAAAAAAATCTTGTGCTGCAGTTCACTGATACAGAAACAATTAAAATAGATTAGTTTTGCTGATGCAATTCCAGATGTGATAATTATCCTCTTATGGGATCACTTCTGTAAAAGGATAAGTGATTGGAATGAGCACAATATTTCACAAAGAAGGGAACATCTTCATCCTATTTTCTACCACTACAAAATTATTTTATGGGCCTTAAGAAATTGGTGCTTAGTGTATCTTGGGGGCTGCTTTCATTTGGTGAGGTTTTTCATAGATGTATATTTGACCGAGGGATCCCTGGGTGCTAATTGGCAGAGGGCACAGGAGTGCATAGGGTTGCGCAGGGATCCCTTGGGTCGGCTGTATGTATAATAGTTCACTGAAGGGTGGCATGTGAAGTCTCTACTGGGAGCCTGTAGCCCACTGGTCATCATAATCATTGCAAAATGTATGTACAGATAATATTTAAGGAGTTATGTATCTGTACTGAAAATTATATTCTTGAGGTCTTGGAGTTAAGGCAGGTGATCAGGAGGTGACATACCTCTGAGATGTTCCTTTCAGGCAGAAGGTTACAGATACTACCCCCCCCCCCCCGAGGGAGTGTCCTGTTTATAAATAAAGAGAAAGGATCATTCTTGTATATCTTGGCGTGCAAAGAAACACACTGGGTCCTTCACCTAGGAGGCAAACTGACAGTGGGCTTGTGTCATGAAAAGAGGGTCAAAGCCAACCTGGCTATAAAGGGCTGCAAGGATTTGGGGTGAGTAATACTCTACTAGACATCTATTTTACTTGGTTTTTGTTAATTAAGTCTAAGCGCTAGAATGCATGTTATGGTTGTATTTTATATATAACAATTTGTTTCCAACACTTCTTCTTGTTACCACTTGAATCTTTACGCTTTGTTAAAAAACTTACACTTGATTTCACTATAAACATATCTCAGTGCTGTGTGTTCAGGGGAGTGGTGATCTGAGGTAGAACGGGTAAGCTGGGGGTAGAGATTCTTTGGAAGCAGAGAACCTGTGAATACTGCCAGTTTCCAGTGGACCAGGGACTGGATACTGCAGGTAGTTGCTTGGAGAGCTCAAGGATTGGAGTGGGCCATTCGTTAACTTGTAGAGCGAGACCAGAGCCTGTGAAGCCAAATGGGGAGAGCTTGTGTTGCCTGTGGCCAGTAGAGTTGAGGAGCTGACCTCCAGCAGGCAGACAAGGCTTCCTCACATTATGGGCAGGCGATATCAAGCTGCCTCACAACCCTGCCACCCCCGGGAAGCATCAAAGTATTTTTGAAGTGGAATTTGGGGTTCCTAAAAGGCACCAGTTTAACACAGTCCATTGTGGGGGAAAGGCCACCTATTGAAAAGATGGGATAGCTTTGACAGCCTTCGGTTTAGTTTTCTTGCTTCCACAGATTGGCCCAAGAGTTCAAATAAAGTTTAGTGAAATATTTGAACTGCTATGTACTTACCTAAAATGACCTGACCCTCCAAAACTCAGCCTTCTTATGCAGCCTTGATTGGGGCAAACATGGAGCATAGTGTAGGACACTGCACAGTGCAATGGTTCTTGTTGACCCTCACAGACTCCTTCAAACACAGAGCCAGGCTTCTCACCGTAAAATGAGAGCGAATGAAGCTGAAAGGAATCCAAAGAAGGGTCACAAATCTGAGAGGATTAGCAAGTAAAACATGAAAAATTATTAAGGGAGTTTAACATGCACAGTCTAGAAAAAAGACAACAGAGTATGTGGTAGCATACAGCAGTTAAGGGGAGGCCACGATAAAATAATAATAATATTAAGAAAGGATATAGTAAGTAGAGCTGGACAAAACTTTTCAGAAAAATGGTTTATTGGACAAAACATGCAGTTTCGGTCAACCCAAAACTATTTGCAAATTTGACATGAATAGTTTTGTCCTTTCACAAAATGTGTAGAAGAGGAGATGGAAGTTACAGTAGTGCTACTGCCACCTTCCCCTGCCCACTTTTAGTGCCAGGGTACGGGCACTCAGCTGGGATATGGGAGACCCAGGTTCAAACACCTGTTCTGGAACAGAACCAAAGCAGAGTTTTTTGATTCACTGAAACTTCCAAAACATTTTAGATTTAGTTCAACCTGAACCTGTTTTTTGTTTACTTCAGAACAGCCAATGAACCAAAACATCAGTTATTTGCCCAGCTCTACTTGGGAGGGAATCAGTGGAATTTAACAATAAGGGCAATTAGACACTGGAATAATTTGCTGAGCATGGTAACCAAGGCTTGGTAAAACAGTTGGGGCATGATCCTTGGAGGTACGAAGTATAGTACTTAGGCCATAATTTAGGAAAGCATCCTTTCTTCAGTACTGCACTTAAGCAGGTGCTCAATATATGCATATGCTTAGGTGCTGTCCTGAACTGGAGCCTTAGTGGTGACTGAGGCAGATTTTAGGATAATCTACTTAATTAACAAAAAATAACTTTTACAATGCAGCATTGTGTTGTTTATGCAAAAATCTTTGACATATTGAATGGTGATCAGGAACACGTGATAAGGAAGAGTCAACATGGATTTACCAAGGGCAAATCATGCCTGACCAACCTGATTGGCTTTTATGATGAGATAACTGGCTCTGTGGATATGGGGAAAGTGGTAGACATGATATACTTTGACTTTAGCAAAGCTTTTGATATGGTCTCCCATAGTATTTTTGCCAGCAAGTTAAAGAAGCATGGATTTGATGAATGGACTATAAGGTGGATAGAAAGCTGGCTAGATCGTAGGGCTCAATGGGTAGTGATTAATGGCTCGATGTCTAGTTGGCAGCTAGTAGCAAGCAGAGTGCCCCAGGAGTTTGCCTGGATGACGGGATGGATTGCACCCTCAGCAAGTTCGCGGATGACACTAAACTGAGGGGAGAGGTAGATATGCTGGAGGATAGGGATAGGATACAGACAAATACTTAGACAAATTGGAGGATCGGGCCAAAAGAAATCTGATGAGGTTCAACAAGGACAAGTGCAGAGTCCTGCACTTAAGGTGGAAGAACCCCATGCACTGCCACAGTCTGGGACCGACTGGCTAAGCGCAGTTCTGCAGAAAAGGACCTGGGGATTACAGTGGACGAGAAGCTGGATATGAGTCAACAGTGTGTCCTTGTTGCCAAGAAGGCCAATGGCATATTGGGCTGCATTAGTAGGAGCATTGCCAGCAGATCGAGGGAAGTGATTATTCCCCTCTATTTGGTACTGGTGAGGCCACACCTGGAGTATTACATCCAGTTTTGGGCTTCCCACTACAGAAAGATGTGGACAAATTAGAGAGAGTCCAGTGGAGGGTAACAAAAATGATTAAGGGGCTGGGGCACATGACTTATGAGGAGAGGCTGAGGGAATTGGGCTTGTTTAATCTGCAGAAAAGAGTGAGGGGGAATTTGATAGTAGCCTTCAACTACCTGAAGGGAGGTTCCAAAGAGGATGGAGTTAGGCTGTTCTCAGTGGTGGCAGATGACAGAACAAGAAGTAATGGTTTCAAGTTGCAGTGCGGGAGGGTCTAATTTGGATATTAGAAAAAAATTATTTCACTAGGAGGGTGGTGAAGCACTGGAATGGGTTACCTAGGGAGGTGGTAGAATCTCTATCCTTACTGGTTTTTAAGGCCCAGCTTGACAAAGCCCTGGCTGGGATGATTTAGTTGGGGTTGGTCCTGCTTTGAACAGGGGGTTGGATTAGATGACGTCCTGAGATTTCATCCAACCCTAATCTTCTGTGATTCTATCATTCTAATGCTAAAAATATGGGAACAGCATGAAATAAATTGATTTTAAGATCCAAAAAAGTAACCAGAGGCTATAGAGCAGGTTGTATTATTCAGACTAGAAGTTATGCGGCAGCTTCATGTAAATTGTCAAAAAGTAGGGTTTGGGTTAATTAAATATGAAACAGAACAAAATGAAAAGGACAGTAGGCCCTACGTTACTTATTTTGATCTTAGATCCTATTTACTTTACGCTGTCCCCATGTCTTCAGTTTTGAGTATACAGTGAATAAGATGAGCAAGATCTGGCCCTTTGATAGGCTCAGTATTGGATGGAATATAGTACCAGAGTGATAAAGAGCTACATCAGCTACCCTGCCTAACAAGGACCCTTCAAAATATCTGGGTGGGGGGGAATAATGTACCGAAACAACCTACAAATCGATTGAACTTCCATGGGATTAAATGTCATTTAAAGTCTTCTGCAGGGCTGGTGAGCTGCTCACTCTTGCTGTTTAGCAGAGGTTTGGCCCATGCACAGTTGCTACTGACCACGGTTTGCTAACAGGAATGGAATACATAAAAAACTACAGCTCTTTGTCAAATGCCTTATTCCCTGTGTATGGGATGTGCCAAAACGACAACAAATGAACGAGAGAAAGCATTCTGATTTCACTCAGTTCACCAACTAAGCTGATTCTTTCCTTTTTTAAAACATGGACTGTACAGTTAGTCTATAGAGTTATTAACCTCATGATCAAAAGAAAGTCTTGAAAGAATTAAAGATGTTCAGTCTCATGCTGTTTTGCATGGCTGCGTCCCTACAGTTATTGTAGTTATTTCTTATAGGCAAGTGCAGTCAAGTTAAAGCAATGAATATTTTATAAAGACCTGTAGTTCTGCACTTTGGAAATATGATGAAACTCAGTTTATGTTTCACAATAGTTAACAGGTGAGAGCTGGGAACGTAAGCTAGGTTTCAATATTGGATATGCTCAGATATTCTCTGGTAACCAAGTACATTCAATATCATCTGAACAGCTGTGAGCCAATAATCTTTGAAGCTTCATTTTCAAATGGTTTACTTACAAATGGTTGACCAATAACTTCCACTGGTGCTGTGGAGACACTGGCTGTCAAAGGTTAAGCAGGAGAAATACAGGTTCTGATATCAGAGCTATATTGGTTGTGGCAGGAAGAAAAAAGATCTTGACCCACACCCTTCATTTATTACGTTTGACTTGCTCTGTGGTGTAGTCTCCTGTTTTGCCCTGGGAGACTTCCATGTGGCTGCCTGAATCTCCCACCCACAGCAGAAACCAAAGTACTGCAGGGACCACAGAGATTCAGTAAGCTGCCTAGAGTGCCATTGCTCAGTCAAGAGAGAACCAGTTCCCTAGAATGGTCACCCTATGGTATTTCCCACGTAGACAGCTGTACTGTAGACAGCTGGGTACATCGCTCAGTTCTGTAGTCACCGGGCACCCCTCTGTGATCTGGTAGATTCAGGCAGTTGCTCACAGCTGCCATTAGTTCTGTGAGGGAGAACTGCCAACCCAAGTGTTTTTGGCTCCCACCCTTGTCTTTCCCACACCATATCCACAATCAGTTTCAGCTCTCTTGGGGGAAGGATAGCTCAGGAGGCTGAGAAGGCGCTTCAGTCCAGTGCTGTATCCCCACTTCCCCTTCACAACACCCCAGGCCTAACCCCTTCCAGATGCAGGACAATCGTTTTCCCAAGCCTTCCAGCCTAACCCACCCCATCCGATGCCTCTCAGCCCCATCCCAATGCCCTCGGTCTCACATGGCAGGCCTTACCCCATCCAGCCCTTCTGTTCTCCCCACACCATAATCCTACCCTTTCCCAGCCCTCAAGCCACATGCCCCCACTTTACCCATCCATTCTAGCTCTCTCCTCCCTACTAAACGTCCTAACTCCCAGCCTGAACCTCATGCAAAGTTCATTGTACCCCACCTCATCATCTGAATTTTATATGTGGGACAGGCCTGTGGGGTAAAATGGCTCCTCAAAATGAGGCAAGTCTGAGAGGGGTGGGTGTTATTGATCCAGCTGATGGGGATAAGGTAGCTTTTGTGTTGCATATATGCATATTTGTGTCATTTATGTAAATGAGAAAATTGAATGTTAATCAAATAAAGGCATATCATTTGCATATAATCTTCAAATTGTGAGACCTTCAACCTTTACATGTATTGGAGTTACTTTAGATTTACAGCTGTGTTAGCAGAAATTCAGGCCTATTTTGCCTTTCTCTGCTCCTAACGTTCTCATGATAATATTGCCTTTACTGCTCAGTTAGCATGCCATACCACAGTGAGTTAATCAAGTATTTCTATTGCAGGACCAAAATATTCATATATATAGGTAATTAAGTTAATCAGCATCATTTGGAACATTTTGTCTTCATAGTCATCAACTCCCACTGAATGGCATGAGACTCCCGTTCAGTGGCAGTTTAGGGAAGGCCAAGAAATCAAGAGCAAGCCAATTAATTTAAATGTTATTTCACAGAAAAATGGTGAAACAAAGAAAAGCACTACTACTGTAGAAAAAAAGTAGGTAAAAGAGCCACGACTGAATCCTAATGGGGACACATTTCTAATTATGTTTGGCTTCAGATGCTAAACTATTCATATGGCAGATTGCTTCCTTTGCCAAAAGCATTTGAGAACTCCAGTAAATTAAAGCAGGAGTCTCTAAAGTTTAAACCTTGTAATATACAAAGCCATATTTCATGCACATCAAGTGCTTTTCAAAATCAATGCCAACCATCTCGGGTAGAGGAGATATCATTTTAAAACTTGGTAACAGCTGTGATGGATTTATTAGCTCAAAAGCACACTGATAGGGAAATAATGTTTGATGTGGGGTAATACATTCCATCAGTTCCATTTCCAGTGGAATTTATTATTTAAGCTCCTCTAGCTAAATATGAAAGAACAAAATTATAGGGAAATTGCTGCAGTTCAACTCAGAATATATTGAGACAACTATGGTTTTTGTCTAGGATTAAAAGGGCATGTAGGAAGATGTATTAAATGCTAGGGCAGCAGATTCTAATCCCTACCAAAAATAGGCCTTTTTTCAGAGCATTTTCCACTTCTAAGGACTAGAGAATCCCACTTTTCTTTCAACTTGGACCTTAGAAGCAGAAAGATCTCAAGAGCAACCTCAAAGAATGTCACAGATATAAGGACAGGAGCAGTAATATTAATAAAATAAAATCTTTGGGCAGACTTGAAACATATCAACTCTTTTTAGATACTAAACCTACCTCTCTCTTGCTGGAAACAGATACATGAACTTCGAAGATGTAATCAAACCTGAACTTCAGGCTTTGAATTCTGGAGAGGAAGGGACTGTCCTCTTGTATAAAAGGAAAGGGCTTGTAGAGATTAGGTGTGTTACTAAACATATATGTATTTAGTAGTATGTCTAGTATGATTATGTTGCTAGCCTAAGATGAGAAAACCTTCACCATTTTAAGTAAGGAGGACCATGGGCCTGGTCCAAATCCTATTGAAGACAATGGGAATCTTTCCACTGACTTAAGAACAGCCATGTCAGACCAATAGTCTATCTAGCCCAGTATACTGTCTCTAACACTGGACAGTGGTAGATGTTTCTGGCAGTTGGAGGTTTACAGACACCCGGAGCATGGGGTTGCATTCCTAACCATCATCAGCCATTTTGTTACCCAGTTTAGGGAGATCCCATGGTAACTCTTTTCAATCAGCTTTGGACTTAATGATAGTAATTTTGTATTGTTTGCAAATTTTGCCACCTCACTGTTCACCCCCTTTACCAGAGCATTTGTGAGTATGTTGAACAGCCCAAGTCCTGGCACAGATCCTTCGGGGTCCCCATTATTTAACTCTCTGCATTGGGAAAACTGATAATTTATTCCTACCCTTTGTTTCCTATCTTTTACCGTATTACTGACCATGACAGGACCTTCCTTCTTTTCCAATTACTGCTTGCTTTGCTTGAGAGCCTTGTCAAAGGTTTTCTGAAAGTTCAAGTAACCCATATCAACTAGATTACCCTTGTCCACATGTTTGTTGTCTCCCTCAAAGAATTCTAATAGATTGTGGGGTATGATTTCCCTTTATAAAAGCCATGTTGACTCTTCCCCAACATATGTTTATATATGTGTCTGATAATTCTGTTCTTCGCTATAGTTTCAACCAATTTGGGTATGGCTACACTTGCGAGTTGCAGCGCTGGTGGAGGCTTTCCAGCGCTGCAATTAGTAAGTGTCCACACCTGCAGGGCACATCCAGCGCTGCAACTCCCTGGCTGCAGCGCTGGCTGTACACCTGGCTCAGCATGGGGAATAAAGATTGCAGCGCTGGTGCTGCAGCGCTGGTCATCAAGTGTGGCCACACACTAGCGCTGTTATTGGCCTCCAGGGTATTAGCAGATATCCCAGAATGCTTTTATAAATTACTCTCTTTGTTTTGTTATGCAGCCTCTCTTTGTTTTGTTGTGAACTTGGAGCTCCGTAGCTCCGTTGATCCTGGAGCTGCTTATCTACAAACACAGCTCCTGTTTGCTGTGATCAATCTGTGAACAATCAAATGAGATAATGAGGCAGGCAGGGAGTGAGTGTTTGCTTGACAGAAACGGGGCAGAGGGGAGAGAGGGAGTCCGTTGGCTGCAGGCTGTTTGCAGTTAAGAGTTAAGGGTAAGGGATCGGGAACATGTTCTGATTTTTCAAGGCAGGAAGGTAACACACAGTGTTGGCTCCAAAAATCCACTCTCTCTCTCTCTCGCCCGCTTTCTGTCACACTACGCCCCACCCCACCCCCCTCTTTTGAAAAGCACGTTGCTGCCACTTGAACGCTGGGATAGCTGTCCATAATGCATCACTCCCAACAGCGCTGCAAATGCTGCAAATGTGGCCACACACCAGCGCTGGTAGCTGTGAGTGTGGCCACACACCAGCGCTGGCCCTGCACAGCTGGACGACCAGCACTGCAACTACCAGCGCTGCAGATTTGTAAGTGTAGCCATACCCTTTGTCTGGTACTGAAGTTCGGCTTATTGGCCTGTGATTGCCAGGATCACCTCTGCATCATTTTAAAAAATTGTCATGACATTAGCTATCTGCCAGTCATCTGGTACAGAGGCTGATTTAAGCGATAGGTTACATGCCACAATTAGTTGCTCTGCAATTTGATATTTGAATTCCTTCAGAACTCTTGAGTGAATACCTCTGGTCCTGGTGATTATCAATCAGTTAATCAATTTGTTTCAAAACCTCCTCTCTTGAAAAGTTTACAGTCTTTAAAATAGACAACATGGACAAGGAAAGGATTATTATCCCTATGATACAGCCAAGGAACCAAGGCACAGAGATTAAGCAATTTGCCTAAAGCCACACAAGCTGTGGCAGAGGGGAGAACTGAACCCAGATCTCACAGATTCCCATCCAATGCCTTAACCATAACACCATCCTGCCTCTGCTTAAAAAACACATTTTTAATTTTTCAGTGAAAAGTTAATTCCATTTTAATATTCTTCTGCAGCTTGGTAAAAACAGACTCAACACATTGACCTTGTGGTTGGGCGTAGAGAACACGTAGCTATGTGCCATCGTGGAAGGCAGGCTGTGTCCACATTGCAGTGTGTAGCTACATGCTGCAGTGAAAGGCTCTGGCAGCCGCGAGGCAGCAGAGAGCTGCCAGAGCCTTTCCCCACGGCCGGAGTGTTTCACTAAGGATATGTCCAGACTACCCGCCATATCGGCAGGTAGCAATCGATTTATCAGGGATCAATATATCGCGTCTTGACAAGACACAATATATCGATCCCCGAACGCGCTCCTCGTCGACTCCAGAACTCCACCGGAGCAAGCGGTGGTAGCGGAGTCAACAGGGGAGCCACGGCCGTCGATCCCGCGCCATGAGGACGGGAGGTAAGTAAGTTGACTTCAGCTACGGTATTCCCGTAGCTGAAGTTGCGTATCTTACATTAACCTCCCCGCCCCCCCATTGTAGACCAGGCCTAAGGCACAGAAAGGCTCCAACAGCACGGCAGCAGTGGGACACTACACTGCTACAAATAGCAGCGTGGACATGGGAGGCACTACTTGGGCATATTGAGAGCCATGTAGGCTATATACCCTAGGGTTCTGGCATGCCTTGCCCTTTACCCAGGATAGCTGGGCATGCAGTGTCTGTACTTTACACACCAGCTCAAGTGTAAACCTACCCTCAGTGGTACTGCATGAGAACCAGGAAGTGAGCCTAACTAGAAAAAGCCTAGCAGCAACTAAAAAGTGAACGTTTCGCCTCTTTTTTCATTGTCCAAGCTGAGTGGAATGGAAATAATAAACAAGCAACATAAAGGATGAAAAGTAAATTATATTTTGAAATCATCTGTACACTTCTAGTAATCTAAGATGTTGTTAATAACATGAGTAAGGACATTTTTTTGCCCAGCAGTAAGCTAGAGGTTTAATTTCCTATTGATTTAAGCTGATGTACAGACCACATTTCTATTTACTTGATTGATTCTTACAGCTGGAGGGAGTCAAGTCACCTGTAAATTAGACATTTATTTTCTAGAGGTGCCTGTTAGATAAATGTTTCTGTAAACAAAATACCTTTATTTTTAATTAGAGGCAGTAGGTCGAATTCACTGGTGGCATAAGCTGGTGGGACTCCAGGGAAGTCCATATGAATGGTGAATTTGGCCCTGTATTAATGTGTATAAAATTATTTGGGTTCAAGGAATTAGATTTGGGGGGGCGGGGGAGGTTATTTTACGGCCCAGAAGTCACATGGCTCTCTGGGGGGCACATATTCTCTCAGGAAATATTGTAATAGTAGCATTAACCCAGCCACATTACAGGTACTGAATATTTTTATGCCTAAGAGGTCAGTCATCGGCAGGGACCAATTCAACATCCAGGGGAAGGGGCACCCACTTTGAATGTGCACTTGGGGGCCCATCTGAGTATTGCTAGGTCCCTTACAGAGTTATGTCGGCCTATGTTTTAAAACAGGAACGAGTGATTTGGGGTGCTTCAATTTCGGAAGCCTTGAAAGGGCCTCTTTTTCAGACAGCACTGAGCACCTGCCTTCTGAAAGCCATTAGTCCTCACCATCACACATAAAAGTAACAAACTTGAATGTTATAGTCACCTTGCTAAGCATGAGTTGGAGGCTCCATTCCCCCCTCTAAAAATAAATCACTTTAGGAATAGGGCTGAAAAGTAGACAACTATTCAAAACTCCAGTGCCACTTTAGTCTCTCAACTCCACATGTTACGGATAGACATCTCCTTAAGCATTCTCTTTAAAAGCTTCCTGTCAAAGTTTCTCCAGACTACTTGACAAATCAACTTTTTGCTACATCGAACCCAGCAGGGGGGAGGTACTGCAGCTTACAAGAACCAGAAGCGAAAAAAATTCTCGTTCATTTCAAACAGCAGCAGCCAGACTTAGATAATGGAAATCAAGTTCCTCTCTTCAAATCAGTACTGTTGTGATTCTAAATGATGTTGTCTCAAGCGTAAAGGATATAGTTTGATTTTTCACATACATTGTATCCCCAGCAAGCTCTGAGATCAGGGGGAAAGTACTTTGACAAGGGAGCTCCACTAACATTGTGTTTGTGTGTTTCGGATTCACATATTTAAGGAACAGGGATGTATCCAAAATATTATAAATGAGTTTATATAGTGGTTCTGAACTACTTATCTCTTGACTTTGAAGAAAGTAATTCCGTAGATTAATAAAACAAGTAATTTCTTTTAAAATCTAATTTACCATTAATACTTTCTCCCGCCCACCCTTTTTTTTTGTTTTGTTTTTTGACATTTCATTCACTTTCAGCAGTGAAGCTAGACTTAACAGGCTCTTCTGTATCAGCACAATGCCTTGAATTTAATTAATGCCAGGAAATGTCGGCACCTACTGCCAGTGGATCTGTGGTTCTAGGATCGGACTCCTGAGTCATCTCAGGACCCATATGTAAATCTGTGGTAGAGATCATCCTCGAATCGAGGGATCGTCAATGATTATGATGACATTTGCAGTATACTATTCAGCTCCTAAATACAGTCTCTGTATTCTGTATAGCGTTCCAGACAAGATGTTATCTCAAATAAAGCTCAGAAACAAAACTGGAATTCAATCTGTGCAGAAACCTGTTTGCTCCTCTATGGTTCAGAGCCTTTTTTAATTTATTCTTAGTATGAATGCCTCTTGTCGAGGTCTGTGAGTCCATACATACAATACAATTCTGTCTGGGTTTCCAATACTGTTATAGGATGTTTAAATTCAAACAAAATATAAGGGAGGAGGGGAAGTTTGCCTCCTGAAAAAAAATATTTTCACATAAAATCTTATAAAACCTAAAAATCAATGGCTATTAGCCAGGATGGGCAGGGATGGTGTCCCTAGCCTCTGTTTGCCAGAAGCTGGGAATGGCCGACATGGGGTGGATCACTTGATGATCACCTGTTCTGTTCATTCCCTCTGGGGCACCTGGCATTGGCCACTGTTGGCAGACAGGATACTGGGCTAAATGGACCTTTGGTCTGACCCAGTAGGGCCGTTCTTATGTTTAAATATTATAAACTTGCTTTACCTGGTTAGTGTGTAACTAAGGCGGCAGTTACCCCTCCAGGTGCCCATACCCCTGGAATCTGTTGGGTATGTCTGCTCTGGAGCAGAAGGTTTAAACTCTAGCTCAGGTAGACATACCTGTGCTAGCTTTGATCATGTTAGCATATTAAAAATAAAAGTGTAGCTATGGTGGGTGGGACGGGCTAGCTGCCCGAATACAATCCCATCTGAAACCGTAGGTATATACGTGTGTGGCTACAACAACCACAGCTACTCTTTGGTTTTTAGCACACTAGCTCCATCAGAGCTAGCACAAGTATGCCTGCCAAGGCTGGAAATTACAATTCCAGCTCCAGTGTAGACATTCCCTATGTGCCTGCCATTTATCTACTGGCTTGAAGTAACTGAGAACTAACAAAAAGATACATTGTTGCAACTAATTTTCTTGCTGGCTTGTATAATTAAGCTCAGAGGCAGAACTGAGCGGCACAGGAATGTCACAAGATTTGGTCCGGGATGGGTGAGAAGGTTCCATTCTTCAGGGTCGGGAAGCAGTGTTCCCTGCATACCGCAGTTTCAGAAGAGATTAAAAAGTTCCTGCCTGCTCAGGTGAATTGGGCTTCTATATAGGCAGCCGAGAAAAGCTGGTATATACAGCAGGCCTAGATCTGGACAAGGCTGAATCTCCCTTTTCCTGCTGTGGACGTACACATGTGCCAGTGTATACAGCCCATGATTTTGGATTGACAGACGCTCCCACTATGTACCTCCTGCTGCTCAGCGATGCTCCCTCCACCTGCCACACACAAATGTAATTGCCATAACAGATACGGAACCAACATACTGTTAAGATTCCAGTCTCCACGGTGTGTTTGACTGGTTCATTAATACATCTCAGCAGCGTGCCCCAGACACTCAAGGCTTGTGTTACTGGATCATTAACACACACCACCTCATATCTAGGTGGTACAGGGCAGCATACTGTTGAATTACAAAGGCACAGCTGTGCGGTTTGCAGATGTGTGCCCTTGCAGGGTAGAGATATCACAAATACAGTGCAGGTGAGTTTGTTTTTCCTCTTTAGGAATTATTGATGGCAGAGCTGGAGAGATTCAAGCCTCCACTGGCAGGTTTCCTGCAAGGTTCGGTGGTAAGGAAACTATTTTTGGAAGAATAAAACACTGAAGATGAATCAATTCCTCATCTCTCCTACAGAGCATGACTTTTACTTATTTACTTATCATGCAGTTATAAAGAAGTTTAGTTAGACATAGCCCATAGACATAAGTATGGTGGACTGGGATCCCTTTCCAGCTGCACTGTGATCAGCAGGTTGATAGATTAGCTGTTCGAGATAGGACAAGTGAACCAGGCTTAGAAAAAATAAGCACAACCCTCACACACCCCTTGAACCTATGACCGTTTCCAGAACTATGAAGATGCTAAGTATTCAATTAGATTCATCTTCCCCTTGCCCCCAAATAAGCTTTCATTTTTATGCCCCTCTAGGTGTCCAGAGTCTCAGAGGTGCTACACTTCTGTATGAAAAAAAAATATTGGTTTTGATTCACAATAGTATTTCAGGTCTAACTGTGCAGTGTTCCTCCCGGTACAAATGAAATTAGACTGTTTAGGCAGAGTTCACACCCCCAGGTAGAAACACCTGTCCTCACACTCTCTAATCAGCACTGGGATTTGGCATCCCTACCCGCCGCTTAGCAAGTGAGGCTCAGTTTAAGGCAGTGGTCCCCGACTTTTTCGTCTGGTGGGCGTCAAGTGACGTCATCGAGAGGCGTCGCCGCCAAAACGCCGCAGAAATTTGGCCGCATTTCGGCGGATGCTCCACCACCGGCCAGGATGCGGGCGCATTTAGTTGGGGACCCCTGGTTTAGGGCAACCCCGTCAATCAGGGCATGCTGGGCCCAGTTCTGCTGCCCTTTCCTCGTACAATAAGGATAACAACATTTCATTACCCTTGCACTCAAATACTAGAATGATCTGTAACCTAACACCAGCTAAAACTGATCATATTGGTAAAACTGATCAATCATGCGGCACACCTAGGCAGAGTAGGCGTGTCTATGCAAACACAGTCTGTTCCTGAAGTCTGTTCCCCCAGTGCACCACTAGATGTCAGGAGAGTGCTCATTCAGACCCTGCTTATATAAAGAAGGGAGAAATGGGACTAGTTTTAACTAGGGTGACCAGACAGCAAGTGTGAAAAATTGGGACGGGGGTGGAGGGTAACAGAAGCCTATATAAGAAAAAGCCCCAAATATCAGGACTGTCCCTATAAAATCCCAGCGGTATCATGAGTGTTAATGGTTGTTCAGTACTTTGATCTCAACTGAAATGCTCTCTGTAGGTGCTAAACAGTATCACATCATGTTAGAGTTGGAAAAGCCCTACCAGATTACTGAATCCATCCTACCACAAGTGAGGTCATGGTACCCTCGAGGGGGCACATCCTGTACTCAGCTGAAATGGCACATGATAGATATTTGCATGATAAACCTACGGGAGCGAAGATGTTACAAAAGTTTAACCAAATAACTTCTCCCTTTATCCCTACCCATAGCAGTGTTGTTACCAGTTAGGATAGCTAGAGGGGAACTGCTGAAGCTAATTAGAGAGACCGTGTGTGTGCAATAATATCTTTTATTGGACTGACTTCTGTTGGTGAGAGAGTCAAGCTTTTGAGCCACACAGGTCCTGACCCAAAGAAGAGCTCTGTGTGGCTCAAAAGCTTGTCTCCTTAAAAGATATTACCTCACCCACTTTGTCTCTCTAATATCCTGAGACAGCTGCACTATATTGCATAGAAACTTATTAGCGAAAACTGTCTGATCCAAAGCCCATTGAGGTCAATGGGAAGAATCTCCTTGATCTCAATGGGCGTCAGGTCAGGCCCCAAGAGGCCCTAAGGTTTTTCAGAAGTCTTTTCTCCTCCTCCCCTTCTTGCTCAGTTATTTTGTGTTGGTGACTAGAAAGCCTCATCTCCCAGCCCTGCTTCCAGAGACAGAGTTTGGACATGCCCTGTTGGCTTGGGTCCCTCCCAGCCGAGTCAGTTTACAAAATTAAATTTGTAAATTAAATGGCTGCATGTCAGGCCTGGAGCTTTTGGAAATTTAAAGGGACTGGAATAAGGTAAAACAGCAAACAGGAGTGAATCTTTCATGTGCTTTGCAAAGAATGATTTTTCCATTAGAATTCCCAAACGGCAGTTCCATGGACTTCTCTAAGCTCCCGAAGTCTCACAGGAGGACCACGTTGAAAGGTAATAAGCAATCTCCAAGCAAAAGAGTCAATTAACAAGTTATCTTTGACATTGTGAGTCAGCCTTGTATGCCAAATGGATTTCTTTTTTATACAGAATGTTCAATGAAACCCGTTGTTCATGTGCTCACAACTTGTGAATTTATGTAACACACTCCAGTTAGCATTTCTGCATTGCTCTGTTTTACAGTGCTATAGATTTAAGCTGCAATTTTTAAAAGAGTTCAGAGTTGGTCTAACTCTGCTCCTACTGAAGTCATTGGTAAAACAACCAAATTAGACCAACACTCTGAGCTTCTGAAAAATCTGGTGTCTATCGATTTTTTCTGTGTTGTCTATTTAGGGCCATATTCTGATACCCTTAGTCATATTGGGTAGCACCTTATTGTACAAATGGTCCCAGTGACTTCAGTGGGAATATAACCTTGGAATTTTTCAATGGGAGTAAGTATATTGGAATCTAACTTTGAATTTTAGCGTCCACAAGATGGGGACCTGCATGGACTCCTCTAAACTTAAATCCTAGTTAGATCTGGTAAAGCTGCCACCAACTAGAAATTCCAGTGTCTAGTACACTCCCTGTTCCCCCAAACTTTCCCTGGGGAACACAGATCCCAACTTCCTTGGATCTTAACACAAAGGGAAATAATCCATTCCCCCCACCTTCTTCCCCCTCCCCTTGTCCTTGGGAGAGATACCTTGATTCAAACTCCTTGAATCAAACAAAGAGGGATTCACTTTTCCCCCTCCCCTTCCCCTGAAAATCCAAACAAGGGAAGAAATCACTCAGGTTCTAAAAGAAAAGATTTTATTAAAGAAAGAAAAAAAGTACACGATCTCTGTATCACCAGGATAAAATATACAGGGTCTACCTTATAAGTCTGGAGAGGTTCCCCGCCCCCTCCTTTCTCAGAATAATCAAAGTAACAGCAAACAGAAATAAAGATATTTCTCCAGCCACACACAATTGAAAATGCAGAAATTAATTAGAAGACTAATTCGCCTTTCTAATACTTACTATACTGGATAGTAGGAAATACTTCAGGAGAACTTGGAGACATGTCTGGCCTCTCTTAGATCCAAAGAGAGAATGGCAATCCAAACAAAGGACACAGACAAAGCCTTCCCTCCCCAGAGATTTGAAATTATCTTGTCCCTTGATTGGTCCTCTGGTCAGGTGTTCATCAGGTTACTGAGCTTGTTAACCCTTTACAGGAAAAAGAGACTTTAACCCTTAACTATCTGTTTATGACAGGAATCTATCGATTTTTTCTGTGTTGTCTATTTAGGGCCATATTCTGATACCCTTAGTCATATTGGGTAGCACCTTATTGTACAAATGGTCCCAGTGACTTCAGTGGGAATATAACCTTGGAATTTTTCAATGGGAGTAAGTATATTGGAATCTAACTCTTAGATAGAAGTATCAGAGGGGTAGCCGTGTTAGATGGAATAGAAGCTGTCAGGAACAGTATCCCTGATGATGCCACAGCACAACTGGTTGCTGAGCTCTGTGCCTTTATCCTCACACACAACTATTTCAAATTTGATGACAATATATATCTCCAGATCAGTGGCACCGCTAAGGGCACCCGCATGGTCCCACAATATGCCAATATTTTTATGGCTGACCTGGAACAATGCTTCCTCAGCTCCCGTCCACTCACGCCCCTTCTCTACCTATGCTACATTGATGACATCTTCATCATCTGGACCCATGGGAAGGAGACTCTGGAAAAATTCCACCATGATTTCAACAGCTTCTACCCCACCATCAACCTCAGCCTGGACCAATCTACACGGGAGGTCCACTTCCTAGACACCACAGTGCAAATAAGTGATGGTCACATTAACACCACACTATACTGAAAACCTACCGACCGCTATGCCTACCTTCATGCCTCCAGCTTCCATCCCGGGCACACCACAAGATCCATTGTCTACAGCCAAGCACTTAGGTACAACCGTATCTGCTCTAACCCCTCAGACAGAGACCAACACCTACAAAATCTCCATCAAGCATTCTCAAAACTACAATACCCACACGAGGAAATAAGGAAACAGATCAACAGAGCCAGATGTGTACCCAGAAGCCTCCTACTGCAAGACAAACCCAAGACAGAAACCAACAGGACTCCACTGTCCATCACGTACAGCTAAAACCCCTCCAACGCATCATCAGGGATCTACAACCCATCCTGGACAATGATCCCACACTTTCACAGGCCTTGGGTGGCAGGCCAGTCCTCGCCCACAGACAACCTGCCAACCTGAAGCATATTCTCACCAGTAACTGCACACCGCACCATAGTAACTCTAGCTCAGGAACCAACCCATGCAACAAACCTCGATGCCAACTCTGCCCACATATCTACACCAGCGACACCATCACAGGACCTAACCAGATCAGCCACACCATCACTGGTTCATTCATCTGCACGTCCACCAATGTAATATATGCCATCATATGCCAGCAATGCCCCTCTGCTATGTACATCGGCCAAACTGGACAGTCTCTACGAAAAGGATAAATGGACACATATCAGATATTAGGAATGGCAATATACAAAAACCTGTAGGAGAACACTTCAACCTCCTTGGCCACACAATAGCAGATCTTAAGGTGGCCATCCTCCAGCAAAAAAACTTCAGGACCAGACTTCAAAGAGAAACTGCTGAGCTTCGGTTCATCTGCAAATTTGACACCATCAGCTCAGGATTAAACAAAGACTGTGAATGACTTGCCAACTACAGAACCAGTTACTCCTCTCTTGGTTTTCACACCTCAGCTGCTAGAAGAGGGCCTCATCTTCCCTGATTGAACTAACCTCGTTATCTCTAGCCTGCTTCTTGCTTGCTTATATATATCTGCCCCTGGAAATTTCCACTACATGCATCCGAAGAAGTGGGTATTCACCCACGAAAGCTCATGCTCCAAAACGTCTGTTAGTCTATAAGGTGCCACAAGGCTCTTTTCTTAGATAGAAAGCTTTTTAAGACAGGGACTATGGTTTCCTGTATGTCTATAAAGCACCTACTACAAAGGAGCCCAATCTGAGTTTGGGCAGCTGTAGCTATACAAACATTAAATAAATATGTGTTGATCATTAAAGGTAATAATTGAAGATATACCAATCTCCTAGAACTAGAAGGGACCTTGAAAGGTCATCGAGTCTAGTCCCCTGCCTTCACGAGCAGAACCAATTTTTGCCCCAGATCCCTAAGTAGCCTCCTCAAGGATTGAACTCACAACCCTGCATTTAGCAGGCCAATGCTCAAACCACTGAGCTATCATTCCTCCTACAATGCCTCAAAGAAGTGAGGCAGTAGCATTATTTTTGTTAATTAATCATCCAAGATATGCATGTGGCTAACTGGAGAAACTCAAATTCAGACTCAGAGACTCAGAGACTTTAAGGCCAAAAGGGACCATCATGATCATCTAGTCTGAGCTCCTGCACATTGCAGGCCACACAAGCTAACCCACCCACTCCTGTAAATAAACCCATAACCTCTGGCTGAGTTACTGAAGGAAGACCTGTGCTTAACACTGAAAAGACTTTTGCTGTTTCACAATTCCTTTGATTTTGGATCATTTATTGTATCACAGAAAATTTAGATTACTGGAATAAATTGCCTAGGGAGGTTGGGGAATCTCCAACATTGGAGATTTTTCAGAATAGGTTAGACAACCACCTATCAGGAATGGTCTAGATATTACTTAGTCCTGCCTGGAGTGCAGGGAATTGGACTAGATGACCTCTCAAGGTCCCTTCCAGTCCTACATTTCTATGATTATTCTTGATGTTGTCAAGGATCACCAGCCAACCAGCTCAGTTTACCATGGTTCAGTCAAGTATTTTCTCTCTTTTCCCATCACCAGGTTGCAGAGAGCACTGTCCCTGCATTGGCAGAGCATAGAAGAATAGGGCGGAGGTTCTTTATACCCTCTTCCCTTCACTGTTGCCCAAGGATCACTGAGAATCTGGCCCACCAAAGTACTTAGGTATGTGCTCAATGTTAAGCACATAAGTAGTTCCATTGGCTTCAATGACTTCACTGGGACTACTCACATTCTTTAAGGGGAGCACATGTCTAAGTGCTTGGTCACCATGGGACCCTTGTTTGTATGAACTTCACTTAAGGACAAAGGGACTAAGTCCAACATTTCCAAATGTAGGTCTCTGAATTTGGCACCTCAATACAAATGGCCTAAGTACTGAGCATCTGCAGTTCCCATTGTGGGTGCTCAGCACCTGTGTCAATCCCAGTTTGATGCTTTAAACTTGGGCAACCAACATTAGACACCACTTTTGAGGGGCTTCACCTCTCCATGCCTTTGTTTAGCCTCCTTTGAACAGCCACACCTACCAGCTCACTGGGGTGATGCCATTAATATTTTACAAGTGATTTGCGCTCTTTGGATAGAACAGGTTATATAAAGCATTGCAGTATTTCATTAATACATGTGCTTCACATTAAGTCAATTAAAATTTAACCTTTCCCTAAGGTGAGAACAGTGCAATCCCTATGCCATCTATTATCAGATTACGAAGAGAGCCAGGAAGTAAATAGAAGGTAGCCCTTTTCAAAAACAATTGTTTCTGTTTTAGTGCAGATAGGTTGTTTAATCTGGGTTACAAAAGGTTTTCAAAGATCCAGGTTTATACAAAGGAAGAAATTAAATATACAAAGAAAAGAAAAATAGAAGAAAATATTGTAGCCTGATATATAGATTATATATTAATTATATTGACAATTTAAGAATTCCCAGTAATCACTCTGAGCTTTGACAGGTTCTTGTCCTAAGATCAGTTCCAATATTATTAAAATTGCTGTTCAGTTGGGAACCCCTAAGTGCAGAGTTGCATCACTCACATGTTAGGAACCCTTCTGTATTTACAATAGTTTATTATACATTTAGCAAAGTTATAAACACTCTAACCCAGCAAGGTAGATAGAAATACTACAGAATGCACATCTGAACATCCATATACACACACATCATGCCTTGCAGAACAACCTGAAATGTTAACCATCATCTTCCTCATCTCTCTTTCCTCCCGCACACAGACTGAGATATAGTTTTTATAATATGTTACGCTGACACCACTATGTCTAATGCATATTCAGTAGGGGTTTTCCCCCTCTTCCTTATTTGTATTTCATCACCCTACTAGTGTTGGGGTGCTGTTCTCCTATAGGTTAGTATATTAATGATCTCAACTTATTATCATATATGTCAATTTGTTGCCATGGCACACTTGTGGTCAGACATCCTCAGATGTTCTATCCTACAATATCCAAAAGCTGGTGTTACCTCAAGTTCCTGTGTTTGGCTGGTGTCATTATTAATAAATTTCCTCCTTCCACACACTATTCCAGTTCCCCAAAATTTAGGGGTGACTGCTGGGCCATTTATCTGTGGCCTCAAGCCTCATGCTGACTGCTGAAGCCAAAGTCTGACAGGAGACAGACCTGTAGGTTCCTTGTGTTACTGCTAAATAAAAATAATACTAAAGTGAGTTTTATGGGCCACAGTATTATTATTGAGACAAAACCTGCAGTAAACCATCACAAAGATCACTCTGTCAAGATCAAAAGATTCATAATTTGCCCTCCTTTAAGAAGTTACATATTTTCTAATCATACATCCATCTTCGTTGCTTAGACAAACAAATCAACTTTATTTGTTCCCCAGGAGGAGGGCTACCAGAATGTTACAATCCCAAATTCTCTGCTGGGCGACCTACTAACAACAGTGCCATGGGTCAGTTTCCCCCAGGGTCACAAGGATGCTATGCAAATATATGACACCATCCCACGGCTTTGCTTTCCTGGCTCTCACATTCCGATAAGCAAGTAAGATATTAAACCTCAGACAGGAGGCTAGCCACCTGCAATGGCAGCTACAGCAGAAAGGCTGAGGATGGAATGGATGTTTGTCTTGGGAAAGGATTTTGCAAGAAGGACTTGGAACAAATGGAGACAGAGATTCAAGGAGGGAGTGATTTGGTGTAATTAGCTAAGGACTTCGTTATCAAAAGTGGAATGGAACTCAAACCTTTTACTCTAAAGCAGAGGTTTCTGCCACTAGATTTATACTAAATTTGGCTGACTCCCACTCCAGTCCCCTATCCACTACTATACCATGCTACCTGGATTACATAGCTCAAATACAATTAGATTAGATCGAATGGATCAGGCAGATAGATCTGTTCAGATACAATACAGGATGGGATTAAGCATCATGGCGTGTACAAGAGCACATGGCAGCAAATTCTGTTCAGAATATAGGCACGGGGATAGTACAGTGCACAAAGACATTTCTGCCTTTGTGAGGCCACATAGGCGAAAGCTAAGAAATATATCCATAAATACATATAAATATGGCCTACACTTTCACTGCTTTCAATTCAGTAAAACCCTGCTATCAAATTCACAGCACAGTTAATGCTGTTGGGTTTTATTAATTTATTTTAACTGGGCTAATCCAGGTGATAAGAGTTCACAGTCTGTCATGAAGAGCTGATCAAAGCGGTAAAGCTTCCTTCTGGCTAACAAAGAAACTCATTGTACTCAGTGTGGCCAGTATGCAAGAAGAAAGGTCACCCAGCTCAGGAGCAGCAGATGAACAAAATGAAATCTTGATTAGACTGGGTTAGATGGAGTTGCAGCATAATTACTTTTGCAAGCTTGCAGAGGATTAAACTGACTTAATTAAGATGATTTTAGCCTGAACACACTGTATCAGTTGTTTGATAGTAATTAATATGCAGATTAGAAAAAATAGAGTAGGAGATTTTGCATTAAGGCAAGTATTTCCTTTCAAAATGTCAGCGACATTTCAAGTCTTAGTGCCCATCTACAAATAATTATAGATTGGGTTATCTTTTCCTTAATATACTTAAGCATTAGGAAACTGATTATTTGTTAGGCATTCTTTTTAATTTCCAAAAAGTTTAGTGTGGGTTCAGAAATTAAAGTTCCAGTTTTGCATAACAGGCTTTAAAGGAATTAGTGATAACTTGATTGTTCAAATGACTTAATACTAGAGATGAAGAAATGTAGTGTTGGATACGATTGATTTGGTTTATGTTTGTGGCTTTAAATGATGTAAGCCAGCCGGAGCACTAGATATGCTAAACTGCTAAAGCTAATTATTTTTATTAGTAGTAGTAGCACCTAGGAGCCCCAGTCATGGACCATATCCCACTGTGCTAGGCCCTGTACAAACACAAAGCACATGATAGTCTATGTTCCAAACAGCTAAATAAATATACTGGACTTTTGAGAAATCGGTCACTTGATAACAAGTTATAATATCACACTTTCCACCCATAGATCCCAATGCATTTTACAAATGTAAACAAGTATTATTATCCCCATTTTATGAATGGAGGCACAAAGAGGTTGCAAGCCAACATTTTGACGCGCCCACTGATTTTGAATTCCTTAATTTGTGTGCGTCCATTTTGTGTCACTTACAGCTTGATTTGCAGAGAATTCAATGGGAGTTCTAGGTACCACCTCTAAAAATCAACCCCTAGGCATCTCAAGCTAGGTGTCTAATATTAGTGGACAGTTTTCAAGACCAAAGCCCTATCCATTTCCTTGTCAGAAGGACTGAAAATTCAGTTGTAAACAGAAATCATTTTGCAACCTTAACTGTGGTGCATCTACTTGCTGGCCAATACTAGAACCATATTGGTTCCACCTCTGTTAAATTATATAGTCTCCCTTCCTCCAAATAAAGGAAAAGGCTAATAGCAAGAGCAACCCATTAAGGTTGCAATGTTACTGAAAGTCATTAGATGGCACTCCTGAGACAGCCTTAGAAGTTCTGTTTAATAGACTGTACAGGCAGTTAGACCATGGGAGAAATGCTGTATTGATAGTTGTGGTGCAGTTCTTTTTAGAACTTGTGCATTTCACTAGTAGAAGTGTGTCACTTCCTCGGTCTCTGCCTAGAGTGATTTCTTAGGGCAGGTCTACAGTACAGGGGAAAATCGATATAAGATACGCAACTTCAGCTACGTGAATACCATAGCTGAAGTCGAAGTATCTTATATCGAATTACCTACCGCCCTCACGGCGCAGGATCGATGTCCGCGGCTCTCCATGTCGACTCCGCTACCGCTGTTCGGGTTGGTGGAATTACGGAGTCGACAGGAGCGGGTTCGGGGATCGATATATCGCGTCTAGATGAGATGTGATATATCGATCCCCGAAAAATCGATTGCTACCCGCCGATACGGCGGGTAGTGAAGACGTACCCTTTGGTGCTGAGCTGCTGCCTACAACCACCACAAAAAAGAAAAAGATTACAAGGGCAGTCAGTTCACATATGGCCAGTTAGCTCAAAAAGCAGTACTACATGCTGGTATCTGTAGTCTTTCTGAATCACATTACCAGGGCAGTGGCAATGTTCCATTTTTATGCAAATAAGGTAGTACCTGAGACGTCGCCAGTGCAGTTCTATTAGACAAATTCTGAGCACCCTACTCCACTTCCTCAACATCTTTAGAGAGGCTTTATCTTACATCCCTGACCCAATGACAGCCCTCTAGCAGTTACTGTGACAAATCTGGTGTTGATCACCAGACTCAACTCAATCCACTCAGGTGCTGAGCACCCTCAGCTGAAGAGCATTGCTGTTGCTCAGCACCCTGCAGAATTAGTTCTTTTGTATATATGCCATTGCTTTACTAACTCTAGCCACACGTGCTGCTTTTAACCAAATGAGCTGATCCTCTACTAAACCTGAAAAATCTCCTGAGAAGTAACATAATCTTTAATGTTACATACTGCTAGCACATGGCAATTATTGCATGTATAACTGGCATCTTGCACAGGCTCAGTGATTCGTTTCTACAGCTGACATTGTATTTTTATTTTAAAAAGTGCTTTTCTTCCTCAAATTACCAAGAGAGTGATTTAATATGAACTAAGACACAATTCTATCTACCCTTGTGCATTAGCTGGGACAAGACAGTGTTAGTTTGTAGGTCTGGTACTCATGACTAGGATTATGATTTTGTCATAGAGGTCACGGATTCTGTGACCTCCAGAGATCTCCATGACTTGAGCCCGCAGCGCCTGGGAGCTGCAGGGTCTCCCCATTGCCTGTGATGGCTGGGAACTGCGAGGCCCCGAGCTCCCTGCTGCCCCGGGCAGGGGAGCTCAGTGCCGCCACGGGCGGCCGAGGAGTCCCGGGAGCTTGGAGCTGCTGCGGGTGGCCGGGGTGCCCCAGAGGAACAATGGGGGTGTCCCACAGGTGGGAGCCACAGGTGGCAGGGATGACCTGCAGCTCCCAGCTGGGCCCGCAGGGGTGGTGTGGGGACCCTGGAGCTCCCCATTTTGTCATTTAGTAAAAATCATGGATAGGTCACGGGCTTCCATGAATATTTCTTTATTGCCTGTGACTTGTCTGTGATTTTTACTAAAAATATTCGGGACAAAATCTTAGCCTTACTCATGACAATCCCCCAATCTTAGATCCTTTTGTTTTACAAGGCAGGATCTAATGTCTTAGAGACAGGACAAAAATCCTGCAGTTATCCTCCATCTTTTAACCTAATGGCTATTTTGGGGGGCGGGGGGAGTGAATTATCAATGAAATGTGATTTAGAAAAGGAGCAGCCTGGAAGCCAAGTGGCCACAGCACAGCATGTGTTTAAGAGATCTGAAAGCATTGAGATAGAGCCAAGCACATTCTGTGGTACCAATAAATCAGTAGAATGTGCAGTTCAGCTGGATCTTGGCTTAGATGGGGAATAGCTATTAAATTACAAGCTAGCTGTCACCGTTCAGGGCAACTGCACCTATATTCTCCCTTTGTGATCCACAGGGCACTCACATTTCGGTTTCCAGCTCCCCAACCAACACATCTCTTGGGCGGAGACCTGCATCTCTCTCTCTTGTGCCAGGGGTATTTCCAGGCTGCACAGTTCCCTGCCTACATTGTGAATTCCCCAGCAAGTCAGACCCCCTCAGCAGGTCTGCTTTGCCGTCCTTCCTCAGCGGCCCACAATTGTCCACAATTAAGTGACCACGCAGCTCCCTGCTACCAAGCACATTTATTCTTAAGGTTAAAATAAACAATAAAAGAACCTAAACACATGCTGATAAGCTTCCCAGAGATCACCCCGTCTCCAGCCAGGGCTCTGGCAGGTGAGCAGTCCTTCAAACCCCACCAAGGGTTTTCTTCTGTGGTTACATATAAGGTCATAACCAGCTGGGCTCAGAACAAGCACAGCCATGAATCTGTGAGTCACTTCTTTATACCCTTTGGGTCTTTGATCTGCCCTCATGTACCAGATGATCAGCAAACAAGAGGTCCCACCTCATGGCAAGCTTCAAAAGACTGACTTCTTGCATAACCAGAGAGTTTACAGCTGGATACATCTCCCACCTGCCTTTAAAAAGTCACATGGTTTCAGCTAGAGAGACAAGGTGGATGAGGTAATATCTTTTATTGGATCGACTTCTGTTGAGAGAGACAAGTTGGTCCAATAAACCTCTCTCTAACATCCTGGGACCAACCAGGCTACAACTACACTGCATTGTTTCAATTAGTCCTTTGAAGCTCATAGCACTTACCAGGCTTTACATCAGTTATTCCTCCCCCTAGAGACATAAACATTTGCATTTTTAACGCAATGAACTCCTAAAATACTTACACTTAATTCAATATGATTTTTTCTGGCTATTGCAGGAAATTTGCCATACCTGTCACACTAGTTCTGGGCTGGGCTTTGATATGACATTTTGAAGGCTGTGCAGACTGATCAAAATAAGAGGAACATGTTCATGGAAGATTTTGAAAAATTTCAGCTGCTGTATGAGGCATTGTAATAAATAGTCCCCTGTCTTGTGCTGCAAATCTAGAGGTGGCATTATAGATGGGAATGCTTCTGCTGCCAGCTTTCTGGGAGATTATTATATATCTTGCTTGTGGCTTTAAAATAAACTTCAAGTGTCAATTATACCATCCTTCACCTGGGTTTGGACTGAAAAAGAACCATTATTTTCAGGAGGAGATTATTCTTTGAACTGAAGAAAAAAACTAGTTGTTCTATAAATTCACTGAAGGAGGTTGGTTTCCTCCCAAAACACCAAAGGCCCTTTGGTCCCTGTGAATTTACCTAGGTTCATAAAGCTATTTCCAGAATTAAAGAAGAATTTACAGCATGGCTAAAAGTAAATCAGACCTTGATGCAGTGCTTAGCAAGCAATTTCCTTCTCTGTCCATATTTGCCATTGCAAATAAAAGACCAAAAAAAGTAACTATTAGAGAAAGTAAAATGGTCGTTTACAACATTGTCTGACCTGTTTATTCTCCTGTGCTCTTAAATTATTGGCAGGCTTCGTTCACTTCAAGTTCTGCATTAATTTTTGAAAAGGAAAAACAAAATGTAAGTGGCAATCTTACCCTCATTTACGATCCTATCAATACGTCAGGGAACAAACTTTGAAAAGCATCTTCTGGAGGCACAGTTCTGAATAGAGATGTCCTATCATTTTGCTTCCCCTGCCTTTTTCTTATTATTAAACTCACATAAATTAGAGATGGAAGAAAGACCTGGGAGGTTCTCTAGCCATCTCTGTGCTAGTGCAAGACTGGTCCATGTGTCTTCCTCTACTTTGTCCAGTCCAGTAGTACAATGATGCAAGCAGAGGAGCTTCTCTTATTTGATTTGGGTGACTATCCCATGATACAATAGCTCTTCCCAACATGATATTCAGCATATTTCTATTGCTCAATTGCACCCCTTCATTCCAACTGACAGCTTCTTGACCTACACAAACATTCTCCATTTCTCCTGTGGTTAAAGCCTTCAAATACTTTCTGAGTGTGGCTGGTCTTGATTCTGCAAACAGTTTAAACATCATTTAAATAGGTCTCCTCACATGCTTAAATCTTTGCAAGGTTATGGCTTTAGACTCTGTCTGAAAATGTGGATACAATCTTCCTGGTTCTTCATTCTCCCCACAAGAGTCAGATGGGAGAATTCATAGGAGAGTGAAGCGTTGTTATTTTGTTGCAATAAGAACTTAAGGCTCAGGCCCCTATTTTATGTAGCATGAGTGAAATACGACTTGTGGATTTTCAGCTGTTCCTAACGTTTAAGGATGATTTAGGAAATGAAGGACTTGAGAGAGATGTTAAACTTCCTGTCATGTTTTTTTTTTAAATCTAGTTCCTTATAAGAAATTTGCAGACCAGTAAGCCTGTGACTTCTGTCGTTTTAATTAAACCGAGGTTTTAAAAGTGTCTCTTTAAGCGCCTATATCCTAAGAACACAACTGTATTTGATTAAGAATGATAGGTCAGATCATGTCACCCATGATCCATCTCCTTCCCCTTCCCCTTCTGTGACCTGGAGGGGCCCTCAGTCACCACTGGGGTGGGGCCAGTCTGATGTAGTGGTCAAAGCATGAGTCAGGTATCAGGAGACTGGCAGAGTCAGGTTACCAGTAGATCAGAGTCTGAAACAGGCCAGAGGGCAAGGCAGGTATCAGGAAGCAGGTAGGATGAGGTTACCAGGAGGTCATCCTCAGGCAGCAGGAGTAGGGAGGCTGTCCTAAGCAGGAGAAACCCAGATGCACAAACAACTTCGTTCCTGTTCCTCTGCTTGGTTTAAATAGAAGCAGGGAACTAATTAGGATCCCCAGGGTGCCACCTATCACATCCCAGGACTAGAGTCCTCTGTCAGTGCTGAGCTTGTAGTTCTGGCAACTTAACTAGTCTGGGTGGCAGGTTGGCATTTTCTAGCTCCCAAGAACCCCGTGGATGTGTGGTCCCTAACACCCTCCTCATACAGGCCATGAGTCACATGAGGGGAGGAGTCTTCCCCCCCACACACACCTTTCCCAGGAAAGATAATACAAGTCCACAAACCACTGTGGCCAAAAGGGAGCCCCCAGTAGTGCAGCTCAGCAGGGGCCAAGATTAGGGGGCCCCAGGGTTGGTGCAGGACACAGAATAGATGGGCTTGGTGGTTTCTCATGGATCCCTAGAATGCACCAGGTTTGAGGGCAGGCCCCATTCCCTCTTCCACTGGGAAGAGGCAAACCCTGTGTCCCTGCCAGGATGGTGGGTGTGTGTGGCGGGGAATCTTCAGCACTGTCAAAGTAAGGGGGTCACACTCGGGTCACATGCATTTACCAATGCAGCTTTTTTATCAGTCATTCCTAAAATACTTCTGGGGTTCTCAGGACATTACTCACCACTCATTTTCCCCCCTTGGCCTTATCAAAGTTATAAGAACCCCTGGCTGTGTTTTTCAGCTTGGCAGATCAGTGACACAATTCATGCATATAGTAGAAGCCCTAAAGGGTCAGCTTTTGCTAACTATTTCCACACAGCACAGATACCTCCTTAATCTAGGGAAAAACCATAGTGATTATAATTTCAGATACCGATACAGTATATGGTAACTGTTGGTCAATGCTGAGAATTTAATGGTGCCCTGTAAGGATGCATCATCTTCTCAGATATAAGAGAAAAGACAAAACCTGGGAACAGCGTACTACAATAGGAGTTAAGAAAAGTTACGATCTGGTAGGGAGGAAGGCACAATCTCCAGAAATCAGGCGCTCTATGGCCATTTTTAGAGCTACAGCTGCTTGTCTCTTCCAAATTAGAAAAGTATAATGGGATAAAAGGGGCTGAACCCACACTGAAAAGTTTAGTGATGATTAGGACATCCCAGAGGAAGAACTGGCTAGGGAAAGGAGTGGAGTCTTACCTTTCCGAGGTGCGGGGTTTGATCCCCAGCTGGGGTCTTTCAGAGTTGGTGCCTTGTGTATATGAAATTCTGTCCATTTGCTTTCCTTTTTATAACATGTTTCTATAATAAAAATCTTGGGACATTCACTTCATGTACAATGGTTTACATTAAAAAGGAAGCACTTACATTATGAGTGCACCATGATAACGCTGCACATTCTAGAAATAAGAATATACAGTAATTTATGGAGGGAAGAATGTGGTTCAAATCAGTGCGTAATACCTAGAATAGGTCCAATTCTTTCCTGATCTTAAATCCCATGCAACTCCAACAACTTCAGTTCAGGGCCCAATTATCTATAAGGAACATTGGAATTCTAGGTAAAGAAAACACTTGGACACAATGTTTTTAAAACAAGAGAGAAGAGAAGTCAATAAACACTAGGCAAGCTGCATTCAGGTTATAATGTAACCTTTACAACAGAAAAATAAATGGGTAATTATATGTAGAATTCATCATATTTAGTAAGATAAACAGTAATTTCCTTCCCCAAGCTGCAGGAAGTACAAATACTGTTATCTAATACAAAGCAATTCAAGCCTTACATTGCTGTAGGTTTGCCTGACAGTGATATATTAGAATTAAAAAAAAAAAATCTGTCATGGACAGTAGATGTGCAAAATCTATTTGAAAATAATTTACTTGAAAATTTGTAAGTGATGCATGGCAAATTAGTTTTTCCATTTTTTCCCACAGCCAGATATTACAGCAAGCAATGGCTTAATTAATTCAGAAAGGGTTCCTGGTAATAGTGTGAATCTGTTACCATTTAAGATGTTGATGCTCCTCCAAATGTGGTTTTAATGGCAAATGGGCCATGAAGTTACTAGTTGAAAAATTTTAAAAAGAAAAATATTTTTGCAGCTGCGTTTCCTGCCCTTCATGTAATGGCAAGAGTCATCTCTGCAAATTAACAATGCATTTTAATTGTAAAGCACAATACAAGTTAATTTGATAGATTACCCCAGTCCATATACTAAATGCATCAGTTGCTTTTATATTATGTTAAATGGCTACCAAGCAATTCATGGCTACTTCCATTTAAAGTCAGGTAGATGTTTCTTAAGGAAAAAACCACATAATTTTTTATCAGGTTTGGTTTAACCAAGCATCACACGTAGCTGGTACAGTTACACTGTCCACCAGACAGACCCCAGTCCTGTAAACATGAAGTCAATGGGAATGACTTGTGTCCTTAAAGGGAAGAACATGTGTGTTTGCAAGATTGGGGCCACATCTACTATAGCTAGCTCCAAGATGCAGGATTTTTATTCCACTTGAAATGAAGAAGCTACTGTAAATACACAAGGAAAGCATCTAGCTCTAAATTCCAACAAATGCAATGCGGCTCATAAGGAGCATCCCTCAGTGGCAAGGTCTGGGTTTGACTCCCAGGGTGAAGCAGTCATTGAACATTTGCAATTTAATATAATTTAGGGCAAACGACAGAGGACAGTAGTAGCAAAGTGCAGGCGCTAACTCAGTGTGTCATCTGTCTCTCTTACTCCGCCATATTCAAGTGCTGCTTTCAAACCAGAAAGGTTGGGAATACCTCTAACTCAATGGCTCTCAAACTTTTTTTTACTGGTGACCCCTTTCACATAGCAAGACCCCCCCGCTTATAAATTAAAAACACTTTTTATATATTTAACACCGTTATAAATGCTGGAGGCAAAGTGGGGTTTGGAGTGGAGGCTATCAGCTCGCGACCCCCCATGTAATAGCCTTGTGACCCCCTGAGGGGTCCCGACCCCCAGTTTGAGAACCCCTGCTCTAACTCATGTAAGTGGTCACACTGACTTCAGTGGCTACTTCCTTGAATAAGGATTACTTGCTGGAATAAAAAGCGTTTGCAGGAGCAGACACTTTTTACCCCATCGGCATGAAGTAGCATCCTCTAGCTCGCTGCAAAAAGGAAGTATTTCTTGTAAAACACATATAGAAATTAGCTGCATTTAAAGCAAAGAATGGCGTGATGCTGTTTGATTGAAATATGACCATGTATAACATTGATATTGCCCCTGTTAAGACAATTGCAACAAATCTTGCACAAAGTATGTCATGTGTCAATGGAAAAGTTATGATTTGCTAAAGAAGATTATCCCATTTAAATCCATGTATCACCACTGTAGCTGAAGTTATGAATATTGGCTATATACCTGTATCTCAAATGTGTGTGCTCCTGGGGTAACACCCACAAGGCAGTTTATATCCAGTCTAGCCAGCCATTGTGAATGGACTATTCAAGCTTGAGGACCCATCAAAGACACTTCACTCTCACAATGGGCCACAGCCCAGCTATCTCTTCTTGCTGATGCCTCAGCCTCCAAGGGGCCAGTGGTTACCCCTGTGAGTCAGCAAGCCCTGTAAGGACATGTGATGTGCTCATGTGACCTGGACTCCATCTTGTGCAATAACCTTCCACAAACAAAGGGCTTGGCTACACTTACAAGTTGCAGCGCTGGTGGAGGCTTTCCAGCGCTGCAACAACACCCCGTCCACACTTGCAGGGCACAACCAGCGCTGCAACTCCCTGGTTGCAGCGCTGGCTGAAAACCCATCCCGGCAGGGGTATAAGGAGTGCAGCGCTGGTGATCCAGCGCTGCCCAGCAGGTGTGGACACTCACCAGCGCTTTACCTGTCCTCCAGGGAATAAGTAGTTATCCCAGAATTCCTGTTCAGCCACTCTGCACATCAGTTTGCACTCTACTGCTCTTGCCTCAGGTGACCCGCCCTGTAAATGCCCCGGGAAATTTAAAAATCTCCTTCCTGTTTGCTGCAGCCAGGTGTGGAGTGCAATCAGTTTTAATCAGTTACAGGTGACCATGCCTCCACGCGGCAAACGAGCCCCAGCATGGAGCACTGGTGAATTGCAGGACCTCATCAGTGTTTGGGGTGAGGCATCTGTTCAGGCACAGCTGCGCTCCGGCCGTAGGAATTACGATATCTTTGAGCAGATATCAAGGGCCATGCTGGATCGGGGCCATGATCGGGACGCAGTACAATGCAGGGTGAAAATTAAAGAGCTGCGGAGTGCCTATTACAAAGCCCGAGAGGGGAATCGACGATCCGGAGCTGCTCCCACGACCTGCCGTTTTTACAGGGAGATGGATGAGATACTTGGGGGTGACCCCACTGCCAATCCCAGGATAACGATGGACACTTCTGAGCAGGCTGGGGGACAGGAGGAGGAGGCGGAGGAGGCGGCGGAGGCGGAGGCGTGGGGGGGGGAGGAAACCGCGAGTGAAGCTCCTGGCATGGGGGAAGAAACCGCAGATTCCCTGGAGGCATGCAGCCAGGAGCTCTTCTCAAGCCAGGAGGAAAGCACCCAATCGCAGCAGCCAGCAGTTGCAGAAGGACAAGCAGAGGAGCGTGTTACCGGTAAGCGGCTTTTATTTTCTGGGTGAAATGTTTCTGGAGAGGAGGGGGGGTTATGGATGCATGCATGCCAGCCTCTAGATGTGGAATAGCCCGTTGATGTGGTCTATCACGTCGCGGTAATCTGCCTCAGTTATCTCAGCAAAAGCTTCATCCAGAGCGTGGGCAATATGCCTGCGCAGGTTTATAGGCAGAGCCACTGTGTCCCTTGTCCCAGTGACGGTGACGCGTCCGCGCCACTCTTCTGCCAGTGGTGGGGGGACCATTTCTGAACACAGGCAAGCCGCATAGGGTCCCGGGCGGAATCCACATTGCTCTAAAAGAGCCCCCCGCTGTTCCCTAGTGACTCGCAGTAGGGAAACATCTTCCAGGATTAAGTCCTGTGAAAAATGTTGGGAGACTCTTTAGTGAAGAGATAGGGAGATAAGATCACCCCTGCATCTGCATCTTCATTTCACTCAACCCCTCTAGCACTCCAGATTACCCGAAGCAACCAGCTCCCCTCTTACACCCAAGCCCCACTTCTCCCCATATAAGCACTGCTCACTCACCATGTCGTGGCTTCTGTAGTGTTATGCGTGTGGGTAAAAGAATGCTTAAATAAGAACTCACTCCCTCAGTGTAACAATTCATGTCTGGAGATAGTGGATACAATGCTGCCCGTGTTAAATGTTGTCATTTCTGTTTCTACAGTGACCTTGACTACTGGACTGCCCAGATGTTCAACATCACAGAGGCTTCAAAATTTGAGAAAAAATCCCCGAAAGAGCAAAGAAGACATGCTGAAAACTGTTCTTAATCAGTCTGCTCGAGAGAGTAAGGACTTGAAGGATTGGCGAGAGAAAGAAAGCAGGACACGCAAGAGAAATGCAGTGGCCAAGAGGAAAACCACGGAGCGGCTGCTAAGCATCCTGGAGCGCCAAGCGGAGTCTATAGAGTCACTCGTTGCCATGCAAGCAGAGCACTACCGTGCTACTCCCCACCCGCCCCGTCCTTTGTGCCTTGTGCCCCAATGTCAGCTCAAACCACCTTTCCCCAGCATCCAGGTTCTTACCACCACCAGCTGCCTCCAACACCTGTATGTTCCCCAACCAGCCCTGATACCTACCACCACCCTTACCCTCTGCATTCAACCCCCATCACCATGCAGTATATGAACCCTGAAGTGCAGGATTCATTAAACAGCAATCCAGACAGGGCATATGCAAACTTGTGACTGTACAGTTCACCAACCCACACCCCTGCCCTCTTGTGTTCATGAAATGTTGTGTGTCTGTCTGTCTGTCAAGGAAGTTTTTTTCTTTTCAATAAAACAATTCTTGGCTTTGAAAACAGTCTTTATTATAGCAGATAGTGAAAGATACCTTAGCCCAGTAAAGAAAGAGGCACTACAAATCATATTATTATTATGGATAATAGAATAACAGTGTAAGCAGTGCAATTCACTCCCATGCAAGGCAGCAAACATTATTGTTGGCTTTCAGCCTCAAATTCTTCCCTCAAGGCATCCCTAATCCTTGTAGCCCTGTGCTGGGCCTCTCTATTAGCCCTGCTCTCTGGCTGTGCATATTCAGCCTCCAGGACTTGAACCTCGGTGGTCCATGCCTCACTGAATGTTTCACCCTTCCCTTCACAAATATTATGGAGGGTACAGCAAGCGCATATAACCGCGGGGATGCTGCTTTCCCCCAAGTCTAGCTTCCCATACAAGCAACGCCAGCGGGCTTTTAAACGCCCAAAAGCACACTCCACAGTCATTCTGCACCGGCTCAGCCTGTAGTTGAACCGGTCCTTGCTCCTGTCAAGCTTCCCTGTATAGGGTTTCATGAGCCAAGGCAGTAACGGGTACGCGGGGTCTCCAAGGATCACAGTGGGCATTTCGACATCCCCTACTGTGATCTTCCTGTCTGGGAAAAAAGTCCCTGCCTGCATCTTCCTGAACAGGCCACTGTTCCGAAAGATGCGTGCATCATGCACCTTTCCAGGCCAGCCTGTGTAAATGTCAATGAAACGCCCGCGGTGATCCACAAGCGCCTGGAGAACCATAGAGAAATACCCCTTCCGATTAACGTACTCTGATGCCAGGTGGGGGGGGGCCAGAATAGGAATATGCGTCCCATCTATCGCCCCTCCACAGTTAGGGAAACCCATGTGTGCAAAGCCATCCACAATGTCCTGCACGCTCCCCAGAGTCACGGTCTTTCTTAGCAGGATGCGATTAATTGCCTTGCAAACTTGCATCAAAACGATTCCCACGCTCGACTTTCCCACACCAAACTGGTTCCCGACCGACCGGTAGCTGTCTGGAGTTGCCAGCTTCCAGATTGCAATAGCCACTCGCTTTTCCACCGTCAGGGCAGCTCTCAATCTTGTGTCCTTGCGCCGCAGAGTGGGGGCGAGCTCAGCACACAGTCCCATGAAAGTGGCTTTTCTCATACGAAAGTTCTGCAGCCACTGCTCGTCATCCCAGACTTCCATGACGATGTGATCCCACCACTCAGTGCTTGTTTCCCGAGCCCAAAAGCGGCGTTCAACGGTGCTGAGCATTTCCGTAAATGCCGCAAGCACTTTAGTGTCACACGCGGCAGGCAAATCCATATTGATATCATCGTCGGAATCCTCACTGTCACTTTGGAGCTGAAGGAATAGCTGGACTGCCAAACGTGTTGTGCTGGTGACACTCATCAGCAGAGTCCTCAGCAGATCGGGCTCCATTTGCCACAGAAATCGCGATTCACACAGAGAGTAACAGAAAGACACTCACAATGGCGCCAAACGCTGCTGGAAAGAGTGAATGCTGGGATGTGAAGCGATGCACCACGGGGCGCTGGCAAACAGGAAGCGGAATGACCCGCACACTTCCTTCCCCTTCCCACAATACTCAGCGCCAAAACGGCGCCAAAACGGGACGAGGTGCTCTGTGGGATAGCTGCCCACAATGCACCTCTCAATACAGCGCTGGAAAGTGCTGCAAGTGTGGCCACACTGCAGCGCTGGTAGCTGTCAGTGTGGCCACACTCCAGCGCTGGCCCTTCCACAGCTGCATGACCAGCGCTGTAACTCCCAGCGCTGCAACTTGTAAGTGTAGCCAAGCCCAAGGCTTTGAGCTGTGTTTTGAACCAGTAAATTTCCAGGCACATGGCAAAGGGTATAAAAGATCCCTGAAATAACTCCATTTTGCCTCTTTCCTGCTCTGAATCTCTGGACTTACAACTAAAAGGAGCATACTGGACTATTGACTGAGGACCTTCCAATCTTCTGGAAGTTACCAGAGACTTTACAAGCCAGCAGTCTATACATCACCGCTACAAACCTGCTATAGGAGCATTGCCATTAATGTATGTATATGATCTATTAACCATTTTAACTCTCCTTTTTCTTTTGATTAAACCTTTAGATTTTAGCTTCTGGGAATGTGGCTGATTTCTTGAGATCAGGAAAACCCTTTGATGAAATTGGTTTTCAGTAACTACTCATCATAAAGTCTAGTGTCTGGGCGGTGAAACGGGGGCCAGAATGCCTAAGGAGATTGCATTTTTGACTTCTTGTTAACCAGCGTGGTGAGACAGAAGTTTATTTTTGTTACTGGCTTGGTATAACTCATGATAGAATAACCCCCAGTTTGGGGTGAGTCTGCCCTGTTTGTCAGCAGTTTGTCCTGAATCTGGCATTCTCAGCTGTGACCCACTGAGGCACGGCGACAAATGGAACATGACAATTCTGCATTATTAATAGTTTTTATAGCTTAGATACAAAAACATTTGATCAGAAATAACTGCAAGGCCCAAGCTGAAAATCTGAAGCTATGTACAGGCAGTAACTAAGAATCTTTAAACTCTTCCAGTATACATACATTTCATATTTTTTGTACAAGTTCTTTTACACCATCATAGCAGTATATTTACAAACATGTCTATTTTAATACATATTAACAAAAATCTTTCATGGCATATACATTTAAAACAAAATGAAACAATGTTTCATTGCGTTGACACAGGGGTTTGGTTTCACTGCATGGTACTTTACAGTCATTATCCCAGGAGATGATGATAGTTCTTATTCTCCAAGTATTTAAAGCATAACCAGTTCACTGCCATCCAGAATTAATGTATATTGCTGGCAGTACCTCACAGTACCAAAGCATCATCTCACATGCCTATACCAGTGTCAGTCTGTGACATCCTTCTGATTACAGCTCACGGCTTTCCATTTGATTGCCGGGGCCACAATCCTACAAACACGTAAGCACATGCATTACATATGAGTAGTCCCACTTACTTCAGTGAGAGGATTCATATGGAAGTGAAGCATGCGCCTACATATTTATAAGATAGCAGTTTTATTTCTAGTATATCTGGAAGGTGGGAGTGGTTTATTTTCCCATTTAACCAACATTTCAGAATTTATTATGCCCCTTTAATGCTTTTTTATACAGTTCCATAATTACGTTGTAACCTGCCATCAGACATGAGCTCTTTATTGTTACCAAGGCCAATATTCAGCCACCCTCACTCAGGCTGAGTCTCCAATGAAATAAATGGGATTACTCAAGAAATAAGGCACTACTCAATGTGAGCAAAGGGAGGACAATATCGCGCAGAATTATTACAGATGCCACAGCTCTACCCCCCCCCCCGCCCCCGTCGTACCTAAAGGAAGGCACAGCACAGCAGGGGGATTAAAGTCATCTAGAACGTTACAGAAGCCAAACCTTGCAAACTGTTTTTGTATTTCTCATTTGATTACTGTTGCTTTGAAAGACAGTATAATTTTCATTCCTTGAAACAATGCATCAGGCTCAAGGCGGAAAAGAAAAATCCCAATTTGTGGCTGAAAATAAATCATTACGCCAAATCTGCACTAATTCAGCAGAGACAACAATTCAGACAACTGCTTTTCATGTGTGTACCGTGTTTTTTAAGGCTATTTAGGCCCTGATTCTGCAAACACGTGAGCAGATGGTTAGCTTTATGCATGTGAGTAGTCCCATTGACTTGAAGGGGACTACTCACCTGAATAAAGTGAAACACGTGGAAATGTTTGCAGGTTCACAGGCTTGTATGTTGTAATTTCACAGCTAGGATCTAGAATAGGAACATTACTGTACACGTAATGCACTTCTTTCTTTGACAATTCATAGCTGAGTAAACATGAGTGGGGAAAAGAACACCCTGGAAGGATAAAAGGTGCTGAAAAAATCCCAGTGACAGGGTTGAACGACCTCTAAATCCATGTGGCTGAGTTTAGATGTACAATCTTCTTGAAGTGCATATGAAACTAAAGGCAGGTATCAAATAAAAAAACCAAAACCTGGAAGTTTTCCTAGGAAGCTATCCAAAGTCTCCATCAGCCCACTTTTCTTGTGCATTCTGGCTTACGTTTTGTAGCAGGATGACATAGATATTGTTTTGTTACCCTGAGGGTAAATGGCTTTGAACTCACCAACTATATTTCTGAGGATTTGCAGGATATAATTTAGATACATTTTTAGAAGTGTCAGAATATTTCCTCTTGAAAGTATAAAAACATGAGTGTTTTTCAGCAGCCTATATGAGGCTCAATGTACAGAATGTGTTACCTATTGGCAAAATGCTGGCAGCCTGATCAATAACCAGATGACTAGGGAGCAGTTGAAAGTTTTGCTAGCATCCAGCTCATATCCTTCCTTAAGTCGTCATTGAAAATTCAGAGTTTGGCTTCAGCAATATTGTGTAGCCATTGCCTACAAATATTTTTTTCTAGATTTCCTGAACAGATTGTTCCACTGTCTGTTCTTCTATGGGCTGCATAGCTTCCTGCACATAAACTATAAACTCAGAGGCCTCTCCACCCTGTGTGTATACCGTCACTGTCTCAATTCCTTCCACTTCATCTGATGAGACTACCAGGTGATGCTGTTCAGCCAGCTCCACTGATGCCTGCTGCAAAGTCTCTTGAATCATTACAGTATGATTGGCTGATTGCTCCTCTTCTTTCACCTAAAAAGAAATAAAGAGTTTATACAGGCTCCAGCTTTTAAATAAATGAAATGATTATGTGGTGATCAAAGCCCATGTATTAGGTGAACATGCTAGAAACCAAACAGGTATTTCTTGAAAGCATCTGTCAGATGTATACTGTACATTTATAGTAAGTACCTTTGACTACATGAATTTATTACAATTCTTTACGTTATACATTTACATGTAAATCTGGAATAATTCCATTGAAGTCACTGGAGTTATTCATGATTTCCAGTGGCATAATTTAAATAAGGATCTGTCCCAGAATGCTCTATCTATGCCATGCATCAGAATAGCCTGTACAATATTTTACACAAAATGCTCAGGACTAGAAATGTTCAAACTTTAACATTTTTGCAAAAACTCACTCTTCTTTGTCAAAGTTTTGACAAAAAATTAATTGACAAATAAAACTTCAGAGTATTTCAACCAGCTCTGTTTGGGAGTCAGTCACAAAATCACATCAATAACACTGCACATCAATTTAAAGAACAGATCTTCATTCACCACCAGATCCATACAACATCCAGAGCTCATCTGCAGTCCTGAACACAGTGTTCCAGTCCACAGGTGAAAGTAAAAATGTTATGATGCTTCAGTCATTTACAACAAGCATAATCTCTCAAAAAGTAATAATTAAAAAAAAAAACAAGCACGGAGGGAGCAAGAGGATGGAACTGTCATTTTTCTGTATAAAAGAAAAGTGCAGTTTTTTTAAAAACATTCTCTAGATAATACTGCTGTGCTCAATAAAGAGGACAGTTTCATTTGTAAGCAGGATCATAAATGACAAGTCTGCTGCTCCATGTAATTAATTTAGATTGTCTCCTTTTTTAAAAAAAATGATAGTTTTTATTAAAGATTGTTTGTTTCATTTAACCTGAACAAATGTTTTGTAAAATGATTCCCCCCCACACCCCGAGATAAATAATGATTTATTTCACACTGGAAAAATATAACTGACAGAATTTATATAAAGTGATATTCACTCTACAATGAATGCTAGTCTCATATCTCCAACTATATCAATAAAACCCCTACTTATAACAAGAACATGGAAAAATGGGAATAATGCTAGCTCAGCTAGATCCCAGGATAGAGAGCAAACGTCCACAGCATTTCAGGCAAATACACAAAGCATAATAAAAGAGGAGATAACAAATGATTGATATGTTATTTTCTTGTATCCCATTGTGTACTATAGCACAAAGTCAGGAGACTCTTCTTTCTCTGAGGATAGCGTCTGGCCCCGTATCTGATGGTAACATTGAACATATACAAAATAACGGCAACTTAGAGAAAGAAAAGGGGTCAGCCAGGTATAAAGCATGTCTTCTACAAAATTAAGCAGATTAGAAAAAGGGCTTGTTGTTTAAATTAGCAGAGAGGTGGTGACCTAATACGTTTTTTCCAACTCTAATATATAACACTTCTATAACAGCGTAATAGAAATGAAACAATCGAGTTCAAGGAAACACTTGATGGTCAATACTCTTATCCCCGCTAGTTGGGGGAAAAAACTCTACAATGAAGATTTGAAGCATGTGTTTGAGTCCTGGGGGGCAGAGGATGGCAAGGATAGAAGAAGCTCTACATTCACCATGTTTTCTTGACAATCTTTTCTAATTTGATGGTTTTTCTAACTATTCATCCTTGTCTTTATACACTGATTTTTCCTTTAACTTTTTATTCCATATTAAATCCTTTTGGTCAGACAATTTATAGAGACCCACAATCACTTAGGACTTGAACTCACACCCCTTTAAACTTGCACTCAATTCAGCAGGCTACACAAAGCCCTTGGTCGAACAATAACAAGGAAGTTCAGGTGTTAAATTATCTGGAGGGGGCCCACTGTCTGCGATATACTGGTGGGAATACACTGGGGCTCCATCTGGTAAAGGATTTAACTCCTGAAAATTCTTGCTATTGCCATTTACCTTAATGGAATAGCACAAGGTAACAGAGCAGAATTTGGTTCTACGAGTTCAGATGAAGTTTCGCCTGAGGAAGGACAACAAATTGGGTTGGACTGCAGAGTTGGGGATGCAGAGAAGTGCTTCTACTGTACCCAGGTTCTGCTCACATTTCCAGAGCAGCTGAGTGTTACTGCTAAAACAATCAGCTCTAAAATAGTTGAACTGAGAGCTAAGGGCAAAATTTTAAAGTTTGGGAAGTGATTTTGGATGCCTTGCTTGAACATGTTTAAAGGCTCTGCACCTACTGTCTGAAAATCAGGCCTATTTAAGGTGTCTCATGACAGAGGCACTGGTCACTACTGAAAATCTTGGCCTAAATTTTTGAAAGGTAAAAGACCAAGTCCACTTGCAAAAATATGCACACCATTGGGGGGGAGGGATAGCTCAGTGGTTTGAGCAGTGGCCTGCTAAACCCAGGGTTGTGAGTTCAATCTTTGAGGGGGCCACATAGGGATCTGGAGCAAAAATCAGTACTTAGTCCTGCTAGTGAAGGCTGGATTCCATGACCTTTCAAGGTCCCTTCCAGTTCTAGGAGATAGAGATATACCTAATTATTTATTATTGTTCATTTACCTCCAGCACCCACGTTGGTTTATGTTTGGAAGGATATCTACACAAACAGAAAAGGTTGACTTTTTTTTAAAAAAAGATGAATGCTTAAATTTTGAAGAGAGAAGTGAATCCAGAGAGAAATCTCCATTCACATGATCATCACCTCCTCTCATGAGACTAATTGCTGCAGTAGCTGATCCGGTGTGAAAGGAAGGGCTCCACACAAAATGCACTATTCAAAAATATAAAGGCCAGAGAAACCTCTAATCACTAGAGGATTCAGACAGGGAGGTGAATTTGCAGGGCAATTAAAATCCCACATCTGGCTGTGAAACCTGCACACAAACAGCAATGCTTGACACAAGTAATATTTCGAAAAGGACTCTAGTTCACTCTAACTTGTGCTTTGTTATTGCAGCACACACAATCTTCTAACAATGGGCTCAGCCCAGGAGAATGTCAATGAATGTAATGCCAGCTGCAAGCAAGCATAATGCAATCTGAATGGAAGTTTGGATCGTCTTGTTTTAGTCATACTAAATCAAAACCCATACATAATTTTTAACATAGTCTTGTGTGTGTACATAAATAAAGCACAGTTGACGTGAAAATAAAATGAAAAGAACACAGAATCTCATTCAATTCAATGGCAGCAATCTAATACGTATTCAATTATATTATTTGGAAATGAAAATGGCGCATAAAGAACGTTAAATTAACCATCCCACCTGCCTTTATTCATGTGTTTTTATTGCCCTGGGCATACAGAGTAAAGATGACTTAATGTTCTTATTCTTGTGTTCCTCGCTTTTGGTATCTCTTTGGGACAGCTATCGGTAATCCTTTTAGTTTGACAAATTGCTGTGTTACTTGGGGTATTTACATTTCAAATCAACTCAGTGTTTACAGGCATTCTACTTGGTCCCTATTAGATTGTTCCACAGGGTATAATATTGTAAATTTACATCCCTCAAATGGGAGAGACAGTAGGGCTGCTGCCATCAAAACGAATGGAGATGCCACTTTCAATTCTTTTTATTGGCATCTCCATTTTTTCCAAGGCTACCAACCATGACCTCTTTTCTGTTTGAGAGGCAGCTGAAAGGCCTCTAGTCCTTTATCATTCCTTAAAGAATGGCAACAGGAATTTGATGATATGCTCTGCTGGCATATTAAATCAATTCAGTAAATAAATAAAATACATTAATGGAGGTATACCCATCTCATAGAGCTGGAAGGGACCTGAAGGGTCATCGAGTCCAGCCCCCTGCCTTCACTAGCAGGACCAAGTACTGATTTTGCCCCAGATCCCTAAGTGGCCCCCTCAAGGATTGAACACAGCAGGCTAATGCTCAAACCACTGAGCTATCCCTACCTGCACAGATATGTTTTATGGACTAAGTGCCAATCTCAAAGGCAAAACTCCCAATGGCTTCAATAGGACCGGGATTTGACTCTAAGTGCAAATATCTAAAAAACTGTTTGTATGTACCTATAAATAACATACAAGTATGGATAGCTGTTGATTAAAGAAATAACAGCCTCTAACACTAGGCAATCATACAGCAAGAAAGTCTATTTTTGCTTTAATTTGAGTAAAAAACTATTTAATAATAGACATGAAAGCCCCACCACTAAAGAAGGTGGAAAGAAAATGCTAACAACCAAACAGTAACATTGTCTCCTTCTGATGAGAGGGCCTGACCTGAAGAAGTAATGAACATCCAAAAGCTTCCACTGAAGTCAGCAGGACTTGCTCAACATCTAAAGACCTGATCCAAAGCCTACAGTGGTCAATGAGAGTCTTTCTATTGATTTTGGCAGGGGCGGCTCTAGGAATTTGGCCGCCCCAAGCAGGGCAGCATGCCGCAGGGGGTGTGCTGCCGGTCCCGCGGCTCCGGGGGACCTCTTGCAGACGTGCCTGCGGAGGGTGCGTTGGGAGGGCGGCAGGCGGCTCCGGCGGACCTTCCGCAGACATGCCTGCGGGAGGTCCACCAGAGCCGTGGGACCAGCGAACCCTCCGCAGTCATGCCTGCGGGAGGTCTGCTGGTCCCGCGGCTCCGGTGGACCTCCCGCAGGCATGACTGCGGAAGGTCCGCCGGAGCCGCCTGCTGCCCTGCCGGCAAAATGCCGCCCCAAGTGCGCGCTTGGCGCGCTGGGGTCTGGAGCCGGCCCTGGATTTCGGGGGGCTTTCAATCAGAACCCCTCAATTTAAGGGAGAGGAGCATGTTTAAGCAGACTGAACTAATTAATTCCAGACCTAACACTGGGTGAAATAGACAAAATATTATGCACATAGTCACTTAAATAAGTCTCAAGACACCACAATAAAAAAAAATACAAGAAACTACAAACAAGTAAAAGAAAAGAATATATATCCATCCTTGAACTGCAAATGGCGCCAGAATAATAAGAGTGGCCAGTCCGTGGTTGCTTCCTGGCATACAATTTCCTTGTTTTGTTCCATGCACTTTTAAAATGGGTCAAGCAAAATAATTTGAATTAAAAACAAAATCTTAAACAGAATACATATTGAAAAAGATGAATAAAACCAACTCTAGGGTTTGATCACGTGAACCTGATTAATAACATAAAATAATAATAATAAGTAAGGCATAACTGAAACACAATCTAATCTTTTGAGAAAAAAGATGAGGTGCAACATTTACTTTTTTAATTTTGTGATTTTAAAGCGGGAGGGAGAATCCCCTAGAACCCTGACAATGATGGGAGGAGGGGAAGAGCCAGCTTCACGTTTAAATACCATGGACATGTAAAAAGAAGTTTCCTTTGAAATTAGGTGCTTGGATTAACCCGTCATGGTGCAGAGAGAATGCAGCTTACACACCTTGTGTGCCAGCAGGGGCTGCTGCATCCACAGGTAGATTCCCTTCTGAGGTCAGGTGCTGTTTGCATTGCCATCATCCCTAGGGATTGCACCAGGTAAGACCAGTTTTGATATATGTGGCCAGGGATCCACAGGAACCTTGCTGGCAGAGGATACTTGGGGAATGTAGAAGCCCTGGCCAAAATCCTTCCACAGCTAGCTCTGCCCACTTATGAGGGACTGCCTGCCTGCTCCATGCTTCAGAGCAGAGGTTTCCTACAACTCCTCTCTTGGTGGGCTTTCCACCATTGGGAATAATGCACTCTCACTTATGCTGGTGCCAGGGTTGAATTAAGCCCGAAGTGTGTAGATGAGATTAAGGGTATGTCTACACTGCAAAGAAAAACCCACGGCGCCAAGTCCCAGAGCCCAAGCCAACTGACTGCTAAAAACACCAGTGTAGACATTCCTGCTCAGGCTGGAACCTGGGCTCTGAGACCCTCAACCCTCGCCATGTTTCACAGCCCTGGTTCCAGCCTGAGCAGGAACATCTATGCTGCTATTTTTAACCTTGCTGCCTGAGCCCCATGAACCCAAGTCAACTGACCAGGGCTCTGAGCCTCTGTGCTGCAGGTGATTCTTTGAAGCATAGACCCTTAATGTGCAGTAGTTTTAGACATGATGGCCATACTAATACCATCAGGTGCCTATTTTTGAAGACAAGTTACAGTATAAAATTCTATGCTGCGGTTTTCTTCAAACTGATGCATAATCTTTGCTTTGCATTAGTACTTCTGGCACTTTGAAACAGGCTGCTGTTGCCCCAGCAGGACTTTCCTGGAGCCTGAAGTGGCTAGGAAATGAGAGGACGGAGGGAAACAAAATAAAAGGGGAAATGATTGAAAAGCCAATATTTTCTTATGCTTGTTAAAAAATCCAACTTGTAGGACAAGCCAACCCTATGGAAATACTGTAGCATGTATAGTGCTTAGCTAATGATACGGTAAGGGGATACATTTACACTAAAAATCAAGTGTTTGCCATGCTAAGTTACAAAACAGCTAAGCATTTTGTCCAATTTAGATTTAGTTCCACTCTAAAGTTCAGAGATAGTAAGGAGATTAATCTAGCCAGTGGGTTTGGGGTGGGAGGAAGAAGAAGAGCATAGACAATGGAGCAACTTTCTCCTGTTATTATTTATTATTTGTATTACAATAGCATCAAGGAACCCCAGTCAGACACCAGAACTCTATTGTGCTCCATGCTGCACAAACAGAGAACAGAACGACAGTATCTGCCCCAGAGAGCTTACAAGTATAAGACAAGAGCCTACAGATTGATGCAGACTGACTGAGGGAGGAAGTATGAGGAAACAACAAGACAATACTGGTCAGGATGACAGACAGTGATATCACCATACCAGCAGCCTAAACCACTGTCAACATTTTTGTAGGCATCAAAGGAAAGTACAGTTTTAAGGAAAAATTTAAAGAAAAATAATGAGTTAGCCTGGACAGAAGGAGGCAGGTCTGGAGTACAGAGGTAGATCTGTGAGTTGTTAACATAGAGATGGTATTTGTGAATTTGTGTTTGCAGTTGAGAGTACCAGAGATAAGGTGTAAAGTGAGAAGAGAGGGGGACCAAACGCAGAGCCCTGTGGGTCCCCCAAAGAATGTTGCACGAGGCGTATGTAGGACCCATGGATCTTGAAAGGTGTGTTGTGGCGGGGGGAAAGGGGTTGATCATTGCAGCAGGAGAGATATGTCTGCAGGTTTTGCATTTGTTGTCATGGCAGGGTCTGGTGCCCCTGTGATTTGGTGGGTCCTAGTCTGTGGGGAGCTTGCTTCTGATGATGAGCTTTGTGAGGTTGGGTGGTTGTTTGAAGGACTGAAGAGGAGGTTCGGGAAAGATTTCTTTCAGGATGTGGTTCCCATCAGGTATGGGTTGTAACTGTTTATAATCCATACAGGTTCCAGTGTGGGGTGCTAGGTGACAACTAGGGGTGTACTGTACTAAAGCAGATTTTCTCAGGGTATTTTGGGTGGCCTGTTCCCTGATGCGATGGGACCAATGTGGCTACAGCAACACTACAAACAACTTTCACATATAGGAGAGTTAATATCAAACTTTGAATGGAGGCAGAGTCAATGTCCTGATTAACACTGGAACTGATGAAACTCTGTGTGTGTGTGTGTGTGGGTGAATAATCTTAAATAAATAAAAATCATATAGAAAAGAAGGGGATAAATGAGACCAGTAGGGCAACTGTTCCTGGGACATTACAGTATGTTTACCATATTTCAGACCCAGGAATGAATCAGTATTTCAATAAAAGTAAATTGAAAAGCTGAACAAGAGAATCCATCTGTATTATGTGAATACTAAAATACTAAAATATCCTGAGCTGAAACTTGACATGGGGATAGGAGTCTGAATAGGCTACTGGCTTAAAAACTGATGCAGAGAGAATGATTTGAATTTGGACACAAGCTGGAAGTTGTTTTGAGGCTGTTTATACACAAATCTGTACAGATAAGAAAATCTGCATATGAAAATAAGAACGGCCATACTGGGTCAGACCAATGGTCCATCTAGCTCAGTACGTTGTCTTCTGACAGTGGCCAGTGCCATTTGTTTCAGAAGGAATGAGCAGAACAGAGCAATTTCGAGTGATCCATCCTTTGTCGTCCAGTCCCTGCCTCTGGAAGTTGGAGATTATGGGACAACTGGAGGATAGGGGTTGTGTCCCTGACATCTTAGCTAATAACCATTGATGGATCTATCTTCCATGAATGTGTCTAATTCTGTCTTGACCTTTGGCTCTAGCATTTGGACTCTGGCCACTAGGCAGACCGCCTATGACCTGGTCTTCTGACACCAATCAAGATTGCACAGGGGTGTGCACATCCTGATATGGAGTGCCCATAGGGAAACGTCTTGAAAAAAGAATACATACTACTTGGCCTTTTTTCCCTTTAAAAAAACAAACAAACAAACATAAACCTCACAAGATTACTGAATTTATGCCCTAGAACACTTAATCTGAAAGCTTTGTTAGCCAAGGAACTAACAGTGACCCTATAATATATAGAAGTGCCTGGACTTTTAAGGTGGATGCTTTGTAAATCTCCTCTATAGTATGTGGAAACCAGAACTTATGAAAGGAGCTAAAACAGACTATAGGTAAATATACCTATGATCTTATAGAGAAAAGCTGATTAATTTTCATTAATGACTTGGATAATGGAGTGGGGAGTACGCTTATAAAATTTGTGGATGACATCAAGGTGGGACAGGTTGCAAGAACTTTGGAGGACATGATTAAAATTGAAAATTACCTTGACAAATTAGAGAACTGGTCTGAAATCAACAAGATGGATTTCAATAAAGACAAGTGCAGAGTACTTCACTTGTGAAGTAAATATCAAACACACAACTACAAAATGGGTAATAGCTGGCTATGTGGTAGTACTGGTGAAAGGGACTGGGGGCTAATTTTGGATCACATGACTAATATAATTCTGGGTGTATTAAAAGGAGTATCATAGGTAAGACAGAGGAGGTAACTGTCCCGCTGCACTCAGCACTGGTGAGGCCTCAGCTGGAGTACCGAGTCCAGTTCTGTGTGCCATTTTTAAAGAAAGATGTGGACAAACTGGAGAGAATCCCAAGGACAGCAACACAAATGATAAAATGTTTAAAAAAATGTGTCCTATTAGAACAGGTTAAAAAATGAGGATGTTTAGTTTTGAAAATAGACTGATAACATTCTTCAAATATGTTATCGGCTGTTATAAAGATAATGGTGATCAATTGTTTTCCATGTCAGCTGAAGGTAGGACAAGAAGTAATGGGTTTAATCTGCAGCAAGGGAGATTTAATCTTAGATATTAGGAAAAGCTTTCTAACTATAATGGTAGTTAAGCTCTGAAATAGGCTTCCAAGGGAGGTTGTAAAATCCCCATCACCAGAGCTCTTTTAAGAAAAGCTTGGACAAACACCTCTCAGGGATGGTTTAGGTTTACTTGGTCCTGCCTCATCAAAGGGAGGTGGACTTGCAGAGCTCGAGGCCCCTTCCAGCCCTACATTTTATGCATACTTACCTTAAACATAGCTGGGTGAGGATAACAACAGGGGGGTAAAAAAATCTAAAGACATGCAGAGACAAAAAGGTAGCTTTATTTGGTAAAGTTTTAACATTATTTAAAGGAAAGAATTTGCAAGACACAGAAAACAAAGTTGTCATTTGGTATTCTGGTGAAAAAATTTTCAGATACTAAGCTAGCATAATTTTGCACCACCATTATATTTTTCTCCAGTTCTGTGCAGTAGACTCAGCTATTTTCCCTCAGAAATGTGTCCAAAATAACAGTTCACTTACTAAAAATGATAGGTGTTTTAGAAAATGTATGTCAATATTTACATGGGCAATAAATACCTCCTGCAGGTACTAATTTTACCAATAGCAATTTAAGCAAAGAAAGTCATTTAAGCAATTGAGGAAAGAACTGATTCATTCCTATTTTAATCGTAATGAAATGCATATTAAAAAAAACAAAAACAAACAAACAACAACAAAAAACCCTGAGGTGCTATGCTACTGTGACCACATCAAACTAGTATGGATTTTTTTAAATGTACATTTTATTAGGATTTACATTTTCCTGGGCTAGTATGGTGTATGCATTAATCCTACTTCATGAATAGTGTGTACTTATACTCCTGTGTACACCTGTCACACAGATACACCGTGAGCCAGCAAAAGTGAAAATTAAGTAAAGCCACTACTACCGGGGGTTAAGGCTTGGGTCTTTCTTTACACCTTTCAAACTCTTAAGACTTTCAGTTAAAAAAATTGAGTCAAATCAACTCTTTAAAAGATATGGAATTTGCTTTTCTTGGCTTTAGAAAATGTCGATTTACTTGAATAATATTCCTTGAAAAAATAAACAGTTTTTAATTGCAGTGGATCAGTAGGGGAGTGTGTTCTCCATTCTTTATTTTCTGTCCATCCTGCCCCACATTTTTGTCACAGCCTCTGTTCTCACTGAATTGTGCTTCTCCCTCCCACCCCACACATTGTTTCTGTCTATTTCTACAATCCTTTATTAACTACTTAGTCTCTCTAACCCTTTATTAGTTTATTTCCCAATCACTCTTTAGTTCTAAGTCTCCCTCTTTCTTCAATCTGTTTCTCTGCTTCACTACTGTCTCTCTACCCTCCCTTTAACAGATCCAGAACAACTCAAGTGCTGTGCCACAAAGAAAGCTCCTCATCAGATCTTCTCCTGGATAAGATTCTAATGGGAGCATTAGTGCTGAAGTGGCTTGAAACTGACAAGACTGAACTTCTGTTCCCCCAATGCTGTCAGACCTGCAGCATAGAGTCTTGTCAATTTCAGACCATACTGGTAATGCTCCAGACTGACATCTTCATTTCTTCTCAGGCATTTGATGCATATTTCCTAGTAGCAGCTGTACATTTTCATAGCTGTCAAGCAATCAGTTTTTCCCAGTGTAGATATCAATATACTCCTAAGCCTGATAACATTTTCTACACTAGCTCTCAGCAAGGGCTGAACTAAGGCAATTCAGGGCTGTAGGCACAACCCACACAGGCCCTTCAGTGCTTTACACCTATGTCATAGCCTCACCCTGTCATGGACTGAGCTTTCTTGGGGCAGCAGCAGCTTTCGGAGTTAAGATGAATGGGACCAGTTCACATCTTTTGGCCCTACAATTTCAGGCCGTATGCCGATTTAGGCTGGAATTGGTTACACTTGGGTCACATTTTCTTTGCATCCATGAGGGTTGCAAATATAACTTTCTAAAGGAAAGCTGAGATTCTGATCCGGTCATGTGACTCCAGGAGACACATGTGGGGCTAGACAGCCTATCCCTTAAGAACAGCTATACTGGGTCAGACCCATGGTCCATCTAGCCTAGTATCATCTCTTCCAATAGTGGCCAATGCCAGGTGCTTCAGAGGGAATGAACAGAACAGGAAATCAAGTGACCCTTCCCGTCATCCACTCCCAGCATCTGGCAATCAGACACCCACATCATGGGATTGCATCCCTGACCATCTTGGCTAATCCTCCATGAACTTATCTAATTCTTTTTTGACCCCCATTATAGTTTTGGCCTTCACAACATCCTCTGGCAAGGAGTTCCACAGGTTGACTATGTGTTGTGTGAAAAAGTACTTCCTTTTGTTCGTTTTAAACCTGCTGCCTATTAATTTCACGGGGTGACCCCTGGTTCCTGTGTTATGTGAAGGGATAAATAACACTTCCTTATTCACTTTCTCCACACTAGTCACGATTTTATAGACCTCTACTGTATCCTCTCTTAGTCCTCTCTTTTCCAAGCTGTAAAGTTCCAGTCTTTTTAATCTCTACTCATACAGAAGCTGTTCCAGACCCTTAATAAATGTTATTGCCCTTCTCTGTACCTTTTCCAGTTCTAACATCTCTTTTTTGAGATAAGGTAACTAAAACTCCACGTAGTATTCAAGGTGTTGGCGTACCATGGATTTATATAGTGGCATTATGATATTTATTACCTATCCCTTTCCTAACGGATCCTAACAGACTGTTAGCTTTTTTACTGCTGCTGCACGTTGCATGTTGTTTTCAAGCAAAAATGAGGCCACCCGAAAACAACATGGCGAAGAGCTGTGGAAGCTGAACTGAAAAACCTGGGGCACAGCTGGGGAACCATTGAAAAACTTGCAAGAAACAGAGGAGGTGGAGGAGCTTTGTCGCTGCCCTAAACACCAGAGGCATAATGGGAACATGATGACGATGATGATGATGCACACCGAGTGGCTGTTTTCAGAGAACTATCCATACTGACTCCAAGATCTCTTTCTTGAGTGGTAATAGCTAATTTAGATCCCATCATGTTGTATATAAAGTTCGGATTATGTTTTCCAATATGTATTTCTTTGCATTTATCAACATTGAATTTCATCTGACATTTTGTTGCCAAGTCACCCAGTTTTGTGAGATCCTTTTGCAACTCTTCGCTGTCAGCTTTGGACTTATCTATCTTGGCAAATTTTGTATTGTCTGCAAATTTTGCCACCTCGCTGTTTACCTCTTTTTCAAGATCATTTAGGAATAGCACTGGTCCCAGTATAGATGCCTGAGGGGCACCTCTATCTCCATTCTGAAACCTGACCTCTTAATCTGGTCCTGCTCTCGGCTACATCATAGTATACCTCCACCTTGTAAAATACATTCTATCAGACTACACATCACAGCTTTATGGAAACAGGGCAGTGTAAAAGGGTATGTTCTTTTCCACCTCATGAGAATTAAGAAATGTATTAAGAAATGACTACACAATCCAAAAAGGATGATTAGATTTGATATCTAGTAATACATTGTCAGGACTCAAAATGCTAAGATAAGACTGCTCCCACTCAAGTCAATGGCAAACATTCCATTCCCTTCAAGAGGAGTAGGATTGAGCTCATAATGTAGGATTTTGCAAGTACTGAACACTGAATCATTAGGATTGAAACTAAAACATCATGGTTTGAGGAACAAGGGCAAAAAATGTCCAGGGGTCAAGTATGAAAGACTGAGTTAGTTCCTGGATAAAAGCTGGAAGGAACAATGTACTGGGAGAAGACGACTCAGGGAGGACAGTGGAAAGAGATTATTCTATTATGTAACAATGTGTGGGGAAAATTGCAGCAAGAGTTCGTTATTTTTAAAAGCTCCATGTGTTCTAAGCACTTAAGGCTTAGAAGAAAGTTCATAATGCAAATATAGAAATATGAAAACAACTTTGAAGGACTAACAAGTATTCGGGGAAAAGGCTGACAGCACACCTTCAGCGTGCATGAAAAAGAAAAGACAAGTGGGTTTCTAAGGAAAAAATTACATAAAAATAATACGAGAAATAGAAGTAGCTGAAATAAATGTTGTTTTAGAAAAAGAAGAACCAAACTTCTATGCAAGGACTCAGTCAGGCCATTAAAGGACCAAGCTGGGAACTTAGTGACAGATGATGCTGATATACTGCTGATACCCTGAGTGATTTTTTTGTCCAACAATCCACATGAGAAACTCAAAGTCATGGGATAGAAAGTGAAATAAAATTTTCAGTGGGAAAGTGAAATATGGCCATGTCTTAAAATCACAACAGGGAGAAGAGTTAGGAATTCAGAGTAATTAAAAGTTGACAAAGCGTCAGGCTCAAGCCAGCTATAAAAAAAAATTGCTGTCCAAGGCTTTTCTGTTGTCCATGGTAAGGCAAGTAGCAGATGACTTAGCAGAGTCATGTTAATGCTGTTTAAAGTTTTTAAAAGATCAAGAAAAATGGACTGGATTATAATCTTAAAAGCAATCCTCTGGTGGGAAGACAAACAAGAGGCCAGATAATATGACTACATTGACTATACAGAATTTGGTAAAAGATTATCAGCATGAACACAGGGAATAAAGAGTATGCTTGTGGACAAGCAGGTAGTTGAACTGGTTGACAAAAAAAGTAGGCTTCACAGTAGGTCTAGGAAAAGATTGTGAATCTACAACACAAATTACATCAGAATGAATAAACCTGTTACAGAAGAATGCACAGAAATGCTGCTTTAAAAACTGGTATTTGTACTTTCCAAGGATAGAATGAGGTAATTTACCATGACTCAGTTTCAGGTCCATTTTTCTTCCTGGGCCAATTCTGCCTTTATGCGACCTCAATTCAGGACACAATTGTTTTTTTATGTTTGTTGGACAATGGAAATATTGAAAAAGATGCAGGAAAGGAGGAGCAAAAGGATTCTAGGATTTGATACAGGATCAGCGCTTATACTAATTTGGCATCAGGGCTAGCAGAAAAGAAGAACGAGAGATCACACTGAAGTGTAAAAGGGAAGGGAAAATAACTGATTTACGTCAAGCTGTTTAAGATTGTAAACTCAGTGGCAAGGGGCTGTAGGTTGAAAAGTGAAAGAGTGAATTCCTTTCTAATACAAACTGCCTTTCTCTACTAAGATAGCAAGAAAGTAGGAGTGTCCAAGGCACAAGATGTTTGTGTTTAAGATGATGAGAAAAAAATTGATTTGGAGGGAAAAAGAGTAATTGAAATAATATTTTTTTTTAAAGTTTTGTGGTTTACAGTTGCAGTTTCTTATTGGCAGCATTTCAGGAATATGTTAATTCTCCTTCTCGCTCTTTCACTGAAAAAAAGGTCCCATTACTTAAAACAAAATAATTTTAATTAATATTGTTTGTGATGGGGTCTCTCAACCCTGCACTGGTCAAATGGGGGTAAACCAATCACTTTGGACCCAAGAGGCCCTGCCCCCTTGTCCCTGCTGCCCATGTTCCCTGTGGAGGGACCAGATAAAAGGAAACTCATCAGCTCAGTTGTGACTGGCTGAGGAAGAGGATGGATGTGTGCCACAGACTCCTGCTGAAGAACTGTCAGCTCTCCAGACTGCCAAGGGCGGTATCCCGGACTATGCTATGGAAAGTCCACCAGCTACTGGGATAGACAGAAACGCCAAGCTGCTGCCTGTGGAGGACAGCTCCGAAGTGGGCTCAAGGGTAGGAAGTGACCCAGGGAATGCATTGGGAACCAACACTTGAATCCTTAATAAGGAGGTTACCGGTTTCCCAGGGCCCTGGGTCAGAACCCGGTGGAGTAGGGTGGGCCGGGGTTTCCCTATCCTTACCCCATGCTTGCCACTAGGTGTTACCACAGAGGATCTGGGTTCCCTCACCCCCCAGATAATTCTTAGCCACTTCATTCCTATTTTATATATAGAGATACAGATTATGGGGATGTTGGCAGTGACTGCATTGTTATAGTTGTTTTGTAATTTGCACTTAAAGCAGGACTGAAATCCCTGTTTTTCACTTTAAAGATTGAATGTAGTCTCCAAATTTGGCAGAGTAACTCTTCATGAGCCAAATAAATATCTACCTAATTTTTTAGTAAAATATTTACTAACTTGTGCAGAGGAAACATTTTTGAAGTGATCCTTTTAAAATGAGCCAGAGGATGTTGTGAAGGCCAAGACTATGACAGGGTTCAAAGAAGAACTAGATAAGTTCATGGAGGATAGGTCCATCAATGGTTATTGTCCAGGATGGGCAGGGATGGTGTCCCTAGCCTCTTTCCCAGAAGCTGGGAATGGACGACGGGATGTATCACTTGGTGTTTACCTGTTCTGTTCGTTTCCTCTGGGGCACCTGGCATTGGCCACTGTCAGAAGACAGGATACTGGGCTAGATGGACCTTTGGTCTGACCCAGTGTGGCCATTCTTGTGTTCTTTTTGAAATGTTGCCATTTCCATTGCACTTCTTTGGGTTCCCCTGGCTAAACAACCACATTCCCCACAAACGCTGAACTTCACACACATACTCACGCTGATAACATCTTGGATAATTTGAAAATGTAAAAATTAAACATTAAGAATCAGTGCTTGTATTCAAGATAAATAACTGAGTTTGGGCAAGATTAGCCAAAGGAACTTCTTAGATCCTATAGCTACTTCTATCTCCTCAGGCTGCCATCCTGAGTCATCAGCTGTGCTTTGTGGAGCCAAGCTAGGAAGAATGGGGAAGGAGAGATGAGCTGGTATGTAGAGGAGCAGGAGGCAGAATGAGTGTGCTGTGTTTACAGAGCACTGTGAGGCCTGGCTCAAGCCTACCTCCCTTTGTGTCAACGCACCAATTGTGCTCACCTAGGGTTGGTCCTAAGGTACTAGGACCCTGCACGGCTGGAGGGCTGTGTTAATCAGGGACCTAGGGTCCAAGCCTGATTTCTTTCCTGTGTGCACACGGCCCCAGCTTGACTCAGATCCCAAAAGTCCTCCGGATGTATCTTACAGTTCCCAGTGGCAGAGGAGCAGTGCTGCAGGGAGCCAGCGCAGCGGCCCAAAGCGCCGTTACTGCCTGGCCGAGCACGCTCCCTCTTCCTGCTCCTCTCATGGCAGCAGCAGCTCCTGCTTCTCCTTGCTGCTCTGCAGAGCTTGCATGGAGCAGGGAGCAAAGCTGACAGGCGGGAGGCAGCTCCCAGCTGCCAGGATGTTGGGGGTCATCCTTCCCTCAGCCATGCTGAGCCGGGAGCCCTGCCGCTCCCCATCCCTGCAGGGCAGCTGCTTGGTCCCCTGGCTCCTGGGCCTCCCCTGCCCTCCCTGGAGCTCATGTGCAGGGGTGCCTGAGCAGCGTGTACTGTGAGGGCAATGAGTGGGAGCCAACCCCCAAATTTCCCCACAGCCTCCTGAGGGTCCCATACCTCTGCCTCCTGGGGTGCAGCAAGGTCAGGGATAAGAGCTCCCCAGGGGATGCTGGAGCACACTGCTCCCCAAGGCCTGAGGATGCACTGCAGCCAGCAGCAGCCAAGCTGGTGTATGTGTGTGTTTTTCTCTGAAACCTACATTTTATGTCAAATTTCAAAACAAACAGACAAACATAAATAAAAAGTATCAGAGGGGTAGCCGTGTTAGTCTGGATCTGTAAAAGCAGCAAAGAATCCTGTGGCACCTTATAGACTAACAGACGTCTTGCAGCATGAGCTTTCATGGGTGAATACCCACTTGCATCCGACGAAGTGGGTATTCACCCACGAAAGCTCATGCTGCAAAACGTCTGTTAGTCTATAAGGTGCCACAGGATTCTTTGCTGCTTTTGTAAATAAAAAGCCAACCAAACAAAAACAGTTTCATTGAACGTCCCATTTTAAAAATTAAGAATTGCAAAATTTCATTTTAATAGTTTGACAGCCCTGGAGATTGATGTCCTAATTATCCTCAGGACAGAAGCACATGGGCATTTTCCTGCCAATGTGACTCAGCTTAGAGATGGAGAGCCCAATTCTCAGATTAGGTGGTAGTTCAGTATAAAGCCTTTTCAAACTGCAGTTATTCTACTGAGCCAGCCACCAGAGGAGCTAATTATGTGGTGTATGTACTCATGAGCTCCTTATGGGCACCTGAGTCCCATCAATAACACTCTCCCAGTTAGGAAACAGAGTGGGCAGTAGAGTTTTCCCACAGCGCAACACATTCTTAGGGCTAGAGAGTCAACACTTTTTTGGGGGGAGGAGGGCGGCGCTAGGCACTCCAGGATAGGGTTACTGTGACTCATGTCTGTGCACTGCAGTGTGGAGGCCAGAGCACTAAATTCGAGCATGGATCAGAAAATCCTTAACCTAGGGTTAAAATGCAAGGTAGACTCTCAAGCCCAGGGTTCCCTGACAGAGGTCAGCTGACTCAAGTTCCACTAAACCTAGTCTTACATTGCTGTGTAGACTAACCCTGGAAGGCATGAGAGATTGCATAGGGCTTTGGGGAAACAGGAGAAGGTGAATAGGGATGTGGGGGACTCTGGGGAACCAAGATTTGAGGTCAGTGTGCTGGGAGTGGCGTGGCACCTGTGAGGAGGAGTTTAGTGCTCCTATGCCAAACTGAGTTAAGATTACTAGATTAGCTAGGGGTACGTCCATACTACCCGCCCGGGTCGGCAGGTAGCGATCGACTTCTCGGAGTTCGATATATCGCGTCTCATCTAGACGCGATATATCGAACTCCGAACGCGCTCCCGTCGACTCCGGAACTCCACCACCACGAACGGCGGTGGCGGAGTCGACGGGGGAGCCGCGGACTTCGATCCCGCACCGTGAGGACAGGTAAGTACTTCGAACTAAGGTATTTCGAGTTCAGCTACGCTATTCGCGTAGCTGAACTTGCGTACCTTAGTTCGACCCCCCCCCCAGTGTAGACCAGGCCTTAGAGACATTGCTGAACTGTGCAATAACTTGAGTTCTTCAAGATGTTTTGTCCCTATGGGTGCTTAACTGAGTGTCAGTACACTCTCGACCGAAGATTGTAAACAGCAATGTTTGTGGGTTTGTGCCTGTACATAGCAGTGCATCGTGCTCCCAACTTGAGGGCAGATAAGGAGTTGCAGACCCGCCACAGCTCCAGTACTTTTTTGGCCACGAAACACAGAAGATTCCACAGCAGAGGGGAAGGACAATGGGAGGTGGAGCACCCATGGAGACAAAACATCTCAAAGAACACAAATTACTGTACAGGTAAACAACTTCTCCTCCTCCTTTGAATATATGTCCCTATGGGAGCTCCACCACAGGGTGTGTGTGCGCCCATGCACCCTTGATCGGAGATTATAAATAGCAGGGTCTGCACCTGCACAAAGCAGAGTCTCATGCTCCCAAGTGAGGCATACAAAGTGGTGCAGACCCACCACTGCTCTAGTTCCTTCTCACCCACCTGCGGGCTTGAGATGCAGCAACTGTGGGTGTCTATTGTTTCCAGCTACTTCCCGCCTTATTTATATTCCCTGATTCCCAAAACAGGTGGTGGCTGAAAGCTGACATTAGACCTCAGGAACCTGAACACCTACATCCTATCGTAGCACTTCAGGATGGTGACGCTAGCTACCATAATCCTATCCCAGGATCCAGGGGACTGGTTCATCGCATTTGACCTTCAAGACACCTACTTTCATGTGACTATTTATCCCTCCCACAAATGCATTCTGCATTTTGTCATAGACTCGGATCATTACCAATAATGTATCCTTCCCTTTGGGCTCTCCATGGCCCTGAGGATCTTAAGGAAGGTCCACTCAGCAACGGCAGCCCACCTATGTCAGTGGGACATCATGGTCTCTTTTCATATTTGGATGTCTGGTTCCTCAAGGACCACTCCATGCAACAGACCAAGATAGCAGCCACCAAGACCCTGTGTCAGTCTCTGGCCTGTAATTACCCAAGTCGTCCCATTTGCCAATCTGAACATTGGCACAACATTATCAATCTTCTATTGTTCTGGAATTTTCTCAATATTCCAAGATTTATTAAAAATTAATATAATCAGGCCAGAGATTTCTTTTAGGACCAACTCTTTCAGGACTGTTGGGTGCAAGTTATCTGGACCTTCTGCTTTAAAAATATATATCACTATCACTAGTAGATTTTGTTTAACATCCTCCTTAGTTACTAATGGACTGGTAAGTAGTCCATTATCCTTAAGTGATTCGAACACACCATTCAGCTTTTCCCCAAGTACAGAACAGAAATATTTACAGAACACTAATGTCTTTTTTGCAACATTAATAATTTTACCATCTTCCTCTAGTAGCAGGCCTATACTATTGCTAGGATTTCTTTTGTTTCCAATATACTTTAAAAAACTCCTCGTTGTCCTTAGCCCTGTCAGCTATAGATTTTCCTTGTCTTAAATTACTTTATCAATTTTCTACTCTTCGTAACTTCTGACTAATTTATAGCAATGACTATCTATTTTCTCTCTTCTTCTATTTGTTATATATAATTTGTTTATTTCTAATCATTGCCTTCACTTCTCCATTAAACCAGGGCAGGTTTTTAGCCCAAGTTGTCCTCTTTCTTGAATGCAGAATCATGGCTTTTTGGCCATCTAATAAGCTCTTCTTAAAGAATCCCAAATTTTAATTTGAAGTCTTTGAAATGAGAAGTAGGGCAACAGAAAGCCCCTCAAATATCGTAGCTGTACGTCATTAAAGACTTTAACAGTAAGAACTTATGTGCAGTTGCTGAGAACAAGTAACAAATGCATGTTGGCAGAGTGTGGATTTGATTACATCTACCCGTAAAAAAAAAATAAAAAATGAAGCTCTTTAAAACACCAAGCAGCATTCTAAACTTGGCTGGTAATTAGTTTTTGTCTCCTTGCTTCTGCCGTTACCTCTCAAACTAATGACAACCCTGCACAGTGTATTAGTCCAGAAAGGGAATTCTGCTGTCACCTAATCAACTAGTTTGACTTCAACAACAGTATCAGTCATTAAGAGCTTGCGGCAAGGGGAACTGAGTCCAAATTAAGTTTAGTCCTCATCTGAGGGCTGCCATGCCTCTAATGGAAAGAAAAAGAAGTGGCATGAGGTTAATGAAACTACATCAAGAAGCCATTTGGAAAAAGCACAAGTGGACAGCAATGTAAAGTATATTACATTTTTGGTGCCCTGTTATACATATAAAGAAGCTGTAGTAGCACATTACATGCACCTGAATTCTAGACTTCCACACCACCAGACAAAACACATGAAAAAAGGAAAATGACCATAGTTACGTTGCTAATTCCACATGGGCTCTGAAAGTCATGCTTGGCTTCTTTTCCTCCCATTTATCACCAACAACCAATTTTTTCAGGCCAAATATGCCCTTAGTGACACCTATGCAACCCTGTTTTCTTCAGGGGATTGCACAGTTATATCTGATTGGAACTTGGTAAAAAATTATGTTAATGATGCACACGGAAGATCAGAATCCAGCTCATTTCTCTGTGACTATGTCTTCACTACAGCGTAAATTCGAATTATCTATACTCAAGTTAACTCTTGTTGAGTTAGCTCAGCTCAGCTCAGCAGAAAGCAGCCATACTGTGAAATAATACTCCAGATAAAAAGAATGATTGGATTACTGCACAGTGATTGTGTTAACACCTGGTGAGGGCCCTGAGGGGCCAGTCATCTTGAGTTACCACCACATTCAAGTTAAGCGGTTCTGTGTGTGGACAGGACTCGAGTTAGGGGTAACGCCTGAGCTACAACTTGAGTTAACTGTTCAGTGAAGACAAACCCTGAGTGGTGTTGGTTCTGTAGCATTAAGAGTCTGAAAAGTAGTCAATCAATCAATCAAATAAAAAACAAAACCTTATTTTTATCACAAATATCAGTAGAGCTGACTACATGGGGGAATACAAAATATGCTCCTTTTACAGCCATTTTTCAGGAAAAAAATTGCTGTTTAAGAGCTAATGCTACCTTAGCTTAATGCAAAATAAAGACATGCTGAATAAATTTACTAATAAACTACTGTTCTAAAAAGCCTGAAAGTAAATTTTTTGACATCTTATGTTGAAAAAAAGCTGGATGCTAACACATAGAGAAAGTAATCAAACAACTATTATGCACAAATATCCAACCTTTATGCACACAAGTAAAAAATTCCACCTGCCTACGGCAGAATATGGAATTATACTGAAGGAGTCAATCCTTTAATTCTTATTTGAAAGTTGGCCTTCACAGAACTTTCATTTAGAGAGATAGAAGTTCCTTTGTGAAATAAATACATATTTTATGAAAAAAAAATAATAAAGTGTATATTTTCTAAGAAACAGAAGAGCTCTTACCTGCTTTACCACTGTAACAGTGCCAGGTGCCATGGTAACTACAGATGCAACAGCAGCAGCATCATGGGTCTCTGACCCCAACTCAATGATTTGCTGAAGGATGTTTACAGCAGTGGAATCAAGTCTTTCACCTTATCAGAAAGATAATGGGCACAAGACAATTATAGCCAAGACAGCTCTAAGACTCCATGAATCAAAATGCTCTTCTCTCTCTGGCCTCCACCCCCACATGTAGAACTCTTGCTATATATAACAACAGCTCAATAACATGACATTTTAACTGTGGATCCATGGGAGAAAGTATTCACAAAATAAGTGTCCTCAGGAACAGGATGGGTATTTGCATAGTTCATTTTTATCCATATCTAAAAGTGATCTAAAAGAACGTATTGATTAAACAATCAATAGGTAGAGCTTACAGCAGTAACTGTAAACTACAAAGCTGCAAAGCTTTATGACTCTGAATGAGTATTTGCTAAGGGTTCAGCATTAACAGAATCTGGACTCTAAAGTTATAATAATCAGGACAGCTATTTAGTATACTGTTTGTCTACCATTACCATCTGTTTGACAATCTGCAGTTCCTCTCAACCCAGAACAACCACCCTTGTCAGTAATGTGCTGAAGGGGAAAATGAATTCTCTTTAGAAAGATCATGCCTGACTATTCTATTTGTATAGCTGTTTTTGCCACATTTTTTCAGTGTGTGTGGCTCTGCCGGAGAAATAGTCAGTTTACAGAAAATACAGAACTGAGATTATGACCCTACAGCAGCATGAAGGGGACAAAACATGGCCATAGCTAGTCAGTGAAAAATTCCTTTTGTGGTGAGGAACTCCTATCTCTGCTGCCCACCTATCCGTGTTTTAGCTGTCTCTGGAAGGAAAGAACCTGGCAGAGCTATGTTATGTTGATACTCAGTCTGCATATGTTAGAGAAGCCACTAAGCTGCTTTAACTGATGCTGGGGCAGGGGCAGATCAGCCCACAGAAAAAGGGGGCCATAACTGGGTCCCTGACCCCAAACTCCACCCAGGGGAGAACATGGCCAATATAACTTAGTTTCAAATATGAAGAAGTTGACATGCTGTTATTTGTATGAGTCAACATTATTTTATTTAGGGAACTGAAAACTATTTCTGCTTTTTTTAATGTATGTTTTAATTTGTTCTAGTGTGAGACTGTATACCTCTGCCTCTGGACAAGATGTTACTTCTCTTTAAGTTTTTCCAAAGGAAATATGTCAAACAAGTATTTTGAACAAAGCTTGAAACACTAAACTAACAAAATATGTTTTGAAAGCTTTATGCTTAAACTTAACCCATGTTGTGCTTATTTTAAATTTAAATGTATGCATGACTGGGCAAAGATTGCAAAGGATTCCTCCGATTCATTCAGAATTCCCACTGGGGGAAAATGCATAAATATATATATAAATTGTCAGTAATACATCCTCATTTAATATGCTTGAAAATTCCATTCTGCTACCAATGTGTTACCCAAAATTATCATCCCTCCAAGTTCAGGTCAACGGTCAATGGTGAAAAATATACAGTTCAAGAATGACTATACTAAGTCATAGCAATGGATCCATTGCAAAAATGGGATCCTGTGATAAGTACTCTGTTAGGCAGCATTACAGAGACCCTTGTTTATCTTTTCATCGAACTCATACTCACATACTCTGTTCAGTTGTTTTAGTACTCTAAGAAGCCTGAAAATAATTTCTTCTTTCCCTACCGATTTTGTCATTTTTCATTTAGCAAACATTAATTAGTGCTCCCCTGTTTCTTGTCAAACACAAGCCAATACAGCTCTGGTGGTCTTACTTCCTTGTTTGTGTACCATCATAATTAACTGAGAATATGGTAGATTAGCTATTCAACTGTACGTCCTCTGCTGGCTGGTTGACTCTTGCAGCAAGGCAAAAATGTTATCTAGAGGATTGCAATTAAACATTCAACATTTATTCTGCCATGCTATTTGTCTGTACCATGATATTTTCTATAATTCATGCAGAAAATTCCACTAATACCATAGTAAGGTCAAAAACAGTGGTGTAATAGATGCTGATGATTTATTGATTATCACTGTATACACAGATGTGTGCGCATTGGTAATTCTTTGGGTGTGCAGTGGTAATTAGTTATAATTTCTTATCAACAGTAAGATGAATGAAAAATGAAGAAAAAAAAATTTTGGTCGACATGCCTAATCAGTTTCTAACCGCTTTATGGCAGACCAGTGGTTCTTAATCAGGGATCCAGGGCCCCCTGGGGGTCCATGAGCAGGTTTGGGGGATCTGCCAAGCACAGCCAGTATTAGACTTGCTGCGGCGTAGGTCAGAAAGCTGAAGCCCGAGGCTTTGAGCCCCACTACCTGGGGCTGAAGCCAAAGCCTGAGCAGCTTAGCTTCACAGGGGCCCCTGTGGCCCCAGGCAATTGCCCTGTCCCCCAGCCCCCCAAGGCAAGGCCCTGGCTTTTATATGCAGAAAACCAGTTGTGGCACAGGTGGGCCATGGAGTTTTTATAGCATGTTGGGGGGGTGTGGGGGCTCGGAAAGAAAAAAGTTTGAGAACCCCTGTGGCAGACCACACTGTGGGCCCAAAAACTTGACACTGTCCTTTTAAAAACTATTACGGATGACCTTACAAATAAATGTTTACCACACTATAGTATTAGTATCTCACTACCATATAGAAAATACCTTGGTAAAATCAATACAGAAGAATAAATATTTCCTTTTCAAGTTTCCCACTGTATTCACAAGAGTTGGGAACTCTGATGAAAAAGATCTAATCTACCCTTTGAAACTAAAAATATCCCTTACCATTCTCTGAGGTATATCTTAGGTCTTGTAATGCAGCTACAGCAGCTTGAGTTCCTTGAACGTCTTCAGCCTCTGTGATGTGCAGATACTGAGTGGATGATTCCTCAGAAATTTCAGTTGTTAGCTAAAAAACAGGTCAATTATCTCATTTTAACTCTTGAGAATTACAGAGGGCACTTGGTACCCCAAATTTAAATAGGGAAAAACTGGATGACAGATTTATAACAGCATATTTTATAAAAGAACATGAGAAATCCTGGCCCCGTGGGAGTCCATGGAAATTTTGCCATTGATTTTAATGGAAGCCAAGATTTCACCACATAAACTTATTTATACTTCTATCAGACTTCCAGATAGTTGCATCAAGTTCATTTACAAAATGCAATGTTCATTTGACTTTATTTTTATTGTGCATGTAATTTATAATTAATAACCTAATCACACACTTATTAGACTCTAAGGAAGATATTTTGGGCCAAATTCTCCTTTTAGCTATACTGCCAATATGAATTTGGACAAATTCCTTTGAAGCCAGAAAATGACCCTTTGTGTCAAGAAGATTGGCTACTTACCTTGCAAAAAGAGTTAAGTTGTCCACAAGTATTCCAACTTCTGGTTTGCACGTGCCCCATGCACATGAGATCAGATTTTTTTGAAGAGCAGTGTTTGTTGGGACCACACTTGCTCCCAATAGCCAAGGACACAGCCATTGGGTCAGCCACAATGACCCTTCAGTTTCTTCCCTAAAGCAGAATCCAAGTGATACAGGATTCTGCAAAAGCAGCAAAAAATCCTGTGGCACCTTATAGACTAACAGACATTTTACAGCATGAGCTTTCGTGGGTGAATATCCACTTCGTCGGATGCAAGGATTCTGCAATAGCAGGGCAGGAGGGTGGGTTGTAGGATACAAGTGGATAACACATCTTGAAGAACCACAGTTACTGCAGAGTAAGAAACCACTTTTCTTCAAGTGACTGTCCACAAAGATCTCATTTCTGTTCATTCGCGAGCAATAATCTCTTTTCATGGAGGTGGTTTTCAGAATCTGCTGACACAAGGACTGCAGGACAACGCAGCCAAATCAGACATTTGACCTGGAGTCCTCTGTCAAGGAGTCGTGTCGAGCAAAGGTGTGAACTGAACTCCAGGTAGCTCAGTGGTTCTCAAACTATTGTACTGGTGACCCCTTTCACACAGCAAGCCTCTGAGTGCGACCCCCCCTTATAAATATATAAACAAGTGTTTTTAATTTAACACTATTATAAATGCTGGAGGCAAAGCGGGGTTTGGAGTGGAGGCTGACTGCTCACAACTCCCCATTAATAACCTCGCGACCCCTTGAGGGGTCCCGACTCCCATTAGAGAAGCTGCTTACACAGTGTGTTAGAATGGGCTCTTATCTGTGAAAATGGGTCCAACTGAGCTATTGCAAATCGGTTACAATCAGGAACTTCGTATATATATTGGTTGATTCTTCATCCCGTCAACAAAGGCCAGGAATGTATCAGAGAATTCCTGAATAGTCAATCTTGACTACACCTAAGGTGTGAAAGCTTCCCTTTGACTATTATGAGGCTTGGGAAATAAAACTGGCGAATCACTTGATTCAGGAGAAAGTAACAACTCTGGGCAAGAATTTTAGGTGAAGCCTCAATGTTACCTTGTCCTTATGGAATACTGTATATGGTGGTCTTGTTGTGAGGGCTTGGATCTCTCCTACTCTTTGGGCTGAGTTCACTATCACTTAGGGTAGGTCTATACTTACCTGCCGGGTTGACGGGTAGCGTTTGACTTCTCGGAGTTCGAACTATCGCGTCTAATCTAGACGCGATATATCAAACTCCGAACGCGCTCCCGTCGACTCCGGAACTCCACCATCGCAAACGGCGGTGGTGGAGTCGACGGGGGAGCCGCGGACTTCGATCCCGCGGCGTCTGGACAGGTAAGAAGTTCAAACTAAGGTAGTTCGACTTCAGCTACGCTATTCGCATAGCTGAAGTTCGACCCCCCACCCTAGTGTAGACCAGGCCTAAGAAGCAATATTCATAGACAGCTGGTATAAGCAACAGGTTGCTAAATGTTCAAAGGGAGCCCCATCAGCCTTATTACATAATGTTGAGGTCCCAGGAGCTCTGTATGATTGGAGGAAAGACATGGATGAGGCCTTTGAGGAACCTAGCAACTACAAGGTGTGCAAAAACTATGTAACCAAAACTGTTACATGCTGGAGCTAGCAGCATATTATGGGCTGCCTCCCACCTTCGTCAGGACCTTAAGTATGAGTGAAATGGATGGATAAACATAGAATATCAGGGTTGGAAGGGACCTCAGAAGGTCATCTAGTCCAACCCCCTGCTCAAAGCAGGCCCAATCCCCAAACAGATTTTTACCCCTGTTCCCTAGATGGCCCCCACAAGGATTAAACTCACAACCCTGGGTTTAGCAGGCCAATGCTCAAACCACTGAGCTATCCCATTCCGAGTCTCAGTGCTCAGGGGATGAGTAAGGCATCTGACGGGGAGACTGGGCTTGATTGTCCCCCTCCCCAAGCCTCCCACTCACTCCCAGAGCAGATAGTTAGCATTTGTTGTTCCAGTCCGTGGCAAACAGGTCTATTCACATTGCAGACAATACTTCACAGAATTGAGTCACTGACAGAATATTCATGAGCGTGTGAATACTGTCTGTTAAGCTGGTTCACCTGGGTGTTTTTAAAACCTGGAATATGTAGGGCCATTAGAGTGAGGTGATGATAAACACACCATTCCCAGAGATGGACTGATTCCTGGCAAAGAGGCAACAATAGAGCCCCTCCATGCCTGTTGACGGAGTACATAGTGATGTCCATCAGTATTTGGATGTTGGTTCCTCAGAGTGAGAGCAGAAATACCGTGTATGCTAGGCAAAAGGCTCTTATCTCTAGCATATTTATGTGGAGATTTAGTTCTTGGGGAGGCCTTGTGTCTGAATTTGGTCTAGAGGAGATCCCCTTCCAAGAGCTTGTCTACTCAATGACCCTAGTCCTCACCAGCTGGGGTGTTAATTCTAGTAGACAGGGAAACCATGTGCCAATATCTGAGAGTCTAAGGAGTCCTTCTCAACATACTCCAAGGGGGGGAATAACTGTTCAACTTGTATGGTAGACAACAGTGAGTATGGTACTTTAGCTAATGGGGGTGGTAACTGAGTAAGTCTTGGTGTGGATTGTAGTGGGGCGGCTGCCCCACTCCTGGAGAGTGTGGGCTGCGGCAGGCAAGGGCACCTGTGCAGACAGGGAGCCAATCAAGGAAGGGCTTATGGTGAGCCAATCAGGGCCCAGTTTGGAGACAGCCAATCAGGGCCAGGCTCAGCCCTATAAGAGGGCTGCCCAGGAGGGGAGCAGTCAGTCTGTTCCAGGCCTTCGAGAGGGGAAGGTCAGTCACCAAAGGTGGAAGACCAGCACCGCGGACAGCGCAGTGCTGGCCAGGCTTGGGGAGGCTAGGGAGCTCTAGCCCGGAGCCTGCCAGGCTGCAGGCCCTGAAGGGAAGGGCCTAGCGGGTGCAAGGGGCCGTAGGGGAAGCGGCCCAGGGGAAACAGACAGACGAGGGAAGAGAAAGAGGACAGCAAGGCTGCTGCCAGAGGGTCTCTGGGCCGGGATCCAGAGTAGAGGGCGGGCCTGGGTCTCCCCCTTCCCCCTCTGCAGTACATCCAGCCATTAGCTGTAGGGAGTGGCCATTGTACTACGCCAGATCCCTGACAAGAGGGATTGGACTCAGAGGGTGGTTGGACATGGTGGCTGGGGTGTAGGACTGCTGATCATCGACCCCCGGAAGGGGGTATGGATGGACTAAGGGGCACTGCCGGAGGGCAGTGGCCTCGAAGAGAATGCCGCCAAGCAGGGAGCAACGCGAGACCAGAGACGCCAATCGAGGGCGGAACGACGGACGAGACACCACCAGGAGGGGCGCTCCCCTGTACAGAGCTAATTCCTGGAGTCACCAGCGGGAGGCGCCAGGTTGTGAGTCCCCGATCCGTTACATGGATAAACAACCAGTACCAGTTAACAGAGGAGACTCCAGCTCAAATACTAGAAAGTTCCTTGTTTACATTGGCCTCAGTAGCACTACAAAAGTGATTTCCACTCCTTCTTGTCAACTGTTGAGAATAGCCCACTTTCACCTTAATTGAATTGGCTCGTTAGCACTGACCCCCCCACTTGGTAAGGCAACTCCCATCTTTTCATATACTGTGTATTTATACCTCCCTACTGTATGTTTCAACTCCGCCGTTGCTTGGTCCCAAGCCCAAGACGCGAAAGGAGGAGGGTTGTGCGTTGGGCTGGCAACTCACCACGTAAAAAACAAGCGCTACAGAAACGTCAACCAAATCTTCAGAAATTCATAAAATTGTGGGTAGCCAGCCGGAGATTCAGGCAGTAATGCCAAATATGACAAATGGGGATCAAAGCCGAAAGGAAGTCCCTGTTTCGATGGAGTCTCTGGTCAAACCCAAAAAACAAATAAAGATAGTGGTATGGAACGTTCGAACAATGTATGAAACAGGGAGAACAGCATCAATAACAAAGGAAATGAGAAAATATGGCATTAACATTCTTGGGATTAGTGAGATGAGGTGGATGGACACTGGTATGTTAATACTGGACTCTGGTGAGACAATTTTTTATTCAGGACGCATAGATGGACATCACCATGAAGGGGTGGGCATCACTGTCGACAAAGAGACGAGAAAGAGTTTGTTAGGATGGAGTCCTGTTACCTCCAGAATAATAAGAGCGAGATTCTTCTCCAGATATGCGAAGACTACCATCATCCAATGTTATGCACCTACTGAACAAGCTGAGGAGGAGGAAAAAGACTTGTTCTATACCAGACTCCAGGAAGAGATACTTAAGACCCCATGCCACGACATCCTGATTTTGATGGGCGACTTCAGTGCTAAAGTCGGTTCCAGCAATGCCGGGTATGAAGCATGCATGGGGCGGGAAGGAGTTGGAGAGAGAAATGACAACGGTCAACGATTTGTAGACTTATGTCTTGAGAATGGACTGGTGATAGGTGGAACAATCTTCCAACATAAGACAATACACAAGCTGACATGGATATCACTGGATGGGAAAACCAGGAACCAAATTGATCACATTGCAATCAATCGGAAGTGGAGAGGGTCACTGCTGGATACTAGAGTATTAAGAAGTGCAGATGTAGGTGGTGACCATCATCTTGTATTGAGCAAGCTTCAGATAAAATTGAGAAAGACGAAGAAAGTTTATGGGCAACAAATTTTCGACTCAAGGAAGTTGGAAGAACCGCCGGTAAAGGCACAGTTCATATTGGAGCTCTCAAAAAAATTTCAACTTCTAAATGACTTGCGAACTGGTAATATAAACACTTTTTGTGACAACGTCAAGAAGGCATATGTAGAGACCAGCAAGACAGTGCTTGGCTACAAGAGAAGAGAGCGGAAAGTATGGATTTCAGATCACACATGGAAACTCACTGAGGAGAGGAAGACAGCAAAACTACGCATGCTAACTGGAAGGGATGAACAACAGAAAGCTGCGAGCAAAGAATGTAGGGAGAAAAACAAGGCTGTGAAGAGAAGTGCCCGAAAAGACAAAAGGGATTATATTACCAGTCTGTCAAGAGGGCACAGTCAGCAGCCGCGCGGGGCGACACAAGAACTGTGTATAGAATCACGAGGACTTTGACAGGAGGGTTCAGCAATAGGTCAACAGCGGTTAGAGGAAAGAATGGGAGAATATTGATAGAAGAGAAAGAACAAATCAATCGATGGGCAGAGCATTTTAGAGAGACTTTAAATAGATCAAATCCTGAAGAGGTAGTTGAAATAGAGGAAACGAGTTTTCAGATGGAGGTAGAATGTAGTTTTCAGATGGAGGTAGAGCGAGAGATAGAAGAGGCTATTAGACAGACAAAAGCAAACAGGGCACCAGGTGAAGATAGAATAACCACAGAAATGCTAAAAGCCGACCTGAATATGAGTGCCAGGATTCTAAAGGAGCTATTCAACAAGGTGTGGGAAGAAGAGAAGGTAGCTGAAGCATGGAAGAAAGGTATCATCGTGAAATTACCAAAGAAGGGTGATTAGTCTTTGTGTAGTAATTGGAGAGGTATAAACTTGTTATCAGTGCTCGGGAAGGTTTTCTGCAGAGTTCTGTTACAGAGAATAAGACAAGCAGTAGAAGAGATCCTGAGGGAAGAACAAACAGGATTTAGGAGTGGGAGAGGATACGTTGATCAGATATTTGTACTACGTACGATAATGGAACAATCTCTTGAATGGAACTCGCCGCTGTTCATTAATTATCTCGATTTCGAGAAGGCATTTGATAGTGTCCACCATCCATCTCTCTGGAATATCTTAAAAATATATGGATTCCTTTCGAAAGTGATTAACATCTTCAAAGATATGTATGCCGGCAATAAGTGTTGTGTTCGCCATGAAGGACAGCAGAGCGAGTGGTTCCATGTGAGAACGGGAGTTAGACAAGGGTGTGTTATTTCGCCTATTCTATTTCTTGTGGTCACAGATTGGGTGATGCGGAAAGCCACTGAAGATAGGCCAAGAGGGATCACATGGGGACCCTCTGGTCATATTGAAGACTGTGACTTTGCGGATGAAATCGCCCTGATTTCAAGCTCTCAGACGGACCTCCAAGAGAAGACTGATAGAGTAGGTAGAGTAGCATGGTGCGTAGGACTTAATATTCATTCCGGTAAGAGCAAAATAATGAAAGTAAAAACAGCCAGCTCGACGAAGACAGTGTCATGTGACGTAGACTTGGAGGAGGTGAACGACTTCAAATATCTTGGTAGTTACATATCGGCTGATGGCAATATTCAGAAGGAGATATCTACCAGAATCGGTCTTGCAGCAAATGCATTCTATAGACTTCAGAATATTTGGAGGTCAACCATCTTGCAAATGAAAACCAAAGTAGAGATCTACAGGTCGAACGTCCGCTCTGTGTTGCTCTATGCGGCGGAAACATGGAGGACCAACAAGAAGATAGAAAGTCGGCTTCGGGGCTTTGAAGGAAGGTGTCTTAGGCGAATTTTTAACATACATTGGCCGCAGCGTATCACCAATGTTGAAGTGAGCCGATTAACAGTCATCAACAATATAGTGGATGAAGCCAAACAACGAAGATAGAGGTGGCTGGGGCATGTGTTGAGAATGGATGCTGACAGACACCCTCGTGTTGCCCTACGATGGACACCACAAGGAAGAAGGAGGAGAGGTAGACCACTGGGGATGTGGCGAAGGACCATTGAAGAGGAAATGAAAGGTATGGGAATGAAGTGGGATGAAATCTGCTGTCTCGCTCAAGAACAAAATGAATGGAGGAGAGTGGTTGGCGTCTTATGCTCCACAGGGAGTGAATAAGAAGAAGACGACGACTGTATGTTTCACTCCATGCATCTGATGAAGCCCATGAAAGCTTATGACCAAATAAATTTGTTAGTCTCTAAGGTGCCACAAGACTCCTCGTTGTTTTTGCTGATACAGACTAACACGGCTACCACTCTGAAAGAAGGTCCTTAAAGTATCAAAATTCTTTAGGTACCAATAGCATCAAAGAATGGGTTGAGCGAGAACCTGTAGAGGATAGCTTTGGTACCAAGGTAGCTGGCACCCAGTGCTTGGTATTGGAAAGAATTGACTCTGATTACATCAGTAACATAGGCAGTTGAACAGTCTTTGGTATCATAGACTTCCAGGTTATCAGTACCGACTGTTATTTGGGGACAAGCATAGAATCCTCCTGGAATCGGCTCTGCAGCTCTGGGTATGGGTACCTAAGCTCAGTACCAAGTCTGTTTTTGACGACTGACTCCTTGAATCTGTCTTCATCAGGCAACGAGGAGGAAATATTTGTAAGAGGCATCAACTCCTTGTCCGCTCTTGATTTTTGCACCTCCAAGGTTTCCTCCATAGCCTTCTTGTGCATCGGTGACCCAGACTTTCTCAGAGGTTTTGTCTTTACCTCTTTCTGCATACAGGCAGATGGTGATGCTACCTTTGCTGAGGTCTTCAGTGCTGTAGATGTAACCAGTACAGCCTAGGTCTCAAGTGGCCTCCAGTGACCAAGATCTTGGGGTGGACAGGGCACTAGCTATACTAGGAGGTCTATGTACTGGGGGAGGAGGGGTCCTCTGCCCCTGGATCTGAAGCTGGTCTTAAGGCTTGCTTCATAATCAGGAGTTAAAACTTGATCTCCCTATTTTTTTGGGATCTACCTTTGAAAGAAGTGCAGATCCTGCACTCACTGGGAACATGAATGTCTCCCAAAGAGTGGAGGCACTGACTATGCCCATCACTTATCAGGATAGCCTCGCAGCAGGAGAGACACCTTTTAAATCCCAAGAGCCCAGCATCTCCAAGCAAAATAACAAAAAATGACCCCATAATAGGGAAAGATTTTAAATCAATCCGTGTCTATCAATAATTTTTTTAAAAGAAAAAGATAAAAGGGAACAACTTTTCCAACAAATTTAAAACACTATCAAGGAACTAACTACATACTAACTAACCGCTAAATACAGTACTAAAGAGAACAGGCACACAGCAGACTCCATCTCAGGCCAAAGGACGTTGACAAGGGACTGAGGGCTGTTCGTCTATGGCCCTTTACACCTTTGGTACAGGGCATGAGGGTGTGAGCTTCCATGTGTAGACCAAACAGGCACAGGCACCAAAAATCTCTGATCAAAGATGCAGAGTACAGGTGCACCTGAACTGGAGCACCCACGTGGACAGTATCTAAAGAACCATCAATTGTTATCTTGTTAATCCTGCTAGACATTACAGTAGTTAACCGTAGCACTTTATTACTCCTGGGGGACTTCTGCACTGCTGTGCATGCAGAATTTGAGCAGAAATTCATGTTGCGCATGCAGAATTTCCTCCCCCAGAAATGGGCTGCAGAGCTGCTGGCCACCAGTAGGGGCTGCTGTACCCAGCAGAGCCTAGCTTGCAAATAGGAGACACTGCTGGGGGAGGGAGAGGGAACTGGAGGGTTCCTGGGAACTGCAGTTCTCAACATGCCCTAAAAGGAGGAGGCGGCATGCAGGAAACTCCACACGAGCCCAGGACCCAGCATCAGGATATTTCTCCTTTTGGGTCCTGAGCTTTCGGGGGGAGGGAAAGAAGGGGTGCAGGTGTTTGGGCTGCGGGGTCCACAGCTGGGTTCTGGAGGGGGGGGGCACAGATGTCTGGGCGAGGGGGGGGGACCTGCAACTGGGCTCTGCGGGTGTGAGTGTCTGGGCTGGGGGGGAAACCCGCATCTGGGCTCTGATGGGGAGGGGGCAGAGAAACAGGAAGTGGGTTGTTGTAGGAGTTTCTTTAACTCTCTACTCCTGGGGGAAATTTTGTGTGTGTCTGTATTGTTACAGACATACTTGCTGACAGGTATTTTGAAATAAATTAGCAACTGTATGCATTCAAGCCAGAGATAATGGAGAGAAGACAACTTTCCACCATGAAAGGAAGTCCATAATACACTTTTCACACACATTCTATATCTTTAGAGATTTTGGAAATTTTGGGGCAAAGATGTAGCAATTTTGTTTTTACCTCCCACTTTGCTTCTCCGTCATGTTCCACTAATTTCAGGCCATGCTTGTTCTTAAGATGTCTGTTGAACTCCCATTTTGTACCATACACAAAACTGCAAACTGGGCATTTAATGCCACCTGGGGAAAAAAACAGAAACAAAAGAAGATATTTTTGGTATAATTTAACTTCACTGCAATGATCCCAGAGTACCCTCTTACTACAATTACATTTTTGGGATACAAGAAAGCCATACGGGACTATTCAAGTTTGCGCCTTTTTCTGTCAACCTAAGCGGCAATACCTCATAAGATTTTGCTTTCTCTGTGTACTGATCACTTATTATTTTAAATATAATCAGATTACACCAATTCTTTGCCTTTTTTCTTATGAAAGTAATTTGGTCAAATATCAGAACTTAGATGCATGCAGTTAGGCAAACTAGTGTTTGTTTTCACTGGATTCCCCCCAACCCCAAACCAAAACACAAATAGATTGAATACTACAGTGTGTTATACCAGATGACTAGACCACACTAAATTAAATAAATATAAATATTAGGGGAGCGACTTGTGCCTTCTTAAGTACTATACCACCAGATGGCCCTCTAGACATCATCATCCATTACCCTGGCAAACGATGGCTCCTGCTAGTGCTATCTAATTAAATGCTTGATGTGTACTCTGGTAGGCTGATTACAAGCCAAGTTCTCATTGCACACAGTATTCCATTAATAAAGTGATTAGATAGAGCATTCATTTGTACAGCAATGGAAAGCCAGCATATGGTATTCTGCAGATGGAATGAAATTAAACTTTATATTCTGATAAAGCAGAATAAAATTTAGTTTCGCTCTCAGGCTCTTTCACTGACACTTATTAATCCTCAAGGATGCCACTCCCTCCCTCTCCCTGGCTATTATAATCTTTACCAAACCTCCCTATTACAGCAGAGGCTCACTGCTATGTCATCATAACTAAAGTGAAATTGCTTCTCTATTAATGGGCGTAATATGCAACAGAGCACAAAAGCTTAACCTTTAGTTCAGATTAGGACAAAGACTCTCCATTGCAAAAAAGGGAAATCAAATATTCATTTCACATCACACTTTAATAAAAAAATCATTTGGGAGAAAGACCTTTCTATATTACTTCTAAATTAAAATTACTAGAACACTACACCACGCTAATTAAAGCTGCAACTTTTGTCACTGTGACTAATTAAGGAACAACAAATGGAAATATGCAAACTGCTAATGTACAACTGTGTCATTAATTGGCATCAAAGCTCAGGAAAATTAATTTTTACTCAATTCATTAAATACTTGGGCCAGATATAGAAAAGGTCAGTGAATGACATACCTTATCCACTTTTGACACCAATATTGGTGTCTATAATATAATGTAATGTACTCTATACTTCCATAGCACTTTCCATCACAGGATCTCAATGCACTTTTAAAGCAATTTACTGACACAACATCCCCATGAGATAGGTCTTATTACAGGTCTGTTGCTTCTTACGCGCATTTAACATGCGCGATTTCAGCTTTACGCGGTTGGCAAAAACAAAACAAAAAAAGAGAAAAATAACAATTTTAATACTGTACCTGTAGTGCGGGCGATTCCGCCCGCCATTCAACTCAATGTAATTTTGACTATATGCAGTTTTCGCTTTACGCGCTAACCGCGGAACGGAACCCCTGCGTAAGATGAGACTCGCCTGTATCTGTATTGCAGTAGCACCAACAGGCCCCAGCTGTGATTGCAAGATGCTCTACAAACACAGAAATAGAAAGTCCCTGTCCTATAAAGTCTATAAGCCATATGAACAAGACAGACTATAGATATGAGGGAAACAGGGTGAAGAGAGGGGAAGCGGGTCATCTGTAGTTTAGACAAAGAAAGGATAAGTGATTTGTCTTGGGTCACAAAGAAAGTCTGAGGAAGAAATGGGGACAGAATCCATGCCTGCTGACTCCCAAGATCTGGAGATTATCTCCATATCATGCTTTCCTGTTTGATTACCTAACCAAGCAAGTGACCAAGGTTCCAAAAGCAATTAAAAAAACCCAAAACATTAAAAACAGTGTGTAGAGTGTATCACAAGATATTTTTGAGCCCTATGCCGGCTGGACATAGTGTTAGAATATTAATTTTCCATTGTTAAACATTTTTTAAAAATCAATTTTGTTGTAAGTTATATAATTCTATAAAGCTGAGGTGTACGAAAGTATCTTCTTTTCTGCGATTCACTGCTGCTATGAATTTCTAATAGCAGTCTAAAAATAAAATACTGCTGTGTGTCACTTGGCTGTGTAATTCTTTGGATGATTAGCATCACACCTCTTGTTCTGTATATGCACTTTCAGAAGGCTTTGGGAAGCATTTAATAGTCTACATGAAAATAATTTTCAATTAAGGTATTTATACAAGTTAAAAGATGGAGTCTCAACTTTTAATTCTGAATGTTTTTCCCTGGGTCACAATTTCAGTGTTATTTAAAGGTGGTTTAGCATTTCTGATGGACAAGGATTGTTTGAAAAAGAATAATTTGGAAATGCTTTTTAGAAATAATGACATGTTTGGGAGAATTATATTTTATTCATTATCTAATAGTTTGGCATTAGTCTGGTATCTATTCTGTAATAAAAAGGGAAATTCTAAAGTTTCCAAAAGGCACTTATTTAAAAAAAAGTTGTGTATGTTCCATTCAAAATGGAAAAAAACAAAAACCTCAGAAATGATCAAAAATAAAATAAGAAATGTGACTCTACCAAACAGCTCAGCACTTTCAACACAATGCAACATAATATTTAATCAAGTTTCCCTTTTATTTCCCTCCAGGAACCAGAACTGTACAAACTTTGTGCTTCCTGAATCTCTAAATACACTTCATGCTCAACAAGCTATCAGATTGTTCGCTTTGGTCTATCTGCCAAGTGTTTGATAGCAAAACCTCTCTTGGGATATAGTAGACTTGTACGTATCTGCTTTAGCAGCATCTGGGTATGGCTACTCTGCAAAGAAAGAATTATGGTTTCAAAATAAATAATTAAGACCATGGTGGCTATCAAATGTAAATAATCAGATAACAGGAACCAGCAGCGCTGTCCCCTGTTTAAAAAAAGGATGTAAGAAGTGAAATGAATGAATGAAAGCTTTTAGATTTAGAAAAATCTGCAATGAACAGAATTATTTCATGCTACGAATATATATGTATAAACACACTTCTCTCTTCCTTTGATTGTTGCTTTGGTTCTGAGGGTTAATCTTGAATGTCAAGCATTTCCTACATTCTCCAATTTGCAGTTTATTTGATATCCCATAGCAGCTTACATAATGCAAATCAACTGCAGCTGCAAGCAAGAAGCTAGGGTAATCAGTTTTCACCAATATTAGTTGGACATCTAGGCCAACTAAGATAATTAATTTCCACTTTGGAAACCAAGGCAGTTGTCTGAGAGTGGAAGAGACTTTCAGTTCAAGAGTGCAGAGTCCATTTCCAAATGAAAACCAAGCATATTTTTACCCCACCTGCATAGGCAAGAGGGAGAAGTAACTAACCCCAACAGTTTCAAAGCAGCATACTGTGCTTTAGCAGTGAAATGGCCATTAAAGGGAAAGATATACAAAGATATAAAGGACAGTGAGGCACTCAACTTCGATTGAAAGTGAATGGGCCATAGCAACGTAACTCCAATTTGTATATTTGAAAATCTCCCCCTAAATCAATGGGAGTTGAATGGTTAAAAACCCCATTCAATGCTTTGAATAATTATACTTAAGTGTGAGGCCAAAGCCGTTTCCATTTAAAACAGATCTGCACTTGTTTACCTTTCTTGACTTGACTTGTTTATTGGGGGATTAATTTGGTGCCATTCAGTCTCAGTTCTCATCTCAAGATTAGCTCAATCTTTCAAAACTATCATGAAAATTTATCAGCTGATTACTCATTTGAAAAGAGACTGAAAAGATTGGGATTGTTTACCTTAGACAGGAGATGAATAAGTGGGGACCTCATAAAAGTATATAAAATAATAAATGCTGTAGAGAAGACAGATTGAGAACTTCTGTTCACCCTGTCTCATAACGTTTGGCACGTGGCCTGCCAAGATAAGACCCTTGGAGGGCCAGGCCGATTTGTTTACCTGCCACATCTGCAGGTTCGGCCAATCGCAGCTCCCACTGGCCGCGGTTCACCGCTCCAGGCCAATGGGGGCTGAAGGAAGTGGCATGGGATGAGGGATGTGCTGGCCACGGCTTGCTGCAGGCCAATGGGGGCTGCGGGAAGTCACGGCCAGCACATCCCTCATCCTATGCCACTTCCCTCAGCCCCCAGGTTCACTGCTCCAGGCCAATGGGGGCTGAGGGAAGTGGCATAGGATGAGGGATGTGCTGGCCGTGGCTTCCCGCAGCCCCCATTGGCCTGCAGCAAGCCGTGGCCAGCACATCCCTCATCCCATGCCACCTCCTTCAGCCCCCATTGGCCTGCAGCAAGCCGTGGCCAGCACATCCCTCATCCCATGCCACTTCCTTCAGCCCCCATTGGCCTGGAGCGGTGAACTGAGGCCATTGGGAGCTGCGATCGGCTGAACCTGCGGACGTGGCAGGTAAACAAATCGGCCCGGGCCACCCAGGGGCTTACCCTTGTGGGCTGCATGCCAAATGTTGCCGATCCCTGGAACAAGGACACAGTAAATGAAATCATAATCTTGCCATTTCAGAACCTAGAAAAGGAAACACTTTTTCACACATGTAATTCAACTGTGCAACTCACTCCTCAATGTTCACCTTCAAATCAACTTTGCTTTGACAGTGAAAATAAACAGACAGATGTGTTGCTTTTAACTGGAAATTTACCTTGTTGGATAAGGGCTTCTGCAGCGAGTTCACCAGTACCAACATTAACATACTCTTCATTAGGATGCTTCCTGTTGTAATGCCTCTTCAGGGAGCCAGATATATTGCAGGAATAATGGCAGTGTGCACAACGGAAAGGCTAGCAAAAAAAAAAAAAAGAGAGTTACAATTGGTCATACACGTCTGCTTTCTGTATAGATGGGTCCAAGCTGCAGTAGTCAGACTCAAACTTCCCCAAACTTGAAGAGGGTTCACATTGGTTAGGGCATATATCTGTCTCATTTATTCCAGGAGCGGACCTTTCAAACCAACGCACAAGTATGTTTTAGCTAACTCTTACAGAAAATGTGTTGCTTTTTTAATCGCTTATTATAAACTATGTATCCTCACAACACTATTTCACAAGTACAAACACCTACACTGTGTTTTTAAGTAATTATTTTCCACAATTGGTAATTACGGGTCTGAACAGGCAAAGGCATGCTATCGAACATACTGCTTAGCACCCTGAGTAGGATCAGGGTCTCTCACTGCTGTAGGCAATATATAATCTTGATTTGAAAGGGGAAGGGAGGACAGGAGTAACTGAGTACCTGTCAGTAAATAAACATTACTTTTATGTATAAATAAGTTTTGAGGGCTTTGTTCTGGTAATGTCTATAAAATTACAAGTGCATGGTAAAGCAGGTTGAAAGCATTAAGAAAGTCACAATGTAGGCATTTTTAGTATTATTAAACTATATAGCAGTGAAATGAATGCTCTGAAAACTTAATGCCATATTTCTTGAGTGTAAATTTAATATATACTGTCTTGTAATGCTTTACACCTCATGTCTGTTCATGTCTGGATAGTGGGCAATGTATGAGCTGTTATGGCAGTTCTAATTCACCGGGAGTTTCCTACAGATCAGCTGAATCCTCAACTAACCAGATGAGACAGGTTCAAAGCTTCCAGAGTAGTGCAAAACAATGGCATTGGAATAATTTTTATAGTTGGGGCGCTGAAAGCCATTGAACAAAACTGTAAGCCTTGTATATGACGGAAACCACATCAAGCCAGGGGATAATGCTGCACCCGCAGCACCCACAGTTCCAGCACCCCTGGTGCAAAACAGCCTTATGCCAAGGTCTACATGAAATTTTTGCCAGTATCGAAATGGCTATTAGGGGATCAATTCTTTCTAACAATTCTATACTGGCAAAAGCCCTAGCGTAGACACAGTTATATCAGCACAGAAGTTCTTTTGCCAATACAGACTATTTTGCTTGCTCAACAGGCATAAAAAGTACTGGCAAGAAAGTGCTTTTTTGCCAGCATAAACTGTATCTGTACTAGGAGGGTTTTCCTGATAAACTATGCTAGCAACACTTTTAAATGTACATTATGTCTCAGTGGGGCTCAGGATCTGGCCCTCCGTGTCTTGTTTTCCCATCTGTAAAGTGGTTTTGTGAGGCTAAACTAATTAATGTTTGCAAAGTACTTTGAGGTCTAATGACAGATGAATATAGAAGTATTGTATTCCCATAGTGCTTTATGCAAGGGAAAGAGCATTAGACCCAGTGTTCTAGCAAATTCACTGGATAAATATGTTTTTCTACCTGCAATACCCCTGCACTTCCAATTGGATGCAGTATTTTTCTCTTCCCGTCCTTAACTACAGAGCTGCTGTGCTTTTACCTACACCAGAGGTATGTTGTGAGGCTTAATTCTTGCAGCGTGTTTTCAGAGCCTGTAGAAGGGACTGTTTGGTCAGCAGGCTTACTGGCAGGGCTTCCTGCGCCAAGATCTATTTTAGGTCAATGTGTCCTGAACGGGGTTCAGTTGGGTCAACCTCCTAGTCAGTAACCCCCAACTTCTGCTCATCCAAGGAATAAGCATAGAGGAATCTGGGGTGGATAGGGAGACCTGGGCTCTCCCTATCCACCAGGACTTGGCCCACGGCCTTGAAAGTGCGATAGCGTGGCAAGGCCACCTCCTGCTCACATTCCCTTGGGACACTTGCACCACACTGCGGCACCCAGTGTGGTAGGATGGCTGCTGTTCTGTTATAGTCCTTTGCTCAAACCCCAGAGTCTCAGAATGGATGCACGTGACTCTCTGGTGGCCCTGCACGTGGTACTCCCTACCTCTGGGATGATGATAGAAAATAGGAGGAAAGGTCACAGCTGGACCTTCTTGGTAAGAGCTTCTTCTTCTACTGTTGCAGAACAGTGTCCTCCAAGAAATGGCTTCTGTCCACCTCACTGCCTGGATTTCTGGAGCTCTCTTTATACAGCTCCTTTTCCCAGAAGTATGCTCAGCAGTGACTATGGAGTATTTCCTGGCCCAATACTGCTCCAGTCTTTCCACTATCTTGGCCATAGGGATGTAAACCCCATTAAAGAGCCACAAAAGAAAGACTCTACAGAAGTGTTATTTATCCCAACTTTCAATTATAATACCCTAAAGTTAAGCAGCTAAAATTTTTATTTAGGCATCCAAATCCCATTATTTCGTATGTGCGCACCATGGTGCTTACTATTAAATATTAACCTGACATGTTCACAAAGACAATATATGTGAAGGGTAGAAGGATGCCAGTAACAAACTACTATTATACATATGCATTTACAAAACTGGTGGAGAAATGTCAGTAAACCTTGTAAGTAAACAGAAAGACTAAAACTGTACTGTACACCTCCTTGTTTAAAAAAAATATTTAAACAAAGGCAAACAATTTCTAAATGCATCCTCTCTTTCTATGGAGAGGCAGAGTAAAAAATATATGGGGAATCCAGCTGATTTAGCACACTGCCTGAACTTTGTGCCAACATTTAAAAATTTTAAATAGTGCTTAAAACATTGAAATATATTTATGCTCAAGAGGGTCTTCTAATGGGCATCATTACCAGCTCCACCTTGAATATTTCATGTTATTTTGAAAGTAAGGCAAATTAAAGTCATTCTCCAACTGTAACTCAGGATATAAGCTTCAAAAAGTTAATTTGTCATTACATACTAATCAGCAGTGGATCAAATCTATTTGATCTGTAACACAGTGGCACACAAAGAGCAGAGCTTTCACCTGTATTTCTCCAGGTAATTAAAGAGAGCTCTCTGAACAGTCTGCCCTCTGCAGTTAATGATTTCAATTGTGTATTTGCTGTGCTAATTATGCTAATTAGTCTGTCAAAAGTATTCAGAGTAAACAACCACTTCTTTAAATTTGGGTCAATCACTCCACACTTGTCTAAGGGTAACCAATAGTATGGACAAAATGTGATGTCATCTTCTGAAACTTGATAAGCAATTGATTACATGTTTCAGAGTAGCAGCCATGTTAGTCTGTATCTGCAAAAAGAACAGGAGTACTGTTCTTTATTATAATTAATTATAATAAATTACAGTATTCAACTCAGTAGGGAATACGAAAAGCTGGGTTTCTGAAGGGGTAGGAGTGCAAGGAAGAAAGACACACACAGAGAAGCCCTATCTACAGTAGGGAATTTTTCTAAAAACTTCCTCCCATTGTCAATATCTGTTTACAGCTTCACCAGTGTTAGCAACATTAGGAGCCCAAATATAGAAAGAAGGGCTGCTGGCTGCTGCAGGAATTTCTGAAAAGAATGTTGATCAAGGTGCTCTAGGCAAGGTTTTGTAACGTCGTTGTAACACCAAAAGCCCTACTACGCTATGGCTCCCAATACTGCAAGCTGTGCTAGGGCTGAGCTGCTGCGAGCAACAGGGCCGCCCAGAGGATTCAGGGGGCCTGGGGTCTTTGGCGGCGGAGGGCCCCCGCTTTGGAGGTAATTCGGCGGCGGGGGGTCCTTCCGCCCTGGGACCCACCGCCGAAGTGCCGGGTCTTCGGCCGCGGGTCCCAGGGCGGAAGGACCTCCCCCGCCACCGAATTGCCGCCGAAGACCCGGAGTGGAAGAAGCTCTGGGGGCCTGGGTTCCACGAGAGTTTTCCGGGGCCACCGGAGCAAGTGAAGGACCCCGCTCCAGGGGCCCCGAAAAACTCTCGTGGGGGCCTCTGCGGGGCCCGGGGCAAATTGCCCCACTTGCCCCCTCCAGGCAGCCCTGGTGAGCAATGGTGGGAAATTTATTATTTCCTTACCATAGAAAGGCCCAGAGATAGACTGAAGCTTGCAGTATAGCTGGAATAAGATGAATTCTGCTGACTGTGACAAAAGACCAAGAAATCTTGATCTTTAAGAATCAGTTTTGTGTGTGCATCTGAGAGCCTGACTGTTCACCAGAGTACAATATCTGTATGACAGCAGATTAGTAAACCTATGCAAAATAATTCTAATCAATTGGGTAAATCTGACTTGCATGTTATAAGAGATTGAATAAATTCACACAACCGGTCTGAGACAATCATGGTGACACATATGGATTGACTGCTTAAAGGGTAACCATCAGCATAAAATCTAATACACCTCTACCTCGATATAATGCTCTCCTTGGGAGCCAAAAATTCTTACCGCGTTATAGGTGAAACCGTGTTATATTGAACTTGCTTTGATCCACCGGAGTGCGCAGCCCCACCCCCCTGGAGCACTGCTTTACATTCAAATTCGTGTTATATCGGGTGGCGTTATATCGAGGTAGCGGTGTATATCCAAACATGAGTTAAAAGTAGTTTCTGGCACATTTGCACCCAAGCCCCTTCGCTAATTGTTTGAGTTTTACAGTCACATTTTTCTACTGCTTTTTGCTCTCCAGTTGCTGTGGGAAAAATCCACACGAACAACAGAAGAAACTGACTACGGCTCTGCAACTGGATGCACACAGTATCTCCTGTGAAGTGAAAAAGGTTTGGAAATTTTTTCTAACAGTCCTCTAGACTTCAGTGAAAATATTCTGTTATTCTATCATTTTAATAAAGATTTGTTGGGGGAAAACCCCTGCAGGAACTAGTAATTAATATTACTGTTCCTTTAATTAAGAGAAGCAATAAGAGATTACAGAGCCACTTGACAAGTACACTGTTAGCATTAATTTTAGTCTTTAATTTTGCAAAAAAGGAACTATTCAGTATAACACAGATTTTGGATACTGGCCTGTGCAGATATACCAGGTAGCCCTCAAAATATGTCAATGGCTGCTCTATCCAAACACTGATGTGACCAACAGGGAAAATCCACTATTATTTTTTTTTTAAAAAGATCTAATTGTATGTTTTGTTCTGTGTGAACAGATGATGAAAAACAACAGGAACCTATATATTTTTATGTGCCTATTAATGCCTCAATGTATCCTACAATCATAAAACTGTCCAGCACTTAGACACGCTACGTGGAAGTAAATCAATCTGTTCTAAAAGATTTGGCAAGAAAACTTCAAAAAGGATATTCTCAACTCAGGGATTTTCTTGTTATTTTACTGGCACACACAATATTTCCTGAGACTGGAGGAAGGAGTGAATAGCCAAGGAATACTTGATGTAAATGTCATATCTTTTCTTTTGAAATGTGGTAAATGTGCCCTAAAAATTCTTGAAAACATACAAAATTATAGTTTTTTTCTATTTATAAACTACCATTTTGCTACTTCCAAAAGGAGAGATTTGGTCCTATCATAATTGGCTCTAAAAAATTACAAAAATATTAGAGAAGGGTTGTGACAAAGTACTATGGCCTAACAGCAGGGTCAGTACTCTGATCACAGTAGCCTCAATTAGTTTCCAGTGACGGCTGATTGAGGAAATAGGGAGGAATTAGCTACTCAGATGGGAAGGCTGGGTGAGAGTTATGGAACCAACTGCCCCTTAAGCTGACTACCTTGATAAGAGGCAGGAAGGAAGTGTTGGGGGCAGGGGGGCTACCCAGACCCTGACTGAAGAAGATACCAAGAAAGAAAGGTCTCTTTTCCTCCTAGGGCCCTGATGAACAGGGGCTGAAGGTCATAGGTATTAAATAGTTGTATTGCATTGTACAGTATTGGCGGACAGGACTTGAAATATACAAAGTGAACACTAAAAGAAGGAAAGGAGTTTGAGTGGTTTCTATGGTGATCAAGGACAAGGCAGACATATGCCCTATTACAAGTGGTGGCTTGTCCAGGATCTTGATTCCTATGCACATGGTGCTTGAAAATTTGTCGAGGGGGAGTGGGAAGGGGCGGTATGAAGATTCAGTGCCTGGACACAGAGCAGACTCTGCAGTGATGGCAGAAGCAGCAGCAAAAGATGATGCACACCTTCCAGAATCACACAAACCTGAAAGACAACCCCTTCTGGTGTGGCAGCCGAAGCAGTACAAACTGCAGGAAGTCATCAGGGAGCAGGTGCAATGACAGTTGGTACAGAAGTTGGTGAGTCCCAGTGCGGAGACCTGGAGTCATGTACAGAGAGTGATTCTATGCAAGATGGGGCCCACCTGATGACTTGGCTGTGTTCCTGGTAACATCTGAGAGAGTAGCCACAAGAGGCATATGGGGTAAGGAAACGTGGGCCATCCAGGTGGTACCCTATCTCACCAGGGAAGCTCAGATGGGTTAAGAGGCCCTGAGCGAGGAATAGGCCCATGACTATGATGTTATGAAGCCAACCAATTTGGACTGGGGAGGGACGGGGGGTCTCTACTGAGAAATACCAGCAGAAATTTTGGGCCGCTAGATTGGCTTGAGGGGTATGACCCAGGGCATATGTGCAAAAGCTGATAGTCTGGGTTACCCGCTGGCTGAAGCCAGATATTCTAACTGTGGGGGGAAATTATGGTCCTAGTGATACTGGAACAATTTCTCCAGAGGCCCCCGGAGAATAACAGAGACTGAGTGAGGCACCACCCCAACTGTGGAGGCTGTGATTAAACTCTCCAAAGAGTTCCTAAGAAGCCAATTTTACGAGAAAAGAAGTCCAGTCACCTAGCGTGTGGAGCCAGGGAGAGGTGGTGAACTGAAAAGCCCCAAGAAGAAAAGGGAGGAGGTGAAAGGAACTCTTGCAGGGAATAGCACGCTATCAGTGTGGAATGCTGTGTCATATAAAACAGCATTGTCCTAAGATGGAATGCGAGTTTGCAGAATTCTGCAAATGGATGGGACTTTCTGGGGCAAGATAAAAAGGATATTTCCTACTGTCCCTGTAAAGGTGGGAAGGAGGCGCCTAAGGGGGATTGTGTATATTATCTTGGGATATTCATTGATCCAGGGGATTTAGTGAAGCCCCACTGGAGACTCCTGGAGGAAAAAGCAGAGCTAGAATGCATCCATGGGGAGAAGAGTCTCTACCCAATAGCAGAGGTAACCCTACAATTAAAGGGGAAGTTTAGGTGGGAGTAACGGAGAGGCTGCCCTGTTCGGTCCTAGTAGGTGCGGATTGGAGTCCCTTCCCCCATAGAAAGAAAGTAGGCAACTGGGGCCCTATATGGGTAAAACATGAGCAAATGAGGAAGAAGGGCCTGAGTTAATAGAATCAGACACCCTAGATGGAATGATACAAGCCAGGAGAAAAATAGAACCACTCCAGGGGAAGATGGGGAGAAAAAGGGAAAAGGTAGAACTAGGCTTGGGGGAGAAGAGCAGCCCAAGCTCAGTCCCAGGAGTGGGATGGTTCCAAGAACTTAGAGTGCAGGAAAGGTGAGGAGGGTTGGAACCCAGAGGTCAGTTTGTGGGACTGGGAGAACCAGAGGCTTTAGGGAGGAGGAGAACAAGGGACAACAACAGTTCTTAACCCAAGACAAGGGAGAAGAAGATAAGGAGAATGGACCTACACGTTTTCAGGGGTGTGAAGATCTGTGACCTGAGATTGAATTATGGGGCTGTCCTCCACCCCTTAAAACATGATTTATGGATCGAGGATGGAAGGACCCAGAAAGGAAATGCTACAAGACATCCCTTAGGGGAGGAGCTATAAATGGAGATTCCCTATGTCCTAATAAGGAGGAGAGGATGGAAAATGATAAAATACAGGGAGGATCTGATGAGAAATAGTCAAATGAAAAAAAAGTCTCATTCAATTACATCATGCAATAGGGGACAGCCAAAGAATGACAAGTGTTTATATACCAATGCTAGAAGTCTAAACAATAAGATGGGTGAACTAGAGTGCCTAGTATTAAATGAGGATATTGATATAATAGGCATCACAGAAACCTGGTAGAATGAGGATAATCAATGGGACACAGTAATACCAGGGTACGAAATATATCGGAAGGACAGAACAGGTCGTGCTGGTGGGGGAGTGGCACTATATGTGAAAGAAAGCGTAGAATCAAATGAAGTAAAAATCTTAAATGAACTAAATTGTACTATAGAATTTCTATGGATAGTAATTCCATGCTTGAAAAATAAGAATATAGCAGTAGGCCTATATTACAGACCACCTGACCAGGATGGTGTTAGTGACTCTGAAATGCTCAGGGAGATTAGAGAGGCTATTAAAATAAAAAACTCAATCATAATAATAATGGGGGATTTCAATTATCCCCATATTGACTGGGTACATATCACCTTGGGAAGGGATGCTGAGATAAAGTTTCTTGACACCTTAAATGACTGCTTCTTGGAGCCCACAAGAGGAGAGTCAATTCTTGATTTAGTCCTAAGCAGAGCACAGGATCAGGTCCAAGAGGTGAATATAGCTGGACTGCTTGGTAATAGTGACCATAATATAATTAAATTTAACATCCCTGTGGCGGGGAAAACTCCACAGTGGCCCAACATTGTACCATATAATTTCAGAAAGAGGGAATACACAAAAATGAGGAGGTTAGTGAAACAGAAATTAAAAAGGTACAGTACCAAAAGTAAAATCCCTGCAAGCTGCGTGGAAACTTTGTAAAGACATCATAATAGAGGCTCAACTTAAATATATACCCCAATTTAAAAAACATAGTAAGAGAACCAGAAAAGAGCCACCGTGGTTAAACAACAAAGTAAAACAAGCAGAGAGAGGCAAAAAGGCATCCTTTAAAAAGTGGAAGATAAGTCCTAATGAGGAAAATAGAAAAGGGCATTAACTCTGGCAAATGAAGTGTAAAAATATAATTAGAAAGACCAAAAAAGAATTTGAAGAACAGCTAGCCAAAGACTCCAAAAGTAATAGCAATTTTTTTTTAATATATCAGAAGCAGAAAGCCTGCTAAACCACCAGTGGGACCACTGGACGATCGAGATGCTAAAGGAGCACTCAAAGACGATAAGGCCATTGCGGAGAAACTAAATGAATTCTTTGCATCGGTCTTTACTTTTGAGGATGTGAAGGAGATTCACAAACCTGAGCCATTCTTTTTGGGTGACAGATCTGAGGAACTGTCCCAAACTGAGGTGTCATTAGAGGAGGTTTTGGAACAAATTGATAAACTAAACAGTAATAAGTCTCCAGGACCTGATGATATTCAACCAAGAGTTCTGAAGGTACTCAAATGTGAAATTGCAGGACTACTAACTGTCATCTGTAACCTACCATTTAAATCAGCTTCAGTACCAAATGACTGGAGGACAGCTAATAATAAATAATAAATAAAGTTCAGAAAAAGCAGCCAAGCTCACCTGATATTTATAGGCAAGTGTCCTGAAAAGTTTAGTAGGTTAAAAAAGCTATACTGGTGACCCAAGGCAGGCCACAACAGTGGTAAATAATTCAAATTACTTCTAAATTTAGTTTGGCTTAAAAGGGGTTCAAAAGTAAATGAGCCTAAACAAAACAGTCCAAGACTACTGTCTTGATGATATGGTGAGGCACATATTAGAAATATCATATTAGCACCGATCAGTTCATGCTTACTAGACTGGTTTTTTTTCCCACCATACCAGGCTAAGCTGCAGGAACCCTGGAATTCCTTTCAAAACACATCCACTTGTAACAAGCGGGCTTGACTTGGAACTGCCCAGAACCAGGAACTATCTGCTATATACGCTGCAGAACTCTCTATTATGTCAATTAGGCAGCAAGCTAAAGGAAACAAGGATTAAGTCACTAACAGAGACCAAACTTTGATCATTCCAGATTCCTGCACACTTATTGTAAATTCTTTAATGTCAAAATTACAAAAACCATTTGCCATTCACCACCATTTCCTGGCTCAACTACCATCTCAAAATGCTTAGATACCACTTTGATTTATGATTTAGAAATATAATAGATTAGAATTAAACAGACAGACCACATGACTGTATATCTTCACTTGAGTTTTATGCACATGGAATGATCTCACAGGCAGGAGTGCACTCACTAACACTTTATTTTGTAAGGATCTCTGACAAACTAATCTCTTAACAATTCATTGGATATTCCAATTGCAAGGCAGGCTGACAGCAGGGTGGCAGGCCATGATAATTTAAATTCTATCTTGTGGTCTACCAGGACAAAGCTATATTGCAAGTGCCGCATTTTAAATATTTCTGTCTCAAAATAAAATATTTATTTTTAAACAATGAAACCAGAATTCAAGCATCTATCTCAATCTCCTACCAGTCTTGTCAAAGAAACATTTACAAACAAAAAGGGACTTGTTACAAAAGTTTTCATACTTGTGATGTTGCACCTCATAAGGCTTTATGGAAATATGCTTATGAATGTATATATGATATAACTGGAATATGTTTTATGCTACATATGCCATGTAACATCTTTGTAAAGGTTATGAGCTACTGAATACATTCCTCCTATTTGTATGCATGTATCATTTTTGTACTTGACATTATGAATATTGGCTGTATACTTGCTTGATTTCTAAGTAGCCTTAGTAGAGCATTTGGTCAGTTTCTTGAAAAAGGAATGTGCAAATTAAGTGCCCAATCAAGAAACACTTAAAGGACAATGAATCTTGTAAGGCTCCAATCCACATAAGAAGTCAACCTGAGGACGTTCAAGGTAGCATGTAAGCAATGGCTGCTGCCTGTAAAAACTGAGTCATGCATGGAGATGTAACTTGCTCATGTGACTCCAAAACTCCATCTTGGAGCTGGACTTTGCATAGGAGAGAGGAGGGGGTCTCCACACACAAGAGGAAGCCTATTTAAGCCCGTGGGAGACCCCTCCATTTTGTCTTCAGCTGGCTGAAGAGATAGCCTCTCCACCCCCAAGGATACCTGAAGAAACTGGAACAAGGGACAGTAACTACAGGGGGTGTGAGTGATTGCTGGACCCAGACTAGCAGGACACTAGTCTGTAAAAGGAAGCTTACTGGGTGAGGTTTTTATCTGTATTCAGTTTCCTTACTGTATTAGACATAGACTTGTGTGTTCTATTTTATTTTGCTTGGTAATTCACTTTGTTCTGTCTGTTACTACTTGGAACCACTTAAATCCTACTTTCTGTATTTAATAAAATCACTTTTATTTATTAAATAACCCAGAGTCTGTATTAATACCGGGCGGGGGGAGGGGGAACAGCTGTGCATCTCTCTCTCTATCAGTGTTATAGAGGGCGAACAATTTACGAGTTTACCCTGTATAAGCTTTATACAAGGTAAAACAGATTTATTTGGGGTTTGGAACCCACTGGGAGTTGGGAATCTGAGTGTTAAAGACAGGAACACCTCTTAAGCTGCTTTCAGTTTAAGCCTGCAGCTTTGGGGCACGTGGTTCAGACCTAGGTCTGGGTTTGCAGCAGGCTAGTGGGTCTGGCTCAAACCAGGCTGGGCACTGAAGTCCCAAGCTGAGAAGGCAGGAAAAGCAGGGACAGAAGTAGTCTTGGCACATCAGTTGGCAGTTCCGAAGGGGGTTTCTGTGATCCAACCCATCACAGACTTATTTAGCATCTTGCAGCAGTTTTGCATTCTATTAGAAACAATCAACTTCTCAGATGTGTTACATCACGGTTGTGTCTCTATCATAAAATTAAATCCATCAGAAAATGAAAGTGCAGAATTCCCATCCTACATAAAAAATGCTGGAAATACAAATATAATGCAAAAGGAATGAAAGTATTATATATCTAAAATGATGCCTTCCTCTGGATGTGTCTGTTCATTTTCTCTTTCTATGTCTGTCTTTTAGAATTTAAATTCTGGGCCAGGGACTGTCTTAATTTCTGCTTTAGACAAGCAGCAAGCATAATATTGATATAAATGATAAAATATAAATGATACTTTAAAGAAGCAAAATAAGTCATTAGGTACTGAAAGCTGATGAATTCCAAAAAAAAGCATAACATCTTTGTAGAATGGCTTAGAGATTTACTCATTGTCAGGATAAAAGTGTTAAACTATACTGAACATTTTCTTTAAAGATAAAATTTTGGATTTTGCTGAAAATGAAAGCAAGTGCCATTTTTCATTCTCTGAATATAGTATCCTCTGTATTCATGACATCCTATTCTACCACATTGAGAGTCACTATAATATTTAGTAATAAATAAGGTATTGCTACATTTTATTAATATAAACTGATCTCCAATCTAAGGGCTTCACAGATACATTAACAAGCTTCCTTCTGAGACACACTTTAGACAGACAGATGTTTTAGATTTCATTGTCCCTAATGTCCTTTGAAAACAAATGAACTTCTCTACTGTAAATAAGTTGGCCATCTTTCAAAGAAAGTTAAAAGGGGCAGTGAACAATAATCTATGGAAGACAACGTCTTACTTTACTAGAAAATTTTAACATACAGATTTAAATAGTCATATTTATTTTGCCGTGAAAAATACATATATTTTTAGAAAAAGAGACTAAATATAAATTTCCATAAACAAAATGATTCCATCATGTTGTTGCACAGTTTGGAGTGTATTCTTCAAGTAATGTCGCTTAATATTTAAATGCAAAGTCAAAATCCCCCTTTTAACATTAGAAACATAAAAATGTCATATGTTATATCACTAGAAATAAGAACATCTCTCTTGAACGTTGTTGTGCAGTCTGAAGACCCCTTTATTGCTACATGAGAATTAATTAATCATGGCTTATTTGCGCTCTTACCTTGAAAGAGACATGTTGTTCCATGTGACGTAGAAGCTGTGGCTTTTGGGCTGCAGTATAGTCGCACACTGTACATTTAAACTGCTTTCCTGAAACAGAAATAGAAAATGTTTTCAGATGGCTTTCTGTATTTAAATATGAAGAGGCAATCTGTCAATGATATTTCATGATAAAGATGATTCTTAACAGAGTAAGGACAACCAAATATTGTAAACTTATCTGTTAGAATTTAGAATCAATAGAGAGCCACATTTTGCAAATAGGGCTGAACAGTATAGGACAGAAAGAGCCTTTGCCTGCTATTTTTAATTACAAGTGTTAAACAGTGAATATATTACTTGGGATAGCCACTAGGGAAAGAACACTCTTTAGTGTAAATGGCCAGTGGACATCATTGCTGCTTTGCAAAAACATAGCTGCAAGCACATTTATTTGGCTGCAAATAGCGTAGTTCTTAAAAGACAGCTGTTCAGACACGCCTGTTGCAGGTGTTTGTTCCATCTCTTTCCCAATCTTCCAACGGTTATGACTCATGTACATTTTTTTATTTTTGACACTCACTGGATTTATTTTTAGACTACTATAAATTATTGCAGCTCGTCTTCAAGAAATTATTTTTATTGGAATGTTGCACTACAATCTTAAAATAATGACTCAAAACAGTCCTGAAAGGGATCCTTGCAAACAAAGACAAAAAACCCCAAAAGCTGCCACACAGAAATAAACAAAATAAATATAAAATAGTATGTTAACATGCCAAGTGGTACTGAGGCTTTGTGCTCAGACCTTTCACTTCTGTACGCCTGGGTTCAATGTGTGGGTATGTCTACACTACGGGATTATTCCGATTTTACATAAACCGGTTTTTTAAAACAGATTGTATAAAGTCGAGTGCACGCGGCCACACTACGCACATTATTTCGGCAGTGTGTGTCCATGTACCGAGGCTAGCATCGATTTCCAGAGTGTTGCACTGTGGGTAGCTATCCCGTAGCTATCCCATAGTTCCCACAGTCTCCCCCGCCCATTGGAATTCTGGGTTGAGATCCCAATGCAAAAACAGTGTTGCGGGTGATTCTGGGTAAATGTCGTCACTCAATCCTTCCTCCATGACAGCAACAGCAGACAATCATTTTGCGCCCTTTTTCCCTGGATTGCCCTGGCAGATGCCATAGCATGGCAACCATGCAACCCGTTTAGCCTTTTGTCACTGTATGTGTACTGGATGCTGCTGACAGACGCGGTACTGCAGTGCTACACAGCAGCATTCATTTGCCTTTGCAAGGTAGCAGAGACGGTTACCAGCTATAGCACCGTCTGCAATTGGAAATTGATGATGACATTTATCAGTCACTTTGCAGCGTCTGCTGCTGTCATGGGTGCTCCTGGCTGGCCTCACTGAGGTCGGCCAGGGGCGCAAGGACAAAAATGGGAATGACTCCCCGGTCATTCCCTTCTTTATGTTTTGTCTAAAAATAGAGTCAGTCCTGCCTAGAATATGGGGCAAGTGTACTAGAGAACCAGAGAGCACAGCCGCTCCGGGTCAGAGCCCCAGAGATCCCGCAGAAATGATGATGCCATTCTAGGGGGTGCCCCTGCAACAACCCCACCCGTTGCTTCCCTCCTTCCCCAACCCTCCTGGGCTACCGTGGCAGTGTCCCCCCATTTGTGTGATGAAGTAATAAAGAATGCAGGAATAAGAAACACTGACTTTTTAGTGAGATAAAATGAGGGGGAGGCAGCCTCCCGCTGCTATGATAGTCCAGGCAGTATAGATTCTTCATTAGACATGAAAGGGGGGGGGCTGATGGAGCTCAGCCCCCAGTTGCTATGATGAGGACGGTTTTCAATCCTTTTGCACTGTCTGCCGGGAATGACCAGGAGTCATGCCCATTGTTGCCCAGGCGCCCCTGGCCGACCTCACCAAGGCCAGCAAGGAGCACTCACGAGATGATGAGGACGATTTTCCACCATTTTGCACCGTCTACCATCAGGAATGGAAGGGGAGGGGATGCTGCTGTTCAACGCCACAGCACCGCATCTACCAGCAGCATGCAGTAGACATACGGTGACATTGAAAAAAGGCGAGAAACGATTTTTTTCCCCTTTTCGTTCATGGGGCGGGAGGGGGGTAAATTGACGAGATATACCCTGAACCACCCGGGACAATGTTTTTGACCTTTCAGGCATTGGGAGCTCAGCCAAGAATGCAAATGCTTTTCGGAGACTGCGGGGACTGTGGGATAGCTGGAGTCCTCAGTCCCCTCTCCCTCCCTCCATGAGCGTCCATTTGATTCTTTGGCTTTCCGTTACGCTTGTCACGCAGCACTGTGTTGAGTCCCTGCTGTGGCCTCTGTCTGGAGATTTTTTCAAATGGTTTGGCATTTCGTCTTCTGGCACGGAGCTCTGATAGAACAGACTTGTCTCTCCATAAAGCGATCAGATCCAGTATCTCCCGTACAGTCCATGCTGATCAGCGCTCCACGCTGGGCAAACAGGAAATGAAATTCAAAAGTTCGCAGGGCTTTTCCTGTCTACCTGGCCAGTGCATCCGAGTTCAGATGGCTTTCCAGAGCGGTCACAATGGTGCACTGTGAGATACCACCCAGAGGCCAATACCGTCGAATTGCGCCACAATAACCCTAATCCGACATGGCAATACCGATTTCAGCGCTACTCCCCTCGTTGGGGAGGAGTACAGAAATCGGTTTTAAGAGCCCTTTAAATCGATATAAAGGGCTTCGTTGTGTGGACGGGTGCAGCATTAAATCGGTTTAACGCTGCTAAATTCAGTATAAACGCGTAGTGTAGACCAGGCCTGTGACTGAGGAAACAAACTATAGTGAATGTGATTTTTTTTTACCTTGCCTTGCCAGTCTGTGCTCAAAAGGAGCCCATAACTAAAAGACTAGGTGTGTTGTAGGTAGACTGGAAAAATATCTATTACCTAGAAACCAGGGACATGTAAAAGTGTTATCTGGTCACCGTATTACTTGGTCACTTAGATGAGAGCAACTTCAAGCTATTGTTGATGCCTAGAAGACAAGTGAGTTATCTTGGGGGCATCTACCATGTAGTTGGTGACAGGTTTCAGAGTAGTAGCCATGTTAGTCTGTATCAGCAAAAACAACGAGGAGACCTTCTGGCAACTTAGAGACTAATACATTTATTTGGGCATAAGCTTTAGTGACCAAGAAGATATAATTTGCTGTCACCCATTTGGAACACTGGAGAATGTTGTCATGAATTGACATAGCCTGAATGTCAATGGCTGGAAGCTGAAGCTATGCAAATTCAGACAACAAATAAGGTACAACATTTTTAACAGTAGCTGTAATTAACTACAGTATTGGAATTATTTACTCAGGAACATGATGGAACGTGATGGTCATTTTGAATTTCAATCCTGTTCTCCAAAGTACTTGCAACCCCTCCCATCTTGGCATCATCCACATATTTTATAAGCACACTCTCCATGTCTATGAGTCTATGAAGTAGGGGCATTCTGAAGGGGATCGAGATAGTCAAATGTGGAAACAATGTATTTCATGACCCTATTCACCAATGGGACTGAAATCTCTCTTATATTTCAAGGAGAGGATCTCTCGTTTGAGGCTTTGCAAAAGCTAGGAAGTGCTATGCTTGAACTCAAACTCATTCTATGACCCTATCTCCCCACCATTCACTTTTTTTTTTTTTAAATAAAATGTTTGTTTTCTCTCTTTTTTATATACTCTTTCCTCTTGATTTGAAAACAAATCTTTTTTCCTCTCATTCTCTTTCTCCCTTCTCCATGTTCTTCTCTAATCCTCCATTCTTCATCTTCCTCCCTTAGTTACGAGTTCAGACACCACAAGGATGGGGAATATTGAAATGCAGAGAGAAAGAGAAAGAGAGAGATCTATCCATTTCCAGGATTTCCATACCACAGAGCCTTATTTGTTCAAACAATTTTAAATGCTTGTTAGAAAAGCTGTCAAAAACTAAAAGAACCAAGGCAAAAGTGGAAAATGCAGATTCACTCCAGCTTGTCACGAAACAGGGCAGTTTCTTTACTTTCAGAATCTTGTTAATAAAAGTTGCAAATGTTTTATACTGAAAGTGACAGCTCCAATAAAAACAGCTAAGAAAAATCTTGACACAATTTTTTGCTAGCTAATTAAAATAATGTAAGTCAGGTTCTATGCTTCATTTCTAGTCATCAACTGTAATCAGACTAGACGATTGAATTGTTTTCTGTCATATCACTCTTGAGAGGAATAAAGCAGAGAAAAAAAAAAACCACTTTATTTTCCAGTGGTTAAACTGACCCTGCAGGGCTGAAGTTTGAACAAAAAATGCCTGAATTCATAAGCCAGGAAGACAAGACAGAAACAGTGAAGCAATTTTCAAACCCATTCTGTTTATTTGTAGAATAGCTGAACAACACTGGACTGTGTTAGTAATATTTGAAGGGATGGAGGCACCATACAATGGAAGGTGTCACCACTCAAGAGGCTGAAAATCCTTTGACAAATCATACAACACATCTCCAACTAGAAATGTTATCCCACTTGCTACCAGTGCTAAAAGTACATACAGCATTTGAAGGGGTGGGATTAAGGAGGGGGATAACTGAAAACGCCAAAGGTTTGACATGTATAGGGTGGAATCCTGATATTGATGAAGACAATGGCAAAACTCCCACCTGATTTCAATGGGGCAGGATTTCGCATATAGAATTTTGGAAAGGAAATAGAGGAAAAAGCAAGCAATGGAAAGGGAGGAGACCCAGCACATTTACATCACTGAGAAACAGCAGCAGCTGGAAAAACAAAGCCATCTCATAGGCCTGGTCTACACTAGGCGTTTAAACCGGTTTTAGGAGCATAAAACCGATTTAACGCCACACCCGTCCACACTAAAGAGCCCTTTATACTGATATAAAGGGCTCTTTAAACCGGTTTCTGTACTCCTCCCTAACGAGAGGAGTAGCGCTAATATCGGTATTACCATATCGGATTAGGGTTAGTGTGGCCGCAGATCGACGGTATTGGCCTCCGGGCGGTATCCCACAGTGCACCACTGACCGCTCTGGACAGCAATCTGAACTCGGATGCAGTGGCCAGGTAGACAGGAAAAGCCCCGCGAACTTTTGAATATTTCCTGTTTGCCCAGCATGGAGTTCCGATCAGCACGTGTGGTGATGCAGTTAAAAATCAAAATAAAGAAAGAGCTCCCTCATGGACGATGCGGACGTGATCGCTGTAAGGGCAGGCAAATCTGTTCTATCAGTGCTCCGTTACAGAAGACGAAATTCAAAATCATTTTTTAAAAATCTCCAGACAGATGCCATAGCAGGGACTCAGCGCACTGCTGCGTGACAAGCGTAATGGAAAGCCAAAGAATCAAATGGACGCTCATGGACTGGAGGACTCAAGCTATCCCACAGTTCCTGCAGTCTCTAAAAAGCATTTGCATTCTTGGCTGAGCTCCAAATGCTTCTAGGGTCAAAAACAGTGTCCGCGGTGGGTCAGGGCATAGCTAGGCAATTTACGCACCCCCCCACCCACCCCCAGAAGTGAAAGGGAAAACAATCCTCTCTTGACTCTTTTACATGTCACCCTATCTTTACTGAATGCTGCAGATAGACGCGATGGTGCAGCACTCAACACCAGCATCCTTGCTCCCCCCACGCCATGGATGGCTGATGGTACAATATGACTGGTATCCGTCCTCATCATCAGCCTATTGGCACATGGGGCAGTGCAAAAGGACTGGTAACCATGCTGACTAGCATCGGTAAGGTCAATCAAGGGCGCCTGGTCCTAATTTTTCATAGTAGATGGTACAGTATGGCTGATAACTATCGTCATCATAGCAACAGGGGGCTGAGCTCCATCAGCCCCCACCCTTCATGTGTAAAGAAAAGATTCAATTGCCCCTGGACTAGCAGAGGGATGCTGGGCTCCTCTCCTCCACACTCCTTACTGTCCTGTCTGGACTATCATAGCAGCTGGAGGCTGCCTTCCACTCATATCTCACTAACAAGTCACTGTGTCTTATTCCTGCATTCTTTATTACTTCATCACACAAGTGGGGGGACAATGCTACGGTAGCCCAGGAAGGCTGGGGGAAGAACAGAATCAACAGGTGGGGTTGTTGCAGGAGCACCCCCTGTGAATAGCATACAACTCATAATTTCTGCAGGATCTGACACAGGGCAGCTGTGCTCTCTGGTTCTATGATACAGTGGTTCTCTAGTACACTTGCCCATATTCTAGGCAGGACTGATTCTATTTTTAGATACCAAAAAGGAGGGATTGACTCAGGGAGTCATTCCCAATTTTGGCTTTTGCGCCCCTGGCTGATCTCAGCCAGGGGCACTTATGACAGCAGCAAATGGTGCAGTGCAAAAGGATTGGTAGCCACGATCATCTTATTACCAATTTATGGTATGGTAGATGGTACAATATGGCTGGTAACCATCTCTGCTATCATGCAAAAGCAAAAGCATGCTGCTGTGTAGCGCTGCTGAATCGCCTCTGTGAGCGGCATCTAGTACACATACGGTGACAGTCACAAAAGTCTAAACAGGCTCCATGATTGCCATGCTATGGCATCTGCCAGGGCAATCCAGGGAAAAAAGGCACGAAATGCTTGTCTGCCGTTGCTTTCCCAGCGGAAGGAGTGACTGACGACATTTACCCAGAACCACCCACGACAATGATTTTTGCCCCATCAGGCACTGGGATCTCAACCCGGAAATTCCAAGGGGCGGGGGAGGCTGCGGGAACTATGGGATAGCTACGGAATAGCTACCCACAGTGCAATGCTCCAGAAATCGACGCTAGCCTCGGACCGTGGACGCACACCACCGATTTAATGTGTTTAGTGTGGCCGTGCACACTCGATTTTATACAATCTGTTTTGTTAAACCGGTTTATGTAAATTCGGAATAATCCCGTAGTGTAGACGTACCCATATACTCCAGAGGTAGATGGCAGTCTGAGCTCTGACAATAAAGGCTACTGGGGATATATTTGTTTTTCCTGTACCTAGAGTTGCTAAGTTTGGTTGGACATATTCCTAGAGGTTTCATCACATGACAATCTTTAATTCCTGGAGGCTCCAGGACAATCCTGGAGGTTTGGCAACCCTACCTGTAGCCAACGCTTTAACTCAACCAGCTTGTGTGTTAAAAGTACACTGCATCTAGTCCACGCTAGAATTTTGGAAGATGTTAGTAAAAACACCCTAGCTAACATGTCCTAACACCACAGCTTTATAGCCTAGTCTAGACAAAGCCTGTGTGACTATAGCCCTATTCTCATTACGGTAACGTTAAGGTCAACTCAGTCTATAAAGTAGCACAACAATCACTTATTTGCACACATGAAATAGATCAGACATTGAACTGCCTGATTTACAAACACAAATAACATTTTCATGTTCAAATTTTATTATCTGCACATGAAAATAACTGTACATGAAAAATTGTGAATGAAAACACAAAAGGTAGTTTTTTTTAAAATTAAGCAATAAGAGCAAAAGAGAAAATAAGATTTTACTATATTTTCATAATAAAACCTACCTTACCTACACCCCCTGCCGCCCCAGCTCTGGGCTCTCTCCTCCCACCTCACCATTGCCCCCCCCATACACCTCCTGCCGCCCCAGTCCTGGGCTCTCCCCCCACCCCCACCCCCACCTGCACCCTCCTTCCGCCACAGCCCTGGATCACTGGTAACTCGCTCCCAGGGCAGGTCATTCAGCAGGAATTTTGGATGTGCACAGAACACAGACAGGATTGGTTCCCATATGGTTACAGAACTGCAGTAAAGTGGAACAATTTTCTGCTTGTGTGACTGGAGGATATCTGGGTGCATATTATAAGACTGTCCTACGTAAATGAGGAAAAGTTGAGGTGCCTTTATTATTCTTTTGTTCCACTCTTTCTTTCTATGGGGAATTTGCCAATGAAATATCACTGTCTTCCTTTTAAACAAACAAACAAACAAACAAAAAGGCAATGGCTGTTGAAAATAGCAATTCCAGTCCTAATAACCACTGGGAAGCATTTCTTGCTCAATTTTATCCTACAGCAAGTTACAGTGGATCAGTATATTTGATTTGGGAGAAATGAAGTAACAGCTGCCCAAATTGAGCTTGAGCACTCCTGAATTTTGAGGTCTTCAAATCTGGAAGGCAGGTACTAGATTCCCTTTCTGAATATTAGCTAAATCTGGAAAGGAAAAGTCAATTTCTGCTTCCATGGCTCAGAAGTGGAAATCCTCCTATGTGCCTGGTACTGTATCTAAAGCTGCCCAGGTCCTGTAGTAGAGCATTCCCTCCCTTACTTATCATTTTAACTTCAGGTGGGATCCACGTACCTCCTTTGCTAGGCTTCAGATAGAGAGTGCACTGTCCATTTAGTTCACCCAATTCCTTCTTTGGGGGCTGCAAGGTGAGGTCACACCAGTATACCTAATCCAGTCTGGGGAAGTCTTCTGAAGGGGATATCTGGGCCAAAGCCTACTCCTTGGGCATACTACTAGGGTTATCATATATCTGTTTTTTCATGGACATGTCCGGCTTTTGGGGTTTTAAATAGCCATCTGGGAGGAATTTGTAAAACTCTCAAAAGGTCCAGGATTTCTCTCCCAATGCAGAGGGCGGCATGGCTGACAAGATGGCTCGGCCGGATTGAGCCGCTCGCATCGGGGCCTCCATAAGCCAGAGCCCCTCCCCTGCAGCCTCAGTGCGCCATGCCGACAGCGTTCTGGGGGGGGCGCTGTGAGCTCCGTGGGGGAGCACGGTAGCATGTATGCAGCAGCGTGTCTGGCGCTGCACAGAGCCAGACACACTGGTCTGAGTGGCATGGTAAAGGGGCGAGGGGTTGGAGAAGGGGTAGGGGGTTCTGGGAGGCAGTCAAGGGACAGGGAGCGGGGGGGGTTGGATGGGGCGGAGATTCGGGGGGGGCAGTCAGGAGCAGGGTGAAGGGGGGGTTAGATGGGGCGGAGATTCGGGGGGGGGAAGTCAGGGGACAGGCAGTGGTTGGATAGACATGGGAGTCCCAGGGGTTTGTTGGGGGACAGGTAGGGGGTGGGGTCCTGGGGGGAAGTTGGGGGGGGTCTCAGGAGGGGCAGTTGGGGACAAGGAGAAGGGAGGCTTAGATAGGGGGTGGGGTCCCAAGGGGCAGGGGTCCCAGGAGGGGGTGATCAGGGGACAGGGAGCAGGGGGGGTTGGATGGCTTGGGGTTTCTGTGGGTAGCAGTCAGAGGGAGTGGATGGTAGCAGGGTGGGGCTACCCTCCCTCCCTGTAGAGTGTCCTATATTTTGAATGTTAAAATATGGTATCCCTACCCTTCACAGTGCAGCTCTCCATTCACAGCAGGCTGCAGCATGAGGTCTCAGCTACCTCACCCCTTCCCCCTCAGTTTCCTGTTGGTAATGGCCAAGGGAATGCTGGAAAATGTAGTTCTTTCCCTGCTCCAGGGCTGGCTCTATAGGCAGGGACCTAACCAAGGAACTACAGCTCCCAGGGCCCCCTGTTGGTTCTCAGCTCCCAGGCTGGATCCCTGCCGCCCCTGCAAATGGGCTGCCCCAAGCTTGCTTTGCTGGTGCCTAGAGCCACCCCTATCCATTTATACAAATTAATCATGAGACATCTTCAATGGCTCCATGCAACAAATATGGCAATTTCCTGCCATATCCTTGCGAGATCTTATTGAATTAAGTTTAAATATCTTTAAGATGTATTGTATTAAGTTAATGGTTTATATATTAATGTGGGCTGGGATTTTAATGTAACCACTCAATGGGGGAGATGCAACACATGAGAGACCTGGGAATTCAGAGGATTATATTGAACAATGTGCCAGAGAAGAATGGACTCTTGGAACAAAAAGTGTCAAGTGTTTTTTCTGGAGACTATCTCGGGGGAGGTGAATGCAAATTCCCCATGTCTGGTTAGGTAAAAAAACCAGCCTTTCGAAGCTATGCCCTCAGGAGTGGGCCTTTGTCTCATCACCTGTTACATGAGGCCAAGATCAAAAACCCAAGCTGTATAAAGGAAAGACTGAACTATTTATGGTGGGTCTGGTTCTGAATTTGAGACAGTTATGAACTTATAACAACAGGGAAACCCAGTTGTGGTTATGAAGGACCGATGTACTTGAGGGTACAGTGAGGTGACCTTTGGAAAGTTTTTTAGCAAGCGATAACATTCTTTTATTGTTTTTAATATGTCTTTCTCTGTAATGCTTTTCACCTTAAGAATATATGTACTAACTTAGAAAGAGCTGTGTGGTAACTTATAACAGCTGGAAATTACATTGTTCGTAGCCTTGGGAGGGAAAGCAAAACACAGACACTGGCCTGTTAGACAGTCTGGCTTGCTGAGAATATTGCCATGTAGGCTGGGAACTCTGCAGCCTGGAAAAGCCCCAGTCAGGAAGGACAGAGACGCAGGTCTGGGCTCAAGAGAGGTGATAGCTGAGGGACCTGGGAGCCTAAAGTGGGTGCCCTTAAGAGACTACAGAGAGAAAATACAGGTGTAGTTGCCCTGAACTGTGACACTCCATAGCTCAATTTTTTTCTTGTGAGTAAAGAAAACCTGATACACCTCTACCTCGATATAACGCGACCCGATATAACACGAATTCGGATATAACACGGTAAAGCAGTGCTCTGGGGAGGGGAGGAGGGGCTGCGCACTCTGGGGGATCAAAGCAAGTTTGATATAACACGGTAAGATTTTTTGGCTCCCGAGGACAGTGTTATGTCGAGGTAGAGGTGTATATGCAGGCTCACTGATCACAGGAAAATTGCATTGCCACTAATGTGCTAAAATTTAGACAACATCTAGCACCCAAATCCATACGCTTCAATTGGTCAAACATCCACTCACCATCAGCAGTATGGAGAAGTTTATGACTCTTCAAAGTGCCTTTTGATTTGAACTTTTTTCCACACATATCACACAGGTGTGTTTTCTCAGTGCTGTGGCGATTCATATGAGCTTTCAGATTACTCTTGCTGCGAGTGGCATATTCACAAAGAGAACATTTGAACGGTTTGACACCTACCAACAAAAAAAATACATTACTTATGTTATAAAATTTCTGAACTGCATATTTTGGCTGGAGCTAGTGCAGGAAAGGGAGTGGGCGATTACTAGAAAGAAAAATTGTTCCAACTGTATAAACAACCTAGGTAATAAGGCTAACATTTTCAAATTTGGATGCCTACATTTAGGAATCTAAATTTATACTTAGATTCAGTAAGCTTGATAAGTGCCCTGATTTTCAGAGATCCGGAGTCCATACAACATCTGTTGACTTAACGGCAAGTACTGGGTGCTCGGCACCTCAGAAATTTAGACCACTTATTTAAGTGTCTATGTGTGAATTCAGGTGCCTAATATAGGCATGAGAGTTTGAACATTTTGGCCTGGAGCCTTATTTCCTGCTCACTTTGTTGTTTCAAGATGGATTTCTCCCAAACATGGTTTCCAACCTTTTGGCAGACAGAGCCTTTGTGGGTTAAAGCAGTGGTTCTCAAAGCTGGTCTGCCGCTTGTTCAGGGAAAGCCCTTGGCAGGTCGGGCCGGTTTGTTTACCTGCCACGTCTGCAGGTTTGGCTGATAGCAGCTCCCACTGGCCGCGGTTCGCCACTGCAGGCCAATGAGGGCTGTGGGAAGGGCTGCTATCACATCCCTTGGCCTGCGCCACTTCCCGCAGCCCCCATTGGCCTGGAGCAGCAAACCGCAGCCAGTGGGAGCCGCAATCGGCAGAACATGTGGATGCGGTAGGTAAACAAACCGGCCCAGCCCGCCCGGGGCTTTCCCTGAACAAGCGGTGGACCGGCTTTGAGAACCACTGGGTTAAAACACACTAGGCTGATGAGAGGCAGGAACTGTAGTTAAGAAGGACCAGGCATATCAGCTCATCATTAAGGCAGGGATGGGGACCTACAGTGCTAGTATAAATGCCTGAAATACTGTTGTGAGTCTAGTATTTGGGTACCAATATATTAGCTGGTAAGTCAGTATTCAGCCCATTATACCCTTTATACAGGAAGTAAGGAATGTAGTATGGAAAAAACACTCCGCTTCTAGGTCACAAATCAGATGCTCGCACGTGATTTATTAATGGACTGAAGACACTAAAAGAACAGAATGGCTGCCATCCTCCACTTGGTGAATGAATCTATCAGCCTGAAGATGAGCCAGCTTTCTCCAGACCCAGCTCCATCCGCAGTCCTAAGATTTGTAACTTGTACATTTTTACACTGCTAAACGTTTTCTGCACAAGCCGGGACACACCAGCAGCATTTTTTCATGATTTTCAATGTTTTCTATATTCACTGTACTCATCTAATATACTCTCCATCTTATTCATTGACTTATGTAAGTGATTAACATTCACAAATGCAAATGGATTTTAATTGTTTTATTAATACATTTCATTTCATTTCATGTTTTTCTGGATATGTGAATGGAGTGAATTTATTCTTGAAGAATTACTGCAAATCACTGGCTTTATTTTGACTATAATATGAATTTAGTTCACCTTTCCTTATTTATCAGAGGGGTAGCCGTGTTAGTCTGGTTCTGTAGAAGCAGCAAAGAATCCTGTGGCACCTTATAGACTAACAGACGTTTTGCAGCATGAGTTTTCGTGGGTGAATACCCACTTCTTCAGTGGGTATTCACCCACGAAAGCTCATGCTGCAAAACGTCTGTTAGTCTATAAGGTGCCACAGGATTCTTTGCTGCTTTCCTTATTTAGATTTATTTGAGCAGGCAACACTTTCTGGATTTACAGCAGTTCATTCATTCGTAAACAAAGAGGGATCAGAAACAAGTTCTGCATTACTTATGACTTGTCTATTGACACAGGGAATCACAAGACAAGTAGTTCAGTAGGAACTGGAACCCAACAAACAGGTTTACTGAACTTTTACTTTGACTTCAAATAGAAAAAACTTTATTGAGAGACAGCAGGAAACTTCAAATTCTCCTACAGCACTGACTTGTGTACAGAGTACTAAACAAACATGAACAGGACTGAAATGTCATTCGCTTTCAATTTATTATTTACTATATTAATTAAGGGACCATAAGCAAGGAATATAAAATAAATAAATAAGTTTAAACTTGAACATCATTACCTTCATGAGCCCAAATATGACGCTGAAGGTCTGATCCATTCTTCATAAAATAGAAATCACAATAGGGACACTTCACAGCTCGTTTTCCAATTAAACCTTTCAACTGCACCCTCCTGCCGAGAATCTCTGAGATGGTGCTCATTGAGACCTCTGGAAAAATATGCACGAAAACAAAGCATTCCAGACAGGTGTGCACAGAATTTGCTCCAAGATACAACTTTAGATAATGTTTTTACATATAAAATAAAATACTGCAGATCTAGATTCTTCCTACTTGTGTCTATTTAAGTAGCTTTATTTTTTTTTTAAACTTTCCACACAGATAAGGCCAGCTCACAGAAAACAGCCTTATTAATTTATGTATTTTTCCTGCATTAAACACTGACTTATTCACTGTGTATCCCCACACAGTGACTTACTGCTTCAGGGACAAATTAGACCTTGCATGCACTACTGGGTCAGAAGTCATTTTCCAGCTATGGATATTCACAGTACACCAATAGGTAATAAGGCAACATTTAGACACAAATATTTATAATTTTCAATGTCTTCCAACAGGTTTACAACATTTGTTAAAGGTTTCACTTGAGACTTCCAGAAGTGCTGAGCACCTGCAGCTTCTCTACATTCAGTTTGAGTCAGGGCCGCCCAGAGGATTCAGGGGGTCTGGGGTCTTCGGCGGCAGGGGGCCCCCGCTTTGGCGGTAATTCGGTGGCGGGGGGTCCTTCCGCCGCCGAAGACCCGGAGTGGAAAAAGCTCTGGGGGCCCTGGCCCCACGAGAGTTTTCCGCGGCCGCCGGAGCGAGTGAATGACCCCGCTCCAGGGGCCCTGAAAAACCTCTTGTGGGGGCCCCTGTGGGGTCTGGGGCAAAATGCCCCCCCCCCGGGCGGCCCTGGTTTGAGTTGTGGTCATTCAACCCCTCTGAAAATCTGGTCTTTCATTTAAGAGGAAAAATTAGTAGCCTAATACTCTAAAGATGTCAAAATAACTTTAAATAGTTAGGCTTTATTATTTAAAAAATTAAAAATCCTAACCACACATGCTAAGAGACTCAGACTTTAAGGTCAGAAGGGACCGTTATGATCATCTAGTCTGACCTCCTGCACAATGCAGGCCACAGAATCCCACCCTAGCCTATGTCTGAGTTATCGAAGTCCCCAAATTGCGGTTTGAAGACCTCAAGCTGCAGAGAATCCTCCAGAAAGTGACCCGTGCCCCATGCTGCAGAGGAAGGCGAAAAACCTCCAGGGCCTCTGTCAATCTGCCCTGGAGGAAAATTCCTTCCCGACCCCAAATATGGCGATCAGTTAAACCCTGAGCATGTGGGCAAGACTCACCAGCCAGCACCCAGGAAAGAATTCTCTGTAGTAACTCAGATCCCAACCCATCTAGCATCCCATCACAGACCACTGGGCATACTTACCTGCTGATAATCAAAGATCAATTGCCAAATTAATTGCCAAAATTAGGCTATCCCATCATACCATCCCCTCCATAAATTTACCAAGCTTAGTCTTAAAGCCAGATATGTCTTTTGCCCCCACTACTCCCCTTGGAAGGCTGTTCCAGAACTTCACTCCTCTAATGGTTAGAAACCTTTGTCTAATTTCAAGTCTAAACTTCCTAGTGTCCAGTTTATATCCATTTGTTCTTGTGTCCACATTGTTACTAAGCTTAAATAATTCCTCTCCCTCTCTAATATTAATCCCTCTGATATATTTATAAATACAGAGCTTTTATAAATCTCCCAGCTTTGTGTCATTACCTAACATTCTTTAAAAGTTCCAATTATCAATGATGGATTTTCAATACTTTCCTACTACATGGTACTAAATTATAATAGTTAAATGTTATGTATATATGACTTATTGTGACCAGAAACTTTAAGCATTGAGAACAGGTGGAATCCTAAATAATCTAAAGTGGAATCCTAGCCCCAGTGATAGCAATCGGGCCCGGATTTTACATCTATTGTCCAGAAACTTGGAACAAGCACAAGTGCTGGCTGGGGAAGCAAAAATATCAGGTTTTCTGCTTGCTGAACAAGAAAAACAGTGAAGACTGACAGCAGGTTGGCTGACAGCAGAGTCAGAGGGGAGGGAGAAGCTGTCAGAAATATTACTTTATGATAAATAAAAAATGGTTTTGGTTTAAATTAATTTTTGATAAGTTCTTCTAAAACTCAAATCCTTTGAACATTATCTTGTTTTGCCTTTCATCTTTATTCTCTTGCTTCTGCATTTTTAAAAACAATTGCATTCACTCAGTTCCAGCACTTGTCACTTTATGCTATCAGGACCTTTAACACCCCTTAATGTCAATTTTGTTTTGAATGGAAATATGCTTGTGATAAAAAAAATAATAATAATCCCTGATGACCACAAAGAGAGGATACATGGGAAAGTGTTATGCAAATATTTTTCTTTTAAAATCTAATTACAAATAGTCTTTTGTTGTATATTAGCTTGCAAAGGTTCTGTGTATCTCAGACATAACGTTTCTTTAATATATCACTGAAGTGTCTCTATTAAACATGCTGTGCTTTTTGCAAAGTTCTGATAGAATCCACTCTTCATCTAAGGGAAAAAAATATAGGCCTTAAATACTAATATTGAGCAGATTTTTAACCTTCTTTATTTTCATTAGTTAAGTATGCAACACTGGGCTAGCAGTTTACAGAATGTTTCCTGACCCAACCAGCTCACCCTCCAGTACAGACACAGGCAAAATAATTCAGAAAATAAACAATGACTATGTTTTCAAGCAACTGGGATGGCTTGCATTAATGTATATAGTATACTACTTCTCTTAAAAAAGCAAATGTATATTTGTCTACAATAATTTGTATATATATTTGACATACCCACTTCCCTCACTCTTCATGCTTCTTTGTCTTTCTTTTCACTGTGACCTCGTCAGGGTAGGAATGATGATCAAACTGACATTCAATGGGACTTGGATGCTTTTGAAAATGTTACCCACTCCATGTCTCATTACATCAATGCTTCCCAAGCTTGTTCCGCCGCTTGTGCAGGGAAAGCCCCTGGCGGGCCGGGCCGGTTTGTTTACCTGCCACGTCCGCAGGTTCGGCCGATCAGCAGTTCCCATTGGCCTGGAGCAGCGAACCGCGGCCACTGGGAGCCGCGATTAGCTGAACCTGCGGACGCGGAAGGTAAGCAAACTGGCCCGGCCTGCCAGGGGCTTTCCCCGCACAAGCGGCGGAACAAGTTTGGGAACCACTGCACTACATGTTTGCACCAGTTAGCACATTTGGTCCCCAGTTCTGATTGGGGGCTTCTGGGCACCATCCACAATACAAATTAATAACAGTAATATAGAGCAAGTGGTGCTGATATGACTCAGAGGTAGGAAAAATCTTGCAGTGGTCACTGTTGAAAGTAAGCATCCCATACTGACTACTATCACTGGACTATGGCCTGACCTGTGTGCTGTATTTCAGCCAGTTATGCTTAAACTAGCTGGTTCCCTTCACGTCTCCTCCTCTCTCCTCCCCCACCCCCCCACCCCAGCCCAGCCCCCCCCCACACACACTAGAGGCTTGGCCATGACCAGCTAACACATTATTAAAATGTGTTAAACAATGTCTATGCTAGGTGCTAAGCATCATTTAAAAATGTGTAAATTAAAATGTGTCAGCTAAGATTTTTTTTTTTAAATGTACCTATTTATCAAGTTTAAACAGGGCCACTGTGATTCACCCTTTTTATTATCAGAGCCCTTTTTGGCTTGAACAGTAGATATTATTGAATAATAAATATCCCTTGATGTATAAATGGAATAGACCCTGCATGTAGAATTGTCAACGAGTATCACCATGAAAAGCTAGCTTTTTTTTTAACAGACAAGGTGGTGAGCACTCAGAACCCAGTCCAGCAGTAGCTTTTAAGCACACAAATAGCTTAATTTACTTTGATGGGACAATTCAGATGCTTAAGTGCTATGCTGAATCAGGGACAGAGGGCTCAGTATGTTGCAGTGTAAAGCCCGTAAATATCACACAACACGCCCTTTTACTCTGTTCCCACTCTACAAGTTAGTGTATTGTATGTTTACAATCCAATCTCTAAAGATCTGCAAACTCTACTGAAGTTCTAATATAACTAGTTTAGAATAAGAATGTAATTTTTTACACAGAGCAATCATGTTATATTGCTTACTCCAGGACAGTCTTCCTCTGTTGCACTAGATGTAGAAATGTTATTGTGGTTTGTCTTACCAGGGTGATTTGTCTTGATATGTGATTTTATAAGTCGATCTTCAGAAAATGACTTCTCACACACGGGACAGGAATAACTCTTTTTGTCCTTAAAGGAAAGGAAGAGATTACATTAGGAGTTTGCTGGGCTGATTACTACACTCATTACACACTGAATCATATATGGCTTCCAACAAAGTTACAACCAAAATTCACAGATGTGAATCTCACTGAGCATTATGAAAAGCTAATACCATTATTATAATGAAATATAATGAAGGTGCAACATAAAATTATTCTAAAAACTCCATATCATTAATCCTGGGATGATTTAGTGCTTTGATTTGTAGCACATGGGGAAAATGTTAAATAAATTAAGGCATTATGATCTACCTAACTTTACAGAATTGAGAGGTGAAATATTATTGTACAAGTCACACATCAGAAGGAAAGATGAAGGGTTTGATGTGAGCAGGAGTATTCAATTTTCTCATCATTTGATCAATCCATCCTTCCAAAGCCAAAGGAACAGATCTCATTGTGGCCTTAATTCTGCAGGCCTCAGCCAGGACATACCTTTCTACCACAGTTCAATGGGACTTTGCTAGAACATAAGGTGATTATGGCAGATTTCATTAAAAAAAAAACCCCAAAAAACCCAGGGTCTATGGTTTCTAAATGCCAGATAAATATTCAGCACTAAATACAAATACATTATTATCCAACTGTTTCAAGTTAAAACAATTTGTCAGAGTTTCATAAGTGTTACTTATAAAAACATTATTGATACTACAGATCAAATGGAATTAGGGAGAGTGCTAGCAAGATCTTTGTTTTCTTTTGCATATGTAACATTATTAATTATTATTATTATTATTAATTACTGTAGCACTAGACACCCCAACTAAGACTGGGACCCTTTTGTACTAGGTACTACATAAACACACAGTAAGAGATTGTTCTTACCCAAGTTCTAGGGGACATAAACAAATGCTTAAGTGCTTTAATAAATCAGGGTCTTGTGACAGATTTTAGTTACCAATCTGCCTGAGGCATCAGGTGATCAGGCTGAGGCCACACGATCGTTTGGGAGGAGATGACGAAACACACCAAGGGTCTAAATTTTAAAGCTTTATTAATAAAATAATAAAACAACAGCGGAGAGTGATGGGTGCTCCCCACGTCACTCAGAGGAAGGAAGAAAGCGTTAGTGCCCTGAGCCCCAACCCAATTTCATACTCACACATGCTCTACCCACAGCTGGCCAAGCCTGGGTGTAACGTAAGAAGAAGAGGGGGAAGGGTAGACAGGAGATCTGTCCTGGACCCAGGCCATCTGAGGTCCGCAGTTGATCTCTGCCTTGCTTGGGCTCTTGGGAGGGTTTTTAAGTTCTGGGTTCCTTTGGGGGTATTCTGTTCAGGCCCCTCTGTGCCTGGTGCTCTTTGTACCAGTCCCAATCGGCTCGCTGTGGCCTTCTTGGCTGCCCAAAACACACTGGCTCTGGAGACTTTGTTTTCCCTCCTGCTGGCCTTTACCGTCACCGCCTCATTTGCTTTCACTGCTATCTCTGCAGCTCTGCATCTCATTCACTCTCACTGTTTTCACTGCTATTTTTGCAGCTCTGCTTAACTTAGTTCTCCTTTTCTCACGGCGGGGCAGCTGTAGATTTTTCGTCTAGCCCATGACCTTGGGCCAGGGCCAGTGTCTTATCGCCACACGGAGCTAGCTGAAGTGCCGAGTTAACCCGTTCTCTGCTCTCTTCCTTCTTTTCCCCTCTTGGCCTCTCACACCCTGCAAGGAATCTTCCATTCCACATTCACACCTTTGGCCCTCCCCCGAAATGCCTTGCGATGCTTCCAACTGCTGATTTCCCTCCCCATGGGACCCCCTGAGGGAGGGAGTCTTTGGGCCTGTGACAGTCTATATTATGAGTTTATCTTCACTAATACAAACATACACCATTATAAACAAATTATTGGACGGCCCTTTGTTGTCGATAGTTGCATAACATTTTTCATTTGTGAGGTGGAGAGGAATTTTGGAAGGGATCTTAGCTGCACTTTATCCCCATGGAACACTCTATAAAGTGAATCTGCAAGCAGAGCTGGAATCTCGCTAACCCTTCTTGCTGAGGTGATGGTCACCAGGAAAGCAGTTTTGAGAGAGAATAAAAATGGTAAAAATGAGCAGTCCTTTGTGGGTTCCAAGAGCGATGCCAGTCATGATGAAGGTGACTCTTGAACTGGTGGGTACGCATGGATCAGGCCTTTGATTGTGAGGAGTGAAAATAGTGTGTAAGTCTGGAAAGATAACATACCAATATTGCACACAGAACAACACTTAATTGAACAGATAGTCTTCCTGTTTGCTTCAAATGGAGAAACTAGTCCTGGATACTGTGGATAACAGCCTCTGAAGGATACAAGCCTGCTAAGTATACAAGATGGAGAATCCTTCCTATTTTATCCTAGACAGGAATCTGATGGATGGTTTCCTCCTTTCTATTAGAATGTCCTAAATGCCAGACTTAGCTGACTGAACCTGAAAAGCCTTCTCCAGGGATAGGGGCATGAGGCAGCCTTCCTACCTTTGTGAGTTCAGGCAATGCCCATTCTGTACAGGCATCCTCTTCTTTCTTCTTCTACTTAAGAAAAACTAATTAACTGACAATAGAAGAAAAACAAAAATATTCCCCGACTGGCAAAAGAAAGCATTAAGTATACTGCATACAATCTGAGCGTGCTGTACCTCTGGTAGTTAGAAAGTAAAGGTGGCTGGGAACATTTACGCTTTTATATCATTAAAAGCTTCCAATGCTCCTAGTGGACAATGTTCACTAGAAGATGCTGGAAGCTTGCAGTGCAAGTGACTTGATCTCACAAATGGAGAATATGCAGAGGCACCTCAAAGAACTATTAATTTGAGGGGTGGAGATGAGAGCAAGAGGCATAGCCTCATTAGATCCCAATCTGCCACAAATGACTTTGCAGCACCAGATTTCACACTATCTAAAATGATAGATAGTGTGTTAACTTTTAATTAGTGTGGAATTGTATCTTTCCAAATGCTGGATTCCTTTTCAGCAGTGTTATTCAAACTAGGGGTCCCAATGTAAAAGGAGGTCTATTGTAAGGGGGGAGGGGGTCACGAGAGCGTTGGCTTCTGGCTGGGTGCCCAACTCTGAAAGCAGTGCCACCGCCGGCAGCAATGCAGAAGTAAGGATGGTGTGGTATGGGGGGAGGCAGGAGGTCTCACTTTTTGAGGGGCATTGTGACAGCTTAAAATATTTTCAAAGGGGATCCCAGAAAAAAAAGTTTGAGAACTCTTGCTTTTCAGTGTTTGTATTTAGAGTTTTAAAAACATATGCAATGCTAAAATTATTCTGATCTAGTGGCTGTTTACAGTGGCCTATGTGAAATGAATTGGTGGATCTCAATTTATTCCTGAAATCTCACCACATATCTTATTATAAATAATGTTTAAACAAAAAAATAAAATATATATTAACAGCATAGGGATGTTTAGCTTTTTTTCCAGTTCATTGTACTGTTAAGTATTTTCAGAGGCGTCTGGAGCATTTAGATAGGTACCTCTTATTTTAGAAGTCTAAATAAATTGAAAAAACTCATCAGGAATTACTTTCAAAGAAATGTTATATTCAAGACAGAAAGAAATAGTAAGGATGTTAAAGTTAAGTGGAAAAACACACCCACTAATATCAGTGCAAAAATGGTTGTACTCATATCTATTTTTCTAGCTCCGAGGAACATACACACCCAAAATTATCAAAACTGGTTGCCTAACGTTAGGCACTTAAATAAGTACTCTGATTTATAAGAGGTGTTGGGCACCCGCAGCGCCCATTAAATTTAGATATCTAAATTTAGGCCCCAAGTTTGAAAATGGCGACCACAGTACATTTCACTCTGGCTTTGCTTTGTGTCACAAAGAGGACATTCTTCTGATGTAGTTTTTGGTAGGTAAATACTGTATTAAGATGAGGTATATGGACTCATATGGATATTTCTGGGCCTATAAACAGAGAGGTGTTTGTACAGAACATACAGAGACACATATGCTTTATACAAATTTATAAATACACACCTATATAGCTGACAGAGAATCTTATTTTCAAATTACCAGTAAATACATGTTTGAGCTACAGTACCAACTATAATATTTTTCCAGGATGACTGATTTTAACATCAAAGCCTTTAAAAAAAATGTAGTCAAAATCTATTTCCTTGGGCAGTTAGAAAGTCATCTTTACTAAGTTCTATAATATATGCTCTTCAAAAACTGTGTTATTTGTAGTCTCACACAGAGATTGCACTTCTTAGCACACAGTGCCTTCAAAGTAGGCCTTGTCAACCTCCATAGTCCTATGGAGTGCATCGAGCTGAAGCTGAACCTTTCAGAGTTGTTTGTCTAACTCAGCACCACAGAGTTTCACAGGGTTGCATCATCTAGTTCTGAGTCTAAGAATATTCCTGTCACTCTCCTTCTGAGAGCTTGTTACAGCACTAGTCCTTCAGAGTAACCCTGTCACTCTCAGAGCCAGCCCTTAAGAATGCCTCTGTTACAAATTAAGCATTTCAGAGCTTACCCAGGTCATAAATGCAGAGTCCCAAAGAGGGGACCCATCATAGCTCTTGCTATTCTGAGTGCCCTTGTCATGGATGATGACAAAGCTGTTAAAAGGACTCAGATGGAGGCTGTAATAATGCCCCCAGCACATTCACAACATCTGATTTTTTTCTCCTTTTGTAAGAATAAATGTAATTTATCCTATGACTTATTGGGATACTTGCCTTTTAAATGCCTTTGAAGAACATCCTAATGCCTGCAGGTCAGTGCCAGTACCTGCTAGGTTTTGCTTGTGGACCAGATTAAACTGGAAAGTGCTCTTAAATATGAGTTTACAGTTAGTCTTCTCGTAACAAGAGTTTTCTGGACATGTTGCTAGGTGGGAGAATGAGCCAGACTTTAGCATTCTAAATTGTAGTCCTTGGTTTACCCAATTGTGTTTTTGAACTTTCTAAGAGAAGTCACTTCATTAACTAACCACTTCAGTCACAAGCCTTCTGTTCGTTATTTCAGTGAGACCTAGAAATGATAAATCTTACTGAGAGAGAACACTGAAGTGTAAAATCACATTTTATTTTCAGTGCAAAATTAATAAATATAAATTTAGAAAGGCACAACAATTTGAATGCTCCACCTGTGGAATATTTTGCTCTGACCAAATACATTGTTTTTAGATAGCATGTGGAATACTTCAAGTAGCCCAAAGCTCTCTAATGATTTAATCCCCATTCCTTCAAACGGTTAAGCAGATATTTTTGTAACTTTACTCACATGCCTAAGTGCTCACAGGATCAGGCCTTAATGATTATCAGTAAGTACAGCAGCTACTAGATACTTCTGTGAATGTTGTATAAAGTCCTGAGAGAGCCATTATGCATGCACAGACTTAAAATGATTTAGTTGTTTGCTGATGGAATTTAATTTTATTATTTAGAAATAATTGTTCCCTAATTTTATTTTAGAAATACGGTAGAATCTCAGAGTTACGAACTGACCAGTCAACCACACACCTCATTTGGAACCAGAAATACATAATCAAGCAGCGGCAGAGACCCAATTAAAAAAAAATACAGTACTGTGTTAAATGTAAACTATATTTTTAAAAAAAGGAAAAGCAGATTTTTTTCTTCTGCATAGTAAAGTTTCAAAGCTGTATTAAGTCAGTGTTCAGTTGTAAACTTTTGAAAGAACCATAATGTTTTGTTCAGTGTTATGAACATTTCAGAGTTACAAACAGCCTCCATTCCCGAGAGAGAGTCCTATATTCTTTTTTTGCAAGCTCTGAGCCATTTTTTCCTCCCAAGGTTCTACTGTATGTGGCTTCCTGGAATATCTGACATGATTATAAAACATGTTTATTTTGCTAGTTTTTAGGAATCTGAAATTCTAAGGAATTATTTAGAAATTGATTCTTAGAAATGGAGTACAAGCAAAAAGACTGGGTAAGCAAACTTTGAAAGCAAAGGGAGTCAGTATTCACAAGGGAAAAGGCAGAGAGCTAACTTTCCAGAAATTGGAGACATTAAGCAGTAGTGAGTTCACTAATCTCAAAGGTCCCCATCTGTAATGTAATTCCTACTGTGTTGGAGGGGCCTGGTTATTACACAATACTACTTGGAACAGATAAAATGTTGTTTGGTCTCCTTCTATACATGGGAATCTAATCATATTCCCAAAGAGGAGGAGGGATAGCTCAGTGGTTTGCGCATAGGCCTGGTAAACCCAGAGTTGTGATTTCAATCCTTGAGGGGGCCACTTAGGGATCTGGGGCAAAAATTGGTCCTGCTAGTGAAGACAGGGGGCTGGACTCAATGACCTTTCAAGGTCCCTTCCAGCTCTAGGAGACTGGTATATCTCCAATTATTATTATTTTGGGGGAGGGATAGCTCAGTGGTTTGAACATTGGCCTGCTAAACCCAGGGTTGTGAGTTCAATCCTTGAGGGGGCCCTTTAGGGAACTGGGGTAAAAATCTGTCTGGGGATTGGTCCTGCTTTGAGCAGGGGGTTGGACTAGATGACCTTCTGAGGTCTCTTCCAACCCGTCTCTTCTATGATTTTCTTCTTCTATGAATGTCTTCAAAATTTTCTGAAGGACACAAGGAGGCAAAGTGCTCTGTGAGATAGCTCTACCTTTGTTATAGATTGGCAGCACAATCCAGTCAGCCACTTCAATTTCAAAATCACAACCAGTTCCTGAGACTTAGGCCAGGTCTACAATAAAAAAAACAGGTCGACCCAGCTATATTGCTTAATTATAGTTAAACAATATAGTTAAACTGACCTAGCCCCCAGCATCGACAGCACTAGGTTGACAGAAGAATTCTTCTCCCGACCTAGCTACCACCTCTTGTGGAGGTGAATTAATTACAGGGATGGGCAAACCTCTCCCATTGCTTTAGTGAGTGTCTACACTGAAGTGCTACAGTGACAAAGCTGCAGCAGTTTAAGTGAAGACGGAGCCTTACTTAATGTCCCTATTAACTTACTTAGAGAAAATGCAAGAAGAAAATAATTTCTAAACAAAGAAAAACAAACAGTTAGATTTCTTACTCTGTGAAGACAACAGAATCAGATTCATAAATGCTCTCAAACCTTGTGAATTAAGCAGTCTATTATAAGCAGGTGGAATTTCTTAATTTAACCATGCTATACTTCATTACAAAATAAGGCCATTTACACATATGCCTTTCATTATATGAATGTATTCAAATCTTGCTACAAATGAATCACCAGATATATTACGAATTCTACACACAAAGAACAGTCCATTGAACAGTATTGCTTCCCTGAAGCATATGCAAGCTTCAAGATTAATTAAATGGGTAAGTGCACTAGTATACAGGCATTTTAAAAATCCCAGTATTATGATATGCAGCACTTAAAATATGGACAGACCACTGTGAATTTATTTAATGAAGCAAAAGTGCCGAACCTGACCTTAGCCTGGATACACTGGAAACCAACAATAGCTGTTTGAAATGGCAAGCAACTACGTGATGTAACAAACCTCTTCTTTGTATACACTGAGTGAAATCCTGACCCGACTGAAGTCTTTGGGAGTTTTGCCATTGACTTCAATGGGGCCGGATGTCGCCTGCTGTTTTTACTACTAGAATGATTTTGCTAGCAGTTTTCCTAATAACTGACAGTTCAAGAAATGCATCAGGGTGAACCTGGCATAAATCTCCTTGTGGCCATGAGTATACAAAAATTATTCAGGTCCAAATTAGACAAAGGTGGTACAGAATGAAGAATGAATTTTTCTTTCTTTTTTGTACTAGGGATACTTATTCATTTGGAGGAAAAACCTGCAAACTGATATTACTATTCATTATGTGTATTTGGGTAGCACCTAGAGGACTCAGTTAGGAATTAAGGACCCACTATGGTACTATACAAACACACACAAAAATGGCTGATGGCTCCCTCCCTGAAAAGTATACACTAAGTAAATATTAACTATGAAAATGATATGAATATTTGACATCAAGTTTTCTCCACATTTTGATTCTGAGTGACTCAGAAGTATACACATTAAGACTGCAAAAAGCAACAAGGAGTCCTGTGGCACCTTATTGACTAACAGATGTATTGGAGCATAAGCTTTCGTGGGTGAATACCCACTTTGTCAGACGCATGTGGTGGAAATTTCCAGAGGCAGGTATAAATATGCAGGCAAGAATGAGTCTAGAGATAACGAGGTTAGTTCAATCAGGGAGGATGAGGCCCTCTTCTAGCAGTTGAGGTGTGAACACCTAGGGAGGAAAAACTGCTTTTGTATTTGGCTAGCCATTCAGTGTTTGTTTAATCCTGAGCTGATGGTATCAAATTTGCAAATGAACTGAAGTTCAGCAGTTTCTCTTTGGAGTCTGGTCCTGAAGTTTTTTTTGCTGCAGAATGGCTACCTTTAAATCTGCTATTGTGTGTCCAAGGAGGTTGATGTGTTCTCCTACAGGTTTTTGTATATTGCCATTCCTAATATCGGATATTATGCTTATGCTCCAATACTTCTGTTAGTCTATAAGGTGCCACAGGACTCCTTCTCGCTTTTTACAGATCCAGACTAACACGGCTACCCCTCTGATAATTAAGACTGCAGTAATTTTCAACACAAGTGTCTATTATTCCTTCCATTAATCACCCTAGAACAAATGGGTTCTCTGAAAGGGCTATACAAACCTTTGAGAAATTATCCTCATTTGATCTATATTGCACAGATTAGATTGCTAATTCATATGAATGAATATGACCTGTCTATTCAATGCCCTGGCCACTACGCAAAACATTTAAAAAAACAATCCCGGTTGTAACATCAACTGGTGCTTCAGAGTACAATTCAAGGTATTGGTGGTTCTTAATGCCTTTAAAAGCCCAAGACTGGGGAAGAACAGACAGCAGAACATTTTTGGTAACGAACCCTCAGCCCTGAAATTTGATTCCTCTGAAACTCTACTGAAGTCCAAATTTGGCAACTTTTAGGATACAATGCAAAATAGCTATTCAAGCATGACCCTTAAGGAACCAGAACAGCAATTATCACAGACAGGTGGAGGGTGATTCATGGTTTCTAGCACAATTGACTGATAATTACTAATTTGTCTTTGGAACATACTACTGAGATACAATGTGATTGGCTGAAAACAATTTTTTAGTATTTTCTCAATGTTTAAAGACCAAATGGTGCATTCCTAATTTGCACAAGTTACAGTAAGTGCCAGTTATGTGACAGAAAATGTTTTGTACTATTGCCCTCCCAGAAGAAAAAACAATCTGACATGCAGGATCAACTGCCAATGCTGGATATGCAGTGCTCTTGCAGCTGTATCAGTCCCAGGATATTAGAGAGACAAAGCAGATGAAGTAATATCTTTTATTGGACCAACCTCTGCTGGTGAGAGAGACAAGCTCTGTGTAAGCTCAAAACCTTGTCTCTCACCAACAGAAGTTGATCCAATAAAAGATAATACTTCACGCACCTTGTCATGCTGGATATGATAACATTCAACATGATTTCCTGAAAATGACAGTAACTCTGCCGGCCACCATTACATTTCAGTGCTCAAAGCTCAAAGCCAACCGGCCAACAGTTGCTCGGAAAACACCTTTGGCTCTCCACCATTTCCTAAAACTCCATAGCCATTGGGAAACCAAGGCTCAGTGGACTCTGTAAGGGAGCCTGATGACAAGTTGGGCATAAAGAAGAGGAACTAGGGAAATAGAAAAGTGGTTAGGGAGGAAGAAGAATGGGTAAGTCACAAAGGGAAGTGCAGCTGGGAGGGCAAGAAGAGATAAAAATACATCAGTAAAATAGACTGATACTGGCTTGCGGCAGGAGGCAAAAACAAGTTAAGAATAACCCTCAGGAAAAACAGTTCCCTCCGTTGTGCATATTGCCCTCAGTCTTCAGCTTTGCGCAGCATAGCTCCATTTCCTCCCCACAGAGCAATATTTTTTTGCTACTTCTCTTGCAGATAGTCATTTTTTATCATGCTAATAAAATAAACAGTAAATTAATATAGAAGCCTACAAGAAACTTATACTCATAGCCAGGGGTCTTAATAGTTTTAGACAAGCAGCAGCTTACATAAACAACACAAGGATATGTCTAAATGCCAAAAATGAAGACGAGAGAAGCCAAAAAAGGAAACAGACAGCACTATTTACTCTTGAAATGAATAATGCAAGAAACAGCCCAATGTCACAAAGCTCCTGCTCTGGCACAATGGGATTCAGTCACCTCATCACCAAGTCAAAGTATTGCTAACGTATCACAGCACTTCAAACATTCCATCAAAATTCTAGGTCTCCCTATTTATTTCCTCCCTCCACACACCATCTTCTCTCTCTCATTTCCTTCCCAACCTACTTAAAATGTTTTATCATTGTATCTTACCATTTGAAAAAGAAAAACCTCTTATATTTTGATAGTTTGACTCATGAAATTTTGTATCATTTTACAGCAATAAAAACAAAAAAGAAAAATGTCTTTCACTCCTCAATAGAGAATTATGATGACTAATTGGCTAAAGCTGGCCAGTGCTGTATGTTGCTGTGCAATCCTTTCTACCAATTCATTTCATCCTATCATGCAAACCTCTGCTATGACAGCCCTAAGTCTTCCCTAAGGAGAATTTATTCATGACAGATCTACCCTACAGTGCTACATCGGTGCAGCTGCACCACAGTAGTGGGTCTGGTGAAGACGCGCTATGCCGAAGGGAGAGCGCACTCCCGTCAACATAACTACTCCTCAGCAAGAAGCGGAAGCTATGTCGGCAGGAAAGCATCTCCTGCCGACATAGTGCCGGTGTGGACAGCGCAAAACTTGCATCGCCCTGGGGGGGGTTTCATACCCCTGAGAGACGTACCTTATATCAACTTAGGCTGTAGTGTAGACCTGCCCTCATTTTGCAGAAGTATACTATCCTGGGGCCTTATCCTGTTTCCATTAAACTTAATGGAAATTTTGTTATTGACATCAATGGGAGCAGGATTTGGCCCCTGCACAGAACTTCTGGGATGCGAAGGAGTATCCAGAACAGCCCACCTCACCCATTATCATTGTGACCAAATCAAAATTTTCAGAAGTAAAAGATGCCTGCATTAAACCAAAAACCAACATCACATATTCTTGCAGAAAAGGACCATTGTTACATTGATGATAATTTACTAATTTACTTGGAACGTGCTTGGATACTATGGTGATGGGAGCTATGAAAACCCAAAAATGATAAATCAGATAGGAGCCTAATAGCAACAATGACTAAGAACATAAAGGTCCCAGTTTCCATATATAGGAGGAGCAGCAGCAAACCACATAAGGTTTGCAGCAAGAACTTGAAATTTGGCCATCAGATATTGCTGGGGTCAGGAAGGTGACTTTTGCTAGCCCCATGAAAATCTGTTAAGATTTGAGCAAGGTATGAGCTGTTGAACATTGTAATTTTCCAGTCTGTTTTGTTCAGCACAGCTTGTTCCTGGCTTGCTGCGAACATTGTACTATCCCTGCACATATACTGCGCCAGCATCTTGGCTCAACTCGTCACACACAACTACTCTGAATCAGACACAAACAAAATGACGGCAATAGCTGCTGCCCCTTTTGCTTGGAATGATGCAAGGGACTAAGGGAAAAGAATTAATATTCATATGATTAAGGCAATTAAATATCACCCAGGAGAACTGGGTTCTATTCCTGCCTTGTCACAGATTTCCCATGTAGTGCTGGGCAAGTTACTGTAATCAAAATGTTCACATCTGGCTACTAATTGTGTCCCCCTCACTTTCTGGAAGGATCCATTAGTTGGATATTTACTTGTTTTTAAAGGTATGTAAGAGTGAAATTTCCCCTTAGGCAGCTATGCTTGCAAACGTTGGATGAAGTTAGAAATTGTGCTTTATTCAGAACCAGTTTTACTAAACATATTCACCTCGGGGAATTAATAAGAACTGGTATTTTTACCCTTGTAAAATAAATACTGATATTTGTAAAATACTGTATTAAACCAATTATAAATAAAGATGCATATGTCACGGGAGTGCTAGTAATGGTCTTATTACAAATTCTGCACCTCATCAAGAAGAAAAATCCTATATTCCTTAGATGTTCATCAAATATTTCTTATGAAATTTAAAACCCTAGCTCATGATATCGAAATACACTTTAAACTCATGCTTGGGATATAAATTTGAACAACCTTATGTAGAAAATATTATTAAGTACCGGTATATAGTAAAGAATTCAGATAAATGTATGAATCTTGGCAAACTGGCATGAACAAAGAAAATTTGCTTTCTGCTAACTCTGGCACTTTAAAAAGATTGCCAGTACACATCTATACTACTTGGGTACATATGCACCATTGGTGTCAAATCTGAATCCTCTAGAAAGCAGATACTACTGGAACTGTATATACTTTCCCTCAGTTTGCTAAACTGTCACACCAGAAGGAATAAAAAAGATATTGCTGTCTCAGTTGTCCTGAGGTGACTTCTATTTACTCAGAAACTATACAAATTATGAAAACATGGGAGGAGAGGGAAGGGATTGTAGATCTATACTGACAGTCTAATCGAAGAACCAGAGTTATTAGGTAAATAATTTTTTATCTTTTTCAAGAATTGTTAATATAAACCTTCACACTTGTTACTAGCAATAACAACCATCTAACAAGGTGGATCTGAGGAGGGCACAACTGTTCTGAAGTGGGCATCTCCTAAAGCTGTCAAATAAAGAGACTATTGTAGTGCAAATGCATGAAGTTAACTCAGGGTTTCTCAAACAGGGGTCGCTGCTTGTGTAGTGAAAGCCCCTGGCGGGCCGGGCCGGTGTATTTACAGCCCCGTTCGCAGGTCCGGCCGATCACGGCTCCCACTCGCCGCGGATTGCTGCTCCGGGCCAATGGGAGCTGCTGGAAGCAGCGCAGACCGAGGGACTTACTGGCCGCTGCTTCCTGCTGCCCCCATTGGCCTGGAGCAGCAATCCGCGACCAGTGGGAGCCACGATTGGCCAGACCTGCAGATTGGGCAGGTAAACACACCGGCCTGGCCCGCCAGGGGCTTTCCCTACACAAGCGGCAACCCCTGTTTGAGAAACCCTGAGTTAACTGAAGGTAGCAGCCTTGTATGTCTCATACACAGAAACATCTCTCTCACATGCCACAGAAGCTACTTTATCCCTGATGAAAGATATTTTTCTAGTACCAACCCTCCACCTCAAGAGAAGAAATCATGTTTTACTAACAAGCAGGTCATCTTTCTAGACTCCTTACCCCAACATCCTTTTCCTCTCTGATCTCTCCTTAGCTGCAGGAACTACAAAAGAATCAGTTACCAGGCAAGTAAAAAATATATATATATTCGAAGCCTTGAGATGTTAACTGGTATATAATGGCAGCCTGGTTAGATGCAGCAGGTGCCACCACAAGGGAATGAAAAAGAGAAGTTGCTTACTTTATACAGTAACTAGAGTTCTTCAAGATGTGCGGTCCCTATCTGTATTCCATTGTGGGAGCATATGCACTCCACATGCTTGAGACCAGAAGATTTTTGCTAGCAGTGTCTGTTGGTCTGTGCCTGAGCCCTTCCTTCCTCTCCTCACACTCTGAACTGAGGATATAAGGGGTGGTGTGGACTGACCACCTCTCCAGTTCCTTCTTTATCGTGAATCATATGTAAGGCTCTGAAGTAGAGGGGAAGGAGGGCGGGTCATGGAATACAGGAGGGTGGGTAGGAACCACACATCTCGAAGAACTCCATTACTGTACAAGATAAATAACTTCTCCTTCTTCATGTGATGGTCCTTATTGTATTCCTTTGTGGGTGGCTGAGGGTATGTCTACACTACCCGCCGGATCGGCGGGTAGTGATCGATCTATCGGGGGTCGATGCATCGCGTCTCATCTAGACGCGATACATTGATCCCAGAACGCGCTCCCCGTTGACTCCGGAACTCCACCAGGACAAGAGGCAGAAGCGGAGTCGATGGCGGAGCAGTGGCCGTCGAACCCACGCTGCGAGGACGCAAAGTAAGTTAATCTAAGATATGTCGACTTCAGCTACCCAATTCTCATAGCTGAAGTTGCATATCTTAGATCAATCCCCCCAGTGTAGATCAGGCCTTAGAGACTAACAAAGTTATTTGAGCATAAGCTTTAGTAACCAAAAAGATATAATTTGCTGTCACCCATTTAGAACACTAGAGAATGTCATCATGGATTGACATAGCCTGAATTTCAATGGTTGGAAGCTGAAGTTATGCAAATTCAAACTACAAATAAGGCACAACATTTTTAACAGTAGCTGTAATTAACTACGTCAACTTCAACTATGTTGTTCTTGTAGCTGAAGTTGCATATCTTAGACTGATCCCTCCCTCCCCCCAGTGTAGACCAGGGGTGAGAAGCAGTATTAATTGCAGAGGAGAATGCACAGGAATTTATGGTATCAATGCCTGCAGGACTGATGTGGTGAAAGATGTGTCAACTGCAGAAGCTTGCACCAGGGTGTAATGTCATGTGAAGGTATTGACAGAACCCCATATTGCTGCTTTACAGATGTCAGGAACAGAACATCTTGAAGGGAGGCTATCGAAGAAGCCTTGGCGGATGGTTGTCTTAACTCATAACACAGCAGAATGAAACTTGGAATCCACTTTGAAAGTCCCTGAGAAGAGACTGCTTCCCCTCTCATCCATTCAGCAAAGGATATAAACAGTCTAGGCAATTCCCTAAAAGATTTTGTTCTTTGTAGGTAGAATGCCAAAGCTCGATAGACATCTAGAGAATGAAGTCTCCTATTCTCACTGGTGATGTGAGGTTTTGGGAAGAAGACAGGTAAGTGAAGTGTTTGATTCAGATGGAAAGCTGAGATTACTTTGGGAGTAAATCTGGAGAAACTTTGTCTTTATAGAAGTTTGTGTATGGTGGATCAGCCATAAGGGCCCCCAGCTCACTTATCCATCCAGTTGAGGTGATACAGACCAGGAAGACAAGCTTCATAGATAAGTGGGTCAAAGAGCATGAGGTGAGGAGTTCAAACAGAAGCCTTTTTAATGCTGAGATGACCAGACTGAGGTCCCATGATGGACCACGATTCATCACAGGAAAGAAGGTTTGGACCAGACATTTCAGACATCATAAAGTCACAGGATGGATGTAGATGGAGTGGTTGACAATAGGAAAATGACAGGTGGAAATAGTTACTAAGTGTACCCAGAGGGAGTGAAGGGAAAGACCTGAAGTCTTTAAGGAAAGAAGATATTCTGATACAGTAGGCTGCCAGTCATCTGATGTCATCATAGCCAGATAACCCCAAACATGGAACCTTTTCCACTTAGCTGTGTGTTACTCTCTAGTGGATTCCTTCCTACTATTGTTAAGGATAGCCTGAACAGCTTCTGAATGTGCCATGTCTAGGTTCAACACTCATCAAAATACCCAGCTGTCAGGGGGAGGAAAGCCAGATTAGGATGCCTGTCCTTGCCACTGCCCTGGGTCAAAAGGTCCGGGAATGTATGGCATGCTAAGGAACTGTCTGGACCATCTGGAAGCAGTCAAATGACCACTGCGCTGTCTTGCTTGTCAGGAAGGTATACACCAACTGTCTCAACCAAGGGACTAGGAGTGTCTCTCCTTTGGAGCCCTAACCTTGAGCTCCATTGGAGCAGTTGATCATGCATTTTCAGTTCTCTTGAGATGCAAACAGATCCCAAGATTGAGACCACCACTAGCGAAATATGCTCTGTACTACAGGTACATGTAGCTACCATTCGGATCCTTGGAGAAGTGTCTGCTGAGGCTGTCTGCCAGCATGATATGTATCCCCAGAAGGTGCACTTCTGACACAATGTTTTGATGGTGAATATATCAGTTCCAAAGATTGACAGCTTCTATACATAGAGGGCTGGATCTTTCTCCCCGTTTTTTTGATGTAGAACACTGTTGTCATTTTGGCTGACATCACTCAAATATGTAGCATTCGTATGAAAGGAGGGAATCACTTGCAGGACTCACGGACTTGCACACAGTTCTCTGAGGTTTATATGCAACCAGGACTCTAGGTCCTTTGGGCTGCACTCTCGTCTATATGTCTGCTCCACCCTAATAAGCAGGCATCCATGATTAATGTCTTCTCGGGTGGGGTAGGGAATGAAGGGGACCACACACACACTTGCTCCTCCACCAAGTCAGAGAAATTCGTGTTCTGTGGGGAAGCAAAACTAGTTTGTCCACACTGTCTGCTCAGCAAGTAAACCATCTGAAGCCAAACCTGCAGGCAACGAAGGTGAAGTCTCACAAAAGATGTCACATATCTACAGGAAGAGATGTAACCTAGAAGGATGAGACATGAATGGACTGACATCTGTGGGCTCAGTTGGAGCTAAGTGACAAATTCCTTTATGGATTGGAACCTGTCCTGAGGAAAACATGCATGTTGTCCCAATAAACTCTGTGGGAGCTAAAATGGACTTTTCTGTATTTAGAGAGACAAGGTCAATAAGTTAATATATTTTATTAGACCAACTTCTGTTGGTGGACTGGAAGGGACAAACTTTCGAGCTTCACCGAGTTCTTCCTCCAGTCTGTAGAAGGTAACCAGTGTGTCACAGCTAAATACAAGACAGGACAGATTGTTAAGCATAAGGAATTAACACATGTTGTAGGGGACCACTTAAAATGAAATGGGCAAAGGGGGGTTAGCAGCAGCAGGGTGTTTTACAAATTGTTAAGTATCAGAGGGGTAGCCGTGACATGCATCCGACGAAGTGGGTATTCACCCACGAAAGCTCATGCTCCCAAACGTCTGTTAGTCTATAAGGTGCCACAAGACTCTTTGCTGCTTTTACAAATTGTTGTAATGAGCCATAAAACCAGTCTCTCTGTTCAGAGCTTGGTTTTGATGTCTAGCAGAGTTATGAAGTTAAATTCACAGGCACGTCTTTTGAAGGTATTGTGCAGGTTTCCTTTGAGGATGAGGGTTGACAGGTCAGCTATGGTGTGATAGCTTTGAGAAAAGTGTTCACCCATGGGTGAAAGGATGTTTTTGTCTTTTATCATTTTTCTGTACAAGTTCATTCTGTTGTTATCATGCGCCAAGGCTGGGATGAACAGGTTAGGTGACCACCAAATTGGGTATTGGAGCCCTGGATAGATTACAGCTGGAGTGATTGGCAGCCCTCAAAGGTCGTGATAGAAGTTTCTTATGTGCAGGTGGGAGCTGGAAGGAGGAAGGGGGGAAATGTTATGTTTGCTACATTGCACCCCGGGCTGTTTTCTTGGTGGTTCATAGCCCCTTTGGTTAAAATGTTCGAGGTGTTGGTCTCTGTCTATATGGCTGAGGCCTGTGGTACTTACTTTTTGGTGCTGAAGTGGAGACTGCCAGTGGACCAAGGGTTGCCCTTGAGTTTTTCAGTGAATCTAATGAGTTCTCTGTCTTTTCACAGAACAGGTTGTCTCCCTCACAGGATTAATCTTCAACTGTAATTTGTACCTTCCCGGGGAACCCAGAGGATAGGAGCCACAAAGCCCTCCATATGACTATAGCTGTCACCATCGAGCAGGAGGCCATATCCACCACATCAACTGGGGCCTGCCGAGCTAGATATCACTGCAGTCATCGAAGAAGTTCTGTCACAAACTAAGGATGGTAGAAAGGAACTAGAGAGGCAGCCAACCCATCCTGATACCTTCGATTTGGAGCACAAAGAGGAAAAGGGCCCAGGCATGGACCAATGGACGCTGCTAGTAAAAATTTTCCAATCTCAGTCGTACAGAGCACATGCATACTCACAGTGGAATACACCTAGGGACCAAAACTTGAAGGACCACCTTTATATATCAATGACGGGCGGCTTATAAGAACAGAGGTTAGACAGTTTAGATATGTTTTGGAAACAGAGGCAGAGGTCATCATGTAATATTGTCACTTGATTTTGAAAATTATGATGACGACATAGAACTTAGATTAAAAAAATACTATTTTGTTTGTACTTACCAGCTCTGTGTGAACTTTAAGATGTGCCTGGAGCTTGTATTTATCTGGAGTGGAGTAGTCACAGTCTTCGGTGGGACATTTCAGCAAAATGTTACTGTGCTTCTGAATGACATGACGCTTAAGGCAGTTTTTGGTGATGGAGGAGTAATTGCACTGGGAACAGTAATACAAATGCTCTCGAGTGTGAGTACGAACATGCATGTCATAATGCACCTGGTACCAAAACAACTTGCCTAAAAATAAAATTGAAGTGTCAAACATGAAAACAAGTTTTTTTTCCTGAGAATTTTTTTAAAATTGACATTGTAAAGAATTCAAATACATATTCAATTTCAATTCAAACCACAACATCTGAATCCTTTCATTTTGGGGTTAATGAAGTGTTAGCTGTTAAAATTATCTTACGACATCTCACTGATGCAAATGTATTTAGAAATAACAATTGTGGCACCTCCTTAACTGGCATGTGCTAAAGAAAGAGATCTTAACAAGGGACCCCTTAATGCAGGATATCATAACAAACGTGCTCCTAATGAGGAAGCTCTTTTAAAGGTGTGCCCCTAATTAAAACATGAAAATGCAGGAATTCGTAGCAAATATGGTTTAGCTGAACCAACCATAAATAAGTCATGAGGCCTTGTTGACACTTGCCCCTCTGCTGCAAACTGTTCTAAAATAAGGACTCCAGGGGAAAAAAAGGATTAGAAAAATCTTTGAACATGCATGTAGAAATATGCTGACTTTAACTCTACATTTAAATACTGAATGTCTTCAAACTTGAATTCCTTTCTCTTCTCAGCGATGAACACTATAACAAGACAAGTTCAGAGTTTCTGACTTGCTCCATTTTTGAATTATGTAAGCACAAAACTTTCAGTCAGAACACTGGAGACAAGTGTATGCTACTCCCCACTTTTGTAACTTCCACCAAAAACACGAACTTTGGTCTCAGACTAAGTATTGAAAATTTCCACCCCAGAGGAATTTGTTTGAGAACGTTATAAAAAAGGGAAACCACATCAGTAATTTAACAGTACATTATTTGCTATCAGAAGATGTCATCAGACATGTCTGGTGTATATATACACATCTCTACATACTACAGAAACATGGAAGGCTGAATTCTCCACTATGGCCCACACAGAACTTGAGCACTATGGAGAGCATGAGCTGACGGTGAGCTGATTGCAACTCTTTGGTTCTGCTCTGCCTGGCCCTGGCAAAAGTTAAAGCAGCAAGGGGCATGGGAGGGGAAGAGAAAACAGCAGCTTTAACTTATGTTGCAAGTATACCATCCCACATGGATGTTACCCCAGCAGAGAATCAGGCATATCAGAACCTCACTCTGCCATGCCTTCTCCCTTTTCCAAGGTTTCCCTGGCAGATTTAAGTTTATTTTGCACTGTTTGTGCAGCACAAAATAATTTCAGTGGACCAGAACCCAGCCCAGAACCTTTGTACTTAAGTCAGAAATTACTATTGCTACAAATGAAAAGATACACAAATGCACCATCTATAAACCAGAATGCAATGAAAAAGTACTGCTATGTGACTTATTTGAACTAACTCACAGTATTCCACTGCTCCTTACCACAGTATTCACATTCCAAGTCTCCATAAACCTTCCTGATCTTCTCACACAAGTCTGTGTTCATTTGTCTCTTTTGTAAACTGTCCAATATCTGCATAAAGGCAACAGCTCCACTTCGATTATCAGAAGCCATATTATGAGAGTCCAGCTGTGGACTGATGGCTGTATTGGAATCTAATGCTGTAGGAGGGTTTGTGGACTCATCTGTGTTTTGATTTGGTGACTTGCTAGTTTCTAATTCATTAAGACAAAAGGGTTGAACTTTCTCTTTGGAAGCTGAAAGGTTCTCAATGTCTGTATTTTTCTGACTTATATTAGAGTTTTTGCCTCCAGACAACAACAGCTGAATTTCTTCACCCTGCATATTCACTGAACTATCATGACTGACTTTCTGTACATTTTCATGAGAAGCCTTTAGCACACTGGAAGCACAGGTAGCATTTTTAAGTAAGAAACTATCTGAAGCCAGGTCTGATTGAGGGTCTGGTGCTGCTAGGTCTGTTGATGGTTGACATGGTGGTTCTGGTACATTCTCCACCGGGGAGTTTTCAAATTCTAAAGAAGGGGCGGTCTCAATTTTCAGAAGACCATCGGGCTGATCATTATGGCTTCCATCTATGGTATTTGATTCATCTTTACAAGTAGATTGCTTTGGTACGCTAAGAGCATTAGCACTTAGGGGAGTGAACTCATCTGCAGTCTGTGAAAACTGTTCTCCAAGTGCTTCCTGTTGGATATCACCTCCTGGTTCTAGAAGGCAGAAACTTTGATTGATAGAACTATTAAAAACAGAAGTCTCTTGTAAATTTCCATGCAGTTCTTTGATATGTGCACGGAGCCTTACAGAACTGACAAATTTCTTGGAACACACAGAACAAACATACACAAATGGATGTTTTCGGACATGAAGTTCGAGTGCTTGATACTTTGTGGCTCCATGGCCGCATAGCTCACAAGCAAAGGGCCTTTCATCACCGTGGACTAGCATGTGCCGATCTCGATCCAGTTCATTTTTGAATTTACGTTCGCAAATATGGCAGTCATAGAGCAGTTGTCTCTTGCCTTCTCGGGTCATCAAGCGGAGCTCATCAAATACATCTTTCACTTTTTTGTCTTGCAAATCATGTGTTTCCTTGATATGCTTAATTAGATTTTTGACATCTGAGTATTTCTTTTTGCAGAAGCGGCAATGTTGCTTAATTTTCTTGTGGACTCTCTCAATATGGACTTTGAGATGGCCTTTGCTGAGACAGGTGAATGCACAGTAATCACAACTAAACTTCTCTCCTGTGTGTTTCCGCATGTGGACATTGAGGTTGGCTTTTATAGCACTGGCATAGCTGCAGTATGAACATTTGTAAGGCTTTTCGTTTGTGTGAATCCTCAAATGAGCTTGAAGAGAGTGTTTAAATTTGAACACCTTGTTGCAGTATTCACATGTAAAAATTTTTAGCTGAGTAGGACCTAACCTAGAAAGAAGCCAAACAACCAGAATATAGTTATCTTTAGAATTCTGATATATAGTTGCAAAATATGCCAAAGAGTCCATAATATACAGTAAGGCTTAAGGGCATATAAAAATCCTCATTTTATGGATGGGGGGAGATGCTAACTTTTTAATGAACAGATATGCCTCTCAACCCCACCCACTCTCCCTACACACACGACTCACACCAACTAACCGCCGTGCGTTGCACATCTAATTTATTTTAACCCCTGTATCTTTTTTTTTTTTTTTTTTTTTTTTTTTTTAAGTTCAGGACTAACCCATTCTAAAGTTTAAGTTTCCAACGTTCTTGTGCTGAACTATTATTATTAGAAAAATTAAGGGGGAAATGCTGTAAACATATTTGCAGAAACTCAGTTAAAGTTACAGTCTGAGCACTTGTGGAAATACAACATTCGGGAAACTCAGTTTTGGTAGCAGTAATAGTTAACTTCATTGAACTTATAGCTATTCAGTTGATAAAGGCAAGATTGGTTGTCTTGAGAGAAAGCTAACATCTGCCTCACAAAGTTGCGGAAGGATAAGATATTAAACCATTTAAAGATAACGAAAGAAAGGGGTAAATTCCAATAGACAAAGGTGCTATTTTAGATTATGATGATTCTTTACCTATTTTTATCTTCTTATATTGTTCTAACTCTTAATATTTGACAGACTAACAGTCTAACTACTCTGACTCACCTGATGTATAATCTGTTTCTGCCTGTTGAAATAAGGTAAACAAATGGAGGAATTTCCATTTACATGACACTGGATAAGGAAACATGTCACACCCAAGTACTTTAAAATTACCTGCTTGATTTCATTGGCTGCTCATATGGTGTTTGTTGAATGGCATATTCTTGATACCCTCTTCGTTGAGCTGTGTCTGGTACTGCTGTCTCAGGATTTGTTGCTGATTCAATTTCTGGGGGAGCAGCCTCAACTGGAATAATTTTTGTAGCTCCTAAAATTAAAATAAAACATAATAATGCTTATTAAAATAGTGATATTAAAATGCAATTGTCCTGTGACTATTATGCTATTTTACTTTGGTTTGTTCTACTTCTTTGAATGTAATAGTAGAAAGACAGAGTAAAACTATAGTACTTGCACTGCAGATCTTTGTTGTATTGTAGGTAGACGTAGTGATGCCAGTTAAGGTTGCCCAACACTTCCATTATAAGATCCTGTTTTCAGTTGCTTAGATCTTTGCCAGACTTTAATCATTTGAACTGATATTTTACATGACAGGGTATCTGCCTCAGGCTGAAGTTTTTGGGAGAATTTCAGCCAAAATGATACAGCCATTTCCAAGAATGAGTCTAGAGAAAAATTACTTTTACCAGTATTAAAAGAACAACAACATTTTTTAAAAATAGTTCTAAACTCCTCCTGCTTTGAGACAGAGGCTTGAAATGTGGTGCTGAAGGGGAAAAGTGGGGCTTTTTGTCAGGGATGTGCCTTTTGTTGTCCCTGCAAAAATCTGCCCAAATTTGGCCAAGTTGTAAGCCTTTTCAAAAGATCATATTTTGCACATTCTCAGTACAGACTGAATTTAGCAGCTGAGACATCTGAATATCCCATCCTTGCTGAGCATGCTCCAGCCTCTTACAGATCCAATAGCTGATCAGACCGCATATGCACCACTTCCACAGTGCAGAATGAACCTGCTCTGTGAATGAATCAGGATTGCACAGTAAAGGAGGCTGTTGTCTGTATGATCCTTAACTCATTTGTTGCAGAAGTTGGAAGCTGTGCAGTGAATGAGGCAGGGAATTGGCATGAAGAGAAATCTCTTTACCTCAGCTCCCCATCTGTCAATTGGGACAATACCACCTCCTCACTTCACATGGCATTGGGAAGACAAATAAATGTTTGTTAAGAACTCAGATACAATAGTGATGAGCACCACAGAAAAGCCCATGAGGAATTTAATAATTCTGTCTTTAGCAGGTTTGAATAGTGGGCAGTAAATAAGGCATGGAGACACACAGTGTACAATCAGGGCTGGCTCCAGGGTTTTTGCAAACAAAAAAAGCCACAATCGCGATCTGCGGGAGCTCTACCGCCGCCACTTCAGCCTTCGGCGGCAATTCGGCGGCAGGTCCTTCGCTCCAAGAGGGAGTGAGGGACCCGCTGCCAAATTGCCACTGAAGAGCCAGACGTGCCGTCCCTTCCCCATGGCCACCCCAAGCACCTGCTTGCTGGGCTCATGCCTGGAGCCGACCCTGTGTACAATAAAGAGAAAAGAAAATATTGAAAAGTTGCTCATTCAGTGAGTTCTGTCCATCCTGTGCACTGAATAAGGTAGCGGTCCTATGAAAAAAGTAGCATATGATTATGTAATTAAAGACTGTATCATAATGCATATGCAAAAGAGGGACATATTAAGGTTACCTATACAACCTTAAGACAGGCATGTCCTAACTTTTGAGTGCTTGACTTTGAAAAGTGTGTGTGTGTGTGTGTGTGTGTCTGTGTGTGTGATGTCTTAGACCTAAAACAGCTTAGCTGAAATAAGTTACTTCATGCACAATTGGCTGCATTAAGTCTCAAAGATTTTTTGTTTGCTTATGTCAGCATTTGATCACATTTCAGTTTACAGCATTAGAAACTAAGAAAGATCTAACTGAGAAAGACGACAGTAGCTTGTTTCTTTTTGTGTCAAAAGAAAGAAAACAGCTTAAATGAAATGCGAAGATGTTTGGGAAATAATAGAATAAAGCGGAGAGAACAAAATTAAAAGGTAAAGTCACATAAGACTGTTTAGATAAAGTAAGAAGAATGATTTTTTTGTAAACCTAGACTCCCACTATGTTACGAAAGAGAGAGAGAAAAGAAACAAAATGATGCATAAGAAATATTCCTTTCATCATGAAGGAACAAAATTAAGGTAAGTATCTTCCCACCCATCAAGCAGATGGTTTTAAAGAAATTATCCTTTACAAAAAATAAGCAATACTTTAAAAAAAAGGGACTTAGTTGAAAAATAAATTGTAAAAAGGCCAAGATTAAACTTTAGATACTCTATGAGTGAAGAGAAAAAAGAACAAGGAGTACTTGTGGCACCTTAGAGACTGACTAAAATTTATTTGGGCGTAAGCTATTGGGTTTTAGCAAATGAAAGCTTATGCCCAAATAAATGTGTTAGTCTCTAAGGTGCCACAACTACTCTTCATTCTTTTTGCTGAGACAGACTAACACGCTACCACTCTGAAACCTGTCTATGAGTGAAAGAAAGCTAGTCGGTAGGTAAATAACTGGGGTTGGCCAAAAATTTTCCATCAAAACTGCTTTTTAATGGAGGGAGGGTTTGAGGGTTTTTTTGTTTGGTTTTGGTTTTTTTGCAATGTTTGCTTTCCACAGGAAAATTCTGACTTTTAATTGAAAAAACAAACTTCCAAAAATCAAAAAAATTGATTTCAAAATACCACCACAGCAATTCCTAGGAGTATGAATTCAGGTTCCTTATGCTCATACTTAGAGCCCTGCGTGGATACAAAATTTGGATGTGGACATCTGCAGATATAAAGCAGATATCTGCAGATTTGCAGGGTTTTACCCATATTCTCTTCTATGGGCCAGGTTTCCAAGCAGGACTACATGTTCCATGATGTATTGTGGCCAGGAACTCCTATGATGCACTGAGGTTGCTCATGAAGAGGTGAGATGGTAGTGCACCCTGAGAGAAGTAGTTTAGCCAGGGAGCCCAGAGCACAGAAAAGAAAAACATTTTCTGACCAAGTCTACAACTAATACCTGCAATGCATACCACATTTAGAGAATAGTAGGACTCAAAGGCCCTGATCAGAATAGGGGCCCCATTGTGCCAGGTAGTGTATGTTCCCAGTAGACAAAGTCCTTGGCCAAGGTAGCACGCTATCTGTATCTCGGACTGCCTCTTGATCTCAAGTGCAACGCACTCAGGTCTCAGGCCTTGGAGGAATTATATGATTCTCCCACTCTCAGACCTGGGTTTGAGCTGACATCCCCTGGTACAAACCATGATTATCTCAGCAGGTCTGACTTGGACTCAGACCCTGCAGTTCTGTTGCCTGGGAAGCAGTGACCAATGGTTAATACAGTGGTTAAATAGCCTTCTTAAAGCAAAATACTACTTATTTAGAACCAAAGAGAAAACAGATCTTATTATCCCCAACTGTGACAACTTGGGGAATCAATTATATGCAACCAACTTATGAATTTGAGTTGATTTTCTTAAATTGCTGTTTCATTGAATGCCTCAGTATATGAAGAATCCACCATCTGCTATCAGAGCTGTGCCACACATCTCCCAGACCATTCATTCTTCTTACTTTATCTTGATGGTCGCCCAATTGAAATGGTAACACCTTAGCACAATGGGTTGGTTGAAGCTAGGAGAACCAGTTTTTTCCCCAATTTCTCTGTAGAGGGCTGGGGTTTGAAGCAGTAGAATTTCCCCAGAAGGAGGAACAAAAGGATGAGCCCTTTAAAACATCAGAGGGATAGCCGTGTTAGTCTGGATCTGTAAAAGCAGCAAAGAATCCTGTGGCACTTTATAGACTAACAGATGTTTTGCAGCATGAGCTTTCGTGGGTGAATACCCACTTCTTCGGATGCAAGTGGTGGAAATTTCCAGGGGCAGGTTATATAGGCAAGCAAGAAGCAAGCTAGAGATAATGAGGTTAGTTCAATCAGGGAGGATGAGGCCCTGTTCTAGCAGTTGAGTGAAAACCAAGAGAGGAGAAACTGGTTCTGTAGTTGGCAAGCCATTCACAGTCTTTGTTTAATCCTGAGCTGATGGTGATTTCACTTAGTTTGCTTATTTATAGCTGTCGTGTTGCTTTTCTGCCCCTTCCCCCCACTCCCCGCCCCGCTTTTTTCTAATACAGCCCTCTATTGAGCTAGATCAATAAATTCATATAGAAAAGTCTATAACCAGATATACAAGAACTTCACCACACTGACCAGGTCACATACAGTGTTCATAAAATTATCTCTCAGGGCAGGAGAGATAGCTCAGTGGTTTGAGCATTGGCCTGCTAAACCGAGGGTTGTAAATTCAATCCTTGAGGGGGCCACTTAGGGATCTGGGGCAAAAATCAGTAATTGGTCCTGCTAGTGAAGGCAGGGGGCTGGACTCGATGACCTTTCAAGGTCCCTTCCAGTTCTAGGAGATTGGTATATCTCCAATTATTACTATTACTACTCTTTTAGATTATATAGCAGCTCCATGTTTGTCACAGTCCTAATCCCAAACACCTTACAATCAAAGAAGAAAAGCAGCATATGAAGAAAGTAGAATGACAGACAATCAAACATATTTTATATATGCTTACCATTTAAGAAAAAAATTGGCATTACATAAAAAATTTCAACATTCCTGTCGCTCAGCTGAACTATCATATATTGGCTGATTTCTTGCAGTTACTGAGCAGATGCTGGTTAACTGCACTAATCAGTATAGTATCTTAGTGCCAAACACAGGAAGTTTAATTTTCATTGGAAGCCTAGTACGGCTATATTCTCTGCTTCAACCTCAGAAAGGATTTTAGATTCTTAGATTTTATTTATCCCTTCTCCATCTTGCCAGCCAGTGTCACAAGGTCTTTTGAGAAAAGTCTAACATGAAATAGCAAGTGTGTGGACTGGTCTCTAATAGAGACAAGATTTGAGTTCATCCTGATCTTCTCTGGTAGAGAATTCCACAGGCATCCTTCACCTAAAATGACTCTGCTATGGCTCCGACATGTTTTGTAATTTCAAACATACCGTTGAGGTTGGTCCCTGTTTCCTTTGCCTGGGTGGGTGTGAAGGATTGGTATTGCATGGTCATGTAGCAAACCTCTAAACAAGTGGCTGTAGCCTTTCCTGATTTGGAATTTTTTTGTCTTGTGGCTTCTCAAACCAATTGGAACAGGGATCAAGTAGGGAATAGAGGGTGTGGATTTGTTATCTTTTTACTTTATAGATAGTTCCTGTCGGACATCGTATTCTTGGTTCTAGACAGATTCTGTCTACTGGGATATGCTGTTAGTAATATTGTAATTCCTGACATGGTATATCCCTACTGTAGCCAATTTCTTGTGTACTACATTACCTTTTTGTTTGGCTACCAGTTCTTGTTTTCAATGGTGATGGGGACTTTTGGATAGTCTGTGGTAATCCAATGGGTTGCCAAACATGAAAGCTACCTTCCCTGTTTAGATATCTTACCTGTGACTTGTGAGTCAGTCAGTCCCTTGTGCTGAAGGTGCTTTCTACCATCAGCCTAGCAGGCTGAAACTATGTTGTCAGTTTAAGGTCCAGATTACTAAAATAAAAAAACCAACCCATGGGTGTGGAAGATGGAAACACTAAGCCAACCGGGCCCTGCATTAGTAGTGGCCAGAGGAACTATACATGCCTGTAGCAATGTGGGACTCACCCCTGCGGCACCTCCTGCTGGTCTCTTCCGGGAATTAGCTCATCCAGCCTCTGGAGCGCCCTGCAGGCTGGTGTCCCGCTGCCACTTGGCCCCCGTGTCCCTCCCGGACTCGGTACCTCATTATCAGGGGTGCTGCCCCCTGGCCGTACACCCCTCAGTCTCAGGGTCTTCCCTTCCCAGGGAACCCCCACCCACTATCCCCACCTTGCCTCAGTATAAGGCTACTGCCAGTCATCACCTAGCTTACTCGTCACTGGTAAGGTTGGGTTTGGACCTGCTGCCTTTGCCTACCCCTCGGCTGCCCTCTGCAACCCCCAGTGCCCATTGGCCTTGTGGTAGGCCGCAGCCTGGGGCTTCCCAGGCTGGGGGCTTCCCAGCTCCTCTGCCTTTCCCCAGCCCTGCTCCACTCAGGTACTCTGCTCAGGTCCCTACAGCCAGGTCCCTCCCTCTCAGAAGCTAGAGGGAGTCTCTCTCTGGCTTCTGGCCTCAGCCCTCTTATAAGGCCAGCTATGGCCTGATTGGGGCATGGCCCCAGCTGTGGCTGCTTTCCTCAATCAACCTAGCTTTTCCTTCCCTGCCACAGCCCTCTCCCCGGGCTGTTTTAAGCCTTTTAAGGCAGGAGAAGGTGACCACCCTGCTGCAATGCCACTTCATGCTGGAGGGGAAAATGAAATTAACAGAAAATAGAACACTGAGGATTTGACACTGTATTTACCCAGCGGTGGCCATTAACACATTTGTAAACACTATCAAAGAAAAACACCAGTCAGTCACGTTTAAGAGTAAATGCTTTTAATTGAAAGCATAACTGTGTGTGGTCAGTGCAATTTCTAGAGGAGAGATGTTAATAACAACAAATGCCTACTAGTCAGTTTAATCAGAGGTCAAGGACTGATTAACCTTCCCTCTCACCTCTGGGAGCATGGGGTCCCTCCAACTAACGAATAAGGTCCTTCAGTGCCATGGGAAGAGGCGTTTGCAATGCTGCTGCTCAAGCTATACTTATTCTGCAGGTTAATATAAGCTTTCAAGTTTCTAAGGCTGTCAATCCATTACCTTTCCAGAGCTTTAAATTAATTCTATGAAAGAAAAAACAATCAAACCTTGTCTAGCTCTCCTTGTTGGAAAATTAGTATCCCACTTATCTGTTCTAAAAGGATTTTCAATGATCAGTTTAGCTATAATCTACAGTACACACAATATAAAGCAGGGTCCCTGAACCTGACCTAAGTAGTGCAGAATAAAAGTTTATTGAACAGCTGCTAGTACGACCATTTGGAAAGCATCTTGCATAAGAAAAAGGAGACATGCTGTCTGAGGCCTGGTCCACACTAAAAGGTTAGGTTGACCCAGCTACATCACTCAGGGGTGTGAAAAATCCACATCCCTGAGCAATGTATTAAGCCAACCTAACACTGGTGTAGACAGCGCTTGGTCTATGGAAGAATTCTTCCACTCTCAGAGAGGTGCAATTACTTATGTTGACAGGAGCACCCCCCCCCCACTACTGTAAGTAGTGTGCACGCTGAGGCATTATAGCGATGCAGCTGCAGAGCTGCAGCTGTGCCACTGTAGCGTTTCAAGTGTAGAAAAGCCCCGAGTATGATCACTTTCTCAAAACTACAGATGAAACGCTACTAATTCTTGACAGGTTTCAGAGTAGCAGCCGTGTTAGTCTGTATCCGCAAAAAGAACAGGAGTACTTGTGGCACCTTAAAGACTAACAAATTTATTTTAGCATGAGCTTTCGTGAGCTAGAAGTGAGCTGCAGCTCACGAAAGCTCATGCTAAAATAAATTTGTTAGTCTTTAAGGTGCCACCAGTACTCCTGTTCTTTTTACTAATTCTTGAGTTTCCATTTTTCTAATTGATAGAAAGCTTATGTGGCATCTTCAACAAGAATTTTATAACACTCCATATTAAGGAAAAAGGGGTATCTATACAAAGTTCTCAGCTTAAATGACAGGTGGCTACAGAGTGCTAATGCTTGATGAAAATGCTGCAGTGACAGCACTTAAACAGTCTTGAACTTGACATGATCTAGTTCAGTGTTTCTCAATCTGGGGGTTGCAGCCCTCAGTGGGGTCATGGGACAGGTGTGCGGGGGGTGGGGGTGGCAAGTGCAGGGCTGGCATTAGAGGATGGCAAGTAGGGCAAATGCTTGAGGTTCCATGCTATAGGGGCCCAGTGAATCTACGTTACATGCTTCAGCCCCACTGTCTGAGGCTCAGGCTTTAGACAAGGCTCACAAGTGAAAAATAGGCTCAAGTATGAAATGTAAGAACAATATTTACATTCCAATCAATGTATTGTATAATTATATGGCAAAAAATGAGAAAGTAAGCATTTTTCAGTAATAGTGTGCTGTGATTCAAAATCAGACATAAAAAGACAAAAGTAAGCAAGTAGTTTTTAAGTGAGCTGAAACTTGGGGTACACAAGACAAATCTGACCCCTGAAAGGGTACAGTAGTCTGGAAAGGTTGAGAGCCACTGATCTAGTATAATCAGAGAGAAAAAAATAATTTTCTTTATTCTTCAGCAACAGTCTGCAACAATAAACTAACTTTCTACTAAAGAAAGATCTCCAGGAAATGAAAGGAAAGGTGTTAAAAGCCATCTTTATGATAGTGTACACATAAAAGCATTTATGAGAAAAGAAATGACCTAAGAATTTCCAGAGACATCAAAATAGCTCAAAACAGTAAATGAATGATGAATATTACTCCGGGGGGGGGGGAAGGGGGGATTCTGCTCTGATGCAGGGCGCAGAATTCATATGGCCGGCATTTTAATGTGCCCCTCGCGCAACAAAATCCCAAAAAAAAATACAAAAAAAAATCTGCCAGGGGACATGTGCATCTTCCCCAGCAGCACATCTCTTCCAGCGTGCCTAGAGCAGCCTCAGAGATGGGAGAGGGTAGCTAGGCATGTGTGCTTGCGTGATCATCATCGGCGGGTCTGGACTGAGCATACGTGCATGCCAGTGACTTACTTCTGGGGGGATTCTGCAGGACTGTGTGGCCGCAGCAGAAAATGCCCCTGCACCATGCACGTTTCCTGCTTTTCCCTGCAGAAAACAGCAGGGAAGCTGCGCCGGAGAGGGGAGGGGGCGCACGTGTGCATTTTTTTGGGGGAGGATTGCCCCCCAAGCAGAAGCAAGGCATGGGGGGGCACACAGGGTTACATGCCACTGCCCCCTCCCTCCTGCAAAGGCAGAGCTGCCCAGCTAGGGGGCTGACTCTGCAACTGAACGCTGGGTCATAGTGCCAGTTGTGCTCCCCCTTCTGTGTTCTGGCAGCCTTCCTATTTTCTGTGGAACAGTGAGTGCCTGCAGTGGGACTGGGTAAGGGGGGTGGGGGAAATGAGGGAAGATGGGGTGGGGGGGGAAGAGGCAGTGGGACGGGAATGTGGGAGTGGGGGGTGGCGAAGAAAAGGGGATAGGGGAATCACGGGGGGAAGCGGGATCCCAGCATGCAGCATCCCCTCAACAGCAGCTGGGGATCCCCCTTAAGCAGGCCCATCGAACTCTCACCCTGACAAGCCCTACCTCCCTATACCTGGACCCATCTGACAAGCCCCCCACCCCACTGAGCCCTAATTAGCTGCACCTGGACCCCCACCCCATCAAGCCACAAACCCCCAGCACCCAGATGCCCCCGCCAAGCCCCACACCCAGATGCCCCCGCCAAGCCCCATCTCCCCACATCCAGAACCCCCCCGCTGAACCCAACAACCATTACTCAGATCCCCTGCAGAGTCCCATTGCCCCGGCACCCGGAACCCCCTAAAGAGCCTCTGTGCATCCAGATCTCCCACTGAGCTGCTCACACCCAGACTGCCCCACAGCGAAACCTCTCACCCCACATCTGGATCCTGCCACATTAAGCCCCTCCACACTTGGATCCTGCTGGGCTGAGCCTGCCTACCCACACCTGGTGCACCTGGGTGTTTCTGGGGCAGGCCCAGCTCTTGTACTGTCAGGTCAGGTGCAGGCTCACTGCTGAGTCCCTGTATTGGGGAGAGTGGGGCTTTGGGGTGATCTCCCACCTCAATGCAGCCAGTGGCCTGTGCTCCCCACTGCCATGCTGGAGCCACATTTATTTATTGACAAATAAAATTTGCAGAATTTTAAAATATTGTGCGCATATTTTTTTGGCACATAATTCCCTCAAGAGTAAAATATAGCAGGAAAGACTATGAATGTAATGCACTGTAAGAAAAATAAAGTAAAACAATTCCTGTGAATGTAACAGATGTAATACCTTTCTAATACCCGCCAAAACTCCCAAATGCTGACAGTCAGAGGCCCACCACCCGGTGCTGACAGTGATTTCTAAGTTAAAGCCTCACTCATGATCTCGGGATAGAACTCTCAAATGTTTGAGACACATTTGAGAGTTTTATCATGAGATCATGAGTGAGGTTTAATCATGAGTGCGGATCATGAGCAAGGATAATAATCCATAATTGCCTCCAATGGCATTGATTTTATTTTTATTACATATATTAGAGCTGGGAACTTCTATGCAAAATGATAATTCTCATTCATGTAAATGATGCCTTCAAATCTATATGAAGAATAATATATTACCATAACTCCTTTCAATTTATTGAGCTCTTTCTATCTACGGGATATTATACACAAACATCTCCAGTAAGTTGAAGCAAGTTATGTTAAAATTTTATGGATCATTCAAAGGATCATTTATGTGTATAACAAACATTTGCCTAAAATTTACTTTAAAAAAAAAAAAGAAACCACCACCACCCCCTCTCCTCCCAAAATTCTCACAAACAATCACTTCACTATAGAAGCTGGGTCATGAAGAAAAATGACAAATATGTTGATACTTGCAATAAAATCTCAATTTCAGCAACACTACTTTCCCTTCCTAGTCTTTCTTATCCCTAGATTCTCTCTCTCCCATATATCCTATACTCTCATACACCCCGAAGCATGTACACAGCGCCACATATGCACACAATCCTAATATTCATATCTAGGGCCCTACCAAATTCACAGCCATGAAAAATGTGTCACGGACCGTGAAATCTTGTCTCCTGCCATGAAATCTGGTCTTCTGTGTGCTTTTACCCAATACTATATAGATTTCATGGGGGAGACCAGGGTTTCTCAAATAGGGGGGCCTGATCCAAAAATGGAGTTGCAAGTTTATTTTAAGGGGGTTGCAGTATTGCCACCCTTACTTCTGCACTGCCTTCAGAGCTGGGCAGCCAGAGAGCGGCGGCTGCTGACTGAGGGTCCACCTCTGCTGGCAGTAGTGCAGAAGAAGCTCTCCAGCTGCCCAGCTCTGAAGGTGGCACCGCCACCAGCAGCAGTGTAGAAGTAAGGGTACCAATACCATACCATGCCATGCCACCCTTACTTCTGTGATGCTGCCTTCAGAGCTGGGTGGCCAGAGTTTGGTGGCTGCTGATTGATGGCCCAGCTCTGCACACAGCAGCACTGAAGAAAGGGTGGCAATACCATACCATGCCATCCTTCTGCCAGCTGCCCAGCTCTGATGGTAGCACTGTCACCAGCAGCAGTGCAGAAGTCAGGGTGGCGACCATTCCCCCCCCCCCAACTCCTTGTTGGGTCAGGACCCTTACAATTACACCATGACATTTCAGATTTAAATATCTGAAATCATGAAATTTAAGATTTTTAAAATCCTATGACCGTGAAATAGACCAAAATGGACTGTGAATTTGGAAGGGCACTATTCATATCCTTGCCCACACTTGCACAGCTGTACAAATTTCTAACCAGTGGTCCATTCCCACTGTCATTGCAATGGCTAGAGGATGGGCATTTCATGAAGATGTTACCTTATCCCCACACATGTGAGGACAGAAAGATGTTGGCTATCACACTGCCCTTACAGACTAGCCTTGTAACCCACTGAAAAGGGCCCAAACAGACAAATGCCTAGGCTTGGTTTTACGGAGTCAATAATTAACATTTGTAAAGAAGTCTGAAATCCTGTGATGAAAAGATTACTATAGAAGTGCAAAGTACTTTGCACACAGCCATAAAATACTCAATTAAATATCAATTCAAGTACCTGATTTACAGAAACATACTTGTTCTTGCGCTCCTAATTTGTACACTCAAATACTGCATGTGTACACTATCTGTATGCATAAATGTCCAATTAGATACCTAACTAATCATTTGTGCTTGCAAATACCTGATTTGCACTCACATTTAAGGTAGCTGTACACATAAATCAGGTTATTGAAGGAAAAAAGAATGATTTTCTACTCTTCTATTGATTTATCATTCATATCTTCAGTTCCTTCTTTAATATCCTTTACATACTTTTATTACTCTATATAAACTCAGTTATTTTTCCTAAGTCCCCAAACTCCCTTTCATACCTTTACATCAGACCTTTAAAGAAAGCTGAAGACAGCTTTGAATGTTATGTAACTGCCAGATGAGGAGAGAGCCTTTATAAGGAGATGACCAAAGGATGCTAAATATTGCTGATTTTCAGATCACAAATATTCTGAACATTTATTAATCTTATTCCAATTACTTTATTAATATTTTGTGAGCATTAAGTAATACCCATGAACTAAAAACAATCTGATTATATAGTGAATAATTATGGTTACCTGGAATAGCTTCATGTGCTGTCAAAACCACGCTTATAATAGGATTTTTAGCTCCTGAAATCTGGTCGCTTTCCTTTGCGGATAGAGTTTTCTCAGTTTTCTGAATCCGTGGCCTCTTCGGAGTTTTTTCTCGCTCATCTTCCTTCCTGTCAAGGTCAACGTCAGAATCATTACCTAAAGAGCAAACATCAAAAAGAACATAACTATATACAAGTGAAATGTTGTTATATATTTACACCCTGGAATGAATGGGGAGATACTTAATGTAACTATATGTATTAGGTAGATTTTAAAATAAAAGGTGGGATTTTCAAAAGCACGTGAGTGATTTAGGAGCATAAGTCCCTCTTAGAATCATGTGTATTCTTAAATCACACAGGCACTTTTGAAAATCCCACCAAAAGGTTTGTGAAACTTGATGACTTTGTGAGCTAGCAAACAGGGGACCGCAAACAGGGGTGTTTGAGAGAGGGTAAAGGAGATCCCGCTGCTGAACGAACAAGGGACAAGTACTAACCTTGGGGTGAGTGACTTTGTTTGACTGTGTGTTTTTCTTTTTCTTTCAGGTTATTTAAGTTACTGGGTCAACTGGGATTGTGTGTTTGAGGACTGTTTGAGCCTTTGTTCCCTTGATCAACCTCCATCAGCCTTGTGATCACCCTCCCGCTGTGTGATTAAACGGGGGGGGGGGGGTGGGGTAGGGCTGACCTAGGAGGGAAGGCCTTAAAAGCAAGAGGTTTCAGTGTGGTAGCCGTGTTAATCTCTATTAGCAAAACAATGAGGAGCACTTGTGGCACCTTAGAAACTAACAAATTTATTTGGGCATAAGCTTTTGTGAGCTAAAACCCAGTTCATCAGATGCATGGAGTGGGAAAAAAAACAGTAGGCAGGTATATATACACAGTACATGAAAAGATGGGAGTTGCCTTACCAAGTGGGGGGAGGTCAGTGCTAATGAGACAATTCAATTAAAGTGGAGTTGGCTATTCTCAACAATAGAATGCCAAGGGAGGAAAAATCACTTTTGTAGTGGTAATGAGGCCAAAGTAAACAGGGTGGCCCATTTCAAACAATTGACAAGAAGGTGTGATAACAGTAGGGGGAAATTAGTATGGGAAATTAGTTTTTGTAGTGACCCATCCACTCCCAGTCTCTACGCAAAAGAATAAACGGACACAAATCAGACCTCAAGAATTATAACATTCAAAAACCAGCCGGAGAACACTTCAGTCTCCCTGGACACTCAATAACAGACTTAAAAGTGGCAATTCTTCAACCAAAAAAACTTCAAAAACAGATTCCAACGAGAAACTGCAGAACTGGAATTACTTTGAAAACTGGCCACCACCAAATTAGGCCTGAATAAAGACTGGTAGTCAATTGTTTGAAATGGGCCACCCTGTTTACTTTGGCCTCATTACCACTACAAAAGTGATTTTTTCCTCCCTTGGTATTCTACTGTTGAGAATAGTCCATTTCCACTTTAATTGAATTGTCTCATTAGCACTGACCTCCCCCCACTTGGTAAGGCAACTCCCATCTTTTCATGTACTGTGTATATATACCTGCCTACTGTTTTTTTTCCCACTCCATGCATCTGATGAACTGGGCTTTAGCTCACAAAAGCTTATGCCCAAATAAATTTGTTAGTTTCTAAGGTGCCACAAGTACTCCTCGTTGTTAAAAGCCAGAGGCTAAGCAACCAAGAGGAGCTAGTGAACAGGGGACTGCAAATAGGAGAGTTTGAGGGAGGGAGTTTGTAAGAGGGAGACATAATAGAATTGCTATGGTTAGGAAGGGCTGCATGACCAGTGCCAATGCTGCTTCTGTCTCCTCCACCTGCGCCTGCATCCAGACAGAGAACCTAACCATGGATGCCTCTACCTGCATTTCCCACTCTCAGAAAGCCAGGCTGCATTTCCCACTCTCAGAAAGCCAGGCTGGGGGGACCATCCAGTGTGAGAGGTGCCTGGTGGTGGAATCTCTCAGGAAGCAGGTGGGAGAGCTACAGGAGGAGGTGGCAAGGCTGAGGAGCATCTGTGCACATGAGGAATTCATTGACAGTATTCATATGAAGACTTCCAAGGCTGAGGACACTATCCAGCTAGAGAGGACAACTATCATGCCACCGGGAGAGGAGGATATGGCTCTCGTACAGAGAGGACACTGGCTGCTGTTTACTTCTGACAGCAGGCAGTGCTCCACCCCTACTCCCAACCCATCTACCATGGTGATGGAGAACCGTTAGGCTGCCCTGGCAACTAGTGATGAGGAATCACCTCCAAAGGTGAAGAGGAGAAGCCATGTATCCCCAAGGCTGGAAGGATCACAGCCACCAATCCCAGGAGGAAACGTAGGGTCGTGGTGGTTGGAGACTCTCTTCTGAGCGGGACGGAGGCACCCATCTGTCACCCTGATATTGCATCCTGGGAGGTATGTTGCCTGCCAGTGACCTGTATCCGAGACGTTACGGAGAGATTGTTGAGGATCATCCAGCCCTCTGAATACTATCCCATGCTACTCATCCATGTGGGCACTAATGATACTGCGAGGTATGACCTTCAGCAGATCAGAAGTGACTACAGGGCTCTGGGAGTAAGGGTGAGGGAGTTGGGAGCGCAGGTGGTGTTCTCTTCAGTCCTTTCAGTCAAGGGTAGAGGCCTCGGCAGAGACAGATGCATCCTGGAGGAGAATGACTGGCTGTGAGGATGGTGTCGCCAGGAGGGCTTCTGCTTCCTTGACCATGGGATGCTGTTCCAGGAAGAAGGACTGCTAAACAGAGATGGAGACCACCTATCGAGGAAGGGGAAGAGCATATTTGGCTACAGATTGGCTAACCTAGCAAGGAGGGCTTTAAACTAGGTTCAACAGAGGCACGTGACCAAAGCCCACAGGTAAGTAAAAAACATGGAGACCTAGGAGAAGGGTCGGAATCTGGGGGGAGCATGGACTGTTTTAGCAGAAATAATGGAAAGACAACACAGAACTGGGGAGGCGGGGGGGGGGAGGAGAGAGAATCAAATCAGTATTTTAGATGTCTGTAAACTAATGCGCAAAGTATGGGGAATAAGCAGGAAGAACTCAAAATGCTAGTAAATAAATACAACTATGACATAGTTGGCATCACGGAGACTTGGTGGGATAATACGCATGACTGGAATATTTGTATAGAAGGGTACATCTTGCTCAGGAAGGACAGGCAGGAAAAAAAGGGAGGAGGTGTTACCTTTTATATTAAAGATGTATACACTTGGACTGAGGTTGAGATAGACTTGTTGAAAGTCTCTGGGTTGGGATAAAATGGGTAAAAAACAAGGGTGGTGTCATGGTAGGGGGTCTACTACAGACCACCAAACCAGGAAGAAGAAGTTAGTTAAACAACTAACAAAATCACCCAATGGGGGATTTTAACTACTCAGTCATCTACCCAGACATCTGTTGGGAATAACACAGCAGGGCATAGAGTATGCAACAAGTTCTTGGAATGTACTGGAGACAATTTTTTATTTCAGAAAGTGAAGAAAGTTACTAGGGGAGAGGCTGTTCCAGATTTGATTTGACAAATAGGGAGGGAGGAACTGATTGAGAATTTGAAAGTGGAAGGCAACTTGGGAGAAAGTGATCATGAAATGGTAGAGTTCACGTTTCTAAGGAATGGCAGGAGGGAGAACAGTGCAGAAAAGACAATGGATTTCAAGAAGGCAGACTTTAGCAAACTCAGGGAGTTGGTAGGTAAAATCCCATGGGAGCAAGTCTAAGGGGAAAAACCAGTTGAAGCCAATTGGCACTTTTTCAAAGAGAGATTATTTTCAAAGAGAGAGCAAACTATCCCACTGCATAGGAAAGATGGGAAGTATGGCTAGAGATGACCCTGGCTTAACCAGATCTTCAATGATCTAAAACTCAAAAAATAAAAAAAATAAAAGAGTCCTACAAACAGTGGAAACTTGGTCAAATTACATAGGATGAATATAAACAAATAACACGAGTATGTAGGAACAAAATTAGAAAGGCCAAGGCACAAAACGAGATCAAACTAGCTAGGTACATAAAGGGTAACAAGAAAACATTCTATAAATACATTAGAAGCAAAAGGAAGACCAAGGACAGAGTAGGCCCGTTACTCAATGAGGGAGAAAAGACAATAACAGAAAATGTGGAAATGGGAGAGGTGCTTAATGAATTCTTTGTTTCAGTTTTCACCAAGAAGGTTGGTGACAATCGGACATCTAACATAGTGAATGCCAGTGAAAATGAGGTAGGATCAGAGTCTAAAATAGGGCAAGAACAAGTAAAAAATTACTTAGACAAGTTAGATGTCTTCAAATCACCAGGGCCTGATGAAATGCATCCTAGAATACTCTAGGAGCTGAGGAGATAACTGAGCCATTAGCAATTATCTTTGAAAAGTCATGGAAGACGGGAGACATTCCAGAAGACTGGAAAAGGGCAAATATAGTGCCCATCTATAAAAAGGGAAATAAGGACAAACCAGGGAATTACAGACCAATCAGCTTAACTTCTGTAGCCGGAAATATAATGGAGCAAATAATTAAGAAATTAATGTTCAAACACCTAGAAAATAATGAGGTGATAAGTAACAGTCAGCATGGATTTGTAAAGAACAGATCATGTCAAACCAACCTAACAGCTTTCTTTGACAGGGTGCCAAGCCTTGTGGATAGGGGGGAAAAGTGGTAGATGTGGTATATCTTGACTTTAGTAAGGCTTTAGATACTGTCTTGCATGACCTGCTCATAAACAAACTAGGGAAATACAACCTAGACAGAGCTACTATAAGGTGGGTGCATAACTGGTTGGAAAATCGTTCCCAGAGAGTAGTTATCTGTGGTTCACAGTCAAGCTGGAAGGGCATAACGAATGGGGTCCCGCAGAGATGGGTTCTGGGTCCAGTTCTGTTCAATATCTTCATCAGTGATTTAGATAATGGCATAGAGAGTACACTTATAACGTCTGCGGATGATACCAAGCTGGGAGGGGTTGCAAGTGCTTTGGAGGATAGGATTAAAATTCAAAATGATCTGGACAAACTGGAGAAATGGTCTGAAGTAAATAGGATGAAATTCAATAAGGACAAATGCAAACTACTTCACTTAGGAAGGAACAATCAGTTGCACACATACAAAATGGGAAATGACTGCCTAGGAAGGAGTACTGCGGAAAGGGATCTGGGGGTCATAGTGGATCACAAGCTAAATATGGAGTGAACAGTGTAACACTGTTGCAAAAAAGCAAACATCATTCTGGGATGTATTAGAAGGAGTATTGTAAGAAAGAGATGAGACATAATTCTTCTGCTCTACTCCACGCTGATTAGGCCTTGACTGGAGTATTGTGTCCAATTCTGGACGCCACATTTCAGGAAAGATGCGACAAACTGGAGAGAGTCCAGAGAAGAGCCACAAAAATGACTAAAGGTCTAGAAAACATGACCTATGAGGGAAGGTTGAAAAAATTGGGTTTGTTTAGTCTGCAGAAGAGAACACTGAGAGGGGACACAAAAGCAGTTTTCAAAGACATAAAAGGCTGTTACAAGGAGGAGGGAGAAAAAATGTTCTTCTTAACCTCTGAGGATAGGACAGAAGCAATGAGCTTAAATTGCAGCAAGGGCGATTTAGGTTGGACATTAGGAAAAACTTCCTAACTGTCAGAGTGGTTAAGCACTGAAATAAATTGCCTAGGGAGGTTGTGGAATCTCCATTATTGGGGATTTTTAAGAGCGGGTAGGACAAACACATCAGGGATGGTCTAGATAACACTTAATCCTGCCTTGAGTGCAGGGGACTGGACCGGATGACCTCTCGAGGTCCCTTCCAGTTCTAAGATTCTTTGAGTTTTTTTCACTGGTGCTGAAGACCATTTTTCCCTTTCCGTGCATAACTATCTTCATGACATTAGCTTAATTTCTCTAGGGCGTGATCTATAGTCCATCAAAGTCAAGCCCTTTATTGGATCAGGCCCTTATTGGCCATGATATTAACTGTTCAGTCAGCAATCAGTATAAAAAATGTCCTCCTCCATTCTTAACTTGTTTGCTTTAGAAAATACATTGAAAGAAGAGAAGAGCTGTACTGGTCGCCAAGGAATATGGGTTTTTCACAGGGCTTTGGAGCGGAGCCCAGAGCTGGAGCGCAGAGCAGCTCCAGAGCAGTGGAGCTGCAGGTTTTTGCCTAGAGCCGAAGTGGAGCCAGAGCACAGCTCCAAGCCCTGGTTTTTCGGGTATTATTTATATTGGACCCAGAACAGTCAAACATTTACGTCACTACATTCATTTTATAAAAAAGATTTTATTTTAAAAATGCGTAAAGAAACCTAAAACACACCTCAAGACATGAGATTACACAAGAATACTCATGCTTCTCTGGCAATTCAGGATACTTTACTTAAACCTTTATTTGTCAAAAGGCATTCAAAGAAGTGGACAGCCACACACAAAAAGGTAAGAGACCTAAACAATTAATTATTATTATTATTGAAAGCAAAGTAAACATTTAAATGGACATCAAGTTAAAATTCAGGCTTCTGTGTGGAATTTTTATTATTAATTATTATTATTATTTGTATTGCAGTAGCACTTAGAAGCCCTAGTCCTGGACCTGGACCCCATCATGGTAGGTGCTACACACACACAGAACAAACAATTGTTACAATTAACAACCAAGATTATGATATCTAAAAGGTAAGTCTTCATTTTAAAATTTACTTTGTGCTAGGACTGCAGACGCTCCAAGTAAACAAAACGTCCTGACGCGCCAGCAGTTTACTCAGACGGCCAGGAGCCAAAGTTTGCCAACCCCTGAAATACAGGGTCGGCTTATGAAAGGGCCATACAGTTTTTGCTATTTTTACCTAAGCATCTTGGGAGGTCGGCTTATAAACAAACGGGCTAATGAACAAGTATATACGATAGTACTTTTCAATTCACCTCCTACAAGTACTATAGTGCAATCTCTTTATCGTGAAAGTGTAACTTACAAATGTAGATTTTTTTTGTTATAAAACTGCACTCAAAAACAAAACAATGTAAAACTTGAGAGCCTACAAGTCCACTCAGTCCTACTTCTTGTTCAGCCAATTGCTTAAGACAAACAAGTTTGTTTGCATTTATGGGAGATACTGCTGCCTGCTTCCTATTTCAATGTCACCTGAAAGTGAGAACAGGCGTTCACATGGCACTTTTGTAGTTGGCATTGCAAGGTATTTACGTGCCAAATATGCTAAACATTTGAATACCCCTTCACGCTTTGGCCACCATTCCAGGGAACATGCTTCCATACTGATGGTGCTTCCATGCTGATGATACTTGTTAAAAAAAATGTGTTAATTAAATTTGTGACTGAATTCCTTGTGGGAGAATTGTATGTCTCCTGTTCTGTTTTACCCGCATCCTGCCATATATTTTATGTTGTAGCAAACTCAGATGATGACCCAGCACATGTTTGTTTTAGGAACACTCTCACAGAAGATTTGACAAAACGCAAAGAAGGTACCAATGTGAGATTTCTAAAAATAGCTACAGCACTCAACCCAAGGTTTAAGAATCTGAAGTGTCATCCAAAATCTGAGAGGGAAAAGGTGTGGCATTAGGGTATCCAGATGTCCCAATTTTTATAGGGACAGTCCCAATATTCAGGGCTTTTGTCTTATGTAGGCACCTATTAACCCCCACCTCCGTCCTGATTTTTCACACTTGCTCTCTGGTCGCTCACCCTATGTGAAGCATGCTTTCAGAAGTCTCAAGAGAGCAACATTCAGATGCGGAAACTACAGAACCTGAACCACCAAAAAAGAAAATCAACCTTCTGCTGGTGGCATCTGACTCAGATGATAAAAATGAACATGCATCGGTCCACTCTGTTTTGGATCATTATCGAACAGAACCTGTCATCAGCTTGGAACCATGTCCTCTGGAATGGTAGTTGAAGCATGAAGGGACATATGCATCTTTAGCGCATCTAGCTACAACAGTGCCAGGCGAATGCCTGTTCTCAATTTCAGGGGACACTGTAAACAAGAAGCAGGCAGTATTATCTCCTACAAATAGTAACCAAAATTGTTTCTCTGAGCAATTGGCTGACGTAGGACTGAGTGGAGTTGTAGGCTCTAACGTTTTACATTGTTTTATTTTTGAATGCAGGGTTTGTTTGTTTTTTACATAATTCTACATTTGTAAGTTCAATTTTCATGATAGACTGCACTACAGTATTCGTATTAGGTAAATTGAAAAATACTATTTCTCTTGGTTTTTACAGTGCAAATATTTGTAATAAAATATAAATATAAAGTGAGCACTGTACACTTTGTATTGTGTTGTAATTGAAATCAATATTTGAAAATGTAGAAAACATCCAAAATATTTAAATAAATGGTTTACTATTTAACATCATGATTAATTTTTTTTTAATTGCTTGACAGCCCTACTTTATGCATTTTAAACCATTTTGTATATACTCGTTTTCACTGGCCTCTGCCTGGCATAGTCAGTTTTCCTCCACACTTTTCACACAGCAATGGAGAGTGGCGGGGGCAGGGAATAAAAAATGTGAAAATGTGACTGTAAAAATCACAAAAGTTCACAGGGTTACTCAGCCTACAAGTAATATCTAAGATAATTATAACTGAAAGAAGTGATTCTCCTTCTCCCCCCATTTTTCAATATATGTAGATGTTGGATTCTCTCTCTCTCTCTCCTTTTTTTTATTATTCCAGTCAGATGCTCTTTTTGTCTCATGCAATAGCAGAATATCACATCACACATTGCTCTGAGAGGAGCTCACTTGTACATAGGGCCAAAGGTACTAGCAAAGCATCACTTGCTCTAACACAGCCGCAGAGCCACTGCTGTTACTAAGTTTGGAGCAGAGGGTTCCTTCGTTCCTAAATCCCTTCATGGAGTCAGAGAACAGTAGGAGTAAGCCTGGGTAGGGCTGAAATGCCCTCAGATCTTTGGGCACACTGCAATTCAATGCAAAGTCACTGTACTTTCATCTTATGTGGGGCTTTTACAGAGGTAATGTTGCTTGATTTCAGGAAAGGTGAAACTTTTCCATTTGCTGTGAAATCTGATTAATTACTGCTACATATGGTGGGCTTTCACTATTGATTTGATTTGTCTGGTTTGGTTTTCAGGAGAGGTACCACTTGGGTCTAATTTTATAGAGCTAAATTAATTAAATAACTCTCTCCCTAAGGGAGGGCATAAGGATCCATCCTGTTCATGGAAGGGCTGAGCACAACTGTCAAATATCTGTCATTAGAATCCCCCGAGGCTGGGGAGCATAGAGAACAGAGGCTGCACCCTGTTAAAGGCTCACTTAGTAAATGCATTCTCCTGCCCTCTTGAAGGCATTGTACCTTTGTCCATGAGCTCCTGCTGAGATACTGCACTTTCAGATCACCCCTACCACAGGCTGTTCATAATGCCTGAATTTTGCACAGGACTGTGACTCTTGCCAAGAGATCAGGCAGGAGAAGATACAAAAGGTGTATTCAAAACACATCTGAAATAGTAACAAAGGGAATGTAGATAATCACAGGCCAACTAAATTGTTTCTTAAACAAGTTCCTTTTCTTCTTAATGGAACAAACATGAGAATTCCCCTTTAAGTTTTGCACACCTGAAAATATAGCCTATACACTAGTGCCACCAATCTGGTTGAGCCTTCAGACAAGGAAAGGGGGAAGACAGGGAACAAAGGAGATCTGCATTTCAGCAAAGGGGAGAGGAAAAAACAGCATAGGACTTTTCACCGGGAGACTTCTTGTCTCTTATTCTCAGCTGCAAAGAACTTTTTCCCCAAAGTCTCTTTGAAGAGCTGGCATTTCAAAAGTGAAATAAACTATAAAACTGAAAGGTGAACACCCCCGCCCCTCTCTCTCTCTGCACCTAAAATGACAAAAGAAACTGCCATGGGACTTTGGGGGAGTGGTCAGTTAGGTTGCTGCAGGTATTTGGTAAGAACTTCATCTTAACCCAATTCTAATTTGTTCAGTTTAGTAGTAGGAAGAATTTTTTATTTTATCTTTATTTTTCTTGTATTTCTAACTGTACTGCGTGTTTATTCTCACTTAAAAGCTTTCCTTCTTTTGTTAATAAACTTGTTTTATTGTTTAATCAAACCCAGTGTGCTTGAGTTTGGGTCACCCCATTTAAGGTGGTAAACTGTTATGCACAAAACCCTTAGAGTGACAACAGCCCTAATATATCTAGGCTGTCCATGGGAGGGCTGGTCAGTGCAGAACACACATTTTTTGGGGAAAATTCAGGATTGGGAATGTGTTGGAGTCACCCTGCAAGTAACAGCCAAGGCTGGTGGAAGCTGCCCCCTCCCTGAACCACAATTCCTTCCCTGGGTTCCTATTCAGAGCTCGATGCAAAGGGTGGAGGAAGCTAGCACAAAGCGTTAATGTGAGCTATGGTTAACATAAGAGTGAAAAAAATTCATCTTCTAACAGGAAGAAATATTAATTAACAGATAGGACAATACAGACAGATTCAGTGAGTCAGTGACCGGAAATCTGATGGCAAGTTATTTTAAATTCCTAAGATAGTATAAAATTCAATAAAGCTCCAAACAATAAATAGGAAGTGATGAAAGTGAACAAACACTATTTGGAAAAGAAAGCAATGAACTTGTCAAAGAGGTTTTTAATTGGAAAAATACAATAATTGTAGTGTAAAGAGACACAGCAGTTCCTTCAATTCAAACAAGAAAAAATCTAAGGAGAATATGTATTATGTTACATACAGTTCACCTGCAGTCATCTATGTGGTCTGATACCTTGCCAGAAGCCCAAATAACAATCAAGGGAGAACAAATAGAAGAAGCTGAGTAATACATCTATTTGGACCAAGAAATTAACATGCGCCATGATCAGGAAGCTAAACTCTTAAAAAGAAAGAAAGCAGTTTGGTGCGCATTCAATTCTATCAAGGATGTCCTCCATGGGAAAAAAAAAAAAAAAACGACAAGGCAACATGCGCCAGCCTTTTCAACTCAACAGTACTGCCAGCAATGTTGTACAGCAGTGAAACATGGGCGCTGACGAAGACAGAGATGCAGCAACAGTCTGTCACGGAGAGGGCAATGTAAAGAAGAATTCTGGGTATTTCAATCTGTGACCGGGTCCACAGTGAAGTGATCAGACAGCAGAGTGGAGTGCAGGACATGGTGAGAGAAGGCATAGTAAAATGCGATGGGCTGGGCACACAGCGAGACTGACAATCGATGGACTGCAGCTGTCGCTGAGTGGTACCCATAGGAACTGAAACAACCACTCGGCCAACCTTTTTACCGTGAAAAGACATGGCTGCACATGGAGAAGGAAAGCCAGGATACAAGAAGAATGAAAAATGTGTTGTGATCCGCGCAATCTATACAAGGGCTGAAGGACAGATCTATCAAGGTGATAGTCCACCTCTGAACCTCTGGACAGTCTTAAAAATGGGTGTGCAGAAGTAAAGAATTAACTTTAGATCAGCATACAGCAGATCAATTTAACACTATATAGAATCTTATAGAATTTCTCAGGATAAACAACAGTGCTTTATCAAAATCTTATTTTAAATTCAGTATGTAAAAAAGTTGCAGCAGCTGCTAAAAGCTAAACATGAAGAAATAATAAAGTGAAAAATATCTTTTACTCTTGATAGTGGGCCCAATCTTGAAATGTGTCAAGTGCCTCGAACAAGGTCTTGCAACTCAATTCCCATTGTATTCAGTGGAATCTGCAGATGCTCAGCACCTTGCAGAACAAGTCAAAGTATTTGCAAAGGTGCTTAGAATATGTTAAATGCAGTAGAAATGCTGTTACCAAAAAGATCCAATTGGGGTCAAGAATTGGTAAGAGGTAAAATTTGACTGATCAGTAAATTACAGTTACAGTCAATATTGAATATCAGCGTTGTGATCATTGATGAAACAATATGTATAAGATAAACTTCTGTCTAGACAATGTTTGGTCTCAGCGAAGTCCTACAAAACCTCTCATGTCCCATCCTGCATCCCTTACTCACATAAGCAATATTCACTCATTTGCATAGTCTCATTGACTTTAATGGGAGTTGCAATTGCTCCAGGCTCCCCAAGGTCAGGAACTAAACAGTGGAGAATGACCCCACCAAGATCTTTAGACTAAACCTCATTTTAATTTACAAGGCCATGCTATTTCTGAGTTGAGACCTGATACAAAATTTCAAAACATAACTAATGGCATTTTTTTCCTGAGACCCTCCACAGGTACAAAATCTGAAATGGAATTGTCCGGTTTCGTGGATACTGGGGTGGTGTGGGGAAACAGCTTTACAATGGAAAGCCAGTCTCAAAGTTAACGAGGGAGAGGATACTGGCTCTCTTTAATACGAGATTACCTCAGCAATAATTTAGTTATCTCACTGGAATAAACAACTCTGCCTTCACTGTCGTAGTTTATGCATTCTGGCATCGGTGTTTTCTGTTTTCTCCAAATAGGACACCTCACCCCATCTTACTCCTAGTGTATTATAAATGAAGCTTCATGAGTGGTTTTAAGTTGATTTAGGAGAAAATGAAATGCATTCAGCTTAGAAGGTCTAAACAAAGTTTTGCCAAATGGTAAGCAAAAATATTTGCTTGCTCATAGCAGCTCCATTTAAATAAAGTTCCTCACTTCAGCTCCCCCTTGCTAAGGCACATCAAGCAGTGAGTCTGAACAGCTGGCACTTCAATTCAACAGACTAATACATTGACCTTCCCTATCCAGTGATACGCATTTTAAATCCCAGTTGTGCTTGTACAAGTAATACTGTATAATGCAGTGCCAGATCTTTATACCACATGTAAGGAATGTTCACATTGGTGGTGATGAGGCAGGCTACTGTCAAATCCATGGAGTATCAATATTTTCAATGTAATTTCAAACTAGACTGTTCAACCATCCCAATTTTCTGATCAGAGTCCCCAATTGGAGGTGCTGCCATGTGCAGCCTTAATTGGAGACATGCCTGGTGCATCCTCAAGGCACTACTACCAGTACCTAATTGGCATGCTGGAGTGCTATTCATTGAAGGGTTTTAAGTTTCTCTTTATTCCACTAGGCCTCTACAGGATGCAGGTGTTGCACTGATCCAAGAGGAGGGGAAAATTCCTCTTGTAAATTTTCAAAACTGGCCATGCACAAATTTTATGTGAAATCATTAATTACTTGTATAAGTATAGCACAGGAGTGGCCAAATGTACCGCCCCTCTGAGCCACATACAATAATCTTCAGGAATTTCAGAGCTGCAAGACATGCACAACCTGCCCCATGGGGAGGTGCCTGCCTGCCCCTACGCTCCCAGTAGGGCTAAAGCCCCTAGGCCCACCACCCTGCCGCAGGGCAGAAGACCCTAGTCCCACCACCCTGCCAGAGGTCAGAAGCTCCAAGCTCCCCCTCAACCCAGTCTCGTAGGTGGAGAATGGGGTGGGGTGCGTGGGAGGCTCTGCGAGCTGCACTTTAACTGTAAGAGAGTCACATGTGGCTCATGAGCCACAGTTTGGCAATGCCTGCTATAGCGTCTCTGTGACCAAAATGGAGTCTGCTCTGCATGGCAGCTCTGGCCAAGAAAAGGCGCGTGCAGAAATGTAGCAGGTAAACTCCTTTCTACCCCAAGGGCACCTTTTCTAACTCCCCAAACACTCACTCTCTCTCTCTCTCTCACACACACACACACACGGAATGAATGGAGAAAAACAACAGGGAGAGAAGACAGGGGGTGGGGCGGTAGGAGGGGGCAATAAAACAAGGTTACATCCAACACAGAGACCCATGTGCCCAGTTGCACAAGATAAAAGGACAGACACCGAGCAATGCATCTAGACTCAGAGTTCAGGAATCCTGGGCAGAGTTCCAGTCTGGCAGTGAGTCTTCGGCACCTGGTCATCTTCGGCACCAAGATACTTTCCCCAGCAAACCCCTTGGGTGCCCTTTTCTGCCACAATCTGCAAACCCTCCCAGAGGGACAATCTTCCCACTTAGCTAACTACAGCCTCCCTCCTTAATCCCAATGCGGTCACAAGACCCAGTACTCATAGCCCCATTAAGCTCTGGGTAACTGTGATACTGAGTCCAGCTCCAGTTTGTCCATCTCAGGTGATTCCTTCCTGGCGCAGTGCTCCTCCTGATTCCTGTCCTAGGAAGTCCCGGGCTGACTGTTCCATCCTTCCTGGGCTTTGGGCTGGCTCAGCTGCTTCGCAACAGAAGGGCCTGCTTGCTCGAGACCTCTTGTTTGGAGCTACAGACACACACCTGCCCCAGTTACTCTCCCTACTTCAACTCTCCTCCCGCCAAAACAACTAGTATGTCCTATTGCTGGAACAACCAACACTTCCTCTGCCTCAGGATGAGGTTTTAAAGGAGCCATGCTCTCTAAACACCAACGGGATTACATTTGCATAAAACACCCATTTGAGTGAGAAGTGAGAATTACTTATTGATAGGTATGAGTAAACTTTTTAAAAGCACCGAAGTGACTTAAGATAGCAAGTAGTTTTAAAAAATGATTTAGTCTCCTAAGTGACTTAGAATTTTTGAAAATGTTATCCCTTGTCTACATAAGAAAATTGTACCTGTTTAACTTAAATTGAATTTTAATCTGATTTATTTATACTGGTACAGCCTCCTGCATAGACACTTATTTTGGTTTTAGAGTAGCTTACTTTGGTCAGAAGCGGCACCAGGTATTCATGACTCTCTCTCACAAACCAAGAAGGGAATGAGCTGGATTCATAAGTTTTGGGTTTGGACTTTTTTAGGGTATTCAAAATGTCTTGATAAGTGAACTCTGAGAAATGCAGGTGAGCTGTGGGTTGGTGGGTGCAAGCGGAGTGGATCCATGCTGTTTGAGTGGATCCAGGCTGTTTGAGCAGGCTCCCCAAATGTGTGATCCTTTCAGCAAAGTAGGATAGTTCTTCACACCATCTGGTGCTTGGCTCTGATGCAGGTTGTAGGCACTCGGGACTGATGAAGCAATTTACCACCCTCAATAGCTCCTTGATGCAGGATTTGGCACCTCCAGTGGAGGCCCATAGGAAGGTATTTTTGTCTGGTAATACAGCTTGACCATAGGCTCTGAAGAATTTATGTTTCATCCTGTTTAAATCAGCCTTTGTTTTCTGCCATCAGCACTCAAGTTTCCACACCCTCTCTTCGGCCAGTGCGGACTGTCAGAAAACCAACAAGTTCTATGTGGGTGATGGGAAGGAAGGGACCGTTTAGGGGCAAGTGTGCCAATGGCCGAGGCCAATGTAGAATGACAATGATTCACTGATTCTCAGACTGTTGTGTTTTTAGCAGGCTTTGGAATTTGTTGGAGTCCATGAGTTTTCATGGTCAAATCAGGATCACTGGTGTTTATTGCTGCCTGAGTGCTGGAAAGTCTCTGACACTGCCTTAATGAGGTGATGGTCTGACAAGACTGTGACTGGATTGTAATGTCCTCTATCTTGATATTGAGGCCTAAGATCAGGTCCAAGGAATCACCAGCTCTGGTGAGTGGACCAGAGATAATCTGTGAAAGTTCTAGGGAAGAAAGTGAAGAGACGGGTTTTTGTATATTTAGCCAAGTTGATTTGAATTGTGAAATCTCCCAGGACAATGAGTCTGGGGTATTTCACCACCATTACTGACAAAGTGTCAGTGAGCACTTTTCAGTATCCTTTTGTCTGTCGTGGCCTGTAAATAATCATAAAAATCTATGTTGGCATTGGCTCTGGTTTTCACTGTTAGTAGAATGAAGATGTCTTACCTGAGGCATCTCTCTTGCATTTGATGTTTGCAGAGAAGATGAATGCAGTACCACCTGCTTGTCTAGGTCTGTGGTGTACTGAGTACCCTTGGGGAGACGAGGTGGGCTAGCATAGTGTTTGCAGGATCGTCTAGCCAGGTCTCAGGGATGCAGACTATATCAGGCACTTCATAACTGATGATGATGTGTGTTGTTTTTTGTTTCTTAGCAGCAGGATATTGCATTAATCAGCACCAACTTTAGTTTGTGATACTTTCTGCTGTCTGCTTCTGACCTGTGCCTACCTAGTGGACCTGTGCAGTGTGTACAGATGTTAGATGTCTAGAATCAGGTCTGAGACACATCAGGAAGGTGAAGTAATATATTTTATTGGACCAACTTCTGCTGGTGGAAGGCACAAGTTTTCAAGCCTCAGAAAAATCTTCAGTTCTGGGGAAGTAAACCAAAGTGTCAGAATCTGGTTTCTTATTTCTGTTTTTTCTGTTTCCTTGGACAGTTCCTCCCAATTTAAATTGTGACAAGAAATGAAGTAAAATGTTGCCATTGGATGTTCCAAGTGGAAGAATAGTTACCTCGTTTGCCATATGCCCTGGGAAAGGCAGGTCTGGTTGGATATCTTTTGGAGCCGTAACCTGGCTGAGTCCTGGGAATGGGTGGACCTGGAACAGTGTGCTCCTGGAGTACTGGAATGTGTGCTGGAAGCATGGTGGAACAGCAGTAGAAATAGTAATAAATGGTAGGTCTGACCCCCTCAAGAGGAAGTGTAAATGGCTTCACACATCCACTTCCTTGAAATAAGCTGTCTCTGTTGTCATGACGCCACTGTTACTCTTACCTGCTTTGGGAGGGAGGTGGAGAGGAGAGAGGAAGAGAAGTAGCACCTACCATTTAGTCTTGTCTGAGCCAGAGCTGAAAAGTAGGTGGCAGTAAAGACTGGAGGAGCAGGGCTGGGACTGCTTCCTTGTAGAAAAACAGAGCCCATAGGCAGCCTCCTTCCCAGTGGTGGTTCCTGAGCTGAGAGAGGGACAGGGAGGGGAATCACAGTCTCACTGAACCTTTTGAGAATTGACACAAATTTTCTGAAAAGTGAAAAGTGGCTGAAGGTGAAAAGGTCTGAAGGTTCACCCCTGTCTCTCCCCCAAGTGTGGGCTGCATGAAGGGCCAGCTGGAGCTGGACCTAGCTGCTGTTGCTGAGCTGTGTCCCTGCCAAGGGGAGAGAAGTGGCTGGGGGAGCAGAGACTCAGCTCCTTTAAGGGTTCGCGGGATTCTCTGCTATTTCGCTGCTGGTACTGGCCATGCACAGGGCCACATGGAGTAGGACCCTGCTTCTGCAGCTGTATTCCTGCTGGGGGGAGAGAGGAGAGCGGCTGTTCACACCTGAAACAATCATCATCATCGCAAATGCAAAGGAATGTAGCCTCCTTGTAGATAAAGCACCACCCAGATCAATCTCTAGCTAGGCCTTAAGGTGGCCTGGCTGGATATTCGGTCTATGTCCATTGTTGTCAATGTTATTGCACCACCAAAGCTTCTGGTGACCACATGATCATCAGCTGTAAAACAATGGCAGGGATTCAAGAGATTTTTGAGAGGTCCATCTGAGTCACAGAACTATAGAAGTGAGAAATTATAGAGACCTCCTAGGTTGTCAGTTCATTTCTTTGTGAACAATGCATAGGATTGACTCCAGTACAATTTGGCAGTGTTTTGCCAAGTTTACTTTTAAACGTCCCACATGATAGGGCTTCAGACACCTCACTCAAGAGACGGCTTCACAGCCTAAAGCATCTTATGGTCTAGAAGTTTCTTGATATTTTCTGTTTTACTTCAGTAATGCCTATCACAGCTGAGTTTACACATTTTAAATATTTGTAAATTAACATAACCCCCTTAATCATATCTTAAACTAATTTTGCCTCAGTAAGCATGTGAATAATGTGTTTTTATCACCCAGTTTCAACCCAGGAATCACTCTTTTAACCAATAAAAGTGCACTTGATAATCATGAGCTTATTTTCATAGAAAGAACAGCTGAAATTATCAACTAAAAGTAGAATAGCATTATACCATTCCATACACAGAAGTAAGGAAGCTCAAAAAGACATGGTTGCCCAGCAATCATAATTTGGCACCGGAGAGTGTATGTAGGGTTTTTTAATATTACTGAATACACTTTTTAATTTAAGCCTTAATAAATGACACAACGTGGCAGAATTACAGTTGCTGTGGAAACCATAACTGAATTTCCTGGCTTTTGTGTGTGCCTAAGTTCTCAGCTAGTGTTTTTGGGCTTATTGCCAAGTTTTGAACTGCCATATAAAATTGAAATGGTTACACATAGAACTTACACATACTAAGCTAGTGCATGCTAATTAGGACTGCCGCACCTTCTTCTTTACCCTCCCATTCCATAGGTGCATAGGTGTCCACCAGTTTCTGCCATTTATTTTCATCTTACGCCAGTATGTTCAGGCTTCTGAGTGTCATGTTGATGGATCTGGCTTCTTTCTCTACTGTTCTGTGTAATCTTTCTCCAGGTCACCCTCTTCTCCTCTTTCCAGGTGGTGTCTATATTATCACTTGTGGTAGAAGTCATGTTGGTGGCACCCTTAAAATGCATCCTAATTACGCCCTCTGACGTCTTCTTACCACATTTGATGCTTTAGATAGGTTTGCTCAACTCAGAATTTCTGATGTTGCAAGATACTCTTTCCAATAGTCTCTGAAGATCTTCCGCAGGAATTTACTTTGGAGTGAGTTGATCTTCTCGTCAATTTCTTTTGCAGATTTTCTTGACTCTGCTCCATAAAGGAGGGCAGACATGATGCTGGTTGTTAAAAAAAACATATTTTTGTGCCAGTGCCAATCATGCTACTTTTCCAAATCTTAAGGTAATAATTGGAGAGATACCAATCTCCTAGAACTGGAAGGGACCTTGAAAGGTCATCGAGTCCAGCCCCCTGCCTTCACTAGCAGGACCAATTTTTGCCCCAGATCCCTAAGTGGCCCCCTCAAGGATTGAACTCACAACCCTGGGTTTAGCAGGCCAATGCTCAAACCACTGAGCTATCCCTCCCCCCTTCAAGTTTATGGAAGTTGTTTGCTGTTTTTGATGTTCATTGCTTGACTCTAGTGTGATGTCACTGTCATTGTACATCTCACTCCTTACATAGAGAAAATTACTTACTTCATTGAGTGTTTCTTCAGCCACACTAATGGTTACTTTTGGGACATTGATAGCCATACATTTTGTCTTTCCATTGTTGATGAACAAACCTATTTATTTTGTTGTATATGCGGTGTCTTTTCTTCCATTAAGCAATGTGTTGAACTAGGCAAGACAATGTCATCAGCAAAAATCAGGTCATCCAAATGTGCTTTATCATTTGTCCATAAAATTCCTTGGTTGCCTTCTGCAGTTACTTTCCTCATGATATAGTCAATGACCAGTCCAAACAATATTGGGGACATAATACATCCTTGGCCTTAGTCCACTTGTCACTGCAAACCATTAGGTGATGCTGTAACCATCTCTGACTGCACATGCAGTATTATCATATATTCTTGATTATGCTAATTATTTTTTCAAGTATTCCATAATATGCCACAATTCTTCCAAGACTTTCTCCTAGTACACTGTCGAAAGCCTTCTGGAAATCTATACAATTCATCACAAGAGGCACTTCGCGTTCGATACTTTGTTCTATAAAATGTCTGCAGCCTACGCAATGAAGACCTAAAGTCCAGAGAAAATCTCCAAGGAGTCCAAAAGAGTCACTGTTGGATTTGATATAGTGCCAGGTCCCAACACCAATGCATCCTGTTCCTGGGCTTGCTCCTATAAGAATGACCATACTGAGATCTTGACTTGCATAAAGAGGTAAGAGGACAGTCTGTAGACCTTCTTTAATGGGCTCTTGATGCATAAATCCCACCTGACTCTGAAGAGGAGTAAGCATAGTCCAAAGGCCAAGGTGGTACGGTACCAGGTGGAGTGGCAAGGGACCAGGACTTAAACCGACCAACGAGATGTGGACACTTCTGTGAAAAGCCTCCAGTAGATACCATATATCTGCCTTGCTGCACCACAGAGCATCCAGCAAGCGCCCAGACCCTCATGGCACTGAAAGTGTGGGTGCCAAAGATTATCCCAGTAACGGGGCTTGTACAACAGGAACAGGGACATGAACCTCCTCCTGCATCAACAATGAATCCTGAACCAAGAGTCAAAGATGGTCCCCGGTCACCATGTAAGACTCAGGCGTTGTTTGTACCGAGAGCATAAAGTGTACCACAGACTAAGCTGAAGCTGTAGAAGGTTCTGGCAATAGAGTCTGTCTCAATGATACCAAAAGAGGTGCCAGAAACTACACCTCTACATTGCTAGATGATGAATATAGTACCAGGAAGCGGCTAGCTGGGTCTAATTTAGTTCTATCCTCAGTACCAGACTTCTTTCTTTGAGTCTCCATTAGGCACTGTGCTCTCAAAGAAGAAGTGGACTTCTGGCTAGAGGAACTCGAAATACCTGACTTCTGACATTTCATGAAACTGAAAAAGGATCACACCTTCTCTCTAGCTCCCTCTAATGAGTGGAACTCACCACTCTGAGATGGAGTCTGAACCCCGTCTACTGAGCGGCTGGGTTCCAAGTGGGGATGCAAAGCTGCCTCCATTAGGATATGCCAAAGTTGAATTTCACTCAACTTCTTAGACCTGGTCTTAAACCCTCTATAGAAAGGGTACATATGCCATACATATGCTGTATGCGACTCTCTCCTAAACCCTTTAAACAGCTAGAATGACTGGCATAAATTTGTTACACCAGAACAGCACTTAAATCCCAGGGACAAAGACGTGCCCTGGTACCAAGCTTAAAGCCGGAAGAAATATATATATATATATATAAACAAATGTCTAAAATGAGTACTGCTATCACAATAATTCACTGACTAACAAACTATGTACAATAAGGGGTAGAAAAACTCTCTTTAAAAGAAGCCAGACAAAAGAGTGCAGCAAGCATACACATGGACTCCAACTACCAACCATGGGTGATGAGAAGGAGCTGAGGAATCAGGATGGCTCTTCCCCTTTTTGCCCTCAGTTTGCAGCACAAGCATGCAGAGGGTACAGGTGCCACCCCGATAGCTACCACTATGGGAAAACCTTCTCCAGCTACAGTGCACTGGAGCATACACCTAAGGTGGAATGGACACGTGCAAGCACTTGAAGAAGAATCTCTGCTTCAATCATCATCAGCAGGTGCCCACCACACAATGACTTGGAGAGTATCAAGCTGTCATTTTAAGTAGATATATGTCTAAATGGAAAACAAAATCTAAACCCAGTATTCCACTCTAATTTAAAAACAATACTGTCTAGTATTAGGAGTTTTATCTACCATATCATATGCAAAGGGAAGAAGATTGGTCCACATGGTTACATGACCTTTTGTAAGACATTTGCTTACCTGGATCTCCTTCTTCCTCTCCTTCATTTGAAACCATGATGCAGATGTGTTTTCTTAGCTGACGTGGGTTAGAGAACTTCCGACTACATTTCCAGCATTTCAAGTTGCCTGGTAAAACTTCAGCCAATTCTGTTCCTTCCTCTGGCCCTTGCTGTGTTTCCTCGCTTGGAATGCAGTTATTGTTTTCTGCTGATTCTTCGTCTGCGCAGAACTTCTTAGTTGACCCTTTTGGCCTGCCCCTTTTTCTCTTCACTACAAGAAGCTCTATATAGGAAAATTAAAAAGAAGCTGTAATGCAATTTTGAAGGGTTCTTGGGAGGATTAATTAATGTCTGTACAGCTCCCTGAAAATGGAAAATGCTAAATAAAGTTCAAGAGCTTCTCCCTTTGAAATGTGAAAGCACTGTTAAAGTTTCACACTCAGACTTTTCTTTTTTAAGGAGTGACATTTGATGGTGTATCTGCCAGCTGCAAAGCAATAACACTTTGTATTATTGATACCAAATTCAAATTACTATACATTTTAAAAATTAAAATGTATGCATTCTTTTAAATTGCAGCATGTTATTTTATCAGTGTGTGCATTCCTTCTAGAAAGTTGTTTTCCTCTGTGTTTTCTGACTGGCACTTCACAGATCACAAGTTCTAGTCCTTGCCTAAATCTCATTTTAATTTATATTATGTTCAAAGAAATTTCTTAAGTAATTCTTTGAAAAGTGTTCAGAAAAAGAAAAGCTGATTAACCGTAAGTCAATTTTTTATCAAAAGCTTATTGCTTTATAATAAATTGCACAACTATTCTTTAATTACTCTCATGATTCATAATTACCACCAAACATGCATGGAAGAAGTGAAAAAAAAAAATCTTGTTGGCAAGGAGATTAAAATTTATTTCCCTCTTTCCCCCACTTAAATACTCTTTTCTTAGCAAACACTGGAAAATGTTAAAACCAGAAGCCCTTCACAAAGCTAAATAACTACTACACCTCTACCCCGATATAACACTGTCCTCGGGAGCCAAAAAAATCTTACTGTGTTATAGGTGAAACCACATTATATCGAACTTGCTTTGATCCACCGGAGTGTGCAGCTCTGACCCCGGAGCGCTGCTTTACCGCGTTATATCCAAATTCATGTTATATTGGATCACGTTATATCGGGATAGAGGTGTATATAATTTAGGCATCCTGAGTACCGTTTTATTTTTGAAGTTAGATATATGAATGAGAAGTATTAGCACTGGAAAAGTGCAAAAAATAAAAGGAACCCTTCCTCTTACTGAAATCATATTTACTGCTTAGATTTCTTTCTTCACCACTCTGGTTACCTCAAGAGCCATCCTCTTATAGTTTGACCACACCAGAAGCACCCATATCCTCATTAGAAAATTTTACCTAATGAAACTAGGTACTTCACTGTGAAGGAAAAATGTCTGGTAATCTATTGGGTGGTGGGGGCACTCGGGTACTACTTTAAGGGGATTTCTATGATGAAGCCAGACATCATATCTGGTCTTTCACACTATGAAAGACGTGGATCTATGTCTCCCCTGCTGGATGTGGTCTTCTAGCCCTACCAGTTCTACATACAGTACCGTCTGGGGAAGAATAAGGAGGATATTGTTATAATAGGCATCTCAGGAACTTGGTGGAATGAGGATAATCAATGGGACATGGTAATATCAGGGTACAAAGTATATTGGAATGACAGAGTCCATCATGCTGGTGGGAGAGTGGCACTATATGTTTAAAAAAGCATAGTCAAACAAGGTGAAAATCTTAGATGAATCAAACTGAAGCACAGAATCCCTATGAACAGAAATTCCATGCTTGAAGAAGAAGATATAGCAGCAGGAATATACTACCGACCACTTGACCAGGATGGTGACAGTGATTGTGAAATGATAAGGGAGGTTAGAGAGGCTATATAACCAGAAACCAAAATAATAATGGGTGATTTCAACTATCCCCATATTGATCGAGTAAATGCCACTGCAAGATGTGATGCAAAGATAAAATGTCTACACACCATAAATGACTGCTTCTTGGAGCACCTAGGCCTGGAACCCACAAGGGGGAGAGGCAATTCTTGATTTGGTCCTAAGTGAACCACAGAATCTCATCCAAGAGGTAACTATAGCTGAAATGCTCAGTAATAGTGACCATAATGTAATTAAATTTAGCATCCTTGTAGAGGGGATAATACCAAAAGAGCCCACCACAGTAACATTTAACTTTAAAAAGGGTAACTATACAAGAAAGAAGATGCTAGTTAGATGGAAGTTAAAAAGACCAGTCCCAAGGGTAAAATGCCTGCAAGCAGCATGGAGACTACTTAAAAACACCATAACAGAGGCTCAGATTAAAAGTAGACCCCAAATCAAAAAAGACAGTAGGAAGACCAAAAGACCGTCGCCATAGCTAAACAGCAGAGTAATAGAGGCCATAAGAGGTAAAAAGTCAAATCCTAATGACGAAAACAGAAAGCAGCACAAACTCTGGCAAGTAACATGTAAAAGTATTGTAAGGCAGGCCTAAAAAGAATCTGAGACTCAACTTGCTGAAGACAAAAAACTTCTTATTGTTAATTTTTGTAAGTACATCACAAGCAGGACGCCTGCCAAACAGGCAGTGTGGTGACTAGATGGCAAAGATGTTAAGGGAACACTCAAGAAAGACAAGGCCACTGCAGAGAAGCTGAAAGAATTCTTTGCATCGGTCTTCACTGTGTGGGAGATACACAGATCAGAGCTATTCTTTTGCGGCAACAACTCTGAAGTACTGTCCCAAATTGATCTGTAAATAGAAGACATTTTTGAACAAACTGATAAACTGAACAGTAATACGTCACCAGGACCAGATGGTATTCACCCAAGAATTCTAAAGGAACTCAAATATGAAACTGTAAGACTACTAGCTGTAGTATTTGACCTATCGCTGAACTCAGCCTCTGTACCAGATGACTGGAAGGTAGTTAGTGTAACACTGATGTTTTTAAAAGGTCTCCAGAGGAGATCCTGGTGATTATAGGCTGGTGAGCTTAACTTCAGTACCAGGCAAATTAGCTGAAACTATAGTAAATAAAAAAAATTATCAGACACATAGATCAACATGATTTGTTGAAGAGTCAACACGGCCTCTGTAAAGGGAAGCTATGCCTCACTGATCTATTAAAATTCTTTTAAGGTGTCAACAAGCATGTGGATAAGGGTCATACAGTCAATACAGTGTACTCGGATTTTCAGAAAGTCTTTAAAAAGGTCCCTCATCAAAGACTCTTAAGCAAACTAAGCAGTCATGGGATAACAGGGAAGCACCTCTCAAGGTTGAAAGATAGGAAACAAAGGGTAGGAATAAAAGATTGGCTTTCACAATGGAGAGAGGCGAACAGTGGGGTCCCCCAAGGATCTATACTGGAACCAGTCCTCTTTAACATATTCACTAATGGTCTGGAAATGGCGGTAAAAAGTGAATGGCAAAGCTTGCAGCAGTACAAAATTATTCAATATATTTAAGTCCAAAGCTGACTGAAAAGAGTTAAAAAGGTATTTAACAAAACTGGGCAACAAAATGCAGATGAAATGCAATGTTGACAAGTGCAAGTAATGCACGTTGGACAAAATAATCCCAACTATACATACAAAACAATGGGGTCTAAATTAGCTGTTGCTACTCAAGAAAGATTTTTAAGTGATTGTGGACAGTTCTCAGACTACCTATCTACAGCGTCAAAAAAGTGGCAGTTAAAAAAGCTAACAGAATGCTAGCAACTACTAGGAAAGGGATAGATAGAAAACAGAAAATATCATAATGTCACTAGATAAATCAACAGTGCGCCCATACCTTGAATACTGTGTCCAGTTCTGGTCACCCCATCTCAAAAAGGATATAGTATAACTGGAAAAGGTTCACAGAAGGGCAACAAAGAGAGCTAAGGGTAAGGAAAGGCTTCCATACGAAGAGATACTAAAAGGATTAGTGCTGTTCATCTTAGAGAAGTCAAAACTCAAGGGTGGATACGACAGAGTTCTGTAAAATCATGAATGATGTGGAAAAAGTTAATATAGAAATGTTATTTACCCGTTTTTCCACAATACAAAAACCAGGGGTCACCCAATGACATTAACAGGCAGCAAATTTAATACAAATAAGAGAAAATACTTATTTACACAACTAACCTGTGGAACTCATTGCCATGGGATACTGTGATGGCCAAAAGTATAACTGGGTTAAAAAACTAAGCATAGCTAAATTCACAGAGGATAGGTCAATTAGCCAAGATGGTCAGCAAAGCAATCCCATTCTCAGAGCAATTCTAAACCTCTGACTCCCTGAAGGAGTGGAAGACAGTGGTGAAGCATTCCCTTATTATCCTGTTCTGTACACTCCCCTTGAAGCTCTGGTACAGACCACTGTCGGAGACAAGATACTGGGCAAGATGGACCATGATCTGACCCAGTATGGCAGCACTTATATTTTTAGGTTGTCGATTTCTTTTCCCAGAACAGTGGGGCTAGCTTGATACTAGGTGAGATTATCCACAGTGGTGCTAACAGAGAGGAAGGGCATATGAGGGGGGAGGGATAGCTCAGTGGTTTGAGCATTAGCCTGCTAAATCCAGGGTTGTGAGTTCAATTCTTAAGGGGGCCACTTAGGGATCTGGGGCAAAAATCAGTACTTGGTCCTGCTAGTGAAGGCAGGGGGATGGACTTGATGACCTTTCAAGGTCCCTTCCAGTTCTAGGAGATGGGTATATCTCCTATTATTATGATGATAGGGTGTTATATCCCATCTGAATCTTGAGAGGACTCTGGATATAAGGGCAGGAGCACCTGGAAAAGAATCAGACTAAAAAAATCCTCTATCCACTGTACTTCTCAGCAGGATTCATGGACCAGACAAGAAAGGTTCTTGGGAGTTAGAGAAAAATCAGAGTGTGTCTGGAAGAGTTCACCTTGTGCCATTTAGAAACAACATTACAACAGGTGGAGCCGCCTTCAGCACTTTGGAATTAACGGAAGGGTTAGACGAGTATTCAGAGTTTTATTATAGCACACAGTAACTTTGACTTGTGACAAGTGCTATAAGGGGGGCATAAAAGCACAGCCAGTGATCTTTAAAATATCACAGAGAAGAGAACAATGAACCAGCACCCAAAAAAAATCTTATATTGTACCAATAATCTTACTTTAAGTGTTCAGGGAAAGCAAGCAAACAAAAAAGATGCATGCAGGATTTTAGATACATTTATGGAGGCAATACTGGAGAGGTTCCTTAATTCTAAGTGTCTAAAGTTAGATACGTTTCAAAATCTTGCTATTCTCTTCATGCTGTTGTGGGGGGAAAAAAACGAATAATCTGTTAGATTATTCTGCTTGGAATTTTACATATCTACAGCCATTTCTCTTTCCACCTCTACTCTGAAGCCATACATGACCAAAGCAGAGGGAAAAGCCATAAAATAAAAGTTTTGTGGTTGCAGAAGGAGAAGTGCAAAGTAGTAAATGAGTTGCTGCAGTTCCAATGGCTTTAATTAGGACATTTTGAGTATCATTCAAGCTAAAATACATTCCAAAGGTTAAATCTGAACTGAGCTCATTATAAAGAAATTTTGATTTCCACTGCTCTCCTTCCAAGAACTTTCACAAAATGGTATTAATAACTAAGATGATTGTCTAAAGCTCTTTATCAAGTATTTGTTTAAGCCAATAGCCCTTCCTCTATGTGAAAAATTGAGACTGACATGTAAATGTAAAATTCTTAAATGACATGAAAAGGAGATGCTAAAAGGACAGTCATGATGATTTTCAAATGCATGGAGCAAAAACCTCATGAAATAGGTTAATCTAGGCCATATGAAAAATAATTAATAAACCAATTGAAAGAGAATGGGAGGGAGTGGGGGGAAAGAGAAGAGGGTAAGAAAGAACAAAAGAAAATACGGAAGGACAAGGAGGCATCTTATTCAAAATCCAAAAGAGCAAGAAGGAAATACAGTATAGCAGTAATCATTTTACTATTTTCAAGGAAAGAGGAAAACCTTGTGTCTAGTCGTTTAAGGAATGCAGTAAAGTTCTCACTGAGTACCTGAGCACTTTAAGCATCAGCTGTAAAGCACAGCCCAGAAAACCTCCTTGTAAATAGGGCAAAAAATTACTCTTGCACATTACCTTCAACAGCCCTTGACCATCAGTGTTCTGAAGGTTTAGGTGATTCAAATCAAGTGAAAACATAGCTTTTCCAATAATTAAAAGTGAGCAGTCAAGGAAAGACAGGCAGTTTGGAGGCTCTCAAAATTTTCCGTGTACCTCCACACACAACCTTTAATGGTCATGTTAGTTGAGACAAGTCTAGCAATCAGTATTTGCCCCCTTGAGTTAAATAAGTTAACATGCCACCAAAAAGATTTCTCCTTGTATCTATTGATAAAAAGGTCTTCATGGGCCTAATGTGTCAAACCTAACACACTGAATATAGATTTGGCTATAGCTTAAGTTATTATGGAATAAGTAAGTGTAGAGATTTAATATGTTAATAAAGCTACATTTCTCTCTTTCCATAAGGCTTTTACTGTTCTTCCATAACAGTCACCACCTTCAGGATATTATACAAAACCTTATAAAGCATGTTATCCAAAAAGAAATTAAGTGAGACAAGCAGCAGGTGAAAGAGGGGCAACTCTTCTTCGACAACTAATATTTTAAGAGATGTATTTTATTCTCTCTGCTTTCTTTAAATTTACATGTACTTTAAAAAAATGATACTAAGTAGTCTAACTCTTTAGAGGTCTGGTAGTAGTTCCTGCCTCTAGAATGCAGGACTGCCTTTAAGGTAATGATTTGATGCATGAGACAAGGGGTTTGTGGGTAAGGTCAAGCACTCTCCCTGCAAATGAGGCTTCAATGTCCCTTCCCCATCAAGGGAGATGGGGCTCAATTTGCAGAGAGATTCCCAAATATTTTTTATGGGGGCTGTTGATAATTTCTTGTTCCAAGGTATTCTGCTACCATGAGGGCTCACACAGATTTTGGTTTAAATGAATTAATCATTACCTGGAAATTTTGAGAGGCGTTAGATGTCTGTAAGAGCTTTCCCCTTCTCCCTTCCCACTTTACTATTTCCTAAAAAGCGGTATTTTAAAAAGTTATCCAGTATGAGTTATCTTTGTCTAAGTGTGATGTTGAATAATGCTGCAGTCACTTAGACAAAAAATCCAAATGCCTCTCTGACCACACTGGCTCTTTACCATTCATAATGTTGCACCTACACCAGCATTGCTATAACAAATAAAAAAAAATAGAAAATCTTATTTTTCTTTTGTGCATTTGGCATCACTTTAAATAGAGTCAGCTGCATTCTACCATAGCATAACAGTCAGTCAAGTTTTAATCTTTGCCGTAAAAGATGCTTAACATCAACAGGGGAACAGAGAGATCGTTTAACATTTTATTTATTTAAAATCAGGACATATTATTTAAAGGGTGTTCAACTAGAATTTGGAACATTTTTAAATTAGTTGGTTTTTTTTTTAAATCAAGACAATGGCATCCCTTAAAATACCCCCAATAATATCTCATTAAAAATTCATAGCTATTTCTGATTATTTCTACCATACACCACAAGCTTCTCCAGAGCAATCTTCATGCTGCTCAGTATTGGATGCAGATGAGAACATGTTGGAAAGACATTCCATGATATATAATTAAATCCCCACAGACAAAAAAAGAAGAAAGAAGATCACACTTAAAAAGAGACTAATGGAATAAACCACATAAAACTATTTTTAGACTGCAGTTTCCCAGCAATTATTCACACGGGCTTCTTAAAATGAGTCAATTTAATGATCAATTGTCTGAAAAAATTCAGAACATGTGTACGGTGCTGTCCAAAAGATTTCTATTGATGAGTCCCTTGTGTTATTGTTCAGAAAAATTATTTTTAAATTATTCCCTTGAAGTTTCCCTAGTACAGACTCAAATTATACAGAACACTGTAAAAATTCCAGGAAGTATTTGTGTTGTATTGCAGTAAATGATCCAAAGAGACACCAACGTGCCCTCTTGTCTATCTCCAAGACTAGCCCTGTCCCTACTCCCAACCCACTTAATAGTGAAATATTTTGGATTTACCAACCTCTTTATATTACATATATGTGGCAATTTGTATATAGACATGTATTATTTTAGCACAGAATTACATGGTACCATACAACTTAACAGGAAAGTTTAACCAAAAATCAGTTGTGCACCAAAGAGCAGAAGCCTTGGGAGAAAAGTTTTTGGTTTGTTTTTCGGGTTTTTTTGTTCTGCGTGGGACAGTTTAATGAATGGATTAAAAGATTGTGCATTTTAGGTGCATCAGTTTATTCTTCATTCCTTCTGTCTCTCTACCTCTCACCTCTCTTTCAATCCTATGTAATATGTAGATTATGTAGTGACAATCTGCCCCTGCATCTCCTTATACCACCAACCATGCTGATACAATGGCAGTTCAAGGATATCAGCCTAAGCAGGGTTAGGTAGTGTAGAAAACGATCCCGGTGATTCATCAGATGGCATTCTTTCTTAATTTGGTATGAACAAACACCTCAGCATGGTGTTAGAAGGGCAGAGGGTGTCTTTCAAATGAGACAAAAAATAAGAGGCCCTGACCTTTTGCTAGAAGAAGATCGCACTGCACTTTTTGTAAGTTTATTAGTGTTAACTCAAGAATCCTGGCCAAATTCTAATGTGGGCAGTATGTGTTCTGCCTCATCTAAATTCCCCCTGGAGTTTCAATTGGAAAATCTTACCTTATTCTTACAATTGAATATTTATATTTGCAAAACAGAGGCCCCATAGCATCAGGCGTGATAGAAAATACATACATGATACCTCTCCCATAGAGCAGAAGATGGTGGCCTTAAAGATAAGTTTAGAGGGGGTGTTGCATTCAAAAGAAGCCGTGTATCCTAATCTGTCACACAGGCTTACTTAAATGGCTGCCATTTTCCATGTCAGATATGTCTGTACTTCAATGTTGGACACAGCAATATTTATGAGTAATCTGTATTATCAATAGCAACATTTGCCAAAGTGTATTGGGACTCATTTGAACAAGAGGTGATATAAAAATGTAAAATCAGTATTACTGAAGGTAACAAAAATGGTTAGGATAAACCAATTGTTGAAGGCAGCATGATCTAAGTACTAAAACCATGTATATCTTGTAAAATTGAGCTAAGGAGTAACAACAATAATAATATTAAGCACTTACCTAGTATTTTACAGTTTCATAATGCTACAAAAACATTAATTATTCCTCAGATAGAACTCCTAAAAGGTACATACTCCAGAGGGGGCTTCAATAAAACCTCAACATTCACCAACTCAGGCACCTGTAATAACCTTGGTTTTTTCCTATTCTTACAATGCAGACCATGCTGTCTAGCAAAGTACAATGTTGTTGTATACCACTCAACAAGCACTTAAAGAGATTGTCATTTCTAGATTACCAGCCCTCAGTCATACCCAGTCACATCTGTTATAGTATTAACCGGGTTGAAGTACACAGAAGAGAAGCACATCAGGGCTTACTGAGCACTTTTCTCTTATAAAATTCTGTTCATTCCCTTGTCCACTGTAGATTTCACTACAGGAGAGGAAAACATAATGTCATGAAGGAATATTTCCCACAAAATCCCTTACATCACTCCAGTGAAGAGTGCTATAAATATCCTACATTTTCCATCAGACTACTGGAAACAACAACAAAAAGCCTGTGCTATCTACAGTGAGGAGCAAATACTTATATGGGTTGAAAGTCTTTTTAAGTTGTGGGGAACTCACTTAAGAAGACTGAAATATTCTTATAGGTGGTAGGAGTTGTTGTATGTAATTTGAAAAAGCTGCAGCCATATGGTCTAGATAGAATAAATTAAGGCTAACAGAAGAGAATTATTCAGACAGCTTTATGAGAAGACAACGTTAAAAAAATAGCACAGCTGTTACTTTTCCTCATAATTAAATATGCAAAGTAGTGATGTCAACATTTCTTAAGTAAAGCTGCATAAGTCTGATACCTCTTTATTTATTTATTATTTATTATTTGTTAAGCACTGAGAGTGTGTTTAGCTCCTTACAAGACACAAAATGCAGACAGTCCCTGCCACACAAAACTAAATACTGTACTAAAAAAATACATATGTATTGTAAAATGGACGCAAGTTTCACTGTGTTCAGAGATACTATCTACAATTTGTGAAGGGTTACTGGGTACAAAACTATGACAAAGAAAGATGTATTCTGCATGTCTGAGATCATCATTCTGTGTAGATTTAACCCAATCATAAAGCCATCAATCCAGACTGCTAGTTAGTAAATGAAGACCTACCATATGCATATACTATAGATATGAAACGTATTAAGCTGGCTTCAGTATTTTTTAAAAATATGTTTTTAATATACTTTGGACAGAATTTTGCAATCCCATGACCAGGTATTCACAAAATCTTGGTGGTTCTGTAAAATAAATGATTAGCCAAAAATATAAACCAGTTGTCTGCTAGGGCTCAAGAACGAACGTGTTATCATGAAAACTGAATTATTTTAACCCCCACATTATCACAAAGATTTGCAATTACTCTCAGCAGTGGAGGAAATTACATTTATTACCATGGGTAGCTGATGATAATTATTTTGTGTAACTAATTCAACCTTTGATTACTGGATGGCTTAATTTAATAGCACTAGTGTCTATGCACAATTATAAATTATGAATCACGCTATTTTCATCTTTGCATAGAGTGATAATATCTGAAATGGAACTCACACAGAGTTAGATAGACATCTTGAGGCAACATTCAATCAGTCACCTTGGCAAAGTCTGTAGATTCTTTTTTTTCTGATGTGCTGGCTGATTGTCTAAGCAAATTTAACTGTTTCCACTGTTAGTGCTAGACAATGTTAGTCACAAAGCTCCAAATTAAAGCTTCAGGAAGGATGCTCAGAAACACTTGACATTTAAAAATCAATAAACCAATATAATCATCCTATACCACATGTTAAGTTTTTCCAAGTCCCTTTTCCTATCTATTTTGTACTGAACAAAACTCAGTTTTAAGTAATGAAAACTGATCTCTACAGAAACAAATCATGTAACTAACTATACAGTTTAGTCATCACAGCACATTTTTTTTAATTAAATTGGTAATTGGAAATTGCATCCCTGTCAATTTGGGCCAGTACCTTCTCCACTTTTGCTTGCATTTGTGGGTGCTGTAAGTGGTCTGAGAGGAATAACAATGTCATCCACATTAATCCCATCTTCTGCATGCTTCTCAGAGACATGAGACAACAGTTCTGACTGATTCGGTGAAAATAAGTTACAAAGTTTACACATGAAGATGGAATTGATTCCTGTAAAATAGAGAGAGAGAGAGAATCATTAACAGTTCTGACATCAACAGTTTACTTAAAAACCTACTAGTCACTCAGATTATTTTTTTCTATTTTGTTTACCCAAACCAGCTAATCACCAACTGCGAGAAGGACTGCATTATAGTTTTAAATTAGTATTTTTATAGAAAAACAATATTAGGTAGGTCAAGAGCAAAGTAAAGGACAACACTTTCCCCGCATCTCCTCACAGCCAGGAGAGAGATATGGATGGATGGAGAGGGACGGACGGACGCACGCACGCACACACAGAGCAAGGAGGCTTTCCAAGGGGCAAAAGAAATAAAAGCTCCTTTTCTTTTTCAGTATCACTGAGGGATTCCACTTCAAGTTTATCAGACACCTACTAGTCAGAAGATGATACAAGATGGTGTCCTGAACAGATTTCTGGGACAGCCCCCTGATAAATATCCCAGCATCTTACCTTCAGCTAACAGCTCTGTATAGCAAGGAAAGCTGAGAGTCATACGGGGTTTATGCACCTGTACCTCACCTCCCACTCACTTCCCTAGATGCTGCCCACTCGCTTATTCTTTGTATCTGCCTCTAACTAGTAGGTCTAACCTTCCAATTGGTAGGTGTTTGGTACATTTTTCAAGCTCTATGATATTGTGTGATTCATTTAAGATTTTTACTATATTTGACTCTCTGTTTTCTTTCACATACAGTGCCACTCCCCCTACTCCTCCCGTGCAACCTACTCTGTCATTACTATTATTTTGTATCCTGGTATTACCGTGTCCCACTGATCACCAAGTCAGCTTTCCCCTACCTCAGGGGTGGGCAAACTACAGCCCACATGTCACATGTGCTCCTGGCCTGGGAAGCTAGCCCCTTGCCCCTCCCCCGCTGTTCCCCTTTGTCCGCAGCCTCAGCTTGCTCGCTCCGCTGCCGGCGCAACGCTCTGGGCGGCTGGGCTGTGAGCTTCTGGGCAATGCAGCTGCAAAGCCCGGCCTGACCCAGTGCTCTGTGCTGCATGGTGGCGGCGGCAGCGTGGCTTGCTCCAGCCGGGCAGCGCGGCTGTAGTCCCACCAGCCACCGGTGCTCCAGGCAGTGCAGTGAGGGGGCAGGAAGCAGGGGGAGTTGGATAGAGGGCAGGGGAGTTTGGGGTGGTGGTCAGGGGGCGGGGGTGTGAATAGGGGTTGGGGTGGTCGGGGGAAGAACGGGGTTGAATGAGGGCAGGGGTCTGGGGGGGCAGTCAGGAAGGAGGGGGGTTGGATGGGGAGGCAGTCAGGGTACAGGGAGAAGGAGTGGTTGGATGGGCCACGGGTCCCGGGAGGGCCGTCAGAAATTAGAGGAGGCGTTGGATGGGGCAGCGGGAGTCCAGGGGCAGTCAGGGGACAGGGAGTGGGGGGGGGGAGATGGGGCATGGGTCCCAGAGGAGCCGTCAGGGAACTGGGGGCGGGGGGGGTTGGATGGGGCAGGAGTCCGGGGGGGGGCAGATAGGAGGTGGGAGCCAGGCCATGACCCCCTCCCCTAACCAGCCCTCCATACAATCTATGAAACCCAATGCGGCCCTCAGGCCAAAAAGTTTGCCCGCCCCTGCCCTAGCTGTTAGTTTAAAAACTCCTCTACGACCAGGGCCCTACCAAATTCAGGGCCATGAAAAACGCATCATGGACCATGAAATCTAGTCTCCCCACCATGAAATCTGGTCTTTTGTGTGCTCTTACCCTATACTATACCGATTTCACAGGGGAGACCAGAATTTATCAAATTGGGAGTCCTGACCCAAAATGGAGTTGCGGGGGATCACAAGGTTACTTTAGAGGGGATCGTGTTATTGCCACCCTTACTTCTGCACTGCCTTCAGAGCTGCATGGCCGGAGAGTGGCGGCTGTTGGCCAGGCACCCAGCTCTGAAGGCAGTGCCCCGCCAGTAGCAGCGCAGAAGTAAGGGTGGCAATGCCATACCATACCACCCTTATTTCTGCGCTTCTGCCTTCGGAGCTGGGTGGCCGGAGAGCGTCGACTGCTGACTGAGGGCCCAGCTCTGCAGGCAGCAGCGCAGAAGTAAAGGTGGCAACACCATAACATGTCATCCTTACTTCTGTGCTGCTGCTGGTGGCGGCAGTGCTGCCTTCAGAGCTGGGCTCCCGGCCAGTAGCCACTGCTCTCCAGCTGCCCAGCTCTGAAGGCAGCACCGACGCCAGCAGCAGCGCAGAAGAAGGGTAGCAGTACCACAACTCCCCATACAATAACCTTGCCACCCCCTGCGACAACTCCTTTTTGGGTCAGGACCTGTACAATTACAACACAGTGAAATTTCAGATTTAAATAGCTGAAATCATGAAATGTACTATTTTTAAAATCCTATGAAATTGACCAAAATGGACCATGAATTTGGTAGGTCCCTATCTATGACTTTTAAACTTTACATGCCAGCAATCTGGTTCTGTTTTGGTTTTAGTCAGGGGTTCCCAAACTTGGCTCGTGGCTCGTTCTGGGTAAGCCCCTGGCGGACTGGGAGACACCTTGTTTACTACTTCCCGCAGCTCCTGTTCGCCTGGAATGGCGAACCGCAGCCACCGGGAGCTGCGAGCGGCCGTACCTGCGAACGCTCAAAGAAACAAAGTGTCTCACAGCCCGCCAGGGGCTTATCTTGAACAAGCAGCGAACCAAGTTTGGGAACCCTGGGTTTCAGTGGAGCCCAGCCTTCCTGTATAGACTCCTCTTCCCCAAAAGGTTCCCCACTTCCTAATCAACATAAATCCCTTCCTCGATCACCATCGTCTCATCCACACATTGAGACCTGCAGTTCTGCCTGTCTAAGTAGCCCAGCGCATGGAAATGGAAGCATTTCAGAGAATGCTATTATGGAGGTCCTGGTCTTTAATCTCTTATCTAGCAGCCTAAAATTGGCTTCCAGGGCCACACTCCTACCTCTCTATGTCACTGGTCCTAAGTGTACCATGACCACCAGCTCCTTCCCAGCACTGTAGATGTTTCAAGAGGTCTGCAACCTTTGCACCCAGCAAGCAATTCACCATGTTGTTATCCTGGTCATCAAAAACCCAACTATCTACATTTCTAAGAACTGAATCCCCCATTACTATTACCTGGCTTTTCCTAATAACAGGGGTTCCCTCCCCTGGAGAGGTATGCTTAGTGCGAGGGAATACCATAACATCATCTGGAAGGAGGGTCCCAACTATGGGATCATTTACCTCTGCTCTAGCTTGATGTTCTCCTTCTCCAAGACTTTCATCGTCCTCAAAAGCATAGAGAACACCAGATTGGGGTGGGACTGCTCTACTGTGTCCCAGAAAGTCTCTCCTATGTATTTCTCGGTCTCCCTTAATTCTTCCAGTTCCGTCACTGTAGTCTCAAGAGCCCATACTCAGTCTCTTTGTACAAGTAGCTCATGGCCCTAATGTACAGGTATGCCACCTGCCCACAAGCCAGATAATCATTCTATTCCTGGGGGAATTCTGAGCCAAAACATTAAAAATTCTGCACCCAATATTTTAAAATTCTGCCAATTTTATTTGTCAAAATAACACTACATAATCATGTCAGTTTCAGTTATTTTGGTAATTTATTTCAGAATGCCTGTCAACAAGTATGTCTGTAACAATACAGACAAACACAAAATTTCCCCCAGGCGTAAAGAGTTAAAGAAACCCTTATGACAACCCAGTTCTTGTTTCTCTCCCTCCTCCCCCCGAGCCAAGCCAGGGGGTCAAACACCCACAACCCCTCCACCTGAGTCCAGCTGTGCCTCCCCCCCCCCGACCAGACAAGCATCCCCCACTCCTCCAGAGCCCAGATGTGCCCCCCTCCAGGCCAGGCAGCCATGCCTCTCCCTCCCTGAGCCCAGCCGTGGTCCCTCAGGACAGACATCAGCCCCCCTCCATTCCCCCCCCAGCCCAGATACCCATCCCCCTATCACCCAGAGAGCCAGAGGGAGAAACAGCCTGCTGCTGGGTCCCAGGCTTGTGTGGAGTTTCCTGCACACCTCCGTCTCCTTCCCTCAGGGCATGTGGGTAACTGCAGCTGCCGGGAACTTTCTATTCTCATCCCCTCCCCCCCCACCACCATGTCTTCTATGTGCGAGCTCTCCCAGGTCTAGCGCCTCCTAGCGGTAGCCAGTAGCACTGCAGCCCATTTATGTCAAGGAAAGGAAATTTCTGCAAAATTCTGCATTGCACAGTAGCACATAATTCCCCCAGGAAGTACCATACATGCTGCATTCAGTGCAATAAACTGGATAGCCTCCCCTCTGCTACTGGACTTTTGTGTGCATTATTTTTACTCTTGTGTGTGGGTTTTTTGTTGTTGTTTTTTTTTAAATGACAGCATCCTCTCATCTCGTCTTTGGAGACAGTTGCATTATTTTCCAACTAATGCACAGAGCATACATCTACAACTCCTTTAACATCCTTATATTGCAGGAAAACTCTTAAAATGATGTTTCATTAGATTATGTATGTAAGCATTTATTTAAAGCGCATAATGTGTTCTCAAAAGATCAGTATGGCTCCTTCCCAGCCATTCTGCAGTCTTGGGCACATACATATTATGGCAATTTTTAAAAATGCATAGTATGTACATGATAGAAATTCTCCATTGAATAGACTCCACTCTACTTGCTTAATATGTATTCATATTTTAAGATGAAGCATATTATTTACCCAGCAGGTTAAAACTGTTCTTTCTAAATGTAAATATGGATTTAAGATTCATGCTATGCAGAGTAAAAATACCTATGAACATTAAACAAAAATGTTAATATGCAGTGGCCATTAGAGAGAGACGAAAGCTCCAATATTCAGATGACATTCACTTTCTGGGGTCTTATTATCTTCTAGCTGATGCCCAGATTCCATTTGGTCTGCTCTCCCCTTCCTGAACCGTTGGGGAAGAGAAGAACTGACTGACTGACCCACTTTCCGCTGCCTCCTCATCCCTTCTTACATTTTCCTGGTAAGTGTCTTTGGGGTCATCTTTTTCCCCTTTCGCTCTTAACAGCAAGATTCCTAGAGGAGGAGTGACCTGCTATTAGTAGAAGACTACTGAGTGCATAAACAAACAGTTAAATAATATTAGTATTTTTTACAGAACCCAAAATTGAGATAAGTGTCTGGAAATAATAACAAAAACCAGGGTCTCCCTCAAGGAGCTTACAATATCAGATATGATATAATAAAAGGGGCACGAACACAGTAAAGTGAAGGCAAAGTTGGAATATATGGAGCCAAAGGACAGAAAGGGTGGCAGTAAAGAGTGTGGATTGTGGTGATGGGGAAATGTCACAGAGTAGAATGCAGAAGCAGGATGGGGAAATAATAGGGGAAATATAAGGCAACAGAACTGGAGTAGAGAAGTGAAAACAAGGAGAATGTTAGGAGAATGAGCAGAGGAGGAGGGCAGGGTCCAGACAGCAGAAGAATAAGTGTGCTGATCATAGTTCTTAAACAATTAGGTGATGAGTAAGCAACTGACAATTGATCAACCAGGTGCTAATTAGGTGGTGAAGCAACAGGGCGATTAATTAGTCAATTAAGTGTAAAGCATCAAATAAGCAATAAGTCAATTATGTATGCACAGAATCAATGATTAAGCAGTGGATAATTAATTAGGTGGGAAGTCAACAGAGCAACTAATTAGACAGAAATTAAGTATGCAGAGAATCAAAGAAACTGTAAACAATTAAGTATGCCGTAAATAAATAATATGAATATCAGCGAAAAATATTAAGAAATATTGTTTGCTAAATATTTGATAGCTGTGTTATTTGAATACTCAATAAGCTTCAAGTGATGTAAACCTAAATTTTAATATAATTTTAAATTTAAAAAGTGCCAAAATAAATTCAAAACAAAAAACAAACAAACAAACAAAACCACTCCTCCAAAACCCCCAACATTACTAGTTAACTTAATGTTAATGCTTTATTTGTTAACATTCACATTAAGCAGGTAACAAATAATATTTATAAACAAACTGTTTCTATACTTTTTCTTCATATTGTTCTTCCAAATATCCCAGGCACTTTCCTAACTCCCAGGGATGTGGTGAGGCTTAATTATTTAAATGTTTGAAAAATATCTCCATTTTACTTATCAAGCATAAAGCACGAGGAGATTAAGTGACTTTCCCAAGGTTATACAGCAAGTTGCATACCCTGGCACAGGACCCAGGCTTCTTGACTCCCTCCACTAACCACAAGACAACATCCCTACCTTTTGATTTAAAGCACCACAAAAAAATTGACTCAAACAGGTAACACTTAGAGCTTAATTTTAAAAAACATGGTTGAGATATGATCACAAAATATGCTTTTAGACTGTCACGGTGATTGTGTGATGGGAACGGTCTAGAAATATTTTAACCAAATTGTAACCATTTTAAAATATTTTATAAAGGAAAAAACTCACTGAAATTAAATTCTTCCAGGGTTATTCCTGGGCAGAAAGAAAGAGGTATATTATCTCTCTATATATATTTACACATGCATACATACAAGGCCAGCCTTAGGAGTAGTCAACGTTGGCACCATGTGAAGTGTGTGTGTGCTGTCAAGAGGGTGTTACAATAAGCACCCCACTCCCTTCTGCCCTCATCTGGCTCCACCTCCCAGGTCTGTTCAGCTCACAGCCACAGTCCGTCTCCAGCCCCGGTCCACCCCCATCCTCTGTGCTGCCTGCATCTCTGCTCCGTCCACCTACCCTCAGCTTCACCCCAAGCTCCACCTCCAGCCTCAGTCCACCCCCATCACCCACTCCACCTGCACCTCTGCTCCACCCCCCTGCCCCTAGCCCCTGCTTCCCCGCCTCACTCCGCCCCCAGACAAGCTCCACCCCCCAACCCTGCTCCATCTCCAGCCTCACCCAAGGTGCCATTTTCCATAAGGCATACCACATACCAATACATCAAACAAATCATGGCAATATGTATCCCAAGCAATTAGCTAAAATTATCAGCACAGCCAATATTTTAGAACATATATATCTAATACTACTTCTTGCAGTTCTGTAGGAGTCAAAGGCAAATGTAACTCCATAATTAAATGCAAAGCTAACCTCAGGATTAAGACCCTGATCCTGCATGCATTTAGGCACATGCTTAAACGTAGACATATGCCCAAGTGCTTGCAAGATCACATTATACCTTTGTCTCTTTCCTCCCAATTTTACTATATACAGTAGAACCACAGAGTTATGGACACCTCAGGAATGGAGATTGTTCATGATTCTGAAATGTTCGTAACTCTGAACAAGATGTTTATGCTCCTCAGGGCAGGCTGCTCAGAGTGGGGGCTCGCAGCATAGGCGCCAACTTTTCCCAGCACTGGTGGGTGCTCGCCCCGGCCCCGCCCTGACTCCACCCCTGCCCCGCCCCCTCCCAACCCACCCCCATTCCAAGCCCTTCCCCCATGTCCCCACCCCAATTCCACCCCATCCCTGCCCCTATTGGACTCCTTCCTCAAATCCCCACCCCGGCCCTGCCTCTTCCCCCAGCGCACTCATTCCCTGCCCTCCCCGCTCCCTCCCAGCGCTTGCTGCCACAAAACAGCGGTTTTGCGGCAGCAAGCACTGGGAGCGAGGGGGACAAGCGTGGACGTGGCGCTCTCAGGGAAGGAGGAGGAGGCGGAGGCGAGCTGGGGTGGGGAGCTGCCGGTGGGTGCAGAGCATGGTGCAGAGCTCTAGCACCGGAACACCCACGGCATCGGCGCCTATGGCTCACAGCTGTGCCTGCGAACTTCAGCATCTTCACCTCTTACCTGTAAGTGGCTGCCTGGCAATGGGGGATATGCACAGGCAGCTGGTTCTAGCCTCCTGGCTGCAAAGGTGATGAGTGAGACACCCTGGGGGCGGGGCACCACAGTATCAATGGGCACCCAGTGCAGGCTGTGGCCCTTTAAAACTGAGCTGCTCCTCCAGAGTTGAGCATGTAGGCAGGAGCCTGGGCCCAGCTCCAGCCGCAAACACTTCAGGCCAGGTTCCAGCAGGAGCTCAGGAAGTTTCTTTTCAGGGGGTGAATGTGCCCCGGCTTACGGGAAAGCTGCAGACCTGTCCCCAGCACTACTCCTGCTCTGCCTGTTCCACATCTGTGCCTGTGAAATTCAGCGTCTTCACCTCCTACCTGTAAGTGGCTGCCCTCCAGGTAGCGAGTAGGGGGCAGGGACAGGCAGCGCAGATGCAATACAGGCACAATATAGTATTTACTGTTTGTTTGTCTCTGTTGCTGCCTGATTGCTTACTTCCCATTCCACATGGTGTCCGGTCGACCAGTCAGTCTCTAACTCTGTTGTTCATATCTTTGAGGTTCTACCGTAGTTCCTTCAGTCCAATTTTTCCTTCTGTTGAGTAACTCTTTCCTTCCTTAATTTATACCATTCTTCATTTCCACTATTTCGTTTGCTTCCTAGCATATATGTGCCATTTCAATATTTCCCTTTCTTTCCCCTCCCCAATGTCTTTTATACTCTCTATTAAGTCCTCTTACTCTTCCCTCTCTATATCTGACCAAATACTGCTAAATTACACGCACACTCCTCTATACTCACTCACCTACACATCCACTCTGCCACAGGGTACTTGATTTCTTGCACCTCCCACAACCCTGCTTCTCCATTCTTCCATTTATGCCTTGGCTGTAGTGTGCAAAAAGTGTGTTCTTTATTCAAGTTAAAATCCTAGTGAAGACAAAGCAGCTTGTAGTTTTCGTACAAGTCAGCAGGTTGAGTTAAAAGCTAAGACTTTGCCTTCAGTGTCAAAAAAGGTGGCTTTTCAGTTTGTATTTTACAGTGAGATAATTAACGTGTATTAGCTATCTTGCTGGAAAATCTTAGTAGACACAACTTGGTAGTTTTTACCATGATCTAAGCAGGCGAGGTCAACACTATGCCCCTCTCACAGGTGAGCTTGCCTAACTACATCACAGTAAAAGCTACAGTGCCTTGTCTCCACTAGGATTTCACAGCAAGATAGTTAGGTCACTGTAAACACCCACCTTTTTGGCAGTGAAAACAAAGCCACAGTGTACACAAGGCCTTAGCCACAGATCAAAGGCCTCTATTCCAGCAACACAGCAGGCAGCTCTCCAGCTTCAGCATCTCCCAACTTCCCACTGAAGCCCACACCCATGACTCTGGTTCAGTTCCCCATACCTTGTTTCCTAGCTGCCCTTTGCTCCTTTCCAGCTCCTCCTAGCTCCCCACTCCTCAGTCATTCTACTCCTCCCTAATTCCCCAAGGTCAGCTCCTTCCTCCCAGCGTCCTCACTCCCTCAGCAGCCTGCAGAGATAGGCAGGCGAGTACTTGTGCTACCTAGCGTGGACACAGCACCTCTACTCCAACAGATCTAAGGCTATGGCTACACTTGCACTTCAAAGCGCTGCCGCGGCAGCGCTTTGAAGCGCTAAGTGTAGTCAAAGCACCAGCGCTGGGAGAGCGCTCTCCCAGCGCTGTCCGTACTCCACCTCCCTGTGGGGAATAACGTACAGCGCTGGGAGCCGCGCTCCCAGCGCTGGGGCTTTGACCACACTGGCGCTTTGCAGCGCCGCAATTTGCAGCGCTGGAGAGGGTGTTTTCACACCCTGCTGCAGCACTGCAAATTTGCAAGTGTAGCCAAGGCCTAAGCTACAGCTCCAAATCTCTCTCAGCACTCAGACCTGTAAAAGCAGCTATGATTGTGGACTGAGTGAAAAACAGATCCCACAGACAACTAAGCAGGAATTTTAATTATTCTGCAAACACCTATATATATTGCAAATTAACATCTGCCACTATATCAGTGTTCTCACTGTGTACATCAGGGGTAGGCAACCTATGGCACGGGTGCCGAGGCGGCATGCGAGCTGATTTTCAGTGGCACTCACACTGCCCAGGTCCTGACCACCAGTCCAGGGGGTTCTGCATTTTAATTTAATTTTAAATGAAGCTTCTTAAACATTTTAAAAACCTTATTTACTTTACATACAATAGTTCAGATATATATTATAGACTTGTAGAAAGAAACCTTCTAAAAACGTTAAAATGTATTACTGGCACGCGGAACCTTAAATTAGAGTGAATAAATGAAAACTCGGCACACCACTTCCAAAAGGTTGCCGACCCCTGGTGTACATGAATACTGTACCAATACTGCCCTGTGCAACATGGTCCAGTTATAACTCATCTACCAGCAGGGCACGTCAATGCAGCCTCTGGCAAGTCTAGCTGTAAAAGACACTAAGGGTGGGTCTAAAGAAAAATCCACAGCTAGCCCGTGCCAGCCAACTCAGGCTCATGGGGCTCGAGCTGTGGGGCTGTTTCATTGTTGTGTAGAATTCTGGGCTCAGGCTGGACCCTCTGAGACCCTCCTACCAGTGGCCTAGAGCCCAGGCTCCTGCTGAGCCCAGAAGTCTACGCAGCAATGAAAGAGCCCTCAGCCCAAGTTGGGTGGAACGGGTCAGCTGCGGGGGTTTTTTTGTTGTGTAGATATACCCTAAGTCAAAGGTCCCCAACCTTTTTCATCTGGCAGGTGCCGGACGATGAGCCACCAAGGACCGTGGCCAGCGGATGAGCATCCACGAAATGCCGCCGAGAAGTGGCAACATCAACAGGCATCGCCACCAAAATGCCGCCAAAAATCAGCGGCATTTCGGCAGCGATGCCTCTGGATGATGCTGCTTCTCAGCAGCATTTCGGCGGACGCTCGTCCGCAAGACACTCGTCCGCCAGACAGTACGTGGGTGCGCATAGATGCCCCAGCGGGCGCCAGGGAGCCCCGCGGACAATGCGTTGGGGACCACTGCCCTAAGTAATCAATTTCTTTCTACACTTTGTTGCTATATGCTACACAAATACAAAAAACTTTGCTATTTTGGCAGTGATTCACACACACACATACCACTGCTGACCTAAAATCTGCAGCTGGTTGAACACAATATAACAAGGCTAGAATTATAATTCATATTGCAGTTTTGCATTGTAATAGGAAAAATAATAATAATCTAACATGAGGATCACTGACTGAGCAAATAAACGTAAAAGGATTGATGTTCAAAACGCATGTGCAATATAACAACTGATGCTTTTCATTATATCAAAAGGTGGACACGGCTCTCCTTACAAAATTATGCTTTTAGTAACAACTACTTACACACAAAAAGGAGATTTTCAGCTCCAAACCCCTCGTATTACAATCTGTTGGTTTGTGACACTGGCAGACCAGTGCCAGCTCATGCCAAGCTCCCCATGTCTCAACTGAACGCTGACAAATACTCTGGCTCACCTGTGCGTTAGATAGTTAAAAAAAGGATTTGAATTATAAGAATGTGTTTAGTGTTTAGACTCTATGGCAGGGATCGGCAACCTTCGGCACGCGGCCCACCAGGGTAAGCCCCCGGCGGGCCGGGCCAGTTTGTTTACCTGCCGTGCCCGCAGGTTCAGCCAATCACAGCTTCCACTGGCAGCGGTTCACCACTCCAGGCCAATGGGGGCTGTGGGAAGCGGCGCGGGCCGAGGGATGTGCTGGCCACCGCTTCCCGCCTGTGAGTTGCTGCATGCATTAATCTCACAACATCTGTATCCCTCAGGTAATATTTGTACAGCTGTATTGTGAGCCTCTGTGACCAGGTAAATCACTATACAGGAGAGAGATATTAATTAGTAAGAAGGGCTGATCTTCAATAGAAAGCATTACACCCTTTCCAAAACAAAAAGTTTATTGATACCAGAAAAACTAGTGTGGCACACGGCAATTGGACTATCCCTACATACCATCAACAAGAGGACAAAATACTTCAGTTGTTCTGCTCTCTTCCCTGTGAAAGTAAGTCATGCAAGCAGACCCCTGCCATCAGCTGAGTTTGCAGCTCAGCTCAGCAGGAAGGGGATAAACCTACAAAGAAAAGGAAGTTGGTATTTGTGTGCTGCTTGGACTCTGAGGGACAAAGTGTTTCTCAGCATAAGAGAAAGATCCCCAGTGGCTTTGTAGGGATATTAAAGAAGGTTTATATTAAACATGGTTTATATGAGAAATGATTTATTGATTTATTGTTAATTAATACTTTATAACTTAAGGTTTATGTTAGAAGTAAATTGCATCCGAAGAAGTGGGTATTCACCCACGAAAGCTCATGCTGCAAAACGTCTGTTATTCTATAAGGTGCCACAGGATTCTTTGCTGCTTCTACTGAAGTAAATTTGTGATTCCCAACATTTAGCTTCTAACCTGCAAGCCACCAGCTGTGTCTGTGTAAAGCCTGCTCAAAGAGATACTTGGTATAAAACTTGTTAAGCTCAAAGAAATACTTTGTATAAAACTTGTTAAACATTAATTATCTCTAAGTAAGCCAAAACAGTAGCTGTTATAGTGTATAGATAGAGACCCCCACCCTCTGTAAGTTTTCATCTCACTTTATCTTTGCTTGTTAAAAGACAGGGAGTCTCACATAAATTGGTAACACCCCAAAAAGTAAAGAGACAGTGAAATAGATGTGATTAACATAGAGAATGTATGTGAATGAATGGTTAGGGAGTCACCAGCCTGAAGAATTCAGTGTCGGCTGAAGAAGGTGTCAAGTGGGATCAACCAGATGACCCCCGGAGGGCAAACTGGAATCCACCCACCACACCTCAAAGGAAGGAAAAACAAAGCATCTGACAACATGGAGCCAGCCACCTGCTGATTGATTTAGCAACAGCAAAATGAAGCAACTCCTATGAACTAACATAGGGAAAAATCCCTATAAAACTGGACTCTAAAGAATAAGGACTTTGAGTCTATGGTTCTGCTGCCAGCCTCCAGGAGCATCAGATGCATCTGACACAGACTCGGCTCCATCCTCATGACCAAGATACCTGGCCAGTAACTTGGCATGAGCAACATCTAGGCTGGTAACTATAACATCTATACAGAACCTGAATGAATGATTGTGTGTGTGTGTGTGTGTGTGTGTGTGTGTGTGTGTGTGTGTGTGTGTGTGTGTGTGTGTGTGTAAGGAATAAGTAGTAATGGAAACAAGTAGGAAAACATTGTCTTTTGTTTTGTTATGGTATTTACAATAAATGTGGCATCTTTGCCTTATCCCTCTTAATAAGATCCTGCTGGTTTTTATTATATTGGTACAACAGCTTAGCCTGAATTAGCCCTAAACAACATATAGAATCTGATTACAGCAGCTTTTATTACCTTTTTAAATGTAAGATTGCAACTCATTTGTGTATCTATGTTTACCGGTTTTAATTCTGTAAATAATTCTCTGGTTTCCTTTTTCTATTTAATAAATCTTTATAGTTTATTATAGGATTAGCTACAAGTGTTGTGTTTGGGGTAAGATCTAAGGTGCAACTGACTTGGGGTACATGACTGGTCCTTCGGGACTGGAAGTAACCTGAATACTGCTCTTATTCTTGGTGTGAGACCATCTATCACAAAGGTATGCTCACATGGGTGGCAAGATAGATTGGAGTACCCAAGGGGACTGTCTGTAACTCCATATTAAGATTGTTTTAGTGCCTGAGGAACTCACACTTGATAATTAGTTGGGGACATCTCAGGTCTCGTCTACACTAGAGTTTTGTTGACAAAAGTTATGCTGCTTTAATTAAACCGCTGTTGCATGTCCACACTATGCTCCTTGTGTAAGCAGAGCGCATCCACACTAGCAGAGAGCAGTGCACTGTGGGTAGCTATCCCACCATGCAACTGGCTGCAGGGTTCATTTGAAAGGGTTTGCAATACCTCATGGGCCAGGTAAAGCGTCACATGATGCAGGATTCTCAATCCCATCGTTCCATGGGCATCCTACTAGATTGCCAGCCACCTTTCAACTGAAGTGTGGAGGGAGGGAAGGAGTGTGTGACAGAGAGTGTGTGTGTGGGGGGGGGGGAAGAGACAGAAACAAAGTGTGTACTGGGGAAGCATGTGAAAGACTGTAGTGGGGGGGAAGCGCATATGTGAGAAAGACAGTGTGCACTGGGGAAGTGTGTGTGTACTGGGGGAGAGTGTGTCAGCACACTGTCTCTTTAAGTTTAGACAGCAGCCTGGGCAACCAATCCTGGGGGAGGGGGACGCCTCCCATAACATCCCCTGGCTCTGCACAGCAGTCTCTTCCCGCCCTCATCCCTGCAGCAACAGTCTACTCTGCCTGCCTGCCAATTCCATATTGATGGTTCTGTGATTCCCTCCGAAATCTCCCACAGCCTCCTCAGCCACCATGAGCATCCTCAGCAGCTCTGAGAGCTCTCCACACTGAGGAACGTCAAAGCTTCCTGGAGCTTTGAAAGGTGAGGGGCACATGCCTGCAGGGCAGCCGAGTTCAAAACAGTAAGCAGAGCGGTCATGGTGGTGGGCCCTGTGGGATACTAGAGAAGGCCAGTTATGTTGACATAACCAACAGCATCTGATGCTTTGCCACTTTAACTTTTGAACTGCACATATACAGAATTATAATATATGCAGTATCACATATTATGTTACTCCCTTCTAACTCTGAATGCATTAACAAAAGTGACATAAGAAAAATGGCATCAAACCCTGCTCGGCTTGTCAGAGAGGAGCACTATTTTCTGCATATTTGCCATCTGTATTCAAATATGTGTTACTATGTAGCTGTGGGTTTTGTTGGCTTCCAGCTGAGTCATTGTGTAGTCAGGGTATTCCACATAGAAAATAAGCAGGTTAAAATAGATACATAAAGAAAAGTCAGACTTTCTTCAAAATATTGTGAAATATGCTAATGCATTTATTTTTATACCTTCAGGCAATCTGCAGTATTTCATAATCTTGATGAAATGCAACTAATTGTGCCAATTGCATTTTTCCATCCTTCAAAAAAGGAGCTTGGAACAAGTATGATCTTCAGTTACCCATACATTTGCCTCAAGAGCAGACACTTAGCCAAAGATTTGATCTTCAGGCCTTTCCTTCCCACCACCACCCATTAACATTTTAGAGTTATAAATTGAGGGAAAATACTGGCATTAACTAATTTTAGTTCTCTTTCTTTGGTGTGGTGAAAACCATCATTTCATTGTCTCTAATCAGTAAGCTCTGCACAAGTAAAGCTTCAGCAAGAAGTTTAAAAATGCTACACATGCTGTAGGACACTAAACGGTGCCATATTTCCTGTTGATTCTTACAAAAGCCTTGTCTACTTTACATTTAGTGGCAACTCTGGGAGTCCTAGGGCTTATCTACACAGGGACTCTCAGGAAAGTTATAATGAATCAACTAAAGGTTCAAAAAGTCAATGTGAGGAAGTTAAAAAGCATTAAGTCCTCATGTAGATGCTCTCACTTAAAGTGATCTTAGCTCACTATGACTTAATCCTCCTTGGAATGTGGGAGACTTGAGAGGAGGTGGTGGGGTGTCTGGGTCAGAGAAAGTGAAAATGACTCTCTAACCCAGTGGTTAACATGCTCACCTGGGAAACCCAGGGCCCAATCCCTGATGCAATCAATGTTTAAGTGTTTTATACAAAGTGGAACAGTTTCAACAGGAGGGACAAAGAAAAACCCATAGGTACCTTGTAGCTCAATGATTAGTACATTCAGCAAGGAGATATGAGAGCTGGGTTCAAATCCCTGCTTCCAATCAGACAGAGTGGGGACTTGATCCTGAGTATGCCACTTGAGAATTCCATCTTTTGAACTACTGGGTATAAGAGACTGGAACTACCATACTTTTTGCATGTCAGGTGTGCTCTGATCTCATTTCTGGGATCAGGCCCTGATGGCAAGGTAAGCGAGGGAACATTTAGTTTGTGAATCCCATCGAGACTAAGGCTCAAAGCTGCTCTGTGGTATCAGAACTTAGGCAGCTTTGTGCATGGGGCATAGCTGTCTTTAAAATTAGACAAAATATTGGTCTGTTCTATCCCTTAAGGTTAATTCAATAATGTCAACATTTTCTACAGCAGCCAATGATTTTGGATGTCTTATCTTTTGGGTGCCTTACTTGACATGCCTTGAATCTTTGTGGACCTAGCCCAAAGTGTCTCAAGTCTCTCTCCCTCATATATTATATACCAAAAAACATTCTTCCTGAACTATGCAGACTTCAGAACTGGATGAAAAAAAAATTCTTTAATTAATTGTTTAGTCTAGACAGGATGACTCAAGTCTAAAAACTCCAATGCCACATCTCAAAATCAGCATTACAATATACCTTGTCAACGGGAAATTTAAACAGTGAAAAGCTTATGTGGCCTATTCATCACACACAGAAAGTGAGGCTCTTCTTGCCTGTCAGGATGGCAAAGCAAACTGATGCTTAGTACTTGCTTTCATCTGATCATGAAACAATTTAGGTAGGAATCAAATGTAGCAAACTTTCTTCTAAAAATGGCTGAAATAGACACACATGAAAAAATTCATAGAAGAAAATTAAGTCTGTATGCACACTGCTGCAGTTTAAAAGAGATCAATTTACTTATCAAGGGACATAACCAACAGTTAAGTTTTTAGTATATAGCAAGGGTAGGCAACCTATGGCACGCGTGCCAAAAGCGGCACATGAGCTGATTTTCAGTGGCACTCACACTGCCCGGGTCCTGGCCACCCATCCAGGGGTGCTCTGCATTTTAATTTAATTTTAAATGAAGTTTCTTAAACATTTAAAAACCTTATTTACTTTACATACTACAATAGTTTAGTTATATATTATAGTCTTATAGAAAGAGACCTTCTAAAAATGTTAAAATGTATTACTGGCACGCGAAACCTTAAATTAGAGTGAATAAATGAAGACTCGGCACACCACTTCTGAAAGGCTGCCGACCCCTGGTATATAGGATAGTTGATTACAAAGTTGATAGAGATCCTATTATTACGATAACTGTATAAAAGATCCTACAAAATATCTATACTAGGATATAAATATCTGGTTTATACTATATGTACCTTTTCTCACATAATTATTTTAAAAACATGCGACAACTATCTAACTAAATGTTCTACAAGGCTATAGAAGCAGCAAAGAATCCTGTGGCACCTTATAGACTAACAGACATTTTGCAGCATGAGCTTTCGTGGGTGATGCAAAACGTCTGTTAGTCTATAAGGTGCCACAGGATTCTTTGCTGCTTCTACAGAACCAGACTAACACGGCTACCCCTCCGATACTTGATACAAGGCTATAGTTATCTTACATTCATAGACAACAAAAGTTATATTCCATGTTCTAGTAGCAACCTCTTGTGGCCAAACACAGGTACTGCATTCTACACTTTACCAACCCTATCCTGCAAGGTACTGTGTCCTGAACCAAAAGACACTGAGGACACTCATAAGAAAATAAACCAACATCCTCAAAACTGGCCACTGATTTTGGGTACCCTACCTGAGATGTCTCGCACCTGACTTTTAGAAGTGCAGAGTATCCATAATTCTACTTGAAATCACCTGGAACTGTAGGCGTTCTGCACAACAGTTGGCCGAAAATCAGGTTCAAGGCACTCAAATATTATTGAACTGGGGCCAAAATGCAGGGCATGTCTCCAATTTTAATCTATGTCCTCACATAACATTATGTAGATTGATCCTGCTATTTGCACAAGATAGCCATAACGTCCTTTTTATAAACATTTGAAATACAAAAAATGACACTAGTTTAGTGCACATTAGTAGGACATTTTATAGTTACTCCCCTTTGTAAGTTATTTTCACACATGAACATTAGAAACTACTTTTTCCTTTTTTTCTGGCACTCTTCTAAACAGTTTAGACCGGGGGTGGGCAAACTTTTTGGTCCAAGGACAACATCTGGGTGGGGAAACTGTATGCAGGGCCATGAATGTAGGGCTGGGGAGGGAGTGCAGGGTGTGGGAGGGGGTGCAGGAGGGGTGCGGGGTGCAGCACGGGGTTGGAGGCTCAGGGCAGGGAGTTGGGGTGCAGGAAGGGGTACAGAGTGGGGGAGAGGGCTCAGGGCAGGAGGCTGGCATGCAGGAGGCATGTTCCCCTAAACTGCCAGAATGCCCCATGAGAGCTGCATTTTTGGTGCCTTATGTTTGCCACCTGAACTACATCTTGTATGATGCACCATGGTCACAATACATTCTTGATGCACCTCATCAATTCAACCAAAGGGGAGACTGCAGTGCATCATGGGAGATATAGTCCAGCCAGGAAGGCTAGTCCACAAAGAAGAATGGGGGCGTTGATATTGTTAATGGAAAAATCTTTTTATATTTTTTTTCCTGGAAATTTTTAATTTTGTGACAAATTATTTCCCATCGCTGCTCCAGGCCAATGGGAGCTGCTGGAAGCTGCGCGGGCCGAGGGACTTACAGGCCACTGCTTCCAGCAACTCCCATTGGCCTGGAGCAATGATCCATGGCCAGTGGGAGCTGCGATCGGCCGGACCTGCGGATGGGGCAGGTAAACACACTGGCCCGATCTGCAAGGAGCTTTCCCTACATGAGCAGTGACCCCTGTTTGAGAAACCCTGTATTAGTAGGATAGTTGTAAGCAAGACACCAGAAGTAAGTTTTCTGCACTGCCAATGGGCGCTGCGGAGTTGGTACTCGGGGCAGAGGCAGTGAATGGAGACACTCCCCCCACCCCAGGGGATGCTGGGACATGCCAACCACTTTTGGGAGCGGCACGGAGGGATGGAGGGATGGAGGCAGAGTGGGCAGGGAGCCACCTCAGTGCTGCTGGCACATCCCTGCACACTGATGCGGGGAGGGGAGCAGAGGGCCTCCATGTGCTGCCTGGGGTAGGGGCAGTGCACAGAGCTGCCTCCCCTCCCGGGTCTATTACAGGAGTGGGTGGGTGGGGTCTTTTGGCTTGCAAGGTGCAGCAGGTCGGACTAGATGATCACAGGAGGGGTGCAGGTGTGGCAGGAAGCTCAGGGCCTGGAGGCGGAGTGCAGGAGGGGGCTCTGGGCATGGGGTTGGAATGCAGCAGACGACTAAAGGCAGGGGGGTTCAGGGCAGGGGGTTGGGATCCTGGGTGCAGGAGGTGTTCAGGGTGCAGGCTCCGGCCCAGTTCTGTTTACCTGGAGTGGCTCCAGGGTGAGGCCTCATGAGGGTGACAGCAGCGCACAACAGGGCTAAAGCAGGCTCCCTGCCTGTCCTGTCCTGGCCCCATACCACTCCCAGAAGTAGCCAGCATGTCCGGCAATGGCGCCTGGGGGCAGGATGGGGCAGGCAACTCCACCACGTGCTGCCCTCACTTGCAGATACCACCTCCAAAGCTCCAATTGGCCACAGTTTCCCGTTCCCGGCCACTGGGATCTGTGGGGGGAGGTGCCTGCAGGTGAGGGCAGCGCACAGAACCTTCTTCCCCCCCATCCCCTAGGAGCTGCAGGGATGTGGTGCTGGCCGCTTCCAGGAGCGGAACAGGGCCAGGGAAGGCAGGGAGCCTGCCTTATCCCCGCTGCACCACAGGGCTGGCAATCCTGTAGGCCAGATTGAAAGCCCTGACGGGCCAGATCCATCCCACAGGCTGTAGTATTCCCTCCCCTGGTTTAGACCACTGTCTTTGGTAGACGAGGATACCCTTAAGAATCTGAATGTAAGTAATGCTCTAAATCAGGGGTAGGCAACCTATGGCACGTGTGCCGAAGTCAGCACGCGAACTGATTTTCAGGGGCACTCACACTGTGCAAGTCCTGGCCACTGGTCTGGGGGGCTCTGCCTTTTAATTTAATTTTAAATGAAGCTTCTTATACATTTTAAAAACCTTATTTACTTTACATACAACAATAGTTTAGTTATATATTATAGACTTATAGAAAGAGACCTTCTAAAAGCATTCAAATATATTACTGGCACGCGAAACCTTAAATGAGAGTGAATACATGAAGACTCGGCACATCACTTCTGAAAGGTGGCCGGCCCCTGCTCTAAATCCATCTAACAGCAGTGAAGCTTCCTTATAGAGATTTAGCAGCACTTCTTCCTTAAGAGTAAATTACATGCCAAAAACCCTACTGGGCAGCCTGAGTCTATACGGCAGTGGGAAGGGGTGGAGGGACTCAAAACCACCATCTCCGGGCAGCAGGCAGGAACTCAGGACCCCACTTCACCCACCCTTCCTTGCCCAGCTGGCTCCTATAGGCGGTGGGGGGGGGGAGTGGGGAACCGAAGCCAAGGCTTGGCAGTCATAGATGGGAAAGGCTGGCTCCCCTCCCCAAGTGGAAGGGATTCCCCCTGCCCACTTGTGGACTTGCCAGCGCAGGAAGAAGCGCCACCCTCCTGGGGGCGGCCCTTCCCCAGGCCCCTGCCTAGAAGAGGCAAATCCCGCGGTGTCAGGGCAGGGGCCGGTCCTGTCCCGCCCCAAAGCGAGGCACGGGGAGGGGGCGCGTGGAGACGCTCTTCCTGCCCCCCAGAAGGCAATGAGGGTGGCGAGCAGCCCCGTCGGTCCCCCGCCCCCAGGCTCTGGCGCGAAGGGGAGGAGAGGGGGGCTGGCTTGGCTAGCAGAGGGCTCGGAGCAGGTTGGCTGAATATCGGGGGGGGCAGGAACAGGCTCAGGATGAGGGGGGGGGCTGGCGAGCAGCAGCAGCCCCCCTCCGGGGTTAATTAGCTCCGGGGTGCCGGCTCCCCTCCCCAGCTGCCGTGAGGCCGGCCCGGGGGGGGTTCCCGGGAGGTCGGTGGCTGAGGAAAGAGGGGGCTATGCCGGCGGTGGGAATAATACGTACGGGAACTACTTCACACGCGGATAGATCATAAATGAACAGCTACCGGACGGGTCTACTTTTTATGCTTCCCCCCTCTCCTCCTCCCAGGATAGGATCCCTCCGCGCGCGCGTTCCCCTCCCCCACAGCTCACATTTAGACCCGGGCCGCCCCGCTCACCTGCAGCCGGAGCCTCCATAGTCGGTCGCGGGAGGGGGTGGTAGTGAAGTAAGGCAAAGGTGGGGGTTTTAAAGCACTTTCGTCCCAGTCGACTAGGCCGCCCCGCTGGCTTCCCCGCTGCTTGTGAAATTATTATTTTTAATGGGGGTCAGAAAAGCGAGGTGGCGGATTATGGCGAATCTGCCGCGTCCGACACGGCGGCTTCTTGCTCCGCGACGTCGCACGGAGAGCGCGAGGGCAGAGGGGGAGGGGCTGGGAGGAGGCGCGCGCCGCCCAACCGCCGCCGAGCGAGCAGTTGTTGGGTGGCGCGTGCGCGCCTCTTTCCTGCCCGGAGTCGCGAGCGCTCGCTCCTCCTCTCTAATGCGGAGCTGCGGCGTCGCCAGGGATGCGCGCGGGGCGGTTGCGGCCGTCACAGCCTGGCGCCGCGCGGAGCGGCGTTCGGGGGGCCCCGTGGGGCGGCTGCAGCCCCAGCGGCGCTCAGTCAGGATCCCAGCCGACCGGATTGCGCAATAAACTGGCGGGTTCTCCGGCCCTTTTCTCACCGGCTCCGGGGCTGCTGGAGCGGAGAGAGCCCCGGGGAGGAGGGAGCCGCGCGTTCACCTTGTACCTGTAGGGAGGGGGCGAGGCCTGCGGGGGTGAAGCGGGCCCCTGCCTCAGTTTCCCCCCCTGGCAGTAGCTACAGGAGAGCACATGGGCAGCGGTGGCAGTCAGAGGATGCTGGCACGGCATTGGGAGGTATGATTGCGGCTCCCCGGCGCACGCCTGTGCTAGCTTTAGCTTGGGTTCCCGGAGGGGGGGCTGGTACAGCCGGTACTGCCCTACAGATTTACTGCTGTCGGGAGCTGGGCGGGCGAGGTTACAGCTAGCACAGGTATTCCCAGGCTGCAGTCACACCTCCCAGCGCAGTGTAGACGTGCTCGGAGACACCGCTTCCCTTTCCCTGATGCCGACGTAGGTGAGGTTGAGGAAGTGCTGGAGCCCCCTTTTATAAAAGAAGGGGGCTGGGAGTTAGGCAAGGATGCAGCTCTCTCCTGGGGCTGGAATCTGATGAGCTTCAGGCCACACTACAAAGTTCATCTGTGCCCACCTTCTGGGGAAGGGACTGGTGTTTGTGGTGGTAAGATACGGCTTGAATTTGATTGTTAGAGTTGCTCATGAGTTTTGAGGAAGCTGCTGGCTCTCAAACGTTGTACTTTTAAAATTATGTTAAAGGCACCTTGGAGCTCAGGTAGGGACACTTTTTCTGTAGACTCAAATAGAGAAATGGTAAAGCTAGGTTATAAATGTGGATTCTCTTGCCTCAACTAAAATTCCCTGAGTTTGAGGTACTGAGCACCCATAGCTAACATCTTCATGTTAATTTATTAGCTGTGACTCAGGAGATAGAGGTTCAGTTCCCTGCTGCATCACTTACTTCCTGTGTGACCCAGGGCAAATCACTTAGCCTCTCTGTGCTTCATTCCCTGCTTCACCACATATCCTTGTAAGATGTAAGCTTATCCAACCTCTTGTTTTAAGCAGTTGTTTTTTTTAGATAATGTTCAAAATAGATGTAATAAAATGTTCTCTATAAGGACCAGATTAATAATATTTAGCATGTATAGTACTTACCCTTTATTTTCAAAGTACTGTATGTAAAGTATTTAATCCAAACTATATTAAATGTTATATTACTCTTTCTAGATTGGCTCCATGATGCTGAGGGGGGAGGGAATGCCAATGGGACTTCCCACTCTCCATCCACTGTCTCTTTATCCTTTATGTCTTTGTGAATCACAGTCTTGTGTGGAGCCCTCTGTATAGTGCTACCAATGAGGACAGTGATGTGGAGGAAGCTGAGACCCAATTTTGTGAGGGAGGACTGTGTGTAAAAATTCCCCCCAGTGCATGAATCTGGGGGATGGACCTTATGTGGGCTTCTGTTATGGTGCTGCAGAATCTTTAATTGTTCTCCACATCCCTCTCTCCCCCAACCTCTTAATTTTTGCAAGGGTTAACACTGAGTTAAAATCATAAATACAGCATTTTAGAACAAACAAGTTGCCATAAATCAGGAAAAGGCATGTGCTTTCTAAAGGACAGGTAACACGTATGAACACAGACCCTGATTTCTGCAGTGGGTCATCAGTGGGACTTTGTGTGAGCTACAGGGATCCACCTGCACAGAGCTCATTATACAATATGATGGGGGCTAATTTAGCTACAACGAGTCAGGAAAAAGATCTTGGAGGCATCGTGGATAGTTCTCTGAAGATGTCCACCCAGTGTGCAGAGGTGGTCAAAAAAGCAAACAGGATGTTAGGAATCATTAAAAAGGGGATAGAGAATATATTATTGCCCTTATATAAATCCATGGTACGCCCACATCTCGAATACTGCATACAGGTGTGGTCTTCTCATCTCAAAAAAGATATACTGGCGCTAGAAAAGGTTCAGAAAAGGGCAACTAAACTGATTAGGGGTTTGGAGAGGGTCCCATATGAGGAGAGATTAAAGAGGCTAGGACTCTTCAGCTTGGAAAAGAGGAGACTAAGGGGGGATATGATAGAGGTATATAAAATCATGAATGATGTGAAGAAAGTAGATAAGGAAAAGTTATTTACTTATTCCCATAATACAAGAACTAGGGGTCACCAAATGAAATTAATAGGCAGCAGGTTTAAAACAAATAAAAGGAAGTTCTTCTTCACGCAGTGCACAGTCAACTTGTGGAACTCCTTACCTGAGGAGGTTGTGAAGGCTAGGACTATAACAGGATTTAAAAGAGAACTGGATAAATTCATGGTGGTTAAGTCCATAAATGGCTATTAGCCAGGACGGGTAAGGAATGGTGTCCCTAGCCTCTGTTTGTCAGAGGATGGAGATGGATGGCAGGAGAGAGATCACTTGATCATTGCCTGTTAGGTTCACTCCCTCTGGGGCACCTGGCATTGGCCACTGTCGGTAGACAGGATACTGGGCTAGATGGACCTTTGGCTGACCCGGTGCGGCCGTTCTTATGTTCTTAGGAGCTGAGCCTCAGGCTCCAATTCAACAAAATACATAAGCATGTGCTCAAATCCATTCTTTTTTAGCAAAGCACTTAAGGTTACTGTCATTTCAGTCTTTTGTTATAACCTCATAGGAATCTATACCAATCCATATTACTTTACTAGAATCATCTTGTCAGGTTCTTTCATCATAAGCAGAAGAAATAAAAAAAACCAGTTATTAGCATTGATGTGATTACTTTTCATTGAATATCCTGAAATATATCAATGACTATTTTCCAGCAAAACTATATTGTTTTGGTTTGATTTGAATCTCAAAGTCACTACTAGGGAATGGAGCTGAAAAAGTTTGCCTCCTGCTGTTGTTTTTTTCCTGCAAAAACAAAGAAAGCACTATTGATTAGTTGATGGAATGGTTGATTCATAAGTTTTTTGTGAATACTATTGATGATACACCAAGGGTGGCTTTTTTAAAAAGAGCTATTTGAATTTGGTTTCAGATCTGACTATTGAAAGTTCATACCATTAAAAAGAGACATTCAGTTCCTTGTCAATACTGTCAACTCCTTTGTGTTAACCTTAAAGTGACCATCATTTGTGTCACTTGTCTTGACAACTGATTGCAATAAAACAGTGTAAACAGGTGTACACTTCAGCTGAAGGGTCCATACAGCGACTTTAACACATGTGCTTAACTTTAACCATATAAGTAATCCCTTTCAATCAAGCCGTTGTAGGATCGGGGATATTGGGTGAAGTTATACTCTGAAAAGTGGTTCTGCATTTGGGCCTCAATGACCTTCATGGACAGTTTTCGCAGTATACAAATAAAGGGATGTTTTCTCTGACTGCCAGCTCTGTAAACGACCTGTGAATAACAAACTATGTTCTTCCTACATAGGGAAGGTCCTCCGCAGTATTTTGCACCTCTCTTGGGTGCCAGAAGATTGGAGCCAAGATGCTAGCCACATAACTACAGCAGTGGCTAAGGACTATGAAGCCTGTAAAGCTCAATAAAATGAGTAAACATTGAGTCATTGTTAAAATCATATTTTGTCATTAATGCCTGGTAGTTTGCAACTCGAAATTGAAGGACAGCCAATTAGTAACTTTTCTTGCCCAGGAGATCAAGGTATTTAGACTCCTTCTTAAGAGAGAGTCTAGAGTGTGCTTGATGTTTTCTTTTGTTGACTTCAGGAAGTTGGAGTAACGCTTCTCCCATCCAACCTCCATTCCCTTGGCTGGAATATAATATTTTTTGTCTGTCCATTTGCAAGGGGCGAAATAGTGGCAAGTATCTGCCATAGAGCATGAGCTGGTGCCTCATTGATGGATAGGGAGGGAGATCTTACCCTGAAGGTTAATGTATAAAATGTCCACCAGGGAATGTTGAGACTCCTGGACTTCTCCAATGGACTCTGTAGGGATTTGGCTAGATACCTCAGTAAGTTCTGGAAGGCCCTAAAGTCATCTGCATAAGAGGGCAGTGGTGGAATTACTGCCTCATTGGGGAAGAGAAGGACTTGGCTGAAGGTGGAGATTATTCTTTGTTCAGTGGGTCTTGCTCCTCTCGGGCTCTTCAGGTACAGAGGGAACATGTGGTACCAGCAAGCAGTCTTGGGATGGCAGAAGCCATTGCACTGCTGATAGGTGTTTCTTCCATGCAGATACCCTATAAAATTGGTAGCTGTAATGTGTCCAGGGGGTCCAGTAGGCCCACTGTGCAGGTGAATAGGAGAAGAGTCCCCAAGGGTATTTGTGCCCAGGGAACCTAGGACATTTGCTGGTCTCTGAAAAGTCCTCAGGGTTCATCCATAGAGGAATGTGGTGGCACAGTGCTGAAACAGAGCCCTGTACAAAAATCTCAGAGTGAGGATGTCATCCCCCAAGTTGAAAAGAGGTGCTTCGAGCATCAGTGCCAGTACAGGAGGCAATGGATCAGATCCTGTTCTGGTGGGAAAAGGTTCAGTCAACAATTGTCAAAGTGGTATTAGTGAATGGGCTCTTATGGTATCCGTAGGAGAGAAGAGACTGGTTCCTCAGATAAGATACTTAGAGGAAAGGAATCTGGAGGGCCATGTTAATGAGCAGTAGAAGCCAGAGGTGGCAATGGGCCTTGGAACAGGGATTCATGCAGGAGTGAGGATGCTGCAAAAAGAGACATACCTAAAAGGTACTGGACACCAGATATCAGAACATTCGCATACTTGTACACTCCACACAGATGATAAAGAACAAGCTGACCCATCCCAATGACAGGGCCAAAAGGGTAATATGATGGATAGAGTTGTTTTGTTCGAACCAACATGTACAAGGTGAGAGGCGGCACCTTACTATGTAGAGGGGTTGCACCTCAATAGGTCAGGAGTGATGTGTAACTTGTTTGTACCTCTGTATAAGAATGCACCTCTGAGTGGATGCCTTTGTCCATTGTCAGGGGTCACATATTCGTAGTATGTCCTGTAGAGTAAAGTCTAGAGGGAACTATTACTGTGCTTCGTTTGACAATAAACCTGGCCAACGTGCCTTTGTACCTTACTAGAGTCTGTGGTCACTGGGGGTTCTCTCGGGGTCTGCTGTGTCAGCTATCTGCGCAGAGCTGGGACAGCACATGGGGGAGCACATGCATGCAGCCGATTGATATCAACATTGAAAAAGAGCAGAGCACCACACCAGTAGCATCTGACAACATGCAGTACCGGAGGAGCAGACAAAAATGTTTCTCTACTTGGAGTGCTGATGTCCCAAGGAGGACAATATCAGAGAGGGAGTCTTTGTGGTCTTTATGGCTTTGAGGGGAGGAGCCCTTGAAGTAGTCTTAGAATCCCTGATTTTTAGATGCATGTCGGTGCCAGATGGTTCTGAGATAAACAGCACTGAAAGGCCCTTAACTGAAGACCTCTCTGATCAGAACTTCTTAGGTGGCACCAGCATCTGTAGGAGCCTTGGCTGTACTTATTGTGGGTACACAGAGCCTGAGAATTGGCCCTGTGAGGTGACTTACCACTCTTTCTAGAGTCTGTAGTAGGAGTCTTTTAGAGAATTTCATCTCTGGAGCTGCCCCTGGAACTCCCGAAGTCCCTGGAATGGCCTGAAACATTGCATCCCTGGTACATTGGCCTCAAAGTTTGCATAGGGTTTAAAGGAAGATCTTGCAAGGATAGAAAGGCTAGGCTGACACTCCTCATAACAGAGCTCTCTCTCCTTAGCTCTAGCAGGAACTGTTTGGATGGAGCATGAGTTTCTCTGAGATATGGGAGATGGCTAGAGTGGCTTTCACTACAGGGAAAAGATCTGTGGCAGGTCTGGTAGGGCTTGAACCCCAGGGTCTTAGGCATAACCCAGGCAGTGCCATAGACCACAAAGTGTGAGGCAACTAGTTCAGACAGGTGGGAGGATGGGGAAAGACCCCAAGCACAAGTTGCATTACAACTAAAATAAAAGCTAAATAAGGAAGGAAAATAAGAAAGGCAGGGAGTGGCTGAAAGCAGAAGATGCCGCAATTGCTCCATCTCAAGTTGCAAGAGGTTGTAAAGGAGCTAGAGTGGCAGCAGGTCTGCTCTGTGCCTCCTTGTATGCCCTCACCTGGGAATACGAGGTGCTGCTATGTGCAAGTGTGGATGCTGCTATTTACAATCTCCCATCAAGTGTGCATGGGCTCTCACATCCTGCAGTGGAGCACTCATAGGGGAAAACTGTTCACACACGTTTTGGGTTCCCTTTTTGCAAATATTCTAGCAAATGCATTTAGTTGCAGGAATATTTGCCAGAACCGCTAATCTTAGCAAATATTACAAAGCAAAAGCAGCAAAGAGTCCTGTGGCACCTTATAGACTAATAGACATATTGGAGCATGAGCTTTCGTGGGTGAATACCCACTTCGTCGGATGCATGTATTCACCCACGAAAGCTCATGCTCCAATATGTCTGTTAGTCTATAAGGTGCCACAAGGCTCTTTGCTGCTTTTACAGATCCAGACTAACAAGGCTACCCCTCTGATTACAAAGCAAATGTCAAGTTTATAATTTCAAGTATTTGCAGCAGCAACATGAGTCTGAGAATTGCACTAAACCAAGCTCTGTGGGGGGCCTTGGTTCTCTGTTAGTTCACATATTGAATGCTTACAACAAATTGCTCTCAAATAAGATGATCAATACTTTGTAGAAATTATGTGGCTAAAAAAGAAAATTGCAACATTCACAGAAAATTTAGAACTCAGATTGTGCATTACAAATTATTTACTCAATTTTGGCCAGAATGGAATCCGCCTAATTGTATTCTCCCTGCAGTGCTAACAAAATTTAAATTACTGAAAACTAAAGCAAGCAGTTGTGATGCTGAATTCACACAAGTATCTAGACTGTTGAGTAAGAAGGTGCCATTTTGAAAGTTTCTTTTCTGACCATAACCACACTTCAGAGGTTTACTTTCATTTTTTTTTTAAAAGACACATATTAGAAAACTTTCAATCTCAAATGCAAACAGAGCATTGTCATTGAGCTGGTGTGTTTCCAGTGGGATCCCTCAGGGATCAGTTCCTAGCCCCACACTATTTAACACTTTTATCAATGACCTCATGAAAACAAAATCATCACTGATAAAGTTTACAGATGGCCCAAATACCGTATAGGGGAGTGATAATGAAGAGGACAGGTCAATGATACAAAGTAAACTGGATCGCTAGGTAAGCTAGATGCAAGCAAACAATATACAGTTACATTTAGATGTATTAAAATGCATCAACTAGGAACAAAGAACATAGGCCATATGTACAGGGTGGAGGATTCTATCCTGGGAAGCAGTGACTCTGGAAAAGATTTGGGGGTCATGAATAATCAGCTGAAGGTGAACCCTCAGTGCAACACTGGTCAAAAGGGCTAATGTGATTATTGAATGCATAAACAGAAATCTTGAGTAGGAGTAGATAGGTCATTTTACTTTTGTATTTGGTACTGGTGCAACAACTGCTGGAATGTGTCCAGTTCTGGTGTCAGCATTTCAAAATGGATGTTGATAAATTGGACAGAGTTCAGAGAAGAGCCATGAACATTATTAAAAGATGCTTTATAATGATAGACTCACAGAGCACAATCTATCTAACTTAACAGAGAAGGTTTAAGTGGTGACTTGAGTATAGTATAAGTACCTACATGGGGAACAAATATTTGATAATGGGCTCTTCAATCTAACACAGAAAGGTAGAACATGATCCAATGGCTGAACATTGAAGCTACACAAATTAAGACTGGAAATAAGGTATAAATTTTTAACAGTGAGGGTAATTAAACATTGAACAATTTACCATGGGTCATGGTGGATTTTTCCATCACTGGCACTTTTTAATCAAGACTTGATTTTTTTTAATAAAATATCTGCTCTGGGAATTATTTTGGTGGAAGTTCTATGGCTTGCGTTATATGGGAGGTCAGAGGAGGCTCACAATGATCCCTTCTGCCCTTGGAAGCTGTGACTACATTCTGAGTTTCTTGTCAAACATAGATTCTTTGAGGACAGTGTAATGGGGTAGATTACTGCTGGGGGACCCCTTGTAGCTGGATCTGGGGAGTAGCTCTTATTCAGCCTGGTACCTCTTTCCATCAGGTGCTCGCACTATGATATCCACTCTCTCTGGGACATGGGGTACTCCCTCTTTGTGATTCAGCCCTCCAGTCAGGTCACTATTTACTCCTCCCCTTCCAGGGTAACAGTCCCACCAGACAAGCTGTCTGGACATTGTCTCAGACAATCCTCCAAGTCTCCAGGTCCTGTGCCCCTTTCCCGGTGGCTGGTAGGGGAATTTGGGCTAGAACCAGGAGTATCACTACCAACCAGGTCTGCTCAGTCTCAGCCTTGTTGCTATTTCCTTGGGCTCCTTTCTGCTCACCCTCTCTATCTCTTTGCCTATCTCTGGTTTGCCACCGAAGATTCTTCTGCTCCCTATGGCTACTTCACCCTTCTCAGCCTCTTGACGGACTCCCTAGTCCGGGGCAGGATCCCAGGCTTACTCTTCCCCTGGATCTCCTCCTTGTCCCTGACCGACCAACCCACTTTCCCTCTAGGGAGTGACTGTAGCCCTCTTCTGTGTTCAACTTCCTGCCTTTATACTAACCAGCCTGCTCCTGCCCAACTGGATTTCATGATCAGTTGAGCCTGGCTTTCCCTGCAGGTGCAGCCAGGTACCATAATTGGTCTTTCAGGCCCATATTAACCCCTTCAAGGCCTGTGTGGGGTACACACCCCATCACAGACAGTTTCTGTTTTGATTGTTCCAAATTTCTGGTCAGAAACAAAAAGGGGATCTTTCCCGGCTATTACTGGAGCAGAGGGATGCTGATGTTCTTTTTAACTCCTGGTCCTCAGAATTATGTTGGCACTGAATGCTGGTGAGTCACCAATCTCTATCAACAAGAACTTGTGGGTTGGCCAGACATTATAAGAAATAAAAAAATAAAGCTGATCATTTCTAGGAATATTTCAGTGTTTTAGCATATAGAACATGGAACCATATTACAGGGGACTGAAAAATAATAGTAATGTAATAAGATGTTCAGGAATGTGAAAAATCTAAATATTATACATTTCCCAAAGAACAAACAAATTAAGTTTTATTAAGTAAAATTCTTAGAAAAAATCAGATCTGAGTAAACTGGGCCACATTCTGCTCACTTTAATAATAATGATACTCCAGTCCTACATAGCACTTTTCATTAGTAGATCTCAAAGCACTTTACAAAGGAGGTAAGTATTGTTGTTCCCATTTTACCAATGGGGAAACTGAGGCATAGGGTGATTAAGTGACTTGTCCAAGATCATTCAGCAGACTAGTGGCCAAGCCAGGAATAGAACGCAAATCAACTGAGTCCCAGTCCAATGCTCTGCTGATTTTAATAGGAGTGTTATGTGAGTAACCAGGCCCACTGTGTTTATATTTTTCAGGCATTTCTGCAGGCAAATAGGTTTGGAATAATAGTCCTTTTTTAAAAAATGTGGATCTCAAGGATACTGGTGTTAGAGCTATTGGAAAATCCTGTATTTGTTTATTATGTCAAAAGGATGACCTGGAATGAGGAGATATTAGTTTCTAAACACAAGCATGTGAACATCTGAACAATGACAGTGCCTCAGCAGTTGTGTGTGAACATTTAAAAAGATTATATTCAATAGTGGAAAAAGCCTTTTTTTTTTTTTTGGTCCTTGAGCCAAAGCTAAATTTAGTGTGAATACTTATCTTTAAAAGTAAGCCTTTTCCACCCTATGAATGGAAGCAACTGTTCTTTGTACCACTAAACTAAGGATAAGTCTTCATGAGAAGTCATGAGGAAGAAGTTGAAAGTGCTTTTATGAAATTTTCAAAGAATACAAGACATGGGGAAATAGCTGTTCATTCAGAAGATACTGCAGCAGCAATGATCTAATCTATTCTGGTCAAATTACAGAAATATACAGAGAAGAATTAAAATTAACAAGTGTAAATTATATGCAAATATTAATACAATAAAAAAGTGGCTGGACAGTAGTAATGCAGAAATAGACCTTAGGCACAAAAGGGGAGTAAAATGTAAAGAACATTCAGTTTGATATTGCAACTGAAAAAAACACCAACACAAATAAAATCCTGGGATGTATTAAGAGAAATATCACAATGGTATTTTATTCCTGTTTACACACTTCTGGTTAGACCACTACTAGAAAGTGTGTTCAGTACTGACCACTCTTCTATAGAAAAATATAGAAATACTACAAAGAGTTCCCAGAAAAACAGCAAAGATAGTGAGTTTGAAGAAAATTTTTTTATGAGGAAAGACTGAGTTAATTAAATACATATAGCCTGAAAACTGGGGACTGTTGAGGTAGGAAGGAAGTATAATTCTGGCATATTACTACATATGTGGATACCACCAAGAAGAGGAGAAACTGGTCTTACTACTTAGCAAAGATAAGACTAGACATAAAAGATTTTAATTGAAGTAAGAGAAAATCAGTTTTAAATATCCAAATATAAAACCATTTTAATAGTAAAAGTTCAACTAGAACATGGAAGAAGTTTCCAAAAGAATTGGTGGAATAAAAATCACCAGAAAATCTTCAAATCGGTTTGTGAGCTATGCCTACTGGAGAGTCTAGGGAAAAGAAAAAGACAAACAAACACATGAATGATGGCCTTCTACAGTTCTCAGCCCAAGCAATTCTACTAAACAAGTTCTGTACTTAGTTGTGAACACACCGTTCTTTGGGTGTAATTGCACAATTCTCTCATCTGTCAGAATGAGGCCTTGTGATTCTTGGGAGATGGTGAGGGTGGTGGAAGGTCAAATTACTGAGAACTGAGATGTGCTTTTTCTGAACATAGATGGATGCTTTATTGCTTTGACTTTAGGACTTTTCCATCTGTTTTCTTGACAAAGGACATTGAAGCATGAAGCAGCTATGATCCAGATCAGATAAATGTCAAAGGGAAATCTTATGAACGGGACTATTTTTATACAGAGCTATTTTTTGCTTTGCTAGATAAGCACATAAATTAGTCAGATTAATGGCTAAAGGCATAATATGGTCATGTTATTCTTTAATTAATATACTGTAAAATGTTGATATTCAAAGTTTTTGCCCTTTCACGTAGTTACAACATAGGCATAAGCAATACTTGATGGATTTCTTTTTATGGCTGTTTCCAGGGTGTTGCATAAACACTCAGTCAGCATAACTGATAGTTCTTCAGAGTGGTCTTTGTATATTCCACTTTCTGGGATGCGCTCACACACACACACCAGCTCTGTTGAACTTTAGGAACCTTCTAGAAAATCATTGCCTGTTGACCCAACATAAGTGTCCTCTCACAGCACCCAATATTTGGAACCAAAGTTAAAAGAGGTCATGCAATTTCTGGGCTTTCTTTGGCTCTGTTTCAGGGCATCATGTCCACTATAGACAATTGCAACTCAGAAAATACTAGGTTGAAAGTGCTGTATTTCATAATCCTCTGTTTTATTGGTGTTAGGTGCATATACTGCTGTCAAGAGTTCTACAGGAAAGTCATTTCCTCAGATCACTGTTCTACTTACCAGACCTTTACGGCAGGCACTCTTGGTTCTAGGTCTTCTTCATGATGACGTCCCTTTAAGCTTGACCCTCACATCAATTCTTGAGAAGGAGGGATAGCTCAGTGGTTTGAACATTAGCCTGCTAAACCCAGGGTTGTGAGTTCAATCCTTGGGGGGGCCACTTATGGATCTGGAGCAAAAATCAGTACTTGGTCCTGCTAATGAAGGTAGGGGGCTGGACTCAATGACCTTTCAAGGTCCCTTCCAGTTCTAGGAGATAGGTATATCTCCTATTATTTTGTTTTTTGCGGGGGAAGTTTACAGTGGACAAGAAGCTGGATATGAGTCAACAATGTGCCCTTGTTGCCAAGAAGGCTAACGGCCTTTTTCGCTGTATAAGTAGGGGCATTGCCTGCAGATCGAGGGATGTAATCATTCCCCTCTATTCGACATTGGTGAGGCCTCATCTGGAGTACTGTGTCCAGTTTTGAGCCCCACACTACATACACCAGCCTTAATTGCACTTAGTGCTCCATCTACCTCTGTAAACCAGTCACCAAGATCTTCACAGGATAAGAGCAAAAGTAATGACCAGGCTCCAAGGAAGAGAAATTCTGAGTCTCCCGTATGAGAACCTTCTTTAAAGAAATCTTGGTCACCACATGAGACCTTAGGTCCCAGAGTTAGGTACCTTTGAGGCTCCAAGCAGTCCAGGTACCAGGAGGTTGTCAAAGACTTCAAGTTCCTCCAAGAGCCACGGTATCAAGCATGCTTTGGTACCAAAACCATCCTCTGTACCAATGGAACGTGATCTCAGCAGAGAGTCCAAGGGCTATGCTCAGAAGCTTGTACCATCTGCAGAGCCCTAGCATTCTGACTCCAGAAAGCTGATAACATAGATCTCAGTATCCAAATTAGTATTCTTATCTGCTACACCAGTGTGCCGGTGTGACATACCAGGATATGATCCAGACTAATGAGCAGCTATGTCATCCCTCCCCTGCAACCTTGGGTGCTTTGCAGTGCCTTGCTGAAGTAGCTCCCATGTGGGGCTGCTCACAAACAGCCTTTTAGCATACAAGCCAGACACTGAGTGTCTGTGTGTAACTGCAGCCTGGCAGCCACACTTGGGTTACACTCTGGCTCTCGCCAGTCTTGATTATACTGCAGGGTGACCCACACACTGAGGAAAAGGGCTGAACCAGGCCCGAGAGGCTGCGCAGACCAGCAACCAGTCAGGGCAGGGAAAGAGGCAGCCAATCAGGGCCGGGCTAGGTCCTATATAAAGGCTGCCTAGCAGAGGAGAAGCAGGCACTTCCTGACTAGTGAGGGAGATGGACTGGCTCCTGAGCTAAGGAGCAGCACCTTGGACAGAGCAGTGCTGGGCAGGCTTGGGGGAGCAGAGCAGAGCTCCGGCCCAGAGACCTGCCAGGCTGCAGCCCTTGCTAGAAGGGGTCGAGAAGGTGCCTAAGGGCAAAAGGGAAGTGGCCCAGGGAAACTAGGCAGACGAGAGGGGAGAGAAAGAGGACAGAGAGAGGATGCCACTAGAGGGTCCCTGGGTCGGGACCCAGAGTAGTGGGTGGGCCTGGGTCCCCCCTTGCACTGCACCTGGCCACAGAGAAGTGGGGCCGAGACAGACTGCAACCTGCTCCTGAAATGAGGGGCTAGACTTTGGGGTTGTGGTTGGCCACCAAGGCAGGCGCAAACCGAAGGACTGCTGTTAACACCCCCCCCTCCCCCAGAAGGGGATGAGACTGGAGTAGTGGGCACTGCCGGAGGGCAATGTCCTGAAGAGGACGCCGCTGAGCAGGGAGCAATGCAGGCCCCAGGGCAGCAGAACGGAGACAACAGGTGAGTTACCACGCAGCGAGGATGCCCCGGAGCAGTCAAGATCTAATTCCCAGAGCGACCGGCAGGGGGCACCAGCGGTGGTGAGTTGTGACTCTGTCACAGTGACCCCAACACATCCCCAGTCCCAGATTTCCCCCAGAAATGTATGTCCTGTACTACCCAGCTTTCTTCTGAACAGGACAAAATATTTTAAGTCTGCTGTTCCTTAAAGGGAATAATATGCCATCTTATTATCTCAAATACTTACTCAGAAATTTCAGTTTTAACACACTGGATTAGATAAAACAGTAGAACAAGGTTATTAACTAGAAAGATTTTAAGGGAGTACAAGTAATGAGCTATACAAAATCAGAAATGGTTACAAGAAAAACAAAGATAAAATGTTTACTACTGCCTAACTTAACAAACTATATCAGATTCAAGCAAAGTTTCTCACCGAATGCTTTCAGCAGTCTTACTGACCAAACTCTATGGGTCAGGACCCCTCCCCCAGAGTCCATGGATTGATTCCTGTGTAGCTTCAGGTGCACTGAATGCGATGGGCAGGAGGGGAGAGAGGGGTGCCTTAGGTTATTTGTCCCTCCTTTTATAGTTTCAGTCCCTCTCTTGAAAAACATTTCCAGCTGGGCACTAGGAGACACAGAGTCTAGTTGGAAGGATGTTCCCTGATGACTTTTTCTCACCTGTTTGAGCTTTCTTTCCCTTCCTGCTTGATGATTCTGTTTATTGCTTAAATGCAAATTAAGCAGAGCACACACGTCTTTGTTTAGGACAGAGCTGTTTGCCGATCTCAGTTTGCCCAGGGCTGTGATGTTTGGAACATGTTAACATCATATAGGGAAATCTTATAACTTCACATACAACGTTGCCACGTATATTTTATCAGGATGATACTTGACAACATATGAGTTTTCAAATCATATAAGATTAGGGTTGGAAGAAACCTCAAGCGGTCATCTAGTCCAATCCCCTGCTCAAAACAAGACCAACACCAACTAAATCATCCCAGCCAGGGCTTTGTCAAGCCAGGCCTTAAAAACCTCTAAGGATGGAGATTCCACCACCTCCCTAGGTAACCCATTCCAGTGCTTCACCATCCTCCTAGTGAAAATGTTTTTCCTAATATCCAACCTAAACCTTCCTCACTGCAACTTGAGACCATTACTCCTTGTTCTGTCATCTGCCACCACTGAGAACAGCCGAGCTCCATCCTTTTTGGAACCCCCCCCCCTTCAGGTAGTTGAAGGCTGCTCTCAAATCCCGCCTCACTCTACTCTTCTGCAGACTAAACCTCAGTTCCCTCAGCCTCTTCTCATGAGTCATGTGCCCCAGCCCCCAAATCATTTTCATTGCCCTCCACTGGACTCTCTCCAACTTGTCCACATCCTTTCTGTAGCGGGGGACCCAAAACTGGATGCAATACTCCAGATGTGGCTTCACCAGGGCCAAATAGAGGGGAATAATCACTTGCCTCGATCTGCTGGCAATGCTCCTACTAATGCAGCCCATTATGCCGTTAGCCTTCTTGGCAACAAGGGCACACTGTTAACTCATATCCAGTTTCTTGTCCACTGTAATCCCCAGGTCCTTTTCTGAAGAACTACCGCTTAGCCAGTCAGTCCCCAGCCTGTAGCAGTGCATGGGATTCTTCCATCCTAAGTGCAGGACTCTGCACTTGTCCTTGTTGAACCTCATCAGATTTCTTTTGGCCCAATCCTCCAATTTGTCTAGGTCACTCTGGACCCTTTCCCTACCCTCCAGCGTATCTACCTCTCCCCACAGCTTAGTGTCATCCATGAACTTGCTGAGGGTACAATCCATCCCATCATCCAGATCATTAATGAAGATGTTGAACAAAACCGGCATCAGGACCAACCCCTGGGGCACTCCGCTTGATACTGGCTGCCAACTAGACATCAAGCCGTTGATCACTACCCATTGTGCCCTACGATCTAGCCAGCTTTCTATTCACCTTATGGTCCATTCATCCAATCCATACTTTTTTAACTTTCTGGCAAGAATACTATGGGGACTATATCAAAAGCTTTGCTAAAGTCAAGGTATATCACGTTCACTGCTTTCCCTATAACCACAGAGCCAGTTATCTCATCATAGAAGGCAATCAGGTTTGTCAGGCATGACTTGCCCATGGTGAATCCATGTTGACTGTTCCTAATCACCTTCCTCTCCGCCAGGTGCTTCAAAATGGATTCCTTGAGGATCTGCTCCATGATTTTTCTGGGGATGGAGGAGAGGCTGACCGGTCTGTAGTTCCCCAGATTCTCTTTCTTCCCTTTTTTAAAGATGTGCACTACATTAGCCTTTTTCCAATCGTCCAGGATTTCCCCCGATTGCCACGAGTTTTCAAAGATAATGGCCAATGGCTCTGCAATCACATCAGCCAACACAGTCAGCACCCTCGGATGCATTAGATCTGGACCCATGGACTTGTGCATGTCCAGCTTTTCTAAATAGTTCTTAACCTGTTCTTTCACCACTGAAGGTGCTCACTTCCTCCCCATACTGTGCTGCCCAGTGCAGTAGTCTGGGAGCTGACCTTATCTGTGAAGACTGAGGCAAAAAAAGCATTGAGTACTTCCGCTTTATGCACATTGTCTGTCACTAGGTTGCCTCCCCCATTCAGTAAGGGTCCCACACTTTCCCTGACCACTTTGTTGCTAACAAGAAGGGTTTCTACAGGTATGTTACCTTTAACATCCCTTGCTAGCTGCAGCTCAAACTGTGCCTTGGCCTTCCTTGTGACACCCCTACATGGTTGAGCAATATTTTATATTCCTCCCTAGTCATCTGTCCAAGTTTCCACTTCTTGTAAGCTTCCTTTTTGTGTTTAAGCTCACTGAAGATCTCTCTGTTAAGCCAAGCTGGTCACCTGCCATATTTGCTATTCTGTCTGCACAGTGGGATGGTTTGTTCCTGCGCCCTCAGTAAGGCTTCTTTAAAATATAGCCAGCTGTCTTGGACTCCTTTTCCCCTTGTTAACCTCCCAGGGGATCCGGCCCATCAGTTCCCTGAGGGAGTCAAAGTCTGCTTTTCTGAAGTGCAGGGTCTGTATTCTGCTGCTCTTTTCTTCCTTTTGCCAGGATCCTGAACTCAACCATCTCATGGTCACTGCTGCCCAGGTTGCCACCCACTTCTACTTCCCCTACCAATTCTTCCCTGTTTGTGAGCAGCAGGTCAAGAGGAACATGGCCCCTAGTTGGTTCCTCCAGGAGTTGCACCAGGAAGTTGTTCCCAACCCTCTCCAAAAACTTCCTTGATCGTCTGTGCACTGCTGTATTGCTCTCCCAGCAGATGATACCTTACAAGGCATATTTTGCACAAAGATTATTAAAATGGTGTGTACGGTGTGAATACTGGGGTATATTTTGTCACAACCAGAAATACACATCTTTAGTACTTGCAACATGCGCCTGTGAAGCAATCCATGCCCTCTGTACTGACACCATCTTAAAGATAGACACAAATGAAGCAAACAAACAACAATACTGATACTGATCCCAATTGTTATGGGACTTCACTTGACCTCTGCTCAGATATATCTGGTACTTAAAGAATTCAGATGCTACAGGCATATTTTTGTTTCTGAAGAACTGGAGTCCTTATTGCTAATCAGTACCGAACTCTTGCTGATACCAAGATCTACTGGATCACTGAGACCTTGTCTTTTCCTGGTGCCTCCCACCTCTCCAATATCGGCCACACAAGGTAGACAACTACATTCACATTCATTATCTGCCTCTAACCCACCATTGAACTATACTGAAGATTAATCCTCTGATTCCCAGTTCTCTTTTCAGGGATGTCCCATCTATCATGGAGAAGACATCTTCCCAGTCACCTACCCTGAGAGGAACGTGCCTATGGACAAACAACCTCAAGGTCCTCCTCATTGCTATGCCCAACACTGAATGCCTCTTCCAGTATCTTAGGTTCCCCTGCAGTGGCAACATTGGGACCCCTGGGTTCTCTTATTGCCAGCAGTTTTTGAGAGCAGTAGCTACTCCTTGGTGGAGAATAAAGAAAGTCTCCTGTTCCAGCTCTTCCTCCTCAGCCTCAGCTGTAATTGTTCAAGGAGATCAGAACTGGCAAAGTATTGCCTCTCACACTCTTCCACCAATACAAATATCTCTTAGTTAGCATTAGGTGTGGCTGTCATGCCTCCACCATCATCCCATTGTCCTAAGGTACACCTGTTTGAATGTTAATGGTTCTCCATTGTCCATAGTCAGGGAGAGACATGATATCAGCTGTGGCAGATTTCATATCCACTGAGACATTCAATGATACAGCAATTTCATAAAATCAACCAGAATTCATAAATTGTACATAGACATTCTCCAAATCATCACACCGTATATAGGAAGGATCCCGGAAGACAACACGGAGACAGGTGTGGCAGAAGGAAACATGTCACATTGCCACTGGGAAGGCTGCCATCATTCTATTACTGAATAATAAGCTTATTCATAGGTTAACAGGGCAGGGAGTGGGACGGAGTGGGGAGACAGCAGCATCAGTCATACCATTTTTGGATTGCCTACAAGCTCATACAATAGGAATTTTAACAGCCATAATATAAAATATACACAAAATGCAAAGCTATGCACATTTGACAGTTTATAAAGGATTTAGCAGAAAGATTTTGATTGTGGGAAGAGCATAATATAATGGTTGGAGCAGGGGATTGGCATTTAGGAGACTGGTTGTACTTCTGACTTTCCTTGGCTTTGGTAAGTCACAACTGCTCTGTACATCAGCTTCCCCATGGGAACCAGAACTACCCATTTTGTAAAGAACTTTAGTTCTTCAGATGAAATGGGCTATATATATGCAAGCTATTATACATGCTCAATTTTCCACATAAATTTATTTGCATTTATAAAATGCACATAACCCGTTCAAACAACTGCATAAAAAAATCCATATCAAAATTTGCAAACAGTAGCTATAGCAAAACTTTTCCTTCAGCCACCCATACAATAATTGCTTCTACTTTATATAAAAGGAAAGTTATATGATGAAAATGGGCAATAAGCACATTTTTCAGGTTTTATGTATATTACAGAAACTCTGCTTATAGTGGATGCTTTCTGACTTTTTTTTTTTTAACAATACTGTTTAAATGACAGGAGTAAGACAAGTGTAGAAATAAGATGGAGCTTAAGAGATTTTTTTTCTAAAACAATTATTCATAAGCTGCATACGCATTCTTCAGATAAATACACTTTGCACTTTAACTGAAACATTCACAATAACAGTTTAAACAGCTTTTAGAGCAATCTCTAACTTTCAAAACAAATTTTCATTCTCTCTGATCTTTTCATTTATACACACACATTATTAAAACATGTGCCCAGCCCCAAGTAGCTACAGCAGATATTTAACAGAATGGACCAAAGTTAGATACACCGTTTTCAAGCACTGTAATTCAGCCACATTGTCCAAGTGACCTGGTGGGTGAAAATAAGCCTCAAAACATGAAGATTTTAGATGTAGATCCTATCAACCTGAAAGTTTACTGTTAGTTGTTGATGATGACAATTGCTTATATTGGATTAATAGCACAAGACATTTTGTCTGTCCAATATAGAAATTATGACTATAAAATACATTATATATAAACATAAAGGTTAAGTGTGGCTTCCCAGTTGCATGAGGACTTCCTACCCCTAGATATAGCAACACCCAAAGCAGTAGTGAGCAGGGTGTGCTAAAGATCCATACACTTAGAACTCTCACATTTTCAACTTGAACAGTGAAAAAATATAATTCTATTGGCTGACTATTTGGTTGAATGAGCAGAACTGAAGAACAAAGTGGGATGCCATGGTAATAAGTGACATTAATAGTGAATGTAAGGATTGTTACCTCTTCTACTACAAACAAAGTAAAGACAGAGATGATGGTGTTAGCTTTATGACATAAAACAGATTGGTAGGAAATAACACTGAATTCTAAATGACAGGATTGCTCAATTAAACATAAAATAAAATTATTTAAGTGCACACCCCCGCCATTCTTCACCCAGGGGATTGTGGACAAACTCTCTGGGCTCAGTTCTCCAATGCTTTGCTTGTACAGTCATTTGAATCTGTAAAGTGGGTATAAAATACCATTCTGATCTGGTAGTGTTTTATATGTATTTTGCATTCATTTTACAACGGTGTAAATAATCACACAATGTGAAAGGCAGTGAAGAATCAGTGCCTCTGTGGAAAAGTAAGTTAGCAAAACAGTCTGATGTTATCCGTGCTGAACACAGGAAAGTGAGTATAAGCAAATAGCTAGTCACAAGGCTGAACGCTGAGTCAGAAACTCTCAAAGAAGGAAATGATCCAAGGATTTGGAAATCTTGCAAAAGGAGACCCATGAAGAACAGGTAGAAATTCCAAACCAATTCCAACTTCCCATAAAAGCTGAAAATGATGAACCCAACATCTGAGAAAGCTCTGTCTCCTGCACAGGTGACCTTTACCCTTGTGAAAAAGTTTCATTGTTCCAGAGAGTCAATCACAGTCCTCCTCCTAGAGCTTTAGGCAATCTTTTAGATACCTTGGGTCCAGGCCATTTAGCACCTTAAAGATAAGGACCAAGAACTTGAAACTGAGCTGGTAGTCTATGGGAAGCTAGTGGAGAATGGGGGACTTTGTGGTATCTGAAGTCCCACCTCTTATAATCCTTACATAAAATAAGTTTTGAGTGACTCACTCCTCTCCAGAACTCCTTAACTGGCACAACCAGTTTGAGCCATCTCTCTAGCTCTTTCAGTGAAGCTTGCACACTGAGGTTTCACTGAAAGATTCTGAAATACCCAGGTGTTGAGAGTCCCATCTGGACTTTTTCCTTTGGCCAGGTTGGAACTGTTTGCCCAAGAATACAATTATAATTTATTAATACACAGATTACATGTTGATTTCCCCCGAGATACCATGAGGTCATCACTCCAAGACCATGATACAAAGCTGAAATTCCATACCTGACCTACCTGCACAGTTCTCTGTTTTGGGAGTGTACTTCATAATGTTTTGTTCTGTTTTATTTTGATGATTACTGGAGATGAATCAAAGCTTCAGATTTTTTTCACCTCACTTCTCTTTCACTGAGAGAACTGTACCTTACCAGATACCAAGCAAACGGTTACACAATTTGCAAAACACAGTCCTTTAAAACCATCTGCTCACCAATCTAGTTTCATTAGCCCATATTTTTTTAAAAACAACAGACACCATTGCTTAAAGACTTTGTAAAAAATAAATGAGTTCAACTTTCAAATTTGTACTTTGAAGCTGGAAGTGCTGATAAATTAATCATTACTGTCAAGATATCTTAGTGTTTAATTTTACAAAATGTGCTTATAATGAAACCTACTTGTGTATTGTGCATATTCCCTCTGCATATTTTGTAAGACTGATGTGTGCATCTGTACATATTTAGCTTCCTTGTTATAGCTCAATACTGAGGGTCTGATTCTGATCTCATTTTTCAATATAAATTAGAAAAAACTCTTTTGATATCAATGGTATTATCCTGGTGTAAGTCTGATGGAATCAGAATCAGCCCCTCAAACACAGTAATTGCAGACCAAAACAGTATGAAATCAAGATGAAGTAGTATTTTACATGAAGGCAGCTAACCATCTAAATCATGGAATGTGGGCCACTGCTTAGAGCAAGGGACTGGAAGCAAGCCACGGACTTGCAGAGTGACCTTATTTAACCTCTCTCTGTACTAGTTTACCTCCATGTAAAATGAGGGTGACAGTTAATCACCTACCTAAAAGAGGCATGAGGTTAAATTAATTAGGCAATGTGCTTTGAGATCAAATTTTAACAAGACACTACAGAACTCACTGTATGTCTCTCAGTTCTTATCACTGCCTCAGTCTATAAAGCCAGCATAGCTTGTAAACACTGCTAGCCTAATCAGGATAGATTTCTCTCTCTCTGTCTTTTGGGGTGGGGGCAAGAGATTAAAATAATATAAACTGTATTCTATTGTCATTTTAACACTCAAAAGGAAAAGGAAATGCAACAGTTAAGATTTGCATTTCTCAACCCTCTTCCACAGATGGTATATCTTCTAGTCCGGTTTTACTTCTAAAGGTGTGGAGTAAGGGTCTAATCCTGCAAAAATGTACACACGAGTTGCTTGACTTCCATGAGTTGTCTTCCAGAACTATTACATTGCTGTTATTTTTTTGTAAATGGATGCTATAAAGCATTCAATTATAGTTGTCGTGTGGAGTTTTCATTTCCTGAATTCATTGTTTAAAATCAGTAACTTAATTAAGTTGGAAAGATTTCAGAAAAGAGCTAAAAGAAGGAATAGAGATCTGAAAAATGTTTTATACTAAGCGACAAAAGAAACTAAATTGATTTAGTTTATCAAAGGTACTTGTATATTATGATGAGTTTTCTATCTGGGGAAGAGAATTCTAATAGTAAGCAGCTATTCAATCTAGGTGAAAAAAAAAGTATAAGAATGACCATGGGTCAGATGAATGGTCCATCTAGCCCAGTATCCTGTCTCTAACATTAGCTGGTGTCAGATGGTTCAAAAGGAATGAACAGATCAGGACAAATTTGAGTGATCTATCTTTTGTCATCCAATCCCAGCTTCTGGTATGAGATCCAATGGTTGGACGTTGCAGCCAGACAAATTCAGACTAAATATAAGACACACATTTTTAATAGTGACAGTAATTAGCTACTGGAACAATTTACCTCAGGATTTGGTGGATTTTCTGTCACTTGCAGTGTTTAAGTAAAGAATGGATGTCTTTCTAAAATACATTATTTAGCTCAAACAGAGGTTATGGGCTTCATGCAGAAATTACTGCATGAGGTTCTTTAGCCCATGTTATATACAGGAGGTCAGACTAAATGATCCCATCTGCTTTAACATCAATGAATAATGTTTATGTACATAATTTTTTTAGAACTGAACTGGAATCAAACTTTTTAAAAAGTGTGTTTTAATGTTTGAATAAAACTGCATGTTTCTGGTTTCCATCTGGAACAAACATGAAAGTACAAAACTCCTACAAGAAAGACTGTTCTGTTCTTATAGTATTTCCATCTAGGATTAAATGGGGAAATGCTAAAAGAAAGTCTCTTCTTATGAGATATCCAGTCCAATTTTGTACACCTACGAGGCTCAACTAATTTAGATAGCACCCAATGCAAAATCACACACTTAACCTTTGAAGTTCATTCACTATTGTGTTTTATAAAGGACATTATTATGTTTTGTTACTGCTATTCACTCTGTCTCTTAACACAAGAACAAAAGGGACATTCAATGAAATGGAAAGGGAACAATTTAACAGTTGATAAAAGGAAATACATTTCAAGGTGCCAGAGAATGAAGCAGAGGGCCACGTCTTATGAAATTCTGATCTTTGTCTAAATTGATCAGAAGGCCTTTGATGGTAGAAATAGCCCCAGATAGATGGTTGAGGTCTCTGCCTAGTAGGACCATGCGGCCTGTAATGTTTTCTTCTGAGGTATACAGGCCCAAGAATCTGAATGTGGCCCTAGGATCCTTTAATGAATGTAAGGTGTCATCCATTTTAGTAATGAACAATTCCTGATTATCAAAAGGAAAGTCTTGAATTGCTGTGTGAACCTCCTTGGGCAGACCACATGCAGATAGTCGAGTCCCCTCTCATGACAATTCCATTTGCCATCACTCTTGCTCCTGTATCAGCAAAAACATCTTTGCATGTTACTTTAGATTCTGCAATCAGTTACCCCTCAGTATAAATTGATTTAAATTTGTCTCTTAAAACCAGAAGTTTGTCTATGAAGTCCACTCCTCTATCCCACTGAATATAATTGTATTTGGCCTAGCACTGGGCCAGGATAGTTTGAAATCCTGACCTACAGGGAAGCAGAGAAATAAATCTTTCTGCCAAAAAGATCCAGGTTTGGGGGATTTTTTTTTCTTGGTATGGACCTTCTTTGGATCTCTCATTAACAGCAGTGATGACCAAAGATGATGAAGACAGATGAGTACAGAAGAATTAAAATCCTTGAGGTAATATTTGATATTTATGATCCAGCTTGTTTGGAGATTGCTTAGATGGAAGCTGATGTCTACATGTCCTTTGCAGATTCAATGATACATTCATCAATGGTTAGGATCACTCTGTTTTGAGTAGCTAGTTGTAAAATGTCAAAGTTTGACTTTTCCTGCCTATTCAAGAGGAATTTCTAGTGTTTCCACCATCTTCCTTAAAAGCTCTTGAAAAGTCTTATCTATAGTTGTAGGTACCAACAACATCATGGCCTCCTCTGGAGAGAAAAATGAAAAGCATTTGGGAGATGGGTTTGGGGTGGGGGAAGAAAGATTCCTACTGATGTAATTTCTCCACCTCTTCCATCAGTGGTTGCTGAATCTCTGAGTATGTCTGTTTTAGAGGAGTGTGGGCAGGCTCTGAAGGATCTCTGAGAGGATCTCCACCCAGATCTCAATGGAGGAGGAAACTGATGCCCTGGATGGTGAGACCAAGGGGGTCCAGTATGACCAGGCTTGGTAGCCATAAGAGTGAAACATTGAGGACCAGGGTGCTAGCATCTCAGAAGGAAAAGAGGAATCCTAAGGTGGACCTCTAAAGGTGGTATGAGATGAGAGCTTATGCTGGCTACTCTCCCTGGAAAGGCGGGGGGCAAGGGTTATGTGTGTGCTGGAGATGGTTTCCTGCTTGAGACAGGTGAAGATGATGAAAATTCCTCCAATGGGGAGAGGGGCGAGTGTCCCAGGAGGGGCAATCACTTGCTTGAGCATAGCAGGATTTTCCTGATCATTAACAGAATAGCAAAGTGAGATTTTCATCACTGGAACCCTGGGTCCATGTTCTAACACAAAAGATTAAGGAAGGAAGAGATGCATCCAACAGGGGTGACTCCAGCTCTGGGGTTACAGTAATCTCCTCATGAGGAGAAAACAAGATGCTTGTCAGTGTAGACTGAGAATAGGTTGATGCTTTCAGAACCAGCAATCTGGATGCAGGGGGAAGGGGATGGAAATGGAAGAGTAGACTACAATGATGCTGACAGCATTGTAGGTGCCACCTGAGTCAGAGGATACACCAATGTCAATGAAGCTGCCAGTGCAGAGGGTTGAGACTTTGGTGCTGTACTTTTGGTGCCAATTGGTACAGTGCTACCTTCTCATCCTTCAGAGTTTGTTGCCCAGAGTTCTTTCTGTGCATCACCGAGGACACCAATTGGTGCCAAGAAGCTGGGGGAGGTGGGGGTTAATGTTCTTTTCTCCCTCAGACAGCAACAGTATCTGAGTGTTCCAATGGTACCTTTAGCTGGGGAGCCATGTCTTTAAAGGACTTATGTCTTTTTGAGCTTCTGGATCACAGGCTGTCTTATCTAGTCTCCAGAACATTCACTGTGGCTTGACTCCAAGGGGGCTGAGCTGTCCTGCCCTCTCAAGCTCTGAGTCTGAGGCAAGTCTCATAGCTTCTTCCCTAAGGAAAATCTTAAGTCTAGACTCTTTCCTTTTGAGTGCATTTCTTGAAAGTCTTGCAAATATCACTTTTAGAGGGAATATGGCTCTCTCCTAAACAATATCACACTTCTCATGTCTGCCCTTGAGGGGAATCACAGATCCCCATAACAGATAAGATTTAAAAACTGAGGAAAAAGGCTGTGACATAACAATAGTCCCAGTAACAGCCATCTAAGTAAATAAAATATGTCTATACAAGAACTTTGTTGTTGTTGCATCAAATGGGTTGAAACAAAAATACTGAAAGAACTAAATACTAATGATACTAATATTTACAGAAACTATCCTAAGTTAGATATGCAGGTGAGACACTCACTTGTTTACATTTCTACTGAAGAGCAACCAAAGAATGGAGACGTGGGAGGGGTTGCACTACCCTTTATGTTCTAGGAGCATGAGGGCATGAAGTGTGCATGTACAACCCTACGCTGCTAGAGAAAACTTTCAGGACTCCTTTGCAGAGGTTGTATGTGTACTGGGAGTGGGAGCTACATACATAGAAAGTCAAAGAATTTTGCATTTTCCACTGTCACAGGCTTTGCCATTTTGCTGTAGGCAGGTACCCAACATTGTCTCCCTACCACGGATCAGCCTACAGCTGCTTCTTGCTCTCCAGCTTTGCTGCCAAGGGGAAGCTAACTGGAGTACAGAGTATTCTCCCTGTACTGATCTACAGAGATGAGCAGTCATGACCCCATTTCCATTCTTATTTTTTCCCTTCTGTGGATCCACTGTTTGCAGCTTGACTTTCCTTTCAAAGGTCTCAGACAAAAGCATGCACCAGAATGAGTGTCAGCTTCTGCGGTGATTCTAAAGAACTGTCACGGTAGCTGGCAGAGGATTCTGGATGTACATTAGGAGGACAGAGTACCAAGTCATCTGGACAGCAAGTATCCATCTTTACAAATGAATGCCTCTGAACTCATCGAGTGAAAGCTTATGGGTTCACAAACTCAAAATGTTTTACTAAGTGGCAATGCTATAAACATGAAAACCTTTGAACATCAAGACTTTGGATCATTCTGAATAGTGAAAGCTGACAAGTCTCATCTCATATTGGAAACATTTATTGCATCTTGTGTCTCGGATGTCGTTATTATGTTGGGATCTGCTGCTGCCACTCAATTAAGAGTAGGTCTGCATGCTGATGTTGTGGGCAGCTGACAAATCCATGATATGGCTGCCAACATTGAGTAACAGCTGTTTAGAAGAGTTTGCAAGAGCCAGTATTTCTCAATGAATCTGGATAAAAGTACAGCTGTGCTTCTGCCCAACTTTTAACATTTGTTCAGTATGAGTGGGAACATGAGAACTTGTTTTGCTGTCCACTGACAGGACACGATATGTGGGGGGGAGGAATCTTTTATGCTGTCCATCAATCAGTTCTTACAGCTGGATTTGATTGGTATCACTGTTTGTTTGCAACTGATGGCATCCAATCTCTCACAGGAAACAGACTACATTATAGTAAGAATGCTGCTGTGTATCACACCACAAACCATTTAGTCACAGGGAAGCTTTGGCAGAAAAAAGGAGTCCAGTAGAACAGGAAAAAAGTAATTTGATAAGGCTGAAAAGTTGTGATCTTTAATCACATAAGCAGCATACCATTGCACGCCTCTTCAAATGGAGAAAGGCTCAACACTGGCAGCTCTTCAGAGAGTTATTCCTTGACTTTCCCATGGCAATTGTGAAGTGCATATTTAAACTCAAACAAAAGGACCTTTTTAGCTGAATGAAGCTCTGCTGCCCTTCCTAAATGTCACTGATCAGAATTGGCTTGCTCAGAATGATTCTAGTTTTTCAAGGTTTTAATTTTGACTAATTTCTGTTTCTATTAAGTCAACTTTCTGCTTAGCACAAATGGAACTAAGAAACCTTGTGATAAATATTGTGCAAGACCGAAGAAATGGGTCAGCTTGCAAGATTGTATCTGCTACAGTGAGTGCGCGGGGAGGGAGGGGATGAGGGGGGAATAAGGAAATGAAACGAATACACAAAGAAGGCAAAACACATCAATTCTCTGAAGCATAACAGATTATACCAAAATTAAGGTAGTCCCGTATTTAACTTTCCCTAAATGCTCCCTCCTGTTGCAATCTGACAGAGGAGCTGGATTGTAAACTCTTCAAGATAAGGTCTTTTTTTTTTTTTAATACAGCAAAAAGGACACTATCAGCACTTTGTCACTTGACATCAGTTTTGCTTACAAAGCAGCCAGCGATAGCATCTAATGGATTTTTCACCAAAAGTGAAGTTTCTTAAAAACTCTGAGTTATACCCTGAAAAAGGGGGCGGGGAGATGACAGGGATGGGAGGGAAAGAGTAGCAAGCTGATCTTGTTTTTAGGAAATCTCACTTAATGCTATGTAACTTGCCCCACTGCCATTATTTAAAGGCTGGAATGAAGTCAAACGGAAGAATGGAATCACTTCCTTTTTACAAGTTAATTACGGTAATAAGTGCTGCGTATTTCCTAGCAGACAAGATACAAAAAGTTATTTTTCCACTGCAGGGTAGATAGTGATTCAAATCTGAAACTAGTGTTTTATTCAGAAATTAGAGAGATTTAGTGAAGAATTATCTAGATCTAGGGTCTTATAAAATGCACTGGGCTCAATGATTGCACATCTATTTTTGAAATTCTTAGCCTGGTTTCCTAATTTCCCATAATGTTAACTGCATACAGAGTTCACTTCACTGAGTCAGCCCCCCGACCCCCCGCCTTTTTTTTTTTGCAGTTTTAAACAAGTCCTATCTTCCTAAAGAATTGAAATATACTTTTTTTTTTTAAACTTTCTTAAACTGGTCAAATTTCTAAGACATAACATTGCTTACAGGAAGTTATTTCTCTGATAAAAAGATACTATGAAAAGTTGATTGATCCAAATTGACAGAACTACATTTCCTTCATTCTGCATGAAAAGTTCATGCACTACTTTTTTCTTCTGCTAGATTCTTTTCCTTAAAGCAAAATACTTCAATGCTACAATTAAATAAACATAAATTTAAAAAGCATTTTACAGCAAAGCACTATGCAAGTGGGGAGGATGAAAGTAATGATTTTATTACTCTAAGGGGTTAAAAATCCATCTTGGAATTTATAAAAAAAATTCTGCATGATACCTAGCACTAAGCAGTGAATATAACGTGATGAAAAGATACCTGGACAGGGCCCTTTAATCACTCATTACTCTGTTTAGAGAGGTGTTGGAGCTAGTAACACTCTACATCAGTAAGAAGTCAAGTAAAGCACCTCAGGTTATAATTGTTCGTGTTGCCTTTTCCACTTCAGATTCAAATCACAATTTTATTGGCTCTCCTCCCATAAGTGTCTTTGCAGTCTTTTCGAATGCTATACAATTGAGGTAATTTTACACAGAAAACTTACTTGTGGAAACAAGGTACTGCTGCAATTCGAATCCATGAGTTTTGTTAATGACATGGCATCAATCCTCCTTACTTCTCACTAAATTAACATCACCTGTGCATTATGTTGTGCATTTCAGGTTTAAGATTTACTGCTGACATTGTTCACGCTCTGCACAAGGGTCAATCTGGGCCTTTCTATAGATCTTTGAATTAATTCTAAGCTGTTTAAATTGGCAATCTTTGTTTTTCTCCATTTCTGCACACTGTAGGTCACCTTTATACATTACTTGTAAAAGTTCTAACTTTGCAAGGTGGTGTGAGAACTGGAATCAAAGGGGGGGGGAGAGAATTTCTGATCATGGCTTGGACAGTGACTGTACAACCATAAGTTAAAAATTTCAAACTAGGATAGTGCCTAAAGGCTTGTCTACATGGAAAAATATAGCAGCACAACTATATCTGTGTAACTCCCGGTGTGGACGCACTTCTTCCAGAAGTAAAGTGCCTTTTTACAGTTTAGCTCACATCACTGAAAGCAACAACATTTGAAAAAAGTTAAGCTCTCCTTTGATAATGTTCTGTGGGCTCAATCCAGCAAGGAGCTGCCCACTCCAGCTGTGAGCTAACAACACAGTTAAATATGTTCTCTATGACTATTTCCTAGCTCAGCCACTGAAGCCTGTTTTTAAACAAGCGTTGAGATCTTCTACTTGAAGGTGCAACAAAAAAGGCAAAATACTGTCAATTAGTTAAATGACAGTATTTGTCAGGGCGTTTTTTAATAAATAGGAGTTGCTAGTTTTTAAAAATGGTTTTTACAAACTCTGTGATTCATTATTTTACCAGCAATGACTTCTGTAAGAAAATATTATACTGAAACTCATTTCATCCCTCAGAGACATTACAGATTTTGAACCAGACTACGATACATATTCTTATACAAACCATAATATGAAGTACAGGCAGAATATCGACCACTGACGATCTTCAGCTGCTTGAGAAGTATGTAGACCATTCACTTTTTTTTTAAAATCATCTAATAAAATTTTCAATCTGATACTGCAAGAAAGAACTTAGTCACCAACTTTAGCAGCAGCAGCACTGGGAACACATTTTGTGCCTTTACACTGCTTTTTAAAAAGCCTTTTCAACAACAGTTGAAGTCCAGGACTGGTATAGCCCTGAAGACAATTTATGCAGATTGCTGCTACAGTGGAACAAGTTTAGAATCACGTGGAAAAGATAAGAGTTTTAAAGTAGTGTTAGCCAGACCCTTGGTTTAACAAAAACACCCCACAACTAAAGCCAAATGTGTTGCTATTTAAAGAGACTTTGGGTTTTTATTATGCATAAAAGGCAATGATGCAGGTATTTTTGTAGGAAAAAGGTTAACGTCATGTGTTTTTCCAAGTTGTGCTTTTGAAAACAAGCTTATACTGTGCTCTGTTTTCTCATAATATGCTGATCATTCTGGCTGAAGAGCTCTGATCAATTTAAAAACCAATCTGACTGAAAACCCACCTATGCCATGATTATGTAAAACTCATTGACTGACAGCAACAAGCTTAATCGTGTCTTTTGTATCCCTTCCCATTATTTACCCATCTTTATTTTGTGAGCTCTTTGTGTGCCTTCTTTTCTGTGTGGAAAGAATGAAGCACAATGTGGACCCTAAAGAAAATAGTGAATAACTAGTGTGCTAAAGCAATCTGATCTATGTGGTTTTAGATTTTAAAGATCCAAAATATGTACAACACACACAAACCAATGGAGAATGCATGCACAAGTCCAGATTTTGATCCTTTATTATTTATGTTTTAAGTATGCCATTGTAAGCAAGTAGAACAACATCAGCCAGTAAATGTGAAAAGTGGTTTTAAAAAAAATTCTGGATGAGGGGTGGGTGAATGAGAACAAATACTGTATTCTTAGATTATTTTATTATACTCAAAACAGGGGCTTTGGCAGAGGGAGCAGCGACAAAGTTTACAATTCAGAGTGCCTTTAGATTGGAAATGCTAGCAAAAACAGCTAAGTGAGATCATCAGAGACAGTGCCCATTTCCCCATTAAATCCTCTTCTCCCCCAACACATTAGAGAACATGTTGAGCCTGCCACTAAAAAGGTCACATGGCCTCAGACACCTGGTTCTGGTCATTTATCAAGTGGCTCATCCCCATACCTTACTGCCAACCCAACAGGGGTTTCCTGACAACAAAACAGCATCACTTTAACTAATTACATTTTCAAGTTAATTGCTGCCTATTGTCTAAGGACCCTTAGTCAGAAAAATGATCCCTATTCAAGACAGCACTTGAACATGTACTTAAGTACCACTTAAGTCAATGGCACTTATGTGCTGCTCTGAATAAGGATTTTTTTTTAAACCAGAACCTTAGACAACAGACTTAACAATGCTGCTCTGAATAAGCATATCTCCTGCTCAAGTACCTTTTAGTGACCCTGGACTGCATGTAAATGCAGCAGTTTAAGTCCCTTCAGACCTATTGGAAATTTGTTTCAATTAATGTGCTGTGAAAAGCACAATTAAAGACTTGTGAAATTAATGTGATCGACAAATGTTTACTGAAAAGTATCACTCCCCCCACCCCACATTTAACGCTAACACAGGAATTCTGTTAACATTGGCAAAACCACAATTTAACACCCTCATGACAGTTTTGAAATATCCCATCAAAACCAAAACACACCAAGAGTCATGACAGTTCCTTGGCTGGGTAACAAAGCCAACAAGCAGCCAGGACATTGAGTGTGTAGTGACAGCATCCCCTCATATACAACAGAAACAGAGCACGAGCCTTGATAGCAAGATATTTCAAGAGAAGGCATCTCTGTAGAACCAGCAAAGGAACAATGTGATAGGCATAAGCAATCCCAACACCTCTTGAATCACCTCTGTATCACCCAGCCCATTCGCTGGAGTTTTCAGAGTGTTGCAGCCTTTGGAGGACATTTCTAACATGGGAAAAAATTGGGGGTGCCAGAGATACAGTAGCAACTCAGCAAAATGGTGTCATCTCTGACACTGTGAGAGCTACCACAAGGGCAGCTCTTTTAAACATACAGTAGCAGAAAGAGAGAAACACAGCTGGAGACACACTAGCCTGCTCAAGAATGACAGTACTTGACAATACTTATGTCCATAGATTTCTGGATATACACATCTAATCTAAATATGTAGTTATGCTTCAGAATGGAAAATTTGTAATGAATTAAAGTCTCTTTTTTAACTTAATGGCATAAGACAGCTTTTAGGACTTGCACGTAAGAAAACTAGTTCACAATATATGTATTATGCATAGTACATATATGAGATCCAGGTATACTTAATCCTACATCAGTGTAGGGGGAAGGAGGGGTCTGGACTAGATGACTTCTTGACATCCCTGGAAGACCTGCATTTCTATGATTCTATAGGTAGGCAAAGGAAAACTGTTCACTTTTTGGTAACACAAGCAAACTCTTTGGGGGCAGGGACTGTCTTTTTGTTCTGTCTGTAAAGTGCTAAGCACGATGGGGTTCTGGTCCATGACTGGGGGGGCCTATGTGCTAAAATAACAAACATGACATCAAACAAAGAAGTTCATATGTATGACATTGCAGTCTATATGGTTTTATAAAAATATGCTAATGAGTGAATATAATGCAACTGGAATATGCTTCATGCAAAAGGTCTCTTGTAAGGTATCATTGCAAAGCTTATAATCTACTGAGTGCGATCAACCTATTTGTATAAATGTATCACTTGTATCTGAAACTAGAAATATAACTCTGAGGGTCTATTGCAATTATGCAAAGTGTGGGCCATTAATGGTGGTTTGGAATCTTAATGACTCCAATTAACTAGGACAATTGTCTGCAGATGGTTGTTTACACCTGTAAGTCTTCCTGTATACCTGTGTGGGCAAGTGGGCAATGAAGTCTTGCAGTGACATGTGATTATGTCACCTGAACTGGAATCCATCTTTAACCTGGTGCTTTTCCAGTGAGGAGAGGTGGGAACCCAGAGAGGGACAAAGGATTCCCGCCTTATGCAAAAGATATATAAATGGGTGGAACAAACCAAAGTGGAGAGCCATCATGAAGAATCCCCTAGCTACCACCTGAGCTGGAACAAGAGCTGTACCAGGGAAAAGAATTGTGCCCAGGCCTGGAAGGTGTCCAGTCTGAGGAAAAACACTTACTGATGCATCTCTGAGGGTGAGATTATCTGTATTCAGTTTGATTAGACATAGATTTGCGCATTTTATTTTGCTTGGTGACTTACTTTGTTCTATCTGTTACTACTTGGAACCACTTCAGTCCTACCTTCTGTATTTAATAAAATCACCTTTTACTTATTAACCCAGAGTCTCTATTAATACCTGGGGGAGCAAACAACTGTGCATCTCTCTGTCAGTGTTATAGAGGGTGAACAATTTATGAGTTTACCCTGTATAAGCTTTATACAGGGTAAAATGGATTTATTTAGGTTTAGACCCCATTGGGAGTTGGGCATCTGGGTTTTAAAAAAGAGGAACACTTATGTGAGCTGTTTTCAGTGGAGACCGCAGCTTTGGGACAAGTAATTCAGACCCTGGGTCTTTGTTGGAGCAGACGAGTGTGTCTGGCTCAGCAAGACAGGGTGCTGGAGCCCCAAGCTGGCAGGGAAGGCAGGGGTAGAAGTAGTCTTGGCACATTGGGTGGCAGCTCCCAAGGGGGTTTCTGTGATCCAACCCGTCACAATATGCATTCTTGATATTTCACTAGTTTACCATATATTTAGAAAACTTGTTTGCTTTGTTTTCTGTGGTCAATGCACACACTTAATTGAAATATAAACTATGGAAAATCCAGAATTTATATATTAAATAAGGTATTTGTTATAGAGTTTATTTTTTCCACACACGTGCGTGCGCACAATGAACCCATGCACAAAATACAGTCAAGTGTTTTCAGCAAATGTGTACAAAGACTTTTGATTTTTTTTTTTAACAAACCAGTTTGGAAGCAAACTGGAGATTATGAGAATCTAAACAAATGGAAGTGTTTACTATCACTCTTCAAAGTGTGTATATAGTTCCAAGAATAATCAGATAAACTTCTCTTTACACTTTCTTCTTGTTGTGTAGCCCTGCTTATTTCTGGTTCATACTAATGGAAGAAAAGTGTTATGTATAAAACTTTCATGCTAATTTATTTGTATCACTGTAGCACCTATGAGCTCTAGTCATGGATCTTTCCTAAAAGACTGAGGTTTTCAAATTAAATGCTCTGTCCCCTGAGCTAATGTATATTTCAGCAATAAAGGCATGTTACACAATATCTGTGTGATTTGTGTATATATAAACAAGTTAATAAAATAGTGGAGTGTGTGTTAGGAGCCACCAACAACTTGTCACCCTAACAGATTTCTAAAGATGTAACAGTAATCCTTGCACTGTATTAGTTGTATACAAGTTTTAAATGTTAATATTTCATGTGTCATTTTAGGGAAAAAAAAACTTTCCTACACAACAGCCACATCCCTTCAGTCTGAACATCTTCAGAATATTTTATACCTATTTTTTCCTTCTTAACTTGTTACATCTTGCTCTCATTCTCCCACTGCTGAACTATGAAACTATATTTCAAATCAGCTTTTAGTAACAGTCATCGGTTTCCAAAAGGCTTGCCATAATGCCAAGTATTAATTACAGGGAGTCCCCAGACTTAACACACGCGACTTACGTCGGATGCCATTTATGAAAGCTTTTAAATTGACTGCCCGTTTCACCCTCATGACATTCAATTTGCATAACGTTTGCTTGAAATAACTTCCTGGTTGTGTTATACTGGTATGGAGCTGTAAGGGGTCGCTTCTGATTGGCTTTGAGGCAGCACGGTAGCGTGTTGCCGACTAGGGTTGCCACTTTTGATTGGCTGAGCCCGGGCTCACCAATCAGAAAGCTTGAACAGTGATTGGCTGAGGCTCCGCATGTGCGCTGTTCTCACCGGCTTTCTGAGCCTGTGTTGCCAGTATTCTGAGCAGCATATGCGAGTTTAAAAATTTATTTGAATGCTGTTTACAAACTACAGTGTACAGTAAATACATTGATGTTGCAACATTAGTCATCTCTAATTCATTTAGTACAAAAACCTGGGTTATTGTGGTGAAAATAGTGCATCAAGCCTTGGTTCAGGAACCAATCCCCTTTTCATACCATTGATTCCTATGGGAAAAGCAGTTTCGACTTACAACGCAATTCTGAGGAATAAATTGTGTCGTTAGTCCGAGGACAACCTGTATTTTAAGAAACTGAAGTCACTTGCTCTTTCCTTTCAAACCCAAAGACATTTCACTGACTGCCATCAAATGTAGGTTTCTATGGAATGGGGTGGGGGAGGGGAAAGGCTGACAAGGATGTGTTACATCTGAGTAATTCATCACAAAGCTAATCATTTCTTTTTGTATTCACATTTTGTGTGTATATTTGAAACTGACAATGTTTGGGTAATTGGCAAGTTGCGATTACTACTAACTGGCCCCGAACTGCACACACCCTGTCAGACTAATTACCTGTCTCCCCTACTCCCAGCTCACTTATTTGTCTTGCCACCTTTTCTCAGACTGTAAGCTCCTTGGGACAGGAACCATCATCATTTTTGTTTCTGAACAGTGCAAACAGAACCCGCCCTCGCTGTAGTCTTTAGACTCTACCACACTAGGTATATAAATAATTTAGAGAGACAGTACAGGAATACTCCCACAGGCCAGATGTACAACAAGGGCAATATTTTAAATTACTTAAACCTATATTCGTCTACCTTACAATAACTACATTCAGTTACAACTATTTTCCAAACACAATAGAGGCAGATTTCTTCAATTTTATTTGCATGTTTAAAAACAAACCAAAACAGCAAAACAACAGCAATTATTGCCAAAAAATTGACTAGTATATGCCAAACCATATAGGCAGATAACATTTGAGTTGCAATACTAAGGCTTTTATACAACAAATACTTTAGAACTTATTTGAACATTATCGAATCAAACCACTGCATAGTCTCTTCTTGCCAATAGGTTACTTGACTATTCAGGAAGGCTGCCTTTCCAAGTCAGTTGAAGTAAACATCCACCTCCCAGCCGTTCCATGTTTTATAGCTGAGTGTAGGATGTTTACATGAACTAAAAATCAGTAACAATACGAATACTACATTGGCAGTCAAGCTACATTACCACACTTTTGGATGCACATACTTCAGTACATTAAGTAAACTACATCTTGGAGGATTGCAGAATACACATCCAATAGGGTTATGACTCCCTAAGAAATTAGAAAGCACATGTTTGACATCTGGATGTTAAGTGTCTCACACACAGGACTACAGGGGTCCAAGCATGAAATGGAGACGCGATCCTCAACTCTTGGGGATGAATGCTCTTGCCACACTTACCTAGCAAGGTTCCTTTGAGCTCGATCAGCATACAGATACTCAATAGCTTTCTACAATCTCAGTTTTATGATTATTTCTGATATAGTTAGTTTTCAAAAACTGAAACAAGGGGATGCCAAATTTGTGAGAAATACAGAAAAATGATGGGCCTACAATGAATGAAAGAAAGCTCTCAAAAAGGGGTACAATTGGCTCAGTTGCACCTGCCTAGTTGACTCTAGGTCCCAACTGGCAGACCTCTTTGCCACGTTACAATCCCCCTCTCTCAGGCCTGGACTGGTAATTGGAAGTGGCCTAGGTAGCATTTTATGGGCAACTCAAGGTTCTCCCATAACCTCACTCAATTTACCAGAATTGTTTCTGTCAGGTATGTACACACGCAGTGTTGTGGTAGCCATGTCAGACCCATCATAGTAGAGAGACAATGTGGGTGAGATAATCCCATTTTATTGGACCAACTTCTGTTATGATACAAGCTTTCAAGGTACATACACAAGCAGTTTTGGTAAACTGAAGGGAATTCTAAAAGAATTATGGACTACACAAGATAACTGTCACTATAGAATCAATTTGTATTTGTCACAATGTAGTGTCCAAATTTAATAAAAAATTAACTTACTGTGTTCTTCATGTCTCTTGTTCCTTCATTCCAATTTATTTCCTTCTGCTATTAGTGGTAGAGATTCATTACATCTCCCTTTTTGATGCAAAGCTTCTTTTTCTTCCCCCTACACCCTGTGGTTTTCTTCCTCCCTATTTCATATTCTTTTAATTTTCTCCCTCTGCATATACTCACTCACTCAGCTGTCCAGCAATGAGAAACGGATAGAAGTCCATGCAGGGAGGGGAGCTGAGAGCACTGACATCACTACTCTTTCAGCACATGATTTATTTTAGACTGAAAACAGACACACAAATCCAAGGTTCGAGGTTCCCTAGCAGTTAAATATACAGCTCAGCCAGCCAGCTACTTCTCTCATTATCCACGAAGCAGACCCTCAGACTTCTCCAAACCCCCTCTACAACAGGTGTCTTTTGTAGTGTGCCCAGCAAGACACTAAAGTTTGCCTATTTCTGATGAGGAGGAGGGAGAGAAGAGCGGAGCCAGCTGCACAGCCTTAGCGAATAGTCTGAGAGCCACCCCCTCTATTTTATAAACTAGGGGGAATCCGGCTTAAGCACTCTTGCTGACTCCAGCAGTGGCAGTATAGCAAAGGGAGAGCAGTAATCCCTTAGATCGGCTGATCCCAGGCCATGTAAGGCTTTACAGGTCATAACCAACAACTCCAACTCCACCTGAAGACCAACTAGCAACCAGTACAGATCCTGGAGCACTGGACGTCGTATGCTTCCAGTGAGATGCCCCACTCAATGAGCAAGCCACTGCATTCCACACCAGCTCAAGTCTTCAAATGGTTTTAAAATGTATCCCCATGGAGAGTGCACTGCAACAGTCTAGAATTAAGAGTTGGTCCAGCTGTTTCTGCACTGGAATGCTGTACTAATATTGACTTGCCTCTTACTTGAATTTAGTGCACACTATACATTAGGCAGTCACAGATTACTGCTTGCATTATGTGCTGTGGTCACACACAAAATTCTAACAAGATCCAGTCAGCAAAGCAAGTAATCAAATGTACTGGGACCACAGGCCAGCCATATCACTCACCCGAGCCTCAGCTTGTTCAAGGTCCTCCATCCTCTCAAGCCCCATAGCTTTCTAGTGCTTCCCCACCCATCCCGCACAGATCAACATAGCCAGAGTTTGGGGGTCTCTAGTCTCCCTGGAAACGTGTTTCACAGTGCAGTTGTTAAAAATATTGCCCTTATCCAAATCCATAGTAGCAGTGCTCTAGTGAGAGGCCTGTCAGCATTTCCAGTTACCCGTATTTTTCCGACTGTTTAGAATAGTAACAAATGGAGAAACAAATTATTTTGTATTTTAAATGTTCTTCACAAGACCAAACACCAGATTTTGATGCTTTATATGGCACAGTGCATCTTTAACATGAATTTTTTCAGGCCAGCTTTGTTATAGACTATATTAAAAATATTTTACAGTTAAAAAGTACTTAAAGACTGATCGCTTGTTTTCAATGTGTTTCATATGATGTATTTGCTGCAATGAAATTTGTTAATGCATACAAACATTTCACAAAGTTACTTTATACAAGTGTCATATCAACTAAGATTACCAAAAATACCATTAACCCCTCAAATTTGGAAAGACTAAGATGCCATTGGCCACAGAAGATTTGTTCAAGAGAAAAATAAAAAATGATGAAGGCTCTTAGGAGAAAATGCGTAGTTTCAGAGTAAGGCTGGCCCTGCCTTCAACTCACCTCAGTAAGCCCAAATATTATAGCAAAATTAAGTAACGGACTGTTCTTAGTTTGTTTTGTCCCTGAATATTAAGAGTTTCAGGAGTTAAAGGACCCAGCGGTAAGGTTGGCAATCATTTATTTTTTCCTAAACCAAGACTCTTGAATTACTTCAAAAGATTTTTCAGTATATCCATTTAAGCTACCAAGCTGGACAGATCCTATTCATTTAAATAATGAACTTCATTGTAATGATTTAATTATGTTTGCACAATTCTCTGAAGATGTAAATCTCTGAATAAACATTAAATACTATGAATAAGCCTATTTAATCAATAACAATTTAGTATACTCATTAGACAGTTCATGTTTCATGCCAATGGCTAGATACAAGAGACCTGTGAGTAACTAACAGAAATGAAATAAAACCATGCGACAGTCTACTACATCTAATCACTCAGTGCATTTTAGCAAATCATTAATTCTCCAATGCCTGCAATCTGGATTTCCCAACACTGCTAAAGGAGATCCCAATAGGCCTTGCTCCAATGAATAAACCATTATGAATTTTATTATAGTGACTAAAAAATGTCATACAAGCTCTGTAATACTGACAGAGTCTAATGACATTATGCAGGTCTGAGATCTATTATGAACACCTAAAGAGCCTGAGGGGAGGGGAAGTGATGCTCTCATAATATGAAAAGTGAGAGAAACTGGGATGAATTATCCTTAAGTGTCAGGAAATAAAAAAAATAAAATAAAATAAAAAAACCACCCTTTGCAAACAAAAACAGGGAGCTCAACAAGAAGTTTAGCCAAAAAATTGTTTAGTACAAAAGCAGAAGTACCAGAATCAGGTAACAGATTCAGACGCTTAGGACCCCCTCCTCCCTTCCCCACCACACCTTTCAAATCAGGAATCCACATAAATAAATGGAAGAAAAAGGAGAGAATCACCCAGGAACCCAAAATACTACCTCCTTCCCAGAGCCAGGGGAGAGGTGGGAAAGTAGTTTTTATAGATGGCCAGCTGAGTTTGTTGAAATTGTTATTTTAATGATGCCTGAATTTTGCTGATGTGTTAGGGTACCTAGAAGCTTGGGAAAGCTTGAAGGAGAGTTCTTTACATTTAAATACTGATTACATCATTCACCTTGTCTCTCTAATATCAAAATACATGTCATGTAAGACTTTCTACCTTTCACACTGACTTACTTAGAATCTACTGTGCTTAGTGGCAGATGAGGCAACCTATTTTTCTCTACTTCTGTCTATCCAGACAGAGCAAGATGCTTGACTCCATCGTAAGCCATCTCCTTGACAGCAGCATCCTTTTGCTTATCCTAAGATAGGTCATTTTTGTGTTCACTCCTTCTCTTTCCTCCAGGTGGAATCCCTTGCCTTTCTGCCATCTGGTAGCCTGATAACATGGCCAAAGCACCATAGCCATCTGTCTAATTATTGAGTCCGCAGCCTGCTGACCCATGCGAACACCACTTCTACGTTGTTTACATGATCACTCCAATGAATTCCCCAGGTGGTTCTTAAACAACGATGGTGTAATGCATTGAGCTTCGTGTTGTATTCCATGCCTCCAATGCATATTAAAGTGGTGGCATGACAACAGGTGTACAATCTTTAGTGTGCAGATGTAGCTTTTTACTCTTCCAGATGCTTGACAAATGGGAAAATGATCCACTGGTTTTTACCAATCCTTGCCTTCACTTCCTTGGCCATTGGCACATATTGTACTTCCAAGATCAATAAAGTCATCAGCTCCTTTGTATTCTTCTCCATCAATCACACGTTCACCAGCATTGACACTATTCTTTTCTGTTTCCATGGTCTTGGTCTTCCATGTACTGATACAAAGTCCCACTTCAGCAGCTTCTGCTTTTATGCTCAGTCTTCTCATTCCATCCAAGTTGGTATGTAGTATGACTATGTCATCTGCAGAAACCCAAGTCTCCCAGCTTATCTCTTGCCCAAACAATACCAGAGTGCTTGGCAGCAGCCATTGGTCTTCTCATCACAAAGTCTATGACAATGGAGAAGTGGGGATAGCATCCACCTTTGTCTTATATCAGTAACAATCTTAAATCATTGTGTCTCCACTCTCTCCCGATGGAGCATGTAGACTCTTCATACAAAGCTTTTATCAAATTAAAAATCTTTGCTGGAATTCCATGTCTCAGGATCTTCCAAAAGGCTTCCACGTGACACTATGAAACACTTTCATAAAATCAACAAAGTTAAAAAGACATCTTCTGCTGGTGCTCTTAAGCTTCTCAAGGTGAAAAAAAATGGTCTGAACGCCAACTACCAGATCAAAATCCAGCTTGCTCTTCCTTACTTTGTCAACAGCAGTTTTCATGTATTCAAAGTGATAATGCAAAACACTTTTCCAGATATGGATAGGAGTGTCATCTCTATCCAGTTATCACAAATAAGTTTGTCCCCTCCTTTTTTTAGGAAGTTTGAAAAAGAAACCTCTGTGACAGATAAAGATATTGCAGGAAATTGCTGTAACTGTATTAAGTTTATGTATCATTGTGGGCCAGAGACTGTATAATTCCATAGGGTAAGGTGACCACAGATCCTCCAGAACTGGAAACAGTGAGGGCTGATTAGGCAAATTCACTCAGGTTGTAACACCCCAGAGAAGTAACACCACCTGGAGAGGCTTGCATATATAGTTCAAACTGGATTCTCCAGAAAGTGTACAGTACCTGAACCGAGAGAATTCTCTCCATCAGAATCAGGGATTTTAGGACCCCTTTATACCACTTTGGCCATTTTAACCAGCATAAAGGTGCTGGAGAGGGGTAAGGATTTCACTTTTCTTAAGAACCATGGACTTCACATTTTAGGATTTTTTAATGCAAACTGGTAGACATGATGGCAAACAGGCTTCATGGAAGGTCAAAAGAGCAGGAACTCAATGACAAAAAAACCACCCAGACATTCACTGCACTTACCAAAGACAACATTTATCTTATATTTGGGGTGGGTAGGGGACATTACTAAAATAGCCTCTGGGACAGACAGCAATTTCTGCATTTTTTCAAAATATAAATGTCACTTTTATTCTTTGTAGTCAAACCCACTTTAAAAAAATTAAAACTATAGACTGTTCCTAGGATTTCTGCTCTTTCTTCCATGTATTCTGACAAAAGTCACGATCATATATAAAGTAGTTTTAACATTACATATATTTATAACTAATCTTTTCCTTCTGATGTTGTCCATGAATAGCCGGATGCAGCAAACATCTGACTGAAAGCTAGAATTTCTCTTACAGCTTCCAGTCGGGGATGTTTACAACAACAGACTACAATACGGTATTATACTGCGTAACAGTACACAACAATGGGAATCCCCTTCAAAAGAAAAAAGAGTTTATAAAATGGCATTGCATAGCACTCCTACTGATTTATTGCTCCACAGATTACATCATCATACTTCACCTCATTTCTCTGCCTACATGAGCTTTCAGCAAAGCACAGCTGTTGATCACAGTCATCTAAAATAAACAGCTGAAATTTAAGTTATGGAGCAAAATCTGCAATTTAAAAATTCTTTAGTTCACAAGTATTTTTAAAGTGTACTTTAAAGTGTTCACTTCATGATGCCTTCATTCCCCAGAGCTCGCCAAAGAATGCAACTTCCTTTAAACACCTGCACTATTTTCCTAATCACATTAAGTCCCCCCCACAAAAAAGTGACAGAACTGAAAACTTAAATTGTGGCTGTATTAAGAAAAAAAAGACATACTTTCATGCTTTGACAGTCACACAGCTAAACAGATCTAAAATCCAACAAGCAAAATACAAAATAAAAAAGGAGCATAAGTAGAGCCCCGTGAAATTCTCTTTATAATTTTTCATTTTATTTTTTGGGAATAATTTATTTGGTTCTCTCCATTCATCATTGCCCCCCCCACCACCAAGGGGAAAAGAGGTGCTGCGACAAGGGGAGGGAAGGGGGGCAGAGCAAGCCCATCCCACACGCATCTCTCAGCAGCGGCTCCTGTCCCACACAGGGTTGCAGCACCACTCACTCACTACCCCCCAGCCCATCGTGACAGTAGAGCAGCCAGGACAAACCCAAGCAGTGCTGCAACCCTGTGAGCAGGATTTAAATGCTTGGAGCAGGGAGCTGGGCCCAGACCCGCAGGACAGGAGCAGTCATTGTGAGGTGAGTTTTTTGTTGTGTCATTTTAATCATTTTGTCTTTTACTTCATATTATTTTGCATTTGCAAAACACACAGGGCTCTAAGCATAAGGACCCACTATCTGCACATTCAGTTCTTTGTATCTGATACATATAAGGTCTCTCAGTTACTGAAACACAATCACATTCAGTTTACATACAAAGCTCTCCTTCTGAAATTGAGAATTAGTATTTTAGTAGTACTTGACTCTAGCTGTTTCAGGGGTAAACCAAGATTAATGAGGAAACTACATGCAGTCTCTATGGATACCATGCTGACCTTCATTGTTTTTGAGTTTAAAAAGCCAGTGGTCATTTACAACAAAAAGCTCCTTCGGTTGCTCCAGAATCGAAAGTTCCAATTTTACACTGGAAAGAAATGGGTTATTTCATGCACAGGTAAGCACATGGTATTTGACTAATTAGGCTGCTGAGCATTAAGTTGCAGTGAACCATTTATTACAACCTTCTACTGTAACACTTATTTCTCAAGAAACAAATGAAGGTTATTGCAATGTCATCTATCAGAAGAGGGCCATTTCTCCCCCCCTCCCCCCCATACCTTTTTTCTTTTAGCTCACGAAGATAAATCTCAAACAGCCAGCACACACAAGTTCCTTTCAGTCATCATTCCTGAACATGACGGTCTCCCCCCATTACATAACCAGCCAATTTTATCAAACTCAACATCAACTAAAAATATTTATGGAGCATAAATATGGGGGGAGGGATAGCTCAGTGGTTTGAGCATTGGCCTGCTAAACCCAGGGTTGTGAGTTCAATCCTTGAGGAGGCCACTTAGGGATCGGGGCAAAAATTGGTCCTGCTAGTGAAGGCAGGGGGCTGGACTCAATGACCTTTCAAGGTCCCTTCCAGTTCTAGGAGATTGGTATATCTCCAATTATTACCTTTTTATTACCTTTTTTATATTAAAAATGGTCAATCTCAAGGGAGAGTTTGACTTAAAAAAAAATCAGTGGCATGGTGTTTGGAACAAACTGAACTGTCTGCCTTTGAGTAAAGTTACACACCAGTATGATATGTGTTATATAAAGCTTTGTGAAAATTCAGGCTGGACACACATTTAATTTTTTCTTACCCCACAACAGCTCTATTTTTTTTAATATGAGTAGGCAGCATGTTCTAAGTTTCAGCAACGGCTATGCTCTACCATTTTGAGACTGCTGACCCGTAAGATCAAGAACATCGTAAGTAGGGACACTATTCTAATACCATCATGAAAGCTACATTGTGTCTTTGTTGCCGAGTTTTGTGATAGGAGTGAAGAGGGGGAAAAACGTATTGCTGCTTAATTGTGACACTTTCCCCCCACGTAAAGAAAAAAACCTGCAGTCTATCTAGACTACAACAGAAAATTACTGAAGTCTTTATCTGGAAGCACTGACTTTACTTATGAGATAGGAAACATGCATTTGGCATGCCCAAGTGAGCAATACAGGATCACCTGCCTATGATGTCTTATTCTACTTTAAATACTCTGGATTAATTCATGATAAAACAGCACCATCAATTTAGAGAGATATCTGTAATATCTAGCAAAGTGCAAGCATCTTCATACAGCTCTTTTCAATGCATCTCAATCCTGACCTGTAATTTATTCCAATCCTAAACACAGTAAGAGTTATATTGAACACTGTGTGTTTGTGCAGGATTGAAGTGAACACAGTTAACATTAAAGTTATCTATTAGTGCAGCAGGAGAGCTTAATTTGTCATTTACATGCTATATGTTTGAAAAAAATCAGTTTCTATACTGAAAAAAGAACTCCTGAGTTAAGCATGATCACTACTATATCCAGCCATTGATTTGAAAGATAACTGCTATCGCACAGATATAACTGCAAAGGGAGTCAATTAATTACTTTGTTGTAACAGCCAAGGTCTTTCAAAGGAGTCAAACAGCTGAGCAACAGAAGCTTTATGCAAACAAAAACTTGAGAGAAGTCTGGTTGCTAAAATCCAGAAAGACAAACGTGCACTAAAACTAAAATGAGACTCAAACTTACTGATCAGGAGAGAAGTTAAGAGTTTTGCCTGAAACATTGTACTTGAAGTTCATCTGCAAAGTAGATATGAGACTAAAAACAAAAGCAGATTAACAAAAAAAACAACAACACAGAGAAACATTACCATATGGTAAATAGTTACTGTCCACCTATTTTTAAAACAATAAGAAACAATTTAGAGGAAATTATGGTGATCAAGCAAATGCCCAGAGATGGCAAGAGCTGTGGCAGGAAAAAAGTTAAAGCACTGCTAGAACTAGGTAACTTTATAGAGAAAGGAGAGGGTGCAAGCAATATGCAGGGCTAGGTAATAAGCATGAAAAGTACAGAAGAGAAATAAATAAAACCATAAGCATCTTATGTTCTACTAGTAGACTCTTCCCAATTTTAAGAATTTCCATGTTCTCATAATTAACAATTACTTCATGGAACACAAAGCAAATATTCAATTATATTCCAAAAAATGATTGATTCAAGTTTAAGTACTTCAATTACTGTACCGTGATGCTGCAGTTATGGTTGAAAAAGCACTTATCATAAACCCTTATTTACCAGCACTTCAACTTTTGGAAAAAAAATTCCCTTAGGCTTGAGTTTCTTGTGCCTATTTCCAGCCTAAGTATGACTTGTTTGGTGTGGAATGTTTGATAAAAATCTATCAAGCTGTTTGAAGTATCCAAGCATGAAAAATTAGTGATTCACGTCACTTAAAATTTTTCAGACTATATTTGTTTTTGGATAACAAATTGCAGCTTCTTTTTAAAGCCTCGAACTTGTTATGGGCTTAGCCCTCAGAGAGAATAAGTGCCTTTGACAGAAAAAAGTATTACTTATTCATCACCCACGTCTTAAGGTGGTTTACAGATAAATACTTAAAAGTGCCTTACTGAATCAAAACATTGCACAAACAGTTTTGAGACTAGTATCTTAACTTCTGTCTTAGTTTCTCAGATCTGCAAAAATGGAATTAAGTGACCTGCTGCAGGTCTGATAATCTGTCAGAACCAGGAGCAGACTGCTAGAGCTGTGACTTCTAGTGCAGTGCTTAGTCCATTAGATCATATTGTTTAAATATATAATGCTCCAGATATATGCATGCTACTGTCACATGTGCATACAGCAGGGCATGTCCATGTACTATTAAAAAACAAAAACAAAAACAGGCAGCAAAATGCAGCATGATTTTTTTTTTGTATTATTTGTTCATGCACCCTAGCTCCCCCTTCTAAATCACTGTTAGCCCCTCATCCTGCAATGGGTTTTTCTGTGTGCATGTGCATATGCACACACACCAGCAATAACCACAAGCAGAGCTCACTGGCTGGACTGAGGCCTTGGTTTGCCTACAGAATGCATATATGCACTACTAAATTTTGTATGGAAAACAATAAAGGATACAACTCCAACTTGAGACAAATTGAGCATGGGGATAATGTTACTGAAATAGTTAATCAGAAAAAGATTCCAGGAGTCATAGGCTATTTGGAAGAGATAAGAATGTAAACAGTCAAGGATTCATTTAGGTTCCTGCATTCCTGGCATAGTGTCCCAGCAGAATCTACTGAACCTAATATTGTCTACTCTGGAGAGATGAGGGTGAGACAAAAAAGTCTGGTATTTTAATAACAAGTGGAAAGGAATAAATAGGAAGTTATGAACACAATGAAGTTAGGAGTTAAGGATATGATCACTGAAATGAAGACAGAAGACAACACAAATACCAATTTGTCAGAGAAACAGCTGTCAGATGAAAACAAGGTTTCAGAATGGACACTAAGCAGAACTAAAGATCAGATATAGAAGACAAAAAAGATTATGTTATCCAACAGAAAACCTACGTTCCTAACGTCAGAGACCGGGGCATGGGCAGTCACACCAAGTGGTTGAGCAGGAATCAGTAGCCAGGAATAGCAGTCAGAGGCCAAAGCTGGAATCAGAAGTCAGGAATTAGAGTCAAGAGTAAAAGCTGAATTACTTGGAGTGAGGTGAGGCAGAAGCTATCACAGCCATGGGTGAATGCTGTGAGCAGCCACTGAACTGCAGCTGGGCTTAAGAGCTGGTCTGCTGACTCTTCCAACAAGTCAGGCAGTGCAGCCAATTAGACAGCCTATTGCAGGCCAGCTGCACTCATTAGGTTGTCCTGAGACAGGTTCTGCTGCAGGCCCTGATTTCTGACACCTTAGAGACCAAATTTTCAAAGGGGCTTCAACCCAGCCAACCCTTTGCCTGTGCAACTTTGTACATTTACATAGGCTAAGGGCATAAGTTTACAGTCTGCCCTGAGTAAGACCAGAACAGAGAAGAAATACTTGCTGTCTTACCCTCCCTGGTTCACTCCTTGCTTTGGGGGAAAAAGGGGAACGCCAAGAGGAGTAAGTAATCTAGTACATCAGATTAAATCCCCCTCCATGCCAGCTCAGCTGTTATCTGGCACATGCTGATACAGGTGAACTTTGTAAACAGGATGATAACTTGCAAATGTTTTGGAATTAATTTCTCTCAATAAAGAAATGAATTATATTGGGTAGTCCCAATCTGCAGTAACAGTTAGACTCCCTCTCTACAGCATTTATTAATTGTAAACTGGAAAGATCTACAGGTACTTAAAGAGATTGGTGAAATCTAACCCAAGTTGTCATCACTTTTAATTTCAAGTCCACAAATATTGATGTTTCTGAGTGAGAATTAGGATAGAGAACTGCTGAGCCTAAAACACATCCATGACATGGGGAAAAGGTTAACTGAGGAGCATCTGTTTTAAAGCTGTGCAAAAAATATCCAGCTACCATAATAATGAATGTACAATAACGAATCAGACTTATGAAAAATTAGTTCAACTCAAGCAGAGGGTTCCCATCCTCCAGTTTCAAGTCCTAAAATTCAAAGTGATGCTTTAGCTACAGTCTGTTTTTTTAAGTTTCCGTATCTGTAATTTTGTTTCTCTGAGTGGAGACATCCATTTATCTGGGTATCAGTACTGGTTTAGGCCTGCCCAGTTCACATGAGTTTATATTTAGATTTTGTTTTTAAATTCAGGTTCTTCCAGCTGGAAAACTGAAGCATTGTACTATGACCCTAGAAAAGGGTTTCCCTGCAGCTGAAACTACATAAACATGGTAGAAATATTAACCACATTACAGAAAGTAAGATAAGAATTAAACAGTGCAATATCTACTTAGGTTTATCATGAAAAGTTGAATATACAGGGATGGCCAGTGGATACTTCCATTATGAGAAATATTTAATTTCTCCCTCAAGCTTAAATACTGGACATTTGCCAACTAATGAGTATCTGCTGTCCTTTGATTTTAAGTAGGCACCTCTGTTGATCTCCATCCTGCCAAACTGTGGGTGGAAGGGTGGAGAGAATGGTTCCACAGGAACACGAGGGATGGAAAGACTGTCCATCACATCTGGCATCACAAGTTCTGGGTATTCACCTGTAGTTCCTGTATGGGGGCGGGAGAAGGAAAGGGATGTTTCATTCCTGATGGAAGAGGAGGACTGAAGAAGCACATTGTTTAATTTGGTTGGATCCTGGAAAGACTTAACCAAGGGTTATCCCAAATAACAATCCACGGTAATGATGACACTACGACCGCTGAATGAGGTATCTCCACTCTATATTGAAGATGCTTTGGTTTCCTCTGATATGTACCCTCAGCCTTCCCCTTCTTCTCTTAACATGGGCAACTGCCACAGCTGCTTCTTTAAAAAAAAAAAAGGAAATTAAAGGTATCTGAGGACTGATCGTGACCCTCGATAAGCACTAAAGATGGAGGGAATCACTAAAGGAGGTACGAATAGTGAGACTAGAAGTAAGCAAATGCACTGGTCTTCAGGAAACTTCCCTTACCTTAAAAGGCAGTGGGTGCAAACAGAACCTGCTGCAGAGGCTTTGGAACCAGGCCACATTTGGGACACTTTTCTCCATCACTAACTTTTCACATTACATTCAGATTTATTGTCCACTGTCTGGATGGTGATATGAGTCGCTAGCCCATCCTGCTGTACAACTGTGAAGCGAATCACCAGCAGGTGCAGTAAAGTAGGCTGGAATAGGCCACACACAAACCTGGGAAAAGTCAGGACTACAGGGTTCTGACACTTACCTTTTCCTGCATGATTCTAGATATCTGGATGGTCCACTAACATTAGCAGGCTGACAGTATGGGCAGGAGTACTTTGTTGTGTTGCTGATGGAAGTCAATGGAAGATGTGGAAAAATGTCAAGCTGGGTTTGTTCACTGACAACCAGAGGGAGCTGGAAGGAATGTGATTCAGCACACAGGATGCCCTAAAATGAGAACACCACATTCTAATAACTAAAAATCCAGTTTAGTTAAATTTCTCAGCAATGTAAGAGTGAAAATTCTCACCCCCAAGTTCTCCATAGCTCAGTGGTTTAAGCATTGGCCTGCTAAACCCGGAGTTGAGAGTTCAATCCTTAAGGGGGCCATTTAGGGATCTGGGGCAAAAATCTGTCCGGGGATTAGTCCTGCTTTGAGCAGGGGGTTGGACTATATGACCTCCTGAGGTCCCTTCCAACCCTGACATTTAAAAAAAAAAAGGACAGACAGCTTTACAAAACCACATAAAGTCAGAGCAGAGTTTTTATTTCATTAACCCCTTCAGTGTTTTGAAATTGAGGACAAAGGTCCTGTTTAAACAGTCATCCTGTGTCTTTATACTGAAGAAGTCAGACACCTCTGGAAAAAATAAGCCTTTAGTGATTGAGTAGCATAGTCCTTCCCCTCCCCTAATAAAACAAAACTCTTTGGAACAGTTTCCCCATTGATACTAGCTGTTAAAACACAGTCCTTCTGAGTGTTCAAATTTTAACTATGCTTAAAAAATAAAACTAAAGAGAAAATAAGAGTCACATGCCTGAGCCTGTTGAGTTCAGATAAGTTGCAGAATTCCCCCATGCCCATAATTAATCTAAAACCAAGCAAATTGGCTTATAAACTACCCATACTGCTCTTTCACAAAGGAATATTCATACGTACAACTCTTCTGTTTATTGCTATTTTATGCCAGCATTTCTATGGAAACATGTATTTTCAGAAGACTTGGATGTGTATAAACAGAATAATTCACAGAGAAAAATGTTGTTTTTGTGCCATGTAAACTACCATAACTATGAAAACTGATGGCATATACAGTGTGCAAGGCATGTTGCTTGCGAGGAGAAAAAACCAACCTGATTCTAGAACAACATACAAAAGAGCCCTATGTTTAAAACAGACTATAGACTTTAGGTCTAAACATACTTATTTTTCATAATATAGCTCAATTTCCATATTCCTCCTACTGGTAAAAAAATTAAAAAGAGCTGACAGATAAGATCCATTCACTGTACACACGTGCTACTTGCTATCATAGCCTGACTGCAGAGCTTTGCTGATGTTAGAAATGACTTGGTTTAATTCCTTTTTTAAAAAAGCTCTGTTTTAAAACAAAAACTGCATACATTTCAAATTAGCTAAGCTGTATCTGTACAAGTTTCTGTTATGGGTTGCTCGTCGGTTGCTATCATGTAAGACAGCAAGATCCGTAGCTATCCGGTGTTACTCTGTAACTACTGCTACTGCTCCTCTCAACTTGGGCTGGAAACCTCTCCAACTACTTGAATTGGAGCCCCAGACGACTTCACCCTTGGTCTGCTAAAGCCCTGCATTCCCCCTCCTCCCCACACATAGCCCATAGTCAACCAAGTAAAGCAACCAGTCACACAGTTTTAGTCATTTACATAAGCAAGAACTTACAAAATGCATGTATTGCTCTGAATTGCTGTTACTTTATGTTGACAAACGTATTCTAGAACAGATTATGGAGTTAACACAATCTGTTTCAGAAACATTCTACTGCTTCTGACAGGAGGGAGACATCCTTACTAGAGTCCAGGGTGAAGTAAGCAGGATTCAAGTTCAAGCATCAAAAGATATATTCTGAGCCTCAGTAGGGAAGGAGCAATAGCCATGAAATTGTAACCCATTAGGAAAAGGAGTCTGGACAGCACTTGTGCTGCAGGTGCTACTAAAACGCAATCCTGAATTGCTATGACAACTATAAGAAATCACCTATTTATTAAATGGCTGGAGAGGGGAAGAATGGAGATATTGCCACCATATATAGCTATCATAACAAAATGAAATATTAGAATCCCAGTACGTGTGTCTCTCTTTGTAGGTTACTGGTCACCTTAGGTCCCGATCTTGCAAGCTGGTCCGGAGGGGCACAAAGGTCCACCCACATTGAGCAGCTTTGGAGGACTGGAGCCTTACGTTGTGAACTCTTCAGACAGGGATTGTGTGTGTCTGTATAGCAACTACGATGAGGAGATCCTGGACTTAGAATCATAGAATCGACTTGACTGGAGTGCCAAGCTACTACCAAAATATAAATAACCCATTTCACTCTGTCTTACCAGATGTCAAATGCCAGCTGCTGGGTACATTTTAGCATTATGCTAACTACAGTGTTATAGGAGAAATACCATTATTTTTGCTACAAGTTGAGAGGACTCAAATTAGAAAAATGATGGCATTTTTCTTTAAATGTTTTCCAGTTTGAGGGCTTAGTTTGAAAGGGAAGCCCTGTTATTTCCCAACTGTTAAAGCAAACACTGTACCAAGCATAAAACCTTGACTGTTAAGGTGTGATGTGACACAGCAAGACGACAAATGAGAGTTACAAAGACACTCTGAAAATGTGGTTTATTACTTATTATTTTTTTATGTCATCCAAATATGTTTATTTATTACTGGGGTTTATTCAGAAGTGCTAGGCTGCTGGAAGAGTTTTATTTACGATTTAAACTCCACAGATGTACATACATGTAGTTTACATGGGTTTTTCACAGAGAAAAAAGTCCTCTCCGGTCCAAAATATCTTTGGTTGCTAGAGTGTCCTCAAAAGGGCACCCATACCAGTTGCACATAAGGTTAAAATACTCTGAGAACATGTCTGCCAACTGCACAGAGAAAAACAGTGCAGCAGGATGTTAGAGTGCTCAAGTAAACAGCTTACCCCCATGCTAGGCCTGGTGTTCCGTCTCTATTATACAATGATGGGGGAAGTCACTAGATTTGAAATAACTCTTTTAGTGCAGATCCAAATGTATGCTTTTGAAAACAGTGTGGAAAATTTCAAATGCTGTGTAAAGGGCCTGGTTTTCTAAACAGTGCTGGACACTTGCAACTTCCATTGAATTCCATGTCATTTGCATGTGCTCTGGACTCTGGAGGGTAATCGGGAGGTGGGGGGGAGAAGAGAGAGAGAGAGAGAGCGAAAGCTTCATAGCCTTTAAGGCCAGAAGGGACCATTATGATCATCTAGTCCAGGGGTGAGCAAACTTTTTGGCCAAAGAGCCACATCTGGGTATGGAAATTGTATGGCGGGCCATGAATGCTCACAAAATTGGGGGTTGGGGTGTGGGAGGGGGTGAGGGCTCCAGGGGTTGGAGATGAGGGGTTGGGGGTGCAGGAGGGTGCTCTGGGCTTGCACCGAGGGGGCAGGAGGGATATCAGGCCTGGGGCAGGGGGTTGGGGAACGAGAGGGGATCAGAGGTGCAGGCTCCAAGCGGTGCTTACCTCCAGGGCTTTGGAGTGGAGCCATGAGCAGGAGCGTGGAGCAGCTCTGGAGCAGTGGAGCTGCAGGTTTTTGCCTGGAGCTGGAGCAGAGCCGGAGCACAGCTCCAAAACCCTGCTTACCTCAAGCAACTCCCAGAAGCAGCAGCATATTCCCCATCCAGCTCCTATGTGGAGGCGCCGGCCAGGCGGCTCTGTGCGCTGCCCCATCTGCAGGCACCACCTCTGCAGCTCCCATTGGCTGTGAGCCCCCTAGCTGCCCCTACGTGTAGGAGCTGGAGGAGGAATATGTCTCTGCTTCCAGGAGCTGCACAGAGCAGAGCAAGCTCCAGACCCCACTCCCTGGAGGTAGCTCAAGGGCCGGATTAAAAAGTCTGAAGGGCTGGATATGGCCCCCAGGCCGTAGTTTGCCCACACCTGATCTAGTCTGACCTCCTGCACATTGCAGACCATAGAACCTCACCCACCCACTTCAGTAGCTCAGCCAGAGGTTATGGGTCTAGTACAGAAGTCCTCAAATCAGGATTTAAAGACTTCAAGTTACCGAGAATCCACCATTTACATGAGATTAAACCTCCACGTGACCCATACCCCATACTGCTGAGGAAGGCAAAAAAACCCAGGGTCTCTGCCAATCTCACCCAGGGGAAAATTCCTTCCCAATCCCAGATATGGCAGTCAGTTGGACCCTGAGCATTTTGGCAAGACCCAACAGCCAGACACCTGGGAAAGAACCCTCTCTAGTAACTCAAAGTCTCAAATAAGGCATCCAAAATTAACAGACACTTCTGTCAATTTTGACCTCACTCTTTATCCTTCAGTTCCTGCTCCTAAAACAGAATAATAATTCCACTTTACATCACAGGGTATTCTGATGTAAAACTCACTTATGTTTACAAAGCACTCAAATGCAACAGTACACAGTGTCATAAAAAAGCCCATGAAGAAATTAATCTATATTCACTTTAGGCTTTAGATAATACATAGTAAGAGACATAGGGCCCCTTCTCCCCCACACTAAACAAGAAAGTTACTGAATACATGCACCCTCCACACCTTGTGCACTGAATGAGGCAAGGGTCCTGTGGAAAAAAACAGCATGTGACCACATAATTAAAGACTGTATGATGATGCATATGCACAAGGGGGCTAAATTAAGGTGAGATGGGCAACCTTAATCCTAGCATTTCCTAACTTTTAAATTGCACTTTGCAACCTTAAAAGGTCTTTTAACAATTGTTTTATATAGAAAAAAAATAAGGACATGATTCAACTACTATGCAAGTCCATTGGAATCTTTCCACTGACTTCAACAACAGTTTAACTGGGCTCTTAATGTTTAAATAAATAAAAACACTAAAAACCCACCACATGGGGAGAGGAGTTGGAAGAAGGCAGTAAACCAACTTTTAACAGTTTCCATACATTTTCATTGAGTGTGTTTTTGTTCATAATTAAACTTCAACATGTTAGTACTTTAAAAATGTAAACTCTAACAGCAAATATGTGAAAATATAACCAATGCTACGCATGAGGACAAACTGAATCAATGAAGTCCACCAAGAGGTAGACTTATGCAGCACCTTCCCACATTAGTCCTTTCAATTTGTTTAATATCTAGAGTGCTACCCAAATGAGGCAGTTTGAGAAATGAAGTATTCTCTTTCTAAAACTTAGAACAATGATCTTTTGAGAAAATTCAGGGTTATTAGTAATAATACTTGGTATTTGCATACTGTTTTGTATCTTTAAATCTATACAGGATGTTCAGTTTCAGTCACCAATGTTTACCACAGGTATATGTAGCCAACAAGGTTGCAGAGTGGGCATAAAATGATTTGGTAGCCCTTTATAACTGCTTTGGACAAGTATAAGTAAACAAAGAGTAAGGCAGTATAGATTTAAAAAAAAAATTCTCAAAAAGGTATTTATGGGGTTCTTTTCTAAGAGAGGAGGATGCACAGGCAAAGAGAAAGAAGCAAAGCAAGCCAGGCAAAGACACAGAAAGAAATTGAACAATTCAGCGATTAACATTAAAAAAAAAGTTATTTATGGTTGGGGCCAAATTAAGATATTCTAGCTGCCTAAATCTATTAAGCAAATTTCTACCAAAGCACATTAGTGCTTTTGGTACAGCTATGAGAGAAAATTGTGTTTATTTTTTCCTACAAAGTAGCTCACTTCAAAACACTCCCTTTTATACTGAAAATTAATATCCTGTTAAGAATTAATGATTAACAGAGTCCTCAGTGTTTTATATGGTAAAGCAAGATTTTATTTTATTATCTGAAAGTAAAGTAGACTTTACTGTAAGATACAGAACAATAAAAACTCCAGTTGTGTAAATAAAGGTCTGATAATCAAATTCAGATTGGTAGTAAGAAGCAATGATTTGATAAAATCACCAGAGCTGATGTTATCAGATATGCTAGTACAGGCTGGAATCCATCCCTTAGTGTATAAAAAGAGAAAGCAACTATAACTACTTCTTACTTTGTAACAGGCTCCTATGCTAAAAAGTGCAAACTGAAAGTTGTGGTTCTGTGAGAACTAAGGGATGCCTGCATACATATATTCCCAGCAGCTAAATTTTTCCTTCTGAGGTTTCATTGCTGTTAGTTATTATTGGGCATACACTGCCTTTTAACCGAGCAATAGGCTTAGTAGTTCCCTAGCCACCTGGTGTGCGTGTTAAGACAATTCAATTTGTCACCACATTCAAAAAATGAAAACCAGTCATAATTGTGATGCTAAAGTCAAAGAACAGTACAGGCTGAGATACCCATGTCCAGGCCGAAGATCCCCTATCCTCAGAAAATATTAGCATTTCCCTATTGTGGCTAGTTGCCATAATAGCAACGATTAGATACATTGAAAACAGTTTTCAATTAATGGAGGTTAATAGAAAGTCAGAAGGGGGAAAGGAGAGCCCCATATTTTAAATGAACAAAATATCATAAGCCACTTTGGTAAAGAGATCAGCCTGATGTCTTCATAGCCGATTCAAGTTTTGAGCATGGACAGCACTATTTGAGGCCTGTAGCTTTCCCCCTGTAAAGCCAGCAGAAAAGGGACTAACATCCTATGAAGCTCTGGAATGTTCACCTTCTGAAGTTTCCCTGGAACGTTCTGTAGGATTTGGAAGGGGGTGGAGGGTGGGCTGCAAGAAAGGCAGCGGACTAGAACTCAGCCAGCATCATTGGTGCTGGAGTAGCCCCAATGTTTTAATGATCTAAAGCCAGATGAAGGTGCCTGACCTAGTACTGCAGGCTTCAATCTTCTCATTGTGAAGAAAATCAAATCCTACTCTGTGCATTAAAGGAAGTGTGAACATCATTTGGGGTTGGGTCAGAGAGTCAGGCTTACAAAGCTTCCATCAGGAGGAAGGACTGGAACAATGTACTTTCCCTTTAAGGGCTCAAGACAGAGAGATTCAATATGCTGAACTTCTGTTCAGTAAATAGCCTGCATTACAGCACAAACAGGCAGGTGGCATGTATGTTTAAGTCCAGGAAGAACGAGAGGCACAAACATACCTCTTAAATGTGCCCTATTTCTCTGGATCTTTTGGGTCCAGCTCAATCAATATCCCAGAAGCAAAGAGGTACCAGTATGGGAATGTAGCTGTGAAATGGCACCAAAACTAAGTAAAAGCTTTAAAGCTACCTAAACTCCACTAAAATTTATTACCAATAAAAAAAAAAAAAAGGGAAATGTTTCGTAACAAAACCAAAACAAACACCTCTGGACATGGAGGCTGCACCACACCTCTGGACATGGATGACAGCTGTGGAAAAGAAGGAACTGAAGCTGTTGGGAACCACATGGCTTCTTTAAACACCTGCTCTGAAGATTTTGTGCTGCAAAACAGTGCAGTGCACTCTTTACAGTCAAAATGGGCATTGCTTTTCTAGAGGTTCCCAACGATCAATGGTGAGTGGGTGTCAAACATACAACTAAAGGTAGCATAAAATCCCTTCTAAGCAGCTGTACTGAATCCTTACCTGTAAGGGGTTAAGAAGCTCAAATAACTTTGTTGGCACCTGACCAAAAGGACCAATAAGGAAAGAAGATACTTCCAAATCTTGAGGGGGGAGGTTATGTTTGTGCTCTCTTTGTTTGTTCCCTCAAAACATGTCCTGAAACCATACCTGAAATGATTAATCTAAGATTACAAAAATTGTAAGTAAAGGGCAAGGAAATGCGTTAGATCAGTGGTTCCCAAACTTGTTCCGCCACTTGTGCGGGGAAAGCCCCTGGCGGGCTGGTTTGTTTACCTGCCGCGTCTGCAGGTTCGGCCGATCGCGGCTCCCAGTGGCTGCGGTTCGCTGCTCCAGGCTAATGGGAGCTGCTGGAAGCAGCGTGGGCCAAGGGACAAGGATCGGCCGGACCTGCGGATACAGCAGGTAAACAAAACGGCCTGGCCCACCAGGGGCTTTCCCTGCACAAGTGGCAGAACAAGTTTGGGCACCACTGCTAGATTATCTTTTGTTTTAGCTTGTGAATTTTCCCTATGCTAAGAGGGAGTTTTATTCCTGTTTTTGTAACTCTGAAGCTGAGCCTAGAGGGGAATCCTCTGTGTTTTAAATCTTATTACCCTGTAAAGTTACCTTCCATCCTGATTTTTGCAGGTGTGATTCTTTTACTTTTTCTTTAAATAAAATTATTCTTTTAAGAACCTGATTGATTTTCAGTGTCCTAAAAACCAAGGGGTTAGGTCTGTGCTCACACTGTAAGCAATTGGTTAGTATATTATTCTCAAGCCTCCCCAGGAAAGGCGGTGAAGGAGTTTGGGGGGAATATTTTGGGGAACAAGGGACTCCAAGTGACCCTTTTCCTGAATTTTTGTCTAAATCACTTGGCAGTGGCAGCAATACCATCCAAGGACAAGGAAAGGATTTGTGCCTTGGGGAAGTTTTTAACCTAAGCTGGTAAAAATAAGCTTAAAGGCATCTTTCATGTGGATCCCCCCATCTGTACCCCAGAGTGGGGAGGGAACCCTGACAGTGTCGAAAACTGTAAAATGCAGAGGCAAGCTTGAAGAAAATAACTCATTTGTTCAAATATATCAACTGTCAGTTAAGTCACTGTGAACTTTCTGATCTAGTTATTTCATTGAACATCAGTGGTCACATGTGTAATACATTACCACAAGTTGCAACTATCTGCAGCTAGTTGCAATACTATACTTGTACACAAGAGATGCCCTAAATACTTGCCCAATCAAGAGCAAGTTCTAAAGAAATCCTGTCAGCATAAGGTATACACTTGCCACTCTAATATTAAATTGACTGAAATATGTTTGACACCAACAGCTAAGACTAATTTAATGGAAACAAAAATGGTGCTCAGCGATCCCTGAAACAACAAATGCAATTCTGAATTAACTGAGAGATAAAGTTACCTTTTTAAGTTTTATGGCAGATACAGTAACCTTCTACCTAGTAATTGCTCAATACATGACAGTAGCAAATGTAATTTAAATTATGTTTAACTTGCTATGAAAACTAAACTATTGTGAGAAAATAAGGACACAAGCCTTGGATCTTCTGAAACAAACTCTTTAGTGACACTTGCAGACCTTGTACTTGGCTGGACTGCACTGTATCAGCCAATAGAAACAAGGAAGTGGCTGGATGAAGAAAGTCCACTATGGCCCATATAGTACTTTAATATATTATATACGAGTGTTAACCCACTATCTTTTTTTGTTCTCTAAATAGGTGTCTAATTCTTTATTATACACTAGTTGCTCCATTTTGCACTTTGACTTATTCTTACATATGGCTATGTGTCTGAATTCTTGCAATGTCAAGCTGTTCTTCAGCTTTAATTTATGCCCCCTTGTTCTTGTGTTTGACTCCAGATCAAACAGCTTGTAGTAAGTACACCTTAGCTTTCTTTTTCCTGTAGGATTCAATATGCCTCAGAAGAGCCCTCAACATGCAGCAATAGTATGTAGGACACTCCTTGTGAATATTTTGTTTTCTTTTAATATCTTTCTAATCCTCACTTTTACTCTTATAATGTATAACTGTTCAAAAAAGTTAACTATGGCATCAACAGGGTCACTCAGCTTGCTCTTAGTACAATATCCTTTTATATTAAAAGTAGTATGTCCAATTTTTTAGTGTGACCTCTAGACCAAAAAGAATCTGGGTAACTTCTGTTATACTTCATGCCTTTATTTAGGGACCCTAGTAATTAATATTAAGTATTAAGAGGACACAAAGTTATTTGCACCCAGCCCAGTCACAGAACCATCTTTGCATTTAGCATTTGTATTCCAGTACTGCCCAGGAGCCACAGAGATTGGGCCAGGCACTGTATGTGCATATTGTTAAGACAGGCCCTGCTCCAAAGAGCTTTCAATCTAACTAGACAATATGGGCAAAGAAAAGTAGACAACATACAAGCAAGGTTTCAGAGGTGCAAGTCTTAATACCTTTTTTTTTTTTTTAAATAAACTGTGCCCTTCCACCTTCTCCCTCATTGCATTATTCAGGTGCCCCAGCCACTCTGTTCTCTCACCGATGTCCCAGATTACAGGTCTGTACTCCATCCGACCCACCCCACTGAGACGGATATATAAAAAAAAAAACCATGCACCACACCAAACACATAACTGTGTCTGTGTAATCTGAAGATTTGATAAATTAAAAAAAAAATGCCTTTCAGTCCAACTGGTTCCATCTGCTCTTGCCTCACAGAGGGGTTGGGAGGTTCCTCTCTCCACAGGTGCTCCCTTGGGGGTGATGATAGGGGCTGGCAACTAGGATTCTCCTGCACTTCAGTTCATGCAGCTCCAGCCATTCTGCCTCCATACCTGCTCAAGGTTTCTACCACCTGACTGTTTTATAAAATGTATATTTAGATGCATTCCATTTTCATACGTTTTGTACTTAAAATGTCTCAAACAGAATGCACGAAACATTTCGCTCAGGCTTCTAGTTAAGAATTTGATTACTCACCTCTTTTGTACTGACTGCCATCTGCCCACTCCTCCCCCTTTCTGCCTCAGACAAAAGCAGAGTTTGTGTCATCTCCTGAGCAAATTTTTATCACCTTACTGCACATTCCTTCTTCCAGGTCACTGAGACATACAGTGAACAAACTTGGTTGTGAAACAGATCCCTGGAGCACTCCAGTCATTGCTTCCAACACTGACTCTATTTGCAAGAGAGGACAATTTGCCACATGAGATTTTTACAAATATAGAATAAATATTTAAGATAGTAAGTAGATTTGATATTAAGGCTTCTTTAGGGCAAAACATCAATGTATAGTTTTAAATTTAAGTTTTCTATTTCAACAGTACTCATATATCCCAACTCTACACAGAGGGTAAACAGTTCTCTGATGCACAGGAATTTTAACGCTCACCTCTCAGCAAGGGTAGAATGGTACAGCTAAATCTCACATATGCTGAAAAGGACACTCTTGGGTTCATTATGTATTTCCAATCTGGTCCTTTTATTAGTATCTAAAATGTTCATTTCCTAAATGACAGTCACTTAAAACTCCATCTGGTATTTCTGATTTGTACAGGGAAATTCCATGCTAAAATGTGTGTACATTTTTTAACAGTAAGTGTAATTAACCATCAAACAATTTATGAAGGGTTGTGATGGATTCTCCATCACTGACAATTTTAATATCAAGATTGGATGTTTTTCGAAAATATATGCTGCTCTATGAATTTTTTCAGGTAAATTCTCTGGCCTGTGTTATACAGGAGGTCTGAACAGATTATCACAATGGTTCCATCAAGCCTTGGAATCTATAAACATTAAAAGCACTGTATTTCCCCCCCCCAAAAAATTGCAAAAATTCTCAGACAAAAAGATTAAACAGGAACAAAGACTGTAAATATCTCAGTATTTGGGAGAGTTTTATAACAAATATAGTTGCTATGGATCTCTACTAAATCTCACACTACAGCAACACTTTCACATTTGAAAGTTCTTGCACATTTGGAGAAACACTCCCAAACAATGGTTCTGAAAGTGGACAGTCAAATGTAAATACCCACTATTTTTGGTAATTGTATATTGTCTTAAAGAAGATACAAAGTTTGTTGTATTTGTATGGTTTGGGTGACCTTCAATGTGAATTTTCCATGTTTTCTTTCTCTCTCTCTTTTTTTTTTTTAAAGTATAACCGTAATTCTGAATTTCCACACAAACATTTGTGGATTTTGAAAAAACAATAATGAACTCAAGTGTTTTAGTCCTCTAATCATGGTTGACATTTAAAATCCTAACCCCAATTTATGTGTTTTGCCTGGGCATTTCCCTGGTTTTTTAAAAATGTGTCAGAACTGCTCAGTTATAAGAGTCCTTGCTTAGGTTATGAACTTCACAAGGATGGACTCTGCTCCTCTTCAGATACCCAACCTGCTTATCACACCCAACACAGGGAGACAGAGCTATATATGATGTGAAGAGGGGAGTATATAATGTGAGTTTATACCTGAAACTATTTTTTGTCTACACTACCACTTTTGTCGGTGAAACTTTTGTCAGTCAGGGATGTGAAAACACATCCCTGATTGACAAAGTTTCACCAGCAGAAGTGCTGGTATGGACAGTGTTATACCTGTAGGAGAGACTTTCCTGATGACATAGCTAATGCTGCTTGTTGGGGATGGTTTAATTATGCTGCCAAGAGAGAGCTGTGCCACTGTAAGGTCTGTAGTGTAGACATAGCCTTAAAGACTAAATAGGCCTCTGTTTCTTCCCAGACCAGCACTACTATTCATTTCCCAAAATGGCATTCGCTTTCTCACTCTCCCTCCAAACATACCCTCTCCTCTGCATATGGTTCCTTACATGCTATTCCTCTTCTAGAGCTGTGGATTTTTTAAAAAAATGCCTATCAGGCCTCATCAGGTATGAGAAAAGACTTGAATAATTAGATAATTCTGCCGAATCCCACCATAGAACCAAACAAAGGCACATGCCCTCATCAACAGCAACAGATAAGCTTGAAGAACAGGAGTACTTGTGGCACCTTAGAGACTAACAAATTTATTTCAGCATAAGCTTTCGTGAGCTACAGCGCACTTCTTCGGATGCATAGAATGGAACACACAGACAGGAGATATTTATACATACAGAGAACATGAAGTGGAAGTATGCATACCAACAGGAAGAGTCTAATCAATTGAGATAAGCTTGGTGTCTGTTAGCTCCACAACAGCTTGGAAAAAACAAACAAACAAAACAAAAAGTTATTTCATCAGTCCATCTTCTTACTCTTATCTCCCAAACAAAATGCCCAATTTACTTAAAGATATCCAGAAACATTACATTCTGACAAAATTCCTGCCAGTAAAGTTTCAGGAAAACAGATTTAGTGAGTAGGAACGCAGAAGGATTTTTTTTAAAAAGGCATTTAATAATGGAAGATTAATTTCAACCTTAACTATGAAAAGAAGATAGTATCTCCCTTATGCATGACTGAACACTGACCACAGAACAAGGTCACAGCACCAGTTTATTTAAAGGCAGAATTCCATTTTGGGCCCAGATAAGAATGTAAGAACATAAGAATGGCCATACTGGGTCAGACCAAAGGTCCATCCAGCCCAGTATTCTGTCTGCTGACAGTGACCAATGCCAGGTGCCCCAGACGGAGTGAACCTAACAGGTAATGATCAAGTGATCTCTTTCCTACCATCCATCTCCACCCTCTGACAAACAGAGGCTAGGGACACCATTTCTTACCCATCCTGGCTAATAGCCATTAATGGACTTAACTAGATAAATTCGTGGAGGTTCTCTTTTAAATCCTGTTATAGTCCTAGCCTTCACAACCTCCTCAGGCAAGAAGTTCCACGGGTTGACTGTGCACTGTGTGAAGAAGAACTTCTTTCTGGGACCCCCTGCCACTTAATCCAACCCACCCGCTCCCTGCCCCCTTACCAAGCCACTCAAAGCAGCATGTGAGCCACGGTGCTGCCCGGCTGGAGCCAGACACGCTGCCACGCTGCCCTGCAGGAGCGCACAGCCACACCGCTCACAGCGCTGCCCATGCGGCGGCATGGCTGTGGAGAAGGGGAGACAGTGGGTGAGGGGCCGGGAGCTAGCTTCCCCGGCCAGGAGCTCAAGGGCTGGGCAGGACGGTCCCACAGGCCCACCGTACTTTGCCCACCTCTGATCTATCTCCACATCCAGCATCGGACGTAAAGTGATGTAGGAGCATTGTCCATTATTGGATAGTACCTGGAGAACTAATTGTGTTGTACTCCAAGTTACTTATCTAAACGAGCCGTGTAATGTTTGAGCATACCCTTAGAATATTAGTAGCAAATTTGTGTGTAGCTATTTGACATAGTAGAGGACTAATAACTTATTATCACTGACTTCCAAGGCCTAAAAGTTTTGTGTGTGTTTCTGTGTGTGAGTTGCAGGATGCGATGTAAAGTACACTTTACATGAATATTCAAGTAGCACACAAGTCATTACCTAAACCATTAGACACAAACGACTCAAGGAAATGCAGATGTCACTCCCATATATGTTTTGGCAGCACTGGCTTTCCATATGCCAAGATAAAAATAATATAAATTTCTCCAATCCAATGGTGAACAGTTGTTAAAGAGTAACAATCCTCACTATTTTATTGTTTCATTAGGATTCTTCCTTATTTATTTTCTCCACACCAGTCATGATTTTACAGACCTCTATCTTTTCCAAGCTGAAAGTCCCAGTCTTATTAATCTCTCCTCATACAGATTCTGTTCCATATCCCTAATCATTTTTGTTGCCCTTTTCTGAACCTTTTCCAATTCCAATGCATCTTTTCTTGAGATGGGGCAACCACGTCTGCATGCAGTATTCAAGATGTGGGTGTACCATGGATTATAGAGAGGCAATAGGATATTTTCTGTTTTATAATCTATCCCTTTCTTAATTATTCCCAACATTGTTCGGTTTTTTGACGGCTGCTGCACATTGAGTCCACAATGATTCCAAGATCTCTTCCTTGAGTAGTAACAGCTAATTTAGACCCCATCATTTTATATGCATAGTTCAGATTATATTCTCCAATGTTGCATATATCAACATTGAATTTCATCTGACATATTGTTGCCTAGTCACCCAGTTTTGTGAGATCCTTTCGTAGCTCTTCGGTCTGCTTCGGACTTAGCTATCTTGTGTAGTTTTGTACCATCTGCAAATTTTGCCACCTCACTGTTTACCTTTTTCCAGATCATTTATGAATATGTTGAACAGCATTGGCCCCAGTACAGACCCCTGGGGGACAATAATATTTGCCTCTCTCCATTCTGAGAGCTGACCATTTGTTCCTACCCTTTGTTTCCTATCTTTTAACCAATTACCAATCCATGAGAGGACCTTCCCTCTTATCTCATGACAGCTTACTTTGCTTAAGAGCCTTTGGTGAGGGACCTTGTCAAAGACTTTCTGAAAATCTAAGTACACTATATCCACTAGATCCGCCTTGTCCACATCCTCGTTGATTCCCTCAAAAAATTCTAGTAGATTGTAAAAGGGAACTTGTGCCTCACGAAAAAAAATATGTTGACTCTTTCCCAACAAATTATGTTCATCTATGGGTCTGACAATTTTGTTCTTTACTATAGCTTCAACCAGTTTCCCCGGTACTGAAGTCAGGCTTACCGGCCTGTAATTGCCAGGATCACCTCTGGAGCCCTTTTTAAAAAGTGGTGTCACATAAGCTATCCTCCAGCCATCTGGTAGAGACGCTGATTTAAAAGCTAGGTTACAAACCACTGTTAGTAGTTTCGCAATTTCACATTTGAGTTCCTTCAGAACTCCTGGGTGAATACCATCTGGTCCTGGTGACTTATTACTGTTTAGTTTATCAATTTGTTCCAAAACCTCTCTAATGATACTTCAGTCTGGGACAATTGCTCAGATTTGTCACCTAAAAAGAATGGCTCAGGTTTGGGAATCTCTCTCACATTCCAAGCAGTCCAGCTATATTCACTTTTGGACCTGATCCTGTGCTCCGCTTAGGACTAAATCAAGAATTGACTCTCCTCTTGTGGGCTCCAAGAAGTAGTCATTTAAGGTGTCAAGAAACTTTATCTCAGCATCCCCTTCCTGAGGTGATATGTACCCAGTCAACATGAGGAGAGTTGAAATCCCCCATTATTACTGTATATTATTTTATTTTTATAGCCTCTCTAATCTCCCTGAGCATTTCAGTCACTATCACCATCCTGGTCAGATGGTCAGTAGTATATCCCTACTGCTATATTCTTATTATTCAAGCATGGAATTACTATCCATAGAGATTCTATGGTACCGTTTGGTTCATTTAAGATCTTTACTTCATTGGATTCTACGCTATCTTTCACATATAGTGCCACTCCACCCCGAGCATGACCTGTTCTGTCCTTCTGATATATTGTGTACCCTGGTTTTATTGTGTCCCATTGATTACCCTCATTCCACCAAGTTTCTGTGATACCTAGTATATCAATATCCTCATTTAACACGAGGCACTTTAATTCACACATCTTATTATTTAGACTTCTAGCATTTGTATATAAGCACTTAAAAAAATTGTCACTTTTTAGCTGTCTGCCATTACATGATGTAATTGAATGGGACTCTTTTTCATTTGACTGTTTCTCATCAGATCCTACCCTAGAGTGACCTGCTGACTAAGTGCTGCTTGCACAAATTAAAGATGCCCGGGGTAGTTATGAAACTGGGTTCTTTGTATTTTCAGGGCTCCTGAATGTTAAAGATTAAAATTAAATGTACCTTGTTTTGTTACAAGAAAGACAAACAGCTCCCTTCTTTTTGTAATTTTACTGTGCCCTTTTGGACATGTCCATCCCTTACCCTCCACATATCTAGCAGTTTCCCTGAGGGGACGTCTAAACATTAAAACGGACTATGCCAATTACATATTAAAAACTTTAAAAGTGATGCTTTGTAGTTCAAATTACTGGAGAAAACCTAGATGTTGTCAAATAAATACTCTTTTTTGCCCTGTACAAGGTGTATGCTTGCACCTTTCCATAAAAGCCAGAAATAGAAGGAAAACTGCTTGCCAAATGGAATCTGAAAACCAGAATTATAGTAAAACTTAAAAAAAAAAAATTACTCGTAGTCAAATTCACTCCAGGAAACTACTGAGTTTGTGTCTACGGAGACTTTAAGCCGCCTGATAATTTTAAAAAAAAGCAATATCATACCAGTTACATAAATCAGTCAGCTGAGAGGTGAAAGTGTTCCTTGAAGTTGAAATATTATTTACATTTCATTACCAGGTCTGGGAACTTCCTGTCATCAGCCTTCCTTATTACTTTCCTGCAAAAGTACTGGCAGGTGGACTCAGGTGGCATTCAGTCAATGCTTTGGCAAAAACAAAAACTGTACTGTGATAAGTTGCAAACTGATTGCAAAGATGCATTCTTGAGCATATCAAGTACATCAGGGTACTTCTCTCCCATAACAGAAAGGTTGACATTTCTCACTCATTTCAGACATGTGCCTATTTAGATAGATGTATTTTAAAAAAATATTATGTCCACTCTGCTCCTCTAATCGTGAAACAAAGATTAGCTCTATTCTGCGCAAATACAGCAAAAAGCCCATACTGAAGTTATTCTCACCATGAAGTTTTGGTACCTTAAATACTCAAAGAAAGCACCTTGCAAATAGTACAATGGAACAGATTAGGACTAAACAGGAGTGTTGTCTCTTTTCAAATCCATCCTCTACATCAGAATTTTTCACTTGGCATAGATTTCCTGGAAGCATGACTGCAGTACAAATAAGTAATCTACCATTACCAGAGTAGGTAAGCAAGTCAATCATTAACATATTTATTCGCATTCACCCGTCAGGTTATAGAAATATTATCCCTAATTTACAGAGGGAAAACAGAGGCACAAAGAGACTATGTGATTTGTACAAGGTCACACAGGAACTCTGTGGCAGAGCAGGAAGTTGAACCCTGATCGCCTATATCCCAGGCTAGCGCCCTAAATACAGGACCTATCCCTCCTCTCTAAACAATATCTGTCCGCCTGTATACTTACAGTTTGTGATTTCACATGCAATCTAGTGTTTTGCCTCAGGTCTAACCCTCCTGTGGGTTAGAGTGTCTGGACCAACTACTTCCTCTGCTGGCTGATGGTCCTGGTAACTCACTCTTTTGAAGTGCATGGTTTGTGCCACAGATCCTGCATTTTGATCCTTTACCCCAGAATCCTCATTTGTGGGAAGATTACAATTTATCCCTAGCATCTGCTTCCTAAAGGCTCCATGAGTAGTACCTTGAGTGGAGAATGCTGCTTATGCCCCATCCCACAATCTTGCCCTTCAGGGCCATAGCTTCCCACTTCCAACATCAGTGTCTTTGGGTAATAGGATAAGCGCTATTGGACAGCCCATCCCGCTTGAGAATCTAGTTCTCAGGAGGATGGAGCAGTCAGTGGGTAGCCTCATTTCTTCATTCTGCTCACCCCCACTTTGATAGGAGCATCAGAGCCAGGGCAAAGAGGTGGGGAGAGGAAGGGAAGAGAGGTCCTTCCCCTGATGCCCCCCCCCCCGGACCAACTGGGTGGGTAGGTGGGAGAAAAAGCAGTTCTTCTCATGCTACCCCCCCCCCCAAACAAGGGCCAATGGGGGGAGGGGAGAGAAGAGAGGTCCTTCCCATTCCACCCCCTTCCCCAATTCAGGGCAAATGAGTGGGGGAGGGGAAAGGTCCTTCCCAGGCTGATCCCTTCCCCAATACAGGGCCAAGGGGGGGGGAAGGGGAGAAGATCCTTCCCACACCACCCCCTTCCCCAACACAGGACCCACTGGGGGGGGGGAAGGGAAGAGAGGTCTTTCCCCTCCCCCCAGCAGAGAACCCCACAGCGCGGGGCCCCAGGACAATGTGAGGGAAGGGGGAGCCCGCCTGGCCCCAGTGCAGCGATCCTTGCCCCCCCCCGGCCCGTGCCCAAGGCCAGGCCCTTGCCCGCCGGCCCGCGGTGCAGGGCTCTCGAGCCGCCCCTACCTGTGACGGGATGGGGGCTCCGGCTCCTCCCTCCCGCGGAGCGGGGCTGCGCCGGGCCCGGCCCGTCTGCCCGGGGGCCGCCCCGAGAGCCCCGCTCCCGGCCCCCCGCCACTCCGGCCGCCTCTCCGGCTCGCCTTTAGTTTGACCTTTTCCGTGTCTCTCCGCTCCCGTCCCCGACACTCTTTGACGTCAGTCCCATAGCAACCAATCCCCGCCCCCTCCAACTCTCGCGCTCGCACACAGGGTGGGCGGGGAACCCGGCGCAGAGTAGCCAATCAGCGCACAGGCCGCCGCCTCCTCTCCCCTCCCCGCCGCTCGGCCGCGCGCGCGCGCGCGCCGCTGCCTCGTGGCCTGGAGGCGCGCGTGCCGGACCAGGGGGTGGGCGGGTGCTCGGCGGCGCGAGCGGTGTGTGTCGCCGCTGCACCTGTGCCTGCGTGTGCCACACCCAGCGTGCGTGCAACGGGCAGCGGCTGCACCCTGGCCGCGCGCGTGGCGGGCACCGTGCACCGGCCTCAGGCCCTGCGCACCTTGGGTGCGTGGGGCACCGGCCGCGGGACACTGGCGAACTTTCCTTTGCCGGCCGCGCTCCCACCTCACAACTGTGAGCGCAGGCCCAGCGGAGGGAAGAGCGGGGCAGCGTAGGGCGTCCGGGCGGAATGCTCCTGGGCTTTCAGTTGGGAAGGAGAAGAGCAGCTGCGCTTCCCCGGCGCTGCTCCTGTGTAGGGTGCGCTTTGCCCCTGGGCAGAGGACAGGCAGGGATGCAAGTAGAGATTCCTGCGCCCGAGTTGCATGTCGCCCCCCTCTCCCCCACTGAACAGGGCCGGCTTTAGGCCAATTCCACCAATTCCCCCGAATCGGGCCCTGTGCCCAGTGAGAATCCCTTCCCTGGCTAGAGGCACCTTTTTAATTTTTACTCACCTGGCGGCGCTCCGGGGTCTGCGGCAGGATTTCGGCAGCGGGTCCTTCGCTTGCTCCGGGTTCTTCGGCGGCGGGTCCTTCAGTGCTGCTGAAGACCTGGAGCGAGTGAAGGACCTGCCTCCAAAGTGCCGCCGAAGACCCGGAGCACCGCCCGGTGAATACAAGCCCCATGTGTTTATATATATATATATTTTGGTCATCCATGCCAGGGCCCTGTCTAAACTGTTTGAATTGGGCTCCGCACTTCCTAAAGATGGCCCTGCCCCTGAGCTAACTCCTGACCTCTAATAATAATACTAATAGAAGATTTACCAGTCTCCTAGAACTGAAAGGGACCTTGAAAGGTCATTGAGTCCAGCCCCCTGCTTTCACTAGCAGGACCAATTTTTGGTCCTGATTCTGAAGTGGCCACCTCAAGGATTGAGCTCACAACCCTTGGTTTAGCAGGCCAATGCTCAAACCACTGAGCTATCCCTCCCCCTCTAAGGAGTTCAGTCTCCTGATTCCTCACTGCTCCTTCCTTCAGGCCCCTGCTCTTGGCCCAGCCCCCTAGTGGTCCAATATCCATCTTCCCTACACATGCTTTCTGTGGCTCCAGGTAGTGGCATTGGAAAATTTTTAGTGGGGGTGCTGAAAGCCATTGAACACAACTGTAAGCCCTGTGTCTGGTGGAAACCACTTCAAGCCAGGGGTGCTTGTGCACCCTCAGCACTAGCATTCCCTTCAGATTCCTAACCTAAAGCCTGCTCTTGCTACCTGGGGGGCACGTGTGCAGAGATTAGCTACTTTCTCTTGGAATAAATGTAACATGGAGGTTCAAGTGTTATATGTAACCCACCACACTGTATGTGCACTGTTACACACTATATACCATCTACTGTACATACACCTTGCTCAGTCATGCACAATACTGTGCACCCTGTGCATGTAACATTCTGTGCAACATGTATATGCTGTGCATAAGAAATAGGCACACTTTATCCACACACAGCTGGCTAGGACTCTGGTCTACATACAACTCTATACATCATGAACTGTACATATGCCATATGTGCTCCATACACCGTTATATACCATTTTCCCATGTGTGCACTGTATACCTGCATGAACACAGTATGCCATGAATACATACATTGTATATTACACATTCACTATACAGCATGTTTCCAAAACTGACAGTTTGAATGAGATTTCAAAGACTTTTGAGTTGAGATTTTAAATATCTCATTGAGGCGTATATAAGATACTTACAGAGAATGGATGCAATTGCTTTTCCTTTAAAATGAATGAGCAGTTGGTTGCATGTGTTCATGGTAACTGAATACCGTGCTCAGACCCTGTTGTTCAAAGGCTGAGGATTTCCAGTGTGCAGGACTTGCACGTGCATTGTAGCTCTACGTTCAGACTCCGTCATTTGAAAAGGAGAGTTCCTAAGGAAAATATGAATGCAGCATTTTTAACAGTCACTGGGCCAAATTCATCCTGCTGTAACTGAAGTCAGTGAAGTTACAAAAGGGATGAATTTGGCCCATTTTGTAGAAACTATACCCTTCCTCTGAGAAACTCCAAACACACTTTGGGCCAAAGCCAAAGACTTGCACTGTGCTACTTGCATGAATAAAACAGCAGAGTTTGGCCTTCTGTGTTTGCTGTTGTTGTATGACTACAATTCATGCCTTACAGTCCAATCTTGCAAAATTCCTATTTACTCTTTGTTGCTATTTACTTTTGTGATTCAGGATAGGGCCCTTAGCTTGTAAACTCTCTGAGAACAGTATTAATTTGTTTGGCACATTTTCACTGTGTACACTTACAGTGATATAATATACAATTATAAATAATAAAATGAAGCATTGCAGTCTAACATAAACCACACAGCATAACATACACACTATCATAAACCACAGGTAAAGGAGGGTATGGAAAGATCAGTATCGAGAAAAGACCTAGCAACTGCAAAACACTAGTGAGGCAAAATTTATCAATTCAGATATAATCTTGGGGGATGGCGGGGGTAACCTTGCAGTTCTTCCTTCTTCATCAGATTGTGGTGGACCCCTGCTTCTAATCTCCATAAGAATAGAAACTTCTGGCACTGAAATGCTGCCCTGAACATGTGTCCCCTCTGCAAACTTTCTTCTCAATGAGATATTGAATGGGGAGGGAGGGAATAAATGGTGATTTCCAACAGTGGTTGGAACTATCAAAGAGGCCTGTGAAAGCCAATTTTGTCTAGAGGGGAAAAATAGAGAGTAGATCTCTGCTTACAATGAGTTCAGACACAGTGAAACTCCAATCACAGAGAAGTAGGCAGAGAATCTAGAAGAATGTCGATGCATTTATTCAATGCTGCTTTTAGTGAATCTCTGCTCAAAATGAAGCTGTTGTATAAAGGAAAATCACTCCAGCAGTAACTGGATATTACAGTGAAGGATTCATTATAAATGCCTTAATTATTGGCCCAATTCTTCCCTCAGACACATGCAGACAACTCCCACTGATTTCAGCTCTCTTTGATTGTTTCTTGGGCAGAATTTGGCCCTATAAAAGAGTTCATTGTGTATATACACACACGGTAATATAGTGCTTGTCATTCATAGTGCTTTATAAAGGAGGGCAAGTGTAATTAAGTCGATATTATGGATGGGACTCTGAGGCACGGACAATGGACTTTGAAGTACAAATAATTTAAAAAATATTCTCGTTTAATCTTTGAAAAATAAGACACCTCACTCAGTCTGTGGCAAATAAAGCAAATATTATGCAAAGATACATAGTACCAGATAATTTGTGCATACAGATAAATGCTATTAAGCCAATGTTCTGGCATGCTGTGTTGAAGGAGAAGAGCAACAAAAATGATTAAAGGTCTAGAAAACATGACCTATGAGGGAAGATTGAAAAAACTGGATTTGTTTAGTCTGGAGAAGAGAAGACTGAGAGGGGACATGATAACAGTTTTCAAGTACATAAAAGGTTGTTATAAGGAGGAGGGAGAAACATTGTTCTCCTTTACCACTGAGGATAAGACAAGAAGCAATGGGCTTAAATTGCAGCAAGAGCAGTTTAGGCTGGACATTAGGAAAAACTTCCTAACTGTCAGGGTGGTTAAGCCCTGGAATAAATTGCCCAGGGAGTTTGTGGAATCTCCATCATTGGGGATTTTTAAGAGCAGGTTAGGCAAACACCTGTCAGGAATTGTCTAGGTAATACTTAGTCCTGCAACTAATGCAGTGGACTGGACTAGATGACCTCTCAAGGTCCTTTCCAGTCCTACGATTCTATGAAAGTGTCTCTTGCTGACCCTTAAGAAAATGTAAAAAGAAAAAGCTCTTAATGTTAGATTTTAACAGTGTGTGTATTTGTTTTAGGCACTTTTAAATATAAATTGAATATATCATAGCTTTTTATTCCAAAATGCCATCAATCCATATAAATTTGACCTGTCTGCTTTATGTGTTTCCACAGACTTATAGGAAACTTTCAAATTAAGTGGGCTGGAATATTTGATGCTTTCTTACCTGTGTTTCAGAGCCCACATGCTTCTGCTGTGGAAATGGTTACATTTTGCTTTATGGCATAAATGCATGGTCTGGTGAGAGCCAGGAGACTGGGAGTCAGGCGTTCTGGGTTTTCTTCTTGGCTATGCCACAAACTTGCTTTGTGACCTTAGGGAAGTCATTTTATCGCTGTGTGCCTGAATTTCCCCATCAGTAAATGGGGGATAATACTTCCTGATGTAAGCAGAGTCAGGATGAGCTCTATCCTGACATCTGGTGGTGAATTGTGGCGAGTTGTGGAAAAGAACTTCAGGGGCTGATCTCGTTTGCATAGGCACACCCACCCCGCCTAGCATGAGCCCACAGCAGCCCATATGGTCACTTTGGCTGATGTGGGATCCCCAGTTTCTCTGTTATTGGGGCAGGAAGAATAAGTGTTGTTACCCTGATTATGTGAGTTAAGGACAATGAAACTGTTTTATGACAGAGGGACTTGCCATCAACTAAGTAGCACTCGCTAGACAAGGGACATGGGTGCCAAAACCTGGTGAATAGAGAGAGGTTGGGGACAGGTATTTGTACTTGATGGTATGAGCCCCTTTTGAGGGCTTGCTCTGGCTAAATATCAGAGCTAATTTTAATTTTATTAGGAGTCTAGTTATAGGCTGCTGAGCTGAATTCACTTTGGGCCAATGGTGCACCAGCACTGAGGCTCCCCTACTACAATCTAAAATCACTAAACAGCTGAAATCACTGAGTGCTGTGGTGGGGTCCTGAAGATATGTTGCAGAGCAGTTTGTGGAACGGCTGGAGTGGCTCACGGGATGGCTGGTGGAGCAGAGTGGCTGGTGGAATGGCTCATGGTGAAGGCTGCAGTGGAACCCCATGGAGAGGTGGGGCAGTCAGCCTCAGACTATGTAAGGTTCCCCCTTAACACCCCATGTGCCCCTTCTCCCCTGCTCTGGGCTGGGAGGTAAAATTCTGCAGATAAACTTTTGAACTCTGGGGCTGCACTGATCAGGGACAGAGACTTTTGGGTTGTTGGACTTAAGACCCTGAGGGGAAAAGGATACTGCCAAACTTACTTTGGGGGGGGAATATCTTTTGCTCATGGTTTGTGTTATGAATCCTGTTTGTGGTGTTTCCCCAGCATAATACTGCATTGTTTCCCTCCTTTATTAAAAGGATTTTGCTACACTCAGACTCTGTGCTTGCGAGAGGGGAAGTATTGCCTCTTGGAGGCGCCCGGAGGGGTGGTGGTATGTAATTGTCCCAGGTCACTGGGTGGGGGCTCGAGCCGGTTTTGTGTTGTGTTGTTGAAATGGAACCCCTAGATACTGAACCCGGCCCTTGTTGCTGCCAATTCAGATGGGCAGAAGGGTTACATTTACATTATGCTGGGGGGATCACAAAACTTAATTAACTTTTATAGGGAAATGTGCAATTTGCTGATAAAAAGCACTATTGTAAGTCTATAATAGTTCAAGTGAATCTATGGTAATAGTCAATCAGTCCAGTGAGACCAACCAGTTCACAGATGAAGTTCAGCGACTCTAAGTGGGAAAACCTCAAATATTTTTACTGTGTTTTATACAGTAGGATTATATAATCCATGAGACAGCCACAGCCTGATTGGCTCAGTCATATTTTATGCAGCCGTTCTTTCACCCAGTAATGACCTTGAAACTGGCAAGAGCCAAATTCTGCTCTCACATCTGTGCAACTATTATTTGCATTCCAATAGCACCTAGAGGCCCTGTTGTGGGAGACACCCTACAAATATGTAACAAGACTGCCTCTGCCTTGAAAAGTTTACAGTCTAAATAAATTAAAGGTAGGCGGGAAACAGGCACAGAAAGGTGAAATGTCTGTCCCAAGGTCCCATAGCAAGTTAGAAACATTGCCAGGAACAGTGCTCCAGTCTTCCAAGTCCCAATCTAGCACTGTAATGCACTGTTTTTCTAGATTTCAACCACAAATATAGGATGGATTTGATTCTATGTATGTAATTAAAAACATTGGTAGATATCTATGCCCTGACTGAGGCAGCAGAGTTTATAGCAGATTTTGCCCTTTGATTTTTGTGTATATTTGGTTATAGAAAGAGTTGCTTTTTTAAGAAAGGCAGATTCTTTACAATACTTAGGCAAAGATCACATTATTTTGTACTTAAAGTTCCATTTACTTCAATAGGGGCAAGATTTCATCTTAAGCATCGTCAAATGACCTTCATGAGATCCCAGGGATCAACATATTTTCCTTCTGATTATTTACCCAGAACCAGTACTTAGAAGAGTTCACAGTGGTCTTGAACCCATTTGTGTTTGTTTGGCAGTGATTTATATTCCCAGTAGGTCATGAATACTGAATCTTAATATCATGCCATCTAGTTACTCTCCTATTTATTTCCCCATCATCACCACTCCAACTGCAGTTTCATTTGAACAGCCAATATTTGACATAACGTTAGAGGTAAATACAGTTTGCGTGAGGTTTTAACTCATGACAAGGTTTCACCCAGCTCATAACATACCGTTCATAAACTGGGCTTCCTCACTTTCATATGGTATAAAGTGTCATTTTCAATTCCTGGAATCACTTCCTTTGGCCATTTAACTACTTTAGGTCAAAGCAGTTCCTATTTTGGTTAAGGCTTCTTTCTAACTCTGTTTTCTTATTTATTTACAATACGTACTAAAGTCTCACGCAAAACTTTTTCTGTGATATGAATCTTTTTAAATCTGAATTTGAATCTGCCTTCATAATTTTTCTCCCAAACTTTGGATTTTATACTGCCTTGCAGACACTAGGGTTTTCTTTTATCTCATTTTGCTTTGGACTCAGCAGATATTCAATGACAATCTATACTGGTTGCTTGAAAATTCTCCAAGACTTACTGCAACTAGGTACCTTAGTTTCCTGTGTTTTAATATGCAAAAGTCATGCAAACTTTTTATTTCATAGAGAAGGCCAGGTCTTCAGCTGGTGTAAATAGGTATACAACCACTTAAGTCAATAGACCTATGCTGATTTACATCAGCTGAGGATCTGGCTTTTCTTGCAAAAATAAAGATTCAGGTCCCTGGCCAATAGGAAATGGCATTGTCCCTTTTGATCCTGAGAGGTTCTCTGCACTCCAACCCCTAATGTCCTTCTGCATTAGGTTAGCAATCATTGGAATTATTAATAATGTAGATGTAACTGACAAAGCTGCAGGCTGAGTTTTTATGGGCTTAGTTTAAAGCATTGTTCCACCTTCCTTCCTTATTGCACCTCCACATTTGATGGGAAGCAGTCTACACAGGCCCAAATCTGGAAGAAGTAAGTCTTATTGCAACCCTAAGAGTACCTCAGTGCCAGAGAGCCAGGGGCTCCCTATTATCTAACTGAGCCACAGCTGATCTGGCCAACTCTGTGTACCCCAACTCGTTGTCATAAACTGTATCTAAAAGAACAGGAGTACTAGTGGCATCTTAGAGACTAACAAATTTATCTGAGCATAAGCTTTCGTGGGCTAAAGCCCACTTCATCGGATCCATAGAGTGGAACACACAGACAGAAGATATTTATACATACAGAGAACATGAAAAGGTGGAAGTACCCATACCAACTGTAAGAGGCTAATTAATTAAGAGAAGCTATTATCAGCAGGGGAGAAAAACTTTAGAAGTGATAATCAAGATGGCCCATTTCGGACAGTTGACATGAAGGTGTTTAACATGGGGGAAATAAATTCAATTAGTGTAATGACCGAGCCATTCCCAGTCCCTGTTCAAACCTAAGTTAATGGTATCTAGATTGCATATTAATTCAAGTTCAGCAGCTTCTCATTGAAGTCTGTTTTTGAAGCTTTTCTGTTGCAAAATTGCCACCTTAACATCTGTCACTGAGTGATTAGAGAGGTTGAAGTGTACTCCTACTGGTTTTTTGAATGTTATGATTCCTGATGTCAGATTTGTGTCCACTTATTCTTTTGAGTAGAGACTGTCCGGTTTGGCCAATGTACATGGCAGAGGGGTATTGCTGGCACATGATGGCATATATCACATTGGTAGATGTTCAGGTGAACGAGCCCCTCATGGCGTGGCTGATGTGATTAGGTCCTATGATGGTGTCACTTGAATAGATATGTGGACAGTGTTGGCAGCGGAGTTTGTTGCAAGGATAGGTTCCTGGGTTAGTGGTTTTTGTTGTATGGTATGTGGTTGCTGGTGAGTATTTGCTTCTCCTGATCTCCTGTTCTTTTTGCTGATACAGACTAACACGGCTGCTACTCTGAAACCTGTATCTAAAAGGTATCATGTAAGGTATCATATGCGAACCAGTAACACATTGGACATTAATATTTTGTGTGGTGTATATATGAGTGATATATGTGCTGGAAATATGTTCTTAAACTTTGTTTAGCATATAGGGCTTAAGTCATCCCACCCTAGAATGAGACATATGGTCCCACCAGCTTGAATGTGTCACCAATGTAACTTGAGCAAAGAGACACAATGAGAGTACGTTTACATAAAAGATAAACAAAGCTGTCAAACTAGCAAGTGGGAGAGAGAGCCACTTAACTGTCTCAACAGGAGCGGGGAGGAGACTGCAAAAATTAACATGGCATCAGCTCCCTCATAGACATAGCAAGTTGAGTCCCTGGGATGGCTTCCTGACTTTGAAAACAAAGATAAAACTTTGGGGATATTGTTGTTAGGTTTTAACCTTAGAATTTTAATCTTAGTATTTTTACTTTTACTTTTTTGTTTGTTTGTAACCATTTCTATCTCAATTCCTTCTACTCGGTATCATTTAAATGTCTGTTCTTTGTAAATAAACTTAATCTTGTTTTCTTACACAACTATCTCAGTGCCGTGTTTCAAATTGAAGAGTAAAATTCTCAGCTAAACTAACAGACTGGTGCTGTGTACTGTCTCTTTTAAAGGAGCAGCAATATGGGTGGCACGTAATGGAGGCTGGGGGAGGCCAGGACTCCCCAAACCTTGTATCACCTGGGGAGGCAGTGGCAGATTACTGCATGGGCTCCAGCCAATTTGGGGCCCCTGGAAAAATCTCCCCCTGGGGCTGGGGGAACTCTCACTCCACGGCAGGGGCACAGAGCTTCTCTGGTCTTGGGGCCACAATGGAGAGGGGGAGAGGACTGAAAGGAGCAAGTGAAGGGTGGGGCCTTGGGGGAAATAGGTGGAGTGGGGGCAGAACAGGGGGATGAGCTCGAAGCTCCACCGCTGCAGCCCTCGGCTGTGGGGAGGAGGGACTCTGGGCTCGGAGTTCTGATCAGGGCTGAGAGCCCTCCCCCTACCCCCAATGGCCCCAACCGAGCTCTCAGCCCCTGCTCAACTGGTGCCATCGGGGGGACAGGGGTGTTGAGAGCAGCGAGCGGGCTGAGTGCAGCGAGCCCTTCCCACCATGGCTGGAAGAGGCATGGACTTGGCTGGAAGAGACAGGGCAGGGGGACAGCCTCCCCAAGGGAAGCTTCACCTGCCACGCATGAGCAACAAACTTGATAATGTGAATGCTACAGTGAGAGGGACTGGACACTGCAGAGGAGATGGTTTTGGCAAGACTTGGAACTGGTAGGGCTGTTGGTGTCACTCTGGAAGGAGTAACCACACTTGTGTGCTGTAAACAAGCTGCTGGTCAGGGCAATAAGCCAGAGCTGCACAGGACTGAAGCACCCAGGGTTACAGGGTGGTGACAGAACCCCTTAGTGGTCTGGGTGAACTCCCAAAGCATCACACCTAGATATCCCCCAAACTCTTTATTTCCATTGTACCAGCTTAAATATTTTTTCTTTTTGTCATGTACTCTCTTACGAGTACCCGGGTTCTCATGTCAGAAGTGTATTTTTCCCTCCCTGCAGGAAGATACACAAATACAATAAGAGACAAACTAATATACCAAGGAGCTTCGCTATTTTTACATATCTATTTTAAAAAAACCTCTTTTATACAAACAAAATTAGAACTAAATTAAGTACCCAAAATTTAGTAGCTGCATGGTTAGGTTTGGGGTAGTTGGGTGGAAGGAAGGTATATGGGAGCATGTGGGTATTGGAGAGATGGCGGGAATTGTTAGGCTGGGGGCACTGGGAGGTGATGCCACTGTGGAGGGGCAGGGCAACCTGGTTAGGTGTAGTGAGTATATGGGAGCTCTGGGGCATAAGTGGGACTGAGCATGCTGGGGGTGTTTGGAGGGAAGGGGCCATCATGTAGGGGCATGGCCATCTAGGTATTGTTTTGCACAGACTGGACTAGGGAGGGAGGCTGGCAGCGGCAGGCCATGGTTTTAGTTAACAGATGACAAAGGAAGGCTTCTGGGGCAGGTCTCCGCTGGTTGGTAATGAGATACCTGAAGCACAGGGGAGTCAGCAGCATTAGTAACTCAGGAGTCAATGCCACCAGTTCTGATGGCACCCTGGAGGATCTCATTGGGTATTTGTGTTGGATTCTGGGCCTACCTGGTTGGCAACAGATAAATCCTCACCAACAATATGCAAGCTGGCAGTGGGGTTCTTGCCCCTTATGTCCTGGGTGGTAAGTTTCCTCCTCAGTCACAATGGTAGTTGCCCAGTAGCCTGGGTAGCAGCTGAATCCCAATCCACAGTGTTCCAGGCAGTAGCTGTCTGGGCCCCGGGTAAGCATGAGGGCTTCAGTTGCTTGGGTGGCTAGTTATCTCAGCCGGGTCAAGAAGGGCCTTGATTTGAGCATTTCCTGGCTCCTGTTCTGCTGAGCTGGCACTTTTTTGGCTTTGAAAGCATCAGCCTTTGCCTGAGTGGCCAGGTTTATGGCCATGCTCACTTCCACTTGAGCCCAATTAATTTTTTTTTAATTGGCTTTGCTTTGCATCGCTGCAGCATCATTGAAAGGGATTGTTCCTGAGTCCTCTGGCCTTCCAGAGGAACCCAGGAAGAGCTCCGGTGGGCTGCTGAATTAATTGGGACTACAAATTTACCCTAATTGTAAGCTCAACTGTGGAAAGTAAGCAAAAGTTTATAAAATGTCACAGTAACCTATAACAATAAATGTTAATGGGTAATGGTGCAAAAGGGAGATAAAGGAATTCAAACAAAAAAGCCTACTAACATAACTCAAGGAGTGTGTTAAAATCATGCCTAAAATCATGGTAAACAAAAGAAGTGTGGAACTGGAAATCGAAGGACAGAAATTAGGTGTGTCGGAAAATAGGCTTAACTGGTGAACAGAATAGTAAGGGGCTGGAATATCCTGCCCATCACCCCTGGGGGTGGGGGACTGTGTGCAAGCTAACAACCATTGCTGACTGGGAGATGGGTGGTCCAGAAAGAGTGAGCTTCACCATCATGGCCGACAGTCATCTGGGACCTCGGAATCTACTGTGACACCATTGGGCCTTCTAAAAGAAATTACGATCAGACCAGGCCTTAGAGAGAGACCCAGATGATATTGTCACCTCCAGTGGCTTTGGCTAAATCCCAAACACCTCCTGGGATGTGAGACTTTGGTTCCTTCTATCATCCCTCTAAGGGACATAGAGAATTATTATAAGTATAATTCCTTATGATCCTCATAGATTAGAAAAGCTATTCACCTCTGTTCATCCCCCAAAAGGATCCACCTAGGAAGTAAAAGCAATAAGAAAATGGTTCATATCATGAAAGATACTTTGTCTAAGGATCCACAGCCAAGGTTGGAAGTTCCACTTGGCAAGAATAGAAACAAAAATGGCTAAATTAAAAGTAATTATTGTTAATCACCTCAGCAAGAGTCTCTCAGAATTTGCATATGGATAAAACCTCTTTTTCTCTCCCAGCCTAGTTAAAAAGAACTCCAAAAAGTTACCAAGCAGGGTCCCACTGTGCTTTCCTATGCAGAGTGGCCCACTGCACACTGAGTGGATCAAAAGATGGGTGGGGAGGCTGCAAGTTAACCAAACTAGAAATAACTGTCTGTGCAACTGAATGTCAAATACTGTAGAGCAGTGGTGGGCGACCTGCAGCCCGTGGGTCACACGCAGCCCATGAGGGTAATCTGCTGGCAGGCCACCAGTTTGTTTACATTTGCACGGCCGCCCGCAGTTCCCAGTGGCCATGGTTCGCCGTTCCTGGCCAATGGGAGCTGCGGGAAGTGGTGGCCAGCATGTCCCTGCAGCCCGCCCCGCTTCCCGCAGCTCCATTGGCTGGGAATGGTGAACCGTGGCCACTGGGAGCTGTGTGCGGCCGTGCAAATGTAAACAAACTGGCGGCCCGCCAGCAGATTACCCTCATGGGCCGCAGATTGCCCTGTGCTATGCCTGTACTTCTCCAGCAGTGAGGTTGCAAGTGAAAGTCAACATCAGAGACGGAAGCCACTGTCCTTTTCTCTCTCTCCTTTTGAGTGCATTTACCTTGTTTGTCTTTCAGGAAATGGGAATTGGATTTTAACAACAGCTCCATCCCATCTCGACTAACTTTGCTCATTTCCCATTAACGACAGTTAATACAATCTTTTATGCAATCTAAAAAACCTGTTAAATGGGAGTGGGGATAGGGGTGTTCCTTTGAATCTTTCTACTGCTAACCCCCTCCTCCCAGGAATATTGTTAAAATAAAAGCCTGCCTTCCTTCAAATGCTGTAACTGTTTTTCCTTTTTCTATATTTTTAATGAAAAGTTGATGGTGTGTTTGCCATGGTCGAAGCAGGCCACAGTCTCTGTTCTCAAAGCCCAGAACTTTAAAACTGTTGATGTTGTACAGTAACAGGGTCATATTCAATCCTTTGACTCTTTGGATCCATTTATTCCATCAAAATTAATACAGCAGGGTCCCACTGCTCCAGAATGGCAGAGTGTGGCATCAAGTTGTTGCAGAACATCACACCTAAGGGCTACTAGGAAGCTTAGTCAGCACTGTGATGAAGAGTTCCCACCAATAAGAAGTGGTGGTGTATGGGAGATGATGGAAGAGAGTATGGCACATGTGGGCAGAAGGGATCACACAGAAATGTGGTCTGAGTTTAATTCTGGGGTGGCTGAAGGCAGGGGCGGCAAGTTGTATGGGCCCGTGGTGCCCACGCTCCAGGAATATTCAGAGAACAGGGCCCCAGCTCCACCAATGTTTGGGGCCAGATCTCTTCCCCTCAGCCCTGCCTGCCGCCCCCGCGTGCCTCCCCTGAAGCATCTCCCGGCCCCGCCTGCCACCCCCAGGTGATTTAAAAGGGCCTGCAGACCCCCACCACCACCACTGGCAGCGAAGTGCGGCTAAAATGTCTTCCTGCCGGCCCTTGCTCTGCACGACGTGTCACTCCTGGAAGTGGCCAGCATGTCCCTGCGGCCCATTGGGGGAGGGGTTTTCTCCACACACTGCCCCCGCCCCTAGCGCCGACTCTGCCATTGGAACTGCAGCCAATGGGAGCTGCAGGGGTGGTTCCTGTGGGCAGTGGCACACAGAGACCCCTAGCCCCCCTGCTTAGGAGCCACTGCCAGAGGGGTGTGCGGGTCGCTTTCGGGAGCCGCCCAAGGTGAGCGCCTCACCCCCTCCTGCACCCCAAAGCCCTGCCACAGCCTAGAGCCTGCACCCCATACCCAAACTCCCTCCCAGTGCCTGACCCCCCTCACCCCCTCCTGCATGCCAACCTCCCTGCCCCAGCCCAGAGCCTGCACCCTGCACCCAAACTCCCTCCCAGAACCCGACCCCTCACCCCTCCTGCACCCAAACTCCCGCCCCAAGCCTGCACCCTGCACCCCCTCTCACACCCAAACTCCCTCCCAGAGCCTGCACCCCAACTCCCTCCCAGAGCCTTAGGCAGGTGGTGGGGGCGGTGGCGGGACTTGGATCCGTTCTGGGCACCACTAAAAATTATACAAACTTGCCGCCCCTGGTGAAGGGCAAGGCGGGGGAGTCAGGAGAGGAAGAGGCAATATTTTGGGGCCATGTTGCCCATCCTTAAATTCCACAAACCTACTCCGTCCTCCACTGGAGTTTGGAAAAAGAGGAACTAAACACAATTTGACTTTTTTCTTTTTAAAAATCGCTCTTTTCTCTAACGAAATCTGAAGTTAAACCCCTCATCAAATTCAACCCTACCCGGGGAAACCTGTCTTGGTGCTGGGAAGACATGTCAGACAAGCCGGTGCGGCCTGTAAAATTCTCAAAGGGGGGAAAAGGGATCCTATGCCAGGCATAGAGTCTGGTTGACAGTAGCAGCCACAGCAGTTGAAGAACGGGATGCTCAAGGGACAGGCAGTGAATCTCAGAAGGGCAAGAGAAACAAAGGAAATTGGGGCAGAGACATTAGCTCATTTAAATCAATCTTCCTTTACTTACAATCTTCCTTTGGCATTTATCTTTCCACTCTCTCTCCCTACTGTCTCCTCCCATTATAAAAGTAACACCACCATGTGATGATTATTTAATTCATTTACACTGTCTTTCATCTACCAGGATCCCAATAGTTTTCCAGATGGGACAGACTGATTCACTATTTCTTGACCTGTGTAGCTGATTCTGTGTAAGCAATAGATCAGGTGCCAAATGCTGAGAGTAGCAGCCACTGTGCTTAAATGCAGGGTTGGGTAAAAGTGGAAACTCAACAAATAGGCAGAGGAGAAAGGGGAGGTGGGATATGGATTTGGATGGGCAGGAGGATTGAAGGGGAGGACACAGGAAAAGGTGAAGAAGGTGGGGAGGACAGGAGGAGGAACAGAGACAATGCAGCGGGGAGCAGCGTTGAGTGTGAAGCGGAAGCATGGTTAGGAGATAGCAATTAATGGAAGGAGCAATGAATCAGACCAAACCCGAGTAATCGAGCACATTAGCAGGCTAACCAAGTGAGTTTAATAGAACCATATATTCCAAGCTAGTCACATGAATACCAGAGAGACAGGCTGGGGAGAAGGACAGACAGACACACTATAGAGCAGTGATCCCCAATGCAGTGCCCGCGGGCGCCATGGCGCCCACCGGGGAATTTATGTGTGCCCACCTAGTGCCCAGCAGGGGAGAGAAGCCAGGGGCCTCCGCCTGCTGGGGTCAGAGTACTCCGGGGCTGCGGGCGCCGGTGTTCGCAAGGACAGAGGCTTCTCTCCGGCTTCTCTCTTCTCTCTGGATTCATATATTATGTAATATTAAATATGATGATTTTCGTATTATTTAATGTACAAATACAAAATAAGCCTTGCAAAATTGTTGGCGCCCGCCACACTCTTCTGAAAACATGAATGTGCTATTGGCCACAAAAAGGTTGGGGGCCACTGCTATAGAGTTTACAAAATGTTACTTTTTGTTTCAGTTCTGTAATTTTTTTCACAATTTCTTTGCATCTCCTTGCTTATTACGATAATGATATTTGTGTGACAGGTTCCCCCGGGGGTGCCACCTGGAACTGGGGTACCACTGAGCCCCCTTGATCCTCCAGCCTGGGCTCCCTTTACGCTGTACTGCTGTGACCAGCATGCACTTTCACCAGCACACACACAGGTAGGGGCACACCCAGCTGCAGTTACATGCAGATGCTGTGATCAGCTAGGGAACTTCCCAGCTACTCAGGCACGCACCCTGTCTGGATGTAAACCCAAAACTAGACCGTCTTGCGCCGCACAGAGTAAGCTCATGAAATTTGCCCCTTCCCTCAGTATGGAGAGGAATATACAACAGTGTGCGCTACTTTGCATTTATCAACTCTGAATTTCATCTGCCATTTTATTGCCAGTCACCCAGTTTTGTGAGATCCCTTTGTAACTCTTCACAGTTTGCCTGGGACTTAACTATCTTGAGTAGTTTTGTATCATCATCATTTTTGCCACCTCACTGTTTACCCTTCTTTCAGATAATTTATGAACATGTTGAACAGCATTGGTCCCGGTACAGACCCTTGGGGGACACCACTATTTATCTCTCTCCATTCTGAAAACTGACCATTTATTCCTATCCTTTGTTTCCTATCTTTTAACCAGTTACTGACCCATGGGAGGACCTTCCCTCAGATTCCATGACCGCTTATTTTGCTTAACAGCCTTTGGTGAGGGACCTTGTCAAAGGCTTGCCAAAAGTCTAAGTACGCTGTATCCCTTGTCCACATGCTTGTTGACCCACTCAAAGAATTCTAGTAGATTGAAGGGGCATGATTCCTTTTACAAAAAACATGTTGACTCTTTCCCAACAATCATGTTAATCTATGTATCTGATCATTCTGTTCTTTACTATAGTTTCAACCAATTTGCCCAGTACTGAAGTTAGGCTTACTGGCCTATAGTTGCCAGGAGCCTTTTTTAAAAATTGGCATCACATTAGCTATCCTCCTAAATGATAGGTTACGAACCAGTTAGTAGTACTGCAATTTCACATTCGAGTTCTTTCAGAACTCTTGGGTGAATACCATCTGGTCTTGGTGACTTATTACTGTTTAGTAATAACACCTCTGCTCCCTGATGCACCCTGCACTCCAAAGTACCTCTGCCCCAATGAACCCACATTCCCCATGCCTCTGCCCCGATGCACTCAGAACTCCACCAACACCTGTGTCTTGATGCACCCAACACTTGCACAATGTCTCTGTCCTGACACATCCACCACTCCCCAAATCATGAGATTTCAGAACCCTACACTCAAACACTGGAAAAACAGGAAATGCTCATTTAAGTATCCCCAAGTACTCCATATATGTTAACATTAGTTCAAACCAAGCACTAATTTAAGATGATCTAGAGATGCACAATGAAAATAATGCTTCCTGCGCACTTTGTGGTATTGGGAACTGTGTCTTTAAGACTTTAAACAGAGAGAGAGAGAGTCTGGGCAGAGCAGTATGAAGCTCCTTTTATGCACAGCCAGTTGGAACAGGACACAGGATAAAGCAGAACTCGTGCAAGCTTGTTAAACAATGAGTGATCGCTGAACACTCCCAACCTTAACGCTTCCCCCTTTGCTATGTCAGCACACAGAGTTATGGTAGCTCTATGTGTAATGATGCTATTGAAATTGGGTGTCATGTTGCATCAGTCAAGAGTTGTCATGGCTACATGACAAACATTGACATGTTCTGTGGAGAGTTAAGATACTTTGACTTTATGTATTCTTTGTTAGACTAGGTTGTGATAAAAATGAGCATCCACGTTCTTTTCCTACTAACACCTTCGATGTAGAATGTTGATATTGTATTGTACTCATATGTGCAGCAAAGTTGTTATACTCATCATTTTCACATGGTTGTTTGTTTTATTATTAATGAATGTAAAGCACTTTTTAGAAGCAGAAGCTCTATTTGCATGCCTTTGATTCGTTTATCGGAGACTGCGTGAGAGATCTTCAGCTTTGCATAATTCAGAAATTGAGAAGGAGACATTATGCATTCTCTAGAACTAGGACATTTTGAGTTCCAGTGATTTGATTTTTTTTTTTTTACTTGCAGTAGCTTTATATCTTATCCAAAAGAGCACAACATTTAAGAGCCAGATCTCACAAGTCCGTACGCATATGAATAGGCAGTACAAGTAACCTTACTGAAGTTAGTAGAATTATGCACACAAGGGCTGCTCATATGAGAAATGGCTTGCTGATTTCTTGATGAGATTGATTGTTTGGCACATGTTCCACTGAACTAGGATGAGCTGTGAAGCTTGATGACAGGTGACCTTGTTCATGAGTATCCATTAGTTTAGCCTCGTCCTACTAGTCAGTCTTAAGTAGGCGTTAGTAGGACCTGCTGAATATTGGCAAAATCCTTCAAAATGCTAAGCACCTCTATTGCTTCTTAATTTCAATTGGAGTTGCAGGTGCTCAGCACTTTCCAGGATTTGCTCCTATATCATGAAAGGACAGAAACACGCTGTAAAAGGCTGTAAAATGCTCACATTCTATTTTATTTTTTAAAAAAAGAGAGTCTGACCTCATGAAAGGAAGTTATCGTCTCTCTTCATTTTGCTACAGGTGTTGTAAAACTGGTATTTAAATTGTAGTTTCCCTCTGACAGTTAAGGGGAAATATAAAAATTAAAATCTGTTAGATAAAAACTCCAACTTCAGGCCAAAAAAAAAAAATCCTAAGGAAAAACGGACTCTTTTGGGTCATTGAGATAACACTAAAAAAAAAAAATTCCACTAACATTGTAAGTGCTGAGAGATTTCATGTTATCTTTGGTGCCCCTCTCTGTCATTTTTGTGGGGCACTATGTTACAGTGGGGCCCTGCTGGTGCTGTTAGAGGTAACAGTCTATCAACATTGCTATTATAAACCCCATTTATATAACTTGGGTGTACACATTCGCTGCCATTTGAAACTTGTTACAAGAAGGTATAACCCACTATGATATTTTAATGGACTGACAATTTTTCAATTAGAAGAATTTTAAAAAGACTAAACGACCACTGAAAGAAGCAGCTAATAGCATCATCATTACAATAATTTGTATTACCATAGCGCCTAAAAGCCCTAGTCATGGTCCAGGACACCAACTGAGCTAAGCACTGTACAAAGACAGAACAAAAAGATAGTCCCTACACCAAAAAGCTTACAATCTAAAGACAGTATTTATAAAGCATGTAATTGTAAGTATAGGTTATTTTATGTGTGTTCAAATAACAAATGTCTTTGTTTCCTTAACTTCTTGTAGGTTATTAGTCCATTAAGTGGGGTTTGGAGTACTTAAATTTGTTTTATTGAATTTATTGCTGGTGAAAGATGTTAAATTGAGAGTTCTGGAAAATGCAATTCAATTGATTATTATTTACTTGTATTTTGACATGCATTTGGGCCCACTCAGGATTTGGGCATATGACAGGGTGCTGGCTCAGAACCTCTGAGCCAGGTATCTGTCACGCCTGCTCCAATCAAGAAAGGGGAATTGGAGCTGGCTAAGTCAGCCCAGGCCTGAGTGGCAAATGGGGAACAGCTGTTGGCCTCCTTAGCCAGGGCCTACATAAAAGCTGTCAGGAAGGCAGCCAGGAAGGGGGGGAGAGAGAGAAGAAAGAGCGAGCATGGGTGATTACACCAATGCAGAGGTGTCTGGCTGGTTTGTGGGTGCAGCAGGGGCAGAAGCAAGGGGGGGCCCAGCGACGCCTTGTTACAGGGCCCTATTGTGCTAAATTTTGTACATACACATAATTATAATTCAAGGAAAGCACTTAAGCATGTGCTTAACTTAAAGCACGTGTGTAAGTACCTATCCTGAATAGGGAAGCTTTCCTGAATTGGGACCTGTAAGAGACAGTCCCTGCCCTGAAGCCTGTATAAACAAGACATACAAACTAGGGAGAAAAGAAGCATTATTATCTCTGTTTTACAGATGGGGGAACTGATGCACAGAGAGATTCAATGACTTGCTCAAGGTCCCACAGGAAGCCTGTGACAAAGCCAGAAACTGAATCCAAATATCCCGAGTCCTAGTCCAGTGACTGAACCACAAAACAAAACAACAAAAAACGTATCTTTTTATTTAACCACTGAACAGGTACCAGTAAGTCTGCTTATGAGTCATTTCACTGTAATAATCATGGGAAATGGGCCCGACATCTATCTTAGTGCACCAGCTCTGTCATGGCCACAGTGGTAGAAAAATGTATTTAACCAGCCTCAGTGGTATAGATAAGTCATCGTCAGTCCAAGCTTTCCTGACACTGCACCAATGGTTCTCAGCATGACCTGGAAGGACCCCCCACTTTAGGATAGAGAAGGTAGATCTGGCTCCAGGTCTAATCATTTCTTGGTCCCTCTGCTAAGCTTGAAAAATGGGAAGGCAGATATTCCCCATTGCCGTGGTAGTGACTCTTTGGTTGGGATGGGTGGATTTCTTGTATTCCCCTGCAGTTTTTTCTTTTGCTATTTATTTTTAACATTGCCTTCCCCACCCTATGACAGGACACAGCTCCCTCCAGAACCCAAAGAGTAATGTGATGTACTCTCTCTTCCATACGGGACTATGCACACTGCCAGGGAAGTGAGTTATACATCCAGACTTAAATCCCCTCTACAGTGATGCATTTTGCTGCCACTAAAGACTGCGTGCGCAGTAACTTTTATTAAAAATATTCATAAATATATTTTACCACTTGGACTTAGTGGAAATGCACAACTGCCTCATTGACTCAATAGATTTAATTGCTCTCCAGGAGCTTTTATGGTCTATTGTCTCAATTATAAAATGAATTACATAGTCCCCAAGTACTTACTCACTTTGCTTTCAAGGAGAGTGAAAAGATCAAGTTGAAGCAGGAAATTCAACAAAAAGGACGTCATTTTATTGGAATTCTTCACCTTCTCTGTTAGGAAGGAAAGGTCATCAAGACGAGTCCAAGCTATTTGCTGATGACATATTTTATCCCTGCTGAAGCCATTAAAAGCTCTGAAGTACATCAACTCAGGAGCTATATGCAAAAAACACACATTGAACTTAATGCATTTGTGGGAAAAGAAAAGTTCATATTGGATGGGGGAGAAATGGAATTAAGCACTGTTTCTTCCTGTGCTAACTGATGTCCACTGTTTGGCACAAGGAATATAGATAGAAGCTAAGAATCAAGGTTGGATGGATGATTTCTGAAAGGCTGAATGGCATTGTGAGGAGCAAGCACCTTCTCTACCTAAAACATGAAAGGGTTCTGAAACATATGATGGCCAGGATATCATAGCACTCCTCAAGAAGATTTAGCAAAAGCCAGGCCCTTTCAGAGGTCCAGAGAGGCCTGGGCCACTTCCAGCTTTTGAGCCCCCTAGCCATAATAAAAATAAAAAATGGCAACACATGAAAACAAAATAAGACACCAAAAAGAGTGAGACATAATTTGAATATTTTTTTTATTTCACAAATGCTTTTTTAGCCTTTTTCGGTGCAAATGCACTAATTATTGAGGAAAAATCTAGCTTTCGTCCAATGTCACAGTTGATATTAAGAATGGCGAGCCCATTCAAACGCTCTTGTCCCATAGTTAAACAGTGATAGTTCTTTACCTGCTTCAACACATTGAAGGTGCGTTCACCTGAAGCCACTGATGCAGGGAAACTGACAAAAATACGCAATGCAATTGTGATATTAGGAAATACTCAAAACTTGGACTCTCTGGGGTATTTCTTGAAGCAATTCCTTTGGCTTGCAATCCGATTTAAAATTCGTGGAATATATTCGTTTGAGGAAGAGGACCTCGTCACTGAGATCTTTTGAGATTTCTTTGTTGTTCTGTTGCTGAAATTGTTCAGCTGCAGAAAGTAGATCTTCTTTGGCAGTTCAACAGACTGAGTAACGAAACCCCAAAAGGGTACAAATTAGTCACAGTGACTCAAAGCGACGTGTAAGACCTGACTGAATAGCGTCAATGATGACAAAGAAGACATCGACCCTATAATGCTGCTCGGCATCAGATTCAGTCGGTACGTTGCGATTGGTGGAGAACTCAGATGAAATGCCAATGTTCCGTGCTACTAATTTGGACACAGGATCGCATCCCATTGTTCACAAATCTGTTGAAGGTCATCGATAAGACTTTCAGTGTTATCCCTCTCCACATCAAGTGTAGCATTGCGTGCTTCAGTTACCAGATTAGTTGGGTGGATCATTATAAGTAGCTTCATCCACAAAGATGATGTCAGAATGCATTCAAATTTGGACATGTGCTTCTGAATAGACTGAAGTTCGGTTCAAGCCCGTGAAGTGAGATTGAGAGAGTCAAGCTCATTTAAAGCCTTTCTCACTGAATTCAAATGCTGCACAACTGGTTGAACACCATCAATCCGTGTAGACCATCTAGTTTTGGACATCCCTTGCAGTGAAGCAGGAAGATATTGCTTCAGAATTTCCCACCTTTGTGGACTGCTACTGAAGAGATTGAACAGTTCCAGAGTAAGTTAATTGCCTCCTTGCATGATTCAGCACAGTCAACACCTACAAGGTTTAGTGTGTGGTTTCCACAGCCAGAGAAAATACAGTTTGAATTATGCTTAAGCAGAACTGCTTGTACACCTTTGTACTTTCCAGCCATGTTAGATCCATTGACTTGACTTGACCAATGCAGACTTGAAAATGTAACTTAAAACCTTCTAGAATTGCTAGTACTCAAGCAGCAATTTCTTTTTCAGTTTTTCTTGTGAAATTATCAAACAAAATAAGCCTTTCTGAAATTGAAAACTTTGAGCTGTCTACAATCTTAACATATTGAATAACCATAGTAGTCTATTCCATGTGAGAACAATCTGGAGTGGCATCAACAATGATTGAAAAATACTTGGCGTTTTGAATCTGATCAAGAATGGTTGTTTGCACAAATGACCCACATAGCTCAATAAACTCGTTTTGTATGTGTGTGGAGACATAATGGACTTGCATGCGCTTTTGACTCTCTTGCAATTCTCGAACACATTTAACATGCTCTGATAAAAGTGAGTCATATTTGCTGAGGAGCTCAACTATGCCTAGAAAGTTTCCATTTGCATGATCACCGATACGTTGATTGGAACCAAAGAGAGCCAATCCCTGCTCAGAAAGGAAAAAGGATGACATTCAGGATGTGCTCAGGAAGTTTTTTCCAGTTATTAGTTTCTGTAGAGAGTTCAGTCAAGAGTAAATTCTCAACTGAACTTTCAGCTGATGCTGCCCTACTGGCTGACTTCCATACAACATATTTTTTTCTTTGTGTGACATTGAACTCTCATGTGATGGTATTCGGTCTTTCAACTTCCTCCAACCTCTGTTGATGCTCCATCCTGATTGATCAGAGAGAACTGATGCATTTGCATCACTTTTGTTCAAAGTGAAGCAGGGTGCACAGTACAGAGACTATTTTTTTCCATACTCCAGCATAACTAGTCTCTTGTGCAGGTCTCACCATTTGGAAGAGTTTTTGTCATCAGACAAGTAGGGAAAGCATGATTTTCAGCATCTCATGGAATGTTACTTGGAATTTCAAAATAACTAATTTGAAGAAAAGATTGCATTTGGGCAGCATTGCTCTTGTCAATAATTCCAATGTCAGTCACAGTCAAACCTGTAGTACTCATGAATTGCTCTTGCTACATAAGATCTATATCTTCCTGCTGCTGTTGGCACATCTCCTTCTTGACTACCGTCCTTCATGTTCAGGTATTGGCATTGAAATATCACCTGTTGCAGTTGCGGAGTTTTCATTATCTGTAGCATTGTTTGTTGGGTAGGGTGTGTTTTCCAGTGGTTTGAGAAATTAAGTTATTGGCTTTGAGCTCTTAGCTGCTGCTTCACTCAGTTGTTTTTGCCGTCTCTTGCTTGCACCACTTTCAAATCTCCTCGTCATAGCGATCTCTCTGGTCAATATGTAACATATCCACATTTGAAATCTTCTGCTGTAAATATGTACACAAATGCTGAATGGTACACAAATGCTGAAAAGACTTAAACAAAGGAATACTAATTAAGAACACAGAATGAAACAGACAGACAGGTTTATCCTTATCACTGAATCAAAACTCAAGCACACAAGGTATACTATACCAGGCTGAGCTGAAAACTAAGGGATGACATATATAATAAACACAGACATGGATACAGACAGAGGGATAATGTCCAAAAATTTCAAATGTGTGTCCTCACAAAACTCCCTGTACAAGACTGTCCTCACAAATGTTCACCTTGAATCTGGGCCTATAGACTACGAAAGCCTTTGATGATGGCCAAGCTACCAAGCTAGGGCTCAACCAACCAACCAGTCACCTCTTTTAGCTCCCATATGAAGATGATAATGAGGAATTTTCACACACAAATAATTCCTTGGTCAACTAGCCGTAAAACTATAAAGACACTAAAATGTAACAATTCTCTAACTTTCAACACGCACTTGATTCAGCACCAGCCACTAATAGTGGTTTGTTTATAGAATTAGCTGATCTGAGAGGACATGTTCATCACGGTCTAATCTTGTGCTATCAGAACCAATATATTTTATTAATATTTATGAACATTTTAAACAATTTAATATGACAATCTATATCAGTTAACAAAAAAATGTCTTTTACCAAATCACATCTCTTATCTGCTTAAATTTGCAGCTCTAAGCTGAGAGTGTGTGTCACATTTTGGTCTGATAGGGATGCACATAAAAACAAGTTGTTAATTTTTCAGCATTTGATAAGCTTAACAAGTGTCTAAATTTGAGGCCCTCTTTAAGCTTGAGGCCCAGCCCAAATGGCCCTCCTGTCCCCCCCTCTGATTGGCCCTGGAAGAAGCTAAAAGGTGGACAGAGAGCACCCAGAGACATAGACTTGATATCACCTGAAGCGATAAGAACTACAAATAATAGATCATACCAAGATGCAGGGAATCTTGTGATGATACTGAAGTAGCAATGATGGGCTGGCATATTGCAATTAAGAGAGACTGAAAATGGCCTGTCATAACAGAATAAAGATCAATGAATGGGAAGAACGGTGTGTAAAGACACTTTTCACATGTTGATTTCTGCAATGGGACTACTCAGTTAGGGAAGACAGCAGAAGTAGCAGATAGACTGGAAAAAGGCCATATGGATTTGTGCTGTGCACAGACCCAGTGGGCATGCTCAGGCAATGAGAGAGACCAATGATGGGCATAGTATAAGAACCTAAATACATAAATCAGAGGGGTAGCCGTGTTAGTCTGGATCTGTAAAAGCAGCAAAGAGTCCTGTGGCACCTTATAGACTAACAGACGTTTTGCAGCATGAGCTTTCGTGGGTGAATACCCACTTCTTCGGATGCAAGTGGTGGAAATTTCCAGGGGCAGGTTTATATATGCAAGCAAGAAGCAAGCTAGAGATAACGAGGTTAGTGATCTGGTTAGGTCCTGTGATGGTGTCACTGGTGTCACACCAGTGACATCATCACAGGACCTAACCAGATCAGCCACACCATCACCGGTTCATTCACCTGCACGTCCACCAATGTAATATATGCCATCATATGCCAGCAATGCCCCTCTGCTATGTACATCGGCCAAACTGGACAGTCTCTAAGGAAAAGGATAAATGGACACAAATCAGATATTAGGAATGGCAATATACAAAAACCTGTAGGAGAACACTTCAACCTCCCTGGCCACACAATAGCAGATCTTAAGGTGGCCATCCTGCAGCAAAAAAACTTCAGGACCAGACTTCAAAGAGAAACTGCTGAGCTCCAGTTCATCTGCAAATTTGACACCATCAGCTCAGGATTAAACAAAGACTGTGAATGGCTTGCCAACTACAGAACCAGTTTCTCCTCTCTTGGTTTTCACTCAACTGCTAGAACAGGGCCTCATCCTCCCTGATTGAACTAACCTCGTTATCTCTAGCTTTCTTCTTGCTTGCATATATAAACCTGCCCCTGGAAATTTCCACCACTTGCATCCGAAGAAGTGGGTATTCACCCACGAAAGCTCATGCTGCAAAACATCTGTTAGTCTATAAGGTGCCACAGGACTCTTTGCTGCTTCTAAATACATAAAGTGGACTAGAAATATCCCTAGTATTTCACACTTGGTAATGCTTCTCTCCTTACTGTGAGTGTTTACAGTTACAGGGCAAGCACTCAAATATTACCTTATAACATGGGATATAGCGATTATAAGTGAGATTAATACATGCTGCAACATACAAGCATTTCATAAAGTCTAAACACTAAATACATTCTTATAAGGCTAATACCTATTTTGAGAAAACCAGCAGGTTACCTGGTCTGGTCTCCAGTTGTCAGTTCTTATCTAATGCCTGCAGCCTGGGCAAGAGCTGGCATTTGGCCTGCCAGCGTCATGGTGGCAATGCATCATTTCTACTGCTTCTGGGCCTGATGTACCTGTGTTACCTGGCCCAGGAGCAGTTGCCTGGCTGCCTATAGGCTCTGTCCCATACAGACACAGTTCTATTAATTGATAAACTATCCTGGGGTGGCTTGCTGCTATTCTCCATTTGGCAAATGGTCATGAGCAAATTGTTTGCTTTTTTTATTAGCCACAGTAAAACTTGCTGATTCCAGTTTTTCATAAAAATGCTTTCAGTGTTGGGAGGGTGTTTTAGTGCTTGTTATTTATGGAAGAGCCTTTATTTCACTCTATCTTGTAAAAGGTCTGTAGCATGCAGGATTGCTTGCTGTAGGGCCCAATAGTACACATATAACCAAGGGTTCATTTGACTGATACTAATAGGTTTGCTTAGAAATCTGTCACAGTAGTAGTGGCAGCTCACCTTGGTATACATTAGAGCTCTCAGAAAGTGCTTTTGTCTGCTGTTGTTGAATGGGATGATGCTGAGTGAAAGGTGTTCAGAAAACATAAATAATGGAAAGTAAATGTATTTATTTTTATCTTTCTATTTCTCCTGCTAAGAAATGATAAATCTTATATCATTCAGAAATTTGATCAATTTGCTTAAAAACATAATATATCCATTAATGTTCCATGGAAGGAGTCTACAGCATGTAGGTGTCTGAGGGTAAATGTTTCATGGATGGTTGAAGACTCCTATTTCTAAATTCCATAGCACACCAGACATGTCATTCCGGATCAGAACATTGGGAAAACTAGTCTAATATTCTGCTTTTAGCCGTGGTTATTACTTGATGCTTCAGAGGGTGTGGTGAAAAGTCTGATAGTTTGTCAATTCTGCTTTACTAAGGCACCTGGAGGAAAAACATCTTCAGTATCCCTGCAGATGGACGATTTACAGTCTAAAGCCTAATCCCATAGGCGAAGATTCTGGCACTCCTGCTCACATGAAATGGTGCCTTATTCTATGAGTAAACCCACTCAAATCAATGTAAGGGTGCCAAAAGCTGACCGGTAGCTTGTTTAGCTACATATGTTAGTGGGTAATGCATTTACCCAGCCCTTTTTAAATCTAGACACAATATGTATCATTGCCATATTTACTGCTAGAGGAAGACAATCAGCAGGTTCACTACACAAAAAGGTGTATTTTTTTTATTGATACTATGTTCTTTTATCTATTGTTCCCGTGTGCTAGTATTTGGGGACTGAGAGGGCCAGGTCACTTTTACAGTAACAGTGCAATAGAAAATGAACATAGTTGTCACTGAAATGGAATGAATAGCAACAGGGTGAAATGGGAAATGTACAGCTGTCTACCCAGAGGCCTTCAGGCCTTTGTCATGTGCTTTTAAGTTCCTGTGAATTGTTAAAATCTGAAGAGCAAGTGGAAAATCAAAGATTCAGGACAGGCACATGGAAGATTGTGAATGACCGGGATCAGCGAGGATTGACACAAACAGTAGATTTTGGTCAAGTGGTTGCCAAGTTCTTTGTAATGTAAACAGTATTGCCAACTCCAAGCATTCAAAAAATCATGAGTTTAAAAAAAACACACCCTTATTTATATATTTTTATATTTAATATAAATACGGGTATTTGCCTTCTGGTTTCCTAAGTCTTTAGGGTGTTCCCAGTTCGTGTTTTCAGTCTTTTTTCCACAATCACGAGGACGAGGAACTTAATTGTTTTTACAAGGAAAGCTGAGATTCCCATGCAAATGCAGCGAACAGTCCTGTGGCACCTTATAGACTAACAGACGTATTGGAGCATGAGCTTTCGTGGGTGAATGTTGGTCTATAAGGTGCCATAGGACTCTTTGCTGCTTTTACAGATCCAGACTAACACTTGATACTTGACACCATGCAAACGGTTCATTCCAGCAGACAAGTGTTTAAGAAAGCATCAAATATCATGATAGAATTGCCAGAGTTGGACACACTACATAAAGGCAGCCTGTCCTGGCAGAAGTAAAAGAGATAAGGTGACAAATACTGTGCACTGTCATTTGCCTATCCCTATTTTGTTACTCAGAACCTGCTCATCCGCGCTGTCCCTATTCATGGCAGACATAGTATGGCCAGGAAGCTTGCCCTACAGGGGAGCCAGCACCTCTCCTCCCTACCAAAGCCTTTCTCTGTGGCAGGAAAAGCTCAAGCAGTGGAACACTAAGCTGGTGAAAACAGCAGTGCAGACACGGGAGGCGCTGCTTGGGGATGCAGGTAGTCGGTGTAAGGATAATACCCAAGGGGTTCAGGAGTGTAGGACACTCTGCTCTACCTGCCTAAGCCATACTTCTCCATCTACACTGCTATTTATACCCTTGCTACCAGAAGTGTAGCTGTACCCTGAGACGATGCTTTTAAGGCACAGCCTACATGGTGGGTGGAGCTATAACACTCCAGCAGTAGCACTAGGAGGCTAAATATTTCCTGGATCTCCCTAGTGCAGTGGTTCCCAAACTAGGGTTCGCGAAATGTTACAGGAGGTTCTCGGGGAAAAGATTCCCCAATGGCGGACAGAGCTGTCCTTGGGGATCCCTGGCAGCCTGGAGCTCCTGAGCTTCCAAGAGCTAAGCAGATCAAAGCAAGCATATCTATCACACTGAGGAGATTTAAACTTCGAGACTCCTTATAAGAAATGGAAAGGGAGGTGGATATTTTTTGCTCTTTTTAAAATTAAATAGGCAGCTAGTATTTTTAAAATTATGATGAACAAGTTTAAGCTTTGTGTAATGTGTGTTGTTTGCCTGGATTGCTCAAGACCTGAATGCTTATGTAGGAGGAACTCTCTGAGTTGGAAGAACAGGAGTACTTGTGGCACCTTAAAGACTATCAAATTTATTGTAGCATGAGCTTTCGTGAGCTACAGCTCACTTCTTCGGATGCATAGAATGGAACACACAGACAGGAGATATGCATACTTCCACCTTTTCATGTTCTCTGTATGTATAAATAACATACTTTGAGTTGGCTTCTTAAATACCTTCATGCTGTTTCACATCTGATACTCCTTGATGAAACATAGGAGCCTTGTCTTCTTATAACAGGCTTATTCAAAGTGATAGAAGCTACAAAAGTGAGATCTTGGAAAAGTGTTGCTGTTTTCATAAAGTAATAAAAATACTGTAATGATAAATAATTAATAATAGAGTGTAATAAGCATGTCATAAAAACAAATTTTATATTTCCAAGATCACTGCTTTTATAATTTACATTCAGGTAAAGGAGAAAATCCCTGGAAATATTCATTTTTAGGAAGGGGTTCACGAGACTTGACATTTTAGAGAAAGGGGTTCACAAGTTGTTAAAGTTTGTGAACCACTGCCCTAGTGCATGGAGCAGTGCACTGCTCTACCCCTTCCTAGGGCTCAACTTTCTCCCCTCTGTGCTGCCTGAAGGAGTGGAGACACAGCCTTGCCTTTTCCCCATCCCCTTTGGGGCACTTGCACCCTCAGGGGAGTAGGGAGGGAGAGGTCCCCATGCTCCTCTAGTTCAGGGACTGCAAGTTTAGCTGGCCCTTACTTACATGGGGCATTCAGGTGGGGTGGGGGTGGGAAGACTCCTTGTGTGCCCTCCCGACCCTCTGTACCTGCATACAGGCCTGGAATAATTTACTCTGGCAAAGTCCCCATTGGGTCAGATCCTGAGGACCTTGCTCAGGGATGGAATCTGCAACCCCTACTCACATGGAGTGGGAACTTACTAGGCAAGCCCAATGAAGACAGTGGGACCAATTGCACAGTAAGATCCTACTCAGCATAAGGGTGGCAGGAGCAGGTCCTTAGTTTTTACCTCTTGATATTCTAATTGAAGTCACTGTGGGTGTTTTGCCTGAATAAGGCTCAAGATAGAAATGAATAAGGGCCTCATGATTTGGCCTAATGGAAATACATTATTCTAAGGGCAGTTTTCTGTTGTTCATATTTCCCATTCCTCTTTGTGAATACTTGCTGCTCACAATGAATTCAAGTCTCTTCTTCTTGCTGCTATTGAAAATAGTACACTGCACGTCTATAGAACCTTCCACGCAAGGATCACAAAATTATTTTTCTTTTAAACCAAACATTAATGAACTTAGTCTCACCACCCCGCCTCCTGGGAGGCAGATCTGTAGTATTCTTATGCTCATTTTACAGGGAAGTGAGGTGTTGAAAAGCAAAGTGACTTGTTCAACAGCATACACGAAGTCCCTGACAGATGTGGGACATGAATCCTATATTGTGATTCCAGTGTGGTAATACCCAAACCTTGCTTCTCGTTCTATGCAGTGCTATAAGAGTACACAGCACTGCAGAACAGGTAAACTGTACTAAACAAATGACAGAATCCCTTTCCCACAGAGCGTGCAATCTTAAATTCACAGGTGAACTGCTGCACCCACGTGCCCTCTCCTGCAACTTTTATTCCCATGAGTAAAGGGTATCCCCAGGGCCTTTTGCACTCAGATATCATGTTGTCAGCCAGTTTAGTAAAAACATAGATTTCATTTGAATCATGTGAGTACAGATTACACAGGTGAGTAACAATAGCAGGCTCAAGCTTGTAATGGCATAATCAGGTCTGATACAATACAGCACACAGTGGTATGTGGTCTTTATAGCTAGAATAACTTGAGGAAACAGCTTTTCAGAGGGTTTTTGGAAGGAGAGAAGGAGAGGGTTTGACTACTGATTGCTTAATCCTCTCCAACCCATTAGTGAGTTCCCCACTCCTGTTTCTAGTCTTTTCAACAAAATATAACACGTCTCCACTGCAAACTGAGATGTGATACATTTTGCAGGTACTGTAGCTTATTCTTTGATTAGCCACTGGGTTGTGCTGTTACTCTATATTCTGTGCACTCATTTCTCATATACCAACTCCCAATACATTATTCAGCTGAATGAATGTTGCTAGTGGCAAACTTAAATTGTAGCATGTCATAAGAATATGGTCAATAATTAATGTCACAACAGCAACTTCCCCACCTTATTGTGTACCTAAAGAAGCACACTGTAAACCACTTTCTGCTGGATCAAAATTATTCACAGACTCATCACCAGCATTCACTAATTCAGATTACTTGCAATGATTGCTGTGGCCCAGCTACCAGCTTGTCTGAAAACAGATGCTCATGTCTGTACAGGTAAATATAATAATCAAGCTGACTTTCTAAAAAAAAAAATAATCCTGTAGCATTGTATAACCTGAGTACAATTTGGTTCACTTTTTGCACAGCATTGTTCCTTGTAATCAAAACCAATCAGGGACTATCTGTGATTAGCCTTTTAGTGCATGAGCTTGGTTTTTTTAAAAGGTGTCATGCCAAACAAGTGTGCGGCATGCGCAGTGTACTCCACTAGCAATAATACTTGATACAGAAAATCAAGCACATGGAGTTAACCCACTCCCTTGAGACAGCTTGCTTAGTGGTTTTTGAGGTTCAAGGTTGCACTCCGTATTGCCATTTTTTTCTCTTTGGGATCCAACTGCGATATAAGATTATAAAAATTCCATATCTATGCTCTGTGGGTTTTGACCTTTTTAGCCACTAGATCTCTCACATTTTATTCCAATAGAAAATATGGTAACTGATGTGCATCAATAAGGGTGTATGTATTTGCTAATAAAGCACACACCCTTTAGAGATCGTGGCTCAGTTTGCTTTCAGTGACACTGCTGTATCCCTGTTGGATTTGGGCCACTGTATGGCTACACTAAAGCAGAAAGTAGACCTCATTTGATTAAAATATAACTGAGGGACATGATGGCTCAGGTATTATTGCTATTATTTGTATTGTGGTAGAACTTACGAGGCCTAATCATGGACGGGGACCAAACTATACTAGGTGCTATACAAACACAAAACAAACAGATGGTCCTTGCTCCAACTAGCTTACAACTGAATAAATGTACTTAGGTAATTAGCAGTGTGATAGGATGCCAGCCACTAAGGCCCCAATTCAAAAAGTTCCATGTTAAACAGGTGCTTGAGTGCTGCCTAGAATAGGGATAGGTTTAAGAACATGCTTACGTGCTTTTCTGAATTGGGAACCAGTGAGATTCTGGCTCAGAATAATAGTGATCAAAAACTGTCCTCATCTGAACACTCTTTGGAGGTCTGCATGAAATATGCCGGTGGTCACAGTTCGGCTCCTAGTAGACAGGTTCACATCGCAACTGGCACTGTTTGGCAGTCTCTGCAGAGGTCAAAGATTACATGCCCATGGAAAATAAATTACCCTAGAGGTGGTCCTACCGGGTCAGAGTTGGGGCACATTAAAGAGACGGTATGGAGGAAGCCTGCTCTTCCACTGCCTGCACTGAACTGGTTATGCAGTTACTTTAGGCTCCAGGGATATCAATCTGTCACCTTTCAGGAGCACTACAATTCAGGAGATTTTAAAGTGGATGTATTAATTTTAAAGCATGGCTCGAGCTATAATTAGCCAATGAGATTTTCCAGTGCTAGTTATGTCAAAGATTATTAATTTTTAGTAGGATATTTTTAGATTTGGTCACTGAGATACATATATGTTCTCAACTTTTTATTCCTCTCTTGGGACATGGAATTATTTCCCTTTTTCAAGGGACACTGTGAAGATAGAAATCAGATTTCCTAGCTGTGTTATTAATAACACCACCATTGATAATTAACACAATCTTAAAAATCTAATTTACTTTTTGCCATTAAGGATATTTGTTCACTGTTGCTTTTCACTGAACTTGGAAAATGAAGATGCTAGCCAGAGTTTTATTTATCATTAGTTTCACTTTCTGGCTCTTATGCCCCAGGACAAGGCTATAGTATTTGTTTAACCTTTTGTTTAACTTCTTTTGCTGACTTCAGATTGTTGGTTTGTTTCACCCGAGTCTCCGAAAAGGGAGAAATAACCAGAAGGCTTAGACTGGATGGGAGGGAGGAAGGAGGGACTGAGAGCCTGCCCCTGCTAGACTAGCATTGAATGCTCCTGTTAGAAGGACTGGACTTGTGCGAGTGCACTTTCCAAGTAACAGCCAAAGGGGGTGCTCTGATGGGGCAGACCCTTGGCAGTCACGTTGTGCTTTTTAGGTGGATGGAGACCTAATAAAGGATACAAGTTGTAGTTCTCAGTAGGATTAGAGGAGATTCTAGTTCAGCTCAAGTTGGAGACCTATCCAGCTGTAAGGTACCCTCAAACTTTCTTTGGAAAAGGCTTTAGTGTCCTTTGTTCAATAGTATTGGACTTTGGCAAAGTCAGCATCCATAAGAAGACATTCAGAGGCGAGGGACTGTAGCATTGACAAAGAATATTGATTTCCAAATGGTGACTGTCTTAGAACACTGAGGATGACTTCTGCATGGAGGTACTTATAGTAAATCGACTCATTTTCGGAAACTCAGCCCCTCTGCTTTCCCTTTATCAAGAGGAGTCACCTTCTTGGCTTCTGGTCCCCTCTTCACCCTTTCCTGAACAAAATAAGATGATTTTAACCCATCTGGCTTCCCTGCATGTGATGACTCTGCCCTCCTGAAGGACGATGTTAGGCGCTGCTCACATCCTGTCAGCCACTCTCTCTTTGTCAGTGCATTGAGCCATTCTGGGCAAAATGCCATTCTAGAATCCAAATAGGGCCTTGCTTCTCAAAAGCCAGAACCCTCCTGTACACCCAGGTAGGGAGCCTCTCAGCAACCTCCCTAATAGGTAGGCAAATAGCCAGTCTCCAGGTGGCATGTTAAATTTGTAGGATTAAGCATTCCTAGGCAACAGTGTAGTAGAGAGTGGTGAAGCATTTCTCCATCTTTGATGCTGGTGTTTTACTGATATCCTTGGAGATGTTACAGGGAAGAGAAAGGAAAGAAAACAGTCTCTAAGTGTTTTATCATACAGCATAGTCAGATATGTGCTCCTGAACTTACAACTTTGAGTCCTGGTAATCTCTCTTCAGCATCTTTGTCCATCAACTACAAACCTCCTTAACTTTTCATCTCTTCACCTTGGCACCTAGTTATAAAATTATCATTCTAAGATGACAACAAACCAGAATAAATCCCATAAGGGCAGACGTATCAGTGCATTGGAGTCAAAGGGAGCTGCACCAGCAAGTGATTGAGGGAGGACTGAGAGAGGGTGTAGAGGCTGGATGGCTAAGCGAGGCTTTTGCTGTCAGATTTTCTACTTTAAAGTGCAGTTATCAGGAAAGTGTAAAACTGACATCCCTGGTAGGCCTCATTTATTCCTCCTCCACAATTTTTCTTCCAAATTCACTCAATCTTCAAGTCAATTCAGGGGTGTGTAGTTTTTTTTTTGTTTTTTGTTTTTTTTTACTAGCTGCCAGCATTGTAAGCTCAACTTGTTACCTGAAAATCAAGCTATGTTCTTTCTGCTTATTAAAACATCACCAACTGGAAAGCTTGTGAAATGAGAAGTTAACTGGCAATACTGTGGAAGATGCATGAAGCAGCGTATGACACAGCTGGCACATCTACAGGAAAGAGAAAAAAATTGTCAAACTCAGCACATATGAGTCAGGAAGCACAGTGAGTAGTTACAGCTCCTAGGTGCCATTTTAATTCAGCTTTCTGACCACATTTCAAGGTAAAGGATCTAAATGAGGGTCTAAAAATTCAGATCCCTCTGACAACAGATTTCCAAGGGACTTATTACAAGAGAATCAAGTGAAGAAACACCAATAAGGGTTTATTTACTATTTGCTCACGTTTTTTTAATTCTTAAACTGCAACACCTCTTGCCATTCTAATTAGCCTAACTTAACCTGACTAAGATGTGCTTATTTGTTTCCTATTTCTTTGTTTGTGAGGGATGTTTAAATGCCAGCTTTACAGAGAGAGAAGCAGATCCCTGGGTGAAAACAACAATTGTTAAGTAGTGATGGGTGAGAACAAACATCCAAAAAGTTCAGAATTTGTGCTGGATTCAGATAAGCATCCAGAAATTCACATGTGTATTCAAACTATCGGAACCTCTTTAATCTGAAAATGTGGGCAGGATATCACCTGGGAACAGTCTCTGTGGCTCCAGCTTTCTAGCCCCAGCTAGAGGGCCTGATTCTTCACTGCCTTATATCTGCCATAGTCACTGAACACCTACCAAAATGCTATGAAATCAGATGGTAGCATTTTGCACCCACTTTGCCCAGTAAATGACTGTGCAAGGTGAAAAGCAGTAGAGAATCCGGCTGTGTGAGTTCAGAATCTCTCACTTTATTCCATCACCTTTTGGTTCTGATCAGAGGCAGCTCTGTAAATGTCTAGCTGACAGCAGCCTACCCTAAGGGTCAATGTAGCGATCACTGTCAGCACCTGAGATGTTTTCAAAATGTCTCTTGGCTTTACGAAAAATAATAATAAGTAGTGACCTCAGATTATCTTCTTTTTTTCAAAATCGAAGGCTGCATAGCTTCTATAACCACCTCACAGAAGAAATCAATTCAATATTTGTAAATTGTTTGGACCACTGACATTTTGTGGACCACTGATGAAAGGGTCAGAGTTCGAATCGGGACAGTTCTGCCCCTCCCTGTGCTCAGCACCCTGTCATGAATGAGTGCCCCAGATGTCAAGATTCTAGTCCAATGGAAACATGGAAGTTAATTGTGTCAGTCCCTCGCCTGTTACAAGCAGGGGTGAAAGTAACTTAAAGGACTTACCGGTACGCCGGAGTCCTGAGCGGGGGCATGGCTTCAACCGGAAGAGGTGGGGCCTTTCAAGATTTAAAGGCCTTGGGGCTCCTGCTGTGGCTGGGGGTCCCAGGGCCTTTAAATCACCCCCGGAGCTACCAGCTGCAGAGGTGGCTGGGAGCCCCTGGGCTCAGGGGCGAATTAAAGGGCCTGGGGCTCCGGCTGCTGCGGTGCTCCGGGCCCTTTAAATCACCGCAGGAGCCCAGCTGCCGGAGCTCTGGCGGGGATTTAAAGGGCCCAGGACTCCTTGCAGCAGCTGGAGCTCCGGGCCCTTTAAATCCCTGCCTGAGCCCAGCTGCCGGAGCTCTGGCGGGGATTTAAAGGGTCCAGGGCTCCCCACAGTGGCAGAAGCACCGGGCCGTTTAAATCCCTGCCCCATCCCAGCTGCCAGAGCTCCGGTGGAGCTTTAAAGGGCCCGGGGATCCACACAGCAGCTGGAGCCCTGGGCCCTTTAACTCACTGCCGTGGAAGCCAGTCCAATCCGGCACGGCATACTGGCTCTTGCCGGTACGCTGTACCGGACCGGCTTACTTTCACCTCTGGTTACAAGCAACTGTATTAGATTAGATACTGTGGAGTAATTAGGAAAGTGTCAAGGGTTCAGCCATCTCTACTCATTTCTCTCTGTCAGCTCCCTTTTTATTATCAATCTGGTTCTTCTATGCTACTGCTGGTCCATTTCTCCTGGCTGTTGGTCTTGGTCAGGCACCTGTGGCTACAGCTGTAAATTATCTTCAGGAAACAGGTAAAATCAAATTAAGATGAGAGAGATAGTTAGTATTTTTCCCTCCTAAAGGCCAACATCTACTACGACACCCACAAGAAGTGAGTCAGCCACTACAATCTAAGTTTATTTGACATTTATCTTCTATATTCGGAATAATAAAAAGAAAGATTCAACCCTGCTGTGCACATGACTTCAAGGGAGTGTGGATCAGGTCCTACTGAATAACCACATAATCTTGTTACCATGACTACTCTTTCCTCCTCCACCCCTACCCACTGCATTGTTGCTCCTTTGTTACATCATGCATGAAATTAGAATGTGAGCTCTTCAGGGCACCGGATCATGTGCTAATTATCTGTATTGTGAACTGCCTAGAATGCTGCAAAATTATAATTAATAAATTAAAGAACAAACCTCTGCCCCAGAGAAGAGGCCCTTTCCCACCTAGGTCAAGGCTCTTTGCTGGGACAATAGGGAGGAAGTTTGCTGTGCTGCTTTCCATGTTGTATATGTTCTGGGTATAAAATAAGGATTTCAGTCTGCAGGACAATCAGTTGGGCTCTTTTCCATCTGAGATTTTCTGTTCAGCAGCTGCTTCTGGTTCTCTCATTTTGACCCTACGACCTGCCCCCCATTCCTGTTTGTTCATTGTTTGTCCTCTGTACGCAGTTGCTCTCTGGGATACATGGCTGGCTTCTTTATATCTGGGGTTCTTTGCTTGCACCTTTGACCCTTATTATAACCCCATCTTTTTGGCCTCACTTGACTCCAATTCCCTGTTTGGGTCCCTCTTCTCTGATTTGAGGGGGTGACCTTTGCTGCCTCCTTGCAAAGCCTCTGTAAGGGGCCCCATCAGTTTTCCCCATCTGAGGCGCAAGGTCAAATAGGCTGGCTCTTTTACCCAGCAATGGAGTGCAAAGGAAAACTACAAAATAGCACTAGAGTGTGTAACCCTCCCTGGTCAAATTTATTACTGGCATTAATCTCACAGCTCCCTTGAGTTCAGGGGAGTGAAATCTTTCTAGTTGAGTGCTGAATTTGGGCCATGTTTGCTTAATGAAATTTCTGAATAAAATAATTTAGCATCCAGTTTATAATGAGGAAAAAAAAGGGGGTGAAAAGGAAATTGAAAAATCTGCATTATGGCTGAATGACCTGATTTCTGGATCACAGAACCCAAGTGGTGGTAGACAGACAATTCTGAGGGCAGCAGGACGGTGCCCTTCTCCTTCATTGACACATGGGCCATGTCCTTGTATGGATTTGGTACAGAACAATCTTCTACAAATATGTTTCCCCCTTGCACTGGAAAAGTAGCATCACCCCAGAAACAGGCAGCTGCTGCCGTTGCCATTCAAAGTCACTTCACTTGCGTAGGTGCTTATGTTGCTGCTGCTGCTCCTGTCACTCAAGGAATTAACCCATGTTTGGACTTTTAAATCCACAGGTGGGAAACTGATCTTCCTTTCCCTGAATGACTCACATGCTAATGGAAAAAGCAACTAACTGTTACCAACCGCTGTCTATTTTTAGAGTGCCCATCTTTGTGGCTTATGGGCACACAAATGGGGTGCTGTGCTTTATAGGGTCCCATACTGCCCTTTAAAGGGCCCAGCCCTTTATCGCTGACTCAGGCTTAGCAGTACAGATACATATACTGACTATAAGATGGAGACAAGTATATGGAAGTGTCTATAGTCATAGCAGAACCACGATGCCAGCCCTGACGGACTGTCACTGCACTGCCACGCACATGCAGGCCATGAGTCATGATACTAGTGCCAGACACTCATATCAGAGTCTCCTCCCCCCACAGCCACCTGCATGTTATCATGGCCATGAGTCTAGTACAAGCAGTGGTATCGTAGTGACTTCATGCCTCGCTAGCTTCATACCTCACTAGCCACCCTTGTGGCATCAGGAACTAGCAGAGTACTGCTTCTGTTAAGTGTCTCTCCCAGGAGTTCTCAAACAGGGGGTTGTGAGGTTATTATGTAGGGGGGTCATGAGCTGTCAGCCTCCACCCCAAACTCCACTTTACCGCCATCATTTATAATAGTGTGAAATATAAAAAAAAGTTTTTAATTTATAAGGGGAGTGGGGTCACAGTCTGAGGCTTGCTGTGTGAAAGGGGTCACCAGCACAAAAGTTTGAGAACCACTGGTCTATTCCCTCTTTGTAGGTGTTATTTTGGTAATTCATAATATGTGTTCAGTTTAATTCTTTGTTTTGTTTCATAAAATTAAAGGAGGACTAGTCTCCTTTCCTGCCTTCACATACCAGAGTCCCAGGAGGAACGTGCAGTCAGACATTCTGCTTAGCCACATGGTTTCACACTGAGTTTAGACCCAGATTTGGTTACCATGTGTGCTATTGCCTGCCAGATAAGACTAGTGACAGAGAGACATGGACCAGAACTGTAGCTGATATTGCTCTATTGAAGTTGAGGATCTGACCTATTGCCTAGTGATTTGACAATTAGAAACTTTCCTCGATGGCTTTGTCCTCTCTGCCTCAGTTACCCCATCTGTAAAGGGGAGGTGACACCAGCTATCTCTCTCACATGGAGACTGTGAGGATTACTTTGCTAGGTACAGTTGTGCATGACTCCTACCGAAGCTGTAGGCCTGCATCGGAGGGCCACATGTGGCTACTCATTTATAATACACCAGTGACTGAAGGATCTCTTGAAAATAGCCCTGTAATTAAGGAGTTCTGGCAAGAGATGGATTATTTCCTGATTCCAGCTGCATGGTATGGGTCTGGGTCATAAAAGTTTAATATCCCTGTCACATGACAAAGCTCAGTCTCCACTGATCCCCAGTGACTGCTGTTACAGATCCCAGTTCAATTTATCTGGTGGGGAAGGAAGAATTCTAGAGCCTCCTTCCAGTGGCAGGGAAATGAGGGGCCAAAGCATCAGCTGATGTAAATCAGAGAAGCCTCAGCAAAGTTAAAGGCACTATGCTGAGCTACACCAGTTGAGCAACAGGTCTGAGAACTCTAACAGGAAGCTTTTCCATTTCATTTAAACTTTTAAGGTAAACTAATTATGTGAATGAATATTTCTGGCAGCTGCAATATCAACTCTTTGAATGCATTCAGCCAATGAACTATTAAGTACAGTATATCTTTAGCAGAGTAGGAGACAACTTCTCTTCTGTGACAGCTAATCATTGTTGCCTTTGCTTTACTCGTTCAGTCCCTTTACATGGAGTTACACCCACTCATAATCAGCCCATTCATACTCAGCCATGCATAGAATCACCTCCAAATATACACATTTCTGCTAATTACCAGTTATGCTCTCACTTATACTCCCATTGGAGGTATGATTCAATACTGAAATGAGTGTCAGCAGAACAGGAAACATCTCGTAGTCCCTTTTATTTAATGCAGCAGCTCCTTTCTCTAATCTATGTACAGGCGCAGTCATTCATCCACTCCAGAGAGTGAACAGCTCCTAGCATCACCTCTCCTTATAACATTTGCAATCTGCAGTACTTTGTTAAAATCCATAAATTGACCTTATGTAAAAGATAATAAAATAAGGGGTATGGATTTCCATAAGCCCCTAAATGACTTAGGAGCACAGGTTTGATAGAGTTCAGGTGCTTTCCCAAACCTCACCTTAAATAAAATAATAAATAATAGTACTTTGCATATTTAGGGTGAAATTCACCATAGTGTAGAGAGCCTGCAGAAACCTCTGGACACCACCCAACCCAGCAGTCTACATGCTCATCCCTGTGGACAAGAGTCCCCTACCTCTCATTCCTTGGATGCCCCCTTTCCCAAGCCATTTGGGAATGCTGAACACTGCCTGTGCAATCCACCTTCTGCCATTACTGCACCTCTGTTCTCATCAGAGCTACCTGTTCTGCCTGGAGCACAAGACCAGGCCCAACCAAGGGGCCCTATGGGGATCAGAGGAGTGGTCCACACATGGAAGCTGCCTTCCAATCATCATCTTGTTATCTGCTCTAGCCACACCCTTCAGGCAGTGTGAGACGTGAATGAGAGAGGAGAATATGGGATGGGAACAGGGGCGGCTCTAGACCCCAGCGCGCCAAGCGCGCGCGTGGGGCGGCATTTTGCCGGAAGGGCGGCAGGCGGCTCCGGCGGACCTTCCGCAGTCCTGCCTGCGGGAGGTCCACCGGAGCCGCGGGACCAGCGGCCCCTCCGCAGGCACGCCTGCAAGAGGTCCCCCGGAGCCGCGGGACCGCCTCCCGGCAGTGCGCCCCCTGCGGCGTGCCGCCTTGCTTGGGGCGGCCAAATTCTCAGAGCTGCCCCTGGATGGGAACACCACAGTCATGGCCGTGTTTCTCTCAGTTTAATGGCTGCAGCTTGGTGTCGAGGTTGGATTGCCAGAAATGGATTGCTTTCAGTTTCCTCTTTAACCAGTGTGTCACCCAAAGCCCTTCAGTGACAGCCATAGCAAAACCATGTTAATACCAACAAAAACTTGGTTTGTTTTTGCATTGTTGTCAATAGATCAATGGAGTTACTCCGGTGCACCTTTTCTAATGCAGAGCAGTCCTTAGTAATACTTAAGGCTTGTACCTAATATGCTTTCAAAAAGTGGACAGGAAATACTATTTGACCAAGGGAAAAACCCTTAGCGTAGACAGGGCAGGCTGCCGTAACTGCAATTTGCATTGGTGCAGGTTTCCTCTGCTTGAAACAGGATTAAAATGCACTGGTGCAAATCAGGGTTTATAGTGGCTTTGCTTACACTAGGGTTTGCGCTGGTCCAGTGACAATGGTGGCTGGTCACCAATGGTAGTAACTAGGCAAAGCCCTGGGGTAGGCAAGGTTTTACATTCTTCCCTAAATCACTATGGCTGCAATTCACTCCCCCCACATCAAAGCAATCCAGCTTTGGGCAAGTGAACCATTTCCTAAAGAAGGCCGGGCAGGGGGGCCGCACTGCAGCTCTACCAGAGGCCATTTCTCCAGCTTGCGGACTGGGGACCTCATGGCACTGCTTGTACAGTGTGGTAGGGCCATCGGATATGTGTAAACACAGGTTCCATGGCCACTCCGAGTCCTCACTCTCAGGGGCGGCTCTAGGATTTCCGCCGCCCCAAGCAGGGCGGCGCGCAGCGGGGGGCGCTCTAGCGGTCGCCGGTCCCGCGGCTCCAGTGGACCTCCCGCAGACGTGCCTGTGGAGGGTCCGCTGGCTCCGGTGGACCTCCCGCAGGCATGCCTGTGGATGCTCCACCGGAGCCGCAGGACCAGCGGCCCCTCCGCAGGCACGTCTGCGGGAGGTCCGCCGGAGCCGCCTGCCGCCCTCCCGCTGGAATGCCGCCCCAAGCGCGCGCTTGGCGCGCTGGGGTCTGGAGCCGGCCCTGCTCACTCTATGTTGCCTGATGCATGGCTAGCAACAATGCCCTCTTCTAGTGCCTGGGGAAAAGGCTGCTTGCCTTTGTCCTATGCTGGGGGTAAGTAGTGCAGGGGCTCTTGTGCTGGCTGCTCACAGTAGGCTGAATGCTGCCCCGTTTTACTCAGAAAGCAACACTCATTTACGCTAAAATACATTCCCTTTTTACTAGGAAAATAATACTTAGTACTTTCTGGGCCAAATTCTCCTTTGGTTTCACTCCACTGACTTAGATGGAATTAATTACACCAGCAGAGACTGTGGCCCTTCTCCAAATCTCTGCAGAGTGTTAATCAGCCTAAACAAGACCTTCTCAGAGGTAGGTGCTTCCAGGGACTATTGCTAAAAACAATTTAGAAATAAGGAAACTGAGGCAGAAGGATTAATACAGAGGATTAATCCTCACCTTGACCTGCAGACCATTGTGAGGGGTGAGAGGATAGTTTAATCTCCATGTCCATTCAACTTCATGTGCTTTGATTGACAAGAACTGAGCTGTGTGAACCAGTGGGAAGAAACGTACATTGAAATTTCAACAACATGTTTTGCACTTTGGACCCTTCAAATTCCCTTGGACACAGAGGGAGTCAGAGAAAGGAAGATCCAGTGGTTCGAGGGGTAACCTAGAACTCACAAGAAGCCTGTTTAGTTCTCTGCTCCGCCGCAGCCTTTTTCTGTGACCTGTTTCTCCATTCCCCATCTGTCAACTGGGGATAATAGCACGGCTCTCCGTCACAGGGTTATTGTGAGGATGTATATACTAAAGATGGTGTGGTGTGCAAATACTAGGGTGATGGGGGAGGGGGGCAAATAGGTGGAGTCAGCATCAGGGCCATTAACCTTGTTAAAGGTTTTTCAGGGTTTTCCACTACATTTATACTGAGTATTGTCAGTAGTAATAAGTCTCAGGAGTTCCTATCCTGCAGTCTTGTGTTCAGCACTGCCAGACTGAGCCTTACTCACCCTTTATTATTATTTATTTGTATTTTAATAATACCAGAGGATCCCAACCAAGATCAGGGCCTCGTGCTAGGTAATGTACAAACACCTAGTGAGAGAGTCCCCGTCCCCCCCTTAAGAGCTTATACTCCAAAGTGGCCAGCACTGAAGTTAATGATTGTCTTCTCTGCTCTCCCTCCATGAAGGAGTTAAATGCTTTGTAGGTAGAAAAACCTGAATGTTGGGGTCCAAATCCTCTATGCAAGTGCAAGAGAAGAATATTCTGCTTAATAGGTCAGATTAAGACTGATTTCTACATTCACTGTACAACTACATTGACATGAGTTGGGTTGCACAGGCTGTAACCCAGACCTGAATTTGATTGTGTCGATTGTTTTCGAATGACTATTGCCTTCTTGTTTGAATTAGTTTCACCTATATTCCTCTTAGATGTCCTGATTTTAAACTGTGTCCCTTTAATCTTCTCAGGCTGTTTGCCTATATCAGTTTCCCCTGTAGCTTAAAAAATGTTGTCAGGGCAACATTAATGAGTCTGAATTAGCCTGTTTAACCTTTTCAGTTAATTTAAAAGTTCTGTGGAGCATGTGTGTTCATGCTGCACTCCCTAGGAACAATCTCCCCTTCCTTCCTGCATGGGAACAAATAGTAAAGGGCACACACTCTGCAAGTGATGCTTGGCTTTTTCAGACAGTTCACCAGAATGAAATCTTGGTCCAATTCTCCATTGCCTGGCAACTTGTTTAGTCAGCCAAATGAGTAACATTTGTGCGTCACTAAATTATGTAGCAGTGGCACAGTTACTGAGCTCAATACAGGGGTAACTGTGTGAAATTTAAGGGCCTGCGATACACAGTTGGTAAGCCTAGATGATCTAATAGTCTCTCATAGCCTTAAACACCAAGAATATATCACAAATTTTCTCTGCTCACATTGGTGGTAGGTCTTGCTTAAGCTCACACGACATCTGTGGTGGAGCAAAGAATTGAACCTGCGTCTCCCAGGTTAGCATCCTAACCACTGGACCAGCCATCCTACTGTTCAGTGAACATACTGCTGACAAGAGGAGCTAGACTGTCAGCCTTAGGAGTCCTCCATTTATCCACACTACAGAGACATCATGGGCAGTGGGAGTGCCTGCAGACCATCGTGATGGGGGAAGATAGTTTAATCTTCATGTCCATTCAACTTCATGTGCTGTGATTGACAAAAGCTGAGCTGTGTGAACCAGTGGGAAGAAATGTATGTTGAAATTTCAACAACATTTTTTGCACTTTGGACCTTCATTCCTGCAGAATATGATGAAATTCCTGCTTTCCCATTGGAAACATGCAAACATCCAATATGCCAGATTTGAGGTGAATTCTCAAGACTCCTTTTGCTTGGAATGGGACTATCTTTGCCTGCAAATGGGCTGACTTTCACAGGAAAAGGGGCCATTTTTGAATAAAATATTTCAATGAAATGGACTTTTTTGCATTGATAATTAAACCAAAATGTTCAAATCTAACTTTTTATTGTGACTATCTCACTCATCTTCAGCCAACCATGATGCCAAAGGTGGTGGCGGTATGTGTGCTGGAAACCTCTGCCTTAAGGGAACGTGATGGAAACCACCGAACTCAATTCCCACAGGACACTGAACAGCCATTGGAGGTAAGTCATGGATTCCTGGCTATAAAACCATCTTCCTCGACAGCTTGGCTCAAGCCACTTATAAGCTTTTTGCCTCAATTTCTCCATCTGTAAAATAGGGTTAAGTCATGACTACTCTGAGTTGGGTCTGAGCTGCTGGTAAAGCTGCACCCGGCCATTCTGGTCTCTACTATAAAGCAGCATCAGTCAGTGACTTGCAGCAGTAAAGGGTTTCAGTTTTCTTCCTGCTGTAAGCGTGAAATGGGTGGGGGGGGAGGTGTCAATTTTTATGAATTTGCTGAGGTATATTTGTCAAATGGATCAGTGTAATAGCCAATATTAGCACAGACTCTAATAGGATTGTAACAATGCAAGGACTCACCGGTGTGGCGCCTCCTGCTGGTTGACCTGGGAACTAGCTCTCCAGCTCTGGAGCACCCTCTGTTGGCTGATGTCCCACTTGTCTCAGGCCCCCGTGTCCCTCCTGGACCCCGGTGCACCTTCCCTTGGGGTTCTGCCCTCTGCAGTACCCCCACAGTCTCTGGGTCTCCCCTCCCAAGGGAACTCCCAACCCTCTATCCCCACTTTGCCTCAGTGGCTACTGCCAGTCATTGTCTAGCCTCCCACTCACTGGGGCAGACTGCAGTCTGTCATGGCCACTTATCACTGGCAAGGGGGGGCGGGGGAGTTGGGCCTGCTGCCTTTGCCTAACCCTGGGCTGCACCTCTGCAACCCCAGTACCTGCTTTGGGCCTTCAGCCTGGGGAGTTGCCAGGCTGGAGCTCCCCAGCTCCTTTGCCCTTCCCCAGCCCTGCTCAGCCTCAGGTACCCTGCTCAGCTCCTAGGCAACCTGGTCCTTCTCTCTCCAGCAAGAGAGACACTCCCTCAGCACCTGCCTCACAGCCCTTTTATAGGGCCAGCTGTGGCCTGATTGGGATGTGGCCCCAGCTGTGACTGCTTCCCCAATCAGCCTACCCTATTGGAGCCCCAGAACAGCCCTTTCCCAGGGCTGGTTTTAACCCCTTCAGGACCGGAGCGGGGTAACCACCCCACTACAAGGATAACTCCTAATTATTGAGTCCACCAAGTGTTAGCTTACTAATTTTAACACTGGGTTCCTTTCCGGCCAACTTTTAACTTGAATAGTATTTCTCAAATCAATTCACTTGACTTTTCTTAATGAATAAACAATGTATTCATTCACTCAGAACCAAATTAGTATATTATCAGCAGCTCACACCACTCAAGTGTAGACACAACCAATATTCTAGGTATTTACTGAACAAACCAATGTAGTCTTACAAGCTATTGTCAATGACTATGGTTGAGACTCAGCAGTTATACCAAGGAACAATGCAAATCACTGAGATTTCTTATTACATTTACTTATGATGATCAGTTCTTTAGTACCTAACACATTTAGCACCCTTCCAGTATTTATCCAAAGAGGAAGGATGCACTTGTCTTTGTTGTTAGTTGTTAGCTGTGTGTGTGTTCTCTCTGTGTGCTGTACTGGCCAGATAGCCTGCACAGCAGGCTCCAGTCAAACTGCCCAAGGATCACAGACTCCATTCAGTAGCAAAGGCACTCGGCCAGCTTTATTGTCAACGGAGCATGTTAATAGCATCCGGCAGACTCTACGGGGATACTAACACACGCATGCCTGTTACAATGGACTCAGCTCAGTGAATGGACTTTTCTGTTCCGCCCTCAGCTGGGCAGAGATACCCCTCCTGAGACCCCTCTTTTATACACGGATACAAACAAGTTACATATTTCCCCTCTGACGTGCTTAGTAACCACCATTTACCTTGTATATGTTGGTTTGCTCAAAACATCTCTATCCATCACGCTGTCATCCTGGCCTTATCTTTAGGAGGGGTCAGTGTGTCCCTGTTATCTTCTGGGAGTTTGTTTATACCATACTTGGTATTGGGGTGTTTTGGTACCACCCTTCTGGAATGTGTTTACACAAGTGTCCCGCGTCTAACACTTCTTAGGAATATTTGCATTTTTGCAATGCCAGCCCTGTTCTTGCCAGGTTCTGTGAACTTGCAAGTAGGCATGTTTTGTAACAGAGCAGTGCCTGACTCTTGCTAATTCTGCTTTATATTAGCAGGTCTTGACTCTGTTTAGGCCTTAGACCTTACACTAGGCCTTTTATACCAGGCCTAGTGTCTCAGGCTCTCTCTCTCTCTCTCTCCTACAGTTTTTAATGGCACTTTCGAGAGTGCGGTCCCTGCTGTTTGAATGGATTGGCTCAAAGGGGACAAGTTTAGAATATCAAAAGTGATTGCTGACAATTCAAATCTTAGGCTAATTTGCTTGGACTTATAAAGGAGTTAAAATCTAAAATACGGTTATTTGAGGTTTCGCTGGAGAGTGTAGACTTAGCGAGAAAACCTACAGTTACTTAGGTTAAGGAATAGAAAGGGAAATACAGTCTTTGAAATGAAATCTCACTATTACTTATTCTTGTAACCCTGGAGAATGGGAGGAGTCTGTTCAACATGGCTGATCTGGGCCTGGGTTGCAGCTTGTAGTTGTGTTCAGTCCACTCTAGGGCCCCACACGGCGATCTCACTGCTATGCATGTCCTGCTCTCCTGGCTCACTGGAGGTAGCCACCTTCTGATTTCTGGACACGTGTCAACTGAGTGCTCAAGTTTCAGCTCTATTTCCCTGCTGCTTCCATCAATATCCAATATGTGGTGCTGGTGCAGAACGAACTTCTTCAATCCTTTTCTTTTTATGTTTGATTCATTTCAAGATTCTAGTTCAACACTAGCTCACATTATTAATTAGAATTTCCCCCTCTTAAAGCAATTTCTTTTAATAATACAAAGTTATAGCCTAGTTTATACCTTCCAACATTCCTTCTTCCCTGTGCCATACAATTCCTATTATTTCAAGAGTGCCACCAGCATTTACAAAGAGAACCAACAAAATTCCTTGTAATCTTCCAATTTTGATGGACATATTTCATACATTCTTTGACCTACGTAGGCACCATATGTTATTTAGGGTTTGCAGCTGTCAGTGACCAGGATGTGGGTGGTCATGCCTAACAGAGCAGGAGTCCTTAGTCAGGAATTGGAGCCCAGGATCAAAGCTGGAGTCGGACGCAAGGTGCGAGAGCCAAAAGTCAGAACTGAAGTCAGGAACTGGAGCCAAGGTTCAGAACTGGGTTGTGCCTGGAGTGAATCAAGGCAGAAGCAGAGCTAGGCCAAGGCTGAGAACCAGGGCCGGCTCTACATATTCGGCCGCCCCAAGCAGTCATGCGCGGGAGACGCCCCGGAGCCCCGGGAGCAGCGGACCTTCCGCTGGCTTGACTGGTGAGGGTCCGCTAGTCGCGCGGCTCGGCTGGACCTCCCGCAGCTGCGGACGGTTGGCTGATCCGGTGGCTCTGGTTGAGCTGCCGCAGGCATGCCTGCGAGAGGTCCAGCCAAGCCGCGTGACCAGCGAACCGTCCGCAGTCATGCCTGCGGCAGGTCCACTGGAGCCGCGGGAGGAGCGCCCCCTCCGCAATCATGCCTGCGGCAGGTCCAGTCGTCCCGGGGCTCCGGTGGACCTCCCGCAGGCGTGACTGCAGCAGGTCTGCCGTCCCAATCTGCCGCCCCTGAGGACAACTGCCGCCCCACGCGCGTGCTTGTTGCGCTGGGGTCTGGAGCCGGCCCTGCTGAGAACAAAGAAGCACAGGAGCTATCACAGCCACGAGCAACTGCTTTGAACAGCTATCAAACCAAACTTTCTTTTTTCTTGTGAAGCTGACTTGACTGAATAGTCTATAAATGCCACCAACTATAATTCCTCAACATCTAGCGATTTATGCCCTCTCACTTTGCCCCGTGTCTTTCAGGTAATGTAACAGCACCTTTTAAAATAATTCTCCATTTCCCCAAAGTTTTTACTAAATAACCATGTAATTTATTATCTTAAGACATTCAAATTGCTCAGAAAGTTTCCCCTTGATCGAAGCTCTTACATACCCATAAAAGGTGATCAATTGTTTCTTCCAACTGACATTAGTTGTCCCCCGGAATTATCTGGTTTCCAGGCCCTGTGGATCCTCCCCTTAGGCTGGGGGGAGGGTCCTTTAGCAGTGGACGGGCTCCACCCCCCACTTCCTGGTTCCCAATAGGAACTTACAGAATGTACATAGTCCATCTCTGTGTCTCTCTATTCAAAAATGATTTTTGTTTAAACCAAAATGGTCAGCAGCACTTTAAACAAAATCACTTCATTAGTCCTGGCCAAGCCCTGAAGTATGTTATCCTCAGCTCTAGGGCACAGTTAAAAAATCTTCTTCCCCTTTTTTCATAAATCCAAATATTTATCATCCCTCTTAAATTTTGGTGTACTATGCTGAATTCTGGTTTACCTTAGGATATTTCTATATCAATCCTTCCATGTTTTACAGCATTTTTAGTTGCTTTGTCTGCCATTTCAGTCCTTGTTATCCCTATATGTGTTGGGATCCAAGCTAATGCTACATGTATCTCCGTCTGTACTAACTCTGTTATAAGAAATATAATTTCATTGATTAAATCACTTCTGCATACTGAGACACCCTTTTTATTGTCATAAGGTCTGACATTGAATCTGAAAAAATGATGGCTGCTGCTGGGCATACATCCCAAATCCAATTCAGTGCTAGCATTCTTCCTACTAGTTCAACTGTCATGGCAGCTACATAATCAGATGATAGTCTTTTAGATGCATTAGTCTCCAGTTTTGGTATACAACATGCCATCCCTACTCTTCCTGTTATTTTCTTGGACCCATCTGTATAGATTTGACAAAACCAACTCCACTTTTAACCTGTACGCTGGTACACTTCCTTTTGAATACCTGCTCTCTCTTTTTTACCATTCAGATTATAAAATAAATCAAAATCCATGTTTGGACATGTAACTTTCCATCCATAACTCATTTTCCCATGACTAAAAGTTTTGACTTCATTTAGCTTTTCCTTATCTTTCAACTCTTGCATCCGCACTTCAGTTTGAACAATGTGTGGAGTTCTAACATAGTGTGCTATAGTTTGCCTATCAACAATCGGCATATTTATTTGGTACTTTCAACATTGCAGTTCCCATTAACTTTGGCCCAGAAAGTTAGATCCAGTAGTTTCATTTGTAGTGTATCGGTAGTGTGCCTATGGGTGTTGTAATAAATGAACCGCACACAATTCATAGTGCCTGTGCTTGTATTAAATCTAATTTTTTAAGTTCTGATTTTGATGCCGACCCAAAAGTTTGGCAGCTATAGTCAATAGTCTAATTCAGGCTATGTATACCACCAACAGTGTTTTCTTATTCACCCCCCAACTGGTCCCAGCAAGAGTTTTAAGCAGGTTAATTCTTCCTGTACATTTATCTTTAAACACAGTTCATATGATCTTTCCAAAGTAATTTAGTATCAAATATTACTCCTAAGAATTTGAACCTTTTAACTGTATCTATTTGTTCTCCACACAGGCACAGTTTACATTCCTTTGTAACTTTCCTTTGTGTAAAGATCAATCCTTTTATTTTAGAAATGGAGAACTTGAAACCCCATGCATATCCCCAGTCAGGTCTCTCATAACGCTTTGTTCATTCTTTTTTCTGCCATCTCAGTATTCCTGCTCCCAGCGCACAGAGCACAATCATCTGAGAATAGAGTGACACCTATCCCAGCTCTTGTTTTTAGTTTCGGGAAATAATTTATCATAATATTAAATAAGGTTGGGCTGATAACACTTCTCTGTGGTATACCATTTGGAATTTTATATATATATGACATAACTTTCCCAACTCTGACCTGCATGGCCCTTTTACTCAAAAATTCTCTGATTCACACATGTATTCTTCCCCTTATCCCTAGTGCACCTATTTTGTACCACAAGTCTTCCCTCCATACCGGATCATATGCCTTTTCAGTGTTTAGAAAGACAGCTATTGTGAAACCCTTGTGCCTTACTTTTTTGTATTTCAATTTCTAATTTAACAGTGTGATCAGTGGTGCATCTTTCTCTCCTAAAACCACTCTGTTCTTTAGCTATAATGGCATTGTTTTCCGAATAGGCAACCAATCTTTCATTCACCCGTCTCTCCATAATGTTACCCAGACAGGACATAAGGGCAACTGGTATCTAGGCATCGACTTTTTGTGGATAGTTTGCCTGGTTTTCATATTGGAGTTACTTACGGTTGTCACCCGTCTGATTTTTTTTTTTACCCAGACAGTCCGGTTTTTGGCTTGTGTGTCCAGGTGCCATTCAGGGTTGCTAGGTGCCCGGTTTTCAGGTACCTGAACCAGAAGTTTGGTTACTGCAGGGCATAACCTGCACCAGCCCCTGTTCAGCTGGAATGCCTCCTATCTGCAGGCAGGCTCCTTGAGATGATCCAGCGAGCAATGGGGGAGGGAGGGAGACAGACAAGGGAGTGCCAGGGGTTGGGCCTTAGGGGAAAGAGACAGAACAGGGGTGGGGCTTTATGGGTCTGATTACTAGCAATTAGAAAAGTGGCAACCCTAGAATTACTACTTGTGATCGGGTGTACCTGGCCCCTTGAGGCCCCCTGATGGAGGCCCTACTGTCCTACCACACACCACCCCAGGAAAAGAGCAGCAAAAATGGGCCCTCCAGGCCTGCCTAGTGGTGCCTCATGGAAACAGCTAATCAGAGCCCAGCAGGCTCAACTAAAAGGAGCTGTAGGGCCCAAGCAGGTCAGTTCTTGGCTGGGATCAGTATGGTGAAGAAAGGTGTTGTGCTCTGGCCAGAGGAGCCTGACAGGATGGCTTGCTTTCTCCTCTTTGTTGACTAATGAGTCACTTACTTAGGCCCTGTCTACACTACAAAGCTTTGTCAACAAACAGCAGCTTTTGTCTGCAAAAAAGTGACTCTGTACACACTGCAATGTGACTTTTGCCAGCAAAAATGTGACAAAATAAAACCACCCTGATGAGAGACATAAGGCTTTATGCACAAAATTTTTGTTGACAAAGTGCCGGTGTAGACATTGTGCTTGATTTTATCGCTTTAATTGGCCTCCAGAAGCTGTCCCACAATGCCCATCCTGACCGCTCTGGTCAGCAGTTTGAACTTCACTGCCCTGCATCCAGGTAAACAACCATCTGCCCCCTCCCTCCCTCCCCTGAAGCCCCAGGAATTTTTGGAATTCCATTTCCTGTTGGCTTGGCGTGTAGAGGTCTCATTGCATCTTCCCAGGTGACCATGATGTCTTATCCGAGCAAACGGTCTCCCACTTGGATCACTGCGGAATTGCTGGATTTGCTCAGTATATGGGGAGAGGAGGCTGTGCGGTCCCAGCTGTGCTTGAGCCATAGGAATTTTGATACCTATGGGCAGATTTATCGAGGCTTGTGTGAACAGGGCTATAATCGGGACATGCTGCAGTGCAGAATGAAGATAAAGGAGCTGAGGCAGACGTACCATAAGGAGAGGGAGGCAAACTGTCACTCTGGTGCTGCACCTAACACCTGCCAGTTCTATAAGGAGCTGGACGTTATCCTCAGTGGCTACCCCACCTCCACTGCCAAGAGCACCATGGATACTTCGGTGAGCCTGGAGGCAGCGAAAAGAGGACCTAACTCGGAGGACAAAGTCATTGGTGAAGAGATGGAGTTAGACAATCAGGAAGGCTTTGAGACAACACTTTGAAAATGAGAACCAGTCATGTATACTTCTGTGATTGGTGCTGCAATATTACATTATATGTAGTTTTCCTAGGATGCAATGGTGACATTTGGGTCCTTACATTCCAGTATGCAAATGATTAAACTGACTGTGTATGTATTGGTAGTGCCTGCTATCTCAATTTGTAGGAAACAAATAAAGATGAGTTACTGTTCAAAAACTTTGCTTTTACTAGAGGGTAGGGATAGGGTCCAGAGTGATCTAAACAAATTGGAGGATTGGGCCAAAAGAAATCTTGCCAAGAAGGCCAATGGCATATTGGGCTGTATTAGTAGGAGCATTGCCAGCAGATTGAGGGAAGTGATTATTCCCCTCTATTCGACACTGGTGAGGCCACACCTGGAGCATTGTGTCCAGTTTTGATCCCCTGCCCCCTACAGAAGGGATGTGGACAAATTGGAGAGAGTCCAATGGAGGGCAACGAAAATGATTAGGGGGCTGGGGAACATGGCTTATGAGGAGAGGCTGAGGGAACGGGTTATTTAGTCAGCAGAAGAGAAGAGTGAGGGAGGATTTGATAGTAGCCTTCAACTACCTGAAGGGAGGTTCCAAAGCGGATGGAGCTAGGCTGTTCTCAGTGGTGGCAGATGACAGAACAAGAAGCAATGGTTTCAAGTTGCAGTGGGGGGAGGTCTAGGTTGGATATTAGGAAAAACTATTTCACTAGGAGGGTGATGAAGCACTGGAATTGGTTATCTAGAGAGGTGGTGGAATCTCCATCAGGTTTTTAAGGCCTGGCTTGACAAAGCCCTGGCTGAGATTATTTAATTGATGTTGGTCCTGTTTTGAGCAGGGGGTTGGACTAGATGACATCCTGAGGTCTCTTCTAACACTAATCTTCTATGATTCTAAGAAACAACACACACACATACACAAAGACGCTTGATGGGATAGGAGGTACTAGGGAAGGGCAGACTTTTAGAGCTGTGTGTAGGTCCAGATATTATTTTAAAATTGTTTCAGGGGGTGGAGTGAAGGAGAAACCAAGAAGTCCTGGAAAGCAGAAAGAACAGTGCAGGCAGAATTTGGGGGAAGGAGGGCATGGAAAAGAGTTCTTAATGTGCTGCAGGGGAGGGTGGGCATGCATCTGCTCAGTCTGCAGCATTATTAAGGACTTCAACATCTGCGTTTGTCCTCCATGACTTTAATTTTCCACTCAGTAGCGTCCTTAACAAACTCCTGATTTTCTTTTCTGTCCTGCCTTTTGGCTTCCCTGCACTCCTTGCGTTCCCTTTTCTCTGCACTGGAGAAGTGCAGTACCTTCCAGAACATGTCTTCTTTACTCTGTCTTGGGAGCTTTCTTATCTGGTAGAGATGCTCGGCCGGTGCATGTGGGGTGTTCCTCAAGGCCACATCTGTCGAAGCACAAGGAATGATGCACAGAAGCATGATTGTTAAGTTCATGCACAGTATTGAAAGATTTCAGTGAAATACACCACTGGTAACATAACAATCACTTTCTCACTGACCTTTGCCAAGCACACATCTCAATGAACATCCAAAGCATGGTGAGTGTTGGGTGGGGGGAGGCTTGTTACTTTAGGCAGTTTATCAGTGTGCTCTTAATTTTACATTCAGCTAAAAGATCACTATGTAGCAGCCTCCTATATTTTACCATATTGCCTATACCTTTTTTAGCCAGGCAGCCACTTTCACACAGATAGTATCATCTAATCTTATTTCTTTGGCTAATGATCTTGCAGTTTTAACACTTTGGTTTGTTTCCTTCCTCAGCTTTGCTTGTTTTCTGATATTATCCTCATCTGATTCCGCTTCTACTTTTTTGTCCTGCCTCCCCGCCTTGGTAACCTTTCTCCCTCTCTTATACACTCTTTTTGGGTTTCCAGAGTGACTTCATTTGAGGTCAGAAAATCCTCCATCCCAAACCAAACTGGTGCTGCTGCTTGGCTTTAGAACCTGTCTGCTGACATATCCAACCAATCAGTGTAGCCAATCAGGTAGCTTACTACATTCCAGCTGTGCTCATTAGGTTACCTGGAGACGGCTCCGCTGTAGGATCTGTTTCCAGACAGCAACAGAACAAGAGACATTATCCACAGAAAGGGCGAAATAGATCTGATACACAAGGCAAGGAAATGTGTAGTTCCAATTTGGGATGAAAGACACACTGATAGAGCAAAACAGATTATCCATGGAATATTTGATTTAGAAGGCAAACAAATGTATAGTTTATAATTTTGGGGTGAAAATATATGGTTTGGATTTCTTGGGGGTAACAGGCAGTTTGTCCTATCTGACCTTCAATCTCACAGCAAGTTACTTTTAGTTTGGTTAAGTCACAGCTTCCCCATCCATCTCTTGATCCACTCAGTTAGCAATGGGTCACTTTGTCCACTGAGAGCAACGTGTTTCTCTGCTTGGTAATAGTTTGGAGTTCTTTTGAGCTTGGTTAGGAGGCAGAAAGAGGCTTTATCCGTATCCAGATTATGAGAGATTCTTGCCTAGGCAATTAACAATCTAATTTTTTGTTTCTATTCTTGGGGAGTAGAACTCCCCACCTTGGCTGATGTGTGGGTCCTTAGACAAAGTGTCTCACATGACATGAACTGTTTTCTTATTGTCTTTATTTCCTAGGTGGATCAGATTTTGGGCTAAACAGAAATGCTTTTCTAATGTTTGAGGCCCAGGAGGAATTACTTATTAATCTTACAAGCCATGGCTTACACTTCGCTGACAACTTTCAAGACCTACAAACATGGGATAAATCAACTGGTACCAAATGCCAGTTGTACTATTAATGACTCATAGGCCTGGTCTACACTACGGGGGGGGGGGTCGAACTAAGGTACGCGACTTCAGTTACGCAAATAGCGTAGCTGAAGTCGAACTACCTTAGTTCGAATTTCCTACCTGTCCAGACACCACGGGATCGAACTCCATGGCTCCCCTGTCGACTCCGCCACCGCCGTTCGCGGTGGTGGAGTTCCGGAGTCAACGGGAGCGTGTTCGGAGTTCGAACTATCGCGTCTTGATTAGACGCGATAGTTCGAACTCCGAGAAGTCGAACTCTCCGCGTCGACCCGGCGGGTAAGTATGGACCTACCCATAGGTACCTCAGGGCAAGCTCTGAAACATTTGATTGAGAAGCAGTCCTGTTGTTTATCATACACATTCTCAGCATGTCTTCCCCGGATAGACAGGGAAAGTCTGCATCACCCATGCTAGCCACAAAAGCATCAGAACATAGCTATAAAGCGTAGCTATATAGCATCACAGAGCCATGTTTGCCAACCACAGTTGACCGCAGCTGAGAGTTGTATGAGATGGCATTAGGTAGATATCTGACACGAACATGGAGGGCTAGATCATGATATCCAGCCCCAAGAAAGGAGCAGCATGGAGCCACCTCATCCCCCAGGAGGAGCAGAATGCCTTCTCCCAAAGTGTCAACCCTACTCTGTGAGGAATAAGGCCATGGACCCACCTTCTCTCTGCTATTCCCCATCGCCTCTTGGCTACCTTGGTCCCCAGGGAGAAGGTGAGGAAGGGGGACCAAAAGTGAGCTATTGTGTGTTGCTCTCAAGCAGCTGCACCAGATGTGCATGTGTGTGTGTGTGTATTTCTTGTGCCTCTCCTCCCCACCATGGCCAGTAAAGTCAGTACACAATTTGGCCCTTATTATTGTGGGCCTGATCCTGCAATCCTCACTCACCTTGAGAAGTAGCTGCTCAGGCAAGTAGTGCACATGGAGTTCAATGAGATTTACTTCCAGGAGTAAATACCACTCATTATGAGTAGCAGAATCTGACATGCTGGGTAACATTTTTGAAAGCACCTAAGTCCCAGTGACTTTCAGCGAGACGTAGGCTTCTAACAGCCAGATATTTAAAGATATTTAGGCACCTTTAATGGGATTTTTCTCAAGTGCCCAGGTGCCTGAGTCCAATGGGAGTTATGTATCCAGGTGCATTTGAAAATCCCAGTGCATGTCTCTTCATCTTTAGGCACCTAAATACCTTTAAAAATCCTGCCCTAAGTCACTTTAGAAAATGGGAGTTTGGTGCTTTTGAAACTTTAACCCAGTATTTTTTTTCATAGTCCAGCCTCTATTCTGTTCAGCTTTGATTCCTTTCATTATGTGCTGATCTTCCTTTCATTGCTATGCATTGCTTAGTTCTGATATTTCTCTCATACATTGCCCTATTTTACTCTGTGAGCTGTGTTCCCTCTTTTGTGCCATTTTATTTCTCGCCACATAAATTTATACTGCTATAGTCCGATCTTCCCGTTATTTATGTTGTTCATCTGTTTGGCTCACATGCTTGCAAAATGATATTGTGCAGTATCAAACTAGTTGTATTATCATAATTCTGAAATTGCTTGGCCTTTTGGAATCTTGGGTTTCTGATAGATTTGTCTTCTTTCTTAAGAAGCCCTAAATTGCAAACTTTTGTTTAAAAAACAACTCTTTAAAGTGATAATGTCAAGTCTGGCAGGCACCAATGTAGATTATACTGCATGGGCAGACACCAGAAATAATGTATCTGCAAGTATGGCTGACCACACTATTAATGTCCCCATTTCCTGAGCTGGGCTACCAGTCAGCAGCAAACCCAGAGTGATGATTACAGCTGGTCACATAATAGAAAACCTAACTGGCGAATTTAAAAATCTGAAGCCTGAGTTTTATTCACTATTCTTAGTGGGTTCTTAATGTTATTTGCAAATATTCAGGCAGTTGCTGGGTATTCATGAAAATACTCACAAATCCTGACATTTCCACCAGTCTTAGCACGCAAGTGCTTGTCTGAATATTGGTAGCAGGACTTCATTATTTTCTAGTCATTATTCCCTTGTTTAAAAAATTTCCAGCCATCCAAGCAGAGTGGAAACAACCCCATGTGACCACACTATAGGAATTGCCAATGGGAACAGTTTGCAAATAGCCCAAAGTCTGAGAAGCATTTGTCTAAAGCTCCTCAACATGTTCTCGTGGCGCTAAAAGAAAATGGGGGTTGATTCTTGAACAATCTGAACAGAAAAAATAAACTTTAATAAGTTTATTAAAGCTTGGTTTCTTGCAATGTGAATAGAGTATATGGATTTTTTGCAGGGAGTGGTGGAAACCCCATTGTTTGGGTCATCTGAAACTGATGTAAACTGTGCACAGCATTGGAGAGCATACTGGAGGGAACTATCTTGCAAAGATATGTTTAGATGACCTAATAGGTCTGATCCATCTCTAATCACTCTGGCTCAGTCTACTGTATGCTTGTGTCACGCTGCTCCTCTGCTCCATTTCCACTAGCAGGAAGAGTACTGACATTTTGGTGTTTCAACACCCTGCCTACTCACAAGACTGTTGTACGCAGAGGGAGTGACAGACAGTGTAAGGATGGTGCCATCTGCAGAAACCCATCCCGGCCATCAGCCAAACCAGAGCTTAGTGTTTGAGTCACCCAGCAGAGGAACTGGTGGTTTCACTGAATCGTGTGTCCTGGATTTATAGGTCTCAAACTTTCCTGTCTTGAAGGAATTGCAAATAAAAAAATAGGCCTGGATTTTGGCTATTTCAGCCCAGGAAGGCAGGGAGAAGGTACACGGAGCCCCTGCCAATGCCTGTGAGCAGCCATGCTAGGGGAGCCAGAATGCTTTGCTTGCACTCCAAAACATGAGAGCTACAGGCACATGGCTGCACAACAGCTGGTGGCTGGTACTGTGGCCAGCATATGCTGCACTTCTGAAAAGGAGTGTCAGTTCTAAGCACCGGGAAGTACTGCCCTTGCCTCTGCCTCTGGTGTTACCCCGGCTTCTCCTCATGCTCTTCCACCACCTGGCTCTGGCTGGCAGAGCTACAAGAAAGCCTCGCATATACTGGGTAGATAAGTTGTTGCCATGTCTTCTCATCCACCTCTGTATTAATGTGGGGATAAATATAGAGTGACCGATGGCCCGATTTTATAGGGACAGTCCCAATTTTGGGGTCTTTTTCTTATATAGGCTGCTATTACCCCCCATCCTGATTTTTCAAACTTGCTGTCTGGTCACCCTACATAAATATCACCCACTGGACAGCAGCTCTGCCTCTAAAGTTCACTCCATGCAGACCAGCAGTGTGAGTGTTAAGTACTAGCAGGAGCTCTGCTTTAGCTTCACTTAGGTTCTCTCAGACCAGCAGATATTTGAATAATGAATGCAACCTTTACAGGCTGATTGAACGAAGCATTCAGCTTAATTAATGGAATAATTATTCAGTAGGGGAGATGGTACATTGTTCAAAGTGTTGTGTGGGGAACGTACACACCCAGCCCGTTCACAGTAACAAGCCGAGTGCAGATACCAATGCTGCTAAAAAGGCTGATCCAATGCCGGCCGCTAGTCCATAGTGCATTAGTGTTCTTGTGCAACCCAGCTTCCATCATGGATGAATGAGGGTGTGTGTGTGTGTGGCGGGGAATTCTACAGCCCGGCTGCTATGTTCACCTCACTAGCTGCTTGTGAGGGCACAGATCATTATTTATATTACGCTAACACTTAAGAGTCCCAGACATGGACGATGGCCCCACTTTGGTAGTTGCTGAACAAACACAGAACCACTGTACGTTCCCTGCCCAGGAATGCTGGCAAGATTAGACTGGGTTTTAACTTTTAAGTTCTCTAACAGAATGAGACCTCAATAGCTTTCTGAGCTTTAATTTATCTAGCTCTGAAGGTCTGACTTCAGCTTGAGGTTGACAGTTGCAGGAAGCATAAAGTCTGTACATTTCAGCCTTAAATGTACACCAGAATCCTGGCTCCAAACATCCCCTACATTTACAAGCTCCTGTCCAGATTTTGCAACTATCTCTATGGTTTTGTCTTAATAGTCATGTGGTGCAGTGGATAGAGTATTAGAATGGGAGGTAGGAGGTCTGGGTCTATTCCTGACTTCGCCGTTAACTCATTGCGTGAACTTTGATAAATCACTTCAAAACTCTGTGCCTCCATTTCCCAATCTGTAAAATGTGGCCGACAAGCTGCGTCATCCAGCAGCGTCACTGCCGAAATGCCGCCAATTTTTGGTGGTATTTCGGCGGCGACGCCTCTGGATGATGCTACTTGTTGGCGGCGTTTCGGCGGCAACACCTATTGACGTTGCCGCTTGTCGGTGGAATTTCAGCGGATGCTCGTTCGCCACCACGGTCCTCCGTGGCTCGTTGTCTGGCACCTGCCAGACGAAAAAGGTTGGGGACCACTGCCCCAGGCTATATACCCTATACAGCTCTCTACACACAAGCAGTGCCTCCCATGGCTGCGCAGCTATCTTCAGCAGAGTAATGTCCCTCTACATGTGTAGTGTCTGTACTCTACCCAATGCCATATGTGTAGACGTAGCATCTGATTGTTTCTGCCATAAAGAGCTACCAATCTTTGTGCTCTGTTCTTGTACAGCACCTAGCACAATCGAGTTCTGGTCCACGAATGGGTCTCCTAAACACTATCACAATACAAATCATAAACACATAATTTATTATTATTATTATTATAATGGGCTCTGAAACGTACCACGGCTAACAGTGGGGGTGTTTGAAATCTAGATCCAAGTTTTGCAGCAGGAGTTCATCTCTGCTTTTGGACCTAGAGAATAGCTAGGGATTTAGCCATTTTGTAAACATTTTTAAAATCCTTTTTATCCAGGAGCACTTTAGTACATTCATTTCATACATGATTTTTCATTGTTGTGCTACCTTTGTATGTCTTTAGCCATTCAGGACAAGACTTTGATCTCAGGCACATATTTATGTCCTTCATTTTGTCTTAAGGTACTTAAGAACATGTGAAACTGAAAGCATATGAGGGCAGTCCCATTCACATCAATGGAAATACTCATGTGCTTAAATTATGCACACATTTAAGTACTTGTTGAACTGGTCCTAAATCTGAAGTAACACTGCTGATGTACAAGGCACTCCTTTGCATTAATACTTGGTGTAAATGAGAGCAGAAACTGACCTTAAGCTGAATTTGTTTTATTGGAAGCATCTCAGATACTCTGGTAGATAGGCGCTGCGCTGTATCAGTGTAATTAATTAGGATGATTTGCAGTTTCCCATATGCTATATTTTTGAAGATTTACCCTAGAATATTGCCAATGTAGCAGAAGTTGCACAAAGTACCATATCCCCATGGCATAATACGTGAGCACTTCTCAGAGGCAGTAAATGTTCCGGCTTAATCAAAAAGATCACATTTCTTTCTATTACACTGCCTGGAGAAGCTAGAATAACTTTTAGCCAAGGAATACATTAGTTTAAATCTTAAATTTCAAAACTAAATTACTCAAAGACTTGTAGATGTAAATCAGATGTCCCCTATTACATCCAATCTTTCTTTTCTGCTAACTCAAATTTGTGCATGAATTTTAGTGCTCTTGATAATAACTATACTAGATGGAGGCAGAGGGCAGGCAGCTACAAGAGAGACACTCCCACACAGCTTTGACAGTGCACCTCAGTCTCAACAGGCTAATCCATTGGTTGTTCAGTAGCCATCTTCTCTCACAAGAGACTATTGCCTGGCAAATTATTCTTAGCACATTCTCTATTCAATTGATGTCTTCCCTTTTCTTCCGCTTGCAACTTATTCATAAACAGACTTAGATATTTATGAGGATGGTTGCTGGTTGAAATTGGTCAGCTAACACTTTATGTGAACACGTCAGTCGACGGGCTCTTCACGAATTATTCACTGCAACTGTAGGCAATTTGTTGCTTGCTTGTTATCAGTGGGGTGAGACTGACCACACTCTGAAATGGAGATGCTAATCTTCCCTTACCTACCTCATACAGTTGTTGTGGAGCTTCATTAATTGATCTTTGGAAAGAGCTTTGAATAGAGACGTGCAAAATAATATGATGCAGACTAAATATTATGATTCATTTTAATAAATTAGAATAACGGAGGCAGCACAAGGCTGGGAGTCAAGAGAGCTGGACTCTGTGCTCAACTTTGCCACCGTGAGACCTTGGGCAAGTCAGTTCACCTCTGTGCCTCTGTTTCCTTCCCACACTTTAGTTGTTTTTCTATTGAGTTTTTAACTCTTCAGGGCAGGGACTATATTTGTATAATGCCTAGTACAGTGAGACCCCAATGCACTACAATTAATGCATATTCCCAGGGCTCCCAGATCACTGGATTGGAGACTTCAGCCAGATCTGAATCCGAATCTCCAGAGATGAAACCTTAGCAAAGGCACCTATTGCACCACTCACCTTTTTTTTAGGTCCATCTGTCAATTCGCCCAGCAGTGTCTGTCTGGAACACCACATCGGCTTTGTGACCATGTGCACTAGTTCCATTCTAGAGTGCCATGGATTTCAGTGGAATGTTTGTATCACAAGTAGTTCTAGGAAAGGAGTCTCTCTGGTTAATATACACACATTGCTGGCTCAGTAAAGGGATAACTGAGTGAAACTGAATGGCCTGTGATGATCTAATGGTGCCTTCTAGCCTTAAATTCTATGGATATGATTTTTTTAGGTGATCTAGCTTTCCCATAGCTATAAACATATAGATATTTTTGATAGGAGTTGGCCGATGAGATTGCAGAGCCATTGGCCATTATCTTTGAAAAATCATGGCGATCGGGGGAGGTCCCGGATGACTGGAAAAAGGCTAATGTAGTGCCCATCTTTAAAAAAGGGAAGAAGGAAGATCCGGGGAACTACAGGCCAGTCAGTCTCACCTCAGTCCCTGGAAAAATCATGGAACAGGTCCTCAAGGAATCAATTCTGAACCACTTAAAGGAGGGGAAAGTGATCAGGAACAGTCAGCATGGATTCACCAAGGGCAAGTCATGCCTGACTAACCTAATTGCCTTCTATGATGAGATAACCGGCTCTGTGGATGAGGGGAAAGCAGTGGATGTGCTATTTCTGGACTTTAGCAAAGCTTTTGATACAGTCTCCCACAGTATTCTTGCCAGCAAGTTAAAGAAGTCTGGGCTGGATGAATGGACGGTAAGGTGGATAGAAAACTGGCTAGATGGTCGGGCTCAACGGGTAGTGATCAATGGTTCCATGTCTAGTTGGCAGCCGGTATCAAGTGGAGTGCCCCAGGGATCGGTGCTGGGGCCGGTTTTGTTCAATATCTTCATTAACGATCTGGAGGATGGTGTGGACTGCACCCTTAGCAAGTTTGCAGATGATACTAAACTGGGAGGAGTGGTTGATACGCTGGAGGGTAGGGCTAGGATACAGAGGGACCTAGACAAATTAGAGGATTGGGCCAAAAGAAATATGATGAGGTTCAACAAGGACAAGTGCAGAGTCCTGCACTTAGGACGGAAGAATCCCATGCACTGCTACAGACTAGGGACCGAATGGCTGGGCAGCAGTTCTGCAGAAAAGGACCTAGGGGTTACGGTGGACGAAAAGCTGAATATGAGTCAACAGTGTGCCCTTGTTGCCAAGAAGGCTAATGGCATTTTGGGTTGTATAAGTAGGGGCATTTCCAGCAGATCGAGGGATGTGATCATTCCCCTCTATTCAGCACTGGTGAGGCCTCATTTGGAGTACTGTGTCCAGTTTTGGGCCCCACACTACAAGAAGGATGTGGATAAATTGGAGAGAGTCCAGCGGAGGGCAACAAAAATGATTAGGGGGCTGGAGCACATGACTTATGAGGAGAGGCTGAGGGAACTGGGATTGTTTAGTCTGCAGAAGAGAAGAATGAGGGGGGATTTGATAGCTGCTTTCAACTACCTGAAAGAGGGTTCCAAAGAGGATGGATCTAGACTGTTCTCAGTGGTAGAAGATGACAGAACAAGGAGTAATGGTCTCAAGTTGCAGAGGGAGAGGTTTAGGTTGGACATTAGGAAAAACTTTTTCACTAGTAGGGTGGTGAAGAACTGGAATGGGTTACCTAGGGAGGTGGTGGAATCTCCTTCCTTAGAAGTTTTTAAGGTCAGGCTTGACAAAGCCCTGGCTGGGATGATTTAGTTGGGTTTGGTCCTGCTTTGAGCAGGGGGTTGGACTAGATGACCTCCTGAGGTCCCTTCCAACCCTGAGATTCTATGATATTTAGAAACCTCTTGTCTGCTGCCTAGTTTGACATTTTCCTTAAAAGAAGAGCTGTGGCCTGTGTGTGTGTGTATAGATAGATAGATAGATAGATATAGTGAGCTACCTACCCATTTTGCTGTCATAATGTGGAATATGCCATTACATTGACACACACCTTAGCTGGTGTAAATTGACTTAGGTCCATTCAAATCAATGGAGCTGCAGCAAATTACACCAGTTGATGATGTATGTGACCCACTGAATTTACCAGTCCTATGGTGGGTGGCGTCAGAGCCTGAGTCTCTGTTTGCTTCCCTGCCGTAAATACTAATTAAGGTCATAGTTTTAGAGGAGCCTCCTCTTTGTGTGTGCACAAAATTTCCATGTTTACTTATTTGCTTGTGCAAAATCTTTATTTCTCTACAGTTAGGTGTGCAACTACTTGACTGTAGTCAGGTTGTTGTATACATGAGTACTTAGGTGACCATATTTTCACAGTAGAAATTGAGACAGTTTATGATTATATATTTTAGGGTCACAAAATGAAATACGTTTTCTTTTATAAATGTGGGCTAGTGGCATTGCAACCAGCTTCTGACTTCGTGATGTGCATATTTTGAGCTGGAGGATTTTCTCCCCACCCCCGTAACTTAGTGTTCAGACTGAGTTAATCAAAAACAGTGAACAATTGGCATTAACGTTCATTAGGACCAGAGGAACAGCTTAGTTAGCGCCTATACTCATTTGATTTCTCTTCCCTCCAAACACAGCTTATCCTACTGAAGGCTCTTTCTCTTGGCCTGGCCTTGGTAAACACAGAGCAATTTCTGTGCAGCACAGCAGTATGACCTGAACAAAACATTTTGTAGTTATAGGAAGACAAAAATGTTTTGAGTGATGAAATGAAAAAAATAACGGGATATTTCAGGTGCTGTGAAAGAATTTCCAAGTACATTAGATCATAATATGAAACACTTCAACTTTTGTGATATAACTGGGACATATGGTCTCTTTTTAATAATTATCTAGTTTGGAGTAAATGTTGATTTTGTCCATGCATAAAAAGGAAGACCTTGGATATTCTAGTATTAGCATCTGTGACCAAAAGCATGTTTGTATTCACACTCTACACACTATTGTAATAATTTTTGTGCAAAATATGCCTTGAGGTATCATTTAAAAACTAAAAACACACTTATCAATATTCGAATGTAATATATATATGAAATCTGTATTAAGAGTGTGATAAATGAAAGGGGTGGGGGGAGCTCCCTTTTATGTACACCCAGTCAGCCAGTTAGCTATAAAATCCCTCTTAGTAGCTGTTCTCTACTTGCTTTACCTATAAAGGGTTAAAAAGTCTCCCTGTATAGGTAAAAGGAAGGGAGTGGGCACCTGACCAAAAGAGCCAATGAGAAGGGTAGAACTTTTTAAAATTGAGAAAAAATTTCCCCTTTGTCTGTCTGGTTGTTCTCGGGGAGAGGCAGACCGGGAGCAACTATGCTGTAAGAAGCCTGGGGCCAGGTATGAAAAATCATTGGTATCAAACTAGAAACTACTTATTTAAAATCCCAGCTATGTAAGTAGGTCAGGAAATGTCTAAGAAGACGCGATTAGGTTGATCTCTTTTTATTTCTTTATGGCTTGTGGACTCCTCAGTGCTAACACCAAATGATTTTGTTTTGTTTGTAACCTTTAAGCTGGACCTCAAGAAAGTTTTTCTTGATGCTTAATCCTTGTAAGTGTTTTTTTAAATCTAGCAATAGCCTAAATTTCCAGATGTATTTTCTTTCTTTTTGTTTTTAGTAACATTTACCTTTTTTAAGAACAGGATTGGATTTTGTGTCCTAAGAGGTTTGTGCACATGTTGTTTAATTAGCTGGTGGCAACAGCTGATTTCTTTTGTTTTCTTTCTTGGTGTGTGTGTGTGTGTGTGTGTATGTGTATGTGTGTGAGAGAGAGAGAGAGAGAGAGAGGGCTTGAGGGTACCCCAGAGGAAGGAATTCCCAAGTGCACCTTCCTGGGTTCTCAGAGGGGTTTTGCATTTGGGTGGTGGCAGCAAATACCCATCCAAGCTCAGAGAAAAGCTGTAACCTTGGGAGTTTAATACAAGCTTGGAGCTGTAACCGTGGGAGTTTAATACAAACCTTGCGGGCCTCCACCTTCTGCACTCAAAGTGCCAGCATCCAACTCTGCTGCACCCAACCAAAAAGTAAAAACTAAGTTTTTCTCCTATACATTAAAAAGTATCTTAGCCCATTTTCATTTCTATGGGAACTTGGTTTCTGTCAAACCTGATAAAACCACAGACATCTTATGGGCAAAAAAATCAGACTTGGTAGTTACTGATTGTCAGCTAGTTTGTCTACAAAAATATTGCATTACATCTCACTAGAAAGCAACGTGATGCAACAGCCTCTGGGCAGATGGTAAGTGATGCATTTTGTGTCAATTTTTCTTCTTTCAGATTACATTTGCACTTAAACAAGATACTTTGCACCCTTTCAATTCACTGTGCAAAAATAACTGAATTCATCTGTTCATTTTACACACAGATTTTTTTCTTGAAACAATTAACCTTGTTAGTACGAAGATGCAGGAACCCCAACTTTCATGCCCACGAAAGCAAACAGGTCAAGAATCATCTTTCTAGTATGCAATGAACCCTAAAATTTCATAATTTTCAAAGTATTTCTAAGGCATTAAGTAATGAATGCTCACACCAACTCAGCCAATGTAGTTTATCTTCATTTTGCAAGTAGGAGAAGCAAGGTATAGCGATGTGAAGTGATGTACATAGGGCCTAGGACTGAGAATTCAGAATGAAGATTGGAATTCAAGAGATCCTGGCTCCCAATGCTGTGTTCTGACCATTATATTTGTGTTTTACACACTGCCTTTCCACAGCCCACTTTGTAACAGAGAATTAATTTCATGGACCAAGCCTCTCTCAGCTCCCTTACATTCCCCCTGGCTTTCTCTGCATGGTCTCGCTAAGACCCAGAAAGTTTTCATGGACCACTGCTGGTTTATGGCCCATACACGACACTGGGCGGTACCTCTCCAGTATTGAAATACATCCAGCACGACTACATCATATGAAATATATCTACTGTATTGTCCAGCCAATTGAAGCTGCATTGAAATGAATTATGTGATTCTTATGATTGGGAAATTGAAAAATAAATAAATATAACACATATTTCTTAAAGGACAGAGGGAACCTTGAAGCAATTGAATGAACTAATTTAGACCCCATAATTTTATATGTATAGTTGAGATTATGTTTTCTAATATAAACTACTTTGCATTTATCAACATTGAATTTCATCTGCCATTTTGTTGCCTCATCACTCAGGTTTGTGAGATCCCTTTGTAACTCCTGCCAGTCTGCTTTGGACTTAACTATCCTTAATTTTGTATCATCTGCAAATTTTACCACTTCACTGTTAACCCCTTTGTCCAGATCATTTACATGTAAAATGTCTGGTCTTGACGTCCCTATTTTGGCTTCAGGACTCTTTGGATGACAGAAGATCTAGTGGAGACTAGTGACATCACAAAACATCAAAGGTCTGAAATCTGAGCAAGTGGGAAGGGATTTTTAGTCCAACTTTTTAAACCCTTTGTCTTGTTTTGTTAACATTTTGGGGAAAAATTAATCTCTTGTGTGAAAGAGTCAGTGCCCTACCTTTTCAACTCAGAAACATCTCACACTCTGGCTCCAGAAGGAGTTCTCCAGCAAACCCCCAGAAGACAAAATAACAGAACAAGCCTCCAATAATCTTTTTTTCAAGCTTTTCCTTATCAAGAAGCAAAAAAGGACATAAATGCCATTTGTTCATGGGACCTGCTTTACAGGCAAATAAACAGGCATCCTTTACAGGCAAGGATGTTATATCCTTGGGGCAGCCGGTGTAGGAAGCAATCACTTGAGGCCAGAGAGCAGACAGCTAACCAAAACCTCCATTTTATTTACAGACACAGAGAGCTCACTCAGCCGGTTGAAACCGGCTGAGCTATCCCTTAATAGTCTAACTCAGTTGCCATAGTAACAAACCCCATGACAACCAAATACACAACATATTCCTCCCCTCCTAATAAGAACATCCCCAAAATAAAACACACACTAAACTAGAGAAGGAGGGTAGACTGCCTCCATTCCCGGCTAAACCCTGGGGATTATTTTGCCCCATAACCGTGGGTTCGCCCTAACTAAAGATCCAGCCGATGAGGAGGCCTTCTGTCTCTAGGTGGATTACGGCGAACTTCTGGTGTTGTTGCACCCGAAAGTACTAGGGGCTCAGGGTCCGCAGCACGAATAGGTGAGGAGGTGGTATCAGCTCGTGCTGGGCAAAGGGGTATCTCAGCTGCCGGCGGTAATGGAGGAGAACAGTCAGGAACAGGTGACTCATGATTCGGTGTCTCACCAGGAGGGGTGAAGTCAACTGCAGATGCGTCCTGAAGACTGGCATGACCTGGCAACAGCTGATCTACATGTCGCCGCCAGGTAAGATTCTCTGCAGTCCGGACTGTATAGGAAACAGGTCCTGTTTGAGTGATGACTGTGGCCGGGACCCATTTAGCTCTGGAAGTATAATTCCGAGCCAAAACTGGCTGTCCTGGGCTAAAGGTTCGGTCTTTTGCTCTGGGTGCCCGTCTGATGACTTGATATTGCTGCTGATGTTGCACAGTTTGTCTGGGTTCAGAAGGTTTCAGCAGATCAAAGCAAGTGCGCAGCTGTCGTCCCATCATTAGAAAGGCTGGGGAAGCCTGGGTCGTAGCATGAGGTGTGTTTCTATAGGAAAGTAAGAAGGTATCCAGACACTTTTGAATGGAGTGTTGTCCCTTTGCTGATTTCAAAGCGTTTTTAATTGTCTGCACAAATCTTTCAGCTAATCCGTTGGTGGACGGATGATATGGTGCTGACGTGATGTGGTGTATCCCATTTGCCTTCATAAAATTTTGAAACTCCTGAGAGACGAACTGCGGTCCGTTGTCGCTCACAAGTTGTTCTGGCAGACCAAACGACTAAAGAGTCCTCGTAGTTTTTGAATAGTACTCTCTGCAGTAGTGGACTGCATTATAGAGACTTCTGGCCATTTAGAATGGGCATCTACTGCCACCAAGAACATGCTTCCTTCAAGGGGGCCAGCAAAGTCAACGTGAATACGTTGCCACGGGTTTTCAGGCCAGTCCCATGGGTGTAGGGGTGCCAACTGGGGTGCATTTCTTACACCCTGACATGACATACAAGCTTTTGCCTTCTCTTCAATAGCACTGTCCAATCTAGGCCACCAAAAATAGCTTCGTGCAATTTCCTTCATGCGCACTATTCCACAGTGACCGGAATGTAGCTGTTCTAACATCTGTGATCTCAGGGGTGGTGGAATAATGACACGCCTCCCCCACAACAAACAACCAGATTGGACCGATAACTCCGTCCGCCTGGACATGTAGGGAACAAGGTCGGGTGAGACCGGAGAGGTTTGTCGAGATTTTCCATGCATCACCAGGTCCATAACTTGGGATAATACTGGGTCAACGCGGGTTGCCTTCTTTATCTGAGTAGCAGTGATGGGTGTATTCTCTACCTGTTCAAAGTAGAAGATTTCCTTTTGGGCACTATCTTGATGTTTGACCGGTAAAGGCAACCTTGAGAGGCCATCTGCATTGCCGTGCAGAGTGGATTTCCGATATTTGATTTCATATGTGTGTGCAGAAAGTATCAATGCCCAACGTTGCATACGACTAGCAGCTAATGGGGGAATGCCTGTGTAGGGTCCAAAAATTGATGTCAGAGGTCGATGGTCTGTAAGAAGAGTAAACTTTCGCCCAAACAGGTACTGATGAAACTTCCTAATTCCAAAAACAATTCCTAATGCCTCACGTTCGATTTGGGCGTAGTTAGTTTCTGCTTTGCTTAGAGTGCGTGAAGCAAAAGCAATAGGTCTTTCTTCTCCCGAAGGCATAATGTGTGACACGACCGCTCCCACTCCATAAGGGGAAGCATCGCAGGCCAATTGCAGGGGTAAGGATGGATCAAAGTGCGTTAGAACTTCAGAATTTAACAATGCATCCTTAGCTTTGTTAAATGCAACATCACAGGCTTCAGTCCACTTCCAGGCCTTGTTCTGCCCAAGGAGCTCATGAAGTGGTTTTAGCAGTGTGGCTAACTGTGAGATGAACTTCCCATAATAGTTCAGTAGTCCTAGAAAGAGCACAGCTGGCTTACATTTCGAGGTGGGGGAGCCTCCACAATAGCTTTAACTTTTGCAGGGGCCTTATGAAGACCTGCAGAATCGATGATGTGTCCCAAATATTCAACAGAGGGCTTGAAGAATTCACACTTGTCTTTGCGAACTCGTAGGCCATACTCTTCCAGTCTTTGTAGGGTAGCCTCTAAATTCTTTAAGTGATCCTCTTCATTTCTTCCAGTGACCAGGATATCATCCAGATAGCACTGAACTCCTGACAAGCCACACAAGATCTGGTCCATAGCCCTCTGGAACAGGGCGGGAGCCGATGTGATTCCGAAGGGTAGGCGACAGTATCGATAAAGCCCCTTATGAGTCACAATAGTCAACAGCTCTTGGGACTTTTCATCGACGTGCATCTGTAAATATGCTTGACTCAGATCAATCTTAGTGAACTTTTGTCCCCCAGCCAGGCCTGCGAAGAGGTCATCGATGCGGGGAAGCGGGTATTGCTCTGCACACAACACTGGGTTGACAGTGACTTTAAAATCACCGCAAATCCGGAGAGAGCCATCTTTCTTCACTATTGGAACGATAGGAGTGGCCCATGAGCTATGGGTAACTGGTATTAGGACTCCATTGGTGACCAGGCGCTCCAGGTCTGCTTCAACTTTTGGCCTGATGGCATATGGCACAGTTCGGGCTTTCAGATATTTTGGTGGACTGCCAGGTTTAATGTTCAATGTCACAGTGATTCCCTTCATACTTCCCAAATCATCTCCAAAAACAGCAGCATGTTTCCTTAGTATAGGGGTTAGACTGGTTTCTTCTTTAGTCATCCGGTGCACTTCTGCCCAGTTCAGCTGAATCTTCCCAAGCCAAGACCTACCCATTAAGGCTGGGTAGTTACCTCTCACCACAAACAGTGGCAATTTAGCCGCCCGTCCATTGAGCTCCACCTTAACATCAATAGTGCCCAACATGGGCACAGCTTCACCTGTATACGTCTTCAGAACAGTTTTTGTTGCCTTAAGCGGAAGATGCTGTAGCTTTTCCTTATACACAGTCTCAGGAACCAGCGAGACAGCTGCACCGGTGTCTAGTTCCATGCATATAGGTTTGCCCTCCAATAAGGGGGTTACCCAGTATTCATGTGAGCCCACTGCCAAAGACAAAACATGCAGTGGCACTTCCTCTTGTGAGGAGGTGTCACCTTGATCATCCTGGGTCTGCTCTAGGGTATGCAAGGTTCCTCTTTTTGTCGGCCAGACCACAGGCCTCTTTTTCTTTTGTTTACAGGCACACTCAATGTGTCCCTTTTTGCCACAGTGTCGACACACCAGGTCCTTACACCAGCATTCTGATGCCTGGTGTCCTGGCTTACCACAGCGGTAACATTCTTGACTCTGCACAGTTTTGTGGGTCGGTTCTTGTGACACTTTTTGCACCCTAGGGGGTGCACCGATGTATTGTGCCTCCCTTGTAGCCAGTTCCATGGAGACAGCAATATCAACAGCCTTCTGTAATGTAAGCTGAGCCTCTGTCAGTAGGCGCTTCCGTATAGCTTCACTGCAGAGGCCACACACTAACCTGTCACGCAGAGCATCATTTAACATCTCTTTAAATTCACAGTGTTCTGCTAGCTTTTTTAAAATGGCTACAAATTGTACAACTGTTTCATCTTCCTTTTGGTCTCTTTTGTGGAACCTATATCTTTCAGCAATTACCAGTGGTTTTGGGGAGAAATGAGACCCCAGGATTTCCACAATGTCACTGTAAGATTTAGTCTCAGGCTTAACAAGGTGTAGTAAGCTGCGTAGCAGAGAGTAAGTTTTAGCCGCTACAACAGTTAAGAATATTGGCACCTTCTTCGCTTCTGTAATGTCATTTGCAATACCAAAAAGCTCAAAACGCTCAGTATACACATGCCACTGCTCTGTATTCTCATCAAAAGGCTCCAGGGGCCTGGTCAGAGTAGCCATGATTTTTAGTTTCACTTTCACAGTCAGTGCAAACAAGCAGCTTTTTTTCTTTGTTTGGTCTTTACCTTGACTTCTACTTCCTTCTGTTACTGGAGCAGCACCAGGATCCCACCCTCGTCGCCAGTGTTATATCCTTGGGGCAGCCGGTGTAGGAAGCAATCACTTGAGGCCAGAGAGCAGACAGCTAACCAAAACCTCCATTTTATTTACAGACACAGAGAGCTCACTCAGCCGGTTGAAACCGGCTGAGCTATCCCTTAATAGTCTAACTCAGTTGCCATAGTAACAAAACCCATGACAACCAAATACACAACATAGGACTCTGTATCTTCCCCCTCCCACAGGGGGTAGTGATGCATAGAATCATAGATTATTAGGGTTGGAAGGGATATCATGAGATTATTTAGTCCAACCTCCTGCTCAAAGCAGGACTAATCCCTAAGTGGCCCCTTCAAGGATTGAACTCACAATGCTGGGTTTAGCAGGCCAATGCTCAAACCACTGAGCTATCCCTCCCGCAAGAAGCAATTATTAGAACGTCCCTCGGTGCAGGAGCTGAAACTGTGTCTGGCCCTTATGGGGGCTTTGCAAGCGTGGAGACATTGTTTGCACCCTCTCTGCCACTGTGTACACGTGTAAGGCCTAGCGCAATCTGTGCCTTAGACAGTGGCTAATGCTGGTTTATGGATGAGCCTATGTGTATATCATGAAGGTCATGGAAGTTGGAATCCATGACTTCCAGAGACCTCCATGACATTTTCTGCTTAGGCCCCTGGGGCTGTGGAACTCTGGAGCTGGCAGCCAGCAGGGTCCTGGCAGGGTTCCAGCGACAGGCGACAGCAGCAACAGGGGGCCCCCTGAAAGGTTCCAGCCACATGTGACAGCTTCCTGAGGGGGCCGTCCTTGGGGTTCCAGTGACTGGTGACAGCCTTGCATGGGGAGAGGAGGATGCCTCAGGCAAGCGGCTGGGGGTCTCTTGTTTTCTCTTTGGCCTGGTCTGCACGGGGGGAGGGGGATGTCGAGGTAAGATACGCAACTTCAGCTACGGGAATGCCGTAGCTGAAGTCGACATACCTTATTTCGACTTATCTACCGTCCTCACGGCACGGGATCGATGGCCACGGCTCCCCCATCGACTTCGCTACTGCCACTCGCTCTGGTGGAATTCCGGAGTCGACGGGGAGCGCGTTCGGGGATTGATATATGGCTTCTAGTTGAGACTTGATATATTGATCCCCGATAAATTGATCGCTACCCACCAATCCGGCGGGTAGTCTGGACGTACCCTTTGGGAAATATGGTGACCTTGCAGCTCCCAGCTGCCGTGGGTGGAGGCCCTCCCCCCCGCAGCTGCCACAGGTGGAAGGGGAACCCCACAGCTACCAGCTACCACAGTGGTGGGGGGAACCATGGAGCTGCAGCAGCAAAAGTCGCAGACAGGTCACGGCTTCATGAATTTTTGTTTATTGTCCGTGACTCGTCCATGACTTTTACTAAAAATATCCATGACAAAATCTTAGCCTTAGTTATGGACCACAACACAGGACAAAGCAAGACCAAGGCAAAAGCCTCAGTGCACAATAAGTTTACCTATCCCAGAATAAGAAAAATCCCCACAGTGCAGTACTTTAAGAGTTTTATTTTTGGGAAGGGTTGTTAGCCACAATTTGCCCTTCCCCACACCCACAACACAAATAGGACTCATGATCTCGCATTCCCCTTGACTTCCAGCCTCTCTCATTTCCAGAGTGTCCAGTGGACAGGCAAAACACACTGTGCTTTTTAAAACACATAACTGTCAAGAGTTTTGGTCTGTATTGAGGTAGTTCATAGAGACCCCAGCCAGGGTCAGGGTCCCCTTGTGCTAGGTGCTGTACAAACAAAACCAAAAAAGTCAGTCCCTGACCCAAAGAGCTTCCAACTAAATACAAGATGAAAGACAATAGGTGGCTAAAACCAAACAAACAGAGGAAGGTAGGTGGGTGGCAGGAGCACAAGGTACTTTGTACCAATTATTGGTTTAGTACTGTTTTATTGCTTTGTACCGGTTGGTTTGTAATGAGGCGGTGTGGTCCCCTGCCGCCACCCCTCTGGACACAAGAGTGGGTGGAGCCAGAGAGCTCCGTGCCCGCCTCCCAGAGGATCAGGCGCAGGACAGGAAGTAGAAAAGCATGGCCCCAGAGCTCACTCAAGGAGCAGCTGCTGGGGAGGCCAGATGCCTCCAGCCTAGCTCCCGGTTGGGAGACCCCGGCAACCGGCGGCGGATCTGAAGATTGGACCCCCTGACCAACGCCCAACACTGACCAGAGCCCGAAGGAGTTGTCAAGACTACCCCCCACAAGTTACCCAGAGGAGCCGATGGTGCTTGACTCCCCCCCCCCCCCCGGAGAACATCGTCCTGACCCAGATACCTCTAGAGGGGGAGTTAGGAAGTGGCCTGGGGGCAGCTGATCCTAGTCTGGTTGTAGCACTACCAGAGCCTATGGCAGTGTGTTGCGGTCAGGAGCCCCACTGACTCAGCAGCAGGCTGCTAGGGCCCCGGGCTGGGAGGCAGTGGAGTGGGAGGGTCTGCATCCCCCCTGCCACCCCACTCATGGGTGGCAGTCTCCCCCTCTCCCAGGCCCTTCTGAGCCAAGAGCCTGGGCTTGTTGTTAACCTGTCTTAGCTCAGCCCCTGCCTGAGGGCTTGAGCCGCTGACTCCTTGCCGCCCCGCCCTGACACAGGGCCTGGGCCTGTCAATTATTTAAACTGCTGCTCTGCCCTGCCTAAGGACCTGAGCCTTTGCCTCACTGTTGCCCGCCCTGAGCTAGGGCCTGGGCTTGGTAATTGTAGAATTGTTGCTCAGACCTGCCTGAGGGCCTGAGCCACCACCCCACTGGCAGTCAACGCCCATGATGGGGCATGACTGACTGTTTTGTGGTACCTCCCTGGTCACTCCAGTGAAAGACTCCCCTGACTGGACCGATTCCACGCCAGCAACGGTGAGGACATAACGAGGCGGTGTGGTCCCCTGCCACCTCAGAGAGGGACGAGCCCAGCTAAGCCCCTCTACATCGTCCAATAAAAGATATTACCTCACCCTTGCCCTCATGCCCTTGTCTTTCTCTAATGTCCTGGGACCAACAAGGCTACAACCCTGCAATCGACATACTGGTTTGATTTTTTTTTTAAGTAAATCTGGGGCAAATTTCCATAGAGATGAACTTTATTTGCAATAGTCGAGCCAGATCTGTAAAACAGGAATTGCAGCACTTAGTTCTGGAAGAGGAGAGAGAGCAAAATAATAAAACAAGCCCCTAACATTCACAGCAAACAGGAAATGGCAATAATTCTTGGCTGTAAGCCCAGCATGATACTGTCAGGAACTCTGACATTATATGCCGTACATGAGACTGGAAGATAAGCTCAGAGTCACTCGTGTCAGGGTTCCTGACAACTAGATGGAAAGTGATGGCCATCAAAATTCTGTGTCGAGGGAAGGACATGTTTTAAGACATGCTGAGTTCAAATGATCATTGGATAAACAGAGTTGTAAGAAATTAGCATACTGCCCTTTGAACAGAACAGACACCAGCTATGGAGAGAGGAATGAGAATCGCTCTTTTTCGGGTGTCGGAGTTGACAAGTGTTTGGTTTTGGGAACTGTTGGCATTTGTGACCTTTGCATTTCCTTAGAAAGCCGAAGAGCTTCACATAAGAAAATGAGAATCATGGCGCTAATATCTTGAATAGGTAAGTAAATCATCTATACGATGCTAGCAAATGACAAGCCGCAAACAGGATTCCTGATGTGTTGCCCATAGCTTGTATATGTTTGACCTTATTTGACTGATCAGAAAGGGAATAGCAGGGATCCAAAATGTAAGTACTAAGAATGCTGTAGTTGGGCAGGTTAGTTCAAATGTGAGAGCTAAACAGTAGGTGACCAGCAGACCTTACTGGAGAGGACAGGTGAATTCAGTTTGATTCTCTGATGTCAGCTAAACAGCAATACAGGTTTTAATGTTGTGCTTAAGTGTAGAAAAACATACAGTAATGTCAGCTCCTAAAAGCAACATAGGCCTTAAGCTTCAGCAAGAGTTGTCGTCTTCTTTAGTTTGTAAAATGAGAATCAACAGGCATCTGTGCTATATCTTTTGCACAAAAGACAATCTCAGTTTTTGGAACCTCCAATATCCAAATCTCATATCTGGTCCAGTATCCAAAGTTCATATTTCAGCCAATATTTGGTTTTACAAAGCCGCAATTATACAAAGATGTCAGATGTTCTGTTAGCGTTTTGTTAAACTGGAGCTTATCTGTAATGCACCATAAAGCAGTTTTCAGTGCTCTCTTATTTTTCTGAACTGTTGTTTAGAGCCAAGAGATTGTGGCTCCTTTCTTTCTTTCTTTCTACAAATTTTTGGCCAAGTCTTCAGCTTGCTTAAGCTGGCAGGTACACCAATTTACACCCTGTAAAGATCCATCCCACTACCTGGTAAGTGCTAGATTTAGTATAGATGGTCTAGGAATGCCGTGTAGCAAATTTGTGCTGGATTCTACTCCCAGTTCTTCCAGTGTAACTCCAGGGAAACTTCATTGACTTCACTCAAATTGTTCCTGATTCATATTGGTGTCACACAGCAGAATCTCTGTGTAAGGACATACAACAGAATATTACAATTACTGAAACTCTGGTTTTGTGCAACCCAAAATTTAAGAGGCCTGAAAACTTTATTTAAGTAATTTTTATTTTCCTTTAGCCTCTTGGCAATAGTTGGTAGGAGCTCCTGCCATAAGCACTAATGAATTTTGCACTGAATTCTGACTCCTGGCATTTAGGGCTTGATAAACCTTCTTTCCCTTTATCTGATAGATTCCCTTTCTGCTAATTGGTGTCAACATCATTCATGATCAGGGGTGCAACACCACTAGTTTAAAGGCCCATTTGCTGGCTTGCCTTAAACCCTGAATAACTTGGAGCTGTGGGCAGCTTACACATAAAAGTGGCAATAAACATCCCTTCCACTTTAAGCTACACAAACCTAGGAAAATTGAGAAAGAGTTAGTGTAGCGGCAACAAATAAAAGCTGCTTCCAGCAGGCTTGTCAGTTGCATAACTGGCACATGCAGTAGATGAGACCCTGTTAAATGTGTTACTTAGCAAAAGTGAGAGATTCCTCCAGATTCCCAAACCTACAAGCTACATCTTGCAGCCCTTCCTCAGGCAAATCTCCTATTGAAGGCAAGGGATGGGTGACAGCTCTATGCACTTACACAAACAGCAATAGTCTTTATTAGGTATAATAATCACTTTACACTATTTGTACCTGTAAGAAGAGTCACTACATCCCTTCTTTCTTTTCCCAATATACGCAGTATAGAACTAAAAGGACTGCAATGTCTGCAGTATAGACAGACAGGAACACAAATGGGATGGGTAGGATGTAGCAGGAGACTGGCTAAGCGGCATTGAAGGTTTCATCTCTGTGTTGCTGGTTCAAATCCATCGTAGAATAATAGCAACTAAGAATTGCTAATATCTGCTCAATGTACCATGTGAAATGAATTGATGGTCTGTTTCCAGTGAACGGTTGTCCATGTGAGAAAGCCATCCTCATAACTCCCCTTTTGCTCATCTCAGGAGAGAGACCAAGGGTTAAAAAATGGTCCTGGAAACAACTACCTTGTCATTCCTAGGCTATGTCTACACTACAGCTGGGATCGATGCTCTGAGATTGATCCACTGGCAGTCGATTTAGAAGGGCTACTGAAGACCTGCCAAATCGACAGCAGATCGCTCTCCTGTCAACCCCTGTACTCTACCCCAATGAGAAGAGTAAGGTAAGTCTACGGGAGAAACTCTCCCGTCGATCCCCTGTGGTGTAGACCATCCAGTAACTCAACCTAAGGGATGTCAACTCCAGCTACATTATTCACATAGCTGGAGTTTCATAGTGTAGGTCGACTTACTGTAGTAGTGTAGACAGAGCCCTAACGATGGTCCCTCAAGGTCACATTGGTTGGACAACGGGGGAAAGTTACACTGATATGTCATGTCTATTGGGTGGAGTGAGGACTTCAATCAGGAGAGCTGCCGGCATGGCACCTTTGATACAACTTCTTCACTATCAAATGTTTTATATGAATTATGAGAACAGCATGGTGTGGGTTTAAAGAGCACAGCAGTGCCTCCTGGTGGCACTCCAGGACTGCCAGTCTTTAAATGGGTACAGCAGCACAGGATGGGACACTCTTCAGGAGGGTCTTGTTGGCAGAGCTGGATAGACTAAATATAGAATTTGAGATGGTTGGCCCCGGACTATTGGTTCTTACTGTGCTGCACACATGGACTTGTGAATTGTTTATCTGAAAAATTTAAAAGGTTAATCTATTGCATTCTCATACTCACCTCACCAGTGTCAGACTGAGAATAGGTGTATAGAGAAACAATGTTTCATATAAAGGGGGAATGACAGCCTATTTGAGCCCTGGCGTTTCTCTTCTTAAAGCTGAAGGTAAATCCTGAGTGCATCGTCTTTGAGAAATCACTTATATATCCCAGGGATACTATATTAGTTTTAGCATCTTTTTATTCTATTTTATATAGGGTCCCATACTGCCCTTATCATTGTAATAATAATAGAGTAAATCCTTATGTAACCTGGTAGTTACATTCCTGGAAAACCATGTCATATAAAAATGTGTTATATAAACTGAAGAATAAATGGGGGAAATAGGGTTACATTCCCAGACATGACAAAGTTGTACATGTTGGGGGCGTGGGATTGGGTGCAGGGCGTGGGCTCTGGGAGGGAGTTTGGGTGCTCAGGACAGGGAGCTGGGGCATGGGAAGGAGCTTGGGGTGCCAGATCCGGTGGTTGCTCCCCACAAGTGGCTTCCTGTGCTTGCTGTTCCTGATGGAGGCACTGCCCCCATCCCTCCCTGAGCGCTGACTGCGGGTGCGGCACCTGCAGGCGGAGGCAGCATACAGAGCTGCCTAGCCACACCTCCACCTCCTCCAGGAACAGCAGCCATGGGGAGCCGCTTGCGGGGATCTGCCTGAGGTGAGTGCCCACCCTGGATCTGGCACCCTGAGCCCCCTCCCCCAACCCTCTATCCCGAGCCCCCTCCCACACCCAAATTCTCTCCCGGGAGCATGCTATATAAAAATGGGTCACTAAAGGAAAACCGCATTATGTCAAAAATGCGCTGTATAAATGCGCGTTATATAAGGGTTTATTTACCGTATCTTACTCTTATATAACACTTTGCATCAGCAGATCTCAAAGGACTTTATAAGGGAGAGCAGCATCGTTATCCCCATTTTACAGATGGGGAAACTGAGAACTGAGAGGGAAGTGACTTGCCCAAGGTCACCCAATAAGCCAGTAGCTGAGCTGGGAAGAGTACTCAGATTTCCCGAGTCCCTGTGCAGTGCTCTATCCACTAGGCCATACTTTTTTAAGTAGAGATATGTCCAGATCTTGAGCCTCCCAGAGATTCAGGAAAGTCCTATGCAGGATTTGGTTCATCCTATAACAGTCTACACAGGTGCCAGCTACAGAGTTCAGATTCAGAGGTCCAGCACACCAATGGTTGGGGATTCAGATCTGAGTCTTTGGTCCGTAATAGAGAGAACCAGCTGTGAAATTTGGATTCTGATTTCCCACACTCCAGAGTTCAGGGTTGTTCTGACCTGAGGCTTTGGATTGGCCCATGATATAAACAGGCATCAGCTGCAGAATAAAAGTCTGGCTCTGGATTTTCATCCTCCCCTCTTCCTCGGCACTCTGGCAAACTCAGGTGTGGTCAGATCTGGGGAGCTTGCTGCAGGATCATTTCCACTTTTAAGGAGTAAGATCTAAGCATGTTGGCAATTCCCCATTTAAGGCCCATGCCACCTTTGCATGAGGCCTGTGATTGTGATAGCAATAATCAAGAGATATTACCACTCCATCCCACTGTAAACTCCAGGGGTGGCCTGTGAGTGGCTGTGAGTAGAGTTGGTGAACTGTACATTTTCATTTGGGGCATTTTCTTTTTTGAAATGTGAAGCAATATTGGCCGAGGTGATTCCCTTCACCTCCACAGGCAGAGCAGGTGAAAAGTGCTCTCATTTGCAGGAGCACTTTGAGCTGAAATTGATGTTCCTGACAAAGCAGTGGTGACAGCAAACAGCAAATTGCCAGTCCCCTGAAATACAGCAGGTACCTATTCCATCTAAGGCTGCCTCACAGCTCACTGAGCATTAGTGTTAGCGCAGTTAGAATCTCTTTGTTGCCTACTGAAGCCTAAAATGCGATGGTAGCGAGCTATGATACCTCAGATGTTAGGACAGTACAACATCCTCAGAATCTGGGTATTGGATGTTCTAGGGGGAAGAGACAGGGTAAGGACAAGCATGTAAGCAACTGAAATCTTATGGGATATCTGCTAAGAAATCCTTTTGCCTTTTGCATTTGGCTCAGAGTTAAGAACACAAGTCAAATGCGGAAACAACCTTTAATTACCGCGACCATCTTACCCTGAGACAAGATGGGAGATTTGATTCAGGTTCTAATGTCATCCTATGCTGGGAGCCCCTCAGTTCTCACAAGCTAAACAGTGCTGGGCCGAGTCAGTCCTGGGCTGGGACGCTGAGGAACACTAACTGTGTTGTAATTGTTGATTCAGGAGGTAGCACTCACCCATCTTCTCGTCAGTGCAGAACTACTACCCTAGACTACCCTAGCATGGGGTTAAGTAGCAACAGGCTGCTAAGAGTGCTGGCTTTTGGATGAAATGTAAAATGGAGGTTCTGATCACTTCTGAGCACAGCACTTCTTGTAACTGTCATACAACAAGGGTAAAGAATCACAGAAACGGTCTTTACCCCCCTTAACATTGATCAAGGACCTTCATTAGAATTCTTCTGAAGCATTAGGTGTAGGCCATTGCCAGATATTACTATGACAGTAGTGTCCTCATCAGAAAAGCACTGGCACCTTTGTTACAATAGCCGGCTCAGAAGGGTAGGAAAGGCTTGAATGTGTGCTGGAAGCTTATATTGCTACTGACCTGTTGTATGGACAAGTAAAAGATTTCTCTCCCATCAGCTGCCATCCTGGTATCTTTCACAAGCACCGCATACACTAAACAGTTAAATAAAATGTTGCAATTTGTTGATCGGAAAACAGAAACACTTTTGGCCATATGGCAAACTTGTACCATTGTGAGTTAGGGGGTACGAGCTCCCTGATGAGCAACTGTATGCAAGACACTGGCATCATTTGCTATTACCTACATGAATAGACATGAACAGAAAGTATGAACTTAGAAACGATAACACATCAATAAATGAAGCTGCTTTTTTCACCTTTGACGTGAATTGTCTTGTATACTACACAATGATCAGAATTTGCATTGCTAGTGGGAAAATAAGGGCCTGTTTGACCTTCTATAGCAGCAGGGTCTGTGTTTGTGGACTGATGAAAATCATTAGTCTTGAAAGTTACTCCAAGTGTCAGAAATCGGGTTATTGTCTGTATATTGCATTGCCTCACAGGTGCCACACCTGAATGCTCAATATACACAGTACACAGGGATTGTTTCCCTAACAACTCTCTCTAATACTGAAAATTGCTGAAATTATCTTCATGGAGTCTGGCGGGGGGTGGGGGGAGTGAGGGTGAGGGGATCACATCCATGGACTTCATGCAAATTCTTAGTGTACATTTAGAACAAAACCTGTTAGTCCTTTGTGCAGAGGTTGGGGTGGCAGGCTCTGGGTGGGGTGGGGCCAGGGATGAGGGGGTAGGGGTTCAGGAGGGGGGGTCCGGGTTTGGAGGGGGCTGAGGGCTAGGGCAGGGGATTGGGGCACAGGGTTGGAGTGCGGGCTTACCTCCAGCTGCTCTCAGTCAGCAGTGCAGTCGGGGTGCAGAGGCAGGCTTCCTGCCTGTCCTAGCACTGCAGACCGAGCTGCACCCTGGAAGCGACCAGCAGCTGGTCCGGCTCCTAGGCGGAGGCGCACAAGCGGCTCCGTGCGGCTCTCGCCTGCAGGCACCACACCTCTCTCCCCCGCTACCATTGGTCAGGAACCATTGGCCTGTGCTCAGGGCAGGGGCAGCGTGTGGAGCCCCATGGCCCCCCTGCCTACTATCCGGACCTGCTGCTGGCCGCTTCTGGGGCGCAGCACAGTGTCAGAACAGATAGGGACACACCTCCTGGGTGTGGTGTTCTGTCCTATCTAGTGGCACCGAGACCATTTAGAGACAGTTAAATGAGTCTGATCTACAGCCCTAGCTAACAGCCAGTTGGCTCTTAGCTCATGCAGTAGCGGCGCATGCACTAAGCTCCAGAAGTCCCAGGTTTGATCCTTCCTGCCAACAACCAGGGTCTATCAACGTTACATGTGCTCTTCCCCCACTTGTGTTTGCTGAAATGTAAATTGCTCTGTTCACTACCATCTCCTTCCCCTGCTGTCTTGATGACCCTGTTTGCTGCTTATATAAACCCCCATTCCTTTGTTTAGGACAGACCTCTTTAACAGCGTTTGCCTAGGAGGGGCTGTTAGGTTTTAACAAGTAATGTTGTCCAGGGGCAACTCATAACTTTCTATGTAATGTTGCATCATGATCTTATTGACCAGAGAGTTGTTAGTTTTCAAATGGTACCTCCAGGGATTTCCCTACACCCCCCCTGAATTTCCCCAACACCCCCCCCAGTTTTGTGAACTAGTTACATGCCAAACCTGGTGGCTGAACTTTGCGATTTTGTCCTCACCCACAATTATTTCACATTTGTGGACAATATATACCTTCAAATCAGTGGCCCTCCTATGGGTACCCGCCTGGCACCATAGTATGCCAACATTTTTATGGCTGATTTAGAACAACGCTTCCTTAGCTCTCATCCCCTAATGCCCCTACTCTCCTTGCGCTACATTGATGACATCTTCATCATCTGGACCTATGGAAAAGAAGCCCTTGAGGAATTCCACCATGATTTCAACAATTTCCATCCCACCATCAACCTCAGCCTAGACCAATCCACACAAGCGGTCCATTTCCTTGGCACTACTGTGCTAATAAGCTATGGTCACATAAATACCACCCTATATCGGAAACCTACTGACTGCTATACTTACCTACATGCCTCCAGCTTCCATCCAGGACATACCACATGATCCCTTGAGCTATCTTGATTATCACTACAAAAGTTTTTTTTTTCTCCTGCTGATAATAGCTCATCTTAATTAATTAACCTCTTAGAGTTGGTTGGGCAACTCCCACCTTTTCGTGTTCTCTGTATGTGTATATATATCTCCTCACTATAAGTTCCATTCTATGCATCCGATGAAGTGGACCCATGAAAGCTTATGCTCAAATACATTTGTTAGTCTCTAAGGTGCCACAAGTGCTCCTGTTCTTTTTGCGGATACAGACTAACATGGCTGCTCTTCTGAAACATGCCAATTTAGTGACTGTTTGGAAATTTGAATTGAAATTGAAACATTAATACATACTTTAAAAGCATATACAGTGTAAGATAAAATACGTGTATCTGAAAGTATAATAGATTTGAAAAGTATGAACATAGACTAGCTTCCTTATACAGCTGTTGTTTTTATGACAATGTCAGTGCATTCATTTCCATGATGTTGGCCAACCTAATGATGATAATCAAATGATGATTTGTAAGCAAAGTCTCAATGAGCTCTCCCTGACAACTAATGATGAGCTGGGGCTGGGGGGAAAGGCTTCAGGACCAGATTGTATTTACATTCACACCTAATCTACCTAGGTACCCAGCAAACAGAGCTGTGTTGCCCAAGTGATAGATTTTGGCTGGGGTTGGGTTACAAATTACTTGAATGCAGGGGGTGGGGTTGGGAATGAAATGTTGTTGTTCTTATTGTATGAGTAAAAGGCAGTAGAACTGTATTAGCCTGTGCTGATTGAGGGCATCAAAAGAGAGGGTGGGTGTGGGAATTTGGCAGATGGGTATGTGAGAAACCGAAGTGTTTAGGCTTCGAGGACGGGCTAATTAGGCTGTGAATTGTGTAGTGAGGGCTGGCCTTGGGCTGGTTCTTATCTGCCAGCAGGCAGTAAACAGGATAATAAATTAGAAAGTTGTACAGGATGACAACTACCCTCAATGACGTTATAGCTGTGCCTGTGTGTATTTTATTAACCAATTAGCAACTGCTTGATTGCTTGCCATAATTGTATATAAGAGCATGCTGGAGAGAAATAAATGACTTTGCTACCAATCACATTGATTGCTGAGCTCTGTCCGTGCCCGCCTGAGAGGCGCCGATGCAACAGGTGGGGACCTGTCCCTCTCCACTGTTTAAAGACAGAGCTGATTAGGCTCCATAGATAGTCTTTTGTTCTGTTAAGTGACCACTGCAGCTGAAATCACTGATAATCAGGTCTACGTGCTTAGTCCTGCTGTGGGGACAGTGTTCCTGTGGGGACAGTGTTTCTGTGTAAAAGACAGCCCAGACTGCACTAGCAGCGAGGTTCCCCCACTGAAAGTTCAGCTGAAATCACTGAGAGCGGGTGGAACCTCAAGAGACCAACTCGCAGAGGTCACAGTGGCAGGTGGCAGCAGAAGGTGACTGCGCAGGGCCATTGGCAACAGAGTGGTGGAGTGAATGAACAGCCATGGCCAGAGCGAACAGTGAGCTGCTGGAGGAACGAGCAAGGTGCCTTCTTGCCCCCCACCTGGGAGGTGGACTCACGTGAAAGTGCCTCCGATGGCTTAAATAAGGGGCACGTTAAATAAACATTTGTTTGTTGGACTATATTTTAGTGACTTTGCTCCAGAATGCTAGATTTGTGACTGGGAATGGAAACGTATATAAATATGTTTCCTAGTAGGCCAAGATTTTTAAAATGCAGTATTTGCCAAGGTTGTTATCTCACATTGTTGCTATCTTGAGAGGTCATTAAGTTGGGGAGTTTCTGTACTTAACATTTGTATTATTATAATTAATTTTTACATAAGAATGGTCATACTGGGTCAGACCAATGGTCCATATAGCCCAGTCTCCTGTCTTCCGACAGTGGTCAAGACCAGGTGCATCAGAGGGAATGAACAGAACAGGGAATCATCAAGTGATCCTGGGAAACCTGATGCCCTCTCTCCTGCCTTATTCTGAGCTCAGCAGCTCAGCCCCCTTGGGCGATTGCTCCATCCTATCTCCTGATCTAAGTACAGCATTGACACCTCACAGGCTAGAGGGAGATTGCAGGAGGGCAGCCTCATTGTGACCTAGAGACGACATCAGCGCCTGCCTGATTCCAGAGCAGCAGCCTCCCTCAGGTGTAGCCTGGGTACTTGTTGCTGCTTTGAGCGTATCTGTGATTCTTAATGCTGAGCCTGGCGAAATGAGTTCACTCCTCCTCTGTCTCAACTCTGCCTCCTGCCTAACGATCCTGCTGCTCTTTCTTGTGTATTATGCTGTGATAAGGCTCGCCAGATCTGAGGTAAGTGAGACTCCTAGAGAGATGGAAAGGCTGGATTGATGCCAGCTGAATGCAGGAACCAAACATAAGTAGTTTTCAATCAGCAGGCTCGGATGATCTCCACCCAAGAGTCCTCAAAGAGCTGGCTCAGGAGGTTATTGGCCCACGGACATTAATTTTTTAACAAATGTAGGATTCCTGAGGGAATTCCAGAAGGCTGGAAGTGTGCTAATGTTTTGTCAATATTCAAAAAGGTACAGGAGGTTGACCCAGCTTCTTATAGGCCAGTTAGCCTGAAATAATGGACAAACTGATATGAGATTCAATCAATAAAGAATTAAAGGACGGGAATATATTCAAAGCAGGTTAACAATGTTTTATGGAAAATGGGCCATGTCAAACATAGATGTGACAAACTTAGAGTTTTGTAAGGTGTTGTTTTTCACAGATTCCAAGGCAAGATGGGCCCATTGTGATCTTCTAGTCTGACCCTCCTGTCTAGCACAGGCCAAAGAACTTCCCCACAATCATGCCTAGTGCATACCTTGAATTAAAATGTCCAATCTTGATTTAAAAAATTGCCAGTGATGGAGAATCAATCCACCATGACCTTGGTAACTTGTTCCAATGGTTAATTCCTCTCACTGTTAAAAATGGACGCCTTCTGTCCAGTCTGAATGTGTCTAGTTTCAACTTCCAGCCATTGGACCATGTGAGACCTTTCTCTGCTAGATTGAAGAGCCCATTTGTAATTATTTCTTCCCCATGTAGGTATTTATAGACTTTTCTTCAAACCACCCTTAACCTCTTTAAGCAACATTGACTGAGCTCCTAAAGTCTATCACTATAAGGCATGTTTTCTAATCCTTTAATCATTCTTATGGCTCTTCTCTGAACCCTCTGCAATTTATCAACATCCTTCCTGAATGTTAGACACCAGAACTGGACACAGGATTGCAGCAGTGGTTGTACCAGTGCCAAATACAGAGGTAAAATAACCTCTCTCCTCCAATTTGAGATTTCCCTGTTTATGCATCCAAGTACCGCAGGACATTTTGATTAAAAATTAGCACTATACAATATCAATGGAGCACAGGTTAAACGGATTGAGAACAGGCTAATGGCTAACTGACAGATCTCAAAAAGTAATTGTCAAAGGGCTCATCGAATGTGGGTGTTTCTAATGGGGCTCTGCAGGGATCAGTACTAGGTCTGATGCTATTCAATATTTTTTCAATGACTTGGAAGTAAATACAAAATTGCTGCTGATAAAAATGTGCTGATGACACGAAGATTGGCAGAATGGTAAATAACGATGAGGACAGGGCAGTCATGCAGAGAGTTCTGGAGAGTTTGTTTGGCAAATGGGGCCCATTCAAACAAAATGCATTTTCACACAGCCCAACACAGAGTTATACATCTGGGAACAAGGAGGGCCTATTCAGCTTTGGATTTAACGATCTTTAGTTTTGTATCATCTGCAAATCTGGCCACTTCACTGTTTCCCGCCTTTTCTAGATCATTTATGAAGATGTTGAACAACTCTGGTCCCAGTACAGATCCTTGGGGGACCTTGCTGTTTATCTCTCTTCATAAACTCACCATTTATTCCTACCTTTGGTTTCCTATCTTTAAACCAGTTACTGGTCCATGTGAAGACCTTCCCTCTGATTCCATGACAACTTACTTTGCTTAAGAACCTTTGATGAGGGATCTTGTTAAAGGCTTTCTGAAAGTTCAGGTACACTATATCCACCGGATCGCCCTTGTCCACAAGCTTCTTCACCCCTGTGACATTACGCCCCATATTCTTCATAGAAATATTGTTCTACGAATATGGCATAACTATGGTATGTTTTATGCAAGATGGGTCATGTGAGATATCATTGGAAAGGTTCTGATTTACTGAATGGGATTATCCTATTTGTATGGATGTATCATTTCTGTATCTGAAGTTAGGAATATGGGCTCTGTATCAATTACAAAAGTGCTTGCACCAGGGGAATGCCCCCAAACAGTAGGCAATCAGCCTGGATGGGCCGTTAGGAAGGACAATAGGACTAATCTGCCTCCTTCCTGAGAAGTTTCCAGGGATGCTGCTTTGACACTGCAGGGTCATGTGATCACGTCACCTCATAGAATCCATAGAATATCAGGGTTGGAAGGGACCTCAGGAGGTATCTAGTCCATCCCCCTGCTCAAAGCAGGACTAATTCCCAACTAAATCATCCCAGCCAGGGCTTCATCAAGCCTGCCCTTAAAAACCTCTAAGGAAGGAGATTCCACCACCTCCCTAGGTAACCCATTCCAGCTACCAAATCACCCCTCATTCTTCTCTTCTGCAGACTAAACAATCCCAGTTCCCTCAGATGGACATCATTTTGGACTGGTGGTATTTTTCCACTAGGAGGGAGTGGGGGGGTCAAACTGGGAGCCAAAGGATTCCTGTCATAGCCAAATCCTATTGAAGGCTTGGAAGTGAGTTAATCTAGGTTCTTCTCCACCACCTCCCTGCCCCAAAAGGAAGCCTGCTGAAAACATCTGGAGAACTAAAGGAACTAAACTGTGGGGGAGGAGGGAAGGGGCTGAGCCCAGGCGAGAAAGCTCTAGCCTGTGAAAGGAATACCTGGATAGTTAAGCTGCAAGCAGTGCGGTTTACCTTCAAGAAACTTTGCAGCTCCCAGGCAAGTGGACTGAACTCATGCCAAACTGTTGTTGTTTTTTGGTGTAAAACAGCTGCCGTTTAAGGATGATATAGGGGTTATATCAGCACTTGTTTGGGAGGATTTGCATGAGCCATTCATGGCTTCATCACTCAGGAGTAGCATGGCCATCCCAAATGCATGCAGATAAAACCCCAATATCATGCATTCCCTAAATATGTATCTAGGAAACACTGTTGTCCAGATGTCGGATTTCTCCCCCATGGTCTGAATTCCATGCGTGGTATCTGGGGTTAGTTGCACACTCTGCAATCCTAAAACCTGCAGAGTTTTATCATCTCTGCAGGAGAGAGAACTTTGCAGGCTCTCTCCTTCAGTGCTTATAAACTCTGCAGGCTCCTGGTACCAGCAATCCCTGTTTCTCCAACCCCTGGATTGTTCCAGTGACCCCTGTTATGGGTTGTGCTTTGTGCCCTATATTGGCTGCATCATAGGAAAGCACAATGCCTACCCATGATGCCTCAGAGTGCAATACTCTCCCAGAAAGAAAAACTTCCCTCTGGCCCCACATGGCAATCACCTCTGGCTCATTGTTCTCCCAGGTTTATTGAGGAGTTCTCTTCTAACTCTGCTGCTTTCTTTGTGTGTGGCAGGCTTCTCCGAGGAAGAGGAGGCACAGAGAGAAAAAGAAAAAACCGAAAGGTAAGCAGCCCCTCACCCCACAGCTGCGGTGGCAGACTCAGACCCCATGCAAAGCAGAGAAATAGGGTCTATTCCCCCACCTGCCTCCCCTCTTCCTGCGAAGGCACAGTCGTGCCCAGAGTCGTGCAGAGGCACTGGCTGTGGTTCCGTTCACAGGCTGCCTCTGAAATCTGGGGCAATAGGGTGCTAGGAAGCAGAGGGTGCCCAAGCAGCTCAATGTCTCCTTTATGTCTCACTTCTGGCAGCTTTTGGACGCTGTGAGGAAGAGTTGGAGGAGGCTTGTGCATCCCTAGAGACATGGTAAGCAATGCCCCCCTCCATGAATCTGCAGTGGGTCAGTCCCCTCCTTTAGCGCCATGCAATTCATCCCCACCCAGGGGCAGTAGCCCGAGTAATCCCTCCCCTGCCCCGACCTATGTACCACGCAAGCAACTCTTCTCCTTTAGACTCATGCAATTCATTCCCACCCTGCACAAGTTGCCATCTCTAATCCACCCCCACGCCTCATACAGTGGGTCATTCCCTTCTTCAAGCGTCATACGCAGGGCCGGCTCCAGACCCCAGCGTGGCAAGCATGCGCGTGGGGCGGCCCTTTCCCGGGGGGGCGGCAGGCTGGGCCGGCGGACCTGCCGCAGTCATGCCTGCGGGAGGTCCACCGGAGCCCCGGGACGACCGGACCTCCCGCAGGCATGACTGCGGAGGGGGCGCTCGTCCCCCGGCTCGGCTGGACCTCCCGCAGGCATGACTGCGGCAGCTCAAGCGGAGCCGCCGGACCTGCGAACCGTCCGCAGCTGCGGGAGGTCCAGCCGAGCCGCGCGACCAGCGGACCCTCCGCAGTCATGCCCGCGGGAGGTCCGCTGCTCCCGCGGCTCCGGGGCACCTCCCGCGCATGACTGCTTGGGGCGGACAAAAAGGTAGAGCCGCCCCGGTCATACGGCTCATTTAACCTGGGGCAGTGCGGGGGTAGATTGTGTCGACTGGACTGGACCATCCTCCCCTCCCAAGAGGGAGAGAAAATGTTTTCTGGGAGCAGCCCCGTGCACCCCGGGGAGGTGAGGTGGAGAGGTCAGGAGGAAGGCTGGCCTTTCTGGTACGGTGAGTAGGGTGAAAGGGATCCAGCAGCACTTGGGTAATGGCCCCTCCTCCAGCATAGGTTCCCAGTAGGATTTGAACCCTGGACCTTCAGCTCTGCAGCATAAAGCATCCCTTAGAGCTAAAGAAGTAGCTGCATAGTTGGTAGCTAGAGTAGGCTGTTATCCTATATGTTGATTAGCTTCTGTGGAAGGGACATGACACACACGCTGCCAGCAGGATACATGCTCACCTCCTCAGCACTAGACAGGGCTCACCTAACAATCCAGCTAACCCCAAACCAGAACATCCAAGGCCCGGGTATTGCAGGGGAGGAGGCTGCCTCAGTGGAGAATGGGACAGGGAGCCTTTCGGTGCCGCACCTCTGGGTAAAAGAAGGCCTGAGGGCAGGGCCTGCACTCAGCTATCTGCTGTCTCTGTTCCACAGCTGCCCTGTGCCCCTGGAGAAGCTCCCCTTGGCTCAGAGCCTCAGGCTACTTGAGAGGAGGCTACAGGACGTGGCCAGACATCTGGATGAAGTTCTGATACCGTAAGGCAACTGACCGGGGGGCACCAGACTGGGGGCTGGGTGGGAGGGGATAATGAATGTAGAGGGGAGGGAGCAGGGAAAACCAGACACGCCAGGATCCTAAAATAACAGGTGAGATACCAGTGAAAGTGAGGTGAGGGATTATCAGAAATTAAATGCAGAGACTACAAGTTGCGGTTGTGAGTAGGATCAAATCCTTCTGTAGGGCAATATCTGCCAGCAGGCGACTGTCTCGAACCTGCCCGGGCTGTGTTTGAAAGAAAAAGCAATCCAATGACAACCTATGAGGGGGTGTCCACCCCACACAGCACTGGAAGGGGCTCAGGTGGCCAGGCAGGCCCATGAACTCCACAGGGTGCACCTGCAGGAAGAGCCGGGGAGCAGGGAATTGATTCCAAGCAGGCTCAACTGGGCAGGAATAGGCGGGGCCTATAAAATCAGGAAGCTGGCAAGAGACAGGGGCTGTGGCTGGGAAAGAGCAGCCCCTCCCTGGGAAGAGGGGGGAGTGTTTGGAGCTGGTGCACCCAGAGCAAGGAGGGGAACCAGGAGTAGTAGGAAGCAGTCCAGGCTGGGAGAGGAAAGCCCAGAACTGCTGGGTTGAGGGTCCCTGGCCTGGAGCCCGGTGTGAAGTGTGGGCCCAGGTTTCCCTACCAGACACCGAGGGCACGGCTCAGACCGGTGGGGCAGTGAACAGGAAGACTGTCTGGGTCACTGTGGGAGTGACAGGCAATTGAAGGACTGTACCCTGGAAGAGGGGGAAATGCTGAGTGGCCTAGCCAAGGGGCTGAGTCAAGAAGAGGACACTGCAGTTCCCGGAATGAGAGAGAGATGATGTGACCACATGCGACAATTGGAAGAGGCATTGACCTCGAGAACTAATCCCCAGAGTAGCTCCAGACAAGCAGTGAGTGGGGCACCCCGTGCTACACCCCAAACATGAGTCATCAGATGGGTTCAAACCCAGGACTTTCAGGACCATAGCACAGACCTCCACCACCTGAGAAACTCCATTAACTGGGAGCAATAGTAGGTTGTTAGCCTCTAGTGTATCAGCCATTAGAAGAGGACAGTTTTCCAGTGGGTTAGAATGTAAGAACATAAGAACAGCCAGACTGGGTCAGACCAAAGGTTCATCTAGCCCACTATCCTGTCTTCCAAAACTGGCCAATGCCAGTGCAGCAGAGGGAATGACCAGAAGAGGGAATCATCAAATGATCCGTCCCCTGTCGCCCATTCCCAGCTTCAGACAAACAGAGACTAGGGACACCATCCCTGCCCATCCTAGCTAATAGCCATTGATGAATTTATCTAGTTCCTTTTATAGTTTATAGTCTTGGCCTTCACAACATCCTCTGGCGAGGGTTACACACACATGCTCACATCTTCCTCACCCAAAGCAATTGTTGTTAGCTAATCTTTCTATTAAAATAGCACTAGGTCCCCAATCATGCTCAAGGCCCCGTTGTGCTAGGTGCTGCACATGTGCGTGTGACGAAGGGGTTATCGTTATAGATAAAATGAGTGCCAGCTCCCCTTCTCAGTCCTTCGTTACCCAGTTGATGTTCTTGTGTCAGGGTGTGGTGTGCAATGCATGCCTAGGCACTGCCCCATTGCACTACTGTTGGAAGGTTGTGCCCAAGCCCTGCCTTTGCTCAGCAGGGCCATGTTCCATCTGTCCCTGTCTGCTTTCTCCCACAGGCCAAGTGTGTCGACAGCCGCGATGAGCCAGTTCTCCTATTCCTCTATGGAATCCACCACCTCTGCCCTCTGGAGTCCCAGCTCCTTTTCCCTGAGAGAAGCTGCCATGATTCAGTCAGAGTCCTTCTGCCACACAAGGGAGATCATGCCTTTTGTGAGCTGGGAAGGATCCACTCATCCCATCCAAGCCCAGCCTCTCCCCAGGCCTCCTGCCCACAGCAGACAAGACCGGCGAGACCAGACCATGGGTCTGGACCAGACGTCAGTCCATGGCTCAGACTTCAACATCCGGCAGAAGCATCTTCAGAGGCGACTGGGGGCTCCAAAAACCCCCATCCCGGGGGAGCCATTGCTGGGTGAGCGGGACACCAAGCAGCAATTGGAATTAGACACAGATCCGCCCAAATGTGGATTTCCAGCAAAGGTCCCGGAGCCCGTCAGATCCAACACCAGCCCTCAGCATGCACAGGAGATCCAGAAGCCATGTGTCTGCCCCTCGGGATCCCTGTCCCAAATGGCCCATAGGATCATGGCATCCCCTGATGCCATCCTGGCCAGGCTTGTGCCCACGGCGGAGATCAAGCTGCAGGATCACATGGCTCAGAAGTGCTTGGAGATCCAAAGGAAGGTGTTTCCTAAGTTGGTGCGAGAGTCGCACAGAGATGCTCCCCTCCGGAGAGAGACTGCCCTGCCTGGGCCACTCCACCCCCCTAGGGAGCCAAGCAAGCACAGGACAGCAGCATTCCCAGCGATGGGACAACAGCCTGCCCACCCCATCGAACTCCACATAAGGAGTCAGCATCTGGCCATGCAGAGGGGGCTGCTCACCCTGGACCCAGAGCCCCTGGCAAAGCTGCCTCACGCCGTCCCAGCCAGGGAAGCCCGTGTGGAGTTCAGTGAGATGGAGACCGATTTCCTGCAGACGGGGAGGCGAAGCACAAGCTCCTCTTCTTCCACACATCCTCCAACGCCAGTGGAAGGTACCACCATGGAGACAGGCAGGAATGATGGCGCGGCAGAAAACCAGACTAACCCAGATCGCTGCACTCTGCCAGCAGGTGTGGGTCTGACATTGCCACCTCCAGGAACCGCAATAGCAGAGAAGACACTCGCAGCGACACTCCAGATTTATAGGAGTGAGTTGAGAAAACCCCTTACCAGTGTGAGCGGCACCAAAGGGACTGAAGAGAAGCTGGAGCTGCACATGGAGAGGAAGTTTCTCTTGGGAGAAGGCTCCTGCCTGCGGCCAGGGGCACAGGCAGGTGAGAGCAGGGCAGATCTTCCCAGGACCCAATGGCACCAGGTTGCCCCAGAGGCCCCAGGCTCTGAGCAGCTAACAAGAGCCACCCTTGACTCTCTCATTGCTGGGCAGGCTACACACGACCTGCAGATCAAGCACCTGACGGAAATGTTGAGCAGCTCCCGCCCCTTGGCGGGCCAGGTCTCAGTTTGCCAGCAGTGCCGCAAGGCATATCCAGGAAAGAGGAAGGGTAAGAAAACTCCGAAGGAGACATCTGCTGAGCTGCATGGTCTTCGAGACATCATGGATTCACATAGGTTCAATGGAACTGTGAATTCAAAGCTCTCCAGGGACCAGCCACCAATCAGAGGCTGCCAGAAGTGTGGTAAGCATCGACGGAAGAGACCAGCTGGCTCTGCAGGTGCTGACTTGCCAGGAAGATCCCATGGAATTCCACAGCGATGGACTCCAGGAGACGCCTCAGCATCATCCAACCACAATAAGATGCCAGTGCTGTGGCTCCTTCCAGCAGACAAGAGCAAGACGCAGGATGGGATGGGGAAAACGGCTCCCACCAAGCAACCAAAGATGGTGTCCATTGCAATGAGTACAACAGGACTTTCGCAAGCTGGGGAGAAAGCAACTGGGAGTCCTGACGGTTCTCCCCGAAAGTCACCAAAGGCCTCCAGAGCTAGGACACCATCCCCTTCAAGGAGCAAAATTCTCAAACAGATGTTAATGTGCCTCAAGCAAACCTTCAGCAAGCTGCAACACAAAGTGAAGTCCCGAATGTCCAAGGACTTTCATTCAAGAACACCTGACATTAAATTTACAAAGCCACCCTTTTGGAAGGCAAGGGCCTCCAAGGGTGTCCGGTTTCCATACTACTGAATCCCACCCTGCCAGCATGCCCACTAACAGAAGGGGCCCACAAATTCCAACATCTCCCTATCATCCAGCGGGCCTGGTAAGCATAGGCTAAAGTGGCTGAGAAGAATGGCTTGTTGTCCTGGGACACAGAGACTGATGTATAAGTGACTCTCCTTGGGGTATGACATTTAAACCCAGATTCCAAGATGAAGGGGGGCCTGGGAGCTTGGATGAGACTGAGGGTGTGGCTAGCTCACTGGATTTGTTACTTTACTTCATGCAGTTCAAGAATCAATCCTTCCTTCAAGAAGAGCTGATACTAAATTTACAAAGCCACCCTTTTGGAAGGCAAGGGCCTCTAAGGGTGTCCAGTAGTACTGTTAGGGCCCTACCATCAATCAACCCCAAACAGGCCCCTTGACCCCTAAAACCCCGCCCCGTGACCCCTTAAACACCGCCCACCTATCACCAGAAGTCCCACCCACAGGGTATTACTTCCAGGGTCAAGGAGGACACATGACCGGAAGCAAAGTGTGTCATGTGATCCCTCTAAGAACTCCTCCCACTGCCCTCTACCAATCAGGAGGGGTTTCGCCCCCATAGGCCTGCCCCGAGAGGTGATTTGACCAATCAGGGGTGTTCCAGGGTGGGGTGACCCATCCGGATGTGGCTCACGTGACCCCTCTAAGAATTCCTCCCACTGCACTCTACCAATCGCGATGGGTTTCGGCCGCATAGGACCACCCCGAGAGCAGGTTTGACCAATCGGTGATGTTCCGGGGTGGGGTGACTCGTCCAGATGAGGGTCGTGTGACCCTTCTAATAACTCCTCCTAGCACCCTCTGCCAATCAGAGCGCAACACTATCACCCCATAAGTCCCAGCATCGGGGCAGAAGAGACCATCTTTTACCAAGGACACATGCTTTAGAAATCGTGGAAACATGGACTCCTTCACCACCCCTGTGAGCACTTTGGACTTTGTTTAACCCCGGGGGACTTTGGACTTGTGTGGAGAAAGTGCTACATCAGCGACAGTTCCCACGAGGGCCCTTTGACTCAGCCATTGATGGATACACCAGAACCCGAAACCCAAACTCTTGTGAGGCACGCCGATGAATGTGATGGCCTCTCATTGTCCGCCCCCCTAGAGGTGGAAGGCGAACGCAGCTCAGGGGAGTCATCGGAGGACAAGGTGAATGGAAAAGACATTGCTCAGGTAAATGAATGATTAAGAAGTGACCGTTGATGATGGGGTGTAATGGGGTTAGGAACTGGGGGGGTGGGTTGGGTATGTGTATATTTAAAAACAAGCAGTGGGAACTTACACTGTTTCTTTTCTGAAAATCTCTCCACAGCTTGACGATGCCTTTCTAGAGGACCCAGAGGCCCTGGACAGCGTTACATCAAGCAGCGAAGATGAACCGGGCTCTCCTTGTTTTTGCTCAATGCCAATACAAAGTGTTGAAGAGGACTCTGAGGATGCCGGCTATGAGGAGCTTAGGAGGCTTGGCATGGAACTAACTGAGCCAATGCCACGTCGTGAGCGTAAAAAAGTCATGCGGACTATTGTACGTGTTGCTGTTTATGCTGTCCTTAATCACTGCCTTAGGGAAAAGCTTTTTGAAGATTGTGAGGGCTGTGTCATAGATGCGCCAGCCCAACGGCACCATGACTGTGTGACTTGGACTTCAGTAGATATAAACTTCAAGCTCTGGCGCCTGTGTGCTGAGTTGTGTTTGGAAAGCTTATTAAACACTGTTCTTGCCATAGGTTATGCTATGCAATGTCTGTGCCTAGCCCAAGAACATTTAGTGTAAGGGGTGACCTTGATAAATGCTGTGCAATTTAGTGCAGACCCTGACCGTGTTTTAAAGAAAATGACCAAACCGGAAGATGCCTGTGTCACATTCTTGACTTGAACTGGGACCGTATAGAACATGATTGCAACCAAGGTCCTGTAGTGGCACCAAATCTTATGTAAAGGGGGTGATATAAGGGGTCTATGGGTTGCTGGTTATGATTATGCTGTCTGTATGAATGTGTCATTTTGTAGTTGAAGTTATGAATATGGGTTCTATCCTGTCTGTATCTCAAACTTATGCTATGCTTCTGGGTGACATCCCAGACGAGTTGGTGTTAGTTCTGCCTCGCCTGCTTGATGGCCCATTAAGGACCATCAGCTACACAATTGACCCATTGAGAGAAGGCAGATGCGCCTTGTAAGTCAGCAAAGTATGCAGGAACTTGCCCATGTGACTCCAGACTCCATTTTGCTTGTAATTTTCCACAGTAAGGACAAAGAGGTGTTCTTACACCTGGGAAAGACTATAAAAGGCCGATGCCTCATCTCCATCTTGTCTTCAGTCCTGCTTCTTACCTCTGGAGGGACTTTGCTACAAACTGAAGCTCTGAACAAAGAACTGATGACCCATCCCAGCTGAGGATGTACTCCAGAGACTTAATTTAAACCTGCAGTTTATTCTATCACTGCTACAAGCCTGAACCAAGAACTTTGCCATTACTGTATGTAATTGATTCCATTTGAGAGATGGAGATTCCACAACCTCCCTAGGCAATTTATTCCAGTGTTTAACCACCCTGGCAGTTAGGAACTTTTTCCTAATTTTCAATCTAAACCTCCCTTGCTGCAGTTTAAGCCCATTGCTTCTTGTTCTATCCTTAGAGGCGAAGGTGAACAAGTTTTTCTCCCTCCTACTTATGACATCCTTTTAGATATCTGAAAACTGCTATCATGTCCCCTCTCAGTCTTCTCTTTTCCAAACAAAACAAACCCAATTCTTTCAGCCTTCCTTCATAGGTCATGTTCTCAAGACCTTTAATCATTCTTGCTGCTCTTCTCTGGACCCTCTCCAATTTCTCCACTCTTTCAATACCTGTTTTCCTCCAATTACAAGGTTTCATCCTGTGAGTTAATCGACGATGAAACCGCGTGTGTGTCTTGGAAGCACGCAAAAGACCGGTACTCTGTCTCTGGCAATACCAACACCTTCATAGCCTGTTTCACCATCGCTTATGCCCGGTTAGAACTATACAACCTCCTAGAGAGGTTGCAAGAGTGGTGCCTGCACCATGACACTGACTTGGTGATATTTGTGAAAAGGGAGGGTGAGTGGAATTCCCCTCTGGGGGATTATTTAGGGGACCTCACAAGTGATTATTTTAATTAAAAAAATAATAATCTGTGTACTTTTTTCTGAATTGGTCTTTTTAAAAAAAAAAACACACCAAACATCAATTGTCTTTAAACCCCTCACCTGGGGTGCTTTATTGGGTAACATGGCTGTGAAAATCATCGCAAAATACATGTCTGTGCTTGTTGAAACATGTTTTGAGCAAGGCTAGGCATGCCCAAGGAATATATCATCAGTAAAGGTCTTTTCATAACCTTTTTCAAAAGCTCCTTTGGTTTTAGATAGTCTCACGTGATCGCATTTCTCAAAGGGAGAGGCACGCGACCTTTGCTGAAAATAGCTTGAAAGGCCTTGGATACCTCACCACTCGTCTTGTCTTTTAGGCCTAAGGCCCAGGCATATTTGGATAGAATGTCTATCACTGTTAAGATGTACTTAAAACCGCTGTTGCATTTGGAGAACCGGTGCATATCCACCAAATTTGCCTGCCATTGCACATCCACATCTGAACCAATGGTCTTGTTTCTTTTAAAACGTATTCGAGCCAGTTTGTGTAAAGTGGAAAAAGAACTGGAGTACTTGTGGCACCTTAGAGACAAACAAATTTATTTGAGCATAAGCTTTCGTGGGCTACAGCCCACTTCATCGGATGCATGCAGTGGAAAATACAGTAGGAAGATATATATCTCCACAGAGAACATGAAACAATGGGTGTTACCATACACCCTATAAGGAGAGTGATCAGTTAAGGTGAGCTATTCTCAGCAGGGGAGAAAAAGAGCTGTTTGTAGTGGTAATGAAAATGGCCCATTTCCAGCAATTGACAAGAAGATGTGAGGACCTGTAGTGGGGGAAAAAATAAGCACGGGGAAATAGTTTTACTTTGTGTAATGGCCCATCCATTCCCAGTCTTTATTCAAGCCTAATTTAATGGTGTCCAATTTGCAAATTAATTGCAATTCAGCAGTCTCTTGTTGGAGTCTGTTTTTGACGTTTTTTTGTTGTAATATTGTGACTTTTAGGTCTGTAATCAAGTGGCCAGGGAGATTGAATTGTTCTCCGACTGGTTTTTGAATGTTATAATTCTTGATGTCTGATTTGTGTCCATTTATTCTTTTACGTAGAGACTGTCCGGTTTGGCCAAAGTACATGGCAGAGGGGCATTGCTGGCACATGATGGCATCTATCACATTGGTAGATGTGCAGGTGAACGAGCCCCTGGTGGCATGGCTGATGTGATTAGGTCCTATAATGGTATCCCCTGAATAGATACGTGAACAGAGTTGGCAACAGGCTTTGTTGCAAGGATAGGTTCCTGGGTTAGTGTTTTTGTTGTGTGGTGTGTGGTTGCTGTAGGTTTGGGGGCTGTCTGTAAGTGAGGACAGGCCTGTCTCCCAAGATCTGTGAGAGTGATGGATCGGCCTTCAGGATAGGTTGTAGATCCTTGATGATGCGCTGGAGAGGTTTTAGCTGGGGGCAGTGGCGAATTAACAAAGTTTCCACCCCTAGGCCCTCAAAAAATTGCCGTGTCCCCCCTACTCCCCCGCGCGCCAGCTCACCTCCGCTCCCCTGCCGCAAGCATGAGAGGGAGGGGGGAGAAGGGGAGTTGTGGCGTGCTCGAGGGATGGCAGCGGTGGAGCGGAGGTGAGCTGGGGCGGGGAGCGGTTCCCGGGCCCCCCCAGGTTACTCCCCGTGCCCGCGGGGCCCAGCTCACCTCTGCTCCGCCTCCTCTGAGTGCGCCTCTACTCACTTCTCTCTCTCTCCCAGCACTTTCGCGTGGCAAGCCTGGGAGGGAGGTGGAAGGAGGGAAGCGTGGCGTGCCTGGGGGAGGAGGCGGGCCAGGGATTTGGGGAAGAGGCAGAGTTGGGGAAGGGGCATGAGCAAATTTGCCACCCTAGGCCTAGGCCTTGTTGGCCTAGGTGATAATACGCCGCTGGTTGGGGGCTGAAGGTGATGGCTAGTGGCGTTCTGTTACTTTCTTTGTTGGGCCTGTCCTGTAGTAGGTGACTTCTGGGTACTCTTCTGGCTCTGTCAATCTGTTTCTTTACTTCAGCAGGTGGGTACTGTAGTTGTAAGAATGCTTGATAGAGATCTTGTAGGTGTTTGTCTCTATCTGAGGGGTTGGAACAAATGGGATTGTATCGTAGAGCTTGGCTGTAGACAATGGATCGAGTGGTGTGGTCTGGATGAAAGCTGGAGGCATGTAGGTAAGTATAGCGGTCAGTCGGGTGGTGTTTATGTGGCCATCGTTTATGAGTGCTGTGGTGTCTAGGAAGTGGATCTCTTGTGTGGAATGGTCCAGGCCGAGGTTGATGGTGGGGTGGAAATGTGTAAAGTGTAAGTGTCCCTGTCTGAAAGCCAAGCTGTTACCTGTCTTCTATTTAAAGTTTTACTGTGCTTTCTGGCCACTTGAGAAAGAGGGTTCACCCCACCGAAGCTCCGAACTTCCCCGGGAGTGTAATATATTTTCTTTAACAGAGCTGCCTGTGTAGAAATGACTGTTACTGGTATCGTCTTTTACTAACACAAATATGAAGGGGGACACATTCATATTGACACATTTAAATAAATAGGTTTTATTAATCGCCTGGTTTAACATGACCTTTAACAACCGCCTGTAAAAATAGACACCACGACCCCTACCATAAGGGAGTCTGAGCTGGTTCATTCTTCCATTTTGTCCTTTTCCGGATTTTCCTCTTGAGATCTGTGTCTCAGACATGAGCAAAAACAGCTGATGTGTGATATATTTACTCCCACGGGGCTACCGATGTCAGTTCTCAAAGGCCTCTAGAAAGGCATCGTCGAGCTGTTGAGAGATTTTCAGAAAAGAAACAGTGTAAGCACCCCATTGCTTGTTTTTAGATTTACACAACCTCCTGGTTCCTAACCTCATTACACCCCATCATCAACCGTCACTTCTTAAACATTCATTTACCTGAGCGACATCTTTTCTGTTCACCTTGTCCTCTGGTGACTCCACCGAGCTGCGTTTGTCTTCCACCTCTAGGGGGGCGGACAATGAGAGGCCTTCATGCTCTTCGAGGTGCTTCACTAGGGTTTGGGTTTCGGGTTCTGGCGTATCCATCAACGGCTGAGTCAAAGGGCCCTCTTCGGAACTGTCGCTCATGGAGTGCTTTCTCCACACAAGTCCAAAGGCCCTCAGGGCTAACACAAAGTCTGAAGTTCTCACCAGGGTGGTTAAGGAGTCCATGTTTCCATGATTTCTAAAGCACGTGTTCTTGGTAAAAGATGGCCTCTTCTGCCCCGATTGCTGGGACTTATGGGGTGATGGTGATGCGCTCTGGTTGGCAGAGGGCACTGGGAGGAGTTCTTAGAGGGGTCACACGACCCTCTTCTGGGCAAGTCACCCCACCCTGGAACACCACCGATTGGTCAAATCTGCTCTCAGGGCGGTGCTGTGTAGCTGAAACCCATCGTGATTCGCAGAGGGCAGTGGAGGAGTTCTTAGAGGGGTCACACGAACCACTTCCAGATGGGTCATCATGCCCCGGAATACACTGATTGGTCAAATCACCTCTCGGGGCAGGCCTACAGGGGAGAAACCCCTCCTGATTGGTAGAGGGCAGTGGGAGGAGTTCTTAGAGGGGTCACATGACACACTTTGCTTCCGGCCATGTGTCCTCCTTGACCCCGGAAGTAATATTCCCCATGGGTGGGACTTCCAGTGACAGGTGGTCGGGGCTTAAGGGGTCAAGGGGCAGGGTTTAAGTGGCCAAGGAGAAGGGTTAGGGTTTGATTGATGGTAGGTACCTTATATTATTTCTGGTTTCCATACTACTGAATCCCACCCTGCCAGCATGCCCATTAACAGAAGGGGCCCACTAATTCCACCATCTCCCCAGCAACCAGCGGGCCTTGTAAGCATGGTCCAAAGTGGCTGAGAACAAGTGCTTGCTGTGCTGGGACACAGAAACTGATGACAAGAGACTCTCCTTGGGGTATGACGTTTAACCCCAAATTCCAAGATGAAAGCGGGGCCTGGGGCTTCAATGAGACTGATGGTGTGACTAGCTCACTGGATTTGTTATTTTACCTCATCTGGTTCAAGAATCAATCCTTCCTTGGCAGATGCATGGCCGAAGTCTCATCCTTACAGATGTTTTGGCCACGTGTGTGAATAAAAGCCAACAAGCCATGGAGGAGGAGAATAGCAAACTCTCTAAGTTTTCAGAAACGGACCTGGTGCTAGACATCGAAGGGTGGCAGCAGTGGGCAGAAATGTCCCAGAGATGTTTATACTAGAGGGTGGAAAGCAGGGGACTCCATGGGGCTCAGAAGAGAAACTTCCTAGGAGATAAAGGGCAGGACTTTCCTGGGGTGATGGAAAGTTGGAGTTTGGCATTTCCAAGTTGGCAGACACAAGACCTGAGGGAGGGACTAGGGCAGGAAGGAAGTGAGGCCCTTGAACCAAAGAGCGAAAAAAGGAAAGATCTGCCACAGACCCAAGGGGAGTGCCATCCAAATGGAGTATGACTAACCCCAATTTCCCCTCTCTACAGCAGACCATCCAAGAGCTGAGATGTCATGGGTCTGGGGTATCGAAGCAGGGGAGGAAGATATTAATAATTAAAGGGGGCTTTAGTATAATGAATGGCCATGGCCAAGCTGTGGAAAACAGAGATCTCAAGAACTGAGGCTTGGATAGTTGAGGTGCCCTGCAACTTAAACCCCAGTCCACTGTGCCTGCATTCCACATATTAGCTGAGCTTCCTGGGCTCGAGTACCTGCAGCACAGGAACGTAGCAAGGCCAAGGTTTGGAGAGCAGAACGTGGGCCATCTACCTAGTGTCTGGGAGCAGACAAGTGGCTGGAGAGAAGGTTCTGCTAACCCCCTTAGAGAGGCAGATACTATTACAGCAGGACTCTCCGGCCTTAAAGGGATAGCAGCTTCAAGTACAAGCAACCCATTGGTTAGCCATCCCCAGGATCACTGGGTGGCGGGAGAGGCTGGATGGGGTAGCACTAGGGCCCAGGGAAGGTATTTTAGCTGATACCTCTACAAGGAGTTTCTCAAGCCTGTGAATTATTGAGGTATCTAGCCCAAGGAACCTGATGAGATCAACTTCTGACAAAACCAAGTACTGGTTGGTTTGCCCCAAGCCATAAAGGCCGGGGAAGGTTATGAGTCTATTACAGGAGGGGGTGGGTGAGGTTCTTTGGCCTGCAAGGTGAAGGAGGTCAGACTAGTTGATCACAATGTTCCCGCCTGGCCTTAAAGTCTATGAGGATCTTCTTTGCTTTCCAAGAGATGGGAATGGCTCAGAGGGGATCCCAGGTAGAAAGTCCCCAAAACTTCTTGAGCCCCTCCCAGTTGTGATTCCTTCTTCCTATGAGCTCATATCCCTTCCCAGCTCTGCCGACCTCTTGGGGCCAAATTCACCACAGGGCTTAAGTGCCTAACTGCTGCTTTAGGCACCTAATGGCCAGAATCAGGCCCCACTGGGATGCCCAACCCCCCGCCCAGCTGCTGCTCACCTCTGCAGGGTCCTAAACTCGCTCGACAGTGACATTTTTTGTAGTAAAAGTTCACTAGGCATCTGTGTTTCTGAGCATGCTCCCTGGAGCACCCACACCAGTGCGGGAGGAGTCTGGCCACCTAACTTGGCTGTGGGGCCCAATCAGGCTCCTCTAAGTGAGCTTACAGAGGGTGAGGGAAGGATGGGGAGGTGGAAGACCCAGTGTCCAGGCTCCCTGCACCAATGATTTTTTGATTATTCCCCCCACCACGGAACAGCTTCAACAGGAGTGATTGAGGGAGCCCCTGTCAGGCTGTCCCAAAGCCCAGTGTGTTCACCTGGCAGGTGGCAGATCCCCATTCAAATTCTTCTCCCCTCAGCCAGAGGGTGGGCCTTGAACCTGGAGTCTTCTCCACTGCCAGCTTTTGTGAATCGCTTTCTCGGGTGTCTGTCTCGCCCCAGTTGTTCTACAGGGAGCCCAGGCACCAACCCAGGTTTTGTGAATTATTCGAAAGTTAGGCCTGGTGACGTTCACTGTCACCACACCTCAGTCGCATTATGAATTTAGCTCTTGGTGTTCTATGTCAAACTGGGTGACGTTCTTTGGATGAAGAGGATTATTTCAGTTTCGAGTGACCTGAAATGAATAGCGCATTTGACATATACAGTTTTGGCCAGTCACAAAAGGGCCAGGAGAGTATTGCAACTTCTCTGCCTTTAGTCCAGTGGTTAGGCTGCATTTACCCTAGCTGTAAAAGGCAACAGTTCAAATCTCTGCTCTGTAATAGACCCACCATGGACTTTCCTTGAGTCACTGAAAAGTCTGAAAAATGTCACATTCAGTTTGACCCAAAACAAAACTTTAAAATAATGTATTTCTCATAAGTGCCACTGAACTGAAATATCCATTGTTTGCCCAGCTCTAGCTCTATATAGAGCCCACTGTGGTAGGGCCGAGGCATCCAATCAGGGAGTCTCTGCCACTGTTTGATCAAGGGGGACCCCTCTCCCCCTTAGCCTGTAGTAAACCCCATGTCCCAGGTGGGCCTGTGCTGCAGACAGGAGGCGCTGGGGCACTCTGTATTGGTTTCCACATTGAAGCAACACCCCCACAACCGAACCCAGACAGAGGCCCCCTGGGCTAGCAGAGTTACATCAAGCTGTCTGGGACGGGAACTGTTTCAGCCCTGTCCCTGGCAGCTCTGCTGACTGCTGCTGAAGATATTGTCAGTGCAGCCCTGGGCTGCCCGTGCACTCGGAAGAGGGTCTGGAGGGTGGGTAGATGAAGAGCTTGTGAGAGTGGAACCTCAGCCAGATCTAAGAACTGTTTGGAACTCAAAGCGTCAGGGGCTGGATGTGTGTGTGTTTTGAATCCCAATTTCCAGTTCAGTCCAATGGGCCTGCTCTGAAGATTGGATCTAGGCCAGCAGGAGGGGGCTGCTGCCCCCCACTGACACTTAGTGGGGTTTTTGGCTGGCCTCTCCCAGCACCAAAAGAAAGGGGAACGGATGAAGAGAAATCAGGATCCTGAGACTGAGAGTCCCCAGGGCCAAGGGGGAAATGCCCCCTGATTGACAGGACAGGCCGGCCAATGAGGGAGCCAGGAGCCCAGGATCCCATCCTCCGTGTGAGGGAAGCTGCCTGAGGCGAGCGGGGCAGAGCTAAGGGTAGAGCAGCAGCCAGAGACAGGGGAGCTGGAGCAGCTGGGAGCTTGGGCAGCGCAGACCAGCCGCGCCGTCAGGGAGCCAGGGCCAAGCTGCAGCGGGGAGCTGCGGGGCCAGAGCCGGGACTGCGGGCGCCGGTCACGCTGGAGCCGGGCGCGGGGAGTGGCTGGGCAGAGTGAGGGGGACCCTGGGCAGGGGCCCAGGGCAGGGAGACGCCCCCAGACACGCAGGCTGGACTCGGGGGAGAGGGAATGTGACCCTGAGTGGGGGGGTGGGCAATGCTGGGGAGAAGGGCCCGGCTGGCTAGAGCCTGAGGCCTGCGAGGAAGCCGGGAGTGTGAGGAACAGGCTGTGACCTGCCCTCACGTCCCAGAGATGCCGGGTGTGGTGCCCCTGAGCCCACAGGGTGGGTCCCTTGTTCCCCTTAACCCTCTTCCATTTTTCCTTATTTTCCTTACAGTTGCTGTTTAATAAATTGTATTTGGTTTGAACTTAATGTGCTGATCAGGGGTCAGGGAAGCGGCCGGTGCAGAGAGAGTACCCCGGAGTGGGGCACCCCCGAGCACACAAGAATCTCCACTTTCATTTAAAAAACAGTAAATGTCTAGCCCGTCATGCTTCAAAATGGGACCCCCCTAATGGTTCAATAAGTATAAGGCAAATCAAAAGAATCCTCCAGATAATTTTAAAATCTCATGATTCGGGAGGCCTGACTTGTTTGAATGTATTGGGTCGGCAGTACCTGCCGATATGTGGGGGGAATGGAAGCACTTATCTTTCCAGCCAAGCAAATAATTCATGGGGAATAATTTAAGCTGTGAACCCATCCCATTTCCTCTTCACAAATTCTCTGTAAAAAGCTTACAGGGCACTCAAATTTATCCCTATTTCAAAAATAATCCCGGGGTAAATTCAATGAATAATTCTGCTTCAGGAATCAGTTTGCTAGTTAAATCTCACTGTGTGTGGAGTGGACACTCGGGTCATATGACTTGACTTCTGTTCCCTGATTGGATGAGCAGAACTCCAAGAAATTGGATTGCTAGTGTGAATGCTCTCCTTTCCTTCTTCAGAATTTATTTTCAGGGAATATAATGTACTATCGAGGAGACAGTGTGTTCCAATGGGCAGAGCACTGGCTGGGCAGTCAGGAAACCTCAGTGCAGTCGCAGTTCTGCTACTGTCCTGTTGCATGAGCCTGGATGAGTTGCTTCTCTGTACCTCAGTTTCCTCATGTGTTTAATAGTCTACTAACCCATACTGCCCTTTGAAAGGTGCTTTCATAGATTCCAAGGCCAGAATGCTGCTGTATCACACAGGCCAGAAAACTTCCCCAAAATAATTCCTAGAGCAGCTCTTTTAGAAAAACATCCAGTCTTGATTTAAAAGTTGTCAGCTATGGAGAATCCACTACAATCTTTGGTAAATTGTTCCAATGATTAATTACTCTCACCAATATAAATGTATGCCTTATTTCACACGGGCTCTGTTCAAGATGGTTTCTCTCAGCCACAGTCTCCCAGCAAAGTGGTGCCTGGCTCCCCCCTTGCTCAGGCTGTCTTCCAGGGCCCCAAAGGTGCTGGTGGTTTTGTTTTCTTAGGTGAAAGAATGTGGGGTTGTCTGCCCCTTTCTTTTCTAGTCCATTGAGTCTTGGAAGCTGATTCTTCTAAAGCAGTGGTTGTCCACCAGGGGCACGGGGTACACAACTCTTGTCAATATTTGCCTAGTTTTACAGCAGGCTACATAACAAGCACTAGCGAAATAAGTACAGGTTAAAATTTCATACAGACAAAAGGAGAAAGTCGCAATTTGTCAGTAAGATTGTGCTGTGACATATCTGTATTTTAGATCTGATTTTGTAAACAAGTAGTTTTTAAGTGAGGTGAAACTTGGGGGTACACAAGACAGATCAGACTCCTGAAAGGGGCACAGTAGACTGAAAAGGTTGAGAGCCACTGTTCTAAAGGATCCCCTCAAAGCAAAGTTTATCCAAGCTGTGAGGAAGGTGACCTCAGCGAGGGGAAGTATGTAACCCACTAACAACTAATTTTTACTGGCTGGCCTCCAGGGTCCTTAGGTGCTGAGCAAGGCGATGCAGTGCCTTGCATTCCATGACCCAGTATTGGGTCGCGACCCAAACTTTGAAAATCACTGACTTACATGAACCATCCTGCATAAAACATATCTTAGTTGTGCCGTATTTATAACAATTTTTCTATGAAGAATTTGGGGTGTAGCGTCACAACAAGCATCACTTTATTTAGTTTGCATGTTTACAAAAAGAGAGAAAGAACATTACCTATTGTCCATGAATCTATTTTCATAATATCTGGTTTACATAATTGATGAGCTAATGACACCTGTTCAACCATCCATTATTTTATCAATTACACAAGATACCTGTAACCAAGTAATGGTGACAGAGATCTGTTAGAGTAATTTCTGATAAAACTAAAAGCATCTCTCAACAGATTATTATTTTATTAACCTCAGAAAAAAAACACCAGCTGCATATCAGTAACATGGGGTCCCTTTCTGGCTACCTGGACACATTTCCCTAAGAATCAGGGGTTAGAGTAAAAGGACACAATCCATTATTTAATAACAGACTATGGTCCTGCTAAAATTAAGCTTATAAATAACACACTAGGGCCAGCTAATATTCACCGTAAAACCAGAGTGGATAATTGAGTACAGGCTTACTATGATTACAGACATTCATTAGTCCAAAAGAAAATAGTCTTTAACATTAGAGTTTAACCAGCAATTTTGGCAAACACAGAAAAGTTTCTGGGATATTTGGCCAAGAAGTGATGAGAGTTTAACATAGAAAAATCATAAAGATTAATATATAGAAACAGTATAAATCTAAGGGAGTAGATTCTGGCCCCATCTCCATCCCTGGCGTAATAAGCTCTTTGCTACCCACGTCCAGTCCTCCCAGCATAGGGGACGCTTCAGGGTCTTCGTTGAGCACACTGAGCTGGAACATCCTCGGCTGGCAGAACAGCCCTTGAGGCTCCTGCTCTAACTTGCCCTTGGGAATGAACCGACCCCAGAGAGTCCCCAGAAGGCCATGTATGCCCCTTCCCCAGCAGATGGGCTAAGCAGAGCTCCAGCCCATCTGAGGAGCTGGTCTGTGATCTGTATCCTTGCATGTGGTATTATTTTGCTTAAAAATAACCAGATTTTCATACTGATGACCTATTCCTCAGCTGTAAATTGGTGCAGCTCTACTGGAGTCAAAGGAACAAAGCCAATTTACAGTAGATCAGGAGCTGGCCCACTCTCTATATGACACACTGCTGACAAGTCGAGCAGAGCTTAGCCTTGGGACCTGGCACCAAGATACAATGATAACTGGTGCACCAAAATAGATTAGGCAGACTGGTCTATCCAGATACTAACTGGGAGGGGAAGTATTCTCCACCCTAGCTAATTAGGACTTTTTCCTTTTGGTTGTGTTTTATATATGTAGGTTCGTATAGTGCCCTCATCAGCACAGCATCTCAGCACCTTTCAGTCATGCATCAAGTGACATGACTAACATCTGTTATGTGTAAACCTCCAAATCAGGTTCCACACACTCTTCTTCATTTCTCCACAGTGGATGGAGATCACTTGCTGATTACCTGTTCTGTTCATTCCCTCTGGGGCACCTGGCACTGGCCACTGTCAGAAGACAGGATACTGGGCTAGATGGACCCTTGGTCTGACCCAGTAGGGCCATTCTTATGTTCTATATGTGCACAGCACAATGCCAGCGGAAGAGCTTCTACCACTGACATCACTTCTGCAAAGGGCAGAAGCTGTTTTATTATGTCGATGGGAGAGCTCTCTCCTGTTGGTATAGAGTGGCTTCACCAGATACGCTGCAGCGGCTGTATCTGTAGACATGCCCTCAGAGAGACAAGGTGGGTGAGGCAATATCTTTTATTGGACCAACTTCTGTTGATGAAAGAGACAAATATGCAAGCTACACAGAGCTCTTCTTTGGTCTGGGAAAGTTACTCAGTGTCACAGCTAGATACAAGGTGGAACAGATTGTTTAGAATAAGTAGTTAACACATTCTGAGACCATTCAAGGTGAAATGGCCCGATAATACTTGTGCAGTCATAGGTAAAAAAGGAAAGGGATTAGTAGGTTACAGATTGTTGTAATAAGCCATAAATCCAGTGATAAAACACAAAAACTCCATATCACCTGTGGTTGGACACTATTCACAGAACATTCACTCCATCTCTGGCCTCTCAATCCTCATCCTCAAAGGAAACCTGCACAACACCTTCAATAGATGAGCCTGGGAACTGCATGTCATAACTTTAAAATCATGGTCTTAATAAAAACACTGGATTTATGGCTTATTACAACAATCTGTAACCCACCATCCCCCTTTTTCTGTACTAAGACTGCACAGCTGTTAATGGTCCAATTTATCTTGAATGGTCTCTTAAAATATATGTTAACTACTTATGCTAATCAATCTTGTATTTAGCTGTGGCACCTTTCCCAGACCTGAAGAAGAGCTCTGTGTAGCTCAAAAGATAGTTTCTTTCACCAAATGAAGTTGGTCCAATGAAAAATATTACCTAACCCATCTTGTCATTCTTTTTAAATGACAAATCTGAGGAACTGTCACAGATTGAGGTATCAGTAGAGGAGGTTTGGGGGTAAATTGAGCAATAATAAGTCACTAGACCAGATGGTATTCACCCAAGGGTTCTGAAGGAACTCAGATATGACATTGCAGATCTACTAACTGTGGTATGTAACCTATTGCTTAAATCAGCCTCTGTACTAGATGACTGGGTGTTAGTTGTTAAAAATAGGTTCTAGAGGAGATCCTGGTAATTTCAGACTGGTAAACCTAACTTCATTACCAGGCAAATTGGTTGAAACTATAGTAAAGAACAGAATTGTCAGACCCATAGATAAAGGGAGGAGCCAACATGGCTTTTGTAAAGGAAAATCATGCTTCATTAATCTATTAGAATTCTTTGAGGGTTTCAACAGGCATGTGGACAAGAGTGATCCAGTGGATATTATGTACTAGGATTTTGAGAAAGCCTTGGACAAGTTCCCACACCAAAGACTCTTAAGTAAAATGAGCAGTCATGGGGTAAGAGGGAAGATCCTCTCATGGATCAGTAACTAGATAAAAGATAGGGAAACAATTGGTAGGAATAAATGGTCAGTTTTCACAGTGGAGAGTGGTAAATAGTGTGGCTCCCCCAAGGATCTGTACTGGGAACTATGCTGTTCAACATATTCATAAATAATCTGGAAATAGGGGTAAGCAGTGAAGTCTTCAAACTTTGACACAATACAAAATTACTCAAGATAGTCAAATCCAAAACCAACTGCACATTAGACAACATAATCCCAACTAAATACAGAAAATAATGAGGTCTAAATTAGCTGTTACTACTCAAGAAAGCAATCTTGGAATGATCGTTGACAGTTCTCTGAAAACATCTGCTCATTGTGTAATACAGTCAAAAATCTAACAGAATGTTAGGAACCATTGGAAAAGAGATAGATAAGACAGAAAATATAGAACAGCCAGACTGGGTCAGCCCAAAGGTCCATCTAGCCAGTATTCTATCTTCCAACAGTGGCCAATGCCAGGTGCCCCAGAGGGAATGAACATAACAGGAAATCATCAAGTGGTCCATCCCCTGTCACCCATTCCCAGCTTCTGGCAAAGAGAAGGGTTGCATCCCTGCCCATCCTGGCTAATAGCCATTGATGGACCTGTCCTTCATGAAAGATAGTCAGGGATGCAACCCCATGCTCTGGGTCTCCCTACGCCTATGACTAACCGAAGCTGGAAATGGATGACAGGCAATGGATCATTCAATAATTGTCCTGTTCTGTTAATTCCCTCTGAAGCATCTGGCATTGACCACTGTTGGAAGACAGGATACTGGGTAGATTGGTCATTGGTCTGGATGGATATTCTTATGTTCTGGATGACTGAGTTCCTTGGGCATTTATTGATTGGAAAAGGCACATGAGTAAATCTGAAACTACTATAGCTCATCTCAGTTGATTGGACTCTTCCAGTTGGTATGCGTACTTCCACCTTTTCATGTTCTCTATATGTATAAATATCTCCTGTCTGTGTGTTCCATTCTATGCATCCAAAGAAGTGAGCTGTAGCCCACGAAAGCTTATTCTGAAATAAATTTGTTAGTCTCTAAGGTGCCACAAGTACTCCTGTTCTTTTTGCGGATACAGACTAACACGGCTGCTACTCTGAAATCTGAAACTACTGTTTCTGCTTTTCCTATTTAACGGTTTTACTTTGAACAACTGCACAATAAAAAAAAGGGAGATTGGAGAGAATATATGTTTGAGCCCATATAACGCATGGACACCTCTAACAGTTTTCATATTGTTAGGGAATATGAATGCAGAATAGGAAAAGTGAAAGAGACCTCACTTGGAAAGCAGAGGAGACATTCTGGAGAATCAATGGCCTTCAACCTTTACACAGTTCCCTCTGGCCCTCTGATTCTTCTGTGGACAAAACCTCAGTTAATCTCAATGAGAGGTCTGCCTGTGCAACAGCTACAGGACTAGGCTCACTGAGTAGTGCAAGTGATAGTTCTTTGCCTTTACATAATGCCCTTTATCTAACACTGTCAAAATGCTTAGCAAAAGGTGAGTATTATTGTCCTGATTTTACAGATGGGAAGGCAGAGGCACAGCAATGACCTGCTGACATTTGCAGAGTACGTTAATGACAGACCAGGGAACACTCTTATGTCTCTCGAGTCCAAGTCCCCCACTTCATCTTTTGGACAATGCTACTTCTTATACACACTGAGTCCCCTTTACAAAGCCTTTGGGTCACAAACACTGCACACGTTCTTTAACTAATAGCTTTTGTAAGTCTGAGGTTAATATCTTTACCAAGTGTTATTTAGGAGTCCTGAAGTCCTGTGGAAGAGGACCGCTACTGGTATTTACTCTACCATGATGTGTCTGATTGCACAATTCTGGTCACCCGTGTTTATGAAAGATGAATTCATGCTGGACCAGATGCAGAGGTGGGCTACTAGGATGATCAGTGGCATTGAGAGCCTACCATGCTAGAGGAGACTAAAGGGCTTGTCTTGTCTAGCTTAGCAAATTTACATCAGCTGGCCTACTAGTTATATAACAGGGTATAAACCAGGAGTGGCTCCATTCAAGTCAATGCTGTTAAAACTGTGTGAGTGAGTGGAGAATCAGGCCAATGAAATATTGTCAGTATTATATGAACTAAAAATACAACGACTCAGTGTTGTTTGCTGAGTCCTTATAGGACAGCTATTCTCCTTGGGGCTGCTCACATGCTAGCCTAAGGAAACGAACAAGGAATTCAGGATTTGGTGGAAGAAAATATGTCCCTGGTAGTGACTGAAGGCCTGAATCTCACTTATACTAAGGCCCCTTACACTACACTGGTAGTCAGGGCTAGCTCCAGTCCCCAGCGCGCCAAGCGTGAGCTTGGGGCGGCGTGTCACGGGAGGGCGGCAGGCGGCTCTGGTGGACCTCCTGCAGGCATGCCTGCGGAAGGTCCGCTGGTCCCGCGGCTCCGGTGGACCTCCCGCAGGCGTGCCTGCGGAGGGTCCGCTGGTCCCCCGGCTTCGGTGGAGCATCCGCAGGCGTGCCTGCGGGAGGTCCACCGGAGCCGCGGGACCAGCGGACCCTCCACAGGCACGTCTGCAGGAGGTCCATCGGAGCCGCGGGAACGGCGACCGCCAGAGCGTCCCCCGCGGCGTGCTGCTCTGCTTGGGGTGGCGCAATTCCTAGAGCCGCCCCTGCTGGTAGTGAAGAGGGTGCTTACTATATGCTTCTTTTAAGTCCCTTTGCACTGCAATAGGGAATTCAGGGTAGAATCTCGCAACCTCCCCTCTCTGTTGCCTTCCCACCTCACTGGTATACTGCTCTTAGGTGGGTGTGGGACAGAGAAAGCAACATTATTGCTCCTTAGTTGCTATGCTTACCAGAATACAGTCCGCTTATCTCCCTTTTACAATCCAGGGAGAATCTTCACTCCCTGGGATATTCCCAATGTCTCTCTACAAGTCAACATTTGGGGCCAAGCTTTTCTACCAGTGAGCTGGTTTTGCAGCTAACACTAAAGAAAAGTCACAGTTTTATTGTAGCCAGCCATTTAACAACTTTAAAATGAGATCTGTAGCAACATATTTGCACTGGCTGCAACTATTTAAATGCAAATATATTTAGTGCCCTCTGTTCTAGCTACCAATCATTTGAACTGCCAGGACTTTTGTCTCTGCCTTTAAATACCTTATTTCTCTTTTGGGATCTTCATGCCTTTTTAAAAAATATAATGTTTGAGCCGCTCAAAGCAGCATTTCCAGTTCAGCGAAATGGCTCTGCAAATGTATTTCCTTCAGGCTGGCCTCACGCTTCTACACAACTTTGGATCACAGGTTGCAAATGGCGCTATACATAGCATTTGTGTATGAGCCTGGGATTATTAAATGCATTTGCCTCTCCAGCATCCTTTTTTCCTCTAGGAACTTTTGTTTAAATATTACACCTGGACATATATGAATACCTTCTCCATACAGTCTTTCCATTGAAAACATCCAGGACCCACTCAAGTTACTTGACCCCTTTGATGTTGACAAAGGGTGTGCCTACACTGCAATTAGACACCCCTGGCTGGCCCATGCCAGCTGACTTGGGCTCATGCTAAGGGGCTGTTTAATGGTGGTGTAAACGTGCGGACTTGGGCTGCAGCCCGAGCTTTGGGACCCTCCCACTTCGCAGAGTCCTAGGGCACAGGCTCCAGCCAGATCCCGAACATCTACCCTGCAAACAGCCCCTTAGCCTGAGCCCTGCGAGCCAGAGTCAGCTGGCATGGGCCAGCGGCGGGTTTTTAATTGCGGTAAAGACATACCCAAAGAGGTTGCTCAGCAAGGCTGCAGATCTGGTAACACCATGTCAGACTCATATAAAGGCAACCAGGGACCATTTCTAACAGCAGTGATACTAGTAATCTTCCTGCTCGATATTGTCTTGAGCTGGGACATGGACAGTCAGGCCTACTGGTTGGAGCTGGAGTCACCAGCCAGGAACAGTGCCAATGGTTAGAGCCAAAGTCAGGAACCAAACAGGGGAGCAGGGCTGGAGCAGACTGAGCAGGACTGAAGCAAGGCTGGGAACAAGACAGGAGCAGGGCTAGGAGCAGGGCAGCCATAGGAGAGATCACAGTTTCAGGCACATGCATTGAGCAGCCAGAGATTAGTTGTTGCTGTTGGGTTTAAGAGCAGGCTTGCTGACTTCCTTGGCCAATCAGGCAGTCTTGCAGTGGCTCAGCTATGCCCATAGGCTGCCTGGAGCCTGGACAGGCACAGTTGCAAGTCCTCATTCCTGACAGATATCCCAATCTGTGCAATCATAGAATCATAGAATATCAGGGTTGGAAGGGACCTCAGAAGGTCATCTAGTCCAACTCCCTGCTCAAAGCAGGACCATTACCAACTAAATCGTCCCAGCCAGGGCTTTGTCTTAAAAAGTGACCTTAAAAACTGCTAAGGAAGGAGATTCCACCACCTCCCTAGGTAACCCATTCCAGTACTTCACCACCCTCCTAGTGAAAAAGTTTTTCCTAATATCCAACCTAAACTTCCCCCACTGCAACTTGAGACCATTACTCCTTGTTCTGTCATCTGATACCACTGAGAACAGTCTAGATCCATCCTCTTGGGAACCCCCTTTCAGGTAGTTGAAAGCAGCTATCAAATCCCACCTCATTCTTCTCTTCTGCAGACTAAACAATCCCAGTTCCCTCAACCTCTCCTCATAAGTCATGTGCTCCAGACCCCTAATCATTTTTGTTGCCCTCTGCTGGACTCTTTCCAATTTTTTCACATCCTTCTTGTAGTGTGGGGGCCAAAATTGGACGCAGTACTCCAGATGAGGTCTCACCAACGTCGAATAGAGAGGAATGATCACGTCCCTTGATCTGCTGGCAATGCCCCTACTTATACAGCCCAAAATGCTGTTAGTCTTCTTGGCAACAAGAGCACACTGTTGACTCATATCCAGCTTCTTGTCCATTGTAATCCCTAGGTCCTTTTCTGCAGAACTGCTTCCTAGCCATTCGGTCCCTAGTCTGTAGCAGTGCATGGGATTCTTCTGTCCTAAGTGCAGGATTCTGCACTTGTCCTTGTTGAACCTCATCAGATTTCTTTTGGCCCGATCCTCTAATTTGTCTAGGTCCCTCTGTATCCTATCCCTACCTTCCAGCGTATCTACCACTCCTCCCAGTTTAGTGTCATCTGCAAACTTGCTGAGGGTGCAGTCCATGCCATCCTCCAGATCATTAGTGAAGATATTAAACAAAACCGGCCCCAGGACCAACCCTTGGGGCACTCTGCTTGATATCGGCTGCCAACTAGACATGGAGCCATTGATCACTACCCATTGAGCCCAACAATCTAGCCAGCTTTCTATCCACCTTACAGTCCATTCATCCAGCCCGTACATCTTTAACTTGACAGCAAGAATACTGTGGGAGACCATATCAAAAGCTTTGCTAAAGTCAAGGAATAACACATCCACTGCTTTCCCCTCATCCACAGAGCCAGTTATCTCGTCATAGAAGGCAATTAGGTTAGTCAGGCATGACTTGCCCTTGGTGAATCCATGCTGACTGTTCCTGATCACTTTCCTCTCCTCTAAGTGCTTCAGAATTGATTCCTTGAGGACCTGCTCCATGATTTTTCCAGGGAATGAGGTAAGGCTGACTGGCCTGTAGTTCCCTAGATCCTCCTTCTTCCCTTTTTTAAAGATGGGCACGACATTAGCCTTTTCCCAGTGCCTTTTATTTCAGAACTTGGTTTTTAACACTTTTTGCCTATTTTATTCCAACTTCAAGGCAGCCGTTGTGAAAACTAAAACATATTTTGGGCTACAAAGTGCCATTCATCAGAGAATCTCAGATTGCTTTCTAGACACTAAATAGGGCCCGCCTCCCCCACGTAACGTAGGTATTATCCCTACTTTACCGAAAAGGAAACTAAGGCACTTAGTGTCAATGGCAGATAAAGGAAGAGAACCCAGGAGTTCTAAGAGCGACTGACTGGATGTGACACTCTACCACACTCCTTAGACAGGCAGTGTTTGAGCAATAGACACATTGGCTGGGTTTTCTGACACAGCGACGAGTCAAGAAAACTCAGAAAATCTTTAGGGTTAAGTTAACATGCAAAAATCATTCACTCACTTTTCTAAAGAGGAACTCATTTCTGCTCACTGGCTCCAATGCTGGTAGAATACCAGGACAAAGCCTCATCCCTCTATTTAATTCTCACACCAGGCACTATACAAGCAAGAGGGTTATTCACAAAGATAAGTGTGGGAGTCATAATATAATACAGGCGCTCAGCTAAATTAGTATTGGCCAGTGTACAGAACCAGTTCTTACAAGAGCTGCCACATTAACATTAACCTAAGTCAGTTTTCCATTGAGTAGGAGGTGCTTTTCCAATTTTCTGGTACACTATTCCTTTGGCTAACAGTATCTGCCCCAGGGCCTATTTATACTTGCATCTGGAGCATCCTTTGACTCCTTGCTGTATTTGCAAAAATATCAGATACGGATCATTAATCACAGAGCCTGTCCTGTACCTGAATTATTTAATACAAAATATGCAGCGTTTTGAATTATTTAATACAACGTGTGAAAGGTTCTCTGTGATACACATGCAGAGATTATTAAGAGCCCTCACTAACTGGATCTTATTTGCCAGAATCCAATAGCCACCTGGAACCAGTAACCATCCCCTTATGTCTTATAGTGATAGATTTAAGGAGCTCAATTTGAGCAGCTTAACAAAGAGAAGGCTAAGGGATGACTTGATTATGGTTTATAAGTATCTACATGGGGAACAAATATTTGATAATGGGCTCTTCAATCTAGCGAAAGCATAACGCAATCCAGTGTCTGGAAGTTGAAAGCTAGACAAATTCAGATGAGAAATAAGACACACATTTTTAACGGTGAGGGTAACTGACTTTTGGAACAACTTACCAAGGGTTATGGTAGACTCTCCATCACCAGTCATTTTAAAATCAAGATGGGATATTTTTCTAAAAGATCTGCTCTAGGGATTATTGTGGGGAAGTTCTATGGCCTGTGCTATACAGGAGGTCAGACTAGATGATCACTTCTGGCCTTGGAATCTGACTGATTTTTAACATTGATCATTAAAAGTGTTGTTATAACTTGTATAAGACAGAATAGTCAACCTCCCAAAAGGTCCAAAGAGTTCTGGCTTGGTACACATGGATATCCAAAAGTCAGGATGCTTATCTGGACCATCTGATCCTCCTGAGTCTACAAAACTGGGCTGGAAATAGCATGGGAATAGGTTCTCTCCCAAAGTGTTTTGGTCTTTCCTGCTTCTAGATAGACTTGAACAGGGGTTGGCAATCTTTCAGAAGTAGTGTGCCGAGTCTTCATTTATTCACTCTAATTTAAAGTTTCGTGTGCCCGTTAATACATTTAAATGTTTTTAGAAGGTCTCTTTCTACAAGTCTATAATATATAACTAAACTATTGTTGTATGTAAAGTAAATAAGGTTTTAAAAATGTTTAAGAAGCTTCATTTAAAACTAAATTAAAATGCAGAGCCCCCCGGACCAGTGGCCAGGACCCAGGCAGTGTGAGTGCCACTGGAAATCAGCTTGCATGCTGCCTTTGGCATGCGTGCCATAGGTTGCTTACCCCTGGACTAGAAATACAAGGCCAGCTCTTGTAATAGAATTTCAATAATTCTGCTTCCAGGGTCTTATCCCACTCCACTGAAGACAGTGGAAGGATTCCTACTGATTTCTTGGGAAGTTAGATCAGTCTCCTGGTTGATGGGGTGATTCACTGTCATAAATAAATGGCCTGGTATAAAACACAACATGGAGATTGGACATTCCTGAAGGAATTTACATCTATGGCCTTAATCCTCAAAATACTCCAGCATATGTGTATCTTTATTCTCATGAGTAAAGTCATGGACATGCTGTAGTGTTTGCAGGGTTGGTGCCTAGAAGCCAAGCACAGAAAGGGTTTCTTGCAGTGGGAGCAAGGCAGGAGAAGGAGGACTGGGGCACACCATAACAGGGAGCCCTCTGTGACTCTGGTCCCAAACTTGGGCTGTGATCCTGCACTCATCCCTGAGTCAAAGACCTACTCCCCAATTAGAGAGGTGATGGTAGCCTATCTGGCAGTAGAGGCAGCAACATAGACACCCTTCTACTTCCAGGAGCATCAGGAATAGCAGTAGAGGGCCCTTTCACTCTTGGGGAGGCAGGAGTAGCAGGACAGGGCCTCATAGTACTTAGCGCAGCACTCAGAATCTGTGTGCCTAGGTGAGTTGGTTGGTGCACTCTTATTTTACTACACAGGCAGTTCTTTACTAGGGCGGTGTTGGCAGTGACCTCCGGGGTAGTTGGATTTGGAGTTAATGTGCCATTGAGAAGAATGTGACAGAGTTATTGTTTCAGGCTGGCTGCAGACTCAGGCAGTCACCCTTGCATCAGCTGTACTTGGGTCACATTTTCAAACTTTTCTTCTCAACCAACCATGAGGACTAGAAATATTTTTTCTTTAAAAGAAAAGAGATTCTGATGTAATCACATGACTCCAGGAGCGGGGGCTTTAACACAGGCCTATAATGCCTATGCCTTAACCTGTCTAAGACAATAGCCATGTCATTTCAAAATAAATTACCAATGGGCTAAAGGGAGCATTAGTATGTGTTTTTTAGCAAACTCATCAGAATGAAAGTGTTCATTTGTCCATTTGCCATTTTTCTCTTCAAGATGGCAATAAACTTAACATATAACAAACAGTAACTTTTGGAATTTTTTGTTATGTAGCTATGAATCATCTCAAGTAATATTTGGAGTTATTTTATTACATAGCTGTGAATCAACTCAGTTTGTCCTTTCAACTTGTCTTCTGCTTTTACAAGGCTTTAATATCTGATTACTTTTCACCTCAGTGAGCCCTGATGGTTGGTATCCTTGATTTACAGGTACTGCTGCAGCTGAGTGGATGTTAGAGTTACATTTCTCTCCATTTGGATTAAAGTGCATGGTATATTGTAGCTCAGGTTCTATGCGCCAGCATGTACGTGTGTGTGTTTGTGGTCTATACCTCAACAAATGTCACCCACATACATTTACTGGCTTTCTTGGAGGGATTACATCTCTATTGCCTCCAGCCCCAAAGCAGCACGCAACACACACTAATGATAATGGAGAGGATTCCTGATAACATGCTTGTGGCCTGTGAGTTTTGACTCCAAGGAAAGGAGGCAAGTTATGTTAAAGTAGCTCATGGAGGAGTAGGGCTGAGAGAGTTTGGGATGTAGTTCTTCCATCCCAATTTCTTGTATTGTCACTGGCTTTGAGTGTCCCCAAGTTTGGCCCTTTCCTGTTACTGTGGCTCAGTTTTCTATAGAATAGCTTTATCTTCAAACCTAGCCATCTCCTCATAACTTTTCTGGTATCCTGACTGCATGATACCAGGCTCTCTAGCCACTAGTTCAGATTTTTCCCTTTCTATCTTTGATATGGATCCAAAATGCATCATAAAATCCATGGAACCAACATCATCCCTGGTGTAGCTCCACTTAAGTCAATGAAGTTACACCAGCAATAAATTTGGACGCTGGCTCTACTTTCAGACGACTCTTTTTATCCTTTTATCATTTTTTCCCCAAATCTTTTAAAAACCCAAACCAAAAAAGTTTTACATCCTTTTAAAACCAGATGACAGGATCAAACCTCCTCATCCCTTTGCCTCTCTCTTGTCTGTTAGGGAAAAAAAAGGTTGAGATGAAAAATCCTTTTGTTTCTTTGTCACCCGTTCTCATCACGCCATTTCTTTGGAACTATTCTTGCATTTTCTGAACTTCAGAACTGTGTCCTTAAACTAACAAAGATTTTCAGTCAGTCGCTTATGTTAATCCAGAGCCCACAATATCTACCATAAAATTATCTTTAGGACAATGTAGACTTTAAAAGAAAAACATAATGGAAAATAATTTTTAAATCATATTTTCCTCAAGCTCTGGCTAATTTTCTTAATTGTCCGCTTCTTTGAAAAAAGTAATTTATTTTTATAGTCCACATTTTTCCTCCTGCTGTTCATCCTTTGAGGCACACAAATAATATAAGATCTAGATATCCATCTTCTTGCACCATTTATCATGGCTCTTCAAGACTCTTCTTTGAATTACATGCACTGCTGCAAGGATTAAAAGGCTCTCAGTTCATATAATGTGGTCTTTTCAGTTAATTTAGGCACAGCTTGTATTGTTCATTAAGTGCGTTCAGTCTGAAGGCACCATAACAACAAAGAAAATGGCCGCTCACCTCTATTTCACAGCTGTAAATTTCACATTCTGCTTCCCTTTTCAGCACTGTTTGTTATCTATTGCAGTATTTCTTTCTCTGACAAGAAAAACATTTACAGCCAGATTTCAACATGCTTACTCACGTTTCATCATTACTTCTTCCACAAGTAATTCCTTTGAAATCAACGAGACTACTCAAGGAATAAAGTGCTACTCAAGGGAGCAAGGGAGGCAGAACCTGGCTCTAAAATATTTGCATGTATCATCTTTTTAACCTGCTCAGCAAAGTTTTAAGAGCAAAAGTGCCCATAAAGTATTGCTCCCCTTCTGCCCACAGACAGATGCTGCTGTTGCCAGGAAAATGTTTTTCCAATAAAATAAAATAAAATGTAAACCATGGAAAAGAAAAAGAAAAAGAATCAGAATGGGGAAAAAATTAAGACAGAATCACTAATTTGAGTATCAACAATCTCCAAAATTCACATTAAGCAATTATTTTGTTGAAAAGCTAGAAAAAACCTTCGTGACTGGTGCTGTTCTGACCACTTGATGGCACCTCCTCCTGGCTGTTCTGGGAATTAGCGCTGCCCAACCAACACTCCTTTCCAGCGGTTGCTTTCCATCACTCTCTGTTACTCGCTCTGCAGCCCCTCTCTCACTCCAGGAGCTGCAGCTTCCTCTGTGTCTGGGTCCTCTGGCCAGGTCACTAAGTGGTTTCCCCTTCCCGGGGGGGAGTCCTTCAGAGTCTTTCTGCTCAAGCGACATCAGGTAGTGCTCCCATCCACTGCCATGACTCTGTCACTCTTTCAGTGACCTAGGCAGTCTTCTAATTCACTGCCCCAAATGACCACTTGGCAGTGGTCGGTCGGGAACCCTGGCCTGCCCTCTACTTTGGGTTCTACTTTGGGTCTGCAGCTTCTCTAACCTTACTGCTCTCGCCTTTGGATTACTTCCTAACTTGCTTCTACTCATTCTAGTCAGACCCCTCTCTCACAGGGTCTACTAGGTCCCAGGGATTCCTAGCCATCCTTCCCTCTCTCTTCTCTCAGGGAGAGTGACTGACACTTTTCACCCTGCAGCCCCACTCTGTTGTCAGTCTCTTGGCTTTATGTAAGTGCCACCTGTTCCCTTACAGGTGATCTTGCTTCCAATTAGTGGCCTCCTCCCAGCCTAAATCTCTCCCCTGTTTGCCACCTAATGGTTGATTGGGCCTGCCCGGTCTAATTCAATCCTCTCAGGGCCAGTGTGAGGATCCTGCCCCATCACAACATTTTTTTACAGTAAATTCCTAGCTGCCATTCATAACATAAGGGGGAAGAGGACAAAAGAGTCTTTGAGCTATGGGGACATTCAAGTTTTATTAGAGTTTCTACTAGAGGGAAATGCACCTTAAAATAAATATTATATATACACACATATGCTGAGAAACTGCTACTCTGTCTTTGTTCACTGGGTCCAGAAATATTTGAGACACTGAAAACAGCTGACCAAGAGGATGAATGAAAATCCACTGGGGTCCCGTGGAACAGATATGTTGAATGCCAGGATTGCAATGGTATACCTATGTGGGGGCTCACTGCTTCAGGTTCCAGAGAACTGGCATGGTGTGTAGGGACCACTGTGTCCTGGAAACCTGGGATGATGACCAGTGGCTGCACAACTTCCAAATGAGGAAGCAGACCTTCATGAATTATGTCTGGAACATGAACCAACTCTCCAGCACCAGACCTAGATGACTCATTTTTGGAAATGCATACCAGTACAGAAGCAGGTGGCGATTGCCTTTAGGAAGTTGGCAACACCTGACAGCTAATGGTCAATTGCCAACCACATTGGGGCTGGGAAGTCAACTCTCGGGCTGGTGGTTGTACAGGTTTGCCATACTATCAATACTGTAAACTATATAATGCAAGTCCCTGAAATTATAGCTGGATATCAGAGGATAAGGTTTCTGAAATCTGCAGGGACCATCAACAGAACACACACATCCCAATACTTTTGGCATCCAAAAGGTACCAGTGAATATGTGAACTGAAAAGATTAAAAGTCCCTCATTCTCCAACGCTTAGTGGATCAGAGGGGTCAGTTTATGAACACCAACATTAGACACACCAGCATGTTCAGGAGATCAGGATTGTGTTTGCGGGGGGAAGAAAGGACTTTATTCCCCAGAAATGACATGGCTCTGTACAGTGTTTCTGTGCCGACAGTTATTTTGTGGGATCTTGCATACCTGCTTCTAACATGGCTCATAAAGTCATATCCTGACATCACTGACCCAAGAAAAAGGGAATTCAATTACAGACTGAGAAGTTGCAGAACGGTGGTGGAGTGTGCCTTTGGGCGGCTGAAAGCTCATTGGCGATGCCCATGGACCAGTCTGGATGCCAATCTGGCCAATGTGGTTCGCGTAATTGTGTAATGCTGTTCCTTGCACAACCCATGTGAGGCTAAAGGAGAATATTTCAGGAGTGAGTGGGCATAGGACAAATTTTGTTTGCAAACCTAGCAGCTGGATCCCACCCATGTGCACACTGCTCTTGGTTCCTGGTGGACAAGGGAAATTTGTGATACTCTTTGCTCAGACATTAAAGAACAGTGGGAATGCTATGGTGCTGTTGGAAAAGCTCAATAGATCATTGCGACACAATTGTGTTGCAACATACCTTGGCAGGTTTCAATCCCCAGCAGCTGGTGTTAATGTACCAACAGAAAGCGAACAGTTGTTTGAGGACCCCTTCAGAAGGCTAACACCTTTAGCGGTGGTTGAGTGCTGTGGAGTTGTAAATGCAATTTAATGCCAGCATTGAACAATGTTTTTATTATGTTAACAGCGGTTTAAAGGTGCTTTATGGGGAGCACTTAATCATTGCTAAAGTACTTGGAAAACAGTTCAGTAAGGGGCTTCACAAATTCCTTCTTCATGATCTGTTCTGCTACTGGTGGGCACAGCACTTATCAGCTGCTCTGCATGAGTACACTTAGGTTGCAAGTGGTGATGCTTGTTGTGGGTGGAGGATGAAGGGTTGTTAAAACGTAGCCCTGTGGCAGATATCATCACTGTTCATTTTTGAGTTTTGTTTCCTTTCTCTGTATTGCCACTTGTATTATTTATGAAGGCATAACAGTGTTTATGTACACATCTCTTCTGTTCCGCATTCCGGTGCTGTGGACAGCAACAGTTATATCACAGCTTAGTTCAGCATCATGAACACTGTGGTCTTGTTTCTTAAGATTAGAAAATTTATGGCTGGAAAGGGGAGGAATGGGAATGTGGGCAGGGCAGAGAATTCTTTGCATTTCTATGGCAACAAACAGTTAAAGAAGTCACAGTCATGTGCTGTAAATCCTGCCGACCCATTCCCATTATGTGGGCAATAGCCCATTGATCATACTCAAAAAGCAAGGTACACACACAAGTTAAGTGAGCAGTAATTTTTATTTAAAGCGAATTGAGGAACCCAGAACTAAAATGGTTTAACAGGGATGGAAACAAAGAAACAAAGAAAGGGTCAAATTCTCTGAGAAATGCACAAATTCCTTTTATCAGTGCCAAAGAGCAGGTCCTCCAGGGTCCTTCTCCATTTGTTTCTGCGGTGCTGCTCCTGTCCTCCTGGTTGAATGGGTTCCCTCTCTCTCTTGCAAGAGGCAATTGGGTTCAAACTACAGCATAGTAGATTTAGATTAATCTCATGAAAAACTTCCTAACTGGAAGTTGGACAATGGAACAGGCTGCCTAGGGAGGTTGTGGAAGCTCCTTCACTGGAGGTTTTCAAAAGGAGGCTGGATAGCCATCTGCTTTGGATGGTTTAGGCACAACAAATTCTGCATCTTGGCAGGGGCTTAAACTAGGTAATCCTTGTGATCCCTTCTAACCCTATGATTCTATCAGCCTTGGTATGCCCAGCCAAGTCAAAGACAAGGGTACCATTATATTTCATTTCTCCTTTGAAGGAACCTAAGAAATCCCCTCACATAACAGAACTCTACTGCTGAAGGACACAATATTGATATTTTTCAGCATCTCAGGAATGCAACCGTTACAGTCCCAGTCCTTCTCAGACAGCTTTTGCAGCCCACGAGTAAGGAGCTGAGTTTAATAGTGGTAAGAGACCTGCAGTACTGTTATTAAAATGTTGTAATGTTTACATTGCATGTAGGAGCTGGGTAGGATGGAGTTCAATTTCCTTTCAGGGGCAGCGTTGCCAGTTACTTATTTGTTCTTTAAAGGCTGGCCATCGTTTACAGTTTTGAAGGTACCGGAATGGAAAAGAGAGGTATCTTTCCAGTCCTGTGAGGCGATCCAGCCACCTATGTCAGAGAGATGTTTCTGCTAATGGTGACCCCTCTGCATATTGCTGAGTGGGAGGGGTTTGGTAAGCTATGAAGGTGGACTGAGCACATTTGACCTGCCATTAAATCTGAAGAACGAGCTTCAATACACCAAAATTTTGTTGAATTATGCTTACAGGACAGGGAGGCAATAAGAAAGGAAATGGGTTATGTTCTAAGCTGTTTGCAGTGTTGTAGCTGTGTTGGTCCCAAGATATTAGAGAGACAAGGTGAGGTAATACTTTTTATTGGACCAACTTCAGTAGGTCTGTATTCTAACTATGTATTCTAAGCTAACAGATGGAGTTCCTATGGAAGAACAACAGAAAACCACAAAGAATGTCCACCCACCATCACAACATCACCAGAAAATCTGGCCTCTGTGTTCAGTGAACAGACAGCAAGTGTATTTTGTTCCCTGAACTTTTGTATTGACACAACAAGCCTGTCACCTCTCCACTGATAAGCGACGTGACACTGTGTCTGTGCAGCCAACCGAGTGAGTGTTTCACCCTCCCCTGCTTTTTCCAGCTTCTGCTGATTGCATCCATGCATGGAGAGATCAGACACTAGGGACTAGGAAAAGTAATAAACACCTGAAATGGTCATGGGGAGAATGGATGGCTCTGACATTCCTTGGACAACCAAATTGTTCCCTTTTCCTTCATTGGATCTAGGCAGTCCTGCACTCAAGCCAGCAACCACCCCCCAGTCCTTTTGAACAGCTAACGTTCCTAAGGGGAAATAAAGTTGTGAGGCGTGGTGGGATGGAGGGTGAGGGATGATTTTGGGTCTTTGAACAACCTTAAATGTCATACAACCGTTCTTTCCCCACCTGGCCTTTTTCCAAACCTGCCCCCTCCCTGATTTCTCACCTTTCCTCATGCCCCAGGGACTATTGCTGCCAAAGTGCTGGCTGAGAAATGCACAGACACAGAGGCACAGTGATGGCTTGTTAGTACATAACATAACATAAGAACAGCCGTACTGGGTCAGACCAAAGGTCCATCCAGTCCAGTATCCTGTCTACCGATGGTGGCCAATGCCGGGTGCCCCAGAGGGTGTGAACCTAACAGGTAATGATCAAGTGATCTCTCTCCTGACATCCATCTCCACCCTCTGACAAAAAGAGGCTAGGACACCATTCCATAATCTTTCTTATAGCTTCTGCTACATGAATTACAGTGTTACATGGGATTTCAAGAAAATCGTTGATTTACAGCTGGGTATTGCTCAGGGACCATGTCGGGGTGAGGGTGGGGGCTGGCTTCCCTGGAATAAGAGGGGATATTTCCAGGAAGTGTGTGTAGGGAGGTGAATTGCAATACTTGCCAGCCTCAGGTTCTGGTTGCCGCTCTGGGTCTTCCTGGTTCAGGTGCAGAAGAAGTGCATGCTCCTCTTCCTCTGGGTCTTCCTCACCGGTCCACACTGGCTCTTGTCCTGTCTCTCATCAGCATCCCATGATGTGATAAGGCTGGTGGGGTTGAGGCAGGGGCCATGAGTCACTTCAGGCATCATACTCACAGGTCTGGACAGCACTTTGTCCAGCTCATTGAAGCGGGGCGTATAGGAGATTCCTGCCACGAGTGTTTGTTTGGGTCCCTCACCCTCAGGTGCTTCATGTGCTCTTGGCACTGGATCAGAGTCCAGTGAATGTCTCCTCCTCCACCAGCCTCCGTGAAATCTCCCAGTACAGGTGTATGTTCCTGCCGCTCCAGACAAAGTTGTGGAGGACAGTGTACTCCGCCCACACATTGATCAGCACTTGGGTATGTCAGAGACCAGGTGGCAGCTCTTGATACCTGATCCAGGATCGCCTCCTTCGGCTCAATAGTGTCATGACCCACAGGCCTTGAACCAAGATCCGCAGGAGGAGCCATGCTCCAACCCTTCACTTGGCAGCGTGCTAACAACTGCTTGTCCAGGACCCATGAAGCCCAGCCCCAGTCTGAGGTTCCGCCCTTGAGGTCTTATTGGCGCAGTCCTAGAGTAGCTAATTGGCCTGCTGCTTAAGCCAGCAGCAGGAACAGGAAGCTGTCTGAACTGGGATCCACCCTGTCCCTGCTCCTGCTCTTCTGGCTTGACTTCTTGGCATCCCAACCCAGCTTGACTCTTAGCATCTGGCTTATGGTTCTGATCTCCAGTTTGTCTCCTCTCTTGGACCCCCCGGTATCCTGACCCAGCCTGACTCTAGTTACCAACTTGTGGTTCTGATCTCAAACACTCGTGTCTCATGACTGTGGACTCTGTCTCTGACCACTAGGTATGACTGCCCACGACCTGGCCATGACAGCTTGTTGGGACCACAGTAACCCTATGGGACTGAACCTGGTGCAAGAAGGATGGACCCAGCCCCACTGTCACAGCCACCAGAAGCATCAGAATTGCATAAATGGGCCCTCCACCTTCAGGCAGATAATCAAGCACTGCAAGCCGAAGTTGAGCAACTGATGGGGAAAAAACAGTGACTGCAGGAGCAAGTAAGGCAGCTTAGCACTGAGAATGCTGTGCTGTGTACATCACCTGCTGTGCCTTGCCCCAAACAGGAGCCTGTGATACCCATGCCTGAATAGCTCGATGGGAAACACCGGTGGTCCTGGGGCTTCATGAACCAATGCTGCCTGCTCCTCCTGTTGCCCAGAATCTATGCCTCTTATCAGTCCAAGGTAATTAGTGACCATGGTAATTAGCCTGCTGATGGGAGACACGTTGGACTGGACCTCCCCATAGCCTGGCTCTGTCAAACTGGGATGCCTTTCTCCAGTCAATATCAACTATCTTCAATTACCTGCACCGAGTTTGAATAGCCGAGGCCGCCCTGAGGAGACTCCAGCACAGGCAAGGCACAGTGGCTTCCTATGCTGCACAGTTCTGCTGTCTCACATGTGGAATGAAGCAGCACAGCGGTACCAGTTCTGGTGGTGCTTGCAGAAGGAAATCAAAGACTAATTGGCCTGCAGAGAGATGCCTACGGGCCTAGATGCTCTTGTGGACCTTGCCATCCACATAGTTGACTGACTGTGAGACCAAAGAGATGAGAGAAGAGATTCCCTGCAGTCCCTCTACAACATACAGGGACCTCACTTTCTGTATTGCCCACCAAATGCATGCAAGTCAATTTGTCTCATCAGTGGTTCACTCTTGAAGAAAAAAGAACAGTGCCATCAACGCCACCTGTGCTTCTACTGTGGTGAACTGGCCACATCTTCTCAGCCTGACCATTACGCATGCCAAGGAGACTGGCAAATGAGCTGGATCAGACACAGTGGGGGGAACTGGCCTGGTCCTTGAGAGAAGAGAATTTCCAAGTATCCTAGTCCTCCCCAAAAAGCCTGGCCCGTGCCCCCTATCTGCCCCCTCCCACTTCCCGCCCCCTGACTGCCCCCCTCAGAACTCCTCACCCATCCAACCCCCCCTTCTCCCTGTCCCCTGACTGTCCCAATCCCTATTCACACCCCTGCCCACTGATAGGCCCCCCCGGGCTCCCACACCTATCCAACCCCCCCTGTTCCCCATCTCCTTACCGCAGCCCCCAGAACTTCCACCCCATCCAACTGCCCCCTGCTCCCTGTCCCCTGACTGCCAGGCCCCCCTGCCCCTTATCCAACCCCCCCGCTCCCCGCCCCCTTACCATGACGCTCAGAGCAGCATGTCTGGCAGCCGTGCCGCCCGGACGGAGCCAGCCATGCCGCTGCGCTGCCCGGCAGAAGCTCGCAGCCCTGCCGCCCAGAACGTGGCACGGCAAGCTGAGGCCGCGGGGGTGGGGGGAACAGCAGGGGAGGGGCTGGGTGCTAGCCTCCCCTAGCTCAAGGGCCAGGCAGGACGGTCCCGTGGGCTGGATGTGTCCCGCGGGCCGTAGTTTGCCCACCTCTGCTCTATACTGTGCTGGTGCTCAGCCTTATTTGAGGGTCATAGACTACTTAACTGCTCTGCCTTGATTGCAGGTCAGAGCCTACTAACTGTTTGCTGCCACGCCCAGACCAAGAGCCCGGGGCTCAGAGACTGCCCGGCCGGAGGGCCAGAGCACTAGGTGCAGCTAATTCCCTCCTTTTGGCCTCCCTCAGAGAGTGACAGGGAGGGATGGCCACGCAGCTTACAGGGGGTGTATACAATAGTCACTGTTAATGATGTTCCATGCTATACAGAAATACAATGAAAAAACCCCCCACATCAGTATTTTGATTTAAATCTTCCCTTGTAAACCAAAGAAACATTTTAAAATTCCATCAATGCAAAAAATCATTAATCTGGTTGTTTTATAGCCCCCACACCCACACTTCCCCTCCCCTCCATGATATGGGAAGCCAGATTCTAAATGCTCTCTCTCAACAGTACAAAATGCAAAATTCTGTGATTGAAAAGCAACTCTAATATGGAAAATTAGGTTGTAAAACACTGCAACCTGCACACAGCAGAAACATTTTGAAGCTACAGTTTGGAACAGAAGGGATTAAGTGATAAATATTAAAAGTCGACCTAATAATAGCAATACATAATGATTCTGATGATTCCAAAATTATTTTTAGAAAGATATGCATTGCTGAAATATGCGAATGAAATATCACCCAGTGAGACTACAGCATAATTAAGCAATGATTAATCAATACTTAACTAAAGAGATTAAGCTCACGAGAAACAATTAATTGAAGTTAAGTGAACTTTGACAACTTGTATTAAGCTCAGGCTCTAATTAACAGAAGGATTGTGTACCCTCTAAATGGAGGGACATGCAAATTTTAGATGCTAACAAAGGCTGTGGGTCATATTCATCCTACAGATGTGTAGATACTACTGAGGAGTCTTTGATGGGGAAGTATACATCTCAGTTTTAAAGAAGAAACCAATCTGTTTTTTCCCTGCTCATCCAACACAGTAGTTGTTATTATGAATCTTAGATCTGATATTAAATCCAGCTACCTGGAGAAACAAATACACTGAAAAATCACAGTGGAATGAGAGGCATGTAATTCACTATGAAAGAGGGGAAATGCAATACGATTGTTTTGATTAGCCCATTGAGAATGAATCAAAGAATGAGTCTTGAGCCAATGTGAACAGGCCAGTTCAGTCCACACAGGGGATCTGATGCAGGAGACATAGCATAGAAGGTGCAACCCAGGGATGAATTAGGGGAACAAAGATGGCTTCAAGCTACTTTTGCATGCTCCCTGGATTCTGGGCTACTCCATGAGCTGAAACAGCTTCTAAATTTAGACAGAGCTGAGCCCAATCCAGGCTGATAATGTGTTCCTCTGCAGCCCAGAAACCCCTAACACCATACACTATGGGGCCGCTCCCTGTTATCTTCTGCACACCCCCTACATTGGGGCCTGCAAGAGGGGCAGCATAAGGGTGTATATGGGAGCACTATGCTATTCCTGCACTGGGGCCCGTTATGGTGCATTAAGGCCCCTTATAGTCTGCTAGAGTGGCATATAGGGGCCAGAATGGGGTATCAAAACTATCTCACAGGTTTAGCTCATCTTAGCAGGTTCTGTCTTTAGGTGGGGCTAGTGTCTCTCGCCAAGATGTATCCCTTGCTGTCCATTGTCACTGTTTGCTGCATTTCGAAGAGTGAGATGCAACTAAGATTAGAGTCGATATAATAACAAGATTACTCTGGCTAGTTAATTGCTCTGCCTCTGGTGTTCAGATCCAAAGGAGGAGTGGCCTGAGAGTGATCCAAATCCATGTTTGTTCCCTGAATGATAAGTGATTAGTTCATAAGCACTGGGTAATGAGGATTGCCAAATATAAATGTGACAAACTACCTGAATGGAACACGGGCAACTGCTGTGGCTGCACAGAGGACACATGTTCCTTTGTTTTGCGGGGACTGGATCAGTTTGAAGTGAAAGATGGACCTGAACTGGAACTTCAGTTCCGGACACCTGTGAACTTTAGACTTAAATTTGCAGGTGGACATGAACTTGTGCAAACTGCCTGCCTGGGATTCTCTCTAGAATGAGTTAAACCATGACTCTGACCAGGAACACCCCTAAACATTTGGTTCATATCCCGGTTCAAATTCCACTGATAGGGCCCAGCTTTAAATTTGAATGCCCCTTTTAAAAAGGCACAGGACATGTGAGGGAGTCACCCCTTAGTATTATTTAAATCACGGTAGCATCTAACACTTTCAACTGAGATCAGGCCACCATTGTGCTAAGCAGCGAACATACACTGTACAGTAAGAGACATGCCCTGTTCCAAAAAGCTTATACTCTAAATAGAGAAGACAGGTAAAATGTGGGAGGGGAAACACACACACACAGAAAGCTTGAGTGATGTGTCCAAGGTTACACAATCGATCAGTACAGAGCCAGGTACAGACCTCAGTGCCCTATCCATTAGACCGCATTGCCTCTCCTATAGCATGCCTGAACAAAATCAGACCTGTAAAGTGCATACGGATGATTCAGCATGGAAGGCTATAGAAATTTTCATTATTAATATAGTGTTACCTGCACTTGCCATTTTTCCTAGGCTTCCCTTGCTGAGTGGTGGAAAGCTGCCTGCAGTCATTAATTAAACACCAAGGGTGTTTATTTCCAAATGTACTGTGTAGTTGTTAATGACATCTATTCACTTCTTATAATGTTAAATTCTCTTTCTCTCTTGCACACACACACACACACACACACACACACACACACACACACACACACACACACACACACACACACACACACACACACACACACACACACACACCGGGACACAGCACAAGGCCTAGGCATCACTTAAATGACTCATAGGACTCTTTCATTGCACAGGGGTGAATTTCAACCTTTGCCAGCATGGGGCACCCTTCACTCAGGCGGGATCTCTCCAGCTCTGAGGCAGATCAGCTGGCTTTTAAATTTCCCTGGCCTAAGACATTCTTCTTTTAATGATGGGTCTCTTTCCTTTTGATCCCCATTATTTCTGTAAACAAGAAAGTGCGGCAACTTTGCGGAAGTTGGGCTAATTAGAGCAGCTATTTCTAATCTCATTGATCTCCATTTTAAAGCTCAGCTACGTAAGGAGGGGAAACACATTGGATTAGAAATGGCTTTTGCCAGTTATCTACATCGAAGTGTAGAGTGCAAAAGAGTAGATTAACTGAGCAAAGGCTGCTGCTCCTGGTTGCTAAAAGAAAATAAATAATAAGCCAAAAACCCTCGTGCTATATTTCTCCACAGCAGATGGCAGCATCCTTTTCTCCTCTTCGACAAAGTGCGATAAAAGGTATGTGAAACTATGACCCACAGAAAACATTTCTTTAAACTGCACAATGCTTTGGACAGGCTCTTATATAATATCAGAGAGGGAGACTGCTAAGGCTGCAATAGCATCTCATTTTTATGGGCAGAGTCAGCAAAGCCATTCATCACTTAGGGCTGGACTCTGCCACCCTTACTCACCTTGAGTAGCACCCTGTGGGGAGGATCAGGACAAGGCCTATAAAGTCACATATACCCTTTGTGTTGGCCTTCTGCACCCGGTGACTCGTAGTTGGCAGGTTTTGCACAGTTCTATGCATGACATGTATGTAAAATTAGCTAATTTGCATATTTTTCTATAATTTTATAAAACTGGTGCAATTTAGAGCTGGTGAAAGGCCTCCGCATGACAGCCCTGGTGAACAAAATCCTTTGTTGAGCATCAGGGCAGAAGCACAGTAAGCTTCAACACACCCACTGCTCTCCCAATACCTTGCCCCTGATTTGGAGAACGTGGAGTGGATTTTCTCTAGGAGTTATGGGAGAAGTTTGTTCTCTGTGGTACATGCAGTTTTTGGTCTTCCTCCTGATTTTGCTGCTTAGTTTGCGATGTGGGAGCTGGAAGGGGAGACCCTCCTAATTTCTCATCTAGGGACCACTAGACATTCATTAGAGGGAAACAACTTTTAATTTCTCCTGAGTTGGGTTGGATTCAAACCAGTGACCTATGATGCATCATAGCCTTTTCCTATTAACAGTGCTCTGAACAGCCCCACAATAAGAGCTAATGTAAGAGGCATACTAGCTATCTGAAACACAGAAACACTGCATTAAAGAAAACTAACAGTATACAATCAAGTACTTAAAAGTTAGGAAAGGTCAGAATTAAGGTATCTGGGTGACTTTAATTTGGACCTGATGTGTCTATGCATGATGATACATACTCTTTAGTTACATGATCACATACTGTACACACTCACACACACAAGACCTCAGCACGGCTTGATCTTAGGCCTTAAGCACAGTACAGACCTGAAGTAATGTAGTCACTGGTGGAAGTAGTTATTCTCTCTATGAGGTCCAGCACCTAGGGGATGATGACATGAAAGATTTTGCCAGTGGCTTGCACAGTTGTTTGTGAGAGACCTGTTGAATTCTGGGTATCCTACATTCTGCTCCTGGTGCTGGGAGCAGAATATGATCAAGTGATCAGAACAGTAGTTTCAGACAGTAACGCCAATCCCACAGATTTAGCACAATTATTCTGAAAGGCAGATGTAGGTGGTCATAACAGAGACCTATTTTTTTTCCTCTGCTCTGCTAGAATGATTTTGTGCAATCTTTTACCTTATTTGTAAAATGGGAGAATGATAATTGTAGCCTCATAGGCGGGTGGTGTGCGGCCTTAGTTGGAAATAAGGGATGTTATGACCAGGGACCCCATGGTGCCAATTGGAAAAGGCTGCATAGGGGTTTACAGGGATCTCTTGGGTCTAATGTCTACATACTAGTGCATGAAAGGGTGGCATATGAGGTCTCTACCAATAGCCAGTAATGCACTGGTCATCCTAATCATTGCAAGATATATGTGCAGAGGATATTTAAGGAGCTGGTTTTCGGTATCGATACATATGTTCTTAAAGTATATGAGTTAAGGCAAGTCACCAGGAGGTGATAAATATGTTATGTTCAGGCAGGGGGCAGTAGACACTTACCTCTCTGGTTGGTCATTGTGTGGCTTGCAATGCATGTCTATTTGCATACTGAGCCTGATGCTAATTAAGAGATTGTGAGTTCACATAAGACAAGATCTGTAGAGAAAAAAACAAAACCAGCAGGGGGCGCATCCTGTTTATAAGGGTAAGTCTACACTTACCATGCGGGTCGACGCGGAGAGTTTGACTTCTCGGAGTTCGAACTATCGCATCTAATCTAGACGCGATAGTTCGAACTCCCCGTGCGCTCCGGTCGACTCCGGAACTCCACCACTGCAAACGGCGGTGGCGGAGTCGACCTTGGAGCCGCGGACTTCGATCCCGCGGCGACTGGACGGGTGAGTAGTTCGAACTAGGGTACTTCGAATTCAGCTACGCTATTCACGTAGCTGAATTTGCGTACCCTAGTTCGACCCCCCTTCTTAGTGTAGACCAGGCCTAAGTAAAGAGAATGTTGTTCTGAAGTACAGCCGGGATCCTTCACCAAGGAGACAAATCATCAGCACGTCCTGTTTTATGAAAGGAGGGTCACAGCTCTAGCTGGCTGGACAAGTCTGCAAAGACTTTGGGTGAGATAGACTTTATTAGACAAGACAGTAACTTGTTAATTAAGTCTAGACTTTAGAAGGCATGTTATGATTTTATTTTACCTGTAGCCATTTGTTTCCAATACTTTAATTTGCTACTTCTAGAATCTCTATACTTTGCTAAATAAACTTTTACTTGTTTTCACTATAAACATATCTAAGTGCTGTGTGGTAAGTGGAGCAGTGATCTGAGGTGTAACTGGTAAGCCAGTATGTACTGTTCCTTCGAGAGCAGCAAAGGGGCAGCAGAGCCTGCATAGTCTGAAAGCAGAGAGCTTGTGTTCCCTGTGGCCAGTAGAGTTGGGGAGCTGACCCCTGGCAGGCACAGACAAGGCTTCCTCATGCTAAGGGCAAGTGTCTCATAACCTTAAGTACCCCAAGGAAGGATGACAGATGCACAGCAATAGTAACAGCAGTCCATAGGAGACCAGAATCTAAGGTCTTCTGGCTCCAAGCCATGTGTACCTTCCCCTAGGCCAAAGGTATTCTGTTGGGGAAGGTTTTGGTCTTTTTCTCCCTCTGACATTTGACTTGAAATGGGAATATGTGTGATGGAGCTGCCAATTGTTTGAGAATGCACAACGGTGGGCAGAGTTGGTGAATTCCACCTTATGGTAACAGGAAGCAAGGAAATTAAGGACTAATCACAGAAAGACCCCTGTAGGAATCAGACCCTACACCTCTAATATTGGGGGGGCACCCACAACTTGACACACCCAAACTTTGGGAACAGTTCTGAAAATATGGCCAAAATGTTTAAGAGGACGCCATTTTTGTCTCTGATTCAAACTCTGAGCAAAACTTTTGCAAAAGCAAAACGCACAATAAAACAAACTGTGGACTGAAAGATGGTCAGCTTGATTGCACAGACTTACTGAACAGTCTCCACTGGTAAGTAACACAAACAAACCCTAGCTATTCATGCCTCAAATAAATCTCTCATTTGTGTCACGAAAGAGCAGATGGAAGCAATCTCACTTATTTAATATTAAAATAAAGCAAACACCATTTGATTGTTAAAGGAGCATTAGAGGAGCCCTGTGCAAGATATTACTCATGTTGTGCCATGATTAGATTTGATAAGCATGACTAGTTACGGGAATTATTTTCTTACTGCAGTGGGTGCATTTGAAGTTTCTACTGGATGGAGAGATAATGTCAGCTTTGCTGGCATAACCCACTGAAATATAGGAAATCTTTCTCAAACCAGTAGAGTCTTTCAAAAATGGAAGAAATATTTCTAACAGCCATCACTGTGTAAAACTAAGCAAATAGGTTCACCCTAAGAGACACTGAATGCTGTCAACTGCCAAGTCAATGGAGATGAAGGTGCTTTTTGCAAAAAATTGTGTTTTTTGCATTGCCGGCAATGGGAATGGCACAATAAGCACTTGGGATGCTGAGTTTAGAATTTACTCTTACATTTTCAATTTCATTACCTATATAAAATGAGCAAGGCTTTGCATTTCCATATAACTAGATAGCCACAGTAAATCACGTAAATATCAGTTAGAATATTTATTAATGTCACGTGCCAATAAATCTTTGAAACAATAAATATCTACTCACTTTTCCTCAGGTTTGCTTGTTAAGTGCCAGTTCAAAAATGCCTACCCGTGTCTTACATGTTTAATTTATAAATGTCTAATTATTCATTTTTGTTAACTATATGACAGCAGAAGTGATCCCATTTCAAATCTCAATAAGTTTCTCTTTAATAGGCAAATGCATCAGCCTGTGATGCCTGCCTCCATTACACCTAAATTAAATGCTTATCTGTGATACTTAATTTTTATGCTTTCCCAAACAGAAGGAGGTTAAGTTGCAGCCCAAAGCAGTCCAACAATGTCCTCTGGGGCTTGTAGCTAATGTTTCAGTTTAAAGACCTGATTCAAGAACATTTCTTCTTAGAGACTCTAGCTCTGTTTAGATGGATGGCAGTGTGGGAGGTGCCTGTATAAGAGACATTGTAACGATGATAGCAATGGTCTCTTGGTAATACCGTAGGTGGAACTGACACACCGTTTATTTCGTGAGGAGGCATTTGAGTGAAACTGGTGTTGCCAAGTTTGCTTTTTTTATTGCAGCAATTAATGGAATATTAAACTCCCAAATTCAAGGTTGTCATTGTGCCTTGGCTCACACAGGCTGGCTGTTCAACCCAAACCCTGTGGGTTCCTGCGTGGAGGCAAGATGTCACTAAAGGCTCGCTAAAGTGTGGCCTTCCCAAGGGACTCTTTTTCTGAGGGGACCTTTTCTCTGCAGTTCCCCAAAAGGCTGTTGGCAAGAGGTCAATGGAGACAAAGTCCTTATTAGAATGTTCCCAAAGAGTCTGGGCATGTGCAGTGCTTAGATCCACTCCAGTTTCTGGGCCAATCTAAAGCTCACTGAAGTCAACGGACGTCTGCCTACTGCCCTACTTCAACTCTATAGCATCTGGGTGACTTGCTCACTCAGTTTATCCCAAGAATTCAAAAGGATGCAACATAAATAGGATGCATTACAAACAGGAGAGAAAGGGACATTCAGCAAGGTCTGGCATAAGGAGCAGAGAAGGAGTATATTACACAAAGAGGAATGAGCTGGTTAGGCAGGATAGGATAGGTTTTGTTTATCATGCTTGCTGTATATCCTCCTTATTAAGCATTTCCTCTTTATTCACACTCCAAGCAATGCTTCACCATTGCATCTGAGAGACAATTCAAGGGAATTTTCTGCTTCAGCAAGAGAGGAATTTATAAAATATATTTTTATTTTATAAAGTAGCAGTAGATTCTCTGCAACAGAGAATTTACTGGCCCCAATTCTTTGCTATATCTAGTCTGCGCTGGGCTGTGGCCAGAGGGAGCCGATTGCAACTCCTTAATCAGACCTAGTGCACGCTAGAGAAGGACCTCAATTGCTGCTGGCACCGAGTCCCTTGCACCAGCAGAGCATTGTACATAGCAAAGTTCAGCTCCAACGTGCCTCCCTTCCCCCTCCCCAAGGTGTACCCCCTCTCCCTTTATCCCAGCTGTGGAAGTTGCTGCTGGCAAGGTACAGCAGCAGAGACTTCCCCTACAGAGAAGTAATTCTCACCTGGGAATCTACATCTGGTTTAAAGCCACACTGCATTGCACGAGCATTGCAAAGTGGCCTTAGCAGACCAGAGAATCCATTCCACTAATAAACCTCTTGTTAAGAGGATTTTTCATACTAGAGCAAACTGATTTAGAGGGCTCAGATACAGAACACAACACAGTGTTGAGAGCTCAGAAGCTTCTTTCTATGCTACAATAAAAGCAAACCGCTATATTATACATAGTAGAATCTGTTGCATACATATAGCTCTGCTCTACAAGTCCCCTCAGATTTGTTGTTCTCTAGGACCTGTAAGGGGTTAGCTAACAACACATTTGATTCTCAAATGATACCAAATGGGGTTTAACAGCTAGATGAGCCCATTGTTACAGTATTTGACTCCATTCTATTTCCCAAATCTTCTCCAAAGGTGTGCATGAGGATTAATACCTTGTTGTACCTATTACTGCAGCATGAGTCCACTATCATCAATTCTGTCTTCACTGAAATAACATGAATTTTACATTTCCTGGGGCCCCATACTGCCTAGCAACTTGTAGCCATTTTAATAATGTAAACCACAAAATCAACAGCTGGTTGTGTTCCCAAATACCTAACCAAGAAATCCTGAGTGAAAATGTTAAAATGGCAAACAAAGCTACTGGGAAAAATAATGTGGGATCTAAATAAAAGGCTGTAGGCACCAACCAATGATGCCAGAGCTGCGCGGCACTAATGCAAGTAATCCAGGGAGAGAGCATTCCAAAGGCACAGGACCTGGATAGAAAAGGACATGCCTTCCACCTGTCCAAGTTTATCGGCAGGACAACAGTGATCCCAATCCTGACAATCTCTGGTGCTGTAAAATGATGGGGGGCAGCGAGTGATTGAAAGTTGTAACTCCCAAAATTTAAAAAGGCTCAGGGTTATTTAATCTGCAGTTGGAAAGCAGGGTGGATTTAAGGGTCCCAGCCAAGTAGCCTAATAGTTATGGTTGTTGTATTTGCCCAACAAGAGGTCAGTCCAAGTTTTGTGGTTAGTCTCAGAAGTCAATTAGAGTAGCATTAGACCAGGTTTTACTTAGCTTTGCAGTGATAAAAGTTAGTTTTGTTTCATTCAGTCTGTTGGACTTTCTAGAATACAACAAGGGATGTTACTTAAAAACAGCTGGAGATCTCTGAGAGAACAAACGCTGACTGATCAGGCTTAACTTGTCACATTGGGATGAATTCTTCGGAGCAAATGGTAATCCAGGCATGTGGTGGATAGTAGAGTTGAAGGACACAATAGGAGAACGTGTGGCAAGTTAGGATTTGACTAGGACAGAGTTGCAAGAAATAATAATTAAGACTTGAAGACTTTGGGATCAACTGAGCCAACAGAGAAGTGGTGTTTATTATTAAGATAAAGATACCGATGTGTTTACCTTGTTTTTGCATCCGAAGAAGTGGGTATTCACCCACGAAAGCTCATACTGCAAAACGTCAGTTAGTCTATAAGGTGCCACAGGATTCTTTGCTGCTTGTTTTTAGGAAACCACTTGATACAGTAACGCACAAAACCCTTATTCAGCTAGGTCAGTGAGTATGACAAAAAGGTGAGAGAGCTATGGGTAGTGATGACACACAATCACATTTACGAGCTGTCACAGAACCTTATAAATTAGAGATGGAAAAGATATTTTAAGTTAACCACTCTATTCCTCTGTCACTGCAGGATTGTCCTCAACAATATATTCTCCCCATGCCCCGGTGCTTTATCCCTCTTAATTTTAAGTTTCATTTGATGGGTCTTCCAACATTTCCCCTGGCAGACTATGATTTACTGTCTAATTAGGAAGTTTTCCCTCATATCCTGTCACTCACTGCTGTGTAAGAATGGGCAAGGAGCTGGCTTTGAGAGATGAAGGGTACTTGCATGAGCAAGAACAATCTAGAATGGAGTGGGATGAAGAAGTACAGCAAATATCAATTCTATGTCTTTGCTCACCTTATATAGCAGTGACTTACCAGTAAATATGAAGGTGTGAATATCAGTAATTATGAAAAATGCCAGATTGTTAGTCCTAGAAATCAAGCCTTCTGTTTATACTAAGAACATAAGAATGGCCCTACTGGCTCAGATCAATGGTCCATCTAGTCCAGCATCCTGTCTTCCAACAGTGGCCAAGGTCAGATGTTTCAACTGGAATGAACAGAACAGAGCAATCATCAAGTGATCCATCTCCTGTCCTCCAGTCCCAGCATTTGGCAGTCAGAGGCTGGATGCAGCCAGGGCAATACTGGTGTAAACTTTCTCAGAAATGTGCCTCAATCCTGATCTGAAGAGACAATTACTGGAGGTGGAAGGACGAGTCATTTATCCCTTGGCCTCAGCGCTGAAACTGCCAACAAGAAAGTAAACATAGTATAAGTGCATTTTTTTTATGATGCGGGTAATTGCCTATTGGACACTGGACTGAGATCACCAATTCATCTCGCAATTGTCATTCAGCAAGGAGCAGTTGGAAACACTCTGTCATTATTGACTGGGGCTTGATCTGAAGTGGCAACGTCAGATTCCATATCCTGTTACCAATTCCCCAAGTCATGCAGTCCCTTGTCAATAACTCCAAAAAGAGAATGTCAAAGAAAGTAATTTGTGCAGAAATGTGCTATATAAAATAATTATAACAATCTATTCAGATTTCATTCACTTAATGAATCTTGCAGTAGCTGTCAGATCATTCAGTTAGAAACCAAATTACTCCAACCCTAATGTCATACACTGTTCTCACACGGTATTTTTATTGCTAATTACTTGGTGTCATGAAGTTCTCAGAAAATAAAGTCAACATGGACAACCAGTTTGGATCTCTTCCGCATAGATTTTGACTTGTCAATAAAGGTAGATAGCTAGTCAGATGGAAGATCCAAGCAGACATCAGTGTGTTTAATTACCATCGAAAAACGAAAAGGTCAAAATAGGACATGACTGACAAAGTCAATCGAGCCTTCTGGAAGAAGTCGAAATTCCAGTCCTAACTGTCCTCCTCCTTTTTCTTCTTTTGGAGGCGTCTACTCTTAAGTGTAATGCTGTAAGGACAAGGACAGTCTCACTGCACTTTCCTCCAGTTTGTCAGAAACTGAGACAAAGATAATCAGATCTAGTGGGACAGTGGCAGTCAGGCCTAGTGGTTGGAGCCAGGCATCAGCACCAGAATCAGAAGTCAGGGGCAGTGCTGAATCAGGCAAGAGTAAGGCTGGGAACTAGGCTGGAGTCAGAGCAGGGCTGGAGTAGGATTAGGGTGACGTTCTGATATCTTTGTCTCATATAGGCAACTATACCCTCTCTCCCCCGAAAAAAAGTGTCCCAATTTTTCACACTTGCTATCTGATCGCCCTAAATAGGACTAGGGACAAAAGCAGGGCTGGAGCAGGCTGATGCCTGTGGGGGCTGTCATAACTCTCAGGAAGAGAAGAATTCCAAGCCATGAAGCAACACCCAGTAGACTGAGCTACTGGTTCGCCTGTGAGACGAGGGCCATGTCTACACTACAGAGTTAAGTTACACTGATGATCACAAACCGCTGTAATTACATCACTTGTGCATGTTCACACAATGTGTCAAAGGAGCACATCCAGGGAGAGCAGTGCACTGACAGGGAGAGCAGTGCACTATGGGTAGCTGTCCCACTGTGCAAATCACCACCTTCTGCCTCTAGGAGTTCTGGGAAAGGATGGCAGCACATCATGGGGGCAGGCTCACTGCCCCATGATGCAGTTTTCTCTATCCCATAATTCCAAGGGCCTCCAACTATGTTTTGCACCATTTTTCAACTGCACCTGTAAACTTTGTGCCTGCCATCTCTGCCGGAAAGCATGGATCCTGCACTGCTCTCCAGTCTTGTGATGAGCATTATGAAGACAATGCGGCTGACGCTGCAGTATTTCATGAGCCGCGAATCTGACCAGGAATCTGTGGTGCCTGCCCTGCTGTGTGCCATGGAAAGAAACAAGTCAAGATTGATTTTGGCATTCATGTAGCAGCTGCACATGGTGAACCATCACTATTGGGTTCAGCAAACAAGCATTGAGCCGTGGGATCACATTGTGATGCAATATAGGATGATGAGCAGTGGCTGCAGACATAGGCACTGACTCTTTTAGTTTTCCTTGGGGGTGCTCCACCCCTGCTCTTCTCCGAGGCCCTGTGTCCACTCCGCTCCTTCCCTCAAAGCCCTGCCCACTCCGTCCCCTTCCTTGAGGCTCCATCCTCGCTCTGCCTCTTCCCACCCCATTCCATACTCTCCCCCGAGGCCCTGCCTCCCCCTACCTCAGGCCTGCACAACTCGTAAAGTGTCGAGGGCCACATTACTCCAAAGAAAACAGCTGAGGGCCAAAACCCCGCGGCCCCGCGGAAACACCCCACACCAGCACCGCCTGGCCCTGCAGAAACAAACCCTCCTTCCCCAGCACCGCCCCACCAAAACAGATGTGGGCCAAAAAGGAAGGTTGGGGTTTGTGTGTGATACTTTATTAAGAATTTTTCAATTAAATCAAACAATTTTTAAATTTTTTTTATGAATCAAAATTTGAAAAAAAAAGAAAAAACACCTGTTTCGTTGAAAGAAAACATTTGTACTTTTCATAATTACCTTGCAACCACGGGAAGCCCTGAGCCCTTTAAATCCCAGCCCCAGCCCGGCCGCCAGAGCCGCCGCTGGGATTCAAAGGGCTCTGGGCTGCCCGCAGCGGCGGGGAGCTCTGAGCCCTTTCAAGCCGTGGAAGCCCGTGTCCCACTGGGAAGGGGGCCGGCAGTGTGCCTGAAAGCCCTGCCCTCGTGGCTCTGATTGGGCAGGACTCAGCCACTTGCACTGTTGGGTCCTGCCGGCCGGCAGGCGCACCACCGGGAGCTGCCTCAGGAAGCGCCGCCACGCCAGCCCTGGGACTTTGGCAGTGATGGTGAGCGAGCGTGGTGTTTCCCGTGTGCGCGGGGTTTAGAATTCCCCCACAGGTCGCACAGTGAGCCTCCGCGGGCCGTATGTTGTGCAGGGCTGCCCCACCTCATTCTGCTCCCGCTCCACCCCCTTCCTTGTGGCTCCACCCTCGCTCTGGCTCTTCCCACCCCATTCCACACCCTCCCCCAAGGCCCTGCGTCCCCCACCTCATTCTGCTCCCACTCCGCCCCCTTCCTTGAGGCTCCACCCTCGCTCTGGCTCTTCCCACCCCATTCCGCACCCTCCCCCGAGGCCCTGCCTCCCCCTACCTCATTCTGCTCCCGCTCCACCCCCTTCCTTGAGGCTCCACCCTCGCTCTGCCTCTTCCCACCCCATTCCACACCTTCCCCCAAGGCCCTGCCTCCCGCTACCTCATTCTGCTTCTGCTCCACCCCCTTCCTTGAGGCTCCACCCTCGCTCTGGCTCTTCCGACCCCATTCCGCACCCTCCCCCGAGGCCCTGCCTCCCCCTACCTCATTCTGCTTCTGCTCCACCCCCTTCCTTGAGGCTCCACCCTCGCTCTGGCTCTTCCGACCCCATTCCGCACCCTCCCCCGAGGCCCTGCCTCCCCCTACCTCATTCTGCTTCCGCTCCGCCCCCTTCCTTGAGGCCCCAACCTTGCTCTCACAGCTAAGTGTAAGTCCAGCTGTCTTTATGGAATATGTCCCTAGGGGTGCAGTGCAAGGGGTATGGTGACAGGCTGGCAAAACACGTGAGGGCATAGAATGCAGTTCTGTATGGGCTGCAGGGGGAGTCGAGCATGGATGTGTTCTGACTGCAGCACAATCAGGGCTCTGAGCCTCTCTGTTTGGTCCTGCATGAGCTTTATCATCTGCTCCTGCCCCTCTATTATCCACTCCGGCCTGTCTCCTTTCCTGGCTATTCATTTTTAGTTTTTCATTTATTGTCTCCCTCCACGTTCTGTGCTCGCTATCAGCATGATCAGATGATTGCAGCACTTCTGGAAACATGTCCTCCTTACTCCTCCTCGTTCGCCTCCTTATCTGATGGAGCTGCTCTGCCGGTATGTAGGAGCTGGCCTTCTAGGGCACATATGCAGAAGGAAAAAAAACAATGCACGGAGTCAGTATTGTGAATGCACTCACTGTCTTGAATCATAAAAGTTACACACACCTCTTTCTCACTTTCCCTTGGTGAGCACACAGCTCGGGGAGAGCACTAAACATGGTGAGTTCAACTGAGCGGGGGAAGGTGCATGATGGAACAAAGGGTCTGGGTGGTTTCAGAAGGGGATCAGTACAAGCGCCTAGGGACACTATTCTGAGTGCTGGCACCATTTTCCACAGGCGGGGGTGATCAGAGCTGAAATCGCACGACGGGGGGTAATGGAAGATGCAAGGGTGCATCTCCTGCATGTGTGCGACTTCAGACCTGGTCTGTGTGCTGCTTTGGTTCCTGCAGAAGTAATTGCTGATTGTCACGGCAAAGTTTCCTACAACGGGGGAAGCAGCTCTGCCAAGGAACTTTAAGCAGAGGATTACAGAGTACCTTCAGGAAAGTTTCTTAGCGATCTCTATGGAGGATTCTCAGGAGATCTCAGTGTGCATTAAAAAACTTTTCCTCAGGGCCCCCACTGCATAGCTGCACAGGGGAATGAAACACACATGCAAACAGTGTTGTTAGTTTCTATCCCTTCTCCCACATACACTATGTAACAAATTAAAGGACACCCCTACCTCATGTAACCATGCAGTATCAAAGCAAAATGAAAACTTTCTGGAGCTCCCCTCTCCTGCTTTAGGTGCACCAGAGCTGGACTGCTGGGACTGGCTAGAACCCTCTGGAGTTAAAAAGAGGCCCTGGCTAGCCATGCCACTGGATGAGCTGTTACCTGTCCTACGTCCTCCTCCAACTTGACTTCCTCGTCCACTACTTTTTCCCCAGGGTTGACTCCGCTGGCTGCTACTTCCAGTCGCCCCCCCGCTCCCCAAAGTATCCACGGGGCTTTTCATGGTGGAGGTTGAGTCACTGCCGAGGATGATGTGTAGCTCCTTGTAGAAGCGGTATGTTTTTGACACCTCACCAGAGCAATGGTTGGCCTCCCTTGCCTTCTGGTACACCTGCCGCTTGATCTTAGCATAGCACTGCTGCATATCCCTTTCATGCCGCTTCTCATCCATGCTATGAGCAATGGATGTCAAAGTTCCTACGGTTGGATCAGAGCTACGACTGCACAGCCTCCTATCTCCACAGACCCAAATGGATCCAGCAACTCCAGTGTACTCATAAAAGATTAGGGTTGGAGGAGACCTCGGGCGATTCTAGTTCAGCCCCCTGCTCAAAGCAGGAACATCCCCACCTAAATCATCCCAGCCAGGGCTTTGTCAAGCCGGGCCTTAAAAACTCTAAGGATGGAGATTCTGCCACCTCCCTAGGTAACCCATTCCAGTGCTTCACCACCCTCCTAGTGAAATAGTTTTGCCTAATATCCAACCTAAACCTCCCTCACTGCAACTTGAGACCATTGCTCCTTGTTCTGTCATCTGCCACCACTGAGAACAGCTGAGCTCCATCCTCTTTGGAACCCCTCTTCAGGTAGTTGAATGCTGCTATCAAATCCCCCCTCACTCTTCTCTTCTGAAGACTAAATAAGCCCAGTTCTCTCAGCCTCTCCTTGTAAGTCATGTGCCCCAGCCCCTTAATCATTTGTGTTGCCCTCCACTGGACTCTTTCCAATTTTTCCACATCTTTTATGTATTGGGGGACCCAAAACTGGATGTAATACTCCAGATGTGGCCTCACCAGTGCCAAATAGAGGGGAATAATCACTTCCCCCGATCTGCTGGCAATGCTCCTATTAATGCAGCCCGATATGCCATTAGCCTTTTTGGCAACAAGGGCACACTATTGACTCATATTCAGCTTCTTGTCCACTGTAATCCCCGGGTCCTTTTCTGCAGAACTGCCGCTTAGCCAGTCGGTTCCCAGTCTGTAGCAGTGCATGGGGTTCTTCCTTCCTAAGTGCAGGACTCAGCACTTGTCCTTATTGAACCTCATCAGATTTCTTTTGGCCCAATCCTCAAATTTGTCTAGGTCACTCTGGACCCTATCCCTACCCTCCAGCATATCTACCTCTCCCGCCAGCTTAGTGTCATCTGCAAACTTGCTGAGGGTGCAATCCATCCCATCATCCAGAACATTAATGAAGATTTCGAAGAAAAACATCCCCATGACCGACCCCTTGGTCACTCTGCTTGATACCGGTTGCTAACTAGACATTGAGCCGTTGATCACTAGCCACTTAGCAGGGCGATCTAACCAGGTTTTTTTCGACCATATAGTCCATTCATCCAACCCATACATCTTTAACTTGCTGGCAAGAATACTGTGGGAGACCCTATCAAAAGCTTTGCTAAAGTCAAGGTATATCATGTCCACCGCTTTCCCCATATCCACAGAGCCAGTCCTCTCATCATAGAAGGCAATCAAGTTTGTCAGGCATGACTTGCCCTGGGTGAATCCATGTTGACTGTTCCTGAGCCTCCAAGTGCTTCAAAATGGATTCTTTGAGGACCTGCTCCATGATTATTGTGGGGAGTGTGGTGAGGCTGACAGGTCTGTAGTTCCCTGGATTCTCCTTCTTCCCTTTTAAAAAGATGGGCACTATATTTGCCTTTTTCCAATTATCCAGGATCTCCCCCGATTGCCACAAGTTTTCAAAGATAATGGCCAATGGCTCTGCAATCACATCAGCCAACTCCCTCAGCACCCTTGGATGGATTAGATCTGGCCCCATGGACTTGTGCATGTCCAGCTTTTCTAAATAGTCCTTAACCTGTTCTTTCACCACTGAGGGCTGCTCACCTCCTCCTCATACTGTGCTGCACAGTGCAGCAGTCTGGGAGCTGACCTTGTTTGTGAAGACCGAGGCAAAAAAAAGGCATTGAGTACTTCTGCTTTTTCCACATCATCTGTCACTAGGTTGCCCCCCCAATTCAGTAAGGGTCCCACACTTTCCCTGACCACCTTCTTGTTGCTAACATACCTATGGAAACCCTTCTTGTTAAAATAAAATATTCAGAGACATACCTATCTTATAGAACTGGAAAGGACCCTGAAAGGTCATTGAATCCAGCCCCCTGCCTTCACTAGCAGGACCAACTACTGATTTTGTCCCAGATCCCTAAGTGGCCCCCTCAAAGATTGAACTCACAACGCTGCCTTTAGCAGGCTAATGTTCAAACCACCAAGCTATCCCTCCCTGTCTTTACAGCCCTTGCTAGTTGCAACTCCAATTGTGCTTTGGCCTTCCTCATTACACCCCTGCTTGCTTGAGCAATATTTTTATACTCCTCCCTAGTCATCTGTCCAAGTTTCCACTTCTTGTAAGCTTCCTTTTTGTGTTTAAACTCACCAAAGATTTCACTGTTAAGCCAAGCTGATCGCCTGCCATGTTTGCTATTCTTTCCACACATTGGGATGGTTTGTTCTTGCTCCCTCAATAGGCTTCTTTAAAATACAACCAGCACTTCTAGACTCCTTTCCACCTCAGGTAGGAGTACGCTTGCTATAGAAAGCCAGCATGGTCAGCTGCATCGCTCTAACTTTTTCACAAAAAGCTTTATGCCGCCCGTCAAGGTGATTTTATTATGTCAATGTAGCAAAGGAGTTAAATCAGCAGGAGGAGCATTGTTGTGTGTGCACCTCCACTATGTTGTTGACAAAACCTGACTTTTGTTGACAAAACTTGGTAGCGTAGACAAGGCCTCATACCTGCTTTGAGAGTCACCAGACCAGCCTAACACAGGAACGACTCAATCCCGCATGCGGCTTAATCAGGCTCTAGTTCAGGGATTACTCATCACCTTCCCCAGCACAACATTTTCTGCTAGTCTAATATAGTCACATTCATTATGCAGAAAGTTTATACATGCACTCGCTCTGTGTGGAGTATGTACTCTGTGCACACACATATCTGATGCAAACCCGTACTGAACACACATAGATAAAAGATGAACACATTAAAATTTCTTTGTACAATGCTGATGTTTTGATGACATTTAATCCAACAAGTCTGATGATAAGAACATAAGAGAGGCCGTACTGGGTCAGACCTAAGGTCCATCTAGCCCAGTATCTGTCTACCGACAGTGGCCAATGCCAGGTGCCCCAGAGGGAGTGAATCTAACAGGCAATGATCAAGTGATCTCTCTCCTGCCATCCATCTCCATCCTCTGATGAACAGAGGCTAGGGACACCATTCTTACCCATCCTAGCTAATAGCCATTTATGGACTTAGCCACCATGAATTTATCCAGTCCCCTTTTAAACATTGTTATAGTCCTAGCCTTCACAACCTCCTCAGGTAAGGAGTTCCACAAGTTGACTGTGCGCTGCGTGAAGAAGAACTTCCTTTTATTTGTTATAAACCTGCTGCCTATTAATTTCATTTGGTGACCCCTAGTTCTTGTATTATGGGAATAAGTAAATAACTTTTCCTTATCCACTTTCTCAACATCACTCATGATTTTATATACCTCTATCATGTCCCCCCTTAGTCTTCTCTTTTCCAAGCTGAAGAGCCCTAGCCTCTTTAATCTTTCCTCGTATGGGACCCTCTCTAAACCCCTAATCATTTTAGTTGCCCTTTTCTGAACCTTTTCTAGTGCTAGAATATCTTTTTTGAGGTGAGGAGACCACATCTGTACACAGTATTCGAGATGTGGGCGTACCATGGATTTATATAAGGGCAATAATATATTCTCAGTCTTATTCTCTATCCCCTTTTTAATGATTCCTAACATCCTATTTGCTTTTTTGACCGCCTCTGCACACTGCGTGGACATCTTCAGAGAACTATCCACGATGATGCCAAGATCTTTTTCCTGACTCGTTGTAGCTAAGTTAGCCCCCATCATGTTGTATGTATACTTGGGGTTATTCTTTCCAGTGTGCATTACTTTACATTTATCCACATTAAATTTCATTTGCCATTTTGTTGCCCAATCACTTAGTTTTGTGAGATCTTTTTGAAGTTCTTCACAATCTGCTTTGGTCTTAACTATCTTGAGAAGTTTAGTATCATCTGCAAACTTGGCCACCTCACTGTTTACCCCTTTCTCCAGATCATTTATGAATAAATTGAATAGGATTGGTCCGAGGACTGACCCTTGGGGAACACCACTAGTTACACCTCTCCATTTTGAGAATTTACCATTAATTCCTACCCTTTGTTCCCTGTCCTTTAACCAGTTCTCAATCCATGAAAGGACCTTCCCTTTTATCCCATGACAGCTTAATTTACGTAAGAGCCTTTGGTGAGGGACCTTGTCAAAGGCTTTCTGGAAATCCAAGTACACTATGTCCACCGGATCTCCCTTGTCCACATGTTTGTTGACCCCTTCAAAGAATTCTAATAGATTAGTAAGACACGATTTCCCTTTACAGAAACCATGTTGACTATTGCTCAAGAGTTTATGTTTTTCTATGTGTCTGACAATTTTATTCTTTACTATTGTTTCAACTAATTTGCCCGGTACCGACGTTAGACTTACCGGTCTGTAATTGCCGGGATCACCCCTAGAGCCCTTTTTAAATATTGGCGTTACATTAGCTAACTTCCAGTCATTGGGTACCGAAGCCAATTTAAAGGACAGGTTACAAACCTTAGTTAATAGTTCCACAACTTCACATTTGAGTTCTTTCAGAACTCTTGGGTGAATGCCATCTGGTCCCGGTGACTTGTTAATGTTGAGTTTATCAATTAATTCCAAAACCTCCTCTAGTGACACTTCAATCTGTGACAGTTCCTCAGATTTGTCACCTACAAAAGCCAGCTCAGGTTTGGGAATCTCCCTAACATCCTCAGCCGTGAAGACTGAAGCAAAGAATCCATTTAGGTTCTCCGCAATGACTTTATCATCTTTAAGCGCTCCTTTTGTATTTTGATCATCAAGGGGCCCCACTGGTTGTTTAGCAGGCTTCCTGCTTCTGATGTACTTTAAAAACATTTTGTTATTACCTTTGGAGTTTTTGGCTAGCCGTTCTTCAAACTCCTCTTTGGCTTTTCTTATTACACTCTTGCATTTAAGTTGGCAGTGTTTGTGCTCCATTCTATTTGCCTCACTAGGATTTGACTTCCACTTTTTAAAGGAAGTCTTTTTATCTCTCACTGCTTCTTTTACATGGTTGTTAAGCCACGGTGGCTCTTTTTTAGTTCTTTTACTGTTTTTCTTAATTTGGGGTATACATTGAAGTTGGGCCTCTATTATGGTGTCTTTAAAAAGGGCCCATGCAACTTGCAGGGATTTCACTTTAGTCACTGTACCTTTTAACTTTTGTCTAACTAACCCCCTCATTTTTGTATAGTTCCCCCTTTTGAAATTAAATGCCACAGTGTTGGGCAGTTGAAGTGTTCTTCCCACCACAGGGATGTTGAATGCTATTGTATTATGGTCACTATTTCCAAGCGGTCCTTCTATAGTTACCTCTTGGACCAGCTCCTGCGCTCCACTCAGGATTAAATCTAGAGTTGCCTCTCCCCTTGTGGGTTCCCGTACCAGCTGCTCCATGAAGCAGTCATTTAAAGTATCGAGAAATTTTATCTCTGCATTTCGTCCTGAAGTGAAATGTTCCCAGTCAATATGGGGATAATTGAAATCCCCCACTATTATTGGGTTCTTAATTTTGATAGCCTCTCTAATTTCCCTTAGCATTTCATCATCACTATTACTGTCCTGGTCAGGTGGTCGATAATAGATCCCTAATGTTATATTTTTACTAGAGCATGAAATTTCTATCCATAGAGACTCTATTGAACATGTGGATTCGCTTACGATTTTTACTTCATTTGAATCTACACTTTCTTTCACATATAGTGCCACTCCTCCCCCTGCACGGCCTGTTCTGTCCTTCCGATATATTTTGTACCCCGGAATGATTGTGTCCCATTGGTTGCTCTCAGTCCACCAGGTTTCTGTGATGCCTATTATATCTATATCCTCCTTTATCACAAGGCACTCTAGTTCACCCATCTTATTATTTAGACTTCTGGCATTTGTGTACAAGCACTTTAAAAACTTGTCCCTGTTTATTAGCCTGCCTTTTTCTGATGTGCCAGATTCTTTTTTATGTGACTGTTTATCATCTGATCCGGCCCTTACATTATACTTTTCAGTCCTCTGCTCCTGACTATAACCTGGAGATTCTCTATCATCAGACTCTCCCCTAAGAGAAGTCTGTGTCCGATCCACATGCTCCTCTGCAGTAGTCGGCTTTCCCCCATCTCCTAGTTTAAAAACTGCTCTACAACCTTTTTAATGTTTAGCGCCAGCAGTCTGGTTCCACTTTGGTTTAGGTGGAGCCCATCTCTCCTGTATAGGCTCCTCCCATCCCAGAAGTTTCCCCAGTTCCTAATGAACGTGAACCCCTCCTCTCTACACCATCGTCTCATCCACGCATTGAGACTCTGAAGCTCTGCCTGCCTACTTCGCCCTGCGCGTGGAACTGGGAGCATTTCTGAAAATGCCACCATAGAGGTCCTGGATTTCAGTCTCTTCCCTAGCAGCCTAAATTTGGCTTCCAGGACATCTCTCCTACCCTTCCCTATGTCATTTGTACCTACATGTACCACGACCACCGGCTCCTCCCCAGCACTACACATAAGTCTATCTAGATGCCTCGAGAGATCCGCAACCTTCGCACCAGGCAGGCAAGTCACCATACGGTTCTCCCGGTCATCACAGACCCAGCTATCTACATTTCTAATAATCGAATCTCCCATTACTAACACCTGCCTTTTCCTAGCAACTGGAGTTCCCTCCCCCGGAGAGGCAACCTCAGTGCGAGAGGCAACCCCAGCACCATCTGGAAGGAGGGTCCCGTCTACGGGAAGGTTTCCCTCTGCTCCCATCGACTGCTCTACTTCCCTGGGTCTTTCTTCCTCCTCAACAGCACAGGAGCTGTCTAAGCGGAGGTGGGACAATTCTACAGTGTCCCGGAAAGCCTCATCAACATATCTCTCTGCCTCTCTTAGCTCCTCCAGTTCCGCCACCCTGGCCTCCAAAGTCCGTACATGGTCTCTGAGGGCCAGGAGCTCCTTGCACCGACTGCACACATATGCCACCCGCCCACAGGGCAGGTAATCATACATGCAACACTCAGCGCAATAAACTGGATAGCCCCCACCCTGCTGCTGGGCTTCTGCCTGCATTGTCTCCTAGTTAATGTAAGGGTGGTTTAAAGAAAGAGGTTTTGAATGTAGTTTGGTTTATAGGTTTTAGGATTTTAGGGGGGGGGCCACAGGGAAGGGGTTACGGCCGGCGAGGGATTCCCGCTCCCTTCCCACTCCCCTTCTAAACTCCCTTGCGAAACTCCCTGTTAGCAGCCCCTGGTCGCTTGTGCGCGGCTTTATAAAGCCCTGGCCTGAGTGAATGCCCCGCCCACTGATTAAGGCTCAGCCAATTACCAGAGGCTTTGAGCTTTCAAACCTGCCTCCAACTGCCAGCCAGAGCACACGGTCCCTCAACCAACCAAACAAACAAACAGACTGACAAACACAAGCTCAGCACATAGCAAGTAACCCCCAAACACAAACAAACACACACTACAGACAGTCACTTACCCCACAGATGCTGTATTAGCTCCTCCTTCACCTGGAGAACTCCCTTGCGAAACTCCCTGTTAGCCTGCGAAACTCCCTGTTTTTTTTCTGATATTTTATCAGAAGCCAACAGGTCTAAAGTACCTTCATAACAATAAATATACTGGCATCAGTTTGCCTGCTATACTAGCAGCCACCAGACTCAGTAGATATGGGTCAATAGGACTTTAGCCTGTGTAATTCTGACTCATTTCAGAGGCTGTTGCCTGCAAATAAATTTCAATGTTTCACCAGCACACCTGTGCGTGCCACACCTCGCATCACATCCACTACTGATTTGCAGCCACCTCTGGTGCTGTTTACTAGCACACAGTGACAAATTTAAAACAGGAAAAAAGAAAAATATTGTATTCGATGGAAACAGTAGGCAGAATTATACAAGTAAGAATTGGCCCAAGAAATGGGGGCTGTTATATATGGACCCAGCATAGAAGGAGATAGACACAGGCACAGAGGGAGCTGATAGAAACGCAGCTGTGTGCTGTGCTTGCTTTATTGTTCAGGCAGCAAAATTGAAAAAAAAAACCAGGAAAGTGAGGCTTTGCACTGGAGCGTACGGTTACCAGCAGTTCTGTATCACAAGGGACGTCCCTTATTTAAACAGAAAATTGCCTGTCCCCTACTAAATCAGTGCGGGATGCCTTTTATCCTATATTTTAACATCAAAATATTATCATTATGCAAAGCCAGTTTTATTACTTACTTACCTTCCAATGAGATAAAATTTGTAAAATTTGACAATGTAGTAATGCAGAATTGTTCCCAGGATTTACTGAAGCAACGTACGTATCGCATAGCGGTTCCCAAAGTATGGGGCGCAGCCTCCTGGGGGAGCACGATAAGGTTATCAGCATGAAGACCTGATGAAGCCATGCTGACAAGCTGGAGTGGGATTTATCCTGCAGGGGAAGCAGATAGGGCTCTGTGTAGATGGTCTCAGGTGCCAGGACCAGGCTTCTTGGCTGCCTTACTCCCCCACTGCTGAAGCTGCAGCAGCCACCAGCCAGCCATTATACCCCTCTGCTGGGGACATTGGCAGAGACTCTGCAAGTGGGGAACAGAAGGCAACATCCTGGGAGTACTGACCCCTTGCCAGACAGAGCCTGTGCAGGGAAAGCACATGGGCTGGAGTCAGCAGGGGTCCCAGTCCATCGGGGGCCAGTAATCATGGTAATAGGTAATATACCAATCTCCTAGAACAGACCTTGAAAGGTCATCGAGTCCAGCCCCCTGCCTTCACTAGCAGGACCAATTTTTGCCCCAGATCCCTAAGTGGCCTCCTCAAGGATTGAACTCACAACCCTGGGTTTAGCAGGCCAATGCTCAAACCACTGAGCTATCCCTCCCCCCCATGGGTGCATCTTTCCACTCCCCTCCCAACCCTGTCCCTTCAGTGCTGCCCTGTTCATTTCCAGAGCTGGGTCCCGGCAGCCAAGAGTGCCTGACTGTTGCAGGGAGGAGGTTTCATCAATTGTCACATGGTTAGTACGCCCCACCCTTTGTGATACTGGACACCCGAGCCCATGTGGGTACAGGGTATTCCTCCCTAAGGGTGTTAAGAAAACAATCTCATATTTTTGAAATACAATGCTGGCAATCCTATTGGGGAGTTAAAACATTTAGAGGGAGAGGACATCACAGGGGCTAACATTCATAAACTTACAAGAAACGTCAAAGAATTTTTAATGACCACATGTAGTCAGGACCCCAATTTTACAGCTCGTTCAAAAACTAGCAACTGCACTAGCACGGTGTCACTTCAACATGACACTAAGGTGGTTCAGGAGTGATGCACACTGAGTCACCAACATCACTTTATTCAGTAACCCAGAATTTCCTTTGAGGCTATCAGACAGTGCTAACTCTACTTAGGCTGTAAGATCTGCTGAGATTTCTGGATGGGGGTAGGGATATATGTAGTGTGTGTATGGGTGCAATCAAAGAATTATTCCATTGTTGTAGTGTTTGAGATATTTGAATACTCCCTAGGACACTTGGTAGCTAGCTGTCATGAAAACTGTGACTGACTCCAATAAGGAAAAAAGCAGACTGTGTAACCCTAGAATTTGATATTACTGCAGTCAGCCATTTTGTGTCTTTAGCTACTGCTAGCTGAAAACCAAATCCCAAATAGCTAGAAATAATCTTATGCTCTGAGAGGCAAGGCCAAACAGCTTCTTGTTTGCAAATCTGCTCAGCAGAATGGGACGATAGGACAGAGAATTAATGTACCATGAGAATGGAAGGAATGTCTGGACAGTCAACCCTGGCTTAGTGCCCCGACATCCAAGTTTTATTGTTATTATGACTAGAAGTACTAGAAATGTTTTGATGATAAGAGATAATAAGCAGTTTGCTGAAATTAGGAGAATTGATGACCCACTGGGGTTACTATGGTGACCTATTAGGCATCACTATGAGTTATGTACTTTGTTTAAGTTAGCTATAGAAGATTAGGCAAAAGGCAGAGGTGAAAGTAAGCCAGTCCAGTCCAACGCACTGGCAAGACCCAATGCACCATACCGGACTGGTTTCTCCAGGCCAGCGATTTAAAGGGCCTGGGGCTCCCGGCAGCATCTGGAGCCCCAGACCCTTTAAATTGCCACCAGAGCCCTGCTGCCAGAGCCCCCGGGTAGCGGAGGCAGCCGGGAGCCCTGGGGCACGGGCGGTGATTTAAAGGGCCTGGGGCTCCAGATGCTACCGCAGCCCAAGCCCCAGGCCCTTTAAATCTTGATTTAAAGGGCCTGGGGATTTAAAGGCCTGGCCTCTTCTGGTTGAGCCCATGCCACTTCCGATTGAGGCCCCGCCCCCAGCTCAGGACTTCGGCATATCGGTAAGTCCTTTAAGTTACTTTCACCCCTGGCAAAACGATACATTTTGGAGCAGTCTGAGGAAGCTTTTCTTTGGAAAAGGAGGTGGCACCTAAATTCCCAGCAGCTGGACAGGAGAGCCACCGGAAGACTGGTTGCTGATTCCTTGTAATCATCTCAGACTTTGGATGAATATAAATATTTGGGATGCTCTGAACCTACTGCAATAGCATATATATGTGTGTGTGTGTGCTTGAGACCTAATAAATGAGTAGCGTTAGGTAAAAGCACTCTTGTTTGTACCAATAATTTATCAGATGGAGGAGCTGTGCCTGCATTGATTTATTCCTGACACTGTTTGGAGTGAAACAATTAAGTTACCACTGCTTTGGGTTCTGAAAACCCTGGGTAACACCTGCTAGGATAAACTAGGGAAGGGAATTTCAAGAATATACACCCTTAAAGTTACCATTTAATAAATATCGGTGAACATTCCTTTTAAAATTACATATGTTTTGAGCAACAAATATTTAGAAGGGGATACAAAGCTCCAGGAAACTTTGTATTAGGATTCTGTTATGCTAGAAAAGGAAATTTCATTGGGAAAAGGTGGCAAGGGCTGTGAAAGATTTAATAAAATGGAAAGGCATCTGGCTACGATGACAAATTCCTAGTGGAATTTTATATTATTTCAGGAAACCAACCTTATTAACACTATACTCAACATATATGTATGGGAGATTTCTTAGAGATATGGGAAGTAGAAAGTTGTCCTTATGCCTCTATTTACTTGTAAATATAGACATTTCCCCCCACAACATTATTAGTAAAAAGACTGATGAAATTTTAGGGCCTAATCCTAAAAAGAACTACATGCTAAACTTTGTACAGTGTGAGCAGTTGATTCTTGACCACTTGGAGTCATTAAATCAAGACTGGGTGTCTTTCTATGAGAGATACTCTAGCTCAACCACAAGTTACTGGGCTTAATGCAGGATTCATGGGGTGCAATTCCAAAGTCTGTGCTATGCAGAAGGTCAGACTAGATGTTCATAGTTAGAGCTGGCTTGAATCCCCTCTCTGCCTCATTCAGAGCAGAGACTTGAACCTGGGTTTACCCACATCCTAGGTGAGCGAGTGCCCTAACAGCTGAGCTGTTGGCTACTCTGAGATGGAGTTTCTTTCTCTTTTTGCAAAAAGCTTTGCAAGATCCCACTTTTGTTCCAATGAAGAATGGGAGCAATTTTCAAAATCTTGAAAATTATGGTGGGATCAGAAACCTGTTTCCCTCCCAGCTCTAATCACAGTGGACTCTTCTGGCCTTAACATTTATGAAGTCTTCTCAGGATTGTTGTTAGAGGAACCAATTATGCAACGCTGATTCTCATGGAATAGTGCCTTACTCCACAAATAGTCCCATTTATTTCAGTGAGACAACTTGCAAGGTAAGATACCACACCACAGGTGACAGATGTGGGCCATTAATGGCCACACATGATTTTCAATTTGGTATTTACTGGCTTAAGAAGTGTGCCAAAATTAAAGTTAGGGGTTTTCTGTAAACTCTGAGAGAGATTGCGACGCCAATGGAGTTACTTGTGTACTTGCTCACTGAGGTGATCAGAGTGAGTCAGAATCTGGCCATATGGGGTTAAACCCACTATGAGCTCTTTGGGGTTGCCTTTGTTCTGTGTTTGCACAAGACCTAGCACAATGGGGTCCTGGGCCATGACTGGGTCTCCTAAATGTTATGGTAAGACAAATAAAATAATACTAAAGCTGTCATAAACATACAGCTAAGGATAGCATAAAATCCCTCCTTTATCTGTAAAGGGTTCAGAAGCTCAAATAATCTGGTTGGCACCTGACCAAAAGGACCAATAAGGGGAGAAGATACTTTCAAATCTGTGGGGAAAGGTTTTTGTTTTTGTGTTCGTTTGTGTTCTCTCCGGGTCAGCGAGGAACCAGGGCAGGGAAAATACATCTCCTAAAGCCTTATCTGAACTAAGCAGCTAAGATTACAAATTGTAAGTAATAGGAAGGAAATGCATTAGATTATCTTTTGGTTTAGCTTGTGAATTTTCCCTAGGTTAAGAGGGAGGTATCCTGGGTGTTTTTTGTAACTTTAAAGTTTTGCCTAGAGGGGAATCCACTGTGTTTTGAATCTGATTACCCTGTAAAATTACTTCCCATCCTGATTTTACAGAGGTGCTTCTTTTACTTTTTCTTTATATTAAAGTTCTGCTTTTAAGAACCTGATTGGGTTTTAGTGTCCTAAAAACCCAAGGGCTGGTCTGTGCCCACTTTGTTAACCTACTTGAGAGGTATATTATTCTCAAGCCTCCCCAGGAAAGGGGGTGAAGGGACTCGGGGGGATTTTGGGGGAACAGGAACTCCAAGTGGTTCTTTTCCTTGAATCTTTGTCTAACTCACTTGGTGGTGGCAGCAATACCATTCCAAGGACAAGGAAGAATTTGTGCCTTGGGGGAGTTTTTAACCTAAGCTGGTAGAGATAAGCTTAAGGGGTTTTTCATGCAGGTCCCCACATCTGTACCCTAGAGTTCAGAGTGGGGAGGGAACCCTGACAAAAGCCAACCTCCACCCTTCACAAACCCTCAACTCTTTAAACCTTGAGAAAGGAAATTCCAGTGCATGTAATGCTGGTGCCAGACTGACCATCTGGAGTAATGGAAGCGTCTCCACACTCTACGGCCGCATCTGATTTATAGTAGAATCAAGTGCCCTCCCCTTGAGAGCACTTATCTGAACTGTACCTTGAAATCGTTTGAAGTCTACCTGCCGCTATGTCCAACCTGTGGGGAAACCCATGGCTTCCTGCCAACTCTCATCCACAGCAAACGCAAAGAGAAATGTGGCACCTTATAGACTAACAGACGTTTTGGAGCATGAGCTTTCGTGGGTGAATACCCACTTAATCGGTTGCATCCGACGAAGTGGGTATTCACCCACGAAAGCTCATGCTCCAAAACATCTGTTAGTCTATAAGGTGCCACAGGACTCTTTGCTGCTTTTACAGATCCAGACTAACATGGCTACCCCTCTGATGCAAAGAGAAATGTTTGCAAGACAGAGCACGGAGAGGAAGATTTCTCCGCAAATGGTGACACTGACCCTTAGGAGTGAGCAGAGCCAGTGCAGCTGTGCCTCATCAGCTCACTCCAATTAAGAGAGTGGATAGCACATGGGGCTATACAAGATCAGGGAGTGATCTGATGAGGGGAAGCTCAGGTGAATCAGGCCCGAGAGCCAGGCAGGAAGGGGGCAAAAAGAACAGACATTGGTGGGTCTCCCTGCTGATTCCCTGGGAATAGGGAGACAGGCAGAAGCAGGAAGTTCCCTGGGAGGGGAGGCCATGGGAAGCTGCTGAGAGACACCCTGTGAAAGAGAGCAGTGAGGAGGAGACCCAGTGAGCCAGAGGCAGCAGGAGATAAGATCTGCCTTAGATTGTATGTTTGGGACCTGGGAGAAGGCTGAAGGAAGGAAAGCAGCAAGAGACATTAGCTGGCTGGCATCCCCAAGCCAGAAAGCCGAGGCTGAAGGTAGGAGGAGCAGCAGAGGGGCTTACCCGGTGACATCTCCAGGGCCAGAGAGCTGGACCCAGAGGAACCATGAGGGGTAATGAGGGATGCTCCCTGGCGAAAGGCTCTGGGGAGTCTCACTGTGAAGATCAGGGTTGCACTTTGTGTTGGAAGGGCTGGTGTGGCTGTCATGGCAGAAGGACAGAAGGGGACTGATGGAGCCCAGGCACGGTCAAAGGTGCTGGTATGTGGGGCAGTGAGGCACAAGTTGTCTGGAGTTTTTATGTACTGGGGTGAGACACGGACTATATGTTTGGGACTTCTGTTATGGACTATTTTGCATGAGGTTTTTATAATAAACAAGCCCAAAGGAGGGTATTATTGTGTCAGGAGACCCTGAAGTGAAATTATTGGCTTATCTGAAAAGGGAAACTGAGGCAAGCACACCTACCACAGGAGGACACTCGGATTCATAGATCCAAAGGCCAGAAGGGACCATTGTAATAATCTAATCTGACCTTCAATATAACACAGGCCATAGAACTTCCCAGAAAAAATTCCTCAAGCAGATCTTTTAGAAAAACATCCAATTGCGATTTAAAAATTGCCAGTCATGGAGAATCTATCATGACCCTTGATAAACTGTTCCAATGGTTAATTACCCTCACTGTTAAAAATTCCCACCTTATTTCCAACCTGAATTTCTTTAGCTTTAACTTCCAGCCATCGTGTTCTACCTTTCTCTGCTAGCTTGAAGAGCCCATTATCAAATACTTGTTCCCCATATAGGTAGGTATAGACTGTAATCAAGTTACCCCTTAACCTTCTCTCTGCTAAGCTTAACAGGTTGAGCTCCTTGAGTCACTATAAGGCAGGGTTTTCTAATTCTTTAATCATTCTTGTGGCTCCTCTCTGAACTTTCTCCTTCTATCAACACCCCTCCTGCATCGTTGACACCAGAACTGGACACAGTATTCCAGCAGCAGTTGCACCAAAGCTAAATACAGAGGTAAAATAACCTCTCTACCCCTACTCGAGTTTCCCCTGTTTATGCATCCAAGGACTGGATTAGCTCTTTTGGCCGCAGTGTCATAATAGGAGCTCATGTTCAGCTCCTTATCCATCACAACCTCCAAATCTTTTTCAGAGTCACTGCTTCCCAGGACAGAGACCCCACCATGTAAGTATGGCCTGCATTCTTTGTTCCTAGATGTATACAGTTACATGCTTGTGGCCTGCTTACCAAGCGATCCAGATCGCTCTGTATCAGTGATCTGTCCTCTTCATTATTTGCCACTCTCCTAATTTTTGTGTGATCTGCAAACTATATCAGTGATGTTTTTATGTTTTCTTCAAGGTCATTGATAAAAATGTTAAATAACAGGACCGAGAACCAATCCCTATGGTCTGCACTTGATGATCCAGACCCATTTGATTATGATTCCCCATTTACAATTACATTTGGAGATCTATTAGTTAGCCAGCTTTTAAGCCATTTAATGTGTGCCATGTTCATTTTATATCGTTCTAGTTTGTTAATCAAAATGTTGTTGCAGTACTAAGTCAATTCTAAGTATATTACATCAGCACTGTTACCTTTATCAGTCAAGCTTGTAATCTCATTTAAAAAAACATATCAAGTTAGTCTGACCCAATCTATTTTCGATAAACCCATGTTGATTGGCATTAATCAAACTATCCTCCTTTAATTCTTCAAAGTGGGGCAGCCCCATGACAGCTCTCTTCCAGAGAAGAGAGAGCCTGAATGGCTGCTTTCAATCTACATCTAAACAGTTAATAAATATTCACCAAGAGCCATCAATGTCAGGACTAAAACCAAACAGGAAAATGGCAATCTCTTTCCCTTTTGTAAAGGAACTTGTTGAAATAACTGCCTAAGTCTGCCCTCTGTTTACTAAAACGGCTTTGGAAATCTCTAAATCCATTTATCCTGAGGATTATCATCATCTGGTTTCCAGACAACATTCTCATTTCCTCCAGTGAGGTTTTTTGATAACTTAGGCCATTAGCTGTGGTATTGATCTTTCCCTAATACATGAGATTTCCTGCACAAAAGCAGCTCTGTGTCTAAAAAACCCCAACCCTGTTTAATCTGAATAGCTAGAGTACCATTCTGTTAGAAAGTTTAATATTCTTTGGCTTTTGTTTATACTAAATGTAGCAGGGTGGGCTGTGAATACATCCTCTGTGGAATAGACTGAGCCTGCTATCATGCACCTGGGGAAATGCAGTGCCAGAGACAAAAGCCAATGGACTGCTTATGACATGCCCATCCGTGAGCTTCTAGTACCATTGCTTGACATTGGGGATAACCCTGAAAAGGTTCAGTTTGGATAAGCCTAATAGGTTCCCTGAACCTTTTGAGGTTTCACTCGTCTCTCTCTGCTGCTATATGGACAAATCCTATGAATAATCCTATGAAACATTAGTGGTTTAATCCCTTATTTAAACTGCAGTGGTGCCCAAAGGTGCCATAAGGATTGGAGCAGGTCTACATTTAAAAAGCTGCAGTTGCACCGCTGTAGCACTTTAGTGAAGACACTACTACACCAGCGGGACAGCTTCTCAGGTTGGCATAGTTAATCCATCTCTGCCAGAGCTGATAGCAGTGTTGACAGGAGAAACCCTTCTGTCGATATAGCACTGTCTACACCAGGGGTTAGGTTGGTATAGTTGCAGTGCTCAGGGATGTGGATTTTTCAAACCACTGAGTGACGTGGTTATACCAACATAAGTTTATAGCGTAGACCAGGCCTAGCACTTCCTCCAAGCCTTCAAAACAAGGTTGAGAGCTTTGATGAGACTCATTTCATACAGCTCCAGGCCTAATGGCAAGTAGCGGTTGATCACAAAGGGCTCAGTTCAATAGTCCTATGTGCTATAAGCTGGTTACATGTTTCCCCACTCCTTCCTCACAGAACGTATATGTAAAAAGTACTGTGTCCATACAAATGCTGCATCTATCAAGAGAGCTATATGTAGGCTGAGTTCAAGGACATGCCAAACCGACGTGGGAGTGAAGTTTAGCCTATAGAGGGATGTATCCATTCAAGCATTGCAAAGCAAGATTGACATCCCCTCTTCCCCACTGTGAAAAGCTATGACCTAAGTGAAAAGTTTAGTAGAGTAACTCTAAGTGGTGCTACGGACCTTTTTAGGATTCTCAAGTGTAACAATGTTTAGCGCTTACATCAGCCTTTATAATTTCAAATCAACGTATAAAAACTAACTAATTAATCCTCAGAGCCCTGTGATATATGACCATCTTATTTGCATCATCCTCACAAAAGTTATTATGGTCAAAATTTTCAAACTCAGGTGCCTAAAGTTGAGTACCTAAATAAATGATCAGATTTTCACAGTTGTTGAGCATCTGCAGGCCACTTCATTTAGGTGCTTTATTTTAGGCACCCAGTTGTGAAAAATGTAGCCTATGCAACTTAGCCAAGACCACATAGCAAACCAGTTGCAGTGTCATTATATATGGAGTCCCAGGCCCTCTTAAATAGGAGGCACTTATTGAAAGCAGCTAACCACTCCAGACATACAAACAGGCTTCCACACAGCTTGAATTCTAGCTTTGTCTTTCATGTTTACCGGGGCCATATCCTGTCTGAAACTCTGTATGGCACACAAAGACATCTAGGGACTAAACAACATATTGCAAGTAATTATCATAATCGGTAGAGCCAGGAATAGAACTCTCAACCCACTAGGCACTGATGTCTCATAATATATTTCAGATGGCAAACAATATGCTAATATGAATGAAAACAATATGACTAATAGACACTTACTTATGCTTGTCTTAATTAAATGTTTCTGGCTTTCCTTTCCTACTGCCAAAGTCTGCAAGTAAAATCTCTGTAGTTTTAGAAAATATCTATTTACATCCAATGTCACTCAGGGCCAAAAGTCTTTCTTTGCAGTTATTTTGAGCACACACACAAAACAGGCATTGCACAAAATGTCAACTCACTCATGGCCTATGACTGCTGTACTCAAGCAATACTTCAAAGAGGCAGCTCGGGGGACTATGATCTCAGCTCACTGTATGGGGCTTTGGTGATTCACAAAAGCACCTGTTAGAGTCAGTGACAGTTATGTGGCCAGAGCTCTGTATGTGATATTAAGGTTCTAACCTTTCACATGAATAAAGAGTTTTTCCTTCAGGCAAAGTTTGATTTTTCAGTGTTTCTGACTGGGCAGCTAAAGTAACCCCTGTACACTTGCACTATTCAAAAGTACAATACAGGAGGTAGGGTGTTACGAATGGACGATCATACTTGTCCAGTTCTGACATTAAATAAATAATCCACGAAGATGTTATAACAAAATCTTTTTAAAACAGGCTACAGTGCAAACTTTTATAATTGACTAGAGCTGACTGGGGGAATTTTGACAGAACAACATGTGGTTCCATTGAAATAGCAATACTTCTTGAAATCTGGTCGATTTGCTGGAATTTCACTTTTCCTGAGTTTTCCTTCATAGATAATTTTGAATTTTTCAGTTTTTGTTCTGATTTGGAATGAAAACAAATTTTGAAATCTCAAAATCCTTCCTGTAACAGAACTTCTGCCTTCCATAAAACTGTAGACCATATACTGTAGTTATTTATAAAATGGACATTATGAATGAAGGACTATGACTAATAGACAAATGTTCCAGTTGTGCTGGTACTCTTTATGACTACATGTAACAGAGTGCCAGATGCTAGGACACTGCATAAACATGCAGGGCTGTTCTGCTGACTCAGCATGGCAGCTATTCCAGGTGGGTCCTATTAGCTCCAGCCCAGGATATATTGAAGCAGATCTCTGAGGAACAGGCAACTAGGGGCAGGGACAGAGAGGTGGGAAGTTAATTATTTAAGTGAACAGGGGAATAAGGAAGTAAATTTGGAGCCAGTACTGCACATGCATATTCTGTTATGTGTAGGGTGTGGACACCAGCTGTTTACACTGCACAAGTTAGGGCTCAATGGACAAAGGAACAAATGTCACCTAGCGGTTAGAGCAGGGCACTGAAGCCAGAAACTAGGGGGTACCAGCTGTTCCATCTGAACTTGGAAAGTCATTTAACCTCTCCATACCTCAATCTTCCCATCTGTAAAATACAGGTAATAAAACATCTCCAAAGTGCAAGGTTCTGTGAGGCTTAATGAATATTTGAGACAGATGATGCTATATGAGAGAACAAGGCTGGTTCTTAAGCTACTACGGATTTAAGAGGGAAGAGGCTGCCCCCAGCTGGTCCTGCTGTCAGAGATGGGGTTAGGGCATTGGTGGAAGAGTTTTCTCCCTTTTCAGTCCCATGTCAGAGGGGAAAGACAGTGCCCTCACATGAAATGGAGAGGTTGGCGGAAGTGGAGAATCCAAGAGGCCACTTGCTTTCCATGTGCTAATGGATGCCCCTGTAAGCCTTCTACCAGTTGGATTCGCCAGCAACAAGGGCCAGTTTCAATATCTAGGGGTTCCTTTTCAACAATACAACACAGAACCAGTTTGAGCTCCCACTCAGTAACCTGGGACAATTACACACCACCCCTGGGCACCTCTGAGAGGCAATATTTCCCCACTCGCAAGCACAGTCTGAGTGTAGAAAAGAATTGGATCAGCTTCTGAGTAGTCTAATGACTACTGCTTCTCAGTCTACGTATGGTGCCATTGACACAATGATGGAGGAAGCTATGCGTATGTCTACACAATAATAAAACACCCACGGCATTGACTCTCTGAGAGGACATCTATCTACACAAAGATAAAAGCCCTGCTTCATGGCCACCGCTGGCCTGGGTCGGCTGGCTAAGGCGCTAAAAACCGCTGTGTAGACATTTGGGCTCGAGCTGGAGCCCGAGGCCTTGGACCCTCCCCCTCACAGGGTCCCACAGCTCAGGCTCCAGGCCAAGCACGAACATCTACCCAGCAATTTTTCTGCCCCAGAGCTCAAATCCTGCAAGCCTGTGTCAGCAGACCCAGAATAGCCACTGGGTTTTTATCCCCATGTAGCCACACCCTCACAGCCCCGGTCGATTGACTCAGGCTTGGGGTGCTTGTAATGTAGACATCTGGGCTTGGGTTGGAGCCCAGGCTCTGAAACCCTGCAAAAGGGGAGGGTCTCGGAGCCTGGCCTCCAGCCCGAGCCCAAACATCTACACTGCAATTTTTAGCCCTCACAGCCCCAGCCCGAGTCAGCTGACCTGGGCCAGCTGCAGCCATGCCATGGGTTTTTCACTGCAGTGTAGGCATACCAGTGTGTCTTTCTAAAGTTTGAGCTTCAAACCCTTTTTGTGTGACTATATGGCTTCAAACTTGGCTTTAGTCTCACAAAATGCATGTACAACACACATAGTATAAATTCTTATGGAAAAATATATATGGACTTAGTCTTTGTCATGTATCTTCCCACTGAAATGAATAACTCTGCTAAGTACACGTAGCATTACATTTTTGGTCTAGAAAATACTCCAGACTGCTTCCAGACGGCATGGGTAGGCAACTCTGGATTTACAGCTACCAAAAATTCACTAGACAAGCTGAGCCCGTTATAAATTTTGTATATATGTATATTAAATCCTTTTTATGTAACCTTCACTCATGCAAACAGAATTTTAATTAAAGCTATTTTAGGGTGGTGTTCAGCGGGTTGGAGATTAAAAAAGAAACATGCTATTTTCCCAGAGTCATTCAAATATTTTTCATGATAGGCCGTGATTTTTCTTCATCATTATTTTCACGCTGTTGAAATGATGAATTACCCAAGTTGTTCAGTACATAGAGAGACAGGGTCTCAGGCAACTCCACTGGGGGATTGGTGGGGGAGAGAGGAAGAAAGGAGGAGTTAAAAATGGGGACAATTTAAATTAGTCATCGGTGACCGAGAAAGTAGAACAATACCCTAGACACACAGTGAAATGTGGAGGGAAAAAATCTCTTGATAACTGTACAATTGCTGCAGGAATTGACACAACGATGTTCCATGCGGTTAATTTATACTTCTTGGGCCTACATTAGAGGAGATTTCTGAAGTTCATAATAGCTCAGAGCTCATTATGGATTTGGCAAAAAAGAAAAAAAAAGTGAAAGCTACTTTTATAGCACAGAAAGCAGAGAAAAGTATCTTTCCTAACCTGCCTCAGAAGTGGACTCACATAGGGATGAGAGACACGGTTCTTTGACTAATTCAGTTTGATTGTGAAAGTTCATGGGGTAGACTGCCTTGTAGTGTTTAGTCTGGCTGAACATTCATGTTTCACATGAACCTGAGAAAAGCCAAATACATGAGTGTTAGTGTTTGTTTTTCCATTAGCACTTTTTAAATCTCATATACAGGTCTGTCGCATCTTACGCGCATTTAACATGCACGATTTCAGCTTTACATGGTCGGCAAAAACAAGAAAAAAACAAAAAAAGAGAAAAATAACAATTTAAGTACTGTTTCTGTAGTGCAGGCAATTCCACCCACCATTACATTGAATGTAATTTTGACTATAAGCGATTTTCGCTTTACGCGCTGACTGCGGAACGTAACCCCAGTGTAAGATGAGACAGACCTGTACCAATTTTTGGACCCAAACACCATCAGATCTGATCTTGTAGTACATTATTTCCACCATCTAGGAACGCAAATACCATGAAAAGATGAAATCTTGCATTACTGAAGCCTGATAAGTGACACTAAGTTATCAAAAGGCCAAGGGAAAAAATGTAAATAAACATACCAGATGTTTACAATTTGGTACTTCATGGTTTCTAAAAGCCCAGCCACCAGCAGAGGATATACACTTACATACCACTACAGGCTGTGCCGTCTAATGGATAGGGCACCTAACTAGGGATAAGGAAGGCTGATTCTGTTCTCAACTCTGATCTGAAGAAGAGCTCTGTGTAAGCTCAAAAGCTTATCTTTTTCACCAACAGAAGTTGGTCCAATCAAAGATATTACCTCATCCACCTTGTCTTGCTAATATTCTGGGACCAACACCACATACAACTCTACAACTGATCTATCGTGTAACTTTCAGCAAGTCGCCGTGCCTCAGTTTCCTTATGTCTTGCATATTTACATTGCAAGCTCTTCAGGACAAGGACTGTCTCTAACTATGTGTTTGTACAGTGCCTAACACAACAGGCCATAAATCACAGTTGTAACTGCTTGTGAATTCTTTGTGATTATATGAGTGCAATCATTAAACCTTAATATAGCCAGCTGCTCTGCTTTCCTCACCTACAGAGCAACTGCAATTTTGCAGTGAAAAGCAAACATTAGAACAGGTTACCTGTGAAGTAAATACACATGAGTAATTTCATCACCCCCCTGCTAAGAGTTATATTTTCCAAAGCCCCCATGAAACAATCCCTCCTGAAACATTTCCAGTGGATAGTGGTTCAAAGTGTCTCAGCAGATTTACATGTTTTCTGTTGTGTTCCCCTCTTTTCAAATACTTTCTCCTTTTTTTCCTCCTCCTTCTGGAAGAGGGACTGAGACACTCCTGACACCTTCTTTCATAGACAGGAGCAGGGGGCACTCAGAGACATCTATAATTTCAATGAAGGTCAGTGATTTATTACAGATAACACAGAAGTGGTACAGCTAGTCAGCCCTGGTTCCAGGTTTAGTGAGGTCTTCCAAACTAATCCCTAAAATGCCTAGCAACTCCGCTCTCACCCGCCCTTCTTAAATCCTGAAAGTTATTCCTTGCCCGAGTCAGAGTTATTCCTTGCTAGACTCCTGCAGCTACTGATCAATTTCATCCTGAAATTGCTAGTTTGCCAAGCTGGGATTCAAAGAATTTACCAGTTCCATTATTAGAACATAAGAACGGCCATACTGGGTCAGATCAATGGTCCGTCTAGCCCAGTATCCTGTCTTCCAACAGTGGCCAGTGACAGGTGCTTCTGAGGGAATGAACAGAACAGGGCAACTATCGAGTGAATCATCTCCTGTTGTCCAGTCCCAGCTTTTCGCAGTCTGAGGATTAGGGACACCCTGAGCACGGGGTTGCATCCCGGACCATCTTGGCTAATAGCCATTGATGGACCTATCCTCCATGAAATTATCTAATTCTCTTTTTAACCTAGTTATAGTTTTGGCCTTCACAACATCCCATGCAAACTAGTTCCACAGGTTGACTGTGCGTTGTGTGAAGAAGTACTTCCTTTTGTTTGTTTAAAACCTGCTGCCTATTAATTTCATCAAGTGACCCCCGGTTCTTGTGTTATGTGAAGGAGCAAATAACACTTCTTTATTCACTTTCTCCACACCATTCATGATTTTATAAACTTATATCATATTCCTGCCATAGTTATCTCTTTTCCAAGCTGAACATTCTCAGTGTTTTTAATCTTTCCCATATGGAAGTTGTTCCATATCCTTAATCATTTTTGTTGCCCTTTTCTGTACCTTTTGCAATTCTAAGATATCTTTTTTGAGACGGGGTGACCAGGACTGCATGCAGTATTCAAGCTGTGGGTGTACCGTGGATTTATATAATGCAATTATGATATTTACTATCTTATTATCTATCCCTTTTTTAATGTTTCCTAACATTCTGTTAGCTTTTTTGACTGCCGATGCACATGGAGTGAATGTTTTCAGAGAACTATCCATAGTGACTCCAAGATCTCTTTCTTGAGTGGTAACAGCTAATTTAGACCCCATCATTTTGTATGTATAGTTGGGATTCTGTTGTCCAATGTACATTTCTTTGCACTTATCAATATTGAATTTCATCTGCCATTTTGTTGCCCAGTCATCCAGTTTTGTGAGACCCTTTTGTAACTCTTTGCAGTCTGCTTTAGACTTAACTATCTTGAGTAATTTAGTATCATCTGCAAACTTTGCCACCTCACCGTTTACCTCCCTTTTCCAGTTCCTTTATGAATATGTTGAACAGACAGGTGCCAGTAGAGATCCTTGGGGACTGCTATTTAGTTCTCTCCAGTGTGAAAACTGATAATTTATTCCTACCCTTTATTTCTCATCTTTTAACTAGTTACTGAGCCATGAGAGGACCTTCCATCCTATCCCCTGACTGCTCACTTTACTTTCCTTCATTTCTGCTCATGACCTAGTAGTTAGTCAGTAGGACCTAGGCCAAACCTCTCATAGCTTTCCTTTCTACAGTAGACTCTGTCACTTTTTTTATTTTTAAGCACACACCCGTCTCATATTCACTTCTCACTAATTCATATCTCACTAATCATTTGAGTCTAGTGCCCTAACTGAGCTAATCCATAACCTATAGGCAAGAGGCAATTGGTTGGAGTTCCCATCTCCCAGGATTCTGCATGCAATTAACATGGCTCAGGAGAGTTATACTGCAGTAAATGAAGAAAATTTCCCTCATGAGTCGACACGACTCAGCCTCTGAAACCTTATTCACGGTTGGTTTCTCCCTATGTGCAAAACAATGCAGGAAAAAAAAGTTAGCAAAGTTCCAGTTCGTTAGGGCTCTACTCTCAAAATATTCAAATTAAATTTCCCTGAAAGAAGAAGAAAGAGATTCACAATATTTCAGGAGAAAACCAAACACACAAGAAAAAAGACTCTCATCCATCCTGACTTGCTGTAACCCATCTCCTTTATTGAAGGGGCAGAAAATAGAAGAATAATGTTGTGGGTATTTTGGGGGTTGGTTCACAAACAGACTCAGGGCTTGGCAACATCCCCTCAATTAGCTTGGAGCAAGAAGACACCATTCAAGATGTACATTCATAAATTAGCATTTATAATGCTTTATGTGTTCATGAACTAATTAATCTTTTCACCCCAATGTAATGTAAGCATATCAGTGTTATTACAGATGGGCAAACAGATACAGAGAGGATAAGAAAAGATGACCAAGACCACTTGTGATGTTGGTGGCATAGCTGGGAATAGAACCCAATAACCCCAACTCCATATCTCCTGCTCTAACTACTAGACATATCTGCCTCACCCAAAGGACACAAAACTTCTCCCATTGAAGTAAATGTGACTTTTGCTATATACTTCACCCAGAACATGATTGGGCCCATAAAGTATCCTGTAAAGATGATGTCCAATGAATACGTCAGCATGATCAGAGAGAACCCTGCTGTCCAGAAGCAGACAATGTCTCTGAAAGACTGGCACTGCTGCTGCCCATCACTTACAGCAGGGGTTCTCAAACTGGGGGTTGGGACCCCCGAGGGAGTCGTGAGGTTATTACATGGGGGGTTGTGAGCTATCAGCCTCCACCACAAACCCCACTTTGCCTCCAGCATTTATAATAGTGTTAAATATATTAAAAAGTGTTTTTCATTTATAAGGGGCGTCGCACTCAGAGGCTTGGTATGTGAAAGGGGTCAGGTTGAGAACCACTGACTTACAGAGAATCACATCAGTTTCCTTCTCATGTCTCCTTTTGCTTTGTTTACATCCATTTTCTGGCAGAGTAGGTCTTAAATAAAAAGCAGTGCAAATGATTGCTTGGGTCCACACTTTGACACACCAATTCACAGACCCATCCAATTTCTCCTTCTGGGAATTTCCCCTCCTCAAACAATGGGCCAGACATGAAGGTTGTTCACCACTTCCTCTCCTTCTTCAACATCTTGGGATCCCTCTAGCTGTAATACCAACCCTGCTTTTAGACTCTGGCTCATATCTCTGATACTCTGGTTTTTATACCCTGCTTTCCCTGGGCTGACAACGGCTGTGAGACAGAGGACTGAGGGTTTGTGTTTTTGACTTCTAACTTAGAATCATAGAATCAGAAGGGACCTCAAGAGGGCATCTAGTCCAGTCCCCTGAACTCATGGCAGGACTAATTATCTAGATTGTATTGCCTTTGGTTTGCCTCTGTCTATATTTCTTTCACAGCCAGCTGGGGCCGAAAGCAGTTTTTCTTTGTACTTAGCATAGTCTGCGTCGATTCTTGACCTTGAACGCAGACCAACTTTCTCTTTATCTCTGGGCCAAGCTAAATTTCAAATTAACCCGTTCCTAGACAATTACTCACACTGTGTCAGAGGTCTTTTTGGTGATTAAAAGCTCCTCTGAGAGCTATGATCTTACCTAGATTGAAGGTACCTTCTAATGGGCATTGTTTAGATAGATTTTCACATGTGTAAAGATTCCAATTCGCTAAATACCTGCTGGTTTTAGGACCATAATGTATGTACATGTAATATGCTGGGGTACCCTTAGGGGGTGAGGTGGAATGTTTAGACTGTCCCTCCCCCATTTTCCACTTACACATACAGGGAGGGTGCCCTGTCCGCGCTAGCGGCTCATAAACTAAGGATCTCTCCCTACAGGGTACTCACACGGGAGAGACTAACGAGGATGACCACAACTCTCCTACACCTCCCTTCAGCAAAGAGCGTCGGCTAGTCTCTGGGAGACGGCGACGCTTACTCTGATTGCATCCAGTGAGATGATCAGATTGTCAGTAGCCCACACGGAAAGGAAAGGGGAGGGAAGATGGGTTCACACACTCCTAGACCCAGGTAGCTTCCTCGCCGGACTATGCCAGGCCGCGTCAGCCCACCGTGGGTCGGATCTCCTAAAGATCCACTAGTTACCAGGCTTGCATTAGAGTAGTCCTGGTCACGAGCTTTCGCTTCACAGGGTACTCTGGGCGTCTTCTGGTAACAGTCACTCACACTGGTGTACATACACACACACCAAGGCCTCTCTTATTTTTTTTGTTTTTTTTTGTTTTTGTTTTTTTATTTTTATTTTTTAACCACGATGCATCTTTACCTGGTCCGGACCCAATACCATGAGGTGGTATGACAACCCCTCTTGAGGCGGTAAAAACCCCTCAGCACCGGTGCATTCTAATGCATTTACCTATGCATTACCTTATGCATTTACCTATGCATTACCTTATTGGCCAACTCAGCAGTTCCCAGTACTGCTACAAACTAACCTTGTTGGGGCCTTTCCCCAATACCACTTGCATCTGATCTTGCTGCACAGTCAATAAGTTCAGATGGCGTGAGCCCAACAGAGACAGATGTCCCCACGGACAGTCCTCCTCCGATACCCCAATAGAGATTTCAAAAGGTCTCATACCTCTCATGTGGCGCCATGGGGTTCGAAGGGGAATGATCCGTAGTAGCCGTCTGTGGGTCCGTGGGCGTTGCCATCCCGGATGAGCCCCCAAATTGTCGGAGAAAAACTCAGTTCTCGCTTTTTCTTTGGGTGCAGCAAAATCAAATACTTTATTCTTTCTCTAGTAATTACAATAGAGGGAGGGAGTGTCCTAGGACACAGGGTCGCCCCAGTCCCGGACAGGTCTCTCAACTGGTAAACAATTACAGCAAGCATTTATACCTTTGTTACAGACAATAACTAGCAATAATACAGCCAATAATGAGCAACAACTGCATTTTGTTTATACATAAGCCATCCTGCTATCTTATTTTTCTCACTCCTAGAAGACACCAGTCTGCATATTTGGTTACAAGTTGCAAGGTCGTAATAACTTTTTATACAGTTCTTTGCCTCTCGCCTCACACCATCCTCGCTTCTGCAAGTCTCACGTCATTAGGGTTACAGTGTGGCCTGACTCTTGCTAACTGACTGACATGCATTAAGATCCCCTTCAAATCCTTGTTAATTCTTTCCCTGCTTCCACAGTACCTTTGCCATATGTTTGACAAGGGCTGGTACTTTCCAGTTGCAGACACTTGACACACACTTTTGACACCCTACGCCTATTCTACTTCCACGCAGTAGGAGGAGAAAGAGCCAATGAACTCTGTATATGTGCCTTTACTTTAGCTCATGAATTCCTTTGGGGGCATATACTGCAAGTTGCAGCAGTTGTGATCAAGAATTAGGGAGTATGCGGAACCTTTAATAGTGATGTGGAGGAAACAGAAGTGTTATTTGCAGTGTTATCCACCCAAACCCATTATTGCTTGATACTAAAGCTGTGTGCCGGAGGGACATCCTACTTCACATAGGATTTTGAGATTTTGAAATTTGGATTTCCGTCAAATTGGTTAGAAAACCAAAAATTGCTGAATTCTCAAGAAAAACCCTGAACAAAAAATCATTCTGGTTTGATCAAAATGGTTCATTTCAACTAAATCATTTCATTCATTTTATTTGATTTTTTTATTTTGTATTATATCATCAAATATAATAAAACACAAAATATTTTTGTTCAAATCTAGGTCATTTAAAAAAAAACCCATTTCATTCTGAAAATGTCAGGAGGTTTTGACAATGTAAGAATTCCCCCCCCTCCCATGCCCCAGTTTTCTTCCAAAAAGAAATTTAAGTGAAATAGACATAATTTGATTTTGTTAGAACTGCATATTCCACTGGACTATGGTTCTGTTGAAGGTTCTCCAATCAGCACTTCTTGACACCTTTGTCCCCAGAATAAAGGTACTACTAATTCATGAGTGGGTACAACAATTTAATGGATGGATCTGAATGTAGGCAGCCAGACAACTACAAACCTATATTAAGGGGGACTGCAGAGGTGGGCATTTATACCTGACTAAGGCTATGTCTACACTACACAGCTTTTGGTGACACGGCTAAAAGTGTAGCTGTTGTTTGTTGGCTCTCCTGCCAACAAAACACTTCCACCCCCAATGAGCAGCTTAGCACTGTAGGCAGGAGAGCGCTCCTGCAGGAAAAGCACTGTTCACACTGGCACTTGTCGTCGGCAAAACTTTTGTCTTTCGGGAGGGTGCTTTTTTTTAACACCTCTGAACGACAAATTTTTGTTTTTCACTTGCCAGTTTAGACAAAGCCTAAGTGGAGTGGGTTGTCTATCCTGAATTATCCTTAAACAATAGGTCCTAATTCTGCTCAAAATTACACCAGCCAATGGATTTATACTAGTGTAACAGCACAGGATTTTCTCCATTTCTTTCATGGCTGTATTAGTTGCCATGTAGATCCTTTGAATCAGGTGTTACAATGGGACGGTATAGAGAAATATTATAACAGCACCTCCATTTCATGAGAGAAACTAGAAGAATTGGCCAAAACAATTTACTCCAGGGTGCCCTTATAGCCTTTAAACATGGTAGGCATCAAAATCAGCTGTCTACACACTACATTGATTCAAATGTGCTTTTTACTTAGGTGATCGTTTAATTTTCTTTTTAGTATCAGGGGGTAGCTGTGTTAGTCTGTATCCACAAAAACCATGAGGAAGAAGTGGCTTTTTTACCCACGAAAGCTTATGCCCAAATAAATCTGTTCGTCTTTAAGGTGCCACCAGACTCCTCGTTGTTTTAATTTTCTATTTGTGAACGTTTGATTCTTTATTTCCAGGAGCTGGAGTTTGCTGACCTTGTCGTACTGAAACCCAAGTACAGTGTAATGCACAAAGTTTCCAGAATAGAACACATGAATCTACAGGCATACGTTGAGCTGTTTGTACCGTGTGGGCAAGATTCACAAGGGACTCCAAAGTCTAACTGCCACTTTAGCTGCCTCAATCCTGGGGTCAGGCACCACTGATATTCACAAAGCCCTTGTTTAATTGCTGCCAAATTTTGTAAGTACCAAAACTCACTCAAAGGCCAAGGTTTTGTGGTAAGAGTTCCCCAGGTGCCAATGTTTCTGCTTCTGTTTGCACTCAGTGCTGCTTCACTCTAGGCATCCAGACACCTAAGCCCCAGTGTGATGCGCAAACTGGGGGAAGATCAGCATTCCTCCAGCTAACTTGCCTGCAGGGCCCAATCCAGTAGATGTACTCAGAGTCCACTTACTGGAATTGGCTCTGCACTCAAGCTTACATAAAATGGCTGAGGGGGAGGTGAAGGAGGACCTCCCTCTGAACTTTGAGGCCGGTGATTCGAGTACTCAAATATCTTCTGTAAAGCACTTGGGAATCCTTGAGTGAAAGGTCCCATAGAAGTGCATGCACCATTTATAAAAGAAAATGTACCATCATTTACCTAATCACTGAATTTCAGCAAGTTATGTGTAACAGGAAGGCAGTGAAAAATCTCAGATGATCGGAGTGTTCAGTACTTACTGGTTATTAGTCAAATGGCTAACTCTAAAATTAATGAGTTTGAAAGTCTCAACAACCACCATAGTCTACTTTTTCGGAGAGGTTTTGGAATGTTAAGAAAAAAATAATTTGGAGACCTTACAACAAGTATAAAGGGACTAGTTTGAAACAGTCTTGAAATGGAGATTTTCCTCTTCTCTGAAGTATAGCATCTGCATCACTGGGAATTAGGGAAGAGCATGAAAGGGTAAGACGAGGAAATCCTATTTATGAAGAATATTCCCCTACTCACTATAGAATGCAGATATCTCAGCAGTGCAGATGGATCTGCATACTGATGGAGAGGCGACATGGGGCATTTGTGAGGCATGTTGGATTTGACTGAGCTCCCTGCAGGCAGACGGTCTGCTTGCTCTCCTATGATAGCCTGATGAATTCACATTTAAAAGCATGGAAGCTTATGCCAATTTTTGGTGCTACTGTGCTTCTCTTCTGCTGCCTACAAGAATGGGCCAGCTTCCCCCTCATTAATCAGATAAGAAGGGAGAAGGGACCCCTTAGCTAGAGAATAAACCTCCAAGTGAGAGATTACTTTTTTCCAATCATCTCATCGATGGGCAATGGGAATAGGAAAAATATCACAGCAGAAAGATCACTGCAGCCAAACACAGTCTTGCTGGCCAGTGTGCCTACAGAGAAACAGCTCTGCTGGATGTCGGGTGCCAGATTGTTGAGATGCCAATAGAATCCTAGGACGAAATCTGAGCAATTCCTGAAAGCATAGACATAATTATAGAGGGACGTGGGTGGAGTGTGCTGTCATAGATCTGTCCAGTGATACAGACATGGCTTAGCTGCTGTTCTCTGTTTCACAACACCTATGCCTTCCATTAAGGATCTTGTAGCACCCCATGAATATCAGTTAAGCCACACAAAACCCAGTCGAGATAGGTATTACATTTATCACCCCTTTATTACTGATGTAGAAAAGGAGACGCGAAGAGGTCGAGGTCCTTATTTCCAGAGGCGCTGAACATCTGAAGCTTCACTTGAAGTCAATGGGAGCTGCAGCTGCTCAGCACGTCTTGTTATCAGGAGCTAAGTGACTAGTCCAAGATGACACAGCAAGTCAGTGACAGACCTAAGCATAGAGCTCAGAAGTGCTGACTCACTAGTAGAGAGCACTACCTTGCCTTCCTGAGTCAGAGAAAATAGTCCAGAGAGGGACGCCTACAGGAGATGCAGGTTCATCTGATGTATTTGTATTAGGAGCATGCAGTGCCATTCACTGGTGATTAGTATGCAGACTTGGGGGAAGCCTTTCTGGGAAAAAAAATACTAGTGTTTGGGAACCTATTATCCAAAAACCAGCTTTTTGTTTCTTAGTGGGGAAATGTAGGAGGGAGGGGCACAATTACCTCCTCTGTTCCCAAGCACTGAAATGGCCCTGCATTATAAAATGTACCTTGTTCGCCAGGAGTTCATCTCATTAGTGGTTCCTCTCCTTCACCATGATGGATGCAAAGCTCAAGATTCCTACATGGCTATGTGTGTAAAACCCCACTGCAGCATGTACATGTATTAGCCAGGCTCCCTGATGTCAGCTCCCATTATTTCCCTTCCCTATCCATGGAGGCCCAGGCTGGGGGCCGATGGGGGGCAAGCAGGGGGCGCAGAACTCCGGGGCTGAGAGCAGAGATAGTGAGATCCTCTGAGCCTGGGGCCGGGCGGGAGATGACAGCTCCTCCGGCTGCTGGGGAAGAGCGAGCTGCACTGGCCTTGGGGGGCGGGGGAGAAGGAGAGCCAGCCTCACCGGCCTCAGGGCTACAGTGGGTTTAGCCAGCTCCTCCGTCTGTGGCATGGGGGGAGAGAGGCAGCTCCTCTGGGCGCGGGGGCGGGGGGGAGGAGGGGATATAGAAAGTGCCCCTCCAAAAGCGGCTACATTTTTATTCCTGTGCAGGCTTTGGTGTCCTTAATGAAACGCGTCTTAGTCCATTTCCAGATGAAGAGGTGTTCAGGTCGCAAGAAACTGACGCTAATTGTCCTCCCTCCTGGCAATCCCATCAGGAATCAAAGCGTGAATGGACCTGGGGAGTGAACTACCTCTTCCGCCTTAGAAGACCTCCACAGAACACTAGAAACAAGACCAGCTGCGGCACCACAACCTAGAGGCGGTGCCCCGCTGACTCATCCATCAACTCCAGCTGTTTAATATGCAGGAGGTTTTCAATGGCATGCGCTAATCAGGGACACAGGCTAAAACAGAATCACACAGTGTTCCCAGAAGCTCATAATCTCCACACGCATCCATAGCCTTGGCTTGCTTTGAACCATCCTGCCATGCTCTAATGCCAGACACATTGCTGGCACTGCTTTGCGCCCCCTCCCGTAAACAAGGGTATGATTTTGCCCACTATTTATAAAATGAGCCATCCAAATAGGACCCAAGTACCATTTAGATCTTTGCTTCTGAGCACGGATCAGGAACTGCTACCAGCACATACTGTTCAGACTGATCAGCATGATAGATACTTCTGCAGTGAGTATATTTTAACTGATTTAGTACATGTGTGCAGTCACCATCTGGTATGTGTTGGCATCATTCTGTGTTATAAGAAAACTAGGTTCGGGAAAAAGGAGGGCTCGCCATTCTGCTTTAAGACTGAGGTTCTCGCTCATATATTCTTTTTCAAAGTTTCCGAAACAAACCGCAGCGCGCAACAAAGTCATTTCACTTATCCCTTTGCGTAGCCTGCTGTCACTAGTGTGTCTTCAAACAAGGGTGCAGTCCTCCTACCGGAAACTAAGTGAAATATGTAGGCTGGAGCCATCAATATGGAAGGAACACTGTTCCTTCCCAAGAAAAGCTGGAGAGAGAGTTTTTAGAAGATATTCCTGGAAAATATTCTTGGATGACCATCTCTGTGTTCCTGACCAGGACTTTGGAATGGTCAAGCTGGAGGCTGCCCCCGAAGCACCTTTTACATTAAAGGTTTCATGTGAAAACCAACACTTGCTGGGACATGAAACTCCTGGAAACATTCAATCAGTATCATAACAGTATTTTCAAGGAGGCGATGATCTACATATCTAATAAGACTCTATGGTCTTTATTTTAGAGAATTGGACTATTTATCTGGCACATTCCATTTCCCTGATCATGCAACTGGCTTTCCATTTTTTAATGCAAATATACCCCTGCAGGAGTGAATATATTGAGAGGGCCAGAGTGAACATGGTGCAAGCAGATGCAACCCTATTGCCTTTAGTGGGCTTGCACCCATGCACACTAGGGCTGAGTTTAGTCCAGAATTTCTAAATCTTAGAAATTAAGTAAGGTGCCTTAGAAATACATCAGAGTATGGTTACTTTGGATAGGAAAAGAAGGAAGCAGAAAGCAAATGATCACAGGGTGCTGACTGTTTGAGGCAGTTGGGGTGTGGGGAGTGGTGGTGACAAAGCTACAAAGAAGCTTCTCTTTATAAGTTATGCTGGCAGCATTGCCTAGTGGTCTGAGCCCCAGGCTGTCTAGGTATTGTTATGGCCCTTATCACTGTAGCATCGGAACATCTCATAATTGTTTATAGAGTCAGTCTAAAATTACTCCTGTGAAAGAGAATTAACATTATTCCCCTTTCACAGATGGGAAACTGAGGCACTGAGATGTTACTATGACTTGCCCAGCATCCCACAGGAAGCCCAAAGCAGAGCCAGGAACTGAGCCCACATTGGGCAGAAGGAATTTCTCAGTTCTTCTCCCAGCTCTGCCACTATACGTTTGACCTCAGGCAACTCACTTGACCTCTGGGTCTGAATAAAATAAAACCACCCACAAAACTGTGAGAAAGATCAAAGCTGGCTCTCAGCTTTGCCCTTAAAGCTCACTCCTAATAATAATAGAGAGCTCACTGGGGGGGCGGGTGAGAGGTGTGGGTACTAGTGTGGCATGTTCACACAGCCCTTTGAAGATCCAAAGTGCTCCATAAATGCTACGCATTATTAACTGCATGAATCAACCATCTTCAGAGCATCGTCCCCTTGCTAGAGAGGGGAGAGCAAATTCTCTTCCTTCCTTAATGATTAAAAAAATCTAATGAAGTTATTCATTAAAAAATACTTAAAAATAGATCAAATGATTTCCCAGTCCCATGATAATCCCTTTGACTGCCCCCATGTTGCAGTGCACTGTATCATAGGCGAGATCAAAGTACACGTCTGAAACTGGCAAAACAATCCAGCAGAGAAGAAAAGCTTCTTCTGCTGCAGATAAATAAAATACTATTTCCAGATAACATCTCGGTGCTGATCAAAATAGCCGCTTTTCCAATTAGTTTTCAAAGAATTCTTAATTGTTAGAGATTTAATCTGGAGCTGTGCAGATTTTTCCAGTCAGGAACCTGTTTTACAGGGAGCTTATTACCCCCAGGGATTTAAGTTACAGACAGGTTTTAGTAAGCAGCAGCAGTCTGCCTGTCAGGCAGGTGACAAGAAAAAGGGGAATCTGTCTCAGACGCAGGAGAGAAGGGTGTTTGGGCTGCTGTTCCCTGCAGTAATTTAGAGCACATAGCTATCTGTTCTGAACTGGCAGCAGATCTCACATCTGCATAAGGGACCTTGCCTTTAAATTATAATAGGCATGATACTTAAAAATATATATCTATGTCTGTCTGTGTGTGAGAGAGAACATCCCAGTCTCTCTCTCTGCTTTTATACTTCCTATTAATTCAAACCATGGGGGTATGAACCAAAACGTCTCCTTTCTATTCTGGAATTGGGTGCCCATGTTCACCGAGTAATTTTTGCAGTGTGCTGTGCAAAAATAAATAAACAAACAAATAAAAAAGCAGCTTCTATAACATGTGGGGAGTTGCCGGTTCAAAGCCAAAGTAAAACAGTAGGAGGAAAAAATGTTCACCTCGCAGACAGGTGACATTTTGAAGCGCAACAACAAGAGATTGTTTCCTGTCAAGCAGCAATAATAGGAGGAAGAACAAAACCTTAAACCCCAAAGAAAAGTGTACGTCCCAGGCAAGCGACGATGGAGGGATTTCTAATTCTTCAGCAGATGACAGTGTGGGGATTTAATGCTGTCAGGCAGGTATGACAGTGTGAGAAAAGTGACTCAGAGCCAGATGCTATCTGGAAGATAACTGCCCAACCTGCCAGCCTGTAAGGGGAGTATCCATCTACTCCCACCTGCATTTGGAGTCTGCCTCTGAGGCAGCTCTCCTGCACCGCTACTGACTTGCAAGGCACATCCAGTACCTTGCATTGTCCTTGTGCTGAGGGAGCAGCTGCCCTTTGCTCTGTTAACTACCGAGGAGACAGGGGGAGTTTGAGACAGAGTAGCAGGTGCAGAGGGGGTTCAGGGACAGGAGACAGGAATGATTAGTGGCATGTGGTTTGGAAGGTGAACATAAGAACGGCCGTACCAGGTCAGACCAAAGGTCCATCTAGCCCAGTATCTGTCTACCGACAGTGGCCAATGCCAGGTGCCCCAGAGGGAGTGAACCTTACAGGCAATGATCAAGTGATCTCTCTTCTGCCATCCATCTCCACCCTCTGACAAACAGAAGCTAGGGACACCATTCCTTACCCATTCTGGCTAATAGCCATTTATGGACTTAACCACCATGAATGTATCCAGTTCTCTTTTAAATGCTGTTATAGTCCTAGGTGGATTGGAAACTCCCATTTATCCTCTCAACAGGGCAATGAAGCAGGATCTATTGCATAGGTATGCTCAGCAGAGTTCAATTATTATTTTTTTGCAATTTTGACAATATCTGTTTTATTTTTTATTTTTAATATTTTTTCTTTGATTTTTAATTGTTTTAATTTTTACAGTTGCTGGAAATCAGGAGGGTGAGTAGGGTAGGAATTAGGGTAGCACAGACTGTGAGGCTGCAGGAGGCTTCCTGCCCGGCTGAGGGGCCCAAGACACCTGGGTGCAAGGTACAAAGGAGGCTGCAGTCCTGGCCAGCACAGCAGAGACCTGTGGCCATAGTCGCAAGGAGCAGGACAGCCACTCTGCTGTTGAATGGTTCCTGTCTCTGGGATGGAGCCATTCAATGGTGGGGTGGCCTCTGGAATGGCTGGGGGTTTGTTCTCATGCTCCTTGCAGTCCTGGCCAGTGGTCTCTGCTCTGCTTCGCCAGGACCTCAGCCTTCCCTGCACCTTGAGCCTGTAAGGACTGGGTGTCACCAGCCCTGTCGCCATGGAGGGAGCCCTCTGCAGCCCAGTTGTCATGGTCCTGCTACCTCCCTCCCATGACAATGGGGCTGCAGGGGGCTCCCAGTGCGCTGCCGAGCCAGTGACACCCAATTCCTACAGGAGCACTTGTACGGACTGTTACCGATTGATATATTTTTGTCGTTGATTTCAGTGTGTCAACTGAAATGGACAGTACCAACATCTATAGAGGTAAATCGAATCCTGCCAAGCCTATGGACAGGGCACTGGACCTGGAGCCAGGAGACATGGGTTCTAATTTTGCCACTGACCTGTTGTATGATCTTGAGCAAGTCACTTCCTTTCCCTGGGCCTTTGTTTCATCTCCCACCTTTTGACTGTCCAGTCTAGGTAGAATGTGAGTGTGATGGGTTGCACCCCCCGGATGCCCCCTGATGTACTGGGGGTACCACTGAGCCTGCCTATTCCACCAGCCTTGGCTCCCTCACACTGCCCTGCGGAGCTAGGCCCTCAAGCCTCCTCCAGGACACACCCAAGTAGGGACACACCCGGCTGCAGAAAGACACAGGCCTTGTCTACACTGCCACGTTTCTGCGCAGTAAAGCAGCTTTCTGTGCTGTAACTCCCGAGGTGGACACACTGCCATGCCACTTAGTGTGCAGAAACTGCGCAGTTGCAGTGCTGTAAAAATACCACCCCGACGAGAGGCGTACAGCTTTCTGCCCTGGGGCTACAGCACTGCGATGCCAGTGCAGACACCCTGGTCGATGACAGCGCTGCAGTTGGCCTCCAGGAGGTGTCCCACAATGCCTGTTCTCGCCTCTCTGGTAATCGGTTTGAACTCTACTGTCCTGCCCTCAGGTGACCAAGTTTAAGCCCCATCCCTTAAATTTCTTGGGAATTTTGAAAGTCCCCTTCCTGTTTGCTCGGTGATGCATGCAGTGGTCTCAGCGCATCTTTCCAGGTGGCCATGGCTGCTCCATGCACCAGGTGATCCCCGGCTTGGAGCAATGTCAAGCTACTGGACCTCATCAGCATTTGGGGAGATGAGGCTGTGCAGTCCCAGCTGTGCTCCAGCCAGGGCTGGCTCCAGCTTCTTTGCCGCCCCAAGCAGCGAAAAAAAAAGAAAAGAAAAACCCAATTGAGCTGCCACCGAAGTGCCACCGAAGAGGAAGACAGGGAGTGAAGGGCCTACCGCTGAATTGCCGCCAAAGACTGAAGTGGACCGATTAAGCTGCTGCCAAAGTGCCACTGTCGCCGACCCGGATCTGCCGCCCCAACAATGCTGCTCCTTTCTATTGGCTGCCCCAGGCACCTGCTTCCTTTGAAGGTGCCTGGAGCCAGCCTTGGCTCCAGCCATAGGAATTATGATACCTACGGGCAGATTTCACAATGCATGACAGAAATGGGCCATGACCGGGACACACTGCAGTCAAAGTGAAGGAGCTGCGGAATGCCTACCACAAGGTGCGGGAGGCAAATTGCCACTCCGGTGCTGTGCCCATGAGCTGCTGGTTCTACAAAGAGCTGGATGAGATACTTGGTGGTGACCCCATCTCCACTGCGAAGGCCTCTGTCGATACTTCAGTGGCTTGTGTGCCAGTCGAGAGTGGACCAAGCCAGGAGGATGAATTCTTGGATGAGGATGTGGAGGGGGAAGGATACCCAGAGGCAGAGGACAACTCAGAGGCCAGAGATGCAGGCAGCCAGGGGCTCTTCTCTACCCCAGAGGAGGCTAGGCAGCCACAGCTGTTAGAACTTGGCGAAGCACAAACAGGAGAGGAGGCCCCTGGTAAGTGGCTTTGATTTTGGGAATCGCTGAAGCAAGTTGTTGGGGGCAGGCGAGTTGCAGAAAGCAGACTTGTGTCTGTATGAAGAGCGTATCACCATATGCCTAGTCTGAGCAGTGGAACAGGGTGTTGATTGACTCCCTCACTTCACGGGAATCTGCCTCAGAAATCTTCACTAAACTCTCATGAAGATACTGGGCAATCCGCTGCAGCAGGTTCTTTGGCAGAGCTGCTTTGTTTCTTACCCCATTAAGGGTAACTTTTCCACACCATTCTGCTGTCACTGGAGGGGGGCACTGCTGCACACAGGCGAGCTGTATAAGGGTCACAGCGGAAGCCGCTGACTTGGAGAAGACCCTCCCTTGATTCCCTGCTCACCCTCAGCAGCGAGGGTAATGAACACAGCCTGTGGAAAATGTGGGGACAGTAATGATTATACAGCCCCCCCTACAGTGCAGGCTCTCCCCAAGAGCCATGTGCCCAGTGTACAGTACGGTCCTGGAACACTGATTTCCCCTGTGGTTACTCACCATTTTGGGGGGGTCTTGTGGCTCATGTGTGCTTGCCTGGGGTCAGCCACTTAGTGACAGGCATGTGAGTAGTGACTGTGTTTTAAATCACTGAATCAGTGGTCTCTGTGTTGCAAACAATACTGTGTCTGTAAAATATGGCATTTTGGCTTCACAGATATGACCTTGGGAGCCCAGCCTCCCTCTTTGTTATCACCAGCTGAACAGCTCTGCAGAATTAGAAAGCGGCCATGAAGAACTAAAGAGAACTTTCTGCGTGGTGTCATAATGTGCTCCATGGCTGAAAACCAAGAATTGAAGGAGTGAGACAGAGTGAGAAGAGGGACCGAAAGGAGAATGCGGCACGCCAGCACCAAGCCACTGAGTGGTTCTTAAATGTTACAGAGTGCCAAGTGGATATGCTCCAGGCGCTATTAAGACTGCAAACCGAGCAGCTCCATGCCCGCTGTGACGTTGCACTTCATATGTTTATGGAAATATGCTTATGAGTGTGAATATTATGTAACTGGAATATGCTTTATGCAAAAGGTCTCTTGTAAGGTATCATTACAAAGCTTATAATCTACTGAGTGTGTTCATCCTATTTGTATGAATGTATCATTCTTGTATCTGAAGCTAGAAATATGAAGTATTACTCTGAAGTCCTTTTGTAATTATGCTAATTGTGGGCCATTAATGGTGGCTTGGAATCTTGATGGCTGCCATTGAGGAGGACAGGACAATTGGTTGTGAATGGCTCTGTTTACTTGCAAACCTTCCTGTGTATCTGGATGCTGGACCTGGAAAAATGAAGGCTGGGGTCTCACAGGACATGTGTCCATGTCACATGATACTGGAATCCATCTTAAATCTGGTGCTTTTCCATTTAGAAGGAGGGGTGGGAACCCAGAGAGACAAAAGATTCCCGCCTTGTGCCAAAGATATAAAAGGGGGTGGAACAGAACAAAGGAGGCCTCGGGCATGTGAAATACCTTGCTTTTCACCTAAGATGCCTGCTGGAACTAACAAGGGCTGTACCAGGAGACAGGATTGGTCCCAGACTAGGAAGGAGTCTAGTCTGTGAAAGAAACTTATTGGAACATCTCTAAGGGTGAGATATTACCTGTATCAGTTTCTTAATCTATTAGGCTTAGACTTGCGTGTTTTGTTTTATTTTGCTTGGTAACTTACTTTGTTCTGTCTGTTATTACTTGGAATCACTTAAATCCTACTTTTTATACTTAATAAAATCACTTTTGTTTATTAATTAACCCAGAGTAAGTAATTAATACCTGGGGGAACAAACAGCTGTGCATATCTCTCTATCAGTATTATGGCGGGCAGACAATTTATGAGTTTCTCCTGTATAAGCTTTTTTACAGAGTAAAATGGATTTATTTGGGATTTGATCCCATTGGGAACTGGGTGTCTGGGTGCTGGAGATGGCTGACCAACTGAGCAGTTTTTGGTTCAAGTCTGCAGCTTTGGGGGTGGTGACCAGACCTGGGTTTGTGTTGCAGCAGGCTAGCATGTCTGGCTCAACAAGGCAGGGAAAACGGGCTCAGAGGTAATTTCAGCACATCAGGTGACAGTCCCAAGAGGGTCACTATGACCAAACCCATCACACCCACCCTTCCCTGTAGCCATTGTCACAAAACCCTTTCCCATGTTCCCCCCAGACACCGCCAACACACTCTTATCAACCTCCTGGCTCCAGTCTGTACCCACTGCCTTCCACTCCTCCCCTGTCACAGTCCAGTCCTGCAGACCCCCAGTACCCACTGCACTCAACACCCATCCCTCTGCAGTTTAGCCCTGCTGAAGTACCCACTGCACTGTACTCCAAAGGACAAGGTTGCATATGATACCTGGACATACACAAATCTTTAACCGTCCCAGGACTCCACCTCCTCCTGAGACCTTCCCTTCCCCCACCCCCCACAGCGTTGATGTGTTTTTTTGTTTGTCTCTCTCCTTCGGTTGTTTTTTAATAAAATAATTGTTTTGGTTGGAAAGCAATCTTTATTCCATTAATTGAAAGCAAACAGAGCCCTGCAAATCAACAGGCAATTTTCTTAAACCTTCACAGTGCATTGTCTGCACCAATCACAATCACCTCCTAGCATTACAAGCACTTCACTCCCAAGGATAGCAAAAAATATTAGTGGCTTTCAGCTTCAAATTGCTGCCTCAAGGCATCCCTGATCCGTATGTCCCTGCACTTTGCCCCTCTAATAGCCCTGGTCTCTGGCTGTTCAAATTCATCCTCCAGGTGCTGAGCCTCAGCGGTTCAGCCCCGAGTGAAGCTTTCACCCTACCCTTCACAAATATTATGGAGCATACAGCACGCAGCTATAAGTACAGGAATATTGTCATCAGCCAGCTCCAGCCTCCCATATAGGCAGCACCAGCAGGCCTTTAAATGCACACTCAACAGTCCTTCTGCACTTGCTCAGCCTGTTGTTGAATCGCTCCTTGCTGCTATCAAGTTGCCCTATGTATGGCTTCATAAGCCATAGCATTAAGGGGTAGGTAGGGTCTCCCAGGATCACAATGGGCATTTCAACTTCCCCTACAGTGATCTTCTGGTCTGGGAAGAAAGTCCCTGCTTGCAGCTTCCTGAACAGGCCAGTATTCTGCAAGATGTGTGCATCATGCACCTTTCTGTACCAGCCTGCATTAACATCTATGAAACGCTCACGGTGATCCACAAGCACCTGAAGGACCATAGAGAAATACACCTTCTGATTAATGTACTTGGTAGCTAAGTGGTCTGGTGCCAGAATTGGAATATGCGTGCCATCTATTGCCCCTCCACAGTTAGGGAAGCCCATTTGTGCAAAACCATCCACAGTGTCACACATATTGCCCAGAGTCACAGTCTTTCGGTGCAGGATGCGATTAATGGCCCTGCACACTTCCATCAACACGAGTCCAACGGTTGACTTTCCCACTTTGAACTGGTTAGTAACTGATTGGTAGCAGTCTGGAGTAGCCAGCTTTCACAGTGCAATCGCCATGTGCTTCTCGAATGACAGGGCAGCTCTCATTCTCATGTCCTTGCACTGCAGGGCTGGGGTGAGCTCATCACACAGTCCCATGAATGTGGCTTTCCTCATCCGAAAGTTCTGCAGCCACTGCTCATCATCCAAGACGTGCCTGATTATGTGATCCCACCACTCAGTGCTTGTTTCCCTGAGCCCAAAAGTGGCGTTCCACTGTGGCCAGCACCTCCATGAATGCCACAAGCAATCTCGTGTCATAGCTACTACACATGGCGAGATCAATGTCAAACTCTTGCCTTTGTAGTTTAAGGAATAACTCCACTTCCACTCGTGACATGTTAGTGAGAGTGAGCAGCATACTGGTCAGCAGTGCGGGATCCATTCCTGCAGACCAAAGAGGCCAAGTGTGCAGTACACAAACCTTTGAAAGATGGTGCTAAATGTGGACAGAAGCGCAGGATTGCTGGGATGTGAAGCAATGCATCACAGGACATTGTGACAGGACCCAGGATGCCCCGTGACCCCCTCCACCTTCCCACAACTCTTAGCGGCAGAAGAGGAAGAGATGCTCTGTGGGATAGCTGCCCAGAGTGCACCGCGCCGAATACTGATGCAATTCCACAAGTGTGAACATGCTATTGCGCAGGGAGCTGACAGTGTGAACACACAACAGCGGTTTCCCTTTAGCGCTCTCTCAGCAACGATGTAACTGCCAGCGATGTAACTCTGCCAGTGTAAACATACTCACAGACACTGAAATCAGCTCTGCCTGGGAAGACTCAGCTAGGGAATGGCCTAGTACTCAAATGCACATCTCCTCTGGAGTGTACACCCAAAATTATATTGTCTTGTGCTGCATAGAGAACTGGACAGTATAAGCTAATTGAAATTTGCCTCCTCCCTCAATGTGAAGGAAGATATGCACAGTTTCCTGCCCCCCCCCCCAGTTATGAATTCCACAAACTGGTTTTAGACTAAACAAAAATCAGCTTATTAACTACAAAAGGTAGATTTTACATGATTATAAGGGATAGCAAACAGATCAAAGCAGATTACCCAGAAAATAAAACAAAAACTGCAATGTAAGCTTAAGACACAAAAGAAACTGGTTACAAGAAAGTAATTTCTCACCCTAAATGTTGCTTTAGGTATTTCTTTCAGAGGTCGGACATATTTTCCACCTGGGCTCAGCTTTTCTCCCCCTGTTTTGTCTTTGTTTCTTAGATGTTTCCATCAGTCATCCTGGGTGGGAATTCAGTGAAGAATTAACACTGCTTAAATCACTCTCCTGTCTTAAATAGAGTTTACATATGGTGGGAATCCTTTGTTTTCCAGTGTGGATTCCTCTCCCCATGCCCTAGTGGAAAAATACTGGCATTCTATCATGGAATCCAGTACCAGGTGACTTACTCACATGACCTTACATTCTCAAAGCAGTCATGAGTCAAAGGTTGTTTGTAGCATCCCAGGAAGCTTCTCAGGAAGATGGGACATCAGCATCTTCAATATCCTATTGTTCTCTCTAATGGGAGACTGATTGCATTCTGTCTGGTGAGCACGCCCCAGGTGTAAACCCACTTGTAATGGTTACGTAGTCAATATTCCTAACTTCAGATACGGAAATGATACATGCATACAAACAGGATAATCATATTCAGCAAATCGTAACCTTTCCAATGATATCCCACAAGACCCCTCTTGCATAAAATACATCTTAGATATGCTATAATCATATTATAACAATATTTCTATGAAGAATATGGGGGGTAGTATCACAGTGAGCTCTTCAGGGTCCAAGGACTGACCCCATTATGTGTCTGTACCGGGCTTAGCATAGTGGGGCCCTGATCTGAGTTAGTGTAGGTGCTACTGTAACACAAATAATTACTAACAGTCAATGGGACTGACAGATGGAAAATTCAAGACTGATAAAAATAAATACTTATTCACATAAGACAGCTAGCCTGTGGAACTCATTGCCACAGATAGCATATGGCCAACATTTTAGCAGGATTTTAAAAGCAATTAGATATGTATATGTATGATAAGAACATCCAGGTTTATGATAGTAAATATTAAAAAAAACATTCTGAAAGGGTTATAAACCCTCCCACTTTATAGTTTATAAACCCTCCCTCTCAATCTCTAACTATCTTGGTTATTTTAGTTTGTTTTCATGTGGCACTGCATTTCAGGGATCCATGCAGAAGTGGATAAGTCAAATCAGTCATATCAGCCACCTATATCCAGAGCTCCCAGCAATTTCAAATGGGAGGTTGGCATGTGGAGGACTGGCTGGACCACACCGGGAATAAACTAAGGAATACCTATGCTACTGCCAGCCTGAAGAGGTTGAAAACATTAGACATGCTATGAGAGATCCATTTCTCTTTGGATTCCTAGCTCAATTTTGCAGAAGGGTGAGAAAATTCAGAGAAGCATCAGCACTTGTGAGCGCTTGTCCCATCAGAATCTATTGCTGTCTGAGGTTTGCCCATCAGTGACAAACTTCCTGGTACATTGCAGGGGATCCCATCTAAAGCTTGTCTGTAAGTGAAGCCCTTACAATAACAGCTGTCTTTCGGAATGCAGTTGCCATGAGCAAATCATCCACACCAAAAAGGCAACCTTTTCTTTCCAAAGCTGAGGATTTCTAAAGAGAAGGAAAAAGAACAAGGAGTACTTGTGGCACCTTAGAGACTAACAAATTTATTTGGGCATAAGCTTTCGTGGGCTAAAACTTACTTCATCAGATGCATGCAGTGGAGAATACAGTAGGAAGATATGTATATAAAGAAAACATGAAAAAATGTGGGTTGCCATATCAACTCTAACGAGACTAATCGTTAAGGTGGGCTATTATCAGCAGAAGAAAAAAAACTTTTGTAGTGATAATCAGGATGGCCCATTTCCAACAGTTGACAAGAAGGTGACCATTCACCTGTACATCTACCAATGTGATATATGCCATCATGTGCCAGCAATGCCCCTCTGCCATGTACATTGGCCAAACTGGACAGTCTCTAAGCAAAAGAATAAATGGACACAAATCAGACGGCAAGAATTATAACATTAAAAAACCAGTCGGAGAACAGTTCAACCTCCCTGGACACTCAGTTACAGACCTAAAAGTGGCAATTCTTCAACAAAAAAACTTCAAAAACAGACTCCAACGAGAAACTGCAGAACTGTAATTAATTTTCATACTGGACACCATTAAATTAGGCTTGAATAAAGACTGTGAGTGGATGGGTCATTACACAAAATAAAACCTATTTCCCCATGCTCATTTCCCCCCTACTGTTACTCAGACCTTCTTGTCAACTGTTTGAAATGGGCCATCCTGATTATCACTACAAAAGTTTTTTTTTCTCCTGCTGATAATAGCCCACCTTTATTGATTAGTCTCATTGGAGTTAGTATGGCAACCTCCCATTTTTTCATGTTCTCTGTGTGTGTGTATATATATATATATATAAAATACAGTAGGAAGATATATATATATATATACACACACAGAGAACACACACAGAGAACACACATATATATATCTTCCTACTGTATTTTCCACTGCAGCATGCATCTGATGAAGTGGGTTTTAGCCCACAAAAGCTTATGCCCAAATAAATTTGTTTGTCTCTAAGGTGCCACAAGTACTCCTCGTTCTTTTTGCTGATACAGACTAACATGGCTACCACTCTAAAGAGAAGGCCTTTATTTTGAGCATTATTATTATTAACTTACTAAGAATCAACCATATTCTCAATGAGATACAGTAATCAGCAGGTATCAGGGCCAAAGTCATCCCTGCTGTGAACCTGCTACAGGCAATGAAGTTACATCAGGGGTGAATTCAGTCCAGTACGTATGAGAAAGGTAATAGTTTGTTCTGTTGTTCTACAGTGGGATTGTCCTTTATTAACAAAACACCACTGCCTTTGTCTTAAATGCAAACGTTAGGGGGCAGTACACCTCTAACAACCAGCCTTGTCATCTTACCCAACAACTGCATTTATATTGGGCTTTTGGTAAAATTTACACTCAAGTTTGATTTATCTTGCTTTATTGCTGTTGGAAAAACAATCAGATTTGTCATTGCAGGGAACTATGTGTCAGATTAAAGAGCACGAGGGAGAGGGGCACAGATTCCCCCACTTAATATCTATTTATATTTTACAGGTAAAAGAGAAAAGCTTCAGGCTCAGAGCTGGCTGAGAATTCTCTTCTATCTAGGTTTTTACGCCACCCTCATCACTGCAGTACCTGAGCACCTTCCAGTTGTGCTTTAAGCAAAGTGGCCAACACATGTAACATTCTATGGTTGATTCTCTCTCACACATCCTCTTCCTATGAGGCAGAGCCGAAGAAGCAGTGACCACAATGTGGTTCAAGCACACAACCGTCGGATCATGACTCCGGAGTCAGACATACCATCTTTGCTCCACAAGGGGTCCTGGGTCAGAAGTCTGCTGTATTGCCTGAAAAGCAGAGAGATCCTGGGCAGCAACCTCATCATTCTTCAGCAGTCACCTTAGGGCCAGGACTGGTGCCAGGGGCTTTGCCGCCCCAAGCAGCCAAAAAAATAAATAAATAAAAAAGCCGCGATCGTGATCTGCGGCAATTCAGCGGGAGCTCCTTTGCGCCGAGAGGGAGTGAGGACCCTCCGCCGAACTGCCGCCGAATACCTGAAAGCGCCGCCCCGCTCCGGAGTTGCCGCCCCAAGCACCTGCTTGATATGCTGGTGCCTGGAGCCAGCCCTGCTAAGGGCAAGGCCAAAGATCAGGTGTTACATTGGCCTGCTCCTTCGGCCACCCAGGGGTTTGCGGTTCTCCTGGCCTTGTATATCACCCTCAGCAAAATGCTGCTGCCAAATCATTTTCTTTGCCCATGACACTCCTCTCTCTGAATACATCCACTTGCTCCTTGTTATCCATCACCTCAAATTCATACTCTTCATCCTCACCTTTGAGGCCCTTCACAGCTCTGTCCCCCTCCCCATTAATCCATCCTGGTCTCCTCTCGCATTGTCCCTTCCACTCCGCCTAAAGGGGCTAAAGTGATGGGAAAGAGGGAAGAGCAGCTCAAAATAGAGGGAGAACTGCCACTCCTCTCCCTGGCTTGGGTAAGCAGAGCAACCCCAGATGGTGCACCAACAGCCTCCTTCAGTATAGTTTAACTACTGCTGCCAATCTTGATACCCCTACGTCTGCTTCTTCCCCAGACATCTCAGTGCTTCGTTTCTTGCTAACTCTTATGTGTGGAACCCCCTCCTGTCTGAACTAACCAGAAGGGCTTTGCCTTCTAGGTCTAAGGTACGCCACAGTGTTGAGCATCTCACCCTCTTTAACATATTTGATCTCCAACACCCAAGGAGCTAGTAAGAGCTATTATCCCCATTTACAGATGGGGAACTGAGGCAGAGAGAGACTAAATTATGTACCCAGGGTCACAGAGGAAGCCTGTGGCAGAGAAGGGAATTGAATCCAAGTCTCTAGCTAGTGCTTTAAGCACCGGACCATCCCTTGCAAGGCTTTCCTCTTCACCCACTTCTGCTGTGATGCCTAGAAGACAACTGCTAACTAATAGTGGCTAGGCTGACGGGCTGCCAGGGATCACCAATACTATTTTTTTTAAAAATCAAGTTGGCACATAATTTATGTAACCATGTTCTCTTATGACCATTACCCTTCTCCACTCTCACCTCCCGCATACATTGTTGCCCTTACTTCCAATTAAAGTGTAAGCTCGTTAGGGCAGGAACGGTGTCTTTGGCCTTGTCTACGTGGCGAGGTGGGGCATAAATCTATGGCGCATGAGCTTGCCACGCACCAACTGCCTGTGTGGACCCTGCTTGCATGCACTAAAAGTTCTGCAGTGTGCTTTGACCTATCACTGTTTCAAACAAAAGCACGTTGGGAACTTTTAGTAGAGGTAGCCACGTCCATATGGCCAGTTAGTGCGTGGCAAGTGAGTACGCTATGGATTTATAGCCTGGCTTGCTGCTCATAAAGTCTCTGAGTAGGCAAGCCCTTCTTTTGGGTGGGTATTCAGACCCTCACAAAATGGGGGCCGCATACTGATCAGAGCCGTTGGGAGGCATGACAAGAAAAATACTACATGCCACCACATCACATCATTAGCAATACTTGAGTGCTGTCAGTGTACTCACTGTGGGGCCTGGATCAGCGTTCATGTTGCACTCCCTGTCTGTACCTGACCCGGGGAAGCTAACAATCCAACCAGCGGACCAAATTGGGTGACGAATCCTGGTCACATGCCACCTGAGGCACGTTGCGCAATCACTAAGATGAAGTGCGCTCACTGCAGTACCAGCGTATAAGGAGTCAGTTCCTACTCTAAGGAGATTATACCTAAAACAGCCATTGAACAGTTTAGACCCAGACCGTAAGTACATCAGGCACCAGAACAAGTACCAAGTGTTATGTGAATCATGCAGAGGTCATTGCCAAAAGGCCTTACAAGAAGAGTGCTATGATGAGGAGGAACTTGGAGAGACAGAAAGGTGGAGGGAGGTCAGCCCTGGGGGGGCATATGGGATGTTTGCACTAAAGAAGAGGGTACATCTGTGCATTCTACTATAGTGGTGTGGGGGTATGTTATGTTGTGCACTCACCCCCAGGGTACCCCCTTGTGTCAGGACACAACACTGCACACATTCTTCCTAACACCCTCAATGGTCTGCCACTTCTGTGGCCTAGCCCTCTGACCTAGTCCAGAAGCCTTTTGGGGTTCACAGAAAACAAATTAAACCTCAACTCAAAACAGCATGAAAGCCCATAATAAAAACCCTATCCCTTCACAGAGGTCCAAACCTAATGTTGTCAAGGGTAAGCCCCTGACTGGGCCAGGTGCCTTGGCTTGAGACAGGGACTGCCAGCCTTCCCTGTGCTGGCTTCACCCAGAACTGGCCCCTAGTAGAAGCAACTAGCCCTTTTTATTTGGCCTGCTGGGCTCTGATTGGCCTTCACATGCTCCCAGCACTTCTAGGTGCCAGAAGACCAGTGCTTGCTGTTTCCGCTTGCTGCTCATCACAAGAGTCCTCTCTAGGCATCCTCTAGAGGTCTGACCTTGCTGCTCTTCCTTTCAAGCAGGACTCCTTCTTAGGGCAGGCTGTGCGAAGGTGTTGAGGCCTCCACCAATGGGTAGCAAATGCCTGGTACACCCTATGTCGGGGCAGTAAAATAACCTATATAGAATAGAGCCGTACTACAATTTAAAATTACGAAGAGTATGGTGAAAACTGATGAGTTCCTCCTTTATATTCTGCCCCATAATATAATTATAATACTTTTCACTTCCAATCCATAGATCTCAATGTGCTTTATACGGTGGGCAAGTGTTTCCATTTTACAGATCGGAAAATGGAGGCAAGGAGAACTGGAATGACTTGCCTAAAGTCAACAGCAGAACTAGAAATGCAGCCCAGGTCCCCTGACTCTCATGCCCTCACACAATGGGGGCCCCACACTGATCAGAGCTCTTGGGAGGCATGACAAGAAAAATACTACATGCCACCACATCACATCATTATCAATACTTGAATGCTGTCAGTGTGCTCACTGTGGAGCCTGGATCAGCGTTCATGTTGCACTGGACAACGGTGTCCATTAATAAATTAATGGCAGTTATGATTCAAAACAGATAGAAATACATCTTAACACAGTGTGTAGTCACCCTACAGAATTCACTGCCACACGAGGAGACTGTTTTCGATAGCAGAGCTAGATATTAAAACAGGGCCCAGTAATGTTAGAGACTAATAACATTTCCAGTTATGCTGAAGTAATCTCATGCTTCGTGATGTAAATTTATCACCAATGAGCTCAAGAAGGGGATTCCTCAGCATTGCACAGTTGGCTAGGTCTGGTCACTTTCCTCAACAGCACCATGTATTAGCTACTGCTTGAAGCAGGACACCGGGCTTGACAGACTGAAGCTTGAAGCCTTTACAGCAAATCCTGTGTTCCTAATACTTTCTAAGCTCTGTGTCTCTGTAATCTCATGCCAAGTACATTGATCTAGCTGACAGACTAAGGCCGTATGCTTCATTTTTATATCGATGGACTGTAATTTTAGTAATAGGATGTTTAAATAATATTGTGTCACTTTTACATCTCACCTCCGTTTCCGCTGAATGAAAGGGCCTGTCTGCTTTTGACAGGTGGATTTTTTTTTTTTTTGCAAAGACTGCCTGAAGGACATTGGGAGCCATAATAATGGTTGCTGCTTTCATGAGATTTTTTTTACAGATTATGTCTAAATGGAATGGTGCATTAATGTGATTACCTCACCACTTTTACTCCCGCTGTGGCATGTAATGGCATGACAGGGTTCTCCAGTGGGATTAAAGCCAGTCAGACTGAAAATGTACTTGCCTTGGGGGCCATCAAGCCATCTAAATGGCTACTTGAGGGTTATATCTGCCAACGAGCAATTTCGTCAGCGGATTAGCAAAATGAATGAAATATGGAGACGAGGATGTAGTAAAATAGCACCATTAGCCAGGCATTTTCTCTTTAATTTTGCTCAGAACACTAATTCTAGATGCCTTGTAATTACAGTCTTTACTTAGCTTGTGTCACAAACTCCGCCCCTGCTTGTGTAGCCAACCAATACCACAATCAGATTGGGTATTTCCTCCACCATGTGCTGCATTTAATGCCACAGCAGCAGCATCCATCCATCCAATAAGCCAGTTGTGCTTATGTATCACATTGGAATAGGGGCTAATGTCTTTGGAATCTAAAAAATCTATAGTGCCATGAACATTCTGGGTATCACAATCCCATGGCCAATCTGAATTTTTATCACAGCAGTGATTACAGAAACAGATCCTTTTGCTCTATAAGTGCACAGATTTACCACTGATAGTGGGGGCTCCTTCACCAAACATCCACCGCTTGCCTTGGGTGCAGACACCCCCTCCTACAGCCTTTGGGGAAGCAGGAATTCACCCAGGAATAACTCCTACATTGTCATCAGTAACACACACTCACCTCAGTCACCTTTATTAGCAAACACATTGTCCCAGTGTCCTCCAGCATTATTTCCCCAGTCATCCATGAGGGCCCTCCTTCTCTTTGGGTTCTGGCTGATTCTCCTGTGTGGTGCAGCTCTCCCAGGGGCCACACACTGAGGCTGCTCCCTGGACCTCTCCCCCAGTTTGAAGCTTAAACTTTCGGCCAGCTGTGTCCCAGCAGCAGCTGCATGTGTCCTCTCCAGCAGCCCATGCACCTACTTTTGCAGAACTGGCAGAAGGTGGTAGGGGTGAGATTTCCTGCGAGCTCTCTAGCCACCCAGAGCTTTGTGTGGGTGGAGAGGCCAACTTTTCCTGTGCGGGGATGAGCCAACTTTCACAGTACAGCTGTTGACCTGTGGAGTTGGAGCTCTACATACTTAAACTAAAGGAGACTCTCCTTTATCTGCTAGCAGACATGGGATATGACACTTAGGTCTCTGTGTGTGCGTGCGTGTGCATATATGTCTACACACACTGGCCAGCTCATTCCCAATATTTATCTAATATCCTAATGCACCCCAAATCTGCACCTACTTATATTCCAACAAATAACTTATGTGCCAGATCAGCCCAATGTGCACATATAGGCCTGAAAAATCTCATGTCCCTCCTTATAGTATTATTAACCCTTTAGACTCAAGGCACCTCTGAGGTGGTGTCATGCTGGGAACAGCTCAGATCAAAGGGTTGCAGCATTTCCATTGTGCAACAACTCTTCCCTTTCACATAGCTGGCAGTCCTTAGCTAGTTCTGGAGCTTCACCCTGCCTCTCTTCCAGGAAGAGTCTTCCAGGAAGAGTCTTCCTCCTCCTGCCCTGGCCTGCCAGTCATACACTCAGAGACTTTAAGGCCAGAAGGGACCATCATGAGCACTTAGTCTGAGCTCCTTCACCTTGCAGGCCACAGAACCTCGCCCATCCACTCCTGTACTAGACCCTAACCTCTTGCTGAGTTACTGAAGTCCTCAAATCCTGATTTAAAGACTTCAAGTTACAGAGAATCCACCATTTACACTTGTTTAAACCTGCAGGTGACTCATGCCCCATGTTGCAGAGGAAGGCAAGAAACCCCAGGGTCCCTGCTAATCTGACCTGGGGGAAATTCATTCACTACCCCAAATATGGTGATCAGTTAGACTCGGAGCAGGTAGGCAAGACCCAGCAGCCAGACACCTGGGAAAGAATTCTCTGTAGTGACTCAGAGCCCTCCCCATCTGGTGTCCCATCAGTGGCCATTGGAGATATTTGCTTCAAGCAATCACAGATCGGCTACCCACAACTATAGGCAGTCTCATCCTACCATCCCCTCCATAAACTTATCAAGCTTAGTCTTGAAACAAGTTAGGTATTTTGCCTCCCTCCCCTGGAAAGTGATTCCAGAACTTCGCTCCTCTGATGGTGAGAAACCTTCATTTAATGTCAAGCCTAAACTTGTTGCTGGCCAGTTTATAAACCATTTGCTCTTGTGTCCACATTGGGCTTAACTTAAATAACTCCTCTCCCTCCCTGGTATTTATCCCCCTGATGTATTTGTAGAGAGCCATCACATCTCACTTCAGCCTTTGTTTGGTTAGGTTAAATAAGCCAAGCTCCATGAATCTCCTTTCATAAGGTAGGTTTTCCATTCCTCGGATCATCCTATCAGGCCTTCTCTGCACCTGTTCCAATTTCAATTCATCTTTCTTAAGCACAGGAGACCAGAATTGCCCACAGTATTCCAGATGAGGTCTCACCAGTGTCTAATATATCTCTACTGGAAATACTTCACCTCCTACCGGAGGTGAACCGTGCCTGCTGATAGTGGGGAGGCATAACCCTGGAACTGCTTGAGTCATGCCCAGACAGCCCCCGCCACACACACACCAAGAAAGCAGCACTCCCCTCCAGAAAGCAGCGGCCCCTCCCTGCAGCTCCCAGCTGTTCCTCCTACCTCTGCCTCTCCCTGCCCAGCGCAGCTTGCAGCCTGCTGGCTCAGCTGCCCTGCAGGGAGGGAGCCCAGCCGCGCAATGTGACAGAGCAATCGGGGGTGGAGGGGTGCACGCCCCACCCATGCATCACCCCTGCCTCCTCCCCTTCCCCACAAGCCAATATAAAAGTCCTCCACTGTGTATGGCCTGCACACACAGTCCTCCTGCCCAGGCAGAATAGCTGCACCTGCTAAAAGCTCCTCCCCTCACTGCTTTTGATTCATTAGGTGCCCGCCTGGATGCCTCTCCAATATGTCCCCTCCATACCTCACATTTTCCTGATATTCAGCCCTACATTTCCTGCATCCAACTTCATCCTTTCTCCCTTAGGTTGGAGAATTGTACACAATGCTCCTTCCTCCTGGGCCTTTACACCCTTCACATGCTTGTAGATGTTGGATTTGAGTTTAGCCATTTTCCTTTGGTTTCATTTACTGATGTAAAATCAATTCCAAAATAGCAATGACATAACTAGAGGCAGTGGATTGTTAGTCACCGCTTCCAGTCACTCAAGCTTTGGCCTCTATCCTTATTATCAGCTCCATACGAGGTCTGCTGTAGGTGAACACAGAATCATCATGGGCCAATTCAGAAAGCACTTAAGCACGTGCTCAAATCCCCCTGAAATTAATGGGATTTGAGCACATGTTTAATTGGTGTCCTGAATAGACATGTTTCCCTGAATAGGGATCTTAGCTTGGAAGAGCCCTCTAATGCATCATCTCTTTCATCCTTGCATCTTGCTCCTGACCCATCTCTAAAAGATGACCACGCAATCTGACTTTGAATACACCCTGGTTCCACCACCGGCACGGGCTGTTTGTTCCATTTTCTCACTCACTTCTCTCAGTTTTAAAGCTTTTTTCTAATATTCAGTCTAAAAATTTCCCTGATGCAGCTTAAGCTTAATTACCTCTTGCTCTATCATTGCTGACTAATGATAATAATTGCTTCCTGTCCTCTGGTGCAACATCCTTTTCTGTATCTGCAGACAGTTATCGTGTCTCCCTTTGGTATTCTTTCCTCTAGACTGAAATTGCCCAGAAGCGTATTCCCATTTCTTGTCTCACTGCTTAATAAACCTAGAAATATAGCCACATGAAGAAATCCAGTGGGGACCAGATGGCTCAGGAAACCTGCAATGGGCCACAGGGCAATTCACTCTGCAGTAGATCACCGGTGAAAATCCAGCTCATATCTGAAGTAACCGAAAGTCATTATAAGCTGATGGCTATTCAGCAAAACCTCTGGAGGGAATTGGTGTCCTCAGTCCAGGTGCTAGTGGACACGTGTCCACATTACCAATAAGGGTGCCCAATGTAGTGTCTAAAGAGAGGTCAAGGCTTGAATGGCTATGGACACTGAGACAGTTGTTCACCACTAGTTGTGGTCGTTCCAGAGGAGGGCTGAGGGGCACTGCTGGGGAAAATTGGAGCGAGAAAGGTCTTGTGAATTATAGCATTGGAATGGGACTCAGGAGATGTGGGCTCAGTTCCCAGCTCTGACCCAGGCTCCGTGTGACCTTGGGCAAGTCACTTCACCTCTCTGTATCTGTGATTCTTTCTCTCCGCTGTTCTCTATTTAGGTTGAAAGCTCTTCAGGGCCAGGACTGCCTCTCGCTACGTGCATGTACTGCACCTAGCAGAGTGGGGCTATGAGCTCAGATGGGATCTCCTGGTGCTACTGTAATACAAATAATCCGATAGACTGGAGTTTGCCCTGCTGCTCTCTGTGCACGAGCACTTCCCAAGGCAGACAGTCCAAAGCTTTCCACAAACCGTACATTCATTGAGTACTGTGGGGCCACTTCCTGAACTCCTTATTCACCCCTTTATCTTGCGCTCATTTTGGAGTTCACAGTAAAACTGCCATTGCCTTCAGTGGTTTAGGCTCAGTAGGCCTACTCATATGCTTTAAGTTCAGCACATGCTAAATGCTTTGCTGGATCAGGGCCTTCTTCCATGCTCAGGCAAAATCTCCAGTTGAAGTCAATAACCACATTGGGGTTCAGCCAGTTTTTTACTCTTCTTTCATTGACCTGACTCCATCTATATTTCCCCCCCTGCTCCAGTTCAGTTTATTGCAAAGTATTTTTTTTAAATACAAAGGCTATTTTTGACTTCCCTGGAAAAAAATTACACCTTCCTCCCTGGGGAAGAGAGAGACAGATTTCGCTGTGCGCTAATAGCGTGCACGGGACTGCCTGAAGAGATCCGTAAATTGGTCTTCATTTAGCTAACAAGCCCAGTTCCAAATAAAACAGTTGAGAGATTCTCTTCTGAGAATTCTAAGTGTCTGTAATGTTTTACCGAAGGCTTGAGTCTGTAGTTTCAATGCGCCTCGGGTAGAATTCTCCTTTTCAGCAATCCACAATACAGCAGCTTGAGGATCTCACCTCCATATAGCACAGAAGAACTGTAGGAAGGGGAGTATAAATACCCCTCAGCTTTTGGCAGTGCTGAAGGCTAGCTCTGTGTTGAAAAGAGAAATAGCGTAGCCCATGGGGTAAGGCAACGACTTGGGACTCAGGAGACCTGGGTTTTACTGGTTCCGTTCCACTGACTTTCAGTGTGGCCTTCACTGCACCATTCTTTGTCTGTGGTGTACATTTAGATTGTGAACTCTGAGGCATAGTGTCTCTCCCTATGTATTTGTACAGCACCTAGCATAATAGAAACCTCAACCAAGACTGGAACGCTAGGAGTTACTGTTATATAAAAAAACTATTGATTAAACAGGGGACTGGCATGCTTACTTGTTCTTTATTTTCCCTCCAAAAGACACGTCAAGTAATGCTCTCCATTGCATCTATGCATCCAGAGAAACCCCTTGGAATTCAGAATGGTTATCCCATATTTACACTAGGGTAACAAAGTACAGTATGCAACAAGGAGTCTGGTGGCACCTTAAAGACTAACAGATTTATTTGGGCATAAGGTTTCATGGGTAAAAAACCTCACTTCTTCACTTCTTCTTCAGATGCATCTGAAGAAGTGAGGTTTTTTACCCACGAAAGCTTATGCCCAAATAAATCTGTTAGTCTTTAAGGTGCCACCAGACTCCTTGTTGTTTTTTGGGGATACAGACTAACATGGCTAACCTGATACAAAGTACAGTATGACCCACTGTTTTGTGGTGTTTCTAATGGAGAGCAGCAGAAGAGAGGAGGAATAGCTCAGTGGTTTGAGCATTGGCCTACTAAACCAAAGGTTGTGAGTTCAATCCTTGAGGGGGCCATTTAGGGATTTGGGGCAAAAATCTGTCTGGAGCTTGGCCCTGCTTTGAGCAGGGAGTTGGATTAGATAAGGTCCCTTCCAACCCTGATATTCTATGATTCAGTGGAAGGTCAACCTGTTGTCACAAAACTCTAAGGCCAACATGTTCAAAACAATGGTCTGCTGCCTGAGACAAAGAAAAGGTGCCCCCAAAATGTTAGCCTATGTGAATGGAGCAGGAATAGGTGTAATACATCTCTGAAAAAACTAGAGGGGGCTTCATGGAGGAGCCATGAGAGAGGGAAGTAAGACAGTGGATCTTTGTTACAAATGCTAGGTTTGCCTAAACAGAGAATGCCATGTAATCCCATTGGTCCCCTGCTCATTTCCATCAAAACACAACAGACCCCTGTCTATCAGTCTGTAACACTCTTGCTTTCCTTTGGGATAAAAGCAGATACCAAAATATAAGTCTTATAATTGGATAGTGCTGTTACCCTTCAGCATGGGCCAGCTGGGGATGGGTGAGTCTGAGGGCCTTTGAAAGGCCAGGACCTAGTTCACATCACACTTCATGTTCTTTTGGCAGCCAGCTCAGAAATGATATTTTTTACTCAGTCATGGTCACAAGGTGAAGGAACATAGAATACCAGACTAGATCACTGGACCATTGCATACAATATACTGCCTCCACTTTCAGGGAAAAATGACTTCCTTCCACCACAATGCAGTGCTGTAGACAGCAGAGGTGGTGAATTGAGATTCCTTCCTGTCAGCTATCAGTGTTATGTTCACAGCATAAACACACATACATTCGGGGAAAACAAATACTCTTGTGGGAAGGTGGCAGTATAAGGCTACTTTATTAATTAGAATTCAGAACAATGAATACACAGGAACCCAAAACAGAGAGAGAGAGAGAGAGAGAGAGAGAGAGAAAACAGGCTGCTCCCTAAGGGTATGTCTACACTGCAAAGAAAAATGCAAGGCATTGACTCTTAGCCTAAGTCAACTGACCCAAGCTCATGGGTCTCAAGTTGCAGGAATAAAAATAGCAGTGTAGATATTCCCACTTGAGCTGGAGCCCAAGCACCAAGGCCCTCCTCCTCACTGGGTTTCAAAACCCGACCTCCAGCCCAAACAGGAACATCTTCCTGCTATTTTTAGCCCTGCAGTCAGAGCACCATGAGCCTGAGTCAACTGACCTGGGCTCTGAGACTCCGTGCCATGGGTTTTCTTTGCAGGGTAGACATACCTTAAGGCAGCCAGGCACAACTCACTGCATCTTTCTTTAAGCTGGCTCTGTCCAGAATGACTCTGATCACATGCTTTGCTACATAGTCCCTTAGCCTGCAAGCAGGACCAGGGAACCCCTTCACTCTTAAAGCAATAGCTTGTAATTCCAACACAGTCCCCAATATATTACAATCAGCTTATAGCCTGAAACTTCATCAGTAATGTGTATTGTGGTAGCACCAAGAGGCTAGGCTACCACAAGAGGCTACCACTGTACTAGGCACTGTACAGACAAATACCCAAGGACAGTCCCCATCCCAAAGAGCTGGCGATCTAAGTTTAAGATGAAAAACAACAGGCAAAACACAAACATCCAAGGGGAAGCACAAGGTAGCAAAGAAACATGTAGGAACAGTGTGATAAGCAGCAGTCCCAGTTATGCCATCTGGGTAACAACTGTCCAGTGGTTTGTAGGCTTTGCAGCATAGGTGGGTTTTAAGGAGAGATTTAGGAGGAGGACAATGTGGTCCCTGTGCATTTTACAGGGAGCACCTTCCAGGTGCCAGGGGCAGCAATGAAGCTTGCGCAAAAATTTGACAAATGCGCAACTTGTTAGTGAAGCAGAGGGGAGTCTATGTCTCTATAGCACATGGGAAATGCTACATAGGGAGGGGAATAGGTTATGTAAGGCTTTAAGAATGAAGACAAGTAGTTTGTGATTATGAACAAGTTCTCTCACCAGCTTGGCTTACCCAGGTATCAAAGGGTAAATTGTACTGTTACAAGGTCAGAGCTGATGCAGAGGAATCAACACAGTTGCACAAATAATGGGGATTGGACAACAGCCGCTTACTCAAGCTAAAATCCTAATGTCACTGCTTTTGGGAGGTGAGAGTCTCTTTAGCAGGTGCTCTTTGCCTGGGTAATAGCAGCAGAAATGCATGCTCCATAGAGTGGGTAAGCTCTGCTGTGTAAACAAAATCAAGGATGCTTCATTCTAGTGGAGGGGAAAGGGGACCATTTTACACAGAATCAAAATATTCCTCACAAATGCTTTATTTTTATTTATTTTTTAAATGAACCATTTCCCTAGTTTTGGTTCCAGTTGGTTTGCCCTGTGTGTGTCTGTAAAGACAAACTGGAGGTTCAACACCCCGCAGGAGACCTGTGTGACAGGAGGTGGTGACCTTGAAAATACCAGGATGGCTTGGCTAAGCAGATAAATGCAATGAAGCAGCACTAATGGTTTTCCAGGTGTACGGGAGGCAAAAGGACAATATAGCTAAACTGTGAGAACAAACAACATATTTCAGTGCTCAGCTGTGCAATGTTAAACGCCACAATTTTCACAGCACTAGCTGGTATGGTACGTCTCTCGGCTACCATTACAGGTGACACACTCTGTATTCTATTGGAATGCAGCCCAGACATCAGCCTAAAGGCTGGTCTATGCAGTTTTTGTACACAAAACTATTTGGAGAGAAGTGTAATTTAAAATAAAATATAACAATACAATGATAGTGTGGACACAGTTATACCAGTATAACTTGCTTTATAGCAGTATAACTTATTTCCCTTAGGCCTGGTCTACACTGGGGGGGGCATTGTCGAACTAAGGTATGCAAGTTCAGCTACGGGAATAGCGTAGCTGAACTCAAACTACCTTAGTTCGAACTACTCACCCATCCAGACGCCGCAGGATCGAAGTCCACAGCTCCCCCGTCGACTCCGCCACCGCCGTTCGCGTTGGTGGAGTTCCGGAGTCGACGGGAGTGCGTTCGGAGTTCGAACTATCGCGTCTAGATTAGACGCGATAGTTTGAACTCCGAGAAGTCGAACTCTACGCGTCGACCCGGCAGGTGTATAGGAATAAGCTATCCTATTTGAAGCACTTTTATACTGATGTAAATGCATCCACAGTAGAAGGGTTATACTGTTCTAACTATATTGGAATAGTTAAAGTATACAACTTTTGTGTTTAGACAAGCTCGAAGGCCTTGTCTAAGCTAGTGCAAACCCCTGTGTAGTTTGAGTGGCTCTTTTCAGTTTAGCATAAACTTGTTCCTAACTGACTTGTTAAACCAGTGGTCCCCAAACTTTTTTGTTTGGCGGGCGCCAGACGACGAGCCACAGAGGACCATGGCGGCGGATGAGCATCTACCGAAATGCCACCGAAATTTGGCGGCATTTTGGCGGAGACGCCTCTGGATGACGCTATTTGTCGGTGGCAAGCAGCGTCATCCAGAGTCATTGCTGCTGAATTTCAGCAGCATTTCGGCAGATGCTATTCTGCCGGCCAGTATGCGGGCGCACTTAGACGCTCCGACGGGCGCCATGGCACCTGCAGGCACCGCATTGGGGACCCCTGTGTTAAACTAAAATAAACCTGGTTTAAAATGCAATGAGAGAGTCCATACAATATTCTGAGTCACATTGAACTCAATTGGTTTAAAAAAGAAATAACATTTTATGTTAAATTAGTGCAACTCTGCATATAGACAAATCTTAAACACACACTAGTTAACATAGCTGCCGACTTCTTATCTACCCTGGGGGTGCTCGACCTCCCCTCTGCCCCAGACTCTGCCCCCACTCCACTCCTTCCTTCCCACCTCTGCCCCACCTCTTTCCTGCCTGTTCCTGCCCCCTCCCCCAAGCGTGCCCCATCCCCCCTCCTCCCCTACCTCCCAGCGCCTCCTGCACACTGTGGAGCAGCTGATCCGTGCTGGGTGGGAGGAGGGAGGAGAAGTTGATTAGCGGGGCTGCCGGTGGGAGGGAGGTGCTAGGGGAAAGGGGGTGCTGGCTGCCGGTGGGTGCTAAGCACCCGCAATTTTTTTTTCTGTGCGGAACACCTATGGAGCCTATGCCAGTTAATGAAAGATAGATGGAGTCTAATTATTTGATTAGGAGCAAATCCTAAGTAATTTGTAGGGACTCAACCTCCCTTGATATCCTCATCCATCATCCAGCCCACTTTGTATTTTTATCTCTTAAAAATTGCTCAGTGCTACATTATTGATATGTAACAGGGACAGCTTTCAACAGTGGTTCTTACTGAGAGATGCTGTTACGCCCCTGTTTAACACACAGCATCTATAGAATGCTCTAGCTTTTATTTTGTGTTCCTGTTTGTACTTACAGGGTAATGTACTGAAAGTGACGTACTGATCTGGACATTCTCCCCACACTTCCCGAAACCTGAGTATTTTCCAACCTACAGTCGTCCGGAGAGGGTTTCTCCCTGATTTGTTTCTCATCCATAAGAGTAGCACCTCTGCCAACACAACGCCCTTTCACAGCACTGGTTCAGAACCTTGCCAGTCCTTTCACAGTACATAGCAGGGAGAACACAGTTGCCACACTCCAGAATAAGTGGGAGGGAAAACTACTCAACAGACACTGGGCTAGATGGACCTTTGGTCTGACCCAGTACGGCCGTTCTTACGTTCTTATGTTCTTACATGCTAGCACAGGAGAGAGGCAGTACTAGACTTACTCCTTGCATGCTTGCTCCCTTACTCTTAATTGTATGATTAAAAGAAAAGTCCAAGTATGGGCACCTCTTAGAAAGGATGACCCTCATGCTCACTGTGTACTGCCCCTCTTTGGTCTCATTTTTATGACATGGCTGCCATGCAGCATCATTACTGACAGTGTGGGGTCAGGGGGTTCCCCAAGCTCCTTCTCTCACCTATTTTTATTTTGTGCATGTGTCACTCTGTACCTATACTCTGCAGGATCAAACCCTAATAACCAAAGCCCTTTCCACAGTAAATCGGACTTCCTCAGAGCTCTCCCTTACAAGCACTCCCCTAGCTTAGGTCACAGTCCAAAGGGAAAATAGATGAGATGGTGTTTGGAAGCAAAATAGCACAGGGAAGCTTAATCATCACCAGTTACATTGGTGAGATACATGGGAGTCACACACATGAATCGCTGGGGCAAGACTGTATGATATGAACCCATTGCAATGAGAGGCTGCCCATTCATTTCATTACGGGACTTGCTCCACCAGCACTGGCTGAGAACAAAAATGCGTCATGTGTCACCAACCTAAGTGAAATCCTCCATTTAGAGCCACTTGAAACACTTTCCAACTGGTTTGTCTAATTTCAGATGAAAACTGTATTTCAGAGAATAGCACAGCAGTGTCTCCAGAATAAAAAGTCACCCTCTTGTGCTAAGGAACTCAATGACTTGTTTTGTTCAGACACTTTATATCTTCTCCATATGCTGATAATCCGTTCCAAGTTATATGTAATGGTAAAATAGCTGCAGTGCCTGAAGTCATATTCAAGGTGAACTGTCTTTCTAGCTAGAAAAGAGAAGAGCCATCTTTCAGATGAGATACAAAACCAGAGGTCCTGACCATTTGTGGTCATTAAAGAGAACCGACAGTCCTGTTTGGGAGAGCACCAGTGTCCAGCTATACTCCTTCTTCCTGCCATTCCCCTTGTTGTTCAAATGATTCTGTTGTTCTTTGCCTCCTGCTCTAGACTTCTGCATAGTGTTTCTGTGCACAGTTAGGCAGCTGCTATGTTCTGCCCTACAGATGGCTGTTTTTTAATGGGGGATGGAAGTGATGCTGGAATGGGGTATGAAAACTTCATGCAGGGCCAGGGAGGGACTGCAACTGGCTCCCCGCTACATCATGTGCCAGCAATGTGACAGGATCTGACAGCTGGCGGGAACAGTCAGGAGAAACTGGGTTGGTCTCAGAGAGGGCTGCACTGACAAGAAAAGGACGTTACTTCCAGTTTCAGAAAGAACTAGATTTTCTAGCCTTGAGGCCTTCATCTGGTCTCTGACCCAAGCCATTGGGAGGGCTGAGAAAGGCAAGTCTTGTTTTCCAGACACCTGGACTACTAGGGGGCAGACTGCCGAGGGCTTGTCCTCCACCATCAGAGCCAGAATCTGAATAAAAAGTCTATGGACTTTTGCTTCTCTGACTCATTCTTTGCTGCATGGGCAAGTGCAAGAGGTCCACTTTTACTCCCTGAGAGAAAGGGAAGGCCTGGCTTTGGACTCGGAAGTCTGAGCCAGACTCCAGATCATATCTGAGCTGGAGCAGTGATCTTTACACAACTGGTTTGATAAGTGAATGGAAATAAAGAAATATCCCTTTTCTCCCTTATCTTCAGCCTGGAGGGGCACCCATATTTTCAGTTCCTGCTATTGGACATCTGCTGTGAAGTGCTGCAGCCTATGGCTGGACTGAAAGTGCTCTGCAGATATGAGGTGGTCAGCAGGGCAGAGTCTCACTCAAGTGTTACTGTGATGGGCTAGAAGGACCCACACTGGGAAGGAGGGGGTTTAGGAGGCTGACAGGCTCTCCACTGGCAAATAAAGGGTTAGAGAAAGCCTGTGGACTAGGGTGACCAGACAGCAAGTGTGAAAGATTGGGACGGGGGTGAGGGGTAATAGGAGCCTATATAAGAAAAAGACCCAAAAATCCGGACTGTCCCTATAAAATCAGGACATCTGGTCACCCTACTGTGGACCCAGTTGGCCTCGCCCTGCTACACCTGCAGCCAATCTCAGGTGTGGAGAGCAGAGCTGAAAGGAGGAGAACTAGCCCAGTGAGGGGCCAACCAGGAAAAAGGGCAGAGCTCTGCCTTTCTTGATGGGAGAGTAGCCTGGTAGGAGCTTGCTTGCCAGATGGGTCAGCCCTTCTAAAAGGGACACTCCGGCCTTCTGGGGGAAGATGGAGGTAGGAGGGGAAAACTTGGTGAAAACACAGCCCTTTGGGAAATCAGTCCTGAACAGGAGGCGGGTCCCCACTGAAGGTTTGTGGTACAACCTGTAACTGTCTTGGGATTCATTAAATAACAAACCAGTGAATGAGAAAGGAATTAAACTTTAATAAAACAAACTGGAGAGCCTCTCTGGTGAACTACTGCACACACCCATGTGGTGTTCCCAATGCCCGCTTCCAGGCCACATCTGCAAATTCCTATGTTCATAATACTGTCCCTTGTGAGGGAGCGTCTCTAAATTATAGTCTTCTATGAACATAGCTTTACATCTTCCCTCTTAAAGAAAAACAAATTAACTCATATACATATGTATATATACATATACAAATTAAAATAAATATCAGTTAATTTGTTTTTCTTTAAGAGGGAAGATGTGTGTGTACATATACAGCTAACAACTGTCTAATAACACATGCGTTCAATTCTCAACGCACGTAGTTCATTTCCATAAACCCTATGTGTCAACTACCTAGAGAGGAGAGGTTGCCAGCACATCACTCTGGAGTGAGTCTTTACTACTCACTTTCCTCAAGTATCCCTTCTCCAAGCAGGTTAGCAAGTCTCTGTGAGTCTTTTTGGAGGTTTAATCTCCTTTTCTGATCTTCTGTAATATTTCTTTTCGGAGGATCATTGGAATTACAGCTTTACTGCCCTTGAAAGTTAACCCATCTATCACAGTTAGTTCATGTCTGCAGTTTCAATAGTCTCTTATATTTGGAGAGCACCTGCTTATTTCTTCAGGCCTCCCTTTAATTATCACTTCTTTAAGGATTCCCAATGATGCATCTTTCTCCATTTCCTCTCTTATTTGTTACAGTTTCCTGTTAGCTATGGGAATTGACTTTACAATCAGATCTACATAGGCTTGCGTTTCTGGCTCTAAAGTCTTCTTTGGTTTCATGAACAGACACTGCTCTGGAAAGTGCATCAGTGGTGAACATGAATTTCCGGGTGTGTAGATCACAACCCAATCATACTTTTGCAGCTTTATCATCATTCTTTGAATCCTTAAGGTACAGGCATTTAGTGCTTTGCTAAATAACGCTATCAGGGGCTTATGGTCCATTTCAGCTTCCACTGTCTGTCCATAAATAAGCTGATTGAATCTCTCACAGGCAAACAATATTTCTAGAAGCTCCTTCTTGATCTGAGCATATCTGGATTCTGCTTCAGTCAGTGACTTGGATGCACATGCCACTGGTTGCCAGCAATCCTTCTATTTATGTAAAATCACTGCCCTTAACTGAGACTGTAAAGAATCTGTTGACATTTTAATAGGCCTTCCTGGTGCATAGAACTTAAACACCGTCTCTTGTATCAGTTGTTGTTTTAAACCTTCCCATGGTTCTTCCTTCACCCCAATACCATTCATTTTTATTCTCTAGGAGTTTTCTCAAAGCCACTGCTTTGGTAGATAGATTAAGTATGAATTTTCCAAGATAATGAACCATTCCCAGGAACCACTGGACATCTTTCTTTGACTGCGGATGTGGCATTTCAATGGCTGAAATTTTCCTCTTATCAGGTTTTATACCTTTGTTCGAATTAATGTCCCCAACAAAAGTCATTTCTGTAACTCATAAAACACATCTATATTTAGTTTGAAGTTTGCTGCTCTAGTTACATCCAGGACATCCCAAAATCTATAATTATGCTCCTTTTACGTTGAGCCCCAGATGATGATGTCATCCATTGAGGTGTCAACCATTAATACGTTCATAGATCACATGAATGGCTTTTGGTACACTTCTGGTGTCAAAACTATGCCGAAGGGTAAGCATAAATATCTGTATCTTCCAAATGGGATATTAAATGTGCATAGCTTTGAGTTTTCTTCAGTTAATTTTAACTGCCAAAACCCTGAGGATGCATCCAATTTACTGAAATACTGAACATTTGCAAATTGAGCCATAATCTCTTCTGTGGCTGGTAGTTTGAAAAGTTCTTTTTTTTACAGCCTTGTTGAGGTCTCTGGGATCATATGTGTAGCTGTCCATTACTTTTCGCCACAATGATGAGGGAGTTCACCTATTCTGTTGGCCCCTCAATTTTTTGTATTCTTTGTATTCCTTCCACCATTGCAAGCTCAGCCTTGAGTTTATCATGGAGTGAAAATGGCACCTTTCTACATGGATGGATAATTGGAGGGTCCTGCTTTTTTATCCGAATTGTATGCTCACCCTCCAAGCAACTCAATCCTTGAAAGAGGTCATGATAGTCCTGAAAGAGTGCCTTATAGCCAGGATCAGTATGATCTTGTAGTGAGAGCACCGGTTTTACCAAACTGAGTTTCACACATGCAGCCAGGCCTAAAATTGGTGTCCACACAACCCAGTTTTTGATTTGTTTTGTTCCTGATCACCTCTGAACCTTAGGGGGTAGGACTGAAGGGTACTTTAGCTGAAGAACCAAAGCACCACAACACTGGACCTCATAGGGACAGAGACATATCAGTTGAGATGCACAGCAGGGTGATTTGTGGCCTGAAGGATTACCAGGAGGTGCCATCCTGGCAACATGGTTACAAAATTGGTGGAGAAGGTGGGAATTGACCTAACTCGCATGGAAGGGAGCAGGTCAGGACTTAAAAAAAGAAAACAAAATCACATTGTATAAGAAAGCGCCCCCACCAGGAGCATTACTGAAATGGATGGCCAGGCAAAATGCTCAGCAAGCACAGCAGCTCCTCCAGCAGATGGCCCCCCGCATCAGCCACTGATCCGGGATTTAACAGCCCATCAGCAGCTAGTGCAGCAGGTTCTGACCATAGTGCAACCATCCACAATGTCTGGGTCTTCTGGCACAGATCGGGAAACCACCCCAGTATCAGTCAGAATAGCAAGGATGAGACCTGAACATGATCCAGAGGACTTTATTGAAAATTGTGAGCAGGTGGAAGTGGAAGCATGGTGGCCACCCAAGAAATGGGCAATCTTACTGTCTCCATATTTGACCGGGATGATGCAAGCGGCCTGTCGTAGTTTAGACCCTATGACAGCACAAGAATATGCCTGAGTCAAAGTGGCCATTTTGGACTCATTGGATATCTTGAAGGAAACATTCTGCCAGAAATTTCAGGAGGAGCAATATCCTCTGAGCCACCGGGCCTGCGCTGTGGCCCAGAAGCTACACAAGTGTTGTTGGCAGTGGTTTAGGCTTAGAAAAAGGCAGGAGTTGAAGTAGTGGAAATGATTCTGCTCAGACATTGATACTGATGCTCGAGGGGAGTCAAGTGCGTCTAGCAGCTACAGACACCTAGTCCCATAGTCTGCCCTTCCTCTCAGACCAGATTTTGTGCATCATTTAAAGGATGGAGCTGGAGCTGATTGCCTATCTGAGAACTCAATCTGCCTGTCCACAATGCACTTGCCCAATCTTTCCCTGCCAGTCTTTAAGGGGGTGTCATAGGTTTCACCCCCACTCTGGACTTTAGAGTACAGATATGAGGACCTGCATGTGAACCCCTAAACTGAATTACCAGCTTAGATCTGGTTTTGCTGCCACCACTCCCAAGTACTAACTTCCTTCCATGGGTAGTCTTGAGAGACTTCTTCACCAATTTCCTGGTGAACACCGATCCAACCCCTTGGATCTTAACACAGGAGAATTTAAGCACCCCTCTCCTTTCCCCCACCAGTTCCTGGTGAGTCCAGATCCAATCCCCTTGGATTTTAACACAAGGAAAAATCAATCAGGTTCTTAAAAATAAGGCTTTTAATTAAAGAAAAGAAAGGTTAAAAAAAAACCTCTGGGAGAGATTAGCATATCAGCTACTCTTACAGACAACAGATTCAAAACACAGAGGATGTTCCCCTGGGCAAAACTTAGTACACAAAAAAATTCCCAATTTGATTATTCCTCTAATTGCACAAAGACAAAGTCAAAAAGAAAATAAACATAAACCTATTTATTCTTTTCTAAAACTTACTACTCTGATAAGAGGCTGGTTCCTTGATCTTTTCCACTCCGGCTGAAACTGAAACTGACCAAAACAAAGGGAACTTCCCTCCTTCCTTTTGAAACATCCTGTCCCCGCATTGGTTCCTCTAGTCAGGTGTCAGCTAGGCTAGGTGAACTTCTTAACCCTTTACAGGTAAAAGAGGCATTAACCCTTAGCTATCTGTTTATGACAGGGGGTAACCTGTTAGGTCATATTTACCAGCTTGTGCCAATTCAGGGCTATTCCACACAGCATATAAATGTGTCAAGTATCAGAGGGATAGCCGTGTTAGTCTGGATCTGTAAAAAGCAACAAAGAGTCCTGTGGCACCTTCACCCATGAAAGCTTATGCTCCAATACATTTGTTAGTCTATAAGGTGCCACGGGACTCTTTGTTGCATATAAGTGTGTGTAACCCTAACCCAGCTTCAATCTGTATTTCATGATCAGAGGCATTAGGAATTCTGCATCTGTATGTTTTGGAAAGTTATTGGTAAGTCAGGAGGATCCCAAAACCAAAAGGAGAGTCCTCTAAACCCTCATTGATGCAAGGGTATGGATGAGGGCATCTATGGAGGGTGTTCAAAGCACTCATTGCTTTGATTGACTGGGGGGACAGGGGTGAGACAGAGCTATAGTTCAAGAGTGCCTGCTTCCCAGCAGCCCAGCTCCATGCCTTAGTCACCTATACACTCATCAACCGCTTTTTCTTCAGGGCATATGGCACTGAAAACCATTCTGTTCCGAGAACGGCACTGATGACTTGAACAGATTTCAGAGCTTACATGTGAGTAAAGTCTGCATTTGTCACTGTAGATATTGGGATGGCTCCCACTGTGTGATTAAGATGCTGTCCTTTCAAAATGATGCACCACGTCTGTACAGTCTCCCACAGGGACAGGACCAAAGCCTGCGATTGTAACGCTTTCTATTCCAGGAGGTGCCGTTGCCTCAAGGATCCAAACCCCATTTAGAGCTAGGGGTTTACAACAGAGAACTGGAGAGAGAATGCCCTACAAGGCATATAGCTGGGAAACCTGTGAACAGAGGAGGGATCTGTCTTTTTCTTTTGGGGTTCTGATAAGCTACACTAAAGTGGGGACCAAGGTACATAATCTGCCCAGAACAAACCAGGGCAGCTTGCAAAGGGCAATTTTGCACTCATTGTCTGACTGCCACCTTGACATGTCTGTCTGCTCTGAGGTGGATTTTGCAAGTTAAGTTCATTCACCATGCAAGATTCTAGCTATGGGGAGCAGCTCAGCAGGTTCCTGTGATTTTCTTTTACCAATGTGTCTATTTTTCAGGGACTTGTCCCTGGTAATCAGCAGGAAAGAGGATTGTATAAACAGCTCTTCATTAAGAGTGCTTGACTGCGGCCTTGCGCGTCAGTGAGCATTCAAAGAGCTGGATAAATTCTCTGAGCATTCTGTAAAAATACAGGGCAAATGTGTGTAGGTTTTACAGTGGGTTCTAGACAGAGTGAAAATGCAGCTTCTTTTTCTACAGTGCAATTCCAAGCACTGCAAAGTGCCCAGCTTCTACAGTGATGGAGAAAGCACCTAGATTCTGATACAGAAAGAAGAGGCTTCTTACTTCTTAGTGACAAGTGTAAGATGCTATAAGTGCTGGATTTACCCCTTCCTGTGGTTCCTATCAGTCATTAAGGTGCGTGAATCTCTCCTGCCCCTTTACACTGGGTAAAACGGCAGGAATAGCATAAGGGGACATAAAAGCCCCAGGTCCGGCCAAAGGAAACGTCTATCAGTGCAGACAGGCATAAAGCGGCCCTCTGAGGCCCCCCTCACCCCTTACAAGATCCACTGGGGGGTATATTGGGCGTGGGAACCAAACCACTTGGAGGTAAATGATACCAGGGGCCTCAGCAGGCACTGCAGCCACTTTAGTCCCCTTTCCACCCTGGGCCACAAGTTCTGTGCTGCATTTCTTCAAGGGTGGAAGAAGCAGCATTTGGAGGATGTCTGGGAGCTCTTCCCCAAAGAAATCGCTGCATTCTGTCAACATAAGTCTGAGATAAGCAAAGACCTGGCTAGGACAGAACCCAGGGGAAGGTAAGGCAGACGGAGAAAAGAACCTTCTGACCAGTTCCCTGCTTTAGAGCTAGATGTTGTAGGAGCTTCTTACGACCTGGTCCCCATCTCCCCATTTGCCTGGATCTCATCCCATTGCCTCAGGAGGTAGCAGGGGTGGATGACTCAGAAGAGTGTGTCTGAGCAAGGAATTGCTGCCAGGGAGCCCCGAGGTAACTCCAGGCTAACGAGGTGACCAGCGAGTAAGGTGTGGCTGGAAAGGGGTGTATGACTTTGTGGGGCTAACTTTGGGTGGGCTCTCAAGGAAGAGGAAGGCTCTCGTTCCTGAGAGGAAAGGGTGAGAGAGGAGATGCAGGGAGGAAGAGAGATGTAAGTTGCTTTGACTCCTGTCCCTCACTAATTTCTGAGTGTGGATCCTTTCCATTAGGATGAAAAGCCCTGTGACAGAACAGGATAGCAGCCTGTGGTCAGGTCTACAATATCAACTTACATTGGTATAAATATGTCACTCAGGTGTGTGAAAAATTGCAATTATACTGACCTAATTCCTGCTGTAGACATTTCTGTGTGGATGGGCAGGCTTCATAGTAGCAGGTTAACTATGCTGATGGGAGAAGCTTCTTCACTGAAGCTTTACATCTGCACCACTGCAGCATTTTTAGTGTCCTTAGTAAGAGCAGAGCCGGCTCCAGGTTTTCCGCCACCCCAAGCGGCAAAAAAACCCAAAAACAAACCCGCGGCAGCGCGATCGCACTGCTCCACTCTTCAGCGGCACTTCAGCTGCGGGTCCTTTGCTCCGAGAGGGACTGAGGGACCCGCTGCAGAATTGCCGCTGAAGACCCAGACATGGTGCCCCTATATCAGCTGGAGGGCCACCCCTTGGTATTGGCCGGCCCAAGCACCTGCTTCTTTAGCTGGTGCCTGGAGCCGGCCCTGAGTAAGAGCTTTCCCTCTCAATAAAACCAATCCTCGTTTCCAAGCCTGTGGGTGAGCGACTCTGTGTTGAACACGAGCTGCTGCTCTATTTCTGTGGCAGTCACAGCACGGCCAATGTTTAGCAAGTTATTTGTGAAGCACTGAATATGAAAGGCGCCATGTGACACTAAATGCTTTTTGAGTTTGTTAACACAAGGCTCCCAGAAGTGCGATTCTGAGACCAATTCCCCACCATTAGGGAAGTGCGCAGGTCCTGACACTTAACTCCGATTGATTTAGGCTCTGTATCTATTCGCCTTCTCTCCAAGATTCACCCACCTCAGCAGGGCTCAGAAACATCTGCAATTAGAAGCTCCCTGCTTCCAAGTACATTTCCCAGGGCATCATTCACAGCAAGAAGTGCTGCTGATCTCACAAACTTCCAGATTCTTGGACCAAATGACTCTCTTTAAAGGCCAACACAGTGAACCTAGCAGGGACTTTTATGGTCATCGTCATACAGAAGCAGCAGCAGGATTGGGGGAGAGGTGGGGATGAACAATCAAGATAATACACTTTGAGGCACTTCCTTGTCAGAGACAGAGACTACCAAAGAATGGCCTGCAACTCACTGAAAACTATGGGCCAGGTTCTCCTTGTGCTTATATCAGCACACCGTCTTCAATTACTATTGCAGTAACAGCTAGGAGTCATGGACCAGCCTCCATCGTGTTAAATGTTAAGTACAAACACATTAAGATGGTCCTTGCCAGATTCACATGCAAGCAAGATATGAGAATCAGGGCCTGTGTATCTCTCTTGTACTTCTAAAATGCGTTGCAGCACTGAAGTAATACACAGGCGGAGATAAGTACGTACAAAGCAAAGAAGAAATGAACAGGACATTAAAAAAAAATCTTGCTGTAAAGCCATTGTGCTGCATTAGAATGGCATTAGCAGTTGTGTTCTTAGCTCTGCCTTTCAAGCAGCACTGAAGTGCTTTATCTTGGATTGAAGTACATTGTTTTGAATGAGTTTTGGTATTTTTGTTCTTTGAAATCGCTGAACTTTCCATATCAGAGACTAGCATGTGTGAATGGGATAACGCTCTCCCATTCTTTCTAAGAGCACTTTAATGATGTTTGCTGGGTTATTTAGTCTGACTGATTATCACGAGGCCAGATAAAAGATGGTGGGCTTTTTCCTTCCCCTCCCCACCCCAGAATCACTCAGGATATGAAGTCATAGGAAAAAGTCAACTAAGCCCTAAGGAATGGATTAGATAAAAATAAGCAATTGCTGTTAAAGCTTAGTATTTAGTTCAGAAAATTCTTTTAAACAAAAATGCCATCATCTCGCTTTATCCACGGCTGTTTATTATTCCCCTTCTCTCCAGCCATGACTTTCACAACAAAAATAAAGCCAAATCTAGGAAAAGTTACTCTAGCAGACCTATTGATGGGCTTTGTGTTCCCAAAGGTAGAAAACGCCAAGTACATGAAGGCCATAGACTAACACGGCTACCCCTCTGATACATGAAGGCCATAGGTTTCACTGAAATAAGACAAAGGCAGTTCCATTGGTATCCATGTACTGCCATACTGCAATCAAGGTATTTATCCCTCACTCCCTGGCCTAGCCGTAGAGCTGGGCAATTTTTTTTTGGGTGTGTGGGGGGGGGGCGCTAAATACTAAATTTGCCCTTCAAACTGCATTTTTCAGGGCACCAAAACTATTTGTGAATTTGGGTAGAATTCAGTGAACAGTTGACTGAAAAACAAAACTAAACTGAAAATAAGAATTTCAGAAACGTGAAGACAGTTTGATATGAAAATGTCATTTCGAATGTTGACTCAAAATGAAGTTTTTTTATTTAGTCAATAAAAACAGAAAACACCTCAGTTTCAGCTAAAACAAACCAAATATTGGGAAGGGAGGGGGATTTGTTTGGCTCAGCCACCAAACCAAAACCAAAACCCAATTATTCGCTCAGCTCTAGCTAGTGGTAATGTAGAGTACTATCGGGAAAGCATTTTGCATTGCTTTCAAATGACCTCTTTTGGCTGATGCTTGGACTAGCATTGGCAGGGACTGCATCCAGGTGAGCAGAGGTTCTGTGCAGTGATTGTGCTTCAAGTTGGGGTGAAGGGGGTAAGTGGCAATGAACTCTAGAGAACTACTTCAAAAACAACTCCCTGACAAGAGGCTAGGGAGAGGTTCTTGTTTTCAGTAATTTAGATGCATGAGTCTTACATTATGGGAAACGCACACTTGTAAATGAACTGGTCTTTCTGCAAGACGTTGGTTGTTTAAAGCTGTCTTGAATCTGGAAGAGGAACGGCAAAGATATATTCCCTGAGGCACTCCTAAAGCAAGAGATTTTTCCAAAAGTGCTCAGAAAAGGTGCTGGGAAACATCCTCTCTAACCACAGGAGAAGGTCAGCGCAGCACAAGCACTGGCAGTATGAGCTTCCCTCAATCCTGTCCTGACCTATATGCCTCAGCTCTGCCCTGTTCTGAAGCCACAACTTGTAGGGCAGAATGGGAGTGGGCATGATTTGGAGAGCTTTGTGCAGCCTCACTGCTCACTAGCACACAGCAGGGCTCTGGGTGCTTGGGCAGCCAGCAGTGGTGCAGATGGAAGCTGCAACATTCTAGAAGTTCTCCAGTGTTCCCCGCCCCGGTTCTACCACCATTGGGGGATAAAGCACTGAGGAGGTGTCTGCATCCTGGAAAGAAGTCACAATGGCAGAGGGAAGTCGAGGTGGAATTCCTTTGCCTTCTGACCCATGCTGAGGGCCGGAGAGAGGACTTTGGCTATAAGGATAAAATGCTGTGTAAAAGGGGTAAGCAGTGAGGTGGCAAAATTTGCAAATACATAATTACTCAAGTTAGTTAAGTCCAAAGTAGACCGTGAAGATTTATAAAGGGATCTCACAAAACTGGATGACTGGGCAACAAAACGTCAGATGAAATGCCGTGTTGATAAATGCAAAGTAATAAACATTGGAAAATATAAATCCAACTATGCATACAAAATGTTGGGGTCTAAATTAGCTGTTACTGCTCAAGGACGAGATCTTGGAGTCACTGTGGATAGTTCTGTGAAAACATCTGCTTAATGTGCAGTGGCAGTCAAAAAAGCAAAGAGAATGTTAGTAACATAAAGAACGGAATAGATAATAAGACAGCAAATATCATAATACCACTATATAAATCCATGGTATGCCCATACCTTGGATACTGCATGCAGTTCTGGTCTCCCCATCCAGAAAAGAGATATTGGAACTGGCAGAGAAAGGCAACAAAAATGATTAAGGGTCTGGAGCAGCTTCCGCATGAAGAGAGACTAATAAGACTGGGACTTCTCAGCTTGCAAAAGAGATGACTAAAAGGGGATATGATAGAGGCCTATGAAATTATGACTGATGTGGAGAAAGTGAAAAAGGAAGTGTAATTTACTCCTTCACATAACAGAAGAAGCAGGGGTCGCACAGTGAAACGAATAGGCAGTAGGTTTAAGAGAAACCTTCACACAACTCACAGTCAACCTGTGGAACTCATTGCCTGGGGATGTTGTGAAGGCCAAAACTATAATGGGGTTCGAAAAAGAACTAGATAATTTCATGAAGGAGCAATCCATCAATGGCTATTAGCCAAGATGGTAAGGGATGCAACCCCATGCTCTGGGAGTCCCTAGCCTCTGTTAGCCAGAAGCTGGGAGTGAACAACAGGGATGGATCATTCAGTGATTGCCTGTTCTGTTCATTCCCTCTGAAGCGCCTGGCATTTCCCACTGTTGGAAGACCAACACTTAGATGGTGATTGGTCTGACCTAGTATGGCCGTTCTTATGCTGACAAAAAAATAAAGTAGAACCCATTATTTATATTATGGCAGTGCCCCAAGCCCCCTAGTTGGACTGGACCCTCATTGTGCTGATGAGACAATTCTTGTCCCAAAGGGCTGACAGTCTAAAAAATAGCAGCGTACGTGCACACCAGGCCTCAAGCCCCATGCTGCTATTCTATTGCTCTAGGTCATTTCCCTCCTCTGCTTTCACCACCCTTGTGGTCCTTCTGTATCCTGCTTCAATGTCTCCTTCCTGGTCACAAAAATCATCTTCAGCTTAGCCCTTCACAGGCCCTGCTCCCAGCAGGAAAGTACCCACTCTTGGCTTTAGTTCAGATCCCCAGTCACTGCAGAGTTGCCACTGACTTGCTGCTGTTGCTTCCAGCTCTTCCACGGGTTATAGCATGCCGCTGACCGGAGCCTTACCAGATCATCTCCCAGCAAACTTTCTGGATGCCTTGCTGCTCTAAGCCACAGGCAGCTCTCTTATAGACTGTCCGTCTACCCCGTCTGACTTTGCGGTAGCCTACAATCACATGATCCTTCCAGGAAACTACAACTCCCAGAATGCATATCTTTAAAGGGCTGGAATTTAGAGCGGGGATGGGTTGAACGTTGGTGCGCCTTTAAAGGGCCAGCCCACTTTGTGATAGATGTAAATACTTGTTCAAGGCCAATTCTTGTTTCCGCTGGCTTCAGTAGTTCCAAGATTTGGCCCAGAGTGCAAGCGTGATTGTCATGCTGTCTGGAGTGGTTCTTGACCATGAGTGCCACCCTCAGGGAAGACTGTCAAAAAGCAGGGAAGAAACCCCAAACTGTTGTATGTTCTATAATAAGATTTCATCAACCCAGTAGCAAATGTGAATTCTTGAAGTACTTTAACAGTATTACCATGGAGTCACAGACATCCCCTGGGGAACTCCAGTCTATCCTGCTTCTAGGCAAGATGGACTTAGTGATAAATGGTCACTTACATTAAAGATCATAAAATATTCAGGTTGCTCCAAGTCCCAAGAGACTAGTCATTTAGCCCAGATCAATTTGTACCTTAGATCTCACGCCAATCATAGCCAATCCTATAGTAAACGAACTAAGGATTTATTAACTAGGAAAAAGGAATGAGAGTTCTTCATAGGTTTAAGGAGACAACATATACGCACAAATGAGTTACAGTCTATGGTTCTAAAAGGTGACTGAGATGTAGTAATCTGTCAGCACTGAATGTCTTTTAGAAATAACCCAGGTAGACCCTGGGGACCTTTGCTTTTGTTTCCTATCTCCAGCCCCGTGATAGTCCAAACAGCAAAGAGAAGAAAATTCTTTACGTCAGCTACCTTTATTTCCCTCTTCCTGAATTCAAACGGATGGGACAAGCCCTTCTGCATGTAGCCGTGTAGGGGCAATTAGCGAAATCTCTGTATTGTGATGTTTCACAATGGCCCATTTAGTTCTGATAGTCCTCCTTGATGAGCAAGGGAACCGCTCCTCCTGCCTGAGCTCACAAGTTCATAGCAGGCATTTTTAAAGTTATAAAGCAAAACTTATAGCATGGGATACAGACATTACAAGTAAGATTAATGCATGCAGCAATATACATGCATTTTATAGAGTCTAAACACTAAACACAAATCTTACAATTCTAATACCTATCTTGAACAATACTAAGATACAGGTGGGCTGGGCTGGTTTCCAGCTATGAATTTGTCAGTGCTCAGCTGATGCCTGCAGCCTTAGCAAGAGCTGGCACCTGGTTTACCAGCATCTCTGATCTGCAAAGCATACAGTTTCTTACCTGACAGTGCAGTCTATATGCCTTGATTTAAGGAGCGCCCAGCTGATCAAGACAGAGGACTGTGTAAAACACTGTGGTATTTACATATCTGGACATCTTTTTCCTTAGTAGAAATAGAATGGTGAACCTGCAGCCCTATGAGAGCAGAAAACAGCTACTTGACCTAAATGAACAACTTGTTAAGTGGGAGTAAGTATCAGGTTCTTTTCCTGCCAGGTGACAACCACTAGAGGGAGACATGATCAGATGCACTAAGCCTGTGCATTGTATTTACATGCTGGGTGGAAATCTACAGTCCTTGAGGGCTACACTCTATATCGAAGATTAAGACTGAAGATTAAACTCAATGCTACATTATACAACTCCCTAGGCTGCATCTGTCCCATGCGTTGTGCTTTGGTTCATCTTGACAGATGCCACCTTAGGTTAAGTGAGGTTATATTTAAGTATTTCTAGACTATTGCTGTAATAACTAGATGCTAGGTCTCATTCTCATGCAGCCTGTGTACAGTGCTCCCTTTCATCCTTACCCTGCATTTCTGTTTGCTCAATGAAAACGGCACGTAAGCAAATAATATTCTGCATTTTAAAACAGTTTTAATTTGTAGCTGTTTATAAAGTACATACTGGAGCTAATGAATAGTCAGTCCATTCTCTAGAATACAGGAAAAAACTGATTGAAAAATTCTGGTTATTTGTATTACGGTAGCACTCAGAGGCTTCAACTGAGCTTGGGGCTTCATTGCACTAGATGCAGCATAAACCCAGTGGGAGATTGTCCCTGTGTGTAAAGTAGCTGTCGCTGTTGTATAAAGAAGAGGTGACCAAAGGTCATCCTCCATTCTGGAAGGCTGGACACTGGACTACAGGGATGGTTGTAGGCTGCAGCCAGTACCAGGGTCTGGTTGGTGTTGGGTTAGAGTTAAATTATTTTTATTTAAACATTACATAAATGTTAAATACAAGGTCTTCCTGCCTTAATAAGAACACCACACCCTGCCCCTAAACTTATGATTCAGGTAGACACAAATAAAGGTTAGGTGAGGAAAAAGAGGTGAAATAACTTGCCATTGGCCACATAGCACCTCAGTGGTACAGCCAGGAATAGAACATAAGTCACCTGAATGCCAATCTGTGGCACACTCTGCTGGACCATACTGCTACCATCCTACTGAGCAGCTTGCTCATGGCTGCTGTAGAATAGATCCTCAGCAATTGAGTGTGTCCTCTGAGGAGCCCTCATTTGAATGGCTTTCTGGGGGTGTGCTACAGGAAATGTCTTTTTACAACTGCTTTGTTTGATTACTTCTATAAAACAAAAGTGCAGAAATGTAGAAAGGGTTCCTAATACACTAAATATACAAAAGGCAAGCGGTTCAGTGAGAGTTCAGCTTTAACACTCTCCCATAAAAGGGAGATTTTGCAGTAAGTAGAACAGCAAATTTGGTGATAACTCTGCATTAGGTATGAGGTTCCATTGCCGTTTTCCTTGGTTTTATATATATATAAAAAAAGGATACACATTTAAAGTGAATTTAGTGCTGGTGAATGGTGCCAGATTGGCAGCTCTGAATTCTCTTGTTATCCACAGAACCAAAGATTGAAGTTCGCAGGGAACTTGGTCGCCACACTAATGTGCCTTAATCTCGAAGGGTGAGAGTGGAAAAAGAAACAGTTAAACACCCATACATTTTATGGCCTCTCTCTCTGGGCTACTGGTTGTTCTAGTTGCTTTACCCAGACCAACTCAGAGCTATGTTTGATGGGGGTTTTCATGGCACAGCACCTGTTCACAGAGAACACCAATTCATTTCACGCAAGCCGCCAAAATACTAAGGGATGGCAACTCAAACTGAAGCCACACCTCAGTGAATCTACTTTGCAAAACTGGGGTTGTGTTTTAGTTTGTAGTGTTGGTCTAACTAGGAATATGGAATATTGTTTCGTTACCAAATTTCCTCTCCTCACTTTGACGCACATACTGAAATGACAATCTCTTTCCTATGCAATACCAGCAACCTCACAGAACCAGATTTTAAAAAGGATTGACAAAACCTTAACCCCCGGCACCTACAGAAACCAGGGATGGACAAACCTCAGCAGGTCCAGAAGTCTGATTTAGTTCAAATACATGCCCAAAAGTCAGGATGCTAATTCAAACCTTCCTACTCTGCAAAAGCTGCCCCAGGCCCTAGGATGCATCATCCCGAAGAGGTGCTGCATCCTCACCAATGCTTCAAGTGCTCCGGGCAGGAGTGGAAGAAGGCCCCTAAAAATGAGGGGCCACCAGTGCCCAAACCGTGGCCATGCCCCCCCCCACGCTGCCCCTTCCCCCTCCACTGCCCCTTCTCCCCAAGCCCCTGCCCTTGCACTTCCCCTCCCCATGAGGCTCCACTCCCACACCGCCTCTCCCCCCCAAGACCCGACCCCCCTTGCTTCTCTCCACCCCGTCCTCGTTGCTCGCCCTTGCAGCCAGTAAACAGTGGGGGGGGGGGTGGCCCCCTGGCTGCCCCTGTTCTGGTGCCCCTGGCTCCGGGTTACAGTGACTTACACACCTAGCTAATAAATATTAATATCTTGAGCTGGGTCGCTGGGGGTTGAGCATGTCAGCCCTGTTTGGGGGAAAATCTCCCTCTGATTGGCTGCTTTCCCCCACTGCCCTGCCTCCAGCGAAAGTGTAGCCAATCAGAGCTGCTGCAAGAAGCTGGCAGGGATGTCTCCCTCGCCCCTTGGGAGCTGACAGTATTGTGATACCTCTCCCCTCCCCTCCTGTGAGCAATGGGACAGCTCCTCTGCTCCTCCCTACTCCTCCCTTGGAGCATCCAGGCTGGGGAGGGGCAGAAGGGGGGTGCAGAGGCCCTGGAGCTGCCTCCCAGCCTGGAAGGGGGTGGGAGGACCCTGCTGCAGCCCTCCAGGCCGGGAGGTGTGCGCTGAAGAACTGCAGGAGCTGCAGGAATAGCAGAGGTGAAGCGGGTGGTGGGCAGAATGGGTGATGATCCAGAATTGATGGGAGTGGAGAGTCGGAGGGTGCAGGTGGGTGTGATGTTGCTTTCAGTTATGTAGAAAATGATAGAACTCCTGTTTTTTCAGACCATCTTAGGCACTGCTCTTCACTACCTGCTTTTGTCTTCGTGGGAGTAAATCCAGCGGTGGGTTACCCCTCTGACATCTCCAGGGACAGCAAGTGTCCTGCACCCTACTCAGCAACGTCACTGTGCTTTTTTATCCCTCTTTCTCTCAATCTACAGCAGACAATGCATCCCATGGGGGACAAGGTGCACCACCCTGCTCTGCACCAGGGATTTCTCCTCCTTCTCTTTCCCCTGAAGGAGTCAGGGGCATCCATTTCCTCCCTCTCCTCACCTTTGCAGGAGGATGGCAGATTTCAGCACCTTTCTTCCTGTATCCCCACCCCCACCTACACTACCCGCAAGGCATGAGGCTCCTCTCTCACCTTACACCCCGTAGGAAAATGAAGTGCAAGGGGCAACTTCCCTCTTGATCACTTTTTGCATGTGTGTTTTTAAAAGTGGGTCTCCTGAAAACCCAGATCTGAGGGCAGGAGCGGTGTGTCTGCCAGCTAGCTGTGTCTGCCTCAAGCAGAGCTCACAGGGTGTTAGCAACCTCTCCCCGCAGAAGTGGAAGCAGACACTACAGCCTTGGCTGCAGTACACACGCATAGATAGATTAGACTAGATAATATATGACTAGACGGATAGGATCCAGGTTTTAGTCTTTAAGTGGGTCAAACCCACAGGGGCTGCTCCAGATGCAGGTTTTATTTTTCACTCTCCTCCGAGTTAATGGAGGCGGTTTGAGTTTTGCAGTGAAGGGGCAGCTTTTGGGGCATTGGTAGGGGATTTTATTTAGCTTTTCTTTTGGAGAAGTTGATGCAGCCACCTCCACTTTCCCATTTGCATTCAGAAAAATATCGATGGCATCTCTCTGTTCTTTTTGGGAGCAGACAGGAGTTTAACTGGGACAGCACTGAAGCTCTCTGTTTGATTCAGGCTGTGCCCTGTTATACTCCGAATGAGCTTTCTTAATGTTCCCTGTGTCAGGAACTATTTTCGTGACTGTCCACAGGAGAGACTAAAGCTCTGATTGCACTGATAGCCTGTAGCAAATGTTATGTCTTTTCAAAGGATGCAGCAAAGAGAAGGTTTTTTTCCCTCCTTAGAGGAACTATTTCATAACAAGCAAACAAACCAAAACAACAGACCACCTGACTACTAAGCCAGCAGAAAAGTCCAGCTGCAGCTCGGAACATTAGGCTACATTTGTGGCTAAGACACCTTGCTGTCTGAGAGACAGCCGTGGTTTTTGCTGTGGCCGTGTGTTTGACTAATTCATAATTGTCAAACCGGTAACGGCTTGCTTAGTGGTTACCATTTTTTAATATACGAAAATGAAACAGAGCAAGTACAGGGATATAAGGGACATCAGAGAGTCTATTTATTTTATAACCACAATCTGTTCTACATAAACATGCACCTTTACTGGCTACAGATGCACACTCCTTTGAGTGCAGTTAAAAATAGTTATATCCTAGAAACTAGAGAGGGAAAAGACCTGCTAGATATCTAGTGCATTTTTTGCAGAGGGAAGATTGATCTCTACACTACTTCCTTGTGTGCTTTGCCCTGCTTCGTTTTAAATGTTTCAAGTGTTGGGATGTTCATCTCTTCCCCTGGGAGACTATTCTGCTTTTGCTCTGTAAGAATGTCAGTGTTGGGTTTATAGAATTAATTTATGTGCACTCACTACCTGCACGTCAAAGGTGCTCAGTTTACAAGGCAAAACCTGCCTTTTTTAAAATGTCAGCCCTGCAAATTCCACCTTGGGATCTGAAGATTAAGCAGAGTTTTCTGCTTCTTACCTCATTGCCAGAAATAATAATTTTGCAGTACATATGTAGATGGTCATTTTACTGATGACACGAGAGACAGGTTGAATCCCACTTACTCTTCACTAGCTATATTGGCTATGCAAAGCTAACAGTTGTAAAAGCTTGTTTTACAGACTGGGGCCAGAGCATCATCTCATGTAAATAGTCATAAATAACTGCCCCTAGATACATGTATCTTAACCACACTTTAATCTTTAATCATTATTACAAAGTTATGTTACCAAACATTGAAGTCCAAAAATATAATGGGAATGGATTCTCAGCTTTTGTATATCAGCATAGCTCTGCAGACCTCAGTGGAGCTACATTGCTTTACAGTAGCTGAGGATCTGGCCCTACAACCAGACCTTCACATTTCCAATTTGGCCTCAGCCCATTTGTTTGGCTATAGATAGGACATGTCTCATGTTTCTGAGAGCTTCAAATCAAGGTTCTGACACTCAGTAGCATGATGCATAAAGTATGAGCTTTATTGCCCATCTCTGCTGTATGAATATTCTGAGAGCACTGACTAAGCTCCCAAAGTCCTGAGGGAGAAGTCATTGTGATGGATGTTTTGGAAGGCAGTCTTGGTTTTTTAAGCATGCCTACCTCCTGGTCTGATATCTACAGGAAATTACATAGACTTCAGGTCTGGAAATTTACATCTGGGGACAGACATCTGGATCTGCATGAATAAATTCATAAGCTGTAAAGGAAATGGAATATTAGCTTAACTCTGGGGTGTGAAAATGTCAATTTCTGTGGAGCTCCTCAAAGCCAAGCTTGTGGTTTATGCCAACAATGTGCCAACTCCAGCAAAAAGGAAAGAAAAAGAAAGTCAGCTGGTACAGAGTCTTGACTTGTTTAAGTGGGCTGCATTTAAAAACTAAAATAAATCTCTCTCTCTGTGACAATATTGGCTTTTAGGTTCCAAGCCCGGGATTTTGTATTCAAGTTACATGTTCACCTCCAGGAGAACAAGGTACTTCACATGTCTAATCTCTTGCCTGGAATAAGGAGGAGATATCACATCCTCTGCAAAGACAGCAGTCTCATTGGATGATATTGTACTATTTGACCAACATGGAATCTATTTGATTCTGGAACAGCACACACAGGCCAGGACTGACACTGGAGAGAGCCAGGTGATAGGATCTGTTCACAAGTGGGAGCTGAAGCGTATGCATCATGCCAATATTAGCATGAAATAGCTCAATTTCATACTACAATTTGTGTTAGGGAAGACGAGAGAGTGATGCTGATTTATATGCATATACAGCTGCCTCCCACACAGACACAGTTCTAAAAATCCAGTTGCCACCACAGCTCCATGCTTGACACTGAGGACCACCAGTGCCAGCATATGGCTACAAAATTGCTTCTGTAGGTCCATCTAAAGCATGCACTTTCTTGCACAGGTCTGTAACCCTATGACTCACAAACATGCATGATCAAGTATTCTTGCACAGTGAGTATCTACATCTGTTGTCAAATGATAAGCTAGCACAGCAGTCTCCTGGGGCCAAGTGTCCTTCATCCCACCCGTGACTCACCTGCTCCTGCAGTAGCTAGAGCAGCAAACTGCTCCATGGACATGTTGAGTGATGGATTTGAATTACAGAAAAAGCATGGCATAGGGTAGTCATGGAGTGTGCACTGTGGCTGAGTTATTGCTGTGAAACTAGTGCCGCCTCTAGCAGAAAGGAGGGAGATGAAGATCTACAATCAGCTGTGTTATCACCTGAGCAATGGAACGGGGACGGCACACATTTTATCTTTGCCAGGAATGCTGTGCTAATGCAGCTTCACAGGAGAAACTGCCCAGACCTGCCTTTTGATGATGGAATAACTGTAGCGATTGGGACAGGAAGGCAGGGTGGTCTACTGGACAAGGTAGCACATTTTTAAGCACAAGTGGTGCAGGGTGAACTTAGCAGACCAGAGAAACAAGCCCCTTGATTTTAACAATGAATTTTTCCACAATGAAGATGCTTGATAACCTCTTAAGATGATTTCAGTGCATGGCAATAGAGTAACTTCATCTAAAAACACAAAAAGAAGCATGAGGAAATGCATAGTATTATCATGGCAGTGATGATTCTCCACTAACAGCCTGACCTTGCTCCCAGATTAGGTTTTAGCTCAGGCAGAGCCTGAAAAACCTGAGTTCCTGCCACAAAAGACCTGCCACAAAATCTGATCCAACTGACTACATTTTGGGAGGGGTTTGTTTTTTCTGTTCGAAGTAAGGGAAGGAAAAGGCGGACCCGTTTTCATCGGGAATGAATCATAATTAGCGAAAATTGAAATGTCATTCCCGCAACCGTCAGTGTTTGAATTAAACGCGTGACATTTCAAAAATTCACAAGTTTCAACCACCAAAAAATTACAAAAGTGATGGCTCATTATGATTCATATTGAAGCAGCACCTGGATCAGCACCAGGGCTTACTGAGTTGGGTGCGGTACTTACCCCCACAAAACGCTTACAATCTGCAATAATGAGCAACAGACGCATGGAGGGAGAGAGTAACAGATGAAATGACGTGGCCAGAGTGACATAGGACCTGACCACAGCTTATATTTTTTCCTTTTTGTCCAAGGCAAGCAACATGTGAAGGGAGGAGGCAAAGGGAACAATCAAAATAGGTGGCATGTTTGTATACATTATATCATTTTCTTAACATAAATATGCAGGAAGCATACACGACTGCCCCTCATCTTAGCCAGGACAGTTACGATTTTATGAGCCACCGCATTTTGAGGGGCCACAATATGGCTTGGAATGAAATGGCTAATAAATTTGCACTAGCGCAAAAATGTTACCATCTCTGTAGCTCCTTAGTAGGGCTGAGATTTTTTCAAACTGGGACTCTGGCTATCCTATTCCCATTCAAATGCATGGGAATTTGGGGTTCAAACTGGCTTTAAAAGTCTCAGTCTAGAACTTTAAGGCCTGATTTTCGGAGATTCTGAGGGGCTGCTGCTCCTGGCCACTCCCACAGGACTGCGGGTGCGTTGCAACTCTCACGCCAACTTTAGGAGCAGGGCTGTGCAAACTGGGAAGCTCAATTAGTGAAATCCTGGCCCCATTAAAGTCAATAGAAGTTTTGTCATTGACTTCACGGAGGGCAGGATTCAATCCCATGTGTTTCAGGGAAGCAGAACTGAACTAATTCTCCTCCAGCAGGACAGAAAAAAGTTACAATGCTTTTTGGGTTGTTGTTTGGTGGGGTGGAGCTGCAGTTGCTGGTTTTAATGGAGTAGTTTTTCAATCACTTATATCTCAGCAGGCCATAAAAGAGAAAAACAACAGTATTAAGACACTACCCAGCTCTGCTATATTCCACTGATCAAAAATTCTTTATCTTTATAAAGCTACAACAACAAAGTGGGAGCTCCAGCAAGGAACACATTTCAGCTGACCTGTAATATTTCTCTTCTGTATTTGCTTTGGCTGTTGGAATAGCCAGCAAGTTAGTTATTATTAACATAGCTGAGAAGTGGAGAAGTTTGCTGGAAAGCGTGTCTTACAGCTAATGCAAAGCAAAGGTTAGGTGAATTAATTCGGTATTGTATCCTGAGGTGGCCTCCACTAGAAAGCTCTGTAGATTTTACTGTACCAGCTGCATTTTGTATCACTTTGAAATATTAACTGCTTAATGTTGCTGATCCTGCTGCCCATGGGAAAGCAGAAATTTTATCCTGAAATATCCATCTAACAGATAATATGTGTGAAGCACGTTGAACTTTCAGTGTTGCCAGTTCCCGTGATGTTATTGCAAGTTTCACCACTCTCGCTGGTATTTTTCTGTAAAGTCCCAGCCCCCGGAGTCCTCCGCTTACAGGAGAAGCAGTTTTTCAGAGTCACAACTGCTGTAAATGGTCAAAGCTCCACTGACTCCATTAGAGCTATGACAATTTACACCAGCTGAGGATTTGCTCCTAAGTTTTTTCCTCACTCTCCTAGTTGTGGAGGAAAGCTTGAAAATTTGACCCAACTCTACCCTAAGGGCCCAAAAGCCAGAAAGCAAATACAAAACTCACCCTGTTTGTGTTTTCTGAATTTCTTTAACAGAAATATTTTGTTTGTCAGAAAAAAAGAGTTTGGGTACACAGGTAAAACAGGCTCTGTGTTTTGATACACAATTTGGATAAAGGTGAAAAATTAAACGTTTTGACAATGCCAGCTGGTTTTGGTGCAGTTTTTCACTTTTGGAGAACAGGCCATTTTTGAGTCCCAAAACTTCCCATATAAAAAAATTTGGCAGATCTAGTCAACTTTTCAAATCCTTTCGGTAAGCTGTTATTAGAAATGTATTTTAATTTTTTTTATTTGGATCTCAGCAATGGTGCCTCAGTGCAAATCATCGGTAGTGTTTGAAATCAAAGAATGTACAGATGCATTGCCCTGGGGAGTGGGAGGTGGGGGGAGAGGTAAAACTCCCAGCCCAGTCACTGTTGTCCCTGTTTTATGTGCTTTTATTTCCTCTTCCCTACCCAAATGCAGAACTCAGGCTGGATAAAGGGGGAACCGAGGGCAGCAATTGCATAGTGATTGGGAAGGGTACTGAGGAGCAGGCAAACCCATAGCTCTTTTCCAGGATGGGCTTTAGCCCATGGGTTCCTCCCTCTCTCTCTCTCTGCAGTGCATGTGATCAAGGAGAACTGGGCCATGGAGAGGAGAAGTCCCAGCATGTGGAAGATTCACCATATTGGTCTCACCCACCAGCTGACAGGCCAGCATATGTAAATGGAATAAATATGAGAGCGGTAGTGTGAGCGACATCTCATCCAATTGAACATAATGCTCGAATTCTGATCTTCAATTGATCCAACAGGATGACTAAGTGCAACTTTTGATGTTCCTGTCACACAGAAGTTGTTGGAAGGAGGAAAACAAACAAACAAACAAACAAACAAACAAACCTGTTTTTAAAAAAATCAAGTTTTTCCCCATCTCTAGGGTCCCAAACGGACAGTTTTGATTCGCCAGCTTAAATTATATCTCAGTGCCTGCAGAAAACTGCAAACTGAATGTCAATGTCGGTGGAATACAATAGCAATGTGCCAGTGAATATCTCAAGATTTAGTAGTTGTGTATTGGTTTTGTATTTAGCATTCCATCAGTAACTTTGTTAAATATTCTTTCACCCAGAGACTTTCTTTTAAGGTGGTTTAACTGCCTCACAACCTTACAAAATATAATTCAGTGTCCTACTGTAACGGTCCAAAACAGTTCAGCTTACGTTAATGTGATTGTAGTATTTTGGGCTATAATTGCAGAGAACTACTATATTTTATAAGAGTTAATTCTGAATGGAGAGGATTCATTTAACGACTTAATTACATTTACAAAGAGTCAAGCAAAAATATGGCTATTAAATAAATCAGACTCCTTATTAAGAGGGAAAATTTGCAAAGGCACAAATGGAAGTTGGGTATCTATTTGCCATTTGTGCAAATCTTTAAAAATCTTTAAAAATCTTTCATTTAAAAATCTTCCCCTTAAGAGAAGTAATAATTTCAGCTTTCTGAGAAGTCTTCAAACTGATGTGCATTTGTCCTGTTACTTCATAGCCGCCCTTTAAGGAAGAAGGAGCCACTCTAGCCTGAGTAACATATCCAGTCTTGCGGAGGCTTGAGTTTGAACCTGCAAACACTAATTACCATGCGTAGTTCTTACTACCAGGAGTAGTTTCACACAACAGGACTCAACTAATTATTTCAAAGCACGCAAAGGTGTGCTAGGCACACCGTGGAAGAACTAAGACATGGGTGAAATCCTGGTGCCTCTGAAGTCAATGGCATAACTCCCATGGACAGCATAGGGAGACAATGGAGTGAAGATAGATAGATGGGACCTGATTCAGCCAATGCCTTATGCATCTGCACATAAGTAGGTCCATTGACCTTGAATTAAACACATGATTAGCAGACATGCCAACCCCTGAAAAAAACAGAAGTTGGGCTTGGTTTTGGCTTAATTGGCTTGTGAGTTGCTTGTTGGCTAGTTTTTGGCTTGTAGCTTGTTGCTTATTGTAGCTAGTTGCTTCTTGTTTTTTGATCGGCCCCCGGCAAGCAGGGGCAAGGAGGGGCAAGCAGGGGCAGGGTGGGGAGAGAGTCAGGGGTGCACAGCGGGCCCACCACAGTCCCAGACTGCACGCCGGGGGGTTCTAGTCACATAGAGTGTTGGGGTTCTTAGGGACTGGCTTGTTTTGGCCTTGTTTTGAAATGGGTTGAGTTTGATTTTTGACTTATTGTGACAGTCGGGGTGTTTATTTACCACATGAAAGTTGGCAACTGTGATGATTAGATGTCACCCAGGTAAGAGCCTGAGTGGATCAGGGCAGCCAGACTATTGGTAAGGCCAGAGCACTATTCAGCAGAGGTGGAACGCACATTGCCCCTGCACGTTGGAGCCACTCTGCCTGTGTAGAGCTGGTAAAAAAACATTTCTGATGAAACATTGTCGGAAAATGCTGATTTGAATAAATCAAAATGTTTTGTGGTAACATTGATTGTTGTTGAAATTGTCGTGGGAAATCATCAAGATATTTAATTTCAATAAGGTTGACATGCTTTGGTTTGATAACGTTGAGACGCCGTGTTTCAACTTTAGCATTTCCAATTTAGTTATAATGTAATTCAAAATATTTCAACTTTCATAGTTTAATTTATATTATAAAAGTCAAAGCAACAAAGTATAAATGAAAAGTTTCAGCCTTATTAAACTGCATCCTTTAGATGCGGTCAGAGCAAAATATTTTCAGAGTATTTTGTTTCACAAAAACAATGCCAAGATTTCGATTTGCATCCCAATTTGAGACAAAACTAAACTCTGAAATCTTGGAATTTCCTGTGGGATGGAAATTCTGAGTCTCAACCAGCTTTAGCCCCGGGCAAGCAAAATATCTCAGATAATCTGTGCTTTGATGCTAGTGCTCTGGTCTTCAGGGATGAAATCCTGGCCCATTGAAGTCCATGGGAGTTTTGCCATTGATTTCAGTGGGACCAGGATTTCACCAGCAGTGTAAAGCCACAATCTTGGCTATAATGAACAGCAGTGAATCAGAATGTTTCAAGATTACTTACATTAACAGTAGGAGCAGTTACAATGCCAATGCCCAAGTACTAACAGTCTGGATCAAGTGAAATTAAATAGGGCAATATATGCTTTGCTAAAACCAAGGAAAGTGGATTCCATCTATGTAATAACACACAACATGTGTGTTTGTTCTATGTCTGTTCCTTTCCCCCAAATAGCCCAGAATATTGCATATGGACAGAAGTGCCCACAAAATTTAAAGTGACCACTGTTAATAATACAGAGGTGGTGTTGTGCCTCCCTTACTATATACTCAGAAGACTGAAATGAAACATAACTTTGCCTGGGCAAAACATCTCTCAAAGGTGTAAAGTTCCTGGTAATATTTACATGGAAAAATCATGCATGATGTTAAAATCTGGGAATCAAAAATTAAAAACTTCATCTTAAATTTGAAACTGACTTGAAAATAAAGTCAGCCATAATGCTCCGAAGCAAAGAAACCTTGCAGTATGGGGTCTGACAAGGCTAAGGCTTCCAGGCGCTACTTTAACAGATATAATAAAAAAAATCTCCAGGAATAATCTGTTCAGGAAAAAGGAGTGATATAGCTGGGATATAACCTTGGGATCCTGGCTGCATTTCCCATATTCTCCTTGATTAGGTTTCAGAAACATCTGGCCACCCAGCAGTTTCAGAACAAGAACAGCACAGCTTCATCACGTTGTATATCAGACATAGCTGGCATCTCAGGACAGTGGAAGAGAGTGAGACAGACATGGTTAAAATTAGAAGCTTGGAAATGGTTTACTGATAAGATATGAATAAACTGATCTCACGTAAATACAATGCCATTCTGTGCTGCAAGGACACATTTGGAAATTCCTCAAGAAAACAGTTCATGTGTCTGTTGTGTCTATACTAACCCATTGTCACTTAGAAATACAATTCTAGGGCATATGTAGCTCCATTTTCACATCTGGTTTCCCTTTGTCTTTTGCATTTTCCTTATTGTATGTAGTACAGTATATTAAAAGAGTCCAGAAATTCTGTAAAATTAACCTTAACGCTGTACTCAAGTACACTTGATCTACTTCCAGCCTACCAGACTTTTCAGGACAGAGCCCATGAGCCAACGTGGCATACTGGCTTCTTTCTACCATATAGTGTACCAGGAGTATAATTTCTCTGGCTGTGGTAGGGAGGAAGTAAAGAAGCAGGAGACAGGGCCAGAGAGAAGGGAGAACATTACTGAGTGGTGAACTGCCTGACTGCACACCTGGGTGGGCTGCACTGGCAATCCAATGAGTGGTCATTTGTCACATGTAACTAAAGGAGGTTATGGATATTAATGCCCGCTTAATGTTATTCCTGACAGAAAATGGGGAGCTCAAGGCAGGACAGAGCCCATTTTCAGTTTTGCAGTTCTTTGGGGAGAATACACAAGCTAGGTACATGGCCAGGAGGATTGGGGGAGGGACACACCATCATCCCCTTCTTCTCCGTATTTCAGGGATTGGCCAAGGCTCTACAAAAGGCAGAACATGAGAGTCTCAGATAAAGCACCTCCTGCTGGTGACTTCTGGGAATTAGCTCGTTCCAGCTCTGGAGCGCCCTCTGCAGGCCGGTGATCCGCCTGTCCTCTGGCCAGGGCCGGCTCCAGACCCCAGCGCGCCAAGCGCACGCGTGGGGCGGCATTTTAACAGGAGGGCGGCAGGCGGGTCCGGCGGACCTTCCGCAGTCATGCCTGTGGGAGGTCCAACGGAGCCGCGGGACGACCGGACCTCCCGCAAGCATGACTGCGGCGGGTGCGCTGGTCCCGCGGCTCGTGTGGACCTCCCGCAGGCATGCCGTAGGCGCGGGACCAGCGGCACGTCTGCGGGAGGTCCCGCGAAGGCGCGGGACTGGCGCCCAGCCGCGCGAGCGGCGCAGCGCGCCGCCCTGCTTGGGGCGGCGGAATTCGTAGAGCTGCCCCTGCCTCTGGCCCCCGTGTCCCTCCCTGGACCCAGTGCCCTTTTACATGGGGTGCTGCCCCCTGGCAGTAACCCCTTTCTCTCAGAGTCTCCCCTCCCCACGGAACCCCCACCCTCCTTCCCCACCTCGCCTCAGTATATGGCTACTGCCAGTCATCGTCTAGCCCCCACACCCTGGGCAGACTGCAGTATCAGCCTACTCATCACTGGCAACGTTAAATTTGGACCTGCTGCCTTGGCCTGCCCCTGGGCTGCCCTATGCAACCCTCAGTACCTGTTGACCTTGTGCTAGGCCGCAGCCTGGGGCTTTCTGGGCTGGAGCTCCTTTGCCTTTCCCCAGCCCTGCTTCACTCAGGTACCCTGTCTCTAGCTCCCTGCCGCCAGGCCTATCTCCCTCTACAGAGAGAGAGACTCATGTCTGCCCCTGGCTTCTCTGCCTTTATAGGGCCAGCTGAGTCTGTTTGGGGGTTGGCCCCAGCTGCAGCCACTTCCCCCAATCAGCCCAGCCTAAAAGCTGCTTTCTCCAGTCACAGCCCCCTCCCAGGGCTGTTTTTTAACCCTTCAGGGCAGGAACAGGGGTCAACCCTGCTACAGACAGCGGGACAGAGAATCACTTAAAAAGTTGGGCTAAAATGTCATCTGCACCAATATAGTCTTGATGCAGAAGAGGTGGGGTTACAACTCCCCAGTTTTCATGCTGTTCTGGCCATGATGAAGACAGAGGAGCAGCGACTGTCTGTCACAGAGAGGGCGATGGAAAGAAGAATTCTGGGAATTTCAATCCGGGACTGAGTCCCCTATGAAGTGATCAGACAGCAGAGTGGAGTGCAGGATGTCGTTGTTGAGAGCTGGACGTCGTAACATCCAATGGGCTGGGCGTATAGCAAGGCTCCCTGACAATCGATGGACTGCAGCTGTCGCCGAGCGGTACCCACAGGAACTGAAATGACCGCTCAGCTGACCTCCAAAGAGATGGGAAGATTTCATCGTGAAAATACATGGCCGCACATGGGGAAGAAAGGCCAGGATACAAGAAGAACGGAAAATGTGTTGTGATTGGCGTAATCTATATGATGGCTGAAGGACAAAATGTTACCACTTCTTCTCCTCTGAAAAGCTTACACAAACTCCAAAGGCACTTACAAAAAAATTTAAAAAGCCATGAAGTAAAAATGGTGAATTTCTCCCTATAAGTCAGCTCTGAGGTGCATTCTCAGAGTTGTGAGGGAAAAGCTTACACAGCTCCTGTCCATGGTTTGTGTGACAGATGACTGTATCCATGTTGTGATTTATAGACTTGATAAGGATGTTCTTAGCAGTCTCAGAACTGGGCTGAGACAGAATGCTAAATCTGAAAATATGATGTATGATGTTGCACTGAGCCTATGAATCAACTGAACCTTAAACTCAGTGTGCTTTCTATATCCATAAAGCAGTTGGTCACTGAAGGCAAATGGGGCCTGTCATAAACAGATAGTTAAGGGTTAATGTCTCTTTTACCTGTAAAGGGTTAAGAAGCTTAGTAAACCTGGCTGACACCTGACCAGAGGACCAATAATGGGACAAGATACTTTCAAATCTTGGTGGAGGGAAGTCTTTTGTTTGTGCTCTTTGTTTGGGGGTTGTTCGCTCTTGGGACTAAGAAGGACCAGACATCAATCCAGGCTCTCCAAATCTTTCTGAATCAGTCTCTCATGTTTCAAACTTGTAAGTAATAGCCAGGCAAGGCGTGTTAGTCTTATTTTTGTTTTCTCAACTTGTAAATGTTCCTTTTTGCTGAGAGGATTTTACCTCTGTTTGCTGTAACTTTGAACCTAAGGCTAGAGGGGGTTCCTCTGGGCTATATGAATCTGATTACCCTGTAAAGTATTTTCCATCCTGATTTTACAGAGATAATTTTTACCTTTCTTTCTTTAATTAAAAGCTTTCTTTTTAAGAACCTGATTGATTTTTTCCTTGTGTTAAGATCCAAGGGGATTGGATCTGGACTCACCAGGAATTGGTGGGGGAAGGGAGGGGGGATAGTTAAATTCTCCTTGTATTAAGATCCAAGGGGTTGGATCGGTGTTCACCAGGAACTTGGTGAAAAAGCCTCTCAAGGCTGCCCAGGGAGGGGAAGGTTTTGGGGGGACAGAAAGTGATCCAGACACTGAAATTTCTGGATGGTGGCAGTGTTACCAGATCTAAGCTAGTAATTAAGCTTAGAAGTGTCCATGCAGGTCCCCACATCTGTACCCTAAAGTTCAGAGTGGGGGAGGAACCTTGACAGGGCCTTAACACATGAAAAGACTCTTCCATATGAGGCTTCTTTGCCAGATGCACAACACACAGCATGGGCCCTTTGGATGAGTTCCAAGGAGTCAGTGGTCGAGTAATTCTCCAAAAATAACATATCCGATGACTTTCTGTTGCTGCTCATGTGGGGTCTCCAAGCAGATCACGATTTCCTTGGATTGCTTTGCTATTCACAAGGAGTCAATGTATTTTTGTGTGAGTGATAAAAGGTGCTAACTCAGTGGATTGCTCATGAACAATTCCTGGAGAATATTCAATATTCACCCTGACTTCCCCTTGCAAAGATGAGTGTTACAGGTCATAATGAACCTCTACCAGGGAGCGTGGATGTGGATCCCTTTGGGAACAAGAGTCTCATGGGACTGGGAAGGGTTTCAGTGGCATGAAATTTGTAGGTTGGTTTTGGAATGAGATGTTTTTGTGGGAAATGCTGGGATTAGGCCTAGACACTGAAGCCTGGTCTACACTAAGCGTTTAAACCGGTTTTAGGAGCGTAAAACCGATTTAACGCCACACCCGTCCACACTGAGAGGCCTTTATATCGATATAAAGGGCTCTTTAAACTGGTTTTTGTACTCCTCCCTAACAAGAGGAGTAGCGCTAGTATCGGTATTACCATATCGGATTAGGGTTAGTGTGGCTGCAAATCGACACTATTGGCCTCCGGGCGGTATCCCACAGTGCACCACTGACCGCTCTGGACAGCAATCTGAACTCGGATGCAGTGGCCAGGTAGACAGGAAAAGCCCCGCGAACTTTTGAATATTTCCTGTTTGCCCAGCGTGGAGCTCCGATCAGCACGGCTGGCGATGCAGTCCGAAATCAAAATAAAAAAAAGATCTCCAGCATGGACCATGCGGATGTGATCGCTGTAAGGGCAGGCAAATCTGTTCTATCAGCGCTCCGTTACAGAAGACGAAATTCAAAATCATTTTTAAAAAATCTCCAGACAGACGCCATAGCAGGGACTCAGCGCACTGCTGCGTGGCAAGCGTAACGGAAAGCCAAAGAATCAAATGGACGCTCATGGACTGGAGGACTCGAGCTATCCCACAGTTCCTGCAGTATCCAAAAAGCATTTGCAATATTGGCTGAGCTCCAAATGCTTCTAGGGTCAAAAACAGTGTCCGCGGTGGGTCAGGGCATAGCTAGGCAATTTACGCACCCCCCCCCCCAGAAGTGAAAGGGAAAACAATCCTCTCTTGACTCTTTTACATGTCATCCTATCTTTACTGAATGCTGCAGATAGACGCGATGCTGCAGCACTCAACACCAACATCCTTGCTCCCCCTCCCCCCCGCCATGGGTGGCTGATGGTGCAGTAAGACTGATACCCATTGTCATCATCAGCCTATTAGCCCATGGAGCAGTGCAAAAGAACTGGTAACCATGCTGACTAGCATCTGTTAGGTCTATCAAGGGCACCTGGCCCTAATTTTTCCTGGTAGATGGTGCAGTATGGCTGATAACCATCGTCATCATAGCAACAGGGGGCTGAGCTCCATCAGCCCCCACCGTTCACGTGTAAAGAAAAGATTCAATTGCCCCTGGACTAGCAGCGCGATGCTGGGCTCCTCTCCTCCACACTTCTTAATGTCCTGTCTGGACTATCATAGCAGCTGGAGGCTGCCTTCCACTCATTTCTCACTAACAAGTCACTGTGTCTTATTCCTGCATTCTTTATTACTTCATCACACAAGTGGGAGGACAATGCTATGGTAGCCCAGGAAGGCTGGGGGAAGAATGGAATCAACAGGTGGGGTTGTTGCAGGAGCACCCCCTGTGAATAGCATACAGCTCATAATTTCTGCAGGATCTGACACAGAGCAGCTGTGCTCTCTGATACAGTGGTTCTCTAGTACACTTGCCCATATTCTAGGCAGGACTGATTCTATTTTTAGATACCAAAAAGGAGGGATTGACTCTGGGAGTCATTCCCAAATTTGGCTTTTGCGCCCCTGGCTAAGAGCAGCAAACGGTGCAAAACAACTGGTAGCCATGATCATCTTTTTACCAATTTATGGATTGGTAGATGGTGCAATATGGCTGCTAACCATCTCTGCTGTCATGCAAAAGCAAAAGCATGCTGCTGTGTAGCGCTGCTGAATCGCCTCTGTCAGCGGCATCTAGTACACATACGGTGACAGTCACAAAAGGCAAAACAGGCTCCATGATTGCCATGCTATGGCATCTGCCAGGGCAATCCAGGGAAAAAAGGCGCGAAATGCTTTTCTGCCGTTGCTTTCCCAGAGAAAGGAGTGACTGACGACATTTACCCAGAACCACCCGCGACAATGATTTTTGCCCCATCTCAACCCGGAAATTCCAAGGGGCGGGGGAGGCTGTGGGAACTATGGGATAGCTATGGAATAGCTACCCATAGTGCAACGCGCCAGAAGTCGATGCTAGCCTCGGACCGTGGATGCACACCACCGATTTAATGTGTTTAGTGTGGCCGCGCGCACTCGATTTTATACAATCTGTTTTACAAAACCGGTTTATGCAAATTCGGAATAGTCCCGTAGTGTAGACGCACCCTGAGAGAGCGGGTAGCTGGACTACTACTGCTGAAATAACCTTTGGAGGCTCCCTGTGGAAGTCCTTATTTGGGTGCTCAGGTGGGGCCGCTGCGTTTATGATGGTCCTCTTAGTTTGGCTGAGAGGCTGGGGTTTACAGTGGTGGTGGTGATGGGGGGCGGGGTGATTGTGTTTGCGTCCCTTGATTCTTATGAGACGTGTGTGTGTGTGTTAGAGGTGATTGACAAGGCAGGAAAGTGTTAAGGAGGTGTAAACGGGAACTGAGATGTTTGATTTTGGTTACACTAGTTTTTCTGTAACTCTGTCTTGGGAGGATGAGGAGGCAGGGCAAAGACCCCTTTGGCACATGCTGATTAATGCCGGGCTATTGGTCAGTAAGGTTTCCCCCCATTTATGATTTAATTTAAGATCAGGCCCCCAATTGGGCTAAGGTGATAATGGGACTAGTCTTGGTGTACAGATTTTCCTGACACACTGCACTGTCCAACCACGAGCTGATGATGTCATCACTGCAGTAGGGCTGCTGGTGCCATTTTGAGCTCAGTGAGTGTGATGGCCATCTAGATGAAAAGCAACAAGGTCTGATGGGTCGGGCTAGAACCTAGGAGACCTGGGTTCTAATCCACGTTCAGCCATGGCCAGGCTGTGTGACTTTGGACATGTCACTTCTCTGTGACTCAGTTTCCCCTCCCACCCTTATCTGTTTAGCATGTAAGTTCTTCGGGGCAGGGACTACCTCACTATGTGTATGTACAATGCAGCTCCTAGATGCCACCATAGCACAAAATAGGAGCTGGGAAGTTTCTTGTGACGGTTCAGGACTTCATGGACATGATCACCATGGGACTATCCCAGCTGGCTTCTGTCTCATCTCTCTCTCTATGCCTCCACATATCCACCTGTAAAATAGGGTTAATACTTCTTATAGGGTTAATACTTCTTGAAATGGTCTTGTGAGGCTTAAGTAATTACTGGCTGAAAAGCCCTTTGAGATTCTGAGAATTAAAAGTGCTGAAGAAGTGCAAAATATCATCATTAATGGTAACAAGAACTGTGTGTGCATACTGAAGGAAAAACATGTCTCCTACTAAGCAGGGTGGTTTTTTTTATCAGTTAACGTTTAGCTAATAATATTTAGACTGTCATTTTATAATCCTGTCCTCAAATAAATGCTTCAGTCTTTGTACTAAAACAATGTGGGGTGTGTGTGTGTGTGTACATGGCACAGTCAATCTAGAGTGCCTAGTGGTAATGTTTGCAGAGGATGTAATAAAAGTTTAGTGCAGTCTCTGGAGAGTTAGACAACTATTATTTACAAATGTGCGTATGCAACTCCCTGCAAATCACCTCTGAAATGTCACCCTGATACAGTATATATCTCAAAATGCCTTTCATGTTTGTGCCATCAAGTTTTGGCTGAGAATGGGAATTAGAAAAGCGGAACCCCGGCCCACTAAGTAAAATGAACCTCGTGGAATCATGCCAGCTGCTTTTTGCTAATGTGACCTTTTCTTGCATGTTTCTCTTTTCACTGCCTTCCTGATGGATAGGATGCTTTTAAGAGCGATTTTAGTACATGATAAGGTCTGCCAAGTTTGGCGCCTCATCAAAATATTTCCAAAGGTCAAAGGCATTTGCGCCTGGAGTTTTGCTTTGGAGCCTTCTGTAATATTTGGTAATGTTTTGGAGCTGAGAGAAGCCATGGATTACATCTAGCTAGTGTTAATACCTATTGGAATTATAATATTTCTTTTCTGAACAATAGGGGGCAACTTATCCCAGAACTGCCTATTGCAGGATTTTGAGCACCATCCTCTGAAGCTTCTGTTGTTGGGCACTGGTGCAGATAGGATAGTACATTAGACAGATCACTGGTTTGATGCAGTCTGGCAATCCTGTGTCTTGCACTCAGAACTGCAATAGACAATCAAGACTCCCACTATTCCATTCACAGTCAGAACTTGATCCTCTCAGGGTTGTTGTGATTTTCCCAATCTCAAAACACTGACCTCCCCATCCCATCTCCACCTCTGATTCTTTTTCTGGAGGCAGAGGGGATACCTGTGATGGTTTGTGGAATGAAATACAAGACCTATCCTGTGCAGTTCACTCCATGAACATATTTATCCCTCAAACACTGGAAAACGCCACGTTGCCCGAAATGATGTTTGCAATTCTGTAAGGGAAACAGGAAATCACAGTAACTGAGGACCCAGCCTACCATCTAGTTAGGCCTACTGCTCTTCTGTATCTGTCCTGAGATACTGACACATTTTTATCAACTTTTTTGCTTTTTCAACACTCAGCCTGTCACAGCGTTTTGACGGAGCTAATGAGAATGAGCAAGCCACGGGCTAAAATGCTGCAGAGCTCTCTGGATAGGAGTGCAGATCCAGGATTATGTTTCATGAGCCACACGAAAGCATCTTCTCTGTTCTGGGTTCAGCCTATCACCTCTGTTTTTAAAATCATGTTGGCCAAGTACAGTAGAACCTCAGAGTTACAAACACCTGGGGAATGGAGGTTGTTCGTGACTCTGAAAAGTTTGTAACTCTGAACAAAACGTTGTAGTGGTTCTTTCAAAAGTTTGCAACTGAACATTGACTTAATACAGCTTTGGAACTTTACTATGCAGAAGAAAAATGTTGCTTTTAAACCATCTTAATTTAAATGAAACAAGCACAGAAACAGTTTCCTTTTCAACTCTTTTTTTTTCAAACTTTCCCTTTATTTTTTTAGTAGTTTACATTTAACATAGTACTGTAGTGTATTTGTTTTTCCTTTTTTCCCCTCTGCTGCTGCCTGACTGCATACTTCCATTTCCAGATAAAGTGTGTGGTTGACTGGTCAGTTCGTAACTCTGGGGTTCGTAACTCTGACATTCTTCTGTAATAGAAAAGGTCTATAGCCTCTCTGTTTTTACATTTTGTCCTTGTATGGTTCCAGTTCCTTGTCATTAGTTAGACCAAGCAAAATTTCTATTGTGACTGTGGTGTCATCAGACAGCTTGAAATCTGTCAAGTCCCCCTGAAAACTCCTTCAGCTGGTTTTTAAAAGAGAAGTAGCCAAGAATTTCAAAAGTGCCAAGCACTTAGCAGCATCTGACCACTCACATTCAGGCTCCTAAATATGGGGATAAAAGTCAACTTTTACAAAATTCTTGGTCAGTCCTTCTTCACATACCAGATGTAAAATATGTACTATGGGGTTGATCAAAATCCTTCTCTTGCTCCATGCAAGTTTCAACATAGTTGTGGTAGTTGGATGCGAGTAGAGACACCTTCTTCCTGAGAGGTCCATTGAGTTCCATGTGGGGTATCAGTCTTACCACTAGACTGATGGTTGCTGCAGAAGAATTTTTGAGCTTCCAAAATGCACTCCAGCACTGTAGTAGATGTTACTTCTTTCTCAACCAGGCTTAGACAGCCAACATCCAGACATTACACCTGAAGTTCACTCATCATTTTCATTGTACGAGGAAACAGCAGAGACCTTCTTGTGATTCTTTTATCTACATTCTTGGATTGCATATTCAGCAACTTTCACATAAAGTTCAAGGGTTCTCTTTTCAGATGTGGAATCAATAGCACTAAGTAGAAGCACGATTTTCACTGCATGGATGCTTCATAGCAGAACATTTCTCATGCTTGACCAACAAGCTTATATCAGCCATGATACTTGTAGTTCTTCCTCCTTACACCCCTCTGATTCTTTATTTGCAGCATCGAGTAGATATTTTGTGTGGTGAAGGCAAACAAGGACTCCTGAATAAACCTATAATGAAGAGCTGGTACAAGGCTTGGAACAGGGACTTAAATTATCATCCCTGCTTTATTTGTTGACAATGATAGGATAGAAAGTCTCACTTGCAGGCTCTGCACATTTGATCTTGAAGAATTCAAACAAACTGTTTTTCTGCACTACATGAGATGAGCACAAATCCCTTTCTATTTGGCTTTTTAACAATTCTTGACAATGTTTACATTTAACTTTAAAAGAATTATCTGTTTTCATTATTTTAAGTCTATCCTGTCACTTGGTTCCTAGAGTTCCCTTCAACTCTGAGTTAGATAAAGTCAGACACTGTTATATGGTAATCACTAAGCACTAACAACCTATTTCCAGCGTTGAGCAGCAGCTTTCACATTTGCTTCAGTTAGAATGAGAAATAACTGCGCAGTGAAGTGAACACTGTGAATACAGAAGATGAGCAACCAGTTTTATATAGTTCTACATAGAACTGTGTTATCCGTTGACCAGACTACTTTCCAGAATATCTACATTCTAACTAACCTAGCCCCCGTAGCAATTCACAACCCCACCCATTCTTTGCTTTTCGGTATCCAATGACAATTGATTCCACCCACTAGCCACACCCCGCTACCTAATCTCTAATGACTCCACCTATTTCCCCTTCCCTCTATGTGTCTATGCAGAGCTATCCATTTGTATTGTATCTTACTAGGCATTTCAGCAACTTTGATGTTCTCATCACCTTCCCTTTGATTTTAGAACAGTTAAAATTACATTCACTTAAGATTAAGCTTGAACCTAGTGTGTCAGGTATAAAATAAAAGTTCAAATATACTTTACGTCGGTGCAAAAAAAATGAAACACCCCCAATTTTCCCCCACATCTGGGCTAATTTTTCCACCTAGATTCCCATCCCTCTCATTTTTCACAACCCTGGATCCTGGTCAACATATCTATGGCTATTCTGAATCTCACATGGTCCTCGCAGTTGCAGATGTTGAGTCACCAACAAACCAACATAACCAAGGGAAAAATGGGGGGCTCCTGTGAATGCCCCAAAACAAGAGATAAAGGCTTCTGCAACTGAGAGTTTTCTGTGGGACAAAGAGAAGAGAAGCCAAATAAATGAGCTGTGAGCTGGTTGCACTCTTTAGTTTCTGAATGGTGGCTGGACTATATCTAGCACCCTTTTCTGAGACCGTGCAGCTTTGGGGAGTTATTGTTGCCATAGCCTGACCCAATAAATTGCTATTCTGTAGCCACTGGATGTGGGATAACTAGGGGTCTGTCTACACTACAATTAAAAACCCACAGTTGGCCCATGCCAGCTGATAGGGATGGCAGGGCTCGGGCTAAGGTGCTGTTTAATTGCAGCATAGACTTTTGGGCTTAGGCTGGAGCCTGGACTCTAGGACCCTGTGGGGAATGTACCAGAGCCCAGGCTGCAGCCCCAGCTTAAATGTCTACATCCCAGTTAAACGGCCCCTTATCCCGAGCCCTGTGAGCCTGAGTCACCTGGAACGAGCCAGCCACGGGTGTCCAATTGCAGTGTAGACATACCCTAACTCCCCAAACTGGGAGAAGCCTCCATGGCTGGGAAGTTTCCGTATACCAGCAACAGTGCAATGTCATTTCAGCTGGATGGGGCCTACAATCAGCATTTTCTGCTCTTGCCACCGACAGTACCCCAGCACTGGCCAGTCAATGTCACCAGCTGGAAGTATTCAAACCAACTCCAGCGCCCTGCCAGAACAGTAAGGGCACCCTCATTTCAAATTTGTGTCTGCCTCAAGATTTCCTGCCAAGCTCTAGGTGCCAATGTCTAGCTCCTTTCTGAGCCTAGAGGCATTTAGCAGTGAATCAGGGCCAACACTGCCCCCATTTTGATTCTGAATAGTGAATTTCATTTTGCTTGTACACCATCTTCCCTGCCAGTGCTAAAAGAATGGATGTTTACTGCCGCAGTCTCTTATCTATGTTGCCAACTGTAGCCTCTCAAAGGGATTAACCTTCAGTGTGTGAATGACACATTTCAAGAGAATAGCAGAATGCTCTCCTAAAGAATCAACAGGATAGGTACCTCTGAAACTATAATTAGACTCATGTCTCTCTGATCATTCTTTATAATGAATCACTGCCTAAAAGGTGGTGAGAAATGATAAATGGTGATGTACCAAGTTAAGGAAAAGTGTCTGCTGCAGTGATGGAGTGATTAGTGTTGGGTCCCATTTTATTTAATACTGTTATTAATTATTTGGAAGCAGCATCTAAATGAAGTTTGTAGACCATACTAAATTGAGAGGAGCTGCAAACACCAGCTGGGATGGAAAATAATATAAAGGGTACTACAGAGACTAGAAACAGGCAGAAAAAAAGAAAGCAAGATTCAATATTGAAAAAAAATGCAAGCTCTAATACGGGTGCATCTAAGCAAAAACCACCCAGTTCAAAGGGAGGGAGAAACCTGAGAAGGAATAATGATGACAGAGACCTAGAGGTGATAGCGGACAGAAAATTAAATTAGATAGAGCTGCAAAAAAAGTGAAAGGGTAATTTGAGCTGCACACACAAAGCCAACATGTCACAAATCAGGAAGTAACATCTCTCCTGTGTCCCTGTGCATCCACACCTGGGAAACTGCATTCAGTTCTGGGCACTGCATTACCAGTAATCTATTGGAGATTGTTCACAGAATAGGAGCAAAAATGATCAGAGGTTTAGAGGGACTGACTTTGAAGGAAAGATTAAAAGAGCTTGGCTAAAGGATGATGAAGGTGGGGGAAAGGGTAACAGTGTGGATAGGCAGAGGGAAACTCCAGGAGAGGAACAGACATGGAGAGACAGAGAAAGAGGAGTGGAAGCTTTTCTGCAAATAAAACAAGGTATTGGCTGAATGGCTCAGAGAAGGCCATGAAACTACTGACAACGATTTCAAGAATAAACTCAAGAGTAAGGAATCAAAAGAATTATAGTTATTTGTGGAAGGAAAATGTCTATACAACAAATTCTGCTCTCAGATATAGGGGCACAGCTCCCACCACAGTTTGAGAGATTTGTACACAATGTATATTTGTAACTGGAGCTGGTTGGAAAATGGTAAGTCTTATTTGGGAAAAACTACCAGAAAAACTAATAGGAATTGCCAGCCTGGCTCAGGCTCTGGGTCTATCTGGTTCCGCATTCTGTCTCCAACAGTGGCCAAAGATGCTTCAGAGGACAATGTGAAAACCTCTCTATTAGGCGATTGTGGGATAATCTACCTGATCGCCAACAATTGGAAACTGGATTAAACCCTGACGCATGAGGTTTAATATTCCTTCCAGTATTGGTTAATATTAATTATGATTGTGACACTGTACCCCATATTCTTCACAGTGATGTTATTATGATATGATTATGATATAATTATAATGTATTTTATGCAAGATAAGTCATCTGAGTTGTCGTTGAAAAAGTTATGATTTGCTGAATATGATTATCTTATTTGTATGAATGTACCATTTTTCATCTGAAGTTATAAATATTTACTATGTATCTGTATTTCACATGTAGTTACACCTGGGTAATGCCCACTAGACAAGATGCTTTCAGTCTAGATCAGGGGTCAGCAACCTTCGGCACGAGGCCCATTAGGGTAATCCACTGGCAGACTGCGAGACATTTTCTTTATGTTGACCGTCCGCCGGCATGGCCCCCTGCAGCTCCCAGTGGGTTTGCTCTTCCCGGCCAATGGGATCCTTTGATCTGTTTGCTATCACTTATAATCACTTAAAATATATCTTTTGCAGTTAATAAACTTGTTTTTGCTTTATCTAAACCGGTGAGTTGGAGTGAAGCGTGTGGGAATCATAACTCAGGGGAAAAAGGCTGTTGCATATTCCTCTCCACATTGAGGGAGGGGGGCGAATTTTTTGAACTTACACTGTGCAGTTTCCTCTGCAGCGTAAGACAGTATAATTTTGGGGTTTTACTCCAGACATGGTGCGCACCTGGGGAGCTGGGAGTTGTCTTAACTGTAGCCTTCCTATGCAGGGGCTGGTCAGAGAGCCTGCATGTAAGTGCCGCTGGGTGTGTCTCTACCTGTATGAATGCTAGTGAAAGTGCAAGCTGGAGGGCTTTGCAGCGTGTCACTTCAGTATAGTGTGAGAGGGAGATCAGACTGGTGGGTAAGGGACTCAGTGGTAGCTCAGTTCCAGGTGGCACCCTGCTGGGGGCGGGGGGAGGAACCCATCACAATGATCACTCGAGATATCCTTATTAACCAGATACATGTTCAATCCCTTTTTGAAACTTGCAAAGTTTTTGGCCTCAACAATTCTGGAAACTTAAAAAAGAAAATGCCCAGAGAATTTTTGTTTTGTTTATTTGATGAAAAACTGAAAACTTTTCAGTTTTCAAAAACCAAAACTTTCTGCCTGGGGTGGGATGTGTTGGTCAAAAATCCAGAAAATTAAGAAAGAAACTGAAAGGCCATTTTTTTGTCAACAACATACTTTAAAAGAAAAATTTTGACCAGCTCTCTTTACAGCCTGGCATGGTAAAACAGTTAGTGCTCAAGAGTGGATGAGGGTGGTGATCTCAATTTTCTGCTGTTAGAAACTTTTGTTTGGTTTTGTTAGATTAAGAATCAAGCAAACTTTTAGGGTCAGGTCCTTAGCTAGTGTAAATCTGATTTATGCCTGTTGGGGATTTGCTCCTTGCTCTTTGAAGGTTCCTATCTTGCAATGTACAGGACTAAACATGAATTTCAGCCAGTTTATTAAAATTTCTAGCTACATTGCTGTCCAGGTATACACCTGTGTATTGGTTTGTACCCATTCCTCAGCCTCTGTATAAGCCATAGAATCATGAATCAGTCACTGAAAAAATATTACTTACTAATAACTCCTTTTTTATTTCTTGTACCACATCTACATTACAGCCTTGATCCAGCAAAGCACTTACACATGTCATGTTCTTAGCATGTAGCATGAGTAGTCAGTTCTATTTACATCAGTGAATCTACTCACATCCTTAAAGCTAAAAATATGTGTAAATATTTTGCTGGATCAGAGCTGTAATTCGGTATTAAATGCAAAACATTACTTTAAATGTATAGGGACTAATTTGGCTCTTTTTACATCAGCTTAACACTGGTGTAATTCCATTGACTTTGTTCCGGATTTACATTAGTATAAGCAAGAGAAGAATCAGGCCCACACTATTTTGTCTTGATACAGAGAAAAGTTGAAATAGAGATTTCAACTGAATTATATTTTGCAACCAAATTCCAATGATCTATTCCCTTCTATTGCCCAAAAGATACTCTGTTCACTTTAACTGCTTGAATTCTAGACCTCAGAACAGAGTCTGAATCTATTTCCATGGAGAATATCCAGAAAAAATAGTTGAACTTTCCTGCCACTTCATGTGGTTTTTAATCACCTGTATTGCATATCATGGAGCTGCCTTGTATTAACAGGGCACTTTCTGCCAGAGAGCTGGATCAGGTGTGTCCTAGATAGAGTGGTACAATTTCCTCCCAATGAGCAGGTCAGTGGATACCGAAAATGCCTTCTAGAGCGCTTGGCATTGCAATAACACATTCTTGACAGATTGGATCAAGTTAATTAATCTGCAAGAAAGTGTTTATAACCAAATCATTCTTTGAACTCAGTGAATATGGGACAAAATATATTGCACTTACTCTGAGTTTTACCAACCATCTTCATTAGTCTACCCTCACAACACAATGGTTGATCTCCTGGCTCCATCAAAGTCGATGGCAAAGCTCTTATTGACTTCAGTAGAGTGAGGATTATGTCCACTGGGAGCTGCAGTTGCTCAGCATTTCTGAAAACCAGGCCCTAGATGGACTTGCCAAGGTCATACAGGAAAATCAGTGGTACAGCTGGGAATAAAATCCAGGAGTCCTGGCTCCCAGTTCACTCCTGTAACTACAAAATACCATCTTCTCACCTACTATGTAAAGATTTCAGATTATCTACACTATTCAAGTTTGTCTTTCTGACATGCACTGGGATTGTGCAAAGAATGTGATAATCAATTGATAGTTAAAATTACAAACATGAGTCAGCTCCTTTATCCTGCAGTGTGACAGAATTTAAACATGCTTGGAAGAGAAATGTCTCCAGGCAGAGAAAGAAAAAAGGTTTCAAAAACTCAAGCTTTAAAAAAATCAAACTGTTAGAAGATAAGGAGAAATTCAAGAGGGTAGGCGCACTGATGCCTGGAGATTTTAAGAAGGTCCATGTTGGCTTTATAGGAACTTAGCCCAGTCTTTTCCCCACCTCGCAAACGGGGAAGTATTACCTCAAAAACGAAGGAGCTCAGATGCTTTGAAGATTGTTAAGTGTGCTCACCGACTGGGAAGGGGAGGAAAAAGAGAAGGAACTAGAGAGAGCAGACAGTGCATCATAAAGTGAGCTGCTTTTGACTCTGCAAGGCCAGCAGGATTTTCTTTGTCTAGTTTAGTAAATTCTGCTCATTCAAAGGTTATATTCCTGTACTTCAGCCAAACACAGAGCTCAAGCAAAGGTTCCTTGGGTTTCTGCAGAAGATCTCTCTAAATTTACAGTGTCATGTTGCCTGGTATGGGACACGGGGAGAATACAGGGTATATACCCCAGACTGGTGGTATACTCTATCATAAGATTTCACCAAACCCAGTAACAAACATGTGCTTCCAACATACTACATTAGTTATTAGGAAGCCACAAACAGTCCCCTTTCGGCACTCTAGCCCCTCATGCACCATCCAGACAAACCAGACTTCTGTGATAAATTATTATTAAAACCAAAACCCAGATATATTAGATTTTTTCAGTTCCAAAGAATCAGACACCTCCCTCCCTCCCGATCAAAATATACTTCAGATCTTACCCCAAAACCATGCTGGTAGCCAACCCTTTAGTAAATAAAAACTGAAGGTATATTAAAAGAAAAGAAAAGAAAAGAAAAGAGCGTTATTAAATGGTTAAAGGAATCCTGTACATTACAATGGATGTCAGAGTCTGTAGGTCAGGATAATAGCAGTGATGGTAGTTCTGCTAACTTGCAATAAACCAGTCTGGATTATCCAAAAAGAGCAGAGTCCAAATGACAATTTAGATGTAGAGTCTGTTAGACTTTCCATGAGTCTTTCAGGGTATCCCAAGTAATTACTTGGGGATCTCCATCCAGTGGCTTAGACTTTTACTCTATAAGTTCAGCAGATCAGAGATGGCAGGATAGTGCCTGAGGTTTTTCATTTATAGCTGAAACAGGCAGCCAAGTGTTTAGAGCCCAGCATGTGTCCGAAGATTCCTCCTGTGGAGCCCACAAGGACCCACCCTGTGAAGTTAACATTCTATTTCCTATGCAGACACAGGTAACCCAGCTACACTGATTGACATCATTCATTATAACAGGAATAGATCAACTGAAGACAATATAGGCAATATTCATTAGATTCATGCAGTATATATACATCTTTGAACTCAAGGTTAATTAAAGTTACAAGATAAAGACAGACTTAAACATACACACAGCTTCTTCCTTGATTTCTTATCCACACAAATGAACCTCTTTTAACCTCTTTTAGCACCTCTTTGATGCCCACACACAAATGAACTGTGCTGATTACAATTGCAATGTCTCTCAACATGCCATTAAGGGTCACACACAGGTTACTTCGCCTGCCGATTTTCACCTGTGCTGGTCACATACAGCTAAAGAGAAAGGAAATCTTCAGCCATCATGGGAAAAAAAAAGAGTCGAGGCCTGATTCTCATCTCATTTACACCAGAGTTATTCCATAGACTCACTCCCAATTTATACCAGTGTGAGGGAAACCACAATCAGCCCTGACTCCTGTAACTGGAGTTCATTGTCTCCTGCTATCCCCATCTCTCCCCCACCCCCAACCAAATTCAGGGGTTCTCTCTCTCTTCCCCTCTCTTTTGAGAATAGAAAGTGAGTCCAATTTTAAAATAAATTAGGCATGAAAAATGCAATTGTGTCCCATTGCCTACTGTCCTGCAGTCTGGAGTGACTCACGACCGTGAGTGCCAACCTCATGGCAGACTCTCAAAGGCAGGGCAGACAACCCAAACCGGTGGTGTGCTCTATAATTAGAGTTCACAAAGCCAGTAAAAAATGTGAACTCCCAAAGTATTGCAATAGTCGTATCCTAGAGTCACAGACACTCTCCTTAGACTCTCCAGTTTACCTTGTCACCCAGACAAACTGGACTTAGTGACAATGGTCACTTACACCAAAAATCACGTCGCATTCAGGTTGCTTCCAGTCCCGAGAGACCAGTCACTTACCCCAGATCAATTGATACCTTAGTTCGTACACCAAAGACAATGCCTGTAGCCAATTCTGTGATAAACTATCTCAAGGTTCAACTAGGAAAAAGGGATCAGCGTTATTGAGAGGTTAAAGCAGGTAAATTATCTGTACAGATGACTCACGGTTTGTAATCCCAAATAGTAGCAGAGATGTAATAATCTGCCAGTTTACCAAAAGGCTCTCAGGGCTACACAGAATAACTCTGGGGATCTCTGTCTTTTTGTTCAGTTATTCCACCCTGTTAGAATCCAAACAGTCCAGAGATGCAGGATATTATGGTTTCTTCTCACAGAAAACAAGATGACAGGGTTCCTACCCACACGTGTTACTCTGAATTTTAGGTTTGGGGCACTCCTACAATAACCTGCCTATCACCCCCTTAATCTGTTCTTCTTGGGGTGTGGATCTCCAGGGTAGTTAAAGAAATACTTGAAGGACCTGGATATAACCTTCTGATAAAGTAACTGACACAGGCAGTATGCTTTCCAAAACAAAGTATTTTTATCGATGTAATTAATAATACCTGCTACAGTGTAATCCAAAAATAGAAATCAGACAAAAATCCCTTACTACACATTAACAAGCATTTAAACTACAGTAGCATACAGTTTAAATGGTTCTATGTGATGTGCTCTATTGCAGATGGCCAGTCTGCAGTAGATCACTGACAGCCGTTCTTAAGTTATACTTTAAGTTTTACGTAAGTAAAATATGATTAACACACATATACATCCAGGGCTGGCGCAACCCATTAGGCGACCTCGGTGGTCGCCTAGGGCGCTAACATTTGGGGGGGCGGCAACCGCGGTGGCCGAATGCTCGGCGACCGCAGTCGTCATGGTATTTCGGGGGCGGAACCTTCCGCCGCCTCTGTCGGGGGCGCCATTTTGGGGGCGGGACCTTCCGCCACCTAGGGTGCCAAAAAGGCTGCCAGCGCTCCTGTATACATCTCACCCATACCCAGACTAACACTAATACTACATTTTACTATGCTAAGCTATAATTAAAACTAGCAGGTTTACACTATCCATCGGATCTGCTGCATTATCTGCTGTTTGCTGCTGCTGCTTTCTCTGTCTCTTCTCATTCCTTTTGCAGCCTTTGTCCGCTCCTCTCCTGACTGTCTGGGAGCACAGTGCTTTTTATACTGTGGTTCTTGGACACGTGCCAAAATATTAATTCATTTTGCACATGCTCACTGCTGTCGTTTGCCTCAGAGTTATGATTACTTCATTTGACTTTACCCTACTTGGCTTTTTGCCAATTGTAACTGGCCTACTTTTGTGCTCTTTCCCCTACTTCTGTACTGCCCGTGCTCAGGAGCTACAGTTTCCATCTTAGGTTGGAGGGACTCCTGCTTATTCAGAATAGAGGTTAAGCACACAAAATGGAGATTGGAGAATTTCTCCACTATCATGTGGGCTCTTCTTTGATGATGGAGAGTGAGGAAAGCATCTAGTCTTTGACCTCCGATCATGACACACAATGACCACTTGCTTTGAAATTTGCACCTTTCTGTTAAAGTTCTTCATTTGCTTTCCACAAGGCTTCTTTCCCATTTGATGGATTATTTAGTTACAGGGATAACACAATGTAAATGTTGCTACTACATTATAATGGGATACAGATAAATGAAAACAATGCATGTAACATCCCACTCATTTGCATGAAGTTTAAACACCAGATACACTCTTATACATTTAACAATTACTTTGATCTATACTAATACACAAGTGAATTGGCCCGGCTTTTCGCCATGCATTGGTAAGCATCCAGTGAAGATTGGGGCTTTGCCATGAGCTGGCACCTGGTCTGCCAGTGTGACACTTACATTTTCAAAAGTCATTTTGTATGCTTGAGGTTTTGGCATCTTAAATGTGCCTGATTTTTAGAAACTGCTCAGTATTAACCTTCTGAAAATCAGGCCCCTTTAAGGTCTCTCAAATTGTGTTCTCATAAATTGAGGCATCGGAGTCCAACACTGAACATTTAGGTCCTAATTTGCAGGTGCTGTTGCTGCAATTTTGCATGTAGATTAGGAAACTGCACCTGCAGGCTGCTAATTATGGGCATCATCAACCTTTGCAAGTTGCTACCCAAAGGAACAAAACATTTCCATTCACCTCTTAGGTTACTGGAACTTTATTTTCAACAGTTCCAACAACGGATAACTTGGGTTCACTTCCAAGGCCTGCAATGACCCTTTTGTGGTGCTACTTAAATAGCGAGCTGTTGATTCCCCCAATATAGGGGGAATGCCTGTGTGGCAGAACTAGGCATAACCAGCCTGGCACCATTCCCATCCCACCATTTGGCATAGCGCAGAGTGGAGGTGAGAGCGGGTGTGATTGGAATGCAGTTTGCTCTGACAATCCTTGACTGGCAGGTGGCTCTTTGGGAGTCAGTGCACTGAGGTCAAGTTTACAGGAGCCTTTGGACTACTCTAAACTATGCCCTTAGGGGCAGGATGCCCCTAGGATCAGGAAGCTGTAACTGGCTCCTTTGTGGATACCCCACCTTTCCTAGGCATAGTGAGAACAGAACCCTTGTGTATAACTTATTTTAAAAACAACTTAGATTATAAATTCTTCCTTGCAGGGGCTGTCTCCTGGTTCTGTATTTGTACAGCACCTAGCACAATGGGGTCCTGGGCCCTGATTGGGTCTTCTAGCTGCCAGAATAATACAAATGATTTCAGTAAAATCAGTTTAAATTAACATTCTGAAACGCCTAGTGCAGGAAGTGTTTTGTTCACTTGAGTCATTCTCTTGTTGCATGCTGCGCAGGTGCAAATTCTCTAGGTTTTTGCTTCCACATTTGATTATTTAGTAGAGCAGTAAAAAGCGAGAAGGACCTTTTCAGCAGTGACAATGTAGACTGGCACACACACACAAGTCACTTAAGGATTTCTCTAGTCTGGAAGATATTTTGCGCTGGCCTGCCACAACTAAAATATGCCATTTTCTTTGTTCACTCCAACACAGCTGATTGTGCAAATGTCCTGATTTCTTGTTTGTTGGTCTCTGATAAATATAATATTGTTGCCTGCAGTGGTGTTGTAGCTGTGTGGCTCCCAGGATATGAGAGAGACAAGGTGGGCGAGGTTAGGGTTACCATGTGTTTCAGGTTCCCAAAAAGAGTACACTGTCAGAGGTGGGGAGGGGGACGGGTAGCTGGAGTGGGCATAGTTGGAGATGCTGGAGGGCTGTGTGTGTACAGGGAAGAGTACCCGGGTGTGCTGGAGGGAGTACTTGGGGCCTCACTCTTGAGGTGGGGGGGGGCAGTGTCACTCCCTGTCATGGTGGCAGGGCGGCTGGTGCAAACCCAGATGCAGCATCAGCCATCAGTCAGTGCCTCCCTGCAGAGCTCTCCCCCTCCCCAGGGCTGGGAGCCAGGGTCTGGATGGGCGGGATCTGACAGCTGCGAGGAACAAATCAAATGCGGATGCAGGGGAGGGACTAATTGGGAAGCGGACCAATTGGGGCTCTTTCTGAGCTGTAACATCTGCCCCGCAAAAAACCCAGCTATTTCCTCTTATCTGAAAAATCCACACAGACGGAGGGCAGAGGATCAAACAAGAAGCAATGTCCTAAAACCCCCGGATGTATGGTCATCCTATACGAGGTACCAACTTTTGCTGGTGAAAGAGATAAGCTTTCCAGTGCCACAGAGCTTTTCTTCAGCATCAGACTCACAAGGGGTGGGGGTGACAATCAGGATCCGGACACCCCAGGGGGAGAACAGAGGGTGTGAACCCCAAAGAATTAACAATTGAATTAACGAATTATTACAATGTTATTGTATCCTATGAAAGTGTGTCGAGTGAGATCTTTATGAAAGCTTGTAATGTTCTGAACTGGATGGTCATTATTAGATATGTATGCAGACTGTGGGTATGAGTCCTACGCATTTATGTATATGAAAACTGTGCTCAAGACCTGTATTACAGTTTCTGATACCCCTGAAAACAGGGAGGGGCTTCTCCCAAGCCACCTCGTGGACCATTAAAGTTAATGGAAAGACATTGAAACTGGAAAGAAAATGCCAGTCTTAAAAAATGGGCAGATCTACACTACAGGAAAATATCAATCTAAGCTACACAATTTGAGTTACATTAGCAGCGTAATTCAAGTCAACGTAGCTTAGATCTACTTACCGCGGGGTCCACACTGCGCTGGGTGGATGGGAAAGCTTAAGACTCCCCTCATTCTTCTCGTTCCGGTGGAGTACTGGGTCAACTTGGGTGAGCGATCGGCGGTTGATTTAGCGGGTCTTCACTTGACCCGCTAAGTCAACCCCCAGTGGATCAACCACCGCAGCGTTGATCCCACTGGTAGTGGAGACAAGCCCTAAGAAAAGAGGGAGTTTCCCCCACTCTGATTAACCATGAGTCATCCTGCCAGGAGAAAACAAAACAAAACAAAAAGGTAAAAAAGCCTTTTAAAAAGAGGATTGTGTGAGAGGGCTTTTATCTAGAAACCGAGGGCCAGAATCTAAGTGGGTGGTGTTTCTGAAATGCTGGGTCCCTTTTATGAGAGGGGGCACATGGAAGTCAGTTCAAAGGCAAAAGGTAACTTGGATTAGAAAGAGGAGTTTTATCTAATATAGATGTGTAATACCGGATGTGGCGTCTTTATGTTTATTTTCTGTGTAACTTGTATGTATTTGCTTCCCTTGCTATTTCAACTTTGAGTTTGTGACTTTTCTATTAAATACACTTTCTGTTTATTTTTTACTCCAACCAGGTCTCTACTGTGCAAACTGTGTGGCATGGGGTGCGTGTGCAAAGTGAACTGATAACTGTGGCAGGATTCACTCCATCTTGGGTGACGAACCAGAGAGGAAAAGTCTGAGTGTGTGTTTATTAGGAACTCAGGGCAGATGGATTTGGGGAGATTCCAAACCAGAAAGGCTGTTGAGGTCACCCTGCAAACCTGGTGGGAGCCAGGTTGAGACCTTCTTGCTTGTAGGCTGGCTACTGGTGTCCAGCTTCTGAGCCATAGCTACCTAGCATTAAGGCAACCAAAGTTATAAGGCAGGCAGTGAGAGAGTCCCTTACTGGCCTGGGGATCCCCAGAACATCACAATGGAGCTCAAAATCTTGTCTCTTTCACCAGCAGAAATTGGTCCAATATTATCTCACCCACCTTGTCTCAGATATAATGATCAAGGTACTTAGCACTTCCATGCAGTAGCACCTTTCATCCAAAGGTGCTTAAGTACTCTACAAGTGTCAATTTAATAAGCCTCACAAAATCCTTGGGAGATTGATGGATATTTTCACAAATAAGCATGGCATTTGAATTTCCATTATTTGTGAAATCATATTATCCATCATTCACAATCCTCCAAATGAATTCCAGTTGAGCCTGTGCATTTTCTTTACTTTGATCTTTCATTCTATTTTTTTTAACACACTCTGAAGATTTAGTATTTACAGAGTTCCTTATTAACTTTTACCACAACCAAAGGACCACTGGGAACAATTTTACTGTGTATAATTTCCTTAGTACAAGAGGCAGTCCCTCGCTTGCAAACTCCAGAAAAGACTCAGGGTATGTCTACACTACAAAATTAGGTCGAATTTATAGAAGTCATTTTTTTAGAAATTGTTTTTATACATCAATTGTGTGTGTCCCCACAAAAAATACTCTAAGTGCATTAAGTTGGCGGACTGCGTCCACAGTACTGAGGCTAGCATCGACTTCTGGAGCTTTGCACTGTGGGTAGCTGTGAGTAGCTATCCCACAGTTCCTGCAGTCTCTGCTGCCCATTGGGATTCTGGGTTGAGATCCCAATGCCTGATGGGGCAAAAACAGTGTCACGGGTGGTTCTGGGTACATGTCGTCAGGAGATGATGATGGGCTAGCAATCGTAATGCAGCATTTTCTGCCGAGCACCCAGGCGATGATGATGGCTTGAAGTCGTACTGCACCATCTGCTGCCAGCCTAAGATGTAAAAGATAGATGGATCAAAACAAGAAATTGACCCAATTTGTTTTGTGAAATCAACTGCCTGCTAAACCCAGGGTTTTGAGTTCAATCCTTGATGGGGCCATTGTGTGTGACAGTTGTTTGTGTTTCTCCTTGATGCAAAGCCACCCCTTTTGTTGATTTTAATTCCCTGTAAGCCATGTTGTCAGTCGCCCCTCCCTCCATCAGCGCAACGGCAGACAATTGTTTCGTGCAAAACCAGGCGAGGAAGTGACGGAAGCACGGTGACGAGAGGGACATAGTCATAGACTTCTCACAAAGTACAGGCCAGGCAATGTGCCCCGGCAATGTGCACATCATGCTGATGAGCTCTGCATGAGCTCTGCAAACACGCTGGCCAAACAGGAAATGAAATTCAAAAGTTCGCGGGCCTTTTCCTGTCTACCTGGCCAGTGCATCTGAGTTGAGAGCGCTGTCCAGAGCTGTCACAATGGAGCAGTCTGGGATAGCTCCCAGAGGCCAATACCGTTGAATTGCGTCCACACTACCCCAAATTCGACCTGGCAAGGCTGATTTCTGCGCTAATCCCCTCATCAGAGGTGGAGAAAAGAAATGGATTTAAAGAGCCCTTTAAATTGAAAAAAAGGGCTTCGTCATGTGGACGGGTCCAGGCTTAAATCGAGGTAACGCTGCTAAATTCGACCTAAAATTGTAGTGTAGACCAGGCCTCAGATTAAAGGCACAGGAAAGCCTCGAACAGCAAGGAGTGAATTAAATTCCACTTTTTCCACATAGATCTGGCATAAAACAAACCAACATCCAAACAAACCAACAAACCAACCCAGCTCTACCTTGCTTTCTAAAATACAAGTGCTACACATTTAAAAACTAAAACTGTATAGGTTATGCCAAGAGACTGCGTATATCTTAGTGGCCTTGGAAAATTAATGTTTTGTTTTAAGTAAAGTTGAAGTTACTCATGTTATCTCTCTATATATAGCAAGTACATTACCATTATCTAGTGTCTGCAAGCACACTATTAATTTACCTTGTACCATCCCAATAGAGGCAAAAGAATTGTTCAAGGCAATGAGGCGTATCTACTTCCACTCCTTGGGACAGAGTTACTTCCAAATAATCAATATTAATGTAGTGAAGGGAGGGCAGAGAGAAAAAAAGATCCTCAGCCCGACTGATTTATCAGCTAAAGTCACATCAGTGTGCAGTGAGACACTCAGTACTCTTTACTAGACTGAATGGAGACTAAATGGTTTATCTAGGATAGTGCCTCTGTCAGAATATCCTCCTGAAGTCAAGATTAATATGGTACTTTGAAGCCAGAAAACAGACAGATGTAACACTTCCCCCTCTAAAATCGATACAGTCTTGGTCATATAGAGATCTGGTGAGCTCCTCAAAATACATGTTCACTTCACCACTTTTTTTTAAGGGAAAATATTTTTAGAAAAGTAACTTTCTTCCTCCTCTAAGAGTGCTTGTTCCCTACAGCTTAGGGGAACAGTGAAACAGATAGTCCAAGCCTTCAGTCTTCTGCAGCAAAATATGATAGACATAGGGTCAAAAACAAACATTAGAAACAATACATGCTTTGTTATTGTAACACAACCGGCAATCTTTTTTTTTTAATCATGAAAAAATAATTACCAACTAATGGCCTAATGTCCTTTTTGACCTCCAGCAGGAAACAGGGGAAAATTGCTTTTAAACTCGTGCCCCAATACCATGGGTACATCCACACTACCCGCCGGATCAGCGGGTGGAGATCCATCTATCGGGGATCGATATATCAAGTCTCATCTAGACACAATAAATAGATCCTCGAACGCTCTGCCGTCGACTCCGGAACTCCACCAGGGCGAGAGGCGGAAGCAGAGTCGATGGGGGAGCCGCGGCCGTCGATCCCGCACCATGAGGATGGGAGATAAGTCGAAATAAGATATGTTGACTTCAGCTACGCTATTCCCATAGCTGAAGTTGCATATCTTACATCAACCCCACCCCAGTGTAGACCAGGCCCATGTCTTTAAGTAGGTTGAAGTCAGAGAGGGGTGGTAAATGAATACCCTTCAAGCATACTGCAGCAATGCTAAAACATTCAGTCCTTGTATCTGGAATCACACGTGCTCATGCATTAAGATTTAGAACATATTCACCAAAAACAAAAAACAACCCCAAAATAAAACAAAAAATCTGAGCCAAAAAACCAAAAAAATGACTCAAGTAGTAACAGGAAACCCAATTTATTTTCTCCATATGGCTAAGAACAGTAGAAGACAATACTAACTGGTTAACTAACTGCTCTAGCATAGAAAAATTAATTTGCCTAACCTTCCCATGGGACTGACTGAAGAAGGAAGATTAAGGATATGATCCTGCAAGGTACTGGGCATTGTGGTCTGGGTCCTACAAAGCACTTAAGGGTGTGCTTAATTTTAAGCACATGGATAAACCCACTGACTTCAGTGCTTTGCTGGATCAGGATCAGAGTGCTCAGCATGTGGAAGGCTTGAGCAATAAAATAACTCTATAATTAGGCTTGGAAGGATTTGATTTTTCAAATTGGTAAACGTCGATTTCACCATAGCCACAAGCCAATGTAAGACTATTTCCATCAATAATAACCAAAATTTACAGATAGGCAAAGTTAAATATGGTGCTTGAGAACTTATTAGAGTTTGGTTTAAGGATATTTACAGTGTATATTTTGACATGTGATGTTGACAATTTGAGTCTTAACAGTTATAAAGCTTTAACTTTTTGAATTTCAACATCTGCTGTCATTAAATAATTGTCAAACCTCCCAAAATTTCCCACAGCTGTGAAAGTTTTAAACTGATAAAATATAAACAATGCTTAAAAACAAACAGGATATCATCTGCCAAAACTTATAAAAAATAGAAACTGAAATCTGTCAAGCCTCTATATATAATTAAGGGAGGGAGGATGAGAACTGTGGGACATGCCACTATGAAAATGAAAGGAGAGAGATGTCATTCTGTTTTCTGTGTGCTGCTCCTTTAAATGTAGGGGAGACTCCCTGATGCCTGTGAGTCAGCTGTCAATTTGTGTTTGTTAAGCAGGAGAATGTCACACCACCAGCCACCCTGTTCTCTCTCGCACTGACTTGATGTTTATTCTTTATTTCTCTGTTTTCCATAGTATGAAATGAAAACAACCTAGACTGCAAAGTGCACATTTTGCTTCTTGTGTACAGGAAAATAACTAGAGTCAGTCTATAAATACTAGACAAGTTTACACACCAGAAATAAAGAGGATTTAATGAGGGTGAAACAAGGGGCTATAACTAGGAGTAACGGGATGATATTAAATAAGAGAAACAGTACCATGAATAACAGGAAAAACTCTTTGACAGTGAGATGTCTTAGACTGTGGAATACTGTCTCAAGGGACAGATGCTATTTCATTTGAACATTTATTTAAACAACACTGGAAAAAGAACTCCAGGGAACAATCCTGTACTGGTAGGATGACAGAATACATGACATCATAGGTTTTTCCCATCTTTAACTTCTATGTAGCAGGTACATGTCCATCAGTTCTTATAAACCCATAAGGCCAAATTCATCCCTGCGTTAACTCCAGTGAAGACACAAGGGTTAAAAATCGGCCCTGTTTGGGAAGAAAAGTATTAAAAAGTGCAGAGGAAAGATACATAAAGAAAGAAAAAAAAAACCCACCAACAACAAACGAGTTTTTACTGACAGGTTAATTAAAGGGAACTTCACTGAAACAGCATGAGCAGGCAAGAGAACGCCAACTTCCTCTCGTTCCACAGAAATTATACCCCCCACAAACCTCCCCAGAAGGTGATCCGGTTACAAATGTTGCATCAACAGAATAATCTTTCATTCTCTGAGAGCAAGTCCCCATTTCTAGCTGCTTCCAAGCCTTTCTCAAATTAATTTTTCCATAAGGAGAGCCACGCAGACAAAACCTCAATGAATATATTATAATTGAAATTCTTATTTAAAAATCTTAATTGAAAGCATTATTTAAGGAACGCTCTCAATTTACAACCTATGCTATAAACACACACATTTATTTCCCAATGTCACTAACAACTTCAATTATTAGAGGTGAAAGAATTTGTAAAAATCCAATTTGCCTGTCACTGCTTATGCTTTTGCTCTTTGTCTGTCACTTAGTGTGGACAATGGAAATAAATGAAATCAGTTTCACTATAAGAATGTTAATAATAATAATATAAGTAAATAACCCAACAGGATAAGGAAGCAGGTCTAAATAACATTACTTAGACATTTCCTTTATTTATTTAATCGGAACATAGGAATTGTCAAGCTGGATCAGACTCATGGTCCATCTACTCCAGTACTGTCTCTGACATTAGTCAGCACCAGGTGTTTCAGAGGTAGATGCAAGAAACCTCTTACTATGCAGACGTGGGATATTCTGTCTCCCATGAAGGTCTCCTCCTAATTTCTCACAGTTAGAGGCTATTTTAAAACCCTAGAATATAAGGCTCTATATCCTTTCTGAAATGTAAGTTAATGTTAACTATTATAATTCTGAATATCCTTGATAGCCATATAAATATCCAATCCCTTTTTGAGTCTTGTGAAGGTCCTGGCCTCAATGACATCAAGTGGCAATGAATCCTACAGGCTAATTACGCTCTGTGTGAGAAAGTATTTCCTTCTATCAGCTCTGAATTTCCCAACTTATAATTTGGTTGAACATCACCTAGTTCACGCGTTGAGCTCTACTTTCTCTAGACCATCTGTTATTTTATTGACTTTTATCATGTCCCCGCTTTGTCTCCCTTCCAAGGTAAACAATCCCAGTCTTTCTAGCCTTTCTTCCTAGTAGAGTTTTTCCAGGTCTCTGGTCATTCTCATCACTGGAGCTGGGAGGGAACTGGAAGGTACCTCTATGACTGCACTCTTCAGGGTCAAAGACAAACCACAGGGGAGAATCAAGTTGGGTGCAAAAACCCAGAGTTTATTGAGGCAGTTCCATTTCCCCTGCAGCAGAGGTTCCCTGCAACATGCTTGGTAGGCCCCTCAGCCCTGTTCCAGACACTCCAATAGTCCTTTCTATAGTAAAGCAAAGAAATAGTCCCTAAGCCAAACTCAGTAGTCCTGGGCCAGGCCTCCCTTCCTCAGGACGGCTCTGGCAGTCAGCAATCTGTGCAGAAGTTCTGGGATGGTCCTTTCCTCAGGGAGAAAAAGATAGGAGGTCTGTCCTCCTCCTAGTCAGCCAGAAATTAAGCTATCCTCTTCCTTTTTTACTGGTCCTTTGTTAACTGGCAGTAAATGGAGGTGTAACAGGGTGGGGCTGAGTGGGCCCACAGCAGTTCATTAACCCTTGTGGGCTCATTGTGGGGGTTGGAATACCCCATCACTACCTCCCACAGGAAATTTCACATTGCCATAAAAAAACTTCATTCCAATTGAAACAAAAAGTCTGATATGCAAAATTTTCATTTTCAGAAAGTTCTTCTTTGGATGAATCAAAACAGAATGGCATTAACATTTCTGGCCCCAGCAACCCAGGCTTCTTGACAGGCCTTCAAGGCAGGGTGCCAAGGAGCGTGGACTCTTCAGCACCATACAGGCTATCAAGGAGCCAAGGAGGCCTTTGGGGAGGCAGGAAACCAGACAAGTTTCTGCTGGAAGTTTTGTTGAAATTAACATGTTCCTGTGGCACATTTCAGTCCTGACAAATCAGCATTTTCTAACACAAAAATGTTCTGTTCTGCAATATCCTTCTCAGCTTGCACACTGGTCAGTACTCCACATGGTATTCCATGAGGCCATGCAACTGATTTATAAAAAGGCATTATAATATTCTCCACATAACTGACAATTCCATTCCTTATGAATCCCAGTCTTGGTCATTTTTTTGGACCACAGCTGCACATAACATTTCTAGGTTTCTCTGTGTTTTTTATCACCATATTATCTGTGTACCAGACACATTTTAATATGTTTTTCCTCCTAACCTTTTTTTCCAGTTAGGGACTTCTTATTACTCCTTTTTTATAGAAGGGCATCTGAGGCACAAAGAGGCAGATCCTCATCTGCTGCAATTGGCATCGTTCCAATGAAGCTAATATTTGTATTTTAGGTTTAATAATTATTTGGGTCCAATGGTGCTGCACTGATTTATACCAGGATCTGACCTCATGTGATTTACCAAGGGACACATAGGAAGTTTATGGCAGAATCATGAATTAAACCCAGGTGTGACATTCTACACCTTGGGGGAGCATACTGTAATCCCCATATTCCTCATTTTCATATAATCGTGATCTTACATATAACCCAGGCCTTGTAAGGTATCGGGGAAAGGGTATGATCTGCTGAAAGTCATTTCTCTATCCATATATGTGTATTATTAATGCATATGAAGTTACGAGATTTGTGCTGTATGGTTGTCACTAAAACATGCTGTAAATTGGGGAATCAGACAGATATTACCTCCCCAGAGGCAACAGCAAGGAAAGTAACCAACGCCCGGGTGGGGTGTACAACTCATCAACAGCCATTGTCCAGCAAGAGAGCTACAATGCAATGACTCACCTGCATGAGGCCACACCAGAGGAATTGCTCAGCCTTGCTTGGAGAGACTCAGCAATGCCCTCCAGACATGCCTGGACTTGTGCTCCCCAAGCACATGGACTGAGGGTATAAAACAGACAGAGTGGACACATACTGGGCCCTTCTCCTGCCCCCACCTATGCTGCAAGCAACCAAGACACTGAGAAGAAGACAAGACTCCAGCAGAGGAGATTGGCCCAGGTTTAAGGAACAAACCTGTCTATTAAGGACTGCAACATCCAAGGGGTGAGAATGTGACAGGCTGGATCACAGAAACCCCCTTGGGAACTGCCAACTGATGTGCCAAGACTACTTCTGCTCCTGCTCTCCTGCCCTGGCAGCTCCAGCACCCTGTCTTGTTGAGCTAGACACTCCAGTCTGCTCCAGCACAGACCCAGGGTCTGAATCATGTGCCCCAACGCTGCAGACTTAACTGAAAGCATGAGTGTTCCTGTCTTTAACACTCAGATGCCCATCTCCCAATGGGGTCTAAACCGCAAATAAATTGTTCTCCTTCTATAACACTGAGACAGAGGTATGCACAGCTGTTTGCCCCCTCCCCAGGTATTAATACAGACTCTGGGTTAATTAAAAAGTAAAAAGTGATTTTATTAAATACAGAAAGTAGGATTTAACTGGTTCCAAGTAATAGCAAACAGAACAAAGTGAATTACCACGTAAAATAAAACACCCAAACCTAAGTCTAATACAGTAATAAAACTAAATACAGATAAAATCTCACCTTCAGAGATGTTTCAATAAGTTTCTTTCACAGATTGGATGCCTTCCTAGTCTGGGCACTTGCTTGGAGAGTGGCAATTGCCCTAGTCTGGGCAATTCTTTCCTTGGTATAGCTGTTGTTCCAGCTCAGGTGGTAGCTAGGGGATTTCTCACAATTGCTCTCCCCTTTTCTCTGTTCCACCCACTTATATATCTTTTGCATAAGGTGGAAATCCTTTGTCCCACTGGTTTCCCACTCCCCTCTTCTCAGTGGAAAAGCACCAGGTTAAAGATGGATTCTAGTTCAAGTGACATGATCACATGTCACTGCAAGACTTCATTACCCACTTGCCAACACACACGTATACTGGAAGACTCACAAATAAAACACAGCCATCTACAGTCAATTGTCCTGGTTAATGGGAGCCATCAAGATTCCAAACCACCATTAATGGCCCACACTTTGCATAGTTAAAATAGGCCCTCAGAGTTATATTTTATATTTCTAGTTTCAGATACAAGAGGGTACATTTATACAAATAGGATGACCACACCCAGTAGATTATAAACTTTGTAATGATATCTTACAAGAGACCTTTTGCATGAAGCACATTCCAGTTACATTGTATTCATACTCATCAGCATACTTTCATAAAATCATATAGAGTGCAACGTCATAGAGAAAAACTGCTTAATCTGGTTGCTGCCCAGTCTAATAGGGCTGAGAGTTTAGATTGCGAGCTTATACTTTATTTTCATTTGGTAACCACTCTGACTTGTTATGCTTTGACTTATAATCACTTAAAATCTATCTTTATAGTTAATAAATCTGTTTGCTTACACTACCAGAAGCAGTGTGTTTGGTTTGAAGTGTGTCAGATACTCCCCTTGGAATAACAAGCCTGGTGCATATACATTTCTTTGTTAAATTGACAAACTCATATAAGCTTGCAGCATTCAGCAGGCATAACTGGACGCTGCAAGACAGAGGTTTCTAGGGTTGTGTCTGGGACCACAGATATTGGCTAGTGTCATTCAATTGCAAGTAGCTGGGAGCAGCTTACATGCCAGGGGCTCTCACAGCAGAGCAGGGTAAGGCTGGTTCCCAGAATCAAGGATTGGAATGACCTAGCAGACCACTGGTCCAGACAACACAACCAAACTTCCTTTTATTACTAATTTCACCATAACAACAGCTTATTCAAGACAGGATCCCACTGAACATGAGACCTAATCTAAAAATGAGGACACTAGGTCTAAATAGGGAAGCTGAATAGTAATACTTCCCACAATTGGTACAAGACCACATGAAATACATTCGAGAGAGAGAGGCAACTTAAGCAAAATAGTGGTAAACATACATGCATTGCTATGAGTTATATTTGCAGACGAGGTGGAGAACTCCCCACACAGAGAGAATTAACTTTCATTCCTCTGTCCCTTCTATACCTCCTGGGTATTCCCCATTGCTGGAGCCATGCAGAGCAGCCAGAGCATGGGCCAGAAATCCTCTGGGAGCGTGGAAGAAACTGCTTGGCTGGTTGTGTCCTAGCTCTGAGTGATATGATGGACTTTGCTTTTGCATCTAATACTTTGTATTTCATTTATTTTCCATCAAGGGCCCAGAATCTCAGCTACTGTAATTTTGGGAGGCTCTATGGAAGAAAGGCCCCATCTCTAGAGTTCAAACTTATTTCACTGTTCAAGAGTCAAGGCAACTTACATGAGCTCTAGGGACATAAGTCTTTGTTCCTGAAGAAGGAGGAGGTTGAGGTGCTTGGGAAAAAGACAGGAAGAGGTATTAAGGTGAGGTATGCCTTAGGACCAGAATGCCTCTGCCATCCAAACTTTTGCCCAGTTCTTGAACCAAACTTTTTGGAAGGTACTGGAATGATCAACAAGTATATTTTCCATTCCACTATTTTTCATATGCATGCACCTCTGCAGAAGTTCCAAAATAAGAACATAAGAATCACCATACTGTGTCAGACCAATGATCCATCGACCCAGTACTCTGTCGTCTCACTGTGGCTGGTGCCAGATGCTTCAGAGAGAATGAACAGAGCAGTTATTGAGTGATCCATACCCTGTAGTCCAGCCCCAGCTTCTGGCAGTAGGAGCATGGGGTTGCATCCATAGCCATCTTGGCTAATAGCCATTGATGGACCTATCCTCCATGAATTTATCTAATTCTTTTTTTAACCGAGTTATTCTTTTGGCCTTCACAACATCCCCTGGCAATGAGTTCTGCAGGTTGACTGTGCATGCCACAAGAAAGACTGTTTCAAGTATGTTTTGATCCCAAATGAAAACACAAACTACCAGAAATCTTGTGAGAAAGACCAAAAGATTTCCACCCAAAATTTGCTTATTGGGGAAGTTTGGATAAACACCAGAGAAGCTTCCAGATATTTGAGGCTTGCTGAACTGACTCTGAACAGGGCTGAATTAAAACAATTTAGGCAAAGATCCCCCTAGTATTTGGAACCCCTAATAGTGAACACTGGCAAGATCAAGCTCTAATCTGAGTGAACAACTTCCTGGCCCATAGTCAGGAGTGTCACCAACTGAACTGTACTAAGAGAAATGAGCCTCATAAACATGAACAATGATTCCAAAATGAAACAAACTCTCTACAGGGGACAGCCCAGAAGCTGGGAGAAAGGACATAACAGGGGTAATTTATGGCTGGCCTGCACCGGGTGTACAAGCCCCTTCACCCTGCTAGCACGAATAGGAGACAGGCATAGTTTGATGGCCAGTGCTCTATGGAGGCAGGATTCACTTGTTGCTGTGTTCCAAGCCCCAGAATGGGCCTGCTGAGGCAGAGCAGAGACTATGGACGGCCCCTTCCTACTGCACACCGATCTGCAGATGCTGCATAGCACGGGGGGGAATCGTCTGTGACTAAAGAGCAGATTTCAGAGTAGCAGATGCAGCTCCTGAATGCATTCTCCTCCTCTGACCCACCACCTTGAGGTTTGATGCCTGCTCCACCACTGTGCCAGCATCGTGCCTCCAGGGGTCCCTGCTCAGATGGTGCTCATTGCTCTGGGAGTAGTAGAACCATGATAGCATATTGAGAACAAGAGGGATTTCACATGCAGCATCAGAAGAAAGGGAATGTACTTTACTTCCTCCTCCTCCTCCCTGCACCTGCAAAGTCTAAAGAGAAATCAGAGTATGTAACCTCCTGACCCAAGTGCCGCGGCTGCTGTTTCTTTAGACTTTGCACGCTACCATTCTTCATCTCTAAGTGCAAACCCTTACTCACAACCTCCTTTCTCTTTCTATCCTGCCATCCACATCTATTATTGAAATCATCTATCAGTAATGCTTGCCACTGCTTCAAGAGTTTGGCCTGCATTGCCAGCTCCTGGATTTCAAGTGCCCGTTCCTTCACCCCTTTATATTTTTAATGATATATATTTTATATTTCTTTCTTTTCCCCTCCATCCTTCAAAAGGGAACAAAGTCTCATTATTTGTCTGAGAGAAATTTGTGAAGACAGCAATGTCTATATCTTAATGAGGGGCTTTCCCCACATTCCCAGCCATAAATCCTATGTACCAGGGTTGGGTGGGTTTATAGACTGGGTGAGCTGGAAAATCTAGTTGTTTATCATCTTATTTCAATGCAAAGAATTTTTCCTAATCACAAGCCAAGAGGTAATGCCACTGGGCAAACCAATTTGTATTAAGTGCCACTTGCTGGAAATATTTATACTTTGTTCTTTCAAAGATATAGTCTCTTTTTCATCTCCCCCTCCTTTAGCATTTGTGACTTTCATCTTTTGTACCAGCCTCTCATTCATTTTTCTGTTTGTTTTTCTCATCTTTTTTCTTTTCCATTGTCTGCAATCTCATCTTGCTATATCGCTGCAACACCAAGTCATTACTCCACTGAACCAAGGAGTGGATTCCAAAGTCAATCTGGAGGGAGGGTGAGTGGATGTCAGATGCAGGATATAGACACCATTTTAATATTTTAGTTACAAATGTAGAGTTCCCAAAGATGGAACCTGAACAGAAAGGGCTCTAACAACAAATTCAGCGCAGTTCAGGTGTATATATTTGCAGGGTTACGGGAAAGGTTCTCCCCCTCACCCCCCTCCATGTTCTTTTTAGACAAGCTCTCTTCCCTGACTCCAGTCTAATATAGGATTTTGCCTCCTGCTGTCATTTTCTCTGTGTGCTCCATGCTTCTGTTCGGGTCAAAGGGCTCCTGTGTTATGTCTCCAGAAATGCAATAAGCCAGCTATGCCTTTTAAAATAATGGCAGTGAGTTTAATTGGATCAGAACAACAACAAGAAAAAATAAAGTAACAATGAAATTGGATCTAGTTAGCACAGTGAGTGGGTTCTTATACACCAGCTAGGAGCACTGGGGTCAGACTCCAGCTGTGCCTGGCAAGTCTTCGGAGCTCTGCCCGTTCTGAATGTTCTGGAGCTTAAAGGTGCAACAGCCACACAGTCACCAGTCCCTCAGGATCCATACACCACATCCCAGACTCAGCATCTTATCTAAGGGAGCGAGTGCAAATTAAACGCACAAGTGAGAGGAGCATGTAATGTATAAGGAAAGAGGGTCAGAAGAAATAAAAACATGCTGAGCTAAGGTAACATAGGTATCCAGAAACAGGCAAGGCAAATACACCAATGCTGTGGTGGTATGCATGGATGCAAGCAGCACAAGCTAAGGCAGCCCTCAGTCCTCTCCCAGATACGCTCCAGGCCTAAGGCTACGCCTACATTGCAATTAGACACCCCTGGCTAGCCTGTGCCAACTGACTCGGCTTGCAGGGCTCCGGGTAAGGGGCTGTTTAATTGTGGTGTAGATGATTGGGCTTGGCTTGGGGCCCAGGTTCGAGGACCTTGCAAGGTGGGAGGGTCCCAGATCTCAGGCTGTAGCCTGAGCCCAAACATCTACACTGCAATTATACAGCCCGAGCCAGATGGCACAGGCCAGCCACGGGTGGCTAATTGCAGTGTAAACATAGCCCAAGACAGTTGTTCTCAAATGAGGGCCGTTGCTTGTTCAAGGAAAGCCCCTGGCGGGCCCGGCTGGTTTGTTTATCTGCCGTGTCCGCAGGTTCTGCTGATCGCGGCTCCCACTGGCTGCGGTTTGCCACTCCAGGCCAATGGGGGTGGCAGGAAGGGCGGCCAGCACGTCCCTCGGCCCGCGCCACTTTCTGCAGCCCCCATTGGCCTGGAGCAGCGAACCGCAGCCAGTGGGAGCCACGATTGGCCAAACCTGTGGATGCAGCAGGTAAACAAACCGGCCTGGCCCGCCAGTTTGAGAACCACAGGCCTAAGACACTGCAGTTACCATACTGCCTGGCTGGGTAAGGGCTTCTTGGCACATCCCAGACAGCCCCCAAAACACGTGGCTCATTCCATATGGGAAAGCGCCCTGGCAGTAAATCTCAGAGGGAACCAAAGATGTGCCTGCATTTCTTTTCTTCTCAATGATGAGAGCAGCAATACCAGCAGAAGGTGATCTGTGTACTCTAGCATTAGCTCTAGCCTGGCTCAGAAAAGAAAACCTTTACACTCTACTGCAGTCAATGTGCACAGCTCTATGGGCAGCGTGGTGTAATGGGATCGCCTCTGACCTCTCAGTCTGCCAGATGGAGGACTTCTCGATGGGTCCCAGATGCAAGGAAGTGGCGGTGATACAGAGATGCTGGTAGCGTGGTGCAGTGGTTTAGAGCTTTAGTCAATAGCATGCTGCTGAGTGGTTCTGTGTTGTTATTACTCCTGAGGGCATTCTGTGCCAAAAAATTTAAATTTCTGCCCACGATATTTTAAAATTCTGCAAAATTCTGCAAATTTTGTCAAATAAATGTGGCAGTCCAGCATGGCATTGGGGAGCACATGCCACTGGCTGCACAGAGGTGGGAGATGACACTGCAGCTCCCCCCCCAGGCCACAGACTCAGCGGTGAGGCTGCACCCAACCCTGACGCAGTGCAAGGACCAGGCCTGCCCCAGAAACACCCCAGGGCCCTGCTCTCTGTGCCAGGTGCACCAGGTGTGAACAGAGAGGCTCAGCCCAGCAGAATCCAAGCGTGGAGGGGCTTAGTGTGGGGGGATCCTGGTGTGGGTCAAGACGGTTCTGTGTGCAGCACTCTGGAGGTGGGCCGCTCAATGGGGGATCTGGGTGCAGAGGGATCTGGATGCACAGAGGTTTGATGGGGGGGGGAGGGTTCTGGGTGCAACAGTAATGAGACGCTGCAGTGGGGTCCAAGTGAAGGTGGTTGGAGCTCACTGGGAGGGGGGTCTGGATATGGGGAGGACAGAGCTCAGCAGGGGGGTCCAGATGCTAGGGGAGTGAGGCTCAATGAGGTTAGGGATCCAGGTGCAGCTGGTTGGGGCTCAGTGGGATGGGGATCCAGGTGACTTATTGGGGTGGGCCAGGTGCAGTGGGAGTGGGTCTTGGCAGGGGGCTTCTGGGTGTGGGAGGATGAGGCTCGCAGGGAAGGTCTGCGTGTGGGGTTGGGCAGATGGATGCATGGGGGTTGGGCAGATGGAGGAGCATCTCCCCGTACAGTGAATCTCTCCTCCTGTAGCTGAGGAGCAATGGGTGCAGGGGTGGAGGAGTTTGAAGAGCTTCTTGAAGCCTGGGGAGAAATCAAAGGGGTGGGTCTGACCCAGCCCCAGATGCCGTGAAGGGGAAGAGGAAGTCCTGTCCTCCCCAGCCCAGCCAGACTAGCGGCTGAGCCCAGCTCAGGGTAGGAGCCGCCAGCTGGGTCTTCCCCAGTCCCACCCCCTGCCCCACAGTGATTTACCTCTCTGCAGGCTGCCCTAGTCGCTCAAAACATACTGCTGGGGAGGGTCACATGACTACTCTTGTGGCTTCCCTTTGCTTCCCCCTCAGAAAGTCATTTTTCTGCAGAATAGCAAAGAAATCTGCAGAGGACATGAATTCTGTGCAGGCACAGTGGCGCAGAATTCCCCCAGGAGTAAGTTACTATACAGAGTGGAAGGTATTTTAACTGGTGTGTCTTGTGTGTCACCCTTCTAAGGTGCCAGGAGCAGCATGACCGCGATCACTTACTCCTATGAGCCAGCTCTGCGTAAATCCAACCCCCTATTGTGCCCTACAGCTAAGGTTAGGAATTTCTAGATACTGGAACACAAATACAAGGTTTTTGTGTTATCAGCCTGATGTCCTCTATGCTCATAAACCTGTTACCGGGAAAGAACTGTGATAATTCAGACAATCCCCATCTCTTAAAGCAGCAATCACTTCACTGGCACAGCCCAATTTATATAGCTTGCAGCAATGCAGGGGAGGAAAAGGACAAAGCCCTTATAAAATTTCTCTTTCTCCCACCTCCTGCAACTTTATTTTGGATTGACCAAGTTGCTTGGGCTCATGGGTGACCAGGGATATCCCTCCGTTTAGAACAGCACCCCCTTGTTTCAGGATGCAATGTTGCAAGGGGTCCTCATCTCCAGCACCTCCTGCTGGCCATCTGCCTCTCAGCAGGTCTTCTATGGCTCAGCCCTCTGGCAGAGTCACATAAAGTTCAGTCCCCTTCTGCAGTAAGGAAAGGTCCAGCTGAAAGTCCAAGCTAAACATACAAATACTAGTTCTTCTTTCCCCTCCTCAGGCACCACTGAAGTGTTCTTAGGGCTGGTCCACACTAGCTCTTTAAATCAAATTTAGCAGCGTTAAATCGAATTAAGCGTGCACCCGTCCACACCAGGAAGCCATTTAATTCGACATAGAGGGCTCCTTAGTTCGACTTCGGTACTCCACCTCGACAAGGGGAGTAGCGCTAAATTCGACATGGCTATGTCGAATTAGGCTAGGTGTGGATGCTAATCGATCTTAGTAGCTCCAGGAGCTATCCCACAGTGCAACACTCTGTTGACGCTCTGGACGCCAGTCGGAGCTTGGATGCTCTGACCAGCCACACAGTCAATGCCCCTGGAAAATTTGAATTCCTTTTCCTGTCTGGACAGTTTGAATCCCATGTCCTGGTTGCTCATCGGGGCGAGCTCAGCAGCACTGGCAACGATGCAGAGTTCTCCACCAGAGGAGTCCAGGCAATCTCACACTACAAAGAGGTCCCCAGCATGGACTGACCGGGAAGTCTCGGATCTGATTGCTGTGTGGGGCGATGAGTCTGTGCTTTCGGAGCTGCGCTCCAGCAAACGGAATGCAAAGACCTTCGAGAAGGTCTCCAAAGCCATGAGAGACAGAGGATACAGCCGGGATACAACGCAGTGCCGCGTGAAAATCAAGGAGCTGAGAGAAGGCTACCAGAAACTCAGAGCGGCAAATGGACGCTCCGGAGCCCAGCCCCAGACGTGCCGCTTCTACGAGGCACTGCATGCCATTCTCGGTGGGTCTGCCACCACTGCCCCACCAGTGACCGTGGACTGAGAGGATGGGATACTGTCGACGGACTGTTCCTTGGAGATGTTCGCGTACGGGAAAGTTTAAGAGGACGAGGCAGTCGACAGCGCTTACAACACAGATTTCCCCAACACCCAGGATCTCTTCGTCACCGTCAATGAGATCCCCTACCAACACTCCCCACCCGTTACCACGGACCCTGAATCAGGAGAAGGATCAATCGGTAACTGCTTCAAACATGTTAACATTTATTTTTTAAATAAACTGGGAAAACAACTAGGCGAACACAAGGTCTATGTACAGGTGGATGGAACTGTCATCTTCCTCTGACATCTCCAGGAAGCTCTCCAGGAGGTAATCGCCAAGCCTCTGCATGAGGTTCCTGGGCAGGGCTTGCTTATTGGGTGCCCCGAGGAAGCACACTTTTCCACGCAACGCTCTCAGCTGGAACTCGGGGACCAGCGCCTTCACGAGCATGGCAGCATAGGCCCCAGGGTTGTGTTGGCTTTCCTCCAGCATGCGCGCTCTCTCTCTCCGTGACACTCTCCTCAGTGTGATGTCGCGCGCAGACTCCTGCATGCAATTAGAGTAATTTGTGTACCATTAGTAATGGTTGTGCTTAACTGTTCCTTTGCATAACAAGAAGCGTCACTGTACAGCCACGTGTAGGAGGCTGCAGAGTGGGAGAATACAGGGATCTCTAACAGGGAACGGGCGCGAGGGGCTGCAACAGGGGCACCGATTCTGCTTTCATGTTTGCCTGCAGCAGGAGGACAGTGCTGTAGATGCAACTTAAAGCTGCAAAAAAAACTAGGCTTACCATGCCTGGCCGCTCCACGGATTCTTCTTTCCTGCCCCGCTTCTCTGGTCTGCAGTGCAATACCACAGGCAATGAAAGCGAACCCAGAGAACTCGAACTGTCCCCGAGTGAGTGCTCATGAGAGAGGTGCTGTGCTTGCTCTTGTTCACACACACTGAGTAGACTTTGTTTATTTTTTGACCAAAAATAGCTCTCTATGGAATTCACTCACTTTTTCCCGTCACACAGGTGCAACTGTATCCCTACCTGATCCAGGCGCCTGGTCGATGTTCTGCAGCACCGCAGGAAGGAGGACGGAGCTCCCCTTCACTGCATCTGCGACTGCCACCCCCCGCCGCAAAGTCCAATCCCACCATCACCCAAAATGACAAGAGGAAGGGGCACCAGGGGCCGTGAAAAATGTTAATGCACCACAGCAGAGTGCTAAACTTACAAAACGCTCTCAGTACCTTACTTTTGAGAAGTCCTTCCCTTAATGTGCTGATCATTATAAAAAGTTTTTATTTTTTGGTAATTTATTTTCCCGTCAGGTTTCTTTGCAGAATACTTTCCGTGAAGCGGGGAGAATGGTTTGGGAATTGCATAGGACTTTCACCGTTAATAGTGGTACAGATATGGGGGCAAGATCAACAGCTGGTCACTCACAGAGTGCAGCCTCTAGTCACCCTGGTCAGTCTGTGGGGTGATTTTCATGTTCTGTTCATAGGCGGAAGGTGCCCTGCGCCAGGTATATTTGCAGGTGGGTCTCTCCACCGGCCATGCCTGGATCGTGCCCTGTCCCACGCGGGTCTCCCCCAGCCCCGTCAATTCCCTGCCTGGAGGAGGTACCAGCCCCCACCTGCCATCCCTCCCCCGGCGTGTCGTCTCACACACCCCCGCCGCGCCGCGTCCCTGTCTCACAGTAGAGAGGCTACCCGCAGAAATGCTGTCTGCTGCCCCAGGGTCATTGAGCATGCCATCCACAAGTGGCAAGGCAGGTTGCCCTCACCCTGCCCTTCTATCGTAGCCCTGAGCCTCTACAATGCATCAAACCATCAGCCCCCAGCCCGAAACCCCCTACACCTCCTCCCCATTATCACACACCACTCACACCTTCCTACGCCCCCAACCCCCAGCCCAGAGCCTGCACCCAAACTCCGTCGCAAAGCCTGCACCCCTCACCCATTCCTGCACACGCACCTGTACCAGTCCTCACCACAGAGACCGCTGTACGAGCAGGAGCCTATCAGTCCTATAGTCTAGAAGCGGTCTCTACATCACTGCACACCCAACCCACCACAGTCACCGTCCCTGTGTCAACCCTTTCACGCGAAGTCAGTAGTCCAGAGAAGGTTGTTGCTGAACAATGCTCTATTAACTTTATTTGTACACGTGTGTTGGAAGGGGGCGAACGGGATATGAAACTGTAGAGGAGAGTCAACAGAAACTGGGTAAAGAAACAGGGGCAGGTTCCGCTTCTCTATACACAAAGTTAATAGTCACAGGTTACCCTGCTCACTGAGGAACCTGGCTTTCAAAGCCTCCCTGCTGCACACGGCTTCCCGCTGTGCTCTTCTAATCGCACGGGTGTCTGGCTGAGCATAATCAGCAGCCAGATGATGTGCCTCAAGCTCCCATCCCGCCATAAACGTCTCCCCCTTGCTCTCACACAGATTGTGGAGCACACAGCAAGCTGCAATGACAATGGGGATATTGTTTTCGCTGAGATCCGAGCGAGTCAGTAAGCTCCTCCATCTCCCCTTCAGACGTCCGAAAGCACACTCCACCACCATTCTGCACTTGCTCAGCCGGTAGTTGAAGAGTTCCTTGTCAGTGTCCAAGGCGCCTGTATAGGGCTTCATGAGCCAGGGCATTAGCGGGTAGACTGGGTCCCCGAGGATCACTGTAGGCATCTGCACATCCCCAACATTTATTTTGTAGTCTGGGAAGAAACTACCTTCATGCAGGCGTCTAAACAGACCAGAGTTCTTGAACACACGCGCGTCATGAACCTTGCCCGGCCACCCGACATTGATGTTGGTAAACCATCCCCTATGGTCCACGAGTGCTTGCAGCACCATGGAAAAGTAGCCCTTGCGGCTTATATACTGGCTGGCCTGGTGGGCCGGTCCCAGGATAGGAATGTGAGTCCCATCTATAGCCCCACCGCAGTTTGGGAATCCCATTGCGGCGAAGCCATCTATGACAACCTGTACGTTTCCCAGGGTCACCACCTTCGAGAGCAGGAGATCAACGATTGCGTTGGCTACTTGCATCACAGCAAGCCCCACGGTAGATTTGCCCACACCAAAGTGGTTCGCTACTGACCGGTAGCTGTCTGGCGTTGCAAGTTTCCAGAGGGCTATGGCCACTCGCTTCTGCACAGTCAGGGCTGCTCGCATCCGGGTGTCCTTGCGCTTCAGGGCAGGGGACAGCAAGTCACACAGTTCAAGGAAAGTGCCCTTACGCATCCTGAAGTTTCGCAGCCACTGTGATTCATCCCAGACCTGCAGCACTATGCGGTCCCACCAGTCCGTGCTTGTTTCCCGGGCCCAGAATCGACGTCCCATAGCATGAACATGACCCATTGCCACCATGATCTCCACGGCGTGGCGTACCGTGCTTTCTGAGAGGTCTGTGCCACTCTGAGACTTCATGTCCTCACCACGCTGCCGTTGCCTTCTCGACCGAGTTCTCAACATCTCACTGTGGAAGAGGTGTTCGATAAGGTGCGAGGAGTTGACAACGGCCATAAGTGCAGCGATGATCGCAGCGGGCTCCATGGTCGCAGTGGAGTGCTGTGGCGTCCGCGCTGTCACTTATAGCAGGAAAAGTGCGCGAACTGATTTCCCGCCGGCGGGAGTGACGGTTGAATGATGACAGTTACCCAAAACCACCCTCGACACAGTTTCCCCCCCCCCAGCATGCATTGGTGGGAAATCCCAGCATTCCAATGGGCGGCGGGGAGTGCGGGAACTGTGGGATAGCTTCCCACAGTGCACCGCTTCCAAAGTCGACGCTTCGCCCGTTACTGTGGACTCACACAGTCGAATTAGTGTATTTATTGTGGATACACAACTTCGACTTCATTAGGTCGATTCCAGAAATTCGAATTAAGATGAATCGAAATAGTCTTGTAGTGTAGACGTACCCTTAGTGGCCCGCTGCCAAAAGGAGCCTAAACTGCAGTTGTACTGGCATGTCCCCTCCTCTGTGCCTGGTAGGGGAACCCAGGCCCACCCTCTACTCTGTGTTCTAGCACAGGGACCCTGTAGTAAGCAACTAGGTCTGCATCTTCAGATGTGCTGCTGTTTCCTTGGGCCACTTCCAACCTCAAAGCCCCCTCATGCTGCTCCCCCATAGCCCATGCTTAATATGGCCTCCCTTTGGTTCTCAGACCTCTGGATTGTCCCTTCTCTGCTGAACTAAAGTCTTCAACCCTTCTCAGGCTCATGGACTCAGACTTTAAAGTCAAAAGGGACAATCGTGATTGATTTCAGAGTAGCAGCCGTGTTAGTCTGTAGCCGCAAAAAGAACAGGAGTACTTGTGGCACCTTAAAGACCAACAAATTTATTTTAGCATGAGCTTTCGTGAGCTACAGCTCACTTCTTCGGATGCATAGAATGGATCATACAGACAGGAGATATTTATACATACAGAGAACATGAAAAGGTGGAAGTATGCATAACAACAGGAAAAGTCTAATCAATTGAGATGAGCTATCATCAGCTGGAGGAAAAACACTTTTTGAAGTGATAATTAAGATGGCCCATAGAAGGTGTGAGGAGAACTTAACATAGGGAAATAGATTAAATTAGTGTAATGACCCAACCATTCCCAGTCTCTGTTTAGGCCACTGTTAATTGTATCTAATTTGCATATTAATTCGAGTTCAGCAGTTTCTCTTTGGAGTCTGTTTTTGAAGTTTTTTTGTTGCAAAACTGCCATTTTAAGTCTGTCACTGAGTGAATAGAGAGGTTGAAGTGTTCTCCCACTGGTTTTTGAATGTTATGATTCCTGATGTCAGATTTGTGTCCATTTATTCTTTTGCGTAGAGACTGTCCGGTTTGGCCAATGTACATGGCAGAGGGGCATTGCTGGCACATGATGGCATATATCACGTTGGTAGATGTGCAGGTGTACGAGCCCCTGATGGCGTGTCTGATGTGATTAGGTCCTATGATGGTGTCACGTGATTGAGTCTGACCTCATGCATATTGCAGGCCACAGAACCTCACTCTCTCCTGAAATTGACCCCTAACTTCTGGCTGAGTTACTGAAGTCCTCAAATCATGGTTTAGAGTCTTCAAGTTACAGAAAATTCACCATTTACACTAGTTTAAACCTGGAAGTGACCCATGCTGCACAGTAAGGTGAAACATCCCAGGGTCTCTGCCTCAGGAGTCTAACCTCCTCCTGCAGAGCTCTTCCTTTGCTGTTCTTTGTCTCTGCAAGTTTCTCCTCACTGCCAACCTTCCCCAGGGACTCTAGCAGCTTTCCCCTGATCCTTATCAACCCTAGCTCAAGGCTTCCCCTGCAGGTGCCTGAGATTCTCCCTCCAGGTTCTTCTACCTTCTCGACAGTTTTCCTGACTCAATGCCCAGCTCTATTTAAGTAGCCCTTCCTGATTCTCTGCAGCTGGAGTCACTAATAATCATTAAGTTGCCATTTCACCATCAGCTGGGGGCTAGCTGGTAGGTCACGGGCAAGGCAGAGCCTGGCTTAGAAATTTTTTTCTTTGTGCTAGTCCTTCCCCTCTCCTTTCCTCAGCAAACATAGTAATTATATTTACCTACCTGGTTACCTTTCTCTCTCTTTATTATTCTGAAGTGGGGAATAAACCTTATGCTGTTGGCTGGTGAGATATGATGCAAGGTTTTGCACTGAGTCACTTTGGCTTGAGATAACCAAAAGGTCCATGATATTATAAGCTCAGAGCTGCGTGCACACATCATAAGAAAAGGCTTCACTTGTATTTTCATCCCTCCCCTCCTAACACATTGTCTCTGGCTTCCTGTGCTCACTCTCTCTCTTCCACTGTCTCAGCTTACTGCTTTATTCCATCATTGGATCTTAACATTTCACTACTCTGCTTGCCCAATGAATTATTAATATTGTTTTTATGCTAAATGTTTCTGCTTCACACATAATTTGACCTTACGTACTGAACAAGTATAACTGTGCTAGCCCCTCAGGACATATTACCCATATTCTTTCTACGAAACATATTCCTTGCCTGTGTCATTTGCCTTAGATCTCAAAACACTGTGAACATCGTCTCATGTATGCTCTTGATTAGCTCTTCGTTATTGGGCTATGTGAAACTGAAAATAAAACACTAAGCATGCTGCCTGCTTAATTTGGTTTTTGGTTGCCAGTGATCATACCTGAATTCTCTCACCATCTTTTTTTCTTAAATATATTCAGGGAGAGAAGGATATTGAAAATTGCAACCTACTGCAGGGCACGTAGGATCGATCACTGCCCACCGATTTGGTGGGTAGTGTAGACATACCCTGTATCAATGTCCATTCCCTTTATGAATCTTGCTAAGTTCTTTGCCTCAATGACTTCCTGGGCAATGAGTTCCACAGTATAATTATGTATTGTGTGGAAAAAGTATTTCCTTTCATGAGTTCTGAATTTGCCCCTTTTTTATTTCATGGAATGTCCCTTTGCTCTTGGCTTATGAGACAAGGAGAACAGAAGTTCCTGATGTACCTTCTCTAGAATATTATTTTGTAGACTTTTATCCTGTCCCCTCTTATTTGTCTCCTTGCTAACGTAAACAATCCCCACCTTTTTAATCTCCCATCATAGAAGAATTTTGCCACACATCTGATCATTCTCTATGTCTTTCCTGAGCCCTCTTTAATTCTGCACTGACCTTTTTGAGATGGGACGATCAGTAATTCATTCTGTATTCCAGATGAGGACACACCATCTGGTTTATATAATGGTATTATAATATACTCTGAATTATTTTCCATTCTAGTCCTTACACATTCTAAAATATGCTAGATTCTTCATCTATAAGAAAATGTTTGAACCTCGGATTTAAGTGAAAACTATGGAACTAGAACTAAAGCTTAAGAAACTGCTATTATTTATGCTGGCTGGTTTACTATAATTATAAAAATTAGGTAATTCCACTAGGGGTAATTGTTAAAATTCAAAATGAATATAGTTTATAATCAAGGCAATTCATGCATTTGTTGGCATTTTGAAGAAAATAACTATCCCTCTTTACCATTTAAAAAATCTAGCTGGAATTTTTTTGTAACCTCACCAGCTTTAAGGTTTCCACTGGTAATCAAAGTTTGTGTAGACTCTGTTATCTGGTCCTGACACTTGCTTTACACTGCTTTCACATGAGTGCTGCACACAGCAGTCTTATCAGAATACATTCATTGCAGGAAATATAATAGACTTTTCCCTAATAGGCACTTTCAGTGTATAAATTACTCTTGAATGTCTTAAAACGCGGTAAATTAAATTCCCTCACACTCGCCTTTCCACATGCAAAATCAGAAAGGAAGACTAAGTACAAAAGAAATGATTACCATCACAACTTGTAGAGCAGAGGGTTTAAAAAAAATTAAAGTCAATTAATTTAAATGTCAGTGTCAACTCATTGTCGGGTTATGGTCTTAAAAAATTTATTTTTTTTCCCCTTCAAATGTCAACCTTGAAATAAAATTGGTATAAAATATTAAATTACTAATCTGGATCTACCTCATTACAAGATAAACCTCTGGCAAGGACTGAGGTAAGGGGGAACAGAATCCTTTGCTTGCTGAATTCAAATACATCTGAAACTGTTTCCTTTGTCTGACACTGGCATCACCCCTGCAACCGGATCTGCACAGGGGGATTTGGGCAGGTGGGATTCTGAGTGGGCACAATGGTTTGTTTGGGTGCATTGGAGCTGTTAGCTGGATATTACCCAGTCATCCTTTTTCATCTCTTCCCCCAGCCCCCAAGGTTGGGGTAATGGGGAAAGAAACAGAATGGGATTTACTGAGAGATCTAATAAAATAGTGACGACTCCTCTTATCATCTTCTTATTACTTACCTATTTGTGAAAATTTTTTAAATTTTCTCTAAACAAGTTGGCACCTCATTTCAAACAGCCCTTTGAAGTGAAAGGACCAAATCCAATTCATGCACAACTCCACTCATCTTAGTGCAGCTGCATCCTCTGATCGTAGGTGTGAATTTGGTCTGTAAGGACTATTGATTATTATTGTTTCAATTTCACATCAGTTATCACCGTGGCTGTGATCACCGGTGACCATGCACATGAGACCGGGGATTCCCATGTTACATTGCAGACATTATCAGCCGTTCTTTACTACAGAGAATTCTTTCCTGGGTGCTGGCTGGTAAGTCTTGCCCACATGCTCGGGGTTTAGCTGATTACCATATTTGGGGTCGGGAAGGAATTTCCCTCCAGGGCAGATTGGCAGAGGCCTTGGGGTTTTTTTGCCTTCCTCTGCAGTGTGGGGCACGGGTCACTTGCTAAAGGATTCTCTTCACCTTGAAGTCTTTAGACCACAAGTTGAGGACTTCAGTAGCTCAGACATAGGTCACAGGTTTGTTACAGGAGTGGGTGGGTGAAATTCTGTGGCCTGCGTTGTGCAGGAGGTCAGACTAGAAGATCATAATGGTCCCTTCTGACTTTAAAGTCTATGAGTCTATGACACTCAGTTTGTCTCCGTTCTCGGGTTGTTTTTTTTTGGACTGCTTCTTACAGGGCCAGCCAAAGTATTGCTCTTTCTGTACTTAACTGTTACCATTTGCATATCCGGGTGCTACCATTCCAATATATGTATATACAGTTTACACATTCAATAAACATAAAAATAGCACATTATAGTCCAAATTCCACTTACAGATTTCAGTGGGCAGCGTGATCTGGTGGTTAGGGCACTACAATAATAGTCTGGAGGCTCGGGGTCTGTTCGAGTTCTGCTAATGACCTACTGTGTAACCTTGGGCAAGTCATTTCATCTCTATGTTTCTCCTCCCACCATTAGTCTTTCTTGTGTATTTAGATAACAAGTTCTTAAGGTAACTACTGTTTCTCCTTATGTATTTGTAGATCACCTGATACAATGGGCTCCTGATATTAGTTAGAGCCTCTAAGGCATGATCATAATACAAATAATATATATAGAGAGTAGCACACGTGTAGCAGAAGGCAGATTTTTCCCCATTACATAGAGTGTGCAAAATGCATGCACAATGGTATTTTAATTGTATGCTGCTTAAAATACACAATGAAATTGGAAATGGTTTTAATATATATCCAGTGATAACGATCCTATGAGAAAAGCTTTTGCAGAGACACTTGAGATCTTTGTGTATCTTCATTTCCTTCTAATATCTTCATAATTCTCTTCTTCCTCTCCACCTTTACTACCAACATATTAATTAGAAATGTGCTGCCGAAATCAGCTATATGGGCCTGATCCTGTGCCCATTAAAGTCAATGGAAAGACTCCCATTAGGGTCAATGAACCCTGGATCATATAACTTATATGCAGCATTTCCAGGTCAGACCTCTTTGTGCAAAGAACTGATGAATTCCATAATGTTTTCTCCTGCCCATAAGAAAGGCCATTTCGGATTGGACACTGTCCCCAGCCAAACATACTGCATACCCATCCAGAGCCAAATGTGCCCACAGTTTGGGCATGTTCGGTTCCTGCGTGTGGTTTGGCCCCATCTCTGCTGGAATCTGTAGTATTTCATACAGTTAGGGCTGGATTTTCAGAAGGGTTGTGCACCCACAGCTCTAGTGAAAATCAACTGGAGCGGCAAGTGCTCAGCACCTCTCACAATCAAGCACATATGTTATCATCTAGCTATCTGAATGCGCTTTCTTGAAGACTTCTCTCTTTACACAAGAGGGTTTTTTTTAATGATCTAGTTTCAGTGCATTCATCTGTATTCTAAACATATAGAGCAACTGAGAAACAGCCAGGAAATTTTTCCCTGTGTAAGTAAATGCTCTACCCATCTCAGTACAGTGTCTGTGCTACTGAATGATGCATGATTTAAACTGTGATTTGATATTGATCACTGTCAATTCCCCAAATTCGAGATAAACCCATTTTCTGTTGTTGGTTTTCCCCCCATAATACCGATAGACGACATATTAGAAGTGAGATATTAACAATACCCTCGGTGCCAAAAATGCTCAGCTCTAGAGGGTAAGCCAGGTAATCCAATTTTAATTTCCCCAGTTTCTGTGTCACACGATTGTAGGTCAATCAGTGATACGCATACCAGCAGTCTGCTTTGCATTAACAAGGAAATTCAAACTGGCCCCTTAATCTTGAAAAGACTAAATCATTTTACCTGATTTAACTGACAAGCAGAAAGTATGTCAGGATGTGGGGAGACAAGAATGGTTATCATTTAGTAAATCCCCTGTGAAATATACCTGTACAGCAGCATAAATCTTTCACTGTTACATTGTCTGAAATGGAGATTGATATTCTTGGGAAGAAAGTAGATATGTCATCCCTAAAAGCATTTTGAAGGCTGACGGGGAATGTAAGTGAAAAAACACCCTGTACATTTGTGATGGGGGAAAGTGAAGAGGTTTGGATTATGGGGTCTCCAGGGTACAACCTGGAACTGGGGTACTTCTGTCCTGCTGTCCTAGGCTCCTTCTGACACTGTAATGCTGTGGCAAGCTGCAAACCTCTAGCAAGTACTGCACTTACACAGACATCCACAGGCAGGGACACACCCAGCTGGGTTCCATGAATGCTGCTCCCAGACACTCATGGCTAACAACAGAGAGGCTCCAGCCAATTCCCTCCAGGTCCTCAGCCTAGGACCCCAGAGCTGTACCATTCTGCCTTGCTCAGAAGCCTCACCAGTGTAAATTTATAACCCAGTCCACCCCTCCCTCCGTGTGGAGAGAACATGCACCAGCTTTTGTACCTGAGCTTAGGTTTCCCAAGAACTTCAGGCCAAATACACTGTTTTAGGTAAAGTATAAAACAGATTTATTAACTACAGAAAGGTAGATTTTAAGTGGTAGGCATAAAAAGATCAGAGATAGTTACCAAGGAAAGGAAAAGATAAATACACAATGTAAATCTTGAACCTTATTACACTAGGCCAGGGGTGGCCGACCTGAGCCTGAGAAGGAGCCAGAATTTACCAATGTACATTGCCAAAGAGCCACAGTAATATGTCAGCAGCCCCCCATCAGCTCCCCTGCCCCGCTCCCAGTGCCTCCTGCCCACCGGCAGCCCCACCAATCAGCGCCTCCCCCTCCCTCCCTGCACCTCCCGATCAGCTGTTTTGTGACAAACAGGAGGCTCTCGGGGGGAGGGAGGAGAAGCGAGGGCATTGCAGGCTGAGGGAGGGGGCGGGAAGGGGTGGAGTGGGGGCAGGGCCTGTGGCAGAGCCAGGGGTTGAGCAGTGAGCACCCCCCGGCACATTGGAAAGTTGGTGCCGGTAGCTCCAGCCCTGGAGTCGGTGCCTATACAAGGAGAGCCACAGGGTTGGCCACCCCTGCACTAGGCAGTATTTAGACCAGCCATTTTCTCATGCCATTGGATGTTACAGTCCTTACCACACAGACCTCCCACTGAAGCCTGGACCAGTCTCCCCTGTGGAAGTTTGTGTCTCCTCAGCTGCTTGTTGCTTCCAGCATTGGTGCGGGAGGAAAAAGGCCAAAACATGCTACAACTGTTCCTTATTTTATACCCTCAGTCCATGTGCCTGGGGGACACTTGCCCAGACATGTCCCGGTGAGCTTTGCTGAGTCACAGTGATCCAGTAAACCCTCGTTGTGTGGACTTGGGCAACTGTCATTGAACTGAAAATCCCTTGATTGCAACTCCCCTGCTGATTAATGGCCATGGAGCACCCTCCTGGGCGGGCGTCCTATGTATGTCACTAGCAAATTTACAGCATATTTCAGTAACAACCATACAGCAAAATCTCCTAACTTTATACACACTAATGATATACATATTTGAACAATGGATTTCAGCTAATCATGACCTTTCGTATGATATCGTACACGGCATGCTCTGTATGAAATACCATAACCGTAAATGAATGATGGATATGGGGGTTACAGGGTGTCATTTTGAGGTACAGCATTTCACTGTTTTGGGTAAGGAGCCAAAAGTTCTGCTGATTAGTTGGTTCCTCCTCTCCACATCTTGCTAGTCTGTAAATCATGGGAGAACACTTGCACGGTCATCTTCTCTCACATAGCTCTCCAGTACTTCCTGGTTTCATTGCATGAGATTAGAATCTCTCATGCTAGCCCAGTATTTCTCCTTCCAGACCTGGGAATTGTAGGGGAGGAGTGGCAAGCAATTTAATTGAACTTTTTCAGACCCTAGTAAAAGTTTGGGTCCAAGTTCCAGTTCTGGGCAAAGGTTCTAATGCAACATGGTCCTGAAACCAAAGCCCAGTTCTGAACACCCTCAAACCTTACGTAAGTTCAGATCTGGATTCAGACTTCACAGCCTGGGCCCATCACAAGCTCCAATTGGATCTTATTTTATCTGAACTCATTCTTGCTGCTCACTACACTAGTATGTGAAGAAATCTCCTTCATGATCCTGCTCCTATGACAGTCAATGGCAAAATGCCCCTGCGCTTTAGTGGATCAAAGCCTAAATGACTGCTGTAAATTACTAGCCTAAACTAGACCCAGCCAGTGCCTTGAAATTCAATTGGGTGATGTTTATTGAATGATTTTGATGCTGTATAGTTTATAATATGGGTCAGTCATGGTATGCAAACTGGAAATGATGTACAAGGGTATCACAGTTAGGGATGGCAAATATTTAGTTCACATCATTTGGAGCCACGTTGCCAGGCTATGTAATTGTGTGATCTTATCACCACTATCCTCATTCCTTCTTCCAGATCTCCTCCTCCTATTTTAAACACTCATTGTGCCTTTTCTTATGTTAGAATGCAAGTATTTGGGTGGAGAGGGCTGGACAGGGACTGTATCTTCCTATGTATTAATACAGCACAATCATACAGCCTAGTATACACCCCATCTTGAATGGGGCCTTTGGGCACTCCGGCAATAATACTAATAACAAATAATAATAGAATATGAAAAAACCATTGGGGGTGATATGTTACTCTCACGAGGGTGTTGCACCAGTGTGATGGAGGAGACAATTTGCCCCTGCCTTACCTAAGTACTTATGAGGATGATCTAACAAGTAGTGGAAATGACGGCCATTACCAGATGGCATGGGCAGAAAATTGGGAAATGGACCCCCACCTTGCTTACAAAAGACCTTGCAAATTAAGAACAGTTTGTTTGTCACCTTCTCTGAAGGATGCCATCCTTTGTTTGCTATTTCACTCTCGTAGCCTGAGGGAAGAAAGTCACACTTCTGACTCTCAGTACACTGGGCAAGAGTGGAGAATCACTCCATGGGGAGCTATATATGCCTTAAAGTTTCTAGCTGCAACAGAATTCTTCACCATTCACTATTACAAGTACACATGCAAAGGTTAACACAATCAAATAAGGTATTACTTAGAGATTATGAAATACCATATTCTATGCAAAGAATCAGATTCCAACACATTAACATGTATTATAATCAGAGGGGTAGCCGTGTTAGTCTGGATCTGTAAAAGCAGCAAAGAGTCCTGTGGCACCTTATAGACTAACAAATGTATTGGAGCATAAGCTTTTGTGGGTTAATACACATGCATCTGACGAAGTGGGTATTCACCCACGAAAGCTCATGCTCCAATACATTTGTTAGTCTATAAGGTGTCACAGGACTCTTTGTTGCTATGTATTATAATGTTACTCACTACATCTCCTCACTATATGTTCCATTCTATGCGTCCGATGAAGTGGGTTGTAGCCCACGAAAGCTTATGCTCAAATAAATGTGTTAGTGTCTAAGGTGCCACAAGTACTCCTGTTCTTTTGTGGATACAGACTAACACGGCTGCTACTCTGAAACCTACATAAATACTACAATTAAGTGTTTCTGCATCATATAATTGCAAATAATATAGCTAACATACAATTTGTAGACTTCATACATTTATACACAACTATACCACCATATAATCAGACCAATTACTCCAGTTCCATTAATAAAAATATTCCTCTACTCCACCAGAACATTACTCTGAGCAAATGTGCGCAACACTGACATAATTTGCTGTAGCCTGGGACTGTACTGCTTTTAAAATCTCTACTATGTGTTTAATAGACAAGATAAAAAATCAACAATATGAACCCAACCGTGGATGGCCATTACAGAACAAAACAAGGAGGCAAAGTAAGTGGTGTAAATTGGCATGGGGATATCAACAAGCAATCTGATGAAGCTGCAGCAATGGTGATACAGTTACATATTAGGAACAACTGTCTGACTATAAAGATAGTTGGGTAATGGAACAGGTTACCAAGGGAGACTGTGGAATCCCTGTCATTGCAGGTTTTTAAAACCAGGTTAGACAAACATTTGTCAGGGATGGTCTAGGTTTACTTGGTCCTGCCTCAGCACAGGGGGCTGGACTCGATGACCAACATTTCTATGATTTCAGGATAGTGAATAATAAAGGATAGTTTGTCTGTGAAGAGCTCATTGGATCCCTAAATTGTTCATTTGTAGAGTTTTTAATATTTGGGTTTTGCTTTTGAAAACGTGTCAAACTTTCTTTCCAAAAACATAATGTCACCACTAAACTGTGTGCACATTTTCATTAAAAAAAAGATGAACTATTTTTCTTTTTTTTACTATTATGCATATACACCGCTACCTTGATATAACGCCACCCGCTATAACACGAATTTGGATATAACGCAGTAAAGCAGTGCTCCGGGGGGGCGGGGCTGCACACTCCGGTGGATCAAAGCAAGTTCAATATAACACGGTTTCACCTATAATGCGGTAAGATTTTTTTGGCTCCCAAGGACAGCGTTATATCGAGGTAGAAGTGTATTTATGGGGAAAAAGATCACAGACTCTAGTAATGTACAAAATCACAATATTTTCATTGAAAATATAGGTCCAGCTTCTCAGCTGGTATAAATCAACATAGATCCATCAGTTTCATTGGAGCTATGCTGCTTTATGTCAGCCGATGACTTGGCTCATAGAGGTCTATAATCTTACATTGAGAGGGGGAAGAATTACATTTAAATATAAGTGCACAATTTAGTTATCTCACACCTGAAGAAGCTTCACCAAGAAATGTTTCATCAGTGGATGAGATTATTTCCTTGTGCTCCCTCCTCTGTCCATCTGGATCCACCTGGGGCTAGATCGACAAATGGATTTAGGCAGCTAAATCCAAAATTTAGATCCTTAACACCCCAGTTCAGTTGCTGCCGCTGGACCCCTGGTTGCAGAGCTCTGGCGGGGTGGGGGGAAGGTTTTACTTTATTATGCCCCATGCAGGTTCCAGGATGGCTGAGGAAGCAGTTTGTGCTATTCAGCTTCCTGGGTTCATCAGTAATCTCCCTGGACTCCAGAGAGATTACTGATGGACCCACAAAGCTGAGTAATAAATACTGCCTCCTGAGCAGTGCAGGAACCTGCATGGGACATATCAAAAGCTTCTTCAGATGAGAGTGAGAGGGGCAACCACATGTGAGGAGGGACGGGGCTTTTCCCAGGGCTTTTGCCGCAGCCAAAGCCTTTCGAAGGAGAAGAGAGCAAGAGGTGGTGTTGCCCAGTGGGGCCGGTGGTGTTGCCCGGTGGGGCCTGTGGTGTGGTGTAAACTGGCCATAACTTGTCTCTTGCAGTTCCATGCAGTGCTAAGCCTTGTCCTGTTCCTCATTAGTATAGTGATGTGTATCCCTGCCTGTCACATAGGATTTGATTCCCCAATCAGGAGGGTGATGCCTTTTGAATGGGAAGAAAGGAATGACTTGCCTGGCCAGCACATTCCTCACCTCCTCCTTTTATGGCAACTTCCATTCACACCCCGCAGTGTTGATTTTCACCTCTAGAGAGACAATTAGCCCGCAAGGCCACCCCTGCCTGCTTGCCCTAACGAAAGCTTCTACATTGCCTTTCGCCACTGGGCCCGGCTTCAAGACCAGGACGTCAGGGCACATTTCAGAGTCACAAAGGGAAATACTCTGGCCAAGGACATGAGGACGATTGCCCAGCCAAACAGGGTGGCAGCTGGTCAAGTGGTGAGGAAGAGAGAAGAGCAGATAGGCAGCAGGCTGGCCTCCTGTCTTTTCCCCCTTTGTTACGATTTTAACTGTGACAGTAATGGGGAGCCTTGAGACATACCTGTGGCCACAGGTGAGGTAGGTGACCACCCCGAGAGCGCAGAACTGAACATTTTTGGCTCAACTGCCACATCACCTGGTGGTTGGCTGTGATCATATAATGGTTCCTACTCTGCGCTGTGGCTGCAGCAATCTTGGCTCAAGGCTGAGTCGTGGCATCGCTTTTTGTTGGGGGATCTCCTGATGCTTGCCTAGTGGTTGAGTCTGATTGCGTCCATTTGCAAAGAGAGCCAGCAGCTGGTCCCTAGTTTCCGCTTGATAAAGGAAAGTTGATCAGGTAACTCCATCAGAAAAAGAGTAGCGAGGAAGAGTAGCAGGAATTCTTGCTGGACGCCAACGTCCGGAAGCAGTGTATTCCATCCTGGAAAGGCTGTGTTTCGAATGTCCGACCGCTGCGTGTTGAAAGGAAGGATCTGCAGGCCTGAGAAGCTGCGTCCCTCAAGAGGTGCTTCTAAAGCCAAAGGGGCCTTGGCTGAGTTTGTGATGGTGTGACTTTGAGGAGCGGCTGCAGTTGTGGGGAGTTGCATCGAATCTGTCTGTTAGGTGCCGGCAGAGACGCACATGGAAAACCCCCAAACCCCAAGCTTGCAGGTGTTTACTGACATGAGATAGCTAAGTGCTCAATAACAACCCCTTATATGGCAACGATGGTCATGAGTGAGGGTAAACATAAACAGGAGCGGGAAATTAGAGGGCACTTGTTGGGCTGAGACCAAGACCAGAACTGCCCACGTGGAGAGGGGAAGGCCTGATGATTACAATAAAGGGGAAACGCCAAAGGATCTCAGGGCTCACTCCTCGGGATGTGGGGCAGATGAACAGATGGTACAGCTATGCTTTTGCAGGGTGTAGTTGAGCTTCTGCTACAATAAACACACAATTATAACCGAAGACTCCAGTGTCTGTGTATTCCTGTGTGTCCGTTGATCATGTCTGAAGACATGGGATACCCTAATTGCATGTCTGTCTGTCATGTCTGAAGGCAGAACCCAACAACAGTGTGGAAGGAGGAGAGTAGAAAGAAATGGTTGTCAGAGGAAGAAGGTATTGAACAGCCCGTCGGTGAGGGAAAGGTCCCAGACAGGTGTCGTGGGAGGAGCTGTGTAGCCCCCAAAGGCGGCCTGCTGAGAGGCTTTTCCCTGCAGCGTCTTGGGGTCTGGGAAGGGGAGGTGCGGCATGGCTGCGGCTGGCCCGGGGCAGCTCCAGGTTAGGGGTGGGGGAGACTCAGGGATTTGGCGGGCCTGGGACTCCTCCGGCTGAGGGGGGACTCATGGACCCAGCCATGAGGAGAGGCAGGGGGTCTCAGGGCTCTGGCTCTGTGAGTGTGTATGGGGGTGGGCGGAAGAGGCAGACCTGGAGGCTAGCCTCCCCTAAGGGGGGCACCACCCGCTACCCATGGCTGCTGCCTAATCATGTAGGCACCTACATTCCCTAGATGCCTAGGTTTCTGCTGGTAAATCCCCATAGCACCTACATTTCTGCTGGTGGGCATGCCCAAGGCCTTCCTAGTCCTGGTGCCAGGTGCCTAATTTACACTTCAGCCCTGGGAGAGTTCTCAGACTAGGCATTTCCCTGCCTGTCTGGCCTGTGGGCCCAATCTGGTGGGCATGCTCTGAGATGGCCTACTGGATCAAGGCCCCCACAAAACACAGCTGGTGGAAGTGGTGTGCTGTTCCATACCCAAGTGGTTAGCGCATACCTTCAAGCTGTGGGAAACCTAGGTTCAAATCCCCTTCTGCCTAATGTGGAGTAGGAGTTCATACCCAGGTCTCTCAGGGGGACCCTTAGCCACTGACCTATAGCATCTCTCTTTAGTCCAATGACTATTTAAACATGTGATATAAAGTGGAACAGCTTCAACAGGAAAGACCAAGAGAGCCCTGCCCCCTGAGCATACCCTATAATCCCGTGGTTAGGGCACTCCCCTGGGGAGGTGGGAGACATGGCCTCAAGTCCCTGTTCCACAACAGGCAGTGGAGGGATTTTAACCTGTCTCTCCCACATCCTGGATGAGTGCTCTAATCACTGGGCCCACGAGAGGGTTCACAGCTATGAATCTCAAGCAGGAGAGGCACTTCCTGTCAGGTGGTCAACTCCCTTTGAGGGGTGTCAATTTCCTATTGACTAGCTTAGGGAGATCCCCATCCACGGTGCTAGCTTTTGTGAGCCTCATTCTTAGGCACCTAACTCTCCCCATGCATTATATATGGATCCTGGACACCTAACTCAGGGCTGTGGATTCCAGTGGCTGACAGGCTGCCTAAAAGTTAGGTGTTGCAAGGATGCATCTAAGTCTACTTAGATCTAGTCCCCATTACCTCTTGTCTTATACTTAAGATTAAAAACATACCATATTTTTTGTTCTGCATTTGTACAGCATCTGGCACAATAGGGTCCTGGTCCATGATTTGGGCTCTTAGGTGTTACCACAAGACTAATTCTAATAGATGTCATTTAAGTCAGAAAATTAATCGATCATCCAGATAAAGAAGCAATATAAAAAAAGCGGGGGTGGGGAAGGGGCAGGAAACAGAAACTCTGCTCACATTCAGAATCTGTTTGTGTTGCTGCAGTTCAAAGACAAGAGAAAAGAACAGAACAAATTGGATGCCAAGTCTCAGTCCAAGGTGCTTTTGAAATGGCTGTGATAATAAACTCCTAAAATCTGGCTTTATAAGGAAAAATCTGACAGAAACTTAAGTGTTGGTATCAATATACTGTAGATTCTCAAAATGCTGACTCTTAAGGAAATAATGACCCAGCTACCTGTCTCAAAGGCAATTATGGGAAGAATGCTTGTTTGCATAAAAGATTAATTCAGGAAGATGGTCTTTGCAAAGATGCATCTAACTAAGGTGAAAACGGGAATAAAGCACCGGGAGCAAGATGTCTGCACGGGAGCGTATTGCAATGGAGTTTGATAACACACATGGCAATTGGCTTCTTTTATAACTTGCTCTCTTAACCTTGGGAATTGAGAGAAAGAAAGACCTGATGTACAAAACCCAATTTTTGATGCTGTGCTGCATGATAAAATAGCATCAGAAAAAATCTGAATTTTAGATCTTTGTTCCCCAACTGGAAAGCTTAAATCATTACCATGGTTCTGTCAAGTTCTTTATATTCTCTGTATGTATATATATCTTCTTACTATATGTTCAGTTCTGTGCATCTGATGAAGTGGGCTGTAGCCCACGAAAGCTTATGCTCAAATAAATTTGTTAGTCTCTAAGGTGCCACAGTTACTCCTGTTCCTTATATTTGTAAGTTATCTTTTTAAAAATACTTATAAAGAATGGTAGAACAACAGGCTAGAGCTGGAAATTCCTCTATTTAGCCACAAACTAAGTATTACGCAAACAGCATTGGTGCAATTTTCTCCTCATCACCCTGCTAATATATTAACAATGAGCTGAACGGATCATCCCTAGTGGGGAAAGAAGAATGCAATCTCCATCATTCATTCACTACTTGACCTCTCAGCTGAGACTAGAGCTGGCTGGAAAGCAGGTTTTTCCCCCTGCGGAAAAATTCAGTTAAAATGGGGACAAAAATCTTCTCAAAATTTACCACAGAATATTTGATTTTTTGCAAAAAATTGTAAACCAAAAATTTTTGGCCAAGAACTTTTGATTTGGCTATGCTGTAGTGGTGGCTCATGGGAGTTGTAGTTTGAGAGTTTCATGCCCCCATTCTTCTCTATGGGCTGGGTTACCTGACTGGTCTCCATATCTCATTAAACTCCATGGTCTCCCTTCTTGCTAAGCAGCCACAGTGCACTATGGGAGATGTAGTCCAGATGGGAAGCCAACCCTAAGAAAAGAATGGAAACATGAAGTATCCAAACTACAATACTGATGAAGCAGTACAATGTCATTTCTCAACAGAATATTGGAGGGGCGGGGGAGGAGGGGAGGATTCAGCTGAAACCCAAAATACACAATTTTTGGTTGTTTCTTTTTCTTAATTCAAAGTAAAAAAAAATTCCAGAGAAAGCAGACACTTGTGAAAAATGTCATTTAAGTGAAAATACAATTTTCCTTCGAAAAACAGATTAAACAGATTTTTTTTTAATCAGCCTTAGCTCAGATTGCCAGCCAAGGTGTCAATTATGATGTGAATTAGTCCACTGTGTCTTACACTTACTCTGTGGTAAATTTCTTTTTAACCATTTCTTTTTAAATTCAGAATTTCCCACAGAACATAATTCCAGGGGCTGACAAGCCCTACAAAGCAGAAGTGTTCCTGAAGACTGTGAGCCTTCTTTTACAGGGACAGTCTTCTTTGTTACATGTCTGTATACTGCCTAGCACAATGGGGCCCTATAGCTTTGTGGGGATTCCCAGGCGCTGCTGTAATAAAAATAAATAATAATAATAATAATAAAAAGACATTTTCCCTTGTTTTCACTCCTGTTAGTCCTACACTGAAAGAGAGGTAGGTGGATTCTACTCCTTCTTGTGTATTATCAACAGAATTGTTTCCTAAGTTCCAAACACTCACACCTGTGCAAATCCAGTGACGCTAATAGATTACACATGTGATGCGGAGAAGATAATTATGAATAAAGAATCATTCCTTCATGTATGGTACATGAAATGGAAGGAACCTAGGCTGAGTGTACAGGCAAGGCAACTAGAAAAACATTTACTTTAAACTGAGCACATATGAACTGGAGTCAATGACAAGGAACCCCACAATGCCATTTTTAGTGTCACAGTCAGAGCAGAGCTTGCTCTTGGATTTTGCTCATCCTGGTTGTTTTTCTGTGGGAGCCCTTATCTAGCTAATCTATCAGCATATATATAGTGCTTACCGCTGTGTTAGCTAAGCCCCAAACAACTTCATTTCCCATGGAGTATCACAGGAGAGGAAAAGCCTGTCTTATTTATATAAAAGCAGTATGGGCATTATCTTGGTATGAAAAATGCATCGTGGAAATCAGTGTGACAGACTTTTGAAAGAGAGGTAGAGATCATTAGTACATAGCTCACAAACATCTTGGGATTGAGAAGACTCTCCACCTTAATTGGTAGGGAAGTAAATTTTCAATTAATTAAAAAAATGATCAGATAAGGATGGTCAATTTATCATCCTACAAACTAAAATTAACTCCTGGTCATTAACCCCATGTAGTGTCTTTGCATCTAATTATGATTTCCCCAGAATTCTGCTTAAATTTATTTATTATATTATTTGAATTTAGAACTTCCTTATAATTGGAAGAGATATAAATGTAGCCTTAGTCCCCTGCACTAGACAAATCCTGAGCTATGTAACATGCTAGTCCACAGGCTACGCAGATAATAAAGCAAAATTGTGCTGAACCAGGCACTATCAACATCTGGATTAAAACAATTAAAACCATGTGTGAGTCTTTTCTATTCCCTGTTATATAACTTCTACTCATGACATCTGCTAATAGCTCAAAAAGAAAAGTAATTGACTTTTTGCTGAATTTTATGTTATTATTAAAGGGACACTGATATTTTTGGACTAAGCTCTTTGGGGCAGGAATCTTGTCTTTGTAACTGTCTGGAATGCTCCTAGCACAATTTTGGCACAACATATAAAATAAAAATATTTAACAAGGTAGATTAAACCCAATGTTTCTGCTTTGGGGGAAAAAAATCTTTGCCAGACCTAATAGCAACAGAAATGTGCTCATGAAATCAACTCATTTTTTACATGTAGATTTAGATGTTCTCTGGCAGGGTTTGCAATTTCAGATGTTGCAGCTTGGTTCTAGGAAAGAGGAGAGTACAGCTGAATACTGACAAAAGCAAAATGGATGGATAATCCAGTTTTGTTGTCCATTCTGAGCAAAGCACTGAAAGAAAACAAACTTCCAATGAATGATGGGAAATTAGCATTTAGGGTGGAAGGAACCTATGGGTGTTAAGAGCCCAATCCCCATTGTATTTTAGTGGGATTTAGGTGCCAAACTCTCTTGTACTGTATTGAAAATCCGAGTCTGAAGGGCCACATTACCCCTGGTCCTTACATCAGATGCAGGGGCGATGCAGTGAGGTAGAAAGCTTTCCTCCCTTGCATGTTGTCCACAAGTGCCAGGGAAAGACATGGTCCCTGCACCCATATAGTCATGGTTCCTGTGCCAGGTATCCATATGGCTTTCCCTAAAAGGGGCTGTCCTGGTGTCATTGGACATACATTTCTGAACTCCACCCTGGTATGTGCCAGCAAGTTAAAGAAGTCTGGGCTGGATGAATGGACAGTAAGGTGGATAGAAAACTGGCTAGATGGTCGGGCTCAACGGGTAGTGATCAATAGTTCCATGTCTAGTTGGCAGCCGGTATCAAGTGGAGTGCCCCAAGGGTCGGTGCTGGGGCCGGTTTTGTTCAATATCTTCATTAACGATCTGGAGGATGGTGTGGACTGCACCCTTAGCAAGTTTGCAGATGACACTAAACTGGGAGGAGTGGTTGATACGCTGGAGGGTAGGGATAGGATACAGAGGGACCTAGACAAATTAGAGGATTGGGCCAAAAGAAATATGATGAGGTTCAACAAGGACAAGTGCAGAGTCCTGCATTTAGGACGGAAGAATCCCATGCACTGCTATAGACTAGGGACTGAATGGCTGGGCAGCAGTTCTGCAGAAAGGGACCTAGGGGTTACAGTGGACGAAAAGCTGAATATGAGTCAACAGTGTGCCCTTGTTGCCAAGAAGGCTAATGGCATTTTGGGTTGTATAAGTAGGGGCATTTCCAGCAGATCGAGGGATGTGATCATTCCCCTCTATTCAGCACTGGTGAGGCCTCATTTGGAGTACTGTGTCCAGTTTTGGGCCCCACACTACAAGAAGGATGTGGATAAATTGGAGAGAGTCCAGCGGAGGGCAACAAAAATGATTAGGGAGCTGGAGCACATGACTTACGAGGAGAGGCTGAGGGAACTGAGATTGTTTACTCTGCAGAAGAGAAGAATGAGGGGGGATTTGATAGCTGCTTTCAACTACCTGAAAGGGGGTTCCAAAGAGGATGGATCTAGACTGTTCTCAGTGGTAGAAGATGGCAGAACAAGGAGTAATGGTCTCAAGTTGCAGAGGGGGAGGTTTAGGTTGGACATTAGGAAAAACTTTTTCACTAGTAGGGTGGTGAAGCACTGGAATAGGTTACTTAGGGAGGTAGTGGAATCTCCTTCCTTAGAGGTTTTTAAGGTCAGGCTTGACAAAGCCCTGGCTGGGATGATTTAGTTGGGTTTGGTCCTGCTTTGAGCAGGGGGTTGGACTAGATGACCTCCTGAGGTCCCTTCCAACCCTGAGATTCTATGATTCTATGATTCTATGATTTGGTCCCAAGAACTTCTGGAATTTTGTGTCAAAATGTTTTTTCAGCAGAAAATTGTGTTTTCCACAAAATCAAGATTTTCCAGAGGACGATGTTGATTTTTTGCCAAAATGTTTTCAGTATTTCATCAGGGGAAAATCCAAATGTAATTATTTCATTTCAGGTCAGGTGGCCATTAATTTGCCACGTGACCTGAAATGCCATGGTGCATCCTGGGAGATGTAGTCCATCGATGGAGACCAGCTTAAGGGGAGAATGGGGGCATGAGGCATCACATCAGCTCTGGTGAGAGGAGTTTAATGTTGAACTTTTCCTGAATGGAAACGTTTCATTTCAGCTGAGTCACAAAAGAATTTGTTTCGGTGGAAGGTATCACAATTTCCCATGGGATGGAAATGCTGATTTTTTTTTTAGCAGCTCTAGTTGTCCCCTTCAACCCCAGAAGTTGATGCATTTCCACGGTGTTGTTTTGGGAGCAGCAATACTCTATGAAGGCTATTTTTTGTTTCATTAGGCCTATCATTCCTAGTTTTTGTAAGCAGCCAATTTATACTGACTTTAAGTAATGTTTTCCCTCATACAAAGGACGGGAAGGTTTTTGTCCTTGAGTACAGCTGCCTGCTGATAATAGCTGAATTTCTGAACAACTGTTTTATCAAATGCTAACACTGTTTATTCATCCTATCAAATAAAGTGTGGGAATGTGGATGCCAGAGCAAGAGATTTAGTGGACAAGATCCTCAGCATAAATCAGCACGGGCTTCCAGCATCACCCATCTGTGTGCAGCAGAACCACGGCAGGAGTTCTCCACACTCACAGAACTGGGTAAAGGGTTTGTGCCTAGGTGAACAGTTTGCATTGTTTGCCTGATGCTCTAGAGCACTGAAGGCAGCATGTGCTGATCACATCAGGCTTCTCTCCTGACTTAGCACATAGCCCGCCCCAGGATGTCAGCAGACAACCACCAAACCAGGCTGCAGGACTCAGGGATGTAAGCAAAAGCCTCCCCGTTGAGGTCCATAGAAATCAGTGACTGAGGAGACCGTTTGGGTCATCTAGTCTGTATCCCTACCAAAAACAAACCAACCCTTTGAATGACTTGAAATCAGCTAAACTGTGTACAGAGTGCATGTAGCCATGTGTTCCAATAACTCTAATCTCATTTTGTACTAAAGTAGGTTGTAAGCTATTCACTTGTGGATGTGGATTCCTGTAGGGCATGGCTGCTGTTTGATTTGGGATCCACTATTAATGATACATTTGCTTTGTGTTGAGTTTCCTGCTCTTCTTCTGAACCTCACGTTGCAGTATGTCTTGATTTGTGGTTCCTTTCTGGTTTGCGCAGTATAAGAAACCATTGTAAACTGTGCATATGGTCAAACAGAACATAGTTTCATAGTTTCTCTGAGCACATACAAAAAGGAACTCCTGTTACATTATATAGTCAGATGTGTGCATTCTCTTCTTGATGGGACCAGTGATGCTTTTTATAAATGGAGAAACTAAGAAAAATAATCTGTAACACACACATAAAGAGTGAAAGGAAAAGGCATTGTGGTATGTTAAAGAGGTGGTTATACACAATAGACACAACTCCCTTTTCTGATCTTCACTGCAGATCTCTGAACCTCAATCACTGATTGGTCTTTTGTACTATGAAGGATGTCCACTGATGTCAATGGGTGTTTTACAAACAAAAGGTAAAATTCACCCCAGTGAAGGGAGATTGCACAAGAGCCTCCAAACCACCTTAGTTCCAAGTTAAGAGTTTAAATAGGGCTTTATGTGGGCCCTTTATAGGGCTTTGTAGCTTAAATAGGGCTTTCTATGGGCCCTTTGCACTTGGGCAAATTTCACCCAGACTGACTGAAGAACATGCAAGCAGTCTGCCTTGTTTGTCTTTGTACCTCTTGTATCTTTGTAACTTCTTGTAAGCCCTAGACCATTAATGTTGGTGGTTACTTTGATTTCAGAATATTATTTCTCCTGGTTATACCCCTTCCGCCCCCCCACCCCCAAAATTATTTGCATCCAGAGAAAGCTGACAACGTTCTCACTGCCCCACTTCCGGAGCATCGCAGGGAGGCAACATCAATTAACAAGTTGCTTGTGATCTTTCAGTCAAAAGTGGCAAAGAAGCAGTAAAGTCACCAAGTGCCAATATCTGCCAGCAACAACCACATGAGCCCCCAAATCTTTACCAAAGTGCCCATTACAAATCTCGGCTTTTTTTCTTTTTTGCAGTGGCAGCATGTTTGCAACTTATGAATTTTGTTTGGGAGAATTGCTTTCATAATTTACCCCAGCCAAAACTGGCTGTGCCTCTTAGTATTTTTTCATTATAAAAAAGTCCTCTGTGTCACCGCTGGATATTCTCAAGCCAGTAAACAGAACATCATTATTGCTTTATTTTGTCAAATGGAAGAAAAAATACCCAATGTGTTATAATAATAATAATAATAATAATAATAATACAATACTGGTGATTTCTTAGAGCTCAGCTGAATAAGCCAGTTGACTGCTCTGCATTTATGAAAACACCCCAAATACCTTCTTGATGAGGCTGCTGAAGTATAATGTATCCTCCACGGGGAGGAAGGCAGAATACATTACTTTTAACCCTTGTGTGCAATATTGGCTAGTAACATCTCCCTTCTTTTCAACTGGAGGCTGTTCTTTGAAGAGCTGACAGTGACATGAACATCAATGCTAGGTATTTTGGGGGGAGGGGGCGGAAGCACCATAATTAGTGACAAATTTCCAGTGACAATAAGCCATATTCTGTCACCACTGAAATCAGCGTGAGCCCTTGAGCTGTAAAGTACTACTCCACAGAAGTAAGGAATGTAACCCATGTTTAGCAGCCAGAGCACCGATAGGCAAATACATGATTCTTTAGGGTATATGAAAAGCTTATTTTCCCCCCAGGCATTTGAAAATGGTGGGGCAGGAATTGTAATGGAAAGAGTGGGGAATTCTGTGAGTGGGAGAAAGATTTGAGATTTTAAGTTATTTACTGGGTTATCTTAAATTGTACTGCTGCACTTACTTATGTACACGGGCACCTAGAGTATAAGGATAAGCAGCCCCTTTAGTATTCCTATACTTCTAAATAAATAGTCTTGCCAAAGATATGCTAACTCTAACATCAACAGCGGATGTCTATTAATATTATGGTCATACATTTCTTTTTAAAATGTCATTATATTTCAAAACAACTAGATCCCAATATATACCCAAAATATTACACGAAGATCCATTAATATTAATGGGTAAAAATGAAATCTGTACAACAGACATTGTCATTCAGTGCTAACAGGTTTATAACCGATCCATTCTCACTGCACCGCCTTGGCTCCCTTAGGTAACCAAAACGTATGGGCCTCTTGCCCTTTCTGCCTCCACTATAGATTGAGTTCAGTATCAAAGAGGAGGATATAAAGTTCCCAAACAATTTCGGACACATCTGTTTCCTTTTTGCGAGCTGCCCTGTATGGAAACATTTTGGAAAGGGTCTCCATAAGGACCCAGATACCAAGCTGAATAAATTGCCCAATATAAATGCCTAGATAGATCAAAATTTAACACTGGATTCTTTACTCTGGCAGATATTTCCCCCCTATCTCTCCCCCCAGCAGAAATGCCAGTCTTTTGAATCACCACAGAAAAAATGAGACAGGACGATTGTCACCCTGACAAAAGAAGAATACACCTGTAAGCAGCCAATAAGCTCAATCCGACAACTTTGTGCTAAATCAGGTACCCCAGATCTCCTAATAAGAAGTGACATGCCAGGTCCATATTTTGAATTGATAAATCACTGCATAACCCTTCAAACAATCCCTAATAAGAGAACATTCCCACCAAGAGCATGTCTGGGATTTGGTCCAGCTATGTACTTAGACCCAGATTTTTAAAGGTATTTCGATCATAGAATCATAGAATCTCAGGGTTGGAAGGGACCTCAGGAGGTCATCTACCCCCTGCTCAAAGCAGGACCAAACCCAACTAAATCATCCCAGCCAGGGCTTTGTCAAGCCTGACCTTAAAAACCTCTAAAGAAGGAGATTCCACCACCTCCCTAGATAACCCATTCCAGTTCTTCACCACCCTACTAGTGAAAAAGTTTTTCCTAATGTCCAACCTAAACCTCCCCCTCTGCAACTTGAGACCATTACTCCTTGTTCTGTCATCTTCTACCACTGAGAACAGTCTAGATCCATCCTCTTTGGAACCCCCTTTCAGGTAGTTGAAAGCAGCTATCAAATCCCCCCTCATTCTTCTCTTCTGCAGACTAAACAATCCCAGTTCCCTCCGCCTCTCCTCATAAGTCATGTGCTCCAGCCCCCTAATCATTTTTGTTGCCCTCCGCTAGACTCTCTCCAATTTATCCACATCCTTCTTGTAGTGTGGGGCCCAAAACTGGACACAGTACTCCAAATGAGGCCTCACCAGTGCTGAGTAGAGGGGAATGATCACATCCCTTGATCTGCTGGAAATGCCCCTACTTATACAACCCAAAATGCCGTTAGCCTTCTTGGCAACAAGGGCACACTGTTGACTCATATTCAGCTTTTCGTCCACCGTAACCCCTAGGTCCTTTTCTGCAGAACTGCTGCCCAGCCATTCGGTCCCTAGTCTGTAACAGTGCATGGGATTCTTCCGTCCTAAGTGCAGGACTCTGCACTTGTCCTTGTTGATGTCTAACTCCAAGAGAGATGACTTAATATCTTCAAAAATCTGGGCCTTATTCCCTCAGCCTGGCCTGATGTACACTTTATGCATGATTTAAATTCTGTTGCATGGATCTCAGGCGCTTACTAATATTTCTGAATAAATTTCTCTAGTCTTGCTTCTCTATTTCATGACCACAGATTTCCTCTTATGTTACACTGCTTTCTCTTGACACAGGCTGCACAGAGAGGATATCAAACCATTAGGTCATTTGCTATGGTAAATTAATAATCTTTTCAAGGTGCAAGAGTGGGCTCACAAATACCTTTATTTAAAGCAAAGTATCTTATCTCAAGGTGTCACAGTGCTGCATAGGAAGGTCAAAACAGAGGGAGTGAAGCTTTCAGCAGTTTGAGGCTTGCAGAAGAGCCAAGCTGTTAGCTTTTCCATTAGGGCTACCATCCCTTTCACTTCTCAAATGCCAAATTATAGTCTATATTTAATTTCAGTGCCATAGGGAGATTCATGTCAGGGGAGGGTAGCTTCATTTAAAATTAGCCACAGGGGGAGGGATCACATGAGAAGAGCAATATCCTACACCACCTACCTCCTTTCCAACCCTACCAAGGGAGACCCCCCCCTCCCCTGCGTTCCCTGAGGCTTCAAAGGAGTTAATTCAGTGGTTCTCAAACTTTTATACTGGTGACCCCTTTCACATAGCAAACCTCTGAGTGCGACTCCCCTTATAAATTAAAAACACTTTTTAATATATTTAACACTATTATAAATGCTGGAGGCAAAGCGGGGTTTGAGGTGGAGGCTGACAGCTCGCGACCCCCAGTAATGACCTTGTGACTCCCTGAGGGGTTCTGACCCCCAGTTTGAGAACCCCTGGGTTAATTTAATTTTAGCATCCTGTGTCCATTCACATGCATGTGCTATTTTGAGCATTTCAGTTTTTACAACATAGACTCATCCCAGATTCTGGAACAAGCTCAAATGCTCAGTTTGTGGACTATGTACATAAGCTATACTAAAGACAAATCCACAGTAACCGTCTCCAGTTTGTGAGGGACCCCATGGAGCCAGTCTCTAGGAAACAGATAAAAATGCATGGAGGTTAAGTCCATTAATGGCTATTAGCCAGGATGGGTAAGGAATGGTATCCCTAGCCTCTGTTTGTCAGAGGGTGGAGATGCATGGCAGGAGAGAGATCATTACCTGATAGGTTCACTCCCTCTGGGGCACTTGGCATTGGCCATTGTCGATAGACAGGATACTGGGCTGGATGGCCTTTGGTTTGACCCAGTATAGCTGTTCTTATGTTCTAACCTAAATGAACCCAAAGTTATGGAGACAGATATGAGTCAAGGAAGCCAGCAGAGTATCAGAAACCTGGAAAAATCTCTGCCTGGATGGGCTCAGGCGTTTGGTCAGAAGCTGAGGTGGTTCAAAAGTTTTGGATTTCTTTTTAAGCAGAATTTTTTTATTGTTTCTTTAAACAATCAAACACAGCAAGCAGCAAATATTTGGCCACACACTTCTGAAACCCCAAACCATATTCAGGTTTTGGCAGACTAATTTCAGCTTTTCAATTAAAAAACCACAACAAATTTTGAAGGAAAGCAGACATTGTCCATGATTTTTTTCTGCTTTTTAAAAACCCCTAGTTTTCGATCCAGAAAAAGTTTTGATGGAAAATATTTGTCCAACCCTTTTAATGAGCTTTAGTGCCTTTTAGCACTAGCTGATGCTGAGAATCCGTGATACCTTGTAAAGAAGTTTTCTCAAAACTGGGTTTGTGCTGAGATGCAGAAGGTTTATTTTTCCCAGGGCCGCCCGTGGGTGCAGAGCAAGTGGGGCAATTTGCGCCAGGCCCCGCAGGGACCCCCATGAGAATATAGTATTGCACTTTTTTTATGGATGGGGCCCCCAAAATTGCTTTGCCCCAGGGTTGAAATGCCCTCATCTCCAGAATAATGTCAATTTCATAGTGTCAAATTTAGCCACATAAATTTTGAATCTGGATGTCATTCCCAATATCTCTATTTTAAAAAGATTAATATTGGTATTAAACTACAGAATATCCATCAGCCAAATTAATTTATTCCCCTTCCATCTCCTCTCTTGTATCTGCATTATGAATGGAAATTAATTTCCTGTGGTGCAGGTATGACCATGAGAAATATTGAAGCAATTAATTATTGTTGATTTTATTTTTCTAGTCCAAGACTTTTTTTTCCTAAACACTGAATTGAAGTAGAATTTGTGCTACCATCATCATCAGCGTTGACAGCAACAATTCTTAACAATAATGTAGTGTTTCACATTTTCAGAATGTTGTATAGGCATTAAATAAAGAATCCTAAACAATAACATTTAAGGTAGGTAAGTATTCATATTCCCATTTCCTAGGCTGGGAAACTGAGGCAGGTGGAGCTTTAGGCACGAATATTAAAAAATGGCCTGATTTGGATCACCTACATAAACCTATAGTGTACTTTCCAGACATGCTAAGCTCCAACAACTCCAGTTGATTCCAGTGGGATCTGTGGCTGATCAGCACCTCTGAAAATCTGACCCTACCTGCTTAATGTTAGGCATCTGTGGTTAGATGTTCGACTGCATGTGTGTTCTTCCTGTGTACTAACCCAGCTCTGCGCAGACTGCCAGCACAAGAGACCTTAAGTCTGTGGTTCTCAAATTTTTGTACTGGTGACACCTTTCACATAGCAAGCCTCTGAGTGTGACCCCCTTATAAATTAAAAACACATTTTTATATATTTAACACCATTATAAATGCTGGAGGAAAAGTGGGGTTTGGGGTGGAGGCTGACAGATCGCAACCCCCCATGTAATAACCTTGTGACCCCCTGAGGGGTCCCAACCTCCAGTTTGAGAACCCTCCCTTAAGTGAACCATCCAATGACCACAAGATCCGTTAAGGTACGAAGGTGCCAGGCCAGGTTTATTGTCAACAAAGCACGGTAATAGCACCTGGCAGACTCTTTGAGGATACTAAGACAGGTATGCCTGTGACAATGGATGCAGCTCAGTGAATGGCGGGACTTTTCATTTCCCCCTCGGCTGGACAAAGATACTCCCTCTGAGATACATCTTTATACCCCAATACAAACAAATTAGGACTGCCTCTGATATAGTTAATAACTAGCCATGTTAGGGGGCAGTAATTATCCATCACCTTGTACATGTTGGTTCGATTAAAACATTTCTATTATGTACTCTCATCCTAACCTTATCTTTTAGGAGGAGTCAGCGTGCTCCTGTTATCCTTGGGGAATGTTTTTGTACCATCCTTGATATTCGGATGTTTTGGTACCACTTGATATCAGAATGTGTTTGCATGAGTACTCTGTGCTTAGCACTTCTTAGGAATGTGTGTTTCTGCATTATGAGCCCTGTTCTTGCCAGATTCTGTGATCAGGTTCTGCGTCATACCAGGCCTCTGATACAAGGACTTACATCTCAGGCTCTCTTCCTACTACAGCATCCATAATTAGAAGTCACTTCCAAAAATTTTGCTCTGTGTGAGTGATGAGTCCATGGCAGAAGTGGGGCTGGTCACATAATGAGTTCATGGCAGAGGTGGGGCTAAATCTCTGAAGGTCCTGTCTCTCATGCTTAATCCAACAGACAGTGTTACCTCCAGTGATTTATGGTTTCCTTTTAGACAGAGATTAGTGATAGTCAAATTCAAAACTGATCGAGGGAAAGGCTTTTTTCACATAGCTTGTGATTATTCAGTGGAACTCATTGCCACATGATATTGCTGAGGCCAAAGAACTCAGTAGAATTCAAAGGTGGATTGGATGCTTATCAGGATAACAAGAATATCCAGCATTATAATAGATAATGCTAAAGAAGTATTGGAAGAGAGATCAAACTTTGTTTCAGGGTTTAAGAATCTCTAACTGGAGGATACCTTCATGGAGATTATATATCTTATTTTTCCCTTCTCTAATATAACTATAGACTTTATTATTCATATAACTATCTAATCTTTTAAATAATACTTCACAAATTCCTTTTCCCAGTATCTATATGTTGATTGAGCAATTTTGGAGATCCTTAAGGGCTAAGCTATTCTTTGCATTTACCACAAAACTGAAACATACTGACACTGCAAATGTCTCATTAAATTGTGCCTATACTCTGGTCAGCAATGGCGCCTGCAAAATCAGATATACAGGACACCTTAGCCAGGAACATGGATAATCCTAGCAATATTTCATATCCACATGCGAGAGCTCACCCTGCAACAAGCGGATAATGTCTCTTGAATTTTAATCACGTTGCATAGTGTCTCTCCATGGCTCCTGTGGAAGCGGAAACGTGGGGAGTTGGGATTGGATGAAGAACTGTACCCCACAATTTTTCTTTGGACTTAAGAAAAAGAACAAACTTGAGAAAAAGGTAATGTGACAGTCTGGCTCACAGAAAAATGTCCACAACACCTGAGCAACCACCTCAGTAACCCGAAAGTAGAGCCTTTTCCCCATTTTGGTATTGCAAAAAGATATAGTGCAACAAATTTGTGGATTCAGGACTCTCTAGGTATGTCTACATTGTAATTTCAGGTATGATTGCAGCTCGGATAGACATCCTGCACTAGCTTCACCCATGGCTAAAAATAGCAGTGTAGTTGTGGGGCCAACAGCCGCAGTAAGGGCTGTACAACCACACCAGTGAGCCTGGAGTACCTACTTGTGCGGCTGAAGCCCACATCGTTGCATCTACACTGCAATTTTTAGACAAGTTAGCATGGGTGAAGCGGATATGTCTATCCAAGCTGAAATCACATCTTGGATTGCAGTGTAGACATGCCCTATGATTGCTCCTGTGCTGCTATGCACAGCCACTTGAAATTTCTTAGCAACATTTGAGGCATAACTCAGATCACCCAGTTCCAAAAACTCAAGACCTGCCATTTGAACTAAAAAAGAAACTCTCCATCAGCTCTCCGCAGTACAGGACTGACCAGCTGGACAGTCCTGAATCTATCCAGTAGATGGCGCTGCTGCAAACACACTGGCCAGTTCATTTCAATGTTTTTAAGCCTTTTTAAGAGGTCAGCCTTTATTTCTTTCATTGCAATTTATGGCAAAGGCACCGAGAGCATTGGAAAGGCACTTTTAAAATGTCTCTATAAGCCTAAATAAAATTAAAAGCTGAGAAACTGAAGTCAGAAAGCTAACTACTGAGCAAGCTCAGTTAGTTTACGCGGAACGAAACTGCTTTTCATTTACGAGAGATTCCAGCAAAGGTCTGTGTAGATGACACTATGTCAAAATGAAAATAAATTGTCAGTACAAATCCAGGGAGACACTCTGACAATATCAGCTTGAAACAAAGTGACACCAGTACAAGTTTTATAAGAAACAACTTTAAGATGTCAAGACAATGGCAAATTGATGTCAGTTCAGGTCTGCAAGAAGGATGCTATGATAACAAAAAACAAAAAACCCCAACTACAACTCAACCAAATTCAACAACATTCCCGAAGTGATCACTATGATAAGAGGGACCCATATTGTAATGTTAGGACAGAAGTAATTTATGACAGTACAAATATCAGGAGACCTTTAATACCCTGTCAAAAAAATGAAAAAAAAATGAATACACATTTTAGATATTATATATACAAACAATGTAATTGACAATGAGACTGAAACTGGGGGAACCAACCACTACCAAAGATACAGAGGTTCAGATACCTAGACTGAGAGTGTAGGACAGGGGTGGCCAACCTGTGGTTCCAGAGCCATATGCGGCTCTTCAGAAGTTAATATGCGGCTCCTTGTATAGGCACCGACTCCGGGGCTGGAGCTAAAGGCGCCAACTTTCCAATGTGCCGGGGGGTGCTCACTGCTCAACCCCTGGCTCTGCCACAGGCCCTGCCCCCACTCCACCCCTTCCCGTCCCCTTTTCTGAGCCTGCTGTGCCCTTGCTCCTTCCCCTACCCCTCCTCCCAGAGCCTCCTGCATGCCACAAAACAGCTGATCTGGAGGCGCGGGGAGAGAGGAGGAGGTGCTGATCAGTGGGGCTGCCGGTGGGTGGGAGGCACTGGGAGCGGGGGGAGGGGAGGAGATGATGGGGGCACTGCTGATGTATTTCTGTGGTTCTTCAGCAATGTACATTGGTAAATTCTGGCTCCTTCTCCAGCTCAGGTTGGCCACCCCGGTATAGGATAATGGTGAACTCAATGACAAACTTGTAAGCAGAATAGGAAAGGCCTGGACTAAATGGAGAGAAATGAGCAGAGTGATCTGCGGTAGGATGATGCCTGTCAAATTGAAAAGTAACGCCTCCAAGAAGGTAATTAGGCCTCCACTTCTGAATGGCCCTGAATGATGGGCACTGACGAAGAGATAGGAGCAGATCTTGAATACAGTGGAAACGAAAATGCTAAGACGGATGCTTGGAGTTACAAGGATGGGCCATGTTCAGAATGAATGAATAGAGGAAGCATGAAAGTGATACTAACTATAGAAAACCTGAGAGAATCTGGGCTTAGATGGTTGGTTCATGTGAAAAGATTGAAAGAATATATAGGAAACAGGGTGTTAAAGGTAGAAGAGGAGGGTAAGAGAAGGGTTGGAAGACACAAAACTAGATGGATGGATGTCATACAAAAGGATTTGATTAGCTGCAGAGATTCCAAGGAACTGATTCAAGACAGACTGGAATGGAGAAAAAGGACATGAAGACCTGACCCCATCTAGATGGGAGAAGACTAGAAGAAGATGACAACAAAGACACGGTCTAATTGGTATAAATATTCATATAAATAAATGCCTGAGGTTCAGTTCAGGTAAGGAGCTAACAGTATGGATTCTTCTTTAAAGTATAGAAATCTCCTGTAGACTTGTAGTCCTAACTCAACTGAGTTCAGTGAGAATTCTGTCTGAATATATATTGGAGGAGTAGGTTGTGATTCTTCAAAACTAAATTGGAAGTCTCCCATGAATAGGGTTTACAGAGCACAACCTCTCGTCAGCCTAGAACTCTCTGTCTTGTTGCACAGTACTCTGGTACATTTGATCCTAATCCCACCAGAAAGTTCAGAAATGTGCAAAGTTGTATTTGAAAGTCATCTAGGCTTTTCTGAAGAAGTTTCGGTGACCCAATGTGCCTGTGGTAGCCCTCACTGAAAATGCCAACATCAGGGCGGGCTGCAAAAGGGGGAGCAGATCTTCCCAAAGACTGGTGGTTAACACTGAAGTGAAACTCACCAACCAGTCACAAACTGTGCTTCTAATCCCCACACTGGTTATCAAGCTAAAAAAAGAAATCACACAGCCCCCTTTAGTGTATTCCAGTTCTCTGGCTCCCAATCAGCACATAGTCCAGTAAAGTGAGAAGTTATTTAAAAAACTCTGCTCACTATACAAAATGTTCTTCTGAGCCCAAAGGGCCAGCCATTTTACCAGGCCAATATTAGTTTGGATCTTACCCAAAATACCAGGCTGCCAGCCAATCCTTTAGTATCTAAAACTAAAGGTTTATTATGAAAGAACGAACCAGAAGAGAGTTGTTAAATGATAAAGTAATCACATACATACAGTGACTTCCAAGTCCATATATCAGGTTCTTAGCAGTATAGGTGAGTTTGGCTTAAAGGTCCTTCTGGAACACACCAGCAGCTTGGACGGGTCATTCAGTCCTTTGTTCAGAGCTTCAGTTTGTAGAAAAGTTACTCCAGAGGTAAGAAGCAGGAATGAAAACAAAATGGAGATGATGCAGCTGCCCTTTATATATTCTTTTTGCCATGCAGTTTGTATTTCCTTTGTCCCAAACACAAGCTCACAGCACATGGCATGGAGAAGCCTCAGAGTTCTCTGTCCACAGGCATGCCCCTACAAGTCCTGCTGAGGCATAAGGTGTACCTCTGGCTGCTTTAAATGGGTTCAGCTGATGACCCTTGATGGGCCATCGAACAGGCTAGGACAGTGGTTCTAGAACTAAGGCCACCGCTTGTTCAGGGAAAGCCCCTGGCGGGCTGGGCCAGTTTGTTTACCTGCCACATCCGCAGGTTCGGCCAATCGTGGCTCCCACAGGCCACGGTTCACCGCTCCAGGCCAATGGGGGCTGCAGGAAGGGCAGCCAGAATGTCCCTCAGCCCACGCCGCTTCCTGCAGCTCCCATTGGCCTGGAGCGGTGAACCGCGGCCAGCGGGAGCCGCGATCGGCCAAACCTGCGGACCCGGCAGGTAAGCAAACCGGCTCAGCCCGCCAGGGGCTTTCCCTGAACAAGCGGTGGCCCTAGTTTGAGAACCACTGGGCTAATCTGTCTGGGTGTGTCACCCAGAAACACAGCACAAGTTTGGAAATACAGATATACCCTACATATCTATAAATCACAATACAAAGGTGACACAAACATATAAACAAGGTTATCATACTTGGCAAATTGTAATATTCTCACAGAGACCTCACATGGCATATCTGGTCAGATTCATTGCAATTTTATAATAATGGTATCAACAATACCATAAAGTGTCTCCCAGATTCCACACAGCATCATAGTTTCAACCTAGTGGTTAGATGGCAGGACTGGTTGTCAGAAAATTTATGTAGTCATTTTCACTTGTGCAAAATGGGTGGAAAATGCCATCAAGTAGAATAGTACTTTGCAAGCTGTAAATGATTGCACAAAGTACAAGGCAGAGGAGAATCAGGGCCATAGATTATTATCCCAACTCTGCCACTGATTGACTGCATAACATAACATTTCTATGTCTCACTTTCTCCCCTGTCTGTAAAATCAGCAGAGTACTTTCCCTACAGGAGCGTTCTGAGCCTTAATTAGTTAGGGCTTGTCTTCTCTTGTTTGGACTAAACAAACCCATTCTTCTCAATCTTCCCTCATAGGTCATGTTTTCTAGATTTTTAATAATTTTTGTTGCTCATCTCTGGTCTTTCTCCAATTTGTCCACATCTTTCCTGTTATGTGGTACACAGAACTGAACACAATACTCCAGTTGAGGCCTAATCAGCACGGAGTAGAGCAGAAGAATTACTTCTTGTGTCTTGCTTACAACACTCCTGCTAATACATCCCAGAATGATGTTTGCTTTTTTTTGCAACAGTGTTACACTGTTGACTCATATTTAGCTTGTGATTCACTATGATCCCAAGATCCCTTTCCGCAGTACTCCTTCCTAGGCAGTCATTTCCCATTTTGTATGTGTGCAACTGATTGTTACTTCCTAAGTGGAGTACTTTGCATTTGTCCTTGTTAAATTTCATCCTATTTACTTCAGACCATTTCTCCAATTTGCCCAGATCATTTTGAGTTTCAATCCTCTCCTCCAAAGCACTCTCAACCCCTCCCAGCTTGGTATCATCTGAGTGTATTCTCTATGCCATGATCTGTCATTGATGATCATAGTGAAGACAAGGAAGTTTGCAGTTTTACATGAGATAGGAGGTCAAGGTAAAGATTATAGGGGAACCTGTGGTTTATCTCAACCTGCTAACTCATGTTAAAACCACAGCTAACTGCCTTGTCTTCGCTAGGATTTTAGTTATCTCGTGTTAACTAACTCAAGTTAAGAATACACCTTTTTTTCCCCTGATGAAGACAAGCCCTTAAAGGACAAACCTTTCATGTGAAACTCATTCCAGGTGACAGCCATGGTTAAAAGAGAATCCAGTCTAATTTCTCCTGGACTGAGGCCTGGCTCCCTCAACAAGGCTGTTCATTAACAGTGCCATTCGGCTTTATAAACATAAGGGATGCTTGGTTGTGGCCATTCAGTAATTGCCATTAGTGAGAGATTTCTAATGGCTAGTTCTGTTTCCCACACTAAAATCTAGATCAGACAGCCAAAAAAAAAAAAAAACCCCAAACCCTCCAACCACAAACATTTCTTAAATCATAGCCCATGTTTCACTCTGAATGGATGCTTTGCTGTGGTTTTTGCTGTGTCTCTATTGTGCCGCTTCTCTGTCTTTGGCTACATCTGCTGCATGCTGCTACATTTGTTAAAGTCCTTTTCTTAGTTAAACCATTTTCTGATCACAAAATATCTCCTTCTCCTTTGGAAAGTGAAAGAAAAATTAATACTTCAGGAAGCATAATGCCAATGCGTCTCAGAACTCTCTCCCTTTTTGTTTTGGTCACAGTTCTGCCCTTAAGCACCCGAAATACCATTTTAATACTTCTAAAGGTAAATAGAGTTCTGTCAATAAACTGAAAATTGCTGACCTTGTCTTGTTCATCAACTTAGGCACTGAAAAAATTCTAGCCTCCTGGGATTAGCAGTGCTCTTTCATTTAGAGCGAAAAATGCTACGCCTGCCATATTTAATGACAGGCCTGGGAGGGTTAATGAAAGAATATAAATGGCATTTCACCTTGACTTCCAGCTGCACTATATCATTGCCTAAGGGTCCAGATAAGTGCCAGCTCCATCTGAAACATACAAAAGCACAGTAAGGATCTATAGAGGATTCTTATATGATACCCCTGTCTGCCTTGGCTTCATTTTCTTAATTGTTATTTTAAGGAATCAGTTTGTCTCTCCTGTTGCTTCTAAAGCTTGCTCCCTTTATCAGTTACCAAAAGCATCAGGAGCCATTAAAAAATTAGGGAAGGGAAATGGACACCAGGCAATTAAACCCCAGACCTTTCAATTAATGCCTGACCCTATCAGCATTTCAGACTTCACTTGCTTTGTTGATAACTGCCCTTTTATAAACTAACCACTGATGATTAGTCTAGACTGCTAATGAGATGCTATCCTCTCACAAGCAGTCGCGGATTAAAAGCTTTTGCGGTTTCAGGGATTCTGGTTTGCGTGAATGTCAATTTGATCCTTTTAGTAGGTTTATGCTAAGTATTGATAGGCTCGTGGGATTCACGCAAAGTGCAGGGCTGAATCTCTCAGATGCTAAGCAGTGGCGGGGGTGCTGCTTACGTTCAAAAGCCTTTCTTCCATTCCCCACTAATGGAGGATCAAAAAGTTGTCCCTTCAATTAAAAAATAAACTTCTGGCTTAAAAAAAAAATCCTATTCTTCAGCATTTTATGTCTAATTAGGGATTTTAGTGGCAAATGTACAGCAGCGCTCACTGATTAATTTATCAAACACAGAACTTTCTCTTTTCCCTACCAGACCAATTAGCCTAGCATTTTCTATGACTGGGAGATTGGGACACCGCTACATAGACACCAGAGGTTCTTTGCATTTTGAAATTACATGTTAAAGTGACTAGATAATTTGGTATTTGATGCCTTGGATATTAGGGTCCAGTCCTGTGCGTTACTGAGTGTCCCTGCTAGCCAATCCTGTATGCATTTAGGGCCCAATCCTGTGGGGCACTCAGCACCTTTGACCCCTCCCCTCCCAATGACATCAGTAACAGCTGAGGATGCTGAGCACCTGGTAGAATTGGCCCTTAGTATATAAAGTGCCCAGACAGACTCAATCCTGCTACTAAGAGCACCTGATGGCCTGTATGGCAAATGGAATAATTGTTTACCTGTAAAATGCACCCATACCATCACATGCAGAGATAGTGCTGGATGTCACAAGTGAGGCAGGGTCACTACTTGGATAGGAGACATGTCAGAACTGGTGTGGGGATTCATTTATCCTACACTAATCACGTCCCTCTACATCAGTACTGAACCAATGCTTCTTTGTGCTGCTAGGAGGTGCTGGGCTGCCATTGAGGCTGCATTTTCCATGACCACCTATTCTGTTTATTGCTTTTAATCCTTACCATTAAAATCTACATAATACCTGAATCTCTCTCCCTCACTTTTTTAGGTTTCATTTCCTTTGCTATTTCCTCTTGACTCAATGGGCTTTTGGAAAAATACCCAACCACTTCCTATTTAATCATGTAGCGTCAGAGGGTATATCTAGACTGCAGTGTAAATTCAGGTCTGTGGGACCCAGCCTTGCAGACTTGAAGTTTTCAAGCCCGTGCTTCAGTGTCCACACAGCATCATAAACCCAGGCTTACTTAACTGCAAGCACAAACCTGGCGGTTGTGTTGATACTCTCTGAAAAAATCTGACCTAGTATTTTATTGAAGAACGCTCAGGAAATAGCTCTCTGGGGATAGCCATTCTTCCCTTGTGAATACCACATCCTAGGGCTGACCTGTGTCTGACATTTTGTACCCCAGTGGGTTACAAATAAAGGGCTTAATACTGCTCAGCCTATCTCTATGAAACCACACACAAAAGTAAAGTCAGCAGCATTTATTTCAAATATACTGAGAATGGGAAAAGTCCGACAGGGCCTCTCCTTTTCACCCTCTCATGGTGGTGCTGAGAATTCGGGGCCCATCCCTATGAGTACTATGTAAGCATGTTGGACCTTGTTTTGCTGGGTGTGGGCAGTTTTAATCCCTCCCTGCCAGATTTTTAAAGTGAAGGTAGGATTTTTGTTTTGAAGGAGAGGCCCCTCAAAGTGATTCCCTGCAGGGAGTCCTTTGAAATCCTAACACCGCCTGTGCTCTGCTTCCAGTGTAGCAGGAAAGAATAATGAATAATCCACTCTGGCAAGACCCGGTATGCTACAAACATCCTGCCTGGATGAAGGGGAGATGCTGGAAGAGAGATGTGTCATCCTGAGCACGGCAAATCTATGCTAGTTCTGTCATGGGTTTCACCTTTATTGCCCATCACAAAGGTTTCTTATTTAAAACAAGTCAGCTGCTTAGTTACCAACCAAGAAGGAGGACCCACTGTACTGGGCACTGCAGAGCTGTGGAGCAGTGGCCAGTCCCTGTTTACAATCTAAATAGAAAAGATGGACAAAGGGTAGAGGAAATGGATGCAACATACAAGCAGAGTGAGCAATACAATGGGCTGCAAATGGCATTTAGGGCAGCTATATTTTCTAATGCCTCCAAACCATAAAACAACCTGTTTTAAGGGGGCTCGTTTTCCCCTCCATAGGGATGCCAGACCACCCCCCTGAGTGCCACTGGAAATCCCATGAGCACACGGAGGGAAGAAGGGGCTCTGTAGAAGATCCTTAAGGCCTGAGCTTTCTAGATACAGCATAAATCAATGGCCTATGGTTTGTCCAAGAAAAACAGTATAAAAACAGGAGAAGGGGGAAAATACCATATGATAACAGGAGAAACTTTACCCACAGTAGGAGTGTCACCTATCCAGCAACAGTAGCGAGGATATACAAACCCCATACTGGGCAATGCAGTGTTAATAAACTAAGATGGGCTCAGGTGGCTTTGTCTCATGGCGCCTGTGAGTGATGTCAGGATTGGAGGGAGGCGTTTAAGACAGAGAAACCCAGCTCAGCTGATGACAGGCCAGGGAGGTGAGTAAATCTTCAGCTCCTGGAGAGAGGATTGACTGAAAGCAGGAGCTCTCCAGGTGACTGCTGCCCAATGGCCCCACTGTAGGAAGGGAGGGCCAGTGCTGACTCACTCTGAGAGGGGATCATTTCTCTCAACTACTTATGAACTCAGTTTAAGGCCACAGACTGACGAGCACCCTCAGAACAAAGAGAGCCTCAACCCAGCCTTGGGACAATTCACTTGTGTTAATTCCCCTTGTCTCTGTTTGTGGACTACCCCAGAAGGGGAGAGATGTGAAAGTGAACTGGCCGGAGGGCCAAGTCATGGGAAGGGGCAGACCACTGAAGCTACAGTTGGCAGGTGGTGCTAGACTGGGAGAGAGCCGCTATGCCATGCCCAGTCCCAAGGAGGTGCCCTACAGGTAAATCAACCCCCTTCACAAATGCCCAAAGTAAGTGGAACAAGCAGTATATTTTATTGTCTAAACTCATTCTGTTACAGCAAGTTTTAGGTGATGTAAGTAACAATATGTTCAAACAAATCAGAGACGTGTGATTTTTTTTTCAGCTGACTGTGTCTCTTCAGCTAGCCTGGAGGTAGTTATTTAGGTCTGATGAGCCTTGCTCTAATAGACTGTATCTCTAGGGAAACTAGCTTCTGGTTGCTAACCATTAAGATTACTTTCTCTCAAACTAGCTTATATAAACCTGTTCAGAAGTGACCCTGTATGTTAAGTAAAGCTAAATGAACATGGACCATATACAGACAAGGAATAGTAATTCATCTCCACTGAATTTTAATATCTGTTTATCTATGAGAAACTTCTATGTCAATTAATCTAATGTGCTTGCTGTGGCAACTTTTTAATGAAATATTCAATATTCTGTTCCTGATATACTTTATTCAAATAACGGATTAATGAAACCATGTTCCAAATAATAAAAGGTGGATGCAGACTCTTTTTTTTTAACTTAGAGTCTATTTGTGTATAAAATAGTTTCTTTTTTGTATATATTTCTGTCTCTTTTTTTTAAGGCAGCCTTAGAAAATGCTCAGCTTAAAATTATACTTCACCTTTAAAAGAAAAACAAAACCTCCAAAAATACTCATAAAACTCTGAGTTTGTAAAGGAAAACATGTTTTTCAAATTATTATATATATATATAATTTGCATACACTCTAACGCTACATGTCTATTCTATACCCTGGAATAAAACATTTGCTATATCTACACTGCAAAATAAAATAAAATCAGGTTAGCTAACTCATTAAAACGGCAGTGAAGATATGGCAACTCGGCTTTTAACTCTGGTTAGTAGTTTGAATTAAAGCCTAAAAGGTCGCTTGAGTTAAAAGCCTATAAGGTCGCCTGAGTTAAAAGCCAAGTTGCTGTGGCTTCACTCCTATTTTAACCTATTTTAACCTGTTAACTAAACCACGTTAAGAACACGCTTTTTTCTGCTGTGCAGATTTAACTGATTTCAGTGGGATTAGGGGCAGACTGTAATAGACTAAGTGTGCATAGATAGAATACAAGTTACATGGAATATTAGGCCCCAATCCTGCAATAAGCCCTGCATGAGCAGGAAGCCCCACTGAAATCAATGGGGGTACAGGGTTCATCCCCCAGAGAAGAGTCTTGCAGGATTGGGGATTTATGGTCTGATCCTGAGGAGCCACAATCTCCTTCAGCTGCCATTGACTTCACCTCGTTTCATAGACTGGGTTCTTAAAAAGGATTTTAGCCGTCCTTTTTTTTTTCAATTCACTCTTATGAATTCCAGAATTGGACGCTGCTAAGAGCCAGTAGCAGAGAGATCAATAATCTCGCTTCTCCTGAAAATAGACATTCCCATGTATTACATCTAGTTATTTTTTACTTGCTGTCAGGAGTATTACAACGTTTCCTTCTTGTACTGCAATAATTAAGGTGGAGATGACACATCCATTAAAAACCCCTTATAACTTTGTGGAAAAAGTACTCCTGCTAGGCTGAATTCAGCCCATAATATGTAAGCTTGGGAGAGAATCTTTCCATCAAATCTAGTTTGGCTGGTTTTAGAATGAGGTGGACATACAAAAAAATAAAAAACACACCAAACAAACTCTTTTTGAGGTGCCAGATGATGAGTTTGTTGAATTAAAAAAATAAAGCCTCATTAGCTGCCATCAAGAACAAAGCACTTTGGGCCAAATTTGGCTCTGTTACACCAGGATGACCGAAATCATAGCTGCCAGAACTTAATTATATGTCACAAGGATGATTTTTCAGAGGTAAGGTCAGGTGAGAGGGGAAATGAACTAAGTGCAAGGGTAACCCACTGTTCCCAGTGTGTGTTTTACATTCCTCTCTAGCAGCTGTTCCAAAGTAGATCCTAGTCTAAGGCCATGTCTACACTACCGGTAGTTCAGCGCTGTCCTTGGCCAAGGCTTAGCAGTAGGTCCAGCACCTTGAATGAACCCTGATTAATCTACTCCTTGCACTGTTCAGCAAGCGGCAGCAGGAGGCTGCTCTGTGCATCTCTATCCCCCAGGCTCTGCCTCCTCTGTCTCACCAGCCAACAAGTAGAAGTGTCTGAACTGCCTGCCAAATCCATAGGCTCCTCTGCCCTGGCCTGAGAAGAGAACTCTAAGCCCCTCAGAGGGGACCAGGAGATGTTGCCTGACCACTCGCTCCTGCTCCCTCCTAAGGGGAGTACTCGACAGAGAAAGAAGGAGGTCAGCATGAAAGAGAAGGAGTGAAAATTATAACTAAAGTCAGTTAGGAAAACTGTGTGTGTGAAGACTAGAGTGGGGTATAATACAAAGTGTGGGGGGGGGCGGGGCGGGGACGGGACAGCAGGGATCCCTGAGTGAATGGAAAAAAGAATGATTTTGAAGATGTCTAATTTTACCTGATGCACAAAACTCAATAATTTCTACCTGCAGTTGCCTTTGTGGGAGAAGTTGCCCATTGTCAAGAAGCTTCAGGTTCCCTCCACTGGTGTCGTCATATGCTTCTTCCCCAGATTTCTCTCCACTGGGATTGTGGGATCTTTGCTCCATTCTCTCTTGATTGCTCTCTCTTCAGTGGAGCAGGGATCATTAGGAACAGTCCACACATGCCTACATGGGATGCACACACTTTCAGAGATTTAGCCATAACTGATTTGTCCAAAGACATAAAACAGGTCAGTGGCAGAAACGGGACTAAAACCCAGTAATCCTGCCTGCTAAGCCCCTGCTCTAATCATCAGACACATCCCTTCCCTCATAGAGCTGTAAAACACCTTCCTCAGCTCCATATACTTCTCTGGCCCGATGGACAAGACCCTACCACTCCATTCCCAATCATAGTGAGCAGACCTGTCAGTCATGCTGAATCACGTGACTGGTTTGAGATGTGGACACATGGAGATCCCAATGAAATTAAATGCAATTTCCTTTGTGACCTAGGGTCTAGGATTTGAACCCAGGTTTCTAAAGATGAAAGACTAAAGCACTAACCCATCCACCATACCGTCTGTTTTCTGACTGGTATGTTGACAAAGCAATGGCTTATAGCATTCTATCATGCTGGATCTTTGTCTCATCAGCAGACTATCTATTATGCACTGGGTCCTCTAAGGCCAAAACAGTCAGAGGTTTCATTAACGAGTACAATAGACTTTGATCTCTGCTGGCTCCTCATTTACCTCAAATTCCAGTGCCAAAGATAACACTGATTACAACTGAGGAAAAAAGAGGCAGACATAAGGGTCAGCTAAAAAGGAAAAAAAAAATCCTGCAAAGATACCAGAGGCTGATCACACATCTCACAAAATTAAGCACAGGAAAATGATATTCAAGTTGATGGGAGAGGATCTAATTTAGCCAAATTAAGGAGACTCAGAATAAAGGCTGACACTGTAGGTCACATTATGTGTTGATTTACACCCTGTGTAGTCCCACTTACTTTGACACTTCATCCAACCTTCATAATCAGGGCAGTATTTGGCCTTTAGGCTTTGGTGCCCTCTGTTGTGCGACAGTGACGTTGCATACATTAGGCCAGATTCTGATCACAGTTTCACAGGGGTAAATTTATAATAACTCCACTGATTACAGCAGAGGTCCTCTGTATGTACGTAGGAGTATGATTTCAACACAGCCACTCTGGATTTATGCTGCTGCTGCCAGCATAGCTGGGAGTGGAATTTTGTCCATACTCCATCAGCTCAACCACTTTTCTGCACCAGTCCCACGATAGTCAGCAATTTCATTTTCTCTCTCCAGTTCAGAAAAAATGGTCCTAGTGGAGATCTATTTTTAGATTACATTTAAAGTGTTGCTGCAACGTTTCATATTCTCCATCTTGAAATCTCCTCTTAGCACTCTGTTGCTGTGATATTCTGTCCTATAACCTTAGCACTATGGGCAATATCTCCCCACTTTCATGTCTCAAGGTGCGGAATGGGAGTTTAGAACACTCCCCTAGGTTCTGTCAATCTACTAATGCTTTTTCCATAAAGACCATCACTATAGCATCTAAGCACTTGCACAGCAAAGCTCCTAAGGGATGCAGGCAGAGTGTCGTGCTTGGAAAGTCTCTCTCATGCTGCGGTTGTGGAGATGGTACTGTGCCACCCCACCTCCAGCTATCTCCTTATGAGGAGAATCACATAGGCCTCCAGAGCAGAGCTACCCATGGCCTCTAATGTGGGAGTGGAGTGAGGAAACCCTCTCCCCCAAGTTCTGCTATGAGGTTTAGGGGCAAAAACTATACTGCTCCCCTGCTGTGGCCTTTAGATAGATACAAAAAACCCTTTGCAAATTGTGGAGAGTAAAATCAAGCAGCCAAGCTGAGGAGAGACTTGGCTAGCATATCTCTTCTTCTACTGTCCTGGTGCATGCTCCGTTCTCTTCCACTTCACCCCTTGCTCCACTGGGCATGTGTTTGAGAGAGAGGGAGGGAGCATATGATGTGCGTATGGGTTACGATTTTGGGGCCCTGAAGGACAATTGAAATAAAGAAGAGGGAGAAAAGCGACAAGGAGTAAAGAGAACATGAACGATGGAGGGAGAGACCAATGCAGGAGCAAGAGGCAGGACAATGGAGGGAGAGATGGAACAAGGGAACAGAGCGAGGGAAAAAGACAGCCCTGTTTCCAATAGTGAGTGGGCTGAAGGAAGAAGATCCAAAACAACACAGAGATACACTTTTTAAAATGCATTTGTGCCCGAGACGTGGTAAAAATGCTGAAAGACATTTCAGTTAAACACAGGCATGTCTGTTTCTTATAATAATGATGGGAAATGGGGGGCAGTCCCCTGTTTCTGGTGCAAGTCTCCTGTCTATGCATAATGTTTTACCTTCCCTGCCAGTGATTACTTTGATCTAATGCTAATCACAATAAATCTTCCTTTTGGCTTTAAATTGCATCAAATAGCACAAACTTTTGCAAAATGTCCCAGAGAGGTGCTCTCCCAACTCCTGCGAGGTTCCTCTCCTATTTCCAGTACTTTGTGGCTTGTTCAAAGCCTTGCCTGCGCTGGTCCTGCTAAGCTGAATTACAGAATTGGGAACAGAACCCACCCTACCTTAATCTTTTGTCTATGATCATCTCTGTACAACTTTAACGCTGTTGTTTGTTATTTGAATTCTCTCTGAACTGGATCCATTGTTTGGTTTCATTTTCCCCCATGCAGGGGCGGCCCTAGACATTTCGCTGCTCCAAGCACAGCGTCATGCCGCGGGGGGCGCTCTGCCGCTCACTGGTCCCGCAGCTCCGGTGGACCTCCCGCAGGCGTGCCTGCGGAGGACCCGCTGGTCCCGTGGCTCCATCAGCGGACCCTCCGCAGGAATGCCGCCGAAGGCTGCCTGCCTGCCGCCCTCCCGGCGACCGGCAGAGTGCCCCCCGCAGCATGCCACCCCAAGCACGCGTTTGGCGTGCTGGGGCCTGGAGCCGCCCCGCCCCCATGTACTCCTGAGTGCATCATCACCTTCTTATTTAACGATATGTATTCCCATAACACCTAGGAGGCCATAGGGATGCCCTCTCTTATAGGGTTGTGTGGCCCAGTGGCCAGAGTCAATATGGATGCCCTCCCCTGCATCATAAGTGATAATAAACCACTCATAGATCTGCCAGGAGTATGGGATACTTCAGTTCCCTCAAGAGTTTTTTCCTCTCATTTCCTGTTGGTGGTTCCAAGACATGTTTAGCAGCAGCATGAAGCATGTCCTGTGTGCTGCTCGAATGTATTAACAGACCATAGATAAAAGAGCTTGTTGCAGAAGTGGCCAGTCTCCCACATGTCAATGGTACTTTTTGTTTGCTGTAATTTCGCTTTCCAGCAAGCTGCCCAACAGGTCTCTGTTTCACTTTCTATTATATCTGTGTCAACTACCCTCAAACTAATAAGTAATTTCATTAGTCTGGCCATTCAAAAAAGCAAAGCTTTTGTCTGAAGTTAATAACTCCCACAGATTAATCAAAGGTAATTTTATATTAGGAGACGTTATGTCTTCTTGTATCCAGAGTCATAACATGAAATTCTCATTAAAATGATATTACATTTAGTACCTGTGTATACCCAGATTCCCAGAGATATACATTATATAAGAATCTCCTTTCCAATATTGCTTTCACAACTCATTATGTTTCAGGGTAACTTTCAGAAGAGTTCGCAGGTTTGAGACACGATGGATTCCCATACATGCAACTGAAATTATTCAGCTGAATGTAAGATATTGCGTTTAACATAACATAGGCCATAAAGTTCACTTAATCCATGTGTCAAATCCCAATTGATTTCTGACTATGGATTCCCCTGCTGTCTCAAGAGGATATCACACTCTGATTTACCTTTTTTCCTAAATGCTTGTGTAGTATTGTGCACTGTTGTGGTGTTATAACCTTATTGTGTGGAGAAGCAGGGCGGCCCAATGGATAGAACTCTGGACTGGAGTTCAGGGGGTGGGCATGGTAAACCTATCTCTGCCACTAAGCAGCTATGTGAATTTAAACAAATCATTCTATTTCTCTGTGCCTATTTCCCCTCTGACCCTTTGTCTGTCTTGTCTATCTATTGTGTCAGCTCTTGGGCATGGGGACAGTCTCTTATTGCAAACCTGTACAGCACCTAGCACAATGGAGCCCCAATCTTGGCTGGGGCTTTCAGGCCTGCAGTAATATAATTAATAAACAGCTATCATGTCCCACCCCAGAGGTGCTGCACTTCAGTGGGGGATGAAGATTTTGCGATACATGTGGGCTATAATAAGGTATGCCAGCTAACTACTCTTGGGGTGAAAGATGCTTTATAAATGTAAGGTATCTGTTGGTTATTGTTGTTAGATTTTTTCCCCAGGATTAGGAAACTAAGACTTGCCCCATCTCTTTGGCTCCATGACTATATTAGGCATCATGGGAGGTGTAGTCCAGCTGGAGATTCTGACTCCCAGGGGAGAACAAGGACATGAAGAGCAAACTAAAATATCTACGAGGTGCTATAACTTCTGATTTTTGGCCAAAATATTTTGATGAAAAATCAATTTTTTCCATGGAAATCTGACACTATTTGCAACAAAGTTATTTAGTCAAAAGTCTAATTTTCTGGTTTTTTGCTTGGTTGGTTTTTTTTTTGGGGGGGGGGGGAGTTCTGATGGAAAACTTTTGACCAGCCCTAAGAGCATATCATGAATCTCCAGTAAAAAATCCCGGATTATTGCTTTTGCAAAAAGTCACTCCATCATTCTGATGTGATGAAGTTTTGCCTTTGTTTTTGCTGTGATCATGAGCAAAACTTGCCAGTAGCATGACAGGTTTCAGAGTGATAGCCGTATTAGTCTGTATCAGCAAAAACAACAAGGAGTCCTTGTTGGAGTCTCTAAGGTGCCACAAGGACTCCTTGTTGGTTTTGCCAGTAGAATGTGCTCCATGCTGGAAGGACAATGGAAGATCAAGAGTCCAATTCAGATCACTGAGTCTCCCTATGGATCATAGCTATGTAAACGACAGCAACCACATGCACAATGTGGAGCAGTGGCAGCTCTGTCACTGGGACCCATGGAACACTGGTCCGCTCAGAAAAATACCGCACGTGAAGCACATATACCGTCACACCAATTCTATGCACCATTCACAACAAGTCATTTTAATGGAATAACATTGAGATGAAGGATCTGTGGAGGACAGCTGCTACAGTGCCCCCAGACTATGATGTTGGTGTGCATGTTAGTGCAGTAGCAACACTTCATTTAACTATCCAGTAGAGCATTAAGGGGCACTTTCAGAATTGTCCTTCGAGCACTTAGTGTAAGCACATTCTTGTTGGGGCATCCAAAGCGACAGCAGCGCTTCATCGACCAGCCTGCCAGCCAGAACAGAGCATGGAGAGTGACTTTCAAAAGTGCCATTAATTAGTGTGCACACATACAGTTAATGTAGACTATAGAACCTACCTACACGTTTGACCTATAGCCACCACTGGCATAGGCAGTCAAGTTCCCAGGGAAGCTCTCAGGTTGGCCTGGGAAGATAATGCTGAAGTGATGTGGGTTAGCTAGGTGGCAGTAGAGCACACAGCTTGTTGCTGTACAAAGGGCCCACGGGACCATACTGCAATAGAGAAGCTGTGTTGTCTTCAGAGGGTTTGTTCTGTTACACTATAAAACACCTTGGCAATGAGGATGGTTTCGCTGTCACTTACACATTCCTCCTGCCTCTGCACCATGCCCTGCCTTCTATCAACTCCCTCTGAGTGTTGGATACAAGCAAATTCACCAAAAATCAGTGAAGCTAACTCAAGTAAATTAGTGTCCGATGTTTGCTGGTTTTATTTTTAGCACATGCTCAGGGTCATACTGATTGCCATATCAGGGTTGGATAGGAATTTTCCTGCAGCTCAGATTGGCAGGAACCACATGGGCTTTCCACCTTTCTCTGAACTGAAGCCTAGGACATGGGTCACTTGCTAGAGTTATCTGCAGGGCTGGTCTGAGAGGTAGGCAATCAGGGCAGTTGCTCTTGGCACCAGGGGATGGGGTTTGGGAAGGTCACCACATCGTTCAGTTAGGTGTTTGTGTATGTTTGTGTGTGTTTTTAACTTGCCACTCAGGGGTGCTGAAATGTTTGCCGCCCTGGGCAGCAAAACATCTTGGGCTATCCCTGATCATCTGGGTATATCTCACTAAATCAATGCAGGGCCCTTGGCCGTTGGTGCAGCTCAGCCCCTCCTGTTCTCTGCCTGTGGCACACAACTGTTTAATCTCCTGAGGGCTGTAATATTTTGGTCTAATCCTTATAGTTGGTGTGGGGGGTGTTTAGTGGCCTGTGATAGACAGGAAGTCAGACTAGATCAGTGGTTCTCAAAGCCGGTCTGCCGCTTGTTCCGGGAAAGCCCCTGGCAGGCCGGGCCGTTTTTTTTACCTGCTGCATCCGCAGGTTCAGCCGATTGTGGCTCCCACTGGCTGCGGTTTGCAGCTCCAGGCCAATGGGGGCTGCAGAAAGCGGCATGGGCCGAGGGATGTGCTGGCCGCCGCTTCCCGCAGCCCCCACTGGCCTGGAACAGCGGCCCATGGGAGCCGCGAGCAGCCGAACCTGCGGACACGGCAGGTAAACAAACCGGCCCGGCCCGCCGGGGCTTTCCCCGAACAAGCGGCGGACCGGCTTTGAGAACCACTGGACTAGATGTGGTGGTCCTTTCTGGCCGTAAACTCTATAGCTTTGTTTAGAAGGGAGTGTAGGGAGTTGCTGTGAAAAGGGTATTGGCACGGGGATCATGACAGTAGCAGAATTGAGGAGAAAGAACAAAAACGGTGATGGAACTGGATAAAAAGGGAGAGGACTAGACCATTAAGCAGAATATCCACTGTTCCCTAGGTTCCTATCTGAAGAGACAGTGGTAGAAAGCCATGAAATAATTCAATGGACATCTCCTTGCTCCCTCCCTTCCCCCGCCCAACCCTCTGCCTCGCCCAGCGGCTCTCGTATTGCAGCCACTAGGACCCAGGTCTATCACTGTTCTGCCTCACTCATGAAATCATTGTAAGATCAAAGAGGACAAGCAGGGTTGTTTTTTAATCTCATTTGTACAGAAGTAATTACAGATTCACTGTTTACTTTGATGGAGTCACTCCAGACATGCAACTGAGAAAAAAACCTGGCCCAAATTCCAGTCTCTCCTGGGTACTACAGATACTTTAATACACTGCTTCTCATGCTTTTCAGACTACTGTACCCCTTTCAAGAGTCTAATTTGTCTTGTGTACCCCAAGATTTCACCTCACTTAAAAACAACTTGCTTACAAAATCAGACATAAAAATACAAAATGTCACAGCTCGCTGTTACTGAAAAATTGCTTCCTTTCTCATTTTTAACCTTATAATTATTAATCAGCTGGAATATAAATATTGTACTTACATTTCAGCATATAGTATATCGAGCAGTATAAACAAGTCATTGTCTGTATGAAATTTAGTTTGTGCTGACTTTGCTAGTGCTTTTTATGTAGCCTGTTGTAAAATGAGGCAAATATCTAGATGAGTTGATGTATGCCCGGGAAGATCTCTGCGTACCCCCATTGAGAACCATTGCTTTAATAAATCAGTGGGTGTAACTTTGGATCTGATGTAGAACTACCATGGTACTTATATGGCCTCATTTGCCATCGTATCTGAGCACCACACAAAGATTAATAAATGTATCTTCACAACACCCTGTGTGATGTGGTGTACAAACCCCACACTAGGCAACAAGAGGTTTAAGAAACTGCTCTGGGCCCAGCCAGCCCTGCCCTGCCACACTCCTGCCAGGGGTGCCGTTCACTTGGTGGCAGATGAGGGAAGAGAGCAGACCTGCTACTGGCATCTCTGGCAGAGAAGACCTGAGGGAAAGGCAGAATCTCTCCCTAAGACAACTGCCCTAAGGTCTCTCCTTGAGGGAAGGGAGGACCTGCTACAGAGACAGCCCGAGAGGGAAGCATTCCCCTCTCTGTCTCATACAAACTCCAGGTTTTGTTAATTCCCTTTGTTTGGTTTGGGCTACCTCAGCAGGGGACAGCCTTAGGACTGATCTGGCCCAGGAGGATAGGCCTCACTGTAGGAGGAGGCCATTGCTGCCCAAGAGAGAGGAAGCTACCATGCTACACACAGCTGCCAGAAGGTGCTTTGTGGTGAGAAGACACCCTTCACACCATGCTAACTCAGACAATGACTTTGCTATAAGTGCAGGGTGGTGGTAGAAAATGGCCCAGGGAGGGCAGCCTTAAGCGCCCCTGGCTGTCAGACCACTGGTAGCCCTCAAAGGGTCCTGGATCAGAGCCCAGTGGAGAGGGAGAGCCCGGGCTCCACTACCAACAACCCCCCTGCAAGTCACATGCCTAAGCTCTGACCACTAGGTGACACTATTCCACCAACCAATGAGGACCATCACACCTTGTAATGCAAGTAAGTGCTATTATCCCATAACAGATGGGGAACTGAGGCACACAAAAATAAGGTGATTCACCCAAGGAAACAATTGGCAGAACCAGGAATTAAAACCAGATCTTCTTAGTCCTGGTCCTGAACCACCAGACCACCTTGGGCTACATCTATACTCTAGAGGTCATCTAATCCCCTGTACTCATGGCAGGACTACGTATTATCTAGAGACCATTCCTCACAGGTGTTTGTCTAACCTGTTCTTAAAAATCTCCACAACCTCTCTAGGCAATTTATTCCAGTGCCTAACCACCCTGACCATTAGGAAGTCCAATCTAAACTGCCCTTGCTGCAATTTAAGCCCATTGCTTCTTTCCTATCCTCAGAGGTTAAGGAGAACAATTTGCCTCCCTCCTCCTTGTAAAAACATTTTATGTACTTGAAAACCATTATCATGTACTCTCTCAGTCTTCTCTTCTTCAGATTAAACAAACCCATTTTTTTCAATCTTCTCTCATAGGTCATGTTTTCTAGACCTTTAATCATTTTTGTTGCTCTTCTTTGGACTTTTTCCAATTTGTCCACATCTCTCCTGAAATGTAGCACCCAGAACTGAACACAGTACTCCAGTTGAGGCCTTATCAGCGTGGAATAGAGTGGAAGAATTACTTCTTGTGTCTTGCTTACAACACTCCTGCTAATGATGTTCACTTTTTTTGCAACAGTGTCACATTGTTGACTCATATTTAGCGTATAATCCCCCACGTCCATTTCTGCAGTACTCCTTCCTTGGCAGCCATTTCCCATTTGGTATGTGTGCAACTGCTTGTTCCTTCCTAAGGGGAGTACCTTGCCAGTACCTTTACCTGCTGCTGGAATCTTTCACTGCAGTGGTGAAAGACCCATGCAGCAAGACACAACACTGCTAAAAATAGCAGTATAGACAGGGAAGTGCTGCTTGGGCAAGTAGACAGCTCTGTAGGGTACATAGAATATCAGAGGGTTAGAAGAGACCTTAGGAGGTCATCTAGTCCAACCCCCTGCTCAAACCAGGACCAATCCCTAGACAGATCTTTTGCCCCAGATTCCTAAGTAGTCCCCTCAAGGATTGAACTCACAACTCTGTATTTAGCAGGTCCATGCTCAAACCACTGAGCTATCCCTCCTCCATCACAGAGTGTCAAGAAGGTCTTTACTAACCGAAGCAGTGCTATTCATACCAGCGCTACAGGAGTGTGTAGTATATGTACTCTACACACCACTGAGAAGAGTGTGTACTGTAGATGCACATTTGGACTCACACTGATGTGACATCAGAATTGGGCCCCTTGTTGCCATAAGTGCTGTAGTTATGGCCTTCACCTTTCTTCTTTCATTTCTTTTCCACGCTTTAAACCTAGTGCATGTGCTGAAATTCTCTACAATCCCCACAAAGCTTAAATAAATAAATAAATAAAATCCTATTCTTTTTTTCTTCACATCATTTAAAAATGGCTATTCTTGTAAGTAAATCTTTGCAAGGGAGCAATCAAAAACTGGGTGAAAGTTGAAATACTTTAAAAAAAATACACGAACGCTCCAAATATCTTTAAGATTAGATGAAGTAATTTTGGAGTAGTAAAAAGGTACATTGTTTGTCTACCTTATTTGCTACTTGCATGATGTATGATTTAGTCCTAGGTGTCCTAAAGAACACCCAGTTCTAAAGAGCTTTATTTTCACCCTTAACTACCTATGATCTGTAATGCTAGGAACTTTTCAGGCCATGTTATCTTATAAATAAAATCTTATAATATGTATGTGTTATTATTGTCATTCTGGCTTTTTTAAAGACTAATTATCAGTCTGCTGTATGAGCTCTTTCTAGTTGATTGGCTCATTCAGAAATGTGAGTGATTTTTTGTTTTTTATTTCTACTTATTTCTTTTCCTGAATTTTGTTTTAGGCAGTGCCTCACATCTGCCTAAGTAAGCATAGTTTGCACCGATGTAACTACTATTATTTATTTGCAGTAGCATCTCCTATTTCCTCATTTCATAGCTGGGGAAACTATAACATATAGCTGACGCAATTTACCCAAATTCACCCAGCAGATTATTGGCAGAGTGGTTTCAACTGCTAGATCACTCCTGGGAAAAAATGCTTCTTTCTCATATATCTGTACTGAGCTGAAAAGAAAATATCTTGGTAAGATTGCATCTAAAGTATTTTATGTCAATTACATTTATTTCCCTTATTCTTTATCACCTTTCAATTAGGCTAAATAAACATCTATTTGTCAGTTTTCCTGTCCTCTTACATTTCAGTTTCTTGAATGCTGAAATCTAAAATATTAAAAGAGAACATTTTCACCATAACTCCCTATTTATTTTCTGCACTGCCTTCTGCACATTAACGTCACACTCCAAAGTCCTTAGTCTGAAACATCTTAATGCCATTTATTTTGTACTTTTAATTGTTACACCTACCAACGTTTATTGTCATGTTCTATGCTACTTCTTTATTTACCTCTTTATAGATTTTAAATTTGCTGCTTGCTTGTGTTTTTTCCCCTGTTACACAGCTTTCAGTAATTAGGCTAATTAAAATATTTTCTCTTTTCTTCTGTCTCAGTAATTTGTATACATGGCAACTTTATATTTAGTGGCACTCATTAATCTGTAACTGTTCAGTAATTAACTGGATAGCTGAGATAAAGAGAAAAAAACAGAAAATAAATTGAATAGTTGATCATTTAATAGTGAAAGATCATTGGGAATCATTTAAGAACACCTGACTGGATGCCCAAAAAGCCACAATCAAAGAAGGCTGTACAAGTTAAAGAACAAACCTGGTTTAGAAGGGAAGTGAAGGCAGCTAAAAAAAAAGTCATATATAACAAAAGGAAGAAAGGGGCCATTGATAGTAGTTGATATAAAACAGAAGTTAGGATCTGTAAAAAATTGATAAGGCCAGCAATGGGACACAAGGGGAAATCTATGGCCAGTGGATTTAAGGGCAATAAGAGTTTTATAAATACATTAGGAACAAAAAGAATCCTGACAATGGCACTGGTCCATTAGTAGATGGAGAATTATCAATAATATTACAGAAAAGGCAGAAGTGTTCAATAAATATTTCTGGCTTGTATTTGTGGGGTAAAACAGATGATATAGTCTCATCATATGGTGATAACTCTTTCCAGTCCACTAGTATCTCTGGAGGATGTTGGAAAGCAGCTACTAAAGTTAAACATTTTTAAATCATAGGTCCATATACCTTGCCTCCAAGAGGGTTATAAAAGCTGGCTGAGGAGCTTGCTGGTCCATTAATGTTGATTTTTCAACAAGTCCTGGAGCACTGGGGAAGTTCCAGAAGACTGAAAAAAAGCCTATGTTGTGCCAATTTTTTAAAAAACAGCCAATGGGATGACCCAGGTAATTATAGGCCTGTTAGCCTGACGTTGATCCTGGGCAAGATAATGGAGCAGCTGATACAGGACTCAATTAATATAGGATTAAATAAGAGTAGTGTAATTAATGCAAATCAGTATGAGTTTATGAAAAATAGATCCTGTCAAACTAACAATGTTTTTTTTGATAGGTTACAAGTTTGGTTGGTAAAAGTAATAGTATTGATGTGAATTCTGTAAGTCGTTTGACCTGGTACCATGTGACATCTTGGTTAAAACATTAGAAAGATATAAAATGAACATGGCACACATTAATTGGATTAAAAACTGGCTAATTGAGAGATCTCAAAATGTTGCTGCAATCAGGGAATCATTGTCAAGTGATGGGTTTCAAGTGGGGGCCCCGCAGGGATCAGTTCTTGGCCCTATGCTGTTTGACATTTTTATAAATGACCTGGAAGAAAACATAAACATCGTCACTGATAAAGTTTGCAGGTGACCCAAACACTGGGGGAGTGGTAAATAACGAAGAGGATGGGTCACTGATTGAGGGCGATCTGGATCTCTTGGTAAATTGGGCACAAGCAAACAATATGCATTTTAATACAGCTAAATGTAAATTGTCATGAGACCAGGGTTTCCAACCAGGGCCCACAGGGTTCATTGGAGCAGCAATACACCCACTCTCCACCTGGCAATCTGCTGATAATTGCTTACCTGGGAGCCATAATGGCCAACCCCATTGTGAGGCTGTGCCTGAGAGGTCCAAGTGGTGGAGTCACACAGCATCTGTTTGACCCACTGGCTTTACTTAAGCCAGCAGCAGGCACTGGAAGTTGTTTGAACAACTAGGCTCTATTCTGCTCTTGCTCTCCCAGCTTGATTTCCTGACATCCTGACCCAGCTTGACTCATAGCATCTGACTTGTGGTTCCTGAGCTCCTGTTTGTCTCCTGCCTCTGATCTCTGGAATCCTGACCTGGCCTGACTCTGGTTCCCAGCTGGTCTGATCTCCAGTTTGTATCCAGATTCTGACCTCCTGGTATCGTGACTCAGCTGATTCTTGACACCTGTCTCATGACTGCAGACTTTGGCTCGGACTACTAAGTCTGGCTGCCCATGATCCAACATTTTTTAGGCTTTGCAAACTTTTATTGGAGGTTAATTTTGAATGTTTCAGAACAAGTTGAGCTCCTCACTGTCCTGTTCCAGAAAAGTGCCCTGTTCTATTAGTCACCTGAGACCCTGCACACATTTGAGCAGCTGAAGATTTCCTTCACCACCACTCCAGTATTGGCCCACCCAGACATAATGCAAGCTTTTGTTGTGGTGGCAGATACCTCTACTATGGCCATCTGGGCAGTGCTCTTCCAAAGGCATGGACCCAAGCAAATAGGTTGTAGTATCGCTCACTACTTGAGGAAACTTGCCCCTGCTGAGCCAAACAATAAGATCTTAAACAAGGAGCTCATCGCAATTAAGACTGCCTTTGAAGAGTGACAACACTACTTGGAAGGGGTCCATCACACAGTCCAAGTGTTCACTGATTATATGAACCTGGAATAGCCGTGCAGGGCCAAGGTTGTAAACCAACGACAGCTCCAGCAAGCCCTATTCTTCTCCCAGTTCAACTTTATCTTGACTTACTGCCCTAGAACCAGAAATGGCAAGGACAAAGCCTTGTGCCAAAGATATGGCTCCAACCCATGTGGTACCAGTCTGGAACCAGTCCAGATTTTCAAGTCCCATATTTTTTTCCTAGCGACTTGCTGCCAGGACCAGCTTGCATTCATCCACTCTGCCTTTGTTTCCGGAATTCCACCCAATGAGTTGGCCATTATCAACTGAGAACCATACAACACCCAGGAGGGGATCAAGTTTGTAAGGGACCACATCTACATTCCTGCAGGATCTGCAAGAGTGGTGGTTCTTCAATTGGGCCACAACTCCACCTTGGCTGGACACTCAGGGCAATATAAAACCTGACAATTAACATCCTATTTCTTCTGGCAGCCCCAAATGCACCTCATGATACAGACCTTTGTAGCTTCTTGGGAGGTGTGTGACTGCAACAAGACACCATGCCAGAAATCCTGTGCGCTCCTCCAAACTCTAGACATCCCATCTTGGCCCTGGATAAACAACATAGTCCGTCTTCATGGCTTTCTGGAACACCCCACCTCCAACAGGGGGCCAAAGTTTACTGCCCGCTTCTGGCACAAGGCCTACATTTATTAGGCATTCGTGCACACCTGTCCTCTGCATTCCATCCTCAGTTGAACAAACAAATGGAAAGAATCAAATAGATCCTCGAACAATATTTAATTTTCTACACCAGGAGTTGGCAACCTTTGGCATGCGGCTTGCCAGGGTAAGCATCCTGGTGGGCCGGCCGATTTGTTTACCTGCCATGTCCGCAGGTTCGGCCGATTGTGGCTTCCACTGGCCACAGTTCTCCGCTTCAGGCCGGTGGGGGCAGCGGGAAGTGGCAGTGAGCACATCCCTCGGCCTGCACCACTTCCAGCAGCCTGGGACTGTGAACCACAGCCAGTGAGAGCCACGATCAGCCGAACCTGCGGACGCGGTAGGTAAACAAACTGGCCCGGCACGCCAGGCTACTTACCCTGGCGAGCTGCGTGCCAAAGGTTGCCGACTCCTGTGCTACACCAACTATCACCAGGATGACAGATCTCCACTGTTACTGTATGACAACTTCTTATATGAAATGCAGACCACATATCCACAGGACACAGCCCCTACTTTATCAATATAGGTACCACCCCCAATTTCACCCACAACTACCTATATCCTCCCCCAACCTATCTGCATCAGACCTAGTACAACATATCTAAGAAGAGGTGAAAGGATACCTTGAAAAGGCAAAGGAGGATTACAAAAAGCACAAGGACAAGTGTAGTCAACAGGACCTACCTCGGACCAAATCAAAACCCTGTGTAATGCCAATAAGTCAGTGGAGTTGCACCAAGCCTGAATTTAGTCTTTTGTGTTTGGTTTAAAAATGTTTGTGAGGTGTTATAATTAAACAAGCATACAGGAATTTGCATAGCAAGTTCACTCCATGAAATAATAATACTATGAAATGAACAAAATATGGAAGATGATATAATTATCCAGTCTACACAGCTGGGCTCTCATCCTGCAAATGTATATGCACTTGAGTAACTTTGCAGGATTCAGTCCTAGTAAACTTTTGGCACTTGTGATTTGCACAGCAATTTGCTTATATACACCACTTAAATAATAATAATACTTCAATTGGTCTACTTGTGTGTGAGTATGTGGCAGAACTGGGCCCATGATTTCTCAGCATTGTGTAAATCAACAGTGTCAGGTTTATATAGTCATTTACATAATTGACCAATTACTTAGCATGATAAATCTGAGATTTACATATGCTACCAGGATGCTTATGAAGAAATTAAATACAAATGGTTTGACTTGCTCAATATACGACCCAGTACTGCACAACCTTACTCATGGGAGTGATCCTTATTCATATTACTAGTTTTAATGAAGTTAATTGCATGACTCGTGAATAAAGACCAGTCATATAAATAAGGGATTACAGAATGGTCCCTAAATTACAGGCCATAATAATGGCCTCACAAACTCCATTAACAGAGTGACTCGTGATATGAAATACCCCATTGAAATGGATGTGGTTTTTACATGCCATTCACATAATATTTAGCTTTAGACAACCACAGTATTGAAAACTCTTATGAAAAGTAATGGAGGTGCACAGACATGTGGAGGCACATCCATTTTGGAAAAAGATTGTAAATAAGTTTCTTAATTCTCTTTTCCTTTAAATTACAGAGGTGACAGTTATGGCACAGGGGACTAAATGGATGAGTTTAATAAGACTGGGAGCACATCTTTAAACTGTACAGAAAACCTAATATATTCTTTCATGTGCTGAGTAAACAGGGGAAAAGAGTAAGTTGCTCACAGGTGATTTAACTGGAGGAAGGAAGACCATGGGAAGGGATATTTTTATTTAACTTCTAAATATATGTGCATATATAGGACTATTTACAGGCTGCATTTCAAACTCTAATAGTGGCAGGTGTGCAGTTGTCATATACATAAACTATGGAATCGGTGCACTTTGGAGAGGATACGAATGTAACTTTTGCATTTTAAGTCGCTGCAACTCCACTTTTTATGTAATAAAAATCCACATCGAAAAAAATGTTAACTAATCAGAACTTAGTGCCAAGGCGTAGATGTTAGAAGCACCAACTCCAAGCATGGAAGGCCTAGGTTCAAAGCCCACATTAGGATGTTGGATCTTACCCTGTGCAAATGCTTTTGTGAAGTGCTGTTCTCCAGGATAGAGAGGTGAGTTATGTCCCTTCTGTCCATCTCCATTCCAGGTAGCTGCTAATGTTCCTGGGACAAATTTCAAAAAGTATGGTAGATCCTGGAATCCCTTTTTTATCAGCAATCTTTGTAAAATCATGCCTTTGGCTGTGCATGAACTAACAGTGCACATTTAACTGCTATCACATTTGTCTAACACTATGAAGAGGAAATGTGGATGGTGCATAGACCAGGCAAGTGAGAGACCCAGGGTTCTCTTTCTGAGATGTAGGACTAACAGGAATAAAACCTAGAGCATGTCAGGAAAGAAAGCAAACCTGACTCAGTGTGTGCAGTTGGTCATTAGAGTTTCAAGGGACTAAAGTCCAGCAAAACACAGGATGTGGTAGCAATGGGGGACATTAACTACCCAGATATCTGATGGAAAAGTAATACAGCAAAACACACAATCTCCAAAAAGTTCTTGGAATGTATCAGGGACATCTTTTTTGTTCCAGAAAGTGGAGGAAGTAACCAGGACAGGTATTTTAGACTTGATTCTGACCAGCAGAGAGGAATTGATAATGAATCTGAAGGTAAAAGGCAATTTGGGTGACAGTGATCTTGATATGATAGATTTCATGATTCTAAGGAAAGGAAGGAGTGAGAACAGCAGAATAAGGATAATGGACTTCAAAAAAGCTGACTTCAACAAACTCAGAGAATTGGTAGGTATGTCCCATGGGAAGGACATCTAAGGGAAAAAGGAGTTCAGGAGACTTAGCAGTTCCTCAGTGAGATACTATTAAAGACACAACTGCAAACTATTCTGATGCAAAGGAAAGATAGGAAGAATAGTAAGAGGCCAATATGGCTCCAATCAATCCTACACAAAGTGGAAACATGGTAAAGTTTATAAGGAGGAGTGCAGAACAGCTCAAGTATGTAGTGACTAAATAAGAAAGAGTAAGACACAAAATGATTTACACTTGGCAAGTGACATAAAAGGCAACAAGACAGTTCTTTAAATACACTAGGAGCAAGAGAAAGATGAAGGAAAGGGTAGGTCCTCTACTTAACTGGGAAGGTGAGCTAATAACTGGTGACATCAAGAAAGCTGAGGTGCTTAATGCCTATTTTGCATCAGTCTTTGCTAAAAAGGTTGATTATGACCAGATACTCAACACAATTAATATTGACAACCAGGGAAAGGAACACAAGCCTAAACAGGGAAAGAACAGGTTAAAGAATATTTAGATAAGCTAGATGCATTCAGGTCAGCAGGTCCTGGTGAAATTCATCCTAGGGCACTTAATGAACCAGGTGAAGCAATATTGGAGCAGTTAGCAATTTTCTTTGAAAACTCCTAGAGGACAGGAGAGGTCTCAGAAGATTGGAGAAGGACAAACATAGTACCTGCCTTTAAAAAGTGGAACACGGAGGGCCTGGAAATTTATAGACCAGTCAGCATAAATTCAATACCTGGAAAGATACTGCAGCAAATTATTAACCAATCACTGTGTAAGCACCTGGAAGACAATAGGATTATAAGGAATAGTCAGCATGGATTTCTCAAGAATAAATCATGCCACCCCAACTTAATTTCCTTCTTTGATAGGATTACTGACCTAGTGGATGGGGGGAAGCAATAGATATGATATAACTTGATTTTAGTAAGGCTTTTGTCAGAGTTCTGTATGACATTCTTATAAGCAAACTAGGGAAATATGGTCTAGATGAAATACTATAAGGTGGGTGCACAACTGGTTGAAAGATCATACTCAAAGAGTAGTTATCAATGGTTTGGTCTCAGATTGGGAGGGTATATCTAGTGTGATCCCGCGGGGTCAGTCTTGTGTCTGTTACTATTCAATATTTTCATTAATGACTTAGACAATGACTTAGAGCAGTGAGTACCCTTATAAAATGTGCAGATGACACCAAGATGGGAGGGGTTGCAAGCACTTTGGAGGACAGGTTTGAAATTCAAAATAACCTTGACAAACTAGAGACTTGGTCTGAATTCAACAAGATGAAATTCAAAAAAGACAAGTGCAAAGTACTTCACATAGGAAGGAAAAATAAAATGGACAACTGCAAAATGGGGACTAACTGGCGATGTGGTACTGCTGACAAGGGTCTTGGGGCCTTAGGGGACCACAAACTGAACTTGAGTCATCAATGTGATGCAATTGCCAAACAAGCTAATATGATTCTGGGGTGTATTAACAAGAGTATTATATATAAGCCACAGGAGATAATTGTCACACTCTGCTCAGCACTGGTGAGGCCCTAACTAGAGTACTATGTACTATGTCTTGCATCCGAAGAAGTGGGTATTCACACACGAAAGCTCATGCTGCAAAACGTCTGTTAGTCTATAAGGTGCCACAGGACTCTTTGCTGCTTCTACAGAACCAGACTAACACGGCTACCCCTCTGATACTATGCCCAATTGTGGACACCACAATTTAGGAAAGATGTGGACAACTTGGAAAAAATCCAGAGGAGAGCAACAAAAATGATATAAGGCTTAGAAAACCTGGCCTATGATGAAAGGTTGAAAAAATCTCGGCATGTTTAATCTTGAGAAAAATAAGACGGTAGGGTGACCTGATAACAGCCTTCCAACGTGTTAAGGATGGTAATCTATTGTTCTCCATGTCCACTGAAGGTAGAACAAGATGTAATGGACTTTATCTGCGGGAAGGGAGATTTAGGTAAGATTTTAAGAAAAACTTTCTAACTATAATGGTAGTCTGGAATAGACTTCCAAGGGAGGTTGTGAAGCCCCCATCATAGAAACTTTTAAAAACAAATTGGACAAACACCTACATAAGAACGGCTATATTAGGTCAGACCAAAGGTCCATTGAGCCCAGTATCCTGCCTTCTGACAGTGGCCAAGGCCAGGTGCCCCAGAGGGAATGAACAGAACAAGTAATCATCAAGTGTCAGGGATTGTCTAGGTTTACCTGGTCCTGTCACAGCACAGGGGGCTGGACTTGATGACTTCCCAAGGCTCCTTGCAGCCCTACATTTCTATGATTCTAATGCTGCCACAGATGTCAGCTATGCTCTGTGTAGTTTAATGTACATGCAGTAACTTGGGTAGGAAATATGTAGGGGTGAGGAGAGCAGCTGATTACCCGCAAACCCCAGCAGTTTGGACACCAGCTGCCACTGTTATTCAGACACATCAGGATCAGATACGATGAACAAGGATGCCATTTTTACCGTCACTTTAAATTCTTGGCGTCTTCATATATTTAATCATGTTTATTTATAAGATACATTTTTCTATTTCTATACTGGCACTGATTTTAAAGTGCCTCTCATTGCCTGTCATAATGTGGCTCTCTTCTCAGGGGTATGGATCCCCGTGAATATTTTTTTCATAACCCTGAAATTGATACACTGCAGACTATGGAGTCCAGCCTCCATCTTCTCTGCATTTACCCTCCAACCAAGATCAATAATCCTATCTATTCTCTTTCCTTCACAATCTAGCAAACCTCATTCTTGTTGCTGTGAGCTAATTTCCAGATCTCCTTGACTGATTTTCAAATCACCTGACCATCTGTCTCAAATTTAAGCATCCCAAAGTGCACAAAGTCTAAATAGATAAGGCATGTCTTAAATTATGTACAGGGTAATCCTATATATATATATATATATATACTATTCCATCTGTAGGGCTATAGTTGATTTTAAGGCATGTAACTGCATTAGTATCTGAGAGAAAAATTCAGTGTTGAGATAATATAGCTGAAGATAACTCACAAATGAATGCATAAAGCAGACTGGCAGAGATGAAGTCCAGGGGGACTCACTAATAATACTTCACACAGAATTGTTGAGATTGTCAACCTGTGATATTCCAGCTAGAATTATGTCACAAAGTGATTGACAAGTAATGAGATGATTCTATGCTCTACAAAGTAGTTGGAGAGTTAAAAAAGTAGAATTAAAACATTGTGGTAGTTTACCCCATGCATGGGAGCAGATCCTTTCCCTTCATGGATCTGGTGAACTGGAAGTTTTAGGGGGTTGGGAGTGAGCTCTGGAGCCTTGAGTCAGAGTCCTGCTGAGGTTTTCAGTAACCAAGAGTCATTGTCCCCTGATAACTGTTGAACATTTTCTATGCAGGGAGTTTGTAGGATCTTTCCATTTCTTAGTGTACAGGCAGGGGTGGCTCTAGGAATCCCACCGCCCCAAGCAGGGCGGCGCGCCGCGGGGCGTGCTCTGGCGGTGCTGGTCCCGTGGCTCCGGGGGACCTCTGGCAGACGTGCCTGCGGAGGTTCCGCTGGTCCTGCGGCTCCGGTGGAGCTTCCGCAGGCACGTCTGTGGGAGGTCCACCCGAGCCGCGGGACCAGCGAACCCTCCGCAGTCATGCCTGCGGGAGGTCCCCCGAAGTCGCGGCTCCGGTGGACCTCCCGCAGGCATGACTGCGGAAGGTCCGCCGGAGCCGGCTGCCGCCCTGCCGGCAAAATGCCACCCCAAGCGCGCGCTTGGCGTGCTAGGGTCTGGCGCTGGCCCTGTGTACAGGTATCAACAGTGCAAAACTCATCAACACAATAGGCACTTTTTCTGGCAGTCTCGACTATGGCCAATTGAGAACACTACTCAATGGGCCGGAGAAACTGAACTATATTCTTCTTCCTAGAAAGGACCTCTACTCTCAGAAGAATGGAATTTTGCCCTGCTGTCTGTCTAGAACCACTTCTGTGAATAGAGTGAGAACTCTAGTCTCCAAGGCAGTGAACCTGGTACCTTGCCCAAAACCTAAAATGTACTTTAAGAAGTATATTAAACATGTCTGAGGCTATTTGATGTGTCCCTTGGCTACGTAGCAGAGAAACCTAATGAGGACTCAACCTGAAGCAACACAATTTTCAACAAGATTTTATTGCCTTGTGTTCAGGCTGAGCTTTGCTGTGCTCTGTAGTCCGTGGGCAGGTCTGATGGATAAATTTTGCACTTTGGGATCCACGGGAACAATAAGTGCCCTAGCGGAGAGAGACGTACTGAGCACACTTCTATTAACACTGCTAACAAAACACAGCAGGACAAGGTACCAATTCAACTCATCTAAAAGGCCCAAATACTGCTTTAAAGAAGGAGATGGGGGAGGGCCAAACATGGCCCCTACAATCCCTTAGAATAATTAGATCCTATAAAAGGACTTAGTCAGAACTCTCAAACCTTCTAATGCAGCCTTCCCTGCAATCTTCCCCTACAACCATCCTGCCCCACGCTCACACCGGCCAGCCCAACTCCCCACAGCTTCTTTCTTCCTCCCTTTACATTTCCTTGATCACACTGCTGGGATCAGCATCTCTGGCAAGCTGCCTGCTAGGACCAATGTACTACTTAGCACCAATCTTGCAGTGTCCTGTGTACCATATATTCACAAGACACAAATTTAATGAAGGACATCAAGACACAGTAAAATGTTTCTGGAGGTACGGGATCCACTGTTGTTCTCACTTCAACTGATCCCATCGTTAGGAGGAAACAGGCCTTAAAAGTTCTAACCTATGGCTATACTTCCTCCTAGCAAGAGGAGGAGGGGCTTGGGATTTACTCCCATACAGCTGTAAAGGTAGAGGGCCTACGGTCAGAGATGGAAGGCACAGAGGCACTATCCTGATAATGCTGTAATCCACCACAAAACTCCCATAGATTTCAACAGGACCTTAGTGCCTGAGTTAGTGAGGTAACTGTATGGATGACCTTCAAAAGTGCCAATACACATTGGACCAGCATTGAGAAATGTGCATACTTATTTAAACCAAACGGAATCACCCACATCCAAGTGTTTATAGCCCCTTTTCTTTCATTTTTAAGCTTCATGTGACCCACTTTAAGAGCCTGACCCTGAACCCTTTATTTAGGACAAAACTCCCCATGAAGTCAGTGAAATGTTTGGCTTGAATAATGAGGGCACATTAGTAGGATGCAATAATCTTCCAAGCATTCAGCCTACTAACCTCTGTTTAGTTAGACTAGGGGATATATTTTACTTTTCCACCTTCCTAGTTATTTGACATACAGACTAGCAGGGATGTGGCAAGCAGGTGCACATCAATGGTGCATAAATGCACAATGAAAATATTAAGACGTTCCCATTAAAGTTGTAGTTTGTTTTGTTTTCTGTTAAAATTCCTTTTCAGAGAATTGCATTTCTGGTGCTTTTTTTGTGTTGATAATTATTGTCAGCTATCAAGACTTCCCACTGGTTCATGGATGGATGATCATCTCAAATAGTCCCTGCATGAGTAGCAATTGGCAACTGCAGGATTGGTTATTATATAGTCACCTTACGGTAGTACCCAGCGCTCCATCCAGAATCTGGAGCTCCCTGGGCTAAGATACTGTTTAAGCACAGCACCTGCCCCTACAAGCTTACAGTCTAAGGCTCTGATCCTTCAAGCTGTTCTGTGTGGGTGGACCCCGTGCCTGCATGGATCAGGGCCTACAACAAGTGACACAGAAACAGTGAGGCAAGATGGACCCAGATAAAATACATGCAATATTCATTACTCTAAATAGATAACATTCATATCTACAGTAACTCCTCACTTAAAGTCATCCCGGTTAATGTTGTTCCGTTGTTACGTTGCTGATCAATTAGGGAACATGCTCGTTTAAAGTTGTGCAATGCTCCCTTCTAATGTTGTTTTGCAGCCACCTGCTTTGTCCATGGCTTGCAGGAAGAGCAGCCCATTACAGGTAGCTAGTGGGGGCTTGGAACCAGGGTGGACTGGCAGCCCCTCTATCAGCTCCCCCTATCAGCTCCCTGCTCCCTTAAGTTCCCTGTGCAGCAGCTACCCAGCAGGCTATCAATTGCCGCTGTCCCTCCTCCCGCTGCCATGTGCTGCTCCCGCCCTCTGCCTTGGAGCTGCTCCCCGAGACTCCTGCTTGCTGTGCGGGGGGGAAGGGAGGAAGAAAGAGGCTAATGTCAGGGTGTCCCCATTCCCCCCTGCTCCTGCACCCCACTTACCACATCTTCCATAAAGCAGGGGGGACACACGACAGGGCTCAAGACAGAGGGAGCTTGCTGGAAGCAGCAGCTGCAGTCTCAGCAAGCTGATCTAATTAACAAGGCAGTGGAAATGGGGAAATGCGCATCTCTCTCACACACACAGAGTGTGTGTCTCTGTCTCTGTCTGTGATGCTCTCTCCCCTCGCTCCATTCTTGCTGCCTTGTAGACTGTGAGAGTTAACCCTTGAGGGCTCAGCCAATTTAGCAGTAAGACATTCCCTGGAAAATATCCCACCCTCTGACTTCTCCACCTCAACCAAGCTTCACAATCGCCATCACTGTGTACCAGTATTAAACTGTTTTTATATATAAAGTCTTTGGTCTGGTGAAAAAAAATTCCCTGGAACCTAACCCCCTCATTTACATTAATTCTTATGGGGGAAATTGGATTCACTTAACATTGCTTCACTTAAAGTCACATTTTTCAGGAACATAACTACAACGTTAAGTGAGGAGTTACTGTATTAACCCCACCTGGCTCTCAGCCTGACCAGCACCAAATGGCTGATTCCATTATATGTATCATGGCAGCTGTGGGTTTTGAAGGAAGAGAAAGTGGTAGTGGCCCTACAGATGAATTCAGAGAGATGCTCCATGTAAGGGGCAGCATAGAAGAAGGTATCTTGTGATACTGTCATTAAGTTACAAAGACTGTCTTCGGCAGCTAAAGTCTCAGACAGACAGATGTGGAAAGCCAGAGTGGGAGTCAGCTTGTTCCGTGTTAGGTTGAAGCAGAAACTCCCATCCCTAACTTGCTTGGGTGCAGTCCAAATTGATTGGACTTCCTGGATAAATTTGCTTTACCTGAGGGTTTTGTGTCATGCTGTTGTTATATCCTTGGGGCAGCCGGTGTAGGAAGCAATCACTTGAGGCCAGAGAGCAGACAGTTAACCAAAACCTCCATTTTATTTACAGACACAGAGAGCTCACTCAGCCGGTTGAAACCGGCTGAGCTATCCCTTAATAGTCTAACTCAGTTGCCATAGTAACAAAACCCATGACAACCAAATACACAACATATTCCTCCCCCCCTAATAAGAACATCCCCAAAATAAAACACACACTAAACTAGAGAAGGAGGGTAGACTGCCTCCATTCCCGGCTAAACCCTGGGGATTATTTTGCCCCATAACCATGGGTTTGCCCTAACTAAAGATCCAGCCGATGAGGAGGCCTTCTGTCTCTAGGTGGATTACGGCGAACTTCTGGTGTTGTTGCACCCGAAAGTACTAGGGGCTCAGGGTCCGCAGCACGAATAGGTGGCAGACGACTGGCATGACCTGGCAACAGCTGATCTACATGTCGCCGCCAGGTAAGATTCTCTGCAGTCCGGACTGTATAGGAAACAGGTCCTGTTTGAGTGATGACTGTGGCCGGGACCCATTTAGCTCTGGAATTATAATTCCGAGCCAAAACTGGCTGTCCTGGGCTAAAGGTTCGGTCTTTTGCTCTGGGTGCCCGTCTGATGACTTGATATTGCTGCTGATGTTGCACAGTTTGTCTGGGTTCAGAAGGTTTCAGCAGATCAAAGCAAGTGCGAAGCTGTCGTCCCATCATTACAAAGGCTGGGGAAGCCTGGGTCGTAGCATGAGGTGTGTTTCTATAGGAAAGTAAGAAGGTATCCAGACACTTTTGAATGGAGTGTTGTCCCTTTGCTGATTTCAAAGCATTTTTCATTGTCTGCACAAATCTTTCAGCTAATCCGTTGGTGGACGGATGATATGGTGCTGACGTGATGTGGTGTATCCCATTTGCCTTCATAAAATTTTGAAACTCCTGAGAGACGAACTGCGGTCCGTTGTCGCTCACAAGTTGTTCTGGCAGACCAAAACGACTAAAGAGTCCTCGTAGTTTTTGAATAGTACTCTCTGCAGTAGTGGACTGCATTATAGAGACTTCTGGCCATTTAGAATGGGCATCTACTGCCACCAAGAACATGCTTCCTTCAAGGGGGCCAGCAAAGTCAACGTGAATACGTTGCCACGGGTTTTCAGGCCAGTCCCATGGGTGTAGGGGTGCCAACTGGGGTGCATTTCTTACACCCTGACATGACATACAAGCTTTTGCCTTCTCTTCAATAGCACTGTCCAATCTAGGCCACCAAAAATAGCTTCGTGCAATTTCCTTCATGTGCACTATTCCACAGTGACCGGAATGTAGCTGTTCTAACATCTGTGATCTCAGGGGTGCTGGAATAATGACACGCCTCCCCCACAACAAACAACCAGATTGGACCGATAACTCCGTCCGCCTGGACATGTAGGGAACAAGGTCGGGTGAGACCAGAGAGGTTTGTCGAGATTTTCCATGCATCACCAGGTCCATAACTTGGGATAATACTGGGTCAACGCGGGTTGCCTTCTTTATCTGAGTAGCAGTGATGGGTGTATTCTCTACCTGTTCAAAGTAGAAGATTTCCTTTTGGGCACTATCTTGATGTTTGACCGGTAAAGGCAACCTTGAGAGGCCATCTGCATTGCCGTGCAGAGTGGATTTCCGATATTTGATTTCATATGTGTGTGCAGAAAGTATCAATGCCCAACGTTGCATACGACTAGCAGCTAATGGGGGAATGCCTGTGTAGGGTCCAAAAATTGATGTCAGAGGTCGATGGTCTGTAAGAAGAGTAAACTTTCGCCCAAACAGGTACTGATGAAACTTCCTAATTCCAAAAACAATTCCTAATGCCTCACGTTCGATTTGGGCGTAGTTAGTTTCTGCTTTGCTTAGAGTGCGTGAAGCAAAAGCAATAGGTCTTTCTTCTCCCGAAGGCATAATGTGTGACACGACCGCTCCCACTCCATAAGGGGAAGCATCGCAGGCCAATTGCAGGGGTAAGGATGGATCAAAGTGCATTAGAACTTCAGAATTTAACAATGCATCCTTAGCTTTGTTAAATGCAACATCACAGGCTTCAGTCCACTTCCAGGCCTTGTTCTGCCCAAGGAGCTCATGAAGTGGTTTTAGCAGTGTGGCTAACTGTGAGATGAACTTTCCATAATAGTTCAGTAGTCCTAGAAATGAGCGCAGCTGGCTTACATTTCGAGGTGGGGGAGCCTCCACAATAGCTTTAACTTTTGCAGGGGCCTTATGAAGACCTGCAGAATCGATGATGTGTCCCAAATATTCAACAGAGGGCTTGAAGAATTCACACTTGTCTTTGCGAACTCGTAGGCCATACTCTTCCGTCTTTGTAGGGTAGCCTCTAAATTCTTTAAGTGATCCTCTTCATTTCTTCCAGTGACCAGGATATCATCCAGATAGCACTGAACTCCTGACAAGCCACACAAGATCTGGTCCATAGCCCTCTGGAACAGGGCGGGAGCCGATGTGATTCCGAAGGGTAGGCGACAGTATCGATAAAGCCCCTTATGAGTCACAATAGTCAACAGCTCTTGGGACTTTTCATCGACGTGCATCTGTAAATATGCTTGACTCAGATCAATCTTACTGAACTTTTGTCCCCCAGCCAGGCCTGCGAAGAGGTCATCGATGCGGGGAAGCGGGTATTGCTCTGCACACAACACTGGGTTGACAGTGACTTTAAAATCACCGCAAATCCGGAGAGAGACATCTTTCTTCACTATTGGAACGATAGGAGTGGCCCATGAGCTATGGGTAACTGGTATTAGGACTCCATTGGTGACCAGGCGCTCCAGGTCTGCTTCAACTTTTGGCCTGATGGCATATGGCACAGTTCAGGCTTTCAGATATTTTGGTGGACTGCCAGGTTTAATGTTCAATGTCACAGTGATTCCCTTCATACTTCCCAAATCATCTCCAAAAACAGCAGCATGTTTCCTTAGTATAGGGGTTAGACTGGTTTCTTCTTTAGTCATCCAGTGCACTTCTGCCCAGTTCAGCTGAATCTTCCCAAGCCAAGACCTACCCATTAAGGCTGGGTAGTTACCTCTCACCACAAACAGTGGCAATTTAGCCGCCCGTCCATTGAGCTCCACCTTAACATCAATAGTGCCCAACATGGGCACAGCTTCACCTGTATATGTCTTCAGAACAGTTTTTGTTGCCTTAAGCGGAAGATGCTGTAGCTTTTCCTTATACACAGTCTCAGGAACCAGCGAGACAGCTGCACCGGTGTCTAGTTCCATGCGTATAGGTTTGCCCTCCAATAAGGGGGTTACCCAGTATTCATGTGAGCCCGCTGCCAAAGACAAAACATGCAGTGGCACTTCCTCTTGTGAGGCGGTGTCACCTTGATCATCCTGGGTCTGCTCTAGGGTATGCAAGGTTCCTCTTTTTGTCGGCCAGACCACAGGCCTCTTTTTCTTTTGTTCACAGGCACACTCAATGTGTCCCTTTTTGCCACAGTGTCGACACACCAGGTCCTTACACCAGCATTCTGATGCCTGGTGTCCTGGCTTACCACAGCGGTAACATTCTTGACTCTGAACAGTTTTGTGGGTCGGTTCTTGTGACACTTTTTGCACCCTAGGGGGTGCACCAATGTATTGTGCCTCCCTTGTAGCCAGTTCCATGGAGACAGCAATATCAACAGCCTTCTGTAATGTAAGCTGAGCCTCTGTCAGTAGGCACTTCCGTATAGCTTCACTGCAGAGGCCACACACTAACCTGTCACGCAGGGCATCATTTAACATCTCTTTAAATTCACAGTGTTCTGCTAGCTTTTTTAAAATGGCTACAAATTGTACAACTGTTTCATCTTCCTTTTGGTCTCTTTTGTGGAACCTATATCTTTCAGCAATTACCAGTGGTTTTGGGGAGAAATGAGACCCCAGGATTTCCACAATGTCACTGTAAGATTTAGTCTCAGGCTTAACAGGGTGTAGTAAGCTGCGTAGCAGAGAGTAGGTTTTAGCCCCTACAACAGTTAAGAATATTGGCACCTTCTTCGCTTCTGTAATGTCATTTGCAATACCAAAAAGCTCAAAACGCTCAGTATACACATGCCACTGCTCTGTATTCTCATCAAAAGGCTCCAGGGGCCTGGTCAGAGTAGCCATGATTTTTAGTTTCACTTTCACAGTCAGTGCAAACAAGCAGCTTTTTTTCTTTGTTTGGTCTTTACCTTGACTTCTACTTCCTTCTGTTACTGGAGCAGCACCAGGATCCCATCCTCGTCGCCAGTGTTATATCCTTGGGGCAGCCGGTATAGGAAGCAATCACTTGAGGCCAGAGAGCAGGCAGCTAACCAAAACCTCCATTTTATTTACAGACACAGAGAGCTCACTCAGCCGGTTGAAACCGGCTGAGCTATCCCTTAATAGTCTAACTCAGTTGCCATAGTAACAAAACCCATGACAACCAAATACACAACAGCTGTGAGGTTCCAAAATGGAGCAAAAGCTTCAGGACACCAACTTTTTCTTATCTCCGCTGCTCTTGCAATTTGAATGTCTAGTTCAAACAAGGATTTTTTTGGGTGAGTCCTATGGCCTATGTTATGCAGGATGTCAGACTACATAATCACAGTGGTCCCTTCTGGCCTTAGAATCAATGACTCTATGATCCAAAAGCCATTAAAATCATAGGCTTTGAACCAAGTCCATGTACAATACTCCACCCATTCAGACAGGCACCTCCTGAGGAATTTACCAGTGGTACTGTTGGAATTAACACTTGCATGTCATTAGAGGCATTTTTGTTTTGAAGGCAAAGTTACAGTTTGTGTGTGTGTGTGTGTGTGTGTGTGGGGAACTTATTCAATAACTTCATAACAGGTTTTTGTTTAAGTGCAGTTGCTCATCAGTTTGTATTAGACTCTCCTTATTGGATTAGTTGGCTAGGCTGTTTTACAGAGTTCATTGCTGTAAAATTTGCCTCCGTGACTCCAAGAGGCTTCAATCTATAGTAAATTGAATGAGTGAAATCCAGGCCTCACTGAAGCTCATTGATATTAATGGCAAAACTCCCACAGACTTCAGTGGGGCTGGGCTTTCACTTAATAGATTACAAATGTAAAAGTGGGTTTGAATCTGCAGTTTGTAAAACTGAACAAGCTGCCTCCCTCTGATGTGTGAAGGTTGTTGGGTTGTTTGTTTGTTTATATGATTGCTGCCATTTTTCAAATGAAGCTAGAGATGTATAGTTATTTCGTTATAGCATGTGATGAGCAACACTGAAGTTATTCTTGAAAAGGATTTTTCATTATAAGTCCCTATTTTAAAACACTCTTACTATGTGTATGTGTGGAGGGTAGGCTATCCTTTGGGGTTGGGGTTTCTCATGCTTGTTCGTTTTTCTCTCCTTGGGAAGTTTAACATTGCCTTTGGCTGTTTAAACATGATTTGACCACACAACCAGATGTCTTTCAAGACTGGATGTCTTTTTAGAAATTGGGCTGCAGTTCAACCACAAGGTGTTGAGCTCCATGCAGGAATTGCCGGGTGAGGGAAATTCTATGGTCTATGTTATGCAGGAGGTCAGATTAGAGGATCACGAAGGTTCCTTCTGGCCTTGAACTCCATCACTCTGGCCTTGAACTCTATCACTAGTCCATCATTCTGTCCTTGTCCACAAGCTAAGACATTTTATCAGGTGTTTTTTGTACTCAAATGGCTTCTTGATAAAACTTCAAGCATGGCATGGACATAGGCCAGAATTTAGATGCTGAAAGTAAGGCACCTAACATAAATCTCTATTTGGAAATAAGTAGCTTGATTTTCAGAGGTGCTGAGCAAACACTGGTTCCACTGATTTTCTTTCTTTTGCTCAGATGTAGTGAGAGTGAAGCATGGTCAGTCTCCTATTCATGTATCCAAGGATGTGTTTTTGTATCTAACTTAAAGCAACAACATTTTAAAATGTTGATTGCAGTCCTCGAGCTGGAGAAGCACCTTTGGCATGTGTGAAGAAATTTACTTTAGAAATAATGTTAAGAGTCCAAGAATTACAGACTTTGTAAATAATATACTGTCCGGAGACGGTATTCTATTTCCTACTACATCAGCCAGATTCTTTCAGCTGGTGCAAATTGGCTTAGCTATACATTCTTATAGGCATTAAATAGTAAAATTGGTTTTAAAATGTCAATTATTTTTCATGGGAAAATTTTAAAAAACAACAGTTTCAAATTTTCCAGTGAAAATTCTCTTGGTCACAATTTTTCTGTCTTTTATTTTTGAAAACTCTTTTTTTTTTGGTAAAATGTTTTGGCAACTGAACATTTTTAACCAAACATTTGATTTCTATTTTCAGTAAAAACAATATTTTGACCAAAGTTAAAATTTTAAATTAAACAATAAACTTTAAACAATGTACTACGGTGCAGCTCTCATGACATACACATTCTTCTAAGTCCTGGCACTTCCCTACGTAGCACTGTGTAGGGTGCTAACAGTGAGCCTGCACTCTGATCACTCTCACACCAATTAGTTCACCTAGAGAAGGCTGACTGGGGTAATGGAAATTAACTCTCATCAGGTGCGTGGGGTGGAGGCTGGGTGAGCTAAAAGTCAATTAGCTCATCAGCTCAAGACTAATAAGAAGGGCACAGGAAGGAAGCGAAGGAAGATGGAGGAACAGGGCTAGCCAAGCCCAGTCTCACAGAGCTCTCAGAGAAGGGAGACCTCTGCTCCTCTCAGGCCCTGGGGACTGGACAGCATTGTAAAAGTGTTGGTAGAGGAAACATAAATAGCATGGTGTGGAGATACAACCAGTGGAGTCTGAGAGGGTTTCTGTAGGGCAAGAAGGCAGCCCCACACCCTGTTACAAGCAACTTCCTGATGCTAACCATAAAGCACTTCATACACAGTAGTGAATTACAGCAATCAGTTGGGCTGCTGATGTAGAAGATGCATGATTTGGTCCGTGAAACTTTACCGACTGCACTTCAAAGGGGTGTTGTCAATAAATATCCTGCCCGCTTTAGCAACAGGGAAACTGAAGTAGAAAAAGTTAAGTAATTTACCATAGACTTGCACTGTGACTGTGGCCTTGTCTACACTGCAAACACAGAGGGTGATTGCAGCTGGGGTAGACATACCCGAGCTAGCTAGCTTGGGTTCCAGGGCCGTGAAACCACAGCAGCACAGGCTAGCCACCTGAGTAATTACCCATGGCTCCAGGCAGACTTGTGGAGCCCACACTGAAGCCAAGGCGACTGTAGCTTCACTACTACCAATAACCAAGCTAGCTTGGGTATGTCCACACTAGCTGAAGTCAAACCCTGCGACCGCAATGCAGATGTGCCCTTTGGCACAGCTGCAACAGGAACCTAGTTCCTCAGCCCAGTCCCGTCCTTGAATTACTGTGCCTTTTTTGAGTCTGCATTTGTTTCCAACAAACGCCTGCAGTGTGTGGTCCCATATGCATCTGAATCTCACATTTCACATTCAGAGGAAGGTTTATTTTTAATGCTGATAATGAGATATTAATTTGTCACAGGGGATTGACAGTAAGCAGCATAAAAGCAACTGCCAACATCCACAGCCAAAGTTCTGCTAGTGAAATGAAAGGATTAAGATGTGGGAGGGAAATAAGAGAAGCAGCAGCACATGCTTGTGTGAAGAAGGTGTGGGCAAGGATCACTATCTTGGAAGGTCACCAGTTCTGCTTGTAGACAAGGGAAGTTTAGCACACCATTTACTTTGCTGGTAAGGTTTTGTTTTGTTTTTAATGAATATCATGCTCATGATCAGTGCCAAATTGACAGCCCTTAAACTAAAAGCTTCCTCTTGAAAGTTCAGGAACAGAGAGAGGCAACAATGCAAGCTACTTCACACAGCCCTGTTAATATGTCTCATCCCTGACCAGGCAAGCATGAGAGGACAGTTCAGACTCCAATCCTTACCCTCTGCACCGAGTGTCAGCAAGGAAATCAATTAGTTCCACTTGTCTTATGACTTATGACTGGGGACACCAGTCATCTGGGAACTAGACTGTAATCATCAACTCATTTCACAGAAGCCATGAGGCATCCTCCCAGATGGTAACAACTTTTGGTCATTGTTACCTTTGCTGGATTTGAACTATCATCTTACAGTGTCTTTCTTACAGTAATAAAATATGAAGTCAATTTCTCAACTGATCACCCATACCACCTTTCTTAGGGCTCTTTTAATTTTGATTGTTTCGCTAAAGAAAAAGGACACGGGAGTTGAATTCAGTTTTGTAAAGTTGATAAAATATCCTTAACATTAGCGACTAATGGTATAGGATATAAAAAGACAACAATAGTATTGGGCTATGATTTGGTTAAGATAAATTAACAACTGGTCAAAATACCCATTTAGGTTTTCAGAACCAAATCATACAACCTCAATGGAAAATAATATTTATGCTCAACTACTATCTTGGGAAGGTGACTGTTTATATTTTTGACTAAATATAAAGGTCTACTGTAGCACCTCTGGTTAAGATGCGCCATGACGATGGGAGAGCACTCTCCTGTTGGCATAATTACTCCGCTTCTGCGAGAGGCAGAAGCTACGTTGGCGGGAAAGTGCCTCCCACCGACAGAGCGCCGATGCAGATAGCGTTTAGGTTGCTGTAACTTACGTTGCTCAGGGGTGTCTTTTTCACATCCCTCAGTGACGCAAGTTAGATTGACTTAAGCAATGGTCTTGACCTGCCCTGAGAGTCCCTCACAATAGGGCCTCACTTGTGCCAATTGGTTATCAATTCCAGTGTTGCTAACACAATAGAGGAAAAACAATCCAAAGCCAACTGTAAGGTATAAGACAACCTGGCCAACTATTTACATAATGTAGTGGTGCAGGAGGCCCACTGCAGCAGGGGATGGGGCAGAAGCATCCAGGGAGGCTGTGGAAACTTGCAGCTAATTAGGGTGAGGCTTGTTAGGAGCCAGATAAGAGGCAGCTGCTGGGGCAGTCCAGATATAAGGAGCTGCCCAGCAGAGCAGAGGGGAGTCTCTCCCTGACAAGCAAGAGGGGAGGACTGGCTCCCAGGGATAGCACCTTTGATAGAGCAGCGCTGGGCAGGCTTAGGGGAGCAGAAGGAAAGCTTCAGCCTGATACCTGCCACCTGAGACCCCTGAAAGAAAGAGCCGAGAAGGTGCAGGGGCCAAGGGGAAGTGGCCCAGGGAGCGTGAGCAGTAGAGAGGAGAGAAGGAGGGCAGGATATGGCTGCCACCAGAAGGTGCCTGGGCCAGGACCCAGATTAGTGGATGGGCCTGGGTCCCCTTCTCCCCCTTTACACTGCACCTGGCCATGGAGGAGCATAGCCCGATACAGACTGTGGCTTGCCCCTGAGGCAAGAAGCTAGACTTTGGGGCTGCAGTGGGCCACGAGGGCAGGTGCAGGACTGCGGATACCCCCTGAAGGGGAGAGACCTGAGTGGGGCACACCCGGAGGGCTGTGTCCAGAAGAGGACGCTGCAAGCCAGGCGGAGGGACAGTTTGAAAGGGCATTTTGAATCTTCAGCAGACATATAGGTCATTATCTCACTGGTGCACACCAGCATCTCCAAGAAGACCAGGGGTCACTCAGTGAAATTAATAGGCAGCAGGTTTAAAACAAACAAAAGGAAGTATTTCTTCATACAATTTACAGTCAACTTGTGGAACTTGTTGCCAGGGGATGTTGTGATGGCCAAAGGTATAACTGGGCTCAAAAAAAATTAGATAAATTTATGGAGGATAAGTCCATCAATGGCTATTAGCCAAGATGGTCAGGGATGCAACCCCATGTTCTTTGTGTCCCTAAGCCTCTGACTGCCAGATGGTGGGACTGGATGACAGGAGATGGATCACTCGATAATTGCCTTGATTTGTTCATTCACTTTGAAGCACTTGGCATTGGCCACTGTTGGAAGACAGAATATGCGGTACGCTTCATGGACCATTGGTCAGACCCAGTATGGCCATTCTTACATTCTTATGTTTTAAGAGGAACCAAGTTGGACTATCCAGCAGAAATAGGATAAAATGGCCTGTCTCCTTCAGTACATCACTTCCTGAAAGCTGAAGACACCTGGAAGGGAGAAGAATGAAGTCCTGGGGCAGCCACCTGGGAGTCCTTCTAGTGGGAAAGGAGTTATAGGCTTCGCCAGGAAGTGAGGCTGACCCCTGGAGCTGTGTGAAGCATGACTACAGCACTGGTAAAGCCAGTGCAAAACTGGTGATCCACATTCCTTCCCGCCAACACCTCCTTTTTGGAGCTGGGAACCTACAAGAGGCCCCAAGGAACAGGACATTGTCCCCCTGTCAGAGTAAGCTGATACTACCAAGACTAATGCTCAAACCACTGAGCTATCCCTCCCCCAAATGGAGGTGCCATAGGCCGGTAGGAAGTGATCCAGAGTAGTATAACTTGGGATGGACCAATGAATGGTCCAGATATGGCAACACCCCTTTAGGGCCCTGGATAAGGACCCAGTGGAGTGGGAGGGCCCAGGTCCCCCTACCCTGCTTCTCTCTCTTCCCTATTGTGAAGGACCCCATGGGGAGAAGAAGGGGCACAAAGGAGGGACTGAGCCTGCCGTGTACAACCCAGCAGGGCCCGCTCGAGGATGAGCAGACTGAAGAGAACTGTGGAGCCACAGCTTGACCACTAGGCCAGTTGGTTTTTGGACTGACCTGCTACACTCCATTACACACCAAATGCATTCCCTCGGAATAGGCCACTCAGACTGTATGTAGCCTTACTTCTCCCACTCACTAGTTCTCTTTTCTTTCCTCCTTCCCTTCAGTGTCATGATATCCAGTCACTGAACTCTAAACAGAGTGGAGTCGAATTCTGCTTTCATTTACACCTGCACAATGCAGTTGAAAACCGTTTGCAAGGCTGTATGTGAATGAAATTTGGCCTGCCTGTAACAACCTTCTCACAGAACAGTATGGTGCATACTGTAACCTCTGGATTAAGCAGGGCAGATCGTCTGAATGATGACAGTATTTGCAGGGAGCAAACCCTGGGAGGATTGCGAGTTCCCAGACAGTACTCAGCCTGAGCATGCTACCTGGCAGCTTACTGGAGGAGGGGACTAGTGGAGCTCTAGCTCACCAAGGGCTCTGCCCACAAAGTTCCTGATTGGGGGAGATATCCAGCCCCGCTGAGTGGTTGGGATACACTATTTAAGACAGGAGGAGGCACAGGAAATTGTCTAAGCAAATAGGTGATTTCCTGGCAACTAGGGATTCACTTCAGACTCTGCCTACTCACCTGACTCCTGAGCCCTGTCTCCCTGCCTGTTCCTGATTCCTGCCCTCCTTATCCTAGATCCTCCTCCACTTCCGGTTCCTGCTTTCCTGCCTTGCTCCTCCACCCAACCCCTGACTCCAGCTCCAGCTTGATCCTTAGCTTAGGGCCTGACTCCATCTCTCACTCTAACCCCCAGCTCTGGCTCTTGATTCCCACCACAAGGTCTGGATGCTCACACCCTGGACCTCACACCACCTCATAAGTAGTGCCGCCTACAGCTGAGTTATCCTACATGATTAAGGCTGGGATTTTCAAAGTCACCTGAGTTCCCATTGAATTTGCACAGAACTTGGGCACCTAACTCCTTTAGGTTCTTTTGAAAATATCAGTCAGCATCTTTACCTCTTCTAACAAAGTAGAGGTGAAGAAAAAGCTGCAGAGGGACATACAGAAAAGGCAGGTGGTTAGACTTGGAGGCAGAGTGGAGATATTGATGAGTTTACTAATTCATTTGTTAGAGTGTTTAAAAGGGAACTGAGTGACTGATCAATCTATCATCATTGCCATATCCATCAACTGTATACTGCCTGAGGAAACCTAGCAGGAACCAGCGCTAGCATGAAAGAGCATCCTTGGCTATAGTGAAGCTCAAAGAAAAGGTCCTCCCTTGGTGTTCAACTGCTAGAAGAGGGCCTCATCCTCCCTGACTGAACTAACCTCGTTATCTCTAGACTGATTCCTGCCTGCATATTTATACCTACCTCTGGAAATTTCCACCAAATGCACCTGACGAAGTGGGTATTCACCCACGAAAGCTCATGCTCCAATACCTCTGTTAGTCTATACAGTGCCACAGGATTCTTTGTCCCTTTTTACAGATCCAGACTAACACGGCTTCCCCTCTGATACTAAAGAAAAGGATGTGGCCATCATTGTTTCTGTGGAACCCACAAATCCTAGTCACACCAATGTCAATGAGACTCACAACAAGCAACATTTCTGCACCTCCAGTGTGGCGCTATCTGCCCTTCCATGTGCTCAGGGTCAATGTGGTTCCATCCCAACAGCAGATTCTGCAATGACTCTGGTTCCCTTCACAGGCATCACTGCATTCCTCCAGGCTAACAGTCCCAGTCCACTCAGCAGGATCACCCATGGCAGCTGTAGTAGAGAGAGCGAAAGCCTGGAGCATTGGGCCTGGTGCAAGATTTGAGGCCTGAACCAGAGGCTGTGAATTAAAGTTAGGCCAGGTATTAAAGTAGAAGCTTACAAGTTTACTGTTTAGTACATGGACTTGGCAGAGTTGTTGCTAGCATATTAGGCACTAGGTAGTTACATAAATATGTTTTAAGGCTAGTTCAGATACACACCAATTTAGTATAAGATAACATGGTTTGACAGAACAATAAATAGGGATGTTGTATTTAAGATGTTAGCAACAAGGGGAGGTAACAAACAGATGCTGTGACATGCAAAGTGGTGTGTAAGTTGTGTATTTCAATTGTTTGTTTTAGCCTATAAATGTCAGGGTACTTCACCTTGATTTTTTGTGTGGCATAGGAAATGGCAAAAACTCGCACTTCATCCATCAAAGCACCCAGGGATCTTTTCCTGACTCACACAACTGAATTCCTTGCATGCGCAAACCTGCTATAAGGGGCCTTTCTTCAAAGTCACATACCTTTTTTTCCTCTAATTGTTTAATTGATCCTGAAGTGGATTCTGCTCTGAAGCACCAGACCTGAAATTGATATGACTTTATGCTGGGATCTTCAAAGGAGTTTACAGGAGTTAGGTGTCCAAATCCTACTGGGGGCAAATGGGATCTGCACGCTAACTCCCCTTATGCTCCTGTGAAGTCCCAATCCAAGTGCCAGTTAGTCTCCAGGGCAAGCCAGCTCAGAACACAGCATACCAATGTTCACCACTGGCTGAGTTTCCAGTTCCAAATCTGCTTTCAGGTACTGACCATGCTATTTAAAGCCCTTTGTGTGCCTCAGAAACAAAAGCTTCAAGTTGCTGACCTTTGCACAAGTAATGTAGCTCGGAGTACAACATCTACTGCATTACAGAGACTGCAGATGAACTCCTGGGGAAAGAGAACCTAAAGAAGAAACCTTGGATCATGAAGAAGATTATTGAGTTATGTGATCAATGAAGGAAGCTAAGAGTGCAAAGGAAGATGGATGAAACTGCAAGAGTGCAATATTCCTGTATGACATGAGAAATAGAGGCACTGATTAAACTGGGAAAAGAGGATTGGTTTGAACAATAGTCGATATGCAGAACTTTTGCAGCACTAAGAAGATTTCCAAACCATCAAGGCTCTTTCAAAAGTTTTCTCTGGCAGGAAAAACACAATTTCACCCAACACTTTGGTTAGTATTGCTGGGAAACTGTTGTGATGGGTTGGGTCACAGAAACCCCCCTTGGGAACTGTCACCTGATGTGCTAAGACTACCTCTAAGCCCGTTTTCCCTGGCAGCTTGGGACTTCAGTGCCCTGCCTGGTTGTGCCAGACATGATAGCCTGCTGCAAACACAGACCCACGTCTGAACCACGTCCCCCAAAAGCTGCAGATTTAACTGAAAACAGCTTAAGAAGTGCTCATGTCTCCAACACCCATATACCCAGTTCCCAATGGGGTACAAACCCCAAATAAATGCATTTTACTCTGTATAAAGCTTATGCAGGGTAAACTCATAAATTGTTTGCCCTCTATAACACTGATAGAGAGATATGCACAGCTGTTTGCTCCCCTAGGTATTAGTACTTGCTCTGGGTTAATAATAAGTAAAAAGTGATTTTATTAAATATAAAAAGTAGGATTTAAGTGGTTCCAAGTAATGACAGACAGAACAAAGTAAGTTACCAAGCAAATTAAAACAAAAACACACAGGTCTAAGCCTAATACATTAAAAAATATTGCAGGTAAATCTCACCCTCAGAGATGTTCCAATAAGCTTCTTTGACAGACTAGACTTCCTCCTAGTCTTGGTCCAGCAATCACTCACACCCCTGTAGCTACTGTCCTTTGTTCTGGTTTCTTTCAGGCATCCTTTGGGGTGGAGAGGCTATCTCTTGAGCCAGCTGAAGACAAAATAGAGAGGTTTCCCTGGGCCTTACATAGTTTTTCTTGTAGGTGGAAACCCCTTGTGTTTTCCTCAGGGCCGGCTCCAGCTTTTTTGCCGCCCCAAGCGGCAAAGAAAAAAGAAAAAAAAAGTCGCTATTGGCAGCACGTCAGTGACAGCTCTATCGCGTCGCTTCCTTCTTTGGCGGCAATTTGGTGGCCGGTCCTTCCCTCCGAGAGGGACTGAGGGACCCGTCGCCAAATTGCCACCAAAGACCCGGATGTGCCGCCCCTTCCCATTGGCTGCTCCAAGCACCTGCTTCCTGCGCTGGTGCCTGGAGCCTGCCCTGGTTTTCCTATGTCAGGGTTTCTCCAACAGGAGTCGCTGCTTCTGTAGGGAAAGCCCCTGACGGGACGGGACAGTGTGTTTACCTGCCCCAGCTGCAGATCTGGCTGATAGCGGCTCCCACTGGCCATGGATCACTGCTCTGGGTCAATTGGAGCTGCTGGAAGCGGCACAGGCCGAGGGACTTGGCTGTGTGTTAGCTATTCTTCACACACTACTAACAAGGAGGTAATCACCTGAATTTACGGCACAACTGGAGTAATACCTGATATCATCAAGGTGATCTGACAAAAAGTTTGCAGGAGACATGGGTAAGATGAGCAGAAGAAGAATGCCAAAGCAAATATTTCAGAGACTGGTGTCAGGGGCAGAGGCCACCCATGGTGAGTGTAGTTTGATAATGTGGCTGACTGGATGGGATGCAGTATCGCATGCTTCTCAATGACCTATGTGAAGACCGCAGAACATGCAGGCAAATTGCAGGCCAATGACTCGTGCGTTGTGGAGCAGAGACGACCCGTGCCTGCCAATAGTGCGGGGGAGGGCAGAGTGAGGGCAGCCGGCTTCAGCAGTGTTACTGAGCATGCTCAGTCTGTATGAGCATGCTCCGTAGAAGCTAAGCAGCAAATCTGGGATGGCCTTACATGCCCCATCTCCACTTCACCTCTGGTTGTGTGTACTGTTCATTGTGATGTGACGCAATGGTGCTTTGCAATATGAGAGAACGTATAGCGGTATGTGCCTCAGTCTCTCTGAAAGACGACCCTTCTCTACCATTGCTGTGGGAGCCAAAATTGACAGGAACTCTGGCAGACCCCAGAGTTTAGATGGAGGAGTGACCTGAGAACAGGGAATTCTTGATAGAAGGCCTCAAGCCACAGCATGGTCCACCACCAGAAATCAGAATGAGCCCTCACCTTACAATACAGCTCTTCATACAGTCCTCGTCTCAGAATGGAGTAATAGAATGACCCAGTGACCCTCTCCAGGTAACCAGCCACCAAACTAATCCTGCTTGAGACATTAGTTATCACAAGGGAAGTGGAGAGTGTTTGTGTCTTTTGTTTAGGCAGCATTAGACATGCTTTATTTCTGTTTGTGACATGTACTGCGGAGATGGCCACATTAGAAAGGCAGATAGATACTGTGCTGCTACTTTGCTTTTCAGAGGTCATTTAGTTGAAGACTATACGGTCGGAAGCAATTCTGGTCTGGTTTTGAATATGCACTAGGACTTTTCTGGAACAAACTAGCTCTCTACATTTACTTATTGCTTTTTGCAAAAATAAATAAATAAAGACTGACAATCCCTCCTCCCCATTCCCCCAAACTCTCTTTCTTCCTCAGTTCTCATTGTGATGTATCTCACTGTGAAATCCTGCCAGATTATTTAACATCTCTCACTGCTTGATCCTAGGGGCTCAATTTGTTATTTACTGATCCTGCCCTTGTCGTTAGCTATGACCAGAGATCAGCTTGCATTATTCCTAACAGGTTCTCTAACACATTGGTTCTTGAACCAGTCACTTACTAGATCCATCACTTCTGGCCGTATTTTGTGCTACATGCCTCAAGTGCTAATGAGCTGGTGATAGCCTAATGACCACTATTATAGTGCCTGCTTTTGCCACAGGGGGAGGAAAGGGCTTGCCTCATATCTTATCAACACTGTATTTAATAGAGGTAAAGGGTGGGTCATCACATGTATTTCTGTGCCAGGGCAGAATTGTTCCCTCATATGTGATGGACCTGTGATTTAAACATTTCTAACTTTAGTAACTGCTGTTTAACATTCTCTTGAGAGACTAGTGGAATGGAAAGAGTGTTATTACCATATAATAAGACTAGGGTATGTTTTCACCCCCCAAATATAGAACAGAAATATTAATTGAATACTTCTGCCTTTTCCACATTATTATTAAGTCAGTACCATCGTCAGGTCAGGCTGGATTACAGCTGGCCATTTATTACAGTGCTATAAATGAGCCTCCATGATCATTTACCATAGGTAAAGCCTCCCAAACAAAGAGCAGAATCCCTGCCCAGAAGAGCTTGACATCTCAATGCATAACCTTGAACAATTACAGGACAATACAGGAGAGGAAAAAGCTCAGGGTGATCAGCAGCCACTGCACGGTTCATGTTACAGGTGGATTCCCAGGGGTTTATTATGCAAGAAAAGGAGGCAGCTTGGCCTTTGTTAGTGGGTGGGCTGGGCCAAGGATCAGTTAGCAATCTGCCATTGCATGGTGGGGAATGGGTGAAAAAGTCCAAGGGATCAGCGCAAGAAAAATATGGGCAGCGAGGGGAGGTGAAAGGCTTGGCAGTGTGTATTCCATGAGCTGTCTATTCCCTTGTGTACATTTTGTATTAATAGTTTCATAGAATTTAAGGCCAGGAGGGGTCATTAGAAGATCTAGTCTGACTTCCTCTCTGCCACAGGCTATTAAGTCTCACCCATTTATCCTTGTATGGAGCCCAATAATTTGCATCTGGCTAAAATATATCTTCCTTACCTGCCTGTATAACCACCAATACGTTACAAAGCAGCTGCTCCATCCATTGGAGCATAACAAGAAGGAAGAAAATGAATACAGTCCATCCTACCGGCAGATCATACAGGTATTGCCCAAATGTGTGAAAGAGCTACCAATAACATACCTGTGCAGTGTGCACAAAGTGAATGACACTGGTGCAAAGATGCAGTTCAGTCCCGCTCCCATTGAACAGCAAAATTTCTATTACCTAAATAGAATCAAGGTCAAGCCCTCATACAGTTCTTTGAGTCCGATACAATGTCACACTGAGCTCCAAATAACTTTTGTCACTACCCAGACTTACTTTGTTGCTTTCAGAACATGCTGACAAACACGAAGTGATGAGCACCCATATCCCGGGATGATGTTTACTTCTGATCTAGAACAGTTTTGTTGCAGATTGGTAATGACTGAAGTTGGGTGCTCAGAGAACTTTTTCCCCACAGAGTTTCAGAATGCAGAAGGGAGAAGTGCCCCGGTATGAAATGAAGTAATAAAAAGTATGTGACATTCTTATTTTGAAATACAGAGCTTATGAAAAATTCAAAAGGTAATGCTTGTCTTTTGTTTGCTGGCAGTGAATCTAGTTTGCAGTTCAAGGAAAGGAAGATGATTATTTTGGGGTGCTTTAATGTTTGGGAGCTTTTAAGTGGAGATAGATTTGTTCTGTCTGTTGTTGATACACTGGAAGTTCTTGAAGACTGATATTGCTCTGCCCATGTTTTATTCAGATTGTCACTTGTAATGAAATAGAATTTAATTTTACTTTCCTAAATGCATTATATTTTTCTCCTCTTAATATCAAAAGAGTGTGCAGAGATTTTTATCACTGTTCACAAACATGTGGGTTTTAAAAACAAATGTATGTAAAGAATTGATGCTTTTTTAAAGAGTCGCTTTAATTTATTATTTAGTTCTCTTTCTCCAGTCATAGCAAGAATAAATTTTTTATGAATACCGTGGTATACTTAATTCTTAAAGACAATTTACACACTAAAAATAAATAGTAAAATCCCAGTAGGTTTCAACATGTTGACACATTTTTGAATGAGGATAGTAATGTGGATGACTGCTAACTTTAAAATACGCAAGATGGATATTCAAAAGTGATCATTAGCAAGAACAGTGTTTGGTAAGAGCAGAAAAACATAGTCACCTAGACATTTACACCACTATGCCTTTGCTCGTCAGGCTAGCCGCCTCCAGGGGTGAAAGTAAGGCAGTACGGGCTGGTACGGTGTACCGGTAAAAGGTGGCTGCCGGTACCGGCCTATACAGCTGACTTTAATGTGCTGCTGCGGCAGTGCTTTAAAGAACCCTGCTTAAAGTGCTGCCTCGGCAGTGCTTTAATGTCGCAGCTCCTTTTGCGCCTCCCATGGGTGGCTCCGCCGGGTCCCTAGCAGCAGGGCCGCCAACGAGGAGAGCGGGGGGCAAAAGGAGCAGCTGCCCCGGGGCCGGCAATTTAAAAGGGCCCGGGGCTCTGGCCGCTGCTGCTGCTGCTACCACAGCAGCAGCCGGGGCCCCAGGCCCTTTAAATTGCCTCTGGAGCCCCAGGTGGCGCAGGTCAGACAGCACGGATGGGCTGGCTGGGGGACTCTGACTCCCCCCCCACAACCCCACCTCTTCTGCCCAAGTCCCTGCCCCTTCCCGCGAGGGCAAAGCCCTCCCCCCCTCTACCAGTAAGAGATACATTTTACTTTCACCCCCTCTCTTCTTCTCCTCCTTTTATAGGCAGGTTGTTGCTAAGGCCTGCCACTTCCTCCTCTACATCATCCATCTGATCTGAACAGTCTGTCTCTATCCCTCCTGCTAGATAACTTAGGCATCTCTCACTTGTGATTCCCAGCACTTCCCTGTCCTCACTCCAGCCTATCCACAATGCAGCTGGTAAACTCATCTTCTGCTCCGCCTCCTCAAATCCTTTCACTGTTTTCCTATTCAAGCTCATCACTGCTGAAGACACTGAACAACCTCATCCATGTCTGCATCTTTTCTCCCTCATTATTATGCTCCTCCTAAGCCACTTTCTTTAAGGCCTCCCTCATCTCCCCTTCCTACTCTTGGCTTCTCCCTTTCTTTCACACAGCTGGAATTGCCATCCACTTATTTATAAAGCACCTTCTCTGCCCTTCTACAAACCTCTCCTTAATTCCCATTTCTTCCTCTAAGCTGTCCTCTGTTAGCGTTCTCACCCAGGTTAACTCCAGATCTTCCTGTACTGTTGCCTCAGCATGATAGCCTGTATATACTTACATGATACGGATATTACTAGATTTCATAATAATCTAGGGTAGCAATTCAGGTTACTTTCATATTATCTGCAAGTTAACAGGTAAATAGTGGTCCTTCTGCAATGATAGTTCTATGGACCAAATTCTGCCCTTGGTTACAGTCAAGCAGCATTCCACATGAGTCAGGATTTGTCCTGTCATGTATTTGTAAGTAAAAGAGAGAAGATCTGATCTCCTTATCTGACTTGCTTTATAATCCTCTTAGGTTACAGATGCACCTTCCTGATATAAGGAAAGTGAGAAATCTGTAATTCATGATGAATTTATATGGTTAATGCCATCTGATAAAATACAAGGATATAAAGCCAAGACCTGAATGCTGACAAGGACCTTGAAGTAAAATTCAGTTCTTGTGATGGACAAGGTTTGCCAGGCTCAAGAAATATTATTGTATGGTTAGCAGAGTGGAAGAGCAACAGAAAGATGCAAAAACAGGAGGAAACAAACAGGAGTGACTTCTGCAGGAAGCTCAACCCTCATTGCAGCTCAAAAGATAGATATATATGCATTAATTGGATAATTGTTTTCATGAAACCAGTTAGAACGCAGCTTTGATACATCAGTCTACTTTCTCTTCTCTGTCTCTGCTATAGGTATGTAGATTACACCACTTCTCTTGAGGGCTTGCTGATTTTTTTCTTTTCCCCTACTAAGTCACAACTTTCCTAAAGAGAATTGTTTGGGAACTGTTATTAAAGTTCCTTTCTGTTCTAATAAGGAAGAACCCTGAGACTCCCCATGCTTCCCATATGTTAGGTGCCAATTTGCTTGCCATATGGTTCTAGAAATCATAGAGCTGGAAGGGAACTCAAGAGGTCTTCAAGTCCAGCCCCTTGCACCGAGGAAGGACCTATACCATTTCTGATAGGTGTTTGTCTAACCATTTCTTAAAAAACTTATGATGGGGATTCTACAACCTCCTTTGGAAGCCTGTTCCAAGACTTAACTACCCTTATAATTAGAATTTTTTTCCTAATATCTAACCTAAATCTCTCACTGCAGATTAAGACCATTACTTATGGTCCTACTTTCAGTGGAGTGATCACTGTCCTCTTTATAACAGCCCTTAACACATTCAAAGATTCAAGTCTCCCTGAGTCTTCTTTTCTCAAGACTAAACATGTCCAGTTTTTTTAACCTTTCCTCATTGGTCAGGTTTTTTAAACCTTTTATCATTTTTGTAGCTCTCTCCTGGACTGTCTCCAATTTGTTCACATCTTTTCTAATGTATGGTGCCCAGAAGTGGATACAGTACTTCAGATGAGGCCTCAGCAGTGCCAAGTAGAGTGGGACAATTACCTCCCATGTTTATTTATGACCACAGGTGCTGACTTTTATTTTTCCTGATGAGTGCTCCACCCCCGCTCTGCCCCAATGCCCACCGAACAACCGTGGCTAGTGGGTGCTGAGCACCCCCTATTTTTTTTTCCCGTGGGTGCTTGAGCCCCGGAGCATCCACAGAATTGGCACCTATGCTTATGACACTACTCTTAATACACTCTAGAATATTGGCCATTTCCACAACTGCATCATGTTGGCTCATGTCCACTATAACCTACAGATCCTTTACTGCCATACTTCTGCCCACCCAGTCATTCCTAATTTTGTAGTTGTATGTTTGAGTTTTCCTTCCTAAAGTGCAGAGTACTACACTTGTCTTTATTGAATTTCATCTCATTAATTTCAGACCAATTCTCTAATTTGTCAAGGTCATTTTGAATTTTAATCTCCTCCCAATTTTGTATCCTCTGCAGATTTTGTAAGCATACTCTCCACACCTTATCCAACTCATTAATGAAAACGTGACTAGTACCAGACCCAGGACTGACCCCTACAGGACCTCACTAGATGTGTCACATCTACGGCTCCCCTACCTCTCCCATCCACTAGGCCAGTAGCCCTGGTAAGGAAGGACATTAGATTGGTTTGGCATGATTTTTTTCTTGACAAATCCGTGCTGGCTATTATTTATAACCCTATTGTTCTCAAGGTGTTTACATACTGATTGTTTAATAATTTGTTCTAGTATCTTCCCAGGTATGGAAGTTAGGTCAGCTAGTCCACAATTTTCCAGATCCTCTTTGCTCCTCTTTTTAAAGGTACGTACTATGTTTGCCCTTCTCCCGTTGTCTGGGATCTGACTGTCCACTATGAGTTCCAAAATTGCTCTGAAATCAACAAGATACAATTCAATAAAGAAAAGTACAAAGAACTTCACTTAGGAAGGAAAAAATCTAATGCATAACTACAAAGTGGGGAATAACCACTTAGGGGGTAGTGCTGCTGAAAAGGATCTTGGGGTTTGTGATGGGGTTTCCAGAGTGCAACCTGGACTGTGGGACCACTGAGCCCTCTGTCCCACCAACCTGGGCTGCCTCTCACTCTGTGATGCTGTTAGCAAGCTACAAACCTCTGACAGGCACTGCACTTACACAGACATCCACAGGCAGGGACACACCCAACTGAATTAAATGAATGCGTCTCCCAGCCACTCATGAACCAACAACAGAGAGAGGCACCAGCCAATTCTCCCCAGTCTTGCACCCCAGAACTCTACCATCTTGCCCTGATCAGAAGCCTGTCCAATGTAAGTTCATTACCCTGTCTGCCCCTCCCTTAATGTGGAGAGGACACACACTAGCCTTTGTAAACTGAACTGAGATTTCCCAAGCACTTCAACTCAAACACAGTTTAAGTGATTATAAGTAGTAAGCATAGAGATCAAAGTTGGTTACTAAGAAATAAAAGTAAATTTGCAATCTGAGTTCTATAAACTAAACAGGATTTGAATCAAGCAGTGTCTCATTCTGATAGATGGTACAAAGATCATAGATCTCCATACACAGGCTGGAACTCTCCTCCAGCCCAGGACCACGCTCAAAATCTTTGTCCTCCAGATGTGTTTCCAGGCGTTCAGTTGTGGAGGGAGTGAGGCTCTCTTCCCCTCTTTATAGTTTCTTCCAGCTTGTGGGAAAGATCTTTTGCTGTGATGGGTGTCAAGCAGTTTCCATTGTCTGTGTGACCTCTTTGAGAAGTCTACATTGTATACAGTTCCTGAGATAGTTGATTCTCTTTAATGGGCCATCAGCAGACCCTGGTTACCCCATTGTTGTACCTGAAAGGCTGATTATGGGTGTTACCAACCTCACAAAATATTTCAGTAACACACACTTAGCAAAACTTCATAACTCCACATGCAATTATAGCACATATAATCCAACAGGATATTAATGTTCAGCAGATCAAGACTTTTAAAATGATACCTCACAAGGCATACTTTGTACAATAAAATTCATAATTATATGACAGGGTGCTGCTTTGAGGTAGATTGCCACAGGGTTATGGTGGATCACAAATTTGACATAAATCAACAATGTGACGCAACTTAACAGAAATGTTGTACATAAAATAGAGGAGGTAATTGTCCCACCCTATTCAGCACTGTTGAAGCCTCAGCTTGGGGTACAATGGCCAATTCTGGGCACTATACTTTAGGAAAGTTGTGGACAAACTGGAGAGAATCCAGACGACAGAAACAAAAATGATAAATGGTTAGAAAAACTGGCCTATGAGGAAAACCTAGGCATGTCTAGTCTTGAGAAAAGACTGAGTGGAACCTGATAACAGTCTTCAGATATGTTAAGGGGTGTTCTAAGGAGGATGGTGACCAGTTGTTCTCCATGTCCACTGAAGGTAGGACAAGAAGTAAGGGGCTTAATCTGCAGCAAGAGACTTAGGTTAGATATTAGGAAGAACTTTCCAACTATAAGGATAATTAAGTACTGGAATAGGTTACCAAAGGACTTCATAGAATACCCATCACTGACGGTTTTTAAGAACAGGTTGGAAAAATACCTGTCAGGGATGGTCTAGGTTTACTTGGTCCTGCCTCAGCGCAGGGGGTTGGGTTTATGATGGCTTGAGACCCCTTGCAGCCCTACATTTCTAACTTTGTGTGTTCACCTGGGGTGGCTGTGAAAAAGAACAACAACAACAATAGTAATAATAATAATAAAAGAAAAACTGAATAAGTAAAATAAACTAAAAAGTGGAGCACTGGTGATAAAGCACTGAGGTATTGCAGGAAGGGGTGGGAGGGAAGAATCCTGGTTTGATGGGCTGCTGGGGGAAATAAAGAGGATCAACATCTAAAGTAAAGGGGGGTGAATACGGAGTACATTTACAGGTTGTATTTATATTGCTGAACCACAAGACGTGTGCTAGAAGGTTGAACAAACACAATACTTCCTGTCCCCATTGTTCTTTCTTTCTTTTTTGCCATTTCTTGCTCTGTCATGGCTTTCCTGGATCGTAAGATCTTTGAGATGGGGACTGCCTTTTATGTGTTTCTACAGATTCCAATAGAATGGGGCTCTGGTCTTGATTAAAGACTTTTGATGCTACCAACATACCAATGAAAAATAAAATGATAATATAACCCAGACCCACCCTTCCTCCTCCTCTTTTATTTCCTTTCATTTCCTTGCTGCCTATCCACTATTACTCCTGGTGTAAAAGGACATAATTTTTGCAGAGGCAAACGGTTACAAGTGCAAATGGTTTAGCGTTAACCATCTGATTTACCAGTGCACATTACAGGCCCTCTGGATTCCTGACTATCCAGCTTCCACCCAGCCACATTCATTGCTTAGTCTAGTCTGAAATCCTCTCAGCACCGAGTGCCTTCTGTATGCCGCTGGCCTCTTTAAAGAAAGAAACTGATAGCCTTAAAAGTTGAACGCTTTTTTTTTAAATGGAGATACTGATCATTGTTTCTTCAAAGGGGGTGAGAGGAGTATAAACTGCTCCTCATTCTTTTTATGCCCTGAAAAGGCACATGCATCGTTAATGCTAGGAGATTCAGAGTGCAATTTTCCAAATCTGTATCTCTAAAATTCATTCCTTAACTTGTATGTAAGCACCTAAATGCTGACTGAGGCATCCACATACAGATTTAGGCACCTAAATGAGAGGCTAAAATGTGGACTTGGGTAACCAACGTCAGAAAGCCACATTTGAAAAGTAGCACTGAAATACCAACATTCCCAGGGGATTGTGACTGAACTAATCTCGCTCTTTTACAAGATAACTATATATCTCAACCTGATTAGTGAAGTGCTGCTGCCTGCTGTTGTGAAAAAAGGAAATAAAGTCTATGAGTCAATCCGTGTCTGCCTGCAAAAAGTTGAATCATTCATAGACATGTTACTTGCCCAGGTGGCTACAGACTCCATCTTGGTGCTGTGATTTTGCACAGGGGAACAAAGGGATTTCTGTCCACAAGAGAAAGAATATAAAAGGTCCTGGAAATCCCTCTATTTGGTCTTCAGCTGGCTCAGAAAATAGCCCCTCCACCCCAAAGAGATGCCTGAAAGAAACTAGAACAAAGGACATTAACTACGGGGGGGGGGGGTGAATGATTGCTGGACCCAGGAGTCTAGTCTGTGAAAGAAGCTTATTGGAACATCTCTGAGGGTGAGATTTACCTGCATTTAGTTTTTTACTATATTAGGCTTAGACCTGTGTGTATTTGTTTTAATTTGCTTGGTAACTTACTTTGTTCTGTCTGTCATTACTTGGAACCACTTAAATCCTACTTTTTATATTTAATAAAATCACTTTTTGCTTATTAATTAGCCCAGATTAAGTAATTAATACTCGGGGAGCAAACAGCTGTGCATATCTCCCTATCAGTGTTATAGAGGGCGAACAATTTATGAGTTTACCCTGTATAAGCTTTATACAGAGTAAAATGGATTTATTTGGGGTTTGGATCCCATTGGGAACTGGATATATGGGTGTTGGAGACATGAGCACTTCTTAAGCTGTTTTCAGTGAAAGCCTGCATCTTTGGGGGACGTGATTCAGACCTGGGTCTGTGTTTGTAGCAGGCTAGCGTATCTGGCTCAACAAGACAGATTACTGAAGTCCCAAGCTGCTAGGGAAAACGGGTTCAGAGGTAGTCTCAGCACATCAGGTGGCAATCCCAAGGGGTTTTCTGTGACCCAACCCGTCACAACTAGATGATCCCAATGCACCCTTCTGTCCTTAAAGTCTATGAACTTATGAGACTGTCACACATGCTTAGCACCCAGACTCAATACCTCTTTTTACATTGATCAAATACAATGATGGAGCAGAAGTACAAAACTATAGCTGTTAAAATCCACAGCTGTTTGGGGTTTTAAAACAGTTGTTTCTACTAAGGTGAGAAAAGTCACCTTCACTAAAGCAGATATCGTCACCAAATTTTATAGAGCCAGGGAGATTCTCCTGCTCATATCTCCCCACCCCCTCCCAGACTTTGAAGTCTTTTCAGAAAGGAAATACAGTTAAAAAGATCAGCCACCTTTGAACACACAAATCTCTGGGGCCACAAGAAGTTGTTTTGTTTTGTTGTTAGTAAATTAAGTATTCTGTCGGTGAAGCATAATTTAGCCAAGCTATTAAAATGCAACCATGGATCTCATTAATGAAAAGTTGCTAATTTAGCTTTTCTCCAATTATGGTCGTAAAATCTGGTGAAAAAAAAATACCACTGATTCCTTCTTTCTATTGCCTGCAGCAGGACAAGGCGGAAACAAAACTGAAAGACCATTTTTCAGGCAAGAGAAAATGAAATCAATTAATGTCCTTTTCCTTTTTAAACTCCCTTCTCTCTGCCTTCTTATCCAGCTTTCTCTGTCAGGAATAATAAAACGTGTTTCCTTAGGACTAAGAATGCATAAACCTGATGGAAGTTCATTTTTATGTGAACACCCGATTTGCAAAATTGTGTTGCGTTCACACTGTTTCCTGTAGTAAGAGGAGGCCCTAAGATATAAACCTTGGTATCAGAGAACTGGTATGAGGCCTGAGGCCTGAACTAAAGTAATGGTCAAGACTTTGCTAACATAAAGCAAAGTTAAGCTGTGAGCCAGAGGCAGGCCCTGCTCACAAAAGCTGGCAAGGAAAGGGCTGATGCTACAAGAAGATACGTACCTAAAAGGTACTGAACACTAGATATCAGAACATTCACATACTTGCACATTCCACACAGATAACAAAGAACAGGCTGGCCCATCCCAATGACAGGGGCAAAAGGGTAATATGATGGATAGAGTTGTTTTGATCGAACCAACATGTACAAGGTGAGAGGCGGCACCTTAATACGTAGAGAGGTTGAACCTTGCTGCGTAGAGGGGTTGCACCTCAATACGTCAGGTGTGATGTGTAACTTGTTTGTACCTGTGTATAAGAATGCATCCCTGGGGTGGTGTCTTTGTCCGGCCGAGGGGGCAGTGGAAAGTCCCGCCACTGACTGAGCCAGGTCCATTGCCAAGAGGCAATTTCTCGTAGTATGCCCGGTAGACTAAGTAATCTACGGGGAACTGCCATTGTGTCCGAGGTCGCAATAAACCTAGTCGACATGACTTTGCATCTTACTGGACTCTGTGGTTATTGGGGGTTCTCGTGGGGTCTGCTGTGTCAGCTATCTGCGCAGAGCTGGGACAGCACACAGAGGGAACTCACGCACGCAGCCGAGTGATATCAACATTGGAGAAAGCAGAGCACCACACCGGTAACACTTCTGACAAACTTGTTTGCACTTTTAAATATAAGTATAAGAATGTCATAACCATTTATGAATGTTGTCAGAAGTGTTACCGGTGTGGCCACGTCACCACATAGGAGCCAGAGGGGGGACATACATCTGCTTCCGGGAGCTACTTGAAGTAAGCACTGCCAGGAGACTGCACCCTGACCCCCTGCTGTGCCCCAACCCAGCCCCCCCTCCTGCCCTCCAAACCCCTTGGTCCCAGCTCCAAGCCCCCTCCCACACCCTGAACTCCTCATTTCTGGCCCCACAGCACAGCCCATACCCCCAACTCAAGCCCGCACCCCAACCTCCAATTTCGTGAGCATTCATGGCCCGCCATCCAATTTCCATACCCAGATGTGGCCCTCAGGCCAAAAAGTTTCTTCACCCCGGTCTAGAAGAACCATCAAAACTTTAGGATAGTACAAATGTGTGTCTTATGTACGGTCTATTCTATTCTATATTCCTCACGCATCACCACATAGTCTAAATGCCTTCTAGTAGTGCATTAACCAATGTGATTAACATTTTTCTAATATTTCTTCTCTCATCCCCACCCCACTGGGAGAGAAGACTGTACAATAGAGTATTGTGTTTTAGATATTTTTATATACTATACACATATTGCTATGTATTTATGCTGGAGAAGGCAAGGTTAAATAAATGGACCTTGCACTTGAAGTGAGAGGGGTGAGGTTTGTGATGGTCCTTAGTTCCCGGGGGAGTTCATTCACAGACTCAGATGGGCCACCAAGAAAGCTCTGTCTCTTACACAGACAAGCTCTACCTTGATTGTAGAAAGTTCTATTGTGCCAGGGAAGTGAAATTGTCAACAATGGTCTTCATTCCAGAGCTTTAGTTGATCTTTTAGATACCCAGGACCCAGGCCACTGAGCACCTTAGAGATAAGCCCCAAGACTTCAATGGTCTGTGGGAAGCCAGCGTAGGGAGTGGAGAACAGATTGCTGTACTCATGGTAGCCAGTGCTGCTGAGGAGATGGTGCAGCATTCTGTACCAGCTGGAGTTTCCAAGCCCTGAACACTTCATATCCAGGAACATTGCTTTGCTGTAGTCCAGCCAAGAGGTGAGGTAGATGTGTATAACTGAGGCCAGGCCACTGTTTGCCAGGATGGTATAGATAGTAAGCCACATTCTTTTTTCATTTATATTGGTGTAAATCAGGATTAATTCAAATGACTTACTCCAAACTTGGCCCAGTAATAAATACAATTTATCCATGTCTATTCAGAGAACAGATAACTTACTGTTGATCTAATATAGAGAAGGGGCTCATTGAAATGATATCTTACAGTCCATGTACATGTAAAAAAGCTGCCAAGTTGGTCTGTATAAATCCCCAAAACTGCTCTTTTCAGGTGTTTGGGAAAAAAAATTTAAAAGGAGAGAAAATGACTTTTGACTCTGCTAACTGGGAATACAGGCAAAGGGTCCATCTACAATGTATTATCTGGGGACCAATAGTTATAAATGTGTAGGTCTGAAAACAGACTCTACATAATATAATAATGCTTAGCATAATGTATATTAAGCACCCAGGAGTCAGGTTTGTCGGAAGAGAAAACACAATATTTACCCTCAAATGTCTGAGCACAGGCTTAGGGAAACTTCTAGTTTACACTGGGCATGCTCAGAGTTCTCATATGATTATAGTCCTACCAATACTGGTGTTATATCACCTATTTTTGCATAGGTGCTTCCACAATAGGGTTCTGATACTTATGACAACAGCACTTCTTAGTTTCATGGCACTTTACAATGTAACGAGTGAAGCCTTTGTGAGAGAGGAGAAGATGATCTCCATTTTACAAATAAAGAACCCTAAGTAATAATATTAAGTGACCAGACCAAGAAAGAGATGCAACCATACAGAAATTTTGGGAAGAAAATACATGAGTCTGAGTCCTCCAGCAGCTGTATTGAAGAGGACATCCACTGGATAGTAAAAATGTAAAAGCTCCATCAATGGCTATTAACCAAGATGGCTCGGCATGCAACCCATGCTCTGGGTGTCCCTAGCCTCTGATTGCCAGAAGCTGGGAATGAACAACAGGGGAGGTATCACTCAAGGATTGCCTGTTCATTTCACTCCCTCTGAAGCACTTGGAATTGGTGACAGTCGGAAGACAGGATACAGGGCTAGCTGGACCATTGGTCTGACCCAGTATGGCTGTTCTTATGTTCTAAGACACTGTTTCTCAAACTTGGGAGGCCGCGTGTGTAGGGAAAGCCCCCAGTGGGCCGGGCTGGTTTGTTTACCTGCCATGTTCACAGGTTCGGCCGATCACGGCTCCCACTGGCCGCGGTTTGCTGCTCCAGGCCAATGGTACCTGCTGGAAGTGGCGGCCAGTACATCCCTCGGCCTGCGATGCTTCCAGCAGCTCCCATTGGCCTGGAGCAGTGAACCGTGGCCAGTCGGAGCTGCGATCGGCAGGATCTGTGGATGAGGCAGGTAAACAAACTGGCCCGGCCCACCAGGGGCTTTCCCTACACAAGCGGTGTCCCAAGTTTGGGAAACACACTGTTCTAAAAGATAGCTGTGGAGATATCCTTCTAGTTCCCACCATGATTCCATCTCTAGTCCAAAGGATCATTGGGAATCGTGTCAGAGTTTAAATTACAGCTCTGACTCCCATGCTCAGATCACCATGAATAATATCCATGAAGAATTAAAAGGAGAGTGGTTTTGTAAATATTTTAGGATGGCAGAGATTGGCTTATGCTCTTTTGGGGTTATAAAAGCCACTGTTTGCAGGCTTGAGCTGTGCTGCTAAGTAAACAGGCATTTTTCCAATGGGCTGGCTCCCTGCATCAACTTCAGGACTAGCCTATCCCCTCCTCTGCAAGGATGTGGGCCTGTGATGGCTGCATGTCCCTACAACAGATCAAAGGGAAGCAGTTCTGTGAGGCTATGCTTCCATTGGAACCAGTCCAGGGAATGACTCTGACTTCCGGGCACTCTCTTCTCCATGAGCAACCAGCAGGGCAGAGCTCCCTGTTACTCACCCAGGCCCAGTAACTCTTCCAATCAGTGGCTGCAGGTTGTTCTGTGTGGATGGGTGAAGAGGGAGTAGGTGTGGCTCTGGCACAAACACCACTCTCTAACACAGTAATGCCACCATGTCTTCTTGTCCACCTTGACAATAAGCTAAACATGTTAGAATATAGGTGCTCGTCGTGCTCCTACCCATTGTTACTAGAGCTGGTTGAAAGTTTTCTGACTGAACATGTTTATCTCAGAAAATGCAGATTCACTCAAAGTGAAACATTTCATGGAAACATATAGATTTCAACAAAATTTCATTTCAAAACAAAAAGTGAGGTGGAGTATTCCAGTTTAGCAATGGAACATAGCATTTTTTTTAAATGGAAAGGAAACAGAAAATTGAAATTATATTATTTATTTTTTAAGGACAAAATCAGAATGAAAGGTTTCAACTTTATTGCCCCTATCAACCAGAAACATGTTTTCTTTTGGAATGTTTGTTCATGAGAAATTTTGAAAAAAAAGTTTTGATTCCATTTCAGAATGGAAAAGAATTCAAATATCGCAGGATTTCCTGCAAAAGTTCCTGCCCAGCTCTAGTTGTTGCCAGGGCCACATCTCCACAGATGTCCACACATGCACTCAGCCACTCCTACATGGCTATAGAACTATGTTTTCCCATCTGCACTAGCAATAAAATCCATGTTAGAACACCAATGCTCATAACCATGGTTGGGCACCATGTACTAGCATGGTCTCTCTTGTAGTGTAGACTTACCCTAAGTGTGATCTTGACTTGACTATGAGTGGATTGGATGGTGTCAAGGGCCTTGTTCCTCCACAGCAACCCTTTGGGCTTTGACGGGGTCATATACTCACTTAGGCTTTCAGCATCCAAGTTGGGATAGTTAGCATAACTGATACAAGGAAAGAAACTCAGACCTCTGGCTCAGTTTCTCTGGAGTTTACCCCTTCTGGGTTCAGAGGAAACCAAAAAAAAAAATGAAGGCAGGGAAGAAAAGAAACAAACAACCAGTTGCAAACAAGCTACTGGCCTCTCTTTCATCAAAAGGGGCCTTGGACAAGCTTCAGTCTGCCTCAGTGTCCTCTGTCAACCATGAGAAGGTGTCTTGAGGTAACTGTGTATAGTCCAACTCACCTCTCAGTGTGCTTGGACAGTTCATGGGCATGGAGTAGGCTCTACCCTCCATCAGACCTCTCCCTGGGAGCTGGGGGAAGAAAGTTCCGTCCTCCACCCAGAGCTGCCTCCTACTGAGGTGGGCTTCCCCACTTTTTAATTTCTCCTCCAGTCCTGACAGGCTTTGCAGGGGGGGGATGCTTGAGCCTACTGCAGGATTTGTACACCCCATCATAGATAGGCTGAGTGAAGGTTGCATATATGCGGAAGGTGAGAGGAAAGCTCTGCTCATGCACCAAATGCTGGGTGAGGGCAGATTCTATCCTTCTGGCTCCTGCCAAGACCCCCGAGTGCAGGCCCTATTTTGTGAGACTTAGGGAAGGGATTGGGATTTGGCCTGTAGAAAGGCAAGAACTGTCTCTCTCCCCTCTCACCCTCCTCTCTTCCAGGCCCTCTGATTTTGTCCAAGATTGCTCCACCAACACAGTCTTCAGCTGCCTTCCAGCAGCTTATGGTCATTTTCTTTCTAGTTTCATTTATTCACCCCTGGCTCAGCTTCAAAGCTGTAGTTAGGCTTCCAAATCACGTTACCTTGAAATGCTTCTATCAGAAATATCCTTCCCTTAGCAATGTGAAGTCCTGGAGTTTACACCAGATGTTCCTCCTCCCCCTTCTTTACTTACCCAAAGTTCAGATAAAACCATGGGAGGGAAAAGCCTGAGACCGTAAGAAAAACAGATGGCTCCATCAGTTCCCCATGTCACATATGCTGCTGTGGAATCCAGCCATTGAACTAAAACTCTGAAGGCTTTGCAGAACATAAGGGAAAAGTGTGGCTGATTTGACCACATTGCAAAACCTCTATGGGCCTGGCTGTCCTCTCACTGCCACAGTTGTAAATTGGTGACTTTGAGGAAGTGTAAGTGAAAAGGAAATCAGGTCCTATAGTGTTTAAATTAGGGAACCGCTTGGCTAACCTATGGGTGTGTTTTTTCCTGTGGAAAAAAAGACTGAATCTTCCTTTCACACAGCTTGCTGGTATTTGAAGCAGTATGCAAACTGCTGACTCAGGTACTAGTCATGTACCATAACTGACATCTGGGTTAGCAATGACTGAAAGGACTGGGGAAGTTCACATCTCTCCGAGCTATTGTTTCTGATTTTTCACACTCAGGTCATGTTTTGAAGGTTTTATAAAAGAGAAAAGCTGAGACTTTGGATAACAATCTGTTTGCACCCCTGTGGCTAGGCCTAGCACCCCCTTCCCTATGGAAAACACTGGTGTGAGGCATGATGGTTTGGGGGCATTGGAGCTAGCACGCTCAGCACTTGCACTTTCTGTACCAGTAGAAGAGGTGTAGCCAGGGGCGGCTCTAGTGATTTCGCCGCCCCAAGCACGCGCTTGGCATGCTGGGGCCTGGAGCCGCCCCTGGGTGTAGCGTGCATATTGTCCCCCACCTGCCCCCTCCCCACTCCTAGCTGAACATGACTCCACTGTGCTGTGCAGCACTGACAGAAGCACTAATGGGATTTCCTTGTGCTCCATGAATGCAAGAAGTCGCATTAGCACTGCCTGTTGCATTGGCATGCTGAGTGTCTTCCTGTACGCTGTTCCCACACCCTAGCACGCTCAGGCAAGGCAGCCCTAATATGACCCCAAGTGCTCAGTCAGCACATGGCAACATGCTCCTCCTCTCCCAGTTGTTGGCTCCCCCTGTGTCAACTCACTTGTCCCAATCCTTAGAACTGGTCCTGCCAGCAAGATGCAAACCCAGTGCCGTGTTGCTGTCAGCTGATTCAAATCAGCAATGGCCACATGAGCAAGAGGTTGCTCAGAAAAGAAATTGCATTTTTCCCACTAGTCCCAATGGTGTGTGTGTGTGCACATTTTTGTTGTTGTTGATTTTGTCCAATTCTAGGGGCAAAATGGCTTATTTTGAAAACATGAAACTTTGCAGGCAGTAACAGAGTCCCCAGCGAGGGCTAATCACTGTAGGTTTAAACCAGGCAAGACATTTAACTCTAAAATCCTGCTGCTGTGTAAGCACAATGGAGAATTTTCATGGGCTAGATCCTGAAATCCCTAATTTAGTCTTTGCTTAATCAAGCAAAGCTCCCATTGAAGTCAGTGGGAGGAGCAGGTGCTTGGCATCTCTTAGATGTTATGAATAGACTAATGATTGATTTAAAAAAAAAAAAAAAGCCTGATCCATCTCTCATTGATCTCAATGGGTGGAGAATTGAACCCTGGAACAGTTTCTTCATCCTCATTGCAAAAGCTGCAGCCTTATTGCTCCTGTGTATTTTCATTGTCTTTAAATACATGACATAGCCAAGGGCTGTCTTTGCCCCCTATTCTGATAATGTAATGACTCAGTGAAAGTTTCTCGGACATGCTCTAGTATGTATAGCAAGAACATTGGTGCATATATAAGCAGGGGAGTTTTGGATGGGACTGCAGGATCAGGGCCATAAAAATCACCTCCTCATTCTCACCCCGCTCCTCCCCCGAGGTGGTCCGGTCACTGCACAGATAATTAAAACACAACCACAGCAGGCAAAAGAATGAAACAGGCAAAATGATAAACAAGCAAAATATTCAAAAAGCCAAATAAAGCATCCATCATCATTGAAAAAGAGAGGCGTGGAGTTTGACCCATGAATGAGAGTGATTAAAACAGAAAACATGCATAGAAGAGTAAAATCATTCTTATACCACGGTCATAATGGCTCTACTCGGCTCTGGTTAGGCCTTAGCTGGAATACTGTGTCCAGTTTTGATTACCAATGTATAGAAAGGATGTGGAAAAACTGTAGAGGATCCAGAGGAGCACAACAAAGATGATCAAAGGGATGGAATGTAAGCCTGATGAGCAAAGGCTGAAGGAACCTGATACGTTTAGTTTGGAAAAGAGGAGATTAAGCGGGGGGGGGGGCATGAGAGCAGTCTTCAAATATTTGGAAGGCTGCAGTAAAAAGATGGAGAAAAGTTGTTCTCTCTCACCACAGAGGGCAGGACAGGAGGCAATGGGTTCAGCCTAGCAGATTTAGATTAAATCTAAGAAAAAACTTCCTACTGTAAGAACAGTAGGACAGTGGAACAGACCTGCCTAGGGAGATTGTAGAAACTCCTTCACTATAGGTTTTCAAAAGGAGGCTGGAGAGCCCTCTGCTGTGGATGGTTTAGACACAACAAATCCTGCATCTTGGCAGAGGGTCAGACTAGATGACCCTTGCAGTCCCTTCTAGGCCTATGGTTCTATGAATCTAGTTGACAAGGGGATGGATTGAACCCACACAAGCAAGGAAAGTCAATGTTGTCTGTTTGCCTGTCTCAGCCTAAAGTTGGAGAAAGGAGCCTATCCTGGCCTCTGCTATTGCCACGTTGAACCATTCTGTAGCTCTTCTATCAATGACACTATCTTCCCAGGACACATCACCAGAGCCCTCAAACTTGCTTGATGTACTGAATCAAAGGCATGGCAAAAGTCTATAAAAACTGCTGGGCATGGCTTATTAAATTCAGCTATCTTCATAATGCTGTCTCAAGGTGAAGATCTGGTTGAAAGTGGAATGCCGAGGTCTAAAGTCGCACTGAGTATCCCAGCCTCTGCCATGAAGTAGTTGATTTAAGACAGAAGCAAAAACTTTCCCTGGGACCAACAATAGTGTAATGCGTCTATAGTTGCTATATTTACCTGTATCAATCTTTTTGAACAGCAGCAGAATAATCCCCTTCTTCAGGATTATATTAATGTGCCAGATAGACAGTATTGTTGCAGACTGTGACAGGTTCCCGCCAGGGTGCCACCTGGAACTGGCTACCACTGAGCCCTCTGACTAACCAGCCTGGGCTCTCTGTGCAGCTGTGACAAGCTACAGACCCTTTCCCGGCCCTACACTTCCACCAGCATTCACACAGGTAGGGACACACCCAGCTGCAGTTACATGCAGAATCTCTGACCAGCCCCTGCATGAACCAACAATAGAGAGACTACAGCCAAAATAAACACCAGGTTCCTAGCCTAGGACCCCAGAGCTGTACAGTCCTGCCCTGGTCCAAACCCCAACTTGTATGAATTTATTATCCATTTCGCCTCCCCCTCAATGTAGAGAGGAAATGCAACAAGCCTGTGTTAAACCAAGCAGAGATTTTCAAGCACTTCACTTAAAGGCACACTGGGTTTAAATTAAAACATAAAACAAGTTTATTAACTACAAAAGATAGATTTTAAGTAATTATAAATGATAGCAAACAGATCAAAGCAGATTACCCAGTAAATAAACAAAAACACAAACTAAGCCTAAGGTACTGGAAAGGCAAGATATGAATTAGCAAATTCTTACCCTGGCTGATGATACAAGCAGGCTGCAGATTCTCAAGGTACAAGCTGCACTTGCTTTACAGCTTGGAATCTCCAGGTTTTTCATACAGAGGCTAGAAATCCCTTTAGCCTGGGTCCATCGCTTCCCCCAGTTCAGTCTTTGTTCCTCAGGTGTTTCCAGGAGCCCTCTTGTGTGGGGAGTGAAGAACCACAGATGTCACTTCTTTCCTTATATAGCTTTAGCATATAGCAGGGAAACTTTGTTTGAAAGATTGGGTCCCAGAACAGTTTGTGGAAAAATACAGATATCCCAAGATGGAGTCCAGAGTCATGTGACCTAGTCACATGCCCTTGTATATCTTGCTGAGTCATAGCAGCCATTACTTACAGGATGTCTGGAAAGTTTACAGGAAGGTTAAATTCTTCGAGTCCATTGTCTTTGCTGATGGCCCATCAGCACTGTCTGGCTTCTTCATTGTTTTGCCTGAAAGGCTAGTTGTGAGTGTCACCCAGAGTAAGCAAATTTGAAATACAGATACATAGTCAATATTCATAACTCTAGATACAAACATGATGCATGCATGCAAATAGGATAATCATATTCAGCTAATCATATAACTTTTCACTGACACCTCACATGACCCATCTTGTACAAAATGCATCATAATTATGCTATAATCATATTATAATATCATTGTGAAGAATATTGGGTGCAGTGTCTCACTGTCACCTGTCTTAAGCAACAGAGGTAATGTTAAAAACACTGGCGACTTCCCAGATTTCAGCATATGGACTGAGGAGGATCTCTTCTTGGTTGAAGGAAGATGGCTCTACTGGAACTTGTGGAAGAGGGGCTGCAGGCAATGGACAATTGAGGTGTGTTTTGAAATGATCTTTCCATCAATGCAACTGATGCTGAAGACTGTGGCTGATGCTGCCATTCCAGTTCTTTACTGAACAAGCTGGTACCACCTTCCCCTGCAAACGCTGCAAAATTAAATAGAGGGTGAGGAGATTGTGCCTGGTAGCAGCCTGTTCTAAATTAACTGCCTGATCAACCACCAGGATTCCTTATCTTTTCTTACACACTGACTTGATGATGTTCTGAAGTCGAACCCATTCGGCCTCTGCTTCTGCTTTAAACAAACATGTCTTTGAAGACTAAAATGGTAGCCTCGCTTTTTTCTTAACTCCAGTTGCTGTAAATGACTTTTCACTGATCCAAGGTTGATGTATGAAGGATTGAGGCCCCAGCAATGAGCTGGCAATGGTCAGCACTGATGACTTGAAAAACCCTATTGCTCATCACATGAAAGAGTGAGTGAGACTTCAGTCTCCAATGCCTCAATGGCCATATGCATTTCAGAATAGAAAGTCATCAGATACCTAGGTTGTTCTAGGAGCCTTTGACTAAAGTGGACTAATGTGTTTTTGAAGTCGGAGTTGCACGTTGGTAAGCAGAAGCTGATGGTCAATGTCAACTTCAGCACCTCTTCAAACTCATATATCTGTGACCGTAGATTGTAAACAAATGCTAACGAGGACATGATCAATATAAATAACAGTCCTGGTGAAACCATCTGGGCTGTAGCAGGTCTGTGAATATTTGGTGATAGACGAGCAAGTCAGCAATCACCGTATCATTAGTAGCTGCAAATTCCTGCAGTCATTGCCCATTCCTGTTTTTCTTTCTGATAACAAACTTCCTGAGCGTACTTGCCCACATATTATTATCCTTTCCTACCTCAGCATTAAAGTCTCCCAGGATCTTGATAACATCACTTGTCAGAGTTTCATTAAAAATTATCATCAGTTGCTGGGAAAATTATCTGCAACTTCAGCATTGGCCTTAGAGTTGGTGGAACAATTTCCTGCCATGATGGTAAGATGCCCAAGGTCAGTATGGATTCAGACATTGATAATTTGCTTCTTAATCACCCATGAACCCTGCAATGCCCATCGGCCTTTGGGTGAAAGTACAATGGCCACCCATTATTTGAGCAGCCCGTCAGGGTGGCCTGAGACCAAAACATATTGTCCTCAACTTCCTTTTCACTGCTTTCTTGCCAGTTCACCTCAGATAGGTCTCTATGGTCAAACTTTTCAATGGCTTGAAGTGGATGGCTTCAGCTATTGTAGACAATGTTTGAACGGCCCTGCAGGATCAATACATTCAACATTGTGAGGGTGTTTATACTGAAGCCAACCACCCGCAACAACCAGATCAATTGTTCTTGTAGCTGAAATGGCCAAGAGTTTCTCTGCCACTGAGGTGAAAATGACAAATAAAATCTTTCAAAAGGACCATTCCGGTATCCTGCATATTGCCGGAAAATGTAAAATTGCTGCCTAGAACTTTCAAAAAGCTGACAGTGTTACCCCAGGGCTCCCTAAACCCAAAGCTCTCTGTAACTTTACTCTCTGCAAGGCCATATCAGGAAATAAAACAAGGGAGATGCAGCACCTCTGTCTGCTATGTAGTTGGCATAAATCACACAAAATGGAGTGCTTTTACTTAAAACCTTCACTTTATTAGTCTCCAGCACTCTTCCAAGAATGCTTTTACTCAAAGCCTCTGCTTTATTTAGTCCCAAGAACATACAAACACAATAGGTTATAGAGCACCCCCAAACAATAGTTAACCACAGTCTGGAAGGGTCTCCAGTGGTCAAACGACAAGGTTCAAGTGGCCAGCTATCCACCTGCCACTGGGGATTCCAAGAGATGCCCAGAAGGTCAAATCCAAATTCCTCAGACCTGTCTGCCCCTTTTATGTGAGTAACTGTTACAATTACATCAACAACTTGTCAATCAAAGAATAACCATTAAGCAAGCACTTTTTAAGCCAGTAGTTATACAGGTGTGGTTTTGCAGAGTCTGAACAGCATGTTAAGAGTGCCGGGCCAGGCCGGGGCTGAGGGGTTCGATAAGGGACAGAGGGTCTCGAGGGCGGTCAGGGGCTCCCCCTCCCGAGGGTCTGGGGGGCAGGAGCTGTGGGAGGGCACTTTTGAGGGCCCCGCAGTCCCAGAGTGGCCTGGGGGATTAGTGGGGGGCCGGGAGCAGCCCGCTCCGCTTCCCTCACCACGGCCCCAGCTGTGTCGCTTGGGGGAGGAGGCTTGGGGGAAGGGATCCCCCACGCACTCACCAGCAGCGGCAGAAGCAGAGCAGCCCGGCCCCAGCCCACTCCACTTCACCAGCTCCCAGCCAGAGCGCTCCACTTCCCGCCACAGGTGAGTACGGGGAGCGTCCAATCCCCAGTCTCCCCACACTCACCTGCGGTGGGAAGCGGAGCGCCACGACTGGGAGGTGGCAGAGTGGAGTGGGCTGGGGCCGGGCTGCTCCGCTTCCCACCACTTCCAGTGAACGCCACTTCCAGTGAGTGGGGAGGGGGGTGGATAGGGGTCGGAGCAGTCAGGGGACAGGGAGCAGAGGGGTTGGGGGTTGGGTGGGGTCCTGGGGGTGATTAGGGACGTGGATCTCTAGAGGGGGTAGTCAGGGAACAAGGAACGGGGGGGGGGGCAAAGCAAGTTTGATATAACGCGGTGAGATTTTTTGTCTCCCAAGGACCGCATTATATCGGGGTAGAGGTGTATATTGCTTATTTAATGTTTTCTAGTTTCGATTATATATCATATTCTTCTTCACTTCCTGCCCTGAACTGTGTGTGGTGTTGCAGTGTGCTATATGTCTATTGTTACATTCCTATCTCATTTTTGTGGTGCATTGCAGTGAAGTGGATATATGTATATTATAATCAGCTGCCTAGTTTGGATGTACACCAGGGATCGGCAACCTTTCAGAAGCGGTGTGCCGAATCTTCATTTATTCACTCTGATTTAAGGTTTCGTGTGCCGGTAATACATTTTAACATTTTTAGAAGGTCTCTTTCTATGTCTATAATATATAACTAAACTATGGTTGTATGTAACTTAAATAAGGTTTTAAAAATGTTTAAGAAGCTTCATTTAAAATTAAGTTACAATGACTGGTGGCCAGAACTCGGGCAGTGTGAGCTGAAAATCAGCTCACGTGCCACCTTCGGCACACGTGCCATAAGTTGCCTACCCTTGATGAACACTATCATCATCTACCAGAGGAATCAGAATGACTCAACTGTGCATCAACTGCATGTCATATTTTCCCTACATTGATAACTTCCATTGGCTATTCCTACAAGTGGTAGGGCTCTGTGCTTTTGGATTTGTGTCCTGTCTCTGCTATTCCATAATATTTTGTTCAAGTTCCTATAATGTACCCATAACTGTGGTCTCTGAGTGCTTCTATGGTATCTGTTGTCATGAAGTTCCAGTTGGTCACAGAGTGCAGAACAGTGAGAGCTCTGAAGTCTTAGATGACCATGTATTTGCTGACATACGTGATTATGAAAAACTTAACGATCCTTTGAGCGCTATGAACTAGTAAGAGATTATTATGAAAGCATTGAGGTCTTGCTATTGAGGACAACATACAGTGCAAAAAAATTAAGAAAGTCCAAGTACATTACAATTAGAGCTGTAACCATAACACTGAAATTCCCCACTTGTTCATGTGCGTTTGATTACCTACTACCCCCCTAATTCAATTTGAAATGTTTTTGGTATCAAATGTGGTTTTAAGCAATCAGATCACCACATAGTAAATTCATTGGGCCTATTATTTGTTTTACCAGTGGTCTCTAACATTAGTACCCTGTGAATTCACCTGACTGAAATTTCACACATCTCTTTAAGTTATTATCTACGTGAATTTCATTTTACTTCACCTTGTGGAACTTGATCAGGGTTTCTCCTTGGCCTAATAGGAGCCTTTTAACAGAAACACCTTGGAACCTTTCTTTGTTCAGATACTTTGCTTTGTTGGATCATTTTTTAAAAAGAATTCAAGTCCTCCATAATGAGAAACAAAATGTGATCCCTCATATATTTTCCTTTCCAGCTGACAAAAAGCTAATATCTAGCATCATCCCACACACATTTTATTCACAGTTTAACCACCCATCCTACCATAATAGTGCTAGTTCTGTGTGTTGTCTCTTTGATCATAGGGTAGGTGATGAGACCCAGAATATCCAATACCCATTATCTTCTCGGTTCATCATCATCATCCCTCATCAACTGCTGTGTCATATATCACAATTTCCCTCTCCCTGTATTTTCCCTGATCCTTTTTGAAATGTAATGTTGTATTACTTTTGCTCCATACCAGTAACGCATTGATCTGGAACTGTTCAGCAATAATGTACAACATGGTAGGTTACTGAGTGACTCATAACTATGGCCAATTGACTGAATATTTTTCAGCATGCTCCTACTGAGGCGCTCTGTAAATAAATTGAATTATTCTTGATTTTTTTCCCTGGTATTTCATGCCAGGAGACTCCAGTCACATATTTACAATAATCCAAACTACAAGACAGTGGTCAGCTACCAGGTAACAGCACATACAGTGTGAGGCTGTCGTCTAAGAGAAATTCATGCAAGTGCCAATATAGAAAGCTTGTACAGACTTACATTCAATTATAGCAGTACAGCATGGAGCTAACTCCTATACCATTTTCACACCACTGCCATTGTTTTCTTTGTTTCCTCATTATTGATAGACCCCCCCCACACTAAACCAGGCCAAGGCATAGGCAGTATTGGGCTAGGAAGGCTGCACCCATCAGCAGCTGCTATGGAGGGATAGTGGTAAGCTAGGGACATGGGGGAAGTAGGCTAGCACCAGGAAGTGAGGCTGGTGCCTGGACCTGTGAAAGGAGAGGCTGCAGCATTCCTAAGACTACTCTGGAAGCCATGATCCAGATTCCCCACTCCTCTCCTTTGGGCATGGAAAGCCACAAGAGATGCAAAGAATTTTATATTATTTATTTTTTATAACTGGAGATATACCAATCTCCTAGAACTGGAAGGGACCTTGAAAGATCATCAAGTCCAGCTCCCTGCCTTCACTAGCAGGACCAATTTTTGCCCCATATCCCTAAGTGACCTCCTCAAGGATTGAACTCTCACAACCCTGGGTTTAGCAGGCCAATGCTCAAACCACTGAGCTATCCCTCCCCCCACTGACAGGCTAAGTGGATACTCCTGAGCCTGTGACCATACCCCAAACAGAAGGTCCACTGCCTTGTAGGAAGCAAATCTGGGAGGAGTATAATTTGGAGTGGTCACTGGATACCGTAACCCCTCTCTGGGCCCTGGGTCAGGCCCAGTGGAATGAGAGGGTCTGAGTCCCCTTACCTTACTCCCCCGTACCATTCCCATGACAGAACCCTAAAGGAAGTGGAAGAGACCTTTGGGATGGATTGAGGCTTGCTGCATATAATTTGGATAGAGTCCTCTCCCGATCAATCGGGCTGGAAAAATCTGTGGAGCACTACCTGACCATTAGGCCAGCTGGCTATCAGACTGACCCGCTGCATTTATTCAGAATGCTATTCTGAACTAGTTGTAATTAGGCAGTTACTTCCCCAATCAGTTGTGTCCAGGCACATTACAAGCAAAGTGCACATCTCTACACCCCAACATATTTGTTGAGGCTTGTCTAAATCAGAAGACTATATTGCTTTGGAAGTATAACACGCTTGAAAGGAAGGTTTGTCTCACTAGCTGATTTTAGTAGCAACCAGGATCACCCCTTTATTACTAACATTGAGCATCTGGCTTCATACTTTGTTTTCCCTTGTAGCCTGAGTCAATAGCAGCCTAGTTTTCAAAAGGGGTTTATGGGGGATAGATCAACTAGTTGGTTAAAAATAAGAACTTTCACCCATTTGTAGAAACAACCTTAAACCTTAAAAAATGTTTAACTTCTTGGCTCATCATCATCATCATCCCTCATCAACTGCTGGGTCATGTATCACAATTTCCCCCCACCCCGTCCCCTTCCCCATCTTTTTTAAAATGCCATGTGGATTACGTTTGCTCCATACTAGTGACACATTGATCTGGAACTGTCCAGCAATAATGTATAACACTCTAGGTTACTGAGTGACATAAAACTATTGCTGATTGAATATTTTTCATCACACTCCTACTGCAACTCTGACCTGGTCAGGGGAGAAGGCCCTGACCTTTATACATTCTTCCCCTCCTTGGTTACCCCCTTGGGGACCAATCTTTTTTACTGTGGTGTTTACTGTGGAGGCTATGGGTGGGGGCTTCTGCATCTCTTCCAGTGTTTCAAGCAAGGGACCATATGGGAACTGGCCTGGAGAGCCCAAGGGAAAAGGAAATTCATGGGGATTATCCCTCTTATAATTATAATAAGAAGGACACAAGTCAGCATCCTCCTTTGACACAGCCTCCCTCCCCCAGCTACAACTCTCTCTACTTGCAGCCACTGTTTCCTTCTGCTCTCCCAACATGGCTCTGAGAGCACAACTTTGTCTCTTCCGTTCCCTGTGATTTGACTGAGTTTTATTCTGGGATTTCTTTGGTAAGGCTTTAACCGCTGCCTCGGTTTTTGTTTTGTTTTGTTTTTTTGTCTGCTTTTTTTTATTTACAGACTTGTTGTTTTAGATTTTACTTTTTTTATAGTTACACACTTGCTTTTGCAGTGCCACTATTTCTGGTGCCTGAATTAGGCTGGTAGCCCAAAGGGTGTTTGATTTTGCTTTTAGGCTAATTATTTCTTTATTTTATTTTTTTAAGCTTTTTATTTTTGCCTTTCACTGATTAATTAATTTATTGTATTTCTTTATTTATTATTGCTACCATTTGCTTACAGAGCTGCAGGAATGCCTCAGGGCCAGTGAAGGCTTCAGGCTTCCAGGGTCCATTACCATATTCCTGTACAAAATCTGTCAACCTGTTACCCAAATCCATTTCCATCTTTTCAGATATTTCCTTTCCTTCTGACATTTGTTTTTACTTGACCAGGCTATCAGCCTGAGCCCTGAGTCCCAGTAACAGAATGTATTCATAAACTGACTCGTGGACTATGATATGGAGAATTTACAGATTGCTACCCCGCTCCACCATCCTCCTCTATTGCCGCAAACCACTTGTACCAATTGTCCCCTCCTCTCCACCTCTCTTGGCTGGCTCACCACATCTGTTACCCATGGTTTTATGAAACCCAAAGCAGTGGTAACTTAACTGTATTTTTTTTTTAGGCAGTGTCAGGAATAAATGAATGGGGACACAGCTCCTTTGTCTGATAAATGATTGGTACAAACCAGAGTGTTTTTACCTAAAACTACTTTTTATTAGGCTTTAAGCACATACACATGTATGCTATAGCAACAGGTCTAGAGCATCCCAAGCATTATAGTTACCCAAAGTTTGAGATGGTTTTGAGTGATTACCAGCCGGACTTCCAGGGGCCCTCCTTTCAGTCAGCTGATAGGGAGTTTATGTGTTAGCTCCTTACCCAAAGAAAAGCTTCCTTGGACTGCTCCGAGATATTTATTTTTATTTAATTTTTATAGCTAATTTTTATAAAACATATAACTTATAGCAACCCCTACTGGGTTGCCACAGTAACCCCTACTGGGTTATCAATTTTTAAAATTTTAATAAATTATTTATTATTTTTATTAGAAAAGCAGTATTCATATTTTAGTTATTACAATAATAAAACTTATATGTTAGGGGTACTTAGAACCAAAGTTGCTGTTTATTTACTTTTTTTAATTTTAATTAGCAAATCTGCAACTGCCGCAATTTGGCCTTGCCTATGAAAGCCCTAACAATATTTCTAGTGATGTAATCTTTTGCTTTTAATTAATAATGGCTAAATACACCCAAAATTGCTGTTTTAAAGTTACACTGGTACATCAAACTGGCAGAGGCAGACGACTGGTAATTTCGAAAGAAAAAGACTAACAGTTTGGCCAAAAAGCTAGATCTGATCTAAATATGATGGCTTCCTATCCCATAAGCTGGAGTTTGAATGAAGGAAAGAAACTGCAATTAACTTAAAGGAAAAAATAATAGTGATAAAAAGAAACAACAAGGCACACATGATTTTTTTTCTTTTTAATGTTTTCAGTTGATTAATGTAACAACCTGGAAGTGATCAGTGTGAAACTGTTTGGGCCATTAACAAAACGCATAATTCCAGTGCTATAGCATTAAAAATAGTGCCAGAGAAAATGATTTAGTGCCAAACTTCCCAGAACACCTGGTGCTAGGGAAACATTCTTCTCTGCTTGCTCTGTTATTAGATTGAATCCACCCCTAGGCTTTTCTCCCTGGAATATGCCATACTTTGAGATGTGTATCATTAGTGCCTCTCTGCTGAAGTACTATACAGTATAGTCATTTGTCTCCATCCAGCAACCAGTGCTCAGTTAGGGTGCAATGTTCTTTACTGCCTATGCAAGACCTTTCATCCTATTTCACCTTCACACAATCTTTATAAGGCAGATTCTGTGACCCTGGCTCATGCTGAATAGTAATTACTCACACACAATTAGTTCTGTTGGGTTTCTAGTTCTTTTGCACAAGGGCACTGGATATTCAGGTTAGGGTTGGGGCAATCATTGTCAGATAACATAGGCACTGAACTAACCTGAGGCCTGACATTTGAACTGAACTTTTATGTCCGGTGAAGTATGGAATAGTTTGGTATTTAAAAAAAGTCTTTAAATGTTCATGTGGTTTCCACTTCCTGAGAGGAGTTGGGTCTAGGAATGGATCTACAATAATCATAATACCCAGCTCTTATATAGCACTTTCCTCAGTGGATCTCAAAGCTCTTTACAAAGAAAGTCAGTATCATTATCCCCATTTTACAAATGGGGGAACTGAGGCACCAATAAGTGAAGTTACTTCCCAAAGGCTAGCAGCAGAGTTGGGACTAGATCCTAAGCCTTCTGTAGCCCAGGCCCCTGGTCAAGCCACAAGGCCACAACAGTAACATTGCAAAATAATGTCATAATGCTGATTATATTGTATTGAATTTATTTTACAGACTCTATAAGCCAAAATGTTTACCCCTTCTAAACATCAGTGCCATTGATATTAGATGTGGCCCTGAGCTATAGCTTTTGGATGTGGTTAGGGATCCTGGTTTTGAAACCCCCTCTTAAGTTCAGGGCTGTTCAGATTAAGCATTTTTGCTTGATGCAGTACAGACAGGTACTAGCCAGATAATTCAGCTGCAGATCCAGGTCTGTGGTTCCTGGCTACTCCATAGTTGAAGGGTTTTAAATACAAAATTTTGGTTTGGCCCATTATTACAGCAAGAGCGAGCTGTATTGGGGCACACTCCGTCCCCATCCTCTGAAGCCCCAGAAACCTCTCAGATTGTCAGTAGGTGGCAACTTGTATGAATTGCTTTATATTCCATTCACCAACACCAGTATAGTCTTGTGAAGCAAAGTATTTACAGTGGTTCTTGTTCAGCTAGTCCACCGTGTTCTGAGATCTCAAGGAAGGGAGACCTCTGTTCCTCCGTGGCCCTGTGGGAAAGGACCAAAGGGCCAAAAACAGTGCTGGGGACTTGCCCAGGATTTTGACTTCCTCAGTCGTGGTGATCAAGAGACAGACCGGGAAACTGATGTGAGGATTTAGCATCCAAGTGATGGAGCAGACTCTGCAGTGGTTGGTGGAGTTGCAGAAAGAGCTGCAACAGACTATGCAGTCCTTCCAGGAATCTAATCAATTGGAGAGACAATCCCGACTGGCGTGGCACGTGGCACAAAAGAAGAGTCTGCAGGAATTTATCAGGGAACAAGGGTAAGTACAGCATCAGTTGCTTCAGAAACTGGTGGGTCCCAGTATGGGGAACAGCATTTGGATACAGGGGGGTCAGCCTGTGTAATATGGTGCCAGCAGATGACCCCAATGCAGTTCTAGTGACATTTAAAAGAGTAGCAATGGGAACCATCTGGGACACAGGAATATGGGCCCTCTGGTTAGCACCCTATTTGCGGGGAGGCTCCGGCAGCTATATGGCCCTGAGCAGTGGACAGTCCAGAGACTGTGATGATGATAAGGAGGCCACATTAGACTGCATGGGCCTGTCTATGGAGAAGTACTGACAGAAGTTTTGAGCTGCTAGATGGGCTGGAGGTGTATGGCCCAGGGTATTTACCCAAAGACTGGGCTACCCATTGGTTAATGCAAAAGATACAATACACAGAGTGTACTGTATCTTTTACAGGAATTTACAGGGATAAAGCCTGCTGAGAAGAAAAGGGAGAAGACCAGATGAACTTCCTATGGGAAGTTGGAAATTACCTGACTAGGACCTTGGGGATGTGGCAAAGATAAATGGCAACCATCTTGGTGAAGGTGGGGAAGAGATGGGAGAGCAGCCTAGTGGGCACAGCATCAGGGTGTTCGCTGGCTATGAAAGATGTGGTAAAGCCACACTAGATCCTGCCAGGGGAAAGGCTTGAGGCTGGAGTGCATCCATGGGGAGAGAAGACTCTGCCCAATGGCCAAGATACCCCTGGAGGTCCAGGTAAAGTCCAGATGGAAATGAGTTGGGGTTGTGGATAGGTTGCCCCATTTGGTGGTATTAGGGACAGACTGGATCCCCATCCCCTTTAGGAAGAAAGTAGGAATCTGGAGTCCATGGCAAAAGGCAACTGAAGCATTGGGGAGGATAGAAAAAGGGCTCCAAGTAGGAGAACAGGGGAACCCTAAACAACAGGATACAAGCCAGCAGGTGAAAAAGTAAACACACATTCCCAAGGAGAAAATGGAAAGAAGGAAGAACTGGCTGAGCAGGCATTAGGGCAAAAAGGAAGCCCAGAAATATCAGAAGGGGGTGGGCTGTCCACAGAACGTTCGCTCCCTCTCGCTCTCTGAGAAGAGGAACCTTGAGATATGTTGATATCACTAGGAAAACAAGAGGCCATAGAGAAAAACGGTGATGAAGAGATAGAACATGCCTTGCCCCAAAAGAAAGAGGGTAGGCAGGAGGAGATCAGATCCTCAAATTGCCCCTGGTGTGAAGACCAGTGGGCTAAAACAGAATGATGGGGATGTCCTCCACCCATTAAATGTGACTTCTGTGGGTGGAGGTGGGCAAAGGTACCCAGTGCCTTCTCTAAAGAAGGGAAGGTGCAAGGGAAAAGGAACCTCAACAGTCAACAGTTGGGGGAGGTGTGTGAGAACGTGCTAGGAGATAACAGGAGTTGGGCCCTAACTCTGATCACTTAGGGCCCAATCAACTCTCCTGGAGAAAGCTGATGGGGGATGTGCAGTTAATTAACTCATCAGGCTGGGAGGGTTGATTAACCAATTATCCATCAGCTGAGGGGTATAAAAGAAGTCACAGGAAGGTAGTGAGTGTGGGGGGACCTAGGCTAGCTGAGCTCAGTATGGTCTGAGATCTGTTTCTCTAGGGCTCTCTGGGAAAGGGCCAAAAACAGTGTAAATATTTTACTGCACAAGACTGTATTGCTGTTGGTGATGGGACTATAAGTAAATTCACACAAGATGCCACCTACCAGACAGTCTGAGAGATTTCTGGGGCATCAGAGGATGGGGATGGAGTGTGCCATTAAATGTGGATTTCAATCTGAGTTTGGACTCAAGGTCTGTGGCTAGAAAATCATAGGAACAACCCTGGTCTGCACAAAGCCTGAGATAGGCACCCAGGCTCCCTGTACAATGCAGGGGGAGAGAGAGGTGCCTTAGAATGTGATCCACAACATGCAGCATCCTAGGCAGGTCACTGGCTAAACTAGCCAGTGGGAGATGTCAAAAAGAGGGGAGTGTCCTAAGCCCTGCCCTCAAGGACAGAGGTGCCTAAGCCCGGCTGGCAGGGAGGTGCCCCTCTTTTCTAGCACTCCGTGACTGGGGATGCCTCTCCTGGAATGAGGCAACTTAGATGCCTAAGGAGGAATTATCCATTTTATAACTTTTAGCCCAGTGGTTAGAGCATGTGCATAGGATGTGGGATATCCAGGTCCAATTCCTCGCTTTGGAGCCAAGATTACAAAGTCTATGGCAAAATATTAGAATAGGACCAGATCTCTTGCATCTCAGTCCAGTGCCTCAGTAACAAAAAAACAAAAGAAAACAACGACCCATTTTCAGAGATTTGAATGACAAACTCCAAGGGGAACTCAACCACCCTTCCCTGTGAGTCACCTCTTTACCAATCCATCTGTCCTCTCCTCCACAGCAAGCCCAAGGACCTCCCTTTGGTGTCTCCTGGCAACCTGCCTTCCCTCTGTTCTTTCTTCAGCATCAGGGGATTTGCAAACTTTGTAGTTGTGTGAACATCCTCCCTCTATTTAAATAACATTGTGAACCTGCTCCCTAAGCTATGTCTGCACGGTCCAGAATCTGATGAGAAGGTTTCATATACCTCTTATAAAGAGAGCAGCACACTGCAGAAAAAGGAGACAGAAGAGTGTTTTCATAATGTGCACTGCTTCTTCTGCTGTTCGTTCAATAAAGGAGAGAGACATTGTCCTGACTGCTGCTCTAGCTCCTGCTGTGCCAAACACCAACTCCAAGGACACACTGGATGCTGGGCAGCTTACATAGATCATAGATATTTGAACAAGTATTGTCCACGAGTCCCTCTTGAGCTGCCAGTACAGGGGCAAGGATTGTCTTTTTGTTCTGTTTTACAGCACTCCGCTTAGTTGGGTTCTGATCCATGACACGCGCTCCTAGGTTCTATGATAATACAAATAATAAATAGGAATCATTCTGGGTTGGCAGGCCTAGGAAAGGTGTTTTGAAGGTGGCTTTCTGTTCTCTTGGGGCTTGTCTTCACTGGAGTTTTTTTCCCTCAAGTTAATTAATTGCTAGACATTGTTAACACCATTGAAAGACTAGTGTGGACACTTCCCAATCATTTGTTGAAGGCTGCAAACTTTTACCCTAGGCGGATCCCTTGACTAAAGAACAAATGTTTGGGGAGAATTTTCAGTAGACTTTGCAGATGGAGACAACCCTTAAGTGACTGCTGCTGATGTCAACAGGCCATTCCTCTCCGTGACACTGGCTGGTGTACCAATGATCCCAACTGTGTCCTGACCCTGGTCCTCAGCTGTAACTCCTATACCATGCTGCAGAATGAGGAAAACTCCAGACTTCTGCCAGACCTTGCTGTACACCTGAATTAACTTTACATGAGAAGTAATTTGCAGACTCCATTCCTTCTCCCCTGCAGAGTGCTGGTGGTTTCTTAATGTAAATTATTAACTTAATTGTCAGTTAATTTGTCCTTAAAATCTACCTATGCCCACAGCAATACTAAAAATTCAGATTAGCAGCTGAATTCTTGGTGGTGAAGCCAAATCAGATCTCAGGGGGTTTACCCATCATTAATTTGAATGCACTCCACAGTATGTACCAAATGATCCTTTTTAGAACAGTTTCCTGTCCTACTGGTGCTTACATTTGAGCTTTGTGTGCACTGAAAATGTTTTGCCTGCTGCTAATCTGCACTTCTGTTTTGTGGATATTGGCACATAATAAAGTGTATAACAGAACAATATCGCCTTGTTTCTAAGCATTGATTATTGTTCCATATGTCTTGACAAAGGCAATACAAGTCATGTAAATGGATTGGCTAGTACATTTCCAGGTGCAAATACATTTTCCTTTTGGTGAAAAATCAAGAGAGAAACAACAGGAACCTATAAATAGAGCTGGGCAAAATGTTTCAGATAAAACTTTTTTTTGGAGATTTGCATTGACCGAAACATTTCACGAATGTGTATCCAATTTGGCAAATGGTTTTGGTTGAAGCAAAAGAAGGAAACATTTTGGAAGTGGTGAAAGGAAACTTCAATTTCAATTTTTTCAAGTCATAGTAGATTCACAAAGCCCCATAGCCCTGTGGATCAGGTACTCAGTTGGGATGTGGGAGACTCAAGTTCATAGTCCCTACTCTGAACCCAGGTCTTTTTTCACCAATTGGCTATGCCAGGGTGGGTCTCTAATTCTATTGAAGCTGTTCCACTTCATATAAAATACTTAAATATTCACTGGAGCAAGGACCCCCTCCCAGGTGAGTGTATTTACCTTTCTCCACTGCCTTGTGCAATCATTTACACCAGTTCATAGTGAGTGCAAAATACTCCCATCCTGCTCTGGTAGCTCTTGCATTCTCTTTAAAGCAGTGTCAATTACTGTGCTCTAGGTAAGGTAAGAGAAAATTAGGCCCTACATATTTCACACTTGATGTTTAGAAAATTAAGTCATCCTCTCCAATTTAAAAGTATTCTCTTCTTACCCCCAGTCTTTCCTGCTTTTTCTTATCTTTGCTGCCTTAGTAACTTTGAAACCCAGCTTAATGCTAATGCATTGGTTGAGTTACAGAGTTCTTTGATAAAGTAGAATCGATACACTAGGGAATTACCTAATTCTATTCTATTTCCTAGTCCCTGCTCAGCCCTGTAATGAGTTCCTGCATAAATTAAAGGAGAATTAATTGTGTGACATGTAGGACCAGGTGTTGTGGATTTTACAGATACGTTTTGCTGATGAAATCCAATAAATGTGTTTAGTTTTTCTTTGTTTACTATAACAGTTTCCCAAGTTTCCTCACAGAGAGGCACTTGCTAATGTGATTTCATGCATAATAATCAGATCAGGGTAAGGTTGCATAACAAGAAAGAACTTACGTCTATCCTCTCTAGGTAATAGTCAAGTAAGTCAGTCAGGAAATCAGTCTGCTTTCAAATAGGGTATATTTAAAAATTTATGATGCAATGATATCTTATACTCCCTCAGTTTGCAGGAAAGATAGTGGTTTAGTGAAGTGTTGACCCACAGCCTAACAAAATGGTGATGCAATTGCCACCATATAGTATGTAACTGAGACATCGATACAATACTAGCCTTATTCCTAATTGTTTTATTAGTAATGGTTATTTATGGGACAATGGATCTCTCTGTTTCTACAGCTCACACAGTTTGAATCTGAAGCAGCCCTGTATAATCCTAAAGGAAAAGAGGGCATATTACATTTTTACATCAGCCACATGAGTCCTCTTTTTCTTTTTCTAGGTCAGGGAGCAAATTAGAGAAGCACTGTTAATGTCACAGTGGATAAGCTTGTGTCAGTGTTTCAATATTTTGTGGGGAGATATCTCTCAGGATCACCTCCGCTCTCCTCCCCCCTCCCCTCAACAATTAATTAAATAACAATGCTTTCAAGGAGCCTACACACAGTGCTTCTTGCTGGATCAGGAGGGCAGGTTGCAGCTTTTGTGGTAGCTTATTATTTTTTATTTGTATTATTGTAACAACAGGGTCCCACTGTGATAGGCTCGTCAGTGCTACTCTGAGTTTCATTCCGGTGGGATCAGACTAGAACTTCCAGAGAGCATGGTCTAGTCTCTAAAGCAGTGACGCTCATCCTTTTCAGACTACCATACCCCTTTCAAGAGTCTGATTTGTCTTGCGTAACCCCCAAGTTTCACCTCACTTAAAAAACTTCTCGCTTACAAAATCAGACAAAAAATAGAAAAGTGTCAAAGCACACTATTACTGAAAAATTGCCAACTTTCTCATTTTTACCATATAATTATAAAATACATCAATTGGAATATAAATATTGTACTTACATTTCAGGGTACAGTATAAACAAGTCACTGTGTGTACGAAATTTTAGTTTGAACTGACTTCGCTAGCGCTTTTTATGTAGCCTGTTGTAAAACTAGGCAAATATCTAGATGAGTTGATGTACCCCCTGGAAGACCTCTGCATACCCCCAGGGGTACATGTACCCCTGGTTAAGACCCACTTAAGAGCTTCTACCTCTTTCTGACTTGGCAAAAGAGAGCCTGAGTTTGGCTCCCCATTTCAGGTCCCACTCAATGACATAGCAGCATGTTGTGCTGTAACGACTTCAATATTAAACTGGTGTCCAGATTGCAAAAAACCCTGTCACCACTGCAGTTAGGTTTGACAGCAGGCTCATCAAGGAGATGAAGGATTTAATGGGCATGGAGACTGACTTGCCCTCTCAAAGCCTGATCCAAACATCCATAAGTCCAGGGGAGTCTTTCAACTGAGTTCAACAGATTTTGCATCAGACCCTAAGTCCCTTTAGACAAGGGATGAGGCGAATTCATGGGGGTGTGTGGGGAAGCTTGCACTGGGAAATGTATCTGTTCTGCAGACAGACAGAGAATTTCAGTTTCAAGGACTCCAACATCAATATGAAATTCAATTTTTACTGGAAAGAAAAAATTAAAAAGCAAAAAATAAATCTTAAAGAAGTGGATAAAAGAGCATAACTTTCCACAGGCATTTCTAGTCTGAAAGACAGAAAATAGTTTCGTTGGATGCTGAGTTGAAAGAGTTCACGAGCGAATATGCCAGTTGGCAGTTATTTGGCTTGAATGATGCCGTCCCAGAGGAAAGCATCAGCTCATAAAACTTTCCTTCTGGCGGCTCTTGGATTCCTGTTAATTAATTGCAAGGAGGCATTTTTTAAACTAGAGGTGTGCCAAGTAAGATATGATAGTTCCTGAAACACTTGCAGTTGCCAAGTTGCTGATATTATTGCTGTCTTCTTTCAAGGACTAGTTCCAATCTATCAGAGCAGCTGCATAATGGTGATGATTCCTACTACAGGTGTACCACAGAAAATACTGGAGGGGAAGGGACTGTCAGAGGGAGCACAAGATGGCAACTCCACTGAACATAAAAGTTTGCAACATAATTTACTGGTGCAGTGATTCGCTTCTCTAGAATGCTGAGGAATGAAACCTAGTACCCTGAGAAAGCTACATCTGGACAAGAATGCAGCTGCTGGTCTGTTCACTAACACTGTGAATGCATCCCTCCATTTCATTGCTCTGCATTAAAGCATAGTCTCCCGATGATCACATTCTGATTTTCAAAGCTGTGAACGGTATTGGCTCTAGCTACTGGAGGCAGTCGTCTCTCCTTCCACGATGATGACCTCATACAACAACTTTGCTTTCTGTGTTGTCTTGTCTAAATAGACTGTAAGCTTTTGGGGTCAGGGTCTGCCTCTTACTATGCATGAGCCTAACACAATGGACCCTAACCTCAGTGGGGCCTGTAAGTGCTTCTCTAATACTATAATAATGGGAGAAACAGGGCTGTTGCCAAATGGGAGACGACTCAGAACCATAGGCTGAGCCAAATGCTTCTCCAAGACTACAGAACCCCTTGCCAAATGTAATAAGAATAACTGACACCCTCTTCACATTCAAAACTAAATGTGGAACTAACACATTTGATTTTTGTTTTCAACAGTAACCCTGTCAAACACATTAGCAGCCTCACACTTTATATTTATTTACAAAAAAAAAAAATCCCACCAATAACTTTAAGTTTGCTCCTGCCAGCAGAGCTGCAACAGACAGAGATTTTGAGAAGATATTGAAGATGCACAGATACCACAGTGATGGACAACCTTATAAAACCCTAGATTAATAGACAGCAATTGGTGTAGTAGTCATGTGGCATTATATAGTATGGTACAGTGAATTTATTGGAACACAGCATCATTTTCAATATGCATTCTCAACAAGAGAAAAATGGAACAAATGCTACAATGATCTAAATAAGCTGTATTTTGTCAAGATTAGAGGGAAAAAAGCAAAGTGGAATCTCAATGTTTGTAGCTGTGAGCCCCACAGAGCCATAGAAGGAGATCGTCACTTTGAATTTTTAAATCAAAGTTGTTCCTTAAAGAGAGCAGAGGAATAATAGGTGGCAGAAAACTTGGTCAGCTGTTAATGGTGCCATTCTGTTAGCAAGATGTAGGAAAAAGAAGATAATGATTATCACCAAGTATGAGAAAAATGGGGAAAAAATAAACTAGAATTTCAAAGCCATGAAAGAACTGGGGAGGCAGTTTTTCATCCACCTTTTTCCACATCTGACTAATACATCATAGCAGAGAGATCTCAGTAGAGACACAGTTTGAAGACATTGATGACAGCTAACAGAAGTACAATTTTCTTCCAAAAGTGACCATGCATTTTGATCTAGTATTCAGGCTGATACAATTCAAAAATACAAAAATTACAGCCCTTATTCAGGGAACTACTTAGACAAGTGCTTGACTTCAATGGGATTTAAGCCCAGGTTTAGAATTAAGCACGTACTAAAGTGCTTTCCTCACTAGAGATGCTGCCTGAGTTGGGGCCTAAGTTAAAGTAAGTGGGTCAAATTCATTCCTGGCTCAGCACCATTGAAGCCCCAAAGTCTATAACTTACGCTTTTACTGTTATCAGCTAAATTTCATTGAATTAATGTTTTGAATGTTCTTATTTTCAGGACCTGTTCCTACTCTTACGGAAGCTAAACTCCAATTCATATCCATAGAAGGACAAGGCCCAGTATGAACCCCAGTATATGTGAACTTGGAGTCACAATCTGATTGCAATGGTTGGACCTTGGCAAGACTAGGTCTATGGGTTGTGTCTGAAAAAGCATCTAAGAACTTTATTTCATTAGAAAGTTATGCTGAGTTAGAACATGAGCTTGAGGAATCGTGTTCACCAATACGATATTGCCCATGATTTTGCAGTAAGTGTGGACAGGGACAAGTCATGCCAGATGATATACTCTACTGGGACAAGGGTTTATCTGTGACCAGATGACATGATATTGAACATGATTTCTCTCTGTGTACACTGACTGCACGGTCATAGTCAGAGTCCTATTACTGGACACGACATCTCAAGGTCATGTTTTGACTCAAGGTTATTTTATAGTGAGGAAAAGCCTTCAAAGTTCAGACACTTTTCAAATTTTTCGAGGACCATATACGAGGACAAAGGAGACAAGACCCCCCAGAAGCAGCCTGAGAGCTCTTCACCAAAAGACATGTATGAGAAGGCAGATGAAGAGTCTTGAAGAGCAACCCTTGACTGCATGTAACCAGTACTCTAAGGCCTGGTCTACACTAGGACTTTAAGTCGAATTTAGCAGCGTTAATTCGAACTAACCGCTCAACCGTCCACACCAGGAAGCCATTTAATTCGAACTAGAGGGCTCTTTAGTTCGAATTTGGTACTCCACCCCAACAGGTGGAGTAGCGCTAAATTCGACATGGCTAGCTCGAATTAGGCTAGGTGTGGATGCTAATCGAACTTAGTAGCTCCGGGAGCTATCCCACACTGCACCACTCTGTTGACGCTCTGGACAGCAGTCCGAGCTTGGATGCTCTGACCAGCCACACAGGAAACGACCCGGGAAAATTTGAATTCCTTTTCCTGTCTGGGCACTTTGAATCTGGTTGGACATCGGGGCGAGCTCCGCAGCACCTGCAACAATGCAGAGCTCTCCAGCAGAGGAGTCCGGGCAATCCAAGAATAGAAAGAGGTCCCCAGCATGGACTGACTGGGAAGTCATGGATCTGATCGCTGTGTGGGGCGAGGAGTCTGTGCTCTCGGAGCTGCGCTCCAACAAGCGGAATGCAAAGACCTTCGAGAAGGTCTCCAAAGCCATGATAGACAAAGGATACAGCCGGGATGCGATGCAGTGCCGCGTGAAAGTCAAGGACCTGAGACAAGGTTACCAAAAAGTCAGAGCGGCAAACGGACGCTCCGGAGCACAGCCCCAGACATGCCGCTTCTACGAGGCACTGCATGCCATTCTCGGTGGGTCTGCCACCACTGCCCCACCAGTGACCGTGGACTCTGAGGATGGCATAGTGTACCTGGACAGTTCCTCGGCGATGTTCGCCGATGGGGAAGATGAGGAAGGGTTTGTGGAGGACGGCGCAGGCAACAGCGAACACAATACCGCTTGCCCTGACAGCCAGGATCTCTTCATCACCCTCACAGAGATCCCCTACCAACCGTCCCCGCCCGTTAACCCGGACTCAGAATCAGGGGAAGGATCAGGCGGTAAGTGCTATAAACACGGAAACATTTATTTTTTTAAAAAACGGTATAGAAAAAAATAGAAATACTATATAAAAAAATTTAAATGTCAAACTATATAAATAGTAGGTCCACACATATAGGGATTGAACAATAATCCTCTTGGGACAGTTCAACAAAGCTCTCAGAGAGCTGCTCAAAAAGCCTCCGCAGGAGGTTCCTGGGGAGAGGTGCCTTATTGGGTGCTCCATGGAAGCACACTCTTCTGCGCCAGGACATCCTAATGTAGAGAGGGATCATCGCCTCCACCAGCATTGCTGCATATGGTCCTGGTCTGTGCAGGTCTTCCCTTAGCATCCGCTCTCTCTGACTCCGAGTGACCCGCCTCAGGGTGATGTCGTTCTGGACAGGCTGCATCTAAGTAGGGCAATTAGTGTATTGTTACTATTGTTAATGGTTTAAAATTAGGTTGCATAACAACGACCCTCGCTTAACAGCCACGTGCTGGAGGCCACAGAGAACAAGCATACATTGATCTTTCCCATGCACTGGCGGGAGGGGCTGGAAAAGGCTCAGCCTTTCTGCTTTCCAGATTGCCTTTAGCAGGAGAGCACAGCTATCCACTAACTGATAAGCATGATCTACTTTAAGGCTTACCAGGACTGTCTGCAAGACGGATTCAGCTGTCTCTCCCCACTTGTCTGCTCTCCTGTGCAATGGCGCCGCCAATGAGAGCGTATTCCGAAATCTCGAACTTGTCCTGAGATCTCGTGGAACTTGGTGCCCTGTATGGTCTTGTTCAGAGAAACTGACTAGACTGTGTTCACTGTTCGCAAACATGTATCTGTTCAAGGAAATCACTTACTGTTTCCCATCACACAGCTTCTGCTCTTTCCCGGACTGCCCCGGCATCCCCCTCGCAGAGGCTGGCTCAGATTAGGCGGCGAAAGAAAAAGACTCGGGACGAGATGTTCGCGGAACTGATGGCCTGCTCCAGAGCCGAGGCGGCCCAGCAGAGCCAGTGGAGGGAGACCCTCTCTCAGCAACAGCGCTCACACAGCGAACGGGAGGACAGGTGGAGGCAGGAAGACCAGCAGGCGACTCAAACGCTGCTTGGGCTAATGAGGGAGCAAACGGACACGCTCCGGCGCCTTGTTGATGTTCTGCAGGACCGCAGGCAGGAGGAGAGAGCCCCCCTGCACTGTATCTGCAACCACCCTCCAACGCCAAGAAGTCCTGTCCCCCCCTCACCGAAAATTACAAGATGGAGGGGCGGTAGGGGCCGTGAGAACTGTCACTGCACCACAGCTGAGCGCTAATGTACCACACACCTCTGACGCTATAACTGTGTAGAAGCGCTTCCCTTACAGGGGATCACCCAGTCCCAAATCCAAGTTTCATCACCCCACTATGTAGTAGATTAATAAAAGCTGTTTGCTGTTGTTCACTCTTTCCGTCACGTCTTTCGTGTCAGAAGACTGTGTATGTAGGGGGGGGGGGGCAGGGGATTTATAATTGCACGGGATAGCCTACTTTAGCAGGGTACAGACTATCGGGGGCAGGATCAACTGCAGGGCACACACAGACTGCAGTCAGTAGTCACCAGGGTCACTCTGTGTGGTGTATGCTGCCCCGGGTCATTCTGTGATGGGTACGCTTGTCCACGGTCCTAGCGCCTGCCACCCCCTAATGTTAAGGCATGCTGCCCTTACCATGCACTTCCACCGTAGGCGCGATCCTCTCCGCTGCCCTGAGCCCCAACAAGAGCCCTCATCCACGGACAGATACTCACCCTTCCCCCACACCCCTCACCCCTTCCTACGCCCAAACCCACAGCCCAGAGCCTGCATCCAAATCCCTATCCAAAGACGGCACCACTCGCCCCTTCCTGCAAACCCACCCCTACATGCACAACCACTTGAAACCGTCCCCCACCCCAGAGACCTATGTAGGAGCAGGAGGCTGTCCGTCCTGTATTGTACAAGCGGTCTGTACATCAGTGCACACCGTACCCAGCACAGTATGCGTCCATGTTTCAAACCCTGAACAGAAATGCAAAGTAAAAGAAAGATTTATTAACAATAACTGTTCCGTTTAATTTGTTTTAAAACGTGTTTTGGAAGTGGGGGAAACTTGGAGAACGGGGTATGTAACCGCAGATCTCACTCAACACATAGAGACACAGGCCCAGGATCAGCTTCTCTTAAAATCAAGTGGAGAGTCATAGATTACCCTGCTCTCCGAGGAAACTTGCTTTCAAAGCCTCCCGGATACACAGCGCTTCCCGCTGGGATATTCTTTCGGCACGGGTGTCTGGCTGAGCGTAAACAGCAGCCAGGCGATTTGCCTCAACCTCCCATCCAGCCAAAAAGGTCTCGCCCTTGCTCTCACAGACATTGTGGAGCACACAGCAAGCAGCAATAACTACGGGGATATTCTTTTCGCTGATGTCCGAGCGAGTCAGTAAGCTCCGCCACCTCCCCTTAAGACGTCCGAAAGCACACTCCACCACCATTCTGCACTTGCTCAGCCGGTAGTTGAAGAGTTCCTTCTCACTGTCCAAGGTGCCTGTATAGGGCTTCATGAGCCAGGGCATTAGCGGGTAGGCTGGGTCCCCGAGGATCACTGTAGGCATCTGCACATCCCCAACCGTTATTTTGTGGTCCGGGAAGAAAGTTCCTGCCTGGAGGCGTCTAAACAGACCAGAGTTCCTGAACACACGCACGTCATGAACCTTGCCCGCCCACCCGACGAAGATGTTGGTAAAACGTCCCCTATGGTCCACCAGTGCTTGCAGCACCATAGAAAAGTAGCCCTTTTGGTTAATGTACTCGCTGGCCTGGTGGGCTGGTGCCAGGATAGGGATGTGAGTCCCATCTATAGCCCCACCGCAGTTTGGGAATCCTATCGCGGCGAAGCCATCTATGACGACCTGGACGTTTCCCAGAGTCACTACCTTTGAGAGCAGTTGTTCAACGATTGCGTGGGCTACTTCAATCACAGCAACCCCCACGGTAGATTTGCCCACGCCAAAGTGGTTCGCTACTGACCGGTAGCTGTCTGGCGTTGCAAGTTTCCAGAGGGCTATGGCCACTCGCTTCTGCACACTCAGGGCTGCTCGCATCTGTGTGTCCTGGCGCTTCAGGGCAGGGGCCAGCAAGTCACAGAATTCAAGGAAAGTGCCCTTACGCATCCTGAAGTTTCGCAGCCATTGTGATTCATCCCAGACCTGCAGCACTATGCGGTCCCACCAGTCCGTGCTTGTTTCCCGGGCCCAGAATCGCCGTTCCACACCATGAACTTGACCCATTGCCACCATGATCTCCACTGTGCGGCGTACCCTGCTTTGTGAGAGGTCTGCGCCACTCTCCTCACCGCGCTGCCGGAGCCTCCTCGCCCGATTTCTCAGCAGCTGACTGTGGAAGAGGTGGACGATAAGGTGCGAGGAGTTGACAACGGCCATAAGTGCAGCGATGATCGCAGCGGGCTCCATGCTCGCAGTGCTGTGGCGTCCGAGCTGTAACCGACCAGAGAAGGGTGCGAACAGATTTCCCGCCGGCGCTTTCAAGGAGAGAGGGCGGGAGTGACGGTTCAATAATGACAGTTACCCAAAACCACCCTCGACACATTTTTTCCCCCAGCAGGCATTGGGGGCTCTACCCAGCATTCCAATGGGCAGCGGGGAGTGCGGGAACTGTGGGATAGCTTCCCACAGTGCACCGCTTCCAAAGTCGACGCTGGCCCCGTGAATGTGGACTCAGAAATTCGAATTAGTGTATTTAGTATGGATACACAAATTCGACTTCATAAGGTCGAATCCACAAATTCGAACTAAGTTGATTCGCAATAGTCTTGTAGTGTAGACAAGGCCTAAGAGAGTTTCCAGAAGCTAGGACTGGACAACAGGGGATGGATCACTTGATAAATTGCCGTTCTTTTCATTCCCTCTGATGCATCTGGCACCAACCACTGTCAGAAGACAGAATACTGAGCTAGATGGACCATTGGTCTGACCCACTATGGCCATTCTGATGTTCTTAAAGCTTTTCTGAATCCCTTAAAGAAGGAAATGATTGTTTATTAGTTGTATTCAGTAGTGCTTAGAGGCTGTAATTGAGCAGTAAGCCCAATGCCTTCCCCAAAGCGCTTACAATCTAGACAGACAATGGGTGCAAGGAAGGGATACAACATGCAAGGAGAATGAACAGTGGCAAATGCTGTGAGAATGACACCTGCTTCACTGACCATTTCAGAACATTAGCCAGGGTCCCAGCTTATGATTATTTCTAGGAATGTATAAGGATTCAAGGAGAATCATGGGGTTTTTTTTTCCGCATCAGTTTGTAGATCACCACATTTATACAAAATCTCAAATATAAACTCCACTGAAACCCCCGTGTGTCACCAGGCTTGGTGACAAAATCAAGCAAAACTGTGTAGAATAGCTGCTGTTGTTGGGTAAGGGGGTGGAAAGTATCTGGAGAGTTCAAATGCTCATCAGAAAAGAGAGGTGGGTAGGTAGTTGAGTGAAATTTTAATTGAGTTCTCTGAACCAGAAGGAAAAATAAGAGGAATGTATATGCTATTTTCTCTAGCCACTGGGCTTTATTGTCTAGTCCAGAGGTCAGCAACCTTCAGCACATGGCCCATCAGGATAATCCATTGGTGGGCTGCAAAACATTTTGTTTACATTGACAGTCCACAGGCATGGCCCCCTGCATTCCCAGTGGCTGCAGTTCGCTGTTCCCAGCCACTGGGAGCTGCGGGGGTCGTGCTTGCAGATGGTCAATGTAAACAAAATGTCTCGCAGCCTGCCAGCAGATTACCCTGATGAGCCATGTGCCAAAGGTTGCCAACCCCTAGACTAGTCCATGCCTCACCTACATAAGGAGTAAGGAAAATAAAATAGCCAAGTTACACTCAGTGTCATCTTAGGGCTCGTTTCTATAGTACATTCAATACATGTGGGATTTTCAAAATAAACAAGATTAGTCTAAGAAGAGATGGGCAAATGCCTTCAGGATCCTATTCATTGACAGTGCTTTTTAATGGTGAAATCATAGAATCGTAGGCCTGAAAGGGACCTCAAGAAGTGTTCTAATCCAATCCCCGGTACTCAAGGAAGGACTAAGTATTATCTGGACCATCCCTGATAAATGTTTGTCTAACCTGCTCTATAAAATCTCCAATGATGGAGATTCCACAACCTCTCCAGGCAATTTATTCCAGTGCTTAACCACCCCGACAGTTAGGAAATTTTTCCTAATGTCCAACCTAATTTGCCCTTCCTGAAATTTAAGCCCATTGCTTCTTGTCCTATCCTCAGAGGTTAACAAGAATTTTTTTTCTCCCTTTTCCTTGTAACAACCTTTTATATATTTTATATATTTGAAAACTTATCATGTCCCTTCGCAGTCTTCTCTTTTCCAGACTAAACAAACCTAATTTTTTCAATCTTCCCTCATAGGACATGTTTTCTAGACCTTTAATCATTTGTGTTGCTCTTCTCTGGACTTTCTCCAATTACATAAGCACTAAGTATGTTATTTTATGGACCCATTACAAACTCAGAAGTGAAACTGAATTGGACACAAGCAAGCTCCTATCTTCTATTTCTGCTTTGGATGGAAACCTTGAGATCCCAAATCGGTAGGTTTGGAACCCTCTCTGAGTCTCCCAGACTTTCTCTGAATTTATCAAGCAATCCCAGCTGCTTCTCTTTTCCTCTTCAATAGCTGGTTATCCCCTGGAGTTTCCCCAGACTTCTTTAGTGATCTCCAGCTCTGTGCCATGTTCCCTTTTCTTATGAGTTATTTCTATCTATTCTATATTTGCGTTTTATACTATATCCCATCATAATAGTTTCTGGACACCTTTCACATAAAATCATTAGAGCACCCCAGAGCAGGGGTGGGAAAACTTTTTGGCCTGAGGGTCACATCTTAGTATGGAAATTGTATGGAGGGCCGGCTGGGGCAGGGGATTGGGGTGCACAGGGAGGTGAGGGCTCTGGCTGGGGGTGCAGACTCTGAGGTGGGGCTGGGTATGAGGGGTTTGGGGTGCAGGAGTGTGCTCCAGGCTGGGATGGAAGGGTTTGGAGGGCAGGAGGAGGCTCTCAGCTGGGGCAGGAGATAGGGATGCATGGGGGGGTGAGGCTTTGGCTGGGGGTGCAGACTCTGGGATGGGGCTGGGGATGAGGGGTTTGGGGTGCAGGAGGGTGCTCTGGGCTTGGATCAAAGGGTTTGGAGGGTGATGAGGGCTGGGACAGGGGGTTGGGGCATGGGGGGGTGGGGGCTCAAGGGTGCAGGATCTCAGTGGCGCTTACCTGGAGTGGGTCCTGGGAACAGCGGCCCGTCCCCCTCTGGAGCCAGGGCCACGCCGCTCTGCGCACTGCCCCGTCTGCAGGCACTACCCCCACAGCTCCCATTGGATGTGATTCCCGGCCAATGGGAGCTGCAGAGCCAGTGCTTGGGGCAGGGGCAGCGGGCAGAGCCCCCTGGCTGATCTTGCTTCTGGGAACCTCACAGAGCTGCTGCACATGTGGAGTGGAGCAAGGCAAGCCCCTGACCCCGCTCCCCGGCCGGAGCACCGGAGCAGGGAAAGCTTCCAACCCTGCTCCCCAGCGGGAGCTCGAGGGCCAGATTAAAAGGTCAGATGGGCCAGATGCAGCCTGCAGGCCGTAGTTTGCTCACCCCTGACCTAGACGATATCATCAATTCTCTGGCACTTCTCTCTTTTTGAAGTTAAAATGCCTGGCATATGGTGAGGGTGTTTGTTTTTGGTGGATGTTGGTAGGGGGTTGGAGATACAAGAGGGTGTTCATATTGTGAATGTCACTTATAGTGGAAAGTCTTTCTTAAAGAGGAAGGTTTTACAGTGTTTCCTCAAGATACTCAGACTCTGGGTTTGCCTGATCTCCTCTGGATGATTGTTCCATAGCTGGATTCCCTCAACAAAGAATGCTTTGTCATCATTTCAAACATGGTTTGTCCTGGGCTGTGTGACCTGCATTTTTTGTCAAGGAGAGCAGCTATCATGGAGGATCATATATTGAAATTCAGTCTTTGATGTAGCTGGGGCTTGATCCATTAATTGCTTTGAAAATTAGGACGAAGAACTTAAACTTGCATCAGAAGATGACTGGGAGCCAGTGGAGGGACTTAAGCATGGCCTGATGTACCCACAGCAGTCTGAGCCCTGGAGAAGGCAGGCAGTTCTTTTGTGTACCAGCTGGAGCCTGTGCATTGTCTTCACATTCAGCTTCAGATGCAGTGAGTTCCAGTAACCCAGCCTGGAGGTGACAGATGCATGGATTCCTGGGGCCAGTAATTTCTCTGCCTCTTTCAGACCCTTTTACCTCATCTGATGGACTTTGCTTCATTCAGAACTGTCATTGTTGGTGTTCACCCAAAATCATATGTGGTATTTGTAATGTTAAAGAGTCCAAGGTTCACTGCTAGCCTTGCAGGGTGGGAATCATGTAGCACATGTAGCCTGGGCCACAATAGACAATGGCTTGTGGTACTGCAGCACTTTAAGAGATTTCATGAGGTACCTCACATATGCCACTAATATAGCAGTGTTCCCTCATCTCAGTTCTCAGCCTAATCATAACATTCATGTCAGTGGAGTTACACGAGGGATGGTTTGGACCCCACCGTCTCGTCTTGGGGAGACGTTTATGTTTTAGAGTGACAATAACAACTGCCTCCTAAATCCCACTTATATTCACTCGCTTTCGACAGGAGTGAAACTGGCTGAGGCTTTTATTTTCATTCCTGTTCAACGTTAGCATTTCCCCTTAGATTACTCCTGCCATTGCGATCTCTCTTGCTGTGGTTTTGACAGCATGCCACTACTGGCGCAACGGGGACCATACTGGGCTGAGTTTCCTCAAAGCAATGTCCTACTGGTAACAGGTCCTTCTGCAGTGGGGAGTTGGCAGAGTACGGCTGGAGGGAGACAATATGCTCCTCTCTGTCTTCTCCGATTCTTTCCATCTCAAGGCTCTGAAGGGCTCCCCTCTTGACCACACACGTCAAAACCTCTGATTCTGAAATTTGAGGCAGATAAGCTGTGGCAAGGTTCAAATTTACAGGCCCGAGAGCAATAGCTTGCATTAACTTGGATCCTAAGGATCTGCATTAAAAACACTCTTGATCATTCCCTTTTAGGATTTTTGCTTCAGATTAGATTAGAAGGAAACAGAGGTATTTCAGACTCTCTTTTTTGTGTCTATACAGCAGCCTGCTGAAACGGGTCTCTGTCCTGATTGGGGCCTTTGGGATCTCCCATAATATATTTACTACTAATAATAATAATAATTTATAATTAATAGACACTAGCATCTATTTTGTGTATAGGTTACGTGTGTGTTGGTTGTAATATGTGAGAATCTCACATCAGTCACACGTCCACCTGGGTAAATTAGTAATGCCATTGAAATCAGTGGAGTTACAGTAATGTCAAAATGACGTAAATAAGATGAGAATCAGGGCCATGTTATTTTTCTAGTATTTGAATATTGATGATAGGGTATTGTCATTGTAAGGGGCAATATGATTTATGTGAACAGAGTCCCCGATTTTTACATATGGAATCACACAATATTTAAGAGAGAGAGAGGGTAATTTATCAGATAAGGATACACAAAGGTTTCAAGAATAGAAGTGACTCCGTTTCTTAGTGGGGCGGGGGGAAGAAGAGCATTCCAGATAGATACCATGTTGATGGGCATGGTACAGGAATCTGAACAGAATAGAGCAGGCAGCATGATACTGGGGAATTTGAGGGGAACTGCTGGGAAGAGGTTGGAGCAGGGAAGTGAGTGGGTGGGTGGGGAGTAGATGGAGGTGAAGGGAGGGAAATTTTGAATTAGATTCAAAATGGTTCTGAAAACAGTGACAGTGATGGTGATGCGGGTGGTGTGCTCCTTTTCCTGTGCGGTCAGAGTACTTGTGGTCTCAAGACTCTGGGCTGCTGGACATTTAAAGAGGAGAGGCCAGATTGAAGACCCTGCTCTGCTCTCTTTGCGCTGGTCGCATGACTCAAAGGACCCAAAACATTGCTCGTGTCACCTGCTAGGGATATCCCTGAGAGTCTCCAGCAGGCACAGAGCTGTCAGAGCCTACAATTTCTATGCTTCCCTCCCTCCAGCCCCCAGCACAGGATGAGTATTGAGGACAGGGGGAGTGGCTAGAGCACATCATGTTCCAGCAATTCCTAGCTAGCATTTTGCAGCATGAGCTTTCGTGGGTGAATACGAAAGCATACCCACTTGCATCAGAATAGGAAAGAATACCCACTTGCATCAGAAGAAGTGGGTATTCACCCACGAAAGCTCATGCTGCAAAACGTCTGTTAGTCTATAAGGTGCCACAGGATTCTTTGCTGCTTCTACAGAACCAGACTAACACGGCTACCCCTCTGATACTTGACACCTAGCTAGCATATGATTCCTAGGGGATGATACACTAGCCAGCTGGTGCATTTTATAGCAGACCTCAGGATGCTTAGTCCTTTGCCAGGGGCCAGGGAGAAAATCATGGAGCCATGACTGGCTCTCTGAATACCTCTGCCTTTTCTGCATCCAGCATAAATTTAATACAGTGAAGAATCTGGCCCCCAAGGTTTAACTTTACCATAAAGTAGAGCAATACAAGGTCAGATTCATAGACTTTAAGGCCAGAGGAGACCATCGTGATGATCTAGTCTGACCTCCTGCACATTGCAGACCACAGAATCCCACTCACTCTTGTAATAGACCCCTAATCTCTGGCTGAGTTACTGAAGTCCTCAAATCATGATTTAAAGACTTCAGGTTACAAAAAATCCACCATTTACACTAGTTTAAACCTGCAGGTGATTGAATAATTTATCTAGGGAACAAAGAAAAGATCTGAGATGAGGATTGTAACAGCAGAGGCAGAGGCCAGTGGAAGAAGAAGATACTTCATTCAGAAATCAAATTTTAATTGGGATGGTTGCACCAGCAGAAGTACTGATGTAGCCAGAGCCAATACGGGCAGATGAATATGGAATAAAAAGAGCAGAAAGTGAGTGGATGAAAATGTAGAACTGTGTATCATCCGCACAGGTAAGATAGCAATGAGACATTCCATGTGAGGAACACACATTAACACACCTTGTTATCTGTATGGAAAGAAAGGGATCTATGACCGGAGATATGGCCAACTATTCTGAGAAGGGTCATCTCAGAGTGAATGTTGGTCAAGTGGGAGAAGCAATCAGAGGGATGAAAGAAGGGGGAAGGGAGAAGCTAAGATGATTTCCACCAGCTCAGGATCTGGCACTAAATACTGAGGGAGGACTTTAGTGAGCTGGCATAAGCACACATAGCATGGAGTCTAGTATGGAAACTAGACTAACCAAGGATGATACTGTAAGGGGGTCATTTGATACTGAAAGAATGACTGTAAGGGGGTCATTTGAATTATCAGTATATGTGCCTTAATGAGCACAGTGCTTCACAGAGCACTTAAAAAGCCCCCTATCCCAAAGAATGCTGGCCCTAATTCAGAGTCATACACAAGCTGTTCATGGGACAATTGTTCCAGTGGACATACTGGTGGTGAGAGGATCAGGATAGAAAGGCTCTACAAGAAAATTGTGGTTTAAAATGGACTGGGAGGGTGTTTGACTGGTGCCTGGAGATCGTTAGGCCCATTGGGAGCAAGAGGCTGTGAAGAGACGCAAAGGCAAGAATAGAAGAAGGAAACAAAAGGATTAGTTAGAAATAGAGGATACAGAGGCCCATATGCAGTAAGATGATGGAGGAAATGAGGGATGAGACGCAAGGAAAGGCAGCATTTTGCAGAGACTTTATAGTGAGGACATTGTGCTTGAACAGAATGTGGAGGGAAAGGGGTAACCAACCAGGAAAGGGATTGGAGGAGGAAGTGACTCGATCTGAGGGGTGTGATATATCAGAAGCTGATTTGAGCAGTGGTGTTAATATACTAGGCCAGGGGTAGGCAACCTATGGCACATGCGCCAAAGGAGGCACACCAGCTGATTTTCAGTGGCACTCACACTGCCTGGGTCCTGGCCACCGGTCCGATGGGTTCTAATTTTAATTTAATTTTAAATGAAGCTTCTTAAACATTTTAAAAACCTTGTTTACTTTAAATACAACAATAGTTTAGTTATATATTATAGACTTAGAGGAAGAGACCGTCTAAAAACGTTAAAATTTATTACCGGCACGCAAAACCTTAAATTAGAGTGAATAAATGAAGACTCGGCACAGCATTTCTGAAAGGTTGCCGACCCCTGTACTAGGCACAGTCCTATGCATTGCAGCGGCACATCATGGATTAAGCTCTTCAGGGCGGAAGCCCAACCTTCCTATACATTTCTATGCCCCTGTGCCTATTTGGGGCATTGCTGTAATATACATAATCACAGTGTTACCCCTCTGCTGAGCTGCAGCAGTTTTTTAGGGCCTTACAGCTCAGTTTCCTGCTTGTATCAGGAATTGGTGCTTTGGAATCAGATATTTCCTTTGTGTAATCTGTTTATTTACAAAGTGTACTCAGTCCCTGATTGCGTGAAGAAAAGTGGTAGCAGCACAGAGACAACTCCCATTTGCAGAAACCTCTGCCCTGCCTTCAGAAGTCTCTATCTCTTTCCAGGGTCACACACAAGTCTCACCGCTTAACAGACCCTGTACCCCACCTTCCCCCTTAGCCCCTGCACACTGGGAAACCCCTTAATCAAAGTCTGGTCACTAAGACCACCTGGCCTAGATCCAACAAAGTGGGTATTCACCCACGAAAGCTCATGCTCCCAAACGTCTGTTAGTCTATAAGGTGCCACAAGACTCTTTGCTGCTTTGGCCTGGCTAGGTGAGCTTGGGTGTCCATCCTGCTTTAGAGCAGCTGCTATGCTACACAAAGGAACTGAGGGCTTTACCTGCCAGAGAAAAGGAAGCACTGTAACCCACACAATACTCTTAATGACTCTCTGGGTGTCCTTACTGCCTGGCGTCTTTAGCTCTTGCTATGGGGAGTTTCATCCCAAGAAATGTACTGTACATCAATGACCCCCTAATAGGCAAGTCATAATAATACAACTAGCAGCCCTGTTTTCCTTTAGATGTACTCTGAAATTATGCCTAAAACTCTTATCGAGGTTAATGGGATCTTCATGCATGCATCCAACCTCATGTTTAAGAGAGAGCTGACTCTTAAAGGGCCACAAGAAATTACTATTAAGCCTTGAATGTTTTTTTGTATTGTTTTGGCTGCTCCCCATTAGAGCATGCCTACATGCAGATGACAGTGTATAAATATGAATTGTTCTGCTCTGACACATTCCAACACTCCAGCTGCCAGTAATCCACCCAAAATATCGGTGTGCACATGCCCTCCTCCTCCTCCACACACACACACAACCACACACAAGAAGGAGCACTTCGTTTTAAGTCAGCCTATCTGAAAGTGCTTTTTAGCTCCCATTGGAACACTTTCCTTGAGAGCAAGAAAGCTTATACAATGAGACCAAACTATTCTGCTATTAAAAATGGGACATGCTTTTTAATTAGATATCCATGGAGATTTTTTTTTAACATGAAATGTATTTGTTTGGTGCCCTTGAATGCTAATGGAAAGGGTGCTTTACCAGTGTGTATTTTAATTATAACTGAAAGGAAGAAGATGGCCCTTTGCTTCCTCCACAGATGGTTGCTTTTCACTAGCCACCCAGATCTACTCTATTGTTGCTTTAGATACCATGTTATCCATGTCCCACGCTGAACCCCTACTATCCAGTTCTGACTATTCAAACACCTCACAAAGGAATGAAATCATGTGAAAGCACAGAAACCACGAAAGGAGCTATTCCTATATCCCTCTGCTTCCTTTCAGCATCTTTCTTTTCCTTCAGATGACTTTTGTCTCCAGTTTCTAAGGCCAGTTGAAAAGTAGACATTTTGTGCTGCAAACGTGTTGTTTATTTTCTCTCCTCAGAACATGGAGAGCTTGATGTATTGCTTTATATAAACGCTACAGATTAAAGCTGCTCTTAATATTTATGGGGTTTTTAAGCATGATGCTAATACAGCGCTGCTGTCCTTAAAGATATAACAAAACACAACCCTCTAGGGAAAAGCTATGAAATAAATATTTTTTGAGATAACACATTTCTTCACTTTGCATAAATTTAACACCGTGCTTTCTGTACAATATGTGATCTTTCCGCTAACTCCCCACAGACACAAATAGCTCTGGTGAGATGTTATGAAAGACAAGCAACAAAAGCTAAGGAAGACACCACACATTAAGGATCCTGAATTTTATTTAGGGCTCGTTTTGGGGCGGGGCGGGGAAGGGATGGCCTACTTAAAGTTACAGAGCCTTCCAATGTCGTGATGCAAAGTTGGGTCTGAAAAAGCTCTTAGAATATGTATTAACCATATTCAGACACATGAAATCTTAGTAGTCAACATGCAACAAGCAATATTCATGAAGGCTTTGAGGTGCCTGTAAAGCAAATTAATAGGACCGTGCAGTCACCTCCATTCAGAAAGAGGGTTGTAGCGTGCATCATTCTGTACTGCCAGGCTGTGAGCTAATTACTTGTACTGACGGGCTCGCTGGGAATGAGATATTACAATGCAAGTAGTATGTCTTGATGCAACAGGTGGCTGCAGAATGCCGCCTGGAGCAGTTGCTATGCCAGAAATAGCCTCTTGGAAATTATGCAGCTTTGGGAACTTCACACCTTTTCTTTTCTTTTCTAACTTCTTTGTAATGTTATAAACCACCATCCAGGACTGGGAATATGTTAATGTATTACATCAAAATAAAAATGCAAGCCTCATGATAGGGGAAATGCTGGGTAAAATAATACATTTACATCGGTCAAATATATTCCATAGGTTCCCTTACTAAATGGCAACATCTCAACATGCACCTCTTCCCCTGTCTCCCTGCAGTTTCCTTCTGTCTTTCCTTGCTGACATGGCAATCTGATCGTCCTTCAGGCTCTGCTGCTGGAGACCTGTCAGTTGAATTTAAGGTCATCTTGTACAACTAAACAGGGGTCTAAAGAACTGGAGTCTCATGTAACTACAGTATTACAATTAAGTTGGACCCCAGTTCTGCTACACTGAAGTCACTTGGGGTCTCTGTAGGTGCTATACATTGAAGGATCAGGGCCTTGGATAGAATATGTGTAAATGAATCAGGCTCGACCAACTGTTAGACTATTGAAGTGGAAGATGCATCATTTGACAGGCAACAAAGCCATGGAGTGTACCTGATTTTGGTGACTCTAGCTCCTTAACCTTCATGTGGTTAAATTCAAACAAACATTATTATTATTATTAATATTATTGTTGATTTGCTAGACTTGTACTAATCCGAGAGTAGAAGTCCGTAAATTATGGCATTTATTTTCACTAGATTTGCTAAAAGATTTCGTATTCATCTTGTGACCTCAAGGCTGAGAGGTTTTAGCGATCTCCTTACCGGTAATATCCAGTGAAACTATGTGCCAACCACACACAACATACATGCCCAATTTCAGTTGGTATAACTAGTTAATTGCTTAAAAAGGAAGCGTAGTACACTGACTATGCCCCTTCTGTGGATGGGGACCTCCACTAACTTTTTATAGTTATGTAATAGAGCGTTTACTGCACACCAGCATACTGTGTCCTCTTGGCTGGAAATGAGAAGAGAGTTTCTAATCAGTAGAGGAGCGAGATTCTAGAACAGCCTTCCAATAGGAGTAGTGGGGGGCAAATTGTGCTTTTCAGATAATAAACTACTCCGCATATTAACTTAAGCTGCAGGTACACCAAAATGATGCTAATAGACGGCTCTTCTGCACACAGTAGCCATTTGGAAAACTCTGGTTTCACTCAGGGTCCCAAGACTCTTGTCGCAGAAGGTGAACAGCATCTAGGAGAGCGATTGAGCCAGTTCGCTCATCCCTGGGGCAGAGCGGCTAGTGCTTGACAACACACAAAACGGCAATTCCTCCAGCTGATTATGAAGTTGTGTTTAATGGTGATCCAAACAGAGCCCAGCTGATCAACCAGACTATGGGTGTAAGGCTGAGCAACAAAAAGCAAGCACGCATCGATGTGTGGCACCCACAAGGCTCTGACAAGGGCATGTGTAGACAAGCAAAAATCCCCCTTGTGCAGTGCAAGTGTAACCCATACAAGTGTAACCCATACACCTTCTGGGTGTGGTGTTCTCACTGAGAGAGAGTTAAATGAGTCTGCTCTACAGCCTTAGCTAACAGCCAGTTGGCTTTTAGCTCATGCAGTAGCTCCAGAGGTCCCAGATTTGATCCTGCTGACTGGTGGTGTTACACGAGTTTTGGAAATTCTGCCGTTAGAAAATCTGACACAAGTTGATTTTCATTCACCACCACAGTGATTCTGTCTCTGACGTGTTTTGCGGGACAAAATGTCAAAGTTTAAATGCAGCTTTTGGGGGGGCTTCACTTTGCCTCACCCTGAACATCACTTTGGTGATCGACTGTGAGGAGTCTGAGAAAGGAAAGGAGAGGAGGTAGCAGAGGGGCTGTCCTTTTGTGGGAGGCTGGGGAGGTTAATGATAAACATCTTTCCTGCCTGGTTCCTCTGAAAGAGTGGTAGAAGGAGTTCCTTGGAGGGAGAGTAAGGGTCATGGGCCTGGGGTGGAGCGAGGGGTACATCTTCATTAAATGATGAGAGGCAGAGGAGTGGCTGAAGGCCAGTGCTAGGCATAAGCAGACTAAGTAATTGCTTAGGGCCCTGAGAAGCTCAAGGGGGCCACCCTATTCACTTTATAAATGTGTTGTGGTAATAATTGGAGATATACCAATCTCCTAGAGCTGGAAGGGACCTTGAAAGGTCATCAAGTCCAGCCCCCTGCCTTCACTAGCAGGACCAATTTTTTTGGCCCAGATCCCTAAGTGGCCCCCTCAAGGATTGAACTCACAACCCTGGGTCTAGCAGGCCAATGCTCAAACCACTGAGCTATCCCTCCCCCTGGGTTTATGTGGAGGGGCAATATCCCTGCTTAGGACCCTCAAGGGACTAGCACCACCTCTGGCTGAAACATAGGGGAGGAGGAAGAGGTACGGCTTGCAATGTCCTAAGGCTTTCAGTAGAGCCTGCAATATTGACTGGAAAGCTCCTGCAGTCCTCTAGAGTTGATTTTACACAGCTCCTTGGCATTAGGAAACAGCAACTGCTATTTACCAACAAAGCTGAATTATTATCAAATAATTACATGGCAATCATACAGCACAGTTCATTACACACAATGCAGGGCAGAACTGAGTATGGGGACAAGTTTACATACCAGAAATTAAGTACCAGATTATCCCAGGGCTGACTAATGAGAGCCTTTGTTCTGATTTGTTTACCGAGGCAAGACGGATAAAGTAGCTTTTTACCAGATCAACAAATACTGTAAAAGGCATAAAAGGTCAAAATGGATAAATATCAAGCCACACAAATCTCATCTTTAGCTAAAGGGAACTTGCTGTTTTTATGACAACTCATCTTACAACAGGATGCTACAAACCCATCAGAGAGACACTGTAGAAATCATATGTTGAAGCACTGTCCATCTCGCTATTAATAACATTACAAGTATTCTCTTGTATCATAGCAGTGGTTTTTAACTGTTCTTCATAAATATTTTTGGAGCTGGCTGAATTACACTTCTATTGATTTCTTCATTAAATGTAATCTGATCAATTTTATAGCATCAGTTGAGGAATGAAATCATTTAACTTTGATGCAGCACTTGCATTTCCTCTATGGATTTTTGAGGTGTTTCTGAGAAATATATTTTCATTTCACGGGAGAGACATTGATTTGACAACTTGCTTTACGAAATTAGAGTCACTTTCAGGTAAGGTAGCAGCACTGGGGAATCTGTGTACCACGTTGGTGCTATTTGAATTTTCTGCGCACATTGCAGTCCCACAGAGCAATTTGTCATTACCTCTGCTAATGATTATGTGAGCCTGAACCCAGGTGAGTAGCTGGTAAACAAATGCTGATTTCTGGCAAGCTAACAAAGAACGTGGTTTTAACATTTGTCAGAAAAGAGTGACTCAAGTTTCTAAATACTATACGCTTGGGCAGCGTATTATTGTGGATTTCAGTGTTTTCTGTCTACAGAAAACTACACATGCCTAGAATCTGCTGCACAATCTTAAACTTATACTATGATCTGAGCCACTGTTAAAGTCAGCATAGGGGGATGAACATCCCCAGCTATTGAACAGTATATTGAAGTTCAATCCCCCCTGGAAAAATGAAGAGGTTTTGTGAGAAACATTATAGTAGAAAAGCCGAAAATGTGGGAATGAGATAAGAAAAAAAGGAAAATGTGTTGAGCCATCTTACACTCTTACTTTCACACAGTATATTAAACTAGTAACTAAGGGGTTAATGAAGTCCATGTGAGCTGCTGTGGTCCTATTGGCTACAACTGCAGAGGAACTATAAAAAGTGAGACATTGTTGCAATGCATGTTCTAGTCAGATGTGTGATTCAATTAGTTGGCCTGTCCAGAGCCTTTTGAGAGAATGTTAATAGCTTCCAAGTTGCATAGGTGCTATCTACACTGAAACGATACTATGCCTTGGGGACTAATTAGAACACATTTCCCTAAATGTTCCCAAACTCTTGAACAGTGTCGGGTTTTATCATGACTGACAAACCCCATTCATTAAACCTCAACTATGCTGAGAACCAAAATCACGTTTTAATGGATCCAGAAATACAGTAATTTCCTACAGTGTACACATGCTCTTCCATCTCCCTCTCTTTGGAATCTCTCTTGTGTTTAATAAGGAAATCCAAATGATCCTTCCGGTTTCTTATATAGCAATGACTTTTACCTGATCTCCAACTCCTGGAGCTCCTTCAGTCTGAGGTTCTAAGGGGTCCTCCCAAAGGGACTACAACTAAGATGGCTCCCAAAGCCCTCTGACCCCATTTGCAGCATGTGTGGAGTCAGGGGTGGGGGCAGAAGAAACTAGAAACCCCGAGGGAGGCTTCTGCATGGGGTGAACTTGGCAAGCAGTTGATTGGACCACTGACAAGCCAGGGCTACACAGCCCTCTTCTCTCCACCCCTCCCCCCGCTTCCAGCAAGTTAACTGGGGAAGGGGCAGCTTGACTTTACAAAAGAAAAAAGAGAGAGTTTAGGCTGAGAAGCTGGGAGAGCGACAGCCTGGCTCAGGGGAGTCCCTGCTGAATTCCCCTTCCCTGGAAGGGAATTTGGACTGCCGGGACTCTGACTACAGGTATCAGGGCGACAGCTCCTGCACTGCAGTGACCATCATCCACAGAAAGAGATCCAGAACCAGCTACCAAGAGGCAGCTGAGACCCCAGGAGGATTCCAGGCCAGGGAACCAGTGGGCTGGGTTGGAGGACCCCGCCTCACCCAGGGGTGAAGAACAAGTAAGGTGACTTTTGTTTAAGCCAGCCAATGGCTGCAGTGTTTCATCTCAGGACATGCAATCTCAGTGGTACCACCTGTTTTGAAAAGGAACTGGGGTGGGAGGAGTTTGTGAGCATTAGGAGGTGGGGGAAATGGTTGATCTACCAGCGTTTAATACTTATTAGTTAACCTTAACTCCTTCCTTAAGTTCTCCAGATCCTGTTTTCTTGTTCCCACTGAGGTCACCGCCTCTGTGATGCTGTTATTACTGGTGTGCCATTCCTTTGCTGGGGCTTGTTTCATTTACCTTAGGTCCCCTGTGTACTTGGCTTTTACAGTCCTTGCCAGCTAGTAGTATTAACATTGATCTCTCAAGGGACAGTGCCCACTTATCTGGCAAAATAAACAGAGGAACAAGGCACCAAACAAAAGAATCCATGCGAGGACTGGGGAGAAGCTGCTACAAATATTGGTGATCCCAGGCACATGGGAGAGAAAAGGGAGGATGATTAAGCCATGCCTGCAGGGAGGGGCTATGTTAAAATTTCCTAAGCTCAACACAAAAAAATAAGAATGACCATATTGGGACAGACCAATGGTCCACCTAGCCCAGTATCCTGTCTTCTGACAGTGGCCAGATGCTTCAAAGGGAATGAATGGAACAGGGCCATTATCGAGTGATCCATCCCGTGATCCACTTCCAGCTTCCAGCAATCAGAGGTTTAAGGCTACTCAGAGCATGAGGCAGTATTCCTGACCATCTTGGCAAATAACCACTGATGCTTAGATTTTAGGCCAAAAGGAACCATTATGATCACCTAGTCTGAAGTCCCGCATAGCAAAGGGCACAGAATTATGGCCATTCCTGCACCGAGCCTGTAACTTCTGGTAGAGCCCTAGCACACTGTTTAGAAAGACACCCAGTCTTAAGGTAAAGTCTTCAAGTGAATTTGTATTATGCAAAACAACACACCATAATAAACGATTCAGTCAAAATTAATGAGTCAGACCCTCCCACAATCCTGATATTGTATTTTTTCATCTGCCTTTTGTTTTTTGGAACTCCCGCTGCCCATCCTCAGGGGATGGGGGGAGGGAGAGTCTCACAATTTGTGTTGCCCATTCTGCAAGATTTATTGGGTAAGGTGGTTTCGGCCGTCCCCTGCCCAGCGATTATTCCTTTCTCCTAATCTCCCCTCTGCATCAACTCTTTGCCCCCAGCTCCCACCCCATCAGTTCAGCCCTCCAGACGTGGGGGGGGGCAGTTCCAGGGGCTCTCACCCCCCTTTACCCCTTACCAGGCTGGGGGGGGCAGGGCAGTTCCAGGGGCTATTTAACCCCCTCCTGCCCCTTCCCACGCTGGCCAGGTACTGCAGGGAGGAGCGGAGGCCCAGTGCTGTTCCAGTGGCTCATGGGGCGAGGGGGTGGAGCTGCACTCAGCTGATGGGAACTTTAACTCTCCCCTCACGAGAACAGTGAGCAGAGGGGAGAGACTCTGCTGGCTTCCAGCACGTCTGACCTTCGCGAGGGAACTGGAGCGTCTCACGTCATCGTCAGACAAGCTCAAGTACCTGTGAAATCCCGTCACTCATGCTGAAATCACTGGAGTTGGCAATACTGAATATGCAAATGTTATACAGAATACCCAGGTGCCTTTTGGATTGAAGGGGCCAAATTAATTGTCAGCATAAGCAGCACCACTCTATTGCTATCAACGGAGTTACACCTGCATATGGGAGTGATGGATTTGATGTTTTTACAAGCAATGCTATTAGAGAAGACAGTTCATTTCCATGAATCCCTGGGTAGGCATTAGTGAACCATCTCAGAGAAAGTAAGAACTGATCCAAAACTCAAACTGAATACTTGAGGCTTAACTTTTTTTTTTTAAATCACATTTCATACCTTTGCACTTCCGGGTTCTGTTGAGTAGCAGAAATGGATACAATGAAATACTGCCTGGCAAAGAGGACTGTCCTTCAATTTGCAGCCTGATCACGTCCAGGAAATATAGGCAATCTTGCAGGATTTTCTGATTCTGAGCAGGGTCAGGCCCAATTTTCATGCCCATGGGGTTCAGATAGGTGCTTTTGAAACTTTACCCTAGACCACTAAGGGATTTAGGAACCTAAACAGAGTCTAAATCCCAGTTTTAAAAGTGACTTGGGCAAATCGAAGGAGCCTATTACCCAGTCAAAGAGACTCCTAAGTGCCACAGTGACTATTGAAAGCAGGACTTCAGTGACTAAATCAGTTATATTTTTTTGAAAATATTACCTCTTAACTTTTGGGTGCTGTAAGCAGGTGGAATTCTACCCCGCTCTGAACAGAGGATATCCACATCAAAGACATCTTCTTCCTGGGCTAGGTCTGTATTGTTAACACAAACAACAAAACATAAGCACCAGCTGAAGATTTTTTCCACAACTTGGTTGTTCTGAGGGTTTATGGCAGGCCCCACTTTGCTTTGATTCAGAGACATTCTCACTCTGACCCCCCCACCTTCTAGATTATAGATAATTTGACACAACTGGTCCAGCCTTGCAGGGTGTGTCTACACTGCAATTAAAAACCCATGGCTGGCCCATGCCAGCTGACTTGGGCTCGCACAAAGGGGCTGTTGAATTGCAGTGTAGACAGTCAGGCTTAGGCTGGAGCCTGAGCTCCAGGACTCTGTGAGGTGGGAGGGTCCCCGAGCTCAGGCTGCAGACCAAGCCAGAACATCTACACTGCAATTAAACAGCTCCTTAGCCCCAGGCCAGTGAGCCCAAGTCAGCTGGCACAGGCCAGCCATGGGTTTTTAATGGCAAAGTAACCCTACCCACAGTGACTCAAGACATCTTTTGGCACCTCTATGAAGGGTTGAACCATTTGACATCAGGATGACTCAGCTGAAGAGCCTTGCATCCCAACATGTGCGCTTAGAATACGCCACTCTGTTACATACTTTATCCAAAGTGGACCTTCATGTGTTTGGAAGTTCATCCATTGCTAGTTCTGGGACTTATTCCCTGACAACAAAACCATTAGTTTTACCTTGGTGCTCTTATTTAAAAAATGTCTTTTATAAGAATGACAGGTCAGTAACCCTAGTGTAAACCAGGAGGAACTTCAGCGATGACAGTAGGGATATATCTGTATAACAACAGTGTAATCGATATCAGAACCAGGCTTAACATATGTAGTTTGAGTTCAAATGATGAAGTAGGCAACTCAAACACTGACGTATTGGAGCTAGAGATCGATATGTACGTATCTGCTCCACTTGAGTAGTCTTTATGGCTTTTTATTGGCAGGGGATGCCATCAAAAGAAATATCTTTTGGCCAGGCTTTCATTACCACAAGCTATCTTATAGTTATAGTTAAAATATTCAGCGGTCAAATATAGATCATCCCTCAAGTAAGTAATTAGAACAGTAGTACCAGAGAGAAGTATTCAGAGGTTAGAGGGTATAAGAAATTGAACAGGAGCCAACAATGCAATGCCATCACAAAAAGGCAAAAGCTTTTTTGGGTTGTATTAATGAGAGTGCAATATATATTAAATGAGTGCAGTAAATATTTCACCATATGTGGCATTGGTAAGGTCTCGGTTGCAGTATTACATTATGTGGTTGACTGCATTTAGTTTGGGGCACAGCTGGACAAATTCATCCCTGGTGTAGCTTCACTGATTTATTATTATTTGTATTGCACTGGTATCTAGGAACCCCAGTCATGGGAACTGTACAAACACAGATAAAAAATGCAGTCCCTGCCCCCAAAAGCTTGTAATCTAAGGCATGTCCACACTACCCTAGTGCCTCCAAGCTTTGGACCAGGGTCTGTATGCTCAGTCTGGATTTGTCAGAGGATAGCAGCTGAAGGGTGTGCCCACTCTTTGAGCTGGGGAGGTGATTCCCAACTCAAGGAGACATACTCATGCTAGCTCTTATTGAGCTAGTGTGCTAAAAATAAAGTGTAGCCGCCGCAGATGGCCGGGCTAGCTACCACACTCAGGGCAACTAGACTCTCTCACAACTTGCACCACCATAGCGACACCTTTTATTTAGTACACTAGCTATGCTGGGAATCACACCTGCAGCGCCAAGGGCAGACATTCCCTAAGCATAAGACAAGAGACAATTGATGGATACAGCCAGGAGAGCACCAGGAAACAATGAGATAATACTCGCCAGCATGATTGGCAGGGGTCTCAGCCCACCAACTGCTTAATTTTTGTCAGGCTTTTGGTAGGTATCCTGGCACAGGAGCGTTTTAAGGAGGGATTTGAAGGAGGACAATGAGGTGGCTCTGTGGATGTTGATAGGGAGGGACAGCATAGGAGGAAGCATGACGGTGCTAGTTTGAAAGTGTAACAAGTGGGCAGTGGAGGCTGGTAGCATTGTCAGAGTGGAAGCAGGAGTGGACATCTTGGTAATCACTGAGGGTGTGGCCAGGGCATGAAAGTGATGACAAGTAGCTTATGCTTGATGTGACAGAGAAGAGGGTGCCAGTGAGGCGGATTTGTAGAGAGGGGTGACGTGGGCAAAACAAGGGGCTAGGAATATGATCTTAGCAACAGTGTTTTGAATGGATATAAGCTGATATAATTTGACTAGCATTGATCTGAATGGAATCAAAACCAGGATGAATTTGGGCCAGTGCCGTAGACTTTACCTTTAGAACAGCCCATTTGGGAGGGTATGGGTGCTTCCTTTGTCTCTGATGGCTTTCTCCTGCAGCAGGGGTCACTGTAGAATCCATCTGAAGAGGGCTCTGTTCCTCCATGTGCAGGGACAGGGAAACCATTCGTCCCACCCCTCTCTGGGGCTAAGAGTAGCTGAAATGAAAGAAGCAAAACTGAGCAGTCCCACAGCCCCCAAACAGTTTGGGTTAATCCTGCTCTCCTTGAAAGGCAAGCAGGTCAATAGTCTCTGTGCTTGGATTGGGTTTCTAACCTCGTCAGCCTAAATGGGCCCAGGCCAAGCTTCCTGGGCTCTAAGGAAAAGAAAAACAAAGTAAAGGAGGGCCCAGTGGCAGAGGATCTTCAGCAGCTTTCCTAGCCAGCAGCCCCTGCTCTGTGGGTTCAAGGAACTCTGAGATCTAGCTCTGCTTCCCTCTGAGTGCCGCCCTCAGTGAGCTTGGATCCCTCCTGTCAAGGAGCTGCCATTCTCCAGCAGCAATGGGCCTCACAGGAGTGCTGGAGTTGAGCTGATGGTGCCTAGATGAGCCCCCTCGTGACTGCGTCGGGGATCTGTCCCACCACAGCCAGGATTTTTGAAAAAGAAAAATTGTCTTGATGTTAAGGCCTTAGACAGGGACCCTGGAGATCTGGATTCACTTCCTCTACCACAGATTCCTTGTGTGACCTTGGGCAAGTCACTTATTCTCTCTGTTCCTCAATACCTCACCTGTACAACAGGAATATTAACACTTCCTTTCTCCCACCCTTTGTTTAGACAGTAATCTAGTCATGGCAACAATGGCCTCTTCCTACTACGCATTTGTACCATGCCTAGCACAATGAGCCCAGATCTCTTTTGGGACCTCTAGGCACTCCTGTAATATTAATAATCATATTTTTAAATATAGAGAAATTTGAGACAGTTCAGAGGGGAGCAACTGAAGAGATTAGAAGTTTAGAAAACATGAAATAACCATCATCATGGCAGACCTGCACCTACAGCTATCATGGATCTCCACAACTGATTATGCATGAAAGCAGCACTACAACTGCGACCAGGCTGATCCTGGCCTCCATTTGCGCCTGGGTGCTCCCAAACTGATTTACTCCTCCTTCACATAAAATCAGTGGAGAGACAGGAGCCCCAGCAAACTCCTCCTGCTGTTGCTCCGAGTGGTACAGGCAGGCACTTGTCTGGGACAGCATGTTTTCATACAGAATTTTATCTATTTATTTTTTAATTTTGTACACCGTGCTTGGGACAAGGGATGCTTGATTAGGGTGACCAGACAGCAAGTGTGAAAAATCGGGACGGGAGGGGTGGGGGAGTGTAATAGGTGTCTATAGAAGAAATATCAGGGGTGTCCCTATAAAATAGGGATATCTGGTCACCCTATGCTTGATGGCCTTCACCCCCGATCCTGGAGACCATTTGTGGGCAGAGGTTCCTCACAGCGAGTGTGTCTGCACTGCAATCCAAGGTGTGATTGCAGCTCGGGTAGATGTGCCTGCACTCACATGGATAAAAACAGTGGCACAGATGTTGCAGTGCAGGGTCTGGGAGCAGTGTGGTGCAGTTACCATGTTGTTCTCATGACTGAAACATTGATAACATGCCAGCCAAAAATGCCAGTGAGGGAAATTCAAGAGAATTAGACATGTTTAAAGATAAAAGTTTGAGTTTTTTGACCTCCCTTTTTTCTCTTCCTTGTCAACGTGCATTTCTCTTCCTTGTTTAGTTAAGAGAAAACAAATTGCTTCTCATCTACATTTAAACACAAGACATACCCTATCTTTGGCATATCACCAAGTTTTGAGCATTTGATTCCTGTTAGGGATTAGCTACAGGTTTATGGACAGGTTTGAGCAAAGCATTCCCTTTGCAAAACGCACAGCATCTAGGCACATCAGGACTTTGGTTGCTAGCCTGTACCCTGAAGCAGAGTACAACACTGAAATAGTATTGGGAAATGAAATACCAATCCATAAAAAAATTCAATCCAGCCATGATGTAAAGATACATTAAAAGTCCCTTATTATAGCATCCATACTTCAGGCTAAAAAAAGAAGACGCAAACAGTACTGGAAAAGGGCAAGGTTTTTTTTTCCAGATGAAAATGACATTACAGCTAGGAAATAGAGGACAGAGTTATGCCATGGTAACTGGCACTTTTTATAACAAACAAATCAATACGTCTGCAATTCTGTTTCTAAAAACTGAGTGCAGGGAGACACTATAGTAACAGTAGGGAGGACAAATGAAATTATCTTTGTAGCAAAACTTCTTTTTATTAATGTGATGAAAGCACAATTGTGTTGAGAAATGAAATTCCAGTGAAGATTCCAAATTAGTCTTCTCACTTGTATCTGAATGATGATAGACAAGGATATATATTTGAGTCAGGAGAGAACAACCTTTCAACAAAAGGGTCCCGGAAAAAAATTAATATATCTGTTATAAAAGATTAATGACTATTTTTACACATTTCAGTCATAAATACATCCCAATGTTGCTTCAAAGGAAATCTTTGCAAAACATATTACCACAGAGAGGGGCAGACCTGCTGTGGTTAAGGTTTGTATGTTGTAAACCCCAATTTGAGACCTAGGGATTACTTTGTTTCAAGTTGGAAATCTAATCACCTGATCAGATGATTAATCAGACATCACTGCGTCCTCTCCAAGCTCATTTTTGTTTATCGATCATAACATGGGTTGTTTTCTTTTCCCCCTGTAGTTTGTTGCTCACTAGTTTTCAGTTAAAATGATCAGATTAGACCTGAAATGTTTACTGTGTGCAAGCTAATTCCAGTCACCTGAAACTTCATGTCGCACATATTCTGGATAAATCTGATTCAAATGGACAATTGACTTTTGATTTACGCTTACTTCGAGGGACACTGTAATGGCCCCTGATGGATAATTAGACTAAGCATATAGAACTCCATATGCAGAAGGAAGAGAAACCTCCTGGCCAGTCTGCCACTTAACATTACACAAACTAACAGAGTATGGAAGAAACTGTCACAGAAGCAGGAGCTGAAATCAAAAGGCAGAGAGTTAAAGTGCCCACTCCCTGAGTGCTATAAATGACCTTGAGACATCTCCTGTGAATGTCAGGGAGTCTGGCTATGTTGTCAGACTAATACACATTGTGGGACTTCCTCTCACTCAAGAAATACTGCTCTTGAAATATTGCAAGACTCCATAGGATCTATAAAATTTCAGGTAAGTATGCAAGAATTGCCAGATATAGTCACAGAAGATGTCTAGCTGTTGGTTTTGGACAGATTTGAGACCACTTTGGATGGTCTGTGGCTTCTGCCCTTTCAGCTCATCAAGAACTCCAAAGACCTCTAGGTCATAATAAAACTCATGTCACCTTCTCTATCCTCACCTTTTAGCTGCTTTATACCCTGTCAGTCACACACGTTCTAAACACATTAGGGTTTGTCTACATGGACATTTGATGCATGGCAAGCTGGGGTGTAAATCTATCCCATGCTAGCCTGCCACACACTATGCCCCGGTCTACAGTACAAAATTACTTCGGTATAACTGCATCACTCAGGGATGTGAATAATCCACACCCTGAGTGATACAGTTATACTGACCTAAGTGCCAGTATAAACAGCACTACATCGGCAGAGAGCCGATCTGTAACTGCTAGCAACAAATATCTCCAACAACTGGAGATGGGACACTAGATGGGGAGGGCTCTGAGTTACTATGGAGAATTCTTTCCCAGGTGTCTGACTGGTGGGCCTTGCTCACCATAACACCTAACTTATCACCATATTTGGGGTCAGGAAGGAATTTTCCCCTGGGTCTTATTGACAGAGACCCTGGGAATGGGGCGTTTGTCTTCCTCTGCAGCATAGAGCATGAGTCACTTGCAGGTTAAACTAGTATAAATGGTGGATTCTCTGTAACTTGAAGTTTTTAACTCATGATTTGAGGACTTGAGTAATTCGGCCAGAGGTTAGGGGTTTGATACAAGAGTGGGTTGGTGAGGTTTTGTGGCCTGCAATGTGCAGGAGGTCAGACTAGATGATCATGATGGTCCCTTCTGACCTTAAAGTCTATGAGAGCAGGACTAGGAATAGGGTTGGAGTGAGAGCAAGGCTGGAGCAGGCTAAGACTTGGGGAGTCTGTTGTCACTGTCAGGCAGTGGGGAGTTCCAAGCCCTGGAGTGACATTAAGCAGACTGAGCTGCTGCTCCCTCTGTGGGGCTTATATAACTGCCCTGGGAGTCACCAGACCAGTTTCTGGCTTGCAGATTGGCTAGAGCCCAGCCCAGGACTGACTCATCACCTTATATTACCCACCTCTCGAGGGCACCACCCCCCGCAGTGTTGTTGGACCCAGCTTGTCAGGGTGTGATTGATGGAATTCATGAAGGAGGTTGAGTGAATGAAAAGTTACTGGCTGGTTCTCATGAACAGTCAGCTAGGCCAAACCCTTCCCAGTCCACAAGGTACATTAATTGTCCTCAGAATAGCTTAGAGTTCAGGATCTCTCTAACCATGTATTCTTCCTGCCCCAACCCCAAGTTGGAGGAGTGGAGGTGGTTGTGTGCATCCACAATGGGATGGGAGCCTTGTCGGAGTGACTGACGGGCAACTTTAGCAAAGCGAGCATGGTGTGCATCCAACATGAGTGAAAAGATATAAGCAAATTCACCAATGTCATTGAGAATCGGGTCTCCCTGCTCCTGGAGTTGCAATGCCCAGTCCAGTGCTTCACCTGTCAATAAGCTGATGATAACCCCTACCTGGGTCCGGTTGTTCAGGTACATTGCTGGGCACAACAAGCGACACTGATTGAGAAACTCCAAAAACTTCTGAGAGTTCCCATCAAATCTCTGTGGTAGGGGGATCTTTGGGCCTAGATCTTGGGCTGTCATGGATGATTGTGTGAGGTTGCCTGGGACTGCTGGGACCTGTGAGGATAGGAAAGCATTTTCCCATTGTAGCCGGGCCACTTGTTTCTGGAGACCTCAAATTAGTTCCGCCATATTAGTGGTGGGGGTGTCTGGAGATGTAGACGGCACCTGCGAGCATATGAGCTTCATCTTGGCCACTGAACCTGACCAGTGGTCAGCCTGCTCCAACTGTTAGAAACTGTGATGGGGATGGTCAGAGCCATGGCAGTCAGGCCTAGTAGTACCCACTCCTTCTGTGATTTCATACAGCAAATTGCCAATGGATACCAGCGGCCAGGAAAGACATCTCAGATGTATGTATATCACAAATTCTATACAGCTATATAATTTTAAAATTAATGGACTCAAAGCCTTCTAGCTGTGTGCACAACTGGTCTATGTTAATGGGTGATCTTCCTGCTTCTAGAGTAGCAGCCGTGTTAGTCTGTATCCGCAAAAAGAACAGGAGTGCTTGGGGCACCTTCTCTAAGGCGCCACAAGTACTCCTGTTCTTCCTGGTTCTGTTGCGCTCCTTTTATATAATTGAAACACTCACTTGTTGCATCCTCCTTAAATTAGACTGTAATCACATTGGGGCAGGGACTGCCCTTTTACTCTACATTTGTCGACAGTGCCCGAACAAGCCCCCTGCCCCTTGATGCTGACTGGAGTAGCCACCACTACTGTAAGACAAATATAGAATGATGCGAAAAGTTCTGCAAGTGATGTTTCTGCTTTTCCCAGTCTGACACTATTTGGCAAAGCCATGTAGACCTGGATCCTGAAAGATGCTGAGATTCATGTATGAGGTGCTGAGCACATCAGCTCCATTCAGCTTCAGGAGGGATTCAGGGCACTTTACAGATATTGCTCAGCACCACACAATTAGGTCCAAAGTCTTTGTACAAGAATGAGAACCGAGAGGAAACTGAACATTTTCATCCACTTTAGGGCATTAGTTGACCATGCTGTTTTGTTGACATGAGATCAATTTTGTTATTTATTTATTTGATAAACACCGAGTCCCTTTTCTCTAACTAAATACTGCCAGTTCATCAGCCTGTATGAAAGCAATGTGGCCCTTTACCAGAGCCTGGAAGTCTGTTTTCTAGTATGCAATAGCAAGAAATCTCGCTAGAGGCTTTAAAATGGATCAGTGTGCAAAGGCAGGAGTGTATGTAAATTTTAATTTAGGACAGCGTATTGTTTTATATACTATAATTGCACCACTTCAGAGTAATTTTGGTGTTTTATGTAGTGTTTAAAGTTATACAGCAGTAACTTCTACAGGCGAAAGAACTCATAAAAATGACAGCAATACCTAGTAGTATAGACAACTGCAATTTTTTAAACTTAAAATTTAGTTCTGTGAGACCAAGTTCACAAGTTTAAGGAAAATTTAATCAAGACAATGGGGAAAATGAAAATGAGAGAAATTAGAGAAACAATGAAAAGAGAAAACTATGTTCCTTAACTTCAATGTAAAATTTTACTAATGGTTTTCCCTTCAAACTGGGAAATGTAATAACCAGCGGATGATTCAGTAGGTATAAAGATAGCTATGTGCAGCTGACATCTCATACATGCTCAATTTACTATGTATTAGATAGCAAATACCAGATAGATTTTAGAAAAGGGGGCAATCTTAACGCACTGTATGTGATAAATACCCCCCTTTGTGCCCAATCCACAGAGTATGAATTTGTTACAGCCCCCCAAAAGAATTGGTTCAGTCCCTGGATTAGTCAAGATGACAGCCATCACAGGAGTCCTGGAAAAGCCTCTTTTCTGTGATGGCTACCATCTGACTAACACCAAAGAGGTGCTAGACCTAAGGCAGAGCTCTATAGCTTGAGCTAAAGGATTAAGCTCTCAAGCTGTGAACCTACTATAACCCACAGAAAATGAGGTGGGGGTTATAGTGGATAAACTATATATGATTCAACAATGTAATACTATTGTAAAAAAAAAGTGAACATCATTCTGGGATGTATTAGTAGGAGTGTTGTAAGCAAGACACAAGAACTAATTCTTCCACTCTGCTCGCCACCAATAAGGCCTCAACTGGAGTATTGTGCACCACATTTTGATAAAGCTGTGGACAAATTGGAACAAGTCCAGAGGAGAGCAACAAAAATGATTAAAGGTCTAGCAAACATGTTTTCCAAATAAAAAAAATGGCTTTGTTTAGTTTGGAGGAGAGACGACTGAGGGGGGACTTGATAACAGACTTCAAGTACGTAAAAGATTATTACAGAAAGGAGGGTGATAAATTGTTCTCCTTAACCACTGAGAGCAGGACAAGAAGTAATGGGCTAAAATTTCAGCAAGGGAGAGTTAGGTTAGACATTAGGAAAAAAACTCCTTAACTGTAAGAATGGTTAAGCCCTGGAATAACTTACCTAGGGAGATTGTGGAATCGGTGTCACTGGAGGTTTTTAGGAAGAGGTTAGACAAACACCAGTCAGGGATGGTCTAGACCAGAGGTTCCAAAACTTTTCTTATTCTTCCAGATCTACCAGCTATCTGCATTCCCCTAGCATTCTCATCACTGATACTACGTTCTGAGCTCAGTTAGACAGCACAGTTGCTGGGCAACTGAACCAGCACTGTATGGTGATTGGAGGTGAGGGCTCTGTACATTAGTGTCTCTGTGTTCTCATTGGTACATCTTGAAGTAAATTAACTATCATATTTTATATAACAAATTCCCACAGAGTTTTAAAGCTTTGTCTGAGTAGCCTTGTGATGAGGCGTCCTCCCCACACTAGTCCATAAAGGGTTAATAGAACCCTAGGGAGGCTGCGCAACAGGCAGCCATCAGGAGAGGACCCTAGGGAGACTGCCAATTGGAGAGGGCTACAAGGAGCAGCCAATCAGGGCCAGGCAGGCCCATATAAGAAGAGCCGCAGGACAAAGCAGGTCAGTCACTGGAGCTCAGGGATGGAGGAGGAGGAGGACTGGCTGCCTTGCAAGCAGAGGGCAGCTAGCACCTTGGACAGAGCAGTGCTGGGCAGGATCAGGGGAGCGAGAGCGAGCTCCTGGCTGACTGCTGGCATGCTGGGGCTTGAGACAAAGTGGAGAAGGTGCTGGGGCTGCAGGGAAGTAGACTGTGGGATTGGAGGGGATGCAGCATGTGGCTGCCTTCTACAAGGTCCCTGGGCTGGGACCTGGAGTAGTGGGCAAGGCATGGGTCCCTCCCCACCCCCACTTGGAAGTGGCTGGACAGTGGACTACAGTTCCCTTAAAAGGGAGGAGAACAGAGTGTGACACAGCTGGAGGACTGTGTCCTGAAGAGGATGCTGTGTTTTTTCTTTTTATATATAATTGGAGATATACCTATCTCCTAGAACTGGAAGGGACCTCAAAAGGTCATTGAATCCAGCTCCCTGCCTTCACTAGCAGGACCAAGTACTCATGGATTGAGCTCACAATCCTGGGCTTAGCAGGCCAATGCTCAAACCACTGAGCTATCCCTCCCCTCCTTTTAGGACAACATGCTTCCTGGAGCAGGTGTGATGGCGGCAAGACGTTACCAGACAAGGGTGCACTGGCAAACTAAGCTAATTCCCAGGACAGCCAGAAGGAGGTGCCACAGTGGTGAGTCGAACACCGTTACAAGCCTATTATGAAAGTGCAATAAAATAAATCCACCATTACACAATTTCTCCCACATTTCCCCCTTCCCCACGAGACATCTCATGTATCCTCAGGGTTACGCATACCACAGTTTGGGAATGCATAGTCTAAATAATACTTAGTCCTGACTCAGTGTAGGGGGCTGGATTAGATGACCCGTAGAGGTCCCTTCCACTGTCCTACATTTCTGTGATACTATGAACTGCAACAAACCCATATCCTCTGATTTGGGCACATACACAGATTGAACAGTGGGCTACAAAATCTAAAAAACAAGAGAGAGAGTCCCACCACAACAGGATCTGTGTTGACCCATCTCCAAAACTAGCACTCCCTGGTAATTCACAGTTACTACTTCTACAAAAGTCAGTAGTCTGAAAATTTGTACGAGGTGGCTCAGCTAATTGGAAACCAGATCATTTGTGGATTTGTATCTTGTAATCAACACCTGGAGGTGCACTCTGAATAGAATTGATCTGACTGCATGCAGAGTGGCAGGCTCTGAAGCATGGAGAACAGGAATGTTAAGAAAGGCTGGAAGGTGGCAGATCATTGAGTAGAAAAGGAGGATAAAAACTTCAAGTACAGTCACTTTCGTGTCTTTCAAAGTAGTGTAGGCTGCCAGGCTTTCTGGAAGTACTAAAAAAAGGGCCAGTAAAATATAGCAGCCCCACTTAAGAGAATGAGTGCTTTTCTGTAACTCAAGAGAAAGGACTGACAGTAGGACTTGGGTGACTGCTGTTTTAGTGGCATTTTCTCCATGCTTTTGTACTTTACTTATGTTCCTCTGTTTTGCCATCTTACCCTCCATCTCCAGGGTTCATTTTATGGTTGCTTATGATGTTACATGCCATTTATTTATGTGCTATTCCCCTAGCTTCAACAGTATTACGTTCACCTTTGTTTACAGACAGTGGTCCCTGGGTCAACTTCATCCATAAGAACATAAGAATGGCCGTACTGGATCAGACCAAAGGTCTATCCAGACCAGTATCCTGTCTACTGACAATGGCCAATGCCAGGTGCCCCAGAGGGAGTGAACCTAACATGTAATGATCAAGTGATCTCTCTCCTGCCGTCCATCACCACCCTCTGACAAACAGAGGCTAGGGACACCATTCCTTACCCATCCCCGGTGAAACTTCACTGAAAGTCAATGGCTTCACATCAGAAAATAATTTGTTCCACGATATTTTAACCAAAACTGTGTGTTATACTGTATAAACATGTGCCTCACCAGCTGGTGCACCCCGATGGCTGTGCATGGCATAGCAGGCTTTCCTCTAGCGCTCCCTGCTGACAGCCCATCCAGCTCTGCAGTGATCTGCTGTTTCTTGCAACTCGACCCCTCGGCAAGGTCTCATATAGTCCCACATTGAGGGAGTCAAGACCTAATTAAGAATCTTGGCTCTCTCCTAGACCTCTTTCTACCTTGCCTTGCCTTGGGCTTTTGCTTTAGTCTTTTCCCAGACTCCCAGTGTCTCAACGCCATTCCTACTAAGCCTCCTGCACTGGCACACTGGAGAGCTTCTGAGTGCTTTCTGCCACTCAGCTGGTTCTGCTGGAGGGGAGTTTTCTCCACTCCCCTCACAGGGCAGTCCCTGACTCAGCAACTGCTTTCCTGCTCCCTGAAGGCCCCTCCACCAGTGTGCACAATCCTGGGAGGTCTCACTTCCTGCCACTCCCTCCCAACTGCCTTGGGCTCCCTGTTGCAGACATACCTTTCTTCTGGGAAATGCCATCTGCCACAGGGCAACCCAGCTCCAGGCAGCTTTCTCTCACTGCATGAGAGCCAGACACCTGGTCTCCTTCCTGGTCAGAACCTAACTGAGGTGGGGTCTGTCCTTTTAACTCCTCCCTCCAGGTTTGACACTTGTTGTGACAATTGGTCTATAACTTTTGCCTGCTTAGGAATTTACCATGGAAAGTAGGTCAAGTTATTTTCAATAAAGAATGCTATTAAACAGGTGCAAAAGAATCAGACAGAGAAACTGAATTAGTTTAAACCCAAAAGACCCACAGTGATATAATTCAGGGAGTGCTGAAATAATGCTTGTTACAGATGACATGGAGCAGGAAGTTAATGAACCAAAATGGATGCGTTGGCTATTAGGCCTTATTGGTGAACAAAATGATGAGGGGATGAGCTATCCCACCCACCATTCCCTTTGTGGGTCCGTAAAGAAAATGACTTTGGGAGAGGGGGGAATACAGAAAGAGCAAACAGAAGAGGAAGAGCAGATGAAGGCTACTGGAGCAAGCTTCATCATTCTGCCTGCCGCCTCCACCCTCTCCTGGGACACTGGACATTCTTCATTCTAATCCTGAGGGATGTCCTGACCAGGCCAGGCTAGAGAAAGGGACCCAGATAACATCATCACCTCTACCAGCTCTAGCTGAACCCCAAACACCATCTGAGATAAAATGGGATCAAGCTTTAACAGCAACAGCAGCAGTTCCAGCAACAGTTCCAGCCCATATCAACTAACTCCCCCAAAAGGACAATTAACCTCTTTGATACTATTAAGAGACTGTCCAACCAGGGAATCTTTCCTTTCAAAAGCTGTCTCCAGCTAAAGAGAAAGGAAAGAAGGGATGCTGTTAAAATGAAAGACTTGCTTAATACATTTCAAATGTTATAGCTGTTCTTCCTTTTTTTCTTTAGCGTCAATAAAAGGTTAACATTATATTTAATGGTGAGTTTGCCATGGTACTCAGCAGGCTGAGATCTCTGTATACCAAACCCTGATCCTTGCTTTACATTGTTTAATGTTGAACAGTGATTGGGTTATGTTGAAACCTTTATCCCATCTAAATTAATACACCACCTACCACGGGTGTAGCAGGTTAGGGCTCCTCCATGCACAGTGTGGGCTAGTTACCCTCCATCACACTGTAAGAGAGAACAGGAGAGAAAGATTATAAGGCTTTTAGTAAATATACCATAGGTTTTGTCCTTTACAATGAACTGTTCTAGGCCTTTTGTTTGTTGCTATGGTATCTTTTGGTGACTTTATTTATATCTTCTCTAGGCAAGGTTCACAGTCAGCAGATTTTCTCAGTTTTTCCCCTCAACTGTTGTATGTAAGATGTTTACTAAATTGAGATGAGCCTGAGCCATAGTTCAGATCCAGATTTAAACTTCTCCGAAGTCTGGGAGAATTCAGAGCTGAGGATTTGTTGGGGGGTTTTTTTCTCTGCACCTTATGGGAATTCAGATCTAGATCCAAATTTAATCAAAGTTCAGGGTGCATTTGAATCAGGCCCATCTGTTCTTAAGTTTGAATATATTTCTCATTACTGAATCTTTCAAAAATATGCAAAGAGTGAAGCATCAGCCCTTCTGACTTACCAACAAGGATCAGTAAAGGAGTGTTTCCTTTAGGTATCTACATAAACGTGTGAATTGCTGAATTTAAATTGCCATGATTAACTGCTTCTCTTCAGAACTTCAGCATTTGATTTAAAATTAAAATACATTAAAATGTATATTAAGGTTGCATAGTAAAACACCCAGGAAAGGACATAAATGGTACACATGGAGCCCCTGCGTATGTCCATTATTGTAGCATTTTTAATCATATAATTACATTCTATTTTGCAAATAGCATAATGTATTTGCCCAGAGCAACACATAAGGAAGAGGGTATCCCTCTATGGAAAAGGCTGCAGGACCCACTCAGGTGGACTTGGAGATCTGCAGGAAGCAGAGCTATTCATGTGGAGGATCTATGCCTCTGATGAGCCCTGATCCTTGGCAGGGAACCATGGCTCCTAGCAGCAAAATTGTCCTGCAACTATACTCCCCCAGGACCGTCCCTGACTAAGTCTGCTCCCTTGGGACTATATATGAGAGTTTAAAATTGAATTTGTGAAGCACAAAGCTATTTTCTGACAAAATGCCACAGGATAGGGTGGAGGGACAATATGCGTCATGATTTTTCCCCTCTATTCGGCACTGGTGAGGCCACACCTGGAGTATTGCATCCAGTTTTGTGCCCCTCACTACAGAAAGGATGTGGACAAATTGGAGACAGTCCAATGGAGGGCAACAAAAATGATTAGGAGGCTGGGGCACATGACTTCTGAGGAGAAGCTGAGGGAACTGGACTTAGGTAGTCTGCAGAAGAGAAGAGTGAGGGGGGATTTGATAGCAGTCTTCAACTACCTGAAGGGGGGTTAGGCTGTTTTCAGGGGTGGTATATGACAGAACAAGGAGCAATGGTCTCAAGTTCCAGTGGGGGAGGTCTAGGTAGGATATTAGGAAAAACTATTTCAAAAGAAGGGTGGTGAAGTACTGGAATGGGTTACCTAGGGAAGTGGTGGAATTTCCATCCTTAGAGGTTTTTAAGGCCTGTTTGACAAAGCCCTAGCTAGGATAATTTAGTTGGGGTTGGTTCTGTTTTGAGCAGGGGGTTAGACTAGATCACCTCCTGAGGTCTCTGCCAACCCCAATCTTCTATGATGCATCTCCACCAGCCCATTCACTCTACAAACTGGTCCAGGGGGAACTTCACTAGCAAAATATGGAGCTCAGCTGAAGCCCATTTAAGTCAATGGAAGGCCTCATCCATGTCCGTGACCTTTGGGTCAGGTCCACGGTGAGGGTGATCAGAGCCTCCATCAGGTTCCTAGGTACTCCTGCAGACTGCACTTGGTGACTGTCCTCAAAATCTGAAGCTCACCATAATCCGCTCCAGGTCCTCCTCATTGACTAACTATTGCCAGAATTCCCTCTATCCTTTTGCAACCTGCTCTCTGGGTCCTTTGTCTCCTGTCGCTAGTACAGGTTCAAATTATGAATCTCCTTTCTCCTCTGCATAGACCATGACCTGCTCCAGGTCTGTGGTACTACTATTGCACATGAGAGTCTTTAGTCTGATATCCCTGCTGCCCCATGTCTGTTTTCATTTCTGATCCTTTGTCCAGCAAATTCTATACCACGACAATGAATTTAAAGTGTGTCACAAAGATGTTCTAACTGCTAATTTTTGACCTTTTCATGGCAATAAGAAAACAAGACAAGTTCTGAGTATTCTGAGATGTTCACAGGAACCATGATACAATCGCTGCTAGCTAGCTCAACTGCACCCTTGATCCTGCCTATTTGCTGTAATGCCATTCTCTTGTCTTCAGGGTTGTTGGTTGCCATCCAAAGGATTTCATACTGAAACTGCAATCAATCCTGACTTGCCATGTGCTGAATTCTGCATCTGTAGCTGGCACCACATTCCTGTTTAACATGTTGGTTCCTCGTCCTGGGCCCACTGAGAATTTGACTATTTTCTTTATGATTATTATCTTGCTTTTTGTTAAATAGATGTGAAAATCACACTGACTGTGGAGCAATTGGATTTTACAACAGTTTGATTATTACGCAATGAAAATTGACTGCAACATAAATATTTTGTAATTATGTATGCAGCACGATGCCATCTGGGTTCTGCTTTTCTTTCCAATTTTTAAAACAAAACAAACAAACAAACAAAGTAATAGCACTTAACTCAGTAACAAAATATTATGCATATCAACAAAAACTTTATTAAAGTACATTTGTGTTGTCCTCTGGGCATGTTAAGGCATAAGATCCAATCCTGCAACCATTTAGTCCAATGTGTACTCCTTATTCACACAAATAATTCATTTACTGTGTTAGAGGGCTTTCCCTTAACCCTCTCACTTCCATGGTTCTTGTAGATAGCAAGCAGCAAAAGACCCCAAGTCCGAAGTGCAAACAATACGATGTTTATTGGTGTTAATTTCCAGCAAGCACGATTTCAATTTTCCCACCCACTTCCTGTTTGAGCCCAGTTTATATAGTAACCAACCAATCCTAACATTGTAACATAATTCTCTAACCAATTATATCCCACTACCCTAATTAACTTACACATAGCAAAATTAATTATACGGCAGACAGAAACAATTAGAGAACCAGACATATTAACAATAGAAAATTGGGGGCCATAAAGCTAAAACAATACAGAAATGAGGGTTTCACAACCATAACTATTAATAAGTTATTTCTTGCCAGAGAGGATGCTATCAAAGTATAGCTATCAGGACAGGATCATCTTCCTAACAGCCCAATAGCACCTTATTTCAGTGTGACTGGTTTGGGATGTGAGGATGTGACCGTTCGCTTCCCAGCTTATGGCTGCCCCTGCTATTTAGCCAAAGACCTTAGCCTAAGAGCAAGGCCTCAGACTATCCTAGTGAGAGAAGGCCCATATGCAGGTGGACTTCTGATTTTGATTCTTTGTTTTATACTGCTATAACTAGGTAAATCAGAGGTGGGCACACTTTTTGGGCCGAGGGCCACATCTGGGTGGGGAAATTGTATGCAGGGCCGGTGCAGGAGGTTGGGGGGCAGGAGGGAGTGCGGGATGCGGGAGGGGGTGCAGTGTGCAGGAAGGGGCTCAGGGCAAGGGATTGGGGCAGAGAAGGTGTGTGGGGTGTATGAAGGGGCTCAGGGAAGGGGTTGGAGTGCAGGAGGGGAGTGGACTGTGGGAGGGTGCTCAGGGCAGGGGTTGGGGTGCAGGAGGGATGCAAGGTGCAGGCAGGGGGCTCAGGGAAGGGAGTTGGGGAGCCGGGGAAGGAGGGGTTCGGGCTCCGGCCCAGTGCTGCTTACTTAAAGCAGCTCCGATGTGGCAGCAGTGGGCTCCCCGCATGCCTGCCCTGGCCCCATGACACACCGCTTCAGAAAGCGCTGCAGCCCCTGGGGCAGGGGGACCGGAGGCTTCTGCCCTTGCTTCACGTCAAGGTACCTCCCCCAAAGCTCATCTTGGCCGCAGTTCCTCATTCCCAGCCAATGGGAGCTGCGGGGAGGGGGTGGTGCCTGGAGGCAAGGGCAACGCATGGAGCCCTTTGCCCCCGCACCCGGGGGCCGCAGCGATGTTGTGCCGGCCACTTCTGAGAGAAGCGCGGGGCCCACGGGGCCATGGGAGGCAATCCCGCAGGCCAGATCCAAAGCCCCGAGGGGCTGGATCCAACCTGTGGGCCGTAGTTTGCCCACCCCTGAGCTAAATGATAAAAATAGACCTAAAAATTCTTAAAGTATAGGCCTTTACAGGCAGGCCTTAATAGCTATATTCTACATACTCCAATAGGATTACTTGTGTGATTATGGATTACCTGCAAAGGTAAGCGTTTGCAAGCCTGAAGCCAGGGAGAGAATGGAGATGGGACCAAGAAACAAGATGGCAAGTTAGTTGGATCAGTTCTAAAGGCTCTGATGTTGATAAGAAGATTCACACTTTCTTCTTTTTTCAAGGTGTCAGTGCAGTTCTGGCAAATTTAGACTGACTTGCCAAGCAGTAATGCATTAGTTTGCTTCCTTTAATACTTGTTAATTTGTACCCAGACAGCATACACCACATTTTTCTGAACCACACTTCCCATATCAGCAGAGGCTGGCAGTCCATAGCAGGAATTCTATTAATCTAGTTCCATTCCTCTCAAATGGATCTGTGGGGTGCACCTCTAAAAATCAAGCTCTTGGTGTCTCAAGATGGATATCCAAAATGGGGACACCTGGAATTAGTGATGACTTGAAAATTTCTGCCTAAGTGACTTGCCCAAAAATCACAGTACGTGCCATTAGAAAAGCTGGGATTAGAATCTGGGATTTCTTGGATCTCAGTTTTGTGCTCAGAGCACACTTTTATCTCTAACATGATTCAGATAAAAACAAATACTTGAGATTATTAAAACTAGGATGAGATTAACAAATCTGCTGCTGAACTGGACCAGCCAGTCCCCCAGAATCCATTTTAGGAACCATGTAGTACGTTCTGAGTTCCAAATGCAGCAAAACATTAGAGCAGGAGAAATGATAGCTCAGTGGTTTGAGCATTGAGCTGCTAAACCCAGGGCTGTGAGTTCAATCCTTCTGGGGGCCCATTTAGGGACATGAAGTAAAAATTCATCCAGGGATTAGCCCTGCTTTAAGTAGGGGGTTAGACTAGATGACCTCCTGAGGTCCTTTCTAGCCCTGATATTCTATGATTCTAATTATCATTTATATTTTGGATAATATATATTTGGTCATACAATGTTAATGTGTCATAATTTCATGAAAAATGCATGTACATTATACATATAACAACAAGTAGAATAGTTATGAGCAAGAGACAAAAGCAAACAAGACAATAAAAACTAAAAAAAGAGAGAGAAATAAACATGGGGACAACTTACTGGTATACCAGGCACTAGTGTTTACCAAATGATTAATATTACCATTGAATGATAGAATCGTAGGACTGGAAGAGACCTCGAGAGGTCATCTAGTCCAGTCCTCTGCACTCAAGGCAGGATCACATAGTAACTAGATCATTCCTGACAGGTGTTTGTCTAACCTGTTCTCAAAAACCTCCAATGACAGATTTCTTAACCTCCCTAGGCAATTTGTTCAAGTGCTTAACTACCCTGACAGTTAGGAAGTTTTTCCTAATGTCCACTGTAACATTACAACATTACAGTATTGCAACATAACTCATCATATACATCCTCCACTGGAGAAAGAAGTCAATTCAACTGATTTGAAAGAGAGAGAGAGTTGAAAGTTTATTGTTAGGTCTTTTACAAATATTTACAACTATTTCGGTAAGAAGTTCTGATTATAGGGACTGCTAGATTTGGTTTCACCTCTGCAGGCTGTGCCATTCCAACACTCAAATATAGAAAAACAAATTTCATGTGTTGTCAAGATTTGTTTGGCTGTGCTATATAATAATCTCAAGCAAGAACTGGTTGTATCTTTACTACTCCTTTCATCTATATTTAACATACACTCTGTACTGTTTAATTTACTTTGCAGTTTGTGATTATCTTGATTGGACGTAAACAATAAATGATGAACAAACCTAATCAATGTCTCTTTAAAGAGATTGCAGGGGTGGAGTGAGGCGGGGGTTGGAAGGGAAGAGGATACAGTAGAATGGTATAAAATGCAGTGACAAAACATTACTGAAGAGTGTCAGGTAACTAGCAAGTTAACTGATGGAGAGTAATAGATGCTGAACAAGAAAACAAAGTTAGAAAGAGTCTGGTATGGCAAGAGAGAAAACACGGTGGGAAGAAGCAGAAAAGCTCGACGTCAGAATGCAACCAATTGGCTTTGCAACATATCTGAACTCCAAAGGAAACAAAATCCATATTAAAGAAAGAAACCTGGAGAGGAAAGTAGAAGGAAACGTTCAGCAGTCAACTGTACCAGTTTTTTTTTTCAGGGAAGAAGTGTTTCAAGTTAATCTATGCAAATATGAATGGGATGAAGGAAGATTCCTTTGCAGTATTAGTCGTAGTTCTGAACTTTTATATTGCTCCTGAGTCCTGCAACAAACATCTCACATTCTGTGTACCAATCAGACCATTCTCTGCCATCTGAACAACTCCAGGAGAGGTCTTTGTAAAGCAAGATAGCTGTTTGATTTGTAACACAACGTTGCTAAAAGATTACTTAGCCATTCTGGTGAAAACATTTGCAAAGGAACAAAAGTCTTTCTTGTCATCACTTCTGAAAAACAATCCTGTCTCACAAAGTTTTCAGAATCACAGAAACCAAAGTAAAGCCAATGCCAGTTTTTGAACAACACTGGGAATTTAATGGCCACCAAAAGCATTTTCATGTTAATTTTGAAGAGTTATTTAATATTAATAGTTTGGAATTGAATTAATCTGAGTTGGCTAAGCAAAATGAAGTGGCAGGGACATAATTTACTGATTACAAACTGTTAAAATCCATTGACTAGTTTAAGATCATTACTGTGCATCACATTTATTAATCCAGTGGAAAACAAAAGAGCTAAATAGTCACTTAAAAATTGTTTACTGGAATAAGAGCATTTTTACAGCAACTGTATGTTTAGTGTAGAGAATGATTTCTGGGGCAATGATAAGAAATAACAGGTGTTTATGGTAATCCTGTCATTTTTGAAAAAAAAAATTGTTTCTGAAAATAAATACTGAATCATCACTGCTAAAATTGGGTGAGATTTCATCCTTTCTGAAGAATCCTTCTCAAAACCTAAAAAGAGACTAATCTGCAGTTTAAAATAAAAAAAAAAATCTGAGGAGTTGAGTGATGCTGATCAAGAGGCTAGTGATAATCTAACCTTCACAAGTCTCCAGTTAATGAGCCTCTTCTAACTTTGCTAAGGCTGGTAATTATCCTGAGAAATTACCCAGTGCTTGAAAGGGCAGTCATTTACCATCTACCGGCAACTATTACAAGTTTAGCCAGTCTCCCATAGGCAATGCGCAGGGAGTCCATGTGGGGTCAAGTGCCCCCCCGATTTCTGCTGGGCCTGCCGGGAGTGGGAGAGGGGCTCTGTCCTTTTCCCGCCCTGCCTGCCCCATGGCACACTCCTCCCCTGTCACTGGCAGCTGGGCCCAGGCAGGGAGCAGACGGGTCAGGACCAGCTGCCTCTCACCTTGGCCACTCCGAGTCACTGCTCTGTGCAGCGCGGCTGCTGCCTGCGAGAGCGTGGCTGGGGAGGTGGCCCATCCTACCCCCTCTGCTCCCTTCCCGGGCCTGGCTGCCGGGGACAGGGGACGAGCAAGTCATAAACATACCCGGGGGGAGGGGAAACCCTGGCTCGCTCAGCCCCTGTTCCCAGCAGCCAGGCCTGGGTGGGGAGCAGAGGGGGCAGGGCGGGCTGCCACCCCAGTCAGGGTGTCTCTCAGGCAGCAGTGATTCAGTGACTCAGAGTGGCCAGCTTCAGCCAGTGTGAGAAGCGCTCCCTCCCGCTCCCCACCCGGGCCTGGCTGCCAGGGAGAGCAGCCAAACGTGCCGGGGGGGGGGGGCACAATGGTACACGCACACACAGAGAACTCAGGTGGGGAGAATGTGGCAGCCCCGGGCTGGGAGCAGGGTGGGGAGCAGGGTGGCCAGGTGCCTGGTTTTTGACCGGGAAGTCCCAACATCTGGTTACTGCGAGTGGGGGAGGTGGGCAGGCACCGAGTCATCACCCATGTCAGCTTCTACTCAGCTGGGGCCGCCTCCTCCTTCATCAGGCAGCGGCAGCTCTCAGCCCCGGTTCCACAGGCAAGTCCCTCCTGACCTGGGTTGGGGGTGGGCAGGAGGGGAAAAGCAGCGAGTCTCCAGTTGTCAAATATTACCAAGTTGGCAACCCCAGGGGGGAGGCCGCCGGGCAGAGGAGAAACATGGGGCAGTCACATGTCCTCCTCTTTAGATTGTGCCCCCTAGTATCAGGAGGCACAAAGTCGTCTATGCAGCCTTCATTATAAGAGTGTGTGCATATGCAGAAAATACAGCTTCTTACTTTTCCTTTTTCTGCACATTAGGATTGTTCCAAGCTAGCCCTAGCCCTGACTGGCTGATTTTTGTTCTGCTTTGCTTTAGTTGGTTTGAGTTTCTTAATTATTCCCATATGAAATTCTGGGTCTGCTTGAAGTCATGTTGTATCTCCCCGAAGTTGAGATGTTAAAGCACGTGATTAGCCATCTGACAACTTCCCACTGCTGCTCCCGCATCTATAAAAGTTCTGGGGACAGAGCCTGACAAAGTAGATACGAAAATCAAATTGCTTCTCAATATTGTCCTTGGATTTGTTCTCCCCGTATGAAATGACAGCAAGCAGCAGAATAACTAATATTGGAGAGGAAGCTAGAAGGGAGCGTTTACTTATGGGGATTAAAATGATACAGCATAGCCTCTTTGCAATCTGTACTTTAAAGAACCAGATGCCCCATTATAGTAATCCTCTTTATTTAAAGGATCTCACGTACATTTTTTTTTCTATCATACTCTTCTTGTTAATAAATTCTGTATTGCTGTCCAACTGGAAAGGCCAAACTTTTATGACAAAGACTGTTAGAAATCTTAGTTTAGAAACTTAATATCTGGTGTGATTTTATTTAAGGAACAAATGCTCATATGAGGGCCTTCACTACAATGTCAAACTTGACTAAACTGGTCAAAATATATTATAATTTATTTGAAAAAAATGAATTTACTAATAAAATATTCATCTAATATTTTGTCTATTTTCCAATTAATAGGGCTTGGTGAAGATACAAATTTCACAATATTTATTCCATCTAATTTACTTGTGATTGTTCCATCCTGTTCCCCCCAACACACACCCTGCACTCACCCCTCTACTCCCCTCACACACACTATGGGATCCTCCTGGCAGGTTCCCACTGTCTGTCAGAAAAGTGGCATTACAGGCTTCTCAGTTTCTTACATTACAGTTTATTTCCTTCTGCAGCCCTGAACACAAGGAAAACCCTCTGTGGGGCTCACTGGTATAAAGCAAGGGAGAATATGGGTTAGGATTAAGAGGGGACTCCAGAGGCAGGGAAATGTGCATTGTGTGACTCTGCCCCCAGCTCCAAGAATCTGGGGTATGATTAATGCAGCCTGAGAGTGTCTTAATTTTTCCAGGGCTCCTCTGTATGGATGGGCACCCCGTTGTGAGAGATTCAGGAATCTGAGGCAGTGCCATTCTAATAATAGGCTGCCCAGGAGCAGGGGAGGGGGAATACGGAACCCTAGAGGCAAGGCTAATTGTGCCCTTACTCATGCAGAATTTCCAGGGTCCATGGATTTGGAGAGGACATGTAGCTGTTTTCAATCCTTGGGGGAGCCCAGAACCCCACCCCCATGACAGAACAAGGGCAGATATACTCCATGAGAGGATCTTTTAGGACTTCCTTCCCCTGGGTATTTTTGCAAAAAAGGGTAGTTATAAGGGGAATTTTCTCTCTCTAGTAAATTACAGCGTTGTTCTAAGATCAAAGAACATGGTAGCACATTGGATTCACTTTGGTATTTTAGGGACAGATTCTATTCTGTTACATCAATGTAAGTCTGAAGTAATTCCATCATTTTCAGTGGATTTAATCCAGATTTGAATCAGTGTTATAGAAAGAATTTGGGACTTAAAAATAATTACCAAGGCATTTCCAGGCATATTACTTTTTGAATATTTCCCATGTGTTTCTTAGTCATTTTGTGCTTCACAGCCTTGTGTTATTGAAAAATAAAAACTGAAGGGCATGTTCTCCATTCCACTGCATTTTTAAACCTTTTCATAGCAAGTTTCTATTTATGTTTAGTTCTGATCCTTCTCAATACTGTCCCTGCTCACTCTCTATGCAAAAGGAAATCCAGATCCTGTATTATAAACAGGGCTTGTACAAAGCCTTTGCACTGAATATTTCAATGTTTTTCTTTTCTGTTCCTTTTAATCCTATCATTCCTCAAAGCGTCCAAGACCAGATTTTTTTCTCCTCTTTATATTTTGTGGTGGCTTCCAACTTGGTCCCTTTAGTGGAGGAATCCATTCAATTTTGTTAAGTAAATTTAGTTTAGACCAGTGGGCTTGCTATTCCTGTCAGCATACCGAGCCTGATATTATTTCACTGACTCTAGAAAGAGTGCTGAGAATTTAATGGGGATGTATGGATTATAGCACAATTTACAGCACTGGCAGTTCCTGGCATTTGTGCTGGAGCACAAGTTATCAATCATTTCCAGGAGCACTTGCCAACAAGGTGAAATGGCCAGGTGTCTTATTTTAGTAACTTTCTCATTCTTTTTTAACAAAAGAATTGTCTTCCTCCAGGACACATGCTTCTCTTCCAAAAGGTGTCAGCTCCAATTACAGAGACCTATATAAGAAAATGCATTGGCTTCGACTAGTTTCCCTTAGTTCAAATGTCCCATCTCCACTAGATCCAAACAATATGATTTTCTTGGGGGGGGACCTGTGATTAAGGATAGCTTGAACGTCCTAACTGATCTTATTACAGCCTTATGGATGAATAGAGTAATTTTGATTCAGACACATGGTCTAGTGGATGAAAAAGCCATCCTCTCTGCCCCATAAACCTCGTAATCTGTACCAAATTTTATTCTGACATGCATTCACAAGCAGCAGCTATTGTCAGCAATGAATGCAGTTTGCACAGCTGAAAGAGGAGTCTAGCCTTTAGCCTAACTGGAATCTGTTCACATTTACCTTTGACTTGAGGAGTGATGCAAACACATCTGCTGTCTCTGCAGAGGAGAATGTATGGTGAACTAAATAAATGTTCCCTTCTATAGTTACTGGCTGACCTGTTGCCATCACACGAATGTCAGTGTGTGGGAAATGTTAGCAAAGAAAGGCGACAAGTGGGCTTGAAAAAAATCAAAATATTCCACATGAAATTTTGTCTTAAGTTTCCAATTTAGGCCCTAGTCATATGATGCTGCAGTGCTAGTTTCCCCACATATTCCTACCAAGATGTGGGTGGGGGGGAATTAATATCACAATATTAGGCTACTACTATTATAACTGTAGGGCTGAGGGCCCCCACTTAGACTGGGACTCCAATGTGCTAGATGCTGTACATACACATAGGCCTGGTCTACACTAGGACTTTAATTCAAATTTAGCAGCGTTAATTCGAATTAACCGCGCACCCGTCCACACCAGGAAGCCATTTAATTCGACCTAGAGGGCTCTTTAGTTCGAATTCGGTACTCCACCCCGACGAGGGGAGTAGCGCTAAATTCGACATGGCTATGTCGAATTAGGCTAGGTGTGGATGCAAATCGAACTTAGTAGCTCTGGGAGCTATCCCACACTGCACCACTCTGTTGACGCTCTGGACAGCAGTCCGAGCTTGGATGCTCTGACCAGCCACACAGGAAAAGTCCCGGGAAAATTTGAATTCCTTTTCCTGTCTGGACAGTTAGAATCTCATTTCGTGGTTGGACATCGGGGCGAGCTCAGCAGCACCGGCAGCAATGCAGAGCTCTCCAGCAGAGGAGTTCATGTAATCTCTGAATAGAAAGAGGGACCCAGCATAGACTGACCGGGAAGTCTTGGATCTGATCGGTGTGTGGGGCGAGGAGTCTGTGCTTTCGGAGCTGCGCTCCAAAAAACGGAATGGAAAGACCTACGAGAAGGTCTCCAAAGCCATGAGAGACAGAGGATACAGCCGGGATGCAACGCAGCGCCGCGTGATAATCAAGGACCCCAGACAAGGCTACCAAAAAATCAAAGCGGCAAACGGACGCTACGGAGCCTGCCACCACTGCCCCACCAGTGACCATGGACTCTGACGATGGGACAGTGTCGACGGCCAGTTCCTCGGCGATGTTCGCGGACGGGGAAGATGAGGAAGGGTTTGTGGAGGACGAGGCAGGCAACAGCGCTTACAACGCTGGTTTCCCCGACAGCCAGGATCTCTTCATCACCGTCACGGAGATCCCCTACCAACCCTCCCCGGCCATTAACCCGGATCCTGAATCAGGGGAAGGAGCAGTCGGTAAGTGCTTTAACCATGTAAACTTTTATTCTTAATATAACAGGAATCTGAAGTATGTGAAAAGGAGGTCTCTCTATATATGGGGATAGAACAGAAATCCTACTGGGAGATCTCCACGAAGCTCTCCTGGAGGTAATCGAAAAGCCTCCGCAGGAGGTTCCTGGGGAGAGCTGCCTTATTGGGTGCTCCGTGGTAGCACACTTTTCCGCGCGAGGCCTTCATGAGGTACTCAGGGAGCATTGCCTCCCCGAGCACGGCTGCATAGGGCCCTGGTTTGTGCTGGCTTTCACGCAGCATGCGCTCTCTATCTCCTTCAGTGACCGTCCTCAGGGTGATCTCGCTCGGAGACTCCTGCATCTAATTAGGGGAATTACTGTAATGTTACGCCTGGTCCAAAGTATTTTTAAAAACTCTCCGGACAGACGGCATAGCAGAGACTCAGCACGCTGCTGCGTGACGAGCGTAACGGAAAGCCAAAGAATCAAATGGACGTTCATGGAGGGAGGGGGGACTGAGGACGCAAGGTATCCCACAGTTCCTGCTGTCTCCGAAAAGCATTTGCATTCTTGTCTGAGCTCCAAATGCTTCTAGGGTCAAACACAGTGTCCGCGGTGGGTCAGGGCATAGCTCGGCAATTTACGCACACACCCCCACCTCCAGAAGTGAAAGGGAAAACAATCCTCTGTTGACTCTTTTACATGTCACCGTATCTTTACTGAATGCTGCAGATAGATGCGATGCTGCAGCACTCAACACCAATATCCTTGCTCCCCCCCCCCGCCATGGGTGGCTGACGGTACAATATGACTGATATCCATCGTCATCATCAGCCTATTAGCACATGGGGCAGTGCAAAAGGACTGGTAACCATGCCGACTAGCATCTGTCAGGTCCCCCAATGTCAGGTGCACCTAATTTTTCATGGTAGATGGTGCAGTATGGTTGATAACCGTCTTCATCATAGCAACAGGGGGCTGAGCTTCATCAGCCCCCACCCTTCATGTGTAAAGAAAAGATTCAATTGCCCCTGGACTAGCAGCAGGATGCTGGGCTCCTCTCCTCCACAGTCCTTAATGTCCTATCTGGACTATCATAGCAACTGGAGGCTGCCTTCCACTCATTTCTCACTAACAAGTCACTGTGTCTTATTCCTGCATTCTTTCTTACTTCATCACACAAGTGGGGGGACAATGCTATGGTAGCCCAGGAAGGCTGGGGGAAGAATGGAATGAACAGGTGGGGTTGTTGCAGGAGCACCCCCTGAGAATAGCATACAGCTCATAATCTATGGAGGATCTGACACAGAGCAGCTGTGCTCTCTGGTTCTCTGATACAGTGGTTCTCTAGTACACTTGCCCATATTCTAGGCAAGACTGATTCTATTTTTAGATACCAAAAAGGAGGGATTGACTCAGGGAGTCATTCCCAATTTTGGCTTTTGCGCCCCTGGCTAAGAGCCGCCAGGGGCACTTATGACAGCAGCAAATGGTGCAGTGCAAAAGGACTGGTAACCATGACCAATTTATGGTATGGTAGATGGTACAGTATGGCTGATAACCATCTCTGCTGTCATGCAAAAGCAAAAGCATGCTGCTGTGTAGCGCTGCCGGACCGCCTCTGTCAGCGGCATCTAGTACACATACGGTGACAGGCACAAAAGGCAAAACAGGCTCCATGGTTTCCACGCTGTGGCGTCTGCCAGGGCAATCCAGGGAAAACGGGCTTGAAATGATTGTCTGCTGTAGTTTCCCGGAGGAAGGGATGACTGACGACATTTACCCAGAACCACCCTCGAAAATGGTTTTTGCCTCATCAGGCACTGGGATCTCAACCCAGAATTCACAGAGACAGACTAGACTGTGTTCATTGTTCGCAAAAATGTATCTTTGCAAGGAATTCACTCCCTTTTTCCCATCACACAGCTTCGACTGTCTCCAGACCTGCCACAGCATCCCCCTCACAGAGGCTGGCAAAGATTAGGCGGCGAAAGAAAAAGACACGGGACGAGATGTTCGCTGAACTTATGGGGTGCTCCCGAGACGAGACCAGCAGAGCCAGTGGAGGGAGACCTCTCTCTGTACCAGCGCTCACACAGCGAACGGGAGGAGAGGTGGCGTGAGGAAGACAAGCAGGCGACTCAAACGCTGCTTGGACTAATGAGGGAGCAAACGGACATGCTCCGGCGCCTTGTGCATGTTCTGCAGGACCTCAGGCAGGAGGACAGAGCCCCCCTGCAGTGTATCTGCAACCGCCCTCCCCCGCCACAAAGTCCCATACCCCCCTCACCCAAAATAACTAGAAGGACTTCTCAAAATTTAGGGTATGAGAGCTTTTGGAGAGCTGAAGGAGGGGCGCCAGAGGCCGTGAAAACTGTCACTGCACCCCAGCAGAGTGCTCAAGTACCCAAAAGCTCTCATACCCTAAATTTTGAGAAGTCCTTTCCTTCCCGCCTCACCCAAGCCCCCATCCCAGTTTCATCCCCTAACTGTCTAGTTGATAATAAAAAATACTTTTCTGTTAATTACTGTTTCCGTCATGTTCTTTTAGAGGAGACTGTGTTTGAAGGGGGGGAAGGGGGTTGGTAATTGGACAGGACAATCACCTTTACCAGGGTACAGACATGGGGGCAGGATCAGCAGCAGGTCACACACACACTGCAGTCAGTACGCACCCTGGTCGGTATGGGAGGTGGTTTGCAGGTTCTGTGTGGGTGGGGGGGTACGTGACTTTGTAGCGGGGGAGGGGGTTACAGATCTCATGCAACGGTCCCTGTCCTGGACCACAGAGCCACGCAGCAGCGGAATCTGTATCCGTCCTCCCCCGCCAAAAGGCCACATAGCCCCCGCACACAGAGTCCCAAAAAGGAGGGATGGCAGGCTCCGTTGAAACATCCAGTCCGGCACTGCAGACCACTCTGGGAGCAGGAACCTGTCATTCCTCGAGTTTACAGGCGGTCTTTACATCACTGCACACCCTACCCAGCACAGTCCGTGTCCCAGTTTCAACCCTGTAACGCAAAGTCATCAGTAAAGAAACCTTTGTAAAGTTACAGTGGAACATGTATTTTATTTTTAAACGTGTGTTGGAAGTTGGGGAAGCGGGGTGGGCGGGGTATGTAACTGCAGATGCTGGTCAACAGTAACTTGGTAAAGAAACAGGGGCAGGTTCAGCTTCTCTGTAAAGAAACTGAACAGTCACAGGTCACGCTGCTCACTGCTCGCTGGTACTTGAAGAGTTCCTTGTCGCTGTGCAAGGCGCCTGCACAGAGCTTCACGAGCCAGGGCATTAGCGGGTAGGCTGGGTCCCCGACGATCACTATAGGCATCTGCACATCCCCAAGACTTATTTTGTGGTCCGGGAAGAAACTACCCTCCTGCAGGCGTCTAAACAGACCAGAGTTCCTGAAAACACGCACGTCATGAACTTTGCCTGGCCACCCGACGTTGATGTTGGTAAAACGTCCCCCATGGTCCACCAGTGCTCGCAGCACCATTGAAAAGTAGCCCTATTTCTCAGCAGCTGACTGTGGAAGAGGTGGACGATAAGGTGCGAGGAGTTGACAACAGCCATAACTGCAGCGGGATCCGTGCTCAAAGTGCTGTGGCGCCCGCGCTGTCACTGAGCAGAAAAGTGCACGAACAGATTGCCCGCAGGCGCTTTCAGGGAGGGAGGGAGGAAGGGAGGGCGTGATTGACGGTTCAATGATGACAGTTACCCAAAACCACCCTCGACACATTTTTCCCCCCAGCATGCATTGGGGGAAATCCCAGAATTCCAGTGGGCAGCGGGGAGTGCGGGAACTGTGGGATAGCTTCCCACAGTGCACCGCTTCCAAAGTCGACACTGGCCCCGTTACTGTGGACTCACACAGTCGAACTAGTGTATTAAGTGTGGATACACAACTTCGACTTCATAAGGTCGATTCCACACATTCGAATTAAGTTGATTCGAAATAGTCTTGTAGTGTAGACATACCCATAGTAAGAGACAGACCTGACCTCAAAGAGCTTCCACTAATAAGCAAAATAGAAGAAGGAAATTATACTTCTGTTCTGCAACCCTATCTGCAGAAGCGGGCTAAGGGACAGAGAAATTAAATGATTTGGTCAGGTTCACCTGGGAATTCTGTGGTAGGACCAGGAATGAAATCCAGATCTGCTCCCTTAAGCACAAGACTTATTCCTCTTGCTCACACCCTTCTTTTATAAAACATTTTAGTTGTCTTTGTGTTCTTGACTTACAGCAGAATGATCATTGTGTGGATCACTGTGTCCTCTTTGCTCTTATGGATGATTTGAAAGGAACAGCAGTGTTTGGCATTTGGTTTGTCACTATGTTTCCAGTTTATTGGAGAGGGTGTATGGGGAGGAAAATCGCACCTGTCCTGTGATAAATGAGACAGGGGGAGCTCCCTTTTGTAGACACCCAGCCAGCCAGTTAGCTATAGAGTCCCTCTTGGTAGCTGTTCTCTACTTGCTTTACCTGAAAAGGGTTAAAAAGTCTAACTGCATGCATAGGTAAAGGGAAGTGTGTGGGCACCTGACCAAAAGAGCCAATGGGAGGGCTAGAACTTTTTAAACTTGGGGGAAAAAACCTTTCCTTTGTCTGTCTGTGGTTGTTCTCTGGGGAGAAGATATACATAGCAGCAATTCTTTAAGAAGCTTTAAGCCAGGTATGATAAATCATCAGATCATACTTAGAACTACATATTTGAACCCCAGATATGTAAGTAAATCAAGGAATGTCTAGGAAGATGTGATTAGGGTTATTTCTTTTATTTCTTATTGGCTTGTGGATTCCTCTGTGCTAACCCCCAAATGCTTTTGTTTTGCTTGTAACCTTTAAGCTGGACCTTAATTATTATATTTGCTCTTTTTAATTCTAGCAATAACCTAAGTTCCAAATGTATTTTCTTTCTTTTTATTTTTAATAAAATTTACTTTTTTTAAGAATAGGATTGGGTTTTTTTTGTGTGTGTGTGTGTGTGTGTGTGTCCTAAGAGGTTTGTGCATATGTTGTGTAATTAGCTGGTGGCAACATCTGCTTTGTTTTCTTTCTCAGATCTTCCCTGGAGGGGGGGGTGAAAGGGCTTGAGGGTACCCAACAGGAAGGAATTCCCAAGTGCTCCTTCCTGGGTTCTCAAAAGTGGGGGGGTTGCACTTGGCTGGTGGCAACATCTACCCATCCAAGGTCAGAAAGAAGCTGTGACCTTGGGAGTTTAATACCAGCCTGGAGTGGCCAGTCTTAATTTTTAGAGTCCTTGTGGGCCCCCACCTTCTGCACTCAAAGTGCCAGAGTGGGGAATCAGCCTTGACATCTCCTCATCTCAACACACCAATGGTTCTAGATTTTTGCTGGGAAATCTCGTGTGGTTCCAGAATTAATAATGCTCAAAGTGAGCAAACACAGTCTGGAGCAGAGTGACGGTAAGATATCTTGTGATTCACCAGAGCTGTAATAAACTGCTCAGCAAAACTGAAAAGTTGGGAACCTCCCTTTCCCAACTGTGCATTAACATTAGTTCCTACTCCTGGTGGTTGTGGAGCTATCACGACTTAGAATTGGCCCTGGTCCTAGGATGACATGAAAATAAGATTCTCTTAGCAAACGGGACAGGATGCTTACAGCACACCAACTATCTTGGGCCAGGACACTCTGCATCTGAAACATTACATGTTGGAGCAATGCTCTAGTAGGGCTTCTCTACATGGAAAAGTTATTCAGGAATAAGGTAGGGTGTGAATTTAAAATCTGTCTCTCCCCGAATAACTCCCTGTGCAGAGCCTGACTTGTACCATACAGTGCTTTGATTGCCTTGGTACTGCACAACATTTTGATGAAAAAAATGGAATGATATAAAATTAACATTGTTGTTTGCAGTGTTGTTATAGTCATGTTGGTCCCAGGGTATGAGAGAGATAAGGTAGGTGAGATTATATCTTTTATGGTGGAAGAGACAAGCTTTAGGTCAAAGAGCTTTATGAAGCTTGAAAACTTGTCTTTTCCAACAACAGAAGTTGGTCCAATAAAATATATTGCCTCACAAACCTTGTGTCTCTCCTAAAATTAATGTGGAACACACATTCAGTGGATTAACAACTGACTGATAGGTCTCACAATGTAATTATAAATGGGGAATCATCCTCTAATAGGAGTGTTTCCAGTGGAGTCCTGCAGGGATCATTTCTTCCCCTATGCTATGTAATGTTTTATCAAAGACCTGAACAAAACCATAAAATTATCACTCATAAAATTTGTAGAGGACACAAAAATTGGGGGAGTGATAAATAATGATGAGGACAGATCACTGAAACAGAGCATTCTGGATCACTTGGTAAACTCTGTGCAAGCAAACAACATGATTTTAATATGGCTACGTGTAAATGTATACATCTGGGAACAGAGAATGTAGGTCATACTTACATGATGGAGGACTCTACTATGGGCAGCAGTGACTGAAGATATTTGGGAGCTGTGGAGGATAATTAGCTGAACATGAAATGCTAATGCAATCCTGGGATGTATAAACAGGGGAATCTTGAGTAGGATTAGAAAGGTTACTTCACCTTTATATTTGTCACTGGTGTGACTATAGTTGGAATACTATGTCCAGGGCAGGTGCCCACACTTGAAGAAGGATGTTGATAAATTTGAGAGTGTTCATTGAAGAGCCACAAGAAGGATTACAGAATTAGAAAACATGCCTTATAGTGATAGACTCAAAGAGCTCAATCTTTTAGTTTAACTAAGAAAAGGTAAAGGGGTGATTTTATTACAGTCTACAGGTATCCATCTGGGGAACAAATATTTAATAATGGGACCTTCAATCTAGCAGAGAAAAGCAGAAGACAATCCAATGGCTGGAAGTTGAAGCTAGACAAATGCAGACTTGAAAATGTTTACCCATTGTTCTGGAAAAGCATAATGCATGGACTGAAGATGACCCAGTGGGCCAAACACTATTATTTGGCCACCTTACTTTTCCATGTATACATTTACACCCCATATGTCCCTTAGTTTGCACATTTTTTTTGATGGACGGATTTTATTTTCCAATCATGTGTAGTTCCTTATGGTGGGCCTCGGAATGTTAGGCCCGGGACTTTGACTGAGGAATGTAGTTTTATGATTGAGCCTTGGGGGCACTTTCAGATAATTAATTAATATGTATGTGTACATATGACACCACCTTATATTTAAGCATAACAATCCTTTTCCAATTTGGCCCTTTTACTTTGGTGCTGCAGATAGCAACACATTCCTATTAGGGCAATTACAGTTACCACTTGTATTATTATTGGTAGAAGGCTGAGTGTTTTGAAATACTGGGATATGCATTATTATAGTGTTCTACAGTGCTATGTCTATTAGAAGTAAAACAGAAATTTGGAGTAATGACATTACACATGAGGCCTTATACATATATATATATATATATATATATATAATGCTTTGTAATTAGTTACTACCCAGTACTGTCCATTCATATTATAGGTTCCTTTTACTGCTGGTTGTTACCCTAAGGTAAGCTTTGCTGGGTAGTAAACAGGAATGGCTAGCTTTTTTGTTTTATTGGTTGCATTTCTTTGTGACACACCAGTAGTTGATGTAGATTTAGTTGTTTTTTCTGGATGCCATTTTTCTGATAACCTACTGAATGGACAGTAACCAATTTATTAAATATTACTGTGTTAGAATTTAGTGTTGGTACTTAGACACTGGACAAGTTTGTTTTTAATAACATGTGCTTTAGTTAGGATGCAGTGTCACTGACCCAAATTATGACTAGTGCTAACAGGGAATTTGTTTACCCAATTTGTAGTTACCATGTAACATAAATTTTTTGTAACCACTTTATTTATTTATTTATTTAGCCTTCATGTTGTTTGCTACCATTCGTTTGTTTGAATTTTTAATATTCGCCAAATTTGATTCATTTAGTAATGTAAGGAATTTTAAGGCAGTGCACTTACTTCACATACTCACGTCGGGGTCACCAATGTGGTAAGATGTTCATAGATGCATGTGTGTGTTTCCTTTGTGTGCTGCTACAGCGCTGTGCAGACAGTTGGCACGACAGACCTTGAGCGAACCACCCAATGACCACAAGATCCGTTAAGGGATGAAGGTACTCAGCCAGGTTTATTGTCAACGAAGCACAGTACTAGTTTCCTGCAGACTCTACCAGACCACTAATACATGTATGCCCGTAACAATGGATCAGCTCAGTGAACAGCGGGACTTTACATTCCTCCCTAGGCTAAACAAAGATACTCCCTCTGAGATACATCTTTATACCCCAATACAAACAAGTTAGTACTGCCCTTCTGACATAGTTACTGCCCCCGACATGATTATTTATTACCCATTAACTTGTATGTGTTGGTTTGAGTCAAACATATTTATTATGTACTGTTATCCTGATCTTATCTTTTAGGAGGGCTCAGCATGTTCCTGTTATCCTTGGGGAATGTTTTTGTAACATCCTTGGTATCGGGATATTTTGGTACCACTTGATATCGGAGTGTGTTTGCGTGAGCACTTTGTGACTAGCACTTCTTAGAAATGTGTATTTCTGCAATATCAGCACTATTCTTGCCAGATTCTGTGAGCAAGTCCTGCCTCATAGCAGGCCTCTGATACAAGGGCTTATGTTTCAGGCTTTCTTCCTACTACAAGGGGTGCATGTTAGACAGGGAGGGTAATTAGCCATTGGAACAAATTTACCAAGGGTTGCGGTGGATTCTCCACCACTGACAATTTTTAAAGATCAGATGTTTTTTTCTAAAAGCTTTGCTCTAGGAATTATTTTGGGGAAGTTCTCTGGCCTGTGTTATACCAGAGGTCTGACTAGATGATCACAGTGGTCCTTTTTGGCCTTGGAATCCGTGTATGGTCAAGCTTATTCCAGAATAAGAATGTCCACATGGGGAGCTACTGAAGAAATAGAAATAGTGAGAAAATAACATTCAGTAAACTGATTAAATTACATGTACATGACAAAGTCCGGCAACCATTAGTAGATCTATAGGTGGACTACACACATATATATAAAATGAGCAAGGACTTCAGGATTAACCCACACAATATTTTGTTAATGTTATGTTTTCTTTATTTTAATTTACACTGTACATGCTAGCCAGTGAGTCTTGGCCAGCTATAACATATAATGAACCTAATTATGGGATGTTTCTGTACCACGCCAGTAACTGTGTCGCTGGGTCATTGTGCAATTTGGCTATGGCATCTGTAATTAGCAAATCAGTTCTGGGCAGAACTTCATCCACAGTTATTTCTGTGTGTCACTTCTATGTTTTATATAATGTCCTTAAATGTCTTAATGCAAATGTAATTTAAAACATTCTTGCATTGTATTTTATTTATTTATTTTTTAAAATCACCGAGTGCTATAAGGATTGTGATATCAGGATTGTTGTGATTTGGAATTAGATCTCTCTTGTATGAACACAAACAGTCACAAGGGAGACTGGAGGACTGCAAATGGAAAAGACCTTATAAATTCAGGCTGATAATAGAAAGTACAGTTCTTGACAATGTTTTGAGCAGGAGGCCTTTTTCAAGCACGATTGGTGAAGGGAAAAAGAGGAGGTCAAGAGACAAAGCAAAGGTACAGGGAAGGCAGCTGAAAAGAGAAGGTACCGCACGGCAGTGCAAGTGATGAAGGAATCTGCACACTCTGCACATCCTTCACTGTGGACTCTGCAGGGAAGTTGCAACTTTTCAGCTCTTTCCACTGTATTTGGAGAAAAGAACAAATGGATATCAGAATGGATATCAGGTGGATTTGAATACTAAAAGCTGTATCACTGACCTCTTATCCTAAGGTCCCAATTCACTACGGTACTTAAGCACATGCTATGTTTAAGCACCTGAGCAATCCCACTGAAATCAATTGAATTATTCACCTGCTTAAATTTAGACACGCCTAAGTACCTAACCAAAATGGGGCCTTAACTGGGAGTTTGTGTGTGGCTGCAGTGGCCAGGGTAGGCTCTTTTATAGCTAGGTGTGTGTGTGTGTGTGTGTGTAAAAAAATCAGTGTAGCTCTGTTAATTTCAAGGGAGCTATGCTGATTTACATCAGCTGAGGATCTGGCTTACTGTGTATATATGTGTGACAGGGTGCTGGGCAAGAACTGCCGCCTCAGCCCTCTGTCATGCCAGCTCCCATTAAGGGAAGCAAATTGTAGCAGGCTAGAGAAAACCTGTGCCTAACTGGTGAATGGGAGACAGCTGCCCGCCCAATTAGCCTGGAGCTATATAAAAGGGTGGGTGGAAGGAAGCTGGGAAGGCAAGTGAGGGAGTGGAAGCAGAGCAATAGCTCTTCCCTCCTGGGGCAGACATGAGAACCCAAGCTGTGTATGGTGAAAAGGTGACGGGAGCACAACCTGTACATAAACAGCACTAGTGGCTATTGAACTCCAGGGTCTCCGAGTGACTTTGTCAGCACAGCAGGGGCAGGAGCCAAGAGGGCCCTGTGACACCCTGTTAAAATATGTTACAGAAATATTTAGTATTGGCAGCTTTATTCTATCAAACAAACCCGTCCTCTTGAATGGAATATCACACTGCAGAGCATGTGAGCAGGAAGCTTCTGATATGACAATTCACAATAGGCTGATAATAGCGGTGTTGAGTGAGGCTTTTAAACAAATTCTTCATTAATATTAACAAGGAAATTTACACTTTTAATGAATTATTAATCCTGATATCTTTAGCTGTATAGCTAAATCACATACAGTAGGAACATTCTATAATTTAAACACAAACTTTTATCAAAATAAATAAAAATCTTAAATAAATAAAAAAAAAATCTAAAAAAAAATCTTCCCACCCCCAGAGAAGCCTAAATCTCCTCCTCCTCCAGGCCTAGGAAAACATGAGAGTCTTACAGTGTGCCCTGAAAGTCACCATACATGGGCTCTGGTGAGTCAAGACGATAAGTGACTTCCAGAATCAAGGTTTCTAACCACGCACAAATTGCTCCCAGCCCCATCTTATTTAGATCAGATCCATTACTTCAGACACCTTGGAGGATTGCAACAGCTGTGTTATCATATGCAAAAGGGAGTTGGTCTCCCAAGTAGTCAGGTCCCAAACCATTCATGGCTTTATAAGCTCAAAGCCAACACCTACACTCTGCCTGCAAAACATCCAAAAGCAGGGGTGTGCACAGGAATAAAAATGTGGACACTTGGGGGGGGGCACTTTTTGTGCCTCCCGCGTCCAGAGGAGCTGGCTCTCCCCTACTCCCCTTGTGGCTGGAGAAGCTCTCATCTCCCGCCCTGGCCCGAGGCTGAAGGAGCTCACTCTGTGCCCTTGCTCATGTGGGGCATGCTCCTGCTTGCCCCCCCTTGCACATGCCCCTGTCTGGGAGGCAGTGTAGACCATAGGTATATTGTGCTCTGAGTCAAAAATGCCGTTGAATTAGTGGTCTGCTGCATTCTGAGCTGGCAGCAATTGCTGAATGTAGGGGTAGGCTCACAGAGAGCTCTGTTGCAATAATCTTACCTCTAGGTGAAAAATACATGGACAAGTTCACACTTGACAGAAAAGGGCACAGCCATCTTGCCAAGCACAGGTGATAGAAAGCACACTTGGCAACCACTGTTTAGATCTATAGAATTAGCTGGGGATTCAGCAAGTGCCCTGCTGTTTTGCCAATCCTATAAGATTGATCTTAGTACTATCTGGGTTGAGTTTCAGCCAGTGAGAAAACCTGGGGTTCACCCAGACCAATAAGGGGCTGTGTCACCACCTGACCAATAACCCTGGGTGCTTCTGTGTTATGCAGCTTTGGCTCAGAACCCTGACACCAGCAGCCTGTTTACAGCACAATGGCCTCACCCTGACTTCCACCAGCCTGGTTATTCCTGCCAGTGTGACACCAACAGCTCTTCCAGTCCCGTGTCTCCCCAGAACCATCCCCCTGCAGTGTCCAATCCCTCCCATGGGACCATCGCAGATGTTACCAAGTTTACTGTCTCCCAAGAGACAGAACACACACCAGCTTGTTACTCTGGATGAGGATTTTACCCTTCAGTTTGGTCTACTGCATGGAGACGGTTTTGTAATAAGTCAAGAATATGTTTATTAACAGAGAACAGAGATTTAAGTAATACAGTTACAAGCAAAACTAAGACACTTTCTAATTAATAAAACTTAACTTCAGCAAGTTACAATCTCTGTCTAAGCAGGATTCTCACCTATAGTCATTTTCCAGCTACTCTTGCTGCCTGGGACAAGCGGATCCACTTTTCATGAGCTCAAATGGTGCTGCTCCCCTATGTCCCCAAGGTGATAGGTAACAAAATGGTTTCTTGCCTCTACTTATATCTTCCCAAAGTTCATTGACCCTGTCTGAAAAGGCAGGAAGTCTTTCCTGGGGATGCAGTCTCCATCCCCAATTTAAATTGTTAAGTGGCCATCTTCCCCCACTTGCTCACCCGATGGCTCTGTTTACCTTATATATAAATGTGCTTTTCATTGTCTTTGGTCACACCTGGCTTAATTTACATTGAAGACACAGTCAAGCCAGGAAAACAAGACTCCTTTGTCTAGGACAGGCTAGGCTTAGGCATTGCCTGCCAAACACATTTTAGGAATATATTTCCAACACACATGTATAATTCTTTATACATCACCTCTACACAGATACTGCAGTGATATTAATGGCCAGTATGTTACCAGTTTTCATATGACATCTTACACAACATCTTCTAGGTACAGATTATGACAACAGCGAGTTGGGGCTAAGAGTGTGTCGGGTCTCTGTGATAAGGTGTGCCCTCTGCCAGTTGGCTCTGAGGGGCTCCCTGGATCAAGCTAAGGACCCCACATCTATGACCCAACTGTTAGACACTGGATAAGCTGCCCCCCTAAACCAGCAGGGTCAGAAGGGAAGGAAACAAAGCTATGTGTCATTTCCCTTCTGTCATGCAGCATGACTGGAAATCCTAATAAAAGTGAATCAGGATTCCACATGGAGAAGGGCAACATTAAACGTTCTCCTTCTGTGGAGCTCTCTATAGCCTCTCTGTGGCTATAACATGTGACCTTAACTTTATGCAATTAGAAGGATCAAGGTAGCCTGAGAAGGAGGAGATGGAAGAACCACTCTGTGCATCATGTTGTTCTCTGAAAGCAGTATTACTTTGGATCATAAGTTATTGCTGTTCTGATTAGTTTCCCTGTATAGCTCTGACATATCATATATGGAAATTGCTGATCCAGCAGGTAGAAGATCAGACAATAATAATGATGCTTTGCATACTTCTAGCACTTACCACCCAAGGATGTCAAAATGCTTTACAAACATTGATTGTACATGCTATTGCTAGTCAGGATGTTGGCGTTCAGTGCATTTACAGAACATCCAGAGAGTGGCATCCTGGTGCATGCTCTTTACAGATGATATAGTACTCATGGGGGAGAGCAAAGACAAAGTGGGAAAAAAATTAAAGAACGGAGATGCATACTTGAAAGAAACAGCATGAAGATCAGCAGATATAAAACAGAGTATTTGATCTATAGATTCAATCAGAGCTTGCATCAAGACAATGGGACTTTAAGATGTGGGGGATGGGGGAGGGGGCAGTGGGGCAGCCACTACAAAAGGTATAGCAGTTCAACTATCTAGATTCAACAGTACAAAATAATGGTGAACTCAACAATGAACTTATAAGCAGAACCGAAAAGGTGTGGACTAAATGGAGAGAAGTGAGTGGAGAGATCTGCGATAGGAGAATGCCTATCAAATTGAAAAATAAGATGGTAATTAGGTCTGTACTTTTGTATGACTTTTAATGCTGGGCACTGAGGAAGAGACAAGAGCAGATCTTGAATACAGTGGAAATGAAAATGCTAAGATGGATGTTTGCACTTACAAGAATGGACCGTGTTTGGAACAAATGAATTAGAGGAAGTGTGATGGTGGTACCAATTATAGAAAAGCTGAGAAAATCCAGACTTAGATAGTTTGGGCCTGAGAAAAAAAGACTGGAAGAATATATAGGAAACAGGGTGTTAAACTTAAAAGTGGAGGGTAAGAGAAGGGTTGGAAGACACAAAACTAGATGGGCGGATTTCATACAAAAGGATTTGATTAGCTGTGGAGTTTCTGAGGAAATGCTGCAAGATGGACTGCACTGGGGAACAAGGACTTGAAGAGCTGACTCCATCTAGATGGGACTAAGGCTAGAAGAAGACAACAATGAAGAACAAAAAGTAGAACTGGTCAGGAAGTTTGACAATTTGGTATTTCATTGGAAAATGCCAATGCATCAAAACTGAAATGCAAAAACATATCAGTGTTAACTATATGTTAATTGGGAAAGGTTTCTCAGCTCCAGGATGGAATTTCTGGTCAAGACAGACTCAGCCCAGAAGAGCTCAATGGTTAGGGCACTCACTAATGACATGGATGTCCCACATCCCAGGTTAGTGTCCTACCCACCAGGCTTTTCCAGGGTGGGTGTGTGTCTCTTTCAATCTTGCTTTTCAAGAAAACATTCAAAATGTCTTGATTTCATCTGCATGCAGATTGGGAAGATTTTTTTTGAAGTCCTAAATATTTTCACAGGACAGGAAAACCATTGCACACCCACTTCTACCTCCAAGCAATTCTGGATGTCAGGAAAATATTCATCACCATTTTATAGATTGAGAAACTGAGGCGGGGGAATGTCAGTGACTTGACTAACTTCATATAGAAAATTAGGGCAGACTCAAGAATAGAGTGTTTTACCCACAATCACATTCCCCCACCTGAGTCAGCTGTGCTGTCAGCCCTTGAGGGGGTGTAGAGTAGTCAACATCTATGGGCTTTTCCCCTGTTATTCCCATAGGCTTTCAGTTAGTTGTACCTTTGACCCTTCACTCAACCCCTTTCAAGTGACTTGCCCAGTGCCTGCCCTTCTCTCTGAGTGTAATCCCGTGATTCTGCCTACTCTTAGACTGGGTCTCCAGGCTGAAGCACCCCCTTTTACCAACCAGGTGTCCTCAGTAGGTCCAGCTGGGTTTGGCCCCTAATCTACACTTTTCTTCTGGGGCTGTGAGCAATGGATACCAGATAGCTTCTTCAAATCAGATTGCATGTGTACATATAATTCCTTAAATAAAACACAGTATATACCTCATAAAATATAATTATATGTAAATATGAGAGAGATGGTTCTCGGGGTACCTAGGACTGAAAGTCACCCCTCCAGCATGAGGACTCTTGCCTGTGCCTGGCTGGGTGTCAGCTCCCTATTACCCCAAACCTTCCAGCCACTCAAACATTGTCCTCTGAGCTATGCCAGTGCTGTTTTCGCCTTGCAAGTTACCAATAGGTGCACCCCAGTCCCTGAGTCCCTTTGAATTGTTCCCCTGCCATGTCCAGCCCCTGACACTAGCTACTCACAGAAATCCTCTGCCCCCAAAAGAGCAGTGTGCCCCAGTTCACTAGTGTTACGTTAAATCCCTACTCCTGTAAACCACACAGCACTCGAGAGCACTTGTAATAAAACAAAAGGAAGAATAAAGATTTAACTAAAAACGAGAATATGATGGAAACAAGTTACAAGTTATAATACAAAAGGAAATCATAAAATGCAAACTTGGGTCTATACATATTAACAGTTACCTTTCCTGTCTAATGAAAGAAGTTTTCCCCACAAATTTCAGTCTCTTACAGAGCTGGCAGCCTTCACAGGAACCAGGATCCAATTTTTCATGAGAACATCTTGCTCCTCAACATGGCTCCTCAAGATGACTCCTCAGAGAAAGGATTCAAAGGCCCTCTCCCTCCTCTGTGTTATACTGAAACAGTCTTTTGTTTCTATTCATAAAGAGGACAAACCCTTGTCTTTTACTTTCAAATGGTTTTGACTGTTTGCAGTTGCTTCTGCTGGTTTTCCATTGAAAGCCTTGGGACTGAGCAAGACTAAATAATCAAGCCTTGCACTGCAACACCGACCAACAGGGCAGGGTGACAACTCCCTCCTACCTGACTGGCCCATCACTGAGACATACTGTCCCCTGGTGAATAATTTTTACTCCGCGTCCATAAAGAATACTTTCAATATAAATACATTAGTCCCTAAGTGTTTTCTGTCTACATCTCACAATGATTATCAATCTTGACAAATTACAAACTTTCTGTAGATACCTTACAGGTTACTCTTTATGGATAAATATCCTATAAAACATGTTTTGTGTGAATTTGCACTGAGGTGAGAGTTGTTTGCAAAGAACAGGGGACACTTTGCTTAGCAGCTTTAGTGTCAAAAAGGGTCATACTCAAATGACTAAAATAAAAAACTCAAAAGAAGCTACATTATAACAGTCACATTTAGAAATCATTTATAGCAAATGTAAGATGAACTTTGGATACCGTATCAACTTAAATGTCTCTAGATGTCTTCTGAGTTGATAAGTAATATATTTGAGTGGGATACATGCAGTCAGATCCTTCATCCATTCTGACACTGAAAGCACAGATTCCTTTGTCCAATGTCTCATTATACATGTTCTTGCTACACATTATGCTAGTCCCATAAGTTTTCTTTGATAGCTATTTATAATGTAGTTCTACTCTGAAAAGTGACTGTGACGATGGCATCGTGGGGTGCCAGGCATCTTCCATCTCAGTGATTTCCATATCAGATGTGCTCATCTTAAAAGTTAAATGATATTTTTTTCCTAGCTGCCAGCCCTGCAAACTCAGACTCTCAGTCAAGATGTGTTCTTTCCTTCTTCTATACCACCACTGCAAAGAGTGACTCTGGAGCTCAAAATCTACCCTCATTTCAATCTGTGCCACCTTCCCATTTTCAGATTTTGTCCTCAATTACACTTGTGTATCCCCATTATCTTCAAAATTGTGCTCATTTACACAAGTTAAACCCTATTATCAACAATACACCATTTGCTCACATGTAATGAGGAGGATAAGCATAAGACAATATGGTTGCACAGGTGTCCCAGAGGGTATAACTTGTCTCGCAAAATTGTTGTTACTGGCAATGAAGTGCAAGTAGGACAGAGCACAGCTTGATTGTCAGAGACGAGGTTGTGTTTGCAGGGCTGGTTGTTAGGAAAAAAAGAAACAGCTTTTTACTTGTAAAGTAAGTGCATTTGACTAGAAGCCACTGAAGCCCAAAGATAAGGAATCCCATGATAAAGCTTTTACAGCCACCATTCAGAACAGAAGTGCACTTTAATATAACTTAATTATTTAAAATGCCAATGTCTGCATGAAATAAACTAATTGTGCCCACAAATTCTTGCATTCACTCAATTGCTGCCCAAAATTTAGCAGTATTTAACATTCCTAAGCCACTTGCATTAACTCCCTCATCTCTATTGTTCATTTAATATACTGCTGTGATTTGGCATTATACGTTATATTTATTTGATCTGCTGTGCTGAAAAATTAAATTCAACCTCTCTTTAGATTTGATGTAAATTTAACCTGTTTATACATCAGCCTCCAATCTTCCCCTGGATAATTCTGCATTCCATTTCTCTCTTGACCTTTGTAAATATCCCTCATGACTACCAATCAAAACACTGTATAAAATTAGAAATTCTTTAAGATCTTGTTGGAGGACTAATCATTCTAGGTTTCAAAATATTCAGCTGAGGCTCTTTCAGTTAGTTAATTTCCCAAAATCACATTGAATTAGGGCTTGAGCAATAAAATTCAGCAGAAATGATTGGTTGGAATATCCTACATTTGCCATTGAAAAAGATGTTAATATTCCCTCTCTTAATGGAAAGAGAGCCATTCACTTTATGGTGCCTTTTTCTTCCCAAAGTTTAAAAAAGGAAAACCTAAATATGCTAAGCAATCTAGCATTATTATTCAATGGCCATAAGGGAGATACTTCAAAATGTATTTTTTATATGTTAACACATTTTCATGCCTAGAATAAAGTTTTATGACTGGATCATTTGTGAAGGTCTTAATTTCAAATAAATTAAACAAACCAATTATAAGGTGCGGTTTGAATATGCCCAAGGCTGGGGAAGAAATTGAGTGGTAGCATCTCCCAAACAACATCTACTTATGCCACCAAAATGAGAGGTCACTCCCTATAAATAGTGCAGATCTGTGACCCCCCTTTTTTTTTATTTACAGGATGAATGAAATTGTTTACAGTGTTGACATTTAAATTATCACAGGGCTAGTGCTATGCCCAGGGTTTCCAGGCCCGGCTTTAAGACTCAAATCTGGGGCCCCCTATCTCCCTATCACAAAAAACTGCAATCATCACTAAGTACTTTTACAAAAGAACTTTCCCTTCTTAGGCCTGGTCTACACAAGGACTTTAATTCGAATTTAGCAGCGTTAATTCGAATGAACCGCGCACCCGTCCACACCAGGAAGCCATTTAATTCGACATAGAGGGCTCTTTAGTTCGAATTCTGTACTCCTCCCCGACGAGGGGAGTAGCGCTGAATTCGACATGGCTATGTCGAATTAGGCTAGGTGTAGATGCAAATCGAACTTAGTAGCTCCGGGAGCTATCCCACAGTGCACCACTCTGTTGATGCTCTGGACAGCAGTCCAAGCTTCGATGTTCTGACCAGCCACACAGGAAAAGCCCCGGGAAAATTTGAATTCCTTTTCCTGTCTGGACAGTTTGAATCTCATTTCGTGGTTGGACATCGGGGCGAACTCAGCAGCACCGGCAGCAATGCAGAGCTCTACAGCAGAGGAGTTCATGTAATCTCTGAATAGAAAGAGGGACCCAGCATAGACTGACCGGGAAGTCTTGGATCTGATCGGTGTGTGGGGCGAGGAGTCTGTGCTTTCGGAGCTGCGCTCCAAAAAACGGAATGCAAAGACCTACGAGAAGGTCTCCAAAGCCATGAGAGACAGAGGATACAGGCGGGATGCAACGCAGCGCTGCGTGAAAATCAAGGACCCCAGACAAGGCTACCAAAAAATCAAAGCGGCAAACGGACGCTACGGAGCCTGCCACCACTGCCCCACCAGTGACCATGGACTCTGACGATGGGACAGTGTCGACGGCCAGTTCCTCGGCGATGTTCGCGGACGGGGAAGATGAGGAAGGGTTTGTGGTGGACGAGGCAGGCGACAGCGCTTACAACGCTGGTTTCCCTGACAGCCAGGATCTCTTCATCACCGTCACGGAGAACCCCTACCAACCCTCCCCGGCCGTTAACCCGGACCCTGAATCAGGGGAAGGATCACTCGGTAAGTGCTTTAAACATGTAAACTTTTATTCTTAATATAACAGGAATCTGAAGTATGTGAAAAGGAGGTCTCTATATATATGGGGATAAAACAGAAATCCTCCTGGGAGATCTCCACGAAGCTCTCCTGGAGGTAATCAAAAAGCCTCCACAGGAGGTTCCTGGGGAGAGCTGCCTTATTGGGTGCTCCGTGGGAGCACACTTTTCCACGCCAGGCTTTCATGAGGTACTCAGGGAGCATTGCCTCCCCGAGCACGGCTGCATAGGCCCCTGGTTTGTGCTAGCTTTCACGCAGCATGCGCTCTCTATCTCCTTCAGTGACCCTCCTCAGGGCGATCTCGCTCGGCGACTCCTGCATCTAATTAGGAAAATTACCATAATGTTACGCCTGGTCCAAAGTATTTAAAAAAATTCTCCGGACAGACAGCGTAGCAGAGAGTCAGCACGCTGCTGCGTGACAAGCGTAACGGGAAGCCAAAGAATCAAATGGACGCTCATGGAGGGAAGGGGGGGGGCTGAGGACGCAAGCTATCCCACAGTTCCCGCTGTGTCCGAAAATCATTTGCATTCTTGGCTGAGCTCCAAATGCTTCTAGGGTCAAACACAGGGTCCGCGGTGGTTCAGGGCATAGCTCGTCAATGTACAGCCACCCCCCACCCCCAGAAGGAAAAGGGAAAAATCGTCTCTTGACTCTTGTAAATGTCACCCTATGTGTACTGAATGCTGCTGGTAGACGCGATGCTGCGGCACGCTACGGTAGCATCCTCGCCCCCCTCCCCTGCCTCATGGGTGACTGATGGTGCAAAATGACTGGTACCCGTCCTCATCATCAGCCTTGTGGTAGATGGTGTAGTGCAATAGGACTGCTACCTGTACTCATCATCAGCCCATAAGTAGATGGCCTGCTAACCGTCTTCATCATAGCAACAGGGGGCTGAGCTCCATCAGCCCCCACCCTTCATGTGTAAAGAAAAGATTCTGTACTGCCTGGACTATCATAGCAGCTGGAGGCTGCCTTACCCTCATTTCATTTCCCTAACAAGTCACTGTTTCTTATTCGTGCATTCCTTATTACTTCAGCATACAAATGGGGGGACACTACAACGGTAGCCCAGGAAGGCTGGAGGAGGAGGGAAGCAACAGGTAGGGTTGTTGCAGGGGCACCCCCTGTGAATGGCACGCAGCTCGTCATTCCTGTGGGAATGTGCTCTGTAGTTCTCTGATACACTAAAACCCTAGTACAGTTGCCCCATATTCTAGGCGGGACTGTTTCTATTTTTAGATACCATAAAGGAGGGATTGACTCGGGGAGTCATTCCCAGTTTTGTCTTTTGCACCCCCGGCCGATCTCGGCCAGGGGCACCTATGACAGCAGCAGAAGGTGTAGTGCAATAGGACAGCTACCCGTCATCACCTTGCCAATTTACATTGGCGTGGTTGATGGTGCAATATGGCTGATAACCATCTCTGCTGTCATGCAAAAGCAAATGAATGCTGCTGTGTAGCGCTGCTGAATCGCCTCTGTCCGCAGCATCTAGTACACATACGGTGACAGTGACAAAAGGCAAAACAGGCTCCTTGGTTGCCACGCTATGGCGTATGCCAGGGCAATCCAGGGAAAATGGGCTCGAAATGATTGTCTGGCATTGCTTTCCCAGAGGAAGGAATGACTGACTACATTTACCCAGAACCACCCGCGACAATGAAATTTGCACCATCAGGCACTGGGATCTCAACCTGGAATTCCAAGGGTCGGGGGACACTGCGATGGGGTGGAACAGGGGCAGAGTTTATGCTTTCCAGATTGCCTGCTGCAGGAGTGCGGACGAGATAGGTGCTGTGCATGGTGTTGTTCACAGACACAGACTAGACTGTGTTCATTGTTCGCAGAAATGTATCTTTGCAAGGAATTCACTCCCTCTTTCCCATCACACAGCTTCGACTGTCTCCAGACCTGCCACAGCATCCCCCTCACAGAGGCTGGCAAAGATTAAGCAGCGAAAGAGAAAGACATGGGACGAGATGATCGCTGAAGTTATGGGGTGCTCCCGAGCCGAGGCGGACCAGCAGAGCCAGTGGAGGGAGACCCTCTCTCTGTACCAGCGCTCACACAGCGAACGGGAGGAGAGGTGGCGTGAGGAAGACAAGCAGGCGACTCAAACGCTGCTTGGACTAATGAGGGAGCAAACGGACACGCTCCGGCGCCTTGTGGATGTTCTGCAGGACCGCAGCCAGGAGGACAGAGCCCCCCCGCAGTGTATCTGCAACCGCCCTCCCCCGCCACAAAGTCCCATACCTCCCGTCACCCAAAGTAACCAGAAGGAGTGGCGCCAGGGGCCGTGAAAACTGTCACTGCACCCCAGCAGAGTGCTCAAGTACACAAAAGCTCTCATACCCTAATTTTTGAGAATTCCTTCCCTTCCTGACTCACCCTAGCCCCAATCCCAGTTTCATCCCCTGACTGTCTGGTTAATTATTAAAAATAGTTTGCTGTTACTGTTTCCGTCATACTTTTTTACACAACGCTGCGTTTGAAAGGGTGGGTGGGGAAGGGGGTAGGGTATTGCATAGGACAGTCACCTTTAGCAGGGTACAGAGACGGGGGCAGGATCAGCAGCAGGTCACACACACAGTGCAGTCAGTAGGCACCCTGGTCGGTATGGGAGGTGGTTTGCAGGTTCTGTGTGGGTGGGGGGGTACGTGACTTTGTAGCGGGGGAGGGGAGTTACAGATCTCATGCAACGGTCCCTGTCCTGGACCACAGAGCCACGCAGCAGAGGAATCTGTATCCGTCCTCCCCCGCCACAAGGCCACACAGCCCCCGCACACAGAGTCCCAAAAAGGAGGGATGGCAGGCTCCATTGAAACAACCAGTCCGGCACTGCAGACCACTCTGGGAGCAGGAGCCTGTCATTCCTCGAGTTTAGAGGTGGTCTTTACATCACCACACACCCTACCCAGCACAGTCTGCGTCCCAGTTTCAACCCTTTAATGCAAAGTCATCAATAAAGAAACCTTTGTAAAGTTACAGTGGAACATGTATTTTATTTTTAAACGTGTGTTGGAAGTGGGGGAAGTGGGGTGGACGGGGTATGTAACTGCAGATGCTAGTCAACAGTAACTTGGTAAAGAAACAGGGGCAGGTTCAGCTTCTCTGTAAAGAAACTGAACAGTCACAGGTCACGCTGCTCGCTGGTACTTGAAGAGTTCCTTGTCGCTGTGCAAGGTGCCTGCATAGGGCTTCATGAGGCAGGGCATTAGCGGGTAGGCTGGGTCCCCAAGGATCACTATAGGCATCTGCACATCCCCAAGAGTTATTTTGTGGTCCGGGAAGAAACTACCTTCCTGCAGGCGTCTAAACAGAGCAGAGTTCCTGAAAACATGCGCGTCATGAACTTTGCCTGGCCACCCGACGTTGATGTTGGTAAAACGTCCCCCATGGTCCACCAGTGCTCGCAGCACCATTGAAAAGTAGCCCGATTTCTCAGCAGCTGACTGTGGAAGAGGTGGACGATAAAGTGCGAGGAGTTGACAACGGCCATAACTGCCGCGGGCTCCGTGCTCGCAGTGCTGTGGTGCCTGTGCTGTCACTGAGCAGAAAAGTGCATGAACAGATTGCCCACAGGCGCTTTCGGGGAGGGAGGGAGGGCGTGATTGACGGTTCAATGATGACAGTTACCCAAAACCACCCTCGACACATTTTTTCCCCCAGCAGGCATTGGGGGGAAATCCCAGAATTCCAATGGGCAGCGGGGAGTGCGGGAACTGTGGGATAGCTTCCCACAGTGCACCGCTTCCAAATTCGACGCTAGCCCCGTTACTGTGGACTCACAGAGTCGAATTAGTGTTTTTAGTGTGGATACACAAATTTGACTTCATAAGGTCGATTCCACAAATTCGACTTAACTTGATTCGAAATAGTCTTGTAGTGTAGACATACCCTTAGTCTCCTCTGAAGAAATTTCATTAATTAGCTCACCCCAGTCCATTCACCTTGGTTCTGAATCCTCTTTCTTGCCCCATGGATATTCCTATATAGGTCTTGATTCATTTTAGCTTGCTGAAACTCCTTTCATTAGTGGCCACAGTTACAGGAAGACAGCAAAAAATACACTGATTTTAGGTAAACTTGCATCTAAAGACTTATCGTGAATGTAAATCAATAGGCACCTTTGTTGCCAAAGTCATGCTTAAAGATTCACTTGTAAAAACTGGCAAAGAGCTCAATCTTGTTCTCAAAACTCCAAGTTTAAAACCTCAGGGTAGGTGCTTGCTAAGTTTCGAGCGTGCCTCTTTAGATCCTTGCTACTGATACTTTTCAGTTTCCAGCCCATCAGAAAAGAAAACCTTTGTCTGACTCTATTGTATTTACACATCCTGTCATCCAATTGTGTTAATGTTGTGTCTAAGATGGGATTAAAAACGTCACGTTCAAAAACTTATAGTATCTGATGACTTTTCATCCTTTGCAAGTTTTACTGGCATTACTTTCCTCCTTTGACATCATTCGTCTTTGAGCTGTGTGGATATTTCTAACATTTCAGCCCGTGAAGCAGCAATTTCCTTAGATGTAGTGAACCCAGAAGACCATAATACCATTAAAGCATCTCAAAAGCCATGCAGTAAACTGTGAGCCATTTGAACATCAAGATCCGAACTCTAATTTTTTGCTCACAACTTTAATTTTTGATAAGATAGTATATCACATCTCGGCCAAAACAAGAAACAAAAAATCGGAAGTGTTCCTTTGCAAGCTATCACCTTCTGAACTAAGTTCTGGTGTAAGATTGTGTGAAGCCTTGATCTCATCTAAAGCAGCAAGAACATTCTCAACCTGATTTTGTAGTGGACAGATTGCCTCTACCTTTGCTGACCATCCTGCGGTGCTCTGACATTTTAATATAATGCTAATATGCTTTTTCAACACATCCCAACAACTAGCAAAAGCAGAAAAATGGGATATACAATCTCTCAACAATTCCAAAAAACAGCACGACTTGAACGATTGCCGGAGTTTCTCCAACGTGATTCAGTGAATGGGCAGCACATGGGACAAAAGACACATACTGACTTAACTGCTGAATTTGATTATGAACATCTTTGTCTGATGCAGCCATGTTAGCTCCATTGTCATAGCTTTGTCCCCTTCAGTCGGCCGTATCTAAACTGTCTTTTTTCAGCTTCTCTAACATAACCTCCACCATACCGCCTCTGTTTTGGTGTGCATATCAATGAAATCTACAAGGTATGAAATGGGGCCCTGAATGGTCCATCTGGGGCCATAAGCAGAGAAGACTAAGACCTCCACAATGGTAGAAAACAATAAGAAATAAAAAACTCACAGCCCTTTACATAACCCTGATGGGCCCAGGCCCAGTGCCACTGGACCCCCTTTGCACCGTCTTGCATTGGGGAACTGAGTGAACACTTCATTGAGAGAGCTGGGCAGTTCAGTTAGCAGTGACTCTCTGCTAACTCTCATCTATGCATCGGTTACAGCAGGGATGGGCAACCTTTGGCACATGGCCCATCAGGGAAATCCACTTGCAGGCTAGGATGGTTTGTTTACCTGCAGCGTCTGCAGGTTTGGCCGATCGCAGCTCCCACTGGCCGCGGTTCGCCATTCCAGGCCAATGGGGCTGTGGGAAGTGGCGGCCAGCACATCTCTTGGCCCATGCTGCTTCCCACAGCCCCGTTGGCCTGGAATGGCGAACCACGGCCAGTGGGAGCTGTGATCAGCCAAACCTGAGGATGCTGCAGGTAAACAAACCGTCCCGGCCCACCAGCAAATTTCCATGACTGGCTGCATGTCAAAGGTTGCCAATCCCTGGGTTACAGTGTTAACATTTTCTCCACAGCCATAACAGCTAGAAACTTTTTTTTTTACAGAAATAAAATCTAAGATTCTGGAAAACAAAATAGCAGCTAAAAAGAAGTGCTGGTATGTCATCCCCACACATCCTGCTGTCAAAGGGCAGCCCGCCCTGTAGCATTCCCTTCTGGCCAAAAGTGGCTCTGCTGATGCCAGCTTCAGTTTCTCTTTAACTCAGGCTCCCTTAAAAAGTTCACACACTTCCGATATTCAAAACATCTCCCCCCTTCTGTAGTCCAGTTTACTGAGCCCTGCAGAAAGTCTTTCAAAATACAACTCAAACTTACAATAATCTTCCTCCCTCTTTCATCTGGGCTCAGCCCACCCTCTCTGAGGGTCTGTTTGCCCCTCACAATTCAAACACTCTTCTGCTCCAGCTCCAAGCTGGACCCAGCCCATCCTCCCTGAGGGTCTGTCTTCCTGGTCTCTCAGCACCTCTTGCCATTCCCTGCTGCTGTCTTCTTTCTGCTAACTCAGGGCTCTACAGGAGCCTTCTTACCCCCTGCTATGTCTGCAGGCATCTAGCACCTCACTTATAGCTGTCTCCCCCACAGTAAGGCCCATCTGCCTGCCATTAAGACCAGCTAGACAGCAGGCAATCAGTCCATGTGCACTGGACCCTGCTCCCTTTCTTGCAAGGCCAGTCTCCCTGTGACACATGCCTAAACCCAAGCCCTGTCATAACCAGGATGACTGAATGAGGGATGTGCTTGTTTTTGTGGAGAGTTGCAGTATCTACATTAGCCTACAAAAAGCTAAACAGGTAAGTAAGCAGGCATGCCATGGAGCAGATGTCAAATCCTGCTGCAGGAGCTCAGCAAACGTGGGCATCCTTCCAGAGGAAACAGTCATCCAGACTTCCCCTTCCACCTGATGTATACATTGAGATGCACAAGAGTCCAGAAGGAAGGAAAGATCATCAGTATTTAAGTCTTTCACTTATTTGAAAGGCAGCACACCTTTGTACCTATTACTTGCTAATTTGCCCATAAAGTTCTACTTTTTATGGCTGTGTAAGTCAAAGACCCATCGTTCAATTATATTTACAAGTCAGCCTGACAAAGTGCTAAGGGGACTGTAAGATAAAAGGCACTTTATAAACATACAAGTTATTGCTGCTGTAACTAGTTTTATCATCATTTGTAAACTGTACAAAGAACATCACCTTTGCAACTATTCATTAATTTATGTTTGTGCTACCACTAATTGGTGTCCCCCTAGGGATTTTTCAAAACCAGCTGGGTGACCATATGGATAGGTATGCTTGTTTACAAATCCTATTATTTATGCACATACAGACCTGCCTGGGGAAATAACATTTTGACTGGATTCTGTTAGGGAAAACAAACAAGAAATGTATTGTCACTGCAAATGCAGGATTATGTTTTCCCATGCCCTTTTGAAAGGAAGTTATAGGAAACCCCAATACTTATGTAGTTCCTTAAGAAAACCCATGATGTAAGTCACAGGCAGGGTTAAAAAATAACTGGAAAATTACATTGGGATCACCAGTCTTTTCTCTGAGGAAAAAATAAAGAAATGCAAAACAAAGCACATTTATTATATAGATCATATTTATGAAAGAATTGGTGGGTTTTGCTATTGTTGAATAGTCTAAAATTGCCTATGGGAGAGCTAATAAATGGAAGTGAAATGAAAACTGCAGTTTAGATGCTAATAAGTGGAGTAATGGTAATGGACCCATATTTTAATGTGAGTTATACCAGTAGAGTTCATTGTAATTCCAATGACTTAAATCAATGGAGTTACTCTGGATTTACATCAGTGTAACCAAGATCAGAACCTGGCCCAATGTATATAGTTAAACTAATAGCAGTTAAGTAAAGTGGCATTTTAATGATAACTTACATTTATGTACTGAGTTTTAACCAAAAGTACTTAATCTACCTCAAAAATGCATTTACTATTTAAAGGGCTAACATATTCCATTGACTTCTATGGACTTTGGATAAAGCTCCCAAGTGGTCACAGCATCCTTACTCAGCAGGTTTGGACAGGAAATTAAGAATAGTGAGCAGATTTAATAGTGAATCACTGAGACACAATAAGTAAGATATCTTATGATACCATTTGTATACTATAGAGTATCAGAGGGGTAGCCGTGTTAGTCTGGATCTGTAAAAGCAGCAAAGAATCCTGTAGCACCTTATAGACTAACAGACGTTTGGGAGCATGAGCTTTCGTGGGTAAATATCCCAGGTATCCATCATCTCAGGATTAAACAAAAACTGTGAATGGCTTGCCAACTACAAAACCAGTTTCTCCTCCCTTGGTTTTCACACCTCAACTGCTAGAACAGGGCCTCATCCTCCCTGATGGAACTAACCTCGTTATCTCTAGCTTGCTTCTTGCTTGCATATATAAACCTGCCCCTGGAAATTTCCACTACTTGCATCCGACGAAGTGGGTATTCACCCACGAAAGCTCATGCTCCCAAACGTCTGTTAGTCTATAAGGTGCCACAGGATTCTTTGCTGCATTTGTATAGAGTCAGTTATATATCTCATCTAAAAGACAGCATTTCCACCACAGTATTTTCTGGGAAATATGTTAATAATAAATAAATACTATTCCATCAGATGGCACCTTGTATCTGGAAGAATTCCAAAAAGTTGTACATGCTGCATATTATATTGGTTCGTTACTAGCAGACCATGAAGAGTGCATCTTACATAGTCGCCAGCACCTGCAACACCATTTCTATTAGTATTTCAACATATATGTCAGAAATTAAATATAAATAAATATCTTAAAACAAACAGCCTCAAAACTGAACTGGCTGAAACACAGTTAAATGTGGTAAAGAATTAAACATAGCCTCTATCCATTCAAAAAAAAAGTAAGGCTGTGGTGAAACAAGTCCATTGCATCTCGTTCCAGCATCAGACCAAGAGGCTAAACAAATATCAAGTGGTCTACAGAGCCATTTAAAATACATGATATTTTTCAGATTCTTGGTTTCAGCTCCAGAGCACTGCAGGGAGATTACCCAAAAGCAGCTTCTCTGCTAAACTTAATTCACATGAATATTTTCCCCTCTTCGGTAAGCCATGGGAAGAAAATAACTAAACTCTGACTTAGAGGTACTCCAGTGTGGGTGGACGAGCTACTTCACACAACTGTTAGCTGGAAGTATAAAACTTCACATGTTATAATTTAAATAAAACTAGCCTCCTACCATGAGGGATTTTTTTTTTATACATCTAGTGCTAAAGGCTGTAATTCTGGACTACATTTCTACCTCTTGGCTCATCTGGGCCTGTGCATCTTACAACTAATACGATAGTAAATATTTACATATGTCATAGGGTCAAATTCTGCTAGGTGCATTGCATGGGCAGCTGCTAGGAAAAAAAACACCCAGCAGCAGGTGTGTAAGGCATATGCTGACCACTCCATCACTCACTTCCCACAGCTCCATGGAGAGACAACACAGTAGGCCTCCAATGATGGAGCTGCACAGCAGGGGAACAAGAGTCAAGGGGCCTTGCTCCTCATGTTTATATACATACACACCCTGACCTGACCCTGTGCATCATACAACTGTGCAGATTATTTATGCTTTTACCAGGCGTAATCTGCATGAGGGACTGGTGCCAGCAACATTACAAGCACATATTAATGCTGCTTTTGCAAAGTATCTGCATCTGTTTAGTGGGCAATTGCATGTTGATCAAGAAGTTAGAGCTAAGCATTCATGAGCCAATAGAGAAGTGTGTGTGTGTGTGTGTGTGTGTGTGTGTGTGTGTGTGTGTGTGTGTGTGTGTGTGTGTGTGTGTGTGTGTGTGTGTGTGTGTGAAGAGGCATGCCTACAGCAATCATTGTATTTTCATTTTGGTAGCCATTAGTACAAGATATGAAGGACGCCATTGAAAGCAGTTGACCATGCACAGAGGAACACAGTCTAAAGTCCTGACACTAAATCTCATCTGATCAAGCAGACCCTTCTGCCCACACAAAATCCCATTGAATTTTATGAAGCTGTATGTGAGCATAGTGGTTCACCTGCATGAATCAGATGGCAGGACTGTAGCTGGTAGTCACCTGTGACCCCTGAGACTACCCATGTATGCAAACCTACCCATCTTTACTGTGAACTTATTCACTCACTTGACCCATTTTTCTCTCCAATAGTGGGACTGCATAAAGCCAGACCAGTATGTGGCCATTGAATTGAACAACTACAATTATTTTTACTTCTTAAAAGTTAGGAGGAACTCCATTGAGTTCAGTAGCATAATACCAGTGCAAAGGTGGGAAAATATCAAAATTGAGCCCTTAATACATTTCCACTAAAATAGGTATATTTAAAAAAGCTAAATAAAAATTTTTGAAACATCCTATACATAAAAAGGTGAAACAAATTGAGTACCCAAATCCTGGACTAATTTGTATGCCATGTCATTTGGTTCCCTTAGTGGGGTTTCAGGGGGTTTGAGCTAGCATAGAATCTGATCCAGTAAGGGTGCAGTGCTATTGAAAATGTAGTTGTACTATTGCATATAGAGGGAATGGGAAGTAAGATGACTAAAGGGATGGAGGAAGAGAAAGTCTAAAATGTTTCAAAAATACTCAAGGATAAAAACCAGTAGAACAAACCAGTAGAACAGCAGAACATTTCTTCTCCTGTTCCCCTTCTGTTGATTAAAATGCCAGATGCTGTCATTGAATAACTAAGGCCATATTATAACTTTTTAAAAAACTGAATTTATTTCTCTTGAAAGGTGCTGGCTTGGCATTCCTGGAAATTGAAGTCCACAGTTTATCCACAGATCAGACAAAGCACAGGTATAGTCAATGCAAACGACTTCACACTGCTCTGTAAATATGCCTCCACCTTTTAAGGTTAGAGAGATTAATTCCTTCTCCTTGCCAAGTCAATCCTTGCCTTGTCTGCTGAAACTGAGCCAAGGAGAGGGGCAATTAGGACCAACCGTTGTAGTTACTTTTTATAAGTGGACACTTGTCCACTAGAAACTGGTCTGAGACTACCAAACTCATCTCTGACCGGAGCAGTGTTATAACCACTGACTGTAAGGTGAAAGGCTCCATATACTATCACTTGCCCCTTAACTCATCAGGTCCTTCAAGCCATATATGCTTAATATGACCCATTTACTGTATAAGACTGAGCATTAAACGGATGATGGGTCAACCTTTAGGTAAAGTCAACATGAGAAATTTGACTTGTTCCTTTAAGATTTCTCAACTTGAAGAATATTAGTGCTGCTCTGTTGCTCCATAACCTCTCCCTTCACTGAGTGTTGAGAAATTTGAAGTCTATACATACTACCTCCTCCTCATGTTAACTGCACCACGTTATTCCCCTCTAAATAACTCACACGCTGTATTAGATCTACAACATTGTATTAATAAGGTAAGAAGGAAAATTTCAAACATATTAGTATAACAAAAGCTATGGACAAGACAGGGGTCAAAGTGTCCACAAAATACCAAGTTTACAGAGCTGTTGTGTGGCCTTTTCTTCTCACTCATTAGGGACATGTCCCCTTTATTGTTGCCATATTCAAAAACTTTATTGTCTGATATAACGCCACCTACCTGCACAGCATAATGAGAATCAAATGGTCTGACAAAATCACCAACAATGGAATACTACAGCTGGCAGCCATGCTGAGACAGGAAGCCATGTTAGTGCAGAGGCAAATGACCTGGATCAGCCATGTTATATATATGGATAACAATCGACTGCCTAAGTGAACTTGAAAAAGGCAGTAGGAAGGTTGGCCATCCCAAACTCCATTACGAGGATTGCATCAAGCGGCATATACAGTCTGGTGGGCTGGACTTAATGACCTGGGAGGATAGAGCCCATGACTGGTGAGCTTGGCACTCTGCTATGAAGGAAGCAGAACAAGCAAAACAGAACATTGTTGTGCCACCTTGGCCTACAGTAGGAAGAAATGTAGAAACCAACTTGCCCTGGCACATCTCCTGAACCCTACAGGTGGAAACTTATTTCCAGTCATAATCTAAGTACCCTCTAAGCTGCAAAGCCATGCAGCAGGCTATCAAGGACTGCGCAGATGGGGAGAGGCACCCCTCCCACAGCTCCGGCCTCAGAGCTGTGGCAGCCAGAGAGAGGGGCCCCTCCCTTGGCTCCAGCCCCGCCCCAGAGCCTGCACCCCCAGCCAGAGCCATCACCCCACCACACCTCAACCCTCTGGCCCTTAGCCCCCTTCCATACAGCAAACCCCTCATCAGGGGCGGCTCTAGTAATTTCACCGCCCCAAGCAGGGCGGCGCACCGCGCGGGGAGCTCTGGCGGTCGCCGGTCCCGCGGCTCCAGTGGACCTCCTGCAGACGTGTCTGCGGAGGGTCCGCTGGTCCCGCGGCTCTGGTAGACCTCCCGCAGGCATGACTGCGGAAGGTCCGCCGGAGCCCCCTGCCGCCCTGCCGGCAAAATGCCGCCCCAAGCGTGCGCTTGGCACGCTGGGGTCTGGAGCCGGCCCTGCCCCTCATCCACAGCTCCACCTCAGGGCCTGCATCCCCAGCCAGAGCCATCAGCCCCCCGTACCTCAACCCTCTGGCCCTTAGCCCCCTTCCATACAGCAAACCCCTCATCTCCAGCCCCACCTCAGAGCCTGCACCCCCAGCCAAAGTCCTCACCTCCTCTTCCGCAACTCAACCCTCTGCCCCAGCCCTGAGCCCCCTCCCACACTCCAAACCCCTCAGTCTCACCCCGCCACACATCACCTCCATATTGGTGCATATAACAAAATTCATTCACACATGGATGGAAAAGATTAGAGGGAACATTGACCCGTAGTCATATTTGAATATGAGTGACAGTCATTATAATAAAAGGTATATTTCATCATTCTGATGTAAGCAGAGTCAGGATGAGCCCCACCCTGACATCTGGTGGTAAATTATGGGGAGTGCGGAAAGAAGTTTCGGTTATTTGCATTGGCACTCCCACCCCACTTAGCATACCGCAAAGCAGCATGGGATGATTATTTTCACAGCTGTGGGACCCCCAATTTCATTGTTATTGGGGCAGGAGCAATGAAATGTTGTCACCCTGATTGGGTAAATGGGGAACTACAAAATTGTCTTGTGATGGGGGGTTTCATTGTCAGCAGGATAGCGCTTGCTAGACGGGGGACATGGGTTCCAAAACCCATTGGAGAGAGAGGCTGGGGACAGGTATCTGTACTTGGTGGTGCAGGCTCCTTGTGTGAGCCAGAAGCACCAGTTCCACCCATGCTTCTCTCCACTGTGGAATGTCAGAGTTAATTTTTGATTCCCTTAAGAATCTAGATGCAGGTTACTGAGCTGAATTCACTGGTATTGGGGCTCCCCTACTATGAGCTGAAATCACTGAAGAGCTGGACTTGCTGAGCTGGACTTGCTGAGCTGAGAGCACTGTGCTAATGAGTGGAGCTGAAATCACTGAAGAGCTGGACTTGCTGAGCTGAGAGCACTGTGCTGATGAGTGGGGGAGCCTGAAGCAATACTGGCAGAGCGGAGTGGAGCAGTTTGTGCAGCCCTGGGTGAGTGGAGCCAAGCAGCTCGCGAGGACGGCTGGAGCGGATCACAGGGCAGCTGGTGGACCAGAGCAGCTGGCAGAGCGGAGCAGCCCACAGAGTAAGCGGAGCTGAGCTGTTTGCGGGGACGACTAGTGGGAGCAGAACCCCACGAAGAGGCAGGGCAGTTGGCCCCGAACCACGTAAGGTGCCCCTTTCTACCTAGGCTGGGGAGGGGGACCTCTGCAAAGAGACTCTTGAACTCTGGGCTGCCTGACCCGGGACAGAGACTTTTGAATTGTGGGACTTTTGGGACTGTGGGTGATTTGGGGGGTTGCTGGACTCAAGGGCCCAGAGAGAAGGACACGGCCCAAGTTGCTGGGGTGGGTCTTTGCTCACGGTTTGACCTATGAACTCCAGTTGAGGTATTTTCCAAATTTCATGCTTGTTGTTGTTTATCTTATGTAATTAAACCTTTTCTGCTACACCAAGACTCTGTGCTTGCGAGAGGGGAAGTATTGCCTCCTTGAGGCGCCCAGGGGTGTGTGTAAGATTTTCCCAGGTCACTGGGTGGGGGCTCGAGCTGGTTTGCATTACGTTGTGGGGAAGGGACCCCTAGGTATTGAACCTGGCTCTTGCTGCTATCGTTTCAGCCTGGCAGAGGGGTTACACTAAGTAATCCACGTGAATAGGATTTAAGTAAATGGTTGGACATCTATCATTGTGTCACCCCCACCCTGAACTTTAGAGTACAGATGTGGGAACCTGCATGAGATAACCCCTAAGCTTATTTACTAGCTTAGATTTAGTAGCTGCCACCACTAAATAGTTTAAACAAACATTTATGGGAGAGTTATTTGGAAACTCTGTCTTCCCCCCAAATATTTCCCCTGTCTTTATCCCCCTTTTTCTGGCAGGATTGAGACTGATTCACCTCCCACCAATTCCTGGTGAGCCCAGATCCAAAAACCCTTGGATTTTAAAACAAGGAAAAATTAATTAGGTTTTTAAAAGAAGACTTTTAATTAAAGAAAAAGGGTGAAAGGAATACCTCTGTGAGATTAGCATGCAAGCTACTCTCACAGACAACAGATTTAAAACACAGGGGATGTCCCTCTGGGCAAAAACCTTAGTTACACAAAGATACCCAATTTGATTTTTTTCTCTATGCAAAATGAAGTTACAAAAGAAAATAAACATAATCTAATACATTTATTTTTTAAACACTTACTACTTTTAAGAAATGTTAGATGGTGATTTTTGGATTCTTTCCTTCGGCACAAACTTTTTTGAACAGACAAAGATTGATTTCCCTCCTCCTTTTTGAAAACATCTTGTCCCCCCATTGGTTTCTTTGGTCAGGTGTTAGCTAGGCTATGTGAACTTTTTAACCCTTTACAGGTAAAAGAGGAATTAACCCTGCACTGTTTGTTTATAACAACATCAGTGATATCTCAGGGTAAAAGTGATTATTTGTTGAAAAGTGACAATGAGCTTGGTGATATACAGTATTAGATAGTTCCCAATGTGTTTACAGTCTAAGGCCCCCAATCCTGCAAAGACTACTCACATGCTTACCTTTAAGCACCATGAGTAGTCCCACTGAAATAAATGGACTACTCACAGTACATAAAGTTAAGCATATGCTTAAGTCTTAGCAAGATCCAGGCCTTATTCAGACACAAATGGTCTTAAAGGTACAAATGGAATTAGATACTTAACCATAGTGATTTGTGGTTTGCCAGGTGTTAATTGGATAACCAGTTTGGGACTGGGAAGGAAATTTTATATACGTCATATTGTCAAGGATTTGGATTTTTTCCTTTGTCTCTAGTAGACTGAATGTGGGAGTTTGTCTGTTAAAATCAGATCCAACACAATGAATTTCCTGTGATTACAAGGTGGGCATCAGAAGATTCCAGTCTTTCCCTTTAAAGTCAATAGAGTTACGCTGGCATCACTGAAAGCAGAATCTGGCCCAAATGCACCCACAATAAACTTAATACTGTTGGATTTTCTTGCCTGTAACATGTATTATAGGTTACATTGACCTGGGAAACCCACTATAATTTGCTGTTCTTGTAAAAGGAGGCTTTGAAGGATGCATTCATGCAGCTAATTATTTGGCTTTCAGAGGGTAAATCCAAGGTGAATGCCATATCAGGTAAAAAAAAAGTGTGATGCTGTTTTCCATCCTGTCGCTTGGAGTAATACAAAAGGTTCCCTCCTCATAGGCCTATGATCTATTGCAAAATAAGACTAGTAATATGAAGACAAGGACTCCTACTAACATCCTGACATAAAGAAATTAGCATAGTAACATTTGACTGGCCTGATATTTCAAAAGTGACATTGCTTGATGGTATGTAAGAGATTGTCAGTCAAGGGACCTGGGATCTTTTCTCCACTCTGTCAATTACTTATTGTATGACTTCAGGCAAGCCACTTCAACTGTCTATATTTCCATTTCCTAGTCTGTAATGTGGAGAGAATGATACTTACTGGCCTTTGTACAGTGCTTCAAGAACCTTGGATGAAAGGTGCTGTGTAAGTAAAAGGTATTATTGTCATCAGCTTAAAAACAGGAGCTTGCAAGGTTTGGAATAAATAAACAGTGCCAGAACCTGCAAAGGTAAACCTTGGAATCAATGATTAAATGTGCGGCTTGCTTTTTAGAGCACTTCACATTTTTACCATTGGTATTTCAAATTAACAACACCAATATAGTGCAAAATTACTTATTGACGTTTTATATTCTGAAAGTGCACAGAGGTCTCAGGGCAATTGGAATCCCATTGTGCTAAGTGCTATATAAATATATAGTAAAGGAGAGTCCCTGGTCTCACAAACTTACAGTGTAAATGACAAGACATAACAGCTGGATGAGGCAAACAAGTGGGTAGCAAAAACAATAGAGTATTTTAGTACAAATGAGTTGAGTGTACAATTTTTAGCTAGTCAATAGATAGAATTACAACTCCTTACCTGCCTAACCATATTTTTGCAATGGATTTTCATTCTTATTCAGAACTGTAGTAACTTTTATATGGAGGTAATAGGCAAAACAGTCAACACCCCAGTATGCTACATTAAAAATATAGAGTGTACAAAAGAGATCTTGCTTCATCAGTCTTAGCTCAGTTGAACTGCTAATTGATTTTTTGAGCATTTGATCCTACAGCAATATTTTTGCTGAACTACCATTTGCTCTCCATACAGGACACAAGTTCACACCTCAGGATGATATTTCACGATATTGGGACACTCCTGAGAGGTTCTGAGCATTTATAATTCCCATGGAATTCAATAGAAGTTGCAGGCACTCAACACATTTCAGGTCTTGACCCAAAGTTCACATCTCCAGCTACTGATGATGGCTGACATAACTACTGATTGGTGAGAACTATGAACTTGACCCTGCAGCACTGAGGTTAATGGGAGTTTGGCCACCTGTCAGCAACTGGCTCATGGGTGGTCTTACCTAATGGTTGGTACAAGAGTCCACACTACCAGTTAGGGCTGGATCCAGACCAGGTGGGTCTGAGAGCAAAGCCAGGAAGAAGCTGGAAGAATGGGAATGAGTACAGACTGGGGCAAGGCTAGAGACAGCAGCAGCAAGGACAGGACCCAAGCACAGCTGCAGGCTAAAAATGCATTGAACATCCACAGGACTGTTGCTGCTACTGAGCTTACGTATCAGCCTGCTGACTCCTGCAACCAATCAGGTGGTGCAGTGAAACAGACAGTTTCTATGAGGACCAGCCACGCTCATTAGGTTGCCAGGAGACTGGCACTACTGCAAGTGGGCCCCTGACCCCACTGAACTCAATGGGAGCAAGAATGGATCACAAATAAGAAATAATGGAGAGAGAGTTATTTTTCAAAATTGCATTGAATATGTGACCTTCTTATACTAAAGGGAATTTAATAATACATAATAATAACAATACAGCATTTATATAGGATTTTATTCAGAGGTCTTAAAATATTATACAGACATCAATGGAGCATCACAATATTCTTGTGAAATAAGTATTATACCAACTTTACAGGAGGAAATGGAGTCACAGAGGGATTACATGAATAACCAGCTGCACACACAGTTCTAAAAATTCAGCCTAAATTTCTTGGCCAAGATTTGACAAGTCAGGGACAGATTTGGGAAAATGGCTTGTTAACCTTGACTCCCAGATGAATGCCCGAAACACTGGACCACATTTGCTTCTCTTATTGGTTCTTTCTAAAAGTATTCACTGAAATAACTACTATATTTATCTATTTATAGAAAAAATATCTTGTAAATATCAAATTGTGCTTTTATTTACCATACATATTTGATCAAATTTCACTATATATTAAAATACATGGGTAGGATTAAAATTTGAAAGTAGATATATTGTATAACAAATAGGAAGGCTATTTATTCATTAAAATTTGTAAACTGAATTTGTAGACATTATTTATGTGCATGCTTTGGGATTTGATGGGAGTTCTGGAGAGATTCACAGCTGTTTGAAACATGTACCACCTTGTATTGGTAGGTTGATATGTGAAGCATAAGAAGAAGAAAACAAAATGTTTAGAGGAAAAAAAAACCAACATGAAAACTTATCTTCTTGATAAATCCATCCTTTCAGAAGTCACACTAACTAGGTGACAATTATATTGCACCACTGTCCAGATCTCAGCAAATTTCAAAATTCCCCCTATTTATTGTACTTTTTGAAGTACTTTGATGTTGAGAGATCTTTATAATTTATAAATGAACCAGTCATTAATGGTCTCTTATGAATCTCCAGAGAGCTATCACAGTTCTCATTAATCACTAAGCCTAAACGACTGAAGCAAACCTCTTGTTCCAAATCTATGTATTTTTAGCTCTGTTACCATGGCCTTGGTGTCTTAAATAGCCAGAAAGATACCACAGTACAAGCCACAAAACATCTGCCAAAAGACTGCCTCAGTTGCTGTCTATGATCCATATGAAAAAGAAAACCATACTGAACTTCACATTTCCAATTGCCGATCAGATATCTGCACTGCAGCCTCAAAACCACCCACTATAATTTTCTCAGAAGAGATAAAAAGGAAGTTTATTGTTGCAAAGCCCTTTCTTGTGTAATTCTACAGTCTTGTAACATGCTGACAATCCACTGCATTCATTTATCAGTTCTGAATAAATCCATTTAGGCCAGAAGGGAAACCTGGAACCATTCAAGTTCCCAAAGGATTGGACATTAAAAATCTGTGTGCAATTAACGAATCCCATTGAGAAGAGTAATTGATTACAATCCCTTGCCTCTTCCATCACAGCTTTCCAGAGAAGAAATCTGACACAGTTCTCTTCTCTTCCTAAGCATCTACTTTGCCCTGTCTGTTGTTCTTGATCTAGAATGACATGTAGAAGCCCCTTATGTATTGGAATAATGAGATTGTTTTGCTGTTTTCGATCCTGCTAGTCACCTTTATTTTAGCTAACATAATGTAGGTTGCTTTGTACCAGTCTTGTGACCTAATTTCCTTCCCTCCATCTAACTTGAAGGATTTTATGAAGGACTGTAACTACACAATCACCATCCTCTTTTATGAGCATAGACAACATACCCCCTCTGCTCCCCGTCCTTTTATTACATTTGCAGTCTGCCTGCCAAGGTACTTTTATGACTGTGAAAATGATTGCCTCACCCTTGATAAAGTCTGGAATATCCCTTGGTGCTTCATATAACTTGTCACAATATTCTTAACAGCAGTTCTTCATGTATTCCTGTGCGAGTGGCACTTGCTCCCTACTCCCCTGATGATGCTTTAAAAAGGCAGCAAGCATTCTGACATTGGTAAAGGGGAAAAAAAAGTCCTTCTTTGTAAGATCTCTCACACAGTGCCGTGTGCTAATTCTTCCAAGTTTCTGCTCTGGGTTTCTTCACTTCTCATAACTCACTGACTTTCCCCTTTGGAGACAATAAAAATGTATGCCTTTGTTTTGTACAGTAAAGTGAACAAAATTTGGAAGTGACACATTTGCTTCTTTCTAGAATGCTTCTGTACAGAGTGTGTGTGTTATTCTAAGGTGTACATTCCCCGCCCCCCCCGCCCCCCCACACACATCCCCAACACATTTCAATGTGACTGGAAGCCAGACACATTTACCTCAAATAATCTCATATTAAAGAAAGCTTACTGGAAATTTATGTTGCTACAGAATATCAGCATTCCATTCAGCTCTGCTTCACTAGCTTGTCTGCATTTCTGGTTTACAACAGATTACATTATTTCTTACTTCACTGAAATGTGTGACCTAAACGGAATACAAGACCAGGCTACAGTGTAGATCTGGGTTCTCCTTCAGAGAACTTAATGGAGAAAGGAATTACTGAAGATCCTGTTAGAACTCCTATCTGCTGAATCATCAAATTTATTTGCAATGGTAATTGAGACAGCATATAAATATTGCATGGAGATCTCTTTGCGCTCTATTCATAAAACAGTTATGTTCCATTAAAGTGCTTTTCTTGTACAAGATAATCTCTCTCTCTTAAAAAAAAAATGGAAAAGACAGCAACCAATCAAGACCATATTTTCACTGCTCGATAAACCTCTCTTCACTTGTCTGCAAATAAATGTTTCACTGTAGGCATTCTCTTCAGACGCCCTGTCGACTAAAAAGGGCAGAGAAAGGAATTCAAAATTGCCATTGCCTTCTCAGATGCATGAATAATAAAAACATGGTATTAAAACAAGTAAACAATGGACCAAATGCTGTCCTGATTTACACTCCAAGAGATCCTATTGATTTGAACAGAGTGCAAGTCTGATGAGATTTTGGCCCAATATGTTTAAAACAGAAACACCTTCTTACTGTCTGATTGTTTTGCATTTTTATCTCTCACACTAAATTCCTAGTTTATGAAGTAAGTTAGGAAGGGGGCTTACTGCAACTGAGAATCGCACATGGGGGAGCAACTAGTTTGGAATAGCAGAACACATGCAAAGCATGAAGGAAGGAGGAGGTACTGGACAGAAAACACTGTCAAATCCACTTCTGGTTACTGCCATAAAAGCACATCAAATAGTTTTCCTTGTGCATCCATCCTATTCCCATGGCTTTTGTTGTGTCTGTTTAGACTGTGAATTCCTTGGGGCCAAGAGAGTGCCTCCCTGTAGAGTCTGTACAGCACCTCGTATTTTGGGTGATTCTGGAATATAAGTGATAAAAACTTATATTCCTTTCACCCACATGCACACACTTAAATATTTCCAAGGAAACTGAAACCACAGCAATCCTCTCCTGACCACATTCAACCCTTCTTCGTGACATTGTTTTTGGATAGGAGACCTCTCAGGAAACCCCAAGGTGCAGTAAGAAGTGGTATTGTATGCTTCTCTCCAATGTCTCGATTCTTCAAGCTGTTCTACACGGACGGAGTCCTGTACTCATGAAGAGCACCACTGCAGTAGGGCTGCATGCAGACACAAAGGTCCACCCACACAAAACAGCTTGCAGGATAAGGGGCTAAGACAGCATTGAAACTATGTTCCAATGAAGTAGTGAGGGACACTCTGCTCATTTCAAATGAGACTTTAAAAAAAAAAAGATTTTTTTGCTAGTGGAGATGTATTGTATGCTGTACACTGGCCACATTCCAACTCCAGTAGTTAGATTTAATTATATTCTATCTAACCAAATTCCACCTACAATTTTAATTTGATATACTTTCTTTCTTCACTTCCTGTCCTAAACTGTTGTGTAGTGATATTAAGCAACTGTTGCTTTTTGCCCCAGAAGTGGTTGCATTTTCTTCATGAGTCAAGCATTTCCTTTATGTACACAGTAGTTGGTTGAGTTAATAAAATGCTTCAGGATCTTTGGGGATGAAAGACACTCCATATATCTAAGTTATTACTATTAAGAGAACACTGAATGTGTTGTCCCTGCCTAGAGGCAATTCCAATATGTGGTCTGGTTGTTTATCTATAAATCATAGAAACCTAAATTACTGGTTTACTTTACTGTCTATGAAACAGGTGCTTGGATGTCATCCTCTGCATCACTGAATGCTTCCCCACAGTTTCACAAAGATAGGCAATATATTGTGTGACTATCTATTGTGAGAACACTGGAAATTCCAGGAAAGGGGAAAGGTGTTTGAGCACACTTACTTTCTTAACTTCCTTCGCTGATTTGTTCTATATTTTCTATACTTTCTTTAGAAAAGTCATCCAATTGTGCACTGAACACAACTGTTCTTGCTTTACCACCCATTTGTTGTACCCATATATTTGCTAAGAAAAATAGGTTTTGCCTTAACTCCCTGTTTCATGCCATACATGTTTAACTTAGGTCTCCTTATTGGCTCAATCAGTCCATTATCACCAGTAAGCACAAATGTAGCTCTCCTAATGAGCCTAAGGAAAGAGTTAATCTTGCATCCCTTATTCATGCAACTAGTCCCATAGACATTTGTGGAACTTATGAGAGTAGAGGGATGAAGGACTGGACTCTAAAGCAGAGATTTTCAAAGGCATTTAAGTGTTCCTTCACTCGGCTGACCTGGCTTATTGGCCTAACTCCCAGAGAGGGTTCATGGCTGAAGATCCTCAGTGGAGGGAAGTGACTATTTCTGGCCTCTCAGCCAGGAGCATGAAGTCAGTTTCTTATGGTATGTCTAAACTGCAATGGAAATCTACACACAAATTGGGCTAACTCAGGGCTTGGACCCACAGTCCCAGGATCCCACAAGAGTGGAGGGTCCAGCTTGAGTCAAGCTGTGACCTACTGTTCAAGCCCTGTTGCTTTGCAGCATAGGATGCAGCACCACTGGGATCTAGCAAAGGTATTCCACACTCCGATGGGCCGACTTTCTTTGTTCTCTGGACAGTCAAATTTGGTGGGAAATCAAGTTTTCCCACACTGCACCATGAATAAAGGCCTAGCATGGCCAGCTAGGAAGTCTGGGATATGGGTGGCTGGTCTGAGACCTGCATAATGCAGTGTAGGCAGTGGAACCCAGCATTCAACAATCCTAACCTGAACTGTAGACAAGTGACTGTAGACATTCAAACCCTAGATTAACAAATCCGGGGTCTGTTAACTCAAGTGCTACTAACCCTGGGCTTACATTGAAGTGTAGACAGACCATTAGGTGCCTAAGCAATGCTCCTCTCCCCACCCTTCTCCTCGACATTTCAGTCCTGGCTTGCTCAGGTAGCTCCCTGCTCAGCTGGCCAGCTTCTGGAAATCCCTTTCTTAGGTGCTTAACTATCCCCACACCTTCCACAGGGAGCCTGGGCAGCACAGAGACACCTAACTCAGGGCTGAACGTTCCATTTTGAGGCAAGTTGCCTAAGGGTTAGACGTCGCTCTGCTCACTTAAATCCCTTTAAAAATCTGGGCCGTAGAAAGAAAAATCCCACCAGGTTACATTAACATGAATTAGGTGTCTTTTAGTTTGTGACAGCATTGTCCACACAGGGCAATCAGATCACAACATTTTGGTGCACTCTGCAATTCACTTCTCCCCTCCGCCACACCATAATCTGCACTGTAGAGCAACATAGACAAGACCTTAGACTCCTCAGTGGTTTGAGCATTGGCCTACTAAACCCAGGGTTGTGAGATCAATCCTTGAGGGGGGTGAAAATCTGTCTGGGGATTGGCCCTGCTTTAAGCAGGAGGTTGGACTAAATGATCTCCTGAGGTCCCTTCCAACCCTGACATTCTATGATTCTAAGTCAGTTAGGCATTGCAATGCAGCAGTGCCTAAATACCTATACAAATCTGGGCCTAACAGTATATGCTGCTGCCTTCTAATAAGTTATACTTTTCTTCACAATATTATACATATAGAATTCAATTTTGCACCTTATGCAGTACCACTTTTCCTAAAAGTATCTCAGAGAGATTTATAAATATTAATAAATTCTCACAACATCCTTGAGGGGTATTATAACTAGGGCTCCGTGTCTGTTCCACAGGTCACAGGAGTCATGGATTCTGTGACTTTCCGTGACCTCTCTGACTTCTGCAGGGGTCAGTGTGGCAGCAGTCCCTGAATGGATGGAGCAGCTGCAGTCCACAGCCCTGGGCAGTGGTCCCTAGCTGGCTGGCCGGCTGGAGAAGCCACAGTACACGGCCCCGGTAGCAGTCCCTAGACAGCTGGAGCAGCCATAGGCTGCTGGCCCCGCAGCAGTCCCTGGCCGGCCAGAGCTGTTGTGGTCTGCGGCGGTGGTGGCCAGCCAGCCAGAGCAGCCGCAGTCTGTGGCCCCTGACAGCTGGTGCACAGGCACCCCCCCACAGTAGCAGCCACCCCAGTGTGCCCCCCCAGCAGCCTGTTGCCCCCCACCCCCGACCCAAGATTTAATCACAGGTATTTTTAGTATAAGTCAGGGACAGGTCACGAGACATGAATTTTTGTTTATTGACCGTAACCTGTCCATAACTTTTACAAAAAATACCCATGACTAAATCGTAGCCTTAGTTATAACTGTAACAGGTAAACTGAGGCAGAACATAGTTAATTTTTCTAAGGACATATATGAAATAAGTAGCAGAGCCAGGAAAAAAAAACCAGGAGTTCCTGTTGCCCATTTCCTGCTGTAATCATTAGACTACACTCCCTTCCTGACATAAGTACTACATTGTACAACCACAGAGCCACCCCTTTTGATTTATATTGTAATCGTCTAGAACTGTAAGTCAGCAACTAACAGGTGCATCATGGAATGAGAGCTTTAGGAATGGGTCTGTAGTGACTTTGGAAACACGTTCTTGGGTAGTGCGGTGCAGCACTGTTCTATTTATCCAAGATTGTTTGTTGTAATTATTAAGAGCTATTATGCTAACTATGTACTATATTCCAGTGGTCCCCAGTGGTCCCCAACACGGTGCCCGTGGCACCATGGCACCCGTGGGGGCATCTTAATGCGCCTGCGTCCTGGCCCCTGGGAGAGCACCCGCCGAAATGCCGCAGCGGGGACACCTCTCGATGACGTCGCTTGTTGGCGACAAGCGTTGTCATCGAGAGGCATCGCCCTCGAATTTCGGCGGGGACGCCTCTCAATGATGCCGCTTGCCGTCGACAAGTGACGTCATCGAGAGGCGTCACCGCTGCAGCATTTCGGCAGGTGCTGCACCGCCGCTGTGGTCCTTCGGCTGGCGCCCGCCAGCCAAAAAGGTTGGAGACCACTGCTATATTCTAACTGCCATTTATCAAATCCCATACTTGAATGATCCAAGGCTGTATACCCAACTTCAAAGAATTACAGAAATACTGGAATTCAACAATAATATCAAGATGCTTCAGAGTTTTTATTCTGCTCAGAAGTGAATGAAGCCTTCTACATCCTATAATTAAGGGATTCACAAAATGGTTTTCAGAGAGCACACCACATTTCAGACATTCTCACAGACCACCCCCTAGGGCACCTTCAGCAATTGCTCACATGGAAAATATTGCAAAAAGATTTGTATGTATTTAATTGTCTTTAATGCAATAAGAGTACAACCACTTTGTCCATTTTTGTTTAGTACATTATCTCTTTCTTCTAATTCTCCCTCCCCCTGAACATACATCTCTACTACCTGATCCTTTTTTCCTCCCCAAGTCCTGCACATGCTTGCCTGTTGCCTGGTTCTCCTTTCCCCTGCACATGCTTCAATGCCCTTTGGTTTCTTTCTCATTGGACACACTGTCCATCCACCTGGATCTCTTCTCCCCCTGCTCCTCTAGACATACTGCCTGGCTGCTTTGTTCCATTCCCTGCAGTGACTGACCGCTCCAGTTCCTGAGAGTAACTTCTCTTGTTCCTATGTAGTAGCTGTTCATAGCAGAGGCAGCTAGTTTGGCTTCTCTTCCTTCTATCCAAGTGCTTTTACAGGCCTCCATGCTCTCATTTGTGATGAAAACAGAGACACATAAAAGCAGATGAAAACCCTTCAGATGCAGCACCATGTGACCAGCCGGCTCTTTACAAACCACTAGTAAGTTTCCACAGACCAACAGTAGTCTATGAGTTACCCTGTGGGAACTGCTAACCTGGTGGAATTCTTTAGTGTTCAGTTGGTAACTAATTACTCAGTGTGTCCCTTCAGTACACTATAGCTTGCTTTTATATAAGTATTTTCTTACAAACAGCATTTCAATATGCTTAACAGAATTACAAATGACAAGCCCCTCCAGACAACATATAAGCTTGTTATGGGTTGGGTTAACCCACATTTAAGCTGGTGGGTGTAACAGCTGCCTCTCATTTAGGATAAATGTAAGAAGCAGTTAAGGTCTGTAATACAGCCAGCTGCTTTCTGAACACTCCCTGATGGCCAGCAGCAGCTCTGCAGCACCCTGTTTTTGTGTTCTCTCCTCAGGGTTCTGTAATGAGCCCCACAACACCCTGGTTCTTATGGTCTAGGAACCTCTTGCTCACTGTTGCTGTTCTGCAGTCTCTGCCACAGCTTTTTCTCTATTTCTTCTTTTCTTCTGGCTTTTTTATTTTAAGAAACCAGCTGCCCTCTACCAGGCCCCATAGCAAGGCAGTTAACAAGGCACAAGTAGGCTGGACCAGCTCTGTGTAAAAGAGTCCAGTCCACTCTGTAACAAGCTCATTTATGGAACAGATAGTTAATACAATAGGGGCCTCTGCCCAAAACACAAGCATATGCAAAGCTGGAATATGAGTTGGGCCATACAGCCTGAGGGGTTCCACTATGATCTGGTAACATACTCAGGGGCAGGGGATGCATTTCCTTATACGTGTGTGTATGTGAGAGAGAAACTCAGAAGCAGCAGAAATCCAAGGAGACAGCTAGAATGAGCACTGGGTGCAGGGAGCTGTGAAAAAACCCCAAGAGAGCCTTTTTTTTTTCAGAATACTGGCTGGAAAGAGGCTTGGAATTGTGAGCAAAGAAAAACAGTCTTATTTGATTCTACTGTGTTCAGGGAAACAAGACTTTGTGCATTCTTTGTAAATAGTATATGCTGCGAACAATGATCATATAATGACACTGTATGGTGAAAAACTTTTAGCAACTCTGGAGTGCAATATAGAAGTTGTTTTTTCTTCCTTTAAAAAAATAAATAAGAACAGATGACCATGAAAATTCTATATAACTACTGAGAGCAGGAATTGAATAAGGAGTTCTCCTCCTATAACCCTCTTGGAAACAGGATTCAGGTGCTATGGAGCACAAACCAGAGAGATTCATACCTTACATGGACTTCTCACTCTTGCCACTGCTGTTGAACACACTGAGGTCATTTGCTCTGATCTATAGGCTTACCTTTATAAGCTAATAGAATGGAGTTGGAGTACTAGGTGACACTGAATAAATTCCTAAATCTGTAAGTGGCACTTTGTAATTACATCTGTGCAATGTCCTCCTTAGAGTGAGCTGTTGCCTGCCAGCAAAACACAAAGCCAGCTTTGTCCTTCAAGTAGCACTGGAGGTGCTATAACATATTAAGTCTTCATAACATGTCTGTAATTGAAGGCTTTTGATTTCCCCCCCAAAAGCTAAGTTAGCAGGAGTGTACAAAAAAGCAGCACTTACCAAAGAGAGCTGTCTTGTTAGGAAATATGTACTTACCTGCAGGGGACTAGCGAATTGAATGTGTGAGAGATGATCTCCAGGGTAAGGAAAAAGAAGTGGTTACATAAAAGGGATCACTTGTCCTCTCCCTACATATTTGAGAATTATAAGGGAGCTTCTCGTATGAGGCAGACGATAAACAAAATAAACTCTATGACATAAGAATCTAGCGTTAGAAAACAGTGAGTAGACCGATGATGTTCAAAGAGAGACCAGTCAACATGACAACTTATCTCTTTATTAAGTCTTGTCTTAATAGTGACCTGAAGACACAGGGCCTGACTCTCAACGGCCTCACACACTGTGTACTTATGTCCCTTTGTGCAAAGGGAGTATGAAATGCTAACGTGGGTTTAAAGGAAAGGGGACTTCTGACATACATATTTTACACCCAGCTTTGCACTCACTTTGCACAGATGTAAATGAGTGAACAAGGCTGTGGAGAATCAGGACCACTAACTGCACTCCTGTGTTTGTGGTACTTACATACCTATATATGTAATTAATAAATATAGGTATTACATGCAAATATGTTAATACAGCATAAAAATTAAAGGTAGAAATCACAATTCCAGGAACAGGAAAAAAATAATTTTCCTATAGCATTAACTCATCTTTGTTACATACATGTTTCACATTCTTTTCCTGCTTTTCCATGTTATTGTAAATCTTTAGCTATTGCTTAATATATCATAATCAAAGGCCTACATTTTCAGAAGTCACTACTGATTATGGGTGACTCACTTTTGGGTGCCCAACATGAGACACCCGACAGACTTGATTTGCAGAAAGTGCCTCTGCCCTTGACAATCATAGCTCTTTTAGATGCCTAAAGTTGGATACTCAAAAATCACTAGCTAACTTTTGAAAATGTAAACCTAAATGTTTACAGGTTCTAGAGTTTATAGGGCCTGGATAATGTGGACAGTTTAACACTGTGGTAAGAAAAATTTAGGCCAAATCCTGTTATGAAAGAAATCAAGAAAAAAAGACAGACATTGGCTTCAATGGGAACGTTAACTTTTGCATTTCTCAAGGGATATTTAACTGTGCAACATAAATATGACATTAGTATAGTTTCTGCATCTAGTTTCCTTGTTAGTTTTATTTTTTAAGAAAAAGTGAAAATATAAATTATTTTTTTAATAATGTTGACATTTAATTGATCCCAATGAGGCTTTGAAGTTCAGAAGCCATTGAAGAAAAATAGGTGGAAGAGAGGTAAATTTCTCCCTCTACAAGCTTTTGGCAAAGTTGTGTTAATTAATAAAGCAGAAGCACATCTGTTTATCTATATAATAGGATTCCAGGATTGTCACAGTGTCAATTTGAAGCCTAGAATGTCTGTTGAGTCAGTGTGGAGTGATGAAAACAGCTACAACTATGGTTGACATCTCTTATTGTTCAGAATATCACCAGATTGAATCATCCCTGGGATTCAAGGTCTGATACTGTCCAATGTTTAAGTTCTCAGCCATTTTGCCTTTACGAATTATACCCATGAGGTCTAAAAATTCAGTAAAGCATGTATTTATGCCAGGCCAAGAATCCTAAATCATTGTGAGATCAGATGTAACTGTCAGTCAACACCCTTACTCTACAGCTAGTTTGCATGCAACACTTTCATTGGTTGTATGAAGCAGACTGCACAGAAGATTAATTACTTGGTCCAACTGCCACCATTCTTCAAAACCAGTCACACAACACAACCAACATACATCATAATCCTAAACATACATAGTCCCCTCATTTGCCACCTACACAAATCAACACAACATTCCCAGTCCAAAATAACAAGCACACAAAACAAACCCAGCACCATCCTGAAGCCTAGAGTATCTGTTGAGTCCATGTGAAGTGATGGAAATAACTGCAAGCATGGTTGAGAGCTTAGAATATCAGCAGGTTCAACCATCACTAGGATTTGCAGTCTGTTACCATCCAGTTTTTAAGTACTCAATCATTTTTGGCTTTTTTTATACACAATTTTACAAATTACACCAGTGCGACAGTATGGCCCTTCAGCTACTACTATTGTAATACTGTCTGTACCTTGACAAAATATAGAAACTTATTTTAAAATGAAATCTTAAAAACATAAAGTCTACTATGCATTATTACAAATTTAATTTTTTCTCCATGTTCTTGATATTAAGAGTATTTTGGACAGATTTCAGTGTGTGTGCCAAAGAGACATTCTTGCCTATGTTGTCCAAGGTGTAGCTCCTATTCTTTCCTAAGCTCTCTCAATCAAGTTTCTGGGAGGCCCACTTGAAACACCGTGAGTGAGTTTTAGATTGCAAGATCTCACTGTATGCTAGCCTCTATGTTTTATTGTACAAACTAACAGTTTCAGCTCCATTCATGTTGTGCCACCTGTATATTCACAGATACAGATAACACCCCCATGCCAGCACACATTCACTTTTAATGACAGATTTTAAAGCGCTTGTCACCTCAATCAGGGTCAAATTTTTAAAAGTGTTCAGAACATTGAGTGCTCTTTGAAAATCTGGCCATAAACACCCCAGGGGGAGCTTCTAGGTGCCAAACACTTTTGACAAGCTGGCCTTGCTTTTGGTGTCTTAATGAGAGCTGACCTGTTTTGAAAATTTGGTCTCATTTGTGGGTGTCAAGTGCTTAAAATTCTAGCCCTCAACCTCCCTTATGCATATATCCCAAATGGATCCAGGTGTTCAGATATAGCCTTAAAGAATGCAGACAGACACTGATAGCACATAACTGATCAGTAGAAGGTTGCTGACGTCCTACCTGAACACCAGGTAGTGTTTGCATTCTTCAAAATAGCAGACAAATTTTTAAGGCGGTCAATTAATTGCAATTAATTCGCGCAATTAATACAAAACAAATTAACTAGATTAAATTAATTAGTCACAATTAATTGCAGCTTTAATGGCACTATTAAACAATAATAGAATACCAATTTTAATTTATTATAAATATTTTGGATGTTTTTCTACATTTTCAGATACAAGCTCTGGGAGGGATTTTGGGTGCAGGAGGAGGCTCTGCACGTTGCCCCCGCCCTGCCCCGAGTGCTAGCTCCACAGCTCCCATTGGCTGGGAACCGTAGCCAATGGGAGCTGCAGGGGTGGTGCCTGCTGTGCCTCCACCGAACAGCCAGGACAGGTTGCACTTTCAGGGAACCGCACGAAGTGAGCATCCCCCAGATCCGGTACTCCGCACTCCCTCCCATGCCCTAATCCACTGCCCCGAGCCCCTTCCCACACCCAAACTCTCTCCCAGAGCCTAGGTCCTGCCCCCGCTCCTTCACCCAAACTCCCTCCCTCTTAGTTCACTGGCATTTTTCACTTACCAGCATTCCCCATTCCCTCAACATGCCAGATAAAACAGCTTTTACTGTATATTGATTTCAATTACAATACAGAATACAAAGTGTACAGTGCTCACTTTATATTATTGTTATTACAAATATTTGCACTGTAAAAAAGAAACAAAATAAATAGTATATTTCAATTCACCTCATATAAGAACTGTGGTAAAATCTCCTTATTGAGACTTACAAATATAGAGATATTTTTAACATAACTTCATGCTTCGATCACCATTCCAGAGGACAAAGTTCTGCTCTATAATGTTCCAAAGCAGTGTGGACCAATGCTCATTCATTTTCATCATCTGAGTCAGATGCCACCAACAGAAGGTTCATTTTCTTTTTTGGTGTTTAAGTTCTGTAGTTTCTGCATTGGAGTATTGCTCTTTTAAGACTATTGACAGCATGTTCCACACCTTGTCCTTCCCAGATTTTGGAAGGCACTTCAGATTCTTAAACCTTGGATTGAGTGCTGTCACTATCTTTAGAAATCTCATATTTAGCTATCTCGTATTGATACCTTTTGTGTTTTGTCAAATCTGCAGTGAAACTGTTCTTAAATTGAACAACATTTCCTGGGTCATCAGAGACTCAGATAACATAAAATATATGGCAGAATATGAGTATAACCAAGGAGCAGGAGACATACAATTTTCTCCTAGGACATGGGTTCTAAAGTGGGGGTTGTGCCCCCTCAGAGGGTTGTGAGGTTATTACATGGGGGTTGTGAGCTGTCAGCCTCCATCCCCAAACCCTCCTTTGCCTCCAGCATTTATAATACTGTTAAATATAAAAAATGTGTTTTCAATTTATAAGAGGGGTTGCTCTCAGAGGCTTGCTGTGTGAAAGGGGTCATCAATGCAAAAGTTTGAAAACTATTGCCCTAGGACTTCAGTTACAAATGTAATTAACATGTTATTTTAATGAGTCTCATCAGCATGGAAGCATGTCCTCTGGAATAGTGTTCAAAGCATGAAGGGTCATAAAAATGTTTAACATATCTGGCATGTAAATACCTTGCAATGCCAGCTACAACAGTGCCATGCGAATGCATCTTCTCATTTCCGGGTGACATTGTAAATAAGAAGCAGGCAGCATTATCTCCCATGAATGTAAACAAACTTGTTTAGCCAATTGCTAAGACAAACAAGAAGTAGAACTGAGTGGACTTGTAGGCCCTAAACTTTTACATTGTTTTGCTTTTGAGTACAATTATGTAAAAAAATAATTCTACATTTGCAAGCTGCACTTTCACAATAAAGAGATTGCATTAGAGTACTTGTATGAGGCAAAATGAAAAATACTATTTCTTTTGTTTATCTTTTTACAGTGAACATATTTGTAATAAAAAATAATATAAAGTGAGCACTGTACACTTTGTATTCTGTATTGTAATTGAAATCAATATATTTGAAAATGTAGAAAACATCCAAAAATATTGAAATAAATGGGATTCTATTGTTTAACTGTGCCATTAAAACCACAATTAATTGTGAATTAATATTTTTTAATCATTTGACACCCCTACAAATTTTGCACTACATATTGGCAAGGGAATTATTTTGTGCCCACATTTGACTGCTTAAAGACATATTTATGTGCTCTCTTCAAATGTTTCCAGCTCAACAGGCAGAAAAAATCATGTAGCAAGAGTTTCTGTGTGAGAATTCTGTGATTTAAAGACATAACAACATTAATGTATAAAAATACTTACTATTTTTCCTATGGGTTGTCTACGCCAGGCCAGTTCACTTAAATAATTTAAAATCTCCATTACTTTATTATTATACAAATCAAAGAATGCGGCTGAAAATATATTTGTATTTATTTAGCTCTTAAAGAAAAAGGAAAAATGATTCAGTACAGTCAAAGTTTTAAATTTCAATAAGTCAGTAATGAAGGACACACGAAGCCACTGGGAGGCAGTATTGTCACTTTACAAGTAGGGCTGTCAGAGCTCCAATCTCCTTCTGTCCTATGTCCTCAGAACACTGAAAAGCAGCGTGTAGTAGTACTGTATGCAGCTCAACTTCCAAATAAGCACATCAAAGTGCAGAAAATATATCACATACAGATCTTTAGAGGCTGATGTATTTGAACCTATCTTGAATGGTATTGAAAACATTGTCCAATAAAAGTGATGAACCACTTCTGCAAGTGACCCAAGACTAAAACTTCTTTTTTTTCTTTTTGGTACAGCATCCCCTTCATCTGTCTTATATCTAATCAGATACAACCTTGATATAATGAAAGCAGAGGTCATACTGTACAAACTGGCACTTTACGTGCTCAGAAAAGGACTCCTCTGTAAGGGAGAAATTATGGCGTTTCTATAGAGTGATTATTCTTCCTCTAAGAGCACAAACTGCTGTGTAAAAAATAAACTGAGTTAAGTGATTTAATGTGATTCTTCTTTTGGATGACCTAACTATTTAAATTTGTGTTTTCTTATGGTTTCAAGGCTTTACCCATCATCCCTGTTGACTACTGGCTCCTATTAAACGATAAAGAGATGTGTGCGGTGAATTTTTTAAAGACCAAAGTCAGAAGTCCAAAATGCATTGTCTAGCTAATAGAACATGCCTTTATTATCAAACATTTCATTAGTATTCTAAGTCTTGTATAAATAAGGGGAAATTGTAGCAGACATACAGAGCTAGATTCAGTTTTGGAGCACAGTAAATAATCCTTCACGGGCAGGAAGATGGATTAGATGATCTCACAGGTCTTTTCCATCTCTAACATCTATAATTCTGAAGCCATTCACTCAAAATAATTGTGACCCTCAATCTCAGTGCAGCACTCAGAGCAGGCTCCCATTTACCAGTGAAATTTTACATCTTTCTGCCAAGGTTTACCCAGTCACTGTGAATTTGGTAAAATGCAGGAACAGCTGATACACGTAAAAATGGCAAAATGCTTTTCTAATGATGGCTTCAAATCTCTATTAACCCATATGGTCACATGAACATTTTGCTCCTCAAATTGGCCATGCCAACAGCACTTTTCCTTTTCCTCTGTTGCCCACATGACAGCCTGCATTCAGACCCTTCTGCCAGTTGGAGTCAGCAGCTACAAGGGCAGAGTTCAATATCTAGGGGTTCCTTTAAACAATACAAAACAGAACTCACTCCAGCCACCACCCCATAATCTGGGAAAATTAAACACTACCCCAGGTGCCTTTAAGAGGGAATACTTCCCCACTCACAATCACTGAGTCTGTGTATAACAGAAGAAAACTTTTATTAGAAGGGAAAGGGAAACCAGCACTAATTTGGGAAAACATCATTACCATGATTCAAAAGTATGTAACCATAAGCAAACACCCACCCAACAGCATATTGGGCAGTGTCCTTTGCCTCAGTTTCACACCTTGCAGTGTGAAAGTCCAATGAAGGAATGGCCCTTTAACATGCAACTCCCCTCTCCTGCTGCTGCATCCCACTCACAGTGGTTATTGCTGGTTAGCAAAAACCCAGAATTCAGAGGTTCATTCATGCAGGTTCACCAACCATCCCTGAAAATGGGGCTGGGGGGTTGGGAGAGTCCTGAGCAATGTCTCTGCTGCTGCCTCTGTGACTGGCTCTCTGCCACCATTACCTCTGCTGCCACTGGCCACTTGCAGCCACCTGGGCCACAGCTGCTTGCCACTCACTGCCACTTCTGCAATGCTGTATTCTGAGGTTCCACCACTTAGCCCCGCTCATAATGATTTCAGTTCTCACTGACTTCACTAGGTAGTGGGGAACCTCACTGCTGCTCCCTCTTTATGTCACTGCACACTGTCTCTCTCCCAGTCTAAGGCTTATCCTATAGACCTGCTCATCAGAGATTTTAGCTCTAGTAATCCCTGAACAGAAACAAGGACTTTCAAGTGAGTCCAATCAGCTCTGTCTGGAGAGGGGAGGGTTAAATGGTGTCTAGGGCTTTTTAGGCAGAATCCACACCATACAGTAAAGACATCTTTTCCCACCCCCTCTCATTTACAGTGGGATTTGGCATCCCTACCACCTGCTTAGCAAGTGAGACTCAGTTTAGGGTGACCCCCTCAGTCAGGGTGTGCTAAGTTCTGCTACCCCTTACTCATACTCAAGATAACATTTCATTACCCTTGCATTCAATACGAATGTAAATTGTAACTCAAAACCAGCCCAAACTGATCATTCTGGCATAGCTGCTTTGTCTGCTGAACACCTAGAAAGAGTCGGTGCCATGCAAATACTGTCTGCTCCTGAAGTCTTTTCCCCCAGGTCATCAATAGATGTCAGGGGACAGCTCATTCAGACTCTGCTTATATCCACATAATGCATGCCTTCGTCACATAGAGAAAGGTTCATGCACCTCCAATTATTGTTACTGGAACTTGTGCATGCAACTCCCCACAGCACTCAAAGAAAATTAACCCATCCAGTTTTGCTGATATTATGAGAAATCAGTAAAGAACCATAATTGGACTATTTAAGGCACATCCTAGTTTTTGTATTATTTTATTTCTACATTCAGTAGAATAATTGGGGGGAGGAACACGGCACACACCCCAAAACAAATATCCCTTTAGAGTTTTTAAAGTTAAAGCAATTTGATGTATACAAAAGGTTAGTTCTTTGGTGACATGTGGAAGATGGTTGGCACTGGAATCATCCAGCGAGACTCATTAGTGCTGGAACAAGTAGTGCTGGGGGTGCTGCTTCACCCCCTGACTTCAAGTGGTTTCCATAAAGGGTTGACAGTTTGGTTCAATGGCTCTCAGTACCCCCACTATACATATTGTTCCAGCACCCCGGGCGAGACTACCAGAGAAGTATGGTCCAGTGGTTAGGGAGACCTAGATTCAATTGCTCGCTCTATAACGGACTGTCTGTGTGACCTTGGGCGAGTCATTCTGTGTTTCTGAGCCAAAGTCCCACATTTGGAAAAGTACTTCTCTACTCTCCAGGGGAGTTATAAGGCTATATACTTTAAAGGGTGTGAGGTGCTCAGATACTATGGTAATGGGGTACATACAATTACCTAAGAGGGGTCTTAAAAAATCAGCTGAATGATCAGAATAAAAGAAGGCCATTCAAAGCTCTAGGTCAGTGTTTTCCAAACTTGGGACGCTGCATGTGTAGGGACAGCCCCTGGTGGGCCGGGCCAGTTTGTTTACCTGCCGCGTCCACAGGTCCGGCTGATCGCGGCTCCCACAGGCCACGGTTCGCTGCTCTGTGCCAATGGGAGTTGCTGGAAGCGGCAGCCAGTACGTCCCTCAGCCCGCACCGCTTCCAGCAGCTCCTATTGGCCTGGAGCAGTGAACCGCAGCCAGTGGGAGCCGCGATCGGTCAGACCTGCGGACGCGGCAGGTAAACAAACTGGCCCAGCCCGCCAGGGGCTTTTCCTACACAAGCGGCATCCAAAGTTTGGGAAACACTGCTCTAGGTCCTTTAGTGGCCTTTTGTATCCTTAAATGCAACCCACAGCTTCAGGGAGAGGGGAAAAAGCAGATTACTTGCTTTATTTGTTTATGACAGCTGGTAAACACAAACAAGGAATAATCATTTAGTTCTATACCAGAGAGACAATATGCAATAAAAGGTACAAGCAAATATTGTGGTTGTTTGCATTTATCTGTATTAAACATAATTTGTGTAAATGTGAATCCTAGTTACATGTGCCATTCAAAACTTGCTATAGGCAAGTCATGTGGTCAGCACTTACAAGACACGTCTACAGACTGTCCCTGCCCCAAGGAGCTTATGATCTAAAAGACTAACACAGATAAGACAAGATGGACTGAAAGGTTCTCTTAGAAAGTTGTGATAGTGCATGCATGTTTTCATTCCTTAATGTATGAGCCTTGTGGAAGAAGTCCGTTGTTAGGAGGGAAAAGAATGAGGAAAAAGTGGGGTCCTCCTGAAAAGTTCCCAAAGCAGTCCTTGATGTCACAAAGTTTAAGTAGCCTTGAGGTGCATTAGTTACAAGTGCATTATAAAACTTTTTTTTTCCTTTACTGCCTGACATTTGTGATCAAAGACAGGTTCTTGGTCCAGCTCCACCAAGTACATCTATCTGCAGCTTATCAGACTGAGGTGGGAGGACATTTTTTTCTAAGTGTATCTTTCTGTAGCTGAAACCACTGATAGAGACAATCTGTGTCAATTCTTGGGAACTGCCAGGTTTGACCAAATGAAACTAATCTATTATCAGCACTGGGAACCTGGAATAGCTCAAGTCTGGAGTACCGATGACTCTTCCTCTACACCAAGCCTGATCCTGTTTCCACTGAAGTCAATGGGAGTGGGATACAGCTTTTAATGAGCTACAGCTCAGTCTGGAGTAGATAAACTAGACTTGTATCAGTCATTGAGAACAGTACTTCACCATGGCATTAGGGGGCACTGTGCTGCTGCAAGCCCCATCTTTCAAGTGTACCCATCATACACTTCACCTGTTGATTTACCAGACGTAATTCCATTGCAGTTCTGAAAGGCCAGAAAGGGTGCTCTGACCTCTTGGCAGCTTTCCCCTATTAATTATTATTATTATTATACTTCATACTAAGTATCTGGATAAAGTATTTCAAGAAAAAAAGCAGATTGATCCTTGTCCTCATCTACTTTATTTACACCAATGAAATGTTATTCATTGAAATAAAGTTGCTTCTGATTCACACCAGTGTGACAGCACAATCACATGCACCATTTCTAACTACCATGTTCAGTTAGCTAAAGTTCCTTGCATTCTTATAAAAGTACAGAACCACAATTGTTTTTGTATTAAATAAGAAAGAGGGGAAAATGGGCATTTACCATTATTGTTTGGGGGCCTCATTTTGTTTAAAACAGAACTTAGGGTACTGCTGTGTGTAGTCAGTCTCTCTTTCTCATATTCACACCTTCAAATAAAAGAAATTATAATACAGAGATTGTGCACAGCATGCAAACTGGAAAATATACAAACATACAAATATACAAACAAGCTAAGGGGACTTCCTGTAAGGTTCATTTTTTTTGTACAAATATATATCTAAGCCCCACCATTTTAATTATCCTTTGTTCCCAAGAAGTGTTGTCTGGTGGCAAGATATGTGGACTCACTGTGTGTATCACTTAATCTCTTTGGGCCTCAATTTACTCATCTGTAAAGTGGGTCTGACAGTATTAGCTTAGATTCAGAGGGGGTTGCAAAAATTGCTATTTGTAAAGTACTTTACATTCTAGTACAGAAAATGCTATATAATTGTTATGGCTTTTAATATTATTAGTTCCTAGTTTTAGGAATGAGCATACCATTATTTTCCTATAGCAACATCTTATTGGAAAATAATTTGAGAGCATAAGTGTTATGTCAACTCTTTTCTCTAAACTAAGCAACTTACTTTGGATGCAGGCTGCTTTGTTGTCAAAAATATGGCCACAAGTATCTTCCCAACTAGATCCAATTTCAGGATTGGGACCTACAATTATAATACACTGTATTTAAAAAAACAGTAGTAATGGGAGGACACTGGGGGGTACTCATGTGAGTAAAGGCCATAAAATCAGACCCAATATTTTCAGTAATACTGATGTGGGCGGATGAAATTATTTTAGTCAAAATAAACATACACCTCTTAAATCCAGTTCACTCAGCGCCTCAGACTTTCAGGCATTGTTACAAGCATTCTCCTGCTTCCTCATCATACTCTGTCATTTCCTACAATGTGCTCTACTACCCAGGAGACCTGGGCTTAGTGAATATATGAGTTTATTCTTCCTGCCCCTTCCTACTTTACATACTGAAAAAAAATGTCTATGGCTCAGTAGTGAACTAGATCAAGTATTCTGATGGCCAGATGTGGACTAAGGGTATATTTGTCCCTAGTGTTGTCACAATTGGTAGAGTCATATTTGATAGTTTTGCCAATTAAGTGCCGCAAAGGACAGGTGAAGAAGCTGGATTTGCAATAAATAAAATAAATAAATAATGGAGTGGATTAAAGTACTCTCCACACTGCAATATAGGAATCAAGAAGTGGTACTGGACAGAGAGCTAATTTAGGCTAACACTGAACACTCTGTCTTTGAATCCATTATAAATGAGAGGATTAGAGGCCATCATAATGGGACTCCATATGTCTCATATTAAGCACCTGCATAAATCTTTGCAGGATGGGGATCATAGCAATCAGTTTCATTCGTGGAAATTTTTTTTTCAAGTGACTACATGAAAACTTGTTTTTCCACACTCCAAGGCAATACAATCCCACTAAATATCTCTGGGAGATCAGAACTTTGTCTGAAAAACTATAGAACCTCAGAGTACTGAACATGTATGAATGTATTCTTATTTTAACATTTCTATAAACACTAGCCCTATAAAGTGGACATTTTGTGATAGAAATAACCTAACCTAAAGATATTCTTCTTTAGGAGATAATGTCAATGGAACAGAATGTTTTCACTGGATAGTTGTGTCTGCTGCTAGATTAATAACAAGGCAAACATGAGGCATTTCTCAAAAATAAATACTGAGGTGAAACCAAGACATTCATTTTCCAAGGGGGCTATATTTATATTATGACAACACATTGTTCCAATAACTTTGTTTCTCTCATAGAACAGCATGTTTTCATATAGCCACTTTACATACTCAGGTTATGCCAAAGAACCCCCACCACGTCCCTCTCCCCAGTGAGATGCAGTAGCACAGTTACTTTGTAAGAGAGCGGATCAATCACTCCACAGTTATCATTAACTCACAGAGAGCAGCATTACTACAATACTAGCAATCAGATTTTAAACTCTGAAGCCTAAAAATTCAAGTTACGGTTGAACAGCAATTATAACTGTTCCCCCTGGCATCTAGAACTGGTATTATTAAAGTCTTGTTATTTATTCATTGTGAGTATTTGATATACAACTAATAAACTATACTAGTTAGTTTGGCATAGACACAGGTTACCTAGCATGTTTCCTTCCACAGACTGAATGAGCATAACCCTTGAAATGATGGTTTTGGTATGTATTTCCATTCACAATTTCAAATTTAACTTTGTACCAATGTCTTCCCAAATCATATAAAATGTGCTGCCTTTGTGAATATTTCAGCCAGTAACAAGAATAGTCATATAAAGCAAAAACAAAAGGGATGACCACAAAGTCAAAATGAATTTGCTAAAAGATTCTATAATTGGAGATATACCAATCTCCTAGAACTAGAAGGGACCTTGAAAGGTCATTAAGTCCAGCCCCCTGCCTTCACTAGCAGGACCAATTTTTGCCCCAGATCCCTAAGTGGCCCCCTCAAGGATGGAACTCACAACCCTGGGTTTAGCAGGCCAATGCTCAAACCACTGAGCTCTCTTGTTTCATAGTATCTGACCAGCCCTAATAGCTCCATTTAATGGACGAGAGTACCTCTGAGCACTTTTCTGAAAGAGCCTTAGGATCATTCACTCTTACAGGCACACGATGGGGTAAAGGGTCCTCCACCAGTGCAGTAACTCCTAGTGCACTACGATGTCCATGTGCATGTTTCGGATGAAGACAACTCAACCTGCTATTGCAGAGGTCAAAGAGCTACCAGCTAAGCTATACTGATTTAAAAAAAAGGAGCCACAGTATAAACAGACACCACTCATCACTTTGTCAGGATGTTGCTGAGTGCAGCATCATTCACTCATTCAATTACTGTTAGCAAATTGTATCCTGACAGTTTTAGACAGATTCTGTGCTCTGTGCTCTTCAAAGAGCCCCTTTATTACAACAAATGGCATTTAAAAAAAAAATCACCTCTGTACTATACTCAAACAGCAAGCCTCTCTGCCCCTAAATAAAACACTTGTAAATCCTACAAACCCTAAACAGAGCTAAAAGGAATATTAACATACATTATTTCATCAGCCTCACTCATTCTTGGTAACACATCCTCTTTTTTGCTGTTAAGAGGTCCTTTTTATAAAGGGCCCCAGGTTCCTCCCCATTTCCCAGGATGCTACTGCAGAATGGTCAGTCTTCCAAAATTGCCACCTATTGGAGGAACTACATTTCCCAGTCTGCTTCACAAAACCTCATTGTTAAATAGAGGCAGTGGGAAACCACTAGCTTCCCCCATTTCCAATTGACTATCATCAAGCCCCATGCAGTAGTATTTTAATTACAAGTGAATTCTTTTGGTTAATTTGATTTACTCTTTTCCTTAACCTTTCTGGGGAACTGGATTCTAGGATTGAATAGAGCCAACTACAACACAAACAGATACTGTTTAACTGTTCCCAACTCCTGGTTATGCGCCAACAGATAAATAAAGAGAAATTGTTACGGTGGTGCTTTGTTTATAGATAACTGTCTACCATAGTGGCACAGATGCCTTTACGTGCATTTATGTACTCCAACAATAGCTTCTTTTAACTATGAAGAAAAGCAGAAGACTTTGGAAAGTCCACTAGGGACCTCTTGTAAAGACCTAATTTGCGTGGGAAATGTTTAGATAGCTAAATGATAAGTGTTATAAGAAATCCTAAAATACACTGATGGAGCTCCAATTTCAGGGCTTGGGAAAAATATATCTGAGAAAACAAATGGGCTTGTTAATGAGTGACTCTGTTTCCCTAAAACTATTTTTCTTCCCTATCCTTTCCTTCTATCCCTATTAGTCTTCCCTATTGTGTTAATACATATGCAAATGAACTGCTATTTTTAAATGTTTGGCTAAGTTTAACACATCTACTAAAGCTTGTAGTTTAGCATCTAAAATTTTAGATCCATTCTGAACTGTCTAAAAATCAAGCTAGAAATCTCACTAGACTAGTATGTTTTTCGTGGTTTGAGTTAGACTTGAACTGACTCCAGAGTAGGCTGTTGTGGTGTCATCACTTTAGCTTGTGGATGAAAGTGGGCCATGCAGAATTGTGTGGAAATGTAAAACAAACAAACAAAAAACTTGAATAGTTTAGGGCCCTGTTCAAGTTTTAAATGAGAAGAAGATGGCTCATAAACAGGTTAGTTAAATACCAAATTAGTATACAATTTAGTTCATCTCTTTTCCTCTCTCTCACAGGGTTGCTGTGAAACTTCACAATTTTAAAGTGATTTTGTATCCTTGGTGTTATTGCCCCAAACGGCCCAAGGTACTTTGCAAGGACGAGACCGACTTTACACTGAGAGTAATTGGTTTTTAATGAAGGATACCATGACACACCCGCAACGGGGACTCCGCTCGTTGCTGTCACTAAAACGGGGAACCCAGCGCCTTACAAGTCGGCCTGGGTCGAAGTCCTAAAGCTAATATAAAACAAGCTTTTATTTATTTCACTAGCAGCAAAACAGCATAGACATAATAAAGGCAAAACTATTCACCCTCTACATTTGGTTCCCATGGCCCACCGCCAGGGACTCTCCACATAGCGGTCTAGACCGGTCATATTTGGCTAAGATTAATACATTGTGACCGATAATAACCGGAGCTGAGAAAGCGAAAACAAAAACATGCCTAGCTAATCCGTAACAATTTCTTTCGCAGCTCCCTGCTCTCCTACACTTGGGTAAGGCACTATATAAATGCATCTTATTGTTCCTGAAAAAGTTGAGATGATATTTTCCTTCCAGAAAAAAACCACCACTTTTTTTTTCTTTTGTCAGCAAAATAATCTTGGAAAGAAAGTGCCTGGGGTCAAGATCTTGTACACTGTTCCATATGGACAAACCAGCTTGCAAGATCAGGGCCAAAGATAGTGGATAGATTTGATTTTCTCACTATTAAAAAGAAAACAAATGCTTGTTCCTCAAATTATAGCTTTCTCTTTTCTCCCATGGCACCAACTTCTATAAAGCTTACAAAGGGCGCTTTTGTTTTTAAAAATCTATCTTTCAATGAATGAGCCTCTTGTTTTCATTTATTATTACCACTTTATGCATCTAATTTTGGATTATATATTTTTGCAAACAGATTTCCTAAACTCTGTCCAGCTGAGGGACTTTGAGAGCAAATACCCTTTTACCTCAATATAACGCTGTCCTTGGGAGTCAAAGAATCTTACCGCGTTATAGGTGAAACCGTGTTATATTGAACTTGCTTTGATCCACTGGCGTATGCAGCCCCGCCTCCCCCCGGAGCACTGCTTTACCGCGTTATATCCAAAATCGTGTTATATTGGGTGGCATTATATTGAGGTAGCGGTGTATTATTTCTGAACCTCTTGTGTCCCATAATGCAGTGCACAGGAATATGATGAGATTGACATAAACATGATGGTCTTAATTATAAAGAATGTAACAATGCTTATCTCAGAGCATTTGCTTGACTCAGCTTTCTCCGAAAGCCCATAATTTTTATGGTAACTTTTCCAAAAATACCTTCATTTGACCTTGACATTTACCCAGAAGTAGAAAAGACCATTAGTCTGCAACAACATTGTTACAGTGGCTCTTAAGTAAGAAATCAGATATCTACCAATCACATAGGCTGAAACCAATTTAATTGGGTGATAGTGGTGCTATTAGCACCATCATAACTGATACTGTTTCAGTGTTTATATTATAGTGCCTTATAAAATTCAGCTGCAAAAATTAGGTTTGGGGTAAAACTTGCCATATTACAAGGTCAAGGCCTGAAAGTTTTTTCTGAAAAAGGTTTAGTCAATTTTAAGTGAATGTGAGAAGTGTTTTTAGAGTTTCCTTGTTTTCCATTCTTATAACATTTGACTCAAGCTACTTCTATAGTTCACTAATCAGAAGGCGGCACCAAGTTGTAGAAAACGGGGAGCACAAAGCTCTAATATTACAGCCTGGGCTCCCTGATCTTAAAAAGATACACCATGCTAGCACCACTGATTTGAACACCACATATGGAAAACCAAACCAAACCAAACAAACAAAAAGCCTAAACCAGAACTCTGTTAAAGATCATGCTCCTTTTTGGGTTTTCCAGTTTAGTTTGAACTAATATTTTTCTGATCCCGATTGAAAACATCTTTATGGATTTCAGTGTAAAAAAAAATTCTTTCACATCTCATTCTGGGACAAGACTCTTAAAAGCTGCTTCTAGAAAGTTACCTCTTAATACCTGCCCCTCTTTGTGGAATAAATGAACTTATATGTTTTAAGTGGTGAAGTGGGGGTTTTCCTGCAAAAATAAGTCAAAATGGAGATGAAGCTTTTAACAGAGGTCAACAATTTTCCTATAATTTTAGGTGGAACCATTTCCAGCACTTTAGTTAGGCTTCTTTGGTTAAAGGCTGGTCACCATGCTAGAACCATCCCTCTTTGAGTCTTCCCCACTCCCAGGTGTTTACCCCACCTAAGTAGAAATTGTTTAACATGGAAAGGGAACCACAACTGATGGCTCCCCCTTGTCTAAGAGAGAAGAAAGTGCAAAAGGAACAGGAGGACTTTATTGACTAGCAAGAAATAATGGAAGAGGGGCCATTTGCAACCAAGCAGGTCTGCACATGACTCTTATTTACCTCTGCTCTTTTGGGGGCATAATGCTGTGTCTGTTACTATAACTTGTCACCTTTCTGCAGGTGACTCTCTCAGTGGCCCCGAACAATAAAATAAATACCTTTTCAAGCATGCACCCTGCACAGGGAATGACTGGCAATTGCCTTGCATTCTCTGTAAACATTTTTCCTATCCTTCTTTTCTCAGCTAATATCAATTAAAATATAGTTTGTGAATGGCCAAGCCTACCTGATGCATCATTTATTATTTGTATTTATTTCTGGTAGTGCTTGTGCCAGACTTTTTCCAAACATAGAAGAAACACTATCCCCACTCCAAGGAACTTGCAATCTAGAGACAGATAAATAAGCAATAGGTAGGGAGAAGTGGAGGAACACTATTGTGTTATATATATTTATATAACTATATGTGTGTGTGTGTGCGTGTGTGTGTCTAAGACATTAACTTAGGTATGGTTAACTCAAGTGTGAATGTAAGTTTCATATAAATACTCAGATTCTCATAGGTTAAAGTAACACAAAATATTAAAATAAATGAAACTGCAAAGCCTTCTGTTCAAGTACCATTAAGGTTTTGATTTAGAAACAAAAAGAAAGAGAAAGTTCATAGATGAAGCTCTGTCCTTAATGTGTCTCATAATTACACCTAAGAATTGTGCTGTATAGTGTATGCAAAATTACACTATTACCAGGTTTGTGCAGTAGCTTGGCTGCATAGTATATGTAAAATCACACTGTTAAAAGGTTCCTGCAGTACTTTAGCTGAGTGGTATAAAATTAAGGTATATTGTCATCCTGTATTGTTAGCCACAATTTTGAATTTTCCTACTCTAGCTGGTTTAGACCAAAGCTTTAGTTGTATATAGGGGAATGGATTGATCAGATCATGCAATCTTAGAACTCAATGGAGAATTTAGGGATGAATTTATCCTGTTGAGTGTTGAGGAATGGCATTGCAGGGGCTTTCATTTCTAGCATCCTACTCCAACAAACAACACTGTGGATAGACCTCTGTGCCTATATGCCATTCCAATAAACTCAGTGGGGCTCCCTGTGGGTATAGGGCTCTACCCACATGGAGCATATTGCAGTCTGTGACTGAAATGAAAATCAGCGGACAGTGAAAACTCCTGTGATCTTATAGACAGATACATTTGTTTCCTATGCAACACTATCTTATTTTTAATTCTATAGACACCCCTCCTCCCCCCAAAAAAGTGCTTATCCAAAAAGCTCTGGTATTCTCATACCCTTTTCTACTGGGACAGGTGTGCATATCACGACTTGCATTCTTGTGGGCAGTCTGAGTGCAACAATTAAATGGACTTGAACATAGATCTTCCCCTACTGATGGTGGTTCCATTTCAGGGTTGAAGCATATTGAAGGATCAGCATGAGACAATCATGTACTTTTTCTGCCTGTGGTGTATATGTTCTGTGGATAGATAGAACTTCAATTTAGTGATGGCATTAAATTAGCCTTAAAAAGGTTTTTAACTTGCTCTGTTGTAAACAGATTTGTGTTTAATTAATGGAAGGCAAAGTTGAGGCACACAATTAACTTGCTCAATTTAAAAAATAATAATAATTAGCACTTTTATAGAGCCTTACATGTTCAAAGCACTTTACAAACTTTACCTAATCCTTAACACTCCTCTGGGGATAGATAAATATTAATAAGGATCAGACACTACATTAATAAGAATAGCCTCTGTAATTAAAACAGCCAGGATAAAAAATTACAAGGATTATCAATCCTCATGCTTTAGGGTAAGAACTGATCATGCTAGACATCAATCCTGAAGTGAGCTCCAGGCAGACCTCTTCTTCCCACCACCGCTGCCCCCTTGGGGCTCTTTTTGGGTCCTGGAGTCTGCTGATGTGGAGTTAATTTGCAGGATTGGGGCCTAAATGAAGTCAAGAAATTTCACTCTGTGGTGTATTTCTGCATAAAGTGAGACTTATGCCTTCTACTTAAACTTTCATTTATAGGGGTACAGTTGACCACTGGAGCCTTATAAATATCTTCTGATACAGAAACTTTCATGTTCTTATTTGTCACTATATGAAAAACAGCATGGTTTTAGTGTTGCAATATTTAGATACTGCAAAATGAAATCAGCACATTTGTTTCACACTTTGCCACCTTTATTCTTAGCTCTTAGATGTTTGTTACTACAGTTGAACCCGGTTATGTTGCCGGCCTAGGGGTTTGCCAAAAAGCGTCGAGATAACCGATGATCGAGATAAACGAAAACCAATATGGCGGCAATATATTAACATGTGCTTGAAATTTCTTTATGTACATGATGTGCGTTAATAAATGAGATGAAGCGATCGGCATGCTATAAAAATGTACATACATGTTTGCTAACAACAAAAGGCATATGTGCACCAACTAACAGCAGAGATTTACCAGTATACAATACAAACCACCGTCGATTCTCGATACAAACCTTTATTATATTCTCCAACATTGCAAACACAAAGATCGCTCACAAAATCACAAAAAACGTGCGGGGTGTAGTTCGTTTTTACAAAAAGCTAACCAGTGTCAAAATTAAATTCGCGAGTCATTTCACTCTGACACAGCTCTGAAAAGTATCGTACACGCGGTTACTATGGTTTCTTTACAAAGTCTAAAATGCTTTGTTGCTTTTTGCCTTTAACAGTCTGCTTGAAAACAAATGCTTCAATATTATTTATGCTGTCTAAAACAGTTTCATCTCCTACAAAAGAACCATACCGTCGAATTTTCTGTAGCATTTCTACCACCTCACCAGCTGAGGGAATTGGTTCCAAATCTTCGTCCGCATCTTCTTCATCTTCTTTGTCATTGCCGCATGCAGATGTGCTGACTGCACACTTGATACAATGTCTTCATCGGTGATCACGCCATCAGTAACGACGTCTTTGTCGATTTCTATGTAATCTCGGAATTCCTGGACAGTGATGGCTAACTCCTGTGCCTCCTCTTCCAAGATAGCATCTGTAAGGCTTGATTTTCCCGCCACTTCCGCGAGTTCTTCTGCGACTGCACGGCACTGTGCCTGAAACTCATCATCGGAAATATCCTGAATGACGCAGTGCATCCAGCAGTTTGAGATTGTTTCCTTCTTCACGTCATTCCAGGCTGATCTCAGGAAGTTCATTGCATCCAGAAGGGAAGGGGTGTACTGTGCCTTCTTTTCATCATGGAGCAGGTATTGGCGCATCAACATTTTCCTGTAGTACACCTTAAGCACTTGGATTATCCCCTGGTCCATTGGTTGGAGCTTACTCGTTGTGTTAGGTGGGAGGTAAAAGATCTTAATGGCCTTGAGACCAGGAACATCCGGATGAGCTCTACAGTTGTCCACGATCAGTGCCACCTTCCTTTTCTCTGCTTGGAACTTCCTGTCCCACTTTTTCACCCATGCACTGAATAGATCTCCTGTGATCCAGGCGCTTGGCTGGCCATCGTAATCACATTGGAGAACTTTGGTCTGCTTAAAGCATCTGGGATTCTTGGACTTTCCTATAACGTAGAGCGGGAGTTTTTGGCTTCCATCCATGTTAGCAGCAACTAGCACTGTAAGTCGGTCCTTCGACTTTTTTCCACCGTGACAAGCCTCCCCACGAAATGCCATAGTCTTGTCTGGAAGGCATTTCCAAAACACCCCAGTTTCATCAGCATTAAAAATGTTCCGAGTCTCATAGGTATCCAAAATTGTGCGCATTTGAGTCTTCAGCCATGAATCCACTTGTTCCTGTTGAACCGCAGCGCTCTCTCCACAAATTGCTTTGAAGACAATGTTGTGCCTCTTTTTGAAACGATCCAGCCACCCCTGACTTGCTTTAAAGTCAGGGTGTCCTAGCTTTGCAGCAAGGATGTCCGCCTTCTCCATCAGCAAGGGACCATTGACGGGAAGGTTTGTTGCTCGCGTATTTGTGAACCATTGAAACAGTGCATTGTCGACATCTTTGTGCTCAGCCACTCTAAGTTTTTTTCTTGCTGGATCAAAGACAGACTTCTCATACATTTGCTTTATCACGTCGGCCTTCTTTTTCCATCCTGAAATGGTGTTTGCTGGAATGCCATGCTGACGACTAAGGTCTGCCGGTTTTGTTCCTTTTTCTAGCTGCAGTATGATTTCATACTTTTTCTCTATTGACTGATTGTCCAGTTTTCTCTTAAAACCTCCAGACATTTTTAGAAGGGAAAAAATAAACAGAATAGCTACAGCATGTTATCCTTCAGACAAGATCAACAAGAGTGAGTGAACTGGCATGGGAGTGAACGACCATACGGACCATGATCATGTGCTACGTGAACTCAGCACATGCGCAGTGAACCAAGTACGATCATTTTTATTTATATACTAATATATAAGACGCACGATTGGTCATGGGGATCGAGATAACGGACGTTAAGTGGCAAATTTGGCCCTCTTTCGTGCTCGAAATATTAGGGTACAACGACATAAAAGAACCGACATAACCGATGAGAAAATGCTAAGACAAAGAGAGAATTTGGCGGTTCCACTTCTAAAACGTCGACTTAATACGATTGGCAAGTTAACCGAGGTCGAGATAAATGGGTTCGACTGTACTATAAAATTATGTTTGTGCTATTTATACAGTGTAAAAATAAAGCAGAAATGTATTTAGATATTTTTAGAATTGTGTTTCACAAGCTGCTGTGGAAATTTTTATCATACAGTGTAGAAGAAAATAGAACATAAAATTGTTATTCTTGCAACCATAATGCAGGGTCTCAAGAAGTAAAATAAGAATTTAAAAATATCATTAAAAAAGCCTAATGAGAGGTGTCATTTATAGCATTTTTATTAGTTTTACATTAGTGCTACACATTCAATTGCTAGAAAAACAAGTATAAAATAAGAGAATTCTAAATGTGTATTGTCATGCGAAAAAAATATCTGTGGCGAAACACCAGACAAAAGTCACAGTAATGAATGAAAAAATAAAAAGCAGAGAAACTTGCAACTAGGGACCCATTTGTTCTTGGGATTGTTATGCTAATTTTTGGGACTTGCTGCAACAGCAAAGCCGGAAATCAGGATGAATGCCTCAATTACTAACTACTAATGCTATAAAGATATCTGTAGTGTCTCAAGATAATTTAAAAGGCTCACTTTTTTCCACTATTTTTCAAGCGTTGCACTTCTGCTTGAACTTCATAAGGGGTAAACTATTCGAAAGTCTATAAAATTTAACAGCTTCTTTAAGAAAACTGCAGTTATTTCATGGGGAAGTATTATGTTCTAATTATCTGACAACTGGCTAGTCAGATTTTTTTTTTAAACGATTGCAAAGAGAATGGGATTTAAGATATTAGCCAATTATTTTACAATTTTTAGGGAAGCTTCTTTATTTAGTGGTACTTGTTGCATACATACAAAAATATTGCTTGGAAGTACTTCAGTAAAACTCAATGTATTGGTTTCAGTAGGTTATTTTTTCTTGTAACACACTAATACTTTTCGTAACTCATTTTACAGGTTTATACTCAGGTGATAGAAAATAAGCTTAGAAATGGTCACTGACTTAATAAAACTTCAGTTAGGACAACAGAAATTTGATTTATTCACAACTAAAAAATAAAAAGGAGACGATCTCATCACCCAACCATAACTATAGTTTGGGCATCTTGTAATTTCATTAAGACAAGCACCAGAATGTTTCTTAAAGCAGTTTCATGATAGTGGGGAAAATTCTCTCGTATGGTATTCAGTGTTAATTTTATCAATATGTAGACAAAAAATTCAACTGCTCCACTTAGGAACAGTATGATAAATTATTTTTAAAAAGACAATACAATGATAAAGTTGCAGAGTTAAAATCATAAAGTCAGGAGCAAAAGGAAAGGTTCCAGCAGCAATGTTAACTTGACCATATTGCATATCATGTATATTACAATACACAATTTAACATTAATACAGTAAATTACACATTCTAATGAGGTAAACAGGAATAAAAAATTCTCCATATGTGCATGTGGATAGGGGAAATAGCTGTTGAAAACTTAGGCTCTGATCTTGAAATTATATCAACAGAGGCAGATCCTTGTGTAATAGATTCCAAGGCCAGAAGAGACCATTGCTATCATCTAATCCAATCTCCTGTATAACACAGCCATAGAACTTCGCCAAAATGATTTGTCTTCAAGGTGCCACACTGAAATTAATGCAGGAGTGCACCTGTGTGCATCTAGTTTCAGGATTGGGGTGTTAACTCTTGCATTTCCTGATCTATTATGATTTTTAATTGCATAACTTTGTCATTCTGTTACCAATTTTTTTGCATTTGCTTTGTTAAACTTTTATTTTTAAATATATTACAGTAGACAAAATACTATATAGAATTTTATCAGCAGTGTGTAGAGCATTTTTCTAGCAATATTACATAGATATGTACCAAAAAAGGTTTATTTTTGTTTAATCTACAGTAGCCCTTAGGCACCATTACATTTTTTTTGCTCCTTTTTGTTTTCTTTTGTATTACCAAACTCTCTCAATCTTGAGTAGACTACATTCACTTTATCTTCAACATTGCACTAATGGGACTTTTCATGTGTATCAATGTTTCCAGGTTTTGGGACAAAGACAGTACTAACTTTCCCACAATCATGTCAACATATATATAAGGCCATGCCCATATTCTCTATATTTTGGACAGTATCAAAAACCATTAATCCATAATCTTAAATTTGGTACAAGGTCAGTGAAGGCTTTACTCATCTCCATATATCCTTATGTTGTGTCTGTTAATAAATGTTTAATTGTTTATTCCAACATTCCATATACATGTGTATTACATGTGATAAGTTAAAACGTTATAACTGGAGTGAGGACCAGATTAAATTTAAACACAGATACTGTTATGTATTACAGTAATGCCTATTGGCCCCAGCCAAAATTAGGGCCTCATTGTCCTAGGTGTTATACAAACACATAGTGGGAGACAATCCCTGACCCAAATTAATTCTGCTGTGAATAGACCATTAAAAATTAATTGATTAATCACAAGATAAAAAATAGTCATGATCAACTGCAGTTTTAATCACACTGTTGAACAATAATAGAATACTATTTAAATATTTTTGGATGTTTTCTACATTTTAAAATTATTTCAATCACAACACAGAATACAAAGTGTACAGTGTTCACTTTATATTATTATTTTTTATTACAAATATTTGCACTGTAAAAAGATAAAAGAAACAGTATTTTTCAATTCACCTCATACAAGCACTATAGTGCTTTGGTGATCCAGATAAACTGATATAGAGCCTCCTAATGCAGATGCAGCATATGCTAACAGGAGGAGTTTTTCTGGGATCGGCAACGTTTGGCATGCAGCCTGCCAGGGTAAGCCCCCTGGTGGGCCTGGCTGGTTTGTTTACTTGCTGCATCCGCAGGTTCGGCCAATTGAGGCTCCCACTGGCCGCGGTTTGCCGCTCCAGGCCAATGGAGGCTGCGGGAAGCGGCGCGGGACGAGGGATGTGCTGGCTGCGGTTTCCCGCAGCCCTCATTGGTCTGCAGCGGTGAACTGCAGCCAGTGGGAGCTGCGATCGGCCGAACCCGCAGACGCAGCAGTTAAACAAACTGGCCCGGCCCGCCAGGGTCTTACCCTGGAGGGCCGCGTGCCAACCGTTGCCGATCCCTGATATAAGATATGCCGATATAATCATTCTTCTGTTGGCATAGCTGCATCCATGCTGGCGGTTTTGCTGGCAATCCTGACTGATATAGCTATGCTGAAAAAACTTTGTAGTGTTGACCTTGTCTTAGCTTGTGGATGCCCCCTGGACTGACAGCTGTGTTTGAACTCGGGACCTTCAGTGCTAAAAGCATGAAAGACAGTTCTTTCAGCTGGCAACAGTAGCAGTCCTAAACCTCCTATGCATTGGTCACTGGAGGGGAACAAAGACTCATACTTTCCTAATGTGGGTTACAGATGCACATATATTTTAAAAATACCAGAATAAATCCTTCAATTATATCATTAATGGTTATATCATAACTATACATTTATATAGCATAAATGATAGTCAATTGTTAATTACAACAATTACAAGAAAATATATCAAAGGTCTTCAGATGAAATTATAAACCATTTTGTTTATAATACCGGTAAAAATGTACTAAACACCATATAGATCTGTAAGAAGAAAAATGTTCCTGCCTTGAAGAGTTTATACAGTAACGCCTCACTTAAAGTCATCCCGGTTAATGTTGTTACGTTGCTGATCAATTAGGGGAACATGCTTGTTTAAAGTTGTGCAATATTCCCTTATAACGTTGTTTGGCAGCTGCCTGCTTTGTTCACTGCTTGCAGGAACAGCAGCCCGTTGGAGCTAGCTGGTGGGGGCTTGGAACCAGGGTGGACTGGCAGTCCCCCATCAGCTCCCCGCTCCACTAAGTTCCCTGTGCGGCAGCCACCCAGCAGGCTATCAATTGCTGGGGAGTTCAGCTGTCCCTCCCCACACTGCCCTGTGCTGCTCCTGCCCTCTGCCTTGGAGTTGCTATGCAACATGGGGGGGGGAGGAGGAAGAAAGGGGCTAACATCAGGGTGCCCCCCTCCCCCCTGCTCCTGCCCCCCTGCTTACCCATCTCCAAAGAGCAGGGTGGGGGGAGGGAAATGGACATGGCAGGGCTCAGGACGGAGGGAGCTTGCTGCCAGCAGCTGCTGTCTCAACTTGCTGATCTACTTAAAAGGCAATGTACTTAGAATGGGGTCAGTGTACTTAAAGGAGGAATGCACATCTCTCTCTCACACACACGGGGTGTGTGTCTCTGTCTGTCATGCTGTCTCCCCTCCCTCCATTTCTGCTGCCTTGTAGAATGTGAGGCTACATTAACAACAATGTGTTAACCCTTGAGGGCTTAGCTGTTCAAGTTCATCATTTAGCAGTAAGGCATTCCCTGAGAAATATCCCACCCTCTGACTTCACCACCTCAACCTAGCTTCACAATCATCATTGCTGTGTACAGTATTAAATTTGTTTAAAACTTATACTCTGTGTGTGTGTGTGCGTGTGTATATATACACATATAGTCTTTTGTCTGGTGAAAAAAAAATTCCCTGGAACCTAACCCCCACTAGTTACATTAATTCTTATGGGGAAATTGGATTCACTTAACATCGTTTTGCTTGAAGTCGCATTTTTCAGGAACAGAACTACAACGTTAAGTGAGGAGTTACTGTAATCTAAAAAGACAGAAAATATGCAAAGAGTGGTGGGAAAGGGAGAGAGAGTAACAATGAGAGCAGAGGACAATCAGATTAATGTTAGAACTGTCCTATTCATTGTATCAAACTTTGGTTGAACGATAACTGCACAAACCTATAATTAAGAAGTAGTATTTGGCTTTGAAAGTGACTTAAAATATGCTGTATATAGAGTAGTTGTAGCTGTGTTGGACACAGGATGTTAGAGAGACAAAGTGGTGAGGTAGTTTGTTTTTTTTTACTGGACCAACTCCTGTTGGTGAGAGAGACAAGCTTTCGAGCTCTTCTTCAGGTCTGGGAAAGGTACTTTGAGCATCACAGCTAAAAGCAAGGTGGAACAGATTGTTTAGCATAAGTAGTTAGCACATATTCTAAGGGACCATTCAAGGTAGAGTGGCCTGCTAATACTTCTGCAGTCATAGGACAAAAAAGAGGGGTTTAGTAGGTTACAGATTGTTGTATAAGCCATAACAACATGTAGCCCTCTAACTCTTTCTTGCACATATTATCATGACTGCTTTAAATCAGTTGAGATTACTTTAAAATATGGACTGGGAGGACAGTCTGCACTATTGCTACATTAATTGGTAACTAGAGGAAAACAGACAGAAATCTCTAACTGCTGTTTTTTAGTATGCCACTAAAACAATTAATTCTTTCTCTTCAACTTTAAGATAACATCTTTGTTTGAATTGTGAATTAATCCATGTTTTCCAGAAATGTTTGGCATTGTCTTTGCATGGGAAATGGAGTTAGAAGAATTGCTTCCTGTTCTGGACTTTTACCATTTCTTTGAAAGGTTGTCTCCAACCATGTCAGTTGTCTGGAAGAGGGGAACCTACTTCTAAGACCCAACCTCAGAAATAGGTAAGTAAAGCAACTGGACTACATTAAAGGATCCTAAATTGGAAGGGAAAAGGTATAAGCCTTATTTTTATTAAAGTTTTGTGCTTGGGTAGCATAAAGGATTATTTGTGCAGGTCTACACTAGAAGCGCTACATCAGCACAGCTGTACCGCTGTAGCACATTTGGCGAAGACACTCTATGCCAATGGGAAAACGCTCTCCTGTTGGCGAGAGACGGAAGCTATGTCGGAGGGAGAGCATATCCTGTTGATATAGCGCCAGTGTGAACAGCGCTTAAGTCACTCTAACTTGCATCATTCGGGGATGTCTTTTTCATACCCCTGAGTGACGTAAGTTACATCAATTTAAATGGTAGTGTAGATCTGCCCTTTGATATCAGTTTGAAATGTCTGGGAGATAACAGTAAAGAAGTTATAATGCACCTCTTCTGCCAGGTGTTGTCAGCATCAACAAGGCCCAGATTCAAACTGGGGGTCCCTTTTAAACACTAACAAACACCATGAGCTCAAGTCCCTATCCAGAATTTCTGAGATCACTGAATATTTTTCTGGGCACTCTTAATAGGCAATACTTTCGCACTCACAAGCACTGAGTCTGTATATGAAACAAGGAAAACTTTAATGAGGGAAAGGGAAAACAGAATTCTATTCAGTTCTATTGGTTCTTATACTATGCTTAGGGTTCTTTGTTTTGATATATAAATATACTTGCTCCTGTGTGTTTCTATTAGAGAAGGCAAGACCAAATAAATGTGCCTTAGACTTGAAGCAGAAATTTGTAAGGTTTGTTATGACCTTGGTTCTTGGAACAGTTCATTCTATAGTCTTTGACTGCCACCAGAGAAAGTTCTATCTCCTGTACACACAAGAAATTCTATGGGAAACACGCGTAGAGAGCAGAGGACAGGTTTGATATGTTCATGGTAGCCCATATTTCTAAGATGATGTATTGTAGTGTTCTGTATTAGTTGGAGTTTCCTAAATGCTGAAGCATTCATACCCAGGTATATTGCATTGCTGTAGTCAAGCTGAAAAGTTTCAAAGACATGAATAACTGAGTCCAGGTCTTTGTCCACTAGGATGGGACAGAATCTGTTAGCTAGTCAGAGATGGTAGAAAGTGTTACTTACAAATGCTGCTATGTGACGGCTTAGTGTCAGTGAGAAATCAAAGAGTATTCCTAGACTACAGACTGAATTGACCAACTGTGGGTGTGTATCTTCAACCAATAGACACTACACCATGTCAGTAAGCTCTTCAGATTACTTTATGTCCACTAACATCAACTCTGTTTTGCTGTGGTTCAGCTTCAGCAGCTATTCATCCAAGCATTGGGCCATCTTGGTGATGGTGGTGTGGTCGTATGTGGCTGCATGTGTATCATCTGCATATTGCTGGCACTTGAGTCCATGTTGTCTGACCAGTTTACCTAGTGTTTGCATGTAGATGTTGAAAAGCACCAGAGAGACATCTGATACTTGTGGAACTCCACAAGTGAGAAGTCTAGTGGTGGACGTGCAATTTCCCCTCACTACTCATTGGGAACATCCTCCCAGGAAGGACTAAAACCATTTTAGTGCATTACCCTGGACTCCTGCCACCTCTCCCAGGTGAGGCAGCAGAATCTCATGGTCAACAGTGGTTGAACATGGCTCTGCAGAGAAGTCCAAGATGATAAAAATGGATATCTATCCTCTATCCATTGACAGGAAGAGATCATCCATCAGTACCACTAAGGCAGTTTTGATTCTGCGTCCAGGCCTGAAACCAAATTGTCCTGGGTCTAAAATTTTATCTTAATTTAGATGACCTTGCTATTGGCTTTTTACTGACTTCTCTAAGAACTTGCTCAGGAATGGGACCTTTGACACAAGGTGATAGTTGGCTGGAACTGAAGAATCCTGTGTTTCTTTAGTGTTGGTCAGACTACAGTATTTTGAAAGAGAGTGGAAAGATTCCTTCTCTGAATCAAACTGGGAAACACAGCAACAATGTAGCTAAATGAATAAGTAAATCACTTCTATTTCTTCCTTCCCTCCTTGATGGTAACTATGGCAATAATCTGTTTACTCTGTTCCCAACTGCTAGTGAGAATGTCCTGTTTGTCAGTGGGTAGTGTAGTCCAGAGTCCTGAGATGCACTCTGGCAGACCTGTCCCAGTATCTTCGGAAGTGCTGCCTGGTCTCATTGGGAGTCTCCACCACATAATCCAGCCAGCTATAGTGATTTCAGCTTTATTCAGTGGTTGGGTGCGAAGGGCCTCACTGAACTTCATTCAAGTCTGTAAGTGTCTTCTGTGGCTTCATTGAAGAGTTCTGTCTGCTTTGCACCCCATCAATGAACTGCCTCTGTGTCTTCTCATGTCAAGGAGTCACTTCTGCAACAGCTCTTGCAGTGAAATTCTCAGTCTGCATCAACTCTTTCCACAGGATCCTCAGGGGAGGGGTATGAAAGGCATATGGGATTTTTGAGCAGAGTCCTTGAGATACAGTAGTACTACCCAACCAAATCTGAGTTGTTGTACAGTTAGGGTGGTTCCCACAATGTCACTGAAGGAATTCTAGGTAAAAAGGTTATGTAAATAAAACTTCCTCTGTAGCTGTACTTCCCTCTGTTAACCCATACATGGGGCAGAGAGCTTCTTCACATCTAGAGCTTCAGGATGCAGGGCTTACAAAAATAATGAATTCAATGGAAATAATCTTAAAAAGATCTGTCTTATAGATATACTTCTAATTGTCACAAGAAAAAAAAACTTTAACAGAATACTACTCAGATTTTAACAGCTCTGTTTGCTGCTTTCATGGAAAAGACACAAACTTAAACTTTACTTGACTGAAATTCTTCTAGGAGAAAAACAGATATTTTTGTTTTAACATTTTTCAGTTTATACAATTCTATATGATTACTACTTTGCTCTTTTTATATCTTCTATCATTTTAAGCAACAAAGAATCCTGTGGCACCTTATAGACTAACAGACGTTTTGCAGCATGAGCTTTCGTGGGTGAATACTATCATTTTAATAAAACTATATGGAGATAAATGCTGTTATGTTTGTGATGATATGGCTAGGACAGAGGAAATGAATGTTGGTTCCTAGTTAAGATCTGAGTCTTAAATTAAAAATTGAAATCAGGTCATCAGTACATACATACAAAACCCAGGTAACAAGTTACCTATCTTAGTTTTTATTTTATATAAGTAGCTGTTGACTCTCATTTCTTCTCTCATAACCAACACTTCCCAACTACAAATTACCAGTTCTCCTCACTCTTCTTACATTGTTCTGACCCTCCTTTGTGTTTTTTTCATCATAGAAAATTAGGGTTGGAAAAGACCTCAGGAGGTCATCTAGTTCAACCCTGTGCTCAAAGCAGGACCAACCCCAATTAAATCATTCCAGCCAGGGCTTTGTCAAGCCATGCCTTAAAAACCTTTAAGGATGGAGATTCCACCACCTCCCTAGATAACCTATTCCAGTGCTTCCCCACCCTCCTATTGAAATAGTTTTTTTCTAATATCCAACCTAGACCTCCCCCACTGCAACTTGAGACCATTGCTCCTTGTTGTGTCATCTGTCACCACTGAGAACAGCACCTAGCTCCATCCTCTTTGGAACCTGCTGCCCCCTTCAGGTAGATGAAGGCTGCTATCAAATCCCCCCTCACTCTTCTCTTCTGTATAACTCCAGTTCCCTCAGCCTCGCCTCGTAAGTCATGTGCCCCAGCCCTCAAATCATTTTTATTGCCCTCCGCTGGCCTCTCTCCAATTTGTCCACATCTTTTTTGTAGTGGGAGGCCCAAAACTTGATAAACTACTTCAGATTTGGCCTCACCAGTGCCGAATAATGGGGAATAATCACTTCCCTTAATCTGCTGGCAATGCTCCTACTAATGCAGCCCAATATGTCGTTAGTCTTCCTGGCAAAAAGGGCACACTGTGATTCATATTCAGCTTCTCGTCCACCATAAACCCCAGGTTTTTTTTCTGCAGAACTGCTGCTTAGCCAGTCAGTATCCAGCCTGTAGTAGTGCATGGGATTCTTTTGTCTTAAGTGCAGGACTCTGCACTTGTCCTTGTTTAACCTCATCAGATTTCTTTTGGCCCAATCCTCCAACTTGTCTAGGTCACTCTGGACCCTATCCCTACCCTCCAGCACATCTACCTCTCCCCCCAGCTTAGTGTCATCCATGAAATTGCTGAGGGTGCAATCCATCCTATCATTCAGAAAATTAATGAAAAAGTTGAACAAAACCGGCCCCAGGACTGACCTCTGGGGCACTCCACTTGATACCGGCTGCCAACTAGACATCGAGCCATTGATCACTACCCATTGAGCCCGACGACCTTGCCAGTTTTTTATCCACCTTATAGTCCATTCATCCAATCCATACCTTTTAAATTTGCTGGCAAGAATACTGTGGGAGACCATATCAAAAACTTTGCTAAAGTCAAGGTATATCATGTCCACTGCTTTCCTCATATTCACAGAGCCAGTTATCTTATCATAGAAGGCAATCAGGTTGGTCAGCCATGATTTGCCCTTGGTGAATCCATGTTGACTGTTCTTGATCACCATCCTCTCCTCCAAGTGCTTCAGAATGGATTCCTTGAGGACCTGCTCAATGATTTTTCCAGGGACTGAGGTGACTGGTTTGTAGTTCCCCGGATTCTTCTTCTTCCCTTTTTTTAAAGATGGGCATTATATTTGCCTTTTCCAGTCATCCAGGACCTCCCCCGATCACCAACAGTTTTCAAAGATAATGGCCAATGGCTCTGCAATCACATCAACAAACTCCCTCAGCATCCTCAGATGCATTACATCTAGACCCATGGACTTGTGCATGTCCAGCTTTTCTAACTAGTCCTTAACCTGTTCTTTCACCACTGAGGGCTGCTCACCTCCTCCTCATACTGTGCTGCCCAGTGCAGCAGTCTGGGAGCTACCCTTGTCTGTGAAGACCGAGGCAAAAAAACCATTGAGTACTTCTGCTTTTTCCACATCATCTGTCACTAGGTTGCCTCCCCCATTCAGTAAGGGTTCCACACTTTCCCTGACCACCTTCTTATTGCTAACACACCTGTAGAAACCCTTCTTGTTACCCTTCATATCCCTTGCTAGCTGCAACACCAATTGTGTTTTGGCCTTCCTGATTACACCTCTGCATGCTCAAGCAACAGTTTTTATACTCCTCCCTAGTCATCTGTCCAAGTTTCCTCTTCTTGTAAGCTTCCTTTTTGTGTTTAAGCTCACCGACGATTTCTTTGTTAAGCTAAGCTGGTTGCCTGCCATATTTACTATTCTTTCTGACATCGGGACGGTTTGTTCCTGCACCCTCAATAAGGCTTCTTTAAAATACAGCCAGCTCCCCTGGACTCTTTTCCCCCTTATATTATCCTCCTAGGGGATCCTGCCCATCCGTTCCCTGAGGGAGTCAAAATCTGCTTTTCTGTATTCTGCTGCTCTCCTTTCTTCCTTTTGTCAGGATCCTGAACTTGATCATGTCATGGTCACTGCTGCCCAGGTTGACACCCACTTCTACTTCCCCTACCAATTCTTCTCTGTTTGTGAGGAACAGGTCAAGAGGAGCATGGCCCCTAGTTGGTTCCTCCAGCACTTGCACCAGGAATTTGTCCTGAATGCTCTCCTGGATTGTCTGTGCACTGCTGTATTGCTCTCCCAGCAGATATCAGGATGACTGAAGTCCCCCATCAGAACGAGGGCCTGTGATCTGGAAACTTTTGTTAATTGTCTGAAGAAAGCCTCGTCTATCTCATCCTCCTGGTCTGGTGGTCTATAGCAGACATCCACCACGACATCACCCTTGTTGCTCTCACCTCTAAACTTAACCCAAAGACTCTCAACAAGCTTTTCTCCAGTTTCATACTGGAGCTCTGAGCAATCATTTTGCTCTCTTACATACAGTGCAACTCCTCCACCTTTTCTCCCTTGCCTGTCCTTCCTGAACAGTTTATACCCATCCATGACAGTGCTCCAGTCATGTGAGTATCCCACCAAGGCCTGGTCCACACTGGGGGGCAGTGTCGAGGTAAGATACGCAACTTCAGCTACGGGAATACTGTAGCTGAAGTCGAAGTATCTTATCCCGACTTACCTCCCGTCCTCACCGCTCGGGATCGACGTCCGCGGCTCCCCCGTCGACTCCGCTACCGCCACTCGCTCCGGTGGAGTTCCGGAGTCGATGGGAGCACATTCGGGGATCGCTATATCGCGTCTAGATGAGACGCGATATAGCGATCCCTGCAAAATCGATGGCTACCCGCCGATTCGGTGGGTAGTCTGGACGTACACCAAGTCTCTGTTATTCTAATCACATCATAGTTCCTTGACTATGCCAGGACTTCCAATTCTTCCTGCTTGTTTCTCAGGCTTCTTGTGCTCGTGTACAGGCACCTAAGATAACTAGCCGATTGCCCTACTTTTTTTCAGTATGAATCAGGAAGCCTTCCCTGTTGCACCCTCCTTCCTGTATTTCCTCCCAGCATCCCAATTCCCCACTTTCCTCCGGGCTTAGGTCATCATCCCCCGGCTAACATAGTTTAAAGCCCTCGTCACTAGTTTAGCAAGCGTGCCTGCAAAGATGCTCTTCCCTTTCTTCATTAGGTGGATCCCATCTCTTCCTAGCAATCCTTCTTCCTGGAACAACATCCCATGGTTAAAGAATCCAAAGCCCTCTCTCCGACACCACCTGCATAACCACACATTTACCTCCACAATTCGATGGTCCCTACCTGGGCCTTTTCCTTCAACAAGGAAGAAGGACGAGAACACAACTTGCACCTCAAACTCCTTTATCTTTCTTCCCAGAGCCATGTAGTCTGCAGTGACCTGCTCAAGATCGTTGTTAGCAGTATCATTGGTGTCCACATGGAGAAGTAGGAAGGGGTAGCGGTCTGAGGGCTTGATCAGTCTCGGCAGACACTCCGTCACATTCTGAATTCTAGCTCCAGGCAAGCAGCACACTTCTCGAGTCTCCTGGTCTGGACGGCAGATGGATGACTCTATCCTCCTTAGGAGGGAGTCCCCGACCACCACCATCCATCTCCTTTTCTTGGGAGTGGTGGTTGTGGAACCCCCATCCCTAGGATAATGCATCATATGCTTTCTGGTCGATGGGATCTCCTTCTGATCTCTTCCCTCAACTGACTCTTCCAAACCATTCTCTGACGTAGTACTGTGCAGAGCGCCTGAAAACCGTTTCTTACCTCTATCTGCATTGGGGATACATGAGTTTTCCTCTTTCTTCTTCTGGAGGTCGCATGCTGCAATTTTCTTCCCCATTCTGCACTGCCCTCTCTGTTTCTTCAGCATGCTGTGCCTATCTAGTTCTTTGGTAGGCTTCATGCGGCACTGCTGTGGGTCCTTGTTATAACCTCTGTCCTTCATGCCCTTGGAGATTTTTTCAAATATTCCAGCATTTCGTCTTTTGGAACGGAGTTCAGATAGCACGGATTCGTCTCCTCATACAGCGATCAGATTCAGTACCTCCCGTTCGGTCCATGATGAAGCTCTTTTGCGATTCTGGGACTCCATGGTCACCTGTGCTGATGAGCTCTGCATGGTCACCTCTGCTGATCAGCTTGCTACGCTGGCCAAACAGGAAATGAAATTCAAAAGTTTGCGGGGCTTTTCCTGTCTACTTGGCCAGTGCATCTGAGTTGAGAGTGCTGTCCAGAGCAGTCACAATGGAGCACTCTGGGATAGCTCCCAGAGGCCAATACCGTCGAATTGCATCCACACTACCCCAAATTCGACCACGCAGGGTCGATTTCAGCGCTAATCCCCTCGTAGGGGAGGAGTACAGAAATTGATTTTAAGAGCCCTTTAAATCGACAAAAATGGCTTCGTCGTGTGGATGGGTGCAGGGTTAAATCGATCTAACGCTGCTAAATTTGACCTAAACTTGTAGTGTAGACCAGGACTAAGACTCAAATCAGAAGGCAGAAGAAAATTAATGATTTTTTTTTTAATCTGACTCGTTTTCTCTGAAGTCTTGGGGACAGTAATACTAATATCTACTGGGCTGCTCTTCCTTTCTCAGCTCTGCTTCTAGAACAGACACTTTCCCATGTCTTCTCTGGACCCCAAGAACACTTTTAGGGGTTGATCTCTTGGCTTTAGCTATCCCAGGTACTATCTGTGTTTGCCTCTCAAACCTTGCTATTTGGTCTTCCTCGACAGCTAGAAACTTCGAACAACTTAAATGTATATGTATTAGAATTTTTCTCGTTCTATTAAAGTATTTTGTTCTAAATCCATTTGCTGACTTCAAATGGTCATAACTATAAAAATGTTATCTTTATAAAACAAGCCATATACGAATAGATCTCATTAAAAGATCTGCCTATTAAGCAAAGTTTAAATAAAACCAGTCTGGTAAACTTAGGTATACATATGGGGACAACTGTCCCAAACTGGAACTACCTTAACAGTATGTTCATAATTTCTCTTTGGCTGGATCAGAGTCCTTACTTAATGATGGATTGCTTTTGGAACTGGTTAGCCAAATATAGATTGGTTCTGGAGTTATTGAACTAAATAGCTTTGAATTGGGATTATTCTGTAAATCATATAAGGAATCTAATCAAGTCAAGTTTGATGATTTTATTATTTATATACAGTAACAGACTGTGAAAAGGTTCATAAGAAATTCCAGTTTGTATTATATGTTGTAATATTTGATGCATATGCTTTAAAACATAATCTCTTTATATTTAGTACAAAAAAGAGCATATGAAATGCTCAGAGCTCAGTCTTAACTCTGTACTTCCTAACTTTTGAGTGCATGGTTTCTCAGCCATAATATTAATATTAGTCTCTCTCTCTTTTTGTATTAATATTATACACACATGTCTGATGTATTTATTTTGCAAAACACTTTTGGATGAAATATACTATATAAATATAAAGTTATCTGATTATCACCATATATTTTGTATTTTCCCACAGATCTTTTAACTGTTGTTGATCACTTGTTAGCCTCTGTATTGATTTTGTTCCAATAAACATAAAATTTGAAATTAAAATATTCCTCTAGCATTATGGCAGTTTCCTGTTAAGGCTTTAGCAAAATGGGTTGTCCGTGTTTCTCATGCCCACTGGGGAGCAGATTTTTTTCTCTCTCCTCTTGGGTTATCAACAAAGATTCATTGGTGAAATTCCTGAAGGCCAAGCAGGAAGCCATACAAAGTCACAAAAAGTCCTGTGACACCTTATAGACTAACAGAAGTATTGGAGCATAAGCTTTCGTGAGTGAATATCCACTTCGTCAGACTCATGACGAAGTGGGTATTCACCCACGAAAGCTTATGCTCCAATACTTCTGTTAGTCTATAAGGTGCCACAGGACTCTTTGTCGCTTTTTACAGATTCAGACTAACACAGCTACCCCTCTGATACTTGAGAACCTCACAAAGTTACACAGATCAAGATAAACAATCTTCTAATATGTTTACCAACAGAAAAAAACGTGGAACATAAGAACATAAGAAAGGCCGTACCGGGTCAGACCAAAGGTCCATCTAGCCCAGTATCTGTCTACCGACAGTGGCCAATGCCAGGTGCCCCTGAGGGAGTGAACCTAACAGGCAATGATCAAGTGATCTCTCTCCTGCCATCCATCTCCATCCTCTGATGAACAGAGGCTAGGGACACCATTCTTACCCATCCTGGCTAATAGCCATTTATGGACTTAGCCACCATGAATTTATCCAGTCCCCTTTTAAACATTGTTATAGTCCTAGCCTTCACAACCTCCTCAGGTAAGGAGTTCCACAAGTTGACTGTGCGCTGCGTGAAGAAGAACTTCCTTTTATTTGTTTTAAACCCGCTGCCTATTAATTTCATTTGGTGACCCCTAGTTCTTGTATTATGGGAATAAGTAAATAACTTTTCCTTATCCACTTTCTCAACATCACTCATGATTTTATATACCTCTATCATGTCCCCCTTAGTCTTCTCTTTTCCAAACTGAAGAGTCCTAGCCTCTTTAATCTTTCCTCATATGGGACCCTCTCTAAACCCCTAATCATTTTAGTTGCTCTTTTCTGAACCTTTTCTAGTGCTAGAATATCTTTTTTGAGGTGAGGAGACCACATCTGTACACAGTATTTGAGATGTGGGCGTACCATGGATTTATATAAGGGCAATAACATATTCTCAGTCTTATTCTCTATCCCCTTTTTAATGATTCCTAACATCCTGTTTGGTTTTTGACCACCTCTGCACACTGCGTGGACATCTTCAGAGAACTATCCACGATAACTCCAAGATCTTTTTCCTGACTCGTTGTAGCTAAATTAGCCCCCATCATGTTGTATGTATAGTTGGGGTTATTTTTTCCAATGTGCATTACTTTACATTTATCCACATTAAATTTCATTTGCCATTTTGTTGCCCAATCACTTAGTTTTGTGAGATCTTTTTGAAGTTCTTCACAATCTGCTTTGGTCTTAACTATCTTGAGTAGTTTAGTATCATCTGCAAACTTTGCCACCTCGCTGTTTACCCCTTTCTCCAGATTATTTATGAATAAATTGAATAGGATTGGTCCTAGGACTGACCCTTGGGGAACACCACTAGTTACCCCTCTCCATTCTGAGAATTTACCATTAATTCCTACCCTTTGTTCCCTGTCCTTTAACCAGTTCTCAATCCATGAAAGGACCTTTCCTTTTATCCCATGACAGCTTAATTTACGTAAGAGCCTTTGGTGAGGGACCTTGTCAAAGGCTTTCTGGAAATCTAAGTACACTATGTCCACCGGATCCCCCTTGTCCACATGTTTGTTGACCCCTTCAAAGAACTCTAATAGATTAGTAAGACATGATTTCCCTTTACAGAAACCATGTTGACTATTGCTCAAGAGTTTATGTTTTTCTATGTGTCTGACAATTTTATTCTTTACTATTGTTTCAACTAATTTGCCCGGTACCGACGTTTGACTTACCGGTCTGTAATTGCCGGGATCACCCCTAGAGCCCTTTTTAAATATTGGCGTTACATTAGCTAACTTCCAGTCATTGGGTACCGAAGCCGATTTAAAGGACAGGTTACAAACCTTAGTTAATAGTTCCGCAACTTCACATTTGAGTTCTTTCAGAACTCTTGGGTGAATGCCATCTGGTCCCGGTGACTTGTTAATGTTGAGTTTATCAATTAATTCCAAAACCTCCTCTAGTGATACTTCAATCTGTGACAGTTCCTCAGATTTGTCACCTACAAAACCAGCTCAGGTTTGGGAATCTCCCTAACATCCTCAGCCGTGAAGACTGAAGCAAAGAATCCATTTAGTTTCTCCGCAATGACTTTATCATCTTTAAGCGCTCCTTTTGTATTTTCATCGTCAAGGGGCCCCACTGGTTGTTTAGCAGGCTTCCTGCTTCTGATGTACTTAAAAAACATTTTGTTATTACCTTTGGAGTTTTTGGCTAGCCGTTCTTCAAACTCCTCTTTGGCTTTTCTTATTACACGCTTGCATTTAAGTTGGCAGTGTTTGTGCTCCTTTCTATTTGCCTCACTAGGATTTGACTTCCACTTTTTAAAGGAAGTCTTTTTATCTCTCACTGCTTCTTTTACATGGTTGTTAAGCCACGGTGGCTCTTTTTTAGTTCTTTTACTGTTTTTCTTAATTTGGGGTATACATTGAAGTTGGGCCTCTATTATGGTGTCTTTAAAAAGGGCCCACGCAACTTGCAGGGATTTCACTTTAGTCTCTGTACCTTTTAACTTTTGTCTAACTAACCCCCTCATTTTTGTATAGTTCCCCCTTTTGAAATTAAAGGCCACAGTGTTGGGCAGTTGAGATGTTCTTCCCACCACAGGGATGTTGAATGCTATTGTATTATGGTCACTATTTCCAAGCGGTCCTGCTATAGTTACCTCTTGGACCAGCTCCTGAGCTCCACTCAGGATTAAATCTAGAGTCGCCTCTCCCCTTGTGGGTTCCCGTACCAGCTGCTCCATGAAGCAGTCATTTAAAGTATCGAGAAATTTTATCTCTGCATTTCGTCCTGAAGTGAAATGTTCCCAGTCAATATGGGGATAATTGAAATCCCCCACTATTATTGGGTTCTTAATTTTGATAGCCTCTCTAATTTCCCTTAGCATTTCATCATCACTATTACTGTCCTGGTCAGGTGGTCGATAATAGATCCCTAATGTTATATTTTTACTAGAGCATGAAATTTCTATCCATAGAGACTCTATGGAACCTGTGGATTCGCTTAAGATTTTTACTTCATTTGAATCTACACTTTCTTTAACATATAGTGCCACTCCTCCCCCTGCACGGCCTGTTCTGTCCTTCCGATATATTTTGTACCCCGGAATGATTGTGTCCCATTGATTGCTCTCAGTCCACCAGGTTTCTGTGATGCCTATTATATCTATATCCTCCTTTATCACAAGGCACTCTAGTTCACCCATCTTATTATTTAGACTTCTGGCATTTGTGTACAAGCACTTTAAAAACTTGTCCCTGTTTATTAGCCTGCCTTTTTCTGATGTGCCAGATTCTTTTTTATGTGACTGTTTATCATCTGATCCGGCCCTTACATTATACTTCTCATTCCTCTGCTCCTGACTATAACCTGGAGATTCTCTATCATCAGACTCTCCCTGAAGAGAAGTCTGTGTCCGATCCACACGCTCCTCTGCAGCAGTCGGCTTTCCCCCATCTCCTAGTTTAAAAACTGCTCTACCTTTTTAATGTTTAGTGCCAGCAGTCTGGTTCCACTTTGGTTTAGGTGTAGCCCATCTCTCCTGTATAGGCTCCTCCCATCCCAGAAGTTTCCCCAGTTCCTAATGAACGTGAACCCCTCCTCTCTACACCATCGTCTCATCCACGCATTGAGACTCTGAAGCTCTGCCTGCCTACCTGGAAAGTGTAACAGGCTTGCTAGGTGATCTTGAACAACTTATTTATCCTATGTTTTCCCATCTGTACAATGATACTAAGCTATCTCCCTACATCATAGGTCCGCTGTGAGAATTATTTAGCAAACCTTTGTAAAGAGCTTTAAATCTCAGTCTGGAGAGACATGTGAGTGCTCAGTATTAAGTACAGCAAGAAAGCAGAATTTTAGTGGGGCATTTCACTATAGCCAACCACAAGTGTTTAAAAAAATATCATAAGTACCCAAAAAATCATGAGATTTTTTTAAAAATTGCTTTTTTAATTGGCATTCTCATTTCTGAGCTTTTAGGGTGCACTCAGGTCATATGTTGAATCTTTTCTTTGCAACCACGAAAGCTAGAAGCATTTTCTAATGGAAAGCTGTGATTCCCACAATTACTTGTCTTCAGCAGCTGGGACTTTAAATGAAATCTCAAATATTATGAGACTCCTGATACCATCAGGATGGTTGGTAACAAGACTGTCCACAGGTGGGGAGGGATGAGTAAGTGGGGATAGCTACAGCTCCCCATTTTTTTTTAAATAATGGGATTTTGGGAAATGTCAGGTGGTGACATTGTGAGGTATAAGTGATGCCATTTCCATATTGGGCTGGGACTTCTGCATCTGGGAGGGAGGGTTAGCTGGAGCCCACCCTCCTAGAGTGGGGTGCGTGCATATGGAGGTGACAGGGGGTGGGGTGGGGGGGAGCTGACGGGTGAAGAAGGATTTTGCTGTGTGTTTCGATGAGGCACTTAAACCCGCCCTCATTTACTCTTTCCCCTCACACTCACCCAGCCCCTGCCTGGAGCCCTGGGTACGGAGGACAGGCTGAGATGCTGTTGCCACCAGCACCGCCTCAGGTGCTCTCAGGGGGCAGGAGAGGCGCCTCTAACGGTTACTCCCGCCCGCCCGCCGGCCGCCTAGAGATCCAACCCAAACAAACCGGCGCTGAAGATAATCGGCCAATCAGAAACCGCAGAATGTAGCTGACTGACAGGCGAGCCTACCCAATGGGAGGCATCTTAAGAGAAGGGCAGGACCATCGTTGAAGAGGCTGAACGGCACCGCCCGCTGGGAGGATCGCGGGGGCGCGGCTAAACCGCACGAGGGCGTGGTTTGAAAGGACGTGGGCGTGGCCTTTGCTTGGCGATGGGCGTGGCCTAGTGGTCGCTATTTAAACCTGCTGCTCCCAGTTTCAGCCGCTGAGTCGGCGCGGAGCCGCTGCAGGTGTTGTGGCTCTGGCGGAGGCCGCTTTGGATAACGGTTGTGCGCGCGGGTTGCTCATCCCGTGGCTGACCCCTTCCCCCGCAGCAGGGGCGGGCTTCTGCGGTTCGGCGGGTGGGGAAGGAGGAGGAGGGGTCCCCCTCTTGCAGGGCGGGCGTGAGGGTCTGTGGTACCCGTTGGATGCGCTCCCGGCGCCCGGGGCAGAAGGGGGCCGGAGGGAAGCGTTGCCTCGCCGCTGCCTAAGAGGATTTACTACGTCTCGGACTCCGCCTGGCGCCGGTGCCGCCGCCGCCCGCTGCCGTGTGTGCAGGTCCCCCCGGCGCGCGGGAAGCGGAGATGGACGAGAAGTACCTGCCCGAGCTGATGGCGGAGAAGGACTCGCTGGACCCCTCCTTCACCCATGCGCTGCGGCTGGTGAACCAAGGTGGGCGACCCCGGGGCACGAGCGCTGGAGGAGGGGGGGACCCCCGAGGCGTGGGACGGGGACCGGGGCTCGCCGGGTCCGTGAGGCGCGGGCCGGGTTCCGGCGGGGCTGCCTGTTCCTGCTCCCGCTGGCTCCTCTCGGCGGCTGGCAGCCAGGTGCGGAGCCTGGCGTCTCCGGCTCCTTCGCTCCCCGCACGGGCCGCCTGCCAGGGGCACCGGCTGCTGCTCCGCGGCTGCCAGGGGAAAGTTACTCCGGGGGCCAAGCGCCCCTCGCTCTCCGGGGTTTGGCGGCTGGGTCGCTGTCGCCCGGCGAGACGCGATCCCCAGCGGGCGTGGCGTGCACCGGAGAGAGGGTGGCTGGTGCCTTGGCACATCGCACCCCGGGGGACGCGCTGGGAGGAGACGTACCTGCCAGGGATGTAAAATCTCCCTCCAGACGCTGCCCAGGCGGGCGGGGGTTGACTTCAGCTTTGGAGCCTTTTGTGATCTCTCTCAATAGGATGCGTCTAGTACTAGGGGTGGGGAGGAAGCCGGGTCTTGTCTCTGCCCGGTGTGCTTGGAAGGTGAAGCGTTGTCCCGGTCTGTGGACACTTGTGGGTTTGCTATTGTCGCTTTCAATTGATCTTAATAGTGATGTACATTTCTGCTAGGAGGGGGAAGCCTGACGACTTTGTGTAAAGTAACCACAAAAAATTGGCCCCAGAGAACAGTGCATATTGTAATTCCTCGCTTTGCATCTGATGCAGTGAAGTTCCCTTAAATACCCAAATTATTTAAAGAGTAGGCTTTTTAGAAGGAAGACGTAACCCTTTTAGTGAGCAGATAATACAGGATTGTCAAACGCACCCACTTTAATTTTAGTTCAAATAAAAGCTATCACCACATTTTCCTGTTTTTACTAATATTGGATTAATGATACAGATAAAGATGTTCATTTAAATTAATTACTGCAGTTTCTATTCTTGATCCATTTCTAATACGTTGTTCTTTTTTTCTGTTTACATTCCTGATTGGGCTTGCTCTTGTGTCTAATGAACTATGTTTTCCATTGTTACCTATTGTGCCGCCTGCTGTGTGAGGATCTGAATTATACAGTGTGATCAGTGGAGTTAAGGAAGACTGGGGTTACAAAGTCAAATAATAATAAAACAAGGTGTAATCTTCTTTTCTCAGCAAAACGAAATCCCATTTAACTAGACGAATGAGAAGAATTGTTTTAAGTTTGTATGCATAAGACAGGTAGTCTTGATTTCAGATTTTTCATGTTGCCACTGCTATGTGAAGTGTTGCTTTGGGATTTTTGGGCATACATGTCTGTCAGTTTATGCTACGAACAGTCCATAGTTAGGTTATATATTCATATATAGTAAGAATAGATTCAACTGCATGTACATTTATCTAAAATAGCCTTAGTTATTCCACAAATAATGGTTCTCCTGTTGAGAATGTTTGTTAATATCTAGGAGCTGTCCAGTATGCCAGCAAAGCTAAAAATTATGTTTATTTGTTCGTTCTTCAAGAAGTGGTCTTCAAACTAAGTTTTCCCACAGGAAGTCATGTACACCTTTGCAAGTAACTTCAGAAATTGAAAATAGCTCTTAAAGTCAATTTTATGCAAAATTATAATTGCATAAGTCTGCTTTAGGCAATCTGTGGTAATTGAAAAAAGTGATTTCTAAGCATCAAATAAAGTCAATTAGCAACAGTAAATTGAAAAATAACTTGTTTAGAATGGTCACTAGTGTTTTCAGAAATGTCTATTGCCTGAATATTAAAGAAGAAAGTAAAGTGTAAACTATGCAGTGTATGTTCAGCTATAATTCTGGGGGAATGTCTGAATGGTAAATTGCTTTATTATGGATAGATGACTTTAAAATATTCATAAAATATGCTGAGGTAATATGGTACAAAATTCATGAATTGTAGTAGTCCAGATTTTATTGCTAAATCAATTCACTAGTTAACTTTTAAAAATGAAAATAGAGTATGCACCTTGACTTCATTGCTGAAATTATTGGAAGGCTATACTGGTATTTGCTTCATTACATTCATTGATATATATCCAAGTTACAAATGTTAGATTGGCATACTTTGATTTGCAGTGTGCTAGGAAATAATTTCTGGTTTTAAATGTAAGTACTAACAAAGTGTTGCTAAAATGGTCTGTATTATAGTTGACTAATGCACATAATCTCAGTTGCAAAATGCACATACCATGGCACTTTCAGTTTGATACTCTAAAACAATGGAAAGTTTTTGTGCCAAAAAAAAGTACGGAATACCAGGCGGTCTTATTTGAAGGAATTTTTTTGTAAAATTTCCTATTAAGGTAAAAATCATTTGAGAAGGAAAATCTTAGTGTAAATCAAGTTTTCTGATCTTGTCAATAAGTATCTTTGTTAAATATGTGCTTAAATTTTATTGTAATGACTGATAGAAGTTGATAAAGCTTCTAACTGTATACTGTCCTCCAACATCATGACAGTTGTTCACTTTTCAGTTAGAGTTCTGAGCAAAGATTGAGAATAGAATATCTTCCAGATTTTATAAGTCTGCATGTGTATATACCTGATCACTTTTCATGAAGTTAAGGATCTTTAACTAATGTTCTTAACTGTGGGTCTGAAGTTTGATGACAAAGTAAATTAACTAGAATTAATACCTAGGGCTTGCCCCTTACATGTTTTTATTGATGACCAGGGTCACATCTACTTCTAATCATGTTTCCTGGTACAGTAGTTTTAGTATCTATATATACCTGGTTCTCTTCTAGCTCATACCAGTAAAACATGGATGGTGTTCTCAGTAGGACGTTTGTTAGTAATGTCTCTTGTATTTATGTAGATTTTGTTTGGGTTCAGATTTAATTTCTGTGCTGTTAAAGTCACAAAGACTTAAAGATAGTTCACCCATTTATCTTTTGAAATGTAAGCTCCTAAAATAAAAGCATAGTAACTACCAATTTAAAATCAGTTTTATGTAACCTTAACTATTTAAAATTACCGAGTTGATGGCCGGCCTTACAGACAGTTGTATAATCTAGTGTTTTGAAGCTGCTGCTGACTAAAAGAAACAGACAAGCAGATACTTTAATAATATGTAGAGTAATAGGATTTTTATATTGCAGTGACTTCAGAAGTTAATAGGTCTTAACTCAGATTCTTAACATAAGTAGTACAAACCACCAAAATTACAAGTTCAGGTAGACAAAAGAAAACATTTAAAAAACCCAAAAATAATATATTCCATTTTGCCAAGGAGATCATAGCCTGGTATGATTGAGAAGAATCGGTTAACTGCCCTTTCTTACAGTTGTTCAGGAATCATAAAATCTAAACATGTCACTATTTTTGCTTATTTGAAAGTAATAGAAGTTTAATTCTTACCCCTTCAGTAACACTGATTTTATTTTTTTTCCAATGGTGCAATCAAAATTGGGATTTGAGTTGCAAAAACGAACAAGGAAATACTTTACAAATAACCAGTTTAATTATTGTAAGTTTTGCCAAATCAACATAAAAGATTGTGTCGTCTTATGAATACGCTCCACATAGTGAAGCGGCAAACATATTTTGATGAATAAAACCAATTTGCCTAAAACTTTTTTGGGATCACTTCTTGAGACTTAGTGAGCAGCATCATTCAATCAGTATTGGGGGAAAATCACCAAACAAAACTCAGAAGGGTTGAAATGGTGCATTTTTTTAGTACATGAGAGCACAATAATCTTCACAAATGTCTTGCCATGTTGAAATTGAGTATTAAGAGGGAATTGAGAAGCTGCCCTATGCCTGTACTTTCAATATCTGCCAATTATGGTCTCCGCATGGTAATGCACAATAGTATACTGAAATTTTTCTAATGGCAGATGAAAAATCATAAACCAAACGTAACATGTATGCTTTCTTGGTCTGAAGGTTTATTTACAGAATTTGATAAACTACAGAACATAATGAACATCAGGAATGGGGTTGGGCGGAGGAAGGAAACTCCTTTACCAGATACTACAGAGAAACAAAGTTTTTAGTATTTCAGAATTAATATGTTTGCTTGGCAAATAGCATTTGCTGGCATTGAGCAAACTGATGGAATTGAAATGAACACCTACATATTTGTTGCCTACCTACATACTCATTAACTTCATTGCTTGCTACTTTCAATTGCTGTAAAGCAGTAATCTTCTCAAATTGTTCCCCCAAAATGTGAGGCCTCCAATGGCTTTAACAAAATTTTCACAAATATAAATGTGGGGCGGGGGGGGGTGGTGGCTGTTGTTGAAGTGCTGTGTTAAACAAGTATTGGAGCAATCCACTACTGCTTAAATTTGGTAGAACAGTAGGGGTCCTTCTCCAGGAGGTAATGAGAATATATTGTCACAGTTCTGCTCTGAATCAGACGTGTATTTACTTTTCTACTTGAGCAAAACACATTAAGCCTGTTTACTGTAAAACAATTAGCTTTCTTACTATAAACGTAGTTAGATTTGTGACAAAAGAAAGCCAGACACATAGGTGAAGTTTTCATATACTTAATAAATTGGCAGCTCTGAAACGATTAATATGTAGCTGTTAAATACCAGGAATAAAATATTCTGGCTAGTTCTAACCTACATATGGTAGCTCTTATTCTCAAGGAAGGCCTCTGGTGCCATTCCCATGGAGGTTAGATCACATGGGGGCAGGGGGAAATCAAGGTGGTGGGCACCCCCACCCCCATGTAAGAGCATGCAATTCAGTTATGCATTTTTTTCCCATGTTTGCAGTGTTTGGGAACTGCTATTTTGGTAGAGAAATAAAATACATTTTTGGATTTAGAAGCTGAAATTTTTTTTAGACGTTTCCTAGTGATTGTTTTTTACAATTGCCATAATCAAAGGCATTAGATAAGCTATGCCATGATAAGGTTAAAGATGAAAGCTATATCACGAAGAGGGAAGTATTATGCTACAGAGATTTTAAATAAGTGAGTTGTCAGTCACTGTACTAAAACTTAGCAGGTAGAACAACTTTAATATGCAATGGTTGCATCTGCTCCTTATCACATATGGAAACAGATTGAGTTGAAGACAGCAGCAGTAATTTGTTCCTGGTTAAAATAAAATCTCTCTATAGCAAAGCAATGCACTTGAAAGTGTGAAGATTTATAGCAATTATTTTCTGAAGTGAGGGTGAACTTTCATAGGCTTCATAGCTTGAATTTATCCCCAGGTTTTTGGAATTAATTTTACATCTGCTACTAGAAATACTTTCTTAAAGCTGAAGCAAATACTCACCAGCAACCGCACACCATACAACATAAACACTAACCCAGGAACCTATCCTTGCAATAAAGCCCGATGCCAGCTCTGTCCACATATCCATTCAAGTGACACCATCACAGGACCTAATCACATCAGACACACCATCAGGGGCTCGTACACCTGCACATCTACCAACGTGATATATGCCATCATGTGCCAGCAATGCCCCTCTGCCATGTACATTGGCCAAACCGGACAGTCTCTACGCAAAAGAATAAATGGACACAAATCTGACATCAGGAATCATAACATTCAAAAACCAGTGGGAGAACACTTCAACCTTCCTAACCACTCAGTGACAGACTTGAAGGTGGCAATTTTGCAACAAAAAAACTTCAAAAACAGACTCCAAAGAGAGACTGCTGAACTTGAATTAATATGCAAACTAGATACCATTAACTGTGGTCTAAATAAAGACTGGGAATGGTTGGGTCATTACACCAATTGAATCTATTTCCCTATGTTAAGTTCTCCTCACACCTTCTATGGGCCATCTTAATTATCACTTCAAAAAGTTTTTTTTCCTCCTGCTAACGATAGCTCAGCTCAATTGATTAGACTCTGCCTGTTGGTATGCATACTTCCACCTTTTCATGTTCTCTGTATGTATAAATATCTCCTGTCTGTGTGTTCCATTCTATGCATCCGAAGAAGTGAGCTTTAGCTCACGAAAGCGCATGCTACAATAAATTTGTTAGTCTTTAAGGTGCCACAAGTACTCCTGTTTTTTTTTCTTAAAGCTGTACAACTTGAATCTAGTGCTTTTGAGATTAGGTTGCTTAACTTGTTTTCTACCTCTGGACATGTCACTGTCAAAAGTTCAACTACTTTCTTGATGTACAATCCAGTGCCCTTTATCGAGCAGAGTATTGTGTTTGCAAGGCTGACTGTTTGTCTTTCAGATTATACATTTTGTGAATGTAAATACTAGAGGGGCTGACATAATACTTATTAAACTGTTTGGTAGTTCAGTAACTAGGGCTTGTCTAAACTACAAAACAAAGCTGACTTTTTATCTAATTCGACCTCAAGCCCCTGAATTAATGAAGTCGATTGTGCGTGGTCACACCATGCTCATTGTCTTGTTGGAGTCCGTCCTCACTATCGGCACCTGCATTGATGCACAAAGCAGTGCATCGTGGGTAGCTATCCCAAAGTGCGACATGCTGCAGTGTGTTTTGGGAAGTTTGTGCAATGCCTCATGGGACCAAAACATTGTCGCAGAGGAGAGTGGGAACATTGCATCAGCATCCCATGATGCACTGTGCTCCCTCCTTCATATCAATGGCAAACAACCCAGTGGTTTTAGTGCTTTAAAACTGCTGCACGTACGCCATAACCCCAGAAGCATGGAGCCTGCTCAGTTGTGTACTCTTACTGTGAGCATCTCAAACACACTGCAGGAGAAGGTGCAAGATTTCCAAAGCTGAAGTAGGGCCCTCCACATGGAACACAGTGATGTCCTGCAAGTAGCGCTGCCTCAAGCCATTTGGAAAAAAAAATTCCCAGTTGCTGCTGGCAGTCCCAGAGCAGCTGCACTCTGAGCACCGTTTCTGGTTCTGTGAAACAAGCACTGACTGCTGGTAGGACTGCATCTTTTGCAGTTATGGTATGACGAGCAGTGGTTGCAGAACTTTTGAATGCAGAAGGTCACCTTCCAGGAACTTTGTGCAGAGTTTTCCCCTGCCCTGCAGCTCAACACAAATGAGCTGCTCTGACAGTGGAGAAATGAGTGGTGATCGCCATTTGGAAGCTTGCAACACCAGACAGTTACCGGTCAGTGAGGAATCAGTTTGGAGTAGGTAAATCCACCGTGGGAGCTACTGTGCTCCAAGTGTGCAGGGCCACTAATCAATTTCTGCTACGAAGGGTAGTGAGTCTGGGAAATGTGAAGGACATAGTGGATGGTTTTGCCACGATGGGGTTCCCTAATTGTGGTGGTCATAAATGGCATGCATATCCCCATATTGGCACCAGACCACCTTGCCAAAGAGTACATAAACCAAAAGGGATACTCTTCAATGGTGTTGCAAGCACTGGTGGATCACAGAGGGTATTTCACCAACCTCTTTAGGAACTTGGGTCTGTTCAAAAAGCTGCAATCCAGGACTTTCTTTCCAAGACCACAGAATTAACATTGATGGCGTTGAGCTGCTTAGTTATCCTGGGAGACCCAGCCTACCCTATGCTCCCATGGCTCATGAAGCCATACACTTACTGTCTGGACAGCAGTAAGCAACAGTTCAACTATAGGCTCAGCAAGTGCAGAATGGTGGCTGAATGTGCCTTTGGTCGTTTGAAAGAGCACTGGAGAAGATCATCAAGGTCCACCCTTGTTAGTAAGGAGAACATCCCCATGGTTATAGCTGCCTGCTGTGTGCTCCATAATATCTGTGGGGGTGGGGGAAAATTTTCTGCAGGGATGGGCAGTTCAGACAGATGGCATGGCAGCCATTTTTGAGCAGCCAGACACCAGCGCAATAAGAGCGCAGCAAGGGGTGCTGCATATCTGAGGCTTTGAAAAGCCGTTTCAGTAATGAGTCAGAGTAATGTGAGCTGCATTGTGCTTTCCCAAACTTTCACTTGGCTTGTATCACTGTACCTGTAAAGCCAACCCCCTACCCAAGCCCACTGCTTCTACTCAATAAAGAACATTTTATTTCTCTAATCCATTTACTTTATTTAACTACCATAAGTAAGGAGGGAGAGAAGCTAACCTGGGGGGGGGGGGAGAAAGAAGGAGTTGCAAAGTTTTCATAGAATAGGAACCTCAGGAGATCATCTAGTCCAACCTCTTGCTCAAAGCAGGACCAATCCCTAAATGGCCCCCTCATGGATTGAACTCACAACTCTGGGTTTAGCAGGCCAATGCTCAAACCCCTGAGCTATCCCTCCTGGAACAGCAAAAACATTTTCAGCTGTGTAACATACCACCACATTCACAGACCTTTGGTCTGGAATGTGCACCTTCTGTTCCTTGTACTCTTCTCTTCCCCATCCCTCCTCCCCCAAGTTAAGTGAAAGGGATAATGGACATTTTGCCTATGCCTCATAGAAAGCTTGGGGAGGGTGATTCTGCATCAGGCAATGCTGCCTGTCCATCAGGGTGTGCAGAGGGACTGTACCCTCCTGCTTCTGTTCCTGGATGCCTCAATGTGTCTGGTCCCTTATAATTCAAAGCATCTTATCCTGCGCGCGCCACACTCTCGCTCATTGGACGCTTTCCTACTCTCCACGTTTAACTTCTCAGACAATGAAATCCTCTATGCTCTCAGCTCAGTTCATTCTCAATGAACGTGTCCTCCTTCCAAAAGCAGACTTTCAGTGATTAGGTGGTGTTATGCCAAAGGACACATTTCCAGGTGTGTTGGGGGGAGGAAGAAATAAAGGAGCCATTGTACATGAATAAAATGTTTCCATAGTAAGGCCATTTTCATTTAAAAAAAAAAAAACCTTATTACATTTGGTGCAAGCCATAATATAATCAGAATCCATAACGGTTCATTGTACTGTTTTTCCCCAGCCATAGGGAATATGGCCCCCTCTTCTCCCCGCCCCCCCCCAGGTCATTCGTGACTGCACTTTTAATGAAGGCAGGCTCATGTCAGGAGCACAGGTAGCTAGTCAAACAATGGTTCTTTCCCATAGAACCATGAGCAGCTGTTTTCAAATGAGGCAGGGACAAACATTTTCACTTCCAAATGGTGGAATCTCTCATGTGGGGCCCTAGTCCTCTATCAGCCACTTTAAATTATTTGCTAATCCATGTCAAGCACAGTAAAGGCACATTAGCGGCTGTGTGGTTTGGTGATCCAGAATGTGGGGGGTGGGGTGGGTCTACATGCCCTTTTTTTCCTGTGTAAGAGCACTTTTGATGAAGATCTCCACTGGTTTCCCCTAGGCAACCTTATGTGATATCAGTCTCCTGAGGGTAACAGAGGCAGAAAGGAAGGAGACGCTACATGCGTCTGTGTATAAACCCGGTCGTTATGCAGTGTACTGCAATGATGCCAGCAGAATTAATTCAGGAGTTGTATCAGAAAGTGTTCTACCATGGTGGAAGAAATGAGACTACTCTGCCCAGAAACCTTCTGCAAAGGATTGCAGAATACCTCCATAAAAAATTTCCTAGAGAGAGCCTGGGAATTCTCCATGGATATCTCAGTTCACATAAGCAGTAGCTGGAGCAGCCTCTTGTAAGCAGAGAACCACAGCACCTCGCTTTTTCTTCACAGTAAACGCACAATACCATCAAATGTGTGCGTCCACTAAAGTTTAATCGGACTTTGAGTATACAATTACAATGAGAGGTGCCTTCCCCAGCATCACGGTCCACCACCGTGACGTCCTGCAACCCACAGGGCTCCTGGGTTAAATATTTTCTGGCTCTCTGGGAGAATGGATCCACCACTCACCTGTCTCCCATTCCCCTCCTCCTCCTCCACCACCATGTCATTCTCCTTGTTATCCCTAGACTCACACCTGTGAGGTGTCCCCATTGCTTGTGGGGGTGCTTGTAGGGTCACTCCTGCCCCCAAGAATTGCATGCAGCTCATTGTAGAACTGGCATGTGTGAGGTTCAGCACAAGAACAACTGTTCACCTCCCTTGCCTTTTGGTATGCCTGGTGAAGTTTTTATTATCATATGGCACTGCTGTGTGTCCCTCATGTAGCCCTTCTCTCCCATTCCACAAGTGATCTTTTAAATGTCATAGATATCAGTGTTTCCTTTGCTGGATCGGGACTTTGCCTGCACAGACTCTTCTGCCCACACAGTGAGATCCACCACCTTGTGTGCAGACCAGGCTGGAGCACGTTTGGGGTGTGTAGTCTCCATGATCAGCTGTGCTTAAGCTGGCATGCTCCCAATGCTGATCAAATGGGAAATCAAAAGTTTCCAGGGCTTTAGCAGGGGAGGGGCTGTAACCTGTGTACCTGCCTGCAGTGCAGCAGAGTTGAGAGTGATCTCCAGAGCAGTCATAGATGAGCATTGTGGGACACCACCTGGAGGCCAGTTAAGTTGAAATACACAATGCTGCATCTCCACTACCTCACAGTCAGCCATGAAAATCAAACTAAGCGCTATGCCTCTCACAGAGATGGATTACAGAAGTCGACATCAGAGGTGACTTAGGTCAACTTAAAGGACCTGGAAATGTATGTGTTTACATTAACAGGTCAACTTAAGGCGGCTTCCTTTGACCTAACTCTATAGTGTAGACCAGGCTATAAACACACAGAATGCTGAAAGGTCAGAAAGAGAAGTATTTCTGTTAAAATAATGGTGAGTAATGAGGATAGGGTCTGCCGTTCTCTAGTTACGTATGTGGTTAGCTCTTGTAAATGCTGGTTGAAATATGTTAAGATCAAATTAAAGAAATTAATAGAAATAAAACCTGTTAATCACATTTCACTTGTAGTTGCTCATTACAAAAGGCATGTGGGAACCTTACACCTCCCCCTCAAAAGAAACAAACTCAACCCATACCACCCACTAAGGCCCATGTACTGTACTTAGGTTAAATGCATGGAATAGGAGGACCATGTAAGTGTAAAAGCATTAGAGATGCAAACATAAACTAAAAGGAAATACAGATTCTGGTTTATTATAGAAAGATGCAATATATTTATATATGTTGAAGGGAAGAGGTCCACAGATGCAAAATCTTGACACAAGACCCTGTCTCTCATCCTACACAGAGTTGTTGAATTAGTTTGCAGTTCCACTCTTGATTTCCATTGACATGGCCAGATATAAAGCAGCAATAGACCTTTCCTCAGGAGAGAAGACTTTTTTTATATATTAACTATCTTTTGATCCATTTTATTGAATGGGCAGCTAGTACTGATCACAGAACCAGCCTGCTGGTTCTTATGTACAAATTCCTTGGAGTAACAATGAAATAAAACTCAACTAAAGATCTTGTGAACTAAACTTTGTCCCTGAAATACTTCAAGGATAAAGTAAGCTACTGACTTCCATTCAATTCATTTCCTCCACAAATTAGTAAGTGGCACTTATTAATTTTATTGTGCTATTAAAGAATTGAGTGTTTGAAACTGTAATGAGGTTTATTTTGTAAACAGTGACTCTGCATTTCTCAAAGCATCTGCATCTTCGGAGTCAGGTTTCCTCAACAAAAGTCTGCAGCATATTTACCAAGAATTTATAACTTTTTTTATACATGGAATATGCCATAATTTTTCAATGGTCAGGGACTCGCTTAAAGGTGTGGTGTTTCTGATTAGAAGACTGTCAAGTGACATTCATATTTTATTTGATGTAAATATCTTTGGTAGTGAATTCCTGTGACTTTATTGTTTGTGTAGAGACTAGGAGTGTGACAAGGTGGAGGGAAAATGATGATTTTCTTTCCTTAAGCCTTCATTCTGTGGCCACCATTTTTATTACTGCATAACCTCTAATCTTTCATCTGCTATCACACCGTCTTTTGTTTCATTGAGGAGGAACAGCACTGATTTGTACAAGTGTTTCTTCTGAGTGGCTATCAAATTGCTTCGTAAGAAGTAGACATTTTGTAATAAAAAATGTAGATAAAGAAAACTGATCAGAGATGAGGACAGTTAATAAGATGTACCAAACCATTCATGGGCTGTATGCTTTGTCTAATCAGTTGAAAATAATTGATCCATAATGAAAGAGGTTTGCTTAAGCCAATGAGTCACTCTGAGCCCTGGTCTACACTACAGGGTTAGGTCGAATTTAGCCGCGTTAGGTTTTGGTGGGGGTTTGTTTTTTATAATGAATGTGTCTACACAAGCAACCTCATTCTGTCAACCTAAAGGGCTCTTAAAATCGACTTCTGTACTCCTCCCTGGTGAGGGGAGTAGCACTAAAATCGACCTTGCTGGGTCAAATTTGGGGTAGTGCGGACACAAATTGTTGTTGGCCTCCAGGAGCTATCCCAGAGTGCTCCAATGTGACTGCTCTGGACAGCACTTTCAACTCTGATGCACTAGCCAGGTACACAGGAAAAGCCTCAGGAACTTTTGAATTTAATTTCCTGTTTGGTCAGCATGGCGCACTCAGCAGCACAGGTGACCATGCAGTCCCCCCAGAATCGCAAACAAGCTCCAGTATGGACTGAACAGGAGACACTGGATCTGATTACTGTATGGGGAGAAGCATCTGTGCAGGCAGAACTCCAATCAAAAAGAAGAAATGCTAATATATATGCCAAAATCACACAGGGCATGATGGACAGAGACTACAACAGGGACACACAGCAGTGCAGCATGGAAGTTCAGGAGCTCAGGCAACTCTACCAAAAGACAAAGGAGGCAAATGGTCACTCTGGGTCAGAGCCCCATACATGCTGCTTCTATGAGCAGCTGCATGGCATTCTAGGGAGGGACCCTGCCACTACCTCACCACTGTCCATGGACACCTGAAGGGGGCGGGGGAGTCTCTCATGCAACAAGGAGGAGGATTTTGCAGATGATGATGAGAACACGCAGCAGGCAAGTGGTGAATCTGTTCTCCCTGGCAGCCAGGACCTTTTCATCACCCTGAAGCCAAACCCTCCCAAGGCGGGATCCCTGACTCTGAAGGTGGAGAAGGCACCTCTGATGAGTGTACACTGTAACTACAGTACAGAGTTTAAAAGCAATAGTCTTTTTAATGTTTGATTTGCCCTGAAGAATTGGGATGCATTTGTGGCTAGTACAGCTACTAGAAAAGCCTGTTAATGTGTCTGGGGATGGAGCGGGAATCCTCCAGGGACATCTCCATGAAGCTGTTAAGGGGCTTATTCCTTCACCCTCTCACTTCCCTGGTCCTTCTCGCATGAACAGAGCAACAATGTCCAAAGGCGCAAACAATGTGATGGTTGTTGGGGTGAACTTCCAGGAAGCATGATTCCAGTTTCCTTCCTCAGTGTCCCCCTTCCCAGCTCTGATACCACAGAGCCTTCCCTGTTCCCATTCCCCCCTTAGCAAAATGATTCCCATTCCCCCCCCTTACTTCCTGATAGACTGCAGACTATATAGTAAAACTTGAGTTCTGCTTAGCTATACCTTAACCCATCATTTTACTGAAATTTAACTAACCAATCCTAACATATTGTAACATGATTATTTAACCAATTATATCCCACCACCTTATTGGTTTACACCCAACAAAATTAATTATACAGCAGACAAACAATCACAGAACCAGACAGATTATACAGACAAACAATAGGGAACTGGAGACTACAGTGATGGAACAATACAGAAATGAGGATTTCACATCCCAGCTATTGATAAGTGAGTTCTTGCCAGACAGGATGCTATCAAACTAAGTTTCCTTTTACATCTTCTAGGCTCTTCTTTCTCTGGAGGTGATAGGAATACAATCCTGTCCTGATATTCCTAACAGCCCAATAGCACCTTATTTCAATGTGACCAGGTTGGGATGTGACCGTACACTTCCCAGTTTATGGCTGGCCTTTGCTGCTTAGCTGAAGGCCTTAGCCTAAGAACCAGGCCTCAGACTGTCACAGTAAGAGAAGGCCATTATACACACAGACGGTGATTTGATTCTTTCTTTTATACCTCTATAACTAGCTAAGTGATAAGAATACACCCACATTCTTAAAGTATAGGCCTTTGCAGACAGGCCTGAATATCTATATCCTAATGAAGCTCTCCTGGAGGTACTCTGAATGCCTTTGCAGAAGGTTTCTGGGGAGGGTTGCCTTATTTTGTCCTCCACGTTAGGAGACTTTACCATGCCAAGCCAGTACCAAGTAGTCTCAGAATCATTGCAGCACAAAGCATGACAGCAAATGGTCCTGGGTTTTCGTCGCATACAAGCAACATTTGGTCTATAACTTTCTGTGTTTAGCCTCAGTGATATCCTTCATGGTCACCTGGTTGAAGTAGGGGAATTTTTGTAAGGGAACAGTAAAAGGACCCTGTTCATTCTGGTCTGTTTGCGCTTGGCTAAAAGGATCATCCCTGAGAAGAGCCATGAGGTGGGAGGAGGAGTGAAGAGATCATCCCAAATAGCCATGCAAAGGGGTGGGGGGAGGTGTGTTCTGCACATTCACCTGAAAACTGCAGCCCCCACCTTTTAAACCGCAAACCCAATTGACATTGCTTGCTATGGGAAAGGAGGGCGCTGCAGTTTGAAAACATTCCCACATGTTATGAAGGCATTAAAGCCAAACCTGTGTACCCTTTGGCTTACCGTGGCTGCCTGGAAACGGAATTCTGTTGCCCAGCTGTGTGAGACGTGTCACCATACCGGCAGGCGCTCAATATAAAAGGCAAAATGTGATCTTGTACCTAAAGCACATGTGTTGTCTGCTGTGAATTGCTTGATTCACTGTGAAAGAGTCTCCCTATTGTTCTCAGAAATGTATCTTCTTAAATTTTACTCTCCCTTTTATCCCCCTGCAGGTGCAAATGTTTCTATGCCCCCCATCTCCATCCCTGAGGTTATTGCAGATTAAAGGTGGAAAAAACGCACTCACGATGACATGTTTTCCGAGCTCATGCAGTGATAGGGCACAGTTGAATGTATGGAGGCATTCAGTGGTGGAGTCCAGGAAAGCATTAAGTGAGTGCATTGAGAAGAGGCAGGATGCAATGCTGAGGCTAATGGGGGAGCAAATGGACATGCTCAGGCGTCTGGAGCTGTAGGAAAGTCAACAAGAGCACAGACCGCTGCTGCATCCACTGTACAACCACCTGCCCTCCTCCCCAATTTCCATATCCTCCTCACCCAGACGCCCAAGAATGTGTTGGGGGTGGAGAGGGAGGGCAGAGGCTCTGGGTAACCAGCCATTCTACTCCAGAGGATGGCCCAAGCAACAGAAGGCTGTCATTCAAACAGTTGTGATTTGTAGTGTGGGTACAATAAGCAATGTGACCTTGTCCTTTCCTCTCCTTCACCCACCCGGGCTACCTTAATAGTATATATAACTGATTTTCTTAATAAAGAGAGAATGCATGGTTTCAAAACAATAGTGACTTTATTTCCTTTGCCAGCTGTGATCGAAGGGGGAATGGTGGTTGGCTTTCAGGGAATTAAAAGCAACAAAGGGAGTGGGTTTGCATCAAGGAGAAAAACACACAATTGTCACACTGTAGCCTGGCCAGTTATGAAACTGTTTTTCGAAGACTCTCTGTTGCACAGCGCGCCTACCTGTGCTCTTCTAATCGCCCTGGTGTCTGGCTGTTCAAAATTTGAAGCCAGGTGACTTGCCTCAACCTCCCACCCCACTGTAAACGTCTTCCCCTTACTCTCACAGATATTATGGAACACACAGCAAGCAGCAATAGCAATGGGAATATTGGTTGTGCTGAGGTCTAACCTAGTCAGCAAACAGCGCCAGTGAGCTTTTAAACATCTAAAGGCACATTCTACCACCATTCTGCACTTGCTCAGCTTATAGTTGAACTACTCCTTATTACTGTCCAGGCTGCCTGTGTAGGCTTTCATGAGCCATAACGCAAGGGGTAGACTGGGTCTCTAAGGATAACTATTGTCATTTCAACATCCCCAACAGTAATTTTCTGGTTTGGGAAGCAAGTCCCTTCTTGCAGCTGCTCAAACAGCCCAGAGTTCCTAAAGATGTGAGCATCCTGCACCTTTCCCAGCCATCCCACGTTGATGTCGGTGAAATGCCCCTTGTGAGCCACCAGTACTTGCAGCACCATTGAGAAGAACCCCTTGTGGTTTATGTACTGGTTGGCAAGGTGGTCCGGTGCCAAGATAGGGATATGCGTTCCATCTATCACCCACCACAGTTAGTGGATGGCTTTGCTGCAATGGTTTCCCTATGACCTGCACATTTTCCGGGGTCACTACCCTTGATAGCAAACATCAGTGATTGCATTGGCTACTTGAATCACAGCAGTCCCCACAGTAGATCTACCCATTCCAAATTGATTCCCAACGGACCAGTATCAGTCCAGGTGTTGCAAGCTTTCCACAGGGCTATCGCTGCTTGCTCCTCAACTGTCAGGGCAGCTCTCATTTTGGTATTCCTGTGCTTCAGGGTGGGGGAACGCAACTCAGAGTTCCAGGAAAGTGGCCTTTCGCATGTGAGAGTTTTTTCTGCCCCTGGGAATTGTCCCATAGCCGCAACACGATGCAGTCCCACTAGTCTGTGCTTGTTGGCCAGGCCCAGAATTGGTGCTCCACTGTTTCAACCAGCCCCACTGCTGCCATGATGTCCCAGTTGCCACATCTCTTGCTTTCACGAGGAACATCTGTGTCTATGTCATCCTCACAATCATCCTCATGCTGCCATCTCTTACCCAGGTTCTGCACATACTGCAGTATAAGGTGTTTACAATACTCGCAACAGCAGCGGTGAGCTGAGCAGGCTCCATGTTTGCCATGCTATGGCATCTGCATGGGTAACCCAGGGAAAAAGACGTGAAATGATTGTCTGCAATTGCTCTCACGGAGGGAGGGGAGACTGACGACATGTACCCAAAACCACCCATGACAATGTTTTTGCCCCATCAGGCATTGAGAGCTTAAGCTAGAATTCCAATGGACAGCGGAGACTGCGGGAACTGTGGGATAGCTTCCCACAATGCATCACTCCATGAGTTGATGCTAGCCACAGTAGTGAGGATGCACTCTGCTGACTTAATGCGCTTAATGGGGACATACACACTTGACTGTATAAAATCAATTTCTAAAAATCAACTTCTATAAAATTGACCTAATTTCTTAGTGTAGACATACCCTGAGTAAATTGTCCTCTCCAGAACTGACCTAGAAAGTAATGTCTATTTATTTGGGAATGGGCAATGATTTTCTTGATTGGATCTTTCTTTTGCCATTATCATTATTCCATGTGTAACCGTGCTTCTGTGGGTCACAACTGAGAATACCAAATTCAGGACAAACTGCTGAGAAATAGGGCAGACACACCCCAAACTGGTGGTTATTTCTCCATAAGATATACCAAATCAACAACAAAAGTAAACTTCTGTCTTACCACGCTGACCAACAAGAAGTTATAAAAGCAGTTTCCTTAGGTATTCTAGTCCTTGTATTATGCCCCAAAACACTGGATTTAAAGATGAGTGGTTCTTTACAACCAGCCTTGTCAAATAAAAGGTTCTTCTGATCCCAAAGGACCAGCCACACACCCAGGTCAATATATAACTCAGATTTTGCCCAGAAATCATACTGTTGCCAATCCTTTAGTGTCTAAAATCTAAAGGTTTATTCATAAAAAGAAAGATGAGTTATAATTAGTTAAAGGAATCAAATACATACAATACATGCAAAGTTCTTAGCTCAAACTTGTAGCAATGATGGAATAAACTGCTGGCTTAGTAAGCCTCGGGTTGCTTCCAAATCTTTAGAAGGACCTCAGTCTCTTGGGTAGAATGTTCCCATTAGTATAAGTCCATAGTCCAGAGGTTTGAGCAGGAGAGAGGCAAAATGAAGGTGTTTCCAGAGCCTTTTATAGCTTCTGCCATGATGAGGGAAACCCATTGTTTCAAACAAAGCCCTCAGCACAGCTAATGGAAAATTACAGGTAAAAGATGGGAGTTTGGAGTCATGTGGGCAGGTCACCTGTCCATGCCTGATTTTGCTTAGTCGTAGCAGGAAGCTATTACCTATACTTCAGATGGAACATCCACAGGAAAGTCCATTCAGTTTAGATGGATGTCTCCTATGGTTCATTGTGAATTAAGTGTCCTTTTGGTGGGCCACTCAATGTGAACAGTCCCTCCAAGGTGTGCTAGCTAATTACCTTGTAGGTGTTACCCCCAAAGGGATTTCAAACATTTGAAATCCAGGTATAGAGCTAATATTCATAACTTAAAATACAAAAATGATATTTGCATACAAATAACATAATCATATTTAGTAAATCATAACCTTTCCGTAGACATCTTACAAGCCACATTTTGTAAAAGATTTGTTGCAAGTATATAACGGTGGTTGAAACAATGATCTATATGGTCATACTTTAATCAGATACTGTCAGACCATGAAAAGGTTTATGCAAAGAGAGATTAGTTAGCAGATTTTATGGAAAATAGAAGTAGCTATATGACTGGACATGGTTTTCTAGTAGCTTCACAAAAAACAACAAATAAGATCTGCTTTGGTTCTTCCTTTCCCCCCCTCTCATTAGTTTATTACTGCAGTAGTAGGCAATGGATTGCAGATACATTAGAAATCATTTAGTGTTTGAATACTGCTTCTCACCCACTCATATGATTTATACCTGCAATAAATAAGACTTCACTGGTTAAAACTTTCAGTAATGGGATTGGTTGGGTAGTTAGACATTTCTTGAAAAGAGTGGTTTTGTGATCCCTCCCCCAATAAAACTGGGTTTTGAATAGCTATATGAAACTTCTAAGAGCCTCAAATGTCAAATTTGTGGACTCTGTAATTGTTCCTCTGACTTTTTTAAAGCTAACATGAGTAGAATACTTTATGTAGCAAGTAGTTAACAGGGATGCTGTAAAATACAGCCTAAGCTAATCACACTGTGCTTCACCCTGGGCTCCTCTGTTCTGAAGCATGACTCCAGCCTGCAGCCACTCACTGATGATCTCATCTAGTCTAAACTGACTTCTAATTCAGTTGCACACTTACTTTGGCAGTCAATGAGAGTGATCGAATATAAAGGTTTCAAATTTAAATTGATACGGTTTGTCACTTACAGTCCTCATTAACACCAGCCGTGCAAATTAAAACTGTAAGCTTCTGAGCACTTTACTGGAGAAGTCAGTACGAAGGTCACAGAGTACTGATTGGCTGCGCTAAGCCTGGTCTTGTTTGACTTGCATATACTCCTAAATTCTACATATGCAACCTTTTCTGTGCCCTCTCTGGAATTCCCCACCTCTACTGTGGTTTTTTGAATTCTCAAACATTTTTGATTGTGTCCCCCTAGTTTATCCTGCCCCCCACCACACAAGTACATATATCTTTTTAAAAAAACAACCCATATAAATCTCACTACATATTAAAAACAGTAAGGCATTGATTCAGACAGAGCAAATGATCCATTGTAATAAGAGCAAAAGCAAAACTGCAATTGTGGTTGATGTTTACAATTAAATATGCACACTGCATTGTAGCAAATGGTTTAATGTACAGATGGCAACAACTTTGTATAAGGCTATGCAAGTTTAACAGAAATCCGTCAAAATACATCGTGCCATCTAGAGTCTAATGCACAGCGCCATCTGAGGACTGGATATATCTGGAGGAATCTGCTTTGCTAATTATTCATTGATGTGCATTAAAATATAGGCAGTAAGTTTCCCCCTGCCCCAAAGGTTCTCATGTCACCTCCCAGAATACACTCTGTGCTCCCTCAGGGGGACCTGCACCCCAGTTTAAGAACCTCTGGTATAGAGTGATCTGGACTGCTTGGTAAGCTGTGCCCATTCAAACAAAATATATTTTAATATAGTCAAGTGCAAAAATTATACATCTAGAGACAGGGTAGATAGCCCAAACCTACAGACTGGGGGATTACATCCTGGAAAGCAGTGACTCTTAAAAGGACTTGGGGGCATTGGGCAATCAACTAAATAGTGTGATGTGACAAAATGGGCTATTGTGATTCTTGGATGAATAAACAAAGGGAGTAGGAGTAGGGAGGTGATTCTCTGTATCTGGCATTGGTGGAAAAAATACTGGAATACTGTGTAAGGTTCTGTTTTTCACATTTTAAGAAGAAGGTTGAAAAATGAGAGAGTGTACAGAAGAGCCACAGAAATGATTCTTGGAAAATGCCCTGTGGTGAGACTTAGAGTTCAATCTCTTTAATTTATCAAAAATAATATTGAGAGATGACTGATACAAAGGTACCTTCACAAGTAGAAAATATTGGGTGCTAAAGAGTCATTTAATCTGTCAGAGAAAGGTAACAGGAATCAGTGTCTGGAAGATGAAGCCAAACAAATTCAAATTAGAAATAAGGCACTGATTTGTAACAGGGAAGGTGATCACCCATTGGCGCAAACTACCAAGGGAAGTGGTGGATTCTCTATCCATTTCTATCAAGACTGCTTTTCTAGAATTTATGCTCTAGTCAGCTAGGTTATCGGGCTCAATACAAGGGTAATTGGGTAAAGTGTGATGGTCTTTGCTATATAGGAGTTCAGACTATATGATCTCCAAGGAAAGGAGCAGGCCATGCAGAGTAGGGAAGGAAGAGGAGGCAGGGAACAAATATCCATGTACTGTAACTTGTAAGAGACTAAAACATAATTTTCTTTCAGCATTGGGGTGTCTTGCTGGTTATGTAATGCTCTGTTTGTTCCTTGCATAGATTCCCCTTTCAGATCCGTCCCTCTAAATAGAACTTCTTTTCATGTATGCTATTCTCCTTTTTGCTCTCTTTCCATTGCTTGTCTTCTGTTTTTCAACTGCCTTCTTTCATCACATTTTTTTATGTCAAGTATAAAATTAATAGGAAACTGGGAAGAGAAGTGAGTTTTGCTTCACCAGTATTATTCTCCACTCCCAGTTGCTGCTATATCGCTGGCTGCTTTCCATCTCTTGCATTTGATGTCTTTATCAGATTTTCAGCTTCAGCTAGCAGCTCACCAGGAGCGAAGCTACAAGGCAGCAAACAAAAGCCGGCCTAACGTTAGTGGTTGGTAAATCTTTTACGCTCTCTTGGTGAGCATATAGGAAGTTTTTATACAACTCTTGGGAGGACTTTTCCTTTCTTGGTTTTCTTTTTATAGAGAAATTCCATCTATGAAACCTTGGGCTAAAAACTTTTCAATAAACTCTTCTTTTTGTGTGTGCATTAATATGAAGCTTTGTATCAATTTTTTTCTGGGTTATCTTTTTTCTCCACAATGGAAGTATTGATATGATGGAATGACAGTGTTGACTTGTGGCTGCCCCTGAATCCTTTAAGTTTCTATATACCCCTCAATTTCAGTGAGAATTTCTCTCATTTTAAGTTATTTGAATCATATAGCAAGAGGAACTGTGAATAGGAAAAAGACCTCTTAGAAAAAATGTGGGATATGTGCATGAGCTACACACAAAGCCCCTTTTTTCTTGTTTGGATGACTGCTGCTACAATTAGTTCAGTACTCATGGGCTTTCTGCATTCATTCTGTGCTTTGGGATGCATCTCTTACCTCTCCCACTCAACAGCAATGCCAGTAACAATTGTCTTGGGTAATTTGGGGAAAGTTTATAGCAGATGCTTTAGATCAGAGGTTCTCAAACTGTGGTCTGCAGACCACCAGTGGTCCACGAGCTCCATTCAGGTCATCCGCGGATAGTTCCCTCTAAAGTGTGCATCTGGGCAGCCGCACACGAGAGAATTAAGGGCCACCCACCTTATTAGTGGAGGCATGCAGGCATGCCACTAACTAGGTGTTTGGACCCTAACTAGGTGCTTGGACCCTGGAGAAGATGCACATGTAAAGTGAGGTGGCCTTGGGGTTGGTGGGGAGGGGGCAGTGGGGTCAGAAGAAGGGGTGGGGGGAAATTTGGGACGTGCAGGGCTGCGGCAGCCAGAGAAAGAGGCGACTTTCCCCAGCTCCAGGGCTGTGGCTGCCGGACAGAGATGGCCTTCCTTCCCAGCCTCAGATCTGTGGCTGCTCTGGCAGGGGAAAGACCTCCCTCCTTCCCAGCCCCATCTCAGGGGATGCCGTGGCAGGGGAGAGAGGGCACAACCATTGCATTAGAAAAGTAAGACTACTGATATTAACATATGAGTTGTGTGCTTTTATTTGTAAAACAAAAAAAAATAATATTAAGGGTTTTTTTTATATAGCACTTTTATCCAAAGCACTTTACAATAGTTAGCTAATGATACAAATAACATTTGGAAAGATCATTAAGTGGTCTGCTGAGACCTCAGCAATTTTCAAGTGGTCCACAAAAACAAAAGTTTGAGAACCACTGCTTTAGATGTTCACAGCCAATTTATCTCCTGTTGCTTCTTCCAGATAATACTGAATCATAGAATCTCAGGGTTGGAAGGAACCTCAGGAGGTCATCTAGTCCACCCCCCTGCTAAAAGCAGGACCTAATCCCCAACTAAATCGTCCCAGCCAGGGCTTTGTGAAGCCTGACCTTAAAAACCTCTAAGGAAGGAGATTCCACCACCTCTCTAGGTAACCTATTCCAGTGCTTCCCCACCCTCCTAGTGAAAAAGTTTTATCTAATATCCAAGCTAAACCTCCCCCACTGCAACTTGAGACCATTACTCCTTGTTCTGTCATCTGGTACCACTGAAAACCGTCTAGATCCATCCTGTTTGGAACCCCCTTTCAGGTACTTGAAAACAGCTATCAAATCTCCCCTCATTCTTGTCTTCTGCAGACTAAACAATCCCAGTTCCCTCAGCTTCTCCTCATAAATCATGTGCTCCAGCCCCCTAATCTTTTGTTGCCTTCCGCTGGACTCTTTCCAATTTTTCCTTATCCTTCTTGTAGTGTGGGGCCAAAAACTGGTCACAGTACTCCAGATGAGGCCTCACCAATATCGAAAAGAGGGGAATGATCACGTCCCTCAATTTGCTGGCAATGCTCCTACTTATACAGCCCAAAATGCCATTAGCCTTCTTGGCAGCAAGGGCACACTGTTGACTCATATCCAGCTTCTCATCCACCATAACTCGTAGGTCCTTTTCTGCAGAACTGCTGCCTAGCCACTTGGTCCCTAGTCTGTAGCAGTGCATGATATTCTTCCTTCCTAAGTGCAGGACTCTGCACTTGTCCTTGTTGAACCTCATCAGATTTAGTTTGGCCCAATCCTCTAATTTGTCTAGGTTCCTCTGTAGCCTATCCCTACCCTCCAGCATATCTACCACCACTCCCAGTTCAGTGTCATCTGCAAACTTGTTGAGGGTGCAATCCACGCCATCCTCCGGATCATTAATGAAGATATTGAACAAAACCAGCTCCAGGACCGACCCTTGGGGCACTTCGCTTGATACCGACTGCCAACTAGACATGGAGCCATTGATCACTACCCGTTGAGTCTGACAATGTAGCCAGCTTTCTATCCAACTTATAGTCTAGGGATTGGCAACCTTTGGCTTGCGGCCCTCCAGGGTAAGCACCCTGGCGGGCCGGGCCAGTTTGTTGACCTCCCGCATCTGCAGTTTCGGCCAATGGTGGCTCCCACTGGCTGCGGTTCACCGCTCCAGGCCAGTGGGGGCTGCATGAAGCAGTGGCCAATGGATCCCTTGTCCCACACCGCTTCCCGCAGTCCCCATTGGCTTGGAGCGGTGAACTGCGACCAGTGGGAGCTGCGATTGGCCAAATCTGTGGACGTGGCAGGTAAACATAGTGGCCTGGCCTGCCAGGGTGCTTACTCTGGCAGGCTGTGTGCCAAAGGTTGCTGATCCATGTTATAGTCCATTCATCCAGCCCATACTTCTTTAACTTGCTGGCAAGAATACTGTGGGAGACCATATCAAAAGCTTTGTTAAAGTCGTGGAATAACACATCCGCTGCTTTCCCCTCCTCCACAGAGCCAGTTATCTCATCATAGAAGGCAATTAGATGTGTCAGGCATGATTTGCACTTGGTGAATCCATGCTGACTGTTCCTGATCACTTTCCTCGCCTTGAAATGCTTCAAAATTGAACATAGCTGCAAGATCAAGAAACATGTCAGAGGTGAAGGAAATATCCCAACTGCAGGAACTTCAGACTGCTTCTCTAACTTTCCTTTTGCCTAAATTGTGCTAGGAGGACCAACATATTGATTAGTGATTCCTCTCCTCATTTGTATCATGATTGCTATTCTTAGGAGTCAACTAGAGGTTCTTATGGTAAGGGGAAGTGAAGCAACCACAGAAATGCAGGAGGATGATTGATATCTGGCAGCAGTATGCCACTTCAAACCCAGTGTTCAGCTGATATCGAGACACAGGATTTGAAGACTGGCTGGCATTTCTCTTTACCTCAGTTTTCCATTGTTCTCGCTCCTCTCCTTTGGTGGTAGTAAGTGTCTCCTAGCAGGACTGAAAGCTTTCATAAATGTCCGTACTCCTGCAGCACTTAGTGTCTGCTGTTTGACACCCATTACAAAACCTCAGAAGTGTAGCTGAGGGGATCACTCAACCTGGCTACGTCAAGGAGAGAGCAGTATGTAATGTCCGCAATGAGATCTTCTTTAGGGCAACTTGATCTCAAGTCAAGTATATACTAATTGCTTTCACAGTTATTTTGGACTTATCCAACATGCTTTGGGATAAAGAATCCTCCAGTTTGCTCTTGGTCTTCTGCAAGAACTGTTCTTGTAATCGCCCCCGCCCCCAAATGGCACCCATTAAGTGTTTTCAGTTTCCCTCACGATCTAGATTTTGGAGGTTGTTTGTTGTTTGCTATTTTCTCTTTGGTTTAATTTTGTTCCTTCCTGGACAGCCTTTTCTGAGATCAGTTTTGGATATTGTCTTTCTTCAGTAGAGGAAGTATGGTAGAGCTGGTATGTAGCTAGAGTACCAGAAGCATGTCAGCTGGGGGAGTTGGCATTAAGCCTGACAAGAGAATCAGAAGGATATTGTCTACCTCCCAATGTGTGCAACAAAGGCAGAAACCCCATCAGTACTGGACAAGAGATGTAGCAAATAGTTAGCAAAGGTAAAATTATAGGAAATTAATTTTGCCTTTAATGAGGAAATCTGGGAGCTATTACTGTGGAAGCTGAAGAAAATTGTTTAGTATACACCTCTACCTCGATATAACATGACCCGATATAACATGAATTCGGATATAACGCGGTAAAGCAGTGCTCCGGGGAGCGGGGAGGGAGTGGGCTGCACACTCCGCTGGATCAAAGCAAGTTCAATATAACGCGGTTTCACCTATAACGCGGTAAGATTTTTTGGCTCTCGAGAACAGCGTTATATTGAGGTAGAGGTGTATTTAGAGCTTCTCTTCATGCTTAACGTGTAATAGTTTAGTGACTTACAGGGTGAGATGTATAAAGAGAGATGATGCCCTTGGAATACTTTTGTATTCCTTCCTTTTGCTCCCCTCCCCCTCCCCCCGAAATGTCCACTGGAGGAACATTTTTTGGTCAACTTTTGAATCTGGGGTCTTAATCTTAAATTAAATCATATGGGAGATGCTTTTCATGTATAGGTGGCTACACTCTGTATGAATGCCAAAGTTAAAACCGTGCAGACTTCATCTATAACTGGCCAATTTGAAATTTAGGAGTGGTTGTGTGGCAAAACAGTTAGTCTGTCTTCTCTACCACCTTATTTCATATAGGCTAGCTAGATATCTATCTCAATTGCTCTCATTAGAGTTGGTATCCTTGGTGGGAAGCTCAGGCTTAAGGATAGAATGAGCATCACAATGGAGACTAGACCATCTTATCTCTAGAGCTCAGGTTTCCAGATATAGTTGAGGCATGTTGGTTGAAGTTTATATTGCTTCTGTTTATGCTTTAGCCCTTCTGCTGATATATGACTTCATTTTCTAATGCAATCAATCCTATTTGATATTCACTGAATGAACTTTTAAACGAGAAACACTGCACCAAACTGTATGTAGTGTTGGTTTTTTTTGTTTTTTGTTTTTTTAAAGATTCTAAGTGTGTGACAGATGTGGCAATTTCCTGCAGTTTCCTTAGGAGACCTTATTGAATTGAGTTTTTCTCTTTGGGGTCCATTGTATTAAATCAGTAGCCTATTTATTTTTGTGGTCCAGGATTGTTCATTTCCCCTGATGTGAGACCTGGAGAGTCAAAGGACTATATTGAACAATGTGCCAGACAAGAATGGACCGTTGGTACAAAAATGTTAAGAGATGGCACCTTAAGTTGCATTTAAAAAAATCAGCAGAATTTGAACCTGCAAGGGAAATGCTTATATTGATGGTGGCACAGATCTTTCTGTGAAGTCTGCTCCTCTACTATCTTTATTTGGAGGGTACACGTTCAGTGTTGCTCTCAAGGCAGATTCCCTCGTTGGCTGTCATTGTGTGATCAGCGAGCATGGTTGGCCATAGAAAACAGGGATATGGTCCCTTTCCTATTCAAGTTCAATGTTGTGGTTTTTCAAAAACATGGCTGCCCATATTGGTTTGTAACTTATGTCAGGTAGTGGCATAATAAAACAAATGTTATTAAAGAGAGGATTATTTTCTCTGCTTCTTTTTATTGGTGGCTAATCAGTTATTTGAGCCACCAGTAAAATCAGTTATTAAAGTTTGGGGAATCAGGTTACTATAGTAAAAACTCTGCCCTACATGATTTGATCCTCAATCAAGCCAGTTATCCTGAAATGGAAGAAATTTTTTACACGTAATTAATTGAAATCAGACCGAATGGTGAATGTAATTTGGAGCTAGGGCATGAAATTAAGAAATAGAAGCAGATGGCCCCTTCAGAAAAATAGATTAAAGAGAATAGACACTCCTGGCCAGCTACAGAGTTAATCCCTTGTCTCTTGTCAAGAGGTACTGCCAATTGCTAGTGATTATGTGAGTAGGATAGAAATGTATAGCAAGCTCTATGACTTTAATGAAAGGCAGAAAAATGACCTAGAGCTTTCCTGCTCTGTCCTTTTCCCTTTCTGTAGAATTGAGGAAGAATCTGATACTTCTCCTTTTAAAAATATATATATATATATATATAAAAAAAAAAATATATATATATATATATAATTTAATTAAAACAATGAATAGCCTTTTAAATACAGAGCAACTCACAAAGTACACTGCAAAATGCATGCTGTTTTGAAAAATGATGTGCCTAGCATTAGAGAAAAGAGAGATTATATGAATACAGCCGTGAATGTGTATTAACTGAGAATCCCTTCCTTTAGAGTTGCCATTACAGCATATTCTTTTAAAATTGCATGTATGCCAAAACAGACACATAGAGCTTTGTATCTTTGAGGAATCTTTAAATTCCCTGTCATATTTCCAATAATTAGAGAGTGGCTATTAAACATTGGCAGCATGCCAGAATGGTACTTCCTGAAGTACATTCTGCGGTTTTATAAGTAATGTTGGGTAATATTAATCCCTGCTGCTTTGAGCTAGTAAAGCATTGACAGTTCAGTTGGGGATTGTTTTCAGTGGCACCTCTGGCTGCTTGATGGAACTAAGTCAGTCACTGGTCCTTGTGAAGAGTGTAGAGTTCTTTCCGTGAGGGTTGTGTATGTGTGTAAATGTTCTAGGTATGAAGCTGTTCAGGGGAGAGTAGAACACCTGTATTTCTCATGTGCTATTTAAATGCATCACCTAGAAGGTCACTAAAGATTTTAGCTTATATTATTTAAGGAAAAATAACAAATCATAAGTGTGGATGAAGTGAGGCATTCTTATACATCAAGTCCTATGGAGCAAGTGGGGGTTAGATGTGGAACAGAGGAAAATCAACATACAACTCCTATTCTTAATTTGTTAACATGGCAACTAATATTAACTATATAGAAACCCTTTCTTTCTTATGAAAAAACAACACTTGTAGTCCTTACACAACTGAGTATATCTTGGGAAGCTTAGTTTCTCGAGGCCTTACATGTCACACAGGCATTTGATGCTAGCTTTCGTTGCTTCTCTCTAGAACTAGTGAACATTAGAACATCTCCTTCCAAGGAGCTGCATATTTCCAAGATACCATTGGAGCTGGAACTAGAGGTGCTAAGCCTCTGGCTTGAAGTGGTTTCCATTATATACAGGGTTTAGTTTGGTTCAATGGCTCTGAGCACCCCAACTATACAAATTTGTTCCAGTACTCGTGCAAGATACCATCTGCTGCATGCACTTGTTGTTTGCCATTGCTATCTTGTCCCCAGTTGAGTGCTGCTTACTACTTTCATACTACTTTGAAGTGCACAAGGGAGCTTTTAATGCGCCCCAGAAGGGTCTACATGAAACAACTAGTGTGCAACATTTTAGTGTGCTTTAGAATTCACAGCCGTGTAGTGCACATTGCTGCACTGTGTAAACAAGACTTAAGGGAAGGAAGAAAAGAATAAAATTTGTTTTTTCAAAGATTAAATTCCCAGCAAGCAGAAGTAATGCTTAGCTGTAAGTCAGAAATGCATAGCTAGGTCGCCAAAGGCTACAGAAATGCAGAAAATTGCATAATTGGAAATTAGATGTATGTTATGGTATGGAGCAAGATGTTGGTTCACATGGTGAAAAGCATTACTTACAGCATATAAACAATGAATTAAAATATCTGTGTGAACGGGTGACCATGAGCCTTCTGTTAGCTGCCTTTGGTCAAAAAAGCGACCTTATTTTTAGGAAAGATATCAGCCATAAACTAGTTCCATGTGAATGCTCTTTTAATAGAAGAGCCTCTTCTCTTGATTTTTAGTGCATCTTCTATTGATTATAATGCCTCCTTTAATTTAAAGTATATTTAGAAATTTTGCAATGTTTCTTGTGTACTTTCAAGATTAAAATAGTGTATTTCTCATCTCTTTGCATCTTTGAAGATCTCTCCCTTAACACAAAGCCTGCTAATAATTATTTTTACAAATACATGTTTAGTGTGCCCACCCACTTGCTGAATAAATGGCATTGAATGGAAGTGGAGCTGGGCTATATAGCAGCATTGCACTGTGCTTACAGTTGCTGCAATTGCAGATTGTTCAGCACCTCATGCCTTTCTGCTTTGATCTCAGAACTTTTATGGGTAGATTTAGTCATCTTGGCACATACTTAGATTAATTTGGTTTGGTGCTGATAAAATTGAAGTTTGAACTTTTTAGGACACAACTGTCATGCCTGTTCTGAGTGGTTTATGACATCCCCATATATGTTGGCGAGTCCCCAGTATTGCCAGACTATGCATTTTCTTGTGCAAGATGCTAAAAACTATTATAGGCAGTGCTTTCAAAAACTGCAAGGGTCATTGTCCTTGTATATTCCCTGATCTTTACTCTGTAAAAATGGGATTTGAGATTTTTAATTGCAAACACTTTTTGGAAGTGGAATGGGAAGATGCAGTTCCTTTAGGGCAGACTTGCCCCCTTTTGATGTCGGAAGAAGCCTGCCACCTTCACAAAGTTGGCAGCAGGAGCAAGGACAGGCATCAGAAAATGTTGTATTGCTAACCCAGAGAGAGAGTAGAGGTCCCTTTAACTAAAAGACTTAACAGAACAAGGGAATCATCACTGCAAGACCTGGAAGAAAAGCTGTGCTCAAACATTGTATGGGGTATTTCTAATGGGATTCTGTGGGAGTTGATATTAGGCCTGACATCTGTATTATCAGTGATCTGGAAGTAAATATAAAATCAGTCTTGGTCACTTGCAGGTGACAACAATTGGTGGAATAATGAGGAGAGGGTAGTTATAGAACAGAGTGGATCACTTGGTAAGATGGGCCCATGCAAGCAAATGTGTTTTAATACAGTCAAATGCAAAATTATATGACTAGGAACCGGGGATGCAGGCCAGTCCTATAGAATAGAGAATTGCATCCTAGAAACTAGTGACTCTGAAAAGGATTTAGGGGTCATAGTGAATAAGCAACTGAACATATGGTCCCAGTGCAAGGGTGTGTGCCTGGATGACTGGCTTGTCCATGCCCCTTTTGTTCTGGAAGCAGAAATAATAGTTTTTATAATAAAACATAGGTTTTAGTTAACATGATGGGGTGGGAACCAAGAAAATATCATTTTTTTAACCACTCTAATTCTCTGAGGGACTTGAGGTTTCTAATCGAGTCTAGCTAGCTGGAATTTCTATCTGGTGCTGTTATATAAACTGGTCTTCCATTTGTGGAACATTCTTGTAACACTTTTCAGTATCTTCCCTGATAGAATGTTTGGGCTAATGCTGGCTTGTCAAGATGTGCACCTGACTATACCTAAAGTATTTGTATCTCAAAAAGAGGCATAGACTGGATTCCCTTTGCCATCTTTTGTTTCTTAAAGGCAGTAATTTTTCCTCAGTCCTCCAGGGACATTCCCATGGCGACTCCATCTCATGATTTTATAAGATCTTCATCTGTTTTAGATCTTGTATCACTTCTTTCATGAAAGAGGGCCGTTTTGGCTCTCGTGATGGGTGGGTGGAAGGGTGGCTGCTCTGTGCTGCTTTAACTTCCTCTGTTTTTTGGCTTTTCGTTAAGAAAAGATGATAATTAAAACCTGGATCCTAGCCTGTATTTGGGTCCTGGAGAACAAGTAATCTTTTTCAGGTGAATAGCTGCACCCATTCTAGTAGGGCTATCACAGCTTCTTGCACAGAAAAAAAAAAGGGGATTCCGTTGAACTCTGCAACATAGACATCTTGTGCTCCTTGTACACATTCATAGTACACACTTTTTTTTTCTTGTGGCAAGAGGGTTTAGATCAGAAGTCCAGTGACATGTTTTCTTTCCTTGTTCCAGCATGCTGTGGGAATTGAGATTCGGGTCACATCAGGCTTACCCCATGCAATGGAACACTATTAAGAATTGCTAGGTACAATGCCAGGTAGCTGGTCAATTTCTTGTATGCTGTTATTCATTCTTGGCTAAGATAAGTTCTTATTACTAATGTCTGAACCTACTTAAAGAACAAATGAGTTCTTTGGTAGTAATAAGAAATATAACACGTCCAGTCTGCTTCTGTAAGTTTTTCAGCTTCCTTTCTTGACTCCAGGATCTGATTTTTGGGAGTAATGCCTTCTTGGAAGGAAGAGAGTCAGGGTGATCCAGTGGATCGATTGCCAGACTTCGATATCCTGACTGAATTCTGTTCCTGTTATCATGCACAAGTCAATTAACCTTCCTACCTTAGTTTCTGTATCTGTGAAATGGAGATGCCCTTTAAGATCTTCAGATGAATTTGTTGTAGTGACAGGTAGAATATTCTCATACTTTCCTAGAACACATTAAAAACCAATTTCTAAGTTCTTATGTTATATTATCATCTTGTTTTATGGATCAAATGAACAAAAAACAAACAAGCAAACCATGCAGAATACTGTTCTTATGTCCTTTTAAAAAAAATCAACATGCATTTCTTAAAGAATTTACAATGGTCATCTTTGGTTTATTGCTCTCCTTGCATACACATTTTGTCTTATCTTACACAGCTTGTGTGCACTTCTGTGGCTTTCACTTTTATAAACTGGAGGTCACATACATAAGGGCTCTGGAGTCTCTGGTGACAGTGACAGACATCAAAGGGCCACAGAACTTGTAAACCTTACAAAATTTGCAAACTGTGTAAGAACACTGTGAACAATAGGTCAAGCCAACACAATTAAAATTAACTACAGGAAGAAGTTAATATCTAGCTTACATTTTATGAATAGAATTAACCTTTTACACTTTCAGGCAGCAAAGCAGTGCTATGTGGTAGCACAGAATTAAGGACAGTTCAGATTATCAGATGTGATTTTAAATTATATAATTTTTCCCAGTTCTGTTACTGTAATTTAAATACACCATTCAGCGTACTCGTTCAGTGTACTGGTATTGTAAAATAAACATTTTTCTTTAAAATACATGCTAAAATAACTATGCTAATGGATGGAGGTAATACCTATACAAACAAAATCAATAGGAAGAAAATTTGCATATAATTCTTCTGCACAAGAGTACTTTTGAGTAACAGGAAGGAAACAAAAATTTTTCCACTATATTTGTCATACCAATTGGGACTTAGCTCCAGCTTTTGGGAAGGCCACAATTTTTCTCAACAGTTGTCCATTAAACATCAGCCTTTCTTTTTAGATTAAAAGTTAATTTTTGTCTTCATCAGGGAAAAATATATGAAACAGTCACAACTTTTTCGATTTGACAATCTGACAGTGTTTGAAATCCAAAAATATGCCATCATTTAAAATATATATTTCATGAACTTCCTTGAGCAGCTTGGAACATGGCTTATGGTGTTAAATGTATAGGATGACTTCAGTCTTTAGGATCACTGATAGTGCAGTTTGTAAAGCTCACTGAAGCATAAATACGCTAATTTAAGGTGTGGGAATCTGGCTGTATGAGATTGTAAACTATTGTCTACCATACAGTTTCCAAGTAGTCTCAGTTTTTTGAGACTTAAACAGCTTTCCTGAACAGTAGTAGGAGGTAGTGGGCATTTTAAAAGAAAGCATCTTACCTGGCAGAAGCTGTAGCATCTGCCCCATTAAGAACAATAGCAGTGGCAGCCATTAAACTGGCAACGGAAAAGCAAACAAAAAATCTAATCTCAAGCAATAAATATTATGTACGTATACTTCCCTTGCTTGTTCAAGAGTATGGAAAAGCTCTCTTCTGGTGCGAGACGTGGAAAAATAGACTTATCTCTATTTTGACATTCTAGAATTCATGTAGCGAAGCTGCTAGAATACCAGTTCCATTACAGAGCGTTCTACTGCTATTACAACTTTTTTTGGTCAATGGATTGGTGTTCCTGAATAGAGTTAGACGTGATTAAAAATGCATGCGTACTGTCTATAGTATAGCATCTACTATTGCAGCTGCTGGAGCATTTAGTCTAATTTTTGTCAATAGAAATGAACTTTGTGTTTTTTTGTGTGCTTTTGGTGACACTTCTGTTTTATTTATATTCTTCATTACTGCAAATAGCTATCACTAATCTGCTTATTTCAGTGTTCTCTCTCTAAAAGAAATGAAGGGATCATTATACAAGATGCAGTGGACATTAATCTCTCTACCAAAAAAACCGAGATCTCTTTTTACAGTTAGTTTGGACAAGAGAGGACTAACTTTCCTCATGATCAGTGGATACTTTCTGCTTCTGCTTGCAAACTGAATACAACACATAAAATCAACATACATTCCTGTCGACAAAAAGAACCCACATTAATCAATGTGTAGGACAACTAGTTAACTGACAATGTTGCTTACAAGAGTGAAAACAGCCCTGTTTGATTTTAAGGATATCAGGCTTAATGCTCTGTTCTGAGACAAATTCTTTAAATTATATATCATTGCATCAAACCAGTTGCACTCGTTAAATATGTTTTCAAAATAGTCAGATTTCTTGTGTAGATAAAATTGCATTTTATGGTAAATGAGGTTGGAATGAAAACATACACAACTACTTTACCACAGAGTTCATCTTACTGATGCCCGTTCCTCCATAATACAAATATTAAAGATTGCAGGAAATCTTCCATAAACAGTAGAAATAACTTTATCTTTCAGGAGAAATATTTTAATCAATACAGTCAATTATGAATAGGAAATAATCAAAATTCATATGGCACTGTTCCCTGAGGACAGGTGAGTTCAGCTTTTCAATACATTATAAATATATTTATATACTTAATATGTTCAGGCAATTTCTGAAACCCTCCCCCCACTATCTTATAAACTGTATTTTTACAAGTTAGAACACCTGTAAACATATATGTTTATGTAAAATAAAATTGCACTGAAGTAATATAGTATTTTCATATACTGATATATTAAGTTACTACACAAAACAATTACTGACAGTGAAAGGAAAGAGACAATCATTGGTGACCATGCTTAGCAAGTTTTTTAGTCTCTTTAAAGAGACTATCTGAACTAAATGTATTTCAGTCTTACACCTCCCCCAATCACTATATAAATACTGTTAGGTTGTAGTAAACCTATTAGGATAGTATCTTAATAGTGTATTTAACAAACACCTCTTAAACAAAAATACTACAAGAAGTGGTGTTGTAAACAGTGTGAGAATATATGGCTAGAGCAAAGGTTGTTATACATTAATTTTCATTTCTGATTTGTGCTTATGCTGAAAGTTTTATTGTGGTAGAACTCCTCCCCCTCCAATACCCCAGTTTTTTGGGCAAAAAGTCTACCAGAAGAACACAAATACACTCTGACAAAACTTAAACAAAAATCTTTCATACACCTCATTTAAACTGTGAAATGTGATTTTTAGATTCCACTTTATGTAAAAAAGACAGTTTTATTGGGAATTGAAGTGCCAAATAAAATACAGTATTCCATAATCTTGTAAATTTGATAATTGAACTTGTTAATGAGAAAGTATGTGCTCTTACTGGATAACTTAAATATTTCTTTTGCAATAGGCAGGTTTTATCTATTTCACCCAGAGGCTCGAATGTTCTCTGTAGTTTACACTTTAGCAATAGTTGTGTAGATAATCATGCCAATGAAATATTGTTGAATTGAGGATTGACACCTGTCTGTGTGAGGATGGAGTGAGTGCCTGGCTGAATGGGAGGTGGAGAGGGGAGTGAATCAAGGTGAAAGCAGGGCTGTGTTATGTGTGTGGCGTGTAGGAGGAGAGGTGCTGTGAATGACTGAACCACAGAATGATGCTGCTTTGACATTTTTAACCTGCTTGCAGACAGTTAGGGCCTTTGGGCCAGTTGTAAAAGACCAAGCAATTTTTGAAATTTTCCACAGTTTTTATGGTATTCTCTGAGCTTACCTCATATACAAGATTTAAAACTATAAATAAAACTATTTAAAACTATATATATATATATATATAAAACTATATAGTTTTATATATATATAAAACTATAAAACTATAAAACTATAAATAAATTAATGGAAATATCCTATCTCCTAGAATTGGAAGGGAACTTGAAAGGTTCATCAAGTCCAGCCCCCTGCCTTCACTAGCAGGACCAAACACTGATTTTGCCCCAGATCCCTAAGTGGCCCTCTCAAGGACTGAACTCACAACCCTGGGTTTAGCAGGGCAATGCTCAAACCACTGAGCTATCCCTCCCCCTAGTAAATAGAGTTTACTAGAGGATAGATATAATGTCTCAAATTTTGGAAGCACCTTTAATATAGTATTTATACAATCATAACTTTCACCAAGGCTTTTGACAATGTATTTATATCATGTAGTAATATGATTAAAATTGGAAAGCTTTTCAGTAGATCTAATGTCACTCCCACACTTGAGCTCTGCACCTGAAACATTCTGTTGTTTTGTAGCTACTTTTGCGGGAATTTTTCTCATTCACAAGTTGAATACTTGTACTGTGGGGAATACTTTACATTTAAAGCTACATTAACAAACAAAAACTACATTTTGTTACACTTTAGGTTGTATCAGAATACCACCCTTGTTCCACAGGTATCAAAAAGCAAGACATGCCTGAAACTTTATCAAACTTAACAAAATCTTAACGTTGACCTCATATGCTTTTATATTAACAGATCAGATCAGCGGTTCTCAAACTGTGGGTCAGGACGACCCCTCTGCCTGGGGCTGAAGCCCTTGGGATTTGGGTTTGGGTGGCAGGACTCAGGCAGGTTCAGGCTTCGATTTTTCCCCTCCTGGGGTCACATAGTAATTTTTGTTGTCAGAAGGGGGTCACGGTGCAATGAAGTTTGAGAACCTCTGGCGATTGCTTCACGTTCCATGCAATTGGAAAGTTTGTCTGCCTTAACGCTGCTGATTCACTGTTATGCTTTGCATTAGAGTGCAATTTGTTTATGTATCCCTTGAAGAAGGAAATGAGACTGTTTAAGGTGTGTTGAAATATCTTATTGACAATTTTGAAGGCAATGTGAAGGTGGAAAGAAGTGAAGAAGTCTTTCCCATTAATTTATTTCCATGTTCTAAGGTTTTGGGTAGACAGAATATGTCCTTGATGCAAACTTAATTGTCACTAGACATAATTTTGTTATTTTCCTGGGTTATTTTTTTAATATAGCTTTGGTGTAACTCAAGAGATAGCTCCCCAATTCAGGGAGGAAGAGAGGTGCATTTGTCTGGAAACCACAGTGCTGAAGCTGCTCCTGACTGTTGTTTGGCCCATTCTGCCTTCTATGCTCTCAACTGGAAGTCAAGTTGAGGGATAACCACTCTCATATCCCATTAACCTCTCTTGCTGACAGACTGCACCCCTTCACAACTAAGAGCCATATATCTCCAACATATACAAAACACAGTACAAATACCACATTCACCACACTTGCACTGGGACACACAACCCCGCTGCAGACTTCACAAGATCAATATTAGATATAAAATTGTTTGACATACTGTAAATCACTCATTCATCTGCTCCTTCTTTAAGTGACTCAGGGAAGGAGTAGGGGAAAGGAGCGTTAATTAGCCACAAAATAAAATATGCTGGATTAGATCAAGGAGGCATAATTTACATGTATAAAAGGAGGACTCTAGCTGAATGTGGTAGCAGTCTCAGAAGAGAAAATGCAATATGTAAGTAATTTAAACACTTGAGCTCTTATTGCAGAATTTAAGGAAAGTTAAAAGGGGCTTCTATTTAATACCACCTTTCAATGCATCACATACACTGTGTACTCCTGAGGGAATTCTGGGCCAAAAAAATAAAAATTCTGCACACAATATTTTAAAATTCTGGAAATTTTATTTGTTAATAAATAAATGTAGAGGCTCCATCATGGCAGTGGGAAGCATGGAGGTGGGGAATCATCCTGCAGCTCCCCCCTCTCCCTGGGATAGGGACTCGGCGGTGAGGTTGCACCTGAGCCTGACACTCAGCAAGGGGGGCTGGGTCTGCCCCAGAAACACCCTGGGGCCCTGCCACTCTGAACCAGGCACACCAGGTGTGGGCAGGCAGGCTCAGCCCAGCAGGGTCCCAAGCGTAGAGGCATCCAGGTCAGAGGGTTTTGTGTGGGGCATTCTGGATGCAGGCGGCTCAGTGCGGGATATGGATGCACAAGTCTCATTGGGGTGGTCCAGGGGCGAGAGGGGGCGGAGCTCATCTAGATGGGCGTTTGATGGGCCTGCTTAATGGGGGAGCCCCTGCTGCTGCTGCTGAGGGAATGCTGCATGCTGGGCTCCTGCTACACCCCACGATTCCCCTATCCCCTTCTCTTCCCCATCCCATCTCCCTGCCTCACTCCCCACTGCCCGCTCTCCACTTCCTCTCCACACTATGTCACTAATGTATAAACTGACTGACTTCATTAAATACATTTTAGAGCCTTTATCAAATCTAATTTAATAAAATGTAAACTTTGTTTGCAGTTTGCTGCTGATATGGAAGATTATTTTGTGTGTTTACATATTATCTGACTAATTAGCTGTATCAATATACATATACCTAGAGCTGACTTGGACATGGGGGGGGGGCGGGGAGGGGAGAGAGACTGTTTTGCTTTAAGAAATACACTATAGTAGGCACACTTTCTTCTTCGAGTGTGGGCCCTCTTGTATTCCACTGAGGGTTTATGCATGTGCACCATGCGTCTGGAGCCAGACAAGCTGAAAATAGTAGTGTCCATTGGTTTGTGCATGCACCGTAACTCGCCCCATGGTTTTGTCCAAGGGCAGGATGGACCAGCAGCATCTCCAGTTCTTTCTCACCCCTGCATGGTCTGGGTCGGAACTATTAGTGTCCTCTTGCATGTGGTGCACCTTTAAAAGAGTATAGTTGTATAGAGTTTTTTAATAACAGTATTTTTGCTGTTTTTACTGTCTTAGATAGGTTTTTAGCGTAGAATTGGAACTTTGGGAGTTTTGTTTCCTTGTTAACTCCCCGCCAGTATCCACATGCAGGTACTGGACTATGCTGAAGGCTCAAGACTTCAAAATATGCACCTCCTGCCTGTGCTCCTTTTTGGTTGGCAACAAATATCAATGCTACCTCCACTGCTTGGGAGAAGCCCACATTGCATTGGAGTGCAGTATCTGCCACTCTTTCCCCCAGATGTACCTGAGAAGGCTGGACTCTCTGCCTCCAGGAGCATCTCATGGAAGTTGCCATGAGATCTTATTCAGACACAGGTTGGGGAATCTCCCCCTCCCCTGCTGTACATTAGCCTGAGACAGCCAAGAGTGCACCTCCGGCTACAGAGTCAGAGTCTGACATCGGCAGTACCACCACTATGTGCCCTACACCGGGGCCCAGCTGGGAGGTAAGGAAACATGAACTCTAGTCATGGGGAGGGAGTACGCTCTAAAGCACCTAAATATGAGAAGAAACCAACTGGAACTGCTGGTACCAGTTACTGAACTGTGCTCAACATCAGACCCCCATAAGGTGCAAGATCTGCCCACTCCGGGGAAGTCCACTGCTCTGGTACCGGTTTCAGGTACGGAAAGAGTACCCTTAACATCAGGAAGGTTGGGAAAAGCCCCAGAGCCCTAGAAAGTGTTTGCCCTGGGAGACCCCAGGTCTCCATGCGTTCTGATACCTTCCACCTCCAGGCAGGCCAGATCTCCCCCTCAGGGCATGCCACAGCCAAGGCACCCTTTACCCCCTGCTCTGATGGTCTATATGCTTCTACTGGCTCCAACGATATTACCAGTGGAACTGGTGTTTGTGTTTTCATCTTCAGAGGAGTCGGATGAAGGGCAGGGACCTCCCAACTACAAATACTCCATTAGGTTGTCTACATCGTGGCAATATCCTCCAGTCCAACTGACAAGGAGCCACTGGGTCTGCATGTTGTGGAGCCTGCCACAACACCCTCCGGATCTGTCATGCTGGCCCTGTGGGGGACCCTGGTCACAATAACTAACCTTGGTACACACCTGTTCTACAAGGGAAACTTTGCCTCTCTCCCTGTCTCAAATTCCCTCTAGTAGATGCTCTGAGCTGATAGAGGAAGAGCCACTCAGTCCGGTTCCACAGTATTGCCAGGGCAGGAGTGATTCCCATCATCCTCACCAAATGCTGTAGTGGCTTCGGCGTCTCCCTTGCCCTCAGATAACTTTGGGCACTTCCAAGGTCTCATGTGTAGGGTAGCAGGTGAATTTCACATCCCCTGGAGGAGATCCAGGACACACAAAATAAGCTCCTGGACATCACTCATTGGCACTGGGTAGAGTTGCTCTGTCAATCAACAATTCCATTCTTGAGCCAGCTAGAACAGTGTGACATACGCTGTCTACCTGTATGCCTACTCCCAAGGGGGCAGAAAAGTGCTTCTATGTATCAGCTATGGAGTCTGAGTTTCTTTTCTCAAGTCTGTCATGTGCCCCCCTCTACCCCCGGTATTCTCTTGTGGTACAGGCCATGAGGGAATGATCCAGACAACAGCACTCATGCTCCACTCCAGCTGATAGAGGGCAAGTGGTTGGACATGTTAGGCCACAAAGTCTTCTCCTCAGCTAGGCTTCAGTTCAGAATTTTGAATTTTCAGGCATCACTTGCCAAATACAATTTCCTGTACAGCAAACTGGAGGAATTTGCTGAAAAACTGCCACAACAAGATCAGATCCGATTCCAGGCAATCTTGGAGAAAGGGAAACTGGTGGCAAGGACAGAGTTTTAATCAGCTGTAGATGCGGCAGGCACTTCATCATTCTCTATGGCTGTGGGCATTGTCATGAAGAGAGAATCATGGCTCCATTTCTCTGGTTTACCCAGGGAGGTACAAAATACTACTGAAGACTTACTTTGCGATGAATCCCATCTTTTTGATCAGAAAGTGGATGATTTCCTCCACATCCTCAAGGATTCACGAGCTACACTTTGTTCCTTGGGTATTTAAATATCTGTGCTGAAGCATAAATTCTGCCACAACACAGCATTACAGGACTTCCCAGTTTTCCCATCAGAGGCCTTATGAACCACCACACAAATGTCAAAAGACCCAAAGTCTCACCCTCCAGGTTCATCGTCACAGCCTTCCTCCTCCCATGTGCAACCTCCACAGAAAAGATATTTCTGAGAGAGCCTAGAGAGGCGTCAACCACCTTGCTTACTGCCATACAACCCCCTCACTCCTTTTGGAGGTCATCTAGCACTCTTTCTACCAGCTTGAGGTATAAAACAATGGACATATGGGTGCTAAATGTCATCCACCATGGCTATACACTTGAGTTAATCACACTATCTTATTCACAGCTTCCCCTATCCCTCTTCGGGGCCACTCTCATGACAGCATCCTCACCCAAGAGGTGAACTCCTTAAGACAAAGAGAAGCGATAGAGCAGGTCCCTCCAGAATACCAGGGGACAGGGTTCTAATCAACTTATTTCCTGATACCCCCAAAGAAGGATGGGTGGAGGCTGATTCCAGACCTACACATTCTCAATGGTCACACTTGCAGCGATCATCCCATCATTTAAAAACAAACAAACGTGATTTATGGCTCTTGACATGCAAGATGTCTACTTTCACATAGACATTTATTTGGCACACAGACTGTTTCTGAGGTTCACAGTCAGTTCGCACCATTTTTAGTACAGGGTTCTCCCATTTGGATTCACCACTGCTCCCAGGGTCTTAACCAAGGTTTTCTCCATGGTAGTGGCTTACATCAGGCATTATGGGGGTCTTTGTATTCCCATATCTCAATGACTGGCTCCTGGTGGCACAATCTAGAGGTGAAGCTCAAGCTTCAACCTCCATGTCACTCAGCCTCCTTTTCTCCCTTGGAGTCAACATTAATGCAAAAAAAACCCCCAAAACAAAAACAAACAAACAAAAAAACCACCTTGGAGCTCACACAATCTCTAGACTTCATAGGATCCTCCATCAACTCAGTCACAGCATGGGCCTACCTACCCTTAGACAGGTTCCAGACTCTGCAAGATCTCAGAACCCTCATCGTCAGCAATCCTTTGGTCCCAGCCAGTACTTGTCTATCTGTCCTTGGCCTTGTGCACATACATCATCACCTTTGTTACCTCCAGAGGTTGCTGCAGATGGTTTACTCTCCCAAACATCACACCATGGACCATATGCTAATAGTCCTCCCCGCCTCCAGAGTGCTCTCTTCCCTCCACTGCTGGACGGACCCACATCAGGTCTGCATTGGGATTCCCTTTTTCCCCTACTCCTCAGACAAAACAATTATCACTGATGCATTCCTCTTAGGTTGGGGCGCACACATGGGAGAGAACATGACATGGAGCATGGGCTCCTCATGAATCTAGGATGCACATAAATATTCTGAAGCACTGGGCTGTAAGGGACCATCTGCCAAGCTTTCCTCCTGTTCACCCGTTCCCATCATATTCTTATTGTGTCAGACACACCACCACTGTTTGCTACATCACATGAAGTCAACTGCTTTATGTACAGAATCAGTCAACCTATGAAATTGGTGCATCACTCACCAGATCCTCTTATTGGCAGCCTATATCCTGGGGATGCAAAACATGGTTGCATATTCTCTCAGCAGGTACTTGGTGATTGGGCACAAATGGGAACTCCACAATACCATGATATACAACATCTGATGGGGGACTCTGACCAGTGACCTCTTTGTTTTCCCCATCAACAACAAATACAGTACATTGTACTCTAGGGATATCTCTCTCTTGGACCTCCACTCATACTGCCTTGGTCAGATCAGATCAACTACACCTTCCTGCCTCTTCCACTCCTACCATGAATATTCCACAAGATCAGATGAGACAGAGCGACGGTCATCCTGATCACCCCTACTGCCCCACACAATTCTGGTCTCCCAAACTGCTAGAGAGGGAGTGTTCATCAGAAGTTCAAAATATCCTCTCCAGTTGTTACCAGGCGAAGTGGAAATGCTTCATCTACTGTACAAGAACTTGCATCTGAAGAAGTGGGTATTCACCCACGAAAGCTCATGCTGCAAAACGTCTGTTAGTCTATAAGGTGCCACAGGATTCTTTGCTGCTTCTACAGAACCAGACTAACACGGCTACCCCTCTGATACTGTACAAGAACAGGGACTTTCCCTGGAACTGGTGGGGATTCCCCTTATCCTGGACTACCTCCATCCTTGAAGGCCTGGGGTCTTGCCCTGTAGGTCCACCTAGTGGAAATTAGTACCTTTCACGCGCTCCCACTCTCAACCCCCGCGTGAATTCTGTCTTCACATCTGTTGACTGCTAGGTTTTGGAAGGGTCTCATCAGAACCTTCCTACCCATACATCTCATTGCTCCACAGTGGGCCCTCAACCTAATTCTATCCATTCTAACAAAACTGCCATTCCAACTGCTGACATCATGCTCTATGTCCCTCCTTTCCATGAAAGTCGCCTTCCTTGTTGATATCATTTCAGCAAGGGGGGTTATTGAGCTTGGGGCCATGATGGTAGACCTTCCTTTCACCTCTTCCCATAAAGATGGTGTCCCTTGTGCCTGCACCCCAAATTTCTGCCAAAAGTCATCTCCCAGTTTCTTGTTAATCAACCCATTCACTTACCTATGTTACCGCTCCCCCGCACCGATTCTACACTTCCCGCCCCGATGCTGCACACCTTGGAAGAGGGCTGACAGCTTCATTCCTTTAATGTCAGTTGGGCCTTGGCCTTTTACCTGCAGAGAATGAGGCTGATAAGGAAATCCCCCAGGCTGTCTGTTGTAATAGCTGAAAGAGTTAAGTGTCAAGCAGTCTCCACACAGAGAATCTCCAAGTGGATTTTGGGATGCGTTACACTCTATCAGTTATCGGGACTGCTTCCACCCTCTGGGGTGAGGGACCATTCCACGAGAGCGCAGGTTTCGACCATGGCCACCCTCCACAACATGCTGCTCCTTGACATATGTAGAGCGGACACGTGGAGTTCAGTACACACGTTTGCTATGCATTACTCCTTGGTGCAAGACTCTGCAACAAATGCCTCCTTCGGTACGGCTGTCCTCCACTCTACCCTTCCATCTTCATCCTTGCACCCTCTTCCGAATTAGGTACTGCTTGGTAATCACCCTCTGTGGACAACAATAGGGACCATCACTCAAAGAAGAAGGTTGGCTACTTGTAACTGGGAGTTCTTCCAGATGTGTGGCCCCTATTATCTGTATTCCACCATGTGTCCAGAGCTGGACAATTTGAAAGTAATAGTGTCTGTTGGTCTGCATGTGTGCCATGGTTTTGTCTCAGGTGATAAAGGGTGGGGTGGACTGACAGCGTCTCCAGTTCCTTCTCCACTGCAAATCCAAACGATCTGCAGCAGAGGAGGAGGAGTAGGTGGGATGTGGAATACAGAAAGGGATCTCGCATATTGAAGTGCCTCCCGTTACAGGTAAGTAACCTCCTCTTATTACATGAGTTTTTTTGTTTCCCACACTTCATATTTATTTAAAGAATAGTTTATAAATAATCCTTTATTCAACTATTCTGTTTTTTTGCCCATACAATTTATCCATAAATCAAAAATGTTTTTCTCTTTTGGAATTTAATTAGAATCTTTCAAATTTAAAATCCATCTGGATTTAAGAGTAACAGTCCCAGGTACATTAATTACCTCTAAAATAATCTTTCTAAGGTATCAGTTTCTCCACACACTTTATCTGTACTGACATGTACATTATAGTGCCTGTTTCATATTTAGCCCCACAGAAACAAAAACCCTCCTCCAAAACCCACAGCCTGTACTGAACTACTAGTTAAAGAAACAAAACCCAAGACCAGAAATGAATAGTTTATTTTTTCCTTAGACTTACCTGCCATATTCATTATGGTTCTTACTGTGGCTTAAGTTTTGTGACATACTTGTACCTAGTCAATAGGGAAAAACACAACTTTGTCTATTTTCACATCTAGTGATAAAATAGAGAGTTAAATGCTCGTATGCCTCTTACAGAATGTATTAGTACAGTCATATTTCTGTCTCATAGTGTGATAACGCCAGCAGGATAAATGTGAGAGACACTGAATCTTCGCACAAAGGAAATAGGTTTTATAATGAGTGCAGTCTGAACAGAACTAATCTCTTTCTTGGATCATTACTTCACCTAATCACAAAGCCTTTTTTAATTCAAATCCTTGCAGGGTTCTAATTGGTGACCTCCAGAGCCTGATAATTGTATAAGATAGCTGATCTTTTGCAGTATATCTAAATGGCCTTTGCAATTAAAAGTGAGAAATGTAGCTTAACCCTTCTGCTGATTTAGCTGAAGAGTTGACTTTGTTTTCATTATTGAGACTTCAATAATCTACACACTTTACTCCCCCCAAAACTTACTAGTTTAGGAAGATATTAACTTAGACTGCTGATTTTTTTTTCAATTTGTAGTTATGTTAAACTTGTCTGATAAACCCTTTGAGTCTTCAAAAATGTACACTGAGCTATTCACTGCATCTAATTTTTCAGGTCTTCAGTAATTTGGTTTGTGGGCAGACTGATACAAAGCTAGTCCTGTTAAAGAAGTATAATTCAGATATTGCATCTTGTCTGTGTACTTTAATTCAAATGTCCTCAAAAATAGTTTTAATAACCTGAAACTAGATTAAAGACCATATCCATTAGTGTTCCTCCACAAATATGTTTTTATACATTGTTATAGCTTCAGTTATCTTTAAATATCCAAATATCTTATTGCTGAGGTGTATACTTGAACAGTACATGCCATCTTACTTATAATAGACTAATTACTTTTATCTGTTTTAGGTTTACCTTTAAGTACGACTTTAAAAGTATAACTATATATATTCCTCTCATGCGACAAACAGGAGTTCACAATGCTGTGTAAAAGTGCTGCAAATAATGTATGTAAGTAGGGGAAATGAATGAGAATACTAAAGTGAGTTTTCTTTTTGGTTCTGTCATGGTTTGCTTCCAGTGTTCATCTTCAACATGGTTCTTGATATTAATTTTATTTGAGTTCTTCAGCTTCAACGTAATTCAGTAATTTTTGTAGAACATGTTTTGTTTTCAGTTTGATCCATATACCAGCCAGTACAAGTCAGGAAGTGCCAACAAAACACGCTTTGCCATTTACATTTAATCCAAGTAGTGTTAAAAGTTCACTTTCCTACCACTTGTGTATTGTAGAGTATTTTTTCCTCTAAAGAGAGCGGTTGCTGGTCTGAAAAGAAACGGTTCAGTCACCAACATAAGTGTTTTGAGTAAGGAATATTTTTAACTAAGATCACAGTAATTAAAGACCTGCTATCTTCATTTCTTCATATCTTCCTTCCCTTAGTATCTGTAGTAACTGCAGTGCTAGTTTTAGTCTTGTGTAGTAGTTCTACACATAGGTATAAGTTTACATTATAACAACTATCTCCTTAGTATGTGATTACCGGTGCTAGGTTGGGTACCGGGATTGGTACCAGATTGATGCCCCATTCTCCTTGCTTCAATGCCTGTCGTTCATGTAGCGGGTCTGTGCTAGTGAACGATCCTCATCCCAGTTGCCTTAAGGCACATTTGAGTGACAAATGTCACATTCATAGGAAGTTCAAACTCTGTTTGAAAAAAGAACAGGGCTGCCAGACTTAAGTATCTGCACAGAGTCTGCACTTGGTCCACCATTGGAACTCACCTGCTCTAAACAGGTACTGAGCACTTCAAAGGTTATAAGAAGTGCTCCTCCTCTTCTAAGAGTCATCAGCCAGATGTGCATCACCAATGCTTAAGAAGAGGTAGTGTAAGTCTCCTAAGGAATCAGTACTGGGACCTTCCAAGCGGAAGGCACCACATCTCAAAATGACTTGCAGGTGCAACCTAAAAAGTTGCACCCTCCGGAGCAATATATGAACCACAAAGGATTGATGACACCAGAACCCAGGAAGGGTCCATTGATATAAATCTCTGAAGCATCGACACACCTCTTGGAACCACAGATTCAAGACCCCTTCTGGTGCCGTTGACACCCAAGGTGTTTGAGGCAGATAGGGAGTAACTTGGCTTTTCCTGCGATGCAAGAGACTCACATGGTACTGACATTGGAACCATGTGCTCCTGCAGTCTCAATTCCAGCCCCAGAGCACCGATCAGTACTGACTGCTTCTACTCTTGTGGCACCTCTGTGGAGGACTGAGTCTAGAGGCAAGCCAGCAATGATTTTGCCAATAACCCCATCTCAAGACCTACAGGTTCAGCTCCTGTTCAGAGGAATCATAGAATCGTAGGGCTGGAATGGACCTTGAGAGGTTTTCTTGTCCAGTCCCTTGCACTCATGACAAGATTATCTAGACCATCCCTGACAGACATTTGTCTAACCTGTTCTTACAAATCTCCAATGATGGAGATACCACAACCACCCTAGGCAATTTATTCCAGTGCTTAACTACCTGAACAGTAAGGAAGTTTTTCCTAATATCTAATCTAAACTGCCCTTGCTGCAATTTAAGCCCATTGCTTCTTGTCCTATCCTCAGAGATTAACGAGAACAATTTTTCTCCCTCATCCTTGTAACACCCTTTTATGTACTTAAACAGTTAGCATGTCCCCCCTCAGTCTGCGCTTCTCCACACTAAACAAACCCAGTTTCTTAAATCTTCCCTCATAGGTCATGTTTTCTAGACCTTTAGTAATTTTTGTTGCTCTTCTCTGGACTTTCTCCAGTTTGTCTTCATTTTTCCTGAAATGTGGCACCCAGAAGTGGACACCAGTACTCCAGTTGAGGCCTAACCAGCATGGAGTAGAGTGGAAGAATTACTTCTTGTATCTTGCTTACAACACTTCTGCTAATACATCCCAGAATTATGTTCACTTTTTTTGCAGCAGTGTTGCACTGTTGACTCATATTTAGCTTGTGATCCACTATGTCTCCCAGATCCCTTTCTGCAGTACTCCTTCCTAGGCAATCATTTCCTATTTTGTATGTGTGCAACTGGTTGTTTCTTACTAAGTGGAGTACTTTGCATTTGTCCTAATTGAATTTCATCCTATTTACTTCAGACCATTTTTCCAGTTTGTCCAGATCGTTTTGAATGTTAAGCCTACTCTCCAAAGCATTCTCAACCCCTGCTAGTTTAGTATCATTGGCAAACTTTTTAAGTATGCTCTCTCTGCCATTATTAAATTATTGATGGAGATATTGAACAGACCTGGAGCCAGAACTGATCCCTGCAGGACCCCTCTTGATATGCCCTTCCAGCTTGACTCGGCCACTGATAACTACTCTGAGTGGTTTTCCAACTGGTTATACACCCATCTTATAGTAGCTCCATCTAGGTTGTATTTCCCTAATTTGTTTATAAGAAGGTCATGTGAGACAGTATCAAAAGCATACCCCCCCAATCCATAAGACTTTTTACCCTGTCAAAGAAAGCTATTAGGTTGCTTTGTCATGATTTGTTCTGACAAATCCATGCTGAACTGTTACTTATCACCTTATTCTCTTCTAGATGTTCGCAAATTGATTGCTTAATTATTTGCTTCATTATCTTTTTGGGTACTGAAGTTAAGCTGACAGGTCTGTAATTCCCCGGGTTGTCCTTATTTCCCTTTTAATAGATTGACATTATATTTTCCCTTTTCCAGTCCTTTGGAATCTCTCCCATCTTCCAGGACTTTTCAGAGATAATCCTAATGGCTCAGATATCTCCTCAGTCAGTTCCTTGATTATTCTAGGATGTATTTCATCAGGCCCTGGTGACTTGAAGACATCTAAATTGTTTAAATAATTTTTAAGTTGTTCTTTCCCTATTTTTAGCCTCTGATCCTACCTCATTTTTATTGGCATTCTTTAAGTTAAATGTCCAATTCCTACTAAATTTTTTGGTGAAAACTGAAACAAAAAAGTAATTTAGCACTTCTGCCATTTTCACGTTTTCTGTTATTCTTTTTCTCCCCTCATTGAGTAACTGGCCTAACCTTTCCTTGGTTTTCCTCTTGCTTCTAATGTATATGTAGAATGTTTTCTTGTTACTTTGTGTCTCTAGCTAGTTGAATCTCATTTTGTGCCTTGGCCTTTCTAATTTTGTCCCTACATACTTCTGTTATTTGTTTATATTAATCTTTTGTAATTTGACCTAGTTTCCACTTTTTGTAGCACTCTTTTGAGTTTCAGATCATTGAAGATCTCCTGTTAAGACAGGTGGTCTCTTGCCATACTTTCTATCTTTCCTACGCAGTGGGATAGTTTCTTTTGTGCCCCATATAATGTCTCTTTTTTGAAAAAACTGCCAACTCTCTTGAACTGTTTTTCTCCTTAGGCTTACTTCCCAAGGGATCTTATTTACCAACTCCCTCAGTTGGTTAAAGTCTGCCTTCTTGAAATCTATTCTCTTTATTGTGCTGTTTTCCTTTCTATCGTTCCTTAGAATCATGAACAACTATATCATTTCATGATTATTTTCCCCAAAGCTGCCTTCCACTTTCAAATTCTCAACCAGTTTGTTCCTATTTGTCAAAATCAAATCTAGAACAGCTTCTCTCCTAGTGTCTTTCTCTACTCTCTGAAATGAAAATTATCTCCAATATATTACAAAAATGTATTGGATAATCTGTGCCTTGCTGTGTTGTTTTCCGAACAGATGTCTGGGTAGTTCAAGTTCCCCTTTACCACCAAGTCTGGTGCTTTGGATGATTTTGTTTATAAAAAGCCTCATCCACCTGCTCTGCCTGTTTAGGTGGTCTGTAGTAGACCCCTACCTTGATATCACCCTTGTTTTTTTTCCCCTTTTATCCTTATCCAGGGACATTCAACAAGTCTGTCTAGTATTTCCATCTGAACTTAAGTCCAAGTGTATACATTTTTTATATATAAGGCAAAACGTCCTCCCTTTTTTCCCTGCCTGTCCTTCCTGAGCAAGCTGTACCTTTTATTCGAGTCCTGTGTATTATCCCATCAATTCTGTGTTGCCAGCTATGTCAGTTGTGTTTATTAACTAGCATTCTGGTTATTCCTGCTTATTCCCTATACTTCTCACATTTAGGATGCAGACATCTAAGATAGTGATTTGATTTTCCCCTATGTTCTCTCTTGTCTCTCTCTTGTCGCTGCTATAACGTCCCATGCTCCCCCCAGATTCTGACCCTTCTCTTTTTGACTGACTTTCCTGGGGACTTTTGTCTTCTGCTCCTATCAAACCTAGTTTAAAGCCCTCCTCACTAAGTTAGCCAGTTTGTATGCAAAGATGTTCTTCCCCTTCCATGATAGCAGTACTTTTTCCCTGAACAATATTCTGTGGTCCAGGAAGCCGAAGTCCTCCAGGTGAAACCATCTTCACTGTCAGGCATTCACCTGCAGGAAACTGACTCCCCCTAGGACTTGGAAATTGGATCCATTGTGTCCTGATCTGAGCTTGCCCTACAGCTCCAGTGGAGTGCTTGTCCGCTGTAGTACAGTTCACAGCCTCAGCATTTTATGAGTCAGTGGCATTTTCAGAATTGGTCCCACATCCTTACTGATGGCTCTTCTGGATCTCTTGGGGCTCCCTTCCACAATCCAGAACCTTTCTGCTCCCTTACTGCACCTCAGTATCAATCAGACACTGGCAGCATTTAAAGGAAGGTCACCATCTTGTTACACTTTGATTTGTCGTAGCAGTTACTTGAATTTCTAGCTATAATCTTTAATAGAGGCATTTTTGTCTTGCCAGCTCTTAGATCCTTTATAGCATCTGGTCTTCTATATAGAGCTTCCATTGAAGTCAATGATGGGTGTATAAAGAATGCAGGATTGGGCTCTTCTTTGTTTACTTCTGTCTGAAATAGAAATAGTTGCATTATTTATATAAATATAAGATGGTTGGCTGGATTTAGCATAGTGTCAAGTGAAAGTTTTCTGATCTTGAAGAATGCAAGTAAAACTGATATTTCCTTTGGTGGCTTCCAGACAAGGATACATATTGTTTGTTGCTGATCCTGCTTCCTTTAAATATTTTCTCTAGTGAATTTGTTTCAGTTCTAAACTGTAATGTAAAAAATGATACGAAACAGTATCTTCCCTGTGGTTATACTAAGGCCACAATCCTGCAAAAATGTAATTATGTGTGTAATTATGTGCACTGTGTGTAGCATGGGTTCTCAAACTGGGGGTTGTGACCCCTCAGGGAGTCACAAGGCTGCCAGCATTTATAATAGTGCTAAATATTTTTAAAGTGTTTAATTTATAAGGGAGGGGGTCACATTCAGAAGCTTGCAGTGTGAAAGGAATCACCAATACAAAAGTTTGACAACCACGGGTGTGTAGGCATATTGCAATCAGTTGTTTAACCTTTCTGCTAAAGTTAAAACTTTGAAAAAGGAGATCTAAGGACTGTCTATCCAGGGAAAACTTTCTAACAGGTTTAAAACTGATTCAGCTAACATGATTTTAAAATTGGTTAGAGCTAATATAGACCCAGTTTAGTTGGCTTTCAGCAGCTTAACCTGTGTTTATGTTTCAAATGATTTTAAGAATAAGGTGATCTTGAATCTGGTGAGGGGGAGAGGGCAAGGAAAGTGGATTTGGATGCCTTAAATCAATGTGGTATCACGAGACCATTATAATGCATAGACTGCGTAGACTGTTGGTCCTTCATCAGTTGAGACTTAGCTGATCACAACATGTCTTCCAATCTTTTCTCGCTCTGGCCATCCTTTGCCATGCTTGTCCTTATCTCCTGTTAGGAAATCATCCCACCTCTTTGGAGGCCAACCGCATGGCCGTTTCTGTTCTTGTGGATACCACTCGGATATAGCTGTGGCCCATCTGTTGTCACTGAGTCGGGCAACATGTCCCGCCCACCACATTTTGCTGAGCCTGCTTTCAACAATGTCTCACACTCCAGACTAATGCCTAATTATCTTGTTGGGGATGTGATCACGGTGAGAAATGCCCAAAATGTTCATTCCATCGCCCTCTGTGTGACAGACACTTGGTCTTCTTCAGTCTTTGTCAGCGACCATGTTTCACTGCCATATAACATTGCTGGAAGCATGGTCAAGTTGAAAAGATTCGCACTAGTTGTTTTGCTGATCTTTCCTTGGAGGATGTCCTTGCTGACATTGATATTGCTGTTTGATACTCCCCTCTGAATCCCCATCAACAAAAGTGTGAAACAAGGAGATACAGTTTCACCAAAATTATTCACAGCCTGTCTTGAATTGGTTTTTAAATGAGCAGACTTGAAAGGTGGGATTAATATCAATGGCGAGCGGCTAAACCATCTCAGGTTCGCAGATGATATAGTGCTGATAGCCGAAAATACACCCCAGCTTGAGAGAATGCTTAAAGAACTGAACGCGAAAAGTAGTCAGATTAAAAATGAATCAGTCGAAAACAAAATACATGAGATCAGATATTCTGCCAAGAACCCAAATAACTCTTGGAGGAGAGCAGATCCAAGAGGTTGATAAATATGTTTATTTGGGTCAGGAAGTCAACATACGCCACGATCAGTAAGGCGAACTGTCGCACCGAAAAAAAGCTGGATGGTGCGCATTCTGTGACATCAAAGACCATTCTAATATCTTTGTTAAAACTAACTTAAATTCCACATTTATATATTATATATATTATCACTTGGATATTAATTGTAAAGTGCTTTGGGGTCAGTGGACAGAAGATATTTTAAAAAGTACTTATTTTGTGTCTGGATCTGATCCTGAAGTGTTGAAATGTGGGACTGGACCAGTTAATAGTTATAATTGTCACTCAAATTACAGTTTTTTTCAGTATTTCCTTAAACTGTTGACTATCTTATTCTCTCTTGTCCATTTTAGAGTGTTCAGTCAGGTCCGTTGCTATAATTTGTTAACAAACTTTCAGTCATTTCCTTTTAGAAGCTCTGAATTCACACTATTTTTTTTTAAAGAGTAGTAGCCCAGCTGACATTTTACATTATCTAAAGTGGTTAGTTTTTCTGCAATAAAAGTTTGTTGAAGAGTCTTGTATTTTATGGCCACTGTACCTGTTGTTTGAAAATAATAGTGATGTGGTTTCTTTTTTCCAGGCTTGTAGATACAAAACTTGTTCTCACAATTATTTTTGTTATTCATAATTGAGCTGTAAGCACAGCACCAGTAGTTTTATGAAAACCTAGAAATAAGTCTCTTGTGAAGCTCACACTCATTCACATCTTACCAAGGTCCAGCAGCAAGTATTGTTATGCCTTTTCATGTAAGAGAGCAGAGTTGGCAATTGCATGTGTTCAGCATCTCATTAAGCCTAAAGGCTCTTTCTGGTAAATAAGATGAATACAGCACATATATATGGTTGTTGAACAAATGTTAGAGAGACTGCATAAAAACTTCAGTTTATTGATGTAAGAACCTCCCTTTTAGATTCGGAGACACATTTTAGCTCTCAGCCTTGCATCTGTCATGTTGAAAAAAATAGTCTTCATGGCACTAGGGGCAGAAACATCTTTTGGATCTTGCTTAGGAGCTATAATATTATAAGTGAGTTGGAAAACATTGCATTGGGAATTCAGTTTTGTGCAGTATTGTTTAACCGAACTGCCCACAAAAGAACAGAGAGTATAGCAATATCTACTTCAGATTTGAGTTTGACATTTTGGCCTCAGACTGAGGATGATGTTGACAATTAAACAGATAAAGGCAGAGCATCATTTTTAATATTGCTTAGACTTTTAAGTATTGCATACCAATTAAATTGGAAATAACATGTCTGACTATTGTAATTCTCTGATAGGAAGATTAATTCTAGTTTGAGATTAAAGTTAAAGAAGTCTACTTCACCATTATCTAATCTATTCAATAATGTTATATTGTGTCATATGGGTTAATCGGCAAGCAATCATTGCTTAGCCTTCTCTGCTGTGGATAAAAAAACACACACATAATTATTCATTCAGCTGAATTCCTAGACTAATGCAAATGCTACATCTATGGCCTGAGAACATGGGATTTTAATCCCTTAGCATTATCAGAAGCCTTAATCACATGTTCATTTATTATTTCTGAACAAGGAGACTGCACTGTCACACAAAGCCGAGTAGTACAGAATGTAATCTTGGGATTAGGGAAAGGCAAATCCTCCTATCTGTTCGACCTTGAAAATCTGATTGGATTTGCTCTTTGGACTGGCATAGTTTTCCCCAATTAAGTTAAGCTTGATATACATGAATGATATTTGTCAAATGAGTCTTGTATATCTTATGAGTGTATACTCTGATGCTAAAACTTTTGGTGTTCATGATTTCCTGAAAGGGGTTGGGAGTGGGAAGAAATGAACAGAGAGAGAAGAAAAGATAGAGGTAAAAATAAAGATAAACTGGCTCTGGCATGCATAATAATTTTTTTTCTATGTTTCTTTAGTGATACAACAGCCAACAGGACATTTTTTTCATGTTCTTTCAGAATCAGATTCAATTTTATGATGTTAACATGAACTAACACAACTCTTGGAACAGCAGTTTATTATTAATATGTTAAAACAGAGCAATAAGAGAAGTCTCGTGGTTTGTTGTTTTTAGTACTAACATGGTGACTATTGGAGGAAGGTTTACTATTACTGGAAGAAGAGTAATTCATTTTAGGAAAAAACCTGACTATGGCAATTTTAAAAGAACCTCTGTTATTTACCATCAAGTTATGAGTGTCCCTTTACGGGTTTACAAAATAGTTTTATTGAGGCTAAGAAAAAGCTTGAAAAACATTGCGAAAGCAGGACAGGTTCGGATAGGTCAAATGGCTGGTCAATAAAATGTACATTGATGTGCCCTGCTCTGGACAGAAATGCTAATATTGAGACGAATCAATGAATTTATTTTCACTTATCTGTGACAGATCATAATTAATTCAAAATATGTGTCATTGGTGAATGAATACATTATCTTAAAACTACCTGTTTTTATAGCATTTTATTTCCCAGATAATACATATTTTTACTCATATCAACTTAAATCTAATTTAGAAATTTAAAATATTTGAAGTAGAACTAATTACAATATAAATTACATGTTAACGAATATTAAGTGGGTTGATTGTCGTTAAAGTGAGGTACTTAAGAATGCTGAGTTCAGATATATTCATTACTCTTCATTTTGTAGAGTACAATCTCATTTTAAGAAAATACCATATTTTACACAGTGCTCATGATGGTAGGGAACTAATCCCAATGTCTATTGAATAGCAAATATAGGTATTGTGGGAGTTTTTATTTTTACCTATCATCCAGTGTACTTTAATCCTGTAAGCAGCTCTTGGTCAGACTGCTGGTTATTTTCAGTTGTATGATTTTTGTTGTTGTTTGCCATCAGTGTACATAAAAGCCTAGAGTGAACCACCATTCATTGCAAAAGTAGATTTTAAAGTTTTAATACAAGTCCTTTCTGATTTGGTTTTGAACTAGTTATATTTGCTTGTTGCTCTGGGAAAAGAGGAATAAATTTCATGTCATCTGTTCAATTGGGTGCAACAGTGCATGACTTCTACTAATTAAAGCTGAAGAAAGCAAACCTCAGTTTTTATTTGTTTATGCTGAGATGAGTAACCTTTTTAATATCAAGAAAAAACATGACTGTTTACAGGTTAGTTCACCTGCAGAAATAAACGTCAGATAAGTTAGGTTTACTAGAAAATAAATTATTCTATGAATTAAAGTATGTCTTTGAATGTGTTTCTTACATATAATCAATTAATACATCAGTTTCATAATCGGAAGTCACTGCAAATTTAACTTACTCCCGCACAGTACATGCTCAGACGTCTCAATTTTGAGTGGCGCTTTTATCTCAGTGAAACAAACAAACAAACAAAAAAAACAAGTAAAAGTGTACATTGAATACCTTTTGTTTTACTTACCACCTCTAAGCAATTTCTAGTAAAAAATTGTTATGCAGAGGAGGGGAAATAATCAAATCTGAGGATTATATATTATTTCTATTATTGTAGTTAATTTGTTTCATTCACAGGCAATAAATGCATAGGCAAAAGATTATATTACAAACAATTAATATACAACATATTGTCATCTCTTTCATGAGATGTTATGTCAGTAAAATGGGACCAGTATTGAATAACTGAAGTCTTTTAAATGATAAGAAAGCTTTGGGTTTGAGTCTACAGTTTATGTATCTTTAGTATGTTGTCTTTGATGTTGCAATTAACACACACATGCCACACATTTCCTCCCACTTTTTCCATATTAAATATTGCAGAATTTATTTTAATTGAGTAAACAACCTCTTAAAAAGTTTTGTAATACACTGACCTTATTAGCTGAGTGATGTATAACATAGCTGATGATAATGAAATTTACCTTGCTTGGAACAAGGGCATTATAGCTAGTTTAGTATTATTTTAGAGAGTACTACACTCGACATGTGACTCTGGAGATCAAAAGCTGTAAAAAGCAAAAGTTTTATAACTTTAAATGGTTCATTAAACTTTAATCTTCCTATAATCTAAATTCCTCATTGTTGTATGTGTGCACTCTTGCCAATTTCACCTGAATGTAAATTTCAAGGAAACTTTACATTTGACTCAGTTGTAAAAATGCACTAGGTCTTTAAAAGTAAAGAGGTGGCCAACAGATATTTGTGACGCCTAAAAATAGGGTTTTTGTTGTTGTTGTTGTTGTTTTCTTTTGATTTATTAACATTTTGGCTACTAAAATAAATTTTAAACTTTGAAGCACACGCTACCAGAAATTTTTGTCTTCATTTGTGAATCATGTTTTTGTTTAATTTGTAAGATCGTGATAAGAAATTAACATAGATAATAAGCATAAGAGTATTTATTTCTTTGTGTGTTTGCTATGAGAAAGTGTATTCTAAAAATAAAAAAGCAGAGTGAAATTTCAGTAGCGAGGAAAAATGTGAGCTGATTAATCTATTTTAGCTGTCCCTCAGATTTTATTGCAGTGATGAACAAGAATGACTCCTTTTAATTTTTTTTCTGTTAGCAGTAAAAGAGACAAATCACTCAAACAAATTAGTCTGTGAGACTGTACCTTGAAGACGCTCTGGTTCTCTAAGTAGTTTTTTAAATAATTCAGAGTTTTGCGTTGACCCAAAGCAAAAATGTGGGGAATAAACAAGACTCTGATTCTGCATGACTGATGTCATTAGAAGCTTTGCTATTTAATTCAGTGGGTGTAGGATCAAGCCTATGTTGAATAAATACTTAACAGGTCTTTCGATACGTTTTGTTCCTGTTGACAAACAAAAGTTATGGTAATGTCCATCAGTTTGCAAAGGGGTTAACTGACAAAGGCCCCTGATCTAATATGACATCCTGGGGAAGGGTGACCCTATGCCTATATGGAGCACTCTAAAATCAGCTGGGCTCTGTGTGGGCACTGGACTCCACATCTGGTTAACGTAGTGCAAGATAAGGGTTTGGGGCTCTAGTACTGCAAAGATTTAAGCACATGCAAAGCTTTACACTTTGTTTTAAAGGAGACTGTGCTAAAGTAACGTGGAAAATGTAATGAGAGACCATAGATGTGGATGCGGAAACAACATCCTCAGGATGTTCAAAAACATGAAGAGTGAATGTGTTTCTAAGGATCATCCACAGGAATGTTACCATCTGTACATTAACTTCAATCCTAGACTTTTGGACTTGGCATGTGGTTATTTGTTTTGGTATTTTGTAGCTTTAAACATTGGAAAGATTGTTTTTACTTCATCTGGAGGCTAACAGTAATGTGTTTAAGTAGATGTCAAACCTATACAGTGGAGGATATAACTCCATTACAACTCTTGTTAAAATGTATGTTGGGAATAGGGAGTGGATTATGGAGGGCGAAGAGAATTAAACTTTAAATATATACAATATTGTAATGGGGCACTCACCTCAAGTATCCCCTAGCAGCTAGGTGTGGTGCTGTAACCATTTCCCCTACTTGTGGAGCCCCCTGTTGGTTGCCAATGTCACTAAGCATGTCTTCAGTGGTTCAGCCCTCTGGCCAAGTCACACCATCAAAGTGGAGCCCTTCTGGGATAGCAAAGCATTGGTCTTCACTGTTGAGGATGTTAAGGAGAGTCCCAAACCTGAGCCATTCTTTTTGGGTGACAGATCTGAGGAACTGTCCCAAATTGAGGTGTCATTAGAGATTTTGGAACAAATTGATAAACTAAAGAGTAATAAGTCTCCAGGACCTGATGGTATTCACCCAAGAGCTCTGAAGGAACTCAAATGTGAAATTGCAAGACTACTAACTGTCATCTGTAACCTATCATTTAAATCAGCTTCTGTACCAAATTACTGGAGGATACCTAATGTGACGCCAATTTTTAAAAAGGGCTCCAGAGGTGACCCTGGCAACTACAGGCCAGTAAGTCTCACTTCAGTACCAGTCAAATTGGTTGAAACTATCATAAGAACAAAATTGTCAGACACATAGATGAACATAATTTGTTGGGAAATAGTCAACATGGTTTTTGTAAAGGGAAATCATGCCTCACCAATCTACTAGAATTCTTTAATGGGGTCAACAAGCATGCGGACAAAGGAGATCCAGTGGATATAGTGCATTTAGATTTTCAGAAAGCCATTGACAAGGTCCCTCACCAAAGGCGTTTAAGAAGGAAGGTTCTCTCATGGATTGGTAACTGGTTAAAAGATAGAAAACAAATGGTAGGAATAAATGCTCAGTTTTCAGAATGGAGAGAGGTAAATAATGGTGTCCCCCAGGGATCTGTACTGGGCCCAGTCCTGTTTAACATATTCATAAACAATCTGGAAAAAGGGGTAACCAGTGAGGTGGCAAAATTTGCAGATGATACAAAATTACTCAAGATAGTTAAGTTCAGAGCAGACTTTAAGAATTACAAGGGATCTCACAAAACTGGGTGACTGGACAACAAACTGGCAGATGAAATTTAATGTTGATAAATGCAAAGTAATGCATATTGGAAAACATAATCCTAACTATACATATACAATGATGTGATCTAAATTAGCTGTTACCACTCAAGAAAGAGATCTTGGAGTCATTGTGGATAGTTCTCTGAAATCAATCACTCAATGTGCAGCGGCAGTCAAAAAAGTGATCAGAATGTTGGGAATCATCAAGAAAGGGATAGATAATACAGAAAATATCATATTGCCTCTATATAAATTCATGGTATGGCCACACCTTGAATACTGCGTGCAGATGTGGTTGCCCCATCTGAAGAAAAGATGTATTGGAATTGGAAAAGATTCAGAAAATTATTAGGGGTATGAAATGGCTTCCGTATGAGGTGAGATTAATATGACTGGGACTTTTCAGCTTGGAAAAGTGGCGACTAAGGGGGAATATGATAGAGATCTATAAAATCATGAGTGGTATAAAGAAAGCAAATAAGGAAGTATTATTTACTCCTTCTCATAATACAAGAACAAGGGGCCACCAAATGAAATTAATAGAGGTAGCAGGATTAAAACAAACACAAGAAAGTATTTTTTTCATGCAATGACTATGATCCTCTAGAACTCCTTGCCAGAGGGTGTTGTGAAGGCCAGTACTAGAACGGGGTTCAAAAGGGAGCTAGATAGATTCATGGAAGATAGATCCATCAATGGCTATTAGCCAGGATGGGCAGGAATGGTGTTCCTAGCCTCTGTTTTCCAGAAGCTGGGATTGGGTGACAAGACATGTATCACTTGATGATAACCTGTCTGTTCATTCCCTTTGGGGCACCTGCTATTGGCCACTGTCAGAGGACAGGATACTGGGCTTGATGGACCTTTGGTCTGACCCAGTATGACCATTCTTATGTTCTTATGGCTCAAATATGTAGTTGTAAATGGCAGCCTAGGAGAGAAAATCAATCTGTTTTACAAGTTACACACTGGTTTTGGAATTTATGCTGATATAAAAATTATTCATTTACTTGAGAACATGATATCAAGTTTAAAAAAAAATCAGTAACAGATTTTTGTACTTTTCTTTACAGAAATTGAGAAATTCCAAAAAGGGGAAGGAAAGGAAGAGGAAAAGTATATTGATGTAGTGATAAATAAAAATATGAAGCTGGGGCAGAAAGTATTAATTCCAGTGAAACAATTTCCTAAGGTAAGTTAATTTGTCAGAAATTTAAAACTGGTTCTTTGTAAGAATGTGATAGCAAAATATATTCAGTTCTTTAAGCAACAGAAGATTGTTCCTAAACCTAAGACAGTATTATCTACTATTGCTCATGTTATTCTATAATTTATTATATATAGTTCTCATACTGGCTTCCTCACCATACTGCTCCAGATACATTTTCTATGAACTTTAGATTTAAAGCTATACCTATGTCTACTTGTGTGAAGGGAAGACTACTTGTAACCCTCATTTCAAGCAGTAGAAAAAGGAAATATTTGTTTGTAGTATATTGAAACAAGCACATAACCAAAACCTCCAGGATATTGCAGCTGTTCTGTAACCTCTAGTAAAAAATAAAGAAAAAAAGAATAAAATAATACTTATAGTGATTTTAATCCATAGACCTCAAAACAATTTTCAAAAGTAGGTAAGCATTATTATACTGTTTTTTTACAGGTGGGGAAACCAAGGGCACAAAAAAAAGTGAAGTGACTTGCCTAAGGTTGCACAATGATTAGGTGGAAGAGCTGGGTTTAGAATTTGGGCCGACTGTCTCCAGGTCCTGTACGCTACCCACTGGATATTATTGCCTAGATGGTTAACAAAATGACACCAATATATTAATATCAAATCACACAAATATAGGGCTGGAAGAGATTTGGATAGGTTAACTAGTCCAGCTCTGTGCTCTGAGGCAGGACCAAGTCTGAGGCTGGTCTAGATTTGATTTTGACAAATATGAAAGAACTGGTTGAGAATTTGAAAATGGAAGGCAACTTGGGTGAAAGTGATCATGAAATGGAAGAGTTCCTGATTCTAAGGAAAGGTATCAGGGAGAACAGCACAATAAAGAGAATGGATTTCAAGAAGGCAGACTTGATCAAACGCAGGGAGTTGTAGGTAACATCCCATGGGAAGCAAGTCTAAGGGGAAAAACAATTGAAGATAGTTGGCAGTTTTTCAAAGAGACATTATTAAGGGCACAAGAGCCTATCTTTCCTATGCAGTGAGATAGTTTGAAGTATAGCTGGAGCCCACCCTGGCTTAACCAGGAGATGTTCAATGATCTAAAACTCCAAAAAGAGTCCTACAAAAAGTGGAAACTTGGTCAAATTACAAAGGATGAATATAAACAAATAACACAAGTATGTAGGGACAAAATTAGAAAAGCGAAGGCACAAAACGAGATCAAACTGGCTAGGGACATAAAAGGAAACCAGAAAACAATCTACAAATATATTAGAAGCAAGAGGAAGACCAAGGACAGAGTAGGCCCATTACACAATGAGGAGGAGAGAGACAATAACAGAAAATGTGGAAATGGCAGAGGTGCTTAATGACTTCTTTGTTTTGGGTTTCACCAAGAAGGTTGATGGTGATTGGACGTCTAACATAATGAATGCCAGTGAAAATGAGGTAGGATAAGAGTCTAAAATATGGAAAGAATAAGTAAAAAACCCAAACAACATACTGGGATGTATTAGCAGGAGTATTGTAAGCAAGAGACGAGAAGTAATTCTTCCGCTCTACTCCGCACTGATTAGGCTTCAACTTGAGTATTGTGTCCAGTTCTGGGCGCCACATTTCAGGAAAGATGTGGAGAAATTGGAGAAAGTCCAAAGAAGAGTGACAAAAATGATTAAAGGTCTAGAAAATATGACCTATGAGGGAAGATTGAATAAAAAATTGGGTTTGTTTGGTCTGTAGAAGAGAAAACTGAGAGGGGACATAACCATTTTCAAGTACGTAAAAGGTTGTTAAACGGAGGAGGAAGAAAAAATGTTCTTCTTAACCTCTGAGGATAGGACAATGGGCTTAAATTGCAGCAAGGGTAGTTTGGATTGGACATTAGGAAAAGCTTCCTAACCGTCAGGGTGGTTAAGCAATGGACTAAATTGCCTAGGGAGGTTGTGGAATCTCCGTCATTGGGGATTTTCAAGGGAAGGTTGGACAAACACCTGACAGGGATGGTCTAGAAAATACTTAGTCCTGCTTTGAGTGTAGGGGACTGGACTAGATGACCTCTTGAGGTCCCTTCCAGTTCTATGACTCTAAGTATACATAGACCATCCCTGACCGGTGTTTGTTTAATCTGTTGTTAAAAACCTTCAGTGACAGGGAAGCCTATTCTGGTGCTTAACTATTTGGATGGTTATGAAAAAATGTCTAACATCTACTTAAATATCCTTTACTGAAGAATAAACTAATTGCTGATTATCCTTCCTTCTGTGGACATGTACAACAATTTTTCACTGGCCTCTTTATAACAGACCTTAACATATTTGAAAACTTATCAGGTTCCCCATCAGTCTTCTTTTTTCAAGACTAAACATGCCCAGCTTTTTAAATCTTTCCTCATAGGTCATATTTTCTAGACCGTTAATCATTTTTGTTGCTCTTGTCTGGACTTTCTCCAGTTTGTCAAAATCTTACTTGAGGTGTGGTGCCCAAAATGAGATACAGTTCTCCAGCTGAGGCCTTAGTGGTGCCGAGTAGAGCGGGACAGTTGCCTCCTGGAATGATATTAGCCTTTTTGCACCTGCATCACGCTTAATTTGTGATCCACTCTAACCCCCAGATCCTTTTCAACTGGCTAGCCAGTTGTTGCTCATTTTGTATTCATGTATTTGATTTTTTTGTTCTGACCTGCATTATGGACAGCATATATTGGTTTTACTTCAAAGATTTGAATTTCCTATTAAGATGTCTATATGTAGTTAAAACCACTAAAATCCTAGGGACTGTCTGCTGATAAAGTAAAGGCATGTCTATACAGAGAGTTAGTACATGGCAAACTGTGGTGTAAATCTACAGTGCTCTAGCATGCTGTGCAGTAACAGGTCATGTGAGCCCTGCTACCGCATGATAAAAGATCTGTAGTGCACTTGGACCTATTGCTGTTTCAGCTTTCTGCGCACTAACATGCCGTATAGAAAAGCCCTAAGTGATTTTGTCCTTAATACATGAAATCCCCTCTCCTCCATTATTATATTTTGCTGATTATACTACATTATTTTTCTTAGACACTCTGTGTTTGTGTTCACGTTGGTATGAAATAGAAAGTTGTCAGTGATTTATATTTAATATGGATTCTGATTTTTTGATGATCAAGTCTTTGTTATGATTGCAGATAAGATACAGAATGCCATTTTGTTACCAGCTTAACATTTTTGAGTAGCCTGCTGAGAGAACCATTACTTGGAGATGGTGTGATTAATGGTTTACAGCAGTGAGTGCCTAAAATAGGGTTGTTTCTGCTCAGAATAATTGAGCATAAAAGTTTTGAGTCAACCCTGGAAAAAAGTTAGTATAGTCATGCCAACAGTTTTAACAAAAAGCTTTCACATTGCTGTCAGTTAATAGACTGAGCAAGAGAAAACTCTAAGTACCTGCCACTGTAGAACTGTAAAGAAAGCAGATTGCATTTTGGGGTACTGATGGTGACTCTGCACTTTGAACCTCTCTGTCTCAGGCAAAAATGCAATTTAAGAACTACACTCTAACAAATTATTTGGTTACTTAAACTATATTTCTACTTCTTAACTAAACCTTTTTCATGCTTTAATCAGTATAATGTTGTTGAAGGGTGTTCTGCCCACTTCATTTAGTAACCCACCCTCTCTCATTATTAAGATGTTCTCTGAACCCCTTCTAAACTATACACTCTGTTCTAGGGAAAGTAGGGGCCAAAAGGATCTCCCATTTATTCCATTTTGAGTAATGTTCTGAGCAACATATCTTAATGTTGCTCAGAACATTACTCAAAATGGAATAAATGGAATACATATTGCCATGACAGTATAGCAATCCAGTGTTAGATTCACAAAGGGACATAGGTGTTGGAATGCCTAACTTCTAGGTGCCTAAAAGATCATTGCGATTCACAAAGCTTGAGTTAGATGCTCAGGCTTTTTATACAATGAATGGAGGAAGTTAGGCACCTAAGAATGGGATTCACAAAAGTCAGCATGCTAATAGCCAATGGAAGATGCTAATGATAAGATTGTGTCCTGATCCCTGCCCCTCTCAGAGGGTTTGATGCCTATATCTGGGCTGCAGGGCGCTGTGAACCCTTACTTGAAGTTAGGTGCTGAAGGTGTTTCTTGCAAGAAGCTATGGGTAGAGGGGGAGAAGGATTTCCCTTGTAACTTTTAGCCCAGTGGTTGGGGTATTTACCTGAGATCTGAGAGATCCTGGTTCAAGTTCCCCCTCCACCTGAGGGGGATAAGAGCTATTGAACAAAGATCTTCTACCTCTTAGCCCAGTGATTAGAGAACTCCCCTATGGGGTATTTTGATGTCTATCTCCCTCAGTCTGGCCTCTTTTTGGAGCAGGGGGATTGGATCCTGTGTTTCACATATACAGCCATTCTCATGCATGCTGTCTGTGTGGCCTAATGATTCATTAATTATTTATCCCAAATGGAACAGCTTCAGCGGGAGAGATTGAGGGAGGGTGGCAGAGCAATGAAGTCCTCCTCTAGAGCTGAGATGTAGGTGTCTATGAAAACAAGACATGAGTCGTCATATATTAGACTTGGTTCAGGCTTGGCTCCCCAGTCAGAGGATAACCTGTGCCATAAGATGGGTCCCCTTAGGGCCTCTGTGTTAACCATAAAACAAGTGCACGTGGTACTGGCTAAATCAACAGATCGCATTTCGTCTAACACAGACTTTTTGATATTGACACACAGAGCAGTATCTGACACTGGTACTGAGCTCCTTGGTATGATTTGTATGGTATGGTACTGAGCTCCATATGTAGGAACTGTGATGTCTGTACCAACGCCTTCCTCCTTCCCAGGTGAAAGAGAGGCAAGGATACTGTAGCACTCCAGAAAAAGTAGCCCCACTGCTGCTGGGCATGTACTCCTTTTCATCTTCTATGTCTTTAGAGATAAATAGTCATCTCCTGTTCATCTCCCTTCTCCTCTGTGGTTAGTAGAGAGGAACTTAGGACACTGTTCTCTGAGCAATAAAAGGCATGGGTGTCTCAAAGAACAGGGCCCCTTGGTATTCTCCCCTAGATCCACCAGTCCAGTATTCATATGGTTATCGGTCATGTCCCTACTAGGTACCCTAAGATATACAATCCTGGTCCTACAAATGAACATTCACTCCTGCCCCCTTATAGGGTTAGATACACTGCCTCTTAGGGTTAGGGCATGTTTTCCCAACTATTTCAGTTGGTACAGTCATAGACCCTAAAGAAAAAGGAGAGAGAGCGATGACGATCACCACATAGTTGTGGAAGAACAATTCATCCTGGCTGCAATTTTGTCATCTTCCCTGGTGAGGTGGCAACTCCCTCTGTGCATTGTTCAGTGGACAACTTTAAGGCATTCCAAGTCTTGATGAAACACGTGGCTCAGATCCTTGACATCCTGCTGGAGGAAGTGCAAGAGAAGTTGCACAAGCTGTTTGGTATTCTTTATCCTTTCATACCTTGTAAACTTTCTCATTAATGAAGGATTGTTAAAACTTGCAAGGAATCGTGGCAGACTCCAGCATCGATACTGGCCACATTCAAAAGAGCAGATAGATGTACAAAGTGCCTTCCAAAAGTTTTGGATATATTTATTCAAATCTGATGCCAGGGTTGCACATCATGATAATGCTTGAGAGGAGCCGATTGCCCAAACTTTCCTGCAAGCAGCTTTGGAAGTGTGTGACACTTGTAGCATCCACCATAGCTACACCTGTGGCAATGCAAAAATTCTTCTGGCTCCATTTAGACTCCAAAACTTTTAAGGCCAGAAGAGAACATTGTGATCATCTAGTCTGACCTCCTGCACATCACAGAATCTCACTCTCCCACTCCTGTCATAGACCCATAATCTCTGACTCAGAATCCACAATTTACTGTAGATCAAACCAGCCATTGATCTGTGCTCTGTGCTTCAGAGGAAGATGAAACCCTCTCAGGGTCTTTGCCTGTCTGACCTGGGGGAAAATTCCTTCTCCAATCCAAATATGATGGTCAGTTAGACCCTGAGCATGTGTGCAAGACCGACCCGGCAGACACTTGGGAAAGAATTCTCTGTAGTAACTCAGATCCCGCCCCATCTAGTGGCCCATCTCCAACAGCTGAAGATCAGATGCATTTGCTACTAGCAGTGGCAGGTGTGACACATGCCATTGTACACAGATTCATCATACCATTCCCCCTCCATAAACTTAACCAGATCAGTCTTGAAACTGGTTAGGTTTTTTGCCCTCACTACTCCCCTTGGGAAGCTGTTCCAGAACTCCACTCCTCTGATTGTTAGAAACTTTCATCTAATTTCAAGCCTAAACTTGTCGATGGCCTCTCTATATCCATTTGGCCCTGTTCTTTGTTCTTGTGCCAACATTGCCCCAAGTTGTCAGAGATACTCAAGGAGGTCTGGCAGTTGCACAGTAGAGGATGGTTGTGATTTCTTCAGCTCCAAGACCAATGAGGCCCTTGATTTGTTACGACTGTAGAGCTATCTTGTTTTCTTTTTTGGTGTATAAGCCCAGAAAGCACAAGTCAGACCTCAGAGTTCCATCAGGCAGAATCCCTCAGCCTCATACACCTGTAGACTGCCAAGGACATCAAAACCACTGAAGAGGAAAAAATTCCAGTGCAGATAATCCTTTGCCTTTTCCTTAGCTGCTATCCAGTCTGTCTTTGTCTTGGCAGAAGGTTTGACACCATAGGTTCTGCCAAGGTCTTAATTATGAGGGATCTAGAACTGCTCTTCCTCCTCTTTATGGCAAATGTTCTATCCTTTTCTGGAAATCCTTGGCTGGCATCACCAAGGATTGGTGCACCTCAATTTGTCAGCAAAGGATATTGCTTTCTTACTCTCCATCCCCATCCCTTCTCAGGGATTTTTCTCGCGAGACACTGTTGAAAGAGGAGTTGAACTCCATTCTGCAATTCAGTGCAATGGAGGTGATGCTTCTAGAGTTCAGGGTCAAGGGATCCTAGTTCCACTATTTTCTAATCCCAAAGAAGGAAGGGAGGATGTGCCCTAGCCTAGAACTATGATGCCTCAACAAGTTCCTCTGACATTTCAAGTTCATGATGGTGACACTGGCCTTTATAATCCCCTCAAGACTGGTTTGGACCTTCAGGTGGCCTGTTTCCACCGGTGCCTTCATGTGGTACACAGGAAATACCTCAGATTTGTGATATGGGAGATTGCCCACCAATACAGGGTCCCCACCCTTTGGTCTTTTCATAGGGCTGAAGGTTTTCACCAAGTGCCTAGCCACTATAACCGCTCACTTGAGATGTAAGGTATTCAGGTCTATCCATTTCTTTGCCATTAACTCATCCAAAGGGAATTACCCTAGCAGCTGACCAGGTTGACCAGTGTAATCCAAAGACTCTGTGCTATTCTGGACCTCCAAATAAACGGAGAAAAAACCACTTTTGTGACAACGCAGAGCATAGAGTTCATAGGGGCTGTATTAGATTCTAGGTCAGCAAAGGTTTATCTATGATAAGAAAGATTCTAAACTACATAGTGACTTTCTCAGCCATCTGTAGACTCATCCAAAGACATTAGTAAGAGTGTGCCTTGCACTTCTGGGTTGTATGACTTCTTGTGTCTATTTATTGCAGTTTGCCACACTTCAGTTTGCTCTGTATAAGGGTACTTGAAATGTATTTGCCAAGCGAATGTTGCATGTACATGCAGATGATGGTCCCGCAAGAGGTCCTTTCCTCATGAAATTGGTGGAAAGATTCACTTCAGGTGTGCAACTTCTCACCTCTTGTTACCAGGATTCTGGTGAGAGATGCTTCAACTCAAGGGTAGGGCACTCATATAGAGTCCCTACAGACTCCACCCAAAGCTTCTCTACATGTAAATGTTCTGGAACTCATAGCCATCTACCTGACATGCATCCTAGTGTCAGCCCAAGTGCTGACAGACCATACAACAGCCATGCACTACATTGACAGACTGAGGGAGCAAACTCATCTTCACTCTTTCAGGAGATCTTGGACTTGGTGTATTTGTCATCAGATAATGTCAGTGGCTCTGTACCCATCAGATGTTCAGAATTCTCTAGCAAAGGGAAAAAAACTCAACTAGATTGACTTAAAAACAGTGGAACAGTGTGTCTATTTGGACATCCAGACGTCATTTGTCTCCCTTGAAAATCCTATTTCTGCTATTTTGATTTTGGTTAGCCCTAAAACAATTGGCACTTTCCATTAATCCAATAGGATATCTAACCAATTTTCACACATCACCCTCCTGTTCAGGGCCACACACCATACACATGATTTCTGAAGTTCAGGAGCCCCAGCCTTTCTGTGACCTCAGTATAGTACTAACAAACTTTAATGCGTCTCCCCCCCACTCCCCTGTACACCCCTCTTGACCTCCTTATCTCATCTGTCTATGAAGACTACGTTCCTTGTAACTTGGAGGTAGAGAAAATTCAGACCCATATGGCTAGTTCATCTTACAGGTGATCTATAAAGATAAAGTGACTCTTAGGCCTCACCCCAAGGTTTTGCCTGAGATTGCTTTATTTGAATCAGTCTGTTCACTTTCTGGTTTACTTCCACAAGCCTCACTCAAATTAAAGGGAAGCTAAGCCATACATGCTTGAAATAATGAAAGCGTTAGTCTTTCAGGAACTCCCCTAGATTGTTTGTGACCTTTACTGACAGAATTAAGGGTTAGACCATACTTTCTGAGACTCTAAATGAATATGTAACTCTTTGGAAGATCCTTCTGCAAATTAGTCTGGTTAGAGCCACCTGTCTAGATTATAACTTAGTCCAGCTGGGTTCGGGCAGCCTCTACTGCTTCCTTAAGATACATCCATTGCAGGATACAAGGAGATCAGTCAACATGTTCTCCGAGCCCTATTCCTTAGTTGAGGTTTCCAGATTGGATTCCACTATGGTAGAGCTGTCCTGCAATCCTATTTTAAATAGGACTCCTAGCATTTACCTCCAAACTAGGGAGTGTAACTGCTTGCTAGTCACCAGAAATGGGATCCCTAGGGACAGTTACTTGAAAGAACTGCTACTTACTTTACAGTAACTGTTGTTCTTTGAGATGTATTGTTCCCATGGAAGCCATGACCTGCCCTCCTTCCCTACTTCTGCAGAGTCTTGTACCTCTGGGTTTTTTATATTGGTGAAGAAGCTGAAGGATGGTTGGGCCCAATCTGTCCTTTATGTCCTATGTCGGGGAGAGGCCCATGAGCATCCAGGGTGCAGGTGTGGCTCCAACAGACATCGCTGGCCAAAAGAATCCAATCTCATGTGCATGGGATGCATACACACCAGAAGTGGAATCCTTGTTAATAGGACATCTTGAGGAACCACAGTTACTGTTAAGTAACTGTTCTTTTCCATTTTATGAGTAAGTAGTTTGTTGAGCCAGTTCATCTTCTCAGAAACCTGACTTTGCTTTGGCATTAGAATGGATATGGGAAAAAATGGTTTCAGTCAATAATAAACCAGTTTTCTGAAGAGATTCATCATAACTTTGGGGGCAGTTACTCCCCTTTTAAGATAAATTAACATTTAAAGACTGTTTCATATTGACTTTTGAGAATGACTGAGTAAATAGATATAAAGCTGTGAGCAATCTACGTATTGTATTCCCTTAAGTATTAGTCTAAATTATGTACCCTCAGCAGTCAGAGCCCGTATTGTGGGTTTATCCCCAAGTTAAATTGCTACTGTTTACTTAAAAATTACATTTCAATCTATAAGCATTTTGTCTACTGTTACAAGTAACACCAAAGATTAGTGTAACCTTTTCCTCTTTCTATCAATGTATTTATTTTGCACATTTGACAGTACTTAATCTTTTCACAAGTCAGTGTCTCCTGCATGGATATTTAACACAGATAAAAAGAGGAAGGAGAAAGAAATGTTTTTAAAAAAAATAAAAAACAGGAAAGGATGGTTATAAAGCGACAAAAATTGGTACAGGGAATCAGGGACAGGTGTAGTACTGGAAACTGCTTTGAAATTTTTTTAATTGATTAAATCTGAAGTTGATAACATTGCTTTCAGATCTGTTCTTGTATTTAAAGCTATGGTTACCTGATACCCCAAGTGAAGGGGGCTAATATTGTGTAATACAAACTGGGTGCTTGAAATGGAGAGACTTTTTTTGCTGTGGAAACCTTGCATATCTTGGAAGAGGCAGAGGAAATTTTCTCAGGGTTTTCTAATATCGGATTGTTTAGGAACAATGACTTCCCAATGCTGAATAAACAAATTACAACCATATTCTGTTTCAAAGGGATCCCAAATGACAGAACCCCCTAGCAGAGGACCTAATATGCCAGAAAGCGTCATGTAGCTTTGAAATTGGCTTGTTAAAGCTTTGCAAATAGACCATTTGGTCAAGTGTTTATACCATACTTTCACTAAGCATTTAAGCTGGATATATAGCATTCTCAGCAGATTTGTCTTGGTGGGGATAAAGAAGGATTACTTGTTTTATTACATATCCCCTCTACCCCGTAATTTATATGTTTAAACTTGATTTAGCATTGATATTAATTCTTTTCTAGCTGAAACTCATACAGCAGATTAAATGCCTATGAAAGGAATGTCCTTTGTAGTCTGAACATAAATCTGGAAAAAAAATTCTGTTTCTATTTCCTAATAAGGTCCACAGATCCAACACATTGGGTACTCTGTTTTAAACAGACTTGGAGGCAGACATACCTGCCAGTCAGGGGAGGTGTGGCTCCACTTGAAAAATCCAACCTCATCTGCCTCTCCAACTGCAAGCAGACTAGCTGCTGCTGCTGCAGGAAAAGGGGGTGAGGAGAGGCTTAATCTCCAGGTTGTCAGGGCCTGCCTTTATTGAAAGAAAGAATTCCCTTTCCCCTCAGTTACTGGAACTCTGTGACAGCAGCTCAGTCATGTAGAGTGCTCATGGATGAGAAATTAAAATGGAGAGGAGAGATCCAGACACTGTTTCCTGCACCTCTCCTGCTGATTAAGTGCCTGCATGAAAGATGTGAGCCTGTTCTCTGGAGGCCCAGCCCCCTTTCAAGTATGCAGGCAGAGGCAAAGGTTGCTGTAGCCTCAGCCCCCAAGCAGCCAGGAGAGCTCCCAGGAAGCTGTGGCAGCACCTAAACAGCAACATCCCCTAGACCTGGGACCAGCAAGTGGTGATTCCCTCATTCCCCCCACATGGGGAGAATATAGTTTGAAGTACCCTATTAAAGGGTCATGGAAGTTTCCCACCCAGCTGCTGGAGCCAAGTCAAGACTATTGACTGCAGAGCAGCTGCCCAGCTCCTCCCCTGCAGCTATGGCAGTGACAGGGAGCTAAGGAAAGGCATCTGGGACAAAACAAGGAGAGTATGCTAAGAGGCAATCAGGCCCAACCCTTTCCTCCATTCTGCAGCATGCCCCCTCCCCAGCCCTGCAGTGTCTCTGGGCTACTCGCTGCCAGCAATGTCAGCCCAGTGCTGTCTCCCAGTGCAGTACGTGGGACAAGGGGGACTCCCTTTGAACCTCCAGGACTGGAGCTTGGTGCTTCTGGGGTGAGGTCAGCCTATGTTCAGGCCATGTCCAGGAATCTCCCTTGAACAAAGCTTGGGAATTTGGGAATCTCTCTTCTGTACCCAGTCTAGCAACACCTTCAGTCTGAATCTTCTATTTCTTGGGACAGGAAGGTTGCTGAAAAGAGTAACCACAAGGTCCTGCCCTGTCCAGGGCACTGTCAGAATGAAATTACACTCTCTCCTTCTGGGGAGGAGGCAAATCAAGGGTAGGTAGAAGAAAAAGGTCTCTAACACTTAGACCCTTCAAGTCTCCCCAACATAAAGCATGGGCACAGAAAAAAGAATCCCTAAGCTCTGTCTTTTGAAGAATCTGATTCAGGGGATTCCTCTAGGAGGCACCCTAAGAGCCACAAAGTAGAATCTGTTTCTCTTCAGCTGCATACACCAGCAGAGTGCAGCAGGACAGGTATTCTCAGCACATGGCACCCCTGCTTACCTCCCCGGAGTGCACCAGGGCAGATATTCCTCAATGCCTGTGTACCCTGTTCATTTTCACGGAGTGCAGCATGAGGGATATAATAGTCAGTGCTGGGGCCACCTGCCCACATTCCCAGAATGCAGCATGGCAAATCAGTGCAGAAAAGATCTGGCCATAAATAGGTGGTGTCTCCTCTAAGTGTGCATATCCTGCACTCCCCTCAGGGAATCTTACTACTTAGAGGAGAAATGCCAATACTGCAGATCAGAACTAGAGTCTCAGATAAAGTATTTTAAACAACAAAAGCCCACCACACACACAGGATAGACTTAGACTTTCAGGGCAGAGTGCACTGAATATTTTGAGAAATGTAAACTACAGTTATGAGGTATACATATGCTTTAGCCAAGCTATAGCTGTATATCCCTCATGTACTCAGTGGGATACCTAATAGCTCTAATTTCCCATTGTATTATTGTCACACCTAATAATCTGGGAAAGCATCAGGCTGTCATCCTCAGCTGCCACTGTAGGTCACCAGGCCCTGCCATCCTGGTTTTCGCTTCCAGCTTCTGTTGCAGGTTGCCACATGCCTTTCTACCACCTCCACCTCCTTCCCCCATCAGCTCTGGAGTGATGAGAGTGATAGCAGCCCATATGTGGAAGTGCTGGCAGGCAGTAAGGAGCGTCTTGCCCACCATTTCTTTCTTTCTTTCTACTCCATGCTTCCTCCCAGGCCTCCATTTTACAAGGCCAGAAGATTCCTTAGTATGCACCAGTCAAAAATGTATCCTATCATCACTGCCATAGATAAATGTGCCCTTTTCTTTGATGGTCAGGGACTCGTTTCTAACGGAGAGAGATTTTTTTCTGAAAGAGTGACTGTGACAGTCTATGCCATTATGTTCACTGCTTTTACAAGACTGTGACATATGTTGTACAAAGTATGCCTTGAGGTATCATTTGAAAAGTCACAATCTGCTGAACATTATTATCCTATTAAAATATGTGTAGTAATACTGTATGTGAGGTTGAGATTCTACTGTATATTGTTACCCAGAATTATAACATATTTCAGTAACACCTACAAACCAGTTTTTCAGAGACAGACACACTGGCCCCAGCCAGGTGTTAAAAAACAGAAGCTTAAATGGCCATTCTCATGTCCTCAGGAGACTGCTTGTCATCTGCACCCCAGCTGGGGGTAATCCTTGAAGGGAGAGGGATATAAAAGTGAGAGACAGTAACCTCTAACTCACCTCTCCTCCCCACATCTCTCTGTTTGTGACATCAGTGAATACTTGAAGGACGCAACTAAAGGAGGGGGGCGGTCCCAGGCTGAAAGGGAAAGTCTGGACTAGGGAACTTGCTGATGTTGCTCTGCAGTTTAATTCATGAGCAAGTGGTCAGAGTGCTCATGTATTTATCTGGAAGTGAATTTGCATGCTGAAGGCTGTGTGAGCAGGTCAGTAGTAGCTGTTCTGACAGCAAAGAAGTGTAAAAAGCACCTCAGGTTATAGAGTTAAGGGGACATTGCTGTTCAGCAGTCCAGATTGTACCCTGGGTAATGTCACATGGCCTCCTCGCTATACAGGCCCTTCACAGGCAGCCATAATCTCAGCCCCCTCTTTGTGGCATGAAATCTATCCGGGACAAAAGGCCAACAAGAATAAATAAATAAAAAAGAACTGTCATCTGACATTCTAAGTGCCTCCGAAGACTTTCACAAGCAATGCTTACCTGGGTGGACAGTATTGCAAGTATGGTCCCCCTCAACCTATAAATAAATTGCAAAGCCTAAGGCCTTCTTCTTGAGGAAGAGGAGGAATCTGGATAAGCAGACAGCCATCCTAGGTCTTCTGCTCCCATTTATAGTAGGACCTGTTCCTCCTTTCCAGAGACATCACTGCATATTGCTCAGTCATGCCAAAAAAACCCACCAAAAACAAAGCTGCAGAGCAGTTATTGACATCAATTATCTCAACAGATCTATGAAGAACTAAAAATTGAAGACAGAGACCTTAAAATCCACACTAGCTGCCATCGGCGAAGGGGACTGCATGACTTCAAGTAGAATTGAAGGGTGCCTATGTCTATATCACAATTAAGAGTCTCATAGATGCTTCCTAAACTTTCCTCTTCTTCCTTGCCCTTTTTCGTTTAGCAACAACACTGCAAGTGTTTATGAAAGTGATGGTATTGTTAATAGCAGCTCTGAGACAGAAAGATGTCTGTCTGTCCCTTCCTGTATAACCTCCTTATTCAAGCCTCATCTAGAATCAGTCATACATTGTATCACCCAATCAGCAAGGATGCTGCTGAGCTATGGTTTTGTGAAAGAATCAGTTAACGGTTTCAACAAATTCTCAGCCTCTCTGAGTGGGAGAACATTATCCTCTACAAAGTTCGTTATTGCAGGAAAGACTGGAGAAGCTGAAAAATCTTACCAAATAGTCAACTTCTCAAGGGGAATACCCACTCATATCCTTCTGTCTCTTCGGGGAATCAGTGGTATCCTGTGTGGATATTCATAGTGTGCCAGTGCTCACATGAAGTCACTACAGAGCTTCCTCTTATTCCTCCATCAACTGTCTTATCTATCCCTCAGTGAAAATGTCTCACCCCAAGAAGATTCTCAGGTCAATCAGGTGGTGGATGAATCCAAGTAGACTCAGGTTAGATTTCTCCAATAGGAGAACCAGTCAGGATAGTCATCTCCACAAATGCAAGCCTGAGAAGAGGTGCTCACCCTGTATCAAGGACTGTCCAGGGGATCTGGTCCAAACAAGAGACCAAGCACAGCATAAACTGGCTAGAGCTCAGAGCAGTCCAGTTGGTCTCAAGGCTTTGCTCTCTCATTTGGACTGCCCTCAATGCTGATCATGATAGATAACTTCTCAGCCATATCATATGTCAGCAAATAAAGGGAACAAGGTCTACAGTCCTTGAAAGAGAAGCTCACCTCCCGATGGCTTGGCCAAAGGACAATTTGCTGCTTTTGCACCCAAGGAAAAGTCAATGTTGTGGCTGACTAGCTCAGTAGGCAAAAGTTAGATCATCAAAAATGGGAACTAGAGCCAGAGGAGTTGCATCCCTTGGTTAAGGAATTTAATCTCACAGCAACAGATCTGTTTGCCTCCCATATGAATCACTAGGTTTCAGTGGTATTCTCTTGACAGTGGAATCAAAGTCAAAGCAACAGATGGCTTGTTGCAAATATGGCAAAAAGAGGGACTCATATGCCTTCCATCCTTTTTCATATCCTCACCAGAATGTTACTGAAGATCAGTAGAGAAACATCATTGATAATGCTGACAGTGCATGATTCTCTGACTGCCTTGACATGGTACAAAGATCTCTCATCTGCTTTCCATCCAGAAGTGATGTGATATATTACAAGGGCCAACCATGCATCAAAATCCAGACAGTATGAACCTGGGTGTATGGTTCTTGAATAGAGCCTCTTAAGCCAAAGAGGTTATTCAGAGTGATACTCTAGAAATAAATCCACAACTCTGCATATTCATGAGCCTGGTTGAGGTTTACCCATTACCATCAGGACAAGTCTCACTCCTCCATTTGCATTGGTACTGCAAATTCTCAAGTTTCTTCAGGATGGACTCCAGGTGATAAGCCTGACTGTTCAAACACTGAGGTCAAGTTGCTGTTTTGTCTAACATCCTTATTGCAATAGACAAGTAGTGAATTTCATCTTACCCAAATATCCAGCATTCTTCTTATGAGAGCAGTATCTCTTCTACATCCTCTTGAGATGCCTAAAGTTCCTTTGTGGGATCTTACCTGGTTCTTCATGCCATTACAGGCCTTCCATTTGAACCTGTCATGAAGGTGGCCTATTACTTTCTAACCATTGAAGTGCCCTTTCTGATTGCAATCGTGGCTATTCAGAGTCTGAGTTGGGAGTTGTTTTTCTGAAAATTCAATATTGTACCTTGCATAAAGCTGAAGTGATGCTCAAGATTCGACCTTGTCTTCTTACCCCTCCACTCTCTAGAGAGTACAGGAAATTATTCTTCCATCCTTCAGCAAATCTCCATCTCACCCCAAAGAGAAACTATGGCTTACCTTAGGATGTCTGCTGAGCTGAACAAGTATATATTCACCACACAACTCATATCAGAAAGGCAAATGTTTTGTTTGTGCTTTATCTTGTGTCAGAGGGAAAGAAGGCTTTGGAATTCTCCATTTCTAGGTGGCTGAGATATTGTACAAAGGAGTCAAAGAAGCATAACCGTGTTTTCTAGTATCAGAGCTCAATCTCTCAGACTTGTGGGAGCTTTATGGGCAGAAAGATCATTCTCATAAGAGGAAATGTGGAGAACAGCCACATGGCCAACTGTTCATGTCACTTCCAAATTCTACAGTCATTATCTGATATAGCCTTCAATAGATGAGTGCCCCTTGCTTTACTATCCCAGTAACTATTAGAAAATGATTATATTTTGCATCTGTACACAACTGTGTAAAGTTCCCCTGAGTGGATGCTGGTATGAAAATCCCAATATCATAGATCTGTGGACCTCATTATGAATAAGAAAATAGGAAAATATATGTTTGTCTTAACTGAAAATTTCCTTACTTGGAGTAATGAGGTCCACAGATCCAACCCAACCTGAATGGGCTGTTAAATAGGAAAAAATATCAAATTATTAAATGGCACTCAAGCTTATCATTCGCTGAATTCCCTACTCTGCAGGAAGATTGTTCTGTTTAGTCTTAATGCCTAATTTTCCTTATTGATAGAGTTCTTAGTTTTTCAAATGCTGTGCAAATGTCTCAGCTGGTGGTTTCTCAGTGGTGGAGTCACTCCTCCCCTGCCTCTGACTGACAGGTTTTGGTTTGCCTTCAAGGCTGCATTGAGCAGTGCACCCAATGTCATGGATATGTGGACCTCATTATTCCAAGAAAGGAAATGTTCAGGGAAGACACTGATACATTTTCCTATTAATGGGATGTTGTGGTAGGATAAAAAGAAATCTTTAATCCTGTGTATATGTAACTAGGCACACTTTAAATTTGGGGGTTGTGTAGGAAGTAAACCTGTACAATGATTAGGTTAAACTGATGCTGAGATTAGTGCTGAGACTTGTTTTTCAAAATACCAGTTATTTAATATATTTAACACAGAACATTTTCAAATGGAAATTTTTCTTTTGAAGTAATGTTGACAGTATATAGGATTATTTTAAACTGTTTTTCATTAATCTAAAATGAACAATCTTCTTATGTTTTTTTACCACTCTACATACATTTTAAATAAAGTTATCCTCCACTTAAAGGTGACCTTCAATGTGCGGTGAAAATGGCTTGTGTTCCTTTTCGTTTCTTTATGATGTGTAGAAGAAAGGTCTGAAAGGTTTAAAAAATAATTGTCCTTATTTTTGGATTTTAATCTTGGAAATATCAGGAAAGGTCAAATCTAGTGCTCTCTGGTTTTGCTGGAAGTCTCGGAGGTCTCAAATTTACGTTGTGATTTTTTTTAATCTCTTAATTGTAGGGACAGGTGTTATGTATCTTTAACCAAGACCTCTTTTTTTCTTGAGTGTTTTTCAGGCATTTAATTGAATAACAACTGAAACCAGAGTCTTTTGCCCAGATCCTCTGCTACACGGGAGCTCTGCTCAGTGTAGCTGGGTATCCGAGCACAAAGGTGGGTTTAAGTCATTTTGTGTTCCCTTGTTTCACAAGGGCTCTTGAGAGGGAATTTAGTCCCCACTATAATTTAGAGTATGGTCAAAGACGGCTTCAGCTTCTCTTACAAGAAGTTTGTACAGCACCATGCATGAGGGGCCCTGACTTTGATTTGGGCCTTTGAAACTACAGCAATATAAATAATTGGTTGATTTATGCCTTGGAATATGTGGGTTCGTATCTTGTATTGAATCTCAAACAAAGAACTCTTTCCAATCAAGTGTTTCTCAGGCGATTAACTTGAATAGGAGCTGAAACAATAGTTTAGTTTGGGAAATTAAATCCCCAATGGGGCAAATATTCTTTTCCCATGCTTTTTATCCATTTTTAGAATCATAGAAGATAAGGGTTGGAAGAGACCTCCGGAGCTCATCTAGTCCAGCCCCTGCTCAAAGCAAACTTTTGTAGGGGGTTTACTTCCTCCTTTTCTAGTTTGTAGATTTTTATTTTTATGAACAGGGCAGCAAACTAGATTTTATATATATATATATATATATATATATATATGTCTATTCTACACTTGGTCTTTGGAGAATGTTGCAGGAAGGGGTCCTTGAGACTGAATCTGGCTTCTGGACACTATGTTAGTCACCCTTGCACTAAACTTCAATGTTTTTTCAGGGTTATAAGCTGGCTCCGGCTGTTATATCTTGAAACCATCAAAACTTTAAAGGTTTGCAGCATGGATATGACAGTTTTGAAACATGAGAGTTATAATGTATTTAGAGCTTCTCAGAGCACAGAGAGCAGTTCTTGATCTGACATAAGGGCATAACTAACACAGTTCCTTGTTCACTAAATGATATGTTGACTGGAAGATGTCATCGACTTAGCTTGCACATGATGACTAGCTTCTATCTTCAGGCATTTTGTAATTGAGTAGTGAAGCTAATTTATTTTTAGTTATGTTCGTTCTGGTTTGTTCTGCTTGTTTTCTCCTATGTGAATATTGCAGAGATTTGAGAGTGGTATTTGAGGTGGATTTTACTTCCCCCTGGATAAAGTGTGTACTGTGTTTTGTTTTTGTTCTTTTGAGTCTAATGCCTGCTAGTTAGGAGAGCCTAGTCTTTAAAATAAATTGGAAAAGCTTTTTGTCTTCAAAGAGAAGTGAAGTTCAGCAACTGTAATTAATTATGCATTAAAATTATTTTAATTTTGTAAATAGTATTTACTGTATAAGGTTATGTGGGAAGACTACAAAAAGCAATATTAAGTTATAATATGTGTTTAGTCCACTGAATACTATTTTGTTTTTATAAACTACTTTTATCAAATGGCATTGAGAGAAGAATTGAAGTTAAATATTTCTAATTGATATTTTGGATAAGTATTAAAGTTCTGTCATCTGATTTATGTAATACAATAAGCACTTGACATTCTGAAATACATTTCAGCATTGCTTACTATAATGAATTATCCTCCTTTAGGTATGCATTGAAGATTTTTTTTTATTACTTCCTCTAATAGCTTACCTGGCTCTGTGTTTCTAGTGGTTCTGTTTCTACAAAAATAGCCTTGTAAACATTGAAATATGGTATGGTTCGAACTATTGACCTGTCATTCCATTAAACTGAAATGGAGATTTTTTTTACATGTTAAATATAAGGTTACTATTTGTAAGCAATGATGATTAACCAAAACCATTAAATCTGTAAGGAGGAGATCAACTAACTAGCAGTCTGTTTAAATATATAATGTGTAGAAGACTGGAAGCTTAAGGCTATTGAAAATTTTGTAACATCTTATAAAGAATTTGTGGAAATCCTAACTAGAGACAGATTAAGCCAGTGGTCCCCAACCTTTTTGTGGCCAGTAGCACATTCATGTTTTCAGAAGAGTGTGACGGACGCCAACAATTTTTCAAGGCTTATTTTTTATTTGTACATTAAATAATACGAAAAACATCATATTTAATATTACATAAAATATGAATCCATAAGATAAAAAGGGTAATTTTACATGTAAAAGGTATTAATTAAATTATTCAGCAATTACTCTTTCACCTTAGCATGTGAATTTGCTCTTTTTTATCTACCTGTAAGAAAAATTAAGGCGTTTTTACAAAATAAATATCATAAACAGTTTTCATCTTTGACACCTTTGAGGCAGCAAAAGACCTCATCGAGCTGTCGGCGGCAAATCCCCTCCCTCGCAAGGAGCAGCCTCCGGTGCCATCACCAAGGGTGCCATCCAGAAGCAAGCCAGCAATGGTGCCCCATTTGAGGTCACCGCCCGGGCACCGCTCCCGGTGCCGGTCCCAGTCGAGCTCAGCCTCTGTGGACTCCCAGCTATCTTTGACTCAGCGGAACTCGATGGCACTGGAACTGAGCCAGCACACGGCACCGGCTCCGTCGACGCACTGCTCCCCATCACGATCACTAAGCCGGCACCGAGGGGATATAAGGCCACAATCCCCAGTAGAAGGCAGTGATCCCGGTCCCGAGAACATCGGTACCGATCCTGGTCCTGGTCGGTGAGGAGCCGTTCTCCAGTCTCCTGATGGCACCGTGTCATGGCACCACATTGACCTTTGAGGTCGGTGTCCTCGGAATCTGAGGAAGTTGGGCCTACAGGGGAGGAAGTGGTGGAGCAGGAAGATACTATGCTGGACATACTAAGCCCTGACGGCCCCTCCAGAATTGCGCTCCCACTCATAAAGATCATTCAGTCTAACTACAAGATGGTCTGGCAAACCCCAGCCTCCAGCGCACCGACGGCAAGCAGGGTGGAGAGGAAGTACTTCGCCCCTTCCAAGGGATACGACTTCCTTTTTTCTCATCCAGCCTCCTGTTTGCTGTTCATCTCAGCCATGAATGAACAGGAGTGTCATGGCCAGCAAGTATTCAGCGTGGCTGCAGGCCTTCCGCCAGAGGTCAAGAACACCATCCAGGACCTCCCGGGAACTAAAGGGGAAGGGGTTTTACTACTCCTGTTTCCTCATCCCAAAGGCAAAGGGGGGCCTTCGGCCCATTTTAGACCTTAGTGGGCTCAACAAGTTCTTAGTCAAGGTCCGCTTCCGCATGGTCTCGCTAGGCACTATTGTCTCGTCCCTGGATCCAGGGGATTGGTACGCTGCCCTCGATATGAAATATGCGTACTTTCACATCGCTTTTCACCCCGCTCACCGGTGGTTCCTGCGATTTGCCATAAACCAACACCATTACCAGTTTACGGTCCTCCCATTCGGTCTGGCGGCAGCCCCCCGCAAGTTCACGAAATGCATATCAGTAGTGGCAGCCTTTCTGTGAAAGAGGAGAATACGGGTATACCATACCTCGACGATTGTCTCCTCACGGGTTGGTCTGAAGAGGAGGTCTGCTCCCATCTGACGGTGGCCCTAGACACATTCCGCAAGCTGGGTCTTCTCGTCAGGGCCGGCTCCAGAGCCCAGCGGGGCAAGCACCCGCCTGGGGTGGCCCTTTCCCGGGGGGGCGGCAGGCTGGGCCGGCGGACCTGCCGCAGTCATGCCTGCGGGAGGTCCACCGGAGCCCCGGGAGCAGCGGACCTGCCGCAGGCATGACTGCGGACGGTTCGCTGGTCCGGCGGCTCGGCTGGACCTCCCGCAGGCATGACTGCGGACGGTTCGCTGGTCCCGCGGCTCGGCTGGACCTCCCGCAGGCATGCCTGCGGCAGCTCAACCGGAGCCGCCGGACCAGCGAACCGCCCGCAGCTGCGGGAGGTCCAGCCGAGCGACCAGCGGACCCTCCGCAGTCATGCCCGCGGGAGGTCCGCTGCTCCCGCGGCTCGGGGGCGCCTCCCGGGCATGACTGCTTGGGGCGGCCAAATTTGTAGAGCCGCCCATGCTTCTCGTCAATATACCCAAGTCTTCCCTGATACCAACCCAAAGGCTGGAGTTCATCGAGGCAGTGCTGGACTTGGTGCAGGCATGAGCGAGGCTTCCGGAATCCAGGTTCCTGGTCATCCAGCGGATCATAGACTTGATGCTAAGATTCCCCACTACCATAGCCAGATGCTGCCTGCAGCTCCTAGGGCACATGGCAGCATGCACTCACATAATCAAATACTCTCGACTACAGCTCAGGACTTTACAAGCATGGCTTGCCCAGTCGTATCGCCTGGGCAGAGATCCCCTAAACCTTATTATGAAAGTTCCGGACCAGGTGTTGGACTCCCTGCGCTGGTGGCTCAATCGGCCGGTAGTGTGCGAGGGTATCCCATTCGCCACACCACAGCCTGCTCTGATGCTTGTGACAGACATGTCAGACCTCGACTGGGGAGCTCACTTAGGGGACCTAAGGACACAGGGTTTGTGGTCCAAAGCCGAGATGTCGCTCCACATCAATGTGAAGGAACTCAGGGCGGTTCGTCTAGCCTGCCAAACCTTTCATGCTACTCTGGAAGGTCAGAGCATGACAGTTCTGGCAGACAACACCACTGACATGTTTTATATAAACAAGCAGGGCAGAGCCCACTCCTCTCCCCTCTGCCAAGAGGCCCTTCTCCTGTGGGACTTTTGTATAGCCTGCTCCCTTGGAGCGGGAGTCTGAAGTACGCCTTCCCTCCGCTTCCGCTCATCCACAGAGTCCTCCTCAAAGTTTGCAGGGACAAGGTGATAATAATTTTGATCTCCCCAGCTTGGCCTTGTCAGCACTGGTTTACAACCCTACTAGAGCTGTCAGTGGCCACCCCGATTGCCCTGCCCCTATACCAGGACCTCATCACACAGGACCACGGGCGCCTGCTCCACCCAGATCTGCAGTCTCTGCATCTCATGGCATGGAAGTACTCTGGTTAAACGCTGTGGAGAGCCAGTGCTCTCGTCTGGTACAGCAGATTCTCCTTGGCAGTAGGAAGCCTTCCAGTAGGGCGGCCTACCTAGCTAAGTGGAAAAGATTTTCCTGCTGGTTTGAGCCTAAGCAGATACAGCCACTCCAGGCCACTATTCCAGTCATCTTAGAATACCTCCTGCACCTCAAGCATCCTCAATCAGAGTACATCTAGCTGCCATTTCAGCGTTCCCCCCGGGAGAATCCGGATGCTCTATGTTCTCTAACTCCATGGTGGTGCGGTTCCTCAAGGGACTGGAGAGAGTTTTCCCCTTGTCACACCCACCGGTCCCTCCCTGGAACCTTAATCTGGTCCTTTCCAAGCTCCTGGGGCCCCCGTTCGAGCCCCTGGCTTCTTGCTCTCTCCTTCACCTCTCCTGGAAGGTGGTGTTCCTGGTGGCTATTATGTCAGTGAGGAGGGTATCCGAGTTGAGAGCCCTAACCTTGGAGCCTCCTTATACAGTTTTCTATAGGGACAGAGTACAACTAAGGCCACACCCAAAATTCCTCCCTAAGATAGTCTCACAATTTCATATGGGACAGGACATTTGTTTGCCAGTGTTCTTTCCTAAACCACACACAGACCTGAGTCACTGTAGCCTGCACACTCTGGATGTCTTGAAGGGCCCTGGCGTTCTATTTGGAGCGAACTAAACCTTTCCGCAAGTCGACACAGTTGTTTGTCGCCATAGCCGATAGAATGAAAGGGCTTCTGGTCTCGGTACAACATATATCATTGTGGATTGCAGACTGCATCCGCACTTGCTACGAGCTTGCCAAGGTTCCAGCCTCGGTGATCACTGCTCACTTGACAAGGGCACAAGCGTCCTCAACAGCTTTCCTGGCGCACATCCTGATCCAGGAGATGTGTAAAGCAGCCACCTGGTCAGTGGTGCACACATTCACAGCCCACTGTGCAGTCAACCAGCAAGCCAGAGATGATGTGGTGGTTGGCAGGGCTGTTCTTCAATCAATTGCTCCATGACTCCTACCCTCCTCCTATGGTAAGGTTGAGAGTCACCTAATGTGGAAGAAACATGAACAAGCACTCGAAGAAGAAAAAATGGTTACCTACCTTTCGTAACTGTTGTTCTTCGAGATGTATTGTTAACGTCCATTACACTTCCCACCCTCCTTTCCCTCTGTCGGAGTCTCCAGCAAGAAGGAACTGAAGAGGGGTTGGGTCGGCAGGGGCATATATGCACCAGCATGGAGGCGCTACTCTGGGGGCTCCCCTGCCGACCTGATGGGAGCCACTAAGGGAAAAAGTTTCCATGGCGTGCATGCACCTAATGTGTAATGGACGTGAACAACACATCTCGAAGAACAACAGTTATGAAAGGTAGGTAACCGTTTTTTCTAATCTTTCTGTTAGAACTGATGTTCTAATTCTTGTTCATCATTGGATCAAAAAGGTATCATGGTTAGTGTCTGAGAAAATAACTCCTGCAATAGATTACCTTTCAGTATTACCTCTCCAGACAGACACTCAGGCATATAAAAAATATAAGAATTTTTATCATTATGCTATTGTATCTCCTTTCTTTTTCTGACAAATCACAGCTGAGATCAACCTAGGTGCTTGAGCTCCTTGGTATCAACAGGTGGGAGCTGCCAATAGGATGTTCTCCATAACACCTCCTTTGTCTTTGGAAATGGCTTCTGACCTTGATCTGATCTTGCTTAAATCTGTTGATCATAAGTAAGGCTACATTTTAGTCAAAGGTATTTGTAGTAAAAGTCACGAACACGTCATGGGCAGTAAACAAAAATTCACCACCTGTGACCTGTCCATGACTTTTACTAAAAATACCCGTGACTAAAACTTGCAGGGGGCTGCCCGGGGGTTGAAGCCAGCACACAAAGCCACCTGGCCACGCTTCCGCCTAGCATCTGAGCGAGGGGGATGTCACTGCTTCTGGGGAGCCCCCCAGGTAAGCTCTGCCCAGAGCCTGCCTCACCCCATCCCGTGCCCCAATCCCCTTCCCCCCTCCTACACCCAGACTCTGCTGCTGGGGAGGAGAGGGTACAGGGGCCCAAGACTGCCCCAGTGGCTGGTGCAACTGGCGCAGGGGCTGCCTGAGCTGCCATGACTTCTGTGACTTCCGTGACAAACTGACAGCCTTAATATAAGTGCTTATCTTCTTAGGGAGGGTGTTTTTTTGGGGGGGGAGTGGCATATTCCTTCACAGATAATTTTTAAGGAGCATGAGCTACGTTTTCTTTTAAGAAATAAAAATACTTGATTGGTTGCTTTTCTATATGGTTGAGCTAGCTTCTTATTTTATTTTTATATTGAACTGGGCTTTTAGACAGTAGCCAGAGGTACTTAGGACCTAAGGGTTAGCATCTTTTTCTGTCCTAAATCTAAAATAATATAGTTGAACTGAATTGAGTTCTCTTTATAGTATTTGAAAGTTGTTGTATATTGATGTTTGTAGGTTTCTGTACTATGGGAGAAGTTGTTGAAGTGGTGGTATCTATTCCACATATGTTTATTTAATGGCTATAAAAGTTATGACCTAATATATTGTTTTGTTTGCAGCTACATCAAAATGCTGCATAAGCAACATCTTTCATACCTTGTTGGAATTTTACATGATGACAGTTCCTCAGTGTTACAATATTTTTATTTCAGAGTGGTAGCCATGTTAGTCCGTATCAGCAAAAAGAAAAAGGAGTACTTGTGGCACCTTAGAGACTAATATTTTTATTGTGTTTTTTGTTGTTTCCTTACAGTTCAACTTTGTGGGAAAACTTTTGGGTCCACGTGGCAATTCACTGAAACGTTTACAGGAAGAAACATTGACAAAAATGTCTATATTGGGAAAAGGCTCCATGAGGGACAAAGCCAAGGTAAACCAAATAGCTGAAACATTTTAGTGCATAGTATACCATGGTACGTGGCTTCCTTTAGTCTTCCCAGCACAGTTTGGGAAAGTGGAAAAAGCCCAGAACCACCAGAAAATGAATATAAAACAAAGCATATGTGAGCCAGATTCAGATGTGGTCTGTTTTTTCCATATGAACCCTCAGATTCTGCAGTGAACTCTATGCAAGCAAACCTCTAAATGTGTGAAGTCAGTGGGGCTCAGCACGGGCTTTTGGTTCTGCCCGCCACAAAACTCATCTCACTATTGGGGCCTAAGTCATGAACTTTCCAGAATGTTAAATGTCTGAGGAAATAATTTAATCACAGAAAGACCTAAAACTTGTAACGTGAATAGCCATTCAGAGACATTTGAAATAAAGACAATTATTTCATGTTAAACAAATGTAACAATAGAAGAGAAAAGGGGGAAGTTATTTAAAATCAAACTGTCTCAAAGAATGCAGGAAGGAAAATTAGACCACTGGCATATTGTGATGGAGTGCCTCCCAAGAAAATCATGAGATACTATGATGATGGCCTTCAGAAGTGCGTAGGTAGATGGTGATGTCAACTACACTTAAGTGTGGTTGTTAGGGTTGCCTGTTAGGAACATTTTTCCTTAATCAAAAAAAAATCAATGTGTAAAATATTAATATTCCCATGCAATATAGTTTGCATAGTCTGTTTAAATACAACTTTTGATGCATTTTATTTGCAGGGGGTTATATTATGTATAGTTTTTATTACAGTAGCACTTTGAGATGTGTGGCTTCTTATTAGTATCTTATTTATTAAACACACTGTGCAAATGGGCAGTAAAAATACATTCTCTAGCTCAAAAAGTTCAAAATTTAGCTATGTCAAAATGTAACAGATGGATGAGACAAATGGGCGTGGGGAGATGAATGAAAGGGTGAGGCCAAGTTTACTAGGAAAATATGTATTAAAATATTGGCTTACTGATTTGGTTCTGACATTTGGCAAATTTTCTTCTCTCTCTCTCTCTCTCTCCATTTTCTCATGGAGCAGATGCCATCTTGGCATTCTTTTTGTTCATTGGTTTGTGCATTTTTTGTTGTGTATCAGTATTATAATATCAACAGATTTCCTGGGGCAAGGTTTAACTGATCTATAATTCCCTCTCCTGGCTTTACATTGTTACAACAAAAATATTGTTGGTCTTATATTTATACAAAGGCCATTTTGGTTAATTTCACAGCAAAAGCAATTTGTTTTTTGTTGTAAAGGGAAAGGCCTAAGCCAAAAGGTTCAGATCCAAAATTATATCTCCGAGTTTGTGGGAAGGATGTCTGAATCAGGCATTTAGTTCAGGCCCATTTCTATTTTAAGAAAAACTGATATTTATAATCTAGATTTCCAGGGTCAGGGCCTATTATATTAATTTAGATGGAATGTATGTGTCAAAAGTGTTCACATAACCCAGTTGCTGTCCAATATTAAACAGTGTTAAATAAGATCAGGAGTTTGGTATACAGAGACCTCAGTCTGCTTAGTATCATGGTAAACACACCATTAAAAATCCATGTAACCTTTATTAAAGATATAGAGAAGAAGGAAAAACAGCTTGAAATATAAAGTTGTACAGTTGTATTTCAAGAGGCCATTATGCTGGTGCAACCCTTATATACATGGATATTGCATTTTGTAATACATTTTATTATTCTTGTGTACTTACATAGCATTCATTTTTATAAGTGTACAATGTGTCTTTTTAGTGATTTAGACTTGCATGATAAATTCTGTTTTTTTTTAAATGGTATGGTTTTAGTGATTTCCTTCCTACAAAAACAATGTTTCCCTTCTTTGGGCATAGGTACAAATCTGATTTTTGTAGTAGGTCAGAAACTGATCCTCAGAGAAATCTAACTGTAGAGGTGGCATTTAGTAAATGAGTGTCACTTAGGGAGTTGCATTCCAAAAATATGAACACAAACACAATATTTCTTCTTCATATTTGATATAGAAATGTCTCTCAAGAGTGCGTTGTCCTATAATTATCTTATGGATTTCACCCTTTCCTTTGAATCATCTGCTGTTGGTTGCTGTCAGATAATCATCATCCAGACATGGTCTGGCGATTCCTGTATAGTAGTATTCCTACTAATGATGCCACTAGCCAGAGGTACTAGATTTTCATTTTCATGATCAGCAAATTCAAATGAAAAAAAATCAGGGATGTGTGTATACTATCACTGATAACAAAGTCCTGGAGGACAAAATTAAGAGTTTTGCTCTCATTTCTTAGACATTCATGATGTTTAGCAATATTACATACATTTAACAAAAGTACATACTTTTTGTTGAGTAGAGTGTTCTGAAAGATCAGCTGGTGGGATGGCAATTTTTACCTAAATGTTCTCTATGGTAGTATATTACCGAAGTCAGAATTTTTGAACCTTTTGCTGCTGATCACAACTTTCCAACCTGTCAAATAATGGTAGATTAAAGATGGAAGATCCTTAAATCTGTTTTTGTGGTTTTTGTTTTTTTTTAAAGGAGGGTAAAATAATATTTACCTTCCTTTGTAAAGTATTTTAAAATCTGTGTATGAAAAGCACTAGAAGTGTTACGTGCTAAACCAGTTTGTATTTATTTATCAATCAGATTAATGAGTTCAATGTTTACAATTTTAAATATTTTCTATATTAAATGTAATACAGTGCTCTCATCCAATAACCAGTGGCCAGTATTGACAACGCTGAAGAGATTAAATAGTAAAGACTGATTATGAAATCTGCACTGAATTTAAGATATCTGCAAGAGGAAGAGCTTAACTTCTGAGATTACATTTTTATTTTTCTGAGGTATAATTTAAAAATACAGATTACATTGTGTGCAAGGAAAAAGCACTTAGCAGTGGGTGAGTGGTTATAGTCCTGATCTGAGCAATGTAGGTTGTTTTATTTCAAGGGTCTAATACATCAATTATGTTTTTCTGAAAGGTCTAATACATCCAAGCACTATGCACACTACTGTTATCAGTTCCAATTATTAAGTTTTTAAATCCTTTAGCCAACAAGTTTCCTAGGGATGAAATTTAGCATATGAGCTCTCTGTATGAGGAAACTTTGCTTACTGTGATTTTAAACAAACTTTGTTGAAATCTACTTAATCACGTTAAAATTAGGCTGATTAAATCCCTTTTGTTTTGTACTTTGAACCTGCTACCACCCAAAGAATCCTAGATATTTTCCATCTTTCTTCTAAGTCAAGTCATATAGTGTTATGCAGGATTATTCACTATCATGTTTTCCAGTGGTATGTTCACTCTTAAATTATTCAAGAGTTTCTGCTGTTTCCCACAGGAGACTATTATACAGTCTAATCATTCTCAGTTAAGTTTGTGATATCCAGCTTAAATTCCTCAATTTTTAATTTAATTCATGGTGCTCTCACCTGTACCCTTTGGACCACGCTAAATGACTCATAAGCAGAAATTTTCTTTAGCATTTTGAGCAGTCTGATTTGTTAAACTAGCTTAAAAGGATCCCACCCCCCCTTTTTTTTTTAAGTTCTTAGCTAGAATGTTGTATTCATTGAGGGAGGTTTTTACTTTCTATTTTTGTGGTCCTTTCATCACTTGTATTGACAAGATGATGGTTAAGGCTGACAAGATTCAGCCAACTAATTATGATGTGTTAATTTTCTTGCTCTGAGTGCTCTATCAATAATCAGATTGCTTTGCTTTTCCAAACAATTTTGCAATATTCATATATTGTGTAAATTTGACAACATAAAGATTACCTACAATAAGCTAGAACTGATTGTCATAACTTTAACTCATAATTATGACACAGAAGGAACAAATAAGAAAGCTTTAATCTGTCATTAAAACTACTATTTGTGGACCTATTAAAAGAGAGATGTTTCAGCGCTATTCATTGCTTGTTTAAATAGAATAAATGTCAGGAATAGCATACTTTTTAGAGCCTCAGATATTTGACAGAAAATTTTTTCAAATCAAATTATATTGAATACTTAGATTAGCAGAATGTTTCACTGCTTGTCTAATAGCACAATGAAACCATACTTAGGCTGTTAGCAGTGCCTTTTGTTTTGGGATTTTAAAACACTCTGTTGTTTTTCCAATGCTTATTAAAAAGTCATCAAAACAAATTTCAGGCATAATTATGATTTTTAAATCGATGACGTCCTTTAAGCCTCTAAGCATTTCCAGAAATTTCTGTTTCCAGAAATTTGAGCATACACAGATTGAACTGAGTGCTCATCCACTTAATGAAGATTATGCACTCTCTGCAGCCAGCCTAGAATTAGGTTGGAGCAAGAGGAATAAATAGAGCAAACCCCCCAATGTTGAAACAGTAAATAGGACAAAGATTTTTTTTTCATGTTGCTCACAAATACTGCTAGTTTATTTCAATCAAGTCAAAACAATGGAAACAATTCTGTCTGTTAGAGGAACCAGTAATTGTCTCAAGGTAGAAATCTTATCTATTAATTTTCTCTTGAGTAATATATACTTCATAAAACATTCTTTGATAGGCAAAATAGCAATATTGTAAAGTTTCATTGACTCTGAGTACAGTAGAGAATATTAATTTATAATTTCCAGTTATGTTTCCATTTAGTATTTGAAGCAAAAAGTGAATGAACTATATGTATATGGCAAACATCTCAAATACAAGTTCATTTTACTTTTTTTTTTCTCTCTTTTTATGATTATATTTGTTACAGTGAAATTTTCTGTCCTTCCCAGGAAGAAGAGTTGAGAAAAAGTGGGGAAGCAAAATACTTCCATCTAAATGATGACCTGCATGTTCTAATTGAAGTATTTGCCCCACCAGCAGAGGCATATGCCAGAATGGGACATGCTTTGGAAGAAATCAAGAAGTTCCTTATCCCTGTTAGTACTGTAATCTTATACTATTATTTACTAATTCCGCCTCTTTAATGTGCAATCTAACCTAAACCTCTCTCTTAGGTTTTAAAGGATGTGTACCATAACTCATTTGAGAGATCATTTGCACTAGATGTGAATGAATAATTGTGATATTCCCATGTAAAATAAAACATTTTGATATGTGTATATTAATAGGAAGGCAGCATGATCATTAGTGGGTAGGACACTGGACTGGGAATCAGGAAACCTGTATTCTATTCCCGGCTCTGACATTTAATGTGCTGTGTGACTTTGGTCAAGTCAGACCAGCTCACTGTGCCTCAGTTTCCCCATATGTAAAATGGGGACTTATACCTTCCTTTGAAAAGCACTTTTAGATGTATGGATGAAAACCGTTATATGTGAGCTAAGTTATTTATTACTGGTGGTATGTCTGTTTCCCAATAAGTCATCCTAATTATATTTTTGATTTAGCTACTTCTGTTTTAAAATTGAATGTAATTTAGAGTCAAAAATACATTGTCAAAACAAATTAGGTAGAAATTGAATTGATTTTAAACTTCAGTTTTATAATCAGGTTTGTCAATATAGCTTTAAAGGTACTTTTGGTTTCTTAGAGTAGTAAAACACAAGGAGATTCAGATGGCCCTGGTAACTTGGGTTTCTTCATGTAGGCTGTTAAGGAAGTCCTTAGAAAGTATGGGAAATATGCAGACACATGATTTTGCTTGCTTTTAGGTGGTGTAAGATGCAGGTGCGAGCAAATTTGCACTTTAATTCAAAAAGTGGAAATCCATAAAAAAAAATGTCCAATTTCAAATGACAACTGGGTGAAGGCAAATTAGACATGGTTACCTTATCTGCAAATAAGGGTACAATATTAACAGTTATAGGTAAAATGCCATAGATGATAATAGCTAGATAATAAAATGGTTATTTATCTAAACATTGTTCTTATTTTGCTAGATCAAATTATGTTTAAGTTAAGTTATAATGGATTTCGGTAAACATATGCATGAACTTTAAGTTTTCAAATAATTACACGACAAAATATTTTGAAAAAATCAGTTCCTCTCCTTTACTTTCCTGATAAGATCTTAATTCAGGTGATGTTTCCTTTGGTACAGATTATTGTGTTATGTGTTTAGAGAGTACCTGAACTGTTGCAGGAAAACACTGAACTCTTATATCAGATCTTAGTAGATAAAGAGCCTTCTTTAGAGATACAACCCACACAGCATTCTTACTCTTGGATTTTTTTTTCCAAGTGTGAGCTATGGGAACTTACTTAATTTATTTGTCATCACTGAGAGTCTTCTTTGAAGTTTCATCACTTGCTATTGTTATGTATTTGATTTTGTTCTTAAGTGCAGGTGAGGCAGAATTTGCTCCCACTTTCAGTCCTCAGCATTGAGGTTTGATACACCTACATGCTGTCTTTTTTTTAATTGAGCCTGTTATGATAGGGATGCTACTAAAACTGTGCATATCTAAAGTGCATAGAGAGTGTTAGTGTTCTGTGATGCATGTAGAAGACAAAATTTACAATGTGAGTGACTCACTGCCACCGCATAGTGGAGATAAGCTCTTTGCCTGTCTAAGGTAATGAGATATTCTGACAAAAGTTGGCTTCTGGTGGATGTTGTTTAATGTTTATGATTATGAAGCTTGAAAGGAGTCACTCAAGCACGTCTATGTAGCTCAGTAGTTCTTCTTCGAGTGATTGCTCCTATCCATTCCATGTAGGTGTGCGCGCCGCGCGTGCACGGTTCTTCGGAACATTTTTAGCCTAGCAACTCCGGCGGGCCGGCTGGCGCCCCCTGGAGTGGCGCCGCCATGGCGGCGGATATATACCCCAGCCGGCCCGTCCGCTCCTCAGTTCCTTCTTTCCGCCCGTGACGGCTAGTAGGAACAGTGGAGTGATCTGCTTTCCTCCACAGCCTTAGCGTTCTCCGATCGTTAGTGTATATAGTTATCATAGTTGTTAAGTTTTGTTAATAGTTCTATAGTTAGTGTTACGATAGTCATTAGGGAATTAGAGGGGTTAGCCCTCTTCTTCCGCCCCGGTGCGGGCTTATGCCCGGACCGGCGGGTTTCAAGCCCTGCGCGGCTTGCCAGCGGTCTATGCCGGTGAGTGACCCGCACGACTCCTGCCTCCGCTGTCTTGGAGAGGCACACCGGTCGGACAAGTGCCCCATTTGCGTCGCTTTCAGGCCTCGCACGAGGAAGGAGCGGGACTCAAGGTTGAAACAACTCCTCATGGAGTCGGCCCTCCAACCTCCGGCACCAGCACCGGCGGCGCCAAAGACTGCCTCAGCTAGCAGCGCGCCGACCACACCCAGCCGCCCCGGTGCCGATGATGCATCTCGGCACCCGGCACCGAAGACCCGGCACCGCTCCATCTCCCCGGGAAAGAAGCGCAAAGTGCCGAAGACGGTCTCGGACAAGCACAAGAGACCGTTAGCCCAGCCGCCTCCGACTGTAACGGTGCAGGCTGAGGCTGTGCACAAAACGTGCACCGTGCTGTCGACTCCGGCGCCGCAAGGCCCGTCGAGTCCGGCACCGCCCGGCTCCCCGGTACCTACCGAGGAGGAGCTGAGGCTGCCGTCCACGCCCGAGGCGTTCGCGACGGCAAGACATTTGATTGACCTTACCGCTGATGCAAGCGCTCAGCTGCCGGTGCCACCGGTGCGGACTCTCAAATCTATTGGGAAGCCACTTATGATGCGCCCCCCGTCCCCGGGCCTCCGAGCTGATCGCAGCACCGCCGCCAGATCTCGGTCCCGATCTCGCTCACGGCACCGCTCTCCACCGCACCGGGCACGACGATCCACGTCGAGACGACGCTCCCTGTCTCCTCGCCGGTCGCAGTCCCGGTACCGCTCCCAGTCGCGGTACCGGTCGCACTCCCGGCGACATTCCAAGTCCCGGTCGCCGACTCGCCGGCACCGCACCAGGTCCGGCTCCAGGCACCGCGAGAGGCGTCGAGACTCTCGCAGTCGCTCCAGGCGCCGCCGCACGCGGTCCAGATCCGCATCCCGGCACCGTCGGTCGAGCTCCCGGCGCCGTCGGTCGAGCTCCCGGCGCCGTCGGTCGAGCTCCCGGCGCCGCCGGTCGAGCTCCCGGCACCGCCCCACGCGCAGGTCCCGTTCGCCGGCTACACCACGTGACGACCGGCACCGTCCGTCGGCACCGCGGGGGCACTTTACTCCGGCACCGGACGTCCGCCCGGCCACCGCTTCGGCCCCCCCCTGGCCATCAAGAGAGCCCTCAGTCGCTTCCCCTAGGGGCAGCGCAATTGACTTCCGGGCGGGGTCCCTCCCACCAGAACATGGACCTCAACAATGGGGATTTTGGGTGCCTTGGGCCGAACATGAACAGGGGCCTCCCCTTCCGCCGCGACAGCCAGGCTCGGTGCGCTCGGTACCGGTAGCCACGGTCAGCAGGCCACCTCCGTCCCCCACTCCACAGGCCGCCGCTCATGGCACGCACTTAGAGCATGAAACGCGGGCACCTATTCCCGCAGACACGGAGCAGGCACCGGAAGAAGTGCTGCCGGGTCCTTCCTCATCCTCCTCCCCCGATGAGGCGGTGGCAGGGGCGTCACCGTCGGAGCCTCCGCCGATCGACCTCAAGGCTCACCAGGACCTTCTCAGAAGGGTAGCTAAGGCCATCAACCTACCCGTGGAAGAAGTCCAGGAGGTCGATGACCCCATCACGGACGTGGTGGGGGCGGAGGCCCCCGTGAGGGTGGCGCTCCCCTTCATCCGGACAATTCAAAAGAACAATGCCGCTATCTGGCAGTCGCCCTCTTCCGTCCCGCCTACAGCGCGCGGGGTTGAGAGGAAGTACTCGGTCCCCCCGAGGGGGTACGAATACCTTTACGTTCACCCGGCCCCGGACTCTCTAGTTGTCCAATCTGTCAATGACCGGGAGCGACACGGACAGCCCGCCGCTGCGCCAAAGTCGAAGGAGTCCAAGCGCATGGACTTGTTAGGCCGGAAAATTTACTCAGCGGGCGGCCTCCAACTCCGCATCGCCAACCAAATGGCCCTGCTCTCGAGATATACATTCAACATCTTGGGCTGCCTAGGGAAATTTGCAGAGCTCACCCCGCAGGATTCCCGCTGAGAATTCTCGGCACTGCTGGAGGAAGGAAAGCTGGCTTCCCGAACCTTAATTAAGGCAGCGGTAGACGCAGCGGACTCGGGGGCCAGGACCATAGCGTCAGGGGTAACCATGCGACGCATTGCATGGCTTCAGTCCTCTACTCTGCCGCCGGAGGTCCAATACACGCTCCAGGACCTTCCTTTTGAGATGCAGGGTCTATTCTCAGAAAAGACTGATACCCGCATTCAGACCCTAAAGGACGGCAGAGTGGCGATCCGCACATTAGGAATGCACATGCTGGCCACCCAAAGGCGTTCCTTCCGGCGTCAACCTTATCGCCCCTTTCAACACAACTGACCTCGCCCGCCTAACAATAGGCGCTCAGCCCCCTTCCGCTGCAGACCATCGGGCGGGTGGCGTAATCAAGCCCAGGGATCGTCCAAGGCCCCTCAAGACCCAAAGACGGCCTTTTGATGGGACGCCCGAGGGCCGCTCACCACTCTCCAATCAGGATCCACCCCTTCTGTTTTCCGATCGCCTTTCCTGCTTCCTCCAGGCGTGGTCATCTATAACATCAGACAGTTGGGTCCTCAGCACTGTCCAATACGGCTACCGCCTACAGTTCATTTCGCCCCCTCCCTCCCACCCACCCTCCCTGTCCCTCTTCAGGGACCCCTCTCACGAGCAAGTCCTCTTACAGGAGGTCCAATCTCTGTTGAGCGTGGGTGCCATCGAGGAGGTGCCTCCCAGCAGGCGAGGCAGGGGATTCTATTCCAGATACTTCCTCATCCCCAAGGCGAAAGGAGGCCTTCGTCCCATCTTAGACCTCCGGGAGCTCAACAGATACCTGTGCAAGCTCAAGTTTCGAATGGTAACCTTGGGGTCCATTATCCCTTCCTTGGATCCTGGAGACTGGTTTGCTGCCCTCGACATGAGGGATGCCTACTTTCATGTGGCAATCTACCCCCCCCACAGACGCTTCCTGCGCTTCATGGTCAACGGAGCTCATTACCAGTTCGCAGTGCTCCCCTTCGGCCTCTCCACCGCGCCGAGGGTATTCACCAAGTGCATGGCGGTCGTCGCCGCAGCCCTCCGCCGTCGTCGCATCCACGTCTACCCATATCTCGACGACTGGCTGATTCGGGGCCGCTCCCAAGAGCTGGTGGCGAATCAGGTGACCGAGATTCTACATCTGTTCCGGTCTCTCGGCCTGCTTGTCAACACCGAGAAGTCCCTCTTAGTTCCAGCGCAAAGAGTGGAGTTCATAGGAGCGGTCCTCGACTCCAATCTGGCCAGAGCTTGCCTCCCTCGCACTCGGCACGAGACGTTGGCCTCCCTCATTCGGGAGCTGCAGGCCTTTCCGACGACAACGGTGCGATCCTGCCTCCGCCTCCTGGGTCACTTGGCAGCGTCCACATTTGTGACCGCACACGCCAGGCTGCGACTTCGCCCATTCCAAATGTGGTTGGCGTCGGTGTACCGCCCTCATCGCGATCCCCTAGACATGGTGGTAACGGTGGCAAAGCCCGCTCTCCAGACGCTCACCTGGTGGCTGGACCCGGAAATGGTCTGCGAGGGAGTTCCGTTCCGCCCGCCTCGCCCGTCAATCACCTTGACGACGGACGCCTCGGCGCTGGGCTGGGGGGCTCACGTAGGAGACCGACACACCCAGGGTCTCTGGTCACCCCAGGAGCTCTCCCTCCATATCAACGTCCGGGAGCTGAGAGCGATCCGCTTAGCTTGTCTCGCCTTTCGGGCTCACCTGCAGAACCGCTGTGTAGCGGTCTACACGGACAACACCACAGCCATGTTTTATGTCAACAAGCAGGGCGGGGCGCGGTCCTCCCCACTTTGCAACGAGGCATTGCTCCTCTGGGATTTCTGCGTAACCCACTCGATTCGCCTCGAAGCGTTTTTTCTGCCAGGAGCGCAGAACACGTTGGCCGACCGCCTCAGCAGGTCCTTCGCCTCTCACGAGTGGTCCCTTCGCCCAGATGTGGCTTATTCCATCTTCCAGAGGTGGGGCTTTCCCCAGATAGACCTCTTTGCTTCCCGGTCCAACCGCAAATGCCACAGGTTCTGCTCCTTCCAAGGTCAAGCTCCAGGCTCCCTCTCAGATGCGTTTCTCCTGTCATGGACAGAGCCTCTTCTCTACGCGTTTCCTCCGTTTCCGCTCGTCCACCGAGTGTTACTCAAGATCCGGAGAGACAGCGCCCGCATCATACTCGTCGCTCCGGCCTGGCCGAGGCAGCACTGGTATACCCTGCTGCTCGAGCTGTCGGTTCGGGAACCCATTCCCCTTCCGCTGTGGCCGGACCTCATAACCCAGGACCTCGGCAGGCTTCGTCACCCGAACCTGCAATCGCTGCATCTTACAGCTTGGTTCCTGAGTGGCTAACCGACGCAGAGAGGGATTGCTCCGCAGCGGTGCAGCAAGTTCTGCTCGAAAGCAGGAAACCTTCAACGCGAACTACTTACCTCGCCAAGTGGAAGCGCTTTGCCCTCTGGTGCGACCAGAGAGGTATCAACCCTTTCTCGGCCCCCATCCAGACTGTCCTCGACTACCTTTGGTACCTCAAAGGTCAAGGTCTTGCAATCTCGTCCCTCAGGGTGCACCTGGCAGCGCTGTCAGCATTTCGACCAGCTATAGGAGGTCGCTCGATCTTCTCCAACCCGATGGTATCACGATTCCTTAAAGGGTTAGACCGTCTCTACCCGCAGGTGCGTCCTCCTGCTCCGACATAGGATCTTAACCTGGTCCTCGCCCAGCTCATGGGCCCACCCTTCGAGCCCCTCGCTACGTGCTCTCTCCTCCATCTTACCTGTAAGACGGCCTTCCTCGTGGCGATCACATCCGCCAGACGGGTCTCAGAGCTCCGCACCCTGACGGCGGGTCCCCCATATACCGTCTTTCACGGGGACAAGGTGCAGCTCCGACCACACCCGGCCTTCCTCCCCAAGGTGGTGTCGGCCTTCCATCTCAACCAGGAGATCTTCCTCCCGGTCTTCTTCCCGAAGCCGCATGCCTCGCCTCGGGAACAGCAGCTGCATACCCTCGACGTCCGCCGAGCACTCGCGTTCTACATCGACCGCACGAAGCCTTTTCGGCGTTCGTCCCAGCTGTTTGTGGCAATAGCTGACCGCATGAAAGGCGAGCCGGTTTCCTCGCAGCGGATTTCTTCCTGGGTGACGTCCTGCATCAGAACGTGTTACGAGCTTGCTCGCGTTCCCCCGTGCCGACTCACCGCACACTCGACGAGGGCACACGCCTCATCGGCCGCGTTCCTGGCCCATGTCCCCATCCAGGACATCTGTAGAGCGGCCACCTGGTCTTCAGTCCATACCTTCGCTTCCCACTACGCGTTGGTGCACCAGTCTTGAGACGACGCAGCCTTCGGCTCTGCGGTATTACACTCCGCCACGTCTCATTCCGACCCCACCGCCTAGGTAAGGCTTGGGAATCACCTACATGGAATGGATAGGAGCAATCACTCAAAGAAGAAAAGACGGTTACTCACCTGTAGTAACTGGTGTTCTTCGAGATGTGTTGCTCCTATCCATTCCAATCCCGCCCTCCTTCCCCACTGTCGGAATAGCCAGCAAGAAGGAACTGAGGAGCGGACGGGCCGGCTGGGGTATATATCCGCCGCCATGGCGGCGCCACTCCAGGGGGCGCCAGCCGGCCCGCCGGAGTTGCTAGGCTAAAAATGTTCCGAAGAACCGTGCACGCGCGGCGCGCACACCTACATGGAATGGATAGGAGCAACACATCTCGAAGAACACCAGTTACTACAGGTGAGTAACCGTCTTTTCTCTCTCTTCTGCACCACTGGGGTACAAGCACAAATTCCACTGCCCTATTGGAACTTAGAGCCACAGCAGAATGCCATTACCTGGAGCAGAGTGAACATCTTAAATGTCAGAGAGACACTGGTGGTGCCTGGAGTTGGGGAGATTGTACTGTTACTCCAGAATGCAGTGGTTTTGTTACCCCAAAATTTGATCAAGCTAATTGCAACCATATTGTGTGCATTCAGCCACAATGAATGAATGAAATATAGAACATTACATAGTTTAAAGTTTAATTTGAATAAGCAGGGCTTCCGGAGGCAAGGTCAAAAGTAGCTGCAGGGTTGCAGTTTTCACTAATCAGAATGGGAGGAGATAGAACAAATTGAGACTGAAATAAAATAAGTGGATGGGGACCTTGAGTTAGGGTGCCTTTGATATAGAAGCTTATTATGACTAAGATTGTTAGGAATGTTTTGTTGATGAGTAGTTTGTTAATGTTAGGAGAACTGATGACCCAGTAGGGGTCACTATAAGGTATGTGTTTTGTAAAAAATAGTTCTCAAAAGTCTAGATAATAGAGTGTGCTTTAGAGTGAGCTCTCTGAAGCTATCTTGAGAGACTTTCCTGACACCATACTCCCCTGTGGGGAAGCTACAACCATCACGGACCTGCTGCTAACTACTCAATACCATCTCAGATTCTGTATAATTGCTTGGGATGTTCTAAACTTAGTGCTTGTGTGTGTGTGTGTGTGCGCTTAAATCTAAGAAATAGTAGTTTTAGATCAGAGCACCCTTGTATCAATTTTTCATCAGCCGGAAGTGCTGTGTTCCCATTGATTTATTCCTGATACCACCTAGAGTGAAATTGTGAAGTTACCACTGCTTTGGGTTCTGAAAACCCTGGGTAACAGTACGTTGGTGACATACCTTGGAGGAGGCACCATGTGCAAAAATAAATGAAAATTCAGTGTCTTTGAAATCGGTGCAACTCAGCAGTGGATGCATACCTTGAAGTGCCTCTGGTGTGGAGGAGATTTGTTTTTTGTCACATAAGGCCTAGATGCAGCATGGATGTTACTGGGTGTATGGAACAGCATATAGTTTCCAGTTTACTTCTGTTGTCTGATCTATTGGTTAAGTATTATTTAGAGTTTGCAATTTAACATGATGTGTTATTGCGCTGGTCAGGTACCTGTACATTAGTCACAATATTAGAGTGAGGGCCCTGGTGTATCAGAGAGAGACTCGCACTTAGGGAAAACAATTTCTGATTTCGTAATACACCTCTACCCCGATATAACGCGACCCGATATAACACAAATTTGGATATAACACGGTAAAGCAGCGCTCGGGGGGGGCCTGTACGCTCCAGCAGATCAAAACAAGTTCGATATAATGCGGTTTCACCTATAACACGGTAAGATTTTTTGGCTCCCGGGGACAGCGTTATATCGGGGTAGAGGTGTAGTTTTATTAGCACAATGAGCAATATCACAAACACTACAACTCAGCAAAATAGATAATGCCGAATTCAGCATTCATGTACTCACATCATTCTTTGGGGGAGCCCAATAGTAGGTGAGATGACCCACAAGTTGTCCTTGGACTTGTAGATTCCCGGAAATATCGCAGGGGTCCACAGGTAGAGTACTAACTTTATAATAGGTTATGACAACACTCCCTATTCCTCATGCATATGCAATAGGGCTTTCAACCTCTTTTCCTTACCTATACTACCTCACCCTACTAAAGTTGGGGTGCTCTTCTCCCATAGGTTACTAGGCCATTTACCTCAAGCTTATTAGCATATATTTTAGTTACGATGGCATTATTATCTGCTGATGCTTCTGATTTAAAATATTAAAAGCTGGTCCAAATAGGTATGTTGTGGTTACCTGTCAGCTGTTTAGGATCAGTTACTTAATGCAGCACTCTATCTTGTGACAACTTATGATATAGGGTCACTTACTGGTTAGTTGGTTATGTCAAATCTTTAGACCTTAGGCCTCAGTTAGTTTAGCTAAGCTATTATTTTTTGCGTTAGTGCATTACTCCATACCTATACCTTGCCTAGCGTATGTCTGCATATCTATAGCAATAACTGGCGACAGTTCAATGCTCTAAATGTGGGGTACTCCTTGGAGCATCTGTTCCTCTTGGTTGGCAGTACCTTCCTGTGCTTGCCCTTCCAAATGTTTCCAAGGTGAGAGACTGTCTTTGAACGTTGGCTGACTTCCAGTATGTTAGAGATTCTGCATCTGGCGACTCTAAAAGTTCAGACTCTGTAAAGGACTGTACCTCAGCAGCGCTACAATAGCATTGTGTATACTTGTGAAATTCTTAGTTGTAATGGCAGCCTGCCTGAATGGTTTCTTTTCTTGATGGCTGGCTGATCAGGCAGACCAGCATGGAAGGAACCACTTGGATTTATCTGTACGTATTTATAAAGTACCTTATCATCACAGTGTCTAAACACTATACTAAATTTGTGTCAAATCTTGGATGAATGGGAGACCACACAGCGGAACTTTGCACTTAGAGAGTTTGCTCTCTCCAAGAACAGTTACTCTTGAATATTCCAGAGATGAGAGCAATCAGTCATGCTGTCCTAAATAGATCTCATGTCTAAATGAACAACCTGAACATCATGTTCTAGATAAATAAGAAGGCACCAGATTATAACCCCCGTGTCAGAAAGTCATACAGATATGCCATACTTGCAAGGTATTTTGGATTGCCACTAATCCAAACATAAGAACATAATTACATTTAGTTAACAGACGATAAACTCTATTTCTTGAATCAGTAGTGATGGATGAAATATTCTTCGAGTGGGAGACAATGGAGGTAGATATTGTTGACTAATCTAATGAACAAGAAACTATTTGCACCTGGCACCAACAGAAGTCTGCTTGATAAGAAACACGATTTCCGTCCACTGGCGATGAAGGTATTTCCCACTGGTACACCTGGAGCAAAGGCATTCATTAACCTCAGTGGAGAAGTTGTTCTATGAGTCTACTAGCACCTTAAGGGATGAGACTGATATGCTTTTCAACTCAGCAGTGGCTGATCCTATCATGCTGAGTATGGAAAGATGAAGACTGAGAACCAGAGCAACCTTTCTCCTTTCATCCCTAATTATGTGGTTTATTTTTTTTCATAGAAGATTGCAAGAGATGGGATTGAACCTTGCCTGTGCTGAGCTCAGGTAGTACAAAATGACCTTTTGTTAGATCTGGGGTCAAGCCCATGTTGTCTTAAGTCCTCTTGGCTTTTCAAAAGGAGTCTAACAGAAGGACTAAAAATCTACATTTTAAAAACTGAGTAGTCATTTTGGGTCGCACACGAGAGAAGCTGTCCACCTCCTAAAATCCAATCAAGTTTGTTTTTGTTCAGAAGCAGTGTTTAACCTAATTGTAGTTTATTTGCTACAAAGCCTAGTGTGGCTTTCTTGGCAAATTGAGCTATCACTTGTCTTTCAGGAAAAATAATTGCCTTCAGATGCTCTGGTTATAACCTGAAGCTTGCAAACATTATTCTTTTTCTTAAAATCAAATCAAACTCTGGCTTGCAACTGCTGTAACTGCTGCTGCTAAGTTAGCAAGGCTCTAGAAGTTGCTAAGTAGACTATTGTGGCTTGGCTGGAAAAGTAAATTGCTTACTTTTCATTCTGGCACAGAGGACTGCCTTTCAAATAACTCACTAGTACCGAAAACCCCAGTACAACCTCTCTGCTCTCAAGTCCTTATACATCCATGATCCAAGCATTAGCAGAGAACATTGGCAGAAATGATGATGATCATCCCTAAGCATAATCAGCAATATTCGTCTCTACAGTTTCAACACTTTCTCCCCAGAAATTGTCTTTGTGGCTGAAATCAAGGCCTAATTCATTCCCCTCTGACTTCAGGTTTTGGACTATTGTACCAATTGTGTCTTCTCCTTCTGCTCTGCTCATGTCTCCTCGTTCCCCTTCTCTTAGCAGCTGAGATCTCTTTTCTTCTTTCCCACTCAACTGCTCTGATCTCCCTCCACCCTGACTGGGAGGGCAGTATCTTTGTGCCTGTTATCACTTATCCCACTCCCAGCATTTCCTCATGTCTTTGTCAGGCAGAAAGGAAACCCGATACTCTTCACTTGCCAAGATAACATTGACTATTTCATTATTTGTATTACTGTAGCTCACAGGAAGTTTCTTCTCAGTCTTTGTTGCATAATGTAAGGTATTGCCCTTCATTCTGTCTCTGCCAGCTGTGCTATTAAACATTATGCTTTATATTTTGAGGTATCATTTGAGATATCTACTCTCCAGGAGTACAATTAATAGTGCAGATGGTATCTTATTTAAAAAAATGAAAATGTATATACCTGTAGTTCTGTTCTTTGAAGATTTCAATTCACCTTTCTTACTGCACTTTCAAGAACTGACTGAAAGCTGTTTAGGAGGCAGTGGCATTGGCACAGGCTACTGCCTCTTCATTATTATTATTTTTTTTTACCTTAAAGGCACTGACATTTGGAAGGATTAATATGGGAGCCTTATGCTCATCTGTCAGTGCCTTGATGGATTAAGAATGTGAATTATAAGCTTCTCTTATGCTGAAAATACAAGAACCAAGAAAGAGAGTCCTGTGAAATATAATTTAAAAAAAACAGATTATAGATTAGTATTTTACCCTTTCAATTTGCCTTTTAAAATAAATGGACTATAGAGAACTTCCTACATACACAAGTATACCCATGATTCTTGTTTTGTTTCCAGAATAAAGTCTCTAAAAAAACAATGATAGATTAACTGAATTAAGGTCAAAAGGGAACATTAGATCATCTAGTGAGTCTGGCCAATCTTCCCTCCCAGTTACACCTGAATGGAGCCCAATAACTTCTTCCTGAAAGGCATCCGGTCTTGATTTGAAGACCTCAAGAGATGGAGAATTCCACCATTTCCCTTGTTAGTTTATTCCAATAATTAATCACCTTAATTGTTTAAAATCTGTGCCTAATTTGAATTTGTCTGGCTTCACTTCCAGTTATGGATTCTTGTTATGCTTTTCTTTGCTACATTAAATAACTCTTTAGAATCCTGTATTTTCTCCCCGTGAAGGTACTTATATGCTGTAATCAAGTCACCTCTCAACCTTCTTTTTGATAGCTAAACAGCTTGAGCTCTTTAAGCCTCTCACTGTAAGGTAATTCTCCAACCCAATCACTTTCTACACCCTCTCCAATTTTTTGATATCCATAAAACCAGAACTGTGTACATAGTATTCCAGTATTGTCTCACCAATCCCATGTACAGAGGTAAAATAATCTCCTTTTTCCTATTCACTACTTCTCTGTTTATACATCCAAGGATCACATTCTCCCTTTTTGCCACAGCATTGCACTGGGAGTGCATGTTGAGTTGCTTGTCCACTATAATCCCTAAATCCTTTCTAGTCACTGCTTTCCAGGATACAGTTCCTCATTCTGTAGCTATGGACTGCATTCCTTGTTCCTAGTTGTACAACTTTGTATTTGGCCATATTAAAATGTGTATTGTTTGAATGGCTCAGTTTACCAAACGATCCAGATCTTTCTGTATGATGGGAGGTCTTTGTGTCCTCTGCAAATTTTATCAGCAGTAGTTTTATATTTACTACTGAAGAAAATTTTGAATAGCATTGGACCTGGTATCAATCCCAACAGAGCCCCACTAGAAACATTCCCATTTGATGATGGTTCTCCATTGACTACTTTGAGATCTGTCACTTCTAAATCTATCTTGAACCATTTTAGTGTGCTTTGTTGATAATGTGTAGTGCTAATATTTTAACCTGAATATTGTGCAGTACTATAAACTGTAGTACAGCTATGCAGTTATCTTCATAAACCAAACATGTAATCTCAAAGAATAAAATTGGGTTTGTTTGATAAGATCTGCTTATTTGCTGGCATTACTTGTAGTCCTATTGTTTATCAACTGAATCCCATATCAGTTTTTCCTTTATTTTGTCCAGGATTTATGTCAGGCTAATCAGCCTACAATTACCCATGTCAGCAGATTATCTGAACACTTGAAATTAAATACTTCTTTCTACCTTTTCTGCATCATTATGAACAATTTTACCATCTCTGTCTAGTAATGAGCCTATACCATTGCTAGGATTTCTTTATTCCCAACATATTTTAAAAGTAGTCCTGATTGTTCTTAGCTCTGCCAGCCGTGAATTTTTCCCTGATGTCTTTAGCGTCCCATATCAATTTTCTAACTGCAGCTTCTAATTGATGTTGATTTTTTTGTTTTCCCCTTTTCACCCACTTGTTACCGTATATAGTATTCTTTTGATTTCTAATTGCTGCCTTCACTTCGTTAATGAACTAGGCTGAACTTTTAGCCAAAGTTGTTCTCATTTTTTATTGTAGAATCATAGCTTTTTGTCCACCTAATAAACTTGTTCGTAAAGAACTTCATATTTTAATTTACACTTCAATTTACACCTTCCTTCCTAATTTGCATAGAATTTTCCTCAGCTTGGGGAATTATCCCTTTTAGAGTACTGTGTGTGCATGAGTGTGTGTATATGTACACACACACACGCGGTGATATTACCCAGGGTACAATCTGGCCAGATTGACAGCTATGTCCCCTCAATTCTCCTACCTGGGGTGCCCTTTACAGGGCTTCGCTGTGAGCGCAACTGCTCCTAGTCTGCCCCCACACAGCTTCCAGCATGTAAATCACCTCCAGCAATACTCTATAAGTACTATAGCCAACCAGCTAGCCAGCCATCAACTACATTACAGAGCAGCACCAGCAAATTCCAGTCCCAGACTTCCCCCAGAAATGTGTGTCTTGTACTGTCCAGTACCCTCCAGGACAATGCAAGCTCATATAAAATCTGTCATTTCATTAATAACAAGTCAGGATTGGATACAAAGAAATAAAAGATAAGAACACACAAAATGCCCAACTTACCAAGCAAGTGAATTCAAATCAAAGATTTCTCTCACCACATGCTAAACAGTCTTATTGGCTGGAATCCTTTCAGCCAGGATCCCTCCTCTGGTTTACTATTGATTTCCTTGTCCTTAGGTTGTGTTGATGCCATGAGTAGAGATGAAGGGAGCAATCATTTGGGGAGGATCATTTTCCTCCTTTTTGAGTGTTAAACTGTTTCATATTAAGATGACAGAAGACATGGGGATAGGGCATCCATTTCTGATGCCTGTTTCCTGTATGTATGTATGTACACACTATGTTAGACCATGTTGTGCAGGTTCTTTTCCCCACTGGAATGAGAGGAAAAAACTCACACAACATTGATTGAACGTAGCTAACACTTTGTCTGATTGGATAACAAAGCCTCTTGTTACGTGTCATCAAGATTCTACAGTAACTTATTTTACTTTTATTCTAATCAGTGAAGCAAAACTCTACTATCATGCTGCTACTGACACATGTAGTATGGAATGGTAATTCAGTAACATTCAAGATAAAGCTCAGTCTGACATGGTGAGGCAAAAACATGGAATACCACCATTTTATTTTTTTTTATTCTGTTTTATCAGTGCATATTCTATTTTCTGTAAAGTCCAGTATGGGTTTTTTGTTAAAAAATGGAAGTCAATTTTTTTTGTAAGATGGGATATTTAACTAAATATTTATCCTAAAACCATATATCCAGTGCATTGTTGTCACTACTTTTTTAATTGTTCTTGGATATACATTTTCATGTTCCTATCATGTTCCTTATTTAAAAAAAAGAAACCCACAGAAACTCAGTTCAGATACATTCAGTGAAATGCCTGATCCTGCATCCATTGATGTTAAGGGCAAAACTCACTGAATTCAATGGCTGTAGGATCAGTATATTAAATTAACTAGAAAACTGTAATAGCATAAATTTGAACAACGGTGGAAAAATAGTGGGAGCTATAGGAAAAACAGCATCCTGAAAACTATGGTTTGAAAATGTATTTCAACAGCTTTTCGTGGGATATTTTCAGATGTTTATAAAGAATGCTACATACTGTATGTTACTGAGGGTTTATAATAATTAGGGCCTGTTCTTAAATTCCTTTTTGAGAGTTTTGCATGATTGGGCCCTTGAGAATAATTTCTTGCAGGGGCTCAAGAAGCCCACCAAACTTCATGAACTCTTTATAAATATTTGGAGAAATGAGAAGTATTTTGACAGATCTTCCTAGGGTTTGGCAACCCATTTTCAGTATACCTGTCTTTTTTGTGACATCCCTGTTAGAATATATATATTTTTAAATGTAATGATCATCTGCAGTAGGGGAAACAAAAGAGAAATTGAGGAGTTAAATAAAAAGGAGAACATTTGGATGCCACTAAGAAAAGGCAGAACCAATTTCATGTAATGTAGATCCGTATTCATAAGCTATGATCAGGAAGTACCATATTAGTAAAAGACCCTAAGAAGGGAAAACTTGTCGTGGTGGGATTAATTGACCTAACATAGTGTGTACATACATACATACATACAGGAAACAGGCATCCGAAATGGATGCCCTATCCCCATGTCTTCTGTCATCTTAATATGAAACAGTTTAACACTATGTTAATCAGACTTTCCAGTGTTCCGTATTTATTCTTTATTACAGCCATCCTTTTCATACAGCTGTTGCTGAAGTACAATTCTGCCTATACACAAATCTAAGGACAGATTTTGGCCCTTACTGTGGAATAGTTACTTTCATAATGTAGGGGAAATACCCCAAACAAGTTAAGTGCAAAACTACAGGTGCTGGGAATTCATTATAAATGCAGTTAGCTTTAGTTCTGTCCTGCTTCTATAATATAGCACTAGTGGATAAGTAACCAAAAAAAAAAAAGGGTGGGGGGTAAATCAAAGGTTCCAGAAACAATGAGAGAAACTAAGACTGAAAATGAGAAACAGTGCCATGTAAGTTGTTGCCATGGCTGCTCCTTGCTATAGATTTGGGCTATAATAGCATACAGAGAGGCAGACATAGGGAGACCTCAAAAAGGTTGCATGAGGCTAAATTCATTGTTTAAGATGCACTCAGATACTGTGTTACTGAGTTGCATACAAGTACTAACGGAGATGTCTGGAAAGAGAATTAAGCCCTGATATTGCAAGGTTCTGAGCAGCTGCTATGAGCTTCTGAGGGCCCTCAACAGCCATTGACTGCAGTGTGAGTTCACAGTACTCGGGACCTTTCAGGACTGGGTTAACTAACTTTAACTGAAGCTGATGGCACTCAGAAATGTTATGTATCCCATGTGTAGTAAATTGTTGTGTGGATATATAGGTAGGTAGATCAATAGATTAAAGCCTGCTATAGCTGTGCATGGGTTTGGTTGGTATCAAAACATCATATGAAATAAAAAGTACCCCCGCTGCATTTTATTGGGCTTGCAATTACTAAAAACTGTTTATAAACTTATTAAATATGGAGGAAATTTTTTTCAATTATGAGTACGTTTTAAAAATAACTACTTTTTACAGGGTCCACAGAAAATCAAAGTTCTGTGATCTGTACAGCAGTAACAGTTCACTAATAAAAACTATGGGCCAGATTGCACCCGGACCCTACATGGATGCTCAGCTGTGTGTGTGGGTGAGAGGGGAAGGTACTAGAAATTCTCCTCTCCTTCCCCACCTTTTGAATCTCTTTTTAGCATCAGACTTTCATTCTCTTTCCAAATATTTCTTTATGGCCCTCATTACTACACAATGGGTTACTATTATCCCTGTGACAGCTGGGGAACTGAGGCCTTACCCAAGGTCACACAGGAAATCAATGGCAGAGGCAATGCCAAGAATACAAACCTGGTCTGTCAGGGACCCCAAAGCACCTTCACTAAGACCATCCTACCATGATGCAGTTCCTGCTCCACTTTCCCACACTCCATGCTTCGCTGACAGTGGGGCCTTAATGAGCTGGGCCTCCTTGGGCACAAAAGGGGCTGAGGAGGAGGCAGGGTCATGGCCTGCCCACTGCTCAGATGCAGGAGGTGAAGAGCGTAGCTACTACCCTGAAGGGATGGGGCTGTGGGTGTTTTAACCCTGTGTTGCTGGGATTATGCTCCCATCAGGTCCAGTGCCTCCTGGTGCTCCTGCTGAGATGGCCCTGTTCTACATACCTACCAACATGCGACAGTGGGTAAAAGCAGATAATTGTGTAGGGACCCATTTCATTACAGAGACCTGCAGTGGCAACAGCTCGAAAGAACCTCTTTCTTCTTCACCTTTTTCCAGGACCTGGGGCAGCTCCTCGTCCCCGCAAGCGGCAACCTGTTCCTGGTATTGCTGGCGGAGGCAAGGTGCGGCCAGGCAACTCTACAGGCACACTGCCTCCATCCACAGGCACCACCCCCTGCAGCTCCCATTGGCCGTGGAGTCGGCATTTGGGCAGGGGTGACAGAGGCATCGTACTCCCTCGCACTATCAGTGGCCGTGAGAGCCTGATGCCATCTCCCAGCCCATTTCCCGCCTTTTTCCCTCACTCCCTCATGCCATCTTGGCTTACCCTGCCCGGTGACTAGTGTTCCTGCCTCCATCCCTCCTCCCTGAGCATTGACTGCGTGGCTCCCAGGGGCACCTGTAGCAGACTGAGCTGTCAGCGTACCGCCCGGCGACTAGTGATACTGCCTTCGTGGCTGACTCTGCTCGGTGACTACTGATGCTGCCTCATCCCTTCCCGCCCACCCCCCCACCCACGGGCAATCTTTTTCTTGGTTTACACTACAGATACAGAGATTAGTTTGAGGGGAAAAAATTGCCCAGTCATTAATTTACTGTATTTACCAGCAGGAAAGAGCAGCACCTATTCTTTCTTTCCTCTTTTGAAAAATAAAACATTGTGGTAGACAAGGTAACTTTTAAATACAACACCACTGAAGAGTTGATAAAACAAGAAGTGAACAGGATTTTTGAAGAAGAAAGCTCCTAAGATAAATTATTTAACCACAAATTGCACAACTAACTGTTCTTCCTACACAAAGCAAACAGGTATTTGGGAGCAGCATGGTTGACAGAGCAGAGAGGTCATTCTTGTTCCATTAGTTTCATTGGAACAAAAATATTACTGATACTTTTTATTCTCTATTTGCAGCATAAATTTAAAGTTCTTCTTTGAGTGATTGTACATGTGCAGTCTGCTGCTGGTGAACGTGTGCCCCCTTCACAGTGGCCGGAAATTTCCCCTCAACAATACCTGTTGGGGGCAGCTAGGCACCTTCTGCTGCTGCATGCCGCATGCCATTGGTATCAGTATAAAAGGCCCATTTGACCCTGAGCCCCCTCAGTTCCTTCTTACTGCCTGTGACGGTCACTGGAACTGCTCTCCTTGCTTTTGCAAGTACTCTCAGTTGACTGTATTCTGGTATTTTATTGTAAATAGTTGAGTGTTTATAATGATCTGGAAGCTCCATGGCTACATCCCAGAGAACAAACTTGGAACAAGTTTGATAGGTCTTACTAAAGAGTAGAAGGACCTCCATCCTCCATCAGGGATGCCTGTCTGTCAAAATGCCTGTCTTCGCAAGGTACACCTTCATGTGTACTGCTTCCTTCATATAAGTCTTTTGTGTTTTATTAGACTTCCATTGAGAGAGATTTTTGAGATGCTATTCCCATGGCTGAAAAATCAAGGCCTGCTAAATAACTTATTTTCCTGCCTGACAATGCTCCACTTTTTTTTATTAAAACTCTGCAGACTAGTCACCTCTGCTTTCTTCAGTGGGGGACTTTGGCCAATGCATCCTACTTACTGTGCTCATCCAGTGCTTCCTTAATGTTCTTCATTGTCCACCTTGTGTATAATTTGGTATTTTGTAGCTGAGGGATTCCTATATACAATTCCCATCCATCATGACTTGGCATACATTAGGTGAAGAAATAGACATGTTATGTTCAAGTTGTCTTTCTGTACTCTGTCAATCAGAATGAAACACCGCTCACCTCATGGAAATAATTGAAATGTGGGTATTAATCTAAGATCTTATTGCAGTAAAATCTTTGCTGCTTACACACGTTTAAAGTATTAACAGTTTACTGAAGCAGTTGCTTTACAAAGAACAAGGTCCTGGAAATAAAACTATCTCACGGAAGGCATCTGTGAAAGGGCACAAAAAGGTTTGTCTTTAACTATGTCTACACTACCACTTACGTTGGCAAAACTTTTGTGTCTCAGGGGTGTGGATATTCTACCCACCTGAGCAGCATATATTACATCGGCATAAGCACTAGAGTCTACCACGCTATAACGGCGGGAGAGCTATGTCGCCGTTCTGTGGGGGTGGATTAATTATGTCGACAGGATTGCTCTCTCCCGTCAGCATAGAGCGACTACGCGAGAGATCTTATTGCATCGGTACAGCTGCGTCGCTGTAAGCTCTCTAGTGTAGACCTAGCCTTACTTACTGATTGGTTGTTGCAGCCTTCGTGCCTGAACGGAGAGTGAAGTGCAACCTATCCTCTCTGAATTAACACCCCAAGGGTATACAAAGATGCTTAACAGGTAACATTGCTGTTTAGTACCTGTGTTTCAACCAAAAGGCTGCCTTCTTGAATGAAGTGTGAGGGAAAATCCAAGCCTTTTGTTTAAAAAAAAAACTTAACAATTGAGGGGAGGCACAAAGTCTGACAGATGAGTGCCAGTGTTCTTAGAGTGTCATGAATCCTTTTGTTCGTTCAATTTCTGTGCTTCATAGTAAAGTGCATGAGGCAACATTTGATATTTCTTTGGTTGCATTCACATTGATAGATGGGATAAAATTCCACTGCCATCATGAGAGAGATTTCCTATCTTCCTTAATTAGAATTGTAACTATTGACAGTGTTTGAATAAAACTCTTCCACTTTGGTGGAAAAGGAATAGACACAATGTAGTTGTTTCTTGAACTAAACAAGAGTGAAATGATGTGAGAACCAGCACTTATTGCTGATACATGGAGGAGCCTGTTAAAAATAGTCTTTTGAATACAATCTTTTTCTTGGTTTACACTAAAACTGCAATCCTTGGCTCATTTATACTAAATGGAATTTGATGATAAAGAAATTCAGCTCTGAGTTCACATCAGCTCACAACATCAGTTTCATTCTATGTAGCATACAGGATTTGGAGGATAGCTTATAGTATTTTAAGGTCTGCATGTGTTTGAGAAATGTTCTACTAACTCTGTATAAATAACTGTTATGAATTCTGCAGTCTTCCTGTGAGTAGCTCTGTTGAGGAGAGCAAATAAATCTAGTGTGTCCTCAGTTTACTTATACAAGTCTAGTTTAGATTTTTCAAAGGAAAATATTTTCAGCACTGACTATGTTTATTATTTGGATAAAATTACTCATATATATGGAAGAAATTCATAGAATCAGCACGTAAGGATGGAAATAAGCTTTTGGGGCAGGTCATTTAATCTACCCTCCACTAGGGCAGGTCATTTAATCTACCCTCCCAGTGGCACATGGGCCTGCAGTCAAAATGCCTTCGGCTGAAAATTCATCAGATCTGAGAAGCTGAAATGAAGTGATGGGATTTTCACCACTTCGTAGTGGAATGTGATTCCACCATCAGATCTTGCCTGATACTCACTCTAAATTGTTAAGAGACATATATAGTGTTTTGGTAATTTGTTTCTGCTAGTCAGTAAACCCTGCACCCTTTTTTTTTTTTTTTGAAAATATGCTGGAGGTAATGGGCAACCTCAGAGAGGAAAACAGGATTTGAGCAAAAATATAATTAAAAACATCATGTTTTATTTGAAGGTTCTAATCATATTTTAGGTTAAATTGGAGTTTCTATTGCCACATTTTTCTGTATTGTTGTTTCTAAAGGATTTTCAACAAAAAATCATCTAGAATATTATGAAAAATACTTTTTTAGAAGCAGTTCTTGTGATAAGTCTTTTCTGTGTTGGTTGAATAGATTTCTCCTCCTCCCTTCTGTCTAGGACTACAATGATGAAATCAGACAGGCACAGCTTCAAGAATTAACATATTTGAATGGTGGTTCAGAAAATGCAGAAGTTCCAGTTGCACGTGGAAAACCACCAATACGAGCACGAGGAGTACCAGTCCCTGCTTTGGCCAGGTAGGTACCTCAAAATGCTGCACCGTTTTATTTAAACGTACATTTCGGCTCAGTCTTGAATCAAGTCTGATTCTCCAGAGCGTATGGCAAGGTATTATGTAAGAAAAACAAGAATGGCAAAGCAACTCTTTACCATATGATTTCTATTTACATGGGTACCAAAATGTGAGGAAATTGTCTCGGTTCTGCAGCAAGATTCACATTGGTTCATAGAATCATAGAAGATTAGGATTGGAAGAAACCTCAGGAGGTCATCTAGTCCAATCCCCTGCTCAAAGCAGGACCAACCCCAACTAAATCATCCTAGCCAGGGGTTTGTCAAGCCAGGCCTTAAAAACATCTAAGGATGGAGATTCCACCATCTCCCTAGGTAACCCATTCCAGTGCTTCACCACCCTCCTAGTGAAATAGTTTTTCCTAATATCCAGCCTAGACTTCTCCCACTACAACTTGAGACCATTGTTCCTTGTTTTGTCATCTGCCACCACTGAGAACAATCTAAATCCATCCTCTTTGGAACCCCCCTTCAGGTAGTTGAAGGCTGCTATCAAATCCCCCCTCACTCTTCTCTTTTGCAGACTAAATAAGCCCAGTTCCCTTAGCCTCTCCTCATAAGTCATGTGTCCCAGCCCATTGATCATTTTCATTACCCTCCACTGGATTCTCTCCAATTTGTCCACATCCTTTCTGTAGAGGTGGGCCCAAAACTGGACACAATACTCCAGATGTGGCCTCACCAGGGCAGGAGGAGGAGGAAAAGGAGAAGGAGGGGTGGGAGATAAGGGGTGCTTGGCTGCTGGTGGGTGTAGAGCACCCACTAATTTTTCTCCATCTGTGCTCCAGCTCCGGAGCACCCACGGAGTTGGCATCTATGATCCCCAGGTCCTTTTCTGCAGAACTGCCGCTTAGCTAGTAGGTCCCCAGCCTGTGGCAGTGCATGGGATTCTTCCGTCCTAAGTGCAGGACTCTGCACTTGTCCTTGCTGAACCTAATCAGATTTCTTTTGGCCCAATCCTCCAACTTGTCTAGGTCCCTCTGGACTGTATCCCTACCTTCCAGCGTATCTTCCTCTCCCCCCAGTTTAGTGTCATCTGTGAACTTGCTGAAGGTGCAATCCATCCCATCATCCACATCATTAATGAAGATGTTGAACAAAACCGGCCCCAGGACTGATCCCTCGGGCACTCCACTTGATACCGGCTGCCAACTAGATATAGAGCCGTTGATCACTACCCACTGAGCCCGACAAATTAGCCAGCTTTCTATCCACTTTAGAGTCCATTCATCCAATCCATACTTTTTTAACTTGCTGGCAAGAATACCGTAGGAGACCATATCAAAAGCTTTGCTAAAGTAAAGATATATCACGTCCACTGCTTTCCCCATATCCACAGAGCCAATTCTTTCATCATAGAAGGCAGTCAGGTTGGTCAGGCATGACTTGTCCTTGGTGAATCCATGTTGTCTGTTCCCGATCACCTTCCTCTCCTCCAAGTGCTTCAAAATGGATTCTTTGAGGACCTGCTCCATGATTTTCCAGGGACTGAGATGAGGCTGACTGGTCTGTAGAATCCTCAGATTCTCCTTCTTCCCTTTTTAAAAGATGGGCACTATATTTGCCTTTTTCCAATTGTCCTGGACCTCCCCCGATCACCACAAGTTTTCAGAGATAATGGCCAATGGCTCTGCAGTCACATAAGCCAACTCCCTCAGCACACTTGGATGCATTAGATCCGGACCCGTGGACTTGTGCATTGCCAGTTTTTCTAAATAGCCCTTAACCTGTTCTTTCACCACTGAGGGCTGCTCACCTCCTCCTTATACTTTGCTGCCCAGTGCAGCAGTCTGGAAGGTGACCTTATCTGTGAAGACTCAGGCAAAAAAATCATTAAGTGCTTCAGCTTTTTCCAAGTAATCTGTCACTAGGTTGCCTCCTCCATTCAGTAAGGGTCCCACACTTTCCCTGATCATCTTGTTGCTAACATACCTGTAGAAACCCTTCTTGTTATCCTTCACATCTCTTGCTAACTGCAACTCCAACTGTGCTTTGGCCTTCCTGATTACACATGTTGATATACACACGTTGTGGTTTGAATTAGCCAGCATATGTCTTGTGAACTCTTAGCAAGGGTGACATGATGCCTGTGTTGAGAAAAGATAACTTTGCAATATGGAGTGTTACCCTGGATGTTCAGTTACATAAGGGACCAATCAAGTTTTGTTTTAGTTATAAATAGGACTTCTGATTTTTCATTTTACTAATAAAATGCCTCTTATCCAAAAAAAAAAGTGTTTAGCCAATGAAGGCCAGTATAGCACTGGAAATGGTTACTTGTAATTTGTGTATACTGAGTTGTACTGCAGAGTGTGGGGGTTTGATTTCTGAACCACACTAATGTGTTACACATTAATTGATCTGAGTAGGCCCTGATGGTGTGCATGAAAGGTTCCCTATCCTGATTCAAAGTAATGTTGTTTGAAACAGTATTATGTTATAGTGCACTAGGAAATTTTACAATGAGATTACTTATTATGGTATATACTACTGTAATAAGTAATGTATATACAAAGAGAGAGCCCCAATTTCTTCCCTCCCCCACCCAATTTTTGGGCACCTACATAAAACTCAAAATTTACTAAAATGCCCCCCTCCCCCAACTAAACTAATAAACCCTGAAAAACAGAAGCCTTAGTTACAATGTGCTTAATAGATAGATATTCAGATAGGAAGGGTTATAAAATGCTAAGGGTTTTGTAATCAGTACATTAATTGATTACGCTGTTAGGTAAGAATAGTGTATGCATTTTCCCCAGTGTACAAATAAGAAACTCTTTGAAGCACAGAAAAGTTAATCTTGCCAAAAGTCGCAAAGGAGCTCATTGGCACATCTAGGCTTAATGTCCAGCCCTCCTGATTTCTCGTCTCATTCATTAGCCCACAACACCACAGTGTGTCATCCTTCCTTCCTTCCTTCCTTCCTTCAGTTTCTTCAGTTACCTTTTAAAGTAACTGCAGTCACTGATACAAGTGGTCTTGCATCTTTACTCCCACAGTGATACTTCTGATGTTTTGGTTGTTTTAGCTGCTATATATTGGCTTTTGGGGACACATGTCTTAGATAAACAATTAATGGTCTGGCTTCCCTTTGTTGAGTCCTGAATTTAAGACTAATTTGCTTTAACTCTTAAACTGGTTTATAAGATGTACTAAATTTTTAATTTTAACATTATTGTGATAACTCGGCATGATCAGAAGCTAAAAATATAAGTTCACATAGGTGTTTTGAAGCTTGAGTTTGGGTTGGGACCCATCTCTCACTTCTAAAAAAGCCACATGTCCAAATCCTTCAGATTGAATTCGAGTATTTAACAAGCATTTTTGTTAGATGGAGAGAAGGGGAGAAATATGCTTCCTCTTCTATAGTGCTCTCCTCTGCTACAAGACCAGTTTTATGCCTTTGTTATCAACCCTCTGCATACCCATTTCTTGAAGTACAGAAGTGACAGCTCAGGATATTTTCCTCCAAGTCCTTTGAAACCCTAGTGTGTGTTGGGTGATGGAGGGGGTAAAAAAAAGTAGTGCCGGGCATTTACATTATAACACAGATCTTAGTTTCTATGGAGAAAACTGTTGCTACTGTGTAAATTAAGTCATTTTCCTTCTACCAGATCTGTCATTTTTATTTACACTAAATCCTAACTCACAGGTTAGCTTCAAAATTAAGTTCAAAATACAGTCCTGAGGCTAACCTAACACACGAAAACAGATTTTTTTTGGAGGAAAAATGTCTGGAGAACTGAGACAATCTGGAAAGATGACCAAATTATTCATCTCATTTAACAATGCAGATTGAGTCTGTCAATTTTTAAGCATTTACATTATCTAGAATGGTGATATTCTGTATCAGAGCCTTTTTCCTTCAAGATTATAGTTTTTTTTGCCGTCCTGGCTTATTGTATTGGAGGAATTATTTGCTTTTGTACAGTTTCCTAAATTATCTGTTGGAAGATACATATGGTCTACTTTGCTTTTCAATTTTAAGATCATTCAAACAGTGATAAAACTGTCATGACGTCCCACTTCCTTAGCATTGTATATGTTATTCACCAAGATTAGGAAGTCCATGGTGCTTAATTCTTTTTTTGGTTGTTTTTTAAAGAAAGGAGCCTCTACATCCCTCCATTTTGCATGCGTAATATTTTCATTACAATATTTTAAGTGTATATCTTAGATAAATCAATCAATGTATTAGCATGAAAATCCTTTGATAAAGGCTTAGATAACCCATGTTTTTGCTGAAGTCTTAACAATGATATTTCTATTTCCATAAAATATATTTGAATTGTTATTATAAAATTAAGGTACCAGTTGCAAACATCTTGGTTATCCTGTAGATCTTTCTTGCAATATTATTCTGGTTATCAGGAATTTTCCCCTGGTTTGGGTTATATCTTTGTTTTTTTTCTCCAGCTAATGTGCTTCTCTAATTTTTCTCCATACGATCTATTGATGGGTGTTCCATAGTGTTCAGATTTAGATCCACTTATATTTGCATCTGAAAGGTTTTTGTGTGCTAATTCCTGCAAACATCATTTTGGTTATTTGTAGAAAACTTAGATTTATACTTCTCAGGGTCTGTCTTTACATTTCTTACTTTCTCAGTGACACCTCTAACAAGTGCACGCTAAACTTAGTTCTCATCACAAAGGCCTGGTCTACACTGAGGGGGGGTTCGATCTAAGGTACGCAACTTCAGCTACGCGAATAGCGTATCTGAAGTCGAAGTACCTTAGTTCGAATTACTTACCTGTCCTCACGGTGCGGGATTGACGTCCGAGGCTCCCCCGTCGACTCCGCCACCGTTGTTCGCAGTGGTGGAGTTCCGGAGTCGACGGGAGCGCGTTCGGAGTTCGATATATCGCGTCTAGATGAGACGCGATATATCGAACTCTGAGAAATCGATTGCTACCCACCGATATGGTGGGTAGTGAAGACGTACCCAAAGACTTTTGGTTCTGTCATGTACTTTTCTACTCTACTAATATTTAGAGAGAAATTTTTCATTTACCTTAGAACACCTTTTTCTGTGATACAGAATTTGATCATTAACTTGGACTAATTTGTTTCTGGTTTTGTATTGAATCTTAAGAGATCTTTAGTTACCATTTTTTCTGTAAGCTTCTATCCTTTCCAATTTGCAATCGCCCAATCTTTTTTAATTCTTATAACAGCCATGCAATTCTGTTTAAATGTCTGCTAGATACCTGTGAGTTTGAGTTCAACTTGAAGGTGATCTGCCAAGGAAAAAAATGGGGTTTGTGTCTTCTGTTCCCTGTTTGATGTATGATATAAAGGAGCCCTGAAATGAGTTCCTTTTTTTTGTTTGTTGTTTTAAAGTTGTGGTTTTTTTATGTTAAAAATTGAAGTCTTGTCTCATCTGATGGCTTGAGAACCAATGAAATGGTAATATATCAGTAATCAAGAGAATGTAAATTGAACAATTGTGAGGGCAAGAGACTTTTACTCAGACTTTCTAAAAACCCTGTGCGTGTGAGAGAGTGTGCCTACCTGTTTAACTTGAAATGGCTAACATTTTGATTTAAGGAAGCCTTTGTTAAAGGCTTTAACATCCAGCCTCATAAATAATGATGCAAACAAACAAGCATCCCTGAGATCTCCCAGAAGCCTTCCAACAAAATCAGAGAAGACAAAAAATTACATTCCTGATATTTCTAAGAAAACATAGAAGCAGAAAAGTTAATGATTTAAAAAAAAAAAAACCTATCAATCGTATACCTCATAAATGACATGAAGATTACAATTCCAATACTTTTAAATCCATTGTGGATATAATGTAAGATCTCAAACCCCAGTAACCTCTTTATGTAATATGATATAACAAACACCTTTCTGCCCAGAATCTTTTTTTCAATTCCTTTGGTTATGTTTATTTTCCTATTTACAGGTTAAAGTATTGGGTTTTCACCTGTTATATTTTCACCACATGGTGGAATTCTCTCTCCTTATTCACTGTTTCATTTTAAGGACATGACAGAATACCTGTCCTTAAAAAGAAGATCTATTTTTTTTCCCTATGGACTTTATAGTCTAAATCTGGCAGACAATATAGCTTGTCAAAAGTGCCTTTTCTTACATATATAAAATTCCAGTATACACTTTATACAGAAGTTTCAGAATATAGAGAACAGTACATTTGTTATCCCTTGTAAATTGCCAAACATTAGATTGTCATAAATATATGTCAGTTAAGTTCCTAGTAACTTTCTTGACAAGAGTACTTTTTTCATAGGGCATTCCTTTGCTTAGAACTAGGACTCTCCCAGTCATATTGCCTCTGTTCTTGTGTATTCTATATAAGTTTTTATACTGTGTGTGTGTGTGTGTGTGTAGACAGACAGATAGATAATATATGAAAGAAGGAGATCCCTCCCTCCCTATTGTGGCTTTGTACAGAAAGTTTGCCTACTCCTGAGGGAGAAAAAGAGGAAATAGAAAATAAGACTTAATTGTCACAGAAGAGTTTTCCTCCCTTCCCAACTTGAGCTTTTAGGTATTCACTTTCCTTCCTTCCGTTGATCTTGAATCTAGTGCTAATTCCTTTTTCTTGTCCCCGTCCCCCCCTTGTTTCTCTGCCTTCCTGGTAATGACAGGAGGAAAGAAGCAGTACTACAAAGTGGTGGGGCTTACATTGCTAAACATCTCTTACCCTTTAGATATTATACATCTATTCTGAGTATGCATCAGAAAGGAAGGGACAAAGGGACTCTGTCATCGTGGGTGTCTCAGCTGTCATTTCTTTGGGGAAGAGGAGGGAGGAAGAATCTTAACGGTTTAACTTTGGCATGCTACTAGCTAGCATGTAGATCCAGCCGTTCTCCTACTGTGATGCTGCTTCAGCTTCTTCCATCTCCCATGCTGCTGTTCCTTCCCTTCCTCTATCCCCACACCTACCCACCTGCAGGAACCCAACAAGCTCTAAAATTTAAAAATTATTCAACAGTGAGTGGGCCAGTGTCACCTCCCTACAGTTGTATTAATTCATGTGATTGTAACTAGAGCCCTGCAAATCCTCAGATGTCTGCTTTATATCTGCAGATATCCACAGATGCAGATATCAGTGGACCATTTTTGCAGATTGCAGATGGATGTGGATCCAAATTTTATATTTAAAGCCCTGTACATCTGCAGATATCCACAGATCATTTTTGCAGCTCAGATGTGAATACAAATTTTCTATCTGCGCAGGCTCTAATTGTAACATCTCCCTTGGAATCAATATGATTTTCGGTATCTTCTTATTTAAAAATGCATGCATTGTCAATGATCATATAAATTGCAGAAACAATTTTTATAAGTGTGTAGTGAGTAATGTTGATAGTCTCATGGACTCTAGCTAGAGTCTCTCTCCAAGGGCCTCTTGCAAACCTGAAAACCACATTTTTTCCCCCCAAGTGTACAGTAATTAGCTTATTTTAAACTTAAAACATGACTCTTCAGTATTAAATAGCTTGCTGATGAATTTCCTACCCCAAAAATATGGGAAAAATATAACTTTACTGGACATTACTTCTCAATTTACCTGAGTGAGTGGAACTCCTTACCTGAGGAGGTTGTGAAGGCTAGGACCATAACAATGTTTAAAAGGGAACTGGATAAATTCATGGTGGCTAAGTCCATAAATGGCTATTAGCCAGGATGGGTAAAGAATGGTGTCCCTAGCCTCTGTTCAGCAGAGGATGGAGATGGATGGCAGGAGAAAGATCATTTGATCATTGCCTGTTAGGTTCATTCCCTCTGCGGCACCTGGCATTGGCCACTGTCGGTAGACAGATACTGGGCTAGATGGACCTTTGGTCTGACCCGGTACGGCCATTCTTATGTTCTTATGTTCTTAATTTACCTGTTGCCGTGATTCTTTTTTTTTAAAGCTCTTGAAATTGTTGCTAAGGGAATTGTTTTTGTGACTCACCTGGTTTTCCGGTGGGGTTGAGTAATTTCACCTATGTTGAATGCTTGTACCCACCAATGCTAATCCATTTAGCCATTTGGTTTCTTTCTACTTATTTTGATCAAATTTGCAGTCAAAATTGTAATACTTCAGGAATTCATGCAAGCAATTGATGGGAGTTACAGTAGAATATTTAATTGGATTTTGAGGATCTCATACAAGACCACAAGAAACTATTCTGACTCATATTCCCCTGGAAAATATAAGTCGTCATTTCAACTACTTGCTTAAAGGTGGACGAGCATACAGTAACTTTTGTGCAATTGTGGTATAGGAAGAAACATTGTGACTTCCAATTTTTATATCTTTTTTCCTCCTTTGGAGTATTAATATCATATAGAAAATCTCCAAAATTATCCACCTACAATTCAGTGGCTCCAATTCCTTGATGGAATTATGTGCTTGCAGGAGTTATGTTGGTCCTACTACAGAAAATTCCTAGAATTGTGGCATCTAAGAATGCAGCTATTATCAAATCTTTTCACCCCATATAATGCCTTTTCTTAGCCCTCCTTATAGTCTCCTTATGTTTTGGGATAGCTTATTTGGGAAAATGACACAAGTTTCCAATTAATATAGATCAGAATCTCTATTCATATATCTTATTAAAACCCTGTTACTTACCTTTGTGTGCAGGCTGGGGTCCTCAAGGCTTCATTATTGCAACTTGGTCTGGGGCTAAATATAACAGTCACACAAATTCTACAGCTAGTTTAGAATGCTGCAGCCTGCCTCAGTCATAATTGACATAGGATCTTGTCACTCCTATAATGTGCTCACAAATTGCTCATTAATTTTCAGACCAAATTTAAACTCCCAATCCTAATCTATAATACTCTGAATTAATTGGAAATTATAAAGACTGCCTTTTTGTCCACAATCCACTGAGGCAGTGTACTCCATAGGGATGTTGAAGCTTGAGAGATAAGATTCAGGAGCTGTAAGACAGTGTGTTCTCTAAGGCTTTATTGCAGTTACCAGAGGATGAGGGATTGAGTATGAGCCTAACTGTGTTCAGCTCAAAATGAAGGCCACCTTTTTGATAGTTTTTATTCCAGCAATGACATGTATTTAAAACAAAACAAAATGGGAAGGCAGAGGTGCTAATTACTTACTTGTTTTTGGCACGTGGATAGCAAGGTGCTAAGATGTCAATGTTGCTGTAGAAATGTGATGAGAGAATTAAATATTAATATATTTACTAAATGCCACCTCTATAGTTACATTTCTCTGAGGTTCAGTTTCTGACCCACTACAAAAATAAGATTTCTATCTGTGCCTATGGAAGGGAAACATTGTTTTTTTTAGAAAGGAAATCACTAAAGCCATACCATTTTTAAAAAAACGGAATCTATCATGTAAGTATAAATCACTAAAGATATATTGTACACTTATAAAAATGAATGTTATTTAGGTATACAAGTTGATAAAAAGTATTACAAAATGCTATATTCATGTATATAAGGGTTGTAGGAAAAGAGTTCTATATTTGAAAATACTATTGTCATGTAATTGTACCATTGGGCTGTGCAGGTATTGGGGGCAGTGATATGGTTCATGGTATTTTTACCATGAATAAGTCACACAATCTTTACTAAGGGAGATGCTTCCACCTATGATTGACAAGGAGATGACCAAAGAAGAAAAGTCTCTTTCCAAAAGGGATTGCTGCTCCTAACGGTAGGAGAACCAGTATCCATTCCACATCAGAAAGGAGCTATTGTATAGCCTTCCTCCAAAGAACCTTCTTTTTAGTTCAGCAGATGGAAGAAACAAAATGTAAAATGTTGAATTAAGAGGGTTTTTGCCAGCTAATTTCTACATTTGCCTGCTTCCAGCTATGGCATATTTTGTGCCTGAATTATGTGAGGCGAGACCTCCAGTTCAACATGCAATCAGCTGCTAAGTCTAGTAAAGTGTGGTACCATCACCTTCAAGTAAACAGAGAACGTCCCCACAAACTGCTGACAGGATCCCCCCATAAAAAGTAAAACCTTTCACATGGAACACTTCTTGCTGTTCCACCTTTTTCCAAGGATGCTCCTGTTCCTGTCACTGGTTTCCTTACCTGCCTGACAGCGTGCTCTCTAAAATTTTACCTTCTAGTACTGGACCAGGGAGCCTACTTACAAGGCCTTCAGGAAAGTCTGAACCTATGCCTCTCCTGTCTCCACCTCACACACTCAGTCTAAGCACAAAGGTCAAAACCATAACATTTTTTTAAATCCAAATGTAAAGTCACTTCTTCAGTCTTCCTTTTCTGCCAAGCAATACCCAGTGTATATATTTAAAACAATTCATGTTTTTAACTTTTCCTGCCAGTGGAAGAAATTGAGAAAGAAACTTAAATGACCAACACTAGTCTTTCTTTATTTTTAATTCTTAACAGCACAGAGATACCAAAGTTAAGAAAATCTATGAGCAAAATTGATTGGATGAGAGACCACAGACAAAAATGTGAATGAAAATTGGGAGCTCTTTAAGAAGAGTTAATTGGATAGCCAAAAGCCATCAAGAAAGAGAACAAAGTTAGCTAAAAGCCCATCCTGGTTCAATAGTGAAACAAAGTCAGCAATTAGAAATATATATGTATTGTAAAACTGGGGGGGAGAGAAATAGAGAGCAATCAGTATAAATTGGAAGTTATGAAATGTAGAAAACTGATAAGGGAAGCTAAAGACAAAAGGGGAAAATCAATGACTAGCAGGGCTAAGTACAATATGGGTTTTTTTAAGTATATCAGGACAAAAGAAATCCTAGGCGTAACATAGGCCCATTATTAGATGGGAGTGGTAAAATTTTGAATATTGCAGAAAAGACATATGGTCAATAAATATGTCTGGTTTCTTTTTGGAAATAAGCAGGATGATGTACGTATGTGAGGATGATGAAATATTTTTCTAGTCCGTTAGTAAGAGCATGTTAAATAATATTTACTAGCAATAAATGTTTTAAAATCCTCAGCAGCAGACCCGTATAACTTGCATCCAAAAGTCCTAAAAGAGTTGGCTGAGGATTTCTGGCCTCCTGAAGTTTTCAATAAATCTTGGAATGCTGGCAATTTTCAGAAGACTGGAAATGTGCTAATGTTGTGTCTATATTCAAAAAAGGCAGGTTGGACGACTCAGATAACTATATGCCTGTTACTGGAGTGGTAAATGATGATAATAGAGAGTGATCTATATTGCTTGGTAAACTGTGGGCCATTCAAACTAAATGCATTTTAATACAAGTAAATACAAAGTAATACATCTGGGAACATGGAATTCAGGCCATAGCTACAAAATGGAATGTCTGTATCCTGAAAAGCAGTGACTTTAAAAAGGATTTAGGGATTATAATGGACAAGCAATTAAACATAAACTTTGGGGAAAGAAGGATAATGTGATCCTTGGATGTATAAACATGAAAGTAGCAAGTAAGAATAAGGAGGTGATTTTACTTCTGTGAATGGCGGTGGTTCTCAACATGTGGCCTGAGGGCTGCTTGTGGCCCAATTAGAGCTCAGCTGTGTGCTTAAAAAAATAATCAAAGTTTGCTGCTTCCAGGTCCTGGTGCGGGTGGAGCCAGCTGAGGAGGGAGACGGCACCATGGAGCCCTGCTGGAGTGCTCACTGCCAGCAGGGAAGGTGAAGCAGCTCACTGTGGTGGGGGAGGAGCTCCCACACTGCAGTGACACACTGTAGGGTTGCCAGGGTGGAGGGAGGCACTGGATCATCAACCCACACCAGCCATGGGGGTAGTTTTGGGGGCATTGCTCCCCACCCTCAATTTCTGCGAGCACTGAGAGGGCTTGCTCTGCTCAGCCTGTCTTGGGGGAGGGATATTCTGTCCTTCCAAAGCTATGCCAGTTCACTCAGTGCCTCCCCCAGACTGAACTGGCAGCTCCAGGATGCTGCCTACTGGGTCCAAGTACCCATCGTCGTCCTCTTCTATGTGTGCTGGGTCCTGTTTCTGTACAGTGGTGAGTGCCCGTGTGAGAAGCTTGTGCTTCTTTGATGTAAATGGGACTAATTTTAAACCATGTTATGATTTTCCCCTGAAAGTTTACATTTATGAGATAGTAAAGTCTTATCTGTCCAGGAAGTCTGTAATGATTGGAGAAAGTCAAACAATGGCATCCATCACCACTCTCAATTTATTCATTTATTTTCACAAAATGCCTGTGAGTTAAGGCTTTTTTATTCCTATTTTGTAGATAGGGAACTGAGGCAGAGAGAAATCAAACCACTTGCCCAAAGGAAGTCTGAAAATTTGTATCAGAACTCATATCCCCCGAGCGCCAGTCTCGTGCCTCACTACCAACCTTCTGCAACAAGGGATGAGATGGAATTTGTGGGGAAGAGATTTTTAATTTCACTAAATGAAACTTTAGCAATTCTTTAACTTCAGTAACTGAGAGTTTCAGTAAAGGAGGCTGCTGAGTATATTGAACACCCCTTCCCTGTAAGATAAGATCAGATAACTTACAGTAAGCTTGCTCTGAGATATATAAGAGTTTATCCAGAAAATATCTGGGAGTATTTCTAATATTTCTTAGGTTAAAAAAACACAGCAGAAGAATGTCTTTAAGAATTATGAAACTTGATAACTGCTACCTTAAATTTTCTTTCATCCGTGTTGGCATTTTTTCATTGGAGTTACCTCTACTAGAAATAGTAGGAGAAATCAACTGTTTATTGCCAATTTCCATTAATTTACTTTCACCTTGACAAAGTGGTCCTGAGATTTCTGCCTAAAGTTTGTTCCAAGGAAAACTTCTAGCCTTCACATTAATCAAGTAGTATCCCTGGCTTTTTCCTGCCTCAAACCAAAATGTGACAAAGAAATGATCCTGCATTCATCTCAGCTGGTCTGAGCCCTTAAATTTTACCTGAAAATGATTGAATAAGTCCGATCAACTAGATTGTTTCAGAAAGAGGGGTGAATCTCCTTCCTTGGTGTAGGTAAACACAAAATGTCTAAGGAGTTTTCACACCATTTTCGTTGCCCAGATTGGCCCTAGGGACCATCCCAGGCCTTTGCCATCACTTGGCCTCTGGTCTCTGACATCTGTCCCCAGGACATAACACTGCTGGAGCAAATGGACTCACTGCCCCCTGACAGTAGTACTGATATTTCAAAGGAGACCCACAAGTCCAAGCAACAATGCAAGACTCCTCAGAAATTAAACAAACGTTGTTAGTAAGTTTAGTTAACAGGCTGGTTATAAGTATTGTCTGTTATATAAATGATGTTTAAGTGTTGTCAACAAACACAAAAAAGGAACTCAAATGAATTGTCCCCTAGGTGTGGTAAGTCTCCCTTTCTTCAGCGGGCTTCTGGTAGGTTGTGGCCCCAGAAGTTTTGGCTACTAACGGTAAGGTGGCTGTGTTTCTTTTTGAAATCTGAGAGCACAGTTGAAAACGACATCTGAAGAATGTGCTGTGCTTCTTGAAGATGATAAATTAGAGATATCCAGGGCTGTGAGAGGACTCTACATATAGATCACAGAGTATGATATCAGAATAGACCATTAGATCATGTAGTCTGACCTTCTGTAAATCCCAAGCCATTACATTTCACCCAGTTACCCCTGTATTGAGCTCAATATTTTATTTGACTAAAGCATATCTTTTTCCAGAAAGGCATTTATTCTTAATGTAAAGATGTCAAGACATGGAGAATTTACCATTTCCATGTATCGGGCGTGAACACCCTTGTAACATGAACATGTAAGACATACTGATTTTCAGCTAGAAACTGCACAAGTGGCAGCAATTCCAGAGTGTGGGCAAGGTAGAATGGCTTTGTAGGTTTGGATGTTTTGAACTATGGGCATTAATTGGATAAGGAACTATTTGAAGAGCCCCTGGGTGCCAGATAATCTTAGACTCATTTGAACTGACATGCATTAGAAATTATGCAGGGAAGGATTTATCCCTCTTAGTGCTCTGGGAGCGAATATGCCTCTTTGAATTAATTAAACAAGGTTTGACTATTATGAATATAATTCATAATATTAAATAGAACACATTGACAAAACTTCTGGCTTAAAGCTGTTTGTAATAATGCCGTGGCAGCTGGTAATAGTTTAACAATGGCTGTCCATATTTTATTCCCATAATGGGATTTCAATGGTTATATTAAAAGTTAGTGCATCTTTGCTATTATTTCTCATGAAAATAGCATCTTGTGATATCAGGAGATGCTGTTCTGAGATCTCAGTTATAAATTTAATCTATAATGGTTTAACCGTACGGTTCAGTAATGCGCAACAGTTTAGGCCTGGAAGTAAATAGTACATAGTAATAGGTGTCAACAATTGAGAACTATTAATAGGGATATTTGAAGGGGGATAAATAGGGTATACTTTTAATTCATTGGAATAAATGGATTTTTTTGTGGTACAGAAGAAGTAAATTGTAAAAATTTGGACTTTCCCTCCTAAGTAGACAGTTTGCATATATTGCAGCCAGTTGAAACAGAAGGGGATGTTTAGGTTGAATTTATTAATTTCATTTCCCTCACTGTATGGGTAGAATATTCTTTATCCAGTCTATATGTTCCTAGTGGCAGATTCTTGCTGAGAACAGTTTCTAAAAAGAGACAGTGCAGATTTAAAAAAGGAAGAGCAATACATATCAGGAATTGATCCTATCAAATAAAGTGTTTCAAGAAAATCAGAGTAGTTACCAAAGCTATCTGCCCCAATTAGAAAAGGGCTAAATTCCTCCAAGAGACTAAATAAAACAGGAGAAAAAGATGAAGGTAATCTTAAATGCATGGAAAAATCTCATTGGTAAGAAGCAAATACTTCAGACAAATCAGTTTATCCTCTAGTGCATAAAGAAGCTGAGAAGAATGGGAACAAAAGAAAAGTGCATCTTTCCCCTTTTTTGCTGCTCCATGGCAATGAAAATACGCTTTTCAGCTGATGAAACATAGACTGAGATGGACCTAATTTTACTTCATCTCTAACCCTAGTAAACAGTGTAACATGGTGCTGAGAGACTATATTTACTCAGAATGTCTTTCAAAGTGTTAGAAATACTCTTCGTACAAACAGTGGGGGAAAAAGCAATAAGTATAAAAATAAGTCTCTATATAGTACTATTCCTTCTTTTTGTGTCCGTATCCGAATAAGGATCTTTTTGCTTTCTATTGTTCGTATAATTAATAGTACTTGAATACTTTGTACTTTGAATACTACTTAGAATCCATATTGTAGCCGTCTTTCAATATTTTGTACAAAAAATCCCACTCTTCCTCTTTAATATGTTTAATGATGATATCAGTTTAAAAAGTTACTGAATTGTATAAATGAGAAGAACTAGTCTGTGACCTTCAAACCAATTTTGAAAGTAATACTTTTCCCCATTTTTTCATTATCCTTCAAATCTAGTAAAAGAAAATAGGAAATATAATCAAGAAATAATATGTAAAGAATAAGGGTCCCGCAAAAATGGTTCCCAGAAGAGGTTTCTTTTCAATTAAGATAATAATGAAGATGCTAGTTTCTTCCTATATGTCACACTTTCACATATGATGCAGTGTGATGGGTGTTAAATGACAATCCTGTATCCAGCTTATATGGTTTTATTTAAGAACATGTTCTTCTTCATGTGATGGTCTTTATTGTATTCCACTGAGGGTTTACACATGCACGCAGAACTGGAGATTTTGAAAGTAGTAGTGACTGTTGATCCATGCATGCACCCTTGGCTCACTTCATGGTTTCACCTGAGGTGATAAAGGGTGGGACGAACCGACCGTGTCTCCAGTTCCTTCTCAGTCCCGCATGGTCCAGGTCATAACTATTAGTGTCCTTTTGGATGTGATGTCATCCTCTTCCACTCCTGCCTTGAGTACTCCACAAGAGCAACAGTCATCCTGATTGCCCCCTGCTGGCCCAGAAAGTTCTGGTTTCCCAAACTCCTCTGTATGTCCCACCCATCCCCCAATTCCCATCCCTACTTTCCAAAAGCTACTGATGCAGCACAATGGCAGGATCTATCCCAAAGCCCAGATGCTTCACTTCAGAGCATGGTATTTGGATGGGCATCTTCTCTAGAACAGGCATGTTTGTCAGAAGTACAAAACAATCTCTTGAGCAGCGGGAAAGAGTCCAAAAGGCGTTCCTACTGGGCCAAATGGAAACACTTAGTCTCCTGGGTCCAACAGAAGGAGTTTTCTCCAGAAGCAATGGAGATTCTCCTCCTTTAAGACTACCTCCTGTCTTTGAAGACATCGGTTCTAGTCCTGTACTCTCTTAAGGTGCAGCTGGCAACAATTAGCACCTTCTACCTCCCTCCTCCCCAGAAGGACATTCTGTCTTTACACATACACTGATTGCTAGGTTTTGGAAAGGCCTCATCAGAACCTTTCCACCCGTTGACCCATCGCTCCCCAGTGAGACCTCTATCTTTTTCTCTCAGCATTAACAAAATCCATCATTCAAGCTTGACTTTGTGCTCTCTGTCCCTCTTTTCAATGAAAGTCACCTTCCTTTTTGTTGTCACTTCGGAGAGAAGGGTAGATGAACCTGGGGCCATGATGGTGGACCTTTCTTTCACCACTTTCCATAAAGATAGTCTCCTTGCACCTGCATCTGAAATTTCTGCCAAAGGTTGTCTCCCAGTATGATCTCAATCAGCCCATTCACTTACCTGCTTTCTTTCCAAAGCCAGATGCCTCGGAATAGGAACGACGACTCCACTCCCTCAATGTCCATCGGGCCTTGTCCTTCTACCTGCGACTGATCAGGAAATCTCCTTGACTGTTTGTTGTAGTAGCTGAAAGAGTTATAGGTTAGGCAACCTCTACACAGAGACTCTCCAAGTGGATTTCAGGATGCATTTTACACTCCATCAGTTATTGGGATTGCTGTAACCCTCTGGGTGTGGACCCATTCTACAAGAGCCTAGGCTTGGACCATCTGGGACATATGTAGAGTGGCCACATGGAGTTCAGTACATACCTTTGCTATGCATTATGTCTCAGTAGTGGGTGCCTCCTTCAGCGCAACAGTCCTCTGCTCAACCATTCCATCTTCATCCTCGTACCCTCTCTCTACTGAGGTACTGCCTGTTAATCACCTTCAGTGGAATACATCACTCAGATAATAAGAGGTGGTTACCCACCTGTAATTGGAGGTTCTTCAAGCTATGTGGTCCCTATCTGTATTCCACTTCCTGCCCTCCTTCCTCTCTGCTGCAGGTCTGTTGGATTTGCAGTGGCGAAGGAACTCGAGACATTGTTGGTCGGTCGAAACCCTGAGGTGAGCCAAGGGCGCATGCGTAGACTAACAGACAGTATTACTTTCAAAATCTCCAACTTCGGATGCATCATGTGCATGCGTAAAACAGTCAGTGGAATATGGATAGGGACCACACATCTCAAAAAACCTCTAGTTACAGGTAAGTAACCTCCTCGTTCCTGAGTGCAAATTAAATAGAGAAGACAAGTATCAGAGGGGTAGCCGTGTTAGTCTGGATCTGTAAAAGCAGCAAAGAGTCCTGTAGCACCTTATAGACGAACTTATGTCTGATAGTCTATAAGGTGCCACAGGACTCTTTGCTGCTTTTATAAAGAAGACAGTGAACTTTAATAAAATTTGCCTTTAAACTTGAGTCAGTAACTAAAAAACATATCCCAAGGAAATAAAACCCCTTAAAAATACAACATTCATCCTAAAATGAGTTTAAGAGGAGTCATTTTTTAGTCAGCCTCTAAAAGTTGTACCACTGGGTCAACCTAATAGTTAAACAACCACAAACATAAAGAAAAACCTTTTAAAAGTAATGTTGAAGGTCTGGTTGAATTTGCAGAACTAAGGAAAATTAGGTAAATCTATTGGACTCATGTTGTGACTAGTAATTACAAGACTCTTAGAACAGTATATGATCAGATGTAAGGTACTGCAATAGCTCGGTACAAAAGCTAAGGATGACATTTCAGCATTAACAGTGGTTTCAGGAGTAATACAGACATGTAATACTAATGTTCTGTAATTTTTATTCAGTGACAAACATACTATGCTGAAATCTGAAATGCCTTTTTGGTAAGACTGTCAAGCAATTAAATACATTAATCGTGATTAATCATGTTGTTAAACAATAATAGAATACCATTGTTTAAATATTTTTGGATGTTTTCTACATTTTCAAATATATAGATTTCAATTACAACACCAAATACTAAGTGTACAGTACTCACTTTATATTTATTTTTATTACAATTATTTGCACTGTAAAAAACAAGAAATAATATTTTTAAATTCACCTTATACAAGTACTGTAATGCAATCACTTTACCATGAAAGTTGAACTTACACATGTAAAATTATGTACAAAAAACAACTGCATTCAAAAATAAAACAATGTAAAACTTTAGAGCCTACCAGCAGAAGGTTCATTTTCTTTTTTGGTGGTTCGGGTTCTGTAGTTTCCACATCGGAGCATTGCTCTTTTTAGACTTCTGAAAGCATGCTCCCCACCTCATCCCTCTCAGATTTTGGAAGGCACTTCAGAGTCTTAAACCTTGGGTCGAGTACTGTAGCTGTCTTTAGAAATCTCACATTGGTACCTTCTTTGCATTTTGTCAAATCTGCAGAGAAAGTATTCTTAAAACAAGCAACATGTGCTGGGTCATCATCCGAGACTGCTATAATATGAAATATGTGGCAGAATGTGGGTAAAACAGAGCAGGAAACATACCATTCTCCCCCAAGGAGTACGGTAAAAAATTTAATTTACACAATTTTTTAACGAGCATCGTCAGCATGGAAGCATGGAAGCACCTCTGAAATGGTGGCCGAAGCATGAAGGGGTATACGAATGTTTAGCATATCTGGCACATGAATACCTTGCAACGCCGGCTACACAAGTGCCATGCAAACGCCTTTTCTCACTTTCTGGTGACGTAAATAAGAAGCGGGCAACATTATCTCCTGTAAATGTAAACAAACTTGTTTGTCTTAGCGATTGGCTGAACAAGAAGCAGGACTAAGTGGACTTGTAGACTCTAAAGTTTTATATTGTTTTGTTTTTGAGTGCAGTTATGTAACAAAAATAATTACATTTGTAAGTTACACTTTCACGATAAAGAGATTGAACTATGGTACTTGTATGAGGTGAACTGAAAAATACTATTTCTTTTTATTTTTTTTGTTATAAATATTTACACTGTAAAAATGATCGTGAGTACTATACACTTTGTATTCTGTGTTGTAATATAAACCAATATACTTGAAAATGTAAAAAAAAATCCAAAAATATTTTATAAATTTCAATTGGTATTCTATAGCACAGTGCGATTAAAACTGTGATTAATATCGATTATTTTTTTTATCTGTATTACTTTTTTTTAGTTAATCGTGTGAGTTGACTGCGGTTAATCAACAGCCCTACTTTTTAGGTTTTTCTTGTCTCTTTAGTTAATAGGAGATGTATTTAAATAAATTCAGGCAAATATCCTCAGCATTAGAGTAAATAACAAATATGTAGAAAACATCTTATATTTCTGGTAAAGTATTCTAATTTTATTTGTGAGAATTTAATTTAGTTTTTTTCTACTGTAATTCATACACTTGAGAGTTGATCAACTATCAGCTTCAGTTAGAGAACAAATAAATAGTTATTGATGATAATTGCAGTTGTTGAAATTAAGTATGTATTTCCAGAGACTCATTAGTGGTATTTGCATACTAATTCCAAATAAAATGTACCTTATTCTAACATGGCTAATTTACCTTCCTGACATTATTTTATGGCTATTTGCAAATGGGATTACCAATATAACATATTTTCTGTTTTTATTTTAAAAAAATAACGGACAAATATTCAGTATATTAGCTTCTAATATTCTTCTTAATGAACATTCAACATTATAGTTTTAAAATGTAACTTTTTATTGAAAACTTTTGGCAACAATCACATAGTCCTTGAATTCAAGAGGCAGCAGGGGTCTTACCCTTTGTGTGCTCCCAGAGGTTGTAGAGCATGACAAAGGGAGTAGGGAGGGAGTGGAGCCTGCAGAGCTAGCTGAGCATACCGAGGAGACAGGCTGCACCTATACTAAAGGAGGTGATTCACTGCTCAGAAATGGAAGAAGTAGAATAATGGAGATCCCAGTAATGGAGAACTTTCCTTGCCGCCGCTGGGAAGTTCTAGAAGAGCAAAAGATGGAATGCTGCTTCTTAGCCACAAGTCTCTAGTGGACTTCTTCAAGTTTATCAAATTCCCGGAGGTTGGTATTAAAGAATGTGCTCATGAGCAGTCTAGGGACAGCACCTTCATAGCAAATACAGCACACTCCCTGTTCTAACGATTGCATTGCCACTGGACTGTGAGGGTTCTCTCGTCATTCATATAAGTCTGTGACTGTTAGGTTTAGTTCTCCTCAGGAGTGGCCCTAGCCATTTTGCAAGCCAGGACAGAAGATGTTTTCACGTTGACCTTGTGTTCCCTCCATTGAATGGCCAAGGGGAGGGGGTAAGCTGGCTAATCAGTATGGCACCAGCCCCCAGAAAACAAAAGAAAAACAGCTGAGCAGTACAGTGCCACTTGGAAGAAGGCACCCAGGGTGACTGCTTTGCTTGCCCATGCCTAGAATTGGTCTTGGCTATTAAGTATCTGGTAAAATGTACAGCCCCAGTGTGTAGGTCCATGAATAGCTATGATCACGTGCAGACTGGAGATGAAGCTAAGAAGAAAGGGCAGGTATAACAAAATCAAAAGAAATGTAATAGGGCTTGTCAAATAATATTCAGCAAAAATGTAAATGATTTTTTCTCTGATATTTGAATAATGTCTGAATTATTTAATTCATAGTTAGATACTATTTGGCAATTATGTTGTTCTACAACTTTTGAAATGCATTGAGTACATTTACCAGATATTTCTCTCTGTTGTTCAGTCAGATCTAGTATTAATTACATTGTCAATCAACTGCTATTTGATAAATTTTCAAAAAACATGCCAATAAAATACAGTTCATATTAAAAAGTACATGGCTGTTTCTCTGTTTAATTGCAGGGAAGAGGTGAAACAGATGTATTTCATTTTAGATATGTCATAAGGCATGCTGGCCCTTTTAAGTGAGGTTCAGGGTTCAGCTTTGCTCTGGCATGAAGGGAGTAGTAGCTGCTTGTGGGCCTTTCTACAGAGAACACATGGAGAACGAAAGGGGTTGCTGGTGGATCTTTCCAGTAAGGGGAAGAGCCAGACCTGTTGTAGGTGCTTATGGAGAATCTGAAACTCAGTGGTTAACCATGCCTGAGGAGAAGGCTTGGACATCAGGGTTGTTCTGTGTAAGTGTCTGATTTTTTTTTTCTGTTTGACATTTTGCTTAAACCAGATATTCCAGGAGTGCTACTTTCTAGGGAGTCAGTAGTTTTGTTGTCATTGAACAAGACCCCAGGGGTAAGCATTGTCTGGAGTGGACTGGGGAAGCAGCTCTAGTTTACAAGTTACCATGTATTGAGTACATTTTTCAAATCCTTCCTAAAGGTAGCTTCTATAATTGCATTCAGTAGGAAGGATGGTTTAATTGACAGGGTGCTGTGCTGAGACTCAAGTCTGGGTTTCCCCCCAACACCTAACGCAAGCTTTGTGTGACTTTGGGCAAGGGAAAAGGACTTCTCTTCTTCCAGTGGGATGTTGTGAAGATAGAAATCCATTAATGATTATGAAGTGCTCAGGTACTAGAATGATGAGGATTATACAAATATTATTATTTGTTGAATTACTAGACAAATAATAATGGGGTCATTGACCAGGACCCCATTGTGCTAAGTGCTGTACAAGCACAGAACAAAAATGATGGTTCCTACCCCAAAGAGTTTACAATCTAAGACAAGAGACAACAGATGGATATAGACAGATAGATGGGAATACAAGGGAACAATGAGACAGTATTGGTCAGTATGATAAGCAGTGATAGCAGCAGTTTAACAGTTGTACAAATTTTTGTAGGCCTCATGGCAAAGGAGAATTTGAAGGAGGATAATGAGGTATCTCTGCAGGTGTTAACTAGGACAGTGATTCTCAACCAGGGGTATGTGAACCCCTGGGGGTACACAGAGGTCTTCCAAGGAGTACATCAACTCATCTAGATATTTGCCTAGTTTTACAACAGGCTACATAAAAAGCACTAGCGAAGTCAGTACAAACTAAAATTTCATACAGATAGTGATTTGTTTATACTGCTCTATATACTATACACTGAAATGTAAATGAAATATTTATATTCCAATTGATGTATTTTACAATTATAAAGTAAAAATGAGAAAGTAAGCAATTTTTCAGTAATAGTGTTCTGTGACACTTTTGTATTTTTATGTCTGATTTTGTAAGCGAGTCCTTTTTAAGTGAGGTGAAATTTGGGGGTTCACAAGACAAATCAGACTCCTGAAAGGGGTACGGTAGTCTGGAAAGGTTGAGAGTCACTGGACTAGGAGTTCTTCCCAAAGGTGTGGGGTGGAATCAGAGAAAGCACAACTCAGCTTTTTTGAAAAATTAATAAGGAGGCAGTGGAAACCTATGTCATAGGCTGATCAGAGGTAAGAGTCAAGGTTTTGATAAAAGCAGCAAAGAGTCCTGTTGCACCTTATAGACTAACAGACATTTTGGAGCATGAGCTTTCGTGGGTGAAAACCCACTTCGTCGGATGCAAGGTTTTGATAGTGAATGAGACATGATAGATACGGTTGGATTAGGCCTTGAAGGGCCTTGAAAGTGAAGACAAGCAGTTTGTTTAAAGAGAGAAAGAAGAGGAAGCTGATGAAGGGATGCAAAGAGAGGTTTGCCCATGGTCAAAGAGATGGATAGGAGAATGATCTCTGCAGCAGGATACTGAATTGATGTGAGTGCAGCAAGATTACATTTGTCACAGCCAGAGAAAATGATGTTAAAGTAATCAAGATTTGAGATGATGAGAGCCTGGACAAGAATTTAAAAGTGTGTGGGTGGATAAGAAAATTTGTATCTTAGAGATGTTATGCAGAAGCCATCTGCAAAATTGAGATATAGTCTAGATGTGAAGAACAGAAGAACAGTCATACTTGGTCAGACCAAAGGTCCCTCTAGCCCAGTATCCTGTCTTCTGACAGTGGCCAATGCCAGGTGCCCCAGAGGGAATGAACAGAACAGGTAATCACTGAGTGGTCCATCCCCCATTGCCCATTCCCAATGCTCCTCTGCCATGTACATTGGCCAAACTGGACAGTCTCTATGCTAAAGAATAAATGAACACAAATCTGACATCAGGAATTATAACATTCAGTATCCAGTTGGAGAACACTTCAGTCTCTCTGGACACTCAATAACCAACTTAAAAGTGGCAATTCTTCAACAACAAAAACTTCAAAAACAGACTCCAGTGAGAAACTGCAGATCTGTAATTAATTTAAAACTAGACACCATCAAATTAGGCCTGAATGAAGACTGAGAGTGGATTGGTCACTACAAAAACTAATTTCCCCCTGCTGATACTGACACCTTCTTGTCAACTGTTTGAAATGGTCCAACTTGTTTACATTGGCCTCATTAGCACTACCGTGATTTCCATCCCTTCTTGTCAACTGTTGAGAATAACCCACTTCCACCTTAAATGAATTGGCTCATTAGCACTGACACCCCCCCACTTGGTAAGGCAACTCCCATCTTTTCATATGCTGTGTATTTATACCTCCCTGCTATATTTTCCACTTCATGCATCTGATGAAGTGGGTTTTAGCCCGTGGAAACTTATGCCCAGATAAATTTGTTAATCTTTAAGGTGCCACAAGGACTTCTCGTTATAGAGGCTAGAGACACCATCCCTGCCCATCCTGGCCAACAGCCATTGATGGGACTATCCTCCATGAATTTATCTAGTTCTTTTTTGAACCCTGTTATAGTCTTGGCCTTCACAACATCCTCAGGAAAAGAGTTCCACAGGTTGGCTGACCTAGAGAGAGGTCTGAGTCAAAGATGATATTCAGATTACGTGCCTGACTGACAGGCACGATGGTAGTATTTCAACAGTGATCAAGAAAGGAAACAGAGGGGAAAAGAGAGGGAAGATTAAGAGCTCTGTTTTAGCCATATTGAACTTGAACTGATGGCTAGGCCTCTGCAAGAAGATAACAGAGAGACAGGCCAAGATTTTAGTTTTCAGAGAATCATAGAAGATTAGGTTTGGAAGAGACCACAGGAGGTCATCTAATCCAACCCCTGCTCAAAGCAGGACCAACCCCAACTAAATCATTCCAGCAAGGGCTTTGTCAAGACGGGCCTTAAAAACCTCTAAGGAGGTTTTTCCACCACCTCCCTAGGTAACCCATTCCAGTGCTTCACTACCCTGCTAGTGAAATAGTTTTTCCGAATATTCAACCCAGACCTCCCCTACTGAAACTTGAGACCATTGCTCCTTGTTCTGTCATCTGCCACCACTAAGAACAGCCTAGCTCCATCCTCTTTGGAACCTCCCTTCAAGTAGTTGAAGGTTGCTATCAAATCTCCCCTCACTCATCTCTTCTACAGACTAAGTAAGCCAAGTTCCCTTAACTTCTCCTCGTAAGTCATGTGCCCCAGTCCCCTAATCATTTTCATTGCCCTCTGCTGGACTCTCTCCAGTTTATCCACATTCTTTCTTATCCACATCCACATCCTTCCCAAAACTGGACTCAATACTCCAGGTGTGGCCTCACCAGTGCTGAATAGAGGGGAATAATCACTTCCCTCGATTTGCTAACAGTGCTCCTACTAATGCAGCCTGATATGCTGTTAGCCTTCTCGGCAACAAGGGCATACTGTTGACTCATGTCCAGCTTCTCATCCACTGTAATCCCCAGGTCCTTTTCTTGCTAAGTGACAATTCTGCAGAAAAGGAGGGGATTACAGTGGACAAGAAACTGGATATGAGTCAACAATGTTTTTAGAGTTATAGTTTTTAGAGACAGGCTTGGAGTAGAGAATTAGATCTGTGAGTCATCAGCATAGCGATGGTAGTTGAATTTGTGTTTGCGGATGAGATTACCCAAGAAAAAGGTGTAGAGGGAGAGTTGGAGGAAGGGGACAAAGACCTGTAGAACCCCCATTAAAAATTGGTAGGGAGGATGGAGAGAATCCTCCAAAGGGCATGCTGACATGCTTCTTCGACCATGGGATGCCGTTCTGTGAAGAAGTTCTGCTGGGAAGAGATTGGGCCCACCTCACCAAGAAGAGGAAGAACATTTTTGCGCACCAGCTAGCCAACATAATGAAGAGGGCTTTAAACTAGGTTCAGTTGGGGTAGGTGACAAAAGCCTGCAGATTAGTATAAAAAATTATCTTAAGAGGGTTAGATGCGGGGGTGGGGATTACAATAGGGTTGAAGGGAGAACAAGAAGGCAATGAGTGGGAGAATCTGATTAATGTTTTAGATGCCTATATACAAATGCAAGGAGTATGGGGAATAAACAGGAAGAACTTGATGGATTAGTACATAAGCTAAATTATGATTTAATTGTCATTGCAGAGACTTGGGCTATGGCTACATTAGCGCTTCAAAGCGCTGCCGCGGCAGCGCTCCCACGGCAGCGCTTTGAAGCGCTAAGTGTAGTCAAAGCCCCAGCGCTGGGAGAAAGCTCTCCCAGCGCTGTCCGTACTCCAGCTCCCTGTGGGGAATAACGGACAGCGCTGGGAGCCGCGCTCCCAGCGCTGGGGCTTTGACTACACTGGCGCTTTGTAGCGCCGCAATTTGCAGCGCTGCAGAGGGTGTTTTTTCACACCCTGCTGCAGCGCTGCAAATTTGCAAGTGTAGCCATACCCTTGGTGAGATAAGTCTCATGACTGGAGTATTTATATAGAGGGGTATGGCTAGTTCAGAAAGGACAGTCAGGGGAAAAAGGGAGGAGTGGTTGCATTATACATAAAGAATAGATACACTTCTCCAGAGGTCCACAAGGGGATGAGTGACAGACCAGTTGAGAGTCTCTGGGTAAAGATAAAAGGGTTAAAAATAGGAGTGAAGTCATGGTTTGGGGGTCTGCTCTAGACCACCAGATCAGGAAGGCAAGTGGATGAGGCATTTGTAACAACTGTAGAATTTGGTCAGTTAATAAACTTTTTAAATAGTTTACTTTCTCATCAAAGAATCCTGTAGGGGTTTTTTTTCCTCTCCCCATCCACCACCTCCACTTCCCTGCATGTATCTGCCTGGTCTCTTGCACTCCTGAGTACTTCTCTCTCCTGAACTACATCATTAAGGAAACTTCTGGCTCTGGCACTGCAGCTGGCTCTTGGTCTATATCTGCTGATATCTCCTGGCACTGACCCTGCTGGTGAGCTCAAGCTCTTCTCCCTTTCTTTGCATCCTTTAGTGGAAAGTGCTAGGTTTGCTTTTTCTCCTTTAATGCCACTTCTGCAGGTAGTCAGACACATCACTGCAAACCCTGTAGAAGCAGCTATAAAGCAGGAGCTTCAGCTAGCAGCTTGTGACCAGTAAGTACTCAGTAGGCCACACAAGTTACTCATACTGTTCATTGTATTGTTCAAAATGTTTTGCCCTTTGCTATCCTGATGAATTATTATTATGAGTAATTTCATATGTATCTACTCTGATTATGATCAAACTTTGCACTATGATCAAACAGCCAGTGCCACAATTTTTCATACATTAATATATTCAGCAGTGATGTAAGGCAATATTAAAACAATTGTACAGATAAGAAACGTGAGGTGCAGAGTGGTTCTGTTGTTTAATCAAGGTTACACATGAAGTGTGTATAGATCCCAGATCACCAATATGTTATCCACAAGACAAGCCTGGCCCTCCTTATTTTATATCATATCAGATGAGTCTAAACCTTTCTGCCCAAGTCAGGCTTGTCTAGAATCTATTCTCTCTAATAGCCAGGTTGTAATTGCAAGGGTCACTCTTGCTTCTCTACTTCTTTTGGATGAATTACAGAGTATATTTATCTCTCTGATAGAGAATGGAGTGTATTGTTTTGTTGATGTTACTCTAGATGTATTACAAGATGTGGGCAGTAGAGTGAATCAGAATACCAAGTGCACATTTTAAATCCTTTCTGTGGAAGAAATAAGATGTTTGTCTAGGTCTTTCTGCTAGCATTTCAAAGGTCATCCATCAGCGATTTTAATACACAAACTAAGCAAAGAAGGTAATAGTTTGTAAGCTAACCGCTATCTTTTTTTTTTTTTACATTTAAGAGACATACAGATTTTTATATAGGTTTTTCCTCATTTTTTTTTTGCTCTTGTATCATATCCTCAAATATAAATCCTATAGAGTAAGAAAAGGAGTTTGACTAAAGCTTTGTGTGTAGACTAAGTACTTCTGAAGAATTGACTTGCTATCTGTATTTCACACCTATTGATTGTTTATCCAGCACATCATAACATCTTTACCTTCAGCAACTACGCTTTTCTGTTGGATTTTATCCTACAATGGAGAAGGGTTTATTTGCCACAGAAGTGCAGCTTCTGTGTCAGCAGCTACACTTCTGTGACAAAGATCTGGGTAACTTCTCCCCACCCTCATTCACTCCACTTGAACAATTAAAAACATGCCAGACACTAAATCACAAAAGCAAGGAAATGAAAAGATAAGTCACCAAGCAATACAAAGCTGTACTCCTCCACACATCAGCAAACATCTTACCACTACCATAAACCACATACGTGGGTAAGTGTATTCTCTAATGTAACCACTTCTTACCCCAAAGGCTTTATAGGTTAAAACCAGCACCTTGAATACCACCTGAATTTTATATAGCAATCTTATAAAACTCTTGAAGTAGGGATGTTATATGCTCCCTGCTTGAAGCACTGATAATCAAGTAGGTGGCTGTGTTTTGCAAGTTTAATGTGTTTCTATAGCTCTCATCACAGAACAAGTGTACAGCTATGGCTACATCTTTTTAATGTAGTTTCCATAGGGCCAGAAAGGGAAGAAAATCAACTGCTGTCCCCACCTAGTCTCTTCTTTCAACATGTTCCATGAACCATGCAGAGAAGTGGATATTAGAAAACACTATTCCACTAGGAGGGTGGTGAAGCACTGGAATGGGTTACCTAGGTAGGTGCTGGAATCTCCATCCTTAGAGGTTTTTAAGGCCATGCTTGACAAAGCCTTGGCTGGGATGATTTAGTTGGGTTTGGTCCTGCTTTGAGCAAGGGATTGGACTAGATGACCTCCTGAGGTCTCTTCCAACCCTAATATTCTATGATTCTAAGTCTTTACGGGGTCTGAAGGGAGATGGGTCTGATTTCTCTGTGCATGGATCTAAGGGACATGATGTAATCAATAATAGCTTCAAGATAATCCTTTATTTCTTGGGATGGTATTTCCACATCTCAAGTTAAATTTGTTGTGCAATTGACTGATTATTATAATTTCACTAGGAGGCTTCCACGTACACTATCAGCAGAAACCTTCACAAGACATTAGTGAAAAATCACCTACATGCAACTTGTGCCTTTGGTAGTACTGTCATACTAAGCGTAACTGAATCAAAATGTGAAATACAAATGCCAAACTCTAAATCGCTCTTTTGTAAAGAAACATTCTTTAAACATTCTTCTTAGCGAGCTGTAGCAGTGATCACTGGAGCAAAATTGACAAGTTACTGGGAAAAACCTTGCAGAGGGAAGACCAAGAGTAAGAATACAGTATTTAATAATAATATCTTCTTGTTCATAGGGGCCGTGGAGGAGTGCCACCCCCACCAGCAGGTGTACCAAGAGGGGCACCAGCTCCCAGGGGAGTACCTTCCAGTAGAGGTCCAGTCAGTCGTGGTCGTGGACTTCTAGCCCCCCGAGCAAGAGGAGTACCTCTACCTGCAGGCTACCGGCCTCTGCCACCACCTCCAGCGCAGGAGACATATGGAGAATATGTAAGTGAAACCTTTCACCTACTTGTTGGTACTACCAAGCATAATCTTCATTATTCTAGTAACAGAAGATTGTGACTGTCATTTTAGAATTCAGTAGAACGTCTTTAATCTGCACTTTACTGAACCCCACACCTGAAATGTGCATCAGATTTGGTGGTCTCTCAGCACTTTTACAAAGATTTAACAGTATACTGGATATCATATTCTTAAATTTTAGTATCTTTACAAAATACTGTATTACACTTTTCTATCATACCTTAAGATATAAATAAATCTAACCTGCAGTTGACAAATGAATAAAGTTATTCTTTTAATGAATTATCCATTTTTTTCTTGTTTTACTAACCTATAACACTCAAAACTATGTAATGGGTCAGTTGTCTAGTTGTGAGTGTGAATTAATGAAGTTCTACTTAATAAGTTTAAGAAAAATGTTAAATTTTAGGTTCCAATGCAAGTGGTTTAAAAACCATGCAGTCAGCCATATACTTCTTTTTCCTTATTTATAGGAATCAGGTTGTGTTATGTTTAAGCAGTTGAAAAAACTTCCATATGTTGAAAATATAATATAAAAGTCTTATGAGAGATTTAAAAGAATTCTGGCTCTTGAAAGCTGAGTTATAAGTCTCACATGTTCTATGAGAAAATAATGTTTTAATTTGTTTAGAGTATAGGCATTAAACATTTTAAATAAAAGATAGATGTTTGAGTTCAGGCATATTCTAAATTAGTTTATTTTTAATGTAGTATTCAACAGGTGCATGGCAAAGACTGTTAAAGAACAAACTTAATTTTGACTAAATACACAAAGCTAATGGTTTGAAAAAAATAGCTCATTAATTCATTAATTGTACAAATAAAAATGGGTTCAGTATTAAAGACATTAGAGAAATTTGCAGGTAGATAGGTCAAGGGATTTTTGTTTGTTTGTTTATGAAAAGCTTTGGCACTCTGATGATATATTAGGTGATATCTGAGTTCAGGCCTACAGACTGGTCTGAGGATGTGAGTGTTTTATATCTCACAAGTGACCGCTCTGTAGTGGGAGTCTCATGTGGTCTTCCTTTGCCAGAAACAGCATATCTGATGGATTAGATCTTCAGTCTATATCACCCTTGCCCCTCTTTTCCTCCATCCCCCACCAAAAAGAAACCCACTTTCCTTTATATCATATAATCATAAATATGTGCCTGTAGTTTCTTGTAATTTTCTTAGGCCTGTGTAAAGAAAGAGAGTTGAATGTAGGCATTGGTTTAGTATCAATTGAGTGATCAACAAAAAGGATTCTTAATAGGTTAATATAGTTAATTAGCCCATATGACAAAGTATGTCCTGTTGCCATACCTGATAACACCTAACTGAAGATCGATTGTGTCAAGGTGAGCAATGCATCCAGTAACTTATAATGTCTTTTAAATGTTCCTCATTAAATCTGTTCTCACAAACTATTCCCAAGGCATACTCTTCATTGCTGTTGGGCAATATATGTTAAAAAATAAATTGGTGTTTGTTAATTAATACATACCTATTGCCTTTATCTGTAGCTGCATGTAGTATGGTAATGATTGGTAGGCTTGTCAGTATACTGAGGTACACCTAGCTTTGAAAAGAGAATTCTTAGAAAACAATAACAAAGAAAATGAATAAGACACAAAGTAACTTTTAAATGAAATGTTCTCCAATACTATATCATTTGTCTTACAATAGAAAATGTTTGCGCTAGAATGGAAACACCATTTAAAACCATATTTTATACAATAGAGCCTGCTGTTTCATTTTTAACATTACAATATATCCCCAGACATAAACTGTGCTGTGATGAAGTTACAGTTGATTACATATCTGTAGCTCCAGGGTAAAAACATTAGAGAACTGTTCTGTTATGCCAAAACCACGATTTACACACCCAGGAACTTCAGCATTAAAAATAAACTTAAAAGAAATGAAAACATATTAAGGAATAGAAATGCACAGTTAAGGCGCTCAAACAGCCTTAACTCTGTCATGTAGTGACACCATGCAATATAGTTGCAATTATGATTAGTACATTTTAGTGTTTGTAGTCCAATATTAGGTTAAATTGAAGATGCATCACTTTTTTTTCCTCTCGGTGTTAGAGCAGATAGAAGTAAAGGTTGGTGTTCCTTAACTGTGCATTTTACACCTGACTTTAAATTGCTAATGTTTCTTTTTGAGATAATTACAACATCCCTGTAATTTATTAACTGTTATATACTTAACCTTAACTCCATCATCTTCAAGTAATAGTCCACGTGGATTCTGCTTCTGGGTGCATATGCCCCATGTGTGAGATTAGATTCTTTAGACCAGTGATATCTGTTGGGACTGTGCCTAGGGCCTAGGTGCCCCACCATAGGACATAAAAAACAGCAGGCCCAGTCATCCCTTGGTTCCTTCTTATTGCCTGTGGCAATGAGATATAACTCCTGCAATGTCTGATTGTCCTCAGTCCACCAGGTTTCTGTGATGACTATTATATCAATATCCTCCTTTGTCATGAGGCACTCTAGTTCACCCATCTTAATTATTTAGACTTCTAGCATTTATGTACAAGCACTTTAAAAACTTGTCACTGTTTATTTGTCTGCCCTTTTCTGACGTGTCCAATTCTTTTTTATGTGAATGTTTCTCCTCTGATCTGGCCCTTACATTATCCTCTTCCATCCTCTCCTCCTGACTAAAGCCTAGATAATCTCTATCAACAGACTCTCTTCTAAGAGAAGTCTCTGTCTGATCCACATGCTCCTCTGCGGCAGTCGGCTTTCCCCCATCTGCTAGTTTAAAAACTGCTCTGCAACCTTTTTAATGTTAAGTGCTAGCATCTGAATAGTGGGTGGGGAAAGTCAGATATGTTCCCCTATCAGGAATAGTATAGATTTGGAGCAGCATAAGGGTGAGAAATCGGATGTCCTCATTTATATTGAAAGTTAGTAACACCCTAGAGTAGGCTGAACTGGATGGCCCCAACCCCTTATAGTGAAGATATGAACAGTCTACTGCTACAGATGATTGTGAATATTATACTAGCTGTGCTGGGAAGGGAGGATGGCTGTGCTCTTGCAGTCCTTACAAGATTTTTTGTAATACACACACACCATCACCTGGGGTTGGAGATCTACAAGATGTGGATGGGAAGAAGGTCATTTCTTTTGGATGTTCAAGGAGCTTCTAGGAACTGGGACAGTGCGTAACTGCCACTATCTCAAGGATGTGTTATATAAAGGGTCAGTTTTTAAGGGAAGGAGCTTGTGTATGTTACCAGAGGATAAGAGATCAGTTACTCAAAGCAGTTATGTAACTTGCAAAGAATTTTTTTTTAAGTGCATTATGTCCTTTTTCTTCTTGATGCAGAAAGAGGCCTAATAGGTTTGATTGAGTTTTAGGATTTTTCTGTTTGCTTTCTTTCTGAGAAATATCAAGGATGACAATTCTGGTATCTCTTGGTTTTGCGACAAGGCCTCGGGGTATGGCTCTCCTATGATTAAAAAAAAACATGGCACCGAGTGACAGGACCCAGGTCAGCTGACTCAGGCTTGCGAGGTCCAGGGTGTAGAGCTATAAAATTGCAGTGTATATGTTCAGGCTTGGGCTGGACCCCATCCTCTAAGACCCTCCCTTCTGAATCTCAGAGCCCGGGCTCCAGCCCAAGCCCAAACGTCTGCACTGCAATTTTTAGACCCGCAGCCCAAGCCCTGCTAGCCCAAGTCAGCTGACCCTGGGCTCTGAGATATGGTGCTACATTTTTTTTTAAATTCAGTGTAGATGTACTCTGAGACTTTCTCACCCTGCTACAATTTTGTTACACTTTAGCCTGAGCCGTGCAAGCCTGAGTCAGATAACCCAGGCTAACTGTGGCCATGCCTGTGGGTCTTCTATTGCAGTGTAGACATACCCAGGGAGGACAAAAGACAGGTTATTCGTGAGTTTTTGAACAGCTTATGAGAAGGGGTGAAAGAGATGGATTTTGAAGTAAAAGCTTATTTTATCCAGAATACTACGCCATTCTAGGTACACTTGGTGCTAGGGGGCTGGACTAGATGGTCTCTTGAGATTCCTTCCAACCTTACATTTCTGTGATTCTATAAACTCCTCTAGATAGTTGTTTTTTCTCAAAAAAGGAAATTTACAATGAAATAGTGTGTATGAGCAAATTCCAGGCAAAGATTGTTTTCAGCCCAGTGAGGGCCTTGTAGCACACAATGTAGGGCAGCTGGTTGTGGATGAGGATTTCATTTCTAATCTTAGTTGTTTGTGATTGTCTGCTGTTTCTTCACATACAATTCAGTCATAGAGAAGTGGTATTCTGTTAAGTGTACTTAATATGCAACTGATTGACAAGCTTAAAAGTGGATTCGATTTGGATTCCTTACCAGGTGGTATAAACCTCAGTGCGACCTCTCTACTGGCTCAGTCAGAGAGTAATAATTTCAATTTACCTGTCAAATAGGTGGCCTTGAATATTGCGTTTTAAGTGCTGGCTTAGTGGTTGTACATGGTTTCATACTACTAAATTGATTTATTGATGTATATGGCCTCCAGTCTGTTTAAGACTTGCATCTTTAGGAGGTACAGTGTTACAGAAAAGCAATCTGTGCACTTTCCTATAACTACAATCAAAACATGTCCTGTTCATGATTTCTTAACTGGAGGATGGCAAAAGACTTTTTCTGGAACACTGCTTCAATTAGTAAGTTAGAGTAGCCTCTTTCCAAGCCAGTTAATAATGATGTTTATGCTTGTTTACTGAGGAAAAGAATATTCTCCTGAACATTGAGCCAAATTAGGCTGACAAAAAAACAAGACATTATGTGTGTGTGCATGTGTTTGTGTGCACACGTGATTTAGTAAACTGACTTTATTCCATTATAATAAGAAACAGTAATTATTTCTAATAAGTAGCTAATGGAATGGAGATGATTTCATATTTTTCTAGACTTCTCTCAATAAGCAGAAGATAGATATTTTGTAGCAATATACCTATAACTCGTTGTTTTCATACCGTTTAGTTTTCTCTGAAACAATGACTGCGGTTACAGAAATAAACTTCCATGTTTACCATAATTTATTTTCTTATAAATATTCAGAGTTTTACTACCTTTTTTGCCATTATCCCCTTACCACAATATTTAAAGATTTTCTAAACTTCTTCACTAATAATTTGCAAGGGACTATACCCAAGTGCCATTGTTTTGAGAATAGATTTTAAATGTTACTGATGTTCTGATTGATAGAATTTTGTAAATGATTTATTCCAAATGAAATATTTGACTTCAAGAATTATATAAAGACTTTATATAATGATTGCATGGCAAGTGACTATTTTAATCACTGCTCATATGTGTTGAAATGGGCAGGATATACATTCAAGATAATGTTTTGTTTTTAGATAAGTGGTAATTACGGATTGGGTTTTGAATTTAAACTTAGAACCAGTGGTTCATGAGCGTAGGGAAATTCTGCACTGTAAACCAGAGAATCCCAGAAGTCCTGCCATCCACAGTCAGAGTGTTGTAATTTTATCTGAAATGTAGTCTTTCTTTGGGAAGCCAATGATTAGTTCTAAGGGTTCCTTCCAATCTGTGAGAATTAGTGACAGAGCTTTAATTATGTGTCTGGCTATTTTATTGATGCTTTTTGTGTTAGCCTTCAGACAAGGTTTGCGCTGATGGCAGATTTTCCTAATGCAGTGCCTAATTGCATAATTTCTGACAGTTAACTAATCTCTAAGATGCTTCAATTAGCTTGGTTTCCTAATAGGAAATTTAATTAAGATGGAGAGTATACTAGATAGAGGTTTAGGGATCCTTTCTAATTTTAAATAAAAGGTAATATTTCTACAAATCCTTTGAACTATTTTACAATTCTGGGCCAAGGTGTTTTTTTTTTTTAAGTGCCTGAAGTTAGGTTCCTATGTCCATATTTAGGCACCTAAATAAGTGACCTGATTTTCAGAATTGCTGACTCTTCAGCAGTTTCCATTAATGTAAATGTAAGCATTCCCCATTTTAAAGTAACTTGCATTAAAATTATTATAAGAACATTGTTTTCATGCAGTTTTGTTTAGCCTCATTCTCATTGGCCAGCCGAACATTGGTAGTTTTCTGATTCAATCACAACAGAGTTCTAACCAGGTTTTTATTGTACAGGATTTTCAAATTTAGTCTCCTGGAAAAGACGTTGACCTGCCTGTGTTTCCATGAGGAGGAGGTTATCTCAATCACATTGATTTTTTGTTCCTCCAGTTCTGCCTCTTTCCACGTGAATGAACACTGTAACCCCCAGTCTTCTTCCTGTCTTATTACAGCATGTAGTGTGGCAAGAAGTTAGTTCAGCAACTGCAATTATTTTTAGGCCTACATTTTTGCTTCTCAGCTCAAAATGAGTTTAGACCAATGAAAAAAGGCTTACCAATTACTAGCTCCATACTTCACTGTTCACAGTATGAGCAGCCCCCACTCCCACAGCAGTAGTTCTCAGCAAATCCCTTAATGTCAGCTCCTACAATAGTACTGTAGACTCGGTGCTCTGGGATTGCAGCATACAGAGTAGCCCATGAGACCTAGCGGCAGACCTCAGAGAAGGAGATATAGATTCAGTGAATGGTATGAGAAACTAGACCTTGGGACTGGTAAAGGATTTCAGACTCCCTCTCTCTTGTATGTCATACTCTGTTAGTTCTAAATGTGCTATCTGGCTGCCTACAGAATGCTGGAGGCCCTACTCTGCCAAATATCATCTCCTCAGATCACCCGTTGAGCAGGAGATTCCCACTTCTTCAATAGACCATTTTTTCTGTGGCATCCAATGTACTTTTTGCCATGGTCCCCCAGTAGACATCGCAGATGTGTAGGCTGTGGTTCTGATACCTTTGGCCTGTCTCTCCTCTCTTGACCTTTCTCAGAGTGTAAACTAAATTCATATTTGGGCCAGGAAAATAGGATTTTTAAAACCTCCCCATACAGTTTCTCAGGAGGACTTAGGCTACCTTATTAAACTCTTATTTTTGGCCATGAAGTTGAGTAAGCCCAAAGAAAAGTTGGATTTTTAAGGACGGGAACATGTCTGTGTGAGTAAAGTCCAAGGAAAAGCTTTACTTCTTCATCTGTTTGTATAGAAACTCATGACTGCCAGTGCTATTTTGCATTTTTTAAATTGATTCACCTAAAAAACAATAACAACCACCTTCAAACCATATTAACTTCTCATCCAGCTTTTCCAGCAAATGGCTTGGTGTTCTCCGCCCCCAAAAAAGTACATTCTGTATTTATGGTATGGACACACATCCTTCTCTTTAGTCTAATATTTCCCTCAGTGTCCAAATGAATAGAGAAGTAATGGGTGTTCTTTGACCTCAAGATGGCTCAGTTTACAATGCTTGCCCACTGCTATATTTCTCAATAAGCCATTTTTTGGCTTACAGAGGTAAAGCTGGAGAAAAAACACTTTATGTTTCTCTCCCTAAGTCAGTCAAGAAAAGTTTTATTTATTACCTACATTCCAATCAAAAGTGTACTAGACTAGAGGTGGAAAAAAGAGACATGAAATCTGCAATAAAGAGCCTACGATCTAAGTGTATTTTGGCCACTAATACCCTTAATGATGTGACTCAAGTTCACCTTAGATTCTGGCCAACATCCTTAATAGTTTTGCAGTTGCATGAAGTGCTCTCTGGGTTAAACTTTAAAAATCATAGAAATATAGGGCTGGAAGGGACCTCAAGAGGTCATCAAGTGCAGCCCCCTGCACTGAGGCAGCACCAAGTTAACCTAGACTACCCATCCCTGACAAGTGTTTGTCCAAATTGTTCTTAAAAACCCTGAATGATGGACATTCCATGACCTTCCTTGGAAGCCTGTTCCACAACTAATATACCTTTATATTTAGAAAGATTTTCCCAATATCTAACCTCAATTTCCCTTGCTGCAGATTAATCCCACTACTTCTTATTCTGTCTTCAGTGGACATGGAAACAATTAATCACCATTTTCTTTATAACAGCCCTTAACATTTTTGAAGAATGTTATCAGCTCCCCCCTCAGTCTTCTTTTCTGAAGACTAAACTTACCCAGTTTTTTTCAACCTTTCCTTACTGGTCAGGTTTTCTAAACCTTTTATCATTTTTGTTGCTCTCCTCTAGACTCTTTCCAATTTGTCCACGTCCTTCCTAAATTGTGATGCCCAAAATTGGACACAGTACTCCAGCTGAGGCCTCACCAGTGCTGAAGTAGAGCAGGACAGTTGCTTCCCATGTCTTACATACGACACTCCTGTTAATACACCCTGGGATAATATTAGCCTTTTTCACAGCTGCATCACTCTGTTGACTTATATTCAGTTTGTGATCCATTGTAACTCCCACTTCCTTTTCAGCAATACTACAGCCTAGCCAGTTATCCCCCATTTTGTTGTTGTGCATTTGAGTTTTCCTTCCTAAAAGTGAAGCACTTTGCACTAGAATTTTATATTGTTGATTTAAGACCAATTCTCTAATTTTCAAGGTTGTTTTGAATTCTAATCCTCGCCTCCAAAGTGTATACAACCCCTGCTAGCTTGGTGTCATCCACTAGTTTTATAAGCATACTCTCTACTCCACTATCCAAGTCATTAATGAAAATATTGAGTAGTATCAGACCCATGACTGACGCCTGCAGGACCCTACTAGTTACGCCCTCTCAGTTTGACAGTGTGCCATTGGTAACTCCTCTTTCAACTATTAGTGACCCACCTTATAGTAATTACATCTAGACCACATTCCCCTACTTTGCTTATGAGAAAATGTTCATTTCTTCCCTTCAAGGCTCCTACATTTCCAAGGGTGTGCTTAATTCTACCCACAGATTTGTCTGTGAAGTCCTCTCTCCATTTACAAGATTTCCAATCTGTGCACCTCAAGTTATCTCAACCACAATGTCTTATCTAAAAGAAGGCATAGTTCTCAGCATTTCATGGTAAAGCACTGGCTGAAGTATTCATTTCAGGAGAACACCCATTCCTTTAATAAACCAGGCAACAACCTCAGATCTGTCTAGCTGTAATGCTTTCTGACATCCTGGGGTTGGCCCTTACATAATTTGTGGAGTTGGATTGGAAAGGAATTGATTCCTTACACACCCCAGGAACTTTCATCACTCCAAAACAAAACAAAAGTTCTTTTGCGGAAAGCGAGCAGCTGCTTTTGCATTCTTTCTCCCTTCTCTTTTCCCTGTGCTCCTGTATTCATTCTCTCCCAAACACTTGTGCCCCCTCCTTAAGAAAAGAGCCAGTTATTGATCTACCATTGCCCACATTTCAAAAGTTAAGGCTATCATTTCTTTTCCCCAAGATCAGCAGGGTCACAGAGTGCACTGAAATTACTTCATCATAAGGAAGAAGTTGAGGAGCGCTACTCTCTTCTGGATTTAAAATGGTGCAGCTAGTTTGTGAAACAACAGAAGTTTTGGATGAGATTCCCTCCACCACACTATTAGCCACTGACTCAGAGGAATCACTTGATGTTTATAGAGTTGAATGGTGCTTATTTATACATCTTTGTTGCTTGAACCCATTAGAAAAAATTATTCTTTGCAATGGACAGTTGCTGTTACCAATACCACTTCCTGACCTTTGTTCTTGCCTCAACTACAAGTACATTGGCCAACTGGCTAATATAAGTCAGTTCCAAAGAAATGGATATTAAGTATGCTTCAGAGATGTCTTATGTGAGAAGAGCTGCCTGGTCTCATCTCAGAAAATCTCCCATCTTGGAATTCTAAGATACTCTGCATGGAGAAGTGATTCTTTTACAGGAAATTATTCTAAAGATTGAAATTTACAGAAAACTAGCCAATAATCATTCTGTTACTTTTCCAGTTCATGGTTTGACATCCAAAATACACAAAAGTTTTTTAAGATGTTTGTACTACTTACAGATTAGTATTTACTTGTTTTGGGGATGTATGCAGTGCAGTACACTTTAAAATGATCTTCTGTTTATAGGAATAAAATTGGTGAAAGTAGATTTTCTAGGCTGGCCTGATAGACTAATGACAATTAGTGTGTGCACCACAGGTTAAGAACCACTGACTTAGAGGGTACAAGATGAGAGACTGTGATTCTTTGCCTCTGATATGGTGGGAGTAACTAGTGATTCTGAAGCAAACTCTCTGGCCGTTTCTGGAGTACCATTGATTGGCTCCAGAAGGAAACGTAACACCTTCCTTGGCTAGACAGAAAGGTATTGCATCTAGAGGGAGGCAAATGTAAGTTGGGAATATCATCTTCTTTGGGGCTCAGAGGGAACTCAAAACCACTTACTACTCAAAAATGGTTTCCATGCACCAAGTAAAAAAATATGGACTACGCTGAAGTTTCCTTAAGCAAATGCTTAAATTGTATGTATAAATAAACTCAATACAAAATTAACATGAAAGATAACATCTGTTATGAATATATTTTCTGTATATTATAATAAATGATTTAATATAACAACCCTCGTAAATAATACCTTCTTACAAAGAGAACTTTAAAGTATACAGATCTCTTGCAGCAAAGTTATCGCTTCAGTAGTTTTTTATTGTATAATGCAGCAAAATGGTGCTTACATATCTTTTATTTAAATTATTATGAAATTTTACAATAATGCAGGTTGCCAAATGGCAATGGGTGTTGCTCACTGATGTTATAAATATGATTAAAGGAGACTCTGTTTTGGAAACAAATGGTGGTCTAATTTTTCTATATATTCAAATTTGTGGAGATTTATCTAAAATTAAAACTATAAATTTACTTGCCAGATGGCCCAAGATATATATTCAGCATTTAAAAGCTCTCCTAACACAAAATACTAACACGAAGAAGTTAAATCTAATTAAGGGCAAGCTTTAAAACATACTTGAACCACCCATGCCAGATTGCTGTTTAAAGGGAATCATGGGTTGTAAGAGAATTTGTAGGATTTGAATATCTTACCTGCTGTTTTGGTGCTATAATCAATTCTGAGTAGTTCTTAGACATCTTCTATTTTTGTAGAATGAGTTATCTTGTTAGTTGGTTTTCAAGGTAATTTATTTGATAAATTTAAATACTAGGCTGTAAATGAAGAACTGGTGACACATTATCTAAATAGATTATGGAGAATGCAATGAAACAGGTTGTATGCTGTTAAACCAGAGAGGGGCTACCAATATGAAATGGGAAAAGCAATATTGATATTTCCATTAAGAAAGGAGGGTGTACTACTAACAATATAAAAGAGCTAAGAAACGCAGTATTACTGGTGTGAATGGAAGAACTGATAAGCAATAAGAAGTGACTGCTTCAATGAAAATATAGCCTGTAAGAAATCATGATACTGTAAAGCAGTAAAATTAAACTCTGCTCCAGACAACCTGGAAACGGTGAAGTGTTAAAACACAGGTTTATGGTGTGATTAAAATGTTCCATAGTGTTAAAAAGATTTGAATATTCAAGGTTCCAATAAGTAAGCATGATGAAGGTAGCATGAAGGCATTGGATGATTGTTCTGAAAACTATATTTCATTGATGGCATAATGGACAAAGCAGTACATAAAGGGATATTACTATCCGCAACTATTCCTTTAGAGAATAAACCTTAAGACAATTTTTCAACAAGAAATAATCCAAAGTACACAAAAAGTTAGAAATTTGAAGAACATTAATTATTTTGTGCTTTGGCCATCAGTCACCTGATCTGAATCCATTAGAAGGATATCCGACAACAACAAGGAACTGAGGCAGCTTTTTATGGACATATGGAAGGCACTGTTTTCTATTTGCAACTATCGTATGCAAAATAGTCCAAAGAAACTTTTGTGCATGATAAAATCATTTGGTGGACACAATATTTTGGAAAGAGAAAAAAACAATAGATTTTTTTCCCCCTAAGACTTTTTGTACACTTTTCAAAGTGACTGAAATCAGGTACCCAGTTTCATGACTTGAAAATTCTATTTAAACTATTAATTTTGTCATCCTGATATCACTACTGCATATTTAAATATTAGCAATACATCAGACGGCAGTCACAGTACAGCAGCTGTTTATAATTTTCATCTCACTGTAAGTACATAGTCCACTGTATTTCTACCTTTGAATTACATCACAAAGTCAAAGAATCATACTTTTACTTTGCAGAGGATAGATTTGTTTTTTGCAAGTGTAATAGCATTCCAGTGAAGCGGCAGTTCTTCGAGGGGCTCTGCATATTCCCGCTTATGGGTATAGGGCCTACTGGTGGAGCCTAACAATAGAACCTTCTGCAGGCAGTGCCCATTAGAGTACATGTGCACCACCCTCGTACTGTCCCTCAGTGTTTCTGAATGTTTTGGGGGCAAATCTGTGCCCTCTACTGCCTAAATTCTTTCGAACTGTTGCACCAGGGTTCTTGTCTTCCTGGCATTGGACGAAAACATTAGGTGTTATAAGTGCCTGGGATAAGCAGGGCCGGCACCAGCACAGCAAGCAGGTGCTTGGGGCAGCCAACGGAAAGGGCCTCTCGGAGCGAAAGCCCCGCTGCTGAATTGCTGCCGAAGAATGAAGTGGTGGCGGTAGAGCTGCTGCCAAAGTGCTGCCAATCGTGGCTTTTTTTTTTCCACTGCTTGGGGCGGCAAAAACACTGGAGCCAGCCCTGGGGACAAGGCCACTCTCCTTCTGGACGTTCTGCTTGCTGGACTTTCATGCCCAGAACATACAAAGCCAGGCAGAACCAGACCTCTGTGCATTTGCTTAAAGAAGTTCTTGCCACTAAACTATCCAGATCTGGAGGGTCATTGGATCCGAAGACTAAATGTTTCTAATCTGGTGGCTTTCTCCAGCAAGGTTAAGTTGTCTAAGTGTTCTCACTCTTTGGTATCTTTGCCAGTGCCAGCTCTCAATCCTTCAAAAAAAGCTGTCAAGTCTCTGAAGGCATCATTGGTAGAAAAGGGCTGACCGCTTAGGAACCTAGAGCCATTTCGGTTCCAACTGTATTGTTTCAAAAGAAGCAGTTGAGGGAGAAGGCGGTCACTGTTAGCAGTGCCAGATCCTGTATGAGAGACTTATTGGATCTGTCCACTTCTGCCATAGCTTCTATGGTTCCAACTTCGAAATCCAAATTGGGCTCTGCTTCAAAGTCCAGTGCTGTGAAGCTGAGTATTTCTCCAGATCTGGTGCCTTTCAGGCCTGTGATGCCAGTTCCATCCTCCACTCTTGTTCTGGGACAGTCCTTAGATCCAAAGAGGATGTTAACAATGGTTGCTGATGTGCATCTTCCTGCATCTGTGCATTCCTCAGATCCAACTGACAGGAAGTTTGTAATGAGGAAGAGGCAGTCATCTTCAGTTCTGTGGTCTGCTTCTTCACCTGCAAAGAGGAGAAGAGCAGAGAAAGTTGTTAGTTTTTCTCTGGGATCCATCTGTGCCGCTGCCGCCTCCTCCTCCTCCTCCAATTCCAACAGGATCTTCAGGCAGATCTTTCTCACCTTATGTCTGTCTTCACCCTGTGGTTACATAGCTGTGTCAGGTGTGATACATAGCAGATCTGAGGTCAGATCCCATTTTAGAGGAGACTACAGGAAGGAAACTTGTTTTGTCCCAGGTTATGCCTCCTTATGCTTTTGCTTCTCCTTCTGTGGAAATGTTTCCAGATCCTAGCTACTAAAGAGACCTGTTGGGTTCCACCACAAGAATTTTTGGGTTATCCTCCTTATAGATAGAGGATTGATGTTTCATCCAATAAGGATACGGTGGCTCAACAGTCTTTGGATCTATTTCCTCCAGATCCATCAGCAGCTCAGATAGTCGTACCTGATATGCTTTCTGAAGAAGAGGATGAGAAGATACAAATGGATACTGACTGTAGTAAGTGCAGGCCCTGATAAAGGCCCAGTATGAGGCCTGAGGCCTGAACTAAAGTAATGAACAAGACTTAGCTAAAAAGCAAAGTGAGGCTGTGAGCTGAAGGCCGGCTCAGTTCACAGAAGCTGGCAGGAAAAGGGCTGATGCTGCATAAACATATATTCACCTAGCATACCGAAGTATAAACACAGCATTAGAACACACTATACTGAAACATTCCATAGATAATAAAAGGACAGGCCGACCCATCCCAATGACAGGGGCAAAAGGGTAAAATGATGGGTAGAGTTGTTTTGATCAAACCAACATGTACAAGGTAGAAGGCGGCACCTAAATACGTAGAAAGGTGGAACCTTGCTGCGTAGAGGGGTGGCCCCTCAATACGTCAGGTGTGATGTGTAACTTGTTTGTATCTGTGTATAAGAATGCATTCCTGGGGCGGTGTCTTTGTCCAGACTAGGGGGCAGTGGAAAGTCCCGCCACTGACTGAGCTAAGTCCATTGCCAAGAGGCACTTTCTCGTAGTATGCCCTGAGTTAGGCTAAGAAACCTACAGGGAACTGCAATTGTGTCCGAGGTCGCAATAAACCTAGCCGACGTGGCTTTGCATCTTACTGGACACTGTGGTTATTGGGGGTTCTTGTCGGGTCTGCTGTGTCAGCTATCTTCGAAGAGCTGGGGCAGCACACAAAGGGAACACACGCACGCAGCCGAGTGATATCAACATTGGAGAAAGCAGAGCACCACACCGGTACCACTCTGACAACACTGACTTTAATCCTGATTTGTCACCAGATGAGCATGTTAGGTGTAGCTTCTGCTTCTTCCCCTTCTGAGGATGCTTTGCAATTCCATGACCTCATAGATCACATGGTAGCCACATTAAACTTACTTTTAGTGACTGTGGAGGCAGCCTTTCATCCAGTGTTTGATTTTCTTGGGGCTACCTCCACCAATAGGCTGTCACTTCCTATCCTGGATGTTTTTTTGCAGCCTCCTAAGACTGTTTGGTCAACTCCTGCTTGCTGTCAGCCTATTTCCAAGAAAGCAGACACTGCATCGGCTTCCTCATGAAGGGTTTTCTTTCTTTTATATGCATGCTCTGCCAAATTTGTTGGTTGTGGCTGCTTCCAGTAATAGGCTTAGGTCTGGCCAAACTCACTCCACTCCTGCTGATAGGCAAAAGAGAAATATTGATGCACTGTGAATCAGTGACTTGTTCTCTTTGTTATTTACCACTCTCCCAGTTTTTGTGTCATCTGCAAACCTTATCAGTGATGATTTTGTTTGTTCTACCAGCTCATTGATAAAGATGTTAAACAGCATAGGGCCAAGAACTGACCCCACTGGAAATAGACCCGCTTGATGACAATTCACCATTTACATTTTTTTAATTCATTTAATGTGTGCCATGCTAATTTTATATTCTAGTTTCTTAATCAAAATGTCATACGGGACCAAGTCAAACCCCTTAAAGACATCTAAGTGTATTTTGTCAACATATTACCTTTATTAACCAAACTTGTAATCACATCAAAAAAATACCAAGTTAGTTTGACAGGATCTATTTTCCATAAACCCATGTTGACTTGCATTAACTACATTACTCTCCTTTAATTCTTTATTAATCAAGTCCCATATCAGCTGCTGCATTATTTTGCTCAGGATCAATGTCAGGCTCACAGGCTGATAATTACCTGTGTCATCCCATTTATCTTTTTACAAATTGGCACAGCAATAGTTTTCTTCCAGTCTTCTGGAACTTCCAGAAGTGCTCCAAGATGTGTTGAAAATCAATATTAACAGCCCAGCAAGCTCCTTAGCCAGCTTTTTGAAACTCTTGGATGCAAGTTGTTTGGACTTGCTGATTTTAAAATGTCTAACTTTAGTAACTTCTGTTTAACATCCTCCTGAGATTTTAGTAGAATGCTATTTTTGACCTAGAGTGCCATGCCCCCTCCCTTTCCCTCACTCAGTCATTCCTAAATAGCTTATAATCATTGATTTTAACATTCCACTCGTGCAAATCATCCCACCAGCTTTCAGTAATATGACTAAATCAACTTTATGGTCATAAATGAGTACTTCCAGTTCCTCATGTTTGTTGCCCGGGCTCCTAGTATTAATGTACAAGCAATTTAAGAATTTCTTCTCGTCGTGTCCTTTGGTTCCTTGATTAATTTTGTTCTCAGCATCTCAAATTAGAGTGGCTAATTACCAGGCACTGATGGCCCATTATGAATTCTACCTGTGGAAAAGGATGGTTTTCTTTGTTCAAGATAAAAAAAGGCTTGTCTGATGCCATTTTGACAGAAGGACAGAACATGTCAAAGCATGTCTTTAAAGCATTGTTTGATGCATTACACTCTTCTGACAGAGCCTTGGTGTCTGTAGCTACCTTGAGGAGGCATGCTTGGCTCGATTCCTCTTCTCTGGCAGCAGACACTAGAATTAAAGTGTCAAGTATCAGAGTGGTAGCCGTGTTAGTCTGGATCTGTAAAAGCAACAAAGAGTCTTTTGGCACCTTATAGACTAACAGGCGTATTGGAGCATGAGCTTTCGTGGGTGAATACCCACTTCATCGGATGACATGCATCCGACGAAGTGGGTATTCACCCACGAAAGCTTATGCTCCAATACGTCTGTTAGTCTATAAGGTGCCACAGGACTCTTTGCTGCTTTTATAGAATGAAAGTGGAAGATGTCCCCTTCAAAGGGAATTGTCTTTTCTGCAATAAGACTGATGTATTGTTGTTTAAAGGACTCTAGAGCCACTGCTTGTTTGCTAGGTCTTTAGCCCTCTTCTTTTTTTTCAATATCAGTAGAAATATTACTCTCCGTCATCTGTTTATTTTTCTACAAATCTGATGTCGGCAACTGCACCAGCAACCTCCATCTTCATTTGAGACCAAGCATAAAATGAGGCCTTTCAGATGTAGACCTATGAGACAATCTGTTCCCTCTTCATCTTCCTTTAAAACCAGGTCTCACATTTGATGTGAGGCTTGACAGTCATGGTCCTATCAGCAAGTATCCATCTCTTCTTTTATTTGGGGACAGACTAGCCCAATTCATCCGCAGTTCATCAGAGACTGATTTCATAGGATGTATGGGTACTAAAATTACAGACAGAGGCTATGCTGTTCAGTTTGCATGGCTGTCCCTATCCTTCCCTTTTCAGGTAACCTTCTCACAACGTTATTCTACATATGGAAGTTCAAAAGCTGCTCTAGACAGGAGCTGTTAAAGAGGTACCCAAACATCTGTGCGGTTAGGGTTCCATTCAAGATATTTCCTGGTATAGAAAAAAAAAGGTGGGGGTTTCTGCCTAATTTTAGATTTAAGAAAACTTAACAGATCCTCCCAGACATTCTGATTACATATGTTAAACCTGGCCTCCATAATTCCTTCATTTACAATTAGGGATTGGTTTATCACTCTCTGTTTAAAGGATGCTTATTTTCATCTCTGTCCAGCATAGTCATTGACAATACCTGCATTTCATGGTGTTGGGGTGCCATTTCCAATACAAAGTGTTCCTGCTTGGCCTCTCCACAGCACCAAGAATCTTTTCAAAGTGCCTTTCTATGGTAGTGGTACATCTGAGAAAATAGGGTATTTTTTTTTACCCATATTTGGATGATTGGTGGCTAAAAGCTGCTACATCACATTTACAATCTCCCTCTTTTCACATCTGGGTCTGCTTTTCAATGTCATCCTATCATATCTCTGTTCAACTCAGAGAATTATTTTTATAGGTTCTAAACTTGTGTCAGTAGCAGGGAAGGCTTTTCTTCCAGAGGACAGGTTTCTACAAATAGAACAAGTGGTTTTCCAAATTTGAGCCTGCCAATCCCAGAAAGTGATCGCCTTCCAAAGTCTTATGGATTCTGAATTCACTGAATTGGTAAACAGACAAATCATGTTCTTTGAGGTGTTCTGTTCAGTCCCACTTCATCGGTCACCACAATGTCAGATGTATCCAACAGTGGATTGGGAGCCCATTTTGAGGCTGGATTACAATCCAGAGTCACTGGTATTTTCATTAAAGAGCTTGTTCATAATGTGTTGGTATTAAGAACTATTTGTTTGGCCTTCAGATCTTTCCTTCATATAAAAGAAAAGGTTGTTCACGTATCAACAGACAATACAATCGCTACAACAGACAATACAATCAACAGACAATACATGAACAAACCAAAGGAGTCCTCATTCTTTCCAGTTATGTGGTGAAACAGTCAGATTATGAGATTTATGCATGCTTTGAGATCTATCTGGTTGTCCTGAATTTAGAAGGGGAAAGCAGTGTGCTAGCAGATTGTCAGCAGGAACAGTTCTGAAATTCATGAGTGGTCCCCGAAGGATTGAGTAACATGAGACATCTTTTCCTGTTGGGATCGTCCTGAGGTAGACCTGTTTGTAAAAAGATCAATAAAAAGTGTCCTCTCCTCTGTTCAAGAGCAGAGAGGGAGAGTCCTTCTACACTGGGTAAGAGTATGCCCTTCCCCCCTTTCCATTGATTCAGAAAGTGGTGAAGGGGAAACATCAGGACAGGGCAAAAATTATATTTGATTGCCACAGCTTAGCCGAGACAGCAGTAGCATAAGCTTTTTCTTCAGCTATTAGTCAGACTGTACCTGTGTCTTCCTCTGGCTCCAGATCTCTTATCATAGTAACTGGGCAGGATCCTTCATCCAGATCCTCAGTTGCTTCATCTTACTACCTGGTATTGGACCTTGGCTAGTCTTGAACAGTAATATTCCTCTTTGGTTCAAAATGTACTGCTTAATTCTAGAAAATTGTCTACTAGAAATATTACTATTTAGAATGGGCTACATTTTGTTGCATGAATGCAGGAAAATTTGATTGTCTAGTTTCATCTTCAGACCCTGTATTTTGGAATATTTAATGCACTTAAAATCTGAAGGATTATCTGATTCTTTCTTAAAGGTTCACCTGGCAGCTGTTTCATTTTACCATGCTTTGATTGATGGTAGATCACTCTTTGCATGTTATTCTGTTAAATGGTTTATGAAGGGATATTTAATGTGTATCGTCCTTTAAAGTATCCAGTCCCATGCTGAGATCTTAATCTGGTTTTATCTATGCTTATGAGGGTACCTTTTTAACCTCTGGTAGAGTATTCTTTATTTTGTGTATCTATTAAAGAGATCTTCATTATTGTTATAACACCAGCCAGAAGGGTGAGCAAACTCTATCCCTGACGGCTGACTTGCCAGTTATAGTTTTTCGTAAAGATAAGATAGCTATTTGACCTGATCCCTATGTTTTGCCAAAAGTGGAGTCCAAGTTTCCTATCAACCAGACAATTTTACCAGTGTTTTTTCCCCAGAACCTCACACTAATAAAGGGAAATCTGTGTTATGTACTTTATATGCTAGAAGTGTTCTTCCGTGTTATTTAAATATAACAGAGTTTTCAAAGTTCTTCTAGGTTTTTTGTTTGTTATGCTAAGAAAAATAGGGATCAGTGTGTCTGCTCAGACTATTTCCAGATGGATTAAACTATATGTCATTTAGTGCTACAAATTAGCAGAAAATCCTGTGCTTTCTGTGTTGTATGGTCTCACTCTGCATGGCTGTAGAGGCATCTTTTGCTTGTCTTAAACATGTTCCAGATAGGAACTGCTACCTGGAAGTCAGTGCATGCATTCACTCAATGTTATGCTCTAGATCTGGCTTCAAGAGTGAATGCCAAATTTGGTAGAGCAGTGCTTCAGTCATTATTTAATTTTGACTTTGTTCCCACCTCCTGGGTTTTCAGCACTGCTTCTCAAACTGCCCATAGCAGATAATATGCAGAGCCACTCGAAGAAGAAATGAAGGTTACTTTGTTGTAACACAAGTTCTTCAATGTGACCACATATTCACACTTCCCTCCTATTTCCCCCTCTTTCTCAGAGTCCTATTATGGTCACTCTGAGTTAGCAATGGAAGGAATTGAGAGTGTAGAGGGCCAGCGTCCCCTTGTAAAGCTTTTGGAAATGTCAAGGGAAAGAGGCAAGGCATGTGCTCTTTAAAGCACACTGCTTGGAGGAGGTTCTCCGGTTAGGCGCCACCCGGTGGCACAATACCTGTAAGTGTGAATATGTAATCATCTCAAGGAACTGTGAGTTATAGGGAAGTAACCTTCGTTTATCATTCTTTGCGTTCTGTAAAGTGAACACATCAAAACAGAATAGTCCAATACCTGTTCAGAGACTGGAAGGTTCAATGAAACCCAAAGCTAGTAAATAATATACTAACTTTTTGGAAGAAGATTATATTTAAAGAGAAGTGTCCAGATACTAAATATAGTAACACACAGAGCTGCCAACCAGGATGGGATAGGAAACGGTAGTATTGGCCATGCCAGTTACACCCTATTAAGGCAATTGGGCTAGCAACTTATGGAACCAAGCCTCTCTCTGCACTCTAAGTTGAACCTGCCATACTTAGCCAGCATTCTGTCTTCCTTGTGGTGAAGTCAGTTTGCTAGCACTGTTTCGTACTTGGAGCACATTTTGGCATTGTTCCTTTTAAGAAGGTTTAGATATGCTGGGTCTCAAGCAAAAGCCACTTTTCTTTTCTTTGTCTTATGACCCTTCTCTTACCCCACACCCCTCTGGGCCAACTGTTCAGCAAAACATTCCCTCCTAATGTAGCCAATATGTAACTAATGAGTCGATTTCCAAAATTCCCTAGGACTCTCCTTTGGTGGAAGCTCCCAACCAATATAATATAGGAAGTTCATTTGATCCTCTATCCCCAGCCATTGTGATCATCACAGATACATCCAGTTTGAGTTGGAGAGCTTATCTCTGAAGCTGAGAGTTCAAAATTGGTAGAATCTGGGGGAGGAGACCAAGTGCCATATACATGTAGTGTATATTAGGTTGCCTCAAATCCTTTCTGGCATTGAATAAGGGCTATGTTGTTAACATGATGGCTAAATATTACATTAATAAATAATGAGGTGCTAGTTAACAATAATGCCAGGAAGCAATGGCTGTGTCAGATGGGAGTCTGGCTCATCAAATGCAACTCAGCAGATCTGACTGACAGAGAATATGGCAACAGACTCTCAGTTGCTGGCTGCAGGAACAGTGTGAGTGTTCCTTGAAACAGACAGTGATGGATAGACTATCACAGACACATTCTTGCTGAACTGGAGTAAGAGATTCTTTGATGCCTTTCCAACAGTTCCAATGGTAATAAAAAGATGCAAGACATTCTCCAAAATCATACTAGTTGCCCTAGTTGAGCTAGACAGTATTGGTACATGAAGTTCCTAGGTCTTCTACATTCATCATCAGACCTGCTATCACAGGAAGACTATTTTCTCTATTTTACAAATTTGGAGTCACTTCATCTCCATTGCTTTGATCATAAGACATTGACTACTTCTGATGTGGAATGCTCTGTGGAAATAGAGGAGGCTCTGCTACATTCTAGAAAGGCATCTGTGTTGAATTGTTCATCTCAGAAGATGTTTTCTCAAAGATAATCAGATAATGTCTCCATGACCCATGCCCTTACAATTGATTTTGAAATATTTATTGTACTTGGTGTTTGTCTCCCCTTGTATTAGATGCACCTTGGTAGAATACATCTATAATCTTACTATATTATCTCCCAGTGGATGTTTCTATTGTTTTCAGTCATCAAAAGATTCCTAAAAGGATCTGGTGTTTTCCTATCAGAGTTGAGAACCTCTTCCATCAAGGAACCTTAGTGTTGTGCTGACAAGATTGTACAGTTGGAGATCTTATGACAGTGTTCTTTATTCCACTTGGCACTAAAAGCTCCATTTTTAGTCACAATTACATCTACAAGAGAGTTACCCTGTATTTTTATCTCAAATTTATTCCAAATCTGATGTCTTAATTTCATCTGAATCAGATCATCAGTCTCCCAAGTATCTTTTCAAAGCTTACCTGGGGGAACTAGGCTTATATATCTTCTATGGCAAGAGAGGGCTTTGAGTTATTTGGGTAAAATTGAGGCCTTTAGAATATCAACAGTTTTGTAACCTCGGGGGATCAATGTGAAGGGAATGTCATTTCCAGTCAGCATCTGTTTAAATGGATTAGGCTTTGCATTGAGTCATGTTGTAAATTATCTAAGGTGTCAGATCTTTACAGTTCTAGATTTCACTCTACCAGGCATAAGCCAATATCATGGGGTTACCTCTGTATTCTTTTCATTATAAACATCTGGAAGGGTCCTGCCTGGACTTCTGTATAAACTTTCATACAACACTGCTCTCTCAATCTGGGATCTAGGTCTGATGCTGGTTTTGGGAGGGCAGTTCTACAATTCTTGTTTAATTAGATCTCTGCCCTCCTTCATGGGGTTATGCCATTTACTAAACTCCCACAAGTGGGACTATGCAGAGGCTACTTCAAGAAGTACAAATGGTTACTTACATTAGTAACTCTGGTTCTTAAGGGTGTTGTCTCTGCATAATTGCACTGCCTGTCAGCCTCTCTCTTCTTCAGAATTATACTCTTACAGGATTCTTGAGTTTAGGGAAAAGAACTAAGGCAACTGGATTTGCATAGCCTTTTTATAACCTTGGGTCCAAAGTTTGTTGCCACAAAAGGTCCCGAACTGACACTGCTTTCTTGAAGGTCTGTGGCTCCAGACATACCACAGGTGTGAATATGCAGAGGCAGCACCCTTGAAGAACCACAGTTACTTTGTGGTAAGTAGCCATTTTTATTCAACATGCTAATATCTCTTAAAAGTGCAAAATTGGTTGCCACCAAGATCTCAAACTTAAATCCAAAGTAACTACATAAATCTTAGATCTTAGATTTATGTTGCCTCTTAGATAGAATTGGTGTGTATATTAAGTGTATTAAGATTTTATAGTTCCATGGTTTACATCTTGTTGCATGAATTTAGATTTCAGTGGATAGTGTTGTTCACATTTATAATTAACATATTTCTTTCAGGTTCTGAAGTGTGTTCTTTACATTTTAACATTACTTTTCTATTATATTTTTCAGGAGTATGATGATGGATATGGCACTGCTTATGATGAGCAGGGCTACGACTCCTATGATAACAGCTATAGCACCCAGGCACAAAGGTAAATATCAAGTCCCACTGTATTTATAGGAGAAAACTCCTACAATCAAAGAGTCCTGTGGCACCTTATAGACTAACAGACGTATTGGAGCATGAGCTTTCGTGGGTGAATACCCACTGCATCCGACGAAGTGGGTATTCACCCACGAAAGCTCATGCTCCAATATGTCTGTTAGTCTATAAGGTGCCACAGGACTCTTTGCTGCTTTTACAGATCCATACTAACACGGCTACCCCTCTGATATCCTACAATCAAGTAGCTAGTTTTACTTTCAGTACCAATGAATTCCTTTTATATCTAATCTTAAACAGCATAAATATTATGCAAGAGGATTGTTAGCAACAATCTGCAGTCTTATATTGTTCTTTGCTATCAAGTATGTACAAAAGACAAATTGCCACCAAAAGGGGTCGAATGGAACCCAGTAAACAAGGAGAAGAGATATTGAAAAAATGGCAAATTTTACTAGATTACATTATTCACAAACTTGGTTGACAGTGGCATTATAAAGTGCATGAACAGTATATACTTGAAAGAAAAGGAATTTTTACTCACTTTTTAGCTTGTTGGAACTTGGCTTCGAAAAATTTCAAGAATCAAAGGATAACATGTGTAACTTGTTCAGTACAAATAGATTTTGATAAAACAATTTTAGGGAACTTTTTATTTGATTGATTTGGTTTATTTGGTTGAGCTCATTGTGCTGACCATGCTGAGTATGCAGATATTCTGGTTTTATGTTCCTGCATTCATTATCTATGGTGATTGACTTTAAAAGATTTTTCTCATGGGTAAGATGTCCTGTACAATATTTCTAAGGATAGGGAGTGTGCTGCTCAAACTGACAATATATCTCACCCACCAGTAAACAAGTTAAAGACAACTTTTACTTAAATGCATTATAACAGTGCAGCAAAATCTAAAAAACTAAAGAACCCTGATTTCACAACACAGTTGAGGAGGAAAAACACTTTCCCAGCTGGCAACTGAGGAATATTTTGCCATTCTGTTTGTCAGGAATGATTTAAGTCTTTGTGAGGGAAGAAAGCTCTCAAAACCAGGCAAACTGCTCAAAGTGAAAAATTGATGGAAAGTTTTAATTTCACTGTTTTCACTTAGATTGGTTTTTTTATGATGTTTTTGACAACCAGAAAAGAGTAGTCTTTATTCATGGTGTCTCCCACCTGAAAAGGTTTTGTAAATTTCTAAAAACTGATGTGCATACCAGAAGCATTAAGAACTCTGGAGGATGTGTCTACCTTGCATACTACCTTTAGAAAATAGCAGCAGTTAACATGATTTTTTTAGTAAATATACTGGTCAAAAAAGTCTTCAAATTTTTACTTTTAATATTGGCAGTTCTATTTTGCTTTGTTGCTTTTAATGTTAGTAGTAGGTTTTATTTGCTGTTGCAGCCTATGCTTTCAGATAGCACAATGAAAATACTGGACTAGACTAAAACTTAAAAAATGATTATTTGAATTTGTTTTCCTTTTTGTCAGGTTTTAAACAAGATCTTTTATGAACTTTTTTTTTTATCTTTTACAAATTTTGGTGGTCCTCTGAATGATGATGAGCAAAAATCAAATGAAACACAACATGTAATTCATATGTAAAGTACTGATTATTAGCCATAATGTGTTATTATTGAGTGTCACCAGAGTAGAACTACTTTATTAGGTAGTTGTTTTATGTTGCATCTGGGATATTGTTCCAGTTATGTTCACTAGACTCCAAATTTGATAAACTTTTAAAAAGAATTACTTATTCACTTTCTTATTTTGCTGTTTTTATAAACAATAGGGGTAGTTCATGGTGAAAGGGAAGGGGGTATGAATTTGCTTGATGAAATATTGCTCATACAATCCCGGCTCACATTTTTTGCAAAGATATTTCAGAATTTCATTAGCCAAACCATCTGAGCAACACAAAACAATTTTTAATCTTCTGATCAAAGAACAGAACATATTGTAATGTCATTTGTAACTACTAAGAGATGCTTGTAACACTGGAATATATCTAAATGTCGTTGGTGTTACACACATTATGTGAAACAAAAGAGAATTGTGATGCTATAGTATCATAAAGATTGTTTTTGATACTTCCCCTCATTATAAGGGAAAAAAATCTTGACATATTTGAATGAAGAATAGGTCCACATGTTTAAAATGGGTCACTTTTTGATTAGCATGTAAAAGCAAGGTTTGCTTGTTTTAAGTACCCCTAAAATAATGTTAAAACAAATATTAGGTTAATCGGCCTCTTTAAACTCAGTCAACAGTTAGGACTACATTTTCCTTTTTTCTAGTACTATGGGTACGTGGCATGCTTAAAAAGTTCATACTGATTTTAAAATATTGCAGATTTCAGAGATATTCTGTATCAGAGGGGTAGCCGTGTTAGTCTGGTTCTGTAGAAGCAGCAAAGAATCCTGTGGCACCTTATAGACTAACAGACGTTTTGCAGCATGAGCTTTCGTGGGTGAATACCCACTTCTTCGGATGCAAGTAGTGGAAATTTCCAGGGGCAGGTGTAAATATAAGCAAGCAAGAAGCAAGCTAGAGATAACGAGGTTAAATCAATCAGGGAGGATGAGGCCCTGTTCCAGCAGCTGAGATGGCCATCCTACAGCAAAAAAACTTTAGGACCAGACTTCAAAGAGAAACTGCTGAGCTCCAGGTCATCTGCAAATTTAACACCATCAGCTCAGGACTAAACAAAGACTGTGAATGGCTTGCCAATTACAGAACCAGTTTCTCATACCTTGGTTTTGACACCTCAGCTGCTGGAACAGGGCCTCATCCTCCCTGATTGATCTAACCTCGTTATCTCTAGCTTGCTTCTTGCTTGCTTATATATACACCTGCCCCTGGAAATTTCCACTACTTGCATCCGAAGAAGTGGGTATTCACCCACGAAAGCTCATGCTGCAAAACGTCTGTTAGTCTATAAGGTGCCACAGGATTCTTTGCTGCTTCTACAGAGATATTCTGTGTACTTAAAATGAGGAATGCCACTAGAACTGGAAATATCTCTAGAAACAGACTAAAGTTTTGAAATGTACCCCACTGTATGTGTGCTTCTACTACTCAGGGGAAATTAAAGATGCTTCATCTATTTGCTGTTGTTCAGTCTTCGGATTCCTGATTTGCAAAATAATGACTTTTTAGTTTATTTGTTGTACATCTCAGAGTAGTGGTATTTTTGGTATTCTAGGTTGTCAGATAGTTTTCTTATGTGAAACAAAATAGTACAGTGCTAGTTAAAGAGAATGTTCTTGCAGTGGAATGAATAGCTCACTGTCCCACCCAAGTCCATCTCAAATGTGAAGTGCAGTAATAAATTTTTGTAGTTTGTTCTCCATTTTGGGGCATCCAGTGCAACTGGATAGAGCTCTCCCCTAGCACGGCACCATTTGATACTTTCACATCCTTCTTACTGTCTCCCCAGGATATCTGTAGCTGATAGGGGTTGAAGGGAATGATATGACATTCAGATACCATGGTCTAAATATTGTGGGTGGATGGGTAGTTGAATCTTCACTTGCCTTCATGAAAAGCTGCTCTTCCTCTCTATACAACCTAACCTTCCCTTCTCTCTAGCCACCAATACTGTTGTATAGTAGCCAACCTCCAACTAGGAGACTGAAAGTGATGCCCATTTTAAGTTTTATTAATGGCATTTTGTTTGGTAGTCAGACGTCATCACTGAGAATCACTTTTGTATGACTGCTGGTAGCTATCAACCTTGGGTTTTATTTAAAAACCTTTCACTCTAATACCAGAGAGAAGATTAAATCTGAGATTTCTCTCCAATTCTTACACATAGTAATGTCCCAGCAACCAAGTACAATATCTGTGGGGAGTGTTTCCATTTTGGATACTAAAATGTTGCATTGTCTACAAATAATTTGTTTATAGAGTAAATCCACAAATAATTGAGTGCATTTTGGTGGGCTTTCAAAGGAACTATCTTTGGCAATTATGATAGTCTTCAAATAGATAACTCTGAAGTGTGCTGGATTTAGCCAGCCAGCTCCATTGACTTCTATGGGAGATATGTGATGAAATTCCCATGCAGCACTTAACATTTAGGGGATAATATTAGATAGAAATTATACCCATACAAATTAGTAAGGCTAATTGAACAAATAATGCTAAAGCAGTCCAGTCGTAGTAAGAAAGATAAAATGAGTTTATGAAACATTGTTGCTTAGCTTTTGAAAATTGAGAATAGTAAACATTTGTGAAATTGTCAGTCAGCCAGCTCTACCTAAAGACCAGAGTATAATGGAAACTGTCAAAAGCTATGAATGTTCATGGTAGATTTTCAATGCCAAGCTAAGGAAAGCAAAAAGACTAAAATTAATGTTGCCATATGCCATGCAATATAGCTTTTCTGCAGGCAGCTTTTACATTATGCATTTAGTAATTTCTTCATGAAAGCTGCACTACATAGATACATAATAATTTAACATATACTGCTGAATATAGCACAAATGATCTGTTTAAATATAAATTGAACTGCAGAAGTTAAATACTGCTAAAACAATAACCCCCCATATTATTGTATTCATTTGTGCTTGGCACACAAGTGTCTTTTTTACCAGCTTCACACTTGTGTGTGTGTGTGTGTGTATGTGTATGTATATGATATTTATGAAACAAAGTTGAATTACAAATAATACTTCTCAAAACCATACATCAGGCAATAATCTTTTACTTGGATTTATGGTCAAAAGAAGTTGCTGTTTTAATGGCCTAATGTTAATACTAGAACATTTTATCATGAAAATCCACAGTTTAGAATATAATAGAGAAAAAAGGAGAATTTTAACAGGGAATTATTTCAGATCTATAGACCAGAGTTTAAACATGTTCACTCTGAAGACAAATTACATTAAAATATTAAATCTCTAAAACATTAAAGAAAAAATTAGTTCAATGGCCTTTATGCCTTGGAAGCTTCATACATGATCTACACAAGTGTTTGCAAAGACAATAATAGGGCAAAGGCAAACTACTGGTAATAAATCAATTGCCACTGTCAGCTCACTATTTAATGTTCTCTAGAATACATAAGATTTATCACTGAGGAATTGTAGAGTAATGGTAGTATATGGAAACAAAGTCCACTAGGGAGATGTACTACATCATTCAGATTTAGCACTGCCATCTGCTTAATAGCATTGAGATGACTACAGAGGTACTTATGATCAACCATTCATAGCAGTGACAGATGCTGCAGAGAATTAACATGCCTGAGAATGAGGATTGTTACTAAAATTCAGATTATGTGACAAGATTGCTGAAAAAGGGTATATGTTTGTTACCTGTCCAATAGCACTAAAGGTTTACTATCTACTTTACAGTATTCTGTCAGGAGAGAATGATTAATGCTTGTAAACAAAAGAAAATGCTTAATTTTTCTCAGATTTCAAAGCTCTTAAAATTTATAGAACTATTTCAATTTTCCCCATGTCTCCTAGAAACTTCAAAAAAATATTTGTAGAATTGTTTGTTGATATATGTGATACGGATACAATGATTTCTTCCTTTTAAAAGGTTCTTCTTGGGTCCCATATACATAATATTCCAACCTGCGGTGGAAGTTTGTCAAGAAAAGAATTAATAATTTAAACTGTGAAAGCCATAGAGAGTAAACTAGTTTGCATAAACCTACATGGTAGAAGTCTAAATAATAAGATGGGTGAACTTGAGTGCCTTGTGATAAAGAAGGATATTGATATAATAGGCATCACAGAAACCTGGTGGACTGAGAGCAATCAATGGGACACAATCATTCCGGGTTACAAAATATATCGGAAGGACAGAACAGGTCGTGCAGGGGGAGGTGTGGCACTATATGTGAAAGAAAATGTAGATTCAAATGAAGTAAAAATCTTAAGCGAATCCACATGTTCCATAGAATCTCTAAGGATAGAAATTTCATGCTCTAATAAAAATATAACATTAGGGGTCTATTATCAACCACCTGACCAGGACAGTAATAGTGATGATGAAATGCTAAGGGAAATTAGAGAGGCTATCAAAATTAAGAACCCAATAATAGTGGGGGATTACAATTATCCCCATACTGACTGGGAACATTTCTCTTCAGGATGAAATGCAGAGATAAAATTTCTCGATACTTTAAATGACTGCTTCATGGAGCAGCTGGTATGGGAACCCACAAGGGAAGAGGCAACTCTAGATTTAATCCTGAGTGGAGCGCAGGAGCTGGTCCAAGAGGTAACTATAGCAGGACTGCTTGGAAATAGTGACCATAATACAATAGCATTCAACATCCCTGTGGTGGGAAGAACACCTCAACAGCCCAACACTGTGGCATTTAATTTCAAAAAGGGGAACTATACAAAAATGAGGGGGTTAGTTAAACAAAAGTTAAACGGTATAGTGACTAGTGCCAGCAAGTTAAAGAAGTCTGGGCTGGATGAATGGACGGTAAGGTGGATAGAAAACTGGCTAGATGGTCGGGCTCAATGGGTAGTGATCAATGGTTCCATGTCTAGTTGGCAGCCGGTATCAAGTGGAGTGCCCCAAGGGTCGGTGCTGGGGCCGGTTATATTCAATATCTTCATTAACGATCTGGCGGATGGTGTGGACTGCAGCCTTAGCAAGTTTGCAGATGACACTAAACTGGGAGGAGTGGTTGATACGCTGGAGGATAGGGCTAGGATACAGAGGGAGCTAGACAAATTAGAGGATTGGGCCAAAAGAAATATGATGAGGTTCAACAAGGACAAGTGCAGAGTCCTGCACTTAGGACGGAAGAATCCCATGCACTGCTACAGACTAGGGACCGAATGGCTGGGCAGCAGTTCTGCAGAAAAGGACCTAGGGGTTACGGTGGATGAAAAGCTGAATATGAGTCAACAGTGTGCCCTTGTTGCCAAGAAGGCTAATGGCATTTTGGGTTGTATAAGTAGGGGCATTTCCAGCAGATCGAGGGATGTGATCATTCCCCTCTACTCAGCACTGGTGAGGCCTCATTTGGAGTACTGTGTCCAGTTTTGGGCCCCACACTACAAGAAGGATGTGGATAAATTGGAGAGAGTCCAGCGGAGGGTAACAAAAATGATTAGGGGGCTGGAGCACATGACTTATGAGGAGAGGCTGAGGGAACTTGGATTGTTTAGTCTGCAGAAGAGAAGGGGGGATTTGATAGCTGCTTTCAACTACCTGAAAGGGGGTTCCAAAGAGGATGGATCTAGACTGTTCTCAGTGGTAGAAGATGACAGAACAAGGAGTAATGGTCTCAAGTTGCAGAGGGGGAGGTTTAGGTTGGATATTAGGAAAAACTTTTTCACTAGTAGGGTGGTGAAGAACTGGAATGGGTTACCTAGGGAGGTGGTGGAATCTCCTTCCTTCGAGGTTTTTAAGGTCAGGCTTGACAAAGCCCTGGCTGGGATGATTTAGTTGGGTTTGGTCCTGCTTTGAGCAGGGGGTTGGACTAGATGACCTCCTGAGGTCCCTTCCAACCCTGAGATTCTTTGATTCTATGATTCTATGACTAAAGTGAAATCCCTGCAAGTTGCATGGGCCCTTTTTAAAGACACCATAATAGAGGCCCAACTTCGATGTATACTGCAAATTAAGAAACACAGTAAAAAAACTAAAAAAGATCCACCGTGGCTTAACAACCATGTAAAAGAAGCAGTGAGAGATAAAAAGACTTCCTTTAAAAAGTGGAAGTCAAATCCTAGTGAGGCAAATAGAAAGGAGCACAAACACTGCCAACTTAAGTGCAAGAATGTAATAAGAAAAGCCAAAGAGGAGTTTGAAGAACGGCTAGCCAAAAACTCCAAAGGTAATAACAAAATGTTTTTTAAGTACATCAGAAGCAGGAAGCCTGCTAAACAACCAGTGGGGCCCCTTGACGATCGAAATACAAAAGGAGCACTTAAAGATGATAAAGTCATTGCGGAGAAACTAAATGGATTCTTTGCTTCAGTCTTCACGGCTGAGGATGTTAGGGAGATTCCCAAACCTGAGCCGGCTTTTGTAGGTGACAAATCTGAGGAACTGTCACAGATTGAAGTGTCACTAGAGGAGGTTTTGGAATTAATTGATAAACTCAACATTAACAAGTCACCAGGACCAGATGGCATTCACCCAAGAGTTCTGAAAGAATTCAAATGTGAAGTTGCGGAACTATTAACTAAGATTTGTAACCTGTCCTTTAAATGGGCTTCGGTACCCAATGACTGGAAGTTAGCTAATGTAACACCAATCTTTAAAAAGGGCTCTAGAGGTGATCCCGGTAATTACAGAGCGGTAAATCTAACGTCGGTACCGGGCAAATTAGTCGAAACAATAGTTAAAAATAAAATTGTCAGACACATAGAAAAACATAAACTCTTGAGCAATAGTCAACATGGTTTCTGTAAAGGGAAATCGTGTCTTACTAATCTATTAGAGTTCTTTGAAGGGGTCAACAAACGTGAACGAGGGGGAATCCAGTGGACATAGTGTACTTAGATTTCCAGAAAACCTTTGCAAGGTCCCTCACCAAAGGCTCTTACGTAAATTAAGTTGTCATGGTGTAAGAGGGAAGATCCTTTCATGGATTGAGAACTGGTTAAAAGATAGGGAACAAAGGGTTGGGATAAATGGTAAATTTTCAGAATGGAGAGGGGTATCTGGTAGTGTTCCCCAAGGGCCAATCCTAGGACCAATCCTATTCAACTTATTCATAAATGATCTGGAGAAAGGGGTAAACAGTGAGGTGGCAAAGTTTGCAGATAATACTAAGCTGCTCAAGATAGTTAAGACCAAAGCAGACTGTGAAGAACTTCAAAAAGATCTCACAAAACTATGTGATTGGGCAACAAAATGGCAAATGAAATTTAATGTGGATAAATGCACACTGGAAAAAATAATCCCAACTATACATACAATATGATGGAGGCTAATTTAGCTACAACTAATCAGGAAAGAGATCTTGGAGTCATCGTGGATAATTCTCTGAAGATGTCCAAGCAGTGTGCAGCGGCAGTCAAAAAAGCAAACAGGATGTTAGGAATCATTCAAAAAGGGATAGAGAATAAGACGGAGAATATCTTATTGCCCTTATATAAATCCACGATATGCCCACATCTTGAATACTGCATACAGATGTAGTCTCCTTATCTCAAAAAAGATATACTGGCATTAGAAAAGGTTTAGAGAAGGGCAACTAAAATGATTAGGGGTTTGGAAAAGGTCCCATATGAGGAGAGATTAAAGAGGTTAGGACTTTTCATCTTGGAAAAGAGGACACTAAGGGGGGATATGATAGAGGTATATAAAATCATGAGTGGTGTGGAAAAAGTGAATAAGGAAAAGTTATTTGCTTGTTCCCATAATATAAGAACTAGGGGCCACCAAATGAAATTAATGGGCAGCAGGTTTAAAACAAATAAAAGGAAGTTCTTCTTTACACAGCACATAGTGAACCTGTGGAACTCCATGCCTGAGGAGATTGTGAAGGCTAGGACTATAACAGGGTTTAAAAGAGAACTAGATAAATTCATAATGGTTAAGTCCATTAATGGCTATTAGCTAGGATGGGTATGGAATGGTGTCCCTAGCCTCTGTTTGTCAGAGGGTGGAGATGGATGGCAGGAGAGTGATCACTTGATCATTAGCTATTAGGTTCACTTCCTCTGGGACACCTGGCATTGGTCACTGTTGGTAGACAAGATGCTGGGCTAGATGGACCTTTGGTCTGACCCGGTACGGCCATTCTTATGTTCTTATTATGTTCTTATGTTCATATTGCTTTTTCATAGAATCATGGGATTGGAAGGGATCTTGAGAGGTCATCTAGTCCAGTCCCCTGCACTCATGGGAAGAATAAATATTATCTAGACCATCCCTTACAGGTGTTTGTCTAACATGCTCTTAAAAATCTCCAGTGATGGAGATTCCACAACTTCCCTAAGCAATTTATTCCAGTGCTTAACTCCCTGGACAGTTAGGAAGTTTTTCAGCCAAAACCTCCCTTGCTTCAATTGAAGCCCATTGCTTCTTCTGTTATCCTCAATGGTTAAGAAGAACAATTTTTCTCTCTCCTTGTAACAACCTTTTATGTACTTGAAAACTGTTATGTCCCCTCTGTCTTCTCTTTTCCAGACTAAACAAACCCAATTTTTTTCAATCTTCCCTCATAGGTCATGTTTTCTAGACTTTTAGTCATTTTTGTTGCTCTGCTCTGGACTTTCTCCAATTTGTCCACATCTTTCCTGTAATGTGGTGCCCAGAACTGGACACAATGCTCCAGTTGAGGCCTAATCAGCACGGAGTAGAGCGGAAGAATTACTTCTCGTGTCTTGCTTACATCACTCCAGCTAATACATCCCAGAATGATGTTCATTTTTTTTGCAACGGTGTTACACTGTTGACTCACATTTAACTTGTGATTCACTATGACCCCCAGATCCTTTTCCTCAGTACTCCTTCCTAGGCAGTCATTTCCTATTTTGTATGTGTGCAACTGATTGTTCTTCCTAAGTGGAGTACTTTGCATTTGTCCTTAATTAATTTCATCCTATTTACTTCAGACCATTTCTCCAGTTTGTCCAGATCATTTTGAACTATGCAAGTGCATGCAGGCACTGAAACGTTTAGAAAATACAACTAAAATGTATTCAATGAGAAAAAATGTTAATGAATTTTAAATTTCAAATCCTTGGATTTTGTTGCCTTAAAAGGAGATAAGATGGCCAGGCATGATATTTTACCAGTTTTACAAATTTTGTAAATGTAGTAGATCTTAGATCCTAGATTCCCAGTAAATGTTAATGTCTTTAAATGAGTCCTTCAAGTCACAAGGACATTTTAAAGAAAGAATGTATCATATTTTGTGTTTCACCATAATGCTTTGTTTCATTCTGATGGTAGATACTACACAGATAGTAACTACTGCTGTGTCTATACAGCATTGCATTTTGGAGAATGGACCAGTGTTGATAAGTGAAAGTAGTACACTTTGGAAAACATAATCTCAACTATACATACAAAATGATGGGGCCTACTTGGCTGTTACCACTCAAGAAAGAGATCTTGGAGTCATCGTGGATAGATCTCTGAAAACATCCACTTAATGTGCAGCAGCAGTAAAAAAACAAACAAACAAAACCCTAACAGAATGTTAGGAAATATTAGGAAAGGGTTAGAAAATAGAGAAAAAAATCATAATTCCACTATGCAAATCCATGGTATGCCCACGCCTTGAATAGTGCGCACAGTTTTGGTCGCCCCATCTCAAGAAAGATATATTAGAAGTAGAAAAAGTACAGAGAAGGGCAACAAAAATTATTAGGGGTATGGAACAGCTTGTGTATGAAAAGAGATTTAAAAGACTGGGACTATTCACATTAGAGAAAAGAAGACTAAGGGGGTATGATAGAGGTCTGTAAAATGGTGAATGGTGTGGAGAAGGTGAATAAGAAAGTATTTTTTACTCCTTCCATAGCACAAGATCCAGGGGTCACCCAATGAAATTAATAGGCAGTAGGTTTAAAACAAACATAAGAAAGCACTTATTCAGACAGCCCAAATCAACCTGTGGAACTCATTGACATGGGATGTTGTGAAGGTCAAAAGTATAAATGGGTTAAAAAAAGAATTAGGTGAGTTCATGGAGGATAGGTCCATCAATGGCTATTAGCCAAGATAATCAGGGATGCATCCCATGCTTTGGGTGTCCCTAAACCTCTGGCTGGCAGACCATGTGACTGGATTACAGGGGATGGATCACTTCAATTGCCCTATTCTGTTAATGCCCTCTGAAGAACCTGGCTCCAGCCACTTTTGGAAGACAGGATACTGGGCTAGATGGACCACTTGCCATTCTTACATTCTTATTTTAAACAGATTGAGTTCTTTGAATCTGTCACTATAAGGTTTGTTTTCTAATCCTTTAAGTATTCCAGGAGCAGTCTTACCAGTGCCAAATACAGAGGTAAAACAACCTCTCTACTCTTCTGCCAAGATTCCCCTGTTAATGCATCCCAGGATAGCATTAGCCCTTTTGGCCACCGTGTTGCACTGGGAGCTTGTGTGTGGCTCATTATCTACCATGACCCCTAAATCTTTTTCAGAGTCACTGCTTCCCAGGATAGAGTCCCCCCATCCTGTAAGTATGACTGTCATAATAATTATAATGCATATTGCTTGCTTCAGCCCAGTTTACCAAGCAATGCATATCGCTCTGAATCATTATTTCTTCTTCTTCATTCTTTACCACTCCCCTAATTTTTGTGTTCCCCGCAAACTTTATCAGTGATGATTGTATAGTGTGGTCCACATCTTTATAGAGAGAGTCTGTCAGACCACATTCCCACCACCACCAAATCACAGCCATGAAGACCTCCTTCCATTCAGTTTGTGACCGCTTAGCATGCATATAGCAACTACAGCATTTGCTTAAATTGAAAAGTAAAGTAATACAGTCCATGCAATGAAAATGTTTCAGCATCCTTGCCTTAAGCAGTAGCCTCTTCCCACCCACCCCCCCTTCATCTAGTAGATTTAGATATTAGAAATATAAATCATCCTTTTCATTCCCCTGCTGATATAGGATCGTACCATCCGGTATGTTTACTACCGTACTTTTCAGTCTACTTTTAAATGTCCATACTTCATGAACTGCGCAGAGGGTGAACGTTCCATTTCACTAAGGTTTATAAGATTTAAAAATTTGTTTCATTTCAGATTGGAATGAAACCTGAAAATTTTGAAATTCCCCTCTAAGGACAACTCAAAAAATGTTTAAGAATGATGGGAACATTTTTATTTGATTCTGACTTTTTAAAATGTGTTATAATATACAATGCAAAATATAAAAAAAATTAAATGAAAAGTCATTTCAAAATGAAAAATCTAAATGTTTCATTTAGACAGTGATTGTTATAAATTTCTTTTTTATTTTTCCTAAATGAAATTTTAGTAAAATCAGCATGACTTTCCAAGGCATTTTTATTTCAAAGGAATTGCATTTTACCTCAGAAAACAATTCCATCAAAGTTTTTCCTGACCAGCTATAGTTTTCACCTCAACCATTTGAATGTCCTTGGAAACAATTTTGCAACTTAATATACGTCAGGAAGATTGTTCCTGATAATCTGTAATTGAATCCATAGCTGCCACTAAGCATAAAATCAGAAAAATGTTTCTTAGGCTGGTAAGCAGCAGTGTCTTTGTGTTTTGGGAATTTTAATTTTAAAGTTTCATTAATGCATTGATTTGCAGATGATGGTATTTCAAAGTTGTACTAAAATTTAATTGCTGACATTTTGTTTGTGGGGCTCAGTGTTTTAAATTTACATTGTTAGGCGTCAGCAATCATGCATTTTCAGGGTGTATAAATATGGATTATATGCAAAACAGTGTCTGTTATAGCTTTTCAACGTGTAATTTTCTGCATCTTACTGCTGGTAGCAGAATATGTTTCAGTCTCTGATGTATTCAGAAATCGATCGATCCTATCTATAACAGTTTGATTTCCTGTGATAGGTTAAATGGCTAGTATCTTGCAATTTGTTGATTACAGAGCACCTGGGGCACATTTATGTATTGAAAGTATATAATTTATTACAAAGCAACCCTCTAAAAGAATTATCACAAGCATACCGCATACGGCCTTTGGAGGCCAGGGTAGCAGAACTGGAGGAGCAACAGGAGGCAGAGAGGTATGTTGATGAGGCTTTCCGGGACACTGTAGAATTGTCCCACCTCCGGTCAGACAGCCCCTGCGCTGTTGAGAAGGATGAAAGGCCCAGGGAAGCAGAGCAGTCAACGGGAGCAGAGAGAAACCTTCCCATAGTTGGGATCCTCCTTCCAGATGATGTTGGGGTATCCTCTCACACTGAGGTTACCTTTCTGGGGGAGGGAACTCCAGTCATTAGGAAAAGGCAGGTGTTAGTAATGGGAGATTCGATCATTAGAAACATAGATAGCTGGGTTTGTGATGACCGGGAGAACCGTATGGTGACTTGCCTGCCTGGTGTGAAGGTTGCGGATCTCTCGAGGCATCTAGATAGACTTATGTGTAGTGCTGGGGAGGAGCCGGTGGTCGTCATACATGTAGGTACCAATAACATACGGAAGGGTAGGAGAGACATCCTGGATGCCAAATTTAGGCTGCTAGGAAAGAGACTGGAATCTAGGACCTCTAGGGTGGCATTCTCAAAAATCATTCCTGTTCCACGCACAGGGCCAGGTAGGCAGGCAGAGCTTCAGAGTCTCAATGTGTGGATGAGACTATGGTGTAGAGAGGAGGGGTTTAGATTTATTAGGAACTGGGGAAACTTTTGGGATAGGGGAAGCCAATGCAGGAAGGATGGGCTCCACCTAAACCAAAGTGGATCCAGACTGCTGGCACTTAACATTAAAAAGGTTGTAGAGCAGTTTTTAAATTAGGAGTTGGGGGAAAGCCGATTGCTGCAGAAGAGCACGTGGATTGGACAGAGACTTCTCTTAGAGGAGAGTATATTGATAGAGATTCTCTAGGTTTTAGTCAGGAGGAGAGGATGGAAGAGGATAAAGTTTGGGCCAGACCAGACGAGAAACATTCACATAAAAAAGAATCTGGCACATCAGAAAAGGGCAGACAAATAAACAGGGACAAGTTTTTAAAGTGCTTGTACACAAATGCTAGAAGTCTAAATAATAAGATGGGTGAACTTGAGTGCCTGGTGATAAAGGAGGATATTGATATACTAGGCATCACAGAAACCTGGTGGACTGAGAGCAATCAATGGGACACAATGATTCCGGGTTACAAAATATATCGGAAGGACAGAACAGGTCGTGCATGGGGGGGAGTGGCACTATATGTGAAAGAAAATGTAGATTCAAATGAACTAAAAATCTTAAGCGAATCCGCATGTTCCATAGAATCTCTATGGATAGAAATTTCATGCTCTAATAAAAATATAACATTAGGGATCTATTATTGACCACCTGACCAGGATAGTAATAGTGATGATGAAATGCTAAGGGAAATTAGAGAGGCTATCAAAATTAAGAACCCAATAATAGTGGGGGATTTCAATTATCTCCATATTGAATGGGAACATTTCACTTCAAGATGAAATGCAGAGATAAAATTACTCGATACTTTGAATGACTGCTTCATGGAGCAGCTGGTATGGGAACCCACAAGGGGAGAGGCAACTCTAGATTTAATTCTGAGTGGAGCACAGGAGCTGGTCCAAGAGGTAACTATAGCAGGACTGCTTGGAAATAGTGACCATAATACAATAGCATTCAACATCCCTGTGGTGGGAAGAACATCTCAACAGCCCAACACTGTGGCATTTAATTTCAAAAGGGGGAACTATGCAAAAATGAGGGGGTTAGTTAAACAGAAGTTAAAAGGTACAGTGACTAAAGTGAAATCCCTGTAAGTTGCATGGGCCCTTTTTAAAGACACCATAATAGACGCCCAACTTCAATGTATACCTCAAATTAAGAAACGCAGTAAAAGAACTAAAAAAGATCCACCGTGGCTTAACAACCATGTAAAAGAAGCAATGAGAGATAAAAAGAATTCCTTTAAAAAGTGGAAGTCAAATCCTAGTGAGGCAAATAGAAAGGAGCATAAACACTGCCAAATTAAGTGCAAGAGTATTATAAGAAAAGCCAAAGAGGAATTTGAAGAATGGCTAGCCAAAAACTCCAAAGGTAATAACAAAATGTTTTTAAGTACATCAGAAGCAGGAAGCCTCCTAAACAACCAGTGGGGCCTCTGGACGATGAAGATACAAAAGGAGCACTTAAAGATGATAAAATAATTGCGGAGAAACTAAATGAATTCTTTGCTTCAGTCTTCACAGCTGAGGATGTTAGGGAGATTCCCAAACCTGAGCCATCCTTTGCAGGTGACAAATCTGAGGAATTGTCACAGATTGAAGTGTCACTAGAGGAGGTTTTGGAATTAATTGATAAACTTAACAGTAACAAGTCACCTGGACCAGATGACATTCATCCAGGACTTCTGAAAGAACTCAAATGTGAAATTGCGGAATTATTAACTATGGTTTGTAACCTGTCCTTTAAATCGGCTTCTGTACCCAGTGACTGGAAGTTAGCTAATGTAATGCCAATATGTAAAAAGGGTTCTAGAGGTGATCCCAGCAATTACAGACCAGTGAGTCTAACATCAGTACTGGGCAAATTAGTTGAAACAATAGTAAAGAATAAAATTGTCAGACACATAGAAAAACATAAACTGTTGAGCAATAGTCAACATGGTTTCTGTAAAGGGAAATCGTGTCTTACTAATCTATTAGAGTTCTTTGAAGGGGTCAACAAATGTGAACAAGTGGGAATCCAGTGGACATAGTGTACTTAGATTTCCAGAAAACCTTTGCAAGATCCCTCACCAAAGGCTCTTATGTAATTAAGTTGTCATGGTGTAAGAGGGAAGATCCTTTCATGGATTGAGAACTAGTTAAAAGACAGGGAACAAAGGGTTGGGATAAATGGTAAATTTTCAGAACAGAGAGGGGTATCTGGTAGTGTTCCCCAAGGGCCAATCCTAGGACCAATCCTATTCAATTTATTCATAAATGATCTGGAGAAAGGGGTAAACAGTGAGGTGGCAAAGTTTGCAGATAATACTAAACTGCTCAAGATAGTTAAGACCAAAGCAGACTGTGAAGAACTTCAAAAAGATCTCACAAAACTAAGTGATTGGGCAACAAAATGGCAAATGAAATTTAATGTGCATAAATGTAAAGTAATAGACATTGGAAAAAATAATCCCAACTATACATACAATATGATGGGGGCTAATTTAGCTACAGCTAATCAGGAAAGAGATCTTGGAGTCATCGTGGATAGTTCTCTGAAGATGTCCACGCAGTGTGCAGCGGCAGGCAAAAAAGCAAAGAGGATGTTAGGAATCATTCAAAAAGGGATAGAGAATAAGATGGAGAATATCTTATTGCCCTTATATAAATCCACGATACACCCACATCTTGAATACTGCGTACAGATGTAGTCTCCTCAGTTCAAAAAAGATATACTGGCATTAGAAAAGGTTTAGAGAAGGGCAACTAAAATGATTAGGGGTTTGGAACAGGTCCCATATGAGGAGAGATTAAAGAGGTTAGGACTTTTCATCTTGGAAAAGAGGACACTAAGGCTATGGCTACATTAGCGCTTCAAAGCGCTGCCGCGGCAGCGCTTAGAAGCGCTAAGTGTAGTCAAAGCACCAGCGCTGGGAGAGAGCTCTCCCAGCGCTGTCCGTACTCCAGCTCCCTGTGGGGAATAACAGGGAGGATATGATAGAGGTATATAAAATCATGAGTGGTGTGGAAAAAGTGAATAAGGAAAAGTTATTTGCTTGTTCCCTTAATATAAGAACTAGGGACCACCAAATGAAATTAATGGGCAGCAGGTTTAAAACAAATAAAAGGAAGTTCTTCTTTACACAGCACATAGTGAACCTGTGGAACTCCTTGCCTGAGGAAGTTGTGAAGGCTAGGACTATAACAGGGTTTAAAAGAGAACTAGATAAATTCATAATGGTTAAGTCCATTAATGGCTATTAGCTAAGATGGGTATGGAATGGTGTCCCTAGCCTCTGTTTGTCAGAGGGTGGAGATGGATGGCAGGAGAGTGATCACTTGATCATTACCTATTAGGTTCACTGCTTCTGGGACACCTGGCATTGGTCAATGTTGGTAGACAGGATGCTGGACTGGATGGACCTTTGGTCTGACCCAGAATGGCCATTCTTATGTTCATGGATAGTACTGTAGCTTCTAATTGAAAATGAGTCTGCTGTATCTTGTGACTTGCTTTTAAGGCAGCAAAGAGTCTTGTGACACCTTATAGACTAACAGACGTTTTGGAGCATGAGCTTTCGTGGGTGAATACCCACTTCGTCGGATGCTTTTAAGGGTGTGTATTCACCTTGAACTCAAGGACAAATACTTGCTTTGGCTCTCGTTGAGCTAATAGCCGAAAGACATACTAGTCACCCTAAGTTGTGTCCACCTGACACCAGAGGCACTTACTCAAGAGCATTGCTGTGGTTATAATATATTTTTAGCTGACTAGCTCAATGAGAGCTAGCACAAATATGTCTCCTCAGCCTTGGTATCACACCCCTAACTTGAACTTTAAGTTCTGTTGACTTTCAATTGGACTTAGGGCCTAGATCCCCAAAGGTAGTTAGGTGTAGCATCACCTAATCCCTAGGCTGCCACCTAGAGGAATCCTCAACCCTACGTTAGGCACCCATGCTCCACATACAATGCATGAGGAGAGTTAGGCACTGAAGGACAGGATCCTTACAGACTAAGCAGGGAGCTTTCCAAGCTAGCTAGTAGTGAAATGCAGAGGAAGGAAATCACTTTCCTGGTGTTAAGCACCTAAGCCAGGTGAGTTGCTTAGAAAACTCATGCCTTAGCAGACAAAACCCAGACTTTTCTTGCAAAGAAACGTCCTCCTCCTCACCCCATTTTCATTATAACCTAGTGGTTAGGACTGTCATCTCAGATGTGCAAGACCTAGTTTCAAACCCTTGCTGTGCCAGATTTGGAACAGGGCCTTGAATCCCCATTTCTGCTGAACACCCTAACCACTAGGCTATAGTGTTAGTCTCTCTTTAGTCCAGTGAATAGTTAATGATTTATGTAAAGTGGAGCAGTTTCAACAGGGGGAATTGAGAACCCACCTTCCAGAATACTCAATAACCTGATGGTTAGGGCATTCACCTGGATGTTTGAGAGCTGGGTTCCAAGACCCTGTTGTAAATTAAGGAGAGCAGGGATTTGAACTTGGGTTTCCCACTTCCCAGGTGCATGTCCTAACTCAGGGATAGGCAACCTATGGCACGCGAGCTGATTTTCAGTGACACTCACACTGCCTGGGCCCTGGCCACCGGTCTGGGGGGGGTCTGCATTTTAATTTAATTTTAAACGGAGCTTCTTAAACATTTTAAAAACCTTATTTTCTTTACATACAACAATAGTTTAGTTATATATTATAGACTTATAGAAAGAGACCGTCTAAAAACTTTAAAATCTATTACAGGCACGCAAAACCTTAAATTAGAGTGAATAAATGAAGACTCAGCACACCACATCTGACCCCTGCCCTAACTCCTAGGCTGCGACACACCCTCTCCCTCCCAACCTGCTCACCCCTAGCTGTCTTTTGAAACAGGTGTGGAGTCTTAAGCATGGTTGAGGAATGTCTGCAAGATAGGCAGGGGAATGCCTACTTTGAGAATCCCACTTTAGGGCCACTGGGCTTTGGCTTCAGAGAGGGCTTCAAGCAGGTTGTTAGATGTGGGGTAACAGGTCTGACCGCAGAATCGGAAGCATCTGTGAGGTGCAGTGGCAGCTGGACTGTGGTTTTGAGAATGGCAGTGGTGCCCAGATGATGGACTAGGGCACCTAAATACCTTTTGGGGATCTAGCCATAGATTCCTAAATAATTTATGTGCTTTTGAAAATTTTGCCCCAAATCTAGCAAATTATATGAGGTTAAGAAAAGTGTTTGATGCTTTGCAAAATGATTAGTCTGCAAATTTAGTGAACATTATAAAATGTAGAGCAGTTGGAATGCTACAAAGGGATAAACTTCCAAATTATTGCATAGGAAGTTAGCAGAGACTAATGATGATGGAAGTCATGAGGCTAACATACCATATGATATTTCAGAAAATAGGGGAAAGAGGATGACGGGTAATCAAACAAATGGTAGTCCAAGGTGCAAATCAGGGAGCTACTAAATAAAATAAATACTAGGAGTATTTTTAGTTAGCATTAGTGATACTGAATAGACAGTTTCATAAGCCTGAAAATTCAACTGTTGGAAAAAAACAAAATCTAGCCGGTATGCTTTAAAGGATTTAAGTAATACTCCCTGAACTTTGTTTTAGGATCTTTCTAAAAATAAATAAAATAAATCAATTTGGAGAACTGCTATAGATGTTTTTTATTTGCTGTAATTATAATACAAATACAAGAACATTAAGGTCATATTTTAAGTATTCAGGAAATGCAAAAAAAAGTTCTGATTGCAAACTTAACTCATTCATATTGCACAAATTCTTCAGTTTTGCCCAGATACAGTTTTTTGAACCTCTGTCTGAATTATCACCATGCAGGTAAGGTGGAAGAGAATCAATAGGACATAGGAATTTCTCCTTTGCTTACTGGAGAGCTGAAATCATTAGGAAAGGATAGGTGAAGTGTGACCTCTACTTTAGAAAGATGTTAATAAGCTAGTAATCTTAAAATGTGAGATCTTCAGGAGTTATACATTGCAGATATTTATAATAGTAACTAATTAAAAAAGCACTGTGGATTAAAAATATCTTTTTAGTTACACTAACAACTTGAACTAACTGCAAAACATTTTGACACAAAAGATAAGATAGCTGAAGTTTAGAAAACTGCCAGAGATGAATCTAGAGCAAGTAATTTTCAGTTCAACAAGTAACAGGACACTTTTGCGAAGAGAGAAATCTTGGAGTATAGCTTTTCTTTAAGCACATGGGCCCGGAACCACAAAAGATCTTAAGTGCCTAGAAAATCACTGGAACAATAATGGGACCCACAAAGGCTAGATTAGGTGCCTACGCTCCCTATACATTGAAAAGAAGAAATAGGCACATAAGGGTGGGATCCACAGAAGCCAGCACACTAGGCAGGGTGCTCCTTACACTAGCCAATAGGAGATGCTGACCAGAAGGGTGTGTTCTAAGACACACCCCTATCAAGGAGTTATGTGCCTGAGTCGGGGCTGCATACTTAGTCATTGGGCCAGGGAGGGAGAGAGAGAGAGAATGAATGACTGTATAGACTGGGGTTAGGATACCCATGTGGGAGATCCGGTGTCTCTGCTCCTGTGACTCTAATTCTTTGTCCAAAATGGAATATCTTCAACAGGAGAAACTGAGCATTTCCACAGCAGAATATGGCATTGCCCAGTGGTTTGGGCACTCGCCTGAGAGCTGAGATCCCCATGTTCAAAACCTTTCTCCCTATCTGGCAGAAGTGAGAATTGAACCTCTCTCTCCCACAGCCTGGGTGAGTGACGTAAGCACAGGGCTAAAAATTATAAGAGAGGCGCAATTACCTGCATTTCCACCTGGATTTTGAATGGGGCTGTGAGCATGCCTACCAAATTGGGCCTCTCAGGCAAGATACTTGGGTGAATGTCTGTCTTTACCTGATTTGTAGATCGTGCTGAGGCTTAGGTGTGAGAGAGGCATCCAGACACGTAGAGTGAGGCAGCAGCATGCACGCCCAGAAGCAGAAACTTGAGTGACTAGGGAACTTTTACAATGACAATTTAGACACAAGTGAATTTGCGTGTCTACTGGGCTACACAGCAGCCAAGCAGTTTTCTGGATTGCAATGGTGCCTAAAACTGGGGCTTAAAAGTCTAAGTCCATTTGTGGATCTGGACTTTGGATACTATGGTTGTGATCGCCTAGTCAGTTGTTTGTGGGTAAGTTTTCAAACCATTGTGCAGAGATTGAGCTATACAGCTCCCACTATCAGAGGGAATTATTTGGCTAAATCTCTCTCTGCACATCTCTTCAAAAATGTACTGTTTGATGTTAAAATGATTGGTTGACTTGTTATAGAAAAACAAATAATGGTTATAAGAACGGGCTTTAATGAGCCATCTGCCTATTCCTGTTCTTTGAAAGTTCATGTGTTCCCAATAAAGTGATACTATATTAAAAGTAAAGTGTACAATTTAACTTTCTCAGCTTCAAGCACCAGATGCTGCCCTGAGGAAGAAAAAAGTGCTGAATCTAAAAGTTCAGTTCAATCTCTAAATGCTACAAAAATGCACCAGAATTTCTACCAAGACCACATTTTTTCAAAGATAAAGTGGTTTGCATATTTGCATTCAACATGTTGATGGTTTTCACTAGAGCTGGATGAAATTTTGCAGTTTTACTTTCTGTCCCTTTTGAACACTTTCTTTTCGGAAATAGTCGAGTCTCTTTTTAGATGCAGTGATTCAAATAAACTTTCATTTGGGAGGAAAAAAACCCAGCAAATTGGAAAGGGCTAGAGGAGTTGCCAAAGCTATAAAAAAAAATTATGCAACTTCACTTATGAGCAGAGGCAGAGCTGGTTTATGTCATCTTTGGGAAGTTGCCTTTTATGGGTTGTTAGGCAAGTGGGTGAAAGTCTGGGAGTTGAGAGAGTTGAAAAAATTATATAGTTTATACACACACAATTTACACTCTCTTGATTTGAGATCAGAGGGTGCAGAGAAGCAGGGCCGGCTCCAGACCCCAGCGCGTCAAGCGCGCGCTTGGGGCGGCGTCCCGCGGGAGGGCGGCAGGCGGCTCCGGCGGACCTCCCACAGGCATGCCTGCGGAAGGTCCGCTGGTCCCGCGGCGCGGTGGACTTCCCGCAGACGTGCCTGCGGAGGGGCCGCTGGTCCCGCGCCTCCGGTGGAGCATCTGCAGGCATGCCTGCGGGAGGTCCACCGGAGCCGTGGGACCAGTGGACCCTCCGCAGGCACGTCTGCGAGAGGTCCACCAGCGCCGCGGGACTGGCGTCCGGCAGAGCACCTCCCCGTGGCGTGCCGCCCTGCTTGGGGCGGCGGAAATCCTAGAGCTGCCCCTGCAGAGAAGACCCTTATATTCATCTAATAGGGGAAGTGTGGCATAGTGCCCTCAAGGGGTTTATTCGCTTTACAATGGATGGATCATGCGAGATGACAGTGTGACTCATTGCAAAAATGCATGTTCGGTCCCTCTGTAATGGCAGGCTCACTAAAGAATAACAGGCTACTGAGTTTCTCCTCAAGTTAGCTCCAGTAGTAGAGGTCTGTGTTGTGGTGCTGTATGTCCAAGGTTCAGACCTTGGTTTATCACTCATGCAATGTACATTAGGTACAGCTAACTGGTGTCCAAAACTTGGCATTTCCTTTCTTTTATGAATTTGTATTGGGTACGTGTTATGCTTAACCAAGTTTGATTCCATAGTTTCTGTTTATGGAATATTTTAATGGAGGGAAGCCTCACCAATAGCTGCAACTGCAACTTTTAGACCGTGTACAATGCCAAATAGGGATAGCGAGGGGGCTAAAGTGGCCACAGCTCCTATTGCCCTGGTCAGTATTCTATTCAAAATGGATGCTGTGCAAGTGGGAATAACCTCACAATCAATTTTAGATAACATGCAAAGATGGGTAAATGGCAAAACCCACTATCCTGCACTGCCCATATAACACATGTATTATCAGAAGCTATGTGTGGACAACAGAGCAGTGTCGGCCATTATTACCCTTTAGAACAAATGACCTATTTTAGTTGTGTCCCTTCAGAGTCTAAGGAACCAGAATGGCAGATTGCTATAAGCAAAAATATTGATACCTTGGTAGGCCTTTACAATGATCTTGTATGCTTAGCTGTCGATTCAGTAGCTCCTCATTACCTTCTTCCTGGTTTAGCTTTCTCAGATCACCAGCATGTACGGATGTCCTGTGACTGAGTAGGAGAGAAGGCTGCTATTGAGGGAGGAATTTGGTCATGGTATGTCTTCCTCTGCAGCATGGGGCACGTATAAAGCCAGTTGCCTACTGACAGTCTGATAGGGACTAGTGTCAATCACCTCTACTTCATATGTCCTTTCTGCTGCCCTTCTCAACATTTTGTACAGCATTAATATTTTGAAGTGAGAAATAAGACTCCCAAGTAGGAACACCTTGTCTACAGCCGCTGAAGAAAAAAATGAAAGCCTTTTAATGTTCACTTTGTAATATTTGTGGGCATCATTGTAGGGCAGCGGTTATGTGGTTCTAGTCAGAAACCAAGGGAGAGCACAAATTTTATTGCTATATTCAAAAATTTCTAAAATAGTTGCATCCGATAACAATATAGCAGTTCTTCAAGATCTAACAGCCTACACTGGTAGGTGTGTTTTGTGTGTATTTTGACTCTCAAAAATTTTAATAGCAGCATCTGACGACTGTAATTAATACTCGAGTATTAAAAATCCTGGACTTCATATACTATGCTGAGCAATAAATTAAGGCCACAATGGTTATTAAAGGCAGGACTGGTGGCACCGCCTATCACCGAGATTGTCTGACACTTCGCATTATAAGACCCTGTTTTCAGTTCCTTATGACACTGCCAAACTTTAACAGTTTGGGTTGAAATTTTCCATGCTGAGGGTGTGTCAGGCTGAATTATTTTGAAAAATTTCAGATAAAAGTTCAGCTGTTTTCAAGAATGAGAGTGACGAAAAATAAATTTCCACCGCAAGACTCCGATTCAGCCCCAGAGCAGGTCTATCGTCAGCACTGAAGAAAGCAAGCTGGGGTCCTGTGGTAAAAATAGTATGTGAGCATGTAATTCAAGAGTGTGACAATGCATATGGACATGGGCCTGAACTAAGTTTTCCAGAAGCAACCTTAATTGTCACATTTCCTAAATTTTTGAGTGCTTGACTTGCAACCTTAATGTTCTTTTAACATGGCGGGGGGGAGGGGGAGAGGGATTGAGAGGGTGTTAATAATATCTAAACTTTATTTTTAGTGAGTAATGAACCAGCAGCTATCTTTGATCATCTGTACCGGTCCATATGCTTGGCTAAAGTTCATCTCTGTCAACAGAGTAAGACAATATGCTGAAACATTTTCAATGATGTCATCTTGTTTGTATGACAGGCGTGTTGGTTTAACCTGGGCAGTCATTTCTCACTCCAGCAGATGGAAAACATTGTATCTTTAACACAGAAGACATAAGAAACTGGTACCTCCCATCCGCCTGATCCTACCTTTATGACGGAACACAGTACCACATACATGTCTGGTTGCAGTGTCCATAAGAGGCACTGATGATCCAGAAGAGCACAAGAAGCTCAGAAGGAGCTCCAACCCTAGGATGTTCAAGGCAATAAACCAGATGTGAGGATTCCCCCACAGGAAAATCCAGGGCACATTTCCCACAATTCACTGATGGGAAAATATCTTAATATAAGAACCAGTCACACAGGAAGATCTAACTCATTTTAGGTTTATGACATAACTATTGACAGGGAAAGACATGGGAAGAGGGTTTGTCAGGCATCGTCATAACAGTGGTGGCAGACCAAATAAAACAATTGTTTTGACAGGCCATTTGTTCCCTAGTTCGCTTGTTCTGTGCTGTCAGTCTGTAGCAGGCCAAACAAGAGAGTCCACATACATAGAGTGTGTCTACACTCCAGCATAGAGGTATACATTTCAGCTCAAGGAGACATATCTATGATCAATACCCGCTCTGATCAAGCTAAAGTGCTAAAAATTGAGTGTAACCACAGTGGTGCAAGTGGCAGTGGTAGCCTCCCAGATACCTGTCCAAGATGCTAGGCCCATACTTAGGTGGTTAGCTCTTCCAGCCACTTGCGCTGCTGTGGCTACACTCTATTTTCAGCAAGTTAGCTCATCAGCGCTAGTGTGGTATGTCTCCTTGAGCAGGAATTTACTGGACATAAGCTCTTTTAAAAAACAAATTAAAATTTTCCTGCCCCTGGCTTTCCTCAACTACTCTTTCTAAAGCTATCCTGACCTTACCCCATAGGGTTCAGCCTCAAAGCCTCTAAACAAACAAACACAGTATTGATATTGCAAATAACAAGCAAAAAACAATGGATTACTTGTCACTTTTTCCACCATGCCTTGTACTAGCCCAGAACTACCAACTGGCTTCCTATGAACTACACTTCAAAGCAACCTCTAGGCACTGACTAGGAAAAAGGGCTTCCAGAATATTTTTCTCTTTGCACTCCAGTGACCAGCCCTATCAGAGTTAACAGTCTGGGTTTCTCCCCAAAGTATGAACTGCCATTCTGAGACTACTTCCTCTCCCTCAGCAATCATGCCCCTGTAATATGGTCTGTTAGAGAATACCTTGATATGTGGTAGTACTGACCCTGGAGGATTCTTTCATCAGCCTTACAGGGTCATTATATCCCTATTCATCAACAATAATATATTTTTAGAGTACACCCATGTATACTATGCAAAAGTATGGAATATGTTCACTGTCTGGTGTTGATGTAGCGGTACTGATCCTCTGTTTGTCCACATACCAAATATCCTTACAAGATGGGCTGGACTTGGGAATGAATGCCAGCCCTTCACAAGTCCACTCTTCTGGAGATAACTGTCACTTAGGGAACATCCAGCCATCTCCAGCAATAACAGGCTGTAGTTAAGGCCAGCAATCAAGCTGCCATTTCTCTTTGAGGCATGAGCTTGGTCCTGAAAGCCCTTACTAAACTGTTGTTTGTATCTGAATGAAAAATCACTCTGTAGCTATAGTCTACCATCATTTTATTTTTAGAAGCAGTCTGCACAGCAAAAAGAATTGGAGAACTTAGGCCCTGTTCTACACAATCATCTACACTTATAAATTCAGTTTATTAGAGAGACATTCTTCACACTGCACCTTGAAAGGACAGGCTGTTGCAGGTCCACGTTATGTACCATGTTGTTTAATTGGCTAAAACAGTTCATCCATGTGGCTTACTTGTGTGGTGATAAGGAAGTGACAGAATCTCTCAAAGCTCACTCTGCTTGATCAGTGGTGACTTCTTAAACAGAGAAATTAGACACTATCCTCTTGGCAATATGTAAACTACTTACTTGGGCCTCACTTCACACTCTCTCTAAGCATTATCGGATTAATGTCCAGACCTCAGCAATTAGGAGCAGCATACTGAGGTCTATTGTTGGATGCTAATCCCTGCATACTGTTGTGTACATACTGCTTTGTGAGGTTCCAAGTTTTTAGGTTGGCACAGAAAATCAAAGAGAATGGGAATTTTTTCTTACCTGATAATTTAATTTTCTTTATTTTATTTCAGGCTCTCCCTTCCCTTCAGCTCTAAGATACTACACTTGTGCTATTGAAATCCTGGTAGTTACATACACACAAACAGATGTAGATATTAGATATATTAATGTACAGAAGTGTCTGGTAGATAGTTAAAATTCCAGTGGCAGTCAGACTAGATTCAGAATTAAAGTTCATAGAATATCAGGGTTGGAAGGGACCTCAGGAGGGCATCTAGTCCAACCCCCTGCTCAGAACAGGACTAATCCCCAGACAGATTTTTGCCCCAGATCCCTAAATGGCCCCCTCGAGGATTGAATTCATAACCCTGAGTTTAGCAGGCCAATGCTCAAACCACTGAGCTATCCCTCCCCCAATTACATGAAGTTACATATTGTTGAGAAAATATGGCCTTAGTGCTTTCAAAGCTTCAGCCAACATGGGTGAGCAATACACTTATAATTAGGGCCCTATCAAATTCACAATCCATTTTGGTCAATTTCACAGTCCTAGGATTTTAAAAAATCATAAATTCCATGATTTCAGCTATTTAAATCTGAAATTTCACAGTCTTGTAATTTTACAAAGAGTCTGCTCTATTAGAACTTAAGCTTCCTTTCAAATTAAATGTTTTAATTCATCAACTGAAACAATCAAGTAATTTCTATTTTTATGGCCATCACATTCCTCACAACGGGTATAATTTACACCTATGCAGAGGGCCCATGATAAGCCTGTTATCATGGGCCCTCTGCATAGGGGTCCCGACCGAAAAAGGAGTTATGTAAGGGTTGCAAGTTTATTGTAGGGGGGGTTGCAGAACTGCTACCCTTACTTCTGTGCTGCTGCTGGCAGTAGCACTGGCTTCAGAGCTGGAGAGCAGCAGCTGCTGGCTTGGATCCCAGCTCTGAAGGCAGAGCCGCCTTCAGCAGCAGTGCAGAAGTAAGGATGGCATGGTATGGTATTGCCACCCTTACTTCTGCACTGTTGCCTGCAGAGCTGGGCCCTGAGTCAGCAGCTGCCACTCTCCAGCTGCCCAGCTGTGAAGACAGCAGCGCAGAAGTAAGGGTGGCATGGTATGATATTACCACCCTTAGTTCTGCACTTCTGTTGGCGGGGAGCTGCCTTCAGAGCTGGGTACCCGGCTCTGAAGGCAGTGCAGAAATAAGGGTAGCAATACCATCCCCCTTCCCCCCTAAAATAACCTTGCAACCCCCCTGCAGCACCATTTTAGGTCAGCAAAGAATTTTAGGTCAGGAATCCCAATTTGAGAAACACTGGTCTCCCCCACGAAGTCTGTACAGTATAGGGTAAAAGCACACAAAAGACCAGATTTCAGGGGAGGAGACCAGATTTCACAGTCTGTGACGTTTTTCGTGGCCGAGAATTTGGCAGGGCCCTATTTATAATCAGAGCAGACATTACCAAAAAAGTTTCAGAGTATGGTCTGTCTCCATCTGCTGGTAGGAAGGAGCTATTCTCAGACATCTGGGCAAGCGTAGAAAATCTCAGAAAGAGAAAATTGTCAGGAAAGAAAATGTTCTTATTTTTAAAAATTTCAGCAATACTGAAATATTGACAAAGCGGGTTTCAGATTTCCCCCTCCCACTCCAATGCTCTTGATTTAGACCACTTAAAAACAAATACGAACTTTAGGCAATCTTTGACCAGCATCTTTAAATGCTGAAGCACTTGTTGCTCTAACATATGTGAAAAAGACGTGCATCCAGGTTGTTTACAAATTCAGAGAATTAAACTTTTTTATTTAGTTAATTATTTTATATTTTAATGCTTTTGAAAGTGTTTGAGAGTTTTGGAAACCAAAGATCCCTTTATTTGCATAACAGGCTTATCATGGGCCCTCTGCATAGGTGTAAATTATACCCGTTGTGAGGAATGTGATGGCCATAAAAATAGAAATTACTTGATTGTTTCAGTTGATGAATTAAAACATTTAATTTGAAAGGAAGCTTAAGTTCTAATAGAGCAGACTCTTTGTAAAATGCGCTCAGCTTTGTCAGTAGTAAATATCTATAAGTAAATATCTATAAAAGGAAAGTTATCAAAAACTAAATGTTTTGCTCCTGGATGAGACAGTTCTTCTGTAGGTGATTTTAGCACCTTCATATTTTATATGAGATGCTTCCAAAGAGGATGGATATATACTAATATATCCAGGAAAATACGGGGTGTTAGCTTTTGAATTCAAGCATTGCTTAGACTCTGCAGTTATAGGCACTAGAGGTAGAGCCCCATATTTTTTCTCAAATACACAATAACCAGAAATAAAACAAAAAAACTATATATAAAATGAAAACAAAAAACAAAAAGACGAAGCTTCTCACCAGCCATGGGAGATTCAGTGGCCAGCGTCAGCACCCATAGGTGCAAGCAGTGAACTAATAGGATCACTTCCACCATACGAAGTGCACCAGCCTAGGGAAGGGCCTGCCAGGGTCACATGCATTCATGGTGCATGGATACTGTGCGTCCTGAGGTAGGGCTGGCAAGAGGATTTAGCAGCCTCACGAAGAGTGCAGGAGAGAGACAGATACCTGAGTGAGGCAGCCATTGTGGTGAGGGAGCTAGGGAGAGCGGGTGCTAAACCTCTCCTGAGCACGACCATCAAGGGAGTCGTGGCACTGCAGTTTTCCCCTCCTTTCATGGGATGGAGTGATGAGTCCTGGCTGGGCACTAGGCATCACTGCAGAGGAGTCTGCGCACGGGTTGAGTATTGAGATGATGGTGCCTGGACCTTAGGCAGAGGTTGGAGGAGTCGAGGCAAGTGGGGGATGGGGGGTCTAAGGCTCAGAGGGGCAAGGGTTGCGGGGGCAGGTGGAGTCAGGGTTGTTGGGGGGAGAGGTGTTATATTAATGCAGATGTTATAAAGAGGCCCAAGGAGTCCAAGGTGTTACTGTGGCCCTAGCAATGTCCAACATTAACAGTGTTAAGATTCAGGATTTTGTATACAGAGCCCTCAGCCTGCTTAGAACCATTGACAAACACATCATTAAAATTCCTTTTAATCTTTAATTAAAATACAGAAAAGAGAGAAATCAGTTAAAGCATTTAACATATAAAGTATTAAGTAAATTTTATTCTAACAACCACCCGTGTTCCCTTTCCCTTTAGCTGGAAAGAGTTTTTAAAAGGAAACCCTCCCCTCACCCTACCCCATATTACAGTCTTTTCGGTGGTATTTAAAATGGTAATAACTGTCCTTTCTAGGGAAATGAGGAAAAGTTAGTTGAAATGGGCTGGAGCTATTATTGTTGCTGTTGTTATTTGAAGTCCAGTCCTGTTTTCTAGAAGACAAAGCAAGCCAAACACACACAAGAGGGGAAAGAAGAGAACAGCAAAGATAGAAAATGCAGCCTCTGTCTCTGGTGCTGACTCACTTGCAGCCTCACTGCTGGAGAAACACGGGCACAGCATGTGATCTTATTAGCCATATTGAGACCTGGCAAACTTGTACCAGTGTTGGGCTGTTCAGGGAATTGCATTTAGCTGCCTTTTTCTGGTCAAAGGCTCACAGCAGTGTTGCAAAATATACAGTCTTGGCCAGCTAAGCCAGACTCCTCTTAGATACAAGAAAAATGAGAGAGAGGAAAGAAAAGAAATAAGGTGGGGAAGGAAAAGGACACATGGAGAGGGGGATGGCAAAGTCTCACTTCCCAGGTGGTGTTTGGAGACTTAGCCGGAGCCAGGGGAGTGGCAATGAAATTTGGCTCCCTCTCTCTGGACCAACCTGGTCAGGACATTTCTCAGGATTAGGTCAAAGAAGGTCAGGGGTCCAATGAAACTGTGGGAGTGACAGTTGTCATGGTGAAGCTCCCTTCTTCCCCCTTTCTAGTTCTTCAGTCAGCCAGTATTTGCTTCTGTTCTTCCCCAAAAAGGATTTTTCTTTAAAAAAACAAAAAACGGAGTGATAGATGGAATAGCCCATTCTCTCATTATTTTGTTCATTAATTAGACCTCATATTGAACACACCAATTTTTGTTCCTTGATTTCTGGTCCAACACTTCTCTTGTTTACCAGACATGATGTTAACTCAGTCCTTGAGTTATATCAATAGGCCTTTTTGGTTTGGACTAATTTAGTCTTTTTATGTCCCTTTTGCACCTTTTTTCCATTAATATTTGTCCTTATAAGTTAACATGACATTTTATAAACTGTCATGTCTTACAATTAAGTTTACAATGCATATACATTTGTAGGCCCAGTTATTACAACGAAGGGCAAGAGGGGCGGATTGTGAGGGTTTGGGGATAAAACAAAGTAACGTGAAATTCCCAAAAAATAAAATGAAAAAAATATAAAAATAAAAGAATTTCACATGGCTCCAATTATAGGAAGGCCTGCGATAGATAGGTAGTCTTACCGTTTTTCTGTTTTCTGCTTTCCTCAGTCCTGCCTACAACCATTTACACAAAATATGTTCACTGTGTTACAAACATATTGCCCTCTTGTGTAAAATTTCATATTTGTTTATAGACTCTCAAGTTCAGACAGAAGTCAGTCATGCAAGGGTTTAGCAGCATTACTTTGTTATAGAGCCTGAGAGGAGAGGGTGCAGGGAAGAGAGAGCGCATTGCATTTCATTGAGCAACTTTGAGCACTTTACAATATTATTTGACCTGATTATTAATGCTGAACAGTCTGTCAGGTAATAAAGTTAAATTTTGATGTACTTATAATGCAAATAAGTGATTTTCTCCCTTCCAGTGTTTATTGGTTTTGCAGTTTACATGCCATAAAATGTGAGTCATTTTTTGTTTAATAGACATTTTAGGTCTGTGAAATGAAACACTGCAAAAGTAATTCTGACAGGATTGACAGGCACAGGGATGGGGCTCAGCTGCTATAGACCTCTAGACTTGATGACAGTCTTACAATAAATAATCGGATGCTGTGTGAAATGATAGAGAATGTCAATTTAAAGTTCTTGATTGTCAAAACTAAGATTGTTTTATCACTGAACTGTTGCAGGACAAGTTTATGCTACTTTGTATGCTTCACATTTTTGTCCTTAATATACAGGTCTGTGTCATGTGGGCTGACAAACCATAGATGAGAATTTTAGCTCTTATATAGGTCTTCAGAATTTCACAGTGCAGACACTACTAGAATTTTTAGTTCAGGAAGCTTTAGACAAGCAATAATAGAGACTCATTCACTGCTCTTATTGTTTTGTATTTGCATATTTTTACACTTTTGGCCCAGGTATTTTCCAAAATTTGACAACTCTATTTCATTACCTGTCTCAGCTCTGTAGTTCTCTCTGCGAGTTAAATGCACCTGCAATACATGTATTGTTTACTCTGTACATAAAAAGATTATGTGAGAGCCTGGCATTTACCTCTACCTGCGAACTCCTGTTAAAACTACAAATTGTTTTGTCTTGACTTGGATTTTATTTTGTGTTAGTTAGCACTTGTTAGCCAACATAAGATAAGAACACAGCTTTTTTTCCTAGTGAAGACAAGACTTTGGTTGTAGCAGTTTGTAATTTAGCTACTTTCCAAATAGCCATGTATTCCATACTGGCTCTGGATTTATCTGGCTACTAGGTACCAAACTATCACAATCACCCATTTTGTATTTTAAATGGTGTTTCTTATTTGTTGCTTAGTGTCCTGCAAACATCCCATAGGCCAGGTGTCGGTCAGCAACCTTTTAGAAGTGGTGTGCCGAGTCTTCATTTATTCACTCTGATTTAAGGTTTCGTGTGCCAGTAATACATTTTGACATTTTTAGGCCCCTCTCTATAAGTCTGTAACATATAACTAAACTATTTGTGTATGTAAAGTAAATAAGGTTTTTAAAATGTTTAAGAAGCTTCATTTAAAATTAAATTAAAATGCAGAGCCCTCCAGACTGGTGGCCAGGACCTGGGCAATGTGAGTGCCACTGAAAATCAGCTCATGTGCTGCCTTCGACACGTGTGCCATAGGTTGCCTATCCCTGCCGTAGACATTTGATCACATGTAAAATATTTTTTTAAAGCAATAATCAAGCAAAAGGTTATACATAGTTACAAATGTATGGACCATAAAACCATGGTGGGATGTTGTCCCTGTAAAATAAGCTAGGGCACGAAGCAGCTGCGCAGCGCAGTGTCAAGATTTAGATGATTTTGGATGCCTTCTGGCAGAAACGTAGGCACCGACAGCGCCAGGTGACAGCTAAACAATGGTTTTTTGAATGTCACTGCCACCTCAATGTAGGACTTTGGCACCTAAAAAGGCAAAGTGCCTAAGTCCCTTGTGAATCTAGTCCATCATGTTTTAAGACATGTTGCTTAACACTACATCTCTAATGGCATTACTTATGTTGTCTGTGTTTTTTTTCATACAGTGGAACAGATTACTATGATTATGGACATGGACTTAGTGAGGAAACATATGATTCATATGGTGAGTAGCTTTGTAAGTGGAATTATCAGTGTATTTTAAAGAATTTTGAAAAAAAATCAATTTAACCCAAAAAGAATTTTCATGAAGAATGCTGCAATCCTGCATCAGGATGCACTTGCATCGACTGTTGTGCTGGTCTTGAGTCCCATTGTTACAGATGTTGAAGATTTATGGTTACTGAGACATATTTGTTGGGAGGTTCTTTTGTTTTGTTTGTTTTTTGTAATTTTGTTTGCTTATCTTTGCCATATAACAGTAAAAATAAGCACTAAGAGCTAGATTTTCCACCCTTACTCCTACTTACTACATTCCCCCAAATCAATGGGATTATTTTCAGCGTATAATAATATTTAGTGTGAGTGAGGGTGGCAAAGAATTGGGTCATAAGGCCTCAGTTCAGCAGAGTACCTAAGCATATGCTTAATGTAAAACATGTGCTTAAGACTCATTGAAGTCAGTGGGACTTGAGCATATGCTTAAGTTCTTTGCTGAATCAGGGTTGAATTGAGCACATTTCACACTTAGTTTGTGGTCTTTTGGTATATAAATTCATTTCCAAGCTCCTGTTCTGTAAACTCAAGCAGGTAGTAATTATATAAAAGTTATGAAGTATTTTAGGTATGTAATAAACACAAGGGTACTGGAATATTTGTCTGAAGGCAAGACAACGCATAATAAAGCAAAAAGCATATGCCACAATGATAGGATTCATTTTTTCAAATCAGAAGTGCAGTGGTGATAGGTTTAATTAAAGGAATCTGTTATGGATTAGAAGCATAAAGCATGTTAAAAGGCACCTTTACTTCATACCTCTGGCTAGAGATCAGAGAAAGGCAGTTTTCAATCAGTCAGGAAGCTCAAAAACTCATGAATTGCCAGTGACTGGTGCAAGTGAATCATGACTGTGGTTAATGGATGTTATGACATTTTTTAGAACATAACTGAAAACCATTTCCTGGTGTATCTTTTGAAGTGCATTTTACGATGTCTCCTCCCTGAAGCAATGATGACCTCAGCTAAGATTTGTTTGTCATAACAAACACTTTGAACATATAGGTTTGCCACATGTCATCTACTGGAATTGATGCAAGTAACTTGAGGGAAAGTAATTGATTAGATGAGTGCATCAAAAGAGGAGGTCACTTCAAGCAATTTTTGCCCCTCACAGTTCTTTAAATTGGTCTCTGTGGACTGCATTGCTTAAATCATTGTATATTTCAGCATTAAAGTTAACTGTTTGACAGTAGGGGTCTGATTTCTCCGAGTATCTCACTAAGGGAAAAACCAATAGTGATAAAGCTTACAACCTGCCTAATGCAGGACACAAGATGTAACATTTTGTAGCATTACAATATTTAAGGTAAAAAAATTAAAATTTTCTCATTAAATCTTGTGTTACTTAAAACTGAGAGCTTGTTATTAGTCAGGGCAAACTTGTTTACCAGAAGTTTAGTACAAAATATTAAGTGTACACCATCATATTTCGAGATTTGCAGAAAGATTGTTAGCACCTTGGGGAGGGACCGTGTCTTCCTATGTGTTTCTATGTCTAACACATTAGAACTCTGATTCAGTCCATTATTATTGTTAATAATACAGTTCAGTGTGTGTTGTGTGTTTATTCATTTTGTTGTTACAAGCGAGGCAAGCAATTTCCTTTGCTCTTTGAAGATTATTAAAAAAAAATCCAGCTCTCTAGATCTTGCACTTTACAGGAAATGTATTTGTTTCTGTGAAATCCACTGTTATCTGAAATGCCGTGTTAGGTTGTATTTTCAAAAGGGAAGCCACAAGTGTTCATAGTGGAATTATGAAACTTTTCACTTGTAGCTTTCTAATTCAAAGAAATCCTAAATTAGTAGTGACCAAAAGAAGTTGGGTGGGGGAGGAGAGATTTATAGCTGTTCCGTAGCCTACATAGATGGTCATGTTCTTACACCAGGTCCTGTTAGTATAAGTACTTCTTTGTAGCCTCATTACAGGCCATACTGAATATCATAGGTGCCTAAACACATTCTCACCCCCAGCTAATCCCAGTCAGAACTGAGGCATGGTGGAAGAGCAGTATGGGGAAGTTCACCAGTTCTTTTGCTAAATATTAGACTTCATTCTCTACAACTGTCAGTGCAAAAGCACTGAACTCCAAAATTAAACTAAAAAAATTATAAGTAAAAACAAACACTGCCACAATGATCATTAGGAAAGATCTAATTATGATTGCTTTTCCTTGTTTCAGGGCAAGAAGAATGGACCAACTCAAGACACAAGGCACCTTCAGCACGGACAACAAAGGGAATCTACAGAGACCAGCCATATGCCAGATACTGATTGTACTGTCTGATGTTGTGAAATATCCAATCTCCACCAGTCCTGTATACTGTTCCAAGTAATTTTTTTCTATAAACAATCCCTTTTTAGTAAATCAAAGTGCTTAAAAATTGAACGGCTGGACTGAACTTAAACTATTTTGTTGAAAGAACAACCTGGACAGAAAGATATGTAAAACAAGGAACTTTGTTATTTCCAGACTGTATTTGAAAAATAGGTGATCAAAAAAAAATAACCTCTGATTAACTAGTGTTAAACAAAAACTAGGTTTACTAAATATGTTAATCCATTCTTTTAACATAAGCGTAACCTTTTATTTTAAAGGTTTTCAGCAATTTAGTTCTTTTAGTTTTATTTTTCAACCATTTTGTTAGTTTTTTCTCTTGCAAACATGCGTAAAAAGGGAAGCAAATTACAAATGCAAATAATGTGGTATTTTGTAACTCGAGTCTTGAAATGTTCTGTAGTGTTAAGCAAAGTTTACTCTTGCTTGATACTAAATAAACTTTTGAAAGAAAATCAGTGTGTGTGAGAGTAATTTTATGCTTTAGTTTATTTTATAATAAACCTTCATAAATAGTAGTAAACAGGGAGAAATTCATCTAACAATGATCAACATAAAATGCTCATACTAAACACTGTACAGCTTTTTTTTTTTAAAAATGGTATAAACCTAAATGTACATTTATATACTCACAATAGATTTAAATGCTGTTTAAATATCCAAATGGTATGGATCTGCTTGAATGCCACATATAAAAAAATAATCTTGGTTAAAAATGGTTTAAAATAGCTAATGAATTTTCTGAAAAAGATGTGACTAGTTTTCATCTTGTTGAGCATTTTTTCACTAGTGCAACTTTGGAATTTTTATGAGAATTTTGGTACCTTAATGACCACCTCGCTCCGTGCTGGAAGCAATAAACACAAAGCTTTTAAAGACTTTCTGACTTGACTAATTGAGGTCGCTTTCGTCAGAGGCAGAGGATGTGTAACCCTTAAAACGGTCTTCATTTGCAAAGGTAAATAAATCAAATAAGATTTTAATCTCACTTAATTTATCTTAATATAACCAATAAAATCAGGGAGGATACAAATTAGAAAGTTTCATTTTAGATTTTAGAAAGGCTTTAAGCTCACCTAAATTCTCATTTTAAAAAGTTTAATTTGTTTTAGTAATCTAAAAAGCCTTAGCTCAGTCAGTTTAATTTGGACAAATTATTCCCTATTAAACAAATGTAAAACCTCATAACTAGTAGTTTGTAATACCTTATTTTTCCATAAATTCTAGTAACTGAGAACAGTGCTTAAACATTACAAATATTTTCAAAAGCTTTTCCTTGAAGATTCAGTTTGTCTTTTTAATTATAGTTTAATTTGAATTGTTTGTTTGTAGTTTATATTTTAAAGTCTTCTTCTGTATTTAGTAAACAGATCTTTTCTCTTCTCAGGAAACACTAAACGTCTTGGGGAGCCAAGAGAACAAAAACCTACATATGTTGATGCTTTGGTATGTACCTATTCATATACTTTAAACTCTCTGATCAATGATGTACCAGAGAAAAGAATTTTAAGCGCCTAAGTCAAAACCCATAGAAACCAATGGAAAGACTGCCAATGACTTAGCGAGGCTCTGGGCTAATCTTTAAATAATCACTAAGGGCAGTGATTGTTTTGAATTCTGAAGTTACTTTAAGAGTCTGCCAAAAAGAAAAATACCTTTTTTTTCAGGCAGTCTGACATGTAAAGCTCAATATTGAACTGTCCCATTGTGCCCCTAGCTGTTGTTGGATTCTTTCTATTCTTCAGATTAAGAATTAACTTTGAAATATGAATTTCAGCTAACTAGGTGAAGGAGTTGCTGACCTAATAGAGGAATGTAGAAGGAAATTAGTATAATTTTATGACATCAGTCCCCCACAGAGAACTTCAATCCTGATAGAAAGTCATGTTGACAGTTTCTATCAGAGAGGTCCCAATCTATAATTTTTCTGAGAATAACTTTGTGGGGAATAGTTTGATAGGAAAAATAAAATTGGTACAGGATGACTTGGTGAACCAAAATGAACATTTCTGCACAAGAAACATGTTGAATCTGGTGAAAGAGAAAGTCAAATCCCTTAAAAGTGTATTTACAGAGCTGTGAATCTAGTGCTGTGCATGTTTGCTGTGGATTACTGTTTCTAATGAGGTTAGTCAGATACTAGGTTAAAAAATAATTCACACATAATTTTTGTGCTGTGCTAAAAAAAAAATGACTGAAACTAGGACAGAAACTTTTAACCTTTGAGGGGGTTATTTCCTACTTTGAATGGTAATTCTAGATACTAATCCCATAAGAAATGTTTAAATTCCAGGTTAATTGATTAATAAATGGCTCCTCGAGCTTTCGGCAACTTAGTGCCTTTAATTTGTAGTATAAATGGAGCTATATATTTTTAAATAATGCATACATAGTTACTGTTTAACACAGTAACATTAGGAGGTCTCTTCATTTGCATATACAAAATCTGCATTTGCACATGCAAAGTTTGCTGGAACAAATTCAAGACTTAGTTTAAGATTTAGCCAAAAGGCCCCATAAGGCTTGTAAAAGTTAAAAAGTTCAGCTGAGACTTCTATCTGCCTTGGCCAGAATAATTGCAGAGATCCAAAATTTGTGAGCAAGGCTGACTCTTAGAGCTGCTGCCATACCTAGGCGCAATAGAGTGGGGGTATGTTGAAGCTGTCTTCTCTGAATGTTCATAGCTTTCTGGGTCAAACACTTAATTACTACGTTAACATGATTTTGTCCATACCCTCAAAATGGCTTTTAAAAAAATAGTTTCAGTGTAAGAGTTAAGGTTGCATAAAAAGTCTGATGTTAATCTATATGCAATTTTTGAACCAATCAAATGAAAACTGTAGCCCTTACACTCTTTGGCCCAATTTTAGTTAATGGCTCTTATTATGACCTTATCGAAATCTACACAGACTTCTACACAGAAGAACCGTTGTGAATAGTGACCATAGCAGCACTGTATTTTAAAAATATTTGGACAGGGAATATTTTTATAATTTATATCCATATTTTTTATCTTTCTCCAAGGATTTGATTGCACATCTTTTTTTGTCAAAAACAAAAAATTGAAACTACATTGAAGCAGAATTTTAGACACTTTTATAGGTTCAGTATTTGCAGTATAAATCTTTTCTCAACACTTTCTAAAATAGCACACTTTGACCTTCTGTTCCTCTATTATATCTCCAGCTTTCTTTGGAATAATGGAATAACCTACCAAGGAAGGTAGTTTAGATATTAGATAATCCTGTTTCAGTGTGACAAACTTAATTACTAAGGAGAACTAGTTCATTCAGTGTAGAATTTCATGTTCTCACATCTCTTGGTCAATCACTACATATCGCCAGAGTCAAATCCAATAGCATAAGTGAATAATATCTTAACAATTGATTAATCATATAATTATTAATTGTTCCATATTGCACGCAGGCTTTATTGTCATCTTTGTACTAAATTTAAACCATTAGCTCCTTTTTTGCATTCTTTTCCATAAATCTACATACATTTATTGTATTTCCAATTGCCTGTTTCCACTGCCTGTAATCTGATGGTCTCCAGAGAGTCAGTAATAATTATTTGTTTCCAGATGTACATAAACGTATTTTGTTTTCCTCTTTTCCAGGGACTTCTGTCATGATTATTATGGACTTCTTAGACTATTATGTTCACCAATGTGCCTAGTCAACGATGAAATCAGCTTTGGAATTTGAAAATGCAGTTCTGTTTCCCTTCAGTATTTTACGTACTGTAGTACTAAAGTGTATCATATTATATCCTTTATTTTTAACAACTGCTATAAAAGCCCTTAATTGTTTAATGACTTAACAATGTTATTTATGTAGAAGTCAATAAAGAATCTCCATTTAAATCTCCAGTACAAAGCAATAATGCATCCTTATGTTCCTTCAGTGGCTTTGTAATTCCTACACAGCAGCTATGAGCGAACCTTGTGTGGAGTTTTATGACTAGACCCACAGTTCACTTTTGGACGTGCTTTATCTACTGCATGGACAAGTAAACATAAAAACAAGTGTGCTACACAGAAGCTATTGTATTGCTCATAGGCTAAGTGTAAACAGAGGTGCCTGAAGTAAGACTGATTAATAGAGAGAGAACAAACCCAATTTCAATTTCCTTCAATAATTTGTTTATAGAACATGAAGGTCATAATCACTGTGGACAGTATTATATTGGTTTCAGAGTGGTAGCCATGTTAGTCTGTATTAGCAAAAACAACCAGGAATCCTTGTGGCACCTTAGAGACTAAAAAAATTTATCTGGGCATAAACTTTCGTGGTCTAGAACCCACTTCATCAGATGCATCAGTGTTTTTGTATTATATTGTTCATTCTCTTTCACTTACTCCATGGTATATTGTGATTATAATTTTACATCTACAGAAGTATCTTCTCTACTCTTATAATATAAGGTCACATCTTTTCCAGTGAAAGGAATTTCAATCTAGTTTTTATGTCTTGATAAATTTGCACTCTTGTTCCTGGTAGACCTGTTTCCTCAATGCTTTTTCATTTTTATATTAGACCTTATTGTGATAATTTGTAACACAAATATACTTCTGGTAATTTAACCTGTTCTTACTGCAAATCCAACTGCTTTCCACCCATGCTTCAGAAATTTACTTCCATCAGATGCATTTTCCTTTCTGATAGTTATTGAAACTCAACAAATTCAGCCAGTGTGCATGCTGGTTAATCCATTTCGATACTGAGGCCAGACTTTTCTTTTTTAGCTAAGTGTATATTTTCAAGGCAAACGTACTTTTTTTTGCAAAATAAAGGAATATCACTATGCATAAGTGTCTTCTGTTCAAACTCCTCATCTCCATCAACGCACATTGAGATGTTTTATTACCATTTAGTGGCTGTTGAAGACTGTCTTTAAGGGTTTTTATATGGAGGTGGAAAAATTGATTTCAGATCTTAGAGTATTCTTCACATTGATTTCTCAAAGCTACCTTAAGCAAAAGGAGTATCATTTAGTTTTTTTTCTTCCTTTGGTTGTTTGGAAGGAGCTTCAGGTGTAGTAAAAAAGGATAGTCTTCCTGTTTCTTCTTTACCACTTAGCTATATCACCTTAAAGTTTCAGTTATTTAAAATTATATTTTACATCCAAGAATTTTCCCTTTTACTCTGTTTCACTCTACTACAACTGCACTGCTGTAGCTCCTTCCAGAAGACCTGCAAGTGATTTAAAAATAAACAAGCCTCCAGCCCTTCAAATGAAGTAGGTAATCACTGCATAGGGATGAGTTCACATCACACCAAAATGCAGGCATCTCTGGTGTGAGATAGCAACTGTTTAACTTTTCATAGCAAATTCTACCCAGGTATGTAAGACTGGAAAATGAATACATTTATCTGACTCTGGAGAGGGAATTTAGAGAGCAGAGGGCAATTTCTTTAATTGTAATTTGGTCAGGAGGACACTGGGATTAGTCACACCGTGATCTCTTACAAATAAGGTATCAGAATTTCAGTTCTGAGTCTTATCTAATTAAAGTGCATCTCTATCAGCACAGCTTCCAAATATCATGGTGGGAAATGACGTTAGCACTGACTCAGAGGGAAAAGTGTCCAGTACTAAATTACCAAAGCTATTTTCAGCATCTCTGGTATTTTCTTAGTATTTCCTACATAAGTACTGGCCTGGCCTAACTCTGATTGCCTTGAGGAATCTGATCACAGCACAAGATGGTCTGACTGCAGGCTATGTAATTCAGATGCACACAGGCAACTTGGTTAAGATTGTCCTAAATTTAATACCTATATCTACATACCAAGTAGACTTCCAGATTTGTGTGACAAACTACTAGTGTTAAATTCTGGCCCCAGAGATGGCAATGAGCATTTTGCCATTGATGTCAGTGGGGCCAGGATTTCATCCTTGGGGCTAGACCCAGACATGGGATTTAGGCTCACCCTTGGAATGCCTAACTTTAGATTCCCTGCTGCCTACTGGACTCCACAGCCCCACGTTAGGGGCCCAGTCTCCTTACGCAATGCACGGGGAAAGCAGGGGCCTGAGAATGGGATCCACAGAACGCCAGCCTGCTGAGCTCAGAGCAGTCCAAGATTAGCCAATAGGAAGTTGAAGAGAGGAGGGTAGCCTAAACCGCCCCTTCCTCCCCTGGGACTTAGTTGCCTATCCCCAGCTGGGATTCACCGCAGTGGACCCTCTCCTGGAGTTAGGTGTGTCAGCCAATTCTTACAAATCAAAAGGAGCAGCCACCACCGCTCCTCCTCCTCCTCCATTAGTGCCTAGGGTACTCATGTGGGAGAGCTTGAGTCAAGTCCATGTGCTATATCAGGTAGTGGGGGGGATTTGAACCTGGGTCTCTTGTCTTTAGTGCAAGTGGTCTTACCACTGGGCAAAGGGGAGCACCACCTCCTCTAGCTACAGTTTATGTCAAGCCTCATCCAGTTGCTCTGCTCTAGGGCAGCCTCTGAGCATGTTTACCAGATTGGGGTTTGTTGGGCAATGCCGATTTTGAGGATCCCACTGGGGCTTAGATGTGAGCTGGGTATCGGGACATAGGCCACTCGCCGATTTTAGGCACCGACAGGGTTAGGTGGCAGCTGTACAAGGGAGTTGAGATTCTAAATTTTGGATTTAGGCACCTTAATCCCTTTGTAGATCTGGCCCTTGGTCCCAATGTGCATTTCACAAGAGGTTATACATGTGTATGGGCAGCAGCAGTGTGCCTGGGACTGTGCTTCAACTCTCACCAAGAGACAGTGGGCCTGATTTGCTGTCCTGTTAACCAGCTTTATACCACATCTCAGTGGGAAAACATAAAGGTGGTATAAGAGAGTGGGGAACCTGACCACCTCTAGCAGTGGATGTTTCACTCTCCATTTTGTCTTGCCAGTAATTATGCTGGTGGTTTTTCTGAGGCGAGCAACTCCCCATTAGGGGCTGATGCTCATGATGTTTATAACTGAGCCACAAGAAACAATTCCTGGAAATTTGAGCGTCATTAATAGATGTAATACTAATTTCCAATGGCAATGTGAATTGGGATAAGCCTGAAGTCATAGCTATTACTGCTTTTCAATTTGGAGCTCTTAATCTGTACAGCTGAAGCAATTATATATTCAGAAAAAAAGGGATAAAATGAATCTATATGCAATAATAAATCAGATCAAATTTGAGGTTGATAGTTGGGAGTAGATTAAACTCTTTACAGGGGGACATAAATTTAGTAAAATGAAAAATTCTTTGCCCTCCTATTTTCCCCCCTCATCCTTTTTTCCCCCTCTCTTTCTGTTCTGCTTAGGATCTTATACCATGCTCACCATTATTTTGTACTAAGCTGGCTATCTTAAAATAGAAGCACCCAGGACAATGATCATCCAAGAAATCTGGCCATGTGCTCAGGCAGACTTTTTGCAAACGGGGAGTTGAGAGGATGTTGCAGACAAACCCTTATTTTAAAAATGCTTAGAAACCTTAGCCCACAGCAAACAGAAAGCTGACTCAATATGTAGTTTTACTCTGAACTACCAAATTGTTCATTGGAAAACATTAAGAATGTATGGCACAGTGACAAAGCGTTAATAAAAATGGCAAATTATGGAACACATTTAACAGACACCTCAAATCTTCTGCCAAACTCCTTGTAGGATCAAAATAATTTAGCTTAATGAAGGCTTATGCCAAAAAATTTTCAGAACTCTCTTTTAGTATATTAAACAGTGAAAATTACTCTTGTCCTTTCAAGATAGAAAGTTACCCTAGACTCCTTATGCTAGATAAACAAGCTTCTGGTTTTATTTCTGCCAGTCAGAGACAAAAATCAGGTCAGTTTGTGCTGTTGCAAACCTGAACATTTTTTTTCACAGATCGTTTTTATTATATTAATAGTATTATATAGATGTGTGGAACACAAATATAGGCTAGTAATTTTAACGGACAGTGAGATGTACTTTACGCAAATAAGATATTTAAGGTGAAATCCTGGCCCCAATTAAGTCAATGGAAGTTTTACCATTAACTTCAATGGAGCCAGCATCTCACTCTTGAACTTAAATTACTAACTACTATACAGAATAGCCCACTTAAGAGAACCTACTGACTTATTAGTAATTTGCTTCCATCTCCTGCAAAGTCCTGAGTGGTCTGGTTGATAGCAGTTTGTCTTATTAGTGATGATTTGTTTGTTGAAAGACCCCCAAGTCGGTGTCTTCATTCCCAAATCTTCCTTGGGATAATTAATTTCACATTTTTCCCTTCTGTGTTTTCCCAGTTGTTATATTGCCTCATTATATGTTGTATTAAGAATTATAGTGGTGGTATCCTGTCCTGTGTTAGTAGGAGACAAGATATACAAGGCATCTCCTTGAGAACCATATTGGCTTCTTATGAATGATTAATAGAATGGTTCCTGGTTTAGTTAAGTATTTCCCCATGGCATGACCATATGTGGCCTGCTCAACAATCCTTTTCTTATGTAAAATAGCTATTCTTGCTTAAGATCGCTCATTTCTGTCTCCCATGCATGCAGCTGCTAGGGCATCAAAATATTACCTGAATCCAGATTACCCTTTGGGTTTTTTGCTCAGCTGTGCTGCCGTGTTTGTATGGCAATATTTTGCTCTATTTGTTTAAGAATTCCATTCAGAGTGCCTAAATATAGAGTTCAAAGCAAATGACAAGTCTAAAATGAGCTGAATGCTACCTTGCTGTATGCATTTTGAGAATGGTCATTTGTACGTACATTCTGAGATGATGCGCCAGATTGTCAGCTTGTGAAAATTAATTTGGCTCCTCTGATGTTTCAGCTTTTTACACCTACTGAGAATTTGGCCTGAAGTATATCAAAAAGCTAATATGTTTTCAGCAATGGTATTCCCTTGGACACTACATTTTTTCTACTGGGGGACCTCAGAAGTATTCTACCCATTAGTAAATTACAGGACAACATCTACTGATTCAGCTGACTAGCAAAAGATTGCTACTTAATAAACGGAAAGCATCTGAAGGTTGATGAAAGAGTATATTGAGGGAGAAGAGTACATGAGCCTGAGTGAGTTATTCCATTTCAGTGACCAACAAGATGCATGTCAGGGACTGTGGGGAAGTTTCTTGTTGTTTTTTGTGATTGTAATTTGGACCTTAATTTTTAATTGATCATGACTGGCATTGTAACACTGGTTTTGTAAAAAAAAAAAAAAAAAGATGGTGTCTTTGAAGAAATTAAAGGAGGAGAAAAACACGGTTATATCCTTTTCATAGGACACTCCCCCTCCCCAAATCATTAGGTTCTAACAACCCTTATTTACCATGGGTCTGCTCTGCAGTGGAAATTAAGATTTGGGAAGTGAAAGGCACTGCATCACAATACAAATTCCTGAGCTCTCTAGTCCCTGTAGACAATGATTTTATATATTTATTTTATTTAAATTATCAGATTTTATTGGGAAACCACATGATAGCTGCTCATTTTCAAAGTGTCAGCCCTCTTGTTACCATCTGTCTAGTAAGATCATTTGTCAGCATTATGTGTTGGTATCTATCTTAGGTACTTATAGGGCACCTGTTATCATGGTATCTGAGCACCTCACATTCTTTATTTATCATCACAACACCCCAGTGAGGTTGGGAAGTGCTATTATCCCCATTTTGCACATGGAGGATTGAGAGGCTCAGTGACTTGCCTGAAGTCAAGGGGAGGTTTGTAGCAGTGCAGGGGACGTGAACTGAGGTCTTCTAAGTTGTAGGTTGGCGTTTTAATCTCCTTTTCCGTAGCTCAGGGCTACATGTCATCAGGGTCACTTGCATTAGAACAATAACTCATTCAGTATGGTGTAAGGCATAAACTGAAAGATTTATAAGTGCCACAATTGAAAAATCGTGGTATGAACTTCTGACTAACGTTTATCTACTTTTTAAAAAAAATATTTTGATAGGTACCTTTCGGAAGTGCCAAAAAAAAAGTATTTGGGTGATTTGCTGTTTCGGATTATACCACTGGTCCATCAGGTCTGGCAGCCTGCCCCCAACAGTGCCCAATACTTGTCACTTCAGACAAAAGGGAAACCCCCTCAATATACCTAGCCAATCGTGCAGTTCTGTATAGCTGAGTAAGTAATAGCCCATTTTTGGTATGCCATTATCCCAGAGTCAGTCCTTTGAGGGAAAGCCCCGTTATCTAGGCACTAGCTGGATGCACTGCCTACTTGGTGTCCAGATTAAATTCAGTGCTAGCATGACGTAATGCTATCGTTCCAATGGGAACCGGAGACTTCACACTTACGCAGGACTTATCATTTGAGGATCTCACTAACCTTCACAAAACACTTTTGAAGTAAATCAGTGGTAATACATTTCGACCATTTCACTCCCTACTGGAAGGCAGCCAGCTCCAGGTTGGAAGTTAGCAGCTGTATTACAGTGCCCAGCAACACTGCACAAGTTCAGGACAGGAAAAGTAATTGAAACCGCAGAGGGTATTTAGGCAGGCATGATGTAATTACCTTTAATTGGATCTGGGCAACGTCCCAGCATCAACACCCTATTTGGAGAGAGTGCCATGGGCTCTCTAATGAATACAAGTTGTCAGGATCTTGGTTTCATCACAGACAGAGAAGGGCTGATTCCCAGTTACTCTAAGGCTCGTTTATACCATTCTAGCAGCATTAAAGTAGGCAGAAATGTCTTCCTGAGATGAGCTGTTGTACAGAGGCTATTCCTGGCCAGTGTTCAGCTGGTACAAAGGCTCTATACCAGTCCTTCTCATGGTCCCATGCATACATGATGTACCAAGGCCATGGGATAGTGTGGCCTGAATGTGCTACACTCCAGCTATTCTTTGCTTCCCTAACGACTTATAGAACAAAGTGTATGTTAGAATAGCCTTGAGGCTGCTCTAACTTACACTGACTGCCAAGCCAGTGTCTACATGGCCCTGTAATTTGGAGAGTGCAAAGGAAGCTTAAATCTACCTTTGCTCCCACCAAACCAAATCCCCAATCTCAGGAATGGAGTAACTAAGAAACAGGCCCAGAGTTCAGATGACGCATTTGCAGTGCAAATCCATAATTAGCCCATGTTGTTAAATAGGCCACTTAACAGGATGTGTGTCCATGTGTCCTATCAAGAGATTACTCAAAAGACATACAAGTCCCTTGCATGATGTAAATTTTTCAGATCCAAATTTAGGGTTTTGGAGTTGTTGTTTTTTAGAAATTCCATTAGATTGAAGAGAATATGGGAGGGATATAATACTCTGGTATAAAAACCTGAGTCTGTTATTTTCCAAAGCAGTTGAGAAGAGAGCGCAGAAAACTCAGCTCAACTTTCAAGGCAATCGAAACAGCCAAGGTCTTTCAACTAAAGCTGCTGCAACCACTCTGAAGACTTGCCTTTTCAGTATTTGAAAGGATCAGCTCATTTGCATTGTTCAACTGTTTATAAACTACTCAAAAGGGATTTAAAAGGCAATGGGAAAAAATTCTGACATTAGAACCTCAGGATCTTTGCATAGCCTGCAGTTTTCTGTACTGCCATTGTAATGGGACAAGTGGCTAGCACAAACGATGACTGCTGAGTTACATAAGTCCAGGAACTGCTGTAGTATGCCATAAAGACGGTCAGGAGGTTAGGGCTCTGTAGTTCAACCCCAGAAATTTAAAGCTTAGTTGTCTAGTTTTGTGCAGCACATTAACAGGAATGTGTATAGTGATTATGAGCTTTATGCCTTGGGAAGGAGAGTGCGAAAGTCCTGTAAGTGTAATAGGTCATTACTATGAATGACCTAATCAAGCTCCATAGTACTCAGCAGTTCAGTAGCCATAGGATCAAGACTCAACCAAAGAATGGGAAGTAATGAATAGGGCCCTACCAAATTCATGGTCCATATTGGTCCCTTTCATGGTCATAGTATTTTAAAAATCATAAATGTCATGATTTCAGCTATTTAAATCTGAAATGCCACAGTATTGTAATTGTAGGAATCCTGCCCAAAAAGGGAGTTGGGGGAGGGGGCAAAGTTATTGTGGTGGGAGTTGCAGTACTGCTGCTCTTCTGCAGTGGTAGCGCTGCCTACAGAGCTAGGCAGCTGGAAAGTGTTGGCTGCTGGCCGGGAGCCCAGCTCTGAAGGCAGAGTCACTGCCAGCAGCAGAGCAGAAGTAAGGACGGCATGATATGGTATTGCCACCTTTACTTCTGCACTGCTGCCTGCAGAGCTGGGCCCTTGGTTGGCAGCCGACACTCTCCGGCCACCCAGCTCTGAAGGTGGCAGCGCAGAAGTAAGGGTGGCAATACCGTGGCCCCCATAAAATAACCTGGCAACTCCCTTTTGGGTCAGGACTCACAATCTGAGAAACCCTGGTCTCCCCCATGAAATCAGTATAGTACAGGGTAAGAGCTCACAAAAGACCAGATTTCACAGGGCGGGAGACCAGATTTCACGGTCCATGAAGTGTTTTTCATGGCAGTGAATCAGGGAGGGCCCTAGAAATGAATGACAATGTGGTACCAGCAGCTACGGGATGTGGCTTCCATTGGAACCCCGGGTGGGAGTGGGTGTGCAGCTGTGTAGAAAGCTGCAGACACTGAATTTGGTACAATGACATTGTTGCTTAAGATGAAAAGCAAGCTCAGCCAACAGGGCTACCTCCTGTGCAATCCCACTGAATTTAGTGGTGTGACTGTGGGCCAGTATCTGCCCCAGAATTGAATTCTGTTACCTGAAAGCTCATCGTCTGCTTTTGCATCACTCAGTGTTTCTTCCGAGAGTTTCTTTCGTATTACGAAGTGCCGCCAGACCATGCAAATGACATTGGTTGCATGGTTCTTTACAGCTATACGGAAGGTCCCTGCCTTAGAGCTGACACTCCAAATAGTTGGTGGTCCCCATGTAATTCTTAGAGGACAGGAACCACCACCCAAATAGCTGCAATCTTAGAAGCAAAGGAATAGGATACAGAAGGTCTGTGTAGGAGATTATTGAAGCCCACTGGCGAGTAAGTACCCGCTACCCAGGCTGTAATTATTCCAAGGCTAGCGGATTGTAATAATATGATGCTGTCACCTTTAACTAGGATAAAGGATACTCTTCAGGGGCAAGGCTGCTGTTGCTTGGTTATGTTGGCAAACTCTCTGCTACTTGTTAAGATCAGCATTGGGAAGGGAGTCAGACTGTAAGGCACAAAAGCAGAATGGCACCACAAGGTGACAAGGTGGGGTACTCAGTTGTAGGGATTTGTCATGGGATTATTACACCTCTCCAAGGTAAGTCTGTCTAGCAATATTAGAATACTGGGTGCCATTGCCTGACTATTGATCTTAGGCTACCAAGATGAGCTATAAGTGTGATAAGAATAGTTCATATTCCTAAAGCACTTTGTAAAGGAGTTCCCTGAACTGCAGCCAGCTCTGGGGTGGAACACAGCAGCTGTTTACAAGCACAAAGCAACAGTACACTGGAATCGAGGGAGAGTACAGAATACTGTATCTAATCAAAATATAATGCAAGGGATCAGAACTTCAGTCTGTAATCTTATCTATTAGCTGCCCCCTCCAACACAAGCCTGTAGAACCATGGTTGGGTGCTGGATCGATGCTGAGAAGGGGATGAGGATCACCTCCTTATTCACCGCCTGTTTCCTTCAGCCTACTGGGTCCTGAGCACTGATTTTGTGATGGGATGTGATCACAGCCCAAGGTGGCATGGTGGCACAGCAATATCACTCAGGCAGAGGACAGCACTCCACTGACACCACATCAGATGGCCCCTGGCCCACTAGGGCTCTATAAACGAGTGGTCGAGTCGATACGGTGTCACACGGTGCAAGTTAAACACTGAAGAGACGTGCCCCGAGACCTTGTCTCAGGTAAATATTCTGCCAAGAAGGCCCTGCAGTAAGTAACGAGAGTCGCTAAATCAGACAATAGTCCAAGTGGGATCCACAGGCTTTTAATGTAACAGTCTGTGACCTGAAGAGACAGTTCAGGTCGCAGCCTGGGAAAGGCTCCAAGAAGCTTCTAACAAGATTCTTCAGGTTATAAAGTGCCAGCTGGAAGAGCCTGATTAATATGCTCCTCAGTCAGCTTAGCATTGAGCAGAACTCCAGAGTTCTGGCTTTCAGCAGTGGCCTGCTCCTCGCATCTAGAGACTGATCACTCCCGGGCAAGGCTGATGGCAGCCCGGAGGATCTGCACCTTGCAGCTCAGCTGACAAGCTGCTTAAACTGTGACTATAGAAAGGCATTTGGTTTCTCCCCCTCCCCACACAGCTGTGAGGCACATCGCTTACACATGATCTCACTTTATGGGAGAAAAACCCAAATCCGTGGCCCTGACCCTTGCAGTGAAACGCGCGTCTCAGACCCTGTCTGCTCTGTAATAGCTTTTCTATCTTTACTTCGCAGCTCTGCGTGTCTGACCTGGTTTGTAAATAGATGTTCTACAGCAATAGACATCACCAGGTGAGGGGGAGTGGACACAATTGCTTAAGCATCTCAATTTTCTCTCCTAGCAACATGTATGTACTTGAGTTTCCATCTGCATTCACATACAGAGACACCTTGCTCCGCACAGCATCCGTGTTCAGCAAGAGCACTTAAGCACGTGCTTAACTTCAAGCCAGAATTGGGGTTTCAGAAGTGCCCAGGTGACTTAGAGGCACAAGCCCCATAGATTTTTTTCAATAAGACTTGTGCTCCTCAGTCACTTAGATGCTTTCAAAAACCCCACCCGGCATACCTATGTTCCAGGGAAATCAATGGGACTTAAACATGGGCTTAAAGTTAAGCACATGCCTAAGTGCTTTCCTCAGTCGGGACTTTCCTTTTTAGCCTGCACGAATTAACGTCCACTTCATTCCCTCCCTCTGCTTACATTTTACTAAATAAAAAACAACCCCTTCCCCAACAACACCCCCCCCACACACACACACATGATAACAAATATACAGCTTATATGCAATAAATTTTAATAGGAGAGAGATGATCCCTCTGTGTCCATCCCCCTGCCCAGCATCACTGGCATTCACTGACTATAACACAAGAGTTCTCTTTTGAGATGCCAAATGGAGCACAGGGTATGTGGTCATGCTGCTAATCAAATGGCTCCTCAATAAACGGTGGTGCTTATTAATCTGCAGCTCTTTTGGTCTATTACAGATACGTCATAGAGAGCAGGCAGCATTTTCAATTACACCCAGGCATTTATTTTTCAATGAGTTTTTTACTATTAAAACTCCCAGCCAACTGCAATATATTATTTACTCTCTTTTGAGTTCCTGCAACATTTCACATTCTCTGGGCAGAACAGAGCGCCACCTTATTTCATGTATCTTTAAACGTATTGTTCCCATTAGCTCTATGTAATAGGCTTTAAAATTTAAAAAGCCTCAGCTGTATTTTAAGACAGGCCTCCTGAGCCATCTGTATCTTTCAACAATGGTCAGAATTGTAAGTACCTGACTGTATGTAGTGTGGGCTGATTAGGGTAAAAGAAGCGGTTAGAGGCAAAAAGGCATCCTTTAAAACCTGGAAGTCAAATCCTAGTGAGAAAAATAGACAGGAACACAAACTAAGTCAAGGGTAAAAGTATAAATAGCCAGGCCAAAAAAGAAATTGAAGAGCAACTACTTAAAGAAAAAGACAAAAACTAACAGCCAAAAGGGAGGGGGGGAAAGTACATCAAAAGCAGGAAGCCTGCCAAACTGCAAACATCAAAAGCAGGAAACATGCCACTGGATGATTGAGGTACCAAAGGAGTATTCAAGGAAGATAAAGCCGTTGCAGAGAAACTAAATGAATTCTTTGCATTAGTCGTCACTGAAAAGAGTGTTAGGGAGATTCCCACACCTGAGCATTCTTTTTAAGTGACAAATCTGAGGAACTGTCCCAGATTGAGGTGTCCATAGAAGAGGTTTTGGAAGAAATTCGTAAATTAAACAGTAATAAGTTACCAGGACTAGATGGTATTCACCCAAAAGTTTTGAAGGAACTCAAATATAAAATTGCAGAACTACTAACTGTGGCATGTAATCAATCACTTAAATCAACTTCTGTACCAGATGATTGGAGGATAGCTAATGTGATGCCAATTTTTTAAAAAGGCTCCAGAGGTGATTCTGGCAATTACAGGCCCGTAAGCCTAACTTTAATACCAGTCAAATTGGTTGAAACTATAATAAAGGACAGAATTATCAGGCACGAAGATTAACATGATTTGTTGGGGAAAAGTCAATACGGCTTCTGTAAAGGGAAATCATGCCACACCAATCTATTAGAATTCATTGACGGGGAGTCAGCAAACATGCACAATGGGGATCCGGTGGATATAGTGTACTTGGACTTTCAGAAAGTCTTTGACAAGCTTCCTCACCAAAGGCTCTTAGGCAAAGTAAGCTGTCACGGTATAAGAGGAAATGACCTCTCATGGATCAGTAACTAGTTAAAAGACAAGAAACAAAGAGTAGAATAAATGGTCAGTTTTCAGAATGAGGAGAGGTAAACAGTGGTGTCCCCAGGGTGGACAGTGGGATGGCAAGTTTGCAGACAATACAAAATTATTCAAGATAGTTAAGTTCAAAGCAGACAGTGAAGAGTTACAAAGGGATCTCACAAAACTGGACGACGAGGCAACAAAATGGCAGATGAAATTCATATTGATAAATGCAAAGTAACGTACACTGGAAAATGTATTCCCAACTCTACATAAAAATAATGGGGTCTAAATTTGGGCAATTTGGGGAAAATTCGCAAATGGGAGTGGGTTGGAGTCACTTGACTTGTAGTAACCAAGGCTGGTGGATACCAGAGTCTGGCTGAGGTGTAACAAGCAAGCGACTGAAATCTGAGCACTGAGCCAGAGCTGCTTAAGGTACAGACACTCAGTATATTCTTGCCTGCTGGCTCCAGGCTGTGAGCCACAGCGACAGAACATTTAAGGCACCTGGGGTTACAGGGCAGGTGGCGGCACAACCCCTCACTGGTCTGGATTGCACCCCAGAACATGCCCATCCCAGGACTTTCAATAGTTCTTGAGTTTGTAACTCACCTAGGCGTGATTGAAAATCCCACCCAATCACCTATTATTTTGCAGCCCTTCCCAAAAATCAGGTAAATGCTTTCAGATTATAGATTCATTAGGAGAGTTGACAATGCCTTTTAGTGTCATTTGTACATGCCTTGTATTCTGGCATTAGTTGTAATTAGGGCCTCTGATTTTAGGTTTTAACCGATTGACACTAATAAAACACGCCTGATACAGAAAACATAATCTGTTGTTTATCTAATAAATGCAGGGAAAACATTGGGAATAGTTATGCAGGTCGTGCAAGCTTCACCTCTTTCCCAGTGCAGTTTGTTTACAGAAGCAATGTCCCTGCCCCCTGGCTTGTATCTAAAGTAGCGTGACCAGGGAAAATATCGGGGGACCGCCACGAGGGGGGGGGGCGGCTTTTTTTTTTTTTTTTTACACTCACCTGTCTGGGAGTTTGGCGGCAATTCAACAGAGAGCCCTTCAGTCGCAGACGGTCTTCAGCAGCGGGTAATAAACCTGGCCACCAAAGACAGAAGCACCCGCTGCCAAAATACCGCCGAAGACCGTCCACAGCTGAAGGACTCTCTGCCGAATTGCCGCTGAAGACCAGGAAACAAAATATCGGGACAAATGGCGTCCCAACTGTACTCTAGTCGGGACGCAGGACAAAGTCCTCAAAATTGGGACAGTCCTGATTTTTTCGGGACATCTGGTCATCCTAATCTAAAGGCTTATCTACTCAGGGCAGGAATGTGCAATACGGGAGTGGAGATTATTTCTAAAATGCACTAACGTGTTGCATATTAAATGGTCTGTGAAGACCCTGCTGGTGTGCGATAAAGGTTCCTTAGTGCGCTTCAAACTAGTGGTGTTTGCAACACTTCAACCTCCCTGGCCACAAATTAGCAGATGTAAAGGTAGCCATCTTACAGCAAAAATACTTCAGGACCAGACTCCAAAGAGAAACTGTTGAGCTTCAGTTCATTTGCAAATTTGACACCATCAGCTCAGGATTAAACAAAGACTGTGAATGGCTAGCCAACTACAAAAGCAGTTTCTCCTCCCTTGGTGTTCACACCTCACCTGCTAGCAGAGGACCTCACCCTCCCTGATTGAACTAACCTCGTTATCTCCAGACTGATTCTTGCCTGCATATTTATATCTGCTTCTGGAAATTTCCATTACATGCATCTGACGAAGTGGATATTCACCCACGAAAGCTCATGCTCCAAAACGTCTGTTAGTCTTAAAGGTGCCACAGGGCTCTCTGTTGCTTTTTATGGATCCAGAGTAACATGGCTTCCCCTCTCATACATGTTTATAACAGTGATTTCTGGATCTAGGCAAGCGCTGCTTAGATATTCCCTCTCGCCTTTTACATTAGCTGATGAATTAATTGGCTGTATCTGAATTCTCTCATGTTAGGACCCATCACCTACTGAGCCCTCTGGCAAGATTAGTTATTTGCCTTTGGGGTTTTCCTATAACTGCACTCATCTCTGACCCCAGGCTTTGCCCTTTGAGAAGCAAATGAACCATATTGTTAAACCGTTTAATGTCCATCGAGAGGGCAGCATTTATTAGCCTGGTTGAAGTCTCTGTTACCTCAGTAGGTTGCACAGCTCTTGATTCATATTTGGATCATTGTCCTTCTGTTTTTGTAAACAACCCAGATTATTAGCTCTGTATAGCTCAGCTTGGACCAAATGTAGCTCCAGAACTAAAAAAAAAGGTAGCAGCAGTTTTGACACCAGAACTGCACTCGCTGCAGCAAAAGCAGAGTGCAGGGGATCTGCAGCCATCTTTCAAGTAAGACACAAAAACAAAGACCTCACCACTTGTGGATTTGAGAGATCCCATGGCACTTTCACAAGAACAGGGAATTTAGCTCCCATCGGTTCAGAAACTCCATCTTGGAGTCATTACTGTGGATTTTTTTCTGGTGAAATTCCTGCTGCAGCTCCAACAGCAGAAGTTATTTTTCACTTCCTGTCAAACTCTTACATGGCACTGCTGTGTGTTGGTCAACAGTTGGTGCATTCTGCCCCAGGAATGGCTGCATTTCTGCAGTGGCTGAAGCAGTTCCTGGTTCTCAAGCCTTTGAGATCCATTGGAGTGATGAGCTCTTGTCCGTCACTAGGGCTTTAAAATTCCTTTTCTCTCCTGTCTGCAGATTGAAGAGCCTTGATTGGGCTATAGGTTGGGATTACCCGCAAATTATTATATCTTCACAGACGAGCAGTTCCCCAAAAGCATTTAGCAATCTCTTCTGCATCAGATTTGTATTGCTACCAAATCCCATTGTGAACGTTTGATACTAAATCCATCTCTATGTACTACAGGTCAATAGTATATGCAATTAAGTTCTTGTTGATTACAACAACGCAAATACTTGTCGTTTCCCAGATGTCTTGGAAATGACTCATCCTGCCTGTGCTTAGCAGTAGGGTGCCGTATGTTTAATTGGAATTTGCCTTTTCTTATTTTTATTTTGAAACGAAAAGGGCAGATTTTCAGATAGTGTAGCTCCTTGGACATTGGTGGAGCTATCCGGATTTCCATCAGTTGTGCATCTGACCCTTAGTGTATAATGCACACACATTATACAACGCAAATGACTATCTCAAACAATGTGTGTCTGCTGGACAATGAGTGCAGAATTACTGCCATGACAGTCCACTGCAGGCACTTGCTATGGAATCCGGGCAATGACAGAGGTGGCCCACACTGAATTGGCAATGAGCAGGCACAGGGCCAGATTAATTTTTTGTCGGGCCCCCTGGGGAATGAAGGGGCCAGGGGCAAGAGCACAGGGGGAAGGGTGGATTTGATTTAAATCATGATTTAAACCACTAGTCAGGAAGCCTCAATTTAATCATGGTTTTCAACAGAGAAGTGCATTCTTATTGGTTGTTATAACCTTAATCCATATTCTTCGCAACTCAGAGATAGATGCAGGTTTCATTTTTAGAAGGTACACACTATACATTTTTAAACAGTGATTTATTTTGAAAACTTTTCAGATGAGTTTTACAGCTATATCGGAAAATGAATGATTGGTTGGTTATTTCTTTTACCAAAGATAATTGAAGTAGATATTTATGAAGTCATTGGAAGATGAACTAGCTCCAATTCAACGGGTTAATCATTAATATCTGGAGGATTTTCTTGCCAGACTGTATTAGGAAAACCTCAGCGGACAGACATTTAAATTGCTTTATTTAACTAAAACAACAACGTTATGTATTCTGGATTTTTTTCTGCAACAGCAAACATAATATTTTAACAAAAAAGCGTATGTCCCTTGCGTCTCACATTTATCTCCAGACTTCTTCTTCTTGTCCAGATCTATTCCACCCCCAACAATCTTCTATTCATTGAACTTTTTGAAACTTTTCACTTTTAAAGAGAGGTGAGGGATTGACTCTGTGTACACAAATTTGCAGAGGGACAATAGAGGTGAGGTCTGTTATTTATTTTTTTATTTTAAAACATTTTTGCTGTTAACAAGCATGTTATCTCTGGAGACACAAATTCTGAGAACTGCAAAACTAAGCATCTCTGATGGTGTCTTCTAGATTGAGCACTGAGTCCCATTGGGTAGATAAAAAGATTAACCTAAATAATCTATAGCGAAGCCTGTTGAACCCCATAAGATTGGGTCCCTAATTCATGAACTATTAGAACTCATTTACAAAACTGTTCTTAAACATTACATGAGTATATTGTCTCATACTATAGAATTAGAATGTATAATCCCTATTCCATGATGAGATAGAATGTATCTTAATTAAAACTATCTTTTGATAGTTGTTTTCCTCAAAAATCCAATTTAAATTTAAAAAAATCAGATTTTTTATTTTTTTTTAAAAAGTCATTGATTTGTATCCACTCTGACAGCGGGGCATGGTGTGGGTGGGGGAGGGTTAGTCCCCAGCTGGAGTGAGTCAGAGGCCAGGGGCAAGATGAGCATAGTGGGGCATGGAGGGAGGATTAGTCCCTGATGACTGGAACAAGGCAGGGGCTGGAGGCAAAAGCACAGCGGGGCAGGAGCTAGGGTTGGTCCCTGGAGCAGCAGGTTTAAAACAAACACAAGGAAGTTCTTCTTCACGCAGCGCACAGTCAACTTGTGGAACGCCTTGCCTGAGGCGGTTGTGAAGGCTAGGACTATAACAGCGTCTAAAAGAGAACTGGATAAATCCATGGAGGTTAAGTCCATAAATGGCTATTAGCCAGGATGGGTAAGGAATGGTGTCCCTAGCCTCTGTTTGTCAGAGGGTGGAGATGGATGGCAGGAGAGAGATCACTTGATCATTGTCTGTTAGGTTCACTCCCTCTGGGGCACCTGGCATTGGCCACTGTCGGTAGACAGGATACTGGGCTAGATGGACCTTTGGTCTGACCCGGTACGGCCATTCTTATGAGCAAGGAAAGGATGGGGGGGTAAACTGCAAGCGCAGCAGGGCTTGGTGGCGGGGTGGTAAACAGGATCCCCCCACCCCTGGCCACATAGATTGGAGGGATACTGTTTACCCCTTCTTCCTGGTTCTAGCCCATTCTCTTAGTCTCTCTCTGCACTGAGCTGAGGGTGGGGGTGCACTGAACACAGGACTGGGGGTTCAGGATCTGGGAGGGAGTTAGGGTGCAGGAGCAAACTGGGGGTTGGGGTGCGGGGTCTGGCCAGGAGCTAGGGTGAGGGAGGGGGCTCAGGGTTGGGGCAGGCGGTTGGGGTGTGGAGCACTTACATGGGGCAGCTCCCATTTGGTGTGAGGGGTGCAGGTGGGAGTGTGGGAGGGGTGCAGGAGCTCCCATTTGGTGCTCAGGGTGGGAATGGGGATGTGTGAGGGGTGCAGGAGTCAGGGCATGGGGTGTGGGGGGGCTGGGTATGTGGGGGATGCAGGAGTCAGAGCAGGGGGTTGGGTGTGTGTGAGGGGGTGTAGGAGTCAGGGAAGAGGGCTGGGGGTGTGGGCTGGGGTTGTGGGGGTGGAGGAAGCGCTGGGAGGGGGAAGGGGAGAGGGAGGGGCAGGAACGCAGCATGCTCGGGAGAAGAGGTGGGGGAGGGGGAGCTTGGCTGCCGGCGGAACCTGCCCTGCAGCAGAAGCCAGCAGGACCCAGCTTCTGGCCACCGCCCCCGTGGGAGAGCGCGGTGGGCAGGGGGCAGAGAAAAGCGGGCCGGGCTGGGTCTCCTTTGGACCATGGGCATGGCGCCATGGTAAATCCGGTACTGAGCAGGCACCCTCCAGGTTGTCCCCTTCCGGCTTAGGAACTGGCCCAGTGGTGAGCTGTCTGCATTATTTCACTCCCGCGCTGCTGGCTCAGATAGTTATGCCTTTTGAGTTATTTATTTTCCTTTTTGCAAATCTCACTAGGCACTAAGGGTACGTCTACACTACGGGATTATTCCGATTTTACAGAAACCGTTTTTTAAAAACAGATTGTATAAAGTCGAGTGCACGCGGCCACACTAAGCACATTAATTCGGCGGTGTGCGTCCATGTAGCCAGGCTAGCGTCGATTTCCGGAGCGTTGCACTGCGGGTAGCTATCCCGTAGCTATCCCATAGTTCCCGCAGTCTCCCCTGCCCATTGGAATTCTGGGTTGAGATCCCAATGCATGATGGGGCCAAAACAGTGTCGCGGGTGATTCTGGGTAAATGTCGTCAGTCACTCCTTCCTCCATGACAGCAACGGCAGACAATCATTTCACGCCCTTTTTCCCTGGATTGCCCTGGCAGACGCCATAGCACGGCAACCATGGAGCCTGTTTAGCCTTTTGTCACTGTCACCGTATGTGTACTGGATGCTGCTGATAGATGCGGTACTGCAGCGCTACACAGCAGCATTCATTTGCCTTTGCAAGGTAGCAGAGACGGTTACCAGCCCTATATCACATTCTGCAATTGGAAATTGGCGATGACGGTTATCAATCCTTTTGTACCGTCTGCTGCTGTCATGGGTGCTCCTGGCTGGCCTCGCTGAGGTCGGCCGGGGGCGCATGGACAAAAATGGGAATGACTCCCCAGATCATTCCCTTCTTTATGTTTTGTCTAAAAATAGAGTCAGTCTTGCCTAGAATATGGGGCAAGTGTACTAGAGAACCAGAGAGCACAGCCGCTCCGGGTCACAGCCCCAGAGATCCCGCAGAAATGATGAGCTGCATGCAATTCTAGGGGGTGCCCCTGCAACAACCCCACCCGTTGCTTCCCTCCTCCCACACCCCTCCTGGGCTACCGTGGCAGTGTCTCCCCATTTGTGTGATGAAGTAATAAAGAATGCAGGAATAAGAAACACTGACTTGTTAGTGAGATAAAATGAGGGGGAGGCAGCCTCCCGCTGCTATGATAGTCCAGGCAGTACAGATTCTTCATTAGACATGAAAGGGGGGGCTGATGGAGCTCAGCCCCCAGTTGCTATGATGAGGATGGTTTTCAATCCTTTTGCACCGTCTGCTGGGAATGACCAGGAGTCATTCCCACTGTTGCCCAGGCACCCCTGCCCGACCTCACCGAGGCCAGCAAGGAGCACTCACGAGATGATGAGGATGGTTTTTCACCATTTTTTACCGTCTGCCATCAGGAATGGAAGGGGAGGGGATGCTGCTATTCAGCGCCGCAGCACTGCATCTACCAGCAGCATGCAGTAGACATACAGTGACATTGAAAAAAGGCGAGAAACGATTTTTTACCCCTTTTCTTTCACGGGGGGGAGGGGGGTAAATTGACGACATATACCCTGAACCACCCGGGACAATGTTTTTGACCCTTCAGGCATTGGGAGCTCAGCCAAGAATGCAAATGCTTTTCAGAGACTGCAGGGACTGTGGGATAGCTGGAGTCCTCAGTCCCCCCTCCCTCCCTCCATGAGCGTCCATTTGATTCTTTGGCTTTCCGTTACGCTTGTCACGCAGCACTGTGTTGAGTCCCTGCTGTGGCCTCTGTCTGGAGATTTTTTCAAATGCTTTGGCATTTCGTCTTCTGGAACGGAGCTCTGATAGAACAGATTTGTCTCCCCATAAAGCGATCAGATCCAGTATCTCCCATACAGTCCATGCTGATCAGCGCTCCACACTGGGCAAACAGGAAATGAAATTCAAAAGTTCACAGGGCTTTTCCTGTCTACCCGGCCAGTGCATCCGACTCCAGATTGCTGTCCAGAGCGGTCACAATGGTGCACTGTGGGATAGCTCCCGGAGGCCCATACTGTTGAATTGCGGCCACACTAACCCTATTCCGAAATGGCAATACCGATTTGAGCGCTACTCCCTTCATTGGGGAGGAGTACAGATATCGATATTAAGAGCCCTTTATATTGATATAAAGGGCTTAGTTGTGTGGACGGGTGCAGGGTTAATTCGGTTTAACGCTGCTAAATTCGGTATAAACCCGTAGTGTAGACCAGGCCTAAGTTACCAGAGCTGGTGGAGCTCTACATTCAGCCAAGCTATCAGGAATCCATTTCTTAGACACACACACTACTCAGCCCAGAAGATTCTTGTCAAGGGACTCTCTATGCACATTGGGTTGTCCTTCTTACTCTATAATCTTCATCATCATCCTTCCGCATGAGAAGAGCACCTCTGTAGCACCCAGGAACGGTCTTCGGAGGGGTAGCAACTGTGTCCATAACTTGAGCTAGTTCAGCTCATGCCAAGCCATGTGGTGTGGGTTATGCCTCAGAAACCAGACTTGGGAGTCTTTATGTGGTAATATTTGGCTTTGGAGAAGGAGATTGAGGGCTTGCTACATGGGGACACTCAAGAAAGTTAATCCAAATGAACAAATTGTAACTTTAAAGTGAATTAGTTAAACCATGTTTGTGGACACTCATTCCTGCATGGACACTCATTCCCAATGAAAGTGGCCTTTATTCAGTTGATTTTAATTTACTTTGGAAGTAAAAGCAGACAGAAGAGCAGTGCGAGAATGCCAAGGTTTCCTTCTTTGCTAATGTTGATGCTTCTTTTGCTTTTGGTCTGTGGTGGTTTATCCCACTCTCCTAGGTTTGGGATTTGAAAGATTCCAAGAGAAATGCAGTTAGCTGAATTCTACATGGCTTCCAGGCCAAACCCTAGCTGGACTGAGGCTATGAAATCTGCAACCAGGTCTCTGTTACAGATGTTTCATCCCCCGCTAACTCCAACAGCTAGGACAAGCCACTTCCCTGTTGCCGCTCCTTCCACTTCTATGCATTGGGTCCATTGTGTACCTCATCCGTTTTTGGGATGTCACTTTGGAGATTTGCCAAATAAATGTACACTCCTAAGCCCTGTTCATCTCTGGGATGAGAGGGCATCGTGAGTCTCTCTGAGTTGTTCTGAAAAGTTTTCAGGAATCATTTTGGATACTTATCTGAGGGAACTCTGAATAGTTTGTAATCTGCCCGTCACTCGGGGTAAAAATGACCCTTGGCTAGTAGCCTGATCAGTCAGAATGATACTGTGGAAATGAAAAAAGTAGAACATAATAGAACAGAGACGGTCTTGTCTAATATTTAGAGAAACTGCACTCTAGAGTCCAAAGAGAATTTAAAAACAAAAACAAAAACAAAACTCTTGAGTGGAATAAGTGCTCAGACGGAGTGCACAACCAGAGACTTCCCAGGAACAGCCCAACAGCAGGAGCTCACAGGTGCCCACACTCAAAGGTGCAAATGTAATATTATGAACTCCCTGGCTGAGTGTGTCGCAAGGAAATGACACATTTGAGCAACTGCTGAAAATGCTGAGTTCACTTTTCCAAGTTCCAGCTTTTCTGCACCTCATGGCACTAGGAACCTGCCTGCAGCAGCAAAGCCTCTGATCCACCAAGAGGGCATGAAATCAGTGTGATTGCTGGTACCCTTCCTGCTTAGAGCGTGCTGCACTGTGTCTCTGGGGCAGCATTCCCACCTGTGGAAGGCTCTGTGCCTCCCTGTTTTGGCGTTCAGGAGCCTGCCTCGGCAGCTCTTTCAGTACTCTAGTAATAGTATTTGTTACCCAGTCCTGTGTCCTTCCATCTATGTAAGGACGCTAAATGCACTCGATTCCCATGAGGGTGCTCAGCTCCTAGTAGGGGGTGCTTAGAACATAGCAGGATCAGGCAGCAGATTTTGGATGCCTCCATTTTCAGGTTTCCAATCTGGAACACCGTGAGCCTGATATTCAGAGGTGCTGAGCCCCAGCAGCTTGCACTGATCTAAGGTGACTGGATGTCCTGATTTTATAAGGACAGTCCCGATCTTCAGGGCTTTTTTTTAGATATAGAGGCCTGTTACTGCCTCCGCCTCTCCCAATTTTTCGCACTTGCTATCTGGTCACCCTACACTGACCTCATCTGGAGTGCTGCATGCTTGGGTCCAAAATGTGCCAAGGTGGGCACCGAAAAATTGAGCTACCCCAAATCAGTGGCTACTTTGGAAATGTTTTGCTCTAGTGACTGGGAGAGCCTGGCTATCCTCTAGGTACAAACCTGGTGGGCCAGGTTCTGATACCCTTACTCAGACTGAGTAGCACCTTCAAGTGGTCTCACTGACTTCACAGAGTGACCTACTATTCACCCTGAGTAAGGATAGCAGAATCTAGCCCTAACAGCATAAGCATTCCAGAAAAAAAAAAAGTGTCGGACATGCACTACTCTGCTACTTTCAATGAAGGTCTCAGCAAAAACAATCGCAGGAAGGCTCCTGATGAAAAGGTTTCCCCCTCTTTAAAATTCCAGGCATTGTTCATTAGTTAGCATGTTCACAGAGTCATCTGCACAAACTAATAGATATGTTGTGTTCCAGTCACGGAGAACAGCGCGGCAGAGAGCGAGCGAACAGAATCGCTCGCTTTTCCTTTCAGTGGGACTGAAAGCTGTACTTAGCAAAGCCAATTCTTTGGGTCCTTTTAATAAAATGACAGTAATTTGACAGTAATAAACATTACGCTGTCACTATAATGCAGCAGTTTGCAAATAACATTGACATTATCTTATGCTTGGTGTCAGACTGTGGGGCCCCTTTATCAGCTGATTAATGGGAAAATTGGATAAAATCCTTTCAATCTGACAAAAGCAGCTAAGATTGCATTAGGATGAGGCGTCTTTTTTCCCTCTGTTCCTTTTAAACAGTGGCACTTGTTTTGGTTGTTTGGCTGTCATCTTTATTTATTTATTTTAATTTAATTTGGGCTTTTATGCAAGGCTGCCACATGTTAAACATAAATGGTTACATCACTCAACATCCTGAAAGCCTCCAGAAGTGTCATTTTGAGTCAAAAGCAGAAGTTTTTCTTTGTTCCCTAGAAAGATAATTTCTGAAACAAATAAGGGGTTAAGGGACTCTCCAGCTTTAACTCCTGGCTTCTTCCCTTCCATAGACCCCCAGCCATTTCTACATGCTATAGAGATAGCTTTCCACCAATGAGCCATCTTCCCTGACTTATTCCAGGGAATTATTAAAGCAGAAATTCACTAGTGTTCATTTGCCGTATCAAGGACTTTCCCACAGCTGCTCATTACCATGAGCCAGTCAGTCTGTCATTAAAAAGTTCGAATCCCCATGTCCTCCTCAATTATCCATTTTCCCTCTCCTTCATTCACAATTTCCTTGGCCAGAGTGGGTTGGTTTTTTTTTTAAAGGTAAAAGCCCGGCTCCCCTAAAATTTTGCTTAGCAACATTTTGTAACAGTGCATTATGCGAAATCTTTTCATGCCATTTATTATGTTGATCATATGCTGCATAATGCATGTATCTGCAAATGGGAGATGGATTTGTAAAGTGGCTTGATTTCAAAAAGGAACCGGGATACAGAAGGCTAGATGGAGAGCAGGGGCGGCAGGTTTGTATAATTTGTAGTGGTGCCCAGAATGGATCCAAGTCCCTCCCCCGCCCCCACACCCGCCTAAGGCTCTGGGAGGGGGTTGGGGTGCAGGCTCTGGGAGGAGCTCTAGGCTCTGGGAGGGAGTTTGGGTGCAGGAGGGGTGAGGGGTCGGGTTCTGGGAGGGAATTTGGGTGCAGGGTGCAGGCTCTGGGCTGGGGCAGGGGGGCCGGCATGCAGGAGGGGGTGGGGGGTCATGCGCTGGGAGGGAGTTTGGGTGTGGGGTGCAGGCTCTAGGCTGTGGCAGGGCTTTGGGGTGCAGGAGGGGGTGAGGCGCTCACCTTGGGCGGCTCCCGAAAGCGACCCGCACACCCCTCTGGCAGCGGCTCCTAGGCAGGGGGGCTAGGGGTCTCTGTGCACCACTGCCCACAGGAACCGCCCCTGCAGCTCCCATTGGTCACAGTTCCAATGGCAGAGTCGGCGCTAGGGGCGGGGGCAGCATGTGGAGAAACCCCCTCCCCCAAGGGGCCACAGGGACATGCTGGCCACTTCCAGGAGTGACACGTCATGCAGAACAAGGGCCGGCAGGAAGACATTTTAGCCACACTTCGGTGCCAGTGGTGGTGGTGGGGGGTCTGCAGGCCCTTTTAAATCACCTGGGGGCGGCAGGCGGGGCCGGGAGATGCTCCAGGGGAGGCACGTGGGGGCGGCAGGCAGGGCTGAGGGGAAGAGACCTGGCCCCAAACATTGGTGGAGCTGGGGCCCTGTGCTCTGAATATTCCTGGAGCGTGGGCACCACGGGCCCATACTACTCGCCGCCCCTGATATAGAGTTTGCTCTCAGCCCGGGGAAGGGGCAGTGCATGTAGCTACATCACCCCAACAGGTGCTCCAGGAAGGACTTGTGACTCAGAGGCACCCCTGAGTCATCAATCCTCCCACTCGCCTGTGGAGATGGGGAATGAGGGCGTTCATTGTGTTGGCCCATTACCCCACGCACCATCCTCCTGCCATCTCAAGTCCTCCGCTCCCACTTACTTGCAGGAGAGGAATATCAGGCACCCACAACCTCTGCTCTCCCCTTCCCCCACCTTCATGCTCGGAATCAGCTTAAGGCTTCGTTATTCCTGCAGGAGAGCAGCATGGTGCCTCATGTCCGCTTCCTCTCAAGTGCGGCCAGCTAGGGCCCTAATTTAGCACCTCACACAGACTACAGCTGTGGCTACACTTAGCACTTCAAAGCGCTGCCGCGGTAGCGCTGCCACGGCAGCGCTTTGAAGCGCTAAGTGTAGTCAAAGCGCCAGCGCTGGGAGAGAGCTCTCCCAGCGCTGTCCGTACTCCACCTCCCTGTGGGGAATAACGTACAGCGCTGGGAGCCGCGCTCCCAGCGCTGGGGCTTTGACCACACTGGCACTTTGCAGCGCCGCAATTTGCAGCGCTGGAGAGGGTGTGTTTTCACGAGGCACCCAGCACCTCCTAAGATTGGGCCAGCAATGACTGTTGGAGTCAATGTTTTCATGGGGCTGGTTTTGCTGCAGCACTGCATATTTGTAAGTGTAGCCAAGCCCTTTGTGAGCTAACATTGAGCTACCTGCTTTCAAGGGGGCCATTCGGAATCCGTCCCATTCTGCCTATTTTGCTTGTGCTGTAATACGATTGGAATATTACTAGGACCCCTCCCCTCCCAATTCCCATATGAGTGAATCACGGATATTGTGCATCCACTGACTGACTAATTCAGGGCTCCATCTTGCGAGGACCAACTACCCCCAACACCACTGGCTTAGTCCTGCCTCCAGTCAGGCCCGCCGACTGGGGGGAGGGGCAAAGGGGGTAATTGCCATGGGGCTACTGCCATTGCAGTAGCAGAGGTGGCAGCCGGGCGCCCCGGGCCCTTTTAAATCACCCGGGTGGGCCACAGGGCTCCTAGGTGTGCGCGGGGTGGTACCGGTGGCGGCGGTGAAGGCAGGCGGGCAGGCATGTGGAAGCCCTGTCCGTGCTGGAAGAGTGCACCCAACAGCACAGCACCGCCCAAAGGTCAGGCGGACCGCGTCCGCATGGGCCCGGCTTGGGTGTGCGTGCACCAGCCGTTGCACGTGGTCCAGCTCTGTGCCCATGTGGTGACGCCATGCCGGGCCAGCAGCAGCGTGGGGCCCGGCTCCAGCCCGCCCTGCGTGATGCACGGTGGCAACGCATTGACTGTTCTGCCCTGGGGCCCAGAATTGCTGTCGGTGGGCCTGTCTCCAGTGATGGATAATGACACTTACAGAGCCTTTTCCAGGTATGCATCTCACAGCGCCTTGCAAAGGGAAACAAGTTTTACCCTGATTTTACAGCTGAGAGATCCAGAGATATTAAGTAACTTGGGCTCAGGCCATGCAGGAACTCAGTGGCAGAGCCAAAAATAGAACTCAGGTCTGTCGACTCCAGTCCACTGACATCAGCAGTGCAGGACAGAGACCACGATTTAATTGGGAGTTGATGGTGTTCAGTCTTCCAACGAGGCACCCAGCACCTCCTAAGATTGGGCCAGCAATGACTGTTGGAAGTCAATGTTTTCATGGGGCTGGTTTTGCCACGCAGTCTGTGATGAACTTCCCAAGCTAGAGTTAATTTAATGTACTACTTAATGCCACATCATAATGTCTTTCCTTATTTAGGTGGCTTGTGTAATTTAGTCTGTTTTCTCAGCCTACTACTGACCTTTATTCAGCTACAATTTAATGTGTCGAACTTGGTAATAGCTAACGGGGGATATATATCACCTCACTGCAGCTTCTCCCTCAAACAAGAGGTATGGGTGAGCCTGGAGCGCTAAGCGAGGGGCCATTTCAAGTATATTTTGTCCTTTCCCCAAGTAGAAAATAACATTAAATGTGCAACCAAGTTTTCTTTCATCTCCCCCAAAATGCTATGGTGGAGAAATGTGTTACACCTGGGGAGCAAGGGTGTACAATGGGCATCTCTCCAGAACTGGGCTGCATTTGAGGAGAACATTAGGGGATCAGAAGGATAGGGAACCAGCAGGATGTGTGTCGTGGGGTGGATAGCCACTCTAAGGGGAGTGAGGGCCCGGTGAGGGCTTCTTTAAGGAGAACAAGCTGGTCTTGTCCCACCCATAAGTAATTAATTGCCTAGGTAGCTGGTGGACAGCTAAGTGGCTACCAAAGCTATTAAAAGCTTACCAGAGCTCAGTTAGGGGAGAGTGCTCCTGGGGAGAGGAGGCTCCCAAGGGAAAGGGACTTCCCAGATAGCTACAGGAGGAGCTGCGTGCTACTGGGAGAAGAGCTGCAGTGATCTGGAAGGTCCTGCAGATACCCTGGCTCCAGGGAAGGACTCAAGGGCGAGAGTGCATTGTGGGTAAAGGGCTGGTTTGTGGAACAGACAACCACGGAGTCTGTTCCTCTGCTAAGAAGCCTGGGTGTCCATCCATCTGTGAATTTTCCGTTACTAACCAGAGCCTTGGAAGTGGGGGCTCAAGTTATCACAACACAACTCATGGTCCACACCCTGAGCACAGAGCCAGGAACAGAAGCATCTTCACATAAACATTTTGCCCAGTTTCTGGTGGGATGGGTCCTCCTATGATCCAGGTGCCCCTTGTGTATGAAGGTTTGGCAGCCACGGGAAGGAGGTTGAGCTGGTTGAAATTTTCTCATCCAAACAGTGGTTGGTTGGTTGGCTTTTTTGGCGGGGGGGGGGAATGGAATCGCTTTTTAACAGAATGAACATTTTTGTTTCTGTTCAGCTATTCTGATTTTTTGAAAACCCCCCAAAAAAACTGGAGGGGGGGACAACTACTTTTTGAAATCCAAAGGGTTCCTTTTTCCTTCCATTTCTTTTCCACTGGAAAAAAAAAAGCGGAGAATGGAAAAAAAAACTTTTAAACGAATTAATATTCAGCTTTTGTTCCATCATAAAACCAGACTTTTTTGAAACAAAATAAATGTCTGATTGCACTCAACTTTTGGGGGGAAAAATATATATCATTTTCCAATGGATGTAACTGGGACGGTATTCACCTGGGGCTTTTGTGCTTGTATACTTCAGAATCATCCTGTTTAGCCTGGTGAGTCAGATCAGCTTGGGAATAGCTTCCCTCAACTGCTTGCCTTCAAAATGTTATGCTTTTATTGCCTATGAATAAATCTCACAATGAATCAAAACAGCAATAACTGGTTCAAGGGCCCACAGCCAGGGTGCTGGTCCCTGTAACCTGCCTCACATCTGTGTCTGCATCTGCAACTAGAATAGTCAGACGATGGTTTGTTCTCCTGGGCAATACCATGTAGGAAGGACATTTCTGAGAGGCTTCCTAGCACATCTATATACTAGCACATTCCTTTATGATTTATATTTCACTCTGGCCCTGCTTGCATCTTTCCTTTCTTACCTTAGCCCCCTTCTTTGCAGGGGCGGCTCTATGTTTTTTGCCACCCCAAGCACGGCAGGCAAGCGGCTTTCGGTGGCATGCCTGCGGGCGGTCCACTGGTCAAGCGGATTCGGCGGCATGCCTGAGGGAGGTCCGCCGGTGCCGCGCCATTGGCGTCCCCGCCGCTGAAGCCGCGGGACCAGTGGACCTCCTGCAGGCGCGCCGCCGAAAGCCGCCTGCCTGCCGCCCTCACAGCGACCGGCAGGCCACCCCCTGCAGCTTGCTGCCCCAGGCACGCGCTTGCTGCTCTGGTGCCTGGAGCCGCCCCTGCGTCTTTGCTAATGAAAGCTGCTTCCCATTTGCTACCCTTATGCCTGATATGATCTTCCTAGGCCAATGTATCTTTCAGCTCTTTCCTTGAGACTCATCTTTTCTGCAAAGCCTGCAAATGCCAACATATGGTAATAAAAACACTGTCACTGAATTGCTAGCTCCGTCTGCCGTATTTAGCAAAGATGTATATTGCATCCAAAAAGAAAACTGCTTTAAAAGAATATCATTAAAGTTGCAAAGTTAAGCACTCAACTATTAGGAAATACCAGAATCAAGGGTGCCCGTGCAACCTTAATTCAACCTTCTGTGTCTTCATTAGGATACAGCCTTTAATTACATAATCACATACTGTTTTTCCTGCAGGGCCCCGTGCCATGTTCAGTGAACAAGATGAACCTGCTGTGTGAACAAATCAGGTTGTGGAGCGAAGGAGGCTGTTATCTGTAGGGGGCATCTTCTTTGTTGCACAAGTTGGAAGGTGTGTATTGAATGAGGCAGGGCCGGGGGGGTCTCCTGGTTTAGGCAGCTAATGCCTCAAGGACAAATGTATACCTTCCCCAGCGCAGCGTTTCTATGTGATGCTGGGCAAGTCACATAGGTGGATAGAGGTTAGAACCATTAGATCCACAGCATAGAGCTCTGCCACTTGAGCTAACAGAGCAAATACTAGCAGTAGTAGGTTGTTATCCTGTATGTGGGCCAGCCACTAGAGGGAAATCAGGCACACACTTTGCCAGAGGATTTATTGGATATTTGCTTACAGCAGAGGAATGCTGTGACTCAGGAACCCTGGGCTCCAGTCCAGGTTCTGAGGGGAGTGTAGTCTAGTGGTTATAAACCCTTCTGCCCCAGTCCCTTTCAGCCTAGCCTTGTTGAACTTCCAGACACAGTCTCACATCACTGACATCTGCTTCAGCTGCTCATCCTTGTCTTAGTCCCCATCGCCTCTCAGCTCTGCATCGCAGTTCCCCATCCCCTCTCCGCATTTCAGGCATGTCTTTTCCTCCACCCTGGACTCCTTGTCCTGTTCCCTCATTCTCCTGCTCTCTTGCCCCCTCATCCCAATTTCCCCCTCGGCTCCTCCCTGCACCCAGCTTTTTGTCTCAGTTATCTCCACCCCTTGTCTAACCCTCCCCCTCATGACATTTCCCAGGTCCAACTCCTCACCCTCTGCACTTCAGTAATGTTGTTTCAACCTTCTCCACCCTTCTCCTCCATGCTGCCAATACACCAGACTGAGGTCACAGGACAGATGGTCTCCCTGATCTCAGTTCTGATGCCACACAGTGGCCCCTGGAAGATGGGAAGAGCAATAGCAAGGAAACTCCTGCTTTATCTTGGAACTTTCGAAAGAAAGAAAGAAAGAAAGAAAGAAAGAAAGAAAGAAAGAAAGTCACTCTGAGGCAGAATCGCAGCATGGAAAATGTCAACCCAATCAGTTAAGTTTGGCCAACCTCAACAAAAGCTTTTGCTTCCTACACAGCCAATAAATAAAGTCATTAAAGGACTTACCCCATTATAACTTCAATAAATCGCACAGCTTTCATTGGCTTCATTGGACAGGGCCTAAGTTAGCATCATCTTCTAGTTCTTCTGGTAGGATGTGTTCTCCATCTGTTTAGATTGGAAGCTCTGCCAGTATGGATCACATCTTGTTTCATAGCTAGCCGAGACAGAGCCAAGCATGCAGTTGGCACTTAAGTAATAACCCTGGTTTCCAAATGGACAAAGTCAGTCCACTAATTGTTTTTGAGGTGACCCCATTTTCATCCCTGGATAGGAGATGCTTACAAAAAAACCCAACAACAACCCCGCTCCCCACACCCATTTGAATGCACCCACAAAACCCTGTATTTGTGGGCAATAATTCAGCAGCCATACACTTTGTGAGACAATTTATGGTCCAAGTAGAAAAGTTGGCTTATATTGGTCTTAGAATCAGAGAATCATAGAATATCATGGTTGGAAGGGACCTCAGGAGGTCATCTAGTCCAACCCTCTGCTCAAAGCAGGACCAATTCCCAACTAAATCATCCCAGCCAGGGCTTTGTCAAGTCTGACCTTAAAAACCTCTAAGGAAGGAGATTCCACCATCTCCCTAGGTAACCCATTCCAGTGCTTCACCACTCTCCTAGTGAAAAAGTTTTTCCTAATATCCAACCTAACCCCCCCCACTGCAACTTCAGATATAAAGAAGCATCGACTCTATTCAGACCTTGTTCTGTCATCTTCTACCACTGAGAACAGTCTCGATCCATCCTCTTTGGAACCCCCTTTCAGGTAGCTGAAAACAGCTATCAAATCCCCCCTCATTCTTCTCTTCTGCAGACTAAACAATCCCAGTTCCCTCAGCCTCTCCTCATAAGTCATGTGCTCCAGCCCCCTAATCATTTTTGTTGCCATCTGCTGGACTCTTTCCAATTTTTTTTTTATCTTGCATAGACATTATTCACCGCACTTGTGCAGATACGTCGAACTTGACTTCAACATTGAGAAAGTGCTGCAAATAACTAAATTTCACAGGCATAAGTAGTTTTTAATTAAAAATTATTTTGAGTAAGTGCTGGGTAGAGATTTCTGATCATATGATTAAAGATCAGCAAAATCTTAATGCCATTAAAAAGATAGCTAAAATCCTAGCTCAGCTAAAATGAGTGATAACTCCCATTGCCTTCAATGGGGTCAGAAATTCTTCTATAGTGACAGGGATGACAATGTATACCTTATTGAAGAGAATTACAAAATTTGCCCCTAGATCACAAGAAACCTATAATATAATGGCTTCATTTCAACTGTCTCTGCAAAGAAATGGCTGAGCATCACTTTTAATTTATTGTAGAGGTCAACTAATAGTATCTCTGATATTAAAATAACTTTCTGAGCCAGCTATATGCAACTAAATATCTCTAAAAATCAATAGCAAGGATAACAGTGTTATTGATTAATTTAATTAAACAGATTACATTCAAATATTCACTATACACATTCACTTGATACTAGTTATCAGATCACATGCAGAGGCCAGGTGAAGGTTCTGAAAGTGCCTAACGAACACATCAAACAAAGTAAACTGAATACCGAGAGTTCTGGGCATGACTTACACATTATAATAAAGTAAATATGTGGCTATTAGAGGCCCTATTGATCTGTAGTACCTAAATATTGCATCAGGATTAACAAGGGTAGTAAATCAAATATGGAAAATAATAGCACATTAATCTAAGCAACAGCAATGGACTGCTAAGCTTAGTGTATATTTCAAAGTCACTTAATAGAGCACTGTTTTATTCTGGCCACGAATTTGCTATAAAGAGGGAGAGAAACCTGCAGCAGTGGGTTTGGGGGATATGTGAAACTGCTGACGCGCTCCTGCTGATGCGTTCAGTATCCTGAGAAGATGTGGGCAAAATAAGGAAAACTAGTTTTGCAAAAAGTTCTGTAATTTCCAAGTTGTTTTCATTTCACAGGGTTACAAAGAAGCCAGTTTTCACATGGAAAAAAAAGTGGAACATTTTAATTGGATTTTGTTTTTCAAATTTATTTACAACATTTAGTGAAATAGATATTGATGAGTTTGGGGTACCAAAAACTGGATTGTGAGGTACAGCCCTGCACTGACTTTGACGAGCTTGCATTAGGAATACATGGTCCAATGGATAGACATCAGAAGTCCTAGATTCTGTTCCTGGCTTCGACGCTGATCTTCTCTGTGACCTTGGGCAACTCACATTACTTCTCTGTGCTTCTGTTCCCCCCACACCCTTTGGGAAAAAGCCGTCACTTACTATGTCTTTGTACACATCCTGGCACTCTGAGGTCCCATTTGTGGTTGTACCCACTAGGCTCCACTGCAGTACAACTAAACAGTAAAAATGACAGACTGTGATGGTTTGGGGGACTGTCTGTACAACTTAGGAATCGTGTTAGCTATTGTGGGTGCATTATATGTAGCTGTGTCAGACTGCAGATTTTGTTTTGGAAGTGGGGTTCTTTATCTTCTCTGTTTCCTCTTTACCTCCATGTTGGACTGAAATGCCTTCAGAGTAGTGGTATGGAGCTGACAATAGAAGGTCATTAAATTTGGATGGTCCTCTATTGAACTACAAACGTCCTGGACAATGGACTGCCGCCTATCTTAGAGAACTGGTTTAGCAGGGAGACGTTGCCTAGCAACAAAGCCCCCTGGAGGAACTCTGTTGTTGAGGCACCTAACTATGAAACTGGAAGGTTATGAAGGGCAGTAGCTGCTCTATTTTTCTCTCTTTTTGGCCATTTTTTTTGCCAGCTTAAGACAAGGGAAGCTGCTGTAGCAGTTGGCTGAGCTTGGGCGGGATGGGGTGGGGGGAAGGGCACTGCCTACCTCAATTGAGATGGTTCCCCAAGGACTCCCAAGGGAAAGGTGTGCTGGACAGGAGGAATATGTGTAGGGTTTGTTGCTTTCATATAGATCTGTGCATTTCTCAGGTGATTAAGTAAAGAGCAACAGTGCTGTGCAGTGTCCGTGTGTCATATGCTGTACCTACCGCATCTTCCTTGAGAGACTTAAATAGTCTGACATGAAAGCAGCTGAATTTTGCTGAGAAGGGATGTGAATGCACCGCACACTCCCTTACAAAAGGGAAGAAGATGGAAACCTGAATCCACCCTGAGCCCTGCAAAATTACTTTTGCTCATAATGTGGCAGCTTTGTCATCTTTTGCAGTGACTACACGGGTGATAACAAACACCTTCTACGCTCAACCCAGTCTAACTCTCCAATTGATTTTTCCCAGCCTTGTGTGCTTTTTTAATAAGAAAAATGGTGCTCAAAACTGAGTCTGATCTTCTTAAAGATGTTATTTACTTTTTGAAAGGTGAGCTGGATTATGATTAATACGGTGAATAGCTAAAATCTAATAGAGTCGATGCTTCTTCATATCTTACTGTGGCCAAGTACTTGTGGGGAGAAGAAAGAAACAATGAACTGAATTAAACACCTTTTGGGTTTCATGTTTGCATAAGGGCTTTTGAGTTAGTTAGTTAGTTAGTTACGCTGCCTTGCAGCTGTTCAACCAGAGTATCGGAAGCTGTGGTGTTGAACTTAGCCAAGTCAGATGGAGCTATCCAGTGCATGCTGCCCCTTTCCCCCTGACAATTCTCGCCTAGTGGGAGTTCTCTTTGATTCTTTGACCCCTGGCATGGGATTGGTCACCTGAGTCAGAGGACACTGTCTTCTTCTCTGACTCCATGAGTGAACCTTTACACAGAGGGAATTAGTGGGGGCTCAGTAGCAACCCCCCCTGCTTTTCCCTGAATCCTCTGAGTGAATCGAGATGGTTCAGGGGGCAGGGAGCTCATTTCAGCTGCAGAGGTTAGGGATGAAGAGATGCTGGCACAGGGACCAGATTGGCAAAGTTCATGACTCTCAAAATCCCCAACCTCCATGCCCCTTATCCCTTTTCACGCACCACTTGAGGCTACCCCAGTACCCTGCACTGCCTTCCCCCTTCCTAAGCATCCCTCTATGCCTCTTTCTGTCCCCACCCCTGGTTCATTGCAGCCAGTTTACAGATTCCTCCTCCTGCCCAGGTCCCTTCCATGCCACCCTAGCCCCCAAATTCCTTTCAAACAAGTTGTGATCATCTTTGGTATTTACCCATTTTCCCTCCTTTTCATATCTTTGAAACAAAGAGATGATTTTATACACCCCCCTTCCCTAGCCACTTGGGGAGAGAGACCAGCCTCTTGTTCTTATGATTAGCTACAGGCTAGGGGTTGATAGCCAAGCTCCGCCTTGCAGCAGCGCACTTGCATAATGCGATAGACCCCTTTTAAATACACCAATTGTCCCGTAGGCCCCTCTTCTCCCATGACCCACCATCCCTATGGGGGCATAAATGGGTGTAGCTCCATCGCAGTCAGCGGGTCAGACCCCCAGCTGGTTTAAATCCATGCAGCTCCATTGGAATCAATGGGGCATGTCACAGAGTGGCTGGGGAAAGGGCCTCCAGGGAGAAAGCCACGCTCAGCTAAAAAAGTGCACAAGAATCCTGCCATAGGTCCTGACGTCGGAGGGACTGAAAGGCAAAGGGGAAAATTCCCCAGCAGCTGTAGCCCAAGGTGGGCTGAAGAACTATCGTGTGTTTTTGCATATGTTAGGGACATAAAACTGCTTGGAAAGAGACTCTGGGAGCGGCCGCGAGTCCTTTGTCGGCTGGGGACAAGCCAGCACATTACAAGCCGGATCCCCAGCTGGAGTAAATCAGCACAGCTCCATTGGAGTTAATGGGCCAGATCCCCATTGACTCTGACGGAGTTAGGCTGATATACCCTAGCTGAGGCTCTGGCCCCAGGCTCTCTCTCTCTTTTTCAGATTGCGTAACATCCTTGTGGCTTCTGCAGCGATTGCTCTGAGGGCTGGATAACAGCAGGGAAGTGTTTAATGTGTTTTTAGTTGTCTTTTAATGCTACTTAGTGGCTGGAAATAAGGAGGGCACACTACGTGACCAACCTGTTCTTCACGTGCTCCAGGGATCTCCAATGGCCTATGAAGCACAGTGTAGGCACTTCTGGCTAGGAGTTAAATCTCTCTCCAGGGCTAGGGGCTTGAGGGAGTCTGTCCCTGGCAAGAGCAGCTGTACAATCAATTTGGTGTGGCTGTTCCTGTCAGATCAAATGAAGTTGTATACAAGGCCCACCTTTACTGGAATTAGTTTCCTTCCCAATTCTGCTGACTCTTAAAGAAACAATGCCCTTAATGAGCTTGTATCCCCCTCTGTGAAAGCACGGGGTGCATTTCTCATGGGGTTCAGAACTGGCACTCGTTAGCAAACCATGTTTTGCTTGGGTCCTTGTAATCATGCTCCGCACAGGTAACCCTCTGGGCTCAATCAGGGAGAGAGATGCTACCTTTGGTGTTCTTGAATGCCACTTAGTTTCAGTGTTATTATGTGGGGACATCTTACATTCCGAATACAACTCAAAGGGACCAAAATGGATAGAAAATTACTTCCAGTGAATAGTCATAATTTCCTGTTCAACCAAAAGAAAATAAAAGAGCTGTAGGTATTAGTGAGTCACAGGAGAACCTACCTACGGATTGGCTTGTTTTGTTGCATGGGTCTAAAATGACACTACTTTTGACAATAATTTTAATGAGAGCGTACACTCCGCACATTCAGAAGGGGAGCAGAATCAAATTCTACCATCCTAAAAGGCTGTTCAGATTTAATTTTTCACATTGACACCCTGAGGACGCCAGGGTCCTCACATCCAGGCTATGTCTAAATCTTGCAGATTCTTTCTACATAGCATCTCTAAGATCTGGCTTTTCCTGTCCATCCACACAGCTACAGCTCCCATCCAGGCTCATCATCTGACGTCTTGATTACTACAACATCCTCCTCTGACCTTGGCAAATGCAATCTCGCCCCACCTGTATCCAGGCAGAGTGCTGCTGGAAAGACCATTTTCCAAGCTTGTCACTTTTGACCATGTCAGCCCTCTCTTTGCATTGCTGCACTGGCTCACTCTTTATCGTATCAAACATAAACTGCAAGTCTTCCTGTTCAAGGCCCTTCCTGGCTTAGCTCATCCTACCTCTCATCCCTCATACACTATCAAGATGTCGACTCCAACAGCCGATCAGTCCAGAATGCCAACTTCCGCTGTTAAAGTTTCATGCTGACCAGTATTGTCTCATTGTTTCCTTGTACTTCCCTACCTTATATTTAGATTGTCAGTGCTTGAGACAGGGACAATCTTTGTTCAGTGTTTACACAGCACCTAGCGCCATGGAATTCAGGTCCAGGACTGGAGTCCTAGGGACTATATTAATACAAATAATAATGATAATAAAATATGATAGATACGAGTGCTAGAAGGATAATGAGTAATGCTATTGAAAGCAAACAAAAATATTCAGAACACAGCTCCTACCTCAAACTGGGCTCAAGGTCTTATTAATATAGTTAGGGCCAGAAGGAGCCATTAGAATCCTCTAGTCTGACCTGCCTAATAAAGACCTTAGACCGTCAACCAGTGATTTCTGCATTAAACTACAAGCCGCTAGGCTGACCTAGAGCATCTCTTTTAGAAGCCTCATCACCTGGATGATCTAAAATTGGTCAGAGATGAGCTAGAGCCACCAATTCTGGATTTGGAGCGGAAGATTCCAATAGTCTTGAGGTGTTTAGATCCATAATTTTAATTCAGGTCCACCTCTGTTTCAAACTGAATTGACTGGACAAAGCAATATACACCAGGGAACAATCCTAGGACATCAATGATGGAGCAAGTGACCTAATCTGCCTGTATGTTCAGCCTTTAAGCACCTTTGTGATTTCTCACACACTGCCTCCCATGTATGGGTAAAACTTCCTGTCAAAATCTGTAAAGGTTTTCTATTCAGCCTGGTTTGTTTTGTTAGCACATTCTTCCACTCACTCCCCTCCTATTTGTCTGACTTGTCCTGTTGGACGTGTAGATTCTGAACTGTCTGGGTAGAGATCGGTCTCTTCAATTTGTCTGTACAATACCTAGTTCTCTGGAGCCCTGATAGGGGTACCTGTTATACCAATAATAACTACTGGTTCTGTCTCATCTTTAACCCCTGTGGTGCTAAGAAAAACAATTCGGAAACTGCCTTAAAAAGCATTAAGCATGTAACAAAGTGACAAAGCCCAGGAGATTGCAAGTTAAGGCCAAAGCTCTGCTTTAAATGTAGGCTGTCTTGCTGAACAGTTCAAGTTAAGGACAAAGTGTCAGCCTATATTTGCCATCTTCGGTTAGCTTGTGTCACAATCTTCATGTTGTTTAGATACTGTTTACTTAGACATGCAATAAAAGTCACTTTTGTCTACCAAGGAGAAGCTTTGTTTATTTTTTTTAAAGTGACCTTATTCCTGGTGAAAAGTCTGACAGATAGCTCTGGAGACTGGGATAGTTTATGCACGTATGCCAGACACAACATGGGCAGCAGCAGACCAAGCTTCCCTCAGGTCTCACTCTTCATCTGGACCTTGATCTGGAATGCCCAGCTATAGAGGGAGAGGATGGTTCATTCTTCTAGCCCATTCAATCTTTGGCCTCTCAGCTGAGGTTTCTAATGAGGCAGGCATTATTGATCTGCTCCAAGTGGGATTTCCTAAGGAAACCATACTGACTTTTGCATTGCAGAGAGGTTCCTAGAAAACTGTCTGATACCAACCTGGTCTGGATGCGAACCAGTGATCAGAAGAGGAAAATTGCATATCATATCTCATCTACAATCCCATGAGACAATCTTAGCACTACCTGCAGGTAGTGCTAAATGTTCCTTAAGTGTAATCTTCAGGCCATTAGAGAACTTCTAGGCCTGGTGTTACACAACTGACTAGGGCACAGCTGTCAGCAAGAACTATTTGTCTTGCCTGGAACAGAGACTCTCGGCCATTCAGAGCAGATGCAGGGTCCCTGGAAACCACCTTTCCAATGCAGTATCTCCTTGAAGACCACATGAGCTGTGGTGCTGTCTGTTGACTTTATGGTGGCTGTCAAATGGGTCCTGCAAGAAAGAGGACATTGTCAGACAGAGCCTTTGGGACCAGCTGCTTTTCTGCTCTTGCTGCCTGGAGTTAACGGCATGCTCGCTGCATCGAGGAAAACAGGGTTGGGGAAATAAGAGTTGTCACTGCAAACAGCAGTGCAGCCTGGCAGAAAAACATTGCCTGCATGTATAGCAGCTCTTACAGGATGTGGGCTTGCAATAGGGGGCTCCAGGCTATAAAATTAGAGCAGGCTGAAAGGTTCTGAAGTTTGACATTGACAAAATTTTGAAATTTGAAGGAAAAAATGGGAAAAAATCATTTTTTTTGTTTTGTTTTTGCAAAAGATGTTCCCTGGTTTTGACCATCCTTAGAGCTGGGTGAAATTTACTGAATTTTTAAAATTTGACATTTTCATTGTTTCATAATAAAAGGGGCAAGAAAATTTCCAGAGGAATTTTGTGAGGTTCCCCCCTTGTTTTTGAAAAACTCTATTTAAAATGGAACCCAACACTGACAAAGCTATCTTCATCCCCCCACCCCAATATTTGTAAGTGTCTGAGCATTTAAAACGTGTATCACAATTCCCAAGCCCGTCTTGAAAACTAACAATAGGGATGGCTTTGATATCACATTGTGGTTGTGTTGGCTTGAGTGAGCATAACCTGTAAGCAGCAGCTCAGCACCTAAGGTGTCTAGTCAAGAAAAGACTCACAGCAAAAAACCATCTCCGACTTTGGTGGTGACAAAAATAACTTCACCGTCACTAAGACCAAGTCTTTCTCCAAGCTCTAGCTGCCTCACTACAGCGATCTTTTCATAGTGTTGTCTGATGACTGCCAGTACTATTATAGCTACATAGTCCCTTTACTGTTAAAGACTGAAAACTATAGCATTACTAAGAAATAGCAAGAGCCAAACCGAGAAATTCAGCCTTCCCACCACTTTTCCCACTTTATGGTGGGATATTGCCAGTGTAGCAGGCAGCGCTGGACTCTATCCCAAAAATGATTAATAAGACAGAGAACCTTTATTTTCCAAAAGGCAAGATTTACTACTGGAGGAAGAGGAAAAAAATCCTTTTGAAAATCCCTATGTTTGAATCAGGTGCATTGAAGGTTGAAAGTCAGCTTTGGAGGAGTTACGGTATGAGCCATACAGAAACGTGACATTCAAACTTCCCCCCACAACAGATAAGTATGCCAAGCTGTACAATGTGCTACAGCACAGAAGGTCTTGCACAGCTTCCTTGTAATATCCATGGCACTGCACCCAGTAGATTGATGAGTTAAACAAGCTATCTCGATTTCTGAGTAGGTGTGTAATCAGAACGGAAATGTGGTGGAAAGGCTTCTATTCATGCTACACTAGATTTCACGCGCCATAAAGACACTTTGCAGTGGCTTTTTTCTCCAGATCAGTGCTGAAACTTCATTCCTGCTAATGCCTGACATTAAAAAAAAAAAGCATATTATATGAAATGTGGGCTTGGTCTTCCTACCAGCTAAATGAACTGACTGAGATAGAGGGGGAAAAAAACACCACAAATAACACCAAAAATATAATTTCCCCTTGGAAATGTCAGTAGCAGCTTATTCCTGGGAGGTGGGAGAAATTGACATTGAAGCACTAAATAAAAAAAATAAAATAAAAAAAAAAAGATTCTTTTGCAACAGCAGTAGCTAAACACGGATATTGTATATATGTATTGCCCGCTCCCCTCTACATCTCTGCCCATAATGCATTTAGAAAATTGCCATCTGATAATGGCTAGCCAGGTGGTGAGTTGTGTTTGCTGCTACCGATTTGCTAAAAATGGCACACACAGCTGGTCAGTGCTAAAAACATCCTGCTCTTTTTGTTCCTTCGTCCTGCTAGTACCTGCCTCCTGCCTTAGGCATGCAGAAGGGACACTGGTTCAAGCTAAGACATGTTTATATATCGAGTTAGTTAAACTGGGGGAGGGCACTCTTATTTCAGTTTAAACCAGGGTTTGTTTCAGGCTAACTTACATCGGTTAGAAACAGGTTCAAGCTAAATCAAAAGAAATCATTCTTACACCAGAGTGTGTGTGTCCTTACAGGGGTTTGCACTCGCTTAACTAAATTGGTTTAAGTTAAACCAATGCAATTTCTCTTAGTACACAGAGGCTACGTTCCATCCACCTGTCATGTCTCACCTTTTAGGTTATAAGGTCTTCAAGGCAGGAGATGTCATTTCTTATGCTTGTGTAGTAGCCAGCTCAGTGGGCTCTGGTTGAAGCATCTAGGTGCTACTGTGATATAAATGTTAAACACCATTACTATTCATAATATACTTATTGAAATCAATGGGAGAAAAAAAACCCTATTGACTTGCATGGGAGCAAATTCAGGTTCATCTATAGTTTTCCCTTTTCTAATAATTTGTTTCACCGACACTAATGATTAAAATGTCTCTCAGAGTTTAGATTAACAGAAGGGAATGTAGACACGGGGGGTAAGAACCCACGTGTGTGGGTAAATTGGATTCACAAGAATACATTAGCAAGCTCCTGTCTGCTTTTGCAGATGAGAGCTAGACCACAAGGATGCTCCACAATCGCTGAGATACTCCCACAACTCCTGATTACTCAGGCCCCTTCCTGGATTTAATTCTTGGAATGAGATATGGAGTTTCATTGACAGCCAAGAAGATATTAACAGGGAAGGCAGAAGGCCATCAGGGATAGTACTGTGTAAGGTGATACATGCCTATTTAACTGGGTCAGTGGCCGGTCTAGTCAAGAGCCCCGTCTTGGACAAGGGCCTTTACCAGACGCTGCTGAAGAAGGTGCACAAGATCCCATAACACACAATTACATAGCAACTACTCTAACTGAGAAACTTTTTCCTCACCTGATGGAGTTAGTGGTAGGTTTATGCCCTCAAGCATAAGGCTTTATGTCCCTCATGAATTTCAATCCCCTGGCACCCATGTGGATGATCTTCTTATCCCTATAAATGTCTATTCTGTTTTGAGAAGGACTATCTGATAGACTTCTGCTCTCCTGCCCATGGAGATGTTCTAACTGCCCCCTCCCCACTTAGAGCGACATGGTGTTACTTTCACATCCTCCGTGGTACCCATCTGCTGGAAAATGGTTGCTAAGGAACCTCTTCTGCAAATAACACAGCACTCCTTCCCCACACTTGTTCCTCTTTCTTGTCTCTGTCTCTTACACAACAGCAAGGGCAGCACAATGCAGTTGTTTCTACAATCCTTCACCACTGAAGCACCTGCTGCCTGTCTAAATGGCAGCCCCCTAATGTGATCAGTCCCCGCTATCCTAACACTGATTGCTACAGTACAATTTCTCTGCGCTCATTTCACATGTTACTTTTACTTTATTCAGTGGCCATTGATTTTCAGGCCTTTAAATCCCAGCTATCTGTGCATGTATCTAGAGCCTAAGAGAGAGAAACAGACACACAACACCCCTCTCTCCCCCAAGTTTGCTTTCCTATAATAGTTGTGATTTGTGGCTCATGAATCAACACATCCCTGGAGGAAAACAGAGGAGCATGTGTCAGCTCCTCCTCTTACATTAATAATTATTGGTGCTGAATTAATTATACACCTTTCAGCATCTTTTGAAAAGTCAGAGGTTGAAGACAGGGAATTAAAAAATGTGTGAGGACGGCTGCCGGGCTTGTGACAATAAACTGATATGCAGCACTGCAGTTAGCAAAGATTCCTTATCTATACAGAGAACCAAAACATTCAGAGAGCACCCTGCTATGAATAATCTCCTGATACCGCTCAGCCATGCAGATGTAAGTGGAAATGAACTAAGAGAGGCTGAAATTACAGCTTAATTGAAATGGACTTAAACTCGGTGAGTCAAAATTTTTCATTGAGGTCTTTTTTTACAGTTACATTTCTACTGTAGCAGTTCCATTTCCCTCATCCAGTTAGTTGAGCTGTTGATGAGGTGATATGGGTTCTAATGTATCATGGAATCAAATTCTTTCAGGTGAAGTTATTGACTTGTGGAAAGGAGTGTGTAGCAGGCTGACCATCCTGAAGCATGTCTTTCTGGCTTTCTTCTGACAGTTTTGGGAGTTCAGAACTTGAGCCTCTGGCCAGATTCCTGTAAAGTCCTACTCCTAAAACAAACTGTCTTCTATCTCCTGAGCATGGTCCTTGCAGTGCCACTACCCTACTGCACCTGCTCATGGGCCAAAGGACTTCAGTCTCCAAGGCAATGAAGCGGGCACTGTTCACCAGCACTAAGCTGACACCCACACAAAAAAAGAAAGAAAAAAAGGCATCCAGGTGAGGTGGACATTAAGGGAGGTAATTTGCTTGTACCCTGGAAGGCATTTTCTGTAAGTGTCAATACCATGATCTGTTTCTGTGCCTGGACAAATACAATAATTACTGCATAATTCAAGAAGTGACTGACATCCCTAAGAATGTTTCACCCCTGCCAGCAATTGAACAAAAGGGCAGTCAGTAAGGGACTAAGCCAGGCTTCGAGTGGGACAGTCATTTATTTATTTATATTTATAAAAATTGAGGTGAGCTGTGCCCACTCCAAGCTTTGGGTGGCTCTGATCACGCTTACAATTCATAACAATACCCCCCCACACACACACACCCATCAAATCATATAAGTGTTCTGCTAGTGCCCCACAGTCACAAGTATCAGGGTGTAGCCATTTTAGTCTGTATCCACAAAAACAACAAGGAGTCCGGTGGCACCTTAAAGACTAACAGATTTATTTGGGCATAAGCTTTAGTGGGTAAAAACCTCACTTCTTCAGCTGCATGAAGTGAAAATTACAGATGCAGGCATTATATAATGTCACATGAAGAGAAGGGAGTTACCTCACAAGTGGAGAACCAGTGTTGACTGGGCCAATTCGATCAGGGTGGATGTAGTCCACTCCCAACAACAGATGAGGAGGTCTCAATTCCAGGAGAGGCAAAGCTGCTTTTGTAATGAGCCAGCCACTCCCAGTCCCTATTCAAGCCCAAGTTATGGTCTTAAATTTGCAAATGAATTTTAGTTTTGCTGTTTCTCTTTGAAGTCTGTTTCGGAAGTTTCTTTTTTCAAGAATAGTGACTTTAAAATCTGTTATAGAATGTCCAGGGAGATTGAAGTGTTCTCCTACTGGCTTTTGTATGTTACCATTCCTGAGGTCCGATTTGTGTCCATTTATTTCTTTTATGTAGGGACTGTCCGGTTTGGCCAATGCACATGGCAGACGGGCATTGCTGGCACATAACACATTAGTAGATGTGCAGGTGAATGAGCCCTGGATGGTGTGGCTGATGCGGGTGGGTCTCTGATGGTGTCGCTAGAGTAGATATGGGGACAGAGTAGGCAACGAGGTTTGCTGCAGGGATTGGATCCTGGGTTGGTGTTTCTGTGGTGTGGTGTGTAGATGCTGGTGAGTATTTGCTTCAGGTTGGGGGGCTGTCTGTAAGCAAGGATTGGCCTGCCCCCCAAGGTCTGTGCGAGTGAAGGATCATTTTCCAGGATAGGTTGGAGATTGTTGATAATACACTGGAGAGGTTTTAGCTGGGGGCTGTACATAATGGCCAGTGGCATTCTGTTATTTTCCTTGTTGGGCCTGTCCTGTAGTAGGTGATTTCTGGGTACCCATCTCGCCCTGTCAATCTGTTTCCTCACTTCCCCAGGTGGGTATTGTAGTTCTAAGATTGCTTGATAAAGATCTTGCAGGTGTTTGTCTCTGTCTGAGGGATTGGAGCAAATTCAGTTGTATCTTAGGGCCTGGCTGTAGACAATGGAAGTGACTCTGGTCCCCAAAACATCCTTCCTACCTGCTAATATGTAACTCGAACCTAACTTCATCTTGCCCCTCCTCAAATGCCGAGGGCCAATGATGAGCTTTGTAGTATGTCCTTAGACCTTAGTCCATTCCGTGCTTTGCTGCACATTGGGCTATCCACATTTGCCATCCTTGCCCATCAACCGCCCTTCCCTCCAAATCTTCCCATTTCATGTTGAGGTGCTTGTTGTCATTCAGAATGGTTCATTTCCATGTCATTCGCAGTCTTCCTCGCTTTCTTCTTGTGTTTTCTGGCTTCCATTCAAGGGCGGTATTTGGTAAGCACTCTTTTCCCATTCTCAGCACATGTCCCAGCCACTGATGTCTTCTTTTGTAGATTTGTGAGAGGGTGCCTTGTCCAGTAATTGTCCAGTATGTCCTAGAGGTGAGCAAATTTGGTGGACAAAGCAGGGAAACTGCTCCAGAGTCAAGTAGCCCTTACAGAGATGCACAGATAGCCAATCCTTGTCATTTATATCAGGGGAACTTCCACTTAGTGCCATTGCTGAGTGCAGCTGCAGAACAAGGTCGAGCAAGACAGATGGTCTCTCAAGTAACACATTTATTTTTAAGGCCAATACCAACAACTTGGATTCCCTGCAGAGGCTTACAAGTAACCAGTGCAGCTCCTGGAGCACCTTTTTTAAGAGCTCCCAACATAATGTTCTGCTTAATAAGCAGGATGCCATTGAGTAACTTTGGCATCTGAATGGCCCCAAGGTGTAGCCCCACTGCTTTCATCAAAACCATCTAATCCCAGTTTACCAAAAGTAGGTGTGGCAAGATCTACATCCAAAAGTGAAATGGTGTAGCAAGGTCTACATCTACATCATCCTTCTCATGATTTGAACATCCTGGCTGCATCTTGATTACTGTCATTTCAAAAGAAGAGTAGCCTGGTTTTCTTGGGCTGATTATATTTTTCCATTGCAGGCAAAAACCCTTCTTTGTGGTGTGTTCCTCATGAGGCAACACTATGAGAATAACAGGCTTCTGCAGAAGCAGCAGCAGTCCCTCATTCTTGAAGACAACATTAAATATCTTCAGCAATAACACTAACCAAGCTTTTTGTTTGAGATGCCTTTAGCCCATACTCACAATTGTTGACCTGTCTGAGCACAGATTCGCTCCATATTTTATATCAGAGGGGTAGCCATGTGTAACAGGGTGACCACCCACTCCAGCCTGGAAGGGGTTGTAGAGGGAGATGGGCCTGGCTGCAGGGAGTTAGAGACAAAGTACCTGAGTGGATCAGGGCTGGGGAAAGGCAGAGGACCTGGGGAGCTCTGGCCTAGGAAAGCCCCAGGCTGCGGCCTAGCATTGGGCTAAAAGGTACTAAGGGTTGCAGAGGGCAGCCCAGGGGTAGGCTAAGGCAGCAGGTCTAAACCTCTTTGCCTATGATGAGTGGCTGATACTGTTGCCGGCCCAGAGGGCCCGAGGGGGGCAACAGCGGGGTTTGTTGCCCGGTGTGCGTCGCACTAATTAACACACCAGGGTGGAGAAGCAAACCAAGTTTATTTGAGCCCAAATAAGGTGCAAGGGAGAAATAGCAATCTCAAATCCTGCACACCCGCACGCAGGCGGGGTTCCAGTATTTATACCCCCTTTGTTTTTCTTTATCTGTACTTTTGCACTGTGGGGGCTACTTTCTCATGCATATAACCTTAATTACAGCATCTGCTTTCCGCCTATCTTATCTAGTATTGGCTGCATTTAGTGCTAACCGGCCTTGCAGCTGCTAGCAGTCAGCACATAGCACAGGAGGTTACAAAAGTTGAGTAAAGCTAACAAAAGCGCTTAACATAAAGGTACTTTGGTTCACACAGGCCCAAAGCCATTCTCCCGAGTTACCTAAATTTATACCTAGTGACACCAACAATACTGCAGTGTGCCCCAGTGAACAGGGGCTAGATGGAGACTGGGCAGTAGCCAAAACTGAGGCAAGGTGGGGATAGTGGGTGGGGGTTCCCCAAGAGGGGAGACCCTGAGAGAAAGGGGTTACTACCAAGGGGGGTAGCACCCCAGATAAAGGGGCACCGGGTCCAGGGAGGGACACGGGGGCCAGAGGACAGGCGGATCACTGGCCTGCAGAAGGTGCTCCAGAGCTGGAACGAGCTAATTCCCAGGAGTCACCAGCAGGAGGCACCGCAGGGGTGAGTCTGCTTCATCTATACCATGTTAGTCTGGATCTGTAAAAAGCAACAAAGAGTCCTGTGGCACCTTAAAGACGAACAGATGTATTGGAGCATGAGCTTTCATGGGTGAATGCCCACTTCGTCAGACCCATGTATATGGGCATTCACCCACAAAAGCTTATGCTCCAATACATCTTTTAGTCTTTAAGGTGCCACAGGACTCTTTGTTGCTTTTTCCATATTTCATGTATATTGGAAACAACAGTTACATTTAGTGGCAGTGAAGGTTGCGGCAGGACACATCTCATCAACCCAAAGACTTTAGAATCATGGTAATAAGTTAAGATGAAAGACTTGTGCATTCCTTTCCACCTTCATTTTGCCCATGACACAGCCCCGAATGCAGTCCAACACCCCATGCAGCTTTCACATCCATCTCCAGCACAGATCAAAAAGCAGTACAAATCCCAGCGTCATCAAAATTGCCCTCTAATGTAAAATTTTCAGAACACCCTCATATGCTTTCTTATTGATTATATCAACAGAGCAGCTCTACTGCTATCACACATTCCATCCATTTGGGAAGTTATTCTGCTTTCACACAGCTCTCTCTTCTTCCCCTGGCCCCATTACTCAGTACACCCCTTCCAGATGAGGTTAGGAGTCCTACCAACAGCCTCCTTCATTAAACAACTCAGACTCATCTGCAGATAACAGTCTACACTGCACACTGAACGAGGCAAGGATCCTGTGAAAAAGTAGTATGTGATCATGTAGTTAAAAACTGCATAACCCCAACTTGGAGTTTGCCATCTTCTGGAATTCTGAACTAAGCCTCTGGGAGTCCTGCCCTATGAACTACAACAATAATGGCTACTAGAGCCCTCTGACACCATTTCCCAGCATGCTTGGAGTCAAAGATGGGGGCAGAATGGTCCAGAAACTCCCCCGAGGCCATCAAGGAGGCTTCAGCATGAGGTGAGATGGACAAACAGTTTTCTAAGCCAATGATGAGCAGAGCCCTAGAAATCTGTGGATATCTGCTTTATATCCACTGATGAGGTTTGTAGATTGTGGATGGATGCGGATCCAAATTTTATATCTAGAGCCCTGCAAATCTGTGGATATCCACAGACCATGTTTGTGGCTCATTGATCGGTTGCGGATATATATTTTGTATCTGGGCAATGCTCTAATGATGAGTCTGGGCTGCCCCGCCCCTCAGTGGGAGGGAACAGCCTGACTCCACGAAAATGAGACTAGTTTCAGTTTCAGCTGTGTGAGTTTGGGAGCTGAGAGAGAAGCAGAATAGCTCAGGGGGTTTCTGATTAATTCCCATCGAGGGAGTCTATAGAGGGAACTGCTGTGGGATCTAGAGAATGGATTAGGCAGTCTCAGCCAAGCAGAGAGCAGTGTCCAGAGTCGAAGAGACCCGACCGAGAAGCAGCTACTGAGCGCCAGCCGAGACGCCCACAGGACTCTGGACCAGCTAGCCAGGAGAGCATCCTGTCCCATTCAGGGGCATAGATGTTGTAAGAGGAACCTTGTTTTTGTTTAAGCCAGCCAGCATTCACAGCACTGAAACACTCATTAACAGATTTTAAAAGGGATTGAGCCAAAGCCCAGGGGCTACACAAATAAGATCAAATTGGCATTGATGTTAAAAAAAGAATGGAATACAAACAGGGCAAAAATGTAAGACTTTACACAGAGCAGCTTAGTAAAAAGGCCTGTGTGGGCAGATGAAGACAAAAAGTTTATACAACCATAAATAATGGCAGCTACCTCACATGAAGCCACGATAAATAATGCTAGAAGAGAGGATGGATAAAACAGATGCAATGTCTCTATATAGTCTGCACTTACACTTTGACGTAAAAATAGCTGAACTTGTTTGGCAACCCCCAACATTTCACTTTCTGGTAGAGAGAGCAAACCTCAGGAATTTTAATCATAAGTGAAAGATTCAGAGAATTGTGAGTGGCTGGAATCAATAATGAAAGAACTAGGCAACCTTAACTATAGTTAGCAGTTTCAGAAGAAAACACACAGCAATTTCCTTATTAAATCAGACCAAGGTCTATCTGGCCTAGTATCCTGTCTGAGTGCCAGACTCTTCAGAGGATGTGCAAGAACTCTGCAGTAGGCAGTTATGGGATAACTTATCTCCTGATAAAGTTTCCTCCAAATTTCCATTATTCAAAGGTTGGCTTATGGCATGATGAATGACCGTTAAAGAACATAAGAACTGCAATAGTAGTCGGACCAATAGTCCATCTAGCCTAGTATTCTGTCTTCCAACAGTGACCAGTGCCAGATGCTTCAGAAGGAATGAACAGAACAGGGCATGTAGCAAGTGATCCATCCCCTCTTACCCACACCCAGATTCTGGCAAACAGATGCTAGGGACACCCAGAGCATGGGGTTGCATCCCTGACCATCTTGGCTAATAGCCATGGATGGACCTATCCTCCATGAACTTAGCTAATTCATTTTTTTAATCTAGTTATATTTTTGCCTTCACAACATCTCCCACAATCTAGTTCCACAGGTTGACTGTGTGTTGTGTGAAGAAGTACTTCCTTATGTTTGTTTTAAATGTTCTGCCTATTAATTTCATAGTGTGACCCCTGGTCCTTGTGTTATGTGAAGGCATAAATAACACTTCCTTATTCACTTTCTCCACATCATTCATTATTTTATAGATCTGTCATATTCACCCTTAATCATTCCTTTTCTAAGATGAATAGTCCATCTTTTAATCTCTCCTTGAGTGGAAGTTGTTCCATACCCCCTAATAATTTCTGTTACCCTTCTCTGTACCTTTTCCAATTCTAATATATATTTTTTGCGATAGGGTGACAAGAACTGCATGTAGCCTTCAAGGTGTGGGCGTACCATGGATTTGTATAGTGGCATTATGATATTTTGTGTTGTATTATCTATCCCTTCCTAATTATTCTTAACATTCTGTTCGCTTTTTTGACTGCTACTGCACGACGAACAGATGTTTTCAGAGAACTATCCACAATGACTCCAAGATTGTTTTCTTGAGTGGTAATAGCTAATTTAGACCCCCTTTTAATATATAATCCCCCTCTTTAAAAATAATCCCAACTATTATATATATTGGGATTATTTTTCTTTCCCAATGTGAATTACTTTGCACTTGTCAACATTGAATTGTATTTGTTATTTGGTTGCCCAGTCATCCAGTTTTGTGAGATCCCTTTGTAACTCTTCACAGTCTGCTTTGGATTTAACTATTTTGAGTAATTTAGTATCATCTGAAAACTTTGCCATTTCAATATTTACCCTTTTCCAGATAATTTATGAATATGTTGAACAGTATAGGTACCATTACTGATCATTGGTGAACCCCACTATTTACTTCTCTCTGTTGTGAAAAGTAACCATTTATTCTTATCATTTGTTTCCTGTCTTTTAAGCAGTTACTGATCCATGAGAGGACCTTCCCTCTTATCCCCTGGCCGTTTACTTTTTCTTTAGTGTGGAACCTTGCCAAAAGCTTTCTGAAAGTCCAAGTACCTGGTAACCACTGAATCACCTTTGTCCACATGTTTGTTGACCCTCCTCTAAGAATTCTAGTAGATTGGTGAAGCATGACTTCCCTTTACAAAAGTTGTGTTGACTCTTCCCCAACAAATCATGTTTATCTGTGTGTCTGATCATTCTGTTCTTTACTATAGTTTCAACCGATTTGTCTGGTACTTAAGTTATGCCAGGATCTCCTCTAGAGCCTTTTTTTTTAATGGCATAATATTAGCTATCCTCCAGTCAGCTGTTACAGAAACTGATTTAAGTGATCAGTGAGTAGTTCTCCAATTTCATATTTGAGTTCTTCTAGAACTTTGGTGAATACCATCTGATCCTGGTGATTTATTACTGTTCAGTTTATCAATTTGTTCCACAACCTTCTTTACTGACACCTCTAGCTAGGACAGTTCCTCAGATTTTCACCTAAAAAGAATGGCTCAGATGTGCGAACTTTCTTCACATCCTCTGTAGTGAAGGCTGATGGAAAGAATTCATTTAGCTTCTCTGCTTGTCTTTCTTGAATTTTTCTTTAGCACTTTGATCATCCAGTGGCCCCACTGGTTGGTTGGCAGTTTTCCTTCTGATTTTTTTTTTGCTGTTAGTTTCTGTGTCTTTTGCTAGTTGCTCTTGAAATTCTTTTTTCAACTGCCTAATTATACTTTTACACTTGGCTTGCCAGAGTTTATGCACTTTTCTATTTTCCTCAGTAGGATTTGACTTCAAAAATTAAAGGATGCCTTTTGGCTCTAATTTCCTCTTTTACTCTCCTGTTTAGCCATGGTGGCATATTTTCTGGGGTTTTTTGTTTTGTTTTGGGGTAAACATTTTGTTTACATCTCCGTTATCGTGTTTTTAAATAGTTTCCATGCAGATTGCAGACATTTCATTTTTGTGACTATTCTTTTTAATATTAATTTAACTAGTTTCTACGTTTTTTAAAGTTCAGTGCTACTGTGGTGGGTTTCTTTGGCATGTAAATAAATTTACCTTATTGCTGATCAGAAAAATTTTGTTCCAACAGTTTTCCATCAGAAAATGCCATTTTGATTAAACCAATTTTTGTGAAATTGTATTGATTTTATGAAATTTTGTATTGAAAAAAAATTGCAAAAAATCCAATTCTGACATTTTCAGAAGACGTTTTAATTTCATTTCAAAATGACTTTTTTTACATTTACTTAATTTTATATTTAAAACATTAAAAGGAAAAGGCTAGAAAGCTAAACAAAACATTTCAATTAACCCAAAATGATTTTTCAGGCCTTTGTTTCACAAAAACAAAACAAAAAAGGATATTTTTTTCATCCCACTTTGGGATGAAAAAGATGTTGAAATCTTGAAATTTTTTTGCAGGATGGAAACTTCTTTTTCCAACCAGCGCTATAGTTTATATCCCTTCTAAAACTCATGTTTGAAAAAAAAAAACCCAAACCTATACTGTTATAACTCTTGTGACAAAGCTCTGTCCTTGTCCCCATGGGTCCTGCATTTCCTGATGGATTTCACTAGCCTCAGAGGCTCACTGTGACCCTCCCCTTAACTCTTCTCTCTCTAGAGACAAGGGTCACAGTCTATTGAGCCATTTTCATCATAAGCCAGTGAGGGAGGTGAGGAGAAGCAACCCTCCCTTGCAAGTCTCTGTTGTCTCCCAGTCTCAGTGATTAATCAGGGGGCACTGGTGGGTGGGTGGGAGAGCCCAGGCCCGCCCTCTACTCCAGGCTTCAGCCCAGGGACCCTAATAGTATTAGCTATGGTAGCTGACCTTTTAGGAACAAGACACGTACAATTCCCTGGGCTACTTCCCCACAGCAGCCCCCACTTCCTCAAGCTCCACTTCACCCTTACCTCAGGGTCTCCTTCCTTGTACCTAGTATGGTGTATACAGCTCAGTCTCTCCAACAGCACAACTTCTCACAGCTCCTGACATGCGCACTCACCTGACTGGGAGGCTTTTTAACTAGTTCCAGCCAGCCCTTGATTGGCTTCAAGTGTCCCAATCAACCTAGCAATCTCCACTGCCTTCTGGAAAGATCTTAATTGGCCCCAGGTGTCTTAATTGACCTGGGGCAACTGCCATTTACTTATCCTGGTACCAGGGATTTGTTTAACCTGGGGCTAATATATCTATCTCCCATTACTTTTCTATAGCCATCTGGCCTTGCCCCGTCACACTCTACATAATCATGTTGTCCTCATATATCTCTGATCCTTTTTTGAATCCTGCTAATCTCTTGGCCTCAATAATATATTGTGGCAATGAGTTCCACTGGCACATTCTTCATTACATAAAAACTGGTTCCAAGCAAATTACATTAATGGGCCCAGTCCTTCAAGTTGCCATCTTCAGTGAGGTTTGAAGGCGCTCAGCACCTCATGGGGATTTACAAATCAGAGACAGTTCTGCGTGCAATTGCTCATACAGTTGCCTTCATTGTGTGTTTCTGGCAGTCAGAGTTTCCTGGGTGATTAACTTTCCGATGTTTCACCTTTTTAGATTTCAACGCTGTGAGTTGTTGACTTAATAGGATAATCACAAGATGTCCCCAGACTGAATTCCACCAACTTATATGACTTTGTAACACTTCTTATTTGACTGCAGAACTTCCCCATATAACAAAGGGACCGACAACAATGAAAGGACTCAAACAATCACTCAAGAAGGAAAGTGAAAGTAGGGCATTAAAGTAGGGAATTGAAAAGGAAGTTGCAACTGACAAGAAAGTAGATTAAATTTGAAATGATTTTTTTAATGCATTTATACAAAAGGACATCAAAATACCCCACCTGAGATTAGCTGTATATTCATCCTCCTAAGTGACTTCAGGATCAGTAAATGAGAGAGACAGTATTTTTTGAAAACTAACACAACACACAAGAAACCTGTGCTTGCGCAGCCAAATGGGACTCAGACTGAAAGGAGAAGAGACAAGTATTTCTTGGCCTATCAAAACCAATTAAGGAGAACTTGCTAAGCAAAGTTCCTGCAATTTAGAAGTAAGGAATCATGAGATGGGTATTAAAAATGGATCAAAATGCCCCAGAACTACACAGGGCATATGGAAACAGATGGTTTATATGACATCGATCCAAGTTGCAGTCTCTCTCTCAACAGGCCATGTCACAGCATTGAACTATGTGGATTTATGAAACGTTGCTGGATTTTTTTCCCCTCTGAACTTGGGCACTATTCACCCTGAGTAGCAAAGGGAGTCGCCAATGGAGACACCACCATCTGCTGAACCACAGGTGGATTCGCTCCCCCTGGGACTCATGTCATGTTTCCATGCATTGAGGCTGAGAGTCAGTGTGACTTGGCCTCAGAGACCCGGGTGCCATTTCCAGCTATGCCCGTGAGGTGAGGTAAGTCACTTCATCTCTTAGATTGCATGAAGAAGAGACTGTCTCACACGGGGTGTTTGTTAGTGCCTAACAACAGGGGTCCTGATCTCAGTTGGGGTATCTAGGTGCTGCTGCAAAATAGGCGAAACAGAGCATCCCCCCAGATGCTCAGGCCCCCAGCCAGCAGTGCCCAGTTTTCAAAGCAGTCTGGTTGCCTCTGTGGTGGGGAGATTTCAGTCACCTTGCAGAGTCCCAACCTTCCTGTGGTGGATGCCCTTCAGCAGGGTCTGTGCCAGGGAGTGAATTTACAAATTAGCCAGTGGGCCAAATGGTTCCAAGGTTTTCATTTGCCTGTGTGTATATTGGGTGACTGGTCAACGTTCTCCTTTATGTGTCACTGTATTTTAGCCAGGGGACTTATCATGTGCAATGTAGGAACAGTTTTCAACCGTCAGATTTACTCCACGTCCGACTCATATTTGTCTTCCTACCAACAATCCTGACCCTTTGACATCCCACCTGACTTGCAGGAAGGGAATGCCTGTATTTTTCTGAAGCTCAATATCCCTTAATGGAATTCACTCTGCAGGGCAAGGAATCCCCTGTAAGACAGTCAGGCTTGTAAAGGCTTAGGACTGTACCTAGTCAAAACTAATTTTTATCAAGGAGCAATGTCTCATGCACATGGTGATAATACTGTGCTCATGATGTGTTCATCCACACCTGCCCAGCAGTTAAACACTACATAAGAACATAAGAATGACCATACTGGGTCAGACCAAAGGTCCATCTAGCCCAGCATCCTGTCTTCTGACAGTGGCAAATGCCAGGCGCCCCAGAGGGAATGAACGGAACAAGTAATCATCCCTTGTCACTCACTCCCAGCTTCTGGCAAAGCATGGGATTTTTGTGGAACTTTGAACATCTCAGCCTTAAAAATATTTTGTAAAAACCAGATAGCTCTAAGAATGCCCCTCTCTAACTTAGACAGCCATAAAACAAAGGAAAGAGATGAACAGTTAGTGAGAAAGGTCGATGAATAGATTTATCTCCCCTTATCCATTAAATTCTAGTTCTCAAAGAATGTGCTAACCCCTCGTTATTTAGGAAGCAGGCAACTGGAGGTCAGAAGCCCTGGGTTCTATTCACAACTCTACTGCTGTAGAAAAATCACTTTGATGCTCTTAAAAATCTCTCTTTAACCTTTCCATAACTTAGTTTTCCTATCTATAAAATAGGGATTATCACACAGTCCTTATCCAGTTGTCTAAAGTGCCTTAAGCTCCTTAGAGGAAAGGCATTATATATGCAAATTATTATTAATGTTTAGTATTTGTACATAGCTTTAACTTGCTTAGATCTTTTAATAAATGTGTCAGCACACCATGTGGTACACCAAAGATGGCTTTGAAGACTTATACCAATGATAGATTACTGCATCTCCACTGAATTGATCTGAGTTACTTCCGATTTCCAGGAAGTTGAAGAAAAGACACAGTCCCAGCAATTCCAAACCTGACCAAATTCACTTTTGAGTTGTTGTTTTTTTATTTGCACTCCAACTTTTTTTCCTGACAAAATTTCAGACACAATAAAATGACAATAAATACAGATCTTACATTAAATGGTACTTATACAGCCTAGAAAATTACAATCTGAAAGCAATTTTGGATTTTCGCCTCTCTTTATGATGATACAGTATATGCCAGTTTGTGCATATTCCGCTGTTTGAACCATCAAAAAAGCTTGTAAATCCAGATTACATTTTAAAAATATTCATCTAGTCCTGGAATTTAAACCAGAGTAAGGGCAAAATGCGCCACCTCCAAATTATCTTATCATCTTTACTGACATATACATTTTTTCCACTGACTTTTATTGACAACCAGTTTTGATGGGTTCTCTTTTTCACTGGCATCCAATACATTTAATGACAGCTGGCAACCCAGTGTTGACATAGTGATAGGATCTGATATGACCACCAGTACTTAAAAGTAAACTTTATTTTGGATGTGATAGCTGTTATCAGCTTAGGCAAATATCCAGTCCTGATGTATTGTGCCTACCAGACCTAGGAGCAGAATATCAAACTCCTGACGTCTGTACTGAGTTTTCATTCAGGGAAACTCTCAAAAGGAGGGATGTTCCCCTTCCTCACCCCACTTATCCGTCTAGGTACTTAGCTGGCACTCATTGCTGTAACATCCCCAGTTGATAAATGAAGCACTCAGACACAGGGCAGATTCCATAATTTGTCCAAGATCGCACAGGATATCTACGTCTGAGTCAAGAAATAAAACCAAGTTTCTCAAACCCCAGTTTGACCCCTATCGAGTAGACTGTTTTCTTTCTGAGCCACCTCCCCCAACATGCTATAAAAACTCCATGGCCCACTTGTGCCACAACTTTTTCTCTGCATATAAAAGCCAGGGCCAGTGTTAGGGGGTAGTAAGCAAGGCAATTGCCCAGGGGCATCATGCCACAGGAGGCCCCCTAAAGCTAAGTTTCTCAGGCTTCGGCTTCAGCCCCAGGTGGCAGGGCTTGGGGCCCCGGGCTTTGGCTTTCTGCCCTGGGCCCCAGTGAGTCCAATGCCAGCCCTGCTTGGTGGATCCCCTGAAACCTGCCTGTGCCCCCCCAAGAGGGGCCCAGACTCCTGGTTGAGAACAGCTACACTAGACCATCCTTCCTCCACACCTGCACCCGTGCAGCAGCATCTGATGACACAAATAGCTCATAAGGGTTAAGATGCCCCAGGAAAGGCACCACAATGGGCTGCGATAGGCAGTCTTATGTTGCCCCTACCTTGCAACCTTTTGTGTAGATGGCATGTTGGGGATGTGTCAGGAGCTGAATGAGGCATGGCTGTAGTACATGCTGCTACAGCTATTCTGGACTGTGCTGCAGCCCAGAAGCAGCCCTGAGGAGGCTGGCATAACTTAGAGCAGCCTTGCAGGCTGCTCAAGCTATGCCAGGCACTGTTTCAGCTCCCAGAGCAGCCCCAATATTGGGATGTCACAAAGGTGCCTTCAAGTTATATTTCCCCTGGTCTGTCCCTCTGTGCTACACCTCCTGGAGGCGGAGCACAGAATCTCAGCCCAGGAATTGAAGGACTGACTACTAATGTAGTGGGGACTGTAAAATTCGGTATTTTATTTATACAGAAAGCGCTTGTACAACTATATATAAAATGTCCTCTCTAATTCAAGACTACAGTCTGCTCTTTGTGGTACTTACATAGCCTGCCTGAATCACTCTAATATCTGATCACCTCATGATCTATTTATCCTCACAACTCCTCTGTGAGGCCAGGCCGAGGCATGTCCCTATTTTACAGATGGGGAACTGAGGCACAGAGAGACTAAAGTGACTTGCCCACAAGTCAAGTCTGTGGCAGAGCAGAGAACCGAAGCTGGATCCCAACCAGCAGACCATCCTTTTACCCTCTTCTGCATAGCCTGCCCCATTCCCTGGGACAGGCCCAGCAGAGCCCTCATAGCACTGACACACACGTGTATTTCTGCAGCAAGTTAATGCCTCTCCTTTTTTGCTAGGCACAGACTCCTAGCAACCAGACCAGGTGCTATTCCCATCGGGGGTGGGGGGAGGCGGAATTTGCCCCAGGCCCTGGGCCCCACAGGGGACCCCATGAGAATATAGTATGGAAAGGGCCCCTGAAATTGCTTTGCCCCAAGCCCCCTGAATCCTCTGGGGGGCCCTGATTCCCATTGTAGATAATGGCAGTTATTCTTTATATTGCTGTAACACTCCAAATGTGCTATCAGCTTTCTAAACATCGAGGAAGGCTAAACCCCTGCCCGGAGGAGCATACGCTCTAAAATGACAGACAGATGAAAGCTGGGAGGAAAAAGGATAAAACATACACATAAATGTCCCGGTCCAACAGAGCACTTAGGTATGTGTGTAACTTTAAGCACGTGTATTATCCTGTTGAGGGCAGAGAATTGGTAACATACTGGGGTAGAACTCAGAAGTCTGGTGGCGTAGGCCTGGGTCTGCCACGGATCTGTTGGGTGAATGTGGCCAAGTCATGGCTCTCTTTGTGCCTCAGTTTCCCCATCTTTAAAATAGGGCTAAAAACACTGACTTCCTTTGTACAGCACTTTGAAATCTATTGATGGGCAGCGCTATGTCATTTTCAATTACTTGTCAGTGCATCGTCAGTGGGAATTCCCATGTGCTTAAAGTTAAGCACATGCCTAAGTGCTTTGCTGGATTGGGGCCAAAGGAAGATGGATGAAGACAGGCACATGGCTTGCTAGTTACTTGTTTGGTGGAGTTTTTTTCATTGATTTAAAACTTAAACACACTAAGATCTCCTCCTCCATCCTCCTCCTTCCCTATTTCAGCCCTCTCCCCTTGCTCCCATGCCAATTCTCAGCTTCAGTTTAAGTACCCTTGTGCCCCAATCCTTCTTGGAGATGAGAAGTTTCTGATCTGAGCCTGGTTTGTACATATGGAGCCCAGTTCTGATTTGGTGACAGTGATGTACATCTGGTGTAATATCATGCAAATCAATTTACTTTAGATTTACATTGGGCCAGCTGCAGTGCCCAGTGAAGTCCACAGAAAGATTTGCAATGACCCCAGTGAATCTTGTCCTCTAATACCACAATTTGGCCGAATAACTCATGATTTTTTACTGACATTTGTACCAGGCCTGTGGCTAATTGGCCATTCTTAATAGCTTCTCACATATCATAAAGCAGAGGAACACGGCTAAAGTCCATCACTTCCATGAGTAGGCCACAGCCAAATCAAAGCTTCTGTGATGCTTTTACAATGGAAGATGATGGCTATCTAGTATGAAACACTCCTTCAAAGTCTCTTTGAGGAGAGTCAACCGGCCAGCATCCAGCCGTATTTAACTGGTGCCATAAAACACTAATAATAACAATAATGCTCTGTCCTTCACACTAGAGGAGATGACTTCCTTTCACTTTAAACCTATGCTGATTGCATGCTATTCGCACAGTCAGCAATTTCCAAGTCTAACCCTCTGTGTGTCTTGCGTGAGTACAAATGCATGACTGAGCTAGTTGGAAATGCTCATATCAATGGTTTTAGTAGGTGCTTGTGCCACACCAAATGGTGGGGGGAAACCACACTGATATGTATTACCAAATAGACAGATTCTTTTATTGCTGCTTCATCTCCCTTTGCAGTCTACACTTTATGTCTGAGTGGAACGCAGCTGCTTTGGGAGGTTGTCAGCCATATGAATTATTCCTTGACATTGGGCAGGAGGTTTAAGTACATAATGTGAATCACTTGATTGATGGCCTCTTTGATTAACTGTGCAGTCAGGGTCCCTGCTGTGCTGAAATCCTGTGGCTGCAGCAGCCCTGGCTGGCTGGAGGATTCAGGGTCAGTTAGACTGTAATCAAATTTGGCAGCCGGCTCAACTGCCACATTGCTTCTTCCTCTTCCAATGCCTCCCCTTGCCATTCCTTTAAGAGCTCAGTCATCCCTTCCTCTATACACACACTGCTTTACGTAGCAAGAAGGAACATTTTTGCCTTTTGTAAGCTGCCATATTTTGCTTTCTGTGACACTGGTGTAACTCTGGATTAAGGCAATGGAAGTCAATAGAGTTACTTTGCATTTAAAACAGCAAAATATAGCCCGGCACTTGAATGCTAGGGATGGTCAACAATTTTCCATCCAAACTGTTTTTCAATAGAAAATTGGGTTCAAGATTAAACAACACTTTTTGTAAAAGGTGTCTGCTTTTGGTGGAAAATTTCAACTTCTTGTTGAAAGACGAAACCTACGAAAAGTTAAATGTTTTGGCCAAAAATCAAAATTTTTAATTCAGAAATATCAAAATGTGTGAATACCATGAATCACCCCGACAACCCAGCCAGTGTCAGATCCTTGTGCAGAATGGGAGATGTAGTCTGGTCAGGGACCCCAGCCCAAATGATGAGAATAGGGGTGTGAAACAACCAAACTACAATGCCCATGAGGGAAGGCGGCAATGCTGGTGGATGCAATTTAACAAAATGTTTCATTTTGGCTCCACAAGCTGAACTCTTTGGATGCGGGTTGACCATCAAATATTGTGTTTCTGTTTTCCTAATGGAAACTTTTAGTTTTCAGATGAAAGTTTTGGTGTTTGTGATAAAAAATCAAAAATATCTGGAGGGCGGGAAAAAGCCATTTTCTGACCAGGTGTATTTAATACCTCTCTACGTCTGTGACACAGAGATGACTTATTGTTACTCATGGCTGAGTATGTCCCATGGCCCTGATACAGCAGAAGCAGCAAAGATCTGGGCCTTCCTCAATGATTAGCAGAAAAGAATAATCTGATGCAGGGAGAACTAAAGTCTTGGTCCTATTCCCTTTAAATTAGGTTTTTTACTTCAGTGGGAGCAGATTGAAGCCCAAAGTGTGCAGCTCGTGCTGCTTAGGAGGAGAGTTATAGCCTCTGCTGTGTTTTCTAAAAGAAGGACCCAGATACATATACCCTTTGGTGCCTCCATTATTGTATATCAGTAGCTATGTTGGAAGGGCATTATTCCACCAGCAGTAAAATAGTAACAGCAAGAAACGCCTTAGTTAATTGTTTCCCAGGCACAAACGCTGGAATAAAGAACAAGCTGCTTAACGAACATCAGTGGAAAGTTGGGAGCAGTCGTTGTGGCTCCACAAGAGCAAAACAATTTGCTGGGTAGACTGGCCTATATTTGTGGCTCTCTTGCTCAAACGAAAATGATGCTTGGAGTGGCTCAGGCAAGATCGCCCTGAAGGATGCCACATTTAGTAAAGAGAGAGCGGCATCTTTGCTAAGAGTACAGCAAGTGGCATATAAGCCTCGAGCCTCAGCTGGTTGAAATCAAGGGCACTGCATTGATTGACATTCCTTGCAAACATGGCTGTACATGTGTCATTGAACATATTTAGGACACGCTTCAAGGATGCCACCAACACAACTTCCATGGCGAGTAATAATATGGACACCAGTGGAAAGAGAAAAAGAGGGTGACCTAAGGAAACATTACGCAGAACAATAGAGAAAGTGGCCAAATCCATCAGCATGACACTCAGAAGCCTGAACAGAGCAGACAAGACCAAAATAAATAGCAGAAGGGTGCAGGAGGGTACAGGATGGGAAAGAAGAGGTATAATGATCTCCAACACTCTGATGAGCAAAGGGGAGTTAGATCAGGCAGATCTGGTTTGGGGGACCAGTAAAGGGATGCTGTCTCCACAGTTTTGTGCCCTTTCCCTGATCCTACAGATAGCCCACTGAGAGTGCACATTGGAGATCAGGCTCCATGCATGGAAAGAGATGCAATCAGGATCACGGGAACTCTCTGTGACAATGCTTTTTATGGAGACAGGGTGACTTGGTGGTTGGGAAGGGCAGAAAGCAATGACATCATGGTTATGAAAGGCGTAAAGAACATAAACAATGCAGAAGCACCAGGCTTCTGCATGGATAGCCTTGGCCTCCATGGACGATCCATTTTGCTCTTGGAGATTTACAGATTTAGGGAGGCCCAACCCCTCAAAGACGAGGATGCAGAGGTGGGACAAAGATGAAGAACTGAGACAATCCTGTCAGGTTTCAAGCCATTGTTCCCTGAGAATCAAGGTATTTCAGATATGCATTTAGATCACTTAGCCACGCCTTCCTTTAGTTACCCGGAAGATAATGCTAGTGATAACTTTGTAGCCAGCTCATTCAAGGAAGAAGGGGAATCTTGTGGCTAAAGTATGGGCCTGGGAACTGCGAAACGTGGATTCTACTCGTGCATCTGACATAAACATCTTTCTCCCTAGAGGAGTCATGCGAACACTCTGTGCCTCAGTTTCCTCCTCTGTAAAATACCTAACATGGGGGCTGTGAACTGATAACTGTCCGTAAGCACTTGGATGAAAGATGCTGCAAGGAGACAAAATATTATCTGTTTCCTTATTGAATTATATCAAACCTGACTGCAGTCGAGTGAATCTACCCTATGCATGCGGACAGAATGGGGGGCTCTGTGAGAGGTGCCTGTGGAGCACCAGGGGAGAATATCTGAGAAACAGCTGGAGAGGCTGCAATCCAAACCCACCCTGTAGCTGTCAAAACAGGAATAAGGGCAGGAGAGTCCAAATGGTGAAGCGGGGGTTGGAAAGAGCAGGATAAGCGACAGTCAGCCGCCCTTTCAAATAATATAAACAATCTGGCAAGGGGGCGGGGGAGTGGGAGTTGAGCAGAAGCAAATTAAAAGGATAATTAGAGGAGGACACAAATGTGGAGTTGCCGAGTATATTTCAGCCCATGGAGCTGGGAATTTCAGATGTATTCACAGCAGACGGATGGTGAAAAGAAAAAAAACCCAATCAGTCCTTTCGCATTGATATTGGGGTATTCGGGGTGGGGGGAATAATGAGAAGACAAGCTTAATAAACAATGTCTTGAGAGAAGGACAGAGAGTCAGAGTAAAAAGGAGGAAAGGCTGAAACTACAAACCCAGAGTGGTTGAGATAGCTCCAATGGCATTTGTAGTTTGGACTCTATTGTTGTTGGAAGGTGGACTGAAGGGAAATCCTAGAAAGAAAAGACAAGATTTTGTGGGACATTATATTTGCTTTCATACAAGTGGAGGACATTATTTGGAACTTGAAAGACATTATTGTCCTGGAGTCACAATTACACTCCCATTTTTTATGGGAAGGAATTAAGTTGCTTCCCATTTCATGGAGCATCTTACTCCCATCCCAGTGGTAGATATGCTGGAGCAGGGTTTCTCAAACAGGGGTCGCCACTTCTGTAGAAAAAACCCTGCCGGGCCGGGCCAGTGTGTTTACCTGCCCCGTCCACATGTCCAGCCAATTGCGGCTCCTACTGGCCACGGATCGCTGCTCTGGGCCAATGGGATCTGCTGGAAGTGGCGGCCAGTGGAGCACATGGCTTATGAGGAGAGGCTGAGGGAACTGGGATTGTTTAGTCTGCAGAAGAGAAGAATGAGGGGGGATTTGATAGCTGCTTTCAACTACCTGAAAGGAGATTCCAAAGAGGATGGAGCTAGACTGTTCTCAGTGGTAGCAGAGGACAGAACAAGGAGTAATGATCTGAAGTTGCAGTGGGGGAGGTTTAGGTTGGATATTAGGAAAAACTTTTTCACTAGGAGGGTAGTGAAGCACTGGAATGGGTTACCTAGGGAGGTGGTGGAATCTCCTTCCATAGAGGTTTTTAAGGTCAGGCTTGACAAAGCCCTGGCTGGGATGATTTAGTTGGGGATTGGTCCTGCTTTGAGCAGGGGGTTGGACTAGATGATCTCTTGAGATCCCTTCCAACCCTGATAGTCTATGATTCTATGATTCTCTACCTTACCAAATACTGTGACCAGCAAGTGGGAAGGGGAGAGGGAAGACTGAGCAAGTGTAATTTTCTCCAGGGCTGGACTCACTGTCTGAGGAAGGCAGTACCTTTGGCAGAGACGGCCCTAGATGGCGAATCGGGGCGATGGCTCCGGCCCTCATGGTTTGAGGGGCGCCATGGGCCAGTGCAATTGGCCGGTGCCATATGGGTGGTGGGTGAACGGCTGGCTGGGGGAGGCTACCCCTAACCCTGCCCCTTCCACCCAAGGGAGAGCGCGCTGGGAGGGAGAGTGCATGTCGTCGTCATTGCAGCCTACTCATCCCTGGAGCACCGGGAGGGAGAGTGTGTGATGCCACAGCCTCCCCAGCCCCGGGAAGGCGGGCGGCGTGACCCCGGCCCCCTGGAGCCCAGCAGCGTCACCAAATTGGGATCCTGGGGGATGGAGTGTGAGCAGGGCCACGCCTGGCTCTTTGGGGAGGCACCGTCCCCGGCATGGTCGGTCCCTGAAGTGACATCACTTCCAACCCAGGCCCAGCACTCCCCTAGAGACGGCCCTGCCTAATGGATTGAAGATTTTATTCCTCAGTATGATTTTGTGCATGGTTATATATTTTGATGTGAATTTTTTACCTCTGGACATGTCATGTGCATTTCAAAGTAAATGCGATTACTTGCTCAAGTAAGATTTTTCTCTTATAAAAGGATTCCTGTATGTACAGTGGCCACCATGGTACATAATCCTTAATGAACATGATGGGCAAATACACTCCAGGACTGTTCAATGCAATATGGTGACCCCTTTAGTCCTGGAATTCTTACAGTCCATTCTGGTAAGAAAATAAAATTATATGTAAGGATCTTGAGGATTACAGTAATTAGAATTCTTTTTTTTCCTGCTTGTGTATTAGTAAAGAGAATAGTTCATATAGAAATCTTTACTCAAGATATTATAAACGAATCAAGAGAATACAGTCATCTGCATAGCTTAACTTGGTATCTTTCCGTGTCTGAAAAATAAGGAAATACTAGTTAGTGTCTTTATTATCTACTAACACTTTGTAACTAGAAAAATATGACGGTCAATTAAAGTTTGAAAGAAAAGTTTTCTTTTCTAAATGGAAGGATCATATATCATGTGGGATCAACATTGGTGTTAGAGTAGCAGAAATTTACTGCGTCACGTCCCTGCAGTGAAAGTTTGTGGCTAGATTAATGTTCCTTTAGCTGGCACTAAATCAATTTCATACATATGCTCGTATTTTCACCAGACTGACACCCTGCAAAGGCTGATGTTTTGTAGGAGCAGTAGAAAAATCAGAGGATTTTGCTCAAGTCATATATATATATATTTATATATTAGTCCATGATATGCTTCATGCTTTGTTTTCTACAAAAAAAGTCTTGACATTTCAGTCAATGTTAGACAAGTCACTCCACATTATTCATGGCTTGAAATCCACTTGTTATCAGCATGCCTTCAATAAAGCTGAGGACCATCTATAGTTACCTATGTAATCTGAATGAAATTGGAGTTTGCTGATTCTTGATCCAGTAAGTTGAAATAGCTCTTTGTAGATACAAATGCATGCTAAAAAAGTTATCAGAAGGAAACCACATGGATAAGGCTGTCATGTCTATTATAAATACCTTCTATGTAACAGTGACCTGCATCACAGTTAAATACATCCATGGTAATCAGGGCCAGCTCCAGTGTTTTTGCCGCCCCAAGCGGCAAAAAAAAAAAAAAGCCACAATCGTCGGCACTTCGTCGGCAGGCCCTTCCCTCCGAGAGGGACCGAGGGACTCGCTGCCGAATTGCTGCCGAAGAGCCCGACCTGCCGCCCCTTTCCGTTGGCCGCCCCAAGCACCTGCTTGCTGCGCTGGTGCCGGGAGCTGGCCCTGATGGTAATTCCCACTACATCAGTGAGAGAAGGTCAGTCACCATTAAAAAAGGGACAATGGAGAAGAACATAAGAACAGCCGTACTGGGTCAGACCAATGGTCCATCTAGCCCAGTATCCTGTCTTCCATCAGTGCCGATGCCAGATGCCTGAGAGAGAATGAACAGAACAGGGCAATTACTGAGTGATCCATCTCCCATTGTCAAGTCCCAGCTTCTGGCACTCAGAGGCTTGGGATCATCCAGAACATGGTGTTGCATCGCTGATTGGATTTTCAAAAGCATAATGAAGTTAAGCACTCAAGTCCCACGGTAGGTCAGTGGGCACTGGGCACCTCACTCCCTTACGTGCTTTTGAAAATCTCAGCCATTGGGCCAGAACCTTAGCTGGTGTAAATCAGGGTAATTTAATTGAAGTCAATGGAGCTATATCTCAGTTGACATCAGCTCACAGAGAAAAGTGCTACTTTGCATGAGCAAGGCTGACAGAATCTGATCCTAAACAAAGGGCCTGATTTGCTTCCTGCTGGAATAAAGCAGGAGTAAGCCCTCTGAACTCAATGCAGTTACAATGGCAGAAAGCCAGGGTAAGCAAGAAGAGAATCAGACCTGGTATTCACCGATTGCTAGAAGTACGGAGATTAGGCATTATCAAGCCATTTCCAATAGTAAGTACAGGGCTGTTCAGTGGAACACTGCAGATACTGGGGTAACCATATAAATGTATCTCAGCTAAAATTATACATTTTCCAGTCTCACCAGTGTACAGGGAAGAAGATGGAGTAGTTTATATGTGTCTGTATGAAAATCAGTGGTCAATGCTGGCTTTTTAGGGATGACACATATTTGACATGATGTATTTATCTACAGGATCAAATGGCTGGAAGAAGAAGCTAGACAAATTCAGACTGGAAATAAGGTGAAAATTAACAGTGAGGGCAAATAACCACTGGAATAACTTGCCAAGGATTGTGGTGGACTCTCTGTCACGGGCAATTTTTAAATCAAGACTGGATTTTTTGCCCCCTAGAAGATGTGATCTAGTTCAAACAAGAATTTGTTCAGGGAAGTTCTACAGCCTGTGTTATACAGGAGCTCAGATGAGATGATCACAGTGGTCCCTTCTAATCTGAAAATCTGCTCATATGACTCTCATCACTGTAAGATTTGATCACCTCCCCGTCATCGCTGGAGTGTAGCCTCACGCTGTTCCTGTGAGGTAGGGGAGCATCATCCCAATGTTATAGATGACAGGTCGAGGTGCAGGGCAGGCGAAATGATTTGCACAAGTTCACATGCATACTCTGTGGATGAGTTAGCAATTGAACCCAGGTTTCCTGACTCCGTGGCCAGTGAGTTGTTCACTAGACCATCCTTCCCCTGATTAGTTCCTTTGAGCTGTACTGATTTACACCTGCTCACACACTGGCCATTATATTTTTAAGCTCCGTTCAGAAATCATAGAATCCTCCTATTTTGCTTTGGAGGAGGTATCTTGTTTAACAGCCTGCACGTCTTCATATGTCTTTTGTTACTCATTTTTTCAACTCTTTGTAATCGGTTTGTAGCAGGATAGTACACAATTAAAGAATAATTACCAGGAGGGGACTTTTTTTCTGACATTTGAAGCAGCAAAATTATAAAGTAAGAGTTGGGTCAAGAAGGAGTCTATCTATCCATTAAGCATTTATCCTCATAAATTGATTGAACGACTTGCTTTCAGCTATGGGTAGCAGCACTGAGTGGAAACAGGGGCCTTTTACATATGCATTCATTCTGGAAAAATCAAAGTGAAAACTAATCAGAGAATTACAAAATATGGTTCCGTTTTTAAACAATTTCTTTTTTTTTAACAATTGTTATTTAATTTCCAGTACAAGGCAAATTACCCAGGACCACAATCATAAATAAAAAGCTGACTTTACAGAAGGCCCGAAAGATTGTACAGCCCTGATAGACTGCTGATTTCTTTCCATCTATCCTTCTGTTAGCAATGTGCTTGCAACAACTAGTATTCTGCCTTACTTAGCTCCACATGCTTTATTGGTCTGAGGAAGGGTTTTCAAAATCACCCGGGGGGAAGGGAACCTCTAAACCTTGACAGCTACACAATACAGTGCTTTTGTTTTGTAGGTTTTTATTTTGCAATATGTGTTGTGTGTTGCATCCATTCATTCTTCAACTGTGCTGTGCTTTGATGTTTTATAATCTAACAATATAAGAAAATAAATGTTGAGCATTATATTAGTTTCAGCCTTCCTTCTTTGTTTTTAAAATGTTCAGTGTTTTATTTCCTGTTACTCCCTCTTTTTAAACTTTTGTTACCATCTCAGACCCTTTTCCCCTTGTTCCCCAGACTCTTTTCTTTTTGCTAATTTTCCTAAATTTCTGTCTGCTCTGTGTCACATTTAATTTAATGCAGTATTCATAACCATGGCAAAATGAACATCCATCCATTGTTTTCATGTGCATGGTTTGCAGCAGTTTTCATAAATAAGGATTTAATTAAAGTTGCTCATTTGTAATTAAAAATAAGAGAAAAATTTCAAAAAGCAATTATAATGGGCCAAATTCTGCTCTTAGGTTATGCACTGTAACTCCACTGAATTCACTGGATTTACTCCAAATTGACACCTGTGTGAGAGAGCAACATTTGGAGCAATAGATACAGTAGTAGTAATAATAATAATAAAGCAATGAGCTGGTAGCTAGATTACAGGCAATAATAAGTCACTCAATATTTTCATTTTAAAAAGCTCACATGCCCTCACCTTCTTTGTCAGTGTTTTTCAAAGGTTCATTATTCGATCTTTCCAGGATTTCTATTTTAGAATGCTAATGAACAATCAAACACACAGTCTCAGGACCCTACAGCAACCTTTCTAAATAGGCACATTCACACTGGAAAGGCAGCAATTCTGTGCAGCATCACTAGGGCTGGCAGGTACCCCATGTATATGAATGCCCTGTGAACTTTGGATCCACAGCTGGTGTATATCAACTTAGCTCCATTGGAATCAATGGGCAATGAACTCAGTGGAGTGACACTGAATTACAAGAGGCAAGAATTTGCTCCAGTTATCCCTACTAGGGATAAACTACGCCAAGTTGTCTGTAGAACGTGAACTATGGCTCCTGTTTGTAAGTCCAGCCCTGGATTACTCCTTTGTAAAGATGCTCTTGAAGGCAGCCCGGGAAGCAGCCTTTTTGCAGGTTTGGTAGCGCGGACAGCTCCTGCCCTGTGCACTCTCTGTTGGTCCCTGGGTCTTGGGTGGGCACTTTGTGACAAAGTGTGACTGTATGCACAGAAATAGCACTCTGGGAAATTGGACTGGGGACCTTCAGGGCCAAAAACATAAACCGGTATAAGCATAAAGGTATAAACATGAGCTGGTATGAGGATCTTAAAGGGATATTATAAGAGCTGAAGGGTACAAAATGTTTCTGGCGCCATCTAGCTGGGCCCATAGGACCTGATCCACAGCTCATTGAAGTCTATGGAGCCTCTCACTCATAAGTGGGCTTTGAATCAGGCCCATAACTAGCCTATACGATGTTGCAAATATATCATCATTTCCCTGTCCTCCCACCTCCCCTCCCTCCTATTTGTTACGCTTCCTTGTGTCATGCCCAGTTTGATTTGGGAGTGCTTTGTTCCAGCTGGGCCTGACTGTTATAAAAAGGCAGTCAGCTGCGAACCAGCTGAGCAGCGAACAGCAGAGAGGCAAACAGAAGGAGTTCGCCTGGAGAGAGCTCTCAGAAGGAAGAGACCATGGATGCTGAGCGATCTGCCGTTGTGACCTGCACAGGATGCGCCATGTTTGTCTTCCTTCCACAGGATAGAAGCGACTTTGTCTGTACAAAGTGCAAGCTGATCTCCATCTTGGAAGAGAAGATTCAAGGTCTGGAGAAACAGATATCAACCCTGCGTTCCATAAAAGAAAATGAGGATTTCCTGGATAGACGTCAGGATCAGCTTCAGTGGCCACAATGTTCTGAAGATTCAGAGCAGACTACACAGCGGGGACAGAAGGCCAGCGAGGATAATTGGCGGCATGTGACTTCCAGAAGAGGAAAGAGTACCAGAAATGTCCATGTACCAGTAACACAGATGCAGGTGAGCAACCGTTTTCATGTTCTCTCCTCAGGTACTAGTGCAGAGAGTGGAGTGGATGATACACCTGAGGGAACAGAGCAGAAGGAGACTCCACTGATTGGAAGGCATGAGATGCACCGTCCTAGGGATGGGGGTTCCACCACCACCACTCCCAAGAGGAGGAGGAGGAGGGTGGTAGTGGTCGGGGACTCTCTCCTCAGGGGGACTGAGTCATCTATCTGCCGCCCTGACCGGGAAAACCGAGAGATGTGCTGCTTGCCAGGGGCTAGGATTCACGATGTGACGGAGAGACTGCCGAGACTCATCAAGCCCTCGGATCGCTACCCCTTCCTGCTTCTCCACGTGGGCACCAATGATACTGCCAAGAATGACCTTGAGCGGATCACTGCAGACTACGTGGCTCTGGGAAGAAGGATAAAGGAGTTTGAGGCGCAAGTGGTGTTCTCGTCCATCCTCCCTGTGGCAGGAAAAGGCCTGGGTAGAGACCGTTGAATCGTGGAAATCAACGAATGGCTACGCAGATGGTGTCGGAGAGAAGGCTTTGGATTCTTTGACAATGGGATGGTCTTCCAAGAAGAAGGATTGCTAGGCAGAGACGGGCTCCACCTCACAAAGAGAGGGAAGAGCATCTTTGCAAGCAGGCTGGCTAACCTAGTGAGGAGGGCTTTAAACTAGGTTCACCGGGGGAAGGAGACCAAAGCCCCGAGGTAAGTGGGGAAGTGGGATACCGGGAGGAAGCACAAGCAGGAGACTGCAAGAGGGGAGGACTCCTGTCTCAGACTGAGAAAGTGGGACAATCAGCGAGTTATCTTAAGTGCCTATACACAAATGCAAGAAGCCTGGGGAACAAGCAGGGAGAACTAGAAGTCCTGGCACAGTCAAGGAATTATGATGTAATTGGAATAACAGAGACTTGGTGGGATAACTCACATGATTGGAGTACTGTCATGGATGGATATAAACTGTTCAGGAAGGACAGGCAGGGCAGAAAAGGTGGGGGGGTTGCGTTGTATGTAAGAGAGCAGTATGACTGCTCAGAGCTCCAGTATGAAACTGCAGAAAAACCTGAGTGTCTCTGGATTAAATTTAGAAATATGAACAACAAGGGTAATGCCATGGTGGGAGTCTGCTACAGACCACTGGACCAGGGGGATGAGGTGGACGAGGCTTTCTTCCAGCAACTAACAGAAGTTGCTAGATCACAGGCCCTGGTTCTCATGGGTGACTTTAATCACCCCGATATCTGCTGGGAGAGCAATACAGCAGTGCACAGACAATCTAGGAAGTTTCTGGAAAGTGTAGGGGACAATTTCCTGGTGCAAGTGCTGGAGGAACCAACTAGGGGAAAAGCTCTTCTTGACCTGCTGCTCACAAACAGGGAAGAAATAGTAGAGGAAGCAATAGTGGATGGGAACCTGGGAGGCAGTGACCATGAGATGGTCGAGTTCAGGATCCTGACACAAGGAAAAAAGGAAAGCAGTAGAACAGAGACCCTGGACTTCAGAAAAGCAGACTTCGACTCCCTCAGGGAACTGATGAGCAAGGTCCCCTGGGAGAATAACATGATGGGGAAAGCTGGCTGTATTTTAAAGAAACCTTATTGAGGTTGCAGGAACAAACCATCCCGATGTGTAGGAAGAAAAGTAAATATGGCAGGCGACCAGCTTGGCTTAACAGTGAAATCCTTGCTCATCTTAAACACAAAAAAACAGCTTACAAGAAGTGGAAGATTGGACAAATAACCAGGGAGGAGTATAAAAGTATTGATCAGGCATGCAGGTGTGAAATTAGGAAGGCCAAATCACACTTGGAGTTGCAGCTAGCCGGAGATGTTAGGAGTAACAAGAAGGGTTTCTTTAGGTATGTTAGCAACAGGAAGAAAGTCAAGGAAAGTGTGGGCCCCTTGCTGAATGAGGGAGGGAACCTAGTGACAGAGGATGTGGAGAAAGCTAGTGTACTCAATGCTTTTTTTGCCTCTGTCTTCACAGACAAGGTCAGCTCCCAGACAGCTGCACTCTGCAGCACGGTATGGGGAGGAGGTGACCAGCTCTCTGTGGAGAAAGAAGTAGTTTGGGGCTATTTAGGAAAGCTGGACGAGCACAAATCCATGGGGCCGGATGCGCTGCATCCGAGGGTGCTAAAGGAGTTGGCCGATGAGATTGCAGAGCCATTGGCCATTATCTTTGAAAAATCATGGCGATCGGGGGAGGTCCCAGATGACTGGAAAAAGGCTAATGTAGTGCCCATCTTTAAAAAAGGGAAGAAGGAAGATCCAGGGAACTACAGGCCAGTCAGTCTCACTTCAGTCCCTGGGAAAATCATGGAACAGGTCCTCAAGGAATCAATCCTGAACCACTTAAAGGAGGGGAAAGTGATCAGGAACAGTCAGCATGGATTCACCAAGGGCAAGTCATGCCTGACTAACCTAATTGCCTTCTATGATGAGATAACCGGCTCTGTGGATGAGGGGAAAGCAGTGGATGTGCTATTTCTGGACTTTAGCAAAGCTTTTGATACAGTCTCCCACAGTATTCTTGCCAGCAAGTTAAAGAAGTCTGGGCTGGATGAATGGACGGTAAGGTGGATAGAAAACTGGCTAGATGGTCGGGCTCAACGGGTAGTGATCAATGGTTCCATGTCTAGTTGGCAGCCGATATCAAGTGGAGTGCCCCAAGGGTCGGTGCTGGGGCCGGTTTTATTCAATATCTTCATTAACGATCTGGAGGATGGTGTGGACTGCACCCTTAGCAAGTTTGCAGATGACACTAAACTGGGAGGAGTGGTTGATACGCTGGAGGGTAGGGATAGGATACAGAGGGACCTAGACAAATTAGAGGATTGGGCCAAAAGAAATATGATGAGGTTCAACAAGGACAAGTGCAGAGTCCTGCACTTAGGACGGAAGAATCCATTGCACTGCTACAGACTAGGGACCGAATGGCTGGGCAGCAGTTCTGCAGAAAAGGACCTAGGGGTTACGGTGGACGAAAAGCTGAATATGAGTCAACAGTGTGCCCTTGTTGCCAAGAAGGCTAATGGCATTTTGGGTTGTATAAGTAGGGGCATTTCCAGCAGATCGAGGGATGTGATCATTCCCCTCTACTCAGCACTGCTGAGGCCTCATTTGGAGTACTGTGTCCAGTTTTGGGCCCCGCACTACAAGAAGGATGTGGACAAATTGGAGAGAGTCCGGCGGAGGGCAACAAAAATGATTAGGGGGCTGGAGCACATGACTTACGAGGAGAGGCTGAGGGAACTGGGATTGTTTAGTCTGCAGAAGAGAAGAATGAGGGGGGATTTGATAGCTGCTTTCAACTACCTGAAAGGGGGTTCCAAAGAGGATGGATCTAGACTGTTCTCAGTGGTAGAAGATGACAGAACAAGGAGTAATGGTCTCAAGTTGCAGAGGGGGAGGTTTAGGTTGGACATTAGGAAAAACTTTTTCACTAGTAGGGTGGTGAAGAACTGGAATGGGTTACCTAGGGAGGTAGTGGAATCTCCTTCCTTCGAGGTTTTTAAGGTCAGGCTTGACAAAGCCCTGGCTGGGATGATTTAGTTGGGTTTGGTCCTGCTTTGAGCAGGGGGTTGGACTAGATGACCTCCTGAGGTCCCTTCCAACCCTGAGATTCTATGATTCTATGATTAGCGTGTAAGATTTTGGGGGCAGGCACTGTGTTTTCCTATGTGCCTAGCTTAATGGGACTCAGATTTCTGACTGGGTCCTCTGAGTAATATCACATTATGGGGGAGGGGTAGCTCAGTGATTTGCGCATTGGTATGCTAAACCCAGGGTTGTGAGTTCAATCCTTGAAGGGGCCTTTTAGGGATCTGTCTGGGCATTGGTCCTGCTTTGACTTCCTGAAGTCCCTTCCAATCCTGATACTCTATTTTATAGCATAATATTTGAGCAAATAGTTGAGGCTTTACCCTACTCCCAGAAAGGCTGTGAGGTGGCAGATAACAGTGCAGTATCCTCAGCCCACAGGAATTGCTAGCTTCTTATACAGTATGGTGACGGGAAAATGATGGCTGGAACAATTGTTTATGATACGACTTTGCCTGGCTGAATGGAACAATACAGATTCCAGTAAGAAACTTCCAGCACTGCCTGTATGTGTGGATGCCTGTATATCCAGTCACAATGAGATGAAACAAAGGTAGGAAATGCCGGGCTTCTACTGTTAATTGAATTGTCTCATTAGATTGACCTCCCACTTGGTAAGGCAACTCCCATCTTTTCATGTGCTGTGTATTTATACCTGCTACTGTATGTTCCACTCCAGGCATCTGATGAAGTGGGTTCTAGCCCACAAAATCTTATGCCCAAATAAATGTGTTAGTCTCTAAAGTGGCACAAGGACTCCTCATTGTTTTTACTGGTACAGACTAACACAGCTACCACTCTGAAACCTAGGCTTCTAGTAGGGGACAGTTATCACTCCAGTGGTTCATAGAAGACCATGGTTGGAAGGGACTGCAGACAGTCATCTAGTCTAACTCCCAGACAGATTTTTACCCCAGTTCCCTAACTGGCCCCCCTTGAGGATTGAATTCACAACCCTGGGTTTAGCAGGTCAATGCTCAAACCACTGAGCTATACCTCCTGGCTCTCAGCCTTTTTTTTCCCCTATCATCCCTCCTCCATCTTAAGACCCCTCTCCCTTCTACCTAGGGACTCCCCTCTTATTTAACTATATGGTAAGGGAAGGCTGATTGCCTTCCCTTACCATATAGTCACAACACCCCTATTAAGAATTCCTGCACTACTCAGATTACCTACAGCATTAGGGAAGTCGTGCAGGCTGGCAGCCAAATCTTCACGACATCTGGGGCTCTGACACTTGCCAATATCCCAAAAATGATTAGTTAAGTTCTCCCCTGGTACACTGATATCACCACAGTTAAACTGGTGTTAGAGAGAGCAGGATCTAATTCAACATCTTGAAAGGCAGTGACCCATTTGGAGAGGAGTTTATTAAATAAAGTCCCACCTACCCGTCCTAGCAAAATCCAATAGCTCTAACTATAATACTTTGCTATTTAACTCCTCTGGTTAAGGAAGAAAGGATGGTCTTGTGACTAGCAGGTTTAGGAGCCAAGAGATGTAGATTCTAGTCCTAGCTCTGCCTCTAATTCAATATGGAGCCTACAGCAAGACCTGCTTTGTGCCTCAGTTTCCCCATGAGTACTATGAAGTAGAGTTGGGTGAAAATGGGTTTCTGGTCCTGTGACTATTTTTGAGTGATTAATTTCCGCCATCTCCCCCCTCCCCATCTTAAATTGGTTTGAAAATTCAAAATCTCAAAAATATTTGCAAACCCAAAAAAAAAAAAAAGGATTTTTTTTAAATTTTGTTTTGATAGTTTGGAGATATTTAGTTTCAGTTTCATCCTCTCTTCCTTTAACCCCTTCAGCCTAGTGAGCTTAAATTTTGAAACAAAAAGTCACTTCAAACTGGAAAACCAAAATATTTCATTTTTAAAATGTCAAATCATTTTGTCTGGACAACTTTGAAACTTTTGTTTTACTCCTTTTTTTTTTGTCGGGCAGTTTGTGGAACCTGACCCTGTTTTGCAGTTTTGGTTTAGAAGAATCAACATTTTTCAATGAAAAGAACAATTTGTAGAAAAATTCTCAACTGGCTCAACTACAGAGGTCGTAGTAATTATACAGCTCATAGGAGCGTTGTGAAACTTGCTTCATGCATTCAGGGCTGTACAGTGCTTCGAGATCCTTAGATGGTGAGTCTATGGAAGTGTCAAGTATTATTAATAATCTCAGAATCCATAACTCTTTTTTCCTGTAGAGAGTTAGCCCTTCCAAAATATTGATACATAAGATTTCTTGGTATCTTTTGAACCCAGTGACTGAAACAACCATAGGGACACCTCTTCAGCTGGTGTAAAATTTCATAGCTCCAGCAACAGCAGCAGATGTTCTGGCCCCAGCTGAGGATTTAATGGCTCATTTTTAGCTTTGTCTCCTATTCCTATTTAGTATTCCAGCAAAACCTCTCCTTTAAGGTTTATAGCTAATGAACTAAAACAACTTCATTTCCCATAGCCTGCAGTTTCATCAAATGGGGTGGAATCAAACCCAGCACAATGCTTAAAATCAAAGCTTAGAAGCATGCAGTGGTTGGATGGCTCAGGGGACAGCAAAGAGTCTAGAGAGTCCTTTGTGAGATAAAACCAGGTTGATCGTGCCTGTGATTGAATGTTCAATTTAAAATACATATATATAGTTCTGTTTTGAGCCCTGCAAAAAGGAAAGCATTACTGCCTAGTGAATAGAGCCCTGAGTTGTAGCACAGGAGATCTCAATTGCTGGCTCTACTGCTGGGTGATAGTTAGAAAGTCATATCATTCCCCATGCCTCTGTTTCCCCTTTTGTAAATACGCATTATGATACAGACCTCCATTGTACAGAGCCTTGAGAACTGATGAAAAGCACTACATAAGAAGTCAGTATTATTATTAATTTTTGGGGGGTGAAATTGTGTTCCTATTTCTCAGCCAGCTCCTGGGTTAAATCTTCGCCAGATGAAATTTAATGACAAGGTTCCCATTGACTTCAGTGGAACCAGGATTTCACCCCAGGTGTAACGTCCAGGAATCAGGCAGGTCAAAGGGCAGCCCCAATCCACGGTCAGAGTTCACATAAGGGGTGCGATTGGCAGGGGATCCAATGCTAGGGAAAATATGGTAAGGCAGCTGGTGTGGTCAGGTGAGGTGGCAGGGTCAATGCATCTAAGTACTAACTAGCAGGCGACTTGCTGCTCAGACAAGAGCAGCACTGAAGTAGAAAGTTTATATATAGTTACCAACCAATCCGGGTCAAGACCATGCTGCCAATCAGGAAACAGGTTGCAGAACCCTAGAAACTGGCCCTCCCAAGTCTGTGAATTCCCTGGTACTCTAACACATTGGTGTGGTAAGACAGCCAAAGCTGCTCCCCAAAAACCCAGCCCACCTGGGTTTGAGATGAGAGTTTGAGACTAGTGTCAAGACACCTTCTTTCTATTGAAGATTGAATCTGGAACCTGTAGATCTGAAAGTGTAACTCTTTACGGTTTGAGCTAAATGCCAAAGTTCTCCCATATAGCAACAGTAGCCAACTCAGCCTCTGAATGAAGCACAATAGGGGATATATAACACATGCTGAACAGTGGGATATACAGGCAGTCATGATCACAATCAGCACTTACCTTTACTGGCAGTCTGATGAGGGGGCATGGAGTCTGAACAGCTCTATAGTATTTTTGCTCAGTGTATATAAACCCTTAGTGGGGATCTGTGCACAGAGTTAGGAGACGGGAACTCCCGAGTTCCAGTACTAGCTCTTAAATTAAGTACTTTGTTCTATTACATACATTTAGTAATATTAATTTATGTAATAATAAAAAGATCATTATGAAAAAAGTCAACAAATCATAGTTATAACAGACAACACAAGGTTTCTGATAAATTTATGAGTAAAAATGAGTGGCATATATTTTAATGAGGTACACTGAAGCAGCATGTCTGAAGTCGTATGCATTTACACTCTTCCTACCTGCCTGTCATCTTAGTTTCAATTGGACAAGTTATTATTCCTAAAAAATTGTTGTTAATAATGATGAAAAGCACTGTCTTGCGGAATTATCCAGTCCTGCCCAGAGAGAGCTGCATTTTAGCAACTGCTGAACTGAAATAATCTTTTTATATATCCTCTAGGCTGAAATAACCCATGAATGTATATTTTATACTGCGATGAGCACTCTGGGATCCTTCAGAATAACAGGTGCTAATGTAAGTTACAGTATAATATTCATAGCGACAAAACAGTAGCAGTAACATTTACCCCAATTGTAAGTAGATTAGAGGTGATTAGAACTACACTGTAATAATGCTTTGAAACTTGCAATAGTGATAAGAAAAAATTCCCACCAAGCATTTGAAATTAAAGATATTAATCTAATCCTCTTTCCTATTGCCTCCTTATATTTTAAGTGCCAGATGTTCTGGTCTGCCAAATTCACTTTCTGCTGGTTACTCAGTGTAAACTGAACTTAAAATAACAGAGATCAGGACTGAGAATTCCTCCTGTGCAGGGGAATTTTCCACTAGCATAAAGCTAGCTGTGCCACAGCCTGTGCATATCTGCTGTATAAGGACTGGAGGAGGAGGAGGAGGCATGTTGGAGAGGGGGCATCGGCAGAGAAAGGCATTGCTCTGCATGATTCTTCACAACCTGCAAGTCCCGCTGGGATCTCACGCCAGTGATGTAAGTGAAACACTTTCACTTTTAGGTGTTGGCCACTTAAAGGTGAAAAAATGTGACTTCTAAAAAAGAAAAATAACTCTTTTATAAAGCAAAATATTCTTTCTCTCTTTTTAATTCCCCCCAGCCCCCCCCACTTTTCAAGGGGATAAAAGTAAAAAAGTGGAGGGCAGGTGGGTATTTTCCCACAATTTGAAATGAAATTGTTTTGAAAATCTTGAGAGAGTTTTCCCTAAAATTTTAGAATTTTTTTAACGTGGAAATCATTTTTGTGTGTGAAAAAAGCTGTTTTGATGAAATCCCATTTTTCAAAACAAAAACAAACAAACAAACACAGACACACACACACACACACAAAAAACACTTTCCCCTGAACATTTTTCTGAGAGTTCTATTTAGCACCATTCACCCCAAGATCTTGAATGGCTTAATGAATGTTATGTAAACCTTACAACACCCTGTGAAGTAGGCCGGTAGTAGTAAGTGTGAGCATTCTGATTGGCTGGATGAGGTGTTTGATGATATCATAGGGAAACACCACAGATGAGAATGTAATTGAAGGAGCACAAGGTGAACCAAGTAGAGTCTGGTCATCATGGAAAAAACCTGCAGCCACAATGGGTAAAATGTTCAAAAAGTGACGGCTGCAAAACTGACCTTGGCAAAGCGCCCCCTTTAGGAGCTCTGTGGGGAAGAGCAAGTGTGTGGGTCCAATTGCCCCCAACTCCACGAGCACTGCAGGATGTGTCAATCTAGTGGAGCTGGTGCTCAACCCTCTGACCACAGTCAGCAAATGAGGTTAAAGAAAAGCCCAAAGGAAAAGAATGAAGCTGCCTACAGGTTTTCTCTCAGGATAGTGGGCTCTGTTACATCAGAGGGTCTTGGAAGTATCAAAGTTCACTGGGTCTCCAGTTCAAGTCTCAGTCTCTTTCTCCTTCTTCCACTCGGGGGGAATCTCTCTGTGTCTTCCTTTTGCTAGGGCAGAGGCTCTGTGGGCTGTCAGACCTCTCTTTGGGAGCTGGGGAGCTCAACAGTCTGCTCCCTTCCCAGGATTGCCCCCACCTGATTCTGAGTGGAGTTCTCACCTTTTATCTTCTCCAACCCTGGCATGGTTTACAGGTGCAGAGAGGGGGCCCCACTCCAGGCCAAAGCATCACCTTAACCCCTCTATGCTGGAAAGGAGTTTATATGCCCTGTCACGGTGCCTAAATCCTCTTTCAAAAGGGACTTTGGAGTGTAGCTGCCTTGAAAGTCAATGAAAGTTAAACTCCTAAATCATTCTGGGGAAAAAAATGGGACTTAGGCTCCTAAATCACTTAGCCATATTTGAAAATGTTACCCAATGTATCTTTGTAGTCCTATTCCTGCCTGAAGTAATCCATGCAGGAACCAGAGCCACCCAGAATATGGATAAATTGGTCTTCCTATGTTAACATGAAACCATTGTGGGGAGGAAGGGGTACAGAAGCAAAGAATGGCAGGATTTGGCTCTCTAAAGTATGCATTTATTTGTGATTATCTATAGATTTCTACATATCCCTGTGTATAGAGATGCAGAGTTTAGTAGAATTTGTTTGCATCTATTTGACTTACTGCAGAGCTAGTCTCATCTCCTATCCAATATAAAACTGTCAGTTTGTCTGTTACGCGAGGACACCATTTATTTTTTCACTTGTGCATGGTTAAATCATGAATGATTTTCAAACAGCCTTTAAATCTCTCTTTCTCCAGTTCTTTGGATTCACAGATCCTGTGTTGGGAATGGCCCAGGAAAACCTTTTCATTCTGCAACAGTTTTCATCCATTGCCATTAAATGATCATTCCTTTCAGAGGTATGCAGACAAAGAGAAGTTAAGAGATAAAGTTTCTCATTTCCCAGAGCCCAAGTACAATACACCTAATGCTGACTCCAAAAAGGCTTTTAATAAAGCTTTGTGGGATTAGAAAAGGGGTAAAAAAGAAGTCTGATTATATCAGAATCGATTAAGTCTGCTGTAATACTCATTCTCCGTTGACTGACTTTTATCTTGGAATGAGTTTCCATAAAACAGGGTTTAAAACAAAGTCTAGGAGCTTTTAATAAGTGAAACCTCAAAATTGCAACTGTTCTTCCTTGATTTTTACAGAAAATGAAAAAAAAATATGGCAGGAGAAAAAAATGCCTTGTGGTCCCTTCTAGTAAAGCCATTATTTTGGCATTTTTATCACTGTATAAAGCACGGCTTGGGTTTCTTAATATTCCCTGATCTATATCCCCCCCGCCCCGCCCCGCCCCCGTTTGCATTCTCAGATGTAGGTCAGCCTTTCAAAGTGAGGTTGCTAATTCTGTTCAGAGGCTGAGTGCTATTTAACTCGCATTTTCACAGGAGGCAGGAGGTGTTTCATTGTTGTCCGGAACATGACAGTACAATGCACCTCTCATAAAAAATACATTTTCTCATATAATGAAACTCAAATTCCCAGGCGGTGGTGGCGGTGGGGAAACCAATCCTCCCCACCCCCCTAAGCAACAAAGAAGCCTCCCTTTCACCAAACCATTTGGCTTTGAATGATGGACAAATGAAGGGGATTTGTCAGTTGCATAAAAGCTGGTCCTCGTTCTCAATAGAGAATTCATTTAAAAACATGTACCAATGTGATTTACCATGTAGGACAACCTTCCTCCCCTCCCCCCGCTATTTATTGCAGGAACATAGGAAAGGCCAGACCGGTTCAGATCAGTGGCCCCTTTTGCCTGATATCCTGTCTCCAGTGACCACTACCAAATGCTTCAGGGTGCAAAGGCCTGCCTGTTGGGCAGTGAGGAGAGGGCTTGCCGATAGGCAGAAATTTCTTTCTACCTGCCATCAGTGAGATAATTGACTGACACCCTGATGCATGATGGACAGGTCCTATTGTTTAAAAAGGTAAATACCACGCGTCTGATTCAAAGCCTATTGAAGTGAATGGGAATCTTTCCATTGACTCCAATAGTCACTGGATAGAGCCCTAAGTTAAATGAGTTGCTGTGTGCTCTCTCTTTCTCTTGCATTTTTCTTCTCTCTCTCTTCCTCCTTCCCCCTTGCTGCTGGGCCCCATGGTATCTAGGTACCAGTTCTACATTTGCTGGAGCAGTAGAAGCAGCATCAGCAGAGGGCTTTGGGACCCTCTTTGTGGTAATTGCAGCATGAGTGTCTTCCTTGAAGAAGCCCTAGTGGTGTTTACTTCCTTTCCATTCTGTCCTTCCTGGAAGCTCTCAGAATCATTGGAGATGGAAAGCATAGCCCTGTTTTCCTCCTACAGTGTTTATAGCATTTGGAAGTTGGCAGATGTGGTTTTAATCATTCTAAAGCAGGGATGGCCAAAGTGCTTGTGGGGAACATGGCCAAATGTGCCCCCCCGAGTTTTGTAATGTGGCTGCCCTCATCTAGATGACCCTGATAAAGCCCATAGGGAATAACCTGAGGGCACTTGGATCACAATGGAGCAGCACATACTGCTGTGTGTAGTATCTTTCGGATGCACCTTCATAATAAGGATGCAAGTGTCTGCAATCTGCTCCATTTACATAATGTATGTGCAGTCCTGGCAAGTTACCAATCAGTTTGGTTCTAATTAGGGCAAAGGTCTAGACCCCCCCACTTCGTGGCATGGTTGCCAAGTCCTAGTTAAAAAATAAAAATTGGTCGGAGTGCCTATTTCCTTCACATGCTCTAATGTAACTCTCTGCAATGCAGGTCCATGGATCATTTCGTAGGATGATGCCCCATAATTGAAAGAACTTAAAAGGATGCTATCTACCAACCTCAAATGCAATCAGTTGGTCCTTAGATGATGTATCCTTAACTATGTGTGTACATATTTCCCATTAACTTTAATAGGGACTAAGCATTAAAAACAGAGGTTATTTAAGCTTCTAGTGTCTCCTTCTAGAATAATCAAGTGGTTAAAACATTGGCCTTAAACCCCAATAGGTGTGAGCCTCTGCAGGTTTGAATCCCATTTCTGGTAGAGGTGTACTGCTTTTCCTTGACCAACCGGCACAAAAATTCAGGTTGCTGCTTCTCTTTTCTGTCTTAGATGGTTTAGACACTACAAATCCTGCATCTTGGCTGGGGATTAGACTAGCTGACCCTTGTGGTCCCTTCTAACCCTATGATTTACACTGATTTTCTCTTCCCAGTCCATGTAAGCTTTGGCTTTTTATAGTGAACCATTTAGGAGATGCTCATTGCCCCTAAACACTATGGTGACTAGAGACACTGGAGTAACTAGGGCAACTTTCTCTGCTGGTGTAATTCCACTGATGTCAACAAAACAATTTGGTCCATTGAGAGAGAGGATGAAACAAAAATCAGCCCTGGTATCAGGACATGCATCTCCATAAACATCAGAGAAGTTGTGCCTGCTTATGTGAGGGTTGATTTTTGATAATAGTGTATAACATGGTAGAGCTGGGGAGGGGGAGAATAATGTGACCTGTTTCCTCCTGAGGCAACAGTGCAATTCAGTGTGAGGTGGTTTCTCATGGCTGTGCCATTAGCAGTCAGTTGGTGTCCTGACGTACAGCAAAGCTCACTTTTCATCTAGGGTCACCCAGGGCAATGGGCTAGAAAAACCTCTGTGACAATTCCAGGAAAAGTAATGGGAAAACACTCCATGCCATAAAAAAGAGAAAGGGGGAGGAAAACCAATAAGAAAATACTTACTGTACCAAAGTGGCAGCATGGGGAGGTGAAGTGAGTCAGAGGGAAGGTGAGGATTTTCTTACCACAGACATTTTTCATCTGTCCCTCTCTCTACACACAAATAGGCTTGTGTGTCTCTGTAACGCAGGAGTTCATGGCTCACACTGTACAGCAACCACAGTCACTGGGACCTCGTGGCAACCCAAGGGGTAGACCTCAAGTCCACCTACTCTGAAAGCCCAGGCCCCTACTACTTGCACTAATGGATGATATTCAGCTGTGAGAGACACAAGGAGGTGGATTTATAGACTACTCAGCTCCCACTGAAGTTACTGGTTAAACCCTATTTGCCACAGGCGGTATCAGAATGTAACCCCCTAATCCCAGCTGAATTTAGCCCAGGATACATAATGTCCTCTCCCCATCGCCCGTGAGAACTGTATTGATTGTAGTTTCTCTGCTAGATATTCAGCAGGTTGTGATGAGCTCAAAGAATTCAGAGAGGAAAATCATCTTTGCTGGATGTTTTTCCCTTCCAGGAAATGCACATTGAAACATACCATCCCCTCTATTTCCACGAGAGAAATTGATATTTGGGGGAGGGATCATTCACCTGTAGTAATAGAATTGATTGTTTGTATTTTGTATAATTTAGAATAAAAAATAAAGAATAATGGATAATAATGCAGCATGTGTTCAGTAATAGACCTTTGAGGTCACCAATTTGCTGTAGGTTTAGCATTTTAAAATAAGTAAAAGAATGCCCTGATTGTTTTCTTTTGCATTGCAATTTGATCTTCCTGTTCAAAATGTTTTGTGTAAATTAATTCTGTTTTGTGTGTGAATGAGGAATGTGTGTGTTAAGAGATAAGCGTGAAGGCCGCCGCTGAACCAGATGTGCAAGGGAGGAACTGGAGACAGACACAAGGGCACCAGGAGGCTGCAACACACCCCTATTAAAATGTCAAAAAAGAGCAAATTAATGACTCTAAAAATAAGACAGGCCCCTGTCAATGGGAACAAAATAGCTTTGATCAACCCCAGCATGGGATAACTCCCTAAAAAAGTAATTAAAAAACCAAAATAAAAAATAAGAAAAACAATTAAAAAAAACCCCAAGCACTCGTCAAACAACAATTGATCACAGCATGACGGTGCAGAACTCATTGGTCCCAATGAAGGAAAATCACTGTATAAACAGGGTGCCTTGCCATGAAACTTTGGGTTCATCCTGCCAAGACTTCCCCAGAGCATCGTGTCGCGACTGATGGAACCCGGCTCCTCCCTACCGGTGATCAACCTAGCTGGCCACTAGATGGAGCCGGACTCTGAACTGGTAACTATAACATCGATGGTTGGGACAGCGTGTGTGTGTGTGTGATGTGATTGGATGCATATGCTAATTGTTGTGTCTTCAATAAATACGGCGTATTGCCTTTTCCCCTGAAAAAGATCCCATGTGCTTCTTATAAGCATAACATTTTTGGTGGAGAATTGCCAAACCTGTCCTGGACATTGAACTCTAATGGCCGTATTTTCACCATTTTGTAATGAAGTTGCATCCACAACAACGTAAATGCATTGCCACAACAGTCGTTGCACAACTGTACATGCAAAGTGTGCACTCGTGAACACAGTCAGGTACTATTTGCCAGGCTGCTTAGAAGAGTAGTTGTGCTGTGGTTGCCACAGCAAGAAAGGGCTGGCAACTCTGTGTAACAGGGCACTGGCTGTGCCTCCACAAGGCACATTTATTTAAGTGGCACCAATTTGCAAAAATTCCTGTTTGCATGTGCACTTCCCCATTTTGTAGATGAAAATGTGTGATTTGCTCAAGCCTGTGCATTCTTAAGTAGCAAACTTGGAGAATCGGGGATGACTTTTTTTCATAATATATTTGACTTTTCCAACCTGATTTAGCATAAGTTGGAGGGGAAAGGAATGGAGTAACAGAAAGGAATGGAATGGAGAAACAGAAAATAATGGAGTAACAGAAAGAACCAGCTAAGTAGCTTGACCTTCAGGCAAGCAAGTAAAAGTTGTCTTGCAATTTCAATTTGACATATCCACTACAGGTGTCTATTAAAGAGTTGACTAATCCTCCAGAGGGCAAGGAGTGATGAAAAGAGAGAGCATGCTGGAGATCAAGAACTGTTGGATTCACAAAAGCCTCTGTCTGCTTTTCTAATACAAACACAGACTGCAACAGATGGCACTTGAGGTCTGTTGCATGACCTCTTGTTCTGTCAGTGAGATTGGAAATCCCAACTGTGATTAGCACATCTCGTAGTCCTCATCTCTAATGAACATTGGCTCCCTAGGGAGAATATAATACCTGAGAAACTGACATTGTGGAGCTGACCTATCAGGACAGGTCCAAATTATTATCCTTCATCTTCTCCCCCAATTATTTCACGTTGCATGTATCTTCTTTCCTGGTCCTACCCTGACCCTTAGCCGTTAGCACAATAATGATGTACTTAAAGGCCTAAAGACTACAGCACAGAGAAAAGTCAATTATAACTGAAGAAAAGTTGCAAGGAGAAGGGGAAGGCGTGGATATTTCTGCTTTACCGTTAACCCATCAGAAAAATCCACTGAGCAAAGAATGCTGCAAGCAATGGAATCACACCAAAAACACTTCGGTGGTGCACACTGATCTAAGGCTGAGTGGTTCTATCTCCATTTCTGTAATTTCAGACTTCATTTCAGCTACGTTATTCCTCCTCCGCCTGACTATGTTTTTGTATATTTCCCCTGTCTCTTCTCTGAAGAGGTGATTGTTGTGAATAGTGGAGAAGGTTGAGTGCCTAACTGAAATAAAGGAAAATTAGTTTTTAAGGAGAGTAAATTGGATGGAATAGGACCCTTAAGGATAACAAGCTGGCAATAATTCAGTGTACTCTTCCTGTGCTGCTCTTGTTTATTAAATATTCTTATTGACTTCTGCTTCTTAGAACTCTATGTTCTGTAGTGTACTAAATTACAGTAACTGAATATTCTGTCTGCATATGCTGACTGGTCATTTGAGAGATGAGTGTACTTAAGAAAGAAATATTTTCCTTTAGTCCTTATATCTTTGAAATGCCTATTATAAAGTGCACTTCTGTGTAGAGGCTTTAGTTTTTTTCCAAATGAGCTTTTATGATATATTTGGCACTGTAGCTTTTCTGTATTTCCTAAGGAGGACCCTCTGAATTCTCTCAATTTACTCTTCCCCCCTCCCCGGTCAGGGGTAGAATTAGGGGGGGGAAGTTCTTGGTACTCTTCCAAGCTCCACCCACAAAATAAACTCCACCCACATAAGAGTTCCGCCAACTTGAGCTTGGCTCTAGCTCACTGGGGCCTGAGTTTGCTCATGGGCCTTGCTAGGGTTCTTGGGATCAGCTCTTTCTTGTGTGAGGGAAACATTTAAGTGGCGGTATTTCAGGGCACTCACCTATCATCGGTGCCACCTGTTGGCTGGGTGCAGTGCTGCAATCTTTACTGCTCCTGGCACCCCCTGTAGGTTATTGACCTTGCTTGGTAGGTCATCAGTGGCTCGGCCCTCCAACCAGGTGACACAGTCTACAAAGGACAAACCCCTTCCGGGATAACAAAAGTCCAGCTGAAAGTCTAGACAAACATCCAAACAAATGATTCTTCTCTTCCTCTTGGCTTACTCTTCAGTGTGCTTTCTAGGCTCGGTTCTCAGCCCCTTCTGAGCTATCTTTAAGTCCCTGACTGCCCTTTAAGAGAGAACTTACTCCCAGGCTGCCTTCCCTGGAGTGCCTCTTGCAGTCCCTCTTGCAGTGTATCATGATACACTGAAGTTCCCAGCTCTTTACCCCGCCCCTGGGCCCTGCAGAGTTCTTTGCTCCTTTAGCTGAGCACTGCCCCCAAGGCTTTCTCCCTGGAGACTCTTTATCTTCACAAGTTCGCACTGCCCCAGCTCTTCAGCCAGGTCACCTCTCGAGTTCAGTCCCCTTCCAAGGTTGCAAAGCGTTCAATAAAACTGTCTGCCCTGACTAGGGTCTTCAGTCCTGTGTCCGGGCCCCTTAAACTCCAGGCCTTTACTTTGGCTTTTAAACTAGCCAAGCCCCCCTTTCTTCAGGGCTCAGGCCACTCCAGCACTCCTTAGCTCACTACTCCAGGTCCCAAACCAGAGACCCTCTAAACTGCTGCTTTCCCTGAGTGTCTTCATCTCTTTCCATTGCCTTAGGGCTGGAGCTCTCAGCTCCTCTGGTTCCTGGGTTTAGCTAATGCAGCCCATCGGGCTCCCTTTGGCTAGTGCAGAGCACCCTTCCTTGTCTTTCTAGCCCCAGCCAGGAACTGACCTGCTTAGGCCCTGCAACTCCTTTTATCTGAGCCTGCTGGGCTCTGATTTGCTGCTTCCTGGAGGCCCGAACTCTGCTGCTTATTCCTGAGGTGGGGTGTCGTAGGACCCTGGGGCTTCCAGCAGAGGTCCTCAAAGTGCCTGGTACACCCCATCACAGGTGTCATCTCTCAAACACCACCCACCTTTGACACCGAAAGGAGACGTCATTCACAGTAAGCGGTGCAGAGCTGTGAGCCTCCCTTTTCTTTCTGATAGGTAGGATGAAATAGTTGACAGTGCTGACATTTAACTGATAATTACTAGGCACCTGAGTTAATGCCTCCCTGAGATGAATGAGGCAAGCCAGAGCTATTGTTCCAGGCTCTTTGCAGACTCCCATAGGCATTAGTTACACTTGGTTAACATTTTTGAGGTTTTCTTCACAGTCATAACAGCTACAGACTTCCTTTTAAAAAAATGAAAGCTGAGATTGTGGAGAACAAGACAGCAGCTTTGGAAAGACAATGGTGCATTGTGTTGCCATGTACTGCCTTAATCTGGGCTGTGCACCCAGCACCTAGTTGTTCTTAATAGCTTTAAATGGGAGACCTAGGGGAATTTATCCATGCAGGGCTTGATCCCTCACCACTCAGGTGGGGACTGTCACATGCTTTAGTGCTGGGTGAAAAATGATCAGAAGGAGAGTTTCTCTTCACCTGTTCTAGGTGTTTGCCTGTTTGAGAACCACTTGTATTGTTGCATGGAATAAAAAGCTGCATGTCAAGTGGGCTCTCCCCTAACCCTTCATTGTTTAATCTGCCCTTATCAAATCCTCTCTTCTCCTTTCCAAACTATTGACATCATCCTAAAAGATGTAGGTGCATGGAACTATTCACATAAAGAGAGATTTTCCTTCTCAAGTCCTAAGGAGCTCCAGAGTCAAATCCTGGCATCATTGAAATGGTAGTTTTGCCACTAACTTCACTGGGGCTAGGATTTCACCCTTAGCGCGCACACACACACACACACACACACACACACACACACACACACACACACACACACACACACACACACACACACAGAACTATCCATCTAAGCACTTGTACAGCTCCCACTGTTGGACTTTGTACCACCAGGGCCCATGAGAATAAATGAGGGCCTATAAGTACATTGCTCCACTTCCACACTTGTGGATGAGTTTGTATTGCTTGCTATATTGATAAAACAGGCTTGGGATTTTCTTCGGCCTTCTCAACCAATGGAGACCCTCAGCTGCAATTTACAGTATTCACAGAAACATTGGATTTTAGCATCAGAGTTTCCATGAGAAATATAATTGTGAATTGTGAACCTAGACTGTTCCAGAGTGAGATTATTTAATGCATTTAGGTGCCTATGGATGCAGATAGGACCTAGTATGATTTTCAGTTGCATCTAGGTGTCTAAGGGTTTCTCTACACAGGGACACTTAGGAAAGCTGATCTATATTAACTAAAGGTGTGAATAAAGTGAATTAGTCAAACTGCATTAACCTCCTGTGTGGAAATGCTCCTTCAGAAGTAAAATGGCTTAATTTGGTTCAGTTTAAGTCACTTTGCAAGTGAATTAAACTGAACCAAATTAAGGTGACTTTAATTCTGAAGGAGAGTGTCCACATAGGGGGTTAATACAGTTTAACTAATCCACTTTAAATTCACACTTTTTGGTTTGTTTGAATTAATTTTCCTGAGGGTATATCTTCACTACCTGCTGGATTGGCAGGCAGCGATCGATCCAGCGGGGATCGATTTATCGTGTCTAGTTTAGACGCGATAAATCAAATCCCAGAGTGCTCTCCCGTCGACTTCTCTACTTCAGCACCGCGAGAGGCACAAGCAGAATTGACGGGGGAGCAGCAGCAGTCGACTCACCACAGTGAAGACACTGTTAAGTCGATCTAAGTATGTCGACTTCAGCTACATTATTCACGTAGCTGAAATTGTATAACTTAGATTGATCCCGCCCCTCCACAAGTGTAGACCAGGGCTGAGTGTCTTTGTGTGGACAAACTAACTCCTGTTCACTTAATTAGTTAGGTGTCTAGGTGCTTTCTAAATACACATGCATAGCGACAGTACTGAATTCATTCCATTAGGATGACTCTCCAGGCCACTATGACCCCTGCAGAGCAAAGCAACATTCTCATGATAAATGCTCTTTGCTAAATACCCCAAAGGATGTCATTTTGCTGTATCACATGAGGAACAAACATTTCCTTGGGGAGGTTCAGTTTCTTGCATTTATGCCCCAGAATTATTCAAAGCAGAAGCTCCGCAGTGATGCCAACAGTTGGAACATAAAAAGCCAGAGAGTTATAAAAATCTGTTCACTGGGGCGGGGGAAACCAATTTACTTCACTTGTTAGCACTACAGATTGTTTTCCTCCCTTTGTGTTAATTGTTAAAAACTGAGATTGCCAGAGGGCCTGGGAACAGCCCGTGGGAAAAAATGGAAAAATTCCCATGGACTTCAGCGGGTTTCATATCAGGACAACAGAAAGGAAACCTTGGTCTAGACTCTAGATGTGTTCCATCTGACACTGGTTTGCTGTGTGTGCAGCCTGGGGCAAGTCACCTAACTGCTCTGCCTCAGGGGCTCTATCTGTTAAGAAGGAAGATCTACTGGACCAAACACTGCACACATGGAGAGAAAATGGGCCTAACACTACTTCTCTGTTGCAAATAGGGCTTGAAAGGGCTTCATTCAGTCATGTGGTGAAAGAACATAAGAACGGTCATACTGGGTCAAACCAAAGGACCATTTAGCTCAGCATCCTATCTTCTGACTATGGTCAATGCCAGGTGCTTCAGAGGGTAGGACAAGAACAGGCAATCATCAAGGGATCCATCCCCTGTCGCTTATTCCCAGCTTCTGGCAAAACAGAGGCTAGGGACACCATCCCTGCCCGTCCTGGCTAATAGCCATTGATTAACCTATCCTCCATGAACTTATCTAGTTCTTTTTTGAATCCTTTTATAGTCTTAGCCTTCACAACATCCTCTGGCAAGGAGTTCTACAGGTTGACTGTACGTTGTGTGACGAAATATTTCCTTTTTTTTGTTTTAAACCTGCTGCCTATTAATTTCATTTGGTGACCCCCTAGTTCTTGTGTTATGAGAAGGAGTAAATAACACTTCCATATTTACTTTCTTCATAGCTGTCATGATGCTATAGACCTCTGTCATATCCACCCTTAATTGTTTCTTTTCCAAACTGAAAAGTCCCAGTCTAATTAATCTCTCCTCATATGGAAAGGATGGAAGTGCTGCAGGAGTGCAAGCTACTGCTAATAATGCCTATGGCAATAGCATTACAAACCAGGGCTCTAGAAGCCTCTGCTTCTTCACCAATGCCACTTATCCACTGGGATCTTAGTGAGGAAGGCAGACTGCTCTTACTGTTAGCATTTGGGGCTCAGTGTTGAGCCATTTTACATGCTCACACCAGGAATCAAGGTGGTGTAAGGTACCACTCACTCCCTGATTCAGGCTACCCACACTGGCACTCTGCACCGGGGAGAGTACAGCCTCCCTGGGGTCTCTACTCTCCCTCCTGAAGACTGGGAACTGGCCACGTTGGGTTCTGGTTCCAGGGCTGCTCTTGAGCAGCATGGCTATGCACTGCCCTGTGCTCAGTCAGGGTGTGTGGTGAAGCCACGGTCTTGCCCTTATTTCTTGTGAATTACTCATAGTTTGTCACTAGTGTGCAGGGTGCTTCTACAAACCTTCCATGTCTTGTCAGTACGAGCCTGGCTTTGATGCGTTACCAGTTTGAACAGAGTCATGAACGAAATGGGGAAGCCAGAGGATGGACCAATCACACAATTTGTCAAGAGTGAAGATCTTTCTTTAGGTAAGGTCCTAAGACAGGGACAGCAAATGCACTGTGAGTCAGGACTGCTGGGGAAGTAGGCATTAACTGGTAAATCTGCTTGTATGTCCCTGACTCCAGCCAGTGCAGTTTGTTCTGGATCAGGGGGCAGTGACCAGAGGTTTGGGGGCCAGTGAAAAAGATGGTGTCTTGATCTTCTTCTGCTTTAATGTGTCTGTTGTGCGAGGACATACAATCCGAATCAATATAATTTGTACGTTTCTGTATGGGGAGACTTTGGCAAACCAGTAAAGTGCTTGAAACCACTATGGCTTATGGTTAAAGGCGACCTAGTCAGCAAGCTGTAAATTGGCCATTCAGCAGTCTCAGCTTGACCAAGGCAGGAGGGGAGGGGGTTTTGGGTGCCACAGAAAGGGCAGCTTGACCCCACATCCTTCCTGATAAGAATTGTGTTGAGGTTGCTGATACATTTTAGAAGAGCAGGTTGTGCCCCAGGAATGTCTCTTGGGGTGTCAATGCTGCAGGCTCTGGAAAAACCCACACCTGGTTAATCAACAATCAGAAGGAGCCTCTTGCTCGATCATTGAAATACTTACTTAACAAGGTTTCTTTAAAGGGACATGTCATTCTATTACTAATGTATAAATAAGGGGACTCATCTGGGGACTCTTTGGGACTGGTCTCTTCCTCTGGATGCATCTTCTGTTCCCCAGCAGCAGACGAGCTGCCTCTGTGTCACTCAAAAGCCACACTCGGCTTTGGTAATTATCAAGGGTTGGGGGTGTTTTACTCACTTGTTGCGGACGTGTGTAAGTGCTTGAGACTAGTAAAGGTTAGCTTTAAGTGAAAGCACTCTTGTGTTGTCCTGTTTGTGCCAGCCATCTGTCGGTCAGACGGCCATGTCTCCCCTGATTTATTTTCTGACACCTCCTCGCACAGAGTAAAAGTTACCAAGAGCTTTGAGTTGAAAGAAACCTGGATAATATTTTCTGATCATTATTAGCCTAGTGATGTCAATGTACAGTACACTGTGCCTGAGGGTAACTATGCTAAACCAATACCTCCCTATCCATTGTATTTCTCATATGACCCTCACCTGGGTATCTGGGCATCGATAAATAACAGGGCCGTTGCCTTGCAATTCAGCATAAAGAATAAAGGCACATATAGGTTCAGATGGATGCAATATATTAATAGATCAGACACTTGTGAGGTCTTTCTGGCTGAGTAGTTCATGGACCAGATGGACTTTGAGGAGTGGTTTGTAGTGAGGGCTTAGGATGTGACTCCTTGGGTGGGATGGGAGGTGGGAAAGCCCACCTTTTGAAGGAGATTTAGCACAAATGTGACACTGCCTGAAACAGAGAATCTGTTGCTTGGGCAGCACCAGGCTAGAGATCTGATATTTGGTGGATTGTGGGAAGCCAAGAAAAGTATAATGAATCAAAATAATAATAATAATAATAATTAATAAAGGTTTCAAACCCACAGCTGACATATGCGTTTCAGAGAGTCAGTTGCATACAGGTCAAGGCTATCTCTGGAGTGGGACTCCTGGTGCCAGCTGAAGATTCCAAGAGAGGGTGTTATTCACAAGGGGGTGGATCTGTCCTTTATCAATATCTCCAGCACACTCAGTGCAAACAAGCTTCTCTGCCATCTGTATAGGCATCTTGTTGCCTGAACAAACATTAAAAGAAAATCCTGCTTCCCACTGATTTCCTGCTCTTGGCACACAAAGGTTCAAAACAATGAAAGTGCCACATGGTCAAAAAGAAAGTGGGAGTGAGATACTGGACAATGCCCAGTGCCACCCCACTGTTTGCTAACTCCACGAGTGAGGACAACAAGTACTAAGGGAAGATGAGGTCTTTTGAACCTCAGGTCATGGGGATGCAGAACTGGAATGGAGCTCCTGGGACATCAAGTCCCGTCTTCTCCTGTAACAGGCAGCCCTATCATTTAATCCCATTCATAAATGTTATCATGTGCCAGCTTCATGCTAGTTCAGATGTTTGCTCCTATTGGGAGTTTGTTCCAGAATCTCCCTCCTCTGATGGTTAGAACCCAACTTCCAACCTAAATGTACTCATGGCCAGTGTATACCAATTCATTCTTGTGCTAGCATTGTCCTCTAGCTTAAATAGCTCATTGCCCTTCCTGGTGTTCAACTCCCCCCCCCGATGTATTTACAGTGAGCAATCATATTCCCTCTTAACCTTCATTGTGCTAGGCTAAACCAGCCCAGCTCATTAATCTCATCTCTCTGGCAGAGGGGAGCAATCGTGGGTGGCTCCTTTCACCCCGTGATCCCAAAGCACATTGAAGAGATAGGTAAGCATTGTCCCCATTGAACAAATGGGGAAACTGAGGCACAGAGTGAGCATGTGACTTGCCAAAGGGCATACAGCAAGCCAGTGGCAGGGTGGGAAAAAGAGCTTAGGAATGCTAACTTCTATTCAGTGCTGTCACCTCTCGAGCACAGACCCTGTCATGACACAATGGTCTCCATACTAGAGTTCTTCTGGTGGCTCCATTTGGTCCTGCACTTGCAAATGATCGGCCCTCGGGCAGATAGAGTTACGTTTCCCCTCCCCCCCACACACATTTTTGCTCTTCAATACAGAACTCACCATGTGTGGAGCCAAGTATCCTCAGATCCCAAAGGGACCTGAGGGGACTCAGCCCCTTGTGTGATCAGTCCCACCTGCATAAGGGGAGCAGTGAGGCTTGGCAATGGAGAATAATCTCCCTGGGTTAAAGGCAGTAAATGGGGTAGCTTGCAGGGCTTTTGTCTTCCTGGGCTTGGTGATAGGTGAACAGTTCACTGTACTGCTAATCAGCAGCATCAGCCTACATACACTCTGTTGGTCAGTTCTTCCCCACCCTCCCCAGAAGCACCTGAGTGACTCGAGCCGATGACGGTAGAAAGTTTGGGCTGCTGATGCTTCGGCATCACCACCTGGATTCTAGGCTGGGTTTCCACTGGGGAGCCCTGCAAAGCGAGAGCCTGCAGGAGTTACTGTGCAGTGGAGCCTGAGTGGCCACGGATTGGCTCCTGCCAGTATGTAAACCAGGGAGACATTACAGGGAGCTGTCTGAGCAATGATGCAGGCTATCTGCTTGCTTCTGCTCCATACCTTGCCTTACTGTGAACATTAGACTCCAGTACTTGCATCCTGTCTGTAACCTGCTGCCTCACCCTAACTTCTTGATATCCTGATGTGGCTCGACCCTGACTCTGCGACTCTTCTCCTGCCTGCAACACAGTGCCTGACCCCAACTTCCTGGTATCCTGACCCAGCTCGACCCCAACTCCACTACACACACCCCTGCAACTTGGTAACTGGTATGGTGTCCTCTGAGAGTTGGCTTCCTTTTAATACTGTGTAGCGTGCATAGCTAGGGGGTCATAAAAACTCAGTTTCCCTCTGTGAATGAGAAGCAACCCCCATTTGACGAACGCCGGGTCTCATACAAATGAGAGTGGGCAGCCTGAAATTTAGTAGGTTAGATCTCAGCTGCTGTCAATTAAAGTCGACTCTGATGTTAATGGAGACACGCTGTTGAACACCGGTGGAGGATCTGGCCTGGATCTGCTCATTCTTGTGTGTGCTGAATTTTGTGCAGTCGAGTTTGGTGCTTTCATCTTCCTGTGCTGAAGGAAGATTGCCAGGACCCGTGCTGCGCACAAGGGTTGAAGGCCAGATGCAAAGCCCTTAGCTGACAAAACATGGAGGCACTATCTACACTGCAGCTGGCAGGTGTCATTCCCAGCTGGGGTAGACCTACCTGGTGTAGCTCTGCTTGAACAAGGGCTCTAAAAATAGCAGTGTGATGGCAGCAGTACAGGTGGAGGATTGGGCTAGCCACCTGGGTACAATCCCATCCCACTGATCCCAGGTCCTAGGTATGCACTTGGGTGGCTACCCTAAGCCACTGAGCCACGCTGATATTCTTAGGGTGATACCTCGAGCACAGCTAGCACAGATAAGCTACCCGAGTTGTCAATTACTCTTCTCACCTGCATTGGAGACCTACCCTTGGAAAAAAATGAGCTTGTTTAAAACGTGTCCGCTAAGACATTTTCATTGACACACTTTCAAACACCACTTGGCAGCCAAGTATAGGAAGGGTTTTTTTAACACCTTTAAAAGCATGTTAATTGGTCATGGTCAACCCCAGGGGAGAGTCTTGAGATTCACCACAACCAGCAGTTAACTCCCACGATGGCTGCCAACTTGTCCAGTTCCCGTGATTGAGCCAGGGACCTTAAAGCAAGAGTCTCTACAGCTAGTGCTCAGAACCTAGGCTGTGCAGTGCTGACACAGCCATATTCTGTGTGGGTAAAGCATGGAGGGGGACACACAATGACTGGGGAATTACAGCTACACTGGGCAGTACCACACTTACGAGCAACACTCATTCAAAACAAGTTAGCTAACACCTTCTAAATAAACACCTTGTTCCCTAGACGAGGCAGCGCCTGAGGGACAACAAGCAGGCCATGTAGAAACACACCAGCAATTCAGGCCTGTTTTCCAGGAATAAATTAAAATGTGAAATCTTTAAAAGCTTATAAGAAATGGCTTTGAAGACCACAAATTGCACAATGCCTCAGCCAAGCCCCTGCTCATCCCCTGCAGAGGATAATACTGTATCTCTATCAGCAGTTTATTTATTTTTTTAATCAAAATTGCCTGGTCTTCCAGCTAAAAAAAAGGCCAGGACTCTCGGCATTTATGGGAATTCTGCTTGCACAGGAATTCAGGACTGGGCTCTGTATGTACTCCTCATTGTTATGGTGCAATTATCGTACTTATCTAGCTTAACTAAAATACAGAATCCAGGCAGAGAATTTTCAAATAAAACCAACTTAACTTTATATTTAGGGAGAATAAGGCAAGCCTGCTATGCAATTAATGACAATGCAATTCCATGATGCTGTTCTTTTGACAAACTCTTCAGCTCCATCGTCCTGGTTTATGATGTCACCAAGACACACTGAAAGAATTATCGCTTGTAATGCATGGCTGGATATCCTTCACCCTTGGAAATCCTGTTTGGATTCGTTTATGTATTACATTTTGCTGATGCGATGATATCACTATAGGGTTTAATATGTCTAGATCTATTGTTAAAGGGCTTGAATATATAATGCAATGGACTAAATTGTACCTTCATTTAAGTCTGGGTAACCTCATTGTCTGCAGCAGAAGATGCATGCTTGTTTCTGAGGGCAGAATTTGACCATATTGACTGTTATTTATTATTCTATAAATTACAAGTGGCTCTGGGGGTTACGCAAGGTAGGAAGAATTGGGTGAAGGAGCGCTGTTTTAAGAAGAGATTTTGAAAACGGCGGGAGGGAATCTGGTGGATGAGAATCGGGAAACTCTTCTAGGAACTCCAGGCAGCAGGAAAGAAGCAGAGCATGGGGCATGATGAAGAGAAAAGAAAACCAAGAAGACTGGGAAGAGTATAGGGGATGGGAAGAGGAGCAGTGGAGAATGACAGCAGACATTTGGGCGAGGGCAAGATTATGTACACCGTTGCCTGCCATGCTGACTAATATTGTCGTTTTATTTCCTTATACTCCACATCTGTCTGTTGTCTCTTGTCTTATACTTAGATTTTAAGCATCTTGAGGCAGGTCTCATCTTTGTTCTGTGTTCATACAGCACCTAATCCATGACTAGAGCACTGTGATGGGACAGAGAGGCCTCACGCCAGCAGAGCAGGGGTAAAGGAGAGCCTCTGGGCCCCGATAGCCCCTCCCTGCTATACCTGCAGCCAATGCCAAGCCTGGAGGTGGAATAAAAAGACAGGGCCTGGTTCAGTTCAGGGCTGGCTGGCCAGGAAATAGGATGGAATTCTGCCTGAAGGAAATGGCTCATGTGGAGAAACACCTGCTAGCTGGAGCAGCTGCTGGGGAGAGGCAGCGAGAGCCCAAGGAGCGAGCCATACTCAAAGCAGAGACTGGTTGGGAACCAAGGCTAAGGAAAGGGCAGGAATGTCGCCTTGTCCCCGGATGGCTGGGGCTGGCCTAGTAATGAGTTATGTTTGCTTTGTATCAGAGGGGTAGCCGTGTTAGTCTGGATCTGTAAAAGCAACAAAGAATCCTGTGGCACCTAACAGACGTTTTGCAGCATGAGCTTGCTTTGTAGAACACTATGGGGCTGAGCCCCTCACCCCTGCCTAGAAGGGGATAAAACTGGAGGGATTAGTTGCTAGAGGGCCAGATCCTGCCTCAATAGGCCCTGGAGATAGACTTTCTCCCCACCCCGCAGGAGACCTGCAGCCACACTGGGGGACCTGGAAAGTCCACAAGGGGGTGCTGTTCCAGCCAGACCCCCGCAGGCTCATAGTATAACTAATAATAAGCTGAGTCAGTGAACACTGGAATTATAGCGTAGTCCGGTGGATAGTGCAATCGACTGGGACTTAGAAGATCCTGGCTCTACATGGGTGTGATCTTGGCCAAGTAATTTTGCCTTTCCTTGTCCTCTTGCCCATGTCTGGGACTGTCTTTTACTTACTTTGTACAGTGTCTAGCACAAGGGGGCCCTGATCTCGCCTGGGGCTTCTCGGTACCACCATAATACAAATCATTAACAGTAATAGATTGCACTGTAGTGCCTCTTCATCTTCTGCCTTTATTTTTCCGTGGCATGCATGGGAAGGAATGAAAATCAACAAAATAGTCCCAAGTCAGATTGCAGCTCTTGAGCACTGACACCATATGGATGCTTAGTACTTGTTTCATTTGCACGGTGACCTCAGTACTCTACTGGCACTAATTATTGCACACCCTTTCCTTACACTGTGACTTCTGGGGCCACAGCTGTGATATAAATAGCCAACTAATGACAAGCTGCATGTTGCTCAGGAGACCTCGTGTTAGTTTACAGCTTCTCTCTGATTATTATTTTTTCTTAATAGAGAGGAGATAAAATACAGATCTTGAGAGCGAGACGTGGGATTCGTAATTTGCTCAATTTTTTCCAAGAGCTAATGCATGATGAAATATTTATATTCTTTTCTCTGACTGCAGCATTTTGAATGTGCTAGGTTGTTTATGGCTGTGTTTAAGAACCAAAGGGGAAGGAGTGTTGGAGCACTCAGCGGCAGGCTTTCCACGTCAAGATTTAAACCAGCACTGCCACAACCAGTGCAAACCTATGTTCACATGATGTTAAGGGTCTGAGCTACACTATAAAGGTTACAAAATTCAGAGTTTATCAACCGGTGGAATTCTTTGCAGGGAGAGGTCAACAAGTCAAATACTGTGACTGGATATTAAAGCTATGGGCCATTAAAGCAGCATGTGTAACTGTGCTAGGTGAAATAATGAGGATATCTCATATGTCAGGATGCTAAACACTGTCTGCAGAGGCTCAGAAAGGAATCCAACCCACAGCTCCCCCATACACAGCACTGCACAATTACCTGGGCCTTTTATGAGTAAGTTTCACCTGAGTCACAAAGTATTGACCACAACTGAAGGAAGGATACCACAGTAATGGGGCCAGTGGGCTGATTCTGGCCAGAGACTACAGTAGATAAGATCACTGACTCGAGGCTAGCCATAGTATGGCTTAGGATAGTGTATCAGCCTTCACGGTGACATTATGGTGGGTTTGACTGACTTTAAATAAATGTAGCCGCTGCTTCTGAGAGATAGAAAATGTATAATTGTGTGTGTGAAGGAGTTTTATACATTTGCATTACATTTTAATGCAAACAAAGCTTTTATTCCAGGTCAGTTTCCTTATTTTAAAACAGATATTTGAGCTTCTGTTCTGGCTTTTACCGATATTACCTGTGTGGGGGAGTAGAGCAGAATCTGAAGACACTCCACCATAGAGGCAGACCCTGGAGGAATTTCCCTCCAGGAATATTCTCAAAGCAGAAACCATGTGACACTCTTTCACAACATATGTATGCTCTTCCTCCAGTACTGGCCTGGCTCTGACGGCTTCTGCAGGAAGTAAATGGAACTGCTTCCTTTGGGGTGTCTATTGCTACTATATATACCTAACCCCCCACTCAGTTTTAGGTGGCTGAGAGCCCAGCAACCAAGACTGAGAAGGCAAGGAGGATCTTTCCTTACAGTCTCTCTTCTCTTGTGCACCCATGCAGTCCTAGTCACAATCAAGACCCTCCATGATTCATAAACTATCTAATTCTTTTTTATCTCTCTCTTAAATCAAAGACTTTTGTTTCATTGTCTCCAGCAGTGTGAAGGTCAAAGATTAGTGGTGCATACTTGAATAATTCTTTATACCAGTGCCCTCTTCAAGATCATATCCCTTTGCCATATGTCACCGGTTTACACCCCTGCCTTCTTACAATTGCAGGAGGGAGATCTGACCACCCCTCACTCTAACCCATGCGGATGTCTGAAACACTCTCTGGCAGCCCATGGGTAGTTAAGATTGGAACTTGATTTTCAGATAATGGGCTTTCTCTCTCTTTGTAACGAGACCAGAGGCCCCACTGCAGAGAGAGAGAGAGAGAGTTTTAGAGAGGGCTGTGATGAAAAAGAGCACATTAGAATACCGAATATGGTACACAGTGCATTTGAGTGTAAAACTTATACTCTAATACTGTGATTCTCAACTTATTATACATTGTGGGCTGCATATGCAGGGCAGCGGCAGCCCAGACCCTGACCCCGGACCCTTGCTGTGAGGGCTGGACAGCTGCACAGCCCAGATCCCCGCCGCGCAGCTGCCTGGACCCCGGAGCTTGCGGGGCCAGCCAGTAGGGTTGCCATCTCTGACTGAAGCTATTCTGAGCGATTTTTCCCCCCAACATGATGTAATGTCATTTTCTTAAAATATCCTACTAAAATCTCTTGGATTGCTTTCAGTAGTCACCGGAAGATCGATGTCGATTCTGGAAGACTCCAGGCCAATCCTGGAGGGTTGGCACCTTACCAGCCGGCAGCCCGCACCCCTCTGTGCCGGGCAGCTGAACTTGGCGGACCCCGGCATGCAGGCCGGCCTTTAGCACACAGCTGTGCTGGGTCTCAGCTGTGTGCTAATTGGGCTGCACGTGGCCCGCGTGCTGCGGGTTGAGAACCGCTGCCCTAGTACGTGAATTAGGTTCTTCTCAAACAATTGTCAAAAATACCACCAACAAAAGAGCATCTAATATGAAAAAGAAGCTCAAATATCTGTTTTAAAATAAGGAAACTGACCTGGAATGAAAGCCACATCATGTATTGAAAGAAATGCAAGGAATGAAAACATTTTTCCCCATTGAGAATATGGGATTTGATGACTTTCACAATGTATACCGAAAGCCGCATGGTCCATTATCACTGCCTGGCTCTAGGTTTTTTTTGCACATTCTGAAAAATGGAACATGTCCTCATTAGCCTAATCTCATTTTACTTGAGTTCTTATTCGTTTCTATAGGTGCCCCAAATGCTACAGTAGGTAAATTCAAGATTAATTGACATACACGGGTATCATGTGAAAATGCAGAGGCCAAATCCAAGAGTCCTTATGTTTAGCTATGTCGACACTTATAGCGGTGTGTAGAATATGTACACGGCATGCCCCTTGCACAGATATAAATAGAAGTTTAGACAGTGAGGCATTGCTAGGGACCAGTAGAGTAAAACCATCCCTGAATCCTTAGGGTATGTACCTTACTTGTCTCTTTACACACCCAAGCAGCACCTTCCCCAGCTACACGGCTATTTTTAGCAGGGTAGTGACCCACTGCCACAGGCTCTGGCAGTGGGGAGTTTCCCGCACTGCTGGGGCCTTTCACTGCTGCATGTAGCTACACACTGCAGTGTGGACACAGCTTGCTTTTCACTGCCATGTGTGGCTACACATACCCTAGATGCTACTGCCAGTATAGATAAGCCTTAGAGATCTGGGTTAACACTGATAATAATTTGTAGTAACAAACATTTATATCACACCAGCATCTAAAGACCGCAAACAGGTGGGACCCATTGTGCTAGGTGATGTACTGTAGCAGGGTGGTTTCCTGCTCCTGCCCCGAGAAAGCTGGGCTGGTAGAACAACACACCCGCACCCCTCCCAGTGGAGGGGATCTTGGGGGTGGGGGGTGTAGCGGGGTGGACCCTTGCTCCTGCCCTGAAGGGTTAAAAACAGCCCTGGGAGAGGGCTGTGGCTGGAGAAAGCAGCTTTTAGGCTGGGCTGATTGGGGGAAGTGGCTGCAGCTGGGGCCATGCCCCAAACAGACTCAGCTGGCCCTATAAAGGCAGAGAAGCCAGAGGCAGACAGGCAGTCTCCCTCTGCCTGTAGAGGGAGAAGGGCTTGGCAGCAGGGAGCTAGAGACAGGGTACCTGAGTGGAGCAGGGCTGGGGAAAGGCAGAGGAGCTGGGGAGCTCCAGCCTGGAAAGCCCCCGGCTGTGGCCTAGTACAAGGTCAACAGGTACTGGAGGTTGCAGGGGGCAGCCTAGGGCTAGGCCAAGGCAGCAGGTCCAAACCCTCCTTGCCAGTGATGAGTGGCTGATGCTGCAGTCTGCCCCAGGGTGTGGGGGCTAGACAATGACTGGCAGTAGCCATATACTGAGGCGAGGTGGGGATAGCAGGTGGGGGTTCCCGGGGACGGGGAGACCCTAAGACTGAGGGGTTACTGCCAGGGGGCAGCACCCCAGGTAAAGGGGCACTGGGGTCCAGGGAGGGACACGGGGCCAGAGAAAAAGCAGATCACTGGCCTGCAGAGGGTGCTCCGGAGGCTGGAGAGCTAATTCGCAGAAGTCACCAGCAGGAGGCGCCACAGGGGTGAGTCCGCTCCTCTACATGTACAAATATAAACAGTTCCTGGCCTGACTTCTATTCACAGCTCCTATTTCTTTAACTCTAATGAGAAGTGCCGGTGCTCTCAAAAATGGGCCATGTATTGAGGGTCCTAAATGTGGAGTTAGGTGCTTCACTTTAGGCACCCAGGTATGCAAACGTGTTAGCCTTGGCCTGTTGTCATTGTGCCCTAATTGAAAAATTCTCAAAACAGATAACAGGCTACAACTGTCTGCAGATTGCAAACACCAAGAGGGAGAGGAATTATTTAGGATATTACAAGGGGTTATGTAATGAGGAATAGGCAGAAATGCCATTCTCAGTTTCTTAGACTGTTGGGTGCTGCGGATTTGCTACAGTTTTTCCTCACCCTAGGATCTAATCCTGCTCCAGTTGAAATTGATGTCAAAACTCCTGTTGATTTCCGTGGGGGCAGAACCAAGCCCCTAGTTACCCAATACACTGCACTATGATTGCACAGCTGAGATATATGTACAACCAGAAAACTGCAATGTGCAAATCCCAGTAACAGCCAATTAAATTGCAGAGTTCTGCTTAATTGGATCTGGTTACATTTTTTTGTTTAATGAAATGTGATGAAACTAAAAAAAAGGGAAAAAAAATCAAACTGAGCATCAGGAAAACTTCCTAATATTTATTGGACAGTACTTGGGACATTAAAAATTAGACTGGACAAAATTGTAGGGAACAATTCTGCATTGTGAAAATAAGAGACTGAAACAGTTAATAGGTTTTCTCCATCTCTGCCTTCTGTGATATTTAGTGGCCTTGGATCTGATCAGTATCCACAGCGCTTAATATTTAATGCTGACATCTTTTGCACAGTGTTGCAGAAACACAGTATTGCTTGAGAATCGTATTGCTCAAAACAGGCTTTTGAAAGAGCTAGTGCAATGTTAGTATCAATCCTTCTACAGGATCCAGTTCTGTCTTTCCTATGCATAGACCAATGCTAAGGCGTGTGATGTAGGGTGTCACGCTAGCTATAGCTCTGTGGCTGCAGGAAGATTGGGGACTATGCTCTGGGCAGGGGAAGCTTGGAGGGAGAGAATGACAGAGAGAAGGTCAGGCCTGGGGGGGAGCTCAAAGGGAGAAGGTAAAGGAGAGACAGGTGGAAGTGGAAAGAGGGCAAACTTGAGCAGGAAACAAGGAGAAACTAAGAGGAGCCAGACTTCAGAAGGGGACAGAGGAAACTTGGCTGCGGGGTGGGGGAGATATGGAGTAAACCTGAGCAAGCAAGGAAAGGGGAATTGAATGCAGGGGAAACAAGAGGAGGGCAAATAATGGATTTGACTGGGAGGAAGAGAGAGGAATTTAAGGATCTGATGGCAGGGTGTATGTAAATAAGACAATGAATATTCATGTAATATGCAAAATACGACATTGCACTGTTTGCATAACATCTTCGGCTTTCTGAAGCTGCAGCCATGAGAGGTGAGAGGGACAGCAGGAATTTGCCCACTCAAGGCCGAAGTGTGTTAGCAGAGCTGTGTGTGGAATGCTAGGCAGTATCAGCTGGGGGACACCATGCCTGACTCTAGACAGTGCCAGGCAGTCCTCAGTCTTTTGTCAGCTTAATGGCTATGTGGCAAGTAACCAAAACAAAGATGCCCAGTTAGATTTTGTTACTCTATTATAGCTGATGGCGTAAACCTCTTGAGGACTGTTAGTCCAGTAAGCAAATGGCATGAAACCTTTTAAGAAACCACACTGCAGTAAGCCCATTTTCTTCCTTGATGAGCAGGTGTGACTCTGTGTGTGTGTGGGGGGGCAGTTTACAGGTCCCCTTCTGTTGTGACCAAAAAAGGATGTGAGTTGTTATAGCCACCAACTACAGAATTTTGGCTCATTAGCTCAAGCTGTAGCAGCACATGCTGTTTGCTCTAAAGCTCCGGAGTTCAGTCCGCAGTGTGTCAGGCAAAATGGTGGCCATCACACAGGCAAGTAATTTTCCAAACACTTTGTAAATAAATTAATGTCTAATGTACACTAATGACACTTACGGCATGTGGCGAATGTCGACATGAAACTCTGTGCTGGAAGGAGGGGCATGTTCATTTCTAACTGTGGTGGAGGGCAGACTTGGAAAGGTCCCTTTTCCACCTTGTATGCTGGTATCAACGACCCTGTTGGGGTCATCCAACGACCCTGTTGAGCCATCCAACTCAAGAGCTACTTCTAGGGACTAGGACTACTCAATGGGAGCCCTCCTCTTAGAGATCCTGATCTATTGGATGAGTATTGCAACCATAGGGCAATGCAAGAACTGTGCATTGACCTCCAAGCCCTACCCCACAATCCCACAGTATCTGGCAAGCCCATTGTGCTTTAACTTCAATGCAATATATGTTTTAGGAACTGTTACTTTTTAACTTGTAAATTTTTTTCTCTCTCTCCTTCTTTTTCCTTTTCAAAAGCACATTCAATGCTCGTGAAAAATGCTGGCCTGATAGCCCCAAAGACTGGATTCCTTTCTTCATTCACAAAACAGGTTCAACATGTGCAGTAGTAATTCAAGTCCTACCAAACTGCCCTGCTCATGTGCCTGTATCATGACCAAAGGCATAATTTTCAGTGCAGTGAGCAGAATTCAATGAAACATTGGGCACCTAGATTTTAGCTTTTGTGCTGAGACTGCCGACAAGGGTATAAACCAGAGCCAACAATGGTGGAGTTTCTGTTATGTGGAGATTTGGGGTAGGATTTTCAAAAAACACTCAATATTGGCTTTATCTTGCTCCTTTTCAGTCAATAAAATGGGAGTTTTATCTTTGACTTCCATGGAAGCAGAGCTAGACCAATGCTGAGTGATTTGGAAAATCCTGTCCTTGGGGCACATTGCAACTCCCAATGAAGTCAATGGACAGATTCCATTAGGAGTAGCGGAACTGATCTTACGTCCACTAAGTTCAGTGTCTCCTTCCACATACCTCACTAAACAACCATCAGATGGTAAGAAATAGAACTGGGCAAAAAAATTTTGACTGAACAAAAATTCAGTGAAAAATGTAATACTGAAAAACTTCACAGATTTGTCAGCCTCGCTGAAATGTTCATGTAGAAAACAAAACACAATTCTAAGAAAATGAAGTGTTTCAGTATTTCAGTTCAAACCTGCTTTTTGTTTAAAAACAATTATTTCAATTTCATTTTTAAAAGATCAAGACATTAAAAATGCTTGAAACTGGAAAAGAAGATTTAGTTTTTGGTCAAATGACGTTTCGTTTGACCAGATATGAATTTTTACTTTCGGATTCACTGAATTTTCATTTTCAATGTGACCCCAAAATTTTTTCCCCAGGAATTACCAATGAACCAAAAACTGAGCTCTAGTTACAAATGCTCTGAGCCTCTTCAGGAAGCTCATTGAGATGCTCCAGCTGGGTACTGCTAATGACATTTTCTTTTAATTGATAGTAGCTATTTGTTATGACAATCGGTGTGTTTGGAACAGAAGCCTGCTCGGTTTTCATAGCCAAATGGAATACTGAGTGAGAGAATGGGACTCCTACTCCTAAATGTAAACATTCTGGGGAAAGTAACAGGACTCAAGGGCTAACGTACAACATGGAGAACACTTCCTGAACAAGAGGATTGGATGGTGTCTGCCATGTCAAACAACCAGAAAACAGAAGTGCCAGTACAAAGTACTGTGTGTAATGGGCTAAGTGTCCTTGGTACGTGTGACTTGGTGAATTCTGCAATCCATAGTTCATTGCCTCCTGAATTATTTTCAGATAGTTGAGCATCTCTCTGTTCTACTTTCTTTTGTCCTTTCTCCTATCTTATTTGATCCTTTTGAGTGTATCTGAGTGATAAAAAAGGGCATCAGAGCAGCAAACTGAGCTATAGAAAATTCCTAAGAAAGGAGGGACTTTTCACAACTAAAGTTCTTCAGATGCTTTCGGCATGGTAGTTGTAAAAGCACAAGTGCTGCCTCTTTCCTTGAGGATGCTGAGTGATGACCCCCAGTGTTGCCGTCATCTCTCTTCTTCTAAAAGGCTGGAGCCTTCTCTTTAACAATGCTCAATATCAGGATGCTTTGCCCTCGTTATCTTAGCTGAAACTTCACTCTTATGCTTTAACACGTGCTGTCGTCTAACATTCACAATTCTGGAAAGAAGGTAACTTTCAAGGAAAATGTATAAAATTCCATTGGCAAATCATATTCTCTATTAATGGAAGGAAAATAGACTCTCAGACCAAAACCAAAAAAATTCCCAAACAATGAGGAAAAGAGACGCTTTTGACTTAGAGAGACAAGGTGGGTGAGGGAATATCTTTTATTGTGCTAACTTCCGTTGGTGAGTGAGACAAGCTTTTAAGCTTTACATACAGCTCCACAAGACATCAGGTGGGCTGGTAGTGCTTTCTGATCATTGAATGCTACAGCCTGGTTTAATTTTCTCTTCAGCATGACTTGGTAATAACATGCACCTAATGGAAACCCATCACCAAAATGTTTAGTCATCCTCCCGTTGCATAAAAGATGAAGCTAATCATGTTTTAAAGAGACTAAATATTAGAAGGAAATAAAAAAGGTTCGTTATGTCTTAGTCAGGAATATTAAACATCTGTGACCTAGGAGATGGAAAGCAGAGATTGAGTTTGATGTCTGAGTGGAAACCCTGCAATAAAAAACAATTAAGGAATTAATGTAAAAGGATTCAGCATTTTTTAATATCATTGACCTTTGAAGCCCACTGAATCTTTTACTTTTTCAGATTGCAAAGTACCTTTAAAAGCCCATCTGGGAAAATGACAATTTAGAAAATGGAAAATGCATTCATTTGCCTTGGTTCACAACATTACCCAAGAGATAGTATTTCTGTGCTCCCATTTCCTAGTCACAAAGCCTCATAAAGCTGTAGCTCCCAGACAGTCACTGTCTTCAGTAGATATGTCTAGGAGCCCAGGGTATTTTGCCTTGTGCTGCCTTCCTTTTCTGCCTGCCCCCCTGCCCCAAATTGGATTAGGTCTATCATGCTTAGGGGCAAAGAGTGGCATGTTAATCATCCCCATACTAACATCAACAAAACTGATAAGTGCTAGAGAATTGCAAAAGCAGCTTTTAAGACAGCCAGTGGACAATATTTTGAGTCAGCATGATGTAATGGTCTCTACCGGCACCAAGTAAGCTAATCAAATAGTAGATAACGATTGTTCCGAAGTACTGCTGGGCTACATAGCAGAAGAGTTTGTGGGTCAGATCCTCAGATGGTGTAAGTTGGTGTCATTCCATGGTGTATGTGGTGGGTTTTTTTTAATGAAGCAATGCTGCTTTTCACCAGCTGGGATTCTGGGCCTGATTCTGTAACTCTGTCTTTCAAAGCAGCAAAGAGTCCTGTGGCACCTTATAGACTAACAGAAGTTTTGGAGCATGAGCTTTCATGGGTGAATACCCACTTCGTCGGATGCATGTACTGGAAATTTCCAGGGGCAGGCATATATATGCAACCAAGAAGCAGGCTAGAGATAACGAGGTTAGTTCAATCAGGGAGGATGAGGCCCTCTTCTAGCAGCTGAGGTGTGAAAACCAAGGGAGGAGAAACTGGTTCTGTAGTTGGCAAGCCATTCACAGTCTTTGTTTAATCCTGAGTTTATGGTGTCAAATTTGCAGATGAACTGAAGCTCAGCAGTTTCTCTTTGAAGTCTGGTCCTGAAGTTTTTTTTGCTGCAGGATGGCCACCTTTAGATCTGCTATTGTGTGTCCAGGGAGATTGAAGTGTTCTCCTGCAGGTTTTTGTATATAGCCATTCCTAATATCTGATTTGTGTCCATTTATCCTTTTCCGTAGGGACTGTCCAGTTTGGCCGATGTACATAGCAGAGGGGCATTGCTGGCATATGATGGCATATATTACATTGGTGGACGTGCAGGTGAATGAACTGGTGATGGGGTGGCTGTATCCTTTTCCTTAGGGACTGTGTCTTTCAGTATCCATTGAGAACAGGAAAATCTAGGCTGACTAGGAAGGAAAAAATCTGTAACTATTCCAACTGCTCAGTACAGTGGCACCCCAGATATCTGAAGTACTAGCAGGACACCAGAAGTTCCACGGTGTGATGGCAAGCACTGAAAGACACATGGCTAAATGAAGGGGTATGTTATTGGGCTGGCAGAAAGTGGAGGTGACCTAACTAGTTGACTTTTAAGGTGAAACAATGACAGTTCTTATTTGGGCCTTTAGAGAGGACAGTCCAGCAGAGGGTTAGGGCTCCTCAGGCCAAGTGCCTGGGGTGCCCTCTCCACTCCAGTCTCTGCTAGAGATAAATAGGAGCTTGTAGGTTTCCAGGCAAGGATTGGTTAGTGGTGCGTCTTCTTCAGGCCCCTCTGCACTGGTTCCCTGACCAGTCTCTGCTGCTTCATCACAGGTTCTGCACAGACCTGACTGCCGTTATGATGTTTGCCAGTCGCAGTTTGTTGATGCATGGTTTGGGCTCTGCATGTGGTTCGCTGACAGTCTCCCCTGTATTCGATATCCTTACTGCTCCATTTGCCATAAGGCTACTGCTTCTCCAGGTGTGAGGTTACTTCCTGAGCCGTAGTATTCCCTACTGGCCAGGGGAAGGGGATGTGTTTTGTGTCTTGCCTGGAGGCCCATAGATCAGTGGGGAGAGAATGGTAGCAGGGGTGAAAGTAGAAATAGGGACTTACTGGTACAGGGCTGGGTTGGAGCCAGCTCTGGCCCCCAGAAGGGGTGGGGCCTCGGGTGGAAGGGGCAGGGATGGGGGGGTCAGAGCCAGCCCCAGCCTGCCCTGTACTGGTAAGTGTCCTCCCCCCGCCAGGGTAGCAGTGGCAGCGGGAGGCTCTGGCAGCAGTTTAAAGGGCCCAGGGCTCGGTTGCTGCTACTGCCCCAGGCTCTTTAAATAGCCATGGGAACCCCGCCGTTATTCCAGGGCTCTGGGGGCTATTTAAAGGGCCCAGGACTCCACTGTTTCTACCACCCCAGCCCTTTAAATAGCCCCCAGAGCCCTGGGGTAGCGGCGGGGCTCCCAAGGCTATTTAAAGGGTCCAGGGCAGTAGAGGCAGTGGGAGCCCCATCCCTTTAAATAACCCCCAGAGCCCCACTGCCGCTACCCCAGGGCTCCAGCAGTGGGGCTCTGGCGGCAATTTAAAGGGTCTGGGGTTCCAGCCGCTGCTGGGAGCCCCAGGCCCTTTAAATTGTCTCCTGGGGAAGCCGGGCCACCCCGGTATGGCGCCCTGGCTCTTGCTGGTATGCCGTACTGGGGCGTACCGACTTACTTTCACCTCTGAATGGTAAGTTCCTGATTAGCCGGCCTTCTTGCTGGGCTCCCAGCTCCTTACTCCTCCACTGTCTATGTTGTTCAACATTCTGCCATCTTCTTTTCCAGTGCCACCTTGTGTGAATTAATTCCCATGCATCCTGTGTCTAACTATTCTAGATTCCAAGTCCTTATCCTAAGGATCCCACCAAACTGCCTACATCTGTGATATCATTTTCTTACACTCCCCCTCATGCTCATCCCCATCTTCTCACTTTTCTGCTCTTCTCTTATGCATCTTTCAGCTTTTCACCTATGGTATATTTAAGACTGTGCTGGAATTGCAAGCTGTCAGTTTAAGAAGGGGAAGGGGTGGTCCTATCCCTGCTTGCAGGCAAGAGAGCTCTGCAGGGATGCATGTGATCAGAGTCAGTCTGGAAAGAGCCAGCCTAGAACAGAGCAGGGTGAGGGTCTACTTCTCTGCCTAAGGGAGCAGCCTGCTTTCTCTCTCTCAGGGTTTGGTTACTGTGTTGTTGTTGTTCTGGATTCTATGAATTAAAGGAATTACATACTGCAGTCTTCCAGCAATACTATTTTATGTTTTTATCTAACTTCTCTCTTTGTATAGCATGAACTTAACAAGCATCTTCTCCCTTCATGCTGGTGGCTACGCTTGGCACAACTGCCAGTGTCTTCTTCCAAGTGCCCCTCCTCCCTGTAACATGAACAATAAAACTGGAGTCAGAGGGTCCATGTTCAGATCTGTTCCTGGTTCATACCCAAGACAAGGCGTACTGGGACTTTTAGTCCAGAGAGACTAGGAGAATTGTAGCCTTGGAAACAGTGCACACCGGGAAAGGGTGTATTAGCAAAATAATGAGCTCCCTGCTTCAAAATAAAAGCTTGGCAAGGGAAGAAACAAGACCGATTGAGGAGCTATCTACCTGGATGGAATATGGCCTACTGTTGGGTCTCAGTCAATTTCATAGAGCCTGGGAAGATGCCTAGAGAGACAACCAAGGAAGTGAGGAAGATATGTTGATGAAGGGACATTGGGGATAGAAAGCCTATTTGGGAGACCTAGTGAGGACATGAGCTGTGTGAAGAAGCTTAGTAGTAAACGGACCGCTTGTGAACCCCTGAACTGAGGGTGGTGAGTCTCTGCATGGAGGGGTAACAGTTCTGGACTTGTCCTTTAACTTCAAGGAGAAGACTTTTGGAGTTTGACTGGGTAGTTGAACTGCACAGTCACTGAGGGAATGGCAGTTTCACCATGAAGGAGGAATAAGTCACTGCTCCACCGTCTTATTCTACATTTTGTAAGCTGGTGGACACACTGATTACACTGTGTCAATGTTTAGAAAATATTGCTATCATTAATAAGTGAGGTCTATTAGACTGCAAAGAGTCTCCAAAGGAAATTTGTGAGGGACCCTAAGCAGTAAATATGAGACCCATTTTACGCTATAAATGCTCATAGAAGAGACAACTGAGCTACCAAAAGCATCAAACTGTGAGGTTTCCTTTTCCTCTTAGAAATGTGAGTGAATTCACTTTCCATGAAAGTGACAGACTGGTTCACCAAACACAGTATGAGCCATTCACAGATAGTTCATTGACTTCTGTGAGACCATTTGTGATATATAGTTTTATTCAATATGAATAATAAGATCACAATTTGGCCCTATATGAACTGCTCAGGATTACACAGGAAGCTTATGGCAGATCCAAGACACAAAGCCAATCTGTGGAGTGCTTCTCTAGTTCATTACCCACAAGCGTTTTGTCAAATCACCTAGGTTTTGTCTTTTTAAAGGATTCGCAAATCCAGAATTTCACACAGTGTGAAGCCAATAAATTGCTTAGATTGCCTCTGGATTTGTAAAGAAAAAAAATTGCACGTGGAAAAGATGGGCCAAATTCTTCTCTAACCTCAGATATAGCTGAGTTGTTCCAGTAGAATTTAGCCATCTTCATATAAGGGTAGAAGAAAATACTTGTATGTGTGAAGGAATTTTCACTGCTATTTTTCAATCAGTACAATGAATATAAATAAATTCAGTAAATTTGGGGTTCTTTGATGCTATCCATCTCTTTAAATGATCTGGGACAGTTTTTCTCCCTGTCAGACTGCAGAAAATTGACGTCTCAATGGGGCTACTCAATGGGACTGCTGAATTAGACCCTCTATGAATAATGATCACATAACACCCAAGTGAACTCATTGTATTTGTTTGTTGCTCACTTCTGTATTAGCTGACCATCCCCAATGCACATACTTATATCCGTGTGCACGTATCACATTTTCAGTAACTTTCAGGAAACTTGAGAATGAAAAATGTTCCCTACAAGGCTATAAAAGAAATATTAGCGACAGTTTGAACCACAAGGGATAAACAAAATGATGTACTGTGACTGACACATCAAATATAACAATCAGGGCTTATGCTGGCTACAGAGTTAAATTTACAGTGAAAGTAATACATAATTGTATGACACTGTTCAATCATGTAAAATATTACAATTAATGTCACTGTACAAAGAACTCCTATAAATTAGTGGTCAAATTATTAACAGTTAATAATTCAGCTAAAATCAGTGGGTAAGATGAGGGATTGTTATACCTGTGCATCCTCTCCTGAATTCATGAGGGGTATTGCCTGAACATAGCTGTGCATAATTTTGCCTGATATTAGCAAATTAACTTTCTTCATTGTAATTGCTTGGGAAGCATTTCCTAAATTAGGAGAGGTGCAGGAATTTTCTTGTCTATGTAGTGCCTCCCATAATAGGGCACTGATCATGGGTTCCTATATAAGTAATAATAGTGGCATATTATAGGCACAGTTCATAGTCATTTCCTGGCTACAATGAACTGCTGTTCATGTTTTCCCTTTTGTGATCTAGTTAATTTACATAAAACTATTTTAAATAGCAGCAATGAAATTATTTCTTAATGGTAAAGAACGAATGGAAATGACCCAGTTTACCTGAAATGTGATTTCCCCCAAGCAATAGCTGACACCAGCAAGTCTTGCTTCAGACTGGGGCTAAAAAACAGCACTTTACACAAATGAAAGCAATTCAAAATGAATGGCTGTGAATGTAAAAGTAAAATAATGTAAGAAATGGGAAGCCTCACTTTGACTTTTTTTTTTAAATCAATGTTCAGAACCTGAGTTTTGCTGTATTCCTGGGGTGATTTAGATTTAGATATTTCTACTTTTTCAAACTTCATTGATGTTACTTCTGATGGCCAAGATTCACAACATTTTGCAATATGTGGCTGTTTCAACTTGTGTTTTAACTGAATTATCGGAACAAAGTAAGGGCCAGATTATGATACAATTACTGATTTATTTTTTAATAGTACCTTACATTATAAACAGTCCCATTGAAGTCAGTGTGTGTGTGTGTAACTCTGAAGTAAAGTGCTCATAATTGTGAGTGAGGATCTCAAAATCTCCCCCCTGAATTATAACAACAGTGAGCACTTCAATTGTACCTTATACAGATTTAGCTACTACATCCCTGCATGAACCATGGTCTGAATGAGCTCCCCCTGGCCATTAATGAACAAGGGGAAAGACCATATAAGGTGAGTATATTTGCATAAAGACACCTACTTAGGGGAATTAGCTCAAGTGGTAGAGCGCTTGTTTTGCATGTGAAAGGCAGCAGGATCAATGCCTACATTCTCCAGTGGCAAGGGAGTGACAGTACCTTCTCCTGGGGATGGGGGATAGCTCAGTGGTTTGAGCATTGGCCTGCTCAACCCAGGGTTAGGAGTTTAATCCTTGAGGGTTCCCTTTAGTGAACTGGGGTAAAAATCTGTCTGGAGGTCAGGCCTGCTTTCAGCAGGGGGTTGGACTAGATGACCTCCTGAGGTCCCTTCCAACCCTGATATTCTATGATGCTTTCCCTATATCAGCAGAGAACAATAAATTTTGGCTATTTGGGGTTAAAATTCCCTTTAGTTTTGAACACAGGGGTAATGCAATGTTACCCCAATTGTATGACTAAAAGGCAGCAGAACTATACTTAACATGCCCTAATTGAGGGGGGTCACCCTAAATTGAACCTCACTCTAAGCAAGCAGTAGTAATGCCTCTATTCTCTATCAAATATAGCAGCCTGCTCCCTTCTTGCTGCTAATGGAATTGCTCCTTTAGCTCAAATGGTAGTGGCTGTGCTTTGGTAGGTTAAAAAAGCCCTTAGTTCTGTCCCCACTGACAACTGTGATGGTTATATATATATGCGTTCATGGTGTATTACATGTACACAGAAGATCACCTTATTTTGATATGTGAACGGACATTGCTGCTTTGAGTGCAGCATTTCAGACTCTGAGACCAATTCTGGTGTTGGCAGGGTACAAAAAACACTAGAAACTGATGAAATTTCTTTCTGTCATCACAATATTTAAATAATCACATGGAGATCTTAAAATTAACCACGATTCAGTTTCTCCTGGCTGCTGTGAAAGAAAGTGTGGAAGGTGAAATGAAATAATAATACACTCTCTAGAGGAGGCAGCTTTTACCCTGAGAGGAAACAATGTGAAAATCTAGCCAGAGGATGACAACTAACTGGATATAAGATGTTACGGGAAAATTGAGTTTAGATGGTTTTGGAGATCCATTTCCATTGTGTATAAGTGCAGATAACACACCACTCAACTGGCAGGTCTGGGAGTCCCCAGGCTTTATAATGAATAGTATGGGAGGTGAATTTCCACTAATGTGTGGTATTAAGAAATGCTGAGACCACAACATGATGGAATCTCCTGGAGCAACCTCACCCTCAAGCTAACCTTGGGCAATACTTTGAATTGGTGGGAGACAAAAGAGCAAAGCATTTTTGTACATCAGTGGTGTTTCAGAGAGTGACTTAGTTACACCTGGAATACTGTCTTTATTTGAACTTTTACCATAAAGTCATTATGGAGATAGGGAAGAGGGCAGAATGAGAGATGCTTTTACATTTTCATTTTTGAAAGGGAAAAGCTGTGTTGATGCCTCTCAATGTGCCCCTATCCTCTAAAACTATTCTTACTCTGCAGAAATGATCCAAAATTATCTAGTTCACAAGAGTTCCTGCGATGTCTTGGCTCACTGCTGTAAAATAGTGCAGTGTGTTTTAAAGCCAGTCTTTGGTTTCAATAACTCTTTTATCACGCCATGGTTTGATGATGTAGCCAAAGATGAGAGAGTAAAAATCTATCCAAGGCAGGTTTTGGAGGGTATGAGGGTCTTTTATGGAGTATTAATTTTCCATCATAATTACAGTGTAATTAATCTGTATATACTATAGCTTCCAAAACAAACACATTAAGAGGGACTTAAAGTTGAGTGTCAGATAAAAGATCCCACAAGGATTCTGTAGAATCCTTTATTTTTATTTATTAATGTTATTTTTAGGAATAACATTAGAAACACAGGAAATTCGGAGTTAAAAAGAGTTTAAAAGAAACCCAAATATGTAAAAGCAGGGACATTAACAGATAAGCCACCCAAACCACCATATCCTGCCCTGTAGTGCCATTCTGTCTTTGCTCCTTTCATACCTAAGTTGCCATTGTGAAAACCTTTGCTTATACTATTAAAAGATTACAGGATTGGACCCCTTCATTATGAAGTGTGTTTATTTTGGGATCAAGAACTTCTGCAAAGGAATTTAAGAAGTTCACTGACCATGGCTTCTTCCATCTTCCCATCATTCTTCTCTTCAGATAAGGGCTTTAAGAAGCCTTCAGTTCATGGAAACTGAAATCTCAGATTTTGAGAAGAGCCATTCCTTGTCACAAATCTGTTCATGTAGGACTTCACAGGTGTTTCTATGCCGCATGCCATTGTCTGTCAAACCTTCATGGGGACGGTGAGCATAAAACTCTGATGCTACTGCTTTAGAATAGGGTTTACAACTAATGTACCTCTCAGTAAGTTACAATATGGCCAAATCAGAGAATCGTCCAAGATCTGCAAATTTCAAGGAAGGCAGATTAGAATCGGTATCCAAACTCGCCCCGTGTCTCTGGTTCCAGAAGGGGCCTATTTCATTAAGCTAGTTTGGATGGAGACGAGGTCAGTAAAAATGGTGCAAGGAAAGCTCCTGAGATTTTTGGCACTCTCAAATCTGAACCTAAAGCCTACCCAATCTTCCCCGTCAAACAGGAGCTCCAGACTTCAGTGTAACTCAAATCTGGGTCTGAATGTTGCCTCCTTGAACCACTTGTAGTTTAATTAGATTATTTCCTATTTGCTTCTCTAGATGTGACCATGGCTATCATAGTGTAAAGGTTGTGTAGTACATACATACCCAGTTAGTCTGGTGTAATAAACGACTGGCAGTGTAATCCTTTGCTTATTTTTGCTTATCAGCCACTTAAAACAAACAAACAAAAGCAAAACGAACCTCTGTTCAGGAACACAATTACAACTCAACATAAGAGTTAAATGGAAAGCCAAGTTACTTTAATGCCTCTTTTCATCTTCTGGAATCTATTGCTCATACTTTTATGTATCTTTCCATCCTCCCTTTGCCCTCATGACACATTTCCAGCCGGGTGCTTTGCAACCTCGACAGCACTGCTGTGCATAGCAGCATAAACTTCTGTTATGCTTCCCCTCCCTCCTCTCACTCCACCACATCTTGGAAAAAACCCTAGGCGATTGCCTAAAATAAGGCAGGTTTTTCCTTTTTGACAGACAGATCAAATTCTGAGTAAATGTTGAAAGCTCTATTTGACAAAAATACTCAATTTGAGAAATGTTGCAGTGAAAGACATGTATTTAGAATCAGCTGACTAAGAGCACAAGGCATTTAGGTTTAGATTTTAAATAGGCCTGGACTTAGTTATGAATTGTCTGGAAACAATCTTCTTTCAGATGCTTCTCTGTTTCTGTTCATCTCATTGTTGCAGAGTGACTTTTTGAGTTTCTCTCTTGATTGCTGTTTGGTCATTTTGTGCTTCTCCAATCTCTCAGGGCAGAGATATTCAAAAATTGGTGCTTAAATAAGCGGTCTCTTTTTCAAATTGCTGGGCACCCATGAACTTGGGTGGGAGCTGCTGGGTACTCAACACTTGTACTCAGATCTAAAAATAATGGATTAGCTTCATGCACCCAGTTTTAAAACCCTTGTACTTGCTCTCTAGAGAGTCTCCTTTAGCCTATTTACCGTAAGCGGCGAGCATAATGCAATACAACATGAGCTCTTAGACTCTTAGGGCCAGATCCTGTGAGGGACAGAACTCCCTCAGCACCTTGTAGAAATGGCTCCTTCGCTGTAAAAGTAGGTGGAGGTTGGTGTGTGTGACAGATCTCACAACAAACACACTACCGTAAAGCATGGGCTATACTGTATTCTGCCTCTGTGTCCTGTTACAGAGTGAATGTATGTGTGTATGGGGGGAAGGGGGAATGAGATGGCTTTTTGGAAGGAGCAGGTGTTTACACAAAACTTTCCTGTCTATTGGCTTTTTTCTCCCTTTCTCTTTACACCTCTCCCCCAGCTCTTTCTGGAAGAAGGCAGTGGGGGAAGAGCACACTTTGTTTTATGGATGAAAAAACCTAAACTTCGTACCAGAAGCTTTTACTGAAAACAATTAAAAAACAAAACAAATTCAAATGGGGAAAAGCTACCTTTTCTGCCCAGTCCTCCTGCCCACCTTCTGTTATTTCTATTCTGCTTTCTCTACATTGGGGCCCAGTTGAATGTATTTAATTTTTCTACAAATGAAGCATCAAGTTCTTTTATTTAAAAAAACAACAACTGTATCTACTGGCACAATGCAATGGTGCCACACAGACTCTATCAGTCAGAGTGAGGAGAGAACAAAAGATAGATACAGTTAAGAGAAGAAATGGTGAGGATGAACATTTTCCCCTTCCATTCAGAGAACTGATAACTAAATAAAATGTGTCACTCTTCATATCTTTCTTACCCTAAAGAGTGTCTGGCTTGACTAGTACAGAGACCTTCCTTTTGGAAGGTGTGGGTAAGCCAACCTGAAACAGGCAGAAAATCAACATCTCAGTAATTCATTTTCAATTGCTCATTTATATCAATAAAAAGCTACTGTAAACACAATGCAAATTTCATTAGTTATACACCAGAATAGCTGAGGATGTCTTCATGAATATACAAAAAAGATCCCCCTGACACATACCATTTATGCTCTTTTGGTTTCAGAAGGAGCAGTGCAAGAAGCCTGACTGGATTTCCCTACATTAGCTTGAGTGGAGAAAACATCTTCATATTGGGATTTTTGTTTTTAGTTTTTAAAGCAAAATATGATGTGTAAGGATAAAGTCACTCTGACTGCAATATGCAATGGAAATAAATTAGATCACATATCATGCTTCCAGATTTCCTGCCATATTTAACAAGCTCAGCACTGACAAACATGTATTAGTATGAGATGAAGAGCTGACAGGAAAGGAACTGTGGAAACCAAATGGCTTGTGAATATTTTTTTCCACCATCGTTGCTGCTGTTCTCAGAGATTAAATTTTTAATCTGAAGTCATCTCCTCTTATCTCTTTAGCCAAATTTATTCTACAATAAAATCTTCATAAATTATGAAACAGTATGTTCCTCTTCCTTGCAAGGCAATTGTACTAGACTGTAAAAAAAAAAGAAGGACAAAGTAAACTTTTGTTTAATGAAGAGTAACTAGTGATTTTTCTGGAAGAAATTTACAAGCCATTAATGCCTTAATCACTCGATTCTGTGTGCACTGAGGATAGGATAAATAAACTAATTAAAGGTTAACAGCCCAATCGTGCTGCTAATAGAGTCAATGGTAAAACTCCCATTGACTTCAATGGGCACTGGGTATTTTCAGTGTTTTGTACATGTCACAAAACCTGTTTAATATCAAATCAGTATCTTGAGGACATCACATGTTAAACTCAGTGATGTGTTAATATAGGGCTCGATCATTTCATTCTTAATTCTCTGTTAGGACCTGAGCCACGCCCCACTGCAGTCTAGATGAGTCTTTCTATTGACTTCAATGAGCTTTGGATCAAACAATGGAGTCTACCGGCAAGGTTTGTGAATTGGGTAAGGCCAGGGAACAGAGTGTCCTGTTCTTAAACAATACAGCAGAAGGCAGCGGTGAGAACTTTCTGGGGTGCCCCAAAGGGTCTGTTTTGATCCAAATGCCTCCTAGATTGATACAAGAACAGCCAGTCAAATATTTTTTCCATAGGTTTGCTTAAAATTGTTGGTGTTTTTTTTTGTGTTGTGTCCAGGGCATGCATCCCTCTTGCTGCCAGACCTCGGGCCTTCTCTTCTTGCAAGGGACAACCCCATAGCTCTGCTGCTCTGAGATGGCTCCCTGGCTTCAGCATCTCTGATTCACAGGGTGGCTCCTTCAGCAGGCGCAAAGGAGCCTGAACTCCTCTTGGAGACATACTCTCTTGGGAGCTAGGCAGTCAGGAGACGTTTGCAGCGACCCAAGACAGCCTTTACAAAAGAAGCCAGCATTTGTTAGTCAACTGAAATATCGTATTTAGGGACGCCAAGTTAGAATGGTAAAGCAAAGCCTACATACCTGTGCTGGCTTGCAGCACTGCCTGCCTCACCCAAATGGCCAGCATTCAGCAGCCCCTGCCTTTGTGCAGCTGGCTCTTACAGAAGTCCACTCCAGTCATGCTGTTTTCACATGTCCTGCCCCCTCGGCCATCAGTCATTAAATGTTAAGGGCCTGGTCAGTGGTTTCCCGTTGCAGCTCCAAGGTTACTCCATTCATACACTGACAGTTCTTTATAAAACCATTCAGACCCCCCCCAACCCCATTATGCTTACTTGACACTCAGCCCCGGTCGCTTCACTGTTTACCCTCTGAACCAGGTAAGAATGTATCCCCTGTGGAGAACAATTAGAGCTGGGCACATTTTTTTGGACATTTGCTGAAAAATGCAGGTTTGGGTTGACCAAAACTATTCGTGAACTTGACTCTAATTCTCCAAATACTTTTGGACAATTTTTTTAAAGCTAGATTCACAAGGGGATTTAGATGCCATGAACAAAACAACCAGAGGAGGAGGTGATGTCATGCCCCCTTTTTTTTCCAGTAGCCCAGTGATTACATCACTCACATGGGATGCAGGAGACCCAGGTTCAAAGCCTCTGGAGCAAGGACTTGAATGCAGATCCCCGAATGAGTGTCCTAACTGCTGGGTTGTTGGATATAAGGAGGTGCCAGCCCTTGTCCTCTGTTAACTTAGCCCTTCATTTCCTTTGCTTTTATTTAGAAAGATGGTTTAAAAATACCCAGAAATGAAACATTTCATTTTGAGTCAAATAAAAACACTTTGTTTGACCCGAAGTGATTTTTTTGTTGACTTTTTCAATTTGCTGAAAAAATTCAATTCAGGTTGAACCAAATTGCTTTGTTTTTGGAACTGTGAGCAAACGCAGTAATCAGTTATTCATCCAGCTCTCATAACAATACAAAAGTGAGTGGGGAAACTGAGTCACACACGCTTTTCATAAAACAATACAGACATTTCCCATGTTCTCCACAAAACCATATTAAACAATATCCCGTAGGGCATGTATCCCTCTTGATACTCTCCCAAACCTCCCCTCTTGTTGAAAAAAGGGGCGTTATTTTTTACTCCATCCCCTGGAGGCCAAATCTACCACAGCAGCAAATCTGGTGTCACACATTTTCCCTCTCACTTCAGTTTCTGTAGTGAAACAACATGACCCTGAGTTGGTGAACATAAAGGCAGGTGTCAGTAGAGGTGTCAGTGGTAACAATTACTCGAGCTCATAGCTATCCTACGACAATGGGAAAGAATCACAGAAAGAGTCACTTTGAACACTGACCAAGGAGCTTGATTAGAATAAGTAAATCAGAGGAGATACTGATTTTGAAATTTCACCGTCTCTCTTTTTTTACTTCACTGCAGAACTTCTGCCTACAAGTCCCATTTGTCACCCTCCACCCCCCACCCCCTGCTTTGCTTCCAGCTCCAGTTCAGAGCCTCACTAATAGCCACTCAGAACTGTGAGCTGACAACTACAACTGGATGCGGAGTTTCACTTTTCCTACAACTACAGGTAGTTGAGAATCTTCCGCATCAGATGGAATATCCTGTTAATGTTCACATCCCCTCACAAGCAGCATCTCCACTATTGCATAAGAGCACATTGTGGCGTAACTCAGTACTGTTGCTTTGACTGGCACATTTTTCCATGCGCAAAGTGCAAAGTCCAATACGAATGCCTTGTTAGGGATAATGTGAAATGTAACACAGCGTGCCCTCGCCACTGCGGCGCCTCCTGCTGGTTAATCAGGAATTAGCTCATCCCAGCCTCAGAGCATCTCCTGTTGGCTGGTGTCTCCTTACCAGTACCTACTTCCTAGTCAATCTCCACCACCATACTTCAGGCCCCGCATCCCTCACCAGAGCAGTGCCCCCACACTCAGGGTCCTCCCCTCCCTGGGGAACCCCCATCCCCTAATCCCACTTCATCTCAGTGACTCGCTGCCAGTCTTCATCTAGCCCCTTCCCTCAGGGGCAAACTGCAGTCTGAAGTGGCCACTCATCATCAGCCAGGGGATTGGACCTGTTGCCGCTTCCTCCCCTGTCTGCCTAGTATCTCTTCCAGTCCTGACAGCAAAGCCTCCGTCTGGGGGTTTGCCAGGCTGGATTTCCCCCAGCTCCTCCTGCCCTTCCCCAGCACTGCGCTGTCCAAGGTACTCTTTGCTCTTTCTGGCAGCCAGGTCCCTCTCTCTCTCTCTCTGCCCTCTTTTATACAGGCTTGGCCAGCTCTGATTGGCTGCCTCCCGCCTCTTCCTGATTGACTCTCAGCCCCAGCCCTCCCCAAGGGCTGGCTTTTAACCCTTTCAGAGCCAGAGTGGGGTGACCGCCTCCCTACAAGAAACAATTGAACCAAAGACAGCAAAAATGAAGTCTTTGTCTTATCCATGCATCAATGATGCCTATCAAATTACTTCTTTGAACAGGCAAATTCCACAGAAATGTAAAGGTACATTACAGAACAAAGCAATGTCATAAAAAGCACATAGCAACACTCACTACATCACCCATTGCCTTAAAATGACCACTCCAGGATATTTATTTTGATACTGATTCTCAGGTGTTGGGCAGGTTGGTAGGATATATGGACATTCTAAACAACACATACCAAAACTTACTAGTTTGGGGCCAGCTCCATGGAGTGTGAAATTTTGTGACCCTTGCAAACTACTTTGTGGGTTTGCTGTGTTCACAAAATGCAGGTTTACAAGCCTCTTTCCCCTCTTTGTATTGTGATAGCACCTAGGAGCCCCAAGTCATAGACCTAGATCCATTGTGCTTGGTGCTGTACACACTTAAATCCATTCCTCTCCGCTTCCAAGCTGATCCAACTTTAAAAAAAGGGATTTTTTTTCTAGCTTATGCAAATCCTATCCTATTGTCACCATGGATAAAAGGAAACATTTGCCAACAGTTACCTCATGATGGTATCTAAGATACTGCAGTATTGCTCTATATTTAGAACAGGAAAACTGTATTTCAGATGCAGTGTTGGAAGTGTCAGGGTTTTACCTGTAACTACGGCGTTAGGGATAGAAGAATGTAAAGCTAGACTGTCACAAATGGGTTTCATGTTATGGGGCCCGAGCCTGAGCTGGTATAAACCAATATTGCACCAGTGATGTCAATGATGCTACAGGGATTGACGCTAGCTGAAGACCTGGCCTATAGAAATGACTTTTAAAAAATATTATTAGAATATTTCGGCTGGTTCCCCTCCCACCTCTCCACACCCTTCCTTTGTGGAAAGTCAGCGTGATAACATTCAAGTCAGTCAAATTTCCCATGTTCAGCTGGGTTAGAAATTAAGCAAAACACATTCACCCACCCCTGCTTGTGAGATTCTCCAGCGTCTTCCTCCTCATTCCCCACTTCAGCCGCTCATTCCATATTACAAAGCAGCTGGGTTGCTACCTGCTGTGAGAGTGAATGTACTCTTGATCAGAAAGTAGCAATCATTGAATACATCATGTACAATGACATCTGGGAGGGCACTGTTCTGCATTCTGCCCAATGAAGCATGTTGGAACACCTGTTTCCTATTGTGAAACTGTTTACAATTGCTGCCGGAGAAGTCGGTGCTGAAACAGTATCATTAAGTCAAGTTATCCTGCTCAGCCACCTGTTGAAAAAGAGAGAGGAATCTATTAAGGCAATCCCAGACCTCAGTTGTTCCCAGAATGACATTAAACACATGTGTCTGTAGGCTTTCATAGATGAGAATCTCTGTTAAGTTTAGGGTGATGGGAGGGGAAGAGAAACACTACAGTATACACAGGATATCTCTTATAAGAAAGAGGTTTCCCTCCTGGGAATAGCTCTACATCTATGGATAAGGGAATGAAGCAAAAGTGTCTTGGAAGTAGTGAACTTGTTCATGGAGGTTACTCAAAGTATTGGCATGAGCCTGAGTGATGCTTCATCAGCACATTGCTTATGCCTTCAGCTACTGTTGTACTGAGAGGAATTACTTTGGTAGTGCCGATGGGGAGGAGGAAGGTTCAGATAGGGACAGCTGGAAAGGGAGAGGAACAGGGCATCAGCTGAGAGCGGACTGTGATGTGTATGAATCTGTTGTCAGGTGCTCTTAGGAAAGGGTGGGGGTATAAGTATTTAAAGCTCCATATAGCAGAATTGCTGCCTGTCAAGCCAGGCAGAACATGCCTCAGTGTATTGGACAACAGCTTCCTGCATGTCAAAGTCTGGCTTCTTTACTCCCAGCTGATGCCTTGGTTTTCTCCTTCTCTGCCTCCATCTGCTACCGAATGTCCTGGAAGCACATTTTGCAATCCCTCCTAAGAAAGTTCACCTCTTGAAGTGACAGTAAAATAACACACAGCTCAAGTAGCAAAACATGTTCAAAAACTACACAGGTAGATGAGTGGGAGGAATCTGCCTCTGGGCCACTGACGGCTACTAGCTGGGATCTGAGTTCTGAGTAGTAGAGGAGACGAGGCCAGGAGATGGGGTAGGACTCGTATAATCTGAAAGGAGGACATGCCATGCCAAGCAAATGTTTTATATTCCTTGTGTGACTGTACAGGAGGTGGGAGACCAGCCAATGGCAGCCTGGGTATACGGGGAGTGGGGGAAGGAGGCAGCATTATGGATCCAATGAGATATGTGCAGGGACGGCCATTTCTTTTGTGTCTTTGCCTTTGCTAGGAACCATGGCAACACTCTCTGCTCTTCCACAGTGTTGCCTTCTCAATGAAGGATATGATGGGCTGGCAGCTTTCTAAAGGCCCCCAGACCGGGAGGGTATGTGCTTCAATTTGGCTTGACTTTGGGGGAATAAGGGCTTAGTCACTTTGTCTTGGGGTTTCAGTTGTGCTAGGGGCTGTACATACATATGGTAAGAAACAGTGCCTGCTCAAAAAAGTTTGCAGTCCAGATGAGAAATCAGATGGCGGCGCGTGGAGCATCTGTGATGGGTTCACATGGAATAGTCACTCTCCATGGTGTGATGGTCACCTCAGCCATGCAGAGTTTCTGCTTCCAGGCTGGCATAGGAACAAACATGGCCAAACACTGTTCTTGCAGAATTCCTCTAGCTCTAGTGTTGCCATCAAACTCCTGATGTGTGTGTATATAGCCAGAGACATTGATTTACCAAGACAGCAGATCAACGGAATGCCTTCCCTAGCTGGTGACTAAGGGAGTATATGATATCTGTGTCTATAATTAGAGACCTTTTTACCTTTCAGATATTATGGTCTGCTTTTTGCCAAAAGACACCACACAGTTACCCTCATTATTTCTATTCTAATTGTAGTGGAAATTGTTGATCTTGGATACCGCTGTCTGTTGGAATGTGCTAATGTGGTCCAGGGGACCACTTTAGAAAGAGAGAGATTAATTGTGTAGGGTTGCACAAGGGGTGTGCCTAGAAATTTGATATAAAAATAAGAAATGTTATGCTATCACTTGCTGTATTTATAAAACAACAAAATTTGGATGTCAGATGCACCATAAAAAACACAAGAAACCAATCCCCCCCAAATATTTTGGCTCTGAATTCTATAATCCAGTAATTCTTCCACAAGAAGATGCCAATACTGCAGATGAAATAGCAATACTAGACAAGATTTAACACTTACTATGGCCCCATTTTCTACAAACACACCAAGAAAAAGTTTCTGTTCTGAAAAGTTTACAGTTTAAATAGACAAAACAGACACAGGAAGGATTATTCCTATTTTACAGGAGAGGTTACATCTCACTTGCCCAAGGTTACACAGGAAGTATATGTCAGAGGTGGTTCTAGATCCCAGCTCTGGGCCTAGAAACTAGATCTGTGGAATCTCCAGCCTGTGCCTTAACTCCAGGTCCATCCTTCTTCAACACTGATTAGGAAATACAAACCTCTCAAGATAGTTAATGGGCCACATAAATGTGATATAGCTGGTAATGGTAATTTTGCTGTCTAGATTGTTGTGGCAAAGGAGCCCATGAATAAAAGTACAGTAAGGAGAATGAAAGAGACAAAGAAACAATAAATAAAATAAAGATGGGAAGTGAAGAATAACAGGAAATAAAAAAGAAGAATGGCAATAATACATAGAACCCCCTCCTTCTGTAGGTATGTACTAACCCAGCAACTTGATATGGTCCATCACTTTACACAAACAGTGCATGTGAGAAGTTTCTACAAATCACCCGAAAACAAGTAAATTTCATCTGAATAGCAGGATGAAGTTTCTAACATCAAGATCTATTGCAATGTGGAATGATCTTACAAGGAAGGTGGTGGTGAAGTTATTGCTTGAGACATTTCAAGAGGATAGTGGACAAAACACTAGGAAAACATACTGTCGAGAGCAATGTTCCCTTGGCAGGTAGATAGACTGGCTGACCTACAAGGGATCTCCCAATCTCTGTCTTCTGTGATTATATTTACAGCTTTCCTGCCTTGTTTTTCCCCACACATATATTTGAAGGCTATAACTATGTTGCTATTTAATGGATATAGCAAAAAGTCCACTGCCACTCAGTGGAACACCAGTCATATTTCAAAGCTGTGCTGTGACACATGCACCCAGCTGAGACACAAGGGGGGTACAAACGTGTTTGAAAAATGGGGAAGGTACAAAAGCAGTATGGGGAGATTTTGTTTCCCTTTTAAGACTATGACAAAAAATGTTGGTGGGAGAAGAGGGAAGGTCAGGGCCCAACTGACCATTTCAAAGGGACCCAGGTACCTTTTGCCCACTCTCTAATCTGTTTACCTCTTTGTGAATACTCAAAGAAGGGAGAGTGAATAAAATCAGTTCAGTGGGATCCCAGAAGGAATGGAGAGGCCCAAATCGGAGCAAAGCAGTGATGTAATTTAACCTCCACCCCACACTTCAGAATGTATATATCTTAATATCTGCCATTTGGTACATCCCAAAGTCAGACTAGAGAATCCTGCTCTGCTAAAATATCTCTGAAATTCAAGGTTCAATGTCATCCCTAAAAGGCTGGTTGCTAGCAGCCTCCAGTAGTAGAAGGACTGAAGTTCAGCAGAGGTGGTTAAATCTTTCCAACTCACAAAAGGCCTAGGTACCTAACTGCCATGTTAGCCACCTAAATCACAGATTCAGGCCCCACTAGGATTCACAAAACTCCTGCTCAGCTGCCCTCAAACTCTGTAGGCACTGAAAATGGCTAAGTTTGTGCCGTGAAAGTTCCCTAGGTGCCTATGTTTCTGCCTTTGAGCATGCGCACTACAGCCTCAGGCAGCAGGTATCCAGCTGCCTAAGCTCCAGAGCAGTGCAGGAGATGGGGGAAGACAGATGTTCCTCTGCCGCACGCTATGTCTACACTACGGCTGTAAGTCGAGCTACGCGACACAACTCCAGCTACGTGAATAATGTAGCTGGAGTTGACGTACCTTGGATCGAGTTACTGCAGGGTATACACAATGGAAGGTCGACGGGAGAAACTCACCCGTCAACTTACCTTACTCTTCTCCTCGGGGGTAGCGTATAGGGGTTGACTGGAGCGTGATCTGCTGTCGATTTGGTGGGTCTTCACTAGACCCGCTAAATCAACCTCTGGTGGGATAGATCTCAGAGTGTCGATCCCAGTTGTACTGCAGACATAGCCTAAGTTGCCTGCGAAGCCCAACATGTGAAACGTGCGCAGACCTTGCCTACTGGCTCAAGACTCTATAGGCGAGTTCATGAAAAACAGAGGGGTGTGTGGGGCACTAACTGGACAGGTGGCAGATCTCACTTCAAATCCCTTCTCCCCCTCAGGTGGGGGGCAGACTTGAACCAAAGCTTTCCCACCTCCCAACCACTGGCTAGAATATGTGAAGGAGGGCTGCTGCCATTGCCACCTCCTTGCAAAAATGGCTCAGGCACCTAACGCCAAGCAAGAGTTTACAGCTGAGAAGCCCAAGCAGAGGGAAGTGCCTTATGGCAGCCCAGACTTAGGCACCTATCTCCGAGATAAGGGTGGGGCTTAGCCCACACCCTGCTCCCTGGCACCTCCCATTGGGCGGCTAAGGTGAGGAGCCGCCTAAAATGCCATTCTTAGGCCCCTATTTCTCCCCATTCATTGTGTGGGGAACCAGGACACTCAGCTCAGGCCTTGTGAATCCCAGTGATTTTCTAGGTGCCTAGAAGTTAGGCGTGGGGATGCTGGCCAAACTCCTTTGTGAATCTAGCCCTTGTTATTTAAATATATCTTATGCATGTATACGTGTATTTGATAGTTATGTATCGGCTAGAGCTGCAAGAAATTATTTGCAAAAATCCATTCTTGTCCTGCATGGGAGTTCAGTCTGAGCCTGATTATGCCTTTTTCTGGTCATAAACATCCCCAGATATGGGCGTTTGGTCACCTACAAGTGATGGAGGAATGGCTGCTCTCTGTATGAATAGCTGTGTTCTCATATGCATTTATAACACAGTGCTCCAGGTTTTGAGAGGATCACACTTGGATCTAAAAGCATGACTCGCTATTGCTTTAGTTTAGTAGCTCACAACCCTTAACTCAAAGTCTGACTCATAAGCCTCAATACATGTGAACTAGCCACATGAGTTTTCCTTAGTCATCTGTTTAAGAATCATCCAATCAGACAGCAAAAACAATACAATGTGATTGAGGTGCCAATCTTGCACTATGAGTAGTAAAGCAAATAATGGAAGTGAACAGTTTGACAGCAACCCACAGGTGGAGAAATATTTGTCCCATCTACTTAGTAAATCATCGTCATAGAATAATAGAATCATAGGACTGGAAGGGACCTTGAGAGGTCATCTAGTCCAGTCCCCTGCACTCATGGCAGGACTAAGTATTATCTGGACCATTCCTGACAAGCGTTTGTCTAACCTGCTCTTAAAAATCTCCAGTGATGGAGATTCCACAACCTCCCTAGGCAATTTATCCCAGTGCTTAACCACCCTGACAGTGGAGAAGTTTTTTCTAATGTCCCTTGCTGCAATTTAAGCCCATTGTCCTATTCTCAGAAGTTAAGGAGAACAATTTTTCTCCCTCCGCCTTGTACCAACCTTTTATGTACTTTTTATGTAAATCTTAGACCTGATCAAAAATGTAAAATCTCAAATTTCAACAAATGGGATTAAAATGGCACAGTTTGTTCCCCTGCTTCCTTCACTAACTGTGATACTCTTGATATGAGTGGCAGAAAAAGAGTATTTCAGGAATGTTAAATGAGTAAGGTCTATTGCAGATAGCATTGTGTAGCTTGTGGACAAGCTATTGCACTGGTGCAGGCTCAGCACTCCATATATTTGCTACACAATACAGATTCAGGGTCTATGTGTGTGCATCACCCAGCACAAGGAGGCCCTGACATGGTTTGGGACCCTGAGGTGCTATTTTAATGTCAATAATAATTTACATACTTATACTGTACTGCTCACCATGTTATGTGAAAGCCCAGGTCGCTCTCTGAAATATTTTCCAGATTGCTGCATAAGTGAATTTAATGAATTGCAGTTGATTTTCTAAATCTGACCTTGTTTCTTTTATTTCTCAGTAGGACTAAATTTGGGGAGAGAAGGAGTAGGTCAGAATTCTGAATCCTAGCCTATAAAGACATGCAAATAAGGCACATTAAACACACCAAACCACAAATCATTGTGACTGTGGCAATACTACAGAAGTTGTCTAATTATTTTGGCCTGGCTTATTAAGCACATTTGAAAATTGGCTGAATTGCTTGATTTGGTAAAAAATTACATGCTACATTTAATCAGCCCTCCTTTAAGGAACAAATGTCATTAAACACCACTTAATTAGCTGTTCCTACATCCCCACTGTGTGAAAAATTGTATCCTTGACGACTACAAAACATTTTTAAGGTCAAATGTGGTGAATAAAAATATCATTGAATGCCCTCTGGTAATAGACTACATAAAAGTGCAGCTCATTTCCATTAATTGAAAAGATTAGTTCTGTATCACAGTTAATCAGAATTTGATGGCTGCTCTGTAAAGATTGAGCAGACCCAGTGTAGCTAAGTTTACAATTTTTTTTAGTTGTTTATAAGCATGCTGATTTGTTACAGTGCATAGAAATAAAAATGTCCTCTTGTGCTATTAACTTAGAATGTTGCCATATATTAGGCCAGGGCAGATTGAGAGACAGGCTCGGAGGAGGAGGGACAGACCCTGGAAAGAGGGAAATTGATCAACTAACTGAAATCAATAAAATAATTCTCTCTCTTCCTCAATTTTTTTTTTTGCTCATGTGGTTAATCCCCTTCCGCTGTCCACACACTGAATGAGATCAGAGATCCATCCTCTCACCTCACCTTTTCCCCATTATCTTCCCTTATTCCACCTCACGTAATCTATATGTCTGGTACTCTCTCCTGATTATTTTACACAGATCTCTGGCACTTGTTTTAATCTTGTTCAAAAAGTATGTCAAGAGCCAGATTTTTGGCAAGCTGCGGCGTAACAGTCCATTAATCTCCATCACTGGCTCCATCCTCTAATGCAGTGGTGGGCAACCTGCAGTCCGCGGGCCACATGCGGCCCATCAGGGTAATCCACTGGCAGGCCGTGAGACAGTTTGTTTACATTGATCGTCCACAGGCACGGCTGCCTGCCGCTCCCAGTGGCCGTGGTTCGCTGTTCCCAGCACTGCTGTAATGCATAAATCAAAGAGGAAAGAAAGGATAGGTCATTAGAATCTGATTTTATTTTTAGGTAGGAAGCTAAGGCAGATGCTGTAGCCTGTGACTAAACTATCATTGTGCTCTAGGCAAACTGTGAGATGGATGCCAGGCTAGCTCCTGGCAGAGAATCTCAGCATACATCATAGTGGCTTTGCAAGGAAACAATTTTCCTTGGCTCATCTGGCTGAACCGATACTACCTGGGGACCACAGCGATACCAGATCTAACCTTGGTGCAGACATACACAATCATGCACACACAGCAAGCCAATTTCTGATCTGCAACATATCCCCAGAACTCCCGTTGAAATCAGTGAGTTCATTATAGATACCTCGGCACAGAATTTGTCCTGAAAGGTCTGATACTCAGTTGCTATGTTCCAATGCTTGCAGCAGGGATGGAGATGGGGATGGTGGTGGTGGGAGGGTGGAGGAGATGGTTTAGCACTCCAGGTATTTGGAGGGGGGGCATACAGGGGCCTACCTGGACTGTGGTATAAAATAGAGCAGTCATAGGGCTGTTCTAACATACACTGTGCTTCTCCTGCTCCCCAGGGCATTAGAGAACATCCATAGTTCACCTGCTCCAAGCCATCACTATGATGGAGGCTGGAAGCAGGGCTGGGCTACCAGCTCTCACAGCAGTTGGACAGGCTGTCTACCCAGGGTGGAGTCTCATGGGACTGTTTCTACTCACTTTAAAGCCCTTAACAGATAAATCTATCAAGATGGTTCCTGTTTCTAGATTCTGCATGAAGCCAGGCTCAATTTGACTAATAATGGCAAGAATGTGGTCCCAGCAACTGCCTCCCAGCCTGAAATCGGCCTCTTCCTTGGGCAGGATAGCCTCAAAAATAGGGGTGAGAAAGGCCAGTAAAACCCTGTCCATTAACATGTGAATTGTGGAGAGGAGTGATACTGGGCAGTAGCATGTTTGAGGAGTGCACATTTCCCCTTTTAATGTAGGGCAGTAAATAGGTCTGCCAACCATGCTTCTCCCTTTGGCCCCTAATTCTTGAGGAATTCAGGATGAAATGCCATCCTTGCAAACAGCTTTTCTGCTTTTAGTGGCCATAAGTGCCTGGTATATTGCTTCTGTAGCATATGGGGTGATAGCGGTGACGTGGGGAGGGGCTTTGTTGGATGTTTAGGGCACGCTTAGAATGCTGCATTGGCCGTGATTTAGTGAAGATGCTCTAAGCCAGTGGTTCTCAAACTTTTGTATTGGTGACCCCTTTCATATAGCAAGCCTCTGAGTACGACCCCCCCTTATAAATTAAAAACACTCTTTTATATATTTAACACCATTATAAATGCTGGCTGCAAAGCGAGGTTTGGGGTGGAGGCTGACAGGTCTCGATCCCCCATGTAATAAACTCATGACCCCCAGCTCTAAGCTGATGGGAGAGAGCTCTGCCATCATCTTAGTTCATCCACTTCCCCGAAAAGTGATAGTTAGATTGGTGGGAAAAGCTCTTCCGCTGACATAGCGCTGTCTACATGGGATGGTTAGGTCAGTGTAACTACATCACTAAGGAGTGTGGATTTTTCAAACACCTGAGCAACGTAGTTATACCAATATAGGTCTGTAGTGTTGTCCAGATGTTAGGAAGAGCTCTTTCTCAACCATTATCTAGTCCGCTTGTCAATGTTGGCTTTCGAATTACGGAAAAGGTGTGAGGTGAAAGCATTGGCCGCCATTTTCAGTTGAAGGTGTTTTACTGGGTCAGCAACCCCAACCCTACAGAGGAGTCCCCAGACTTTATGGCTGGAATCAGTGAAGTCAAGACCTTCCCCTGTCTCATTCCATCTCTTCAGGTGGGCAGAGTCCAATGACTGGAGTAGTGCTTTTTCTGTATCTGGATCACCACACTTCTCAGACCCTCTGGAGATTGCTTCTGTCTCCAGCTGCCAGCAAGGAACATGGTGGTGGTTGCCTTTGTAAATGACAATGCAGAAGAGGGAGAAGAGAAGAGGCTATTCGGAGTGCTGTATATCACAGCCGTATTGGGAACTGGGAGTGGGAAGAAAGGAGGAGGGGCTGCACAGAATAGTTCTGAACATCCTTCACTTCTTTGCTGCTGGTAAACAAAAATAGGTGCAAAAGTGTTTGGTGCAAAAATTTCCTCTAGGTGAAACCCGGAGATTCAGCTCAGAGCTGGAAGATGTGTGAGGCCCAGATACAGAGATTGGGGCAATAAAATGTGAAACGGGACAAGGCATTTCAGGCATTTATTCTGAAACCTCAGCTGTGGTCTGACCTTTCAAGGACCAAGCCAAACAAACCAAGTTCTCCAAATGGCATTACACATAAAAAAGGACAAAAGCACAGTGTTTCTTACCTCAGTCAATGCCGCCCCAAGCATGGCAGGCAGGCTGTCTCCGGCGGCTTGCCTGCGGGAGGTCTGCCGGTCCCATGGATTCGGCCGCAATTCAGTGGCGGATACGCCGAATCTGCGGGACCGGGGACCTCCCGCAGGCAAGCCGCCGAAGGCAGCCTGCCTGCCGTGCTTGGGGTGGCAAAAAAGCTAGAGCCCCCTCAGTACACTACCTATGCTGATGATCAAAATGGAACACAGTAAAAACCTAATTTGCTTTTAAATATTTATGTTTTTCGGTTTTTGTTTATGTTCTTTGTTTAACCTCCTGCATTTTCTTCAGGTTGGACTGCATAACTTGGCATAACTCTGTTGCAGTCACTTTCACTTCCTTGTTCTCATACACTAGCACCAGGGTGGGGTTTTTTTGGGGGGGGGGAGGGGGTTTCCAAAGGCTGTGCATTGTTACAAAGAGATCTCACAAAACATCGTGACTGGGCAGATGAAATTCAATGTTGATAAATGCACATTGGGAAACATAATCCCAACTATACGTATAATATGTTGGGATCTAAATTATCTAAATCTCTCAAGAAAAAGATCTTGGAGTCATTGTGGATAGTTCTCTGAAATCATCCACTCAATTTGCAGCGGCAGTCAAAATTGCTAACAGAATGTTGGGAATCATTAAGAAAGGAATAGATAATAAGATTGAAAATGTCATATTGCCTCTATATAAATCCATGGTACACCCACATCTTGAATAAAACATGCAGATCTGGTCGCCCCATCTAAATATATATATAATATACTGCAATTGGAAAAGATCCAGAAAAGGGCAACAAAAATGATTAGGGGTATGGAAGAGCTTCCATATGAGGATTGGGACTTTTCATCTTGGAAAAAAGATGACTAATGGGGGATATGACAGAGGTTTATAAAATCATGACTGGGGTGGAAAAAGCAAATATGGAAGTGTTATTTACTCCTTCTCATAACACAAGAATTATGGGTCACCAAATGAAATTAATAGGCAGCAGGTTTAAAGCAAACAAATGGAAGTATTTCTTCACACAATGCACAGTCAACCTGTGGAACTCTTTGCCAGAGGATGTTGTGAATGTCAAGACTGTAACAGGGTTAAAAAAAGAACTAGAAAAGTTCATGCAGGATAGATCCATTAATGGCTATTAGGGAGGATAGGTAGGGCGGCAAAATCATGCTCTGAAGTATCCCTAGCCTCTGTTTGCCAGAAGCTGGGAATGGGTGACAGGGGATGGATCACTTTATGATCACCTGGTCTTTTCATTCCCTCTGAAGCACCTGTCATTGACCACTGTTGGAAGACAGGATACTGCACTTGATGGACCATTGTTGGTCTGACCCAGTATGGCCATTCTTATGTTATGTTCCCAGTGCTGCAGAGAAAATGTAAAGTCTAGAAATTAATTCAATGAAATAATAAAGCTCTGCTATTCACATTGTACTTTGTAACCTCATGCGAGGTTTCTTTTGGTAATCCAAACAGAGTACTGTTCACTATCAAAATACTGAAGAAGCATCATTATGTTTGGTATGGTGCATAACACAGGTAAAATATTGTACAAATCCTAACTATTATATGAAAAAATAAAACCTAACTTCTGAGTCTTAACCATGTGGCAGTGTCCCATTAATGGAGATCTTCTAGACTCTTCTAATCTTCCTTTCAACAATCTCGTCTCAAAAGAAGTTCTCATTAGTAAATGTATTTCTTTGACTTAAATTAAATGAGAGTATTTTGAAGTCTCTGTCCTTACCCATCACTTTAATCTGAAGACCTTGTACTTTTTTTTCAGTCTCCATCAGGAGATCACTTAATGAAATGGAGGTTAGCTTAAAAGAAATAGATTTTTTCCTACTTGTATATTTCTTTTAAAAAATAAAAGGGGCATTTATCCTAATTTGCTTTCACTTCTGCTTTTCTGACTATTTATCATGGGAAATTTACAGAAGGGTTGCTCCATACTTTGCTAAATGCAACCATAGAATTTAGGCTTAGAGCGATGAAGTCTCTGTGGCTTCCTTGATAAAAAATGGTCTATTTAATTAATTTATCCAAATAGTTTTATTAGCACTAGAGATATATGGGCAATTATGAAGGCTACCTGTTTAGGTTAAAATAGGAGCCTTAGGAGATTTTCACCATTTTTGTTTTTTTAGGGAAAGTTTGGTTAAAGACTCTCCTGCATCCCAGAAAATGAGACATGCCATGAGAAGGGTAAAATAGGTCACAGGGTTTTGCTTCAAGAAGGTTTGATACCCATGCTAACTGGAAGAATCCAATGGCCTGGTGGAAGTCTCACAGGTTTGGATAGTTTAGGTAAACTTCCATTTGCTCATTGGATACTTGTCCTCTTGGGTGACTTGTCCATGGGCACCAAGGTTCCGAGTTGCCTAAATTTTCACAATTGTATTTCTAAGTAGGTGCTATCACACTGAAATAAAAGACTTATATCCACTGATGATGCTGACAAGTGTGACAGGGTGACCTTGGAAGCTGAGATGGTATTTCTCATAAGTGATTTTTTTTTTAAAGAATGATGGTTCATAAGTAATGACCAAAAGTATATACAATCAGCTCTGTGAAATGAGCTGCTGGCCACACTTCAGTTTCTAGGGGAGAAGAACTCTATATTATTATGTACTTGTATTGCAATAGCACTTAGAAGCCCCATCATGGACCAGGACCCTGTTGTCCTAGTTGCTGTATAAACACATAACAAAAAGATCACCCGCCCCCTTGACTGGCACTCAACCTCAGCAGAGAGGCCAAATACTGAATGGACATAAAGAATGAATCACCCTGAGTGTTCATCCCTCCAGGTCATGGTGAAGGCATGCTGCTGTACTGTGAGGAAAGCTTACACTGGTATTATCCATGTTGTCCCTGTTCTATGATTAAATACTAGCACTCTTCACTTTCCAGAGATGTCAATCCAGCACCTTCCACTAGAGCTAAATTAGAATTTAACAAACAAACAAGCCGGAATGTGTTATTGAGTTAATTTTCACACAAAAAGTTAAAGAAAAAAGTCCTCTATGTTTGTATCTCTTTACGTATTTGACACATAGCCAGACAGATTTGACACATAGAACTCTGCCAATGTGGGTTGATTTAGTGGATGAAAAGTCCAGGCATTTGGTCAAGTAACTGAAATTTAAAGACCAGTCACTTGATCAGCACCTAGGTGAGATTCTCCAATCTGACCCAGCTGTGGTTGTCATGTGACCAGAGGACAGCAGATAGGCTATATTTGGCAGCAGTTCTAGCTCATTCTCACATCATAAGAGACAGTCCTTGCTACAAGATCTTATAAGCTAATTTTTAAACCAGATTCAACAAGTGCATGCAATAATTATGACCACCTTTTTACACAGACTACGTGTGGATGTAATTTGTAGGGACCAAGGTTTGGGGTGACTTTTTAGTTAAATGAACATATCCACAGCAGGTCTCCAGCTTGCCTGCCTCAGAGCTGAGTCATCCCTAGGGAAGGGCAAAGTGTTTCCACTGCTGTCTACATTCAAGGAGGCCAGGCATAGTCTTCATTCCCTTTGGTGGCTCCATAGTAGCTTCATTAGAGGGGTCTGCTAAGGGGATGCGTCGAGGTGGACATTCACATTCACCCCTATGCAAAGGGCCCATCTGCCACGCAACGCAGAGCTTAAGTTGTGCATTGGCCTTGTGCAGGCCCTCTTCATGGGATGTATTTAAACACGAGTCAACAAATTGCCCCGCTGCCTTAATCATGCAGCCTTCCTGGTGGCCTGTGGGGTATATGTCTGCATGCCCGGGCATCAGGCAGCACGTAGCTTCTTTAGACTAGCCTGGCACTGAAGGTCCTGTCCCTGCTTTATCTAGCCCATTAACAATAATGTTTAATGGAACTGTAACAGCTTAGAAGACAGTGCTTTATCATTTGAGCCCCAAAGGCATTTGGTATGGAAAAAATATAAGCAAAATGTGATCTTTGGCTCACTCTGGGGTCTAATGGGCATTACGAAACCCCGTGAAACATATTTGCCTTGTGATAAGCAAACTAACACTCCTTTTCAATATTATTACCGGGTTACTTCCTGAGAGTAATTATTTCTTACTAATTCTGTACAACAGACAGATTTTTCAGTGGCAAGCATAGTTGATTTATCTTTGTTTTATGTTAAGGACTGCAGTAGGTTTAAAGACTGGTTTATTTTGGCTGTATTAATATGGGCAACATCACTTGGTCTAATGATTAAGTATTCATTACTGGCTATAAATTACTCTTTCTTTGCTCTAGATAATAACGGACTTTTTTTTCACCTCGCTATATGTGAATTATGAAAGATAGTTATTTCTTTAATCTCCAGCATATCTTGCTTTGAAAAGGTTTATGCATTTAATTATCCTGGTTCAGGGAAGAAGTGATCTTTTTAAGACAAACTAGGATGAATGAATAGCTGCTGTCAGAAATCTCTTGTTTTTAACATACCTTTATAAGAAAAAAATCAAATCAGAGATCTATATTTTGCCTTATTGTCATAAAAGTAAAATTTAAGTGGATGTACAAATATATTTGAATGAGACAATGAAAACAATAATATATATAGATTCAGTATCCACTGCTGAAAAGAGAAGATAGACTTTATCCTTTCATGTCTTTTTTGGTAAGGATAGATGTGATGTTAAAATGTTAGACTAGGCTGCAGAAGACCCTGGGTTCAGTTCCTGGTTGGGCACATCATATATTCTCTATGCCTCAATTTTCCATAATTAAAATTGAGATGATAATACTTCCGTACCTCCCAGGGATGTTATGAGTTTGAATTCATTAACATTTGTGAGGTGTTTAGTTATTGCCTGTGTGAGTGGTTGGACAGATATTGTCAACAAGTTCAAGATGACATTTTGGCAATGGATTTTTTGTATTATAGCAGATAAAATGTTCAAGGTTTTTTTGTGCTGCGACTTGACGTATATCCAGAAATGCGTCCTGATGCTGCCTCCTGGCTTGTGCCCCATGATAGTGTCCATTCTTTTTCTTACCTGAAAAATGAATTTGTCCATTTTAGAATCACATATGTTCACCCCTGGGCAGAATCCCTCAGTGACAAGGCAACAGTCACAGTCTTTTTCCCGGGACTTTAATGCCTGGGAAAGTAAGGGGTCTTTGCCTGAACAACCCTGATGTTCAAAAAACATGTAGGGTCCATTCGTGGTTTACCAGTGTTCCTCCAGTTTGATGCTGCCTTTGAGTCACAGGCTCACACTGGCCAAACATTTTGAAAATAAAATCATATATAAGAGATTGTTAGAGAATACATAAGAACAGCCATACTGCATTAGACCAATGGTCCACCTAGGCCAGAATCCAGTTTTCTGATAGTGGCCAATGCCAGTTGCTTCACAGTGAATGAACAGAACCTAACCACCACTATAAATTCACTACTTTAGCTGCACACCAAGGACTTTCCGTCGAACATGGAGGTTAATTGATGCAGCTAGTCCTAACATGACATGCCCATTCTAGAATTCAAAGAAGACCATTATGCAAATACTGTAGGTAACATACTGTTCTATTAAAATTCCAGATGTCAGCTTTGCTAAAGGAAGCCATCGACACGTCACGATTTTGTAAAAACATTTTTCTTGCAGATCCATTTAAGGTGCAACATTACGTTGCCATTTGTGACAGGTAATGCAATATTACATTAAGTATAAATAAATAAAAACCAGATGTACTTGCTTGAATTACTAGGACCCCTAATGGCATTTCAGAGGAAAATAAGCCAAAATCCATGGCTACCTAGTGTCTCTGGTTACTCCAGCATTGCATCTCTGCTGTCCTCTTATACCTGGGGTATATGAGTAAAATTTTAAGAAATGTAAAGTTTGTGTGTGTCGGGTAGCTCATGAAGAGTTTCTCCTCCCCACTTGCTCATCCCATGAGAAGGCCAATCACAACTGCACTCTCTGTACTAGGGTAAAATGGAACCCCAAGTGGGACAAGGCCAATTCACCACTCCCCTGTACTGACCTGCCGAATGGGACCAGCCTGTAGCATGTGAGGATGCTCAAAGTCATTCTACCTCCCTGAGGTAGTACAGAGCTCTCTCTGAGGCAACGCAGTCCCATACCAAACCAAACACAAGCTGGTGACTCTCAGCTGTGATTCAGCCAAGAAAGGTTTTCGTATGAATTCTGCTGGCTTAAAACCTTATCAACTACTTTCTGTCCAAAACTGATTTTCTCTCTCAGTAAAAAGGAGAGCATGAGTTAGATAAATATAGCTGTCTTTAAGCCAATGTGATAACCTGACAAAATGAATTTGCTAATAGATAACCAGCATGTTTGGTTTTCTACTTGCCTTTGGGTGGACACCTGTAATTAGTAGGAAGATATCTGTTTCGGGACTAATGTATTCCCCTAAGAAATAAGAAAAATGCAGTTTAAAATGATGGATCTCTTTTAGGACTGGTGCAAATGGTTTGAACTGTAATACTTAAACTTGATCATAGAATCTCAGGGTTGGAAGGGACCTCAGGAGGTCATCTAGTCCAACCCCCTGCTCAAAGCAGGACCAAACCCAACTAAATCATCCCAGCCAGGGCTTTGTCAAGCCTGACCTTAAAAACCTCTAAGGAAGGAGATTCCACTACCTCCCTAGGTAACCCATTCCAGTTCTTCACCACCCTACTAGTGAAAAAGTTTTTCCTAATATCCAGCCTAAACCTCCCCCTCTGCAACTTGAGACCATTACTCCTTGTTCTGTCATCTTCTACCACTGAGAACAGTCTAGATCCATCCTCTTTGGAACCCCCTTTCAGGTAGTTGAAAGCAGAAATATACCAGCAGAATACTGAAGCTGCATAAAGTGAACCTCGTTTTGAATCTGCTGTTTTGTTAGCAACTGAAATGATAAGTATGAAAGTCTTCATAATCCACTCGTTTATTATGGTCTCAGAGTTTTGGAAGGACTCTTGTTTCTCCGTCAACGTTATTAGTAGTAATAATAATTATTATTATTATAATTAGTAGTAGTAGTGTGGTAACAGAGAATGTTCTGCTTCTTTGTTGATCCATTAGCTCTTGAAAAGTAATAGATGAAGGGGAGGAAATAATAGATGGGGAATAAATTATGGACATTCAAAATATATGGGACATAAGACCAGGTCCTCAACTTGTGTATGTTGGCATAGCCCCATTGTCACGACCCAATGTTCTGTTAGTCTATAAGGTGCCACAGGACTTTTTGTCGCTTTCTCCTTGAATGTGCCTTATAACTGTCTCCCTAGATAAACTGTTCCAAAGGCTGACTTGGAACTCTTTTACTTAGAGCATGGAAAACTCTGAGAAACACTATAATTAGACAAAAATCCCAGTCTTTAACGGGTGTAAATCAGTGGAGCTACCCCAATTCCCATCAGCTGAAGGTCTGGCCCTATTAGTTTACATTCATGAGGGTGACCACATGGAGACCTTTTCTGCCATTTTGCATCCCTCTGATGTATTGCTCCAATACATCATCAAAGGACCATTCCCATGATAATGTATTGCTGTGCTTATGCCATTAAAGTGACTTTTCCTGGGGACACATTTAAGCAATTCGTCTTTAGACAGATGAACTGTAACAGCAATAGCCTCCACACCTGTCGTATGAAGAAGACTATGGAGAAGAATGAGAGATGGATAGAAGGGAAGGACAGTGGACGAATCTGTGCAGCTATCAAGCTGGATATGTAATAAAGGGAGGAGATGCATGGGAGGTGACTTTAAAAGGAAAGTTAGATTAGGAGTATCATAGGCTGTCATAAAAAGAGCATACAGGCACTTTTATCTAGTGAGGTGAGCTTAGGTGAGGCTAACATCTCGAGGTTCTATGGAAAACTTTTGCGTATATTAAAGTAGTAGACATGAGATGTGTTCCGCATGGTTGAAGAAATGTTTGATATGAGAACTCTATTGAGACTAAGCTAATGCACTCAACTGTCACCCCAGGAGACTGGGGCTCACATCTGGCTCCGATGAACTCAGTTTGGCATGGCAGACTACTTTTCTCTGGTGAGTTTGTCTGCATCATGAAACTGCTGTGCAGCACAGCAGTTCAAGGCAATTAACAGTCTCTGTTCACCAGAGGTCTGGGACGGAAGCTGCTTGGTGCTGGATTTAAGTGCATTGGTAGAGATGAGTGGGAGATGTTTGCAAATGCACTACTCCAGTTCTTGTTTCTAGCAAGTGTTATCAATGTTCTACTTTGAGAACTGACAGTTCTCTCTCAACATTTAAGGAAGAGAGAAAAGGAGAGCTTCCCTTAAAGTTTTAACATTAGCAGTGGTCTGAGCAAAGAAAGCATTCAGGTGGCCTGCTATTTTTCCGTTAAAACTCCCTTTTAAAGGCTGGGGAGTCAGACGGATGAGAACAAGAGCACTAAGCCTATCAGTAATATGCTTAGCCTTGCCTTACCTGTATGTATTTTGTGAATGTCTTTTTCCTTTCCTTTCAGATAAGACCCTTAAGTGACCTATATTCTGTAGATCACACCTGTTAGTCCAGAGAAAGCATCACCAAGACACACACATTGTGTGATGCCCCTTATAGAAACATATGACAGTAGACTACAGACCTGCTGTATAATATTAGTCAATTTTAAAATAAGACAACCCTGAGCTAGATTTTTTTTTTGGGGGGTCTGCTTAATTGAAGCATGAGACAGAGGGCCTAATTCTCATCTCGCACCAGTGTAAATCAAAAGTGAATCCACTGACGCTGATAGAGTTATGCCACTGTCAAAGGAAAGCCAGTTCAGAATCAGGGCCTAATGTTCAGCATGTCTCATTTAAACATACATACATGCCCACTTCCTCTTTTCTGCCAGAGAAGAGTAGTTTGTGACGAGCTATTTTTCACCACCTGTTTATTAACAAGGAAGGGAATCCTTACAACTGTTGTAAACCACCTGTATGGTGTGAAATCCAGGGAAACAGCTAGCGCTTGAAAGCCTTTCATCTGATCAGCCTTCAGTATTCTGCTGAGTTTATACACTGAGCAAGCTGCTCTACAAGAAGAGGTTAAAAACAAACAATCCAGAACTGTTTCACCGACAGAGGAAAAGTGCATCAGGAGGTAATGTATAGGAATGTGATATAGCGGTTGGTATTTGAAGATCTTTCAGGTTCTCCTGTTTATCCCTGTCCATACTATGTATAAAATCTGGATACAACAATGTGCCCTTTAATGTAATATTCTGGATAACTAGCCTGTGTAACTCACTGCTACAGCAGCAAAGAGTCCTGTGGCACCTTATAGACTAACAGACATATGGGAGCATGAGCTTTCGTGGGTGAATACCCACTTCGCTGGATGCTGCATCCGACGAAGTGGGTATTCACTCACAAAAGCTCATGCTCCAAAACATCTGTTAGTCTATAAGGACTCTTTGCTGCTTTTACAGATCCAGACTAACATGGCTACCCCTCTGATATTTCACTGCTACAGGAAAGTATTGGGCCAAGGAGCTTAGTAGATTTTAAGAAAAGGATTAGACCTTGATGTAAACAAGAATAGCAACAGCTATTATAATAACTAGAATACAATTGTGATGGCCATCCATCTTCATTTTCACAGTATAGTGTGATCAGCTACGGTCAGGAAGAATTGTGCCCTAGTGTACTATATTGAATAATTAGATTCATTATGGTGGCTTTACACCTTTCTCTGAAGCATCTGGCACTGGCCACTGTCAGAGTCTGTGGATTACATTAGATGGTCCATTGATCTGTTTCTATGTGACAATTCCTTTGCGCCTACAAATCAATGCAGTGCATCTGCAAAAGCCAATAGTGTGGGTGTAAACAAAACAGGATTAAATCTAGAGAATCAGGCTTTCAGTGTCAGATTTCTCTCCATGTGTGACATGGCAAGGTAACATCAATAATATATAACAATAAATTAATAGCACTTAGCACTAATGTAGCACTTATTATCACAGCATCTCTGAATGCTTTGAGAGGAATACATAAATTAATTCCCGTAACACTTCTTTGAGGCAGGTGTGCTTTTACACAGATATCTTCAGATTTTCCTCAAACTCAAAAACCAAAATATTTTGGCTGAAAACTGGGAGTAGGAGCACCTCATGGGAGTTGTAGCTTTCTCTTCGTGCCCCATTTCCCCTCTATGGGCTAGGGTCACCAGTTGGACTACACCTCCCATAATGCACCACAGTCAGTACAGAACTGCTTATCAAGGGAGTTAATGATGCATTATGGGAGATGCATTCCAGTTGCGGATCCCTCCCATGAAGGAGAATGAAGACAGGAGAGGCATAGCACAAATCCCCTTAGTGGCTGAAGTTTTCTATTTTCTGGTTGAAATTTTCTGGTGGAAAAAAACATTTCTCCATGGAAAACGGACACTTTTTGCAAAAAAAAAATCATTGTGTAGAAAACCCAGTATTCTGCCAAATAGCAGTTTTCACCAGCTCTAGTACTGAGTGCTTTGAAAAATGTGAGCTTAAGTGTCACAATGGGAGCTGATGAGTGCCGCGTGCTTTAAAATTTGGCCCTAAACTTTACAGCATTCTCAAACTGTGGGTCAGGACCCCAAAGTGGGTCACAACCCCATTTTAATGGGGTCAACAGGGCCGGCATTAGACTTGCTGGGGCCCGAGCCCAGAGCCAAAGCCCAAACCCTACCACCCAGGGCCAAAGCCCAAGTCCCACCACCTGGGGTCAAAGCCAAAGCCCGAGGGCTTCAGCCTTGGGTGTCAGGGAACAGGTTACAAGCCCCTCTCCTGGGGTAGAAGTCCTTGGGCTCCAGTTTTGGCCCCATCAGGCTTTGGAATTGTCCAGCCCACTCCTAGGGCAGCGGGGCTTGGGCGGGCTCAGGCTTCATTCCCCTCTCCTGGGTTGCGTAGTCATTTTTGTTGCCAGAATGGGGTCACGGTGCAATCAAATTTGAGAACCCCTCTGCTAAAGGTTATATGCAAGTCAATGATGGAGCTGGAGGATAGAACAGAGGAGTCTTCTGAACTCACTGTCACTTCCTCTAACCTCTAGGAAGGTAAAGGAACTGAGGCAGTTGGTTGTTCATGTTCCATAAAGTAGTAACAGAGCAGATTCCACAGCACATCAGGATACATATGGAAAGGAGAATGTCTATATTTAAATCTTCACTCTCTGAGCTTGTTTTAGTCTATGCCATGTAGGAAACTTCAGAAAACCCTAATGAAAGGGTAGCGGGGCAAATTCCAGAGCCCATAAAATGTTATTTCCTTTTCTATTTCTATGGCCAGTGAAGAGGCAGATTCTAGAAAGCTCTTAGAAGTTTATTCAAAATCAAAAAACTAAATCAAAACCAAAAAAAAGGAAACCCAACAACAACAGTTTCTGGTTTATCCATTGTGGGATTTTTAAAAATATTTGTATATGTTTATATTTTATTCTTCTACTGGACTGTTTTGATTATCCTTCCATACCACCCTTATATGATTTTTTGTTCCCATTCTTCAAATGAAATGGTTGTCATTATAGTCATTAAAGATACTGCAATTTTAGCTAATGTGTTATTGTGAAGTGCAAGTCACAGCGATGAGCATGAGCTCAAACAGAATTGCACCATGGCCCAGACTCCAACATATTCTTATATGCTTTCCTGAAGTGTTTCCCTATTCAGTACAATACTTAAGCATGTGCTTAAGTGTCCTCTTAAGAGAGCTGAATCTGTCTGGATCTGTTGCTTTTTACAGATCCAGACTAACACGGCTACCCCCCTGATACTCTTAAATAGAGAGATTTTCCTAGACGCCTATCTTGAAAGATCGAAATTATTTATTTACACAGGCAGAACTCTCACTGATTTCAGGAATACACCCTTCTCAATAGGTAATATGCACATAGCTAACAAAGCAAAAAAATTCTGCGCCAGTTAAGCATGTACCTACCTACATAAGAGAGACTTCTGCAAATTTCAATGCTTGGGGACTTCTTGGTGCATAGCAACATTGCATCAAATATTGTCTATGTACTTGCATATGTCAATTTTGTATATACTTATATAAAACAATACTGCACCAAGTACCTATATTTTCCCCTGTATATAGTTCTACACTTTGAACCTGCATACTTAATTATTTTATCTGTACAGATGACTATATAAGCAGTCTTAAATAGCTATTTAAATGTCAATTTATGTAAATAATTCGATTCTATATGGATACTTATACCATCGCCACAGTGTTTGAGCACCTTCCAATAGCGCATTAAGTGGCATGACTAACATCTGTCACATGTGAGATGTTTAGTTCCAGTGTCTTTGCCAAGTTTTAATTGGGGTTATTGCATTCTGCCCACTAAATTCAACTTGCAGTTTGAATATGGTGTTTTTCACATTATGCCTTATATTGTTGTGTAATGATGCTGTGCCCTGGTAACTGGCACCTTCCACTGGCATTATAGCAGTGGGTGAAATGATTCTTGAACTAAAGCACTCTGGGATCCTTGCAAAGCAAAGGGGCTCTAGAAATGTAAATTGATACTTAAGCAAATCATTTGTTATATATTGCCTGGTGCAGCATTTTCCGGCCTCATCTTTCCTCAGCATTCCCTGCTCTTCCTTGCAGTTCTTTTTATCCACAACAGCCCAGCTATTATCTTTTTCAGATGTGGCCCATTAATTCTTCTGTACAAATTCATGCACAGTCAGCTCTCCAGTGCTAATGACCAGAGAGAAATAATGGCTAATGCCCATCAAGAAAGATGTCTGTTCTTTAGCTGCTTCTTGATTTATTGATGTCTCTGTTCACATTTCTGCATGTCTACTTTTTACAGAGTGGGGAAAAAATTCTCCTTAGAATCCCAAGTATTTTGGCAGTTGGCCTAAGAATACAATCCATTTCTGGACTGCATAAAAGGATGGACAGACTTCCTAATATTTCTAAGTAACTCAGTCATCAGAACCCTGGGGGCATGTCTCCACAGCATTTTGGAGAGGCCTCCCAACCTGGGTGGACAGACTAGGGCTAGCAGGGCCTGTGCTACTGCTCTGAAAACAGCCGTATAGGTTGCATTTTGAAATTGCGGCTCGGGCTGGATGAAGTGTCAGAAGGGGGATGGGCTTCAGAGCCCAACCCCCCAGCCCAAGCTGCATCTCAAAGCACATTCTATAAAGCTGTATTCAGAGTGCTAGTGTGAGCGTGAGGCTCTCTCCAAAATGCTGTATAGACTTTCCCTGAGAGTGAAAGGCAATTGGTCTCTGGGCAAATAAAACACCGCAAGAAAATTCTAACAGGCCTAGAACGGAGCTCATTAAAAAGTTAAAGAGCCCATGGCACATTTCACAAGTGTTAGCGGTGGCAGCTTTGCTACCCTGGTGAGAGTCCAGACCCCAGGGATGCAGGGAGGTATCAATCCCTGTGCTCCTTAAGCCTTTGTGTGAAGTGAGGGATGTGCTCCTTGCAGGGCTTTCCACCACCATGCACTTGTGCAAGGACCAGACACTCTGACCCTGAAGGAAGATGCACCCTGCGCAGTCATCAAGCACACCAGGCTGCCCGGGGTAGCCCAAACCCTCCCTGACCTCCCACTGGGGCCAAATTCTGGGTGCAACATTGGCCCATCAATTCTGTGACTAAATGATGCAAGTTTTCATCACAGCTCAGCACAAAAGGTCCAGCCCTGAGAAGGGAATGAGAGTTCCATACGAAATCAATCTGCAGAGCAGAGGAAGCTGGTTTTCACTTGGACAGGAAAATTAGTTTAAAGTGACCTCCTCTGGAATAGCTTTGTTTTAGGATAGCGAGTAAGTGAAAAGCTACTAGCCTCTGCCGGAGGCGACCACTGACTAATGAGGGGCAGGGACCTTAGTGTCACAACTGTTGTTTTTCCTTGAAAAACCATGGGGTCAAATCCTCAGCTGGTGCAAATCTGCATTGGCATCAATGGAGCTACACCAATATACACCAGCTGGCGATCTGGCTCATTAGATCTTCACATGCATGCCGTAGGTTGATCATTGTAGCTCTAGATCAGTGGGTCTCAAACTTTTTTTACTGGTGGTCACATAGCAAGCCTGAGTGAGACCCCCACCTCTTATGAATTAAAAACACTATTTAATATATTTAGCACCATTATAAATGCTGGAGGCAAAGTGGGGCTTGAGGTGGAGGCTGACAACTCGCGACCCTCCATGTCATAACCTAGAAAGTTGGGTTTGATTATCTTCATTTATACATGAGGAAACTGTAGGTAAAGTAACATGCAAAGTCCACAGGAAGTCAGCGATAGCTCGGCATAGAACTCAGACCTCCTGACTCCTAGAACCCCAGTAGATCACGCCACTACCCTAGCTAAAGGTGAAATTTCATATGGGCAACCTGTCTATTGCAGGTATTACCCCATTGCTATGGTGTCTGAGCACCTCACAATCGCTAATGTGTTTATTCTCACAACACCTCTATCAGGTAGAGAAGCCCTATTATCCCCTTTGTATGAACAATGAACTGAAACACAGAGAAACTAAGTGATTTGCCCAAGGTCATATAGGAAGCCTTTTGACAGAGTAGGGAATTAAAGCCAGGTCTTCCAAGTCTCTGGCTAACACCCTAACTACTGGTTCATAAGTTCGAGAGAAAAGGCAACCAATATAGACAATTAAAACTGTCTACAAATACCTGAGAGATAACGATAGAAAGGAGGTGAGATCCTGTTGCCAAGAATGGCATAACCAGTAACAATTGCTTCTGTAAAGTAAAAATGAAACCTTTCTGCTAAACATCAAGAAAAAACTCTTGTCTACCATCTGTTAGGCACTGGAACAAACTATCCTGGAAGCTACTTGTAACCACCTGATGAATTACATGCATTGAAGCCTTCAGAGTAGAGCTGTCAGAAAATAAGTCAGCCAAACACTTGAGGGACTAGAGTAGAGGAAATCCACTCTTTGTTCAAAAGCATGGACCTAGTAGGTCTTTCTCAAACTGAATGGGTCTGCTCCTGCTCCCACTGAAATCGATAAAGTTTTGCCATTTCAGTGGGATTGGGCCTATTGGCTGAGATTTAAGGTGAGCGGCATAGGAGCTATGAGAACAGCCTTTCTGTTAGTCACTGGCCTCTGGAGACACTGGACCCAAGACTGGCCATCTATTGAAGGCTGGGTCAGAGACCAGGCCACAATGATCTGTGCAGAAAACTCAAACAGGACTGGAAAGCACCATAATGTGTCCCTCAAGAAACTTCCATGGGGGGGTAATTCCTTAGCCTGTAACTTTTGAGCCCATTAAATATTGGAATACTGTGATGGCACATGTACAATACCCCCAAACGCACACACTCTTCCCCAGGGCCATGCCTATGTTCTGCTGCTGGTGTTAGCAGTCAGTTCTTCTCCCAGATGAACATTTTTCTAAGTTTCTACAGCAAAGTAACTGGTTAAGAAATATTACACCCATCTTCAGTCCACTGGTGCTGAAATGTTATTTTCAGATTTTGGATTGTTCACATGCCAGAGATGTAAACGACAAGAAAGGGGAAGAATATTTGAGGGAGAAAGGTTGCTGATCCTCTGTCCATGTCACATTCATCGCCAGTTGCACTTAGGTCCCTCGTATACATTCATCTGGCAGATGGTACCTTGGAAGCCAAACTTGCCATAGTATAAAATTACAGAGGGTCTTTTTTTTGTTTGTTTGTTTTTTTGGAGATACCTCTTTGTGCCCTGTTAGGATCTAGATATTCAGGCCTGTCTGTAAAGGTCTATACTTTAAGAATTCAGGTGTATTCTTATCACTTAGCTAGTTATAGAGGTATAAAAGAAAGAATCAAAATCACTGTCTGCCGGTGTAAGGGCCTTTTCTCACTGTGACAGTCTAAGGCCCTGTTCTTAGGTAAGTAAGGCCTTTGGCTAAGCAGCAGAGGCAGCCATAAGCTGGGAAGTGAATGGTCACATCCTCACATTCCAAACTAGTCACACTGAAATAAGGCAATCTGGGGCTGTTAGAGAGGTGATCTGATCTATCACCTCTGTTGCAGTCTGCATTGCATGGAAAAGCTGCCAGAGGGCAGACTATTCAAAGAAGCAGCCAGCTTGCTGGAGGTAATCTGGGTTTGGGCTTTCACGCAGATTGCTTGAATCTAAACGTTGATGTGTGAGTTTGATTCAGCACACGTCACTTCATCAAGAGCCTTGCCCCCACTGACAAGACTAGGCCCCAGACAACTCTTTTGATTCAACACATGCTGATGAAAACATACCACAGTAATCTTCAGCCTGAGTCACAACAGTCAACAACAGGGATACTCCTGTGTCTGAGGCTACTGCTCTCTGTCTTAGGTCCTTCTTTGCCCCCCATGCCTACAGCTCCTCCCCATCTTTAATGTAATTTTAATCACAGCATTCCTGTGGGAACTGAGGCCCAGATCCTCAAAGGTATATAGACTCCTAATTTCCATGGAAATCAATGCAAGTTGGGAGCCTAAATACCTTTGTGGATCCAGGTCTAGCTGACTTGCCTAGGGTTATACAGGAAATCTGTAACAGAGCGGGGAATTGAACCATGGTCTCCTAAGTCATAGGCTAGTCCCTTAACCACTGGATTGTTTTCCTCTCTATTACTATGGAACACTGTGTATATATATATAGTTACATGAAAAATAAACTATATTAGGGCTGGACGAATGTTGACAATGAACATTTCCCATATATATATATATGAGAATCAGTCCCAAGATGTTTACATTAGAGCTGGGTGAATGGTGGTGATGAAAATTCCCCATGTGTATGTATATACATCATGCCATTCTCATCATGCCATTCCTTCTTTGGTGGCGGAGATCAGAGGAGGTAGGGAGCCAAAGGTAGCTTTAAGCCAGTATTGTTTATTTCCTCTTCTTGGGCAGACCAGGGTCCTGCTCAGCCCCTGTATAAGTTACAGCAGCCTCAAGGTTGCTCTAACTTATTCTGTTCCCCATGCGCCTCCCCCATGGAATCTGGAAAGCAAAGAACAGTTGCTGTGCAGTGCACTCTAGTCATACCCGTCTATGTACTCTTTACACTGTGGGCTGGCAGTGTGGAGCCAGCGTTAAACCCCATAGCAGCTCCACAACTGTCATGGAGATACACAAGTATTCCCAGTAGTCTGGTTTGCTCACTTTAAGGCACCTTTATGCTGCCAGAGGCATAAAGGTGCCTGTGTGTAACTAAGAATCAGGCCCACTATTTTCTACCCAGCAAACCATCTGAATTACAGCAATGAGAGAACAGGTAATTATTTAGCAAATAGAGAATTAGATCCAAGAAGACGACATTACACCATATTAATGAAGAAGCAGGTAATGCAGATTTAACCATTTTAATTGACACAGAAAGCTGCTCTGTGAACATTTCACAAAATCATATTTCTTTGTGCAGTTTCAAGTTTGTGAAGTGGGGTCTCTTAATTATAGGCTGAGCACAAGCCGTCTGCACATTCCTGTTAAGTTAAAATCAGATATAATGAGCCTTCAAAAAAATCAGCGCTCAGGAACATGATTGTATATTTATACATTTTTGCTTGTTTTCACTTCACTGTTATATTTAGGCACTGTGTGGTGGGTCTTTTCAGTATGATTTTGGCTTTCTCTCATAGTGCTTGCGGGGATGTTTTGGATATACTGGTGTACAAAGAAAGGGGTTATTTAAATTTTAGTTCTATTCAGGCAAATTCAAGTTAGAAAAATAGGCAGACTTTTTAACAGGGAGGGTGTTTACTCCCAGAACAAACGACCAAGGGCAGTGGTGGAGTCTGCATCTCTCAATGTTTTCAAATCAAGACTGCAAACTTTTCTAAAATATCTGCTTCCGTTCAAACAAGAATTATTTCAGCGATGTTCTGTGGCTTGTGTTATGTGGGAGGTCAGGCTAGATGATCACAGTTGTCCCTTCTGACCTTACAATCTATGAACTATCGGCTTTAGTCACACACAAATGATTGGGTAATTGTGTGAAACTCTTTGGCCTGTGTTATGCAGGAGGTCAGACTGTATGATCTAATAGTCCTTTCTGCTCTTAAAATCTATGAATCCTTGGCTTTTGAGGCACAGTCTTTAGTAAGTCCACAGAACTAGATTTTTCAAGTGCTCAGCACCCATAATTGGGGCCAGGCTTTAAAAGATCTGCTCTCCCAAAACACTGAGCATTTTTTTTTAAATCGGGGCACTTACTTGCTATATCAAATGGAGAGCAAAGTTCTTCTGAAAATCTGGCTCCAATTATGGACACTAAATTCTTTGGAAGGTCTACCATCTGAGGACTTCTGATGATGCAAAATAAGTCAGTATAGAAACTGAAAAAAGGCTGCATACCCAGGGACCACAAAATAGGAGGCCCATTCCATATTTAGGATAGGAACGAGGAAGGTGCTCAGATACTACAGTGATGAGCAGCCTAAAAAAGAGGAGCCTGAAAAGAATAGATGGTCTGTGCCATGCAGAATGAAATATCTGTTTGTAGCACAAAGGAAGTGAGCCTAATGCAAAACCTCACTCTATGCAGAGAACAAGAGAACCAGGAGAGGAAGAGAACATCTTGGATATAATATTACTGAAGGGTGAGGAAGAACAGAGCACCAGTCTGAAGTAGTTAGAGAATTCTCTTGCATTTCCTTCACTAGCCTTGTTATGGATCATTATTTGGTAAGCTGATGAAGACAAAATACCCAGTAGGTTGCAGCAGGTGGCCCTAAACTAGCAAGGCAGCATTGCATGATGGTGACAAATCATCTGGACAACACTAAGGAAACCAAATTATATTCATTCATTGTCTATGCCAATGAGCCCTCTGGGGAATTGTGCATAGAGATAGAGAAAATTGGCTGGGACCTGAGAAGTAGACTAGGGAGGACATAGATTGTGTGAAGACATTTCTATATTTTGTCCTTGCTCAAGCAAATTGTATCTCAGAAGAGGGGCAGGGAGTCAAAAACTGAGAGGATTAATAGTTGCAAAGGTGATATTGGAGAGAGAGAGAAAAGGCAAAAAGATTGAGATATTGAAGCAGAAGGACAGAGAAAATGAAGAAAAAATAAGTGAAAAAATAGGGGAGAGGTCAATGAAAGAAGAAAGACTGGTAAATACAGCCGATGGAGAGAAAGTGGAGAAAAGTGCCTGAAAAGAAAAATGTAAATGTACAGTAAGAGAGGGAGGGAGGTGTGAGAGAGGGTTGGAGAGAGACACACATGTAGGTACAACCATGAATTGATAACTGCATGACACCAGCTGTGAGGTTGCTGAGACCTACAGACATGAGCAGGGGGACGGACATCAAGGTGCAAGAAGGAGAAGGGGACATTCCTCCTGCTTCCGTCCCAGAGAAAGAGTTGGAGAATACAATAAGATGTGGTGAATGACTGAGAGTCAGCTATACAGCCGGGCTTAGTAAACATGTTTATATCATTTGACATTAATAACAGAAAACTGCCTATAAAAGTGATAAAGAAAATATGTGTTATCCTGTAGAATGCCAGCTTTATGCTATCTAGTGTCCCCGCTGGTGTATTTTTATCTAATTCCAGGGCTGGTCACAGTGAGTTCTGCTTCATATTTCTAATATACATTACACTACCGGGAAATAAAGCAGACACCGGTTAAATTCATTGCTGCAGATGGCACAAGTTTCAGTGCCATGCTTTATATTACTATAAAACCAAGAAGAACTAGCTATTGTACATATGAAAAACAATACAAAACAAGCAACCCTCAAACCTCTAAGGCATAGGATGGTTCAGGGGGTTGGTTACAGATGGTGAAGTCTTTTAACCTCTAGGTTAGCTAGTTTCAAATACAGCCTTGATGTGCAATGACCAAAAACCATTATCCTCTGAAAGCCAGTTGGTGGCCTCTGTGTATTAAATTGGTGGTCTCAACCCAGAATCTAGTGTATAAGCATCACCATTGCAAGAAGAACCATTATCATAACTAAGTTGTCATGTGAACATGCCACCTGAATGCTTCAGGAATGAAAGTCCTGGAGACTTATGAATGGTTTGGTAATTGGGATGGGGCCAACACATAGCAGCATGGAGACACCTCATAATTCCAGATGCTTTGAAGACTTCCTCCACTAATGTAGTTGGAATAATGGAATACATGTACAGTAGCTATTTGTTCCCCAGGTCAGAAATCATAACAGTGTTCACAGAATCATAGAATATCAGCGTTGGAAGGGACCTCAGCAGGAGGTTTGTTTGAATGTGCAATAGGTTCCCAAGGATAGTGGTAGAAGCTTTACAGCTTAACATTTATAATAGGGCTGGAAGGTCCACTCTGGGGTGCAGTCCGACATTAGCATGGGCTAAAAGACCCAATGGGTCCTTTCCAGCTTTAATTTATGTGATTTGCACAGGCAGAATGTGACAATTTGCATCTATTTAAATGGGTGAATACGCTGAAATATAACACACTCAATACGTCTTATTGTTATTTATACAGTGCCATAGGAAGATTACTTACATTCTTGACATTCTTGCTTTGAAGAGCTTTTATTGTTAAATAAGCCATAGCATTGGCAGAGCTCCGGACAGTGCTGTAGGTAGGTAGGGGATGGATTAAAAGCTCAAGGCCAGGGAAGGGGTAGAAGTTGCTTTCGGTGTGTTTTGTTTCACTTTTGAGTTTGGTTGAGAGACTCCTGGGAGAAGCCCTGGGGCCACTGTTCTGACCGAGGCATGGAATGGAAAAAGAGACCTGGAGGGGTGGGAAGATGGCAGATTGATGCCTAGTGTTGTGTGGGACACTGTCTCTGTGAGATGTTCATACTCTGGCAGGGTAAAGTGACCTGGCAGGAGGGCTGAGCCATGAGAAGATCACTAGAACAAGTGTTGGCAGGAGACGCTAGGTGATGAGTGAGCTGGTATGCCAGGCCCAGCCCATGAGGGGGCTTGCCTGTGGTGAGTGCACTCTTCTACAGACAAGATTTACACACCTCTGAAAATCAGACCCTTTAGTTCTGTGTCTTAGTTTGTCCATCTGCAAAACATACATACAATTTACTGCCCTTGGATGTTTTAAGTATTAACTTGTGTTTACAAAGTTCTTTGACACCCTCTGGGTGAAAGGTATTAGAGGGTGCCTCACTTTCTTTATTAGCTGTTATTGTGATTAGCAAATGAGAGAATTACAGCAGCAAATTCTAGTTCCTTCTTTCAGCAGTTGAGACAGACAAAAGACAAAGAAAAGATCTCTATTTTCTTTCCTGGGCAGCAGAGAGAAAGTGTGAGGCACATCTACAATAATTTTCAATTTGAGGAAGGTAGTGACCTGAATCTGGCTAATATAATGAGAAAATTTGATTCATACTGAATCTCGAAAAGGAACATGACCTACAAATTTAAACAAAAGGAAAATTAAGAAGCTATGTATGTCTTCAGAAGCCGAGGGATTCCATTTACCAGCCTATGGCCAAAAGTTAAAAACCTTTCAGGGAGACATGAGAATGTGGACATTTAGAAGAATCAATAGCAGGCAGAGTGATATGCTGAATTGCAGACAGCGTAGACAGAAAGAGATTCTTATGACAAGAGGAACTGATCGTAGTTGCAGATGAGGTGAGTAGATGGAATGACTGGAGAACATCCTAAAATCATTTTGTACATATGAGGTCACAGATAGGGACATTAGCTCGTTTCTCACTACACCCTTCGTAATTTTCCATCAACCCAGTCATGTCCACCCCAGTTTTTCTCCTTCCCGGGCTAATGCTGCTGTTGTACGTGGGATATATAATTAGTGCTAAGCCCTAGAGGATGAATGCTGTAAAACCTCAGATCACCATTTCTGAGATTTCATGTAGCACTCACAGTAATCCTTTCATGCCAGGACTTGACACAAGGATGTGCAGATCCCAAATCTACAGTGCTACTACTTAAGCGAGAGAATAATCATCATAAGGTAGCAGTTAGCAACAGCCTTGTGATCACCAGCTCCTAGCAGCAAAACCTGCAACCCCTTACTCCCGCTAACCCCACTTTCTACACCCTCAGGCTGAGATTTCCAAACCTAACCAAAGCTTTAGCCAAACTGCTCCCAATGGTTTTAGTGGGAGTTGTGCAGCTGAAGGCTATAATAGGCTCTGGAAGAAAAAAAAAACACCCCAGGGTTGCCACCTCTCAGGTACAAAAAGCCAGGACATCTGGGATGGTCCTGAGCCCATGAAGCTGGATAGCTAGCTGTGTGCATTCTTACAGATTTCCCAGGAAAGCTACTACAAGGGATTATAGGCCTCGAACCCAGACCCACAATTAGTGCTCACCTGAGTCACTGGAGAAAGGGAGTAGTGAAGTGCTAGCTCACAAAGACCCCACTCATGGAGCTCCTCATTGGGGGAGATTTCCAGCCCCACCGATTGTCTGGGACATGTTACCTAAGTCAGAAAGAGGCCCAGGAAGTTGTCTGAGTAACTAGGTGAATCCCTGGCTGGCTGCTACTATGGACCCTGCCTACTTAACTGACTCTTGATTCCTACCTCCCAGCCTGTTCCTGCCCTCCTCATCCCAGACGCCCATCCGCTCCTGGTCCCTGCTTCTACCCCCTACCCCTCACGCTGACTCTGGCTTTGACCTCTGGCTCTGACCTTTGACGTGGCACCTGACTCTGACCCCAGATCTGGGTCCAGGCTCCTGACTGTAACCAGGAGACCTGACCACCCGCACCTCCTCTCCCTACAGCTACCTCAAAAATGGGAACCTCTTGTGAAAACCCAGACAGTTGGCAACCCTGGTCAGCAGAGGGCAATGCCACTACAACTTGACAAACTCACGGAATGTAATGATGAAATGAATGTCTGACCTAGCACCTCTTCCCAGCGATGCCGCATGTATCACAGCATATGTGTGTGGATATATATATAAGAGCTTGGATTAAAGCCCAGAATCAGGAAACCCGGTCCAAAACCACAGAGAGATGAAAGAACATAGGTGCCTTTCATGCAGATGAGTAAGAGGCTGTTAATCTTTCTGCTTAAAGAAAGGTAAAAGCCTTTCTGTAAATATTCTTTGAAGCTTATCTAAAAAAAAAAAAAAAAGCTGGCGAATGTTTGAACTGATTTGAAAAACAGAGGCAGAAGAGGCATTGCAGAGAATCCTTGTAGTTGCATTTCTCCTTTCTGTGTGATCCAATCTTGTTCAGAATGTTACTCATCTGACCTGCAAACCTCTGTGAAAAAAAGAATATAAATAGTAAGAAACACGCAGCAGTGAAGGGGGAGGAAAAGTCAAATGCTTTTCAGAAGTCTCTCTTTAGGAAATCAAGTGGTACTTTCAAGTGGTGCTTTACATTCTACTTCACATTGTCGGTCTGGGTGGCAAGTGGGAGAGCTCGGAATAAAAGCTTTCTCCAAATTGTTAAAATGCTTTGATTGTTTGTTTAAAAGCCAAACTGGATTTCTAAGAGCTATTTTGTCTTGCACTGTAGACACTCCTCTACATTCAGTGTTCTACAATAGAAGAGAAATACAGTCATCAGTGCTACATAGCGAGCCACCTGGCAAGAATACCATCGTTTCTATGTGACAATCAATGCAAAGAAAGGGGACATGACAATTTGTGGAGTGAGTGGTGTTGCAAGCTTGGGAAAGGGAAGAACCACGCTCACTACATGTCAAAGGAGGGGTTTTAGGAATGAGCAACCATTGTTACTCTCATCAATGGTGCTAGAAATCTCTGGCACTGTAGAAGCTTAGTTCAATGGCATCATGCAATTCAATAAAACTTTGTTGATCTGATAAGTTCTACAAGTGTTGCCAGAATATAAAAGAGATGAAACCAATGGGTATTTGTCAGAGATTGATACAATCTCCTCAGGTCAGACCTCCAGGGTGAAACTCTACCCGCAGTAGAGTCAATGACAAAACTCCCCTTGACTTCAGTGGAGCCAAGATTTCACCCCTGGCATTTGGGGCTTTATCCCAGATCCTTTATTGTTTAAATCTGAGTAATTTGCAAGAAAATATAAGTGCCTGTATTTGCACAAAAGATGAAATGTTAACTTTAGGGCTGGCCAGTAAGAACCAGTAATCCAATAATTATGGAGGTATTGATATTGATGTCATGGTGACACTGCGGATCTGTACATAACATAGAACTAAAATTTCTCTGTTTCACACCTCTGTGATTTAATTTCATCTCTTCACTTAGCACAATAACACAATTATATACATACATCTTGGGTGAGGCTCTATGTCTCAGTGTCCCCATCTATAAAATGGTGATAATGATACTGTAAAAGCAGCAAAGAATCCTGTGGCACCTTATAGACTAACAGACGTTTTGCAGCATGAGCTTTCGTGGGTGAATGCCCACTTCGTCGGATGCAAGAGTGGAAATTTCCAGGGGCAGGTAAATATAAGCAAGCAAGAAGCAAGCTAGAGATAACGAGGTTAGATCAATCAGGGAGGATGAGGCCCTGTTCTAGCAGTTGAGGTGTGAAAACCAAGGGAGGAGAAACTGGTTCTGTAGTTGGCAAGCCATTCACAGTCTTTGTTTAATCCTAAACTGATGGTGTCAAATTTGCAAACGAACTGAAGCTCAGCAGTTTCTCTTAGAAGTCTGGTCCTGAAGTTTTTTTGCTGCAGGACGGCCACCTTAAGATCTGCTATTGTGTGGCCAGGGAGGTTGAAGTGTTCTCCTACAGGTTTTTGTATATTGCCATTCCTAATATCTGATTTGTGTCCATTTATCCTTTTCCTTAGAGACTGTCCAGTTTGGCCGATGTACATAGCAGAAGGGCATTGCTGGCATATGATGGCATATATTACATTGGTGGATGTGCAGGTGAATGAACTGGTGATGGTGTGGCTGATCCAGTTAGGTCCTGTGATGGTGTTGCTGTTGTAGATATGTGGGCAGAGTTGGCATCGAGGTTTGTTGCATGGATTGGTTCCTGAGCTAGAGTTACTATGGTGCGGTGTGCAGTTACTGGTGAGAATATGCTTCAGGTTGGCAGGTTGTCTGTGGGCGAGGACTGGCCTGCCACCCAAGGCCTGTGAAAGTGTGGGATCATTGTCCAGGATGGGTTGTAGATCCCTGATGATGCGTTGGAGGGGCTTTAGCTGGGGACTGTATGTGATGGCCAGTGGAGTCCTGTTGGTTTCTTTCTTGGGTTTGTCTTGCATTATGAGGCTTCTGGGTACACGTCTCGCTCTGTTGATCTGTTTCCTTATTTCCTCGTGCGGATACTGTAGTTTTGAGAATGCTTGGTGGAGATTTTCTAGGTGTTGGTCTCTGTCTGCGGGGTTAGAGCAGATACGGTTGTACCTCAGTGCTTGGCTGTAGACAATGGATCTTGTGGTGTGTCCGGGATGGAAGCTGGAGGCATGAAGGTAGTCATAGCGGTCGGTAGGTTTTCGGTATAGGGTGGTGTTAATGTGACCATCACTTATTAGCACCGTGGTGTCTAGGAAGTGGACCTCCCGTGTAGATTGGTCCAAGCTGAGGTTGATGGAGGGGTGGAAGCTGTTGAAATCGTGGTGGAATTTTTCCAGAGTCTCCTTCCCATGGGTCCAGATGATGAAGATGTCATCAATGTAGCGTAGGTAGAGAAGGGGTATGAGTGGACGGGAGCTGAGGAAGCGTTGTTCCAGGTCGGCCATAAAAATATTGGCATATTGTGGGGCCATGCGGGTGCCCATAGCGGTGCCACTGATCTGGAGATATATATTGTCATCAAATTTGAAATAGTTGTGTGTGAGGATAAAGGCACAGAGCTCAGCAACCAGTTGTGCTGTGGCATCATCAGGGATACTGTTCCTGACAGCTTGTATTCCATCAGTGTGTGGGATGTTTGTGTAGAGAGCCTCTACATCCATGGTGGCTAGGATGGTGTTTTCTGGAAGGTCACCAATGCATTGTAGTTTCCTCAGGAAATCAGTGGTGTCATGGAGATAGCTGGGAGTGATGGTGGCCTAGGGTCTGAGCAGAGAGTCCACATATCCAGACAGTCCTTCAGTGAGAGTTCCAATGCCAGAGATGATGGGGCATCCAGGATTTCCGGGTTTGTGGATCTTGGGTAGTAGATAGAATAACCCTGGTTGGGGCTCTAAGGGTATGTTGATTTGTTCTGGTGTTAGTGTAGGGAGTGTCCTGAGTAGATGGTGCAGTTTCTTAGTGTATTCCTCAGTGGGATCTGAGGGAAGTAGCCTGTAAAATTTGGTATTGGAGAGTTGTCTGGTGGCCTCCTTTTGGTAGTCAGACCTGTTCATGATGACAACAGCACCTCCTTTATCAGCCTCTTTGATTATAATGTCAGGATGGTTTCTGAGGCTGTGGATGGCATTGCATTCTGCACGACTTAGGTTGTGAGGCAAGCGATGTTGTTTTTCCACAATTTCTGCCTGTGCACATCGGCGGAAGCATTCAATGTATAGGTCCAGACTGTCATTTCGACCCTCAGGAGGAGTCCATGTGGAGTTCTTCTTGTGCTGTTGGTGGGAGGGTAACTGTGTATCAGTGCGCTGTTCAGTGTTGTCCTGAAAGTATTCTTTGAGTCGGAGACAGCGAAAGTAGGCTTCCAGATCGCCGCAGAACTGTATCATGTTGGTGGGGGTGGCAGGGCAGAAGGAGAGTCCCCGAGATAGGACAGACTGTTCTTCTGGGCTGAGTGTGTGGTTGGATAGATTGACGATATTGCTGGGTGGGTTAGGGGTACCACGGTTGTGGCCCCATGTGGCAGGTAGGAGTTTAGACAGCTTACAGTCCTTTTTCCTTTGTAGAGAGGTGAAGTGAGTAATGTAGATCTCCTGTCTTATTTTAGTGAAGTCCGTTTGTATGGATGTTTGGTTATAGATGAGAGTCTCCAGGTTGGAGAGCTCTTTTTTGATGTTTTCCTGTTTGCTGTATAGGATGCTGATCAGGTGGTTCCTCAGTTTCTTTGATAGAGTATGGCACAATTTCTCACTGTGGTCTGTGTAGTATGTAGATAGCAGTGGGTTTTTTACCTTTAGTCCATTAGGTATGATGTCCATCCGTTTGCATTTGGAAAGGAAGATGATATCCGTCTGTATTTGTGCAAGTTTCTTCATGAGGTTGATGGATTTCCACTCCATACGGCTAAATGCAGTGCCTTGCATGGTATCAAGTATCAGAGAGGTAGCCGTGTTAGTCTGGTTCTATAAAAGCAGCAAAGAATCCTGTGGCATCTTATAGACTAACAGACATTTTGCAGCATGAGCTTTCGTGGGTGAATGCCCACTTCGTCGGATGCAAAACCTGTAGGAGAACACTTCAACCTCCCTGGCCACACAATAGCAGATCTTAAGGTGGCCATCCTCCAGCAAAAAAACTTTAGGACCAGACTTCTAAGAGAAACTGCTGAGCTTCAGTTCGTTTGCAAATTTGACACCATCAGTTTAGGATTAAACAAAGACTGTGAATGACTTGCCAACTACAGAACCAGTTTCTCCTCCCTTGGTTTTCACACCTCAACTGCTAGAACAGGGCCTCATCCTCCCTGATTGATCTAACCTCGTTATCTCTAGCTTGCTTCTTGCTTGCTTATATTTACCTGCCCCTGGAAATTTCCACTCTTGCATCCGACGAAGTGGGCATTCACCCACGAAAGCTCATGCTGCAAAACGTCTGTTAGTCTATAAGGTGCCACAGGATTCTTTGCTGCTTTTACAGAACCAGACTAACATGGCTACCTCTCTGATAATGATACCGACATCCTTTGTAAAGTGCTTTGAGACCTACTGATGAAAAACACTTATAAAAACTATGTATTATTATTAAGGGCAGATAGGCTTGGCTAGAAGGAAGAAGGGTTCTGGATAGGTCCCTGTACAGAAAAGGGTAGTGAGAGGTTAAGAATCGTTAACCTAGATGCTATCCTGATCAGGGACAGAGGTTAATTTGGAAACAGTGTTGGAGAAAAGAGTTGACCTTATTCCTAATAAATGTCTTCATTGCACCATCAGCTATCCCTTTCCTCTGCCCACGGCACCAGCTTCACGTACCCATTTATCCTGTTCTCACACAAGATTCTTCCATGCCACCTCTTAAGATCGGAATGCCCTCCTCAAAGTAATCTATGGTGCCACTGTGGTCTCCTCTTTAAAACCCCTCCTCACACACACTTTTCCTGCAATGCCTCTAGCACACTGCCAGGTGATGAGGTTGGTGGTAAGCTAGGACTTGTGCTACTAATATTTTTATTTATCTTATTTTTTTTTAAAAATCAGCATCTACAGATTGTGCACCTGGCTAGACTGCAAAACATGTTCATATCACAGTTACTGTTGTCTCTCCCACACTTATATCTTATTGTTACAACCAATTGTTTTGTGTGGGCTTTAAACTTAGGCCCCCATTGATGCAAACAATTTTGTTTGAGCTTGTTTGATAGCTCATGTGTGAAGTGAAGCACATGCACATTTGGGGCCTTAGATGGTAAGGGCTTAGGGAGAAGGACTGTCTCTTACTACGTCACATTTCACAATGGGACCCCAATCTGTTGGGGTGGGGGAAAGTGCAATGCTACCCTTACAAGTTCCACCCACAGAATAAGCCTCACCCACTTGAGATGGCAAACTGAGATGACTCAGCGCTGTGTGCAGATGTTAAAAATATGATTGTGGATGGTCTTTTGGTTAAGCGTCCCCTCATTTGGGTTCAAATTCACCAGTGGGGTCTTCTAGGCTCCTTAGTAGGACGCAAATGCCTTTTGGGGGCTCCTTAAACTCAGCTCCTACATTGAAGAGGAAAACACTAATGGTAATTTCTTACAAACCTACCAAAAGGAGCTGTCACTCAGAGTAGATTGCGCAGATCTTGATAATATGATTGTCCTTTTCTTTTCTAATGTAATGGCTGTCCTTTTGACTAACACAATAGGAACTGAACCAGGGAACCTCAAGAGCTAAAAACACAACACGTTAGCCCTTGAGATAAACCTGGCTACATGGGGCTATAACACAGTTATAATCTCGGTGAACTCGGTGCACAGAGGGGACCTGTAACACATTCACTAGTTGTTTACACTTACATGCTGTGAGATAGTGAACAATATTGATTTAACAGTATTATCAAAGTCAGCAAAAATTCCATCTTCCATTTTTGGTCCTAGGAGATCCAAAAGTCAGCTTAGTTAGCAACCTGGCATCCAAGTGAGTTTGGAAAATGTTTGCTTCCATGTTTGGTCCCATCTAGAACAATTTCCGAGCATGCTTCCTTAAACTGAAATAAAACTGAAATTGGAGTTTTTCATGTAAAAGTGCAACCAACCATTTGTGTAATGACACTGAAGAGATATTGACCTGCTTCCTGGACTCTTTTGTTGCATTATAGTACTTTGAAAGGTTTAAAGGGAAATTGATGGCGACAAACATTTTTTTAAATGTCGCGTCGCTCTAAAAATGGATTTTCATCCTTTAATAGACTCACTCTGATATCTTAAATGTTACAGAGTTGCTCAATGACAGTATTTAATTTTCTATTCAGAATTTTCTAAACTCTAAGTGTGTAGATGTCCTCCAAAAAGATAATGTTCTGACAATGCATTTCACAAATAAATTATCTAGAATTAAATGGGAAGCAAGTGGTTGGAGTACATTGTTCATAACTGAAACAACCTTTCACAAGGATTGTTTTTTTAAAGAAAAAATTACCATGATTCTGCTGCCAGCTTTCTGAATAATGCTAAAAACCAAACTGCTATACTGATAAATATTCCATTAGGACCCAGTCATAGTCTTATTGACATAAATAGCAAAGCTCCCATTAACTTAAGTCAGACAAAAATGAAAGAACTAACATAATGAATTACTACTGCATAGATTCCAACAGTAGAAATGGACATTCTCTCTTTTAAAAAAAAGAAATCTATGATTGTGTGCACTTTAGAGGTGGTGCAAGTTTGGTGTTTCCCACCAAAACAAGAAAACTTGGAAGACATTCATTCAGGTTGAACAAAATGCTTCAAATCGGGGGAGGGATAGCTCAGTGGTTTGAGCATTGACTGCCTAAAACTAGGGTTGTGAATTCAACCCTTAAGGGGGTCACTTAAGGATATGGGGCAAAAATTTATTTGGGGAGTAGTCCTCCCTTGAGCAGGGGGCTGGAGCCTTCCAACCCTGATATTCTAAGAAATGCTGTTTCAAAACAAAATGGTTTGTTTCAATGTTTCCAAAATTTGGGTGCCCTGTTTGAGAATCTCTGCTGTAACTCTGCCTTTCTTGGGTTCCAGAGTTTTGTTTTGTTTTAACCCTAACATTCTTGAAAAGTAATATGCACTGAAACCACCCATAAGAGTCTTGTTTCACCATCACAAAGGGGCATTTTTCTAATGCAATACATGCACATTGTGCTTTACAAAACACTGACTAAAGTATGATCCTGGTCCTGGAGAACCTGCAAGTAGAGCTGAGTGAAAATCAGAATTTCCATCCAGTAGGAAATTCTAATATTTCAACACTGAAACAATGAAAACTTTGGGAAAAAAATGATTTCGAAATGTTGAAACAAAACATTTCCTTGTTATTGGTCAAATTCTGATGTTTTGACATGCCTGAATTGAAACATTTTTTTTCAATATGTTAAATCTAATTGAAACATTTTGACTCAGTTTGACATTAATTGCATCTGCCTTGGATGCCATGGTTACTTTTGGGAGTGGAGTAAGTGTGCTTCATATGTGCCTAGTCTTCACAAAGGCTGGACTACATCTCTCAAAATGCACTGCAGCCATGTGATTCCCATGATTCACCACAAGGCTTAGGAACAGGGGAGTCCATGGGAGAGGGAACCTGGCCCATAGGAAAGAATGGGGGCATGAGGCCCCAGAACTACTTTTGCCATAAGGCACTGAAGCACCATAGGCAGATTAAGTTTAATGTCCAACTGACTCAAACCTAAATGTTTTGTTTCATTTTGACAAACTGAAATATTTTGATTTGGCTTGAACCAACTGGAAACAAAATATCTGATTGTGAATTTCCCAATGCAAAATTGATAAAAAATCAGTAAAATCTATTTTTTTTCCAAGGAATTTTGTGTGTGTGTGCAGAAACTGCATTTTCTGTCAAAAAAAAAATCATTTTGATGGGAAATTCCTGACTATCTCTACTTGAAGTGTCACTCAAACAGATAGGGCAACCATTCCAATGGTGGGTGTGTGTCGGGGATATGGGGAGAGAGAATGTAGATGGTTTCTTTGATGAATCAGGCACAATAACTTGTTCCAGTATCTTCTTTGGAATGTTTGCTGAGCTTAATATAATTACCCAATAGGATCTCAGCAGGAACTAATGTTTGACCTTTATTCCTAACAGGAATGAACTGGGTTAGAATAACGTTTTCCTGTAGTTACATTTGCTGCAATACCAACATATTTTTTCATGGGTGGTGTTTTTTTTTAAGGAAGTAAAACCAAAGCCTGGGGCTCTGGATTCTTTCTTATCTCTTGTGCTATCACTTCTTGGTACTTTCTTGTTATTAATTACACAGGCCTTTCTTTTGCTAGCACATTTTTAATATCAAAGGATGAAGCGGGGATAAGCCGTTTAAACTGAACGAGATTAAATGACATGAAACCTGAACAATCATAATTGGATTTAACATGAATGCAAGTGCTTATCCTAATTGTTCACTTTTCAAAGCCAGTATAAAAAACCACCACCATGACTCTGTGGGATTCTCACTTATGTGCTATCCTGGTGGCTTTCTATGTCAGATTTTCCAGCTGTGCAAATGTATTTAGCAGTTAACAAACACAAGATAGATGGAAGAGGAAAAACTCCTTACGTTTAGTATTCAATTACATTTGAGACTGAAGAATTTCTGTCAACTGAGCCTTACAGAGTCTTCAGACTCACCGGTTTAACCCTACGGTAGGCAAATGAACTCATGCAGGTGATTTCTATAGCACAATTTGAAGTTGAAAACAGTTGTACCTGTGGGAATGTTTACAATGCAGTAACAGCCCTATGGCACCGAGTCTCAGAGCCCAGGTCAACTGTCTTGGACTCATCGGGCTAAAAATAGCAGTGCAAGTGTTCAGGCTCAGACAGGAGCTCGCTTTCTGAGACTCTTAGGTTTCAGAGCCTGAGCTTGGATGCCTACACTATATTTTTAGCCCCACAGCCTCAGCCCTGTGATCCCAAGTCAACTGAGACTTGGTGCCACGTTGTCTTTATTGCAGTGTACACATGCCCTGCAAAACAGCAATATTTATGTGATGCTGGGTATTAGGGTCTTTCCTTCCAGCAGTTTATGTTCATTACAGAAGAGTCTCAACAGGTGGCTTTGGCTGAATGCAGGTGTCCAAAATTGTCTTCACCTATGTAATCCCTTCCATCTCCTTTATACTTCATCCTTGTGGTCCCATGCTGTATACTGTCATACCTGGACATCTTGCTTCAGTGAGGTGTCCAGAACTGAGTACTGTCCTCCACACACTCGTTCGGAAAGTGATAGCAAAAAAATCATGGCCTTATGAACAAGCAAACATCCTACTAACCTTCTTCAATGCTGTTACACATTGGCCCAAGAATTGTTAGTGCTGAGCCTCTCAGTAAACCCAGGTCCTTCTTCTCTGCAGTTTAATTAATTCAATCCATTTCAATATACCTCTCTTGCGGTATTATTTATTTCCTAATATACCTCTTTGGCTCAAGCTCATCCCTGGGGTAACTGCATGCACATCATGGCCCATTAAATTTCATATTCTATTTTGGAGACCATTCATCTAATATGTCAGGATTATCCTGTGAAGGAACCACATCCCTCAGTGTCTTAATTATCCTGCCTGTTTTAATGTTCTTTGCATTTTCAAAGAACTGACATGTTATAGTCTTTACTAAATACTTAATAAAACCATGAAAGGGTCTCAGGGTCTGTAATGAGCCACCCTTAACTTTGACCCTCTATTTTCTATTTAGCAGACAGCTGTTTGTCCATCTTAATTATAATTTAACTCCTATATAGAATGAACACACAATCTACCATATGGGGAATGTGATGTGAGAATGGCAGGTTTTGGCAATCACAGCATCAGTGTAGCATTCACTAGCAGAGCTGGTTGAAAAAGGTAAGTATAGTTCAGGAATACTTGTGAAAGAAATGGATTTTTTGAACTTTATTTTTAAAAAAATTATTAAAAAATGGAACATGGAAAATTTACAGCAAACGTTTTGAAAATTTGCAAAATATGTTGCTAATTTAATTTCATTTTAGTGAGAAACTCGTTTCCCTTCTCCCCCACTCTCTCTCACTTCTTTAATTTTGTTATATCTGGGGGGAATGGAGGGGAGTGAAATAGATGAGAATTTCCCACCAAAACAAATTGAACAATTTCAAAACAAATCTAAAAAGGTCAACATTTTTTAAATTGCAAGTTTTCACTGAAAATTTAAAAAAAATGACCATTTTAATTTTCATTTTGGTTGAAAAGGAACTTTCAGTGTGGAAAACATTTGGCCATTTTTTGCCATTGCTACTGATCCTACTGTGTACTTCATGACGTGAAGCTTCACATTCACATTAGAGATGGGCTTTATTTCTCCTTCTCACCAGTATCTGCATTAATCAGATTAATCACGAAGGAGGCGTGAGGTGCATAAAATCTCCGAGCTGGAACAGCTGTTGGGTGCTACTGCTGACCCACCTACTGGACGGAAGCTTGCAAACACCAGAAACTCCCGCTTCTCATGCTGTCCCACCTGAGATCACTCGACCTAGTGAATCCTCCCTTCAGCATCCATGGAAGAGTGAGGTGATAGAGAGCAGTGCTTCTCCTTGCCAGGGAGTGGGCCCTTTCCTTACCCCATGATGTTAAGATCAGTGTGCTGGGGATTTTCCAAGGCAGCTAGAGGATTTCTGGGAATTTGGGGGACAGTCTAAGAGTATGCAGGGTGCACCACTACCAATGGCACTAGCTAGTGCTCTTAGACCAGGGATTGGCAACCTTTGGCATGCAGCCCACACTGCTTCCCACAGCCCCAATTGGCCTGGAACGGTGAACTGCGGCCAGGGGGAGCTGCGATCGGCTGAACCTGTGGATGCTGCAGATAAACAAACCGTCCCGGCCCGCCAGCAGCTTTCCCTGATGGGCCACGTGCCAAAGGTTGCCGATCCCTGTCTTGGGCTATGCGGACCCTTACAGCAGGCTGTAAACTATAGGCAGTATACAAGTAGCTACATGCCTCAGTGAAAGGCTCTTCCAGGGGAGATGAATCCAGGAGGCAGTGCAAAAAGGCTCCAGCAGATCTCTGCTGCCAGCACCTTTCCCCTCTGCCTCAGTCTTTCTCCATTTCCAGAGCCTTTCCCTGCGGTGGGGAAAGGCTCCAGCAGTGGGGTGGCAAGGGAACACTACGCTGCTAAAAATAGCAGAGTAGCTGTGGAAAGCCCTGCTTGGGTGTGTAGAGAGCCCATGTAGGGTACATAGCTGGGGGTTCCGGTGCATAGGGAACTCCATTCTAATCACCTAAGCTATGCCTCACCATCTACACTACTATTTATGCCCAGGCTAGCTGGTGCAGTGTCAGTACACTACATGCTACCAGAAGTGTAGATGTACCCTTAGTTGCCTGCTTTTACTACCACCTATCACTATATTGGTGGGCAGTTTCTGGGAGTTTACTATTTTTAGGTTGTTCAAAACTCTGTTTTTAAGCTTTGGGAAATTCCGCATTGATATCTGCAGAATATGTTTGACACTAAATTCTAATATACACTGAACTGGACACACAGACATAGGTGTAGGAAGAGTAGTAGAAGAGAGCCTGAGACATAAATAGTAGTCAAAGCTTTACTGATATAAAGCAAAGACAAGCAGTGAGTAAGAGGCAGGACCTACTTACAGAATCTGGCAAGAACAGGTGGTGACCCCAATGTGAGGACGGGCTCGCTTACTTACCAGATCAGTGGGCATGGGTCACCAGTGTGGTTAGATGTTCAGCTGCCTATATGTGTTTTCTCTGTGTTCTCCCTGAGTGCTGCCCCAGCTCTGTGCAGACAGCTGGCACAGCAGACCTTGAGCGAACCGCCCAATGACCACAAGATCCGTTAAGGTATGAAGGCACCAGGCCAGGTTTATTGTCGATAAAGCATGGTAATAGCACTTGGCACACTCTATGAGGATACTAATACATGTATGCCCGTGGCAATGGATGCAGCTCAGTGAATGGCAGGACTTTCCATTTCCCGCTTGGCTGGACAAAGATACTCCCTCTGAGATACATTTTTATACCCCAATTCAAACAAGTTATGTACTACCCCTCTGACACAGTTACTACCCCTTGACACAGCTAGTTATCACCCATCACCTTGTACATGTTGGTTCGATCAAAACCTATCTAAGTACTGTTATCCTGACCTTATCTTTTAGGAGGGGTCAGTGTGTTCCTGTTATCCATGGGGAATGTTTTTGTACCATCCTTGATACCGGGGTGTATTTGCGTGAGTACTCTGTGCTTAGCACTTAGAAATGTGTATTTCTGCAATATCAGCCCTGTTCTTGCCAGATTCTGTGAGCAGGTCCTGCCTCTTGCTCAGAGCGTGTCTTTGCTTTATATCAGTAAAGCTTTGACTACAACTTTAGCCCAGGCCTCAGGCCTAATACCACGCCTCTGATACAAGAGCTTATGTCTCAGGCTCTCTTTCTACTATATCTGCATTTGAAAATGTGGGTCTTTGGGCCAGATCCTCTGCTACTCTGACGTGCAACAACTGAAGAGCTGACTCCTTGAGACCTACCAAACAAATTTTAATATAAAGGAAGGCTTTTCCTCCTCGTCTCTCTGTACAGCCCAGCACACTCAATGGGGGACTGAATGGAGCAGGACCTGAGATTTAATTTCTTGCCCTTTCTGGAACCTATAGATACTAAAATAGACTCAGAGGAATTTGGCTTTGTGGAAGCTCAAGACTGAGATGCTTATTTAGATGAACATTGATGAATATCCCTTTGACACAACATAACGGAGTGGTGGTGGTGGGGAGGGTGGGGTTTGCTCATATTTATTAGCATTGGTCATTTAAGAAAACCAGCTGCCAAGCAATTGGGTGTCTATGTGAACAGAGCTCCTGGGGTCCCATCCTGGTTTGCTTGGCACATCAGCCACAGAGAGAATGAGTCTGATTTTTAAAACATTCAAAATAAAACCAGTCCTAAGCAAAACAAGAGCATGGCTGTGCACTGGCTTTCAGAGATAGAGCTGCAGCGAGGTTGCGGCATTGTTCCACTCTGTCTGCACACACAATATTTATTTTGAGGAGGTGCAAATAATAAAGGCAGACTCCTCCCCCACATCCTTTCTGCAGTGGGAGCTAGGAAGGGGTTGGGTGATTTCTGTGCCTAAAGCTGCCACTGCTGCAGTATTCTTTCCGTCTGTGTTTCTGTGCCATATAAAATATGTATTCCCTAACTGCTGTTAGGGCTGTCTGGTCCCCTATTCAAACTATGCTGAAAGGAGATCAGTTGCATGCTAATCTGACATGATTCTATCCATTGCCTATGCCACCCAGAGAACTACACTGACTCCCCCTGCCTTTCCCAGAATTGACTCAGGGGTGCCAGAGAAATGGCAGCAGAAAATGAGGTTTGTGGAGGGTGCAGGGGAATCTTGAAAGCCCTGTTTTTCCAAATAGATTTCTAGCACTTTGTGGTTTCAGCAGGGATGTGGGAAAGATCCCAAGCATAGCTTTTCTTGTCGCATTTCAATCAGCATAAACCAGAGAACACAGAGACACATGAAGGGAGAGAGGGAGACGGGGAAAAAATTCTTTCCAAGCCTAGCTGAACTTCAAAAATGGTTTGGTGAGAAGAACTGGTGATATCCATGTCAGCTCCTATTTCAATTATCCATTCCTAATTAAAATACCACCGTCCTCTCAGTGCACAATACTTTCTCACTGGCAGTTTCAAAGGATAACTAGAGGTATAAATTAGCTTCAGTCTTCCTTGTACAATCAATGAGCAATGTCATAGTCCATCAGAAAGAGGATGCATCCAATTATGGGCCTGATGATACAATTTGTCTGAATAAGGAATATTATTATTTATATTGGAGAGCTAACGGAGTGTGCTAGGAGATGTACATTTGATACACATAGTAAAAGAAAGTTCTTGTCCCAGTGACCTCACAACCAGAGCACTGGGTGAGCGCTACAAAATTGAGAAATGGGCAAGACAAAGAATGGAAGAGGAGTAAAGTGACTTGTCCAAGGTCACACAGCAGGTTGGTGGCAGAGCCAAGGTGTGCTGAGTCCCACCCCAATACTCTGGACAAGATGCCACACTGCATAAGTAAAGGTTGTATGACTTGATCTTGAGGGCCATGCTGTGTTCTCCTTTAAGTCAGTGGGAGCAGGATCAGGGGATGACAAAGTATGGATCTGATTTTGTGTGGTATCTCTATCTAATGTAGTGATGTACCTACAGTATATTAATTTTTATGTAGTACCTATCACTCTTACATCTTGATGTCAGTGGGAGCTGAGGGTGCCCATCACCTCTGAGGATTAGAGCCTGTGGAGTGTTGAATACAAATCAATATTGGGTCCACTGCTTGCATTGAAGTGAACAGGAGTTTTGTCAATGGTTTTGTAAGAGCAAGCCTTGGTGATTATATTTGCAGTAAACTTCTCTTACAGGTGATTAACAGGTGCAAAAACAAGTGCAAGGGGAGGGGGAAAAAAGAGTAAAATAAAAAATTCTACATTGGGGGAAAAATTAGCAGGATGTTTAAATTTCCCTAGTTTGAATCTACATCGTGGTTATGGTCTTGGACTCATGGCATTTTGTCTAATTATATGACTGAATATGAGAAAATGAGAATCTAAGAGAAATGATGCTCACTCAAGCCTAGGGATAGGATCAAGGCAGCTCAAGAACACAGTTTTCAAAAACAAGGAAATTTGGGATCTGGCTCATGGTTTTTGGAGTAGCAGTGTGATATTTACCTAAATGCTTTCCTCTCAAGGGGAATGAGCAGAAGCTAACAAGCTAATGAGCATTTATTCCACTGGGAAATTTGGAAGACTGCTGGCACTAAATCCATTGGAGATTTATATGCAGATAATCTTTCAACAAGTTAAAAAAAACAACAAGATTTATTTGGATTATCACCCGATCAGGATCATTCTTGCCAGCAGCTCTGTGATTGCCTCTCTCAGTCCCTAAACGTTGTACCTCCAAGCCCCATTACTGTTAATCATTTGATATAAATTTCAGGAGGGGCACATGCAATATACAATCACCATGTAGTGGTGGTTGGTTGTGTATCCCTGGATGCATCATTTCAAAATGAAATGGAAAATGGATTAGCAGCACAGTTTACTCCTAAATAGAGCTGGTCAAAGAAAATGATTTTTATATGCATTGAAGCAGCACTTAGATACATACAAGAAACATCCATATGTTAAAAATTTGACAGCATTAGAGCTGTGTCATAGTTTATGCAACCTTGGTGTTATCAATAAATTATGGAAGAAGGATGGCAATAGGTAACTGTTGATCAGACTTTTATTGGCTTAGGTAGAGAAAAAGAAGTATGGTTATTGACCTTCAATAATGTATTTGCTAGCTTTTCAGGGCCTGAAGAAAATGTTATTGAAGTTGATCAGTGCAGCATTAACTAACCTTAAATAACTTTTTATTCTATAGGAATTATTTTTTTTGTTTTACTATCCTGTCTAAAGGCCCCAACTGAAATCAGAGACCCTGTTGTGCTAGGGTCTGTACAAACACATAGTGAGAGACAGTCCCAGCCCTGAAGAGCTTGCAGGCTAAATAGTAAAACTAATTTGCTAATATTTTCATAAATAAAAGTGATCATCCTAGATCACTTTGATCCAGGAAGACATATTGAGTGAGATTTTAAAAGCACTTAAGTAACTTAGGAGCAAAAGTCTTGTTGAATTTTTTTTTGTTAAATGGCTTTTGAAAATATCATATCCTTAGAGCCCCGACCAGGGTTATTCTATCTACTACCCAAGATCCACAAACCCGGAAATCCTGGATGCCCCATCATCTCTGGCATTGGAACTCTCACTGAAGGACTGTCTGGATATGTGGACTCTCTGCTCAGACCCTAGGCCACCAGCACTCCCAGCTATCTCCATGACACCACTGATTTCCTGAGGAAACCACAATGCATTGGTGACCTTCCAGAAAACACCATCCTAGCCACCATGGATGTAGAGGCTCTCTACACAAACATCCCACACACTGATGGAATACAAGCTGTCAGGAACAGTATCCCTGATGATGCCACAGCACAACTGGTTGCTGAGCTCTGTGCCTTTATCCTCACACACAACTATTTCAAATTTGATGACAATATATATCTCCAGATCAGTGGCACCGCTATGGGCACCCGCATGGCCCCACAATATGCCAATATTTTTATGGCTGACCTGGAACAACGCTTCCTCAGCTCCCGTCCACTCACGCCCCTTCTCTACCTACGCTACATCGATGACATCTTCATCATCTGGACCCATGGGAAGGAGACTCTGGAAAAATTCCACCACGATTTCAACAGCTTCCACCCCACCGTCAACCTCAGCCTGGCCCAATCTACACGGGAGGTCCACTTCCTAGACCTCACGGTGCAAATAAGTGATGGTCACATTAATACCACCCTATACCAAAAACCTACCGACCGCTATGCCTACCTTCATGCCTCCAGCTTCCATTCCAGGCACACCACAAGATCCATTGTCTACAGCCAAGCACTGAGGTACAACCGCATCTGCTCTAACCCCGCAGACAGAGACCAACACCTAGAAAATCTCCACCAAGCATTCTGAAAACTACAGTACCCGCACGAGGAAATAAGGAAACAGATCAACAGAGCCAGACGTGTACCCAGAAGCCTCCTACTGCAAGACAAACCCAAGAAAGAAACCTACAGGACTCCACTGGCCATCACATACAGTCCCCAGCTAAAACCCCTCCAACGCATCATCAGGGATCTACAACCCATCCTGGACAATGATCCCACACTTTCACAGGCCTTGGGTGGCAGGCCAGTCCTCGCCCACAGACAACCTGCCAACCTGAAGCATATTCTCACCAGTAACTGCACACCGCACGATAGTAACTCTAGCTCAGGAACCAATCCATGCAACAAACCTCGATGCCAACTCTGCCCACATATCTACACCAGCGACACCATCACAGGACCTAACCAGATCAGCCACACCATCACCGGTTCATTCACCTGCACGTCCACCAATGTAATATATGCCATCATATGCCAGCAATGCCCCTCTGCTATGTACATCGGCCAAACTGGACAGTCCCTACGGAAAAGGATAAATGGACATAAATCAGATATCAGGAATGGCAATATACAAAAACCTGTAGGAGAACACTTCAACCTCCCTGGCCACACAATAGCAGATCTTAAGGTGGCCATTCTGCAGCAAAAAAACTTCAGGACCAGACTTCAAAGAGAAACTGCTGAGCTTCAGTTCATCTGCAAATTTGACACGATCAGCTCAGGATTAAACAAAGACTGTGAATGGCTTGCCAACTACAGAACCAGTTTCTCCTCCCTTGGTTTTCACACCTCAACTGCTAGAACAGGGCCTCATCCTCCCTGATTGAACTAACCTCTTGCTTGCTTCTTGCTTGCATATATATACCTGCCCCTGGAAATTTCCACTACTTGCATCCGACAAAGTGGGTATTCACCCACGAAAGCTCATGCTGCAAAACTTCTGTTAGTCTATAAGGTGCCGCAGGATTCTTTGCTGCTTATCATTGTCATAAACAGATAGTTAAGGGTTAAGGTCTGTTTTACCTGTAAAGGGTTAACATGTAGTACCTGGTGACCACCTGACCAGAGGACCAATCAGAGATAAGATTTTTTCAAATCTCTGTAGAGGGAAGCCTTTGTCTGTGTGAGAACTGTTTTTGGATCTAACAGAGGACAGTCATGTCTCCAAGTTCTCCTGGAGTAGTTTCTACTAATTAATAGTGAGTATTAATTAGAAAGGCGAATTAGTCTTATGATTTGATTTCTATATTTGCAATTGTGTGTTTGCTAAAGGAAATGCTTTATTCCTGTTTGCTGATATTGCTTTTACTGAGAAAAGGGGAGAGGGGATTCTCTCCAGAGATTGATAAGGTTATACCCTATGAGTGTCCAGCTTGGGCTCATAGAGATTCTGTACTTTCTTTTTGTTCTCTTAATAAATTCTTTTCTATTAAGGACTTGTTGGTCTTTCCTTGGGTGGATTCTCAGGGAAAGGGGAGGGGGAGGTATCCCTCTGTAGTTGGATCCCGGTATCTCTCCTAGGAAAAGGGAGGGGGGAGGAAGCAGGGGGAATGGTTTGTTTCTCCTGGGTGTAAGAACTCCATGGATTTGGGGCTCTTGGAATCCCCTAGGATTTTGGGGAAGGACTGTGTCTCAATCCACATTTCTTGATTGAGTGGTGGCAGCGAGAAGGAACCCTACCCTAAGGGTTAGGGTGGTGGCAGAATACCTGCGGGTCCCCATCTTTGAACCCACAAGCTCAAAGTGGGGGTGAGATCCCATAGGACATGGTGGCAGAATACATGCGGGTCCCCATCTTTGAACCCACAAGCTCAAAGTGGGGGTGAGATCCCATGACAATCATTAATTATGTTATTTATGAGTATTCAAAACACTGCTGGGCATTTGAGAAAGTGTTTGAGAATCCTGAAAGTTTCATGAACTTTAGTATGAAAGATTTTTTTAGAAATAATTATTTTAGTTATTTTCTTTTTTATGTAATCAAAGCTGGGGTCAGAAACGATACTTTGTATTTCAGTAGGTGAATAAGAGAGGGCATGCAAAAATATACAAAACAGTAAATGGTATAGAGATCAGACACTGCTATTTATCCTTCATCATAGGATGAAAACAAGGGGAAATTCAATAAAACTAAAAAGAAGCAAATTTAAAATTGATACAAATAAATATTTTTCCGACTCAATGCACAGTTTGCCTGTGGGACTCATTGCAACAAGATACAGTAGAACCTCAGAGTTAGGAACACCTCGGGAATGGAGGTTGTTGTAACTCTGAAATGTTTGTAACTCTGAACAAAATGTTATGGTTATTCTTTCAGAAATTTATAACTGAGCATTGACTTAATACAGCTTTGAAACTTTGCAGAAGAAAAATGCTGCTTTCCTTTTTTTTTAGTAGTTTACATTTAACACAGTACTGTACTGTGTTTGCTTTTTTCTTTTGTCTCTTCTGCTGCCTAATTGTTCCAGATGAGGTGTGTGTTGACTGGTCAGTTTGTAACTCTGGTGTTCATAACCGTGATGTTCTACTGTATCAACACCTTGAAGGGTTCGGCCTGCAGTCCTCCTGCATTAATATCAAACTCTGCCACTTATGTATGAAGATTGGATGTCCAGATTGACATTGTTGGATTCATCAGTTGCCTTCAATATTGTTGATCCTGAGGTATTGTTAACTTGCTGGCAGACAATAGCAGAAGAGTGAGGTGGGTCTATTCATACCTTGATGAGGATTTGCAGAGAGTTGAGTTGGGCAATTACTCTTCATCATACTTTCTGTGGCCTTGCTCTGACCTTCTGAGCTTACTGCAAGACCCTAACTCTTTACCAAGGTTTCTGGGGAGACTGGAATGATAAGGATTGACATCTGTATGGGATGAGGGTGTTGTTTGGACTTATATTGTGGTTGGCTATTTTTTTGGCATGGGGCCGAGAGGCAGCTGCTGGCTTTAATTTTGATTTGGTTTTTAATTTTTGGCAAAGATGCCAGATCCATGGATAGGCTTTTTTCAATATAGCAATGCATTTATGATACATTGAGAGCAGTAATACGTAAGTAACAACAACTGGCATCTGCAAAGAAACCCTGGGGCCAGGTGGCTTATTATGACTCAGTGACCTTTCAGTCTGAGAGATCTCTACCTCTCATTAGTTATTTCAAACCTCTGCAGCTGAGTTACAACAAACATGGGAACCTTAGCCAGAGTCAGATCCTGCAACCTTTGCTCATGGGAGTAATCCTCTGTCAGGTGGGTAATCCCTTGCATTCCAGGAATTTACCACTTGGATGAATTTTGCTCAGGTGGAAAAAGGCTGGTGGATTAGCCCCTTGGTTAGTGAATTAGTGTAGTAATTCAGCACAGTGTTACAGATGCTCAGCAACTCAAACCGTGCCTGTAGTGGCCCTCCTCGTAATCTCCTCTCCTTTCGTTTGCTGATTTCTTCTCTGAAACACTGTCCTTTCTCAAGCTGTTCCAAGCTCTCCATCTTGGACTCATGCAGATGGCTGCACTGATGAATAGCAGTAACCATCCTTCTCATGACATCATCAAGGAAAGCTCTTGACTGCAAACTTTCATGACTTATCAGACTACAGATCAAATAAGAAAAACAGGCATCTCGGATTTCAAGGCGCGGAGTAAATGAGCACAGAGGCTATTGGTGGGAGCCGCAAAGGGATTAAGGCTATTTGTAGGTGCCACTGTGATCCAGAAAACTCCCATTTGGCTGCCACCTACCCTTGTAGGAGCCTCAAGTAGCTCAACATCTAAGTTTTTGCAGTAAAAGTACACTAGGCACCTATGTTTCTGCCTCTGGGCAAGCACACTGCTGCCTCACTCTAGGTGTCTGGGCCCCTATCTCCCACGTAAAAAGCAAGTCATGAACCAGGGGAAGATAAGGGTTTTGATGTAGGGCCCAATGTGGTAGGTGTGCTCAGAGGCTGCTTACTAGATTGGGTCCTGCAGCTGAGTTCCAGTAAAACAGCCAGGGGGTTGGAGTCAGTGATGAGAACACAGGTCTCCCTTGTGACCTTTAGCACAGTGGCTAAGGTAACTCATCCAGGATGTGAAACATCCCTAGTTCAAGTTCCCACTCTACCTAATTAGATGGCAATGGAATAGTCTGAGATGGGCTTACCTTAATCTTTCCAAGTGAAGTGGCTCCTCTTTAATGGAATAATTAAATATTAATTGGGACAGAGAGAATGAGAATGACTCTGTTTCCATCAGTGATAATAGAAATTTACAGATAAACAAAGTAAGAAAAATGCTGCTTGAGAACTAAAGTTTGAGTTCAAGAAACTTCGTATATTTTGACATGTGATGGTGACAATTTGTGTTTTAACTGTTATAAAGCTTTAACTTTTTGAATCTTAACATTTATTGTAATTTAATAAGGATCTATCCCCCATTGCCTGCCCCCCATAATTTCTCACGACTGTAAAATTTTAAATAAACTTTACAAAGTACTTGAAATTAATAATTTTGCACAACTGTGAAAACTTAAATCAATAATTGAAAAATATGCTTAAAAATAACCCTTGATATTATTTGTCGAAATTATAAAAAAAATAAAAATTGAATTCTGCCAAGCCTATGTATCCTGTACTAGCTGAAAGATCTTTAAGAGCAGTCCCGTTGCAATAGTTTGATCTGGAGGATCGAGAGGCATGACAGGGGCTGACCGGGTTGATATCACAAAGTAACTGCTGCAATCATCATGCTAAACACAACTGAGAAAAGTCCATCAGAGACATCTGAGCCTCGAAGCACTCCTGAATTGTGGAACTCTTTGACAGGGGATGACCCCCAGTCATGAGGGTAAGCATCATCCTGCCGTCTCTCTATACACTAGATCCTACTCCTATTGAGGTGAAAGGCAAGAGTCCCATTTGTTTCAGTGGAATGGGAGCAGGCCACTTATGCTTTTGCATCAGCTTCCATTATGTCCATCCTATCTTGAATAAGTTACAAGGGACTCTGTCAGCCAAGTGTGTTGGGAAAACAGGCACCATGCTGTCCTGTCCCAATGAAAAAGAGAGACAGAGCCGAGTGTCAGCTACATTCTGACGGCTCCACAACGCAAGCTGCCTTGCTATCTTCCCCTCAGTTTGGACGCGATTACTTTGACACTGATTTTGACTTGGGACACAGCTGACAACTGAGAAACTAGATGCGGTCAAGTAAACAATGGATCTCAGTAACTACTCAGCCTAAGGTCTGGTCTACACTACAGAACTATATTGGTATAACTACTTCACTCAGGAGTTTGAAAAATCCACACCCCCGAGCAACATAGTTATACTGACTTAACTCCCCATGTAGACAGCGCTGTGTTGGCAGGAGAGCTTCTTCCGCGGACATAGCTGTTGCCTCTCGGGGAGGTAAATTAACTATGCTAATGGGAGAGCTCTCTCCTGTTGGCTTAGTGCGTCTTCATTACAGCACTACAGGAGTGCAGCTGCACCAATGCAGTGTTTTAAGTGTAGACGTGACCTAAGTGTCTGGATGTAATTAGTGGGTGGCAGTGAGTAAAGTGGATTTCTAGCCTGCCGTGTGTATGAGTAGGGAGGAAGTTACCCAATTTCTCTCCAGATGTTATCTGGCAAACTAGAGGGAGCAGGCAAGTTCTCAAGTGCTTTGGCTACTGGGATAATTTACGACATTGGACCAACTGCTGCTGGCTTTACTCAAGCAATGTAGACATTTTCTGGTGGGTTTGCCTCAATAATGACATAGGGTGTGTCTCCACTGCAATCAGGAGTGTGACTGTAGCGCATGTAAGCAAACCCAAGCTAGCTTTGATCTAAATAGCTTGAATAACAATAGCCATGAATCAGAAGCAGCACAGGCTAGCCAGTCAAGTACATACCCAGGGTCCCCATGTGGGCTTGTACAGCCTGTGCTGCTGTGTCTTCACTGATATTGTTATTCAAAGTAGCCAGATAAAACCTTGGGGTACATCGACATCTGCTGCAGTGATACCTCTGATTGCAGTGCAGACATACCCCTAAGAATTAGGCCAGTACTACTTGGTATATATGTAAGCAGAGTCAGGATGAGCTCTACCCTGACATCTGATGGTAAATTGTGGGGAGTGTGGAAAGAATTTCAGTTATTTGCATTGGCAATCCCACCCCACTTAGCATAATACACAGCAGCCTGGGATGGTTATTTTCACAGCTGTGGGATCCCCAATTTCTTTGTTATTGGGGCAGGAGAAATAAAATGTTGTCACCCTGATTAAGTAAATGAGGAACTACAAAACTGTCTTATGATAAAAGGTTTCATTATCAACTAAATAGCACTTGCTAGACAAGGGACATGGGTTCCAAAACCCAGTGATTTGAGAGAGGCTGGGGACAGGTATCTGTACTTGGTGGTGCAGGCGCCTTGTGTGAGCCAGAAGCACCAGTTCCACCTATGCCTCTCTCCACTGGAATGTTAGAGTTAATTTTTGATTCCCTTAAGAATCTAGATACAGGTTACTGAGCTGAACTCACTTTGGACCAGTAGTGCACTGGCACTGGGCTCCCCTACTGTGAGTTGAAATCACTAAGAGCTGAATTCACTAAAGAGCTGGAATTGCTGAGCTGAGAGCACTGAGTACTGTGCTAACTAGTGGGGGAGCCTAAAGCTATACTGTGGAGCAGAGCAGCTGGCAGAGTGGAGCCGAGCAGTTTCCGAGGACGGCTGGAGCGGATCACAGGACAGCTGGTGGAGCAGAGCAGCTGGCAGAGCGGAGCAGCTGTGGGACGGGTGGAGCGGCCCACGGAGCAAGCGAAGCTGAGCAGTTTTCGGGGATGGCTGGTGGAAGCAGAACCCCATGAAGAGGCAGGGCAGTTGGCCCCGAACCACGTAAGGTGCCCCTTTCTACCCAGGCTGGGAGGGGGACCTCTGCAGGTAGACTCTCGAACTCTGGGGCTGCACTGACCCGGGACAGAGACTTTTGGATTGTGGGACTTTTGGGACTGTGGACAATTTGGGGGTTGCTGGACTCAAAAGATCAAAGAAAAGGACACGGCCCAATTTCCTTGGGTGGGTCTTTGATCACGGTTTGATCTATGAACTCTAGCTGAGGTATTTTCCCAATTTAATGTTTGTGGTTTACCTCATGTAATTAAACCTTTTCTGCTACACCAAGACTCTGTGCTTGCGAGAGGGAAAGTATTGCCTCCTCGAGGCGCCCAGGGGTGTGTGTAAGATTTTCCCAGGTCACTGGGTGGGGGCTCGAGCTGGTTTTGCATTACGTTGCAGGGAAGGGACCCCTATGTATTGAACCCGGCCCTTGCTGCTATTGTTTCGGCCTGGCAAAAGGGTTACATATATAAGGCACTTTAATCCAAGGATCTCAAAACACATTACAGATATTAAGCCTCACCAACCCCTATTTTTACATTTTATGGATGAATAAACTGAAGAACAGAAAGCAAAAGGAGCTTGTCCAAAGTCACATAAAAATACAGTGTTAGATATGGGAACAGAACCCAGGAGTCCTGATGGCCAATCTTCCTATGCTAAATTTGGGCCATACTCTTGATGAATCAATTACATACATTATTGTAAGGAAATACACACTGTTTTCCATTACGGTAAGTTTGCATATTCTGAAGAATTCAGATCACATACTGATTGCAGAAAAAATGTTTCACAGAAGTGTGTAGTTTTGATGCAGTAATTTTTATGCAGCAATTTCCCTGTGTTTCTTCACTGCTTCCCTGACAAACAAGTAGGATAACATAACATGTAAATTATGCAGAACCTATTAGAGGAACTGAACTCCCCAAATGCTAATTACAACAAAAAGAAAATTAAAAGTTTAACAGGAGTGCAGTAAAAAGAGGACTGTAAATGGTCTAAACATATTCAAATATAATGCTTAATTGCCACTGAGCAGGTTTACGTTAGATAGCTAACAAGCTAAACACTTTTGGTGACAGGAAATTAATGTAATGACGCAGCAAAAGTCTATTTTATTTGGTATTTTATGTGTGTTATATGACAATTTAATTAAATGTTGAAGTAATCCAGGCAAATAATTCCCTAGTGAAATAAACCAAGAATGACCAACTTCCTTTTCTTCAGAGGACTGATGCAGGGGAACACTTAACGAATTTACATTTTATGACTCTATAATCTAAACTTTTACCTCAGAATTAATGAGATAGACTGAATTACCTGGGGCTACTTTTTCCCTATGCAAATGTGTTGTAAATCGGTTACTTGGTGTCAGGAATGGACTGAAGTCATGAAACAGCTCTGGATAGTGTGATGTTGTATTTGTATTTTGTATTTTTACAAAAACATGTTGCTGAATATTAATGTAAAAGATAGTTGAAATAAGAGTCAGGGCTATTAGTCCAGATCAGTTTACTAGGTGAACTCTGGAAACATTCCGAGCAATACTTTAAATGTGTCATTGAAGGCACGGCAAAAACTTACATCCTGATAGGAAAAAACTGCCTGCAATTAATCTTAAATAAGGTGCCGCCTCCCAAAATGAATTAAATAGGTCTGATGACATTTGCTTTAATAAACATTGCCCTAGCATCCTCCCAGCTAAGCCACTGATCTGTCAATTGACTTCAATAGGAGCTGTACTGGACCCTACTCTTAAAAGTCCATGAATTTCTGCTTGCAATCCATACTATTTCTATTATTACTACTGATAATAATTTAAGGCCCAAATGTATGAAGTGTTGAGGACCTCCTGGGACTTTAAGCCCTTTCAGGATTGTGCCCAGTGTTTAATGGCTGGGCTGGGGGCAGTTAGAGCATGAGGCTGAGGCATAGGCATAGCATGGGGTGTGTATACTACTAATTGTTTGGATTACAGTAGCACCTAGATGTACCAGTTGAGATCTGGACCCTGTTGTGCTAAGCATTCTACAGGCACATGGTACGAAACAGACACAGGCCAGATGAGTTTACAATCTACATAGACAAGACAAAGGGGAAACAAATGGAAGAAGTGACTAGACTGGGGCAAGAACCCAGGTCACATAAATCAGTAGCTTAGCCACTAGACAACAATGCATCTCTGGTTGTTACTGTTCAGATTTTGCTCATCTTTGACTGGAAGCTGTTCAGGGAAGGAACCATGATGATTCCCTCTATGTTTCTACACCACTCAGCACAATGGAGCCTCATTCCTGACTGGGTCTCTCAGAGTTTGTCTATGCTGCAGTTAGACACCCGTGGCTGGCCTGTGCCAGCTGACTTGAGCTTGTGGGGCTTGGGCTAAGGGGCTGTTGAACTGCAGCATACATGTTTGGGCTTGGGCTGCAGTCTGAGCTCCAAGACCCTCCCACCTTGCCGTGTCCTAGAACCAAGCTTCAGCAATTAAACAGCCCCTTAGCCCAAGTCAGCTAGCACAGGTGAGCTGTGGATTTTTAACTGCAGTGTAGACATACCCTGAGGGCTGCCCGAATGAGGACGCTCTGGATACAACCAAGATCTGCACTGTGTATGTCTCTAAAAATCAAGAGGATCCATTTTAAAGTCCACTCATCATTTCAGTGGCCACCATTGCAAATAACTTGTTGTAATGGGATGAAATCAAATCACACAAACCAGTGAACAAACATACACTGCTGTGTTCTGAACATGCTGAGAGTGTCACAGAAGCCTGGTTGGGAGGGAATTACAATAATGAAGCCATTAATGTAGGCGGATCATCACTGCAGAAATAAGGGACCGTGTACAAATTCCACAACTGAAAAACATTTCCACACTACATCTGACTCACATGGAAAGGGAGTGGTTAAAATTGATGTCAAGATTAACCTTACTTTCTGCATCCAAACAAGTTCTTAGTACTTGGTGACATGAAAAAAAAAAGAAAGAAAGATGTATATAAAGAAACATATCAGCAACTTCTATCAACAGGCAAAGCTACTGTTGAAGGGCTGGAAGACAATGTAGCTGAGATGCATTTGGATTGTTGCCGCTGGAGTCTGGACAGTTCCACATCAGGAATGAATGAAGGACCTCTGGATCCAAAGGCACAGGCCTCTCCTGCATGAGTTAAAGGACTAGCGCTTTTAACTTGGCGACAATAGCTAAATCATCAGAGGGGTAACCATGTTAGTCTGGATCTGTAAAAGCAGCAAAAAGTCCTGTGGCACCTTATAGACTAACAGACGTATTGGAGCATGAGCTTTCGTGGGTGAATACCCACTTCGTCGGATGCATGTAGATGGAAGTGGGTATTCACCCACGAAAGCTCATGCTTCAATACGTCTGTTAGTCTATAAGGTGCCACAGTACTCTTCGCTGCTTTAGCTAAATCATGGATCTCTTACAGAGCCCCCACTATGAAACAGTGTATATTACACCAATAATTTTCAAACTTTTTCCTGGGGACCCAGTTGAAGAAAATTGTTGATACCTGCGAGGCAACGGAGCTGGGAATGAGACGCTTGGGGTGTGAGAGAGGCTCAGGGCTGGGCCAGAGGGTTGGGGTGTGCGGGTGAGGGCTGCAGGGTGGGGCCAGGAATGAGGGGTTCAGGATGTAGGAGGGGGGTCTGGGCTGGGGAGGCGGTTGGGATGCGGGAGGGGGTCAGAGCTCTGGGGTGGGGGTGCAGACTCTGGGGTGGGGCCAGGGATGAAGTGTTTGGGGTGCAGGAGTAGCTTTGGGTTTGGGGAGGAGCTCAGGGTTGGGGTAGGGGGTTGGGTGCTAGAGGGGCTTGGGGGTCTGGTCTGGGGGTGCAGTCTCTGAGGGTGGAGCCAGGGATGAGGGGTTTGGGATGCTGGAGGGGAGTCTGGGTTTGGGAGGACTCAGGGCTGGGGGTTGGAGTGCAGGAGGGGGTCAGGGCTCTGGGCTAAGGGTGCAGGCTCTGGGGTGGGCCGGGGATGAGGGGTTTGGGGTACCAGAAGGGGTTCTGGGTTTTGGGGGGCTCAGGGCTGGGGCAGAGGATTGGGGTGTGGGGTTGGGGTGTGGACTTACCTCTGGCAACTCCCAGACAGCGGTGGAGCCGGGGTGCAGAGGCAGGCTTACCGCGCATCCTGGTACCGCGGACCGCGCTGCGCTTGAAGCAGGCGGCAGCAGGTCCAGCTCCTAGGCGGAGGCCGCAAGTGGCTCTGCGTGGCTCTCACCCGCAGGCACCACCCTCTGTGATGTTGCACTCTATATGATTTTATGAAAATATGCTAATGTAACTGGAATATGCTTCATGCATAAGGTCTCTTGTAAGGTATTATTACAAAGCTCATAATCTACTGAGTGTGATCATCCTATTTGTATAAATGTACCACTATTGTATCTGAACCTAGAAATATGAAATATAACTCTGATGGCCTATTGTAATTATGCAAAGTGTGGTTTGGAATCTTGAGGACAATTGACTGCAGATGGCTCAGTTTTACCTGTAAGTCTTCCTGTATACGTGTGTGCTGGCAACGGGTAATGAAGTCTTACAGTGACATGTGATCATGTCACCTGAACTGAAATCCATCTTTAACCTGGTGTCTTTCCATTGAGACGGGGTGGGGGGGGAAAACGGGACCCAGAGGGACAAAGGATTCCCACCTTATGCAAAAGGTATATAAATGGGTGGAACAAACCAAAGTGGAGAGCCATCATGAAGAATCCCCTAGCTACCACCAGAGCTGGAACAAGAGCTGTACCAGGGGAAAGAATTGTGCCCAGGCCTGGAAGGTGTCCAGTCTGAGGAAAAAACTTACTGAAGCATCTCTGAGGGTGAGATTATCTGTATTCAGTTTGATTAGACATAGATTTGCATGTTTTATTTTATTTTGCTTGGTGACTTACTTTGTTCTGTCTGTTACTACTTGGAACCACTTAAATCCTACTTTCTGTATTTAATAAAATCACTTTTTACTTATTAATTAACTCAGAGTATGTATTAATACCTGGGGGCAAACAGCTGTGCATCTCTCTCTATCAGTGTTCTGGAGGGTGAACAATTTATACGGGGTAAAACAAATTTATTTGGGTTTAGACCCCATTGGGAGTTGGGCATCTGAGTGTTAAAGACAAGAACACTTCTGTTAGCTGCTTTCAGGTAAGACTACAGCTGTTAGGGGACGTGATTCAGACCTGGGTCTGGGTTTGCAGCAGGCTAGTGAGTCTGGCTCAAATCAGGCAGGGCACTGAAATCCTAAGCTGACAAAGCAGGGGCAGAAGTAGTCTTGGCACATCAATTGGCAGTTCCCAAGAGGGTTTCTGTGATCCAACCCATCACACCCTCCCGCCCCAGCTCCCATTGGCCAGGAACTGGCCAATGGGAGTGCAGAGCCAGTGCTCGGGGTGGGGGCTGCGCACGGAGCCCTGTCGCCCCCCCGCCCCCCCCGCTTAAGAGCCAGACCCGCTGCTGGCCACTTCCGGGATGCAGTGCAGTGTCGGAACAAGTAGCTGGGCAGCAACACCAATAGGACCTTTATCATCCCAGCTGGCGGTGCTGACCAGAGCGACCCAGTGCCTTACATGCTGCAACCCAATACTGGGTCATGACCCGCAATTTGAAAAATGCTGTATTACACATACAGCTATACGGCGGTAAGAGACACTGACTTTGAGATGTTCATGGATCTTGAAATATATAGTTTTTTATTATCTGATCAATGATACTTTATCTGTGTCTTGTTAGAAGTCTCTCAGGATTTTCTTCTTTATCTTGTCTCGGCCAAAGGCCTGGTCTACACTTAAAAGTTAGAGTGATGTCGCCACGTTGGTCAGGGTGTGAAAAATCCACACCTCTGACCGAAATAAGCATGCCCACCTAACTCTCAGTGTAGACACAGCTATGTTGACGGAAGAATGCTTCCATCAATATAGCTACCATTGCTCAGAGAGGTGTCATTCCTACACCAAATTAAAAACCCCTTCTGTCAGTGTAGGTTGCATCTACACTTTGGGGTTATGCTAACATAGCTATGGCACTGTACCCAGGCTGGTACAGTCTAGGGTAGTGTACTGATGGCATCCCCGAATATTCTATCTGAGTCTCCTACTCTGTTAAAGGTCGGTTGCGTCTGGCAAACTTTTCCCACCAGATAGTCCAGAGTTTCTTTCTTGGCAATTATGAAAAGTAATGTGTAACATCTATGCAAGTATCTTATTTGCTGATTAAACTTCTTTCATCAGGACCATACTTGGTTTTCCACACTCTCATACTATCATTTTATGGAAGCCACATGAGCCATTTAAAACTAGACTGGACAAAATTTATATACTATATGGCACAGTACTGCTCTGGAGTGGGATGGACTACATAATCTATTAGGTTTTTCCATCTCTGATTTTTATGGCCTATGTTAAGGAGACTTTTAGCATCTTCCTTTTTAGATAATAGCCAGGCTTTACAAATAGACTCATTTGTCAAGTGGGTGAAAAAAAACAGAGAAAGAGTGCAGCCAGTCTGTATTGCTTCAGTTTTGTGAATTGTTCCCTAACACTTTGATATGCTAAAACAATCAAATAGTGACTAAATGAAAGAGGAGGTGATCCTGATGTATTTAAAATTATTAGATTTCTATATAATATAGTCTCCAAAGAACAATCCATCTAAAGGGAGCTGCATATAGGTACTAAATATTTTGCTTTTTAAAAATATTTCCCTTGAAAGAAGGCTGGAGCTAATGGAAGGAAGCATCTTGGAAGTAGCTAAAAGGCAGAGGAGATTAATAGAGTTTCCTGAATTAAATGTCTCAATAATTTGCAGGGAAATTCTCCAGTACTGAAAATATCAAGAATAATAGACAACTGGAGAATAAACCCCCAGACAAAATGTATCTAAAAAGTTCATATATTGGACTAGATGTCTCACAAAAAATAGACAATTGCAGCAGGATGTGGTAAGAATTTGTCTCTCATGGGCAAGGCAATGAGGAATGATAGGACAGATAAACTTGTTGCCTGTGAGAACGCACTGAACGATCTGGAACTAATAGTGCAGAACTGGTGAAAATTCCCACGGCTATAAAACAGCAAGGGCATGAGAGTTAAGATAGCGTTGTAGAAGGACACCTGTTTAGTCTGTTGGCACTACCAGAATCTGTGAAAACATTAGGAATTAAGCAAATGGTGTAAATCAATTAACCTTCCCCACTCTCCCACTGAATCAAAATAGGATAATCCTGCCAGATTATCATTGTATGTTCTACTCTAAATAGTATGCCAGGAGACTATGGATTTAGATACCAAAGTAATTCAGTAGTGATTCATGCAAAAGCTGATTAACGTATAGGACACACAACTGGGGAAGTATATTGAAGCAGAGTATAAACTAGCTCAAGGGACACAGAATTATTTCTAAAGAGAGAAGATTAAAAATAGATCTGAGGTAATAATTTGCAACAAATAATTTCTTATGATCTTTTCTCTCTCCTCTCCTGGCTCATGAACAGATTACAAAATTCTCTTGTTTGTTCTTCAGTATATTATTCTTGGTTTGGTGAACAGTTTGTTGCCAGGTTTCAGAGTAGCAGCTGTGTTAGTCTGTATCCGCAAAAAAAGAACAGGAGTACTTGTGGCACCTAAGAGACTAACAAATTTATTTCAGCATGAGCTTTCGTGGGCTACAGCCCACTTCTTCGGATGCATAGAATGGAACACACAGAAAGAAGATATTTATGTTCTCTGTATGTATAAATATCTTCTGTCTGTGTGTTCCATTCTATGCATCTGAAGAAGTGGGCTGTAGCCCAAAAAAGCTTATGCTGAAATAACTTTGCTGCCAGTACTCATCATTTTTGCCAGGTGTGTTAGCACCTTTAGTGATATCATGTTTTCTGTGTTCCTTGAAGAGATAATTTAGGTGACAATCCAGCACACCGGGAATCTGTTTAGGGATTACATGGCCCCCTATATGTCAAGGTAGTGCCCTAACCACTCGGCTAAACATTATGAAGGAGCACCTCCCTTCTGCTCTCCCTGGCCATTTTGTCTAAGCTTGCCTGTAGGGGCCCGCTCCTGTAAGTGAAATCTGAGCATGTTTACCAGATTAGGCCCCACAGGTGAGTTTGGCGAAGGACTGTCATCTTCTCCCGGTTTGTGCATTGCTTTGGGGTTTAGACACCTGGATGCCTGGCATGAGGCTGCACTGCGCATGCCCAGAAGTATATAGTGAAATATTACAGCAAAAATTTAGGTGCCAAGCGAGTTGAGGCATCTGCAGGGTTCAGGACAGCCGAGCTGGGTTTTGTGAATCCCAATTGTGTCCTGACTCTGAGATTTAGGTGCCTTAAGTGGCAAGTAGTCGTAAAAGTCCCTTTGAAAATCTAGCCCTCACTTTCTAATTCAAATGCATCTCCAGATTTTTCCCTGCATTCACTAAACTCTCATTTAAAAGTTGTGGGGGAAATGGCAGGAAGATGGGATTAGTTTATCATCCCTGACTTTTTTTCATATTCTGATCATAGCACAACATCTCTTTGTTGCACCAGTAATATTCTGATGGGGATAGCAGTGTATTTAGAAAGGTTTTTGTTAATGTTGTCCATAGCAGCAAAATACACTTCATGGTACACTGAATGTAACATTCCAGAAATCTCCATGCTTTTATATCATATCTACCCACAAAGAGACCCCTTTTAATTTTCTTGACAAAAGTACTTTCTGTAGCTCTGTTTCACAGTGTTTGAAAAAAAAGTCAGGAACCTATCTAGGTAATATCTGAGCACTTCACAATCATTCATGGATTTTATCTTCACAACTCCGCTGTGCCACAGAGAAATGCTATCCCTATTTGGACAATGTGAAACTGAGGCTAAAAGTAGTTTAATTAACCTGCCTAAGGTCACACAAGTACCATGTGGGGCTGAGCTGGGAATTGGACCCAGTTCTGAGTCCCAGGAGAGCACCCTATCTATTAGACCTAAATATGTATCGTATTCTTAATCTAGCTCAAAATATCTTACAAGATGAGGGAAGATTCGCTGTATTAATTTAGATGTGATGTATGGGCCAAAGGTATTAACACAATTCAATCACTGTCCAACATTAAACAATGTTAAACAAGGTCTGGGGGTTGATATAAGGAGACCCAAGCCTGATTAATATCACGACTGACTATATAATTCAAACCGAAGGTTAGAAACTTATAAATTGAAATACACAAAACGAAAAGAATCAAAATGAGGTAAAGAGCACTGAAGCTGATTGATTGCTTATGCAAAACAAACTTAATTAAAACCTATTGAAGTCCCTTTTGGGGACAGTGAATATTGGTTGATATGTATTATTCAGTCAGACAGTCTTTCTTGGTGGGGAAGAAAGAGTTAGTTCTAGTGTTCAGTTCTGAACTGAGAATGATCCTCACTTTGCTGCGTTAGACAAAGCAGGCAGACACAGAGAGGGAAAATACAGCTTTTGTTGAAATACTTAATACAGTGTGGGTGGTCAGTCACAGATGGATGCTTTGGGCTGGCGTGTTGGCCATGACAGCTGTTGCTTTGGATCCCAGCTCACCACCTCAGTCAGGGACATCATCTACTTAGTTTAGTCAGGTCCCTCTCAATCACTTGTCCTTCTTAGGCCTGGCTGCGCTGGATGGGCTGTTTCATCTCACCGTGTTGGTGCAGTTGAGTCGAGGATCAGGAGAAAAGCTGAGAGAAAGAGACAGAGAGGACAGGAGGAAGACAGGGGACAGAAAGACGCATATGAGGGAGGGAAAGACAGAGCAGGATCTCACAGGCATCAGGCTGGAGTCCTCGCTGGTGCAGTGATGACAATCAAGCATCCATAGCCAAGGTCTGTCATTGTAGCAATGACCCTTCCACTGCAGCTGGGGCGATGGTAAAAACTCTTGCTGTGTTCTCCCCCAAAGACTCTTTTTAAGAGCCCCACCAGGCTATGGGTGGAGTAATCCACCCTCTCATTATTTTGTCCACTAATTAAGCCTACTTTCCAATACACCAATTTTGGTTCCTTGATTTCCAATTCTCTACTTCTCTTGTTAACCAGTTATACTCTTAACACAGATATAGATAAAGGATCATTGTAACTATTAATGAACCTCTACCCACTTTTCACCAGTTGAGCTTAAAATTAAGGTAAGTTTGTAGGCCCAGTTATCACAACAGACAGTTATGGTGTTGGCCTGAGGCTTAAGGGACCAGCATTCAATTCTGTGCTCTACCACAGCCTTCCTGTATGACCTTGGGTAAGTCACATAGTCTCTCTGTGCCTCCGTTTCCCATTTGTTCCTCCAAAATAGGGATAATAGCACTGCCCTGCCACACAGGGGTGTGGTGAGGATAAATGCATTTAAAAAGATTTTGAGGCTCTCAGATATTACAGTGGTGCATCCATTCTGAACAAGATAATAAGAATGGATTGACAATCTATAGGTGCTGATCTGACAGTCCAGCAGTCCAACAATTTTTCTAGAGATACAGCATGGATAGCAGTAGAAAGTACCTCCTTACACAACCTCATCAACAGGCTTCAACCCTGACCTCAACAGCTCATCTCTATGTGAGAAGGTAATTCAGCTTCTACGCCCTTTCACCTTGGCTGCCAACAATAGAGCCAGATGTGGGATAGGTTTTATGGTAACATAAGAACATACTGGGTCAGACCAAAGGTCTCTCCAGCCCAGTATCCTGTTTACTGACAGGTGCCCCAGAAGGTGTGAACCTAACAGGTAATGATCAAGTGATCTCTCTCCTGCCATCCATCTCCATCCTCTGACAAACAGAGGTTAGGGACACCATTCCTTACCCATCCTGGCTAAAAGCCATTAATGGACTTAACCTTCATGAATTTGTCTAGTTCTCTTTTAAACCCTGTTATAGTCCTAGCCACCTCAGGCAAGGAGTTCCACAGGTTGACTGTGTGCTGTGTGAAGAAGAACTTCCTTTTATTTGTTTTAAACCTGCTGCCCATTAATTTCATTTGGTGGCCCCTAGTTCTTATATTATGGGAACAAGTAAATAACTTTTCCTTATCCACTTTCTCCACATCACTCATACCTCTATCATATCCCCTCTTAGTCGCCTCTTTTCCAAGCTGAAAAGTCCTAGCCTTTTTAATCTCGCCTCATATGGGACCCATTCTAAACCCCTAATCATTTTAGTTGCCGTTTTCTGAACTTTTTCTAATGCCAGTATATCTTTTTTGAGATGAGGAGACCACATCTGTACGCAGTATTCAAGATGTGGGTGTACCATGGATTTATATAAAGGCAATAAGATATTCTCAGTCTTATTCTCTATCCCTTTTTGAATGATTCCTAACATCCTGTTTGCTTTTTTGACTGCCGCTGCACACTGCGTGGACGTCTTCAGAAAACTATCCACAATGACTCCAAGATCTCTTTCCTGATTAGTTGTAGCTGAATTAACCCCCATAATATTGTATGTATAGTTGGGGTTATTTTTTCCAATGTGCATTACTTTACATTTATCCACATTAAATTTCATTTGCCATTTTGTTGCCCTATCACTTAGTTTTGGGAGATCTTTTTGAAGTTCTTCACAGTCTGCTTTGGTCTTAACTATCTTGAGCAGTTTAGTATCATCTGCAAACTTTGCCACCTCACTGTTTACCCCTTTGTCCAGATCATTTATGAATAAGTTGAATAGGATTGGTCCTAGGACTGACCCTTGGAGAACACCACTAGTTACCCCTCTCCATTCTGAAAATTTACCATTTATTCCTACTCTTTGTTCCCTGTCTTTTAACCTGTTCTCAATCCATGAAAGTATCTTCCCTCTTATCCCATGACAACTTAATTTACAAAAGAGCCTTTGGTGAGGGACCTTGCAAAAGGCTTTCTGGAAATCTAAGTACACTATGTCCACTGGATCCACCTTCTACACATGGTATGGTTATCTCTGCTCTTCAGCTGGACTGGCCTCAAAGGCCAATTCTCAGCTGGTATAGAAGGTTACAGCTCCACTGAAATTGATGGAGCTACATCAGTTTACACTAAAATTATATTCCATTTACTATTTATTTCTTCTTCTTTTCTTTTATTAGCATCCATTTGATACCTCTCGCTATATTGTATCAGCACCTTTTGAGGCTTAAGCTAAGAAAGACAGCTACAGTTCTACCAATAAATGGGAGTTTGGCCATGAAGTTCAAATGGCATAGATGGGAACCCTATGCTTTTAAGTTCTCATCATTCTCTGACTCTTGGGTACTTGGTTGTGTATAGATATGAAAGGGAAAAAAAGATGATGCTGTGCATTATTCTGTCTAATGACATTAGTTGATTTAGGGTCACAACATCTGTATATTTTCAGCAAACACCAAGCCATTAGTTAATTTTTTTAATGAACTTATTCATTTTTAACATGAGCTTCTGTCCAAACATTGGAAATACAATCAGATGTGAAATTAAGCCAGATTTCTGCCTCCATTGATCAATGTAATGATTCCAGAAGTATTGGATGTAAAATAATGTACCAATTTAGCTTACTGTTCATTTCTTCTAGAGAGAAAGCAACTTGCCCCAAGGGTACTAGGTTATTTTGCAATGCTGTGTATTTGAGACAGATAATGAATTTCAACTACTTAACATTCTTCTCCCCAAATTTTTCTTGCATGCAAAGATCTCTGCATCCTGCATATACAGAAAGCATTAAATCATTTGGTTAAAAAAAAGAAAGATGATTGTTTCCCTTCTCCACCCTTGTACAATGAAATCAATGACTTGGCACTCTGTGCTGGTGACCCAAATAGCTGAAATGGTTTAATCAATGTAACAACTGAGATGGTGTCGAAAAATCTACGCATATCACAGATCCACACAATTACATTTGACACTTTAAGTCTGGAGCTGCTCAGCAACCTATGTAGCCAAATAATGGTTCCACATTACACTGTTTATGCACTTGAATTGCTAGCACATTTCCTGGTGGAATTGAAAGCCCGGTGTCTGTGGTCTGACAAATGCCTTGTGTGTAAAAGGATTAGGCATATTTGTAAGTACTTGTGTTGGCTAGTTCCCTACTGGATTAGTGTTAGCCGGAGGGCAGGATGACATCCATTAGAATTCTGAAACCAGCAGTATTATGTATGTTTATGTCCCCCTAAATCAAACGTGCTCAGTAAGCAGAGCGGAGTCTTTCTCGCTTGGGATGGGGGAGAGTGTGCTGCTGATGACTGAGTGTAATTATATTCTGATCTGACATTTTTTCCTTAATGCCATCGCCTTCAGAATGTATGTGTTAGGGAGAAATTGCTTGTTTGCTTGTGGTCTCTACTAGGGAGTTTCGATGTAGAATCATAATGCACTTTCCCTTGTAGATAGGTATGATAATAGCATTTAATGTTTTTGCCCTCAGTTTCATCATGATTATTAGTAATATTTTTTCCCAGGGACAGAAGGGATGGGAAGGGGGACTGAAACTGTATCATGCAATAATTAAAGGCCAAAGCCTAAGGTACTGACTCAGAGCCAGGTGGTTCTGTCATTTATACCGGTGCAAACGCAGAGTAACTCCACTGTTTTCAGTGGGCTTATTCTGGATTTACATCATTGTAACAGAGCAGAATTTGGCCACTTGTGTTTGCTCAGTTCTTTGTCAGGTGAAATTCCCTGCAATGTCAATGGAATTTTTCCCTGAGTCAGGAGTGAATACAAATTGAGGGTCAGATTTTGATACTCTTACTCATTAAGTAGCCTATTCTGTGCAAGTGGTCCTATTGACTCCAGTGGGAGCATTCATGCTGTAAGGTGAGCAAGGGTCTCAGAATTTCTATCAAGGGGACTACTCACAGAGTAAGTTGCTACTGAATGTGAATGAAAGTGGTAGAATCATACAATATGTTAGGATTTCATGATTTGGCACAGCAAGTTTTTGGAAAAAAGGAATGACACCTTACTCTTGTAAAGGCTTCGTTCTGCAAGGTACTGCTGAGAATTCTGGTTTTGATTCAGCCAAGCACTTAAGCATATGCTTAACTTTAAGCACACAAATAGTCCCATTCACTTCAAGTTAAGCATGCACTTATGTGCTTGGCTGGATTAGAGCTCTGGTCCTCAGCACGTTGCAGGTGTGAGACCCATCAAAGTACCTAAAAATCTTTTAAATATATTAGTTTATTGACCTTCATGATGCACCTGCAGTGTAGACTTTATTATTCTATTTGGTAGATTAGTAAACTGAGACATGAAAAAGTTAAATGATTTCACAGAGGGGGGGTTTGGAGGGGAGACTGACGACATGTACCCAAAACCACCCGCGACAATGTTTTTGCCCCCATCAGGCACTGGGAGCTTAACCCAGAATTCCAATGGGCAGCAGAGACTGCGGGAACTGTGGGATAGCTACCCACAGTGCACTGCTCCATGAGTCGATGCTAGCCACGGTACTGTAAACACCTTGTGTATTATCCTGCAGTATGTGCAGAACCTGGCCAGGATCCGCCAGCATGAGAACAATTCTGAGGAGGACATGGACACAGATGTTCTTGAAAGCACAGGATGTGGCAATTGGGACATCATGGTGGCAGTGGGGCAGGTTGATACAGTGGAGCACCAATTCTGGGCCTGGCAAACAAGCACAGACTGGTGGGACTGCATAGTGTTGCAGGTATGTGATGATTCCCAGGGGCTGCGAAACTTTCGTATGCGTAAGGCCACTTTCCTGGAACTTTGTGAGTTGCTTTCTCCTGCCCTGAAGCGCAGGAATACCAAGATGAGAGCTGCCCTGACAATTGAGAAGCGAGTGGTGATAGTCCTGTGGAAGCTTGCAATGCCTGACTGCTACCAGTCAGTCGCGAATCAATTTGGAGTGGACAAATCTACTGTGGGGGCTGCTGTGATCCAAGTAGCGAAGGCAATCACTGACCTGCTAACAAGGGTAGTGACTCTGGGAAATGTGCAGATCATAGTGGATGGCTTTGCTGCAATGGAGTTCCCTAATGTTGGTGGGGCGATAGATGGAACGCATATCCCTATCTTGGCACTGGACCAACTTGCCAACCAGTACGTAAACCGCAAGGGGTAACTCTCAATGGCGCTGCAAGCACTGGTGGATCACAAGGGACGTTTCACTGACATCAACATGCTTCCCCTATCCCTTAAAAAAGGGAGAGTAGAATTTAAGAAGATACATTTCTGAGAACGAAAGAGAGACTCTTTCACAGTGAATCAAGCAATTCACAGCAGACAGCACATGTGCTTTAGGTACATGGTCGCATTTTGCCTTTTTTATTGAGCACCTACCGGTATGGTGACACATCACACATGGATCGGCAACAGAATTCAGTTTCCAGGCAGCACACAGGGTTGGCTTCTTCCGCCTTCATAACATGTGGGAAAGGTTTCAAACTGCAGCACCCTCCTTTCCCATAGCAAGCAATGCCGGTTGGGTTTTCCATTTAAAAGGAGGGGCTGCGGTTTTCAGGTGGATGTGCAGCACACCCCTCCCCACACCCCACTGCGTGGCTATTCTCTGGGATGATCCTTTCACCCCTCCTTCGACCGCGTGGCTATTCTCAGGGATAATCCCTTTTAGCCAAGTGCAAACAGCCCAGCATGAATGGGGTCCTTTTACTGTTCCCTTACAAAAAATTCCCTATTTCGACCAGGTGACCATGAATGATATCATTCGCCTCAGGCTAACACAGAAAGATATAGACCGAATGTTGCTTGAATGTGACCAAAACCCAGGATCAATTGCTGCCATGCTTTGTGCTGCAATGATTCCAGACTACTTGCTTGGTGTGGTAAAGTGTCCTACCGTGGAGGACAAAATAAGGCTGCCCTCCCCAGAAACCTTCTGCAAAGGCTCTCAGAGTACCTCCAGGAGAGCTTCATGGAGATGTCCCTGGAGGATTCCCACTCCATCCCCAGGCATCAGACTTTTCCACGGCTGTACAGGACACAAATGCAGTCTTCAGGGCAAATCAAACACTAAACACAATTGCTTTTAAACCCTGTAGTGTAGTTACAAATGTGCACTCACCAGAGGTGCCTTCTCTGGCTTCAGGGTCCAGGAACCTGCCTTGGGAGGGTTTGGCTCCAGGGTGATGAAAAGGTCCTGGCTGCCGGAGAAAACGGATTCACCACTTGCCTGCTGCGCATTCTCCTCCTCTTCCTCATCCACAAAATCCTCCTCCCTGTTGTGTGAGACTTCCCCCTTGCAGGTGTCCATGGACAGTGGTGGGGTAGTAGAATACCATGCAGCTGATCATAGAAGCGGCATGTATGGGGCTTTTACCCGGAGTAACCATTTACCTCCTTTGTCTTTTGGTAGGCTTCTCTGAGCTCCTTAACCTTCACACGGCACTGCTGTGCGTCCCTGTTGTAGCCTCTCTCCACCAGGCTCTGTGCGATTTTGGCATATATATTAGCATTTCTTCTTTTTGACTGGAGTTCACCTGCACAGATTTTTCTCCCCACACAGCAATCAGATCCAGTGTCTCCCATTTGGTCCATGCTGGAGCTCATTTGCGATTCTGGGACTGCATGGTCACCTGTGCTGCTGAGTGCTGTTGAGCTTGCCATGCTGACCAAACAGGAAATTAAATTCAAAATTTCCCGGGGCTTTTCCTGTGTACCTGGTTAGTACATCAGAGTTGAAAGTGCTGTCCAGAGCGGTCACATTGGAGCACTCTAGGATAGCTCCCGGAGGCCAATACCGTTGAATTGCATCTGCACTACCCCAAATTCGACCCAGCAAAGTCAATTTTAGCGCTACTCCACTCGCCAGGGAGAGGTACAGAAGTCGATTTTAAGAGCCCTTTAGGTCGATGGAACGGGGTTGGTTGTGTAGATGCATTGCTTATAAAATCGACCTACTGCGGCTAAATTTGACCCAACCGCATAGTGTAGACCAGGGCTGTTTCCTTTGACACACACAGTGGTGTATTATCCCCTAGGCCAACAAGGGCTAGGCCTAGGGCGGCAAATTTGCAGGGGTGGCAAATTTGCTCGTGCCCCCTCCCCCACTCTGCTCCTTCCCCAAATCCATGGCCCGCCTCCTCCTGCAGGCGCGCCGCGCTTCCCTCCTTCCACCTCCCTCCCAGGCTTGCCGCGTGAAAGCGCTGGGAGGGAGGGAGGGAAAAGCGAGTAGCAGTGGGCTCGGAGGAGGCGGAGCAGAGGTGAGCTGGGGCCCGCGGGCGCAGGGAGTAACCGGGGGGGGGGCAGGAACCGCTCCCCGCCCCAGCTCACCTCTGTTCCACTGTCGCCATCCCCCGAGCGCGCCGCTACTCCCCTTCTGACTCCCAGGCTTGCCGCGCAAAAGCGCTGGGAAGGAGGGAGGAGAAGCGAGTAGCAGCGCGCTCGGGAGATAGCGGACGCGGGCGCGGGGAGTAACTCTGAGGGAGGGGGCAGGGAGCCTCCCCCCCACCCCTGCCCCAGCTCACCTCCACACCACCTCCACCATCCCCCAAGCGCACATAAACTCCCCTTCTCCCCCCTCCCTCCAAGGCTTGCTGTGAGAGAGCGGAGCTGAGCTGGCACGGGGTGGGGGAGAGGCAATGTTTTGAGGGCCTAGGGGCGGCAAACTTATTAATCCGCCACTGGACACACAGCAAAGCTGCAGTGAGTTGATCATACTCAAGCATAGGGGGTGGGCATAGGGAGTACCACACATCCAAAATTACAAAGCAAACTGCTTCCTTTATATACATTTACACGTCCCATTGCATTTACTGTATATTGCATCACACATTTTTTGGATTAGCTTGGTTACTCTGTGGGAACCAATCCCTGTACATCATGAAAATTCATGCACAGTCCATGCTCAACCTACTCTTTACCTCATCTTTACATTCCTGATTTATCTTGTCCACTGTTATCTTGTTCATGGTAAATGGTTCCATGGGTGTTCTGCCTCTTATTTTGGCTTGCTCAGCCATTCTGTCTCTTATCTTACTGACCCATCTACTTATCGCAGTTAGCACAAATATTCCATTTTCAGCCTGCTAATCAATTCACCTCCCTACTCCTGTCTTCCAAGAAATGAGGCCTCCCCCATGTTTAATTACTTATGTCAAGGCAGGCCTACAGTCCTACGCTTACAAACAATGAATTTATTGTCACAATGCCCCTGTGACGTAGGGAAATATTATTAAAAACAGGGAACCGAGACACAGAGATTCAATGACTTACCCAAGGAAGTCTGTAGGAGAAATAGGACTTGACCGCAGGTGTCTTAAGTGCTAGTTCACTACTTAACAACAGGGTCACCCTTCCTCTTCAAAACTGATAAGTTAGCCATGTCAGTCTCTGAGTTTCAGAAAGAAAGTCTGTAAAGGCCGATTGATGGGTGAGGAAAACTGTGGTCTTGTAAGTGTTAAGCAAGTCCAGTGAAATTTGTTTTGCTGTTTTGTAGTTTTTCTCTCTTCGGTAATTCCTTGGTAGATTTGATACTAATGCAGAACTCAAGCATCACACACATACCATTTAATCTTTTATATTTTTAATTTTCTGAGCTTTGAATTGCTAAACTGAATGTTGGGTGAACAAATCAGTTCATTTAAGAACCTTCTTGCAAGTGTTTAACATCTATTACAGAGCAGTGTCGTGTGTTAGGACTCACTTTGGAAGCAATGCTGCCCACACACTTTTAATGGGCTATCTTGATTATCACTACAAAAGTTTTTTTTTCTCCTGCTGATAACAGTTCATCTTAATTAATTAGCCTCTTAGAGTTGGTTGGGCAACTCCCACCTTTTCATGTTCTCTGTATGTATATATATCTCCTCACTATATGTTCCATTCTATGTGTCCGATGAAGTGGGGTGTAGCCCACGAAAGCTTATGTTGAAATAAATTTGTTAGTCTCTAAGGTGCCACAAGTGCTCCTGTTCTTTTTGCGGATACAAACTAACACGGCTGCTACTCTGAAACACTTTTAAGAGGGATTATTCATTTTGTTTGGGAACATGTATTAAAAAGTGTAAGATTTGCTTTTCAGACAAGATTTGTAAAAATATGCAGATGGAGTGAGAGAGTTGCCTCGTCATCTGCGGCATGTGCAGGAAAGAACAGCATCTATAATTTGATATGCGCGCACCACTTCAACACCAATTGCGATAACTGGGCCTACAAATTTACCCTAATTGTGATCTCAACTGTAAAAAGTGAGTGAAAGTTTATAAAGTGTCACAATAATCTATACCAATCAATGTTGATGGGAAAAGGTGCAAAAGGGAAACCACAACAAAAACAGAATTAGTTTAAACTCAAAGGCTTGCTAATATCATTCAAGGACTGTGTTAAGATAATGCCTGGTAAACAAGAAAATGGTGGGACCAAAAATCAATGAACCAAAACTGATGTGTCTGACATTAGGCCTGAGAGGTAAAACAAAGACGGGGTGGGGTAGTCTTTTCCATCACTCCCTTTTGAGGCCATCAAAAAGAGAATTTGGAGGAAAAGGCTGGCAAGCAGAACAATTGCTGACTGAAAGAACAAGGTTCACCATTATGGCTTTCCTGGGAGCTGGCGGGTGAGTCTTGCCCACATGCTCAGGGTTTAACTGATCGCCATATTTGGGGTCGGGAAGGAATTTTCCTCCAGGGCAGATTGGCAGAGGCCCTGGAGGTTTTTCGCCTTCCTCTGCAGCATGGGGCACGGGTCACTTGCTGGAGGATTCTCTGCACCTTGAGGTCTTTAAACCACGATTTCAGGACTTCAATAAATAGGACATAGGTTAGGGGTTTGTTACAGGAGTGGGTGGGTGAGATTCTGTGGCCTGCATTGTACAGGAGGTCAGACTAGATGACCATAATGATCCCTTCTGATCTTAAGTCTATGAGTCTCAGTAAATAGAGAAAAGGCGAGAGAAAGGAAGTATTTATTTTTACAAATGGGGATCTGCAGCTGAAAGAAACAGATGGACAAGGTTACACAGGGAGCCTGTGGTAGAGCCAAAAATTGAAATCCACGTCTCACTCCAGTGCCTCAACCAGAAGGCTTCCTTCCTTTGTAATGGCAGAATTAGGCCTTGGATTGGGTCAAGAGAGGAAGGGGAAAGAAAAGCATACAGCAAAGGGCAAGGGAAGTTGCTGACTTCAGTTGAAGGTGTGATTCCAGCACCAGTCTGATTGTACTCGAGAAGGGAAAGGCTTGGGGAGTTAGAGGATGGGAAATATTAGAATGGGGGTGAGTGAGAGATTGGTCTCCGTTGTGACTAGGAAGAGATGAATTGAGACCTGTGAGGTTTGATAAACACTGAATGTTGTAGGATTCATCGAAACTGAAAAACAACATCCACACTTTGTGAGGTTTGCCCATCACAACTCGGTGCACTGACTTAGGGATTTGTTAATACTTTTTTATAGACCTAAAGATACATTACATTTGGATTTTATGGAGAGAGAGACTGAGGCTTCCAAATCTGGGTCCAGATTTCAGATATCTCAAAGTTCTGATCTGAGGTTTTGGTTCAACTAATTAATGATGTCTGGATTCTGCCACCCTTATAGTGAGTAGCAACGTTTGCTCTGGAACTAATCCCATTAAGTCAAATTAATTTGTCGTGATTTATTGAGCTAGGAAGTAAATATTGACCAAAGGTGAGAACAAGTTCAGTAATTACCTTAAGGGCCAATAAACATTGATATTCACCTCAGCAAATCAATGTTTATTACAGACAGGCCTGAAGCAAAACCTTGAATTCAGACATTCCTGAAAATGGATGTAACTTTGCATCCAGTTCTGCAATTAATTTTATAACTGGTCCCTCGCTTTAAAATGGACTGAAGCCAAATTCCAGATCTGAACAGACTTGAACTTTGGTGCTTGTCAAATTTGGATTCCAGTCTTGTGGATCACATTGTAGTACAATTTACTTGTGAAAAGGTAAAGAATAGGAATGTATTATTGACTCATCACATGTCTGTGTGCAGCTAATCACGAGTCAGGATTTTTCTGAGGAATGTTACAATAATAATTACCTTGCCTAAACGGACTTGCAAGATGTTCATTAATATCACACTTAGCACTTTTTTAAAACACTTTTCATCTTCAAAGGGTGATTCCCCTCTGAAAGGTGGCAGTACAATTGTCGTCACAGGTTCCACTTTTATTTTGTCATAATGAGATACAGCAAAAATGTGCTCACTTTTGTATGTAAAGAGATGGGGTGGCCTTTGGATAGACATAGGTTCAAATCCTGGCTCTGCCACAGACTTCCTGTGCCACCCTGCTGATAGTTACTTTATCAGTCTGTGCCTCCATTTCCCATCTGCAAAATGGGAATAACAACACCATCTTTATATTTTCTATTTAGATTGTAAACTCTTCAGAACAGGGACTGTCACTGTTTGTATATTGCCTAGCATAATGGGGTCCTTATCTTGGTTGGAGGCTCAAGGAGCTACTACTATGCAACTAATAATAAAAAGATATGATTTTTCTGGATGCCAGCCCTATAAATTTAGTCCAGGATTTGAGAGTCAAGCTGGGGTCTTTCTTTTTCATGATTTATCAGCCACATTAAAGGTTCCACAGTGATACCTGTGCATCTGTTGTGTGGCTTCTGCAAGGTGAATAGGAGGCAAAAACTTGTGCATGTCAGTAAAAAAGTAGTAGAACCATTCAGTCACTTTTTACAGTCACTTTTCAGAGAGTAGAAACACTGCTTATATAGTCACTGTTTGCAAATCATTTCATTAGCCTTGGATGATTAGTGCTAGATAAACAGAAATTAAAAAATACTAGAGACGTGTTATTAAAAAAATGCCGACTGCTAACTGTAAAGTGTCCATTCATGATATAAGGCAAGAAATAAAGGAGACCAAAATTCTCTAGCTGGAGACTGCTTTGCATTGAAAAGTCAATGAGTATTGATTTTAATATGAACTACGTTTGTTTTATATTGCTAGCTATATAATAGATTTTGATCTAATAGGCAATTATGTAGAAAGTATTTCCTTGGCCTTTTTTTCTCCAGTAGTCCCTGGAGAATAGTCTCAAAAGAGTAATGTGACAAACAAACAAAAATTGTAGGGGATTTTTTTTTTCTGATTGGACTAACTGAAAGAAAATATAACAAAATAGTTACCAAGCTTCCAAGGCTTAGCGTCTCTTTGTCAGCTGACTGAAGCAGAGCAAGATGCCAAGCTCAGACTCTCTTTTAATTAAAAATTAAATTGTATCAAAGACGACAGTTTTTTTTTTTTAAAAATCAGATATAGTGGGGATAGCATTCAATCAGTGCAAGGAGCGTTGTTGGCTATAATAAGGAATATTACTGTTACCAGTGGTTAGTGTGAGAAGTGATCTGAGGACAAAATAAGGTTACAGGAACTCATGAGTTCCACTTGCATCTCTTTGTGGCCTCGTGTCTTGTGAAAAATTCCTGTTTGCCTCAGTCTTATCAGATGTAAATGGGGATAATAAATAGTTGCCTGCTTCACAGGGATGTTGCAAGTATAAATTAGTCCCTATATTTTAGTACTAAATGAAATCAATGCATGTATGCACCAAAAGAACTGTCTGAAGTAAACTGTCAGGAATCATTGCTGTAACGCTGTCTGTGCCAACTTGAAATTCGCTGATTATGTTGTTAAAATCCATTCTGTTCAAAGCCTAGCTGTGCGAATTGTACATTTGTAAATAGAAGTAGATTAGCGTAATTTAATAACCATGTGTCTGCTATACATTCTTAATCTTCCCTAAGGCAATGAATGACCCTCCTTTTTTGTCCAAACATGCTCACCTTTTATCACCCCACAATAAATCTTATTCTTGGGAATAAGAGAATTTTAGAAATTAGAGAAAGAAAAAAAACTTATTTAGAAATCTTGTCCTCCCACCTGGATGACTGTTCCCTGCAAACATTTGATGACATAAATTATAGCACTATAGTAGAACCTTCTTTACCTAACAAGAATTGTGGATGTGGAATTTATTTAGCTAGACAGGGAACTTTTTCTTACAAATAAGGCCTGAGGCAATGCTCACTGAAATCATTCCAGTTGATTCCAGTAGGCATTGAGTCAGGTCCATGATGCATATCTGGGAATATCACCCCATTTAAGATTACGGGATTTTGCAGCAACAAGGGGATAAGAATCCAGCCATTAAGTAATTTCTCTGACAGAAAGTACAGAAAAACAATGATTTCTCCACCAAGCCAATTGTAGCCATGGGCATTCAGCATGGAACCAATTAGGCAAGGATTTTCAAAAAGACATAAGGAAATGAAACACCAAAATCCCATTGAAATTCAGTGGGAGTTGAGTGCCCAACTCCCTTTGGTTCATTTGAAAATCATTGGCCTTTATGCATCTCTTTCCTTTCTAGCTCACAAAATATGGATTTTTAATGACAAGTTGTGATTTTGTTAGTTAAAATTTGTAGTAACTTTCTCTAATTTAAGAAAACTTTGTTTAGAGAAGCAGCAAAGAATCCTGTGGCACCTTATAGACTAACAGACGTTTTGCAGCATGAGCTTTCGTGGGTGAATACCCACTTCTTCGGATGCAAGAAGTGGGTATTCACCCACGAAAGCTCATGCTGCAAAACGTCTGTTAGTCTATAAGGTGCCACAGAATTCTTTGCTGCTTCTACAGAACCAGACTAACACGGCTACCCCTCTGATACTTTGTTTAGAGACTAAATTGGATTCATTTTTGCCATAATATTTAATCTCACTGTTTGGAATAATATCCAAGAGCCATGTTCTACCCTAGCTTCACACACATAACTCTTTTTTGAGAGGAGTAGGTGGTCCCCATGCAGACCACGAAATCTAGGACAATATCTAACCCACAGTCTCTACATTTGTGATAGCTCCTCTCTAGGCAGGTCTCTGTTCTCCTTACCTCTGCAGAAGTCCCTTTGACATTAATTAGGGTGTTCACTTGTGTGGAGATGGAGAAGAGATCCCCAAAGCTTATCATTAAATCTAGTGAAATGTGGTGAATTGCTTTCCAAATACCTGTCAATTAAATCACAGCCTGTGTAATAATTAGCAGCACAGAAAGCAACATTCTGGGCCAGATGATGAGCTGTTGTAAATTGATTTAGTTCCACGGAACTATGACAATTTACACCAGCTGAGAATTCAGCCATTTACTCCTTTGTTTTTGAACTCCAAGTATGAAATGGCAACTTTGCTCCATCATTTAGAGTTTAAATTGTTTAACTCCAACGTTGCCTATTTGCATTATTTAGAATCCCAACCCATACAGAAGTAACCCTGTTACATGGACAAATTTCTGTTCCTGTGTTGGGTTTATATAGAAGCTTTATTGATATCCAAGTACTGGATTTTTATATGCTGCTCCCGATGCCTGTACACTTTAGATACAGATTGCGGATTTCTGTTTCACCAGCAACTAGAAGACCGGTTATGTAGTAACCCACGGGCTGAACTATTCCCAGACTCTTTACTTGCTGGCAGGTTTCTGAAGTGCTTGAAAGGACTGAGATGCTACCATTCTCCTCCAGCCCTGAAGAGTGCAGGTGGCCCACGCTCCCTGTTCTCATCACTCCATAAAGACTGAGCTAGCATCTCTGAGAGAAGATCAGAGGGGATGAGTTTTTATGTGTGTGTTAAAGTACAGAAAATATTATGTTGATACCTTATGTTTGAACACAAACAAAAGGGAGAAGTCTGCATAAGGAACACCAGTAGATTTACTGTTTCATAGTTTTTCTCTAAAAGTTATTCATAGAATTCCAAATACTAATTACAATGTGTTAAATGTATGTTGTTGTGGTGACTATATCCCCTCTATAAATAACATGGCTCCTCAGTGTTTGCCTTCCAGGGCTCCTTGTAACTCCTCACAGGAAAATTGTGTCTCTCACCCTTACCACACTTACTCCTTTTGCAGCTGGAGCCTGTGACCCGTAAATAAAGTCCAGTTTTCTGTTGGCTCTGGGTCATTGCTCATTTTCTTTTACACTCTTCCTGGTCATCTACAGTCTTGAACTCTGGAGAAGTCCAGATCTGGGTATGGAATTAGATACTGAGGCTTAGTCCCCTCTCTGCTCCTATTATAGGCTGGATGGAATTGTCACTTCTGTCCCCACTTCCAAAGCTGCTAAATTCTCGTGTATTTTTCTGATCGCCATCATTTGATTAATTATTCTCGTCCAAGCTTCCGCATCCACCCACCTTATTTGATCATGTCATTTCCCTCTAATGCTTTGCTCTATCTACAAGTTCTTCTCTAATCACACCTGCTAGTTATGAATCCCAAATAGTGAGCAACCCTGTGTCACATATGGGGTCACATTCTGCTATCAAACAAACGTGGGTAAATGTCTAGTAATGCCATTGACTTGAATGCATTAGACCATATCCTCAGTGGGTGGACATCAATGTAGTTCCACTAGAGTAAACTGAGTCAATGGAGCCACAGCAGTTTGTACTACATGAGGATCTGGCCTGCATTTACACTGGTGTACTGAAGAGCAGAACTTGGCTCATGCTGCCTCGATAAATTTGAGCCTCCACTTGTATTCCATTCTCAGGGTTAGCTCACATGATATACAATAGGGATTTTCCCTGACTTAGGCGCACATGACAAGCACTTTGTCATAGATGCCACGTATTGTGAGAAACAAGAGCTCCTTGTATAAACCTGTGTAAAGAAGCTCTGAGTTCTTTGCAGCATCCCTGGATTTATGGTTGGCTGAGGAATGGAAATATTTGCAGCTTCTCAGAGAATCTAGCAAGATGCCAGCAGGTATGAGGTTTAGCATGTGTCCCCACATGTATGCCAATGCCCGCTCTCCCCCCAGAATGGCAAGAGCCCTGTTAACAAGTGCTGAAGAAAGATGGCAGAAAAAAAAGGACTTTCAGCAAAAATATAACTTTTGTTAATATCACTCTTTGCAAATCTTAACTCTTCCAGGATTTCTTCCCTTTTCATTTCCTTTCCCACATCTGAATTAATTTCCTGATGACCACCAATATATATATTTCAACTGAGCCACAGTACATCAAACTGATTTACGGAATGGAATCTGTATTTGCTATTCCTGGCTCCTTCCTCAATTAATATTGAAAAGAAAGTGCTATTTAAAAAGCCAGGGAACAGATCTGCCAGGGCAACGGTGGAACTTTTCCCAATGCTACTGGTAACAGCTCCTCCCGTATATCTCCCTTCCATGAGGGCTGTTAGTAGACATGGGCTTATGTTTCAAAATTTGTATCTGGAAGTCAATTTTGAATAACTCTTGGTCTGTAGCTGTTTGGATTCAGGATTGTGGTTTGGCCTCTTCTGTATGTAATCACACTTCTGGAGGAGCTGGCTGCAAGGATTGAACCCATGGCCTCTGCATCTAAAAACATGAGTTACTATTGCTTGAAGCAAACAACCAGGACCAGGTCCATTAGCTTACAGGTGGCAGAATACTGATGGGCTTGCCTTTAGAGGGGGTAAACAGTTCCACTGTGTTAGCATGTGTTATACGTACCTACACATCAGCTGTGCATTTCAGATCTGGACTGGATTGGGAGACAGTTTGGCTATAGAGTTTTAGTTGGGTTCCATCTCTAGTTATTACTCAGATGTTAAAGTTAAAAATCAAATAAACCCCCCAGGAAAAAAATCTGAACAAAGTGTTGAAAAACTCTATCACTAACATTGTTTAGCAGATTTGCCTCTTCAGAATTTAAATAGTGTGTAACTAACGTATACTGAGGGTGGATAGTTTCTGCCTCTGGCCTGTCTAAAGGCATAGAGTGAAAAAACCCGAGAACTAAACATAACAAGCCAGATTCTCAAATAAGCATAGAGTTATGCTGATTTACATCCACTGAGGGTCTGGGTCAATATGTCATTGATGCAACAATTTCAACAAAGCAGGAAAACCTTCTGTAAAGGAGATTATAACAGTGTACATTAAGGTGCATTATATGGCATTGGCAGAGAACAGATACTAATCTTAGTAAAATATTCACTATAATAATGTTACAATGTACTAAGTCCACTTTTAAATTATTTTGATGAGGGGGCAATAGGCAGTATTAACAGGGGCTGAACAGCAGAGAACCAAGAATGATATTAAACATGTTTCTCAGTAAATGTGAATGTTCATTAGCAGAGCAGTTCTGAAAAAGATGTAGCAAAGGTCAGGCGTTTCCCAGACATAACTATATTTCATTGACATAAAACCAAGCGGTGAAAGAAAACCCCTGACTTTTCATTTAGAAGCCTTGTCAGGGTTCTCTCTCCACTCTGAATTCTGGGGTACAGATGTGGGGACTCGCATGAAAGACTCCCTAAGCTTATATTCCACCAGCTTAGGTTAAAAACTTCTCTAAGGTACAAATTCCTTTCCTTGTCCTTGGACGGTATTACTGCCACCACTAAGTGTTTTAAACAAACATTCAGGGAGGGGCCACTTGGAGCCCTATCCTCCTAAAAATATTCCCCCAAGTCCCTTCACACCCTTTCCTGGGGAGGCTTGAGAATAATATACTAACCAATAGGTTAACAAAGTGAGGACATCCCAAATCCCTGGTTTTATGACACTGAAAATCAATCAGGTTCTTAAAAGAAGAATTGTATTTTAAAAAAGTAAAAGAATCACACCTGTAAAATCAGGATGGAAGGTAACTTTACAGGGTAAATAAAAGATTTAAAACACAGAGGATTCCCCTCCAGGCTCAATTCAAAGTTACAAAAACAGGAATAAACCACCCTCTTAGCATAGGGAAAATTCACAAGCTAAAACAAAAGATGATCTAACACATTTACTTGCTATTACTTACAATTTCTGTAATTTTAGATGTATCAGTTCAGGATCTTTTTAGGAGCTGGGTACCTGCTTGGTCTTTCTCTTTGTCCTGAGAGGGAACACAACAAAGAGAGCACAAACAAAACCACCACCACCCCCAACCCCAGATTAGAAAATATCTTCTTTCCCCATTGGTTCTTCTGGTCAGGTTCCAACTAGGTTAATTGAACTGATTAACCCATTACAGGTAAGTGATTCTGTACCTCTGGCCAGGAGGGATTTTATATTACTGCATACATAAAGGTTGTTACCCTTCCCTTTATATTTATGACAAGCCAAATGGAACTGGATGACTCAGGGAGTTGGGCAATGGGACACAGAGATTTCTCCTCGAAGTCACTGGTTTAAATCTGTCTGGAGTATATGGCTGGAGTTAAATTAGAGCAGTGAGGTACTGGTAGTCTGTGTGAAATGAATTGCTGATTTCTGTTTAATTTCTAATCAAGAAGTGTCCCCAAGAAATTGTTGTCCTCATGGTTGGTAATGTGGCTGGTAGACTTACATTTCGACTGTGGCCTGGACTACGTGCATAAGGGTGAGTAACAATCTCCCTCACATCCCTGAGTAGGCTACCTGGACCTTAGGTCTGGGTGTGCATGAGTACACAGATGCTATGTGTCAGCTACTCCCCTAGTACATGTGAGCAGTGGGGGTATGAACCAGAGACACTGTGGGAAAAGCTGTAGAAGCTTGTATTGCCACTCTCACAACCTGGTTTAAAAATCATCATGAGTAGCACCTTACTCGAAGGCAACTCTTGACAAATAAGGTGCCACTCATTTTGACTAAATTGGCGAGTCTGCTCCCCACACCTTTCATGACCAATATGTTAATTCACATAATTAGAATATTATAAAACAAAGCTAGGCCTCTCTCCCCATACGCTGTAAAAGATTAACGGTCTGATTCAACAAAGCACTTAAGCATGTGCTTAACTTCAGTGGGTATTAAGCACTGGAGAGAGGTTTGACCAAGGAACCTCTTAGTAATAGCCAACAAGGGGCACAGAGGGTGGTGCACGCACAGAGGTTACAGGAATCTACTATGTGGATTCTAGCTCACCAAAGGTCTCAAATAAAAGCTGGTGTGTCGCTGGTCATCAATATCATTGCAAAACTCATGTACTGATGTTGTATAAGGAGTTATGTGTGTACACTGAAAATTATATTCTGTGTCTAGAGTCACCAGCAAAGGTGAAAAACAGGTTTTTTGTCAGACAAGAAATGTTTAGCTAGCTAGCTGTTTACATGTAAATTAAGTACTGTATAGTTCACAGTGGGGCTCCGATGACTAGTCTGAACTGAATGAAAATGAAGGATTGTGAAAGTTTCAAAGAAAGAAACTAACAGAAAGAGAAATACAGCCTGGGAGTGGGATAGACGGAAGGGGAGAAAACCCTATCTGGAGGTGCACATCAAAGGTTTGCTCTGCTATATTTGGGGGCACAAAAAGACACCATGTTACCCTTCACTAAGGAAATAAAAGGACAGTTGTTTTGCTTCATGAAAAAGGGGTCTCAGCCAGGCTTGGCTGAAAACGCTGGGGAGAACTTTGTGTGAGATCAGATTCTTTAGACAGGACATTAACCTGTTTGTTAAGTTTAGTCTCTAGAAAGTAGGTTATGGCTTTGTTTAATGTGTAACCCTTTGTTACTCACTGCCACTTGAATCCTATTCATCAATAATAAACATCTTCTTGTTTTCACTATAAATGTATGTAAGTGGTGTGCTGTTAAGCAAAAGGATAGTCCTGAGTTGAATATCGCAAGTTGGTGCATACTGTTCCTTTGGGAACAGCAGGCCTGGTAATTCTGGGAGTGTTCAGTGGATAAGGAGCTGGAAACTGTAGGGAATACTCTGAGGACTCAGGGGGTTTTGTGTGTCTGTGGCTTCCTGTGAAGGTGTGGAAGGCAGTGCTTGTGCTGCCAAAGGCTGGTAGCTCCAGGGAACTGATCCACAAAAGGAGACAGACAAGACTTCCTCATGCTAAAGGGAGATGGTGGTGAGGTATCTCACAATCTTGGGTTCTTGTAGAGCACATTGCAAGCTGAAGGATAATCTAGTGGTTAGGATATTGTATCATGGAGGATAAGTCCATCAGGACTATTAGCCAAAATGAGCAGGGATGAAAAACCAGGCTCTGAAGTGTCCCTAGCCTTTGTTTGCCAGAAGCTGGAAATGGGCGACATGGGATGGATCACTTGATGATTATCTGTTCTGTTCATTCCTCAGAAGCACCTGGCATTAGTCCAGTCTGGCCATTCTTATGTTCTAATGCTCTTATGTTGTACTTGGACCTTCAGAAAGCCTGCGACAAGGTCCCTCACCAAAGGCTCTTAAGCAAAGTAAGCAGTCATGGAATAAGAGGAAAGGTCCGCTCATGGATCAGTAACCAGTTAAAATATAAGAAACAAATAGTAGGAATAAATGGTCAGTTTTCAGAATGGAGAGAGATAAATAGCAGGGTGCCCCAAGGATCTGTATTGGGACCAATGCTGTTCAACATATTCATAAATGATCTGGAATTTTTTTTTTGTGCAGATTATACAAAATTACTCTAGATCTGGGGTTCTCAACCTTTTTCTTTGAGTCCTCCCCCGCCCCACCACCATTCTATAAAAATCCCGTGGCCCAGCTGTGCCACAACAATTGTTTTCCTGCATATAAAAGCCAGGGCTGGCGTTAGGGGGTAGCAAGCAGGGCACTTGCCTGGAACCCCACATCACGGGGGGCACAGAGAAAATAAGTTGCTCAGGCTTTGCCTTCGGCCTTGGGTGGTGGGGCTTGGTGCTCCAGGCTTCAGTCCCATGCAGCAGGACTTCGGCTTTCTGCCCTGGGCCCTAGTGAGTCTAAGGCTGGCCATGCTTGGCAGACCCCCTAAAATCTGCTCACAGCCCCCTAGGAGGCACCAAACCCCTGGTTGAGAACTACTGCTCTAGATAGTTAAGTCCATAGCTGATTGCAAAGAGTCACAGAGGGGTCTCACTACACTGTGTGACTGGGCAACCAAATAGCGGATGAAATTCAATATTGGTAAATGTGAGTAATGCACATTGGAAAACATAATCCCAACTATAGATACAAAATAAGGGTTCTAAATTAGCTGTTACCACTCAAGAAAGAGATCTTGGAGTCATTGTGGATAGTTCTCTGAAAACATCCACTCATATGTACAGTAGCAGTCAAAAAAGCTAACAATGTTAGGAATCATTAGAAAAGGGATAGATAATTAGATAGAAAATCTCATAATACCACTGTATAAATCTATGGTACACCTACACTTTGAATACTGCATGCCATGCTGGTCACCTCATCTCAAAAAATGGTATATTAGAACTGGAAAAAGTACAGAGAAAAGCAACAAAAGTAATTAGGAGTATGGAACGACTGCCATATGCGGAGACATTCATAAGACTGGACTGTTCGGAAAAGAGATGACTCAGGGGAGATATAATAGACATCTATAAAACAGAAATGGCGTTAAAGTGAATAAAGAAGTGTTATTTACTCCTTCTCATAACACATAAACCAAGGATCATCCAATGAAATTAATAGGGGGCAGGTCTGAAACACACACAAGGAAGTACTTCTTCACAAAATGCATAGTAAACCTGTGGGACTTGTTGCCAGGGGATGTTGTGAAGGCCAAAAGTATAACTGGGCTCAAAAAAGAACTAGATAAATTAATGGAGGATAGGTCCATCAATGGCTATTAGCCAAGATGGTCAGGGATGCAATCCCATGCTTTGGCTGTCCCTAAGCCACTGACAGCCAGATGCTGGGACTGGACAACAGGGGTTGGATCACTCGATAATTGCCCTGTTCTGTTACTTCCCTCTGAAGCATCTAACATTGACCACTATCAGAACACATATTATTGGGCTGGATGGACCATTAGTCTGACCCAGTATAGCTGTTCTTAAATTAGTCTAGGACCTGAAAGACTCAGGTTCAATTCCTTACTCCACCGCAGACTTCCTATGTGACCTTAGGCCAGTTAATTAATGCCTGTGTGTCTCAGTTCCCTAACTCGAAAATGGGAAAAATAGCATTTCACAGGTTAGTTATGAGGAGGCATATGTTAAAAATTGTGAGGCACTCAGATACTATGGTGATAGGGCCATATGAGTACCTAAAATAAGTGTCTAAAGTTCACCATATACTAACATGCTTTGCTGAATTATGTCTTAAATCCAGATTTATTGATTTGTACATTCAGTGTGATTCTTTCTGAGATTATCAATGACCTGATATCTAATTGTCAAATTAGGAAGCTTTCTTCCCCAATTTAAAGGCCAGATTTCCAAACAATTTAGGCACCCCTCCACTCCAGTGGTTGTAGGGACTCATTCAATGTTAACACCTGGAAGGAGGCAAATGAAAGACAAATTAATGCCTGTGTATCCTATTAATATGAGAGGTAGGGAGGAATCTGCCCCTTTGATATTGTTCTTCAGTAGAAATCAGGGGCAAAACCTACTAACATTTGGAAGATCTGTTCAGCTGCACTGAGGTAAGCGCCCAAAGATTTTAATACTTACCTTGGTCATGGTTATTTAGAATTCTTGGGTTGGCAAAATAGGTCTGGAAAGCATGTAATAACATCCTCTCTCCTGGAACTCCAACATTTTCACTTCCAGTCCTGATGGCAACCTAGATGCCCTTACATGAGAAATGACTAAAAAATTACTCAGACCCTTCCAAGCTTTAGTACAGCGTTGGCTTGGGTCCAGCTCATATTCTGGTGCAGGTGTGTGGGGAGAAGATTCTTATTTTATCCAAAATTGTTTCCTTTCCCCTTAACATTCAGTATCAGCATTATTCCTATTACCAGCAATTAGAGTTGGCTGAATTTTCAAAATTGGGCTGAAAATAGGAAACTTTGGTTTTCCTCTGCCCACTACCATAAAGTGTGGAGATCAAGTTTAAAAAAAATACTTGAAATTCTGACAATTTTTTTCCCCTCACAACATTTTTAGTCCCCTGCCCCCTTCCGCAAAAAAAAATATTGCACCATTTTTCGACTAAGGTCTCCTAATAAAACAGCTTTGGTAACTGCTACCCACCCATTCTCCCACGATGGGTCATTTATCTGTTTATGTAGATGCATGAGTAAGATATTGTTTATTTTTTTATCATCCATCATTGTGGTAAATTATGTGAGCAATCAGATTTTATGTTCATTAAATTTTAATTACCATTTTGCAAAGCTGCAATAATATCAACAGCCTCTGCACTGGAGAGGTTTTCGTTTTAAATTGCTTTATAAACATTTGCCCTTAATTTAGGTTCGGCCTTTTAGATATTTCCTTAGGTTTTTTTCCCGAAAATGTTCTATTTTGCTAATAATGTGTAACGCTATTCAAAATGCCAGCTTTTGCAAAGTTTCACCACTGAAGTCCCAACCCAGCCAGACACTTTACTTTAAGCACATGAGTAATCCATTAAACTCAATAGCCGTGATGAAGGAAGGCACTTCTATTCAGAGCAGTCAATGGGATTTAAGAGGTGTTTGAAGATAAACATGTATGTAAGTGGAGGATTGGGACCATAGTGCTTATCACCTTCCAGAATTGAGCCCATAAATTGGGGGGGAGGGGGAAAAAAGCATTCTTCTTCCTTCCTGGAATTGGCAATTGCTATTAAATTCTGTCAACTCATAAAACTCTAAGGCTTAATCTTTGAGTCAATAGATTCAACAGTTCGTACTTCAGCGGAGTATTGCAAGCTGATCAAAATGAGAGAGGTTTAATGATTTTATCCGGCGCCTCTTTGTAGTTCCTGTGTCGTTCGTTGCGCTGGGACATTCTTATGAATCAAGTTTGGTAGGAGTAAAGCAAATGCAGCCAAGTCACTGCCATTTCCCTAGAGCATTTTGGCTTAAAAAGACTGTGCTAGCTCTTAAAATAAAAGAGAGAGAGAGAGAGAGAGAGACTTATTTCCCTCTTCTTCATCTACATCCAGGTGGCCCTGTCTTTTCTCCGGTAAGAACAAGACAAACAGTGGAAATCAATTTCAAGAGGCTTTCTTTGATTATGTACAGCAAAGAGCTGTAACATCCTTTCTTATGTTTCCCTTGTATTGTTCAAATCTATTGAACACCACCCTGGAAGTTCACCGCAGGAGATGGATGCTTTTTGATATTAAAGAAGTCTGACATCTGCCATACATTTTATTCTTGGCAGGAGGCAGAAAGGTGACAGTGAAGAACTAGGCCCAAAGGAAAAACATCCACAGATCAGGGAAAGACAAATAGCAGGTCTTGGCACAAAGGACCCCGTCCCATCTTTATAACTCCATTCTGAATTTGGATCTTCTAGCAGATTTGCCCTCATGAGGGTCAACAAGTTCTTCTGGATTTTTTTGCCTTCCTTTGTCTCTGACAGGAGTGACTTTTGATGGTCTGTAAATAATGAGACTCATTAAGGGCTCCACCATGAATGACGCCACACAATCTGACCCTGACACAGCAAAGCACTTAAACATGTGCTTATCTTTAAGCACATGTTCAAGCCCTTCCCTATTCAGTGAATCACTACAAGCCAAGCTTGACTCTAAGCACATGCTTGGATCTTACTGAAGTCAATGTGACTCAAGCACATGCTTAAAAAGAGATGGAGCTAAGCATGTACTTAAAGAAATCATGTGTTTAAATGCATCTCAGAATCTTGGTCAGAGCACAGAATTGAACCCTAAAAGAATAGTAAGCATATGTGCTTTTAAGAAGCATGGTTTAGTGATTGAGGTGGTAGGCTAGGCCTTGGAAAACCCCATTCTAGTCCCTGCTCTATCAAAGACTTCCTGTGTAACCTTGTGCCTCAGTTCCATATCTGTATAATGGGGATAGTAGCATTACCACATGTGATGATAATTACATTGAAGATAAGCACTATGCTGATAGGGGCTATATAAATACCATTGTTAGATCTCTGTTTAATCAGATAATGCAGTGACACCAGAGTGTTCAGCTTCCATTTCTTGGATTTGTGCCATACTTTTTTTTTATTTATGCAATAGATGTTGGAAATGATCAAACTTTGCAACCTGATCTGAAATTAACTCTTTCTTTCTTTGCTCTCTTTCTTTCTGCCTTCCCCAGCCTTAGGTTTACCCTCAGAACAGCCCTTGGGAATGCTTGTTCAGTTATCTATAAAATAGAAAACACATCCCATTTTTACTCTTTATTCTGTCTAGCTGGTGAGGTGCATACAAACATTTGCTCATAGGTTAGTTCCTGGACTAATTTCCTTTTAATGATATTTTGTACTAAGGTTGAGGAAAGGTCTCCTGGTGCTTAAAGCACAAGACTGGGAGTCAGTAGAAATGAGTATTATCTCCTTGGCTCTGTGACAGATTTTCTTTGGATAACAGTACTTGCCTGCATTCCAGGGTGCCTGTAGTTTAGTGGCTTTGAAGCACTTTTGGATAGCCTCAGATGAAAGGCTATATGAAAGCCCTAATTATTATAGCACCTTTCATCTGAGGGTCTCATGCTTAACATTATTTAATTGAACTTCAGATCACGGCTGTGGTATGTCATTCCCTTGAAAGAGTAAAGGTATGTGGATTAATAGAGCATATTGAGACATTACTGAAAGAGGGCAGAGTTAAGGTTGAATTGGCATCCTTAGCTGTGCATTTTCTGGCTTTTAGAGGCTGAATTTTGCTGAATTTAGCATTCTGCAATGGCATGCTCTACCACCGAGCAACCTTAACTCTGTGTTAATGTAGATTTTTGCCATTGATTTTCCTAGTTTTTTGAATGGGAAAAGATCTGTTGTAGTTAGGCATTAGGAGTCATTTATGCAGTTGTACATATCACATCCCATAATTAGCATACCAAGTCAAACCAGCCTGTAATCAGCAATCCCAAAGTCATGGTGTACTCTCCCCACAAACTTCTGCAACCTTGTGATCCACGAATTGCCCAGAATCTACGTGTGGCAACCCTGGCAGTGCGCACATTTCTCTTCCCTCAGTGGTCAAGGTACCTGTGCTGTCAGTTTCAAACCTCTGCACTGCATGTTTTGGAGAAACACCACATTAATCTGCCCTACAATCAGGAATTTCCCACTTGCCCTCATGCCCCCAAGGGCTTGTAATATATAGATTATACTCAAAAATGAGTCCAAGGCTTGCTGACCACCAGTCCTCATTGCCCAACTCCTCTGCAACCACAACCTCTCTCCCTGTCTTTGTTCCCCCCTTTCCCTCCTCCAAAATACTTGTGTCCCTCATCTCCCCATGTGACATAACAACAATTGTGGTTAGTGCGCGGCTGTCTATTCTGCTGCATTCATAATAAACCTCCCTATTAAATAAACATGGATTATAAGAGACAACTTGTAACAAGCAACATGATTTGTTAAATCTTTATTACACAGGTCTACAAAGACTCAGAATAGAAATGTCGGTTGTGGGGTGTTCACTGGGGCAACGGCAGCAGGCAGACATGAAGTGGTTGCTTAGAAATCCTCTCATGGATTTTTTCTTTACTGGTGCATGCACCCTGTGATCCCTCTGACTGCAAAACTATGCAAGCAAAGAAGTGAACATGTTATTAAATACCATTCACACTTTGGTTCCCCCCCCCAGACTTAGTGAGTGCCGTACACGTGCTTGGATAAAGCTCAACAGATTGAGACCATTTTGACTCACATCACATCAATAGTTTCGTGTCTAACTGTGGGCAACCTCCCACCTCCCCGAAAGTTAAATGACTAATTTTTCCAGGCTTATATCTCGGGAACCCACACTTGAACGACTCAGATGTTGGGTCATTGACCCTAAACATCACCTACCTGAGGCTCACCAAATTTAAAAAAAATGCAACTAAGCATGTAGCTTTTAGAGGACTTAGGGCTTGTTTACACCTACAATGGTGCAGCTGAACCGCTTTAGTGAAGACGCTACTATGCCAATGGGAGTGTTTCTCCTTTCGACAGAGTAAATCCAACTCCATGAGAAGAGGTAGCTATGTGGACAGGAGAAGCTCTCTGGTTGACATAGCACTGCCTACACCAGGAGTTAGGCTGGTATAACTGTGTTGCTTAGGGGTGTGGATTTTTCACACCCCTGAGCAATGTAGTTATATTGGGGTAAGTTTGTAGTGTAGACCTGGCCTTAGGAAAGTTGACCTTTAAACTGATGTCATTGTAACCCATGCCTCTTAGTGTGGTGCTCTGTCCCCTTCTAGTGGTACCTAGACCATCTAGAGACTGATGGGTCTGCTACAGACTTCAGACTCACATGGCTTTTAGCTCATGCAGAAGAGGCTCATACCCTAAGCTTCAGAAGTCCCAGGTTTGATCTGTCCCACCGATGACTGGGGTCATGTCTGCATTTCATCATGACACAATCTTAACTATAGTGGTGCTCCTGTGCCACTGTCAAGGTTCCTTCCCCACTCTGAACTTTAGGGTACAGAGGTGGGGGACCTGCATGAGAAGCTCTAAGCTCAATTACCAGCTTAGATCTGGTCTGGCTGCCACCATTCACAAGCACTCCCTTCCTTGGGTAGCCTTGAGAAACTTCACCAATTTCCTGGTGAACACAGATCCAAACCCCTTGGATCTTAAAACAAGGAGAAATTAACCATCCCCCCTCCTTTCTCCCACCAACTCCTGGTAGATCCAGATCCAACCCACTTGGATCTAAAAACAAGGAAAAAATCAATCAGGTATTAAGAAAAAAGGCTTTTAATTAAAGAAAAAAAAGGTAAAAGAAAACCCTCTGGGAGAGATTAGCATACCAGCTACTCTCACAGACAACAGATTCCAAACACAGAGGATGTTCCCCTGGGCAAAAACTTAGTACACCAATGAAAATACCCAAATAACCAATTTAATTCTACCTCTAATTGCACAAGACAGGTTACAAAGAAATAAACATAAACCTATTTATTCCTTTCTAAAACTTACTACTCTGATAAGAGGCTGGTTCCTTGATCTTTTTCACTCCGGCTGAAACTGAAAACTAACAAAGGAAAAAACCCTCCTTCCTTTTGAAACATCTTGTTCCCCCATTGATTCCTCTGGACAGGTGTCAGCTAGGCTAGGTGAACTTCTTAACCCTTTACAGGTAAAAGAGGCATTAACCCGTAACTATCTGTTTATGACAGCCACTATCATAAAAACACCAAGCTCTCATAAAGCACTTTTAATAAGTAGATCTCACAATGCAGAACCCAGATCAATAGCATTATTCCCATTTTGAAGCAGTGGAAACTGAGGCATAGGGAGGTGAAATGACTTTCAAAAAGCTCCTGATAGTTCTGTCTGCTTGATTTAAGTAAACTTTCTAAAAGCGTTTTCTCATCACGTTAGTGAGTATCGTGCAGCATTGTAAAGAATCACAGAATGAGGAGATTTCTTCTAACACTGAACAAGCAACTTCACTAGAATAAGAAAAACATTATGACTCCTAAGACAGTCCTTTCACTCTCTCTTCTTCACTGGAGAGCTTCTGCCTGGAACCATCCTTTACAGTCAGATTTCAAGAAAAACTACACATCCTCACAGCTATCATTCAGGTATTGCCTTTAGCACTGAAGTTTCAAGGTGATCCTGAAACCAAGTAGTATCTCAGTGGCGCTAAGCTTTATACTGTTGTTTCTAATCCATATAATCATGTGCTGTAACTCTTTTCTCAAATCTTTTTTAGGTGATTAACAATAAAATGGTACAAATCTAGCTCCAGTTTTAATGCTTTGTCGGTACATGCATCAGCATAACAATATTTCTGAGAATGATGAAGTGAAATGTTATGAAAGACAAAACAAGCAATCTTGGGTCAGAAATCCAGTTGGGATCTGTTGTTCAGGTGTACCCATATTTGTGAATATTAAGAATTTCATTAAATCACCTAATAGTGACTGTCAGGTCCACTGTACTTTCCTCTAGCTGAATCAGAATAACAGATTGAGGAAAAGCAGCAAAGAGTCCTGTGGCACCTTATAGACTAACAGACATATTGGAGCATGAGCTTTCGTGGGTGAATACCCACTTCGTCGGATGCAGATTGAGGAAAAACTCCCAAGAAATGCTTCTTTGCGTCTCTTTTTGTTGCTCATTCTGTCCCACAAATGCTCAGACTGGAAGCTTTTTGACAAACTCTTCAGTCATTAGCTGCATTTTGAAGGAGGATTGACCAGTCAGTGTACTGGGATGATGTGTTGGGTACATGAGGCTATGCTATCTGTATTTTTTTTTATGGCTCACTAGCTGAGTGATTCCATAAATATCCCTTCAGAGCCACTGGATTTCTATACAAATAATTGATTTTGTGCCTCTTTGTTCTGTATTTGTACAGTACCTAGCACAATGGAGTCCTGGTCCACAAATGGGACTGTTAGTGCTATGATTATACAAATAAAATATAATAATAATTTGAATCTGGTATTTCTTACAATCTTGAATCTACCGCGAGCAATCAGAGTTTGAATTTGGAATTAAAATTCTGTGGACAGCGGTACTAATGTCTGGATTTTCTGACATTTTCACACCAGTCACTCTTTTGGTGGAATCTGATAGTGGCTCCTTGATCGAGTGGAACTTTCATGTTCTTGCACCTCCTCAGCCATTGGTTAACTTCCCTATCTGTAAGCTGAGTGTGAGCAGGTCTAAAGATGCTTAAACTGTGTGATAGACCCAGGCCAGTTGGGTAAAGCAGAATAGCAGAAGGCAGATATACTGGCCACTGGATTAACAGTTTTCTGTTCCCTGACTGACCAGAGCAGGGGCTGCTCCAGGCTAATGAGAACACCTGACTCTAATTAACCTGTAAAGAGTCAGGGAAGGCCATTCAGTTAATGTGACCACCTGACTCTAATTAAGGCCCTGCTATACTATAAACAGGGCTCACTCCAGTCAGGCAGGGGAGTCAGGGAGCCAGAGGAGAGGAAGTGCGGCTGAAGGGCTGGTTACTGAAGACACCCTCAAACCATCGTTAAAGGAGCCCTAAAGTAGGGGTGAAGAAAGGAGAAGCAGGAGAGCTGTGGGGAAGTGACCCAGGGAAATGTAGCAACTCTGGCGGTGAAAGGTTGGCTGCCAACAACTGCTACCATTAGGGTCCCTGGGCTGGAACCCGGAGTAGAGGGCGGGCCTGGGTTCCCCCCAACCCACCACTACAGGAACATCTCCTGGAAGGGGAAGTCAGGTCCCTGTCAGGACAGGAGGCTGAACAGAGACTGTAGGAGTTCTCTCACCAACCTCCTTGCAGGCCTATGATGAAAAGGGCTCAGTAGACTGTAACCCTGGCCCTAGAGAGAGAAGGGCTACGTGGAGGGTCACAGTGAGCCACTGAGGCTAAGCATAAACCGCCTAGAAGCACAGGACCCACGGGAGCAAGGTCAGAGCTCTGCCACAACTGGTACAATGGGGTCTAAATTGTACCAACTTACACATCAATGATGAATTTGGCTCACTGTATTGCAGTGATAGCGTATTGATTGACTCTATTCATTGTTTCAGTATTGTGCTTTAGAGTAGATCAGATATTGAAACCTTCTGGGATGAATCCAAGCCTAAATTGAATTGCTAATAAATCACTGGAAATGATTGTTATCCAACAATATAATAAGCCCTCTTTATTTAATAAAATGTCTCCTTTACAGGGCAACTCATAGTTCTTATTTCAAATGGATAATTAGAGCTGATTCTCAGTTTCACTGCAATTCAGTAGAAGAATTCCCATGCAACACGAATACCGTACAGTGCTGTTTCAAACTGTATTGCATTACATCAGGTGTTATTTTTGAAGTGCATCTTTCGTGCATGAGGACCGCAAAAGCTTTTGTAGCAAAAAATAGTGACTTACTGAAATGCTTATCTTAAAGAGTTGTCATTATCTGTAATTTCCACAGTGGTCACCATAACTAGGTATGCTGTCAAGGCGATGGCTAGAAAAGGGGTCCTTGAGAATTCACATCATGGAGGTCAGCAGGACAATGCCAGTCTTAATCATCTGATACAAGGACACGCAGTGATTTATGCAGACTGTAGCTTTCTGTCATTCCAGCAGCTGCTCAAGGACATAGGCCTTGGTTCAACACATGCTGAACTGTAAGCATGTCCTGCTGTAATGGCTTTGCTGAATTCTGATTTGGAATACTTTCTGCACTATTAGAAATTGCTTAGGGCATGAACATCCATCCCTGTCTCTTCTGGGCAGCTCTTTTCATATCCCCTGTGTTATTGAGTCCCATACATTTCCCCTAAGTATTGTTCGGAGGGATTTTTTTCAGTAGGCCCCTTTATGTGTTCCTCCAGCTTCCAGTGGCATGTCTGCCATGACAGATGTTCTGGCTGTCTTCTCAATGCATATCCCAGCTATTTCCATCTTCTTTTCTGGATAACTTTGGAGCTAAGGGACTGTTGAACTCTGACAAATCTTGCTATTTGTTATAAATACCTAATATTTTCCTAAGGCATTTGGTTTCAAAGGCACTTGGACATCCATCTTTGTCTTTGGTGGATTTCGAGCATTCATGTCCATCTGTTAATGTAGAAATAACATTTGAGTTGAAGACTTGTAGTTGGGTCTTTAAGTTGCAGATTTTTGACAGCCATATCTTGTTTAAGCTGGTGAATGCAGCTCCAATTTAGGCAATTTGTGTCATAATTTCCTTCTGGATATCCCCATTGGCTTGCATGTTACTCCCACAATATGTGAATTGACTCACTTCTTGTATTCCTTTGGTCTTCTAACATAATGCTTGAGGTGAGGGCTCCTTAGGTTCTCATTAGATATGTTTTTTTATCATAAATAATTATTAACCTTTTTTGCAATGCTGGACATGCTTGCAGTCTTTGCTTACATGTTCATTGAGCTGTCACTCAGGAGAGTTGGCAATCTAAATCATCTAGTGCACTATTGTTAAAGCTGAACAATGCCTATGTTTTATCTATTCTACACTTTTTCTCATCATTGAGTCAATTTGCAGAATTGGGGCCTTAAATTATCACATGAATTGATATATCAAATGAGTGTTATGGAAGTGCTTTGTTGTGGACAGGAAGATCTTAAACAACAAAATGCAGTTTTGATATACTGTAGCAATTAAAGTGGTCACATGCTTCCAGCCTCCCACCGTCACTAACCTATTATCCAAGCTGGAATACTCAAGGAGCAAGTCAGCAACAAGGACATTCTGATAATAGAGAAGATAGAAGGCTGGGTCAGATCCTCAGCTGGTGTAAAAGTCAATGGAACAGCTCCCATTTATACCAGCTGAGGATCTGGCCCTCTGCATGCAGCAGTTACTGCATCCACTGTGTTTCACAGTACTTTACTACATTAGCGCACACCACTTCTCAAATAACACAGTAGTACTAATAAATGCCCAGATGATCACCATTGTTCTAGGGTAGCCTGGTTTATAGATTATGTATAAGAATTCCCAGTTATGACTTTGAGGGTCGACAGGTTCTTTTCCCAAGCTCAGGCCCGGTATTATTAACATTACTATATAGTTGGGAACCCCGAGGTGCAGCTGCAACACTCACACTATAGGAACTCTTCTATATTTTCAAATAATTTATTAATACATTTAACACAGTCACAGACACTCCAACTCAGTAAAGTGGGTAGAGATAATACAGACAATACATCTGAACATCCATACTCACATTATCCCTTGCATAACAACCTGAAATGTTAGCCATTATCTTCTGCATCACTGTCACCTTCCTCATCTTCATCAGTGGTCACCATAGTCTAGTGGAAGAAGCAGCATAGCCTAATGGATAGGGCACTAGATTAGGATTCAGGAGCTGTTGGGTCAGTTCCTGGCTTTCCCACTACCCTGCTGACTGACCTGAGACAAATGAATTGCTGCAGTGTGCATCAGTTTCCTCATTTGTAAAATGGGGATAATGTTACCCCTCTTGGGATTTGATAGCAGCCTTCAACTACCTGAAGGGGGGTTCCAAAGAGGATGGAGTTGGGCTGTTCTCAGTAGTGGCAGATGACAGAACAAGGAGCAATGGTCTCAAGTTGCAGTGGGGGAGATCTAGGTTGGATATTAGGAAAAAACTATTTCACTAGGAGGGTGGTGAAGCACTGGAATGGGTTAGCTAGGGAAGTGGTGGAATCTCCTTCCTTAGAGGTTTTTAAGGTCAGGCTTGACAAAGCCCTGGCTGGGATGATTTAGTTGGTGTTGGTCCTGCTTTGAGCAGGGGATTGGACTAGATGACCTCCTGAAGTCTCTTCCAATTCTACGATTCTGGTACCTCCCAAGGACTACATCTTTCTCTCCCCCTGCCCACAGGCTGAGATGCCACTTTTATAATTCGTTATGCTGATGCTACCGTGTCTAATGCATATTCAACAGGGAGTTCTCCCCTCTTCCTTATCTGTATTTCCTCCCCTTACTAATGTTGAGGTGTCCTCCGTCTAGAGGTTAAATAATTTATGATATAAAACCATTTATGATTTCAACTTATTATCATACACGTCAATTCATTGCCATGGCAGCCTTGTGGTTGGATGTTCTTTCCAGAAGCTGATGTTAGCTCATGTTTCTGTGATTGGCTGATGTCATTATGGACAAAATTCTCCCTTGCACTCTATATCCAGTTCTTCAAAACTTAGGAGAGAGTTTACCATTGGGTCATTTATCTGTGCCAAAGTTCATAGGCCTCAAGCCTTATGCCAACTGCCGAAGCCAATGTCTTACAAGATACAGGCCTGTAGGTTCCTTGTATTACTGCTGAATATAATAAAGGCAGAATAACAAGGGAAAGGCAGTGAATATAGTAAAGTCAAGCTAGCCCTATGGGCTACACTAGTTTCTGAACAAACAGGTAGTAACAGGCACTCCCTGCCCTGAAGAACATCTATCGTTTTAACTTCTGCAGTCTTATGAGGGGCATCTGATAAGGGCCACAGAAGCCCTGCCTTCTTCACTATACTATAGATGCTTAATAATTATTGTATTTGTTCTTCTACTGATCGGGTATCTGACTTGAGTTTCTTTACTCCTCTTCACTTGGCTGCTTTGTTTAATCAGAAGGAGCTTTCTGCCTAGCCAGCATTTCTTTGTCTTCATCTAGAATTGCTTTTCTCTGGCCTGTGAAGCTTGTAGATATTGCTTTTAAATCATGGATCAGATAAAGTGGTAAAAAGGATCTTCTGATTTTAATATCACTCTTAGTCCTGGAAGAAAGCTCTCAAACTGGACTGTGATGGCTCCTATTTCACTCACTCTTGCTGTGATGTGTCATCAGTTATTTATTATTTTGATTATTTGGGATGTGTGGGGCGGGTTAGCTTAGCGAGAAAGGAAAAAATAATGTTTTCATTATGTGTTTGGACAAGGCATACATTTTAAGTGCTCAATTTCAGAACCAGACAAAACATTGCCGGAGCTTAAAATGACTTCTTAATAGTCCTGGGCAATTTAGATGCACTTAGAAAGTGACACAGCTTCCATTGCAGACCGATTGTTGGATTGAAGTATCATTTATCAAAATGTTTTCCAAAATGCTCCCTTTTGTAAGTGTCTCACATACCTACATATCAGTGTCAATCCCAAACGTTTTCCTAAGTGTTTAAAAGATAGGCAATACATTTTCTTGTTATTGCATGCTCTGTATGTGCCTCACATATCATTTTGCAAACTAGTTTTGGAGCCTTATGTTCCTGGGGTCGATCTCAAGGTAAAGAACATTTTAATCCCAGCCTCCTGTGAGCTGGGAAACCAACGATTAACTTCCAAATTGCAGCAGTTTTCCAAATCTGTTCAGCTGCAGTCTTTGTAAACAAACTAATCCATCAGTGGATATCAGCATTGCATAGGAGAGGGCAAAATAATGTGATGGATACTGACCAGTAAGAAGAGAGTGAGCCAGCTGAATAAATTAAGGGGAGTTATTATGGGTGGACATGTAAGTCCTGCTGAAAGGAACTGTTTTGCTTTTTCTGTTGGAAATGACACCTTGTTTCAAAATTTCTTACCACTTTATTTCAAATATTCGCCTTTGAGGGGGGGTTGTGTTGTCTAAACAAAACACTTAGTTCAATCAAAATGACATTTTTTACAGCTGGTTGATTTGCAAATTTGACTTATTTTTGAACTGCCAGAGAAGTGGCAGCTTAGAAAAGAGACGACTAAGGGGGATATGATAGAGGTCTATAACATCATGATTGGTGCGGAGAAAGTAAGGAAGTGTTATTTACTCCTTCTCATAACGCAAGAACTAGGGGTCACCAAATGAAATTAATAGGCAGCATATTTAAAACAAACAAAAGGAAGTATTTCTTCACCCAACACACAGTCAACTTGTGGAACCTTTTGCCAGAGGATGTTGTGAAGGCCAAGACTATAACAGGGTTAAAAAGAACTAAATAAATTCATGGAGGATAGTCCCATCAATGGCTATTAGCCAGGATGGGCAGGGATGGTGTCCCTACTTCTGTTTGCCAGAAGCTGGGAATGAGCGACAGGGGATGGATCACTTGATGATTACCTGTTCTGTTCATTCCCTCTGGGACACCTGGCATTGGCTACTGTCAGAAGACAGGTCACTGGGCTAGATGGCACAGAGTGAGGAAAAGGCTTCTCCAAGGAAGCCTGCAGCAGAGCTAGGAACTGAATTCAGATCTTCTAGGGCCTAGGTCAGTATCTCACCCCAGGACTGTTCTTCCTCTCTTGAATATTTTTAACACCTCAATGAGGTAACTAAAAGTTCTCCTGATCTTCATGGAAATGTAATTGGGTTTTGACTGGCTCAAAGGACCCAGATGGAGCCAGGTTTAGCACTCAAAAGAGTTTTTACACCCTATTCATGGACTCAGGTCAACAGACTCAGCTTCTTTTTCAGATCTCAGATGTTTTTTCTTCCTTTGGGGTCATAATGCTTTACTCTGTTCTATTAATGCTCTTACTTATTCCTCACAGCTATTATTTTAGAATTAATACGTTTGCTTCTGGAACCAATTTTATAGCGGGTAAGTGGGGGGGGGACGGGAGGAAGAGAAGGTGAAGGAAGAAAAAAAGAGCAGTATTAAAAGATGCAGAGGGAGAAGTGCTTTTATTAGGGGCATGATCTTTTATAGAGCAATCAAGAATTTAGATAGGCTGTTGAGTATAGGAACAGACAACAAGTATCCAGAGCTGAGAAGTAATTTATTTTTTTTCTCCAATATCTGACACTTTGAGTCACATAACATCAGTCAGTGACACTGAAATAATGTATTGACACAACTGAGTATAACTCGGCATAACACATCTGGATTTTTTTTTTAAAGTGGCCTTTTCTTCAAATATCTAACCTACATTCAAATAGCAAGTCAGAACAATAGTGGATGGAAGCAAAGATAATAACAGTGTGTGCAGATTCTCTTCAGAACAGCAGATGCAGAGGTTCTCTGGCTACCTGAATTATTTATGGTTAATTCGGCACATTCCTAGTAATGTCTGAGGCTTTTATAGATCTCAGAAGCATATCTGAGAAAAATGCACCCATATTCATGCACCTGCATATTTTTAATTATAAGCTCCGTGGATTGTGTGACTGCGAGTCATTTAGAACTTTTGGCTGAATCATTCAGAAAGTAATTTGACATTCTTTTGCAAACCACAGCAGACGGTATCACATTTCTTTCCAGGCATATTCATTTTAATCCGAAGACATTTAAACAGGGTGTGATTCGATAGCAGAGAAACATGGAAATCATGATAACGACATGGAACAGGACTCTGTTTAGTCTGGTTTTGGCTCCAGTTTTGTACTTGGATAGAGTAGCACTGTGTTCAACCCAGGCACAGGGTCCTCTCTAGCTGATCCTGATGCAGGATTGTGTCCTCCGATAGTACTCAGTACCAGACGTTTCAGAGAAAAGCGAACCCTCCTACGTGTATCATGCACCTATTTATGCACCATAGTAAGTAAGTGATAAATAGTAAATTTTTCGGTGGGAATCTGCTTGGCCTATTGTTTGTTCCTGCACACACACAAGCCTAGGCTTTGTAGCTGCAAGCATGTGCTAAAATTCTGATACTTGCATACGGCCCTAACAAGTGCTTGCAAGTGTTGGCATCTGTCTGTTTCTGCAAAATTCATTGAGATGAATGGACTTTTGTATGGACACCAATATCCAGAATTATACGAGTCAAGGGCAAACATTTTGAAAGGATATAAAACCTTAAGCTTCAGGGTTTAAACTAATCTCTATTTGGGATTAGGATGAAACCTTCATGGAGGATAGGTTACCTGGTGTCTTCCTACTGTGAGGTTTCTTCCACCTTACTCTGAAGTGTCAGATGCTGGCCATTGACAGAGATGATCCTGGTCTAGGAGGACCCTGGTCTGACACAATGTGGCAATTCCTATGTTGTTGGGTAATTTTTCTGTAGATACAAATGCTGCCCACTTGTTTTCACATAGGTTAGACTATTGAAAGGGTACTCACAAGGATTAGTGAAGTAGTACTTATTAGTTATATTGTAGTAGCACCTAGGAAGCCCCAGTGTGGACCAGAACCTCATTGTGCTAGGCACTGTGCGAACACACAACACAAAGACCATCCCTTCCACAATGAGCTACTGTATTTGCAGGTGTTTACACTTGCAGGTGCAAGAACGTGAGTGGGCAAGGTTGAGTGAGTAGAAATGGGGACTGAGGGCTGAAAGTCCCAGCCTGAAATGTTTTTGGGGGCATTTTGAAATTGTGAAGTGCTTGATAAGGGCCATTATTATTCGTTCTATTTCTATCTTCTCCCTTCTTCCCAATGGAACTAGAGCTCCACTTACACTTTTTTAAGCTTGAGGATTGATACGTAGCCCTGGTCATTATATCTCAAAGGGTGTCACTGCTGATGCGGGACCAAATTCTGCACCAAATGACACCCTGTGCAGCCCCACTGAAGCTGGTGCAGATTCTCAAAAGGGGTGGGATCCAGTGGTTAGGGCATTTGCCCAGCACTTGGGAGATCTTCAGGTGCCTGCTTCACTCCAGACTTCCTGTGCGTAAGTCACCTTGGGCCAGGCATTTCAAGGCATTAGGCACCAAAAGATGCAAATAGGTGCCTAGGTGCTTTTGCAAATCAAATCCCTCTAGGCACCTGCATCTTAAGGCACCTAAATACCTTTAAAAAAAATCCTCAGCTCTCTGTGCTTCAGAGAGGAGATAATAGCACTTCCCTATCTCATGGGGGTGTTGTTATGATGAAACACATTAATTGTTGTGAAGTGCTCAGATACAGTGGTGATGGAGTAAGTACTTTAGATAGATATGCTTATCCATATGTGTCTACAGCTTTTCCCAGTTTGCTAAACAACTTGGTGAATGACATCACCAGGCGTAAAGCAGCTCTGATCCACAACTGCAGAACCAAAGACCCTGGAACTTTGGGGATGTAAATCTGAACCTAGATAGGAAATTTGCAAATGGCCTGTATCTTTATATTGAATTGAGCCAAAAGACTGACTCTGCAATCAGATCCTCATGTATAGGACCCTAATGCATAGAATCCTATTGTATTAAAATGGAGCCATGGTAGAGTAACTAGAGGAGAATATGGCTTAAAGTGATCTTCAAATATTTCAATTAAGCCTCACAGTACCCCTGTGAGGTGAGGAACTATAATCATCCCCATTTTACAGAGAAACTGAGGCACAGGTACATTTAATACCCAAGGTCTTTCAAAAATCGGCTGTAGAGCCAGGGATCCTGATATAGTCCAGGGGCTAGACGGGGTTATGTCTGTCATGATGCAACCTGAGCCGTTTGACTCCCCTTAGGTACTACAGAGCTTGGTCAGACAAGTCTGCATTGCATTATGGAAGATATAGTCCTCCCAGGAGCATGGCCCATACGAGACAAAGGTGGCCCAAATGCTAATTCATATAAGTTAAGAGAAATGCTGTTTTACTCAAAAACCAATGTTTCAGGTCAGTTCAGCAAAGTGAATCAAAGCATTTCCATTTTAAAAAGGTGGATTTTTGTTTAGTTTTAGTGAAACCTATTGAAACAAAACATTTTAATGTTTATGAACTAAATTCTTTTGAGACTTCCATTCTGTGAAAAACTTTGAAATTGCAATTTTTCATCCCCTTTTGGGATGAAAACAAATGCTGAAAGGTCAGATTTCCTGCAGAACAGACATTCCAAATTTTGCTAAGTGGAAAACTAAACCCATCATGCAGTAAACACCCCATATGTAGGCCAAAATACAGTATTCCTAGAATCATATTAATATAGAACTGCAGAGGCCTCGAGAGCTCATCTAATTGAGTCTCCTGCACTCAAGGCAGGACTACGTAATAAGACCATCCCTGACAGGTGTTTGTGTAACCTGTTCTTAAAAACCTCCAATGATGGAGATTCCACAACTTCCCTAGGCAATTTGTTCCAGTGCTTTGCTACCAACAGTTAGGAAGCTTTTCCTAACATCCAACCTAAGCGCCCTTGCTACCATTTAAACCCATTGCTTCTTGTCCCTGTCCTCAGAGTTTAACAAGAACAATTTTTCACCCTCCTCCTTGTAACAACCTTTTATGTACTTGAAAACTGTTATGAGAGTAGCTCCAGTTCCTTCACAGTTCCTAAATGGGAGCAGAGCTCTTCTGATTTCCTCCTAGCTTTGCTGGGGGATCAGTAAGTATGGGATTTAGTTTAGCAAGGATGCACAAAGGGAAGAACACATTGGGTCTCTCCACCTTGCATACCCACACATTTTCTGGCCAGTATCTGGCTCAGAAGGTTCATAGTTCATCTGAACAGTCCAGATAGCCGTGTGGCCAAATATCTATTCCCTACAAAATAAGGGGCAGGAAAATCAAGAAATAAAAATGGAAATGAAATTAACGAAGTGGAAAAAGACAAACTTGTATGTAAAATGTCTGTATGATGAATAGACACTGAAATCTTAACATTACCTCAATTACAGTCTACAGACACCTCAAACGGCATACATCCAATGGAATATATGCCACATACTTTGATTGGAAGGGTAAAAATGAAAGCAGATGGACAAATTGTTTTTATGGATTGAAAAGTCTGTGGAAAATGAGGAATGATTGAGAGTTACACTGAATTCATACATTTATATAGATATAGTTACAGTGGATTGCATACAGTAATAGCAATTTCCTTTATTTCTTTTAAACAAGAGCATCATTCATAAATAGTGCAAGTTTTTTGCAAGCCATCTTTTCCCTATGTTTTCAATTTTACAAACAAACAATTTAAGACTTTTTTCAGCTGAAATGTTACTTGGAAGCTACATGAACTTATTTTTTCTGTCTCTTGACCTTTTTCAGCAGTAATTCAGCCTTCTTGAAGAACCGTAGTCAGAGCCAGGAAGAGGTGAAGAATCATCCAGGCAAAGCTAAAAAGGGACAACTTCATTCATTAGACTTTGATCCTGCAGTCCTTACTCAGGCCAAACACTGTGTGGTCTCAGTCCTCAAGATTGAGCAATTTGGCTTGGATAGATTGGATTTTTAATGTTATGAAATTTGATGAGTCCAATTGATTTCCAGCTCTATATCTAGATCACTTTAATTTCTTGTATTATCAGGAAATTGAATAACATTAGATACTAATTGTTATTGTTAGAAAATGTAATGGCTGGTGAAATCCAGACTCATGGTGGCTTCGATATAGTTGATAATAATTTTTAACATTTTGTAATATTAACATCTTATTAATTGGTTGATGGCCACAGAGAATTAATAGTGACAGAATAAACTGTGGAACATATGCTTTTGAACTTTACAATGCTGTACAATTCAGTTACTAACTATGGAAAGTATTTTTCATCACTTTTTGGGCAGACTGGATGCATTTCCCGCTTCCTCCTTGCAGGGGGTCAGCCCAAATTCTATGTAGCACTTACACTGTATTTACACCCTGAGACACTTAAAACACCAGGAGAATTTGAAGGTGTATTGACTGTACGGATCTGTATAGGGGATATAGATGTACAAACGCTATTCATTTTGATGGGAACTCTGCATCTATATCCCCCTAAATGGCTTTTGAAGACCTCACCCTTCCTCTTTAAAATCCAACTGACAATTACTGTCAATTGCTTTTTAAAATCAAAATCAAACCCACTCTAATTATAGCACAGGATCTTTCTGCACCTGCTTCTGGAAATATAATCTTGATTCAAGGATCGGAATTAAGCCAACATTTAGTCATCATCTTTGATTTCCAAGTTAGGAAGTTGAAGAAGCTGAGATGTTGATTCCTTTTTTGGATTGAGCCATGGAACTAAAATAGAGCCATACAAAACCAAGGCAGTTTTCTGACAGGAATTGTTTAAAATAGTTCACTCTATATTTAGTTAACAACGATAAAGCCGAGCTTGCTTTTAGAACTGTATTAACAATAAACCTATGATTTGCATTTTGAAATTAAATCGTTGACACTTGGGTGGGGGAGGGGAAGCAACACAAAACCCCACCTTTCGTTACCTTTTCCTTGTTGGGCAAATTGGCATTCTATTGATCTCGTATTTTACATATTAAGCATTGCAAGCCATTATAATGAGTCTGTACTTATTTGAGTCTGTACTTCTAATGAGTCTGTACTCTAAGGTACTCTGCTTCTTACTGCCAAAAAGCATATGCTAGCAGTGCTATGGCAAAGGGTAAGTGGCAGATAATATTTTTGGTATTTCTGTTAGTTAGGAGGGGATATTTAGACATACCAAAAGAGAAACAATAGACTTTGTATTTACGTAGGCCCCAATTCAGCAAAGTACCTAAGTGCATGGTTAACTTTAAGGTCTATGCTTAAACACTTTGATGAATGGGGAAGCCAATACTTATATATTTAAAGTTAAGCAATGGGATTAACTGCTTTGCTGAACTGGGGCCTTAAAGCTGGTGGTGTTTAATTTTTGATCTTCCAGAGTTCTCTTCAGCCATTCCTCCCTGGGGATGGGGTGGGGAGTAGAGTTCCCTTCCTGAAGTTCAGATTTCAACATTTTCATATTTTTTCCTGAAATTTCGAGTGCGTTTTAAAATGTATTTAATGGTAGTTACTAGTGTGCTAGGGATCGCTGTGCAGACCAGCTCTTCTACTTCATCCAAAATCCATTGAGTGACACTATCAGAAGCTGTACGAGCAGGTCTGTGCTGAAGGTCATAGGATCATACCCTGCATACAGCCAAGGTCAGGTTTGTTATAATACTTCTATGTTATTGCTCCTTGGCAGAATGGAGATATGCACAAATGTGAAAAATAATGACCTTTGCCCTTGCCTTAGCTGATTTTTTTAAAGCATTTTTAAAGAGCTGTCTGGTTTCTGAAGCATTCAAGTTCTTTTCAATTCAAATGATACAATAGATCCATGTTTTGACTAGAGTTTCAGAGAATTATTACTTTATTCAAACATGTTTGCCCATCTGTAATGAAAGCATATATTTCCTTGGGTTAAAAATGTACCTTATCTAATCAATTTACTATCCTGCTATTGATAATCATGGAATAGTGAGGGGAAAGAGAGACATAAAAGGTAGCAGACATATATTTCAAAGAGAGTGTCCGGTTGGCTCAGAAATGCAGGGCGTCCACATTTTAAATAAAGAAAGGAAACCTACTGCCAAGCTTCAGAAATGTTTGAGTGGTTTTATAACTGTCTGTCGGTCTGTCTGTCTGTCTGTGTAGTCAACTTTATGGATGCACAGTCGCAAAAAAAGAAGAAGCCAGGAAAATAAGCTTCCAGTAGCCATGTTAACTTGGCCCTTTGTAGCATCCTTTGCTCTTTCTCCTTTTTTTGTTTTGTTTATATTTTACAGCATAAACTGTCATGTACTAAGCTGCAACTTTAATATCAAAACAGAAATAGAAAATACTACATATGTACAATACAGCTTAGATAATGTTGCTGTCGCTCATGCCAGATGACCTGGATAACTCATTCCTAGCTTTGCTGCTCATGAGTAATGTGCCTATTCCAGATTCAAGCTGATAAAAACTATATCTAGATATTCATATGCCCCCCATTACAGTAGTGTTTGAGCACCCCTGTAACACATCATACCATCGTGTTTGCTTTGTCTCTGCCTTTCTCTTCCTCAAGCTCTGACTTTCTCTTCCCTGAACCTTGGTGTTTTTCTCCAGACTGGGTAGAGGAGAAAGGTGGCTGCACTTTTCATCCTGAGTGAGGAATTTGGCTGGATCCATATTTGTTTAGCTTCCAAAGGGAAAGGCGCACCTACACATCTCTGATTTACCTAGAGTTCAGCAATGCACCACTGCCTCTAGTATGCCTGGTTTGTTCATATATGATGCCCGGATACTATCAAGTGCTACAAAAGTCTGACCCAAGACCAACAGGAGTGATTTTGGTGCCATGATTTTCAGATTGTGTCGTTTGGTTTGCTTCATGATCTCATAAGATTCTCTTCTTGATCAAAGTTTGAAGAGTAACCTATAAACTTCAAACACACTGTTCATATAGATTAACTGCTTTGGTGAACTGGGGCCTTAAAGCGGGTGGTGTTTAATTTTTGATCTTCCAGAGTTCTCGTCAGCCATTCCTCCCTGGGGATGGGGTGGGGAGTAGAATTCCCTTCCTGAAGTTCAGATTTCAACATTTTCATATTTTGTTCTGAAATGTCGTGTGCATTTTAAAATGTATTTAATGGTAGTTACTAGTGTGCTAGGGATCGTTGTACAGACCAGCTCATCTACTTAATCCAAAATCCATGGAGCGGATGACCCCAGAGGACCCAATGGCTTCTGTTCTATGAGGAAACTTTATTGGTTCCATACTGGAAACAAACAGGCCTTAAGATGGAGCTGTGTCAAGTGTGGTTACACCATTGAATGCAAACACATCTCATTGAAGAATATCAGATTTATAACCTAGCTTGGGAAATGGATCAGCTAATCATGACACGACAGTTGCTCTGAAAGCTAATAAAGCCAGCAATATATAGAAGCTAAGGCATGTCATCAGCATTTTTTTCATCAAAGGGTCTCACTGGTTTATGCTGCAGTTAAATATTTGTTATTAAATGTCAGAAAAATCAAGTGGAAAACTCCCCCGTCAGGCACAACAGAGATGAAATCATAGATGTGTTTTACTTTTAAATACCTCCAATAACTTTTATTGGTGTATCCCGCCAGGAGAAGATCATAAAACATTGTCTCTCCTAAGTCAAAGGTCACATTCTTCACAGGCACTGCTCCCATTAACTTCGGTGCAAGCTGTATGCTTGAAATTGGCCCTCAATATGTACAATTAAAGGGTAACGCCGCACCTGCTATACATTGGCATAGCTCTATTGACCTGAATAGAGCAATGCTCATTTACAACAGCTGAGGATCTGATCCGATGTCTGAGATTTCTACCTGCCTGGGTCATAGCTTTTGTGATACCTACTATAGATTTCATACAAAGTATCATTGCCACTCGGTTGCGATTGAGCTGCACCTGGAGTATGGAATCAGGCCTCTATCTACAGCTAACGTTGTGAAATTCAATACAATTTTAGACAGGACAAACATTTTTAAAACATCATTTTTAGAACCAAATTAATCACGGTCTCAAACAAATGGCCATTCAGTTGACAACAAGCCTTCTTAACCAAACTGTAACTGATTGTAAACAAAAACACCTTTAAGCCAGCCAGTTGGAGGAGTTAGGTGTTTGGCTTATTACACCTACATAATGATAAATTCTCCCTTCAGATGCCCATGTGAGGCTACAACCAAAATCAATGGGAGCCACTAGAGGCAAATTTCTCCCACATCATCCTTCTGATCTCAGAACTTTACAAACATTGAGCAACTAAGCCCCACAACAGTAAGTATTATATTAATTTTAAGGTCAGGTAAATAGAAATGAGGTTAAAGCAAAAGCTTTCCAATTAGAGGGCCCAAAGTTAGGCATGTAATCCACAGTTAGGCAACTAGAGGACTGCTCTGTTGTTCAGTGTTTTCATTAACAATGAGTGATACACACGCAGGCAGGGGTAGTGGGGATATTAACAGCTAGTGTTACATGATGAGGCCCTAGAGTTTGAGTGCGAGGGTCCTCAAGAGACAGGATGAAATTCCCTGGTGCCACCACAAACTTGGGCATGGTCTACACTACAGGGTTAGGGAGATGTATGACACCTTGCATTGAACTAGCTGTAGAAATGTCTTCACTTAAATTTGGCTCCCTCTCTATGCCAATTTAGTAACCACACCCTCTTCCCAAGCAGCGTAGAGTCACATTTGATATAATTAGATCTACGCAGTGTCAGTGTAGCCACTGCATTGTTTACGTCGACGGTTCCTGGCTTTCAGGAGCCGTCTCACAATGTTCTACACTGACAATACATTCGATAAAAGCATTCCTGGCGAGGACACACACCACCCACATAAGGAGCCAAGTGTGCACACACACAAGCGATTTTATAACAGCAGCTGTATGCTGACATAATTTTGTAGTGTAGACATGGCTTAGGTCACTCCTGAAACTTGACCCTACAATGGGAACTTTGGATTGGCAGTGGCTCTGAAAATCAGAGGGCATTTATTTAGGTGCCTAAATACACACCGAAGCTTTTAACTTTAAGTCCCACGTTTGAAAATTTTGGCCAATGTGCCTCCCAGTAGGCCACACAGCAAACTAGTGAGAATCCAGGAGGCCTAACTTCTGGTTTTTTGTTCTAGCCATTAGAAAACCTCCCTCCCTTTTCTAGGAAGCAGTGCTTGTAGGCTTAATTTTCAGCAATTTAACTATAAATTCACCAGTTTAATCAGCTTCTTCTCTTTCACCAAATTTCACAGAGACGCTACCACAGCCATCTTACAGAATGTATTCAGTGCCACACAGGTTTAGAATTCAGGCAGAGTTTGAAAAGATGAGCCCAGTGAGGGAATGGCTGGTGGAGTCACGGAGATTGCTGAGTCTGTCCGATAATGCTGATGAGTATATTACACCAATAAAGAATGATTTTTTGAATATAAAGGGGGGGAAGGGTCAGCGGATGCAATTGTTAGTAACAAAGGTCTAAAATCACAACAAAGGTGGCAGAATGGCCCTGTATATTTACAAATCTGTCGAGGAATAGCTCTCAGATAAAAATAACCTCTCTTCTTCTTGACAGTAAATGTTCTATAAATTTCCAATTAAGGAATGTATCTTTCTTCCCTTCTTAATGTGTATTTCTTTAGTTTGCATTATAATTAGCTTGAAGCATTATAATTCCTTGCTACAGACCTTAATGGAACGCCCTAGCCCTGCTGCAAATGTAGGTATTTCACCCATAAATCACACAAAACTCACTCAGCATTTTTTTTTCCTTCTCAAAGCTTCTGAATGCTATTCCATTAGCACAGAATACCTACCCAGAGGCCATTAGTCCAACAGCATCCATTTCATGCTTAGCCACTGTTCAGGTTAAAGTATTGGAACACCCTTGAGGAGTTCTTTTTAACCAAACTATTTTAAAAAGACAGATTCTTTTTGGCAGAATATTGCATCATTTTCTCTTGTCTGTTTAAAAAAGCAGTTTAAGGGATTAAAGAAAATGGACCAGATTCTCAGCTAGTGTAAATTGGCCTGGCGCCTTTGATTTCAATGGGACTGTGGACATTTACACCAGTGGAGGATATGGCTTGGTATAGCTTGCTAAATGCCCTCAGCTGTGGATCATCTTCTGGTCTGTTAGACGATATAAAATAGTCCAAATTTGTGGTGGAGGAGGGGTTTATTTTTTAAGTGACTTTATTTGCAGCTGTGTTAAGGAATCGCTCTTCCCACTGAAGTCCCTCAGAGCTGCAAGTGCAAAATCGTTCTGAAAACCAGCTACTTACTTACCTGAATAAATATGGACTTAGGTGCCTAACATCAAGCACCCACATTTGCAAATTTTAGCCCCCAGTACATTGTGTTGGAGGCAATGTTCTCTCTAGTGGTTAGACTAGGGAACTGGGTGTTCTAGCCCAGCATCTCGTCCTTGCTATGTAACCTTGGGGAAGTTACTGAATTGTTCACTTTACCTATCTGCAGAATGGGTATTGCAAGATGTACCTTTCTCATCAGGATGTTGGGAGACTCAATGAATGCTTGTCAAGAGCTTTCTGGTCCTTGGGTGAAAGTTTATTATTTACAGCGTTAAAATGATCTGGCCAGATACTTTTGAAACTTATAGGGCCTTATCTCTGAGCCCTTTGTATTATTGTCCCACTAACTTTAGAGGGACTACTCCAATGAGTAAGGTTTCTACAATTGGGCCTACAGATTTTCTAGTGTGATTGTATGTGGTGGGTTGCAGTTCACCCATTTCTTTTCCTTTTTTACAGGTATGTTTGTTAAATTATAACCAGGTACGAAGCTGCTAGTAGCCAGAGGCTCAGAAGCAAGTGTTGTACTTTTCAAACATGGGATCTATATCATCTCACACATCCCAGTGTGGAGGTACATCCCTGGGCCTATGCAGCATTTAAATTCCACTTTAATCCTCAGGGCTTGAATGGGTTTGAATGGGACTTGCATAGTTCAGAATTCCCAAGCCTGATACTGATCACCTGCACTGGGGTGAATATCATCATGAGAAGGAGACGCTGGCAATCAAACAGCATCACTAGCTCCCCAGCCAGAAAAGACCTGATCCAAAGCATTGAAATCAATGGGAATCTTTCTATTGACAACAATAGGCTTTGGATTAGGCACTAACGGCCAGATTTTTAAAGGCGTTTAGGCTCCTAAAGACCCAGATAGACGCTTAGCAGAATTTTCAAAAGCGCCTAGGCAACTAATTCCCAAACTTTAAAAATTTGGCCCTAAGTGTTTTCAATTGACCAAGATGACCTATAGCTTCCTGGCAACTTGTCACAGCACTTCAAGCACTGTAAATGTTCAGAAGTGAACTTGGGGCTTGTGGGCCTCTTTTCATGAGCCTAATGCCTCTCGGTTGAATTGTGGTGCACTCTGGCCTGTATCACAATGCAGGGATTTTCTTCTCTCACAGCAGGGTATGAGTAGCTCCCTAGGGCAGGCTACAAAGTGCACCGGAGGCCTCCTGGCATTTTAAGTACTTAAGATTCTATTGTATACTAGAGAGGACCACAAATGAAATGGGAAGTGCTGCATCGGGCCTGGTACAGACTTGACCTGATTCTGCCGTGTGTTGCCTCTTATTTCCCTCTGCAAACCTTGTACTACCTGCCGATTGTTTTTGTTGCTCTTATTATTTAATTCTTCATTTATTTTAACGTCTCTTTCTTCTTTTAGGCTCATCAGAAGTGTTACTTCCCTGATGGCTATGGTGGATACACAACAATGGAGCCAAGGACATAAGATATCAGGTATCTTTAGAACATAGAGGTGAAATATAAGTATTAATGAATACTGTAAGACATAGCCTACAGGCCTCAGTCCTGTAAGGTATTTAGCTAAGCCAAACAAGGCCTCAGGTCTAAAGAAACACTTGCCATGAGCAAGAAAGTAAACGTCATGACCAGTAAGTGACCCTATATCACAAGATGGCACAAGACAGAATGCTGCATGAGGACTGTGTTAAAGGCTAATATTTAGGAAATATATATTGTAATGTACCAGTTAAAGCTGGTTAGAGTATTTTTGGAATTTTGCAGATGAGTGGTGTCACTGATGTGCTAGCCACCAATTATTATGATGATTAAGTAACGTAAACATTAATGAATATACGGGGAACTAATGAAAAACAGGGTACACCAAAAGTAGTGCTGTGTGGAAGTTCAAATAAGTAAAAAGGGTTAAAATCTTCATAAATATGTTAACCCCCCGTGGGTGTCGGAGTAACACATTATAGGAGCTGTGTCCCAGCCTGCACGCCTTGGGCGAATGCCAGGATGATGACCAGTTGGGAGGATGATGATGGTTCGAATGATGATGAGAATGATGCCTGACACTTTGGGGCTCTCCACCTAGGATGGGGTGAGTAACGTAAATGCTCGATGTTCAGAATTGTTGTTCTCTCTCCTTTAGCAGAGTGCAGTGTGTGTGGTGTTGTTTGGTGAGCTAATAAAGAAGTACAAAAAGAGCACTGAGTTGTCCCTGTTGTGCCCCATAGCACTTGCCTTGTTAATAACCTCTCTATTATGGTCAGTCTTGTGGCTGAACCCTCACAAATTAAATATGCGTAAACCCTCCCATTAGGGTGGGTAATTAATTAAAATAATCAATAACTATAGACAAGTCTGCAACAAGCAGCATCGCTAGGGAAATGCAGTGATATGTGAAAGCTCTGGAAGTTGCTTCCCCTTCTAATATATTTTAGTGACTGGGATAATATATTTACAATTTCCCCTCTAAAGATGTTAAGGTACTTAGCCGCAGAATGAAGCCAGAGTCCCGGTTAGTCATGAGCTGTGACAGACAGCATAGTCTGCCTGGTAGTTCTATTGTTTGATAGAGTTTTGCAATTATGCATAAGAGAAGAGATGTGATAAGTAAGACAAAGGAACTTGTTTACCCTTCTACTTTGTATTATTTGGGAGCTGATCTTTAAAACAAAACAAAACAAAAATTGCTACCGTGTGCTAAGACCTCATACACTACACTCTGTCTGTAAAAGACTCTGTGGGCCAGATTCTCATCTGGTGTAAATCAGTGTAGCTCTGGTGTCATCATGGAGCTATTCTGATTTATTGCAGCTGAAGATCTGGCCCATTAGTTACTATATAAGTAAATAACAATGCCTTTTGATAGGTGACTTCTAAGTATACTAAATACATGAAAATAAAAGAAAATAAGAGGATTTAAATATATCACATACTGCACTCACTAATGATACAGTTGGGTACATAAGATCACTACTTGTTGATATCATGTGAAGTAAAGTACAAATATTCTGACATGTAGTTTCCAGGAGAATTAATATCATGTTGCAGGAGGTGATAAATACCAAGGATTAATCTGATCTAAACAGAAAATAAGCCAGAGGGATGCATTCAGAGTCACAGGTCAGAATTTAAATAAACAAATAAATAAATAACAGGAAAGCCACCTTTGCCATTGTCTGGCCTTAACATATTTCACATGTCTCTAGTACTTTAAAATCAGTACTGAAGTTATGAAGCAGGCTAGCATAATTATCCCCATTTTATTGCCCAAGTTTACAGAATCTGTGTCAGAACATTTACAACTGAATAAAAGTTGGGGAAAATAAAGTGGCAACCATAATTTAGTTTTAGTACATAATGCAACCTGGCTGTGTTTTGTGGCTCCTGCTGTATTCTAACAGCTGGCTGCATGTGGGGATGAAAGAGAGCTAGCTCAGTTGTTTGAGCATTGGCCTGCTAAACCCAGGGTTGTGAGTTCAATTCTTGAGGGGGCCATTTGGGGATTGGTCCTTCTTTGAGCAGGGGGTTGGACTAGATGATCTCCTGAGGTCCCTTCCAACTATGATTCTAACCACACATTTACTCTGTCCCTTCTTGTAGATGTGATCTCCACCTTTAAGACTGCATTTGATAAATCCTGATGCTTTACTGTGATTCTGGGTGGGGAGTAAATCATGAAACTGATTATGCTGGGCAAAGTTCAGACTGTGTTTTCATTTATCTGAGCAGTTTTATCCTTTCCTGATACATATCTTTCACTTCTGAGGGCATCAGCTATAAAATACTGATGCAAGGTAAAAATTACTGAGCCTTTCTGGGATGGTTGTAACACCAATGAACGGGTTAATCAGTTCTCAGAAGATGCTAGGTAACCAGGTTCTGCCCTTAGGATAACTAACCAGCCAATGAAAGATTGGTCTGATGATGCAATGCTTTTATTTTACATTTCTGCATGTTGTTGCCTAATATCCTGCCAGGAGAGTTGTGTGGGTGGAGGGTTTGAGGTAGAGAAGGCCAGAGGACGACAATTCAGGGATTGTCTACACTTTCTGAAGGAGAGTCACTGCAGCGATCGATGCATCGGTAGTCGATTTAGCAGGTCTCGTGAAGACCCGCTAAATTGACCACTGATCGCTCTCCTGTTGACTCCTGTACTCCACTTTATCGAGAAGAGTAAGGGGAGTCGACGGGAGAGTGTTTCCCATCAATGTCGTGTAGTGTGGCCCCTGCGGTAAGTAGATCTAAGCTACGTCGATTTGACTTACGCTAGTCACGTAACTCAAATTGCGTAGCTTAAATCGACTTTTCCCTTTAGCGTAGCCATAACAACCTTCAAAGTTTTAACATTTGTTTTTGTTATACACTGAAATTAAAAAAAGAATCTTTCCACTGTTACTGAGGAAACAGATTTGTGTTGAAATAGCCATTTATGGTATGAATAGGTCAGTTTTTTTATTCTCTCTCTTGTTTTTAACCTGACCAGGAAGCCCTGGACCTCAGACACTTTCCCATTGAAATCTTCATCAAAATTGATATGTCGCTGCTAAATGCTTTGGCTTCAAAACAGTGTATTTCAAGGAAAATACATTTTGCCGAATAGGTTCTGACCAGCTTTAGTTGTAAGGCAATCTGAGCACTCCAACTGTCTTGCTCATGGCACTCAATTTAGTCCTTAAGGAAAATAACTTATTATTTTTTCCAATTCATCTATGGGACAGCTGCTAGCTCTGAGAGGTGAAATCCTGGCCCCATTGAAGTCAATGGCAAAATTCCCTTTGACCAGGGCCACCCAGAGGATTCAGGGAGCCTGGGGCAAAACAATTTCAGGGGCCCCTTCCATAAAAAAAAAGTTGTAATACTATAGAATACTTTATTCTTGTGGGGGGGGGGCACAAATTGCCCCACTTGCCCCCCCACTCTGAGTGGCCCTGCCTTTGACTTCATTTGGACCAAGATTTTGCCCTGTTACAAACATAATGAGATTGTGTGATGCTCACCAGTGGAGAATGAAGCCATTATTTCCCAGTCAAATGTTTTGCATAACCAAAACCCAACTCAGTTCGTGCAAAACCAAACAAATCTCCTGTTGCAGGATTGACAGCATTGTGTGTGTGCTTGTTTAGCAAAAGGACAACAGTAACAGAGAACAGACTGCTCACAGGTTACAGTTTTAGGCCACAATTCTGCAGTCAACAGCATAAGGATGATTTCAAAGCCCTGCTGCAGGCAGGAAGCAGTCCACTTGCACACTGTCAATTGCAGAATGAAGGTCTTTGTCACTATGCTCATTGCATTTCCACAAGTACACAGAACAACCCTGTCTGCAGGGCAGTGTCTGTAGTGGAGCAGAGTGCTACAGTACTAGAGATTGGTTTGGGGAACAAGCGTACACAATGGTCGCCCCTAAGGAGTCTCCATTTGCCAACAAGTTACTATCCAGTGGTATTTGAGACACCAAATTTTCCCCTATAATTAGAATTGGAAATAACTGTAGTAACCCTAGGGTAGCTGCAGCATTAAACACAGAAAACTACTCTGGTGTTTTTCAGGGTTCCACTGGTGACTATGGATATTGGGCTCTCACTGCTCTTACTTTCACCAGTCTGAACATGTAGAAACTCCAGTTAAATTAAATGAGTTATTCCGGATTTCAGCTGGTGAAATATGCAGCATTTGGCCCTTTGTGTGAAAAATGTCTACCCCTCTGTAATTGTTACCATCTGTGTGGGATTCACAATGTGAAAATGCATTGACGATAAAGTCAGATTTCAGATCCTTTTCTCCATTTGGTGGTAAGAATGAAGCTATAGCAGTCTGTAAATGGGATGAGATAGTACAGCTGTAAATGGGATGCTAGATTGTGCATGGTTCAGGAAGCTAGCTGCAGTGCACGCGGCTAGTCGGTGAGCCTGTTGGATGATTGATGTATCACATAAATAGGGTGACAGAAAAGTATTTTGTTGGTGTGATGGGAATAGGAAGTGCAAAATGTCAAAAATGCCCTGAAAATAACCATTCAAATTTATGCAAATTGCTTAATTAATTGACCTCATTTGGGCGTGCAGATTTCCTTTTCATTTTCCTTTGTGAATTAGTTATTTTTCGTTGTACACTGAGACAATATTCCAAGGCTAATTAAACCATTTAGAGCTATAGGTTAATATCCAATTCATATGTAAACGCATTTATAAACATTAATCAAATCCAAATTACCCATTTTATAAATACTGTTCTATTCACTTACAGCTAATAGTTGTACTCCCTGTATTTAGTCAGTGTTGGCTTCAAGGAATTCACATGATTTTGTAAATGTGGTTTGTTTGAATGGCGTACTGCTGTTTACCATTTGCATCTATGTGTCCCTGTTGTTTCTTGTTTATATGAAGGTTTCAGTGTAAAACTCTGTTTGAGGTGTAACATAAGAATTAACATAAAGAATCAGACCGCATGTCCATCAGGTACAGTGTATGTCTCCAACAGTAGCCAATAGTACTGCCGAGGAAGTTGTAAGAACTGTGCAGTGAGTAGCTGTCGGTGAAGGTCTCATCAGGAACTCTAATAGCTAAAGATTGGCTCAGGCCCTGTCCCATCCGTTTTAATAGTCTGTCCAAATTTTTTGTTAGCATTAACTCTCATAACTCTGCATACGTCCATATAAATAACCAACCCATCCCTTTCTGAATTGTGCTAGGTTCTTGCTAAGCGGTGGCAAGTATGTGGAAAGCATGTTCTTCCATAGAAGACAAAACTTCTCCTCTGTTTTTTTTTTTTTTTGGTCACAAATGGTGTGTGAATCCCAGACTGCTGGGTAAATGATTGGTCCTCGGTGCACAAAACTAGGGGTAATGGAGGAGATATGCAACATGGGAGCATGTTGCATGCAGACGCCTGGGGTGGAGTAGGGACATAATGCAAATGACATCCCTTCCCCAGGACAATCCTGGAGTAGATCTCAGCCATCTGCCTCTGTCTCGTCCTTCAGCTGTCACCTGCTATTTGTATTATAGTAACACACAGAGGCTGCCACCAAGACTGGGGCTTTAATGTGCTAGGCACCATACAGACTGTGAGACAATCCCTGCCTTGAATAACTTACAGTCTAGGTACTTAAAACAGACAAAGGGTGGGAGGAGAAACAGATTGGTGAAGTGACTAGCCCCAGCTCAGACAGAAGGACAGTGGCAGAAACAGGAACAGAACTCAAGCCCCCTGACTCCCAGGCCAGTGCCTGACCCACTGTATCTTCTTGTTAAATTACTGATTATTTTTTATTATTTTGCCCCAATGAATTATCTCAGTTAATTATTGGCTGTCTGCCTGTCTAACTGCTGTGTCTATAGGCTTGTCTACACTTACAGTGCCTCCGTAGTGCTTAGTAAAGACGCTAAGATGAAAGCTTCTTCTTCTGGCATAGGTACTCCACATCCCCAAGATGTGGTAGCTATGTTGGTGGGAGAAGCCCTCCTGTTGACATAGTGCTGTCTACACTGGGGGTTAGAGAGGTATAACTACGTCTCCACACCCTTGAGTGATATTTTTATACTGCCATAAGTTGGCAAGGTAGCCTAAGACTCCCTTTCTATTATATTTGTTTCCATACTGGCTGTGTGCCGCACCTCCCACATCAATATCCTGTTCAAGTCACCTCCACGTGCCATTTACCTCCTTTTCTCATATCACTGATGAAGATGTTAATAAGGATATAGCTAATGTTGAGGCAGCAGGTTTAAAACAAATAAAAGGAAGTTCTTCTTCACGCAGCGCACAGTCAACTTGTGGAACTCCTTACCTGAGGAGGTTGTGAAGGCTAGGACTATAACAGCGTTTAAAAGAGAACTGGATAAATTCATGGTGGTTAAGTCCATAAATGGCTATTAACCAGGATGGTAAGGAGCCTCTGTTTGTCAGAGGATGGAGATGGATGGCAGGAGAGAGATCACTTGATCATTGCCTGTTAGGTTCACTCCCTCTGGGGCACCTGGCATTGGCCGCTGTCGATAGACAGATACTGGGCTAGATGGACCTTTGGTCTGACCCGGTACAGCCGTTCTTATGAGGTTCCTGTAGTACCTCGCACACAGCTCCTTAATTTTATACCTTGCCATTATCATCCTTACATTTTTTGTGGTCCGGCAATCAGGTTTCACTTCATTGGACAATTGCCACATTCCAGCCAGTCTGAATTCAATTTGAAAATTAAAATTTCCTGTGACACTGTAGCCAATACTTTAGTATAATCCAGATATATCTAGTACGCTCTTTTTGTCCACTAATTGCTCAATAAAAGCAATCAATTTTGCTGGCATGGTTTATTTCTCTATAAACTCATGCTGCCTCTTGCTTCTGTTATCCCTAGGAGCTTGGATTTTTTTTAAATGTCCCTGTAGCAGGGTGGACCTCTGCTCCTGCCCTGAAGGGGTTAAAAAGAGCTCTGGGAAGGGGCTGTGGCTGGAGAAAGCAGCCTTTAGGCTGGGGCAAGAAGCCTGGGCTGATTGGGGAAAGTAGGCTCAGCTGTGGCCATGCTCCAATCAGGCCCAGCTGGCCCCTATAAGAGGCTGTGAGCCAGAGGCCCAAACAGTCTCTCTCTAGCTGTAGAGTGAGATGGGCCTGGCTGCGGGGAGCTACAGTCAAAGTACCTGAGGGGAGCAGGGCTGGGGACAGGCTGAGGAGCTGGGGAGCTCCAGCCTGGAAAGCCCCAGGCTGCGGCCTAGCAATGGGCTAACAGGTACTAGGGGTTGCAGAGGGCAGCCCAGGGGTAGGCCAAGGCAGCAGGTCCAAACCCTCCTTGCCAGTGATGAGTAGACTGATACTGCAGTCTGCCCCAGGACGTGGGGCTAGACAATGACTGGCAGTAGCCATACACTGAGGCAAGGTGGGGATAGAGGGTGGGGGTTCCCTGAGAGGGGAGACCCTGAGAGAAAGGGGTTACTGCCAGGGGGCAGCACCCCATGTAAAAGGGCACCAGGGTCCAGGGAGGGACTTGGGGCCAGAGAACAGGCAGATCACTGGCCTGTAGAGGGCGCTCTGGGCTGGAAACCGAGCTAATTCCCCGGAGTCACCAGCAGGAGGCGCCGCAGGGGTGAGTCTGGCCCGTCTACAGTCCCCCAAAATTGTCATTCTTTGATTTCACTAGGGATGGAATTTAGATTTACGAGGTAGTAATTGCCAGGGTCACGCTCTTGAAGATTGGTACCACATTTAATTTCCTGGAACCTCTTCATAACATTTTGAACTTGACTGTTAACATGCTAGTTCTGTAGGTTTGTTAGCTAATGCTTCAGCAACCCCATGATGCACATCATCCAAACTTGCTGATTTGGGGTTTATTCAAATGTTGTAAGATTTTCCTCTACTTATTTTTATAAGGGATAATTTATTTTGTTGTGTAAGACAGATGTAAATTAACAAATTAGTTATTACTTTCATCCCAATATATATAGAAAAGAAAATAGACCCACTAAATGAGGGTGTGTGTGTGTGTGTGTATATAGACTCAACCAACTCTCTCTCATTATTTAGACAATGGGCCAAATTCTGCCTTCATTTAGATCCATGAAACCTCATTGAATGAATAAGGCCAACTAAGTTGATCCACAATTTGGCTGAAATAGTCTAATAGGCTAATAACTTGCTGTTAACAAGTTTTCCCCAATATTCAATACAGATATTTCATTTCTTGATTTGATTCCATTAATCCTGGTTATACCTTTTACTACCACATTAGACAATTCCCCTTCCTCTATAGCATTTAATCATTGAAGTATTTCAATGGCTCTGTTGTCTTAATGAAATGCTATATATACAGTGACCCCTGTGGCATATGCTATCAGAATTTTGGATTGCATCTGACTTATGTGATGCTTGTTTACAATCTTGCTTGTTAGCCTATTGTGTGCAGATAACCTAGTGTAGCATTTATAAGAATTTGAGGAGACATGTCAGACAAAGGGACCATTCTGTTTCCATTTGGAATTTCTTCCTCCACTTTCCAGCTAACTGCACCTGTCTCAAGGGATCTTCTTGAAATTGTGGAATAGGCAAAAAAACACGCAAGCTTGTATTTTAAAAAAATCCCTAAACTTACTTACTCTGAAAAGGAGAGACAAAGGGAAAAGGTGACTTATAGCGGTTCTCAGAAAAATGCAGCCTTATGAAATACAGGCATTGCACATCCAGCTTCTTGTTATCATTAGAGCTCTATGAAGCAGAGGATTTGGATCACAGAGTGTCTAGAGGACATTCCATTATTGTTTTGGTTCGAGTCCTATAGGTTCACCCCCTATGACTTTTGAGCTGAGTTTCACTTTTGAAAGAACTGAAAGCACAGCTCAGCTAAAACTTCTGAATTTGGCCTGGGTTGGAGTCATAACTATATGAAACCAACCAGCCTTGTGTAGCTTTCCTATGGCACTATAAAGCTCTTTTAAGGTGTGCCCTCTCCTGGATGAGTTTCAACCCAGGAATGTGCTTAGAATGTGGTGCAGGTTGACTGAAACTCAGTCAAAACTTTTCAAAACTGTCAGCAATCCTGGGCCAATTATTTTTGGTTTCTTAGGAAAATGATATCTAGCTGTACAGCTTGATATCAAAATGAGATCTAACTGTACAACACGTTACAGATGCATTGTACCAGGACTGGAACCTGCTCCCCCCAATGAACAAGTGCCACATATACACATATCTACTTGTTGGCTCTATCTAGTACCTTCACTGTCACCCTCCAGTATTCATTCCTTGTCTTGTTTAGACTTAAGGCAAGTCTACAGTTATAATGCTGCATCAGCACAGCTGCACTGCTGTAGTGTTTTAATGAAGACGCTCTAAGCCAATGGGAGAGAGCTCTGTCAGTTTAGTTAACCCACCTACTGCCTACACAGTGCTGTCTGCCTGGAGGGGGGTTAGGTCGTTGTAACTATGCGCTCGGGGTGTGGATTTTGTACACCACTGAGTGACGTAGTTATACCAATATAGGTCTGTAATGTACAACAGACCCGAGATGGTCAAGATTTTAGTTTTTTCTCCCCAGAACTGGAAATTCAGAAATACACTCTAGCATATGGTAATTATTATGTAGCACCACTTTGAGAAGCAGCAGTGTGATGTCTAAATGACTTAGTAGCCCATCTGAGGCTTAGTCTTGGCCAAATAAAGTATCTTATTTATTACTCTAAGAACAAATACAATCTAACAGAGCAGGAAGTATTAAAGAAATAGTTTTATACGGCAAAAGTGCTCATCTTATGCTCTCTATGCAAGTCTCTCTTTAGCTACTTAATTATTTACAAATATACATATTGTACTATGACAGGTCTGTCTGAGGCTACCTCCCAGCACTAACCCTTGCTACTGGGATGACTCTGAGAGTCCCTCACTTTCTCTGAGGAATCTCTCCCCTCCACATCCCTGCAGCCCCTGGGGGGGAGGGGAAGGGGACTGGGGGCTCTGTGCGCTGCCTGCGTCTGCAGGCACTGCCCCCACAGCTCCCATTGGCAGCAGTTCCCTGCCAACGGAAGCTGTGGAGTCAGCACTCAGGGAAGGGGTAGCATGCAGAGACACCCCCCCCAAGGGGTCGCAGGGATATGCTGGCCGCTTCCAGGAGTGGCACGAGGCCAGTCAAGGAGTCTGACTTAACTCTGCTGGACTTTTAGTGGCCTAAAATCTCCTGGATTGGCTTCAATAGCCTCCAGGAGATAGAGCTTGACTCTGGGAGACTCCTGGTGAAACCAGGAGGGTTGGCAACCCTAGAGTAGGCCCAAGAGGTCTCAAACAGGGACAATGACTAAGCTCTTCAGAGCAATGTATGTCTCTTCCTTTGTCTATTAGAAGAAATTTCGTAAGGGTGAGATATAGTCTCTCCCATGTAGGGAGAGAAGTATCATGGCTTGTGTCATTTAATACTAGACTGGGAAAAGCACTGGAGTCTGTGATATAGAGAACACTCTTGCATTGGCATGGGGGAAAGACTAGTGACTGCTGGCAAAATATGATGCAGGACTCAGAAGTCATGTTGTTGGACCCGCAATAGAGGTCTCCCTATGAGATGGGGAGCAGACAGATACTGGACATAGTGTTGGTATATAATACTCTAAATCAGTGGTTCTTAACCTTTACTACAGCCTGCACCCCTTTGGTTCTCAAAATATGTTCTCGCACCCCTTATCAAAAATTGTTGAAGTAGGTCAGTTCATTAAATCTAGATATATTTTTGTTTGTATATTACAGTAATTGTTAATACATAGGTGTGATGAAAAAGTAGTTGTACTTAAGTGCCTGTGCTTAATTTGTGTTTCGATGATTTAGCTTCTAAAAAAATCTGGCATGTCTTGCACCCCCGGAAAGGGCATCTCACATCCCCACGGGGTGCGTGCACCCCAGGTTAAGAACCACTGCTCTAAATGCTCTTTGATTACAAAACAAGTTTCTCTCACTCACATTCACACCGCAAACATACTATATAGTAACTCCTCACTTAACATTGTAGTTATGTTCCTGAAAAATGCGACTAAGCAAAACAATGCTAAGCAAATCCAATTTCCCCATAAGATTTAATGTAAATGAGGGGGTTAGGTTCCAAGGAATTTTTTTCCACCAGCACACACACTTTAATACTGGTACACAGTAATGACAATTGTGAAGCTTGGTTGAGGTGGAGGAGTCAGAGTAGGATATTTTCCAGGGAATGCCTTACTGCTAAATAATGAACTCGCATTTGGCTGAGCCCTCAAGGGTTAACTTGTTGTTAATATAGCGTCACTCTACAAGACAGCAGGCATGGAGGGAGGGGAGTGAGCATAGCAGACAGAGATAGAGAGAAAGACACACACACGGTGTGTGTGTGTGTGTGTGTGTGTGTGTGTGTGATATGCACATTTCCCCTTTAAGTAGCTGAGCCCAGTCTTAAGTACACTGCCTTGTTAATTAGATCAGCTTGCTGAGACCACAGCTGCTGCCAGCAAGCTCCCTCTGTCCTAAGTCCTGCCGTGTGTCTCCCCTGCCCTATGGAAATGGGGTAAGTGGGGTGCAGGAGCCAGGGGCGGCTCCAGGCACCAGCACGCCAAGCGCGTGCTTGGGGCGGCAAGCCACTGGGGGCGCTCTGCCGGTCGCCGCAAAGGCGGCAGGCAGGCTGCCTTGGGCGGCTTGCCTGCGGAGGGTCCACTGGTCCCACAGCTTCGGCGGCCGCGGGACCAGCGGACCCTCCGCAGGCAAGCCACCGAAGGCAGCCTGCCTGCCGTGCTTGGGGCGGCAAAATGCCTAGAGCCGCCCCGGGCAGGAGCAGGGCGGAGGGGGACACCCTGACATTAGCTCCCCACCTCCCCCTGTACAGCAAGCAGGAGTCTCTGGGAGCAGCTCCAAGGCAGAGGGCAGGAGCAGCACATGGCAGTGGGGGGAGGGACAGCTGCAATTGCTAGCCTGCTGGGTAGCTGCTGCACAGGGAACTTAAGGGAGTAGGGAGCTGATAGGGGGAGCTGATAGGGGGGCTGCTAGTCCACCCTGATTCCATGCCCCCACCAGCTAGCTGCAACGGGCTGCTCTTCCTGCAAGCAGAGGACAAAGCAGGCGGCGCCAAATGACGTTAGATGGGAGCATTGCACAACTTTAAACGAGCGTCTTCCCTAACTGATCATCAATGTAACAACGAAACAAAATTAACTAGGACAACTTTAAGTGAGGAGTTACTGTACCAGAGTCCAAAGGTCAGAATGGTCCCGAGGGCCAGTCAAGTTTCCTTCCGATCATAAGATGTGGGGAGCCAGCAAAACCCACATCTATATCCACATGAGGCTCTGGATCAATAAACAACTCCAATTTGCAGAAATCATAGGTAACCATTTATGGTCCATTCCGTCATGTCATCGGTTCTTTGCCTTTGTTTACTAGGCCTTCTACCCACACAATTCCAAAGAGACAATCCTAGGCAGGCTGCCATGATCCAAGGCGTGCCATTTCCTCCAATTTTTATACAATTTTATAAGTCCAGCTGGTGTTGTTTCATTTTCTGCTGATTCTCCATATTTTTCCCAGAACATAACAAGATTGTTTTTGTACGAATAGTTCTAATAGTTCTTGACCTTAAGTTCTTGCTTCGATTGCTGACTTGGAATGCACGTATTCATGTCAAGCAAGCGTCATTCATACCAGGCCTCAATGACCTATAACATATTACATGGATATATGAATCACAATGTACATATACACCTTAACAATGTGCTGGTCAAATGTGTGCATTGTTTCCTAATGCAATAAAACTCCAACTCAGCAAGCTAGAGTAAGCACAAGTGGGAGTCAAGGATTCCTGGTTCTCATATCTTCCTTATTATGATCTATTGTTTGTACTGTGGTAGTACCTAGAAGCCCCACCTCATAGACAAGTATCCTATTGTGCTTGGTGTTGTATAACCACAGGACAATATGACAGTCCCTGTCCTGAAGAACTCCCACTCCAAGTAATCTTCCTCTTTTCCCCCTACATTTTTCCATCTGCTGTGCACAAGGCCACCTGCATTTGGGAACCAGTTCCACCAAACTATAGCTCTATTCATGGTCTGCAGCTATGCCCTTTTGCTCTGTGATCACATCAGATCTCAAAAGCTTAGAAGAGCAGCACAAGATTGGAGATTTAGCTTTACACAGATGTCACCTGACAAGCAGGTATGTCATCAGCCAATTCATTCCCGACAACAGAGAGGCTCCTTTTACCACAAGAACAGCTTTGGAGCACGAGTGTCCTTGGAGAGTTCTCAAGAGATATGCTCCTGCAGACAGCTGGAGAAAAACACCATCTTCCAACAGGAGTCACAGGTGCAGAATGAGAGGCAACAGCACAGCAGCTCCCACGGGAAGAGAAGATATGTTACAAAGCAGAAGCTCTTGCCCTTCATTTCTCTCTGGAGTGGTCCTTGTGTACCACTCAGTCTAAGATTTCTGACCTCCTTACCAAAGATTTAAAACCAGATCCAGGTGAATCAGTGGAAAAGACTTTCTTATCTCAGTTAACTTAGATGTCTTATTTCAGTACTATGCTGACTGGTTTTTGTTTGTTTGGTTTTTTTAGTATGAGGTTTCAGGTGCATAAGGTGGAGAAAAAAAAATTCTGCCATCAAATACACCTGTACAGCTCCCAGTAATGTCAGTAAGGCCTAACACAAAGGGACTTGGGTGTTGCAACACCTAATTTTTAGGTGGTTAGAAAACTCACAGGAATAACACTTTGATACACAAAGCCTGAATTAGGTGCCTAGGTTCCCTGTACAATGAATGAGAAAAATAAGCACCTTAGAATATAGCCCAGAAAACCAGCACTTTAGGCAGGGGCCTGCCTACTCTAGTCAATGTCAGACACTGTGTCTTAAGCCTCAGCCCTCTCATGGAGATAAGCACCTAAATCCAGACCATGAGTAGGTGTCTGTCGCTGCTAGCGGGCTACAAAACAGAGGAAATTAGATGCTCTTCTGCCCAAGTGCTGAGTGTGGCTTGACAGGTGTGCTCAGAGGCTGCATAAACTCCACACAGCGTGGGGGAAAAGACCTCATTTATAACCTTTAGCTACCTGGGTAGAACCCTCATATGGGAGACCACACAACAGGTGGACTGGAACTGGTAATTAGGAGAAAGGATCAAACAGGGCTCTCCCATCTCTTAGGTAAATGGCCTAACCACTGGGCTATAGAGTCACTCATTTGCTCTGGCCCAATTCATATTTAATCATTCAATTAAGGTGGGACAACTTAAATAGGAGAGATTGAGGGAGTCCCACATGAGCCTATTCCATAGCCTGGTGTGAGGCCACTCCTTTGTTCAAATCCAGTCACCCCCCCCTAGCACCAGGGGGACTTGAACTGGGGCACTTCTAAATCCTAGTTAAGTGTTCTAACCACTGAGCTAAAGGCTCTGAACAAGCACAGCCTCACTTTCTCTCATCTGCTTTGTCTTGGAGTGAGCACACCTACCAGATCAGGCCCCCTCCAGGCACCAGCGGAGGAAGCACGTGCCTGGAGCAGTACATGCTAAGGGGCGGCATTCCGTCCATTCTTGGGGTGGCACTGTCTGGGTGGCTTTTTTTTTTGGCTTGGGGTGGCAAAAATGGTAGAGCTGGTCCTGGCCCCACCTGTGATTTAAGCAGAGGGGCACCTGTCTTCTCCTGCTTTCTGGATTGCTCTTGGGCTTAGGCAGGAGATAGGTGTCTGGGTGCTTAGAGGGAGGCAGCAACACACATGCCCAGAGGCAGAAACGTAAGAGCCTAGGAAATTTTGACCACTAAAACTTAGGCATTGAGTGATTTTAGACACCTGCTGTGTTAGGTGGCAGTCAAGCAGGAGTTCTCAGGATCACAGTGGAGCCTAAAAACAGGATTTAGGCTCCTATGTACCTATGTGTCCAGGCCTAAGAACTGTGTGTGCATATCTAGAGGCAGAATTAGTCCTTCAGTTATCACATAGGAAGGCAAGGCACATTAACTTAATTCCAACAGACTTGCTGGCACACCTGGATCCTTTGCTACATAAGTGAGCTAGCAAGAAAAGTGTATGGTGTATAAAATTTGTGAAGTTTCCCTATCTTTCTGCACTACACAGACTACAGTAGTGCATGTCTGGTAGAGAGAAAGGCTGTCCCTTCCCTTATCTGTGACAGGATGCTTCTGCATGTGCAGCGTCAGATTGCATTGGTCTTTTTTGCTGCTATGTATTGTGAATTCATATCGGTTTTGGGAAGTTTAAAGGAAATTTAAAACGCTGGTTCAAAAATAAAAGGCAGAAAAATAGCCAACTTAAATTAACCTGTGGAACTTGCTGACACAAGATATCGTTGAAGTGAAAAGCTTAGCAAACTCAAAACAGGATTAGAGTCTTACATTGAAATGCATCCCTGTGCAGGAGGTCAGCAAAGAATCCTGTGTATTGGATAAATCCCACTTCAGACCTATTCTAAGGGCTTAATTAGGATTTAACTGACTCACTGCACTTACAAAAGTGAATTTCATCTCTACATGAATACAGAGCACACCCATTATAGCTAACTGACATGCTATAGGTGCAATCTCCAACACCATTTCACAAATAGGTAATGACTTCAGTGCTTGTGTAGGAATCAGGCCCTGTCATAGGTCTCACCCCCACTTGGAGCTGTTGGGTTCCAATATGGGGACCTGCATGGACTCCCCTAAACTAAAATCCTAGTTTAGATCTGGTAAAAGCTGCCACCACCCAATAATGTACGTGTATTGGGACACAGTCCTTCCCCAAAATCCTTGGGGATTCCAAGAGCCCCAAATCCATGGAGTTCTTACACCCAGGAGAAATAAACCATTCCCCCCTGCTTCCTCCCCCCTCCCTTTTCCTAGGAGAGACACCGGGATTTAACTGCAAAGGGATGCCGTCCTCCTCCCTCCTCCCCTTTCCCTAAGAATTCACCCAAGAAAAGATCAACCAAGTCCTTAACAAAAAAGATTTATTAAAAAATAAAAAAGTAACTGTATCTGTAATACCAAGATGAAACAATACACAGGGTCTAAACTTATCAATCTCTGGAGAGAATTCCCCCTCCTTTCTTTCTCAGTAAAAGCAATAACAGTACAGAATTAAAGAAATTCTATAGCAAAACACAGAATTGCAAATACAAAAAGCAACTTAAAAAACTAATCCGTCTTTTTAACTAATACTTACTATACTAGATAGTAGAAAATACTCCAGAAGAACTTGGAGACATGTCTGGTCTTTCTTAGATCCAAAAAAAGCACAGAAAGCAAACAAGGAACACAAACAAAGGCTTCCCTCCACAGAGATTTGAAATTATCCTGTCCCTTGATTGGTCCTCTGGTCAGGTGTTTCTCAGGTTACTGAGCTTGTTAACCCTTTCCAGGTAAAAGAGACCTTTTAACCCTGATCTGTTTATTTATGACAGGCCCTTTGCAAGCTACCTGCTGTCAGGTTGCAAGGCATAAAGGTGATCATCAACCACTCTTCGAAAGAGATTTCTCTCCATCATATAGTATTGCACCAAGTGTATTTATGAAGGGCTTAAATCTTTCTTGACAATGACTGATGTTGGCCACTGGTCTATTTTAATCTGGCATCTCCTTTGTAGCTCCTAAGACCAGCAACAGAATGTTGCTTTACTATGCAAGGTTGGAACTAGCCAGAGAGTCCACCTTGGACCTGAGAAAATTTTAACATTGAAATAGATCTCGGCAAAAGATCTCCATTTTGGGGGAATAGCATCATTCAATAACAAAAACGAAATAGCCTATGATGTTCTAACCAGCTCTATCCTTGAGTGAATGGCTCAGCAATTAGACACCTGTGGCTGGCCCATGCCCGCTGACTTGGACTCATGGGACTTGGACGAAGGGACTATTTAACTGTGGTGCAGACATGCAGACTCTGCCTGCAGCCCAAGCTCTGGGACCCTCCCCCATCTTGCAAGGTCCTAGAGCCTGGGCTCCAGCCCAAGCCCGAACGTCTACACCGCAATGAAATAGCCCCACAGCCTGAACCCGGGGAGCCTGAATCAGCTGGTACAGGCCAGATGCGGGTTTTTAATTGCAGTGTAGACATATCCAAAGAGTGTCTGAATGCAAGCCCACCTTGTCAGTAGTGTGCTGCTTGTATTCCAGCTCTACCTGAAGCCCTTAGCACCAGCTCAAGGCTTTGACAATATTTTTAATAAATTAGTGATCTATTCAGTACCTATTTTTGGAAATACATTGTCATTTCACCCTCCCTCCCCTGCTTCTTGCTGGCAGAAGGCAGCTGCAATTAGGCAAACTCGTAATTTATTGTAGGCATCAATTAAGATCAGGATAACACACATTGAACTTTTTCAAGCTTGTGTGGTAGTTGCTGTACCTGATAATTAAGCTGCAGAAAATGGCACCCTGGAGATTAGCACTGGAGGAGGCATCACTTGTGTGGGTCCATTTTGTTTTGGAGACTTTCCTCTAAGGGATACAATAGTGAGGGTCTGGGGAACTTTCCGTTGGGATTTAAGTCCACAAATGTGTCAAGCTCTGCCTGTGAAGTGGCAAGGAACATATGAACAGTAATCAGCAAAACAACCCAGAGAAAACAGCCACTCTGCTAGAGAACATTTTAAAGTCTGAATGGAGCTCAGCTGTTTTGGTGGACATGAGGTTCAACCAATAACTTTTCAGGCTTTGATTTGTGGGCATTTGCACCCCTGGTGAAATCCTGGACCCAGTCTAGTCAATGCACGGTTTGCCATTGATTTCAATGGAGTCAGGAATTCACCCCCTTGCCTTTGAGTTTCAGACTCACGGGAAGCCGGGAAAAAAGGAGGAAGGCTGGCCTTTTTGTTAAGGTGAGGAATCAGGAAAACTAAGTTCTGCCTCTAGCGCTGCCACAAACAGACTGTGTGACCTTGTGCTAGTCACTTAACATTGGGTCTTAGAAAATTGGTTCACATGCATAGATGTCCAGGCTAAGATTTTCAAAAGTGACAAGTACTTCTGGGTAGGTCAGTTTCTGGGTAACTGATTTAGTGAATGGATGCTCAGCATTTTTTTTTTTTTTTGGAAAAATCAGGTCCCTTTGAGATGTCTCAAATTGAGTATCCAAAACCTGACACACCACAAATCACTTGTCACTTTTAAAAATCCTGGATGAATTTTAAGCACCTGATTTGGACATATTTGTTTATATTTTTGTCCTTTTTGGCAAAACAGCTTTTTAAAAAAAATTATACATCTGTTAGTTGCTGCTTGTCAGTCTCATTTTGCATCTAAAAAGTAAGGCTTTTATCCTTTTTTCCACCCTGTACCTGAACAAATGGTGGCTATAAAATCAGACAATTAAAAAAAATTCTCAGCTATTTATACAAATATATTATTGTTCTGCAAATTGGTTCACCAATAATATGCCATTAAAAAAAAATAAAGGACAGAAATGTCTGGGATCTCTTGGTAAAGATCACCAGGCACAAGTATCACAGGGTATATTTCCTAACCAATGCATCTATTTTTCAAGGTACTGCAGAAAGTGATTTAGGAGGGAGTGCACTTCCCTTTGAATTTATATTGAACCACTGCCCCAGCTTGGGATTCAGGGGTACTTCATTAATAGAGTTGCTGTCTTTGAGAGAAGAAAAATAAATAAAACCAAGCTTCTGGCTATAGGGTAATTAAAAGACCCACAATACTTTTCAAAAGCATAGTGATATCAGCCCAAAAATCCTGGCTAAAATCTAACTCTAGTTCAGGGATTGGCAACCTTTGGCACGTGGCCTGTCAGGGAAAGCCCCTGCCGGGCCGGTTTGTTTACCTGCAGCATCTGCAGGTTCGGCCAATCACAGCTCCCACTGGCAGCGGTTCACTGTTCCAGGCCAATGGGGGCTGTGGGAAGTGGCGGCCAGCACATCCCTCGGCCCACACCGCTTCCAGCAGCCCTCATTGGCCTGGAGCGGCGAACTGCAGCCAGTGGGAGCTGTGATTGGCCAAACCTGTGGATGCTGCAGGTAAACAAACCATCCCGGCCCAACAGCAGATTTCCCTGACAGGCCGCGTGCCAAAGGTTGCCGATCCCTGCTCCAGTTACTATATTTCGCCTATCTAAATTTCAGCCTGTGTTTTTAAGTAGGCACGATAGTTTTCTGCTCTGTGTTTAATATTCTACCATCCTGTTAATCTGCTGTCACATTCCATCTGAAGGACACGTCACTTCACTGGTGGGCAGAGTGGGTCCAAACATGGAATTTCCATTTGACAGGAAATTTTGACATTTGCAAATATTTGCTTTTTGTTCCAATTTGGAACAACAAATTTTGAAAATATCCTTTGCTATGGAAATTCCCCCAAAATTTCATTTAAAGTTTCAAAATTTGTTTAAATTTTTTAATTTTGTTTCTCTATTATTTAATTTTACCTTATTTCATGACATGCCAGCAGTAGTAATGACAAAAATGAAAAGATTTTGATTTAGAAATGTAGCCATCATACCTCATGGGAGTTGCAGTTCAAATGCCTCATGTTCCTATTCTTCACTATAGGCAGGTCTCTGCAGATAGACTACATCTCCCACAATACACCACAGTTTCCAATCTTGGAGAGAAGCAGTTCTTCTCCTTGGAAATCCATGAATCATGGGAGCTATAGCCTAAGCGGGAAGCTTGACCCATAATGGAGAATAGGGATATGAGGTAATTCAGCTAGTACACCTCTGAGGCACTGTGGCAGCATTTCCAAATTGAAATATTTTGGTTTTCAACAAAAATGTTGGTTTTGGGGGAGGTTAGTTTTCTACAAAAAAAACCCACACCTCCCCCAAACCAAGATTTTTCAATAGAAAGCACACATTTATCACTTTTATATAATATAATTTTCAAGCCCCTAAATAAAATATATGCAGATATACCTGTCTCATAGAACTGTAAGGGACCCTGAGAGATCATCAAGTCCAGCCCCCTGCCTTCACTAGCAGGAACAAGTACTCATTTTGTCCCAGATCCCCAAGTGGCCCCCTTAAGAATTGAACTCTCAACAGGGGGTTTAAGCAGGCCAATGCTCAAACCACTGAATTATCCCTTCTCCTGCTCCAACTGCTTTCAAAAACCACTTTCAAAAGATAAATTTCAACCAGCCGTACTTTACACTTCTTTTGCACTGGTGTAAATTGCTTCAAGGTAGAAGGCTGTGGAGAATCAGGTCCACATCTATCACTGCTGGAGTGCTACAATTGCTCTCTCCACCCTTACAGCTCCATTGTCCCAGAGTCTCACAAGGACCTAATTTGGCCCTTAACCTTTTGTGAGGCTCATTCCTTTCCTTCCCCAAGGCCTTACCTCACCTACTCTCTGTGAAATGACTAACTGCTCTGGAAACCCCTCACTACAAGGCTGCAGGTGCATTCCTTTCAGTGCTCCACACCTGCTTGTCTGCTTTGGGGATTTCTTTCCAGCCATTGGGGAGTTTATCAAATAAAGAGCTTGAGCAATGATAACGCTTGACTATCAGTGGGATATTTTTCCCCTGGCCACACACATTTCTAATGACAGATGAATGGGTGCAGCAGTTGTGTTCTTTAAAAGAAGTTATACTAGAGATGAAGCAAACCCCCAGAATCCAAACACTGGGGGTTATTTGAAATCTGGATCAGAATTTGTCCAGGTGTATAATGTATTCTGTAAGTCTTAAGGAAGTCTTGCTACATCACTTCTTAGAATGTGGCACATTAAGAATCAAATGAAATATTTTATCACCTTCCCTTTTTAAGGAAGCAGCTGAAATAGAAATATAATGTTCCAGAGAAGAGTGAGAAAGGTGATGTGTTGAGACCTATATATAGGAGAGACCCAATTGATTATTTAGCCTGGAAAGGAGAACAGCGCGGGAGGGTTTGATTGAGATATTTAATAAGATTAGGAGGACATATTAAAGACTGATTACTCCCTCCTTTATGTGCCATGGTCTAGCTAATACTTAGTCCTGCCATGAGTGCAGGGGACTGGACTAGGTGACCTCTCGTGGTCCCTTCCAGTTCTATGATTCTATCCCATAATGGAGGAGCAAGGGGTCACTCAAAATTAATGGCAGATGAGTTTAAAACCAATAAAAGGAAATATTTCTTCCCACAGCACATGGCCATTCTGTGACATTTGCTGCCTCATGTGGTCAGAGTTAAATATAATGTCTAGATTTTCAGTGGGGTGTGTGGGGGGATGATCATGCTATACCAATGATATTTGCATGCTATGACAGGGTTATAGGCACTAGGAAACCATGCTAGCAGGCACTATATAAGTATGTAAAAAGTAATCAAATCTCAGGGCATCAACTACGGTAATCAGTGAGTGTATCAGACAAGAATTCTAGCCTCACCTCATGTTCAGTCTTGCACAGTTACCTAGGTGGAAGAGGTTTGACCTTTCCCAGAAGCATCTGTTATGGGACACTGTCAGAGGCAGACTACTAACAGAATGGCATCTGACAGCATGGGAAATCCTAGATTGCTGCAGTCAGTGAGGAAATTAGGTACACATTATAGCTCCACTGGAGAAGACGGTAAGTACTAGTGGACCTTGCAGGGTAGTGTTTCTAGGGAGAAAAAATTATACAAATATTATTAATTCAGACTGACTTAAAAAAAAAAGCCCAAAGTCTGCACAGATTTTTTTGCAAATATCTGCATATGTTACTGCAACGGCCCTTGCAAATCAGGTATTAGCACATGCACATGGTTAGGCATCTAGGCCTAGATTCACAAAAGTAATGAGGTGCCTAAGTTTCTGCTTCTGAGCATGTGCCCTGCTGCCTCATTCTAGGCTCTCGGGTACTTGTCTCCTGCCTAAGTCCCACAGCAAACCACAGACCAGGAGAAGATGGGCATTCAGCCACCCAATTTGCATGAGGGGGACCAATCTGATAGGCATTCCCAGGGGCTCCCCTACTGGATTGGGCCCCTCAGGCAAATACACACAGGGGAACTGGGGGAGAGGGGCAGGGACGAGCACCTCCCTCAGAACTTTTGGCCCAATGGTTGGAGTTCTCACATGGGATGTCCTCCCTCCAACTGAGAATAAGGAATTTAAACTGGCTCGTGCTACATCATACCTGAGTGCCCCAATCACTGGGCTATGGGAGATTCTGAGGTGAGGCTCCTTCAGCCTCTCCTGTCAAGCCTGCTCCACTGTGGATGAATAAATAAAGAGTTATTGGAGGAGGGGGACTGGATTCTGGGTAAGGGCTCTAACCACCAGGCTACAGAGTCCTTCCCATGGGTCTGCTCTCTCTGGCCCAGAAGGCTCTTTAATTATTAAATCCACAGTAGCATAACTTAAACAGGAGAGACTGAGGGAAACCAACATCAGACCGTCACATAGCCCAGTTGTTAGGGTGCTCCCCTGAGAGCTGGCAGTTACCAATTCAAATTCCTTTTCATCCCTCGGGAGGGACTTGAACTGGGTCTTCCACATCCCAGGTGTGTACCCCAACCAGTGGGCTGAACGTTATGAAGGAGAGCCTCCCCATCCCAGCCCCTTGCGAATCCATCATAGGCACCTAACTCCAAAGAGTGTTTCTGACTGAGAATCGCTAGCAGGGCCAGCTGCCTCCTTGCAGTCTGGATTAGGTGCCTATCTCCAAGAGAGGGGCAGCACTTAGTACATACCCCTCTGGTTGACATCTCCTATTGGCTAGCTTAGGCAACTCCTTACCTAGCATGCTGGTTTTTGTGAATCGCAGTCTGAGGCACCAATCTTCCCCTATTATTGGGTGTCCACCCCACACCAGGCCTGAAGGAGTAAATTAGGTCAATTAAGCTTAGTCTGCATGTGGAGGAAACATAGGGAATGTTAGGCCCTATTTGCAGATGAAGTCCAGCTGTGGGGAGGAGCTGGGTAGGATCTGTAGAGGGGAAGTTGGCAGGCCAGGGAAGGAAACCTGCCGTTGCACTCCCTGATAGAAGGAGGAAGAGCAGGAAGCTGTAAAGTCAGAGTAGGAAGCAGTGCAGGGAAGGAGCACTAAAGGCTGGGAGAGTAAAAGCCCTGAGCTGCTGGGTTGAAGGTCCTTGAACTGGAACTCCATGTAGAGGGCAGGGCCAAGTTCCCTACCAGCCACTGGGTGAGTGGCATAGACCAGGCAGTGGGGAGCAGACCACCTGGGACAGTTTGCCTCAGAGGACTTGCGATACCCTGGAACGGGGGAGAATTTTAATGTGACTTAACCAGAGGGCTGAGGTATGAAGACGACAGCACTGCTGCTCCTGGTGCGTGATAGGCCCAGGAGTCACGGAGGAGAACCACAGACTGAATAACCACTGTAAGGGGTTTCATACCCGGTGGCAGAGCTGTGGCTTATCTAGAGGACTAAGGAGGTGCCACCAAGCAGTGGGTGGAGCACCGCATGTATTGCCCAGAGAGCCTGGGCTCCTAACTCAGGCTTTGTGAATCTCAGTGTTGTTCCTGTGTCACAGGATGCATCCCTCACCACTGTACTGGGGCCTCCTCCTGGTCACTGAGGATTAGCTCAAGGCCAATATCCCATCCACAGTCTTCACCCCCAATCACTCCTTCCCCACAGTCCACATTCAACCCCACTCACAGTGTCAGGAACAGCAGCATCCTCTTGGTGGCTCAGCTCTCCAGCAGTGTCACTATCCATGATCCCCCATTACATGGGAGTTTAGCTCCTAGTCCAGCCACTTCCTCAGTGGCCAGTAGGTGGACCCAGGTCCCCACCAAACCACAGTCACTTTCTGCATTCCTTTGCCTCGCCTATTGTTGCATTTTCCTGAGCCACTTCCCCTGGCCACAGCACCCTCCTCACTCTCAACAGGCTGTCTGGAGTGCCTTCTCCTCTCCCTGGGTTCCTGCCAACACAGCTCTGTCCAAAGTGCTGCAGGGTTGCAGACAGCTACTGACCTTGCTCTGCCCTGAGGCTCTTTTTATCTGAGTCTGCTGCGTCCTGATTGGACAGTCCCCACAGCCCCTCTCCTATTGGCTGCTTTTCACACAGTGTCCCTGGGGCTCTATTAACCCCTTACTGGCCTGTGTGAGGCGGATGCCCCATCACACTGTGATTTTCTAGCCATGTCAGAATTAGGGGCTGTGATGCCCAGCATAACAATGCCTGAGTACTTTTGGCTGAGTACAAGCCCTAGCTACATACACATGCAAATTCCATATTTGCATGTGCAGTGAAAAATGCATGTGAAAAATGTGACACCCTAAGAGGCAGATGACCTTTGGGAATGTCTACACTGTAGCCAGAGGTGTGGCTTCACATGTGTAGACATTCCTGAGCTAGCTTTGATCTAGCTGACTTGAATAAGAATAGTGAAGGTACAGCAGCAGGTGCTTTACAAGCCCACCCAAGACCCTAGTTACTCAGCTAACTCATGCTGCCGCAGCCTCACTGTTGTTATTATTTAAGCTAGTTAGATTAAAGCTAGCTCAGATATGTGTACATGTGCTGCGGCCACCGCTCTGATTGCAGTGTAGACACAGAGCTAGAAGTCAGGCCTTAAATGCTTTGAATATGGCAGATTAGCTGTATTATTACCTGTTCTCATTAGACTCCAGATCCTGGCTGTCTTTGAAAAGCTAAGGTGATAACCAGCAGTCTCTTACATCAGAGAATAATTTGGGGTGGGTAGGAACTCCAGCGGTTAATTGGATCTGTCACCGGCCATCATGACAGGTGAATGTTAATGAAGAGCAAACCCACAAAAGGTTTGGTGCAGGTAAGGACTCCACTGTTGGTTGCTTTTCTGAAAATGTTCAGAACCTCCTCAGTTTACAGAACTGGTCACGAATGAGCTCCTTTTGAGACTTCCATCAGAAGAATGGTCAGTTAGTATTATTTGTATTACAGTGGTGTCCACAGGCCACAGTTTAGACCCCGTTGTGCTAAATGTGCTACGTTTTGGTCAGACGTAAAGGCATGAGACGCTGCAGCCTGAGCTAAAGAGCCAGGATGTGTAACTGAGGGCAGTAATAGACTCAGGTACAGAGGAGGGACACAACATACACACGCAAGGAGAGACAGTGCCCGTCCTGAAAAGCTTCAGTCTGAACCAAGAAGCTTTCCAGCCTTTTCCCATTATGGTATCTTGGTGTTTCCACTTCCAGCCAAAACAAGGAAATACAGAGGAAGGTAAGAATACAAAATGTGAAGAAAAAAAATTCAACAGCATAATTCTCCCCCCTCCCCCACACCAAAAAGTTCAAGTCTGCGGCAAAAGTTCAGATCACATTTTTTATCTGAACTTCTCTGTTCAACCCTGGATCTTCCCTCTGAAATCTCCCAGCCAAAACGCCACTTAGTCATTTTGCCTGTTTCTTTTGCTTCCAGCAATTGAGAGCTTCATGTGTCATACAGACAAGGTGCATTCCACAGGCATTTTTTCCATTCCTCAATTATTTTAGGATGGACAGTTATTCAGCCCCTTTGCAGGATTCATTTCAGCCCACAGGGTTGCTCCATGGGCCATGGCAGATATTTTGACATTTCAGTCCCTCTGAATCAGTTTTGCATGCTGTGTAGGCTCGGCAGAAATGGTGGCTAATGCTAACTATGCTAGTGCTGTTAGTCATTTGAGTGGCTACCAGTCAGTGTCGGAGACTAGAGGTGCTTAAGAGGGAGAGAGGTGAGGAATGAAAAGAGAGATGCATTAGATGGGGGAGGAGAATGAAAAAGGAGTGGGGAGAGATGTAGTGAAGGGGGCTGAGAGGAGGATGAAAAATTGAGAGAAGAAAAAGTCATAGACAGAAGGGTAGGAAGATAAAAATAGAAGATGGAGGAGAGAAGTCTGGGGAAGATGTAGAACTGCAAGAAAAGAGAAACCACTATAGAAATAGTCTCACCTCACTTGCAGACAAGAAAAGCATCTCCCGTGAAGCCTGTTCAGGAGCTTTTACTGTGTTCAAGGGAGCTCCAATCTTAGTTGGGACCTCTAGGTGCCACTGTAATAAATTAATTAAATAATAATGATTCTGCACTCCATTATACCAATTTTCCATGCAAATCTGGTGTAAATGGAGTGGAGACACAGTCTCTGTCCCTCTCATGTTCACATTTTCATGCAGGAAGTATACTCCATTTTGCCTAACCTTTTTCTCACTCAGGCTAGTTTTCACAATGTGTGCCTATTTCTTGTCAATGTCTTTACATCACAATAGAACCTTAAATTAGCAGCATGGGAGGCAATTATGATAATTAGTATCACTTGGTTTACTTTGTTTCAGTACTTACATCAGAACTACTTTTTTTTCTAGTATACTAACTTTTGTTATATAACAAAAGAAAAAAAACCAACAAACTCTCAGCTTACTCCTCTATAAGTATGAAAAAAAAAAGTCAGCATGTGGACAGCTTTGAGGTAACTTCAAAAAAATGTGACACTCCTGAACAAAAAAGTTAGGCTGGCATGAGTCTGTTTGTTTCAGGAGATTGGCAACAACCTATGGAACTTTTCTACTCCACCTCACTGATTCAAACTGGGCCACAGGTTGGTAGTAACCAGAAGGCATTACATATGAAAGGTACATAGTGAGTTTATCGTTTTCAGTCATGTTCCCAATGTCCCATCATCTGAACCACCAATGCTAATTAGCAAGACGGATAGCACTCTCAGTACAAAGGCCAAAAACCGAGAACCTAATCCAAACCCCACTGGATTCAAAGGGAACTCTTCAGTAGGGTTCGGATGAGGCCTTGAATGAGGCTGGAGAAAAACGCCACTATCATATAACTAGAGATGGTCACTCAAACCTGGGTTGAAGCCCACAAGTAGAGGAGCATCTTGCTCTGCTCTCTATGCTGTGCCATACCATTTACATTGAGAAATGGACATTACCATGGCTCTCAATCCTGGTGCCTTTCAACACAGCAGCTAATTTCACTTAAGTTTTACTAGCTTTGAAAGAATTAAGTTCTAAAACCAAACTTTCCATTTGCAGTGAGAGAGATGAAAAGAGTAGCGTCAGTAAGGATAAGGGCAGAATCAAAGTAATAAAACGTCTGAACAAACACACACAAAGTGCAGTGGTGATCAGCTCACCTTCAGGTGCAAGTGAGTAAGAATATTGTACACAGATCACTAGTGCAATATTTGACCAGACAGCAGGGAGTGCAGTAAAATAGAGGGTGAATCTATGCCTTTGGGGCAATCGACAGATACTGAGCCAAAATGCTGTGTCGCTGAGCACCAATAATCTGAAATCAATGGAATCATATGGGTTTGAAGCCAGGTGTTGAGCTTTTAATTCCATAGAGAGGGAACAGCTCAATCTGATCCTTTGATGGCACTTGTCATTGAAAAGTCTCAAAGCAAATATGGAACAATGATGAATGAGTCCTGGCCACTGCCTGTGAGGTAGGTCAGTATTGTTACTATTCCATTTTTCAGATGGAGAGCTTGAGACAGAAATCTTAAGTGACTTGCCCCAGAGCACACAGGAGGTCCATGTATGTTCAGAGAAGAATACCCCAGTCTCTTGTCCCTTAAGCAGAAGACCCTCTAGGATGGCAAGCAATTATCATAGTATAAGTGGAGATTCAGTGCAATTGAGTTTTCTACAGTCAAGTAACCAAATACCTTGGAGAGAATCAAGTTTTAGAAGCAAGACTGAAATCAGTTACTGATTCTAACAGTTCCTCCAGGTCTTAAAGAATTTGGCTTAAGACTTTATTTCAACTGCTGCTTTTCCATTGTATGCTGAAAGAAATGGGGCAGATTTGATTTCTTCCTATGTTATTCTGTGTGTCCAAGACTCTTGTATGGATGACAAGAGGAGCTTCATTATCTGTAATGAATTTAAGGAAAGAGATAGCACAAAAAGAGCTGGAAGATCTATAAACATATACTATGCCAAGTACAATAGTCCCACTGCCTCTCAGTGAGCTGAGACACCGTAAATGTATTTAGAGTTAAAAAAAAAAAAGAGCTTGTCTTCCTTATGCATTGATAAATTTAAGGGGGAAAATGATTCATAGTAATTCATAAATCCATTATTAATACATTCATGGCCTTCTTCATTTTTAATGGACTTGAAATACTTATTTCGTGAGGCATAGTTTGGTTGTAATAATGTAAGCAGCCTGCTGTTTTTTCCCAAACCTGATCACAAAGACAGAACTTAGTTTGTTTTATGTCTTTCTAAGATTCACAAGTGCCTAAGGGTCATGCTAGGAAGTGGCTACTATCTCACATCAAACGGAATATAATGGGGGAGCTAAGAAGAGTTCATCTTGTGCATTTCTTTTTCTATTAACTGTGATTTCTGGAGTATCCCATTCCTCTGGATAAATCTGCTGTCTAAGATTTCATTGTCTGGTGGACATGTATGGGGAAATGTGTTCCAGTGGCTAGAACCGGAGGCTGGAAGTGAAAAATCTCGGGCTATATTCCCCACTCTTCCACATAGGCTGAAATATACAAACTTGGGTGCCTCAAATCCTGATTTATCAATATTTGTAAAGCACTCTGAATGAAAAGTCTGAGGACTTAAATGGGAATTAAGTGACCTATAGATCTGCAAAGGATAAATGGAACTCTTTGGAGTCATCGTAACTACAAAATATTTGGGCCAGAATCTGCCACCCTTTCATGAAACAGTATCTTCCTCTACAAGTAGTCCCACACCGCACAGTAAATGTAAATGGCAAACTTACCACTTCATGACACCTCATGCTTTCCAAAAGGGGAATAGACTAGCTCTGATGAACCAAGAAAAATAAAATAATGATATTTTGTTTAATATTTTAGCAGTGCTCATGCCACTTTGGTTAAAGGTCTATCAGCATTTGCGTAGTAAAATCCCAGTCTCAGAAGTAATTGCTTGTCTCTAAAAAATGATATTTGGCTTGATATCAAGCAAGAAATTATCAGAGTTTTAGAATGACTTTTTAAACAGGTTTTTGAAAAAGTCAGTTTGTCCATATTTGCATACCTGGATTGACACTGATTACTCTTCTTCTTCAATGCTTAGCCAGACAGTCAGCCGTAGTGATCGTTTGCCATGTGTTCCTTTCCTGCGCAACCACAAAGGCTTGATGGTCTGAGAGTCCAACATCAGAACAGGCTTGATGAACTCATGTAATAGTGGGTCTGCCTCTGGGCTGCCTCCATCCCTCGGTTGGTGGAATTTTATCCCAGATGTTACAAGCCACCCAGAGAACGACGTTTGCTGGAATGTCTTGTGGCATCCTTGTCCAAAAAGCGTAAGGCGCTGCCTGCAGAAAATGGCCCCAGTAGTCTGTAGACCTGAGCGACCATAAACATCTGCATTACAGATGCAGTCATTCCACTTTATGCCCAATATATGACATTGACATTTTGTGTGGAAAGTTTCCGAGCTTTGTCCAGCCTGAGAGGCATAATGTCCATGTTTCGTAGCTGTACAACAGTATGAGAAGGATACAGATAGAATAAATCCTGAACTTGGTTGTCATACTAAAATGATGTTGATTCCATATCTATTGTAAATGGCCCATGGCTGATGCTGCAATGCCAACCTGATGGAGAACCTCCATGTGAGAATTGGAGGAGCTGGTACATAGAGAACCCAGATAGCAAAAGCTGGAAATTGATTCAACAGTCTCGTTATTCAAAGAAATTGGAGTCGCGGGTGGACCTGGTCCTAGATTTTGCAGGGTTTTTTTTTAGCATGAAATGTGGAGATCAACCTTAGCTGACTCCTCCTCCATGTGCTGGAGAGCCTCACGAAACCTGTCGGGGCTCTGTACTAAACGAACAATGTCATCAGCGTAGTCAAGGTCTGTGAGAGAGAGATCACTGATCTTAATGCCTATGGACCTGACAGAATGCTGCATTATGAAATCCATTGCCTGACAAAAGAGTGCAGGGGCCAAAATGCAACCCTGCCTAACACCAGATACTGATTTAAAAGGTGCTGACTTCCAGTTCCCCAGACAAGCATGGGCAGTGGTTCCATTATGCAGCTCTCTAATCAAGTCCAGCAGAGTGGTAGGGACACCTATGCCCTTTAAGGCCTTCCATAACGCAACATGGTTTACGGAATCAAATGCAGCCTTAAGATCAACTTATGCTACATGCAGGGGCTTCCTGAACTTGTGATGTATCTCAGACAACAAGCGAAGGGCCAAAATGGCATCTAATGTAGACCTGTTCCTTGTAAATCCTGACTGTTGGGGACGATGCTTCTGATGTAGCAAAGGCTTCAGGCATGCCAGCAAAACATGAATAACCCAGTATTCAGCACCAGGGTTAAAGCCTGTGCCCCACTTTCAGCTGTAGATGCCTTATTCATAGATTCTAGGACTGGAAGGGACCTCGAGAGGTCATTGAGTCCAGTCCCCTGCCCTCATGACAGGACCAAATACCGTCTAGACCATCCCGGATAGACATTTATCTAACCTACTCTTAAATATCTCCAGAGATGGAGATTCCACAACCTCCCTAGGCAATTTATTCCAGGTCAGTGTTGTCTCCTCTCGGTGCAAATGTGACGGGTTTGTGCCAAAGCCCTCCTATGGACATGCTTCCTCTGATGTCAGCAGGCATGTCTGCAGTACATTGGGACAATGTATCCAGTTGTATCTGGGATCTCTGACAGAGTCCACCAAAATTGCAACTTGGAATGTTGCAACTCTTGACAGGCATGGTTATCAGGTCGCTGTCTGGCACGAAATGGTCTGTCTTGGTATATCAATTGCAGGACTAACAGAAGTAAGGATGATAGATCACGGACGTCACGAGGTGGAAGATTCCTTATTTCTGTATTCTGGCAGCCCCAACCATTTACATGGGGTAGCACTACTACTGCAAGGCGAAGTCAAGTCCTCCCTGACAACCTGGATGCCCGTGTCTCCTCATTTACGTATTTCCCGTCTTAAACATCAGCACGGTTACCTCACTGTCATAGCAGCAAAGAATCCTGTGGCACCTTATAGACTAACAGACGTTTTGGAGCATGAGCTTTCATGGGTGAATACCCACTCATCGGATGCAAGTGGGTATTCACCCACGAAAGCTCATGCTCCAAAACGTCTGTTAGTCTATAAGGTGCCACAGGATTCTTTGCTGCTTTTACAGATCCAGACTAACACGGCTACCCCTCTGATACTTGTCACTGTCATAGTAGTCTATGCGCCAACAGTAGAATCTGTTGACTCAGTTAAAGATCATTTCTACGATCAATTGGAGCATCTAGTATGCACAGTCCCTCCACATGATAATCTCATGATCATGGGTGACCTAAATGCAGTTAGTGGCCCCCTGTGAACTGGGTTTGAACAGGTCATTGGTCATTATGGTTCAGGCACCACCCAATGATAACTCTCGACGCTTGCTTCCATTCTGTGCCTCCCAGAATCTTTCCATTTTTGGATCATGGTTCAAGTGGTGATGCATACACCAGATGTCATGGATCTCTAATGACTAATTACTGAGTAGGATTTTTAAAAAGTGTTGATGTTAAGTATTTAATAGAAATTGTTACTTGAAGTTAAACTTTCAGGCTATTCATTTGGGATGTGGAGGTCTGCTGCTGAGTCATCTTATTTTAAGTTAAGTGAGCCCAGTTATTTAATTGACAAAAATCATCACTATTGCCATGCATTTGCAGCAATTATTTCTCATAGCAATTTTATACCCAGGCATGGTCATCAGAGTTACTCTGTAAGTGCATATCCAGAGTTACTCTGTAAGTGCATATCCAGGTATGACAGATAAAGTAGGCTTTAAATCGTCTGATTAATGTTGACATTTATAATAGGTGCATATGGGTGAAATTCACCTCTTTGAAAATGACCAGCACAAGGCCTATGTGCCACATATGTATCTGTTAAGATATATATATGAGGGCTCATGTGGGATGTAAGTGATACATACATCTTGTTCTGGACCATTGCACAGGGCGAAATTCACTCTCTGGCCAGCTGTAAAGATAGGATCCTTAAATAAAGCACGCATTGACATCGTAAGGCACGGCGATTAAGATACATAGCATACCATTGTGATGATCCATGAACCAAGTACTCCTAAAGCCATCATAATTCATTATTTTAAAACAGCTTCTATTGAGTCTTATTGTGTCAATGAAATTGGAGTCCACTCACAGGGAGTGTTTCTAGAACATTGAATAAGTCACATTTTCTGTTGTCAGAAAGTCATGAATCTTAGCCAACACCAAGCACTGATAAGTATCCCTTAAGGGTCCATCCATGCCACTTTTTAGTTGTCTGCAGAGGTAGTTGATGAGCAAGGGTGGACAATGGCAGCCTTGGTGGATAAGAGAGTTGGACTGAGAAATCAACCCTCCTCTGTCAATGAAACTCTTAAGCTACTCAGCCAGTTGTCTCAGATACTTTAATTTTTCTTGAAAAGGTTCATTTTAATTTTAAAATAGATGAACCATATTGTTCTATTGGACACATACCAGAGATCTCAACAGGAGATCTCTTGCTTCAGTGCTATTACATCTTCTATCAGAGAATTGTAACAATTCTGTTGCTGATATTGACATGTCCTGCGAACACAAGTGAATTTTTTGCAGAAACAGCACTTCAGGTTTGGGCATTCTTGCTTTTAACCAGTCAGAGCAGACCCTCCACATTCCAGCTCACTCCCTTAATAATCTTCATTAAAGGCATTAGAATCAGGCAGCGTTCAGAAGCAGACACAGCAATCAACTCAGCAGTGTGGGTTAGTGCCTCTCACACCATATTCCAGGTCGTATGCAATATTTCCACATCTCTCGGCATCTCCGGTACCTCAGTATGGCTCTCCTCTCAAATATACACAACAGAAAACACCAATGTATGTTGTTGAAACATCCTCTGACGCTTGAACTGCTCACCCATCAAATCACCACCACAAAGTACACTTGAGAATAAATAGAATTAAAGCCGTGTCTGTCTGTTTAACATTTGTATTTCTATAGGCACCAATTCAACCAAGCAATTAAGCATGTGCTTAACTTTAATGGCTTAAGTAACTTGACTTCATTACTTGATGCGACAGTGTGCTGTTAGCAGCTACAAATAGAGCCCATTGGAGGCCAGCCCCCTGATTGCTTAGATCATCCAGGACACCAAGTGTGGTTAGAGTTGGAAGGAGTGTGCTGCTGTTACAAGCTGCAGACCGCTCCCAGCCCTACACTCCCACCAGCATTCACACAGGCAGGGACATAGCCAGCTGCACTTGCATTCAGGCTCTGGCCAGCCACTGCATGAACCAACAAGAGAGAGGTTACAGCCAGAATATCCCACAGCTCCCCAGATTAGGACCCCAGAGCAGTATCATTCTGCCCTGGACAAAACCCCCACCAGTATGAATTTATTACCCAGTTTGCCCCTCCCTTGATGTGGAGAGGAATATGCATATCAGCCCTTGTTAACTGAGCTGAGATTTTCCAAAGCACTTCACTCAAAATGCACTGGCCAAGATAAAACGTAAAACACCTTTATTAACTACAAAAGATAGATTTTAAGTGATTATAAGTGATAGCAAACAGATCAAAGCAGGTTACCTAGGAAATAAATCAAAACCACAAACTAAACCTAAAGTACTAGATAGGATTTGAATCAGTAATGTCTCACCCTGACTGATGATACGAGCAGTTCACCAAGTTTCCATTCACAGTCTAGAAATCCCTTTAGCCTGGGACCAGCATTTCTCCCAGTTCTGTCTTTGTTCCTCAGGTGTTTCCACATGTTCTCTTGTGTGGGGAGTGAGGCCAAGAGATGATGTCACTCCACTCCTTATATAGTTTTTCCATATGGAAACACACAGGTACCAAAATGGAGTTCAGTGTCATGTGGTCTGGTCACATGCCCTTGCATGCCTTGCTGAGTCATAGCAGCCATTACTCATAGGCTGGCTGAAACGTTCACAAGAAGGCTAAGCTCTTCCATGGTCCATTGCCTTTGCTGATGAGCCATCTGCACTGTCTAGCTTCTTCATTGTTGCACCTGAAATGCTAGCTGTGGGTGTTATCCAGAGTAAACACATTTGAAATACAGATAAATAGTCAATATTCATAACTCCACATACAAAAATGATACATGCCTACAAACAGGATAATCATATTCTGCAAATCTTAACTTTTCCATAGACACATGACACATCTTAGACAAAATGCATCATAATTATGTCATAATCATATCATAATCATACCACTGTGATGAATATGGGGTGTAGTTTCACAAATGTAACATCATTGCAAAAAAAGCAAACATTATTCTGGGATAAATTAGCAGGACTGTTGTAAGCAAGATACAAGAAATAATTCTTCCATTCTATTCTGCGCTGATTAGGCCTCATCTGGAGTATTGTGTCTAGTTCTGGGTGCCACATTTCAGGAAAGATGTGAACAAATAGGAGAAAATCCAGAGAAGAGCAATAAAAATGATTAAAGTTTTACAAAAGATGACCTAAGAGGGAAGATTGAAAAAAAAATGGGTTTGTTTAGTCTGGAGAAGAGAAGACTGAGAGGGGACATGCTAACAGTTTTCAAATACATAACGGTTGTTAGAAGGAAGAGGGAGAAAAATATTCTCCTTAACCTCTGAGGATAGGATGAAGCAATGGGCTTAAATTGCAGCAAAGGAGGTTTAGGCTGGACATTAGGAAAAACTTCTTAACTGTCAGGGTGGTTAAGCACTGGAATAAATTTCCTAGGGAGGTTGTGGAATCTCCATCATTGCAGATTTTTAAGAGCAGGTTAGACATACAACTGTCAGGGATGGTCTAGATAATACTTAGTCCTGCCATGAGTGCAGAGGACTGGACAGATGACCTCTTGAGATCCCTTCCAGTCCTACAATTCTATGATTCCAAATTAACTGTATCAAGCATTATTTCAGAAAACCCAATGAAAACCTTTGATCAGTGTTCAGTTGCTGTCAAAAAGCAAACAGGATACTAGGATGTATAAAGAATGAATGGAAATTTATAATGACTTTATAGAAATTATTGATGTGGTGTCAGCTGGAATATTTTATGATGTCCTGGTCATTTCATCTCAAGAATACTGGCGAATTAGAGGGGTTTCACAGAAAGGCAACAAGAATGAGCAAGAACATGGAAAAAACTGTCATATGAAGAGCGATTGAAAGGAGTAGGATTGCTTTCCTTAGAAATGAGACCAATCAGAGGGGGCATGATAAAAAGATATAAAATAATGAATGGTCTGGAGAAGATTGATTGGAAACTGCTGCTCTTCCTATCTCAAAGCAGGAACCAGGGGAAATTTAATAAAATTAAAAGCTGGTAAATTCAAACCTGATAAATAGGAAAGACTTTTTCACAGAGCATGTAATTATGCTGTGAAACTCATTGCCACAGGAAGTAGTTGAGATCAAGAACTTAGCAAGATAGAAAAAAAAGGACTGGATATTTATATGGGTATCGGGAATATCCAGTTATCATAATTAAAGATAACAATTTTGTGGATGATCCCTCATGTTTCATGGCCTGATCCAATATCTATTAGAAATCAGGATGAGACCTATGTGAGGGGCAGATTATCCCACATTTGCCTATTTCAGGTTTCTTACACCTTCCTCTGAAGCATCTGGTGCCAGCCACTGTTAATGACAAGATACTGAGATCGATGGACCTTGAGTCTGATCCAGCATTGCAATTTCTGTGTTCCTAGCATTGGCTTGGACCTCCCACTCTCAGTCCTGGAGGGTGATGATTTTTCACTTCCCTGAGCAAGCTCTTGTGGTGCTACGTGCAAGTTGTTAACTGCATTCTAAACTTCACATAAGCAACCCCAATGGAACCAAGGAACATAACCTCTAATGTTGCTCATTACATGCCTTTCCTCCATTTTCTTCTCTAGAAATCGGAAGGAACTATTATCTTCACTGGTATACATCGAACTGTATGCATGCATCCGACGAAGTGGGTATTCACCCACGAAAGCTCATGCTCCAAAACGTCTGTTAGTCTGTAAGGTGCCACAAGACTCTTTGCTGCTTTTACAGATCCAGACTAACACGGCTACCCCTCTGATATCGAACTGTTGGTCACATCACAAATGAGCGTAAGATCTCCACAATCAATAAAGCGAAGAGCTAATTTTCATAAAGACTGTGACATACATAGTATTCATTAGAGCGTGCATAAATTGCTTTTTAAAAACCAGCCAGGAGATGAGAGCTTCTTTCATAGCAATAGGGCGAATAGACTAAAATAATAATAATGACCTGCAGTGTGAACGTTTGGAACCATTTAATAGTCAGTGAGCCATCATTTCCCTCTATCATCAATGCATGTAAGAATGTTATACTATCACCTTGTTCAACCTCCGCTATAAAATTAATTACCTTTGAATAGACCCTATTTAATTGCTCATAAAATTGGTCTGACTTTCCAGCTTTTATGGCAACCAGTATGTCATCAACAACAGTGCCTAGAATAAATAAGACATCCCTTTTCTGTCTCCGATGAGCTGATCACAAAATGAACACGTGGGTGTTCTGATGCTTGTGGGAAGGCAGTGGGGGGGGACCGAAAGCACTTTTAGCTTTCTGCTTCTAAGAACAAATATGTGGGGCTAGCAAATCAATGTTTCTGACACTGTAATGCCGATCTCTAAGGCATCACCCTATGGAGGGTGGTATTTTGAGATCAGGGATGTCAAGAAAATTGGTGGCATCCTCATGGGTAAATTGTCATGCCCAGAGGTGGATGGTGTTGCCCCTGCCATAGGACTATTAACACAACCGGAGGTTTCCTTCTCTAGTGTGATCTAGTTCATCCTTCTGCCACTGCAAGATTGGTCCCTAAGTTTCAGTTTTCTTTTCAGTGATTTGTCACCCTAGTTTTAAATTACTCAGGAGATTGGGCTCCCGCAACTAATGAAGTTATTTGATAGTCTAAAACCTCTCACTGCTGGGAAATTGAATGCTGGTATTTAGGCTGAATTCACCCTTGCTTAATTTCATCCCCCTTACTCCTTTGATTCAGTTCCCCTAGTCCACCCTAAAATCTCACACCAGGGTATTGCCCTCTTTGGGTACTTAGGGATGTATCTGACAGAATTCAGTCCTTACGGAAATGCCTTTGCTGGCTTCACTGCAAATATTTCAAAAGAGGGTTGGCTGATTTTACTGATGTGTGTGATCCAAGAACAGACAAACATTGACTGAGTATCAGACAAGAAGATACTTTCCCCCTGGATGTTTTCATGCCATGAGAATCATTAATCAAAAAGGATAATGGAAAGATAGTTTCCCCAGTCAAATCTTGAGGTGTAAATACAATGTGTATTAATTATGACGAAGCAGTAGTGTCTGCTGGTGAGAACACAGGCCTCAGAATGGGGGTGGAGGGGCAGGGAAATAAAATTCTTAGGCTGTGTTCCTAGTTCTTCCATTAATTACTTTGTGACTTTGAGCAAGTTATTGAGGCTTCAGGCCAGCCAGACACTTAACTGTAAGCAAGTGTGGAGCCACACTGAACTCTGACCCTGGTCTTTATTTTCCCTACATTATATGGCAGCGGTGGCCAAACTGTGGCTCACGAGCGACAAGCGGTTCTTTTACTGTTAAAGTGCAGCTCTCAGAGCTCCTTACCCCACATTCTCCACCTACCAGACGAGGGGCGGGGAGCTCGGGTCCTCTGCCTTGCAGCGGGGAGGTGGGATAGGCGCTTCTGCCCTGTGTGGAGGAGGGTCTCAGGGTTTCTGCCCAGCAGGAAGCAGGGTCTCGGGGCTTCAGCAGGAGCAGGGCTGATCAGGGCCGCCCAGAGGGGGGGGCAAGAGGGTTCAATTTGCCCCAGGCCCCGAGCCCCACAGGGGCCCCCACGAGAGTTTTTCGGGGCCCCTGGAGCGGGGTCCCTCACTCGCTCCGGGGGGCCCGGAAAACTCTTGCGGGGCCAGGCGCAGGAGCTTCTTCGCTCCCGGTCTTCGCTGGCGGGGGGGGGTCCTTCCGCCCCGGAGCGGAAGGACCCCCCCGCTGGCGAATTACCGCCGAAGACGGAGCGGGACCTGCCGCCGAAGTTCAGCTCGGTCTTCGGCGGTAATTCGGCGGCGGGGGGCCCTTCCCTTCCGGGACCCGCCGCCGAAGTGCCCCGAAGACCCGCGGCGGGAGCCCCCCTCCGCCGAATTACCGCCGAAGACCGAGCTGCGCTTCGGCGGCGGGTCCCGCTTCAGCGGTAATTCGGCGGTGGGGGGTCCCTGCCGCGGGTCTTTGGGGCACTTCGGCGGCGGGTCCCGGAACGGAAGGACCCCCCGCTGCCGAAGACCCCAGGTCCCCGGAATCCTCTGGGCGGCCCTGGGGCTGATGACCTGCACCCTGGCTCTCGAACTTCTGAAGATTTTCCTGTGTGGCTTGGAGGGTCAGTAAGTTTGGCCACCCCTGCTACATGGGTATAATACAGGCTACTTGCCCCCTCCTCTATAATCATAGGATCTCAATCATGTGGCACATTTTACATTCAAAAGTATTTCCTTTTGATCAGTTTATATTTTACATTTCCATTTTTTTCCAGTGTCTCCTTGCTCTGATAGGAAAGGGTAAACCTGACTGGCCTTTTCTATACCCTGCACTACATCCCTTATCTCTGGGCCTCATTTTTAATCCTCTCCTTTCCTTCCTAAAGAATCTTGCTCTATTTAATCTCTCACCGAGTCCTCATAATAGTTTTTGTTACACTTCCCTGGACTTTTTCTGTTTGTTCTCTGCCCCATTGGACCAGAGGCTTGCACAGAATTCAAGGCCAGGATGCCCCACTGACTTCTATGCTAGCACAACAATGTTTCTGTATTATCCTTTATCTCCTTCTTATTACAGTCTAACTCCAAAGATAAAATAGGAGGCCTGATTTCCAGAGATGTTGAGCACTGGCAGCTCCCAAATGACTTCAGGTGGAGTTGTAGGTGGTCAGGACACCTAAAAATCTTGGGCGAGATTCTCAACTGGAACTCTATTGAAGTCAATGGAGCATTGCCAGTTTACATCAGCTGAGAATATTCCCCCCTATCATTAACCTCTAGGGATCTCCATAATTCCAATATAACATGGAGACTTGGCTGATGATGCTACAGGGCTATTGATGTGCACACTCACTATGAAATCGAACACATCATCTGGGTTTGAAATTTTACTGGCCTTGATAACAGGCTGCACATTTCTCTTCCCCTCACCCCCATTTTTCCCCCCATGGGGTTTCATCACACAGGCAGGAAAGGAAAGGAACTCCCCCTCCCCACACACACTCACACTAATCTCACTTCTGTATGAGGCCATGTGGCCTTATAAAGAAAAATCCCTCAAGTTTCTAAACAGAGCACAGACTAAAAGGAAGAGGAGAGAGATTAGCAGGAGCTCAGTGAGAGGGGCGTGCAGACAGTGAGTGGTCAGATGAAGGCTGCTTTGTAGAATAAGCAATTTATGTTTTATCAGTAGAGAGAACAGTAGCTCCCTATACTGAAAAGAGATTAAAGTGTAACAATAGCCCTTCTGTGTACTGCAGGCCCATCTGCTAAGGGCGTGAAAAGCCGAGAAGTTGCTTAGTGGTGAGGTTTGTTTATGGCTCACCTGCACCTACTTGAATTGCACACACGGCATGGCATTTTTCAAAACATGCAGGCATATTTCCTAGCTGTGTTTTTTTGGTGACAGTGATTGTATACAGCTAACCCTGCATTGGCATAAGATTCACAGCCAGCAGAAAAAACAGCAACCATAGGGAGCTTTGTGGCTTAAGAGAATGGGAATTCTTGGAGAATTAAAAAAACACAATAATAACCTGCAGACTTTGGGATTGATTCTGATCTGGTTTATTCTGCTGTTAGTGGAGTTATTCCTGATTTATGTTAGTGTAAAGTCTGAATCAAGTCAGCAGTACCTTATATATGGATGTTAAGTCCCTCTATGTTGAAAGATACTAAATAAGTATTATGTAGCTAAGGATGATGACATTTTGTTATTCTATTTGCAAATCAGCTGGATAGGCATTTTTGCTTTGTAAGCAAAAGACTCTGCAGTCTCATACACTTTTTTTTGTTCATTAAATAAAGGTAGCAGTTACAGAAGGCCCAGGAAGGCTTAAAATCTTGTTGAGCTTTCCTCACAGAATCACAGGACTAAGGTATAAACCAGGGATCGGCAACCTTTGGCACGTGGCTCGCCAGGGTAAGCCCCCTGACAGGCTGGGCCAGTTTGTTTACCTGCCACATCTGCAGGTTCGGCCGATCGCGGCTCCCACTGGCTGTGGTTCACCGTACCAGGCCAATGGAGGCGGCGGGAAGCGGCACAGGCCAAGGGATGTACTGGCCGCCAGGGCGCTTACCCTGGTGAGCTGCATGCCAAAGGTTGCTGATCCCTGCTATAATGTATTAGTTACTCATAGCTTAATTATTGCATATTGCCTTTCCTAGCAGAATGATTGTTTATTGGGTTTCTCATTGTAGCTGCCCTGCCCTGAGTTTGTAGTATGATTAATATTAATAGGGTGCTAGCAGATTTTTATAACATGTTTGGATGTTGTACAATAGTTTCTTTTGGCAAACTGTACATTTACATTTAAATTGCAAAGGAGTTCTACTGCCTTTACATAGGAGAATGGCTTGGCTATTTTACTGGCCACTAATGATGGTCCAGGGAGTCAGTTTGAAAAAAAAAATCAACAATCCCAAAACTGAATAAATCTGACATTATTTACTCTCAGCTTTGTTATTCACACAAACCCCTTTATCCCTGATCACCAGATTCATACACAGTACTAGAGAAGAGGAAAGAAGATGCTTCTTTCCATGCAACATACATTTTTTATTTTAAAAAAGCAAAGAACATATTCACCGAATAAAGGATTTTGCATGTTCACTATTTTGAGTAGCAATAACTGACCAATATTAAGTTTAGAGATTGATGGCATTTTATTTTTCTCATGGCAAATATTGAGTTTTTGGTGAAAAATTGAAAACTGAAAACTTTCAGCTGAAAACTTTGAGTCAGAGACACCATGGTGGTGTCTCTGGAGGTGTAGTTCAAGTGCTTCGGGTTTGCATTCTTCTCCGTGGGCCAGGCTCCTAGGTGAGATTATATCTCCCGTGGTGCACCAAGGTCTCCTCTCTTGCTGAGCCTCCACAATATATAATAGGAGTCCCTCACTGTGGTGCATCATGGGAAATGTAGTCCATCTGAAGACTTTATTCCATGGAGGTGAATGGGGGCATGAGTCATATGAACTACAACTCCATGGAAGCAGCAAAGCACCATTTCTGAATTATGATTTTCTGGTTTTTAGCAAAAAAACACAATTTTTTCAGTTTCTAGGTATGCAGTTTGGGGGTGAAAAGCTGAAATTTTCCACAAAAGCAGACAGTTTTCATGAAAAAATATGATTTAGTCAAGCCACCAATTTTTATTAAAAATGGTTGACAGCAAATTTCCAAGCAGCCCTAATTAAGTTACACATAGGTAAAATCCTAGCCCCGCTGAAGTCAACAGCAAAGATCCCATTCACTTCAATGGGGCTAGGATTTCACCTGTGGAATTTAATGTGTTGATTTAGTCCAGCTTTCCCCCAGACAATTCTACTTCCTTGTAGAGATAAGAGAGGATATAAAGTGCAGCTTACTCCCTTTGTCACCTTGGATAAGTCTCTTAAGACTCCATTTTCAAGTGTCTTCTCAATTTAGATGCCTCAGCTGCACCCTATTCTCTGTACCCTCATCTATGAAATGGGGCTAATAATGCTTACCAACTTTGTAAACACTCTGTGGATAAAAATGACTATGGAGCTGCTCCTGTTTACACTAGCTGAGGATCTAGTCCATACAGGTGCTATGTATTGATTTGTATGGTTTACCATGCTGTTGTGTCAGCTTACAACAGTTTTTTTTTCTAAAAAATTAGTGGACCAAAAGAAAGCCATTGTTGGCAGGTACCAGTAGTGGAGCATAGCAGACAAGGATCAATAAGAGAAAGAAATCAGGACAAAAACAATCTGGACAGCACAAATGTACTTGTCATTGTTTACTTGTGACCTAACCAGGGTGTTGAAAATGCGTTAGGAGTGGCCACATTAGCCACTCTATCAAGGTCAGGAATTCTGAATGAGTTGCTATGGGAAACAAATTACCAAGATGTCAGCTGACGCTGGAGGTTCTGACACGTTAGAACTTTACCTATTATATGCTTGAAAGATTTCTGGAACAACAAAAGGCTAGGACAGAGCATCCTGGTAATAACAAGATCAGCAAAGCAGATGTTACACAGATGCCCACTCTGTGGAATCTCACCACCAGTTTGCCTGCCATTTGCTAGCTTGCCTACACTGGACAGAAAGGAATTTCTAACCAGTAATGAATCCTTGAGGCAAATGGTGCTAAAAATCATATGTCTTTAGGAAGGTTAGCTGAATCTGGAAGAAACTGAAGAGCATAGGCATGAAAGGGACTTATCCCTGTTACAGAAGATGAAAGAAAATAGTTCTAATTCCAGTGAATGTAATTGAGAACTGATAAAGGGACAGATGAAACAACAACTGAGCGGAAAAAGAGACCCTCAGGCTTGCTGGCTGGCTGTTTTTAGAAGGAGAACAATGAGAATTACCTTAGGATGGGAGTTGCTTAGGGGGAAAAGATTTGGGACTGTAGTCTTCAGTCCATCTCTGACACTACTCCCTATTAGGATGACCCACTCGCCTTGACTTATAAAGCTTTACCCCAAATTTGTAGAATGCCTCTGGACCTTTTTAGTTTCTTCTCTTTGCGTCCCTATTGCTTAGATTATGACACCAGAAATCATTGTCAGACACTTGTAGGCCAATTCAGAAAAGTTTAGGGGCAGATTCTGCTACATTTACCCATGTTGAATACAACCTATGTCACTGAAAGTTCACATGAACAGCAGTGGGGTGGCTTGCAGAGTGGGGTGCTGCTCAAAGGGGGTAGGGTGGAACAATCTGGCCCTTATTAAATTGAAAGATTTAATTTGCTCATTAATTCAATGGGGATATTTTCTTCTGTTGGTTCTAAATAGTAATTTGTCCTCTGTCTTAATAGGTGCGTTTAGGCTGCTGTTGCTGTGGCTCTTACTACTTTACTCTCCAGCCTGGAAAAGGGTTCAGTGGGAGAACAGAAAAATCTGCATCCATCCCTAGTGGCCTGCTGGAATAGCTCCAAAGGAAGCAGCATATAGCCCAGTGCCACCAGAAGGAGGTCATCTGACCATGATAAAGATCTACTGAAATAGTTGCTTTCTTCTGATGCTCAACAAGGAACTTCATCAGAATAAGGAAAACAACATCATCTGTAAAGGCTGTTGGCCAGATCCTCAGCTAATTTAAACAGGCATAGCCCCAGTGAAGTCACTGATGCACAGTGGATGAGTTTCTGGTCCATTCTATCTTCCTCCTGCGGTGTGCAGTTTCTGCCTACAGCCTTGCACATCTCCCTCACTTGATCTCAGATACTTTTTAAAAGAAACAGTACACTATCTCCACATAAGCTGAGATTTCATCACCTGGGTCTTTGCATTGTAGAGGAAGAAACCATGATGTTTGGGGGAAGACCCTGTTCAGCGGAAGAGGTGTAAAAAAACAAGTGGGTAAACTAACCTAAACTAAACTCCATATTCTCCATATTCTCCTTGACTACACCATCCCTCACACTCCTAAAAATAAAAAAAGAGAGAATCATGGTCATCACGTTTTTATGCAAATAGAGCAGGCACGTGTAAGAATAATGAGTCCCTGTGAACCGACAAGGCATAACAATAACAACCACTTTGTAAGTAATTGTGGGGTGCCACAGTAGCTCCCTGATAATAATACTTTGTATTGTGTACGTATTTACAATGTATTATGTCTGAGGACATCAAAGCTGTGATGACATACACGAATGTACATGTCATTTCAAGAGCTGTAAATGCATTTCTAGAAGGGTGCAAAAAAAGGAGACCATTCACATCTTTCCTCTTCTATTATAGAGATTATTCCTCTTGGAATGGTATTTTTTTATTAATGCTTTGTCACCTTTGCTACCTGTTGAGTTGGGGGTTGGGAGACTGGGAGGGAGGGAGGAGAATGGTTATTTAATTTTCATCACCGCATTGTAAAAGTTAGACCTCCTAGCTGCTTTGCTTGGATTGGGTTTTTCATTGCCTGAATATTGTACAGGAATAATTGAAGGTAATATCAACAAGAGGAGAGTACTTGGGGAAGGATCTGTAAATCAAGCTGGAATTTACACACTGGCTGATAGCAGCCTTGAAAACATCCTAGGTGACCCTAGTTTCACTGAAAGGGTAGTTTTTTGTGCAGTCGTGTCTCTGATGTGAGTGGCTTATCTGTTCCCGGAATAGTGCTAATAACCTGCACAGACATTCCCAGGTAATCCGAAATGAAGCAGCACTAATGAGAGTGGGAGGATTTCTAAATGCAGCTCTGCAGCTTCTGCCTGCTGCAAAAGTTTTCCAGTCATCTCTAGCTAATAGCACGGAGCAGACACAGGGAGCGTCTGGGAGCAGTCTGCCGGAGGGCTTAAAACCCCCCAAAAGAACACCACATCGAGGCTTATCCCACAGTAAATGCTTTTTCCTGTATAGAACACCTTCCATCATAACAACTTTCATGCAAATGACACACAGGGGTTGCTTCATCTGCCCCCACAATGCAACCACCTGGGTGACATGGAAGAGCTCTTTAACTGTGCACTGCAACTGGACAGAATATGCAGAACACCTGATTTCACGTGGGTGGTAGGGATTAACATCAGCCTGGTTTCTCTTCACAGGAGCTCAGAGGAAGATAATGAGGTAGGACTAGAAATCACAGGCAGAGCAAGCCCCATAGCAAGAAATCCTCAAAGTTATATAGGCACCTACTTCCCATTGAAATACCTTACTGTTGAATTTGGACTGAAATGCTTAAGAGCAGCTACCTGAGAAATGGAAATATTTTGGAGGAGGCTATACCTAAGGATTGAGATGAGAGCCTAGGCTGACATGTTTGTTGGCTAAATGGCTAATTCATTCCGAGAAGGGACAGTCCTGGCCCATGTCTGTGATCCCCCTGCCACAGCAAGGTGCAATTTATTAATCAGTGCTGGCCTCCTATGCCCCCCCATGCCCTTCCACTGTAGACTGCTCTCTTCTCACAGAGGTAGGGGGGAGCGCTTAGCTAGCAGGCCTCACTTAGTAGCAGCCTCCACCCTCCCCAAAGTGGCATTAAGTGTTAGGAAAAAGAGGGACAGCAGAAGCAGGGCAGCTGAGTGCAGAAACTGGGGGCTGACAGATGTGGCAGAAAGAGAGAGGCTGTCCCGGTGAGCATGTGGGGGAATCATGGGGCAGGCAGATGGAGCCATGGGAAGACACATGAGCAGAACGTATGGAAAGCAATAATAGGAATTCAAGGAGTCAGAGTATTAACTGCTTAATCTTCACAACACCCTAGGAGGCTGACAGATGTACTGTCAGACAGGAGAAGGCAAACAGGATCAGTGCCTTACCCAAAGCCACAAAGGAAGTCACTGTCAGGACTGGGTCTAAACCTCAGGAATGTAGGTGTCTCTAGCCATGGGCTCAGCTCATTAGAGCAGATCGCTACATTTCAATACATTTCAATAGTGCTCCCTTTGTAACATTTCCACCATTTCTGTATTAGGAGCTGTATGCTCCATTTGTGGGTGGTGGGCCTGTTAGATTGTAAAGGCTTAGAGGTCAGGACTCTCTTGATGTGTGTGTCCTCTAGCATATTGCTGGGTATGACTACAAATAAATGATCTTGTACACATAAGATTTGCCATACTGGAACAGACCAGCAATAGTCCATCTAGTCACTACTCTCCCTCTTGCAACAGCTAGAACCAGATACTTGCACCCAGAGGAAAATACAAGAAACCCCGCAGTAGACAGTCATAGAACAACCTGCCCAGAGGGGAAGTTTTGTCCTTACACCCATAGGTTAGTGATTAGTATATGCCATAAAAGAGACAGATGTATATCCTTCCTATTTTGTCTCATATCTATTTTAACTGTGTATTTTTAATACCTATGAAGCCACTGGCTTCAGTGATATTTTGTAGCAGTGAGTTCCACAGATTAACTGTGATATGCAAAAAATGTTTTTCCTCTCATCAGTTTAACATTTGTTACCTTTCAATTTCATCGTATGTTCCCTTATTCACTTAGTTTGAGAGAGGATAAACAGGAAAGCCCAACTTATCTTTTCGATATCATTCATCCATTTGATTATGCCTCGGTCATATCTCATTGTATTCATCTCGTCTCTAAACTCAGAGGTCCTAGTCTTTTTTAGTCTCATGTGATAGGGCAGTGTCTCCATGTCTCTAATGAGTCTCAGAGTCCTCCTCTGAACCCCCTCTCTTCCTGCTCAATCTTTATTAGGTATAGGCCCAGATCTTCAAAGGTTTTGAGATGCAGTTAAGCACCTACTTGGATTTTCAAAAACACCTAACCTACCTAGGTGTTTATCTGCATCTTTAGGCACCTAAATACCTTTGGAAACGTGGTCCATGATGACCAGAACTGAACACATAAATCCATGTTAGGATGTGCCACTCATTTATAGAATGGCATTACAATACTCTCAGTATTATTTTCCATCCCATTCTTCATGTATCTTAACATTTTGCCAGCTTTTTTGACTACTCCTACAGACTGAACAGTGTTTTAATTGAGCTGTCCACTGCAGTGCCCAGGTCTTTTCTCGTTGGGCAGTTTAGGGCCCAGCGATGGCACTGAGAAGCTCAAATTACTCCTTCCAATGTGCATGAGTTTCCCTTTCTCAAAACTGAATTCCATCTGCTGTGCTGACGCGCATTCCCCTGGCTTGGCTAGGTCTCTCTGAATTTCCTCACTAGGCTTGATTAATCTAAATATTTTTTGATATTCCAGACATATAAAATGCAATGAAACCACTACAGTGTTCTCTGTGGTGCTGCAGTTACATCCGCTCTGCGCAAGCCAAAGCTTTCTGTGGTAACTAAGGAAATGATCTAGGATGGATTTAATTAGTTGTTTTTCTCACATTGCTTTCACAGAGATGTGTGCAGTAGCGAGTGGTAGACAGCTATGTAAAATAGCCAAGTTCTCGTCCTCAAAACCTCCTAGGAGCAGGGAAATGAATTCATTTCTATTTTGCAAGATGAAAGAAGGATATTTGGGCATTTAGGGAAGTTTTTACTTCTTAAAAGTTACTTCTTAAAAGAAATCAGGAAAATACAAGTAGGTTAATGTAGTCCTGTGGAGAATTTGAAAATAATTCTGTTTTCTTGAAAGAAGAATTTATTAGATGACTAAGGAAGGAATATTAATCTACATGCATGTATATCAGTGTTGAAAATGTCAGTGTTAATGAGTTATTTTTCCTTTCAACTACTATGTCATACGTATCAAAATATATTTATTATAGGTGGGGCCATATCACAACCTATTAACGTTGCCTGACAGCTTACCCAAGATTAACCATTCAAGCTGAAATTTTCAGTGCTAAGTGTCTGCCGGAAGCTGAAACTTTCTGGAAGTTTTTAGTGAAAACTGTTCAGCTGTTTCTCAGAATGAGGGTAGAGAAAATTTGTTTTGCCCATCTTAAAAAATTCCGGCTCAGCATACCAAACTTGTCACTGGTATTCACTAATAGTGTATTCCTCATTTTCTGGGGGTCTGATTTGAGACCCAGGGGTCTGATTTGCAGAAGTGTTGTGAATTTACAGCTACAATTGAAGTCAACGTGAGCTTTCAATATATAGAGTGCTGTATACTGCTGAGTATTCTGGAAAATCAGGTCTTTGATGTCTCACATTGGGGACTCAAAATTAGTGGATATTTTTAACCTCAATCTTAATGTCTCATAATTTTTAACCTTAATCTCTCATAGACTCATAGACTTTAAGGTCAGAGGGGACCATTATGATCATCTAGCCTGACCTCCTGCACAACGCAGGCCACAGAATCTCACCCACCCACTCTTGTAATAAACCCCCTAACCTATGTCTGAGCAATTGAAGTCCTGAAATCGTGGTTTAAAGACTTCAAGGTGCAGAGAATCCTCCAGCAAGTGACCCGTGCCCCAGGCTGCAGAGGAAGATGAAAAACTCCCAGGGCCTCTGCCAATCTGCCCTGGAGGAAAATTCCTTCCTGAGGCCCAAATATGGCGATCAGCTAAACCCTGAGCATGTGGGCAAGACTCACCAGCCAGCACCCAGGAAAGAATTCTCTGTAGTAACTCAGATCCCACCCCATCTAACATCCTATCACATGCCATTGGGCACATTTACCGCTAATAGTCAAAGATCAGTTAATTGCCAAAATTAGGCTATCCCATCATACCATCCCCTCCATAAACCTATCAAGCTTAGTCTTGAAGCCAGATATGTCTTTTGCCTCCACTAATTTCAAGTCTAAACTTCCCGACCCCAAATATAGTGATCATCTAAGCCGGGGATTGGCAACTTTTGGCACGTGGCCCACCAGGGTAAGGACCCTGGTGGGCCGGGCCGTTTTGTTTACCTGCTGCGTCCGCAGGTTCAGCCAATTGCAGATCCCACTGTCTGCAGTTTGCTGCTCTAGACCAATGGGGGCCGAGGGATGTGCTGGCTGCCGCTTCCTGCAGACCGCATTGGCCCGGAGCAGCGAACTGCAGCTAATGGGAGCTGCGATTGGCCAAAGCTGCGGACACGGCAGGTTGTCGATCCCTGAGCTAAACCTTGAGGATGTGGGCAAGACTCACCAGCCAGAAACCCAGGAAAGAATTCTCTGTAGTAATTCAGATCCCACCCTATCTAGTGTCATAGGCCATTGGGCATATTTACCACTAATAGTAAAAGATCAGTTCATTGCCAAAATTAGACTATCTCATCATACCATCCCCTCCATAAATTTATCAAGCTTAGTCTTGAAGCCAGATATGTCTTTTGCCTCCCCTGCTCCCCTTGGAAGGCTATTGCAGAACGTCACTCCTCTGATGGTTAGAAACCTTCATCTAATTTCAAGTCTAAACTTCCTGATGGCCAGTTTATATCCATTTGTTCTTGTGTCCACATTGGTACTGAGCTTAAATAATTCCTCTCCATCCCTGGTATTTATCCCTCTGATATATTTATAGAGAACAATCATATCTCCCCTCAGCCTTCTTTTGGTTAGGCTAAACAAGCCAAGCTCTTTGAGTCTCCTTTCATGACAGGTTTTCCATTCCTCAAATCATCCTAGTAGCCCTTCTCTGTACCTATTCCAGTTTGAATTCATCTTTCTTAAACATGGGAGACCAGAACTGCACACAGGAGTCCAGATGAGTTCTCATCAGTGCATTGTATAATGGTACTAACACCTCCTTATCTCTACTGGAAATACCTTGCCTGATGCATCCTAAGACCACATTAGCTTTTTTTTACAGCCATATTCCATTGGCTGCTCATAGTCATCCTGTGATCAATCAATACTCCGAGGTCCTTCTCCTCCTCTGTTACTTCCAAGTGATGCGTCCGCAGTTTATAACAAAAATTCTTGTTATTAATCCCTAAATGCATGACCTTGCACTTTTCACTATTAGATTTCATCCTATTACTATTACTCCAGTTTACAAGGTCATCCAGATCTTCCTGTATGATATCCCGGTCCTTCTCTGTGTTAGCAATACCTCCCAGCTTTGTGTCATCTGCAAACTTTATTAGCACAGTCTCACTTTTTGTGCCAAGGTCAGTAATAAAAAGATTAAATAAGACTGGTCCCAAAACCGATCCCTGAGGAACTCCACTAGTAACCTCCTTCCAGCCTGACAGTTCACCTTTCAGTATGACCCGTTCTCATCTCCCCTTTAACAAGTTCCTTATCCACCTTTCAATTTTCATATTGATCCCCATCTTTTCCAATTTAGCTAATAATTCCCATGTGGAACCATTTCAAATGCCTTACTGAAATCCAGGTAAATTAGATCCATTATGTTTCCTTTGTCTAAAAAAATCTGTTACCTTCTCAAAGAAGGAGATCAGGTTGGTTTGGCACTATCTATCTTTTGTAAAACCATGTTGTATTTTGTCCCAATTACCATTGACCTCAATGTCCTTAACTACTTTCTCCTTCAAAATTTTGTCCAAGACCTTGCAGACTATAGATGTCAAACGAATAGGCCTGTAGTTACCCAGATCACTTTTTCCCCCCTTTCTTAAAAATAGGAACTACGTTAGCAATTCTCCAGTCGTACGGTACAACCCCTGAGTTTACGGATTCATTAAAAATTCTTGCTAATGGGCTTGCAATTTCATGTGCCAGTTCCTTTAATATTCTTGGATGAAGATTATCTGGCCCCCCGATTTAGTCCCATTAAGCTGTTCGAGTTTGGCTTCTACCTTGGATGTGGTAATATCTACCTCCATATCCTCATTCCCATTTGTCATCCTACCATTATTCCTAAGCTCCTCATTAGCCTCATTAAAGACTGAGGCAAAGTATTTGTTTAGATATTGGGCCATGCCTAGATTATCCTTAACCTCTACTCCATCCTCGGTGTTTAGCGGTCCCACTTCTTCTTTCTTTGTTTTCTTCTTATTTATATGGCTATAGAACCTTTTACTATTGGTTTTAATTCCCTTTGCAAGGTCCAACTCTACATGGCTTTTGGCCTTTCTCACTTTAGCCCTACATGTTCAGACCTCAATAAGGTAGCTTTCCTTGCTGATCCCTCCCATTTTCCACTCCTTGTAGGCTTTCTGCTTTTCATTAATTACCTCTCTGAGATGCTTGCTCACCTAGCTTGGTCTACAACTCTTGCCTATGAGTTGTTTTTCCCCTTTCTTGGGATGCAGGCTTCTGATAGTTTCTGCAACCTTGACTTGAAGTAATTCCAGGCCTTCTCCGCCTTTAGATCCACAAGTTCTTCAGTCCAATCCATTTTCCTAACTAATTTTCTTAATTTTTTAAGTTAGCCCTTTTAAAATCAAAAACCCTAGTCACAGATATCTTTTTGTTTATCCTTCCATTTAGTTTGAACTGAATTAACTCATGATTGCTCGAACCAGGGTTGTCCCTTACAACCATTTCTTCTATGAGGTCCTCACTACTCACCAAAACCAAATCTAAAATGGCATCCCCTCCTGTTGGTTCAGCAACTACTTGGTGAAGGAATCCATCAGCTATCGCATCCAGGAAAATCTGAGCCCTATTATTATTACTAGCACTTGTCCTCCAGTCTATATCTGGGAAGTTAAAGTTTCCCATGATCACACAATTCCCATTAGTAGTTACTTCATTGAAAACATTAAATAGATCTCTATCCTTATCCCAATCAGATCCCGGCAGTCTATAGCACACCCCAAGCACTGTCCCAGGGGAGGCTCTAGTAGCTTTCTCCCCCAATGTGATTTTTGCCCAGACAGACTCTGTCTTATCCATTCCATCCCTTCTTATTTCTTTACAGTCTACCTCATTATTGATATACAATGCTACTCCACCACCTTTGCCTTTATTTCTGTCTTTCCTAAACAGCACATGCCCTTCAATACCTGTACTCCAGTCATGACTACTATTCCACCATGTTTCTGTTATCCCTATAATATCCAGTTTCACTTCCTGCACCAGTAGCTCTAGTTCCTCCATTTTGTTACCTAGGCTCCTCGCAGTAGTGTACACATATCTTAATTTTTGCTGTTTGGCTTCTCTCACATTTACCCGATTAGGCACAGACATTCTACCACCAGTATCAGCTGTTAGACTGGTATCTACACTACCTTTCCTCCTTATGTCCATTTGCCTACCCACGGCTGTATCCTTTCTTACTTCATTTTCTTCCCTCTCAATGTTAAAATCTGGCATGAAGATTACCTGGACATCTCCCAACCATCTCCCCCAAATTCCTTGTTTAAAGTTCTCTTACCAGTTGTGCTGGCCTCCATCCTAGAAGTCTATTTCCCTCCCTACTCAGGTGGAGTGCATCCCGAGAGAACAGTCCTCTGTCCATGAATGCCTCCCAGTGGCCATACATCCCAAAGGCCTCTTTATAGCACCACTGCCTGAGCCATCTGTTGTACATCATAATCTTGTCACACCTTTGTTGCCCTTCTTTAGGAACAGGCAGAATCCCACTGAAGATCACCTGAGCCTCGATTTCCTTATGCATCTTCCCTAGCCTGCCATAGTCTCCCTTGATACGTTCCAATGAGAAACTAGCCGTATCATTTGTTCCCACATGAAGGACAATCAGTGGATTCTTTCCCGCTCCCATTAGGATCCTCTTCACCCTCAGGTCCACATCCTGTATCTTAGCACCCATCAGACAGCACACCCTTCTGTTCTCTGGATCAGCTCTGGTTACAGGCCTGTCTATCCTTCTCAGTAAGGAGTTGCCAATCACGTAGACCTGCCTTTTCCTGGTGATGGTGCGATTCTCTGGTCTATCCCCTGTTCTCTTTGGCTGCAAGTCCTCTCAATTCCTATTGTTCCCTGCAGTCCTCTGCAGCCCATCCCGTATGCTCCTGGGGCTTATATTTGGTATTATCTCCATTGACTCTTCCCCTCTTCCTATAGGACTAGCCACTCTTCTCTTCTTCCTTGCCCTCTCACCTTCAGTGACCACCTGCTGTGCCCCTTCTTCATTTTCGAACTCTGCAAACCTGTTCCTGAGCTCTATTTCTCCTTCACTAGCCCGTCTTTTCCTCTGCCTGGTTCTCTTAGTCACATGCCTCCACTGTCCACTTTCCTCACCCAGCAGTCTCCCCTCAGAGTTCTTTGGTCTTTCTTCCATCTGCAAGTCTGAGCTTTGCCCTTCACACTCCTCATGTCTTTGCTCCACCATCGCTCGAACCCCCTTCTAAACTCAACCAGAGTTTCCACCTGTATCTCCAATCCTCGGATCTTTTCTTCCATCAGCTCTATCAGGTGGCACTTCATGCAGATGAAACTCTTTTCAAGTACCCCTCCAGGATCATGTACCTGCTGCAGCTTCCACATCCAGTCATCTTCATTGTGTCTTCCACTGCTTGGGTCACTACTACTGCTGCCTCTGTATCTGTAATAGCCTTCTCACCTAAGTCCTGTTAGTCCAGGAAACAAACTAAACCAAAACACCACCACCCACAGAAAAACAAACCCCCAATGAGCACCAAAACACAGCCAGACCACCACACACTCCCTTCACTAGCCTGTCTGTTCCTCTGCTGGGCTCTCTTAGTCTTCCCCCCAAACTCCCCTTGCAAACTCCAACTCAAACTCCCCTGTTTACAGCTCTGTTTGCTGGCTCCTGTGCTGCTGTAGCTGTCTTGAGTATATGAGTCTATGATTTGGCATGATTGGATCAGTTCTGGTGACACCATTAACATATGATGTCAGCAGAGCCTTGACACTTGCATTTTCCCATTCATCACTCTTTCTTATATATTATTTTCAATAATAAATACTGTTTTTTTAGACTGTCCTTTCCCCAAGTCAGTAACTGATTTTTTATTATTTATTATTATTAATTATTATTATTATTTATTTTATTTGTATTGCAGCAGCGCATAGAGTCGCTGATCAGGAATCCCATTAGGTGAGGTGCTGTCTAAACAGATCATAAAAAGATAGTCCCAACTCCAAATTTCTTATAATCTAAGTATAAGACAGAAGACAACAGGTGGGTACAACAAGCAGGCTGTGGGAGTGCAAGATAATATAATTATGATCATAATGATAAACATTTGTCACATCATCCACCTGCCTAATCATAGCAACTAGGTGAAACTGGTCCAAGATTTTCTTGAAAATGAGTGGGAGTTTTTTCTCTAATTCATCTTGGGTGGTTTTGCAGCCTTGGTGGTTTATTTTATTGTGGCGTGAGGAGGGAAGGGAAGAAGCCTAGACATTTTGTTTCACTGAAAATTCAAAAATTTACTTTCACTCAACGACTTTTTAGCCTGAAGCAATAAGATGACTCCTCGAGGTCCCATTGTATAATGCACTGCATATAAGTCCAGGCAGTAGGAACACCTGAGTTCTAATCTCAAAGCTGTCATGGACAAGCCTGAATAACAGGTGGGACTTCCAGAGCTCTTTCTATATATAAGGCAGGGGCATAGACAATTGTTTTTATTGAGCAGGGGGAAGGGGGCTACAGTTAAAAAATAATAACTATTGAATATAGTTTTATACTATCTAATTATTATATCAGGTTTAAAGCTGATGAATCATACAATGAAACTGTGCGAGAGAGTCATCAATAAAAAGACTAAGAAGTGAAGTAGATATTAACGCAAATCAATGTGGCTTCATGCCAAGAAGGCAGCCAATAGATGCTATTTTTGCACTGAGGTAGCGAGTGGAAAAATTTAGAGAGAAAAAGAAAAAAAATATTCACATATTGTTCATTGATCTGCAAAGGGACGAGTTCCAAGAAAAGTCATCTGGTGGTGTGTGAGGGAGAAAATGGCACCAGAACTTCATGTGTGGCTTGTAAAGGCCCCGTGTCTAGGTGCAGCATCAATAGTCAGAACTTCTAGTGGTGAAAAAGATGAACTATTGGTAAAGGTGGGAGTCTATCAGTCATCCACATGGAGCCCTTTCTTGTTTATCCTTGTTCTGGATACCCTCACATAGAACACACAGAAGGAGGCTCCTTGGTGCATGTTTTTCACAGATGCTCTCTTTCTATGCAGTGAGGAGAAAGAATAGTCTAGAAAAGGATCCTGATAATGGAGAGATGTGTTGGAGAGACATGGGCTCAAAATAAGCAGAGAAAAAACAGAGTATATGGTATGTAATTTCAGTAATGTGAGTACAGAAGAATTATTCTTGAAACCAGATGGGAAGACAGTACTGAAAACACAAAGTTTCAAATATCTGAGTTCCAGAATCTAAGAAGGTGAGGAAATGGAGAATACAGTTAGAACTAAGATAATAAATGCCTGGCTCCAATGGAGACAGATGAATGGTGTGACATGTGACAGGAAGATACCACTATGATTTAACGGGGAAGTTCATCTAGTTTTAGCGTATGGCACTGAGTGTTGGGAAACAAAGACGGAACCTGGGCAAATGATCTGTTCTACAGAAATGCCAATGTTGAGATAGATGAGTGATGTAAGCAAAAAAGTTCATGTGAGGAATAGGTATGTTAGAGACATGCTCAAAGTAACACCCATAAACAACAACAAAAAATGAGGGAGCGAAGGCTCAGAAGGTTTGGTCATGTAAAGTTCAGCGATGACAATTATGTGAGTAAGAGAGTCCAACAGATCAATACTGAATGAAGAAGACAGAGAGAATGACCCAAGAAGAAGTAGTGGGATGTTATAAAGGAAGACATGTTAATATGTGGTGTGATAGAGGACATACCACTGAACAGAGTACTTTGAAAGGAGATGACTCAGAGAAGACCCCATTTGATGGGATTAACACAAGGAAGAAGTATTATTGTATCAGGGACAGTTCCACAATAATTCAGTTTGTTCTCTTCAGGCCAGGAGGAGTTCTGGTTCTGGATGCTTCAAGTCCTTCTCTTTCCCCAAAAGTATCAGCTGGCTCTTGGTTGCCAGAACTGGGTTGAAGGTCTGTCCTGCAACAGGCTATGGCTATTTTCTTTGCTATTTAGTACACAGGACAGGAGGTTCCTAATGTAATAGGATGGCTTGCTCTCAAGGGCTGGAGGGCCTAGGGCTAGCTAACTCTGATTAGGAAGGATCCACACCTGGGTTGGATCAGGTGATTCCACTCTGTGACCAGCAGGATGCTGCAGTGAAGGGGGACATGAGCATTGCTGAGACTATCAGAGATTGGAGGCCTGTCAGTGAGAGGTGGAAGAATACCTTAGAGGACAGGGCCTCAGAGCAGCATGCTAATGGCCATCTTGTTGTTTTCGATTTTGGTTTGTTGAATTCGGAACAAGGAACACAAAGCTTGGCCAGAAGAGCCCGAAGGCTGTTTGTTTGGTGGAAATGTAGTGGGAGAGCTCTGAAGAGGGCAGACATTTTTTAGCAGGGCACTGCCAAGGCACCCCAGCAAAGAGGGGTACAGGGAGGTGCTTGACTCTACTACACTTACTTACACTAAATTGATTCTAGTTACTCCCCTGTTCTCCTTTCATCCTGTGTCCTCTTGCCTCTGACCTTAAACCTGGTCCACATTTAAAAGTTTTGTCAACCTAACTATACCTGTTAAGAATGTGAAAAAATCCTGTCCCTAACTGATGTCACTATGTCAAAGAAAGCCTTAGTGTAGATGCAGTGATATCAGCAAACAATTCCTTTAGTTTGTATAGCATATTTCATATTTTGTTCAAGGTACTGGTATAATCTATAGTAGCTAACCCTTTCTAGTGTGCAAGAGGCCTAATTTAAAAACATGGGCTGCACTCGTGTGCATGGGGAAGGAGAAAATGTTGATGATGTGGGGACCTAAAGGAATTCAAACTTAATTACTTTCGTCAAAGAGCATTTGAAATTGACACTTAAAAATAAAAAGCAGCAATAGAAGCAAGCAGTGTTAATCAGAACAGCTGGACGCATTTGTAGTTATTACTTTTTATTTATTTATTGGTGGGAAAGGGCATGTAGCCACTAGTTAAAGTTTGTAAATGAAAGTCAGAAATAGGTTGAATTTTATTTCCTCAGCCTCAATGGATTATTGAGACTTCTTATTCTGCAATGTCCCTCAGACACTGTAATAACGGTCCAGCTCCCACTGAAAATATAAAGCAATAAACACCTCTTTTCAAATGGAAAAGCTGCTCTTCATTTTTTATTATAGTTTTTTTCATCTCAAGTGATACAGTGGATTGGTGACAGCAGCTAAGGATACAATAAGTGTTCAAAGGTCTCTTTTGTACTGAGTCCCCAGCACACTAAATAGACTATCATGTTTGCTTTTTTCCTTCAAATGCAAATTTTTAGGAAGGAGAGAGAAAATAAAGGCTGGCAGCAGCATTGTTAAATATTTAGCAATAACAATCATGTAAGCAGGGTCTGAATGAGCTCTCCCCTGACATCTAGTGATGAGCTGTGGCAGAGAACTTCAGGAGCTGATCTCATTGACATGGGCACACCTACCCTGCCTACGTGCGCAGCATGACGGAATTGTTTGTCCAAATGATCACTTGTGGCTGGTGTTGGATCCCCCCAGGCTCCTTGTTATTGGGGCAGGAGTAATAAAGCATTGTTATTTTTGTTGTATACATCAAGGGCAGCAGAACAGTGCTTGGCCTATCGTGATTGAGGGACTCACCCTCAATTAAATAGCACTCATTAGGCAGGGAACATGGGTTCCAAAGCCCAGTGAGTTGAGGGGGTGGGGATAGGTATTTGCCTTGGGTGGTGTGGGTCTGGCTTAAGGATTTTAGACACAGTTTGACCATTCTTCTCTCCACTGCATAATAAAAGAGCTAATTTAGATTCAGTTGAGAGTCTTGTTACACAGTGCAGACCTGAAATCACTGATACCTAGGTATAAGTGTTAGACCTGCTTTGGGACAGTGATTCTCTAATGCAAAAGACTGCCCAGTGTGAAATCACTGAAAGCTGTGTTAATTGGTAGGATCTGAAGATATCCTGGTGGATCGGTGACCAGCTGGCAGGGCAGCCAGCAGAAAGGTGTGGTGATCAGCCAGCAAGGTGGCTGGTAGAGAGGATTGGAGCAGAGCCTTACAGAGAGGCACGGTGATCAGCTAGCAGGGCTGCTGGTGGAGAGAGGCAGCGAGCGAGTACCTGGGCAGCGGAGCGAGTAAGGTGCCTTCTTACGCCCCCCTCCACCCAGGGTGGGAGGTGAACTCTGCAGTTGCATCTCTGAACTCTGGGTCTGCACTGACCAAGGACAGCAACTGTGAGTGAGGCGCAGAGAAGGGACGGGCACGTTAAAGGGACTTTTAGTTGCTGGACTTAAGAACCTGAGGGAAAAGGACACTTCTCAACTTATTTGGGGGTTACTTTTGCTCAATGGTTTATGTTTATGAATCCTGTTTGTGGTGTTTCCCCAAATGAATGCCAAGTTAGTTCCCCCTTTTGTTAAAAGTTTCTTTGCTATACTCAGACTCTGTGCTTGTGACAGGGGAAGTATTGCCCCTTAGAGGCACCCAGGTGGTGGTGTGTAATTGTCACTGGGTGGGGGCTTGAGCCAGTTTTGTGTTGAATTGTTGAAAAGGAAACCCTAGATACGAAACCCGTGCCTTGTTGCTGCCAATGCTGACTGGCAGAAGGGTTACAATAATATGAATATTATAATATGTATAATAACATAACATAACACCGTCTAACCAGGAGTACATTGGTCTAATTTTGTTTTTGCAATCAGTTTAAAATTCACAATTGTTCTTCATTTTTGGATCTCTTCATATCAACCTACTTCTTCTTCCAAAGACAGGAAAACAAAATGTTATTGCTTTCAATTTCTTTGTGTTTGCTCTGACTTTGGCAGACAGAAAATTCCATTTCCTAATTCTGAAGGGATGAAACTGGGGAGAAGATGGAAAGTGGTGGAACTGCCCACGATTCCTGAGTGGCTGAATGTTTCAGGTAAAGTGACATTAGTTAAAGTTGGCATTACTTGATTTCATAGTTAACACTCCGTTGATTGAACGAGTGCCATTCACACTGCTGTAAAAGTTAAGGGGACAAATATGCAGGAATTGTTATACTGGATCAGCCAGGATCCTGGCTCTGATAGTGACTAGTGCCAGATTCTTCAGAGGAAGGAGAAGAAGAAGAAACCCCATTGTGGACAATTAGAGAATAACATACCCATAGCAGGGGCTTTTCTCTAACCACCCTTATGTTACTGAGGCCTGGTCTACACTGTGGGGGGGAGGGGTCGAACTAAGGTACGCGACTTCAGCTACGTGAATAGCGTAGCTGAAGTCGAACTACCTTAGTTCGACTGACTTACCTGTCCTGACGCCACGGGATCGAAGTCCGCGGCTCCCCCGTCGACTCCGCCACCGCCGTTCGCGGTGGTGGAGTTCCGGAGTCGACGGGAGCGCGTCCGGAGTTCAAACTATCGCGTCTAGATTAGACGCGATAGTTCGAACTCCGAGAAGTCGAACGCCACCCGTCGACCCGGTGGGTAAGTATGGACCTACCCTGAGATCTCTTTCAGATGTTTGAGCTAGTCTACACTAGAAATATGGCTATACCGGTATAGCTATGCCGGCAGAGCCCCCAAGTGGAGACGCAGCCTATGCAGGCATAAGGAGATGTTTTGTTGCTATAAATAAACCACCTCCCTGAATGATATAAACTGTATTGGCTGGTATAGCTCAAATTATACATTTGTTTGTTTTTTTGGCTAACACTGCAATATCAGTCGGGGTGGGGTTTTTCACATCCCTTCCTGATTTAAATATACCAGCAAAACTTTGTAGCATAGACTAGCCTTTAGTCTGACCCGAGGGCTCCTTTCCCTCATCTCTTGTCTTAAATAATCTCCCTAAGGCTTGTTAGTGCCAGCAGCCTGCGCAGAGCCCTCCATTTTGGCATCGCCCTCCCTTCCCTAAAAATTTCCCAAGACACTAATAAATTTCAATCCTTCTCCTTGCACCATCCTTTAATCCACACACTGAGAGTGTCCCTGCATGTGGAACTGGAAAGCTGCAGAGAGGCCCTGGCCTAAGCTTCTTTCCTCGAAATCTAAGTATTCCTTTCAAGTCCTCTTTCTTAGCGTTCCCTGTGTGATAGGTACAGCTATGTACTCAGACCATGAACTCCTCTGAGCACTCCCTGGACGTTTGGCTGTTTGTCTTGTCAGATACACCAGTAGGCAATTCACTGGATAGTTGTTATGGATGCCACATACCCAGCTATCAACATTTCCAGTGATCTAACAGCCTGCTGGAGCCCATCTCTGGGAGTAACGTCGTCAGTATGTAACAAAGGATCAGCCTGGTAATGGGATGTGGACCCAAGGGACTAATTAGGCTACCTGACTACACCTAGAGGGAAAGCCAGGCCTAAGTGAACAAGAAGCCCAGCTGGGCAGGAGTCGACTGGATAGCAAAGCCAGGAAGTTTGCAAAGGGGTGGCAGGAAGAGAATGTGCAGTCAATCTCTGGGAGAAGAGAGCAGGGACGGAGAAAACACAAGGGAAAACAAGCCCAGGGGTTCTATCCCTGAATGAAGTGTCAAACTCAGAAGAGTTGTGGGGAAGCTTGAGAGGATTAGGTAGGAAGAAGCCCAAGGAAATAGCAACAAGGAGTAGGACTGTGAAGACTGTGGATGCTCCAGATAGGGTCGTATGCTGGAATCCAGTGTAGAGGGCAGGCCTAGGTTCCCCTACCAGCCACTGGGAAGTGACACAGGAGTTTTGGAGATGCCAACCGTACAGGTGCTCCGGAGAGACTTTGTTACCATGTAAAGGGACGACTATAAGCTGAGGACCATAAATCAGACCCTGAAAGCAAATACATCCATGAGCATATGTCCAGTCATTCCTGAACTATTGACATTGCACTGATGAAGCTAACATACTTTGACATGTTGTGAACCCTTGTGATTTTATTGTGAGTTTTGTGATATATGGGATCTTTTCTTAAAGCACCAGATCCTGGAGTCATGTGATTAAGTGAGAACATCAGCTTACCTCTTTTATAAAATAGTTACTTTCTAGCCCTCATAGTCACAGAGAAAAGATTTAAAAACACTAGCCCCAAAGGTTCAAAAAATAGAAGGCAAAAAAAAAAAGAAGCTGTCTATTTTTTAAAAAATATCATGATTTTTAACTCAGTTTTATAATTTTGTCAGGTCTGACTCATGATTTTTGGAATAACTGGGTTTGGCAATATTGCAGTTGTTCTTTCGATCCATAGTCTCTTCCACCTCAGGCCTTCCCTTCCCCACTCTATGCACAATTCTCATGGAAAATCCATACTGAGACTCCACAGGGTCAGAGTAAAAGGGATGATGCCAAGATAACAATACTTTCCCCTTATGAGCTTACCCCCATACCGGCTTCTGCTATTCACTGCTTGTGGAAGTGAAAAGCATCATGGGACTCGGTGTTCATTAAATCAGAGAGGTTGTCCTTGACAAATCACCAGGAATGCAATATCCTTTTATTTAGTATCTTTTACACTCAACATTTTAATTTGTCCCTACTGAGGCTATTTCTGTTTCTAGGTGCCTCATCTCCTGTTCAGGATCTGTTGGCTTGGGCTTCAAATTACTGTTTTAAAGTGTCAACTATTTACAATAAGTGGCATAGCATTATTAATTTGTATGGTAATTCTGTTAATTATAGTGCACTCGTTATTATATTCACAGGCTTCCAAGCAACCCAAATATCTACATGAATTCCATTGGTGTGCCTTTAATGATATTTTATGCAGACACTAATTGTGTCAGTCAGCCAGCAGCCTGTTACAAGTGTCTGTGTTATAGCTGAAGTGCTAGCGACAGCTACTGTAGAGTTAAGGCCGTCCAAGAGATTTCCATTATAACATCATGTTTTTAAAAAGAACAGGAGTACTTGTGGCACATTAGAGACTAACAAATTTATTTCAGCATGAGCTTTCGTGAGCTATAGCTCACTTCTTCGGATGCATAGAATGGAACACACAGACAGGAGATATTTATACATACAGAGAACATGAAAAGGCATACTTCCACCTTTTCATGTTCTCTGTCTGTATAAATATCTCCTGTCTGTGTGTTCCATTCTATGCATCCGAAGAAGTGAGCTGTAGCTCACGAAAGCTCATGCTGAAATAAATTTGTTAGTCTCTAAGGTGCCACAAGTACTCCTGTTCTTTTTGCGGATACAGACTAACATGGCTGCTACTCTGAAACCTATCATGTTTTCAGTCACTCAACTTTTCAAAACTTTCCCATTTCAAGCTGAAGTTTACCAGATCTGTTATTTGCCTATAGGTAATTTTTTCAGCCATTTTTTGATGATAAGCAGAATGGTCTGGGGTGGATTTATGCACTTCTTGAATTATTAAAAAAAATGCATTGTGTAGCCTTTACTTTTCATTGCCAAAATGGCTGGAGCTAGAAAGCTCAAATGTGGAAGAAGATACATATTGCTTTTAGTGAGGGCTAAGCCACACCCACTCACTGTGGTGTTCTGTCCCCCTCTAGTGGTGGCTGAGCCACATGTAGAGGTTGATTAGCCTGCTACAGTGCTGGATGGCAGATTTGGGTCTCTTAAGTCAGGTATTAGAAGACTTGTGTTTAGATGCAATGGTCTTAGGTTTGATTCACTGCTATTAATCCACTTAGGAGTGTAGCTTTGCATTTGTTATTCAGGGTAAATTGGTTTTGATTTGGACAGGGTATGGGCGTTTGAAAATAAACACTTGCACAGAGGAGCACTGGAAGGCTCCCTTGAACATGTTATTTCCCAGTGATCCTGCCGGACCGTTACAACTGCACAGTTCTCAACACAGCGCCGTAGCTAGCCCTCAACAGAGCCTTCTGTGAGGTGCAACGTGGACAAGAAGTTTCTATCTACAGCTCTGCCATGTTGCATGTAAAGCCAGGGAAAAAAATTCAGACACAATTTGTTTTTTTCACCCAAAAAATGTATATTTGAGTCAATTGAAAAATTCAGATCAAATTGTTTTGACAGACAAAGCTGAAAAAATGGAAACATCCCATTTAAACATTTTCTAAACTGAATGTTTCAGTCTGAAATGACTTTTTGTTTAGAATTTTACTTCCATTTTATTTAAAATATAGAAAAAAAACTCTTAAACAACACAAAACATTTTTTCCCAAGTCTCTCTATCCAATTTATTTTTTACCTTTTTATCTGGCTGAAAAAAAAATAATCTAGTATCTATCTGGAAAAGAAAATCTTGGTTTTTTTTGGTTCAGCCATCAAACCAAAAAGTCAGTTATTTTCATAGTTCTAGTTGTATGTATGCCCATGAAGATAAAAATGTCTCTGAACCAGTGTTAAGGACATACCCTAATCTTTAGGAAAGGTTTATTTATGTGTGAATTTCTGCAGAAGGGAGAAACAGGGAATTAGATTAGGAGCATTATTCCATTGTGGGCAGTCACTAAGCAAATTAGTTTCTTCTTGGAATCTCTTGGGCCTACAAAACTAGGCAAGAAATCTCATGACAATAGGCCATTTATAAGGTTTACAATTTTTTGCTTCTGGCCAGTCCAGACATACTACAGCATGACAGCATGAGACAGGAAGTACATTAATTGAACTTTTTTTAACCTTACAAAAAGTTTGATTTGAGTTCCATTTACATTGAGGGCAAAAGCCCAGGTTGGTTCTTATTTTGTCCAAGCCAGTTTACTTAAACCTAGTGGACATGTCTTGTCTTTTGGCATTCTAATCCCATTTTAGAAATGGCATTCCCACAAATGAATTTCCCCCTTGAGATGGACAAAAACAGGTATGGTTTTTGGTTTTTGCAGAATCATAACCATGAATGCAATGGATATAGTCCCATTTTATTTGAATTCCTAAAGCATTTGGGGGTTCATAGCAAAGATTCCCTTAATGGCTCAGTTCTCTATTCTTCAGGACAATGGGATATGTAGCCAGTGGTATTTTACCACTTGCTCATAAAGTTTCACAGTATGTTCTCAAAGTTTCTAAAAAGAGGACCAAAAACTGCTTCCTAACATCTATAGTCAATTCACTCTGATCTTGTAATCAAACAAGCCTGCATAAAATCTGCCAGACAATTTTCCTCTAAAGTGTTTGAACCTTGCAGGCATATTTCCAATGCCAAAAATCATTACAGAATTGAGAACCTCTTAGTCAGGTACAATCAAGTGTGAATCTGGGACTTCGGGTATATAATTTTTTAGATTCAGGGCATGTTAATGTTAACTGCTTGACAACTTGTCTGAAAGAATTAATTTTTTAACCCAAAGAAGCTCTCCTGTCATAACTTTTTAACATTTTCATACTAGTATTTGAATCCAGTTTGGCAGCAGGCGATCAGTTTCTGCTTCAATTAAATAACACTATTTTTATTCACTTGATGAAACATTCATCGGAAGAAGTCACAAACCTACTTTTGGTTTGGGCTACATTTTAATAGTAATATGTTTAAGTGCTGCTGTGCTACAGTGAGGTTTAGTTCGTTCACTCTGGAACAAATCACACTGACATGTTATACAGTATATATAGAAGCACTGTGCACAGATCAAGACACTAGGCATTGCAGGAACATCAAAAAGTTCACTGGCACTTTGAAAAAAAAAATCATTGCTTGCTGCAAAATTTTGCCAGGTAATGAACACCTTCCTGGTACATTACTATGCCCTGTTGTTAAAACCTCTGTTCCCTTCAGAGCTCCATTAAGCATCAGTAGTAATAACATCTGAAAGAGTTACTGTCAGGTGTCCATTTGCAATCTCCCTTGCTCTCTTTGAAAAATGAAACTGACAATTTGAAGCCCAGACCTACTGACTGACAAGCTGTTGATATCTTCTAGGAAACTGACGGGGAAAAATGTATTTTGAGTCAATTGTGTCTATATAGAAAATTCTATATTTTCTGCTTTTTTCTTGTGAGTGGCTTCTTAAAGGTATTTGACTGATAAAAGAACCTATGATATTCATTACTAAGTTCTATGGCAGGGGTCAGCAACCTTTCAGAAGTGGTGTGCCAAGTCTTCGTTTATTCACTTTAATTTAAGGTTTTGCGTGCCAGTAATACATTTTAATGTGTTTTTAGAAGGTCTCTCTCTGTAAGTCTGTATATTATATAACTAAACTAGTGTTGTATTGGAAAATAAATAAGATTTTCAACATGTTTAAAAAGCTTCATTTAAAATTAAATTAAAATGTTAATCTTACATTGCCGGCCCGCTCATCCCGCTGCTGGTCTGGGGTTCTGTTCACCTAGGCTGGCAGTGGGCTGAGCGGGGTTGGCAGCTGGGACCCCAGACCGGCAGTGGGCTGAGCAGCTCAGCCCGCTGCCGCTCAGGGGTTCCACCTGCCAGCTCCTGCCAGCTCCTCCCAGCTGCCGGACCCGCTCAGCCTGCTGCCGGTCTGGGGTCCCGGCCCTGCCCACATACAGTGGGTACCTACCTTCTCCCTGGTTCGGCCCATTCTCTTCCTCTCTGCACTGAGCTGAGGGTGGGAGTGGACTGAGCACAGGGTGAGCGGTGAAGGGTCTCGCCAGGAGCTAGAATGAGGGAGGGGGCTCAGGGTTGGGGCAGGAGGTTTGGGTGTGGGGCACTTATCTGGGCAGCTCCCATTTGGTGTGAGAGGTGCAGTTGGGAATGTGTGTGGGGGGGTGTTGCAGGAGCTCCCATTTGGTGCTCAGGGTGGGGGTGGGGATGTGGGGGGTGCAAGAGTCAGGATGTGGGGGTGCATGGGGTGTGGAGGGGCTGGGGATGTGAGGGGTGCAAGAGTCAGGGCAGAGGGCTGGGGGCATGTGAGGGGGGTCAGGGCAGAGGGCTGGGTGTGTGTGTGTGGGGCATCAGGGCAGGGGGCTGGAGGGGATATGCCCCTATTCCTCCCTGCCCTTCCCCAAGGCCCTGCCCCCGCTTCTTCTCTGCCTCCGCCAGGAGCAGCGAGCACGCTGACTCTGCTCCTTCCCAATCCCGTCCCTCGCAAGGGCCATCAGCTGACTGGCCGGCAGGGAGGGAGGGACAGAGAGGAGGAGGAGGGGCAGGAGCTCAGCACAGTATGCGAAGAGGAAGGGGAGCTGGCAGGACCAAGCTTCTGCCCCCTGCGCCTTGCCCCCATGGGAGGGGGCGGGGGGGGCAGAGGGGGGAGAAGAATGGGCCGGGCTGGGCAGGATTTTTAATGGCACGCTGCTGCCTGCCAGAACTCCGGCAGGCAGCAGCGTGCCATTAAGAATTGGCTTGCATGCTGTCTTTGGCACGTGTGCCATAGGTTGCCGACCCCTGTTCTATGGTCAAAATTGACCTAAAAGGAAATGCACCTCTTTGTAGCAGTGATGGATTTGTACTGTGGGCATGAAAATCTACAGAAACTGTGTTGATTGCCATGTAGTTACTCTGTCTTTATTCTCGTGTAAATGGGATGAGAATTTAGCCCTATATCCCCATTTTTGAACCACATTTTCAGTTGTTGTAAATGGGTGTAGCTCCATTCATGCTAATGAAGCTGCATCCATCTATGCCAGTTGTGGATCTGTTCCTAAAGTTCATTCCCCGTCAGAAAAAACAAGGCTGAATTTTGCAATTAGGGCCCAATCCAAAATCCACTGGACATTGGATGAAACCTTTAGTTACACCACTCTGAGTGATGTCACCGGAGTTAGTATGGATAGAAAGTGGAACTGAATCATTGTCTTTATTCTGTAGTGGCACAATTGATCATTAAACAAGAAAATGTGATGAAGACAGAGGCCCTATTGCCCTGCATGGTCCTTTTTGTGCCTGGCTCCATTCCCTGCCCCTTGTCTTGACCTCCTCTAGCTCCCCAGAATGCTGCGCTCCATCCAATTCCCTGCTCTCCTTCCACACCTTCCATCTCTTTTCTATGCTCTTTCCTGGTCCTCTACTTATCCCCATCCATACCACCTTCAGCCCCTAGCACCTCCTCTATGATCTGAGTCTCCTACCCCACTTCCAAGCCCCTTCCCTAACTTTCTCAGGTCTCCATCAGGTGACCAGCTATCCTGATTTTACAGGGACAGTCCCAATTTTTGGGTCTTTTTTTATATAGGATCCTATTACCCCCCCACCCCCTGTCCTGATTTTTCACACTTGCTGTCTGGTCACCCTAGGTCTCCAGCTCTGACTTCATGCTCTGCCAATCTACTGCACCATGTGCCTTGTCCTCAGAACCCATTCCAAAATGAGGAAGAAAACTTGAGAGCCTGAAGCTAGGTCCCTAAATCCATATTTAGGCCTGTCCTAAGTGGCCAGGTTCTCAGAGATGCTGATGTTAGTGGGAACTATGAGTGTTCAGCACCTCTGGAACTCAAGCCATTGTTTGAGGTAGATTTAGGTGCTTAGGATGGGAAATATTGAGCTGAGTCCTTCCGTCTAAAAGACTTTCCTAAAGGCCACACAGACTCAGTGGCAGACCCTAGGTCAGAACTGACACATTCCTTCCTGCCAGCCTGACACTAGGTCCACTATGTACTTTCTCTCTCAGCAATGGATATAGCTATTGGTTCAGGATGATTTCAGTGGCCGTAAGTGCAGCAGCAGTCACCTCTGATGGTACTGAGATGTGACTAGTTGATGTCTGTGTGTATGGGAGAGGATTGTCTTACAGTGAGGCCACCATTAAAATTATAGAGTTGTCAGACAATATGATTTCTGCTGCATCTTAAGTTCTGTAATGGTTTATGAGTGTATTAACCTTGGACGATCTTCTGCCTGCAGCATCAATCAGTGGGCATCATTTTGTACTGTGAAAGAATGTTGTCAAATCCAAATTTCAGAATGTATTTCCAATAAGACAGGTAGTGTGTTTCAGTGAATTTAGGGTTGGGATTTATTCTCTGCCACTGACTACTGTGTTACCTTGATCATTAGTCTCTGCCTCCTTTTGTCCTTTGTCTATTTACATTGTAAGCTACTCCGTGCAAGGACTATGTGTCTTACTTTGTGTTTTTTTACAGTATACTAGCATAATGGGGCCCTAATCTTGTTCGCAGTCTCTGTACTACCATTGCAACTGCTGCTAAGCTAACTTTAATTGGAGAGAAACTTTGGTTTTCCAAGCTGAAAATTAAGGCATTTGTAAAATAAAATCTTTCCTGATGAGAAGAAAAATTAAAGCTCGGTAAAGTCTTGCTACTAAGTTATTTTTGCCAAGAATCGACATAGCTATGTAATAAATATATAATGAGTCACATTTACACTGGAAGGACAAAGCCATCATACTTATAAAATGCAAATTCTTTATTTAATATTCAAGCGAACTCTCTAATAATCCTCAGCTGGTTAATCAACTTGTTTATTGCTGGGTGAATTTGATTCACGGGAAGTGAACCAAATGCAACTTACACAGAGATCAATTATTTGATTGTGACTGCAAATACAGTATCTCCCATAAATTGTTTAAGTGTACTGGATCCCTGGAATAAATTGATGGGTGTTTACTTTTGGTATCAGTGACATAATCCTTGCCAGACAATGATGGATGCGATTAAATGGCCCTGGATTTTGTTTGGAGCCAGATACAGAATAATCCTCTATCTTCTCTATATGGCATATGGCTGCATGGATGAAAATAGATATATAATCATGGTCACCAAATGGCGCCTGACATGACTGCACATCCAGATACTGCTAAGGGAGGAGGAATTTTAAAGGGCTGTTCATCTTGGCTAGGAATCAGCAGGTTATTTAGTAAACCCTCCCAATGTGACTTTGCATACCTTGAACTATGTGCTAGGAGGCAGTCCTGAAATGAGAACTGCATAGAACCTGGAACTGTACAGGCTATTTTCTATGCTGCATTGAGCTACCATATGTTTGGAGTACAATAAGAGCCGCTTAATTGGCACCCTGAGAAGCAGCCCACTCTTCAAACTGAGATGTTTGCTAAGAAAGAGATTCATGGTGAAGCATTTCAGAGTCTGAAGGTGCATTATTTATGTGCATATGGCCTCGATCAAAGCCCATTGGAGTTGATTGAGTCCAGGTGGGAAGTGACAAAGATGTGTGTACCTCAGACTAGGTCATTAACTGCTCAGGGGGGTGGAGTTTCCTAGACAGATGGTAGAATATGTTGTTTACAGATGCTGCTATCTGAGATGTTAGCATTAGCGAAGAATCTGGGAGCACACCTTAACTACATTCTGAACTGACCATTTGCGGTTGGGCCTCTTTAACCAAAGGAGACTGCACCGTGGCTGCAAACTCCTTAAAGTGCTTTCCTCTGCTTTGTGGTAAGCGTGCATCACTCTTTATAATGAGCAGGATGTGCCAAAGGACAGAATCCCTGCCCCTGGGAACTTTCCAATATAAAAGGCACAAGCAGTTACAATTGCAGACCAATACGTTCGAGAACAAGTTCGCTGGGTGGGATTTTCAAGAGTACTCAGCATTCACCTAACTCTGTTCCCATTGAAGTCAATAGGAAATTTCCCATCAGAACAGTTAGGCCAGTGCTGATTGCTCGTTGCTACTGCAGCTGGGGTGACTTACAGAACAGATGAATTCTGCTGGTGGAACGGTTAGCGAGGAAAGGGAGGCTGTTTGTCACTGGCTGTTTCAAAAGTATGCGGAAGAATGAAAGAAGGAACACATTTGGGAATGGAGGAAAGACAAAACAAACTGTAAGGAGGGAGACCTGGGTATCAATAAGGGTATGTACACTGGAGCTGTTATTTCTAGCTCAGGAAGATGTTTTCACACTAGTTTTGATTGAAGCGTAGCCATGGTGACACACACAATGAGACAGGTTGGCTGCCCAAGTATGTCCCTAGGGTCCCGTGTGGGACTGTACTTGGAACAGCTAGCCTCTGTTGCCGCTTGTGCCACAGCAGATACACTGCTATTGTTAACAGGTGTGTTAATTTAGATGGAATGAATGGGCCAAAGATGTGAACATAATCCAGTCACTCTCCAACATTAAATAGTTTTAAACAAGGTTTGGGGGTTGATATACAGAGACCACAGACTGCGTGGTACCATGGCAAACACACTATTCAAAATCTTTTTACCCTTTTATTAACGATACCGACAAGAAGGAAAAATAGCTAAAGCATTTGAAAGGTAAGGTTATTAAGTAAGGCAAGGTGGGTGAGGTAATATCTTGTACTGGATCAAATTCTGCTGGAGAAAGAGACAAGCTTTCGAACTATGCAGAGCTCTTCTTCCGCTACACAGAGCTCTTCTGTCAAGCTCGGTGTAGCTTGCAAGCTTGTCTCTGACACCAACAGAAGTTGGTGCAATAAAAGAAATTATCTCATCCACCTTGTCTCTCCAATGCCCTGGGACCTCCACAGCGACAACAACACTGAAAACAGGTATTAAGTAAGGCTTTCATTTTAACAAAATCCCTTGTCCCCCTTCTCTTGAGAGTTTTTAGAAGGGAAAATCCCTCTTGTTTGACAGTCTTTTAGCTGGTATTAAATATGGTAATAACTGTCCTTTTGGGGGAAAAGAAAACACTCTAGTTGAGATGAGCTAGAACTGTTGTTTTGTTAAATTTCAACCCTGTTGTGATACTTGCAGGCCAAATGCCAGCTCCTGCCCAGGCTGCAGGCATTAGCTAAGAACCGACAAACTCATAGCTGGAGACCAGACCAATTCAGCTCTATGTTAGTTTTGCTCAAAATAAGTATTAGTCTTATAAGAATGTATTTAGTGCTTAGACCCTCTGAAGTGCTTGTAAACTGCTGCATGCATTAATCTCACTTGCAATGTCTGTATTTCAGGCTATAAGAAAATATATAAGTTTCGCTTTATAACTTTGAAAATGTTTGCTCTGATCTTGTTAACCCAGGCATGGGAACCATCCCCCACCCCCCATCCCATCTAGAAAGACTATCAAATCAGATGGGCCATCAAGGAACATAGCAATGGTTAATGGCTCTATCACACCTTGGAAGTTCATCCTGTGGACTTGAAAGTTGAATGAAGGAAATTAAACAAAGCCACAGGAAAATTTTCCATCTCTTCCATCTGTTTGAACTCTCATAGGACCAAAGCCACCAAACTGAAGCCAGAGCTCCACAGAGGATGCCTTCTAGGTCGATCTCTACAATTCTCTCACTCTCAGGATTTAGATGGTAACCCATTTGTGTATGTTTGCTTATTTTAACCTGTAAATAACTCCCATTTCTTTTTCCTAGTTAATAAACCTTTAGATAGTTTATTATAGGATTGGCTATTTGTATTGTCTTTGGTGTAAAATCTAGTGACTGGTCTCTTGGGACTGGAAGCAACCTGATTGCGGTGTAAGTGATCATTTATCACTAAGTCCAGTTTGTCTGGGTGGCACGATAGATTGAAGAGTATAAGGGGACTGTCTGTGACACTGTGGTTATAATTATCCAGGTATATGAAGGTTCTAGTTATCCAGGTGTTAACATTCATTACTGGCTTGGTGAAATCTAACAGAACACATCCCCAATTTGGGGTGTCCGACCTGTTTTTGACAGTCTGCCCTGAGGTAGGCACTCACAGTCATGAGCCACTCCGGACAGCAGGACAGCTGTTTCCTACAAGACAAAACAAGACAAACATATACAAAAGGGGAGAGAAAAGAATAACAAAGGTAGAAAACTCAGCTTCTGTCTCTAGTGCTGACTTTCATTTGCAACCTCACTGCTGGAGAAACAGAGGCACAGCAGACATTCTTATCAGTCACTCCGAGACCTGGCAAACTTGTATTAGCCTTGGCTTGCATAAGGCTTTGATTTTAGCTCTTCCTGATCACAGGCTTACAGCAATGTTGTGAAATACACAGTCTTGGCCAGCTAAGTCAGACTCTTATTAGATAGAAAGAAAAAAAAGAGAGAGAGAGAGAGATAGGAAAGAGAAGAAATAAGGTAGGGAAGGAAAAGGAAACAAAAGGGAAAGGGGGTTATGGCAAGTCTGAAATCCCAGGTGTGTTTGGGATTCAGATGGAGTGGTAGAAATGGTAATGTCATCTGGATTCCTCTGTCTGGCCTGGTCTAGTCAGGTTATCTCTCAGGATCAGGATGATGGAGGCCCGGGGTTTCAGGAGATGGTGGGGGTGGCAGCCAAGATGGTGAAACTCGCTCCAGTACCCAATTTTTTTCCAAAGTCTCTTTCTTAAGGACCCCGAAAGGCAGTGGTGGGTAGACTATCCCAGCATCAATGTTTTGTTCACCAACTGGGACTAGTTTTTGATACATCAATTTTGGTTCACTGATTTCTGGTCCCATACTTTTCTTGTGCACCAGGCATGGTCTGAATACATTGCTTGAGTTATATCAGGAGGCCTTTTTGTTTGGATTAATGCAGTCTCTCACTTTTGCACCTTTTCCTATCAACGTATTTTGTTACAGGTTATGGTGACATGTTATGACGTTACACTCACTTTTTACAGTTGAGCTCACAGCTACGGTAAATTTGTAGGCCCAGTTATCACGCAGCACAGTAGCTCAAACAAAGCCAAGGTGACTACGACTACCAGCCAGCTACACCTTCCAGACTGAGTATAGATGTACCCTTAGAGAGTATAACAGGCAGCAGAGGCAGTTGCATTGTCTGTGCACTGATGTGTATTTGCATAGATTTGCAGTGGAGCAATGGGAGTTCACCAGGGCTGAAAAGGGAGCTACTGCCTACTCAGTTGTAGGTATTTTAGTGATCTTTAAATAACTGGAACAACTGGACACATACAGACACGTACATGTCTATTAAGAGGATTCACTTGGAAGGGAAAGGAGTGCTATCTAGGGTCAGCAGCAACCGGGAATGAGGATTTCTGGAGTCTCTTCCTAGCTCTGCCACAAACTAGCTGTCTGAACTTGAGTAAAACACTTAATTCTCTGTGCCTTCGTGTGATGCCTTGCTCAGGTCACCCAGAGCTGCAAGCCGCTGTGTTACTGCTCTGCCTCAGTGAGACTGAACTTTGGTGCTGCTAAGCTAGGAGTCAGCTTGTCTGTCTTGCTAGCAAACTTCTCAAGACTCTGCCAGTCCAAACCCTGCCTTGCAGATAACAATCTGTGAGCTCCAGTCCCTGATTTCCCCAGAGACCTCTCTCTGCAATCTCCAGGCCCTCTCACTGGGTACTCACAGAAGCTAGTAAGTTCTCTGCCTCCAAAGAGACAGAGCACATGTCAGCTGCTTACTTTAGCTGAGGTCTTCACTTTTCAGTTTAATACACAGCACTGAGATGGTTTTGTAATAAAACAAGAGACAGTTTATTGACAAAGAATAGATATTTAAGTGATAATCAGTAAGAGTAGAACACGCAGATATGGTTACAATCAAAACAAAATAAAACACATTTTCTAGGAACTAAAATTTAACTTCAGCAAATTATGATGTTTGTCTAAGCAGGTTTCTCACGTATAGTCAGTTCCAAATACTCTTGGTTTTCAGGCACAATGATCCGCTTCTCATGATCTCGAAGGGTGCTGCTCCATCTTCATCCCATAGGTGATGAATCACAAAATGGCTTTTTCCTTCTGCCTATATCTTCCCAAAGTTAATTGATGCTGATTCAAGAGACAGGAAGGCTTCTGCACAGCCTCCATCCCCTGTTCAGTGGACCTCTTCCCCCGCTTGCTTCCTGTTGGCTTTGTTTACCTTACGTGAAAATGTCATTTTCATTGTCTTTGGTCTCATCTGGTTTAATTTACACTGGAGACACTGACAAACCCCCACAACAACATTCCTTTGTCTTGAACCGGAGTTGCCTACCACATACATTTTAGGAACACATTTCCCGCACACACCTATAATTCTTTACATACCACCTGTCTATAGTTGATGCAACAATATTAATGAGCAATGTGTGACCAGTTTGCATAGGACACCTTACATGACATCTTTCAGAAACAGTGAGTTGGGGCTATGTGTGTGTCAGATCTGATGTGATCATGCCCTCTGCCAGTTGACATTGAGGGGCTTCCTGGGTCACACTCACTCTATCATCTATAAAACGGGGATAATAATATCTAATCTCAAGTTAGTATGTTGCAGTGAATTAAAGCTGGCAAAGTGCTTTGGGATCCTTAGATATGAGGCCTCATCTTGCACGTAACTGAGCACCCTCAACTCTCATTGGCATCATGGTTACTGAGGACACTTCTCAACGCCCAAAAACGTTCAGCACCTTGCAGCACCGGCCTGTGTGAACCTAATTCACTCACCCCCACCCCACTCCTTATGTGTCTGCTTGATGATATAGTCTTTAATTAAATAATCACATACTATATTTTCCACAGGACTCCTGCCTCATTCAGGGCACAGAATGAAGAACAATCACTTAGTGAGCAGCTATTTGATATGTTGTTTTCTCCTCGTTGTTTAATGTGTGGCAATAGACCTTTTATACTGTGCACTGTTCAAACCATTCTGTGAAAACAGAAAACATTTGATTATGGGATTACCCGTGGCACTCAGCATTATAGCGTCTGAGTCTTTCACAAGTATTAATGAATTTCTCTTCACAACACCCCATTGAGGCTGGTGGTGTATGATATTATTCCCATTTTACAGATGGGGAACAGAGAGGAGGGAAAAAATATTCACTAATGTTTGGGACCTAATTTCAGACCTCTAGACCCTTATTTTTCCAGAGTAATTAGTATTGTATAGAACTTTGTATGTTCAAAACACAGCTTCCATTGACTTCAGTTGCAGCTGTCAGTGCTCAGTACTTCTGCAAATCAAATGCCAGGATTTCAAGTCTGGCACCCAGAAAATGAGGAACACACGATTAGTGATCACCTGTCAGAAGTTTGGTTTATGTGACTTGTGAAGTATCACATGGGAACTTCCTTTACTAAACAACCTTGATTCATCCCCAGACTAGGTCCAGCCTTTGCACAGAAAGAGGCAGAAAGAGGGGTCCTGTGGAAAAAAAAATAGTGTGTGATCATGTAATTAAATAATGCAGACACAGAAGGGGATTGAATTAAGGTTGCATGGACAACTTTAATTCTGGCATCAGTGGTGGATTAGTCACTGGGCCAACAGGGCCTGTGCCCAGAGTCCCTGGCCAATAGCGGGGCCTTGGAAAAAATGCATGCCCCCATGCCCTGACCCATTCCACTCACCTACCCGGTGCTCCTGTTGAGAAGTGGGGGAAGCCCCCACACCCCAGCCCTGCTCCCCAGCAGGAGCAATGAGGAGAAAAGCTGGGGAGGAGTGGGGGGTGGGGACTGCAGGTGGATGGAATAGGGAGGGCCCCCCACTTGCTGTGGCCCAGGGCCCCACAAAACCCTAATCCTCCTCTGTCTGGTATTGCCTAACTTTGGAATTCTTGACTTTGCAACCTTAATGTTCTTTTAACATAGTTTGTGTGTGTAATTTCCTAGTTTCTGAATAAAGGAAACTGACAAAAAGGAAATTCCATCATGTGACATTATATGGACACCCACTTGGCTTATCAGCATAGAACCTCACACTTCACAAAGTTCGGCCACCTGAGCTAATGGAATAACTGCTAGCAAAAATAGATTGGCATCCTTTATGTGAGCAAGCAACAGAGTGTGGTGAGATGCACACTTTGCTAATGGGTTTTACAGAAATTTGCTGACAGAAGATGAATGGTCAGAGTCAGCAGTCTTGAGTTCCATTCCAGGCTCTGGACAGGAGTGTCTCTAGGGGGATACAATCTTCAGCCCATTCCCCCCAAACATGACCCCTTCTGTCTCATCTATTCCAACATGTCTTTTCCCCACTTGTCCCAGTTTTCCCCTACAAGCTCCTCATCTGATCTCTCTCCTATTCCCATCTCCCCACCTAACTCCCATGCCCAGGGCTCCCTTCCAGAGCTTCTCATCCAATTTCAATCTACTCCCACCCTGTCTTCCCTGTCTCCTTGCCCAGACAGCCTCAGATCTTACCCTACACCCCAGCTCCTTGTCAGATCTGTCTTCCCTTCCTACAGCCTCATTTCCCACCTCCTCACTGGATCCTAGTCCCATCTCTTTGTCTAGCATTCCCAGATTCCCTTCACTCAGGTCCTTGTATGATCTCAGTATTCCCTCCTCCCTGCAAACTGGCTCCCAAATGTCTCCCGTTTCTTTCACCACTCCCAGTTCCAGTCGCCTTGGCCAACCAGTCCCAGCCTCAACTCCAAGTTGCCTTGTCAAGCAAGTGCCAGTCCATTTCCAAATCTCAAATCTCCTCCTCCTCCAGTCCCAGTATCACCAGACCCTTGGTTTCAAGTTACTTCTTTCCACCCAATCTAGCTTTTATCCACTTTGCTTTGGAATCAGGCACCTTCCTCCTCCATGCTCCATGGGAGCCAGCAGAGGGTCATTGAGAGCACACAACAGACAGACTCAATGTGCTCATTTCTGGTGTCCAGCACCACGCTGTCTCGGAGCAGCCATTAGAGGGGAAGTCCAGCTTCTTTGCCTCTGTAGCCCTGACCTAGAGCACACTCAGTTACTCTGTCCAGATGGTACATGCACAGTCTGGTCAACACTAGGAGCTGGGAGAGGCTCAAGCATATTCAGTGAGACCAGTCTCTTCAGAGATTTACCTTCTGCAAATCAAAGAATTCTCTACTGAGCATGTGCAAACTGCGATTTTTTCCCAAAAGCTTATAAATTGGCCACATTTGGGCCATTTTTCATGGGAATGGCAAAAGGCCACTCCCTTCTTTTCCCTCTCCCCGTGACAAATTTCGCATTCTTCCTCTAAAGCATGGGCTTCTAGAACTTTTTAAAAGAAAGGTCACCAGAATTTTTTAATGTGGATGAAACTGTGTGTTTTTTCCCTAGCCCCGATCATAGAAACAGATGAACTCTTTTGACTAAAAAAATAACTCATTTGAGGCAGACACACCTGGCATGGAAAATTCCAACCAAATGGTTGATGTCTGGCAAAGTTATAAGCAACTGAAACCAGGTTCTTATAATGAGAAATATCAGGCAGCCTTAACAATAGGCAACACTACCAGTGTCTGTAATATGTGTTTTTTTCATTTAAAATTATTGTGGAAATGGTAGATTGACCAAGATTATTTTCAAAATAGTTCATGTAAACTTTTCATTTCTAATTAACATTTCAAAACAAAACAAATCTTTTAAATTTAAAAACATGAAACTAAATGGGAATTTAAGTCAAAATATTGTTTTGAAACAACAACAGACAATCATTTTGAATTGGTTAAACACTTTCTGGAAGAAAACCAAAACTTTTTAGTAGAAAAATATAGATCTCTCCTCTCCCCCCCCTATTTTAATTAAACCAAGACTTTGCTCAAAGCTCTATTGGTTAACATTGAGGTGCCCTTTGTGGCTACAGGATAGTGTATGAAGACCTAGACTATGGTCCACAGTTAAAGATTGCAATTTGGCCATCTTCACAGATTGAGTTTGACACCCCTGTTTAAATGATCTGCCAATAACCAATGCCTACAGTTTACTCCAATGTTCATATACTTCCATAAGATAAATAGGACTCTAGGACCATTGTATTAAATTACTATGTATTGATCCCAACTAGGAGAAGGATCTTGTGAGTTTTAATCATATGCGTAGGAACTAATCACAGAGGTGAGAGTTGCTGAATCAGGCCCTGCATTCTGAAATTCCAATGACCCACTCAAGTAATTGCATAGTTCATAATTAATTATACCTTAAGATAATGGTCCCTCATGAATGATTAAAGCCTGCAAGTAGCAGCTATTGCTCTAAATGGGCTGAATGTTCTCAGGGAGACTATGCTTAAGAAAGGGTCTCTGAAGCAGGGGTAGCGAAAAGGCATCAGTTCTGCATACAGTGGTGTCTCATGCTGCTCTCTTGTGCAACACCATGTGACCTGAAGTCAGGGCCAGACCACAGGGGCCAGAGGATATTGTTGCTCTTGGGAACAAGCTGAAGCTGAGCATGTATCATCATGCTTCTGTTATAGGTCTGAATAAGAAGAATGATGTGTCTCACAAATTGTATATGGGAAGCACTTATCATTACCTGCTTTTAATAGGTAACCAGTAGTGGGGGCAAAAGACATATCTGGCTTCAGGACTAAGCTTGATACGTTTATGGAGGGGATGGTATGATGGGCTAGCCTAATTTTGGCAATTAATTCATCTTTGACTATTAGCGGTAAATATGCCCAATGGTCAGTTCCCAAAGATGCAACTGATGAGGTATGTCAGCATGATTCAGCAATAAAGTAATAAACCTAACTCATTGTGAAAATCTAGGTTTTGCTTTGCTTTGAACCGATTAACCAAAATGAGAGTTGGTCAGAATTACCACCCCTCCTCCCCCCAGATTTTGACTTTTTAGTAAAAACAATAAGGAGTACTTGTGGCACCTTAGAGACTAACAAATGTATCTGAGCATAAACTTTCGTGGGCTAAAACCCACTTCACCGGATGCATGCAGTGGAAAATACAGTATGAAGATATATATACACAGACAACATGAAAAAAAGGGTGTTGCCACTCGATTACAGACTTCGAAGTCGCAATACTCCAGCCAAAAAAAACTTCAATGAGAAACTTCAGAATTGGAATTAATTTGCAAACTGGACACCATTAAGTTAGGCTTGAATAAAGACTGGGAGAGGCTAGGTCACTACACAAAGTAAAACCTATTTCCCCACGCTAATTTTCCCCCTACTGTTACTCACACCTTCTTGTCAACTGTTGGAAATGGGCCATCCTGATTATCACTACAATTTTTTTTCTCCTGCTGATAATAGCCCACCTTAACTGATTACTCTCATTGTAGTTAGTATGGTAACACCCATTTTTTCATGTCCTCTGTGTATATATATCTTCCTATTGTATTTTTCACTGCATGCATCCGATGAAGTGGGTTTTTACTCACAAAAGCTTAAGCTCAAATAAATTTGTTAGTCTCTAAGGTGACACAAGGACGCCTTGTTCTTTTTGCTGATACAGAGTAACACGGCTGCCACTCTGTGACTTTTTAGCAAAAAATCAAAAAATGAACTATTTTGGCCAAAAAATGAAATACCTGTGGTTAGATTAGGAAATGGCACCATGGTGTCTCATGCTCCCATTCACCTCTTTGACAGGTCTCCCAAGTCAGGCTACATCTCCTATGATGCATTACAGGCTCCCCTCTTGGTGGAGGGAAGTAATGCACTAAAGGAAACCCATGACCATGGTGCACCATGTGAGATGTTGTCTGAAGATATGAGGTAATCTAACTACAACTCCAACTAGATTCCATGGTGGAATATCTGAATTAAAATAGTTTGCATTTTGGCAAAAATAAAGGTGGCGTTTCTGCAGAAAGGAAGTTACCTGGGGAGGGGGGGTGAAATATAGGTGAAACCCCATTTTTCTGTCAAAAACCAGTTTTTTCATGGCAACTTTTTGAGCAGCCTTAACCAAAACATTTTTACTATTATAACTTAGGTTTGACATTTCCTGTGATAATGCAAAAGCAATTTCAGGGGTTATTTCCTTTCATTTGATATCTGTTGGTTGTTTTTTTTAAAGTCTTCCTCAAATGTTCCTTTCCAGCCTGAACTCTCCTCTCATACTGCTTTCCTCCAGTGTGCATATGACACAGTGCTAGAGATCAGAATAAAAGGTACTGTTATATACAGTATGAATCTCATCTCGTTTTATTACTGTTACTGTCAACACTCAACAGCAGCTTTTTTCTCTAAAATGATGACAGAATATGAAATATGAACAAATGGGATTTAGCTACAGCTGTTTACCATAAAGCTTAATTGAGAATACAGTATAAATTATGAAAATCTAAAAAATAGTACTATGAGGCAGAGACATGACTTCACCTGAAACAAATGCAGGTAGCATGGTAGCTCCATTGACTGAGATGGAGATAGCATGTGGTATCTCATAAAAGCTCCAAAGATACCCCCATTTTATTAATGCAACACTCATATGAAGAAGAATGATGTTTGGTACTACATCGTGGATGTTATTATCTAAGTAAGAAAGAACCCCCTGGTGGGTCAGACAACTAACAGCCACCTGTGGACACTTGTAGAAAATTAAAAATTTAACAACAAAACTCTTCCTTGACTGGGCTTGATTTTTAGAAGTGCTGGGCACCCATCATTCCAGTCGATCTTAGCAGGAGCTGCGGATTGTCAGCACTTCTGAAAATCAGACCCACAAGACGTTTTTCATTTGTACGTCTCAAACACACTGCCAATCTGGGGAAGTATTTCTGCCCCTCAAATGAAGATGAGTAGCTGAGGTACAAAGAGATTAAGGCCACCTCTTTTGAGATCCTGGTCAAGTGAACTTGGGCTCTCATCTAAAGGCTCATGTTGGAGTTGGGAGGCCCAGGGAATTTACCAAGCTGGTGTTTGGATGTGGCAAGTTGTCTGAGGAACTAGTGACTTGAGCATTTCAAGGGCGTGGCTCTAAGAATGGTCTGTCAGGTGACTACTCAAATAGCCTTTTCAGCAGTGTCCTGAGGTGCTCAAGAGTTGCTCCATGAGCTGAAAAAATTAGTCTTGTCAGAAGCCATGAGGTATGATTAAGTCTGCATTTATGTCACGGAAGTCACGGAATCTGTGACTTCTAGAGACCTCTGTGATATTTTCTGCTGCAGCCCTGGGGACCAGGGGCTGGAGCTGGCAGCCAGTGAGGCTCCCGCAGGGTTCCAGTGACAGGTGACAGCCTCCTCAGGGTTCCAGCGACAGCCTCACGGGGAGAGAATCCTGCAGTTCCCAGGCACCATTGTGGCAGGAGAAACCATGGAGCTGCAGCAGCAAAAGTCACGGACAGTTCACGGCTTCCGTGAACTTTTGTTTAGTGCCCATGACCTGTCCGTGACTTTTGCTAAAAATAACCATGACAAAATCTTAGCCTTAGTTATGCTCAAGCAGTAGGCCCTCATTGGCTGCTCTGCAACTTGTCCTACCCTTAAAATAGACAGTACATAGAGTGAGGACCCCTCTACACACATCTGAGCGGGGGCGGGGGTGGGGGAAGAGACAGACAGGATTGACTAAGGGAAGGCACTATTCATCTAGATGGGTTTTTTTTAAAAGTCAGTGTGACCCCCGAGCAAAGAGAGCAGATGGGCATCCTAGTTGGGGAGAGTTTAAGGAGGCAGCTGAAGGTGTCAACCCAAATCTGCATTTTTAGCTGAAGAGAAGTTTCAGATGAAAAAATGTTGCCCATCTCTAGTCAGCACAGATAGACTTTGTGGAGTAGAGTAGGGGTCAGACAAGAAGGATCCTGATCCATTTTTTCAGGATAGTGATTCCACAGAGCCCAGCAAACCTAGATTTCTGCCAAATTTTGAAATGTACACTTCATTTTCCTCTGGGACTGGAGAGTTTCTCTGGGTCAACATACTCACTGATGTGGCAACAAAACTGTGATGGACGGTGTGTGACACCACTCAGTTTCATAGATCCCAAGGCCGGAAGGGACCATTGTGATCCTCTAGTCTGACCTCCTGTATCACACAGGCCAGAGAATGTCCTCAGAATAATTCCTAGAGCAGATCTTTTAGAAAAGCATCCAATCTAGATTTTAAAATGGTAAGATTCCCTTCATCACCCATAGCTTTGCCCCTATAACAACTAGATTCAGTTATTCCTATAGGAAATAAAATCAGTGGCTAGGTTGTTAGTCTGGAACTTGGGAGACCAAGGTCCAGTTCACTACTCTGACACTGACTCCCTGTGTGTCCTTGAGCAAGTCACTTGGCCTCTCAGTTCCTCATCTGAGCAATGGGGATAATAGCACTTCCCTACCTCATAGGTGCATTGTGAGGAGAAATATGGTTAAAGATTGCAAGGCTCTTAGATACATGGTAATGGGGTACTAAAACAGACAGGCTGGGGTGTTTCACAGTTTTACAAAACTGGTTTTGCACATCCCCTTTTTGAATTTACACTTTTTATCTTAAAACCATGAAGGCACGAGGAAATGTGTCATTCCTTGTGTAGTGCTGAAGGAAAGAATTTTTCTGTCTAGGACGCAATTGGAATATGTTGGCTCATCAGTGTCAGATGAGCATATCTGGATAATCTGGGTCATTGTAAATGGAAGGAGAGGCCATATTTGCAAAAGGATTCCTTCTGTAATATTACCAAAGTAAATCAAAACATTGAGTATCTGTCAAGCACAGTAAGTACCAGTCATGACTGATAACTTTCCAGCGGCTGATCTAACTCTGATATCATTCCTTCTCAATACAGTTCTGAAGTTTCCCTTTCTTAGTCATTATGTCTCTCACCAGTCTGAGGCTGCCTTCTTGTTTTTCCTATTGCAACTTCATGGCACCTGTCTGGACTGTGTCTTGAATAAATCACCAGTTAAGTGCTGGGTAACCTAGTCTGATACATATAGACACAGGAGTAGTATATTTTATTTCGCCTTTTGCTTCCTTCCCTTAGATAAATTAATACCAAAATGAAAAAAAAATCAAATGCAAGATGGTGGGTGGAAAAGGTCCTACATTGCCACAAGCTCTGTTATTTTGCAGTATTAAACTGTATGCCAGTGTATGGACATATATTCTGTAGTGTGGTGGATGCTGTAAGCCAGGTTATTGAAATAGTCTTAAATGGAAGCACTGAGTGCCTGGTTGTGCTGCTATTTATTATTGGTATTACTTTAATTCCTAGGACCCCCAGTCATAGACTAGGTTCTGCTTACGCTAGGTGCTGCACAAACATAGAACGAAATTGATGGTCCCTGCCTCAAAGAGCTTACAGCAGAGTTACTCTTGCTTTTGAGTAGTGTAAATGGAAAGTAGTCATGAGCCTGAGCCACAAAAATTAGGCCTTCTTTCACATTTACCCTAAGGCCGCTTTGTAGTAATCTGGTTTTATACTAGTGGTATAAATGAGAGCCAGCCAGCCCCCCACAGTACAATAGGTCTGAGGCCTACTGTAGATCTAGTGGCTAATATGTGTAATTAGTCCATTAAAATATCCTCCTGCTGAATGTAATAGAATCTAAAGTCCTAGTTCTTCTAGGTAGTGGCACAGGTAAGCTGAGGTGTTTGTTTTACATTCTATGAGCCAGTAGTTAGTTTTGCACTGTGCTTATTGCTAGATGGTTTTTAGCATCTCCCTGCACATTTTCTTTTTAGCTCTAGCTTTATCTCACAGTACGTTCAACACAGCAGATACTTCATTACATTCCCATCACCACTGAAAGGTCCCCCTGTGATTAGAAGTTTTGCACTGGGTTTGTGAGGGATTGTTCTTGATGGAGTGACAGATTTTAAGACAGGGCTGAATTTGTCACCACTGAGTCATCTGCTTCTCTGTGTCCTCGATTTTCTCCTGCCACAAAAGGCTTCATATTTCCTTTTTCGATCAGTTATTTTCTTTTGTGAGAGCTGTGCACCTGCCACAACTGCAAGCGCGAGCACTCAGCATGTCCCTCCCTAGCATATGGAGACTGATGTTAGAGAGCTAGCAATGCTATAAAAGAATGAAATGCAGAGGCACTCACCCTGAAGAGCGGGAATACTAACTCGTTTGGAGGAACACACACTTTACTTTTACATCTACGTGTCCAAATGTACTGTGCAGGAATGCAGAATACAATTGACATGTACACGAGTGTCTTGTATAGTACATGGTATGAAACTATACAACGATATGCATACTTGGAAGCCAATCCCAAACTCTTTACTAAGGCAAAATGCCTACTAGAATTAAATAATAATAATAATTATTATTCTTTCCACTTAGAGTTTTCCATCCAATGTTATTAAAGCACATTACAAAAGTGGGTAAATATAATTACTCCCTTTCACAGATGAGACAATTACACAGAGAAATCAAAGCCCAAACTTTCAAACTTGGGTGCCTAAAGTCATTATATGCAGTGCAGTTGTAGCCATATGGGTCCCACGGTATTAGAGAAACAAACCAACTTGCACCAACTTCTGTTGATAAGAGCTTGTCTCTCTCACCAACAGAAGTTGGCACAATAAAAGTTGTTACAGTCACCTAAACCCAAGGTCTGATTTTTAGGGGTGCTGAGCACCCATAGATTCCATTGGGAGCTTCAAAAGTACCACATACTTTGCTTTAACCGTATCTTGCATAGAAATTGACTAAAAGCAGTAAGTGATTCCCCCTCATTTAGAGTTCTCTGAGGTCAGAGCAGGGAGTATGGTCAGCTTGCTGTAGTTAGAATGATCCCTTAAACTAAGGACCACAGATGTGATTTGCCAGATATCTAAAGCTGGCTTTAAAAAAAAAAGCATCAGTTTACTGTAAAAGTGGTATGACATTAAGGCCTCTGTTAAAGTCTGAATCTAATAATAACAAAACTAGGTTACTTATGAGCTCAACTAGTCTCTAGAGACAGAGTGGCAATGTATTTGTTCTGTGCTATTTAGTGCCCAGGGCTGTATTCTTTCTAAACTAGTCATTATTACTACCTTGCATGTTGCAACACAAGAAGGGACTTTCACTTTGACGGAGCAAAAGTCTGGCCTGGCATCGATTTTTCTTCTGACAGCTAAAACTTGAACTTCCAGTGTTAGGTGAACAATTCTCCCTTCAGCATACTCACTTGGGCCAATTGTGTGCAATGTTGCTATCAAGGAAAAGGGCTTCCTCCTACTGGCAAAATGTTCAGGATAAAACAATATTGAACACAGAAACAGAGAATTGTTTTGTGAATTCCCATTACAATGACTGGGCTCCTCACGCCTCAGCTCAGATTTCTCATCTACAAGTTACTATCAGTTCTTCCTTTCTTTAAGTGGCTCCCTATCACTCATTTCTTGGTCATTAGTTGGATCAAGATTGTCTATGGCTTGCTCTCATCTGCTTCATCCCCTAAAGCAGAATACTTATTGTTGTTATAATCACTGTGTGACATTGAGGTCTATATGGTTTTATAAAAATATGCCAATGAGTGAGTACAATGTAACTGGAATATGCTTCATGCAAAAGGTCTCTTGTAAGGTATAATTACAAAGCTTATAATCTACTCAGTGTGATCATCCTATTTGTATAAATGTATCACTCTTGTATCTGAAACTAGAAATATGAAGTATAACTCTGAGGGCCTATTGTAATTATGCAAAGTGTGGGCCATTAATGGAGGCTTGGAATCTTGATGACTCCCATTAACCAGGACAATTATCTGCAGATGGGTGTGTTTTACCTGTAAGTTTTCCTGTATAACTGTGTGCTGGCAAGTGGGCAATGAAGTCTTGCAGTGACATGTGATCATGTCACCTGACCTGGAATCCATCTTTAACCTGGTGCTTTTCCATTGAGAAGGAGGGGGTGGGAACCCAGAGAGGGACAAAGAATTCCTGCCTTATGCAAAAGATATATGAAGGGGTGGAACAGAACAAAGGGAGGAGAGGAGCCATCATGAAGACTCCCCTAGCTACCACCTGAGCTGGAACAAGAGCTGTACCAGGGGAAAGAATTGTGCCCAGGCCCGGAAGGTGTCCAGTCTGAGGCAAAAATGTACTGAAGCATCTCTGAGGGTGAGATTATCTGTATTCAGTTTGATTAGACATAGATTTGCGCATTTTATTTTATTTTGCTTGGTGACTTACTTTGTTCTGTCTGTTACTACTCGGAAGCGCTTAAATCCTACTTTCTGTATTTAATAAAATCACTTTTTTACTTATTAATTAACTCAGAGTCTGTATTAATACCTGTGGGAGCAAACAGCTGTGCATCTCTCTCTATCAGTGTTCTGGAGGGCGAACAATTTATGAGTTTACCCTGCATAAGCTTTATGCAGGGTAAAAACGGATTTATTTGGGTTTAGACCCCATTGGGAGTTGGGCATCTGAGTGCTAAAGACAAGCACCCTTCTGTTAGCTGCTTTCAGGTAAACCTGCAGCTTTGGGGCAAGTAATTCAGACAGCAAGACAGGGTGCTGGAGTCCTGAGCTGGCAGGGAAAGCAGGGGCAGAAGTAGTCTTGGCACATCAGGTGGCAGCTCCCAAGGGAGTTTCTGTGATCCAACCCGTCACACACTGTTATTTATATTGAGTATTATAATAGACTCTACAGACTGTAATAAGAAATCAGGATGCTATTGAGCTAGGTGCTATACCAGTGGTTCTCAAACCTTTGTACTGGTGACCCCTTTCACATACCAAGCCTCTGAGTGCAACCCCCCGCTTATAAATGAAAAACACTTTTTAATATATTTAACACCATTGTAAATCCTGGAGGCAAAGCGAGGTCTGGGGTGGAGGCTGACAGCTTGCAACCCTCCATGTAATAACCTCATGACCCCCTTGGGGGTCCCAACCCCCAGTTTGAGAACCCCTGTGCTATACCCACATGTAGTGAAAAAGACACTCTGTGCCCCAAAGAGCTTGCAATCTTGGTAACTAACAAGATGCATACATGGATGAAAGAATAAACAGATGGGGGCTGCGGCAAGGAGTCTCCACCACCTTGCCAGGCTCAGTGTTTCTTCCTCTGGTGGTGGAGGGGCCTGGAGCAAATCATTCCCACTCTGGAGAGTTTTTATTCCCCAGTCAGGTGTTATTTTGCAGTGTTTACAAGGTGGACCTCGGGGTAGGCCCAAGCAATACTCTTCAGCCAAACAAAAAGAAACAAATTCATAACACAAAAAGAGAATACTTCTCCCTGCCCCCTCTCCAAGGTGTTGCCTTGTAATGCTGGCCTTTGGGTGCTAGTCCTTTCCCAAACAGTCCATTAGTCCAGTTCCTTCTCCCGGAGGGAGAAGAGCAGCCTCCTCCCAGGAAACATCTTTTCTCCGTACTGCTCCTAGCCCTGCTGCAGCTTCTCTCTCACTAGAAAGGGGGACAGTTAAAGGTCACTGGCGACCCCTAACTGGACTCCAGTGTCCCTTGTTGACCTGAGCTTACCTCATTACAGGTCACAGGGAAAAGGGCCTTTCGCACTCTAGGACTGGTACCACCACTGTCTGGGAGCTGCTCGGCCTGACGTTGTCACAGGGCAAAGGGGAATGTGGATGGGGTAACAGGAGAGTCAGTAATGTGGGTATGATTTAGCACAGATTAGCTGTGCACACAATATAGCAACTTAGGCCCAGTCATGCAAGCCCTTATGTGTGTGCTCACTCTAGGCACGCGAGAAGCTGCACTGGAGCCAGTGGGACTACCTAGGGCTTTCCTCACTGCAGCGAAGCTTGACTCACTGCCATGGTGCCTCCTGCTGGTCGCCTCGGGAATTAGCTCTCCAGCATATGGAGCACCTCCTACTGGCTAGTGTCTCGCCTGCTGCTGGCCCCCTTGTCCCTCCCAGACCGCAGTGCCCTTTACCTTGGGGTGCTGCCCCAGCAGTACCCCATCACACTCTGGGTCTCCCCTCCTAGGGGAACCCCCAACCCTCTAACCCACCTTGCCTCAGCGGCTACTGCCAGTCATCATCTAGCCCCCACTCACTGGGGCAGACTGCAGTCTGTCATGGCCACTCATCACTGGCAAGGAGGTTGGACCAGCTGCCTCTACCTATCTCTGGGCTGCACCTCCCAGCCCCAGTACCTGCACTGGCCTTTACCAAGGCCTCAGCCTGGGGAGTTGCCAGGCTAGAGCTCCCCAGCTCCTCTGGCCTTTCCCCAGCCCTGCTCCACCCCAGGTACCCTTTTCTCCCCAGCAGCTAGATGCTTCTCTCTCCACAGCTAGAGAGAGAGTCTCAGCTCCTCCCTGAGCCCTTATAACAGGGCCAGGTGTGGCCTGATTTGAGTGTGGCCCCAGCTGTGGCTGCTTCCCCAATCAGCCTAGCCTTTTTTCTAGGAGTGGGGTAACTGCCTGCGACACTCACCAAACCCATGAATAAGCAAGCTCCAGTAACCTCCTGGTGCAACAGTCATGTAACTAACTACAGAAGGGGAGGCTGTATATTGAAATAACAGAGGGTGGGGGTCATTTTCAGAGAAGAAAGTTGGTCTGGTGGCTAGGGAGCAGCCTAGCACATGAGGTAAGAGGGGTTTAATTCCCTTTTTCACCACAGACTTCCTGTGTGACGTTGGGTAAGTCACTTTGCCCCTCAGTTCCCCTTCTGTAAAATGGGGATAATAGAGCTTCCCTACCAAGTGGGGTATTGTGAGGTGCTCAGATACTACAGTAATGAGGGTCACATCAGTACCTTAGATAGCATTGTTGATAAGTTGAAAGGCACCTTAGATGTTTTGCCTTCTGCTGATCTTTCTATTTTCCTAGCTGCTGCATTCTTCCATACGACTTCCCTTCAACTACACCATTCATTATGTCAGCCCTTGATGTGTGACTTTTCCTTCCTTTTGTGTTTCATTCAGTTTTGCTCCCTTGGTTTTCCACGGTGACTTCAATTACTGCTCAAGCCCATATACCTTTATGTCTGGAAGGGAACCTACCTTGCTTGTGAGGGAGATGTATGTTACCTGGTCTTCATTCAGGCAGACAAATAGTGCAGAATCACACATCATATTACCTTGTATCCATCTCAGTTATGTGATATTTGTAAGGGAATCTATGGACTTTTGGTCCAGACTCACCATCCTTTTCCTCTGAACTCCCTTGGGAACACAAGCTGGGATTGGCTGTCCTCTGTGCTAGGGTGATGTGTACACATGAAAAGGCAAACTCTGTGCCAAGTTACCTCAGCACCTCACATACTTTTGACTTCAGTGGAATTTGGATCAGGCTTTTAGTGAGAACCAATCAGACAGATGTATCTCAGTATGTCACAATTATTCATTTGAGAGGAGAAATTTTCACCAGTCAGCCAAAATAATAAAAACATTTTTGGCATGAGGACGTTTGTTTCACAGTAGAGAACTATTTATGCTGTATGTTGAATTAGACACTTTTGTTGTTATTTGGAATACTTCATGACATAGGACATGTATAAGTGGTTTCTACCTATGAGTTTGCAAAAGCAGCAATGAGTCCTGTGGCACCTTATAGACTAACAGACGTATTGGAGCATGAGCTTTCGTGGGTGAATACCCACTTCGTTGTATGCATGCATGAAAGCTCATGCTCCAATACGTCTGTTAGTCTATAAGGTGCCACAGGACTCTTTGCTGCTTTTGCAGATCCAGACTAACACGGCTACCCCTCTGATACTTGATACCTATGAGTTTGTGGAGGCAGTTTCTTTTAAAGGGATTACATCAGCTATGTCTTCACTTTGGAATTGGAAACACTAGAGATCAACTGAGAAAATAATATGATGTGCAACAATGAACTGATTAATAATGTTTTTGTTTATTGCATCTGTCAGTGGGTTCGGTACGGCCCATGGCAGATGGAGTCAGAGCACTATGGATCTTACTGAGCTAAGAAGGGACATGGTAGGTCAGAATGTAAATGAAAGACCCACTTTCAGATCTGGAGAGAGTGCTAAAAGCTACTAGAGGTATCATAATTTGAATGGAATATAGAGAAACCTTCCAAGATCAAAGCCATTAAGGACCCCACATCTCTACTATCAAGAGATCCAGCCATAACTTCAGGGTCTTGGATAAAATACAAGTGCTACCATTACATTCTGCTAATGAGAATTGCCCTGCAGATTTTGTTGACTACAGTATTCTTCTTCATTTCCTGCTTAGCTTTACTGAGACCCACCAAACAGAAGCTGCATGGGTGAAATGGACTCATATTCCGGAGTACCCTTGAAAGGATTAAAGTTGGTATAAACATGTGAAACAGGTCTAGTATTGCCATTATGTGTATTCAATCCTGCAGTCCTTATACCGAGGAAAAAGCTGAATAAAGACTTTGGGTTGTAACCCAATAACGTTACACATCAAGGGTTTGCTGGAGACTGTGAAAATGATTCTTCAAATTAGGTGTTGCAAAGGGATCATCTCTGGTACCCTCTTTGGGCTAGATGGTCACAGCCCTTGGATGTGATGAGGAATGTGATGGAAATGTCCTTCCCCACCACACACACATACACACTTATGCACCTGCTCAGATTTTGACTCCAGCCATGGAGAGAGCAAGAAAGCAGAGGGGGGGTGGTGGAGAAGAGTGGGAGGTGCCCAGCTCAACCTTCCCCGACTTGCTGGCTGGGTGCAGAGGCATGAATAAACAGCTCCACAGAAGGTGAAATAACTTACTCCCCTACCCCCGAGAAGGGGGAACAGGGAGGGAATTGTCTCACAGTTGTGTGTCAGGTGCAACACCTGCTGAGGTGGTGCAGTTTGCCCCTGGCTCTGGTATGTGCCCAAAGTCACAATCTAAACCTTTGAGAACAGAATCTGTGATACTAGTCGGTGTGGTCTAGCCTTTTCCCCATACCCTTTGTTTGTCTTGTCTATTTACCGCTAAACTCTTCAGGGCAGGGCAGGGCCTGTTTACTACTTTGTGTTTGCACAATGGGACGCCATTCTGGGTTGGTCCTGGGCTCTACTGTAATAAGCATGATTAATACTAGTGAGACGTTCGTAGGTTTGAATCTGACATGGAAACTGCTACCTCTCCCAAAATGCATCATGCTGCCAGCTGTCCACTCGGGTGTAACCCGGACATGGTGATACACACCATCTATTCTGCTCCTTCTGCTAGAACAATGCCAAAAACCTCAAGTTAAGTAAAAAGAAAGAGAAACAATGTCATTAGGCAGCCTTATAAACTTCAGCAGAAAAACAAAAACAAAAAAATACCTCCTCCAGCTCAGTGATGCAAACAGGAAGCAATTACCAGAAATGAATGTGTGTTCAGGACCACTTATTTCATTGAGAAGTAAAATGGGCCATATCCAACCCACCAAGCATACAGAATATATATCAAAAATTACCACTTGCCATTTTCGATTGTCCTCGTTGATGATAGCATGTGTCTGAACAGAAAGGTCATGCCCACTTGGGTGTGTTAGGTGTTCAGCTGGTAAAGCACATACAGGTAGTGAAAGTAACAGGGCATGAAGCAAGAATCAGAGATGATATCAGGCTCAGATTTCCTTGCCTTAATATCCTCAACTCTGAGCTCTTAAACTTTGCTTATCTTTGCTTATACTTTGTCATCTAGGGACAAAATTAGTCCTAGCAATATGAAAAATATATAGTTCCCCCTTATCAGGTGTGTTTACTTGGCAATGAAAGTTCTGGGAATGAGAGTAGCTCAGAGTTTATACTTTTCTTTATTTATATCGGAATAGAAGTACTTAGCTCTTAAATATAGCATTTCGTCTGTATATCTCAAAGTGCTTTACAAAGGAGGCTGGAATCATTATCTTCATTTTATAAATGGGGGAAACCAAAGCACAGCAACAGATGTGACTGGCCCAAGATTACACAGCAGGCCAGTGGCAGAGCCAGGAATTTAATCCAGGTCTCCTGTGTCCCGGTCCAGTGCTGTAACTACTAAGACACATTGGGGGTGAAGTTAGTGGCAACATTCTGATCAGGGATTGAGTATGGAAAATTTCATGTGGGGGCAGGTGAGAAATTAGGGAAATTGAGAAATCTACCTTTCCCGATAGGTGGTACCTGCTCTTCTTCAAAATATGTGGAAGACCAGAACTGTGTGATAATACAAGAACCTGGAGTTTGTGTAGGTTTCTCTCCCACAAATAAATGAGAAGTTTGAGGTCTGATGTTTGTGATGCAGTATGGTCTAGGGGATAGTTGCTGAATTAGGACAGGAGCCAGTCAAAACATTTAAACTATACATTTTCCTGACAAAATATGAGGTTCTGTAGGCATTGAAATTTTCATGGGAAAATGCTGATTTTTGATGACATTTTCTGATTTTTATAATGGGAAAATCCAAAATGAAATGTTCAGTTTCAAAATGTTGAAAATGTCAAAAATGCTGACTTTTCAATAAGATTACTTTCTAATTGATATGAAAATGTTTGGTTTCTATTAAAAATATCAACATTTTTCATGGTGACTTTGCCAAATCAGAACATTTTAGAACCTTTCATCCTGTGCCAGTTGTTGATACCTGAGCTTTCCATCCTGGTTTGGCTTAGTAACAAATGTCAAAATATCTAGAGTTACCAGATAGCAACTGTAAAAAAATGGAATGGGGGGTGGGGGGTAATAGGCGCCTATATAAGAAAAAGTCCCCAAAAATGGGACTGTCCCTTTAAAAATGGGACATCTGGTCACCCTAAATATATCAGAATTTCCCATGAAGTAGAAATTCTGTTTCTGAACACCACTAAATTAGAGACTGGGAGACCGGGCTAACCTCTGCATCTCTGCCACTCTCTGTTCACATCTCTATGGCTGTTTCTCCTCCTGTCCTTTCTCTGTCTTGCCAATGGGAGGCGCCAAGCTTAGGGGTGTGTGCTAAGCCCTGCCTCTCTCACGGAGATAGACACAGGGAGGTGTTTCTCTCTGCCTGGAATTCTCTGCTGCAAAGCCTCTCGTGGGCTTAGGTGTCTGTGCTGTTTCAGCAAGAGGCCAGGGAGAAGCAGGAGACCCTCCCTTGGAATGTTTAGCCCAGTGATTGGGGTACTGACCTGGGATGCAGATGTCCAGTTCAAGTCTCTCTTTCTCCTGAAGGAGAATAGGGATTTGAACAGGGATCTGCCACCTCTCAGATGCATGCCTTAGCCACTGGGCATAAGGATATTGTGACAGGGGAAAGGGGCAGCTTCCTCCCTCCCTCAGTTCAGTGGAAGCTGGACCAGGTTCTCCCACCACCTAGGTGAATGCTTGAACCACCAGGCTACAGAGTCACTCCTGCTTGCTCTCTCTCTGACCCAATGATTCTTTCATTATTTGTTCACAGTGGAACAGGCTTCAACAGGAGAGACCCCACCAGGATATCCCCTAGGCCAGTGATTGGAGCACTCACATTAGAGGTGGCAAATCCCTTTCTCCCCCTCAGATGGAGCAAGGACTTGAACCAGGGGTCTCCCCACCCCAGCTGAGTAGCCTGACCACTAGGTTAGAAGTTATGACGGACAGCCTCCTCCATCTTTGCCGTTTTGTAGTAGCTTACCTATGGGGCAGACCCAGTAGGTGAGGTCCGAGTACACTTACTGGGTCAAGTCCCACAGGTTGAGTTCAATGGAGGAACAAGGATTTTCTCACAGGATGTGAATTGCTTCAGGGGCTAGACATCAGGACACCTAGAGGACGGAAGCAGCGTGTATGCTCAGAGGCAGAAAGATAGGCACCCAGGGAATGCTTACAGCAAAAATGTAGGGCCGAGCGAGTTTAGGTACCTACAGGGTTTGGTGGCAGATGAATGGGGATTTTGTGAATCTCAGAGGGGCCCGATTCTGGGGTTTAAGTGCCTCAAATGGCATTTAGGCATTTAAGTCCCTTTGTGAATTGAGCCCTAAGAAACTTGCATCTCTCCTGCCCATGCTATACCTTTTTAGAAGATAAATAGAATAATTTACTCTCCAGTGATTCCATCTGGAACCTGAATGCTCCTTAGGAAAACTGGAGCGTCAAATTGCAGACTATTGCATTAAATACATCATGCATTTAATTATTATGATTTTGAAGTATCTTAAAGACTCAGCGTTCATGGGAGAGAGATAATCCTTTCTGAGGACTGACTCGATAAAAACAGTGCATCTGGTCTCAGATGTCTATGGGGAGGAAAGCTGAAGATTACTTGTTCTTTCTTCCACTTTATTTCTAGTTTTCTGAAACATGAGGCACAATAGAGACATACACCATGAAAAAAACTGAAAAGTGAATTAGGCATAAGGCATAAATTTGCCGCACAGGAGATTGCTCGTTAGTAAATTCAAGCATAAGAGAACTCAGAGAAAGGATTCGGTATCTACTGTAGAAATTGGGATAACATATGCAATTATTCAAGCTAGAATAAATACTATAGAATCTAACAGTTTTTGTGCTTTAAGGAATAACCTGGTGGTCATTTGCAATTCCGCATGATATAGTTCTGGATAGCTGTTTAAATTCCTTTTCATCTGATTTTACCTTCCTCCGAAGTTGTAGGCTGCTGCTGAAGGTAAGGCACCAAACTGGAGAGACAATTGATTTGGTCAGATATGGTAACTCCTTTGTTTCTGAAAGAACAATATGTAGAGTTCTAGTGAAATTCTGAGCAACTTTGAGCAACACTGACTCATGAGCACACTCTGCTGCTAAGAAAAAATTCAGGGAGCGTAGCGGTTCAAGGCCAACAATTGAAAATGGGTGCCATAACTCATCTTGGATCTCTATGAGGTCATTAATTCACCATTTGAAAGTGTTCCTCTGTGCTGCCTAGTGACTGGCAGGCAGGTCAATGAAGTTCTGCTGCTGCTTTTGGGTCCACTGAGATATTCACTTACAATATAGCAGCTGCTCCACAAGGATCTGTCATTGGGAAAAATTAAAATCGCAATAGCTGCAAATGGGGAGTGGAAATGAGGTGAAGGCCAATTTATTTCATTCTGATACTGGTAGGGCCTCCATTGTTCTGGGATGGGAGTATGATACCAGATACAAGTGCATGTCAGGTGATATCAGAGAGGGGAAATATTTTTCCACAAAATGCACAACTAGCCCATGGAACTCATTGCCACAAGATGTGATGAATGCCAAGAGCTTTGCCAGATTGAAAAAAGGACTGGATATTTATATGGATAACAAGTATATGTAGAAGTATAATAGCAAATATTACAAAAAAGAACTTTGGGATACAAATCCTCAGGCTTCGGGGCATAAACTGACCTCTAGCTACTGGAGGTTAGGAGGGAGCATTCTGTGATGTACCCCATAACTGCCAACTGCAGGATTTCTGCCTCTGAAGGAGCAGGTACTATCCATTACAACTAGGTGAAATTTGTTGCATAAAATTTTTGTCAGTGAAGAATGAAGATTTGGCAACACCAAAACACATTGTGAATGTTTTGTCAATTTAACCAAAATAGTTTTGGTTTAAAAAAAATATTTTTAAAAGGTTGAAATAAAAAAAATGTTTCATTTGAGGATGAACAAAATATTTGTTTTCAACATTTTGATTGACCAGGTTTCAAAACAGTTTTCTGTTTGACCCAAAATATTTTCCCCCCTGATTTTTCAGAATTGCCCACAAACCAAAGAATCCATTCTAGCTGCTGTTGGGGACAGGATGCTAGACTAGATTAACCCATTGCTCCATACTGATCTACTCCAGAATGGCAGTATTCTAATGTCTATGGTAGAATCCCAATTGTTCTTTCTGCCAAAGATAAACATCATTTACATCACTCCCAACCCTGTGCCTCTTAAGTGGTTCCTCCAGCTGTCATTCATATAATCTGCATGATGAAGGCTACACAGAAGTAAATTGCATTTGAAGGGTAACCCTTTTACCAACTGTGTGCAATCAGGAATTGCTGCAAGAAGGGTCTTTTTTACATAAATAAGAGAATTTGGAAGACGACATCCTTAGTTGATAAAAGAAGCAAAAAGGGGGTTGCTTTTATTGAAGATATAATGGTTCTTGGGCGTGGGTTTTGTTGTTGTTTGTTTGTTTTTACTTTTAAACATCAATCAACCATTAAGCTGGCTTTAAAATTTTACATTGACTTCCCTTTGGCAACAAGGACCATCTGCTCAGAAGGAAATCAATATGGAATGGATACACTGGGCATAAATTGATCCAAAATGGCTTCTCCAGTTGAAGAATGAAAACTTTCAGAAAGTTTCTATTGATAAGTGACACCAGCCCATTTACATCTCTGGACCAAGTGATTTTAAATCCAGAGGAAATAGCTAACCATGTGCCTTTGTCTGTAACAGTAAAAATAAAATGGATGCACTGTGCCATTAAAAGAGGGAAAGAAAGACATCTGAAGGAGGTAACTTACAAACGATGACAGATATGTTTTCATTGTTCCCTTGCTGTGTTTATACTGCTCTCGGCAAAGGTAAATGTGAAAGTAGACTTAATTAGATGAATAATATAACCATATCATGAAGAACCACAAAACAAGTCCATACTTGTCAAGAGAAATGTGAACTTATTTGTCCACTTCTGCAGTAAACTGATTCTTTAGAGAAGAGAATCATAATTATGCAAATTGCAGTTATCAGATTAATACTCCGCTCTGTGCAGTTCAAAGGCTAGGAAAGGAAGCTCCTCAGTAACAGCACATGCTAGGTTCCCAAGACCACTGCTGGAAACCACAGCCCGTGTTGAAATAAACCCTGTGTTTTCAAAGCAAATATCAGAAAATCTATTTACTTTGAATAAAGTAACACGGTGCATTTAAAATGAAAAGGAAAACACACAGTTGTTACAGTGTATATCAATAATAACTATGGGTCCTATTCTGTTACTCATACTGACACTGAGCAGTATCTTTTTAATGGTTAGCCTGATTGAAATCAAGGAACCTGTATACTTAGTAAGGTACTTATTAATGTGAGCAAGGGTGGCAGAATCTTGTCGAATGAGTCTATTTACAGCAAAATGTACTACGCAATGTTGTGAGGGTAATAATCCATCAGAACAATTTACCAAGGGTTGAGGTGGATTCTCCATCACTGGGAAATTTAAAATCAAGATTGGATGTTGTTCTAAAGCAGTTGTCCCCAAACTTTTTACCTCACCCTCACCCTTACCCGTGTCCATGCCCCCCACTCTCCAGAGCCGGAGCGGGGCCAGGCATGGGGCCACCGCTGGGGGTGAGGGTGGGAACAGAGCCTCCGCCGGGGGCCTCATCCGGCAGCTGGAGCCCCAGGGGTGGGGCTGGCAGCTGCGGCCAGGAGCAGATCCCCAGGTGTGGGGCTGGTAGCCAGATTGCCGGGCCTGGTCCCGGCAGCCATGGCTGGAAGCAAAGCCGCAGGCACAGGGATGACAGCCAGATCCTCGGGCACGGGGCTGGTAGCCAGGGCCTGGGCCAGGAGCAGAGCTGGGTGGCGCTCCCTCCCTGTTCCCCCCCGGGGGGTGGCCCGGGCGCCAACTGTGCCCCCCGAAAGTTCCTTTGTGTTACCCTAGGGTTGGAGACCATTGTTGTAAAGGATCTGCTCTAGTTCAAACAGAAACTATTTCGGGGAAGTCCTTTTGTACAGGAAGGTAGACTAGATGATCACAGTGGCCCCTTCTGGCATTAGAATCTATGGCTCAATGAATGTAAGGATGGCAGAGTCAGGACAACCGATTACATCAGGTCCACCAGTTGCAGAGAGGTTGCTTTGGAAGTGAGGTATTCCTCAGCGTGAGGAAAGGTAGCAGAATTTAGCCCCATACCATTAGAAATTTACACTTGAGTAACTGCTCTCATCAGAGGGTCTCCACATGTTATTAGTGGTGAGCAAATATTGCCAGCAGGAACAAACATGGTTTGCTGGAATACAGGAAGCTGCTTAGGCAGAAATGCCAGCATAAACTTCAAGGCCAAGCTGACTGGAAGCTGGGGCCTGAGCTACAAACAGGAGCTGAAAAGGAAATGAAAAAAAGCATGATGCTGCATCTTGCCATTTGCTTGGCAATATCTTCTTCATACAGATGCATCCATGTGCAAATTCTTTTGTCATAACAAGGCAAGTGTTTCAGTGCCGTGCTGGGCTGTGGTTTTTTATTTATTGTTAATTAATTAATTTAGATGCATATATCACCCACTGCTCTGGCATGTGCTATGTCTCTCTTCTAGTTATAGGGGCCATATAGGAGGAGAAGAACCTATTACAGACAGTTGCTAAGAGACTTAGGCCCAAATTGTTCAAAGGAATTTAGACACCTAACACCCATTAATTTTAATCTTTCCACAGACATTAATGAACTTTGGATCAGGTCCTAAGTGTGTGGAGCGGCAGATGTTCTTAGGTAAGGGTGTTACATCAGAGTTCAAAGGGTCACTCATCACATGGCAATGCAGGGTTCTGAATGCTGATCAGAACCGTGAGTTGCCTGCTGCAGCCAGGAATAGGCTCTGTGTGCTGTCAGATGATGTACAATTATAAATAAGGAGACATATTTGTTTCTCACCAGGCCTCCTTGTATTAATAGGGAGAATAACACACTTGGTACTGAAGTTCCTTGGTTCAATCCATGCAAAGATGATGGAGGAATCATCACATATACAAAAAATCAGCTAGCCAAGGCTGCAAGCAACTTTGCCATATATTTAAAAAAAAATACAGTCAACAAAAATAACTGCAGCAGTCTTCCCAAAACTAGGACAAATAAATCCTATATCTTTCAGTGACTTGTTATAGCCAAATAGTTCTACAGTGCCTGGAGGCTGTGTTTTACTTCACCTACAGTAAACAGAGTTCTACCCAAATTTCATAGTGGCAAATCTGCCTCCACTCCTCACCATGAAATTCAGCTAAAGAGTCTTTTGATTCCTTTGGTTATAGGGAAAAAATGAGGGGGCGGAAGTGTCACAGGGTGACTCTGGCCTTTTAAGGCAGAGGCCAGTGTACCTGTAACTCATCAGCCACTGCCTATGTGAGATTAAAAAGAGGCATCTGGGCCATAAAAATGGGGAGAGGCTGGTGACTATGGAGGGTCTGTCAGGAAAAGGGCAGGTGAGAGCTGCCTGGGAGTGAGAGATGGGCAGGTGATAACTGCCAAAGACCAGGGTACCGTAGGAGGTACCTGAAAGAAGTTGTAGGTGGTTCCTGGGGGAAGGTGAAGGCAGGAGAGCAGCAAGAGGTGTTTCCCAGCTGACCTCCCAAAGTCAGAGTGTTAGGGGCAGGAGGCTGGAGGGGTTACCCATTGACATCTCCATGATGGACAGCTGGAGCCAGAGGGCCGGAGAGTACTGAGGAAGTGAGGGATGATCCTCTTGTGAGGAGGAACAACCAGCAGAGAGTCTGTGGGGATTCCCACTGCGAAGAGCAGAGTTGCACTCCCGCTGGAAGGGCTGGGTGGGCTGTCCCGGCAGAAGGACAGGAGAGGACTGATTAAGAGGGCAGGTGGGGTGGAAGATTCCAGAGCATGTTATGAGGGGCATCAAGGGACTAGATGTTTTGTGACTTTAAGGAGTACAGGCACTGGGGTGATAAATGGACTAGGTTTGGGGACTTTAGTGTTGGACTATTCTGACAATGTTTTGTAATAAACTGGCCTCATGGAGGGGTCTTACTGAGGCAAGAAAGCATGTGTGGAGTTGGTTGGGACTCTAAAGGAGGGAAACTGAGGTAGACATGCCTGTTCTGTTGCAGCCACTGGAGGGCGCTCCACATAGGGCTACCCTGTGTTGGGATTTCTTCAGATCCATATTTTATTTTTGTGGAAACAAAATCCCACCTCCGTGAAAACTAGTAGGTGCTGGCTATTTTTATGTATTGATTTGACACGAGATAGCCTGTTCTTGGGCAGCCTATAACCTATTTTTGAACAAAATAAATCAGGAGCCTTAAAACACTGGAGAGTTGGAGGAGAGGTGTCACCATCTGTCTTCTGTTTTAAATCACCTCCTTTGTTGAACTCTACAGTAGTTAAAGTCAAAGGTTTCCACTGGAAAAAAAAATCTTTACCTAATACTGTCTTTTAGCACCAGTCTCCATAGTGATGCCTGGGTTTAGGTTGGTTACTGGAACTGCATACTTTAGGTGATCGAAGCTGTGTTATACAGCACTACTGAGCAATGCATTCATTCTCAAGCATTATCTGTTCCTCTCTCTAAATTTTCCCCACTATCCTTTTATATTTCTGTCGGCTGCAGAGTAAATGGACGCCTGGTAATAGGACTTGCTGAAATAGGACGTCCGGTGAACTCTGTAGAAAGACAGGTTTTCAAATGAATTGTTTTTCCATTAGACGTGGGTTTTTTTCTTCTTATCTTTGTGGGTTTTTTTTAAATTTTGACAAAAGTTTTGGCTAACAGCAACAAAGCAGCCCCTGAGGTTAGAGTCTTATAGAGGCATTTGGAGACCTCAGTTGAGAATGCAGCACCACTGCGCTAGGTACTGTACAAACACACAGTGATAGACTGTCCCTGTCCTGGTGAATTTATAGTCCAACAGACAAAGCAGACAAAAAGTGGCAATTCTACCCCCAGCTTAATAGAAAAGAGAGACAAAGGAGGGAGAAACCATGTCCTTTATAGATGGAGAAGTGAGGCATACATTATTAAAGTGACTTCCCCATGGTCACACAGGGATTCTGTGTCAGAGCCAGACCCTAGATCTCCAGCAGCTTAACCACAAGACTATCCTGCCTGGCTTCTGAACAACTTGACACTTACATGAGTTTGCAATGCCTCTGATCCTCTCTCCAAATCATTTCTTATTGAAAACTGTATTTTATTTTCATTTTCCTTTGCCACTCCTTTCCCTACTTGGAGATTTTTTGATGCTCTGCTCACCGGCTGCACAATCAGCCGTAAGGACGGAAAGAAGCAAAAAAAAGTGATTACACATACATTCTACGCGCGCCCTCACTCCAAGCCGAAATTATCCTGTTCAGTGAGGCACAGGTGGTGATTTTCCTAACTTGATTTGGTCATTAAAAATCCTCTAGTTGCTTCAATACTTTCTCCCCGAGGCCCCCATCAGCACTCTCCTCTCCAGTGATTAGAATACAGCCGACTGGCCTTCTGAACTTATTACAACCCTTTTTCTAATGATCTCATAATGACTGCCAGCCTGAGCCGAGCAACCTGACAGATAATGATGTCAATTATGCAAAACAGAAATGATGGCTTCAAACCTAATATACTGTATTTGCACCCAGGAAGGAAAAAAAAGGCTTATTTATAGTTTCACTTATTAACTGTGTCATATTTAAAAACATTGGTAAAAGTTAATAAAGGAGGGGGGAAAATACGTAAAAAGGTATTGGTAGCAGGGCCCTGGATGAAGTGCTCCCAATGCCTCAGATGCTTAAAGGAGGTTTTTCATAAATTTTTCGTAGTATGTAGCACCTCTGCTGCTCCAGGGGGAATTCACAATTTCACTCACTGCTTTTCTGATTGGGATCCTGTAGGAATTGCTAAATATTTCAGAGAGGCAAAGGGCCAGCGGTCATGCATTTGGTTTCAAGGCATAAGTATTCTTAACAGTACTTAGTGAGCTGCTAATCCACTGAGGGGCTTTGGGAGGGTGTTTATTTTTCTGAAGCCTCATGACACTTGGCGTTTTCAGCTTTCTCAGGACTGTGAACAGTTTCTTCAGCTCCGCACAAAGTTTTAACCCCCTCCCAGCCCAGATGAGTTTCAGCTTGAGTTTTTGGTTTAAATATATGCAAGATCTCAAAGAGAAACAAATGCAAACTGTTTAGCTTTCAGTGCAGAATTTGAAAATGGCCCACTTTTGATTGTCCTACCCACTGGCCACACTGCTTTAAAAAAAATGAAACAAAACAAAAGGCCTTGTTTTGAGTTTGCAAACAAAACCCTTACCCAGGTGCATTTTCTCTCCCCAGACAGAAAGTTCCTATTTAGATCTCTGCATATCCTGGGTTCTCTACGCACCTGAAGTCCCACTGAAGTCAATGTAGCTGCACAAAGTAAGCAGGCTTGGGCCCATGGTTGTATGTGGTGCTTTACAGGCTAAAAGTGAGAGCAAGCTCTACCGAGGAACTGAAGTTTAATATAAACAAACAACACAATGGGTGGAGAAAGCAGCAAGCCCGGCAAGGGATAAAGGGAAGAGATGCAAGCAGTGAGGGGGCGGAAACATGCTGGGGGAGCCTTTTATTTTTATTTTAAGTATCAGAGGGGAAGCTGTGTTAGTCTGGATCTGTAGAAGCAGCAAAGAGTCCTGTGGCACCTTATAGACTAACAGACGTTTTGGATCATGAGCTTTCGTGGGTGAATACCCACTTCGTCGGATGCATGCATCCGATGAAGTGGGTATTAACCCACGAAAGCTCATGCTCCAAAATGTCTGTTAGTCTATAAGGTGCCACAAGACTTTTTGCTATTTTTATTTTAGATATTTCAGGAATTGTGCGGGAACAAATTCAGTCCTGGCAAAGGCAGATGCAACTTCCATTGGGATTTAAACCTGCTGATGCCCTGTCTGAGTCTGACTCTGGATAGTAATCCTCCAGATGAACATGTCACACCGGCCTTTATAAATTAAAACGACTGTGGCCATAAGCGGGAGAGAGCGCCTGGAATCAATAGGACTGATTGCATAGTAAGGTACTGCTCTGTAGACCTGATCCATTACTCACTGAAATCAATGGAAAGACTCCTGTTGACTTCATTGGGCATTAGATCAAGCCATTTGTGAATAAAGGTGGCAGAGACATGCTCTAACGTGTCATAAAGCTCGTAAAAGGTGGGAGGCAGAACCTTTTCCAAGGGTGAAGAATGAACTCTCCCAGGAACTCAAAACTACCACAAACCTCACTATTTTCCTCTCCAAATGCAAGGCACGTTGCATTGACCTGCCTTCTCTAACACAAACACATAGCAACCAGTATATTTAATATAACTCCCATTTCCTCTTCCCCCAAAATCCAAACCAAGACATTCCACTTCACATGCTTCTCCTCTGGGCAGAGGATGAGAGAACAAACCACATATGAAAAATGTGTAGTTATGTTGCTTAATGCACAGTTGGAAGAGGCACAGATATTACAGTGAGGAGTGCAGTATAAAAACCTACATGGAATAGACTAGAATAGAAGAGAATTTTGGCTTTATTATTTTCCCCACAATATGAAAAACAAACAAACAGGTGCTTTTATCCTGACTCCAGGACCAAGAAAGCCTTAACAAAATCAATGTACTAACCCTTTGCTTTACTAGTAATGCACTTTTTCAGCTAGACATTTGATTGCCCTGAAGAGAGATGCTGCTTATAGCAGCATTTTAAGTGTAACTGCAAAGATCTTGCACCTCCCAGCAGAGAGAGATGGCAAGAAACCTGATGGAGGGTGGAATCATAGAAAGCAGAACAAGAAAAAAATCCATTGCTATCTAATCGCCAGTTCAGGGTTGTTCCCTACATTATATACAATACTTTGATCAACCCAGGTTTAAGAAACCCAGATGAGGTGGTTTCCATCATAGACAATCATCAGTTTGGATAGATTTTTTTCTTGCTCTTGAGCCTAACTTCTCCTCACCTCAGCTTCATACTATTTTGCCCTTAATACTATTTTGGTTGTTTTTTCCACGGTGTTCAGAACCTTCTAACACATTGAGATGTTTATCGGGCAATGAAGCAGTGTAATGCGGTAAAAAGGACTTTGGGACTGGGAGCTGGACACTTGCATGACTGGCTCTGCCTTGCTGGGTGAATGTGGGCATGTCACATAACCTCTCCATGCCTCCATTTCATTATTTGTAAAGTGGGAAAGGGAATACTTTACCATCTTTGTACACTTCTCTGAGATCTCTGGATGGAAAGTGCTGTATAAGTCTCAAGTATCATTTAGCCAAACTATATAGTTAGTTCAGTCTATCTTCCTTTATAAATCAGTCCCTCCAGATCCTTAATCATTTGTTGTTTTTCTCCAAATTCTACTGTGTTGACAATTTTCTGGTACTGAGGTGCCCAGCAATGAGCACAGGATTCTATTTGTCTTTTGACTATTGATGCTTAGATTGACTATCAACTTCCCGTTCCATGTCGCTAGGTCTGCAGCCCATAATTTCATTGCCTTTTTTGTTCTATCATATTGTATGCTCATGTCTAATCTGCTGCACATTACCATCTCTAGGACTCTTACTACAGTGAGTAACCCGACTCATAATAGTCTTGTTGGGGTTCCTATTCTTTACTCCAGTGCATTTTCTATGTATTTGCAGATCTCTGATTATCAAGAAGCAACTAACCATTGCAGAGATTAATGCAATTTGACAATTACATCAGTCGAATATAGTGAAGAGATATTGAAAATCTGACAACTACAATAGCACCAGAATGACAAGGTATGGAGTGTACGGTAACTATAGTAGAACCAGAAAGTCTTAGGGAACTAGATATCTAATTTCTGTTTAGTGTTTAATTAAATAGCTTGATATTAACACCCCTTGCTGGGGGGTGGGGGGTGGAAAGGGAGAATTGACATTGTAGAGAGTAAGTACGACCAAGGATATATCGGTAACACCAACATTTTTATTTTCTCTACATGCAGTTACATCGTCGTTTGATGGACAGCGGAATTACTCATTCTCTCCAGAGAGAAAGCTATATAGCAAGAGTTATTAAAGAGTAGCAGGGGAAAGGGATATTACACATTGAATGTGTCCGACATTCGGATATTGTTGGGGGGGAAGGAGAGCAAAACCTGTGCTTCCAGCGGCGATAACTTGCCCGTGCAGCCACTCCGGCCACTCCTTTTCATATTTTATTTCCAACTGGGATACTTTTTTCTTTATCAAGGCTACAGAAAGGGATTATTTCTCTCACAAGCCATCAGTTCTATCAGGTTTAGGAGCAGCCTGATCCCTCTCAGGGAACATTACCGGTTGCTAACAGTTGTTTTTCATATTGCTTAAAACTTACTTACTATTAATATTAAATTGGCACTGCAGTAGCACCAAGAACTCCCATCCTGCTAGGTGCTGTACGACCATTTTGCAAAGTCACAAAGCCAACCTTATAGATTTTGCAGTCTCCATGTAAGACAAAAGGTGGGTGTGTTACCCGGGGTTCTTTCAACCCAAAGCTCTTGGTAACTTTACTCTGTGCGAGGAGGTGTCAGGAAATAAATCAGGGGAGACACGGCCGTCCGACCGATAGATGGCTGGCACAAACAGGACAACACAAGAGTGCTTTCACTTAAAGTTAAACTTTACTTAGTCTCAAGCACTTACACACGTCTGCAACAAGTTAGAAAAACACCCCCAACCCTTGATCATTACCAAAGCTGAGTGTGGCTTTCGAGTGATACAGCGGCAGCCCGTCTGCCGCTGGGGAACACAAGATGCATCTAGAGGGAGAGGTTAGTCCCGAAACGAGTCCCACTGTCTCAAGCTTTTTCCCCTTATTTATACATTAGTAATTAAAGAAACCTTGTTAAGTCAGCAGTTTCAAGCAAGAGGTTCCTTCTGATTATTGATTAACCAGGTGTGGGTTTTTCCAGAGCTTGCAGCCTTGAGACCTCAATAGACATTCCTACTCTTTGAAAATGCATGTATCAGCAAATTTAACCCAATTATTATCAGGAAGGATGTGGGGTCAAGCTGCCCTTTCGGTGGCACCCAAAACCCCCCTCCCCTCCTGCCTTGGTCAAGCTGAGACTTGCTTTTAACAGCTTGCTGACTAGGCTGTCTTTAACAATAAGCCATAGTGGTTTCAGGCACTTTACTGGTTTGTCAAAGTCTCCCCGTACAGGTGTGCCAAACAGAGGGTGGGAGCACAAGGGAATGGGGAGACAGTGATGACCAGCCAGGCTAAGTTTATGTCAGGGAGGTCATGGAAGTTGCCTGAATTCCAGAGACCTCCATGACATTCTCTACTTCAGCCCCAGGGGTTGCAGGACTCTGGAGCTGGCAGCCAGCGGGGCCCTGGCAGGGTTCCAGCGACAGGCGACAGCAGCCACAGTTGCAGTGACAGGTGACAGACTTCTGAGGGGGCCCTCCTCAGGGTTTCAGCGACAGGCAACAGCCTCGTGCGGGGGAATGGGAAGGGGAGGAGGGGAACACCTCAGGCGAGTGGCTGGGGGTGTCCCATTTTCTCTTTGAGAAATATGGTCACCCTGCAGGTCTCAGCTGCCATGGGGGGGAGGGAGGGCAGCTCCCCTACAGCTTCCAGCTGCCGCAGGGAGGGGGGAAATGGACCCCACAGCTCCCAGTCACCACAGTGGCAGGGGAACCCATGGAGCTGCAGCAGCAGAAGTCACAGACGGCTCACAGCTACTGAGAATTTTTGTTTATTGCCCGTGACTTGTCCATGGCTTTTACTAAAAATAACAATGACAAAATCTTAGTCTTAGTGATCAGTGTAATAAGCACCAGCCACAGCACACCAGCTGCCTATGCATAGGTGAGAGTTTTATAGATGACAGAGAGGAATTTAAGGAGAGATATGAAGAAGGGATCAAGCTTGTTCTGTGTTGCCAAGTCACATGACAGTGGGAGAAGGGCATAGGGAAACCTTCCCATCAGCTACACAATGGGAAGTCAGGATTCCTACCTAGAGCTCAACAGATACCCTGAGAAAGTGACTGGCTAATGTACCATAGCCACAAGAGGGGGCATGGGTTGCTGGCTAAGGGGCAGGGTGAGTTGACTTCAGTGGGAGTTGTGCGTGCTCAGCATTTCTCAGACAGAGAGGATTTATCCCTATAGGGCAGTAAAAGTTAGCAAATACCTTTCCCAGCAGAAACCTCAAATGTCTGGATTTCCATGCTCCTTTCCTCTGAAAGATACAATGCTGCATTCAGAAGGCACTTGTATGATTTGAGCCTTTGATCATTAAAGGAGCCCCTCACTCAAAGGGCCACTTTGGCCTGGCATGCTGAGGACTTTGTGACCCGAGAATCTGCTGCCTGATTTTGGAGACTTATGAACATAAAGGAGCATCTCAGATTTCATCTAAAAAGTGGGGATATATGTTTGCACAGCTCCCAGCACAAGGGGTCCCGATCCTCACTGGGGCTCTGGCTGCTATTATTCTACATGTCTCACCCTACAGGCTCCCAGGCTGATCTCTGGGACTGGGAAGCTAGTTCCTCAGTTCTGGGTCGGCCTTGATATAATTTATGGCTGAGAGGGGCAGTGTCCCTTTGTCTGAAGTAGGTGACACCACAAGATTTCTCCCTCCCTGCCTGCTTACAGCTAATCCAGCTCCAGTCCTGAGCCACTCATGTGAGTCTGGCCATAGCTAGGGGCAGCTCATTAGCATGGAAGAGAACCTAGTCTAGATGAGTGACAACAAGGGACTGTTGGATTGTGACTCCTGCTGTGACACTAACTCTCTGGGACAAGTCATCCTCACAGGGGTGACAATGGTGACAGTTAATTAGTTGATGTTGCTAAGGAAGTGCTAAAATTAACCAGAACGTGGACACAAAATTGGCCAGTGGCAGGTGACTCAGCCACTGGACAGCCATCACTGGCAAACCTTCCTATAGACATTAGAAATTACGCTTAGAGACCAGGACAAGCAGTTGAGCACTGTATCTCCAGCAGCGGGCGGCTGATGGTGGCCTGGAGAGCCCTGCCCTGTCATAATCCTTCTATAGATCCTGAGGCTGGGGCTGCTCATAGTGAGTGACTGTGGCTGAAAAGAGCTAGCAACATTTGGGGACGGAGTACTTATATAACTGTTTTTCACCCCTAGATGCTAAAGCTGGCTCTCAGCCGACCCACCTCTTTTGCCCTCTCATTCCTCAGAAGGAACAATGCCTTTCTCTATATTCCCACCTAGGGATTTTCGTAACCTTTGTCTTTCTTTTCACACAACTGCCTTTTTATACTTAGAGGCACTGAACTTCAGTTGGTCCCTCATTGCAGCCTAAATATAGATCAGCGTTGTCTGTGAACTGTCCAGAAACATCAGGGTTCAGAATGGAGGCTAATTTGCGCCTTCTTTCAGGCAACATCTCTCATCCCTATCCCACTACATCTTTACACTCTTGCAAATCACTATGTTCTTCGAAGGGAAATCTCAATGACTCCAATAAGAGTGTGAAGAAACAACCCCCCCCCAATACAAAATTTTATAAGCTGTGAATAGTTAGCAGTGGCAGTAGGAAATGTGTTAGATAAATGGATCCTTCCGTTAAAAGAAATAATATATAGTTTACTGCATCTATGAATTAGCTGCCTAATGTTAACTTATGCAGGTAAATGTTGCATAAAACAGAATGATGTACATTAGGGCTCCTATTCAGCCTGTTAGCCAGGGGTCTTCTTCATAGCAGGATGGCTCATACATAATGGATCCAGATTGAATACATGCATATGAAATGCAAGGATAAAGATTTAGGGTCCCTTAGCTGGTATTAACTAGCGTAGCTCCACTGAAGTCAATGGAATGCGCAGATCCGGCCCCTTGATGGAAGAATAACTAATGCCTTACTATGACCTATTGTTTTGCAGCCAGTGATCATTTGTGCCCTCCAAGTGGCCGTTACACCTACCTCTTTGCCTCTGCCCATTTGGAGACCTCCTTCCTTCTAGATTCCCAGGAGGTATGTGACTGGAAAGCCAAACCCTGTGAGCACTTCATGCCTACCTAATCTTCTAGCACCTGAGCCTACCATTCCTTGGAAATTCAGGGCCATATTGTGCCACTGGAGACTTCTGCTTAAACACTGATGATAATCTATGTCCCATGGTGAAGTTCATCTCATGGAGTTTTCCTGTCCTCCTGTGCCCTTAGAGAAGGGGATACTCTATTCCTTAATAACTCTGCTTGTTTGATATTTTGTTACTCTCAGTTCCTATGGAACAAGTCTTGCTTCCAACTTACATCTTCTATTGTTATTATTTTTATTAAGTTATCCACTCTCTCAGCAATTTATTGTAGCTAAATATGATGTAATTCAATTACTATGGTGAAAAAAAATAAGACTAAGGCAATCAGTAACTTGATACTAAATTACTAGAAACTACTAAATCTTGCTAAAAATTACAGACTTGTTTTACTATTCCGAAGATATTAAGGCTCTGATTCAGCACAGGGTTTAAGTTCATGCATAACTTTCAGCTCAGAGAAGTCCCATTGAGCTCAAAAGGTTAACGGTATGTACATGCTTAAGTACGTTGATGGATTAGGGTCCACATTTCCTAATTGTAAGTTATTATAAGTACATTATTTCTTTGGGTGAGAGGCCAAGGACCAAATGAGCCATGGAAACTGACCTAGCGTGTCCCCTTCAGAAATGATTCCTTCAGAACTCATTCTTCAGGTACATTCATGAGGCGATTCAGGGGAAGCTTGCAATGCTCCTCTATCTGTGCTGTACCTCCTGTGAGAATAACTAGAGGACTTCAGGCTTCAGGGCTGTCACACTGAACCTTTCACTGGCATGAAACTGACTTTAAAACAAAAAGGATTTTTTTTTCTTTTGTCTCCAACAAAGGGGACTTGAGTGTTTCATTCGTGATTCATAAAGAAAGTTTGTGCCTCAAGTGATAAAAAAAAGTCAAGGTTGCTGAGATATCATTTGCTTTTTATTTCATCTTTTTAGCATCTGGGAATCGAGGTGTCTTTGCCAAATGCACAAGGGCAGAGGTGAAGTGAAAATGCAGGGGGGGGGGTTGGAAAGCAAATGAGGGCTGGGGGAATCAGTCAGAGAGGAGGAAAAATTGCAGAATGGATCCCTTGCAAGCTGTGACATTCAGCTCTAAAATACACATCTCAAAATACTTTTTACTAACTTGTGCTAATGTACCGGTCCCTACTGTTACTTTGTCCTTCCACCATCCCCCCAGTTTGCCTATTTATTCACCTATTGACTATTGTCTAGATCCTAGTTTGTGACCTCTCTGGGGTGTGGTCCCAATTCAGGAAAATACTTCAACACACGTTATTTTTTTTTGCTTTAGATATGATTGGCTTCAATGGAACTTAAACACATGCTTAAAATTAACAGGCCGGTCTTTAGTATTTGTTTGTAAGGTGCACAGTATATTTTTCATTTCTTTTGAAGATTTTTTTGTTGGAAATACTCACCAGCAGCCCTACCAGGGGTAGAGGAACCTGGGTAAAGAGTTTCGAGGAGGCACCATGTGCTGTGTGCTCATGGCTGCAGTGCCTGCTGCAGTTGCAACACTTCTATAAATAGTTCTTGTAATAAAGACCTATTTTTAGTTTTAGAAACATGGAACCCTTTCATGTTATTACCCAGCACGTGATACTTGAAACAAAGACAAGGGACCAGATCCTTAGCTGCTGTAAATCAAGATAGCTCCATTGAATTCATCCTATGACTAGTATCTGGCCCATGTTTTGCACAAAGCTCTGCAAAACAAAAAAGCTGCATGTGGTCCAGCTTTTCTGCTTACCCGCAGAAAGCAAGAAGCACTGGAAATCTCACAAGTGATTGCCCCAAGATCTTCATACCAAACCAGTTCAGCTAAACTTCAGTTTAATAACTAAGTATTGGAATTCGTCAAAATGAACCCAAGCTTTCGGGGCTCACCTAATACCTTTATCTTTCAGATGCCACAAATCATGGAACGGGTTGCTTCCAGAAATGGAATGATGGCCCTGCTTCCAGTATTGCCACTTCCACGTCATCATGTAATGAAGCGTTACAGTCTTTAATGGCTGAGCTGAGCTGTAGCTAATAAGCCCAGTTATAGCCTGGTGATTTGTCCTGACATATTGAGAGTGAGCATCTGACGTTGTCTGTCAAGCTTCATTTACAATGAAAAGGAGTCAATGACTCCTCTCTAGTTTCCATCCCAGACTATGAGGATGGCGTCCACCTGCTGACCACACTGCCTGTCCCTAGGGATGGTCACAATTATTTCTATAATCCCTTTCCTGATTCAGTCTGACATGGCGCCCACACCTTCCTCTTTAAAATAAACCTCTTTCAAATAAAGTTTAGGTATTGGATCACACACACACACTCTCACACAAGCATGAGCTATCTGTCAACTGAAATTTGTAAACACTAACAATAACTAACAAAAGAATATTTGAATTCCCAAGCTGCATAGTTAAATTCACCGTTCCATCACCCTGCTTTCCATTGACTCTATCCACTTGCCTTTCTTTGTACATTTTCTGTTCACATCAGAAGGTCCTTTGTTAATAATTACTAATTAGGAGGGTGTACTAATGCATTAGTAGTAGAAATAAATAGATCTTGAAAGTTTTCCATTGAAACTATTTTTTTGACAGAATTGGGTTTTCAGCTAAATGCCAAGTTTCATGGAAAATTTTCATGTCTACTTTCCTAGAAACATTACGAGTTTTCAGCAAAATAAATAAATAAAATAACTGAAGTCTATTTGCCAAACAGCCGTAGTATTCTATCACTAATATTGCAATGATTTATTTTCATAGCTAACCAATAATAATCACTGGTGTGGGGGTTTTTTTGGACAAAAGGGTCTATATGAACTAAAGAATCTGCAGACATTTGTGGTTTTTCCCCTAATTTGATTTTTAAGTCACACATCAGCAGGCTGACTCCCAACTCTCATGTTCCCTCAATGTTTTGGTTTTTATTTCTCAAATATTGTTATCTTCACCATTCTTTGGAGGTAAGGGGTTTTGCAGTTGTAACATGTGCGTACAGCCCAGTGGTTTGTTTGCAGTGACCTGTGCAAATCTAGTTGATTGGTTATGACCTGAATGAATTTGCACACCCTGTAAATGTAGCTTTGAGTTAAACCCAAAGTCTCAAAGCAAGGCTCAGCCAAAACAACCAACATTCTGCCCAGGTTTTGAGCTGAAGTCATGCAAAACCACCCACAATAATACTTTGGCCCAGATTCACTTGAAACCTGGCCCAGGCACACACATGACTCTGCTGAGATTTACTCCAAAGCTTTGTGGATCCAGGGTGAACTTGGCCCTAAGTTTTAATCAAAACAGGAAATCTGGCAAAGCTTTGCCTCTAATTTTGCGTTTGATTGTGAAAATTGTGCACGATTCTAACCTCCTCCATTTGCTTCCTTTTCTTATAGCTCTTTTGTTCTGAATTACTGTAACATGCACACTATTTCCACCTTCCTCTCCCTCGTCTTCCTCGCCTTTGTGCTATAAACAGAAGCTATGTCAAGACAGACTTCTCTCTATGTCTTCTAAGTTGTTTAGAGACCACCTATTACTTCTAAAATAATTGAATATTCTCATCTGGACTTACCTAGTAGAACAGCTGTTTTTGTATCATGCAGGTGATGAGCCAATTCCTGGCTTAAAGGTAATATACAAGTTACACACTTACACCAAGTCTAGCCACTGGATGGAGATGCTACTAATTGGTTAAACTGGGTTACATGTTTGGCCATCAGCTGAGCACACATTACAAATCATTTTATAGTACTGAAGAGACGCTGCCCATGTACCGAGTCCAGGAATAATTTTGTGTGGAGGCTCAGATAGAAATTCTGATATGGACAATATGGCTTTTCCTCAGTCACCCTGATAAAACTGCTATATCCCGTAAATGTGCTTTGCTGGATTAGGCTAAAATGAGTAAGATGGCCTCCCATTGAAAGTAGGAGTTTAAAAATAGATCTAAATTTAAGTACTTAAAATTTCCAATATGAAAATTCAATGATAATCACCTTCTATGGCATAAAACTACAGGGGCTGATTAAGTTTGACATTGGCAAGAATTGTAACAAGACATTACCAAGCAAAATAGCAGGCTAAAACTCAACTAGTCAGCTTCTACCACATTAAGAGTCTAATAAGCTGCTAATAACACTCTAGCAAGAATAGGAGAGCATTTCTTCAGTTGGATGTTTTAACAGGAATTTTAAACAGGTGGAAAAGGGAAGAAATGCACCTTACAAGACTAGCCAGAGGCTGAGCTAGATTAGAAAAATAAAGGTCTGGTGGGATCCACCCATGCGGTGCTTTGCTACAGCTCCAGCTGATGCCGTTTCAAGTAGTTTCCATGGCTTCCTATGAAATGGTGATGATTCAGAGTGAATGATTGCATCAAATGGAGTGACGATCTATAGGAATTATTGGTAATAAGTTTCAAGGGATGCTGAAAACGGGATGATAACGGTTAGCATTCTCCTCATCCCCTGCTGGGGAGCAGTTCCTTTGCATGGTGAGTTACTTCTGGGAAGTACAAGAGAACAACAGAACTGCCTTGTTATTTTCTTACTCTGTGCGCATCATTATTTTATAATAAACTTCAGTCAGACGGCATGATTCCTGCAAGCTTATTAGTCAGAGAACCTGCTTTGACTTGCCCAGTTGCAATAAGATTTTCAAATCAATTATAAATCCCCATTCCCTTGTGAGGTGCCTTAAACTAATATTGTACACAGGACTGCATTAATTTATCACAATAACCAACGCACATGCTGTAAGCATATCTTGACTGCCAGTCACAAGAGTTGCAGAAGATTGAAAGGAGAAGCAGCAGGTTTATAGTTGTTTTGCCAGTTATATCATTGGTTCCTTCGAGAATAACAATACTCTGCATATGTGTAGTGCTTTTCAACCATAGATCCCACAGGACTTTTGAAAGGGGGGTAGGTATCGTCGCCTCCATTTTGGAGAATAATTGAGACAGAGGGAGGTAGGTTGCATACAGATACATGGGAATCCATCCCCCTCTTCACACACCTTCACAAAAGCCACTGATGACAACAGCAGTCTTGGACAGTGCACCGTGATGGAAAGATTCTAACTTCAATGGCAGTGTTAGACTAATGACAGGTGTGGAGGGATGGGGTGAGGTTAGAGATATGGACACACACACACTGGGTACTAAAACCAGAGTGGATAAGTCATCACTTTACACCCTGTTAAAACAAAGGCTGATGAGGAAGGCTATTCTGGTTGTGAAAGCATTGGACTGAGACACCTCATTGACTCATATTGGAACTGGATTGGACCCTGAATGTGGTGAAGTTGGGTTGTGTGTGTATAACTAGGAACAGAATTTGACCAAGTATCCTCAAAGGCTTATGATACCAGGGGCTCAGGAAACTTAAATCTTATTGAAGCTAATCTGAGTTGAGGATGATCTCAGCACTGCCTAGGATCAGGCCCTCTGTAACTGTTGCCATTAAAGCTGGCAGAAAACAGGGATTCTATTCCGCGAAATTTTTTGAGTTTCAACACTGTTTTTTCTTCCACATCAGAATGAAACCAAGGCCTTCTGATATCTTTCATGAAAAAAAGGCGAGAGGTCCCAGCACAGTCAATTGCTAGGTGGTTAAGACACCCACTCAGCATGTGGGAGATGCATGTTCAAGTCTCTGATCTGCGTAACTGATAACAAGGACTTGTAAGACCCTACAGGCTTAGATCCAGGTTCTGCAGGTCTTGAGGTGGGTGCTGTTTCCTTACTGCAACTAGGGGCTCAGGCAAAGCTGACACCAAGAGGTACTGGGAGGCTAAGCCCTGCCTTAATGACAGGCCTCCATGACTCCCTGGGTGGCTGGCACTCCCCACATAAACCAGGAACACGTTTCTGAGAATTGTCTGAGCAACACAGGCCTTTGACCCCTGTCTTGACTTGATCCCTGGCTCCTAACCTAGGCCTGGCTCCCAACCCTGATCCTGGTTTGCCATCTTTGGCTTAATATCATTGCTGACCCTGACCAGACCTTGATTCTTGCCTCATATGCTCAGTTTGGTAATGGAGTCTGACTTTGAGGCTCTGACCTGGCCTGGCCCTGGGTTGGTCTCTGACCTCCATCCCTGATACTGAGCAGCTCACTCCATGCCTGGAAGCTGCCCAGGGCCTAGCCCTAATGCTGGTTCTCCCACAACCTGGGTAAGTACCCAGCCATTGGCCTATTGGCTATTCTAGGGTGAGTGGAGGTCCCTGTTACTCGCTCGCTCTCAGACCAGATATTCCATCCTGGACTCAAAAAAACGGTTTTGTTGAAAAATTCCCAATCGTGCCATCTGGTCGTGATTAAAATTCCAGCTGTGGTGGAATCTTAAGTTTCTAAGCAGCATCCCTGTTAAAGGAGGATCTCCCACTTTCTTTCCTTGCTGGCTCTGTGCTTATCCCATTATATGGCATAGTACATCTGTCCCCTTTGGCTATTTTTATTACAAGCTGGCAGCATGTGTTTCTCTTCCAACACACTGAGTTAAAATATACCCAAATGATCTATGAAGTACAATCCTATGGGGCCAAACCGTGCCTAGTGAAGGTAACTGTTTTATTTTCATTGACACTGAAAAATTTACTCTTAGCTGATGTTAATTTACAAACGGAATCACAATTAGAACATTGGAATTTACTGGAACAATACAGGGCTTTTCAGTCTACTTCATTAGCAAATGGGTGTTACTGAATCTCAGTTAAATATGCCCCAAATCCTGTCTCCAGTGGAGAGTCTCAGCACCTTGCTGTGTCCTGGGGTATTCCTTCTGAACTGGGGGAAATAATTTATCCTTTAGGCTACAGAATGATAGTGGCACCACTCCACAGCGGCTACGCCAAACCCAGGGCTGGAGTAACCTTCAGGGCTACTGTGTCTCTGGCTTCCTAAATGGTAGGAGGGAGTGGCTGTCTAATCTGCATAATAGTGGGTCCACCATTCCCACTTCAGCCTGCCCTAAATCTCTGCAGCACAGAGACACACCAACCCTATAGGGAGCTGAGAGTATGGGTTTATCAAATGTTGCTCCTTGCAGGCAAAGGAGCCACGCCATTTCAAGGGCAGGAAGATCCCTCCGGCACTATAGAGAAGAAGGCAGGATGGATATATTGTATTGTATCAAAAGCTTTAAAAAAACCAATGGCTGGGTTGTGCTTAGTAGAAATATTTCCTTTTCTGATCAGGAATCTGCCCTACTGCCTCATGGCTTTACAATCTAGGCGAGGAAATACTAATCCCCCTGAACCAGCACTACTGGGCCCAGAGATGGGGTGCAGCCATAGAGGCTGCTGCTGCTTCTGTATCCGCTATAGAGATGTAACCGAGAGGGAGAGGCAGATGCTGTTTCACTGGCAATGAGGCCCCCTCCTGGAGATACCTAGGAGCTCGTTAGTTTTGCAACCTGGTGTTTGTTATTGCTTAGTGGTTTCAAGGATGGATCTTGCAGGAACTGCAAGAAATGCCTTCCAGCTGAGACACCTCCCATTGGCTCAGACAAAGGGTTTAGCTCATGCAGAAGTGGTTTTGCCCAGGGAATACAATGGGTCCAGTTTAAGCCTGGGCTGTGGCAATGTACAAGAATGACATACCTCAAGTCCAGCCACCGGAGGAGGACTCCACTTATTCAGTTAAGTCCTCACAAGGGTCTTTGTACTAGCTGGCAGTCTCAACACTCCTGATACCAGAAACAATCTCTGATGCAGTTCAGCTAGTGCGCTGAAGTAGTCTGGGCTCAGCCCAGGAGAGATGATTTAAAAAAAAAATCTATTTAATGCTGATTGCAAAAGCACTTGGAGCCAGAGAAGTAGACTTGACAACGAAGTTAGTTAAGGGAAGTTCCAAAAGTGCTCTTAGAGGCAGTCACATTACTTAAGTGCTCAAGGGAAGCTGCTGAAGTTAAATCTGTCCCCTTCAGGCTTCTAACACTGACCCTTAACAGCAGGGAAACCACTGGCAATACTAATCAGAGACAGGACCGGAGAGCATTTAGAGCAAAGCATGGTGGCTTGATTAGATTCAGAAGCAGAGCTAGGAACGTAAGAAGCAGGTTATTTTTAGTTTTATTGGGAAATAACAAGGATTGGTTACCTCTACGTTGTTCAAGAAAAAAATCAAAGTTGAGAAGAGCTGGGACATTTTGGCATAGATTGGACTAGCCCCCACTGAGTTTGTTGATTCCGCTCCTAAAATGAGGGACTTGTTTTACTCTGGGGGCTTGAAGTGGATATGAGCATGAGGCACGAAGACAGGAGGACAACCCGAGAACCTACTAGTCCCCCAGACATTGACTAGATTAACCACATTGAATCTGGTTTTAGCAGAGTAGCTCTCTCTGTTACCCCAAATTCCCCTACACACAACCTGTCTTTAGCTTTTATTAAACAACTGGAAACAATTCAGCTGAAGATTTAGAGGCAGGCTGGTCTATGGTTAAGACAATGAGCTGGGACTCAGGAGATGGGGTTTCATTTCCCAGGTCTGCTCCAGACTGTGTGTGTAACAGTGGGCAACTCACTTCAGATCTCTCTGTGCCTTAGTTTGTCACCTGTACAATGGGGATAATAATACTGCCTTTCCCCATTCTTTGTCTGTGTTATCTCTTAGATTGTAAGTTTGTCATGGCAGGGACTGTCTCTTATTATGGGTGTATAGCACCCTATGGGGCCCTGACCTAAGTAAGGCACGTAAGGTGCTACTGTAATACAAATGATTAATAAGAATAAATAATCATTTTGAAAACTGGTGAAACTTCATGTTTCAACAGCCTGTGAAAACTATCCCTAGAAATGCAGAGATGATAGGGGAGAGGGAGCTCTGTGGACATAATTTATATGGAGTTCAAGTCCATGCCCAGTGGTGTACTACACTAAACTGAATAAACAGGTCAGCAAATATTCCACTTTCCAGGGGAGCTGCAGATTGGCTTGGTGTCTGACGACAAAGGGCATTAGTGTCTGAAGATAAATTTAAGATGGAACGAGCTGGCGCTAAATTGCTGCCCAAGCCATTACGGGGATCATTAACACTCCGGAAGTCCTGTTTTGACACCAGCGAAGAATTGTGCAGCAAGGTGACTGTGTAAAGCTGGTGAGTGAAACGTTTAATATAAAGCTGCTGGGGAATGACATTCAGAGTCCTTTGGAGAGGAAGTGGAAGAAGGACAGAGGATTAAGGAGTTCAGAGACCTGGGCAACATAAAGTAGTGAGCCTATGGGTAAATATTGTCAAAAGGGAATATATCTTCCAGGGTGCATAGTACAATACTAGATTGTGGTGATGATAGAAGGGCTTTGGCAGAGAGAAGAGTTCAAAAGCCTTTGGTACAATTCTTAGAAATAAGTGAGAAAGCTAAAGGTTTTATGGAAGGAAATTATTCTAGCACATCCTGTGGCATTAGTGGTGAGGCCACATCCCACTGAGTTATTAGAAAAGGATATTAAAGGGCGGTCCAGAAAACAACAAGAATTCAGTTGTTTTATTTACTAGGATTAAGTAGTACTGTAGACTGAGCAACCAAAGACTTTCAGATAACACTGAGGAATTTATCCAAAACTGTAGAGGCCCCTTAGCATTTCTCTATATCCAGTCCCTCACCCTTACTTCCTTCCAGCCAGGTGTATCTCCCTTCTACTGACCCAATTCTTTCTTTCCTTCCCAAGTCTTCTGACCCTGCTCCCAACCGTCCCTCATACAGTAATCAGCTTTGTAGCTGATTCCATGTCATATGGATATACTTTCTCTTGAATCTTCATTCTTCCCTGATATTCTTCTTTCCTCCCTCTTCCCAGTCCCTCTTTTTGTTTAACCATCCATCTCAGACCGAGTCCAATGCATCCTTTTCTGCCATAAGGGTCCTTTTTGCTTTGCTGATATCTTGAGCAATCTATGTCAAGAATATAAGAATGGCCATACTGGGTCAGACCAAAGGTCCATCCAACCCAGTATCCTGTCTACCAACAGTGGCCAATGCCAAGTGCCCCGAGGAAGTGAACCTAACAAGTAATGATCAAGTGTTCTCTCTCCTGCCTTCCATCTCCACCCTCTGAAAAACAGAGGCTAGGGACACCATTCCTTACCCATCCTGGCTAATAGCCATTAATGGACCTAACCTCCATGAATTTAACTAGTTCTCTTTTCAACCCTCTTATAGTCCTGAAGCAAATGAGATCTGAAGTGAGCCCAACACTTAAGTGCTCAGCAGAGCCAGAAATATCGTGGATGTCAGTTTTCTAGAGTGCTGCTTAGTAGCTAGAGCAGAGAATTTGCAAGTTTCCATACAACCTCTTCTTGAAAATGCAAAATTTGGCCAGATTTGGTTCTTGGATGTGGGATTGAAGGGGTCCCATTAACTTCAAAGTGATATGCACATATGCAAGATTAGTATTTGCTCTTAGCCAACCTTTTTTAAAAATCTTTTTCTATAATAGATGGGAGAAAAGGGTTGAGATCATTTCAGTATCTGATCTGAATCAAGAGATGGCTGCTAATGCACTTTTCCTGAAATAGATGGGGATGGGACTATTTGACATTGCATCAAGTATGAGAACAAGGCAGAAAAAATTAAAGTGAATAGTGCCTTAAAGAAACTTAGTGTGAGTTTCTGTCCACTGAGAGCAGTGCATTATTAATAAGCGGAATCAACTACTGAGGGCAACAGCTGAAGCAGCTAATGTAAACAATCATGCAAATAGCTGGACCAAAAAGTGTGTAGACTTAGTAGAGAGGGTGGACTCACACTGAACACCAAGTCATCCTCTATTTCGATCATTTTTTCTGAGCAACATTACTTTGACTCTTTGAAGGCTAGAAACCGGGGCTGCCACCTAGACCAAGCTACTCAAGATGAGCTTGTGGTAAAGCCATGTAACAGTGTAAAATGCAGCTTACATAAAATGTCAAAGGGTTACAGTAACTCATTAATTCTGAGGCAGTCACCTCCCCGGTTGCAGCTGATGTCAATGGAATGGATTTCTGTCGGACCTTTTCTTTTCTTTTGCGTTAATCTCTTTGTCATGGAAATGGGACATCAGAGTGGGGTTGTGTCATGTTCTTTGCCGTACAGTTACAATAACCTTTCTCAGATTCAGAGATTTAGCTCGTTGTTGGGATTATTTCAGTCTTTCCTCGTTCACTATGATGCAGCGGCCACCACAAATCTAAGGAAAAGGAGCCTGTGATAGGAAGGCTTCCCAGCACAGGCTGGGGAAGGAAAAGCTTTATCCAAAGCCTAGTGAAGTCATGGAAGACTCCCTTTGATTTCAATGCACTTTGGATCTGGCCCTAAAAGGGACACTAGCATTGGAACTGGAGGTGGGAGCCCAAGGCTATAGACAGTCTTGTATAATAATAACAATAATATGATATTTATATAGCACCTTTCATTATGAAGATTCCAATGGGCTTAAAGGCCACAACATACCAGGAGTGAATTTGTCTCTTTCCTCTCCCTTAAACACATGCCCGGGGACTGATTGTTGGCTATTGCCGAGGAACAATTCAAGCTCATAGGGGAACATAACATAAGAACAAAAAAACAGCCGTACTGGGTCAGACCAAAGGTCCATCTAGCCCAGTATCCTGTCTTCTGACAGTGGCCAATGCCAGGTGCCCCAGAGGGAATGAACAGAACACGTAATCATCAAGTGATCCCTGTCACCCATTCCCAGCTTCTGGCAAACAGAGCCTAGGGATACCATCCCTGTCCATCTTGGCTAATAGCACTCATTTCACCTTGGGTCAGTCCCTGGTGTAATAGAATAACACAAAGTCTGCTCCAATTTAACCCAGTGGCCAATGGCCCTATAGGGATGAATCAATAGTCAAACATCGTTGGGGTGTAGGAATGCCCTAGCTGTGTCCCTGAGGTGGACACTGTTCCCATCCTCTGCTTCAGACAGACGGCTCAGAGATCTCCCGTCATATAGACCTCCCCCACCATGCAACTTGTTTACATTGTTTCACTTCACCACCTGGTGCATGCTGGTGTAGTCACAGTATTTACAATGTACTACCCCCTTCTCCAAAGGTTGGGGGAGAAAAGGTGTCTCTTCCCAGAGAACTCCCTTTCGCCAGGCCCCACTAGCCTCTCTCTCTCCCCGCTGCATTTCCTTCCTGTGATCTTTTATCCAGCCTTCTTGTTAATGGGCTAATTAGCTCATTAGCTTCCTTGCCCCAGTCTCATCTGGGAATCAGGCACCTCGATCAGGCCTTCTATGGGGACCACACTGGGTACATAGTGGCTAGCTCAGTTGTTGATTCCCATCACTCTGTCACAGTCCCTTTTGCTCCAGCAATGCCTCCTACGTCGGCAGTAGGGGCTGAAAGTGCAGAGGCGAGGGGTGAGACATGACAGCTGTTAGTTTAGCTCTACACTTAGACTGGAAGTTCTCTGGGGCAGGGGCCATCTTTTTGTTCTGTTTGTAGAGTGCCGAGCGTAATGGTGGCTTGGTCCAGGACCAGGGCTCCTAGGCTCTATTACAATACAAATTAATAAACTAAAATAACCTGTACCAGCAGATTCAACCATCCAAAGAAGCTGGACTCCATTCACTAATCCAGATCCTCTTTTCTCACCATCCTCCCTTCTCCATAAGGCCATCCTCTTGCCTGCCTTTTCAGTAAGTCTTTACAATGTTGCTTCTCCTCTGATGCGCCTGCAAGCTCCTCCTTTTGTCAATCTGTTCCTTACTTCTCTGGGGCCAATTCTGCTCACTTAGGGTTAGACTTGGACTGCACGCCCATCCAGGGAAGAGTGAGAGCCATGCCTCTGCATAGGCTAACCAGACGTTGAGTAACTGGGCATGCTAGTGCAGGCCAGCAGAAAATAACTATTCCCCTAAGAAAAGCGGAGTAGGGGAGGGACTTATGCCTCAGAGGGGTGTTTCTGAGTCACCCTGCCCCCAAATGCTACTCCTGGGATGGTTCAGTTTAGCAATCACCCCTTGCTCTAGGTTGCGTGTAAAGGTGAAATATAGCCCAGTGTTTCTGAACCTTTTCAGGTAGGTGAGCCTTTATCCAAAAAATTTCATGACCCCCTTCCATGAACTGCAAAACTAAGGAATCTGTCAGTGATGAGACCGATAATCCTACGGAATTGACTTGTGTGTATTTCCAGAGGCTAACAGAGAATCCTTGACTCTGAAAGGTCAGGGTGGGCGGCAGCGAGATTTTCTTTGCTTTAGATTGTAACAAAAATTCTCAACGCTTCACAGCACCCCGATTGTCTTTCCTGACCATCCTGCGGTCACGTCCCACTGGATGAGAAACACTGATTTAACCCATAGAAATCAATGCCAAAGCAACTATTGACTTCAGTGTGACAGGACTGGGCCTCATGTCTCTGCAAACCCAAAGGTAAAAATCATGTATTTTCTCACTTGCATCTTCTTCTAACTTTCTCCCTCCCTCTGCTCTTTTTCAGTTAACCATGTAAAGCATTTTAAGATCTATTTCAGGGTTTTATACTATCAGACCCTCATATCTAAGCACCTCTCAGGTGAAATTGATAGAATTCACAAAGTTCCTAGTGGATTTCAGGGAGTATAAAGACAGTCAGTATGGAACTGCTTTACAAAATAAAGTTGCGTTGTCCTTTCTCATGTATTGCAAGACAATAATGGAGTCCAGGTCCATCACTAGGGCTCGCAGACACTATGGTTATTATTATCATTGGCACAAATGTTTTGAACAGCATAAAGAAATAAAAATGTCCTTCGGTAGCACAGAAACGTATTGAAACACAACCTCCAAGTTGGTTGACATAAATTACATTCCAGGGGAACGGCTCGTAGAGCCAGCAGATGGGATTATCTGACAGGGAACTTCAGGACATAATCATTACCGCCTGCTTCTGAGGGAAGGAGGAATAGGGGTCACAATGTACAATTTCCTTGCAGCATCATTGTGGATAAAATACATATAGAATAAAAGCAGCCAGAGGCAACATGTTCCTCACACGTTCAAAGTCACAAATCTGAGCCTTCAGATTGTGTTAATTAGGATTTGTGCCCAGCATAATCGCATGGGACAGGCAGAAATGTACTCTGCTCAGAATTCCAGGGTGCTTGTGTGTCATGCTCTTCTCAACTTCCCTTTGTGTCTTGTTTTTTATAATGAGTGTGTTCTGTCTGAGGCAGCCCTATGCACATTTAAAGAAATGACATTTCCTCTCCCACCATTCTGATACCTGATTTGAACCAGGCGAAAGGAAAAAAAAATAACATAATTCACACCAAGCGTATGCAGGGTGTAAAAGAAATCATTAATAAAACATCAGCCAGGTGTTGGACGATGCAGTAAACCACTCTGTTATTTCCTCCCTTTGAACTGACTGACAAAACTGTGGCAGATAATGGTTTTGCATTTGAAAAGGGGTGGCTTGTAAGCAGCTTGCAATTGCTGGGGGAAAGAAACATCAGTCTGCTTCAGTTAGGAATGTGTTCAATCCAATCCAGTCCCTCTTTGTTGCTACAATGCACAAAGGATTCCCTGCTTTTCAAACACCAGATAATACACTGGTAAATCTTTACCCGTGGAAAAAGAAGCACATTCAAAGCGGGACATTTAACACAACGTTATGGTAAACTCATTGTAATTGCCTGACCATATGCCAGCAAGCCTTCCATTGAAGCTGGTGGATTGGGTCCTTAAGCCTGGTCTGTGCTAGATAAATTTGTTGTGGTTCATGGCATTGGTTCCCTAGCATGGATATTCCGTGACTTATGCCCACTCACACAAAAGCTCCTTAGTTGTTCTGCAGTTGTGCTATGTAGTTAAGTTTCTTGGGGGCTGGGGAAAGGGGTGGGGGTTGATATTGATGGAAGCTCAGTGTGGATCCATCCCTAAAAGAGAGAAGCCACAATTTGCACTGGCAGAGCTCAGTTGCAACCTTGGTAAGCTCCAGTAAGGATACGTTCACGTCACAAATGAAACTGTGATTGCCATGTGGATAAATACATCTGCGCTAGCTTTAATTTAGCTGGCATGGGTAATAATTAGAGCAGCGCAGGCTTCATCATAGGTTAGGTGCCTCAGTGCAAGCCTGCTGGGGGACTCTAAGTATGTACTCAGGTTGCTGGGGCAAACCATGACTTCCCTTGTCTACATTGGTGGTACAGCTACATCAAGGGCTGGCCATCAACTGTTAGAAGCAGGGAAAATCGCCAGTGTGGACAAGGCCTGTGCCTCTCTCATATACTAATGTATAGCAATTTGAACCTGTGATTTGCCCTCGTTTAAGTGACTATCATGGGTTTGGGGGAGGGACCCTAAGGGTCAAAGTTGAAAGGAAGGGAACTCCCATTGCAAAGATGCCTTCCATGTTCACATGTTTGTTTATTGAACCCAAAGAGCAAATGGGAGAGAGCGTCATCTTTTCCCTTCTTCCTATTAAGGGTGAAATTTTGCCTCCCTTGAAATCAATTGGAGTTTTGCCATTAATTTAATGGGGCCAGGATTTTACCCTGAAGTTATGGCTGTCCCTAGCCACTCCTGCCCTGGGAATCATTTTCCTCACGTGCACAAATCTCCGATACAAATGGCTTAGGAGTGGCATTTATTTATCCTTTGCTTCCTTCTCTGCTCTGAACTGCCGCAGTGTCTTGCCAGCTCCCCTGGCCCAAAGTAGAGAGAAATCTGTCCCTTCTTTATCTACTTTTCCTCTTTAAGGGCTGGAAGCAGATAACTGACTAGTGCAATGTAGCTGCAGCACAGCAAAACTTGGGACAGGAGATAGGAAAAAGCCTTAGCTTAGTTAATCAATTTTCCCTTTTGTCAGCCCAAAGCTGTGGAGGCAACACTTCCCTCTCTCTAGATTGATCCAGAGAAGATCTGGATCGGCTGAGCAATCAGCCTTCTCCTGATTATGCACTGACATTAAGGACAACGTGCAGCTAGTTTAAAGAGTCAGATGAAGTCAGGAGGAATGAGTCAGTGTGAAACAATTCTGCTGTGTAAAGCCCTGAAGTAATAACTACTGCTTCACTTTCTCATTATTATTTGCTCATTTGGAGTCATGCTCACTCAGTGCTCCACACTTTCCAGGCACTTAAGAAGGATGGACCTCGCTCTGAAGTGCTTTTGAATGAAGGGATTTAAGATTTGCTTCAGCAAAGAACTCCCAAGAGGTAGGACAGTCTGAGAAAAGGCTTCAGCACAGCCTCACAAGCCAAAGCACTCAAAGTTTTGGGAAGATGTAACCCATATTTTTTGGTTTTTTTTGCTTGTATTAATATTGGATGTGAGGCATCTTAAAAAAAATAGTGGTGTGTGCGTCCTCTCTCTGCAAGCCTGCGCTAATGACAGGGACCCGGAAGGCTCTGCCTCCCATGCTACGTGACTGTTTAGTAAACGTTGTTTGATTTCACCATGTCATATAGACATGTTGAGGCTCCTTTGAAAACGGGACCCTATGTGATCTCCTTTGGTGAGCATGCAAAGCTGCACATCCAAATGGTTGGGCGTGCCATTTCCAGGCACAGCCCCCTGCATGTGCAGATGACAGTGCCTGGAAAATATGCACAAATGTACACTTGGACCAAAAGATACCAGAGCCACTAGTAGAAAACTGGAGATTTGATCCAGCTTTGACTTAAATCAGTAGGAAGATTCCCTTTGTGAGCATTTAGGGTGAACTGGGAGTTTTCCATTGACTTTTTCATTGAACAATGCCATTGCTGCTGAATTCAGCCAAGTTCAGATACCCTTTGGGAAAAAGAGGGTATGTAGCCAAATATTTTACAATATGTTACAAACAAAAGGTTTGCTTTTGGAATCAAGCTGAGATGCAGAGAGTTTTAAGAGCTGGTTCACCCGTGCCAACTCCCAGTGCTGTCGGAAATATCCAGACATTTCCACCAGTGATGTAATAGCTCAATTGCTGGGAGGACGCATGCAGACGTATTGTCAGCAGAAGTGTCTCAAGGACTATGGGCTTGGGAAAATGTGCTAGAAATGGCATGATGCTGACCCAAATGCTATTATACTGTCAATAGAAATGGCTCACACACTTCCATTGATGCAGGAGCTCTTATAATTTCACCTGAGCGAGTGCCCTCCATTTAGATTATCAATGACAGTCTCCAGCTCTCAGAAGAATGCCGGTGGCAGTGTCAGTATGATATCAATGGATGTGTCATTTAGCAGCTCAAAGGAGATATTTATTGAAACAACAAGATGCTTCTGTTTAAGGTAAAGCTCACCAGGATCAATGTCTTTATAGTAATTCTCCTCCGCATAAACAAAGAGATTGCTCTCCGGGTAACAACTGTCAACAAAAAGTAAATTAAGTCATCCTTGATTTTACAGTTATCAAAGAAAAAACACATTGAATTTATCTAGTCACACAACCTAGGAAATATTTGGTTTGATTGTTTTTTTTAAACATTGAGACCAAAATCACTTATTGAACTATGTCCCTGATTCTGCAAAGCACTTAAGCAGGTGCTTAGCTTTCAGTACATGCATAAATCCCATTGGCTTTGCTGGGATTTAGGCAAGTTCCTATAATCACAGGATGAAGTGCTTTGCTGAATGGTGGCCTGTAAGAGTCAATGCTGAGGGTTAGATTGTGCCACTTTGGCAGAGCCCATTATTGGGGAAGGACAGGCCTCTACCATGCCAGGGGGAGCAGTGGGATGCACTCTGCACCAGACAGTCAAGAATGTCTTCCAGGTGTCTGATGTCCAGTGATACAGAGTCCAAAGCGGCTAAGTGGAGCTAGAGGCCATGACTCTGGTAGGGGTCAGGAGATCTGTCCAGCTGTACAAAGGGTGAAAGGGTATAAACTGCAATCCTATAAGGGGGTAGCAGTAAGGATGGAACACAGCCCCTGTGGCTCCTCAGAGTTCAGGGGCTACAATTATGCCAGGCCCTTATGTAGGCCAGACAAAGTAGACAAAATGAGTTCCTTGGGCCCTCCCCACTATTAGGGCCAGACAGATCTGTCCCAAAATAGGCAGATCTTCTGTGTGACCTCAGACAAGTGACTTTCTCTGATTGCCTGGGTCTGCCTTGTCTATTTTGATTGTCAGATCTTTGGAGACAGAGTCTCTTCCACTGGTTATTTGTGTAGCACCTAGCCGAATGGGACCCTAGTCTCATTTGGGTGCTTCCGTAATGCAAAGCTGCAGCAGAAGAAGGGGGTACTTGCACAGAACGAGTGGGGGCTTTTTGCTGACACTGTTTTGACTGGATGTTGTGATGAATTCAGAGGAGATGCTATGGTGTCAACACATGTATTAGAGCTGTAAAAACATCACTAAGAGTCTCTTAGTCAGCTCGACTAACCCTACCGAATGGCACTAGTGCATAGCAGCGTACCTTATTCATAAGAATGGCCCACACTATTATTTGCCATTTTGGAGGTGAGGAGGGAGGGAGGGAAGGAAAGCTGTGGCTGGACCTGGGAGCATTAATGAAGCCGGAAGGAGAATATATCATGGCTGGGCGTATGGGGATACTGAGAGGGAGTCAATGGGGCCAAGCAGTGGTGTCTGTGTTAATGGCCCACAGCTGGATCAGTAGCTGAGGATCTGTGGAGTTGGAATGGGGGGCATCTCCAGCATGGGAAGTGGTGGGAACATGGCAGGGTGGGTGGGGGAAAGGGACTGAAGGGTTGGGTGGACAATACTATACGAGGGGTCTGGCTAAAGGGAGCATGCTGAGGGAACGGAAAGGGGGAGCCTTAGCTCATGATGGCTCACTAGTTGAGGGAGCTGCCAGCTCTGAAGAGTTGTCCAGGCTGGGCTGTGCCTTTGTGCAATGACACCGATCACTAGCAGCCCATGGGTGACATCAGGGCACATCCCTAGTGTAGACAAGGCTGCACAGAGACAGTAGGAAAGAGGTGTGAGAATGAATCCTGGCCTGCAGATTTGAAAGGTGCCGAATGCAGCAGGCAGGAAGTCAAATGGAGAAAATATGCTAAATGGCATAATGGAGAATTGGACCAAAGAACAATGTGCTATAGTTTATGCTTTTCCAGAGGAGGCTGGCAAGTCACATTGTGCCCATACTTGTAATGTGTTATCTATTCTCCCCTGTACTTTTGCTGCTCTAAGATTCCCTATAAGGCCACGTAACAATGCCTGGTGCTGAATAGGCTGTATGGCCATATGGAGTTCATACCTAGAACACTGGTTGTGTCTACACTTGAGTGGTGAACTCTTGATTGCATATTAATGTGGTGCTGGGTGAATCTTATTTTTTTTATTGGTTAAGAGTAACCAAAGTGTCTTGATTTGGTAGATGGCACTTCATGTTGTAATATCTCGGCAGAAGGGGATTGTGTTAAGAGTATTGAGAGAGCTTTAACTCCGAATCGCTGTGCTTTTGTGGGTTTGAGTCAAAACATTCTAGATTATGGGTTTTTTTTGCACTAATGGAAATATATACTTATGGATACTTTTACTATCCAGCCTGTCATGTCTGAATCCCTAAGAAGAAAACTTAAGCACTTGTCTTTTACATGTCATGCTTCTGTTGACATGAATTGAAATATTTATGCTTTGTATTTTATACTGTAAATCATTGATATTGTTATATTATATGCTTTAAATATTGTGCTCTCTCCTCTCCCTGTGGGCCCAATGCCGGGGTGTGGGCGTGTGTGTGTATATGTATATGTATATATAATATTTTAAGAACCTCTACATTTGTTTGTGTTTCGAAGAGAGATAGTGAGGTTTGTGGGTTGTTGTTGGTTTTTGTTTGTTTGCTTTTTGGTAGACGGGTTGAGATTATTAGCTTGAAAAAGGTTTGAAACCTGAGATGCTTTTAACTCAGAGATCCCCCATTCTGTCTGCAATTATACAGAGCTGTAACTCCACTGGAACGAGAGCACCCAACATTCCACAGCATTAGCAGAGTGAACCAATTTGTACGGCATCCCCAGTACTATCCCAGTACATCTCAGTACCCAACTTACACAGAGGGCATGAGGCAGTCATATACTGACCCTTTGCCCAAGGCCATTGGTGGGGGTTATGGAATAGAATCCAAATGAATAGAATGGGCACCAATATGGGTTCAACAGAACAGGAGACATGCTGGCAGTTCGATGTTCAGACAGTGGATCATCAGGCAGGCAGTGCTACCATATCACAGTGCTCCCCTGTGTCTGATTAATGGGCTCCAGAGCGTGTCCGGCTGGCAGCTGGAATGCAAGCCCTGCAAGTGGGCAGAGTTAGAGAGGAACATGAGGTGTATGGGAAGATCCCTAGGGTGTTGAGTGAATAGGGCAAACCCATAGGGGGGGAACACGGTATAGGAAAATGCATCCCCTCAAACCTGTACCTGGTTCCAGAACTGAACTTTGGGTTTAGAGTCCAATAGGTTTGTTTCCCTTTTGGTTTAGGGTGGGATTTCCAAAGGGGACAAAAGTAAATAGGCAACCAGCACCTAATTCCATCAGTCCCTTAAATGCCTCAGCTTTAATAACTGCAACCAAAATCTGAAGAGCCAGCCCTGTTTTGTAGTCAAGAGGTCAGATATGCATCCAAACCAAACACAAACTCTAAACCTTTTGAGGTTTGCACATCAAGAGGCCAGATCCTCAGCTGGCACAAATCAGCATAGCTCCACTGATATAATTGATTTCAGAATGGAAGCACGACAGGGGGCAATTTCATGAATTTGCCGAGGTGCCAGTTATTTTTCAAATCTGAACTCTAACAAATTAGATTTACCAATTGGATAAGTGTTATGGCCAGTATTGAAATGGAATCTAATAGGATAACCCTATTGTCTTGAGTCCAAGTAGTGCTAGTTTACTAATTTAACACTAGATTATTTTTGGGTCAATTTCTATCTTGAACATTATTTCTCAAATCAAGACACTTGGTTACTCTTAACCAATAAACAATTTAATAATTCACCCAGCACCACATTAATATACAATCAAGAGTTCACCACTCAAGTATAGACACGACCAGGTATAAACTGTATATGACTATACAGTCTTGCAAATAACTGTTATAGACTAGGGGTAAAGCTAAGCAATTGAACCCAAACAACAATGCAAGTAACTGAGATTTCTTATAACATATGATTATGACCATCACTTATCTTTTCTTTATTACCTAACACATTTATCGCATTTCAAAGATTTTTTGAAGGCGTAAGGATGCATGTGTCTTTAAAACACCCTTTGAAGTGTGGTCCCTGATATTTGAATGGATTGGTCCAAAAGGGACAGATTGAGAATATCAAAAGCAATTGCTTAAAATTGTCTTCAATCTTTTTTAGGCCACTCTGCTTGACTTATAAAGGAGGGCATGAGTTCAAATCTAAGATATGGTTACCTAAAGCCTCCCTAAAGAAGGCAACAAGACAACCTTCAGTTATAGATATGAAAGAACAAAAAGGGAAATAAAATCTTTGAAATGGAATTTCACCTTTTCTTATCCTGTTAACTCTGGAATGGCTGGTACAGGAGTCAGTTCCACTGGAGATCATGAAGCTCGAGTGTCCCTACAAAAAGAATCTCTCTGGGTCAACTCCCTGGCTGGGTTGATGCCCCTTGCCATGCCCAGTTACCACCACTGGCTTTACCTAGTCCAGGTCCTAGCCCTTTAGTCCTTGCAGTGGGCCCCACCCTTGCAGCCCAGCTTACTTTGTTTAGGGGTCGGGGAAAAGCAGAAGTTCAGACTCATCAGAGAACAAGCCTTTTGCGTAGTCAATAAAAAGGTCAGTGACATCACCTTGCTCCAGGAGTAGTAGTTTTACTGGAGTCCTTATGGTCAGGTAGCTGAGTCAGTCTCTTCCTACCAGGGTTGCCCCTGGAGTTCACTAGGCTCCTCACAGCTGTGATTCCTCTTTCTGCTTTAGGCACCCCTCCAGCAGCTCCCTTCTCAGCCTTTTAAAGCCCTCCTCCCTACCATGCATGACTGGCAGGGATGGGACTACCTTAGCACACATAAGAATGGCCATACTTGGTCAAACCATCTATTTCAGTATCCAGTCTTCCAACAGTGACCAGTTCCAGATGCTTCAAAAGGTAATGAATAGAACAAGGAAATCACCAAGCAATCCATCCCTTGTTGTCCAGTCCCAGCATCTGGCAGTCAGAGGCTTAAGGACACCAAGATCATGGGACTGCATCCCTGACCACCTTGGCTAATAGCCATTGATGGACCTATCTTTCCTTGCTCCTTTCCTGACAGTTTGGACACCCCAACACAGTCCCACGTGGTGATCTCAGGTTTATATACCTTCCCCTAAATCCAGTGGAGACAATCCATATATTCTTTTATTATATTTCACTTCACATTTTTTGAGGCTCACCATAGGATATGAGAAATTACATTGGAGGAACAGGACAAATTATGCACATATAGAAATATATATCTCATTTGTCAAGCACACAAGATACATAGTTTCCAAAAAGGGATGAAAGATATAGATAGACTTCTTGAAGTATCAGGAGGTTTGACCTCTGGAACTTTCTGGTTCTGTGGTCACTAGCAAGCTATTCCTAATGGGTTTAAACCTACTTTTAGTTTTTCCTCTCCCCTGGCTATTAATAAGCATATAGGATAAAATGGGATACTCTGCACAGGAAAGTGGCAGCTGCTCTTGTCTGTTGCCTGGCAGGAATTCTCCTTAGCTAGAATAAGGGAGATGGGAGTCTCATCCATAAGTAAATTATGGGAGTCCTTAGGTTGGGAAACTAACGACAGTTGGAAAATTTCTTATCGAGCATCAAAGCTTTCCTTTCCTGGGAACTGTGTATTTTAGCTTTAGCTTAATTAATACTCCCCGGACAAGATGTCCTACCTGCTGGGATGAGCCTGTTGACTCTCATTGTCTTTAGCTCCAAGAGGAAACTAAGGTTTGGCATATGCACAAGGACAATTGCCACCACCTAGTTAAAAGAGCCGAGAGACAGAGAGACTTGGAGTTGTTAAAACATATTTTCAAGGCATATTTTAATGTCTATACACCTTACAACTGGAACTGTGCTGATTTACACCAACTGAGGTACTGGCCCCTATATTCAAGTGCAGCTCCAAATGGAATGAACAGTCTTCAGAACCATGAAATCATGAGCAGCCAGGTAAGAATTATTTGCAAACAAGCCACCTTAATTACATGGCAGGTAAAAGATAAGTGGAGAGGAATGTAGTGTCCAAAATGACAGGGATCCTACCTTTATTACAGCAGCATCACTCAAACCACTCTAAAATAAGACCGTGTGTCAGCAATTCTATCATGAACTCCAATTTCTAGGGTATAATACCATGACCATTTTAAATTGCATTGAGTTGAAACTTGAAATATACCTTGTCACTCCAGATGAAACTTTCTTCAATTTAAAAAAGTAAATATTGGGTTGAATCTCTTTTTTGAGCTATAAACAGGACACACTTTAAAAAAAATAAATCTGGTTTCAGACCTTTATTTATCTATTTTATCTCACACTAGCTTGATAATAGTCACTTACAATGAGTGAAATTGTACAGGAAGAGAGCCCTTAACTCTTGTAGAATCTTCCCATTCTTTTCTAGTTAGTGACACTCTACAGAAAAGGTAAAGGACAGTCAAAGTGTGCTCGACACAGTTTCCAGGAGGTTAATATCTATCTATCGCACTTGCATGGCCCCTGTTAGTATAGAATCTGAGCACCTCACAGTCTTCAACCTATTTATCCTCCCATTCCCCCTGTGAGGTAGGGCAGTTGTAGTGTCTATCTAAGATTGAATTGATAGTTCTGTGTTAAACTATAGAGTTCCTAGGGAGTGAGCTCGGCTCCTGTGGTGTTGCAGTTTTCAGATCAATAAGGTGAAGGTTACCCTTGACGTTTTTTTTTAGATTGGGAGATTCTTAGGAGCATCCGAAGAATGTATACAGTGACCACAAACACAGTTACAAGTTAAAAAAATTTCTTGTTTAGGTAATAAAATAATTGGAGATATACCAATCTCCTAGAACTGGAAGGGACCTCAAAAGGTCATCAAGTCCAGCCCCCTGCCTTCACTAGCAGGACCAATTTTTGCCCCATATCCCTAAATGGCCCCTCAAGGATTGAACTCACAACCCTGGGTTTAGCAGGCCTATGCTCAAACCACTGAGCTATCCCTCCCCCTACATTATAGGTTACACTCACATACCCATCTACAGAACCTGAGAGAGCCCAAGTTATAGCCAATGCCATATTCATACTCACAAAGCCACAGCTATTATAGAGCAGAGGTGGCCAAACTTGCTTTCCCACTGAGCCGCATATGACAATCTTCAGAAGTTCGAGAGCTGGGGACACCTGCTGGGGCTCAGGGTTTCAGCTCCACTCCTGCTGAAGCCCCTAGATCTCCCTTCTCACTGAGCAGAAGCCCCTACCCCACCACTCACAGCAAGGCAAAGGTCCTGAGCTCCACCTCCAGGTCTGGTAGGTGGAAAAGGTGGGGCATGGGGGGCTCTCTGAGCTGCAGTTGTGGTCACGAGCCATGATTTGGCCACATCTTTTATAGAGGCTAGTGGATCTCTCAACAGGTGGTCATTGATGAAGGGGTGGTTCCTGCTGGGGTCTTCCCTCAGAGTCTTCTCACCCTATCCACAGCAGGGAACCTTCTGATCTTGTCATTATGATCATGCCTATTACCTTATGCATAGTCATGAGAGTGCCAACATTCTTTTCTTATTTGTATTCTCATACCCTATAAATCTTGGGATGCCCTGGTTTTCACAGATTGTCCTCTTAATTCTCCTTATTCTTGTTAACATCTCATTAACATTTCCATAAATATGTTCCTATAGTAACCTGCGGTCAGAGCAAAATGTTCCATGATGTTACAATCAGTTGTCTTGTGGTCTAGACCGGTGTACTGCAGTCTAGACAGGTACATTGCAACAGATTTTCCCAGAACGTCACTTATTGGCACATCCTTTACAGTAATCTTGTAACTCTACTGGCATAGAGTCATTCCTGGGACACGCATTCATGTCTAGTCACCTTGACCCTGATGCCTAGTGTGTCTAAGCTGAAATCTTACAGGCCTTAGCCTGTAGGCCTTAAATAACAGCTTTGCTTTACTTATATACCAAGTACATACTCATCACTCTATCCTACTAATATTTATTCATCACACACTGATTACATATGAAATAATATATGAGCTAACTGTGACATTTAAATGATAAAATCAACTAATTGGCTACACTCCAGTCATTCTCATCCAGGGGTACGCATATCCCTGTGGGTACTCAGAGGTCTTCCAGGGGGTACATCAACTCATCTGGACATTTGCCTAGTTTTACAACAGGCTACATAAAAAGCACTAGCAAAGTCAGTACAAACTAAAATTTCATACAGACAACGACTTGTTTACACTGCTCTATATACTATACACTGAAATGTAAGTACAATATTTATGTTCCAATTCATTTATTTTATAATTATATGGTAAAAATGAGAAAGTCAGCAATTTTTCAGTAACAGTCTGCTGTGATGCTTTTGTATTTTTATGTTTGATTTTGTAAGCATGTAGTTTTTAAGTGAGGTAAAACTTGGGGTATGCAAGACCAATCAGACTCTTGAAAGGGGTACAGAGTAGTCTGGAAAGATTGAAAGCCACTGGGCTACACAGTGCTATGATCCCCATTTTAGGGATGAGGTACTGAGGCACAAAGAAGCTAAATGACAAAGTCACACAAGAAGTCTATGGTGGAGCAGGGAATTTAAACCAAGAGTTCCTGAAGTCTATTCTATAGCCAAAGTAGTCACAAGTGGCATCGGTCCTGCACCAGTGGCATTTCAGCATCATCAAAGGCCTGAGTTTGGGCAGTGGGAAGTCTGTGTGATCACTAAGATACAAGTGTTCAATGCGGTAATGCTGACAACTCTGTTATATGGAACAGAAACCAGGCTGTTAAAAACAGCTGAGGACAGGAAACTTAACAGTTTTTGGAGTCAAAAGTTAAGGCAGATTCTTAACATCCATTGACTTGGCTTTGTCATCAATGAGGAGATACGTAGACAATCCCAGCAAATTGCAGTCTTTCTCCAGCTGAGAACAAGAGAACTGCAATATTGCGTCATGCCCAATGGGCAGAAGTGGGTATGTTTCTACAGAATGTTTTTAGACCTGAGGTCAAAGGCAGCAGAGCATGAGGCCAACCATGAATGAGTTGGGAAGATGCAATTTTGAGGGGTTTAAGAACCCTAAATCCTCCTATATTGACTCTTGCCAAAGGAAGAAGATTTGCAAGGGACTGGTCAAGATGGAAATCCATTCTACGGGTGACCATGGCTATATCACAGCCATCTGAATCTGCTGCTGCAGCTCCTGAGTCCTATGCAGGCACCCTAACTGTTGCACTATCCTTCACCCCATTCTCTGAATGCCTGTTTTTACAGAGGTGTGGAGCACCTACAGTTTCTATCGATGGGGGGATAAGCTCAGTGGTTTGAGCATTGATCTGCTAAATCTAGGGTTGCGAGTTCAATTGTTGAGGGGACCATTTAGGGAGCTGGGGTAAAAATCTGTCTGGGGATTAATCTTGCTTTCAGGAGGGGGTTGGACTAGATGACTTCCTAAGATCCCTGATATTCTATGATTTTATGACTTCAGCTGGGCCTGTGGATGCTGACTGCCTGTGTCTCTCTGAGTACTGATTGTGTTCTCATATAAAATGGAGCTGAGCTGCAAAATCCAGATATGCATTTTGAACCTCACAAATCTCTGGGTTATCAACTTCTGCACTTCAGTTTCACCCATTATATGGCAAAACAGAACCACTGGATCTGGATTTGTATTTTGACACCCTGTTAGTCTCCCTATGCTGTAATTATACAGCAGGGGACTGAAAAAACTCCATGGGGCTCATTTCCAGGAGTTTTGCTTGTATCCTTCCATTGTGTGTGTGGAGGGGAGAGGGGGGACCTTGGCCCTCACAGAAAAAAGGTGAAGATCTTGCCCCAAAATCATCAAGAGCCAAGAGATCACATACATCCAGGGGAGGACACAGGGGCCTCTGAGCATCTCCCCATAGTGGCTGTGGATCTCCAATACCTCCCACCAGCATTGCAATTCCCGTTGTGCCATGCTGCTAGTTTCACTTCAAGGTGAACTTTAGTTCCCAATATGGAGCTGGGCAGGAAGGGACACAGAAAAGTGAGGCAGCCACTGACTGTACGCAATCTCCACAGAGCGTGTAGTACAATGAACTGTGATTCCCTTGATCCACTCACCACTCCTTGTTTCCATGGTTCTCTCTGTATTTCATGGACAGCCCTGGGGGAAGAGGGAGTTGTAGGATGGAGAGGAATGCCACTGTGGAGTGGGATGATCTCCCCATTCTTGTATGGAGGTTGAGAGATCCAGTTGTGAAGTTATGAACATGATCAGGTCTTTACTTTCTATGGTGTAAATTAGCATCATTCTGTTGAAGCCGGTGAGGATACATGGATTTCCATGTGCTAAAAAGCTGGCCGTAAATGCTGGAATTTGCAGTTGTTGCATTATACTTTATCAGTCAAAGGTTAGCTTTGTGCCTCTCCAGAAGGGCATGATCCCTGCTCCACAGAGCTCATAAACTAAACCGGCACTGCAAAATGGCTAGGCCCATCAGTGACTAATTTTGTACAAGACGCACTGTAAGCATCCCAGTGGGCTGCATGGTAGGAGAAAGGGAGACTGGAAAATGATTAGTCCTGAACTTGCAAATGTTTAGATTTCTTAAGTGGTTTTCTGTGTGTTGCAGAAAAAATACATAGAGGTTTCTCTGCACAATTGGCAATTATTATCTCTGTTATGGATTTTCTTTTTGCAACAAAAGCATGTCTCGCCCCTAAATTGTAAAGCTAAGCACACTAAGATTGCTAGTGTACTCATTAGCGATATCCAGTTATCTTTATTTTAAGCTTCAGGAAGCACAACCTGAGAGGCACAGAGAAGTGCGTGGCTTCAGACAATTAGCAGTAATCCCAGAAATAAAGAAAAATGGGTCTGTACGGTTATCCCACCTGCATCAAAGTGGGTCGCTGATAAATGTAGTCCCGCAAAATGCACTCAGGGCCACCAAGGTACTGTCAGAAGAAGGGTTACAGTGTTAAGGAAAGACAGCAGACATCAGGGGGCACATCCTCATGGGCTGTAAATTGGTGTAGCTCTACCGACGTCAAAAGCTGATTTACACAAGATGAAGATCTGGCCACAGGGATCCAGAGTCTTTGCTCCTATCTCCACTTTCATGCTTAACACCTCTGGGCACCTGGCTGCAACATGATAGTGCCCTGAGAGGGTTAAAAAATAGTGTGGTTTTACAGTGCAGAGGAGGAGGGGGTGTAAACGTTCCCAATACATGCGACCACTCTGCAAAAATTCCAAATCGATAGTAGCGAGGAGAATAGTGTCATAGCATCTTTCCATCCCATTTACACTGAGATCGAATGATGCTGTGTTCATGTTTGTGTTACTATAATGCCCAGAAATCCTATAAAAGATGGGGTCCCATTGTGCTTTGCATAAGAGCACAGTCAGAGACAATCTTTGCCTCACTCTAAATAGACGAGACAGTATTTTCTCCATTTTACAGATGGGGAGTTGAGGTGCAGAAAGACTAACTGACCAAGACAGGGAGTCTACAGAAGAGGGGAGAATTTAACCCAGCTTTTCTGCATCCTCAAGGCGCAGCACCTTTGTGACACCCCCCAAGGTACAATCTGGACTTTTGAACAGCACTGTCCCCTTAATCCTCCAGATCTGGGTCTCTTATACGGTTCTGCTAGTGAAAAGCAGCTTCTCCAGGCTTTGTTTACACCGCCATTAGTATGCAAATACAAACTCAGTAAAGTGGCACCCATGTGCTCCAGGCACTCAGAAACTGATATAAGGCGATATTGGCATATCCCTCAGCCGCAGCCTTGCGCCCCAGAAATGGGCATCTTACACTGCTCAAGACCACCTTGGACAGGGTAAGCTCATTACAAGTCCAACATTCCATCCAAGGGTAATAAATATGCATCAGCCTTTGCTGACCTGAGTAGCGGTCCCCCAAACACTTCAGCACAAACACACTGGCTTAGATAAAATAATACAAGTTCATTAACTAGAGAAGGATAGATTTTAAGTGATAATATGTCATAAAGGCATAAAAGTCAGAATTGGTTACAAAAGAAAAAAAGAAATAAACACGCAAGCTATTTCCTAAACTTTACCAAGGCCAACAGTTCTAAAAGCAAAACAGGTTGTCTCACCATAAGCTGGAACACATTTCACAGGCTGTCTCCTTACCTCCTGGGGCCACCCTTCCCACAGTTCAATTATGCTTCTTTTTGTCTTCCAAATGAACTAGTTTCTATGTGCTGAGGTGGAGCAGGAGCGGTAAATGATGAAGCCATTGTATCTTATTTTAGTCCCTCCTGCTCTCCTAGAGTAATTCTGCCACCTCCCTCCTGCTGGGGTGCAGACAATCAGTCTGTGGTGTACATAAGATTTAATGCACGTTTCAGGTGAATTGTAAATTTCTTGCTCAGACCTTCTGTGCACATGATATTTGAGGCGTCTTTGGAGATGACGTGCAAGGCCTTTGTTTACAGGACTTTTGTCATCTTTACGGACCCATCTGTCGGCATTCTTCCCAGACTCACAACATGTTTCAGTAACAAACCTGTAGCAAAATCTCATAACTCCATATACAATGACGGTACACACATGTCAGCAGGGATGATGATGTTCAGTAGATCATGAGTGTTCAAATGATACCTATCAAGGCATGTTTTATACCAAATATATCATAGCCATCCAAAAGTGGTGAACATGGCATACAGATGGGGTATACGGTGTCACTTGGGGTACCTTAACCAGCAGGCCAGCCTTCCTCTCAGGTAGTAAGATATCTGCCACATTGCTGCTCACTGTACGTGCCTTTTGTACTATCTATGGAACAGCTTCTGGGACAGAGAAAGGAGAACTGCTTAGAATAGTCTAGTGTGTGAATTATCTCAGTGTGATACATTAAAAGCTCCCCCTTGACAACTCTGTCCTCTGCACTCGGATGATATTGCATAAATTTTAAATGTAGACATTTTTATGCCCAGTACAAGTGCAGCCTGCTCAGGTGTCAAGTACAGGCACACACTCAACAACAGGTTTATTTTGACTCAATATTATACTAGACAAAATAAATATCACAAACTGTATCATTGCTTTTCCTTGCAGTCCAATTTGTATAACGCTCATTCACATGAGCATTTCCATTGACTTCAATTCCAGTACTGAAGTGTGTCAGGGAAGCAGAATTTGGCCCTGAATAGAACCAGCTAGAGCCAGATCCTGCACTTTGTAAATGATTAAGGCTTATTGCTGTGAGCAAAGAAAACGCTGCTCAGCTAGGAAATCCTATCTCTGTGCTTCCCTCTGGATATAATAAACAAGCAGATACTCATTGGGGGTCGTGGTCTAGCTGTAGGTGGGCTGGCAAGGTAGAAGAAGATGCTCACTCCAATCACCAGCCCCAGATATGGGGCTAATTTTTCAGTTACTACTTCGAGGCTTAATTATGCTCCTCATGGACAATGTTGCCGTTGACTTCGTTAGAAGATGGAATTACCCTCAAGAACAAACCCTCAGCCTGCCTGAATAGCTGAACAGTGTGACAGTAGAGCTAATTAGGCTCTTCTGCCCAAGGTGGGGAGGAGGATCTGGGGACATGCAAGGACTGTGTATATTCCCAGTGTGATATGAAGCCTCACTCTGCAGGTTCTCTTTGTACAGCTGCCAGAGAGCCAGTGCTGGTGGGTGTGAATGGCCTGGGGGAGCTGTGGAGCTGCTACACAGTGTTGATCCCTAAGGGGTCATGGAAGCTAGTCCGTCCATGGGGTTACAGCAGCCTCTATGAATCAGCTCAGTAGCCATGCTTTAGGTAGGCAGGACGGATTCCTTTAAGCTGCTGAAGCAGGGTGCTGGACTCAGGATTTGGCACTTAGCGAGTGGTTAGCAGGACAGGCTCCTGCTTACTGGAGACCACAACAGGGCCACCCAGAGGATTCAGGGTCCTGGTGTGGAAGGACCTCCAGCCGCCGAATTGCCGCCGAAGACCCAGAGCAGAAGAAGCTCCAGGGGCCAGGGCCTCACGAGAGTTTTCCGGGGCCTGCGGAGTGAGTGAAGGACCACACTCCAGGGGCCCCGAAAAATTCTCATAGGGGCCCCTGTGGGGCCCAGGGCCTGGGGCAAAGTGCCCCACTTGCCCCTGCCTCTGGGCAGCCCTGGACCACGTAATGGGTAGGGGTAGGGGACTAGTACACCTCATTACTAATGGGTAGGGGACAGTGGATTCACAAAGCAACTTGAAATGAGGGGAAGCCAAGGGTAGGGAAATACGTCTCCAAGTGTCGCATTCTGCTGGCATGTGACATTTACATTACCCGAAACCATGGACAAGGACCTGAACAAGGACCTCACTCCTTCTCTAGGGCAGGAGTAATAATGGCTACCACTATTGTTTACAAAGCTTGGGGGCTGGTGTGAGTCCATTTCCTTCAAGACACGCAAACCCCCTTTTCTTTCTGATTCCACGACAGTGATTCTGAGAGGGAGAGCCAGTGTCCATTCCACATGTGGGCATGGACTTCCGTGGGAGCTGGATCATTCCCATGGTGATGGAGACTGAATGGGATGGGGAGTTCACCTTTCCTGAGCTCACCTCGAACACCTGCTTTGGAGTTCAGCTCTCTTATTCACTCACTCAGTCACAGCTTGACTCAGGCAGGATTGATCCTCCTGCATGAGATAAGATGAAAAACCTCTTTAGAATAATGCATTCATGCTCAAAAGCTACAATTATTTGAGGGAGAAGGTGCGGGTGTTGAGAGCTGAGCTGGATTTCCTTCTCTTGAGCAGTGTTCCTGAAAGGATTAGCAGCAAGTTTGGCACATAGGCCCCACTTCAGCACAGATGTAACATTAATCATGTGAGAAATCCCACGGAGGTTAATTTGCATAAATTCTCAAATAGCTTTCTGAGTCAGGGCCTTATTACTTACTACCCATAAGCAGCCAATACTAGATCTGCCATGCTCTAAATCAGAGGTTTGTACACACAGCAGACAAGGTAGAGAGAATGAGTGACAGCATACCTGTGGCATATTGCAATGGTAACAGCATAACCTAATGGGTTATTGGGGGGATTGAATCTAGGACCTTCATATCTAAAAGCCTGAGTTGCTACTGTTTGAGCTGAGAGACTACACTGTCAAGCTCTTAACCTTTCAGGTAAAGTCTAGCCACTCCAGACAAAGAGCCAGACACCCTATGTCAATAAATCCTTTGCTCATTTCTACTGCCTTAGAATTGAAATATTTATTTTTCCTTTTAGTTGTTTTATGGGGTAAAATAATATAATGAAACTGGGTTCTTAGCACAGCTTCTCTACTGAAGACTTCATGGGGGCTCTTTCAAACACGGTTGCATTTTATATAATAAGCAGCAGCTCTGCTCTCTGCTATATTAGTTAAAGTCCATGTATTTTTGGATTATATTTTTTAAGCAAGTGGGCTGCATCTAATTCACACTTTTCCTATATAGCTTTATATGTTTCTCCCAACAGCTGCTACACAGAGTGAAGATCACTCTGCAACAGATCAGTGAGGTTTACATATAAATTAGGGTGAGTGTTACAGTTGCCTTTGTATTTATAAACCTTTGAAACATGCAAATGTGAATCTTGAAGCCAGGCACATTATAGGCAACGTGTTTTAACTAATGAGCTCCCTTAGGTATCTCACATGTTTCTGGTGATCCACATTTTGCATTTTGATAGGCAAGAGCTTTGGATCAAGCTTCAATCTGGGTTTGACTTGTAAAAATCGATTTTATTCCCATATCACAATCATAGTTCAATCCACTTTTACTATGTGATTGCACACACCTTATGAATCTTCTGTTGTCCAACACACATTGGCTACTGTCACATGAATATAATAAGATTTGATTGTATTAAATAGCCGGGCCTAGACAACATGGGCCTGACAACTTTATATTGAATAGCACCTTACTTCGGGGAAATTCTCATGGACTTCAGTGGGACCAGCCCCAGAATAAAGGAATATTCTGTGTGAATAATAAGAGTATCTGAATCTAGCCTCATTCATATAGGATATTCATTGTTTCCCGTACTGTAATGTTTGGGGATAAATCTTGCCTCAAGCTAGGTGTGCAGAAACATAGAGATATGAAAGTCCACCGTCCAGGGGATTTATTGCCCTCAGCAGGGTGAGATTCTGTAAAAAGTCACTTCTTCCCTGCAGGATAATTGGAATGTTTAGACTGCAGGACTATATGGGCTGGTTTAGCAGATGTGGTGAGCACCTGCAGTTCCCAATGACTTCAGCCGGTGTTGTGGATGCTCATGCATTACGTTTTTGTTAACAATATATTTTGTGATAGACTATCAGGATGTTTTTTTTCCTGCAAAGGGTTTAAATGAAAAAAAAAAGTTTTGTGAAACACTTTCTTCAAAAGAGTTTGATTTTTTTCCCACTGAGAGACCAAAAGCTTGGCAACCAAAACATATTCTTTCTTTGGTTGAATCTTTTCAATTTGGGATTTTAACTAAAAAATATTATTTTTTGGGTTCAAATTGGACATTTCCTTTGGATTTGGCCCATTGATGTTACAGGAAGGTTTGCTTCAGACCTGGTGTTTAGGATTTTGACCAAATATTCAGTAGCCACAACAAAATGAATGTGCAAATTCAAAGGGTGGATTCCAACTTTTCTGTGGGAGACTATCCCTTAAACTACTGCAACACATCCAAAAATGTAAGTCCATGGTGTATAAGGAACCTACTATCAGAGCTCAGGTGCAATAGTACTGCTTTAAAACTTTGCCTTCAGTGACTAAATAACAGATCTGTAGTTAGTTATTCTGCATATTTGTAGAGTTCAGGTTCACTCTTCCCATAAGCACAAGGGAAGTTAAGAGGAAATGCTGAGGTAACCATCACCGTGATGGATTGTCAAAACAAATCACCCCAACTCCACTGGTGTGATTTGTAGGCACTACAAGATTCACTTGGTGGGAGTGGCTGTTACTACCTGGGTAAGTGGAGGGTCTGTAAGTGGTGGGCCTGCAGTTTACAGGCTGGGAACCCCAAACAACTCCCCACCCCATGCTACCCAGCAGCTTGATTGTATTCTCCAAACGGAAACACCATAGTTGAGGCTGTGACAGGGACGTGTGTTGGTGGGAGATAAATGAGGTTTGTGAGGAAGTGGGCAGACAGAGAATGAAAAGGGGCACCCTGATCTTAATTGGCCCCACGAAAACCTTTATTCCCTGCTCCGTGCCTCTTCCCTCTGGTCCCTTCAGTCCATGAACTGGAAGGACCCATGCAGAGAGTTCCCAATGGCAACCAACGATTCAGCAACATCCAGAGGCAGGAGCCAGGAAGGCCCAGAAGCAGCAGGTGGGACTCCATTCTGCAGCACATCTGGCGGCCTACCCAGTATCTATGTCTTTGCTAATAGATAGGGTGTTATTGGGGAGGCTTAACCCCAGATGCCCATTAAGGTCTGATCTAAAGCTCACTGAAATCAGCAGACCGATTCTCATCCACTCTAACGGACTTTGGATCAGGTTTCCAGTGATCAGCTGCTCCTGGTTTACATGTTTGTCTTTGAGAGAAGGATCTGGTTCAAAGGTCAGAACTAAGGGCACTGACTAGACTCTTGGGCTATCTCTACTGTTCTGTGTCCTTTCAAAGCTGCCTTCAGTTTCAACAAACAAGATTTTGTGGCACCTGAATTAATATGATGATCTATCCTGTTGCTAATAAAAATGGCAGGCGTCACATCTGGAAAAAAATTCACCATGCATTTACAGGAGTTTTAAAAAGAGTCTAGGTTTCCTTAGTTTTTGTTACTGAAGCCCTTAATAATTAGATCTCTTGAAGCTGACAAGCATTGCATTATATTCTGAAAACATTCTCTTTAGACCTATCAGACTATCCTTGTGCAGTCTTTAAAATGGCTGTTGAGGGAAAGGTGTAGACATCTTGCTAAGACTTTATTTTGTAAGAACTGCAGTGAAATGATGTACTGTAAAAGGAGCATATCAAAGTGTCACGCTGATTATCCAATGGATCACAATTTAATGTTTTTATAATAAAATGGTGGTGAGTTAATTTCATCCCTATCACAAGAGGTAGCAATGGCTGTATTGCATATTAATGTGAGTTACTGCAGCTGGAAGCCACTCTTTCCAATAGATATATTAGCATTATGTCTCTCAACCCATCACAAGCCCTTCTAGGGATCTGCATAAGATCCTATGACCCCTTTGAAACTAACCCTCATCATTAGGGACTCATAGCTCCCTGTTTTAAAAGCTTCTATCATTTCACATAACATCTCTATCAGTTTTCTTTTACTGCATTAACATCCATTGTGGAAATCCTTGCCATAAGTGAGAGTTTCCCATGTCTCAAGAGGAGACTAGACCTGAAGAAAAGAAAACATAATCCACCGTTCCTGTACAGCAGTTGTAAGTTGTGATGATCCCAAACCTAAAGTCCAGAGGTGAAATCCTGGCCCTATTGAAGTTAATGGCAAAGCTCCATTGACTTAAATGGAGCCAGGATTTTACCACTGGTACAAATACCCCTGAAGTCAGGGAACATTTGCATGCAGAGGCAATTTTTTTTGTCTCTGGCCTATGTCCAGTTGGGCTATTCTCGTTCAGTGTTCTGCAGAGCTTGCTTTGATGATTTGCTAGTTTTGCATTGTGATTGGTCTCCTAAGTCACATGGGGCTAGTGTCACAAAAGGCTTGAGGTACCTAACTGCCATTTTAGGCACCTACATCCCAGAATCAGGCCCAGTGGGATTCACAAAACCTAGCTCAGTTGCCCTTGAGCCCTGTAGGTGCCTAAGCTTGCTCAGCACTTAAATTATTGCAGCAAAAGTTCCCTAGGTGCCCACGTTTCTACCTCTGGGCATGCACAGGGCAACCCCATGCCAGGCGTTGAGATGCCTAAGACCCAGTGCAATGCAGGAACTGGAGGAAGATTGATGTTTCTCCACCTAACTGGTCTGTGGGGCCCAGTACGGTGAGCATGCTCAGAGTTTGCCTACTGGATCAGGCCCCCATTGGTGAGTTTACCCAAAATGGCTGGGAGAGAGAGAAGAGGGGGTCCTCTCTCCTAATTTTTAGTCAGTGGCTAGGATACTTAGCATAGAGAGGAAGAATAGTCTTGTTCTTAAGGTACTGGATTGGAACTCAGTAGTAGATCTGGATGAATTTTTTTGTGCAAAACCTTTTTTTTTAAATGAAAAATGCAGATTCAGGTCAACTGAAGCAATTTTCAGATTTAGGATGAGTTCAGCTAATTGTTTCAGTAAAAATTATATATAAAATATTGAAATATTGAAATGGTTCCTTTTGGCATTTCTGAAATGAAACATTTTGCATTTTTGTTTCAGAAAGACATTTCATTTCAGAATTTCTCTCAATTTTTTTTTAAATAAAAAATTTAACACCCCCATAATTTCAGTTTGTGATTAGCAAAACATTTTGTACAACCCAAAATGAATTTTTTCACCTTTTTCAGTTTGGCCAGCGAACCAAAAAGTCAGTTATTTGTACAGCTTTACTCTTAGTTCAGTGTTCAATTCTGCCACAAATCTGCTATATTTGTTAGCTTTTTTAAGGTGGCCTTCACTCTGATGCACCAGCTGTCACTTGCTGATAGTCTGGTGCTGTTTGCATTATTAGGAGTTAAATTCTAAATGTCATGATTCCAGATTTGCTATATTGTCTGTTGCACAAACCTTCAACCCAAGAATACTATAAGCTTGGGATGTGGGTTTTTAGAAATCCCAATCATTACAAAATACAGTATTTTATTTTACGGAGAACTTTTATTCCCATGGTGAAACTCTGGAAGTGTATTTGTTTCCAGAAAAATCCAACCAAAGCAAAATTACAGTACTACTCTGTTTTAAATTTCACAGCAAAGTAGCACTTAAGGCTTATTTCAATGCATTAGATTTAAAACATATTAAGTACAATGCTAAATCAGTGTAAACCACATTTCTGAATTTATCTACAACATAATGAATAACATCTGCATCTGCAAAGAAAAGATTTATACTGAACAGCAAAACAAAATGTGTTGACAATTTGTGGAGCTTTCATTCCCTTATGTCTTATGTCTTCATTATTTGGTAAAGCCTTACTATAATCTTTCATTGTTGGAGCATTAAAGGAAAAGCTAAATGTATTAGGTAGATCTTCCTTTAATTCAGTTGCTCTTCTGAGCAAAGGTGTCTTATTTACCTTGTGGACTTTTTAGTATGAAATCCTTGAAGGACTGGTCCATAAATTTCTTCCTTTGAAAGACACATGCATCCCAGAAACTATCTACTGGCCTCTGGTGGACAGGGGTGTAGGAAGTGTTGGTAGTAGATCCCCTGGAAGTTTGGAGATTTTAATGATATTGAGCTGCACAAATTATGTTCTTATGTTCTACCAGTTATGAAACTGACAGAGAAAAAATTGTCTGGTAGTCAGGGCACTAATTTGGGCCTTCATGAGATGTGGGTTCAGTTGTTGGCTCTGCCAAAGACTTCCTGTGCAACCTTGGGCAAATCACGTATACCCTGATCCTGCAAAGACTTATACATGTGCTTAACTTTCTACATGTGAGTAGGCCCACTGACTTAAATAGAACTACTCAGATATGGACGTCAGCCTTTGCAGGATCAGGGATTTAATGTACAGAATCTGGCACAATGGGGCTGCAATCTTAGTTTAGGTCCATAGGTGCTTCTGGACTGCAGGGAAGGGTGGTGGGTGTGTATGTGTGTCTATGTGTGCCTGCATGCACCTGCACATTTGTGGGGTTTTTGTTTTATTTTAATAGCTTCTGATTGACAGATGTCCTATCGATCTTCATCACAGGTAACAGCCTGGATTGTTTTCCCCTTCCAGCTCACCTGGAAGGACATAGTTCTCATGGTGAGAGGAAAGCTTTATCTCAGTTCCCATTCAATCTTTGACCTCTCCACTGAGATTGACAACAGAGGTGTTAGTGACGGTGGTGGTTTCTGCGAGGCTGAGTTCACAAGAAAGTTACTTGACTGAGCACACCTAGTCAGTGGGCAAATGCCATTTTTCAGGAAGCCTCTAACTTAAGGGTGCACTGGCTCTCTCTGCCATGGTTCAAGAGTTCAAATCTCACGGGGGTTTTAGGTAACTCTTCATCTTGTCTACTTGGATTGTAAGTTCCACCAGGAAAGCCCTGTCTCTTGCTATCTGTTGATACAGTGCCTAGCACAATGGGTTCTTGATCTTGTTTGCTGCATCTAGAAACAACTATTATAAAAGCAATAATTTAATTAGCTAGATCGCATCTGAGGCTGACCAGTGGTGTGAAGGTTTATTGCAAAATTGAAATCCTCCATCCCCTTCACTTTTGCATTTGGTGTTTCTATTCCTTAGCTCAAACGACACAGCAGGAGCTTGTATTGTCTTGGCATAAAGAAGAAGATATAGTGTCAACAGCAGGTTCATTTAGCAGTCTATTCCTCATGGATGGCATTCTGCACTGAAAACACATGACAGAGGGAAAAAGAGATTATGGTGCATCTGAAACCCAAGAGGCAATGTGGCTTCTGAATATGCAAAACAGGAGGAAGAAGAAACAGTGTGAGGAGAAAGATCCTTTACTTATGTAACACACAATAGCAAGTTACAGCAGAATGCTCTATTCTGCTTCCAAGCAATTGCATATGGGGCTGTTAATTGTTCATATAGTAACACTGTATGGAAAGCAAAGTATACCATGATGGACAATTTATGGTCATGATTTTCCCAAGTCCCAGTTTCCCTAACAAAGGAGGCAAATTCTATTTATGCACTTATAGGCCCTCATCATCAAAATAGTTGAGAGACTCACTAATGTTAAGGAACGTATTCTTCACAGCATGCTTACGATGTTGGGGAAATAATATTATCCCTATTTTGCAGATAGGGAACTGAACAGGGAGACTAATGATCAGATTCTGACACCATTATTTACTATGAGAAATAACTTATCTTCCGGTTGTCCCACCTGAAATCAGTTGGTCTCGCTCATGGAGTAAGGTGCTATTCAGTAGGAGTATGGGAACCAGAATCCAACCTAAGTGACTTGACTGAGATCACACACAAAGTCTGTGGCAGAGCTGGGAAATGAATTCAGAACTTCTGAGTCCCAATCTAGGGTCTTAACCACAATGCAAGAAAAAGGCAAAAAAATTGGATAAAACTGAACTCCGTTCCTCGAGAGGTTGTTCCAAATGCACGTCCTATTGTCTGTCTTGTGTAGCAGAACGTCATTTGAAAAAAAAAAACAGCAGAAGGTTCTAGGGGTCTGTAGCAGGGCGGACCCTGCTCTGGCCCTGAGGGCTTGGAAAAGCAGCCTGGCAGGGCTTGAGAGCTGCGGCTGGAGGCTGGGCTGATGGGGAAAGTGGCTGCAGCTGGGGCCACGCCCCAAACTGAAGCCCTGGGGCTTATAAGAAGCAGGGAAGCCAGAGCCCAGACAGTCTCTCTCTGCTTCTAGAGAGAGATGGGCCTGGCTGCTTAGGGAGCTGAGAAGGCACCTAGGGTGAAGCAGGGCTGGGAACAGGCTGAGGAGCTGGGGAAGCTCCAGCCTGGAAAGCCCCAGGCTGCAGCCTAGCTATAGGGCCAAAGGTACTGGGGGTTGCAAGGGACAACCCAGGGGTAGGACAAAGCAGCAGGTCCAAACCCCCTTTGCCTGTGATGAGTGGGCTGATACTGCAGTCTGCCCCAGGGTGTGGGGCTAGACCATGACTGTCAGTGGCCACTACTGAGGCAAGGCGGGGATAGTAGCATGGGGTTCCCCTGGGAGGGGGAGACCCAATTATAGATAGCGGGCACCGGGTCCAGGGAGGGACGCCGGGGCCAGGGAACAGGCGGGTCACCAGCCTGCCGAGGGAGCTCCAGGGCTGGACTGAGGGACATTCTGGGACCAACCAGCAGGAGGCGCGGCAGGGGTGAGTACGGCCCGTTTACAGGGTCATTATGAAAGAACTTTTTCTTTGTGTCGGGTCTCTACAAATGAATAATCAGGCCTCTGAACCAAGAAGAGATTTTTCTTCTGCAGAAAAAGGATCTCCAATTTGTGGGCAGGACTATGGAACTGGATCTGGCTCCACATACCAGTATGCTCCAAGCATTACAGAGCTAACTGATTCTCGGCGGGTATTGGATTCTGAGTAGAAATGAGCATCCCTCATTATACTACAATGTGGTGTACACCAGTGGGGTTTAGCATAGCCTCATTTTACCAGTACCACATAATTGCTGCTGAAGACTTTGTTAGATAAGTTAAAACCCTGTGGCTGGGAGGTATTGATTTCTTAATAACAGGTTGTTATCTGTGCTATTTTCCCCCATTTTCCCTTTTTTGGCCAGCAAAACGCAATATTCCAGGCTGTTGTTAATGGATGTGTTACCTGAAGCTACTGCTACTGTCCAGACCCAGTTCATCCCCATGAATTGAGGTGTAATGTAGCTTTAATTTTACCTCCAATTACATCCAGAAAGATGAATGGTACAGGGCAAATCCTTGCACGGGGCCAAGAGGGAGTTATAAATCATTCACTTAGATGATCAGATAATTTCCAAGTTCCTCTGGGTCTCTGGAAACATACAAGAATAGTTCAACCTGTCTCTTTTGCAAAGAACCAGGTGTCTAGGATCAGTGAGAATGTGTCTTTGTTTCCTTCTCCAGAGTTCTCCTTGAATTTGGGGGAAATGACCAGCTAGTGCTTACTTAATTGCAGTTGGGACCCTCTTCTGCCTTCAACTAATTCCCATCTTAAAACGAGAGGTAATGACAATAGTGAAAGCTTCTTCTCGCAGGATTAAGAGGTCATTTTACTTTAAGTCAATGACAACAGAGCCATTTTTACAATGCTGAGAGTTTAATTAATTTGGCTTAACTATAGAAAGGGGTTTATTAGCAATAGTATTTGATTACTAAAAGCTGAAAGAGTCCTGTGGCACCTTATAGACTAACAGACGTATTGGAGCATGAGCTTTCGTGGGTGAATACCCACTTAATCGGATGCAACCCACAAAAGCTCATGCTCCAATACGTCTGTTAGTCTATAAGGTGCCACAGGACTCTTTGCTGCTTTTACAGATCCAGACTACACGGCTACCCCTCTAATATTTGATTACTGTAGCTCACGTCACACCTCTTACATATATATTAGCAATCTTACTTGGATAAAGGCTGATTTTAGCTACAGGTTTCAATATGCACCTGATTTTCCTCTTATTAATGCTGGTGTCAATCAGGAATAGCTCAGTGGAATTAAACCAGTGTAAAATGGATGGAATTGACTGGTGAATAGACCCTGCCATTTTGCATAATCTGAAAATTGCATGTTCAAGTTAATGTTGATTCTAGTTTTATGAACTTAGGGCCTTGGAATATGTGCTAGCTCTTCCTTGACAGCAGAATATGACCCTTGGCACGGCATTTACTTAATTTAATTTCTAAAAAAATAAATATTAGAAGAACCCATCCCACATTTATCGTTTTCTATCAGTTAATGTACCTCCTTTGCATCTCACTTAAGATGGTATAAATCAGAAGTGACTCTCCAAAAGTCAGTGGAGTTACTCCAATGTAAAACTGGTGTGAAAGGAGACTCAAACCCATCGTATTTATAAGCATGTTGAAGAACAGTGGTGTTTGTTTGTTTCCCCTCTGTTACCTTAAACTGGTAAATTGGTAGAGTTTCCTGGAAAAGTTGTGAACCACTGCTCTTGAAGGTACTGATTCCTTCAGAAGAGGGCAGAGCCATAGTGCGTGAAAACTGATACTTCCAGGGTTTGTCTAGTGCTATTGCTAGAAAAAGGATGATAGAAAGGTATGGAGTAAACAAGAAGTTCTTGCATGATTCCATGAAACTCATCAAATCCTAGCCTGAATTATGGATTCTGTTATGTGAGGCTGTTCAACCCCAATAATGATTAAACGTTCTGTATGTTTGATTGGAAGTGCATACTTGATCATATATTTCTCAAGTCAAAACTAAAGTTTTTAAGGATTGAAAACTAGCTGCTGCTGGAACTGGTTGTCTTGAATAAATGAATCCAAGATAGAAGCCATAAAGAAATCCCTGTGGTTAATTTGTATGCCAGTGATAAACACTCATTTAGTTCAGAAATATGATTAATAGTTTGGGGCTATAGTTTGATGTTACTTTCACTCCATTTAAACCAATGGAGTTACATCTTCTTACACTAGTATAAATGAGATCAGAATCTGTACCCAATTTTCTGAATGCAATTCATATTTTAGCCTGTTCAAAGTGCCTTTGAAGTTATAGTGCTGTGTCTATTCTTTGACTAAGGAGAGGAGTTCTGTAGCCAGTGTTGTTATTCTTGCCTTTCACATGATAGTCATTTAAAAGAAAAAATAGGGAAAAGTGGCACAATATTGCCAGATTATGAATTTTTATTTTTTTCTTTTCTGAGTCTATAATAGATTTTAAAGAGCAACATATTAATACTGTTGTGAAAAGTGTCAAATTTACTGACTGATCTTTCTGGGTGTTTAGGATTTTGAATCTTGGAACGTGGCAAGACAGCTAATAATCAGTCTTAATACAACAGTCAGATATTCAAAAACTAAATCATCTGGCACAGTGACAAGCAAATTCTAGCTTACAGTTATATCCAAGAAGGTATTGATGGTACTGAAGGGGGAACAATAGGATTTAATACAAAATTCTAATTCATAAAGTCTAATTCATATGTCAGTGATGCACAGATCATTTTTAAATAGCCCCCCTACTCTGCAAAATCAAGCTAACATTAAACTGTGGCATATTGAAGACTGTGTTGGAATTGTGAACTATCACTTCAAGTGTGTGTGTGTGTGTATGTGGGGGGTGGTTTTCTGGTCTTGCTTAGAGATTAGCAGGCTCTGTATTTAAATATGCATTCAGTCAGTCTCGAAAAAACCAATCTAGAACAAGGGGGTGGGGGCCATGAATTGTTCCTCTCTGCTTTATGGAGCAGCCTGCTTCATCTCTCCCTGTTTTCAGTTCTTGCGTGTTATTGTTCTGAACTGTAATAAAGTATTATTACACGGAAAACTTCCAGCAAGACTGTTTGTTGTGTGTATTCTGTAAATATAACATAGATTTCAATACTATCCAGTCAATAATTTACAAATAAATATGTCTGAACGGCAACCTAGGGTCTATAGCCAGATGCCAGTTAATAGGAGGACAATATGGCCTTGCTAGTGCAAGAGGGGAGTTGATGTTTCCTTCCCAGCTTTGCCATGGAATCACTGTGTGACAATGGCTTATGGCCCCAGTTTCAAAAGTGTTCTTTAATTCTCGGTGCTTTGTTTTTTTGGCGTACAGGTAAAGCAATATTTTCAGACTTGAGTGACTAAAGTTTAAATCCATGTCCAGACATTCAAATGAAAGTTTTCTGAACTTAGGCACCCCTAAATTAAAATGAGAGGCCACACCATAATGATTGGGTTTTTGTGCATGAAATTCATCCCCAATAAGGTTTGAATATTTACGTAGGTGTGTTAGGGTGTACACACTTCATACTGAATCGGACAGGAAATGGGGTTAACTCCCTTCAAAAGGGAGCCATACTGAGGGATCAATGGAGAAGCTGTTCAGCCTCTTGACTTGAAAGAGAGGATACTCAGCTTGACTCGTCAAGGCAGGTACATAGACAAGAAGGGAAAGTAGCTTAGAGGTTTTCAGAATTAAAGAGGAAATGTTCTGCCTCTCTGCTCTGTGTCCAGGAAGGTGATAGAACCAGGAGACTTCCAAAACAAGTTCTAATCAGGAGGCATGAAGACCCTGGGAAGCTGACAGCTTAGTCACTCCTGCGGACTGTTCTTCTCTCTTCACCTAATCCAGGTAAGTAATGAAGGCTGGAATCTCTCAAATCAACCTGAGAGCCAGGTCAAGGCTGCAGCTCAGTTTTCTTTCCTTTCTCATGTTTGAGACTCCAGCCTATGGGCTGATAGAGTGGTCACAGCCCCATTACATCACTTGCCCAGGATGTTAGGTTCTCTATTGCAGATGTTGTGGATCCCCAGTCCAACTACTGACTTGACCTCAACCCCTCCTGTGGCACCAGCCTATATGGGAGATAATACAAGACCCGCTGTAATATACAGAGTTAGAGACTCACCCTATCCCACTGTAGGATTTAGGGGACACTGAGGGTTCCGCACCAGCCCCCTAACACCAGGGCACCGCACCAGCCCCCTAACACTCTAGGCATTTTGCTGCCCCAGGCATGGCAGGTAGGCTGCCTTCGGTGGCTTGCCTGCGGGTCCTCCGAAGCCGCGGGACCAGCGTACCCTCTGCAGGCAAGCAGCCAAAGGCAGCCTGCCTGCCGCCCTCGTGGCGCCGGCAGAGCGCCCCCCGCGGCTTGCCGCCCCAAGCATGCGCTTGGCGTGCTGGGGCCTGGAGCCGCCCCTGCCTAACACTTTGGTGCTTAATTAATCCACTGTAAAATAGTTACAACGATATTTACCTTTCTCACAGGGGAATTTGAGGCTTAATTAATGAATGTTTTTCAAAGTGCTTTGAGATTCTCCACTGAACGATGCTGTATAAATACACACTGCTGGATTATTGTGTTTAAAAGAAGAAGATAAATGACTAAAAATAAACCAGGCTATGGACGGACTTCAAATGCTTCAGTCTAGTTAAGTTAAATGATATACGTGATGTGTCATAGCCCATATACAGATTTAGTTCTGCATTCATCTTCTTCTGCCGTGTGTCAATTTTATTGCATTATGTTTATTCTGAGCTGCACCATTCTTTCTTCCAACTGGTATATTTCAGGATCAGCTTCTGGTCAAGCTCGGTGGTTTTTTAGCTAGGAAGGAGATGCAAATGAGTGTGACTGGGAGAAATTCTATTACCTCCCTGTGCGAGGCTTCAACCCAGGATTACCAGTGACACAGAATATGTGGAGGGGAGAATAAAAAGCTCAGAGCTCTCTGCTCAGAATTTCATTCTTTGGGTTGATTTGTGTATTCATAATCCGACTGGAAGTTGGCTGCTGTGTGGCATATGTCTAATAGAGGGAGATAGAATGCAGAAGCTATTTAAGGGGATTAAAATGATACACTCTAATGCTGGAAATTGCCAAAAGCCTATCTCACATTTACAAGCATTAGAATTTCACACACAAGTCCAAATTTCTGTGGGAGTGTTGGGAACCGGCAGTGAGTCTGTTTAGAACATTTTGATGCATGCTTGGGCCCTAGTCTTTCTGAGTCTCATTTATCTACATGTCAGGCCAGAGAGAGTACATGAGGAAGCTTGGATGAATCAATACTCAGGTCTAGCACTGTAAAGGCAGAAGTCCAATACGTAGAAATGCATGAAAAAATGACATTTCTATGAGGGTTTTGTGTGCCTCTTTCTTTCCTATGGTCTGGACCAAAGTATTTAACTTGTCAAGTACCAAATGTGTTTGTGATCATTTGAAAGGAAACTTGACTTGAAATCATAAAAGTTAGGTACGGAGACATTACTTCATCCCCTTGCTAAAGAAGATTGTTCCTTACATGATTACACTGGGTACTGTTCTTTTCCTGTCAAGGCTTAAATGTCTCCAACAATAGAGGTCCCACCATATTCTTCAGAAAATGAACCTAGAGTTTACGAGAACTGTTTTCTCTCATGTCCAATGTAAATTATACAATTCTTCTCTCTAATTAGCATTCATAACCTTCAAATACTTGTAGGATACCATCTTGACCCTGCCTCTTAATTACTGCTTAGCCTCATAATACATATTTATACCAACATATTAAAAATGCCATGAAATCAGTAGGAGTTGTGGGTACTCAATACCTTTGAAAGTTAGTCCCCTCTTATACAGTAGCCTAAAGAGAGATTTTATAGGTCCTCCTGAATTAAAGCACAGGCTTGAAAATTATGGCCTCTGCTGAGCTTTTATTCTTTCCTTATAGTTCAGTCTTTCCAGTCTCCTAGAGAATGCTTGTTGCTTTTCCCTGAACTCCCTCCAGTTTGTCTACATCCTTGTGGTATGGAGGTGTGTGGAACCCTGTATTCCAGGTGCAGTGGCACTGAATTGAATGGTACAGGGAAGCTGCTTTTCCTGAGGCAGCCATCAACTTCATTAACTCCTTTGGAGTCCCATCACTTCACAGCAAAAGCTTTCTTAACTGGCTATTCAATGGGCAGAGAAAAAGCCCTCTCTCAGGGAGGTGGTCTTTAAATAAAGGCTGCTCTAGAAGCACTTGGCACAGAATGGATAGCTTGGGCTTGATTCACCCTCGTGGGTGCAATATGCAGAGCTGTGCCGGAAGGGCAGTTCACCTGAGGAAGGCTTGGCGAGGGTGGTGCTACTGCCTCTACCCTCCCCCTCCACAAAAGGAGGGCAGCTTTAACACTGGCTGGCTGCATGCTGCTTTTAGTCGGGTGACCAGCGTTTGGTCTCGAGGACCCCATTCTTTTCCTTAACATTAACAGCAAGGGGCGCATTGGCTCCAATAAGAGCTGTCAGCCGCCAGTTTGCAGCAGCTGTCCAGGGTCCTGTTCTAGGGCCTGCACTCTGAGCCTGAGGGATTATCAGTGAAATAGCAGTGGGTGAGAACTATTGCCATTGCTATTTATCATTGGTACCGTGGGGGCATGTAGGTCCCTAGCCAGGGATCAGGATCCCATCGTGCTAGGCACTGTACAATCACACAGGAAAGAGATTGGATTGGCCAAGTTCATGCTGTGAATGCTGTGGTTTGGGGGTATTTTTGGTGGTGGTTGGGGGGGCAGCTGTAACATCTTCTTTTAGTGGCTGAGGACTAGTTTGTGTTTAGTGCAACATTAAGAGTTTAAACTATTTATAGATCACCCACTCTTAGACGGTATTCACTATACAGTAAAGACAGCCAGGTAGCATCACCCATTCTTCTAATCAAAGTGCCAATGCTCCAACAAGTACAGGAAAAAAGAAAATAAAATGGTAGCAGATATCAAAGAAAGCTCATGAACAGCCCAAGAGAGTGGACATTGGAAATAAACGGGGCCTGTGTTTATAAAGAGAATGGCAGTCAGTATAATTGAGTGAGGGATGGGCAACCCTAGTGGTATTCAAAGATACACATTCTTTTTGGCTTGTGGTCCTGGATCTAAAAAGTATAAGGGAAAATATATATTTTTTTGCTTTTGTCGAGTAGTCCTGACAGATAAGTAGGTTCTGCCTGTCATGTAGAGCTATTTAAAATGTAATATTCTTCAGGATTTATTCCTGGTACTGAACTATTGCTTCTGGAACTATCAGCCACTGGAAATTAGTGCAGAAACATGAATTCCAATCCACAAGCGTCACATGCCCGGCGTGTTTTGTACATGGCAGTAAAGCATTCGGGGTGAAAGGGTCAAGGTGGACTTTGCTCTCTCCTTGGGAATACTGTCTTGAGTGGTTTAATCATTGCACCCATGCAGAGTTACATACTGCAGGGAGGTTGCTTTGACCTGTCTTATTTTACACATGTTCTTTTAGTGTGGGCAGCATCATTACGGGCTCCTTGAGTGTTCACTTGTGTGTTAGATCTGTTCAACATTTTCAGTTCAGTTGGGACAAAAATAACATTTTTTTTTCAAAAACGAAAATTCCCATGGAAATATTTCTTTCATTTTTTGTCCAGCTTCTCAACAAAAAACAAAATTGTTGTTTTACATCTTCAAAAACATATGAAAACAAAAAATAGCAGGTCTAGGTTTCTTGTCGCTTTTTAAAAGAAAAAAAAATCTTATCTGCAGTTTTTCATTGAAAAATCAGAACATTTCCAAGAAATTATTGTGTGTGTGTGTGTGTGTATGCGTGTGTGTGTGTGTGTATTCATTTCTTTTAGAATATTTCACACTAAATACTTGCCATGTTCTGGCCAAGTCTATAAGCCGTCTTCTACCATCTTCAACACAATCTCCACCAACAGTCTAAATGGAGAAAGCTGGGGAAAGCCTGAAAGCTCCTGCAAATGATCTTAAAGAAAAACACTGTGGCAAAGGCCAAATGTTTTAACATTCGTGCCTGAAGTTAAACTCTTAAGTGGCCTCATTCTAGAAAATGCCGAGTGCCTACTTTAATGACCAATTGACTTCTGTCCCCTGTCTTTAACTGGAGTTGTCGGTGCTTAGAATCTTTGAAAAGCTGTCCGCTTACTTAGGGAACTAAATCTTTGTTCAGAACTTAACATTTGGAGCCTAGGTCCTGACTTTCAAACGTGCCGAGCACCTACATTTCAACTTGAAATCAAAGGAAGATTAACATCTCCACAAATAAGGCCCCCATGGTTGAAAAATGTGATCCACACCCACTATATCCCTAGTGCAAATCTCGGTAAAACAGTTTTGTCTGGCATGGCTGTCTACGTACTGTACAGATGTGTGCATGAAAACCAAAATACCTATTTTACAGGAGTCCTGTTTGAAATACAATATAATATGAAACTGCGAAACATATCTTCTCACTCCTTACCATTTTAGAGGACGACATGCACCCGCTCAGTCAGTCCTTTGTAAAGCATTTCATTTTTCTAAGATCAGAGCAATTTCTTTTTATTGTGGGTATCACAGCTCTAAGTATAACCCTTGTTGCATTCAGAGCAGGAGAAAAAGCCGGGCACTTCCCCTGGCTGCCCTACATGTGCAAAAAGTTGTACAGCATCTGTCTTATCTTTTAATAATTGTGTTTTAAATTATGGTTATTTGTCAAAAACTCTTAAACCTGTAGCTGTAGATCTATAAGTTCCATGACCTGTCTCCACTGGAAAGGGCTGATGTAATTAGAAAGGGACCAGTATCAATCATTCAGCTAATGGTTTCTCCATTTTTATCATCAATTATCCTGAATATTTTAGACAAAAGATCAGACAATCCCTACCTTCACTCAGCTACAATGCTGTCATTGCCACTAATGGAATTTTAAATCTTCTGTTAGAGGAAATGTTCCTGTGGAGACTATTTTGGAACTACCAATTAAGGAAAGGCTAATTCATGTAATCTCAGTGGAATTAGCAATAGATTTATTAAATGTGGTTAAAGGTTCCATGTCTGGTACAAAGTGATTCTTCTGACATTTGGTGTATGCAGCATGAGAGTTTTTTCTTTTACTCTCAGTGTGACTGGTATTAAACAATATGTGCAGAGCTTACAAGCTGAGAGTCAAAATAGCCCTTTGGATTTCTTTTATTATTAATTATTATTATTATTATTGTTTCTGCTTTTGCAAGGATCTTTCCGCTAAGGCTGAAAATGCAGAGCCTGATCCGGGAAGGATGCATAGTACCATCAACTCCCATAGTATCAAAGGTTTCTGAGTGTGCATCTTTAATCTGCTTTTCTCCTGATTTGAGGCACTAACACCCCAATTCAGCAAGACACTTAAGCACGTGCTTAAGTTAAGCGCATTGGAGCTAAATGCTTTGCTGAATCAGGAATCTAAAGGTGCAATTTTCAAAAATACTCAGCAGTAGCCTAACTCTGCTCCCATTGAAATAAAAGACAAAACTCCTATTGACTTCAATGGGAGCAGAGTTAGGACAATGTTGACAGATTTTGAAAATTCCCCCCTTAAATGCTTTGCTGAACAAGGCCTAGGAGCAAGAGGCAAAGGAAAAGCCTAACCCAACGAAACCCATAACCTCTGACCTGCAAAACAAGGGCCACACAATTTCACCCAGTGATTTCTGCACTAAGCTTGCACTAACTTGTTGTTGACTTATCAATCAGGGCATCTTTGGGGAAATAAAAATAAACTCCAGCCAATGCAATGTATTGACTGCAGCCTCATGAAGAAATCATTCATGCCAGAGTTTGTCACTCCAGTCCAGTGAAACAAGAGTCCTCTCCAGATTTTGCTTGAAAACTCTGGGTAAACTGAGTGGCAGAGATTCAGCCGGAGAAGGTTACTAAAAATAATCTCTCAGATATCCTATGGGTCCAGACAATACAGGTTGATCACAGCAGCTGAGGAAGCTTAACTGGAGATATCCTGGTAAATGAAGAAATAATTCCCCCTGGTGGTTCTTCTGATGGAAACAATATAGTCTAAGCAGGAGGGGAGAATGTCCTGTGATTTATCCATTTCACTCTGAATTCAAAATTGCTCTCGGTGGCTGAATGCTCCCAGGCTAATAAAACAGAAGACAGTTTCATGTGTGCAGGGAGTAGTCTACCACCTTTCAGAGACACGTCAATTTGTTATGCAAGAGTTTGCATGGCATTTGTCTTCCTATGGGAATATTTTCATACTGAGACATTAATATTCATCAGGACTTTGGGCACTGTGTATTCAGCTAGGCCTTAACCTGTCTTGTATTTTGCAGGCACAAGGTGAGCTATCGGGATTGCTCCTGAATTTCCTGAAAATGGGCTGTGAGTGTAAATATCAACATCTGGATGGCTTGTTACCTGGTCTGTGATCTTCATACCAAGTTGCTGGTCATTCAGATTCAATTATTAATGGGACCGATTGTGTCCTGACCTGTGCTGGGGTGAAGTATAGAGCAAAAATGCCTGAGTGGGAGCTCTGAGAGCAATGGTACAGCCTGCTCCCCAACATCGAAATCCAGGGTGGAGGCGATGGGGCCAGGGGAATAGCTCTGAATCCTCATCGCTCCTTTGGGGTGGATGGCTCCTCCGTGGACCCATCAGTGGAACAGAGCCTGTGCTGCCCTAGGCACAAAGCGGACAAGCATCCCTACCCTTTTAGCAGGTTGTGCAGTGGGGGTGAGTGCTGCTCATGCACTGTCTCCCCCTGGATGCAAGAACCTGGAGCAATCTCGCTCCATGTTTGCACCCATTATCAATTACAGATGCAAATTAAAAAAAAAAAGATGTTTTGCAATGTGAAAATTCAAAGTTTCCAGGACAAAGCATCTTGGATAAAACTCATTTGAGGAAAGGGCTTGATCCTGCCAGGTGCTGAGCACTCCGGTCCCCATCCATCAAAGCATCTAAGCATGTGCTTATGGCCCTCAGTGGGACTATGCACATGCTTAAAGTTAGGCATGTAAATGCTTTGCTGGATCAGAGCCAGAGTGCACAGCACCTCACAGGATGGTGCTCCAGGGCTCTAGCATGGAGTCACTAGTGATAAACTGGCACTCTCAAGACTATGTTATGTTTTTAACTGCAGTTGCCATAAGACCGGAATAAGCAGGATATAAAAATTCTAATGTGCTAACTGTAAGGGCATTAAAAATGGTGCTGGGAGCAACTGACCAGGCAGAACATTTGTTTGAAACTTGTCCTGCAGCTGTTTGGATTTACACTACTCGAATTGCACAGACCTGCACCTGGATACTCACTCGACTCTCCAGAGCATCTTGTGGCCCTGTGTCTGTGTGTGCATGTTCTCCCGGGAGCAGCCCCAAGGCAGAGGGCAGGAGCAGCACACGGCAGTGGGGGGAGGGACAGCTGAACTGCCTGGCAATTGATAGCCTGCTGGGTGGCTGCTGCACAGGGAACTTAGGGGAGCAGGGAGCTGATAGGGTAGGGTGACCAGATGTCCCAATTTTATAGGAACCGTCCTGATTTTTGGGTCTTTTTCTTATATAGGCTCCTATTACCCCCCAACACCTGGCCCGATTTTTCACATTTGCTCTCTGGTCACCCTATGATGGAGGGCTGCCAGTCCACCCCGGCTCCAAGCCCCCACCAGCCAGCTCCAACGGGCTGCTCTTCCTGCAAGCAATGGACAAAGCAGGCGGCTGCCAAACAACGTTATACGGGAGCATTGCACAACTTTAAACGAGCATGTTCCCTAATTGATCAACAACGTAACAATGAAACAATGTTAACTGGGACGACTTTAAGTGAGAAGTTACTGTATAATCCACTGTTCATTGTTGGTGATTTAGCAGAATAAAATGTTCCATTGAGAAGTGTATTGAAATGCAAACAAAAAAATACTTTCAACAGAAAGTTTCAGAGTGTCAGAGTCTCAGCCTTCTCCTTTATCAGGAAATGTTGCTTGGCTCTTATGGCTAATGAGGATGTTTACCAAAGGCCACAAAGATCACTTAATAAAACATACTATAGACTGGTTAAAATTTGCAATCTGGAATTTGCCCTCTCAATCTTATAACAGCAGAATATCTTAAAGATCTTCACTGAGATGAGTTCTATTGTTAATAAATGTTTCAGACAGCGCTTGTTTTTATGGTGGCTAAAGCTTGCTTTAAGAATGAATTGAATTTTTTGTAAAATAGAAATCTGTTAAAGAGCCTCAACTCAATAAAATGACATCTTTAAACTTCCAAAAGCTCTAGACCAGGGATCAGCAACCTTTGGCACATGGCTCATCAGGGAAATCCACTGGTGGGCCGGGCAGGTTTGTTTACCTACAGCGTCCGCAGGTTTGGCCGATCGCAGCTCCCACTGGCTGTGGTTTGCCATTCCAGACCATTGGGTGCTTTGGGAAGTGGCAGCCAGCACAACTCTCAGACCCCCGGCGCTTCCCACCGCCCCCATTGGCCTGGTACGGTGAACCACAGCCAGTGGGAGCTGCGATCGGCCAAACCTGCGGACGCTGCAGGTAAACAAACCGGCCCGGCCCACCAGCAGATTTCCCTGACGGGCCGCGTGCCAAAGGTTGCCGATCCCTGGTCTAGGGGCTGGGTAGCTTTGGAATGTGCTACTAGGATATTGTCCTCTAGGTCAAACCCAACTCAGATCAGTGCAATGAACAAAAATAACCACCTAATGTCTGCTTGCTGGCCTACGGATAACGAATGGATGCTCTCAATCCAGTTCTTATGGACATGCATCTATATCCCAAATGACACTAATGGTCGCCTCACTGGCACAGGGCACAAGGACTAAAATCTGCAGAACATGCCTGAACTTCGTGTACATTCAAATACAAGCCTGAATTTCCGATCTGTTCTTCATTTATAGAACAAGCCAGGCAGAAGCCTTTGATTTGAACATCCCTTCCCTGAATTCATGACTGCTTAGAACAGGGCTCACTGTGACCCCAAGTCTTTAAGGGCAGAGGCAACTGACCTGTGCCCTGCTTACTGTACTCTCTGAGAAATCCCAACCTGGATTTTCAGCCCTGCCCAGCTCACAGTCTGCATTAGCCGGCATTTTTGTCATGGCTTATTAATGTGCTCCGACTCTGGCTGCTTGAACATTGTAACATGGCATGATTTGAGTGCTGCTTTTTGCTGCTCTTGATTATGACAACATCCAACTTGAGCGTGTCTAATGTTATGTAGGCTTAGCTGGCTCTATGCATCGAGACACTGGACCTCCAGCACTGATCCATGGGTTCCTGTAAATGGAACAAGTCACCCAGAATGTTACATCATCAGGTGTACTTCTCTCTGTGTGTATTGCAAATCTAGGTTCATTTTGAAGGGTAAGTTTTAAAGAAGGTGGTCTGGTCTCCTTTTCGAAGATACTAACTGTAACCATTGTGCCAGGTGCCAGCTCTTGCTAAGGCTGCAGGCTTTAGTTAAGAACTGACAAACTCATAACTTGAGACCAGACCAGTTCTCCTAAATATTTGTTTTGATCAAAATAGGTATTACTGTTATGAGAAAGTATTCAGTGTTTAGACTCTATGAAATGCTCGCAAATTGCTGCATGCATTAATCTCACTTGTAATGTCCGTGTTCTGTGCTATAGGAACATAGGTAAGTTTTGCTTTATAACTTTGAAAATGTTTGCTCTGAACTTGTGAACCCGGGGATGGGAATCATCCCTCCCACACCCATCCAGGACTATCAAAATTTAAGTGGGGCATTATAAAACAAAAGCTTTGTTAATTACCCCATTCACCTATGGAGAAATACCTGCAGAAGGCCTAGTCCCATCACTTTTAATGGAGGACGAGGGAAATGAAAATAGTTGATGTGAAGATTTTTCATCTCTTTGCTGTTTGCACTCTCACAGGGCCAGAAACACCAAACTGAAGCCAGAGATCCCCTGGGGCTGACTCCAGCGTCCGCCCTGAAAGACATGTTGAATTCACAGATCACTACAATTCTGTCACTCTTAGGATTTAGCTTGCAACTAGTTTGTGCATACATTTGCTTGCTTTCACCTGTAAATAACTCTCTGATTTCTCTTTTCTAGTTAATAAACCTTTAGATAGTTTATAACAGGATTGGCTACAAGTGTTGTCTTTGGTGTAAGATCTCGTGTACCAATTGAACTGGGCTAAGTGACTGGCCTCTTGGAAGTGGGAGCAACCTGAATGTGGTGTGATTTTTTCGTGTAAATGAAAAAGTCCAGTTTGTCCCAGTGGCAAGATAGACCAAAGAATAGAAGAGGATTGTCTGACTCCCTGATGAGACTGGGATGATTCAGGAGTTCAGAATTGTTACTGGCTTGGTGACATCTAATTATAGAGCACACCACCTGTTTGGGGTGTCTGCTCTGCTTTTGACAGTCTGCCCTAAGTAGACACTCCCTGTCATGAGCCACTCTAGACAGTGTGAGAACCATTTTGCGGGGTGGGAAGAGACACATCATGCTATAATGGATGGATCACTGGACTCACAGTCAGGAAGTTTTATTCCGAGTTGTGCCACTGACCTGCTGTGTGACCTTGGGCAAGTCTCCTCACCTCTCCAGCCCTCTTTTTCCAAGTCCACCCTTTGTCTTGTCTATGTAGATTTCAAGCTCTTAGATGCAGGGATTTTCTCTTACTATGTGCAGGTACTGTGCCTTGCACATCAGACCCCTCATCTCAGTAGGGTCTGCTAGGCACTGCTGTGTTACTACTGCATGCCATTTGTAGTTCAACCAACTCTTCTCTTTATCCCTGAACTGCAAAGTAGCATATCTTGTAGCACCAGGCAAGGATTATTCCACTTCTCCTTATAGCTGTGCTAAAGGGACGTAAAGCTCACCTCCAAAACCCTGGCTAATCCTTTCCTGGCCCCCTTAAAAGGAAAGTCTCATAATCATCATGCCCAGTTTATGCAAGGATGAATCAGTGATTTGGCTGAAAACAACAAACTCGGGGCCAGATCCTAGAGCCCTTACTCATAGGTACAGTCCCACTGAAATCTCAGTGTTGTTATTAAACATGTATGTAACAATAGCTCTCGCAGGCTCCAGCAAAGAATGAGGCCCCCGTTGTGTGAACAGTACTTATAGATAACAAGGGACAGCCCTCGCCCTGAAAAGCTTAGAATCTAAATAGACAAATTGTACAAGGGAAATGCTATTCTCCCCATTTTACAGATGGGGAACTGAGGCATAGAAAGAATCACCTGCCTGGGGTCACTGAGGGAACCTATGGCAGAGTTGGGAAATGAGCTCATATCTCCTGAGTTCCACTCCAGTGCCTTAAGCCTAAAATCAGACTTCTCACTGTCTTTCCCTTTACCCTCTTCTGACTTGTCCCTGGAGTATTTTTATACTCAGATGTGCAAATCTGCCTTGTGGGATGATTCACATGAAAAAATGTTGCTGGGTCAGGGCATAGCTTTCACTCCCATCTAGAGCTGGTTCTGTTATTCATTGCAAATAATTGCTCAGGTGTATGCATCCCTTATTTCTGTTCATGATTTGTTCCCAAACCAACCCTGATTCCTGTGAATGTCTTTGCTGTTTGTAAGTATTCAGTGAATGATTTGGATGACCAATTTTCAATGCTCAGGTGGTTTGCACAGCATGTGAGTGGTCACTGACAGCACATGCTGCTGCTGCTGCTTCCTAACTGGTTGACTGAAATATTATAAATAGGTAAATGGCAAAGAACGAATTTTCACGTCTTGCACAATTGTATGTTCACTTGTACATATAGTTCTGCATACGAAGAATAGCTTGTCTCCAGACGTGTTGAGAAAAAACCTTGTTCTAATGATTGTTCAGAAATTGTCAATAAAAGATGGGAAAACAGGGTCAAACTGAGCAGTTGTTTGGAATTTTGATGCAAGAAAAACCTCATTGGTTTTGCAATGATTCACCCACTCTCAGACATATTTTCAACCCACATCTTAAGAGGTTTAATAGACCACGGTAATTTCTTGATTTTACAAAGGTCTGGGACACTTTTCCTTGCATTTGTTGAAAACTTCTAGATGTGGTTTTTAACTAAGATATAACTCTCAAAGATTTGATCATCAGGAATATAGCTAGCTTGCAAAAAAAATTCATCTGCGATTAAAAGAAGATAAAAGCATAAGTACTGAACTGAGATTCTATGAAGCAAGTTACCATAATGCATTAATTCTCGTGTAAGGCAGATTGCACTGATTTGTTGCAAATTGCTGTGAGGTAGCAGGAAATGCTTGCATGGCACCATAGCTTGGCACTGAGCCATCACAGAGGTTCTCTTAGCATTTCTATTGGAAACCATATTTTTGGGGCTGAATATCTGGCAGTTTCAGATTGCTCCAGGCTCATAATTGGCAACTGAGTTGTTAGACCAGATGGCATTTATTTATTTATTGCAAAAAAAGATGTAAAATGTTTAGGCTCATTTTAGTTATAGAGCAGAAAAAATAAGAGGAAAAGGAAATTGATTTTAAGCAGCTCCAGATGTGCAAGGCCTTGTTTTCTCAAAAAGTGACATTTTGCAGAAAGTTACTATGACATTCAGTTGTGTTTAATTAGATTCAGAGAGCTGTGGCCTAGTGATTCACCCCATCTGAATGCAGTAAGAGTGTCTCTGTGAATAAGGGTGGCAAGGAAGGGCTAGTGATTACTTGCTGAAATCCAGTTCTGCATAACGTAAGAGTGACCAGGTTCTTTTCAGGGATAGTGTGGCTGGGACTAGTAGCTGAAATATGCTCCACCTCCCTGCAAAGGCACAGAGCTGCCATGTCAGATTCTGGAGCAGTAGCCACAGCCTTGTTCCATCCTGGTCCCTTAAAAACACCAGCATGAATGTTCATGGAGAATGAATTTCAAAGTCATGTATGCTAGTATTCACAGAAACTTGACTTAAATTCAAATGCATGAGTATTTCTGCCAGAAATATGGATGCTTATCCAGTCAGGATCAAAAGCAGTGCTGCAGCCCAATTCTTAAATTTCGGTAACTAAATGGAGGCACTTACATCCATATGTAGACCAGTAAATACTCACTATAGACATGCTAATGCTAACTTAGTCAATTGAATCAGCACACAAGTGCCTAAAACTGGTGCTTAGTTGCCTACATACTATATGGCTATAGCAGCCTAATTGAAGGCAATCAAGTTGTAAAGCTGGGCTTTGACTGGGTAGACACCTGTTTTAGCTGAGATGAAACGTACGGATTGAGATTTTCAAAGCAGTGGGTCTAGTCGATTGAGGGTCGTATCTTTCATTAACTTTAAAGGAAGGCAAGTATCGAAAACACCCAACCAGGAGCTCCGTTCTCCATGACTAATATTTGTGATTAGTCAGCAGTGGGAGCCACTTAGAATGGGAAGATTAGAATTTCTCCACCCTGTTTCAAGTTAGGTCCAGTGTGATCTTGACCTGCTTTGGTAAGCTTGCTTCTGAGTTTACTTGTATTTGGTCATTTTGCACTGCTGACTTTCAAACATCTCCACTAGCCTTTCCCGCATCCCTGATATTTGTGTATGTGTTACACTGTGGGCCATTTACCTTACCTACAAAGTATATTGCATGTATCAAATATTGTTTGAAACATAGAAAAGAATTGTGTGCTAGCCCGCTACATTTTTTTTTTACTTGTGTATGTTAACCTTGGTTGTCTTGGAATGCATTCAGGCATACTTCCCCTTTAATGGACTTTCTACCAGCCACAGTGTTTTCAAGGGGACATTTAAAATATCCTGGTGTGGCGGTGATGGGGCTAATTTACAATATCTTGATCTGAGGTATTTCCCATGATGCTCTAGCAGACTGTGCCCTCGTAACTGTACTATGTAACAGAGCTGAGCTGATGATGCTGAGGGAATCTTAAATCAGAATTTCACTGCTTTAGTGGACTTGAAATGAAACCTTGATGTTATTACAATCTAGTTCCATCTATGTTATAGACCAGGGGTGGCCAACCTGAGCCTGAGAAGGAGCCATAATTTACCAATGTACATTGTCAAAGAGCCACAGTAATATGTCAGCAGCCCCCCATCATCTCCTCCACCCCCACTCCCAGAGCCTCCCACCCACTGGCAGCCCTGCTGATCAGCGCCTCCCCCTTTCTCCCCACACCTCCCAATCAGCTGTTTTGAGGTGTGCAGAAGACTGGGGTGGGGGTGAGGGCACTGCAGGCTTAGGGGAGGGGCAGGAAGGGGTGGCATGGGGGCAGGGCCTGTGGCAGAGGTCCCCCTCCCCGGCACATTGGAAAGTGGGCACCTGTATCTCCAGCCCCAGAGTTGGTGTCTATACAAGGAGCCGCATATTAACTTCTGAAGAGCTGCATGTAGCTCCGGAGCCACAGGTTGGCCACCCCTGTTCTAGACAAAGATTAGAGCTTTGCAAGACTCTGCTGTTTCACCTGACAGGGTTTGTGTTAACATTCGTTCTGGGTGGGCTCCCCTCTGCTGTTTTAGGTTTAGATTTCAGGCTTCAAGTTACAAAATGATCATCCTAAGGGCCAGGAAATAATTCCTTCCATTTAGGTATTGTGCTAACAATAAAGTCGTGGCTTTATAAATGCAGACACCACAGTCATCAGAGGGGACTGATCCCCAAAGCCCAACCACGGGATCTAACAGAGCAACTGTTACCTGTGAATGTGTAGATGCTAAGGCTATCCAATAGAGGGAGATATGATCACACTGTCTACGCCAGTTACGGGCTGGTCAAATATTTTCAGTTGAAACTGGTTTTAGGTGGAAAACTGGGTTTTTTTCATGAAACAGGAATTGTTGTGCAAAGTGCTTGCTTTCCAGGGAGAATGTCAACTTTTTTTTTTTAACTAAAACTCACTCCAAAAAGTTTTCATCTGAAAACAACCACCAAAATAAATAAATAAATAGATTAATAAGAGGCAGTTTTTCAGTTTTTGACTAAAATTCAAAATTTTCTGTCATAAATTTTGAGTTTTTTTTTAAATAGTCAACATTTTCAACAGGAAAATTGCACCCCCTTCCCCTCTCTTATTGGAAAAGGTCTCCCAAAGTGTCTGATGTCCACAGGCGTTCAGCTTCTACCTGAGATTGGCTACTATTGGAAGTAGGACACTGGGCTTGTGGGATCTGTGACCCCACAATCTGTGGGGGTTGGGAGAGCTCAGTGGTTTGAACATTGACCTGCTAAACCCACATTTGTGAGTTCAATCTTTGAGGAGGCCATTTAGGGATCTGGGGCAAAATCAGTACATAGTCCTGTTAGTAAAGGCAGCAAAATGCACTCAATGATCTCCAAGGTCCCTTCCAGTTCTATGAGAAAGTTATAGCTCCATATATTTTATTATATTCCTGAGTATACCTGAAGAGAAGACAGCCAGCAGTCCGTGGTGTGGAACAGCTGACACAAAACTTCTTTGAAGAGACCATTATCTAAGATGGGGAAATTCTGAACTACTTAAAAGATATGACAGGGGAAGTTCGGGTACATTTTTTTGGGGAAAAAAAAAGCTAAAGCAAGTGAAATAAAAAACAATGAAGGAAGGAAAAATGAAAAATCAGCATCAAGCTATTTGGGGACCCTCACTAAGCACAAGTTTTCTTTAAATAAAAATACACAAGCATGGAGGTTGCAGGGGAGCCTGAGAACACTAAGGAATATCAGGCATTGGGAGGCTGTTTGTAAAACTGCTAACCAGACAGTATTTCCAGCTGAGTCTCTTCTGGGCTGGTCTACACTAGGAGGGGGGATCGATCTAAGATACGCAACTTAGATGAGACGCGATATATTGATCCCCGAGAAATCGATTGCTACCCGCTGATACGGCCGGTAGTGAAGACGTACCAAGATCTGAGACGATAATTAAGCCCTTTTTTCCCCTCTCAGTTACACCAGTGTAAGTCAAAGTAACTCCACCGACTTCAACAGAGAACACTGACATTGGGAACAGGAGTTGGCACTAGACTGTTGCAAGGTAATCAGTATGCTGGTATTAGCACTGAGAAATTACATAATAGAGATTTCACTGTTTTGTGGTGATTAGTGGGCCAAGATTTAAAAAAAAATGTCTGGTTGTTGGGGAGAGAGAGTGACTCATATTATAATCTCCCATTTACTGTGGTTGGGGTCACATGGCTAGAGATGACTGCAACTTTTGAAAATTTAAGACTTGATCCAAAGTCCATTGAAGTCAATGGGAATCTTTCCCTTGTTTCCAGTAGCTATTTTTATTCTTCAGTAAAACAAATCATTTTTTTTCCAGTTCATTTTTCATTAAAAATGGTCAGATTTTGGTTTCTGAACAATTTTTTTTTTACTCACATACTGTGGTAATGGGGAGGGCATATAAGTACCTAAAATAGATAGATTATGGTCCCCCTGAGCCTTGCCCAGGCAGGAGACCCCCTGAACTGAAAGCCTGTGCCCGAGGCAAGTGAGCAGAAATATGCCCAGCTGCTCCCATATCACTTCCCCAAACTACAAAACATGTCCAAGCCTCTCTGCTGGGCAAACTTCAAAACTACCTGAACTCTGTTGCAGCGCTAGGCCTGAGGCACTGATAGCACACCTGAAAATACAAAGGGATATAACAAAGCTCCAAGAAATTCTGGCTCTCAGACAGGTTCCGTGAAAAATAAGGGAAAGGAAATGAAATAGAGAATCGAGAGGAGAGTGGGGCAAAAGCTGTGCTGACAGTTTATAACAGGACGAGGCTTGTTTTATGACAGGGGTAATACTGTAAATACAAGGCCAGGTTTTCAGGTAGCGGCATTCCCCCTGAGAGGGTAGCAAGAAACCTGCCATTTTCATGTAGATTCTTTAATTTTAAGAAAGTAGTAGAGATAGAACTCAGATCCTACTGCTCCTAAAAGCACAGACGCTTGTCACTTGGCTATTAGCAGTATAGGAGCTGTGTTAAACAGTAGAGCAGCGGTCCTGATTGGATCCATCAGAGGGCAATGTTTTCTTCACTTACATATTAGCCAGCTCAATATCACATGCACCACTCAGCTATACATCCTATATGTTTTGAAGAATGGGATTGAATTCAGATTTCTTCTTATGATGGAGTAAGAAAGTATGATTAAAAGACTGATAAAATGAATCCAGGCAAGCAGTTGACATTTGCAAGACTAAATGGTATGCTAGAAAGGCCCCTGTTTGCATAAAGGGGCATGGTCAGATTAGAAATGGGAAAAAGGAAAGTACAGTGAACACAATGGTTGAACAGGGAATATTTTCCCTCCAGCTGAACTAATTTTCATGCTCTTGACTCAAGAGTTAGTATTTCTGCACAAAACCCACCTTTCGATTTGCTTTCCAAGCTTTCAAAAGAAGGATTCCTCCCCCCCAACACACCTTTTTTTTCAGTTTAAAGCACAGGGATGCCATTTTAGCCAGATGCTGTGCAGCCATTATAGACACTTGCACAGTGCTACATAAAGCACTAGCTGCTCAGATACTTGGCAGCTTGAATGATGGTCATTTAATTTTGTAACGTTCCACCCACAGGTCTGTGGCTTTCAATACCTGGGACCCAATCTAAGTACCACAGTGACAGAGACGGCGAAATATTGTCCGAACGAATAACACTGGTGGCCTATTTCAAGGAATGAGTTTTCCCTTGCAGTTGCTCCTGGCTTGCCAGTAGTCTCTGGTCTTATAGGGATGAGACCAGAGACACAGCTTCATCTTTTCACATGACTAGTGATATGGGCTGCTTCTGTTTTTGCCCTGCTTGAGCCACCTTGTATTTTCAGAAAGTGCTGCCCATAAGCCCTCTGAAAATCAGGCCTCTTCAAATGGCCTCCAAAAGCAGAAAAGAAAGATGGTTTAGTAGTTAGAGCACTACCTTAGTACTTGGGAGATCTCAGTTCAAATCTATGCTCCACCACATGTTTCTATGTGACCTTGGGTGAGTCATTAAGCCTCGGTTCGTCATCTATAACACGAGGATGATAATTCTATACCACACAAAGGTGTTGTGATGAAAAATCTATTACAAAGAGTGAGATGCTTTGATATTTGGGTAATGTGGGCCCTATAAGTAACTTAGATAAAGTACCACATAAAACTAGCACCCTTAATTCCAAACAGGGTGGGTTCAGATCCACTTCCTCCTTGGCTGAGCATGCACTTTGTGAAGAGGTGAAAAACCTAATGCCTCCCAGAGTGCCCACTTGGGCGGTTGACACCCCACCAACAAAGGGCTGTGCCAGCACAGTAATCATAATGGATGTAATTTCATCCACAGCTGCCATCACAGCAAATTCTCCTCTGTTGGTGGTAGTGGTGCTAGTGAGTTCCTTGGAAGGGTAGTTCTTTAAGAACTTCCGAAGGAAGAGCGTTCTCTCAGACATCATTTTATGTGATCTTCTGTGCTCTATTTGCTCCTTTTGTTTAAAAAAAGAGTATGTCTTGGTAAATCACATCGAAATTATAAGAACAGACTGAGTGTCAAAAACACAAGCAGCTATTTGCCACTGTTAAGCCACTGCCTATGTGCAGCTTTTCTTCCCAAAATGTAGTGGTATAGCTTCAACAATAGTATCCTTCTTTCTCTGTAACCAATTCAATGATAAAACCTGATTCTTTTTCAAATATAAGAACCTGAGCTCAGTGCTTTGTGTCTAATTTTAGTATAGTTTCTTTTTTTTTTTAAATACAAACACTTCTGCTTATACCAACCTTAACCAGTCTTTAATGTGCTTTAATGGCATCATGGAGTGAGCATAGCAACAGAGAACAGCTGGCCACACCACGGAAATCTGGGGCTTCATAGGGCTCCAGGCAAATTATTCATGCAGTTTTAATCCATGTGGGTTTGCACCTAATGAAGTTACACTTTAGGTTTCTGGAATATCAAAACAGAGTTCAGCTAAAACTGCTGAGTTTCGCATCAGAGCTGCTCAAGGCCACAAATTCTGCATCATCCTGTCACTAAACCAAAGAACCGGCTCAGTTTTGAGAGAGTTTTGATTAAACTGGCCTGAGTTTCAAGTGTCTACTCCTACAAGCTGAGTCAGAGGAATAGTTCAGGAGAGGGGTCTGACTGAAATCAGCTCACATGAGGAAGAACTCCTCATGCAAAGGTTGAAGATTCAGGCCCCCCATTTCCAGTCAAACACCCAGATCAAGCTAGTTTAAAGTGGTTTCAGCTTTTTGGGGGAATATGTTGAAGAACTCCAGAGACAGACTTTGCACCATTTATTCTACACTCAACATAAGAACAGTCACTGTGTCAGTCCAATGGTCCGTCTAGCCCAGTAGCCTGTCTTCTGACAGCGACCAATGCCAGGTGCCCAGGATGAAATGAACAGAACAGGTAATCATCAATTTATCCATCCCCTGTCTCCCAGTCCCAGCTTCTGGCAAACAGAGGCTAGGGACACCACCCCTGTCCATCCTGGCTAGTAGCCATTGATGGACCTATCCTCCATGAACTTATCTAGCTCTTTTTTGAACCCTGTTATAGTCTTGGCCTTCACAACGTCCTCTGGCAAAGAGTTCCACAGGTTGACTGTGCGTTGTGTGAAGAAATACTTCCTTTTGTTTGTTTTAAACCTACTGCCTGTTGTCTTCAAACCTCAGTTTTCAGAAGGTACACTCCCCATGCATGTGCCAGTCACAAATGCACATGTAGCCAGGTGACTAAATAGACAACTGCATAATCCTTTGTGTGACTATGGTGACTTGTTCAGTTTCCCATTTGGGGTGCACATCAGCAGGCTGTGTAACACCATTACCTGGTGGCACATATAGTAGTTTTATTGGGTGGGGGCAAGAACAGATGCCCGGTGTGACATTGCACCCCATAATGCTTTATGGGAATATGCTTATGAATGTATATATGACATAATTAGAATATGTTTTATGCTACATATGCCATGCAACATATCTATGTAAAGGTTATGATCTACAGAATATATTCATCCTATTTGTATGCATGTGTCGTTGTATTCGAAGTTATGAATGTTGGCTGTATACTTTTAAGTAGCCTTAGTAAGGCATTTGGTCAGCTTCTTTAGAGAGGAATGTGCCCAGTCAAGAAACATTTAATGGATCTTGGAAAGCTCCAATCCACATAAGAAGCCTACCTCAGGACGTTCAAAGTAGTATGTGAACAATGGCTGCTACCTGTAAGTTCTGAGTCATGCATGGACATATGACTTGCCCATGTGACTCCAAATCTCCATTTTGTAGCTGGATTTTACACTGGGGGAGGGAGGGGTGTCCATCCACAAAAGAAAGTCTATTTAAACCCCTGGGAGACCCTATTTTATTTTGCTTGGTAATTCACTTTATTCTGTCTGTTACTACTTGAAATCACTTAAATCCGTTCTGTATTTAATAAAATCACTTTTTACTTATTATTTAACCCAGAGTATGCATTAATACGGGAGGAACAGCTGTGCATCTCTCTCTATCAGTTATAGAGGGCGAACAATTTAAGAGTCTACCCTGTATAAACTTTATACAGGGTAAAACTGATTTATTTGGGTTTGGACCCCACTGGGAGATGGGCATCTGAGTGTTAGAGACAGGAACACTTCTTACGCTGCTTTCAGTTTGTGGGACGTGGTTGAGACCTGGGTCTGTGTTTGTAGCCGGCAAGCATGTCTGGCACAACCAGGCTGGAGTCCCAAGCTGGCAGGGAAGGCAGAGGCAGGAGTAGTCTTGGCACATCAATTGGCAGCCCCAAGGGGGTTTCTGTGATCCAACCCGTCACACCTGGCCCTTTCAAAGTCTGGCCTCGTATGGATGTGCATTCTTCCACAACATTCATCAGCAATAAAACTCAATCGAGCCACTTCCCTGGTGGCCCATTCTGATTCCCAATCTAACGAGCGCTTTCCCCAACACTGCAGTGTTGTTTCTCTTCCCATTTTGCTCTTCTACCTTTCTCTTTTTTTCCTTCCAATTAAAAAGCATGATCAATTCTCCAACACTTAGGCCATAGCATTTCACCCAGTAATTCCTGAGTCAAACTCAATGACTTCTGGTTGAACTACAGCATCTCTTTTAGAATTACGGGGTGAAATTCTATGGCCTGTGTTATTCAGGACGTCAGACTCAATGATCATAATGTTCCCTTCTAGCCTTTCTATCTATTCATTTTTCTTGTCCTTTACTTCTTATATTTTTTTTCTTTCTCCCATCTTCCCAGCCTCCCTCTCCTATCGACCCTGGCACACCACAGATTTATTCAGCTCTTATTAGTACTGTCCGTAGCCTCTCCCTCTGCTCTGAATTAGCATGGTGGGTGGCAACTTTCCCCATTCATCTAGGTGGGAGACAGGCAAGAGTGGCACCATACAATTGTAACATATGAATAGTAAATGGAAAAAGGGGGAACATGACAAAAATCAAAGCCTGTAATTTTAGTTTGACTACTAATTAGCAAAGCCATTTGAAAAGCAAAGCTGACAGAAACGTGTAATTCTCTGTCTCTGTCTTCCTCCCGTTACTGATGAGGCTGTTGATTCATTGTGCTTTTTTCCCTCTCTCTCAACTCCTGTCATGTGAGCTCCAGCTCATCACAGCCTTTGGGCATGAAGATGTTTCCTTGGCAAGTGCAGAGCTCAGACGCTGAAATCACGAATTTAACTGGGTAGGTGCGGCATCTGTATAGGGCTTTTCTGTGGCAACCAGTTTCTGCTGGGCACAGAAGACCACAAACAAGCCTGTTGTGGCTCCCTGATTCAGCAGAGGGGTGTTGGATGATTGTTTTCTAGAGCTGCCTTACCTTTTATTTTAAGACACTTCAAACTCCCCTTTTTTTTCCCTTCTGCACTTTCCCTATGAAAGACCTGATTCTGCCAGGTGCTGTCCTGTGTGGTGCTGAGTGTCCTCATTTCCCACTGGCTTCACTGGGAGCTGGCAAAGCTCAGTACACCACAGGATGGGACCCTAATTGAAGCTGCGATGTGGGAGGTGTGATAGTGCAGTGTTAATTGAAAGCCTGGGTGTAGTGATCAACGCAAAAGGACAGGACATCATAGCTGTTTCCTTGTAAATATTAGTTTCACTTGGGGGTTTTATTGCCAATAAACTAAGAGCCAAATCTGGCTTGCCTTGCTCACCCAAGTACTCCCAATGATCACTAACAATTAACATATATGAGTAACCCAAGCAGAAGCTGGCCCTCATGTTCTACAACACTTGAAAACCCCAATCCCAAATGGGGGCAAGGATTCCATCCCCCTACTCTGGGCTCCTATAGGCCCTTCTGGAGACACATGGGCCCATAAACAGCATACCAGGGGATGGGGGAGAATTGCTACCATAGGTACCCCCACATTGTCCCCGCAGTTCAGCTCTTAAGACCACCTGTTACCCACCCTACTCCTTTTGGACTGCACCTTCTGGGCTGTGGATTCCGGAGGATGAGCACACACTCTTATCCTATGTCTTTATCATTGTGAAATAAAGCCAGATTTCATTTAATTGATGGGCCTTCACATACTCGTACTGGCAAGTGTGTGAGGGTTACTTCTGTATCTGAGACCAAGAGCTGTTTTCGTCCCATACATCTAGGGCGTAGCCTCCCCTCCACTTTCCGTCAGCTGACACTCAGACAAATGGCCACATGGATGACTCACACCTCACTCCCACAGCAGGCTCTTATGTTGCATTTCATGTTGTTTTACCCTCCGAGCAGACTTCCTCTGCTCTGTGGATGAAGAGCCTGTTCCCACAGACTCCTTTGTTTCAACTCCAGATGGACTGTTGTGCTGATTTTCAGTTGACTGGGTCACCACGGATGAGGTCACTGAGGCCACATAAACTGAGACCAACGCCCATCAACTCCTTTGGCTCCCCTCAAACAAATCATGGCAGGAGACAGTCTCCATTTAGCAGTAGAGGTACCCTAGACTATCTATTCCTTCAGGGGAGGTCATCTTTATATGGTAGGAGAGCCTCTTCCTCAGTAGAATTCCATCTCCTATCTAGATAGTCATTGCTTTCCCATACCTTCCTCCACAGCTATCCCATCAATGGAAAGGCTTTCCACAATGTTTGAGCAATCTGTTGTGAGCGAATAACCAGTAAGTCTGAGATGGATACTGCTGAAAGTTCCCTAATGACTCCTTACCCCTCAGCTTCCCAGTGGAGGAGGGGCTAGTGGTAACCTTCCACACTTCAAAATGATAAGACACCAGCTGTCCTCAGAGTCTCTTGAAGGAGCTAGCAATTTGTTTAGGCAGACCGTGCCCTTGTCCAGTGCAGTGGATGGGAGCGGGCTCTGTATAGTGGAGGGCCGGCCTTCTCTGCATTTATACTCCTGTCCTTCATGTTCTACAAATGTTCCCATGTTAGATCACTATTAAAAACAACTCCAAGGGGAAGGGCTGATTCTTATCCTGGATTGTCTCAATAGGCCAAGACTGGTGTATTGGCAGAACGATGATCCCTGACAGGAAAACTCCAATGCCAAACTTGGAGAATAGAAGAGAAGTACAGTGCTACTCTGGAAAATCAATGAGTCTCTGGAACCAATCTGAGAATGATGGATTTAAAAAAAAAAAAAAGAAAAAAAAAGGGGGCCAGGGAAATTGTGGGAAAAGAGGTCAAACTACCAGATTTATAGTTTTCTTTGCCAGCAAACTAAGATTTATTTGTAAGTAACTTTTTTTTAATTCTAGGATTTCCCAAAAGAACATAGATATAACCATAAAGAATAAATGAGCCCCTGACTAAAGGCACATAAGGCTGGAACCTCACCAACAGGCACATACAATATGTTCATGCAGTCGTGCGCACGCACACACACACACACACACGCACATAGAGACAGAAGTGGTGGAGTTCACAGACCCCACCCTTAAGCTTAAAGGAGTGCTGAAGCAAAACTGGACCAAGGAAGCCCTCCCCTTCAGCAGCTACTGGCCCTGCTCCCTATGGAGGCCCTGATAAAAGGGATCTCTCGCACTCAGGTAGTGAGGTGCGTGAAGGAGAGGCTGGCTGCAAGAAGGCAGACAGGCTATAGCTGCTGAGGCAGAGCAATTTACAGGGAAAGGAGCCTGCCCTTTTCCCTGATGAAGGGGAAGAACTGGACACTCAGAGTGAGCTTGGAACTTTCACCACCACCCCTGCCCTCCCTGGAGCTGAGTCTCTGAACTACCGAGACTGTATAAACAGAAGGCTGGGGCTATGCCCCAAAATGAAGGCAACCCAGAGACAGTAGGAAGTGGCCCAGGGGAGGGTGATCTGGAGTGTCAGCCAGAAGGGACTGAGGCACCCCTTGCCTTTCTTCCCTTGGGCCATTGTCTGGGCCCTGCTGGAGAGGGAGGGCCCAGGTCTTCCTACCCTTTCCTCCTCCCCTGACCACCTGAAAGATCCCAGAGTACTCTGGGGGAGGTGACAAACCATGACTTGGCTGTTGGGCCCCTGGACTGCCCAGAAGAGCCATCTCACAACGCAGAGAGACTGTTTGGCTGTGATCTGACCCCTAGGCCTGCTGGCTCCCGAGTGAAGCCCATTACAGCAAGTAAGAAGCAAAAAACATCTGATCATCCTGCTGCTTCCAAGAAACAGATTCCACATGACCCAAACTTGGATTCAAAGTTCATTGCTCTGGGATAACCACCCCCAAAATGGTTTTATGTCATATACCATGATAACCATTTGCCCCACTTCCCATTTTTTGAAAAAGTGATGTACAGTGGCAGAGACAGAAAAGGAAACTGGGATTCATGGACTGTAAATCAGAGAAGATGTTTAACTAGTCACGGGAATCAGTTTCTATCAATAGGAAATGTGTGTGTGCTTACAAATTCTTTGACGACACAAATATTCACAATTGTTTTGATTAGATTATTTTTATTTATGGAAACAATCAAAACTATTATTTTTATTTATCTGAGAGAGACAAATTCAGGGCCAGAGTCTACCATCCTTACAGACACTCAGTAATACTCTGCAATAAATCCTATTGTTTTTGATGGGTCAGATCTTAGAACCCTGATAGGGAACATTGGTAAGCATCTACTCATGAAAGCAATCTCATCGTCTTCAATGGGACTAATAGGGATAAATGCTCATCAGTGTGATTGAGGGTTCCAAAATCCTGTATGGCCTCTGTAATGAAGGAGGTCAGAATGCATGATCACAGTGGTACCTTCTGGCATTACAATCTATGAATCTATGACAATCAAACCAAATAGAACTATTAGCAGAGTAAGTTACTAATCAATGTGAGCTCTTGTGGCAGAATTTAGCCTTTACATTATATAGCATCAAGCACAGGATAAAAAGGGCAGGCTGGTCATAAAACCGAAGACTCAGAATGGCACATCATTCAAAGATGAAGATAGTAGCTACAAACAATCGTGCGATTTAATCCAAAAGCTTTGCTGGAAATCATCCCCTAAGTGTTGCTTCTAGCACTGTGCTAAAAACCGTCTACTTTGTCAAACACTTATAAGAGGTAATTAGAGTTTCAATTAATGGCTTCTCATTGTTCTATAACACTCACCAAAATGATCATTCCTTTCTCTGTGTCATAATTGCCCAATTATATATCTTTAGAAGCTTCAACTGTCTGAGGTGAAGTGGAATCTATATGAAATATAAGCAGTAACCATCTCCCTCCCTTTAGCTTCCAGTTTCAGTTATGATTTTGGTGCTTTATATTCATTTTTATTTTCATAAGAGAGTAAGAGTTTAAGGCCAAGGAGGATCACCAGATAATCTAGTGTGACGTCCTGCATATCACAGGCCACCAACATACCTAGTATCCGCACGTTAAACCCAACAACTTGAGTAGCTGCTTTAACTATATTCACTTTAACTATCTAGAGAGTTGGCTGAAGCATCGTGACGCCACCATCCCCCCAGGAATCATGGTCTTCACATGCGTGTTAGCCGGGTGCTGTTTAAGCATGCAAGGAACAATCCCTGCTTCAACATTTAGTGGCTCTATTGTGGACATTTTCAATCAGGGCCTTGTCTCAGCTTCACCACAACCGACATGGATTCCAATCCCAACCCCCATTGCAGGCCAGAGCAGAGCCACTGAGTGAATCTGAAGTATCTTCCCAAACAGCGTTTCTGCCTCAGTGTCTGCACATGAGAAATGTTGCCACCTATCAGGGGTTATTAGGGGTGAGCAGTGTAGTCAGATGGTGAAATGCCTTTTCATCCAAAAAATACTTTAACTAAGAGAGCTACTGCAGAAGCCTTTGACCTGATTATTGTTCTGGGGCTAACAAATGTCATATTGCTGACATCACAAGCATAAAGGTTTATGGGATTATCCAATGATTGTGGCAGGAGATTCTGCCATCTCAGTAGATCCTAGTCTGGTATACTTGTTATGTCAATGACTTCAGGCAAGGGAGCCACTGTAACTTAGCTTACAAGGCTTTCATGATGCTCACCACCAGCAAAAGCTGTTTCTGTGTTGGACTTGGAAGGTGACCTAGATAGGAACACGCACACTGATTCCCCTTGGCGGTAAGGCATTGGCAATAATTGCTTGCATCATTTTTGTGACTGCAACAGTTTTTTTGTGTGTGTGTTTGGCTATAACCATGGGTCACAACTGAGAATACCAAATTTAGGACAAACTGCTGAGAAATTGGGCAGACACACCCCAAAATTGGTGGTTATTCTCCCATAAACTATACCAATCCAGCAACAAGAGTAAGCTTCTGTTTCACCACACTGGCTAACAAGAAGTCAGAAAAGCAGTCTCCTTAGGCATTCCAGTCCTGGATTCAACACCCAGACACTAGACTTAAAGATTAATGGTTATTTAAAACCAATTTCATCAAACAAAAGGATTCTTTTGAGCCCAAAGGACCAGCCACATACCCAGGTCAATACATAACTCAGATCTTACCCAATTATCACACTGTTGCCAATCCTTTAGTATCTAAAACCTAACGGTTTATTTATAAAAAAAGAAAGAAAGGGGAGAATTAAAATTGATTAAAGAATCAAATACATACAATAAATGGAAAGTTCTTGGATCAGGCTTGCAGCAGTGATGGAATAAACTACTGGCTTGTTAAGTCTCATTGGAAGGTCCTCAGTCCCTTAGTTAGAATGTTCCCATTAGTATAAATTCATAGTCCAGAGGTTTGAGTGGGAAAGAGGCAAAATGGAGATGTTTTCAGGGCCTTTTATAGCTTCTGCTAATTGAAGGGAAACCCATTGTTCTCACTGTGGAAAATTACATGTAACAAGATGGTGTTTTGAGTCACATGGGCAAGTCACATGTCCATGCATGATTTTGCTTAGTCATAGCAAAGTCCATCACAGGAAAGTCCATTAAACGTAGATAGGCATCTTCCATGGTCCATTGTGAGTTAAGTCTCCCTTAATGAGCCATTTAATTTGAATAGTCCCTTCAAGATGTACAGGCTAATTACCTTGTTGTTGTTACCACATGAGCAAACATTTGAAATACAGGCACACGGTTAATATTCATAACTTCAGATAAAAATGATACATGCATACAGACAACAATCGTATTCAGCAAATCATAACCTTTCCATAGACACCTTACTTTGCATATTTTGTACAAGATTATATAACTGTGGTAGCAAAAATGATATACATGGTCATATTTTATCAGATAATATCACAGTGGCACACTCATGTAACTGTTCTGTCATATGGTTGTGGACTTATCATGCCACAATGGCTCTTAGAGTATGTCTACACTATGGGATTATTCCGATTTTACAGAAACCGGTATTTGGAAACAGATTGTATAAATTCGAGTGCACGTGGCCACACTAAGCACATTAATTCAGCAGTGTGCGTCCATGTACCGAGGCTAGCGTCGATTTCCGGAGCGTTGCACTGTGGGTAGCTATCCCATAGCTATTCCATAGATCCTGCAGTTTCCCCCGCGCATTGGAATTCTGGGTTGAGATCACAGTGCATGATGGGGCAAAAACAGTGTCATGGATGATTCTGGGTAAATGTCGTCAGTCAATCCTCCCTCCGTGAAAGCAACGGCAGACAATCATTTCATGCCCTTTTCCCTGGATTGCCTTGGCAGATGCCATAGCACGGCAACCATGGAGCCCGTTCAGCCTTTTTTCGCTCTCACCGTATGTCTACTGGATGCTGCTGACAGACGCGGTACTGCAGTGCTACACAGCAGTATTCCCTTGCCTTTGCAAGTTAGCAGAGACGGTTACCAGTCCTATTGTACCGTCTGCTGCTGTCATGGGTGCTCCTGGCTGGCCTCGCTGAGGTCGGCTGGGGGCGCATAGGCAAAAATGGGAATGACTCCCCGGGTCATTTCCTTCCTATGATTTGTCTAAAAATAGAGTCAGTCCAGCCTAGAATATGGGGCAAGTGTACTAGAGAACCAGAGAGCACAGCCGCTCCGTGTCAGAGCCCCAGAGATCCCGCAGAAATGATGAGCTGCATGCCATTCTAGGGGGTGCCCCTGCAACAACCCCACCCGTTGCTTCCCTCCTCCCTTACCCCTCCTGGGCTACCATGGCAGTTATCCCCCCATTTGTGTGATGAAATAATAAAGAATGCATGAAGAAACAACACTGACTTTATTGCGTCTGCAATCAGAGATAAAAGGGGGGGGGAGTGCAGCCTCCAGCTGCTATGATATTCCAGGCAGGACTTAATCTCCAGGAGACAAAGCTTAAAGAAAGGAATGACCGGGAGTCATTTCCATTTTTGCCCAGGCGCCCCCGGCCGACCTCACCGAGGCCAGCCAGGAGCACTCACGGGATGATGATGGCGACGGATACCAGTCATATTGTACCATCTACCATCGGGAAGGGAAGGGGATGCTGCTGTGTAGCGCTGCAGCACTGCGTCTGCCAGCAGCATCCAGTAGACATACAGTGATATTGAAAAAAAGGCAAGAAATGATTTTTTTCCCTTTTCTTTCACAGGGGGTGGCGGGGGAGGGTGGCTGATGACATATACCCTGAACCACCCGCGACAATGTTTTTGACCCTTCAAGCATTGGGAGCTCAGCCAAGAATGCAAATGGTTTTCAGAGAGTGCAGGAACTGTGGGATAGCTGGAGTCCTCAGTCCCCCCTCCCTCCCTCCATGAGCGTCCTTTTGGTTCTTTGGCTTTCCATTACGCTTGTCTCAGCTCCTTAAGTTTCACGCAGCACTGTGTTGAGTCCCTTTTGTGGCCTCTGTCTATCATAGCCCTGGAGATTTTTTCAAATGCTTGGCATTTTGTCTTTTGGAACGGAGTTCTGATAGAACAGATTCATCTCCCCATACAGAGAGCAGATTCAGTATCTCCCGTACGATCCATGCTGGAGCTCTTTTTTGATTCTGGGGCTGCATGGTTACCCGTGCTGATCGGCACTCCACGCTGGGCAAACAGGAAATGAAATTCAAAAGTTTGCAGGGATTTTCCTGTCTACTTGGCCAGTGCATCCGAGTTCAGATTGCTGTCCAGAGCAGTCACAATGGTGCACTGTGGGATAGCGCCCGGAGGCCAATACCGTTGAATTGCGGCCACACTAGCCCTAATCTGAAATGGCAATACCGATTTCAGTGCTACTCCCCTCATCGGGGAGGATTACAGATATCGGTATTAAGAGCCCTTTATATCGATATAAAGGGCTTTGTTGTGTGGATGGGTGCAGGGTTAATGCAATTTAATGCTGCTAAATTCGATATAAACTCGTAGTGTAGACCAGGCCTTAGAGAGGTATCACCAAAGTATCATGCCATGACACTTGCTGACTCATTGCTAATGTCTCCTGTGTGATAACCCTAATCATGCTTTCCTTTCTTTTCTATATGACAATATTACATGCAGGTGCAGGATGAGAGATGAAAGTAAGTTTTCCAGAAGAATTTGAGAACATTTGTATCAGGAGCTTTTGGATACACCAAAACATGTGGTTTATATTTATTTGCAATGATCATCTCTTTCCTTGTCACCTACGATTTCATGTGGCACGATGAATTTAGTATCGCATCTAAGACTTATACCTCTCCATCTTTGGACTAACACATACAGGGTAAATGTGATATCAGTAACAGAAGACTCACCACATTATGGATTTTCTTGGGGGTATATGGGAGTTTAACCTCAGAGCTCACAGTGAATTTGCGCTTCTTGAAGCCTTCTGAAATATCCCAGATACAACTGCTTCAGGAAGCTGTACTGGCAACGGAGAGATAAGCACCCAGAGGGCAATTCTGCTGCAGTGGTGTAGTACAACTGACCTGCACCCAAAACAGCATGGCCATTTGGTACTTAGACTGGTGCTATCCCACCAGGTCAGTTCCTAATGCTTCAGTTTTCCAGTGCATACAAGGTGACTGAGCACTGCATGCCAAACCAGAGCTTACCATGGTGACCATGTGATGCTGATAGACTAGGTGTTAGCTCATGCCAACGTCCCTAGACCTCAAGTGACCACTACTGGAAAAGAGTCTGACTCATCTGTGTGTTAGTATTACTAAAATAGGTATTGGATTTGTAACAATGTATTTAGTGTGTTTAGAGCTTAAGAAATGCTTGTAAGTTATTGCATGCATTAATCCTACTTATAATAGCTGTTACCAATTATATAAGGTAATACTTGTGCTTGTTCTGTAACTATAAAAGTGTTTGCTCTGAAACTGTAATTCCAGTCAGGAAAGAAAAGTCACCAACCATGAAATACAGGTTTTCCTCCGGGAGGAGGGGTTATCTCTGGCCCATCAGGAAGGCTTATTGAGTCCAATTGAGCCACTGGAAGCCATCAAAGAACACAGACTTTGTTGATTGCTCACAGTACACCCATGAAGATGGAGTCACATAGAAGCCCTCAACTTGGACTGTAGGGAGATGGGAATGAAAATCCCTAGCCAGAAGATAGTAGGGTCTTTTTATGCTGTTTGGACTCTAAGGGGAAAAGATTCCTAAACATAAGCAACAGATCCCCAGGATTAGCCTGAGCTAGCCTGAAAGGATTTATGGAGATGGCCTATTTCAGCAGCTCTATCACTATCTGAAACCTAACACCGCAATTCACTGTGTGTATGTTTTCCAGTTTTAACCTTGTAAATAATTCATTTCTTTCTATTAGATAATAAGCCCTTAGTTGGATTGACTACAAACGTTTTCTTTGGTGCAAGATCTAAGATGCAAATTGACCTGGGGTAAGTGACTGGTCCTTTGGGACTGGGGGTAACCTGAATATTTTGTGATTCTTTGGTGTAAAGTGGCTATCACAGTGTAAAGCATGCCTGAGTAGCAAGATAGACCAGAATGCCCAAAGGGACCGTCTGTGACTCCATGTTAAGACTGTATAGTGCCTGAGGAGTTTTCACCAATCAAGAAGTGTAATCTCAGTGTAGAAGTCATAACCAGTTTGGGGTTTATGCCCTGCTTCTTAATAGTCTTCCCTGCGGTTAATAGACTTATGAGCCACTCCAGACAGCATGACAAATCCCTTCTGGGATGCTTCTTGGGAACCTCCATCTGCCCATATATGGTGTGTCTATTCTTGCCACCTTGTCTCTTGTGGTCTCATCCTGCCTGGCCCAGGTGAGCAGGGGCAGCTCTAGCCATTTCGCTGCCCCAAGCACAGCGGCACGCCGCGGGGGGCACTCTGCCAGTCGCCGGTCCCGCGGCTCTGGTGGATCTCCCGCAGACGTGCCTGCGGAGGGTCTGCTGGTCCCGCGGCTCCGGTGGACATCCCGCAGGCACGCCTGCGGATGCTCCACCGAAGCTGCGGGACCAGCGGACCCTCCGCAGGCACGCCTGCGGGAGGTCCACCGGAGCCATCTGCTGCCCTCCCGGCGACTGGCAGAGCGCCCCCCGCAGCATGCCGCCCCAAGCACGCGCTTGGCGTGCTGGGGCCTGGAGCCGCCCCTGCAGGTGAGCGGTCTGATTCTATGCAAACAGCACCTCCTCTGCTACAAATTGGAGTGTGGATTTGGTCTTTTTGCAATGTTATTAGCTACATCCCTTTCATCTTAGAATGTCAGGGTTGGAAGGGACCTCAGGAGGTCATCTAATCCGACCCATTGCTCAAAGCAGGACCAATCCCCAGACAGATTTTTGCCCCAGATACCTAAATGATCCTTTTCTCTAATTTCAAATAAACATTTTCCTCCTGCAGTTCATTGATCTAATTGTCACTCCTTGTACTGTGGCTTCCATTATACATTATACATTTTAACAGTTTGTCTCTCTGCTAAAGATAGGTGTTCTAATAATGAATATAATTAGAGATATTCCACACAACTGTATATAAATGTGACTCCAAAGGGTTTTTAAAACTCCTACATTTCTTATTGATGGATTAGTACTATGATCTGCTTTTAAATTGAGCTCTTCTCTTCTGCTGTGTTGTTCACGGTTCCCATTTCTTCTTCCTCTTTGGCATTGTTATTGGCTCTGCCCAGCATTTTGCTTAAACTGGGAGAGTTGGCAAGTGGCTGCCTTGGCAACTGAAAGCAAATTAACTTTTTGGTTAGCCTACAAGGCATATTTATTCTGGGGCTTTCAACTTTAAATGAAAGCATGGATCATTTGAAATGTGGTTCTTGGAAATAGCAGGATGAGCAGCTGGTTCATGATCATCCCTTTAAATCTGTGAATTCTGGAGCTCTGGTCAGAGGCATCTTTAAATATCGTTTAGGGATGAAGTAGCCTCCAAGTCCAGTCACATGTTAAGCTGATCTAAGATGCTGGAGGTTTCAAATTAGCTGGCAGATTTGGGGGTCAGCGGCACGAATTTTTGATTTTTCCATTAAGATTCAGCCTGACCTCTTGGACCCTTTTTTCTCTCAGTGGATCACACACAACTCTCTGATGCCCTGATATTTATTCATCAACTTGGGGGATGGGAATGTTATAACTATTGGTAGCGAGCAAGATTCCTCATGTGGAAGATGAAGGAATATCTCTGAGACGATAAAATATGTATTGAAGAGGAGATCTGATTTGGTGGAGAATTGCATGATGATCGGATAATTGTATACCTCATTGAGTATGGAGTTCAATCCTTTGGGCATGATCTTGACGGACTTCCATGCAAATGATCCAGACTACCTGAGACCTCCTTAAACCTCCACAATTATGCCTGCTCACCACATTCCATGGGAACAACAGAGCTCCTCAATCAAAAGAAAGAAACTAGTTGGTGATAGAGTCCGAGTTCTCTCAACAGCTAGCGCATGACTGTGGAACTCATTCCTGGAAGGAATGAAGAAGTTTATGAATTAAACTTACTTTCAGAACAAAATGGAAGACAGACTTGTTCAGCAGAGCTTCCCACAGTAATTACATGCAAAATACTGAAAACAAAACATTAAAAAAATAAACCAGAATAAACAAGCCATTGTCGCACAGGGGGCAGGAAAGAGAGTTTATATTGTGTTTCCTGTAGAATAAGACGTTCCAAGAACGTGGTGATAAATGCAGTCTACCTGGATCTCAGCCTGCATCTATAAATGATTGGCCAAAATAGGACTTTAAACAATTACTGTAGTTCCCACAGTTGGGAATTTATGAACAGGGGAGAGAGGTGGTTTGCCTGATCTTTAATAGGATGGAGAGGTGTCCATGGGATGACTTCTCTGTTCACATGTGTTCTACACTATGAACACGTTCAGGTGCCCCTGCATTAGATATCAGGAGAATTAGGGTTTCCCTTTGAAGACCACCCACTAGGAGGCAAGACCAATGTTTGAGCATGTCAAATTCCATTCAGTAGAGGGCAGAGCTAAACAAAATCACTGGCTTCCTTATTTACACAGATTTGTCCCCATCCAATACAACTTCATCCCAGAGTTCATTCAGATGAAGGCAATCAACAGATGAAGGCAATTTTTACCCTGTTTTATAAATTCATCAATTTATCTATTCTATTCCAGGTTCTGGGGTTTTTTTGAGAGATTTTCTCAGCTCCTACTTTACTGTTTCCTGGTACGCTTAGATTTTCAAATTCTCCCAAATCCCTTATTGTAATAAAGCGCCAAAGGAAATTCCTCAGACTGCCCATTGCTTCTCCATTTCATCTACAAGCAGTTATTCCTTTCCTTACACACAATTTCCCTTCCTGCCATGGATTCATTCTTACTTTATTAGTGGCATTTGTTACATAGGGATGTAGTGATTTTGCAAAGAGGAAGGTTTGTGGGTTTGGTTTTTTTATGACAAGAGGATAGTTTTTCAGGGAACGTAAAAGACACAAGTGTAAAGACGCTGACAGGTGGGGGTTTTTTTGTTTGCTTGCTTTTTTGGTTTGTTTGTTTGGTTTCCCATGCCTCTTGCTATTTACAATGTTTGGTGCGAACAAAGCTTCAGAGAAATTACAAGCACAGGAATCCAATTCAAATATTTCTGAGAAGTGTTTTAGGGGAAAACAAGAGAAGAATACAAGAATCCGCCCTCTTCCATGCCCTGTTCAGATCTGATTTTAAATGATGGGCATATCCTAGCTACAAAATATTGCTGTGTGTTTTAAATTACAATAGTCACATTAAAATAAGAAATGAAGAGAAAGTTTGTAACTGGTTCTGGGGGCTGCTATTTTTTCTTGTTGTGGAAAGGATGACTCAGCTTGGTAGTGGCCTTCACTGGTTCTCTCAGAGCCAGAATCTACCAACCTTATTAACACCGAATAGTACATTATTGCACACACAACCCCATTGAAGCCACGTGTCTCCCAATGCCCTTCACTGCTCTCTGCAAGCCATTTCTCTGATCGGTCTTGGTTCAAGCAGAGACTGGCGGGGGGAGGTGTCCCTCATGAGTCAGACAGGCCAGACACTGTGCCCTGGTTCCCCAAAAATACAGAGCTGACTAGTATCAGTTGGCCCAGCTCAATGCTCTTTGGAGATTTTGCCCAACACTGAAATGAATCTTTGCAGCAATCCAGGACTGTAAGTGAACATATAATCATGAAAACTACATCTACCTAAAGGCCTGCTTCTCTTGAGGGCTCCTGGGAATTGGTCTACAGGTGCAAAGAGCTAGCCTATACAGTAGTGTTATATCTAGGTGTATTTACGTAAGAAGAATAAAGAACAGATTTGGATTATATATGATGCCACTGAACCTCATTTCTTAGGATTTCACCTCATGCGGGACAGTATAACAATACAGAATAAATGGCTATATACAGCTTCAAAGGGGCTAAGAATCATCTTCTAGCTATATAGAATTTATAAAGCTCTCATTCCTGTAGGTGCCATACACAAAAATAATTGGATTTATTCCTTTCTCACTTCTCTACATTATACTTTTTTGAGTCACAGAAGAATAAAATGCAGTAAAATTATACAACTACTATGTACGAATACAATGGAAGTGTGGGTCACAAATGACTCACAGTAATATAATAACTACTAAAGCTGGCAGGAAATTTTCCAACATAGTGATTTTGAAAATGCTGATTTAACAAAATCTCAATATTTGACAGGAAAGCATACACTGTATCACTTTTTCACTGGGAAACTAGCAGAATGTTTTGTTTCAATAATGTCAAAACATTTCAGGAGTGGGGTGGGTGAGATTCTGTGGCCTATGATGTGCAGGAGGTCAGACTAGATGATAATGATGGTACCTTCTGGCCTTAAAGTCTATGAGGCTATTTTAGTCTATTGATTCTATTCTATTGATTATATTATAAAAGTTAATATGTTTGAGTATAATATACAAAGATAAAGACAAAATAACATTTCGACTTTATCAAAATATTTAATTTCACAAAACAAATCCAGGATTTCGATTTTTCATCCTGATTTAGGACAAAAGCAAATGTCAAAATCTCGGAATTTCCCACAGGATGGGAAATTTTATTTTTTTCCCCCCAAGCAGGTCTAACAACAACAAATAAACAGTAATTACTGTCTCAGCTATTAAATGTCATCCACCAGCATTTTACAGAGGACAGTAAACTGGACACTTAATCTGCTTTCATGTTACAACCCTTCTATGTAGTAAAAGGAAATCAAATAAGAGAAAGAGAGTGTTAGAATATCACAGACACTCACATCACACTCAAATTTGCAAGGTAATGTGGTCAAGAAGATAGAGCTCTAAAGTGGGACTATGACAGGGCGTGCAAACCTCACACTAGGCAGGAAAGGGTTAATCCCACCCTATGGGCGGTGGAAGTCCCATACTTTGGACCAGACTGGGCATGCTCCAAATGCTGCACAGCCCTGACCAAGGGCCACTGTACTGACTCCGGCCACTAGGTTGTACAACCCTTTGTACTGACTCTGGCCACTAGGTCACACAGCAGGGGTTCTCAAACTGGGGGTCGTGACTCCTCAGGAGGTCACGAGGTTATTACATGGGGGGTTGCGAGCTGTCAGCCTTCACCCCAAACCTCATTTTGCCTCAAGCATTTATAATGGTGTTAAATATATAAAAAAGTGTTTTTACTGTATAATGGGGGTCGCACTCAGAGGCTTGCTATGTGAAAGGCAGGGGTGGCTCCAGGCCCCAGCACGCCAAGCGCATGCTTGGGGCGGCATGCCATGGGGGGCGCTCTCCCGGTCGCCGGGAGGGCGGCAGGTGGCTCCGGTGGACCTCCCGCAGGCGTGCCTGCGGAGGGTCCGCTGGTGCCGCGGCTTCGGTGGAGCACCCGCAGGCACACCTGCGGGAGGTCCACCGGAGCCGCAGGACCGGCGACCGGCAGAGCGCCCCCCGCGGCATGCCGCCGTGCTTGGGGCAGCGAAATGGCTAGAGCCACCCCTGGTGAAAGAGGTCACCAGTACAAAAGTTTGAGAACCACTGCCATACAGCCCTAACCCCAAAGGCCATTGTACTGACTCTGGCCGCTAGGTTGTATAGCCCTGACCCCAAGTACTGATTCTGGCCACTAGGCCGCACAGCCCTGAACTTAAGGGCCATGGTATTGAGGCTGGCCACTAGGCCTCACTGCCCTGAACCCAAGGGCCCCCCTTTTGAATCTGACCATTGTGCCTTATCGTGCAGAGTCCCGAAACAGCTGGGTAGACTGTAACTGTGGTGTCAGCACATGTATCGTCTGCTTCAACAGGAGACAGGGTGTGCATACACCACCACAGGGACTCAGGTATCATCAGTCCAAATACTGACTTTGCTTCCACATTGCTGTTCAAGTCACTTTATGTTTACACTTCTGCTGGGAGGTGTGATTCTCAGCGTGGCAGACCGATTTGAGGTAGCAGGCTAAAAATACCAGTGTGATGTTGTTGCACAGGTGGTGGCTTGGGCTAGCTGCACAAGGCCAAGCATGCCTGACCCCCCTGGGTCCTATTCAGAGCTGCTGCCAGTGCTGCAACATCCACACTGATACTGATAGCAGACTGTCTCAAGCAGAGCTAGCGGAAGTCTGTCTACCTGCGCTGAGACTCATCTCCCAGCTGCTGTGTAGATACACCTTCTGAGCCTCGGTTTCCCCCCTCCTCCCACATCTATATCGTCTGTTAAGAAGAGAGCTGGCTGAAAATTTCCCCCCAGAACAGCTTTCTAAGCAAAAACAAACTGAGAAATGTTTCACAAAAAGGAATTGCCTTTTCTTCAGCCCAACTCTAATTTAGAGTTTGCTTCAGAGCAGAGACTGTCTCTCACTCTGCGTTTGTACAGAACCTAATACAACGGTGCTGTGATCTGAGCTGGGACCTCTTGATGCTACTGTATTGCAAATCATACTAATAAAGGTTGTGAGAAAGAACACATACCACTGTCTATATGAAACCATTTGAACTTCAAAATGAAAACGTAAGTGCTACAGAGCATGTTGATCGTAAAGCATACTCTTCAGACTTTAGCAGAAAGTTACTGTATATGACTGCAGCACAAACATGTGTCCACAGTTCTGGCAAACAATTCTAAAGGGAAGTCAAGATACTATGGAATTAACCTAATATTGTCACAGTTTTAAGGCTGTAATTACATTATCCTCCTTGGATGTCATTTGCCAGATCTTTTACCCAAACTTTGTTGTTCTCTAATGTATGTAATTTGTGACTAAATCTTTCCATCTGGAGCCTTCATCTTCTCCGGATGTGATTGCTCGTACATTTCTTGACAGCAGGGTGTTTCTCTGATTCACTATTAAATAGTATTATTCCTTTTGCCTCCACCCTTAAATGTTCAGGGAAAACTTGGCTCTGCCTTTAAAAATGCAGCAGTGATGTGTTTTGCTTGCTGTCTCTCCCATAGTATCACTCCATTGCTTAGATCGGGATAGGCAACCTATGTCACGTGTGCCAAAGGCAGCACACGAGCTGATTTTCAGTGGCAATCACACTGCCTGGGTCCTGGCAACTAGTCCGGGGGGATCTGCATTTTAATTTAATTTTAAATGAAGCTTCTTAAACATTTTTAAAACCATGTTTACTTTACATAAAACAATAGTTTAGTTATATATTATAGACTTATAGAAAGAGTCTTTCTAATAATGTTAAAATGGCATGCAAAACCTTAAATTAGAGTGAATAAATGAAGACTCGACACACCACTTCTGAAAGGTTGCCGACCCCTAGTTTGCAGTAAGGAGAATATTTGTTATAACTTTGTTTCCTTTGTCCTGAGAGCCCCAAGAATGAGCTCCACACACAAAATTTACATAATTCTCCTTCAATTTCTTTAATAAAGATATTTCATTTTATAGAGTCCAAACAAGCATATAACTAGTCGGTAAATACATTATAATTACAGATTAAGACTAATTAGGGTGTTATTTATGCCTGAAGATTATATTCTAATTATGCATGAAGTTTATTATGGGAAAAAACTGGCAAGTGATATAGAAGCAATTACTATAAAATTATAAGTAGAGACAATTTGAGTTTATGATTATTTGTACCCTATGAAATAACCAGTTACCAAAAATCAGATTGAGGTGCTTCATTGTGCTTGACAGGTTTGACTTTTTAATAATATTTAGACTCTATGAGTGCCAAGTAACAGGGCACAGTTGTTTTGAGGGAAATCTGTGGGCACGTTGTTCTCAGAACGTTTCCCCACTGCTTGGTCCATGACTCTGCCCAGGTCCAACCTCCATTGCCCCCGCAGAGTCTATCACATTTCTAAGGGACTTATCACTATTCTATACATGTTCTTCTACTGCCCTTATCACCATAGTGGCTGACGAACAATGGCAACATGGTTCATTCTCTCTCTCTCCTCCTCTTGCCACAGGGGCAAATTGTGTGCAGTGGCGTATTTGTGTTTCAATCCTTTATTATTATTATTATTATTGTTTCTAATGAACACTCTGCTCTCTGTTGACATGACAGAAAACAAGCTGAAGAAATGTTTCTTGTGTAACCCATGTGCCTAATAGGGTGATATCTTTGAGACCCAGTTGGGGGGTGGGAGAAGGTAGGAGTGAGTTGTGTCTGGGTCACTGTTGCTAGGCAGATTAAAACTCTACATCCAGAAGCTTCTGGAATTGGGTGTGGTAGTTTTGGGTCTGCTCCAATAGGTTCCCTGCTGCTGGGGTCAGACTCCATGAGGGCGAACAGTCAGGGCAGCTGCTTTGCAGGGGGCCATGTGCCCTGTGTGAGTTGGGAGAAGCTGATCCCAGGAGCAGGAAGCAGGCTGGTGTCCCTAATGCTGAAGCATTTTGCAGTAGGTTGTTGATATTGTTAACCCTCTAACGGGGCAGCCTGGGCTAATTATAGCCAGGGGAAATTGGGAGGGGAAAATAACTTCTATTTTAATTGTATGCTTTGAATGTTGTTTTGATTTTAGCCAAACTGCTCTAGTTAAATTGTCACAAGTAGTGCAATTCACCAACTTTTCTATAAATATAGTCACGGGGAAAGAGTCATTTCTATTTTGCTATTCTCGGTTTCGTATTTTCTTGTAACAGGGTTTTCTTTAAATCTATACACTTAGCTGAGTGATTGGTTAATCCGTTAGCCGGCTGGCTAGCAGTGATTTCAGCAGAGGAAGAGTCTGCCTGGATTCCAGCTGAAGATTCCTACAAGCAAGTGGAGGGAAGATGTTGTTTTAGACTCAGCCGACTGTATAGATTTGGTGGTCAAAGACTCTAACTGAGACTTAGGTGAACTCAACCTAAGCTTTTGGGAACTCTCAGTCTCTTCTCACAGTGTTGCTGTGGGGACTGAACTGTTCAGATCTTAATTTGTTTTCTTTATTTATGTTTATGCATAACTGTGAATATAATGTCTGTGGATTATAAAATAGCCATGTTAGGCTGTAAAAATTAGATTATTAATGGTTTCTCTAGCCTAAGATTTTAGAAAGTTATTTGATTAAATTCATTTTTTTAGTTCCTTTTGGGACTTGAATGTGGGGAGGTTGACCCTGTGCAATCCTTGCTGAAAAACCTTAGAGACTGATTCTGGGTCTCTAGCTACTTTCTATGGGAGTTGGCTTTTTTTAGTCACTGGAGAAGGGCAATGAAGTGAACTCTAGCCCACCCAAAGGTTACCCAAAGGGGCAGAAAGTGGTGAGGGTTATGATGATGCTTGATTCCTGGGGGAGTTCATTCCAGAGTCTCACACTGGTCACTGAGAAATCTCTCTCTGCTGTACCAATGAGCTATATACATAGGCTAGACAGTTTCATTGTGACTAAGGAGTGGAGCTGCCAGCCATGGTCTTCACCCTGGAGCTTTAGGTGAACTTTTGGATCTGATGGGTTCAGGCAATTATCACCTTATTACTAGAGGTGATAGAGAATTTTTCAATGAAATGGTTTTTACATTGGAAAATGCTGATTTGTCAAAACCGAAACTGGAAAGTGTCAGTTTCAACGATTTTCCCATTGCAGCATTTTCAAAACTAAGAAGTTCATTTTCTGGGTCAATATGACTTTTTGCTTAGAAATTTAAGTTAATTCATAGTAAAAAAAAACCAAAGTAAAATATTTTAAAGGACCAAATTGAAACAGAATATTTCAATATTATTGAACTGGCACATTTTGATTGACCTGATCTGGGATTTTTTTCAGATTTTCAATTCATGAAAATTTGAATGTTCTGATTTAGGATGGAAAAAAATCTTGTAATCCTGAAAATTCTCATGGGCCAAGAAAACCATTTCCCACAAAGCTCTGTTTACAACATACTGAAGGATCAGAGCCCATAACAGAGTTATATTAATTGAAAAAACTTTGTTGATTAACTCCGGTTGCTTTCATACAAAGAGCTTTCATTTTGTAACAACTTTAAGGCTTCTGATTTTTCATTAATTCAAAAGGGACCAGTATTCCCTGAGAACTATTCTACATTACTAAACTGTCAGAATGGGATATTTTGTTTACCATTGTTCATTATTCTTTTTAATTATATTTAACACATTTTTATATACTATTAGATGCCCTGTAGTGATTACTCTTTTGCAGTACTCTGTAGTTAGCTGTTAACATTGTAGTTAAATCACATAGACCCAAAGTTCAAAAGTGTCCACTAATGTTCGGTATCTCCATGTTTGGTTGCCCACCTTGATGCACTTTTAAGAAGCCTCAATTTGTGAGGTGATGGGCATTCACGGCTCCTATTAAAGTCAAGACCAGCAGATGATCACACCTTTGAAAATCACAGTCCAAGTGTCTCAAGTTGGGCACCCAAAAGCTGAGGCACTGGAAATTAGTAGACACTTGAAAATGTCAGCCACAGGACAAAATCCTCAGCTGGTATAAGATGTCATGTCTCCATTGATTTCAGTGGCGCTACATCAAATTTACAACTGCTGAGGCTTTGGCCCACAGAGTATTTTTACCTCAGAGGGAAGCCCTCGAGTGACTTTTGGACTTTTAAATATGTTCCTTATCCTTGAGGCAGCAATGTTTAAAGAAAAGGATTGCACATTAATAGCAGCTAAGCTATTTTATGAAGCCCCAGTGGTGTTTCTTGACATTCTTATTACAGGAAAATTGCTTATAACATAGGGCCATGTTTATAGAGGTAGAGGTGCTTAATATTATTTCCACAAGCAATTTAAAAGATTCACAGAGAGCCTCGCAGGAACTAGTTATGTTGATTATGTTTGGTGCATGTAGTACACTTTTCTTATATTTTAGGCTTGTCACCATGAACCAGAAGTGGTGTGTAGAATTGCAAATGTAAAACGTGTGCTTATCTTGTTGGAAATTTTTATACATTAATCCCTCCTGGATATTAGGACTGGGGAAATCACAGTCCTGATTGTTTGATGTAGTGGAAATATGGTGCTCAATTTCTCCCATTCTATTTGCCATTGATGTTTAGCAAAGGAAAATAACATTCTGATATTTGAAGATTAGTCTAGACAGGTTTCTAGAGAAGATTCTGAACTGGGGTCTAATTTCAGATTATAATCTGGAGCAGATTTTCCAAAACATAGCATGAGTTCACCCATAACATAGCATGCACATGCAAAAATCAGCTAATGGCTAGAGCTGGTTGGGAATTTTTGTGACAAAATGTTTTTTTCCATCAGAAAATGACAATTCTTTGAAACTGACACTATTTTTTTTTAATGGAGACATACCTGTCTCATAGAACTGAAAGGTCACCAAGTCCAGCCCTCTGCCTTCACTAGCAGGACTAAGTTCTGATTTTGCCCCAGATAACCCTCTCAGGGATTAAACTCACCACCTTGGCTGTAGTAGGCCAATGCTCAAACCACTGAGCTATCCCTTCCCCCTTTCTATGAGATGTTTTTGTGTTGACAATGTTTTGTCAGGAAGGTTTCTCAGCTCCAGGTTGGGATTTATAATCAATGGCAGAGAGGGAGAGTACCCTTACTCCAGGATAGCCAATAACGTGATGGTGAGAGCTCTTCTCTGGGACATAGGACATCAAGGTCCTACTCTATCCAATGTAGAGCAGGGCCTGGAACCTGAGTGTCCCACATCCCAGGTGAGTGCCCTAAACTGCTGTGCTATACTCAGATGTGTGTCTGTCTGTCCCACTCACTCATTTGGAGAGGTCTTCATTTTAGTCCAATGAAAGACAAAAATAAATTTTAGAAACACTGATGTTTTTCACTAAATGGAATTCTTGTTTTCTGTCCGGCCCTACTAATTGCTCACTGATTGCAATTACTTATTTGAATGTACTTGCAATTGTGGGGGAGTTGTTTTTCCCCCCACATCCTCGCCATGACTTGAAAGTTTACCCCAGTTGATATATGTTGGCTAGCACTGTGGAAAGCTTCACTCTTTGATAACTCTCCTTTGATAACATGACTTTGTGTATTCAGTACAGCCCCATTTCTCTAAGTGATAGAAGAAACTGTCTCATATGTTGATTTGACAGATATTTTCCCATTATCAGACATTTACTTACTATGCGCTACCATGCTTTGCATGCACAAAGCCCTTTGCAGATATTAAGCTAATCCTCACAACAGTCCTTTGTGGTAGGTAATTATAAGAATTATATCCCCACTTTACAGATGAAGAGACTAAGGCAGTGAGATTAAGTGACTAGCTCAAGACCACACAGGAAGTCCAGGTCAAAGCCAGGATTAGAACTCAGGATCTGGTGCATAAGCCCCTGGGCTACACTGCCCCTCATATGCTTTGCTCCTAAAATGACTGTTGAGAAGGATAAACTATGAAGAATGCAATTGTTTAGGAAACAAGTGCAGGCAGGTTGGTCTTGCTGTTAAGACACTAGAGTGCGCCTCAGGAGATCTGGATTCATATCCCAGCTCTGCCACAGACTACCTGTGACCTTGAGCAGTTCACTTCAGGACAGATTTTAGAGGTATTTAGGGACCTAAATGTGCAAATAAGCACCTAGCAGGATTTTCAAAAGCACCTAGGCACTTAACTCCCACAGAAATTATGGAATCCCATGGAAATGCTTTAATCAGTGGGATTTAATCACATGCTTAAATGCTTTCCAGAACCAGGGCCTTATGGCCTAATTCTTCATCACTGAATCAATGTGGCCTTTGCCGTAGACTTCAATGGTCAGAGGATCAAGCACTTATATTGGTTCATAAATTGCTCTTGTAAGTCACAATTTTCTTTCTCAGAACAGTACTTTCATTTTAAAAGCATCTATTCTATCTACATTTAATACATCCCAGTAAGTCAGTTTATTTGTCTCCTATCTCCATGTACCATTTGAACTGCATATTTTAGAAAACTCTAATTATAGATCAGTTCTTCCCAAATGTCATTCTTAAAACCCAAAATTTCATCTCAATCAAATCTCATAAAAATCGGATTTACAATGTTTTGTAATTATTTTTCATCTGTGGGCTGTTGTGTTCTCATTAACCAATGTATTCTTCCTTAGTACCCACTTCTAATACCAATCTTATTTGATGTTGATTTATTCCTTTGTAGCTTCAGATGTACTAAAGGAACTCAAGTCTATTTGTTGTTTGGCTCATTTACATGGACAAATGAGGTTTCAGCTCTCTACACTATGTCTTCATAGAGACCAATAAAAATGCCCTCCAAGTGTCATAAAGTTTTGATTTGTGTTTGTAACACAGAGAATGTGAAAAAAAAAGGTAATTTGCATTTTTGGAAGATTATAATCATCTCAGATAACTCTGCATTCAGGCTGTGTGAATGGCAAAAAGTGATTTACAATGTAATGCTCATCACAGAGAAAGTTCTTTTGTTATTATAATACTAGGGGGAAAATAAGAACATGTTCCATATTCTTATGTTTTTATTATGAATAGAAAACAGAAGATATTCATTTCTGAATAATAGAAAGATCACATAAAACATAGTCTTCCACAGTACAGAATATCAGAATTAAGGGTTAGATTTCAGCGGCTGTGAATTAGTACAGCTCAGCTGAATTCATTGGAGTTATGCCAGTTTACACTAGCTGAGTGGCTAATTCTACAGCTGTACCATACTTTACCAGAGATGTGAGGACCTAAATTTTCAAAAGTGCCTACTGATTATGGGTGCTTACTAAAGATACCATAAAGGGACCTGATTTTCAGAAAAGATCTGAGCACCCACTTTCTGAAAATCAGATGCTTTTGAAGTGTCTATTCTTGGCTACCCCAAAATACTCAAAGTCACTGGTGGTCATTTTGAAAATGTAGACTATAAAAGATTAGAACTTTCACTGTCCATTGACCAAAGATGTAAGCTGATTGTCTTTGAGAGCCTTTTGATTATGAAACCTGAAAAACTCGCAAGGGTCCTGATCCAATGCTCATTGAGGTGAAATCATTCACTTCAATGGGCTTTCGATTAGACCCGAGGTTGCAAGGGATAAAAGGGAAATGGAAGGGCAATGTATAATGCCATTCATTAGCAGAATGTATTGTGGTGGTACTTTTTAATCTCACTCTCAAAATCAAAACAAAATGTTTTCCTTGTCAGTTTCCTTGGTTTTGATTAGTATGAGTTTGCACCTCTGGTATTGTACATTGAGTTTTGGTTCAGACAAACCTAAAAGCTCAAAATGACACTAAGTTAAAATGGATGAATTTTGCCTAAATGCGTTAGAAACTATTGCGTTTCATCTGGCACCCACTTCAAGCCATAATGTAATGTGTAGAGATAGTCCAAATTTGGAATTTCTGTTACATGGGACATTCTGAGATTTGGGAATTTGGTTTCATCCCAAATTTGGACAAAATGTTGAAATATCAGAATTTTTCATAAAACAAAATATTCTGAAAACATTTTGTTTTGACCATATCAAAATGTTTTGTTTGCATTTGATCATTTTGACTTTTATATTATAGTTTATCAGAATATTTGTGACGTCTCGGAATGAAAGATTTTGACCTTATGAAAACCTTTCAGTAATTTCCGACGACAAAATTCAATGGAATAAGTTCCCACAAAACATATCAATTGTTTCAAATCAGTATTTCCCAACAGAACAATTTTCTGCTGGAAAACTTTGAGTTCTAGTAACGTGCTTGCTTCTTGTGTGTAACATTGCCGTCCAGCAACGGGTCCTTGGAGACAATAACAGACCTAAAATAGATTTCCTTTAGTTCAAGTAATAGAGCACGGTGATCTTGATGCTTGAAGGTCCAGGATTCCAATTCCAATGCCCCAGGTGTATAAAATATCTCTCATAATTCGCAGTTGTCCGCAATACAGGGATTCATTGCTATGCTATAGGGCAGAGGCTGTTTCTTATGTGTGTATACAGCATGTCACACATTTAGGCCCCAGTTTCATTTAAGGCCTTTAGGCACAACTGTAGTACATATACCTAATTATAATGTGATGATTTGTGTTCAATGGTCAAATATTGTACTCAAAATCAACCATGTTGGATATACATTGTATGTTACATGGCATGCTGGGGTTTATTAAATTTTGTAAAATTTAAATGTTAAAAATTAAACTAATAGCCTTTTTCTTTGGTGCAGTGAAAATGTGAAGTAACTGAGCATCTCTGCTTGGATATTATTTTTTATTTCATACATATAGACTTATTATAAATTACTCTGTTAATATGAAGATGCTTATGCATGTCCAAGGTTCTGCAAATATAATTAAAAGACTCTTGGGTCGCTTGGTCTGCTTTTCTATTCCTTAGCACTCCAGGGCTCTCACCATATGGAAAAAGCTTTGATATGAGGAAGAAGAAGCACTACTTAATTTCTTTTACCATGGACAAAATTTATTCCTAGCTCCCAAATGAAAGGCTTTGTGTGTTGCAACATGAAAGTGCTGGGGAGAATTTAGGTACTAGCTTTAAGACCAGCAAAGAGATGCATGCGGCACACAGATTTTTCTTGAACTTTAAATGGCTCGTGTTGAAAATAGAGATCTCGCAAATTACGGTCTGGGGAACTATATTCAACCGAATACAGCAGCTTGTTTCCACTCCCAAATGTGACGTGAGCGCAAAGAGAATATTGTTCAGTCTGAGAAGGCCATTTACACTATGTGGCTTATCAGCAGCCTCAAGTATGTGCAGAGACTCATTTGTCACCTGCACATTTGTTGTGGATCCACCAAGTACAGAGATGATACTACAAGAAGATGACATTCCGAATCTCGATTGTAATTGCCAGCTGAGGTGGATGAAGATAGAGGGAGAAAGTGCAGTGATGTCTCAGGAAAGAAAACAAACAGAGGACCTGGCAAACTAATGAATGCATCCTCACAGGCCTCACATGTGACAGGGAAGTATCCTTAGCTCCATTTTACAGATGGGAAACAGATTTCAGTGGGATTGCTGATGTGATAAAGTTAGGCACACGTTTAGGTACTTCACTGACTAAGAGTCAGAGATTAAAGGCCTGATCTTCAGAGGGCCTAAGCTCCTGAAGCTCTACAGGGTGAATAGTGGATGTTCAGCACTTCTGAAGATCAGGCCTAAGGTTACTTACCAAGATCATATAGAAAGTCCATGACTGAGCGGAGAATTGAATCCTGGTTTCCTGAGTCTCATTCAGTGACACTGTAAGATCACGCTGCCTCCCCTGCCACCAGAGTGTGTTACCTACAATGGGGCCCTTGGAGGCGGAAGTCCTTTCACACACTCATTTCTCCCCTACCCAGACACAGACAGGTTTGTCTTTTTTTTGTTCTCCCCTCCGACCCCCATATGCACATTTTGGAACACTAACCTCTTTCAGGGAACAGCTTCTCATGGTAGGACTCCCCAAGTGAGCTGAGACCTAGAGGAGGCTGTCTCTTATGACTACTTTCCTGTATTTCCTTATCTGGAGTAGGGAGTTAGCTGAGTACACTCCACGTTCTCCCTGAATCAGAGAAATGGAGGGGTGGTTTATATTATGCACAACTGTAATCTGTTAGGTTTTATTTCTATTTTTTTTTGCTTTCCTCTGAAGCATCAGAGTCCTACCACAGTTAGAGATGGGATGCGGGGTGTGGTAGACGAGTGCTCTGTGGCGTACAGAGGATCCTCTGTCTTAGGGTACGACTACGCTGCTGCTGGGAGGTGTGATTTCCAGCACGAGTAGACAGACTTGCCCTAGCCCTGCTTGAGCTAGCAGGCTAAAAATAGAAGGGTGGGTGTTGCGGCACAGGCAGTGGCTTGGGCTAGGTGCCCGAGCTCAGACGCAGGGAGTCGGGTGAGCTTGGACTCTGGCTAACCTGAACCGCTGCCCATGCCGCATCAGCCACACTGCTATTTTTAGCATGTAGCTCTACAAGAGCTAGCCTGAGTCTGCCTATTAGCATTGTGGGTCACACCTTCCAGCTGCTGTATAGCCCTACCCTGAGATGCCCAGCTGGTGAGTCTTGCTCACATGTCCAGAGTCAAGTTAATCTCCACATTTGGGATTGGGAAGGAGTTTCCCCCCAGGTCAGATTGGCAGGGACCTTGGGCATGTAATCCCCCTTTCCTTCCCAGGTTACTCAGGATCAGGAGTAACTGGACACCTGATACTGTCAAAAGTAAAGGAGATTCTGAGTGGTGATGTTGGCTAGGAGGGAACCCTCTATTTACCCCTCTGCTGCAGTCCTTTTATTTATAAGGAAAATTAATTTTGGCAGTGCCTCCACCTGGCTGGTCTCTATACCCACCCTGGTGAGCCTTGGGAGCCTCCAGGAATAAATCTGAGCTAATCTATGCAACGGGTCTAACCCAAAAGTACTAATCATAAACCCTACACAAATCATATACTCTTAGATGACAATCTTTACTTAACAATTTAGAAAACCGCGATATGACAGATTGAGATTAATTAAAGTGTCACAACCATTTTAAGTCAGAAGGGAGCACTTCAATAAATCAATTAATAATTGCAGTTTACAGTAGTAAATAAAATGTAACCAACTTACACCAGTTACCTCTCCCCTGAGTGCGGACTCTGGATTTCAGAGTTCTAGACCCTTGCTCGCGTGGACTCACTTGAAGATCTTGAAGCTGGGGGCAGCACTCTGCTGGTCCAGTAAAACAGCCCAGCTAATGCAACAAACTAGTCTAAACTGGGATGATTCCAAGTGGCACAATCTCTCTGGTGATGGGAGTTATAACTAGAGGTAAATAATCCTGGATCCTGGTTAGACAATACAACCACTTCTTCTCTTCTCAGGCTCAAAGAAACCCCTTCAAATCCCTCCACTGTCCCTCTTCCCCTGAAAGCACTTTCCCAAACAACAAAGGCGGTTCTCACACTGCCCTAACTGCATGCCAACCTCAGTCATTCTGGTCACAGTAATAGTCTTTGCCTTGTCTCTGATGAAGCCCAGCAATAGCTTCCTTGACTCCCTGCTTGGTCGAAACCTCAGCAGTTTCTCAGCAGCACCTTCTGGCTTTCTAGCAGCAGTTTAGCAGTAATTCCTGTCTTGGAAAGGTCTCCAGAAAGCGATCCCCTGCCCCCAGATCAATGGCCTGGTAACAGTCTCAGCTTCCGAGTCCGAACAGGAGATTGCAGCAATGCACTGGTGTCCCTCCTGAACAGATCTCAGACAAGGCTTATAGCAGAGGCGCTGACTCTGGGGGTGCTCAGCTGCTGTCCTGATGATTAGCTGTTGAGCAGGGCTGCCCCGCCACTCGCTGAAGGTGCTCAGGGGACGAGGTTTCGGGGGAGGGGGTGGAGCTGGTGTGGGGCACCCACCGGCAAAATGAAAAGTCAGTGCCCATGGCTTATAGCCACTCAGCAGCTACTCTTGTTTAAGCCCTCACAAAATGAAGGCCACTTCATAATACCTCGGCCTCCAAACTGAGGCTCCCCACATCTCTGGAAGCAGAAGTCTCTCTGTTCCCCAAGATATCATGGGGGTGTCCAAGGTTGGATTGAAGCCCTCAGGCTATTCCCAACCAGAACACCCCCAATTTAGTACAGAGGCCCCACTAATAGTGGATGCCTACAGCTGTTTTTTGCCTTCCTCTGCAGCATGGAACGCAGATCACCCACTAGGACAATCTGGGCATATCTCAACCAACTCAATTACCTACCATTGAGGGGTCTCAGGCACTGATGACACCTCAGCCTCTCCTGTGTTCTGTCTGTGGCACCCAGCAGTTTTGTTTCCTGAGGACTGAAATGCTTTAGTTTAACTGAAGTCATTGGGGGTCAACAGAAGGGAACCTGGGTGAAATGTAATGACTGGCAATATATAGGCAGTCACAGACAGGATGATCTAATGGCTCCTTCTGGATGTAAACTGTCTGGAACTAGGACATTATGTTTGTCTTCCTCCTGGGGTACCCAAAAGTGAAAGATTCCACTGGCTTCTCCCTTCTCAGTGGCTCACCGTGGAGCCAGGGATGCTGCATTTTCTGAACACCTTTGCTTCAAGGACAACTGTAGGGTTGCATGTCTTTCTGTTCCTGGAAGCCAGCTCCTTGCATCCAACTCCAGTCCCCCAAACACTGTCTCTCTTTGGTCAGTCACATGTTCGAGCAGTGCCAGCCATATGGACCTGCAGTTGGTTGTCCTGGCATGTCGATCAAACATTTTGTCCATCCCTACACAGAGTGTTCAACTCTCAGGCATCTGTGTAGGCAGATATTTGGAGCTCTGGGGGTCTTTCTCCTCTCTAGAACCTCATAATAAGTGGTCCTACACCTGAATTCTCCTTTCCTAAACAGCTGGAGCAAAATATGCTAAAAAAAAAAAAGGAGGACTTGTGATTGTTTAGAGAAATAAGAGCTTAATATCTGAACAATTAGCACAGCTGCTCTACCATCCCTTGGTGACAATAGAGAGACTCTTGTTATGTGTGCTAAAGAAACAGACTTCACAGAAACTTGTTTGCAACCATTAACAAAAACTAAATGTGCTATTTCCTTCTGCTTAATAGATAACATCAGAGAATACAAACAGAGAGAGCCACAGCACTGAGCTCAGTACTGCAGCTGCCGTTGCTGGAAAAAAAGGAGATTTCTTAAGCGATGGGAGCTTGGAATCAAATCCTGCAAAATAAGATGGAGCCTGGTGAAGTATCCTGTGCTTTGTAGGCTGGAAAGAGCAAGTGGAATGAATGAGATGGGGTCAGAGTAAGCCCCAATCTACATGAGCTGATATGTAGATTGAGCCCCAAGCTGATACACTTGCGACCCGATATAATGCGACCCGATAAAACATGAATTCGGATATAATGCGGTAAAGCAGCGTGCCTGGGGGGCGGGGCTGCACACTCCAGTGGATCAAAACAAATTCAATATAACGTGGTTTCACCTATAAAGCAGTAAGATTTTTTGGCTCCCAAGGACAGTGTTATATTGAGGTATAGGTGTATGTAGATTGAAAATAAATAGCTTGGTGGCCACAAATCTGCTCCTTTGTCAGTTACGCATTGAGCCATCACAGTCACTTAGGATCATTGTAACGGAGTGTTTCAGTGTCATTTATTATATAGTATCATCCTCTGACGGAAATGCTGTGAAGGACCCAGAAAAAAAAGGCTCTGTTTTGCACATCTAAACAAGGCAGTCACTGTTGGGAACCTTAATTTAGAATGATACACAGAACTGACTACAAGAAAATATCATCTTTACGTATACCACAGACTAATGATTTCAAGAATGCCTTGTCTAGTAATAATCTTGGAACCACAGAAATGTAGGGCTGCAATGGACCTTGAGAGGTCATCTGGTGCTCTAGTCCATGCCCCTGCCCTGAGGCAGGACCAAATATAGCTAGACCATCCCTAACTGGTCTAACCTGTTCTTCAGAACCTCCACTGATGGGGATGCCACAACCTCCCTTGGAAGTCTATTTCAGTACTTAGCTTTACTTATAGTTAGACATTTTCCCCTATATCTAATCAAAATGTCCCTTGCTGAAGATTAAACTGATTATTTCTTGTCCTACCTTTAATGGACATGGAGAACATTTGATCACCATCCTCTTTATAAGAGCTCTTAACATATTTGATCAGTGATCAGGTGCCCCCTCAGTCATTTCTTCTCAAGATTTAACATGTTTTGGGTTTGTTTGATTTTTTGTTGGGTTTTTTTCCTCATAGGTCAGGTTCTAAGTCTTTTATCATTTTTGTTGCTTTTCTCTTGTTTCTGTCTAGTTTGTACATGTCTTTCATAAAGTGCAGAACCCTGAGTTGGACACAGTACTCCAGCAGAGGCCTCACCAGTGCTGAGTATAGGGGGACAATTACCTCCCATGTTTTGCATACAACACTCCTGTTAATACATACCAGAATTATATTAGCCTTTTTCACAACTGCATCACATTGTTGGGTCATTTTCAGTTCGTGATCTACTGTAACCCTCAGATCTTTTCAGCAGTACTGGGATAGCTCAGTGGTTTGAGCATTGGCCTGCTAAACCCAGGGTTATGAGCTCAATCCTTGAGGGGGCCATTTAGGGAACTGGAGTAAAAATCTGGGGATTTGTCCTGCTCTGAGCAGTAGGTTGGACTAGATGACCTACTGAGGTCCTTCCCAACCTTGATATTCTATGATTCACTTAGCCAGTTATTCTCCATTTGTAGCTGTGCATTTGATTTTTCCTTCCTAAGTACTATACTTACAGTACTTTGCACTTGTCTTTACTGAATTTCATCTTGTTGATTTCAGACCAGTTGTCCAATTTATCAATATTAGTTTGAATTTTGATTCTGTCATCCAAAGTGCTTGCCAGTTTGGTGTTATCCACAAATTTTATAAGCATAGTTTTCACCGCATTATACAAATAATTAAAGACAATACTGAATAGAACCAGACCCAAGACAGAGCCCTTGTGGGACACTGCTAGATACATCCTTGCAGTTTGACAGTCAACCACTGATAACTACTCGGAGTATTTTCCACCAGTTGTATACCCACCTTATAGTAATTTCATCTAAGCCACTTTTCCCTAGTTTGTGTGTGATAATATCATGTGGGATTGTGTCAAAAGCCTTACAAATATCAACATATATCATGTCTATTGCTTTGCCTTTATCTGTTAGGCCAGTAACTCTGTCAAATAATGAAATTAGGTTGTTTGGCATGATGTTTTCTTGACAAATCCATGTTGGATATTACTTATCACCTTATTATACTGTACATGTTGACAAATTGAGTATTTGATAATTTGATCCTGTATCTTTACATAAACAGAAGTTAGGCTTATTGGTCTATAATTCCCTGGGTCCTCTTTGTTATCCTTTTTGAAAGATAAGTAATATGTTGACCTTCTCCATTCCTCTTGGATCTCACCTGTCTTCCATGAGGTCTCAAAGATGATCACTAATACTTCCAAAATTGCTTCAGCTACTTCCTTGGGTGACCTAATGTGAATTTTGTCAGGATTTGCCAACCTGAATACATCTAATTTATCTAAATATTTTTAATCTGTTTTTCCCTATTCTGCTTGTGTTCCTCCACTCTTGTTGTCAATATTAATTGTGTCAAGAAATTTACCTTTTTACTGAAGACTGAAGCAAAATAAACATTAAACACCACAGCCTTCTTGCTGTAACCTGCTATTAGCACTCCTTCCCTGCTGAGCTGTGGATCTACCCACTTTCCTTTTTCTTTCTCTTTCTTCTAATGTATTTATAGAACTTCATCGTATTGCCTTTTATGCCCCTTGTTAGTGTAACTCATTTTGTGCCTTAGGCATTCTGGTTTTGTCCCAGCATGCTTGTGCTCTTCTTTTCTGCTTCTCCTTAATAATTTGTCCATGGTTCCACATTTTGTAGGATTCCTTTTTGATATTCAGGTCATTAAAGAGCTCCTGACACAGCTGTATTGATCTCTTGCTATTCTTCCTATCTTTCCTTTGCATGGGGATAGTTTGCTGTTGTGTCTTCGACATTGTCTCTGAGAAACTGACATACTTGGCAATTACAGCATGTGTACATGTATATAGTTTCATGTCTTCAAAAAGCATCACAAACATTAACTAATCATCATAACACTTCTCTGATGTAGGTAATTGTTAACATCCCTATTTACATGTCTGAAACTTAGAATCATAGAATCATACAACTGGAAAGGGCCCCGAAAGGTCATCTAGTCCTGTCTCCTGCACTCACGGCAGGACTAAGTATTTTCTAGACCATCCTTGACAGGTGTTTGTCGAACCTGCTCTTAAAAATCTCCAATGATGGAGATTCCACAGCCTCCCTAGGCAATTTAATCCAGTGTTTAACCACCCTGACAGTTAGGAAGTTTTTCCTCCCTCGATGCAATTTTAGCCCATTGCTTCTTGTCCTATCCTCAGAGTTTAAGAACAATTTTTCACCCTCCTCCTTGTAACAACTGTTTATGTAGCTGAGAACTGTTATGTCCCCTCTCAGTCTTCTCTTCTCCAGACTAAAGAAACCCATTTTTTCAATCTTCCCACATAAGTGATGTTTTCTAGATCTTTTATCACTTTTGGTGCTCTTCTCTGGACTTTCTCCAATTTGTCCACATCCTTCCTGAAATGTGGCGCCCAGAACTGGTCACAATACTCCGGTTGAGGCCTAATCAACGCAGAGTAGAATGGAAGAATTACTTCGCGTGTCTTGCTTACAACACTCCTGCTAATACATCCCAGTATGATGTTCACTTTTTTTGCAACAGTGTTACACTGTTGACTCATATTTAGCTTGTGGTCGATTATGACCCCCAGATCTCTTTCTGCAGTATTTCTTCCGAGACAGTCAATTCCCATTTTGTATGTGTGCAACTGATTGTTCCTTCCTATGTGGAGTACATTGCATTTGTCCTTATTGAATTCCATCCTTTTTACTTCAGACCATTTCTCCCGTTTGTCCAGATCTTTTCGAATTTTAATCCTGTGCTCCAAAGCACTTGCAATCCCTCCCAGTTTGTTATCGTCCGCAGACTTTATAAGTGTACTCTCTATGCCATTAAATCATTGATGAAGATATTGACCAGAACCGGACCCAGAACTGATCCCCGTGGGACCCCACTCATTATGCCCTTTCAGCATGACTGTGAACCACTCTCTGGAAATCATTTCCCAACCAGTTATGCACCCACCTTATAGTAGCTCCAGCTAGGTTGCATTTCCCTAGTTGATTTATGAAAAGGTCATGTGAGACAGTATCAAAAGCTTTACTAAAGTCAAGCATGTCTACTGCTTCCTCCCTATTCACAAGGCATGTTACCCTATCAGGTTGGTTGGACATGATTTGTTCATGACAAATCCATGCTGACTGTTACTTATCACCTTATTATCTTTTAGACGTTTGCAAATTGACTGCTTAATTATTTGCTTCATTATCTTTCTGCATACCGAAGTTAAGCTGACTGGTCTGTAATTCCTCAGGTTGCCCTTATTTCCCTTTTTATAGATTGGTACTATATTTGCCCTTTTCCAGTCTTCTGAAATCTCTCCCATCTTCCATGATTTTTCAAAGATAATCACTAAAGGCTCAAATATCTCCTCAGTCAGCTCCTTGAGTATTCTAGGATGTATTTCATCAGACCCTGGTGACTTGAAGACATCTAATTTGTCCAAGTAATTTTTAACTTGTTCTTTCCCTATTTTAGCCTCTGATCCTACCTCATTTTCACTGTTATTCACTATGTTAGAGAACCAAACACCACAAAACTTCTTGGTGAAAACCGAAACAAATAAGTCATTAAGCACCTCTGCCATTTCCACATTTTCTGTTATAGTTTTCCCCCTCACTGAGTAATGGGCTTATCCTGTCCTGGGTCATCTTATTGCTTCTAAGACGTTTGTAGAATGTTATCTTGTTACCCTTTATATCTCTAGATAGTATGATCTCGTTTTGTGCTTTGCTCTTTCTAATTTTGTCTCTACATAATTGTGTTATCTGTTTATATTCATTCTTTGTAATTTGACCTAGTTTACACTTTTTGTAGGACTCTTGATTTTTAGATCACTGAAGATCTCCTGGTTAAGCCAGGGTTGTCTCTTGCCATACTTCCTATTTCTCCTACACAGTGGGGTAGTTTGCTCTCCAATACAGTCTGAGAATTTGTTGGATAATCTGTGTTATTTTTCCAAGAGATGTCTGAGTACTTGAAGTCTCCCATTACTACCAAGTCCTGTGCTTTGGATCATTTTGTTAGTTGTTTAAAAAAAGCCTCATCCACCTCTTCTTCCTGGTTAGGTGGTCTGTAGTAGACCCCTGCCATGACATCATCTTTGTTTTTTACCTTTTTATCCTTACCCAGAGACTTTCAACAAATCTTTCTCACATTTCCATCTCAACCTCAGTCCAAGGGCATACATTTTTAATATATAAGGCAACACCTCCTCCCTTTTTTCCCTGCCTGTCCTTCCTGAGAAAGCTGTACCCTTCTATACCAATATTCCAGTCATGCGTCTTATCCCGCCAAGTGTCTGTGATGCCAACTATGTCATAGTTGTGTTTATTTACTAGCATTTTGAGTTCTTCCTACTTATTCCCCATACTTCTTGCATTAGTATACAGACATCTAAAATACTGATTTGATTCCCCCCGTCCAGTTCTGTCTTGTCTCTCCCTTATCCCTGCTATAACAGCCAGTGCTCCCCCCAAAATTCCGACCCTTCTCCCAAGTCTCCATGTTTTTGACTTACTTTGGTCACCTGCCCTCTTCAAACCTTGTTTAAAACCCTCCTCACTAGGTTAGCCAATCTGGATCTAAATATGCTCTTCCCCTTCCTCAATAGGTGGACCCCATCTCTTCTTAGCAGTCCTTTTTCCTGGAAGAACATCCCATGGTCAAGGAAGCCGAAGCCCTCCTGGCGATACATGATAAGACACCTGGCGACTTGAGGCACTGAAATGTTGGGACTTGCTGAAAGTCACACAGCAAGTGCATTGCAGGGCCAGAGAAGAACATGGGAACTAAGGATTAGAATTTGGAGCCAGGATTAGACCCTAGTGTTTGGTTTGTATGGGTCTTTCATGTGGGTTGCCATGTATGCTTGTCTATCTAGAAACATTGTTTCTGAAAAATGGATGTGAATACGTTACACACAGATGAATGACTCATCAGTAGATGTAAAAAATGTTTTGGCTTCTCACACTGGTCACAGGGTGATTAAGGAACATGACTAATATAGGTCCCATGCAGAGGTGAAAGTAAGCTGGTACAGGCTGGTACGGCATACTGGCAAGAGCCAGTACACCATACCAAACTGGACTGGCTTCCGTGGTGGTAATTTAAAGGGCTCCAGCCACTGCAGGGAGCCCCGGGCCCTTTAAAGCTCCGCCGGAGCTCCAGCAGCCGGGCTCGGGAGGGGATTTAAACAGCTCGGTGCTCCTGCCACTGTGGGGAGCTCCAGGCCCTTTAAATCCCTGCTGGAGCTCTGGCAGCCGGGCTCAGGTGGGGATTTAAAGGGCCCGGTGCTCCGGCAGCTGCGGGGAGCCCCAGGCCCGTTAAAGGGCCACCGGAGCTCTGACAGCCAGGCTCGGGCGGGGATTTAAACGGCCCGGTGCTCCGGCTGCTGCGGGGAGCCCCAGGCCCTTTAAATCACTGCCGGAGCTCCAGCAGCTGGGCTCGGAGTGGGGTGGGGGATTTAAAGGGCCCAGTGCTCCGGATGCTGCGGGAACTCTGGACCCTTTAAAGCGCCACTGGAGCTCTAGCATCCGGGCTCGGGCGGGGATTTAAACGGCCTGGTGCTCCTGCCACTGTGGGGAGCCCCGAGCCCTTTAAATCCCCGCCAGAGCTCCGCCAGCCAGGCTCCCGCGGTGATTTAAATGGCCCAGAGCTCCGAGGCCGCCAGAGCTCCAGGACCTTTAATTCGCCCCTGAGTCCCGGGGATCCAGCCGCCTCTGCAGCTGGTAGCTCTGGGGTGATTTAAAGGCCCTGGAGCTCCCAGCCACAGCTGGAGCCCCAAGGCCTTTGAATCTTGAAAGGCCCCACCTCTTCCGGTTGAGGTCACGCCTCTTCCAGTTGAGGCCACGCCCTCGATCAGGACTCCGGCAGTACCGGTAAGTCCGTTAAGTTACTTTCACCCCTCGTCACATGGATTGCATATGAGGAAGGCATTTTGTTTCATGCAATCTGTTGAATCATGAGTTTCCTTACAAAAGTTATATGTGTTCAACCAGTCAATTTATTAAGTGTTCACTTACGTAGTAGTGAAGAACATGTCCCTCCACTTCAGGAATTACTGAGTGAAGTTTTGTAGCCTGTGTTACGAAGGAGTTCAGACAAGATGATCATAGTGGTCTGTGGCCTTCATGGGCCAGACCCTCAGCTGGAATAAATCAGCATTGCTTCACTGACTTCAGTAGAACTGCATTGGTTTACACCAGCTGAGCATCTGGCCCTCTAACTATACACCAGTGAGTGGAGTTTAGCCAGAGGATTTGTCTACTTCCCTCATTCCATTTCCATGTTTTGGAGCTAACAGATGGAATATCTTTTTTTTTTTTTTGCAATTACTCTGAACCAAAAATAACAACCCTTAAATTGACATGGAGGAGGTGGAAAGGTACAACATTAGAAAGCAAACGAATAGTCTGTAAGAGACTGGCAACTGATAGGGAGAGATATGACCTGACATGCAGAATAACCGCAACTGGCACATGATTTATTGATTACGCCCTGTCACATGAGTGGACCTCAGCTAGTGGAACTATAAAGAGCAAACTAGCATTTTTATTCTGTAGAACTTGGCATTTTGAAATCACACCCACCTTATCCGTAAAATTATTACTCTATCCACGCGAAGAATTGTGTGACTTTGCCCTTGCAGCCAGGCAGGGTACAAAGTGTGTGATTTTAGCTGGCAGCCCAAAAGCTGTGGATTACACTAGTGAGTCACAATAACTCGGAGAGCAAGGAAAATGCTGGATGAATTGCAGATAAGTGCCAAATCAGTATGTGTTTGTGAATGTGTAGCAAGATATTGCAATACATAATAAATAATAAATAATTATAATAGTAATAATAATAATAATAGCAGCCTAATTATTCTAATCTGAATGAATCTGAGCTCTGCTTGCAACAAAATGATTAGGGGTATGGAACAGCTTCCATATGAGGATAGATTAATAAAATTGTGACTGTTCAGCTTGGAAAAGAGACGATGAAGGGGGGGATATGATAGAGGTCTATAAAATCATGACTAGTGTGGAGAAAGTAAATAAGGAAGTGTTGTTTATGTCTTCTCTTAACACAAGAACTAGGGGTCCCCAAATGAAATTAAAAGGCAGCAGGTTTAAAACAAACAAAAGGAAGTATTTCTTCACGCAACACACAGTTAACCAGTGGAACTCTTTGCCAGAGGATGTTGTGTAGGCCAAGACTATAACAGGGTTCAAAAAAGAACTAGATAAATTCATGGAGGATAGGTCCATCAATGGCTATTAGCCATGATTAACAGGGATGCAAAACCATGCTCTGAAGTGTCCCTAGTCTTTGTTTGCCAGAAGCTGGCAACCGGGGATGGATCACTTGATTACCTGTCCTGTTCTTTCCCTCTGAAGCACCTTGCATTGCCCACTGTCGGAAGACAGGATACTGGGCTAGATGGATGACTGATGTGACCAAATATGGCCGTTCTTATATTCTTAAATGTTCAGTCACTGTTTTGTGAGCCTGCTTTTTTCATGGTTCACCCAGTCAGGTGCACCATTCATACTCCTCATGTAACACAAGGAAAGTCATCTTCAAGGTGTATATCTCAGGGAAAATAGTCCAAAATGAAATATTCAGTTGGGGACTGATCCAGAGCTCCTTGAAGTCAGTGGAAATTTGATCAGACCTTTCAAGAGAGAAACTTGCAGTAATGCTGAAAGAAACCATCACTTACAGGATTCCAATGGACCACAAACTGGGCATGAGCTTGGAATGAGATGCAGAAGCAAAAAAAGACCAATGGTGTTCTGGCCTGCATGCACTGAGGTAACATGCCTCTGGATGGGAAGACAATTGTCCCTCTTCTACATGTCTCTAGCCCAAATGAACTTGGAATTTGGTCTGTCAAAAGATTCCCATTGACTTTGGTGGCCTTTTTGATCAGGCCCGTGTAGGCATTCATTTCTGGGCAAGTTGGTGCCATAAATATATTGGAGGGAGTTCAGAGAACAACAGAATTGGTCGGGAGGCTGGAGGGATTAGTTTAAAAAGAAAAATTGAGTTAAATGTGTGTATTTTGGCTGAGAGAGGTCAAGATAAGCAATTCCCTACAAATATTTGATTGTTGTAAGCTCCAAGAAGGGAAAGGAATAATTTAACATAACAACAGAGGTATAATTAGGAGCGATGGGGTGAAATTAGAAGGAGTAAGCTAAATATTGGGGGGGGAACTCTCCTTTTGTGAGGCGTACTAACCTACAGAATAACCTCCCACTGATTTTATTCATGTTCTTATACTTCACCCTTTAGAATGGTAACTGAGCACCTAAGAAAGTGACCGAAACCCAGTTGCTTGGCATATTAAAAATTAGACTGGGCACAAAACAGTAGAGAACAATTCTGCATTGGCAAAGGAGAGAAACTCGAATATTGAAAAGATGGGTTCAAATTTCTAGAATCTGTGATTCTCCTTGGCCTTTTAAAGACCAAAGATTTAAAAAATAAAATTATATTTTTTAAACCCTAAACAGAAACTTGAAATCATAATTTTCCCCAAGTAAAATACCTACTTAAATGGCTATAAAGGAGATTAATTCCTTATTTGTACCACATAAACAGTAAATTAAATAAATGATAGATCAGTTAGCCGTTACATGTGAAAGCCAAACTACCCTGTGTGAGAAATATCAGCCTGATCCAAAGCCCACTGAAATCAATGTCAGCTTTTCATGGAAAGTTCAAACAGTTGACATTTGTTTGAAAAAACCCACTAAGTTCTTCTGAGAAGTCCCCATTAATACTTTACAGGGTATTTTCAAACATCTGTAATCATACTATCCTAATGCCTTCATCCAATCGTATGTCTGTCTATGTCTCTCTCAGCCTATTCCAGTGCATTGATCAGTGTGGAGTCTAAGTATAACCCACTGATGAGTGTGTGTGTGCTTACAGGTCCCCCTCTTTTCCTAGCCACAGAGGATATGAGCTGTTACCAGGACTAGCCAGAAACATTTCCATTTCACAACAAATTTGAGGTTTCAGAAATTGATGTCATTCCATATCTGAACAAAACTGAAACCTTTCATTTTTTTGGTAAAAAGGCATGTCAGAGCACTCTCCTGGGACATGAGAATGTTCAGCTCCCTGCTCTGAATCACGCGCAGCAGGAATTTGAACCTGGCTATTCACGTCCGAGGTGCGTACCCTAACCACTGAGCTGAAGATCTCCGATAAATATTTTTGAACGAGAATTGTCAGCTTCAGTAAAGTAGCACAGGACAATGATGTTGTGGAACCCAGGAAGAGACAATAATGGAAAATGACCAAGAAATTGTGACAGTTTCTCAGAGTGTGAGAAGGAACATGCTGGAGAAAAACAAGGGCTGGCAGGCTCAGAAATGATTTATCTGTTTTACTGAATAATTCATCAATGGATCAGGGAAGGATGAACTTTCTTGGTTCAGTGTTACTTGTTGTTTCATTTGTACGTTGCTTCATGAACTGAAAGATTATGTAGTTAAGGGGTGTGGCCAGGCAGGGGCAACAAAATTCTACAATGTGGGTAAATTTGTCTTTACTTGGAGAAGTGGTCTATGGTATTGCTTGGTCCAAGTCAGTAATATTGCTACTTGAGCTAAGCAAATCTCTGCCTCAGTTCAAGAAGAAGCAGTACATGCTGGGATCTGTAGTCACAACAGGCCCTTATCTCTATATTGCTCAATTTCGTGGAAACGAAGTATGACCTTGAAGCGTTGGGTGAACAGCTAATATGGCCTTCTCATAGGCAAAGTTTCAGCTTTCTTGGTCTACTTTCAATGGGATTTGTGTAAGCTTCCTCCACGGAAATACTATCTCCTAAATTTTGTATTTCTCTGTGAACAGGAAAAGGTATTCCCTTCTCCTCTGACCACCACTGTGCACTGGGGATAGGGCAAGAGGTCCTTGCAATGGAAGAAATTAGCTATTACAAAACTGCGTTAAATTAAATTGCTACTGGCTCTACATGCACTGAGAACTATAGGGCTCAGAATGAAAACAGATATATAAAGGCGAGGTGTGGGGTAAAGCTCAAGTCATTCTGGACCTACCACATGTCAGACTTCCTTACAAAATAAATTTTGGACCCCCCCTAAAAGTTTTGGGATCCAACAGGCGTACTCCTAGTCCAGTTCTTGGACACCTTGAACTTCTTCCCACACCTTCCTTAGATCCTCTCCTCTCTCAAATAAACTCCTTGTGTGAAATCTTGGCCCCACTGAAATCAATGAGAGTTCTGTCATTGATTTGGTGCAACACAACACATTGGCCAAACCGGACAGTCTCTACGCAAAAGAATAAATGGACACAGATCTGACATCAGGAATCATAACATTCAAAAACCAGTGGGAGAACACTTCAACCTCTCTAACCACTCAGTGACAGACTTGAAGGTGGCAATTTTGCAACAAAAAAACTTCAAAAATAGACTCCAAAGAGAAACTGCTGAACTTGAATTAATATGCAAACTAGATACAATTAACTGCGGCCTAAACAGAGACTGGGAATGGTTGGGTCATTACACTAATTGAATCTATTTCCCTATGTTAAGTTCTCCTCACACCGTCTATGGGCCATCTTAATTATCACTTCAAAAAGTTTTTTTTCCTCCTGCTGACGATAGCTTATCTCAATTGATTAGACTCTTCCTGTTGGTATGCATACTTCCACCTTTTCATGTTCTCCGTATGTATAAATATCTCCTGTCTGTGTGTTCCATTCTATGCATCCGAAGAAGTGAGCTGCAGCTCACAAAAGCTCATGCTAAAATAAATTTGTTAGTCTTTAAGGTGCCACAAGTACTCCTGTTCTCTTTGCGGATACAGACTAACACGGCTGCTACTCTGAAACCAACAACTAAATAAGTAAACACGTGGCTCAAAAATCAGTTCTATATTGGTAAGTGAATGAGCTCTATATATCGTCCTGACTGCAACTATTTGACTAAACAATGTGTTTCATGACTAGGGGTGGTATAGATTAGTCTGTATTGTACTAAAGATGGGATATCTTATTTTACCATGCAAAGAATGGATTCCAGATTTAGGCCCAAATTCTTGACTTAACCCACCTGTAGCAATGCCAGTCTCGAGCATTCAAAAATCAGGAGTCAGGCCCCACAAAATATTGAAACTGACTTAAATATCACAAGATTATTCTCACACACACACACACACACACCCCTCTCTTCTGATTTTGAATCTTTCAGAGCATCTTCAGGTCACATTTTCAAGATTTTTCTATGCAACCATGAAAGCTAGAAATTTAATTAAAAACAATGAATGCTGATAATCCCATGACTCCAGGAGCTGCGGCTTTAAGAAAAACATCAAACATGAGACTTGTGACAAGATCATGAGCATTGGCTACACTGCTGCATCTACTCTTACCTGGACCTCCCACTCCCGCCTTTTCCCTCACCCATTTGTCTTTTTATTCACCTGTTGTGTGTTATCTAAATCCTAGATTGTGAGTTCTCTGTTTTATTCATTTATACAGTGCCTTGTGCAATGGAGCCCTGATTCTTCACTGGGTTCCTTCCTACTACTAGAAACACTACCACAGTAGAAAAAATGATCCTAGTGGTGTTGTAATTTATAAACTGGCTGAGTGGCACTTGGTGCAAGTTTGGAGGTGGTGTAGTGAAGGCAAAGGTGGCTTTAAAAACCACCTCAGTCTTAGAGCTAACGGTCCTAGATATAAGCTAGAGCAGACGGAAAGCTAGCCAAATTGGGAAGATAGATAAAAGGAACAAACAGAATCTGAAAAGAAAATTGTACTTCAATGCTTTCGTTCTGATCCCAGTAGGGCTTTAAAAAAACAAATGTCTGAAATAAAAAATATCAAAGGAGCAAAATAATTGGGCCTTTGCCACCCACTCATGTGTAACTAGAAACTAAAACATAAGCAAGAATTCAGCTCCTGCCAGCACCATCTTTTGTCTTCAGATTCTTGGGGAAAACAAAAACAAAAAGACTAAAACCAATCTGTGAGTGAAATGCAGTGCTTAGAAATGCAAGGGGCTCTGTTCTGGATTGAGTAAGGCAATGCAAATGCAGGCCCGCTCATCACACTACTTTATCATGGCCTGCTATGACCTCTAAGTAGCCTTGGCAGATTCAATCCTGGGCCACTCCTGAGCAAACGATGCCTGCTGTGTCACAGTGTCTGGTGGTTTTATGATATGCAAAAATGCGGATGAGGCAAGCATAGAATATCAGGATTGGAAGAGACCTCAGGAGGTCATCTAGTCCAACCCCCTGCTCAAAGCAGGTCCAATCCCCAGAATGTCAATCTCCCTTTGACATTCTCCCCCATCAAACTCTCCAAATGAACCTGGTAGGATTCAGTCTGCTCTTTTCTCATTCATTAAATTCATTCAAACACTTAACTTTCAATTAAAGATCATTTAGCAAAAGACATCTTTTTGTTTTTAATTGCGGGAAGCTGCAGACTTAGGAAGATACTAGTCCACAGACACAGTAGTTGGAGGAATCTTTTTTTGTTTGTGTTATATCCTTGGGGCAGCCGGTGTAGGAAGCAATCACTTGAGGCCAGAGAGCAGACAGCTAACCAAAACCTCCAAGAGAGCTCACTCAGCCTTAATAGTCTAACTCAGTTGCCATAGTAACAAAACCCATGACAACCAAATACACAACAGTTTGTTTGTTTGTTTTCTGAAATAGGCTCTTAAATACAATTCCAAGAGCTAGGTTTAAAAAGAGAACATTATGAAAGTGTATGTTTTAGGCCTTCTCCAACACAATGCATAATGCACTCAAAAATATCACAAACTACCCTTTCTGACAAACCTTCTGCTCGGAAAAATAGAACAATAAGGCCATGAGTTTTATTTTATTAGTCAAGGAGCAGTAAATGCCAACTGGTATATGGGATGCTACCTGAACCACAGATTTCAATTGCTTCTGCAGTTCAACATTTCTTTCAAAGGCTTTGTCTCAGCTGCACAGCTAAGCTTCCCAGCAGCCGCATCTTACTCATTCTCCTTTTTCCTCCTTCAAGCTTTTAATCATGGTTGGTTTGGCTAACCCAAATTCATTTGGGAAGAAAAAGCTAACAGATATAGCAGCCAAGAAAAACCCTTTCCCTGTTTTCGTATATAATGGTTTGCGATGGGACTGATCCAGCATGAACACGATGTATGGAACTGTCACTGAAGTCCATGAGATTTACACAGGCAGGACTGGGTTCCTGGTTTGTTCATTCCTGGCCAAGAGTTTCAAAAGCGACTACCGATTTCCAATGCCTCCATTTTGGGGTGCCCAGATTGAGATATTTTAACAGGCTCTGATGTTCAGAAAGTGCTGAGCACTTAGCCTATGTAAAACAGACCCTTTAAAGTGACATGTGTTGGACACCTAAAAATGGAGGCCTGCAGAATCACGGATCCCTTTTGAATATCTAGGTTCTATGGCAAATTATGTGCAAACAAGCATTACTTCCATCACAGCCCATTTTCTCTTCCCTGTTGATCAGGCACTGATGTTATAACTGGAGATGTACAAGGTTTTCTTACTGAGAGCAAGTTTTGGTTTCTGGTTCATAACGTACGGTGCCCAGGCTTATCCAGACATTCACTACAGTTCACAAACCTTTCAAGTGGCTCTGGGTCCAGCTGTAACTAAGGGACCGTGGGTCAGTAACATGAAGGTCTCAAAGTGTCACATAATTTTAACAAAAGAAAAGATAGAACTCGTGAGTTTGGTGTATTTTGCTTAAGTTGTGCAGTCCATTTGGATGTCAAACTCAAAATGAAAATTGTGAGTTCAGAACAAAAACAAAGCAAATGCTTGCAAAGACTCTGATGAAGAAAATTGCAGAATGTTGTGCCGATTCACTGATGATAATGAATTTGTGGCATTTAGAGACAGACCTGAGATTCGAAGTTCAGATCATCTGGATTACGACTCCTATAATGTTTACTCTTCAGACATGAGGTTTTGGTTTAGCTTGGAAGAGAGGCAGGAGCCAACATTTGCCTCTGTGTTAGAATCTGGATCCAAACTTCTCCAGTGTATTAGGCTGTTTAGATGCTGGGTTTTAGTTTATCATTGTAGGGGTAGGAGGCAGCTGCAAACTTCAGATCCTGATCAAAAACTCAATTTCAGCTTCCCCACAGTTGAGGAAATAGGTGGAAGGGTCCAGAGTTTTGCTTTGGCCCTGCTTTGAGTTTCCTTGGCAATATGGTAGGATGGTGTCATAAATATAGGACTCTGACATCACTTCAGGACTAAGAGGAGAAGCGGGGTTCCAAAGAAAAAATAGAGGCTGGATGGTTTTGTGGTTATGGTACTAAATTGGGGTTTAGGAAATCTGGTTCAATTTCTGTCTCTGCTCCAGATTCCCAGTTTACTCCAGTAACAATGTCTGAGTCTCCATTTCCCATCTGCAACTTTGCGGATGCTTCCTTTTTACTGTCTATTTAGCTTTCAAGCTTTCTGGGGCAGGGATTGTCGCTTCCAATATGTACGTACTGTACCTAGCACAATGGGACCTAGATCGTAGCTGGGTGAGTGTAATAAAAATAAGAAAACATTTATTTTAAACTGAAAAGACCTCCAGCAAAGAGCAGGTATTAGAAAGATACCAGGCAAATACATTTCAGATTTCTTCCACTATCCTGATCAACCTTCATCTTGTGTAACTTGAGATAGGACCATGGATTTCAATGGAATTTACTTTACACCAGCTGCGGATCTGATCCTCTACATTCTCTTGGTCCATTTGCCATTGAACCCAACTTTTCCAAGGCACACAGTACACAGGTTCATTTATGGTTACTAGAATGATCAAGTGAAGGTCAAAGAATATCAGTTCAGCAGCTCTGGGCCTTTAAAAACACCTCTCATTCACACAAGAAAACAGCATTAAAAAAATTACACAAAGCTATTTTTAAAATCTAATTTATACTGGAAAAAAGTATTAGGAAATTAATTTTGTAAAGGACTAGGATGGAGAGTGATTAAATCATAATAAATGTATTGCACACACAGGGAGATGTGAACATTGGAAAATGAAGTATGAATTGAATCAATGAGACACTAGAATATGGATTGGGACTCCACTGTGCTAGGGGCTGTACGTACATGTAACAAAGAGATGGTCCCTGCTTCAAAGAGTTTATGGCCTAAGCATATGCTGAGACACAAGATGTAACAAATCAAACAAATCTAGTGAGCTCAGTCTGTTCCATTTATCAAAAAGAAGATTGATAGGTGATTGCTTTATACCAGTATTACTTACCATCAGTATTACGGTTTATAAGTACCTCCGTGGGGAGAAAATACCAGCAATAATGGACTGTTTAGTCTAATGCATAACAGCATTAGAAGAAGCAATGGCTGGAACACAAAACCAGACAAATTCAAAGAAGAAATAAGGCAGTGTGGTGATTAACCATTAGAACAAACTACTGCGGGAAAGTGGTACATTCTCCATCTCTTGAAGGTTTCAGATCAAGACTGGATGTCTTTCTGGGAGATGTGTTTCAGCCAAACACACATTATTGGGCTCAATAGAAGGGTAACAGGTAAAAATGATATGGCCTATGCTATACAGGAGGTTGCACTGGATGATTTAATGGTCCTTTCTGGCATTAAAAGCTATGACTCTATGAAGGGAACTTGGAAACTATTATAAATGGCTGTCATAGCATACCAATTGTCTAGCCCAGTATTTGAGTTCTTTCTTTAACAATCAGGGAAACTTAAAATAATACCCAGGGCTGCCATGTTTTAGCTGCTCTGGGGAGGAAACCATGTAAAAGCACAGGTATTGCATGCTGCCATGAATCCCTCTGTGAAACTACAGGGGAGGTATGGGGTTTGCTTAACATGCAATCTGTGCCAGGTTTCAGTTTTATCCCAACCCCCTCCCACAAAAAGAGATGGGGTTTCACGTGGTTTCAGAACAAAAGCTCCTCACAGCCTTAAATATTCTCACTTTGGTGGCTGATGGTTACACACCTACTATTTAAGCAGCACAATATTCTTTTATAGAAACTGTGAGGACAAAATATCACAACCCCTTAGCATTTCAGGATGTCCCTGAACCTTCATCATCACAGCAGTAGAGCTATTACCCTGAACAATACCACAGTAAATCCAGAGCTGTCACATTATGTCATTTTAATTTTGTTTTCCATGGAAAGATTTTATTTATAGGTTTCTTTAGTTAGTTGTTTCCTTTGTGTTTTAAGAGGAGCTGCTATAGGTGGCTTTAGATGGATTCATTCTGATGGTTTTTAAGCAATTTGCCTGAGGGATCTAATGAGACACATTTTGAAATATATGTATATATTCATTCCCCGCTTATAAAGTCTGAAGGCCAGAGGAACGGTTCTCGTTATCTGCAGTAGCTCCATTCCTCTGAGCAAAGCATCTAGACCCTGCTACAGAGGGCACTATTATTGTGCAGAGCCACAAGGCTTTCTCCATGTTATGCATGCATTTGGTTTTGTCTCTGATCCCGTCTCCACCTTGCATTGAATTGAATCCCTGATGCACCAACAAATCCAGTGAAGTAAAAAAACATAACAGAGATTAGTACTAAATTGCTTCAGGGAAACCCGGGGCAAAGTTAGCAATGGACTGTTGTTTATGTTGTCTTGAGTATTATAACATTCCAGATAAGTTGTTTTTGACCAAACCATATCTTCCAGAAAGGTGCCCAGTCTTGGTTTGAAGACATTAAGAGATGGAGAATCCAATGCCTCCTTTTGTAGTTTGTTCCAATGGTTAATCACCTTCACTGTTACAAATGTGTACCTTACTTCTAATCTGAATTTCTCTAATTTCCAGTCATTGCTTCTTGTTATGCCTTTCTCCACTCGAATGTAAAGCCCTTTAAGTACCCTGTATTTTCTCCCTGTGAAGGTACTTATTCACTTGAATCAGTCACCTCTCAATCTTCTTTTTGATAACTAAAACAGACTAGGTTCTTTAAGTCTCTCATTGTAAAGCCATTTTCTCTCACCCACAAATCTTTTGCTTGTGTGTGTGGCTCTTTTCTGCACCCTCCTCCAATTTTCAACATTCTTCTTAAAATGTGGATTCCAGAACTGGATGTAGTGTTCTAGAATCAGTCTGATCAATGCCATATATGGAGATGAAATCTCAACCCCGCTCCTACTCACTACTCTCCTTTATACATCCAAAGAATGCAGCATCTTTTTGCCATAGCATCTTCCTGAGACTGTTCAGTTTTCATCCTTCAACCTCACCATCAACAGTTGCATCTGAAACATTATTTCCTGATGGTGGATTGAACACCCTTTGTCAATTCTTTAGTGTTTTTATCTTTCCCAGGTTAACTTGAAACTCGGAATGTCCAGTAGTTTTGGTTCAGTTGGATAAGCATTAAAAAGCTCAGATGCTTCCTCTGAAGCTTATCAGAGCTATCCATCCACAGGAGTCCTGTGCATTTATTCTGGAATTCATGAGAGGAGCCATAACAACAAGACTCCTCTTTACAGAACAGAGTGCAAAGGTTTGACAAACATGGAGGAAAGTACTCTTAGCTGATCATTCTGGAATCTTAAAGTAGAGCTGATTACGCATTTTTTGTAAGAAATGTTGAAATATTTTCTTTTTTTCCCTTCAAAATTTCTCAATTTTTTTTGTTTTGTTCTCAACATAGAAACTAAAATGAAAATAAATCAGTTTTTGAAAAACTATCTTCAGTAAAACAGGTTTTAGTAAAAACTAGGGCTGTCGATTAACTAAAGTGAACTCACACAATTAACACAAAAAATAATTGTGATTAAAAAAATTAATTGTGATTAACTGCAGTTTTAATCACACTGTTAAAGAATAGAATATCAAGTGAAATATATTAAATAGTTTGGATGTTTTTCTACATTTTCATATATATTGTATTCTGTGTTGTAATTGAAATCAACGTGTATATTATTTTTATTACAAATATTTGCACTCTAAAAACGATGAACAAAAGAAATAGTATTTTTTCAATTTTCATACAAATACTGAAGTGCAATCTCTTTGTCGTGAAATTGCAACTTAAAAATGTAGAGTTTTTACACTAAAAAAAAAAATGTAAAACTTCAGAGCCTACAAGTCAACTCAGTCCTACTTCCTGTTCAGCCAATCGCTAAGACAAACAAGTTTGTTTACATTTACAGGAGATAATGCTACCCTCTTATTTACAATGTCAACAGATGTGAGAACAGGCATTTGCATGGCACATACCGGCATTGTAAGGTATTTACGTACCAGATATGCTAAACATTCGTATACCCCTTCCTGCTTCAGCCACCATTCTAGAGGAAATGCTTCCGTGCTAATGACGCGCATTAAAAAATAATGGATTAATTAAATTTGTGACTGAACTCCTTGGGGGAAATTGTATGTCCCCTGTTCTTTGTCTGACCCACATTCTGCCATATATTTCATGTTATAGCAGTCTCAGATGATGACCCAGCACATGTTGTTCATTTTAAGAACACTTTCGCTGCAGATTTCAGAAAATGCATAGAAGGTACCACTGTGAGATTTCTAAAGATAGCTACAGCATTCGACCCAAAGTAGAAGAATCTGAAGTGTCTTCCAAAATCTGAGAGGGATGAGGTGTGCAGCATGTTTTCAGAAGTCTTCAAACAGTAACACTCCAATGCAGAAACTACAGAACCCAAACCACCAAAAAAGGAAATTAACCTTCTGCTGGTGGCATCTGACTCTCATAATGAAAATGAACATGGGTCGGTCCTCACTGCTTTGGATTGTTATTGAGCAGAACCCGTCATCAGCATGGACACATGTCCCTTGGAATGGTGGTTGAAGCATGAAGGGACATATGAATCTTGAGCACATCTGGCATGTAAATATCTTGTGACGCCTACAACAGTGCCATGCAAATGCCTGTTCTCACTTTCAGGTGACATTGTAAACAGGAAGCGGGCAGCATTATCTCCCACAAATGTTAAAAACTTGTTTGTCTAAGCGATTGGTTGAACAAGAAGTAGGACTGAGCGGACTTGCAGGCTCTAAAATTTTACATTGTTTTATTTTTGAATGAAGTTTTTTTGTACATATTTCTACATTTGTAAGTTCAACTTTCATGATAAAGAGATTGCTCTACAGTACTTGTATTATGTGAATTGAAAAATACTATTTCTTTGGGTTTTATATAGTGCAAATACTTGTAATAAAAAATAAATATAAAGTGAGGACTGTACAGTTTGTGTTCTGTGTTGTAATGGAAATCAATATATTTGAAAATGTAGAAAATATCAAAAAATATTTAAATAAATGGTATTCTATTATTATTTAACAGTGCGCTTAATTGTGCAATTAATTGCAATTTATTTTTTTAATCATGTGATTAATTGCGATTATTTTTTTAATCACTTGACAGCCATAGTGAAAAACAAAACTTTTTTTCTTTAACACTATACCTTTCAGCACCCAGTTTTTTTGTAAAAGGGGATTTTTTCAAATAATCAGATCATGCGTCCTCTAGATACAGCACTACATTCCAACCTCCTGTCAATAAACCCACGGGAGGGTAAAAGATGTGCCCCAAACTATGTAAATTACTGTAGCACCCTCATCAAGGGGGAATATTTGGCTCTGCATGGATGAAGACATTGGTAGGTCCTTTGAAATAGGGAAGATCTGTGGGGAGCTCAGGGAACAGAGCTCAGAGACCATCATGCAGAGTACCACCTGCTCAACCAAGTTCCCTGGCCTCTCTAGCTCGTGGTGCCTAGTCTTTAGGGTGGGGTGGGCAAACTTTTTGGCCCTAGGGCCACATCACATACAGAAATTATATGGAGGGCCGGGTAGGGAAAGCTGGGGAAGCTATGCCTGCCCAAACAATGAGGAATGGCCCGGCACCCGCCCCCTATCCAGCCCCCAGAATCCTCCTCATCCAACTCCTCCCACCCCCCTCCCCTCACTGCCCCCTGGGACTCCTGCATCCTGTCCAAACACCCCTGGTCTCTTCCCCCTGACCATCCCCCACAGGACGCCTGTCCCCTATCCAATCCCCCCTGCTCCTCACACCCTGACCATCCTCCTGGGGCCCTCCACCCCCTATCCAACCCTCCCTGCTCTCCCCACCCCACTTTACCTATGGGGTGGGGGAAATGGGGGCTTAGTCATTTCCCCTGCTCGTTTGGCTGCTCTACCTGGCCATCGGGCAGGGCTCGCTCCCTGTGTGGGCTTGGCTGCTGGGGACAGGGGCCATGCACGCTGAGGGTGGATGAGGGTCCTGGCTTGCTCTGCCCCTGGGCCCTTGACTGCCCCCTGCAGCCCACCTGGAACTCACCCTGCTCGTGCCACCCTGGGGCTACAGCCGTGCCACCCGGCCAGAGCTGCAGCCATGCTGCCCAAGGGATGCAGGGAGGAAGGGGAGCAGAAGCGGAGGGGCCAGGGGCTAGCCTCCGCCCTGCTCACCATGCTGCTGAGGAGTTGGGCTGGCTCCTCCGCAAGCCTGTCCTGATCCTGCTTCCAGGCAGGAGCTCTGGGGCCAGAAGGAAAGGTCCTGCCAGCCGGATGTGGCCCACGGGCTGTAGTTTGCTCCCCTCTGCTTTAGGGGAACCCACTGCCATTGGCTAATCCTTAGTCCTCTCTTGTTGAAGCTATGGAGGGGCATTGCAGTTTGTTTCACGGCAATAACTTTGGATCTGATTTCTGCCCAAACCCCAAAGGAGAAATATTGCAAGTGGTGGATGGCACCCTCTCTCTCCTCTCTCATCTCCCTGCTGCCCAAAAGCTGCCGCAACTGTGTGGTGAGATCAAGGGGGGGCGGGGTGTGGAAAGCAAACTAAGATGCTGTAGTGCTGAGTATGAGACAAGGTTCCTTATGCAATATTTTCCATGGGGAAACGGCCCCATAAATCCCTTAATATAGCTCTGAAATGAGCTCTGATGGCCAACATTTAATTTGTATCCACGATTTAATCTTAATCAAAGAGACTAGTACTGAAGATGGATTTATTGCACGTATTGAAAGGCAATAGTAGTAAGCCTGCTCCATAAACATACTGGTCTGATCCTCTTCTCACCTATACTGGTGTCAATGAGGAGTAACACCACTGAAACCAATTTGATTGTTCCGGAGTAACACTGGTGTAAAGTAAGAATAGACTCGGGATCGTTAAGCTGAAGCAATTGCAGGTGGTGTACTAAATTCTGATAAACACGCTGCAGCAGAGTTGTATATTAAATAACCAATTTAGAACAAAAACAAGCTTGTAATGCCTACATTTTTCTTCAGGCTAATCGGTGGCTGAAATACAGTATTTCTGAAATAAATGACAGAGAGCGTTAGGTTTTGAAACATGTTTTCTTTGCCCGTAATCACAGCACAAAATGAAGCATAAAGCTGCGGCAAGTTTACTGAGGGGAATACAGCTGCATGTATGAGAGGCAGCAGATCCTAGTGGTTAGAATCCTGGATTAGGAAGCAACACACTTCGGTTCTATTCCCTGTTCTATTGCTGACTTGATTTGTGACCTTAGGCAAGTCAGTTCACCTCTCTGTGTTCCTACCCTTTGTATGTCCCACCTATTTGGATTTTAAGCTCTTTGGGGGAAGAACTTTTGCTGCGTGTATATGCAGGTTCTAGCACAATGGGACCTCAAGGCACTACTGTAATACAAATAAATAAATCATGATAATGCTTGGATCAGGGGTATTCTCAGCTTGACCAGTGACTTTTCCATGAAATTGGACAGCTCATTTAATCTCTCTGTGCCTCAAGTTTCCACATCTGTGAAATGGGGATGATAATACTTGCCAATACCAGAGGGTAATTAATGTGTATAGAGAGCTTTGCACATCAGCTGCTATAAGGTCATTATTAACAGCAAATGAAATGTTAGCGAACTGTTGGTGACTCAGCTATCTGGGATTTTAACACTTTGATGGAGCAAGGGTTAATTGTGTTCTCTGGGGAGTAGACAGCCAGCCACACATACTGTTTATGAGTGGTGTTTCCAGGACATAGAGTGGTAAGGGTGGTCAAGAATTTGTGTGGAAGTATCAGAACTCCCCTCCCCACCTCCCGCTGCAGGAATTTTTAATGTAAAGACCTTAGGGGGAAGCAGGCTGGTGTACTCATGAGTGGCACCCCCTGAATTGCTGCTACGGTCTGTGAAAATGCTAATGTTCCTTACATTGCAAAGAGGTGCAGCATGTTCTCTCCCTGCCACTGTGAAGTGATAGCTCAGCTGGGTTGGCAGAGTTCTTGCGTGCAGGGGGGCGAAGAACAAAGCCACCCACAGGGACACACTCCTGGTGAGATATATATCAGGAACAGCACAGAAAGCCCGGAGCCCTTTACAGAAAAACTCGGAATTACATAAGTATCTGATAGGAGTGCTGACAGTAACTTGTTTTATAACTTTTTTAGGGCTTGAATCTTCCCCTCCCATTCTTATTAAGTAGCAGTCCCATAGATTAATCTCTTTGGGGACTATATCCTCTTATAGGTGTAGACAGACCCTTGCAAAGGGTGGGCACCAGCAGAATGAAAATGAATATTATTAATCATAATATAAATCTTAGATTGTAAACTCTCCCAGGCAGGGACCATGTTTTTGCATGTGTTTGGACAGAGCCTACCTTATTGGTCTGTGGTCCTTATAGAGACCTCTGGGCACTACTAGACTGTACATCAATAAACACTAAGTACTGGCAAATATTTCTTTCAGTGTGTCATCACTTTAAAGATAAGCCTAAACTGCTAAATTTGGACTCACATTCGGAATGAATTTTCCAGAGTCCTGGATATTCTGAGCTACTCAGACCAAAGCTTAGGGAGCCTTTTGCAGTGGTAATACCAGGCTCCATTGGCTTCTAGCCCCAAATACTACAGAAGCACTCGGGGTATCATTTTCAATGAGACAGAGGCTGCTAACTCACTTAGATGTTTTGAAAATGTTACCCTCATCATGGTGATAGATAGATAGATAGATAGATAGATAGATAGATAGATAGATAGATAGATAGATACTCTGCAAAAGAGATGCACACAGATTTCAGTCTGTATCCAGCCATCCAACACAGTCATTGTTGCATTTGGTACAGCCAGCCTTCTCTCTCCATCACTCTCAGAAAAAAAATGAGCTGGACTTGGTAACATTCCAGAATGTAGCTTTGAAGATTCTAGTGGTGCCTGTTCATTATATGTTGCAGTATGGAGGAAAGAGAAACTGTGGTGAGTAAGATGGATGCAGAACTCAAAGATGGAAGCTTGAAGTCAGTGGTCTCATTTCCTCTGTTGGTTTTACAGCTACTTTAATGATTTGGATGTTGAGGGTCACATTTTCAAAGTTAGAAGCCTATCTTGCACCCCCATGACCCAGAATATCCATATAAAAGTTCAAAGAGAAAGTTCCAAGTGTAAGATATGTCACTGAATGTTCAAATGGGTCATTGTGTGCACAATCAGACATCACACAGCTATTAAACCTGTAATTTGGGGGGGTTGTTGTAAATAGTTTAACTTTGGTGGTACCTGAGAGTATCTGGGAGGACAGAAGAGTTCAATATTAACACCATATTCCTGTTCACTGCCCCTCTTTGCTGTCTTATAGTATTCAATATTGTTTGCAGCATTCTTGTATCCGTGTTGGTCCCAGAATATTAGAGACACAAGGTGGGTGAGGTGGCAACTTTTATTAGACCAGCTTCTGCTGGTGAGAGAAAGAAGCTTTCATGTTGAGATCCACTTGAGAACCACCATCAATGAGACTATGCTTGCCAACGTCAAGGAATTTGTAACAAAAACAGAACATTGCATCCACTTTACCAGAATATATGAGACAGTGTCTTTGTACAGTTTCTTCATTTTTCAATTTTCTTATATAATTTTCTTATGTAAACCTTCTTCCATCATTATTTGGAAACGTTTACCTTCTTCAGGTCCAGAAGAAGAGCTATGTGTAAAATCAAAAACTTGTCTCTCTCATCAACTGAATTAGGTCCAATAAAAGATATTACCTCATCTACTCTCCCTCTCTCGTAGTATTTAACTCAGTTAAAGATTTTGGGATACAGGTGTCTGAAACTTGCTATACAAAATGGTATAATATTATAATATGAGCTGTGCAAAAGGGATAGTGAATGGGTTCACTGGTGTTTCATAGAAATCTCTTTGGTTTTGGTCTTGGGTTTTACACACACAGGTCCACACTTGTCCATATCAGGTAGAGTTCTGACTTTGAACAAATCCTGAACACTCAAAGCAAAATTAATCTGAAGGAACATATGAAGACAAGATCTTTTTTAGGATCAAAACCTGGGAACACTGGAAATGGAACAGAGACAAAGTCTGAATATAGATCTGAATGTAAAGTTTTCCTAACTTCCTCTGTAAATCAATAGGCTTGTGGCGCACATTCCTTTGAATCAGAACTTAGGTTAAGTTTGCTGTGAGGTTTCCGAGCACTGGCAAAGGGCGGAAAACTTGCGCTGAGTTGTGGTCTGTAACAAAACCCAAAATGGGGTGAATTTCACTTGCCTTCAGGTTCATTATTTACTGCTCAGGCATCTCCTGCTGCCACTGCACAAGTATTATGTAAGCCCAACAAAGGTCGATCAATACAAATGGAAGATCCATAAATGGTAAAACACATGCAATACACTCTAATAAAAATTGTGATTCAGGAAGTTACAGAGCCATTTGCTGAACTTTAAGCAAGTGAGCAGTTCCAGTAACATCATTGGGACCACTCTCATGCTTGAAGTTAGGTGTGTAATTATGCACCTCACCAAATTAGGGCCTACAAGCTTAGAAAACGGCTATGCCAACAGCAAAATGATGTACGCACCAAGAAGAATTGTCTGAACCATCCTAAAATCAAATATATAACTTCTGGAGCATTGCCCGGATGACAGGGCATCCACCATGTTACAGATCTGATGCCTGAAAGAGCAATAATGTTTTATCAAGGACACCCTTTGTTCCCCATTATAACAATTTTGATCTGAACCAATTTCCTTTCACTCTTCTTTTTGCAGTTTAATAGAACGTTTTTGAGCTGAAGTCAGTCCAGTCACTTTTCTCAGCTCTGGAGTACGGGCTCACGCTGCTAGCATCTTTCAATTTGGAAGGGTAGGGGGATAGTGATCTACTTATTCGCCAAGATTAGTGGCCTGGAAGAACAAGAACTGTATATTGACTCCTTTTAATTACAAATGTTGCAGAAACAAGCAATCCATGACTCCTGTCAGCCTGGCCACCTGATTGCTAGTCTCAGTCTTAACGGTACCATCTAGGCTATCAAGGTAGCTGAAAAGCCCTGTCATTATGCAGAGTAACACTGACCAAGCACCAGATGCTCTTGCTGTCTCAGTGAAGCAGCTTGTAAAGATAGAGTGATTTCTTTAGCTATAGCCTTTTTCCAGAATGGCCAATACTGACTCCCAGGCATCAGCAATAACCTCTGCCATGACAGCGTTTGGAGTAAAGGGCCATGACTTTCAAAACCAAGACCCTAAAGTTAGGCTCCTACATTCATATATAGACATCTAAATAAGTGGTCTCATTTTCAATACCAACCAGCACTGCTAAGTTCAATGCGATCCCCTGGGTGCTCAACAATTTTGAAAATCTTGGCCAAGGTATGTAATTGTCTGAAGGCAAAGTAGAAGTTAATTAAAAGTTTTGTATTCACTTAACTGAAGCTGCAGGTGAGAGGATTAAAGCGTCTGCCTGGTTCTACAGAAATTCCATTCACCAACGTTCACTTTTGGGATATCTACGTACAAATGTTACATCAGCCAGAGGGACTCTGAATGAATATTGGTTGATCATCATGCCCTTAAAGGGACACAAGAAGGCTGCAAGATATCCTAGAAATGCTAGGGATCTCGCATTAATGATAGTCCATGCTGAGACAATTGACCATTGTGCAGAAAGACTTTATACAATCAAAGATGACCTCAGAGCTCTGCGAAGAGAAGTTGGTATTGATGCAAACGATTTTGTTTGATCTCTTTCCAGTCCTAAACTCTCACTAAAATCACTGTGAAACATTTGGAACAAAGCCAAGACAAACAAGCCTGGCTTGTGTATTTGTTATAAAACCTGGGTTAGATTCACCCAAAGGCTTACCTAGGTATAGTGAATATTTCAGCCAGTCCAATGTCAGGCTCAAATGAACCTTCATCAATTTATTTTTAGGTGGAGACAAAGTGAACATGGTCACTGTTTTTGTATAGGCTTGACATGAAACCAAGCAAAAGTTGATATTTTCAGCTTGAAATTGCTTTGGGATTTTGGTTTGGTTCAGTATCAAAATTAATAATATCAGAAGTGAATGAAATCCACCCACCCCTAGAAAACAACAACAAAGGTTTGCTCAGGCCTTCAAATTGAAACTGCCAACATTTGTACAGGTTTTATAAAAACCTCTCTTCGGATTGCTTCTGTAATTCCCTGCAGATGGCTGATCAGATTCTAGTCTATGTCAGCTCATTTAAACTACAGTGCTGCTGTTTAATGCACAACATTCCTACTTCCGCATCCCTTCTCATGTGAGTGTCCCAGGATCTGCCCCAAAGTTTGTTTGGACGAGAAATTTAGAGTGACTTAGAAGACTGGATTCCTACTTTGTTGTGCTGGGTATTCGTGGAATCAGCATTTCAATGTGGCTTCACATGTCCATAGTAAATGTACCTAATCTCCATCTACCCTTCTCCACCCCATTTCCTGCTGTTTGCTATAATCTGGTGTGCACAACTTCCTAAAGTTGCAGAATAGCCTATTTTGAGACAAACTTGTAAGCAGGAACACATTAATGGGTGTCAGGTGCAGCTATGAATTTAATGAATGGTTTGTTGGAAATCACATTAACTAGCAACATCCGTCTGCAGATGAGCTCTGCAATGTCCTTATTTCAAGCCTGAGCAGATGGAGGATTTGCTACATACTTACTGTTTTCTGGTTCACACCGTGTCGCTTGCTTCAGACAAACAGACACACTTGTGCTTGAGAAGACTCTGAGCTTGGCCTTCCTCTTTTTTATATTTTCTTCATCTTCCCCACTCTTAGGAGTGGTGAGCATAGGCAGAGTGAACCAAGGCCAATTGGTGAGGAATGCTCAGCAGATTAAGAGTTCTGTTTTGTTTCAGAGAATGGTGTATTGAAAACTGTGTTAAAATTACAAGGTATCACTTTAAATTATAAGGGTTTTTTTGGTCCAGCTTGCAGGCTAGAGGAATTTATAGGGAAGCTGTGTGATCTGAGTCCTCATGGGGAATGTGAAAAGAGCCAGCCTGGAGCAAAGTGGGTTGATGGTGCTTCTCTGTCTTAGGGAGCAGCCTGTTTTGTCTGTCTCTGTTTTCTTGGTTGTTATGTGTTAGGTATCTGGAAATAAAGTAATGTTACATTGCTAGAAAGAATATTTATGTTGTCCTCTATATCTTTGTGTGTATGCTAGGAACGTAGCAAGAATGACCCATTCATTCCCCTCCAGTTCTCACACTGTCTTGAGTAATGAGGGAGTGTTTACAAGCATTCTGTTGCTTCTAGTGTCATTAAATGCCCAAGCAATTAAGCTTCAGGTTTAAAACCTGACATTCCAAAGTATCCAAGTTCATTTACTTTGATGGACACCTGCATCCCAAACATCCCCAATGGTATTTGTTTACTGGGCTAGGGTGGGAAACAACATTCCAGGAAGTGGTTTCTAGGTCATGTGGCACCTATGAATGGTTAGAGACAGATTCTATCACCTTAACTCCCATTGAGCAATAATTTACTCAATGAGTAATCCCACTGAAATAAAGGGGCTTATATCTTAGGTGATATCTACACATAAACAGCTAGTGCAGCACAGCTATAGCACTTTAGTGTATACACTCACTACAGGGATGGGAGGTTTTTTTTCCACTACTGTAGTTAATCCAACTCCCTGAGCAGTGGTAGGCAGGTCGATGAAAGAATTCTTCAATCAACCTAGGGCTGTCTATCCTGGGGGTGAGGTCATTTTAACTATATCACTCCAGGTTGTGGATTTTTCACACTGTTGAGTGACATAGCTGGGTCAACCTAGCTTTTTAGTGTAGAGCTGGCCTCACTCCTGACAGCATATGTCATCAGATGGCATTCCCACCCTGCTCCAAATATAAGAAAGAGATGTGTGTTCATTCCGGCTTAAAGGCAAGGAACTCAATTTTGGGAATAAGGGAGGGAGGGTGAATTAATTAGGAATGAGCCTGAATAAAAACATGGATCTGAACACTCTGTGTGAAGTGTAAGTTAGTGGATGACTATACTTTCTCTATTACTATGTGTGTCAGCCTCTGGAGACTGAGTTTGGTGTCAGGCTATTTAGTCTCTGAGCCGGTGGGAAGGGTCTTCACAGGGGTGCAGCATAGTGAACGGTAGGAAAAGGGTATGCAAATATTAAATGACATGGATATATGGTTGATTCGCTCTTGAGGTAGATTTAGCTTGGATCTACATGGACAAAGCTCAAATCTCCTATCGTAAATGCACATTAATCATTGACCAAGGTGCCAATTACAGACAAGAGATTTACTGCTAGTCTCACATGCACTGGTTATTGGTGTAGCCCCATTGACTTTTGAGTCAGGCCTAGTAGGCTTGAATAGGCAGCACACCCTTCAACTCAGTGGCTCTCTGGAAATTTCTGTGGACAACATATTGCATTAGATCCTCAGTGGGTGTAAATCAGCAAACTTAGAAGTTATTTTCTCTTCATTTCCAGAGAAGGCAAAAGATGACTTTATGAAATGACTGTGGCAAGTAGTAAATGATGTATAAAATGAAACATTTTGGACCTACCCCATGCATGGAGAATAAATAGAGAGATTTTAGCCATTTCAACCATTCAGTTTCATATGAAATTCTGATGTAGGACCATCATGCCACTAGGTGGTGCTTGAATATTAACCTTGCCTACAAGTATGCAGATATCTTAATTCTAAGTTTAGAGTGACCCAAACTTTTACACGTTTGCTCACCTTTCGTGATAAATACTGCCTTCATATATGCCCAAGCCACTTCCACTAGTATCAGTAGGAGGTGAGCCTGTATACTTAAAGATATCATTTGGCTTTTAGTGTCAGAAGAATGATCACAATGGGTCAGGCCAATGGTCCATCTAGCCCAGTGTTCTGTCTCTGACAGTGGCCAGTGCCAGATGCTTCTGGCAGTTGGAAGTATAAGGATATCTGGAGCAATGAGTTGTGTCCCTGACCATCTTGGCTAACAGCCACTGATGGACCTATTCTCCCTGAACTTATCTAATTCTTTTACTAACCCAGTTATATTTTTGGCCTTCACAACATCTCATGGCAATGAGTTCCACAGGTTGACTGTGCATTGTGTGAAGAAGTACTTCCTTATGTTTGTTTTCAACCTGACTATTAATATCATTGGGAGAACCATGAATCTTGTATTATGTCGAAGGAGTAAATAACATTTCCCTGTTGTTCACTTTCTTCATACCATTTATGATTTTATAGATCTCTGTCCTATCCCTTCTTAGTTGTCTCTTTTCTAAACTGAACCACTCCAGTCTTTTTAATCTCTCCTCATATGGAAGATGTTCCATAGACCTAATCATTTTCATTGCCCGTCTCTGCACCTTTTCCAGTGTGTGTGTGTGTGTGTGTATAGAGAGGTAGCACAACCAGAACAGCGTGACGTACCATGGATTTACATAGTGGCATTGGGATGTTTTCTGTTTAATTATCTATAATTTTCCTAATGGTTCCTAACATTCTATTAGGGCTTTTTTGACTGCCACTGCACATTGAGCTGATGTTTTCAGAGAACTACTCATGATGACTCCAAGATCCCTGTCTTGAGTGGGAACAGCTAATTTAGATCCCATCTTTTTGTGTATATAGTTGGATTATGTTTTCCAATGTTCATTACTTTGCACTTACCAACACTAAATTTCATCTGCCATTTTGTCACCCAATAACCCAATTTTGTGAGTTCCCTTTGTAACTCTATGCAATCAACTTTGGACTTAACTATCTTGAATAATTTTGTATCATCTGCACATTTTGCCAACTCACTGTTGACCCCTTTTTCTAGACCATTTATGAATATGTTGAATAACACAGGTCCCAGTACAGATCACTGGGGAATACCATTATTTCTCTTTCTCCATTGTGAAAACCAATTATGTATCCTACCCTTTCATAGAATCATAGAATATCAGGGTTGGAAGGCACCTCAGGAGGTCATGTAATCCAACCCCCTGCTCGAAGTAGGACCAATCCCCAACTAAATCATCCCAGCCAGGGCTTTGCCAAACCTGACCTTAAAAACCTCTAAGGAAGGAGATTCCACCACCTCCCTAGGTAACCCATTCCCATGCTTCACCACACTCCCAGTGAAATTTTTTTTCCTAATATCCAACTAAACCTCCCCCACTGCAATTTGAGACCATTACTCCTTCTTCTGTCATCTGCTACCACTGAGAACAGTCTAGATCCATCCTCTTTGGAACCCCCTTTCAGATAGTTGAAAGCAGGCTATCAAATCCCCCCTCATTCTTTTCTTCTGCAGACTAAATAATCCCAGTTCCCTCAGCCTCTCCTCATAAATCATGTGCTCCAGCCCCCCCCCAATAATTTTGTTGCCCTCTGCTGGACTCTTTCCAATTTTTCCACATCCTTCTTGTCCCAAACTGGACACAGTACTCCAGATGAGGCCTCACCAATGCCAAATAGAGGGGAACAATCATGTCCCTCAATCTGCTGGCAATGCTCCCACTTATACAGCCCAGAATGCTGTTAGCCTTTTTGGCAACAAGGGCACACTGTTGATTCATATCCAGCTTCTGGTCCACTGTAACCTCTAGGTCCCTTTCTGCAGAACTGCTGTTTAGCCACTCTGTCTTTTGTCTGTAGCAGTGCATGAGATTCTTCTTTGTTTCCTATCTTTTAAAAAGTTATTGATGCATGACTTATCCCAGAACTATTTAGTTTCCATAAGATTCTTTGGTGCGGGACCTTGTCCAAGACTTTCTGAAAACTGAAGTACACAGTATTAACAGGATCACCCTTGTCAACGTGCTTATTGAAACCCTCAAAGAATTCTGCTAGTCTGGTGAGGTCTATTTTCCCTTGACAAGAGCCATGTTGTCTCCTCCCCTCCATATCATGTTTAACTACGTGTCTCATAATTTTGCATTTTACTGTAGTTTCAACCAATTTGCCTGGAATTGAAGTTAGTCTTACTGCCCTATAGTTGCCAGGATCGCCACTGGAGCCTTTTTTACATTTGCTATCCTCCAGTCATCTGGAACAGAGGCTGATTTAAGTAATAGGGTACATACCACAGGTAGGAGTTCTACTACTTTGTATTTTAGTTCCTTCAGAACTCTTGGGTGAATACTGTCTGGTCCTGGTGACTTATTACAGTTTAATTTATTAATTTGTTCCAAAACCTCTTTTATTGAGCACCTCGATCTGGAATACTTCCTCAGATTGGTCACCCACAAATAATTAATTGAGTCTGGGGATCTCAGCCACATCCTTTGCCGTGAAGACCAATGCAACGAATTTATTGAGCTTCTCTGCAATGTCCTTGTCATCTTTAAAAGCTCCTTTAGCACTTTGATTGTCCAGTGACCACACTGACTGTTTGGCAGGCTTCCTGCTTCTGATGGAATTAAAAAAAAATGCCGTTATCTTTTGTTGCTCCTCACATTCTTTCTTGGCCTACCTTATTATACTTTTACACATGACTTGCAAGAGTTTATGTTCCTTCTTATTTTCCTCAGTAGGATTTGTCTTCCAATTTTTAAAGGATGCCTTTTTTGCTGCTAACCACCTGTTTTACTCTGCTTTGGAGAGTAAAAGAGGTGGTTAGTATGGTGGCATTTTTCTCTTACTTTTTTTTAATATATTATTATTATTTGGGGAACACATTTAGTTTGAAGCTCTGTTATGGTGTTTTTAAATAGTGTCCATGCAGCTTGCAGACATTTCATTCTTGTGACTATTCCTTCTAATTCCAATTAAATTAGCATCCTCATTTATTGTAGTTCCCCTTTTGGAAGTTAAATGCTACTGTGGTGGGTTTCTTTGGCATTTTCCCACTACAAGGAAGTTAAATTGAAATACAGCATGGTTGCTATTACCAAGCAGTTCACCTGGATCAGATCCTGTTTGTGCCACTTAGGACTAAATCAAGAATTGTCTCTCCCCTTGGAGTTCCAGGACAAGGTACTCCAAGAAGCAGTCATTTATGTTGTATAAATTTTATCTCTATATCCTGTCCTGAAATGACATGTACTCAGTCAATATGAGGCTAGTTGAAATCCACCATTATTATTGCATTTTCTGCCTTTGCAGCCTCTCTAATCTCACTGAACACTTTACAATCACTGTCACCATCCTGATCTTATGGTTGGTAGTATATTCCTCTAGCTATATTCTTAAAGCATGGGATTTCAATCCATAGAGACTATGGTAGAGTTTCATTCATTTAAGATTTGTACTTTGTTTGACTCTATGCTTTCTCTCACATATAGTGCCACTCCCCCACCAACATGATCTACTCTGTCGTTTCTTTATATTTTGTATCCTGCTATTACCATGTCCCGTTGGATATCCTTATTCCACTAAGTTTCCATGGTGCCTATTACATGAATAGAACCTTGCATATGACAAGAAATTTAAAGGTCATGCAGCTGAGGCCTGGTCTATGCACAAAGGTGAAGTGGTTTAACTAAAGGTTGAATGTTGCACTGCTAATGAAATTGATGCTTACTTGATTTGTGGACACTCATATCTGTTTAAACCTGGCTTTTGGCCGGTTAGCTTGCTCCTGTAAATTTTACAGCAAAATTAATGTAACCCTTGTTTAAACTGATGCAGCAAGTTCACACATTAAATTGGACCAGTTTAACTAAACAGGTGCAACATGGCATTGTTAGTTGAACCAGTACAAGATCTTTGCATAGACAAAAACACTGTAAAAACTGCGTGGTGGGGTGGTGGGGAGAGAAGAATCGGGAAATTCTATTCCACTCTGTTCTACACCGACTGTTATATCACCATCATCCCTGTAGTATCCTGGTGCATTCCAGTAGCACCATTAAGCAATGTGACTAACATCTGTCATGTGTGATTTGCTCGCTCTCTCATTGTCTTCCCAGGGGGACAATTGTGTATGCAGTGTAGTCATGTTTGGGGTTTTTCCCCCCCCCCACACACCTATCCTTTGTGTTTAGATTACAGAAGGTAGATTGATGAATTGTGCCTTGCATTTGGAGCTGAAGGTGATGAGGTATATAATGAAGGAGAGGTTCCCAACCACAGCCGGTTGTAAAATGTTAGACAAAACCCTTTTCTTTTGAAAAAATGCTGTTTTTTTATAATTGGAGATATACCTATCTCCTAGAACTGGAAGGTCATTGAGTCCAGCCCCCTGCCTTCACTAGCAGGACCAAGTACTGATTTTTGCCCCAGATCCCTAAGTAGCCCCCTCAAGGATTAAACTCACAACTCTGAGTTTAGCAGGCCAATGCTCAAACCACTGAGCTATCCCACAACCAAAATGTTTCATATAAGCATATCAGTTTCAATGGAAATTTAGTTGGGTAGGTTTTTCAGGTCCAGGATGGAATTTCTAATCGGAACAGGAGAAAGAGAAAGAATACTTCAATGGTTCGGGCACTCAGGAAAATGAAGCAGCTGCAAGTTGCTGCTCTGCCTGCAATAGGGATTTGAATCTGACTCCCTGGGCGACAAAGTCAGTTGCTATTTACCCCCTCTTGTTTAAACAGAATAGAACCACGACAAAAGGCGAACTTGAGCAAATGATTGACTCAGAAAGAGCAGGGACTTGAACCTGGGCTTACCACATCCCCGTTAAATGCCCTAACCACTGGGTGCCTAGCCCATTTTGGGCTTCCCTTTCATATATTTTTTTTAAAATCTCATTTTCATTCCACATCAAAATGAAACCAAATGTTGAAGCCTCAAAATGTTTATGAAAAGGAATTGTCCCGTCCCCCCCAGCCAGCCCCTATGCCCAGTACTGCTCTCACTGTAAGTGTCATGAAGCTTTCGTGCTTGAATAGTAATAATGAGGTTGCAACATGATTGTGACTTGGAAAAAGCTGTGTCTACAACTTTCTGTACAATAAACAAGATTGACCCAGGCATGATGAATCGCAAGTCCCTGTCTGTCCCTTTCGTGTTAGTATCTTGCCAAGAATATCAGATGAAAATGCATAATAGAAGCTGGTGGGTGTGTATTATCCCCAATGCACACCCAAAGAGCAACAAAAAAATAATAAAGGTCTAGAAAACATGACTTATGAGGGAAGATTGGAAAAAAGTGGGTTTGTTGAGTCTGGAGAAGAGAAGACTGGGAGAGGATATAACGGGATGATAACGGTTTTCAAAGACATAAAAGGTTGCCACAAAGAAGAGGGAGAAAAATTGTTCTTTTTAACCTCTGACAATGGAAAAACTGGAAAGAGTCCAGCGGAGGGAAACAAAAATGATTAGGGGGCTGGAGCACATGACTTGTGAGGAGAGGCTGAGGGAACTGGGATGATTTAGTCTGCAGAAGAGAAGAATGAGGAGGGATTTGATAGCTGCTTTCAACCACCTGAAAGGGGGTTCCAAAGAGGATGTATCTAGACTGTTCTCAGTGGTACCTGATGACAAAACAAGGAGTAATGGTCTCAAGTTGCAGTGGGGGAGGTTTAGGTTGGATATTAGGAAAAACATTCTTACTAAGAGGGTGGTGAAGCACTGGAATGGGTTACCTAGGGAGGTGGTGGAATCTCCTTCCTTAGAGGTTTTTAAGGTCAGGCTTGGCAAAGCCCTGGCTGGGATGATTTAGTTGGGAATTGGTCCTGCTTTGAGCAGGGGGTTGGACTAGATGACCTCCTGAGGTCTCTTCCAACCCTAATATTCTATGATTCTGTGATTAATAGGACAAGAAGCAATGGGCTTAAATCACAGCAAGGCAGTTTAGGTTGGAAATTAGGAAAAAACTTCCTAATTGTCAGGGTAGTTAAGCACTGGAATAAATTAACGAGGGAGGTTGTAGAATCTCCATCGTTGGAGATTTCCAAGACCAGGTTGGAGAAACACCTGTTAGGGATGGTCTGGATAATATTTAGTCCTGCCTTGATTGCAGGGGACTGGACTATATGACCTCTCAAGGTCCCTTCCAGTCCTACGATTCTATGATTCTACGATAGCCCCAGAATAGTGAAAAAAGTGGTTAGATCACCTGCTCAGATTCAAAATCGCCCGAGCAGTGAGTTCCTTCTGCGCAACTTTAAAACTCACAATTCTTTGATATGGTGCATGTCTAAACTCTCTGGCCTCCTCTATTATTTATCTGACAGGAAAGGTCTGCTTGGCAGCACCGAGGTTGGGAACGTAGCCAGCCTGCTCGGAGTCTTTTCGAGATACAATGTGCTCTTCCTCAAGCTTTGTCGCAAGCCGTTTGCTTGTCTCTGAAAACAGGGGAATTTGATCAGGCTTGGCAGCATTTTTTCCCCCCTGTGTTTTGTTTTGTTCCTAGAATGCCAAAAAAATGTCGCTTTCTTTTAGAGATTGGTTTCCTCCCTGCTTAATTCACATTGAGATTTCCTCTGAGGGCTTCACCATCACCGTATGTAGGGTAAAACAACAGGACGCTCCCGCAAACTTCAAGGGAGCACATGTTTGTGTGTCTTGAACAGCTTTAGAATGGTTACCTTTCAATGAGCAGTTGGTTGGCTAGCCGTGTGCTATTAGAGGACAGCAGCTAAGACCATGGAGATCACCTTTGCCTAGTTGTCAGAGCAGGTACCCAGCAGCTGGACTTCTGGCATCTATTTCTAGCTCCACCACTACCACCCTGTGCAAGGCTCTGAACCTCTTTGCGCTGCAAATGACTCAGCTGAAATACCTATTTGCCCTGCAGGGGTGTTGTGGCCTAATTTGTTAGAGGGCTTATTTGGGGTTTTAGTCACAGTCCTGCCTCAGAGGCAGGGTGGAGCTGCACCATTCAGCAGAAAACCAGGCAGCATGATGCAATAGGAGCAGGGGCAGCTCCAGGCCCCAGCATGCCAAGCATGTGCTTGGGGCGGCATGCCACGGGGGGCACTCTGCCGGTCCCCGGGAGGGCGGCAGGCAGCCAGCCTTCAGCGGCATGCTTGCGGAGGGTCCGCTGGTCCCACAGCTCCGGTGGACCTCCCGCAGGTGTGCCTGCGGAGGGTCCGCTGGTCCCGCGGCTTCGGTGGAGCCACGGGACCAGCGGACCCTCCGCAGGCACGCCTGCGGGAGGGCCACTGGAGCCACGGGACCGGGGACTGGCAGAGCGCCCCCCACGGCATGCCGCCATGCTTGGGGCGGCGAAATGTCTAGAGCCACCCCTGAATAGGAGCAGCTGCTGCTACACTCCCCAGAGCTTGCTGTTGTGGAGGGGAGGGCAGGGATGTGCCCTTCCCTCTTCCTTTTCCCCTTTGGCCTGGCTTCTGTCTCAGGGAGGGCTAAGCAGGGAGCAGCAACAGGGGCCAGGACTGTGACCGGCACTGATCAGGTGAAGAGAACTAGGGAACAAGGAGAGGAGATTCCTTGGGCACTCAGCCCCATTGCAGAAGGGCCGGGCACAACTTTGTCCCGGTGCATGTAAAGCCTTTGGAGAAGGTGGAGGGCACCCCCCTTGCCAGTAATCAGTTCCCAATGACTGTTTTTTCTCCTTGGGCTGAAGACCCCTCCTACAGCCATTGGCAAGGTGGGAATTCACCCAGAAATCACCCCTGCACCCCCATCAGTAACAACCACTTCGCTTTATCAGTAACAGTCACTTTTATCAGCAAACCCAGCATCTCAGTGCCCCCAGTCGCCCCTCAGGGGCCTCCTTCTCTTTGGACTCCGGCTGATTCTCATGTGCGGTGCAGGCTCTCACAGGGGCCACACACTCAGGCTGCTCCCTGGGCCTGTCTCTCGGCCTGGAGCTCTGATGCTTGGCCAGCTGTGTCCCAGCAACTGCCACCTGTGGCCCCTCCAGCAGCCCACATAGCTCCTGCTGCAGCAGGTGATCGGGGTGAGGTTTCCTGCCAGCTCTGTAGCCAACCAGAGCTCTGCGAGGCTGCAGAGGCCAACTTCCTTTGTTTCCTCATTCCCCATTGTCAGTCAGGGCTCCGGGGACAGCCCAGCTATCACAGCACTGCTGCTGATCTGTGGAGTCGGGGGGAGGGTCCAGAAGACCCATGTCTGAAATGCACTATAGAGATGCAAAATATTATGTCTGCTATCTGAGGAAAGAGTGTAACCCCAAGAGCACTGCCCAACAGCAGTAGAATGAGGAATAAATGTATTGAGCAGCTACACGTACACCAATAAGAGACGTCTGCTGGCATGCATTCATTTTTTTATAAGCCATTCTCAACCGGTGGAACTCCCATAGCACACCAGATCTTCGGTCCATTTGCATGTTTTAAGATGCTTCAGAGGAATGCAGAAAACCACCCCAATGCACCCATCTAACTAAGCTGTTCTGTACATGGGTGTGTCACAAGACGAAATTACAAAAGGGAAATGTTAGGCTGAATATTAGGAAAGAATCCTATTCCGGTGCTATATTAGACTCTGTAATAGATGCTTAAGGGAAGTGATGGAAGCCCCAGCAATTGTGATGCTGAAAGCTAATCTGAATAAAGCAATAAGAGATATACTGTAGGGATCAATCCTAAGGTGTCAGGAAACAGGTTAGATTATCTAGTAGGTATTTTCTCTCTCTCCCTGATTTCTATGAGTATATGGAACAACCCAGAGGGGAAAAGCAGCAAGTCAAAATTCCCCCACACTAGGAGAGACCAGCAAGGTAAGACTCTTCCTAAAGGATTATGTACTTTGGAACTTCTAGAGAAATATTGACGTAGCACTTCATCTAGTTTGGGTGCTGGATTCCAGTTTGAAGCATCAGTTTGCTGTGGATGTAGCTCAGGCAATTTCTGTGCACTTTCTTTAGTAAACATTGAGATTTTCTTAAGAAATAAAAGCAGGCTCATGCTTCTTTGCAAACTCTAACCTTCGTGTTCAGCTACTTCTGCCTAAGGGCCTTCAAGTCTTTCCTCCGCAGATGCTTTGGAGCATGTCCCCATTAAGTCTGGCATTTCATTGTTGTTTCAGTCAGATGGAAGATAGCATCTCTTATCCATGGCTTGAACTTTTGATATTTGCATCGTACTGTGTTCAAAGCTTCCTCCGCATTGCCTGGTTTCAGCGGCATCCTGTTTAGCAGCAGTCTTATGAGAGACCAAAGGATTGAATCAAAGTCTCCAGGTGTCTGTATAGAACGACTTGCTTTTAATGTGATCTTGGTCTTCTTTAATTAGAAGGTTTAATATCAAAGATCATTTCTGGAGAAATTCAACATCTACAGAAAACTGGTCACTTGCCACAGTTAACTAAGAAACACCATGCTCCACTGGAGCTCTGCTCATGTCTTCACCCAGGCCAGTATGCCGACATGAGAAGTAAACAAACAGGCAAAACCAGCCATGGGAATTTCAGCTCCCTCAGAGATGCAAGGAAGCAAAAGAGTGGCTTGCCAGTTGGGAACAGCGGGGAAAAAAATCATTTCTAATTCATTATCAAGGACTCTGGAAATCCAGTAGCCAGACAACTTGAGAGTGAAATCAAAGGGTTAAGTTTTAAAAAAAGCAACAACAATTTTTTAGACACCCTTAGCTTCCAACTAGGGTTCATCAGCAGGAACATCCAGCACTAAGAGTATTTCCATAGCTTGAATTAAAGGAGTGACTTCTCCAGCTGGCAGCTCTAGTAGCCGCTTAACCTATTATGTAGGTTAGCCACTGGAAGGGGACACATTCTCCCAGAGTGACGGGTCACTTTCACAGCAATAATGTAGTTTAGGCAGCTAGTCAAGCAGCCAGACATCTAAATACTACAGTGTGCAATATCTGATTTGCACTTGCAAAACAGTGCACACAATTGCAAGTGAAATTTTAGCTGCTAGGTTTGAGTCTCATTTGAGAACTAGGCCTAAAAATTTTTAAATTAATTTCATTTTGTTGCCTAGTTTTTCTGTGTTAATTACATCTATTATTCTAGATACCTATATGCAGTGTAAATAGGAGGTTGGCAGCCCTTTAAATGGGTCCTCCCCCGTTGCATTGTAGAGGCCACCAGATATGAACAGAGCAGTGGCATATATATATATATATATATATATAGCTCCTGTATGTTTGTATATAGTTTGAGACATGGCTATATGGAGCCAAGGTGGCTCTGTATGGTTCCCCCTAGACTCAGAATATCAGGGTTGGAAGGAGGTCATCTCAGGGGGTCATCTAGTCCAACCTCCTGCTCAAAGCAGGACCAATCCCCACCAAAATACTCTACTCTTAATGTTGTGTAGAGAAGAATAACAGATTTTTAATTCTGAAAACATCAGAAAAAAAAGTTTGGTTTGGATCAAGCCAAAAATGGATTAAAAAAAAAGTTTGGTGAATCAAAAAGTAAAACTAAAATATTTTGTCAAACAAACATTTTATTCAACCTGAAACCAAATATTTTATTTCAATTTCAGGCATTTTTTAACATTTAAAAATAAAATTAAACAAAACATTTATTTTGAATGTACAAAATCTAATGTTTCATTTTGAAAATGTTGAAACAAGATGTTCAGAGTTTTTCAGAATTTTTTTTTTCCTGGAAACAATTTGGCCAAATTGACACAAATGTGCAAAATGTTTCACTTTTACTGTACCTGCATTTTTCACCCAAAAAAGTTGCGACCAAAAAAATTCACCCAGCTCTCCTAAGGATGACTCTGTGTACAACACAGTCCACAGAATAGACCCTACTTCACTGGTCATGTCTTCGTGTCTGACACATCTACCATTCTTTTTGTGCATCAATATGTTTTTCATATCAAGGGTTCAGCAAAGAGGGTGGGGAGGCAATATGCACTTATATGTGGGAGATTAGAACATATTTACAGTGGTTATTCCTCAAAAGATAAAGACCCAGATGCACAGCTAGTGGAAGTCAGTGTAGCACCATTAAAATCAGTGCAGCTACATGGGTTTGCACCAGCTGTGGATCTGACCCAGTACATCTTTATTTCCTGCAAATAAACAGAATTACCTATTATGTAAACACAGAGATAATCTGTTTTTCTTAAAATTTACAAAGGAGAATAACTATAGATTTTTATAGAGCTAGATAATGAGAGAACAATAGCTAACAATAGGGAGATTAAATATAGACTTTTTAAGCCATCGTGAAAGAAAAGCAATTGATCTGACACCCTATTCTAATTAAAGTAAATTAATTATGAGAGCAGATTTATTCAAATTATGCTGTGCTGTGCATGTGTAAGTGCAATATATGGCAGATTTTTAATATTTCTGCAAGCATGGAAATAAGATCATTAAAATACTTCACCGTATGTTTCAATGAGTGATGGCCAATTCTTACTTTCAACTGGCATATATGCTGCATAATGCTAAAATAAATATATTGTTTTTAAATGAAGCATCAATATTAACCTTTGCAAAGAGTTGTTAACATCAAAAAACACAAAAACAGCTGGTGCTTGAAAGGACAGGATAGCTTCTACTTTGATAAGTTTCAAAGGTGTGTTTGAGTGGACTGATAGCTTTGACCAGCTGGCCTCTGTTTAAAGGGCTGTCTTTGGACCTCATGAATACATTGGAGGACAGGTAGAGTGGTAGCAGTACATAAAGAGATACCTTTAGGGTGTGATCCAGTTGCCAGTGAAATCAACGGGTTTTGTATCATGTCTAGTGGCTCTATAAATCTGGATTTATAGTCTAGTGGTCTGCTTGCCAGAGTTGCTGAGAAACTAAAGCTCCCATTGATTTCACTGGGAGTTTCAGTCTCATTGAAAATCAGACACTAAGCATTCACCATATAAGGGATGCAAAGTTAAGGTATCAGTTAACTATCTTAGATACCTAGTGAGGAGGGCTTTAAACTAGGTTCACCGGGGGAAGGAGACCAAAGCCCCGAGGTAAGTGGGGATGTGGGATACCGGGAGGAAGCACAAGCAGGAGATTACATGAGGGGAGGACTCCTGTCTCAGACCAAGAAAGCGGGACAATCAGCAGGTTATCTTAAATGCCTATACACTAATGCAAGAAGCCTGGGGAACAAGCAGGGAGAACTAGAAGTCCTGGCACAGTCAGGGAATTATGATGTAATTGGAATAACAGAAACTTGGTGGGATAACTCACATGATTGGAGTACTGTCATGGATGGATATAAACTGTTCAGGAAGGACAGGCAGGGCAGAAAAGGTGGGGGAGTTGCGTTGTACGTAAGAGAGCAGTATGACTGCTCAGAGCTCCAGTATGAAACTGCAGAAAAACCTGAGTGTCTCTGGATTAAATTTAGAAGTATGAACAACAAGGGTAATGTCGTGGTGGGAGTCTGCTACAGACCACCGGACCAGGGGGATGAGGTGGACGAGGCTTTCTTCCAGCAACTAACAGAAGTTGCTAGATCACAGGCCCTGGTTCTCATGGGTGACTTTAATCACCCCGATATCTGCTGGGAGAGCAATACAGCAGTGCACAGACAATCTAGGAAGTTTCTGGAAAGTGTAGGGGACAATTTCCTGGTGCAAGTGCTGGAGGAACCAACTAGGGGAAAAGCTCTTCTTGACCTGCTGCTCACAAACAGGGAAGAAATAGTAGAGGAAGCAATAGTGGATGGGAACCTGGGGGGCAGTGACCATGAGATGGTCGAGTTCAGGATCCTGACACAAGGAAAAAGGGAAAACAGTAGAACAGAGACCCTGGACTTCAGAAAAGCAGACTTTGACTCCCTCAGGGTACTGATGGGCAAGGTCCCTTGGGAGAATAACATGACGGGGAAAGGAGTCGAGGGAAGCTGGCTGTATTTCAAAGAAACCTTATTGAGGTTGCAGGAACAAACCATCCCGATGTGTAGGAAGAGAAGTAAATATGGCAGGCGACCAGCTTGGCTTAACAGTGAAATCCTTGCTCGTCTTAAACACAAAAGAACAGCTTACAAGAAGTGGAAGATTGGACAAATAACCAGGGAGGAGTATAAAAGTATTGTTCAGGCATGCAGGTGTGAAATCAGGAAGGCCAAATCACACTTGGAGTTGCAGCTAGCCGGAGATGTTAGGAGTAACAAGAAGGGTTTCTTTAGGTATGTTAGCAACAGGAAGAAAGTCAAAGAAAGTGTGGGCCCCTTGCTGAATGAGGGAGGGAACCTAGTGACAGAGGATGTGGAGAAAGCTAGTGTACTCAATGCTTTTTTTGCCTCTGTCTTCACAGACAAGGTCAGCTCCCAGACAGCTGCACTCTGCAGCACGGTATGGGGAGGAGGTGACCAGTTCTCTGTGGAGAAAGAAGTAGTTTGGGGCTATTTAGGAAAGCTGGACGAGCACAAGTCCATGGGGCCGGATGCACTGCATCCGAGGGTGCTAAAGGAGTTGGCCGATGAGATTGCAGAGCCATTGGCCATTATCTTTGAAAAATCATGGCGATCGGGGGAGGTCCCGGATGACTGGAAAAAAGCTAATGTAGTGCCCATCTTTAAAAAAGGGAAGAAGGAAGATCCAGGGAACTACAGGCCAGTCAGTCTCACCTCAGTCCCTGGAAAAATCATGGAGCAGGTCCTCAAGGAATCAATCCTGAACCACTTAAAGGAGGGGAAAGTGATTAGGAACAGTCAGCATGGATTCACCAAGGGCAAGTCATGCCTGACTAACCTAATTGCCTTCTATGACGAGATAACCGGCTCTGTGGATGAGGGGAAAGCAGTGGATGTACTATTTCTGGATTTTAGCAAAGCTTTTGATACAGTCTCCCACAGTATTCTTGCCAGCAAGTTAAAGAAGTCTGGGCTGGATGAATGGACGGTAAGGTGGATAGAAAACTGGCTAGATGGTCGGGCTCAACGGGTAGTGATCAATGGTTCCATGTCTAGATGGCAGCCGGTATCAAGTGGAGTGCCCCAAGGGTCAGTGCTGGGGCCGGTTTTGTTCAATATCTTCATTAACGATCTGGAGGATGGTGTGGACTGCACCCTTAGCAAGTTTGCAGATGACACTAAACTGGGAGGAGTGGTTGATACGCTGGAGGGTAGGGATAGGATACAGAGGGACCTAGACAAATTAGAGGATTGGGCCAAAAGAAATAGGATGAGGTTCAACAAGGACAAGTGCAGAGTCCTGCACTTAGGACGGAAGAATCCCATGCACTGCTACAGACTAGGGACCGAATGGCTGGGTAGCAGTTCTGCAGAAAAGGACCTAGGGGTTACGGTGGACGAAAAGCTGAATATGAGTCAACAGTGTGCCCTTGTTGCCAAGAAGGCTAATGGCATTTTGGGTTGTATAAGTAGGGGCATTTCCAGCAGATCAAGGGATGTGATCATCCCCCTCTACTCAGCACTGGTGAGGCCTCATTTGGAGTACTGTGTCCAGTTTTGGGCCCCACACTACAAGAAGGATGTGGATAAATTGGAGAGAGTCCAGCGGAGGGCAACAAAAATGATTAGGGGGCTGGAGCACATGACTTATGAGGAGAGGCTGAGGGAACTGGGATTGTTTAGTCTGCAGAAGAGAAGAATGAGGGGGGATTTGATAGCTGCTTTCAACTACCTGAAAGGGGGTTCCAAAGAGGATGGATCTAGACTGTTCTCAGTGGTAGAAGATGACAGAACAAGGAGTAATGGTCTCAAGTTGCAGAGGGGGAGGTTTAGGTTGGATATTAGGAAAAACTTTTTCACTAGTAGGGTGGTGAAGCACTGGAATGGGTTACCTAGGGAGGTAGTGGAATCTCCTTCCTTAGAGGTTTTTAAGGTCAGGCTTGACAAAGCCCTGGCTGGGATGATTTAGTTGGGTTTGGTCCTGCTTTGAGCAGGGGGTTGGACTAGATGACCTCCTGAGGTCCCTTCCAACCCTGAGATTCTATGATTCTATGATACTGTGACAAAGTTCCTCCTCTACCCTGGTGGGACATGCACTTATTGGCAGATTTGCTCACCTCAGTGATCTTCCCTACCATCTGGGTCAACTCCTCCTGTGTCTGATCAGGAGTTGGGAGGTTTGGGGGGAACCCGGGCCTGCCCTCTACTCCAGGTTCCAGCCCAGGGCCCTGTGGATTGCAGCTGTCTATCGTGCCTCCTGTAACAGCTGCATGACAGCTACATCTCCCTGGGCTACTTCCCCATGGTCTCCTCCAAACACCTTCTTTATCCTCACCACAGAACCTTCCTCCTGGTGTCTGATAACGCTTGTACTCCTTAGTCCTCCAGCAGCACACCCTCTCACTCTGCTCCTTGTGCCTCTTGCTCCCAGCTCCTCACACGCACTTCCTCTCCTCTGACTCCCACTAGCCTGACTGGAGTGAGCTCCTTTTTAAACCCAGGTGCCCTGATTAGCCTGCCTTGATTGGCTGCAGGTGTTCTAATCAGCCTGTCTGCCTTAATTGGTTCTAGCAGATTCCTGATTACTCTAGTGCAGCCCCTGCTCTGGTCACTCAGGGAACAGAACCCTCTTTCTCCAGTGGCCAAAAGACCTCCCTTCTGCTACTCTGCTGTTGAGGGTAGGAGGGAGAGGGCTGCTGCTGCTGCTGCTGTTCCTCCTGGGCCCTCGCTGCTGCTGCAGCTACTGCTCCGGCTGCTCCCCTGGCTGGGGTAGACACCACCACCCACCCCCTTTCTCTGCTATCTGCTTGCTGGCTGGCTAGTAGATTTCCCCCCCACCACCCAGTTGCTGCTGTTACTCCACCTATAGCCCCTGGGGGGGGGGGGGCTGCTGGCCTGCTCTCCGGAGGAGGGGAGTGAGGGACCCCAGCTCCAGCCCTTGTTGCTGAGGGCTCCCACCACCATCTTCTGAGCGGGGTCCCTCCTGCCTGGCCACCAGACCACCGCCTGGAGCTGCTGGAGCTGCTGTGTTTGCTGCTGGGGAGCTGCTGGAGCCCCGAGGAGGAGGAGGAGGAGAGTGCTGCCTGCTGCTGGAGGACCTCATGGTGACTCTGAAGACCACTGTGGAGGGGGCACTAAAGGACTGAGTATTTTTTGAACTGTGCTCTTGTGGTGGGGGTTTGGACTGTGTCTGTTGGGACACCGGGGGTGTGGCGCGGAGCCTGCCCCCGGTCCATCCGTGTCCCCCTTCGCCCCCACCACCATCGTTGCCCCCTCCACCACCCCCGCTGGCTGTTTTTCCTTCTGCTTCGGCCTCCTGCCTCTGGGACTGAGCTGCTCACCTGCCTTGCCACGCCCACTTCCACCATTTGGGCCTGCAGCAGCAGCAGCCAGCTACAATTGACTTTTTGCTCAAGTGCCCGTGGGCGCACCCCCCCACCCCCACCCCTTGGTCTGGCCCCCTCTCCTTTGCCACTTTTGTCTGCCCCACCCATTTCCCTCTGCGGCCCTGATTGTCCTGCCCCAGCCCTGCAGCTAGCCCCGTGGTCCCTCTGCCCCGCTCCTAGCTCAACTTTCCCCCCCTCCCTGTGCTTCCCCAGCCCTGTTTAGCCCCTCCCCTCGTGCGCCCATGCCCCCTTCCATGCGCTTGTGCCCTTCCCCCGTTTGAGTTTGCCCTTGTTCACTGCACCCCCCTATGCTGTTAGCCCCCCTGATCCCCTAGTGCAACTAGAGGAGCCGGAATTCCCCTCTGGGTCGATGACCTGCCACCCTCCCGCCCCTGGGTCCTCGATTGCTCCCCACGCCCCTTTAGCCTTCCCTTTCTGGCACCCTCCTCCCCTGCCTGCAGCCTAGCGGGGAGGGGTGGTTGCCTCCTTTCCCTCCCCTCCCCTCGCTGTTTGTCCCACTCCCCGCTCTCATTATGGCGGGGGAGACCCCTCGCGATGCTCCCACCGCCCCTCCTCCAGACACCCCCATGTCCATTCCCCAAGCCTCTACCTCGACCGCCGCTGCCGGTCTATCTGCCACCGCCCCTGCTGGGGCACCTGCAGCGGCGAGTACTGGGGAGACGTCCGCTGCTGCCACGTCCCTCGCCCCTTCTGATTCGGGGGGAGCCCCCCCAGCCGGTGGGAAAGGTCGGGGTGGGAAGAAGGGTAAGGGCCCCGCTAAAAACACCAAGCCCTCCATGGCGGGGCCTCCCCCCCTCTGCCGTGGCCCCACTACCGGCCGCAGCATCCCTCCCCGCTGTTCCCTCTACCAGCTCCGCGGGTGTCCCTCCCCCAGCCCCCAGGGCGTATGCCCAGGTGACGGCGGCCCCCCCCGCCTGCCGCTGCTCCTCCGACCGCCGCTTCCGCTTCCATCTGTAGCGGCCGGGGCCCCTTCCCCACCTTGACCAGGAAGCACGGCGTCCGTTGCCTCCTGGTGTCCGCCTCGCCCCACGTGGAGATCTACGTGCGGGCGTTGGCGAGGGTGGTGGGGCCCACGGCCATCGTGGCGGCCTCCAAGATGTACGGGAAGGTAGTCTTCTTCCTGGCGTCGGAGGCTGCCGCCCAGGAGGCGGTAGAGACGGGTCTGGCGGTGGGGGGCGTGTTCGTGCCCCTTGAGCCCTTGGAAGACCTGGGGGTCCGCTTGATCCTGACCTCCGTCCCTCCCTTCCTGCCCAATGCCGCCCTGCTGCCCGCTCTTTCTGCCCTGGGGCATCCTATTTCTGTCATCAGCCCTCTCCCGTTGGGCTGCAAGGACCCCGCCCTCCGTCACGTTCTCTCGTTCCGCCGGCAAGTGCAGCTTCAACTGCCGCCGGCGGCGCGTGACGGAGAGGCGCTCGAGGGGTCCTTTGTGGTCCCCTACCAGGGAGCCCGCTACCGGGTGCATTACTCAATGGGGGAGGCCCGGTGCTACCTCTGCCGGGCGATGGGGCACGTCCGGAGGGACTGCCCCTTGGCCCGGCATGGAGGAGCGTCCGGGACCCCCGAGCCCCGGCAAGGCGCTGGCCCTGTCACCACCAGTGCCTCTGGCTGCTCGGCATCTGAAGCTGCCCCTCCTCCTTCTCAGTCCACCGCTGTGGAAGAGGGTGCGGCGGAGATAATGCCGGGCGTGGGAGAGGGCCCGCCCCAGGGAGACTCCTCCCTCGTTCCTGTTGCCCCTCCGTTGCTTCCCCGACTCTCTGAGCAATTGCCCTTGCCCCCAGACCCAACCCCTGTTAGCCAGCCCCCGGATGATGCCTTGGAGGGCTGGTCCTTAGTACAGGGGAAGCGGGGCAAGCGGAAGGCTCAGGCCCCATCACATCCTTCGGATTTGGAAACCCCCCGGAAGAGCAGGAAAGGGGTCTCTGATGACGAGCCTTCCGCCTTGCCCCCTGACGACGCCCGTTTTGTGGTGCCGGCTGGGCACGACGTGGCAGCACCGGACGGTGACGCTGCCCCTCCTCCGGGGTCCCTTCCCGAGGGAACCCCCGAGGGAGCCCCTCTTACTCCCTTGCCATCCGAAGCCCCCGCGAGCGCTGAGGTGGGCGTCGCTTCGGGTGTTGGCGGGGAGGGCCCCGGGGTGGCGGACGGCGATCTCCCCTCCATCTATGAGGAGATCGAGGCCCTGGGTCTGACCCCAGTTACGCAGGGGGAGGACGACCCTTTGCAAACGGGCCTCAATCTGAGCAACCTCACTACGGTCCCCCTGTCCCCGGGTTCCCTACCCCTGACTGATGCTTCTGCTCCCGCCTCCGAGGGTCCCCTGGGATCTTCCATCTGCCCGTCTGCAGGTGGCACCTCACTGATGGCCGCCGAGCCCATTGAGGCGACGGCCGATGCCCCGCTACCCGGATCCGATTCCCAGGGGGTGTCCCTTTTGGGTGTGGGCCAACCGGCCTCTGGCTCCACCCTTGTCCCCTCCACCTCCCGTGATGCCATTGCCACCCCTGGGGATATTCCCCAGGGTGCGGCCTTAGTTGTTTTTCCCTGCCCTGACACATCAGGGGCTGCTGTTCTCCTTCCGCCGCCCCCTGCTGAACTGGGGAGCGGGGCGGACCGCGTGGCGTCGGTCCATCAGGCGCCACGTCGAGGGTCTGCCCCCTGCCTGCCCGCCTCGGTGGGCCACGGTGTTGTGATGGGGGCCCCGCTGGGGGACGGTCATCGATCCGTTACCCCGCCCCCCCATGTGCTGAGGGAGGAGCTGCGGGAGTTCCTTGAGGACGTCCGTGGCTCCCGTAACAAAGTCCATCTTGCGCTCCAGCGGTGGGGGGATTTCCACCTGATCCTCCGGGCCGCAAAGGCCCTCATGGGGGAGGGTAAGGGGACCGGGAAGCAGGCCGCCGCGGCCTACCGGCGGGTCTGCTTCTTCCGTGACTCTCTGCTCACCTACGGGTTTGGTCACGGATTGCTGCGCGGCCCGACGGAGGCTGTGGGCGTGTCTGCCGGCGAGGATCCCCCCCAGCACTCCTCATGGCGCCGATCATCTTTGCCACTTTGAACGCCCGGGGCTGTAGGATGGGTCTCCGCAGGAGCCAGGTGCTCTCCTTCCTTCGGGATGGGGGGTACTCTGTAGTTTTCCTGCAGGAGACCCATACAGATCCGGCCGCTGAAGCTAGCTGGCGGCTGGAGTGGGGGGACAGGGTCTACTTTAGCCACCTCTCAGTTCGCTCGGCAGGAGTGGCGACCCTGTTCTCCCCCGACCTACGGCCCGAGGTGCTGGGGGTCGCCGAGGCTGTGCCGGGCCGCCTGCTGCACCTCCGGGTCCGCATGGAGGGGCTTGTGGTTAATCTCGTCAACGTCTACGCCCCGACATCGGGCCTGGAGAGGTTGCGTTTTTATCAGCAGGCGTCCGCCTTCCTCGGCTCCCCGGATCCTCGTGAGTGCCTGGTCCTGGGCGGGGACTTTAACACCACCCTCGAAGAACGGGACCGCTCGGGGACCGAGCAGTGTCCGGCCGCCGCGGACGTCCTCCAGGAGATCGTCGAATGGCACTTCCTGGTGGACGTCTGGCGCGAGCACCACCCGGATGACGTCTCGACGTTCACCTTCGTCCGGGTGGAGGCCCATCGGTCGCGCCACTCCCGGCTGGACCGCATTTACCTGTCACGTTTCCACCTTTCACGAGCCCACTCCTCCAGCGTTCGGCCAGCCCCCTTTTCGGATCACCACCTTGCCACCGTGATGGCCTCTCTCTGCGCGGAGAGGCCGGGGCCGGCCTATTGGCATTTTAATAATAGTTTGCTGGAGGATGCGGGCTTCGTGGCGTCCTTCCGGGAGTTCTGGCTGGCCTGGCGAGGGCAGAGGCGCGCCTTTCCTTCGGCGCGGCGATGGTGGGACCTGGGGAAGGTGCGCGCCCGGCTCTTCTGCCGCAACTACACCCGGGGCACCAGCCGACGGAGGGATGTGGCGATAGAGCGGTTGGAACGGGAGGTTTTGAAGCTGGAGATGCGTCTGGCCGCCAGCCCCGAGGATCCATCCCTCTGTGGAGCGTGCCGGGAGAAGCGGGAGGAGCTCCGGGCCCTCGAGGATCATCGAGCCCGGGGTGCCTTTGTTCGATCCCGCATCCGCCTCCTTCGCCTGCCCACTTCCTGGATACTAATAGGACCAGACTCCTGTACCCCACTGGTTTGGGTCTGTCACAGTACTTATACAGCCTCCATTGCCATAATATCAGAGGGCTTCACAATCTTTCATATGTTCAGCCTCAAAGCAGCCCAGTGAGGCCAGGAAGTGTTGTCACCTCCATTTTACGAAACCAAGGCACAGAGAGACTAAGGGCCAGTTTTTTAAAGGTATTTAGGCACCTAAAGATGCAGACAGGTGCCTACTCGGATCCCACTATGTGCAAAAGTAGTATGAGGTGTAGCAGGGGACCAAACCCACATCTACTAATCACTGCATCAACTACCTTCTCTTTCAGTCTTTCATCACTACACAGTGAATTGAGCCCCTGGTCTCAGAGCCTCACCGTCACAATATTTTGCCATTGCCTGCTTCTGGATGAGGTCCGGGGAGTGTTGATGAGACCTGATGTAATGTTCTTGACCGTCAGTGGGAGTCTTTCCACTGACCTCAATGGGGTTTGCGTCAGGCCCATATTGAAAGAGTCCCAAGGATATCTCTTAATTTGGGAAACCAGGCAGCTGTGATTTGTGATACTGAGATTGAAGAGGTGTTGGTTCCACAGAATGTGGAAAATTCTATGAACACCTCAAACCAATCTGGATATAAACATCCCAGCTCAGGAGCTCAAATGAAGGACGTTCCCATTACAACAGAGCTCATGTTTCTCGATCATCTGTCACTGACCAACAGAGATGATGTTTTTGCCTCCATTCTGATTTCCTTTTGACTGTACGTGTAGCCTGTGTAATTCCTTAATGGCTGGGAACCAAAGGAATGATTGCAGAGCAGCTGCAGGGATTGTTTCAAAAAGAAAGAAGAGGTGGTTGCAGGACAGACATGTTCTGCTCAGCACTTTTAGGTTAGAGGCTTTGTCCTGGCTTAGCTGTCCTTGACTGAGAGACATGGATGGACAAAGGTGACTTTAAGCTATTTTTGCACCACTCACATTTGGCCATATCCAATCACCAGTGTAAGTTTGAGCAGGCAATACCGTTGAAGGAACACAAAATCAATAACTAGGAATATAGGCTCAGATGCTATGGCCTTATGGCTATTTCACAGCCTAGAATAGATAGAGTACTCTGGCTGAGTCCTCATCATTCCCTGACCAACTCCCTAACTGGGGGCTGCCTAGGAGGTGAGTGTTATCCGGGGTTCTTTCAACCCAAAGCTCTTGGTAACTTTTATTCTGTACGAGGTGGTGTCAGGAAATAAATCAGGGGAGACATGGCCGTCCGACCGATAGATGGCTGGCACAAACAGGACAACTCAAGAGTGCTTTCACTTAAAGATAAACTTTATGTAGTCTCAAGCACTTACACATGTCCACAACAGGTTAGTAAAACACCCCTAACCCTCGGTAATTACCAAAGCTGAGTGTGGCTCTCGAGTGGCAGAGTGGCAGACTGTCTGCCGGTGGGGCACACAAGATGCATCCAGAGGGAGAGACCACTCCCAAAGAGTCCCCAAATGAGTCCCACTATCTCAATTTTTTTCCCCTTATTTATACATTAGTAATAGAATGACATGTCCCTTAAAGAAACCTTGTTAAGTAAGTATTTCAATGATCAAGCAAGAAGTTGCTTAACCAGGTGTTTTTCCAGAGTCCGCAGCTTTGAGACCCCAATAGACATTCCTGGGGCACAACCTGCTCTTCCAAAATTTATCATCAACTTCAACACAATTCTTATCAGGAAGGACGCAAGGTCAAGCTGCCCTTTCTGTGGCACCCAAAACCCTCCTGCTTTGGTCAAGCTGAGATTGCTGAATGGCCAGTTTACAGCTTGCTGACTAGACCGCCTTTAACAATAAGCCATAGTGGTTTCAAGCACTTTACTGGTTTGCCAAAGTCTCCCCGTACAGTGAGAGGATACTACATAGTGGGATGTAAACTTGCCAGAATGGCTTTAAGATTCCTTTGCAGTTTAACTGCAATCCTTCCTATCCTAAATTATTGGAAAATCAACACCCGGAACCTGTTTGACTGGTTGACAGGGATTCGTGGCAATCCTTGAATTCAATCTGCTAGTTGAATCGTCCGTTTCTCCAAACTGCAGACAAGCTGCAGGTGGGTACTTACAGGAGATGCATTGTGAATACCAATTCATTGTCCCCTGTCTTTTCATTGATTGAGACTATTGTTATCACTCCATGCAAACACCTGTGGCACTAGACATCCAATGACTGTTTTGCCTGCAGCCACTCTGTCATTAATTTAATTATTGGCTTATTTCATGTAAGACAAATACTGTAAGAACATTTCAGTACTTTAAGCCAAAGAGAACACTTGAGACAATTTTTATTACTTGCAAATAGGGAATACGGGAAGGGATAGAGATACCTGGATGCACTTCTCATTTCATATATTGTTCAGTTAATTATATTACTTAAGAAGGATTGTCCACAAAAACACTGGATGTAGTGTGGAGATATTTATGTAATATGCACTTCTCAAATTACATGGATCACATACTGATCCTCTGGCTTCTCTTTCTGGCCTCAGAAAGAATTGAAAATATACAGAGTTGATTATCTGATATAGGCTCAATTTCACTGATCTGATGTAGAGAAGGGCTGAAGGGGGGTGGGAGTTTGTCATCTGAACCTAGATCTGGATGGAATTTGGCCAGTGTCCCGTTATTATAATGAGTTGAACAAGAACCTCAGAACCACATATCATTGAATTTTGGGATCTTTGAAATCCACATCAGTATCCAAATTTTTAACTTGAACTCATATCTAATAGGTATTTCTGAATTAAATGTGTGATACTAAAATAAGAATAATTATAATGTATGTATATGTATGGCCCACGGTTTCTATGGGCATAAAACATTACACTTCAAAATGTCAGATGTTCTGTGAAGATGTCACTACAGGATCTATTGCAGCATCTCTCCACGCAGAAGAATAGTAGTATCTGTATTTTATCACAATGAAAGTTTACATGTATGATTTTGAATCAGCATCCTCCTCTGTTTCCAATTCTCAAATATTTGTCTTGGGTTTTTATATTGCTGCCCATCACCATAGTATCGGAGACCCTTCCATGTAAAAATCAGTAACAATAGCAAAGTCACCAGTCCCTAGTGGTCTTCATGGACTCTCTGGCACTTCTTCCTTTTTGGGGGTTAAAACTCAGCTTGGGATAGGGTTTGTATTTTGAATATTTTGATGACTCCAACTCCCTTTTCAATTAGCACTGGAGGAATTGCCTAAAATGCTGAATTCCAATACCCCAATTTGGAAGTTTAAAGACTACAAACATCTTGCGTGTATTGAAACTCAGAAAGCAAAATTGAATCCAGGGAGAAACAAAAAAACAAAACAAACCCCACAAAGACTACCCAATTAACCAAGAAAGCCATAAGAAAAAGGCACAGGGGACCAATTTTGTCCCTTGTGTAACTCCACTGAAGTTGGTGGAGTCCCTCCAGCAGTAAACTTGGCCTGACAATAGGATCGGGCTGGTATCTTTAGTTCAAGGGAAATTATCCAGGGGCACAAATAAAATAAAAATGAAAGAATAAGAACCCCAGAGGCAAAACATGAATAAAGATTTCTATCGCAGTCAAGAAGGCTGCGTTTGGTGAAACCATTTATTAAAACGCTGCCTCTGGCCTTTAGTCTTTTGTACTTATTTGTCTCTGCTCTGAACCTTTTTTTCTCGGCATTAAAGACACAAATGAAGGAACTGAGCTGCATGAGGTTTCCATTTGCATTTCCCCGGTTGAACATGTCGCTGTCTATCTGTAGTTTGCTGGCCTTTCCTGCCCACCTCCTTGAATGCTCAAATGCAAGTAATTTCTTTGGTAAATAGAGCTAAGAGATGTCCCTCAACTTCTTATGCTTTAATTTATTAGACTCTGATCCTAAAATTGGACATCACTTGGACAAGAAAGGTCATTTCCCTGCCTTGTATCTGTTAATGAAGTACTGCAGAGCTCAAGAGAAACATAATTATGTGATTCTGTGAGAGGGTTTTGAAATTTCATTAGGGAAGCATTTTACCAATTTTGAAGACTCTCTTAAAAAAAAAAAGTAATCTGATGACTACTTTAGGATACCAGGAAAAAAATATACAGGCACTTTGGAGACAACATTAATGCCAAACTGAAATGAACAGTAGTTCTAGAAATAACTTAAGAGGAGCATGGGAAAACAGAGGCTAAGATAAAATATGCAAATATTTTAAGAGGACTGTGGATATGTAATGAAAAGTAAAATGAAACTGACCCAATAGCATAAGTAAGCTGAGCATGCAAATAGCAGTAAACGATTTGTGATATGTTCTTGCTTTGGTCATTGGAAATATAATTAATATATGGGTTTCACAACTTGCTGCACTGCATCCCACTCCTTGAAGGTTGCTCTAACAGAATACAATTTAATTAAGTGAAAGCAACAGCTTGCTGTGTTGCTTCAGCCAAGATGGGAATTTAGATTTGGGATGGGGTTGACATTGGTGTGCTGGTGAAGATTAGGTGAGCGTAAGTTCAGAGTCCCATTTTCATCTCAGAACCCCCTTTATGGTGTCCTTCCCCCAAAAGACCTAGCACCTCTGCCATCCTCATGAGTCCCCAGATGCCTCTATCAGTAGAACAATGGCTAGTGTTTTATGCAAACTGCTGCCTTCTACTGGATGAGTCAGACTGCTCAAGCATTGGTCAACATCTTTTCTTCAAGTGGTTGTCCCCAAGAGGGGAATAAAACCTAATACTTATTTAATATGATTCAATTATTATTTTACTGTTTATCCAATGCCTCTGTCTAGCAATACTCTAGCTGCCTCGCACATAAAATTACAGCTCAGCGCATACTCATCAAAAGAACCTCTGGAACTGCCACAGATAAAACCAGGGCTGGCCTTAAGGGTGGGCGTTGTGGGTGACTATCCAGGGTACTATGGTCGGGGGGGGGTGGTCCCTGGTCAAGAGAGGGCCAGCACCCGGGCAGGATAAGAGATGAGTGCCCACCCGCCAGGCTCCTCTCCCCACTTGTGGGTGGCTTTGCTGGTCCATGCAGTGTGTGGGCTCGGTGGAGGGAGTGGGCAGACCAGGCTGACTTCTAGCCAGGAAAGGTGTTTAAGTTGCCTGGGGTGTTCTTGCAGCTTGAAGGTGGGAAGGGTCTGACCCAGAGGCAAGCTGCGGGAGCCCCAGTGGGCCCAGGTGAGCACTCTGGAGGGCAGGCTGGGGCCAGGGCTGGCCTAGCCTCAGGGCTGTGCCATGTGCCAGTCTGCATTGGTCTGAGGGTAGAGGAGTGCACCAGGGGGAGAGCTGCTTCCATCCGGTGTCTTCTGCATTCACCCCAGGTTGCCTGGCCCAGCCCCCCACCCTGCCCGCCAGGGTAGCTGCTCATTCACTCCCAAATGCCATGGATTAGGGGCAGGCGGGGGACTCCCAAACTAATGGCGAGTGCTCCTGGGGGCACACAGAGGTGTCCGAAGTTGGGCAGCACTGAGAAGCAGAGGCAACAGGGCTCCCTGGGCAGGTTTTTGGCAGCTCAGAGAAACAGACCCCGTGCTGGGTGCGTGCTGTGCTGGGCTTCAGTTTGTTCCTCACAGCACTGCCATCCCTCTGGCACTTGGCATGGTTGCCAACCTGGTGTTCTTGCTGCTGGTGCCAGAGGTTCAGGTACTACAGTGAGCCAGTGCTGAGCATACGGGCTACTTGTGTCTGTTGGAGGTGCACAGAGTCCCCTACCATAACTTAAAACTTCTCCAGTAAACTCAAGGTGTGTGACCATCAGGGCCGGCTCCAGACCCCAGTGCGCCAAGCGCGCGCTTGGGGCGGCATTTTGCCGGCAGGGCGGCAGGCGGCTCCGGCGGACCTTCCACAGTCATGCCTGCAGGAGGTCCACCGGAGCCGCGGGACCAGCGGACCTCCCGCAGGCATGACTGCGGAGGGTTCGCTGGTCCCGTCCACCGAAGCTGCGGGACCAGCAGCCCCTCTGCAGGCACGACTTCAGGAGGTCCACCGGTGCCGCGGGACCAGCGACCGCCAGAGCGCTCCTTGCGGTGCGCCGCCCTGCTTGGGGCGGCGGAAATCCTAGAGCCGCCCCTGACTATAGCACCTTCTGACTGTTTACTGAGTCTTCAGTTTACTGCTCACTGTTCATTGCAGTGTGCTGTCAGGCCTGGCATTAGTGGCTGTGTATCCAGGGTACAATCTCTGCACAGGAAGACCAACACTGAGAGGTGTGGGGAGGAACCCTCTCAGAGGGGGCTGTCACCTTGTCTGAGTGATCCCACATGCAGCCAGCATGGCTTTGGATTACAGAGGCTATGTGAATATGTGAAGATATGCACAGCGTGTGATGACATTTGGATGCAACTTATAACAACACTGGACCATATCATAACCTACATGCATGTGGACTAGCCTTCTCTGTAGTACAGGGCCTCAGCTGATTCCATCCCCACCACCACCTGAAACTCTTATTAGATGTGTTGCCTGAGGAAGTACGATTCAGTTAGTAGCTAGGGTGCTAACCCTAAACTCTTGAGGAATGGGTTCCATCCCTGCTCTGCCATAGACTGCCTATGTGACCTTGGGCAAACTGCTTAGGGTCAAGTTTTTAAAGGCAAAGAGGCACCTGTGAGAGTTACGTGCCCTGGGCACATTTGAAAATAGCACTAGGCATCGGCATCTTTAGGTGTGTGTAAATGGCTGTTACTCACTCTGTGCCTACATTCCTCATCTGTACAATGGGGATAACCGCACTGCTCTGCACCACAAGAGAGCTGGATGGGTGGGTACAGTAGTAGTGTGACATGCTACAATAATGGGGGCCATATACTTTCCTTATATAGGCTGCAGTCTCCCTCCTGATGCGAGAGGGAGCAATGTGGCTCAGAACTGGAAGCCACGGAAGTTAAGTCTGTCAGAGAGTTCCTGTGATGATGCTCATTGTCGAGCTGAATTGCAGGTCAACAAGTTTGGTGTGTGCCGACCGATTTCACACTGGTGCACAGTACTCTGCTATTGAGTACGAGATGGCAAGGGCTGAGTTCCTTAGGGTTGGAGCATCCACTCCCCATGAAGAACATGCCGGTTTGCTAAGAGTCAGTTGCATGTCTCGACCTTCACTGCTATGTTACTCAGGTGGCTTTTGTATTTCAGTATTCGATCGAGGGTCATGCCTAAGTAAACTGGGTATGCTTCAGCCTCTGGCCATTCATTATGATGTTTAGTTCCCTTAGCATTGGCATGGTGGAGATGGAATGTGCTAGAGACGGTCATTCTGGGGCTAGGATGAAAGCGCCATGTCTTGCAGTAGCCAGGCAGCTTTGCAATGTCGTCACTCAGGTCTTCTCCAGCTCAGAGAAAGTCAGAGCTGTAGCCTGCAGCAAATGTCATCCGTATAGATGAACTGATATGTTTGAGTTGGTGGCAGGTCATTTATAGGTTGAACAAGGCTGGGCTAGAACAGACCCCTGGGGTAATCCGTTCATTTTTTTTCCTAGCACTTGTTTTCTTATCCACATGTCTCAGGGTAGCAGTTCAATGGCATCAGTAACCCATGGTGGGAGGACTCTTGATATTTTAACAAGCAAACCTGTGTGCCCCACCATACCATACGCTGCAGGGAAATCAATGAAAATAGTGCCGGTTTTCAGATTTCTTTCGAAACCATTTTCGATTAATGTGTTTAGCGCAAATACTTCGTTGCATGTGCTTCGACTCTGTAGAAAACCTATTTGCTCAACATTCAAGATGTTTTCCACCTCTGGCATTATTCACTGTAAAATGAGGCACTCTAGAACTGTAAAACACACAGAAAGCAGTGATATTAGGTGGTAGCTTGATGCCTAGTTTAGGTCTTTACCAGGTTTGAGGTGGCCAATAACTTTTCACACGCACCAGACTTTTGGCGGTCTTCCTTCATTGGTGATACTTGTGAAGAATTGAGCCAGCCAAGAGAGGACACATGGACCAAGATGTTTCAGGAACTCTGGAAGGATGTTGTCATAGCTGGCAGTAGTGCCAGACTTGATGTTATACAACACTCTCTCCAGCTCTGAAAGGTTCAGGGTAAGCTCTGCATTTGCATTGCCTGCAGAAGACCCTCCACTTGCTCCGGATTTGACTCTTCACTCCTTTTCCCATGTGAAGCAGGTAACTGGCTACTTGGTTAGCACTCACATATAATCGACTTGGGGTTGGTGGTTGCTGGGCTATTCCAAGGTGACAAAGTAAACTCCAGCATTTGCAGCTGGAATGAGTAAAGTCCAGATTCTTGGTCTTTTCCTCCCATCTGGCTTGGAGAGCGTAGCTCAGAGCTTAGATTAAGTGGTCGGCCACATTTGGTTCACCACTTGATTTGTATTGCTTGAGTAGAGCGGCACATTCCTCTTCCAGGTAGGGGATGTACACAGGGTGATATCCATGTGGAATGGCTCTGGTGGCTACTTTGTAGATGGCTCTACACCCATAAGCCTGCTCTATCGGGAGGTGGCGGAGCAGTATCATTACACCACTACATTCCCATGCCTCGCTGTATTTCTCCAGTTGGCTTTGCACAGGTTCCACCACTACTTCTTTGTGTTCATGACAATTGGTAGCTGAAGACCAATATGGATCAGTGACTGTCAGTGCTGGCTGTGTGGAAAGTTGTGCAAGATTTGACATGATGCTGGTAGTAGTCAGGGGAGTAGTTGCTGTTCCATCTAGAAGAATGGAATGTCCTGAGCAGTTTTGGACCATGAACAAGGGCAAGATCATTTCATGAGGCCAGTCCACAAGTTGCTCACCTCTGGCATCAGCCACTTTATAGCCCCTGTCTGTATGACTGCTGTCTGTAAACAGCTGGGTGTGGTAAGCATGGATCTGTTGAGCCCAGCTAACGCTAGGAGGCTTGTAGATGTTTGCTATCCAAAATGCACCAATCTTGATCACATCACAGTACTCAGTGGATGACAGACAGACTGTGTCTGGAATGATAGCCCACTGATATGTGGCACGGCTGTGCTTCCAGTGTGCAGCGTGGCATATCAGGTTGAAGCTATCAATCTTGTACTGGCCAACTTCGTTAGATGAAATCTGAGTTCCTTGTATGCAGACAGCTTTGATAGCATGTTGATGAGCAAGAAAGCCGATTAAGTGTCTTTTGGCTGTCGATTAACCCTCAACATTGAGTTGAAGGACTCAGAGTGCGGGCTCAATGGTATAGAAGACGCAGGATTGCACATTCTTAGGGTTACCGAAAGCAGCAATACCAGGATTCTTCAAGTGTGAATGTGTAGAATTTGGTTTGTTAGGAGGATCATTAGCTTCCCCGGACTGTGCCGGGTACTGACATGTGGTGCAATGAGAATGCTGATCATTGCTGCCCGAGAGATATATTAAATAATAACATATAAACATAACAAAATAGCATTATTGGAAAAACACCTATGCTGATGCTCAAACACAGAACTAAAGCACTGTCTATTAATAGCTCCAGTTACCTACATGGGTACAATCAAATATTGAGCATTCAAATATTGATGTGTTTTGTTGTCTCTACAAAAAAGGTTATTCACTCTTTTTTAATGTATCTGTGTCTAGATCCCTTTCCTTCGGTTTGTAGTGGTCCAAAGAGAGGAGAGAGATCAATACTGGGTTCTTTCAAAGTCTACAAATCCATGTGACAGTGAAATCCTTATTTGAGAGAACAGCATGAATATTTTTATGTAATTGGTCCTAATGCTGCTTGCTCTAATGCAGTGTAAGTGTAATCACTGTCTGTTCATGAGCAGAGATAAGCAACATGTGAAGGAGGATGGGGGAAGAAAAAGTCTGTTTTGTAGGATAATAATAAATCTCTTTGCAGCTCAACTCAGAAGTAATGTACTTTGAAGCAGAAGGAATCATCCACCTGTGCTTGTCATGGTCAGAACTATCTTTATCTGTTTCATTTGAACTAAGCGTACAGTAGAATACATCTCTTGCACACAATATTGCTTTTGTCCACGTGGTTTTTGCTTTGTTGTGTGATCAGGGCTTTTGCCATTTAAGGGGCATGATGCATGTATAATGACTAGACTTTTTAAAAAAAATATTTTCTGGGAATAAATTGCTGTCCTGACTGAAAATCGGGGGAAATTGTGCCAGCAGAGAAGTCACATCACGGGCTTCTCCAGTTTTCAAAACACAACTCCATGAAAGACCCAACACTTTTCAGCTGGTGCACCTTGGTGTAGAGGATGCAAGAATTAGCAGGAACAAAACAAAGCAGCCTTCACTTAATGAGCAGAATACCAAATTCTAACTGTTAAGAGCATGCTACCCATGCACCCAATAAAGGGATTATAATATTATGCGTTAAGCCTAAAATATGAAACAAAATCCTACATACATACATTTTGGCATGAGTCTTAAAAAATTCCTGGCACCCACTCAGTGCAACAGTCTGGAACAATATATTCCCCTCATTCTCACTTACAGTAGCAAACAGAGGGCTAGGGGTTAATGGAGGCAGTGCCTGAAAGGTGGCAGTATTTGTGACGTTCCCTTCTGGTGTTCTTTCGACTGGTGATCTGCTAGGTCACTCCAATCTTTGACTCTGAGAGCCAACCTTAACCTGCTCTGCTGTGAGAGCCCCCACTCCTGGGCTGCTCACGCACTTGCAGCCGAATGATACTAAACAATATCTCTGGTCCCAGGCACAACTCTAGGAACCTAGAAATTGATATGTACCAGCCTTATTATCCCACGGGGAGCCTCTGACAAGCTTCAAACCAAACGCACTGCTTCAGGTGGAATAAACAAACAGATTTATTAACTATAAAGATAGGTTTTAAGTGATTATAAGTCAAAGTATAACAAGTCAGAGTTAGTTACCAAAATAAAATGAAATATAAGCACACAGTCTAAACTCTCAACCCTATTAGACTGGGTAACATCTAGATTAATCAGGTTTTCTCATCCCCCAGATACTGCAGTCCTTAATGTACAGGTTTGTTCCTTAAACCTGGGCCAATCTCCTATGTTGGAGTCTTGTCTTCTTCTCAGTGTCTTGGTTGCTTGCAGCATAGGTGGGGGCAGGAGAAAGGCCCAGTATGTGTCCTCTCTGTCTGTTTTATACTCTCCGTCCGTGTGCTTGTAGAACACAAGTCCAGGCATGTCTGTGGGGCATTGCTGAGTCTCCCCAAGCAAGGTTGAGAAATTCCCCTGGTGTGGCCTCATGCAGGTGAGTCATTGCATTGTAGCTCCCTTGCTGGACAATGGCTGTTGATGGGTTGTTTCACACCCCGCCCGGGCGTTGGTTACTTTCCTTGCTGTTGCCTCTGGGGAGCTAATAGCTGGCTCATTCCCCAATTTACAGCATATTTTAGTGACCACCATACAACACAATTCTCATAACTTCATATGCATTAATGATATACATATATAGATAGAGAAATGACTTTCAGCAGATCATTACCTTTCCCCTGATACCTTACAAGGCCTGGGTTATATGTAAGATCACAATTCTATGAAAATGAGGAATATGGGGGTTACATTATGCTCCCCCAAGGTTTAGAATGTCACAATATTGTCTAGTGGTTTATACACCATCCTGGATGTAGGAGACCTGAGTTCTATTCCTAGCCTGCTACTGGTTTGTTAGGTGAACTTTAGCAAGTCACTCTCTCCCTCAGGTTTCCCATCTGAAAAATGGCAATAATGATACTGACCTCCTTTGTCAAGTGCTTTGAGCTCTATGGCTGAAAAGAACCAGGTATTATTCTACAGACTGTATCTGGTACCTGACTGCCCAGCTGTCCCAAGTGGATTGAGAGCCAGATGGGAGCAGCCTCTTCCACTTCTTGGGATAGGTGAAATATATCCAAGAAGAATGGAAGTAGGGGATGTTTCTGGATACACAGGAAGATTTCAGAATTCCTCATATATGAGCAAATGGAACTCTATTCCCACAAATACTTAAAGCCCTGTGATGACATGAAACCCTGCTTAAGGCTGGCAACATGGGGCTAGATGGTGGGTTGCTTTTCATTCCTGCACAAAAGACAAGAAAGAACCCCCCACTCTTCCCCCTCCCACCCCGTAGACCCCTACGCAGCGTATCTGAACCTTGAATCTGGGCGCAGGAATGGGTGCGGCTTTGTCTCTATTTCCCCCCATCACTTTATTGGCCAGCCCAGCTGAGCCAGCATCGTGGTAGGTAATTACTTAGGCCCCTGTACCACCAAGCATATGACTAGTCCTATTGCAGACAATGGGTAGAGTTACACATGAGCTTCAGTCCTTTCCTGGACTGCAGATTTCTTGCTAATACAGGCCTATCTCTGGGAGCCAAGATGGAACTAGAGGAAACCTGCTGAGCCACTGGGATGCTTTTGCAGCTCTGCAGTAGAAACCTGCCCCTTACTAAGATCTGTGTCCTTGCAGCTAGGTCTAGCCAAAATAAAATAGGGACCTTGCTTTCCTCAAGGCAATGGGCAAGCGTCTTGAATACTACCACTGACCACTGGCATTTATACTGCAATACAGAATGAACACACGGAAAGTAGTTCAGACTCTAATAATAAGCAATAAAACTAACGGTTAGTAAAGCAATTTCAGGGCAGCAGTAAATGTTGCCGAGATTTGATTTAAGTGGCAACGAGTATGCAGTGTGTATTACGGGAGCACATATTTTACATCAGATTCACTGTGCTTCCGTTAAGTGCACATGGCACCTTCCAAAGAACAGCACAAATTCACGTCAGAAGCAAAAACAGCAAGGAAGCAGATTCTGCAAAAGTTGAAGTTTACAAAATAAACTTCCAAAGAATATGATCTGTAGAGCATTGCATTGTACTTTCTCTGAGATTAAATACAGCTTTTGTGATGAATACTGGCATGTTTATTTCCTGCTTCTACAGCACAACTTAAATATCCTGTAAATGCAAAAATTCAGACGTCTAACACTCCTGCAATGATTTTGATATTATTCTTCTGCCAGTTTGTGAGTGGTTTTTTTATGCACAATTCATTATTCATTTTACGAGCGTTAGTAAAAAACAAAAACAAAAAGGCGCGCACGAAAAACAAAGCTTTCAACACTATCTGACTCCTTTGAAAAATGTTTATGGCTTTTATAGGGTGCTTCTGGGTAAACTTTGCAACAGTTATTGAGAAGGCCATGGGAAATGCTACAATGCAACCACATTATTATGATTCACTTACATGATAATGACTAGAATTTTATGGGCCACAGTTATTTTACTACATCAGTAGAGATTTTTATTTGGACCACCATTATTCTGCGGAATTAAAAATATATATATAATGGCTAACTTGCTTTACCCAGGACAATGATTGTATTTATGTGAGGACAGCATGCAATAGTCAATAGTAGATCCCAGGAGCACAGCACTATAATATAAAATAAAGCACTGCAAATCCACTTTGCCACCACTTCAGATAAATAAAGCAATTAGTATGTCAATGCATGCTCGAAAGCTTCAAGAGTATCTGCATAGTATTCAGACTATTATACATTCACTGCACTTAAATAAAGCTTGGGGAGTGCACTAGATTGCTTCACAGGACAGTGCACATTTTATTTAATGTCTCCTGGGATCTTACTCACAAAATCAGCTGGCGTAAGGACATTCTCACATGCATGGAAAACTGTCCAAAGGACCATAAAAATGGATAAAAAGTGACAATGTATCAAGTTGCAGGAAGGTGGTTGGTAGGTTGCTTGTAAGTCCATTTTAGTGGAACAACTTCATTAACTATATAGAAATAAAGGTAAATAACACTATAGGAATTAATGAATGGTCCAATATTGAGAGATGTTGCAAACAGCAGTGAAGATAGAGAAATAATGCAGAGGGTCATAGATGGGTTAGAAGAATGGAAAGAAAATAACATTGCATTCATCTCAAGGAAAATGCAAGCTAAAAAAAGTGAGGACGATACTCTTCAATAAGAGAAAGAATCCTGAATGTTAAAAGAGCTGGTAATGGACAGTGTTGTGTATTTGGTTGTCATGGTTTTGTTGCTATGGCAACTGAGTTAGATTATTATGGGTTAGCTCAACCGGTTTCAACCGGCCGAGGGAGCTCTCTGTATATATGTAAATAAAATGGAGGTTTTGGTTAGCTGCCTGCTCTCTGGCCTCAAGTGATTGCTTCCTACACCGGCTGCCCCAAGGATATAACAGACAGCAAATTAGATCATTTGTTTAGTGTGCATAACAATATGGCAACTAAAATTAAAAAGGCTTATGTGGTTTGGGGCTACATACTGCGAGGCATCACAGCACAAAACAAACAGGCACCTGGTAAGGCCACATCTGTAGTGTTCTTGGCTTCATAGATTTTAAAGTTGCTCTGATCATCTAGTCTGAACTCTTTTATAACACAAGCCATGGACCCTCACTCAGTAATCTCTGCATCTTGTGGTTGAAGTTCACCTCTGGGCAACTTAGAGAAAGTTCATTAATGGAGGAGTTGGGTAGGAGGGTTTGACTTTTGAGGAAAGATTAACAAAGAACTATATTTTGCTTGGATAAGCAATCACTAAGTTGGATAAGTCACTAAAGTGACATATAACAGTCTACCAATATTGAAGATGTAAACGCCAGGAATGGAGAGGACTTAATTAGTAGGGATAACTAGTTATTATGGGATATGAAAGAGAAAAGAAAAGCTAGGCTGAATTTCAGGGGGAAAAAGACATTCTGAAATTAAATCTATTGGAGTGAGGAGTAGCCTTCACAAAGTACATGCTGGTGGCTTCAGTGCAGGAGACATAAAACTGGAACGCTAGAGACTATAATCTTTGGAGCAACCCTTTATACAGAAACACAGCTCTTGGGCCTCATATACTGACTGCCACACATTGTAACATCAGTAGTTACTTGGTGCTGGCAATGGTATAAAATAGAAGACCTCAAATGCAGAGCAAGAGACCAGTACACAGCATTGGTAAGACCATTGCTGGAATACTGTGTCTAGTTCTGGTGTCCACATTTCAAGAAGGATGTGGAAATTCTGAAGAGAATTCAAAGAAAGGCCACAAAAATGACTTAAGGTTGGAAAACAAGCTTTACAAGGTGAGGCTTAAGAAGCAAAAAGAAGGTTAAGCTGACTTAGTTATTGTGAAATAAGATGCAGTTTCCTAGCAGTGAGGATAATGAATCACTGAAACAGCTTAGCAGCAGGGATAGTGGACTCTATCAGTGGAATCTGAAACAAGATTAGGTATTTTTTTTCTAAAAGACATGCTTTAATCCAGTCTCTGGGAGAAAATATCATGGTCCATGTATGTGAGGGATGAGCTGGATGGTCATGGTGGTCCCCTCTGGCATTGCAGTCTATTATTTCCCCCTATTTATTCCCTCCCATCAGGCCATGGGGGGCTTAGCTGTGCAGTGCTCTCAACATGATAACAACATTTGTAGCTCTTCATGAAGGCAATGACTAAAATGAAATCTCATGTTTCAGGACTTTAGCTGGTTGGCTGAAGTGAACAGGAAGAATTATTTTCAATTCATACACTAGATTTATTATGTGGCTTGCCATTAGGCAGAATGGCCTACCTCCGAGCCTGAGGGACCACTGAACTCCCTCTGGTGGGCAGAGCCAAATCCGCCCTGCTGCCCACACCAGAAGTGCAGGGGCAGGAGAGGAAGTATTTAGGGAGGGCCCGACAGCTCAATTGGGGCCAAGCCAGGGAAGGAGGCAGACATCTCAAATCCTCTGCAGGACTCCAGAACAGGCACCGAGCCATGCCACGTCCTGCCACCAGAGGAGACCAAGAGCGGAGAGGAGTTACTAGGACTGCAGTAAGCCCTCTACCCAGAAGTGACTGAGGACTCACTGACTGCAGAGCCATGCCAACAGAGGATGGTAGGAAGTAGCCTAAGGGAATCAGACTTTGGTTGGGTTGTGCTGCCAGGATGAGATGCAGTGTGGAGGGACCTGGGCTGGAACCTGGTGGAGTATAGAGGGCACGGGTCCCCCTACTCCAACTTGTTGCCAACCTCACAGCTGGCGATTGGCCACATGCTTCCCTTAGGTCCAAAGGCCTACATCCTTGCTTATTGCTCTGCCCTGCACTGAGGGCCAGAACCAGTGTAGACCAGGCCTTAGATGGCTAGCTGGTATGTATTGCTCACATGCTAAGGGTCCTGGTGACCACCAGGGTTTAGACACAGGAGGAATTTTTTCCACATAACAGACTGACTGGGACTTGCTTTGTTTTGCCTTCCTCTGCAGCATGTAGCATTGGATCACCAGGTGAAATCATCTTGGTCATATTCACCTAACCAGTTTCCTGATATTGCAGAGGCACTGGTATCGGCAGCACTTGGTCTCTCCTGTTTTCTGCCTGTGGCACACAAAAGGTTAGTCTCTTGAGGCCTGAAATGCTTTAGACTAGCCAAAATTATTGGGCTCCACATGGGTAACTGAGTGAAATGTAATGGTGTGTGTGATACATGATGCCAGACTAGATAATCTAATGGTCCCTTATCGCCTTAAATTTCATGAAAAGCTATTATGTCCCTACTTCTACTTGGTACTCCTCTTCTTATATATCCAAGGATTGCATTAGCCTTTTTTTGGCACAGCATTGCACTGAGAGCTCATGTTGATGTGGTTATCCACAATAACCCCAAGTCCTTTTCTGATTCACTGCTTCCCAAGACAATCTCCCAACCTATAGGTACAACCTGCATTCTCTGTTTCCAGATGGATGACTTGCATTTGGCTGCATTACAATGCATTTTTGTTGGACTGTGACCATCTTCAGTTTACTCAGATAATAATAGTAGTCTATCCTCAGTATTTGCATCCCCACTAAACTCTGCGCCATCTGAAAACTTTGCCCGCAAAGATGTTATGTTATCATCTAGATAGTTGATAAAAATGTTAGAGTTGGAACAAGAACCAATCACCTGGGACACTGCTAGTTGCAGCCCCACTGTAGTGAGGGTGACTGGCCTCCTGTCATAAATATAAAGGGAAGGGTAACCACCTTTCTGTATATAGTACTATAAAATCCCTCCTGGCCAGAGGCACAAAATCCTCTTACCTGTAAAGGGTTAAGAAGCTCAGGTAACCTGGCTGGCACCTGACCAAAAGGACCAATAAGGGGACAAGATACTTTCAAATCGGGGGGGTGAGTGGGGGGGAGGCTTTGTTCTGTCTGTTCCCTGTGGCTTTTGCCGGAGACAGATCAAGGAACCAAGCAATCTAACTCCTATAGACACCTCCCATGGACCTGGATGGGGACGAACCCCTCACTGAGCCCTGGTGGTGGGAGCCAGGATGTGCTCACCGGTCCCACCAGAAGTCAGTGCACAGGACAGGAAGTAGAATATGTGGGTCTGGGAGCTCAGTTGGGCTGCAGCTGCCGGAGGATCTAGACTCCTCCTGCCTGCTCCTAAGCTGGGAGACTGCTGCCAGCCCCTGGGGAGCTGAGGGCTGCCAGAGCCGTATGCTGACCAGCCCACAGAAGCATTGCTAGGACGGCCACAGGCCTTCTACCCTGACAATCAGGAGATCCCTCTACAGACACAGGTATAACGGAGGAGGAGTTAGGAAGTGGCCCCGGGGCAGCAGATCCTAGTCTGGCTGCAGCACCACCTGAGCTTAGGTCAGCGTGTTGCAGTCAGGATCCCCGCTGACCCTGCGGCAGACCCTCTGCCACTGTTAGAGCCCTGAGCCGGGACGCAGTGGAGTGGGTGGGCCTGCGTCCCCCATGCCACCCCAATCCTCTCTCCCTCCACTCTAGGCCAAGAAGCCAGTGCTTGTCGGCCATCTGCCGGAGCCAGGATGCCCGAACACCTTGCTGCTCAACCCTGACCACAGGCCCGAGCTATAGGCTCTCATTCCCCTGCCCTGACTTAGGGTCTGGGCAAACTGCCTGTGTCTGGTGCTCGGCTCTGAACACAGACCTGAGTTATAGACTCTTGTTATGCACTAATTCCCAATTACAGGTGAGACGTAGTGAGGCGGAGTGGCCTCCCACAGACCCAGAGCAGGAGGAACGCTGCCACTAAACCACTACATCCACTCATTGGTGTCTACCCATTCACAGCTACATTTTGATATCTGTCAGTTTTTAAATTAAAGCCCCCTGTGGTACTAAAACAAATCCAAGTATACTGAACCCAAAACAGTTACCTTTATCAGCCAGACCCATAATCCTGTCAAAAAAAGGCAACTGGGTTGTTTGACAAGACCTACCTTCCTGAACCTAAATTGCCTGGCATTAATTTTTAGCCTCAAATTCTTTGTTGATAGAGCCCAAATTAACCATTAATTTGCCTGAGATTGACATCAGGCTAATGGTCTATATTTCCCTGTCATCCCTTTTTAAATATTGGAACTATGTTGGCACTCCTCCAATCCTTTGGAATTCTTCAGTTTTTCAAGATTTGTTAAAAATTAACATTTCTAGTTCAGAGAGCTCCTCAGCTAGTTCCTTTATGACTCTTGTGTATTGATTTGAAAATGTTTAATTTTAGAAGACATTGTCTCACATCTTTCCTTTGTTACAGATGGTAAACTTTCTATTCCAGCCACATCATCATATGCGATAGCTACTTCCTCCTGTTTCATTCCAAATTCAGAGCAGAAATATTTCTGCTTGCATCTCTATATACAGTTTTCCATCTGCAACTAGCAATGGACCTATGCCTAATCTAGGGTATTTTGTTGTTGTTCCTAATGTGTTTTTAAAAGGCTTTATTTGTCTTTAACCCATTGATATTTCATTGTTTTCTTCAACTACCCTTATAAGTCACTTACATTTTCAACTTGCATTTATTTCTATTAAGTTCTTCATTTTTCCATGTTTATATATTTACTTTTTATGATTTAGTGCTGCCTTCACATATCCTATTAACTAAGACCTTTTTTGACCAGTAACTTTTGTGCGTGCATGTGGAATCATGGCTTTTAGGGGCATTCAGTAGGACATCCTTAGCAATTCCCAGTTTCTGTTAATACTTCCAATTTTAAATTTATCACTTAATATAAAACATAATTAAGTGCTGGGATGTTAATATGAATATAGTCCCTTGAATTCAGAAAAGGACCTTTTGTTGCCTGTTGTAAGTTATTATAATTGATGGGCCAACATCAAGAGCTTCACAAGTTGAGTAACATCCAACAGGGCAGATGATTTTCTGCATATGCGAATGCCCTTCCTAACCTCCCCAACACAGCTTTAACTGACTCACTCAATGACTCATTCTGTTCACCCGTGGCAAATTAATCTTGCCAGGTCAGCCACCTCCTTCCATAATCAGGTCCCTGACCTATTAGTTCCAATAGCTAGCTCCACTTTCAAATGTGGCCCAGTGGCTTCAATGAGCCGGGCAGTTACCCTCTTTTAAACCTGGCACTTTTCTGAGCTTTCCACCGCTGCATCACAGTGTCCTTTTGAGCAAGCTACTCCCTTCTCCACAGTATCAGCAGGTGATCCCATTCACTGCAGAGTGCATGCGTGGGTAGCTTTCTGAATTGAATCTGAAAGAAATTCAATTTGTATAAATAGGGATGGGTGAAAGTCCAGACCACTTTTGATACTATGATGGCAGAGGATGCATCAAGAACAACACTGCTAACCTACCAGGAGCCAGAGAGCCATACTTTGTCTTCATATACATCAAAATAAATTTTTAAAGTACAAAATAAATGCTTAATACATATAGTACAAAAATGAGCATAATGGTTTTTTGTAATTAAATCTCCCCTGATGGACATTGCTTGTTATCTGAACTCATTGGCTGTGGAATGCTTTTGTCTTTGCCATTCATTTGCCTTCCACTGCCAACTGATAGCAGGAATGGTCATCACCATTTCGATAGGCGGAGAAGTTTTGTGTTTCAATGTTCTCCGTCAAGAAGACCATTAGCTCTCCGAATCAGTCAGCTGGACAAAGTGGGGATAACTTGAAGGAATGTCATCATAATTCCTTCTCCCAAGGAGTGCTTGTTCATTTACCTGCCAGTAGGGAACAGGGTGATTAAATATGGCTAAACACTCAAGCTTGTTGTGATTTTTAATTAAAAGAAAAGCAACATTGTTTGTCATTGGGGAAAAGGAAAGGATGTATTGTCAACCTCTGTGCACAGCCACTATTCAATTTCAGTTCTGGCTAAGCCTCTTAAAGAAAGCACAGCATGGCCTTGCTTGGGTTTTTCTAGAGGAATACATAAACACCTACGATAGACTCCATCCACTAATGGATGTAATTACAGCTACATACAAAGACGACTTTTTCTTTAGTAACAGACTGTCATTATCGGAAGCTCAAGCATGTTTTCTTGTGTTTCCTGAAAGGACCAGTTCATTATCATCTTGGAAAAACCCCACAGGGTTTGTCTTAGGGTATGTCTTCACTACTGGCCGGATCAGCGGGCAGCGATTGATCCAGCAGGGATCAATTTATTGTATCTAGTCTAGATGCGATAAATCGATCCCCGAGCGCTCTCCCGTCAACTCCTGTACGCCAGCACTGCGAGAGGCGCAGGCAGAGTCGACAGGGGAGCAGCAGCAGTCCACTCACCGCGGTGAAGACACCACAGTAATTCGATCTAAGTACGTCGACTTAAGCTACGTTATTCATGTAGCTGAAGTTGCGTAACTTAGATAGATTCCCCCCTGCCCGTGTAGACAAGGCATCAGAAACTGTAGCTGTTATACAGTATGGGCCAGGCTGAGTCAGACCTTTCCGAGGTGTACAAGGGGGTCAGGGGAATGGTCAAAGTGCCAAGGAGCCTTCATCCACCTTGCATCTCTGCACAAATTCTCTCCGAGTTCAAGGACTGCTTGAGGCTAGTGCTGACAGTGGGGGCTACCCTCCCTAAAAAGGATGGGGAAGAGCAAGACCATGGACTTAAACCCATCACAGTGAATTGTATCAGCACAGCAGAGATTTATGATGCCCCCATGGAAAAGGTGTAGTAAGTCTTTTCTGGTCTACATTCTCCTACAGCCACCTGAATCATTGTGAGTACTTCACGACAAGGTTGTGTTTCTCCAAAAAGGGCCATGCCTTAAATGCAGCATAGCCCTAGATGACTTTCCTGACCTCATTAAAATATTCTTCATGATGTCAAAACAATCAGCTGAAATGTCAGAGCATCAGCAGTCAAAATTTTAGAAAATCTCACTTTAAAAAATAGGCGCAGTATTTAATAACTACGCGAGAGCCTCGTGGCTGAGAAAAATCTTGTACACGTGGCCTCGTCCAAAGACCACTGAAATTAACTAAGGCCTGGTCTACACTACGGGGGGGGGGAGGGAGGGTGTCGAACTAAGGTACGCGACTTCAGCTACGCAAATTAATTAATTAAAAGCTACGCGAATAGCGTAGCTGACGTCGAACTACCTTAGTTCGACTGACTTACCCGTCCAGACGCGGCGGGGTCAAACTCCGCGGCTCCAAGGTCGACTCCGCCACCGCTGTTCGCGGTGGTGGAGTTCCGGAGTCGACCGGAGCGCGTGGGGAGTTTGAACTATCGTGTCTTGATTAGACGCGATAGTTCGAACTCCGAGAAGTCGAACTCACTGCGTCGACCCGTGCGGTAAGTATGGACCTACCCTAAAAGACTCCCTGGAGTTTGAATCAGAATCATAGTTCGAGGGGGAAAAATTCTTCTGATATGATACCTGATATACTTGTCTAAGCAGAGCTTTAACACTCTTTGCGATTTCAGTGCATGACGGCAGTAAAATCAGTTAAGGCCAGTAAAAATGTGTGCAGTCATTGCTATCAAGGGCATAGAGAATGAAGCCAATGGAATGCTTCTGAGCAAAACCAATCACTGAATGGCACAGATGATGGGTATTCCACACTACTCATTTTTGTTAATACCCCAGCTGCTAGTTTAAATCTTCTCCAGCTGAGTAGTGATCAAAAGTTCTTTCCATTCTATGGCCATCAGGTGGTCTGAGTGAAATGAGTTAGTGGATTGAGACTCTACTTCCTCGTGCCACAGATAGTATTCATGTGTGGACAATCCCAGCATCAAGGCCATGCATAGTATGACTAGGTAGACTGCATTATCCATTCACCTCTAGAGAGAGTTCCCTTTCTACTATGATTTAGGCATAGTGACAGAAAATATGGTGGCTGTGTGGATAGCTAGAAACACTTTTTAGGAGAATTATATGACTTCATTAAATAGAAAAAATGTGCATTTTAAACAGAAAAGTTGTTCACCCCAGTCTCCATGTAGCTGAACTCCTTGATGTTTTGCACATTGGTCACAGTACCCAATTTAGCCCATTAACTGTAACTAATGAGTGAGGTTGACAACTTAGCCCTCGTTTATGGTCTGTGTTTTCTTTATGTTCAAAGTTTAAATAAATTTAATTTGATGGGGATGGAGGAAACCCTTGAGGCTCTTAGCTGGAACAGCTCAGGAAGAAACTATTTTAAATGGAAATGAAAGAATGCAAGACAAGCATTACCTAAGAGCAAAATATAGAATAACTTAAGAGTCCCAAGTACTGTACTTACCAAATATGGAGAGACAGTTTAAAGGAATCTAAATAATTAACAGTTGTTTAATCAGTAGAATTTTATGAGCACCACAGACTGCACTGGAGGACACCATTCATGTTCTTGTAATGAGTGTGTTATGTTCAAAACAGGAGATGAACCAGGCTTACCAGACAGGCTATAGATGCTGTACCAACAAAATTATCTTCTTCTTCCGGATCACCCGTGAAGAAAAAAAAGTTAATCATATGAAAATCAGCAGCTTGGCAGCTTATTGCCCACATGCATTTAAAGCTACGATGAAGACTTGCTTTTTTAACAGAGTTGAATATAAAGGCAAATAGGAAGAGCACAGAGAAAGGAAACTTTTGGATGAAAAAATTAAGCCACTGTCATGGGAATGTAATTTAAGATCTGGTACCATGATTGTGATAGAGGGTTTTTTTTTTCTTCTGAGGAAGATAGATTAGAAAGAGGAGATGGGATGGGAAGGGAAGAGAAGAGAAAAAACAAGTGATGGCTGGCATAGCATGGCATATCAGATTTCTGGTCCATCTAGTTTGCTCATCTGCATCCAAGTGATGGCCAATACCCGATTCTTCAGAGGAGGGTGATGACCTCTTACAATGCCTTTAGGGCCTCATCCACAGCCCACTGAAGTCAACTGGTGTCTTTCAATTCACTTCAATGGATTTTGGATCAGGTCCCTAGCCGTTTTACAATGCTCTGCATGGGGAAGGGAAATACTTGACCATCACAGTAGTTCATGCTCGTACACCCTACAGCATGACAACCGACTACATTTTTATCAGTATCAAATTGATTTCCCTTGTCACAACCCCCTACATCCTGTACAGTGCATATTGTGTGGTGAACAATAAAATAGAGTAATATTTTGAACTCAGATGTTTCACTAACTCCTTAAAAAAACTGTGTTACCAAAGTTCTCTTTTAGAAACATGAATTTGCCTGTTTCTTTGAATAATCAGTCAAGACAGGATATAGAGACATGCAGAGTTGGAATAACCATGAGGTATCGGGCATTAAACAAAACAAACACACATACTCTTCCCTTGGTCCAATGGAGTCTTCCCTGAGATTTATAAAAGTTCTCATGCCATTGGCCATAATAATAAAAGCAGAATCCTAAGCATTTAAATCAAGAGTCCTCCTGTTGCACATAAGATGTACAATATTTCTGTAAGTGAAATATTCATTGCTTCCTGTTTCTGTTAGTTGTGATGTCTCTGACAGAAGTAGATAGAATAGCAATTCAGGGAGTCTCTAGAAAAAGTATTTATTATTAATAGGATGTATTTGTATTAAGGTAGTGCCTAGAAGCCTCAGTCAAGGACCAGGATCCCATTGTGTTAGGTACTATACAACACAGAACAAAAAGATTGTCCCTGCCCCCAGGAGCTTACAATCTAATTATGATACAAGAGACAACAGATGATGAAGGAATACCAGGAGACAACACTGGTCAGCATGATAGGCAAGGGTTCTCAGCACTTCAGCTATCTGCCAAAGGGGAGTATTGACAGGAGTTTTGAAGGAGGAAAATGGAGCTTTGTGGAGCTCCTCCCAAGAGTGAGGGAAGGATTGGAGAAAACACAAATGTGCTTATTTGAAAATTTAGCACCTGGGGGATGCGGATTGCCATTATTGGCCGACTAGAGACAGGAGTTGGTATCTTGATAGTAAAAAAAGAGATAAGTGCAAGGTTTCTCAAACAGAGGCCGCCGCTTGTGTAGGGAAAGCCCCTGGCAAGCCGGGCTGGTGTGTTTACCTGCTGCATCCGCAGGTCCGGCTGATTGCGGCTCCCACTGGCCGCGAATCGCTGCTCCGAGCCAATGGGAGCTGCTGGAAACGGTGGCCAGTAAGTCCCTCAGCCCGCCATGAAGAGCTTTGATAATGAAGACAAGTCTCTTATGTTTGATGGGAAGCCAGTGGAAGGTTACACTCCTACTAACCCTAGAAAGCTACCTACTTGCCAGATGTTTAATATCTGGGACCTGGTTCCAAGGCTGAAGCTGGCTGCATAAGGACATCAGTTTAGATCAGGGAGAGTTTCTGGCAGCAAGGAAAAGGCCAAGGCTCTTACTAAGTGCTAAATTAATTTTTCCCTACTTATTGCATTCCAAGGCGGAGGGAATCAGACACCTAGGGGTGTGTGGAAGGGGCTCATTCTGTTGAGGGGAGGAGCGATCAGATGTCACTGAAGAGGAACACTGTAGGGGCCAAATCAACAGTCTTTCCATTCACTTCAGTTGTACTTTACATCAGATCCTAAGTGAGGAATGAGAGGCCTAAGGAACTTAAAACAGATCCTCAGCAGAGCTGGGCAAATCTTTTAGCTGAAACTTCTTCCAGCCAAAAAGAAAAAGAAAAAAAATGGCCATTCAATGACACCAAAACATTAAATAAATTCTTGTCAGTTTTGACAAATTGTTCATATTAAAATTTTTTGTTTAGGAATGTCCTTTAATTTAAAAGCTTTAAAAAAGTATTAAAAACCACAAATATTTCCCCCTGACTTCTTGATTTTATGATAATTAAAAAAAAAAGTTTTGGGTCAACCTGAGATATTATATATATATATATATATATAAATATAAAAGGTATTGCCTGTGAACTGAAAAACCAGTGTTTAGCATAGCTTTGTTCTTCAGTGCAGTTTAGGGTTACCTGTAAGAAGCAGGGGACATTAGAAGGAGAGGAAATAAGGAAGAAGGAAGGAAACACTAAAGTTTCACAGAATCACTATCCAGATGTTACCAAGGCCTGGTCTACACTAAGGTGGGGGGTCGAACTAAGGTACGCGACTTCAGCTACGCGAAGTACCTTAGTTCGGGCTACTCACCCGTCCAGACGCCGTGGGAACGAAGCCCGCGACTCCCCCGTCGACTCCGCCACCACTGTTCGTGGTGGTGGAGTTCCGGAGTCGACGGGAGCGTGTCCGGAGTTCGAACTATCGCGTCTAGATTAGACGCGATAGTTCGAACTCCAAGAAGTCGAACGCTGCCCGTCGACCCGGCAGGTAAGTGTAGACCTACCCCAAGTTAAAACAATTCTTAAAGGGCTCACCATAATCAGAAAACCTCTGACTGAAATACAGACACCTAGTTAAATAAGCACTGGTGTCTGTCTCTGAACAAATGGTCTATGGGTTTAGTCCTGTTAAAACACAGTTCAAATTAGTTAAAAATACAAAAATGTGATAACTAACAGGCGTGGAAGATTCAATATACAACAGTGCTTAAAAAAAGCTTAGACCACAGAAGAACAAGCAAAAGAATTATAAGAAAATCCAACTCTATAGCTGCACTTTTCAGATCCTCAGTTTCATTGGATAAGCCTGGGTGATCTTACTATTACCCGTGAGTCCTTTCCAATGATGGCTCACACTCTCTGGAAATCTAATTCACTGTGCCATATGGATGGATGGGTTAATAGTCCAGTCACATTTAGTAGTGATGCTAGAAAGGTCACATCTACCCACACTGGGATGAAGTAAGTTGTTCTCTTTTTATCTTGAGGGAAATTGACATGCACAGCACCTATCCATGTATTTTTATAACTCCCTTCACAATAAAAAGAATGGCCATATAGGGTCAGACCAAAGGTCCATCTCTTCCAGTATCCTGTTTTTCCACAGTGGCCAATGCCAGGTGCCCCAGAGGGGATGAACAGAACAGGTAATCATCAAGTGATCCATCCTCTGTCGCCCATTCCCAGCTTCTGGCAAACAGAGGCTAGGGACACCATCCCTGCCTGTCCTGGTTAATGGCCATTGAATGTATCTAATTCTGCAATTTCACATTTGAGTTCCTTCAGAACTCTTGGGTGAATACCATCTGGTCCTGACTTATTGTTTAGTTTATCAATTTGTTCCCAAACCTCCTCTAATGATATATCAATCTGGGACAGTTCTCCAGATTTGTCACCTAAAAAGAATGGCTCAGGGTTGAGAATCTCCCTCACATCCTCAGCTGTGAAGACCGAAGCAAAGAATTCATTTAGTTTCTCTGCAATGGCCTTAACATCCTTGAGTGCTCGATCGTCCAGTAGCCCCACTGGTTGTTTAGCAGACATCCTGCTTCTGATGTACTTAAATAAATTTTGCTATTCCTTTTTGAGTCTTTTGCTAGCTGTTCTTTAAATTATTGTTTGGCCTTCCTAAATACATTTTTACACTTAATTTGCCAGAGTTTATGCTCCTTTCTATTTTCCTCACTAGGATTTAACTTCCACTTTTTAAAGGATGCCTTTTTGTCTCTCTCTGCTTCTATTACTTTGTTGTTTATCCACGGTGGCACTTTTTTGGTTTTCTTACTATGTTTTTTTTTTTAAATTTGGGGTATACATTTAAATTGAGCCTCTATTATGGTGCCCTTAAAAAGTTTCCATGCATCTTGCAGGGATTTCACTTTTGGTACTGTACCTTTTCATTTCTCTTTAATTAATTTCCTCACTTTTGTGTAGTCCCTCTTTCTGAAATGAAATGCTACCGTGCTGGGCTGCTGTGTCAGGGCCCATTAGAATTGCCAGACTGGATAAGACCTTAAGTCCATCAATAACCAGCACCAGTTGCTTCAGGGGAAGGTGTAAGAATCTTACACTACACTGTTGTGGGTTAATGTGCTTCCCACATTAGGACTCATCCAGGTCTCTAATAGTTAGAGATTATTAAACATTATGCCTCAGGGTTTAAACCAATCTTACCTTAATTAAGGACAATAAATATTTTGTAACTCTAGACATTTTAAATATCTACATACAAATCCAATCCTTTTTCAAATCTTTTAAAATTCTTGGCCTCAATCACTTCCTGTGGCAATGAGTTCCACAGTTTAACTGCATATTGTGGAGAAAGCATATCCTTTTATCAGTTTTGAATTTCCCACAACATAATGTCATTGAATATCCCCTTGCTCTTAGAGTAGGAGACAGGGGTACAGCAGCTCCTGATTCTGCTTTCTCTAGACCATTCATTTTATCATATCCCCTTGTATTTGTCCCCTTTCTAAGGTAAACAATCCTGAGCTTTCCAGTGTCTCTGCATAGATCTTTTTCTGACCCTTGATCATTAGTGTTCTTCTCTGAACCTCTCTAGTTCTGCAGCATGTCCTTGTTCCAGCAGGTTGCTATGGCCCAACCCGAATCCCAGCAGGCAGAGTCTTGGTACCCATCCCCTACAAGTGTACAATGTAACAAAGCAGGAGTGGCAATTTACAGCCAGATTAGGCACCGCAACTCCCTGCTAGTGAGAGAAGCCTCCAAGGAGACAGAACACAGTGCCCACTTGTTAAATATTTTTTATGACAATAGCAGATATACCAGCACAGAATGAAATGATTCAGAGATTTTAAGGCCAGAGGGAATCATTATGATCATCTAGCCTGACCTCCTACATACATAGGAAACAGAATTTCACCCACATCAGGTCCATGACTTCCATCTGGCCCAGAGTCGTTCTTTTAGATAGACATCCAGCTATATGAAAAAAGATCCCTGGAGCTTTGAATAGGGATAATGGGTGTCTATATAGGAACATGGAGGGTATGGAAAATTTTATGAAAAATCCTATCCACATTTTTTCTTTGAGTTATATAAATGGCTAGCCTTTCTGATAAGTTGTCCACTAAATTATCTAGCCAGTTTCAAAGCCCCTATACAGCTTTCAAAGATTTCTGCCTCCCAGTGATAGCTTCCTTATGTATTTCTGTATCCAGCTCTCCTCTTTCAACTAGATTCTATGTGGGGGATAGGGTGAGACAGGCAATGCAAAAGCTGTCTGTTTTTTGTGGGGGGAAGGGGAGAGTATGTCATTATTCCTACAAGACTAGGTTCTAGCTTTAAAACCCATAGAAGATTACAGACCATAAAAAAAAATCCCTCAAGCTTGGAGAAAACCCCCCACATCTCTAGCAAATGAATCTCTTTCCAGACAAAGTCCCTAGAAGGGAGAACCTATCTCACCCTGCAGAGTTCTCGCAAGAAAGAATATTTTTTTAGAATCCAATCCCCCTAAGGCAGAGTGCTTCTAGGGAACACACCTAACTAAAAGCAATTGAAATTAGGGGCCTTTGAGGATCTGAGACCGTCCAGACTAAACCTCTGCTAATTGTCCCTACCTAATGCCCAAAGTGAGGCTTTTATAACCTCAGGCAGAGTGTAATGAGCTCACAGCTGAACGAAGTCCTCTTGTTACTCTACCCCAATTAGGCCAAACAAGATCCTTATAAAACTGGACCCAGTTGGTCTGGCAGGTAAATGGTCAGTGTGCTGTGGTTATTTTAGCTTATGACTGTGTAGAAGGTAGTATATATATGTCTGCCTGCCTGCCTTTTTGTCCCTAGATTTTTATATTATGTTTAGTGACTTGGGGGTTTCAGGGTCAGCTCTGCAAAGGGATTTGGGGGTTGCGGTGCTTTGTATTGTAATGTCTGACCTGTAAGTGATCTGCTACTCAATGGATCCTCGGCTGTAAATTAGCCATTCAGGAGCTTTGTGGATTCTATGAGATGAACTAGGTGCCTATGAAATGGATATACAGAAGCCCTATGATGAGGGGTTATCTGCCTAAATTAACCAGCAGTGAAATGCAGGACATCAGTAGGCAGTGCAGCTTAGTGGACAGAGCACTAGCGTGATATGCTGGAGATCTGGGTTCCATTCCCAGGTCTACCACTGGCCTGCTGGGTAACTTTATTGGGGGAAGGGATAGTTCAGGGGTTTGAGCATTGGCCTGCTAAACCCACAGTTGTGAGTTCTCTCCTTGAGGGGGCTGCTTAGGGATCTGGGGCAAAATCAGTACTTGGTCCTGATAATGAAGGCAGGGTGCTGGATTCAACAACCTTCTAAGGTCCCTTCCAGTTCTAGGAGATAAGACTTTTTTTTTTTTTTAGGGCCCAGATCCCTGCAGAGAGATAGGTACCTTAGGCACCCTCCCCCCCTACAGAGACCTATCTTCTTGAGATTCACAGCTCTGACTCCTCTCCTGGAGTGGACTTAGCCTTTCTTCTGAGAGGGTTAGGCAGCAGCTGAGCAGTGGTGGCTAAATATTGGACATGGGTGCCTTCATCTCTTTCTGAATCTAGTCTAAGGTTACTCTTAGGAGGAGCTGTTTTAATGATTCATAGACTGTAAAGTCAGAAGGGACCATCACAATCATCTAGTCTGACTTTGATTCTATCCTACCCCTTTCTTTCTCCTGCTCCACTGCCTGTGCTTTTCTCTATGTTGTCCCATATGCATGAAATAACATCCTGCCTTTGATATTGTAGGGTCTTGCTCATATCCTTCTTCATGAGTTCCAGGGATTAGCCTACAGCAGACACCACCTCCACCCCAAGGTTAAATAAGGGAAGATGAATTATGGTGGATCAGAATAACTATATGAAAAGGCTGCACCCTGGAGGAAAATAGCTTATTCTAATGAGCCCTATTTTGGACATGGCTGGAATAAGCTATACCTTGATGTAGGTGGAGAAGTAAAAAGAACATTGTATCTGTATTTGGTCCTTCAGAGGCATTCTTTGTATTTAATTTTCTCTTGCAATGAAGCACAAAAGGATTTAAATTGTACACATTTTTTTGCTGGCCTGACAATGTATACACAAAGGAAGGAAGGGAGCAAGTTAGTGGTTCGAGAAGCAGTCTTTGTTCTGTTTCCAGGTCTACCAGTGACTTGGTGAATAGCCATGGGCAAGTTACTTATATCTTTTGAGCCTTGGTTTTCCCTGTCTGTAAAATGACTATTTGTACAGTATCAGGAGTGTGCTGATAGCTTTACAAACATATGAAATGACAATTCCTGCCTTGAAGAGAGCTCAATTAAGATGTAAATAGAATTAACACCCCCTCCCCCCAAAAAAAGAGAGAGAGAATTAATTCCTAGCTTGTGGAGGGGAGTGAAACTTAACTCGTTTGTGTTTGTAAAATGCATTGAGATCTCCAGCTGGAAGTGTCAAGCACTAGCACTGTAGTGACAATTGAATACACACTGGAAAGGGGAATAGCAATCAGGTCACTGGGTTAAACACCTGAAGCTCAGGACAGCTTGTACTTGTTCTTTGCAGCATGCCTTTCCCATGAGCAGCTCACTGCTCTGGCTCTAATCCTGATGATAAGTGTTACTGACTTCAGATGAACACCAGCATATTATAAGGTCTCCATTTCTTGCTCCCATGCTGCAGGGACTGGGTTTTCCTGAGTGTGCTTGCTGTGGACTTACATATATGTCTCTCCATTTCTGCAATGGTGCCCACTGATATTTGAGAACAGGCAGTAATTAGCACAGGTCACTTCACTGCAAGCCAGTTTGTAGCTCTAGGGTGCTGCAGAAAGATTCTTTCCCTGTTGCATGTGGCCTTGCCCTGGTGAGCACTAATGAATGCGTTCAGATTTCCTCCCTGTCTTTCTGAAGATTTCAGCTGCTAGTATTTCTGAGTCAGACCTGGCTGGTAACACTTTACTCCCATTAGCCATTTAGTGGATGCAGTAAGGGATATAATCTCCTGGGAAGATTCCCTGCAGGCACCTGACTAGATTTTGGAGCCATCAAAAATTCCTCCCTGCAAACAATCTATTGTTGTTGTTTGCAGTGCTGTAGCTGTGTTGGTCCCAGGATGTTAGAGACACAAGGTGGGTGAGGGAATATTTTTCAGTGGACCAGCTTCTGTTGGTGAGCGAGACAAGCCTTTGAGCTACACTACTCGAAGGAAAACTTTGTGTAATTCAAAAGCTTGTTTCTCTAACAGAAGTCTGTCCAGTAAAAGATATTCCCTCATCCACCTTGTCTTGCCATTAATGATGATTATTTTATGATTACAGCATCATCCAGAGAACCCAATCAAGCACTAGACTAAACGGTGCTAGGTACCACTCAGACACTGCCCCAAAGAGGTTACACAACCTAAACTAGGACAAGATGACAACAACAAGTGGATGTAACACACTAAAGGAAGGGAGGAGGAATACAAGTGCAACAGGCACAAAGCACAACCCTTCTTAAGCCCAGTGACTGCTGATAAAGCCTCTAGAGGGGTGCACACAGTTTCTTCTTTAAAGCACAACAAAGAAGTCCAGCCACTCAGAGTTACCCTATGCTTCAGTTTTCCCCAAAGAGGCTCCAACAATCTCTTTCAATGAACCAGCACCATGAAAGTGACGTCGTAATGATATTAGCACTTAAATGTGCCTCCTAGTTATATGGCTTGCCCAAGGATATCAAAATACCTTACAAAATTTTAAATAACAAAGCCACACAACTTTGCTGTGAGATATGGACGTGTTATGATTATTATATCCATTGGTAAATGGAGTATGAGAGAGATGATTTCTTGGCCTTCGAGTAAGTCAGTACTAAGGGGCCTCGTGGTTAGAACTAGCCTGGGGTGTGGGAGACCCAGGTGACTTCCTGGGGTAAGTCACTTAATCTCTCTGTGCCTCAGTTCCCCTTCTGTGAAATGGGAGTATAGCATTGCCTTTACTCGCAGGGGTTTGGAGCGCATAAAAACCTTGTAGATTGTGAGGGTGCTCCACCACCATGGTAATAGGGGGTCAGAGCTAATGGCAATGCCTGGAATAGAACCCAGGAGTCTGATGCCCTAGTCAGCTGTGCTAGTCAACTCAGTTTCCCTTTGCTCATTTGATAATTCTGGCGTCTTCGCTTACTGCGTGCAGTCCATCCGGTTTTCTCATTAAAGCTCAAGGGCCTAGATTGTGGAAGTGACTGAACTGCATTTACTGTTACTCAAGAGAGGATGGCGCAAATGTGGCTTTAAACCATATTTACACCCTGCCCCCCAGCCAAAATTTAGGGCAGCTCTGTGCCAGGCTGGTGCCCAATGCAAAGTACTGTAATGTCAGCTGCACTCCAGGGATCACTTGGATATATCAGTGCTCAGGACGTGCATCCTTCTCCCCAACTTTGTTTCCTGTCCTGAGAGCCAAGAGGCAGAGGGACCTTTAGGGCAGCTCCCAAACTATGACAGGATACCCCTAGGGAGGGGGCATCTTCTACTGGCTGGTTTAACTGGTTTTATAGATGCTGTGGACCATCAAAATGGCACAAAGTGGCCTAATAGATTCCACAATTGGGCTCCTGGAGTGTAGGCAAAAACTGTGCTGGTGGATTCACAAACGTTTTTGTTTGTTTGTTTTTTGTTTGCCTTTTGAATAGGGCCTGCAGGAGAGCCCACCCCTTAGTAACCTGAGCACAAATTGCACATCACGTAATGCTATAATCACCTCCAATAAAATAAAAATGCCATCCTTTTCTATTTTCTTCCCCTTCCCTTTTTTTCCTCTCGAGTGAATGGCGTCATCTCTGCCGGAGCAGAGCGATGGAAAGAATGACAGATGTCGGAGAATCATCTGCATTTAGCGGAGGCCAATTTTCACCTGGGCAACGTACGGCACGAATGCTCGTGATGTGTCCAATTGTCATTGGAGTTGATTTGTAAATGTACAAATCACTGCCATTTTGCTGCACGGCTGTCAGGGAAAGGACTGATCTGAGCCCTGGCTGTTTCTGTCGTTGTCGCTGAAGGTGAAATTGCTCCTTTTTCTTTGCCTCATGAACTGTCAGGAGGCAGGTACAGTTGCTAACCCTCATCAGACAGAGAGAGTAATGGCACCTGCTCCACACATCCAACAGTCTTTAGACACACACACACATATGCAATCATTCCATCAAACTCTGTCACTCAGTCAAATGACCATTTCTCTTGGGTGCATTTTTATAAAACAAGGAGCCGGTTAAACAGTCTTTACTGTGGCTCAGATCTTCCTTTCTCCCTCCTGAGTGACACCCAGTGTCTCTTCATCACCTCCCTTAGTTGTGGGGAGTTGTTGGCTTTTTCACCCAGCTCTGAGGTTGTGACGTTCCGTTCACTCCCATGGAGGCAGGGCATATGGTAGGCACCAGATACCATCATGGTCCTATTCAGAAGCAGCCCCAATTCTCCCAAGAAACAGCTCTTGAGACTTCAGCACCATCTATTCTGAACCTTACTCTTGTGGCTATGCTCTCTACACAACATTAAGGATATCATGTGTCTCATATACACATGCAAGACTTAACTATATACACATGCTGCTATTCTATTAGGTTCTGGTTGTTGTGTATTTGGTTGTCATGGGTTTTGTTACTATGGCAACTGAGTTAGACTAGTAAGGGATAGCTCAGCCGGTTTCAACCGGCTGAGTGAGCTCTCTGTTCCTGTAAATAAAATGGAGGTTTTGGTTAGCTGTCTGCTCTCTGGCCTCAAGTGATTGCTTCCTACACCGGCTGCCCCAAGGATATAACACTGGTGACTTCTGCAATACAAGAGAAGGAGTCCCACGCAAGGGCTTCTCAACTATTTCAATAGGCTACTAACCAATTCCCATCCACAAACCTTACCCTCAAACCTGGGCCTCAGACCTGAAACCCAAACCTAGCCCTTATCAAGATTTCAACATCAAATCCTCAGCCTGTCTCTAATTATAAAACAATTTAATGTGAGTCTAATAAGCTTGGTTCTAACTCACTAATAGAAGAAGCTCGAATCTTGACCTTCAGCTACAATCTCAATTACAAGACAGTTTCCTCCCCCTCATCTTTCAACTGTCAAGTATTTGCAAGTCTCTGTGCTGACATTTGCCAGTAATCAGATTTGATCTCTCTTCTTTCAGGTTATATGAAGCAATTGGGTCAGAGTCCTTCTTAAATAAGAGTATTTGTTACATAGATAGTTTCACAAGACAGATACACTCACATTTCTACACAGCTCCAGTTCCAGCTTTGCCTGACTTGTTTACCAGGAACTATGCCCCGTTTTGAAATTCAATATAGTGCACAGAGACATTTAGAGGTTGAATTATATATTGCAAGTCAATATGTCATTGCTCCTCTGTAACTGATATCTGCTCCCTTCAAAAGCTGATACATCTCTAGTAGCTATTAAACAAATAAACATTATGTATCCCTGTAGTCTGGTGGGTCTGTCCACCAGCTTGGGGATAAAACACTCAGCCACACCCAACTCTGTGTGGCAGAAGAATAAAAGAGCTTGCAGGCTAAAACAAACACAAGAAATATGGAAAAGTAACTGAACTGATAGTCCTGGCCTGGCCTGATACTGCAGGGTCCTGTGCCCTTCCAGTAGCTCAAGGCTCATGGAGAACCACAGGGCCAGCCAGTGAGAGGGGCGGCAGCAATGGTGACTGCTGGTACTCAGGGAAGTGTTTGTCTCTCTTAGCTCGCCCTGTCTTACAGAGCAACAGACGTTTTGCAGCATGAGCTTTCGTGGGTGAATACCCACTTCTTCAGATGCAAGAAGTGGGTATTCACCCACGAAAGCTCATGCTGCAAAACGTCTGTTAGTCTATAAGGTGCCACAGGATTCTTTGCTGCTTTTACAGATCCAGACTAACACGGCTATCCCTCTGATACCTGTCTTACAGTGCTGGGTCCTTAGTTCTATCATCCAGCTGGGAACCAGAGCCAAACAATAGCTGCTGTTTAGCCTGATCAGCTGATTCCTGATGCCTGTGTGCCAGACTTCTCCTTAGACAAGGGCGGGCTGGTCCCTGTCTCTACAGACCCTTGGCAGAGCAGAGCTACAATCCCCAAGCCTTCCATTGTCACTGCCTGACATTAAAATGCATTGGCTGCTCTGATCCAAATGGGACCACCGTGCAGAGGGACTTAGGTCCATCGCTGCGTTAGATAGATGGGGTGGAAAAGAGATGAAGTGTGTTCAGGAGGCACAATTGCTCTCACCCCAGGAGCTGGGAAAGCGAATTTACCTCTGCTGTATCAACAACCATTTCAGTGAGGCTTATTGTTACCATTCTCTGTGCTTATCTTTTGCTGAGAATCACATGCAAGAAGTCTTCCCTTGATCATTTCTTTCTTGGAAGGGGCATTGAGACTGCTTTGTCTTCCGTGTGCATCCATTCCAGGACTTCACTGGCAGAGCTGAGTCTATAAGGCCTATTGTAGCCGCCAAACCTCACACACAGTAGTTTATGGGGGATTTTTTAATCCTGGGATGGGAACTGTAGTTTTTGTGAAAGGATTAACTTGATCTGAGCTGCCCGGTCACTAGCATTCATAAGTGTGGTGTAACTATGAATGGCATGAGTCTACCCCCCTCCTCCCCACTCACAAAGTGGGACTGGAAATTTGAAAGGGAACACAACACCATCTCTTATTGTGGATATTTGCAGATACCAAACGCTGCCCCCACTGCTTATTGTTAACATAGACTCATAGACTTTAAGGTCAGAAGGGACCATTATGATCATCTAGTCTGTCCTCCTGCACAATGCAGGCCACAAAATCTCACCCACCCGCTCCTGTAACAAACCCCTAACCTATGTCTGAGTTATTGAAGTCCTCAAATTGTGGTTTGAAGACCTCAAGCTGCGGAGAATCTTCCAGCAAGTGACCCATGCCCCATGCTGCAGGGGAAGGTGAAAAACCTCCAGAGCCTCTGCCAATCTGCCCTGGAGGAAAATTCCTTCCCGACCCCAAATATGGCGATCAGCTAAACCCTGAGCATGTGGGCAAGACTCACCAGCCAGCAACCAGGAAAGAATTATCTGTAGTAACATGCAGGGTTGTTTTAGCCACATCGATCCCAGGATATTAGAGAGACAAGGTGGGTAAGGTAATATCATTATTGGACCAATTTCTGTTAGTGAGAGAGAGACAAGCTTTCAAGCCATAAAGAGCTCTTCTTCAAGTCTGGGAAAGAGTATCACCGCTAAATACAAGGTCGAACAGATAGTTTAGCATAAATAGTTAGCACATATTCCAAGGGACCATTCAAGATGGAGTGGCCCGTCAACACCCCTGTAGTCATAGGAGAAAAAGGAGGGCAGGGGTCACAGATTGTTGTAATAAGCCACAAATCTAGTGTCTTTATCAAGATACTTGATTTTTAGTGTCTAGCAAAGATATGAATATAAGCTTCCAGGCTCATCTTTTGAAATTGTTGTGCAGGTTTCTTTTGAGGATGAGGACTGATAGGTCAGCTAGAGAGTGATGACTTTGTGAAAAGAGTTTAGTCACAGGGGATGGGGTGTTTTTGTCTTCTATCATTTTCCTGTGGGAGTTCATTTGATAGCATAGAGATTCTCTGGTTTCACCCACATAGTTGTTATTGGGGCATTTAGTGCACTGGATGAGGTACACCACATGTTGTGATAGGCCTGGGTAGGACCCATGGATCTTGAAAGGTGTGTTCTGGGGGCTGTTGATCATTATAGCAGCAGAGATGCGGTTTTGCATCTGTTGTGCTGGCAGGGTCTGGTGCCCCTTTGAGTTGGTATGTTCTGGTCTGTGGGGAGCTTGCTTCTGATGATGAGCTTGGCAGTTATTTGAAGACCAGAAGAAGGGGTTCAGGAAAGATTTCTTTCAGGATGGGGTCCCCACTGAGTATGACCGGTAGTTGTTTGATGATACTCTGTAAGGGTTACAGTGTGTGGTGGTAGGTGACAAGTAGGAGTGTAGGGTTGGAGAGGGTTTTATTTCTGTATTGAAACAAGTTCTCGCTGGGTATTTGGGCGGCCCATTGTTAGCACACAAGATTAGTGCTTCATCGCCTTTGCTAATGAGGTGATAAATTTGGCACTTGCTGGAAGGTGCTGGAAATGGCAGAGCACAGCACTTTCTAAGACAGGGGTCAGCAACCTTTGGCCCGTTGCCCACCAGGGAAAGCCCGTGGCGGGCCGGGCTGCTTTGTTACCTGCAGTGTCCGCAGTTCGGCTGATTGCAGCTCCCACTGGCTGCAATTTGCTGCCCCAGGCTAATGGGGGCTGCGGGAAGTGGTGTGGGCTGAGGGATGTGCTGGCCGTCCTTCCTGAAGCCCCCATTTGTTTGGGATGGTGAACCACAGCCAGTGGAAGCTGCGATCGGCTGAACCTGCGGACACTGCAGGTAAACAAACCAGCCCAGCACGCCAGCGGCTTTCCCTGGCAGGCCCTGGGCCAAAGGTTGCCGATCCCTGTTCTAAGACATGGGAATGTGAGTCTTCAGCAACTGTTCAGTGTCAAGATGACGCTGAGGCAGAGTAGCAAGTGAGGTTAATTATAAATGGTTATGTAAGTATAACATGTGACCTATTAGCTACATGGACTGAATGAAACCCGGATGCCAAATGCTGCATGTGCTATTAAGAAAGGATTGTTTACTTCCCAGAAGCAATCCCCATAGTGAAAGAAAAGTAAAATTAATTATAATGGAAACCGATATTGTACAACTGGGAATGTGCATTGGGGTTGTGAGTACCTAGATAATAAAATATCTACACATATCTGGCACTGTTCTGTGTAATTACTGCTATGTCCTTGCTGATCTTGTTATCCCAAACATCAACAATAACATCCACCACCTTATTTCGTAGCTGAGATCAACAGATGATCAAGGGAAACCCGTGGCAATGAAGAGCACTAAAGAAAATTGAGCAAAACCAGTCTCAGCTGAACGTTGCGGGATGATGAATGGAAAGTCATTTTGTTTGAAGGGGATGCTGAGATGGCGATTTGTGGGGGGAAAACATTGTTTGTACTGGTCCTCAGCATCAACAGATTTGGATCAACTGCTGCTGTTAGCTCTCCACTACCTCGCCATGAGATTACATGAGCAAAGTAGGGATGACATGAGCATTTGTAGGAGGGCAATACAAACAGAGACACCATTTCCTTTAATTTGTATATCTGTGTTCAGCAGGTGTGTGGCTCATTGTCTCAGAAACCAGCAGCAATTCGTCAGGAAGCAACTGTGTTCTTCTCATTAAGTAACCAGTGACAGGGAGCTTGTAGGCACTGAATCCACATTTAGCGATTTCTTTGTTTGCTGAGTTTTTTACCCAACAAGGTTAGATGAATGTAAAGCTCTTGTTTAAATGAAGCCACTGTACATGCTGGCGTTCTAATCAGCTATGTGAGCATCTCTTGTTTTCCAGCGGATCACCTTTTGTGTCTGACTTTCTGTTATTTGCTTAAATTGTTAAAAGAGAAGGTACAAAATGAATGTTCCCTCTCCCATCTACTGATCTGGATAATTGGGAAAGTGACAATCTATAAATGGATGCAGGGTGATAGAGTGCATGACCCCGAAACCAAAGAACATTATAAAATGACGGATACTTAGAATACTTTGATATCTGGAACAAAGAATGCAAGCAAGGAAATAATTAACCTGCAACTTTTGCTATTCCTGGAGGTCATCAAGTCAAATATTGTGGTGGTATTTTTATAAAAAGACTGAATAGCATTTATAATTATGCAATCTCAGATGAGAGCCCTCAGATATCAGCGTTTGGAGGGGAAGGTTCTGACTATAGTGGTCTTGAAGGAAATTAGCCTGCCTGTAGAATACAGTGCTTGTGTGCTCGCTGTGTCTCTGGCTTTCTTCTGTACAGTTAATGACCCCTGCAATGAGCAAAACCTGCACCCTGACATGTTTAAGCTTGGGTGTCTGCAGTTTGGCGCCTAAACCCATATTTGGATACCTGAGTACAAACAGCCTGAGAGTGACCTGTTCTTTGCACCTCTGAAAATCTGGCCACCAAGTCTGTAAATTTAGGACTTTTTCTTGCCCATCCCTCTCCCTCAGTTTAAAACTGTTCTCCCTAAATGGAAAGGGGGGGGGGGGCATTTTTTGTCTCCTGGAATTCCAGAACTTTCAATCTGTCGCAATCTGCCGTGATCTTTTGTCTCTGTTAGGGCAAATTCTGACATCTTCCTGTTCCCCTTCTGTCCATCAGGACACTTTCAAGGACAAATAATGCAACCTTGATATGTTCATAATGTACAAGTCATAGGCTGCGAGTGTCCCCGGTGCTTGGTGCTCGCTAAGCACCAAGGATAACAGTTTAACAGCCTGATCCAAAGCTTGTTGAAATCAATGCAAAAACTCTCATTGACTTCACTGGGCTTTGTTCAGGCCTTTAAAAGAAAAGCAGGAAGAGGAATAAAAAACAGTCAAAATATATATTATGAGCCAAAAAAAACTACGTGGAAAAAATGCTATTAAGGGTACAACGTCAAGCACTTGAAAGTTAGGAAAAGCCAGAATTAAGATGCACAACTTGAATTTGTCCTCCGCCCTTGTGTATATGCATTATGAAACAGTCTAATTACTTGATCACACACTAGTTTTTTCCACCCCTGACTTTTTCAGTGCACAGGAGGGACTGCTCTGGGGATGAATCAGGGTTGTGTTGTAAAGGCAGCTGTTGCTTGTAGGACCCTGTGATGCTCTGTACCTCAGGGGAACACCCAGCACCCCCATGTTGATCCCCATAAAATGATTGTGTGGTATCCAATGCAAAGTTCGATATGTCAGATGTTTTCAGAAGGCTCATGATGTACTGAGCATTGTTGTTATAGGTTGTAATTTCATGTATATAATTATGAGGCTGAAAATGTATTCTCGTGGCTTAAAGCAGGCCCAGACAAAATCTCTCCAAGAGCAGAGAGGCGGTTCACACCTCATCAGGACAGGTATGGGACAAACCAAGCCCAGCCTCACAGGAACAAAGGACACTGGCCTAGGCAGCAACAAAAGAATCTGTTAGACCCTCGAGTGAGTCACCTCCCCTTCCTATGGTCAGTTTGGGACTGTGATGAGGTAGTGCTCACCTGACCCTGAAACAGGGGGGCAAAGCCAAGAGGGAAGAAAGAACATGATAAAAGGGAGAGACGTTTGCCATGTTCTTCCTCTCTCTTCCACCTCCATCTACAAACTCCACCACAACTGAAGCGCTGATTAAAGGGGAGAGCCTGGCTGAAGAGCAGCCAGCCAGCCTGTGGTGAGAAGCATCTATGTTTGTAAGGACACTGAAAGTGTTACGATCAGCTTAGAATTCATTTTGCTTTTATTTCATTTGACCAGATCTGACTTGTTCTGTTTGACTTATAATCACTTAAAGTCTGTCTTTATAGTTAATACATTTGTTTGTTTATTCTACCTGAAGCAGTGCATTTGGTTTGCAGCATGTTAGAGGCTCCCCTTAGGATAACAAGCCTGATGCATATCAATTTCTTTGTTAAATTGATGAACTCATATAAGCTTGCAGCGTCCAGTGGGCATAACTGGACACTGCAAGATGGAGGTTCCTAGGGTTGTGTCTAGGACTGGAGATATTGGCTATTGTCATTCGGTTGCAAGTAGCTGGGAGCAGCTTACATGCCAGAGGCTGTGTGTGAAGAGCCCAGGAGCGGGGTTTCGCACAGCAGAGCAGGGTAAGGCTGGCTCCCAGAGTCAAGGATTGGAGTGACCTAGCAGATCACTGTTCCAGATACCACCAGAGGGGAACGTCACGGACCCTTGCCTCATTTTTTTGCACAAGTTGGAAGGTGTGTAGTTAACAGCTGCAAATGGGAGCTGTGCATTGAGCAGACGAAGTGTGCACTGAATGAAGCAGGGGTCAGAGGACTGTGAGTGCTCAGCACTTCTGAAAACCAGATCCCAGAAATATCAAGTTGGGCACTCTCAAACTGCCGAATGCACAATTAGTGACCACCAGTGAAAGGATTAAGGGAGTCCCCCAGCATCATGTAGGACTCTGTGGCATAGGCAGGGCCAGGAGCCAATTCTCTACCTTAACCATAAGGCTCAGTCCTCTTGATCAAAAGGTGTGTTGTAGGAGACAAGAGCAAATTCATATTTAAGGCCTGATCTTGGATTTACTAGAGAAAAGATGGTCCAATAATTAGAGTGCTAGCCTACGAGTTGGGAGAGCTGGGATATGTCACTGCCATCCACAGACTTCTTGTATGACCTTGGGCAAGTCACTTAGCTTCCCTGTGCCTCAGTTCCCCATCTGTACAATGGGGATAATGGCGCAGCCCTACCTCATCGGGGTGTTGTGAGGATAAATACAGTAGGGATCATGAGGTGCTCAGGTACTATGGTGATGGGTGCGATAAAAGTACCTTAGTTAGACACTGGCGTGGATGCCTGAGATTCTAGGGTGTCCTGTTGAGTTTAAATGGACTCTGCATGCAGGCAGGGATTCTAATACAGACTAAAAGCCTTAGGCAGCAGTAACCCCACTAACATGGCTGTAGGAAGGATGGAACAGTATGCCAATAACTTCACTTACCCGCATCCGAGGTCTTCAAAATGCTTCACAGCCTCCCATTAATTAAAACCCACAAAACACCTTAGGAAATGAGTGAGGTTAACAGATTTGTCCAAGTTAACTTGCAAATCAGTGGAAGAGCTGGGAGCAGAACAAAGTCCTCTCTCTCTCTGCAGCTGGATCTGAACATCAGACAACAAAGGCCTGTTAACATCCACAACTTATAGGAAGAGATCACCGCTTTGTGAGGGGTTAGCAGTTTACTTTTATTACTGGTATGGAGTACGGTCCTGCCCAGATGCCCCAGCCGAGATTGGGGCTCCATTGTGCTAGGCACTGTATGCATACATGGGTAGGTACTGTCCCTTCTCCCAAAAGGCTTGCAATCAAAGTAGACAAGACAAACAAAAAGTGGGAGGAAAACAGAGGGAGAGAGAAGTGACTTGGCCAGGGTCACACAGGAAATCAGTAGTAGAGCCAAAAATAAAACACACTGATCCTGATGACTTATTTAGTACCATCCACCAGCGCCCACTGTCTTCCAATGCTTCAAGCAACATATGTTCCTCTCCTCTGGTCCCATTCAGTGATAAAAAGAATAGGAGCTTGACAATGCAACTGCCTCTATCTGTCGCATGGTGTGAATGCAGGAGCAGGGATTAATGCTGGGAAAGGAGCTTGTTGCTATTTTACTTGCCCTGGCCTGGTTTCCTGGTCGCTGCTGGCATTCCGGACTCACAGGAGGCGTGATGGGGGCCAACAGGATGCTATTCTTGATTATCTTAGCTGAATAACCTTTCTGGCCATCAGCTGTAGCTCAAATAAGACTGGCTCTCTCTAGAGAGAGCCAATCACTGATATGTTTGGATACTTTGTAAATGTGCTGTCTGTAGCACCTGTCAGTGATAGCTTTAGAACAACTCTGCTGTTGAGTTGTTCAAATTATCTGTGGTTCAGTGTGATTTTTTTTTTTTTTTACTGCCATCACTTTGCTGTTTTTCTCAAGAGGCTTTTCAAATGTTGTATCTTTCCCAGTCTTTAGCAAGCTAGTTTTTTTGTTAGAGCTAGCTATAAAATCAGTAATCTCTAGTGGGGAATGCAGCACATGTATATTTCACTTACAAGAAATACCAAATGAAAGGCACTCACACCTCTGCTTCTCTGCAGCTAGACTCATTTACTGTTGAGCATCCTTGGCATTTGGATAATGAAACAAAACATGTATATCTTGGTGTATCCATCACAAAAAGAATGATATAAACAGATTCCCAAGGTCTGCAAGGAAAAGGCCAGACGATTTTTTAGGGTGTGTGTATACCCTAGTTTATCCAGTGTAAGCCACACGGGTGCATACAACTTTTTATGTTGGGTGAAGTGCACCCCTGCTGAAGTTTCATGCCAGTACAGTTATATTGGAAAAGCTACCTCGGTGCAAAATGCTCACTATAAATAAGACCTTTTACTCTTGAATTATCACCTAAAACCGCACATCTCTCTTGGTCAAGAACCAAACTCTACAAGACTTTCACTGACAATTTTTAACCCTGTCACTCTACACTGACGTTAAAAGTAGCGAAGGATCTGAACCGACACCCCCATACTCTGAGGGGAGGTGTTTGAAATCTGAACCCAGATCCACATTTTGCATATTTCCCATTTTAAAAATGAGCTAGTCGGTAACCTTAGATCCAAACACCTCTTAGAGTCGTCAAGATCTGGATCCGGATCTGAATGTTGGAACCTGAGCCCCAGTTAAGAGACAATGTAAAATTGCACGATTGGCTTTTAAACAACTAAGTCTTACCAGCACCTTCATTTATCTAATTAAACAAAGATTGTCCTCAATCATACTGGCAATGAATTTAGAGTTGCTGACCTTGTTTTTCTCACCTTTGCACCACACAGTATCATGCCTCCTGAGGAGAAGCGGGGCCTGTCTTCCCAGGCAGAACCAGAGCAGGTCTGGGACCTGATCCCTGTGGTATGCTCAGGAAGAGTTAATCTTCTGCAGGGTCTTTGAACAGTGTGGCCAGATGCAGCCCCTGCACGGCACATGACATAAAATGTAGTAACGCCGTGGGAGAGCTGTGGTGCTATTTTTGCTCACAGGCTCTGACATGCTTTGTATGCTATGGCAGCATGTGACATCATCGTGAGACTGTTCTGTGGGACTAGTCTCCCTGCAGTCTAGAGGTGAAATCATGGCCCTGTTGAAGTCAATGGCCACCCATCAATGGGAATCACACCAGTGATTTCAATGAGAACTAGTGCAGGCCCTTAGAAGTGTATGCGGGGCGGGGTTCAAAATGGAGCATGCAATCCAAGGGGGCGGGGGTGCCTTGTGTTTGGTCATGAGATGTATTGTTCTTGTGACTCTAGGCCTAGTCAAATGATCTGTACCGGAAATTGACTGGTAGAATTAATAATGAAGTAACATCCTCTAGGGCATGGAAGGAAACTGGCAGAATGAGAAGGTGAGGGAGGAACCAGTTACACACCACAGAACGCGATAAGTGAAGTGAAATTTTTTGGCATATTTTCCCCCTGGATCATTCCCTCTGTTGAAGTAGCCTTGGGGTAATTCTGCCCTGTGAAACAGCTCTGAGATCTGTCCTTAGCTGCAGGACTTGACTGAGTATTTGTTTATCGACACATCAGCGAGTCCCCATGCAAAGAAGCCAATTTTAACTCCGCACGTCTGAGCGCGCATGCCAGTGTGGCTCGCTGTGGGTGAAATTCGCTCCATTCAAAAAGACGGCACAAGAGCTGCACACCACTTAAGTCCCACATAAATCCTCCAAATAGGAGTTAGGTGGGATTTGCATCGGCTTTGTGCTAGGCCCCCCCTGCGCAGCGGTGAAGTTCACGCTGTAAGAGCTATACTCATCTAATCAGGGACCACAAATAACCCCACTTGAATTATGTGACCAATTGCTACTCACCAGCACAGCTTGAATTTTGAATCTCTAATACTTGCCGCAGACTGTTCAGAAAGAGAACAAAACCTGTGAGAAAACACACTAGTAAGGAAATCACAGTTTTCTCATCAGCTCTCCAGGCCTGAAACAAAATCCAATGAAGTCAATGGGTGTCTTTCCTTTGAGTTAATGGGTTCTGGATCAGGCTTTCCATCGCACAAAAAAGAAGGCTAAAACTTCCAATCAATAGGCGGCTCGTGATTCACTCTGCTCTACAGATTTTGAAGATAAAGACAAGAAAAGAGACTTTTTAGGAGGCTGAAAGTTGTTGGAATGTAGAAATATTGTTGTCCTCCTAATGGTCAACTGTGAAATGTCTCCTTCTAACTCAATATCTCTTTTCACTGAGTGTTTTGGGGTCAGTATTCCTGATTTTAGGGATGCAGATGAGCGTTTACTCCTTTTAGCTTCTGAGATCCCACTGTGTACAGATTATCATTAGCCAGGCCACCCTCTCCCCATTCAAGTCCCCAGAAGACTCACTTGTACTACTGTGCTCACAAGAGTCGAGTCAACAAAGATGTGTAACGAGCTACTCCACTGTGCTATGCACATACACATGGTGAGCAATTTATGTGGGACTTCAGTGACACACAGGTCTCGTGCTGGCTTTTTGAACGCGGTGAATTTCATCAAGAGTGAGCAGTGCTGGTGTGAGTGCTCAGACGTGCAGAGTTAAAATTGGCTTCTTTGCCTGGGGACTCACTGATGTGAATTTGCAATTCATTTGTAGTGAGAAATGTGGGAGTAAACTCGGCTACTCCAATATCTGCTAAAAAGGAATATTAGCCCAACCGAACGAAATCCACTTAAAAATTCAAACAAATTCTCACTCAAACTAGTTTGTGGAATTGGACCTAGTCTGTAATTTATACAGGAAAATGGCAAAGGGGGCAGATAACAGTTTCAGAATAAAATTGTGTGATGGCATAAATATTACAAGAATTCTGGAAAGCTTCCATTACCAAATCGTTTCCCCACCCTTTCCTGTCTGGTCTACATAGGGTGTTACCCAGGAACTTCAGTGGGCTTTGGGTATCTTCCCATGGACTACAATGCAATTTGGATCAGATGGCGGGTATGAGAGATTTTATGGCAGGCCAGCACGTGCAGATTTCAGTTGCAGCCTCATATTGCTACCATAATACAAATAAATGAATACATAATAGTAATAATTCACCCTGGTTTTGTTGTTTTCCCTAGGAAACCCAGGCATGGATCAGGGCACCACTGTGCCATGTGGAAAAACAAAAAGACAAAGAGCGTACAATCAAAGTATAAGACATGAGACAACAAATGGATACAGAGAGACCAATGAGGCAGTACAAAGAAGCAGGGCCACCCAGAGGAGTCGGGGGGCCTGGGGCACAGCAAGGGGAGCTGCAGCACTTGTACTCACCTGACGGTGGTCTGGGTCTTTGGTGGCATTTCGGTGGCAGGGGGCCCTTCAGTCGCTCCACGTCTTCGGCAGCACTGAAGGACCCCCACCGCCGAAGACCTGCACTGCCTTGGGGCCAGGGCTCGCGGGGCCCCTGCAGGACCCGGGGCAAATTGCCCCACTTGCCCCCACCTCTGGGCAGCCCCGCAAAGAAGCGATGAGACAGCATGATGGACAGTGGTCTCTGCACACCAGCAGCCTAACTCCCATCAAGTTTTGTACAGGCTGCCTGGGAAAGGAGGGTTTTGAAGGAGGAAAAGGAGTTGGTTTGTGATTGTTTACAGGGAGCTGCTCCCAAGCATGAGGGGCAGCAGGGGAGAAAGCACACTGATGTATAGGTGAAGCAACTGCATGCAAGTGGATAGCGCTACTCCAGGTTTACACAGGTGAAACTCAGGGCAGAATTTGGTCCTGTATTTCACCTATTTGCCCTTGGTATTAATACTCACATCTACCGATCCGTTCAGATGTATGAAAGAGAGAAAAAGAAGAAAGCAAATGTGGTGGCGTTTTAAATAGAGCCAGTACCATTCCACCATGGGCTCCGCCTGAGTGGTGCTGATGTATCAGAAATACCCCAGGGCTTGTTTAATAAACTGATTAAATAATCACATTAAGGGATATCATTTCAAGGCAGGAGGCCTTTCATTCAGAGGGCTGTAGCTTCTCAACGTGTTTTAGAGAATTCACAAGGCATTAGAGTTAATGGGAGATCTGTGCCGAAAGCCCTGTCCATCAAGATGTGGATGAGCCCCTAAGTGGAGAATGATTAGTACTTTATTAGACTTTATCAACTCCAATTATGTTTTTGAAAATACTTCAATGAACAACGTTTGAAATACTGGGGCTAGTGATCTAGGTATTAATCTGGTACTCAAAGGCTGGAACATGTATACAGATGCTGGCTGATCAACCAGAAGTCCTGGCTGTTGGCTGTTTCAGTAGCTAATGGTATGGAATGGTTGGAATGGAATGGTATGGAATGGAATGGTTGGAACAGAATGGAATTTGCCTAACTGGTGAATTCCCCACCAAAAGACAGGGTGGTGACAGGTATATCAGAAACAGAAACCTTAGATAAAATAGATAAGATATAAGCTCGCTAGCAGAAAACTGTTTACTACTATTGACTAGTCTGGAATTTGAGGAAGAGCTATTCAAAGACACTTAGGGGGCTTTGCATGCCCAAGTCTCATTAATTTTAATAGTGATTGGGTATCCAAAGCCCCTAGGTGATTTGAATATCTCATCCTGAAAGCCCAACAGGGAAACTAGATCTGGATCATTCCTTCCAAAGCTATAATTTGTTTGCATCTTAGACACTTAAGGAATGGTTTTTTTTCCCCATTAGCTTTTTGATGCAAGAAGGCAGAACTTGACACTCATACAAAATGCATGTAGCACTAAAGCATTGTGATATGTGCAAAGATATTTTCTGAGCAAGGGGAAGAAAGAGAGAGTTTACTTTCTGGAATATACCTTACTGTGGTGAAGACAGTCCTCTACTTCACTGCAAAATTTCTCAATTGATCATTGCCCATTTATAAGTAAAGATAGTAACAGAGCCAGATTGTGACACCAATTCTTAAGCAAGCTTCCCCAGTAAAGTCAAACAGAAAACAAAACAAGGTAAAAATTCTGAGCCTACTAGTCCACTCAGTCCTACTTCTTGTTCAGCCAATCACTCAGACAAACAAGTTTGTTTGCATTTGCAGGAGATAATGCTGCCCGCTTCTTGTTTACAATGTCAGCTGAAAATGAGAACAGGTGAACAGGTACTGTTGTAGTCAATGTCACAAGATATTTATGTGCCAGATGTGCTAAAGATTCATATCTCCTTTCATGCTTCAACCACCATTCCAGGGAACATGCCTCCATGTGATGATGGTTTCTGCTCGATAACAATCCAAAGCAGTGCAGACTGACGCATGTTCATTTTCATTATTTGAGTCAGATGCCACCAGCAGAAGGTTGATTTGCTTTTTTGGTGGTTTGGGTTCTGTAGTTTCTGCATTGGAGTGTTGCTCTTTTAAGATTTTTGAAAGCATGCTCCACACCTCGTGCCTCTCAGATTTTGGAAGACACTTCAGATTCTTCTATGTTGGGTTGAATGCTGTAGCTATCTTTAGAAATCTCACAGTGGTACCTTCTCTGCATTTTCTGAAATCTGCAGTGAAAGTGTTCTTAAAATGAACATGTACTGGGTCATCATCTGAGACTGCTATAACATGAAATACAGTAACTCCTCACTTAACGTTGTAGTTCTGTTCCTGAAAAATGTGACTTTAAGTGAAATGATGTTAAGCAAATCCAATTTCCCCATAAGAATGAATGTAAATGGAGGGGTTAGGTTCCCGGGAATATATATATTTTTTGCCATTCAGTACAGTACTATAGTTGGGAGGTGCCCCTGCCTTACCCCACACAGGCACAGCCCACTGGCACTGCAGCAATGAGGCAGGCAAGGAGGCTGAAGGTGCTGTAGGCTAGAAGAAGCATGTTGTGCCGCAGCAGTGGCAGCTTCCCCTACTCTGCAAGCACCAGGGGCAGGGGGCTCAACCCTTGGCCTGCACTCGCCACCCCTCCCCCCAAACCCTCCCCCTTAACCTGCCTCTTCTTCTTCCCTCCTTACCCTTTACCCCGCATGCCGCATCCTTTCTCCTCCGCACTCCCTCCCCTGCCCGCTGCCTGGGGCAATCAGTTTGCTTGCGTTGTTTGGGAGGTAGGGGAGGGAGCGGGAGCCTGCATGCCATGTCCTCACTCCTTCCCCCTCCCTCCTGAACACTGCAAGCCAGCTGATTGCTGCAGGCAAGAGGTGGGGGAGGAGAGGGAAGGCGCTGATATGTGGGGTCTGCTGGTGGACGGGAGGCGCTGTGTGTGTGGGAGGGGCTTAGGGGAGCTGATGGGGGGGCTGCCAGCTGTGGACAAAGCAGGCAGCCAACAATGTTATAGTGAAGCATTGCACAACTTTAAATGAAGCATGTTCTGTAATTGAGCAGGGACGCAAGATCGAAACAACGTTAAGCGAGAGGACGTTAAGTGGGGAGTTGCTGTATATGGCATATGTGGGTAAAGAAGAGCTGGGGACATGCAATTCTCACCCAAGGAGTCCAGTCACAAATTTAATTAATGCATTATTTTTAACGAGCATCATTAGCATGGAAGCATGTCCTCTGGAATGGTGGCTGAAGCATGAAGGGGCATGCGAATGTTTAGCATCTGGCACGTAAATACCTTGCAGTGTCGGCTACAAAAGTGCCATTCAAATGCCTCTTCTCACTTTCTGGTGACATTATAAATAAGAAGAGGGCAGCATTATTTCTAGCAAATGTAAACAAATTTGTTTGTCTTAGCGATTGGCTGAACAAGAAGTAGGACTGAGTGGACTAGTAGGCTCGGAATTTTTACATTGTTTTGTTTTCGAGTGCAGTTATGTAACAAAAAAAAGTCTACATTTGTATATTTCACTTTCATGACAAAGAGATTGCACTACAGTACTTGTATGGGGTGAATTGAAAAATACTATTTTTTGGTTTATTATTTTTACAGTGCAAATATTTGTAATAAAAATATACACTTTGATTTCAATTACAACACAGAGACAGAATAGAATATATATAGGAAGATGCAGAAAACAGCCAACATAATTAATAAATTTCAATTGGTATTCTATTTGTGACAAAGTTCCTCCTCTACCTTGGTGGGTCCTATGCTTATTGGTGGATTTTTGCTAGCCTCTGAGATCTTCCTGTGTTGGATCCAGAGTTGGGAGGTTTGGGGGGAACCCAGGCCCACCCTCTACCCCAGGTTCCAGCCCAGGGCCCTGTGGACTGCAGCTGCCTAGAGTGCCTTCTGGAACAGCTACACGACAACTACAATTCCCTGGGCTATTTCCCCATGGCCTCCTCCCAACACCTTCTGTATCCTCACCACAGGACCTTCCTCCTGATGTCTGTTAACACTTGTTCTTCTCAGTCCTCCAGCAGCACACCCTCTCACTCCCAGCTCCTTGCACCGCTTGCTCCCAGCTCCTCACACGCTCACCACAAACTGAAGTGAGCTCCTTTTTAAACCCAGGTGCCCTGATTAGCCTGCCTTAATTGATTCCAGCAACTTCTTGATTGGCTGCAGGTGTTCTAATCAGCCTGTCTGCTTTAATTGTTTCCAGAAAGTTCCTGATTGTTCTGGAACCTTCCCTGTTATCTTACCCAGGGAAAGGGGACTACTTAACCTGGAGCTAATATATCTGCCTTCTATCACTCTCCTGTAGCCTGGATACCAACAGGATCACTCTCCTGTAGCCATCTAGCCTGACCCTATCACATATTGTTTAACAGTGTGATTTAAAACTGTGATTAATAGCGATTGATTTTTTTGAGTCAATCATGTGAGCTAACTGCGATTAATTGACAGCCCTACTTAAAATCAAGAAAATATTTTAAAAATATAATAAACGTTGGGCTCTTAGTGTTTAGGGGGCACTTGGGCCACATTGTCATTTTCTCCACCACCATGATGGCCAGAATTATACTTTAAAAAAAATAAGATTCTTACACAATCCCTCGGCTAAAGGAGCTGGGGCTCTCAGTGATGCACCCATTACGTCAAGACTGATGATAAAATCACGAGAGTTAGCTACACTGAGTTTAACCTTGACTCCACCTCCTACCACACTGCGGCCTGCACAGTTGATTCAGTGTGGGGTAAAAATAGTAATTTATTACTGGCATAGGCCAAGAGCAGATGACCTCTCACTGGAGCGTAGCGTGTGAAGGGAAGAAACTGGGAATCTCAGAGATACTATTCCTCCTAGCAGCTTCTGCACCAGCCCTTGCTCAAAGCTGTGCTGAGTTTCAGCCTAACCCTTCATGTCGAATGGCTTGATATCTACAGTAGAGCACATCATTTTACACACAATTCTAATTATCATCTAATTTTAGATTAATTTCCAATTCTCTCCACTGGGCTTTTGTAATGAATAGTAAGTTACACTTGCAGAAGGCACTTATTTAAATCATCTCTTTATTGTAGAGCCTCATAGGCAGTTAGTTTACAGTGGGATGTTTTTTAAAAAAAACCTGTTTGTCGAACACCTGGAGTCTTGCTTTTTCATCTCATCAGCTATAATCAAGAAAAGAATCTGAATACGCTGAGCTCCCAACATTGTTCATTGATTCTCTTTACATGCGTTAAGAAGCTGCATATTTTCATTGTAATGTTGATGTTACTGTTGTTTTGCTTCAGTGCCCTGAGTGGTTCAGCAAGGAAGAGAAGAGGACACTTAATAAATAAAATGAATTAGCCTGCAGTTTGAAACACGAGTACTTTGAGTGAAACAACTATATCCGCATTGTTGGTTAAACACCAAAGCTTGAAAATAGAATAACTGACCCGATCCAGATCTGCCCATGCTAATACAACACAAATCCCTATTTAAGGGTCCAATGTGATCAATGAGCGATTTTCCAGTCTTATTGAGATTTGGATTAGTCGCAGACAGAAGCTAAAAGGTATTTAGGAGCCTAACTACCTTTAAGGATATGGACAAAGTGCCTAAATCAATATTTAGGTGACCAAATCCTAGGCTATGTCTGAGTGCAACTTGGAGTTTGGGTCTGTTTGCTATAACCCACCTTTATACACTCTGAGTCTGGGATTGTGTCGCTAATGTACAGATCTCAAAGTGTTTTACAGAGGCAGGTAAGCAATATTATCTCTCCTATAGAGATGGTGAAACTGAGGCACAGAAAGATGAAAGGACTTCCCCAAAGTGACATGGCAGGTCAGTAGCCAAGCTGGGAATAGAAGCAAGGGCTCCAGACACCCAAACCGGTACCCGAGTCGCTGGATTATGCTGCTTTTGAGATGAACTTGGATAAGAATTCAAACTGCACCTCTGAACTTATTAAAAACATCTCTCTGCCACCTCAGCCTCCTAAATAACTGACCTTCCTTTTGTCCTCTTACCATGGTAAAGCAAATCATCACCAACTATAAGCAAACATGTGCTGTGGGGCTGGATTACTGTGCAAAGAGACAGCGCTTTCTACCATAGCTTTCTTTTCTGAAAAGCAGATTTTTTTTTATGGTCAGCACATAAAACTTCTAGGTAGCCTTAACAGAAGGACTTTGAGAAAGAAAACTACTGTGATTAATTATAACACAGGAGATAGTTAAGTATTTACTAAATAAGACTACATTGTAGGTGTACAGTAATGGACAGGCCAATGTGAGTATTAATTGTTTTTATTATTATTATTATTCGAACCCAGTATCCAACATTGTGCTATGCACCACTCAAACACATAAGAAGCTATCTGTGCCCTGAAGAGCTGGTAAGCTAATTTTAGACAATGCACCATAAGTGAATGTAACAAACAATAGGAAGGAATTTTAATTGCTACTTAGACTGTAAGCTCTCTGGGGCAGGGGCCATCTCTTTGCTATGTGTTTGTACAGCACATGACAGGGGCTCCTAGGCACTTCCACAATGCAAACAATTGATAATAGTAATTAATGGGATGGGGGAGGGAAGGGAAGGGTAATCGTATTACAGACCTGATGGACCTGATTCAGATTTGCCTCTGGTCCTTGGCATCAGATAGGTTGATACAAAGGGCTCTCAGGTAGGAGTGATCCCCAGCCCAAGAGGCCACTATGCCTGAATGCAAAACCAGCTCTGCTTCTGCAGCAGACCCCATGGTGTAGGAGGAGATCCAGGGCCGGGTGGAGGCAAGGTGGGATGAGGGCAGGGCAGAGGAGAGAAGGAGCAGATTTGGCTTGGGAGGAGATTGAGCCAGGGAATTCTTATGTCCTGGTAATTCTGCAATGGTGCAGTGGCCCACATGGCTGAGCTTGGAGGGCTGAGCTAGTCCCCAGCTATCCCTGAGTCGAGGAGGTGCAAGCTGTCTTGCCTCTAACCCTACACTGACACCCGCACAAAGATGTATCTGGTCTATTGTGAGCACAATCTGATGGTTTCATTACAAGATGTTTAGAAGTTGAGAGGGAGGTGTCAAGAGGGCACATGAGAGAGGGAGGGATGGAGAGATGGAAATGGGTAGTGGGCAGGGGTCAGGCCTAGAGAGGTGAAGGGAAAGGAGAGGGGCAAGGATCAGGAAGATTAACGCATATTACACGGTGAGGGAAGGTAGGGAGTCGAAAATCAGATGGTGGCAACAGTGAACCAGCTGAGGCTGTTGAAAATTAGAAATGTCCACGGCTTTGGGGGTTCACACTTCCACAAAGCCTCACTCTGTACCATGGAAGGAAGAATAACTACATAGTTAGTCCTAGAGTGATAGTTTAAGGATCCCTTCAGTCCAAAGACTTTGAAAAAATGATTAAGGTTTTTAAAAAATAAAGCCATCTTCATATTGATTCAAAGGCATTTCAGAAAAAAGGAGGTTTAAAATATAGCCCTTGTATTAGGAGTGTTTCGAGTCTCTCCTTTGGGTACTGTTAGATGGTTTATTATCCATTATCTGTAACACAAAGATAATGAAAGTGGTTCTATTGTACTGTATGTGAAACCCACTGGAATACTAGGATTTGACAGCCATGATATATCTCAGTTAGTTTCTAATGGGTAAAGCCATCACAAATCATATAACAGACAGTTTGTTGGTTAAATAAGTCTACAAAGTGAGATGATGGAGCTCTTCATTTATCTTCATTGAAAGAGCTTTGTCTGCTGCGTAGTTGATAAAATAAATCTAGTCCTATTCACAATCTTCCCCCTCTTCCCATTCTTAGCAGTTTCTGTTCTATTCTGTATAGGTTCATATACCTCCCTCGTCACTGTAATATCTAAACACCTTCTAGTAGAGCATTAAGTGCTGTGAATAACATCTGCCATGTGTGTGGTTCATTCTTTCTCTCATTCTCTTCCCAGAGGAAGAATGATGCAGTCATTGTAAAGTGGGTTTTTTTGTGTGTACGCTCTGCTCTAATTCATATTAGAAAAATGTATCTGGCAGTTGGAGCAGAAGGTGGAGTGGTTTATGATGGTCTTTAGTTCATTCCACAGTCGTGGGTTGGCCCCTGGGAAAGCTCCACCCTTGTGCTAGACAGTTCCAGTGTGCTTGAGGAGTTGTCATTCATCATCTGCATCCTGGAGCTTCAGGTGGACTTTTAAATATGCTGGACCTTGACCTTTGGGCATCTTGAAGATATAGGCCAAGATCTTGAACTTACCCCACTGCTCTATGGGAAGCTAGTGTAAAGCATGGAGGAAACGTTTGATGTGCTTGCGGTATCCTCTGTTCCTGAGGAGAGTCTCCGCTGTGCAAATTGGAGTTTCCTAAGGGGTGGTGATAACTTGATGCCCAGGTATATTGCACTGCTGTAGGCCGGGTGAGAGAGGATAAATGTGTGTAGAACTGATGCCAAGTCTTTGTTCAACAGGAGAGCACGGAGTCTCCTAGCCAACCGATGGTAGCAGAAAGTGTTACTCAAAGTTGCTGCTATGTGAGATCTTAGAGTCAGTGAGGAATCCAAGAGTACTTCTAAGCTACAGACTGAAGTGACCAATTGTGGGTGTGTGCCTTCAGCCAGAGAAGATTGTACTATGTCTGCACACTCTACAAAGTGCTTCCCTTTGCTCACCTGCATCACCTGTCTCACTTGGATTCAGCTTCCACCAGTTGCTGTTCTTCCATAAATTGACCTCATCCAAGCAGTGGGCTAGCTTGGTGGTAGTACTATAGTTGTATGGGGTGAAGGATAGGGAGAGCTATGTATGATCTGCCTATTGCTGGTACTTGAGTTCCTATCATCATGCCAGTGTACCTAGCGTTTGCATGGAGATGTTGAAAGGGATCAAAGAGCGAATTAATCCTTGTGGGATTCTGCAAGCAAAGGGTCCAGTTAGTGCCACAGCAATATATTTGGAGGTCCCCTATGAGAGAACCTTGGCGGGCTCCTTTCTGTTAATAATATTCCATTATCAATGTCATCAACACATACAAATAACAACGTATAGAAATACATAACTAGTTATTGGTTGAGAATACCAGCACAGCTTAATTCATTAATTTCTTGTTGCATTTTACTTGTCAGTGGATAGCTGCTGGGAAAAAGTATGAATGTGTTTCTTACCTTGTATATTTTGAGTAATGAAGTGCTCTATTGACTAGTTTTTCTATCCCATCCTTCAAGGCCAGTGTCTTGTAAATGTCACTTTCTATGGACAATGCAGTCAGTACTACCAAACATTCTTGAAACATGGTAGACTTCAAATAAGTTTTTATTAATTTAAGCTTTGAGAAACTTCCTTCTTCAGCTGTCACAGAGATTGGATCTGTGAGAAGCACTCGTAGAGCAATATACGTGTTTGAGTACATCATGGAAAAACTGCTCCTGAAAATGAATTGAAGTGTCTTAAGTGTATCTACTGTCTGTGGCAAAACACAAAAAAGACTCTGGAGTTCATGTGCCCAGTCTTACTCATCTATATCCAGAATACTGCCATCAAAACTCATCAGAGCGGTTTCCAGGTTACTGCACAATTTTTCCAATTCACTTGCTGGAAAAAAAAGTTTGCAATGTTTTTCACATCACACAAGAACCTAAACCCATTTTTGTGCTCTCGTAATAATTCAAAATGTTCTCCCAGCTTCATGAAAGCAGTGTCTATAGCAATATTTAAGAAGTCAAATGTAAATCTCTTTTCTGCATCACCAATGGCTTGATCCTCTGTTTCGTAGCTGAAAAATTTATTTCTGCAGACTCGTATTTCAGCTAGTTCCACAAGCACTGATATTTCTTCTGCTATCTGTTTAGCAATTAACTGCATTTTCAAATGCATTTTCACAGTAATTCTGTATTTCTCTCAAGTAGCTGCAACTAATTTGCTGACATCATCATGACCAAGCATTGACCTCTGCACTTTTTCGCCTCCAATATTAATTTGAAACAGTAAGTTGTGCCAAAACTCAAGTGAAATGATGAACCCAAATGAGGAGAGTTCATCCTCCAGTGATCCAGCTTCTCCAGATACTCTATTATCTTTTGTTGTTTCTCTCAATTTCAGCAGTGCTGATTGTACACTCTGTCTGAAACTGTAGACACTTTCAATTTTGCTCTCCCATCTTGTGTCAGAGAGAGGCTTTTATATTATTTTCACACAGGATTTCTGAACTGTCCACCTACTTGTAGAAACTGCAAATATAGTGTACTTTCGTTGAAGAAGACTGAAAAAACTTTTCGACCAGTTTGAGGAATTTGCTGTGTCACTCAATACTAGATTTAAGGAAGAGCATCCTCAAGGAACAAAAAACACCTTTTTGATCTCTTGCTTTATAGAAGTTGCACACCTTGGTGCCGTCCTCTCAAATTAGCGCCATTATCATATTCCTGTCCTCTATACTTATCAAATATCAGACCGTCTGGTTAACTCCTGAAGTATCTCATATGACAGTATTTCTGGTAGTTTCCGGCACATTCAGAAATGATAGGAAGTGCTCTTCAGTGTTGACTTCTGTTTCTTGGATCTTTAACATACCTCAAAATGGCAGACATTTATTCCTCCTGACTGATATCAGATATGAAATCCAAAGTAATGGAGTAATACTTCTTCTTGTTTATGCCATTAATAGTAGAACCTGTTACATTTTGATATAACTTCAAAATGATATAATTTAGTATTGTAGAGATTAAGTAATTATGTCTGTCTTCTTTAGCAAAGAATCATTTGTGTTCCTTCATCACAGGTTCAGATTTAGTCATTAATTTGATTTGGCCTAATGTTTCCATTTCTACATGTGTGAAGTTTTTCCAGACATCCACAAAATGCTAGGTGCCATTCAGCTAAGTGAAGAACAGTGGCTGTAATTCTTTCAAATACATAAGTGTTAACTCTCAATTTCAATCAATGATTGTGAAGGTTGGTCAACTGCAGATTCAGTTTCAGTCGTTCAATTTCACCATATTTCCAGGATGAACATGGTGTTTCTCATGAGTTTTGAGTATTTTGTGGATATATTGCCATTCCTGAGAACCACCATCAATGAGACTGTCCTTGCCATCACGAAATAATTTGTAACAAAAACAGAACACTGCGTCCACTTTACCAGAATAGATGAGACAGTGTCTTTGTATAATTTCTTCATTTTTCAATTTTCTTATATAATTTTCTTATGTAAACCTTCTTCCATCATTATTTGGAAACATTTGCCTTTAACTTGCAATGGTTCATGTTTTATTATGTTTATTCTTGTTTCGTCATCTATAGAATTGGGCTTTCTTGAAGGATCATTGATGTTAAAAAGGGATAATGTCATTAGCAGAATGTCTTCTGAGTTGTCGCTGCTCTCTTCCACTTGTGATGTAGCAGCATAACTGTCAGACAATGTTTCTTGCTCCTTAGTTTTTTCATGCACCCCTAAGCTTTCTTTATTGATTGGCTTCTGTAGGGGGGCGGGTACCCCGCTCCGGCTAAGAGGCGTTAAAAGCAGCCTTGGAGAGGGCTGTGGCGGAGAAATGCTAGGCTGATTGGGGAAGCAGCCACAGCTGGGGCCATGCCCCAATCAGGCCACAGCTGGCCCTATAAAAGGGCTGGGAGCCAGAGGCTGAGACAGACACTCTCTCCAGCTTCATTGAGAGAGAAGGACCTGGCTGCCTGTGAAGTGGAGAAGGGTATCAAGGGGTTCAGGAGAGTTGCAGGGTACAGCAGGGGGCTCAGGGCAGGGGGTTGGGTTGCGGGGTGCAGGAGGGGATCGGGGTGCAGGCTCTGGCCTGGCACCGCTTACCTCGAGCAGCTCCAGGGTGGCAGTGTCGTGCAGCGGAGCTAAGACAGGCTCCCTGCCTGCCCTGCCCCACACCACTCCCGGAAGTAGCCAGCATGTCCAGTAGTGGCTCCCGTGTGGGGGTGGGGCAGGCGGCTCTGCCATTCGCTGCCCTTGCTTGCAGGTACCACCCCAAAGTGCCCATTGGCTGCGGTTCCCCTTTCCTGGCCAACGGGAGCTACGGGGCCCAGTGCCTGCAGGCGAGGGCAGCTCACAGAGCCCTCTGGCCCCCCTCCGCTAGGGGCCGCAGGGAATGGTGCCGGGAGTGGCATGGGGCCAGGGCAGGCAGGGATCTGCGCCATGGGGCTGGCAATCCTGTGAGCCAGATTGAAAGCCCTGATGGGCCAGATCCAGCCCATAGGCTGTGGCTTGTCCTCCCCTGTACTAGAGTCAAAGAGTGAATGGACCTTGCAGTTAGCTGCATGGGATTGAGACCACTGACTCCAGTTACTTTATTTTAAAGACAGGCAATCTGCCCCATCTAGATAAGGGTGTCTTTGTGTTTGGGTGGAGAGGGGTTAGATTTCCCTTCCCCTCCCTTTGCAGCCCAGCTGCCTAATGCCGTGATAACAGCAGACCTCACAAGCTAACCAGGATCAGACTAAATTAGCTCTGTGGTGTTGGATGTGTAAGAGGGGGAAAAAAGGTGTTGGTGATTCAGTTTTGGTGATTCTTCCCGAATCAATATTGAAACAATGCCCCCACAAAGTGATACTGGCTACTGGGCTGCTTCCTTACAGGTAAGATTGAAACTTAAGGCCCTGATCACTTGTGGTTATTAGAGATATCATTCATCAATAACCTTAAACCTGTCTAAATCCCAGCCCTGGCAGCTACAGTCTCTCTATCTGTATTAATCACTGCAGATTCTGCTGGATATTGTCCCTTCCTAGCCCAACCTGTTGTATTCCACCAGAGAGTAGATCAAGGTAAACTATGCGAGAAGCAGTGTATCAATGACAAGTCACTGGACCGGGACAGTTTCTATTCCTGGCTCTGCCAATGATCTGCTTTGTGACTTTGAGTGAATCACTTTCTCTCTCGGTGCCTTTATTTTCCCTTCCACCTGTTGCCTGTCTTGTTTATGCTGTACATTTTGAGATCTCTCCCTACATGTTTGTACAGAACCTAGCACACACAGGTCCCACTCAGACTGGGGTCCCATGGTGCTCCTTAAGTATAAATAATAGCAGACAATTTATTCTGCTAATTTAGCCTTTCCCCCTCGACTATCTGCAAATTTGCTTGTTTTTTTTTAAATACATTTGCCATATTCAGTTATTCAGGGGATAGTTATTCAGATGGAATGTGGGGTTATAGATTGCTTAGAGACTTCTTGCTGTAGATTCCTATGTCTTCATAGTTTCTGTATATTCATAGATTTTAAGCCCAAAGGGAACGATTATGGCCATTTTGTCTGACCTCCTGCAGAATGCAGGCCAAACAATTCCACTCCACAAGTCTTGCGGCAAGTCCCATAATTTCTGGCTCAGCTACAGCATTCCTTTGAATATACCTGCAGATGAAGTGCAAGGGGGTTGCAGGGGCTAGCTGGAAAGTCTTATTCACTGAGGCACCTTTTAATCCCTGTAAAAGACAATCTCAGATTTCCCATCTCTAGCCCCTTGTGAAGATCGGCTAGAAAATGCAAACAGATAAAAATCGATTGCAAAGACTGAAAGCAATTTGCAGCCGGGCTCCACATCTGCAGCAGAAGCCTGGGGGATCTAAGAAACCCCAACCTCAGGAACCCATTATTTTTGTGTACAATGTTTCATAAGCATGTTAGGTTTGAGTGTGGCTGAAAGAACTCTCTTACCACACCTCTCTGGAATCCCTAGGCTGACGACGGGCACAGTGGTGTGAGGGTCGTGGGCACAAATTCATGATACCTGGGTTGTCAAGCAAACAAAACATTGTTTCACACCCTGCCTCAAAATGCTAAGCCTGGCCCAGCTTGCTCAGCACCCTCTGAGTTCACTCAATATCATCAGCTGCTGCAAGATCTCCGTTCTGGTGTCACACCTGTGGGAATTGTACTGGATACTCCCTGCAGCACATTCAACTGCCCTCCTCCAGCACATGAGGACGAAGGAGCAAAAATACAAGGCTAAGATTCAGTTGCAAAGAGTAGAAAGTCTGAAGCCACTGCAGCTCACCTCTCTCCTCTGCCAGTGCCTGCTCAGGCCCAGGGGTGAGGTCTAAATGGCTGGTACTGAGGAGGGACTCTCAAGAGCTGTTGTCCTTCCATCACACTGAGGAGAAATGTGCCCTCACCCCACTAGGTGGAGGGGTGGCACAGGGACTGAGGGATTTGGGAAAGGGCGGCCTATAGAATTGATGGATTCTTTGAGAAAGTAAAAAGGTATGGATCCGTGGAGGAAGAGTGATAGATTTTGCTGATGGGTAGGAATGGGAGGGGATTTTGCACAGGGAGTGTTGCATTCACCACTGACCAATGTGGAACAGTTCTGAGAGACCCCCTTGTGAAAATGTTGCCAGCATATACTGACAACCTGATCCTGTACTAATGGTATGGGGCTGGTTGCCTAAGTCATGTGGTTTAGTTTCTGCTCCCTAATGCATTTCATGATGGCCAATTCCAGTGCAGAGCCTGGATTACAGTATTAGTATCATTTGTGCAGCACACAAAATAATGGTACTCCCTGCCTTGATGTGTTCTCAGTTTAAAAGGCCTTATTCTGCAAATAAGAACTAGTAAGCATAGTGCTTATTAAAAGAACTGGGTGACATTTTTTGACTGAAACTTTTCTTTGACCAAAAATGTAGATATAGTGACACCAAAACATTCTGTGAATTAGTGTTGATTTTGCTGAATTGTCTCTTTTGGGGGGAGGCGGGGACCCTTAAAAGCAATTTAAAACAAAACTGAAATTTTTCATTTTGACATTTTCAGAATGAACCATAGTGACTTTGTTTGTTTTTAAATTTCCTTTCATTTTATTTAAAAACAAAAGAATGTTTAAAATGCTCAAAATTAAAATGAAATGTTTAGATCCACCCAAAACTTTTTTTTTACTGTTTGATTCATCGAAAATTTAATTTTTTTTGTTTGAACCACAACTTTTATTCCTGGTTTCTTTGTAACTGCCAGCAAACAAAAGCATTTGTTATTCACACAGCTCTACTTAGTAACAAGAGTAGTCCCCTTGCAAACACGACTGTTGTAGTAAGTGTTAACAGAACAGAGAACTTTACAATGAATAGAGAAGAATGGGTGATATAGGAAGTGCAATGCAATTACTAAACTTCACAGATTGTTTTAATCAATTCTTGTTGGCTTAGCAGAAGCGAGTATTTAGAAGGGACATAAATACAGAGAGAGCAAGATTATAATTTTACTTTCAGGAAATTTAAGAGGGATTTCTGTTTTGGAAAGGAAGTCTCAGCCAACAGAAGTCTGCTTTTGACATATATACTTACTCTTAGCTCTGTGCTAGTAATTAATATTGCACTTTTAAAAAGAGGCTCAGGGGTTATTGATTCACCCAGAAGATCCCATCAATAGATACCTTAGCATTCGTATTTAGATCTGAGCCAGCTTGGCCAGAAGATTTAAAATCAGTAGAAAGTAGTTAATTCCGAACCTATTCAAGACTTTGGAAAATGGAGTATTGGGTATTTCTAGTAAAAACAAAGGCCTTATACTTCTCGTCTGGATACTACTTTGAATTTAAATGAAAAGGAAGACGGAGGGAAGGAGGGAGAAGGAGTGAAAATAAGTTCCAACTAGCTCTGATTTCCTATAGGCACAGACTTTGTCTATGTCTACACTACAAGTTAGGGGTGTGATTCCCCTATTCGCATTCACATACATGTGCTAGCTGTCATAGACATAGTGCAAGTATAAATAGCAGTGTAGCCACGGTAGCCTAGGTAGGGGCTGAGCTGTGCTGACTACAAACCCACCCACTATCAATGTATCTTTTAAGCATTTTTTTATTGTTATCAATTTAAATGTTCACAGTCTGGGGAAATTATGAGGGGATCAGACAACAGGGTAAGTTAGACAATAATTATTTAATGACAGTAGAGACTGATTTAAAAAAAATAAAGCTTATCACGGTCAAATCACAAATTGTCAACATCACATGTCAACATTTACAAAAGTAAATATTCTTAAATCGAACTCTAAGAAGTTCCCAAGCAGCATTTCTCTTGATTTGCCTGTTTAAAATTTCAATGATTATCAATGGCATTTTTTTTGTCAGTCTCTGTGTACAACGAAATCAACAGTTATTGATATTTACCAATAAAAATCAAATCCTTCCAAACCTACACATGGGAGACCCATGTCCCTATTCTGCCTGACCTTGAAAACCCTGCCCAATGGAAAGTTTGTCAAAACTGGCATGTTTTCACAAAAGATTTCAGTTTCAAAAAAGCAGCATTTCCCGACAAAACAGTTTCAGATAAAAAATTTTTAACAACTCTGCCCCTGGGTGCTTCCTGCTTGGTTCTAAACACCCTCCGTGCTCACTGATTCCAATGGGACTTAGTACCTTCCGTAAGGGATACAGTACCTTACAGGATCAAGCTAATAGTGCATGGTTTGCAATAACCTCCTCTTGTTCATTGGGTTTTCACCCAAAGAACAGGTCAATTGATAAGAGAGTTTATAATGATGAGTTACATTTACTCCTAGTGACTGCATATTCACAAGAGTACATTCTAGTGGTATTGTGTTGATTAAACCCTATTAAAAGAAAACAAGGTTTATAGGCATAGCCAATTCAAGTAGGGTTTGGAAATTGATTCTTTAGTGGCAAACTGAAGCCCAGTGTGATCTAGACAATACCAGAGCTTAACCAGGATTTAACAGAAAACCACCACAAGTACACAGCACAGTAATCTACACACCCGCTTTCAAATTCACAGTTGTAATAGGTATCACACAGAAATTCTATTCTTATTATTTTTTAAATATGTACTTTAATTCACCTGTGATATTTTCTCCTGATCTGATATTAGTTAAAATAAAATACCATGGTGATGGTCATAGTATAGAGAGATGTTTAAATTGAATCCCTAATGTGATTTACGAAGAAAAAAACTAGAAATTAGAAATGAAAAAGTTCATTTAGGTCCTCTAGTTTGATCCCCTGGCCCAAGCAGCATATTTCCCTTCAGTTTGTCCTGGAATGCTCTGTCTAGTCCAGTTTTCAATGCATCCAGTGATGGAGTTTCAACATCTTCCCATGGGAGAACATTCCATAGTCTAACACACTCTGTGTTGGGAAATATTTCCTGTGATTCAACATGTATTTAGTGGGGCTTCCGTGGGCCACATTCAAAGAAAGTGAATAGATTCTTACCAGAACAAGCAAAATGATACAAAAAAGGATGTCCTGGGATTGTTTTTCCAATGGGGCCCTGATTTTCACAGCTGTTGAGCATCTGCAGCTCCCATTAAAATCAAGTCACTGTAAGTGCTCTGAAACTTTGGAAATCAGGCCCTGTTTGATGTGGGGTTTGTAGCCACTTAGAAATACAAAGTGTTTTTTCATTGTTTGTTTTTTAAATAACTCTTTTAAAGGAAGTGTTGTGCAGTTAACAATAAGCAGCCAAGATAACCAAGGTAAATATTCTGGGTAAAATTCTGGCCTGATTGAAGTCAATAGTCAAACTCCCATTGATTTTTAATAGGGCCAAGGATGCACCTTTTGCTTCAAACTACATGTAGAGGTAATGATGATATATAAAAGAACCAGCTGGAACTTCATTATTGACATCTGTGAAGAGATACTTAACTGAGTGGTCTCATTCACTACAGTAGTGAGTACGTGCTTATCAGTGTGAATGAAGGGTTTGCAACCTGGCCTAAAGTCATTGACTAGCCTGAAATCAGTCAACCGAAAGCAATATGCAGATCACATCACATCTGGCGTTAGGCATTTTTATAAAGGAATGTGGCATCTTATAGAGGTGAAAGGATGGTTCAGTGGAGAGGGGACTGGCTTGGCCTGAGACTCAGGAGACTTGATTCTACTTCCTGCTCTTCACAGGTGTCCTGCAAGTTACTTAGTCTCTCTCTGCCTCAGTTCCCTATTTGTGAAATGGGGATCATAGCACTGCCCTTACCTCATGGGTCTGCTGTGAGGATAAATACTACAGAAATGGGGGCCAGATAAGATCCTAAGACAGATAGACATGCTGTTGAGGTTCTGAGATATCCAGTGTATCCACAGATTGACAGGCAGCTCGTGGCCAAGCACCATAGTATCAAATTGTTATAACCCTTGCACATATAGTGTCAAATTTATCCCTGATGTAATGTTTTTGGCCTCAATGGAATTGCACCAGAGAAAATGTTGGCCCATTATCACTCTCATTTTATTTTCTACCAACCCAAGAATATTTAAGCAGGAAAGGTAAATTATTACTCGTTTGTTATTGCACCATTTGCAACAATCACCAGTAATCAGGGCATTATACCTGGGCTTTTGCCTCCTCTGAAATGGATAGATTCACTGTGTAATTGATGGCAAGTGAATGTTGTATTATTAATTGATGAATGTATGTGCAAAGATTTTTGGAAATGGCTTGCTACAGGTACACAAACCTGCCAAAAGAGTTTATGGAGATACTGGGCCAGATGCTCAGCTGGTGAACTTGCATGGAATAGGTCAATTTACACTAGCTGAGAATCTGTCCCAGTGATTAGATCTGGTGCACCCTGCTGAAGTATTATAAATTATGGGTTTGCTGCCAGGATTAGTGGGTGAATTTCTTTGGCACGTGGTATATAGGATGTCAGACTAGATGATCATAAATAGGTCCCTTCTGGCCATAAAATCTGTGACTCACTTTAAAAACAAAGGTAAGAATTGGCTTAACAGTGAAATCTTCAGTGAGCTTACAAGATGGAAGCTTACAAGAAGTGGAAACTTGGACAGATGACTAGGGAGGAGTATAAAAATATTGCTCGAACATGCAGGGATGTAATCAGGAAGGCCAAAACACATCTGGAGTTGCAGCTAGCAAGGGATGTGCTTAAATGCTTTGCTGAGTAGGGATGGATTCAAGAATGTGTTTAAGTGTTTTGCTGAATTAGGGCCACAGGGCTTGATCCTATAAGCTGCTGAGTACCCTCAACTCTAGTGGAGGTCATTGGGAGTTGAGGGTATTTCTGTTAATTTCCAAGGGAGCAAGATTGGGTTAAATATCTGTTGCAAGAAAATCATAAAATCCTCAGTCCAGGTCTTGGCAGGTGCAATACTTTTTAGTTCATTTAAGCATATTTATGACATATTATATGTCTTATTCTTCACATTAAGATGAACATATGAATATTGGTTCTTTCCTACATTAGGTCCTGCAACAGCGCAGGGGGCTGGACTTGATAAATTCTTAAGGTCCTTTCCAGCCCTACATTTCTATGATTCCATAAAGTACTTTCCCCATCAGTCTTATTTTCAGGCCTGATTGTCACTTGCACACTGGTTTAATTCCCTTCGTGTCAATGGACCTACTCCTGATCTTGTAGTTTAGGGCCCTACCAAATTCGTGGCTATGAAAAATGCATCACGGGCTGTGAAAGCTGATCTCCCCTATGATATCTGACTGTTGTAAGGGAAGGGCAGGGCTGGAAGCCCCCTAGCCGGGAGCTCCTACCGTGGGCAGGACTCCAACTGCTAGTCCCCGCCGGGCTGGGGAGGGAAGGGGCATCCTCTTCCCCTGCAGGGGCCCCTGCCCCTTCCCTCCTGCAGTTGGGGAAGATTCCTGGAGGTGGGTCTGTCCTGACCCCAGGAGCGATCCCTGTAGAGGAAGAGGAAATCCCATCCCTCCCTATCCCACCATGACTAGCAGCTGGAGCATGGCGCACAGGAGGAGCCACCGGTTGCGGCACCCCCAGTCCTGTCCCTCCCCAACTTCGGGTCCAGTGCTCGGGGGGGGGGATTAAAAGAGCCTTGGGCTGGCTTTGAGTGGGGGAATGGACCACGGGGCCCCCTGACAATGGGGCCCTGGATGGTTGCCCATCTGTAAGTCTGGCTCTCCCCCCCAAAAAAAGTAACAAGCCTGCAACCCCTCTGCAATAGCTTTGCGACCTCTCCCCCAGATCCCCTTTTGGGTTAGGACCCCATGGTTACAACACTGAAATGTCAGATGCAGACATCTGAAACCATGAAATTGACTATTTTAAGAATCCTATGACTGTGAAATTGACAAAAAAGGACCATGAATTTGGAAGGGCCCTGAACCGTGGGCTGAGGGAGGCTAGCCCCAGCCCTGCCCCTTCTGCCTGAAGCTCTGCCCCTTCTACCCCCTGCCAGAGCCCAGAGCCCGCCCCCCACAACCGCAGCCACTGGCCCATTCCCACCCCAGGCTAGCCCCCCATCCCCGGCGCACCAGGAGGGTGGGTGACGCACGGCCCCAGCTCCGGAGCGCCAGGAAGGTGGATGGCACATGGCCCAAGCCTCCCCAGCTGGAGCACTGGGCGGCTGTAGCAGGACTGGAGCTGTCACACACAGGGAGCGGTGGTAAGCAGGGGGTGGGGCAATGCCTGGCTGTTTAGGGAGGCACAGCCTCCCCCAGCCTATGCAACCCACTGCCGTGATTGTCAGGCCCTGTGTATTAATTATTATACCTTCTACGGTTAAACAGAGGAAATACGTTATTTGTTGGGTGCCCGTATTGCCAAAGGGAAAATGGGCACTGCGTGGGGCTAACCCAAAGCCCTCCCACCCCCCTCACCCCTCTGCGCAGGGCTGGCATTGCTGCTCACCCCCCCCCCACACACACACGCAAGAGCAAATGGACAAATGGCCACTTTTGCCAAAAAAGTCAGGACAGCTGAGACAGGGATTAAAAAGGGACTGTCCTGGCCAAAACGGGATGTATGGTCACCCTTAGTTATTTGAACTTGTGCTAAACAGAGCTTACTATTCTTGCAAATTGCTCCTGCACCTTAAAATTCTTTAATGACAGATAATATATTATTGTAGTTCCAGCTGTCAAAAATAGCTTTGACTTCCCTCTATTAATATTCAGTTAGGCACTAAAAACTCTCTGTGTTTGACCCTAGAGGTGCTGATAACAGGCTGAGCCAGAAAAGAGGTCCATTCCTTAAAAGGCCGGCCATGGCTTTCAGAAATTTAATTAACAAGATGTGGACATCAATACCCACTGCTTCTGCCTCTTTATTATATTTTTATTAATGAGTTAATGTCCAGCATCACTTTCACAACTGTAGAATTTGTAAACAATGTGTTTAATTCACTTCAGACCAGTCCTTCCTACATGTCCAAACTGATACTCGTTTAAGAATGCATGCATCCGGTGAAGTGGGTATTCACCGAGGAAAGTTCACGCGCCAATACATCTGTTAGTCTATAAGGTGCCACAGGACTCTTTGCTGCTTGTTTAAGAATAGGCTGCCATGGCACAATAATAAGGAAAGAGAGAGAGAAAAGTGGGAGCTGTTTTCTTTTAACACTGAACAAGTGACTTTATTACAATAGAAAAGATGGTGTTATCTGTAAAGCTCCTCTATTTCATTGTAGAACGCATGCAAACAACCTTCCCAAGTCCCATCCATCTTGGCTTCCTGCTATAGATTTAAAGGAACAGTGCAGACATTCTCACACAGGCCAATTGATTTAGATTGAATGGAGGCACAGCAGTAGAATGGAAAGTGTGCAGCTCTGATACATTTCAGTATGGTGTTTCTTCAGGTGGACGAGTTCTGTACACTATCACTGTCCCTTCTGGTTCATGTCTGATGTTCCTAAAACCTCATGCTTCAGGGCTTCATCTGATCACCTGCCAGGCTCAGGAAGAGGTTCCTCTCCTACTCCCCAATGTATTCTCCTTCCTCTAAAGCAGTGGTCCATAACCTTTACTGCAGCCTGCACCTCTTTGGTTCTCAAAATATGTTCTCGCACCCCTTAAAGCTAAAAAATATATTTTCGCACCCCTTAAACCTAGATATATTTTCTGTTTGTATATTACAGTCATCATTAAAAATGTATAATGTTAATAAATACATAGGTTTGGTGAAACAAAGTAGTTGTACTTACGTGCCTGTGCTTAATTTGTGTTTTTGATGATTTACCTTCTAAAAAAATCTGGCATGTCTCGCATCCTCAGAAAGGGCATCTTGCACCCACAGGGAGTGCGTGCACCTCAGGTTCAAAACCACTCCTCTTAAGCATCAGAGATGGCCACAGCTGCAGATGGAACACTGGATGGAGTTGAACAGTGGTCTGCGGTAGTATTGGGAATTTGCTCTTTCAGGTGCTTGGTTGGTGGGTCTTGCTCACATGGTTATGTCTAACTGATCGCCATAGGTGGGGCTGGAAAGGATTGTTCCCCAGGTCAGATTGGCAGTGACCTTGGGGATGGGTTTCATCTTCCTTTGCAGCATGTGGCAAAGGTCATCTAGGATCATTTAGGTATATCTCACTTAATCCATTCCCTGCCATGGGTTCAATGTGCAGGTGTGGGGTGGTACTGGTGGCCAGTGATATGTAGATGGTCAGACTAGATGGTCGCTTCTGGCATTAAACTCTATCACTCTAACTATTTGAAGATCACTAACTACCCACATATCAGAATTCAAAAACTAAATTATGTTGTTCATGCATCTTAAGGGCCCTGCCCCATCCTCATTCCAACTGCAGAATTCACACATTCCCTTGTAACTCCTAACTTATGAGTAAGGATCAACAGCAGGTACAGGTCTCAAATGTTTAAATGAGTGGTTCCCCCCCACCCCACCTTTCATAGAATCATAGAATCATAGAATCTCAGGGTTGGAAGGGACCTCAGGAGGTCATCTAGTCCAACCCCCTGCTCAAAGCAGGACCAAATCCAACTAAGTCATCCCAGCCAGGGCTTTGTCAAGCCTGACCTTAAAAACCTCTAAGGAAGGAGATTCCACTACCTCCCTAGGTAACCCATTCCAGTTCTTCACCACCATACTAGTGAAAAACTTTTTCCTAATATCCAACCTAAACCTCCCCCTCTGCAACTTGAGACCATTACTCCTTGTTCTGTCATCTTCTACCACTGAGAACAGTCTAGATCCATCCTCTTTGGAACCCCCTTTCAGGTAGTTGAAAGCAGCTATCAAATCCCCCCTCATTCTTCTCTTCTGCAGACTAAACAATCCCATAAGTCATGTGCTCCAGCCCCCTAATCATTTTTGTTGCCCTCCGCTGGACTCTCTCCAATTTATCCACATCCTTCTTGTAGTGTGGGGCCCAAAACTGGACACAGTACTCCAAATGAGGCCTCACCAGTGCTGAGTAGAGGGGAATGATCACATCCCTTGATCTGCTGGAAATGCCCCTACTTATACAACCCAAAATGCCATTAGCCTTCTTGGCAACAAGGGCACACTGTTGACTCATATTCAGCTTTTCGTCCACCGTAACCCCTAGGTCCTTTTCTGCAGAACTGCTGCCCAGCCATTCGGTCCCTAGTCTGTAGCAGTGCATGGGATTCTTCCGTCCTAAGTGCAGGACTCTGCACTTGTCCTTGTTGAACCTCATCATATTTCTTTTGGCTCAATCCTCTAATTTGTCTAGGTCCCTCTGTATCCTAGCCCTACCCTCCAGCGTATTAACCACTCCTCCCAGTTTAGTGTCATCTGCAAACTTGCTAAGGGTGCAGTCCACACCATCCTCCAGATCGTTAATGAAGATATTGAATAAAACCGGCCCCAGCACCGACCCTTGGGGCACTCCACTTGATACTGGCTGCCAACTAGACATGGAACCATTGATCACTACCCGTTGAGCCCGACCATCTAACCAGTTTTCTATCCACCTTACCGTCCATTCATCCAGCCCATACTTCTTTAACTTGCTGGCAAGAATACTGTGGGAGACTGTATCAAAAGCTTTGCTAAAGTCCAGAAATAGTACATCCACTGCTTTCCCCTCATCCACAGAGCCGGTTATCTCGTCATAGAAGGCAATTAGGTTAGTCAGGCATGACTTGCCCTTGGTGAATCCATGCTGACTGTTCCTGATCACTTTCCCCTCCTTTAAATGGTTCAGGATTGATTCCTTGAGGACCTGTTCCATGATTTTTCCAGGGACTGAGGTGAGACTGACTGGCCTGTAGTTCCCTGGATCTTCCTTCTTCCCGTTTTTAAAGATGGGCACTACATTAGCTTTTTTCCAGTCGTCTGGGACCTCCCCCGATCGCCATGATTTTTCAAAGATAATGGCCAATGGCTCTGCAATCTCATCGGCCAACTCCTTTAGCACCCTCGGATGCAGCGCATCCGGCCCCATGGACTTGTGCTCGTCCAGCTTTCCTAAATAGCCCCAAACTACTTCTTTCTCCACAGAGAGCTGGTCACCTCCTCCCCATACCGTGCTGCAGAGTGCAGCTGTCTGGGAGCTGACCTTGTCTGTGAAGACAGAGGCAAAAAAAGCATTGAGTACACTAGCTTTCTCCACATCCTCTGTCACTAGGTTCCCTCCCTCATTCAGCAAGGGGCCCACACTTTCCTTGACTTTCTTCCTGTTGCTAACATACCTAAAGAAACCCTTCTTGTTACTCCTAACATCTCCGGCTAGCTGCAACTTCAAGTGTGATTTGGCCTTCCTGATTTCACACCTGCATGCCTGAACAATACTTTTATACTCCTCCCTGGTTATTTGTCCAATCTTCCACTTCTTGTAAGCTGTTCTTTTGTGTTTAAGACGAGCAAGGATTTCACTGTTAAGCCAAGCTGGTCGCCTGCCATATTTACTTTTCTTCCTACACATCGGGATGGTTTGTTCCTGCAACCTCAATAAGGTTTCTTTGAAATAAAGCCAGCTTTCTGTTATATACTTGGGGGGAGCCGGTTTAGTTAGAAATCAGTTGAGGCCAGAGAGCTGACAGCTAACAAAACCACCATTTTATTTACAGAGACAGAGAGCTCACTCAGCCGGCTGAAGCTGGCTGAGCTAATCCATAATAATCTAACTCAGCTGCCATAGCAACAAAAACCATGACAACCAAATACACAACATATTCCTCCCCCCCTAATAAGAACATCCCCTAAATAAGATACACACTAGACTAGAGAAGGAGGGTAGACTGCCTCCATTCCCGGCTAACCCCTGGGGATTATTTTGCCCCATAACCATGGGTTCGCCCTAGCTAAAGATCCAGCCGATGAGGAGGCCTTCTGTCTCTAGGTGGATTACGGCGAACTTCTGGTGTTATTGCAGGGTCCGCAGCACGAACGGGTGAGGAGGTGGTATCAGCTCGTGCTGGGCAAAGGGGTATCTCAGCCACCAGCAGTAATGGAGGAGAACAGTCAGGAACAGGTGACTCGTGATTCGGTGCCTCACCAGAAGAGGTGAAGTCAGACCCCTCAACTGCAGATGGGTCCTGAGGACTGGCATGACCTGGCAATAGCTGATCTACATGTCGCCGCCAGGTAAGATTCTCTGCAGTCCGGACTGTGTAGGAAACAGGTCCTGTTTGAGTGATGACTGTGGCCGGGTCCCATTTAGCTCTGGAAGTATAATTCCGAGCCAAAACTGGCTGTCCCGGGCTAAAGGTTCGGTCTTTTGCTCTGGGTGCCCGTCTGATGACTTGATATTGCTGCTGATGTTGCACAATTTGTCGGGGTTCAGAAGGTTTCAGCAGATCAAAGCAAGTGCGCAGCTGTCGTCCCATCATTAGAAAGGCCGGAGATGCGTGGGTCGTAGCATGAGGTGTGTTTCTGTAGGAAAGTAAAAAGGTATCCAGACGCTTTTGAATGGAGTGTTGTCCCCTTGCTGATTTCAAAGCGTTTTTCATTGTCTGCACAAATCTTTCAGCTAATCCGTTGGTGGACGGATGATATGGTGCTGACGTGATGTGGTGTATCCCATTTGCCTTCATAACATTTTGAAACTCCTGAGAAACGAACTGCTGTCCGTTGTCACTCACAAGTTGTTCTGGCAGACCAAAACGACTAAAGAGTCCTCGTAGTTTTTGGATAGTACTCTCTGCAGAAGTGGACTGCATTATAGAGACTTCTGGCCATTTAGAATGGGCATCTATTGCCACCAAGAACATGCTTCCTTCAAGGGGGCCAGCAAAGTCAACGTGAATACGTTGCCATGGGTTTTCAGGCCAGTCCCATGGGTGTAGGGGTGCCCACTGGGGTGCATTCCTCACACCCTGACATGACATACAAGCTTTTGCCTTCTCTTCAATAGCGCTGTCCAATCCAGGCCACCAAAAATAGCTTCGTGCGATTTCCTTCATGCGCACTATTCCACAGTGACCGGAATGTAGCTGTTCTAACATCTGTGATCTCAGTGGTGGTGGAATAATGACACGTCTCCCCCACAACAAACAACCAGATTGGACCGATAACTCCGTCCGCTTGGACATGTAGGGAACAAGGTCGGATGAGACCGGAGAGTTTGTCGAGATTTTCCATGCATCACCAGGTCCATAACTTGGGACAATACTGGGTCAACGCGAGTTGCCTTCTTTATCTGAGTAGCAGTGATGGGTGTATTCTCTACCTGTTCAAAGTAGAAGATTTCCTTTTGGGCACTATCTTGGTGTTTGACCGGCAAAGGCAACCTTGAGAGGCCATCTGCATTGCCGTGCAGAGTGGATTTCCGATATTTGATTTCATATGTGTGTGCTGAAAGTAACAATGCCCAACATTGCATACGACTAGCAGCTAATGGGGGAATGCCTGTGTAGGGTCCAAAAATTGATGTCAGAAGTCGATGATCTGTGAGAAGAGTAAACTTTCGCCCAAACAGGTACTGATGAAATTTCCGAATACCAAAAACAATTCCTAATGCCTCATGTTCGATTTGGGCGTAGTTAGTTTCTGCTTTGCTTAGAGTGCGTGAAGCAAAAGAAATAGGTCTCTCTTCTCCTGAAGGCATAATATGTGACACGACTGCTCCCACTCCATAAGGGGAAGTGTCACAGGCCAATTGCAGTGGTAAGGATGGATCAAAGTGCGTTGGAACTTCAGAATTTAGCAATGCATCCTTAGCTTTGTTAAATGCAACATCACAGGCTTCAGTCCACTTCCAGGCCTTTTTCTGCCCAAGGAGCTCATGAAGTGGTTTTAGCAGTGTGGCTAACTGTGAGATGAACTTTCCATAATAGTTCAGGAGTCCTAGAAACGAGCGCAGCTGGCTTACATTTCGAGGTGGGGGAGCCTCCACAATAGCTTTATCTTTTGCAGGGGCCTTATGAAGACCTCCAGAATCAATGATGTATCCCAAATATTCAACAGAGGGCTTGAAGAATTCACACTTCTCTTTGCGAACTCGTAGGCCATACTCTTCCAGTCTTTGTAGGGTAGCCTCTAAATTCTTTAAGTGATCCTCTTCATTTCTTCCAGTGACCAGGATATCATCCAGATAGCACTGAACTCCTGACAAGCCACACAAGATCTGGTCCATAGCCCTCTGGAACAGGGCGGGAGCAGATGTTATTCCGAAGGGTAGGCGACAGTATCGATAAAGCCCCTTATGAGTCGCAATAGTCAACAGCTCTTGGGACTTTTCATCGACGTGCATCTGTAAATATGCTTGACTCAGATCAATCTTACTGAACTTTTGTCCCCCAGCCAGGCCTGCGAAGAGGTCATCGATGCGGGGAAGCGGGTATTGCTCTGCACACAACACTGGGTTGACAGTGACTTTAAAATCACCACAAATCTGGAGAGAGCCATCTTTCTTCACGATTGGAACGATAGGAGTGGCCCATGAGCTATGGGTAATTGGTATTAGGACTCCATTGGTGACCAGGCGCTCCAGGTCTGCTTCAACTTTGGCCTGATGGCATATGGCACAGTTTGGGCTTTCAGATATTTTGGTGGACTGTCAGGTTTAATGTTCAATGTCACAGTGATTCCCTTCATACTTCCCAAATCATCTCCAAAAACAGCAGCATGTTTCCTTAGTATAGGGGTTAGACTGGTTTCTTCTTTAGTCATCCGGTGCACTTCTGCCCAGTTCAGTTGAATCTTCCCAAGCCAAGACCTACCCATTAGGGCTGGGTAGTTACCTCTCACCACAAACAGTGGCAATTTAGCAGCCTGTACATTGAGCTCCACCTTAACATCAATAGTGCCCAACATGGGCACAGCTTCTCCCGTATACGTCTTCAGAACAGTTTTTGTTGCCTTAAGCGGAAGATGCTGTACCTTTTCTTTATACACAGTCTCTGAGACCAGCGAGACGGCTGCACCGGTGTCCAGTTCCATGCGTATAGGTTTGCCATCCAATAACGGGGTTACCCAGTATTCATGTGAGCCCATTTCCAAAGACAAAATATGCAGTAGCACTTCCTCTTGCGATGAGGTGTCACCTTGATCATCCTGGGTCTGCTCTAGGGTATGCAGGGTTCCTCTTTTTGTCGACCAGACCACAGGCCTCTTTTTCTTTTGTTCACAGGCACACTCAATGTGTCCCTTTTTGCCACAGTGTCGACACACCAGGTCCTTACACCAGCATTCTGATGCCTGGTGACCCGGCTTACCACAGCGGTAACATTCTTGACTCTGCATAGTTTTGTGGGTCGGTTCTTGTGACACTTTTTGCACCCTAGGGGATGCACCAATGTATTGCGCCTCCCTTGTAGCCAGTTCCATGGAGACAGCAATATCAACAGCCTTCTGTAAGGTAAGTTGAGCCTCTGTCAGTAGGCGCTTCCGTATAGCTTCACTGTACAGGCCACACACTAACCTGTCACGCAGGGCATCATTTAACATTTCTTTAAATTCACAGTGTTCTGCTAGCTTTTTTAAAATGGCTACAAATTGTACAACTGTTTCATCTTCCTTTTGGTCTCTTTTGTGGAAACTATATCTTTCAGCAATTACCAGTGGTTTAGGGGAAAATGGGACCCCAGGATTTCCACTATGTCATTGTAAGATTTAGTTGCTGGCTTAACAGGCTGTAGTAAGCTGCGTAGCAGGGAGTAGGTTTTAGCCCCTACAACACTTAAGAATATTGGCACCTTCTTCGCTTCTGTAATGTCATTTGCAATAAAAAAAAGCTCAAAACGCTCAGTATACACATGCCACTGCTCTATATTCTCATCAAAAGGTTCCAGTGGCCTGGTCAGAGTAGCCATGATTTTAGTTTCACTTTCACAGTCAGTGCAAACAAGCAGCATTTTTGTTTGTTTGCTCTTTACCTTGACTTCTACTTCCTTCTGTTACTGGAGCAGCACCGGAATCCCACCCTTGTTGCCACTTGTTATATCCTTGGGGGGAGCCGGTTTAGTTAGAAATCAGTTGAGGCCAGAGAGCTGACAGCTAACAAAACCACCATTTTATTTACAGAGACAGAGAGCTCACTCAGCCGGCTGAAACTGGCTGAGCTAATCCATGATAATCTAACTCAGCTGCCATAGCAACAAAAACCATGACAACCAAATACACAACACTTTCCTCGACTCCTTTCCCCGTCATGTTATTCTCCCAGGGGACCTTGCCCATCAGTTCCCTGAGGGAGTCGAAATCTGCTTTTCTGAAGTCCAAGGTCTCTGTTCTACTGCTTTCCCTTTTTCCTTGTGTCAGGATCCTGAACTCGACCATCTCATGGTCACTGCCTCCCAGGTTCCCATCCACTATTGCTTCCTCTACTATTTCTTCCCTGTTTGTGAGCAGCAGGTCAAGAAGAGCTTTTCCCCTAATTGGTTCCTCCAGCACTTGCACCAGAAAATTGTCCCCTACACTTTCCAGAAACTTCCTAGATTGTCTGTGCACTGCTGTATTGCTCTCCCAGCAGATATCGGGGTGATTAAAGTCACGCATGAGAACCAGGGCCTGTGATCTAGCAACTTCTGTTAGTTGCTGGAAGAAAGCCTCGTCCACCTCATCCCCCTGGTCCGGTGGTCTGTAGCAGACTCCCACCACGACATTACCCTTGTTGTTCATACTTCTAAATTTAATCCAGAGACACTCAGGTTTTTCTGCAGTTTCATACTGGAGCTCTGAGCAGTCATACTGCTCTCTTATGTACAACGCAACTCCCCCACCTTTTGTGCCCTGCCTGTCCTTCCTGAACAGTTTATATCCATCCATGACAGTACTCCAATCATGTGAGTTATCCCACCAAGTCTCTGTTATTCCAATTACATCATAATTCCCTGACTGTGCCAGGACTTCTAGTTCTCCCTGCTTGTTCCCCAGGCTTCTTGCATTTGTGTATAGGCACTTAAGATAACCCGCTGATTGTCCCGCTTTCTCGGTCTGAGACAGGAGTCCTCCCCTCTTGCAGTCTCCTGCTTGTGCTTCCTCCTGGTATCCCACTTCCCCACTTACCTCGGGGCTTTGGTCTCCTTCCCCCGGTGAACCTAGTTTAAATCCCTCCTCACTAGGTTAGCCAGCCTGCTTGCAAAGATGCTCTTCCCTCTCTTCGTGAGGTGGAGCCCATCTCTGCCTAGCAATCCTTCTTCTTGGAAGACCATCCCATTGTCAAAGAATCCAAACCCTTCTCTCCGACACCATCTGCGTAGCCATTCGTTGATTTCCACGATTTGACGGTCTCTACCCTGGCCTTTTCCTGCCACAGGGAGGATAGACGAGAACACCACTTGCGCCTCAAACTCCTTTATCCTTCTTCCCAGAGCCACGTTGTCATAAACAGATAGTTAAGGGTTAAGGTCTCTTTTTACCTGTAAAGGGTTAACATGTAGTACCTGGTGACCACCTGACCAAAGGACCAACCCGCGACGATCTAAGTACAAATCTCTGTGGAGGGAAGCCTTTGTCTGTGTTCTTTGTGGGTTCTCTTTTTGGATCTAAAAAAGACCCCACAAAGAACACAGACAAAGGCTTCCCTCCACAGAGATTTGAAATTATCTCGTCTCTGATTGGTCCTTTGGTCAGGTGGTCACACGTAGTCTGCAGTGATACGCTCAAGGTCATTCTTGGCAGTATCATTGGTGCCCACGTGGAGAAGCAGGAAGGGGTCTCAGTGATCACATGAGCAGTATTGCCAACCCCAAGTATTCACAAATCATGAATCAGGCCCCCAAAATCATGAAACTGCTTTGAAAATCATGAGACCTTCCCTGCATAATCACTGATCTCCAGGAGCTGGAATGGTCACAAAACACCAACTATTGTGCGACTTGTTATACAATTGCACAAGACTTGGCAATCCTACAAAAAGTCCCTTGCAGCTACTATTAACATCTCTGTTTATGAACGAATAGGCCAGGGATGGCCAAACTGTGGCTCGTAAGCCGCATGCGGCTCTTTTACAGGTAAAGTGCAGCACGCGGAACCCCCCCAGGCCACCCACATTCTCTACCTTCCAGACAGGGAGGCAGGGAGCTCAGGGTTTCTGCCCTGCGGTGGGGTGGTGGGGCTAAGGGATGCTGCCAGAGATGACTGGTCCCTGCTGGGGGGGGGCACAATTTAAAGGTTTGCCCCCCCCAACAGCGTGAGTCATGCCCCCCCAGGCACACACCCCCTCTTACCCTAAGTGGCCCCTCCCTGCAGCTCCCAGGTGTTAGCTGGGCACTGCAGGGAGGGGAGCTGCTTTAGCTGTGTGGGGAGAGGCAGCAGCAAAAGCGGAGGCTCTCCCTGCAGCTCCCAGCTGTTTGTCACTGCCTCTCCCCAGGGCCACAGATTCCATCTTGCTGGCTCCAGCAGCTGCCGTGCAGGGAGAGGGCCCAGTGGCACCATGTGACTGAGTGGGACCAGCAATCCATGGCAAAAATCAGGGGGACATGATCCCACATATTCCCCCCCCATGTGTTGCCTCTAGCTTCTACCCAGTGGGGAGGGGGGTCTCAGGGCTTCAGCCCCACAGGGCTTGCTTGCTGGGTCTCAGAGCTTCAGCAGGAGTGGGGCTGAACCTCTCAGCCCAAGCAGGTGCCTCCTCCTCTGGGAGTGAAGCCACATCCTAGCTCTCAAATTTCTGAAGATTGTTGTATGTGGCTCAGAGGGTCAGTAAGTTTGGCCACCCCTGGAATAGGCTATTAAACTTCCCTGTAGAACCCTACAAATACAGCTCAGTCCTGATCTGTAGCCACACTACTATCCCAGACCCGCTCCTCACTATAAAATTTGTGTTTGAACAAATGTCTCTTAGCAGGGACGGTCCCCTATCGTGTGTGATTTACCTCAAATTCGGGGTCAGAGCTCTAGCTAAGAACATCAGGTCTATGTGCCAAATGAACCTGTTGCTACTAGAACTTCTTTTAAAGCTTTCTATCCACTTTTGGAAAGGCTTTGGCTCATACCAAGAGATTGGTAAACATTACAAATATTTCCAGCCGATAATTTTTCATGTTTGCATCAATCAGCTTGAACTGAAAGAAGCAAAATTAATTGAATATTTTTTCCTTATGAATATTTGCCTTGATCTAGTTACATTCTTTCTGACATAAGGATTTGTTTGGCTGCTATTTCCTACAGTATAACTATATACTAGAGCTGTTTGAAAAACAGAATTTCTGTCCTCTGGAAAATTCCGACCTTCTGACATTTGATTCTGATTGATTCAGAATCAGAATGAAATGTCAAAACATCAAATATTTTCACAGAACAAAATGCTGTGAAAAAATTCAGTTCAGAATGGACTGAACCAATGACATTTTAAATGAAGACAAAAATATCAAAACAAAAATTTCTTGTGTGAATGTCAATTTGAAATTAACCCCCCCCATTTCACTTCAAACTGTCAATTCACAATGAGATTTTCTTTTAGACTTTTTGGGTGGAAAAATCAAAATATTAAATCAAAATCGCCATTTTCCCATGGAAAACTTTGGTTTTAACACTATCGCATTTTCAACATGAAAATATTTTGGAAAAAAAATATCGACCAGCTCTCTATCCATTATATGTTCCCATCTATGTATTAATTGCAAATTTTGGTTATTTAGGATCATAGAATCACAGAATATCAGGGTTGGAAAGGACCTCAGGAGGTCATCTAATCCAACCCCCTGCTCAAAGCAGGACCAATCCCCAACTAAATCATGTTGGATCATGTTGGTAAGATCATATCATCATACCAGTTTCTGAAGATGCCTTGCTGATTTACCATTTGGAACTTCCAAAGCATTCCAAAGCATTCCTAGAGGACTTAGACTCATATCTTCCATTAATTCTAATGAAAGATCTGTTGAGTCTCTTAGGGCTTGTCTACACTGGCAACATTAAAGCGCTGCTGCAGCAGTGCTTTAACATGGCATGTGTAGTTGCAGCAGAGCACTGGGAGAGAGTTCTCCCACTGCTCTAAAAAACCCACCTCTATGAGAAGCGTAGCTCCCAGTGCAGGTGCACTATTTACACTGGAGCTTTATAAAGCTGAAACTTGCTGTGCTTGGAAGGGTGTTTTTTCACACCCCTGAACGAGAAAGTTGCAGCGCTGTAAAGTGCCAGTGTAGACAAGCCCTTAGACTGCTTTGGAAAAACTCACCCACCATATTTATTTGAATCCCTTAACACCTTGTATTTAAAGAGCAAATCCTAGAAATGTCGGACTGGAAGGAACCTTGATAGGCCATCTAGTCCAGTCCCCTGCACTGAGGCAGGACTAAGTATTATCTAGACCATGTTTGACAGATGTTTGTCTAACTTGTTTTTAAAATCCTCCATTGATGGAGATTCCACAACCTCCCTAGGTAATTTGTTCCAATGCTTAACTATGCTTAGTGTTAGGAAGTTTTTCCTAACGTCCAACCTATATTTCCTTTGCTGCAATTTAAGCCCATTAGTTCTTGTCCTGTCTTTAGTGGATAACGAGAATGATTTATCAACCCCATCCCCTCTTTATAACAACCTTATTTATACTAGTAGACTTTCTGGAGGGCGGGGCAGGGTCAGCTCCAGGCACCAGCTAAAGAAGCAGGTGCTTGGGGCGGCCAATACCAAGGGGTGGCACTATGGCCGCTATAGCGGTGGCATGTCCGGGTCTTCAGTGGCAATTCTGCGGGGGTCCCTCAGTCCCTCTTGGAGCGAAAGACCCACCGATGAATTGCCACCAAAGAGTGGAGCGGCGTGATCGTGCTGCCGTGGGTCTTTTTTTTTTTTTTTTTTTTTTTTGCTGCTTGGGGTGGCAGAAAACCTAGGCGGGGGGGTCTTTTACTTTCAGAACTGAGATTGACTCCATAGCAAAGCTGCTGTCAAGAAAACTTGAGAAATGATCTCAACTTTTAAACCCCATACAGAAATGCAGTCACCTCTTCCAGCACAATTGAGGCAGCTGGCAAGCTGGACAAAAGGGATGGGTTTTGTCAACATCTGGCCTGTTTTCACCCATTTCAATAAATTCTGATCAGTGTCTCCATCTCAACGTCCATGAATGACTAAGCAGCATGCCTGTGTACAGGGCCAGTGTTCTGAGAGCTTTGGCATGGTTATTGTTGCTATGGAGACTATCACCTTCACATGCACATGTTTCATACATCTGTCTTCTTTTGTTTATGGCTCTTAGGATGAGCATCCCTACATGGTGCTAAAGTCAATGGAGAGAATCTCTAAAACCACTCGCAGAAGAAAGTATTTAGAAAAACTTAATTAAATCAGTTTCAGATTTGTTTCTTTTTAAATTAGTGACTTTCTTAGGCTGAGTTGAGTTGAATCCTTTAATTCCTTCTATACCCAGGAAACACAAACAGAGGAAAATGTTAAAGCACAGACCATTAGCAATCAGGCACTCACTATTCCACTATCCACATTTCCCATAAATAATTTAAAGCATCTTCAGTAGCTATATGCTCTTATATAACAATAATAATGTGATGCTGATTTTCAAATTCATAGCAGCTTTAATCTGAAGATCTCAAAAATCTACAAGCCATTCTGGGATAATCTCTAGACTGCCTTGTGTAGTGGTAGGTAAGTATTCCCCTTTGATTCTGAGGTAGAGATAGAACTGGTTATGGACGGTTTTTTGTTCCCATAATTTTTACAACCTTGACAATGCTTTTGGTTCCATTGAAAATGTTCATCAAAAGATTATGGGCTTTCATCCAAAAATGAAACAGTGAACATTTTTCCGTGTGTGTGTGTGTGTGTGTGAAGATTTTGATATTTGGGCTGCTGAAACAAACAAAAGCTAAACAAAACAACAACAAAATCAGGTTTATGGGTTTTCTGATTCTTTGATGAAAACCTCAGAAATATAATTGAAAACAGACTCTTGTGACAGAAATACCCATTTTCACAACAAAAGAAAAGCAAAAGCCATTTTTCATTGCAAAATCATTTTGAAGTAAATATGTCTCCCAGAGAGGTTGAGTGACCTGATCACAACGAGAGATGCAAAATCCAGGTCACTTTTACGTAGATGCCTCAACTATTAATTTAAATGTCTAGTTCAAATTGACAATGCTGGTTTAAGACTTTTCTATGGTCACAAAGTCAGTCAGTGGCAGAAATAAGCAGTGGAATCCAAGTCTCCTGAGGCCGAATCTCCAGACACACGTCCTTCCTTTAAGCTATCTCATTTTACCTTTAAAGTGCTTGGCTTGTTGCTTTTGCCATTCTCATTGTCCCCCATTTACCTCTTCCACACTCTATAAAGAGAGAGAAATGGAATAGATACAGAATATTTAAAAGGTTAAAGTCTGTGTTTATAAGTCCATTAGGAGTATATAGTTTTTAACAGAGTGTGCCGGCTATTAAAATTCTGATACTTTCTCATGGCAAAGATTGTAGTGGGAAGATAAAACGCTACCAAATGAATCCATTCTGAAGATAATGATTGCAAGGAGCCTGGGAAATGATACAAACCTTCCTTAATAGCGTTATAGCCTTTCGTTGGATAATTGTATGCCTTACTTGGATGCCTGTGACATGCTGGAGATAATTTTAGTTTGATGGTAACAAAGGGGTTTGTTTAATTTGTTTTAAAAAATAAAAGGTAGTTGCATACTTTTACCACACCATAAATGACACAGAAGCAGTCAGTGTTGCTTTGTTAGTCTGTATGCTTCTAAAAATGTGGACGTCTTTTCTGTTGCTTGGCGCTGAGGACTGGAAGTCAGGAGTAGAGCTGGGCAGTTTTCTTTTCTTTTTTGTAAAGTAGTTTTTATTAAAAAATGCATTTTCGGCGCTCCAAAAGTATTCACAAACTCAGGGCAAATTTGATGAAATAGTTTTGGCCAAGAAAAAAATATGAAAAAAAATTGTAAAAAATTGAAAAGTTTCACTTTGCGTTTTCATTTTTAAATAGTGTTTTGAATTCAAATTTGGACAAATAAAACGATAACCCAGAAAAATCAATTATTCACTCACCTCTAGTCAGGACTGCTGGGTTTCTCTGCCACTGACTGGCTGTGTGAGTTTAGGCAGCTCATGTAGGCCAGTGGTTCTCAACCAGCGGTACACAGAGGTCTATCAACTCGTGTAGCTATTTACCAACTTTTACAACAGGTTACATTAAAAGCATTAGCGAAGTCAGTACAAACTAAAATTGCACACAGGCAATGACTTGTTTATACTGCTTTATATACTAGACACTGAAATGAAATACAATATTTATATTCCAATTTGATTTATTTTGTGATTATATGGTAAAAATGAGAAAGGAAGCAATTTGTTAGTAACAGTGAGTGTGCTGTGACACTTTTGTACTTTTATGTCTGATTTTGTAAGCAAGTTGTTTTAAAGTGAGGTGAAAGTTGGGGTACTCAAGACAAATCAGACTCCTGAAAGGGGTACAGTAGTCTGGAAAGGTTGAGAGTCACTGTTGTAGGCCAACATTTTCAAAGTCGGGTGACTAAAATAAGACCCAAATCTGTACACCTAAGTATAAGTGGCCTGATTTTTAGAGCACCCATGACTCCCAGTGAGATCAAGTCGAACTATCTGAGTCTCAGTTTTCCCATCTATTAAATAAATATAATCTATTCCCTAATTTTGTGAAGTGCTTTCAGATCCCTTGAAGTTATAGGAATGCAAAGTATTGTATTGGAAAACTTTAGAGTTCATATTTTTAATTAAGCAAGAATGTTCTTTTTTTATTTGTTGCTAAAAGGCTGTATAGAAAAAGGAAGGCTAAAACCCAGAGGGTAAAATATTTCCAGGTCTTAGGCTCCTAAGTCATTTTCTGAAAAGGTTACCTAGAGATATTGTACCTAATCTTGCTCCCATTGACTTTAATAGGAGTAGAATCTGTTGCTTTTAATACCAGACTTCACAAAGCATTAAGAAGTGTTCTATAGGGAACAGTTCTACACTTGTAAGATGCTGGACTAGATGACTGGGATGGAATGACATATGACTTATCACGCCGTGAAATCTGTTTTGTATCTGTGCTGAACCACTGGCACTGTGGTCATGTTAGTTCGGACTAGCCCAAAGGCAGACTGTTACGCTGCATTCCAGACAGCTGCCATGCCTGGGTAAGGTTCTCCTCCTCACTGAAGGACCATCACTGAGAGCCATCAAGGGCTATCAGCTTTGACCGACTCTCTTGGGCCACTCCATGGAACAATGGTCTTGCCATGGAGTGGTTTGCAAGGGGGAGAGGGGCAAGTATGTCTGGTTTGTCAGGCGCTTTTCAGCGTGAGCACGTGGGATGGAAACTGTGGCCCTGCTTTACAATGGGCCTCTGCTCTATGCAGTGTCCGACCATCACCACGCATAAGACAGGCTTGCAAGAGAGAGAGGGAATGGTGGACTCTGCCCAGCCTGAAGCATTGATAAATGATGGATGCACAGAAGGGATGAGCTCAGAGGAATGGAGGGTGCGGCCTTGCTCTTTTGTTATTTTCTAAGATCTGAAACTCTTGAGTGCTTTAAGAGTAAAGTTACCGGGGTTACGAAATCCCTCTTTGCTTTCCTACCACTTTGTGTTTGAAAAGGTTCATCTAGAACAGGGGTGGCCAACCTGTGGCTCCAGAGCCACATGCGGCTCTTCAGAAGTTAATATGCGGCTCCTTGTATAGGCACCGACTCCGGGGCTGGAGCTTTCCAATGTACCTCGGGGTGTTCACTACTCAACCCCTGGCTCTGTAACAGACCCTGCCCCCACTCCGGTGCTGATCGGCAGGGCTGCCGGTGGGCAGGAGGCACTGTGAGCAGGGCAATGTACATTGGTAAATTCTGGCTTCTTCTCAGGCTCAGGTTGGCCACCCCTGAGCTAGAAGCCTAGAATGCCCACAGCCTACCTGGAGCACTGAAGGAACATATGTAAGCTACTCAGGGACTTGGGAGGAGGGGCTGAACCACTGGCTTTGGGGTCTGCATGGTGGCATTCCATGTCCTCAAGACAGAAATCAGACAAGATGTCTGAGCTTAGGATCATGTCCTGGAGTCCCAGAGCTAGAAACAGGGGCTAGACTATACCCCGACCCAGTTGGCTTTGAAGCACTTGGGTCCCAGAGACTGGATCTACTTGCAACAGACTGGTAAATCTGGGTTATAGTTTATGTTGCAATTATGACATATAGACCTGTCCCAACTCTATCTGCCATGACAGGGGTAGATGAAGCTTATTCTTCCTCAGATACTGAAAAGATAATTCCAGGAGATGCAGATAAAATAGTAAAACAGACTATTGTGAGAAGTGTGATTCAATAATTAGAAATATCGATAGCTATAAATGTAGTAAACTGGTTCTATATTTCATCTTCCATTCTCCTAGCTGCCCCCTCCTATTCTGTTAATTTTAAATACCAAAGAATAAGCCCAGAAAAATATAGGATTTCACCAGGTGCAGGACGCTGAGTTTACCTGGGAAAACAGCAGCAGGTTCATTCTGTGCCCCTTCATCCATGAAGGCACTGAAATCACTTTTCCAGCTGTGAAAAACAGTGAAAGTTTTAATGCAAAACTACAAAATATTTCAATTCTTGTAAAGCTGACAGAAACAATTCTTCAGGAAAGGCTTAATCACTCAGCCCATATGAGCGTTTAACCCCAGTAAAGACAATGGAAATTTTGCATGTACAAAGAATGCAGCAATGACTAGTTTCCATTGTCTAAATCCACCCCTAAAATCATTTTCATGGTGTTTTCCTCTACCATGCCTATGTACAGAGTGGTTAGGAATTACTGGGTAACCTAGCTAAAGTTCATTCTGCTGCTTTACACTTTCCTGATGAAGCCAAATGACTGATGTGAATTTAACATGTTGCCATATGAACTTTAGTGGAAAACTTTGGTTTATGCAGCTGTGTAACTCTTAAGTCTCTCTGTATACCACAGAGTAGATTTTCAGATGCACAAAAGGACAGATAGGCACCTAGCTTCTACAGACTTTCAATGGAACAGGTGTCTAAATGCCTTGTGCCTTTGAAAACCTCACCCTCCATCTTCATATCCCTAAGGACCTTAGGGTTGCCAACATTCGAATGATACAAAACCGAACACCCGAACCCTCCCCTTCCCTGAGGCCCCACCCCTGCCCCTTCTCTTAGGCCCCGCCCCTGCTCACTCCATCCCCCCTCCCTCCGTTGCTTGCTCTCCCCCACCCTCACTCACTTTCACTGGGCTAGGGCCTGGGGTGGGGGTGAGGGCTCTGTCTGGGGATGGGGACTCTGGGGTGGGGCTGGGGATGACGGGTTTGGGGTGCGGGAGAGGGCTCTGGGCTGGGGCAGAGGGTTGGGATGCGGGGAGGGCGGGTATGGGCTCTGGGCATGGGTGCATTTTCTGGGTGGGGCCAGAAATTAGGAGTTCAGGGTGTGGGAGAGGGCTCCAAGCTGGGGCAGGGGGTTGGGGTGCAGGGGGTGAGGACTCTGGCTGGGGGTGCATGCTCTGGGGTGGAGCCAGGATGAAGGTTTGGGGGTACAGGAGGGGGCTCTGGGCTGGGCCAGGGGGTTGGGTGTGTGTGTGTGTGTGTATGTGCAGATTCTGGGGTGGGACTGTAGATGAGGGTTTGGGGGTGAAGGAAGAGGCTCAATGCTGGGGCAGGGTGTTTTGGGGGCCAGGGTGCAGGCTCCATGAGGGAGTTTGGGTGCAGGAGAGGACTCCAGGTTGGGGCACGGGGTTGGGGTGGGTCCCAGCGGGACTTACCATGACTCCCAGGAAGCAGCTGCCAGGTCCCTGCAGCTTCTAGGTGGAGGGGAAGCCAAGAAGGCTCCAAACGCTGCCCTCGCGCCCCCAGGCTCCGCCCCAGAGCTCCTGTTGGTCGTGGTCCTGTCCAATGGGAGTTGCAGAGCCAGCACTGGGGGCGAGGGCAGCGTGTGGAGCCTCCTTGGCCACCCATGCACCTAGGGGCTGAAGAGACCTGGTGGCCACTTCCAGGTGCCATGCAGAGTTAGGGCAGGAAGTGAGCCTGCCTTAGCCCCAGGCCCCTGCTGCGCTATCAACTGGACGTTTAACAGCTCAGTCGGCAGTGCCGACTGGAGCCGCCAGGGTCCCTTTTCGACCGGGTGTTCCAGTCGAAAACCGGATGCCTGGCAACCCTAAAGGACCTTGTCGGCTGCAGTGGCTGGTGGCCATTTTGTGCTCATTTCAAAGCAGACACTTACAAAGAACACACACACTCCTGGAGATGGTTCTGCTTTCCTGGGACTCTGTTCTCTTAATTTGAGCTAAAAGTAAATCAGACAAAGTATTAGTTTGTAATTAATGCAATGTATGCCTGAAATCATACAGAAGAAGAGCCCAGTGTAGCTTGAAAGCTTGTTCTTTACACCAACAGAAGTTGGTCCAGTAAAAAATATTGCCTCATACGCCTTGTCTCAGCAGCAGACTGTTAGTCTTCTGTTTGTAACCCTTTTCTACAAAGCACATTGGGAAGGATTCGTTCCCGCTATGGCCCTATAGACAGTTGAGGAAGAATTTCCTAAGTACAGGCATTGCATAGGACAACTATCAGCTGCCCTGCATAGGCCCCTGTCACAAACACCCAGTCTATTGGGAGAGAGGTCAGGCATGAGGTATATGCAGAGGGCAACAGGGTGCCTGGGTGGTGCTGCAGCCTATGGGCAGCCTCGGATGGCCTGCTTTCATTAAAGAAGCTGCCTAACATATATGGTTACCAGAACAGTCCAGAATCGACAGGGTGCAATAGAGGCACAGAGACCTTTCACTCCAAGGGCTGCAAGTTGTGTGCTGCAGTTCTAACAAGCATAGCCTAGAATCTCAGCTGCTGTGTCTGCAAAGCCAGCAAATGCAGGTGCAAAAAGATACCAGAACCTGATCAGAACTAAAACACATCAGCTACATCTTATTTCCTTTCCCCTTTATCAGCCTGGCTTACAGGATGGTAAACACCAGTTTTCATTGCCACGAGAGTGGAATCACAGCAAAACTCTGAAAACAATCACACAGTGAAGGTCCCATTTTGTTTTATTGAATTATGTATCATGTTGACTTATGCTACCTGGTCACAAAGTAACTGTGTTAAGCAAGTGTAGCATTTAAAAAAAAATAAAATAAACACATTAAGTAGCTAACTTAAAAAGCAATCCATTTGAAACGCATTACAAGTGGCACTGGGGTGGAAGTTCTTGCCTGGCCTTTTATGACAGTCTCAGTGGATGGCCTTAGTAAAATGTGTTCTGATCTCCAGCTGCTCAGTTCCCTGAACATAGCATTAGAACTAAGGGTGCTGGGTTAAGAGACTGTTTGTTTGAAGAAGGGTCAGGTACAGGCGCAAGGGAAAAAATTGTACCGTGGATTGAGTTTTTCGTTGCTAAGATTTTTTTTTTAAATCAGATTAAATAGCAGCTCCCTGAACGTTACTTAGACAGAGCTGGGAGGTACCTGTCGCACCAAATGTTCATTAGAACAAGAAAAAAAAGTCAGCTTGGCCAAGCATGAACATAAAACACACGAAAGAACCTCGACTAGCTCTAACTCAATAGTGGCTTGTGCACAGCAACGTTGCCAACTCCCATGATGTTATCACAAGGGCCTGCTTTAGCCCTCTGGCCGCTATGATAAAAATAATATAACATAACAATAATAGCTGGACAGCTCTCAGCGAGTGCCAGTACATCTCCAGATTCAGCGCCAACCCCCCGTTCTCTGCAGGGCTCTCCCCATGCAGATCCTTACTTCTGTACCATCATTGGGTCCACGTATTATTAATTTGTATTGTAGTAGCACCTAGGAGCTCCAGTCGTGCACCGGGACCCCATTGTGGTAGGTGTTGTACAAACAGAGAACAAAAAGACGGTCCCTGCCCAAAAAAGTTTACTGCCAGTATTGGGGCTGCTCAGTCCGGGAGCACACAACACCCCCAAGCAGCCAATAGCCTACCAGGCTTACCATGATTCAGAGGCAAGCGCTGTAGGTGCTTCAGCAGCAAGGCCTCCTAGGTGCTCCCTGTGGGGAATCCCAATAACTACCAGACACAGGGCTAAGGGAAAAGGTATGTGAGCAAGGCTGGCAGGAAAGGAATAAGTTGCAAATACCATAAGTACAGGGGCATAAACAGTTGCAGCTCAAGGTGTGAAACAGTGGTTCTGGTGGGAGGCCCTGAGGCAGTCAGGGCTTTTTGGGCCTAGTGCCTGGGGTTCTCTCTCCAGTTCAGTCTCTATTTAACAAACAGGTGCTTGTAGGTTTCCAAACCATGCTCAGTTAACATCTCTCACTGGGTCCCCTCAGCACTGGTTCTCTGCCCAGCTGCTGCTGCTTCCCCGTAATTCCCACCCAGAGCTGCACTTTGCTGTCATATCTGGCACTCTCAGCTTGTTCCACATGCAGCTCTGCATACAATTCCTGGGGATTTCTCTCTGCTGCTCCTGACCAGCCCTGGGGCCACCGCTTCCCCAAAGGCAGAGTCCACCCATGCCCTGGTTCAGAGTCCTTCCCCCCTACCTGGCCAGAGGAAGGGATGTGCAGTGGGGAGGGGGATGATGGCAGATGTAGTTCTCTGCTTAACCGGTCCATCCCCCTTGCGGGGATCAGAGTCTAAATGATTTTTGTATACAATGAATATTAGACTTGTATAGCCTTGAGGTCTGCTCCCATTACCCATGCTGGAACTCTACAGGTGCAAGGTACGGATGGATTGTGCCAAATACGTGGAGATGCCACAGCAGCAGAATTGCTGGGTGTTCACTACTCTAGCCAAAGGCCAATGCCTTTCTGCCCCATATGGCCCCTACATGTAATTAACAGTTGCACACAATATACTATTATATACATATTTTTAAAATCATAATATGGTAATAAGATCTTAGTAGTTAGAGACAGAAGATTCCTTTGAGATCAATAGATGAGTGAAACCGATGAAAATTTTTGCATGAATTTTCCATTGACCTTGTTTTATTAATGTGTTTCATTTTTTTTATAGCCTTGTCATTTTGGGAAGCTGGGCGTTTTTTGTTTGTTTTCGGGGTTTTGTTTGTTTATATTGTGTTTTTGTTTTTTTAGTACAGAAACCCATAGAAAACTGAAGAGCCAGTATGAACGAAAAATCCGCATGTGTGAACTTTCAGCATGGCTTGAGTCTTTGTAGGCAGAACAGCCTAATGAATTCAGCACAGACAAGAAGCCAGAAATCCACAGTTCTCTTCCCATTTCTGATTGATTTTATTACTTTGAACAAACCTCATTTTGTGGTATCTCACAACACCAGCATGAAGCAGGCCAGCATCACTGTCCACATTTTACTGAGGCTAAAAGAGTTGAAGTGATTTGTCCAAGCTCACATAGAAATACAGCGTCACAACCACAAGTTGTGGGGCTAGAGGCAAGAATTGCTGGGTGATGTTGCATGGCCTGTGTTAGGTAGGAGGTCAGACTAAATGATCATAATGTTCCCTTTTGATTGTATGAAACGGGACTAGAACCCAACTCTCCTGATTTCCAGGAAAAAAATAGAAGCGACAGTGCCTTCTAGTTCATTACACTTCAGGCAAAGTCATGCAATTCTCATTCAACAAACAGTGACAAATATGTGTCAAAGACCTTTGTAACTGTGAAATAGCCCTAAAATGCTGCCTTTTTAAAATGCAAGAATAAGCAAATTTCACAGTGGGAACTTTTCACTAGGAATATTTCATCCAGTTCTTATTGATGGGTCTCTTTCCTTTCAAGGACAGGAGATAGACCCCAAAGTAACACACTAACCACATCTTATTTTAGAGGCAGCATGAGCTAGTGGACAAAGCTCTGGACTGGGAATCAGGAGAACAGGGTCCTGGATCTGCCACTGATTTGTTGTGAGCGCTTGGGCAAGACACTTTCTCTGTTTCCCCTTCCATTTTTGTCTGTCTTTCCTATTTAGGCTGTAATCTCTTCAGAGCAGAGAGTGTCTGTGCTTTTTGCACAGTGCCTAGCACAATGGGGCCCTGATCTTAACTGCGACATCCAGGCAATAACTTATTACTAATATTTTTCTAGCTTAGCATACAACAAACAACATCTGTGGGATCATGTCTTGCTACATCCGAACCAAGCCATAGAGCGCAGAGCCACAACACTTTCCCAAAGTCTTAGTATGTCCAGGTCAGAAGTTTGGATTGACCCCATTTCCACCTGCTACTTGGCGTGTCCTGTATCAGTTGTGTGCATACACTGGGGTGGGAGAAGGTATGCTAAACCCTTATACTCTTTTACAGAAATCATAATAATGAAGGAAACAGTATTTTGAATTTAATGGTGCTCGTGGGACTGTTATTTTTTTGTGTGTGTGTTTTTAAAACAAATATCAATGCATTTGGGAGAGTGCCTATTTTGTGAGTAAATTAGAATATGTATGAAGTGCGATTCTCCTCTGCAATCTTTTTTTCTGATTTCATGCACATGTACTCCTGGGAGGAATAATTCACTAGGTATGAACACTTTAACATAATTCAAAGAAACTTTAACTGTTCTGGTGCTGATGCGCACATCAGAGCATCAGAAGGTCATAATAACAGTAATATTTAAAATGGATCCATCCTGCAGAGTAAATTATCTGTTAAAACCCATTATTCCCAGCTCCACACATTCCAAGTGCTTTTAGTTTTCTGCAGTTGTGATCAAAAAGCAGTTTCAGGCCCAAAGAACAATGGGAGAAAAAGAATATACATTATATAGAATCATAATAATGACTCAAATCAGAGAGCACTGCTATCTCGCACACACCAGGATCAAGACTATTTAGGGATTTTACTTGTTGATAACAAAACTTTAGTTTGCACCCTGAAAGAGCCCAACTAAAAGTAATATGCTCTATTGGGAAAATACTGCTTGCTAAACAGGCCTCTGCGTACTCCACTCTCCGTAGTTTTTGACTGGTTTAAAGGCAGACCCCTGTGCAGAGACTATTCTAGTCATCCCACCCAATGTGATAATGAGGATTACAACTGAAAGAAGAGACTGCTTGTCAAGTGTGACTGCTTGTCAACCTGGACTGTGAGACAGCTGAGCCCTCTGAACGCACCAACCTCGGCTGCCCCGGACACTGTGATGCTGATGTCAAGGTTCAAGCCTCTGACAGGAATTGCACTTACACAGACCTCCACAGGGAGGGACTCACCCAACTGATTTACGTGAATGATTTCCCAGTCACTCGTGAACCATCAATAGAGAGGCTCCCAGCAATTCCCCCCAGCTCCAGTCCTACACCCCAGGACTGTACCGTATTACATTGCTCAAGGTTACCCTGGGCAGGGCAAGTTCATTAGTACACACACCAGCCTTTGTAAACTGAGCTGAGATTTCCCAAGCACTTCAACCAAAACACACTGTTTTAGGTAAAATATAAAACAGGTTTATTAACTAGAGAAAGGTACATTTTAAATGATTATAAGTGGTAGCCATAAAGCTCAGACCTCTAGAAAATGAAAAGTAAATATGTATTCTAAATCCTAGACTTTTGTTGAATCCAACAATGTCTTACCCGGACAGATGGTAAAAGCAGGTTACAGTTCCTCAATATACAGACTGGACTTCCAGTCCAGCCTCGGACCACCATACCCCAGTTCAAAGTCTTTGTCTTCCAGACGTCCTTCCAGGTGTTGGGATGACGGGAGGGAAGAGAGAGGCCAAGTGATGATGTCACTTTCCCCTCTTTTATGCTTTCTTCAAGCTTGCTGGAAAGATCCTTGCTGTGACGTGCAGATCAGGCAGTCCCCATTGGTCAAGCAGTCTCCACTGCACATGTGCTCTCTCTGAGAAATCTCTGGACTGGCCATTGGGAGAGTGGACTCCCTTTTAATGGGCCATCAGCACATGTCTGGCTGGTCCTTTGTTGCCACTGAAAGGTTGTTGTCTCCCAACCTCATAACGTATTTCAGTAACACACATTGCAATACTTAATAACTTCACATATAATCATAGTAGATACAATCCAACAGGATATAAATGTTCAACAGATGGTCTTTTCAAATGATACCTCACAAGGCATGCATTGTACAAAACACATCATAATCATATCACAGTGGTGAAAACGGGGGTTCCAGGGTGCTACTTTGAGGGACAGAGTGTCACACCTCCCCCCGGTGTTTACTGCAGGAGTGTAAATCACTGAGTGCCCAAGGTCCTCTTTAGATTTTCACAATACAACGCCCAAGCATTGCTAAACATTGTAGTGCTACCCACACGTGTTTCTGCCGAGTTTGGTGTATCTTTTAACACTGTGGATCACTCTGGTGATCTGAAAAGTTAGCAAGTGTTTTCTTCTCTGGGTTGCTAGAGAGCATTGCTTTGTATCTGTGCAGCGTTGTTAACCCTTCTGCCTTTCCAAAAGGTGTTAAATCAAAGCAGATATTAATGTTTTCTAGAGTGTAGGTATTTTGGCCTTTAGCTATCAATGCCATGAGATGGTGTGTCTCAGTTTTCCCTTCCACGCTGCAGACCAGGTTTGTTGTGGTTTCATTGCTGTGACAAGCTTCAAGCCTGTTTACAGGTATTAGCAGAGAAGCAGCATTACCACAGGGCCTCTTAACACAAGGTGTGTTCTTATTTCCCACTCTTAGCATTTCCAAAAGCTTTTTTCCCCAAAACTGTGTGTATTACACCCTTTCATAGGATTTACCATCAGTGCCGAATTCTTTGTCCTAAGATTTACCAGGAGCATCAAACCTTTTCTCATGAGATTTAACAGTAACACCAAATCCTTCATCACAGATAGGTGTTTCAAAGTATTTTTTATCATACCCAACCTTCTGTTTAGACAGTCTGGTTTGTTCAGTATGCATTGTGTCTTCCAACTCCTTCCTGATCCTTAACATGTGCTCAGTTACTGTTGTTTTTTTTTCTTTCCCTTCGGTGTCTCTTTCAGTATGGGTCCCCAATCCAATCATATTTTGGGGACTTTGGTACCCAAGGTCTGGCGAGGTAAGGATGTAGAGGAATTCTGTATATTGGCTGGCCCTCTGTGGAGTTGTCTGCCAACCCCAGGGTTATTCACATAAAAAAAATCCATCTCCCCTCTTGGGGTTTCCCTGTGATCCCCCTCCGAGCCCTGGGACCTTCCCTAGGGGGTTGTGATCTGTGCTCTCTGGGTTAAGAGTGTCTACTCTTTGGTAAGATGCACCTTTTCCCAGCAGCTTTCCCTCAGCTATTTTCTGTTTCTTATCAGCCTGAGGAAAGCCATCCTCCCCTCTGCCAGCTGGGTCATCTGCATTCTCACAGACAACCATTTCTTCAGTAGAATTTGCATCCTGTCTTAAAGATCCTGAAATCCTGTTCGTTTCCACAAACATATCAGAAGACAGGTGTCATGAAAAGCTAGGACTTGGTTTGGGGTACCCTCTGTCACCACTTTCTCTATCTCTGAGAAGTCAGCTGTTTGACTGATCCCCTCTGAAAGGTCAGTTCCATAGTTCCCTCTCAAAAGCTGAGTCACAGGCAGAGTGGTGAGTGAGGAGGAATAGCTCAGTGGTTTGAGCATTGGCCCCCTAAACCTAGGGTTATGAGTTCAATCCCTGAGGGGGCCATTTAGGGATCTGGGGCAAAAATCTGTCTGGGGATTGGTCCTGCTTTGAGCAGGGGGTTAGACTAGATGACCTCCTAAGGTCCCTTCCAAGCCTGACATTCTATGAGTGCCTGGTTGCACAAATGCCAAATCAGCCATTCTATCCTGGGCATCCTCTCCCAAGTGACCAGTGAGGAGATATTTACATACTCTCACTATTCCTTCCCCAGTTTTCTTCTCTGGGTCCCTTCTAAGACACATCTCTCTATGCTCTCTAAAGTGGGATCTATTCCTTGTTACACTGCAATGTGTCAGCAGCTAACAACCTCGACAGTTCTCTCACTGACAGTCACCTCACCCCCTTCCCTTCCTGAAGAGATATTGCCTTCAGCTGCAGAGTAGGAGCCGGTCTCAATCCCCCACACATACACGCACGTAGGCGGCTGCTTCCCCCTGCTGCAGAGGAATCGAGACTTTCCCCTTTTCCTTCAGCAGTTCCCTTTCCCTCTGGGGTCCCAGCATAATACTCCTCCTTGCTGTGGGCAAATACCTTAGCAGTCTGAGTTATACCAAAAATATCATTCCTAATAAGCATGTCAATGGGAATATGGTCTACTATTTCCACTGTCAATATACTTTCAAACCATCAGTTTCTATATGCATTTTGGTCAAAGGCACAAGAATCCTGTAACCTCCTACTAATAAAAGCTCTGCCTTTTCTCCTGGCAATACGGCACCTTCTTGAATTACACTATGCTTAACCACAGAAATATCTGCACCTGTATCCTCCCACCCTAAGTATTCCTTGCCATTAATCTTGACAACTTTTATGTACTCCATGTTTGGTTCTGCAGAGGCTAATCCCACAACACCAGTATGATAAGTTTCAATTGCCTGAAAGGTTTCTGTGTTGAGGATACCGGAATTAACATGAGCTATTTGTTGTCTGCTACCTCCCCCGCCCAGGGCATTTATTCCTCAGGTGATCAGTCAAATTACAGTTATAGCACATTTTGGACTCTTCTCTTTTCAAAGGAGATTTGGGATGGGGATTAGAGGAATGGTTTTGGGGAAGAGAGTGCCCAGCATCCCAGCCACCCTCTTTTTCCCAGGGGTACAACGGGAACCCTGCTTCCTACCAGGTTTAGAATCCTCTTTTAGTGGTTTACTTTCAATAGATATGGGGGTCTCCTCAAAGGCATCCGCTAGAGGAGCCATCTCATCCACAGCTTTCACATTTTTGTCCCATAGACATTGTTTCACATTATCTTTACATATGCTTAGGAAATGCTCTTGAGCAACAATGTCAAATATTTCTTCAAAGCTTGCGATCCCTTTTCCCCTCACCCATTTTCCCATCAGATCTTTCATCCTGTTTATATATTCTCCATTACTCTCACCAACATTCATTTTAAAATTTCCTAAATTTCACCTTATATGTTTCAGGGATAATCTGAAATTGTTTTAAAACCGTTTCTTTGAATTTAGAATAATATAAAGCATCTTGAATTGGCATTTCATTGAACATATTCAATCCTTTACCAGTTAACTTTGCAACCAAAGTGGGCATTTTATTGTCCTCAGGAATCTCATGAATCACACACAGCCTCTCATAAGTAATAAAAATATTCTGCATCATCTGTCTATTTGTATGCAGGACACAATTGTTCCCATTTGTGGATTTTTGGAGAGACGGGAATCAAAATTGTTTTTCAATTAAAAAAAATGGGTTTTAGAGGTGCTTTGTTTTTGGCACAAAATGTTTAGTTACTATGAAAAAGTTTGAGTTTTTAATACCGTGCTCTTAACCATGGTATCTGAGCACCTAATATATTTTTTCTGAAGGTTATTTCTCTTCATAGTGATGGACATAAACCAGATATCAGTTCCAATTTTTTTAAGTCTAGCACCTGCCTTTAATAACATTGACCTTCCCTAGCAAGAGTAATTTTTGAGTGGCTTTATATCTGATAGAAAAACGGAATCCTGTGGAAACCCCCATAAAAGTTTTGGGATCAGATGGGCAATTTTCCCACTAGGATCACTGAGAAAGAAAGGAACAGAGCCACTCTGGTATCGAAGGCAGCAGGTAAACTGAAGTGAATCAAAATGGACAATTGATTTATGAAAAGTCCATCAATCAACACCACAAACAGTGTCTCCATACCTTATCCAGACATAAAACCTAACCAAGCAAGATCAAAGAAGCCTGAAGACCAGAAGACTCCAAGGATTATTTAAGGTCTCTTCTTGTCAACATCTTGATCTCCCACCAGAAAGAGAAGATTTGAGAGAAGGTGAAATGAAAACAGGGGAAATGTAGAAATTGTCAGCATCAAGCAAGGGTTTCTTGAGCAAGGGCTGACAATTCCAGCTATAATAAAAGCTCACATGCAATGCTCTCACAGAGAGGCATTAACAATTAACTCCAGATTGCCACCACATCTTTCTACTGGATTTCTTCAGCCGAGGGGGACACGAACCTTATTCATATAAAATGAATATACATACATATAAAATGATGGGGTCTAAATGAGCTGTTACCATTCAAGAAAGAGATCTTAGAGTCATTGTGGAGAGTTCTCTGAAAACATCCACTCAATGTGCAGTGGCAGTCAAAAAAGCAAACAGAATGTTGGGAATCATTAAGAAAAGGGATAGATAGTAAGACAGAAAATATCGTATTGCCACTACATAAATCCATAATATGCCAACATATTGAATACTGCGTGCAAATGTGGTCTCTACCCATCTCAAAAAAGATATACTGGAATTGGAAAAGGTTCAGAAAAGGGCAACAAAATGATTAGGGGTATGGAACAGCTTCCATATGAGGAGAGATTAATAACACTGGGACTTTTCAGCTTGGAAAAGAGATGACTAAGCGGCTTCTGATACAGGTCTATAAAATCATGACTGGTGTGGAGAAAGTAAATAACAAAGTTTTATTTACCTGCTCTCATAACACAAAAACTAGGGGGCACCAAATGAAATTAATAGGCAGCAGGTTTAAAACAAATAACAGGAAGTATTTTTTTCACACAACACACAGTCAACCTGTGGAACTCCTTGCCAGAGGATGTTGTGAAGGCCAAGACTATTACAGGGTTAAAAAAAGAACTAGATAAATTCATGGAGGACAGGTCTATCAATGGCTATTAGCCAGGATGGGCAGCGATGGTGTCCCTAGCCTCTGTTTGCCAGAAGCTGAGAATGGGCAACAGGGGATATATCATTTGATGATTACCTATTCTGTTATTCCCTCTGGGGCACCTGGCATTGGCCACTGTCAGAAGACAGGATACTGGGGTAGATGGATCTTTGATCTGACCCAGTGTGGCCATTCTTGTGTTCTTATATCCATAAAGTTACAGCACACACGAGCCCTAGATTCTCAGTGAGTGGCTGAAGTTCAAACGGAGAAGACTGCTTATCTCTCCTGAAGGCAAAACTCTGCTACGGCAATGGTTGTCATCTTAGCTGACGCATGAGTGTTTGAACCAGGGATCTCCAGACCTTAAAGCAGGAGCTGCTACAGCTTACGTTAAGGCTCCCTACCTGGGGCTGTAATAGACTCACATCCAATTTGGATCAGCATGGCGGGGGAGAGGTTGCAACAGGTAACACACTCACCAGTCAGTTCCACTACTAGAGATAGACAGCACAGTCTGGGAAGAAGTGATCTCATCTGCAAAAAATATATGGGTTGTTTGTGTGTGCCACAACCCAAAGAAACAACGGGCTGCCATCTTATCTACTCAGACATTTCACATAGGCTACATGTTAACCATGACACCGGGCATGGAAAGTCATGGCTTGCTTATGTAGTACAAATCTTATTACAAGTGTCTATGCAATGGTCAATATGTTTATTGTTTTAGAGTTGAAAGCACTTCCCTTGAGAAATATGCCTCATGGGCTGATGAACACAGAGATATTTACTGAGCAGAAAGCAAGGAACTGGCATGCACTGAATTTTTCACATTTAAATGACAAAGCCGGACTGTGGGACCTTTTTCTGCACTCACTTGCAACAACTGTACATTGATTTCAATAGAATGACTCCCAATTTATCTCAGAACCCATGCGCCCCTTTAAATATTTAAGGGTGAAAAAATAGAAATGTGTTTAAAGATAGAAGTGGCTGAACCATGGGAGCTTTGAAATATTAACATTTTTGAGAACCTGATCCAATCAAAATTCAATTGGACTTAATAGGAAAAAATAGAGAGGAGGACTTGTTATTCACCAATCTAACTGCTAATCTCCATTGCTATTGTACCTAAGGTAATCTTGTGTACCTGGAAACCATATTAGAATTGTTGAATCTTACAGCACTTTGCACAGGTGCAAATGACTCCATGCGGCTCCAGACAATGAAGATTCAGACCCATTTTCTTCAGTGGAGTAACTACTTATGTGCACCAAGGGGCATGAGAAGAGAATCTGGTCCATCATGTGTCTACTGAACACTCCCCTTCCTCAGCTTCGCTACACTGTGTGATTGTAAACATACTAGTAGTTACTGCTTTGACCTTTGCTGGTAAATAGCGTGACAGGAGTGATAGCTATGCAGATCCTCCAGCAACAAATAAAAATTGATATATATGTATTATCCCATAAAACCATTGTTCTGTTTTACTAGTGCTGACTGACTGAGTCCATCTGCTGCTCTCTAAGGACTACAGAGCATGGAGACAAAATTCCGGCTAAGCATGGATAGCAAGAACGAGACAACTTGACTTTGAACTAACACACCGCTGCTTCATGACTCGTGGAACATGCCTAAATGTGAGCTGATTCTGGGAAGATCAAGTTTCTTCTCACTTGCCTTACAGACAAAATGCCACAGTGTTTTGTGTTTTCCTCAAAAGCTACTGATTTCTTCCTGAAGTTCATCCGGAGCTCTATTCTCTTAACAAGCCTATCTATCCAAACACGGAATGCAGACAAAGGAGCTATTTTGTGTATGCATGTTTTCTGATAGACTGAACTATCCTGCTTTAGAAGGAGGATGGGGAGTATATGACCTCATACTTCTTTCCCATCTCGAATATCTATGATTTTTATGGCTCACATTCAACCCTGGTGTAATTCCCTTGACTTCAATGGATTTATACCAGAAATGAATGAGTCCCACCAATTCCATAATCATCAACTAGGTCTTGAATGCAGAAATGATGATAATACTATACAGCCTTTGAGTCAGAAGGATCCCCAGGTACGTTACAGGATATCTCAGGATCAGATCCAATTCTCAGTTATGCTGGTGTAAATCCCAAGTTCTTTAATTCTAGTGGCATTATTCAAGATTTACACAGGGGAGAATCTGAGGGCTTGTCTACATTACCCATAGGATCAGCAGGCAGCGATCGATCCAGCAGGGGTCGATTTATCGCGTCTAGTCTAGATGCGATAAATCGACCGCCAAGCACTCTCCCATCGACTCCAGTACTCCACCAGAGTGAGAGGTGCAGGCAAAGTTGACAGGGGAGCGTCAGCCATTGACTCACCGCAGTGGAGCCAATACAGCTAATGCTTCAATAAATTCCACTCTACCCAAGCAGGAGGAGATAAACAGAATATTCCACTCAGATTAACAAAACACCAGAAGGACATCTGTCTTGCCATAAGTATCAGAAAAGGGCTTGACAAGAACATGGGACTTTGATTTCATCAAAGTTTTCCCCTTGATCAGATAGAAAGAAGAGTCCAGTCTGATTCATGGAACACAGAAAGCTTTGGTAACGTGTATAAGACAAGACTATGTTTACTCATTCAGTTCTGTGAACAGAAGTATGGCCCTGACTGATAATCATGGATCAGATCATAGGTCGGTTGAGTCTAGTATCTTGCCTGGAGAAGCAGACAATACTTGGTAACTGGCCACAAAAATTGACATGGTCTGTATCACAGTTAAACGGGCTCATTGCTTGTATTAAATGAGACAGACAGGGAACAGCTCCTTCTGACACAGAAATGACTGGCCAACCCCATCACATCACATGAAACCACCCACTGCTAACATGAACTGCTCCCTGCAACCGTCAGCAGCAGCCCACAAGTGCCACACAACGGTACTGATTAGGGATCTCTGGTGTAACATGGTCTGGGCAATATTCTGTCATTGCTGTAGTGCCACAAGCTAAGGCTTTAGTCTCTGGTGTCTTGCCAGGATGATTTCACATTCCTTCCATCAAACTTGGCTTTTCCTATTGGCTTACGTGCAAATGCAGCTTCCTTTGTGTTGGTTTCCCAGTGCTTAATTTACATTAGAGGCAGGGAAATAACTAGCTTCCCTCCTCTGGAAGAAAACCTGTTTCTCCCTGTGTTTGGTTACAGACTTTAGAGCATAACATCAGTAAGTATGCATAATTCCTCATATAGCATTAATACATACATTTCCCAATGATACTAGTAACCAGTGTGTCACTGGCTTTAATTTGATACCTTACAAGACTTTTTTGGATATAAAAAAAGTGTGTAAGTGCAGGGAGTTTGTCAGGCCTGATAGGCATTGCTGACACACAGCAGTGAATCACCAGTAGGCCTCTGTATCACAGGGCTGTTGAGAATTTAGGGGAAGATTGAATCCGGATCCAAGCTTTGTGGCTCTGGCCCATTCCCAAGAATCATTAGGGATTCTGGCTTTAAGTCAAAACTGATAAAACGTAGCCAAAGCAAAACTTGAACATATTTAATTATTCGCAGCTATGTCAAACGTATCATTTTCTGTATGTTGAAAACAGTTTATGGCAAGAGTCAATGTGCAGATTGGAAGCTCCACAATGGGATCATGGAACTTTAAAGGGTTCCATGAAGAAAGAAAAATAATAATAATTCAAGAAAGGAAAAATAGCATAGATATCACCTAACCTGTGCTTTACTCCTAAAATGTTCCAGACTTCACCTAAAATTAATCAGTGAACATCAGAAAAATAAACCCCACAAATCAGGAAAGTCAATGGGATAGCTCGTTTGTAAACAGAGGCAGCCCATGATGTTTGTTAAAGCACTACTCTCAACTTCTGCCTCTGTCCATAGCAAGGAGTTAGTTAGAGGGTTTCCTTGGTGGCTGTAGTGAAATAATCAGTTTGTTTAAAACATTTCAAGGCAGAGTGGACTTCCTTGTTTTTTCTTAAGTGTCTGTTAATGCAGAAGCACTAATCCCTTGAGTAAAAGCTGCAGGGCCAGAGATCAGGACTCTTTTGGATTCTCATCCTGACCCTCCCCATGACTTCTTGTGATCTTGGGCAAATCTCTCCAACTCTCTGTACCAATTACCGGTAATATATATAGAGAAAAACCTACCTGAGTTTGTCTAAGCCCTCTGATATTAACAATATTTTGTTTCCTCATCTGCAAAGTGGAGGATACATATGAAGCGTGCAAACAAAAATGACAGAACTTGATGAAGGCCACTGAATAAGATGGCAAAAAGGACAAGATTAGAACTTGTAGCTTTTTGGCATCTACTGTCTTGGCTAATCATGTGATGCTGCCTCTTGTAGATAGCCCTCCCACTCAAGCTGATGTTGTTGGCCTTATGAGTTACTCTCTTTGCCTTACTATTACTAAAACTGAATTCCTGGGCTCAAGTCCTATAGTTCTTACTCATGCACACCTCAACTGACTTAAATAGGAGATGTGCTGGAGAAATGAAGGATTGGGCTCTTTCTGTTATGCTTTGTTTGGAGTAAATATGGTTCTCATGAAAGGTACCAGCTTCATTAACTCAGGAGAATGGAGTCCTTTCCTTATTGTTGGATCACTTATATTAAAGGCTCTGCAAAATTTCTCTACACTGGCACATGGGTGATCCTGAGCTGTGAACTGGGGGGCCCTCTAGAGATGAGACTGTAACTCAGTTTTCATGGCCCATTCAATCCCTGGTCGCTTTGCTGAAACTGCCCAGAAGAATACCAGCTTTGGGAGGCTTTATGACATGGAAACTGGGCCAGTAGGACTGAGACCACCAGTTTATATCACATAGGCAACAAAACAGACGTCTTTAGTCTCTGCAATCTGGACTGGATTTGAACCAAAATGCAAAGATGGAAACTTCTCTCACTCACTTCCCATAAACCCAGACTCCAAGGTCTATTACAAATCCTCTCAGCCAGCCCAATGGTGAGCTTTAATTTGTAACACATGCAAACTCTGCTTTTTCACTCAAGAGATAACCTTTCTCTGGGCTTACCAGCCCAGACTCCCTCCTTCCAGGGGGTAAGTGTAGAATACCTATAGCACCAACACACTTCTCTTCACCCAAGGAGTGACTGCAGACTCCTTCCCTGTAGTCCCTAGCTGCTCTCAGCTCCTGGGCTTTACACGGGCCCCTCTTGTTCCTGTCCAGCTAAGCCTCATTTAATCAATCCCTGTTCCCTATGAAGGTGCAGCCCGGGGAGTTAATTGGTCCACCTCCCCACTTTCACCCCTTCACATCTTGTGTGCAGGGGACATCCCATCACGGGCATAGAAGTGCAACAGTGCATGGAAAGTGAAAGATAACGGGAAAGAAACACAGTGAACACTTTAGAGCCTTTGGTTCAGATTGGGTTCCAGAAATGGACAAAGGTTGGGATGATCAGTGGAGAGCTTGTTATTTTGTCTGACCCAGTTCACCCAAACCAGCCTGGATAGATCATTTCCCTCCTCAAGTACATAGAGAAGCTCTTTTGAAAACTTTTAAAGCTCTGGTTCTGAACCACAGCCACAATATATTTACAAATGAAACTAATCTTTTCCAATAAGAGTACTTAGCGAGAGCCATCTGATGGATTTGAAATATTTAGTTTATCTACCCTTTTTATGCATTAGCATATTAATCTGCCTTTCCAGGCTCAAATGCAGCCTTTGTAGTACTACTTTTCAGGGTTTTTTTTCCTGATGTCTTGTGACTTGTCTGTGTAATTCACGTTTGAAAAGCCGCAGAAGATTTTCAGAGAACAAGAGAACTACACAAATCCCTTCCCAAATCCTTCAATCTTTAGATAAAAAAATCCCCACATTAATGTTTGTAAACCCAATAATGGGACAAATTCCAACCATTTATGGCTACATTTGCAATTGAGTTCTCTGCTAACATGAAGATTAAAGCAGGGATTAATTTCTAGCCCAAAGAGCCAGTGTTTAGCTTCATATACTGTCAGTAGCCAATGCATTCTTTGATCACAGGATATACCGACATGTTAAGAGTATAGGAACGATAAAAATGGTCATTTCTGATATCTCTTGTTTGAAATAAAGATTAAAACCATTTAAAAAAAATTCCATCTCCATATTTTCTCCATGGGTTCTTTTGTACTTTTAATGGGAGAGCTGTCTTGGCATAGTGCAAAGCTCTCCAGGGTCTGGCAAAGTGTATTACCTAATGCTGTTTAGTTGGAGTTAAAAAATACAAAGACGCCAGCCCCAGTGTCTTTATACTAAGGGTAATTTGATAGTGTTACTGTAGGTGAGCTCCTTGCCCTATGCGGTGACCCCAGTAGCAAAATGGCATTCTGATCTGGCAGATAAACAAGACTGTGACAAATAGCCCTGACATCCTTGTCAGAAGAAAAGACATGACTCAGACCTGGTATCTGTGAGCAGACCAGTGCCACACTTCTGTGACAAATGGTTTTAGTCTGACAGTGTGTTTCACTGCTTGAACTTTCATCCATCAAAACAAGAGACAGAAGCACAGGGAGAGGGAGGCGAGGAAGGAAGAGCTAGAGACAGCCAGAGATACAGACAGAACAGCTGGGCTGCCGGCTTTTGTATTAGGAGTCACATCCCTTTCCAGCATTTGAATACTGTGTGATTCACACTTGCCTCCCCAACAGAATGGTGGATCCCCAGAACTCAGGACGTGTGATATTTCTTATCAGGAACATTGGCAACACATGGATGGATACTATGGGACAGATTTGTTAAAAAAAAAAAAAACAGAATCCACCATGTGCACACCTAAATAAACAGCTAGTTGACTTTAAATACAGAGTTCAGCTCTTATTTAGGCACCTGACTCAAGTGGCCAGCACTCAGCAGCAAACTCTGTTCTCAGCATGCTGCTAGGTGCAAAGTTCTTTTGAAAATCTGGGCTCTTAATTTGGGTACCTAAATGAGATCTGAGCTTCTCTGAAAATCTGGTCTCAATTGTTGGCTCTGAGCTCTTTGGAAAATCTGGCCCTGTATAAAACTCCAAATAGGATCAGTTAGTTGAAGTTAGCTGAACCCATAACTGATACATTGTGAGTAGTAAAAATTGGCAGGTGATTAGTCAGTCCTCAGTGAGGACTAATTGCTTTGCCTAACTGTTTAAATTAGATCAGGTGTCTTTTTTTAAATAAAGGCCTTGGCTACACTTGAGAGTTACAGCGCTGGTGGTGGCTTTACAGCGCTGTAACTCACTCCCCGTCCGCACTGGCAAGGCACATACAGCGCTGTATCTCCCTGGCTACAGCGCTGCATGTACTCCACCTTGACGAGAGGAATAAAGAGAATAGCGCTGGTGCTGCAGTGCTGGGGTGCCAGTGTAAACAGGGAATAATCTTACTACGCTGTAACTGGTCTCCGGAAGCTTCCCATAATGCTTTTAAGTAAAGATAACTCTCTTTGTTTTGTTGTGATGCCTCTGTTTGTTTTGTTGTGAACTCTGGGCTCCTGGAGCTGCTTATCTAAAAAAACAAACAGCTCCTGTTTGCTGTGAATGAGCAGAGGCAGGGGGCTTCCTTTGGAATGCCCACAGCTAGTGTTTGCTTGAAGAGAGGGGGCTTAAGGAGAGAAGCAGCGCAGCGGGGGGGGGGGGGTCCGTTTCGGGGAGGCTGCTTATCTGGTCTGTGAGGAAAAAAACAAAGAAGGCTATTTGCTTTCAGTGAGCGAGAGAGGGGTGGGGGAGGGGGTCGGAACTTGCAGCTGCTGACAGAATGTCGGCTCCAAAAATCCACTCTCTCTCTCTCCCCCACGGTCTCTGTCACACTCCAACCCCCCCCCTTTTGAAAAGCACGTTGCAGCCACTTGAATGCTGGGATAGCTGCCCATAATGCGCCACTCCCAATGCCGCCGCAGATGCTGCAAATGTGGCCACGACAGTGCGCTGGTAGCTGTCAGTGTGGCCAGACTGCAGCGCTTTCCCTACACAGCTGTACGAAGACAGCTTTAACTCCCAGCGCTGTGCAGCTGCAAGTGTAGCCATACCCAAAGACTGTGTGCCTTATTTTCCAGATAGAATAACTATAATAAACTCCAGCTGCAGGCCCCTCAATTACATCCATTGAACAGAGTTGACCAAATACTGCTTTTAGTTATAACGGTAAACTCTGAAGTTTGCTGAATCTGAATAAATTTTTCAAGCTTCCCTGAGGGTTTTAAAATATGCTATAGTTTACCAGAAAGTAGGTCGTGTTTTAAATGTGCTAAATTATACTTAGAAAGGTGTGTTCTCTCCCTCCTGCAGAACAGGATGCTAACATGATTTCCCAGTTCAGATTCTCACGGCAGAAGTCAAGGAAAAACATGTTTTCAGCCATTCATGTGAATGCACAATTACACCAGGAAACATTTGATGTTTAGGTAACCATGAAAATGATCCTAAATTGAAGGACATGAAAACAAGACAAAGTAAGTGACTAGAGCTGTGTGAGACTTTTACAACAAAACAGGGAAAACTCAGCTAGATTTGAGTTTGGCTCCAAGCTGAAAAATCCAATTCAGATGAATATGGGCTATTCTGGTTTAAGAACCATCAGAAACTCAGTGGTCCCTCATATTTTCAAGCTCAAAGCATTCCCGTTTTAGCTGAGTGATGCATTAAGTTTGTTAAAACCTGAAACTCAAAGCAAATTTCAGGGGTATGAAAGTTCCTGTTAAACTCACCACCCAGTTTCTCACAGCTTTTGTCAGAGTGGATATTTTGACAGCCAAGGTGGTGAGCTAGATTTTCAGCTGATGTAAATTAGCCCAACTTCATCATAGTCAGTGGAACAGTGGGAGTGTCTGTCCCAGTGAGCACTGAAAGTGCATAAATAAGTGATAAAGGAGGGAGGATGGGTCTGTGGCTAAGGCATAGGAATGGGAGCCCCTCCTTAAAACTCTCCTCTGCCATGATGCCTACAAAAATCACATAAATGGGTGGGTCACTGGGCCCTGATTCTCAAAGGTCCTTAGGCACCTAATTCCTATTGACTTCAATGGACATTAGACAACTAAATTCCTTTGAGGATCTGGGCCCTGGTATGTGACAGCTGCTTATTATGATGGCCAGTATCTTCTCACAGTTACCTTGTGCTCTTTCATGTCCATTTCTTGTCTTATATTATCTCTGTGCGGCAAGGGCCATCTTTCTGAGATGTGGTGGTAAGTGTCCTATCACAATGGGGCCCCTCTGTTATTAAATGTGGACAGTAACATATCCCTGCTTCACAGGGGTGCTATTTGGTTGAAATCCTTAATATTTGTAAGTGCTCTTGGAGATCATCTAATAGAAGGCACTGCAGAAGTGCAAAATATTATTATTATTATTAGTCTAGGGGTGAATTTTACTTATAGAGGGAATAAAACATAAGCAAATAGTCATCTAGGGCTTAATGCAAAGCTCACTGAAATCAATGGGAAGCTTTTCACTAAGTTCTGTGAACTTTAGGTCTGGTCCCTGTAAAAAAGAAAAAGGGAAAACACCCACTGAAATAGTCACTTTTTCCCAATTCATAAATAAATGTAATGAATAGATTATCATGAAAAGTCAAAAAGAAAGGGGCATGGGAATAATTCATTACTGTTGCACATCTCAGAGTTGTATTCAGTAAGACACAATTCATGATAATAACATGCTGTTCCATTATTATAATGACTTAGCTGTTTATATTGCACTGAAACACTAAAAAAGGAAAATCGAGGGCAAAAAATAATTAAGAACAGGACATTCTAATCAGTACTCTGATGTTTCAGCAGTAGAGCTGGGTGAACAACTGATTTTGTTCCTTGCTGTCAATTCAGATTTTTTTTTTAAAAAGTATGCTTTGAGTTGACCCAAAACTTTTTTTTTTTTTCAAAAAATTTAGCAAATTGAAAAGTTAAAAAAATAATTTTGGGTTAAATGCAACATTTTTTTCAAGTCAAAATGAAATATCTCATTTCAGTTTTCAGTGTGTTTTACCTTTTTAAAAATGGAATTGAAGAAAATTTCAAAATAAATTTCATTTTGAGTCAAAACATTGCAATGTTTCATTTAAAAAATGTTGATATGAAACGTTTTGACTTTTTTGTTATCTTTTTTTCCCTCTACACAAACAATTTGGAAAAATGGACATGAATTTGTTAGACCATTTGTTATTGCCCAATCTGCACTTTTCACCAAAAAAAGTTTTGGCCACAAAATGTCATCCTGCCCCATTCAGCACCAGAACAGGATCAGAAACCATGATCTCAGTGTTCATTATATTACCTAATAGGACCTCATTCCTAACTGTAAGCACATTCTTAAGTTTCACTGACTATACATACTTAAATCCCATTGACTTCAGTGGCTCATGGGATTAAGGGCTTCGCTCCCAACAAATTCAGTGGCGCTGAAGGTGCCAGCATCTTGTAGTATTGTGCCCTTTAAAACACAGTACATCATCCCAATTATTTAAGGGCTGATCCAATGGGAGACTTCAGGCTTAAAATGTGGATCAAGCACTTACAATGTTTGGCCATCTCCATACCACTCCTTACGTTACATATTAGTCTTAACTTGGCAAAAGTTCTGACTAGAGAACTGTGGCCTTGTTTTTCAGCTTTTTCAAGTGCCTTCCATACCAAGAGGTCTTCATGAAACTGATGGAAAAAATCTATTTAAACTGGAAATAAATGTCCTTGCTGACCGCATCCATAACTTGATCCTTCTCTTTCACAGAATGAAAAATAATAATTAACACCCTATCTGAAATTTTAGAGTTATTTCCTCAAGGTAACTTCCTGTCCACTCCCCCCCTTCACTGAAGGAGAGTGAAGAGCACAGTGTTTGGTCAGCAGTATCCCTGCACTAATGCAGCTTGGGAGCCTTGTAGAGCAGATACCTTCCACAGTGGGACATCTCTTAAGGCCCCTCCTTTTGGCCTCCTAACTTAGGGCTTGTCTTCACTACTGGGGTAAGTCAACCTAAGTTACGCTACTCCAGCTACGTGAATAATGTAGCTGGAGTCAATATAGTTTAAGTCATCTTACCCCAGTGTCCTCACTGAGTTGCGTCGACGGGAGACACTCTCCTGTTTACTTACCTTACTCTTCTTGGGGAGTGGGAGTACCGGAGTTGGCAGGAGAGCACTCTGCCTTCGATTCAGCGGGTCTTTAGTAAACCCGCTAAATCGACACCCTCTGCACTGATTACAGCAGTGTCAATCTCCCTGTTAGTGAAGACAAGCCCTAAGTGCTTGATCTTGTACCATTCAACTCAATGGAAGCTTTTCCACTGGCTTCAACAGATGCAGAATGAAGCATTAATGCTACCACAAGGTATTGAAGTCCATTTTACCTTTATTATTCACATGGCTGGTTGTGTCATTAATTAAAAAAAGTATGCATTAAATCTGATTTTTTAGTTAATGAAACCACAGTTTGGACTACAGCACAGTCACATTTTTTCTAAATTTGAATTAAAAGATTTTTTTTATAATGCAGTCATAGAATCATAGAAGATTAGGGTTGGATGAGACCTCAGGAGGTCATCTACTCCAACCCCCTGCTCAAAGCAGGACCAATTCCAATGAAATCATCCCAGCCAGAGTTTTGTCAAGCTGAGTCTTAAAAACCTCTAGGGATAAGGATTCCACCACCTCCCTAGGTAACCCATTCCAGTGCTTCACCACCCTCCTGGTGAAATAGTTTTTCCTAATATCCAGCCTAGACCTCCCCCACTGCAACTTGAGACCATTACTCCTTGTTCTGTCATCTGCTACCACTGAGAACAGTCGAGCTCCATCCTCTTTGGAACCCCCCTTCAGGTAGTTGAAGGCTGCTATCAAATCCCCCCCTCACTCTTCTCTTCTGCAGACTAATTGTTGTTTGTTTTGTTTTTAGGGAATTGGACATTTCCATTTTTTTTAGTAGCGCTAGTCTGGATGAATCATTTTCAAACTAGGGGTTGTTCTCGAACTCTGCTTTACCTGTTAGCTTCACCTTGCTATTTGTTAATCAAGTCATGTGTTCAGCCACTAAGCCTTCTGCTCTCAGATTGGATGACTGAAAAATTATAAACAGAAGATCAAGGAATTGCTAATAATGAGTCAGAGAGTTTAAGGCCAGAAGGGACCACTAGTTTGCCCAGTCTGACCTCCTGTATAGCACAGGCCATGAACACCACCCATATACCAAACCCAACAATGGAAATGAGACCAAAGTAAATGAGACCCACAAGAGACTAGACCATTATATGCCAAAGGCAGACAATAGGAGGGACTGAGGTGCACCAGTGCTCAAGGCCCCTGCAATGAATAAATGAGATATATCCAGATAATCCACATGTTGCACAGAAAGGCAAAAACAACAACAACAACCACAACAACAAAACCCTCCTAGGGCACTGCCTATCTCACCTGGAGGGGGGAAATTCCTTCTCCAGCCCACATATGGCAATCAGTTAGATCCTGAGCATTTGATCAAGAACTAGCCAGCCAAGCATCAGAAGGAGAGAATGCTCAATGCCATATCAGGGCCCTGACCAACCCCACCCAATGTATCATCTCCAGCTTTGTCCATCCCTTATGCTTCAGAGGAAGACAATAAGAAAAACTCCCAGAATACACAGGGGAGGGGGAACAATCTCTTCCTGACCCTTGCAGGTGAGTGGCTGAAATGCTGAAACATGAGTTTAAGGAACATAACAGCTAAACCAGAAGTGAGGCCCATTGAGCCCTTCCCCCCAACATCGAAAGCAACCCCGTCATACAACTGCACTCAAACTATTCTGTCTTAAAACTAATTAAGTTGTTTGCCCCCACAATTCCTATTGGGAGATGGTTCCAGAATAATATACTTTCTGGTAAGGCCATTCAAATGAACGGTCATTTGTTCTAAAACTTGTGAAATGTTTGAGATTGAAATGTAACATGGAGAACACAGCTGCTGTCTGAAACCTGTGAATAATGGATAATACCACACCATGAATCTCAGCAAACCAGGATTTTATGTATTTATTTATTTATTTTACTATTCAACCAACTCTAATCATTCACACTGACATTCAGTATTCACACATATTATCATATGAAACTCTTAATTATACTAGAGAATTTAATGAAAAAAAAATCTTTTCTGTGGCATCTTTGTAATTAAATTACATGCACCTCAAAATGAGCTGGAAGATTTGTACTTCATTGTGTTATAACACTGGGCTTTTACCTCTGGGACCTCTAAGTGCTTAGAACTACAGTGATGGTTACTATAGAGAAAACAGTAGCAGACAGACACTTTTCATAACAAATGGGAGAAGAGGGTGTGATCAAAATAGACATTGTATCCATTTAGTAGTACATTCTATAATTACTATGTGCCAGACTGAGGTTAATATGCTATGAAACACGCTAAGGACCAATGAATACCTAAGTCTAAGTGAATTATGAAGTCCACTGAAATCAAATATATTCACGGCATATATTTAAACTTAACTTGAAGGATAATGAGGACAGCCGAAGGTGGATCTCATCACTGCAAAGCCATGGCCATAGGTGGCTTACAATTCTTTGCAATAATAATCTTAGACAACTGTCCCTTAGATTTATAATAACTAGGTCAATTACTTTGTAGCTTCCCTTCCCTTCTAATTTGTGTCATATCCAATGAGAGCACAGTGATTTGGCAGCCATAGCACAGCACTAAACATGAGGCATGGACTCTGACATTTAGTTAGAGTATTAATTAGAACAAACTTGTTTCCAAGAATTGGGAAAAATTATGAAAATAATACAAAAAAAGTTCTCAATAATGATCCCTCTCCACCCAGTCATATGCTCTGGGCTCCAACTTACAGGTCCGAAGAGATCCCTAAAAATACACATTACTTTTAGAGATGGAAAGAGTTCCCTACTTCACACCTAACATCAATACACTTAAAATGTCCATAGCTATGAGATGAGCCAGAGATTGTGGGCCAGATGCTCAGCTCAGTGTAAATGGGTACAGCTCTATTGGCAAGAATAGTAATGCCAATTTACACCATCTGAGGGTCTGGCCCAAAGTTCTTTCTTTAGCTTGAGTAATAGAGGTCTCACCCTTGGAGATGGTTGTCCCAAGTTCAGCCCCTATGGATGACCTTTAGTGGTATATTGTGTTACTAAGCTAAACTTTGCTCTCATTTAGTGGCTTTACTGAGAGCAGGATCCAGCCTTTTCACCTAAGTGGTAGGGAAGAGTCATTCCTTTCACTGCAGGAATCACAGGGTGTCCTGTGTCCTGTATTATGCAGGATTTCTGACTAAATGACAGCAATGGTCTCTTTTATTTTTAAAATATCCATTCCCTATCCTTATGAAAGGGAATTCAGTGAAACACTTTCATACATTTGGAACAGTTAAAGGTGCTTACCGAGCAAATATGATGGAGAGGTCCAAACATTAGGACATTTTGGGACAAGGTACAGTTAAGAATTAACTCAATATTTCTTTTTTTGTTCCAGACAGTGTTCATAATGAGCCCAGCAACTGGAATTTGCACTTCCTGATTCATGAGAACGCTAGTTCCTATTAAGTTCATTGGTAGCAAAGCATCTATCAGGACTCTGGAAATGACCTACACCTCCCAAGACAGCAAGGTAGGACAGTTGCAAGGCAGCCCTTGGAAGAATAGCATAGAAGAATAGGAAAGAGTTCACAGATTTAATGACACTTGGTCTTATGTTAGACATTTTCCATTGACAAACACATTGCTGTCTACCTTTGGGTTTTATACTGGTGCCCATCACCACAGTATCTGTGCACTTTATTGTGGAATGGTGATATGTATTGAGGCAATCTGTTGATGATCCTGCCAAAGCAGTGTCATAAACAGTTATGGACTAATGACATTTTCAACTGAGTCAGTTTCCTGAATGTCATATTTCCTACAATTCCAACAACTTGTTTCTTTTTACTCCTTGCTTTTAAATAATGGACAGGATCATTATCTGGTATAAACTGACTAGTCAACTCTGCTTGGCTGGAGTGGGATGGGGTGGGACCATGTGTCCACATATTGCTTACATCTTCCTGACACTTCTCAGGTGGCCTGAGTTTTAGATGCCATTAGCAAGACAAATCACTGTTCTCAGGGGAGTTACTGGGGATGGCCATTGGACTAAGGTTAAAAGAAAAGGGAAAATTCCTTGTGCCCTTCTCCTCCCATGAGCAGCCAGCCAGAGGTCAGCCACAGTCTGGCCCTTGACTCTACAGTAGGGATGTTTGAACCTCAAAAGATGCCCCATTTGAATGCAGTTCAGACAAACAGCCAACATTTTGGATGCTTACTCAAACTTTCTGGCCTTCTTGAGTCTTCAAAAGTGGGATGGAGTTCTCATGAGATTCCTCAGACGTCTTACTTTATGTATTGGCTGAAATATCACAAGAACAGTTTGTTTGTTTGTTTCTTTCCACTGCTGTTTCAGCAGGTTCCAGCTGAAACCTTGAAGGTGCAAAGATGTTCAGAAGTGAAAACCAATTAGAGGCCACATAGCTGAACATTTCAGAACATCCAGAAGTGTTGGGTGTAGGCATGACCAGTGCTTCTGTACAGAGGAAGTTCCCTTACATTTTTTTTCAAACTAACTACTGAAGGCCTGAAGTGGGACCTAAGTGGTGAATAGTTCTTGTATTGTTCCTGGCATGTGGTAAATCTGGAGTTCTATAGAACTGTTATTGCTTATTCTAAAAGTGAATTTGGCCCATATGATTTCTTTAAAACTAGATATATGACCTGAAAGCTAGTGCCAAATATCTATAGATAGATAGATAGATAGGAGCTCACCTGTATTTAATCACATTGAGAAATTACACACAAACAAGGGAACAAAAGCAGAAGGTCACCGATGAATCTGTGTTCTGTAATTGCAGTCTCACTATGCCACAGCATACCACAAGCAATCTACAGAGGTTAAAAAGACAGCGTGACTCCAAAGTTGTGGGGTGACATTAGCTGCAAGGAACATCTCTGCAGCTGTAATGCAATTAAGCATTTTGAACACTAGTTCAAGAGATATTTCATTATTGATGCAACTGTGCTTTAAGAAGTACTTGGGTCACTGTTTCTAGCTCCATCCTAAACCTGAGAGGTGCATACAATTTTGGAAATTTTTTGGATGTCAAAAGAAAAAAATGTCTTGGGTTCACTTGGAGTTTTACGGTAGATTTGGTTCAGGTCCATTCTTATTTTTTCCAAATCTGCTCGTATATCCCTACTTGTTTGCTCTTGTTTCAGAACATACAGAATATGAGTTAAGTCCTCAGCAGCTGCAGGGAATGCAAGTCAGTTTGCATGAGGATCGTGATGGATCTTACCCAAGAGGGAACCTTAGTTGCAGCCATTTCCAAAGAAGAAGTGATGGCGATTGCATTTTCTTATTCAATTTAGATTTTCCCACAGTAGCAAGAAATGTCTCTTAATAATTTATCTGGAGTTTAAGTATAATATTGTTAATTGATAGAAGTAATTTCAGTGCTTTTTAATATAGCAAGTCTCTAGTGTGCAATACGGTTAGTTATTGAATGGCATAAAACACGCAGAAGCCTTTTTTAATTTAACTCTAAGTTCCAAGTTCATTTTCACATTGAGCTGAAGCAAGGATATCCCAATGAACTTCACATTAGGATAAATCTTCTTGAATCTCATCAGCAATGGAATCTCATGTTAACCAATCACAAAATTATACATAATATACTACAGGTGGAAAGTAGATATTATGAGCAAAATCCTTAGCTGGTGTGAACTGGAGTAGCACCATTGACCTCAATAGTCCTATGCTAATTTACACCAGATGATGATGTGACCCTATTTTTTCTTGCTGGTAAAAATACCATTGCTGTGGTACAAAGACCTACCCAGTTTTTCTACTTATGGCGTTTACCACAGCTACACATTGAAGTTCGGATGAAGTGTACCTCATTTGCATTTATGGCCACATTTGATCTCTACCTTTCACATCTAATTTGAATGTTTCGATTTAGTGCAGTTTTAATACAGCTACACTTCTCATACATAGTGAACCGGGTCCACTCCCTAGTCTGTACAGACTTCCGCAACAGCCGCTGTGCTCCGGACTGAGCCCCTGTGGCGGGAATTCCACCAGGGAGCAGACTGTGGTGACAGGAAGTTCCCACAAGCTCTCTTCTGCCCAGCCTGTGGTGCAGTCGCCAAATGGGTGGTGCTTGCAGGGGAGGGAGCTGTATACCTTGATTCTGTGTACCTGACACAGCGGCCTGCATTGGCAAAGCACCTACCACATGGAACCCCTTTCGTATTTTAATGCTGCCTTCCCTTATTGCCTCTATGTATCACCTCTATAACCATCTTGGGGTTCATTAAATAACAAACCAGTGAATGAGAAAGGAATAAAACTTCGATAAAACAATCTGGAGAGCTTCTGTAGTGAGCTGCTGCACACACCCATGTGGTGTTCCCAAGCCCCACCCCCAGAGCACCTCGCAAATTCCTATGTTCATAATATTGTTTCTGAGGGAGTATCTCTAAATAATCTTCTAGAAACATAGCTCTACATCTTTCCTCTTAAATAAAAACAAATTAACTTTATATATATATACAGAGAGAGAGAGAGAGGAAAGATGTAGAGCTAGGTTTGTAGAAAACTATAATTTAGAGAGACATATATATACACAGAGAGAGAGAGAGCTAACAACTATCTAATAAAACATACATTGAATTCTCAACCCACGTAGTACATTTTCATAAACCCAATGTGTCAAGTACCTAGGGAGGAGAGGTTACCAGCACATCACTCTTGAGTGAGTCTTTACCACTCACTTTCCGCAAATACCCCTTCTCCAGGCAGGTTAGCAAAACTCTATGAGTCTTTCAGGACATTTAATCTCCCATTCTGATCTTCTCAGTCTCAGCCTTTCATTAGAGTCTGAGTAGTTCTCTTGTTCCTTGACAGTTTCTCTTTTGTGCATTGATGATAAAGCATCAGTCAGATGGGAAATGCCAGAGTCCACCTCAGCTGGCAGTGTGTTGGAGCTTTCTGGGATTACTCGTAGATCTCCTCCATTATGTTGAAATGTGTCCCCCTGGTCTTTCTGGACTATATAAAACCTTGGATGCAGCTGTTCTTTAATTGTACCCCTTTGGCCGCAAGTATTGGATGTGTGTTTCCTCAGGCACACTCTATCACCTGGGTTAAGAGATGGGAGATCACGGGCCCTTTTGTCAAAATAATATTTCTGTTTCCACTTCCGATTTTCTTTCATCTTTTGTATGGTTTCATTCTTATGAGATTTCAGTAAATTATCAGTAACTGGTAAATTACATCTGATCCTTCTTCCCATTAACAACTGAGCTGGAGAAAAGCCATTCTACAGGGTGTACTTCAGTAAACCAGTAACGCTTTATACAAATCACCCCCACTGTCAAGAGTCTTTTACATAAGGTTCTTAACTGTCTATATAGCCCTTTCCACAAGTCCATTTGATTGGGGGAAATTTGGACTTGATATTTTGTGATGAAAATCCCAATCTATGGCAAATTGCCTAAAATCTGCACTGGAAAATTGTGGGCCATTATCACTAAAGTCTTCATCTGGAGTTCCATGTCTGGAGAAGATTCCCTTCATGCCAGCTATCACTGACTTACTATCAGTACTGTGCAGTGTGCAAATTTCTGGATACAGAGAATAATAATCTGTGACTATTAAATTGATTGCCAGGTAAGTAAATCAGTGCCGACCTTCTCATAAGGCCTTTGCGGAACTTGATGAGGTCTCAGTGGGTCTGCCTGTTGGCATGGCTTGTATTTCAAGCATGAAAAGCAGTTTTCTACCACATTTGTGATGTCGTGATTGAGCCGCAGCCAATACAGTATCTCTTGTGCTCGTTGTTTGCACGTCTCAATTCCTAAATGACCCTCGTGGATCTTCCATAGCATTTCTTTTTGGAGGTTCATTGGCATTACAACCTTACTGCTCTTGAAAAATCACCCCATTTATCACAGTAAGTTCATGTCTGCAGTTTCAATAGTCTCTTATACTTGGACAGCAAATGCTTATTTCTTCAGGCCTCCCTTTAATTATGACTTCTTTAAAAATTTGAAATGATTCATTTTTCTCCATTTCCTTTCTTATTTGTTGCAGTTTCCAGTTAGCTATGGGAATTGGCTTTATTATCAGATCTACATAGGCTTGCATCTCTGGCTCTAAAGTCTTCTCTGGTTTTGTGGGAGCCACTGCTCTGGAAGGTGAAGCAGCAGTGAACATGAATTTACCAGCTGTGTAGGTCAACCAAATCAGACTTTGCAGCTTTATCATCATTCTTTGACTCCTTTAGGTACAGTCATTTAGTGGATTGCTAAATAACGCTATCAGGGGGCTTGTGGCAACTTCCACTGTCTGTCCATAAAGATACGGATTGAATATCTCACAGGCAAACAATATTCCTAAAAGCTCCATCCTGACATGTCCATATCTGGTTTCTGCCTCAGTCACCTCCTTTTCACTACAATGAGAGGGAGCATGTACATGGTGTTTTTATGGTTGATGCTAGCAATGCACCTCCCCTTCACTGAAATATTTGTTTCAGAATAACCAGTGACTTTTATTTTTGTTCATCCCAGGTTTGGGCTTGTTTTCAGTCTCTCATAATCACATTCAGACAGAATATTAATCTGAGCTCCTGCGTCCAGTTTCAGTGGAATCATTGTTCCAGTCACTGTCGTAGGCAGTATCCAATCCCTCTCATCAGACTTGCTAGATCCCAGTGCATCTATAAAAAATTCCTCAACCAGATTGTCTTTAACTGAATGCACTTGCCTTCGCTGCATGTGGGATCTTCAGCATTTTTTTTTAAATCACACATTTATGATAGTTCCCCAAAGGCAACACACTGTTTGGGGCTATGCTGTGATCCACACTTTCCACATGGCCATCTGTACCCAGTCTTCCCTCTAGCAGTAGTTTTCATAGCAAGTGGTTCTACTCTTTGATTTGACCTATTCTGGCTATATTCTTTTTTACTTAGTACATGAATAGCTCCTTCTGGTGAATTCAGTTCTTTCGCTTTTGCTTTCACAGTTTCTGCTGCCCTGCACATTTGGAGATCTTGTTCCAAAAGTTAAGTCTCCTTCACCGAGCCGTCTCTCTCTTAACACGTTGTCTTTAATGTCACAAATGATTCTATCTCTGATCAGAGACACTGTCAGCTCACCAAAGTCACAGGTTTTACTGAGTTTCCTTAATTCTGTGACACACTGCTCTATGGTGTCATCAGTTTTTTGCATGCATGTAAAAAATGTGTCTCTCTTAAAGGTTTCACTCCTTTTTGGCATGCAGAGCTCCTCAAATTTAGTCAGTATTTTACTTAACTTCGTGCTTTCACCTTCTTCAAACTTAAAGTTGTAATAAATATCCAATGCTTCCTTCCCAACAAAATGAAAAAAGATTGATTTCATTTTTATCATTTTTCTCTTCTGTCCCCATGGCTGCTGAATAAAATTCAAATCTCTGTCTGAATTTTTTTCCAGCCCTCTGCAACATTGCCTGACAATTGCACACTGGATAGTTGTTGCAACACATCCATATTTGGCTTCTTTCCCCTTTCTTAAGTTAGTCAAGCTACTATTGTGCTCACCGCACACATGCAAAAGTCTCAGTGTCTGGTGCTCCACATGCTTCCATGGTGCCTCCCCTTGTCTCTGCTTTCAGCTGCAAACACAGGAGTTAACTTTAAAATGTCTGCATTTTCCTTCTCATTCAGCACTTCTGACACTATGAAACAATCACGGAGTTCATTAAATAACAAACCAGTGAATGAGAAAGGAATAAAACTTTCATAAAATAAATTGGAGAGCTTCTGTAGTGAGCTGCTGCACCCAGCCATGTGGTCTTCCCAACCCAGCCTCTGGGACACATCTCCAGATTCCTATACTCATAATACTGTCCCTTCTGAGGGAGTGTCTCTAAATTATAATTTTCTACAAACATATTTCTACACCCTCTGCCAGGGTTCAGAGAGTGGCAAGAAGTTACTTGTGTGGAGACAATGGATTGGGGACAGGAACAGGCTATGTGGCTCACCTCTCCCTGGCCCATAAGACACCCTGCCAGGAGCTGCCACAGAACAGCTAGTCTGGTTGTGGGATCTTTAGGCATGTGGGACCCCCACAGCGAGCCGGTGCTGAGAGCTTGCGGAGTCAGTCAACGCTACGCCCGGCTCATGAGACAGATCATGGTGTCCGACACCATCAGGTGGTCCAGAGACAACTACACGGAGCACATCATGGGACACCGTCAGTACTAGGACTACTAAACAACACCACTGGTCAGGGAAAATAACCCACTTCCTCCCCTGACGAACCAAGGGACGCACCCAACCCAGGTACCTATTCGCTATAACAATATGACTTAGGGTATGTCTACACTACCCTCCAGATCGGCGGGTAGTGATCAATCTATCGGGGATCGATGTATCATGTCTCATCTAGATGCAATACATCGATCCCTGAACGCAGTCCCCGTCGACTCCGGAACTCCACCAGGTCAAGAGGTGGAAGCGGGGTCGACGGGGGAGCTGCGGCCGTCGATCCCGCGCAGCGAGGACAGGAGGTAAGTCAATGTAAGTCGATCTAAGATATGTCGACTTCAGCTATGCTATTCTGGTAGCTGAAGTTGCGTATCTTAGATCAATCCCCTCCCCCAGGCCTTAGATTCTAAATACATTCTATGGGTGGCATACCTGAGATCACTTATTCACTGACTCTTTAAAAACTGCCACCCCCCAGTCTGGCTCTGTGCTGGTTATGTGCTATGTATGTATCTTTTGAACCTCGTAACCATTAGTTGTAACCTCTCATAACTTAAGCCTGACCCCAGATGTGCAGTACCTTCCTACCTAACTTGTGTAACTTGGATTTTATACATTAGCTTTAATAAAAATTTTCTTTCCTACCAGACTGAGTTTGAATTACTGTGGCATGAGCAGAGTGAAAGGTGGGCACCCAAGATCAGCAATGACACAGAAGATTGCAGGGGCACCTGGAGACAGGGGAATGATCGTGAGGTGGTTTGGGGCAGTAAAAAGTTGGTAATAAGTTGTGTTCCTTTGCTATTTTGCTGGTACATTGTCAGTCTATTACTGCTTGTCTATTCCTGCTTTGGATTTCCAGTAAATGTTTGAATACTAAGAGCTTGGCACTGCCCAAATAACATTTTTTTAACTTTAATACACACACACAACTACTTTTCCCAATCCAGGACACAAACAAATATTCCAATAGCAGAATTTTCTGTGAGACCTAAATTCTGCTTCTCAGTCAGCTCTAGTCATCAACAAAATTGGCTTCTAAATTGTAGTTGCAAAAGACCAATGACTGAGGTTGTTACCCTCTTTTTACTTTTATTCTGGCAGTGCCAACCACTGGAAATGTGCTTGAGTAAAGACAGACTGCAGATGGAGGTCTCCAAAGCTGAGTTGGAGATTTGCTGCTAAATCCCACAGTCCGCCTTGAAAATTTCAGTCTGAGTTTTTGGTCCAAGAACTTTATAGGTAAAGATGATTAAAGCGCCCAGCTTGATTTTCAGCTCCCAGGCTCAGTTGGCCAGTTTAGAAAAAAAAATCATCTTGCAACTTGTAAACCTAGCTGACATGCTAAGGGAGTCATTTTGGCTGTGTCCTCAGTAGAGAGCTGGTGTGTTCTTAACTTGAATTTGTTAAACTGAGTTAAACTCAAAGTAAAATCCTAGTTAAGACAAGGCAGTTTGCAGCTTTCACATAAGTGGGTTAACTCAACTTGAGAACACACCTTTTTTTCCTAGTGAAGACAAGGCCTGAGAGATAATAAGCGTGGAACCAACAGGTGTCTTCTGTAAAACCACTTCACAGAGCAATGTCATAATTTATCAGACTGGTGCATTCTTTGGACACCTTCTGCACTTAGTTACACGGTGCAAACCCGGAGTCACTTTCATTGATTTCACTGGCATTACTCAAACTCTTACACTAGTGTAAATGGGAACACACATTGGCCCAAAATGGCCACATTGCCGCTGTTCCATCCCCTCATCTCACTCAGTGTAGCTGTCCCTCAGGAAATCTCTGATTATTCAGTTTTTCTCTATTTTATTAATTTCCCAGGCTTACCCTTCTCTCTCGAGTGCCATAAGTTCTTCCATGTGTACTTTAATTCAGCCTCCCCTGTAGTTCAACCTATTTACAATATGTAGAAACCTGTTCTACATGCTGTGCTGTTTAGTAAAGCTACAGGTCCAAACAGAAATCGACAGTGTTCGGTGACCTTTTCCTCTGACACCGCAGTCTCTTCATAGAATCATAGAATCTCAGGGTTGGAAGGGACCTCAGGAGGTCATCTAGTCCAACCCCCTGCTCAAAGCAGGACCAAACCCAACTAAATCATCCCAGCCAGGGCTTTGTCAAGCCTGACCTTAAAAACCTCTAAGGAAGGAGATTCCACTACCTCCCTAGGTAACCCATTCCAGTTCTTCACCACCCTACTAGTGAAAAAGTTTTTCCTAATATCCAGCCTAAACCTCCCCCTCTGCAACTTGAGACCATTACTCCTTGTTCTGTCATCTTCTACCACTGAGAACAGTCTAGATCCATCCTCTTTGGAACCCCCTTTCAGGTAGTTGAAAGCAGCTATCAAATCCCCCCTCATTCTTCTCTTCTACAGACTAAACAATCCCAGTTCCCTAAGCCTCTCCTCATAAGTCATGTGCTCCAGACCCCTAATCATTTTTGTTGCCCTCCGCTGGACTCTCTCCAATTTATCCACATCCTTCTTGTAGTGTGGGGCCCAAAACTGGACACAGTACTCCAAATGAGGCCTCACCAGTGCTGAGTAGAGGGGAATGATCACATCCCTCGATCTGCTGGAAATGCCCCTACTTATACAACCCAAAATGCCATTAGCCTTCTTGGCAACAAGGGCACACTGTTGACTCATATTCAGCTTTTCGTCCACCGTAACCCCTAGGTCCTTTTCTGCAGAACTGCTGCCCAGCCATTCAGTCCCTAGTCTGTAGCAGTGCATGGGATTCTTCCGTCCTAAGTGCAGGACTCTGCACTTGTCCTTGTTGAACCTCATCATATTTCTTTTGGCCCAATCCTCTAATTTGTCTAGGTCCCTCTGTATCCTAGCCCTACCCTCCAGCGTATCAACCACTCCTCCCAGTTAAGTGTCATCTGCAAACTTGCTAAGGGTGCAGTCCACACCATCCTCCAGATCGTTAATGAAGATATTGAATAAAACCGGCCCCAGCACCGACCCTTGGGGCACTCCCCTTGATACCGGCTGCCAACTAGACATGGAACCATTGATCACTACCCATTGAGCCCGACCATCTAGCCAGTTTTTTATCCACCTTACTGTCCATTCATCCAGCCCATACTTCTTTAACTTGCTGGCAAGAATACTGGGAGACTGTATCAAAAGCTTTGCTAAAGTCCAGAAATAGTACATCCACTGCTTTCCCCTCATCCACAGAGTCCTGTTCCCTCCTTGGCATATTATCCATGGTATATCACATGATAGCTGAGCTATCTGCGCAGATACAGAAAGAGCAGCAGAGAAAACGGAGATGACACAGAGAGGGTTGTGGATTTCTTATAGTGGTAAGATACGCTTGTCCTGATTCTCCTTATGTGAGAACAAAGAGGCTGTATGATGCTAGGAAAAGGGAGGTGCTTTTCAACAGCTTTGCACATCTGTAAATGACGACGCAAGGTGCAGTGAGAACCCAGGCCGAACATGTAGCACAGCCATGTACTTCCTTGAAAGAGCTAAAGTGGTGATGATGGATGGCACTAATGAGTATTTTGCAGTCACAAAGACCAAGGACTGGCTGGGACATGCAGGGGCGGCTCTATGTATTTTGCCGCCCCAAGCACGGCAGTCAAGCGGCTTTCGGCAGCATGCCTGGGGGAGGTCCACTGGTAACGCGGATTCGGTGGTGTGCCTGCAGGAGGTCCGCCGTGCCTGCAGGAGGTCTGCCGGTCCTGCGCCTTCGGCGTACCCGCCGCCGAATTGCTGCTGAAATCGCGGGACCAGCAGATCTCCTGCAGGCATGTCGCCAAAGGCAGCCTGACTGCTGTCCTCATGGTGACCAGCAGGCCGCCCCCTGCAGCTTGCCATCCCAGGCACGTACTTGGTGCGCTGGTGCCTGGAGCCGCCCCTGGGGACACAGTGACTGACCTATTCTGACATCAGTAGATGAAGACTAGGATTCAGACAGTATGGGGACGCTATCCCTCCCTCTCTGCAGCCACCAATGTTCTCACAGTGGCAATCATCTATACCTGGCTGCCTCTCGTTAATTGAAAAACGGTTGAGCTGGTCAAACCTTTTTCATCAATTTTTTTTTTCATGAAAACTGGCTTTTTGATTAAATGGCAATTTTAGTGAAAAATATTCTGTTTGCATTAAAAAAAATAGGTGTTTTGTTGAAAAAGCCAAGACATTTCCTGTTTGAAGTTTTCATTTTTCTGAGAATAACCAAAACATCTTAAAATAAAATACTGGCATGCATAAAATACTTTAGTTTTTGTCAAAACTTTTTACAAAGGGAAAAAAAATTCACTTCTTGAACAAGCTCTAAAACCCAGCATTGCCCTCACCTTGCTGAGGTGTGTGCTGCATCCGTCCTATGTGCACCTAAATGAGCCTTCTCGCCAGCACCTTTCACCTACATTCACTTTTCTTAATAAGAAAAACTAATAAAACTCTCATGTCTGCATTTCCCTCCCTGAGTGACTGGTTTGCACTGTGTGCCCCTGAAGCATGGAAATACGTAGCAGAGAGAAGTACCAGTGCTATGTGCTCCTAGGGGACTTGTTTAACATGTGTCCTGAAGGAAGCCATCGGGGTCACACAGCCCGCTAGTTCTCTCCAGCGCTTAGAGAGAGAAGAAGAGAAAGGCAGGATGTGTTTGCATTTAGCTGTTATTTGTTCAGCATGGAAGCCAGCCAACAATGTTGTTAGGTGAGGAGATCTCTCACACGCAGGTACAGACATCCTGGGGTACTTGTGTCCATAAACAGCAGAATGGCTTGAAGTGGAAGCAAATGTGCGAGCAACATTGCTTGAACTGTGTCCTGAGGGTGAAATCTGACACCACGTCTACCCCGAGCAGAAAGATGGGGCTGGAAGGATGCTCTGACAACACAAAGCTTTAGGTTACGGCATCCCGTTGCACTTCCTATATCTACTACCCAAGCATCTGCCACACCACCTACATCTCATTCAAAACAACAACAGTTCTGTCTTGCTTTGATATAGACCTCAGTACAGAAGGATGTCATGACATTGTATTGACTCATTTGGGCTGTGAAATGGATATTTTGGCCCAGATACTCTCCTGTGCTGAGATCTGAGGCAGGACCAAATACACCTAGACCAGTGGTCCCCAAACAGTGATGCGCACCCCCATAGGAGGATGTGGAGAACCATTCATGGGGGCGTGGTGGGGCCCAGGCCAGCCCCCATGGGGGGTGTGGGCAGAGGGTCACTCAGCCCCACTCTGTCCCCAGCTCCAGTCCAGCCCCGCACCCAGCCCCAGCCGCAGGTCCAACCCCCGCCCTGGCTTCAGCTACTGCTCCCAGCCCCCTCCCAGCTGCGGCTCCTGGCCTCAACCGTAGCCCTGCTCCCAGCCCTGCTTCCAGCTGTGCCCCCTGGCTCCCAGCCCCTAGAGTGGGCCCACTCCCAGACATGAGCCCTGCTCCGACTGCAGCCCCACTCCTGGCCGAGACTCCACATGCAGTGCCAGCCCTTCTCCCAACCATGACCACGCTCCGAGCCCTGGATCCCAACCGTGGCTCCCAGGGGGGCATGGACAAAAAAGCTTGGGGACCCCTGACCTAGACCATCCCTGTCGAACCTCGTCTTAAAAATCTCCAGTGATGGGGATTCCACAGCCTCCCTTGGAAGCCTATTCCAGTGCTTAACTATCCTTATAGTTAGAGAGTTCCTCTTAGTATCTAAAGTAAATGGCCCTTTCTGCAGATTAAGCCAATTCTTCTTGTCCTATAGTCAGTGGCCATAGAGAACAATTGATCATGTCTTCTCTATAACGGCCCTTAAGATATTTGAGGACTGTTATCAGGTCCCCTCTTCAGTCTTCTTTTCTCAAGACTAAACATGCCCGCTTTTTTTTTAACCTTTTCTTATCGGTTGGGTTTTCTAAATCTTTCATCATTTTTGTTGATCTCCCCTGGAGTCTCTCCAATATATCTATATCTTTCTCAAAATGCGGTGCCAAAACTGGAAACGGTACTACAGCTGAGGCTGCACCAGTGCCAAGTAGAACAGGACAATTACCTCCCATTCCTTACATATGAATTCCTGTTAGTATATCTGTGCCAGTCCTGGTCAATTGCCTGAGTTAGAGCAGCTCAGGAGCCAATCTAAATTACACCAGCTGGCTATGGTCCTATAGGATCATATGCCAGTTATGAATTGGTGAAGTGCCATGTTCCCCCAAACCTTTGCCTTCCCGGTAGGGCATAGGAAAGGAGAAGGAGGAACAGCTACCACTCTTGGGCCAGTCTGATGGGAGGAGAAGGGAGTTGGCAAGGAGTTGAGTGAATGATAGATAGCGGGAAATAGGGAGAGGAAAATAGAGTCTGGTAGAGTTTGGGGCTGAAAGCGCGCCCTCTGCTCTTTGATCAGGGTCATTTTCAGGGCCAGGGGTGGCTCCAGACCCCAGCACGCCAAGCGCATGCTTGGGGCGGCATGCCGCGGGGGGTGCTCTGCCTGTCGCCAGGAGGGCGGCAGGCGGCTCCGGTGGACCTCCCGCAGGCGTGCCTGCGGAGGGTCCGCTGGTACCGCGGCTCCGGTGGAGCATCTGCAGGGTCGCCTGCGGGAAGTCCACCGGAGCCGCGGGACCGGCGACCGGCAGAGCGCCCCCCTGGGGCGTGCCGCCGTGCTTGGGGCGGCGAAATCGCTAGAGCCGCCCCTGTTCAGGGCCTTGCACAATTGTAGGCTTGTTTAGAAATGCTTTAATCAATTGACTACATTAAAAATGATGGGCCCAGACCCCTCACAGTGGTGTAAATTGTCACTTAAGGCAGTGGAGCTCTGACAGTTTGCACCTGCTGAGGCTCTGCCCTGTGATCTTTATCCTTTGCCCTAATCATTCGTGGGGTCTTTGAAAGAGTCAGGTTTTAGCTCTGCAGTGCGTCAAACTATCCAGTACTATCTTGGCACAGGAAAGGTGAGGTCAAGGGAAGCAGCTGATCTGGTGACCCTCTCCAGGACTTCATTAAGTCTGGGGAGACGTGCCTAAGGCACCGCCAGGATTCACTTTTTCAAATACAAAACTCATGTAAAGGGCAAGGGGTGGGGTGGAGTGGGGAGCGAAGCAAATCTTTACGTGCAGACTGCTTGTCTAGTATGAAGTGTATATATATATCTATAGATATAGATATATATATCAGCGTTTGCTTAATTCCAGCTGAGAGAGAAAGGAGGGCAGAGAGACAGAAATAGCAGAGATGAGTCACTGTCAGACAGTAACCGGGGGGCAGAAAAGGCTTTTCATTCTGACCTTAGAAGGAAGAATGACTGAATTCGGGGGCAGATGTTCTGATTTTTAAATAAGCTGGAACCTGGAATGAAATCCGGCACCTGATACGCAATCCAAGACACAAATAATCCAGTCTCAAATAAACTGCGGCCACAGTCCATCGCTCTCTTTAACTATTTACTGAATGAAAAAGAGAAAAGGACTCTGTTAAAAATGTCCATATATTGCACTGATATTGTACCTCTGAGGCTCTCAAAGTGCAAATATTAACTGACCGAACCCAATAACACCCCAGTGAGGTAGGTCCAAGCAAGAAATACAGGGTTAGAGTCTCTCCTCTGTTCCAGTGACTGTATGATGCTGATGCTGATGCAGTGGCTGGAATCTAGCCTTACTAACCTAGCAGAGAATTCCCTCAGCATAGGGGACTCAGCTGTGTAGCCAGCTCCTAAATCAATTGTCCCTGCCCCCAACTTCATAACATTCCTGTGGTAACCTCCACACAAACTGACACAGTGGCACAGGAATCTTTTTCTGCAGTGTAACACTTTCTAGTGTTACCTGTGAAACACTTGAAAATCCTGCCTCCGGGCTGGTGTCATCTCATGATAAGTGTGGTGACCAAGTCTCCTCCCTCTCTGAGCTTTGGCCATGTGGAAAAAGATAGGCCTTATCTAGCTCAAAACCATGTATTTCTGTTCAAAAGCCTAATGCCCATGCTCATATTTTAATGACACGCTCCCTCTCCCTTTCTCTAGTTCTATCAGTGCATTGTCCAATAATATGAAGGGATGGCTGTGATGTAGTGATTCACAGAGAAGCAGCAGCTGTGTTAACAGAGAAAGACAGCCACAGGAAGTAGAATTGTGGGACGAGGAAAACATAAATACCCTCTGGTTGGCTGGAAATCCACCCCACAGTATACCCATCAGGATGATTAACTAGAAACATTTTCTGATTAAAGGGCCAGTTGCAAAATTCTCAGCAACTTTGGATCAGACCCCAAAGGCTCACCCTCAGACAAAGCAGTCAAAATAAATCGTTCTCTCCTTTTCTCTCACTCAGGCAAGGCCATTCTTAGATACAATAGTAAACAGAGTGGCTGTTTCCAGTCACACATTGTTGCAATGGCAGAGCTGATCTCCTCTTCCTGTAAAGGAACCATATGAGAATATACACGCACCTCAGATTCCTTTAACACACCATCTCATCAGTCTAGGCCTCTCACACCCTCAGTCTCACCTAGAACTCACCACCAAAGCACTTGGTTCAGGCCACAAAGATGCTGGGATTAGAACTCGGGAGGTTGTAAGTGTATAGGCCAGTTTGTTAGCCTGAGATAGAATTTTGGGTCTGATTTTTGATACTTTTATATCCTTACTAACAAAGAACAATGACACTGTGTGTTGCCTCTGCCCAGCCAGATGGGTTTGTTAGTATAATGAGAAAAGATAAGGGATAGAGTTAAAGGTGTTACTGGGTATGGTGGGAGTGTAATATACAAGCATACACTGGAAAACAGCCTGGTTCCTCTCTCAAGCCAAGGTCAAGCAACCAATTGAGGGGGAGGGGAGTAAAATGGAACGGGGAGGAGGAGAAGCATAAAAAACACTAAAAGCCAAAGAAAGGCATAGCCTTGGCCAGAACACAACCTCATTCCTTACCCCTCCCATGGGATACAAAAGAGGTGGCACCAAGACCCCAGGCTCATGATCCTCCAAAACAGAACATGACCATAAGTTGTAAGGGGTGGGACCACGGATGTGCACTGTAGATATATTTGGGCCTGCTAAGAAGGAGGAAATGGGAATATAAAACGGGGACATGGGTTAAGGCTCTGTGGCATTACAGCTATGCATATGCTTGCTTGAAACTAACCCCAATAAACACCTCATTGCCTGCACTTCAAACTTCTGGTCATCTGCTTTCTGTCTGCATGACAAGAATCAGAGGAGGAGTGAAAGGAAAGCCCCCTAACAGACATCTTCACTCCCTGTCCTGTGACCCGCCCAATAGCCCACACTTCTCTCGGTAACAAATCATGGAGTTGAAAATAAAAGCACCTCAAGAACATGAGGGCTGCTTAATGATGCCAACCAATTTGATCCCTCCAGGAATAGGTCGAACTCCTTCCATCTACATGGAATGTAAGTAGCTGCCCCTCAACAAGAAAGTGGGTGTATAGGGAGGAGCTACAAAAATCCAAGGTTCAATTAATTATGGCGGCCAAATAATACAAAAAAACCAGGAAGGAGACTGAATTTGCTAGGGTCAAAATGAGGGAGTCAGAACGGGGCACCTAGAAGCGAACCCCAGGCAATGCTCACCACTCCAAGAAAGAACACAGGGAGACTGTAGACATTGCCAAGAGGAACTCTGCCCAGATACATGAGTGTAAAAGTGCCAAAAAAGCAGGCTGCAGAGAACCTGCCCTGTCTGATGTCCCATTGCTGCTGTTTTGGCCAATACCAGGAGGAGGTCAATGAGGAGCTCCCTGGACATTGCAGGACCACAAATCAGTTGTGAATGAATTAAAAGGTGCAGGGAACAGTGCAGCCAGCACCTTAACAAGAAGTTATAGAGGAGGGGCCTATTTAAGTCCACAACTGGTGCCAGAGTTAGAACTTGGGAGGTTCTGGCTCCTGTGCTGAGCTCACCAGACCACATTCTCTTTCTTTCACAAATTATAAGGAATTAAGCATGCAATTAAAATGAATTGCTACTGCTGAATTTCAGTGCTGCTTAATGGTGCCAGGTTTGCAGACTGGGACATTTGCAAGCTTCCCCACCCATATGTCTCAAGGCAGTTCTGAAGGCATTACTTCTACAGTGAAAGGTTGGGTCAGTCTACATGACAGTCAGTCTTTGGCTTCTCTGGTGAGCCTGAACACTGGAGTGTTAACAAAAGCCCTTTGGAAACACTGGGTGGGATTTTTAAAAGAGCATGGCATTGGCCTAATTCTGCTTCCATTGACAGTAAATTCTCATTGTCTTCTGAGGGAGTGTCTAAGCCAATATTTGCATTTCTGAAAATCCCACCTATAATGTTTGGCAGAGGAAACTTCTTCAATATGTACATTTCCTGTAGACTTCCATCTCATATCTAACCTACTGTGCTTGCTCTTAGCAGACATGTTTTATGTGATATAGTAATATATGAGCTCATGAAAAGCTCTTCATATAAAGATCTTTGACTCACTTGGGACATCAAAGCTAATTTGCCTTGCTGTCTGTCTCCATGCAATAGGCTTGCGTGTTCATTCTCTGCCAGTTTCTCCTATGTGAATGAATGGAAGATCAAATACAGTCAAAGTGGTTGTTTTCTAGGGTTATTAATGTTTTCCAAGTCATTTCCTTGTGGATGACAAGCCTGCCAGAAGCACTCATCACCTGGCACTTCATTCTGTTCCTGAGGCAGCAACAAGCATGAGGTTGTTTTTGGTGAGCAGAGGAGGGTGAGCTCATAAGAAGGGCTGGCTCTCAATTAGGAACTTCTGAATTGCTAATCAATATACTGCCATTAACATCCAGGGACCTCAGATGGCGTGAAGGAATGTAGTTCCACTCAAGTCCCTAGGCCAGACAATCAGGTAGGGCAAATCAACCTAGTTCCATTAAAGTCCTTCGACCAGATCCTTAACTGGTGCAAATCAATGTGGCCCCACTGAAGTCAGTGGGACAAACACTCAAGGGGTGCAAATCGGCATAGCTCCATTGAAGTCAATGGGTCAGATACTTGGCTGGGGCAAGTGGGTGTAGTTCCAGTTAAGTCAATGGGCCAGATCCTCATGTGGTTCAAATGGACTTAGATCCACTAAGGTAAATGGAGATATGTTGATTTACACCAGCTCAGGATCTGGCTGATCTCTCTTAACCAAATTTGTTCATGCAGGGCCATGTCCAGCTTTCCACCGTAATGACCCCACAGTGCACACCTAGGGCCAGAACCTTGGGCATGGAATGGCTATGATGTACCTTGCCCACAAGACCTGTGTAACTAGCCCAGGGAGGGTCATTCATACAGCACCTACCACAATGAGGACCTGGTCCATGACGTGGGCTCCTAGGGGCTGAGGTTAATACAAATAAATAATAATCATTCCAGACTGATCTTGCAACAGCATACTGATGCGGCAGGGACTTGTGTTCCATATGCTCTGCTTGCTGCCTGCATAGCAGGAAAAAGGGGCACATGGTTAGAGAAAAGGGAATGTGATCTCATTGCTCCTATTCCACAGTGATCCTGGACTAGGTTTTCAGCCACTTTTGGCTACTAAAGGCCAACGTAAATTAGAACGCTCAGAGTGCTTCTCTAATACAGCGTGAGGGGGAAGGGACAGAGAATAGCACTGGGGCCAGGGCATTAGAAAGCAGGGGGTTAAACCAGCTTCATGCACCCCTTGATTTGAGCTCTGTGGAGCTGTTGCCATTCCTGAGGATTTAGCGATAGGCTGCAAAAGCAGTTTTAATGCATGACCATGTCCCTTTATGTAGCCCCTCCTTACTAGGAGCAAATGTCATCTGTGCAGAGGTCTGTGTAGCAGCCGCCAAAAACACACACAAGGATGGGATTTCCAGTGATACTCCTACTAGCTGGCACGGAGTGTAAATCCCAAGGGACAATAGATAAATAAAGCAAATCCCGGCGAAGAAATAACACCCCTGTAATAACAGCATAACAGACGAGGAGCCTTTATTAGGAACAGGAAAATAGGATCTGAGGAGGAAGGGTTCAGGTTAGCTTATAAGTAACAAACATTCATAAATAAGCCAATTCTTCACTTCCTCACGCTCATGGACTCCAACCCCAGCTCCCTCAATGGCACCTTCTCAGGGTAGTTAGCTTAGCGAGGGTCATCTGTCGTGAGATGGAGTTTTGTAGGGCTATTGCAATGACTGGCTTACTTCTTCTTCATCCCTGGGTGGGGCAGGGTTCTCTGACTCCAACTCAGCTCACTGGCTCCTTGGTCTGGAATCCTCCTGGGGTCTCAGCTGGCTACCAGTAGCTGGTGCCAGGTCAAATCTCTCTCTCTCTCAGGATGCTGGTCACTGCAGTGCTGGAACTGCCTATTCCCTCTATCCAGGCTCAGAACAAAGCAAAAGCTCCCTTTGGAGGACAGGGGGATTTAGCAGGGTCTCCCTAAGCAGCACTGTTTCTCTCCCAGCTTTCAAACTCTTTTTTGTAAAGTCTGGCTGCCCGTTCCCCTGTTAATACCCTGGGAGCTGTTCGACCCTGGCTTTTCATTGATCCAGTGGACTGCTCATCCCGCTCACCCATGCAGAAGCCTCCCCTATTGGCCCCAGCAGTGTTTTTAGTTTCTTCTGTCCCCACCCATCATTCCAAGCAATCTGGGAATGCGGACAGAAGACTATGACAGCCATCATAGTCCTAGGCCTTTTGATCGGGCCCCCTTGATGCTCAGATTGGAGCTCCAAACTCCACATGGGGGTTACATTGCTGTAGTTAAATTCTGTTCCAGTAGATTCATTGAGTTTTAAGGCCAGAAGGGACCGTCATGATCAATCCATAGATAGAAATAGAAAATTGAGAGTCACAATAAAGCAGCTGCAATCCAGCCTAGCTATACTCCTGGCACTTTTTGAATATTACTTGTTTTGTAAAAAAGAAGTTTCTTGTGTACACTAGCTAATTATTAGTCACTGATGCTGATCACTCCTTTCTGGGTGTCTTAGGAAAATGTATTTTATTTTCTGTGATACATTTCATTTGATGGATTTTTGGGGCCTTTTGTTGAAAACCTGACAAATGGTCTTGTTTTGGTTTCCAAATACCAAAAGACAAACATTTGTCAGTTCAACTGAAAAAGGCCAACCAAAACCAGAAATGTTATCACTACTTTTTGTAACAGAACCATTTTTCATTACAAAATAATAATCAGGAGATAAAAAAGTCATCCAGTTCTACCCCCATCGAATAAGTAGATTTTTTTAAGGCTTCAAAAATTCATATTAACCATTTTTTTCACATTTCACAATTACCAGTGATACATCTGCAGTGTCTTAATGAAGCATCAAAGGTAAATTATATGTTACTGCAATTACTTTACGTATATATGCCATGAGAGCCTCGGTTTGTTCTACTCTTGTAAGCATCATATAAAAGGCAGGTCTGCTAATGGTTAAAGCAGGGTCGGAACCTGTGGAAAATTCTGCCACCCCTTGTCTATCTTATCTATTTAAACTGTGAATTCTATGAGTCGGGACCATTTCTTACTATGTATTTTGGCACAATGTGGCCTTGAACTCAGTTGGAGCCTCTAGGGACTACTGTGATAGGAATAACTACAACGAATAAAATATGTAACTAGTGTTAGAGCATGTAAAAAAGTTGCCTATTCATTAACTTATATGAATATATAATTCACATGGATTTCCTTGTCAAATGCTCATTTATGATGAGTGAACAATATTAATGACGTTCTTGAGCTTAATTCCCAAACAGAAAGCTACTGTCTGTAATGGGGTACCATCTAGTGTCAAGATTCCAAACCTTCGTCTACAGAGATTGCACTGTCAGTGTGAGAAAGGTTTAGATACAGTCACTGTAGTGGAGATGGCCCCTTCTCTTCAAAGTACATGACACTGTGTTGTATTTGAAAAGAGCCTTGTCACAGTGCTAGCCATGCGCTGATCATAAATATTTACGCTTGAAGCAAATGAAACAGTCATGCCAATAAACATCAGCCTGTTGTGTAATTTTTCAATATTTCGTGAGCAGCCTGCAAAAGCGAGATGGTGATGTGACAAGTAACACAAGCCACTTCGGCAGCAATGATGCAACATTCCAAAAACAGTGGAGGCTGCATAAAAAGTCCACCATCATTCTGCTTTATTATTTCTGCATTGTTACAAATCAAATCCCTTCTCTGTCAAAAAACTGAATGGCGAAGGACTATCTGATCAGGTCAAAGCCCTAGGACACATCCCGAGTACTGAGGTCTGAGGTGGGGGATTATGTATGTTTCTCCATAAACAAATGGTAACCAGGCACATCCAGGCTAAAATTAGCTTTATTTTAAAGGAAACAATTGAGAAAGAACAAAAGTAGCTGCAGAGCACAAAGAGTGTGTATTTTTGTACCATGTTACATCAGCTGGGAGTGTATATCTCCATGATGTGCTGCATCAGCTCTGCTTCACAAAATGTCTGTTGCCCTCCAGCCGTCAGTGTTTAAAGGTGCAGGTCACAAAAAAGTCACACTAATTACATAGCTGCATGTACCACTGTTTGCGGGAAGGAATCCATCCCCATGCTGTACTATGTTCAAAGTCCCTGTGTTGACCCCTTCTTACTATTTAGTGTAGACCCACCAGCCTCACTCTCCAAAGCCCTCTCTGATGCACTATGGAAGGGCCTTCCAATAACAGGTCTCTGCAGCAGCCAAGAGGCAGCAGAACCACTTCTGTTCTGCTGGAGGCAAGATCCTTTCACTGCAGAGGCTTACTCCAGAAAGTAGTCATTATTTTCTCCCCAATAATTTTGTATGAGCTTGTGCTGTTGAAATCAAGGGTAGTCTTTCCACTGGCTTCAATGAGCTTTGGATCAGGCCCTAAAAAGCAAAGGTTGCTTACAACCAGATTTGCAGTAGGAATATTGCAAAGCATCAAAGTGACGATCATTCTACACCACTCTGAATTTACTATAAAAAGGATCCATTGTACAGTGGCAACATACCGTACCTTTTCCTTGTTACTCTGTTTGCTTCCCAGCATGTGTGTCCAGCATGTTGTGGACTGTACTGTCAATGGATGGGGTTACAAGAGGTTTTGCTTTCGATCAAGAACTAGCTGGCAAAATCCAGATAATTCAATGTATCTCAGTGCCTTTGCTAGAGTTTAACCATTGAGAATGCCTTCAGCTTCACAACAATGGGGTAGACTATCGTCCTACACTCTTTCCTGAGTAAGGGGAAGTGCACAACTGCCTGTCCCAGGGTTTCCGAGCCACAGTCTAGTCCCTGCTGCCCTCTTACTCCATGGGGAAATTAAGCTGTGCCAACCGACTTCCTCCTCTGCATTGACCCAGCTGTGGTGGCCAGTGCATTGAGGGCATGGAGCTATGGCTACACTTACTTTGCACCCCAACTAGTCCACTCCCTCGGTTCCCATCTGTGTGTGGGGGATTAGTATCCTGGTGGCAGCTGCTCTCTGCCCCTGCGCCAGGTCTTGTGTTGCAAATAGCCACATGGGGAGTACAGTTAAGTGAGAATCCTTAAAGCGCCTTACTCCCCATCCAAGCACACAGCCAGCTCATAACTGAGTCCAAAAGGAGTTATATGGCCACAGTCCTGTACCCTCTGGATCAAACTGAAGATTTACCCCGCAAAGCCTCTCCATGCGCCACACATTAATTAGAGCCCACAGAAGCTCTGTACCCGTCCAGCCCCTCTGTTGCTGCTACAACATGCGCTGTGTGTAGATGCTGTCAATGGATGATGTGAGAGATCTCTGCTTTTTTCTGGGAAGGCTTTATAATAAATGGCAAGTTGTTATTACTTCCTTTGCAAATCACAGTAATAATGTTAATCACGCTGAATTCATTCACTATTGAATGAGCTATGTAATGGCATAAGAGATTTCTCTCAGAACTTCGTATAAATTAATGCCCAGCATAAAACATGCTATCAAGTTATTTGCCAAGATTGTTTCATAATGTGTTTTTTTAATTCACTGTTGGTTTGTAATAATCCCTAGGAAGCTGAACCCAAAATCTGTTTCCTTAACAACTCCTTCTCTCTTTGATGCATAACATGATTCATTATTCTAGGGCTGCTCATAAGGTCTGGGCTGCAGGTATTGGCTTTGTTCGTTTTGAGAAATACAGCAACCTGATGCATTATGCATTTGCTTTAAAGAACAATATATCTGAGACTACCAGTGAAATGATAGGGGTCATTGTGAGAGATGGGCCCCACAGTTGCAGCAGGAGTTTGAGGTTTGTAAAGTTTCCGGGATTGGGCCCATATTTTATAATCTCTTTTCTACAAATTGCATTATTTTACGGAGTTTGGTAATACAGTTATAGCTACATAAATAAGGGTGAGGGCAGTGGACAAAAAGGCTGTTTGTGATGTGATTGGAAAAGAGATGGAGAGTTGAGAAGGAAAAATAAAGAAGATGCTTGATGATGGCAGAAGCTCCAGAGTAAAAGGTCCTTACTCCAAAAGACAAGCCAGAGAGGAAAATGGATGTTCTGAGTAAGGCCCTGAGCTGGGTCTCAGGAGATGTGAGTTTAATTCCTGAATCTGCCACACTCTTCCTTGGAGAGGTTCAGTAAGTTGTTTAATTTCTATGCCTCAGTTCCCTATCTATAAAATGGGAATAATATCTCTCACCCTTTGTCCATCTTGTCTATTTATATTGTAAGCACTTCAGGACAGGGAATTGTCCATTGATTTTTTTTCCAGAAAATGCAGTTTCTACTCATTCAAATTGTTTCACAGGAAAATGTTGAATTTGCCAAACATTTTTTATTTTCTATTGGCAAAATCTAAAAGAAAAAAAAAACAAAAATGGGGGTGGAGGGGAGGTTTGGCTCAGATTGATCCAAATTAAAACATTCTGGTTTGTTCATCCAAACTAATATGTTCTATTTCAGGATAATTCAATATTAATCTGGGTTTCCCTGAGCTGCTGTGGTGCCTCATGGGAGTTTTAGTTCAGCTACCTCATGATCCATTCTCCTCATGGCAGAGGATCCATGGCTGGACTATATTTCGCATGATGCATCATGGGCTCCCCTTTTGTTGAATCACTGTGAGATATAATGAGTCCAGTGATTGCAGTGCATCATGGAAAATGTAGACTGATCAGGAAGCCCCACACAGTGAGGAAAATAGGGATATGAGGTATCTGTGCTACAACTCCAATGAGACACCACAACAGCTCAGGTGGGTACAATTCAGTGTTTAATTGAGATGAAAAGAAAAGTTTCCATTTGGGAATGTCAAAATAAATTTTTCCGTTGTATGCAAAATTTGATATTGACTTTTTCTCCCAAATGAGGACAAAAACAAATGTCAAAATATTGGCATTTCCCATACAATGGAAATGTTTATTTTTGGCCAACTCTGGTCTTTCACTCTGTGTGTCTACAGCACCCAGCACAATGGTGCTCTGATCCCCACTGAGGTCTATGGGCAGCGAGGTCCAGATGGTATGGCAGTGGTCTGGAATTCAGGAGACTTGTGTTCTTTGGTGACCTCTGCCACTGTTCTGCTATGTGACCGTGAGCAAGTCATTTTACCTTTTTGTGTTTCTTTTTTCCTTTATCTTGCCTATGTAGATTGTAAACTCTTTGGGGGCAGGAACTGTCTCTTAATCTATGTTTGTACAGTGCCTAGCACAATAGGCCTCTGATTTTGACTGGAGCCTTTAGGCAGTTTTGTAGTTTAAATAAGAAGTACAGGTGCTACCATAATACATACAACAAACAATAATAAAGAAAATAAAGGTGTGAGATGAGCCAGGAAAGTGGTGAAGGCCTGTTACAAACAATTCTAAAAACAAAGTGTCCGATTTTGTACCACCGAGGTCAGAGCCTTCCAACTAAATTGAATATGAGAAGGAACGGGAACTGTGGGTCCAGTCCAAAATGTATTGAATTGCTTGAAAGGACTCTTCCAGTCCTTTCAACTTCAAAGGTTTCTTGATTAGGCCCTATAAGAATTGGTCAAACTTGGTAGGCCCCAAATTTGACTACGTTCCTGTTCGAGCCACCAAATTCTTGGTTAGTGCATCTGAAACAAAAGTGAAAAAGAGCACTTGGATGTAATGAAGATGCACATGAATGAAGCTCTGAATCTTTAGTGTCTGGAGTGTACTGTATAGTGGCATAAAACACCACTATAGAACTGTAATGCATTTTGCCCACAGCAGCAGTTACTCCAGGCACCTGATAACTTGTAGATGAGTCACATTTCTGCAAATTGCTGGGAATACAGTTAATTTAGTGCTCATCTCACACATTTTATATATTTGCTTGAGTCAGAACATTGTGTACGAAGTTGGCTTAGAGAACCACGGTAGTCAATGTACAATTTGTACAGATATTCAAAAGAAAAAAATGCTTTGACTGACAAGGCTATTCTGCTGGAGTATTGGTCTTTGGATTATACGACTTGCAAACCATGAGCTATCCATGAAAGCCTTCAAATATTAAGGCATATCAGTTGTGCCTTAGGAATTCTCAACTTACTTGGTTTCTTCTAAGAATTGAAAGTTACAGGCCGGGAATGACATTTTTCAGTATGCCTTTTATGTTACAGAGTTCAAAAAGATTGTTTTGATGATTAATCTTGAGATCATACAGCCTAAAAGTAACCCCTTTGTTTAAAAATCAGAAGCATTTGCAAGATACTTTTGGACAGATGATATCTTTTTTTTTTCTGTCTCAACTGTCTTGAAGGTCACATTTGCATAACAGTTCAGATTGCCTGTTCATCCACTAAAGATAGATTTCAGTCAGGGTGGAGATATACATACTGACACCCGAAATCTCTACACATCTTAGAAAAATATTAGCTAGGCAGATTTATTTCTCCACTTTAAAAATTGCATTGATCTTTATTACTCACTGTGTAATGACTGAATTATATGGTTGATTGTTTCCAGGTATTAGTGTAATATGAATACATTAGTAGCCACTTTCTTTTTGCAATAAAACACAAAAGCAAATGATATAAAACAGATTGAAATGGTGCCATATGTATTTACTACATCCCATAAATTAATCTCTGGGAAGGGCAGAAAATATGGAAAAGTATGTTATGCTACTTAACCTTGTTTCAACAATTGTGAAGGACACCCTGCCCAGTTACTCCACCGGTTGAGAAAATGGGTAAATAAAGCTGCTTGAAATTCTTGTTTCTATAGCTCATAAAATGTTCTATGCTCATTAAAATTAGGAACTTTATATCTTATCCCTGTTCTGTTCAATAACATTAATTTGCTCAATTTGTCATTGGAATTAAATACTCTAGTCTGGCTAGAAGACAAAAAATGGGAGTGGAGGTGGAAAGCAAGTTCCCTGTGTATACTGGAAATAAAGGCATTGTCAAAGCTCTGAGAGTATGAAATATACCACGTTCTGTTAGGAGGTTTTATCATCCACTTTTTCTATAATAAGCGAGATCAAAGCATAATTTTGCCTCTAGCACAAAAGAAATGTCAGATGTTCAAACCTCTATCAGGCTACTAAAGCTTAACGGGCAAGTTTGATCCCTAACATCGTTCTGTCAGCCTATTTATTCATAGCAACTGGATCACTCCCATGGTCCAGCTATTCTCCAGTATTCTGTCTCCAACAGTGGCCAGCTTCAGATGCCTCAGAGGCAGGTCAAAGAAATCTTGCTTAGACAGCTGTGGGATAATCTGTCTCCATATTAGATCTTCACCTTAATAGGACTAAAACCAGAAGCATGAGGTTTACTATCCCTTCAAAATTTCATTAGCATTAACTAATATAACTGGATACTCTTGTTATTCGAATACACATCCAATTCCTATTTGAATCTTGCTAAGTTTTCCACCTCAACAACATTGTGTGGCAATGAGTTCTGCAGGCTATTGGTGTTTTGAGTGAAAAAGGATTTCTTTACATGTTTTGAGGTTGCCACTTTTCTGTTTCATTGTTTATCTCCTTATGTTATGAGTAAGGCTGCAAGTTTGTCACGGAAGTCACGGATTCCATGAGTTTCTGTGACATCTGTGACTTCTGCAGCAGCTGATGCACCTGCCTCAGGGGCAGCTCAGGCAGCCCCAGCGCCAGTCATACCAGCCGCTGATGGGTCAGTCTCAAGCGACTGAGCCCCCACCCCCAGCAGCAGAGTTTGGGTGTGTGAGAGGGCAGAGGCTTGGGGCACGGGACGGGGTAAGGTGGGCTCTGGGCGGCGCTTACCTGGGGTGCTCCCTGGAAGCAGCAACATCCCCCTTGCTCAGCTGCTAGATGGAGGCATGACCAGGCAGTTCTGTGCGCTGCCTCCACCCAGGGCACCGCCCCTGCAGCTCCCATTGGCTGCAGTTCCTGGCCAATGGGAGCTGTGAGGCCAGTGCTCTGGGTGGAGACAGTACGCAGAGCTGCCTGGTCATACCTCTGCCTTTGAGCTGAGCTAGGTGGATACTGCCACTTCCGGGGAGCCCCCCAGGTAAGCACCGCCCAGAGCCTGCCTCACCCTGTTCCGTGCCCCATCCCCCTGCCCCCTCCCACACCCAAACTCTGCTGCTGTTGGTGGGGGGGAGGCATGGAGCCAGGTAGGGAGCCTGCAGGCCCCACCAAACCCCATCCCAGCACCAGTGGCGGTCCCGGGCCACGTTCCAATACCCCCCTCCGATCACTGCTGCTTGCCCAGTCCCCCCAGCACCAGCAGGGATCCCGGGCTGCACGCTGCTGCCAGCCCTCCCAACCCAGCACCCAGACTGCCCTCCTCCAGCACCTGCGGTGCCCCCAGACAGCCCCCACCAAGTTTTAGTTAGGGGTATATAGTAAAAGTTGTGGACAGGGCCGTGAATTTTTTTTACTGCCCGTGACCTCTCTGACTTTTACTAAAAATTCCTGTGATTAAAACGTAGTCTTAGTTATGAGACAGGAAGAACTGATGCTCCTGATTTCGCTTTTCTATAACATTCTTTATTTTATATACTTTTATCATCCCTTTTTCATCTTTCTAAAGTGAATAATTTCAATCTTTTCAGTCTCTCTTCACATGAGAATTTTTTCCATGCCCCTAATAGTTTGCTGTTCTTCTTTTAACCTCTCCAATTCCACAGTATCATATCTGAGATTAATTTAATTAACTTTTCAGGTTCTAAGTGCTTGTGTAATGCCAACAGGCCCTGGTTGTTAGTAGGTGGGATCGAACCTGGGACCGCTGTAGCTTAGTGTATGAGCCTTGACTGCATGAGCTAAAAAGCACATGGTTTAGGGGAGGCATAGCCCAGTGGTTGGAGCATTGGCCTACTAAACCCAAGTTTGTGAGCTCAATCCTTGAGGGGGCCACTTGGGATGTGGGGCAAAATCAGTACTTGGTCCTTGGTGAATGCAGGGGACTGGACTCAATGACCTTTCAGGGTCCCTTCTAGCTCTGTGAGATGGGTATATCTCCATTTATTATTAGCTAAGGCTGTAGCAGACTCATCAATCTCTAGGTGGTCTAGGTGCCACTAGAGTGGGACATAGCACCACACCAAAGAGGCACAGGTTACACTTGCTCACCCAAGTCAGACTGACTTGTGTGTGGATGAAAAGGGGGCTTGGGCTCAAACCTGAGTCAGAGCTGTGCAGTGTAGACATACCCTGAATGATCCAAGGTCCCACAACGTTCTGTCAAGATTGGTGCTTTTGCCTAGCCCTCATGTTGTGTGCAGAGTCTTGGTTGATCTTTCTTGCCCTTCTAGTTTTTAAAGATGCCTTTCAGTTTACACTGTCCTCCCCTCTCTACTGGTTTTGACTTTATTCTGCTTTGACTGCTTCTCAGCCCCTCAGGTTTTGTCATGTCACCTAGTATACTGGGGCCATGCTACTGTTATTCTGTCAAGTGCAATATTGATGCCTTTTTATAACACCCTGCAGAAATAAATATTTCAACACTAGCTGTGGGAAAGCAGCAGTGCTTAGGCTAGTCTGATGCTTTAATCTGCCATATGGCTCCAGTCTGTGTATACGTATCACATTGCTCTCAGGGTGTAGCATAAATAGACTCCTCTCTCACTGGACTTGCATTGCCATCTTAACGCTGCGGTGAATCATTTGAAGTACAAAATGAAGTACAAAATCTACTAACAGACTGTAATCCTGGTACCTCTACTTCTTTAACATTGGTGTTTCAGTAATGTCTTAAGGCCCTCAAATAACAAAATGACAGTCCATGCCACCAGAAATTTACATTCCAAGTATATGATAACAGGTGACTACAACACACGGAACAGGGCATCAGCAGGATGATTGTGATTAATGTAATAAGCAGTCGTAGCACCCCTGCTATCTAACCAATGTCAAGTGTTTTGTAGGCATCTCAACATAGAAGGGCTTTAAGGACAGGTCAGTACCTCTATTGCACCCTTTTGCTAAGTGCTTAATAGAAAAACAGAAGCCAAAGACTTCAGAATAATCTTTGAGAAATAAGGAGGACACATTTACTTTGAATTCAGTGGAGTAGCACATTCATAGCTGGAGTAGTTTGGTAAGTGTCAGAGGCTCAGGCCCCGTTACGTGCACACACAAAGAAGAAGATTCACCTTACTCCCAAAGAGCTTAGAATTGGTTGGAAAGGTTTCTGCTACTTTTTTTTTTTTTGGTCTGATAATGTTTCATTGAAACCAAAACTGTTTGAGAAACAAGGGTGGATTTTGATGGTTCTCGTGACTCAAAAAAGATTGAAATTGCTGAAACAATTCATTTGTCCATTTTTGAAAAAAAACACGGATTTGAAATGACATTTTGTTTTGCTATTTAAACTACTGAGGGGAAAAAAAGGAAAAATGGAAGAAAAAAAACATTTCAAAAATATCCAAACAAAATGCTGCAATTGACCCAAACTGAATTTTTTTATTTTGGTTAGTTGGTTTTCACATTTTGATTTTGTGGACATTGAGATTTTGACTTTTTGTCCCAATTTGGGATGGTAAACAATTTTGAACTGTCAAAAATATTTGTGGGATTAGAAAACCATCTCTGACCCAGCACGACTGAGTTTGACTAATCTGAGTGCTTTTCAGAAGTCCTAACTTTTATTCTTTTCTGTACTGAATGCTGTCTTGTGTTTCTATAAGAGCTAAAACTGACAAAACATTTCATGTTTTTAATGTCCGTTAAGAGGTATTAAAATCATGTTGTGTTTTTTATGCCTTACTGTGGTCATTTCATTAGAAACACTTGTTAAACATTCAATCATCTCACAGATGGACCTGATTTAAATTGTAAAATGTTATAGTAGCTAGTGTACATAATAGTTATCACAAACGTGTGAACAATGACAACTACACAAAGTAAAAGTTACATACAGTAGAGAGCCACAGGCTGTGATTGATTAACTCTCAATAAAGCTGTTTGAATTATTAATTGGTTTAATTCACCCTATAATTATTGATGGATTGTCAGTACCTAGATGCATATCAAATGATATGTGCATCTCTCATTAATGATCCTGAGCTGCATTCCTCTAAGAAAAGGCAAACTGGACTGACTCAAGCAAAGAAAACTTCCTCCCAGAATCTGGGCCAATAACCAAATCTGAATCAATTTTTGAAGTTAAAAAGCATGGGTTATCGTCCTTGTGATGGGGTGCACACCATCCCTGTACTCTGAAACTCAGAAACCTCTGACTCTAATCGCACCAACAACACCCATACAGCCTTGTGTAGCCAAGTATTTGCAATGGTTTCTTGCGACTTTCGCACAGGGCAAGAGAGGAACAGAGATCTCCCTCCCCTGGGAACTCAGCACATACTGGCCTCACCTAACCCAATCCTCCCCCCTTTCCTGTGTCTTTTTGTAGCCCTCAGCTGATGGCTAATTAGTTCATCAGCCCCTAGACTGATCAACTAATTAGCTGTATATTCCCCAATCAGATTTCTTTAGGGGGCTGACTGGTGCCTAAGTGATCAGAGGTCTGGCTCACTTTTTAGCCTCTAACTGTGTCACACACACACACACACACATTATTGTTTATTTTAAATCACTTCTGCCTTTGTGTGTCTGTGACATTCTACACCTTGGGGAAGCATACTGTAACCCCCATATTCCTCATTTTCATATAATTGTGATCTTACATATAAAGGATGCCTTGCAAGGTATCAGGGGAAAGATTATGATCTGCTGAAAGGCGTTTTTCTATCCATATATGTATATCATTAATGCATATAAAGTTATGAGAATTGTGTTGTATGGTTGTCACTAAAACATGCTGTAAGTTGCGGGAATCAGCCAGATATTAGCTCCACAGAGGCAACAGCAAGGAAAGTAACCAGCACCTTGGTTGGGTGTCAAACAACCCATCAACAGCCATTGTCCAGCAAGGGAGCTACAATGCAATGACTCACCTGCATGAGGCCACACCAGGGGAATTTCTCAACCTTGTTTGGAGAGACTGAGTAATGCTCACCTGACTCTGAAAGGGTGCGGGGTGGGGGGCAAAGCCAAGAGGGAGGAAAGGACATTATAAAAGGGAGAGATGTTTGCCATGCTCTTCTTCTCTCTTCCACCTCCATCTACAGACACCACCGCGACTGAAGCGCTGATCTATGGGGAGAGCCTGGCTGAAGAGCAACCAACCAGCCTGTGGTGAGAAGCATCTTAGTTTGTAAGGACACTGAAAGGTTAAGATCAGCTTAGAATGTGTTTTGCTTTTATTTCATTTGACTAAATATGACTTGTTATGCTTTGACTTATAATCATTTAACATCTATCTTTACAGTTAATAAATCTCTTTGTTTATTCTACCTGAAAGCGGTGCATTTGGTTTGAAGTGTGTCAGAGGCTCCCCTTGGGATAACAAGCGTGGTACATATCAATTTCTTTGTTAAATGTATGAACTCATATAAGCTTGCAGTATCCAGTGGGCATAACTGGACACTCCAAGACGGAGGTTCCTAGGGTTGTGTCTGGGACCGGAGATATTGGCTAGTGTCATTCGCTTGCAAGTAGCTGAGAGCAGCTTACATGCCAGAGGCTGTGTGTGAACAGCCCAGGAGTGGGGGTTCTCACAGCAGAGCAGGGTAAGTCTGGCTCCCAGTATCAAGGCTAGGAAACAAAAATGACCCATACTACTTAAAAAGCCTATTGTCTCATTTCTGGCTCAGTAGTGGGAAGCACTGGAAATGTCACCAGAAGGTCTGTTAACATAACATTTTCTATCTAGTTGTGCAAAGCATCTAGAGTGAAATCCTGGCCTCATGGAAGTCAACAGCAACCCTCTCTTCAAATTCCATGGGAGCAGGATTTCACCACTGAACTTGTAAGTGAACTATTTATACAAGTTTAATCTCTGAGTCTGCACCCATTACCATGGTATTCCGCACAGAGCACTGCATGACTTTGGAGCAGGCCATACACGTAAGTAGGACTGTTCATCCCACACTAATTTCCTCTTCTCCCAGGAGCACTGCTGGCTGTATATCTGCCTTATCATCCCAATACAACTAAATAAAATGCCCAGTTTGTGGGGGAGGAATGGGATACAAATTAAGCATTATGAAGATACTAATCAGAGACCAGGAGTCTGATGGTTAGGTACTATAAGCAGTTTTGATCATAGCTCCTTTAAGTCTGGACATTTGCTGGAGCTAATTTTGCTTTGTAGAAAAGCAGAACATCCTGGGGTTTTTTTGTTCTGCTCAGGACACATTCAAGCGGAATCAGAACTGGCATGACTAGATGAATAATCAGACAGGTGGTATCTGTACTAGTTTCTGATGACTGCCCAGAGAAGACACAATGCAGCTGGCAGCTTATTTCGCATGCCAAATAAGTTGACAAGGAAGAAAAAAAACCTACAAACCAAGGAGAAAAGTTGATAAGCACATGAGGTTTGGGGGAAACGGAAGGTGAGTAAGGCTGGTATAGTGTGTCAAGGCAGTGGGTTTAATTACCAGTTCTTTGACTGACTTCCCATGTGACCTTTGGGAAATCACTTGGGGCCTGTTTTTTAACAGAGCCCTCAGCTCCTTTTTGACACCAGATATACGGATTGTCCACACTGTGCCACAGTGCAGACTATGGACGTGTTTATCTGCAGAGCACGCCAAGGAGTAGTGTTCTAATTGCTCCGTTTGGACACTGCCAGCGCATACAAAAAGGTACCTCGTCTGCATTGTTATAGCCCTGTTTGAAAGTGACAGATTTCCAGGACAGCTTAGCATATAGTTAAGAAAATAGGCAGTAATGGAGCTAATAGGAGAGACAGGGAGGGTGACCACCTCCCTTTGCAGCCTTTAGGTGTATGTATGGCATCTTTTCCAGACAATAGGTATAACTTAAGGTGGTACAGCCAATGACCCATTTTGCCCCCCCCCCAACCAATCCCCTGCTGTGCCATTGCTAGAAAACTGGCTCCACGACTTAAGAGAAAGATATTGGGCTAGATCCATAGCAGATATAAAATTGGAGGGCAGAGCAGTGATTTACACCAACTGAGGATCTGAACCAAAGCCTGATTTTAAAGGGAAATAATTCTTTTGTTTGTTTGCTTTTCTTTTAATGCAAGAAACACTAAACATATTTTCTATAAGCACTGGGGAGAAAAAGTGACATCATTTTAGGAAAAAATAGCAGCTACTTTAAACCCTGTTTCCTCTAATGTACAGAGCACCATGATATTGATATCCCCTACCCATTAGTTTAAGAGAAGTCATTCTAAAAGTGTCATGAAATATGAAAAATGCTATTTGTTTGGAGTCTCTCAGGAGTCAGTTGGCATTGAAATGCCAGTGCCATCACAATCAACAATTTGAAAATAACATCCAAATGACAGCTCTTGTGAGGTTTGTTCTGCTTTCAGAAATTTCTGTTCTAAAAAAATAGGGCTTAAAATCAGAGGTTGCAGAAAAATCCCAAAGTAGTTTTGTTAAAAATTTCAACATATCAAATTTGTTTTCATCTAAAAAAAATAATCATTTTAATATTGCTTTAATATAAAAAAGTCTGAGTTTTTTATTGAAAGCCTTATTTAAATAGTTAACAATTTTCATTGTTTTCCACCAAAAAAACTGTCTGGAGAGGAAATGATTATTTTTTGTTAGTTTGTTTTATTAGACCTGAGGTTATTTTTGGAAATTAAACATTGCAATAACCAGTTTGATAATACCTTTTAATTAAAAACATTTTAAAGGAATAATATATTTTTGCAAAACCCAAAAAAGTACAGCACTGACAATTTTTTGTTTTATAAAATTGTGTCATTTTGTGAGGAAAGGGAAGTTTTTGATTAATTAAATTTTCATGCAAGGAATTTCAGCTAGCTCTACTTTAAATCCTTATCAAGTAGATTATTTTTTTAACATATAACCTATAGAATCATTCCTTGGGTGTATGCATGGCACCTTTTCAAGCCAATAGGTATAACTGAACGCAGTACGCCATCATCTCTCCTCTCAGGTTACAGATAACTCCAACCAGTTTAGACACCTATAGAATACCTGCAAAATGAGGAGGAAAAACAGTCTTTTGATTAAGGCATAAGACTGAAAGTCAAGAGACTCAGGCCCAGATCCTCAGCTAGGGGTAAATTGGGCATATTTGCATTGACTTCAGCAATCTTGGGAAGCAAATGGAAAAGAGGTAGAAGGGAATCATTTTAAATGTGAGTGTTTATGAAACTCCTACGGTGTCCAGTGCTTTCAACATCTTTGGACAAATCTTGGCCACCCCTGCTGCCTCACCACTATGAAGGCACTTTACCACTGTATTGATCTCAGCATCAGAAATAGATCCAATCTCACCGGAGGTTTCCGATGCTGCCTCCTGAAAGGGGGCTTGCCCATCAGGTTGAGGAGTTCCTCAAAGTGCTCCTTCCACCTCTTGACGATCTCCTCAGTTGAGGTCAGCATTTCATCACCCTTGCTGTGTACAGCCTGGGCAATGTCTCTTTCGCCCCTCTTAAGGCGACAAATGGTGTGCCAGAACACTTTTGAGGCCATCCAGTAATCATTCTCCATGATATCTCCAAACTCCTCACAAGCCTGAGCTTTCACTTCAACGACCACCCCAGTCTCAGTCCTCTTAGTCAGCCAGTACCTCTCAGCCATATCAGGAATCTGGTTTACCAGCATTGCTTGGAAGACCTCCTTCTTCGACTTGGCAGCTTCCCTCATCACTGGAATCCACTAGCGGGTCCTTGGGCTACCACCATGACAGGCACCAACCACCTTCAGGCCACAACTTTTCATGGCTGCCTCAACAATTGAGGCCCTGAACATGGACACTTGGACTCAATATCCAAGACATCACCTGGAATGCAGAAGTTCTTCCGTATGTGAGAACTGAAGTCTTTCCATACGGGGTCCTCCCCCAGACATTCCCAAGTAACTCTCACTGATGGTTTGGGCCTCCCATGTCTATCTGGCTAGCATCCCGTGCATTGGATCCAACTCACCACCAAGTGGTGATTGGTTGCCAGCTCTGCCCCTCTCCTCACCCAAGTGTCCAGAACATATGGCCTTAGGTCTGATGAGACTACTATGAAGTCGATCATCGATCTTCAGCCCAAGGTGCTCTGGTACCAAGTACATTTATGAGCAATCTCATGTTTGAACATGGGATTTGTTATGGACAATCCATGACTAGCACAGAAGTCCAATAACAGCTCATCTCTCAGGTCCAGACCAGGGAGGCCGCTCCTCCCAATCCCTTTCCTCCAGGTATCTCCATCATTCCCCAGGTGAGCATTGAAGTCCCCCAGTAGAACTACAGAGTCGGTAGGTGACACTCTATTGAACACCGATCCCATCATCTCCAAAAAGCCTGAGTACTCTGAACTGCTACTAGGTGCATAGGCAAAAACAACAGTCAGCGTTTTCCTCTCTGAGACCCGGAGTCTCATTGGGGCAACCATCTCATCTACCGGGACAACCTCCAACTGTGCAGCACCCAGCCAGGGACTTGTGAGTATCTCCACACCTGCCCAGGGCCTCTCCTGTGGGGCCACTTCTGAGTAGGAAAGAGACCACTCTCTATCAACAAGTATGTTTCCAGAGCCAATGCTATGTGTGGAGGAGAGGCTGACTATATCTAGTTGGTACCTTTCTATCTCTTCCACCAACTCTGGCTCCTTCCCTGCCAGTGAGGTGACATTCCACATCCCTAGAGTCAGTTTCCATTGTGGAGGGCCAATCCATCATTGTTCTTCTTTGCTGCCATTCTGGCATCGCACCCGACCCCTCCCCCTTTAGCCTCACGGGTGATGGGCCACAAGACAGGGTCACGTTGCCTTTTCAGGCTGGGCCCAGCCAGGTAACATGGGTGGCCCAAACACCAGAGGCTTGTCTGACACCAGTAGCCCTAGTCCAGGCAAGGTTCACATGGTCATTTTTGGGCTTTCATGAGGGTCTTAAGGTGGATCATGACTAGCTAGGACATGATTTTTTTTTCCCCAAAGAGCATCATTGCTGAAATATATGGGAGCGAGAAAATGTTACTCAGTTCCTTGTGTACCAAACCAAGAACTCAATTGCTTAATATTTTTGGAATATGAACAATGATATTTTTCTCCCTAATAACACACTTTTGTTTTTTCTGTTTCACTCGGTTCTGGTGAGTTATTTTAATGTAGCATCTCAAAGTTCACACACTGTGTATTGTTTAATGTTCTTACCCAATACACTGAGTTTCTTCAAAGGGAACGAAACACAAACAACTTGCTTTTTACATCCTTGTGTTGTTGTTTTTTTTAAAAGCAGACAACCTGTTAGCATTCATTTGAAGCTGCATTAGTGTAACTCATTCTCTTCATAGCAATATGGGGTTTTTTCAGCAAGCGTCATTAATTATGTTTCCCCTTCAGCCTGGGCAATGTAATGAAGGCCATTAGAACCGCTTTTACAAACAGTGTAGATCAGCATAGTTCCTTTGACTTAAACGTAGCAATGCTGATTTACACCAGCTGAGGATCTGTCCCTTCTTTGCCAGATTCCAGCATCTGGGATGTGCACTAATATTTTGTGCCATTTTCTCTGTGAAGGCTAATGCGGTAACTAGCTGACTGGTGAAAAGAGCAGGATGTGTACCTGATTAGCCCAGGGGACAACGTAGATCATAGGAAATGCAAGCCCTCATTTTAAGACATTTACATTGTTCAGTGAACAAGGACAGTGATCTACCTGTATGCTTTGATCTCTCTCTCTTTTTTTTTTTAAAAGGATGCGCAGCACAATCAAAACAATTCAATCCACACCTGTCCTGGTGCTTAGATACATTGAATTCCTCACTGAATAGTTTTCACAGTCTCTTCTCCACATTGCTGCTTTCCCCCTTCTATTTGCTTGCTTTACACTTTTACATTTTCTACACAGCCTATTTGCCACTAGTATTTGTAATCCAGTGGCTCAGAAGTGTCCTAACCAAGATCAGGGCCCCATGGTGCTGGGTGCTGTACAAAGTGCCTGACTATAGGAGCTTGCTATCTAAATGGGCAAGACGGGAAACGAAGAGTTATTATCCTCACTTTACAGTAGGATGGCCAACTTTCTAGTCGTACAAAACTGAAAACTCCTGCCCTGCCCCCTCCCCGAGACCACACCCCTTCTCTGACACCCTGCCCCCCTCGCTCCATCTGCCTTCCCTCTGTTGCTTGCTCTCCCCCACTCTCACTCACTTTCACCAGCCTGGGGCAGGGGGGTGGGTTGCGGGGGGGTGAGGTCTCAGGCTGGGGGGGGTGGACTCTGTAGTGGGGCTGGGGATGAGGGATTTGGGGTGCAGGAGGGGGCTCCAGGCTGCAGCAGGGTATTGGGGTGCATGTAGGGGGTGAGGGCTCTGGCTGTGGGTGTGGGTTCTGGGGTGAGGCCAGGGATGAGGGGTTTGGGGTACAGGAGGGGGCTTAGGCCTAGGGCAAGGGATTGGGGTTGGGGGGCGGGGGGGTGCAGGCTCCAGGAGGGAGTTTGGGTCTGGGAGGGGACTCCAGGCTCAGGCAGCGGGTTGGGGTGCAGCTAGGAAGCCTGCCTTAGTCCCGGGCCCCTGCTATGCTGTGGACCGGACTTTTAACAGTCCAGTCGGCACTGCCAACTGGACAGTCCGGTCGAAAACTGGACGCCTGGCAACCGTACTTTACAGACAGGGAATCAAGGCACAGAGAGATAAAAGGACTTCCCTCAGGTCACACAGAAAGTCTGTTGCAAAACTGGGAATATAATCCATGGCTCCTGAGTGCCTTAAACTCAAGATCATCCTTCCTCCTGCTTCGATCTCTTGTTACCGTCTTCACGTTAATTCTCCGCATTGCTGTGATTTGCTCCTTTTTCAGCCCTTCAGCTAATTTTCAGCCTTTCAGATCTGTACCATCAAGGTTTTTTTAGTGGTGTTCTAACTGGGCCACACTCAGAGCTCAGTTACACCTGTATAAAAACCAAGTAACTCAGCTGATGCCACTGGGGCTACCTTAGATACACGCTGCTGAAACTGAGATGTGAATCAGGCACATTGTGTCTAATTAAAGAACAATTTCTCCTCTGACTGACTGAGTTGTAGCTGCTTTATTGGGACCAAATACATCTTTTTTTCTGTCTACTTAAAGCTTTGTAATAAAAATAGGATTATTAGAACTGTTTCAAGTTGTTATGGCAACCTGAATATTGGACCTAAAAATAGTATATTGTTACAGTTGGATATATATCTTACACTTACCCCTACTCTCTCCTGGCCTCCAACAAGCCAGTCGAAATCAGATCTATCCCATAGTTAGGATATTGAAAATTTTCCTCATAATTTTTTTTCAATACAAAAATGGGGATTTTGACAAAATGGACATTTTCACAGAAAGTGTCAGTTTTCCCTCAAAAAATACTATTTTTTTCCATCAAAAAACTAAAATCATAAAAGCAAAATTGGGTTTTGGCTGAATATTTTTTGTACTTTTGGAATGAATATTTTGGATTGCCGAGAATTGAAAATATTTCTGTGTTCGGGTTTTTAGTTTTTCAATGAAAAGTAATAGGAAAAAAAAAAACATTTTCCAACTTGCTCTACCCAGTGTGTCTGCATAGATTTTATTGAGCCGTTTCACCTCCTCAGGGCCAACTTAAAAGCTGTAATTTGTTTCTCATTCATTGGGGAGGGAAGGGGAATCAACACTGATCTTTTAGTAGAAATATAGAAAGAAGCTGAATGAAGGACTCATGAGGAAACTCAGAAAAGTTAAATTGTTAAATGTTTTTAATTTTTGCACTGTTTATTATTATGCGTATTACAGTAGGCCCTGGAGAACCAGTGCCCATTGTGCCAGGTGCTGTACATACAAACCGTTTGAGAAACTCATTGTTCCAAAGACTTTACACTCTAAAGAGACAAAACACACACAGGGTGGGAGGAGAAACAGGCACTGAGAGGTGAAGTGGTCAGCTGCAGAGCCACGGCTAGAACTAAAATCTCCAAACTCACAGTCCAGTGCCTCATCCATAAGGTATTTCGTTTTCAGTATTTACCAATTTTCTCTGGCTTTACAAAAATTATTATTCTGTTTTTACTGATTTGAAGCTCAATCTTGGACCACTCAAACCATGAAAATGCTGATAGTGTTAAGAAAATCCATTACATTAGGTAGATGTGTTTGTGTTAATAATAAATTAATCTAAAAGTTTAATTGTGAGTCTGTCTGTTAAAATAAAGCTAGGTAGTAGAAAGCAAAGCAATATGCGAGTGCACATGTGTACGTACCGTTATTGTACAGTTCAGGAAATAAACTACAGCATTAAACTGTTGCTTTTTGTTCCTTTTTTTCTGTCCTCTCATCTCCCAATGTTAACATTTCCCCAGAAAACTGTAAAGTTAATTTTTTGCCCTGAATTTCACCCGTTTTTTATTGTGGTTTTTTTTTTCTTCATTATTTTATTTTGGTGATAAACACACACAAATTGCTAGGAAACTTTAAACAAAATAAAACTTGAAAATGAAGGGCTTTGCTCATCCATGAGACCACTATTCTGCAACCCTCTTCTTGAGTCTCCACACAGAAACAGACGTGCTTAACCACCGGGAGAAAGACAGCTATTGTTGAATGCACAAGACTGCAAGAAGTGACATTTGTAAGACATTTCACAGGCAAGTCAGTTCTCAAGAGACTTCCCTCCTGACGTAGCAGATATGTAAATAATTGGGAAGTTTGTGTCAGCACTCCTAATCTTGGGTATTTATTGAAACCGAACCACCACCACATCTTTGGAGGTTCTCTCAACATTCATTAAGAGGCTTCTTAGCTTGTCTATTTCATATGTCAGATTTCACTAGATTTATTTTGAATCCAGACTTTGAGCCTAACTTCTCCATCAAGGGTATTAATATGTGGGTAGAAAGCAATTTTATCTTCTCTTGAGATAACAAACAGCTCAAGGGCCTTGAAATCCCAGCCTGGAAGAGTCAATTCCATTGATTAACGATGGGTTCCTGTTTAAAATACAGCAGTCTGTTCCTTCAGGGTATGTGGAATTGTAAGGGTCTGGGACGGCATCCATTAATCAGAGATATTAACCAACATAGGCACCAACTTTTCCCGGCGCTGGTGGGTGCTCGCGCCCCCCCTGCCCTGCCCCAACTCCACCCTGCTCCTGCCGTGCCCCCATTCCAACCCCTTCCCCAAAGTCCCCGCCCCAACTCCGCCTCCACCCTGCCCCTGTTGGACTCCTTCCCCAAATCCCCGCCCCAGCCCCACCTCTTCCCTGAGCGCACTGTGTTCCCCCTTCTCCCCCCTCCCTCCCAGTGCTTGCCACCGCAAAACAGCTGTTTCGTGGTGGGAAGCGCTGGGAGTTAGGGGGAAAAGCGGTGTGCTCAGGGGAGGAGGTGGAGGCAGAGCGGAGGCAGAGGTGAGCTGGGGCAGGGCTGGGAGCTGCCGGTGGGTGCAGAGCACCCACCAATTTTTCCCTGTGGATACGCTAGCCCCGGAGCACCCACAGAGTCGGCACCTATGTGAACCAAGAGACATGATTTCAGCAGGCCAGACTAAAGTGAGAGCTCCAGGATTCATCATTGACTGCACTTGGTCAAGGTGTCTTATGTTCCGAAGAGGAACTGCTTACAGATCGCTGGGGAATTTTGCAATGAATCTTTTTTTTTTCTCAAAAAATACCAAATTCTCCAAACTGAAACTGTTGGCAAAACAGGGTTGGGTTTGACAAATTTCCCCAACTCAAAAAAGTCAAGGAAAAAGTTCCAAAATTGTCAAAATGTTTTGTTTCAATATTTGTAAATTAAAAAAAATCCAGTTTTACAATCCAAAATGTCTTTTTGTTTCAAAATTAGCCCACTGGATTTGGAGAAAACGTATCAGTGACCAAGACAATTGCACCTGATGGTTGGAGCAGGAGGCAAGACTAGTGGTCAGAGCAGGAGTCCAGCTTAGTGCTTAGAACAGGAGTCAGTAGCCAGGAGTGGGAGCCCAGGGTCAGAGCTGGAGTCAAAGACCAGATGCCAGAGAACAAGGGTCAAAGCCAGAGTAAGCAGCCAGGAGTTGGTGTCCAGAATCAGAACTGGAGTATTCTGGACAGTTGGAGGCCAGATGCCAGAACCAAAGTCGGAGATCAGAAATCAGAGCTGAGAGTCAGAACAAGGCTACCTGCAATAATGCAGGTCAGATGCAAGGCTTGGTCCAAGACAGGAGAGGGGATGGAACAGGAGCAAAGGTAAGAACAAGCAGGTGCTATTGCAGCCATCGGCCAATGCTTTGAACAGCTGCTGCTGCTGGGCTTAAGAGCTGGTCTGCTGGCACTTCCACCCAATGAGGCGGCATAGCCAATCAGGCAGCCTACTACATAGCAGCTGCACTCATGAAGTTGCCAGAGACTGGTTCTGCTGCAGGCCTGGATTCCTGACCAAAAGAGGGAAACTGTTGAAATTGAAATGAATCATTTCAAAATGATCTAAATAAAAGTTTTCAGTTGACTCCAACCCAAAAACAAATTTTAAAATGTTGGGGTTCACGGTTCATTTGGAGATGTTGACTTTTGGTCATGAGTTGAGATGGGGGAGGGGAACCCATTTCCTGCTCAGCAATAGAACTGCTACAGCAGACGGCCAGCTATCTGCAACAGGGCATGTTTCCTTAAGGCCTGTCACATCTTTGAAGGTGCAGCACCACTACCATAATAGACTATAAAGTACACAGGGCTGCACAGTCACGTGTTGTTCCTGATTACTGCACCTGCAGAATTCAGGGAAGTACATGAATGATTTACTGCACTGCATTGACAAGCAGCACAGTAAATCATTTGCACAGTAAGTTGAAATTCTGTTTTCCCCATGAATCATCAAAGACTCCTCAGAGTATGTTCTTATGGGGCCATTAGCAGCTCTTTATATTTGCCGTAATAACAATCCCCATCAGCCCGGGCTTTTTCCAGGCTGCTATTTTGCTCTCTGATATATTGGATGAGTGCTATTTTCATTGCTGTTGGGTTTGGTTTTTTTACATGCTTTTTGGTTTGTTCTTCATTTCGTGACCTAGGCAGTGAACACTGGGTTCAGCCATTCAGCTATGAAGCAACGAAATGGTGGCAACTGTCCAAAGAAACATTATTCAGGAACAAAAAAGAATAAGACTTGCTTGGTTGTGTCCATTCGTGGCTCAGTAGTAACACTGCACAGGAGAGGGGTATTGAGTCCCAATCGGAGCCATAAACATGTTACAATACCATATTGAATCATTTTTATTGTTGCATATGAAAGTTGCATGGCATATGACTGCTCCTGAGGGAATTCTGCACCAGAAAATTAAAAATTTTGCACAGAATATTTTAAAATTCTGCAAAAGTCTGCAAATATTATTTGTCAAAATAACACGACATAAGCATGCCAGTTTCAAGTATTTTAGTAATTTATTTCAAAATACCTGTCAGTAAGTTTGTCTGTAGTGATACAGACACACACAAAAATTCTCCCAGGAGCAGAGAGTTAAAGAAACCCCTATGACAATCTAGTTTCCATTTCTCTGCCGCCTCCCCGCCTCCAGAACCCAGCCGGGAGGCCAGACACTGTGGTGTTTAGATGTTGCTTGAAATTATTAGAACTGGGAGCACTGGCTGTTGGGAGTCTGAAAGGGCAGGAAACAGGAAGGAGGGGGGAGGAGTTGAGGAGGCTGGGTGAGAGTTACAGAGGGTGCAGCAGCAGCTTGGTAAAGAGATTTCCACTTTAAAAATAAAGTCATGTTGCATTTTGTTAGTACCTTGCCTGGTTGATACAACAGACACCCACCACCCCTTCCCCCCAGAGCACAGCTGCAGACCACCACCAGCCAATACACCCAAAGCCCCTACCCTCCCAGAGCCAAGCTACAGGGGCTCCCCGGACCACATTCCTGCACCCCCCACCATCCCAAACTCCCGCACCCCTACCCCTCAGAGCCCAGGGATCCAGAGGGAGAAATAGCTTGATGCTGGGTCCTGAGCTTGTATGGAGTTTTCTGCACGCCACTGTCTCCTTCCCTCAGGGCATGCGGGGAACTGCCGCTGCTGGGAGCCCTCTAGCTCCCTCCCTCTCCTCCCAGCAGTGTCTTCTGTGTGCGAGCTGGGCTCTGCCAGGTCCACATTGCTCAGTGTCTGTCCTTTCACACTGTGGTACCACTGGGCCAGGGGTGAATGCAACCCTGGTTTACCACTCCCCTTACATTTCCCTCTGTTGTTTTTCTCCTTTTGTCCCTCTGTAAACAAATATTTCCCTTTCCTATATTCATTGTACTTTTCTGGTGCATGTGTGTTCACCCTGGAAAGGTTGGGAACAGGTGCTCCTAGGATGGAAGGGACTTTCCCTGCTGTGTTCCTGTGCGCGCCTTCTCTTGGCCAGAGATGCCTGCAGGACAGACTCCACCTTGACCACGAAGGCACTAAAGTTACACACAAAATCAGGTTTCAGGGTAGCAGCCGTGTTAGTCTGTATCCGCAAAAAGAACAGGAGTGCTTGTGGCACCTTAGAGACTAACAAATTTATTTGAGCATAAGCTTTCGTGGGCTACAGCCCACTTCATCGGATGCATGCAGTGGAAAATACAGTAAGAAGATATATATATATATATATATATATATATATATATATATATATACACAAAATCAATTACTTACTCTACACAGAGCAGACAGCAGCAGTTCTGTACTGCTGCAATTAACATCTCTGACCACAACAGAGTGCATTCTGCCTTTAAGGCACAGAAGGGAGATCAGACACACACAACCACGTAGTCCTGGGAGTTTCTCTCTCATTTATCGCTGGGGATCGCTGAAATATATAGAGCTCATGACTACACTGGCAGAGGGGAGGATGAGGGCAAGAGGAAGGGCAAAACAGCTGCAAGAAGAACCCTTAAAACACATGGTAAAAATGTCACATGAATCCAGCAAAGAGGGTCATGTGCATAGTGTTTTCAATGCCATGTAACCCTTTTATTTTTATTGGTGTCTTGAAGCCAGTAGTTCTGTCCCTCTGAATTTATTTGAGCAGAGATGATCAGGCTGTGAACAAATTTGACTCTATGCATAGCCCTAAAATAAGAATTGCATCATGACTGACAATGTACAATTTCTCAAGCGCTCTTTTCCTATACAGTTGGCTAAACAGCATCTGGTGACTCCCAGGAATGTAACAATGTGGAGCATTCCCACAGGGTGCTCTAATCAATGTGTGTAGACTGTTACTAATCTCTGTGTGCCCTCTTCTCTCCGCCTCATCCTCCAGTTGCTGCCTGGGATTCATCGTATTACAAAGTCCGTGCGCAGCCAGATGTAATCCAAAACACCTCTGTAAACAAGAATGTACAGTGTAACCTGAGAGAATCATGGTGGTAGATTTTATTTTTAAGCATAGACACTTTAATGGTTTAGTTATCACGATGTGTTGTGCTGCCAAATGGAAGATCCCATGATGGAGAAGAATACATAGTGCATGTCACAAACTTGTCTATTTTAATTATTATCGAGTGAGAAGGCAGTCTGGAAAAAAAACCCAATTAATTCTGCTCTTTTCTCCCTATGGTAACTGCTGCCAAACACCTGTAGAAAGGACATCTTGGTGTTTTTATCTAGCAGGCGAAATACAAGTACCTTAGCATGGATTGCAGCTGCTTCAGCATCAGATATTTGGCACTATTTGCATAATATCTAATCATCAGTACAGATGTTGCCGTTTATCCTTATTGAGATGCATTCTGTTGCCACTGCAGTAGAATACATTAGCACAGCTAGGGTACCCATCTTTTTCATTCTAGCAGATCCCCACCACCACAAGTACACACACACGCCCTCTGAATCTCTCACATAGTTAAGAAGAATAGGGTTGAGAAGCTGGTCATCTAAAGGGACAAGGTGGACCTAGCTCTGCCGCAGGTTTGTTACTTTTGATGGCCAGGGATAGACCAAGAAATTGATGGAGAAATGAGTCAACATGAACTCTTCAATGGTCATCAAACATGCCACAAAACACTGCATGGAAGTCGAATATATTATCTTGGCAAAGACTGCATATGGATTTTTGCGGAGAATAAACAAATTTACTTAGCCATAGTTGATGCTAATTCAGATGGCCAGAAGTGGAACATATGACAAACACTTCTGCTCATATTGTTTTGAGGCACTGTGGACCATGTTCATCACACAGCTTCAAATTATGGCCCTCAGTTTGATTCTAAGGAATTTCAGATTTTCCCGCTAGAGAGAAATTCAGTTGAAGATGCAAGCTCAGCTGCATATTGCCCAGTGTCCAATGGATTAGCAGAATGCTTCCTGCTGACACTTAAAAGTATGTGTGGGGAATGTGAGGGTAGAAAATTGTATTGCAAACTTTCTTTTATTTCATGAATCAATCCACAAAGGAAACTCCTAAGGAAGTATTTCTTAATTATCAGATGCAATTTGCTTAGACCAGATGAAGCAGAAGAACTAACTGAAAAACAACACAGAGTTAAAAACAAAGGAACAAAATACAAATACACGACACAAGTTTCCTAGATATCTATGCCTAGAACAAAGGAGATTGGTTCAGAATTACATAGAAAGGGAAGAAATGAGAGGACACTATTATTATGCATATTACATTAGTGCCCTCAGGGACCCTCTTCTAATTAAGCCTTGAATAAGTCTCTCTCTAATGCAGAAAGAAATAACAAGAACCAATGGCTGGAAGTTAAAGCTAGACAAAAATGTGTGCCTTATTTCTAATTTGAATTTAACAATGATGATGATTAACCATTGGAAGAAAGTGCCAAGGATAGTGGGGGATTCTCCATCTCTTGATGTCTTCAGATCAAGACTGGATGCCTTTCTGGAAGATATGCTTTATCCAGACTCAAGTTACTGGGCTCAATATATGTGTAACTGGATGAAATTCTATGACCCGTGCTATACAGGAGGTCAGACTAGAGGATCTAATGTTTTCTTCTGTCCTTACCATGCATGAAAAAGCAGAGATCCTGATACTGCATTAAGCTCCATGTGCTCGCAAAGAACTCCATTGATTCCAGTGCATCTTCTTGTTGGGGTAAAGGTTCTTCCATGCAAAGGAGCTTTCAGTATCAGAGCCTTACAAGTAGGTGGCTCCTGCAGAGAAGATATTACTAAGAAGACACAGCATCACTTGGAAGGTGGAAGAGAGGGAAACTGTCAAATGTTTAATATTGATGCAGGGAAGGTTTTGGGATCAGTGATATTTAAAGTGTCACTCTGACACCCCGCAGGACCTGGAGAATTTAAACTGGTTTTATTCTGTTCAAGTGACTGAAGAGGAAAGCCTGTCTAACTGAGCTTGTAGTGAAGGGTAAGATTAGATGAGATTAAATATGCATGCAGGCTGTTTGTTGTTTTAAAATCCTTTCTCTAATGCTTTGTTCCAACAGCTAAATAAACACACTTTGTTTTAAGAAGACTATTGGTCAATATCACGCCAAAGGGAGGAAAGGCAAGTGGATCTGCAGGGTGATAAGCAGTTGGTATTCACAGACAGGGCTGCCCGGGGGAGGAGGGGGCAAGTGGGGCAATTTACCCAGGCCCTGGGCCCCACATGGGTCCCCACGAGAATACAGTATTCTATAGTATTGCAACTTTTTTTTATGGAAGGGGCCCCCAAAATTGCTTTGCCCCAGGCCCTCTGAATCCTCTGGGCAGCCCTGTTCACAGAGTCCTGTATCTGGTTAAAAGTGGAAAAATTAAGAGATTCCAGCATGAGACTGGAAGGGGCAAGAGGCCATGGACATAAGGCGGGTGCTGTCAGAGAGAAACAACAGGGAACAGAGGTGGAGATGGCCCCCAAACCATGATGAATATATAACAACAGGCAGGCATACCTACCTAAGCTTTCTGCCATGTTTTGTCGCAGCAACAAGGGCTGGATTCAAATAGGTCGGGGTCCCTCCTAAAAATAACAAATATCACTGGCTCAGACTCCCACCCACAATTTCTGGCATCACTAAATGACAGATTCTAGCTGGTGGCCTTTCCTGCAATCCACTGGGGTTGGTGTGATGGGAATCTAAGCCTCTGTGCTCTGGATTCTCAGGGGTGTTTCCAGCTCCTGGAGCCAGAACGGAATCCAGCCACTGCCCCAAACTTGGGGTCCCTCGGCACACTTTCAGGGCACAGAGCTGCTATTTGCACCCCCCGCCAAGTGTTGTAAGCTGTTGCCCGGACGTCGCCCCTCTGGGCACAGTGCCGACCCTTCAGACTCCAGGCTTGTGTACACTTAAAACACGGCAGCTGCACCACTGTAGACCAGTGGTGGACAACCTGCGACCCGCAGACTGCATGCAGCCCATCAGGGTAAGTGGATTGCAGGCCGCGAGACATGTTGTGGACGTTGACCATCTGCGGGCACAGCCCCCCAAAGCTCCCAGTGGCCGCGGTTCGCTGTTCCTACATTTATGTTCTGACGATTTTACAATTAGCCATACTGAAATGCATATTGTTTGCTTGAGCCCAGTTTACCAAGTGATCCAGATCGCTCCGTATCAGTGATCTGTCCTCCTCATTATTTATCAGTCCTGCCATCTTTTATGCCATCTGCAAACTCTATCAGTGTTAATTTTATGTTTTCTTCCACATCATTGATAACAATGCTAAATAGTGTAGGGCCAAGAACTAATCCATGCTTGAGAATGACTCCCCATTTACGGTTCCATTTTGAGACCTATCTGGCAGCTAGTTTTTAGTCTAGTCAGTATTTGCTATGCTGATTTTGTATTGTTCTAGTTTCAAAATGTTGTGCCGCACCAAGTCAAACACCTTACAGAAGTCCATGTGTATCACATCAGCACTATTACCTTTGTCAACCATCTCATTAGAAGATTATTAAAATCATCAAAAGCAGCTATATTAGTTTGCTCATCTTATTTAATAGATTTCTCTACATTGTAGAGACTGAGATGTTTATTATTATGACTTCAAAGAGGAAAATATGTATGTAGGCTTCTTTTTTAAAAAAACTTGAAATAGCCCCCTCCCGTTTCCCCTCTGTTTTTCTTTACCCCACCCCCTGCCCTTCTCTTCCCCGTTGCTTTCTTCATTAATGTAATGCACAGAAGGACTGAAAATCAGAGAGATCAGGGCAGCAGAGCTCCTGGAAGACATTTTTTTTCTTTTCTTAAATGACGTATAGCAGCACTAAAAATACCACCTTTTCTTCTCCTTGGAACGCACCCTGGGCTTGAGAGAGTACTGAGATGGCTGGGTGGGTGTTTGTATTGACAAGACATTACCTGGATCCACAAATTTAAGCACTAACACTGTGTTCTTTTCAACAGGCTCATCTCTCAATTTTCTCCTGCATGCACGATACAGACTATTTTGAGTCAAGAGGGGAGAGAATATAAGTTGTGAGCTTGACAGGGGAAGAACAAATGCTCAGTTCATAGCATTTCACTTAGGGCCTGTACTTGTTGAGTAGTACCTTACTCTGCAAGTAGTCCTAATGGGTCAGTGGGTGATTTGCCCACTCAGGGAAGGAAAAGGGAATAATAACCTCCTGATTTTACACCACTGCAAAGGCTACTGAGTGTTGGGGACTGGGCATGCTGGAGTTTCCGAGCAGGCACTAGTTGCAGGTGGTGGAGGGTAGGTGATGAGAGGCAGGAAAGGGGGAGATTGGAGTCCATTCTGCCAGTGTGCCAGTCAGCATAGCGTAGGACAGCAGTACATCATTACCCTTCCCCCACCCAACAGAGAAAGGGGTCAGTAGCCTCAGTGGGGTGTCCAGTGTTGCCAACTCCTACAGGTTTCACAATATTTGGTGTGTTTCTGTAAGTCCCAGATCCCAGAGTCACGTGATAAGCTGAGAATCTCAGCTTTCGTTTTAAGAAAGCAAGCAAGTTTCTAGCCCTTATGGTTGCAGAGAAAAATCTGAAAACATGACACAAATGTGCCCTGAAGGCTCAAAGAGAGCTGTGCAAATAGCAGATTTTTTGGCTTGCTGGCAAATCTGAAAAAAATATTAGTAAAAAAAAGTGTTTCAAGTTATCCCAAGTCTGAATTTGCTTTGAAATTATCAACAAATCAAGTAAAAAAAAATAATAATTTCATGTTGACTGAAACATTTTGATTTGATTTTGAACATTATGTAATTTTTCTTTACATTTTAAAAATAAAATTGAAATACGTTTCTAAATGAAAAGTTGTTTAATTTAGAAACTATGATAACAGGACATTTTGCCTTTGCAGAAATTGTTTGTGTTCATTTTTTGAGGTGAACAATTTGGCAAAATGGGATTCTGAAAGTGTCTTGGTACTGATGAATCTGCATTCTTCAATGAAAATACTTTGGCCCAGTTCTAGGCTCTAAAACCAAAAGGAGAGTAATAAAAAAAACACAAATTTATTATTATTCATTAAAAATAACCAAGCTTAAGCCAAAACGATGGTTTTTTGAGCTGCAATTCTGGGTGTGGTTGGGGCACAGGGCTTTCCTAGAGCTCCTCTTGGTGCGGTGTGGCTTGCCTGCTCCCCCTTGCTCAGGGCTGTGCCTAAAGGCACAAACTAGCTAATGGGAAACTTGTCCAGTACAGAATCGGAGCCTTAATTATTTACTCATTGATTCCATGTGGCAAGTGTCTATGAGCAAAGATGAAACTGATGATGAAAGCCAAACTGCCTGCTTTATTCAGCTGGGAATAAAACAAGGAGAAAAACGTCCAGTTCCAGACAAGAAATGTGTGTGTGTGTGTGGAGGGGGGGCTGTTTGTTTGTTTTTTCCCCTTCTCCGTCTCTCGAGACATGTTGGCAGCTGGGATGATAATGCATGTCACCGCAATATCAGCAACATTAGCAGGGAAACAGCTACATCATATGATTGTAATAATCTAGACTATTCCTGATGTGACTGTGCCTTCACCCAGCCTCTGTCTGACTGACAGCTCAGACGCCGCAAAGGCATCACCAGCGACCCTGGCACCCTATGAGCAGTCAAGGAAGTTGACAGCTGTTTATAAAAAGCAGCATCGCTTTTTCTAAACCAACCTTCAATCGTTCATTAAAAAAAAAAATCCAAATAGTGATCTGGTGTATTCTATACACATCAAGGATGTTTCTCATACCTGATTTTGTAGTCCATTTTTTATTCTTTCCGTTGTTTTGTAAATGAAAATAGCATTTAGTGGCCCCAGCTGAGATCAGGGCTACATTGTATTAAGCGCTGCAAGAAGGCCAGCAACGGGTTTCAGGGAAAAGAAATATTATGATCCCCATTTTACAGATGGGGCACAGTGGTAAAGATAGTTTAAACGAGTCCCTCATGGTCACATAGGGGGCCTGTGGCGGCACTAACGAGAATCAAATCTCCAGAGTCCCAGTCCAGTGCCTGTACCATGACACCATCTTTCTTCCCTTAAGCCCTGTTCAGGAAGACACTGAAGCATGTATCTATCTTTAAGCCTATAAGTGATTTCACTGAAGTCCTTTTCTGAGGCCTGAATGCATTAGCCTTTTGTTGCTGGAGACTTCAGTTCAAAACCATACTCAGGAGTATCAAATAAAATTGGTTTCCTGGTCACATCATAATCCTCAGTTGTTCATATCACAAAACCACGGCATGATCATCGGACAAGGCTCCAGACTGACCCCAGAGGAGAAAAGCAGGGCATGCTAAAGGTCAGGAGAGAAGTGAATTTGCATAACTGTCCAGGGAAACAGCAAACAATGCCCTTCATTTCCACCCTAAATAAGCTTCACTTCCACACGGTCTTAGAATTACTATCATCTACAAGTCATTTGACATACACTCCAAGAGTCCTCTTCAACTTTCATTGATGAGAGCCCGACAAACATTTACATTTCAGAGCTTTGCTTCACTTCAGATGTCCGGACAATACTCGGGCGAGTCTCTAAGGAGGAACCAAACCTTCTTCTCTTGTACCCTGATCCTGAAATGAGATCCAGGTCCTTCTAGTCATGTGGCTCTGTCTGCAGTATAGGGACTTTTTTCTGGGAGTCTCACAAGAGCAGGCATTTGCTGGACATTTTCCTGTTGCAGGCATTTCTTGTCTTGGAAAATCCCAAGAACAGTGTTCCTTATGGTATTTCAGCTTTTCTGCTCCCGGCCCTCGGAAGAGGGGCACAGAAGGGAAGACATTATGTCTCTAAAATATTTGCTAATTCAAGTGCCGGGTGAAGATTTAGGGCCGTTGTTGTTTCATCTGAACTTTTTTCAATCTGGGGCCCAATCCTGGAACCGTCACCAGACCTTATTCTCATGAGTAAGTATTACAGGACTGGGCCCTTGTCTTTGAGATAACAAAGTTTGAAATGTGTACTTGGTTCTCCTTTTCAATGCATGGGATGACAGGAAACAGGTGTCTTTGTTCAGCAGGCAGATGGAGGGCTCATCCTGTATTACTGAAGTGACATTGTTGGGGCATTTATCTGCTCATTCCTTTTTCAAATTCTTTTTACTAACCATGGGAAATGTCAGGCCTTTGGAAGTGCTTGGGTGAAAACCTGGCTCCACTGAAGTCAATAGAAAAGCTCGCATTGATTCATTAGGGCTGGGATTTCACCCCTGGTATCCTTGTAAGTGAAGATAATGATCTGAGTAGCCAGAGGCACCTGGTTTCACATTTTCCTGTTGCTGGGCATTTTTTTCAGTAAGTTGACTCAGACCCTCTTCTCCTTCCCTGGGCAAAACATTAACTTTTTTTCTGGCTAATTGCCATGTAGAAACACTGGAAGATAATTGGCTTCAACAAAATTGTCTGCCATATTTAACTCTAATGATAGAGCATCTAAGCTTTGCAGCCTTAAGCACGAATTTAGAATTTCAATTTCTGTGGCTAAAGCTTAGCGTTTATTTTTCAGAATACCAAATGAAGAAAAGTGATCCTGTAAAATGTATCTGTGCCATGGGTGAATCATTTAATAGCTGGGCAGTAGTTCCTGAGTGATAGGTAATTAACAACAGGTAGCATCAAGTCTCTTATTTGGTTTATTGTCGATACAGCATGTAGTCAGAAAAAGACATGCAGAAAGAAAGTGGACCTTTCTAGAAGGGATGAAGTATAAATGCTGACCTGTAGTACGTGCACACACAATGTGCCGTGGGAATTCACTCTGATCCATTCACTAATGGCCAATGGTAGATGAATTTACTACGACATCTTACGACATTAAATCAAGAGAGAAGCATGCTTCAACCTGGCAAAAATCTGATAAATCTCGGAGAAGAAATAGGGGATGAGACTTCATATGTATTACTGCTAATTACCATTACTGGAGAGAAGTGCACGATGGGAGAAAATAGCTAGTGTTGTATTGTTAATTGCTATTAAGAATGGCCATACTGGGTCAGACCAAAGATCCATCCAGATCAGTATCCTGTCTGCCGACAGTGGCCAATGCCAGGTGCCCCAGAGGGAGTGAACCTAACAGGTAATGATCAAATGAACTCTCTCCTGCCATCCATCTCCACCCTCTGACAAACAGAGGCTAGGGACACCATTTCTTACCCATCCTGGCTAATGGCTATTAATGGACTTAACCTCCATGAATTTATCTAGTTCTCTTTTAAACACTGTTATAGTCCTAGCCTTCACAACCTCCTCAGGCAAGGAGTTCCACAGGTTAACTGTGCGCTGTGTGAAGAAGAACTTCCTTTTCTTTGTTTTAAACCTGCTGCCCATTAATTTCATTTGGTGGCCCCTAGTTCTTATATTTTGAGAACAAGTCAATAACTTTTCCTTATTCACTTTCTCCACACCACTCGTGATTTTATATACCTCTACCATATCCTCCTTACTCTCCTCTTCTCCAAGCTGAAAAGTCCTAGCCTCTTTAATTTCTCCTCATATGGGACCCATTCCAAACCCCTAATCATTTTAGTTGCCCTTCTCTGATCCTTTTCTAATGCCAGTATATCTTTTTTTGAGATGAGGAGACCACACCGGTATGCAGTATTCAAGATGTGGGTGTACCATGGATTTATATATCTATGAAGCAAATTATTTTATTTAAATAGGATAAAGAAATGCACATCTTCCCAATGACTCTGTCTATGTCTCTGGGACCACATGCACTCTTAAGGCTTAAGATTTATCAAAGTATAAGGTGGAGCGATGTCGTTGGGTATCCTTTATTTCATATTGACAATACAGCAGCACTCCATTTTCATCCTGGCTTTAAAACTTACACTGGACATTGGGAAGTGACCTATGACATTTTTGCTTGAAGCTTTTAGTGGGATTGGAAGTTAAATCAACTGCTTGGCATTTGTTACAAAACAAAAATGGTAACAAAAGAAAGAGTCACTGTCAGGGTTATGGTGCCAATTAATATTTGGCTGTCAACGAATTTGATTATTGTGCTTCCAGATTTTCATCTCATTTGGGCTCACATAAGCTAAACCATTTCTGTTGAAGCTTGTGTGACTTCCTCATATAAAATCAATACTAAACCATGTAGGCTTATTTTAAAGATCTTGGTGGAACCTACAATGCCACAGAGATATCAACAGCTCATCATATAGGGTGGTGGCATAATCAAATATTGGATTTGTCTGGGCCCGAGGAGAAAATACAGGTTTTAGATGGTAAGCTTTCTGCATCTCAGGACCAGGACACTCCCTTCTGTGGTGGCAGGGAACCAGTGCTCACGCTGGATTGGTCTATCAGGCATCCTACCTTGTGGCTTGGCAACCAAGGAAGTGATAGCTCAGGCCTCCCGACGAGGAGTTGAGCAAATAAACAGTTGGTAGCTCAGGCAGTTGGGGTGACGACTGAGCAGGCAAACAGCCCATGGCTTAGGCCTCCTGAGCTAAGGCTTAGCGCTCATCCAGCCTTGAGTGCATGGCCAGGGGTAGGGGCACCCAGGCCCACCTTGCGCCATTGGGTCCTAGTCCAGGGCTCTCAAAGTGACAAGTGATCCCATCGCAAGGTTGTTGGGGAAACATGGTGTGACTGCCTCGCCTTCTAGAAACACAACAGGCCCAATGTCTCATATACCTGGGCTACTTCCTACTGGTGTCTGGGGCCTGATTCCCAGTCCCCTTGTCAGGTGGCTCACTCTCTGCTTCCTCCCTGGGTTTCTCAGTCTCCCAGGGTAGCAGCTGGCCTTCTCTCCAGGCCGGCTCTGGGGAGTCATCACCCGCCACAGTGGATCGTGGGCAGGCTCCACTGGTGGTTCAGCCAACTGGGAAGGACATGTGGCTCCTTCCCTGGCCTGGCCTAACTGAGCTCAGGGCCCTACTTTTATACTTCCTGCCTCACCTGTGCACTTCCTGCAAGGGGGGTGGGGCAGGGTGAGCTGAGCCCAGAATGGTGAATTAACCCCCTCTCTACCAGAATGAGGCCACTCCATCTCATTACAGGGACCTTAAACATGTCTTGCTCCATAGATAGCAAATGTAAATGGTCTCAGCCAAGCATTTTTGTTATGAGAAGGGCACCTGAAGATAAGCTATGGAGTTATTTACCTTCACTATGAACAAACTCATTGACAACACTCTGCTGCAGGTCAGGACTCAGGGGTTAGAGCAGGGGTCTCAAACTCAAATGACCCCGAGGGCCGCATGAGGACTAGTGCATTGGCCCGAGGGCCGCATCACTGACACGCCCCCTTGCTGCCCCTGGCCCCACCCCCAATCCACCCCTTCCATGAGGCCCCGCCCCTGCCCTGTCTCTTCTCCACCTCCTCCCCTAAGCGCGTGGCTCCCCGCTCCTCCCCCCTCCCTCCTGGAAAGTGCTAAGCACCACCAACAGCTTTTTCAATGCACTCTTCCAATCCTTGAAATATGTCACGTCCCGTTGTGGTACCCTTCAGTGGCATTAAGTCTAGCAATTCTTCAGTTATATTCAAATTGCAGTCCACACCTCTAATGAACACTGCACACTGTGCGGTATCTGATACATCTGTACTCTCATCAAGAGCAATTGAAAATACTTCAAAGTCTTTTGCCATTTGAATCAATTGTTTTTGCACATTATCAGCTAAATCCGTTATCCTGCAGGCAACTGTATTTGCAGACAAGCTTATGCCTTCAAAAACTTTCTTCCTATCAGGACATAAAATTTCACTGGCCTTCATAAGACATTCTTTTATGAATAAGCCTTCTGTAAAAGGTCGCGACGATTTAGCTATCATTTAGCTTATCACAAAACTTGCTCTTACTGAATCTTCGCTAGACTTGTTAATCCCTGAAAATAAATTTCTTTGCTTGGCAAATGCTGCTTTAAGTTGCTGAACTTTTTCCTCTCGGATTTTTCCGGTGAATGCATCATATTTTTCACGGTGCATCGTGTCATAGTGCCGACGCACGTTATACTCCTTGGGAACAGCAATCCTTTGCTGACAAATAAGGCATTGAATTTTATCTTTTACCTCTGTGAAAAAATATAAATTCTCCCATTTGTCTTGGAAAACTCTCTTTTCTTCCATGAGTGTTCTTTTTTTTGACGAAGTCATTTCCAAGCAGTTTTAATAAATATATACACTCAGTAATGCACCTCACTCAAAGGACAAAACACGCACTTAGATTTACTGCCTAAGGCTCTGGGAGGGAGTTTGGGTGGGGGAGGGGGTCTGGAGTGCAGGCTCTGTGCTCGGTGCAGGCTCCAGGCTGCGGCAGGGGGTGGGGGTGCAGGCTTTGGGACGGAGTTTGGGGATAGGAGGGGGTGCAGGGGTGAGGGCTGTGGGGCTGAGGGTGAGGGGTTTGAGGCATTGGAGAGGCTCGGGGCATTGGAGAGTCTCAGGACTAGGGGAAGGGCAGCCTGCCCTGGCCCTAGTGCAGGGGGGCGCTAGGACCCTGCGGCATCAGGTGATGCCGGAAGCCGGCATAGCGGAGGAGGAGTGGAGTCAGCGTGAGCTCCCGGGCAGGCTACCGGCGGTGAGGGGGCAGCAAGTGGGGGCTGGTAGACACTGGGGGGAGGCGCGTGGGGGCGGCAGGTGGGGCCAGGGGAGAGACCCGGCCCCAAACATTGGGGAGAAGCGCGCGGGGAGCTTAGGCACAGAAAATAACTCGGGGAGGGGGGCGGGGGTGAGGGGAGTTTGGCGGCGACAGGAAGTAACTGAGGGAGCTCCGCGGGCCGCAGGGAAGAGCTCCAAGGGCCGCATGCGGCCCGCGGGCCGCATGTTTGAGACCCCTGGGTTAGAGTTTGTTCTAAGGGTAGATCTTCACAGCAGAGTTAGCCTGGGCTCTTACTGAGGTGTGTCCCCTACCGCCCCTCCCACCCACACACAATCCTCTGACCCCTAGAAATGTCCCCTCCCAAGACAGCAGTGATGCACGCTGGCAGCACTATCCGAGAAGGCTTGAACTGCCATGGCCTGCAGTATACGGAACCTTTCCTCTGGCTAAATAGAGGGCTTTGTTCTCCAGGATTGTCAATCTAGCTGCTTTCAAAAGCACTAGAATCACTTCAGAAAGAAAAAAAAAGGAATAGAAAAAATAAAATGCCGTCAGAAGGCAGCTTGGATGACAGCTTCAGGTAACTGATATGTTTTGGGCAAAATTAGAAGATAAAAGGGGAAAACAGAAAAACAGAAAGGGAACTAAGATCTTTTGAAAAATGTTCCTGAATTATCAGGGATCTGGGGAAAAAATGTTTTTCTTATTAAAGGCTAAATTCTTCCCTCACTTAGGCACTTGCAATTCGTCAGGTAGAATTTGAAAGCAAATTATCAAATGCATCTCATATTATTTTCATTCATTTGGGAAAAGAGAGTGATTTGGGGAGCCCAACGTGAGACACCTTAAAGGGATCTGGTTTTCAGAAAGTGCTGAGTACTCCCTCTTTAATAATCAGGCCCATTTAAAGTATCTTAACTGCCAGACATGGAGACACCCAAAATCACTAGTGACTTGTGAAAATTAAGGTAGAATATCTGTTGGATGAACAACAATACAGATACCTGGCCTGATTGTCTATTGCTCTGACTCTTGTGTAGTTATTTACAGTAGTGCAAAGTATGTGCACATTATTTCCATTCAGAGGCATGATCGGGAATTTTAATTTGACCACTTTTGTAGGGGCATGTTCTGTGCCCCTGCAGTGGCCCTGGGGCTAGGGGAGCTGTCAGCTCCTGCTGCAGCCCCATGGCCAAAGAAGCTTGCTCTCCCTGCCATAGTCCCAGAGCCAGAGGAGTTCTGTGCCCCTGCCCATTATTGGGGGAGTCCATGCCACTGCTTGTCCCCTTTGTGTACGCCCCTGTTTCCATTCCAGATCAGCAGAACTACACCAGTTTTGCTGTCATAAGATTCAATTTGCCCAAGGAGGAGATGGGGGAAAATACCCATTGGGACCTTTCATCGTGTTCTTCACTGACCTCCAGATTTTTCATAGTTAATGTCTATTGTACATGTGTGACTGAGTTTGTGACTGAGTAGAGCTGGTCTGAAAATGTTTTTGGTTTTGTTTTCCACTGTGGAAAATTTCAATATTTTGCCAAATAATCAAAAACAAAAACTTTCACCTGAAAACCAAACATATTAATTTGGAAATACCACCATGATGTCTCATGGGAAATGTAGTCTGGGTGCCTCATGCCCCCATTCTCCTGTATAGGCCTGACTCCCTGGATGAACTACATCTCTTATGCTGCATTGCGGTCTCCCCTCCTGCTGAACTGTTGCAATGCATGATGGGAGTTCTAGGGACACAGTGCATGTACCTGCATGTAGACCAGCTGCAGACCTGCTCCTGAGGTAGGTCTTGAGAAGGCATTTGATGGAGGGGAGGGTAATAGGCTGAGAGTACATTTTCAGATATGGTGATGGTTATACCTAGGGTGGGCTGAAACTCAGAATTTCCAGTTGATGGGAAATTTTAAAAGTTTTGGAATGATTTAAAAAAAAATCCCAGTAAACTGGAAATTCCAGAACAATCCAGTTTGGTGTTGATATTTAAAAATTTCATTTCAGATTGTGGAATTTCATTATTTGGCACAACACCTAAGTCTCTTTGTGGGGTTAGCCCTAGGTTCTTGGGGCAGGGGCCATCTTTTTCTCCTCGGTGTGTACAGCACCTAGCACAATGGGGTCCTAGTCCATGACTAGGTATCCTAGGGCCTGCAGTATGAATAATAAATAAAAAAATAACAATGCTAGCCACATGTTTCATTGTCTTGACTTCTGCATATCACATTCAATAGGCAGAAATCAGCAACAGTGTGGCAGAGGAGTCCAGTGGGACTAGGGTTTGGCTCATTCTGATTCCAAAATACCTTCCCCAAGCAGCTAAAATAAATGCAGACACCATCCCTGCTTAGCTCTAGTGCTGCAAGTGTCCATTAACAAGTACAGGAATCATTGCCTTGTTGCCGGCATACCTCCTGACAGTATGCTTCAGAGCATCCTTGTTTTTCCTCTAACAAGCCGCTCTTTTCCTATCACTTTGCCAGAGTGCTTCTGTAACTTGTTTTATTTGCTTTAAACACGGAACTACTAATGGCACTGAGATTTTTCCCTCATCACAATTTCTGTTGCACACAGAGGCAGAGTCTTTTCTGCTTTCCGTTCTCCCTGCTAGGTTTGAGAGATGTAACAAAGCACATTTGCGAAGAAGCGTTGGAGGAGTGTGGGGGGGAAATATATGTAGCACTTAGCGTGCTGTTCTGTTTCAGGTTCTCTGATATCTGCTGCTCTGCCTGATGGGTGTCAGATGTAAGAAAATTAATAAATTTTGGCAAGAAAAGCACTTAAGTGAGTAGTATTTCCTGCCCTCCACCCCTTGGGTATTTCTCTGCTCTCCCTAACCCATGAAAGAAATTCAAATTGAATTGAAATTCTTCATGCAAGGAAATAAAAAAAAAACCACCCCTCTTAAAAGTGATTGTATTCCCTGCCTTAACTTTTCATTTCCTTGGGGGGTTTTGGGGGGTGGGGGGAGGGGAGTTGAGTCTAGGATGTATTGTGTCTTTTGCTCTTTACACAATAAAATTAATACGACAAGGCCGCATGGGTTACCAAATAGCCAAGTAATCATATAGTAAGTATAGACAACATACAAGATCTAACTACACACATACTGCCGCTCTAGCAGGTTTTTGACAACTTCTAATATGTAGAAGACAGTTAGTGTTACTTGATGGCTCACGAATGAATCAAAAAGCTATCTCTATAGGTGATGGTCTTCATCTTGGCTAACACATCAGGGTTTGAACCAGGGACCTCTAGAGCTAAAAGTATAAGCTGCAGCTCAGTGAGCTGGAGCCAAGCTTCTACAGATGTTAGCTGTAACAACTCAGATACAGTGTGGAGTGGCACAGCATGGAACCTATAATTCTCATTCATCAGTGGGTTCCAATTACACTACACAATATGTCAGTTGTGTAGCAAATCTGCTGCACCTCAAAGGATTATGTATATATTCATTTCCAACTTTTTAATGCTTAATTGAGAGCTTTTCAGTGCATGCAAAGGGGGCAGACAAGCAGCACTGGTGTAAGTACAGCTGCTGAAGGGGTAATTTTTATGCACCATCAGCTGTTGCACAAGAACCCTGATGTGTCATGTGAAAACCTTCTCTGTTAAATGCAGATGCTGCACCTAAATCCTCACATGCCAGGAGCTGCATGCAAATTTGATGCACAGCTGCACATCGATAGCACATGAAGCCCTTCCTGCCAGCCCTCAGAAAAAAGAAAACTCTCCCAGGGTTCCGAATGTCCAGAGATTGTTATGGGATTGTCATGGAGTCTTGCTCTAGTGGTTGTGGTACTGTATCCATGTGAAGCAATGGAAGAGAGAAAGTAGGCACCTTCATAGCCTCCCTACTCCTTCCCCAGACCCCGGGGAAGCTCTCGCCACATGGACTTGCTAAAAGGAGAAGAAATCAAACAATAACATTTTCATACGTTTAGTGTCCTACAGAATATGGAGTTGGGGGAAACAGAGCGTGAAGGGTTATATAATAGCCTCAGTTAACTCAACATGAGATCCGATTTATTTCCACATACACGTCTATTGTTCCTTTCAGCAAATGAGACTTTCTCCATCAAAAAGATAGTAGTGAATTTGGCCAACCATTTTGTTTTGCTCTGCCGCACAGAGCTTCAGAAAAGAAAATCTTGAGAGTACTATTTTGGCAGTGGTTAAGGCAACAGATCCCTACTTAGAGGCTAATGAGTTGAGATGCAAGTTATGCGCCACGAGGCCAACTATGCAAAATGTAGCCGCGGGAGCAAAAGCCAGAAGAGCAAGAGATCTTTGCAAATGTCTGGGGTATTTCTTCATCCTTCGGGCACACAGAAAGAATGTATGAAACATTCTCAGGCTTTGTTTGGTACAGACACCTCCAATATTTTGTTTATGAAGAGAGTCCAGCTTGTTCAATGTGAGTTGGGGGCGGGCAAAGGAGGGAAGGGAATCAGCCTTTAATTAACACAAAGGGCTCCCATAGACACACTCTGTATGTAGTAAAGGGTATGTGCTGCTTATCTGCCTCAACAGCAACCCCAGGGAGGAATAGTGCATCCCCAAGAAAAGCTCTAATTTCCCTTTTTGTCCCCATCTTGATCTAGGAGAAATATTTTGCGGCTGTCCTTCACCAGCAGTAAAGTACTAACCCCCTGCTCACTGTCATGCACCTGTTCAGTTCTCCTGCACGGATCAGTGTGGAAACACAGTCAGTGTCAACCCTTTCCTATTCCCCACCCTGGCTTGCTCACTTGCTCTGTGGGGGGAATAAGGAGATGGCGTTAGACCTGCACAAGACATAAATTGTGTGGTGGGGGAGTGGCATTTGATGCTCCCATATAATCCCACACGGGCGATAATCCCAGGTCAGATTATAACTCAACATTAATAAATCTTGCTCATATTTCATGAACAGGCAGATCTCGTATGTCTGATCTGGAGAGCATAGGAAGATGAAGGGACATGGGCTGGAGCAGGTGTCATACTAGTTACTGTGATGTGGACAACATTTCCAGAGCCAAGTCCTGAGAGCATATAACACCAGCGACACCTGCATGTTGAGAACACAACTGGGCCTTTGCTTTATAGATGGGATTCTGGGCGATCCTGTCTGTTTTTCAGTTCAGCTCCTGTGAATGTGAGTTACCATGGTGATTGGGAGAATTTGGAAATTAACTTTGTTTTATGCTTATTGTGGAACATTTGTATGTGAGCAGGTGAACTGTATTTCACAGCCAGGCATTGAAGACACAACCGGCAGCTTGGGGATGTAAAACTCTTCACGTGAAGCTCCTGAGAGGGCGAGCAAAGAATGAAAAGGGAATTGAGGCTTACGGATGTGTCAAACCAGATCCTCAGCTTGTGTAAATCAACATGGCTCCACTGATTTCGGTGGGGCCAGGCTGATTCGTTCCAGGGGAGGATCTGCCTCTTGGTTTCTATTCATTTATTATAATCCCTTGACAGGGTACCTGGGCATGTGGACAACACTTAAATGATACAATCAGGCAAACAATGTAGCTACAAAATTGTTCCTTCTCCCCTCTGTGTCCACTGCCCTTGCTTAGAAAGTCCCTTGTTTATTTATAAAGCCACCTTCTTCTACTACCTCCCAACTATAAAAAGGATGTTCTAATGACTACCTCACAGGGAACATATTTTCTAAGAGCTGGTCTCCTTTGGCTGAGCTAGCAGAGGCCTATGTTTTTTGGAGCTGAATGACCAGGGTTCTAGTCCACTGCACGGTTCTGTGTCTATTTTGTCTAGTCATCGAACATCTGTTGTCTGTAGCATATAGATTTGTTACTTCACCAGTATAGCCTAGTATAGATGCATAGGTATAAGTTAGGGCAGTAATGCAATAAACCTACAGGCCTCAATGCCTGTAAGACACTAGCTTAGCTAAACTACTCAAGTCACAATGTCTCAAAAGCTTTACCCATAAGTAGCTAACCAAGAATAACCCTAGATCATAAGATATCACAAGATAGAATCCTGTTATGACTACACTGGTGACAGGTAACCACAAGATGCTAGTTTATATCAACTTGGGACATTTTAAATTAGGAACATCAGCTGATGTCTGACCATAAGAGCACCATGGTAACTAATTGATTACTATTTTAATAAGCTTGAGGTACATTGACTAGTAACCTCTGGGAAAAGGTAAGCCCAACATTAGTAGGGTGAGGAACTACAAATTAGGAAAAGGAGAAAAACCCCTACTGAATATGCAGTAGGCATAGTAGCATCAGTGTGACACGTAATACAAATTGTATCCCAGCCTGTGTGCTTTGGGAGATATAGTTCTTGGGAGGTGCTGGATGATGACCACTGGTGATGGTGATGAGGAAGAAGAAGATGATGATGAGAAAGATAATGACTAACACTTCAGGTTGATCTGCAAGGTATGGTGTGAGTATAAGGATGCTCAACTCATTCTGTATTATCTCTACCTGCATTGCTGGGTTGGAGTGTTTTTAGCTTTGCTAACTTTGTTAATGAACTAGTACAATCACAGAAGGTTTTTCCTAAGTCTGAATATTGCAACTATGCACATTGGTGTTCCCAGTTAAATGGGAATTCTAATAATGCTGGGCCGGATCTTGGGAAGAGAACCAATTAAACCTCAGAATGTCAACTGGGATTTTTATATAATCAGTCTAATTAACACATAATCAAAAGATCAGGTAACACCAGCAGACAATGCATATTGATCAGGTTTCTCCCCCTTAAATGAAATGTTGCCAACTCAACTCAACTGCCAACTAATAAGCAAAAGGGAGTAAAATCAAGAGCTGTGGCTCTTTAGCAAAAATATGTTGTTGCTCAGCCTGAGGATTGATTGCAAGAACATTTTTATGTGGCCTGTAAGTAGACGGTGTCTGTCTTCAGGACTGAACTTCTGGGAAGGTATTTATAGCAGAGGGGTACTGGTCTTGCATTGTGCCACTTGTTTGTACTCCAAAATAACCCGATTTAGTAGGCTTTAAGATTCAGGATAAGCAGAACCTGTTTGGTTTGGGTTTTTAAATCAACAGGGTGTTAATTTGTATGGCAGGGAGGTAGGTAGAAAATTAGGTCTTTTTAAACAAGAGGTGGGGATTTAATATTAGAGGGTAGTGGGCAGTGTGGGTGAGATGGCTGTATACAGACATTTATTATTCATGTAACCAGTTTCAGATGCTCAATCTTAATGTTCTGGAACAAAATTTTACTTATTCAGTTGCATTGCAGAGATCTATTGTTCAATTTGTGGACTGATCACTTTTTCAGGACACTAGTTAAATTTCCAGCCTGTATGTCTCTCATTTAGCCATTTGGCGTCTGTAGCGTGGGTGTGAAGACAGGTGGCCAAAACACTGGGGAGAAATGTGAAAATATTTTAAAATTTCAAACAAGTTTTTATTTCTAAATATTCCAGAATTGATTTTGAAATGTTTTGTAAAAATGCTTACTGGACATTTTTGGTTTAAAAATGTTTAGTTTTTAATCCCCCCCCTCTCCCATTTGTCACCACATACCTCCTTTTTCATTTTGCCTATTTTGCCACTAAAAGTGGGGAAGGGGAGAAAGGAAAATGGAAAACAAAAACCTGACTTTTTTCAGTCGTATTATTTTTTTAAAAAAAGAAACAGAAAATGTGGGGGGGTGGAAATTATTTTCATGAAATTTTCATTTGTGATTCAAACATAAGAACAAAATCTGAAAACTTTCAAGCAGCTCACACACTGCCATATACTGAAGCACACATGAGAATCTAGGGCTTGATTCTATTGTGAAGAAAATAGGGCTCCACTCCCTCAAATTTCAGTGGAGGATCAAGGTCTGGCTATGATTTAAAACACAATGGGTATGTCTACACTGCATTGTAAGCCCAGGCTCCAACTCGGGCTTGAGCCCAAACCCTGCTTCCTTCCACACACAAATTTCTCAGATTCAGACTTGGACCTCCTAGGACCTCATGAGGTTGGAAGGTTTCAGCACAAATCAAGCTGACACTGAGGGTTCAAGCCTTATAACTTTGCAGTATAGGTGCAGCCCCCTCACATTTGGGTTCTGGGAGTCCGCCAAAGGAATCCCACAATTCCATGGGCTGACTTCCTTTGTCCTCTCTCTCAGAGGAATTACCTGGGAAAGAGAAGCAATCCCCCTTCATGTAGTATAGCAAGTCAGAGTTTAACACTTCCATTTTATTCTCACCACCAAGCTGCAAACACACCTTCACAGAACCATCTGCGTTTGCAATGGAGATTGACAAGGAGGAGTCCTTTACAAAGCTTGCTGTGTCATGGTAGCGCGAGCACAGCCAGATTTTGATTAATCTGTGGTGTAAGGCCAGCAAAACAGTGTACCAAGTTTCATGAGCAGCAACAGCCAGTCTGAGTCTGCCATGTCTGTGTCTTTTTCCATCATTAGCTCTGATCAGGGGTGAGAAAGTGCCACCACGGAAATCTCCATTAGTGTCTCATGGAAGCTCTGCCCATTTCCTGAAACAGGTTTGAAAGCGCAAGCAAGATAAATTCTTCAAATGGCAACTCTTCCATGTTGCTGCCTCCAGTTGCCAGGAGCATGCAGACCAAAATGACAGCTCAGCAGGAAGGTTGCTGGGCTGTTCAAACTTCCTGTAACATACAGGATGGACTGTCAAGTTTTCTCACATTGAGCCAAAAACAAAGGGTTATAGCAACCACATTTTGGGAGGGTGCTAGGAAGTCTGGGATATGGTTGATTGGACATGGGTCTTCATATTGCAGCGTGGATGCTAGACCCCTGGGTTTGGACTTGGGTTATGAAATTCTTAACCTAGGGTTTACGATCAGTGTAGAGGATCCACCCCTGGGATCTCTACCCCAGGACCCACTGACTCGAGTTCCGGTGACCCTGGGTTTACACTGCAGTGTAGACATACCCAATGAGTGAAATCCTGGTCCACTTAATTCAGTGGCAGTTTTTGCATTGATTTCAATTGGGCCAGGGTTTCACCCATTTTGTGAAGTCTGCTTAAACAATCTTGCCTTTCTCATTCAGCAAACACTCCCAATTACATCAATGGAAGCTGTGTATGAGTAAGGCGGAAGGTTCAGAGAAGAGTTACAAGAACGATTTGTGGTTGGGGAAACATTCCTCAGAATAAGAAACTAAAGGAGCTCAATGTGTTTAGCATATTGGAAAGAATGTTAAGAGTCAACTTGATCCTGGTCTGCACAGAAAGAAGATACCTTGTACCAGAGATTTTTGTAATCTAGGTGGCAAAGATATACCAAAATCCAGTGGCTGGAAAGCTGAAGTTGGAAATAAAATGCATATTTTTTGCAGTGAGGTTGATTAACTGTTGAAACAGCTTACAGAAAGATTTGGTAAATTCTCCATCACTTGGAGCCTTTGGATGGCTTTCTAAAATACACCTTCTAGTTCAGGGTTCGGCAAAGGTGGCACGCGAGCCGATGTTTGATGGCACGCGGCGCGAGCTAAGCCGCTCAGCCCGCCGTCGCTCTGAGGTTCCTGCTGCTGGCTCCTTGCCAGCTGGGGTCCCGCCACCAGTCCCACTCAGCGCCCGCTGCCAGCCTGGGGGAAGGAACCCCAGACTGGCATTGGGTTGAGACCCCGGCTGGCAGAAGCCAGCGGCCGACACCCCAGAGCTGGGGCATGTTGAGCTGCTCAGTCGCTGCTCTGGGGTTCCGGCCGCTGGCCCCTTGCCAGCCGGGGTCCCCGCCGCAGCCCCACTCACCTGGCTTCCGGTTGGAGTTCCAGCACAGGCCCCCTGCCAGACAGGGTCCAGGCCTCCGGCCCTGCTCAGCCCTATCAGCCGCCAGCTCCACAGACCTCAGCTGGCGAGCTGGGGTTCCAGCTGGTTAACAACTGATCACTCAGCAGCTAAGATCTGCATTTTAATTTAATTTTAAATAAAGCTTCTGAAACATTTTGAAAACCTTGTTTACTTTACATATAACAGTAGTTTGGTTATATATTATAGACTTATAGAGAGACCTTCTAAAAAATGTTACAAAGTATTACCAGCATGCAAAGCCTTAAATTACAGTGTACACATGAAGACTCATTACACCACTGCTGAAAGGTTGCCGACCTCTGTACTAGTTCATCCACAAGCTATTGGGCTAGAAGCAGGAATCACGGTGTGAAATCTCTGACGTGTGCTAGGCAGGAGGCCCTATGAGGCCCTCATTTTTATTTACATGAAGGCCCCTTTATATCACTCTGGCAGTGCACAGAGAACTCAGCATCAATGAGAATCAGAGGTAAGATCTCTGAAGGAGTATGTAATAAGTGTAGGATAAGGCCGGTAGCGACAATAAATTTGAGGAGGCAAAGCAAAACCAGATAAACTGCAGAACATTGTCACAATGCAATATGATTGAATTATGATGAAGATATGATTATGATGTAAAAACATTATGCAAAGTACTAAAAAACAAAACATTATAGGTGGCTATTGAATTAGACTCAATAAATGATAAGTGGTAATAAAAAAGAATATTTCATTTCTTATTTCTAGTCTAATACTTTCAACACTGTGTTATTTATTATGCCGAATTATCAGACACTCTCTCTATTGCTATCTGTTTAATCTGTAAGGCATAGAGACTATTATTGCTGAAAAAGTAAGAATGTTTTCTCTTTCTGCAAACATATACTTTAATGATGGGTTTAATGGGATGACACGGAGAAGGGCAATTATGATTGTGTTAATAGGAAATTCATTCAATTTTAGGGGTAATGAAGAACAACAAAACACATTTATAAAAGGATAATATTCGCAGAAAACAATTATGTACAGTATACCACAAGGATAAGCTTGCCCCTTCCCAGCAGATCTACCTGATGTTTTTAATAAGGGGGGTTTATTTGCTGCTTCAATTTACTTTGGACATTTATAATATGCATTACTTAAATATTTATATGGAATGTCCCAAAGTCCTCTATCAACAGAAGGGTGGCTGACAAGAGCCTGATAAAAACCTGATTAGGTTACTCCGTGAGTAATAATGACAATGCCAAAGGTGAAGATATATAGTTACACCTGGAAAGGAACATAAAAGTAGCTTGTCAGAAGAGATCTGTGTGGTCTTCCTTTCAAGGTATTTTCCCCTCTTTTGGAGTATTTGTCAAGCACTTAACGGAAACAGTGTTGTTTAGGTGCACAGTTAATGTAGCTCCTTTGATTTTCTTTTTTAACTCCCTATAGTTCCATGGCCATATGTTCTTTGACATTCTTTTTAATTAGTGACAGATGGATGATGGAATTTTAGATCCTAGACTGGCTTTCATGCTGTTGTGGTATTTTTAAAATGACACTTCCTATACACTATCCATCTCCTAAATTACTTTGACTTCTCGTTGGGTTCCCCCTCTGCTCCCGCCTATCCGTCTCTCTGTGTTGTTTCCAGCAAGTTTCAGAAGAGAAAAAAAAACATTACTAATCCTCATTTTCATGATGGGGTTATTTATGATGCCTCCAGTGATGGCTAATGACCCTGTAGATCCAGTCTGATTTTCTCTCTCTAATGTTGTCAGGGTGCCTGAAAGGAAATCCTGGCATGTCAAGAGAATTTGCAGCCAATTATAAGAACGTTTGATGCCTAATTATAAATGCATGACCATTGGAGGGGATGGTATGATGAGATAGCCTAATTTTGGCAATTAAGTGATCTTTGATTATTAGCAGGTAAATATGCCCAATGGTCTGTGATGGGATGTTAGATGGGGTGGGATCTGAGTTACTACAGAGAATTCCTTCCTGGGTGCTGGCTGGTGAGTCTTGCCCACATGCTCAGGGTTTAACTGATCGCCATATTTGGGGTCGGGAAGGAATTTTCCTCCAGGGCAGATTGGCAGAGGCCCTGGAGGTTTTTCGCCTTCCTCTGCAGCATGGGGCACGGGTCACTTGTTGGAGGATTCTCTGCACCTTGAGGTCTTTAAACCATGATTTGAGGACTTCAGTAACTCGGACATAGGTTAGGGGGTTGTTACAGGAGTGAGTGGGTGAGTTCTGTGGCCTGCATTGTGCAGGAGGTCAGAGTAGATGACCATAATGGTCCCTTCTGACCTTAAGTCTCTGAGTCTATGAGACCAAAAAAGAAAGAAAAAGAAAAAAAAAGGCAAAGCAAAGATAAATGAGGAATGATAATGTGCAACTCACACTTCATCCAGCTCATGCTTTGGCCCTGTTCTAAGATGGCAGCTGATTTTCATCTTCCTTCTAAACATTATGTGTTTCTTTGGCTTTCTCCTCTGATACCTCCCTTTCCTCAGTATTATAATGAATAAAGCCCTTTGGGCACTAATAGACTGAAATGATTTCTTCCTCCTTGCTCATTAAATGGTACCTGGCTTCCATTAAAGCTGCTGCTGCTGCATTGGGTAGTTGTAATTTTATGGGCAACCACAATATATCAGTTCTATCCTCTGACAGATAATGGAATGAAGAATATTTATTAGCCGTTAGACCTCTCTTTGAGCTATTAATCCAGTTCTTTACTTCTTATTGACAGAGAGGAAGATTTAAGTTTAAGGATGTGATTAATGGTGATGAGTAAACTGGCTGAAAATTACACCCCGAGCCAATGGAATGAGCCTTATTGTGGAAGATGCATCTTTGGGTCGAAGCTGGAGGAAGCCAATACAGACCTCTGGTGGAGGCTCTCCAGAAGAGGAAAGTCGTCCAGGAGAGGGTACTGTGGCAATATACATCCTCAGCAACATCTGCTGGTCAGCCCAGCCCCTGAAGTGGTCGTGGATGGAGGTGTGGGTAGGGTGGTCAGTGATTACTCTGATTCAGTGCACACTCTGGATAATAGCAGCTATCAGTACCCCCATGGTGCCCCCAACATGGGGATTAAATCTGTCATCCCTTGGGGGAAGGCAGGAGGAGGTGCATCCCCCACTCCCTGCCTTGGGGCATAGGAGGCCAGGCTGTAATTTAAATCAACAACGTGAATTTTAGCTGCCCTGGTGACAAGCACCTTGTAATCTGACTGTATGTGTGTGTTCTATAGAGCTGACAATGCAGGCTGGGGAAAGCAACGGACAGGGAGTCTGAATCTATCATTCGTCTTTGTCAAGTGCCTTGAGAATCACAGATAAAAAGGGGTGTAGAGGTGCAAAGTCCTGTGTTTATTATTATCACCAACACCAAAAGCACGAAATAGTCTGGTCAATTTTTTACAATGTTACAATACTAACTAAAAGTCATGAACCTGCACCACCCACATCAATCAATCAATCAATCACAGAAGGTTACAAATCTTTAAATAAAATATGTAAGTTTCTTCCCTTCTCCCACAAGTAGATTTGGCAGGGAGGTTGTTGTGCAGTACATGTGGGTGAGTTGTCCTTAGTAAAAAACATATTAACAACTTGGGGGAACCCAAGACTCATCTCATTGGGGTCCATGGCAAAGGTCCATGTCCAATTAACCTCAATAGGAACAGGCTTGTAATAGGTAGGGTGAATAGATCTTAAGAAGGATTCTGATTATTTAATTTGGCCGATCACAGCTCCCACTGGTCATGGTTTGCCATTCCAAGCCAGTAGGGCTGCGGGAAGCGGCAGCCAGCACATCCCTCGGCCCGCACCACTTCCCATAGCCCCCATTGGCCTGGAACGGTGAACCGTGGCCAGTGGGAGCTGCGATCGGCCAAACTTGCGGATGTTGCAGGTAAAGAAACCGTCCTGGCCCAACAGCAGATTTCCCTGATGGGCCATGTGCCAAAGGTTGCCCATCCCTTCTCTAAGGCAGTGGTTTTCAAAGTTTGGGTCATGACCCAGTACTGGGTCATGGAATACAAGGCACTGGGTCACCTTGCTCAGCACCCAGGGACCCTAGCGGCCGGCCAGTAAAAACGAGTAGTCCCTATGTGTTCTGACACCGTGCAGCTCCCCAGAAGCATCCAGTAGCAGCTCAGGCTCCTAGGCGTGGGGGGAGGTGGGGAATGGGGCTCTGGGTGCTTCCCCCACCCCAAGCACCTGATCCCAGCCACTGGGGGGCTGGGCAGGGGGGTGTCTGCAGGCGAGAGCCACACAGAGCCACTTACACACCTACACCTAGGATCTGGACCTCCTGCTGGCTGCTGATTGGGAGCTGCTGGAGGTAAGCCTGCACCCCAACCCCCTGCCCCAACCTGAGCCCCTCACCAAACACGGAGCCCCCTCCTGCACCTCAAACCCCTCATCCCTGGACACACTCCAGAATCCCCAGCCCAGGACCCTGACCCCCTCCCACACCATAACATCCTGCCCCAGCCAGGAGCCCCCTCCCACACCCTGAACCCCTCATTCCTGGCCCCACCCCACAGCCCTCACCCCCACACCCTGAGCTCCCTCCCACACCCCAAACCCCTCATCCCCAGCTCCACTGGGTTGTGGACATCAACCATTTTCTTCATCTGGGTCACCAGAAAAATAGTTTTGAAGCCACTGCTCTAAGTCATACTGTAGTTCAAATCCCTCTGTGTGCCACAGAACCCTGCTTGAGTTTCAGATGGATCCACTCAATCCACAGTAAAGAACTGGTCAGTGATATTCTGTGGGATTTACCATCAAAGATGACCTCACGTACTTCTGGAGAGCTGGAGACCACACATATCAGCTATCTATCATTTTTCTAATGCACTCATTACCACAGCACATTGGTACGTCCTTGTAGGTTATTCCTGCTTGTCATTGTGCTGCATGTCATGACCACTTCCTGATCAGCAGAGATGATAGAGCTCATGCAGCTTATACTTAAGTACTTTCCTACTTTCCTGACTCGGAGCCCCAAAACAAGCCAAAGCAGTTGGATGATACCAACAACGCAACAAGCTGGCCAGGATGAGTGATAAAAATAATAGGATGTGTGCAGTTCTTAACCAATCATGACTAGCACTGCCTATTATCTAACTCTGTGTATCTGATTCACCTTAAAAAGTGAGACGTCAAAGAGAATTATGTTGTCTCTCCCTTTGGAGTCCTTACATATGAATTCCTAGACCCTTTGCAAAGGAGGAAACTCAACTTCTGTTGCTGAACTGTGTTAGACGAGCATATTGCAGGCCTACAGCACAAGTACCAAGCTGCTGCACCTGTAACTGAGAGACAATTATGAACAGCTGCTGACGATTAGCACAGAAACGTACAATCTATACAGCATATTTCACTCCAGTAAAGAAAATGAAAGTAGCGCAAAAGAACACTACCAACGTGTGGCTTTCATATTTCACAACAAGCCTTCAAGGGGCAACATTTTAACAAAGAGATGCCTGAACCAGAAAGTGGTACATTATATGTTTGTGTTCATTCTCCAGCTGTAAATGACGGCAAGGTAAGAAACAGTACAGGAAAACACACCGTAAACATACAGTTAAAAGAAGCCACCAGATATGCAGGTAAGGGTCATGTAGAATATCATTGCATTGTATAGATCAGAGATGGAAAACACCTCCTAAAATGGTCCAGTCCAGTGGTTCTCAACCAGGGATATGCGTACCCTGGGCATAGGGTGACCAGACAGCAAATGTGAAAAATCAGGATGGGGTGGGGGGTAATAGGAGCCTATATAAGAAAAAGACCCCAAAATCGGGACTGTCCCTATAAAATCGGGACATCTGGTCACCCTACCCTGGTGGCATGCAGAGGTCTTCGATGGGATACATCAACTCATCTAGATATTTGCCTAGTTTTACAAAAGGCTACATGAAAAAGCACTAGCGAAGTCAGTACAAACTAACATTTCGTACAATGATTTGTTTATACTGCTTTATATCCTATACACTGAAATGTAAGTACAATATTTATATTCCAATTTTATTTTATAATTACATGGTAAAAATGAGAAAGTGAGCAATTTCAGTAACGGCGTGCTGTGTCACTTTTGTATTTTTATGTCTGATTTTGTAAGCAGGTAGTTTTTTAAGTGAGGTGAAACTTGAGGTACACAAGACAAATCAGACTCCTGAAAGGGGTACAGTAGTCTGGAAAAGTTCAGAGACATTGGTCTAATCCAGCCACCCTTCCCATACATGATCGCTCCCTCTGTCCAGCCTCAATTTAATTGTCTCAATCCACTTCCAGTAAGAACATATTAGCAGCATAAAGAGTAATCAATGATATTCTGTAGTCTTTGGTGATGCTTCTGGAACCATTACTCACAGGAGTTCAGGAACTTTGTAAAGTTCAATGGGATTGTTGCATGATTCAGGATTGTTCTCTTTAGTAAAGACTGCAGAAGTGTGCCCTGTCCTGAAAAAAACCAGCTGATGTCCATATCTTACCACTAATTCCCTCTTGCCATTGATATTGCGTAGCTCAAACACAGTTCACATGTGGTCCACATTTGAACTCTGTTCTGAAAAGGTGGAAAGTTAACTAATTATCCTACAAGCCCCTCTAGCCCCCTACTCCCCTTGGGGACACTGGATGGGACTGAGTCAATAGCTTTAATGTCAGTGAAAAATGAACATAATGGAAGACGGTCAGGAATCACCATGTGTCAGGGTGAAGAAAGGTCTTGAGATTAGAACTCAGGACTGAGCATCAGAAAACCTAGGGAATTTCCTGTTCATACCATGCATTTCCTGCATGACCTCAAAAAGGCCTCTTTGCTTCTTTGTGCCTCATTTTTCCCATCTGTAAAATAGGATAATGTAAGGATTATTATTATTAGAGATATACCAATCTCCTAGAACTGGAAGGGACCTTGAAAGGTCATCAAGTCCAGCCCCCTGCATTTGCTAGCAGGACCAATTTTTGCCACAGATCCCTGAGGGTACGTCTTCACTACCCGCCATATCGGCGGGTAGCAATCGATTTCTCGGAGTTCGATATATCGCGTCTCATCTAGACGCGATATATCGAACTCCGAATGCGCTCCCGTCGACTCTGGAACTCCACCACCGCGAACGGCAGTGGCGGAGTCGACGGGGGAGCCGCGGACGTCGATCCCACGCCGTGAGGATGGGTAAGTAATTCAAACTAAGGTACTTCGACTTCAGCTATGCTATTCGCGTAGCTGAAGTTGCATACCTTAGATCAGGGGTCTCAAACATGCGGCCCGCGGGCCGCATGCGGCCCGCGGAGCTCTTCCCTGCGGCCCGCGGAGCTCCCCAGGGGAGCTCCGCAGGGGCCCCCAAGAGAAAAGCGGAGGCTCCCGCCTCCGCCCCTCTCCTGGAGCCTCGGCGCATAGAGCGCCGAGTCTCCGTCCGAGCGCCTGAGCCCCGCCCCGATCCGAGCCGCGTGGGGAGGGGGCGGGGCTGGGAGCTCTGGGCTGAGCGCTGCGCTCAGCGTGGAGCTCCCAGCCCCGCCCCCTCACCACGCGGCTCTGAGCGGGACCGCCGGAGACGCGCTCGGGTAAGGGGGGGGGGAAAGCGTGACCCGCCGGGGCCGGGCCGGGCCGGGGGAAGGGAAGCGGGACCCGCCGGGGCCGGGCTGGGGGGGGGAAGGGAAGCGCTCAGGGCTGGGGCAGAGGATTAGGGTGCGGGGGGATGAGGGGTTCATGATGTGGGGGCGCTCAGGGCTGGGGCAGAGGATTAGGGTGTGGGGGGATGAGGGCTCTGGCTGGGGCTGAGGATTAGGGTGCAGGGTCCTAGTGCCTGCCCTCCGCCAGTACTGGCAAGGCAGGCTTCCCTTACCCTGAGCCTCTCCAACCCCAAACCCTCAGCCCCAGCCAGAGCCCTCATTCCCCCCGCACCCTAATCCTCAGCCCCAGCCCTGAGCACCCCCACATCATGAACCCCTCATTCCCCTGCACCCTAATCCTCAGCCCCAGCCAGAGCCCTCATCCCCCCACACCCTAATCCTCTGCCCCAGCCCTGAGCGCCCCCACATCATGAACCCCTCATCCCCCGCACCCTAATCCTCTGCCCCAGCCCTGAGCGCCCCCACATCATGAACCCCTCATCCACAGCCCTCACCCCACAGCCCAACCCTCTTCCCTAGCCCTGAGCCCCCTCGCATCATGAACCCCTCATCCACAGCCCTCACCCCACAGCCCAACCCTCTTCCCTAGCCCTGAGCCCCCTCCTGCATCATGAACCCCTCATCCACAGCCCTCACCCCACAGCCCAACCCTCTTCCCAAGCCCTGAGCCCCCTCCTGCATCATGTACCCCTCAGCCCCACAGCCCTCACCCCTGCACTCCCTCCTATCCCCAAACTCCGTCCCAAAGCCTGCACCCCCACCCCCTGCCGCAGCCTGGAGCCTGCATCGAGCACAGAGCCTGCATCCAGACCCCCTCCCCCACCCAAACTCCCTCCCAGAGCCTTAGGCAGTAAATCTAAGTGCGTGTTTTGTCCTTTGAGTGAGGTGCATTACTGAGTGTATATATTTATTAAAACTGCGCGCGCTTAGGGGAGGAGGTGGAGAAGAGACAGGGCAGGGGCGGGGCCTCATGGAAGACTCCTGACAGGTAGACTCCTGACAGAAGGGGTGGATTGGGGGTGGGGCCAGGGGCAGCAAGGGGGCGTGTCAGTGATGCGGCCCTCGGGCCAATGCACTAGTCCTCATGCGGCCCTCGGGGTCATTTGAGTTTGAGACCCCTGCCTTAGATCGAACCTCCCCCTAGTGTAGACCAGGTCTAAGTGGTCCCCTCAAGGATTGAACTCACAACCCTGTGTTTAGCAAGCCAATTCTCAAACCACCGAGCTAACCCTCCCCCCTTTTTGAAGCTTAACTAAACAATGTTTATAAGGGTACAAAAGAAATGCAAGACATTATTAAATATGAACCCAAATGGGCCAACACAAATCAATACAGTGTATTTCTACAGATTTATTATTTATTTATGTTAGTAACATGCAAAACAGAAAAGTACATGTTATTTTATTATCTTGAGGGCTTGAGGGGGGTTCTTTTATTTTGTTTTTGCATTTTATTAGATGGTACTTAAATTACTGGCAGCATATGATACCAAACAACAAAGAAGGCAGAAGGTGGCAGTATGTAAAGAAAGCTAAAAAGTGCTGCAGTCATTGTATCATAAAAAAAAAGATCCGGAAGAGAACTATTGGGGGGTAGAATTTGGATGTTCCATTACATGAGTGAACTGGAATTTATGGCCCTGACTCAACCAAGACCTTATAAGCTTCAATGGGACTTAAGTATAATTAAAATTATGCATGTGATTAAGCCTTTGCCTGAATCAGAATCTAAATCTGAGCCCCATTCCTGAAGGTCTCCCGGTTCATTTCTTTCACACAAGCATATAATTAAAGTTAGCCATGGTATTATCACAGGGTGGTTGTCTCCTTAAGGAAAGGGGCCTCGGTCCACATGTGACATGCTTACTTCACCTCCCCAGGTTGGGGCAAATTAAGGTCATGAGACAGATGGGTCAAATGACCCAATCAGGCCTGGGGTAGATAAGGAAGTGGCCTGGAGAGAGCAGGGGCTGCAGGTGGGTGTTGGCAGATGCCTGCAGAATTTGCAGAGAGTAAGAAGTGTTCTGCAGCAGCAGGGGGGAAAGTCACCCATGGGGAAGGCAGCCTGGGGCAAAGGCAGAGAAGGCCAAACTCCAGTGAAAAGGTGCTGGAAGAGCAGCAAGACAGACCCTCATGGTGGAGTGGCTGTCCCAGCATGGGATTGGGGCAAGAGCAAGGATCTTTAAAGAGAGGCCAGACCCTCAGGGAGGAAGGAGTTAGGCCTCGTTTGAAACCGGGGTGAATACTCTATGTGTGAGTTCTATTTTGAAAGATTGTGTGCAGGACTTAATAAATTGGACCCCAGAAAGGGAATGTTTTAACATCTGGACTAGACTTCCTAAGGGGCCCTGAGCAGACGGGAAAAGGGAGGCAGGAGTCCATAGAGCCACCCCGGGCAGAAGGGGCCGTACAGGGCAGGCATGCCCTTTTAGATATGAGCTTAAACCCTTGCCAAACTCTGGGGTACATTTATTAAGATCTCCCTTTTCATTGCTTTCACACAACCATATATCATCCTCCTTCATGCAGCTATTTGGGTACAAAAACATTTGTGGAACTAAACTTGGAACCAGACTTGGATGTATTTTTGTCTGAGTATATAGAGAAGGAGTATAGCAGGGAACCCATTAATAGCAGAGCTGGGAAAAAAATATTTGTAACCAAATCCAAAACTAGCTGAAACTTTCATGTCTCATTACAAACAGGAAATTCAGCTCAGATTTGTTAAGGTTCTCACACTTCTTGACCAAATATGTGCCCATTTTCAAGTGAACATTTTTTCTTTCTTCACCCCAGTATTCCAGTCACATGACACATGATTCTGACATGTAAACAGGTGAAACTTGATAGGTTTTCACTAAGTTTAGTTTTGGGTTTTGGCCTCTTGACTCTGAAAATTCAAGGGGTCAAATCCACATGAACTGAAACCAAACAAAATGTCCTCACTAATCCCAGAAAATGTAATCCAATGTGTTTTGTTGAGCCCTCGTTATCAGTAGAGATGGGTCCCAACCAAAGCCTGAACATCCCTGAACTTTGGGGAAATTTTGCAGTTCAGTGCCTCTCTAGTGCACGGTACAATTTTTCACGCGACCTTTTTCTGGAAAAAGACCACATAAACATTTGATTGTGGGGTTCCACATTTATTCTCTCAGTGATCATATTACATTTTCTCAGTCAAAAGACAATTTTGTCATTGCCAGTTTTGCAAACACCACCAGGAATGAGGAAAAAACCCAAACCATTGTTCTCTTTCTGCCTCTTACATCAACACAAAGAAGAAAGATCAAAGAGAAGTTTAAGAGGTGATGCAGTCTTGGCCTATAACCTACATAAGAAGGCACTACAGGGCTCTTGAGTTTAGTAGAGAACAGCATTTCAATATCCAGTGGATGGAAGTTGAAGTCAACTAAGTTTCTGTGTGAAATTCTATGGTCTGAACTATGGTAGGCATCAGACTAGAGGATCATAATGTTTCCTCCTGGCCTTAAAATCCATTAAGCTAGAAATTCTGCTTTCAAAATTTAGTAGAAAGTTCAAGGTAGGATAGGATCCCTTGGGCTCTCCTGTAGCTGTGTTTGCTCAGCAGGGCAAACAGGAGTGCAGACTTATTTGTCTGCAAAGTAAGCAGATATGACTGAAAAACACACAGGGAGCGGAGCATGGAGGTGCCATTTCTATGTAATAACTTTTCCAACAGAGAAACATTGGTATTGTATTTATTTTATTATATATTATCAATATTATTTTGTATTATAGTAAAGGCTGGAGGCCCCATTTGAGAGCAGGACTCTATTGGTGCTAGGTGCTGTACAAACACATACTGAGAAAAAGTTCCTGCCTTGAAAATTTTACAGTCTAAATAGACCAGCCAGACAAAAACTTTTGGAAGAAGCAGGTGGGGGGAGATATAAAATTACTTCCCCAGCATCACACAATAAATCAGGCTGTACCAGGGCAGGCAATAGAACCCTGATATGCCTATCATGAGTTCTTTTGTCTCCTGTTACTCATACATTTGTCAGTTTCTCTTACAGGTGAATGTTTGCCAATTAAAGGCCATCAAAAGATTACATATGTATTAAATATTTACACCCAAGCTGTTACATTGAAGAAACAATATATACTTTTCTTTTAGAATTAATTTACTTTGGTTTTTAAAGGAATATAATTATTTGAATTTCTCTCAGAATATAATTACGTGTTAGATATTTGAACAAGTTAATCATGCCTGCATAGAAGTGTGACTGTTTTATAATTATCTATGCTCCTGAAACAATATTTGTTTAGACGTAAAGAACAAATGGGTTGCCACTTTGGTGTTTCTGCAGGAAGACAGGATGACATTGAACACACCATTATGGAGAGAGTAATTTCTTATGTTGTGTGTCCAATTTAACACTCTCCCACACTGTTTTCCTATTTACTGCCTTCCAAAATTAGATACCAGGCTTTCATTTCAACGGCTGGGAGTCAGCTGAATGAAAGCTGAACATATACTGTTTAGAAAAGAACTGCTAATTTGGCCGGAGGGAAATAAATAGTCTCATTTGTTCTCTTGTGATATTTTCTCCACTTCATAAAGCCCTTGTGTGAAACCGGGACTCCACTGAAGTCAGTTGCAATTTTGCAAATTGACTTAATTGGAGCCAAGTTTTTACCCACCATGTTTAAGTGATCCTACACCTACTGAAGCCAATACCTACACTTTGGTAGCTGTATAACCTTGCCACTAAAGATCAGTGGCGATCAAAACTAGTTAGGCTTGGCAGAATTCATTTCATTTTTATTCTTTTAAATTTCGATGGATAATATAAATGTTTATTTTAAAGCATTTTCTTCAATTTTTATCCACTTATATTTTCAGAAAGTTGCAGGAAATTATGGAGAGGTCAGATAATAAGGTGTGTGGTCAGAGAATAATTATTTAATTACCGTAGATTCAGAAAGTTAAAGCTTTATAACTGTTAAAACACGACTTGTCTATATCACATGTCAAAATACACAAAGTGAATATCCTTAAATCAAACTAACACATTCTCAAGCAGCACTTTTCTTACTTTGCCTATTTGTAAATTTCAATGATCAATGCAATTATTTTTAATTAGTTTGTGAGTGAGATTGACATTACTCAACATTTACAGATAAAAATCTAATCCATACAAGCATAACTATAGGGAAAAATCATGATTGTTACATGATTACAATATATTGGCCTTGGCTAGGGTGCAGCAGGGCCTAAGATTGCTGAACACATTTGTGAACGTTAGCAAACATTTAGGCAAATTTGGTCTGAATTTTGAGTTCCTAAAGAAACCCAACAACAGAGCCTTGGTCCGTGTCTCTTGTAAAAGGTCTCCATTTTTCTTCAGCATGTTGTTCTAAAAAGAAATCGGCTAACATTTTTAAAGAAGATTTATCATGTCTTGATCACTTATGCAAAAGGGAGAAGGATAGTTTTGTGGACTGGGGCTCAAGACACATGGGCTCAAATCGTGTCTCTGTGACTGATGTTTTGTATGACAATGGGAAATTAAGAAAAGTCAAGTGTTTCAACACATTAAGTTTCACACTGGGCACTGCTATTTATGAGTGCAGCTGATCAAAAAATGGAATTTCCATCTGTGACAGGTTCAGTCACAGAGACCCCCTTGTGACTGTCACCTGATGTGGTGAAACTACCTCTGAGCCTGTTTTCTTTGCCAGCCTGGGACTTCAGAACCCTGTCTTGTTGAGCCAGACATGCTAGCCTGCTGCAACACAGACCCAGGGTCTGAACCATGCCCCAAAAGCTGCAGACTTAACGGAAAACAGCTTAGCAAGTACTCCTGTCTCCAGCACCCAGACACCCAGCTCCCAATGGGAACCAAACCACCAAATAAATCTGGTTTACGCTATAGAAAGCTTATACAGGTTAAACTCATAAATTGTCCACTCTCTATAACACTGATAGAAAGATATGCACAGCTGTTTGCTGCCCCAGTTATTAATCACTTACTCTGGGTTAATTAATAAGCAAAAGTGATTTTATTAAGTATAAAAAATAGGATTTAAGTGGTTCCAAGTAATAACAGACAGAACAAAGTAAGGTACTGTAAACGGGCCGACTAACCCCTGCGGCGCCTTCTGCTGGTTGGTCTCGGAATTTCCCGCAGTCCAGCCCTGGAGCGCCCTCGGCAGGCTGGTGATCCCCCTGTTCGCAGGCCCCCGTGTCCCTCCCTGAACCCGGTGCCCCTTTCTATAATTGGGTCTCCCCCCTCCCAGGGGAACCCCCACCCTACTATCCCCACTTTGCCTCAGTAGTGGCCACTGACAGTCATGGTCTAGCCCCACACCCTGGGGCAGACTGCAGTATCAGCCCACTCATCACAGGCAATAGGGGTTTGGACCTGCTGCTTTGTCCTACCCCTGGGCTGCCCTCTGCAACCCCCAGTACCTTTGGCCCTTTGCTAGGCCGCAGCCTGGGGCTTTCCAGGCTGGAGCTTCCCTAGCTCCTCAGCCTGTTCCCAGCCCTGCTTCGCTCAGGTATCTAGCCTCAGGCCCTAAGTAGCCAGGCCCATCCCTCTCTGAAGGCAGAGAGAGAGACTGTCTGGGCTCTGGCTTCCCTGCTTCTTATAAGCCCCAGGGCTTCAGTTTGGGGCGTGGCCCCCAGCTGCAGCCACTTTCCCAATCAGCCCAGCTCTGTCAGGCCACTTTTAACCCCTTAAAACCCCGGAGCAGGGTCCACCCTGCTACAGGTACCAAGCAAAATAAAACAAAACATGCAAGTCTAAACCTAATAAATTAAGAAACTGAATATAGGTAAATTTCACCCTCAGAGATGTTCCAATAAGCTTCTTTCACAGACTAGACTCCTTCCTAGTCTGGGCCCAATCCTTTCCCCTGGTACAGTCCTTGTTAGTTCCATCTCAGGTTGTAACTAGGGGATTTCTCATGACTGGCCACCTCTTTTGTTCTGTTCTACCCCCTTTTATAGCTTTGGCACAAGGCAGGACTCTTGTCTCTTTCTGGGTTCCCACCCTCCTTCTAAATGGAAAAGCACCAGGATTAAGATGGATTTCATCGTCATGTGACATGGTCACATGTCCTGTGAGACCCCTAGTCTCCATTCTTCCAGGGCTGGCCAGCATGTACCCCGGAAGGTTTGCAAGAAAACAGTCATTTACAGGTGACTGATTCTGAAGCACCTTAAGGGCTTCCACTTAACATGTTTGTACCTTATTCTCCTAACTCCAGACATAGAAATAATACATGCAAACAAATGGGATGAACACACTCAGTAGATCATAGGCTTTGTAATGATACCTTACAAGAGACCTTTTGCATAAAGCATATTCCAGTTACATCATATTCACACTTAAAAATATATTTTTATAAAGCATATGGAGTGCAACACCACCCCATCCAATGGGGAGATTCTGATATTTTGACATTTGTTTTCATCCCAAATTGAAACAAAAAGTTGAAATATCAAGTGCTTTTTATATAACAGAAATAGCAGAACATTTCATTTCAATGTATTTGTTCAAAAGGAAATGTTTCAATATTCCTGAAACTAAACACTTCATTTCTGACTGCCATCCACAAGGAGAAACAGTAGTGCCTCATGGGAGATGTAATCTGGCCAGGGAGCTGGATACTTAGGGAGGTTAGGGACATGAAGAACCTGAAACCGCAGTTCCCATGAGGCACTGCAGCAGCTCAGGAAGATGCAGAGATGAATTCTTAATTGATTTGAAAAAGAAAGTTTCATTACAATTTTTCCAATGGAAAATTTCACCAAATTCTATTTTTTCAACCAAGTCAAGAGTTTTACTGAACTGGGCCTTACAAATCTCTTTCCTTCCATTTTCCTTCTATAAAACGGGAATTTTAATTCCTTACTTCACAGGGTGAGGACATGGACAGAACTATCAAAAACTTCTACCTGAGGAACCCTGATCAGGAAACTCCCAATCTGCAGTGCTCTTCAACTGATACAGTAAGACTCAGACTGAGGCTCGCAAACTGCAAGTGGCTCTTTGCAGCACATGATATCAAAATCCTGTATGATTGAATTATAGCATACTTTTACTATGTTATTAACCAAACAAGCTATTAATTTGCATTAAAGAATTAACTTATATTTCCTGTAGCTAGGTAAATATGACATACCTGTTTCCATCCAACAGATTTATCTATCTTCTGTTTAGATAGATGTAGGGGCTGGCTTTTAGAATTGTTTTCGAACTCTCCATGACCCACATCCATCGGTACTCGAACTAGGGGTGTGTGGAGTGCTGCCGCACCCCTTGGCTTTAAGTGGTTTCCATTATATACAGGGTTTACAGTTTGGTTCAATGGCTCTCAGCACCCCCACTATATAACCTGTTCCAGCACCCCCACCCACATTTGAGCTGCCTCTGACTGAGAAATGGCAGCTGTTGAAGGAAGAAAATGCAAGAAGGGCTGAATGCTGGTTATGTATCCGTGGTCTGAGGGCTCTCTCCTATTCCCATCCGTGGTAGTTTTTTCCACCTTCAGCTCTGCTCCTTTTTAAAAAATTGCAGCGTCTTGATAAGCAAAGACAAAAAATTAATAAATAAAGAGACCCATCTGTTGTCAGAGCGGTACCGGTGTGGTGCTCTGCTGTCTCCTTGTTGATATTACTCGGCTGCGTGTGTGAGTCCCTCTGTGTGCTGCCCCAGCTCTGCAGAAGCTGACACAGCAGACCCGACGAGAATCCCCAATGACCACAGAGTCTAGTCAGATGCAAAGCCACATTGGGCTAGGTTTATTGCGACCTCGGACACAATTGCAGTTCCCTGTAGGTTTCTTAGCCTAATTCAGGGCATACTACGAGAAAGTGCCTCTTGGCAAGGACCCGGCTTAGTGGCGGGACTTTCCACTCCCCCTACGGCCGGACAAAGGCACCTCCCCAGGGATGCATTCTTATACACCGATACAAACAAGTTACACATCACACCTGACGTATTGGTAAAACATTTGATCAGTATACCTGATCTGCTGATGCACTCACCGGAGGCAATGACCCACTTTGCTTTCATTTGATAATTCCTTTTGAACTCCCCATGACTCCGTGAGATGAAGTTATCCTTGCCTACCTATAAAACAAGTCAGAGTTATGACTTTCAAAAGCTCTTCCTGGAATTTTTGACGAGAGGGTCATAAAGTCCCATTTCCAACACAACCCCTTCTACTTCGGTCTCGTTAATCATTGGATGTTTTCACAGTTCACTATTGTTCTCAGCCTTTTCAAGGAGAGTATACATATTGTGCAGCGTCAAAACGGCAGGTGGTATGAACTGCAGACTGTTTTGGTCCTCTTCCTCCTCTCTCTTGTAAAATCACGAAACCTGCCTCCTTTTCAAACTGGATATTAAGTAAAGCCCCTGTGGTATTTTAGACCTTCTGCAGATTTCTCTGAGAAAAGGGATGAACTATTCGGGGGGTTATGGCATTCCTCATTGCTACCTGCACCACCAAGGCCCCTTACTGGTTTCTTTCGTAGCAGAGCCTCCTCTTAAAATCAATGGAGCCAGAGCTTAGTCCTGCAAGTCCCCGCATAGTGGACCTCCCAATGGATTCAGCAGAAGTTTCATGGGCTGACAACCTGTTGGACCTGCTCCCCGGAAATGACTGGGGCATCTTTTCTGCCCTGCTTTCTGTCCCTTCAAGCCATTCAGCCCGCATGAAGGGATCAAATACTGGCTTCAACCCCCTAGTTAGGGCTACCCAATATAGGGGGGACTTCAGTGGGAATTTAGGTGGGGGATTCGGTGCCTATGCCACCCTCCCCGCAGCCTGTTGTGCAGGGGCATGTCCCTCACCACTCACAACTATGCCCCAGAAACAAGTTAGGAAGGTGCTGGAGCAAGCTCTAGCTAGCAGCTGATCTGTACTGAATTCTCTTGTAAGTATATTGGTCACTATTAAAGTCTACAAGATGGTTAAAAAAGAAACCCTATTACAAGGTGATCCTTTTTGCTTCAATGTCATGACTTTTCCCTAACGAAAGCTGCTGTTCCCTATCTCCTGCACCCTGATAGTTAAGGGCCGGATGGGGGCTTGTCCTGCATTCATGCAAGGAAGGAAAGAAGGAAGACACCCCCTGCCCCCACCCCATTCAGATGGGTAATACCACCACTCTCAGTGGATTGGGAGGAGCTAGCTCCACAGAGCTGCTAAGTCACTGCTCACACATGTGGGCAGGAAGGGTCAGGAGGGACTTGGCTCCGCCTCTCAAACACACTCAGCGGTGCAGGTTCACAGGGGTATTGTAGATCACACTCTGCAACAGGTATAGATGCAGTGCAGTTTTACTCCCTCCCTGAAGTAGTAGGAAAACTAAGGTGGGGAAATTCACCATCTCCGCCAAGGGCTGCTCCAAGGACAGAACGACAATGGATGGGACATTTAAATGCATAACAGGAATATCCAGAGTTAATTTAATGCTAGCAAATATTGCAGAAGGGATGTTAAACCTCATGCTTCAGGGCTTAAACCAATCGCTACTAGAGATCAGGATGAGACCTAACGTGTGGGGCAACTTATCCTACATGCACTTACTGTGCGGTTCTTACACCTTCCCCTGAAGCATCTGCTGCTGGCTCTTGTCAGAGGCAGGATATCGATTTAGACAGACCTTGGGTATGATCCAGTCTGGCAAGTCCTCTGTTCCCAACATGATGCTCTAGCCCTATAAAAATACATGTACTCTTCTGGTATAAATATGTAGATCAAAAGAGACACGATGATCTTATTCTGAGATACAAAATGTCTTCACCCAGAAATACGTACATAAAGAAAATCAACAAAGTGGCTCTATTTCTATACTACTTACATTTAGAGGCAAACTTTACCAACCAGCATAATTTATACTTTGCTTTTAATGCTGACTCCTAACAATTCTCTTCCACTCTAGCTATTACACTAGTTTCTGTCTCAGCAGCTTCCCATATTTTCCTTTCAAAATGTGAAGGGCTTTTGTATTGGATTTAAAAGCAGACTAGGTAAAGAATAACTTTTAAGGGAGAAGGGAAGACAGTCCCAAAGGGCTAATGTGAGAAATGCACCATTTTTTTCCATGCTACAATTATATTTCTGCCCTGAGAGAATGCAACACGATATTACTGCATGCAGAAAATTAAGTGTTGTATCAAAGCAACTTCTTATCATTCGCAGATATTAACCATTTGGTTGGTTCTAACAGGGGGACATGGTGTTCCCATGTCTGATTAGCACACCCCAAAGTGAACACATCCAAATTCTACCAACTACATTGAGAACATATAGATTCCTAGACCAGATGGGACCATTGCGATCATCCCATCTGTCATTCTATTAGAATAGGAATACTGCAAGAAAATGTCACTCAAATGAGTACAAACGGAAGAGTCTGGGTATAGAAATAAGGTAGTAGCGCTTTAAAAAGTTTGTGAGCCCTCTTGTGAGGCTCACTGTGTTTTATTTTCTATAAGCCACCAGTAAGCAGTCAGAGTGGCAGTGTGTAGCTAGACCTTTTATGTTTCTGTGCGGTTGGTAAATAGTTATTTGGGAACCAGATGAATCCCTGTGGTTTCTTTGCTTTGTTTTTGTTGTGTAAAGAGCCAAAGAAACAAACAGGGGAGCTAACCTTTATTTTTAAAACATTTTTTTTAAAGGAGACTCAAGCTCTGCCTTGGATTATGCACCCAGCTCTCCATAGTGGAGTGCCAAACTGTGTAGTCATTGGTTTGACAAAGGACCGACTATTTGAACAGACATGGCCTCCCCCTCGTCCCTACAGCATGCAGTAGGGGAAAGGGAAAGAAGCACGCAACATTTGATGTGATGCAGAATGTTAGCATAACTCATTCAGATAAACAGAGGAAGGGACACTTGTGGGGGGAAGGGATGCAGAGGTGTCAGGGTTAAAATGGACCACCTGGCAAAAACTGGATTGTTCCTCTCGAAAGGGTTCAATCCGTGCAAGGTGGTGAGCATGCTAGACCCGATCCAGCAGAGTGCTTGAGCACATGCTTAACTTTAAGCACACAAGCAGTTCAATTGATTGAAATAGGACTGGTCCCGTGCTTAAAGTCAAATGGCACATGATTTCGGTATATTTTTATGGAAGGAAGCGAAGGAAAGGGGGAGGGGGAAGTCTGCTTCACTCATTCACAGAATTATCAATTTTAATTAGATCCATGTAAGCTGGTAAAGCGCCAGGCAGTGAAATTGTTTAAAAATTAAGATGCCTTAATTGAGCTTACCTGGCTTGTCTTTTCTTTTAGTTTTGCCACAAAAATTGCACTGTTCAGATTTGGCAAGTCCATCCAGAAATGCAAATCAAAGCCTTAACAGCACACCAGGGAACAACACGCGGGAAGCATTGAGCATTGAGCTAATTAACTAGTTATATTTTACTATTACTAACTAATTCCCTAAAATCAATTAGTCAGATGGTAAAAATCAAGATTTATCCAAAGGAGGCACTAGGGGATAGCAGAACACATTCTCTGAATAAATGATATTAAGTTTCAGGGGGAAGAAGGGTGGATTTTGTTATGACATTCTGATAGAGTGTCAATCTATCAAAAATAAAGTGCAAATGTTATAATTGCAGAACATAGGTGTAACTTTTACCCCTACTTTACAGGATTCCTTGGCCATTTTGATGGAGAGAAAGAGACCAGAGAGAATTGCTTAATGATGCTTTACTTACACTATGAGATGACTGCATCATTTACTGCATCATGTATTCTGTGTATTATCATTTGTATTTAATTAACTTTGTAGTGCTTCAGAAGGCAATGTAAATACAATGGGAAGCACTAATTACTCAGCATTTTTGACCATCTCAAATCCAATTTGTTTTTTGTTGTAGTTGTTGCTATTTTATTTTTTTACTTGAATGCCTCAGTCTGAAAGCCAGCTGGCCTAACGCTCAGGAAGTGCTCCACCGTTCTTTCTGGCCTGATCATTCTAGAGGGAACCATCTGCAAATCATACGCAGAAGGCCTCAAGCCCTCCTGAGTTTCTCTTCCACTACCCTTAGGGTTCTGTCATGGCAGAGATAATAGAGGAGCAAGTTAGGAGGACTCAGGCCCTCCCACTCCTCCGGGTCCCAACCCAGGTCCCTAGAGGGGTGTTACAGTATCACTTGCTGGTTCACCCCAAGTTATACAACCCCCTGCGTTACTTCCTACCAGGCTGCAGCCACAGCCTCAGAAGTATGTCCATGGGACAATGCCTCATCCTGTGAGAGTCCAGCTGCCCAAAGAAGGGGAGAAGTGGATCACAGCTTCCAGAATAGCCTTAGAAATGCTGCAGCCTCTCCTCTCACAGCTCCAGGCGCCAGCCTCCCTTCCTATAGCTCCTTGCCCTGTGCTACCAAGGTCCTCTTGAACTATCCCTCCACCTGGAGCATGCCCTGCAGCTGCTGAGGGGCAGGACCTCCCTAGCTCAGTACTGCTCTAGCTCTTGCCCTGGTTTGGTGTGGGATCTGTAACTCCATCACAAAGCTGTATAGTTTGGATGGCCTCCACCTCAGCAGTGGAGGAACCAGTCTCCTTGGGGACAGGTTGGCTAGAGTAGTCAGGACAGCATTAAAATGAGAGCAAAAGGGGCAGGTAAAAAAGGGAAAAGACATGAACATTCAGTACAAAACTGAGATGTTGAGGACAAAATTAGTCAAACTAAAGGACACAAAGAGAATAAATGACTGACTTGCCTATACACCAATGCTAGGAGCCTGGGTAACAAACAAGAGGAATTGGAGTTGATCATTTATGAGCATAAAGTTGATCTAGTTGGTATTCCTGAAACCTGGTGGGATGAGTCACAAAACTGGAATGTTCAAATAAATGTTTGTAATCTAATGAGGAAAGATCGAGTGGGCAAAACGGGTGGGGGAGTGGCACGCTATGTCAAAAAATGGCATTACCTGTTTCTGTATCACTGATAACTCAGAACAAAAATGATTATGAATGCTTATGGATCAATGTCCTAACAGATAGAGCATAAGATGGGGAATTAGGTGTTGTCTGCTACAGACCACCAAATCATACTAGGGAACAGGACAACTGCCTACTTATGCACCTATCTATAATATGTAGGAAAAAAAGCTGTAGGATCATGGAGAATTTCAATTTGAGTGACATACACAGGAGGTCTGATGCTGCCAGTACTAAAACATCCTTGGAATTTCTAAACTTTATAGATGACAATTTCCTCACTCAAAATCCAACCTCACTTGGGTTGCAACCAAGACGGTGAAATTCTTTATTACATCTTGTCTGAACAGCTAAAGAGAAATGGATCACAGAACTAAATATTAATGGAAGCTTAGGTACATATGATCATGACTTGATCACATTTATAATGAGCAAGCAGAACAAAAACCAGGCCAGTAATTTAGGTACATGGTGATTTAATACAGCCAATTTCACAAAGCTGAAAACAATTATGATCCAAATCAACGGGGAGGAAGAATTTAATCAGAAAAAATGTGAATGATAATTGGGAATCATCTAACAACACCTAACCAGATGTCCAAAAAGCCACAATCCCATAAGTGAGGAAGAAGGCTGTGCTACTTAAAAAAACCTAACCTGATTTAGAGGGGAGGTGAAAGCAGTTGTAAAAATTAAAAAGCAATATATAACAAATGGGAAGTTAACATAAATGAATATAAATTACAATTAGGAATTGTAGAAAATTGATAAGGGAAGCAAAGGAACACACAAAGACATCTATGCCCAGTTAAGAAGAATAAGAAGGAGGGGTTTTTAAAAATATATTAGCAACAAAAAGAATCCTGACACTGGTATGAGTCCATTACTAGATAGAAATTGTAGAATTATCAATAATAAGGCAGAAAAGGCAGAAGTATTCAATAAATATTTCGGTTCTTTATTTGGGGAAAATAGATTATATAATTTCATCATATGGGGATGTTAACATTCTTTCCATTCCATTAGTATGTATGGAGATTGTTAAACAGAAGCATGATCAGATGAATCTCAAGTAGGAATAGGGAGGGCTATTTTACCTTTGTATTTGGCAGTGATGTGACTGCTGCTGTAATACTGTGTCCAGGTCTGGTGCCCACAATTCAAGAAGGATGTTGATAAATTGGAGAGAATTTTCTGAGAAGAGCCATGACAATAATTAAAGGATTAAAAACATGCCTAATAGTGATAGATTCAAGGAGCTAAATCTATTTAATTTAACAAAGAGTAGTTTAAGGGGTGACTTGATTACTGTTTGAGTACTACATAATTAATAATGGGCTCTTCAATATAGCAGGGAAAGATATAACACAATTCAATGGCTGGAAGTTGAAGCTAGACAAATTCAGAATGGAAATAAGGCATATTTTTATAGTGAAAGTAATTAACAGTTAGAACAATTTACCAAGGGTGGTGAGGGATTCTCCATCACTAACCATTTTAAAAATCAAGATTGGATTTTTTTCTCAAAAATATGCCCTAGGAATTATTTTGGGGATGTTCTCTGACCTGTGTTATACAGGAGGACAGAGTAGATGATCACAACGGTTCCTTCTGGCCTTGGAATCTATGAATTTATGAACATATCAAGCTGGAAGGCTGCTCTGAGCATCTGGTGTGGTGTGGAAGACACCACAGATTCAAGAGCTGGCAAAGGATATGGCGAGAACAAGAGGGCTATGAGGGAGACAAATAAACTGCAGTAGCCATTTCAAATTGTTTTTGCAAAGTATGCTTACTATCTTTTCACTAGCTCTACAGAAGATCCTTTTGGCAGGTTCCTGGGCCAGACTGAGGACATGCAATGCCTGTATAGCCTCTCCTATCCTCATCCCAAGTCCTTAAGGGTATGTCTACCCTGCAAACTAAGCCCAGACTCTGCCTCACGTTTGAAGCCAAGCACCACTTCCACCCATCCTCACATCAGTCCTACTCAGATCAGCAAGCACTCAGGACCCGAGTCCTAGTACCCCGTGCCAGGGAATGGTCCCAGAGCCCAGGCTCCGGCCTCAGGCCAGACAGCTACACTGTAATTTTGTAGAGCTGTAGCCTGAGCCTCACAAACCCAAGTCAGCTTACCTGGGCCAGCCGTGGGTGTTTTACTGCAATGGGGACATACCCACTGGTTCTACAGATCTGGGTTTATATTGCAGTATAAACATAGCCTCAGTGACTCCAGCCACTGACTGCTCCATGGGTTCATCTTATTTAGCTCTTACTGCACCTGGTGTTCTGTCATGTCAGATTGTAAGTGAAGCACCATTGAGCTGTTCTTTCTCTTGTCTCTTTCTCCTCATCAGAATTACTGAGGAATCCTGCAAAGGAGATGGAAAAGTTACACAGACTTTCATTGGGTGGGGGATGGGGCGAAGGCTTTACATAGGTATTAAAGCTCCGTACACTGTATAAATGTTCTGACAGAAATAATAACATATATCAGTTAGCATAAGAATACATTTGAAAAAAAAAATCTTTAAATCCAAAGTGCTGCATGAGGAAGCGGAGGAAAAACAGTTCATGGGCTTTGCAGTGAAGTGCTCTCTGCCCTGCCATTTCAGGTTGGATGAATATGCCATCATGTTGGTTTCCCTTTTTCATCCAGGTACTAAAGACAGGGATTCGGACAGTGCAGATCACCGGTTTGCATGTGAATGTGAACACAGATCCCTTTGCTGAACAAAATTAGGGCAACTCTTGCCCTAGGGTGCTCAGGTTGACCTAGGCTGGTTAGAAAGCAGATGATTAATTGTGGCAGGTCCTGCATACCTGTCTCTTCAAATAAGGGCAAGATTATAGGTTAATTTTCTGACACTTTGTGATATTTGTGCTGCATTCTCCTATTGAAGAGACACATAGTTCCAGAGCCCCCTATTCTAGTACCTGGAGGACAAAGAGAAACTGATCTAATGGTTTATTGATCCATTCCAAAATGGCAGCTCAGCCTCTTAGTAACCGCAGCTGTAAGGTCAGTAGTGTTGCAACCGTGAGAGTGTTTTCTCGCTCATTCAGCTCCACTATGATGGCTAGGGGTGAGGAAGGGAGCTGCAGAGGGAATCGTGTTTAGAAAAGCAGGACCAGTAGCTGTTGCTTTGATCAGGCAGTAGATACCTGGCACTCTCAGGACACAATCTGCTAATTGTGCTAATGGCAAGAACTTGGCATCTTGCTACATTCACCTGCTAAATCTGGGAAAACCCATTCAGACATCTCATTGAACCAAATGTTGGCTGGCGCTATGCATAGGCGCCCAGTAGAATGCCTGTGCCTAGCAATGGAACTGAATCTGAATCCTTCCAGAGCCTTCAGAAATGTTGTTCAGGGCACAATCAAACCCCTGCCATGCCCAATCCCCACCAAATCAGTGTACTGGCCCTCCCATGGGCTCTCATGACACTGTGAATAGAGGAGAATTCCAGAATGGGGATTGGTGGTTGGGGGATTTGTTCTGGATGTTTATGCAAGTATAAAATACAGAATAGTAGGAACTATCAGGTAAAGAGAGATGAAACCATAAATGGGCTCTTCACAAACCATCACATACGTATTATGGAGCTCCTGGTAAGAGTAACTCATATAGCAGGGCTGATCATAGGGCTAGAATACTGCTGCGTTCGGATGGTATATATGGAGCTGTTTGGGGGGACCCATTTGCATGGTTCTAGAACTTATCTCCTAATGTCTACAACCTTATTTCAAAGATGCCAGCTCTCCACTGGGCCTTGGTCACACCTAAATATCTCAGCCAGGGCAATGACAGTCTAAGGGACACCATCAGATTATTTGTTGGACCATAACATGTACATAGTTCACCTTTTGTGCCATGTAGTAGCGGTATTTCCTGGTCCCAGCATGTACCGCACAGTGACACTGTACTCTGGTAAAGCGAGGACTTTTTTTTTTTTGGCAACCATTGTAACATGCTTCAATAACAAATGCAAAGAGTGTGAAAGAAGCCGGAATGTGCCATGTGAAATTCATCTCTCCTCACCTACAAGGCATGAATAATTGGAGCGCTAGGGATTGAGGAGTGGAAGCATCCCCTCACAGCCCAATGACAGGTCATGGAGCTGCAGTGCAGCAGTTTCACCCATGACAGCCTACTACCCCTATGCACCATCTACACAGTGGTTTCAGGTCACTGAACATTTCAAAACCAGCTGATTCCTGATCTCATGACTCTCAGATAAGAGCTTTTCGCCTGCAAGGTGATCACACCATGAACATCTAAAGCAATGCATAAAAAGTATATTCCTAACTGCATTGTGTGTCATCAGCTAGAACAAGGAGTAGCCTGAAAAAATGAAGGGAAGGATGCAAGTCCGATGTTTCCAGATTTAGTGATCTGAAGTTTCTGCTGCTATAGGCTACTCCCAATCTGGTGGGGAGTTTGCCCTCCAGCAGAGTTTGTATGTGTTTGTGCTTAAACTGATTCTGTTCAGCAGTTCAATGGCTTGCCTGCTCTTACATACCGAAATCCACTTTGGCCTCATAAAAGCTTACCCTGTTTCTAATAGCAGGGAAAATTCAGACTCCCAAGGGCCAGGTCTTGACGGTTAAATGAAGGAAGAAAACTTATTTTAAACAATTTTGTTTTCAAACATAATTCAGTTCCACAATGTGATTGGGGATCACGGTCGATACTCTGAGAGTTTTATATATTTCTTAAAGTATTTCAATTCACCATGAAAGTAAATGCTACTGTAAGGAGGAGTGGGGAGGGAATGGTCAGGTAATATTCTGTAGACTATACATTCCCCTTCCTCCTGCGTCTCAGCTTAACTCTTTCCTGACACCCAGACTAGGGTTCTGTTGTCTTAGGACTTTTCAGAAAGTGTTGCACAGAGCTAAACCTCCAGGGTCTTGCATGTAAGACCCTGAGAAATGGATGTTAATAGTCTCCAGTCACTTTTTAAAGAGAGAATACTATATGCTTTCTTAGGAAAACAAAAACGTAAAGAAAACACTACACACTTTGTAAATAGTCTAAAATACTGTAAATAGAGTTTGGAATACTATGAATAACTTTTCAACAGCCACTATTAGACGGTAAATCTGCGGCATTCCTTCTGCAGACTTTCCCCCTTTTGTTTCTGTTAAAAAGATTCAAATACAAGGCTTCAACATAACAGGTTCTGTACTTTTGCACACACGCTAACACATCCCCTATGATCTTCTCTCAGAGATGATTTCTCAGTCTCTATAGAATGACCCTAGCATGTAGAGTGGGGCAACTGGCGTCTCAGAGCTTGAGAAATGGTAGCATCGGAGTCCTTCCAAACACTTCAGAGCCCTGTCAGCAGGCAAACATGTGGGAATCTCCACAGCCAGTAAGTCCACTCCTAGGGTTAGTAGTTGATTGGGCCTCTCAGCTGCCGGTGAAACAGAAATCTGTAGCCTATATCTAAAGTGCTACAGGGATTGGGACCCAGCCCCCACTGCAGACACATGTCGCTCAACGGCTGAGTCCACAACCTGACTGTCTGCGTCAAGCTGTATGCAGAGCCTCATGAGCATGAGTACCAACTGTAGGGCAGACTGTTCAGAACCAGGGCACAAACCCCAAACTGTTTGTGAGCTGTATACTTAGAGTTCACCGCTCAATTATCAAGTGTCAGCTCCTCAGGCACTCTGGCAACCTAAACAGATACCACCCCCTTTGATACTCTGGCCCGTCTTGTCTTTATGACCGATGGTCTCTCACACCAAGAATCATAGCAATATTCAGGTTACTCCCAGTCCCAAAGACCAGTTACTTACCCCAGGTCAATCACACATTAGATCTCACGCCGAAGACAATACTTGTAGCCAATCCTATAATAAACTATATGCAGATTTATCAGTAGGAAAAGGAAACGAGTTATTTAAAAGGTTAAAGCGGGTAAATATAGATACACAAATGAAATAGATTTGTGGACTCTCTCCTCAGGCCCTATGCTACCAGCACTCCCAGCTATCTTCGAGACACCACTGACTTCCTGAGGAAACTACAATCCATCAATGATCTTCCAGAAAACACCATTCTGGCCACTATGGATGTGGAAGCCCTCTACACTAACATTCCACACGAAGATGGACTACAAGCCATCAGGAACAGTATCCCCGATAATATCACGGCTAACCTGGTGGCTGAACTTTGTGACTTTGTCCTCACCCACAACTATTTCACATTTGGGGACAATATTTATCTTCAAGTCAGTGGCACTGCTATGGGTACCCGCATGGCCCCTCAGTATGCCAACATCTTTATGGCTGACTTAGAACAACGCTTCCTTAACTCTCGTTCCCTAACACCCCTACTCTACTTGCGCTACATTGATGACATCTTCATCATCTGGACTCATGGAAAAGAAGCCCTCGAGGAATTCCACCGAGATTTTAACAATTTCCATCCCACCATCAACCTCAGCCTAGACCAATCCACACAAGCGGTCCATTTCCTAGACACTACTGTGCTAATAAACGATGGTCACATAAATACCACCCTATACCGGAAACCTACTGACCGCTATACTTACTTACATGCCTCCAGCTTCCATCCCGGACACACCACACGATCCATTGTCTACAGCCAAGCTCGAAGATACAACCGTATTTGCTCCAATCCCTCGGACAGAGATAAACACCTACAAGATCTCTATCAAGCATTCTTAAACCTACAATACCCACCTGCTGAAGTGAAAAAACAGATTGACAGAGCCAGAAGAGTACCCAGAAGCCACCTACTACAGGACAGGCCTAAAAAAGAAAATAACAGAACACCACTAGCCATCACCTACAGCCCCCAACTAAAACCTCTCCAGCGCATCATCAAAGATTTACAACCTATCCTTAAAGATGATCCCTCACTCTCACAGATCTTGGGAGACAGGCCAGTCCTTGCTTATAGACAGCCTCCCAACCTGAAGCAAATACTCACCAGCAACCGCACACCATACAACATAAACACTAACCCAGGAACCTATCCTTGCAATAAAGTCCGATGCCAACTCTGTCCACATATCCATTCAAGTGACACCATCACAGGACCTAATCACATCAGACACACCATCAGGGGCTCGTACACCTGCACATCTACCAACGTGATATATGCCATCATGTGCCAGCAATGCCCCTCTGCCATGTACATTGGCCAAACCGGACAGTCTCTACGCAAAAGAATAAATGGACACAAATCTGACATCAGGAATCATAACATTCAAAAACCAGTGGGAGAACACTTCAACCTTCCTAACCACTCAGTGACAGACTTGAAGGTGGCAATTTTGCAACAAAAAAACTTCAAAAACAGACTCCAAAGAGAGACTGCTGAACTTGAATTAATATGCAAACTAGATACCATTAACTGTGGTCTAAATAAAGACTGGGAATGGTTGGGTCATTACACCAATTGAATCTATTTCCCTATGTTAAGTTCTCCTCACACCTTCTATGGGCCATCTTAATTATCACTTCAAAAAGTTTTTTTTCCTCCTGCTAACGATAGCTCATCTCAATTGATTAGACTCTGCCTGTTGGTATGCATACTTCCACCTTTTCATGTTCTCTGTATGTATAAATATCTCCTGTCTGTGTGTTCCATTCTATGCATCTGAAGAAGTGAGCTTTAGCTCACGAAAGCTCATGCTACAATAAATTTGTTAGTCTTTAAGGTGCCACAAGTACTCCTGTTTTTTTTACAAATGAAATACAATCTTAAATTCAAAAGGTAACAGAAACTTCTATAATAAGCAAGCTCTGTATGTCCTCTAGGGCTAACCCAGGCTAAACAGCTGGGGACTGCTTGTTTATGCCTAGAAAACCTTGCCCTTCAGAGCCCAAGCAGCTCTTGAGGGCAAGGGGGGAGGGGTAATCCCCTTGTGTTCTGAGCTGCAAATTAAGATGATAGGAAGAATCCATTTTCATGACTCATCTTCATTGGGGAAAAAAACAGAACAACAAAAACGTTTGCCCTCTTTAATGTCCCACAATAGCCCGTCTGGTGTTGAAGGACCTTCCCCGTTGGGCAGGATGTAACACCTTCTGTTGGAGACCTGCACTTCACACTAGTTAATGTCGCTCTCTTGTCTGGTGATTTGCACAGTCACAGAGGCTCACAATACAAATGCTTAACTATTACCTTACAATATGGGATATAGCTGAGATTAATGCATGCAGCAACTCACAAGAATTCAATAAAGTCTAAACCCTAAACACATTCTTATAAAGTATAAGATTATAATTCTACTATCTATTTTAACAATACAACACGCAGGTGAACCAGACTGATTCAAGCTATGTATTTGTTGGTATTCAGTTGAGGCATGGGGACTTTGGCATGAGCTGGCACCTGGTCTCCCAGTGTCACACCTGTATTTATAACCTTTCTGCCCTTGCACTCTGATTGGCTCTCCTGTCAGAGGATGTCTAGCAGGTGAGTGTCACACAATGAAAACTCCCTATAGAGCCTCAGAACAACTACTGAGCATGTCAGGTAACTGCAACACCATATTCTAGAATTTTCTGGGTCGCTCTAGCTGAGTTGCCCTGCCCTGCTCTCTGCTTGTGTGCAGGGATACAGGATATCCTCCTACAATCCAGGTCTCCTCCCCTGGAGAAACACAGTGAAATGCTGCAGTAAAAAAGCCCATGTGTTAGACTATCAAATTAAACAACTTTCACACTACCTTAACTTTCAGGCCCATGGAGCGAATTGTGCAGCGGCAATCAAAAAAGCAAACAGGATGTTAGGAATCATTAAAAAAAGGGATAGAGAATAAGATGGAGACTATCTTATTGCCCTTAAATAAATCCATGGTATGCCCACATCTTGAATACTGCATAGAGATATGGTCTCCTCACCTCAAAAAAGATATACTGTCATTAGAAAAAGTTCAGAGAAGGGCAACTAAAATGATTAGGGATTTGGAATGGGTCCCATATGAGGAGAGATTAAAGAGGCTAGGACTTTTCAGCTTGTAGAAGAGGAGACTAAGAGGGGATATGATAGAGGTCTATAAAATCATGAGTGGTGTGGAGAAAGTGAATAAGGAAAAGTTATTTACTTGTTCCCATAATATAAGAAATAGGGGCCACCAAATGAAATTAATGGGCAGCAGGTTTAAAACAAATAAAAGGAAGTTCTTCTTCACACAGCAAATAGTCAACCTATGGAACTTCTTACCTGAGGTGTTTAAAAGAGAACTAGATAAATTCATGGAGGTTAAGTTCATTAATGACTGTTAGCCAGGATGGGTAAGGAATGGTGTCCCTAGCCTCTGTTTGTCAGAGGGTGGATATGGATGGCAGGCAAGAGATCACTTGATCGTTACCTGTTAGGTTCACTCCCTCTGGGACACCTGGCATTGGCCACTGTCGGTAGACAGGATACAGGGCTGGATGGACCTTTGGTCTGACCCAGTATGGCCATTCTTATGTTCTTATGCGAGAACATCCCCTATGGCCTTGGCACTGCATCTCTTTGTGAGGTGCTCAGAGAATGTGAGAGGAGGCTCAATGAGGGCAAAAAGTTAAGTTTTCCCCTCTGAGTGGATTTAAAAAGCTGACTCCCTACAGATCTGCTCCTTTTTTTACAAGAATGTGGTATAAAGACGCTGTGGAGTGTGGTCAGAGACAGTAGATGTCTGAGAGGAGACCAGTGGGCCAGGTCCTCAGCTGTGTAAATAGGATAGCTCCATTAATGGAGTCTTCCTTAAGACTGCCGTTAAACCCTGTAGGCACCTAAACTCACTTGGTACCTATGTTTTTGGGATAAGTTCCCTAGGTACCTATATTTCTGCCTCTGAGCATGCACACGGCTGACTCTCTCTAGGTGTCTGGATGCCCATCTCCTGTCTAAGCCCCAGAGTGATTCATGAAGTAGGAGAAAGATAGGTGTTCAGCTGCCTAAGTCATGCAGGGTCTGATCTGGTAGGTGTCCTCGGAGATGGCCTCTTAGAATGGGTCCCATTCAAAAGGTGGCTGCTGAAGGTGGAAGTGGAGATGGTGCTGTCCATTTTAGTACTTTTAGCCCAGTGGGTAGAGCATCACCTGGATGTGAGAAACTCATGTTCAATTCCCCCTTCAGCTGGTGGGGGGAGAATTTGAACAGGGGTGTGTCTCACCACTAAGGTGTGTGCTGTAACCACTAGGCTAAAAGTTATAGGGTTGGCACCATCCCATCCCCTCCTCCTTTGGCTATTGGAGAGAGGCAGAAATGCCTTGTTCCCCCAAGAGTTTCTTTAGGTGCCTAAGCCATTTTTGTATCTCAAGCAGAGACCGATGCCTCCCAGAAGCCTGGACTTAGGGGCGTGAGCTAAAAGCTGTTAGCTAAGGCTGTAGAGCAGACTCATTTTCTCTCTCTCTAAGTGGTCTCAGTGCCACTAGATGGGACAGAACACCCCACCCAGGAGATGTGTGAGTTACAGTAGCACACACTCCTCTCCTCCACATCTACTGGCTACTTAGGCAGCGCCCCACCTCGTGTGCTGGCTTTTGTGGATTGTATTCTAAGGCGCCTGTCTCTCTCCATTCATCACTTGCTGGAGGATTCTCTGCACCTTGAAGTCTTTAAACCACAAGTTGAGGATTTGAATTGCTCAGACATAGGTCAGGGGTTTGTTGCGGGAGTGGGTGGGTGAGATTCTGTGGCCTGCGTTGTGCAAGAGGTCAGACTAGAAGATCATAATAGTCCCTTCTGACCTTAAAGTCTCTGAGGGTAGGTCCATACTTACCCGCCGGGTCGACGCGGAGAGTTCGACTTCTCGGAGTTCGAACTATCGCATCTAATCTAAACGCGATAATTCGAACTCCGAACGCGCTCCCGTCGACTCCGGAACTCCACCACCGCGCACGGCGGTGGCGGAGTCGACGGGGGAGCCGCGGACTTCAATTCCGCGGCGTCTGGACAGGTAGGAAATTCGAACTAAGGTAGTTAGACTTCAGCTACGCTATTCATGTAGCTGAAGTCGCGTACCTTAGTTCGACACCCCCCCACACCCCGTAGTGTAGACCAGGCCTGAGTCTATAGGGAGCCTATGTCCCTAAATCAGCTTTGTGGAGTGCAATGTGTTTTTGTGATTTTCTAGGCACCATGATGCTCAGCATTGCAATGCGTAAGTCCCTTTGTGGGCCTTAGTCTTGTGTTCACCTCTTAGCCCTATTACTACTAGACAGGGATGAATTGGTGACTGTACAGAAGCATTCTCACTAATCCAAGCTCAGGTTCCCTTGTGCTCCCTGTTTCGCTTCTCACTTTTCAGCTGGTGTTTACATAGGCAACAATCTGCACCTGCACTGACTGAGGAATCAAATTCGAGAACTTGTTGTGTGTACTTTGGCATACTTGCCAACAAAGCTTTCCCTTGCTCCAGATTCCCCTGAGTACGCCTAGCCTGATTCACTAAACAATCAAACATTGCTGGGCCAGAGACTCAACTGGCCTATTGAAATCAGTGCAGCTGCGCTGGTTTACACTAGCTGATAATCTGATCCTATGCATTTATCCACTGAATTCACAGGCTTGGGGCTTTTGCAGAGCTGCATGAAATTTGTGGGCTTGCTTTGCTTAGGTTTAAGTGGCAATTTTTGTTTGCCCATTGTGGCTTGTGGGATTTCACACCCATTGTTAAGGCTTATTGATTTTAAACCCAACCCAAGTTTAAACTTTGGTGTAAGTGGGTGCAATTCCATTGAAGCCCTGTCCAAAACTCTTTGCAATCATGCCGTGAAACACGTTTCTTGACAAACCAAAACTTGTTTTGGGTGGAAGTAGTTTCTAGAAGTTAGCTAATCTAATCAGGGAACGAATAGTGCCATAGGACATGAGTTAATGCACAAGGGTAATGATGAACCACAAGCAATCTGTAGGCTGAAATCTGTTCACACAAAACATTTTTTTCTAATAGCAAATTCATATCCTGCTTGTGGACAGTTTGTGAACAGGGAAAATGTTTGAACTCACTGAATGAACCATTCATTGCAAACAGCATGCCCCTCTCAATTTCTGACTCTGCTGCTGATTTGCTGTGTGACCTTGGACAAGTTACTTAGCTGCTGTGTGCCTCAGCTTCCCCCATGTGTCAAATGGAGAAAAAATACCTATGCCTCAGGGTGCTGAGAGGCTTGCTTAGTCAATGCAGCAGATTCTCCTATAGCACTTTTTGTACCACTCAGAATGTGCAAAGGGGCTGGGATCTGGCTGCAAATGGCCAACAGAGAATTCCCCTGTGGGAGGAGAACTCCTCACTGGCACAAGTGTTCTGCAGACAGATCTTGTTTTCCAGAGTCTTTGATTCCCCCTCACTCCCATACACATACACCAAACACAGGGACACGTTGGAGGAGTAATGGGACATTCTGCTATATTGTCTACCTGTCAGCCTCTCAAACAGTCATCTCAGTGCTTTCTTCAGCATGGCTCCTATGGAAAGTTTGACACTGCTGAGCTCCTCAGCAAGGCCCCTATCTTCTCCACCTTAAAAGTCCTTGTGAAAGCCCCTGCAGACATACGTCCTCTGGAGTGAATCCAATCCCTTTTATTGTTCCACTTCCCTGACCTCTGCCTACCTCTCTGTCCATCCGCTCATCCTTGGGGCTGGGACCATCCCTGCTTCCATATCTAGAAAGTGCCTACACATCACAGGTGCTCCCTCAAACAAACAGTAACATAATCAATACAAGGTAGTAATTTGGTAGCCTTATAAGCACATGTATTAACAACTGCCAATGATGGCACTGAGGAATGAAAAAGGGTACAAAGGCCAAGTTACGGGGAGAATAATTCAGCACGGAGGCCTGGGAGTGATTTTATTAGAGAAAGGATTAGTTTAGGTATCCTAGGCCAGGAAGAAGAGATGAGTCTCAAGATAGGATTTGAAGACAATCACTAGTCAATTAAGCGCAGAAAGGCAGGGTGTTTAATTACAATGACACCATTTTATGGAACATAATGGTTTTCATTTATGCCTGTTAAAACAAAACTAGGGAGAATGGAACTGCTGGGATTAGAAACGTGCCATGGTGCTACTTCAGATCAGACCCCTTGCAGTAAATTAACAGCAGCATCTGGTCTTTTTTAACACATTCTGTGTATAAGTGGGTGTGCTTCTTCAGAATGGGTCTTCAAGGAGCACACGAGATGCCAAAAGCTCCCCAGCTTGTTTTTGATTATCAGTACAATCTCCAATTTTTCACTGAATCCGTTGGATAGGTTGTGTCAGTGGTGTTGGGAAGTCCATGTGTTTTGTGCCTGGCAGGCAGTTCACAAACACTCTGTTTGGTTTTCTACATCTCTAGGAAAATATGTGTGTGTGTGTATGCGTAAGGTAGGAAATCTGTGGAGGAACAATCCATTTCAAGATTTTTACAGCTACCAACATGCTGTGGCATCCCAAAGCTATATTCTGGGCCCCTGGGTTGGATTTCGCCTCAGGACCTCTGGAGGCACAACTTTGTGTTATGGCAACTTTGCAGTGTTCTGTGGTACCAGATGGTCTTAAAGCCAGTTTAACCCTCTGATGAAGGAGCTTTTCATCACAGCAGGATCCTTGGGTGGTGAGGTCAGTGGGAGTCAATGGATTTAGCTGTAAGTGACCAGTGGGTTACATAGTCATTGGAAGTAATTGAGAGTGAGGCGCCTATATCCTTTAGGTCCCCTTTGAAAACTCCATCTTAAAGCTCTTGATGTACTCCAGGGTACTTAAGGAATTTAAGTGAAGCAAACTCAGAACCATTAACATTTTTTTTTGAGAATTCATGGAGGATGGGTGAGATCCCAGAGGACTGGAGAAGGGAAAACATAGTTCCTATAGGTTCTATAGGAAAGGTTAAAAAAAAAACAACTGGGCATGTTTAGTCTCGAGAAAAGAAGACTAAGATGGGGACCAGGGACCTGATACCAGTCTTCCAATTTGTTAAGGGCTGATATAAAGAGGACATGGGATCAATTGTTCTCCATGTCCATCAAAGGAAGCACAAGAAGTAATGGGCTTAATCTGTAACAAGGGAGATTTAGGTTAGATATCAGGAAAAACTTACTAACTATAAGGGTAAATTAAGCTTTGTAATAGGCTTCCAAGGGAGGTTGTAGAATTTCCATCACTGGAGGTTTATAAGTAAAGGTTGGACAAACACCTGTCAGGGATAGTCTAGGTTTACTTGATCCTGACTCAGAATAGAGGGCTGGATTAGATGACCTCTTGAGATCTCTTCCAGCCCTACATTTATATGATTCTATGACTCCTACTACCTTACTGTTTTATTTGATTAGTACTTAGGAGCAGATCCTCAGCTCTGTTTAAGCTGTTTTTGCCCCAATCAGCCATCTTACAACAGCATTGAAGCTTTAGCTTAATTAGCAAGTGGAGGGCTTCTCCTGCACAGATTGCATAGGGAACTCTCCCAGGAGAAAGGAGGCATGACCAGCGTGCCCAAGGCACTGATAATGCCCATCTGCTGGAATGGATCCTTGGGCCTATGGATAATGGGGCATAATTTAGAGCAGACCTCAGGCCATCCCCACAATGGAAGGACAGCAAAGATGTCTCAGAGACACCTGTACCCCCTTTCCCTGATACGGATGTGCCAAGCATATCTTGGCTGCAGCTGACAATCTTCTGAACACACAACTTGCAAGATTAGGCTTTAGATCACTGACTGTCATATCTTTTTCTTTATGGATGTGGAGGTTTCTCTGAAGACAGAACCATGTCTTGTGTGTGGCTGGTGAGAGGATAGATGGAGGTGAGTTGGGATCAGAGAAGCCACTGCTGTACAATGCTTTCTGTTCTGGCTGTCCCAGTGGAAGGAGCACTTTGGGCCACTGGAGACTTGAGGCTGTATTAGCAGCCAGAGAAGAATACCTGTGCAGTTCCACAGCTTGTAGAAGAGGGCTGAGAATCCATCTTGCCTCCTCACCCTGAATTAATCCAGAGCACAGACTGGTATCTAGCTTGTGTACCAGCTGGGAGGATTTGGCTCTTAATGAAGGCAGCCAGATAGATCATTTGTGAGATCTTCACAGTGGAATCCAACATGCCATGCACTAGCAGCTGGGGGGGGGGAATGATGAGGACTGGAGGTGCTGGGAAGGGGTAAAGGACACAGAAAGCCCGGGGGGAAGTCCTGCAGCTATAATGGGAGAATACTCAGGGTTATCTCCTTCCAAGACTAAGTTGAAACCTAAGCTAAACCTCATCTGCAGCAGAAGAAACAACCCATTTGCTCACAATAGGAACAACAGAGAGCCAGTCAGTGCTGCTGGAAGGGCTAGTGGTCCTAGAACTGGGTGGAGCAAGCAGCAGGGAACAGAGCTACAGCTGCAATGAGGTAGCACTGCATAGACATTTCCAGTTATGCAGCAAAAGCTCCTCGTCTACCTGTTTTCCTCCTCCTCCCCCCTCACTGGTGGATGAGCACTGAGCAAACCTGATTCTGAGCCTGCAGGCAGCAAAACCCCTTCCCAATCTTCCTGAGACTCCAAGCGAGTGCACAGGCTGCACCAGCCCTTTCCCTCTCTCCCACCTAAGCCCCAGAGTGAGTCACAAACCAGGGGAAGAAGGGATTCAGCCCCCTAACTTGTGTGCGGGGACTGATCCAGTAGACAGGCTCAGAGGCCACCTGACTCCACAAAACACATCAGGGGGAGGGAGGTCCTTCCTTGTAACCTTTAGCCCTGTGTTTAGCACACGCGTCTAAGATGTGGGAGACTCCAGGCTCTAGTCCCCCTCTACCTGACGAGGAGACAGGATTTCAAAAAAGGCTCTTCCACCTCGTAGGCTGGTGATCACTGGGATGTTCTGATGTGATGCTCTCTCAATCTCTCCTATTGAAGTGGTTCAACTTTAATTGAATAAATATTAATTAGCCAGAGAAAGTGTTAGAATGACTCTATAGCTTAGCAGTTAGAACACTCACCTGTAGGGTAGCAGAACCCTGTTCACAACCATTTTCCTTATTAGGCGAGGCGGGAATTGAACCAGTTGTCTCCCACATCCAGAGAGTAACCTAACCACTAGCCTAAAGGCTGGAAGAGAAGACTCCCTTGACTGTTTGTTGTCAAAGTAGGTGGCTTCTGATCAGGCCCTGCATATGACTTAGGCAACCGAATGCCTATCTTCCCCCTTTTTGTGAATCACAAGCAGAGACCGGAGCCTCCCGGTAACTTACACTTAGGCACTGAATTCAGAGAGGCTAGGTGCTGTAATGTGGCATACCACAATACCCCAAGTCCCTTCTGTGTAGCCCGGCCTTTGTGCCTTCCCTCCGTGAACTCTCGCAAGAGCCAGGAACAATCTGAGTATTCAGACAGATGTGATATCATTAACTTGTCATTCCTTTTCACCACCACTCCCCACCACAAAGCAGAAGCCTCCATATTAACCATCAGTTTGCTGAGTTTTGTTCGTCTTAGTATCGTCTACAAAGCTTTTCCATCAGTGATTCACAGGAGAAGTACACTCTGTAACAAATCCTCCCATCAGGGCCTGACAGATCACCTGCTTTAGCATCCTCATTTGAGTCACCATGTACCGCTTACAAGCAGCTCAGGTGAGCATGTCTGTGTGCTTGAGGCAAGGGGTGTTTTCATTATTTTCCAATCAACTCATAAGAGTAAAGCTCCTCTTGATTTAGTGAGAGCTCCAGTTTTATCACTCCCTTCTGAGGCAACTACCACATAGAAACAGCAGAATCAAGTAATTGATTTCTGTATTTCAGCCCCACTCACTGTGTTCAGTTAGGGTGAATTGACTTGATGATGCGGAGGTGAACTCATTGATCAGTAGCAATTAGCTTCCATTTGATTTCCCAGTTGGGCACAGAGAACCAGATCTTCAGCTGGTGTAAATCAGCCTACTTCCATTGCCTTCAATAAATCATGAGAACTGAGGATCTGGCCTGGTATCTCTGATGACCTTGTGACCTTTTGGTTTATTAACTCTTCCTAGAGAAATATGGTCCAAGCCTTATTAGCTGTAGTTTAATAAACATCACTTCCAACCTACTCCAAACTAGTTGCCAACGTGCCATGAATTTTGCCAGGGATGCTTCTCCAAATAAGCTGGTTGAGGCCGGGTTGTAAAAAGGTAACTAGCTACTGGAGTATGCAGTATGTGTCCTGGCAAAATCTGGAGACCACTGAATGTGTTATGTACCCCCATTGTGTTCTATTCTGAGCCAAATCTGGTCTGTTATGGGGTAGGATGGCTGTGAGCGACAGGTGTCTGTTGGTGCTGTCTAGTCATTGTGTTTCAGCTCTTCCAGGGGGTCTTTTCCATATTCCTTTCATTGGGTCAAAGTTATCAGAGACCGGGACATGGGCAGTCATGCCTAGTGGTTAGAACAGGACTCAATCGCCAGGATGGGAGCCCAGGAACAGAGCCAGAAGCCAAATATCAAAGCTGCAGTTCAAAGTCAGGACTCAGAGCAGAGGGTCAGAACCAAAGTCAGAGGACAGGAATTAGAGCTCAGGCTCCAAGCCAGGTTACCTGGAATGAGGCAGGGCTGGGCCTGAGGAAAGAACTGGGCTGGAACAAGGCTGGGAACAAGCAGGTGCAGGAGCCATCACAGTCGAGGGTGAATGCTTTGAGCAGCTGTCAAACAGCTGCTAGGCTTAAAAGCTGGTCTGCTGACTCTTCCCACCAGTCAGGCAGCGTAGCCAGTCAAGCAGACTACTACACGCTGGCTTCACTCATTAGGTTGCCTGGAGACTGGCTTTCCTTCTGGCTATGCTGCAGGTCCTGGTTTTTGACAAAAGCTGATGACGATTCTTGCAGGAAGTTGGTAGGCATTCAATGCAGGTAACCATACTACCTTAAAGAGCATTTCTTGAGGAGGCGCCCCATTATTGACAGCACTTTGGCAGTGCAGGCTTCAAGATCTTTCTCAGTGCCACCCATGTTATCAGCAACAGAGGCAAGGTTGGTGCAGTCACCAAACAATGTCAGCTTGTTAGTCACCCTCCACGGTCCAAGAGCCTGCAGTGCATTTCAAATCACCTACCAGAAGAATTTTTTGTTTTACCTCAATTTTTAGACCAACTTTGCCTTTGAGTTTTCCAGGGTGTAAGTGTCACAACCAGTCCGCCCATCGATTGGACAAATAGCACTATGTTGTCAGCAAAATCGATGCAGGTAAGGTTCTTATCATCAGGTGTGTAACTAAAATGCATTTATGTAGTGTCTGGTCAAGCACACAGTCAGCACCTTCTTAGAAAAATGGAAGACATTAATCTAAAATTCACCAGAGTGTACACACAGCCTTCCGAGATCCTCTGACTTATTGGAAAAGAGACCCTTAAGAAAAGTGTTGTTCTCCCCTCTGTCCTAATGGTCCCACTCATGGTTCCCACTTCCCTCTGTTACCACTGTTCCCCTGATGTCTCCTACAGCAAGAGCCGGGAGGGACATACCAAGAAGTACAAGGGACAGAGAAGGAGCCATGTCCTCCCTCAGTGTCCATGATTTCAAGCTGTCCACAGGGAACCAAGCATGAATCCCTGTGATTCCTTTGTCCCCATGGCTCCCCTTATGACCCACATGACTACATCTCTTCCACAAGCCTCTTCCCACTCCTCTCCTCAAAGGAACTAACCTTTGTCCCATTATGGAGCTCCATTGATATATACTAGACAAAGATCTCATCCAGCAAACATTTCTCAGTGCAGAAGCAATTCTACGCAACAGTTCAAGACTGGAAGCAGTTGAAATGACAGGCAGTGATCTAGGCAGAATGCAATTAATATGGCTGGTCACAAACAGTGACAAAAGGTTTTACCAGTTCATTTCTTGTGTTTTTGAATCAACACAATAAAAAAATTATTTCCTCCATATAATTAGGCCAAAGCAATCTGCTAAAATTGGGCAGGATGATCAGCTCATTGGAGGTTACAAGTTAAAGTGATATGACTTACTTAAAAGCTTCATACAAAACTCAAAGTGAACTACTTTCCAGATATGAAAATTTCTGACTGATTTCATTTTTTTCACATGCCTTCTTCACGTTTTCTGATTCTAATGGGGACATAAACAGTCACTGTTATCGTGATATTTCTGACCAAGCTAAAAGCACAAAGAAGTCTGGATAAGTTCATAAGCAGTTCAGATAAATATTCAGAGTTTTGAATTACTTTGAAAGCTGGATCTCTGATTTTCCTGAGGTTTGCCCATCGTGAAAACAGATATTTTACTCATGTATGATTGAAAGAACTCACCACGGATGGCATTCAGAGTCCTAGTAGAGTTGGCATAGCAGGCAGTTAGAGAGAAAAAAAAGGTTTTCTTTTTTCTTCAAAACTGAACTGCTATGATACAAACAGTGGTGAAAGACAAATAAATATGACCACACAACCTGAAACCACAGTTTTACAAACTCTATTTCACAACTTTAAAACTAGGGATGGGCCCCAGCTGAAACCCTACATTCTAACAGCACTGACCTCAGATAATCCACGATCAAAATTATTTATATTACGGTAGCAGCTTTAGGCCCCAGCTGAGACTGGGGCTGTATCAGGATTTGTGCTGCATGTGCACATAGTAAGAGGCAGCATTTTCAGAATTCTCTGCTCCAAAAGTCTTATAATGTAAACAGGCAAGGCATAAAAAGGGTATTGTTATTATTACCTCCATTTGGAAATTACATATTAAAGTGATATGACAGAAGAGCTTCATCCAAAACAGGACCAAATGGATTAAAATGACTCACTCAAGATCATGTAAGACACAGTTGTCAAAGTCAGGACTAGAATGCAGATCTTTTGAAGCCTGAACAAATGCCTTTGTCACAAAACTATCCTTCCTCTCATGTATCGCACTTTGGACCCATCTCTACTTAAATGCTTATTTTCACATGTGACCAAGTGTCAGATGTAAATTTTCCATGTGGGATCAGCAATATTTATTCACAAAGTGTGTCACAGCTTTAAAAGCTTCTGAGAAAAGATGGTATCACTTCAAGGCAATGTTAGACTAAACCAAGCATTTGCGAGCCCGACCACATTTCATGGTGTCAGTTTTTACTAGTTATTACTATTAGTATCACAAAGTTGCGTGGGAAATTTTAATTACAGACTGTAATGGCAGAATATCTATTAAGCTGTTCGTTAATATATTATTTAATGCAAATCCATGAAAGGTTTAATTGCAACCCTAGAATGATCCAATTTGAAGTAATATTTGGTGAACTGTGTTTACTTGTTTTTTTGTTTCTTGGAAATGTTACTTACATTTTGAGTGTTACCTATGGTGAACAAGGCCTGGGAAATGCGGTAACCTTTTGATTCTTCTAAAGTAAAAAAGATTTTACTACATTATTGGTTAGTAAGTGACTAAGATGAAAATATAAGTAAATCCGAAGACATTCATAATCTACCTAAACTTGAATGCAAACTCCTCCGCCTCACCTCCCCAATAAACCTCATGAAAACATAAAAAAAAATTGTGTAACAAAGAGAAAATCTTAGATTAGGGATCGGCAGCCTTTGGCATGCGGCCAATCAGGGAAAACCGCTAGTGGGCCAGGACGGTTTGTTTACCTGCAGCATCCTCTGGTTCAGCCGATCGCAGCTCCCACTGGCAGTGGTTCGCCGTTCCAGGCCAATGGGGGCTGTGGGAAGCAGCGGCCAGCACATCCCTCGGCCCACACCGCTTCCAGCAGCCCCCATTGGCCTGGAATGGTGAACCGTGGCCAGTGGGAGTTGCGATCGGTCAAACCCGTGGATGCTGCACGTAAACAAACCATTCCGCCCGTCAGCGGATTTTCCTGACGGGCCGAGTGCCAAAGGTTGCAAATCCCTGTCTTAGATGGTCCAATTCTCTCCTGGGGTTTATATCCATCAGCTTGCTGCCAAGCCTTGCTTGGTTAGGTTTCCATGCCCCAGGAGCAGATCAGTACGTTGGGCCCACTTCATCACTGTTCTAGGGACCCTTTGTGCCAGCTAGGTTGCTTTAAAAATAAAATGGGGGGATATAGGGCAGATATGAGCCTTTGCCCTTCTAGTGCAGAGATCCCTTGTCCCTGACTGCACTCCAGGGTAGAGAAGAGGCATGCTATAGGAGGTAGTATGCAGAGCGACTGTTGTACAAGTGCAACAGCTGTCAGACCAGGGACTGAACCAGGAACCTCCAGGACTAAAAGCCTGAGCTACCGCTAACGATGAGAGGTGTGAGCCCCACTTCAATCGGAGTTGAGGGTGCTCAGGTTCTTTCCGGATTGGGTCCTAACAGCCTTTGCTTCAGGCACTCAACACAAACAGCCTTAACAAGCCAAGGTTCTGTAAGAGTCACTTGAGCAGAGAAAAAGCCTGTGCATAACTTACTAGATTTTTCCATCTCCCACCTCCCCCCCCGCCAACAAGGAGGGGAACAATCACACAAAGTAAAGAGCAAAGGATTTCTGATACGAATTGCTTAGCACTGAGGCTGATTGACTCTCTCTGGCACCTTAAAGCTTCCAGCATCAGGTAATGCCTTCCCTGAAGCCACCGCTGGGTCTGGTTGATAAGGGTACTTGAAATGCTGAAAGCTGTGATCTTGTTAAAATGGGTCAAAAGAAGCAATCTTAGTAACATTTCAATGGTTGGCTTATTGCTAGTGAAGAGAGCAGTAAATGCCACTTACCACTACATTTTCCACTATATCCTGAGGTGCAGATAACCACCCTTCTGAAACCTTCTCCCCCATGAAAAGCTCTTGCAGCATCAGTCAAAGGCAAGTCGTTACATATTTAAAGGCACAGCTGTCTGATATAAATCCCATGCAAAGACAGAGAGAGAGAGAGAAAAGAAGAGCTATACTGGTTTTCCTTCACAAGTTGGAAATGAGCTAATTTAATTAGTGATTCCCAGTAAAGGTATCCTCTGAACTGGAATTGTTTGATTCAAATTAACAAATGCTGGCGTATTGTAACTTTGTGTTTCCTGTGTACTGCACCTTTAAATATCTAGGAGTGGTCTGGTGTTCTGGGGCAGGAGCCTGTCCTGTGTGCTCCCCTCAGATGCAGTCTGTTGCAAAGGGGCCATCCATACTGTGTCCTCCCCTGGAGTTTTTACACTTGCTCTTCCCTGTTGTCCTTAATATAAAATGAACACCAGTCAGGCTGGAAGAGCCAGATTCATTCCTGCACTGGTGCAGGTACCATTGCAGGGACAGAGAGGTGGCTGCTTCTGGCTGCTTCACTAGCCCCTCTAGTGCTTTGAATGGGTGCAGAACCGCCAAGATGGAGCTCCACCCCAGCCCTGCTGTGCCGCCTCCCTGTGTTGTTCTTTGCCTTAAAACAACGCTTTTATTTTACAACTGAATTCTTTTTTATTTAAACATGGCATCACTTCAACTGTAAGCTCCATTGGAGCAGGGACAGTCTTTGTACAGCGCCTAGCACAATGGGGTCGTGGTCAATGACTGGGGCTGCTAGGTGCTACTTCAATACAAATAATAAATAATAATAACTAGTCTGACAGAAACCAGGCCTTGCCTGTATAAAACGATTGAATTGAAAACTTCTGTGATCTTTACACCAGCCAATCCCACAGCTTGCAATGAGCCTCTGGGTTGGAGTGGGTTGTTTTTAAATATTCTGTCACTACCCGCGGTGATTGGGGGAGGTTCTGGATGACTGGAAAAAAGCAACTATAGTGCCCATCTTTAAAAAAAGAGAAGAAGGAGACTCTGGGGACCTACAGACCGGTCAGCCTCACCTCAGTCCCTGGAAAAATCATGGAGCAGGTCCTCAAGGAATCCATTTTGAAGCACTTGGAGGAGAGGAAGGTGATCAGGAGCAGTCAACATGGATTCACCAAAGACAAGTCATGCCTGACCAACCTGATTGCTTTCTATGATGAGATAACTGGCTCTGTGGATATGGGGAAAGCAGTGGACGTGATATACCTTGACTTTAGCAGAGCTTTTGATATGGTCTCCCACCGTATTCTTGCCAGCAAGCTAAAGAAGCATGGATTGGATGAATGGACTATAAAGTGGATAGAAAACTAGGTCATTTGGCTCAATGAGTAGTAATCAATGGCTCAATGTCTAGTTGGCAGCCGGTATCAAGCGGAGTGCCCCAGGGGTCAGTCCTGGGGCCGGTTTTGTTAAACATCTTGATTAATGATCTGGATGATGGGATTAATTGCACCCTCAGCAGGTTCGCAGATGACACTAAGCTGGGGGGAGAGGTTGATATGCTGAAGGGTAAGGATAGGATCCAGAGTGACCTAGACAAAGTGGATGATTGGGCCAAAAGAAATCTGATGAGATTCAACAAGGACAAGTGCAGAGTCCTGCACTTAGGATGGAAGAATCCCATGCACTGCTACAGGCTGGGGACTGACTGGCTAAGCGGCAGTTCTGCAGAAAAGGACCTGGGGATTACAGTGGACGAGAAGCTGGATATGAGTCAACAGTGTGCCCTCGTTGCCAAGAAGGCTAACGGTATATTTGACTGCATTAGTAGAAGCATTGCTTCTGTCAATGACACACAGGGACTAGAGCTCCAGTGTACTGGGGTAGCAGGAGAAATATAGGTATATACTTTAGAATATTGCTTTCTGAGAAAGCTACTGGAAAGAGTCAGTCCATTTTGTACCTGACTCTCCTGGGAGGCAACAGACATGTATTTTTACCCCAGAATATTTCAGTACCATCAAAACTTCTACAATCAAAACCACCCAGTTTAGGGAACCCACCTCTACTACAAGTGCAACTCTGATGGGGAACACAATTACATTTGTCCCCTGGCCCTGAAACAGTTAATTTGTGGCTCCATTTTGAAGTCTACATTATTATTATTTACACGGTGGTAGCACCCGAAGTTCCCCACTCACGAGCCAGAGGCCTATTCTGCTAGTTCTGTAGAAACACACAACAACAACAAAAAATACTTCTGTAAATGGGTTTTAACAATGTACTAAGGATCCAGGGTTTTAGCATGATTCTTTAAATAACTTTAGCTATATCAGGGGACAAATATGTTCTCTGTGATGATTGTTCTGTTGAGCAGACATGAACTTTGATCAGTCCCACTATATTACCCGGGCTTCTAAAAACCTGGAACTAAAAGTAAAGTTAAAAATGAGCCTGCTAAAATACAGTAGTGTTTTGGCAATTAAGAGTCAAGTGACAAATGTCCTTTGAGGAATTCCAAGCCTTAAAAAAATAGCAGGCACCTTTGTGACAGTCACTCTATTTACATTTAGGTGACTGTACTGTTATTTGGTAATGGTTATTCTGAAACGATTATCTGTGAATTAAAACGCACAAAATGAGTAAGAGCAGCAAAGAATCCTGTGGCACCTTATAGACTAACAGACGTTTTGCAGCATGAGCTTTCGTGGGTGAATACCCACTTCTTCGGATGCATCCGAAGAAGTGGGTATTCACCCACGAAAGCTCATGCTGCAAAATGTCTGTTAGTCTATAAGGTGCCACAGGATTCTTTGCTGCTTTTACAGATCCAGACTAACACGGCTACCCCTCTGATACTTGACAAAATGAGTACTTATTTAAAGCCTACCTACTCATAAGCAACATAGAGAAACAAGGTGCACTTCAAAGGGAGAATATACCCCTGGACTCCCTGAAGGTTAAATTTAATATGATCTTTAAGCAAAAGTAGTTAAAATTACCACCGTGTGAGAGTTGTTTGAGGTTGGGCCACAATGTCACTGTGAAAAGCTGCTTAGAAGAAATCGAAAGCCCCAATCCATGGTTCCTGATACAGTAATTACCATTAAAAAGTATCAGAGGGGTAGCCATGTTAGTCTGGATCTGTAAAAGCAGCAAAGAATCCTGTGGCACCTTATAGACTAACAGATGTTTTGCAGCATGAGCTTTTGTGCAAAACGTCTGTTAGTCTATAAGGTGCCACAGGATTATTTTCTGCTTTTACCATGAAAAAGTTAATGGGTGAAACTCTGGTACCAATGGGAATTTTACTATAGACTACAAAGGGGTCAGAATTTCACTCACTTTGGTTTCTGAGTTACCTCCAGTTTCCCTGTCTAGTTAAAGGGAAATACTGAGGTATTTCTGTTTGGTAACTGCGGGTAAATGTTTAACGGTAACCGTTATTATGCTTCACAGAAGAGACACAAAGGCTGTGCTGTGCCTCCCATACCTGTCTCCTCACTGGCCCTTGCAATCCACATTTCAGCTGTGACACAATGATCAAGGGAAGCAAACAGTAGAATGAGGATGGATGGGTCAAACGGGAGTAAGTATAACAGGAATACAATTGTGTGGATCCTTGGTTTAAGGCATATGCCCATTTAAGGTGGTTCTGGCTATTATTACTTTTTGTCATAAGTCTTTATCTTTGTGGAGGAATTTTTCTACTCAGCTTTTGAAACATTCAGATTCAGAGCCATTGTATCTTCTATATGACAGAAATGGTTCAAAGCAAAACCTGGTATCTGAACACCATTAACATTTTGCACAGAGTCAGACTCTGAGCATGGATCTGAATTGTGCTACTCAGGCTTACCATAACCAGTTCTCTGTAAGCATCCAAAATGGACTGCATAACTTTATGACCAATTTGTCGTTAAGAGGAATGAGATGGGGGGTAATCCCACTATCATCATTATCACCCAAGTATCAGAACACATGCTGCTTACCCCAGGAACTAAGGAGTTCCTTAGCTCCCTGCCATCACCCTTTTAGCATCATTACTTGGATGTATTTGGGGTGGAGAAAGGAACCTCCTTTCCCTATCATCCCCTGAATCCTCAGGAATTGGCCAAATGATGGAGGCAGGCTGCTGGATTTACATTCTACTGGTCAAGATTTTCAAGAGTGGCTAGTGAGTTGAAGTGGGCCCCAACTTTTGGGTTCTCAACTTGAGACATCTTCATGGGGCCTAATTCTCAGAAAAAGCAGTGAACACCCCACTTCTAAAAATTAGGCACCTTTAAGATGTCTCAAATTGAGCACCCCAAATCACTAGCCACTTTTGAACCTCTCAGTCTTTTGTATATGGGGTTCTGGTAAAACCAACCCAGGGAATTCTTTGTGTGTTCAGTTTAAATTGTGTCAGAGAGTGGGATAAGGGGCTGAGATTTTTTTTTTATTTAAATAGCCAGTGTGACTTGATCAGAATGTATGTTTACAAGCCTTCAACTGGAGTCAACTAAGTGGAAGCAATTACTTCCCATTTCCGGAATGAAACCTGCTTTTAAAGCTGTCTTCATCCCAGGCCCCCACCCTCCATCATCCACAAAATCTCTCCATTTAAGTCTCAATTCCGCTCATCCTATTGTAGAATTTCCTTGAAATGAACAGAGTACACGGTCCTATTCCCTGCACTCTGCTTCTCAACAGGATCTGTTTTGAGCACACCAGTTCTATAAAAATTATTAGGAATGCTTGGTTAGTCTGTGCAGTAGCACTTACTCAAGGGGAAAAAAATAAGCTCCAGTCTTCCTCATTCTTGCCTGTCCTCACAAGCTCCATAGAGTCAAAAGCTTCAAGCTCCATAGAGTCATTGCCTTTCCATCTGCATCACTAGCTTAATTTTTGAGCAAAGGGAATGTCTCAGATTGGATACAGGATGTGCAGGTTCACTTGCAAATGCATTTATCTTTTAGTTAGCTTTTTTTTCTCACCCTGCTTAGCAAAAACAGCCATTGTTGCATGAATCCTTTGCTTATGAGAAAGAAAAGTACCAAACTGGAAGGTAAATTATATAATCTGACTATAAGGCCTACACTGAGACAAATAATTGATGAATGAACAATAAGAAGACTGAATCTGAGGGGCAGATTCTGCCACCGTTGCTCATGCTGAGCAGCTTTTTTCCTCTGTGGGTAGCTCCATTTATTTCAATGGAATAAGGCAGCACTCAATAAGCTGTATCATCAGCCAATGTAAAACTGGCATTGATTCAATCAAGTCCTTGGTGCTATTCCAATTTCTGTCTACTAAGGATCCGGCCCATTGTGAGTGCGGTTTGCAGAAGCTGGCCTCAAACCTAGACTGTTCCAGTTTGTTTTTTTGCACTTATGTTCCCATTTACTTTTCTCATCACAGGATTTTAATTATTCTGGATAATTATACTACAGTAGTTCCATTCTATTCTGATTTGAAAATGTATCAGTGATAGGACTACGGTATGGAGTGTCGTCCTGCAGAAATCATGACTTTATATTAGAATAATAGAATCATAGAAGATTAGGGTTGGAAGAGAACTCAGGAGGTCATCTGGTCCAAGCCCCTGCTCAAAGCAGGGCCAACCCCAACTAAATCATCCCAGCCAGGGCTTTGTCAAGCCAGGCCTTAAAAACCTCTAAGGATGGAGATTCCATCACCTCCCTAGGTAACCCATTGGAGTGCTTCACCACCATCCTAGTTAAATAGCTTTTCCTAATATCCAACCTAGACTTCCCCCACTGCAACTTGAGACCATTATTCCTTGTTCTGTCATCTGCCACCATTGAGAACAGCCTAGCTCCATTCTTTTTGGAACCCCCCTTCAGGTAGTTGAAGGCTGCTATCAAATCTCCCCCCATTCTTCTCTTCTGCAGACTAAATAACCCGTGTTTCCTCAGCCTCTCCTCGTAAGTCATGTGTCTCAGCCCCCTAATCATTTTCATTGCCCTCGACTGGACTCTCTCCAGTTTGTCCACGTCCTTTCTCTAATGGGAGCCCCAAAACTGGACACAATACTCCAGGTCTGGCCTCATCAGTGCCGAATAGAGGGCAATAATCACTTTAACTTGATCTGCTGGCAAGGCTACTAATGCAGCCCAATATGCCGTTAGCCTTGGCAACAAGGGCACACTGTTGACTCATATCGAGTTTCTTGTCCACTGTAATCCCCAGGTCTTTTTCTGCAGAACTGCCGCTTAGCCAGTCAGTCCCCAGCCTGTTGCAGGGCTTAGGATTCTTCTGTCCTAAGTGCAGGACTCTGCACTTGTCCTTGTTGAACCACATCAGATTTTTTTGGCCCAATCCTCCAATATTCCACTGTTAGTTCTTTGGGGCAGGGTACTTTCTTCTGTTTTAAATAGATACAATGATATTTTAGACAGAGGCAGCACAATAAGACCCCATCCCCACTGAGGCTACAGTAATAGAGATAGTAACAATAATGATGAAGAAAACCACACATTTAAAACTGCGGGAGAGGTAGGGAATTTAGGTTGGCAGAACATCCTGGTATTTCCAAATTAGAATTTGGCTAACAGAGCTAACATCCTTTTTGTTTTGTTTCTTTCAGAAAGCATCCTACAGAATCTAATGACTATTAATCAGAATCTTGTCTTTCAGATGAGATGTAAATGCAGTTCTGCCAGAAGGACTGTGGCTTCCAATAATATAAAGGGACATTGGTTCTGGATTGACATGGATGGAAGAGTTATCCCTATGCAATTGCCAATTCTAATTCATCCAGCACCCTGAGATTTCTTTTAGAGGTCTGCCATCCCAACCCTACCCTGGCCCCATCTCTCCTTACTTTGATGACAACAGGGCCAATGTTGATGGTGGCAAGTCACTTTGATCATGTTATCTCATTGCACTTTTTTTTGCTTTTACCATGGACTATATCCATTGTAGTTTCACCTTTTAAATACTTGTGTACTTCCATGTGGATAATCTCCAGTGGGTTATTACAATCAATAAATGTGCATCTGCTGTGAGGAGAACACTCAGAAGCACTTACCCAAAATGTTATCTAGAAAGAGAAGAAATGTATTTTATTTAGGTATCCTGGAGTACTTTGCCATAAAGACTTAGCCACTGGCAAATGCAGGTGCCATTATGGAACCATAGGGCATGTTTTGATGATAAATACGCATTATCCAATATCGTATCTTCCGTTTTTGGAAGCACATCAAACAATCCATCTGGAGAATCATCAGAGACTGCCAGAAAGGAGATCAGTTTAATATCTGATCCAAAGGATGAAAACTTTAACAACAAAGTATTTTCCCCAAGCTCAATACAGTAATTTCATTGTTATAGACTCATAGAAACCAACAGATCTACAACATCTTCCTATTTATTTATTGTCCATCATTACACTTTCTCCTGATATCACTTGACTGCCTTGTGTCTATCAACTCCACTCTCTGGGAAGTTTTCCCTTGAGAATATTTATGCTCTCTATTTTATCTGGCTGGCGTAAGAACCTTATTCCATAGTGACTTTTTGAGATAATAATGTAGCATGGTTATAAGGGCAGATCCACAGCTGGCATAAATTAGTATAACTCCATTGAATTTAATCGAGTGATGCCAATTTATACCAGCTGAGGATGTGGCATATTGTGTGCAGTGTGCTTTAGAGGCATTAACTGCTCAGTAGCAGTATTAAACAGTTATGGCAAAATCTGATTTTCCCATGATTTTCTAATTCTCAGATTATAGCCTCAATTAATTTGTTACAAAGTTTCCTCTTACAGTGCACTAAACCAAACTCCTTTAACCTTTCTCTCTGACACATCTCAAATGATATTATTCTTGCTGCTCTGCTCCTTACCAGCTCAAGGGCAATTATGTTCTTGCTGAGGCATTGTGACAAATACTGCATAAAATGCTCTAGGTGAGGTATAACAAGTACCTTACATAGTAATAATACCACCTCCTAAGATTTATCTCATTCTCCAATAGCACTCTAAGCCGGCATTGTGTTTATTTTCTCCACTGGAGCAATATATTTGACTGTGGATTGAAGGGACATTTTCTACATTTTGTTCCCATTCTCTTGAGCTGGCCAGCATTACAATAATAAATTTTGTGTTTTGCCTCTTCTGTGCCACATTAATTCAGAATATAGTTTTTCATCCACCTTCATGATTCAGCCATTTGCTTAGTAACCCTTGCAGCAGAAGTTTACTAATTATTTCCATTACAGTAGCATCTAGAGGACTCGTGCTAGACACATAATAAGAGACAGTCCCTGGCCCAAAGAGCTTACAACTTAAATAAACAAGCCATGAAAGAAAAAAAAAACAAATTAACACAATTTATTATCTACAGTTTTACAGACTGGTAACTGAGACCCAAGGGGGAAATCCTGGCCCCATTGAATTGAACGGCAAAATTCTGATTGACCTCAGTGTTGCTAGGATTTCACACACAGAGAAAAAATGACTTTCCTGCTGTCACACAGGACGTCCACAGCAGAGCTGGGAATTGGACCCAGATCTCCTGAGTCACAATCTAGTGTTCTAACCAGAAGAACATCATTGTATTAATTTAGACTGAATAAAGGGGCCCAAAGAGTCAAAGGTACCTAAAAAGAAATCCCTAAAAATCCCTCTAAACCTTTTATTAAAGACACACAAAAAGGAGAAACAGTTAATTTACATTTCAAAAGCTTTAAGTCAGGCTCTCTTTTTAACAACATCCCTTGTTCCCTTTCCTTTTAGCTGGAGAGAGTCTTTAGAAGGAAAAAAAACCCAACCTTGTTTGACCATCTCTGAGATGGTATTAAGGGTGGTAAGAATGATCCTTTTGTGGGAAAAGAGAAGGAGTTAGCTAAGATGATCTGGAGCTTTTGTTGTTGTTAAAGACTGAGCCCATTTCTTAAACAACAAAACAAGACAAAAACACACAAAGGAGTAGAAAAAAGAACAGCAAAGAGAAAATGCAGCTCCTTTCTCTGGTATTGGCTTTGACTCGCAGCCTCGCTGCTGGAGAAACACAGGCACGGTACATGGTCTAGTTAGCTACTCTGGCGAACTCATACCAGCATCAGGCAGTTTAGGGCACTGTTTTATCTGCCCCTTTCTGGTCACAGGCTTACAGCACCATAGTGAAATATACAATCTTGTCTGGCTAAGGCAGACTTACTTTAGACCGATAGAAAAAAGGAGAGGGTCGGAAAGAGGAGAAATAAGGTAGGTAAGGAATAGAACACACTGTGGACGTGTGTGTGACAAAATCTGATATCATAGGTGGCATTTAAGCAGTGCTGGTGGAGGTGGTGATTTCATCTGGCTCCGTCTCTCTAGCCCAATCTGGTCAGGACTTCTATCAGGGTTAGGATGAGGAAGATCTGGGGTCTCAGGAGAGAGAGGATGGGGGTGGAGCCATGATGGTGAAGCTTGCTCCAGTAGCAGTTTTCTCTCCACAAGTTTCTTGCTTATAGGACCCAAAATGAATGGGTGGAATAGCCTATCCCCACATTATTTTATTGTGGCACTTCTATCCACTTTCGCACAGTTAAGCTCATAATTAGGTTACATGTCTAGGCCCAATTACCACAACAATCCTTTCTCTCCAGTGCTGTCTGATAACGTCATCATCATCTAACAGAATGATAAATATCCTCTTAGATTGTCACACAGCTACTCACGAGCTCCCAAACTGTTAATCAGTGGTGCTTTTTCAAACAACGTCCAACATAACTTCTGAAATGTTCCCCAGTAAGAAAAACAGCTGGTCTGTCACTTCTAGTCCTCATTACCCTGTTCTTAATGCAGTAGTATTAGCTAGTTCAGTCCACAGGCATTGTACATGAATGGCTGGAATTTGTGATATTTCCTACTTTAATCTTGGGGGAGGGGGTTTAGCTGAACATTCCTTAAAGTCTTGTAGCTATTCAGAAAAACAACAAGGAGTCCGGTGGCACCTTAAAGACAAACAGATTTATTTGGGCATAAGCTTTTGTGGGTAAAAATCCAGAAGAATTGTTTTTTTACTCACAAAAGCTTATGCCCAAATAAATCTGTTAGTCTTTAAGGTGCCGCCAGACTCCTCCTTGTTTTTGTGGATACAGACTAACACGGCTACCCCCTGATACTTGTAGCTATTCAGTGTTCTCTGCATTTGGCACTTTAGCATTCTTTGAAGCAACTAACCTTTTGACAACTTTAAACGTCTCTAGCCAGGACTTGTTCTGTCTCTGTGTTTCCCAGGTCCTCAGCGGCTCTTCCCTGGATATCTTCTCCTTCATTTCAGCACATCTCTATTCTCCACCATCCTCATTTGCATTGACAGATGGAGAGTAATTATTTAATATTTTTGCTTTTTCCTTTATCCCTGGTCTCAAATTCCCTATAATCATTCTTAAGAGAACCGATTTTTTACTTCACCATTGTTTACCTTCTATACTGTGAAATCACTTCATTTGTTCAGTGCCTTATGTTATTCAAAGATCATTACTCACTGAATGTTTTCTTTATCATTTTCACTTCCTATTATAATGAGTCCAATCCCTCCAATTATTAGACCCTGTAACTTTTAAATGCTTTTGATCTATCTTTTATATTCTTGTTTACATCTTGAGCTAATCATATTACTTTCTGCCACCTGCTGTCTTTTTTGACAATTAGGACACTATTTATGGTACGAGCATATCATTTTCATGACAACAATTGGTGAGAAACAAAAGTTTTCTTTGTAATTTATTAGGGCTTCATGATTTATTAAGGCTTTTTCCCAACAACTGTCTTATATACGGGACAGAGAAAGTGAATGCTCATCACACATTGTAGTTGATTCAATTTTTCATAGAGTCCTTATTGAAGAGCTTAGATCATACTGGGATGAGTGCTATAGAAAACCAAATGATAGATAGGTTCCAAATAAAGAGCCTAGGAAAACTGTCCTTGTGGATAAGGCATTGGGATGAGGATTAAGGGACCTTAGCACAATTCCTAGCTTTGTGAATTTTGCCACATCCTCCATCTTCTCATCATCCCTGTTTCCCCATCTGTAAAATGAAGATAATGAAATTTGTCCCCTTCTCTCCGTACTTGGAGATAGCTGGAAGAATAGTGTCCTACATAAGAGCCTGAGGAGGAAAATTGACCCACGGTCATTATTGAGAAATGTCCCAAAACAGGCACAGGTAAAGGAATTAAAGCGAATATAAATTATTTCAATAATAGGAACAATACTTAGCACTAAGCATCTTCAAAGTGCCTTGTGGCAGGGCCGCCCGGGGGGGGGCAAGTGAGGCAATTTGCCCCAGGCCCCGGGCCCTACAGGGGCCCCCACGAGAGTTTTTTGGGGGCCCTGGAGCGGGGTCCTTCATTCGCTCTGGGGGCCCCGGGAAACTCTCGCGGGGCCCGGACCCTCGGAGCTTCTTCCGCTCCGGGTCTTTGGTAGCAATTCAGCGGCGGGGGATCCTTCCACCCCGGGACCCGCCGCTGAAGTGCCGGGTCTTCGGCAGCAATTCGGTGGCAGGGGGTCCTTCCGCCCCGGGACCCGCTGCCCAAGTGCTGGGTCTTCGGCGGCAATTCGGCAGCGGGGGTCCCCACCGCCGAAGACCCTAGGCCCCCTGAATCCTCTGGGCAGCCCTGCCTTGTGGACATTAACTAATGAATCTGTGGAGCATGCTGCAAAGCGAAACACTATTATCCCCAGTTTACCATACATAGCATTAACCTGAATCAAAAAACTTGCACCACTGGTTAGAAGCATGGGTGGAAACCCCAGCTTTAGGCACCAGTGCAATCCAGAAAACTCCCACTAAACCCTCAAGGCACCTAAACTCACTTGTTAAGTGGTATCCTACATTTTTCGGGATAAACCATTGCATGAACACTACGGCCTCATTTTAGGCATCCATTCATCTATCTCCCATCTGAATCTCAGAGCAATTCACAGACTGGGAGAAGATAGAAATTTGTCCATCTAAGTCTTATACAGGGACTGATCCAGTAGGTGTGCTCAGAGGCTGTTTACCGAATTGGGTCCCATTCAAAATCTGGCCTGAGAAGGAGGTACCTTTTAGCCAGTGGTTGGAGAATTAACCTGGGATGTCAGAGACACAAGTTCAATTGCCCCCTCAGACAGAGTGGGTGAACGGATGTCTCCCACCTCTCAGGAGAGTGGTCTAACCACTGAGCTATGGCGTAGCCAGAGATGGGGCTCCCTCAGCCTCCTTTGCTGAAGCTGTGCTCCTGTGGATAAATAATTCACTTTATATAGGATCCATTAATTAATAATATAGGCTTAACTAATTAAATTAATAAAAACAGTTCATAATGCTAAAACAGAATGTTTTTCTGCAGAAAACAGAAACTTTCCTGTGGCGGGGGGCGGGAACAACACTTGTTGAAAACCAAATTTTCTGTCAAAAAAAGGGTTCATGGAAAATTTCCAGCCCACCCAACTCACCCACCCTTCATGTGGATCAGCCACTAGAGGGAGAAAAAAACCAACGCTGGCAATGTAGGTTACATTAAGATACCACAGTGATGAGAACGATATAAATATCTAACCAGCTAGTAATCTAAAAAATGGAATCAGGCTGAAATCACCATATTTTATTCATCAAAGCTTGGAAAAATACAGAGGTCTCATAAACTCTGATAATCACCCTCAGAAGAAAGCCCTAGGTACTCTTACCAAGGATTATATTGAAGTGAGAATGGTGCATAATATTTTATTATTGTCTGACTGACACATTTTTATAACCCTTTTTTTGTTGTGTTCCCTTCTAGGCTCCTTAATCTGATGTCAACGTCTCTCCAGCTCTCTTAAATAACATAAGTTTTAATTAAAAAGAAAAATCACAGCGAATGAATGTGACTTTTGTCACAATATTGAAGATGCATCTGGCAGAAAAGAGGTTAAGCTAAAGTGAAAATAATAGAACTCATTCAGCATCACTTTGATTAGCGGGTCTAAATAAAACAAGAATTCAAACATAAATAATGAAAAGAAGTGGGGCTGTATGACCTATGAGACACCTAATCCAAACTTCTTTAATGCAATGAAATAAAAGCCAAATTACAGCATTACAATTAGAAACATTTCCCACCAAATGATTTTTCAATACAGAACACAAAGTGAGAGGGCAAATGAGTTAATAGTCCCTACAGCTTCTGCAAATGAAACATAAAAACTGAGACACAAAAGGAAGTTTGAATACAAAATGCCCAAACTATCTTTTGAATTGGCTATACTGAGGCCTTGTCTAGACACACGAGTTTACCACTTTAGGTGAAGCAGTACAAAACCCATAGTGTGGTGGCATTATACTGATATGAAAGTGCTTGTACCAATATAGTTTAGTCCCAAAGGAGAAGGGGAAATAATAAGCTCTACCAGTATAAGGCCCCTTGATACAGAGCTGAGAATTTTTCAGTTCTGGGACTTATTCATTTCCGATTTTTTTCAGGTATTTTTTCACCCTTTTTAAAAAAAAATAGCCAAATTGTGAAGTAAAATACCACTTCAAAACGAAAAATCAAAATGTTTCATTTCAAAATGGTCAACACAAAATGTTTTGACATTTCTTTGTCCAAAATGATTTGCTGAATACAACCCAGCTTTATCAATAGTTTTAACGCGAGGACAAATGGCTTTTTCAGCAAATTTACTATTTGCCAAAACAACAACAACAACAAAATAATCCAGTTCTTCTTTTATACCGGTATAACTGTGTCGCACCCGGATAGAACTGCATCAGTAAAAAATCACCCCCTCCAGTCGACCTAGTTATACTGGTACAGAATCTGTGTGTGGACCAGGTCTAATTCCCCATGGCCCTATGCCTATCCTAGTCATTTACGGCTGCACAAAGTGGGCACTAGTAAAATGCTACTGTTTAAAGAGGTCTCCCTGCCCAAGGGGAATCTTTGGGTTGTGCCCCAAATGGCATAGTCTGCTCTGTGCTACTCAATGCCCTTTCTGCTCTAGCTAAGGATACGTGCTAGCAGCAGGAGGGCAAACACTGCGCCTGCAGCTGCCCTAAATTACACTAGGGGAAGATTTGCAGGATGGGGAAGAACAGTAAGAGGGTTCAGAGCTCTTGTCCCCACAGTCCACTCAGAACTGAAGCCCACAGGTGTGCTGATACAGAGCTCAGGTGGGGGGAAGATGCAGAGGTGGCTCTGAACTACCTTTCCTGTTCTCCCGGTTCTGGAACTGATCAGAGGTCCTCCGGTGCAACACAGAGCATGAGATGCCAGGCAGTGGATGAACATGCTCTAGAGAATCTTCTCTCAGTATGTCATAATCCTGAGGGCCGTGCTGATTTGTGACAACCTCATTTGCCAAATACACCTGAATAGGATTAGTTGTGTGAGTAACTGTTCACCAACCCAGGAAAGAGTTAAAGATTTGTCCCAGGGATGTATGATACCAATTATTTATGTGCCCTGCTGCATGGTTATTGCACTGAAAAGTCTGGTTGTTAGACAAGGAAGAGAGCAGAAGCAGAGGACTACTTGTTAGTGTTTTAATCCAACTGGTTCTAATCAGATTGCTTTTGGCTGTTGGCCATGTGACATCACAGGTAGACCTGCCAGTCATCATGCAGCAGGCTAGGAGCAGTCTTGTTGCCAGGCAGCCCATCGCTACCAAAATCCTCATCCAGACAAGAGAAATGTAATTGCTCATTGCCCTCCGGACAGGCTACACATAAAAGTACTGGCTGTGTGAGTAAGCAGAAGATCTGACTTGAGGCTGAGGTGATAAATAGCCTCCTACCTGGGTTTCCTGCTCGCAAATGCTGCTGAACAGCAAATAAGCCTTCCCACACAACTACTTTGCTAAATCTGTCTTTTGGCTCTGCTTAGCCCCATCCTCCATTTCCGGCCAACTCCTCCACGCAGCACATAGAGAGGACACCGCACTGGCTCCCAGGTGATTTCCAGGTCCAGTTCTTTGTCCTTGTCCTCATCTTCAAAATCCTGAATGGGATAGAGCTCAGTCATCCCAGGGATCACCTGTTTACACTCTCCACCATGCTTGCTGTGCTCTATAGGGATGCTTTGACTGCCAGTATCCCGGTTTTAACTTGTGATGGTTGAGAGCAGAGCATCTTCGTAAAACCCTCATGATTATAGAACAAATTTCTACACGTGCTCAGGCTGAACCTGAATCTCATAGCCTTCAGAGTGTGCTGCAAGGTGTACCCGTGTGCTCTCCTACACAGCTGTCATAAGGCACCCGACACAAAAGGAATTAGCCCTTCACTTCCAATCCCATCCATGAGAGAAATCAGCTTGGAAGAAGAGTCATTTAATAATGTAAGATGCACACACAGGACCACAGGAATTGCTGTACTGTATCAGACCGATGGTCCAGTACTCAGTATCTTTGAGAGTGGATAACTGCCACACTCATCTTAGTGGGGTGTTAATTCCGAGACCCATTGCTTGGGGTGCCTTGCTAACATGACCCCAGCAGAGGACTTTTCAGCAAGAACACAATGTACTGTAGAAGAATGTAATGGGCATGGCTGAACCCCACTGTTGACACCTCTACTTCTCCAGGCAGGAGAAAGTCACCCCTGTTGCCTTTTTGTTGGGGAGTAAGTGAGCCCATTGGTTTTGTCCCTGCCTCTCTGGGAGGGGAGAGGAGTCCCCTGCCACTGCCACTCCAAGCGGTGTGTGATCCCTGTATCATGGTGTGCCTAAAGCCCCAGATTGCCTTCAACCAGCTTTGGCTCCCAGGAATCTGATAAAAACAGACAAGCGTCCCTCACTGCTCATGACACACGATCCATCAGCAAAGAGACAAGAATTCCACTGGGATTTAATCGTTGAAAACCAGGTGATTCCTACTGTGCATTTCAGTGATAGCTGCTGGCAGAACTGCTACTGAGCAGCTCAGAAATACTCACCAGCCTAGGAAAGTAACAGCACATACGTGTCTTGCACTTTCCACTTCGCAGCTGTGATAACCAGGAGGATCCTAGCTGGGGCCACGTGTGCTCTGAAAGTCACATTATGTTAATATATTAATGTCATGTAAATGTTTCCTGAGTAAACTATACTCAAATGTAAATTTGTTGGCTCTGAACTTACTTTATTCTATCAGAACAGGGTATTTGATTTCGGCACAAAGCAAATTAACATTTTCATATCTCATTACAATGTGCCAACATAAGACTAAGGTAACAAAGCAGATCTGAGGACTTCCATTATTTCAGGCTTAGACGTTTCTCACTGCAGACTGGAGAAGTAACATATTTGTTGACACATTTAGGTCTCATACAAAGCCCATTGCAATCAGTGGGAGTCTTTGCTTTGACTTCAGTGGACTTAGATCAGGCCCGTAGGCCATACTTTTGTGGATCTAGATTAGATCTAGGATTAAGAGCAGAGATTTGACTCCAATTCTATTTTCTAAGTTGAACTTAATCATAGATTCATAGAATTCCCAGATGGAAGAGACCCACTGGTGCTTGAGAGACAAGATGGGTGGAGTAATATATTTTATTGGACCAACTTCTGTTGGTGAGAGAGACAAGCTTTCAAGCTACATGGAGCTCTTTTTCAGGTCTGCTATGATCACTGCTGCTTATTCATTGAATTGGCTCTCTGCCATTACAGGATTGTTCCCTACAGTATAATATGTCTCTAGTGCTTTACCTTAATTGTTCACTAAAATCTCAGAGATGCAGTAATTGATAGGGTCTATTAAATATAAACTGCTTATTTCTAATCAACGGGAAAAAAAGAAACTTCAGTCAGGTGAGCAATTAGCCAGCTCTTATTTATAACTAATCTGCTAACTGCTAAATATCATGGGCTCTATTCACAAATATTTAGTTTATGCATGCACAACTTTATTGCTGTATGATTCTATTACGGATGTAGCAGGGTGTGTTGGTTGCATGATAGTCGTACAGCACCTTTCACTGAATATCACAGTTACTGGCAAAGAAAATATCCAATTTTCACCATATAAAGGACCTGTGTGAAAGGAGAGCTGAGAAGAGGAATGAAATATCAATATTTTTGATGGTTATGGATGCCTACAAGAAATCAGCCAACTTTTTCTTTCATATGTGTCACAAGTCGGTATTTAGATCAGGGGTTCCCAAACTGTGTTACACAGATGGTATGCGGGATAAATTGTGAAATGGTGGATTTTATTTATTATTTTATTTAGTGCATTTTCATAATAGGCTACCCAGACAAAGCTTTAAAACTCTGTGGAAATTTGTTATATGAAATACAGTAGTAAATTGGCTTCAACATGTACCAATGAGAACACAGATACACAGAGGTGCTGATATACAGAGCCCTCACCTCCAATCACGGTACAGTGCAGGGTCAGTTGCCCAGCAACTGTCTAGTCTAACTGAGCTCAGAATTTAATCAGAGTTTTTTGTGGGGGTTTTTGTTTGTATACATCGCACTATAACTATATCTGTATGTAACAGTGAAATATGGACAGATGGCTAAAGCCAGGTAGTGTTAAGAAGAACACACAAAGTATCTGTGATAAGACGGGTGTGGGTACACGGGCAGCTGGTATATCTGGAAGGGGGTATGCAATAAGAAAAGTTTGGGAACCTCTAGTCTAAGGAGCCAATTACCCCATCAGCCCCAGACTGATAAAGAGGCAGCAAGGAAGCTCCAGGGAAGAGAGAAAGGTAGGAGTATGCAGGCAGCTGGTAGATCTGGAAGGGAGTACAAACGCAGCTGGTAGATCTGGAAGGGGGGACACAGGCAGCTGGTAGATCTGGAAGGCAGCATGCAATAAGAAAAGTTTGGGAACTTCTGATATAGATTGATGCAGCAGTTAGATGACTGAACATTGAGAGTAACAAGTTGTTGCAGTCCACCCTCCAGTCTTCTAACTGTACGCTCCTCCACTACCTGTCTGAAAGTCTGCATTGTGGCAGCAACTACAACTGTTCCAGTCAGCAGCCTGATAAGTCTAGTCCAGGATCTGCATCCCAGGTTGCAAACAGGTGGATGTAAGTTAGGGCTTCTGAAATTCATCAGCATGCTTGTCTCTCTGTCCCAGAGTTGCTGCCACTCTCCAAGGACACAGCTAACAGCCCTGATATGCCTCTATTTATCGCAGCACTGGTGGGAAGTCATGAAAGTCACTGCAAAAGAATGTCACAACATCAGTCGTAGCAAGTCAGCAGGCACTGCAGGTATAGAATCATAGAATCGTAGCACTGGAAGGGACCTCAAAAGGTCATCTAGTCCAGTCCCCTGCACTCATGGCAGGACTAAGCATTACTTAGACCAGTGCTTCTCAAAGTCGGGCCACCGCTTGTTCAGGGAAAGCCCCTGGCGGTCCAGGCCGGTTTGTTTACCTGCCGTGTCTGCAGGTTCAGCCGATCATGGCTCCCACTGGCTGCGGTCCACCGCTCCAGGCCAATGTGGGTGGCGGGAAGTGGCGGCCAGCACATCCCTCTTCCCATGCCGCTTCCCGCAGCCCCCATTGGCCTGGAGCAGCGAACCGCGGCCAATGGGAGCCACAATCGGCTGAACCTGCAGATACAGCAGGTAAACAAACCAGCCCGGACTGCCAGAGGCTTTCCCTGAACAAGCAGTGGCCCGACTTTGAGAAGCACTGGTCTAGACCGTCCCTGACAGGTGTTTGTCTAACTTGCGCTTAAAAATCTCCAATGATGGAGAATCCACAACCTCCCTAAGTAATTTATTCCAGTGCTTAACCACCCTGACAGTTAGGAAGTTTTTGCTAATGTCCAACCTAAACCTCCCTTGTTGCAATTTAAGCCCATTGCTTTTTGTCTTATCCTCAGAGTTTGTAACAATCTTTATATACTTTAAAACTGTTATCGTGTCCCCCTCTGAGTCAACTCTTCTCCATGTGTTTTCTTCTAGAGGCAAGCAGAAGGGAGTGGGTGCTGCTTATTTGCACCTGTTAGAATTACTGTCAGCCTTGGATGCAGAAGGTTGTTTTCATCCATCATAGCTCTCCTTGCAGTTTTAAGGGTAATGGCATCTCACCAAAGTTTTGAGGGAACTAGGTGAGCCAGTGCATACATTAGATGTTAATGTGTGGCTAAGGCAACCGCTAATGAAACAGGTAGCCATGTTCAGCTGTGAATCAACTATGCCACCTCCTGTTCCAAACTGTTGCACAATATTCTGCTGGAGCGAATACCAGCACTAGTACTGAGGTTTGTAAAATATCTGTTTCTACTCCTCAGGAGATTTCTGCTAGCTTCTGGATCAAAGCAGTGCAGGAGATAATCTTTTTTCCTTAAAAGTCTTCTAAGTGGAACTTCAGAAAAGCTTTGCAAAACTTCATGGCAATTTTATATCAAACTGCTGTTAATTTTCTCCCCCCAAAATTTCAACTTTAAAAAAAATCTGTTAGGGTTTTTTTAAGTGTGAATTTCTTACCAGTTTTATTTATATTTTTTGATCAGATCAAGTCTTTTTTTTACATGAGTTATCCAGAGGAAAACCAAGCAGAACAGTATTTTAACATCAGTCCAAGCAGGAAAAAAAATAAAGTACAATAATTAATCTTGTATAATATTTTTCATACAAACTGGATCTCATAACACATTGCAGAGCTAAACAACACATCAATGAACAGAAAATAATAGCTGAGGGGGAGAGAGATTAACAGGTACAGGCAAAGGAGAAAAGATGTCTTCAGCTGAGATTGCAAGAGTTAATGGTCTTAGAAATAGAGGAAGAGTGCTCCAGAAAGGTCAGAAGCTACAGTAGAAGGCTTCATACTCTCACCCTAACAAGTTCTAACTGTAACAGCAGTGAGGGTGTGTGACTGGACAGAGCAGGCCAGAAGTGGAAGAATGGAGGGAAGAGAAAAGGGACTATAGAAAAACAAGATGTGTTTGGTAGAGTGGTCTATGGAAGGCAAGCCAGGTAGTCGAGAACTGACTCTGTAGCTGAATGAGAAGAAAGGAATGCTCTTTGAGAACCTGGGAAATGCAGTTATTCTTTGCACACCACTCTTCACACCTGCTCTTCTGCAATAACTGTTGTTCTGGCTAATGAAGACAAATGTTGTTTTCCGACAAGTCTGACCTAACCTTCCTCTTTCATCATCTTATATTCGTCAGGCTAAGTTCCACAAATACAGCAAGATGAAAGATGTTTCAAAGGGCATCTCAAAGATGAAGGCAAAGGAGCAATCCACTCCTCCCTCCCACACCCAAATAATGTAGGGTTTTTTGCTACACCTCTTTAAGGTGGGGGAATGGAGAGACAAACCTATGTAATTTTCTCAAGCCTAGAAATTTCAGCCTTTTGAAAGGGAATGCACAGCAAGAGTTTAAAGGCTGACCTTTCTTAAAAGGAGGAAGCCCCACTGTGGGAACCACCTGATTCATATAATCTTATAATTTTATCTCAAGAAAGTGGTGGTAAAAAGTTCCATTTTTGCACCAAACACAGCATTTTCAGATAATTCCGCAACCATCTCCACAAGCGGCAACTCCTCCTATATCAGATTTATATTTAAATACATATCCTGCAGCTCCCACGAAAAGCCCAGCCAGGTTCAGTGGATAAGGTCTGCTATTATAGCAGTGGAATTCATGTAATTACAGTTAATTTTATGTCAGGGTTTCTATTAAGTGCCCCTTAATAAGTTGGCTGCAAAAGAAAATGTATCTCAGGCTAAACTTACATGCAACTTTTTTTTTTATTGCAAATGTGAAAAAAATCATCGATCAATTTGTTTTGCTTTAAAAGTAAACAAACAAACAACACCTTTAATAATGGCTGGAAACAAGAGAACTAACAATCACGCTTTTGCATATTAAGATGCAAATATCTAAGACATTTAATAACACATGAGAGCAGGATGGTGATCTGGAATATTCTTAGAAGTGCAAACCCATTAGATACAGCCTTCCCTTTTCAAAGCCTGAAATTGATAAACTGGAGCAAATTACATACTGTCCCTTTTATCTCTTGTGAATTTTTCCTCTTTCCTTCAGAGGTGATGTTTGGCAGCCAAATTACCTTCTTCTGAAATGAAGTCTTCTTGTCTTTTTTTGCCATATAATGAGAAAATGCTTAAAGTGGCTGAAAAAAGTGTCCGTGGAGGGGTCCTAGCATAACCTGGGAGCAGCAACTTTGGCAAGTCAGTGTCAGAACTGCGTGTCTCAGCTACCCCGCTTGATTATTATTTTATTTTATTTTATTTTTCCCCACTTTAAACACTGAAAGACGTGTTTCTTGCTGCATGTATGCAATGCAGGCTGAGTGGTGCAACATAATACAACGTTATATGTCATCAACTCCAATGGTGCCATAGAGAAATGTCTCTCTCTTTAAATAGAATTTAGCCTTAACTTATTCGGGCAATAGCATATTGTATATAAAAGACTTATATACTATTTCCATGGAAGTCAACAGGCCATTGTCATGTCAGCTGATGTCATCAGTTCTAAGAATTGTATCAGGGCATGCCAATCACTCTAAATAGCATGTAGTTAAGACCTTACCTTATTGGATCAATAGCAGACAAAATCACAGGCATATGCAGCATCAGCAACACCAGTTAAGACAGAGCTAACCCATCTCATTTCCCCACTAGACTCCCATATGCCCAGTCGCTAAAGGCTGTCACGGTGATAGAAAAATGTAAAAGGGAGAATAATTAGTATAGATTAATATAATGAAGTCATTGAAAAGAAAATCATATAGCCACTCCTCTAGCCCCCACAACAACGCATCGTGTGCATTTGACAAAAGAAAACCAAAGCTGAATACAGATGAGCACAAAGTAAATATAATAATGAGAAGAGAGAGAATGGAGCTGGGTAAGTGGCACAGCTGCTGACTGGTGAGCTGCATTGTCTCTTAGGCTACCTTCTAAGGTAAAAAAAAATGGTCACGTTCTGTGTGCTTTATCAAGAGAGATAACAGATGGCTTGCTTCTTGCTCCTGAATACTGTAATTTGCTTGGTGAAAGGATGAGTGCAGTCATATTTTCACCTCTTCCTATAGATTGTTTCAGAGACAGCTGTTGCATGTCCTAAGGCAGGCAGATGGATCTCTTTGTTGGAGCCACTGGTGGATTGTCAATCAGTTTCGGGTTCTGGGGTCATAAAGAATGGGAGCGAGGGATGTGCATTTTGAGCTGACAGCAGTGGTGGAAGTATCCACTGCTTTTTTTCATCTCAAATGTTCTGATCTCGCTGAACAGATCTGTGAGACTTGCCTGCTGCCCCCTCTTCATCCATATGCAGTGTCATGTGCCTCTCACATGCATGGACACATGGTGTGCTATCATCAGATGGTAGATTCAAGCAGAAGTGCTAAAATGGTTTCTCTTTCTGGCCCAGAGGATCGAGGGCTAGATGCTGAGCTGGTGTGAATCAGTGGAGCTCCTCTGAAGTCGCCGAGCTACATTGCTCTGCAGCAGCTGAGGATTTGGCTTGGAGTTCTTAAACTTTCTTTTGCATGTCACACACATGGCATCACTGTGCCAGCCTCTTTCTGCTGTAGCTTCATATCAGTGTGGCTGAGATAACATCAAATATGCAGCACAGAGTCTAGTTAGAGCTCCCCAAAACATTTTAATTTAGAGCCAGGATCCTGCGTAAAAGGCAAAGGAAATTGCCTGTGCTTTAGAAAAGCTTTGGACGAGAAGGCTGTTCACAGACCCTGATGTAGAACTGGTTGGAAAATGCCCGTTATTTTTGCAGGACACTTTTTTAAATTAATTTTTTCTAGACTTCCAATTAAAAGAAATCAGTTTTCAAACATTCCTTTTCAATAAAAACATCTTTTTTTTTAAATCAAACCCCAAAATGTTAGTTGAAAAGTGAATTTTGGTTTTCCTTTTCCGGTTTGAAAAAAAAATGGAATTTTCCCCCCTAATGTCCATTTGCAGCATAATTGTTCATTTGAGGAGAAAAAGGAGGGGGGACACACCTGTTTAGAAGAAAAAATTGGAACCTGTTCTACCCTCACCTCATTACAAGCCAAGGTGGTAGAGACCATTCCCATATGGGAAGTTGTTACTAATCCCCTATGCATTAACGTAGTGTGTGATTGCTGCATTTTAACAAGATGGTGGCTCTGTCTGCTAAATTGGGTGAGTTAAATTAAACCAAGGATCTAATGGGCAGAAACCAGGGAGAATACACTTGAAAGTTGGTTGGAGGTGGCCTAGATCAGTGGTGGACAACCTGCGGCCTACAGGCCGCAAGAGGCCTGTCAGGGTAATCCGCTGGTGGACTGCCAGACGGTTTCTTTTCATTTGCACGGTTGCCTGCAGTTCCCAGTGGCCATGGTTCGCCATTCCCAGCCAATGCGAGCTGTGAGAAGTGTCAGCCAGCACGTCCCTGCGGCCCGGGCTGCAAGTTGCCCACCACTGGCCTAGATCAATACCCAGAATTAGAACTGTTCAGAACCTTTGCTGGGTTGAGATTCTGAATCTTAAACTGGTTAGGCTTGGATTCAGGTCAGATCCAGAACTGCGAGGGGTGAGGTGGGGGGTTGCTGCTCAGGATTTGATGGAAAGCTTATACAATCTGAGATCAATATAACACGAGCACCATTTGTAGGATTTCAGACCCCTTAAAAGACCACTGCAACCACAGAGCGGCTGCCATTTTCTCAACACTCTATGCTTGATGCAGTGGAATCCGTTGGTGAGGACAAGTATTTGGGTGACTTGTTCAGTGCCTTTGAAAGAGGAAGGGAGGAAAGAGAGGAATATGCTGGCAGATAGGCTACCTCTATGTGCATCTTAGGGAACACACTGAGGAGAGGAGCTCACACTACGTTTCTGGAGGTGCTTCATGTGTCCTCCCAGCACAGGTCCTGGTCGGCTTAGTTTTGTGGAAGGCTGGTAGGACCATGGTCGTGTGTTTACACCACCCATCTGAGTCCTGCTAGGGTCATGTGTCTAGATGGTTCTAAAATTCACCAGTACCTTGAGCTCAGGTGGGGAAAAAGTGAGGGAAGGGCTCACAACTCCCTCCCCCTAACTTCTGTTCACCTGCATAGGGGCAGCCAGAACACTATCAAAAAGGCTGTAACTATATGAAATTTCCCACCAGTACAATTATCCCAGTGGGATTAATGTTGGGAGCACTGCTATTGATAAGGAATAATTTTTGCAGCATCATCAAATCCTGCAAAATGGTGATAAAATCCTATCTATGCTTATGTTCCGACCTTTGCTACCTCCACTGGAGTTGCACCAGGAGTAACACAGTGGTAGGAGGCATCACTGAAATTTCAGTGATGGACATGGCTAGTATGGACATGACTTTGATGATGGATTCTCCCATTGATTTAATGGATGAGAGTTCACCTAGTATTGACTTAAATTCTGGATTTATTTGTTTTTATGGCATCTCAGATGGGAAGTGAGTCCAATCCTGGATTTGCAAATGTAGTTCCATGTCTTTCAAGTATAATTGTTGCTGAGGGTTTGAACCATTGGCCTTATGCCATGCTCTCTTCTCCTGCAAAGACCTCACATGCCGCGCCTCAAAAGCAGACATGGCCTCATGGCACAGACCTCTCCACCTGGGTCTGTCGAGGGCAGCACGTTCCCAGGTTCTAATGTCTATCTTGCATGTTTTCAGGTTGGCCTTCCAGGGGTCTGTGTATCTGAGGATGGTTTGACCCTTAGAAAGGGTTCCTGGGATCAGCTGGCTGTAGAACACTATTTTCAGTATATGGGAAACTTCCATACACACCATGGGTCCGACCTAGCGAAGTTGGGCCCTTATGAGCATACTCTCGATACCAGGAATTTGACACCTCTCAAGGACTTCAGTGTTAGGGATCCTGTCCAGCCACGTGATGTTGCAGATGATCGTAGGCAGCAAAGTTGGAAGCTCTACAGCTGTTTTATATGACATTGGTAGAGCATCCACATCTCACAGCCGTAGAGGAGTGAGGTGAGTACAACAGCACAGTAGATCTTTATCTTAGTTCTGAGGGAGACTCCATGCTCCCTCCAGATCCTGTGGGCGAGCCTGCCAAATGCCAAGATGGCCTTTGCCAGATGCTGACTGGTCTCATCATCTAATATGGCAGTGCTTGGAAATATGCTACTTAAAAGGGGCAACAGATTTTTCACTCCTGACATAAGCCTTAATTCAGGAAAGGATCCCTATTTAGACTAGGACTTAACAACGTGCTTAACTACTGTCTGGAATACAGATGCACTTAAGCTTGCGCTTAATTGCTTCTCTGAATTGGTGCCATGCCGTTGAAGTAAAGAGTTGTTATTTTTTAATCTATGTGCTCCCAGAGCAATGGATGGGTGCATTTTGAAAAATTCCGATGCATGAAGGGAGTTAATTAATTTAATAATTAAATATTCATTATCGTGAATTCATTAACTTTGAGAGCAATCATATCTATCTGAAACCACCTTAAAAAGAAAACCTGATTCTCTAGAGGGAAAAAAAAGGTAAATTATGCTTTTGTTAATCGATTTTTCCATATTGTCTCAAGCTTGGCTAAATTACAGTAAGAGAGTAAGACCAAGAGTAAATGTGACTTGTGGTTTATTTTATTAGTGCACAAAGATTATCCTGTTAAGAGGAGAATATTTGCAGAGGAAAATGTATCCTGTTAATTTATCTTTGTACATAAAATATTACAGCTGTTTAGATCTTATATTAATATATCAGCCATAATATACAAGAGGCTCATGTTATGCTTTTAACTATATCATTGTTTGATCCTAGACCCTTTTCTTATACATTTTTGTGACACCTTTATTTCAATTATAAAATAGATTTTTTTTAAAAATCTGGCTTCTTTTCCTTTTAAGAAATGTACATTGATTCCATAATTTCCAGTGTCACTCACATGATGTTAATCTATATACTCTAGGGGTGAAATATTATTAGCCTCATTGAAGTTAATGGGAGTTTTGCAACATTTGCTTAATTATAGCATATTGGATTTCAAGGGAGATCCAGGTGGACTGTGTATTGGACTTTAAGGGAGACTATGGTAATTTAACACACATAAAACCATATTTAGTGAGACATGGTGGGTGAGGTAATATCCTTTATTGGCTCAACTTGTCTCTTTCACTAACAGAAGTTGGTTCAATAAAAGATATTACCTCACCCTCCTTGTCTCTCTAATGTTCTGGGACCAACATGGCTACAACAAAACTGCAAACGGTATTTCGTAATGGTTAAGGTTTCATCAGGACACATCCCTTCCACAACCATAAACTTAAAAGCCTGGAAATAAGAAGTTATGGGGAAAGTTTTCAATATTCTTTAATGCACTCCCACACTCCATAAGGGTTTCACTTTCATCTCCAACAGATACGTACCCCAGCTTCATCAAACATGCCTGCAAAAGCAAAACCTTAATGGCGACCTCACATGTATCAACAGATCAGCACATCTGACTATCGCACATTCTGAGTATTTGGAAAGTTAATCTGCCTTAGTGTTGCACAAGTCACTCTTAAGGTTTTGCATTAGAGTGCAAGTTAAAGTTTGGCTTCCCATTGCTTTTTGGTATCTGAGGTAAAAGTGCAAGCCTGATGGAGCGTCAGAGTGTTACTGACAGCATTGTAGGCAGTATGAATATATATACAGATCTTGCAAAGAGAGTAGCCTTAATTCAAACAAAGGTCCAGATTCTTTCCCATGCCAAGATCTGCTTGCTGCAGAGGGTAAAGAGCTGTCAGAGAGTTGCAAAAACTCTTGAGATTTTCAAGCTGCCCTGGTGCTATACCTGAGTATATTAGAGCAGTTGTCAGTAGCCCATAAAACCCCATACTGCACTTAAAAGTTGGCAGAATGTAGATGAGCCCCACCCCTGACAAGCTTTCTATACTAGGAGAATTCTCAGGTGGCCATCTAGGGACCATTTCTCCCAACTTTGCACCACCTAAGCAACACAAAATGGCCAGAAGAGAATCTGACCCCATTACATTTATGGAAATAAATTTATAAAACATAAATAAAGTCTCCCCCCCACACACACAAACGTTCTAGCTGTAAGCAACAATTTTTATCTCGAGAGCTGGAATAAATCCAATTTACTCTAACTGAACTTTTGCCGATTTGGAATGTTCTGAGTCATTACTTTAAAAGCACTCCACTGTCCATTTGTGCACAAATGCACTTGAGTTGGTTTTAATTAAAAACAACTTTAATAACTGGCTTCTGCTGTTGAAAAATAATTGGTTTTTCAGCAAGACCTTTATGTCTGAAACTTGCTTTTTTATTAAAATAATTAGCCCAATCCTGCACTTATTTTAGCCCAATCCTGCAAACTCTTTTAGGGCCCAATCCTGAAAATATTACTCAAGTGAGTAATCCCATTGTTTTAAATGGGATTAAACTGCGGGAAGGACTACTGGGTTGAAATTTGGGTCAGTTCCTACTTTCTCAGATTACTCATCCCTGATGTTTTCTAATTGATTAGAGAACCATCCATTCTAGGGGCTGGGTGGTGCAATCAATGGTACAATAGTCTTTTTACATGTAGATAGCACCATTAAAAGTTTACCCGATGGCAGCATCAAATTGGCACATTAAGCAGCAGTAGAACATATCAGCACCTCCCAAGACTGCTTTCTTTTTCAGGAACTCCACTTTCATATTTTTTTTAACTACTGTATATTTCTAGTAGTGATGGCTGTGGAGAGAACACCGACCATGTCAAGGGAGGGTAACTGATACAGTAAAGTCTGCCTGAATGTGCGGAACCTGGAACGATAATTCTGTGAATGTGAACTGGCTCATTTATATCACTGGGCATTAACTCAATGCCCGTGATGACACTTTAAAATGATATTGAGAAGAAAACTCTTATCTTCTCCTTGATTGGTGTGGGGGGGTGGAATAAGCTTAAGGGGCCCAGTGGGGCATATGAGCCCATGAAGGGGAGCTGAATTCATGGATGCTTCAATTCCCATTAGGGAGAGTTGAGCCTCATGAGCACGCAGGATTGTATCCGGTATTCTACACTAGCTATTGACCACGGCATCTCATTTTGGTGCCTCAAGTAGGTGGGGCTGATTTTGTGGGAGAAGCTTGGGAAAGTATATTTTTGACCTCTGCCCAAGACATAAGTGGCAATGAGTTTTCCCCAAGGTTATTACTTGCTCGTTCATGTCACGGCTGTTGGTGTCTGCTGGCAAGAAGCTCAGGACCTGAATAACATGGGGCTCGGAGTCTGAGCCGGAGGGGCATTGGCAGAGCTGTATGTGAAGCCAGCGTCCTTTGTCATGAGCAACAAAATCAGTCACAGGACCAAAGAAGGAAAATGAGAGGCATTTAGAAGAGCCAAAGGAGGAACAAGTGCTGTGATCTGCATCAATTTCTATCACAGATCTTGCACAGCTCATTAAACTTTCCAGTTCCCAGGACACTTGCTGCTTCTCCATGCCTGGGAGCCTTTCCTAGAGCAACGTGCCCAACTCTGCAGTTGGTTTTGCGAGTTTACAACCTGACTTCTTGCCAAGAACCATTTTCTTCTTCCTGTATCTGCTACTGCAAACTACATAGGGGGGAAATGGTAGCGGGAGATTGACGGTGTGAGGGCTGTGAACCAGATCATTTCCTAGAGCTCCATGTACAGAGTGGGGGCCTTCCCTCCCAGGACTGGGATAATTGCAGGAGGTGAAAGCAGGGGTGGTACAGACCTTGTGGAGTGCACATAATTTCCCAAGCCCATGGAGCCATACAGGGTAGGATAATACAGCCTGAGGCTGTGTTCAGTGTTCCTCAGCTCTCTTCATGGTAGGAAATTCCCCTTTAACAGGGTTCCTGACGGTTAGGAGAAGGCTTGATAAAACAGCTCCATTGCAACTGGCGGGGGAGGGCAAGGGAGAGGGAGAAGTGGAGATGGGAAGTTTCCTGGGCATTCCTTAGGATTCCTGGGTGTGGAGATGAAACTGCAGCTTGTTTGGCAGGAGGGAGTAGATACAGAGCCCTGCCCAAAAGGAATGATACAGGGTTCCATACAGATGGAATGAAGGTCTGCAAAGGCAACTCTGTGGAGTCTCCCTCCCCTCCGTGCCCTTCTTGGGATTGCATCATGGAAGCGGGCAGCCTGGTACTGTGTAGGGAGTTGGGATTCTGAATTTGGACCAACATTCACGTTAAATGTGGTTACTTAAAACTCCACCTATGAAATCAGAGCAATTTTATTTAACAGCAGATTCCTCTTGAGTTGGCAGCATGTATGTCTCCATGCTTGGCAGATGAAGTATTTACCCCCTTCCCAGTGGAAATGGCCCTGTTATTTTCAAGATCATTGGCTTGGTTGTGATCTCACTGACTCTGCTGTGAAGCTGGAGTGACTCCAGAGTCACAACAGGATAAGTCAAATCAGAATCTGTCCTTCTGTCTGTAAAACTCCATGGATAGGGATGATTCTCTTAGTCCTGACAGTGGTTATCTGACTTGTACCATTGTCCATTTCCTACAGGTGTGACCCGATCCAAAGCTTATAGTATTTGTGACAATTATCCTAGGAGTCTTAAATCATCCATATTTTCACTCTCTCCTTCCCCTAGCGTAAAGCACTTGCTTTTTGCTGCCATGCATGCTACATACTTTTTCATCTTGTAAAAAGTAGAATTCCCATGGGCTGCCTTGTCCTCCTTTAAATCTGTACCAGGGTAGAGACGACTTATTGTTCTTCTGTTCTCAAAGAAAGTTGCAGCTCTTAATGGAGTGAGCCGGGTGAAGATTTCAGATGGCTCTGCCAGGAGATGTTTAATAACACTGTCATTCCCAAAGAAATCATGCAGCGGTAAGCTCTGACAAGGTGCAAAACATGGGACAGGTGTGAATTTACCATCTGCACTGCTCTTATAACATTAGTGACAATGTCAATACTAATTAAACCAGGGGACAGACCTTGGGAGAGAAGTCAGTGTTTCTCCTTGAAGCTATATAGTTGCTGTGCGATATTATAGGCAGAGTTTGGCTGGACCAAGAGGCTATGTCAGTTCTTGCCTTTCCATAATACACTTTTTATAGCTAGTGCCTTCAAAAGTTTAGGAAAGATATGTGCATCTTTGGATATACATATGCACATAACTGAAGATCCTCCTAGGAAAGGAGAAACTGACCTTGCTCATCACAACAATGGCAACTAGTGATGCTGTGAAGAAGCAGAAACTGCTAATTCGCTCTTTCCATCCTAGTATTCAGGAGCTAATTTGTGGCTGTTGTTAGGGCTGGAGGCTGGGAGTCAAGACATTTGCTTCCCACCTCTTTCTTGAAGCTCTAAAAAGACAGCATAATACACAGTAAAAAATCCTTATGGACAATTAATCTGCCAGTCCCATTTCTTTCTGAGTCTGCTGCTTTTGGTCAAAATTCTGTCTCCATCCAACGGGGCCTGGATAGCCATATTTGAAACGGTTCTCCTGCCTGGGAGCAGAAGCGGCCATGGAGGCAGACCCCCTGCCCCTTCTTATATCACTACAGCTATGGATTCCCATCGGCAAACTCCTTTGTCCCCTCCCCATAACCAGGAGGGAGAAGCGGTCACAGTAGTAGTCTGTGGCCAATGGAGGATTACATTCTGCTGCCTCCCATAAAGAATCTTGGCACAAAACTTTGCTAAGGGGCTGAAGACTGATTCTGATTAGTTGACTGTCTCCAGGTTCATCCAAATTCCAGTGGGAAATACCTTTTGGCATTCACAAAACATGATGTCAAGAAATTACAGGGTCATGTGTCAACAAAACTGGCCCACTAGTTGTAACATCTGACAAATTCTCAAAGGTGGGATCCCTAAGGGTGAGTTTCTCTCCTTGAGAATGAGGACCATAATTGCTCCCAAATAACCACACCTCACCCACAGACAGAGCAGGCAGCTAGATTTTGAAAGACTGCCAATAGCTGAGAATAGAGGTTCTTTCACAAGGACAGCAAATGATCTGGGGGAAATCCTGTTGTCACGAGTTCAGCTCATTTCTCCGTATATCAGTTCCTTGGGGAGTCATGGTGAGCTCTTTGCTAGCGGTTTGAACTCTGCTTCAAAGGACTCAGACTCCTGTAATACTGTCCAGATTTATTTCACAAGTTAAATGTTCTGCTGTATTGGAATTGGAAAAGGTTCAGAAAAGAGCAACAAAATGATTAGCGGTATGGAACAGCTTCCATGTGGGGAGAGATTAAAAAGACTGGGACTTTTCAGCTTGGAAAAGAGATGGATAAGGGGAGATATGATAGTGGTCTATAAAACCATGAATGGTGTGGAGAAAGTAAATAGGGAAGTGTTATTTACCCCTTCACATAACACAAGAACCAGGAATCAACCAATGAAATTAATAGGCAGCAGGTTTAAAACAAACAAAAGGAAGTATTTCTTCATCCAATACACAGTCAATCTGGGGAACTCCTTGCCAGAAGATGTAGTGAAGGCCAAGACTCGAACAGGGTTCAAAAAAGAACCAGATAAATTAATGGAGAATAGGTCCATCAATGGCTGTTAGTCAGGATGGGCAGGGATGGTGTCCATAGGCTCTGTTTGCGAGAAGCTGGGAATAGGCGACAGGGGATGGATCACTTGATGATTCCCCTGCTCTGTTCATTCCCTCTGGGGTACCTAGCATTGGCCACTGTCAAAAGACAGGATATTGGGGTAGATGGGTTGTTGATCTGACCCAGTATGGCCGTTCTTATGTTCTTATTCTCCTTTAAGCCTTTTGTGCCAAAATTGAAACACTAAGCCACTAAATGAACTCAAGTTTGGGAGTGAGAGAATGTCAGAGCAAGAATGAGCCTGGCAAAGGCTCTTTGGTCTCTATTCTAGCCTATGAAACACTGCAAATGCTAATGAAATCACTGGGAACCTTGTGTAGGTACCTCAAGATGTTTATTATTTGCTTTTTCTCCTGGGTTCACTTACATCCTAGCGCACTGTTTTATAGAAGTGCAGTAGCAGCAGCATTGTTAAGGTTCAAGTCAGATTTGAATTTAGAGCAGGAATAAAATCTCTGTTTTTCACTTTCAGTAGGATTAACATACTTGTGGGTCATCTGAACTCCTTATAGTATTTTCTTGAGGAAGTATTTGGTATTTTTGGTACAGGACATATTTAAATACAATCCCCATCTGCCCCTTTTCATAGTAAAGCCAAATATCCAGGCATGCGAGGTCTGAGTGCTGATACTCATCGGATCTTGCAGAGCCATGGCCTGAACCATAAAGGACTTTCATCCACTTCAGTGTGCAGCGCTCCACAGAGTTATGGGATGGGGAGAAGGCCCGTGAGCAAAGAGATTACTTTATTTATAAAGGCAGCAAAAAGTCCTGTGGCACCTTATAGGACTCTTTGCTGCTTTTACAGATCCAGACTAACACGGCTACCCCTGTGATACTTTATTGATGTAGATGGAGGACGTGTCAATGTGATTCTAAGAACCCCTTCCTCATGTAGTGTAAGTTGGCATACCCCCGCTGGCACCAGTGAAACTATGCCAATATGAAACCAGCTGAGGATCTGGCCCTGGGAACTCAAGAACAGAGAGATAAGAGCCAGATGCATGGTGGTTCCTGATTTACTGGGATTGGGGAACTGAGTAAATCTCCCTTTTTCAGGGGACAGATTCATAAACTGGCTTTAAGAAGAGATCCAGATATATGCCTCTCTGACCAGTATCGGAAGGATAAAATGTTCATTATTTCCTTTACCATGAATTTAACATATTGTATTTACTTTAATACAGGCTTCCTGGAGTGTGTGGGCTTTAATTTTAGCAGTGGCATGAAAAGTAGCAAAAGGTTCATTAGCCAGAGAGATGAATTGAGCCAATGTCTGAGTGTGTTTGATCTTCTCAATGTGCTACATGTGTCCCCATAGATTTCTGGTGAGAAAATAATGGCATAGATGGGAATTTACTTGCCTGGCTATTGTCCAAGTACGGCTCTTCCAGTTGACTTATTTTGATGATTAGTTGACTTAAGTCATCCCGCTGAATCTTGCTGTTTTTAATTCCTGCTGCCTTGCAGCTGTGAAAAAGTGAATTATTATCTGTAGTATCACACTGAGGTGGCGCAGCAAAAATGTCATTCCATGGCCTTTTGTCAGTTATTTTCTTTCCAATTATCTTTAATCCAAACACCCCCCGATAGACTTGAAAGAATAGGCTTTGCTTGTAGCCTAATTCCTTAAGGAGATGCTGCAGAAATATTCCTTGACACCATGCATTAACGATCCTCATTTGGGTGGTAATATAAACTGCCACCAAGTTAATAACAGGGCTAGATTTAGATTTGGTTCAGTGATATCTTGGAAGTGTGCACAGCCTCCAACTTGATCATAAGGTACAGAGTGTGACAATGTGTGGCCACGGATGCTCTAGAAGGCTTGTAGCTACTCAGCTACTGCAAGGTTTAGGAAAATCTGGGAGAGAAAAGTACTTTTATTTCCCTGAACACATGGAGTCTAGACTCAGTGGCCACGATTCTCCCCTACCTTGTGCTCTGTGCAGTCATTTAGGGATGCAGAGCAGGTGTAAAAGGCTATCAGATCAGCCTAGAAGTATCTCACACTTACTGTGCACTCAGCTTGCACAGGTGGAAGTGAATAGAAAAGCTATAAAACAGTAGAGAATCAGGCCTCTTTACTCTTAATCTGCAATATCATGGAACGTGAGGGGGTCAACAAGGATGTGGACCAGTTCAATCCCATGGATATAGTGTACTTAGATTTTCAGAAAGCCTTTGACAAGGTCCCTCACCAAACGCTCTTAAGCAAAATAAGCTGTCATGAGATAATCTTAACCAGTAATTGGTTAAAAGACAGGAAACAAAGGGTAGGAATAAATTATCAGTTTTCAAAATGGAGAGAGGTAAATAGTGGTGCCCCTCAGGGGTCTGTACTGGGACCAGTGCTGTTCAACACATTCATAAATGATCTGGGAAAAGGGGTAAAAAGTGAGGTGGCAAAATTTGCAGATGATACAAAACTACTCAAGACAGTTAAGACCAAAACAGTCTGTGAAGAGTTACAAAGGGATCTCACAAAACTGGGTGACAGGGCAACAAAATGGCAGATGAAATTCAATGTTAATAAATGCAAAGTAATACACACTGGAAAATATAATCCCAACTATACATAAAAATGATGGGGTCTAAATTAGCTATTACCACTCAAGTAAGAGATCTTGGAGTCATTGTGGATAGTTCTTTGAAAACATTTGCTCAATGTGCAGCGGCAGGCAAAAAAGCTAACAGAATGTTAGGAACCACTGGGAAAGGGACAGATAATAAAACAGAAAATATCATAATTCCACTATATAAATCCCTGATACACCCATATCTTGAATACTGTGGGTAGGTCTGGTTGTCCCATCTCAAAAAAAGATATATTGAAATTGGAAAAAGTACAGAAAAAAAGATTAATAAGACTGGGACTTTTGAGCTTGGAAAAGAGACGACTGAGGGGGCATATGATAGAGGTCTATAAAATCATGACGTGCTGAGAAAGTAAAGAAGAAAGTGTTATTTACTGCTTCTCATAATACAAGAACTATGGGTCACCAAATGAAATGAATAGGCAACAGGTTTAAAATAAACAAGAAGGTATTCACACAACGTACAGTCAAGCTGCCGAACTTTTTGCCAGAGAATGTTGTAATGGTCGAAAATATAACTGGGATCAAAAAAGAATTGGATAAATTCATGGAGGATAGGTCCATCAGGATATGGACCTGACTTATGAGGCTAGGCCGAGGGAACTGGGATTGTTTACTCTGTAGAAGAGAAGAATGAGGGGGGATTTGATAGCTGCTTTCAACTACCTGAAAGGGGGTTCCAAAGAGGATGGATCTAGACTGTTCTCAGTGGTAGCAGATGACAGAACAAGGAGTAATGGTCTCAAGTTGCAGTGGGGGCAGTTTAGGTTGGATATTAGGAAAAACTTTTTCACTAGGAGGGTGGTGAAGCACTGGAATGGGTTACCTAGGGAGATGGTGGAATCTCCTTCCTTAGAGGTTTTTAAGATCAGGCTTGACAAAGCCCTGGCTGCAGGGCCGGCTCCAGGCACCAGCAAAGAAAGTAGGTGCTTGGGGCGGCCAATGGAAAGGAGTGGCACATCCGGGTCTTCGGCAGCAATTCGGCGGTGGGTCCCTCAGTGCCTCTCGGAGTGAAGGACCCACCACCAAATTGCCACCGAAGAATAAAGCGGTGCGGTAGAACCGCCACCGAAGTGTCCCTTTATTTTTTGTTTCACTTCGCCACTTGGGGCGGCAAAAAAGCTGGAGCCATCAGCCCTGCCTGGCTGGGATGATTTAGTTGGGGATTGGTCCTGCTTTGAGCAGGGGGTGGGACTAGATGACCTCCTGAGGTCCCTTCCAACCCTGATATTCTATGGTTCTATGATATTAGCCAGGATGGGCAGAGAAGCAAAACCATGGTCTCAAGTGTACCTACCCTCTGTTTGCTAGAAACTGGGAATGAGCGACAGAGGATGGATTGTTTGGCCTGGCATTGGCCACTGTCGGAAGACAGGATCCTGGACTAGATGGACCATTGGTCTGACTCAGTATGGCCATTCTTATATTCTTAGATTTCCCTCTTCATCTATACAAAATATGAATCATGTCAAGGGGATAACAACTTAAGCAGAGTCCCCTGCAAAATTCAGAGCTGACTTAGTATCTGTATTTCAAACCCAGAAAAGTTCTGATTTTCTGTGCTTGACCAGTCATCTGGGTTCTTCAGCACACAGGTCTGACTCCAAACTACCACATTCAGTGAATAGGCTCTGGATCCATTTGCCATATATGCATAGTATATAAACAGTTCAACAGCAAATATTTTCTATAACAATTCACACAATTATGTTTTCATCATTTTTTCATGTTTTTGTTGAAAAATGGAAAGTCCAAAACCAGGGGTGGCTCTAGCTTTTTTGCGGCCCCAAACATGGCAGGCATGCTGCCTTCGGCGGCTTGCCTGCGGGAGGTCCCCGTTCCTGTGGATTTGGCAGCTTGCCTGCAGGAGGTCCGCCAGTCTGGCGGCTTCAGTGTACCCACTGCCGAATTGCCGCCTAATCCATGGGACTGGCTGACCTCCCGCAGGCAAGCTGCCGAAGGCTGCCTGACTGCCGCCCTCGCAGGGACCAGCAGGCTGCCCCCTGCAGCTTGCCGCCCCAGGCACGCGCTTGCTGCACTGCTGCCTGGAGCCGCCACTGTCCAAAACTAAAAAATGTGTAGCAAACCCCACACCTTCCTCATCTTGAATTTTTGGCTCTTATAATGAAAGCTTGAAAAATTCTGTGAACATTGATATTTCCTCTGCAAATCTCCATTTTGATAAAAGCTATTTTCTGTTGTTCTGTACCAGATCTCATAAGGAAATGGATAAGGATAGCTCAGGGTTTTGCAGCATAACCCATGCTTAAAGTGATCATATTTTCAAAATGAAAATAGATAAATCTGAGCACTTCCATGGAGTCTTTCTTTTAGAGTTCAAAATAGTCCTACATGACAAAAATACACTTCAACACAATGTGTGGTGGTGTCAGTACTGCCAGCTTCTGGCTCAAAAGTATCTTGTGCATATTTCTCAGCCTGGAGGATTTTCCCAGCTGCTTAGAGTTCTGAAGGTGCCTATGATGAATGCTGAAGCCGTGTCAATATATTCACTTTGAGCAAAAGGACAGCTCTGATAGTGGTCGTACAAACACTGCTCATCACATTGAATACTCATTGCACTGGGCTTTGTTTTCTTGGTAAACCCAGAGGAAATGCTACTTGGTGCAGCAATATGTGCTGAATAAACCAAAACCCCCAAAGAGTCTGATGGATGATGACAGCTGGGATATTTCAGGGGACCTAAAAGAATTTCGTGTGGCACCCAGACACTACATGTAAAACTGAGACATCCCCACTAAAACTCGGATGTATGGTTAATTTGCCTATACTGGAGTATAACGTATCTTACAAATACCACACTAATCTTATCTATTCATCTAAGGCAAAACTGGCTGGTTTTAAGGGTGACCACTGTACAGCCCAGTAGAAAAAGAGAATAAATGTTAGTGGACCAGATCCCCTGCTGGCATAAATCGGCATCTTTGACAGTAACAAAGTTTAAGTGGCAGGTAGCAGCCGTGTTAGTCTGTATCCGCAAAAAGAACAGGAGTACTTGTGGCACCTTAGAGACTAACAAATTTATTTGAGCATAAGCTTTCATGGGCTACAGCCCACTTCATCGGATGCATAGACTGGAACATACAGCAAGGAGATATGTATACATACAGAGAACATGAAAAGGTGGAAGTAGCCATACCAACTGTAAGAGGCCAATCAATTGAGATGAGCTATCATCAGCAGGAGGAAGAAAACTTTTGAAGTGATAATCGAGTTGACCCATAGAAGGTGTGAGGATACTTAATAGTTTCAATTAGTGTAATGGCCCAAACATTCCCAGTCTCTGTTCAAACCTAAGTTAATTGTATCTCTCTTTGGAGTCTGTTTTTGAAGTTTTTTTGTTGTAAAATTGCCTCCATCAAGTCTGTCACTGAGTGGTCAGAGAGGTTGAAGTGTTCTCTCACTGGTTTTTGAATGTTATGATTCCAGATGTCAGATTTGTGTCCACACTGAATCAAGCTGTAATTATAATGTGAGTTTCTCATTCGGTTTGAAACAAACATTCATTTTGAGAAAAAGAAAAAAACTAAATAGGGGGAAAAATGAGAGTGAAGAAAAGCTGCTTATTTCTTGTTATCTAACCCTCCAGGATCATATTCAAATTTTAATGAGTTGAGTAATTGGGCCCTATTTTCTATACACCAGTAAAATACCCTTCTATGCCATTAGATGGCTTCCAATTCAGAAACCTGGACCTACTCTCCTTCCCTCGTGACAGCCAGTCACGTGTGAGAAAGGTCAGTCCCGCAAAATAAATTAAATGAGCTCTAGGATAAGGACTTAACTGAGATGGATGCAAGGCTCTCCAAACAGCAAAGGTGATGAAAAGTTCAATCAAAGTAAGATGCAAAAAAAAAAAAGTGCTCATTAATATCTGTCTCACCAGGTCACACACACACCGCTCACCCATATGGTGGGACTGCGTACTTAATGATGTGATCAGAAGTGATATTAATGAGAGAGAACAATACAGCTCACTCTCGCTTCTCAGGCTCTGTTGTCTTATGCGCCCTCTTCATGCTCGTAAAGAAAAAAACCCAAAACCCATCTGCACGAAAGCATAGAGCACAATGGCCACACAGAGAAAGGAGCAACACGTTTCTATCAGGCTCCCTATGTTGATTTCATTCTATCCAGTCTCTGAGCAGCTCTTAGGGCAAGAAAACCCTGTGTTGATACCAGAGGCCCCAGTTGTGGCATGCAAGGACTGGTCAGGATTTTTTCAATGGAACTTTTGGGGGGAGAGGTTTCTCAGGTCCAGGATGGAATTTCTGGTCAAACCACAAGAAAGAAAAAGAACTGGGATGTGGGACACACAGGTTCAAATCACTGCTCCGATTCAGAATAGGGACTTAAACTTGGGTGACCTCTATCCCAAGTGGGTGCCCTAACCACCAGGCTTGTCTCTCTACTTTATTGCAAAAGGCCTTGGTTTTATCCCAGTGCAAAACAAGGGTGGAATGAAACCTTAACCATTACTTCAGGATGAGAAAACTCTTTCCCATGCAGCTCTAAAGCATTCTGCCTTGCTTTAAGCATGTGAGTAGCCAGTCACATTTAATTCAATGGGACCATTCCTGTGCTTGAAGTCAGGCTATATATTTAAGAACCTTGTTGATTTGGGGTCAGATATGGGCCCAAACAAAATCCCTGGAACTAAACAGCTCCAAACATTGGGTGTGCTCAGATTCTGATCTGAACATGCTGGCTAGGATCCCCTCTATTCCTGCATATGGGGGGCCAGATGGTTGCTTGCTTTTCTTTTCCACTGAGGGGATAAGGGAGATGAGGGTGTCCCCTTGCGGCCCAGCACAGACTACGCACACAGCAACTCTCGGTATGGAGGGGAGGGCCCCTCCCACAGGGCTGCTGGCACCACCGTTCCTTGCCCAAGGCAGGTGGGTCCAGAATGGGCAGAGCCTTAGACTCCATCCCCCAAGGCACCAGCCAGCACAGCAGAGAGAGCCTGCACAATAGAGTGATCTCAGGCTGGCATAGACCAGAAGCAGATTGCTCCCCCGTGTGGAGGAAGCGGGGAATCAAGAAATGAACTGTGACTCTGAAAGTACCTCTACACCTACAGCAGTGTGTCGGTGCAGACACTGTGTGCCCAGGTAGGATGGGTATGAATAGCAGTGTAGACAAGAAGGCACGGCTTAGACAAGTAGAGGAGAGTACCTTCAATGGCTCTCTACACGCCCACTCAATGCCTCCTGCATCTACAGTGATCCTTTTAGCGGTGTAGTGTCCTGCTGCCGCCCTGCTGCCGGAGCCTTTCTCCACCGCAGTGGAAGACTCTAGTATCAGGGAGATGCTCTGGCGGGTGGGCAGGGGAGGAAACAGGGAAACACTCTAGCAGTTCCCCACTTCTGGAGCTTTTCCACACGGGCGCCCAGCTGCCAGTGCCTTTCATTGTCACGTGTAGCTACGCACTGCAGTGCCAAGAATGGATGTGGCCTGCCTTTCGTTGTGGCACGTAGCCATACGTACCCTACACACCACCATAAGTGTAGGCAAGGTCTTGGAGCCAAGTCGTGCTATGGTCTGCTCCATTGTAACCCGGTCTCACTACACTGCAATGCCGGAGACTCTGCTCAGAGTGAACTGGAAGCTGGGAATGGGTGACAGGGGATGGATCACTTGATGATTACCTGTTCTGTTCATCCCCTCCGGGGTACTTGGTATTGGCCACTGTTGGAAGACAGGATACTGGGCTAGATGGACCTTATTCTAACCCGCTATGGTTGCTCTTATGTTCTTATGTAGATCCTCGGCAGAAGTTAATGCCAATTTACACAAGCTGAGGAACTGACCCATTGTTACTGGTAGAGACCTAATTCTATTCAAAGGGCTTCGATCTGAACTCATGTCTACCTGTTTCACTCTCAGTTCGGTGAAGTTAGGGCAGTTTTACACCAGTGAGAGCAAGATCAGAACAAGATCCAAAGAGCCCACATTGACTAAAAAGTTTGAGCCTGATTTTTTATTTAATTTCTGCCACCAGATCTATAGCTCCACTGACATCAAGGGAGTTGTGCTGGCATAAACATTTCTCTTGCATTATATCAAATGTGGGAGGAGCTGATTTTCACATGCAGACCCCTTACACTTTGTCTTGTCATTAACATATCTGCAAAGTGGGTGAAAATGCCCCCAGCACAGACTGTCATTTGCTAGGTGTACATGATAGAAGATAGCTGTGGAGAATCAGGTCCTGCAGCTTCCCTCTATGAGGGGCTTGTTTTCCATTCAGATACTAATACTGTTGTTCTTCACCTCTCCTCCTTGCACACGCATTAGCTGACCACAAAAACCTCTGCCCGAAGAACCCACTTGTTGATATGATGCTACAATAAGTGGAATAATGATATAATTATCCATCTCAAGAGCCGCCGTTTTTTCTTTGTTTCCTGTTATTTATTTCTTAAGTTCTGCTCCATTTCCTCTGACATCCTTTCTCTGCCCACAGCTTGATTAGAACAGAAGAATGTGTAATTATCTGATCACGTTTAGTTTCAACTGATTAAAAAAAAAGAGGGTGCTAGCTTAGGACAAAGGTTATTACAATGCATAATTAATTGTCCGATATCATCTTAATCAACATCTTTCTGGTTTTAGCATCTTTGCATTTATTCAGAAAGGGGAGGGGGAGTTAAAGAGAGATATTTAATCAACTATGCATGAGTCATCAGAAATGGATTTCTGTAACGGAGGCTTCAATCCGTTATTAGGGGAGTTGAAGCGAAACAACCTTCTTGTAGGGGAGGTAGATTGTGCTAGCTTGCAGGGAACGGACTTACATGTTATTGAACAAAATATTTCAGTCACATGTTCCATCTCCGTCTGCTTAATGAATTGAAGTGTCAAGAAAATGTGAAGAGGCAGCACAGGAAAGCAGAAATGTAATTTAATGCGACATGAATCATTTGCTGGCCAAATGTACAGTATTGATGGGATTCCAGATGAACAGCTGAGATTATGGCTATTGTTACAGGAAACAGCATTTAATTTGTCTAGTGATTCAGACATTTAAAGGCAGATTATTAAAAGAACCACCGCAAAGTAAACTTGTCACAATCTTCTAGAAGACATAATTGGCAAAGCAGGAAATCTAATTACTTTCAGAAACATAACTTTAAGGCATCTATGCATCTGTAATGTTCTCAAGAAAACATACCTGACATAACTTCCTAGAAAACCATGTGGAAACTGCATCTATCTGATAGAGATATATGTGACCATTATGCTTTGCCACCAGTTTACATTATTCCAATTCTGCTTTGAGGGTTTTTTTTTTCTGTATTCAATAACAGCTCTGTTCTGCTGCACCCGGAATGCCTGTAAGGGGACAACTGAATTCTGATCCACGCTGTCCATCCCTTTTTGAACTTATTGTGATTCATATAATGTGTTGCACACACCAGACATGTCTTTCTATTTATATTGTCCAGTGCTGTAGCATCTAATTACGGAACAGGTATATTTTTATCTGCACAGCTACGCCATATTGTTCCCATTCCTGTGTTCAGGATCCTATTGGATTTAATCAGAGCAGGATGAGACCCATTATGCTGCTGAACTTTATCAACCTACCTCTTTAGGTATTTCCAAAGCCTTGTCTGTCATCTCAGTTATGTAGCTAAGCACAAATCTTATCTCCTTTTTGAAGTTTATTTTCTTTCAACTTTTCTTTTACTCCACCAGTCTTTTCACCATATTCTTCTTCCTCATGTAAAACAGCCTGATGTTCAAGGCTTGAAATGCTCACACAATTATATGACTACTTTGGCACATGCCTAATGTTAATATATACACACAAGTGCCCGATGTTGAAACCAGGCATTTGAATGAGTGTTTGCAAACACCCAAGATACATGCACACAATATCAGGTGTTTTATAGACACCTAAAAAAACATATGCACTCCACTTGCTTGCATCTAATTCTGACTCGGTGGCCCGTTCTGTGTGTTATCGCAGAAGAAGTGTTGACTCGCCTCTCCTGTCGGAGTAAATGGAGCAGATTCTCAGATCTTGCTAACCTGGATTATCCATCTTTCAGCACAAAACCTAAATTCAGCAGTGATTGGTTCCATCACTGACATGTTTGCCCTATGCATTGTCATATCTTGGACAAAATTACTCCATTATTTCTGTTACAGAAATGCCTAGTGTCCTCATTGTGCTAAGGTACTGTGCAAACAATAAGAGACCATCTCTGTCCCAAACAGTCTAAACAGACAGGAGAGAGAAAGGGTGGGAGAGGGAATAGAGGTGAAGTGACTTGCCCATGGTAACACAGGTAGTCAGTGACGGAGCCAGGAATATAATCCTAGTCTTCTGGGTCATACGTTAGTGCCCCGAGCACTGGATCCTGTTGACTCACTAGATGGCACATTCTGCAGGCTTCACTATTCCTGTGTGTGTCACACTAGGTTTGAACTGGTGGTTTGATGTGACAGGAGTGATTGGTCTGTGCTCAGAGTGATTGATATTTATTTTTTTCCTGGGTTTTGGTCTTTTGCCCTGTGGCAACAGCAACTGACGGTCCCGGGTTGTTATAATAATCACAACGATGGACACAAAACGCCTGGTTGAGGCCTGCCGTGAGTGAACACTCTAACCTGCTTTCATTCATCGTCTGTTTAAAGTGAAAAGAGGAGTCTATTGGGAGGCCCGCTCAGATCCCTAGACGCTACTAACTGAGGTCTGCAGCTGTCACCGGAAATGACAGCACACACGCAGCCATGAGGGTGCAGTCAGCATCCAGCTAGCCAAACATGAGTGCCCTTCTGGAATGAATCATCCTTCCCCTTATGTGCCTCCCCCACTGGCCTGTGGGGGAGTTATGCCTGAAACACAGGGATAGAACCACAGAGACCCAAAAGGCCAGTTTCAAAGGAGAGGAAAATGGAGGGTTGTCGCTTACACATTGGTGAGTGTAACTGACATTGTAGGGCCAGAAAGGTGGAGCAAATCAACCTTCTGCATGAAGGTACGGAAAGGGCCCATTAAGATAAAGAGCCTGTTCCCTTGTAGAGAAAGTTAAAAGCAAATGAAGGCTTACCAGAGAAACATTTGCCGGCCTCTTTTAAAACATGGCTTAGAGAATACACTGAAAAGCTATAAAAGGCTCCTTGCACAGTCCCATGATACAATATTGCAGGTACAATAGCCTATCTCTTGAAGCAAACGATGGCAGTGTAATCTCATGTTTAGTGCAGGGGCCAGGATTGCTGGGTTCTGAGTCCATATCTCTCATTCACTTGTCATGTGACGCTGAGCAAATCAGCTTTGCTCTGAATCACGAAAGCACTTAAGCATGTATTTAAGTCCATTTCTGTTAAAGACAGCACTTTTGCAAGTGCATTGACTTCAGTGGGACTTAAGCATGTGCTTAATATTAAGCACATACTTAAGCACAGTCCTGGATAGGGATGTTTTCCTGAAGTGAGGCTTTAATCTTTCTCTTACCCTCACTTTACTCATCTGTGAAATAAACCATTCTTCCCTATCCAACTCAGGGGTGTCAGCAGGCTCAGTTAATTAATATTTTCAAACCACATTGGGATTCTTGGATAAAAGACACTGTAATATGGAAATACAAAGCTGTATTCTGATTTATTCTTTGGCTTTCAATTTAACTTGAAAGACTACTCTATGTTCAGATAAAAGCTGAATGGGTATAATTGTAGAGGGTCACAAAAATTCAGTATTACAAAAGAACTTACTTTGAATGATAATACTCACCTAACAAAATTTCTGGAGTCATTTAATTAACTCCTTCCCTTTAGAGAGTACCTGTAGCTTCATGTTTTCAATAAGGGATGTTTTGATTCTCAGATTAATCAAATTTAAATCTCAATAACTGAGTGTTTCTTTTAGGATACCTGGAAAAATGAAATATATGTCACCTTTGCCAACACTATTATGTAATCAAAAATTCCACAGAAAATATATATTTTTTCTCCATTTTCCTTATTTTTAATAAAGCAAACTACAAAAAATATACTTAACGTGAATGTTGATAAAGACATGCAAGCAGAAGTACAACTAATGAGGCCTAATTACTATAAACACCTACTCATGTCACTGTTCTGTACTGGCCACTGGGTTGATGTTTGCAAAATTGGAACCTTCATTTGCTAGCCACAGTCATTTTGGTTGATTCTGAACTATTGTAGTTAATGGGAATTTTGCACTGATTCTATGGTAATAGAGTTGGGCTTTTCACAAATCTTTGACTAAATACCTACTTCTGAGCGATTCTGGACAACTGCACCTTTGCCTTCAGCAGTAGTTATGGATTCTTTGCATCTTTCAGAATCATGTCCAAAATATGATGTATATCGATATAACATCTATGCTGTCTCCTTTTATCTGTTAGAAAAGCAAAGTACTTTGAACTACTGTTTATTTTTATAGCTGAAGTCAACACAGTTCCTGTTTAGGTGACAAATCTGATAAACTATCCCAGCCTGAGGTATGAGTAGAGGAGGTTTTGGAACAAACTGATAAATTAAACAGTAATAAGTCACCAGGACCAGATGCTAGTAAGCCAAGAGTTCTGAAGGAACTCAAATATGAATTTGCAGAACTACTAACTGTGGCATTTAATTTATCGCTTAACTCGGCCTCTGTACCAGATGTCTGGAGGATAGATAATGCAATGCCAATTTTTTTTTAAATGGTTCTAGAGGCGATCTTGGCAAGTACAAGGCTAGTAAGCCTAACTTCAGTGCCAGGCAAATTGGCTGAAACTATAGTAAAGAACAGAATTATCAGACTCAAAGATGAACACAACCTATTAGGGAAGAGTAAACATGGCTCTTGTAAATGGAAATCATACCTCACCAATCTATTAGAATTCTGTATGGGGGTCAACAACACGTGAACAAGGGTGATCCAGTGGATATAGCATACTCGGACTTTCAGAAAGTCTTTGACAAGGTCCTTCACCAAAGGCTGTTAAGCAAAGTAAGGAGTCATGGGATAAAGGGGAAAGTCATCTCATTGATCAGTAACTGCTTAAAAGATAGGAAACAAAGTGTAGAAATAAATGGTCAGTTTTCCTAGTGGAAAGAGGTAAACAATGGGGTCCCCCAACAATCTGGGACGTGTGCTGTTCATCACATTCATACAAGATCTGAAAAAACGGATAAGTAACAAGGTGGCAAAGTTTGCAGACAATACAAAATTACTCAAGATAATTAACTCCAAAGGTGACTGCAAAAGAGTTACAAAGGGAATTCATAAAACTGGGTGCCTGGGCAAGAAAATGGTAGATGAAATTCAGCGTTGATAAATGCAAAGTAATACACATTGGAAAACATAATCCAACTATACATATAAAATGATGGGGCCTAAATTAGCTGTTATGACTCTAGAAAGAGATTTTGGTTAATCCACATCTTGAATATTGTGTGCATTTCTGGTTTCTCCATCTCAAAAAAAGATATATTAGAATTGGAAAAAGTTAAGAGAAGGACAACAAGAATGATTAGGGCTATAGAACATCTTCCATATAAGGAGAGATTAAAAAGACTGGGACTGTTCAGTTTAGAAAAGAGATGGCTAAGAGGGATCTGACAGAGGTCTGTAAAATCATGAATGGTGTGGAGAAAGTGAATATGGAAGTATTATTTACCACTTCACATAACAGAAGAACCAGGAGTTACCAGATGAAATTAATAGGCAGCTGATTTAAAACAAACATGAAGATGTAGTTCTTCACACAATGTAAATTGAACCTGTGTTAAAAAAAGAATTAGATACGTTCATGGAGGATTGGTCCATCAATGATTATTAGCCAAGATGGTCAGGGATGCAACCCCATTCTCTGGATGTCCCTAATCATCTGATTGCCAGAAGCTGGATGACAGGAGATGGATCACTCGATAATTGACCTATTCTGTTCATTATCTCTGAAGCATCTGGCACCGGCTGCTGTGGGAATACAGGATATGGGCTAGATGGACCACTGGTCTCACTGACTATGGCACTTCTTATGTTCTCAGGGATTATGATGAAAACTTCTTTGCAAAACATTTTTATGAATGATTTCATAACATCATTTCACTGGTGCTCCTGACATTTCACATATTTTGATTGTGTCAATAATTTTGGGCAAAAATGGGCCCATTTTCACTGAAAAGGATTCATTATGACCATATAAATGTCATGAAAAGGGAGCCAATTCTGAATTTGTAATGAATTCTCATAGTGCTGACCTCTCAGTCATTTAGATTTTCACTGCAAATACATCTCTTAGGATATAGATATTCAGGCCTGTCTGCATCTATGCTTTAAGAATTTAGGTGTATTCTTATCACTTAGCTAGTTATAGAGGTATAAAAGAAAGAATCAAAATCACTGTCTGTCTGTGTAATGGCCTTCTCTTACTGTGACAGTCTGATGCCTGGTTCTTAGGCTAAGGCCTTCAGCTAAGCAGCAGAGGCCAGCCATAAACTGGGAAATGTACGGTCACATCCTCACATTCCAACCTGGTCACATTGAAATAAGGTGCTATTGGGCTGTTAGGAATACAACCTGTCCTGATATTCCTATCACCTCCAGAGAAAAGGAAGAGCCTATGAGATGTAAAAGGAAACTTAGTTTGATAGTATCCTGTCTGGCAAGAACTCACTTATCAATAGCTGGGATGTGAAATCCTCATTTCTGTACTGTTCTAGCACTGTAGTCTCCACTTCCCTGTTGTTTGTCTGTATAATCTCTGTCTGGTTCTGTGATTGTTTCTGTCTGCTGTATAATTAATTTTGTTGGGTGTAAACCAATTAAGGTGGTGGGATATAATTGGTTAAATAACCATGTTACAATATGTTAGGATTGATTAGTTAAATTTCAGTAAAATGATGGGTTAAGGTATAGCTAAGCAGAACTCAAGTTTTACTATATAGTCTGCAGTCAATCAGGAAGTAAGGGGGGAATGGGAACAGGGGATGGGAACAGGAACAGGGACACAGGCAAGGCTCTGTGGTGTCAGAGCTGGGAAGGGGGTCACTGAGGAAGGAAATTGGAATCAGGCTTGCTGGAAGTTCACCCCAATAAACATTGAATTGTTTGCGCCTTTGGACTTTGGGTATTGTTGCTCTCTGTTCATGCGAGAAGGACCAGGGAAGTGAGAGGGTGAAGGAATAAGCCACCTAACAACATCACACAGCTATAATCAGAAGGATCATTGGTGTGATAGCAGGGAACTGGACTTAATGACTTGGGAGTTCCTTTCCTGTCCTATGTTCCTATATTCCTAACCTATCAAAGCATCCTTCACTTGTTTTTAAAAATGTTTCCTTGTGTGACTTAGCAAAGTAACTTCCATTGTATAAGCAAAAATTGGCAAGGACTAAGAGGCCATTGTTCATTTGTTTATGCCAACTGAATACTCAGCAGAAGAGCTTTATTTTTGGTTGGTATTTAGTATTATTCCACCTGCTTGAAAAGAAAAAAATGTAAAGGTTTTCGATAAATGACCTGAATTCTAGATTTTGTTACCCTCACTTTATACTTTGTTGAACCAAAACAGAATTGTCGGGGTATAAGTTAGCTTTGGGAACCATCAAAGTTAGAGCATATCTCCTTTTCCTCTGGAAGCATGAGCTTTTCCCATTTCAGCCAAAGGAGAATGTCTACTAGCGATTACTGGAATAAAGAATGTGTCACACAAATGAGTGGTTCTGCTTCCACGCAGTAGATGCAAGTAGTCCATGCCCACACTCTGCAGTTCATTACATCATTTTGTATATAACTTCTAAATCAATACAGGGTTATGTTATGCTGCCTACAGCAGCTGTACTTTAGTCGGCCTGTGTTTGTTTTGCAGGAGCAAAATGCTGTCACAAAGTAAAATCAGAACTATTACATGAGTCCATCCAACTTGCCAGCTGAAGAGTAAGATGTGATAGTAAAATTGAACCGTGGGGAAGGTGAATACTAGAGCTGTGTGAATAACGGATTTTCCCGTTTTGCTGGCAATGTCAGAAAAGGAAAAGAGATATGGGCCAAACCAAAACCACTTTTTTTCAAGTTGTTGGGGAATTGAAAAGTTGGAAAAAGAACTTTTAGATTCAAATGACAATTTTGAAGCAAAGCTGTTTTGAACTCAAAAATGGAAACATTTCAATGTTGACATTGTCTAAAGAAAATGTTTTAATTTCCTCAGCAATGTTGCTGTGGTTGTTGTTGTCTTTCACTGAAACAAATCAGTTAAACAGAGATGACTTTGCAAAGTGGTTTGCTGTCACCACCTCTACTTCGTTGTTGAGGAAAAGTTACGGTCATAAATTTCCACACGGCACTAGTCAATACTCGTGTGTTAACCACACATGGCACAAATTGCTTGTGATTTCACTGGTTTTCTTTCCCATTTGGTGGCTGGGAGAAAAAGGGAACTCTCCTTTCATTTTACAATCAAGCAAGACCACAACTAAACATTGTATTAAATACACAGCATTTTCCTAAGATCAAAGGGAGTCGGCTACGGTAGAGCTGTGCATATAACTGAGTTTTAGGTTCATTGGCAGCCCTGAAAAAATAGTTTTAAAAATGGTTTGAGTGAAACCAAAAGCAATTTTGGAGAGAACTTTCAGTAAATTGAATTATTGATTATTTATACAAAGTGGAGAGAAACACACACTACAGTACCCTAGTGGTTCCCACTTCCACCTCAGGTGGGAAAAAGCAGGGATCCAGTTCTTGCTCCAAAGTGGGGATATCAGTCTGGGCTTCCCACATCCCAACTGGAACCTCCCATCCTCCGGTTTTGTGAATGGCAACTACAATCCCTCTTTGACTACAGCCCCAAAAAATCAATGTTTCATTTTGATAATGAACCACTTTGATTTCAATGGGCATTAGGAGCCTACATACCTTTGAGGGTCTAGGCCCATGTGACCTACAAGTCTACATGTTTTTGTAGAGCCCACTAGGTGTCTATCTCCATCTTTAGGCACCTAAATAGTATACTTTGTAAAGCAGGCCACAATGTATGTAGCTTGTAGAAATTAGGCAACAAGTCTTATTGGATGGCTATGGTGCCCAACTGTTCAGCCACAGGTAATCACATTGCTTTGAACCTGCCATTGTGTGTGTGTGTGTGTGTGTTTGTATCTCATTGCCTTCTACTAGACAGAACCAAGACTGCTGAACTGTGTGTCATAAGTCCTGTAACAACAGTTAATGGCGATTCCCCTTTAGCTCAAGCATCTGCTTGTGGAGCACCGTGAAGTTCTAAGTAGCCAGAGCATGCAGGACAGTGACAACTTTGAGGGCCCCGCCACAGATTTAATTCAAGGACCGAAGGCACCATTATGATTCTCTAGTCTAACCTCCTCTGACATTGCAGCCGACAAAGTGGGTATTCACCCACGAAAGCTCATGCTCCAAAATGTCTGTTAGTCTATAAGGTGCCACAAGACTCTTTGCTGCTCTAACCTCTTCATAACTCAGGCCTGAAATTTCTCCCAGTGATTCCCTGTGGTTGAGCTACATAATAGCTCCTGCAGCAGGTATAACAATATTTTATCACAATGTAGAAGGGCCAGAGCCACAAACTGTAGATCCAGACCTTTATCTGACTTTAAAGTTCTGGCTGTTCCGATCTAGGATTTTCATTTGAGCCCATCTACTGTGATTGACACCTTTCTAATTCCTGGTAACTGGACCCCCAAGGCCCTGTTCCTTGTCCCACCTCTTCCCCCAAGGCCCCTCCCATTCTCTGCCTCTTCCATTGAGACCCCACCTCTTTCCCCACCTCTTCCCCCAAGGCCCTGCCCCCATCACTCACTCCTCTTCCCGCCTCCCCTTGTTGCTCACTGGATCATCTCAAAGAGCCTGCTGCAGGTAGGAGACTGCTGCAGGTAGGAGACAGACCCAGCTGAGCAGGGGCTGGCGCAATGACCCAATGCCTCCCCCACTCCACGGTAACAGAGCTTTTGGTTCAAGTGCCATTTAGGATTACTGTGTCCCTGAAAATTGGGCACCTGGTAATCCTAAATGGCACCCGGACACAGAAGTAAAAAAACAGACTGTCCGGGTAAAAATCAGATGAGAGGCAACCTATAAAATATAAAAAATAAAATAAAATGCCTATTATTTTTCACTCTTCTTTGGCTAGCTGATGTTGGATATTTTGCTGTAGTTGTCACAGACCTGGCTGCCAGCTTGTTCAATATATATTTTTCATGGCCATGTTTGTGCATGTGATGTATGCGTTACACAGTATGTTAACTTAGTATAGATTGAAGACTAAAGAACGGATTTACTTGACAGATCAGAGCAGCTTGTTTAATCAAAGGTGTTAGAAAGCGAAGGGTTAGAGAAGAAAGCTTTGCACTTGAAAAAGGGACAGATTTTTGTTGTTGTTTTAAACTGGCTCTTGCCCAGCTGTTACTGAGAGGATGAACTCTTCAGAGAATGAAAGTTATTTGTATGAGGACTGGGCTGGAGGGAGGGGAAGGAGGGAAATGTAATGGTCAAACAAGGTATATCAATATATATGGCTTGTAATGACTGACAGTCAGGCTTATTACTCCGGTTACTCACTTAGGCCTGGTCTACACTAAGGGCGGGGGTCAAACTAGGGTACGCAAGTTGAGCTACGCGAATAGCGTAGCTGAACTCGAAGTACCCTAGTTCGAACTACTTACCCGTCCAGATGCCGGGGGATCGAAGTCCGCGGCTCCAAGGTCGACTCCGCCACCGCCGTTTGCAGTGGTGGAGTTCCGGAGTCGACCGGAGCACGCGGGGAGTTCGAACTATCGTGTCTAGATTAGACGCGATAGTTCGAACTCCGAGAAGTCGAACTCACCGCGTCGACCCACGCGGTAAGTGTAGACATACCCTTAGCTACTGATGGATATGGGCATCCTTTGGTTATATAGTTGCTATACATATAAAGAAAGGCTGACTATGGTTAGAATAGAGGAATGGGAGGTCCATTCCTGGCTCTACCCACTGGAGTCATATATCTCAGGAGTAGGGGATTGGGGTGCAGGGTGCAGGCTCTGGGAGGGAGTCTGAGTGGAGAAGGGGTGAGGGGCTGGGCTCTGGGAGGGAGTTTGGGTGGGGGAGGGGGTCTTGGGTGCAGGCTCTGGGAGGGAGTTTGGGTGCTGGGTGCAGGCTCTGGGCTGGGGCAGGGGGTCGGGGGCAGGAGGAGGGGGTGGGGTTGCAGGCTCTGGGAGGGAGTTTGGGGGCGGGAGGGGGTATGTGGGGAGGGGGTGGGGGGTGCAGACACTGGGAGGGGGTTGGGGGATGCGGCGCTTACCTGGGGCTCCAAGACAGGGCAGGCCGGGGGGCCTCAGCGCGCTGCTGCCCCCAGGCACCACCCCCGCAGCTTCCCATTGGCTGAAGGGGTGCTTGGGGAGGGGGCAGCTTACGGAGGCACAGCCCCACCCCACCCCACCCTGGGGCTGCAGGGAGGGGCCGGAAGCCATGTGGAGCAAGTGTGCAGGAAGCCGCTCAGCTCTGCTGTGCTGCCAGTGGTGGGCAGGGACCCAGGCCATTTTAAATCACCCAGGGGACGCTTGATGGGGTGAGCATCTGGGGGCAGCAGGCAGGGCCAAGGGAGAGACCCGTCCTCAGAATTGCTGGATCCCTGCAGGACACATTGGAGCAGTTCTTGGGCCGCAGATGGCCCATGGGCCAGGACTTTGAGACCCCTGATCTAGCTCAATATCTTGGAATGACCTAACAGCATCTCTTGTAGAAAGGTATCCAGCTTTGAGATAGAGAGGAGGATTCCTCACATGTCTTAGTAAGATGTTATAACAATTAATAGCCACACTGTTAACATACTGCGTCTTCTTTCTAGTTTGAACTTTGTTGACTTCAACTTTGCAGCCACTGTGATGTCCTGGTGCACTCTGTGTCTTGAATTACCATTCTGATCAGCTGTAATAGCTACACAGGGTGTAAGGCAGTTGGGCATAGATCCTTGGGAACCTCTCTGTGCCCCAGAATAGTCACCTGTGCAATGGGTATAATCAAGGCTAACATTATGCCAGGCTCATGCATGAGTAATTCCCTGATAGCTGATCTCCCTGTGCAGCGCTGCATAATTGCCCTTCTGCATGTGACCTTGTGGAGAACGTTCCCTGCTCTGTGTTGAGGTGAGAACCTCCTGGCCAGCAGCGTAGAGGAAATCCTTTCTCCACGGAGGCAGCGGGAGCAAAACATTACTCCCCTCTTGGGCTCTGATCCTCCACTTCTCTGCACCTTGGGTAGCCACTGACATCAGTGCCAAGCCGGTGTAAAATGCTACCAGATCAGAACACTTCACTCTTCCCTGGTGTAAATCACTACCCAAGGTTCAGGAAGTCAGACGATCCAGCCTTCCCTCTGACTGATACAGGCCTGTGATCAGCATGTAGCCTGATCTATGGATTATGTGTTAATTCTATTGATTACTTAAGAATTCCCAGTTAACACTCTGAGGTTAGGTTCCTGTCCCAAGATCAGGCCCAGTATTAAAATTACTGGTTGGATGGGAACCTATAGGCTACAAGCAGCAGCAGGGTGGTGACCCCTGCAGAGTAGGCATTGCCCTGCATCCCGCCCCCAGCCCATAACATGGTGCTGATGGTAAATGAACGTTTTTGTCCTTTACCTTTTTCAGAACATGATAGTAACAATTAACAGGGAAGCAGGAAATAATAGTATGTATATTATGGTAGCACGTAGCGATCCAAGTTCAGGTCTCCACAGTTGCACATAAAGCCCAAACCACGTTCAGGTCTCCATTGTGCTAGGCTGTAACAATGCATTGTAGGAGACTACACTTGTCTCAAAGAGTTTACAATCTGAATAAACAAGAACGGCCTGGGTGGTGTGTGACTCTTCCATTTGGGAAGGCTGGGTGCGCCCGGACCATGGTCCTGCCCCAAGGCCTGTCCCTGCTCAGCCTCCTCCCCCACAAAGCTCCACCAAGGCGCCACCCCCTGGCCTGGTTGAGCCTCTTCCTCCTATGGCCCCCCATGCCTGGCCCCTCATGACTCTTCCCCGAGGCCCCCCTCAACTGCCGCTCGCACCTCTTCGTCCCCTCCCTCCGCCTGCCCAACTGCTCGAAAATCTACCCGACACCCCGTAGGCAACTCATCCCTCATCCACGCCTCTGCACCCGTTCCCTCAGGCCCCCCTACCCGCCAGCCAGCCACTCATCACTCCCGCATGCCTCTTTGCCCACTCCCCCAGGTCCCCATCCCCAACTGCCTACCGGCCGGCCAGACGGCTGGCCACTCACTGCTTGTGCACGCCTCTTTTTCCTCTCCCCGGAGGCCCCCATGTGGGCGGAGTGGGGACGGGAAGAGGCAGAGGGAAGATGGAGCCTCAGACGGGGGAGGAGGGCAAGCGGGAGTGGGGCCTTGGGGCGGAGCACGGGCAGGGACACAGTTGGGGTGCTCTTTCGGCTGTGGCGTGCTCCAAAGGTGGCAGGCTGGCTGTTTGGGGAGGCTTAGCCTCCTCTGGGCTCTTATATCTGTCGACCATGAAGAAAGCCAAACAGTGGGAGAAAGAGATACAAGATACAAATAGAAGATGGCATCGAGAGATTAAATGACTTTGCCAAGGTCACACAGGAAATCTGTGATAGAGTGAGGAACCAAGCTCACGTCTCTTAAGTCCGAGTACAATGCTTTAACCAGATTTTCAAAGGTATTTAGGCACCTAAGGAGTCAGCTAAGATTATTCACATGCTCAAAATCAAGAATTTAGTACCTAGCTGGACCAGGGCCATAATGAATTATTAGGACTCAGTGAGGTTTGTCTCAGAAATGACAATTGTAATATCATTGGTGAAACATTACCTAATGTTCTTGGATGGAAAGATAACGAATAAAAATAAATAAACCGAGCTCCTTTACTTCTGATCAACAGTTGATATTTCATTTCTGAATTTGTGTTGGTTCAGCCAGGAGCTTATTAGTCATTTCACGTTTTCCAAAACCCTTGTTCTGTTTCCAAAAAAAAGTTGAGGACTAAATAACTGGAGTGAAAAAGAGGTTACAAAATGTTTCTTTGTTGTTAACAAGATACTGTAGGTAACAGCTTTAATGTTGCTCTGAACAAGGGATGTTCATTAAACCCTCCTGTATATTGGTTTAGTCTGAGCTACTGGGCCCAAAGTATCTTTTAATATTATATTTTTCTTCATAATGATCATGACTAACATGTTCTGCTACTTAATAATATTTCATTCAAGACTACAAAGTTCGTTATACACACAGGAAGAGCTGGCACGCCGCATGAGACAGATTCCCAGTACTGTCAACCCCGCAAGTTTAAAAAGCATGAGTCAGACACCAAGAAATCATTAAACTTAAAAAAACAAATGTGTTGTTTACTCTGGCTTCTGATTTTCTTTAATTTCTCCTGCTTCCAGTGTCAGTGCTGCCGGCACATGCAATTTTACAGTGAATAACATGATTTTGACCCCTACATCAATATTGTGCCCCTCCCCAGCTTCCATATCAGTTTGGTGTGTCCCCTTCAGCTCCCACAGCTGCCAGGAGGCCCACCCTCATCTCTGTTCCTCCTGTAGCTATGGAGGCTTTTCACCCCTTATCAGACCTGAGAGGGCAGCTCAAGGGATTCTTCACCCCTCCCCCAGGCCTGAGTTAGGAGGGGGAAGCTCAGCTGTAGCAGGGATCCCCTTCTCCCCCTTCCCACGCTTATTGTTACAGGGATGGAGAAGGGGAGAGGAACAGAGCAGGGTGACCCCTTTTTCACAACAGCCAGCTCTCCTGGACTCCTTTCCCCCTCATGTTATTCTCCCAGGGGATCCTGCCCATCAGTTTCCTGAGGGATTCAAAGTCTGCTTTGCTGAAGTCCAGAGTCTGCTGCTCTCCTTTCTTCCTTCTGTCAGGATCCTGAACTCAACCATCTCATAGTTACTGCTACCCAGGTCGCCACCCACTTCTACGTCCCCTACCAATTCTTGCCTGTTTGTGAGCAGCAGGACAAGAGGAACATGGCCTCTAGCTGGTTCCTCCAGCATTTGCACTAGGAAGTTGTCCCCAACGCTCTCCAGACACTTCCTGGATTGTCTGTGCACTGCTGTGTTGCTCTCCCAGCAGATGCCAGGGTGCTCATTACTGCGCCTCCCCTCACCAAAATGTTTGTAATGTAAATAATCTGTGGGGATGATTAAGCTAAAGAGATCATAATGATTGCCCAATACATTTACATTTCTATTGATAAACATGCCTTAGTTCTTTATAGATACCTGAGAGGGCCTTACATTTTCAAAGAAATGCACTGAATGCATTAATGTGAAACAAAAGAGACTTTTAATGTTAAACATGCAATCTCTGTTAAAATGACATTAAGGGTCTGAGTTCAACTGACAAAAGGAAGCAAATTCCACATTAAAGCTGCTACCCTGTCCTTAATTCACCTCGTTATGTCTACCTATGTTATTACAGCTTATGTAAACTGGCACTAATTCTTTGGCGAGCCCAGCAGTACCTTGGCCCAATGAAGTGACTTACGGTTGCATTTGCAGTCGCAAGGTGGAATTTTCTTCTTTCCGCAGATTAAAGTCAGACATTTAAATGTTATGTCATTTTCAATATTTTCTTTTTCTAAAGGTCACAGCAAGCAATTTCCAAAAAAAGATGAAGTTTGGTTTTTTTAAATAATCACCTGCCTTTGACAGTTTAGCTCTTTTTTTTAATTGGGGGCTACATTGGATGCATAGATCTCACCTTTAACTGGCTACTTTGAAGCCTGGAGGTCATGTTTTTTGGACCTAACTATTGATTTTAATCATTCAAATATAAGATGTGGGCATCTGTCTTTGAACACTGGACTTCCCATTGTGCTGTTGGGATGTCAGAACATGAATGAAACTCCTGCAGTAAATAGCCCCAGCAAACACCTGCTATCTCTGAGCAGCACACTTTGTGGAAGACTTGGATTGTCTCTACACACAGGATTGACTAACACTTATTTGTGTGGCTGGGAATTGTGCAGTCTCTTGGAGAGAAAGGAAGCTTGCTGCCCCACTCTATTCACTCCCTATCCTACATCTCTCCCAGAGGCCACAGAAGTAACCTCTAGGTAAAACCCCTAGGTGGAAAAGACGAGTCTGCCTGGCCAGCATTGGCCAATAAACAAACAAGCAAGCTTTGAGTTGGAAGAACTGTTTTGCTGTCCCATGTAACCAGGAAGGATCACGGAGAACCTGTCCATCACATTACTGAGGTTTCCCCAGTAACATTGTGGGGCTTCCCTCATTCTGTTTAGACAGAATCAAAAGGGGATTGTAAGGCTGATGGGCCACCCCTCCTTGAGCTCAGCAAGGCAGATGTCTTTGGTATGCCACAGAGACAGAAAGGATGGTCTTGTGGTTAAAGCACAGGACTGGGACTCAGGGGGAAAAAAACATTTTCCATTCCTAGGTCTGCCACAGACTTCCTATATGGCCTTTAGTTCTTTGTGCCTCAGTTTCCCATCTGTGAAATGGGAATAAGAGTGATTCCTTTCACATACCTTTTGTCTGTCTTCTCTATTTAAGCCGTAAGCTTTTTGGAATGGGCAGGCTGTCTCGCATCATGTGTTTGTACAGCACTCTGCAGGTAGAAGCCTTGGTCTTGGTTGGGACCTTTAAGCACTACGGTAGGCTTGTCTATATGCAGAGTTAGCACATGGCAAGCTAGGGTGTCAATCTAGAGCACACTAGCCTGCTGTGCATTAACTGACCACACAGACCTACCACTGTGCCCTAAAAGTTCCACAGGGTGCTTTGAACTACTGTTGTTTTGGTAGCATGGTCTACACAGTAGCTTAGCACAGTGCAATCCAGATTTACATCCCAGCTTGCTGTGCACTAACTCTCTCCATATAGACAAGCCCTAAAATACAAAAATATAGTAACACGGCTCATTGAGTTAGCTGACTGACACCAGCCAGCAAGGGAGGAAACCCCCTGCATTAAGGACTAAGGACACGACGAGCATGCAAATGCACACATGCAAAATCATAGAAATATAGGGCTGGAAGGGAACTCAAAAGGTCATCTAACCCAGGGGTCTCAAACATGCGGCCCGCGGGCCGCATGCGGCCCTCGGAGCTCTTCCCTGCGGCCCGCGGAGCTCCCCCAGTTACTTCCTGTCGCCGCCAAACTCCCCTCACCCCCGCCCCCCTCCCTGAGTTATTTTCTGTGCCTAAGCTCCCCACGCGCTGCTCCCCAACGTTTGGGGCCGGGTCTCTCCCCTGGCCCCACCTGCCGCCCCCACGCGCCTCCCCCCAGTGTCTCCCAGCCCCCACTTGCTGCCCCCTCACCGCCCGGGAGCTCACGCTGACTCCACTCCTCCACTATGCCGGCTTCCGGCATCACCTGCTGCCGCAGGGTCCTAGTGCCCCCTGCACTAGGGCCAGGGCAGGCTGCCCTTCCCCTGCCTTTTGCCCTAGTCCTGAGACTCTCCAATGCCCCGAGCCTCTCCAATGCCTCAAACCCCTCACCCTCAGCCCCACAGCCCTCACCCCTGCACCCCCTCCTATCCCCAAACTCCATCCCAAAGCCTGCACCCCCACCCCCTGCCGCTGCCTGGAGCCTGAACCGAGCACAGAGCCTGCACTCCAGACCCCCTCCCCCACTCAAACTCCAGCCCAGAGCCTTAGGCAGTAAATCTAAGTGCGTGTTTTGTCCTTTGAGTGAGGTGCATTACTGAGTGTATATATTTATTAAAACTGCTTGGAAATGACTTCGTCAAAAAAAAGAACACTCATGGAAGAAAAGAGAGTTTTCCAAGACAAATGGGAGAATTTATATTTTTTCACAGAGGTAAAAGATAAAATTCAATGCCTTATTTGTCAGCAAACGATTGCTGTTCCCAAGGAGTATAACGTGTGTCGGCACTATGACACGATGCACCGTGAAAAATATGATGCATTCACCGGAAAAATCCGAGAGGAAAAAGTTCAGCAACTTAAAGCAGCATTTGCCAAGCAAAGAAATTTATTTTCAGGGATTAACAAGTCTAGCGAAGATTCAGTAAGAGCAAGTTTTGTGATAAGCGAAATGATAGCTAAATCATCGCGACCTTTTACAGAAGGCTTATTCATAAAAGAATGAATTATGAAGGCCAGTGAAATTTTATGTCCTGATAGGAAGAAAGTTTTTGAAGGCATAAGCTTGTCTGCAAATACAGTTGCCTGCAGGATAACGGATTTAGCTGATAATGTGCAAAAACAATTGATTCAAATGGCAAAAGACTTTGAAGTATTTTCAATTGCTCTTGATGAGAGTACAGATGTATCAGATACCGCACAGTGTGCAGTGTTCATTAGAGGTGTGGACTGCAATTTGAATATAACTGAAGAATTGCTAGACTTAATGCCACTGAAGGGTACCACAACGGGACATGACATATTTCAAGGATTGGAAGAGTGCATTGAAAAAGCTGCGCTGCCATGGAACAAACTCGTATCTTTGGCTACGGACGGTGCGCCATCAATGTGCTCTGAAAACATTGGTGTGGTTGGATTATTGAAGACCAAACTGAACAGCCTCAATATACCAGGAATTAGCTTCACCAGTATACATTGTATTTTGCACCAAGAAGCCCTGTGTAGTAAAAGTCTACAAATGAAAGAAGTTATGGATGTAGTTGTTAAAACTGTTAATTTTATACGTGCACGAGGGCTGAATCACAGACAGTTCACTTCTTTTCTAGCAAGTATGGACAGTGAATATGGGAAACTTCTGTATCACACTCAAGTTAGATGGCTGAGTCGTGGAAATGTTTTGAAGCGTTTTTTTGCACTTAAAGAGGAGATTGATTCCTTCATGAAAATGAAAAACAAGGAGGTTCCACAGCTTGCTGATTCCACTTTTATCTGCAACCTTGCTTTTCTAACAGATGTAACTGATCACCTGAATGCACTGAACTTGAAACTTCAGGGTAGAAAACAGGTGATAACACAGATGTATGACAGTATTAAGTCATTCAAAGTCAAGCTTACTTTATGGGGGAAACAGCTGACTGCTGGCAATTTGGTCCATTTCTCAACTCTGAATTCCTTAGGAAAAGTTGAACCCAAATCCTTGAAAGAATATGCAGAGATCATTTCTAACTTACACAAACAGTTTGATGTGCGGTTTAAAGATTTCAAGGCACTTGAACCACATTTTCAACTTTTTTCCCACACCATTTGCTGTTGAAATTGACAATGTTGCAGAGGAAATGCAGATGGAGTTAGTGGAGCTTCAGTGTGACACGATTTTGAAGCAGAAGTATACAGATGTTGGAATTCCAGAATTCTACAGGTCTCTTTCACAAGAAAGATTTCCCATGTTATTCTCTGCTTCTGCAAGGATAATGGCAATGTTTGGAAGTACATATATATGTGAACAGTTTTTCTCTTCCATGAAGATTATCAAATCTGTGTTAAGGTCAAGGCTCACTGATGAACATTTGCAAGCAACACTGAGATTGGTTTCGTCTCAGGATATCAAACCTAATATTGATGCTCTGGTTGATGCAAAACGCTGCCAGCTAAGTGGCCAAAAATGAAATGACTGTCAAAATTAGCACTGATGTTTCACATTACAGTTAAAGAAGTTAATAAAAAAGTTAATAAATTGACTTTTAATAGCATACTATATTTTAATACTATACTACTATATTACTCTTCATTTTTTTTTCTGCCTACCTCCAGACGCTTCCTGCCGCCAAACAGCTGTTGGTGGCGCTTAGCACTTTCCAGGAGGGAGGAGCGGGGAGCCACGCGCTTAGGGGAGGAGGTGGAGAAGAGACAGGGCAGGGGCGGGGCCTCATGGAAGGGGTGGATTGGGGGTGGGGCCAGGGGCAGCAAGGGGGCGTGTCAGTGATGCTGCCCTCGGGCCAATGCACTAGTCCTCATGCGGCCCTCGGGGTCATTTGAGTTTGAGACCCCTGATCTAACCCATCTTCCTGTGCTGAAGCAGGGCCAAGTAAGGATACCTGTGTTTAAAACCATTAATGACAAGGATTCCACAACCTCTCTAGGTAACCAGCCTGTTCCACTGATTAACTATCCTTATCGTTAGAAAGTTAAGCACTAGACTAAGAGCAGGTCTACACTATGGAAAAGTTGATCTAAGCTATGCAATTTGAGTTACGTTAGTAATGTAACTCAAGATGACATAGCTTAGATCTATGTACTGCGGGATCCACACTATACTATGTCGATGGGAGACACTCTTCTCACTCCAGTGGAGTATCGGAGTCAATGGGAGGGAAATCGGCAGTCGATTTAGCAGGTCTTCACTAAACCTGCTAAATCGATCACCAGTGGATCAATCCCCGCAGCGTCGATCCACCGGTAAGTGTAGACAAGCCCTAAGGTACATAGAGGTGTTGTGGAATCCCTGTTACGGAAGGTTTTTAAGAACAAATTAGACAAACATCTGTCAGGGATGGTCTGGTGCGCTTAATCATGCCTCAGCATGGGTGGGAGGATGGATGGATTAGATGACTTCCTGAGGTCCCTTGTGTCCCTACATTTCTATGAATCTATGATTTCATGCAGGCATAGCCAGATGTGATTTACCTACAGGAAGCCATAATAGAAAATAACATGCTTTTTTTCATTGTTTCATTTTCTCTGTGTATATATATATATCTTCCTACTGTATTTTCCACTGCATGCATCCGATGAAGTGTGCTGTAGCCCACGAAAGCTTATGCTCAAATAAATTTGTTAGTCTCTAAGGTGCCACAAGTACTCCTGTTCTTTTTGCGGATACAGACTAACACGGCTGCTACGCTGAAATATGCTGTTTTTCCTCTCTCTTAATAGTCTTCCTTTCTCAGCCCAGTTTTACCCAAACTCAACAAAACCACATACCTCACTGAGAGCTAACCAAAACTATTATTGCTGCATACTCAGGTAACTTAAGCAATAGCTGCAGGATTTTTTTTTCTAAACGTTCTAAACAAATTTGTTCACCTCTGGGCTTAAGCATGAGAAATTTCAGCTCAAAGTGCCTTGGGTTTCCGAAGTTATAGGCAACTGAAAACAGCCTTACCACAAAAGGGTGTCAGCAGCCATAGTCGCTTCATTGCTAGCTTAATGCTGTAGTAACCGCCATGTAAAAAGCAGTCAAAATGATTTAAATTAAATTGAAATAATCACCTGTGGGCAGAGAACTTTTGTGCCAAATTCTACCTTGATGAAAATTTAAAAAGAGTTGTGTGTTAAACCCCTAGCAAATGGGGTTTTATAATGGAACTTCACTACAGTAATGCTGCAAGGTCCTGCCATATGAACACCTAAGAAAGATCATCTGCTGTGGCGTGGTCTATGAATCCAGACCTTCCCTCTCGTTGCATGGACTGCACACAAAAACATGCAAGAAACCAACTGACATTAGTAATTAGAACCTCCCTTGCAAGAATAAACTGACAGTACCTTGGGCATTTCCAGGTCATTCCCTTCAGAAGTACACAGCCTCTTTCCCACAAAGGCTTCAGTCCAGCCTCCCATTATCTTACCCAAAGGGAAGAGCATGCCAGAGGAGCTACTCATTTATAGTCAACACAAGTTGGGAGCTATAGGGAAATTTCTCAAATTATCTATAATGTATTTGCCAACAGTGTGGGAGCAGTCTTGCAACTCATCAGGGATTCAAGGACTATAAAGCACTGTCAGAATATGAACTGGGATCTCACTTTGAAGAAAACAAAAATGCAAAGCCCAAACTAAACGAATTCAGAGCACCTATTTGGTCCTCAAAATGATACCACCACATTTGTCAGATCTAATAAAGGATTTCATCTAGATACCTTTTCATAGCAGTCAGTGCTGTCCTTGGTTAGACAAGGGAGTTGAAGTCAGGACTGCTGGGGAATCTAAGCCTGGCTCAACCACCAGGTGACTGTGGGCAAATCCCTGAACCACTCTGTGCCTCGGTTTCCCCCTCTGAAGAAAGAGGGGAATAATCATCCTTACCTCAGCCATGTGTTGGGAGGCTTATTAATAAACACTTTGTTAAGGGATTTTCATAGTCACCTAAGGGAGTGTTCAACTCCTGTTCAAACTCAGTGGAAGGGGGTGCCTAACTCCCCTGGGATTATTCAAACTCCCAGCCTATATAAATGCAATACATTGGTTATTATTTTGCATTTCAAAATTAGAACACTCTGAGGTCTTTAAATGAAAGATACTGTGGTCCTTCTCCATGGACTTGAACGGGCTTCGAATCAAGCTCCTGGTGAAAACCACTAATAGTGAAGTGGCTTTTAATGAAATTCTGCGGGGAGTGAAGGAGAGAGAAAGTAATAGATTGCTTTACTGCACAGAATTGTGACACTTGCATTAACACTTAGAGGGAACTTTGAAGCTTACAGTGAGCATGTTCTTTGGGGAGAAAAATGAAACTGCTTCTCTGTGGAGCAAATCTTGAGGCCAGCAGCAGAGAACCCAAAGGACAGAGCCATGCTGCCCAGCTCCCTGAAGATCAGGGAGTTCCTTCACCCTGTGGTATCAGACCATTGCCAAAGTCACTGCTGCAGCGGCAAGAGGGTGCCTCTCTGGTCTCAGAGAGGCTGAAGAGAATGAAAGGGGATCCACATTATCTGAGCTTTACCCCCCATGCCCATGAAGCCACCCAGTTCTGCAGTCCAGCATGCACCCTCCACTTCCAACTCACCCCCCGTTCAGTTGCTCCTTTAGGATGCAGTTCTCGTGTCTGCAATGCTGGTAGCCCTTAAGCAGCTCCACAACTAGACAGGAATCCTTATTTCTTCCTACATGCCTGAGAACCTGTGGGAGGACTAGGAACACTCCAGCACTGTCTGATCTTGGGCAATTCACTAATGGCCAAATTCAACCCTGATATTAGCAAGAGCATTTCCGTTAACTCCAAGGATGCTGCACCCATGTACAGCAGAGCTGAAATCTATGCCTATTCTCTATGCCACACTTTAGTTCCCCTCTCTGTAGAATGGACATAACAATACCTACCTATTCCAGAGGGCCCAAGTCTACCACCTTCACTCACACTGAATGGGCCCATACTCCCACAGAGGGAGCTGATAGAAACACAGCTGTCTGTTGTCTTGCCTTTATTGTTCTAGATGCAAAACTGAAACTGACACTAAAATGAGGCTTTACGCTGGGGAGGGATGGTGTCCTCAAACATTTACGGGGACAGGACATCAAAGTCTTCCATCCTCATTTAGAAAACTTTCTATACACATAAGTGTTATTGTTTACATGGCTAACATGAAACACTATATAACCTAACTAAAATCAGTGGGTGGACTACCACAGACTTAAATTGCAAGGGATCATTCTGCCCTAGAATAGCAAGTTACTAACTAAACAACTTATACATTCAGCCACCCAACTAGTTTTCCCATTCTCTTGAGATAAAGTGGTGACGGCAATGCAGCAGTGTCCTGAAAAACAGGTAAGGAGACATCTGGATCTGGTACAGAAGGAACTTTATCTGGAACCAAAATTTATTCCAACAAGTTGTCGAAATAGGAGTTGTAACAGAAGGAGGATGTCAGGGAAAGAAAGGATTGTATTGGGGTGAAATACCCAGCCACTGGCTTGGGCCCTAGCATTGGTGGGTTCAATGCCTGGCCCTGCTACACATTTCCTGTATGATTTGGGGCAGTTTACTTAATCTCTCTGTGACTCAGTTCTTCATCTGTACTATAATAGGCCCATTCTACCGCAGTCTGTTTTGTCTACATATAAGGTGTCCAGGGAAGGGACTGTTTTTTACTATGCATCTATAGTGCACAACTGGGTCTTGATTTGGATTGGAACTTCTAAAATGTTATTGTTAACAGCTTTTGCAAAACAAGAATATTTATGTTATTTTCTTAGGCCCTAAATTCAGGTGTTAAATGACTGTGTCCCTTTAAAAAAGACTTCAAAAGGAGATTCAACTGACACACAGTAAATTCTACAGTAAAATGCTAGCAGGCAGCACCCGATAAGCTACTTGGTTTTGGTTCGTCAGAGACTGCAGGCTCTAAAGTTTGTTTCTCCAGTCATAGGTATTCCCAGCCATTGGTTTGAATTCCAATTAAAGAAAAATCATCTGTAGTTTGTCATTTTAAAGAAATAGTTCCTGATTTCAAAAGAATGACTTAAAACTGATTTTAAGATTCTCAGGAACAATCAACCATTCACCTTGCAGCCCTGGCTGTAAAGTGAATACATTGTGTTGCTAGGTATTTTTAACATACGGAGTGCCTGGTCCAGTGGAACTGACTGCTCTCAGATTCTCCCATTGTTCCATTTCAGGGTGTTGAGATGAACCCCCTCCTGGGATGAAATCTTGAATAGTCCAAAGTGGGAGCGAGGCTCCAGAAATCTGAGTGGAAGCTATAAAGAGACCATGTAAATTGCTGGTGATGGAAAGCACAGGCATAGTTAAAGGAATGATGGAAACTCATTTTATCTCAACTAAAACAACCGTTGTTTGGGACTTCTCAAGAATACTGAGGCCTGATCGTCTTTGGGCTGAGCACAGAAATGGGAGCGGGGGAGGAGCCAGGTATCACCTCCATTATTCTCAAGACTGTCCAATCCCCAGTAAATCAGCCTCAGCTCTATCCTCGGTCGCTAGCATGTATAGATCAATCTGGTCCCTAGTCTCCCCCTCACAACAATGAATACACCTGAGGGACTGCAGACTCCTTACATACAAATATATGATTTAATCCTCTTCATTTTTAACTGAGCATTGCCAGTGATTTGTGTGTGGCAGAGAAAGCCTGGGTAGCTCTCCTTCAGCTCTGTCTGTTTTCTGGCTCCATGCATGCTAGGAGTTCCCAGCCAAAGGAAGGTATTTTTTCTTCTTCTTCTCCATATTGTTTAGAGGTTCATAGTGTTATTTGCTCAGTATCACTGCAATTTGGAGGGCCCTGTTCTCTATTACCTGGTTAGGAAAAAGCTCTATAAAGGGGTTCATTGACTTATAGCTAGGTCTGGGAATTAGCTCTCTCCCCATCTGGCAACCCCTGCCATCGGTTACTCTCACTGTGACCTCTACATCTCCCCTTCTCTCTCCCTCCATGACTCAATCTTCCGGTGAGGCTGCTATATAGTCCCCTCCTACCAGGGTAACAAATGTCCACAGGAAAACTGTCCTGATATCACCTGGGATGTACTTTTGTTCCACCTCTAGGTCCTCTGCCACTTCCCAGTGGCTGGTAGGGAAACCCAGACCCTCCTGCTACTTTGGATTCCAGCCCAAGGACCCTATGACTAGCAATCCAGGTCTGCTTAGTCTTAGATCCTGTTACTGTTTCTCTGGGTTCCTTCCTACCCCACCTCTCTTCCTCCTTGCCTATCTCTGCTTTACCACTGGAGCTTCCTCCACTACTGCTACTTCACCCCTCTAGGCCTCTTGTCAGACTCTCTTGTCTAGGCCAGGAACCCAGGTTTTACTGTCCCCTTGGATTGCCTCCTTGTCCCTAGCCAAATCCCTTTCCCTCTAGGGAGTGACTGCAAACCTCCTTCCTACAGCCCCTTCCTGCTCTCACCCCCTGGTTTTATAATCCTATCCCCATGTCCTCCCCAACCTGAACTTCATCTGCTCTATCAATCCCTGGTTCCCCTCCAGGTGCAGTATCTAAGGTTAATCGGCCCTTCCTGGCCCACATTAACCTGCTCAGGGTTTGTGTTGAGCAGACACCCCATCATAGGCTCATTGTTAACAACTCTTCTGCCTGACTAAAGAGTGGTGGGTAAGGTCTATAGTGACCTCAGGCTGAAGCTTCAAGACAGCACAAGGCCTGGTCTACACCTAAAACTTGGGTCTACCTGGCCACACCACCCAGGGCTAAGAAAAAGTGCATGCATGGAGAAGAAGGGACATGGTTTGTTAAACAAAAAGACTTGGGTGGAGACAGAGGCTTCAGGAGACGGGATAATGGCTTGGGTGAGGCACTGGAGACAGAGGCTTCAGGAGACAGGATAATGATTCCTGACCTGAGCTATCTGTAAGAGGGAGTTACCTTTGTGCCATTTGTTATCATCCTGGTTCAAAGAAACAGGCTTGAGGTCATTTTGTGAATAAGCAGATTACACTAAGGAAATATCTGACTGCGATTTCTGATCCAAATGGGAAACTGACCAGCAAAGCCCCAAATATCTGCACATGCTCAGCAAATGGGCAACACCATTGTGTAAGGTAGTAACGCACCCTGGATAAAAATCAGAAAAGCATATGAAGTTTGACTCATGGAGCCTGATCCTGTATGAGTGAAGTCAGTGGAAATGTTGCTATTGACTTCAGTGGGGCCCACTGCATTTCATGCACATCCTTTGCTTGGGACGTGAACAGTGTTTGCATGGAGCAAGACTTCCCAAATCCATTCACACCCTGAGTGTTGTGGATCCCATAGACCTCAGGACAAGGGAAGTGCAGGGATATTTCTGCATGAGCCCATTGCCTCAACACAACACTCTAGGTCTCCCCAGCTGCTGTGGCTCAGACTTGTGCTACCATGGGGTTCCCAGAGGCAGCTGATCCAGATTCTCCCTCAGTGACCAGAGCAGGGTTAGCAGGACCATTTATTCCACGAGGAAAGTCTACATTTAAGAGGGGAACGTTGCCATGGAGATGATTCTGGTCATCCCCATATATACCCTCCCTATATCTGTGGATCTGAGACTCCATGAATTGGGAGTGAAGGGGCTTCCAGAATTTCAGATGGAAAAGGGGGACACATCATCAAGCTACTGCTCCCCAACATCTGTGCTTCCCCAGGGGTTTTGCTCTTTTTTACTCATAGCACAAGGTGTGTTATTCGGTTAGTGCTGGATACAATCATACAGCTTTGCTTCACAGTCCAGTAGACCACCACCTGCATTGTTTAAGGGAAGTACCAACAACATACAGTATTTAACATGTTTCAAGTGCTTTACAAACAGCGAGGGGTGTCCTGGGATTGCTTTATTTTTTCCATATGGGGAGGCACCACCAGCCTCAGTTTCCCTTCCTTTTGTGAACCAAACAGCGCACAACTGGTGTTTCCAATGAAAATCTCCCTTTCCAGGGTATATTTATTAGTATAAATCAACAAAAAGCCTTTGTCCTTCCCCCAGGCTCCTACCCCAATTCATCACAGTCCCTGAGCTCACACTAGAGATCCTAAGCCTGTTCTCTTCCTCAAGGCATCTAGCTTTCTGCCAGACTCTGTAGAAAGCTTTCTGAGTCCCTGAAAAATACATTATATAGTTCCCTGGCCCCTACTGAGTGTCTTTGCACTTTGCACCAGCTGTAGTCCTTTATAGGCCAAAAGCATTAACTCTTTCTTGCCAACACAGGGACAGGCCCTGCACATCCCATCCCATCAAAGTTGATAAATATTATTCCCACTTTACAACTGGTGAAACTAAGGCACAGAGAGGTGGAGAGGTCCCCAGAGTAAACCCTTGGCAGGATTAGAACTCAGGAGGGCCAGCTGGCTCCATGCACAAGCCTCCTACCATACTGTTTCCCTACAAGAAACCTCAGCTGAATGGTCTCACACACATTTATAGAGTGAGTTACTTTCTTGACATAGTCCTATCCACTTCCTAAACAGAGCATTAATCTTACTATTCTTCAGGTGTCAAAAATGTACAGTGCATGCAGGAAAAGAGCTGGCAATTTATCTCGGAGTTCAGCTGCAGAATCTTAAGGAGATAAAGGAATGGTACTGAGTTGGTTTGGCTCCGTTCTGTTGAAAACTCCAGTGTTGGCTGTCTAAGGGTTCAAGGAGCTCTCCTGTTCTTGTTTCTATTATCTCTTTCTCTGCTGAGAGATGACAGCGGTCTGATCCGGGTTTAAAACACACCTTCCCGATAAAGCCTTCTCCCATAATTGATGCTCCTACACACACATATCCAAGCTTCTCCCTCCTGTTTGAACGGTGAGAGATGGTGATAGATGCTATATAAAAATCTTAGACCGACAGAGAGGTGAGATTACTCTAATGCTTCTCAATTGTTTCCCTGTTGGGACCCCTACTAGCTAGGCAGGACCAAAGTGGAACCCCTCTTCCCATTTAGCCATCTGGAAAGGGCAGAAAGGTTGTGAATGACCCTGACACTTGTTTGAATCGCTCCAGTGCTACTACCCTAAGGACCCTCGTATTTACTACATAGAAATGTATGTATGAGTTCTTTTAAGTATCAAATGTGTGGCCTTTCAGCAAACCTGAAGAAGTCATGACTAAACAGTGATGCCAGTAACAGTAATAATGACTACATACATTTCATTAGGGTCTGTTGGACTCCTTTGGCTTAATGTTGATCACTGGTTTGAAAGTTTGACTCTAAAAGAAACATAGATTCATAGATAATAAAACCAGAAAGAATCACTGTGCTCAGCTAGTCTGACCTTCTGTGTAGCACAGGTACCAGGACATCCCTAAATTAATTCCTGTTTGAAGTAGAGCATTTTTTTGTGCTTTTTTAGAAAAAAAAAATCCAATTTTTATTTTTATAGTGCCAGTGAAGGATATGTGTTCAAACGGCTAATTACCCTCACTGTTAAAAATGTATGCCTTATTTCTGGTCTGAATTTGTCTACTTTCAACTTCCAGCCATTGGATCTTGTTAAACCTTTGTCTGCGAGACTAAAGAGCCCTCAACTATCAAATCTCTGTTCCCCATGTAGGTACTTATAGAGTGTGATCTAGTCATTCTTTAGTCTTCTGTCCATTAAGTTAAACAGATTCAGCTCCTTGACTCTTCCGCTATGAGACATGTTTTCCAATCCTTTAATCATTCTCATGGCTCTTCTTGTACCCTCTCCAATTTATGAACATCCTTGAACATTGGACACTAGAACTGGACATGGTTATACCAGTAATGATCACACCAGTGCCAAATAAAGAGGTACTATAACCTCTCTATTCTTATTCGACATTCCGCTGTGCATACATCCAAGGATCGCTTTGGCCGCAGCATTTCAATGGGTGTTATATTCAGCTGATTATCCACCATAACCCCCAAGTCCTTTCACAGTTACTGCTTCCCACGATAGAGTACTGCATCCTATAAGTATGGCCTGCGTTCTTTCTACCTAGATGTATAATCTTGAACCAGATAGCTCGATGTCAGTGATGTTATATTGCTTATGTACCATACCCCCAGTCTTTGTGTCATCTGCAAACTTTATCACTAACAATTTCATGTTTTCTTCCACATTATTGATGTTAAATAGTATAGGGCCAAGAACCACCCCTGTGGGATCCCTCTAGAGATACAACCACTTGATGATGATTCCCTGTTTATGATTACATTTTGAGAGCTGTCACTTAGCTAGATTTTAATCCATTTAATGTGTACCATGTTAATTTTGCATCATAATTTTGTTAGTTTCTTAATCAAAATTTCTTACAATGTTTATCTATATTACATCAACCCTATTGCATTTATCAACTAAACTTGTAATTCCATCAAAGAAAGATATAAAGTTAGTTTGACAAGGTCCATTTTCCATAAACCTATGTTGATTGGCATTAATGATATTGCTTTCCTCTAGTTCCTTAATAATCAAATCCCATAGCCACCATTCTGTTATTTTGCCTGGGGTCAATGCCAGGCCACACATGACTTGTGCATACCCAGCTAAATAAAGTGATGTGGTGCATCACAGGAATCCTTAAGTCGGCTCTAACACCATGGCTACCTGTGCTGTCTAACATCACTCCTCTGCCAATACATGGAACTGGTACAACATTCAGTGAAGCTCAGCGAATCCAGGAAAACAGATATCTTCCCATTCACCAAGACCTTGACAACGCCCGTCCGCAACATCTTAAGTCCTGCAAACCTTTCTGGGAACATTTGTTTAGCCTCATGCAATCATGCTATGATCAGAAGGAGGCTTGGAAAGCAGATTGGGCTAAACAAGACTTTAAAAATAAGCACCTTATGCCAGATCCCATGCAGAAGATTCCTGGGTTTGACCTTCCATGGTGATCTTGGTCAACTCTGAACCAAATTTGAACCAACCATGGTAGATGTGGCTATCTAATACACAAATGGAAAATCAAGGACTCCCCGGTGTGCGAGTGTGGGTCCCCACAACAGACCATTGAACATATGACTATCTACTGCCCAATTTATAAATATGTTGGAGGTATTACTGCAGTAAATTTTGCTACCCCTGATGTAGCCATTTGGCTTGATCAGCTTCAGGTGAAATTGTAGTTGCTGCTCTACTCCAGCCATATGAAATAATAAAAAGAAGGCCTATAATTATTACCCAGGGCATCCCATTTACCCTTTTAAAAATATTGGCACAATATTAGCTTTTTTCTGGTTCTCTGAAATTTTTCCAGTGTTCCAAGACTTAATGAAAAACAACATTAACAGTTATCAGAGGGGTAGCCGTGTTAGTCTGGTTCTGTAAAAGCAGCAAAGAATCCTGTGGCACCTTATAGACTAACAGACGTTTTGCAGCATGAGCTTTCGTGGGTGAATACCCACTTCTTCAGATGCAAGAGCCACTTCTTGCATCTGAAGAAGTGGGTATTCACCCACGAAAGCTCATGCTGCAAAATGTCTGTTAGTCTATAAGGTGCCACAGGATTTTTTGCAACATTAACAGTTGAGAAAGCAACTTGGTCAGTGCTTTTAAAACTCATGAATACAAGTTATACGGACCTGCTGGTTTTAAAAGGTCTAGCTCTAGTTATTGCTGTTTAACGTCCTCGTTAGTTACCTTTCGAATGGAAAATATTTCAACATTATCCTAAAATATGATGACATATTGATCTCCTTCCCAAATGCAGCACAGAAATATTTATTGAACACTTCTTCCTTTCCTGTTTTTGTATTGACAATTCTACCATTTCCATCTAGTAATGGACAAATACCACTAAGATTCCTTTTGTTGCTAATATACTTGGAAAAATACATTTTCTTTCTTTCTTTCTTTCTTTCTTTCTTTCTTTCTTTCTTTCTTTCTTTCTTTCTTTCTTTCTTTCTTTCTTTCTTTCTCATCCCCTGTAAGCCAGGTTGGTTTATTTAACAGTGTGGCCTTCTTTCTTGATTGTATTTTCGGGGGGACATCTAGTAAAATGTTTGGGCATCTTATAAAATGAAGGGGCTCATGTTTCATTTTAGAGATGTGAAAAAGATGAGAGAGGAAAATAGATAGTGAAAAAGACAGAAAAGAGAGACATACATACTGGAGAGACACACTGTAGAGTTGTGCTTCTCAAAGCCGGGCCACCGCTTGTTCAGGGAAAGCCTCTGGCGGTCTGGGCCAGTTTGTTTACCTGCCACATCTACAGGTCTGGCCAATCGCGGCTCACACTAGCCGCGCTTCGCTGTCCCAGGCCAATGGGGGCTGGGGAAAGCGCTGTGGGCCGAGGGATGTGCTGGCTGCCCTTCCCACAGCCCCCATTGGCCTGGGACGGCGAACCACGGCTAGTGAGAGCCCGCAATCAGCCGAACCTGCGGAAGCGGCAGGTAAACAAACCGGCCCGGACCACCAGGGGCTTTCCCTGAACAAGTGGCGGCCCAACTGTAGAGTATTTAGGGCACCTACTTGTGACATCTTAATTCTAATATGCTCTGGGAATTATTTTGGGGAAGTTCTCTGGCCTGTGTTATACAGGAGGTCAGACAAGATGATCACAATTGTTCCTTCTGGCCTTAGAATATAGGGATATAGAGCACAAGCTTCTTTTTAATTAGTGATACATTTTCTGGCATCCCTATGTTGTCAGGGTGGTACCGGTGTGGTGCTCTGCTTTCTCCTTGTTGATATTACTCGGCTGCGTGCGTGAGTTCCCTCTGTGTGCTGCCCCAGCTCTGCGCAGATAGCTGACACAGCAGACCCGACGAGAACCCCCAATAACCACAGAGTCCAGTAAGATGCAAAGTCACGTCGACGAGGTTTATTGCGACCTCGGACACAATGGCAGTTCCCTGCAGGTTTCTTAGCCTAACTCAGGGCATACTACAAGAAAGTGCCTCTTGGCAATGGACCCGGCTCAGTCAGTGGCGGGATTTTCCACTGCCCGCTCGGCCGGACAAAGACACCGCCCCAGAGATGCATTCTTATACACAGATACAAACAAGTTACACATCACACCTGACGTATTGAGGGGCCACCCCTCTATGCAGCAAGGTTCAACTTTTCTACGTATTTAGGTGCCGCCTTCTACCTTGTACATGTTGGTTCGATCAAAACAACTCTATCCATCATTTTACCCTTTTGCCCCTGTCATTGGGATGGGCCAGCCTGTTCTTTATTATCTGTGTGGAATGTGCAAGTATGTAAATGTTCAGTACCTTTTAGGTACGTATCAGCCCTTTCCTTGCCAGCTTCTGTGAGCAGGGCCTGCCTCTGGCTCACAGCTTAACTTTGCTTTATGTTAGCAAAATCTTGACCATTACTTTAGTTCAGGCCTCAGGCCTCATACCGGGCCTCTGATACCAAGGTTTATATCTTAGGGCCTCCTCTTACTACACCCTACTCTTCATCCAGGAGTTCTGAGAAGTGCTTTAATATGATGTGTGGATAGTCTAGTGTTTTCACCACAAGACAATTCTGCAGAAGACCTCTGAAAATTTCTGTTAGTTAAAACTCAGGTATCTTCCGCTGTATTCTTGCTCTTGAAAGAGTTTTTAGGAGCCTATTTGCTAACATAGGGGCTAAATCCTGCAGTCTTTAATCAAAAAAGACTGCCGTAAAGTTATGAAAAGTTTTTCACTGACAGACTTCAGAATATAACTCACTGAGAAGTGCATTTTTTTTTAAATGGCCAATTGGTGATTACTTCATGTTCCCTTCCTCGATTTAAGGAAGTTTCAGGGGGAAGAGGGATTTCTACATTGTCTAGCATCTATTATTTATGTACATGAAAGAACACCTGTGAACATGTAGGATATGAATCATATTTTTTTACCCAAATAAATGGACTGAACTGTAAATGTACTGTGTACTCTTTTGTATTAGGAACTTATAAGCTGTGAATTTTTGCCACAATTACTTTTTGAAGTCTGCCTTCTTTCAGGGTGATTTATGGACCCCTTAGTATGGGCAAATTATTTGATAACACACAGCGGCCTTGGGCAAAAATAGATTTTAAAAAAAAATCCAGAGCTGAGATAATATTTTCTGTGAGATTGACTTGTTAACCCTTAAACTGACATTTTCCCCTCTCACTGTGCCAGCCACAATGAATGAAAAATTGAAGACTGAAAGTTGCACCACGCTGGAGGTGTTTGAACTAAAATAGGGTTACTCTTACTTAACAGTTTAATTAACTTGAAAATGGCTATGTGGGCTTTAGCATCATCAGAGTCTTAGCAGAAAAATTTCCCACAAATTCTGAAACTTGCAATGTCCATGAAGAGATCTCAACACATGCAGGCACTGGTGGATAGAGGTCAGCTAGTGAAAATCTAGTGAATACTAAACAGCATATTGTGATCTTATTGAAATGTTTAGGTCAGGTAATGAATGTTTATCTGACTAACCTACACACTGGTGTTTTTCATGAGTAATTCATTAGGAGTTCAAGGAGTTTCCCATCCCCATTCCCGTTCTACATCTCAAACCTTGTCTCTTATCTCCTCTCATCCACCAGCCTTGAAACCCTAATCATAGAAATGTAGGATGGGAAGGGACTTCATTGAACATCGAGTCCAGTTTGTCTACATCTTTCTCAAAGTGTGGCACCCAAAACTGGACACAATACTACAGTTGAGGCCTTACCAGTGCTGAGTAGAGTGAAAAAATTACTTCTCGTGTCATGCTTACAACACTCCTGTTAGTACATCTGTAATCGATCGCGCCGGGGCTCGACCCTCCTCAGGGCAGGAGGGGAGCCACACCGACTCACTCCACGTCTTCTGTTGAACCGGCTGAACAACAGTAAACAGTGTTTAGGAAGCTCAGGCCCTCTGGTGCAGGGGCTGAGTGGCAATACAGTACAATGGGCTCAGGCCCTTTGTTGCAGGGGCTGAGCAGCAAACAGTACAAGGGAGCTCAGGCCCTCTGGTGCAGGGGCTGAGCAGCAAACAGACAGTTTAAAGAGCTCAGGCCCTTTGTGGCAGGGGCTGAGCAGCAAACAGTCAGGAAGCTCAGGCCCTTTGTGGCAGGGGCTGAGCAGCAAGCAACCAGTTTAGGGAGCTCAGGCCCTTGGTTGCAGGGCTGAGCAGCAACCAATACAAGAAGCTCAGGCCCTTGGTTGCAGGGGCTGAGCAGCAAACAACCAGTAGGCGTATAGGCCCAGGTCCTTACACCTGAGTGCTGGGTGAGGGGGAAAACTGCCACCCGTGAGTGGGGTGGCAGTGGGGACACAGGCCCGCCCACTCCACTGTGTCCCAGCCCGGGGCCCTAGCAGCGGCTATCACTGCCGCTGGTCAGTGGGGTCCTGACCGCAACACACTGACATCAGGACCTCTGCGTCTGCAGCCTGACAGGGGTCGGCTACCCCCGGGCTACTTCCACTTTCCCCCTCAGGGCCTACTTCATCCATGGCACCAGCTCCAGGCCAGTCAATCAGCATAGGCTCCTCGGGACCAGGGTTGGTGGCAGGTCAGGCAGCTCCTCGGGGAAGTCCAGCCAGGCGTGCTCAGGCGGCTCCTCCGGGTAACAGCAGGGACGGGCAAGCTCCGGCGGCTCCTCTTCGTAGTGGGCGCGGGGGAGTTCCAGCAGCTCCTCCCAGTACTGGTCACGGGGAAGCTCCGGCGGCTCCTCTTTGTAGTGGGCGCGGGGAAGCTCCGGCCAGTCAGGACAGCTGCCTCGGGTCCTGGAGGGTTACCAGTCAGGAGCTCCCGCCGGCACGTCTGCTCCCGGCGGCGGCGGCTGGGCTCTGACTGAGCTCTGGCGGCCGGCTTTTCTACTTCCTGTCCCCCCCCTTGACTTCCGTGGAGCGGGGACAGGTGGTGGTGGCTCCGCCCACTTGGGTGTCTGCAAGGACGCTCCCTCTGCTGGGCAGGAGGGGAGCCACACCGACTCACTACAACATCCCAGAATGATGTTCGCTTTTCTTGCAACAGTATCACACTGTTGACTCATATTTAGTTTGTGATCCACTAGAACCCCCAGATTCTTTTCTGCCATACTCCTTCCTGTGCAGTGATATCCCATTTTGTATTTGTGCAGTTGATTATTCCTTCCTAAGTGTAGCACTTTACATTTGTCCTCATCCTATTTAATTTAGACCATTTCTCCAGTTTGTCAAGATAATTTTGAATTATAATCCTGTCCTCCAAAGTACTCACAACCCTTCCAAGCTTGGTATCATCTGCAAACCTTATAAGTATACTCTCTATGCCATTGTCCAACTAATTTATGAAGATACTGAATAGAACCAAGCCCAGGATGGATCCCTGCGGGACACCACTCTATATGCTTTTTCAGCTTGATTGTGAACCACTGAAAACCCCCCTCTTAATAGGTTCAAAATCCTTACTAAAGTTGAGGTATATCACATCTACTGCTTCCCTCTTATCTGAAAGGCTTGTTACCCTGTCAAAGAAGAATATTAGATTGGTCTGAAATGATTTGTTCTTGACAAATCCATGTTGACTGTTACTTACCTTATTTTCTTCGAGGTGCTTACAAATGGATTGATTATTTAATCCTTTATCTTTCCCAGCACTGAAGTTAAGGTGGCTGGTCTATAATTTCCTGAGTAGTCCTTATTTCTCATTTTATAGATAGGTACTATATTTGCCCTTTTCCAGTCCTCTGGGATCTCTCCTGTCCTCAATTTCTCAAAGTTAATCATAATAGTTCAGAGACCTCTTCAGACAGTTTCTTAAGTATTCTAGGATGTATTTCATCAGGCCCTGCCAACCTGAAAACACCTAACTTGTCTAAATAATTCTTAATAAGTCTTAACTTGTTCTTTTCCTATTTTAGCCTCAGATCCTACTCCATGTATACTGATGTTAGTGGTAGGGTGACCAGATGTCCCAATTTTATAGGGACAGTCCTGGTATTTGGGGCATTTTCTTATATGGGCACCTACTACCGCCAATCCCCTATCCTGATTTTCACATTTGCTGTCTGGTCACCCTAGTTAGTGGTCCAATCACTACTAACTTTTTTGATGAAAACTGAATCAAAAAGGCATTTAACGCTTTGGTCATTGTATTTTCTGTTATTGTCATTCCCTCCTCATTGAGTAACATGCGTAAACAGAGTATGAATGAGCTCTGCCCTGACATCTATTGATGAGCTGTGGAAAAGGACTTCAGGACCTGATCTCATTTGCATGGGCACACCCACCCTGCCTAGGTGCTCAACATGATGGGATTGCTTGCCCAAATGGCAAGCTTTTGGCTGGTGTGGGGTCCCCAGTCTCCTTGTTATTGGGGCAGGAGTAATAAAAGGTTGTTATCCTTGTTGTGTGAACAAAGGACAGCAGAACTTTACTTGGCATTTCCTGATTGAGGGACTCACCCTCAACTAAGTAGCACACACCAGGCAGGGAACATGGGTTCCAAAGCTCAGTGAGTTGATAGAGTGTGGTATGGCCTTTGCTTAAGGGCCCCAGACATCACCTGAGCCTTCCTCTTTCCACTGTGTAACAGCAGAGCTAATTTAGACTCAACTGAGAGTCTTGTTACATGCTGCAGAGCTGAAATCACTCATACCCAGGTCTTAGTATTAACTTTCATTTGGGACAGTGTCTCTGATGCAAGAGACTGCCCAGTGTGCACCAGCAGTGAGGCTCTACCACTAACAACTGAAATCATAGACAGCTGTGTTAAGTGGGAGGCACTGAATTTTGGTGTGTCCAGTGGGTTGGCTGGGGGAGAGGCATGGCCAGCAGGGTGGTTGGTGGAGAGTGCCAGAGCACAATTCCACAGAGTAAGTGCCCAAGCAGCAGAGCGAGTAAGGTGCCTCCTTGTCCCCCTCACCCCACTGTGGGAGGTGAACTCTGCAGTTGCATCTCAGAACTCTGGGTCTGCACTGTCCAAAGACAGCAACTATGAGTGGACTGCAGAGAAGGGACAGGCACATTAAAGGGACTTTTGAGTTGCTGGACTTTAAGACCCTGAGGGGAAAAGGACACTGCCCACCTTACTTGGTGGTGGGTCTTTTGATCATGGTTTATGTTTGTAAACCCTGTTTGCAGTGTTTCCTCAAATTAATCCTGCATTATTTCCCTCCTTTTATTAAAAGTTTTTTGCTACACTCAGACTCTGTGCTTGTGAGAGGGGAAGTATTGCCTCTTAGAGGCGCCCAGGACATGGTGTGTAATTGTCCCAGGCCACTGGATTGAGGCTCGAGACAGTTTTTTGTTGTATTGTTGAAAAGGAACCCCTAGATACTGAACCCGGCCCTTGTTGCTACCAACTCTGACTGGAAAAAGGGTTACACGTATGTGCCATTAGTCTTCCTTTTGCTTCTCATGTATTTGTAAAATGTTTTCTTATTACCTTTAATGTTCTTAGCTAGTTTTTTTGTCTTTGTCTTTCTTATTTTGTTCCTGCATGCTTTTGTTGTTTTGTGGGGAATTTTTTGTATTCCTTTGTAATTTGACTTAGCTTCCTATTTTGATATGTCTTTTTGAATTTCAGGTCCTTGAAGATCTCCTGGTTAAGCCATCATGGTCTCTTACCATACTTCCCATCTTTCCTACACATTGGGATACTTTGTTCTTGTGCCCTTAATAATCTTCTTTTAAACACTGCTAACTCTCCTGCACGCCTTCTTTCCCTTAGCCGTGTTTCCCATGGGATCTTACCTACCAATTCTCTGAGTTTGCTTAAGTCTACCTTCTTGAAGTTAATTGTCTTTATTCTTCTGTTTTCCCTCCTATCATTCCATAGAATCGTTAACTCTCTCATTTCACGATCACTTTTACCCAAGCTGCCTCCCACCTTCAAATTCTCAACTAGTTCCTTCCTGTATATTAGAATCAGATCTATGCTTTCTTCATATTCTGCAATAAAAAAGACAAAAAAGTATAATAATTATATCTCCTCCCACTCCCATGTCTGTGCATTCCTTCATACTGTGCCCCATGGATCTGGTGGGGCTTTTTTTTTGCCTTCCTCTGCAGTGTGGGGCACAGTTCACTTGCTGGTTTGAATTAGATTAAATGGTGGATTCCCTGTAACTTGAACTCTTTAAATGAAGACTTGTGGATATCAGTACCTCAGACAGAGATTATGGGTTTATTGCAAGGATGGGTGAGTGATGGTCTCTGGCTTCCAATGTGTAGGAGGTCATGAGGACCATGATGGTCTTTCCGGCCTTAAAGTCAATGAGTTTCTGAAGTCAATGAGAAGCTCTCCACATACTTCACTGGGTACTGAATTAGAACCTATAAGCTCCCTCCTTCAAGATGCTGAGCACCCTCTTCTCCTGTTGAATTCAGCACATGTTGAGGGGGCTCAGCACCTTACAGGAGTGCCCAGTTCTTTCCAGGCTTGAGCACTCTGTGTGCAAGAATGGCCATACTAGATCAGACTAATAGTCCATATTGACCCTGCCAGCAGGTAGGGGATCTTGGGGGACAACTACTGCACAGGTGGGGTGCAAAATAAACTTTATTAAGAAAATGCAAAAACAGGGAAAATTCAATAGTGAGGGGTATGGGGCTTGTTAAGGTAGACAATTGGGGAGGGGTTTCTTTTGGTGAACAGTATAGGGGGTTTCAATAGTGGGGCACAACACAGTAGGATACAATACAGTGGGTAACCAATTAACACAGAAATATAAATGTAACAGGTAGCTAGCGATTTCTATGTAAAGGGTGTGTTACAGCAGCATATAACCAACTAACAGTTATGGATAAAATATGTTAAGTAGCAACAATCCTAGGTAAAAATTTGTCACAGTGGTGTAAATGTAGAATGTGAGGTGTATCAGAGAGAAAAAGTAACCAATGGGGTTTTATGCTAGACTTTAGCAATACAATTGAGGTTTGGCAGCAGTAAGAGCAGGGTGAACACGTGAGGGAAGGAATTAAAAGATAGAGCAGGAGGTGGAGCAGAGAGCAAAGGCAGAGGCGCTGCGGAGGGAGATTTAAACTCAGAGAGACACAGAGAACAAACAGGCTGTAAGTTTAAGCAGCAAAGACTGCAACAAGTCAGGGAGACACAGAGGACGCCCGGGGGGGGGGAGGGGTGGGGGCTGACAGTGAGAAGACAGACTTAATCACAATTATACAGAACACAGCAAAATCTTATCTATGATCTGACTTAACCAAGACTACACAAATTAGCAAGTAACAAAACACAATGCAACAATTCTCTAAGCCTAACTTACAGAGTACAATGCAAACAATTTTCTAAACCTAACTTAACCACAGCTATGTAAAATGAAATTACAATTTATCTAGACTAAAGTCTAAACCTAACCTAATGGGTGCACCTTATACTAGGGGTAGTTCCAGAGGGCAGAGTGGTGTGTGCCCAGGATACAGCTCCAAGGACAGGGGGTTTTAACCAGTGGTGGCTGCAGCAGTGGGGCGGCTGCAAGCAGGCTTATTTCTAGCAGCAAAGGCACTGCAGAGCTAGAAGCAGATTACAGATACAGACCAAGGAGTTAGCTTGGGTCTGCCTTCTGGGGAAAGAAAGCCAGCAGCTAGGACAGGGGGAGTTTGCAAGAGGGAGTTCTTACCAATCCCCAAAGCAGCAGCAGGAACAGCAGTTTCAGCATCAGAGGACGCAGAGAGGACTCGATTCGCTCACAATAATCAGGAGATCACCAGCCAAATTCGTTGTTCGTCGGAGGGGAGTTTAAAAATGGGGGTACGCTCAAAACCAAATGAGAGCAGGGAGAGGGCCCCCCAAAGACCCCTAGCTGATCAGACCAGGTGGCAAAGCAAGGACCTTCTCCGAGGTCTGATCAGAAAATGTCTGGTTATAAAGGCAAACTCAGGCAGCTTCCCACCAGTAATTTTGATTGGTTCCCCTTGTTAGAGGGGAGGAGAGGAGACTTCAGGTAAGCACAGACATGCCTGGGCAAGTTTCTGAGCCACAGGCATGACTCATATGCTCAGCTATTTGGGCCACTTTAGGTCTTGCATTTTTTAGGCAGCGCCCCCTACACCGAGCCGGGTCCGAACAAAGGAGCAAAAAGCCCCCCTCCCTGAGCAGAGCAATGGCTCCAGTCAGTCTGCACAAGCCATTTCCATGAGCAGGGCCAGGCTGTGACTTTTGTTAGCCCAAGGCCGGGAGGGGCGGCCACACAGAACAAACAGAAAGGAGAGGGAAAAAAAAGGAATGCAGCAGGGGGACAGCTGTAACAGACACATATAACCCACTATCATGTCTTCTCTTAGTAGCCAGTGCCAGATACTTCAGAGGGAATGAACAGAATTGGACAATTATCAAGTGATCCGTCCTCTGTCATCCAGTTCCTGCTTCTGGCAATCAGAGGTTTAGGTTAACCTGGAGCATGAGGTTGCACTACAACCATCTTGGCTAATACTTATTGATGGAGCTATCCTCCATGAACTTATCTAATTCTTGCTTGAACCCCATTATACTTTGGCTTTCACAACATCCCCTGGCAATGAGTTCCACAGGTTGACTTCATTGTGTGAAGAAGTACTTCCTTATGTTCATTTTAAGCCTCCTATTTGAACCACAAGTTATTTGTTTTATTCTACTATTACAACAGTGTCCCCAATGGTAAATCATGTCTATTTGTTGCATTTATATGGTCTCTATTACAATAGTATCTAAGACCTTAAATCTAAGGCTTAAATGTATTTATCCCTCTAACGCTGTATGAGGTAAGGCAGCGCTATTGTGCCCATGTTATACATGGGAAACTGAGACATGGAGAGGCTAAGTGAGTTGCCCAAGGTCACACAGGAAGTCTATAGTAGAGCAGAGAATTGACTCCAGGATCTTCTAGGTCCCAAGACAGTGCCCCAACCATTCAACCATCCTTCCTCTCTCTAGTGGGCCATAGCACACTGGGTTGTTCTATCATGCCATCCTGCCTTAATGGGAAGGATATTTTAGAAACCAGCTGTCATATTTAAGTGTGGGGTGCCCATCAAATGGAGCCCAGACAGAGTCTTGACATTCTGTGGACTTCAGATGCTTTGCCGGTCAGGTGGTATTATGTAAAACATTTGTAAAATATGTGTTCTGTTCCCTCTGGTGGCTGGTCCAGTGACTTCAACGGGCTGTGGATCAGGTCCTACATGACAATTTGATGAAATGAGAAAACTAAACATACATTCATTTGTCTTCTATCATGATTAAACCCCAAAATAAAGAGCTAAAGCCAAGTACGGATGTGTTGTACGCTGGCTGAAGTAAGAGAATGACATTCAGTGCAACGTATGATCCTTAAACGTCAGAAATTAAATGCCTGGGATGAATGTTAGCCCCTTGCTGTACATTTTGGCAGTATCTGTTAATCAGGTGAAGGGGTGTCATAAACAGATAGTTAAGGGTTAAGGTCTCTTTTACCTGTAAAGGGTTAACATGTAGTACCTGGTGACCACCTGACCAGAGGACCAATCAGAGATAAGATTTTTTCAAATCTCTGTGGAGGGAAGCCTTTGTCTTGGTGAGAACTGTTTTTGGATCTAACAGAGGACAGTCATGTCTCCAAGTTCTCCTGGAGTAGTTTCTACTAATTAATAGTGAGTATTAATTAGAAAGGCGAATTAGTCTTATGATTTGATTTCTATATTTGCAATTGTGTGTTTGCTAAAGGAAATGCTTTATTCCTGTTTGCTGATATTGCTTTTACTGAGAAAAGGGGGAGAGGGGATTCTCTCCAGAGATTGATAAGGTTATACCCTATGAGTGTCCAGCTTGGGCTCATAGAGATTCTGTATTTTCTTTTTATTCTTTAATAAATTCTTTTCTATTAAGGACTTGTTGGTCTTTCCTTGGGTGGATTCTCAGGGAAAGGGGAGGGGGAGGTATCCCTCTGTAGTTGGATCCCGGTATCTCTCCTAGGAAAAGGGAGGGGGGGGAGGAAGCAGGGGGAATGGTTTGTTTCTCCTGGGTGTGAGAACTCCATGGATTTGGGGCTCTTGGAATCCCCTAGGATTTTGGGGAAGGACTGTGTCTCAATCCACATTTCTTGATTGAGTGGTGGCAGCGAGAAGGAACCCCACCCTAAGGGTTAGGGTGGTGGCAGAATACATGCGGGTCCCCATCTTTGAACCCACAAGCTCAAAGTGGGGGTGAGATCCCATGACATGGTGGCAGCTTACTAGATCTAAACTAGGATTTTAGTTTAGAGGAAAACCAAGTCAGGTCCCCACATTGGAGCCCAACAGTTCCAAGTGGGGGTGAGACCTTTGACATGGTGGCATGCGGGTCCTCACTTTGAAACCGCCCAGTTTCAAGTGAGGGTAGACTCATGACATGGTGGCAGCGGTGTTTCGAACCCATTGTTACAAGGAGTTTTTTTCAGCTGGGCTACGCTGAAGGGAGCTATTCTCTTCTTCTAGAGCAGGAAAGCAACCTGAGAGAAGAGGGAGTTTACAGTTTCAGCCAGGTTGGCTGGAGGAAATTAAGTTTTCCAGCAGGCTTTGTTGGAAGCAGTTTTCTTTCTTGTTGCTTCAACAGGCAGCTTGAGGAAAAGGCAGTTTTGAATCAGTTTTCAGGGTTAAAAGGATTTTTTTTTTCTCTGCTGGCTATGCTGAGGAAAAACTCTTCCCTAGAGGTGTGTCCTTCCTTTGTGATATCAGGTATCACTCAGGATTCCTAAGGTGGGGGGAAGTGCTCGACAAAGTACATTCCCATCCAGTGGGGAAAACAGGTTTGCGGGGGGGAGACAGAAACCCTCCAGCCAGATTTTTTTTTCCCTGTGTCTTTTGAAATCCTCTGGAGCCAGGGAATACAAATCCCTGAGAGGATTTACTACACTTTTCTCGCAGGTACTAAGTAGTACCAGCCGGTCAGCTGGGCTTATTAGTGTTTTTTTGAAAACATATTTTCAGCTGGGTTCAGCTGAGGGAAAAAGGTTTTCCAACGGGCTGTGTTAGAAAAGGATTTTTTTCTTCTTCTTTTCTTTTTTCTTTCTGTCCGCTTAAAAACAGCTAGGGAAGAGGTGCAAGTTTTCTAGGAGGCTTGTTAGAAAGGACCCCCACTGTGAGGTACTTAGCAAGTGCTAGAAACAGGACAAACCAGTTTTTTTGGTCTTCTCAGTATATCAGCAAACAGCAACTACACATTTGCAAATGAAAAGGTTTTGTTTCTTTTCTATTCAGTCTCTCGGGAATAGAAAGGGTTAGGAATTGGGGAAACCAGTTCACTGCCTGCAGAGGGGTGTGGCCAGCACCAAAGAGCAACACCAGCAAGCCACACATAAAATTCACTGACTGCAGAGGGGTGTGGCCAACACCAGAAGGCACTGTTCCCCATCCCAAGAAATTTCCCACCTACATGGCAGGTGAGGACACTAAGGCCTTCTTCAAAAAGGTTAAAAGGACCTGCCATGGGTACAGCATCCCTGAAGACCAGTACAAGGACTGGTCAGGAAAGTGGACTTTTGCTGTCTATGACAATTATTCCATCCCCATGCTATTGGGGGAAGACTTGGCCAACCATGTGCAGCTGGCCAAGAGGGGGGGAGTGGTCACCCGCGGCCAGGCCAAACAAGCAGGCACTCCCATCCCTGTTCCTGAGCCATCCACCAGGACCCTGTCTGTGTTACCAGAGACCCAGACAGAGGTGGTGGAACCGGATCTCATGCCAACAACTACAGCAGCCATAGTACATCCAGTCCCAGGACCGGAATTGGAAAAGCAACCAGCGGCAGAACCAGCGCCAGCACTGACGCCAGCGCTTGCAACTCCACCGCCAGGGGGCGCCAACGGGCCTAAACTGGCAGGAGCAGCAGACAACTCTACCCAAAAGGCTCAGCCAGAGCCTGAAATATCACCTTGTGCACCAGCGGAGAGCGGTCCACAGTCAATGGAAACAACCTCATCACCTACATCACTCCCAGAGGAACTGGTGTCTCCCGCCTCAAGGGAACAGTTCCAGACAGAGCAGGAAGCCGATGACAGCCTTAAGAAAGCTTGGGCGGCGGCACGAACCAACCCACCGCCTCTCAGCTCTTCTACCCAATTCCAGTTTGTTGTAAAACAAGGACTTTTATATAAGGACATTCTTTCTGGTGAACACCAGGAAGGCCAGCATCCTCAAAGACAGTTGGTAGTTCCAACTAAGTACTGGGACAAGCTCTTAAGCTTGGGCCCTGACATCCCAGGGGGCATTCTGGGGTCAACAAAGCAAAAACAGGTTAAAAACATTCCTTCCACTGGGAGGGGATGGGCAAGGACGATGCCAAGTATGTCCGCTCAAATGCATACAAAGTGTTCTTCAGTGTCAAACATCTTGTTGTTTACATACTTAGTAGTATATGTAATAGTGCATGTGTTTTGTTTATCTGTTTATGTTACAGTGCTAGGAGGAAATCACCACCAGTAGTTCCCACTGTTGGCGATTTGGGGGGCGTGTCATAAACAGATAGTTAAGGGTTAAGGTCTCTTTTACCTGTAAAGGGTTAACATGTAGTACCTGGTGACCACCTGACCAGAGGACCAATCAGAGATAAGATTTTTTCAAATCTCTGTGGAGGGAAGCCTTTGTCTTGGTGAGAACTGTTTTTGGATCTAACAGAGGACCGTCATGTCTCCAAGTTCTCCTGGAGTAGTTTCTACTAATTAATAGTGAGTATTAATTAGAAAGGCGAATTAGTCTTATGATTTGATTTCTATATTTGCAATTGTGTGTTTGCTAAAGGAAATGCTTTATTCCTGTTTGCTGATATTGCTTTTACTGAGAAAAGGGGGAGAGGGGATTCTCTCCAGAGATTGATAAGGTTATACCCTATGAGTGTCCAGCTTGGGCTCATAGAGATTCTGTATTTTCTTTTTATTCTTTAATAAATTCTTTTCTATTAAGGACTTGTTGGTCTTTCCTTGGGTGGATTCTCAGGGAAAGGGGAGGGGGAGGTATCCCTCTGTAGTTGGATCCCGGTATCTCTCCTAGGAAAAGGGAGGGGGGGGAGGAAGCAGGGGGAATGGTTTGTTTCTCCTGGGTGTGAGAACTCCATGGATTTGGGGCTCTTGGAATCCCCTAGGATTTTGGGGAAGGACTGTGTCTCAATCCACATTTCTTGATTGAGTGGTGGCAGCGAGAAGGAACCCCACCCTAAGGGTTAGGGTGGTGGCAGAATACATGCGGGTCCCCATCTTTGAACCCACAAGCTCAAAGTGGGGGTGAGATCCCATGACATGGTGGCAGCTTACTAGATCTAAACTAGGATTTTAGTTTAGAGGAAAACCAAGTCAGGTCCCCACATTGGAGCCCAACAGTTCCAAGTGGGGGTGAGACCTTTGACATGGTGGCATGCGGGTCCTCACTTTGAAACCGCCCAGTTTCAAGTGAGGGTAGACTCATGACAAGGGGTTTCAAACCTAACCTCCAGTTTTGTGGTAAAGTGTTGTCCTTGAAATGAATTCCCCCCTCCATCTCCCAGTTTTGTACCAGCAGGTCATTCATGTCTTTCTTTTGCAATTCTGGGTGAGCAACATTGTGGGTAAAACTGGGCCCACAAAATGGAGATTCATTTTGAAAATCGGGCCCTTATTTGGTGTTTGAGATGTCTGCTAGAGGCCCTAATATAGCAAAGCACCGAATCATATTATTCATTTTAAACATATTTTAACTCCCATCGACTTAAAGAACTTGCTTAAGTGCTTTGTTGAACTGTAGTGGGAGAGCCCTGCAACTCACCTGTTAGAAATAATTGCCATCAACTAACTTCCTCATTTTTTGTATCAACAAAAAGAACAATATTAGTATATTGTAAGTATTCCCCACTGGCACATTGTGATTCATTCAGAGGTTCTGCTGAAGACATTTACAAGACCACATTTCTTTATCAACACCCTGTACAAAGTTATTTAGAGAAGCTACCATGAATAAGACAACCTTTCAATAATACGTTGTCAACATGCTTCCCCTACCTATGTCAAGGCAGATAAAACAACAGTAGTGAATACTGTGCATCTAGAGCCTTCTATTATATAAAACAGTTGAAAAAAAACCAGTACAGACCTAGTGTTTAATGTTTAATGTTTGTGCATCTGGATGCATATATGCTCATGTTCATTTGTTTTGTGACACCAGGATTAAATACACCCTGACTTGCATATCCACAGTCTGTGACAAACTGAGTAGTAGCATTACCTCTGGGATTTTATTCCATTTTTCACGCATTGGGCTCCAGTCTCATGCAGTGTCTGGGTTCAGCCACTGAGTCTGTGCTGGCTGATCAGCTTTGCTCAGCAGAAGGTGCCACTCCTGCTGAGAGCCAGTGGAAGCTATTGTAGATGCTTTCATGGGAGCTGGGGATAATTCACTCTGCCTAAAAAGACATAAGCTAATTTTGAAAGAAATCCCCTTGCTGTCATCTGTTATAACACATTCAATTTAGATAAATCCTTCAGCGGAGATTTCTAATGCACAATATATGCTACTAAACAAATAGAGGCATAACCAGAACATTAATAGTATCCACATGATTGCTTAGGTTTAGAACCCTGTGTAAGCTGGGCAGACTCACCTGGCGGCACCTCCTGCTGGGCATCCTCAGGAATTAGCATCCGGCCTCTGGAGCCTCCACTTCAGACCGGTGTCTCGCCACCACTGCTGCCCCCATGTCCCTCCTAGGACCCCGGTGCCCCTTTAACTGGGTGCTGCCCCCTGGCAGTAACCCTACAGTTCTGGGTCTCCCCCTCCTAGGGGAACCCCCACCCATTATCCCCACTTCACCTCAGTCTTGGCTACTGCCCAGTCTCCATCTAACTCCCGTTCACTGGGGCAGACTGCAGTATAAGCCACTCATCACAGGCAAAGGGATTCGGACCTGCTGCCTCTACCTACCCATGGGCTGCCCCGTTGCAACCCTGCACCTATTCGGCCTACAGTCAGGCCTGCAGCCTGGGGCTTTCCAGGCCAGAGCTCCCAGCTCATCTAGCCCTTCCCCAGCCCTGCTCCCAATCTAGGTGTCTTGCTTAGGTCCCTGCAGCCAGGCCCTTCTCCCTCACCAAGCAGAGGGAGACTTACTGGGCTTCTGCCTCACAGCCTCTTATAGGGGCCAGCTGGGCCTGATTGGGGCATGGTCACAGCTGAGCCTACTTTCCACAATCAGCCCAGGCTTCTTGCCCCAGCCACAGCCCTTTTCTGGGCTGTTTCAAGCCCCACAGGGCAGGAGCAGGTAACCACCCCGCTACATCCTGGCTATCCAGTGTTTTATCTAAACTCCGGCAAAAAAAGGCAGAATCAGAAAATTAACAATTTTCACGTGACTGCTGAAGTTCAAAGAGTGCTTATATTTTAATAACAAGCACTGTACGTGTTCCATGGAAATGTTAGCCCACTGATCTATATGTTAATTAGGCTGTAATTTGAAAGGGAAGAACGACTCTAGTGTTTTCATCTCATCTCCAGCACAGACTGCCAGGGCCAGCCCACAACATTTTGGCACCTGAGGCAGGGAGCTCGAATGACACCTCCATGCCCCCTCCTTTGGGCTGAAACTTTGAAAGGTCTCAGTTCTGCCTTCTTCCTGTTCTACTCCTCTCACGGCACTGCTCTGCTACCTACCCCAATAAAGGAGAACTAGCAACTTAAAATGCCTTGTTGAAAAAATTTAAGTAACACTTAATTTTCAAATGCATGAACAGCAAACATAACTTTTCTTGTCTGCATAGTAAACACTGGCATTTTTATCTGTTTGAATAATCAAAGTGGTGCTTTCCGTGCCTCCTTGGCTGCAAAGATTTGAACTGCTTCCTGAAAGTCCACAGTCTGGGCCAGCTCATGCTCTACTGAGGTGGTTGCAAAGCCGACCAGCCCCTCCTGTTGTCATTGTGGAACATAGATGTGTTTTTATTAACTTCAGCTTGGAGAAGCTGCATTCTCCACTGGCAACTGTTACAGGAGGTGTTAGATGTATACGCAGAGCAACAACAGCATTTGGAAAGAGGACGGTCATCTTATTTGTGCACATATATTCCTGAACAGCCTTTGGAGTTGATCCAGCTGAAATGTATCTTGAAAGGGCTTTCAGTTCATCACCAAAATCACTCGCATCAATATCACGCATGTCATCATGTGTCAACACTGTTTCTAGTGCCCTGCATTGCTGGTGTAGGTCTTCTTCAGATATAGTGAGGAGTTTTGGAATATCATACAACATCCCAAATATACTGCTGTGTTCCTTGAGCTTCATGAAACATTCTTCAACTGACTGTATTGCACAATCAAGCACCTGGTTAAAGAATTCAACTTTGAATTGTTGTTTGGGGTCTCTTATGGGATTATCCTGTGCCTCTTAATCAAAATGTCTTCTTCTTCAGTGACTCTTGTATTCTTGAATGGGTGGGAAAATTTTGAAATCCCTCATCTGACCGGTAAGAGTGTAGGTATAACTTTGCTTTGTCCAGTTGTTCCATTGCTCCAGATATATCAAGGTCAACACCTTGGAGTCTCTTGCTTACAACATTTATTTCAAACAGTGTGTCATGCCACAACACTAAGACACACAGAAATTTGAAGTTATGTATGTTTCTGGTGATTCCATTTCCCCCTGCCACTGTTCTCTCATGAACAGTTCCTGTCACAGCATTATCCTCCATAATGGCAACTATGGCATCATCTGCCTTCCCAATTTGGTGTTTGATGGGCTTTATTGCCTCCACTTGACTTTCCCATCGTGTGGCACTCAGTGGTTTCAGTGTCAGGAGGATGTTGCTTCAAAATTTGCCATCCATGAGTTGGTGCAGAGATCCATGAGAGTAGTCCAGCCATGGGATGTCTCATAGTGTCTAAGCTCCTGTTAAGGGCTATAGCAGACTAGGTCCCTTGCTCCTTGCTACCCCACTTCATCCACCATGCAACAAAGGGACCTCAGAGGAACTCAACTTTCTCTGAAGCACGGTGTCTCCCAGCATCTTACCCGAAGAAGAGCTCTGTGTAGCTCAAAAGCTTGTCTCTCCCACCCAACAGAAGTTGATCCAATAAAAGATATTACCTCAGCCACCTTTGTCTCTCTAGGGTCTCCCAGAGGTAGTCATAGGGCAGTTCAAGTTACACACTACCCAAAGGGTACAAACTAGCCCTGTATGAATTCCATTTGAACTGGGATCTTACAGTATAGTCCAACCACCTGAAATCCAGTGGGGTGTGTTTATAACACCCAGCATTTAGAATGCGAGGCTCCAGTATAGGATGAAGTGCACTTATTCTGCTCTGTGATATGAATCATAATTTTTAACAGGAAATGGGAATTAAAGATTCTGGCTTTTACTGATTAATCATGCACAAGAACACCTTGGAGAAATAACCACTGCAACCTCTGAACTACCCACTCGAACAGAAACACTTTGGAGAAAAAAGTATGAGGTGATGCTGCTACTGAGCAGCAGTGAAAAGCAAAATGCTGGCAACGCTCTCTGTGGAAGAGATAAAACATGTTCATTTCTTTATTCATTGGGTTGTTCAGACCAAACCTGGAAATAAAGATGCATACAACTGAATATTTCAAAATATTAGAGCTACTTGTCATTTTCCTAGCCATGAATATTTCTGGTTGGCAAAATATTTGATATTATTTCTCACTTTCTGTTCCAGTCTTTTGTTAGGTGCTGACTGAACTGTTCAAAACATTTCAAGACTGACATCTCGGTGAGTGTATCACCAAATAAAGGAATTTCTGTGGGAATGTGTGATGGACTGAGGCCAGGTGTCTTGTGAAAATATACCAGACCACCTCCTCATCTGCTGAAAATCAACATCATTTTATTGAAATCCATGGAGCTGAGATGATATACACCAGCTGAGGACCTGGCCCATTTTGAAGGAATAAGCAATATCGTTCCTTTAGGGTCAGAGGCCTGGAGCTGGCTGGCTGTCTGATTAGCCTAACCTGCCACACCTAAGACAGCGGTGGCACTTAATTGGCTGATCATTATGTAAAGAAAACAGCAAGAGGGGATGGAGGCGGAGGAGCGGAAACTGTGACACCCTGCAGGAAACTGAGGGGTTAGAGGTGGTGCCCAGGAGGACTGCTAATGGAGTTACTACCGATGAGAACTGTTCCAGAAAACCAACCAAGCAAGAGATGGTGACTGGTTGGGAGCTCTGAATTGCTGAAGTAAGAGCCAGAAAATATGGGTACAGGAATTACTGATGTGAGAGACTAATTTGGGGGAACGTACTGCTATGCTAGCACAGAGTTTGAAGTAAGAGTCTGCAAGGGCTTGATTCTGTTTTGTTCATTTTTTTATTGTTCAGTGAAAGAAACTACTCCAGATAAGAAATAGCTTCCCTGGATTCCTTGAGAAAACTTGGTTGAACCACACAGAGTGAGATGACCCAGCAGAACAAGACAGTCTGATGAGAAGAGGGTGCTATCAAATAGGCCTAATCCTTTACACCCACAGAGATTGTTTTAGATGTGAATAAACATGTATATTAGGTCCAATTTTCAAAGTAAAAGAACCTTATTAGGGTGTGTAAATCCCCTACTTAGACACACAGATCAACACTTAGAATCCTTGGGCTGTATCCTATTGACGCAAAATCAATACAAGTTTTATCATTGATTGCGAGGGGCTCGAGGGTTTGGCCTTGGAATCTTAATGTTTCACATAAGAACATAAAAATGGCCACAGTGTGTCAGACCAATGGTCCTCTAATCCGGTATCCTGTCTTCTAACAATAGTCAGTGCCAGATGCTTCAGAGGGAATGAACAGTACAGAACAGTTATTGAGTGATCCATTCCCTTCCATTCAGGGCCAGCATCTGGCAGTCAGAGGCTTAGGGATACCCAAAGTATGGAGTTGTGTCCCTCATCATTTTGGCTAATAGCCATTGATGGACCTATCCTCCATGAACACATCTAATTCTTATTTGAACTGAGTTATACTTTTGGCCTTCGCAACATCTCCTGAGAACGAGTTCTATGGGTTAACCGTGCATTGAGGGAAGAAGTATTTCCTTATGTTTGTTTAAATTCTGCTGCCTATTAATTTCATTGGTTCTTGTGTTAGGCAAAGGCATAAATAACACTTCCTTATTCACTTTTTGCACACTAGTCATGATTTTATAGACTCTATCATCTCTCCCTTTAGTCATCTCTTTTCTAAGATGAACAATCCCAGGCTTTTTAATCTTTCCTCATGTCGAAGGTATTTCATACACCTAATCATTTTTATTGCCCTTCCCTGTACTTTTTCCAATTCGAATATATATTTTTTGAGATGGGGCAATCAGAACAGCATGCAGTATTCAAGGTTCAGGCATACCATGGATTTATATAATGACATTATGATATTTACTGTCTTATTATCTATCCCTTTATTAATGGTTTCTAACATTCTGGCAGCTTTTTTTTACACTGCCGTACATTGAGCGGATGTTTTCAGTTGCAGTTGCACTGAGTAACATTGAGCTCCTATAAATAAAGGTCTCAATGTCCCTCATGCATATGCAAGCATAGCTCTTCCCTCCTTTACCATATCTTAACTTCCTCACCCTCATAATGTTGGGGTGTCCTTATCCCATAGGTTAGTATATTAATTAAGTTAAGCTCATTAACATATACATTAATTGGGATTACTATGGTTACCTGCAGTTAGGCATCTTCTGCTGTTCCCCACCAAAAATACTCTAAACTGGTACAAACTGCCTTCTCACAACATTTGCGGTTATTACAAAATAATAAGCAAAGCCTTATGCCATCTTGTGACTTAAAGTTACCATTAGTTTGCTTGCTTATCCTAACTTATTGAGCAGCTAATCCTACTCAGGCTATAGGGCCTTATATTTATACTAGCTGCCTAAGCTATTTTTATAAGTCTAGGTCGATAGAGCTCTTGTGTTTCTGCTATCAGTTCCTTACCCCTTTATCTTACCATTATTGTATGGGCTACACTTGAGATCCACTAACTTAGAAGTTCATCCTTCTGTGATGTATCCGATCTAGTTCTAAATGACTCTGTGATGGGGGTTCTTCCACTTGGGAAGCTATTCCATAAACTGTTAAGATGTTTCCCCCAATCTCCAGATTGAATTTTCCTGAATTTTCATCCCATGAAAGCAAGATCACAGTGCCGTACGCAGACAAGAGGGATCCTGTTATAGGCTGAGTCGCTAGCCCCTTGCCAGACCACGGTTGGCATGGTTGTTGGCACTTCTCTGCTCCGCAGGGGACCATCCGCCCCACCAGCTGAGCCATACCGACAAATATTATTGAATCTAAACTGGCCACTGGCAGGTACCTGACCTCCACCAACCAAAGTGTGCGAAGGAATGTCTGCAGTTGGAGGCTTCTCAACACCTCTGGGCAGAAGTTAAGTTAAAATCTCTGACTGACCTCTAATTTTAAATGTAAGTAACGTTTTTCCCCACCGCTAATTTAAAATGACAGATATTATGTCAGTGCTCAGCAGTGTCAGCTGCTGACAGAGATCAGATTAAATTAAAAGGGAAGGTCTGGAAAAGCAACTTTTATTATCTCCCAGAAAGGTTGCACTCTTGATCTTTAATGGTAAACTTAGAAAAAAAATCTTTTTTTTTTTGCAAATGTGATTTTTTATTTATATTCTGGGCTTAAGATATTAAGTTTTACACTCGCATCAAAGCCCCAGCAATGCCTGCTATCTATGTAGAGTGTGATACTAAAAGACTCCTGTGTACCCTGATAAGGTCTCTCTCTGAGTCCAGCAATAATCAGCTAGACCTACAGGATCTGTGAAAGGTCTGCCAACAGATTTTAGCCTCCCTCTGGAAGGCAATTACTGTGCCATCATTTGAAGAGAGTGACCTATCTGCTTCTGGCATGGCTTTCAATTCCGGGCATGAAGTCTGGTTTTGAACTTGCTGTACTATCACCATGTAGTGAAGCCCTAATAACCAGTGCCGTTAGTGCATTGAGCTATCACATGCCTGCCAAAAGCTGATGTTTAAACAGAGGCTCCAGAATGGAAGATTCCTTTGTCTGTTCTAATTAGGATCAACACTTTTGCTTTCTTAATCAAAAGCTGTTTGCTTCACTATTTGGGGCATGCAACCACAGAATGTGTTAAGAAAGCAAGTGATTCTTTCAAGTTTCTTCATTATCCCATGTTTTCCACCTAACATGCATTGCCTGGAAAAGAAAAAGAAGAAAAAGCCTTCATTCTAGCTCCCCTTGCTCAAGCAAGAGAATACTTTCCTCTGGGAAGAGATGCTCCCCAGCCTTTGGGATCTGCAAAGCAGTATTGTAGTTTCCTTGTCAGCCTATGGATGTTGATTAGCTTCATTTGCCCCTCATTGCCATTTCCTTCATTCTCACCTTCTCCTCTTCTGAACTCTGCTACCTGATGAAAAGGGTGTCAATAGCATGTTAATTTCAGTAACAGACAATGGCCATTCCCCTACTTACTGTCTCTGTTTTCTCTTTTAAGGACTGATCCTAGGCCTGGTGATGCTGAATGGAGCTTTGCTATTGATTTCACTGGATTCAGGATCAGGTTTTTAAGGAGTATTTTCATTGACCCATTTGTTTTTTAAAAGGTCTAATCTGGGGACTAGAGGGGTTGTCACAGGGGTAGACTGCTAGTGTGAATCCAGGTCAGATTGTCACTATTCTACCTTTATCTATGGCTATCTTTAGTGGCCTTTGAGGAATTGCCTTGGTGGTCTCAGCTCAGTCCCCATAAAAGGCTTGATTTTCAGAGGTGCTGAGCACTGACTCCCTTGACTTCAACTGGTGGTGGGGATGCTCAACAGTGCTGAAAGGTGTCGGCATCACCCACATGGGAACTCATCGGTCCCCTCACTGGGAGTCTCAGTGGAGAGGCTGAGGACTGAATGGAACTAGAAAAATGAATTAACTAACGGTAGTGCCTCTGACTGAGGGATGACACACACTCGGGTTGAAGGTGGTGCAACTATATTGTATGTCTTACCTGTTCTATGGATAAACAAAGGAATTGAGACTTTTGGGCTCTCAGTCAGGCATGTTTCCTGAGCATTAAATTCACACCAAGAAGTCGCGGTCAGTAGGAAAGAAAGAGAGAAAAAAATGAAGGGTTAGTTGGGTTTTTTTTTGTGCTCTGAAATGATACCTTTGCAATTGCCGTTTTCACACACAATTAAATCGTTTTGCATGCATCTCTAGCTATTTTTTTTTAAGTTTAGTGGCATTTGGAAGCAACGCAAATAGTCGTTCATACTACCCACTTAATATTAACTGGATCGTGACCTCACATGGCAACACAGAGTGTGGAAGTAAGTAAGCCTCTCCTTGTTGATTTAAGGGCCATCCAGGATCCCAGCCCCTGAGCTTGGCACTGTGCCTTTGAAGAGCTGTGGCTAGATGACACAGTGTAGCCTTATGTGAAGAAGTGAACCAAAACAGTATGCTTAGTTTTCTATGTACTATATACCTGCGCCCTTGTACTGGCATCTAGTGCTGAATCTCTGAGAACCTAGCATGTACTCTTTCTGTTAGGCTGTAAATTGATTCATGTTGCAAACAACATACTTCTTTTCAACTGCTCTCTCTTCATGCCATCCTGGTTTCCAGTTTCTCGTTAACAACTCCAAGCCACAGAGAAAATATCTTCTCTGCTAAATAGGTGTACTGAAGAGAACAACATCCACACTAGCCACAGAATTGTAGCTAGTATGTATGGGAATGGAGAGTATGTATTTATTCAGAAATTGTCCAGTTCTCCTGCAATGAGTTAGGTGTTTCCCACCTGTGTCTGACCAGGGAGGTGGGGGGAAAGAGGAGGACCCTAATTCAAGGGAGGATGGGAAATCTTTGAAGTAGGGCAGTCTCTAGAAATAGAGTGGAGGTTGCCCAGAGTAGAGCACTCTGGTCAGGAGGGGCTGCAGAAGATGACTTCAAGAAGGTTTTAGATCATGGAGAGGGTCCTGAGTCTAGGGTTGAACTGTAAACAGAAGTGACTGGTTGTAGGTGGGAGGAGACCCAGCGAGGAGGATTATGAACGATGACCTACAGATTGACTAGTGATAACATGAGACCTCTTGGAAGGGGGATTTTGGGGGTTAAAGAACCAATAAAGGGTTACTCAAGGTAGCAAAATATGCTGGATTTTGCCATTGGATGAGAAAAAGAAAAACAGAGGGGAAACAGGTGTCTAGCAGGATTTGAGGTATGGCATCTGTCCTTCTGGGTTTGGCAGTTGGGATAGATAAAGGAATGAGGAGGGAAACGGAGGTATGGCTTGCTTGCAGTGCTGGGACCAGCCAGGGTGAGATGCTTGGTGACAGTAAGCCTGTTACACCTGCTCACCTTTGTGCTATTGCCTCAGCACTTTGATTAATTCTGTTGTTCAGATGTGGTTCCTACAGTAGTATCTTTCACTTCACAAGTGTTATCTGATGCATCTGGAGGGTAACTGATCAAGAAAAGAATTTTAATGTAATAGATTATGTCTTTTATACAAAGGCTGTTGCTCTGGTCTTTTCAAAATACGGTGGCTTCTATGGACTGCTTAAGTGGTAATTTCTCTCTTTATAGTAATTATCTGTATGAGGTAGGTGACTGACATTGATTGGTATTAGTGGCCGTGTCGTGAGTTCTTCCTGTTCATGACCTGAAGCTTTTAGATAATGAGATTTTTCCTCCTCAGGGTAATAGATGCTTTTAGCTCTAGGCAGACACATTTGCATGGAAGCATTAGTCATGTTTTTATTATAAGTATCACTTCTACTTCCTATTTGGTTATCTAATAAACACTGTTTGTTTAAAGTTGGTGATGGAATTCATGGGTCAGATTCACCCAGTGCAGTGGGCGGAAACAGAGGTCTAGGCACCACATGAATTTTATTCTGATGGCTTACGTACAATTTAAATGGCATGTAATCCTTGTTCTGGCACTCTGTGCAGGGGTTAATGTAACCCATAAGCCTGAAGTGGGGTGCAGTCCTTGTGCTGATTCTCTGCACCAGGGTGAATTTCATTCTTTGTGTATTGCCACAGCTTTTTTCTTTTCTAATTGGATGCTCTGTAGATGCAGCGTCGCTAGGACGTTTGGGGCTGCTTTTGCTGGACGTACATGTTTATGGAGCAGGTTTCTAGAATTCTGATGAGCATGCATTAGTGATAGCTTAGTTTTATTATTCAACATTATTGAAAGCATGGCTGATCCATAGTCCATGTTGGACCCAGTAGTTCATGTAACTGTTTCTGATTTCAGGATTGGGGCCCTAGATAAGCCAAGTCTTAAATAAAAACCATTCTCTACAGTTCATATTTTGATGCTGTGAGACTGTATTTAAAGATCAAAGACCCTGATTCACCAAAGCATTTAAACACATGCTTATGTGATGGCCATCATCTTGGTTGACACCTGGAATTGAACTGGTGGAATTGAACAAAAAGCCTGCTTATTTAACAACTTGAACTAAAAGAAGGTGTAATATACTCACATCCTATCTGAATTGGTCATAGATGGGGGCAGGGCCGGCTTTAGGCCTATTCCACCAATTCTCCCAAATCGGGCCCCACACCTAAGAGGGCCCCGCACGCAGTGAGAATCCCTTCCCTGGCTAGAGGTGCCTTTTTTAATTTTTACTCACCCGGCGGCGCTCCAGGTCTTCGGCAGCACTTCGGCGGCGGGTCCTTCACTCGCTCCGGGTCTTCGGCAGCACTTCGGCGGCGGGTCCTTCAGTGCCGCTGAAGACCCAGAGTGAGTGAAGGACCCACCGCCGAAGTGGCACCAAAGACTCGGAGCACCGCCCGGTGAGTACAAGCCCCACGTGTTTTTTTATGTGTTTTTTTTTTTTAAGTCATCCTTGCTGGGGCCCCGTCAAAACTGTTAGAATTGGGCCCCGCACTTCCTAATGCCGGCCCTGCGGGTTACACACACAGAACATTTGGTTACTCTTGTAGTAAAGAGACAGAGCCTGAGCACTGGGACTGGTGCAACATTTAAGGCCTAAACCAAAAGCTATAAACCCAAGTTAAGCCATGTATTAAAGCAAATGCTTAGAAGTGTATTGTTTATGACATAAAGTTATTGCTACTGTACTAGGCACTAAATCTTTATGTACATATATTTCAGCTAGTACATATACATTTTAATTGAGTACAAAATAAGGTGGTGAGAGAAAATAATAAATAAAATGTTTTGTTCAAAATCTTATAACCAAAAAAGGTAACAAATGTTACAAAACAGGTAAAGTAGGACATCAGTTGTTCATTACAGGGTTTTTTAAATTTATAAATATCAGGGTACCTTGCCGTAACCCTTTGTTCGGTCTAGGGGGCAGCAAAAAGTTCTGTTGCTGACTGAGCTCATTCATTGTAATGGGCATACATGTGTTAATAGACCCATGAAACATATAGGGCACTAGTACCATGCTTCGTTAACAATAAACCTGGCCAATCGCCTTTGCCACCAAACCAAGTCTGTGGCTTTTTTGGATTGTACCATTAAGGTATGATGGATTAGCTGCTTGCACAGAGTTGGGACAGCACACCAAAAAGCCACACATACACGCAAGCCAACTGACAACACTGTTGACACTTACATCTAATCATATTCAATAAGCACAGTGCATTATGCACAGAAGTAGAGCATGAGTTTAAAGTTAAGCATGTGCTTAAGTGATTCCCTGAATAGGGATGGACTTATGGCTGTGCCTAAATCAGTAAGGTCTTGGTCCTGAATATTGAAGTTGATGGGAATGTTGCCTTAGGCTTCAATGGGAGCGGAAGCAGACACAAAAATAGCTTATGTTTCATGTTTAGGTAATCACACAATCGGTTGGGCTTTTTAAATAAAAAAATGTCTGGATGTTAAGCTAAAATGTGTAGGGTGATGGAAATATCATGCATATTTTTACTAGTCTGTGCTGAATATGAAATAGCACCAGAAAGCAGTTGGGCTAAATATGTCAACTGGATTTATCCAGGTGTGTCATTCACTATTATATCCTTCATGATGCTCAATATGCAAAGCCTACATCTTGGCAGCAGGTTTAAAACAAATAAAAGGAAGTTCTTCTTCACGCAGCGCACAGTCAACTTGTGGAACTCCTTACCTGAGGAGGTTGTGAAGGCTAGGACTATAACAATGTTTAAAAGGGAACTGGATAAATTCATGGTGGCTAAGTCCATAAATGGCTATTAGCAAGGATGGGTAAGAATGGTGTCCCTAGCTTCTGTTCGTCAGAGGATGGAGATGGATGGCAGGAGGAAGATCACTTGATCATTGCCTGTTAGGTTCACTCCCTCTGGGGCACCTGGCATTGGCCACTGTCGGTAGACAGATACTGGGCTAGATCGACCTTTGGTCAGGCCTGGTACGGCCGTTCTTATGTTCTTATGGCTGGCAAACAGATATTGTCTCAAGTATAGATGATGCTTCAGGACTAACCTTCACTCCCGTTATGGTCCATGGCAAAGCTCCCATTGCTGTTATTCACAGTGGTATTGGGACCCTCTGTGAAACGCCTCTTGCTCACTCAGAATAGATGTTGCTAATTTCAGTTTTGCATGTGTTGTGGCCTCCTCAGCAGCAAACTCAGAACATGAGCTCAAACTACCAGTGTCGGTCAGTCAAGATTCTAGGGCAACGTGTCCAAAATGAATATGACGACAATATTTCCGGAGAGCCTTTCCTAAACTTAGTTGACAAAAGAAGTGGCATAATGTGTCCATTTTTATTTGTGCGATTAAGGAAAGTTGGCAAAATTTCGCCCCCTCCCTGCCCATTGGTTAGATTAAAGTCCCAGTCAGTATCTCCAGAGGACCATTAGCACTTACATGTCAAGGTAATAGGCATCTTGGAAATAACCTAGATGGGAAAGGCCCATAATTACAGTGTTAGCAGGTACATATGTGACCGGAACTTTTTTTTTTTTCACTTCTTGGGCTAGATCCTCAGCTGGTGCAAAGAAACATAGCTCCATTAAAATCAATGTAGCTAAGTTGATTTTCACCAGATGAGGATCTGGATACAAATTTTTAAAATCTTTTCCCCTCACCACTTTTCTGCTTTATTTACTGGTTCCTGTGGTACAAGATTTGAATGAATTAGACAAGTGAAAGAAAAGACTTTTTGAACTAGAAGGAAAGAGAAAGTTTGAGTGGTTCTGTGGTGGAGGCTGCACTGCAGTGCTCATTAGTACTTTATCATATCTCTCTGTGTGAAATTCACTGCACGGGGGAGAGCATGGGTTCCAGAGTTCCAGTATTCAAGGAAAGAGCAAATATGACACAATTGTTATGTGTTTAAGGCCTGAAGGCTTAAGGGATATTGCAGTGGTGCATTGGCCAAAGGCCTTGTGTTGGCCATCTGCACAGGGGTGGATTTCATTCTCTGTGGTTTCCTTCATTGTTGAGACCTCCACTGCAGCATAACCAGCACAGCCACAGATTTTACTTCCTATTATGATCCCTGTCTAGTCCTCTTGGGCCAGACTCTGCCCAGCATCACTCACAATAATTATGATGTTACTCGGGCAAGTAGAACCATTTAAATTAATGGGACTACTCAGGAAGGTCCCAGTCAGGATGGCAAAACTGAGCCATTTGCATTTTCTTTAAGGCTTGCATTTGCAAAAGTGCCTAAATCTCATTGAAATTCAATGGGAATCGGTGACCCGCCTCCTTTGAAAATCCTTGATTTAGATTGTAAACTCCTCAGGACGTGGACTGTCTTCATCTTTGTGTTTTGTACAGCACCAGGCACACTATCATTGTTTTAATAATAGCCCATTAATTATAAACACACACTGTAGTCACAGCGATTTAAATACCACACATTTAGGTACTGATTCTCCTCTCACTTTGTGACATAAGTGGCTTTGATGGAGTTACTCCTAGTTTACAGAAGTGTAAGTGAGATCAGAATCAGAACCATTTGATTTATGAGCATAATAATGCAGTGAGAAATTCAACACCCTCATGCATGTAAACAAGGATGATTTGATGGAAGAATTATGTGTTCTGGTCCCATGCCATAAGGCAGATGTTATATAAATATATCAACCATCAGGAGCAGGATGAGTCAGGCATAGTCTACTTTATTGTAGTTAACTTTCACTAACTATGAACATCTCTACGTTGCCATAAATATACATGACACTTTTTTGGAGCACAGAAAAGATAGTCCCTGCTCCCAGAACTTTACAGACAAGGAAAAGAAGTTGGGCTAGAAGGGATGATGAGACCAAGGATAAGAAGAACCGCACCGGAAGGATTCATTAAAGTACAGTAGAGCATTCAGCAGGAGATAACTAGAAGACTGTACCGAGCAGCATGAAAGAACATGCAAAGGAAAGTATGGAAGCACACAGGTAGGAGAAACTTGAAGCAATCAAGGTGATAGATGACCATGGTGCACACAAGGATTTTAATGGTGGGAATAGGCCTTTTCACTCAGCATTAATCATGCAAGTAACAGTCCTTGAAAATAAGTTCATGACCCAAATGAGCAAGTGCATTACTGGTTTCCACTCTGCCCTGGCCTAGGCAAATTTGTACAACTCGGAAGCCCAATTTATGTTTCCTGAATTGGGTGCTCTCAGCAGCATAACTCAAGGACAGTGGAATCCTTAATAGGATCAGGTGGTATTTCATACACAAAGTATAACAAAGGGCTTTGCCAGAATGATTTAGAAATTGGTCATGAAACGAGCATTTTGGAAAACTTGGCCGCCTTAGGCACATAGCAGTAGTTCATACTGCCAGTAGCCTCGGACAGTAGAAACTGTTTAACAGAGAGAGGGGATGATGGGCAGGTCTGTACCATGCAATGTAGATTATCAAGGGACTTGCAGGGCCTGTCTACACTATAAATTTAAGTTGACCTATGTTAGGTCAACTTATAGGTGCATGTCCACACTGTCCTTCTTCTGTCAGTTGTGTGTGTCCTCACCACAAGTACTTCCACCAACTTAAGAGAGGCAGTGCGTGATGGGGGGGAAGGGGATGAGAGACAGAGCTCTCAGCTCCATGCACTTTGTATTCTGTGTTATAATTAAAATCAATATATTTGAAAATGTAGAAAACATCCAAAAATATTTAAATAAATTGTACTCTATTATTGTTTAACAGTGTGATTAATCGTGGTTAATATTTTTAATCATGCAATTAATCATAATTAATTTTTTTAATCGCTTGACAGCCCTAATTTTGAGTCAACCAAAACATTTTGTTTCAACACAATCAAAACATCCCTTTTATTTTTCAACAATTTAAAAATACTTTTAAAAAAATACAACAAATGGAAAGTTTGAAACAGTCATTTCAAGCTGAAAAATCAAAACATTTTTATTCAACCATCCGGAAATGAAACACTGATTTTTTTTTCATTTTTTTTTCAAAATGAACAATTTGGTAACATTGACACCAATGCACAAACCATTTCAGTGTCAAGGTGCATTTTGTTGCCAAAAAAAGCGGGGGGGGGGGGGGTGGATTGGCTGGAAAACTTCACCCAGGTCTAGTTAAGACATCTAATATTCACATCATGCATGTGCCATAAAAAAGATAAAAAGATCTGTGAGAGTAGGTGAAGGAGAAAACCAGTTTCAATTGATCTACAACAGCACTTTTCCTATTTAAATTAAATAGGCTGCTACTATCAGCTAAGAATCCTGTTAATAAGTTGATCAGGTTATTATCATTGTACATTATTTTAAACTTGTATTATTTTTTCCTTTCCGTTTGTTAAATCTGTCTTGCTGGGTGTAACAATGCAGCCTCTGTTGGGACACTACTGAGAGTATTAATTCAGGACAAATTGCTTAAAGCAGGGCAGTTACAGCCCAAAACTGGAATTCCTTGCACGCCAAACCAGCCAAACAGAGACAACTTTGGTTTTACACCACTGGCAAACCAGAAGTCACACAAGCAATTCCCTAGACACTCCAGTTTCCCAGTATCACCACCAGGGCCACTCCTTATGGGGATGAATGGTTATGAAAACCAATACCCCAGTAAAAGAAAAAAGGTTTTGCCGATCCCAAAGGACCAAGCCCCAGACCCAGGTTGATATACCAGTTAGATTTTACCCACAAAGCATGCTGTTCCCAATCCTTTAAAATCTAAAGTCTAAAAGTGTATTCATAAAAAGAAAGAAATATAGACGAGAGCTAAAATTTGTCAAAGTAATCAATTACATATGGCAATGGCAAAGTTCTTGGTTCAGGCTTGTAGCAGTGATGGAATAAACAGCTAACACAAATCAAGTCTCCGGAGTACCTCCACACCTTGGATGAGTCATTCAGTCCTTTGTTCAGAGCTTCAGTGTAGCAAAGTTCCTCCAGAGGTGAGAAGCAGGATTACAGACAAGATGGAGGAGGTGATGCTGCCTTTTATAGTCTTTTTTGCCATGTGGCATGTGCTTCCTTTGTTCCAAATACAAGCCACCTAGCATATGGCATGGAAAAAACTTACAGTTCTGTCCATAGGCATCTCCCTGCATGCCTTGCTGAGTCACAAGGTGTATCTGCCTTCTCTCAATGGGTCAGTTGTATAGCTGATGGTCCTTAAGGGGCCATCAAGCAGGCTAGGCAGTGCTGATGCCAAATCATCTGGGGTGTCACCCAGAAGTATAGCACAAGTTTGAAATACAGACAGTATAGCGCCAATACTTATAACTTTAAATGCAAAAATGATACATGCCCACAGACAGCATAATCATAACCAGCAAACCATATCCTTGCCATAGACACCTTACTTAACCTCCTCTGTACAAGATTTGGTGCCACTATATGATCTTGGTTGCAACAATGATCTATACAGTCACAGTTTATGTCAATAACGTCACACTGGGTAAGACTCTCATCAGTGTAGTAGCTGCTATTATGATGTTTGTTCCAGTAGTGCTTAGTTACTAACCAAGAACAAGGCCCCATTGTACTAGGCATGGCATAACTGTGGAGCAGTGGCCAGTTCCTGCCCTGAAGAGCTTACAGTCTAAATAGAAAAGATGGACAAAGGGAAGAGGAAAGAGATGCAACATACAAGCAGAGTGAGCAATGAGCTGGGCTGTAAATGGCATATTAGTGGATTGAGGTTTTGCAGGGCGGGGTGTGTTTGTTAAGTGGGGATTAGCTCAATTGAAAAATGAGGGGAAGGGTATGAAGGGAGGAGCCTGAAGGGGGCTGGAGGAACCAGCCAATCAACATACAGCAGGGAACATCTAGTCAAGACTGTGGCAAACATTCCCATGAGAGTATCTGAGTTCCTCACAGGCAACGATGTATTTTATCTTCATGACAGTCCTGTGCATACAGAGCTATTATCACCATTTTACAGGTGGGGAACTGAGGCACAAGGTAGATTAAGTGACTTGTCCAAGGTCACACAGGGAGCCTGTGACTGAACGAAGAATTGAGTTCCAGTCTAGTGTCTATCCATATGGTATTCCTTCCTCCTTGCAGTAAGAGAATATGTAACAGTTTGTATAAATTAAAAAAGATACAAGAAGAAAATGTCAGTATTTACACATGTTAATACCTTTAAATATTTAAATTATTCTATACATAAAACTAGCACCATGGAACTCCAGTGTTTAACAAATCTGTGCAATTTTTCATTACAGAATCTCTGTAAAGGAGACATTTTACATCATAATGCCTAGTAAATTGCCACATGCTGATTGGCCATTAAATAACAATAATGTAGCAGGAGCAAGGCAGCCAATTACATTAAGAGATGGAGACACAGTTGCAGCAGTTAAGGTTTCCCTTGTATGTGATTATCTAGTAGCTGTAAATTTCAAATGGACAACAGGAGCATTCGAAAATTTGGCTCTGCTCTGGAAACACAGCATTGGGAAGCTGTTCCCTTTACAAATCTAGAGAACATTTACTAATTTGGATTTTATGATGAGCTTTTTCTCTGAGCTATACTTCTGAAATCCAGTATCACCAGATGCTCTGTGTGCTTCCAGCCTCTGCTGTTTTGAATACATATATATGCCAAGGAAATAATGCTCAGAGTCCTGAGAACCTTGTCAAACTGCTCACATCAGGGAGAATTCCCCCAGTGATTCATTTGAATAACTGTATTCATCAGTCACTAGTTTGTTGGTTGGTTTGTCTATCCCTTTGGCAGGCAGATAAAGAAATGACATATCCATAATATAAAGAGTGTCAAAAACAATTTCCTTTTGGGTCTGCAAGTGATAAATAAATAGCAGTTTTTTGTCAGTAGATCTCCCAAAGCACTTTGCAGAGGAGGTCATTATCCTTATTATATATTGGAGAAACTGAGACAAAAGGAAGGGAAGTGGCTTACCAAATTTGTCCCAACACAATAGATCTGAAGGTCTCAACACTTTCAAAGTGCTATAACTTAACCTCTGAATCTATCATCAGGATCCTGATCAAAGGTGCATTCATAGATTCTTAGCTTCTAAGGCCAGAGTGGAGAATTGTGATCATCTAGTCTGATCTCCTGGCCTTACAGAAGTTTCAGTGTATTATGTCAATACTATCAACCAAACTCATAAAAAAATCAAGTTAGTTTCCTGTTGATTGCCATTAATCAAATCCTGTTGGTTGGCATTAATCATATTACCCTCCTTTAATTCTTTATTCATATCAGCCACTCCATTATTTTCCTGGGAGCACTGTCAAAATGACAGGCCTAAAATTACCTAGGTCATCGTGTTTACCCTTTCAAAATATTGGCACATTAACTTTCTGCTAGTCTTCTGGAACTTCCCTAGTGTTCCAAGAGTTACTGAAAAAGAGTTACTTAATGGTCCATCGAGTTCCTCTGCCAGTTCTTTTAAAACTCTTGGATGCAATTTATTGGGAGCTGCTGATTTTAAAAAGTCTTACTTTTGTAGCTGCTGTTTAGCATCCCTTTGAGATATTAGTGGAATAGAAAATGGTTTCATTTGATATTATTACATCATATTTATTTCCCAAATACAGAACAGAAATATTTATGCTTCTTCATTATGTATTAACAATTCTATTAATTCCATCTAGTAGTGGATCAATACCATTATCAACATTCTTTTTGTTCCTAATATACTTGAAAAACTGCATTTAATTATTCTTAAGTCTATTAGCTATAGAGTTTTCCTTGTGCCCCTTTGCTTCCCTTATCAATTTTCTACAATTCCTAGTTTCTGATATATATTCATTATTACAAATTTATTGTTCTTCCATTTTTTAGAATTTTTGTTTACAGCTTCTTTCACTGTCTCTCTAAACTAGATCAGTTTTTAACCAAAATGGCCTTCTTCCTTGATTGTGGCTTTTTATGAATCTTGCAAAATGTTCTTAAATTATTCCCAATTATCAGTCACATTTTTCTGTTTAAATTTTTCCACCCAGCTGATTTGGCTCATAATTGTTTTCAGTTTTGTGAAATTGGCCCTCTCACAACGCCAACTGCATCTATTGCTTTATTCTGTTTGCATATTATAACTGTAATCACATCATGATCACTTGAACCTAAGCTACCATTATTTTTTAATTCTGTCATCAGTTTCTCATTAGCTGTCGAGATGAGATCTAATATAGAATTCCCCCATGTTGGATGCAATGCTTTTTGAGTTATGAAATTGTCATGCATCATTTAGAAATTCCAAGCATGTTTAATACTGGCAGCATGAGACCTCTAGCATATGTCACTCAAAATGAAGTCCCCCATGATCATGCAGTTTTCCTTCATATATATTATACATTGGTGTAAAAGGAGACACTCATAGTGTTCCCCAGTGTGATTTGGTGGTCTGTAGTAGACACCAATTAATACCCCATCTTATGCTTTATCTGTTAGGATATCGATCCATAAACATTCAAGATCATTTTCTTCTGAGTTGTCAGTAACTCAATGGCTAACACCACTTTTTACATAGTGTCACTCCCTCTCCCATTTTGTCTACTTGATCCTTCTTGAATAGGTTGATTTTAATATTTAATATTTAATATTCTAATCATATGAATAATCCAATAAGGTTTCTCTAATATTAAGTAGATCAAGGTTATGTTCATAAATTATCAATTCCGATTCCTCTTTTTTGTTGCCCAAGCTCCTAGCTTTGGCAAACAGGCAATTAGAGATTTTTTTCTATTTCTGTACTTTGGTTTCCTTGATTAATTTAGTCCTCAGTTACTTGATATTTTGTGTGTGTGTGTGTGTGTGTGTGTGCTGAGTGCTCATATCTACTCTCTTTTTACCCTCCCTTTTTATTTTAAGTTTTAACGCCTTCCTGACTACTTTAGCCAACCTATATCTCTGAGGAGATTGGATGGCCTCCACCTCATTACAAGTGGAACCAAACTATACAGCCCATTCTTCCAATAATAGAAGGTGGACCACTGTTCCACAAAGCCCAAACCTTACATACTACATCACTTACCTACCAGCGATTCATTCCCAGAATCTTCAGCCTTCTGTCTTCCTTCAAATGTGGGACAAGAAGGCTCTCAAAAGATTGTTTGGACATAGGGAATGAACAAGTCAAACATTAGACAGGTTAGCTCAGGGGTCCCCAACATGGTGCCTGTGAATGCCATGGTGCCCGCCAGGGTGTCTAAGTGTGCCGGCGTACTGGCCGACGGACGAGCATCCGCTGAAATGCCACCGGCAAGCAGCGTCATCCAGAGGCGTTGCCGCCAAAATGCCGCCAGCGCCTCTGGATGACACTCCTTGTCAGCGGTATTTCGGCGGATGCTCGTCCGCCGCCACGGTCCTCCATGGCTCGTCGTCTGGCGCCCGCCAGACAAAAAAGGTTGGGGACCATTGGGTTAGATGTTTACAAATCACCAGGGCCTGATGAAATACATCCTAGAACACTCAAGGAGCTGACTGAACAGATATCTGAGCCATTAGCGATTATCTTTGAAAAGTCACAGTACACGGGAGGGAAAGGGGCAAATACAGTGCCAATCTATAAAAAGGAAAATAAGGAAAACCCGGGGAATTACAGACCAGTCAGCTTAACTTCAGTACCCAGAAAGATAATGGAGCAAACCACCAAGCAATCAATTTGCAAACACCACCTTATCAAGTGGGTTCCTGCAGAAATCAGTTCTGGGTCCGGTTCTGTTCAATATCATCATCAATGATTTAGATAAATGCATAGAGAGTACACTTATCAATTTTCAGACAAAACCAAGCTGAAAGGGTTTGCAAGTGCATTGGCAGACTGGATTAAAATTCAAAATGATCTGGACAAACTGGAGAAATGGTCTGAAGAAAATGGGATGATCTTCAATAAGGATAAATGCAAAGTATTCCACTTAGGAAGGAACAATCAGTTGCATACATACAAAATGGGAAAGGCCTGCCTGAAAAGGAGAACAGCAGAGAGGGATCTGAAGTTCATAATGGATCACAAGGTAAACAGGATTCAACAAAAAAATCAAACCTCATTCTGGGATATATTACCAGGAATGTTGTACGCAAGACACAAGAAGTAATTCTTCCATTCTACTCCATGCTGATTAGGCCTCAACTGGAGTACTTGCCTTTACCAATAAACAGAGCTGTCTCAACTGCTTGTCCAGGGGCCCACAGCCCAGCCTATACACAGAGAACAAACAAACGGCTCATGGAGGAACCATACTCACCACTTACTAGGGCCTGCTACCTCCAAGCACAGATTCCCACTGATTTCAATGGGATGTGAATCAAACACCCAATTAGCATAGGGCTACTAGCACTCAGGGCTATAACTGAGGTCTTACCGTGCATGCGTCTTACCTTCCAGCCTCTTTCAGTTGCTGCTAGATCCTGTACATATAAGAGGGGGAGAACATAGCCCTGAACTAGCTAATACTCCCCCCACTCCCACACATGATAGGGAAACACCCCACTACAAATTTGTTTCTGATTCTTCTACTCCTATACATAGGAGATGGAGATGGACACACATGGACTCAGCCATCTATTCACTGAGCCTAATCTAATCTTGTATTTCTAGTCCCGCCACCATTATAGCGTTTAAGTCACTGTCCCTGCTGGGCAACTTTTGAGGTAGAGCGTTTGTTGCACTCCCCCTTGCTCTGGGCTCTGTCTTTAGGCACAGTCTAACTCTAAATAAGTCAGACAAAGATTTTAAAGGACAATGCTAGAGAGCTTCCAAACTTTCCTCTACTTCCTTGTGTTTAAATTGCTTGTCAGTGCAAATCATACCAGGGGCATCACAGAAGGAAAAACCCAGATTTCCTTGTATGATGGGCTGAATGAGAATACGTGTTAGCACAGGACACTGAGACGCATTGCAAACAAAAGACATTGGGCCATTTTTCAGTAGCGGGACCATTGGTTCAGCACCAGATAGACAATCTGGTCTCTTGAGGTTCTAGGAAAAGTGATCTTGCACTCAATCACTATTTCCATCTGGGACATGAGAACTGTCATTAAATCTAATTCCTTTATTGCCTGTTTTGGTGAGACAGGCCAGATTGTGGTTTTGGCCACATCTGCTCAGGGCCTTAAGGGGGAATAAGAACTCCCCTGTCACCTCTGCTCAGGCGACCTGGATTTTGGGGCTGCATACACAGAAGTATCAGCTGCTGTGTGTCTACCAATCCCCCCACTCCTGACCCTCAGAGCAGGAGGGTAGAGAGGGGTGAGTCAGGAGCAGGGTATTGATTCCATCTCCCAGCAGCACTGCTGAGCCAGCGCATGAGATGTCGGAATTTGCTGTTTGCTTAGATCAGCAGCAAATTCCTACCCCCTGTATCTCCAGTCCTTGCACAAGAGGTAGCAGGGTGTCTCTGAGACACAATACTTCCCGGGTCTTCTGACTTAGTGCTGCTTAGGTACTCCCTCTTGATGAGGCCTGCACCTAAAGGCACAGACTAGCCATTAACATCTGTGTCCATTCCTGTATGAGAAGGACTCTGCATTCAGTCTCCCATCCTCCTTCAGATTCATTTGAAATGTCCATATCTTAATTTGACATTCAAATATCTTACAGGTCAGAAGCCATTCTCTGACCTTTCATGCCTTAATGAGTTGAAAAAAAAATGGCAGTGTTTGCATTATAGATATTATATATAAAATTTCTTATTCACTCCTCATTCCATTTATCATTCCATTTCTCTTATCATTTCTTTTCATTCTCTTGATGCCTTTCCATGGGCTCCCTCCTCCTGGTGTCTCCTTGACTTCTGGTATTTCACACCTGTCTCTTCATATCAGTGATTAGCTTGTGCACTTCCTTGTTCTTACACATTGACATTTTTCTGCTCCCAATGTATCTGTTTCTAGATGGACAAATAATCCTCAGGCATGAAGCAATCCCTCTGCAAGTGCGGTACATTTGTCCTCCATGTTCTCCTTTCCACTGCTTTGTCACACGGAATATGATCTAGCACCTGTCTTGTTCTGTACTCTGCAGACACTGAAAAGCTCAGGGCTAGGTTCACAATGGGGACTTAGATTTAACATGGCAACGCTTAACTTTTGGGTGCCCCCTGCCTAGACACCCAGGATCCTGGTACAATGCATGGGAAGAGTTAGGTACCTAAGAACATGATTCACAAAAACCAGAAAGCTGAATGGTAAGCTGTCTAACCAATAGGAAATGCTGAAGAAAGGGATTGGGCCTAAGCCCTGCCCCTCAGTAGGACTTAGGTATCTAACTAAGGCACCTCTCTCTGCTTGGAATTCACAGCAATTAAGCCTCTCCTGGAGTTAGGATTGATCTGGCTGAGGCACATTTCTCTAAAACTCTGAGAAGGAGAAGGTACTGTCTACTCAATTGGCCCAGGATGGAATTTCTGGTCAAAATGAGAGTGAGACCTCAACACCAAAATATCCAGTAGCCCAGTGCTGCAAATCAGTTAGAGCAGGAACTTGAACTGCATCTCCCACATCCCATGTGAACATCCTAACCACTGGGTTATTCTGGCATAGATCTCGCTCACTCATTTTTTGTCATTGAAAGATCTCATTTTTGGTTCCAGTGCAGACCAAAACAAACAGAATTCTTGTTTTCCAACCAGCAATAGGCAAAACTCACAACACGAACTCCCAAAACAGTGACAAAGGATGTGCAAAAATATCAGACACTTTTCTAATAGGACTGGTGAGAAAGGTATGGAAATGCACACTTGCCTAGCTGGTGGCACGGTGAATACTTAGAAAAGACTTTGTTGCTTAAACCTCTATCTCCCATTAATGAGGCCATGGAACCAATTACAAATATGTAGACTGTTATATATTTAGATGGAGGACAGGGCTCAGATACATTTATGATGAATGGACATTAAGGCTGTGATCTTCAAAGATGCTTAAGGGATTTGGATGTCCAATTTCCATTCATTCTAATCCCTTGGGCAGCCTTGAAAATCTTAACCTTGTCATGCTTCTTCTGAACCCTATTCAGCATCACTGACAGCAAGAGATTACAAATATGACTATATATATGCACACACACACCCTCGCAGTGGGCCAGGTAGACTGCTGTGGAACTGTCTGTGACATCTATTTCCATTCTTCTATCTCCCACAAGCATTGGGCTTTGATTGAGAGTGTTGGTAACTATGGTGGCTCCCACCACCCAAAGTATTCCGAAGAATGGCTTTGGGGCTTGCACAATTCTCAATAATCTATGTATTGTAAACTAAATTCCAAGGTCTTTGGACTGACAGAGATTGTGGTTACGAAAAGTTGTGTTGCAACTTTTAAAGCAGACTCAACGTCCTTTGACTTAACTGGACAGGAATGATGGGCACAAAATTGTCAGAGGGAGAGGTCAAAACATCTACCTCCCTATGTTCCAGTTGGCAGGGTGATGCTGAAGTCAGTGCTACTAATATATAACGCAAGAGGAGTGAGGTACAGTGATGACTCAACAGGTGTTTCACATGCTGCCAAGTGAGTCGTGTGTCAGTTGGAAAGGAGGTCATCTTGATGTGATAAACAGCTTACATGCCTGCCTAGGAGATAATGTGCCAGGTCCTCAGTGCATGCCAATTAGCATAGTTCCATTGACTTCAGTGTAGTTATGTTGATTTACACCAGCTGAGGATCTGGCCCATTATATTTGGGGCCATTCATACATTGGTTTGCTTTGGAGTTGGGTGGAGCTGCACCAACCCAATGACTGTTCAGAGTGATGGAGACACCATCCCATCCTGAGCTGTCCCACATAGCTACTGTTTGTGCACTTCACAGAGGAAGTGAGTTCTGAGGATGAAATTGAATGAAGAACTGGAGAGGGCCTAATGGTCTACGGTAGGCAGAGAGATCCATGGGAGAGAGGTCCAGGGGCAGAACAGAAGAACAGTGAGTAGGAGACAGGAATGAGACAGGATCACTGGCAGAGCAAAGTGAGCAAGTGGGAGTGGGGCTAATAAAGAAACAAGACAGAGATCTAATAAGGGAGACAATTGTCTGGGGCTTTGAAGGCAGTGACGCTTGAGTCTCCGGGGGCGGCTCTAGACACCAGCAAAGCAAGCACCTGCTTGGGGCAGCCCATTTGCAGGGGCGGCAGGGATCCAGCCTGGGAGCTGAGAACCAACAGGGGGCTCTGGGAGCTGTAGTTCCGTGGTTAGCTCCCTGCCTATAGATCCAGCCCTGGAGCAGGGAAAAAACTACATTTCCCAGCATTCCCTTGGCCACTACCAACTGGAAAGGAAGGAGGGGGACCTCATGCGGCAGTGTGCTGTGAGTGGGGAGTTGCACTGCGAGTGGTAGGGAGACCATATTTTTACATTAAAAAAACAGGACACTCCAGGGGGAGGGTAGCCCCACCCTGCCACCATCCACTCCCTCCGACTGCCCCCCACAGAAACCCCAAACCATCCAACCCCACCCCCGCTCCCTGTCCCCTTATCATCCCCTCCCGGGACCCCTGCCCCTAACTGCCCCCCAGGACCCCACCCCCTATCTAAGCGCCGCTTCTCCTTGTCCCCTGATTACCCCATCCCGGGACCCCTGCCCCCCAGGACCCCACCCCCTATCTAAGCGCCGCTGGTCCTTGTCCCCTAATTGCCCCTTTCTGGGACCCCTGCCCCTAACTGCCCCCCAGGACCCCACCCTGTATCTAAGCCTCCCTTCTCCTTGTCCCCAACTGCCCCCTCCTGAGACCCCACCCCCTACCTGTCCCCTGACAAACCCCTGGGACTCCCATGCCTATCCAACCGCTGCCTGTCCCCTGACTGCCTCCCCGAACCCCTGACCCATCTAACCCCCACCTTCTCCCTGCCCCTGACTGCCCCCCCAAACCTCCGCCCCATCCAAACCCCCCTGCTCCCTGTCCCTTGACTGCCCCCCCAGAACCCCCTACCCCTTCTCCAACCTCCCAGCCCCCTTACCAATGCCACTCAGACCAGCGTGTCTGGCTCCGCCCAGCACAAGACACGCTGCTGCATACATGCTGCCGTGCTCCCCCGCAGAGCCCACAGGCCCCCCCCCACACACACACAGCACCTGCCCTTCAGATTTGAACACCTCAAAATTCAGGAGTGCTCAAGCTCAGTTTGGGCAGCTGTTACTTCATTTCTCCCAAATCAAATATACTGATCCACTGTAAATTTGTTGTAGAAAAAGTAGGATAAAATTGAGCAAGAAATGCTTCCCAGTGGTTATTAGGACTGGAATTGCTATTTTCAACAGCCATTGCTTTTTTTTTGTTTGTTTGTTTGTTTGTTTAAAAGGAAGACAGTGATATTTCATTGGCAAATTCCCCATAGAAACAAAGAGTGGAACAAAAGAATAATAAAGGCACCTTGACTTTTCCTCATTTACGTAGGACAGTCTTATAATATGCATCCAGATATCCTTCAGTCACACAAGCTGAAAATTGTTCCACTTTACTGCAGCTCTGTAACCATATGGGAACCGATCCTGTCTGTGTTTTGTGCACATCCAAAATTCCTGCTGAATGACCCTTCCTGGAAGCGAGTTACCAGTGACCCAGGGCTGCGGCGGAAGGAGGGTGCAAGTGGGGGGGGGAACAGCCTGGGGATGGGGCAGCAGGAGGTGTGGGTTGGGGGGTACTGGTGGGGGGGAAGGGGGGAGCCCAGGGCTGGGGCAGCAGAGGGGTTGGGAGAGGGCACTGGTGGGGGGGAAAAGGGGGAAGCCCAGCACTGGGGCAGCAGGGAGTGGGGGCGGGGGAGAGAGCCCAGGGCTGGGGCAGCAGGGGGGGTGCAGGGGGAAGCCCAGGGCTGGGACAGGGAGCAGCCAAAATTTTTTTTGCTTCAGACGGCAAAAAACCTAGAGCCGGCCCTGTGAGTGTCCTACAGAAGATGGAAGGAAACCAGCAGAGAGATTCAAATAGGTGAATAACATGCCATGTGTTTGCAGGATCAGGGCCTTAGATTCTCAGGACTCTGAGGTGAGATCCATGCTTTCTCACAACACTATGTCTGTAAAATGCCTAGAATGTTTTGGGCACAAAATAAATAATAAATATGGATGACTGATTACTATTAATCCAATCCAGTGCAAGGTGAAATAATTTCTGGGCTCCCCCTTCAGTTTCTGAGCATGGCTATCAATAGTTAATACTTTTGGAAAATTCCCTCCTATACATTGGTAAAAAATATATGTGCGTAGGAAAAGAGCTGAGGGTACGAAGGAAGAATCATGGTATTCAGATAGCCCCTGTAAACATGGCCTGGGCAGAACGCCATGATGCAGTGTCCTCCATGTTATCACCAGATTATTACTTTAATCTTTAAAGGATTATTATGTGGCAGGTGTCATTTTTATTGCTATGATTTCCTATTGAAATAATGGCTGGTAGGTAGTGTGGACAAGGGAGACACGGCATGCAAAATTGCAGGCTTAGAGGTACAAGCTGTGTGACACTGCCGCACTAGATAAAATGAGTCATGGCAGATGAAGGCTGCATCCTAGGTGCCAGGCCTAACGGATGGTGTGGTGTGTGGGGGTCTCTGGATCTGGAACCATACAAGACTCCATTGATCCACTACCAGCAGTACGTGAGAAGGCGCCTACCCTGCTGCTCTTTCTCAATGAGCTGATTGGTGATTGGCTCACTTTGCCTGAAGGGAGCATAGAGAATGTCAACAAGGTTGGCAAAAAAAAAGCAGGTGGCATCAAGTCCTCTATCATCCATGTTCAAGTGGGAGCAGGAAGCAGCAGGAGTTGAGGAGACACCTCCCAGCACAGTGGGCGGGATATGCAGCTGAAAGAGTTTGTGTTAGAGCGAGGTCCAGAATGGCCAGTGGCTTTGTGGTGAGTTTACTGAGGAAGAGGAACTGGGGACTGATGAGGGTCACCGAGATGCCATATCAAATATCCCATCTGTATATGCTTTGTGAGAAAGGACTTGCTTCCTTCTTGATAAACCCATATCTGACTGCAGCCTTGTGTCCCAGAAGATGCAGACTTCCACTCCTCTGAAAGGTTCCTTAAATCCTGAAACCTTCAAGTAGGTGCTTGGTTTGGGTGGTTTGGAAGGATCACTTAAAGGCTTAAATGCTGAAAGCCTTTAAGTGATCCTTCCAAACTACCCAAACCAAGCACCTACTTGAATGCACAGCATCCCTTACAAAAACAATGTAGCCAGCCCACTGAAGCACTATGAATTTATTTCAAAATAAGCCTCTTTAGGAAAGGATTAATTTTATTTTATCACAGCAGTGGAATAACAAGTACTGCAACTCAATCGGCACCCAGGAGCGTCTGTGTCTGGAAGTCACTTCCTGGAGGAGCCGAGATAAATCTAAAGCTTATTCCTCTGAAACAACAAAACCCTCCAGAACTGATGCAGAGGTGTCCAGATTGAAGATTACCTGCACTCACAGAGCCGTAGCATTCTAACTGTACTACAGGGAAGATGGGGTGAGGGGTGAGGTGAAGTGGGAGGTTAGTCAAGCGGAATTCACCCTGCTGAGTAGGAAGTCCTCAGCTGATTGGGTGAAATTTAAAAATTCCCAAACCTTTCAGTTTGGGAGCTCAAATTTTGCCCTTATTTACTCCTGAAATCCTATAGAGTACACTGGAGTCAGACAGATTTAAGAGATGGTAGGGTTTTGCTGTACTATACCTTTGACAGAATAACAAATATTGCGGATGGGGGAACTGGTAGATGTTGTATATCTTCACTTTAGTAAGGCTTTTGATACTATCTCGCATGACCTTCTCATAAACAAACTAGCAAAATACAGCCTAGATTGAGCTACTATAAGATGGGTGTATAACTGGTTGGAAAACCACTTCCAGAGAGTAGTTATCAGTGGTTCACAGTCAAGCTGGAAGGCCATAACAAGTGATGTCCCACAAGGATCAGTTTGGGGTCCAGTTCTGTTCAATATCTTCATCAATAATTTAGATAATGGCATGGAGTTCACTTATAAAGTTTTCTGACAATACCAACCTAGGAGGGGTTTTAAGTGCTTTGGAGAGTAGGATTAAAATTCAAAATGACCTGGACAAACTGGAGAAATGGGCTGAAATTCAATAAGGACAAATGCAAATTACTCCACTAGGAAGGAACAATCATTTGCACACATACAAAATGGGAAATGACTGCCTAGGAAGAAGCACTGCAGAAAGGGATCTGGGGATCATAGTGGATCACAAGCTAAAAAAACTAAACATCATTCTGGGATGCATTAGCAGGAGTGTTGTAAGCAAGACCGAAGAAGTAATTCTTTCGCTCTACTCCTTTCTGATTAGGCTTCAATTCGAGTATTGTGTCCAGTTCTGGGCACCACGTTTCAGGAAGGATATGGCTAAATTGAACAAAGTCCAAAGAAGCGCAACAAAAAATATTAAAATTCTAGAAAACATGAACTATGAGGGAAGATTTAAAAAATTGGGTTTGTTTAGTCTGGAGAAGAGAAGACTGAGAGGGGACATGATAACAGTTTTCAAGAACATAAAAGGTTGTTACAAAGAGGAGGGAGAAAAAATGTTTTTCTTAACTTCCGAGAATAGGACAAGAAGCAATGGGCTTAAATTGCTGCAAGGGCAGTTTAGGTTGGACATTAGGAAAAACTTCCTAACTCTCAGGGGAGTTAAGCACTGAAATAAATTGCCTGGGGAAGCTGTGGAATCTCCATCAGTGGAGTTTTTTTAAGACCATTTAGACAAACACCTGTCAGGTATGGTCTAGATAATAGTCCTGCCATGAGAGCAGGAGATGGACTAGATGACCTCTCAAGGTCCCTTCCAGTCCTATGATTCTATGTTACACAGTTTTTACCACTGTAAAAATAGAAATACAAGAAAGAAATGTACATAGACTGCAAATTATGAGTCAAATTATGCCCAGGTGATGATTAAAAAGAACCATGGTTGCCATGCATTAACAGGGCTTCAGGTCTTATTTCCATTAGAGAGGATGGTGGGATAATGCATCTGCAAATGATCATTCAAATGCAGAAATTAATATCAATTTAACCAAGTTTATAACTAGAGCTGGTCAAAAATTTACCTATGATTTTTTTTCTGTTGGAAAATGCTGATTGATTGAAAGCTAAACATTTTACGCACATGCGTTGATTATGATAAAAGTTCATTTTGAAAATAACATTGATAAAAAGCATTTTGATAAGGTGAAGAAGTTCTGTTTCAACATTTATGGAACATACTGATTTTTCTATTTTGAAACAACTTTTTGTTTCGATTGTTTAAAATGTATAAATATAAAAAAGTAAAAATTGGAAAATTTTATTTTGCGGGACATTTCTTTTGTTGTTGGTTGTTGATTTTTTGTTCTATTGTTGTTACATATAGTAAAGAATTCTGAAACTGAAGAATTCCCTGTGAAATGAAAAATACGGTTCCCAACCAGCTCTATTTATGACTTCTTCAAGTTCACTCTCTGAGAACCTCAAGCACTCAAACTATGCTAGTGAGAAAATGTGCAAAAATAAAAACCAACCAACCAATTAAAGCTCATATACTTGGATAAATTCTCTGGACGGTGAGCTGCAGACTAGATTACCATAATGGTCCCTTCTGTCTTTAACATCCAAGAATCGATGAATATCCATGAAAATGAATTTCAAATAGAGTGTTCAATTGTGTTATTTGCAGTTTGTACCATATTGGTTAGTTACTGACATCAACCAATTAAAGTAGCATCAATAGCACCATAGCAGGCTACTTTGTAACTCACTAGCACAACACACATTTCAAGTGTGAATACTCGCAACAAACTTTTCATGAACTGTTAAAGAGGGGAATAATTCTGTGGACATTATTCAATAGCAAATACACTTGGTGATTTTACAGCCTCCTCACAAACAACTCATTAAGGGAGGGGAAACTCTAGGAATAAATGATTTGTTGCAAATTATTTACTTAGATCTATTCCCAGTTCACACTCTTGTTTTTAGTTTATGTTTGCCTGAGGGTAGCATGTCTGAACCTTCCCTTCTGCCAAATTGGATTTGCCAAAAAAATGTTAGAGTAATGCCATTGTCACCATAGAATTGTTTCATTTTATAAACCTGTGATTGTTTATTATTTGTGGGAAGCAGTTTTCATTCAGGCTATTAATGCAAATACTGTATTTTGCATTTTGGTTTAAGACAGATCTAAATTGTGATAAACTCTCCAGGGCTTCCATTTCTGGATGTCTAACTTGACAAATAGTTATTTAGGTACCTAATATTAAGTTCCCAGGTCTGTTAATATTGGTCAGAATAACTCCATTGGCTTCATTGATGTGAGATCAGAATTTGGCTCCAACCCCAAATTTGGTCATTCATTATCTCAGCCATGAAATACTAAAGGACAAGGGTAAACCCTGGCCCCATTGAAGTCAAATAGAGTTTTCCCATTGATTTCAATGAGGCCAGGATTTCACACCAAATGTCACCCACAAGAACCACAAATGACAGTGAAAGGGAAAAGAAAAAAGGGAGCTAGTGGTTTTTGTATCAGCTACATAAAGAATGTGTTGATTCTAATTAATCAAACTCTTAGATTCTACAAATTGTATTTGGATGGAGAGATGATCTAGAATAGATTAATAGCTTCTAAGGCCAGAAGGGACCATTGTAATCATCTAGTCTGACCTCCTGTATAACACAGGCCACAAAGCTTCCCCAAAATGTTTCCTAGAGTAGATCTTTCAGAATCTTGATTTTAAAAAATGCCAGAGAATCCATCATGACCCTTGGCAAATTGTACCAATGGTTAATTACCCTCACTGTTATAAATGTATACCCAATTTCTGATCTGAATTTACCTAGCTTCAACTTTCAGTCAATGGATTGCATTATACCTTTCTCTGCTAGAATGAAAAGCCCATGATTAAATATTTGTTTCCCATGTAGATACCGATAGAATAATCAAGTCATCCATAGACTCATAGACTTTAAGGCCAAAAGGAAACATCATGATCATCTAGTCTGACCTCCTGCACATTGCAGGTAGGGTGACCAGACGTCCTGATAAAATCAGGACCATCCTGATATTTGGGTGGTTGTCACGTGTCCCGATTGATCTTTGGTCGGGATGCAATTTGTCCCGATATTTTGCTCCGCCGGCAGCACTGCTTTTTTTTTTTCCTCCGCTGGCGGACCACCCCACCATGTGTCCCGATATTTTCTTCATCTCATCTGGTCACCCTAACTGCAGGCCACAGAACATCATCCACCAACTCCTGTTGTAGGCCCATATTGTCTGGCTGAGTTACTGAAGTCTTCAAATCTTGACTGAAATATTTCAAGTTACAAAGACCCGAACATTTATTCTAGTTCAAAACCAGCAAGTGACCTACATCCCACACCGCAGAGAAAGGCAAAATAAGTAAGTAAATAAATAAATAAATAAATAAAGCCCCATGGTCTCTTCCAATCTGGGGAACATTCTTCTCCAACCTCAAATATCATGATCAGTTAGACCCTGAGCATATAGTCAAGACCCACCAGCCAGACACCTGGGGAAAAGTTCTCGGTAGTATCTCAAAGCTGTCCCCAGATAGTGTTCCACTGATAGCGATTAGGAGATGTTTGCTAACATCAGTCACAGATGGGCTGTATGCTATTGTAGGTAACCTCATCATACCATCCCCTCCATAAACTTATCAAGCCCTGTTTTAAAACGAGTTAGGTTTTTTGCTCCCACTACTCCCCTTGGAAGGCTGTTCCAGGACTTCACTTCTTTGATGGTAAGAAACCATCTAATTTTAATGCTAAACTTATTGTGGGCCAATTTATATCCATTTGTTCTAGTGCCAGCATTGGCCCTTAACTTAAATAGCTCCTCTCCCTTCCTGGTGTTCAGGTGCCAGTTCCTTTAATATTCTTGAATGGAAATTATCTGGGACCCCTGATTTGGTCCCATTAAACTGTTTGAGTTTGGCTTCCACCTCAGATGTGGTACTCTCTACTTCTATATCCTTGTTCCCATTAGCCACCTTGCCACACTGTGTGTGCAGATCAGTGATCAGAAGAGAATGGGCTTCCATTTTCAATAGAGTGGATTACAGATTGTTGGGATGGAAAGGGCTAAGGAAGTTATCCCATGGAATTGTGGGATACTTCTGTCAGACTCTTGGAACCCAAGTCAGGTGGAGCTGCATCTACATTGCAAAGAAATAGGGCTTGGATCCTGGATCCTGGCTTAACACGAGCTTCGACCCTCCTGCCCTGCAGGGTCCTGAGTCCAAGCCCTGGGTTAGCATAATTGCAGTGTAGACACAAAGTGGGAGTTAGGCTTGAGCACAAGCTCAAGCTTGGGTTTATATTACAGTGTAGACATGCCCCTTGGAGTCTATATCGCAACAAGGAATGTTTTCTAATCCTTTAGTCGTCCTTGTGGCTCTTCTCTGAATCTTCTCCAGATTATCAACATCCTTCTTGAACTGTGGGTACCAGAACTGGACACAATATTTTAGCAGTGGTTGCACCAATGCCAAATACAGAAGTAAAATAACCTCTCTACTCTTACTTGAGATTCCCCTGTTTATACAGTCCAGGATCGCATTATCTCTTTTGGTCACAGAATCACATTGGGAGCTCATGTTCAGCTGATTATCCACCACAACCCACAAATCTTTTTCAGAGTCACAGCTTCTCAGGATAGAGTCCCCATCATGTAAATATGGACTGCATTCTTTTTTTTGTCGATGTATATATTTACATTTATATTTACATTTAAAATGCATATTTTTGCTTGTGCCAAGCAATCCAGATTGATCTATATCACTGACCTCTCCTCTTCATTATTTATCACTCCTCTAATTTTTGTGTCATCTGCAAACTTTATAAGTAATTATTTTGTTTTCTTCCTGGTCATTGATATGAATGTTAAATAGCATAGGGCCAAAATACATTCCCTGAAGGACCCTACTGAAAACACAGCTGCTCAATGATGATTTCCCATTTATAATTACCTTTTGAGACCTATCAGTTAGCCAGTTTTTAATCCATTTAATGTGTCACATTCATTTTATATCACTCTAGTTTTTTAATTAAAATGTTGTGCGATAACGAGTCAAGTGCCATACTGAAGTCTAAGTATATTATGCCCACACTATTACCTTTATCAACCAAACTTGTAATCTCATGAAAAAAGATATCAAGTTAGTTTGATAGGATCAATTATCCATAAACCCAAGTGTGATGCAGATGACAGCTCTTGCCAAGTCTGTAGGCGTCAGCTGAGGGCTGACAAGTTCATAGCTGAAAACCAGATCAGATCACCTATATGTTAATATTGTTCATGACAGGTGCTGAGCTTGCAAAAATATGTTTAGTGTTTAGGCTCCGTGAAATGCTTTTACGTTGCTCCATACATTAATCTTACTTGAGCTGTCCATATTATATGCTACAAGATAACATATAAGTTTGTTTTATAATTGTAAAAATGCCTGCTCTGAATTTGTGAAGTCAGATGGGAAAAGTGGCTCTCCACACCCATCCAGGAAGACTATCAAAATTAAGTGGGACATTGTAGAACAAAAGCTTTGTTGATTGATTACCCCATCCACCCGTGAAGAAGTACATCAGTTTAAATACTGGAAGAGGGAAATAAAGGGAAATAAAGATAGTGGGCATGAAGATTTTTTATCACTTTGCTGTTTGGATTCTTACAAGGGCTGGAGCTAAGAAAGAAAAAGCAGAGATTCCACAGGGTTGATGTAAAAAAGGGTTGCCAACTTTCTAGTCACACAAAACCAAACACTCTACCCCTGCCCCTTCCCCGATCCCCCCCACCCCCTTGCACCCCCCCCACTCACTACATTCCCCCTCCCTCGGTGGCTTGCTTTCCCCACCCCCACTCACTTTCACTGGCCTGGGACAGGGGATTGGGGTGTGTGTGGGAGGGTGAGGATTCTAACTGTGGGTGCAAGCTCCAGGGTGCGGCCAGAAATGAGGGGTTCAGGGTGTGGGAGGGAGCTCTGGGCTGGGGAAGGGAGTTAGGGTGAGGGAGGTGGTGAGGGCTCCAGATGGAGGTGCAGGCTCTGGAGTGGGGCTGGGGATGAGGGGTTTGGGGTGCAGGAGGGGACTCCAGGCTGGGGGGTGGGGATGAGGGATTTGGAGTGAGGGAGGGGGCTGTGGGTTGAGGCAGGGGGTGAGGGCTCTGAGCTGGGGGTGCTGGCTCTGGGTGAGGCCGGGATGAGGGGTTTGGGGTTTAGGAGGGGGCTGCAGGCTAGGGGGTGGGGATGAGGGATTTGGAGTGTGGGAGGGGGCTGTGGGTTGAGGCAGGGGGTGAGGGCTCTGAGCTGGGGGTGCTGGCTCTGGGTGAGGCCGGGATGAGGGGTTTGGGGTTTAGGAGGGGGCTGCAGGCTAGGGGGGTGGGGATGAGGGATTTGGAGTGAGGGAGGGGGCTGTGGGTTGAGGCAGGGGGTGAGGGCTCTGAGCTGGGGGTGCTGGCTCTGGGTGAGGCCGGGGATGAGGGGTTTGGGGTGCAGGAGGGGACTCCAGGCTGGGGGGTGGGGATGAGGGATTTGGAGTGAGGGAGGGGGCTGTGGGTTGAGGCAGGGGGTGAGGGCTCTGAGCTGGGGGTGCTGGCTCTGGGTGAGGCCGGGATGAGGGGTTTGGGGTTTAGGAGGGGGCTGCAGGCTAGGGGGGTGGGGATGAGGGATTTGGAGTGAGGGAGGGGGCTGTGGGTTGAGGCAGGGGGTGAGGGCTCTGAGCTGGGGGTGCTGGCTCTGGGTGAGGCCGGGGATGAGGGGTTTGGGGTGCAGGAGGGGACTCCAGGCTGGGGGGTGGGGATGAGGGATTTGGAGTGAGGGAGGGGGCTGTGGGTTGAGGCAGGGGGTGAGGGCTCTGAGCTGGGGGTGCTGGCTCTGGGTGAGGCCGGGATGAGGGGTTTGGGGTTTAGGAGGGGGCTGCAGGCTAGGGGGGTGGGGATGAGGGATTTGGAGTATGGGAGGGGGCTGCGGGTTGAGGAAGGGGGATGGGGTGCAGGAGGGAGTAAAGGCTCTGGGATGGGGCCAGGGATGAGGGGTTCAGTGTGTAGAAGGGGCTCTGGGCTGGGGGTGCAGGATCTGGGGTGGGGCTGGAGATGAGAGGTTTGGGGTGCAGGAGGGTGCTCTGGGATTGGGACCTCTCAGGGCTAGGGCAGGGGGTTGGGGCTTGGGGTTGGGTTGTGAGCTTACCTCAGGCAGCTCCCGGTCAGTGGCACAGCATGGGGGCTAAGTCAGGCTGCCTTCCCATCTTGGCACTGTGCTGCAAGCGCCCCGGAAGCAGCCAGCAGGTTCAGGTCCTAGGTGGAGGGGCCAGGAGGCGCAACACACTGCTCTCACTTGCAGGCACAGCCTTCCCTCAGCAGTGCGAAGCCGGTGCTTGGGGTGTGGGCAGCGCATGGAGCCCCATGGCCCCCCTGTGTAGGAGCTGGACCTGCTGGCTGCTTCCGGGGTGCAGCGCAGACCCAGGACAGGTAGGGACTAGCCTGCCTTAGCTCCGCAGGACTGCCAACCAGACTTTTACTGGTCCCTTTTTGACCAGGTGTTCCAGTCGAAAACTGCTCACCTGGTCACCCTACCCAAAAAAGACATTCAGTGCTGACAGATTATTACATCTCTGTCATCTTTTGAATCACAGACTGAAACTCAGTTGTGTATATATATATAACTCTAATTTATTTTTCCTAGTTAATAAACATCATGTTTGCCATCCGGGAAGTTCCACAAGCCTCCACAGGCTTCTCTCCATTCGAGCTACTATATGGGCGCCACCCCCGAGGCATATTGGATATAGCCAGAGAAGCCTGGGAAGAGGAGCCAAATCCCGGAAGGAACATAGTTGAGCATGTACTACAGATGAGGCATCGGATAGACCAAGTTACACCCATTGTACGCGAACACTTGGAAAAAGTACAGGAGACCCAACGGACCCGTTATAACCACCAAGCAAAGCTTCGACGGTTCCAACCAGGGGATCGAGTAATGGTCCTTGTGTCCACAGCAGAAAGCAAGCTGTTGGCCCAGTGGCAGGGACCCTATGAAGTGATTGAAGCCGTGGGAGAGGTAAACTATAAGGTACGGCAGCCAGGCCGCAGGAAACCGGAGCAAATTTACCACATCAATCTTCTAAAACCATGGCATGATCGAGAGGCATGCTTAGTCACCCGGGAGACTCTTCCCCAGGAGGATAACGTACATGAGCAAGTGAAGATATCACCCGACTTGACGCCAATCCAAAAGATCGAGGCAGCTGACATGATTAATCGTAACCGAGATATATTCTCTACAAAACCGGGGCAGACGCCTGAGACCTATCACCATATCCACATGATCCCCGGAGCCAAAATAACACTGAGACTTTACCGAATCCCAGCAGCCAAAAGAGAAGAAATCAAGGCCGAAGTAAAGAAAATGTTAGAATTAGGCGTTATCGAAGAATCCTACAGTCAGTGGTGCAGTCCAATTGTTCTAGTGCCCAAACCTGATGGTACCATGAGATTCTGTAATGACTTTCACCGACTGAATGAAGTATCCCAGTTTGATGCATACCCCATACCACGCATCGACGAACTGGTTGACCGACTGGGTACCGCCCGTTTCTTGACTACACTGGATCTGACAAAAGGGTATTGGCAGATTCCCCTGACCAAAGAAGCGAAAGAAAAGACAGCGTTCTTCACCCCTGACGGGCTATTCCACTACACTGTCCTCCCTTTTGGGTTACATGGGGCCCCAGCCACATTCCAGCACCTCATGGATAAGCTGCTGCGCCCCCATACTAGTTATGCAGCTGCATACCTAGATGATGTCATCATCCATACGCCAGACTGGGGAACCCACTTGGAGAAAGTTGAGGCAGTACTATGCACCTTAAGGTGGTCTGGCCTCACCGCTAATCCTGCTAAGTGTGCCATAGGACTAGCAGAGGCTAGGTACCTGGGATATATTGTAGGAAGGGGTATAGTGAGGCCCCAAACTAATAAACTAGAAGTGATTCAAAACTGGCCCCGGCCGACCCGAAAGAAGCAGGTCCGTGCATTCCTAGGCGTGGTAGGCTACTACCGACGGTTTATTCCCCAATTCGCCAGTAGGGCAAGTCCTCTAATGGATCTGGTGAAGGCTAGAGGTCCGGACATGGTGAAATGGACCGACGCTGCAGAAGGGGCGTTTGTAGACCTTCGGACAGCCCTCTGTAATGACCCCGTACTCATAGCCCCGGACTTTACCAAGGAGTTTATTTTACAGACAGATGCCTCTGAGGTGGGGTTGGGGGCAGTTCTGTCACAAATGATTGGAGATGAAGAACACCCGATTCTCTACCTAAGCAGAAAGCTGCTCCCACGAGAACAGAAGTATGCAGTAGTCGAGAGAGAATGCCTTGCTGTCAAATGGGCCATGGAGACACTGCGTTATTACCTCTTAGGCCGACGGTTTACTCTTGTGACGGACCATGCACCCCTTCAATGGATGCAGAGGAATAAGGAAAAGAATGCGAGGGTCACCAGGTGGTTCTTATCCCTCCAACTGTTCCAGTTCCGCATACGGCATAGGGCTGGATGCCACCACGGCAACGCTGATGGTCTTTCCCGAGCACAGTGCCTGGCGTCCCAAGTTGCCCAACCCTATGGTGTTGAGCAGAGGGGGGGGATATGTGATGGAGCAAGGCCGGATGGCTACAGGAAAGTACTGAGGAACAGGTATGTTAGCCCCAGGCTAAGCAAATCCCTAGAACCATGGGAACCAAAATGGCAGTTGCTCCAGGATAATCAAGGCACCTGGGGCCAATTAAGAACTTTCTAGAAGGCACCGGAGAGAGCTACATTGATTGGAGCACCTGCAGCCAATCAGGGCAGGCTAATCAGGGCACCTGGTATAAAAAGGGAAGCTCACTCCAGTCAAGGAGGAGGAGCCAGAGGAAGGAAGTGCGTATGAGGAGCTGGGAGCCAGAGACACAGGGAGCTGAGAACTGAGAGGGTGTGCTACTGGAGGATTGAGGAAACACCATACAATCAGGCAGTATCAGACACCAGGAGGATCCTATGGTGAGGATAAAGAAGGTGTTTGAAGGAGGCCATGGGGAAGTAGCCCAGGGAGTTGTAGCAGTCAAGCAGCGGTTACAAGTAGCACTATAGAGACTGCTGCAATTCACAGGGCCCTGGGCTGGAACCCGGACTAGAGGGCGGGCCCGGGTTCCCCCCAAGCCTCGCTACTCCTAATCAGATATAGGAGGAGTTGATCCAGACTGTGGGTTTCATCCAAGGGGAAGACCACTGAGGGGAGGAAATCCGCCAATAAGCGCAGGACCTACTAGAGGAGAGGAGGTACTTTGCCACACTTGGTAAAATCTAATTATGGAACATACTGTAGTTTGGGATGTCTGCCCTGCTTTTGACAGTCCACCCTGAGGTTTCCACTAAAGGTTGTGAACCAGACCAGACAGTGTGACACCATGTTGATTTGCATTAATTACATTACCCTCCTTTAATTCTTGTAGTTGAGTCCCATATCATTCACTCCATTATTTTACCATGGATCGATGTCAGACTGACAGGCCTATAATTAACCGGATCATTCCATTAACTGTTTTTTAAAATTTGCACAATGTTAGCTTTCTTCTAGTCTTCTGGAATTACCCTAGTAGGAAAATAATGGTCCTCTCCATGTTAAGTGGTTACATACTAAAGTGATGTGTGATATAGAAAACAGACAGATAGATTTGGCAGAATTATTAATTGCAATTAATATCTGTTGCAATTTAACTCTTTCTTATTTTGTGAACTGGTCACAGATTCATCCTGATTTCTAGGAATGTACTTATTTATTGGTAGAGTTAATTGACAATTTTTGAAATTTTCAAAGTTTTTTATGACAATTTGGGGCAAAACTTTTTTGAATTGTTTATTATTATTTTTTCTTCTTTTTACTAGCTTATAGAATAGAGCCAATTTTTCAAAAAATTGCTATTTCAAATAAATGCTTTTAAAAGAGTTTTTTTCACTGCATTTTTCTACCTTTTCAGCTCATATCCTTTACCCAAACAATTTGTGCAAAACTACATTTCCACTTGAACTTTTCAACTGTTCATTATTTGTGTTGTGTGACTGTGCACCTAAGGTAAACGGAGTTGTTTCTTTTCCCTGACCAAATGACTGAAACTTTTAAAATAAGAGATTTAGAATAGAAGAATAGCAAGAAACACACTTTCTGGTAAGAATGATAATTTGAGCTAAAATTTGTGAAACTTTGTGAATTTTGTAAATATATTCACAAGAATCATATAGGTATTCAAATACTCAAATAACAAATAATACAAACCCATAAATAACAGCAAACTCAATTCCCCTGCTAGAGCTCGTCAATATATTTAAAATGAAATATTAATTGAAAACTGGCCTTTTTCCAAAAATAAGATTTTTCAAAAAAAATAATTTTCATTATTAATGAAACCCGAAAAAAAAAAACTTTTTCTGTTTTCTTTTTTCCACTCTTGCAATTTTTTTTCTTTTCCTTCCTTCCTTCCTTCCTTCCTTCCTTCCTTCCTTCTTCAATGACAAAATACAAATAAGGTAATAGAGGTTGGTGGAGAAAAAGGAGAAGAAGAAAAAAGAGGATAAACAAAACAAAGAACATTTGTATATTTAATTTAAAACGTGAATGTTTTTGAATAAATGAAAAAAATAATTCTTTTTTTAAATGTACAAGACAAAAAATTACACCTTTTTTGAATGTTTGTTAAAAAACATTATAAAATGTTGACCAGTTCTTCTCACTGAACTATGTTAAAATATTTGCAAATCATGTTTTTGTAATATTCAGACAGCTCTGTTTGCTACCACACGTCAATCACTAGAAGCCTGTAAATATATTTTCCCAGGGTAATATTTTGAGAAAGTGTCTGATAATGACTAAATGACTTTTACACAACAGCAAAAAAATGTATTAACTGGGTTCAGTGCCCTTTGTCATTTTATCCTGCTTTAAGACCACATTTTATTTATGAAATACAGTTAATTTAACAGGGATCAATTTGTGCACATCAGTTCTCCACAGTCATGCTAGTCTATTAACATTTTGGTTTAAAGGTTATGTGCATATGTGTGTGAATTGATGGTGTTCTTTTGCATCATGTAATATACTGAGGAATTAATTTTCAAAAATGTCTACTAATTTTGAGTGCTCAATTTGACACTCCTAGAGCCTACACTTTCAGAGTACTTAGTATTTTTTATAATTTTTCACGTTCAAAGCACAGCTCCAGTTGACTTTCATTACAGGTTTGAGTACTCAGCACTTCTGCAAATAAGACCCCAAGTGTGTCATGTTGAGCACCCCAGAAAATGAGGAACACACAGTGAGTGGCCATTGGGGAAAAGTCTGGTTTATATGACTTGCCTAACCTCAAATAGAAACTCCATGGCAGAGGCAGGGAAAGAATTCATTTACCCAGGGTGACATTCAACTCTCTTAGCCGTAAGACAATCCATTTTCTTCCTGCAGTCCCCTGTCTCATTCACTCCACATCTTCCAACTTCAGCAACAAATGATGTTGGGATTCTACAGACAATAGCCACATTCACTCCACGACTCTGATTAATTTCCAGAGCAATGTCCATCCTGTGCACTGAATGAGGCAAGAATCCTATGTGATCATGTATTTAAAGACGGTATGATAATGCACACCTACAAGAGGGCTGAATCCTAGCATTTCCTTATTATTGAATACTTGACTTTGCAACATTAACATTCTTTTAACTTATCTTTTGAAGGAAATATTACATTTACCGTCACTTAGGACTATGTTCAGAGTTAGACATGGTTGCGAATTTTCTGTCAAAATGATTTTTCAATGGAAAATTCATTTTCCACAAAATGAAAAATTTCTATGGGAAAATTCTGCTTTTGCTGGAAATTAATATCTTGGTTTGGGTAAGCTTGATTTGAATCGGAGTATTTCATTTTTTGAAGTGACCCAAAATATTTAAGTATCAGAGGGGTAGCCGTGTTAGTCTGGATCTGTAAAAAGTAACAAAGATTCCTGTGGCACCTTAAAGACCAACAGATGTATTGGAGCATAAGCTTTCATGGGTGAATGCCCACTTCATCAGACGCATTCACCCAATAAAACATTAATCTGAATTTCCTTATCAATATAATTGCCTTATGGGAGCTGTAGTTCAGGGCCCCTATTCTTTCCGTGCGGACTACATCTCCTATAATGTAATTCAGTTTCTCTGTCAGTAAGATACATGGTGCATCATGGAAGTCACATGATTCTAGATGCATTGTGGGAAATGTAATCCAGCTATGGAGCCTGGCTTATAGGGAAGCCCAATCTCCTGAGCTACAACTCCCATGAAGTAATGTACCACTAGGGGAAAATGGAGCGTAATATTGAAGTAACTAAAAATAAAGCATTTCGGGTCAGTTCAATAAGCAAATAAAATATCTGGGGAGTGCTGAAATGTTTTGTTATGATCACAAATATGAAAATGTTTCATTTCAACATTTCTGAAGTGACTTTTCAGAATTTCTATTCCACAACAAATTTGGAAATGTCTACTTTTTGTCCTGTTTGGGAGAGAATCAAAGGCTGGAATTTCCTGTCGGATTGTTCAGTTATATTCATAAGAACATAAGAATGGCCATACTAGGTCAGACCAAACGTCCATCAAGCCCAGTATCCTGTCCTCTGACAGTGGCCAATGGCACGTGCTCCAAAGGGAATGAACAGACAGGTTATCATCAAGTGATCCCTGCCCTGTCACACAATCCCATCTTCTGGCAAACAGAGGCTGGGGACACCATTCCTGCCCATCCTAGCTAATAGCCATTGATGGACCTATCTTCCATGAATCTACCTAGCTCCCTTTTGAACCCCATAATAGTATTGGCCTTCACAACACCCTCTGGCAAGGAGTTCCAAAGGTTGACAGTGTGTCGTGTGAAAAAAGACTTTCTTGTGTTTGTTTTAAACCTGCTACCTATGAATTTCATTTGGTGGCCACTTGTTCTTGTATTATGAGAAGGAGTAAATAACACTTCCTTCCTTATTTACTTTCTCTATATCACTCATGATTTTATAGACCTCAATCATATCCCCCCTTAGTCGCCTCTTTTCCAAGTTGAACAGTCCCAGTCTTACTAATCTCTCCTCAGATGGAAGTCATTCTATACCCCTAATCTTTCTTGTTGCCCTTTTCTGAACCTTTTCCAATTCCAATATATCTCTTTTGAGATGGGGTGACCACATCTGCACACAGTATTCAAGATGTGGGTGTACCATGGATTTATACAGAGGCAATATGATATTTTCAGTCTTATTATCTATCCCTTTCTTGATGATTCCCAACATTCTGTTTGCTTTCTTCACTGCCGCTGCACATTGAGTGGATGATTTCAGAGAACTATCCACAATGACTCCAAGATCTCTTTCTTGAGTGGTAACAGCTAATTTAGATCCCATCATTGTATATGTATAGTTAGGATTATGTTTTCCAATATGCATTACTTTGCATTTATCAACATTAAATTTCATCTGCCATTTTGTTGCCCAGTCACCCAGTTTTGTGAGATCCTTTTGTAGGTCTTCGCAGTCTGTCTGGGATTTAACTATCTTGAGTAGTTTTGTATCATCTGCAAATTTTGCCATCTCCCTGTTTACCCCTTTTTCCAGATCGTTTATGAATATGTTAAATAGGACTGGGCCCAGTACAGATCCCTGGGAGACACCACTATTTACCTCTCTCCATTCTGAAAACTGACCATTAATTCCTACCCTTTGTTTCCTATCTTTTAACAGTTACCAATCCACGAGAGAACCTTCCCTCTTATCCCATGACTGCTTATTTTGCTTAAGAGCCTTTGGTGAGTGACCTTGTCAAAGGCTTTCTGAAAATCTAAATACACTATATCCACTGGATCTCCTTTGTCTGCATGCTTGTTGACCCCCTCAAAGAATTCTAGTAGATTGGTGAGGCATGATTTACCTTTACAAAAACCATGTTGACTATTTCCCAACAAATTATATTCATCTATGTGTCTGACAATTTTATTCTTTATGATAGTTTCAACCAATTTTTCCAGTATTGAAGTGAGGCTTATTGGCCTTACTGATGCTTACTTGGCATCACATTAGCTATCCTCCAGTCATTTGGTACGGGAGCTGATTTAAATAATAGATTACAGATGACAATTAGTAGTCCTGTAATTTCACATTTCAGTTCCTTCAGAACTCTTGGGTGAATACCATCAGATCCTGGAGATTTATTACTGTTTAGTTTATCAACTTGTTCCAAAACCTCTCTAATGACACATCAATTTGGGACAGTTCCTCAGAGCTGTCACCCAAAAAGAATGGCTCAGGTTTGGGAATCTCCCTCACTTCCTCAACAGTGAAGACCGATGCAAAGAATTCATTTAGTTTCTCCGCAATGGCATTATCATCTTTGAATGCTCCTTTAACATCTCGATCTTCCAGTGGCCCCACTGGTTGTTTAGCAGGCTTTCTCCTTCTGATGTATTTTTTAAAAAATTGCTATTTCTTTTGGAGTCTTTGGCTGGCTGTTCTTCAAATTCTTTTTTGGTCTTTCTAATTATAGTTTTACACTTCATTTCCCAGAATTTATGCTCTTTTCTATTTTCTTCATTAGGATTTATCTTCCACTTTTTAGCTAACAGAGATACCCAATCCAAAGAGGAGCTGCAGTTATGAAATGTGTCTCTGATACACGCCTGAGTAACTTGGACCAAAAGCTCAACCAATGTGAACTGGCATCACACTTCCTGAAGGCTACCAAACCCCATGGTTAGCATATCTAAATAGGTTATGTGGGCTAATGGCAACAGAGCTCTATCATGATATATTTACTATTTACACAATATATCAAATACAGCTATTTTACACAAAGAATCCCTTAGTATCCATTGCCTTATGTACTCTACCAAGAAAACTATTCCAAAGATATAGAGCTGTGCCCACTATGCCATTGCTTTACGTACTGATTCTTTGACAAAAACACCACTGTAGATCATATTAAATCCTCTATAACTGCTTCCGTCATACATTAGAGACTGCTTGGATTTACCGCTGTGGTTGAAAAATGTGACAGTTCCACAAAGGATTACTTCTGAATGTAGATTCTTCACAGGAATATGCCCCGCCGCCGGGTTTTAAAGTCTCTAAGATATTTTTTTAAATAGATACAGAAATGACAGCTGATCTCCAAGACAGGTTCTTAATAAAAAAAAAGAAATCTAGCTCACCTGGGCTCAATGAAAACTTCTCTCCTTGTTGGACACAGTATTTTATATAAACTCAGGTACAGGTACGAGAAGAGCCACAACATACCGAAGCATCATAGAGCATATTTTTAACTGAAAGATTCATATGGCTGAAATCTGCTGGAGGTTAAACACATCCATACTCATTAGGCAATGCTCCTGCCCACGTTTACACTGTTTTAACACCAGTGTTATTCTTCTAACTACAGTGGGACTGAACATGATTTATAACAATGTAAGGGCTTGTATTACACATGAGTAATTTTATTCACATCCACAGTTCTATTGAAATGGAAGTAACATCCATGTGCTAAATACTGCTTCTACAGTCTGTTATGCTGGAAGGTGTTAATGGTGGCTTTGGAGCAGGGTTTTGATCTATAAACAAGCACAGACCTGACTGAAATTGGTGGTTGTGCTAAGCACCGTTCTTTCAGGCTAAATGGGAGGAAAAATTCAATGCTCCTTTATATAGTGAGAACTGGGAACAATAGAAGCCACCGCCCAAGGCAATAGGGCTAAGGGGTTTTCCTAGGACTGCTGGCAAATGCAGGGGTTAGGGATTGTTTGGCAAGCTGTGTGTATGTTAGGCAGAAAGCCAGCAGACAGGAGAAGCAGTTGTATGTGTAGCCCCGGGAGGAAGCAGAGGGACAGAGCTCCTTGGGGCACAGAATTCACTGGAAAGGCAGATTTGGAAACTTTGAGCAAGGAAACTTCCTGCTGCTGTTTGTTTCTACTGTGTTGAGATACACAGTACTGTGTATAGTCTTTGTAAACAATGATTTCACCAAAGAAACACCTGACTCATAACATCAGTTTCTCCTAATGGAGACACAATATTGCAGTGCCCCATGTAATGGCCGACTACTTGGGCCAAACGGCCAACAGTTTTATCCCTTTCACCACCCTGTGCCATTCTCATCTATTTAGATTATAAGCTTTTGGGGGCAGGGACTGTCCATTATTCTGTACTTGTCTGGTGTTAGCACAATGAGGCCCCATTTTCTGTTGGTTCCTAGACACTGCTGTAATTAACACATCAGTAATAATAGATTCTAGGGAGACCTGATAAATTATGTAACCATGACCTGTAGCAAAAAGATGGGGCTGGGGCAAAATCCAAGGTGTCTTTAAAAATAGTTTAACTGAATCTAGAACTACAAACCCTAATATGTATTCATACATTTGTGTGCTTAGTGTCTTGTGTCTCCCCAGGGCAGAGTTAAGACGTTGTGTGCATCTCCATACCTGAACACGTTTCCATTACTTTTGGGTTTAACCTTAAATCAGAATTTCCTGGATCAACAATGTTTGTTTTCAGGAGGCACCTTCCCTACTTAGACATTCCAGAAAATCCCACTAGGTGCCCATCTGCATCTTTAGGTACCTAAATACCTTTAACAGTCTGGTCTTAGGCTCCTAAAGGCCAGATTTTCAAAGGTATTGAGGCGCCTGAAGGTGCAAATAGATGCCCAACTACCTCTGAAAATCTGTGGCTAAGCACCTAAGCCCCTTCTGAAAATGGGACTCAGGCTTCCGAATCACTTAGGTGCTTTTGGAAATTGTACCACAATTCCCTGCTGCGGTAGCATAAAATGTATTTGCCTCCAGTCATCATCCTAACTAAGGTGTTTTAAACTAGCCTGTGTTTAGCCTTTTTTTTACAATGAAAAGCTGCTTCTCCTACACAGTTGGTGCTTCATCTGAAGCCACTGCAATAACACAGAATGTTTTCCCTCCCGAAATCACAGGTTGCAAACCACTTTGTTTAACAGATGTCTGTCTAAAAAGCTTGCAATTCCTCATGTGCAAATGGAGCTATTAAACCCCAAACCTCATTACACAAATAATGTCCATTTTGATATTTCAGAGTACCTTTCGCAAAGGTGCTCACAAGAGCGTTCTAAATGATCCATAAACACTGGCACACCGTGGCCACAAAACTGAGATTGGGCAATTTGTTTTCACACAGTGTTTTCCTTCGAAGGAGAAAACAATCACAGGGGTCACTGCAGAACCTCCTTCTCACGCAATCTCCCGGCTAAAGCGATTAGCCCCATATAACGGACTAGTCCTGCAAATAAGGACTACTCAGGCGAGTAAGGGCTTTGAAGGAGTGGGTCCTTGGTTTGTACTGTATCTAAACACACACACAACAGACACCTTCTCCAGCCAGCCATGTAACTCACAACCATCTCTTGACAATTTCATTTGATTCTGTCTGGCAGTCGTGCCCACTGCCAGCGAGAGGAATGGGCAAACCAGGTGGAATCAAATAAGAATTGACCCCAAAGTTCAGCCTACCTTGCAGGTCTCATATGTGCTGTCTTCTGTATTTCTGAGTGTCTCCTGTATTCTTTGGAAGTGGAAGGTCTGAAATGTAATGGGAAAGGCTGCTCAGGAAGTATCTGCGGCTTGACAGAGACGGAGCCTCAATTCTTGGGGATAGTTGAGCTGTGGTTGACGGCATGACCTGGGGTGGAAGCGTGGGAAGAAGGCAGTTGTATGCCAGCTTCGTGATTCTGCAGCTCTGGGGCCAGCTAAGGGTGGGTTCAGAGGTAGAACATCCCCAGGGTTGCTCTGTACGAGGGACTGAGAGGCAAGGGGTGGTATTGAGTTTAGACACCACTAATACATCACCATGGATCCTTCTCCCCCTTCCATGCTGGGGGAATTCCCAGCCACTGGGTTTACAGCCCCTTTGCACCAGCGGAATGGCACAAAGGAGCCATAAAATCCCAAATAACTGGCCCCAGGAAGTCTAAACAATCATCTGAAGTTCTGCGTGTTCCTTTGGAATGAATCTCAGGGCCATCTGACCACCCCATCCCCAACACACACACATTTTGCCCAAAAGAGTGCTGCCACCCCATCTCCAAATTGTGACTAGTGAAACAAAACCAATTGCACCAGATTTAAGTTCCTTGCATTGTACGATCAGCAGCAGAACCTGAAACACTCTGGATTTCCTGCCCCGGCTCATAATCTGTAATTCAGTACAACTAATGCAGGGCCCTTTCCTGGGGGGTGCCGGTGAGCCAGATCCTAAGAGTTGCTGAGCATTGAGGGCCTGATCCAAACCCCACTGAAGAATTTCCATTAGCATCAAGAGGCTTTGGAGTGAGCACCTGCAACTCCCAGTGAAATCAATGGCCCAGATCCTTCAATGTGAGTTGACTTGAAGTCAGGCCACTGGGAGTTTTGCCCGAATAGGGCGTGAAGTCAGGATCTGGCCTACTGGGAGCTGCGAGTGTTCTTCAGGTGCTCAGAAGCGGTAGGATCGAACCATTTGATGTCTCCTGGAGTTGAGGCTGATAAACCCTGTATAGGGTTGGGTCCATAAACTATATGCTGTAATGTGCATGGAATCCTGTATATATTGGTAAAACTTACTTTTCAGCTGAAACAATGGCTAAGGAACACAATAGAGGTATCTGCCAACAAAGGGAACAGCTAATTCATCTGTTGCTGAACACTCTTTGCAGATGTAATCACAATGTTTCCTGCCTAGGATTATTGGCACAGAGCTAGTAAATGTATCCCCTAGAGGAGGAAACACTCTGTAAATAACTTCCCTTTAAAGAGGGAGGCGTATTGGATTTTTACACTAGACAACGTGAGCTCTGGTTAAATACTGAGTGATAGGTAGGCCTCTTTGCATCCAGCAACGCTTCAGATTCATCCTGTATTTTTGCATTAATTAATATAATGACACCGGACATAACCCTTTGTCCACAGTTTCCTCATTCCTTTTTGAAAAGCCTTTTCAGAATATTTACAAATTTAAAAAGAAGAAATCCCATGACCCTGAAGTTTCTGAAGATACTGCCTCCTACCCTCCTCCATTACCTTATCAGTCCAGTAAGTCTCCATGACCTAAGGGAAAGGGGCATGACCACGGTGGTGGTGTGTTTGGCTGAACTCATGGCTGTTCCCATGTTACTAGCCAGCTGAATTTAATGAAGCCGCAAGCGACATTGAGACTAGACCAGCACAAAGATGCGGGAGGTGTAAATGTGGCTTAAATCTGCCTTTATGTCACACCGGGTGCAGCAGGGCTGGAGCCAAGGATCTGCCCCTGTTTGCCAGGCAGGGTGTGCTACTTCAAACCCCGCATCAGCAGCTCAGAGCTCTCTAATTGATTGACTGATTGATTGCACTTGTCTGGTTCAGACACAGCCTAGTTTAAGCCCTGATGTCTGAGCCATCTGCTTGTGTAGCTATGATCTGTGAGTGTCGTGCAGACATGTGAGAGTGAACCCACATCAGTGCCAAGATAAATCACAATGACACCATCTCACCCCTACTGTATTTTTTCACGACACCAAGACAGTCTAGTGTAACAACCCAAGGTGACCTACAACTTCACAGCGGTCACTTTGCTGCACACTCCACAGCCACTCGTATCTTCATGCTGGAAGTGGGGATAGAACCTAGTTCCTCCTCCTTCAAAAGGTGCCACACTTCCCAGCTGAGTTAGAGGAGAATTTGCTAGTGTGTGGAAGTGTAGGGCCAATGACATGCAGCATTTGTAGCTATCTGAGGGATTACTATGGCTGCCCATCACCCTAACATCTAAGTGCCTCGTCATCTTTGGTGTATTTATCCTCACAAAAGCCCTATGAGGTAGGGAAGGATTATTGTCCCCATTGTACATAATGAGGCACAGAGGGACTAAGTGACTTGCCTAAGGTCACACAGAGAGTGCTAGGACACTGTCTGCAGGTCTCCCAAGTCCTCAGCTAACACAAAACCCTGGCCCATTCTTCGTCTCTGCTCTGGCAGCTTCCAGTTCTGCTCCTATTACACCCAGGGCAGTGTCACATATACACCTGAGGGAATTCATTACATTATGAAATATTAAAATCAATATTTTTCTCCTTGAAAAAGCAGATTTAACAGATCCTAAATCTCCCCTTCTCGCCCCCCCCACAAAATAATTGTCATTTTTTTCCAAAATGTCATGAAAAGCTCCTGTTTTCCCTATTCCACCGGTAAAGTGAAACTATATTAGTTAATTGAATTATATCCTTGCAAACATGGATGCTTAGTTGTTATTTATTATTGTTGTAATTATTATTATTATTAATAATAATTTTATTTTATTTATAAAAGCATACACCTTTTGATCACCTTATTCATGTATATTTCATCCCAGCCGGTGGTAAAAGGGAGTGTGAGCCTGCTTTTGGAATAAATTACCTTCCATATTCATGCTGATGAACCTGGGGAATCTCTTTCTTTCAACATAAGGGATTACTCAGTCTCTAGATAACTCTCCAATCTAGAATATTATGCAGGATGCAAAGGTCAATTACAATTGCTGGCTAATTGTGTTTTCTTGTCCTGAACTGAGCTTAAACAATGGAATGAATACACAGGCAATTAATATTTTAACCTACATTGAAAATTTGAAAAAAAAAAAGCACTGGGACACAGAATGCCCCAGATGTATGGAAATGTTCATCATCAACCAGACGAAATACCATATCTAACCCCCCACGGTAACAACGATGAGGCCAGATTCTCATTTACACTAAGCCCATTTGCACCACTCTGACAGTGTATTGGAGGCTTAGCATGGCCACACGTTACGTTTACACTTAGTTAAGGGCCAGCGCAGTGCAAAGGGACCTTAATGTAAATAAGAATCAGGCTCATTATTATTACTTGTGGTCTGGTAGTGCAATGTTTCCTATATTTTTTTAAAAGTTGTCTCCCCCTTCAGGGATCTAAACCCATTCACATCCCCCTTAAGCCTGTCATGTTATTAAAGCCATAATACCCACCTTTATGGATACGTTTTGGCCTGTACCTAGTCCTTTCCCTGCCCCACTCGTTAGGATACCCTGCCATAGATCTTCACAATATAATTCTTCCTCTCTTTATTTACTTTGCTTTGATGAGCAGTGAAAGAGTTAACAAGAAGTCTCATCACTGGCATCAGAGTTACTGCTTACTGAAACAACGGGGAGCGTTCACACTTCCAACCTATTGTTTCAGCCTTTCAGCAGATTCAGGCAGACTTATCTGCATCACTTACATGGGGTCATTTTGAAGGATTGCCGACAACAGCTAGACATTTAGGACCAGCATTTTATAGGTACTTAGAGTCTCCAATGGGAGTTAGGTACCTAGATGCTTTTGGAAAATCCCACTAGGTGCCTATCTGCATCTTTAGGCACCTAAATACCTTTAAAAAGCTGCCCCTTCTTTTTTTTTGAATGAAGGCTGAGATTCCAGAGAACAGTTAGGAGGTTTGCTAAGACCTCTCCCTGGCTAGTCCTTTGTGGCCCTGAAGGAGGGACCCCACACTTCAGGAAAGCGTAATAATATCTAGAAGCCCCAGCTAACATGATGACTCCGTTTTGGTTCTTAGACACACAACCAACCTTCTAGGGTATTTCCAAGGCACCTTTCACCTTGTCATAAACATACAGCTAAAGGTAGCATAAAATCCCTCTTTACCCTGTAAGGGGTTAATTCCTCTTTTACCTGTAAAAGGTTAAGAAGCTCAGGTAACCTAGCTGACACCTGACCAAAAGGACCAATAAGGGGACAAGATACTTTCAAATCTGGGGGCGGGGGGGGGAGGCTTTGTCTGTCTGTTCTGTGGGCTTTTGTCGGACACAGATCAAGGAAACAAGCAATCCAGCTCCTATAAAGTTAGTAAGTATTTAGCAAGGAAATGTGTTAGTTTACTTTTATTTTGGCTTGTGTTTTTCTTTGTGTAAGAGGGAGGTTTATGCCTGGTTTTGTAACTTCAAGGTTTTGCCTAAAGAGGAAATCCTCTGTGTTCTTGAGTCTTTTGTTATTCTGTAAAGTACTTACCATCCTGATTTTACAGAGGTGATTCTTTTACCTTTTCTTTAATTAAAATTTTTCTTTTAAGAACCCAATTGATTTTTCATTGTACTTAAGATCCAAGGGTTTGGGTCTGTATTCACCTGTACCAATTGGTGAGGATATTATTCTCCAGCCTCCCCAGGAAAGGGGGTGTAGGGGTTTGGGGGGATATTTGGGGAAGGTAGGGCTACAAGTGGCCCTCCCTGAATGTTTGTTTAAATCACTTGGTGGTGGCAGCGTTACTTAATCCAAGGTAAGAGAGAAATGGTGCCTTGGGGAGTTTTTAACCTAAGCTGGTAGAAATAAGCTTAGGGGGTCTTTCATGTGGGTCCCCACATCTGTATCCTAGTGTTCAGAGTGGAGAAGGAATCTTGGTAGCCAAACACAACTAAGGAAAAAGGATTAAAATCTATTATAAATGATCTTATTTCTTTCTGTTTATCCAAGCATGGGGGTGTCAAGTAACTCCAAATTTAGCCAGGTGTAACCCGAGAGCAGAAATATGTACACTCTTAAACTCCAGAGAATAACATGTACTGCCTGAGGTAATCAAAAATGGCAGACTCAGTGAGTGTGAATGGAGCAGATTGGAGGATAAAGAAAGGAAAGGAAATTGAGTGTGAGAAGGTTGTTAGAACAACAACTATAAATACTTCTTACCTGATTCAAGAAAGGAACAAAATAAAAACAAAAAACTCCAACCAGTCACAGATGGAGATAAGATAAGTGATGTGTTCACTTAGATGAGACTGCGATAATGCCAGCTGTTAGTCGATAATTTCAACAGGGGAAATATTGTTATGACAATAAACCTCTTGATTACTCAATTAAAAGGAAACCAAGGATTTTAATTATTTTCTTCTTTTCTTTATTAAGGAAGATAAGAAAATTAAGGAAGGGAGATGTAACCTTTCTGAAAAGAAAAAAAATCACATCTCAGTAAAGATCATAATGACTTCTTCAAAAGCTGTGGGAACTTTAGGCAATTGTTCATGACATCCTTTTCCTTCACTTAATTGCAGTTAATGGAATTTATAGTTTATTCTGCATAAAGTGAGCACCAGACAACCATTTGCTCTGATGAGAAGAGCCAGTCAACATTTTTCACACATGTTTTTGTAGAAAAGTTGTCCTTTAAAAAAAAATCAGTAGTTTCACAGAGTAATCAACATGGTCAAATGTTTCTAATTTTCACCATATTTTCTACCATATTATTTTACTGATCTTTTCAAGACCACTTTTACTGAAATCATTTCAGAAAGCATTATTGAAATATGCCATTTGCTCACTCAGAATTGAAATGAAAAAATTTCCGAAACTATTTAGAGAACAATTGTAATGAAAATCTCAGGAGAAATAGAATGAGAATGTCCCCAGAATGGAAAAGGGGTGGATTTCAAAGCACATGAAACAAAGAACTTCAGCATTTGTAAATGTGTCATGAAATGACTTTCTCGTTTCCCAGCCCACTCTACTACTTTGTGGTTGAGCACTAGGGCCTCATTTTTACTTGCTAGGCACCCTCATCCATTTGGGAGATAGAAGCCAACTACTCCCCAAAGCAGGTGCAGGGGGAATATATCTTTTCTAATCTCTGCTACCCACGGTGGTGCTGCACTCCAGGGCACTGAGGGTTTGAGATCGTGCTCAGTCATTGCATGAGGGGGCAGGAGAGCTCAATGAAGACAGGCTACCTCCTGAACACCCCCTCACTTCTGCATTCACACAGCACCAAGGCACAATCAGGCCCTTCATTTATAAGGTCAAATGGCGAATGCCTCTTTCTCCAAACAAGCCTTCCCTTGCATTATCTGGATACTGATAATATCTTACATAAGCTACAAACCCCACCTTGTAGGATCCCGCCAAACTGTACCAAAGACATGATGGCTGAAATTATGCTCGTGTTCGTTTTCTGCTCACTGTTATTAATAATCACTGATATAATTTCCCCAACCAAACCCCCCAAATGTGGCAAATTTAGTGTTAAAGTTTCTTCCCAGATTGGCCCGTTACTTTGGGGTATGCTCATTTATTTGGGTTTCTCTTCTGGGGAGGTTGGGGGTTCTGTAATTCTATCAATGTACTGCTTGTGTCACCTGTGTTCTCATACTTAGCTCTATTTCTCCCTTCTGCAAGTTCCCTCCCAATGGAGCTATCCTGCAGGACCTAGGTTCCCCAGGGCTGGCTTCCTCCAGCCCCACATGAACACACACACACACACACACACAAACAGAGCATGTCTGAGCAGACCGGGTCAGTCAGCACTCCCAAGCTGACCCTTTATATGTCCCTGGACTCAGCAGGCTGGGTCAAACAGCACTTCCAAGCTGCCTCTTTCATATGCCATGGGCACTGCACCGGAATAGAGTACACCTGAGCAGGCTGGGTCAAGCAGCACTTCTAAGCTGTCACCCTCCTATGCCACAGGTTCAGCACGTCCCTATCCCCACTTTCATGTTACAGTTGTTCTGGTAGTAACCCACTTGATGAGCAAACCCCAGAGGATTTTTGGGTGCTACAGGGATCCTTAGCTTAGGTAAGAGGAGCGTTGCTGCAGAGCAAATGGGGAAGCCAAAAACACAAAAGAGAGTGAGAGAGGGAGGGAAGCAACCAGCTTAACCATAAAAGTTATTTATTGCCCGGTAATAACCATGCAAGGAGAGCCAAACAAACAAAACAGTTACAATATTAAATCTAGGTTAAATTTGATTACAAAAAGTCTTGTTTAGAAAACTACATCTGATCACACAAGTTAGAGTTAGAAAGTTATACCTTGAATAGAAAAAAAAAACAAAACAGAGAGAGAAAGAGAGGGAGAGAGAGGGACGGATAGTTGGGTTCTCACCACTCCGTGAAGCTTGAACTGGTTGGGGTTCCCAAGTGGTGGTGGTAGCTGAGGGTCTGGAGTGCTGGAGACAGGCAGAGCCCCCAGCACAATCAGTCAGGAGAAGATGAAGTCTCAATGGAACTGATGCAGATTTTGGATCCAGGCATCAGAACACTTACTTGAGTGTGGGCAGGGGTCCCCGCAGGGAAACAACAATGGTTGAAGGGAGAACACTAGATTTATCCATGGGCAAACTGATGGCCCGAGGGAGCACACCAAAGTTGTCTTGTTCAGGCTAGACAATAGGAACCGATCACACCCGGCCATGGGTGGTACTCCTCCGAGGGAGCGCACAATGCAATTAGGCAGATTCAGCACTTTGGATACCAATTAAGGATTTATTACTAGAATTGGTCTGATAACTACTGAGCTGGGTGTGTGCAGGTGGTTTCATGAACAGCTGGAGCAGAGATCCCCCATCATTCAGTGCTTCCCTGCTTTTCTGGTTCCAGAGTTCAGTGCTGTTCTTGCCTTGGAATCTCTGTTCTCCATTCTGAATGCTAATGGAGATTCCTCCTTGTCCCGTCTTCAATGCAAATGAGGCCAGGGGAGTTGCCTTAATCCTGTCACCCTGGTCCGGAGGGGTTCAGGTGTGTCTCCCACTACCTTTTCACTGCTTTTTTGTAAGTCTTTCTTCTGATCAGTTTTGGTTCAAGCAGAGGCTGCGGGGGGATCCTTCATGAGTCAGACAGGCTTTATACTGCACCCTGGTTCCCCAAGAACACAGAGCTGACAGGTAACAAGTTGTTCAAGTGCATTTGGTTACACCAACACAAATACATCAGACCAAAACCATTGCAAATTAAGGCAACATTCACACAGCAGCAGGCTCCAAGAATTAGCCTGCTAACATCACCACGTCAACTCGCTCCGGTTTCAAGAGTATTCTCGCCTCTCAATACATACAGAAGAGAACTGAAAATCACACTCACTGGGGACATGTATAAGCATTTGCAGGATTGGGGCCTTTATTTGTCAGAGCTAATGATGGCAGAGCCCAGTGTGATGGTATGTATTTAGATTTCTATCTCACCCATTATTGTAATATCATCTAGGCATCAACTGTTTGTATAAACATGTTTTTGTATTATGGGAGGGCTCAGATGTTTTTCAACCTAGACTGGGGTCTCATTGTGCTAGGTGCTGTACAAAAATGCAGTAAGAGATGGTGCATTCCCTAAAGAGTTTACAATCGCTATAGCCACTACAAATATTCTTATCTCTGTTTTACAGAATTGAGGCACAAAGGCCTGAATTCAATGGGAGTTAGGTGCCTAAATACATGTGATGGACTGGGCCAAAGAGATTAAGGGACTTGCCCAAGGTCACATATGATGTCTGTGGTAGAAATGGGAATCAAATTCAGACCTCCTAGGCACCAATCCCATATCTTAGCCAGAGATCCACTGTCCTCTCTACTGTTCATAGATTCTTTTCCTGTAAATGTAAGCAAGAGTATTAAAGGCCTTCATTTATCATGCCTGATAAATGAATCAGAATGGAAAGGTCATCTGAGCAAGACACAATGGCTGTGTGAACAAATCTTGGATTGTCCCAGTTCATACAGGGAACCATTCTGATTCCATACATACATCTGCATATCTTTACTCTTCTCAGATTGAAATCAGTGTGCATTACTATTAGTGAACAAACCTCAAGGAGAATTTGAAATGCTTTTCATCTAGTCAATTCACCTCCAAAAACAATTGACCGCTCTAAGTGGACAATTTCATTCCTGCCTTTGTTTATGGAAGATATTTCTATGAGGATTAAATAGACTCTCAGTCGAATATAACTATGCTACAATTTCGTGAATGTTAATCAGAGATGTTCCTGAGATCTAGTGACCCAGAAGGAGATCAGGTTTAATGAAAGAGTTTTAAAGTGATTTTCATTCTTCCTCATTACAGGGAGATGGATTCATAAATGCATGTGTTTCTCTCTTAGCTTATATGGTTTACTGAAAGGTGACTAACCATTGTTTCATGCCTCCTTTTATGATCTCTAAGCAATCAGAGATGACCATGAGTTAGCACTATGCTCTTTGATCCACAGTTTCCAAAGCCATGCATTTATCATTGAGGCAACCAGGTTTGGTCTGCTGAAATGGACCTTTTTATGGGCCTCTTGCAGATGGTGCTGGGTTGGTGCTTTGGTCTGAGCTGATGCTGCTCCAATCTTGCATTAGAGTAGGAGAGAGCAAGTAGATTGCAACTCAGAGCTCCTTCGCCCTTTACTGACTGAGAAATGTAGATGGGGAATGAAAAGAGAAGATCTCACTGGAGCATAGGTGCTGGAATAGGGGTGCTGCAGCACCCCCTGGCTTGAAGTGGTTTCCATTATATACAGGCTTTACAGTTTGGCTCAATGGCTTTCAGCACCTCCACTATAAAAATTGTTCCAGCACCCCTGCTTTGGAGTGTATCTGGAGTGTAGAAGACTGATAAGGGAAGCTAAATATACCTGGGAAAAATCCATAGATGGCAGGCTAAAAAGGAGTTTTAAAGTATGTTAGGAACAAAAGAAATCCTAATGATGATGTATTCCATTACTAGATGGAGATGGTAAAATTGTTAATAATGATGCAGAAAAGTCAGAATTGTTTAATAAATATTTCTCTTCTATATTTGGGAAGAAGGAGGAGGATGTATTCATATCATATGAGGTACTTTCTATTCCATTAGTAATTGAGAGAATTTGAGAAAACAGCTATTAGGGATATATTGTTTTTTAAATCAGCAGGCCCAAATAACTCACACCAAAGAGCTGTAAAAGAGCTGGCTGTGATGATCTCTGGCCCACTGATGTTAATTTTCAATTAATCTTGGCTTACCACAAGTGTTCCCTCTAATCTTTCCCACACATGTGCAGAGTAATTTTTTTGCATGCACCAATATGGAGGTGATGTTTGACACATCACCTTCATATTGGGGCACATAACAAAATTCCTGTGGTGGGGATGGGGCCGAGGGGCTCGGAGTGTGGGAGGGTGCTCAGGGCTGGGGCAGAGGGTTGGAGTGCAGGAGTTTCAGGCTCCGGCTGAGAGTGAGGGCTTTGGGTTGGGGCCGGGGATGAGAGGCTCAGGGCTGGGGCAGATGGTTGAGGTGAAGGGGGTGAGGGCTCCGTCTGGCTCTGGGGTGGGGCTGGGGATGAGGGATTTGGGGTACAGGAGTGTACTCCGGGACTATGGCGGGGAGAGAGGACTCCCCCCAGCTCTCTCTCCCCACAGCAGCGCCTGGGCTGGAGGTCAGAGGTACCTCTCCCTACCATGGCAACTCTGGGACAGGGGTCGCAGGATAGGTGCCATTCCCCCAGCTGTGGCAGGTCCAGTCCAGAGCTGGATTCGGGCCACCACTGTGCTGCTTTGACATTCCTCAGCGTGGAGAGCTCACAGAACTGCTCAGGATGCCACTCCCAGCTGCTGCGGAGGCTATGGGAGAACCTGGAGGGAATCACAGAACCATACTCAAAGCAGGATACTTTGGGAGAGACGGCTGTGCCAAGCAGAACCGGGGGCTGATGTGGGGGGATGTCCCCCGCCCCCTGCCTTAGAATAGGTGGGTCAGTCTGCTGTCTTGCCTGGCCCAGACGCACCACTCTCCTCTCTTCTCCTTCCCTCCCACATTTCAGTTGAAAAAGTAGCTGACAATCTACTAGGATGCCCCTGGAAGGATGGGATTGAAAAACCTGCATCGTGTGACGCTGTACCTCCCCCATGAGGGATTGCAAACCCTTCCAAAACCATCCTGTGGCCAGTTGCATAGTGGGATAGCTACCCACAGTGCACTGCTCTGTGTCAATACCAGAGCTGTTAGTGTGGATGCACGCTGCTGAGACAAGAAGCGAGTGTGAACATGCAACAGCAGTTTTAATTAAAGCGCTTTAATTAAAGTGGCATAACTTTTGGCGACAAAACTCTGTAGTGTAGACAAGGCCCTAGGAAGGAACAATCAGTTGCAAACATACAAAATGGGAAATGACAGTCTAGGAAGGAGCACTGCAAAAAGGACCTGGGGGTCATGGTGGATCACAAGCTAAATAGGAGTCAACCGTGTAAAAGTGTTGCATAATAAAAAAAGCAAACATCATTCTGGGATGTATTATCAGGTGTGTTGTAAGCAAGACATAAGAAGTAATTCTGCTCTACTCTGCACTGATTAGGCCTCAACTGGAGTATTGTGTCCAGTTCTGGATGCCACATTTCAGGAAAGATGTGGACAAATTGGAGCAAGTCCAGAGAAGAGCAACAAAAATGATTAAAAGTCTAGAAAGCATGACCTAGAGGGAAGATTGAAAAAAACTGGGGCTGGAGAAGAGAACACTGAGATAACATGATAACATTTTTAAAGTACATAAAAGGTTGTTACAAGGAGGAGGGGAAAAATTAATCTCCTTCATCTCTGAGGCTAGGACAAGAAGTAATGGGCTTAAATTGCAGCAAGGGTGGTTTAGGTTGGACATTAGGAAAAATGTCCTAACTGTCAGGGTGGTTAAGCACTGGAATAAATTTCCTAGGGAGGTTGTGGAATCTTCATCACTGGACATTTTTAAGAGCAGGTTAGACAAACACCCATCAGGGATGGTCTAGATAATACCTAATCCTGCCATGAGTCCTGGGGACTGGACTAGATGACCTCTTGAGTTCCCTTCTGTTGTGTATTTGGTTGTCATGTTTTTTGTTGCTATGGCAACTGAGTTAGATTATTATGGGTTAGCTCAGCCGGTTTCAACCAGCGGAGTGAGCTCTCTGTATATCTGTAAATAAAATGGAGGTTTTGGTTAGCTGCCTGCTTTCTGGCCTCAAGTGATTGCTTCCTACACCGGCTGCCCCAAGGATATAACACTGGCGACGAGGGTGGGATCCTGGTGCTGCTCCAGTAACAGAAGGAAGTAGAAGTTAAGGTAAAGAACAAACAAAAAAAGCTGCTTGTTTGCACTGACTGTGAAAGTGAAACTAAAAATCATGGCTACTCTGACCAGGCCCCTGGAGCCTTTTGATGAGAATACAGAGCAGTGGCATGTGTATACTGAGCGTTTTGAGCTTTTTGGTATTGCAAATGACATTACAGAAGCGAAGAAGGTGCCAATATTCTTAACTGTTGTAGGGGCTAAAACCTACTCTCTGCTACGCAGCTTACTACACCCTGTTAAGCCTGAGACTAAATCTTACAGTGACATTGTGGAAATCCTGGGGTCTCATTTCTCCCCAAAACCACTGGTAATTGCTGAAAGATATAGGTTCCACAAAAGAGACCAAAAGGAAGATGAAACAGTTGTACAATTTGTAGCCATTTTAAAAAAGCTAGCAGAACACTGTGAATTTAAAGAGATGTTAAATGATGCCCTGCGTGACAGGTTACTGTGTGGCCTCTGCAGTGAAGCTATACGGAAGCGCCTACTGACAGAGGCTCAGCTTACATTACAGAAGGCTGTTGATATTGCTGTCTCCATGGAACTGGCTACAAGGGAGGCACAATACATCGGTGCATCCCCTAGGATGCAAAAAGTGTCACAAGAACTGACCCACAAAACGGTGCAGAGTCAAGAATGTTACCGCTGTGGTAAGCCAGGACACCAGGCATCAGAATGCTGTGTAAGGACCTGGTGTGTCAACACTGTGGCAAAAAGGGACACATTGAGTATGCCTGTAAACAAAAGAAAAAGAGGCCTGTGGTCTGGCCAACAAAAAGAGGAACCTTGCATACCCTAGAGCAGACCCAGGATGATCAAGGTGACACCTCCTCACAAGAGGAAGTGCCACTGCATGTTTTGTCTTTGGCAGCGGGCTCACATGAATACTGGGTAACCCCTTTATTGGAGGGCAAACCTATACGCATGGAACTAGACACCGGTGCAGCTGTCTCGCTGGTTCCTGAGACTGTGTATAAGGAAAAGCTACAGCATCTTCCGCTTAAGGCAACAAAAACTGTTCTGAAGACGTATACAGGTGAAGCTGTGCCCATGTTGGGCACTATTGATGTTAAGGTGGAGCTCAATGGACAGGCGGCTAAATTGCCACTGTTTGTGGTGAGAGGTGACTACCCAGCCTTAATGGGTAGGTCTTGGCTTGGGAAGATTCAACTGAACTGGGCAGAAGTGCACCGGATGACTAAAGAAGAAACCAGTCTAACCCCTATTCTAAGGAAACATGCTGCTGTTTTCGGAGATGATTTGGGAAGTATGAAGGGAATCACTGTGACATTGAACATTAAACCTGACAGTCCACCAAAATATCTGAAAGCCCGAACTGTACCATATGCCATCAGGCCAAAAGTTGAAGCAGGCCTGGAGCGCCTGGTCACCAATGGAGTCCTAATACCAGTTACCCATAGCTCATGGGCCACTCCTATCATTCCAATCGTGAAGAAAGATGGCTCTCTCCGGATTTGCGGTGATTTTAAAGTCACTGTCAACCCAGTGTTGTGTGCAGAGCAATACCCGCTTCCCCGCATTGATGACCTCTTCGCAGGCCTGGCTGGGGGACAAAAGTTCAGTAAGATTGATCTGAGTCAAGCATATTTACAGATGCACGTCGATGAAAAGTCCCAAGAGCTGTTGACTATTGTGACTCATAAGGGGCTTTATCGATACTGTCGCCTACCCTTCAGAATAACATCTGCTCCCGCCCTGTTCCAGAGGGCTATGGACCAGATCTTGTGTGGCTTGTCGGGAGTTCAGTGCTATCTGGATGATATCCTGGTCACTGGAAGAAATGAAGAGGATCACTTAAAGAATTTAGAGGCTACCCTACAAAGACTGGAAGAGTATGGCCTACGAGTTCGCAAAGACAAGTGTAAATTCTTCAAGCCCTCTGTTGAATATTTGGGACACATCATTGATTCTGCAGGTCTTCATAAGGCCCCTGCAAAAGTTAAAGCTATTGTGGAGGCTCCCCCACCTCGAAATGTAAGCCAGCTGCGCTCGTTTCTAGGACTCCTGAACTATTATGGAAAGTTCATCTCACAGTTAGTCACACTGCTAAAACCACTTCATGAGCTCCTTGGGCAGAACAAGCCCTGGAAGTGGACTGAAGCCTGTGATGTTGCGTTTAACAAAGCTAAGGATGCATTGCTAAATTCTGAAGTTCTAACGCACTTTGATCCATCCTTACCACTGCAATTGGCCTGCGACGCCTCCCCTTATGGAGTGGGAGCAGTCGTGTCACATATTATGCCTTCAGGAGAAGAGAGACCTATTGCTTTTGCTTCACGCACTCTAAGCAAAGCAGAAACTAACTACGCCCAAATCGAACGTGAGGCATTAGGAATTGTTTTTGGAATTCGGAAGTTTCATCAGTACTTGTTTGGGCGAAAATTTACTCTTCTCACAGACCATCGACCTCTGACATCAATTTTTGGACCCTACACAGGCATTCCCCCATTAGCTGCTAGTCGTATGCAACGTTGGGCATTGTTACTTTCAGCACACACATATGAAATCAAATATCGGAAATCCACTCTGCACGGCAATGCAGATGGCCTCTCAAGGTTGCCTTTGCCGGTCAAACACCAAGATAGTGCCCAAAAGGAAATCTTCTACTTTGAACAGGTAGAGAATACACCCATCACTGCTACTCAGATAAAGAAGGCAACTCGCCTTGACCCAGTATTGTCCCACGTTATGGACCTGGTGATGCATGGAAAATCTCGACAAACCTCTCCGGTCTCATCCGACCTTGTTCCCTACATGTCCAAGCGGACGGAGTTATCGGTCCAATCTGGTTGTTTGTTGTGGGGGAGACGTGTCATTATTCCACCACCACTGAGATCACAGATGTTAGAACAGCTACATTCCGGTCACTGTGGAATAGTGCGCATGAAGGAAATTGCACGAAGCTATTTTTGGTGGCCTGGACTGGACAGCGCTATTGAAGAGAAGGCAAAAGCTTGTATGTCATGTCAGGGTGTGAGGAATGCACCCCAGTGGGCACCCCTACACCCATGGGACTGGCCTGAAAACCCGTGGCAACGTATTCACGTTGACTTTGCTGGCCCCCTTGAAGGAAGCATGTTCTTGGTGGCAATAGATGCCCATTCTAAATGGCCAGAAGTCTCTATAATGCAGTCCACTTCTGCAGAGAGTACTATCCAAAAACTACGAGGACTCTTTAGTCGTTTTGGTCTGCCAGAACAACTTGTGAGCGACAACGGACCGCAGTTCGTTTCTCAGGAGTTTCAAAATTTTATGAAGGCAAATGGGATACACCACATCACGTCAGCACCATATCATCCGTCCACCAACGGATTAGCTGAAAGATTTGTGCAGACAATGAAAAACGCTTTGAAATCAGCAAGGGGACAACACTCCATTCAAAAGCGTCTGGATACCTTTTTACTTTCCTACAGAAACACACCTCATGCTACGACCCACGCATCTCCGGCCTTTCTAATGATGGGACGACAGCTGCGCACTTGCTTTGATCTGCTGAAACCTTCTGAACCCCGACAAATTGTGCAACATCAGCAGCAATATCAAGTCATCAGACGGGCACCCAGAGCAAAAGACCGAACCTTTAGCCCGGGACAGCCAGTTTTGGCTCGGAATTATACTTCCAGAGCTAAATGGGTCCCGGCCACAGTCATCACTCAAACAGGACCTGTTTCCTACACAGTCCGGACTGCAGAGAATCTTACCTGGCGGCGACATTGTAGATCAGCTGTTGCCAGGTCATGCCAGTCCTCAGGACCCATCTGCAGTTGAGGAGTCTGACTTCACCTCTTCTGGTGAGGGACCGAATCACGAGTCACCTGTTTCTGACTGTTCTCCTCCATTACTGCCGGCGGCTGAGATACCCCTTTGCCCAGCACGAGCTGATACCACCTCCTCACCTGTTCGTGCTGCGGACCCTGAGCCCCTAGTGCAATAAAACCAGTAGTTCGCCGTAATCCACCTAGAGACAGAAGGCCTCCTCATCGGCTGGATCTTTAGCTAGGGCGAACCCACGGTTATGGGGCAAAATAATCCCCAGGGTTTAGCCGGGAATGGAGGCAGTCTACCCTCCTTCTCTAGTCTAGTGTGTGTTTTATTTAGGGGATGTTCTTATTAGGGGGGGAGGAATATGTTGTGTATTTGGTTGTCATGGTTTTTGTTGCTATGGCAACTGAGTTAGATTATTATGGGTTAGCTCAGCCGGTTTCAACCAGCGGAGTGAGCTCTCTGTATATCTGTAAATAAAATGGAGGTTTTGGTTAGCTGCCTGCTCTCTGGCCTCAAGTGATTGCTTCCTACACCGGCTGCCCCAAGGATATAACACCTTCCAGTCCTATGATTCTATCTTAATAAGTAGTTGTTATTGGGGAATTATCATCAAATGGAGGTGTTTCTAGTGGAGCTCTGTAGGAATTGGTACTAGGTCTGAAGTTACCCAATATTTTCATCAACGAACTGGTAAAGTACATGTCAAATCACTGCTGATAAAAGTTGCTGGTGACACAAAAACTGGAGGAGTGATGATAAATAATTATGACCAGGAAGTCATGTGGCAGCACTGGTTAAAGCACTGCAGTGGGACTCAGGAGCTCTAGGTTCAGCTCCTGGCTCTGCCACAGATTCTCTGTGTGACCTTGGGAAAGTCACTTAATCTCCCTGTGCCTCAGGTCCCCTCCTCAGGGTCTACCATATAGAGGGTGGGACCAGACAATGGTAGGAATGGGAGACAAATAGAATGTCAAAGCAAGCTTTGTTGTTGGAGAGTGAGAGGTGACCAGTGCTGATGTTGTGTATGTATAATACCATGAAGGCACTTTCTTACAATATAAAGGAGAGATTTGTTAAGTGCTTCAGCCTAGACACCTCACTCATATCAAGATAAACCCCAGGATCAGCCGCAGATTTGGGTTTACAGCTCAGAGCTACAAGCCAAGTGCAAACCCCGGTATTGAGTAAAGTTCAGATTCAGATCCAAATTTGAAACCCCTATGCTCAGGAGGGCACATAGCTGAGGTTTAATTTTGCCCAGGCTAGAAATAGGCTGGTTGTATCCAAAATTTAGATATGGCTTGCGGTGATCACTATTTAACTCCCACCGATTTTTCTGCATGATAACTCCATAAAAACAAATGGTAATTAATTACCTGGGAACTCACATCAATACTATCATACCAAGAGCTGCTATAATTGTGCAATTACATCACTGTACTGGACTCCAGGACAGAGAGCTCATAAACTAGCCATAATAGGGGATGAACAATAGGCAGTCTGACTCCAGCATTAATCACTGGGCTAGGAAAGCTGAGGTGCAGTACACAATACATGCCTCGCTCATTGTTCAGTTATGCAGCCCCCTTGCATGCTCGTCTGTGGTAAGGCCATAAGGAAACCAGATTATGTGATTTAAGTTACAATAAATCTCCTATTCAATACATATCTGATGTCTCTTAGAAACAGAGAGAAATGATTAATGAAAGCTTTGCAGAGAAATGTGCATTCTGTTCCTGTCTATTTATTTAAATATTTTCCTTTATTGCTTTAGTGCCTGAAGTGGATGAAAATTGGATAAAAATGAATAAAATATTAAAAAATAGTCTATTGCAATGAGCAGAAGGACAGTTGTAAGGGACAGAAACAAAATCCTTAGGTAAATGTCAAAGACACATGCCCCCATTGGAGTTAAGCATCTAAATACCCTTGAGTATCTGGGTGCTAAGTCTCATTTTCAAAAGTGACTTAGGCACTTTGGACACTGGGTCTTATAGAAAATCACGCTTTTGGTTAAGGAGACTTAGGGCACGTTTACACTACAGCACTACAGTGGCGCAGCTGCTCCGATGGCACTATGTCGCATTAGTGCATCTGATGAAAACACTCCATGCCAACTGGAGAGCACTCCCCTATCGGCATAACAACTCCACCTTGGTGAGAAATGGAAGTTATGTCGGTGGGAGAGTGTTTCCCGCCAACATAGCACCGGTGTGGACAGCACGAAACTTGCCTTTCTTGTGGGGTGAGGGAGCTTTTTCACCCCCCTGAGTGACGTAAGTTAGATTGACTTAAGCGGTAGTGTAGACCTGCTCTTAGGCTTCCAAATTTCGAAGTTACTTTTGAAAATGAGACTTAGGTGCTTTTGAAAATGTTACCCCTTGTCTTCATGGGAATGTTGAACCAATTTAACCTCAGATGTGAATTTAAACTGATTTAGCTTGTCAGTTCGAAACAGGTTTAAGCTAACCCCAAATAAGCCACTCTTAAAGCAAAATAAGAATATCCACACAGGTGACTGCACTAGTTTAACTAAAATTATTTTAAACCCAATTTAAATTAAACCAGAGCTAATTTCCCATATAGGCAAGGCCAAATGGTCACATAGGAATAGTCAGACTGGATCAGACCCCTAGTCCACTTATTCCTGTGTCCGGTCTCTGACAGGGGCTAGCACCAGATGTCTAAGAAGAAGGGCAGTCACATCAGCAGAAAATATATTCCTTTGTCTTTTAACTGCTCTTTGGTGAGTACATGAGATTAGTAGGGTAAATAAATACAGTGTCTGTGAAAGCTGCCAAGTCAGAAAGCTGCCAAGTGTTCTCTTCCACCGCCAAATGGATATGGTACAATGAGTAGCACTGCAAGGTTCCTCCACATTACCTATGTCGGATCCTGAACTCTGTCTGGATAGACCCTCTATGTCCATGCAAACCTTGATGTTGCTGTTGAGACTTCCAGCAAAGGTACCCATTCTGATGGCAATGATGGTTATATTTTTGCAATGTGGACAAGAGGTCACTGAAGTGAACAACAGTAAACCTTTTTAAACTTGTATCAACTAGAGCTGGTCGGGAATCTTTTGAGGGAACATTTCTCAGGCCCAGGATGGGAATTTCTGTTGAAAAGCAGAAAGGAACTCGCCCAGGCATAGCCTGCTGGGTCGGGCACACAGCTGGAATGTGGGAGAGGCAGGTTTGAGTGCTTGGTGAGCCTGCCTTAGAGCTCTGTCCAGGAGAGCACCCAGGGCCGGCCCACAACATTTTGGTACCTGAGGCGGGGAGCTCAAATGACACACCCATGTCCCCTCGCTTGGGCCAAAGCTTTGAAACTCTGGGTCCTAGTGGCGTCCCCCCAGAGCCTGGCACCTGAGGCAACTGCCTCAGTTTACCTCATGAGCACCTATCCACAAGGCTATTGAGTCAGTCTGTTGCCACTGAATAGTTAATTATTTATAAAAAGTGGAAGAGCTCCAACAAGAGAGAGACAACGGAAGCAATTTACACGATAGTCTGGTTGTTCGGGCACTCACCGGGGACCCTCAGTGCCCTACAAAACAGGGGAGGGCCTTAATTGCTGGGTTCTTGAGTTTTTATGGGGTGGGTCTCTCTGTCTCACTTACATATATTTATTCACACACAAAAAATCAAAAGACCTCCATTTCGTTCTGATTCAGAACAAAACCTTCAAACCCTCCCATTTTTCATGAAGCGGAATCCTTCCGGCCAGCCCTAGTCTCCACATTGTACGCTTTCCACAAAGACTTTGAGTCCTTTGCACACCGGCAACAGCCAGTTGTACACTAAGGATTTACACAAACGTCCCAGCCCGGTGTTAATCTCACTACTCATTTGGCTTCCTGAATGCTTCCCAATCCTTCTGCCGCTACTTTTTTTTCAGCTTTTTTTTTTTTGTCATTTAAGTGTCTCGTCGCTGTTTTACCTGACACGTGGCAAGGCTGTTAGCGTTTGACAAGCCCCCATAACTCTTCTTGCAGAATTTCCCCGTATAAAATGCTTTTAAACAGCACCAAATGCTTCATAGCTGCCGGTTATTGTTTCCTTCCTGCCGGCAGGTTTCTGTAATGCGACAATACATCTACTGCAGCCATCCAGCTTTCCCTGTCTGGAGAGATTATCATTACACCATCCATATGGACCCTGCTTGGGAGCTGCTTTATAGCTCCTACCACCACTGAACCCATGACTTTTCATCCACTGAGTTCTTTCCTGACTCGCTCCCATTAAAAGGAAGAAATGTCGTGCCGTGCATTGTAAATCTTGTTGTCACTCGTCCCCAACTACAAACTGCTGCCGTTTAGCTCTGCCTTATGAAACTCCACAGTGCAATAGTCTGCGTCAGTTGTTCCGCTTGGCCTGCTGCATGGATGGCATCATGTTGAGATTACCTCACCCTAGTTTACAATGCCACTATTTGAATAATGTGTCTGGCCTGCACAGTTAACCTGGGCTTTGACCTGAGTTTTAACCCAGCCCTGCCTACCATCCACATTAAAAGATCTCATACCTCAGTTTGGGGGAGCTTTAAGCCAGGGCTAGCTGACCTAACTGGAGGCTGGGTTAGAGCTTGAACTCTGCTGTAACCCAGGCTTGACCCGGTAATTTTGCAGTGAGGACACCGGCAAAATCACTCCACTGCTAATAGCCCTTCAATGCCTTCCCACAGTTCTCCCGCAATTGACACAATTGAAAAGGAAAGACTCCTAGAGCATCTCAGCACAAAGAGCAAGGGGATGTGCCCCCAGACACAGATGTCAGAGTGCAGATACAGTGAGGACACAGTCAATGTCCCCTCTAATTTCTTCCATCCATGTGCGGAATGAATTTTGGTATGTGCACCATATTGAGGTAATATGCGGATGTGCACCATGAATAGACACCAAAAACCTAGGTATAATATATATTTTAACAAGTTACCATAGGGATAATTAGCTGGACAAGTTAGGCATTGTAGAGCTCACTCCTCACAGAATTAAAGCGTAAGAGAGAAATAAAAAATATGAAATTCATAGACGTATCAGGAAGTAACAACAACAATAATACAAATATGTGTTGGGAGAAAAGTGCGAAAGACAGAGTGTTAGCATGAAATAGAGAGAGACACACACCATGTGTGTGTGAGACAGAGACACACACTGTGTGTGTGTGTGTGTGTGTGTGTGTGTGAGAGACAGAGACAGGCCTTGCCCCTTCAAGTATGCTGCCCCCACTTTAAGAACACTGCCCTTTTAAGTAGATCAGCACATTCAGACATAGCAGCAGTTGCCAGCAATCTCCCTCTGTCCTGAGCCCTGTCGCGTCTCCCCCTGCTATGTGGAGATGGGGTACAGGGGCAGGGGAGGGGGACACCCTGACATCAGCACAATACCCCTCCCTTCCCCCCCCCACTCTGCATAGCAAGCAGGAGGCTCCCAGGAGCAGCTCCAAAGCAGAGGGCAGGAGCAGCATGGCAATAGGAGGATGGACACCTGAAGTGCTCAGCACTTGATAGCCTGCTGGGCGGCCACCCAGCTGCGCAGCTTAAAGGGAACTTAGGATACAGTCAGATGGGTACGGATGTGCTGTAGGGATGTTACTTCTGTGCTAGGCTAACACAGGTGCTCAGACCTGGGTACCAATCACCCAGGCTATCTGTGCAGAGTACACCTGGGCATAGAGACATCAGCCCAATGGAGTGAACACTGTTACTCTTCTCTGTTTGTACTGTGAGTCGCTAACAGGAAATAACACACACGTGCCTCAGACATTCAGGCAAACGCTGGCATTTTCTTTATGGAATCAAAGAGCCACAAACGCCAACCTTCATTTGGTTTAGGTGTTTCACCAATGTGACTAGTTGGTCTGGGGAGGGTTTTTAAGCATCACTGGTAACTTTCCCTATCTGCTCTTTGTCTCCTTTTGAATCCTGTTCTAATTCTCCAGCTTTGCCTTCCTTTTCTTTTCTCCCTCCTGCTTCCATTCTGCAGGGCTGCTACAAGCTCTGTGAACTGCACCCAGTACAGGGCAGTATGACTACATCCACATAAGTAGGCTCAATAAAGGTACCAGGCCTTATGCAGAACTTCTTAGGGAGATATATGTGATCTGATGGGCTCTGAGATGCTACTGTGGTGGGTCATAATACCTGGATGGATAGTCAATAAAACAAGGGTCAAAGGTGAGCTGCATTGAGCTTGGAGGTTTCTCTTCACCTAGACTGGCATCAAACTTTCCCTTGGCCTTGATCCACATTGGTTTTCACCTGCCTTTCCCACTCTCTCAAGTTTCATTTAGATTTTCAGGCTCCAACAAACCCATCATTTCAAAGGAAATCTCTGTTGAAACCACTGGGCTTTGCTTCCTTTCACACTGAAACTGTGAATTATGAGAAAGTCCCAGGTTTGTTTGCAAGGTTTGTTACTTATCTCAAGTCTGGGACATAAAATCCTGATTTGAGATTTCACCGTGAGAGTCTGGGCAGCTCTGCTTAGCACTTGCCAAGTCTCGATCACAGCTTCAGTAGCAGTGTTGAAAATGGTTTTGTCCCATCCACACTAGCAGTCAGACCTTTTTGCAGGGGAATTTATCACAAATTACCATTGTGATCGAAGCAGGGCTGGCTCCAGGCACCAGCACAGCAAGCAGGTGCTTGAGGTGGCCAATGGAAAGGAGCGGCTCTTCAGCGGCGGGTCTGTCTGTCCCTCTCGGAGGGAAGGCCCCGCCGCCAAATTGCTGCCAAATAATAGAATGAAGCGGCAGCTGAAGTGCCACCGATCGCAGGGTTTTTTTTTCCCCTTCGCCTCTTGGGGCAGCAAAAATGCTGGAGCCAGACCTGCATCAAAGGGTTAATTTCCTCATAAGGTTTTCTTTGCAATCGTTAAAGCTAGAAACTTAGTGATGCTACAGCCTTTTTGTATCATTCCAGCAGTGCAGAGGAGCTGTAAACCCTGCAGATTTTGGCACCTGGGATTTCTAGCATAGCAGGCACAGCCAGAGAAAAAGGATAGGTGGCCAGAACATCTCTACACTCCAGCCCTGCTAGGTGCAGATTAGAGCAGGACTGAGGCTGCTCTAATTTACGTCTGAGACCAAACCTAAAATCAAAGTCCCACAAAGGTGGCATAAAGCCATCTTTTCCTCCTCGCCTCTTCAGTTGCTGAACCAATCACAGCTCAGACAAACCTGAGAACTAGGGCTGTATTTGTTTTTTAAATGAAAGTTTCGTTTTCTTCAGGGTCTAATACAATCATCACAGAAGTGTTAGTCTAGCTGGATAGCCAACACTGACTCTATCTGCCTTTCATCCTCTTCTGCAAGTTTGTGGGATGCGCTGCATCAGAAGGAATGAACTCGATGAGCATTTAGCATGCTAACAGAATGATTGCTCACACTCATGCTTACTCCATCAGAAGACTCAAAGAAGTCACATCACACACATGTTGCCCTACGTGTTTGTCCCCAAACTACCAGAATACCCAAGAAGTTCATATGGGAAGTTTGGAAAATTTGCTCTAATATCCTGCCTCATCTTTACATGAAAGTCTCCGTTTTAAAAGCCTTACGCTTGCAGATAAAGGCACAGAGAATCTTCTGGCTGATATAATGCAGTCAACAGACAAAAGAGAGCTCTCTTCAGAATCATCACTAAAGAAAAGGACAATTACCCAGTGGGATTTCGAGCAGCAAATATTTTACGTCTATTTGCTTTAGCACCTGAGGCACTACAAGCAATCTTCATAAATCTTTTTCCTGCGTCACAGTGGTCAATAAAACTAAATGTGACCTTGTGTAAAATGTGCTAGATTTTAATTACAATGGGGTTATGTGATAGATTAGGGCTAAATGTATTACGCTGTCAACCAATATGTCAAAGCTGGCAAACACAGTGATGCTGGGGCTCTGATTCTTTCTTTGCAATCTGTGTCATTGGCCTGAAGCCTGGTGCCTGGAGCTTTCACTTTTTTTTTAATGTACTTCTTTGGCTTCCTGCATGTGAATGTGCGAAAAGCCATAGAGTTGTATCATTTGTCACAAGAAGAACTGAGCAAAAGAAGTCCTAATAGCTGTTCTGCTTTGGCTAACTGCATAAGTACTTATAATGTCTCTGCATATTTCAGCCTGCGATTACATACATGAACTCGAGTCCTGTTTGTTCAGCCTAACACACATATGTAGCGCTGACCTTCCAAGGGGTGAAAGGTCATCATTAGAGCTAGTTGGAACATTTTCGACTCAGTGAAATTTGGATGACATATGCTGCTTTATCAAAGGCAAAATGTTTTGCAGAGCTGGATGCCGTGTAGTTGTCGGTCCCCGGGTGAGGTCGTATCTTTTATTAGACCAACTTCAGAGAGACAAGCTTTTGAGCCCACAGGTGAGGGAAAGGAACTCCCAGTGTCACAACAAAATGCAAGGTGGATGAGATTGTTAATTGCTCCATATTGGAATTGCCATCCTCCGGCCAGTTTTAGTCATCAGACATCTAGCTCCTACATTCAGCAAGGATGTGGTAGGAAACACAGATTCATGATGAGAAACATGTTGAAGGAATAGAATGTGGAGGTGACCAGCTGCCGACTGACACCCTGTTCAGGAGGGAGTGTGGTGTGGCGAGTGAAGCAGTGGAATGCAAGTCAAGATTTCTGCATTTGGCTTTCTTGCTGTAACACTATAGTATGATGTGATGTGAGTTCTTTGTGTCTCAGTTTACTCATGAGTTACAGGGGTCTAGTGATATAGCACACATCTTACTCATAGGTAAAATGAGGCATGGAGAAGACGAAGGGGTTAGTTGTTTATGCACCGGACTAGGACCCGGGATTTGGGTGCAATTACTATCTCTGCCGTAGACTTCCTTTCTGACTTCGGGGAAGTCACTTTATCTTCATGCACCGCTATTCTCCCATTGAATCCATTCTTTCAGCGTTTGCCTGGCTTGTCTATTTAGAGTGCATTGCTTTGGGGGCAGGGACTATCTTTTACTATGTGCAACAAATAGGCAATCATGGATGTAGTGATCAATGGCTCCATGTCTAGTTGGCAGCTGGTATCAAGTGGAGTGCCCCAAGGTTTGGTCCTGGGGCCAGTTTTGTTCAATATCTTCATTAATGATATGGAGGATGGCGTGGACTGCACCCTCAGCAAGTTTGCATATGACACTAAACTGGGAGGAGTGGTAGATACGCTGGAGGGTAGGGATAGGATACAGAGGGACCTAGACAAATTAGAGGACTGGGCCAAAAGGAACCTGATGAGGTTCAACAAGGACAAGTGCAGAGTCTTGCACTTAGGACGGAAGAATCCCATTCACTGTTACAGACTAGGGACTGAATGGCTAGGAAGCAGTTCTGCAGAAAAGGACCTAGAGGTTACAGTGGACGAGACGCTGGATATGAGTCAACAGTGTGCCCTTGTTGCCAAGAAGGCTAACGGCATTTTGGGCTGTTTAAGTAGCGGCACTGCCAGCAGATTGAGGGATATGATCATTCCCCACTATTCAATATTGGTGAGGCCTCATCTGGAGTACTGTGTCCAGTTTTGGGCCCCACACTACAAGAAGGATGTGGAAAAATTGAAAAGAGTACAGTGGAGGGCAACAAAATGATTAGGGGGCTGGAGAACATGACTTATGAGGAGAGGCTGAGGGAACTGGGATTGTTTAGCCTGCAGAAGAGAAGAATAAGGGGGGATTTGATAGCTGCTTTCAACTATCTGAAAGGGGGTTCCAAAGAGGACGGATCTAGACTGTTCTCAGTGGTACCTGATGACAGAACAAGGAGTAATGGTCTCAAGTTGCAGTGGGGGAGGTTTAGGTTGGATATTAGGAAAAACTTTTTCACTAGGAGGGTGGTGAAGCACTGGAATGGGTTACCTAGGGAGGTGGTGGAATCTCCTTCCTTAGAGGTTTTTAAGGTCAGGCTTGACAAAGCCCTGGTTGGGATGATTTAGTTGGGAATTGGTCCTGCTTTGAGCAGGGGGTTGGAGTAGATGACCTCCCGAGGTCCCTTCCAAATCTGATATTCTATGATTCTATGATGGAAGCTGTAGAACTACAGGATTACAAATAATATATAGCTGCTCAGTCTTCTGCCCTAAACCAGATCCCTTTCCATTCCAAAAATTAAAAAGTAATTAAGCCATCAAAATCTACACAAAACTAAATGAAATCAGCCCGAAGGACTGATAGGTGCATGTCAATCATTGCAGGAGCAGAAAAAATCCTATCTGCAACCATCTAATGACCCTCATATATAAAAATCCTATCTGTATCCATCTAATGCCTGGTAGTTAAGTGCAGCAATATATGTCAGGTTCATAAGAATGTCCTTACCAGGTCAGATGAATGGTCCATGTAGTCTTCTGACAGTGGCCAGGGCCAGAATTAACAGAATAGGGCAATTTTTCAGTGATCTATCCCTATATTGTCCAGTGCCAGCTTCTGGCAGTCAGAGACTTAGGCACACCCAGAGCATGGGGTTGCACCCCTGTCCAACTTGGCTAGTAGCCATTGTTGGGCCTATCCTTCATGAACTTTAACTAATTCTCTGTTTTAACTCAGTTATGTTTTTGGCCCTTATAGCTTCCCCTGGCAATGAGTTCCACAGGTTGGCTGTGCATTGTGTGAAGAGGTATTTTGTTTAATTTTTTAAAACTTGATGCCTAATAATTTCATCAGGTGACCCTGGTTCTTGTGTTATGTGAAGCAGTAAACAGCACTTCCTTATTCACTTTCTCCACACCATTTATATGTGACATTACCCAGTATACAATCTGGATTGTTGAACAGCTGTGTCCTCTCAATTATCCAACCTGGGGACCTTTTACAGTGCTTCACTGGGACAACAACCACTGCTGGTCTGCTCACACACAGCCTCCAGCATGTAAATTACTCCCAGCTTAGAGTATGAGTGCTATGGTCAGCCACTCTTGAATTATACTGCAGAGCAACACAAGCAAATCCCCATTCCCAGACTTTCCCTCAGATATGTGCATCTTGTACTGCCCAGGCTTCTCCTGGACAACACTTGCTCATATAAAATCCATCATTTTATTCATAGAAAATGCTATGCAAGATCATTTGATCTCAAATGGAATTTCCCAAACACTTCAATCCAAGCACACTGATTTAGATAAAACTATAAAACAAGTTTATTAACTACAGAATGATACATTTTCAGTGATTGTAAGTAATGAGGCATAAGAGTCAGAATTGGTTACAAAGAAATAAAAGGTAAAACACAACTAACACCTGATTTAACAGGCTAAGTGCTTTCAAAGCAAAAGTCTCTGCCACCACATGGTTTGGCTATTTTACTGGCTGAATTCCTTTCTGCCAGGATCCCTCCCCAATCCAAAGATGCTTCCTTTTTTTAAAAATCAGTGTCACATTAGCTATCCTCCAGTCATCTGGCACAGAGGTTAATTTAAGGAATAGGTTACTTAATGCACTTAGTAGTTCCACAGTTTCATATTTGAGTTTCTTCAGAACTCTTGGGTGAATACCATCTGGGTCTGGTGACTTATTAATGTTTAATTTATCAGTTTATTCTGAAACTTGCTCTATCAACACCTCAGTCTGGGATAGTTCCTCAGATGTGTCACATAAAAAGAATGGCCCAGGTGTGGGAATCTCCCTCATATCCTTTGCAGTGAAGACTGATGCAAATAATTCATTTAGTTTCCCCACAAAGGCCTTGTCTTCCTCGAGTGCCCCTTTGGCAACTCGATCATCCACTGGCTCCACTGATGGTTTGGCAGGCTTCCTGCTTCTGATGTACTTAAAGACATTTTGTTGTTAGATTGTTTGTGTCTTTTGATGGTTGCTCTTCAAATTCTTTTTGGGCTTGCCTAATTATACTTTTACACTTAACTTGACAGAGTTGATGTTCCTTTCTTTTTTCCTCTGTAGGATTTGACTTCCAGTTTTTAAAGGATGCCTTTTTGCCCCTAACCTTTTTTACTCTTTTGTTTAGACATGGTGACATTTTTTTGGTTCTCTTATTTTCCCCCACCCTCCCCCATTTTGGGTATACATTTAATTTGAGCCTCTTTTGTGGTGATTTTAAAAAGTTTCTATTCAGCTTAGATTCATGTCACTCTTATGACTGTTCCTTTTAATTTGTCTTTAACCAATGTCCTCATTTTTGTGTAGTTCCCCTTTTTTAAGTTAAATGCGCCTGTGGAGGGTTTCTTTGGCATTTTCCCCCCCTACAAGGACGTTACATTCAAACACAGCATGGTTGCTATTACCAAGCACTTCAGCAATATCCATCCACCTCCTGGACCAGATCCTGTGTGCCATTAAGAATTGCCTCTCCTCTTGTGGGTTCCAGAACTAGCTGCTCGAAGGAGCAATGATTAATGATGTCTAGATTTTTTAATCTGTGTCGCCTCCTGAGGTCACATCTACCAAATCAATTTGAGGATAGTTGAAATACCCCATTATTATTGAGTTTTCTTTTTTAGAGCCTCTGTAACTTCTCTGAGCATTTCACAATCATTGTCACGATCCTGGTCAGGTGGTCGGTAGTGTATTCCTATTGCTATATTCTTATTGTTCAAATATGGAATTTCTATCTATAGAGACTCTATGGTACAGTTTGATTCATTTACAATTTTTACTATATTTGACTCTATGCTTTCTTTCATATATAGCGGCCCTCCCCCACCAGCACAACCTACTGTGTCATTCCTATATATTTTCTACCTTGGTATTACTGTGTCCCATTGATTATCATCATTCCTCCACGTTTCTGTGATGTCTGTTATAGCAATATTCTCATTTAATGCCAGGCATTCAAATTCACCGATCTTAGTATGTAGACTTCTAGCATTTGTATAGAAGCACTTATCAAATTGGTCAATATTTAGTTGTCTGCTTTCATGTGATGTAATTGAACTGGACTCTCTTTCATGTGACTGTTTCTCTTCAGCTCCTACCTGTACTTTATACTTCTATCCTCTTCTCTTTACTAGGACATACCTGTTAATAAATCCTCCTCTAAGGGACGTCTCCTCCTGAACTCCGTGATCCTCTGCAACTGTCTGCTTTTCCCTGGCCCTTTGTTTAAAATCTCCTCTACAACCATTTTAATTTTACATGCCAGCAATTTGATTCCATTTTGGTTTAAGTGAATCCCATCCTTTTCTGTATAGGCTCCTTCTTTCCCAAAAGATTACTCAGTTCCTAATACACCTAAAGCCCTTTTTTCCTACACCATTGTCTTAAGCTTGCACTGAGACCCTGCAGTTGTGCCTGTCTACATGGCCTTGCGTGTGGAACTGGAAGCATTTCAGAAAATGCTACTATGGAAATCCTGGACTTTAATCTCTTACTTAGCAGCCAACATTTGGGTTGCAGGACCTTTCTCCTACCTTTCTCTATGGCATTGGGACCTACATGCACTCCAACCACCCAGCTCCTCCCCAGCACTGCAGAAACGTCTGTCTTGATGTCTTGAGATTTGCAGCCAGCAGGCAATTCACCATGCAGTTCTGTCAGTCATCACAAACCCAACTATCTATATTTCTAATCAAATCCCTTATTACTGTTACCTGTCTGTCCTAATAACTGGGATCACCTCCCCTGGAGAGTTGGGCCAATTAGGAATAAGACTCTTACACTTTCAGAACTCCCCAGCTTCACAGGCAGGCCCAATGAGGTCTGCAACCACAGTGGAGGAGGAGAAAGAAAATATGCCCAGACTGCAAACTCTCCTGGGTAAAATGGCAAATCTGCAAATCAGAAAGGAAATACAGGAGCCTGCCAAGCCCTGGGCAGCAACGTAATAGCTTTCAGCACAGGAATTAAGGGAAGGGAGAACACAGACTTGGAAGAGTCCAAAGGGTGAACACAGACAAATAATGAGAGGAACAGATGAATGATCACTCCAGTTTACAAAAGCCAAATGTTATGAATGGCATATGAGCAAGGAAACACCAGCTCAGCATTTTCCAAAAGGGTCTGTAAATAATTCAACTGGAAAAAAAAACAGAAATTGAAGGTGAAAGAAGATATCCAGTAAAATTCTCACTAAACCATCTTTTCCGGGAGTCTACCAAAATGCCCACCAACAGGAAAATCAACCGACTGTTAACACAGAGCTAGAAAACTACCCAGACAGCAAAACTGAAATGATTAAAACAAAGCATTTCTAGCAGCCTTAGAATCCCCAGCTCGACCATGAAATAGATACTTGCAATATCGAACCAAATACTTGCAATATTGAAAACACAGTGGGATGCAGGTCCATGAGTACGGCTCCTAAGTGCTGTTGTAATACAGATCAATAATAATAATAAACAGCTGCGTGGCCACCAACTGGAAGCGGAGTAAGGATAACTTAGTGATGAGCAATATATAAATGCATATTTGTATTATTATTGTTTCTGTGTATTACAGAAATGAGTAGGGTCACCAACTGAGATCAGGACCCTGCCGTGCCAGGTACTGTACAAACAGAGAGAAAGAAACAATCCCTGTCCTGAGGAGCTTACAGTCTAAACAGAAAAGGCTGACAAAGCGTAAGAACAAAACCAGAGGCACAGAGGGTGAGTTTCCCGAAAGAACTTAGGTGCCTATCTGCACCTAAATCCCAGAATCAGGCCACATTGGGATTCACAAAACCCCCGTTCAGCTGCCTCATAACTCTGTAGGTGCCGACATTCGCTTAGCACCTACATTTGTGCAGAAAAAGGTTCCTAGGTTCCTATATTTCTGCCTCTTGGCATGCACAGTGCAGCCCCTTCTAGGTGTCAGACACCTAAGCCCCAGAGAAATCCACAAGAGACATTCCTCCCCTGAACTCACCTGTGAGGCCCAAGCCAGTAAGAGTGAGCAGAGCTTGCGCACCAGATCAGGCCCCTGTAGGCAAGCTTACGCCCAAACCAGCTGGAATGTTAGGGTGTCCAGGTATCTGGTTTTTGACTGAACACCTGGTCGAAAAGAGACCCTGGCAGCTCCGGTCAGCACTGCCAACCAGGCTGTTAGAAGTCTGGTCAGCGGTGCTGCAGGTCTAAGGCAAGCTAGTCTCCACCTGTCCTGGCACCATGCTTCGCCCCAGAAGCAGCCAGCAGGTCCAGCTCCTAGGCAGGGGGGACATGGGGCTCCGTGTGCTGCCCCTGCACCAAGCACCGGCTCTGCACTCCCATTGGCTGGGAACTGTGGCCAATGGGAGCTGTGGAGGCGGTGCCGGCGGGCGAGAGTAGCGTTGAGTGCAGAACTGCCTGCCACACCTTTGCCTAGGAGCCAGACCTGCTGCTGGCTGCTTCTGGGGTGCAGCGCGGTCTGCAGTGCCAGGACAGGCAGAAAGCCTGCCTTAGCACCCCCACTGCGCCACTGACCGGGAGCTGACGGAGGTAAGCCCATGCCTAAACCCCAAGTCCCAACCCCAGCCCCAGCCCTGAGTCCTTCCCCCAAACCCGGAGCCCCCTCCTGCACCCCAAGCCCCTCATCCCTGGCCTCACCCCAGAGCCTGCACCCCCAGATGGAGCCCTCACCCCCTCCAGCACTCCAACCCTCTACCCCAGCCCAGAGCCTCCTCCCACACCCTAAACATTTCTGCCCCATCCCCCAGCCTGGAGCCCCCTCCTGCACCCCAAGCCCCTCATCCCTAGCCCCACCCTAGCCCCTGCACCGCCAGACAGACCCATCAACCCCCCCCTGCACCTCAACCCTCTGCATCAACCTGAAGTCCCCTCCCACACCCTGAGCCACTCATCCCTCACCCCATCCCAGAGTCCGCACCCCCAGCCAAACCCATCACCCACTCCCGCATCCCAACCCCTGCCTCAGCCTGGAGCCCGCTCTCATACATTGAACCCCTCATTTCTGGCCCCACCCCAGATCCTGCACCCCCAGTGAGAGCCCTCACCATCCCACACCCCAACCCCCTGCCCCAGCCCAGTGAAAGTGAGTGAGGGTGGGGGAGAGCGAGCCACCAAGGGAGGGGGAATGTCATGAGCGGGGGGCAGGGCCTCGGGGAAGGGGTGGGGCTAGGGTGTTCAGTTTTGTGGTATTAGAAAGTTGGCAACCCTAATGTTAGTCCTGTAGGGAGAGTGCTCACCTGGGATGTTTGACACCCCTGGTTCATCCTCTGAGAGGAGAGAAGAGATCTGAACTGGGATTAACCACCTCAGATAAGTGCCTTAACTTCTGGACTATGGAATAGGCTGATTGGGCTGGGGCAGGGGTGGTCTCCCTCCTGTTGAAACTGTTCCACTTTGGATAAATAAAGTGTAATTGAAGCACAGTGATTGGATTCTGGGTCTTCCATGTGAGGGCTCTAACCATAAGACTTCAGAGTCAGAGTCATTCTTATGCTTTTACCCTCTCTCTCTCGCTCTCATTCTGGCCCAATGATTTTTTCATTAGTTATCCTCAGTGGAACAGCTTCAACAGGAGAGAGTAAGGAAGCCCCCTGTCACAATATCCCCTAGCAAAGCGGTTACAGCATGGCCCTGAGACGGGCTAGATCCCTATTTAAATCTCTTCTCCCTCTCAGGTGGAGGCGGGACTTGAACCAGGTGAGTACCTCAACCACAGGGTTAAAAGTTAGGAGGGAGGGTTCCCCCTTCTCCAGGCTTCTTGCCAAAATGGCATAAGTGCCTAACTCCAAGAGAGGGTTTGCAGCTGAGAATCCCAAGCGGAGGGAGGTGCCTTCCTGCAGGATGGACTTGTAGGCCGATGTCTGAGAGAGGGATGGGACTTAGCATGCATCCTTGGTGTAGCCCAGTGGGCTAGTTTGCCTTTATTATATTTACTGCTTTGCCTTATATTCTGCTTTGCATTATATTCAGCAGCAATGCAAGCAACCTATAGGCCTGTATCCTCTAAGACATTAGCTTCAGCAAGTTAGCATAAGGCTTGAGACCTATGATCTTTGCACAGATAAACGGCCCAGCGGAAAACCCCAAGTATTTGGGGAGCTGAAAATAGAATATAAGGGGAAGTTCTGGCCACAGGTAAATAATTCAACCACAGACGTGTCCTGGTAACAAACTGACGTTATGGGTTTGATTATTTGTTTTATTATAATAGGTTTATACGTCTATATTAGAGTATATTTTGGCTGTAACACAAGGGACCTGGAGGCCACATTCTGTATGTTGAGCTAAGGTAAAGTTAGCATACGTATGTCTGGGACCTTTCACCTAGATAGAGGGTGATGAGCTAAAGCATAAGGTCCATGTATGGCTGCGTCCTTTAACACAGAGTATGTGTTAAAGCAGGTTGGCATAGGGACTTTCCTAAGTTCATACTCTTTTAAATTTAACAGGTACACCACAACTTAGAACTTGGAAAGAACCAAAATAACCTGTTAGGACAAAAAAAAATGTGATACCTAACCAGAAAAGGGCCATGGTAATGGATGGACATAAATAATAAGTTGAGATCATTAGTATAATAACCTATAGGAAAAAAGACACTCCAACGTTAGTAAGGTGAGGAAATACAAATAAGGAGAAGGGAAAAATCTCCTACTGAATATGCATCATATATAACGGCATCAGCATAACATATTATAAAAGTGGCATCACATCCTAGGGGCAGTAGGAGGGAGAGATGTAGTCCTTGGGAGGTGCCAGAATGATGGCCACTGGTGATGATGGGGAAGGTGATGGTGACGAGGAAGATGATGGCTAACATCTCAAGTTGTTCTACAAGGGATGGTGTGTGCAAATGTACATTCAAATGGGTGCAAATGGGTGCAAGTGTGTGCAAATGGGTGTGCAAATGTACATTCTGTAGTATCTCTATTTATCTTACTGAGTTGGGGTGTTTGTGATTGTGCTAAATGTATTAATAAACTGTATTTATAAATATAAAAGAGTCCCTTTAGTGTGAGTGTTGCAACTGTGCACATCAGGGTTCCCAACTATATAATAATTTGAATAATACTGGGCCTAATCTTGGGGCAAGAACCTGGCAACCCTCAAAGTGAGAACTGGGGATTCTTAAGTAATCAATATAATTAATACATAATCTAAAGATCAGGCAACCTCGGCTCATCATCTCCCATTGGCAGGCTTAGGCTAGGCGCTTCCTAGTATGAATTGCAGTCTCAGGTGTCTGTCTCTGCCCATTCATTGTATAGGGAGCCAAGGCACTGAACTCAGTGTTGTTGAGTCCCATGTATTTCTATACTGCAAAATATAAACAAACAAAACCCCACAGCAGGAAGTCTCAGAGCCTGGGTCAACTGACTTGGGCTCGCTCTATAGGATTAAAAGGAGCAGTGCAGACTTTCCTTCTCTGGCTCTGAAATCCAGTAAGGAGTGCAGGTCTCAGACCCCAAGCTTCAGCCCAAGCAGGAACATCTACATGGCTATTTTGAGCCCCATAGGCTGAGTCCCGCGAGCCCGAAACACTTGATCCTGGCTCTAAGATTCGCTTCTGCAGATCTTTTTGCAGTGCAGACTTTCCCTTAGGGATTTTCTAGGTACCTAAAAGTTAGGCATGGTAATGCTTTGCATTATGTTGCCTACATTGCTTTGTGAAGCTAACCAACAGAAGTGATTGGACTAGCCTAATGTCATACAGCAGGTAAGTGGCACAGCTGAGAATAACTCAATGGCCTCCATCCAGGGCCCAACCCTCTAGACCACGTTGGTTCTCAGATAGATCAGACACAAACTTCTGGCCCTTTCCATCATGCAGGACTTTCACAGTTTAGCTCCCTTCTGCTTATCTGATCTCTTGTCTCACTGCATTGTTTCCTAACCTTTCTGCTCACTAAGGGCAGATCTACAATACAGAGTTAAGTCGAGCTAAGTTAACGCAACTCCGGCTATGTTAATAACGTAGCTGGAGTTGACATACCTAAGGTCGATTTATTGTGGTATATACACCACGCTGGGTCAACAGGAGAAACTCTCCTGTTGACTTACCTTATGCTTCTCGTTCCGGTGGAGTATCGGAGTCAACGGGAGAGTGATCGGCAGTCGATTTAGCGGGTCTTCACTAAATCAACCCCCAGTGGATTGATCACCGCAGCGTCGATCCCCCGGTAAGTGGAGACAAGCCCAAAGGATGACAGCCTTTTTTGCCCACTAAACCCGTCACCACCGTTCCTCCTTCTTTCATGCTGGCCCTTGTTCCTGGAATGCCTTTCCCAAGTCTGTTTTTACAGCCATTACTCTGTCCTCCTCCAAATCTCTTCCATGATGCCTAAACTGTCTAAAGACAATGACTCAGTAGGTGGCTTGTTAATGATTTATCATTAGCTCTATTTTGCCTATCTTATTTAAAAAAAACCCTACAAAGAAGATATAGCCATGTGTTCCCATTGACTATCACATTTGTGTCTCCCACCCCCAGCCCTATTTCTGCCTTCAGAAAAGAGTTACAAGAATGATTCCAGGTCTGGGAAATCTGCCTTATGGGGACAGAGTAGAGAAGCTCAATCTATTCAGTTTATCCAGGTAGAGGTTAAGAGATGACTTGATCATAGTCCATAAATATCTACACGAGGAAATGATTTCTGATAGCAGAGCGCTCTTTAATCCAGCAGAGAAAAGGCATAACAAGATCCAATGGCAGGAAACTGACATAAAATGATTTCAGACTAGAAATCAAGTGTGAATTTTTCACAGTGAGGATAATTAACTGTTGGAACAACTTCCCTAGCAATGTGGCTAGGGAGACTCTGCCACATGTCACTTTAAATCACGCTAAATAATCATAATGGTCCCTTTTGGCCTGAAAATCGATTCATTGATACATGAATTTATGAATGGGCCCCAATTCTATCATGCTTATCACATAAGCAGGTGGCAGCCTCATTAGTTTCAATGAGAGTTATTGCAGGTGCAGAAATCTGTCCTGCGCTACAAGTTGCAGGATCTGGGTCTTGAATTAGCTCCCTAGGAAGGGGCTGTGTCTATTTTTGGTCCAGTTCAGGAAAGCTCATCCATTCAGGAAAGGCATTTGCACATGCTTAACTTTAAGCACTTATTTAATAACCAATCAAATCACTAAACCTAGTCTCCTGAACCTCAGTCAGAGCAATGGGGAAGTGGGCTGGCATAGCTAATATAGTCATCATCTCTGAAGTAAGGTTTTCAGAAATTCAGTAAACTGAACACCTAGCAGTGAATAATAAAACATCTCTGAGCTTTATGATAAGGAAAACTAGTAAAATAACTCTAAGAAAAAAGAATGGTACAAAAAATGAAGCATTATCTTTCTCGGTTTACAAAAAGTGAAACTCTGTGGAGGTGTGAGGGGTGTTCCCCTCCCCTACAGGTGAAAACCTACAGTATATGTAACAATATATGTAATCACAATGAGTCCCTCATTTGAACATGTTTCTGTTTACAGAGTCAAAGCTTCTGATGGGAGAGTCAAAGCTTTATTTGGCTTGGGCCTTTGAAAGCCGATGCAGCTTTCTCATACTCAATGATTTAGTATGAAAGAAATGGGAGCTATTATCTGAAAAGCCTCCAAAAGATTATAATTAAGGTGACAGGCCTGCAAGAGTATTTCACATCTCTTTCTATAGCTAGCACTATAAATTGAGGATGCTACATCACTTTCCTATACAACTGAAGCTGCACAGAAACACTAACCCTCGATACTCAGTGACTTGAAAGCCCACCCTGCCACCCTCCCTTCCTTCATCATAAATGGATGGATGATGACAAGGGAAGAAGTTTAGCACCTCTTGGGGACAACCTTCATTTTAAATAAAAGGTTAAACTGTTTATCCTATTCTGGTTCTTTCCCCCTCTCCCTGAAAGGACATAGCGATTACCATTTTACCTAGCTGATTTCTGGTCACTTTAAGATCAAAGTTGGAAGCTGTCAGGTCTTCAAATACATTCATTTTTTGCACTTCGTAGGCCATCCCTACTTGTTCCCAGTGTTGGGGAAATAGTTCTTTTGCACTTGTTCTGCTCAAACCACACAGAATTCTATTCACCCACTCACCCTGATGAATAATTGTTTTTTGTCAGGCAAGGAAAATAGGGTTTTTTTGAGTCATCCCGGAAAAAGTGAGTGAGTAGGTTTTGCATCATCATTGGTATGTTTTCATGGTGGTTTCACAAGTGTGAGCTAACCTACCTGGTAAAAGTGAAGGGGTCACATGTGGGTGACATAGAACATACAAGGATCAAGAATTCAGGGTTTCATGCAAAAAACATTCAAGGATGGAGCCTATTTTTAACATTCTTGCATGTTTCGTGCATGATCCTTTCCTCTTGTGATCATCGTGCACTTTTGTTAGTACGAGTACATAAAATTAGTCCAGACATCACAGTTATGGGATAATGCAAATAACACCAGGGCTGCTAACTTTCTGTGGCACAAGTCAAGGAGTTCAAATAATGTGTAGCCATTTCCCTTCCCTCACACCAGAGACCACCTTTGGTGAGAGTACACAGAGGAAAACCTAAGTCACTAAGACTGTAGATGTACTACCAAACTGGCATAGTGGGTTGTCAAGTAATGTGCAATGGCACAAGTATCTATTGGATTTAATAATAAATAATCATAATAATTAATAAAGGCATTGGTAAGTAAAGATGGTCTAGATATGGTTCTGACCCATGCAACCGAGTCGAGATTTGGATCCGACCTTGCCTAAAGTCTGAGAAAGTTTGGATCAACAGTTATTACACAAGTGGCCCTAAAGTTCAACTCTGGATCTGAACTTCCTTGGACATTAAGGAGGTTTGTATCGAGGATTGGGTCCATCTCTAATAAAAGAGGTTGTGAGCTATGGCAAGGAGCATCCATCCATTAGAAATTCCTGGAAATTATCTGATGCTGTCTTCTCTTTTGGAATCACGCTGGCAAACTCTAAAAATTCATTTTTTTAACTGAAGTTGTGCATTTTCTTCCTAAGAAGTGCCTGCCATGTTAAAAGCAGACACACCACTGTCATATCTAAGTCACACTTTCCTTTGGTCACTATCACATAAAGAGATTATGCCCTCATAAAACATGTCAGCGCTTGAGCTGATTGGGGCCAGGATCCCTAAAGACCGAAACCACAAAGAACACAATGCAACAACATACACTTGCATCAGATACATTTATGTTCATGTTTCAAGTCATTAATTTGGGTGGAAGTGATGGAGAATTGGCTTATAGGCATGTCAGTTTAGTGGTTAAGCTACAATAACCAAGCTGCTACATCAAAACATGAATGGAATGGACTGAGGTACATATCCAGGGAAGAAGCTGTGTGAGGTCCCCGGACTTCTGGAGGTAGGGGAAGACCATGAGAGACCCCAGGCAACAACAAGGGTGAAACAAGGTGTGGGAAAAGTGTCCAATCTGAGTATGGCAAAGCCTCAGGACACTGAAGTGAAGATCATCAGTGCATGAGGGAGCAGTCCAGTCAGAGACGTGTGAGTCAAGTTTTTGTGTGTGTGTGTGTGGGGGGGGTGTCATTCATTTTATCCTAAAGTTTCTCAGTGCATCATGGTCATTTTATTATAGCTGGCCACCGTTAGTTAAGATTGCCTGCACTTTTGATTATAAGATCCAGGTTTCAGTTGCTTGTAATATCACCAAACTTATGCTGTTTGAGTTGAAATTGTACATACTGAGCAGCTGCCCGAAGCTGAGTGTTTTGGGAAACTGTCAGCTAAAATTGTTCAATCATGTCCAAAAACAAGCATCGGGAAAGACATTGTTTTGCCCATGTTAAATGATTTGTATAGTTGTTGTGTTGAGAAGCTCTAACATCTCCATGCTTTGGTGCAGAGAATTGAAATTTGGGAAAGCGGTCACCCCAGCATCCAGGAAGTGATGTTTGCTGTCTCTGTGAAACTCCTCCCAAATCTGGTCACAATATGAGCTTCAGAAAAATGTCAATTCATACGTGCTAGAGATTGAGAGCTAAATTCCCCAAAGAGTCCACCTGTACTGAGAATGCCCCAGCCTCTCACAGCAACTAGTGCTATCCAGTCTGCACCTGTGCCATCCCCACGTAGTGACTGGGCATGCACCATCCCAGGGATACAGGGCCGGAGCAAGAATTTCCCTGAAATTGCTCCTCCCAGCAGCTGGGAGCTGCTGTGGTGTCCAGCACCAGAACTGAAAACAGAGAAACTGCCTGTCATGTGCTTTTAACAACCCTCCAGCTGGCTCCCAAGCAACATGGAGAGGAGGAAGCAAACCTGACTTGAGGCAGAGGATGAGGAATGATGGTGCTGGAGAGAGAAGAGATGCAGAACCCAATATTTTTCCAAGCACATTCCACTGAGACTTCCAATAAAGGATGGATTGACATAAATTCTGGTGGTTGTTTTTGTGATATGGACCCACTTGTCCACGGGAACTGGATGGAGGCCTCCAAACTCATTTTCTTTAAGCTCCCAGATAGCCATCAGAAGGTAACAACATTTCATTATTACTGACCTGGACTAGATTTGAACTGGCAAGTGAAAGGAAAAATGGCCTCTACCCCTTTTTGTCCTTGCTCTTCAACTGTGTGGCATCTGTGAAAGGCAGCATTAGGGAAACATTAACATGTGGAAGCTGACAGTCCTGTCTTCATTTTATGTACGCATATTGTGTACGACTCTATTCCATGTCTTTTGAAAGGACCCGTTCTTCTGTAATTTAAGCAAAGACACTGTCATTTCATAAAATATGTCCTTCTCTTCCTTCCAAGAGCTGACAGTGGCACCTAATTCGGTGCTGATTTATGGTAGATTTATGCAGAAACACACTTTTGTATACTTCTTGAATAATGGCGAGCACAATTATTAAGCTTCTGGTTTTTACAACCTTTAGAAAAGATTGATTTTTGGTCATTCCCGTCTCAGCTGGGCTTAGCCTGAGCCATGATGTAAACAGACTGTGACCTGATGGAATATTAATCTATGCACCAAACTGCTCCCTGAGGCTGAATAATTCTTTCAGTCTTAAGAAGAAAACAAGTCTCCAGTGTTTTGTTTAGTAAATCACTTAACAGGAGGTCACAGCGGTTGCGTGTCCAGGTTAAACAATATTTATTATTGAGTAAATATAGACAAGCCCTCCTGTGCGACATTCTAATTTGGCAGAAGGGAAAATCGCCATCAGGAGGGGTTGCATACATGATGGGAATCTTCCGCCTCAGAGCAATTTTCCTTCTTTAAATGCAGGATTTTGCAAAGTGCAGCATGCACGTTTATTGCATGCTATTCTTGAAAGCCAGATTTGCATGGAGATGCCTATGCAGAGGTCAGCAAGAGAAGTCATTTTCAGCTAATTTCACAGTCCAAATGAATCGTGGTGCTTTAATGTGTGAAAAGTGTTGCAGCGACTGCCTTTTCTTCCTTGTTTAATTAAAAAAAAAGACCATCTTGTCTGTCTATTTAAGACACCATTCACCTTGGTATCCCAGCCCTATACATATTGCTCTGTTTAACAACCTACAGAGTCTTATGTCCAGCTACGTAACCCTCATTACCATAGTAGTTTATACAGGGTCATGAATTTATCCTGAAAGGAAGGGAAGCATAATCTCCATTTTACAGTAGAAGGACAGAGGCATAGAGAGATTAAGTGATATGACCAAGGTCACACAGGGAGCCTGTGGAAGAGCTGTAGATTGATCCCAGCTCTCCTGAAATCTAGTCCATTATCTTAACCGCAAGATCTTCTTCCTTTGTTGTTTTCCTCTCCTGAGCTCCCTCTGACTTTTCTTTCTTCCTTTGTCTTCAGTTTCTTTCCTTCTTTTTCTTTCTCCTTATTCTTTGCACTTATTTTTTTTAGCCATCAAGCCCCAGGGATGGGACCTAAGTTTTCTGCACTTCCTCCAAAGCATGAGAATAATAAAAAGTCACGTCTGTCAAGGTTTAGAGTGAACAGTGATTTAATTAGCGGCATAACTCAGACAGCATTAATAGGGATGTTAATTAGATTGGTTTGCTAGTAAAATACCTATAAAAATCATTGTCAATATTCCCCAAAGGGATCATGTAAATCCAAGGCCAAGAGTTAATAGGTTAGAATTAAGTGGAAGATTAATAAAAAAAGATATCCTGTCATGGAACTGTCTCGTGAATGATTATGTTCTAAGTAATTGTTGGTCTAGTCTTTATGGCAGCACAAGAGCAGGCTGGGGAGAGGAAGGAGCCGTTTTCAGCTAGGAGTGGGTATTGGTTGAGATACACTAAAATGAAGCCTTATCACAACATGAGCTCTGTTGCTCTGAAATAGGGAGGGTTTTCTTCAGTTTTGTGTAGGGAAATGATAAACCATGAAAAACATGACACAGTACGGCTGCTGTCCTGCTCTGAATCTTCCCCAGTGTATAGTAATAACTGTGCAGCCCACTGCCTGCATGTTGTTGCTTCTTTTATATCTCTACTGACACCTTAGGGCTGTTAACATATAGAAGGGAAAGCTGACCTTAGAAGCCAATGTAAAAAAAACAGAGAAGCAACACATAGCAATGCCCAAGGGTGCTCAATATCCATGCAGTTGAGGTGAGGCAGCCAGCCCTTTCCCTCCCTTTTTTGTTCCACAAACTTTCTTTTCCTTTTCTTTTAACCATCCCTTGCCATTTACGTCAAACTTTTCCCGCTCTGTTATCCAGGACCCCAATTCAGCACTTCAGCACGTGCTTCACTTTGGGCATGTTCTTCATTCCCAATGCAATCAATGGAACTTTAGCGCATGCTTATGTGCTTTGCTGAACCAGGGCCTACAAGCTGCCTTACACTGAAAACTTACGTTGGCATAGCGACATCTCTCTGAGGTAAATTCACACCCCTGAGAGCCATAGCTACGCTGACCTAACCCTCAGTGCGGACAGCGCTACATTGACGGAAGACTTCTTCCATCGACCCAGCTGCCGCCTCTTGGGGAGGTGAATTAACTACAGTGATGGAGAACTGTGCAGCACGTGTTCTGCTGTGATATTTTAAGTATAGATGTAGCCTAGGATTCTAAGTCCTTCCACCTTCTTTATGGTTTGTCTCTGCTTCTTCAGCTTCTACCCACTCATTCTGCCTCTTTATTCTTTCTCCTGATATTTCTTCTCTTTTATAGGATCCTGACCTATGTAATTCAGGCCCAACCTACTATACCCAAATTTTATTTCCGTACCCTAAGAAATTTATGGGTACCCTTCTCCTATAGGTTAGTGGATTATGACACTTACTTTCTAAATATATTAATAAGGATTATCTCACTCCAAAACTGCCAACCTAGGCTCTCTTGATGACCTCCAAGTTGTGGTGTACCCTGCGGTTACCAACCAGTTGTAGATGCTGGATAAACCTGTGATGTGATGTGGATAGTTCCTCCCTTTGGTTCCCCAAAGTTCAGGGACCATTCTTATCTGTGCCAAAGGTTGCCAGCTTTTATGCTGACATATTCATTACTGATTATACTTTCTGATATATAGCAGATCTTACCAGATCTTACAGGCCGGTAGGACTCTTGCATTTCAGCAAAACTTATTATTAGGAAACACATGCATCAACACATGCTAAATTCCAAGGAACGAACACTGATAAAATATAAGAATAAAATGGATTAATTTCAGAAGAAGAAACACATTAATTGATACTGCTGGCTGGATTAGTAGGATATAATAGCTAACAAAATAATCTTATGGGCTACACTTGGACTTTTTTGACCAATTGGAAGTGAGAGACAAAGTATGTCAATTGAATTGCGTTTCCCCTTCCCTAGTTCCGCAATTTTAAAGACACCATAATACAGGCTCAACTTAAACGTATGCCCCAATTTAAAAAAAACATAGTAAGAGAACCCAAAAAAAGCCACCATGGTTAAACAACAAAGTAAAAGAAGCCGTGAGAGGCAAAAGAGCATCCTTTAAGAAGTGGAAGATAAATCCTAATGCGGAAAATAGAAAAGAGCATAAACTCTGGTAAATGAAGTATAAAAATATAATTAGAAAGCCCAAAAAAGAATTTGAAGAACAGCTAGCCAAAGACTTCAAAAGTAATAGCAATTTTTTTTTAAATACATCAGTGGGGCCACTGGACAATCCAGATGCTAAAGGAGCACTCAAAGACGACAAGGCCATTGAGGAGAAACTAAATTTATTCTTTTCATTGGTCTTCACTGTTGAGGATGTGAGGGAGATTCCCAAACCTGAGCCATTCTTTTTGGGTGACAGATCTGAGGAACTGTCCCAAACTGAGGTGTCATTAGAGGAGGTTTTGGAACAAATTGATAAAATAAACAGTAATAAATCTCCAGGACCAGATGGTATTCACCCAGAAGTTCTGAAGGAACTCAAATGTGAAATTGCAGGACTACTGACTGTCATTAAAGAGGCTAGGACTTTTCAGTTGGAAAAGAGGAGACTAAGGGGGGATATGATAGAATTATATAAAATCATAAGTGATGTGGAGAAAGTAGATAAGGAAAAGTTATTTACTTATTCCCATAATACAAGAACTAGGGGTGACCAAATGAAATTAGTAGTCGGCAGGTTTGAAACAAATAAAAGGAAGTTCTTTTTCACACAGCGCACAGTCAACTTGTGGAACTCCTTAACTGAGGAGGTTGTGAGGGCTAGGACTATAACAGCATTTAAAAGAAAACTTGATAAATTCATGGAGGTTAAGTCCATTAATGGCTATTAACCACGATGGGTAAGGAATGGTGAACCTGTTAGGTTCACTGCCTCTGGGGCACCTGGCATTGGCCACTGTCGGTAGACAGGATACTGGGCTAGATGGACCTTTGGTCTGACCCAGTACGGCCGTTCTTATGTTCTTATGTTCATCTGTAACCTATCATTTAAATCAGCTTCTGTACCAAATGACTGGAGGATAGCTAATGTGACACCAATTTTTTAAAGTCTCTAGAGGTGACCCTGACAACTACAGGCCAATAAGCCTCACTTCAGTACCGGGCAAATTGGTTGAAACTATCATAAAGAATAAAATTGTCAGACACATAGATTAACATAATTTGTTGGGAAATAATCTATATGGTTTTTGTGAAGGGAAATCATGCCTCATCAATCTACTAGAATTCTTTGAGGGGGTCAACAAGCATACGGACAAAAGAGATCCAGTGCATATAGTGTATTTAGATTTTCAGAAAGCCTTTGACAAGGTCTCTCACCAAGTCTCTTAAGGAAAATAAGCAGTCATGGGATAAGAGGAAAGGTTCTCTCATGAATTGATAACTGGTTAACGATAGGAAACAAAGGGTAGGAACAAATGGTCAGTTTTCAGAATGGAGAGAGGTAAATAGTGGTGTCCCCCAGGGATCTGTACAGGGCCCAGTTCTATTTAACATATTAATAAACAATCTGGAAAAAGGGGTAAACAGTGAGGTGGAAAATTTGCAGATGATACAAAACTACTCAAGATAGTTAAATCCCAGGCAGACCACGAAGAGCTACAAAAGGATCTCACAAAACTGGGTGACTTGGCAACAAAATAGCAGATGAAATTTAATGTTGATAAATGCAAAGTAATGCACACTGCAAAACATAATCTTAATTATACATATACAATGATGTAATCTAAATTAGCTGTTACCACTCAAGAAAGAGATCTTGGAGTCATTGTGGATAGTTCTCTGATATCATCCACTCAATGTGCAGCAGCAGTCAAAAAAGTGAACAGAATATTGGGAATCATCAAGAAAGGGATGGATAATAAAAAAGAAAATATTATATTGCCTCTATATAAATCTATGGTATGCCCACACCTTGAATACTGCATGCAGATGTGGTCGCCCCATCTCAAAAAAGATATATTGGAATTGGAAAAGGTTCAGAAAAGGACAACAAGAATGATTAGGGGTATAAGAATGGCTTCTGTATGAAGAGAGATTAATAAGACTGGGACGCTTCAGCTTGGAAAAGAGACGACTAAGGGGGGATATGATTGAGGTCTTTAAAATCATGAGTGGTATAGAGAAAGTAAATAAGGAAGTGTTATTTACTCCTTCTCATAATACAAGAACAAGGGCCACCAAATGAAATTAATAGGTAGCAGGTTTAAAACAAACACAAGAAAGTCTTTTTTCACTCAACGCACTGTCAACCTCTAGAACTTGCCAGAGGGTGTTGTGAAGGCCAATACTATAACGGGGTTCAAAAGGGAGATAGACAGATTCATGGAAGATTGGTCCATCAATGGCTCTTAGCCAGGATGCGCAGGAATGGTGTCCCCAGCCTCTATTTGCCCAGAAGCTGGGATTGTGTGACAGGGCAGGGATCACTTGATGATAACCTGTCTGATCATTCCCTTTGGGGCACCTGCCATTGGCCACTGTCAGAGGACAGGATATTGGGCTTGATGGACGTTTGGTCTGACCCAGTATGGCCATTCGTATGTAGTACTTCACGAGTCTGAGCCACCTAGTTAACTCTCTGCTATCTCTTTCAGGGCTCTAAAATTAACATGCAGAATCTGGGAGCTGGCTGCACACTATCATTACAATAAACTGTAGAGATTCTTTAGTGCTAGCCCAGTGCCCTGATGTAGCAGGGGCATAGTTATTTTTGTTAGCTTGTTACCGGTTTGCAGTAGCACCTATACTATGATAGATGCTTTCCAGGCATACAATAAGTGATGTCATGCTTGAAGGCACTCCCAGTCAAAGGAGCATGGAGCAGTGTAAAATACACACTCATTCCAACTGAGATGTAAACACAGAGTAACTGAGATTAACTGCTCGGAATATCTGTGTACAGGTGCTCCAATAAGACTGCTGTGGTGATTATGGTCCTGTAAATGCTTTGATAACTTGGATAGATGGATTGCTTTTGTCAGCTACTCTGAACAAAAAAAATTGCTGCCTTTGCTCAGGCTTATAAAGAGAAAGATGAAGCCCGATGTGGATATGCAGAAAGCCTGTGAGTCAGAATAAATTTCTACTGATAAATTTGTATCAGGCAATTTTCAAAAAGTTATAAAATAAACTAGTAGGTAAATTCCATACTAAACTATGTATCAGAGGGGTAGTCGTGTTAGTCTGTATCCACAAAAACAACGAGGAGTCTGGTGGCACCTTGAAAGACAAGCAGATTTATTTGGGCATGAGCTTTTGTGGGTAAAAAACCCACTTCTTCAGATGCATGGAGAGGTGGGTTTTTTTACCCACAAAAGCTTATGCCCAAATAAATCTGTTAGTTTTTATGGTGCCACCAGACTCCTCATTTATACTGAGTCATAATCATCTCATCCTGAAGTACCAACTGATCACATAGCAACAACATCTAGCAAGGCAAAGAGCAGAAGACCTCAGATTTTTCAGATTAAGTAGTTATTAGTCTATCTATTCCATCCCATTACAGGAATAATACCTGTCATAGCATTTCACCATGTGACTGGTCTCTCAGAATAACTTTTACTTGGGAAATTTATAGGGAACAACAAAGAGGTTAATTTGCAGCTCAGCGTACTGGTATCTGGTCCTTGTAATTTGACAGAACCTTGGGACAGTGTAATTGTTTTTTCACCCGGTACTATCTGTACGTCACTAACACTCTTACTCAGATGCTTTCAGTTGGGACTCAGCCAGAATAAGCATCACAAAGACAGAGTACATACCTTCATTAACCTGAGGTTATCTACTTGCTCAGATGTACTTTCCTTTAAGCCCATTCAAAGTGGAGATGACAAGTAAAGGCTCAAGAGGCAAATAAATGGAATGGTCCCTCAGCAGAAGGTCGCAGTTTGTTGTGTGCACATCGAGAAGTACACTATGTCTTTGGGTACGGCTAAGTGTCAATGGAAAGCGTGCTTTGTGTCAAAGAGGATGAATTGCAAAGGCTGCCAGAACTATCATTTCCATCTCACCACTCACGTTTGAAACTCTGCACTAAAACTGGCTCTTGTCAAAATGCTGGCATCTGGTTCAATGAATGAGAGAGTTCAGAGTATTATGGTTATGATGGTAAGGATCTCCGAAGCCAAACTAGGATTGGGATTAGGCCAATTCATTATGAAACAGACCTATATATTGTAACAAATCTGTAGTCAGTTATGGTTGCCCCTCTGCTAAATACCATGGTCATTGGGAGAGTTATGATGGTACTGAAGATTTCTGGGGCTCGAGATCACGGCAATTCATACACACTCTTGTGAGTGACTCAGTCCTGCCTGTTCACTCATCCATCATCCCCACTGTTTTCACAAGTGCAGCACTAGACAAAAATTGCAGATATTGTAACCTGTGTAATCTCAGCCTCGTGATTTTAGACGTTCTTTCAAAACACCACCCTGTCTTCTCCATTTCTATGGTCCTGTGGCTAAAATAGGGAACTGGGAATCAGGACTCCCTGTGGGTTCTATATTCCTGTTTTACTAGCAAAGAGTGAAGCTGAATGCAGATTAAGTGGAACAAGCAGAACTTTATTAAACCCTGGGCCCTGCTCTCTCCATGTGGCTGAGTTGCTTCCAGCATAAATCCACCCATTTCCCCTCTCACTCCAAATATCATGATACAATTCCCATTTCTCTCATTGGATGGTGATGTACCCCTAGGTAAGTCATGTCAGGCCTTCTGTAAATCAGTCCACTCAGTTGTACCATGGAGAAACCATGCCAGGTTCTCAGATAGCGTAATTCAGCAAAGTTCCAGTGACTCCAATGGAGCTACACCATTTTACACCATCTGATAATCTGGCCCACAAATACTTACCTAATTCACCTGCATATTGTAACAATAAATCAATGAGCCTAGGCCACTGAAATTAGGGGAAAGACTCCATTGGACTTTAATATGATTTGCGTTAGGCCCTATATTGTCACACATAAAAGACAAAGAAAGAAAAACAAAACTTAAGTCTCCATGAGAAAGCACGAGTCTGTGCGTGTCTCTTCTGAATTTAAGCCAGTGGCATCTCAACACAAAATGGCAGCTACCATGCCAGAAGAGGAGGAAGATTTCCCTCTATTTAAAGGTACAGCACACTAATAGCAAGTCCGAGTTACAGGCTCCACATGTAAAATGCAAAATTGTCGTCTTCTTCTCTTCTTCTCCCTCTCCTCTAATCTTTCTATGAGACCATTAAATGACTGTGAGATTGTCTGATTAAAATATAATTATGCAAACCATTGTTGCTACCACTGCTATATAATTCCAGCAAAACTTATACTAAATGTAACTCATGGCCAGAAAGGGTTAAGCAGTTTGCAGCCTGAATGACCCAAAGCCTACCTTTAAAGTCATGTTAGAAAAGTATGCAAATGGTAATTAGGGCCATTCATGGTAGATAGGCTAGAACTTTGAAATGCAAACTTATATTGTTTGAAGTTAGAAGTGATACTAATTGTGTGTATCTTAGAAGCTAGCCATGTGAACAGTTCCTGTCTGTCACTCTAACTATTAAAACAAAGATCAAAAGGGAATATTAACATTTAGATTAATCTTGGGTGAAAAAACGTCATTTGTCTATATGTCTCTTTGAAGTTTGTGATAGACTGCCTAGTGAGTAAATTGCCCTATGTTAACTAATTACTGGTGGTGTTTAGAAAGCAGAAGGTTACATCAAAAGCCTGTTGTTTACCCAGGACTGCATGGTCAAGTGGCTGCTAGAAAACTGTATAAAAGACTGTTGGGTCCTGATTCTGTCATCTCATATCTGGTTAAGCTTCATCAGGGAAAGTTTGAGTCGCCAGATTGAGATTCCCAGTTATGCTGGTGCTCCCTGAAGGTGATATTGGACTTTGGACTTAACCTGTGGATTATATTCTAAAGGAACTTTCTGCAACTACAAAGCTCACCATCTCTACTATGTATCTGAACCTCAAGAATTGAACTCATGTCTGTATGTATATTGATTTTGCAACCATACTCTCTCTCTCTTTTGTTTTTTTAATAAATTTTAGTTGAGTTAATAAGAATTGGCTGTAGCTTCCATTTGGGTAAGATCTGGAATATATATTAACCTGGGAGGTAATGTGTCCGATCCTTTGGGATTGGTAGCACCTTTTCTTCTATATGATGAAATAAGGTTTTCACAAATCTTCATCATATTTGACTTGGGTACCTGGATGGAGGCCTGAAGCTGGGTTACTTTAAGGGAACTGTGTTGTTGGCTTCTGGGCAACCAGTGAGGTAATAAAGAAGCTTTTTTATGCTGGCTTGGTAAATCTAAATATTGAAAATATCCACCAGTCTGGGGGATTATCTGCCCCATTCTTTGCAGCTCACCCTAATTAAGTGACCTCAGCTGGCCTCCACTAGGACCCCGGTCACGATGACATAAAAGTTGAAAGCCAAGAGGAGGAAGAAAAGGAGACAGAGAAGTTAATTTCAGTCTGATCAGACTGTGTGCATTACACACAATAAACTGCTGCTATAAAGCTCTAAAAAGGCTTGTGTGTTATTTGCCTTCCATAACAACGTTTTTCTCACATACATGCTTTGCTTTCAGCCCCTGTGATAAGAACAGTTTGAGGGCAGCTTGAATAATCCCAGTGGATAACAGAACATTATTTTGGATTTTGTTTTGTTGATCATTTGGGTCCAAGCCAGAAGCAAACTCAATGGACCAGGTCCTCAGCTGGTGTACATTGATCAGTTGTAAATCAGTCAGCTGAAGCCAGTGGAACTAGGCTGGTTCACAGCAACGGAGGATCTGGCCCAGGGTGTTTAAAACAGAAAGAGACAAGTAGCTTAGAATGATTAATAATTGATTTCACTTCTTCACCCTAATCATCTTGCAACTGACGAAGGATGTCACAGAGCTCACAAAGCCAGCAGCCAATATGAGAGGATAAAGAGAGAAGCTTTTCTGCTGGTTTTATTTTTAACTTGAATACAAAATACTAATTTCAAGTCAGAAGCTAGAATCTTACTGTAATAACTTCACTTATGGCAAAACAAACAAGCCAATACACAGCCAGATACCCGTAGCCTACAGTATGTTGATATATACAACTATCAATAGCTTCAGGAAAATGTCATAATTAGGGGAAATCTTTCATTTCGCCAGAAGTTCACTCTTAGTAAATAAGAAAATGACTGAGAAATAATTACAAATGAATATGGGATGAGTCTTCATTTACTTTCAGCTGTCGTGTTCTACCCCAGAGTTCGCGGCACTTCAGTGGAGTGTGTGGTTGAAAGGGCTCCTAGGCAATGAACCATGGTTGCAAATACTTGCTCAGACAATTAGCTCTTTACTCATGTGTGTAAGAACTACCTGGGTGCATAAAGATTTGCAGGATGCAGGCCTTACAAGTCTAGGAAGTAGCAGCCCTGGGAATACGGCAACAAGCAGAGAACCTAGCAGTGGTTATGGGCTGCCATAAACAGCTGGCATAGGGGAAGTTTACCACAGCTGGATAGTGAGTCGAGCTGGGCAAAAGCTGGAAGTTGAAGCTAGATAGAGTCAGATTGGCAATAAGGCACTTTTTTTTTTAAACAGTGAACGTAATTAGCCATTGGAACAACTTACCCAGGGTTGTGGTGGCATCTAAATCACCAGCAATTTTAAAATCTAAATGGGATTTTTTTTTAAAAGATCTGCTCCAGCTCAAAGACGAATCATTTCGGGGAAATTCTATGGCCTGTGTTATACAGGAGGTCCTACTAGATGATCTCAGTGGTGCCTTATGTCCTTATAATCTAGGAATCTATGAACCAGTCCTGCAAAGGCATACGCACCTGCATAACCTTTATGTAGAGCCCTGGGTGGAGACAAATTTATACCTGTGGATGCGGATAACCACAGGTATAAATCCGTATCCATGGAATTGCAGGGCTCTACCTTTACGAGATAAGCAGCCGCATTTGATGTCATTAGGAATATTCACCTCAGTAAACTTATGTACATGAGTAAATCTTTTCAGGATCCAGATCTTAGTCTGCTAAACTGGTACATTTTCCAGAGAAGATTACAAAATACTGATTTAGTCCTATTTTGAGCTAGTTTTTTATTGAATTTGATTCTAGTTCTATATTGATCTAGTCCTATATTGATCTAGATTCTAATCCATCCATCTGTGTTGGGATGGTATCTACTGTACATTCCCAAGGTTTTTGAAAAACCTAATTTCTGATGCATCCAATGATGAAGCTTTGTCAATTTTTCCAGGAAGGCTGGGAAGACTATTCTAAAGTCAAACTGACCTTACAGGAAGAAAATATCCTAGGGTTCATGGATAATTGCTCAAAAATAAGGGGAGAAAGTATTCCTGAGGATGGTTTAGAAAAAATAAATGAATTATGTTGACTTTTTTAGCGTAATCTGAAGATGTCAATCAACCAGTTATCTGTGGAAAGGCTCAAGTGCAGAAAGAAAAACAAATCTTTTCAAGTAATAATTTTTCCCAGTAAACAAAAATGTACCTTTATCTCTGTAGCCCTTTCCAGTGCTTCACATTGGAATGGTGTTTCACAGCCCCCTGCAAACAGCATATGTTTGTTCCATGTACAGCAGAGTGTCCATACAGTAAACTGCCATCACTTCATGTCCAGAAGCTGACATTGCCAAGCTACTGTTGAAGACTGAAAGCTTTTTTCCCCCTTTTCTTTATTTGCAACAGATTTTGTTTTATATAATTAAACACACACATACATTGGCGAATACAAACAAGAATGTGATTACTTTTATTTTCTGCTGTGTTTCATTCTCATGTAAATAAGGCGTAGCGATACTAGAGTATCATCATTTAATCACCAGTTTTATTTACTGAAATAGACAGCATTTTGTGAGTCTGATGTGAAGGAAGGGAGGAACTGTGGGTGGATCTAGAGAAATTGGAACAATTAGGGTTTATAATTCGAGATCACAGATTCAGAATGTTAGTGAGTTTAAGCTAAGCTGGAACTGTTTTAATAAGTCTCTTCTTTTTTTCCTCCTAAGCACCAAGATAATTGTCTTACAATATCAGGAGATAAACTTATGGCCCATTCAGAAACCATAATCATCCGTTAAATCTCAGACATGAGGCACAGATTCTTTACTAGTTGTCTCTAATATTAAATTTTATCCTATTCACACTCCAGCCTCTAAAGGGTGACATTCTCAAAAAATACCAGGCATAATTACATCAAGCAATGGGGCAGTGGAACACATGCACCAGTCCATGTATTAAAAAGGATGATTATTAATATCGGGCAGAAGGTTCTATTTTTAAACTCTTTTTAAAGGACATATTTTTGACAAGATTCTTCTGATCATTCCCTTAAGATGACCCTGGCAAAATAACCATGTAATTTTATATCTGGTCTGAAATATACACTCATGCTAATGTGACCACTGTTTTCACAGCCATGTGGATGTAATCTAAGAGATGTGACTGGTACTTTCCTTCGCTTCAGAAAAATCGCATATCCTGTGATGTCTAGTACCTGGAATGACATTCTGTTAAAACAGTTCTTGAGCCCTGAGCAGTCTGGCAGTAGCAAAGAGGTAAATGAAGGGTCGTGAATTTCCTGCACAGATAAAATGAGCACATAATGTTTATGAATAATTCATTGACGTTGTGAAAGGCAAACCATAGGAAACATATCCTCAAAGGCTCCTGAAAATAAACGGTCATGAACTCCCAGCAACCTGTCCTGGAAAATCAGCCAGAGCTTGTTGCAAACATTTGTCAAGACCAGCTCTTACAAAGGTGCCTGGGCTGCTCAGGTGATAGGTATGGAGATAATATTCCCTTTCATGTCTCTCCTTTAAATTCACCAGTGCCTACAGCAGTGTCCACAAAACACGGGACAATGGCAAGGCAGCTAATGTGTTGTGACTGCTGCTTATTACACTAATTATGACTGTCTCATTGTTACCCTGTGCTCCCCACATCTGTAAGCTGCCTTCAACTGTTGTCTTATATTAAGACTGTGAGATCTTGGGGGTACGAACCATCTTTTGTTGGATGTGTATAAAGTGCCTCGCACAACAGGGTTTTTGATCCAGATGCTATTGTAATAAAAGAATAGCGATGATGACTTTTCTCTGGGTACCTGCTGGTATCTAAAAATATTTATTTAATCTATTTATCCACTCTCTTGGACATTTCTACTATAGCATATATGACCCACAGCAGCCTATCTAGATGCCCATCTCAGATTCACAGATTCTATGGCCAGAAGAGACCACTGTGATCATCTCATTTGACTTCCTGCATAACGCAGACCAGAATAATTCCTGTTTGAATTACAGCATATATTTTAGAGAAACATCCATTCTCAATTTAAACTTTGCCAGCGATCCTATGCTCTGCATCCTCATCACATTAATTGAAATGCACAGTGCAAATAACAACCCAATAAAAAGGGCTGCTTGTCCCACCTTGATAGAAATGCCCTCCATGCAAATACAATAAGATGATTAAAATCAAGCACAGTATCTCCAGTCATCAACCTGCCCCCATCCCAACAGACTGAGATTTTCCATTGTGCCTGGAGTGGTACGAAGTAGAGACTCCAGTACAGTAGGTTTGCGGAGTGAGTTACAAAAGGGCGGGGTTTTCACAGAGAATGACCTGCCACTGACAACTCCTTTGAGTTTGTCATGAAGGAACTCCACCAGGAGTGCCTCCTGTAGCCACAGCTGTGTCCTTAGGGCACTGGGAGAGTGGCAACCACATTGGTGTGGCAACATGACACCAGCACTCTCTGATGGCTCTCTGGTAGCCTATTTGAAATGAGTTCTGTGCACTTCAAATGAGATTGGTGGTTTTGGTCCAGTTCCCGACTGGCAGGCATCCACAATATAAGCACTGCTGAACAAACAACCTTGTCAGTGCAAAGGCCGAGAAAGCACTGGGCCTCTCAGATTGAGGTTCACATCAATGGAGAGGATCAGCTAAAGCCTATATGTATCCCGTAAATACTATTCAAATGTTCAATTTAGGACGTAACTGGGAGATGAATAGTGTATACGTGCTGACTAGTGTGAATTTCACCCTCTCTCTCAGAAGCTGTGCAAAATTATTCAGCAAGTAGTAAATTTGCCAAAAAATGCATTTTTCAGGGCACCCAAATTGTTTGCAAATTTGGGACGAATTCGACAAATTGTTTCAACCAAAAAACCTGGAAACATTTTCAAAAATATTCAAAACAGTTTGTTTAGCCATTTTGAAATTATATGTTTTGACTTTTTCATTTCAAAACATTTCATTTAGCGTTTTTAAAAGGTTAAAGACATCTAAAAACAACCCAAAAGTAAATGAACAAAGACATTTCAGTTTAAATCAGCCATTTAATTTGTCATCCCAAAAATGTTATTTTCTCTGCTTCAGCAAGAAAAACTAAAAAACCCTCCAACAAACAAAAAAAACCCACCAATTTTGGTTTGAACCGAACTGGGGTTTTTTTGTTTTTTTTTTATTCTTCGGTTCAGCCTCGAGATAGGAAAATCAATAATTCACTAAGCTCTAGTGGTCTCTTCATGTTAAAGTTCAGACTGAACCTGTTGGACCTTTGCAGTTTTGCTTTGCAGGGTTTCTTGCAGAAAGTTTCTTCAGGATTACACCACACTTTTTGCACGCTGAATTTCACTTTGGAGCTGAGTTTGAACAAATCCCCAAATCTCAAAGGCAAAGCAGGCAAAGCTTCTGCATTTAACTTTTTTCGTTTGCTTGGTTTTCATCTAAATCATGCAAAACTGATTAGGATACGTTCAGTAAACAGATATAAATCATCATAGATTCACTGTAAACAGTGGCCACACTCTCTCAAAAGGTCCCTGGCCCTTAGCAAAGCTTTCATTGCCCCGGCCTGAGTTTTCAATGAGATCCTCACACCCAGACAAGCTCCTATCCCCTGGATAAAAGGGTTGGAGTGATGCAAAGGGTCCCTTACAAGCTCCGTATCCAGCCGGGAAAGGATTCTCTCAATACAGGGAAGGAGAAAGACAGCAGTAAGACGGCCCTCTGAGGACCACTCCCACACCCCAATGTAGAGGGTTATGCCTGCAGGAGAGTGAGGGTCATGTTGGGGTAAGGCTGCAGCACTACGGACATTCCAGCCAGCCCTGCAGCCCATAAGGCAGCTGGGGAGGCTGCCTTTGCTTAGACAGACCCCCAGGGCTGCCTAAAATACACTAGGCACCTCACCACACCCTGGAGCAGCCCAGGATGAGGCGGATGCAAAGATGGCTTCCAGCCACCATAGCACGCCCCATCAGCTGCAAGTTCAGTGCTGCACCTCCCAGGGAATGTCTATACTGCATGCTACAGGCACGGAAGCGAAACTCCTGCATCTGTCCTGTGCCAGCTGAATCTGGCTCACGGGGCTTGGGCTGCGAGGGTATACACTTGCGGTGTGGATGTTTGGGCTGGGGCTGGAGCCCGGGCTCTGGGGCTCCACGAGGGAGGAAACTCACTCTGCTGCCTGTGCTGTTCTTGTGCAGACAAATATAGTTGGGTGGCCTTGGGTGTACTCTGCTGCTGATTGTGGTGTACCTGTTCTTTGCCTAAGACAGCCCGGTGGGTGACTGTGGGTGATATACCCCAGGCGGCAGAGACAAACAGGTTGAGAGTTGAAGTCTCCGAGGTGTTAACTGATCGCTAAATTCACTTTAAAATGTTAATAATGAAAGGAAACCCATCTGCACACGAGTAAAGAATGGTTTAGATGGATGCAACCTCAAGTCCATTTCAAACAAAAGAATGATTGTGATGTGTGACATTCTGTACCTCAGGGAACACCCAGCGCCCCCATGTTCATCCTTATAATATGATTGTGTTGTATCTAATGGAAAGTTTGTCATGTTGGGTGTCTTCGGAAGGCTCATGATGCGCTGAGCATTGCTGTTATAATAATGTTATAGTAATCATTATTATATTAATGTTATAGTAATGTTATAGGTTGTAATTTCATGTATATGGTTATAAGGCTGAGAATGTGTCCTCATGGCTTAAAGCAAGCCCAGGCAAAAACTCTCCAAGAGCAGAGGGACAGTTCACACCTCATCAGGGCAGGTATGGAACAAACCCAGCCCAGCCTCACAGGAACAAAGGATACTGGCCTAGGCAACAACAAAGGTTCTGCTGGACTCTCGAGTGAGTTACTCCCCCTCCTATGGTCAGTTTGGGACTACGATGAGGTAATGCTCACCTGACCCTGAAGTGGGGGGAAAGCCAAGAGGGAAGAAAGAACATGATAAAAGGGAGAGATGTTTGCCAGGCTCTTCCTCTCTCTTCCACCTCCATCTACAGACATCACCACCCAGTGACTAAAGCGCTGATCAAAGGGGAGAGCCTGGCTGAAGGGCAACCAGCCGGCCTGTGGTGAGAAGCATCTAAGTTTGTAAGGGCATTCAAAGTGTTAAGATCAGCTTAGAATGTGTTTTGCTTTTATTTCATTTAACCAAATCTGACTTGTTATGCTTTGACTTATAATCACTTAAATCTATCTTTGTGGTTAATAAATCTGTTTGTTTATTCCACCTGAAGCAGTGTGTTTGGTTTAAAGTATGTCAGAGACTGCCCTTGGGCTAACAAGCCTGGTGCATAGCAATTTCTTTGTTAAATTGATGAACTCATGTAAGCTTGCAGCGTCCAGTGGGCATAACTGGACACCGCAAGATGGAGGCTCCTAGGGTTGTGTCTGGGTTAGGGTTACATGCCAGCAGCTTACATGCCAGAGGACTGTTTATGTGCATGAACAGCCCAGGAGTGGGGGTTCTCACAGTAGAGCAGGGTAAGGCTGGCTCTCAGAGTCAAGGACTGGAGTGACCTAGCAGATCACCGGTCGAGATAACACCAGAGGAGAATGTCACATGATGTTCCACATGATGTGCCTTTGCCCCTTGTGACAGCTGAGCCTGGAGATAGATTTAAGGATTTAGTAGTGTGTGTGTGTGGGTGTGTGTAAGACAACAGTTAGCCCAAGATGCTGGGCTTTATAGCAATGCAACATGCAGGACACTAACTGTGAGCGGATGCTTTACAAAGAACACATATTGGTCCATTTTTTCCTGTCTCAGCAATATTGATGTCAACTGGAGGACTGCATGTGGCCAACAAGCAGACTACAGTACAGTTCTGATGACAGGTCTTAGCAGACAAATGCTACCCACAGCATGGCCCTGGACCATAACAACTAGCCTATTTGCACTTAGTTACTACTCCCTACCCATAGTATTGAGGTTTCTGCATCACAACGGTGTTGCAGAGAAATTAAAATATTTTACACAAGTCCCTGTGGTACAAAAATAATGCTTTGCACTTCTAGGGAGCTCCCAGGGGCTTCTCAACCAAGGATCTCAAAGCATTTCAATTGTGACATGAAAGAAGTCTCACAATATCCTATGAGGTAGGAGAGAAAAAGAGACGCAGAGAGGTACAAATAGGGAAAAGAATACAATCTGTAAACTGGTTGGGGAAATTGAGAGGAACTAGACAATGGGCCATTCACTGTCTATCAATGGGAGTTTGGCCCCTAAGTGCCTAAATCCCTTTTGAAAATGAGATTTAGGCTTCTACATCAGTTAGGCATTGAAACGCTGAGTGCAGCAATGCCTAAACACCTCTAAAAATCTGGGCCCCAAGTTTAGGAGCATCTTCCAAACTTGACATTTGGGCTTATCTAATCTTCTTCTTCTATATGGTGCTACAGATGGATGTGGGTTTTTTCAGTAGTTAAAAAACCAACAACACATATCGCAGCAGAAGATTAAGCCCATGTATTAAAGAGCCTAAAATCTAAAGGACAAAGGATATACATACAGTAGAAATAATAGGAGTATCAGATAATGCCGTGGTGTTTGGACTCTGGTTTGGCAACGCACTCAAGTGCCTCTTCGTCTTAAACTCTATGAACTTCAACACCTGACCTTGATCATTGTCTTCAATGGGTCTTCCAGTACTTCACTGAATTGGGGGCAAATATGCACCTGAGTAACTGTACACACATGAGCAGTTCCACTGAGTACCATGGGACTGCTCACAGGGCTTTTTGCAGGGTTGGGCTGGTTTCTAGGGCAGGTGTTCCATGAACAGAAACATGGACTCAATAGTGGGCAGAGGACACACAGAAAGCAGTTAAGAGAGAACATAGGCAGGAGGATGGAGAGCAGCATCTGCTGTTGCAAAAAACAAGGTCATGGATGTATACAGGAGCAGAGGTTGTAGGCCTAGTCTACACTACAAAGATAGGTCAATGCAAGGAAGCTTACAATGACCTAGTTGTGCATGTGTCTTCATTTAAATTTGTCTCCTGCTGATGTAAGTGCCCTGCCATGCAGACTTAATAGCAGCACTACCTCCCTAGGCAGTCAGAGTCAAAGTAGTTACATTGATGCAATGTGAGCATAGACACTGAGTTACTTACATCAACCAATACTGACATCCAGCAGCTATCCCACAATGCTCTGCACTGACCACTCTGGTCACCACTGTGAACTCCACCATCCAGGGGCCAGATAGACCAGAAGCCCCCTCCTCCCCTTTAAAGCCCCACACATTTTTTAAATTACTTTTCCTGTTAGCCCAGCTTGGAGATCCACCTAGTAGAGCTCCATTACTGAGGGCAATTATTCAGGTGACAATGCTGGCTATACGCTCCAGACATACTTCAACCTGGAGTAGACAGGAAGTTTGGGGACTCCTGGGTCTGAGGAGGAGAGGCTGTGTAGGCACAGCTCCAATGCAACCATAGAAACATGCCTATCTACAAACAGATTGCTTGGAGCATGTAGGAGAAGGGATACCCCAGGGACCAGCAGCAATGCTGTGTGAAAGCCAAGGAGCTGTGGCAGGCATACCAGAAGGCCAGGGAGGTCCACAATCAACCTGGTGCAGAGCCACAGACCTGCTGCTTTTACAAAGAGCTGCAAGCCATCCTCCGCGGAGACTCACCACCACCCCCAACAGCACCATGTATACTTCCAAGGAGCCCGAGTCATAGGTCCTTGCCATGAACAGCTAGGATGAGGAGGTAGACAAGGAAGAGGAGGAGGAGTATGTGGGACAGGGGACCAGAGAATACAGCTGTGCAGCATGCCAGGACCTGTTTTTGACTTCACTGCAGTCCAGCCAGTCCCACCAGACTAGCAAGCCCAATGCAGGGGAAGCAACCTCTGGTAAATATGCAGTTTACTTTGAAATTACAGGGATGGCACCTCTAAAGTGGCAGGACACATCTTTTGATTTACTCATTTTCACTTGTGCTAGAACAGGTAGCGCATCTACCAAGAGAGATAGAGTTGCTATCTGCTTTTTCATTCCCCTGTAAAGGTAGGCAGAGGGGACCACACGGAGCTGTTTGTTTATGTGCACCAGGATGTCCCCTGAATCCTTCATAGAGATCTTGATTAAACTTTCATGGAGTTCACTTTCATGGATTCGCTCTGCAATCCTCTGCTGAAGGTTTCTGGGGAGGTATAACAGGGTCAGGACTCACCACCGCTGGTGCCTCCTGCTGGTTGCTCCGGGAATTAGCTCTTGTCAGCTGTGGAGTGCCCTCTGCACGTGGTGTCTCACCCGTTGTCTGCTCTGCTGATTTGGGAACCACATTGCTCCCCACTCGGCGGTGTTCACTTCAGGACACTGGCCTCCAGCAGTGCCCACTATTCCACTCTCACCCCCTTCTGGAGGGGAGGTAACAACAGCCATCGGCTTGCACCTGCCTCAGTGGCCAACCACAACCCCAAAGTCTAGCCTCTCACCTCAGAGGCAAGTTGCAGTCAGTCTCAGCCACACTCTTCCATGGCCAGGTGCAGTGCAAAGGGGGAAGTGGGAGACCCAGGCCCACCCACTACTCTGGGTCTCGACCCAAGGACCCTCTAGCGGCAGCCTCCCTCTGCCCTCCTTCTCTCCCCTCTTGTCTGCTTATCTTCCCTGAGCCACTTCCCCTTTGGCCCTGTGCACCTTCTCGACCCTTTTTAGCAGGTGCCACAGCCTGGCAGGTAACTGGGCTGGAGCTCTCCTCTGCTTCCCAAGCCTGCCCAGCACTGCTCTGTCCAAGGTGCTACCTCCTTTCCTCAGGAGCCAATTCTCTTCCCTTGTTAGTCAGGGAGAGACTGCCCTCTCCTTTGCTAGGCAGCCTTTATATAGGGCCCAGCCCGGCCCTGATTGGCTGCCTCTTTCTTTGCCCTGATGGGCTCTCCACAGGCCTTTGCTGATTAGCTGCTGGTCTGCACAGCCTCTCTGGCCTATTCCAGCCCTTTTTCTCATGGAGTGGGGCAGCCACCCCACTACAGGAGGGCTGCCTTATTCCTTCCACTGTGGTAGGATAGTTTCCCATACCATTCAGTGATAACTTCAGCAGGTACCAGTGCAGTGCACAAGCTAGCAGCATATGGGCCCGGGGTGTCTTCAGGATGCCAGCAGCAGCCTCTGTTACCCTCAGGAGTGAGATATCAGCTAAAATCACCACGACCTGTGCAAAATGGTGCCAGTATTCAGTGCCTTTGCACTATACATCTAGAATCATGCACCCAAGTGATTTCTTCCTCATTTACCCACCCCCCAGAGGGCCATACTCTCCATGGCTGGTGCCATACACAATCAGTCCCAAGCAGAAGTGAGAATGTAGTGCTTACAATTTTCAGGGACCTAGGGAAGTGAGTTCAGTGTCTTAAGTTTTCTGTTGTGAACACACTGGCAATGGTATCTCTGTGTGATGTATCTGCAGCTGCTGAGGCCTTTAGGGTCCTCCCCCGCCACACCTGTGGAACACCTAAGTTGGATAAGGAGGAGAAAGAAGAGAATTTGGGATGACATGATCCAGGAAATCCTGCAAGCCACTGCTGCATCTGAGAATGAGCAGAGGGTCTAGAGGATCACCATTGCAGACAGCTTGGGGAAGGATCATAGAATCTCAGGGTTGGAAAGGACCTCAGGAGGTCATGTAGTCTAACCCCCTGCTCAAAGCAGGACCAATCCCCAGATAGATTTTTGCCCCAGATCCTTAAGTGGCCCCCTCAAGGATTGAACTCACAACTCTGGGTTTAGCAGGCCAACGCTCAACCCACTAAGCTATCCCATTCTCCTCCCATGTTTATGTTTCTCAGAGATGCTGCAAACTATGGTGAACATGCAGGTTCAACAATCCCAGTCTCCCTCTGCAGCCCATTGAGAACTCACTATCGGAACCTCCCTATACCCCATTCAACATTCCACGTGGCATATGGGGTTGGTGTGCTACCCCATAACTCCACCCCAGGGACATTAAAGACAATCACAGCTTCACATACACTGATACCAACCATGGCTTTCACGAGTATGTGTAGCTGAACTAGAAGTGACTCTTCTTTCCCTTTCATAAGTTCTGTTGCTGAATTTATTAAGTTTTAAATGTTTTTTTTAATTGCCTGGTTCGTGTTGCAGAATGAAATTCTTGTTTTTGGAACATAATTCATCTTGATTAATTCCCAACATATGCTGGCTGGTGCTGAGCAGTTCTGAAAGCAACCAATTACCTGTTACTGCACTGTGTCACACAACTCATAACATCATTCACAAACAATTTCAATAGGTGTGTTGACAATATTATATTCCTGCATACACAGCAATCACTACAAGATTCATACCAGGCTGCAAAAGAGCAAGGCCAGGCAGAGCACATTACAACAAAACACATTACACTGGCTCACTATTAAAATAGTCTTTCAAAGCCTCCCTGAGCTATATTGCCCTTTTTCGGCCTGTTCAAATTCATCAGACAGCTGCCCCTCTCTGCCTTCCACCCTGGTAGAAACTTTTACCCCTTCGCTTCACAGATATTCTGCAGGGCACAGCAGGCAGTTATAACCACTGGGATATTTTTTATCGCTGAGATCCAATCTTGTGAATAGAAGAATGCCGACAATCAAAAGCACATTCCGCTGTCATTCTGCAGCTACTGAGCCTGTCGCTGAAGTGCTCCTTGGTGCTGTCGAGGTGGCTGGTGTACGGCTTCATGAGGCAGGGGAGCAAGGGGCAGGCTGGGTCTCCCAGGATCACTATTGGCATTTCAATATTTCCAATGGTAATCTGCCAATTGGGACTAGCTGTCTCTGCTTGCAGCTTTCTGAACAGTCCTGTGATCTTAAAGATGCAAGCATCATGCCCCTTCCCTGACCAGCCACATTGAGGTCTGTGAAGCATCCCCGGTGATCCACCAGTGCCTGCATAACCACAGGAAAGTTGTCCTTTCTGTTGATGTGCTCTGTGGCAAGGTGGTTTGGTGCCAAATTAGGGATATGTGTTTTGTCTGTCACAATTCAGGAACCCCACTGCTGCAGATCTATCCACTATGTCCTTCACATTGCTGAGACTCCCAGTCCTGCATAGCATGAGGCAATTAATGGCCTTGCACGTGCACGGGACAACAGCCCCTCCAGTGGATTTCCCGACTCCCAGTTGATTCCTGACTGACTGGTAGCAATCTGGCATTGCAAGTTTCCACAGTTCTATTGCCAGTCACTTCTCAGCTGAAAGTGCAGCTCTCATTTTGGTGTCCTGGTGCTGAAGGGCTGGGGCGAGTTCAGTACACAGATCCAGGAATGTGGCTTTGCCCATCTAAAAGTTCTGCAGCTACTGCTCATTATCCCAAGGCTGCTTGACAATGTCATCCCACCAGCCAGTGCTTGCTTCTTGGGCCCAGAACTGGCTCTCCACCATCTCCAGCTGCTCCATGAACACCACCAACAGCCTTGAATTGTTTCTTTGTATGTCCCAAAGCAAGCTGGCCTCCCAGGAATCATCCTGTCCCCCACAGCTCCTCTTGCGGTTCTGCAAATACTGCAAGACCATGCACCCTGTGCTTGCAACTCTCACGACATAGTGCAGAGCTGTGCAACCTCCATGCTTCTGTCAGAGATAGCAGACAGCAAGGAGGCATGCACTGGTTTGTGGGATTTTGAAAAGAAGGCTTGAAAATTATGGGATGCAGATGAAACTAGGAGATGGAGCACACTGCATTATGAGAAGTTGACCCCAGACACCCCAGCATGATTTGTTCCAGACCTATCAGACGTTGCAAAAACTTCCCAAAAGACACAGCACTGGATGATGGCGAGTTGCACAGTGGGATCCCTACCCACGGTGCACTGCACTCTGCATCGATATAAGCGCACCTGGTGAGTACACATACCAACAACACAAGGCACCAAGTATGCACATGCACAAGCAGTGTACTATCGGTGGTGGCTGTATGCCGATGCAACTTAGGTTTCTAGAGTAGACATAGCCAGAGAAAGGGAACATCTGAATGCCATGCTCTGCAATTACTCTGTATTATCCCCACCAAACCTTAATAATTCCAAGGGTATTTCGTCCATTGACTGTATCTATTTGATTAATTTAACATCCTGGATCAACCATCCATGCCTAGCTGAGGTCCTGTTTAAAGTATTCCCAGCCTGCTGCACTTTGTGAGTGAATGGTTCCCCCATCTCAGCTTTTCACTCATGCAAATTCATCTCTTGCCATGGGCAAAGAATAATTTTGCATTCTGCATTAGCTTGAGCCTCATGATCCAGTTAAGGTGATTGCAGCCTTTCATTCCTTTACAAATAAGCTTTAAAGAAGCAGGAGAAAATTTAACGTCAGCTTCAAACAGCTTTTCTCTAGGACCTGAAAACATTTATCAATGTTTAATTTGGAACATAAAAAAAGATACCTGCTAGCATGGTGGCTGCTGGATTCAATCATTAGGTGGGCAAACCAGTGAGGTGAACCAGAGAACACGCAAAACAAACAGCCAACACAGGGACAAGGAATAAATGAACTGCTGCTGTCAAAATTATTAGGAGATGCATGGAATTATTAACAATGTTTTAATGAGACAGATCGGAGCTCAACATGCTAAATCAATAACAGCAGCAAACTCACTGCTGAGTCTCATTTGTAGTGGAGAACTGGCGTGCCTGACCTTGATCCCCTAAAACAGTGTTGCCGTTATTAACAGAATGCATAACGAAGAGCAAAAGTAACATTTTAAAGAAGCTCAAAGTAGCCTACTGATTAAAACTTCTTCATCATGAATTTGTAGCTCAGACATAAAAGAAGCATCAAACTATTTTGCGAGTGTTTTTTAAAGATTTGATTAAATTACTCTTTTTTGTTAGGGGTGAGGGATGGTTGGTGTTTTGGGTTAGGAGAGAGTGTCAGTTTGGTGTGTGTCATTGCAATGATGAAAGAGCAATCTTTTGCAGTGTTTCTTAAAGATGGTCAGACTCTGGATTTGCCTGATCTCCTCTGGAAGTTCTTTCCAAAGTCTGATTCCCCTCAACAAAGAATGCTTCGTCTCACATGCTTTGTCCTGAGCTGAGTGATCTGTGTTTCTTCACCATATATAGTTTGCCTTCTGTCATGTGTGTTTGGCTGGTTGTTATTTCAAAGTTGCAGTATTGATCGGATATCAGAATCAGGTCCAAGCAGCAAATCCACTTCTGGATTTGAACTTTCACAAAGATTTGTTGGTGTGCTGGGTTTGAATCTTGGCTTCTGGCTTCAGCCATTTATAAAGATGGGATCCAACTACAAAGTTTGGATCTGAAAATATGTTATCATTTATATTACAGGAGCACCGAAGCCATGATACGCATTGCGCAGGCACAGTGAGACACACACCCCCCCCCCCGAAATCCCTGTTCTGAAGACTTTATGCTCCCAAATGGGAAACTGGTAATGTGATGAAGATGAGACTTGGCCATGGCTGATTAGCTGCATGCAACACTGTTAGGTGGATGGAGAGGCAAGGGGATCTTTGCAGCTGCATTTTGTATGGGCTGGCCAAGAGGGATTGTGGGTTGAGGTGTTCAGTGATCACTCAGGCCATGATTCTGAAAGATATTTAAGCAACTAACTCCCATTGAAGTCACTGACAGATCAGACCTGGGGGTGTGGTAGCTCCCCACATGAGGGGAACAGTAGATGATACTCCCTCATTCCATGTGTCCCAGCCTCCTCCACTGCCTAGCAACCAATCTCCATGGCATCATGCCCTCCAGATGCTCAGATGGAACCCCGGTCAAATCATTAATCCTCAAGGTGACACACACGCCAAGGGATTATCCAGTGTCCTGAGGGTTAAACCACTTATCTGTACTTGGACTATGCTGCCTTTTCTCTAAGGTGTTTGCCAGAGCGGGGAAGGATTTGCTAGATGTTTCAGTGATACGGAGTGGATTTGGGTACATTACATTCATCCCCTATTGAGCACCTGCAGGCAGAACATAATTGGAATACATATTTTGAAATTTTATCTCAATCTTGTCACCCAGGAGTGGGTATTACCTACGGCTTCTTTCATTGTAAGGTTGCTCATGAGCCCTTATTGGCTTACCAACCTTGACAGTGTCCCTTGGAGTAGTTTAAGCACTTAAAAGTTTATTGGAGGTGGATGTAAGAATAATAAAACAAGTTTTATTAGGATAGTACATCACGCTGAGAGACCAGGAGAACAAGTGGCTATGAGATTCAGAGAAGCTCAAGGGACAAGCTACTGAGCTAGCCGTGATCAGGGAATACCAGAGGTATACGAAAGGCCAGTATGTCCCTTTTTTTTTTTAAAGAGAAAAGTTTATTTATATAAAAATGATGGCTCAGGCTCCTGCTATAACTGCGATGGAATTTTCTCGTTGGGTCAGGCATACACTATTATCTTCAGCTTGAACCTGCAGAGCTCCATGCAGGGATGTGTGCATTTATCATAATTATGTGGTATCAAGGCCATAGTCCCAGGAACTCCAGGCGTTGCACAAAGAAGCAAGTAACAAAGTTTACACCGCAAGAAGCACCCAGGTGAGTAACATCACTATTTTTTCTCATTTCCGTCGGAACTGCTGAACAGGCAGCGATTGCACTTCTATTTTGTGATCTATAATGGAAATGGACCCCACGGCTTCTGCATTTTATGCTTATCCCCGCCCCAGCTCACTGCATGACCTTGGGCAAAGCACTATGCAAGCTTGGGTGCCTAAAGTTAAAGACCTAGATCCATAATTAGGTGCCTAAATAAAGGAAGCTTGACTTTCAAAGGATAGATTGCATAATGGGAGCACCCCTGAAAATCCACATTTGTATCTGATGGCTTCCAGTGCCTAATTTTAAGCACCTAGCTTTGAACACTTTTGGCTTTCACCTGCCTATGCTTCAATGTCTCCATCAGCAAAACAGTTACAATAAGCAGCCATTGATTTTTGTCGAGGTGAATGTCAGGCTTTATTATCACTCGTATTTGTTGTTTAATATATGCTAACAGTGTCCTCAGAGCTATACAAAATGTAAATGAAAAGAAGATCCCTACTCTGAGCATCTTGCAATTTATGGACCATATTCGCTGGTCCGCTCCGGCTGTTTTGTTACAGTCCAGTGATGCAAAGCATCCATAAACTTGGTTTAACAGGCCACTTCTGCCTAGTTTGTGGCTGCTTTGCATTGCTGGAGTAGTGCAAAGCAGATGGGGCATACCTAATCTGACCTTAAATATACACCAAAAGGTAAATATTTATCTCAAGGGACCATGGATCTTGCTGTTCACTGAAATATATAATCAATATATCATCACCCCTCTGTCAAGGAGTAGCTGTTGTCCAGGCCTTACAAGTTAGCATCACGTTGGAAGAGAAATCATGATGCAGAGTCTCGGTATATATTTTAGTTCAACTTGTTTATTTACACTATATTCAGCAGGCCTTGATCACAGGTGGTCACAAACAGCAGACAGGCCCCCTTGCTGCTTGCCACAGCACCCAAAAGACACCACATCACAAAACTCAAAATAGCACAAGCATGTCTTCCCAGACCAAAGAACCTGCCTTCTAAGAAAACAAACTTGTAAGACCTTGAGTAATAGTATCATCTGGTGACTCCCACCAAAACAGCATGTGTTATTATGTACAGTCTGGAAGTTTTCATCAGGAATATTTTGAAATCTTCCCATTGATTTCAAAACATGACTTTCTTTTTAAGATAGCTCAGTGGTTTGAGCATTGGCCTGCTAAACCCAGGGTTGTGAGTTCAATCCTTGAGGAGGCCACTTAGGGATCTGGCGCAAAAAATTGGTCCTGCTAGTGAAGGCAGGGGGCTGGACTCGATGACCTTTCGAGGTCCCTTCCAGTTCTAGGAGATTGGTATATCTCCAATTATTACCTTTTTTGCCAAAGAAGAGATGAGTTTAGAGATCCAGAAAAGAAATTAACTTTCACCCTGTGGTAAGTGCAGTTTCCTCTGAATTCAGCTCCAGCAAATCAGGAACCTTTTATTTACTAAACCTGTGATCTGATTGATTAACATTATTCTAGACTTCAAAACCATTGGCCTTTGGGGAACTAACCAGGTTAAGGGCTTGATCTTGATTTTACAATCCACCACGAGCACAGGGCAGTGAAGGCCCCTGGAGCAGTGTGGGAAAGGGATTGTGATTCAGGGAGTCATAATCTCTCCTGTCTCCCTGTTGATTCAAAGAGGGAGTAAGTCCTCTGTATCTATCTTCATGCAGCATACAACTCACAATTTGCCAGTGTAGCTATACCGTTGGGCACATGCCTCTACATCAATCCATGGTACACCCACACCTTGAATACTGTGTGCAGATCTGATCCCCCATCTCAAAAAAGATATATTGGAATTGGAAAAGGTACAGAAATGAGTAACAAAAATGATTAGGGGTAAGGAACAGCTTCCATATAAGGCTAAATTTATAAAATTGGGACTTTTCGGCTTGGAAAAGAGACGAATAATAGAGGGGATATGCTAGAGGTCTATAAAATCATCACTGGTGTGGAGAAAGTAAATAAGGAAGTATTATTTATTTTTTCTCATAACACAGGAACTAGAGGTTAACTAATGAAATCAATAGGCAGGACGTCTAAAACAAATAAAAGGAAATATTTCTTCACACAAGGCACAGTCAACCTGTGGAACTTTTTGTCAGAGGATGTTGTGAAAGCCAAGAGTATAACAGGGTTCAAAAAAGAACTAGATAAATTCATGGAAGATAGCCATTAGCCAGGATGGGCAGGGGTGGTGTCCCTAGCATCTGTTTGCCAGAAGCTGGGAATGGGCAATGGGGATGGATCACTTAAGGATTAGCTGTTCTGTTCATTCCCTCTGAAGCACTGGACATTGGCCACTGTCAGAAGACAGGATAATGATGGACCTTTGGTCTGATCCAGTATGGCCATTCTTATGTTCTTATGTCAGACTCCATCCACCTGTGTTGGGGGGAGGAAAGATGTAGCAGTTCTGGGGACCGCACCACTCCCCATCATGATATAAGTAGCCAGCGCAAGGGAATAAGGGATTGCCTTACACCTGCCTGAGCCTTTTGACTGTCACCAAAAATCTTCCCCATGTCATTATAAGTATTTATTATTGTTTCATTTTGGTTTACAGAGGCCAACACTGTGCTAGACACATTGTAGACCACATAAAAAGGTTCTCAGCAAATAAGACATAATTTTAAGGCCAGCAGCTTTCTGTTAGTGCTACTAAATACTGATATTTTTAAAGTCAATTGGAGTTTAATGTGAGAAAGGACAGAAATATTGGGAGCATAGTGTATAAATCTAAACGTCCTGACTTTCATCTCCTGAGATTACTTTAAAATATGAACATGAAACAAATCAGTTTATCATTTCTGGGCTAAGCAGATTTATAATTGCTAAGGGATAATTAAATTAGACATCTCATTTATGCAGGTGTTTATTATAAGGCTTGGGAAACGGTCTGTATTGAAATCTGCACCCACTTGAACTTGGTGAATTGAAGTGATCCAAAACTTAACATTACAGATTCAGCTTGGAATGCTTGTATTTTTAGGTTAGAGTCTCAGGCTCTTCAAGCCTGAGCTGGGAGAGCAGAAGGCAGTACAAATTTACACAACTCTCCTGATTTAACAACCATTTTTGCAAATATAATTCAATGCTCTGTTTGGGTCATTGGCAGTAGGATTCAGACCTGGGACCTCCTCAGTCTAAAACCATGAACCTCAACTGCCTGAGCTAAAACACCTAGTTCTGTTAGTTCAAAGGCTTCTGCATGCTTGTAAATGTGGTGGAGAGAGTCACACTGTGGCTGGATGTGGGTGACGTTTAGTAGCTTTCACCTAAAATACTTTGTAATTTATGCACCACCTTATGTTCTGTGTAGGATCCTCAGCTACCTGGCATCTTTGAATGGTACAGAGGGGTGGGGACTCTCATAAGTCTGCCTCCTCACCACACATGAGAACTTCTCCACATTTTGCCTTTTGGGACAATTTTGGCCACCAAATATGCTAGGAAGGAGAAGTCACTGTAATCCATGTACAGGGACTTCTACTGGAACAGGTATTGATGCAGGGGATACAGGCAGCAGATGTTCCTTTCATACTCCTCCCTCCACTTTGAATCCATACTAACAGCAGGCACATTCTCTCTCTAAGTTGTTGTCAGAGTGTTACCGGTGTGGTGCTCTGCCCTCTCCAATGTTGATATCACTCAGCTGCGTGCATGTGTTCCCTCTGTGTGCTGCCCCAGCTCTTCGAAGATAGCTGACCCAGCAGACCCGATGAGAACCCCCAATAACCACAGAGTCTAGTAAGGTACGAAGGCACGTCGGCCAGGTTTATTGTCGAAAAAAGCACAGCCTCCGGCTCCCTGGCAAACGTAGTCCAAGGTGTTGCTGTGATACAGTTAGTCAGTACATATGTACTCCCTGACAATGGACTCAGCTCAGTCAGTGGCGGGATTTCCACTGCCCCCTAGGCTGGACAAAGACACCGCCCCAAGGATGCATTCTTATACACAGATACAAACAAGTTACACATCACACCTGACGTATTGAGGTGCAACCTTGTACATGTTGGTTCGATCAAAACAACTCTATCCATCATATTACCCTTTTGCCCCTGTCATTGGGATGGGCCAGCCTGTTCCTTGTTATCTGTGTGGAATGTGCAAGTATGTGAATGTTCTGATATCTAGTGTTCAGTACCTTTTAGGTACGTATCTTCTTGCAGCATCAGCTCTTTCCTTGCCAGCTTCTGTGAGCAGGGCCTGCCTCTGGCTCACAGCTTCACTTTGCTTTATGTTAGCAAAGTCTTGACCATTACTTTAGTTCAGGCCTCATACTGGGCCTTTATCAGGGCCTGCACTTACTACATAAGTAATTAAGCCTTGCATCACTTCTATGTGGCAAGGATTTATTAATCTCAATTTACAGGTGGGTAAACCAAGGCATAGAGTGGTTACGTGACTCCCCTGTTGTAAGGAGCTGCCAGACGATTCCATTTGGATTGCCAGTAACAAGTTGTATTGATCCTATGAACCCCTGGGCCAATATTGCATACTGTTGAGCACCATCTACAGCCGCCTTTCCAATGAACTAGCTATGTACATATGTACGGGTATAGAACACACTTGCCATGTTCACACAGCAGACTAGTGGAAGGATTGGAAACAGAACCCAGAGTCCTGGCTCCTACTTTGCTAGCTGCTTTCAACTACCTGAAATGGGGTTCCAAAGAGGAAGGATCTAGACTGTTCTCAGTGGTAGCAGATGACAGAACGAGGAGTAATGGTCTCAGGTTGCAGTGGGGGAAGTTTAGGTTGGATATTAGGAAAAAAAATTCACTAGAAAGGTGGTAAAGAACTGGAATGGGTTACCTAGGGAGGTGGTGGAATCGCCTTCCTTAGAAGTTTTTAAGGTCAGGCTTGACAAAGTCCTGGCTGGGATTATTTAGTTGGGGACGGATCCTGCTTTGAGCAGGGGGTTGGACTAGATGACCTCCTGAGGTCCCTTCCAACCCTGATATTCCATGATTTTATGATTCAAGCCCATTTAAGACATTGTGACTATTCATGTACTTGAAGTCAGGCACCTGCCTAAGTATCTTGCAAAACAATGGCTTTAGGGATCAAGCTTGAGAGGCGCTAAGCACCTTCACTTTCCAGTGCGATTGGAGGGTACTCAGTACCTGAGCATACTGTAGGTTCCTGCTTCCACAACACCAATCACCCACCAGGGGTGCTGGAACAATTTTTTCAGTGGGGGTGTTGAGAACCATTGAACAAAGCTATAAACCCTGCATATAACAGAAACCACTTCAAGCCAGGGGCTGCGGCAGCACCTCTAGGTCCAACACCTATGTCACACACCAGCCTTCTCTACCTTTCTTTCACAATCCCTTATTTCCTTGTTTTCAGTTTCACCTCTTACTTTAATCCCTGAAGTCACCTGCTTCATTAGAAATGCAGCTTTTAAATTCCATGCTCATAATGTGGCATGGTTAATTTTTTCCAGTTCACTGACGGGCCACTGGAAAAAAAAATTAGTAACAGGGGGAAAGTTGGTTACCAGACCCTCATTCCTACCTTCATTACTGACATGGGAAATACATAATTGATAGCAGCAAGTCTCCTTCATGCACCCCTTAGAGTCCTTAGGAAATTAGGTCAATATGTTTTCATTTACTCTAAAATAGATTTTTTTAAAAATAGTGGCTCATGTTCTTCTTTTAACAGTTTCTGGCAGTTATATTAACATTTTGCTATTGGTAATGGCTGAATAATTATTTTTCTGGAGTCTAAATTGAAAGGTTAACCTTAGCATTTCTCTCTAAATGTTTTAAATTGTTTCCATCACAGGAATACTATGGCTGAGTAGCAGCGTAGAGGACTGAAGGGGAAAAAAAACACATTACATTTGCATCAGATTTAAAGGCAAAGTGAAAATTAAATTGGCTTCAGCAGTAAGATGAAATTAATGGAGGAGCATGCAGTATTATTGCTGTTTGGTTGCAGGCTCAGAAAACACCAGACCCTTTTCTATGTACTGACATTTGCTTGGACTACCTAAAATCATTCTTTTTTTTTTTTAAGAATTAGAAATGACTAGGTCCTATTGATTATAGCTGGGTGATCTATTTTTCCAATCATTTATCCAATTAATGTTCTTGTGATTATTAGTAGTCTTGGAGGAGACTGTGAATCAGGGATTAGGGCCCTGCTCATAGATTCATAGAGTTTAAGGGTATGTCTATGCTTCATTAAAAGACCCGGGGTTCAGCCAGGACTGGCCCAGGAGAGCTTACTCAGGCTTGCAGGGGTATAAAATTACAGTGCAGATGTTTTGGGCTCGGGCAGGAGCCTGGGCTCTGAGACCCCTTGTGGAGGATAGTTCTCAGAGCCTGGGCTCCAGCCTAAGACTGAATGTTTACACTGCTATTTTTAGCCCCACAGCCCGTCAGCCAACTCAGGTTCTGAGACTTGGTGGCACAGGTTTTTCATTGCAGTGCTGACATACCTAGACACTAGAAGAGACTCTAGTTGGACCTCCTGTATACCACAGGCAATTAAATTTCATCGAGTTCCCCTTGTATTGAGACCAATAACTTATCAGACTAAAGCTTATCTTCCAGAAAGTCATTTGATTTGAAGACATCAAGATACGGAGAATCCATCGTGTCCCTTGGTAGTTTGTTCCGATGCTAGTGAATGTTACTGTTGAAAAGTTGCCCAATTTCTAATCTGATTTTTTCTGATTCAAACTTCCAGCCAACAGTTCTTGTTTTGCTTCTCTCCCCTTTAGTACCCAGTATATTTTCTCCCCATGAAGGTAATCATAGAATATTAGAATCATAGGACTGGAAGGGACCTCAAGAGATCATCTAATCCTATCTCCTACACTCAAGGCAGGAATAAATATTATCTAGACCATTCTTCACAGGTGTTTGTCTAACCTGCTCATAAAAATCTCCAATGATGGAGATTCCACAACCTCTCTAGGCAATTTATTCCAGTGCTTAACTCCCCTGATCGTTAGGAAGTCTCTCCTAATGTCTAACCTAAACCACCCTTGCTGCAATTTAAGCCCATTGCTTCTTGTCCTATACTCAGAGGTTAAAGAGAACACTTTTTTGCCATTGTCCTTATAACTACCTTTTATGTACTTGAAAATTGTTATCATGTCCCCTTTCAGTTTTCTCTTCTCCAGACTAAGCAAGCCCATTTTTTTCAATCTTCCTTTACAGGTCATGTTTTCTAGACCTTTAATCATTTTGTTGCTCTTCTCTGGACTATCTCCAGTTTGTCCACATCTTTCCTGAAATGTAGCACCCAGAACTGGATACAATACTCCAGTTGAGGTCTAATCTGCGCAGAGTACAGCAGAATTTCTTCTCATGTCTTGCTTACAACACTCCTGCTAATACATCCCAGAATGATGTTCATTTTTTTTCCAGCAGTGTTTCACTGGTCACTCCTTCCTAGGCAGTCATTTCCCATTTTGTATGCATGCAACTGATTGTTCCTTCTTAAGCAGAGTACATTGCATTTGTCCTTATTGAATTTCATCCTATTTACTGCAAACCATTTCTCAAGTTTGTCCAGATCATTTTGAATTTTAATCCTATCTCCAAAGCACTTGCAACCCTTCCCAGCTTGGTATCATCCACAAACTTTTAAGTGTTCTCTCTATGCCATTATTTAAATCACTGATCAAGATATTGAACAGAACTGGACATCTCTTTCAACAAGTCACTTCTCAATCTTCTTTTTCATAAACTAAACACATTGCACTCTCTATGTCACTCATTGTAAGTCATTTTCTCTAGCCCCTCAAATCTATTTTTTGGGTCTTTTCTGCACCATCTCCAATTTTCTGACTTTTTTTTTTTTTTACAATGTAGACACTCAAACTGTACGCAGTATTGCAGTATCAGGCTTACCAACACAGTATACAGAGATCAAATCACCTCCCTTCTCCCTTGTTTTTACATCCAAAGATTGCATTAGCGTTTCTTGTCAAAGCACTGCACCAGGAGCTCACTTTGAGTTGTTTGTTCACTGTGACCCCTAAATCCTCCTCAGAGTCACAGCTGTCCAGGATACAGTCCCTCATTCTGTAGGTATGGCCTGCATTCCTTGTTCCTAGATGGATAAATTTGCATTTGGCTGTATTCAAATCATATTTTGTTAGAATGGGCCCAGCAATTACAAGTGTCCCAGATTCTCTGTGCCCTGACCTCCTCATTATTTATCATTACACCAATCTTTGTATTATCCGCAAATTTTCTTATTGGGGATTTTATGTTTACTTCCAGATCATCAAGCAAAAATGTTTAAAACCATTGGGTCCAGTACCCATCCCTGCAGAACCCCAGTAGAAACATCTCCATAGAGCAACAAAATGATTGCCCACTGGCAACTACTTTTTGAGATATGGTCAGTTAGCCAGTTCTTATTCCATTCAACCTGTGCTTTTTTGGTACTGTATGGTGATTAACTTTTAATCAGAATGTCATGTGGTAGAAAGTCAAATACCGAACAAATGTCAATGTATATTACATCGATACAGTATCTGTATCAACCAAACTTTTCATGTCATCGAAGATTTCTTTGACAAGACCTATTTTCCATAAAACCATATTGGCTGGCATCCTATCCTTTAATTCTTTATTAATGGAAGTCTCTGTCTGTTTTTCCATTGTTTTGCTGGGGATCGATGTCAGGCTAAGTACCTGTAGATACCCTGAAATCCTGCTTGCCCTTTATTTGTAATGGTTCTTTTGAAAATTTGTGTGTGTACTTATCTTTACATAATGGTAGTAATCACATTAAGCATCTGCATAAACCTTTGCAGGACTGAAGTCTTTTAACCCCTCTCTGCTAGAGTTGCCCATCTCTGCAATGGGGGTGCTGATATTTTGTCAGTCTGTCTTGTCTGTTTAGATTGCAACTAAAAAACTGGTCAAGAACTAGGAGATGCAAAATATCCTTGCCACAAAAAAAGAAAGGGGGAAACATAAAACAATTAAAAAAAGAAAGAAACCCTTTAGTAATAGGGATGCTGAAAGTTACTGCAGCCATGGGACCCAAGAAGAACCAGAAAACTATAAAAGTTATTTGTTTCCACATTATCATTTTTCTACAAAAACATATATACCCTTAGTCTATAAAAACTATTCAACAACCCACAAAGCTAATGAATGATATTTGTCGCTGTCTTCAGAGGATTATTTCCAAAAGGTAACAAATACCATATAAAATGAATAGTACAATCTTGGGCAAATCAGTGAGGAATCAGGTCCCAGTTCAGCAAAGCATGTAAGCACATGCTTCAACTCTGCCTGTTTAGCATAAACATATGCTTAACTTTAAGCACATGCTTAACTTTAAGCACATGCTTGCATTCCACTGAAGCCAGTGAGACTTAAGGATGAGCTGCTTTCCTGACAGATTAAACTCAGCCCTTTAAGAGGCTCAGTTCTCCTGGGAAAAGTTGAACACATTCAGTTCCCACTGACTTCTCTGGGAGCTGAGGTTGCTCAGCACCTTACAGGCTCGAGTCCTAAGATGGCGATCCTGAGAGAAGATGAGCACCTGTAAGTTCTTTTGACTTCAGAGTATTTTGGATTCGGTGTCTCCATAGCACGTGCAGGTGCTCAACCCCTCTAGGATCGAGCCACTAACCTCTATCGTAAGTTTCCCCCTGCTGTACAGTGAGTAGAGGTGGAAGTTGAAGTGAGACAAATTCAGACTAGAAATAAGACATACATTTTTAACAGCGAGGGTAATTAACCACTGGAACAATTCAACATGGGTTATGGTCATGAACAGAGGGTATCATAGGCTGATGGAGGTTGAGCCTCCGCAAACAGCCTGGTGTGGCCCCGCCCACTCTCTGTCCCCAGGAGTGCCTGCTTCCAGAGTTCCCATTCTTCCATGGCTCAGGCTGGGGCTAGGTACAGGACGACCTACTGCCAGAACTCAGGGAGGCTGGACCTAGTGCCCGCTTGGTGGTCTGGGACTGAGCCACCTGCCCGTCATTCTGGAGCTGAGGTCAGGGACTTTGGGGCCACACCACCTGCCCGGCACTCCGGGCTGGGGACAGCGGCACTGTGGCTGCACCGCCCACCTGGCACTGCGGGCTGGGGGCACTCGGGCGGCCCGGGGCTGGGGCAGGGAGGGCAGTGGCTGCGATGGGGGTGCTCTGAGCTCTGGCAGGGGAAGAGGAGATGGAAGGAAAGGGGGAATGGGCAGGTCCTCAGGCAGAAGGGGAGGGATCGGGGGCTAGCCTCCCACAGCGGCCGGGTCACCCGCTGTCCATGGTTGTGGTGGATGGTCCATCACTGGCAATTTTTTAAAAAATCCAGCATTTTTTTTTCTAAAAGCCAAGCTCTGGTTCAAATAGGAATTAATCCAAGGAAATCCTATGGCCTGTGCTTGGCAGGAGGTTATGCTAAATGATCACAGTGGTCCCTTCTGGCTTTATGGTCTACACATCTCTGAAGAGAACATTATTCTCCTTTCTGCCTGCAAATCAAGCCCAGTCATCTTGTTGGCCGATTTAGGAGACACCCTTTTCATTTGCTTGTAATATCTGGTGAGTGGCATTTTATCTGTTTGATGAATACAAGTGTGGCTAGGCATTTGCAAGTGTCTTCACACATGGAAATGCTCTCCCAGTCATTCTGAGAGCTCTTAGTACGTTGCACACTGGAAGGGGAAGGAGGGAGGATTTAATGGAGGAGAAAAAAGAAATGTAAAAAGGAAGAGAAGCAGCAGCAATGAGCAGCAGTATTCCACTGCCTGCACCACTATCACCGGCACAGGTAGAAGATGGGCCCCTTGCCTGGTAACCTCATCAGACAGCTGTGCGCATGGAATATATGACTGATATCACTTGTGTGTGACATACTATGGAGGCAGCTGGATTTAATCCATGCACTTCGATATATGGAAGAGTGTGTTGTTTTACTTGAGGTAGGGAGATATACAGCCTTGCAAAAGACCAAGAACAGAGAAAATTCAGTGAGTCAGAAACGGATCTGGCTGCAACCTTCTCAACCAGGGCCCTGATCCTACAATGACTTCAATGGGGCTACATGTGGGCACAGGGGGCCCAACCGCAGAGCTCATTACAGAATCAAGCCATGGGACTGCACGTGGGCAGACACATGCAATTACTTGGTGTGAAGAGAACACTGGAGGTAAAGGTCGGCAAATCTGTCTTAATCTTTCTCGTGCAGGAAGGGACCCGACTCTTTTAAAATCTGGGGTCTTTCTCCATTGACAAATGTAATCATACACTTTCTTGCCCCGAAGAAGGCTGGAGAGTTAACAATTCCTATGCTATCTTTCTGTCCCAAAAGTGTTCCCCTTCGGATGATATTTTCAGGCATATTTAGGCACAGGTAATGATTTAGATGTCTATCTTTAGGCACTCAAGCATGACAATTTGGCCTCAATACTTTCTTCAGATACAGTGTAAAGATTTAGTGAGTCAAGTCTTGATCTCACCTATGTGAGTCCTTTCACAGTAACTCCATTCTGAGACGAGATTTGTCCCAGCTAATGAATAATACCAACTCTTTGTTTCATACCCACAAAGACAAATATTGGCAATGGAAGAATGAACAAAGATTAGAGCAGTAAGTTTGCTAAACACACTCAGGGCCTGCATTGCTCATTGCATCTGAACTGTGAGGAATAATTAAGTAAACTTGGTGTGGTGTTGTACAAATTTCATCATCCTAAAAACTTTTTATTTGAAAGCACTCTCGGTTAGAGCTTATAAACATTCTTGACAGCTCACTTCTTCAGGACTTGGAGCAGCTGCCAAATTAATAGCTTAGGTGGGGGCTGCCATGAAACATAAAAAGTTATGACTGGTGTCAGTCCAAATTATTGTTTTTAACTGTACATAAGGGAATGAAAAAAAATATTAGCGATGCAGCAGACATGGCTTTAGCCAATGAAGTAGGATTTTACAAGATGTCCTGAAGCAATCTCCAAAAGGTCATTCCAATATCCACTCTAGTCTTTTGTAGTTCTACTAATACTGTGGTTATAGAATTTATCTCACAAGTGAAATCAATGATTAAGGGATGCATTGTGACTATCACTTGAGTGGGAATAGGAATAGCAGGGAAGATGATCAGCCACTGCAGTGATGGGGGCCATTATATTTACCTAGACATCATCCATCTGAAAGTAGAGATTGTACATGTGCCACACTAACAATGGAGTTTATGCTTCCCACTCATGGTGACACCGCTGAATAGGTGGCCTGCTGGGACTGAACCCAAGACATCTAGATGTAAGAGCATGAGCAGATACTCTGCTGCAGCACACAACAGCCTCATTTCTCCATAAAAGGAAAGCTGTGGGGGAGTCAGCGTGATTTCAGAAGGATGTATGGGTGTGCTCGCCTGATCTTTGCAACACCAAAGGAAATAAAAGACCAGTTCTTTGTGTGATTTTTGTGGAACTGGAGCAGCTCAGACTCAGTGGTGTCTCCCTAAGAGTTCTTGAAACTTATTGAAGTGCAGCTTGAAAGGTCACTGAGCTTTTAGAGGAGAGGAACAAAGGATGAGAAGCTTTCATGTGGGCTGAAGGTAGAAAACCAGAATGGTCTGAAGTGAATGCATGACTCTGACTGGACTTGCTTTTGATGCCTAATTTCACAGGTGCCATGTGATTACTTGAGTATTGTAGAATGTGGGTGGGAGAGGAAGTAGTACAGTGCTAATATCACACTGATGCCAAGAGTTGAGCCTGATAAAAGGGTAGAGGATGGTGGCTTGGGTGACATACAGTGAAAGGATGAATGTCACTTGAGTTTTAGTTAGTCGTATGCCAGGCACTAGACTGGCTATGAGACCCACTTAGGGCTTCTCTGCACAGACATTTAGTTTGCAGCAAACTGGGGTGTGACTCTACCCAGAACTAGCTTGCCACAGACTAACTGTCCAGGTGGACCCGACTGACGTGTTATTTAGTTAACACACTTTCATTTTGTTGCATTTCCAAAAGGACTAGAACTGTGAAGCATGCCAGTGGAGTCAACACGGATGGTCAGTCTGTGGTTGGCAGCAGGGCCGGATGCAGGGGTTTTGCTGCCCCAAGCAGCCAAAAAAAAAAAAAAAAAGCTGCAATCGCGATCTGCAGCAATTCAGCGGGAGGTCCTTCGCCCCGCTCCGGAGTGGCCGCCCCAAGCACCTGCTTGATAAGCTGGTGCCTGGAGCCGGCCCTGGTTGGCAGTGCGGGGTAAAGTCATGCCACAAACTAATTGTTTGTGTAGAAGAGCCCTTACACTTTTCTGTGAGAATGTCTTCACTGCAGAGATAACCTGGGTCTGGGTACCTGGGTATGGGTGTGAGCATCCACACTGGTATGTGACCGTGTCATACTCATGTAGCCATGGCTACACTGACTCTGCACTAGGCTGGGAGAGGCACAAGGATTTCTGGGCGTATATTCCAAGGTTCTTTGCACTATACTAAGCTGTGCCACTCTATGAATTATTTGTCAGTCTATTGTGGGAGAACTTGTCTGTCTTTCCTGGGCCCCTCTGCAGAAGGGCTCTGAGCCTGCCAGCTCAGTAAATTAAGACATTGCCAGGTTGTCCTACTCCTCTCTTCTGTCTGCAGCCTCCGTGCCCGCCAGCGGCAAGGCATGGATTCACCTCAGGACCATTACCTGTTCCAGCTGTTGGCACTGTTCATTCAATTCTGATTTCCACAACTGGAAGCAAATACAGGGCCTGAGATGTGGTAGAGGTCATTTGGCAGTGTCTTATCACCATGAGAAGACGGGCAGTGGCATGCCTTGCTGAGGAGAGTATGTAGCCTGCATGCAGACATGGACTAGTGGAGGTAGCTGATGCAGGTTTTAATAGCTGTGGAATCTCCCTGCAGTGGCCGGTGGTTTTGCCAGAAGACCACAAGCATGGTGGTGGGATCACATCATCATGCAAACCAGAATTTCTTCATGTGGAAAGCCACATTCCTGGAGCTGTGTGAGAAGCTTGTCCCAACGTTCCAGTGCCAGGACATGCAGAAGAAGATGGCCATACCAGTACACAAGCATGTTGCTATTGCCCTCTGGAAGCAGGTCACCCCACACAGCTACGGCCCAGTTGCTAATCAGTTTGGCATTTGCAAATCAACTCATGGTGCTGTGGTGATGAAGGTTGGTGGGGAACTTATTGCTCTGGTTTATCTTCACAATTGCTAATGTTCCCAAAATAATACCTGGCTTTGAGAGAAGGTGCCAGTCTGTGACTGCTAGCAGTAAATATCTCCAATGGCTGGTGGTGGGACACTAAATAGGGAGGGTTCTGCGTTATTAAAGATAATTCTTTCCCACATGTCTGAGTGGTGGGTCTTGTCCACATGCTCAGGGTCTAGCTGATCAGTATATTTGGGGTTGGGAAGGAATTTTCCCCAGCGTCAGATTGGCAGAGACCTTGGGTTGCTATTTTTTTGCCTTCCTCTGCATGAGTCACTTGCAGGTTTAAGCTAGTGTAAATGGTGAATTATCTGTAACCTGAACTTTTTACATCAAGATATGAGGACTTCAGTAACTCAGACAGAGGTTAGGGGTCTATTCCAGGAGTGCGTGGGTGAGGTTCTGTGGCATGCAATGTGCAGGTCAAACTGGCCCCTTCTGACCTTAAAGTCTATGAGAACTGTGCCTGGGTCATGGATGGCATACGTGTAGAATGCCCATGAATCTCAATTAGCTGCTTGGGTTTCTCTTCTATGAAAAGTTCTCAAGCATCATCAGCCAAAGTAGATTAAGATTCAGGTGAATATAAATAGGGTGCAGAATTAGGATGCATTACCTTGCCTTCTCAACTCCACCCCCCGTGGACTGGAAGTACCAAGAGACCAAATACTGGAAGTACCAAAAGACTTTTTAAAGTAGCCTGCACTCAGTACAGCCACAAGTCATACAATGGGACTTACAATCAAAGACAAGGCTTGAATGCTTGTGCCAGTGCATGAAAAAACACATTGCAGTATATAGCTGGACAAGCATGTATACTTATGCCGTGCACGGCCCTGGGTCTGCAGGCATGGCTCACCTTGTAACCCCAGTTTTGCATGCATATAACAGTGTGTGCTAGAATAAATCAGCATTTGCTTGTTTACATTTCATCCTGCTTGGACTTCATCTTGGATTGAAATGTTGCGGGGAGGAGAGAGGGGAGGCACAGAGGAACAGGAGCCAGGGAAATGATGATGCTTCTGCCCTCAACTGAAGCAAAGGCTGCCCCACAGCACACGATATCTTCCATACTAATAATTGCATTGGTCCTAAACTGGTAAAAACCTCCCACTTATGTTGTAATCCCCTCCCCCAAGAATAACAAAGATGGTGGTGGCATCTTAACAGGTATGGCGGTGGCCTTGATGCTTCCATCCTGGTCTGTTTCCCAGGGCCTCCCCATAACAGATCCATGGACTCAGGACTGAGACATCCTCCGGTCCTTCTGCCCATGAGGTCTGTTCCAGCTTCTCTGCTCTCTGTGGCTCCAGTTAAAAAATAAGCCTGTTTGGCCTCAAAAGCACATGACAGTCCAACATGACAGTGGAGCCCACTGGGCTCCATGCTTAGGGCAGGGCTGAGCACATGGCCAAACTCCTTGTAGTAGGGGCAGGTTGACAGTGAGTTTCCAGACTTCCATTGGCATCTTTTGCCTTGTGCTACACAATTTTCAGGCTTTTGATTCCTTCCCTGCACCGAATTCCCCTCTGGTGAATCCCCTTCTCTGCCAGGCCCTTGGACATACAGGTGATGATTTCGGCTACATCTCCCCTAATCATGCTCCTTACTGCCCTCAGTACATTGGTGTGAACCTCTGGCTAGCTAGCACCGTGATGAGGATCTCCTGGACAGCATCTCTGTTTAATCAGGTGCTGTTTGAGTGCTGTGTAGAAATGGAGCAGGCCACATGGAACATGGGTTTAAATGCTGACCAGGTGCCTAAAGTGGTAAGTGACTCCCAGTGCAGGAGAAGAGAGTAAGGAGAAAGTCAGGAAAATATGGTTCCCAGGGAATTGTAGGAAGGCATTGGAAGATTATCAGCACTTGAATTCTGTTACCAGATTTCAGCCTGCTTCCACACTACACAGCAGGCAAATCTGAGCCAGAGGAAAAGCAAAACCCAGTCTCTACTCTATACCCCCAGTCAGCGGAACACATGGTTAAAGATACACATGTGGATGGTAGAGGAAGTTAGGGCTAAAACTCGAGTAAGAGCCCGGGTTAATGCTGCAGTGAAGACATACCCTGTGAATCTCTACAGCTGAACTTGGGGTGTGTGATGCTTAATCATTGAGGGTGAAGTCAGCCTCTATGCAGGCAAAATAGGCAAGATCTGGGGCCAGGATTGGGGAGTGCACAACAGCATCCCTGTACTTGCTACTCCAACCAACAGGCTGGCCTTATTGTGGCAGGGCCGCTAGGTGTGTGCAAACACAGATCCCATGGTCCCTCCCCAGGCCTGCATCATACAGGGCTGGCACAGAGACCCAGGACAAGAATTTCAAAACTGGGTGCTTAACATTAACTTATACTTAGCCCCCTATATCAGTGACCTGATTTTCAAAAGGGCTGAGCACCCAGAGGCCACCATTGAGTGACTGTCCAGCACTTTTGAAAATCAGGCGTCTGTCTCTACATCATGCAGGGACTGCAGAGGCAACTCCCATACATGTTGGCTCCACTTCAGCCCCCTCCAGCCTTCCCTGCAGGATCTAGGCCAGGGCTGGGCAAAGTTTTTGGCCCGAGGGCCACATCTGGGGATAGAAGTTTTATGGCGGGCCATGAATGCTCACAAAATTGGGGTTGGCATGTCCCTTCTCCAGGTCCTTCATGGAGGCATGGACAGGTGGCTCTGCAGGCTGCCCTGTCCGCAGGCACTGCCCTTGCAGCTCCCTTTGGCTGTGGTTCCTGGCCAATGGGAGCTGAAGAGGCGGCGCGTGGGGCAGGGGCAGAGTGCAGACCGGAGGCCCCTGTCTGCCCCCTACACGTAGGGGAGGCCATGCCGCTGCTTCCAGGAGCCGCGTGAAGTGGCCTCTGACCCTGCTCCCTGGCTGGAGCGCGGGAGCGGGGCAAGCGCCAGACCCCACTCCCCAGCGGGAGCTCGAAGCCCGGATTAAAACGACTGGCAGGCCGGATCTAGTCCGCAGGCCATAGTTTGCCCACGCCTGATCTAGGTGCTGCAGATTGTCTTATGGCCCTTTACAGCCGGGTGAATTTTATTCTCCCTATTTGTGAAACCCTTTGGAATAGTCAGATGGATAATGTTACAGATGGGCTTGTTATTATTAATACTAATTAATCAAATCTTCTGTAACTCTGTTTGCCCATCTTTATAAGGAGTACTATACTTAAAATGCCTAACACATGGGTTTGTAAATGAATTCATTCATTTCTAAAGTGTTTTCTATTAGGTGAATGGTACTGGCTAAGTGACAAATATGTGTTTGGTATTAGCCTTGGTATTGGTTCGTTAGTTTATTGCACTGGAGGAGATACAAAGCATGGCAATCACACAGGTAGTGTCAGACTGGCCAGGATTTTCAGCAGTGGCTAGTTACTCTGAATGCCTCCATCCTTGGCGCCCAACTTGAGACACCTTAAAGGGGCCTAATTTGCAAAGGGTGGGTGCTCAGCAGTTACTGAAAGTCAGGCCCCTTAAGGTGTCTCAAGTTGGGCACCCAAACAGTGAGTCCTCCAAAATCACTAGTGTGAGTGGGATCCCAGGGGAGCCGGATGAGGTCACACAATTAGGGGTGAATGGCAAAGAATGGGGCAGACGTTTCAAAGCTAGTGAATATTCCAATACTTAGATTTACCAAGGCAGCACAAATTAGCTTCTATTATACCTCACTGGTTACTTAGGAGTCAGCCACACAGTTCCCTTAAAGTAACCCAGCCTCAGGCCTCCACCTAAACACCCAACTCAGACATGATGAGGAATAATAAAAATCATTTTCATCATACAAAAATGTTCTACCAATCCCAAAGGATTGGACACGTTACTTCCCAGGTTAATGAATACTCCAGATCTTACCCAAATACATGCTTACAGCCAATTCTTATTAACTAAACTAAAATGTATTTAAAAAGAAAAGGGAGAGAGAGTATGGTTAAAACATCAATATACATACAGAAATGAGTTTAATTCTTGAGGTTCAGATTCATAGCAGAGATGGTGAGCTTTGTAGTTGCAAAGAGTTCTTTTAGAATTTAGTCCATAGATTATAGTCTAATGTCCAATATCCTATTCAGGGTGTTCCAGCTTAACTGGGATCTCAATTTTGCAATTTAAACTTCCTCCGATGAAGCTTAAGCAGATCTGAGATGAAAGGATCAGGACCCAAGTATCTTTTATACAATTTCAGGCCTTCTTTGATAGGTTTGGCATGGCCTCCCCTCCAGATCCTACGTGTAGGGGGCAGACAGAGGTCTCCGGTCTGCACGCTACCCCTGCCCCAAGCGCCGCCTCTGCAGCTCCCATTGGCCAGAAACCGCAGTCAATGGGAGCTGCAAGTCCCTTGGCTTACAATAGGCAATCAGGGCGACTTTGAAGTAGGTCCATCACCGGTACTTAGCTACACGAATTAAGATAAGGCAATTGCCCGTCTTTTCACCATTTGCAGATGATTAGCTATACATTTCAAAGAGAGATGAATAAAGCAACATCCTATGTTTACAGTTCATTTAAATGTTACAATGTTCTTTTGATTTCTGAATGAACAGAATACAGCCTAGACAGGGACTGTTGATTACATTGTTGACCACTACAATATATATGTAAATACTCAAAAACACAAACATTATCTCCCCATACATCTTTAAGGGTTGAATTTGAGTCATTCATCCTGCAGGACACTTAACCCTTTCTGGTCATGCATCACAACCAGTTACTTTTGAAAATCATGGCCAGGCTATTTTACAGTCAGCAGACTGTGCTGCACAGGGCATGGGCCTCTCGGTCTGACATGAGCAGAGAAACTACAGAAGCTTGTCTGAAACTTTCCCATATAAATTGTGGGGAATTAAATACTTCTGTTAGAATGGGGAGCGATTTGTATTTACAGTCCTGACACTGGAAAAGCAGCCTTCTGTCTATCTAAGCATTTCTAGAGTCACTAAAATGTATTATCGAGGCATCACTCAGCTCATGAGCAATCCTCTAATACAAAATGTTACCCGCAGAGGTACTTATAGCCTCTAAATTCACCTTAAATTTACCAGTAGTTATGACATAATTCCTGTGAAGTGTATCAGTCTCCCCTCACACACATACACACACATACTTCCCCACACCTATAGCACGTCACTCTAAAATAGATCACACAGAAATGGAACGGAAATCGAGTGTGAATGATGGAAAGCACTCAGCATTGACCTAGCCCTGCACCCACTGAAATCAATGCAATAGGCCAGTTCGCAGTGCTTTGGGAAGGGCCACCCACAATCTAAGAGCTCAGTAGTTATTGTGTTACCTCTCTGATGGGGGTGGAAGGTTCATTCTTGAATCTGTGGGGCAGATCCTCAGCTGGGGTGAAACCTCAGCTACACTGAAGTCAAAATACACCTTCGTGTCTGTCTAATCTAATTTTATCTACTCTAAATAGATCAGCTCTGTTCTCATCTCATCTAATAGTATCTACACTATTTCATATATTCTACAGTTCCTGTCACTCTATTGCCCAATTTATTACTTATTTAGATTGATGCAAATACTAAAAATGTACATCTATCCATATACTCTGAGTGCCCTGGACTAATTTAAAAATACAATAGAGTACCCTACCATAAGCCCAGCAGTCAATATAATAACAACCCAGCACTAGTGAGCCAGGCAACTTAAAAGCTCAAATTCTTCCCCTTCAAGCAATTTCCCACCTTTACAAATCTCTCCCATTTTCAAATGCCTGGGGGCAGAAGGAAAGGGCAAATGGAAATGACATGAGCTTTGCAATAATAAGACTATGTATGAGAAGTTACTTGTCCCAAGTGGAAAGTTGCTAGAATATTTTGTTCCACTCCTCAGACCCAGGCAGACTGAAAACTCCTGCATCCATCTGCTTGACTGTCCAAAGCTTGTCTACTGTGACCATCACCATAGCATTTGGTCACTAGCACAAATCCATTTTACATTAGTACATTGTATCAAAAGTCAAGACCTGACTCCAGTCATCCAAAATTTGCATTACAGTAATTTTCCTAAAGTGTACCACAGGAGTTAAATAAACAGCTACTTCAGAGTTTATAATCTGATTTGAGAAGCCAGTCTGATTATCAGAAGCTGGGAGGGAATGGATCACTCAATGATTGCCTGTTCTATTCATTCCCTCTGAAGCATCTGACACTGGCCACTATCAGAAGACAGGATACTGGACTATATGGACCATTGGTCTGTCCTCGCATGTCCATTTTTATGTTTTTATGGTCTCTGCTACTGCAACTACTCTGGCACTACAGAGGTTATCGAAAGTCTCGTGTTCTCTGTGGACCTGATCCAATGCCCACTGAAATAAGTGAATCCTTTCCAATATTGGACCTAGGTCTTCTGCAGGATCTGTTTTTTATGTCACCCCTGTCTGTCTAGACATTCTACAAGGTTTACTTTTTATTGAAAAGATGACATCTCCTTAATTTAATGATGAACCTGACTTGCTGAATTCTATCTATTGCTACTCAGAAGTAAAACACATTCTTATTATCTCATCTAAATAGGCCGCATTCCTTGAGAAAATCAATCTTAACATAATACTATCCAGTATTTCTGCAACACTGCATGTGAAATGATTACTGCAAAGGGAAGAGTAGAGATGGATATGATCATACAGCTATTTCCCCTTCCCCATTTAGAATCAGAGTCTAAAGACTTTTTCAGAATAATTAGCTAAGGGCATGTCTACACTGCAAAACATATGGTCTTAACTCAGGTTACCTAACCCACAAGGTTTAAAATAGCAACTTCAGGCTGCCTATGAGTTTGAACTCAAGATGCTAACCTGAGTTAAAAGTCAAGTTGCAGTGTCTTCACTGCTATTTTAGCCTGAGTTAGCCAACATGGGCGAACTAACCCAAGTTAAGAAGACTATGATGGGTTTGGTCACAAAGACCCCCTTGGAATTGTCACTTGATGTGCTAAGATTACCTCTGAGCACATTTTCCCTGCCAGCTTGGGACTCCAGAACCCTGTCTTATTGAGCCAGACACGCTAGCCTGCTGCAACAAAGCCCCAGGGTCTGAAACATGCCCCCAAAGTTGCAGACTTTAACCAAAAATTGCTCAGCAGGTTACTTGCCTCCAGCACTCAGACACCGAGCTCCCAGTGGGATCCAAACAGGGCCGTTCTTACCCATACACAAAATATGCAGCTGCGTAGGGCACCAGGAAATGTGGGGCACCAACTTTCCTGGTGCCCTACACAGTGGTGTGCTGCTCCAGCCCCTGCCCCACCTCTTCCCCATGGCCCCCGCCCCTGCTCCACCCCAGCCCCACCCCCACTCCACCCCTTCCCCTGAGGACTGCAGCAGGGGTCTGGCCTGCCCTGCACTCACAGGGTGGCAGGAAGTGGAGCGACCCAGCCCCAGCCCTCTCCGCGGTGCTGGCTCCCAGCGGAGCCACTGGTGAGTGCTGGGGGGCAGTTTCCCCCTGTCCCAAGACTGGGAGTCAGGGGAGCAGAGTGGAGTGGGCTGGGGATGGGTCACTTCACTTTCTGCCGCCCCGTGAGTGCAGGGTCGGGCCTGCCCTGCAATCATTGGGTGGCAGGAAATGCAGCGACCCAGCCCCAAACCATTCTGCTCCACCAGCTTGTGCTGGGAGGGGCGGTTTCCCCCCTTATCTCCAAGCCTGCTCCTGCTCCCCTACAGAGGCCTGGGGCCAGCTCCCACCCCCCTGCAGGAGGGCTGTGTAGGGCACCAAAATGGCTAGAGAGGGCCCTGGATCCAAACTCCAAATAAATCTGTTTGACTCTGTATAAAGCTTATACAGGGCAAACTCATAAATTGTCCACCCTCTGTAACACTGATACAGAGATGTGCACAGCTGTTTAATCCCCCAGGTATTAATCACTTACTCTGCATTTATCAATAAACAAAAGTGATTTTATTAAGTATAAAAAGTAGGATTTAAGTGGTTCCAGGTAATAACAGACAGAACAAAGTACGTTACCAAGCAAAATTAAACAAAACACGCAAGTCTAAGCCAGAACATTAAGAAACTGATTACAGGTAAATCTCACCCTCAGAGATGTTCCAATAAGCCATTTACAGTCAATTGTCCTAGTCAGTGGGAGCCATCAAGATTCTAAACCACCATTAATGGCCCACAATTTGCATAATGACAATAGGACCTCAGAGATATAGTTCACATTTCTAGTTTCAGATACAAGAATGATACATTCATACAAATAGGATGAATATATTCAGTAGGTTATAAACTTTGTAATGATACCTTACAAGAGACTTTTTGCATAAAGCGTATTGCAGTTGCATCATATTCACGTTCACAAAGCATATGGAATGCAATGGCACAAAGACATCTTTTCTTTTCCTGTGTAAAGATACTCTAAGTCTGTGACCAGGGCCTTGAACTCTAGTAAGAGATTCACACTCACACAAACAAGCTCCTCCTGACTTGAGTCCTTGCATCTGCAAACATAACCCTCTGGTAAGTGTGTGCTGCAGGGCCCACTCTGTGCCTGACTACAGAGGACATGGGTTCTTAGAGACCTTACTGTGAAGTGCTGGCTCTTTAGCTCAAGCTGTAACCACCTGCTGTCTGTAGATTCCCTGGTTTTGTTCCTGGTGTGTCAGCTCATGGCAGTTCCCATGTTCAGATCACAACAGAAGCAAGCAAATAATTCAGAATGGAGAATGTAGTTAACAAATGTGTCCCTCTTTCTCCTTTGCCACCTCAGGAAGAGCAGCAGAAGGGATTACTGCTCAGAGAGATCCCACTATAGCACCATTTCTCTGGAGCGCCTCATTTCCGGAGCAGGGCACGTGCTATTTCACACACTGATGTGAAGGGAAGGCTGGGGCCATCTACTCTCTGCCCTTCTCCCTCCTCTAGCTTGCAAGAGAGAACATTGAACCTGCAGACCTTTGTTCTCCTCCACACCTGGACTCCATCAGGGGCGGCTCTAGGTATTTTGCCGCCCCAAGCACGGCAGGCAGGCTGCCTTTGGGGGCATGCCTGTGGGAGGTCCTCCGGTTCCGTGGCTTTGGCATACCCGCTGTCGAATTGCCGCCGAAACCACAGGACTGATGGACCTCCTGCAGGCAAGCCACCGAAGGCAGCCTGCCTGCCCCCTCACAGCGACCGGCAGGGCGCTCCCAGTGGCTTGCCACCCCAGGCACACACTTGGTGTGCTGGTGCCTGGAGCCGCCCCTGGACTCCATGCAGTGGGATGTGTGGGGGCCCTTGCTCCCTTCTGAGGCTGTCTAGGTCAAGGGAATAATCGAGTCCAATATATCAATTTAATAATAATGAATAATAGAACTATACAGTGAAATACCTATGCACGAGCTGTGGACCAGGGACACTGCAATCACTTCCCCATTAAGTCATTCAGAATGCTTTCCCTGCAGTGGAACATCATTCACACAGTTCACAACCGCGGTGTCCATAGAAAGCATTAGATGCACACTTCAAAGGAGGGTGCCATATGGCTAGTGAGCGCAGAGCTGGCAGATGCTTGCAATCCGCACATCAATGGGTAAATGCTCATTTATTTGAAACGAGAAAGCCAAAGACTACACTTACATTAGATGTGCTAAATGACCTGGCAATCATTTTAGTAGCCATCTACAAATAGGGTATCTGGCAGCATGTGAGTAGTTCAACTAATTCATTGTCTGCCCAGCTTAGGGTGACCAGATCTCCCAATTTTATAGGGACAGACCCAATTTTGGGGTCTTTTTCTTATATAGGCTCCTATTACCCCCCACCCCCTGTCCCGACATTTCACATTTGCTATCTGGTCTTCCTAGCCCAGCTTATTAAATGTACATCACAAGGCTCGGCAAACTTTCTAAGTGCCCATTTCAAAAGCAAACCCTTCTTGCTGCTCTTCGGTTTAGATCCTACCCGAGGTTTGACATTCAGCTTGTGTCATTTTTTCCCCCTACCTGTCAACAAAATCTCCAGCCAGCCACTCCATTAGGCCTACTTCATGTAATATGAGAGAGGCTGGGTGGATGCGGAAATATCTTTCACTGGACCAATATCTGTTGGTGAGAGAGACCAGCTTTCGAGCTACACAAAGATATTACCTCACCCACCTTATCTCTCTAATATCCTGGGACCAACACAGCTACAACGACAGGGCAATCATACAATATGGGCACTCCACATTCTTAACAGCTAAACAGGATGGTAAGTTCTTGGATGTGGGTTAGCAACAAAATTTCCTAGGAGGATGCAGAAGTAGTTTGGGGGAAAGTCTGACAGGCTGTTTTGCTTGGCAATAACATTCAAACATCACAATGAGCAATGCTGGATCGGAAAAAAAGATGGCTTTCAACCTGTGTTTGAACACATTGCTTTGTTCATTTTGTGTGGGTTCCTATCAATGGCACCGCTTACACACAGGACCTCAGACACCCACCCACCCATATGCAGCAGGAGGTGGAAAGTTCCCCTGCAACCAAAACTTTTCATTTCCTCTGGATATTTAGTGTCCAACTCTGTCAAAGTTGGACTGAAAATGCCTCCAGCTTTGTTGTTTGATGGTTGCATACATATTTACATATATATATATGAAAGCAGATTTAAGACTCCTGTAGTCTGGAGACATCTTCTTCCCATGTTCTCTGCTTAAAGGTTTTTCTCTATCACGTATAGATTCATCTCAGAAATTACATTATAAATATTGATTCAGTCTATTGATTACCTTTTATATGTGTGATGGCTCACTGCCAAAATAAAGCCATCAGCAGGAAGTAGTTTGGGGGAATGAACACAGTATTCCAATTTGCAGAAATATTGCCAACTGGTTTTAACGTGCCGCTACTTTCCAAGGGAAACAACCTCCACACTGCGTTCAGACTACGAGCCCTCGGGGACCTATTGCCAAGCAGATAATACAGAGAATAACTTACTGTTAATTAATATTGACTCTTGAGGGGGACTGCGGTGTTTTTGTACAGAGGAATTCAAAGCCATGGGTCATGTGGTTTAAAACAGGAGCCTTGACAGGAACAGATGCTTACAAAAGCATCATCTTTCTTTAAAAAAAAAACACCAAACTTTACCTATAGAAGGGCTTTTTAGGTGGTGTATTGATTTTGGTGATCTCCAACCTAGACTTTAAAAACAATGCTAAGCACTAATGCTATAAAAGAATTCAAAGGGCATCTAATATTTGTTGAATAAATTATTTACCAGATATTTTCCCCTGGTATACAAACAACTCTACTTAGTACTTGTACTTTTTGTCTTCAAAGCACTTCACGATCTCATAACTAAGACCTCTATCTTTCAAACACTTAGGCATGTGCATCAAGGGACTACTCATATGAGTAAAGTTAAGTAGGTGCAGGATTGGGGCCCAATATGGTCTCTCCTCAGAACATACATAAAGGTCAACTCCTTGCACTTCCCTGAGGCTTACAGCAAGCTTCTTTGAGGTAGGTAAGTATTATCTCCATTCAACAAACAGAGAAATTGAAATGGAAGATATGGCCAAAACTTTCAAATTTAGATTCCCTAAATATGGTTTGAAATCTATTTATTTAGGTTCCTAACTATGGCACCCACAAGTCTGAAAATTTGTCTGTAAGGGCCTGGCCTATTAGAGTGCTGAGTGCCCTCAACTCTCATGGATGGTCACTGAAGCAGAACAAATAATTTGTGGAACTGAACCATGGGTGTGGAGGATGCTCAGAGTTGACCCCAAAGGCCTTAATTCAGCAAGGTGCGTAAGCACTTATACAACTGTAAGTATATGATCAGTCCCCTTTGAGCTTAGTGGGCCTTTTCTTGAGCTTAAAGATAGGCCCATGCTTAAGTGCCCCACTGATTTGGTCCTCAAGCAAATAGGCCAACGCCACCCAACATGGAGCTAGGATTACATGGAGCTAGGATTACAGCTCTAGAATCTATGGATGCCAGTGCTGTGTTCAAGAATGATACCACTCTATTGGCAGCTGCTCGTTGGATAGGACAACGAGGCTAACAGACCTACTCTTGTGAAAATGCCATGTGATTTTTTTCCCCAATGACCACAATTGTCAGGACTTTGGTTTTATGTATTATCTGCAAGTTGGCACCAAACAAGTGACCCTGGACACTGTACAAAGGTATTGATTCAGTATTACCTCAGAGAGAAGAGCAGCACCTCCACTACCTTATTGTTCCTGTGGTCCCCATCACTACAACATCGAAGGCAGTGGCCCCAAACTGTGTGGCATGCCCCCTTAGGGGGCACAGAGGAAGGTTCGGGGTGGGGTCCGGGACAGCCCCCATGGGTGACGGTCAGGGAGCACCACGCCTCCAGTCCTGGTCCACCCACAGCCCAGCTTCACTCTCAACCCCATTCATCCCCCAATATTGATCTGTCTCCAGGCCCAGCTCTGCCTCCAGGCCAGATCTGCCCAGTCCACCCCCAATCCTGCGCCACCTCTAGCCCCAGCTCCTCCCACATCCCCAGGTTTTCCCCCAGCTCTACCTTCAAACCTAGCTCCACTGCTGAGGAAGCCTTGGCTGTGCCTTGGAGAGGGGGATGGACAGATTCCATTAGTGGTAAGGAAGGCACAACTGGAAATGTTTGCACACCACTAATCTAAGGGTATGTCTACACTGCACACTAAGCCTGGCTCTCACTCAGGTTTGAGCCCAACCATCTCTTCCATCCACACACAAATCAGTCTGACTGGGGGCAGCATGCACTCAGGACTCTGGTCCTAGGGCCTTGCTAGGGGAGGTGGGTCAGAGCCCAAGTCCTGCTTGGATTCAGATCCAAGCCCTGTCATTTTGCAGTGTGGGCATGAGTCAGAAGGTTTGTGTAGTGGAGTATGGACATGCTAGCACATCTCTGAGACCTGAGTCCAGCAACCGTAAACCCAGTTGACAGCGCAGTGTGCAATGGAAGTGTGGGCTTGGACTCACCACAGAACTCAGTTTCCAATGTAGTGTAGACATACTCTAAGTGCCTCACAATTGTGAAATGTATTTATCCTCCCAACACCTTTGTCAGGTAGGGCAGTGATATAATCCCCAATTTACAGATGGGGAGCTGAGGCATAGAGAGATTAAGTAACCTGCCTAAAGTCTCGTAGGAAGCCTATGGCAGCACAAGATTTAACTGGGTCTCCCAAATCAAAGGCAAGCACTCAAGCTACTGGACCATCCTTATCAATTACATTACTTTACCGCTTTGACCTTGCTTATTAAATCTTTTCCATGTGAATACAAAAAATACAGCCGCTTCAATAGCTTGAATGGTAAAAGCGAACAGTAGAACAGGCTGTACTAATTAGCCATTAAACCACAAGACTAAGAAAGAGAAGACAAACACAATTGGCCACATTGTCAGCTGGTGCCTCTCCATTGTGGCCCAACTGTGCTATGAAGAAGCACAGTCGATTTTCTGGAACAAAGAACCTGGCTTGTTAGAGAATGAAGGTCACAATTCCTTTAAACAGTGACTTGCAAAGCTTCCCAAACTTGCAAGCTTCTTGAATTATATATCTGCCTTTCCCACTTTGCCCTTAAAAAGCTGAGTCTGGGCAAAGGTTGCAACAAGGAGAATGACGTTACCAGAGGAGCAGTGTTATTTTCTTTCTTCACAGAGCTCCCCACAAAAGAAGCATTAGTGACTGGCCAGCTGGCAGACATAAAAGTGGACAAATATGCTCCAAACAATCCCAGTTCTTTGTGTGCCTTTTATGATGCATCTGCAGCACATGCTTCCCCTTTTTTGCCTTAGGTAAGCTAGGAGGAGAACCATCAGAAAGAAACAAAGCCTTGGAAACATATTTTCTACTGCTTCTTGTTCTCTTTTTATTCATACTCTTCTTTTCATCCCCATTATCCTCCAATTAGTTGACCCTGCTCAATTCCGATGACACAACATCAGACACAAATGATTTCAGGAGTGTTAGATCTGCTACTTAGACTGAAGAGTTATTGAATTCTTTGTTCACAGGTGAGGTGTTGGCTATCACTAGGTACCTGCTAGGAGCAACTATTCTGACAACTCTCTTGAGTGGATTTATGCAGCAACACTTGTTGATCTGCAAACAGAGAACTTGAGCAATTTTTATCAAATCGAGTGTGTCCTTTATAATTTGTTTCCTTCCATTGAGGACTTCCTTACACTGAAGACTGTTTGCTTTAGGGTGAAATTCACTCCTATGCAGAGTGCTCACACAGGACATGTACCATTTAAGTCATCAACATATGGTTTACATGAGACTTGTGTGGTGCATATTTCTTCTGCAGACTATCTACTTAAGGGTGAGTTTCAGCCTTTAGCAATTAAGCACCAATTATCCTGTTCTAGAGCCCTGCAACCCAACCCAAACCCAACAGGACTTGACTATAAGTGTCTGCTTTGTGTTGGGTCAGACTTGAAAACTCCGTACTCTCTTGGGTTTGGGTCAGGTCACTTCTGATGACCTCCTGCCAGTGTGGTCAATGTAGTATCAACCATTTGGCTCACTCCGGCTGGTCGCCACCACCTTGTCGCACTGTGTGAGCTGGGGAATGAGTGGGCTGCATCAGATATGGGGGAAGAGTCAAGTTTGGATCAAGACTCAAACTTCTTGTGCTCATCATAAGAACTGTAACGTCTCTTACAGATTTGCACATATCTCCTTCACTTATGTTAGCCATAATTCATTTCTGCTCCTCAAAGCTGAAATGGCTGACTGATCCAACAGGCAGCTAACGTGCTTCAGACCTTTCATTTTACACACACGGGGCGGATCTGTGAGAGATGGCTGGAAGGTGCAGCCTCCACTTTGCCAAGAACTTTAGGTCACTTTTTAATTAAAAAAAAATAGCTCCACCAATATTCTCTGATTTCCCAGGGGAATATGGCATCATGTGGCAACCAGAAAATAAACAAACCCCTTGATAGAGAAGTAACCGCTCCTTCTCTCACTAACTGATTAATGGCATCGACATGGGACAAGCAGTCAGATGTCTGCTGCTCTTCAACCTATGCACAGGAAAATCCACGTGTGAAGTGGTATTTAGCACCGGGATTGGGAAGATTCAGGAGACCTGGCTTCTCTTCATACCTCTGCCACTGACTCTGTGTTACTCTGGTAAAATCATTTAGGGCTAGGTTGTCACAGTCTGTATTCAGCTGTGCAATTGGGCCTGGTCTATGCCCTAGTTATACCAGTGCAGCAGTTTTAGACTGGTATAATGGTGTTATCCATGGGTGTTAGAGAGACAAGGTGGGTGAGATAATATCTTTTATTGGACCAACATCTGTCAAGCTTACACAGAGCTCTCCTTTAGGTATAGCTTATTCCCCTTCCCATAAGGAAACAACCATACCAGTATAAATAGGGTGAGCAGCTAGCGAGTGTGAAAAATCGGGACAGGGGATGGAGGTAATAGGTGCCTATATAAGACAAAGCCCTGAATATTGGGGCTGTCCCTATAAAATAGGGACATCTGGTCACCCTAAATATAAAGCACCTTGACATTGTTAGAACTGCACTCCCATTGGGTGTGGGGGGAGGTGTACCGCTTTAATTATACCAGTCTAGTTAAGTCCGCGCAGCTCTCTAAAGTAGGCAAGGCCTAAGCTGCCTTCTTTGGCTCTGCTCCCATTGTGCCTCTGCTGGCAGTGATGGGAGCAGGAACTACTTGCCTGGTACCTCTCCTGTGAGCAAATGGAGGAGTACAGATGGGAGAGCCCCTGGCTCTGATGTCCACTGCCCCGTGCCCGCCAGAGTAGGTACAACCCTTGCTTACACTGGTGAGGACACACCCAGGGTCCCAGTGGATGGGATGGATTCACTGTGGTGAGGCCATGCTCTTTGCTGTCACTGCAAGGCTCCAAGCCACTCCCCACAAGTGGAGCCTTCTTCATGCACCCTGTATATTCAATGTGGCCATTCAGGGTCCATGCAGACTCCACATTTCAAAAAGCAAAGGTAAGCTATCCCTGTGATGCTGGCAGACCCGGTGACTGCTCATGCCAAGCTCCCCAGGCCTCAGTGGAACCCTGACAAATACATAGCTGGGATCAGTCTGGCTCACCTGTGTGCTGTTAAAATGGGTATTAGGATTATAGGAATGTGTTTAGACCTTATGCAATGCTTGTGTGTTGCTGTGTGCATTAATCTCACTTACAACAGCTGTATCCCAGATTGTAAGATAATAACGGAGCATCTGTATTGTAAACTGTGCAAATCAACAGACAGGAGAGAGAGACTCACTCCTGGGAGATGCTGGTCTTCAACAAGGTGTTATGTCCTGCCCAACAGAGAAGACTCCTCAACACTGGATCTCTTGTGGAACATTAAAGGGGACAAAAGATTTTGTTGATTACTCTCTCCGCCCCCCGTGAAGAGGAGTCATGCAAGTGAATTCCCCCCATCAGCTGAGTTTGAAGCTCAGAGGGAAAGGGCGGAAGGGAACACAAACCCCTAACAAGCAGAAACTCTTTCTCTCTGCTGTTTGGTCTTCGAGGGGCAAGGTTTTCAAGACATACACAAGAGAACCCCAGGGCTTACCCTGGGTTAGCTCTATAGCAAAACCTCTTGAGCAAAACTCTTGAGCAATAGTCAACATGGTTTCTGTAAAGGGAAATCGTGTCTTACTAATCTATTAGAGTTCTTTGAAGGGGTCAACAAACATGTGGACAAGGGGGATCCGGTGGACATAGTGTACTTAGATTTCCAGAAAGCCTTTGACAAGGTCCCTCACCAAAGGCTCTTATGTAAATTAAGCTGTCATGGGATAAAAGGAAAGGTCCTTTCATGGATTGAGAACTGGTTAAAGGACAGGGAACAAAGGGTAGGAATTAATGGTAAATTCTCAGAATGGAGAGGGGTAACTAGTGGTGTTCCCCAAGGGTCAGTCCTAGGACCAATCCTATTCAATTTATTCATAAATGATCTGGAGAAAGGGGTAAACAGTGAGGTGGCAAAGTTTGCAGATGATACTAAACTACTCAAGATAGTTAAGACCAAAGCAGATTGTGAAGAACTTCAAAAAGATCTCACAAAACTAAGTGAGTGGGCAACAAAATGGCAAATGAAATTTAATGTGGATAAATGTAAAGTAATGCACATTGGAAAAAATAACCCCAACTATACATACAACATGATGGGGGCTAATTTAGCTACAACGAGTCAGGAAAAAGATCTTGGAGTTATCGTGGATAGTTCTCTAAAGATGTCCACGCAGTGTGCAGAGGCGGTCAAAAAAGCAAACAGGATGTTAGGAATCATTAAAAAGGGGATAGAGAATAAGACTGAGAATATATTATTGCCCTTATATAAATCCATGGTACGCCCACATCTCGAATACTGTGTACAGATGTGGTCTCCTCACCTCAAAAAAGATATTCTAGCACTAGAAAAGGTTCAGAAAAGAGCAACTAAAATGATTAGGGGTTTAGAGAGGGTCCCATATGAGGAAAGATTAAAGAGGCTAGGACTCTTCAGTTTGGAAAAGAGAAGACTAAGGGGGGACATGATAGAGGTATATAAAATCATGAGTGATGTTGAGAAAGTGGATAAGGAAAAGTTATTTACTTATTCCCATAATACAAGAACTAGGGGTCAACAAATGAAATTAATAGGCAGCAGGTTTAAAACAAATAAAAGGAAGTTCTTCTTCACGCAGCGCACAGTCAACTTGTGGAACTCCTTACCTGAGGAGGTTGTGAAGGCTAGGACTATAACAATGTTTAAAAGGGGACTGGATAAATTCATGATGGCTAAGTCCATAAATGGCTATTAGCCAGGATGGGTAAGAATGGTGTCCCTAGCCTCTGTTCGTCAGAGGATGGAGATGGATGGCAGGAGAGAGATCACTTGATCATTGCCTGTTAGGTTCACTCCCTCAGGGGCACCTGGCATTGGCCACTGTCGGTAGACAGATACCGGGCTAGATGGACCTTTGGTCTGACCCGGTACGGCCTTTCTTATGTTCTTATGTTCTTATAGGGCACATACAGTTTGCTTATTATAGAAGCTTCTATTACCTTTTGAAACTTAAGATTGTAACTCATTTGTGTGTGTATGTTCACCTGCTTTAACCTTGCAAATATCTCTTATTTCCTTTTCCGATCTGAGGAACTTTAGATGGTTTATAATAGGATTGGCTACAAGTGTTGTCTTTGGTGTGAGATTTATATTGCAACTGATCTGGGGTAAGTGACTGGGTTTTGGGACTCAGAGTATCCTGACTATTACTGATTCCTGATGTAAAGGACCATTTATCAAAAACGAACACTGACCTGGCTGGCAAGACAGATCCGAATATCCAAAGGGACTGTCTGTGATTCCATGTCGCTCTTGAGCCACTGCAGGACAGCATGACAATCCCCATTACATACCATGCAATTTATGCTTGTATTAAATGTTTATGTTGGTGTTTTGTTTTGCCCCTCAGTTTTGTACAGAAAAAAGCTAAAGTGAACACAAAATAAAATAGTTCTTTAGAGCCTGGAAGCATTAGTGCCCATGTGACTTTTCCCTTGGTGTGCTGGAAAGCTGATATTCACGGACTGACCTCTCCAACATGCTGCTAGTGTCATATTGATTATCTGTATGCTGAGACCCTGTGGAGCTGTGTGTCTTTTTGTGTTTCTGGTCCAATGGAAGCATATTTCAGAAGCTGCCCAGCACTACCAGGGAGTGTGCTGATGGTGGGGAGAGGAAACAGCTAAGTAAGGAACTTCCCTGCCATTAACCTCCTCCTCACTGCACATCCCCTTCCCCGGGTAGGAGCAGGGGCAGTAACTCTATGGGAAGACCCTGCCGCAGGAAGTGACCTGACACTTTTGGGAGGCAGTGACGGCCTGGCAAGCCAGCAGCTGGACGCTCTCGAGGCCGGGAGAAAAACCCAGGAACTGTGCACAGATCTGGCTGCAGCAGGATCTGCAGGTGGAACAGGATGTGACGGCTGCGGGGAGCGTGGGACTTGTGGGGGAGCAGCAGAGACTGGGTAGAGAGCAAGTGCAGAGATGCCTCAATGAGACACACACCACTAACTGAACCTGGCCTGGAAACTTGCACACTTCTATTTGCTGTGAGTAGAGACTGGACTGGAGAGAGCACCTCAGGAGCTAGGCATGGCAAACCCTGACCCTCTACACTGCCCCCCAGGAGCCCAAATAAGGCCCAGTATTGATTTTGAGTGTCTTTCCTACAAGCCCTAGTAAGTCCACTAGCACGAAGAGGGCCCAGCAGCTGAGGCACCTTTAGTGCTTGTCTTTGGGAGACAGCACATCTTGCATTCTGTCAGTCCCTGATAGATATTGTAGAATGACAATAATTACAGGGACAATACTGCAGGGGGTTCTGGGAAGTGGGACTGTTTATCACTGGTTACTTGTGCCCACACTATAAATCTGTAGGGCCAAGCGGTGCCCTGTGAGGGAGCAAGCCAGGTGGCTTTTAGCTCATCTAGTAGAGGCTCATACACTAAGCTACAGTGGTCCCAGATTTGATCCTGTCCGCAGATGACTGGGGTCTGACAGTGTTACAATGGTGCAATGTGCTTTGAAAATCACCACATATTCACAGGTGGGGACGGCACATTGGAGCCCCCAACAGGCACAGAGCTGGTGTAGCTAGCTCCAAACTGCACTTCATGCTCCACAGCCGCTGGCACAGGAAACACGTGGGATTCGGTGCGTCATAGCAATAATGTTCTCTGGCAACAACCCTTTGGGGGGCATAGCCAGTACTTTAGCTAAGCCTTGGAGCGTCTCTAAAGAAGAACCAGGGAGCCATAACTGTCTCCTCCACAGAGGAAACTGGGCCCAGCAGGGGAACTAGGCTGATCCTCTCGCTACAAGTTGACAGTCATTATTGATTCATTCTTTTTTCTTTAGCTAGCAGTGTGCACAAAACCCACATGCTTTATTGTATGAGTATCAGGGCCCTCTGGTGGCTAAGGTAAGATCTCTAACGTCTCATGGTTGTGGAGCTGAGTGAATAAAGGGCTTGTCTATATGGGGGCATCCAGTAAAATTTATCCAAATTAACTAAAGGTGTGAATTTGGAGTGGATTAGTTAAACCACATTAAATCCCAATGTGGGCTTTGCAAGTGAATTAAGCAAAACCAAATGAAGGCCATTTAAATTCTGAATGAGAGCGTTCATACAGCTAATCTACATCTTTACTTCGTTTGGATTAACTTTCCTGGATGTCCCTGAGTAGACAAGCCCAAAATGTCTGCTTCACATCACAGTTACTGGATTTCAAACCCGATTAAAGCTTTAGTTTTATTTACATTTCTAGTAACTTTCCCCCACTGATACGGTTATGACTTCATTTATATTGTTTTCTTAAAGCAAGAAACAAAAACGGATCCATTGAATGTCACATGAAAAACCCAACAACATACAAAACCAACAGTTCATCGGCTGACGTCAGGGGCCTCTGGTTTTGAGCCTTGGCAATAAAGTACACTAGCTACCTTTCTCAGGCTTGATCCTGCACAACGGAGGTACAGGGTGTTGCTTGTGAAAGTGCAAAGTAAAACCAATGAGCTGCAGCACAGGGAAATCCCCCGTTCATGCATTCAGGAGAGTGCTGATACCCAGGCACCAGACAGAACATGAGACAAAGAGAAAAATGTATAGCTAAGCACCTCCTTTGCCCAGGACTGTGCTTAATCCTAGCTCCTCAGACTGACTCATCCTCCAGTCACCCCCCACCATTTTCCCTTGCCACTCTGGACACAGAGGACCGAGTACACACAAGGTGTGAAACTGTACTTCTGCTCATTAGGGAGGATGTGGCCTGAAGCTGAAAAGAAAGCCCACTAATGGCAATGGCAGTCTTTCCCTTTAATTGAATGGAATGTGGATCAGACCCTTAGGCAGCCGGCCGGTCATTGTGCAAAAACTTGCAGGTTTCAGGCACAAAGTGTTGTCCGTACTGCTGGCACATCCACATGCAAAAATGTCCCCGCTGGTTCACAGATGTTCCAAGACTTGTTCTGATTAGATTTGTTTTCAGCAGGTCTAAGAACCAGTTCAGTCTGACCCATTTCACCCTGAACTGGTTTTGTGTCTGTATGAACAGCAGTAATACGGTTCAGAGTGAAGTGATCCGGATAGTTCTCCTATTGCAGAATTTCCCAGAATACAATGCTTCGAGGAATTAGGTATTGGGTATATATGGGTACTGCGACTGAAACAGTGTAGAGTGGCCGTAGTGTGGATGTGGGGTAAACCTGCAATGGTTGTCAAGATGAACTGGTACTGAACTGTTTGTGCTTAAACTGATTCTGTTCAGCAGTTCAATCACTGGGTGTTCTGCCAATTTTTTGGAATTCACCCAGGACAAGGTGACTGTAATGACTCCGATGCACACTAGCAGTGACACCTAGTCTTCCCAAGGTTCTCATGGGCCTGTTACCCTGCATTACATTTGATTAACAAAACTCAGATGTTCATTGCCACCATGTCCCAAACCGGACATTTCATTCAGCCAGGGCTTCCCACCATGTATAAAAGGAAGACAATGCTTTTCAGGAATTGCCTCATAAATTATAAGCTACACACATTACTTTGGACTATGAATCACTGAATAATTTAACCAGAGGATAATGATGTATGCCTCTATAAAAAGTGTTTGGTATAATTATAATTTTATTTACAGGTCACTTATCTCATGTTCACTGAAGCTTATATTTTTTTTATTTTAAGTTGTTGCTGACTTTTCCTACTACATCAATTGTGAACTTTCCTGTCTGCAATCACTGCTGCAAAGTTCATGTGAAAACTCTAGTTCTGCTCTTGCTTGAGCTCTCTATGGCATAATAATGACTAGGGATGAATACGGCCGCGCAGCAGATCTAAAAGCTCAATAGTTCTGTGTTGCGCTTTCTCTACCCAGGCAGAGCTCTCCGCGGAACCAGTGGAAAAGCTGCACGTGGAGGAACAGTACAACAGCCTCTTTCTTCCCCAGACATGAACAGGGACTCGATGCATAAAGGGATTTAGGCACCTAACTGCTTAATTAGGTGTCTAAATCTCAGAAATAGGCCCCACTGGGAGTCACAAAGTCCCTGCCTCTGAACCTGTAAGTGCCTAAACTCATTTGATCCCTACATTTTTGCAGTAAAAGTTCCCTAGATGCCTATGCTCCTGCTTCTGAGCATGCACAAAGCAGCCTCAGGCCAGGTGTCAGGATACCTAACCTCACTTGAATGCATGAGCCAGAAAAAGATAAGCGTTCCTCTGCCTAAATTACCCCTGGGGCCTGCTCTGGTAAGCGGGCTCTGGTCTGTTGAAGCTGTTCTACTGTGAATAAATAACCAAGGAATAATTAGGCTAGAAAGAGAGAGTGCACAGGCATAAGAATGAGTCTGTAGCCTGGTGGTTCAAGCCCTCACCTGGGTGTTGGAAGACCCAGGATCCCGCTGCAGTGCCTTTTTTAAAGTATTTATTCACAGTGGAACAACTTCAAGAGGGGAAACAGAGCGCACCCCCAATAGCCTAGGTTCTAGTGGTTAGGGTTTGTACCTCAGAGGTGGTAGATCCCAGTTCAGCTCCCTTCTCCCGCCTCAGGCAGAGGGGGCACTTGGAACCAGGGGTCTCTCACATCCCAGATGAGTAACCTAGCCACTGGGCTCAAAAACAACGTAGGGAGGTCCTCTTTTCCTGGCTTCTTGCAAAAATGGCCTAGGCACCTAACCTCAAGAGAGGGTTTGTAGCTGAGAATCCCAAGCAGAGAGAGGCGGGGCTTAGGACACGCCCCTCTCCCTAGTATCTTCCATGGCCTAGTCAGGGCCGCCCGGGGGGGGGGCAAGAGGGGCAATTTGCCCCAGGCCCAAGCCCCACAGGGGCCCCCACCATAGTTTTTCGGGGCCCCTGGAGCGGGGTCCTTCACTCGCTCCGGGGGGCCCGGAAAACTCTTGCGGGGCCGGGCGCAGGAGCTTCTTCCGCTCCCGGTCTTCGCCGGCGGGGGGCCTTCCGCTCCGGGGCGGAAGGGCCCCCCGCTCCGGGGCGGAAGAACCCCCCGCTGGCGAATTACCGCCGAAGACGGAGCGGGACCCGCCGCCGAAGTTCAGCTCAGTCTTTGGCGGTAATTCGGCAGCGGGGGGCACTTCCGTTCCGGGACCCGCCGCCGAAGTGCCCTGAAGACCCGCGGTGGGGGTCCCCCCACCACAGAATTACCGCCAAAGACCGGGCTGCACTTCGGCGGCGGGTCCCGCTTTGGCGGTAATTCGTCGGCGGGGGGGTCCCCGCCGCGGGTCTTCGGGGCACTTCGGCGGCGGGTCCCAGAACGGAAGGGCCCCCCGCCACCGAAGACCCCGGGCCCCCGGAATCCTCTGGGCTGCCCTGGGCCTAGTTTAGTCTGACAGCCACCTAGCAATCTGGCTTTCGTGAATCCAGTTCTAAGGTGCCTGTCTCTCTCTCTACCTCCCCCGCCTTCATTGTAGAGAGGGAGCCGGGGTGCTGAATTCAGTCTCTGTGAATCTCAGTGATTTTCTAGGTGGCTAAAAAGGGTAGGCATGGTGATGCTCAGCTTCGCCATGCCTAAATTCCTCTGTGAACCTAGCCCCAGGAGCCCATTGCATCAGGCGCTGTGCAAACACAGAACAAAAAGACAGTCCCTGTCCCAGAGAGCCTACAGTCTCAGTATGAGAAAAGAGACAACCAGTGGATACAGACAGGGCAGTACAAGGAATCTAGTATCAGAGGGGTAGCCGTGTTAGTCTGGATCTGTAAAAGCAGCAAAGAGTCTTGTGGCACCTTATAGACTAACAGACGTTTGGGAGCATGAGCTTTCGTGGGTGAATACCCACTTCATCGGATGCATGTAGTGGAAATTTCCAGGGGCAGGTATATATATGAGCAAGCAAGAAGCAGGCTGGAGATAATGAGGTTAGTTCAATTAAGGAGGATGAGGCCCTCTTCTAGCAGCTGAGATGTGAAAACCAAGAGAGGAGAAACTGGGCCAAATTTGTTGAATAGTTCTGGCAAAATAAAAATGGGGAAAATAATTTCAAAAATGTCAAAATGGTTCATTTTCCCATTTTGCAAATGAATAATTTTGGACACGTCATTTTCCACTGTCAGTTCACAAGAACATTTGAAACATTTTGCTCCACATTCCCCTCTGCCCAGTTTTTCTCAAAGGAGTTGCTGTGGTTGCCACTGCACAGAGGGCTGAAATCTCCATGAGGTACGGCAGCAAGGAGAATTGACTGAGAGCATGATTCCAAGCCCATTGGGGTCAATGCAGACTCCCATTTCCTTCATTGTGTTTTGGGTCAGACACCACACAAACAACCCATTAAGTTAATAATTTCTTGCAACGGGCATATGTCAAGGGATGAGTTTCGCCCCCATGCCCCCTAGTGGCCCTGCCGGTGCGCTCCATGCTTCCCCATGGGTTCTTTCGCTCAATCATCAGATGTTGTTGGGTCTGCTTTATTCACAATTCAAAACATATACTTGCTTTGGGTCTATTCACTGATTCTACAGAGGGGAACTCACTTGTTTTAGCCACTCAAGTTAACACCCATACTGGCTCCACATGAAAGTCCTGGTCAGTTTCCTCCCCCTGTTCAGGAGGCCCCAGTCCTGCTCCCCCAAAGCCAGGGCCGCCTAGAGTATTCCGGGGGCCCGGGGTTTTCGGCGGTGGGGGGCCCTTCCGTTCCGGGACCCGCCGCCGAAGTGCCCCGAAGACCCGCGTCGGGGGGCCCCCCCGCCACCGAATTACCGCGGAAGCCGGACCCGCCGCTGAAGTGCAGCCCGATCTTCGGCGGTAATTCGGCAGAGGGGGGCCCCTGCCGCGGGTCTTCGTGGCACTTCGGCGGCGGGTCCCGGAACGGAAGGGCCCCTGCCGCCAAAGACCGGGCTGCAGTTCGGTGGCGGGTCCCACTTCCGCCGTAATTCGCCAGCGGGGGGTCCTTCCGCCCCGGAGCGGAAGGACCCCCCGCCGGCGAAGACCAGGAGCGAAGAAGCTCCTGCGCCCGGCCCCGCAAGAGTTTTCCGGCGCCCCCGGAGGGAGTGAAGGACCCCACTCCAGGGGCCCTGAAAAACTCTGGTGGGGGCACCTGTGGGGCTCGGGGCCTGGGGCAAATTGCCCCTCTTGCCCCCCCCGGGCGGCCCTGCCCAAAGCTGGGTTATACTTCACACAATCCCTCTGTCCCTCTCCTTAAGTCAGGAGCCTTCCCTCCCCCACCCAGCCCTCCTCCTGGGAGATGGAGTTGTACTTTACACCAGCCTCAGGCAGCTTCTCCTCCTGCTGGCCCTTGTCCCAAACAGTTCTCCCACCCTCAGGCTGGGAAGGGTCAGCAGGCAGACCTTCCCTTGCTCCTGTCTTCACCTTGCTAACTCAGGGCCCTGCTGGAAATTCTGACTTTCCGCAGACATCTACACTGCTATGAGGGAGGAGGCAGCATTTATGTGGATCCCCTTCTCCCACCTCATTCCCAAATGGTTGGCGTGAGAGGGCGGAGGGAGGAAGAAAGAGGAAAGCCTTGCCCCACCTTCTCTGCAAGATTCCTGGCCCCGGGTCCTTAAAGATACAGCAACAGGATTTCTTCCCAAGCCTTGTTCGTTCCCAGAACCACTTCCTCTCTCCTCAACCCCCTAAGGTCCTTATAACCAACATTTCAAATCTTTAAAGGGCCATCCCACGTGGTAGGGTGGGCTGACCAATAGGTACTACTGCCTTGAAGGGGCAGACTACCCCATCTCAGGACACCATTTGAAAACTTATTTATCTGAGTAGATTCAATGTGTTCAGTGTCCTCTGTTCAGTTCGTGGAAGTGCGGTTCTCCTGTCTGTGAATACTTTCATTGGTGTCTATATGAATGTACCGAAGAAGCAGTGTGATCTAGTGGCTAGGACACCAAAATGAGTCAGGAAGCCTTGCTCAGCCATCACCCTGCTGAGGGACCTTGGGTCAATCACTCCATCTTTGTCCCTCAGTTCCCCTGCCTATCTCTTCTGGTCTATTTACATTGTAAACTCCTTGGGGCAGAGACTGTCTCTAACTATGTGCTTGTACCTTGCCTAGCAGAATAGGGCTTGATCTGTTTTGGAACCTCAAGGTGCTTCTGTATTACAAATAAATAATAGTCATAATGCACTTGATTATATAGGTTGTACATGTATTTAAAGGCTAAAATACACATGTGAAGACACGTCAAATTTGCCACTTTAGTGGCACACTGTGTTTGTGCAATATCTTAGAATGTGAAAAAACATGATTCTGTTGGTTCTACCTGAAGGCATCTTGCATTACCTTAGTTGAAATCACTTCATCTCAATAAGGTCTTATAAAATATCCTCCTATGAATAGAAGATGCAGGGGGGAAAAGAGACAAAACTTTCGGTAAACATGATTAACACTCATTATTATGGGGCTGGAGGGGAGAAAAGATTCTCATTTAGTCTCAAGAGGTGAATGCACCCTGGATGTGAAGACCCTCATGTGCCATAGATAAGAAACAGTAAAATAACTCTATTTCTATAAACTTTCAGACATTTCATCTTCCAAATTCTATTTCAGGATTAGTCTTCAAATATCCCCAAGGCATTCTCTTACTTGCAAAATGTTATTTCAATTAGTTGAATATCATTCTTTACAGGATTCAGGTCAATCGAGGGGCAAAACTAAATCCAAACCAAACAATATGTGTCTGCAATAAATTCATGTTCCTGAATTATTCATACATAATGGCATAGGTGACTCTTCAAGCATTTTGAATTAAGTAGAATTGATTTCTCACTTTTTTATGCCTAGTTGTACAAGCTTTTTTGTACTTTTACTTCTCCTTAACAAATAAAGTATTGATTCAACTCCACTGAACATGTTTTATTTAAACTTTGGCCTTTGTCAGCAACTTAGTCCTTTACCCAGAATTCTCCTCTGACTTTGCATTGTCTCTTGATCTTGAAGGTGAAATGCACCAGATAGGCTTCTTGGTATGATATAACTAATAAAAGTTGCTGCAAGCAGTTACAATACAAGGCACACAGCATGTGTTTTAAAGCCTTTGCTAGGAAACTTTGTGTTTCTTCTCTTGACTAGAACTTCAGACTGTTTAGTGAGAAATTGAATTTTCAAAGTCAAATAAACAGACGTGTAAATTGCAGCTTCCCTCTCCCCCCCCCCCCGTTTTTCCTTGTTTATTTTTATTTAAATCCAAAATAGTGAAGCCATGTTGAAAACATGAAAGCAAAGAACTGCAATAGGTTAAAGGCTGCTCATTTTAAAAAGCAGGAAACAGCCAGAGAAGATTTCATTTCCTACAGATTATTTTAATCATAGAATATCAGGGTTACAAGGGACCTCAAGAGGTCATCTAGTCCAACCCCCCTACAGTTTTTTACCCTAGTTCCCTAAATAGCCCCCCTCAAGGATTGAACTCATAATCCTGGGTTTAACAGGCTAATACTCAAACCACTAAGCTATCCCTCCCCACCAAGGAATGTGACCTGGCTACAGTGAGAGGATAATTCAAACTCAAGATTCATTTGGTTTTCCTGTATAATTCGTGTGTGTGTGTGTGTGTGTGTGTGTGTGTGTGTGTGTGTGTGTGTGTGTGTGTGTGTGTGTGTGTGTGTGTGTGTGTGTGTGTGTGTGTGTGTGTGTGTGTGTGTGTGTGTGTGTGTGTGTGTGTGAGAGAGAGAGAGAGAGAGAGAGAGAGAGAGAGAGAGAGAGAGAGAGAGAGAGACACATGGGATGGAGAGAGTTAATTGTCAAATATATTTCAACAGGACCTTATAGAATCATAGGACTGGAAGGAACCTTGAGAGATGATCTACTGCAGTCTCCTGCACTCATGGCAGGACTGAAAATTATCTAGACCATCCCTGACAGGTGTTTGTCTAACCTGCTCTTAAAAATGTCCAGTGATGGAGATTCCACAGCCTCCCTAGGCAATTTATTCCAGTGCTTAACCATCCTGACAGTTAGGAAGTTTTTCCCAATGTCCAGCCTAAACCACCCTTGCTGCAATATAAGCCCATTGCTTCTTGTCCTATCCTCAGAGGTTAAGGAGAACAATTTATCTCCCTCCTCCTTGTAACAACCTTTTACGTACTTGAAAACTGTTATCATGTCCCCTCTCAGTCTTTCCAGAACTGGACACAATACTCCAGTTGAGGCCTAATCACTGTGGAGTAAAGCAGGAAAGAAATACTTCTTGTGTCTTGCTTACAACACTCCTGCTAACACATCCCAGAATGATGTTTGCTTTTTTTGCAACAGCGTTACAGTGTTCACTCATATTTAGCTTGTGATCCACTATGACCCCCGGATCTCTTTCTGCAGTGCTCCTTCCTAGGCAGTCATTTCCCATTTTGTACATGTGCAACTGATTGTTCCTTCCTAAGGGGAGTACTTTGCATTTGTCCTTTTTGAATTTCATACTATTGACTTCAGACCATTTCTCCAGTTTGTCCAGATCATTTTGAATTTTAATCCTATCCTCCAAAGCACTTGCAATCCCTCCCAGCTTGGTATCATCCGCAAACTTTATAAGTGTACTCTCTATGCCATTACCTAAATAATTGAAAAAGATATTGAACAGAACCAGACCCAGAACTGAACTCAAAGGGTCCCCACTCGATGTGGCCTTCCAGTTTGACTGTGAACCATGGACAACTACTCTCTAGCAAAGGTTTTCAACCAATTATTTACCTACCATATAGTAGTTCCATCTAGGTTGCATTTCCCTATTTTGTTTATGAGAAGATCATGGGACACAGTATCAAAAGCCTTACTAAAGTTAAAATATACCACGTCTACCTCTCCCCCCAATCCACAAGACTTGCTACCCTGTGAAATAAAGTTATTAGTTTGGTTTGACATGATTTGTTCTTGTCAAATCCATGCTAACTGTTACTTATCACATTATTATCTTCCAGGTGTTTGCAAATTGATTGCTTAATTATTTGCTCCTTTCTGTTTTCGGGAACTGAAGTTAAACTGACTGGTCTGTAATTCCCTGGGTTGTCCTTATTTCCCTTTTTATAGATGGGCATTATATTTTCCCTTTTCCAGTCCTCTGGAATCTCTCCCGTCTCCTATAACTTTTCAAAGATAATCACTACTGGGTCAGATATCTCCTCAGTCAGCTCCTTGAGCATTCTAGGGTGTATTATAGGTTACTTGAAGACATCTAACTTGTCTAAGAAATTTTTAACTTGTTCTTTCTCTATTTTAGCCTGTGATCCTACCTCATTTTCACTGGCATTCACTATGTTAGACATCCACTCGCTACTAATCATTTTGATGAAAACCAAAACAAAATATATGTTATTCCTCCAAATTCTGTCTAATCTCATCTGTCACTGCATTTGTTGTGTTCTCATTAATATAATATCTGAGCTCTTTATAAATTCTGCAAGAAACACAGATTTAACTTTCCCCTCTTTCTTGTCCCCAATTTGAAGATTCCAGGATTGACTTCTACAATCATAGGCCAAGTGGCAAGAAACCTCTTTCCAGCACCCAGTATAATGGGGCTTGTTGCTTGCCAACTCCGTTATTCCAGGGGAAGGAAACTGCACTGGACATTCATGACTGAAGAGGGTGAGGCATCCCTTGGGATAGTGGGGTCTGTGAAGGCTTTGCTGCTCAGTAGGAGCCCAACCTAAGATCTATTGAAGTCAACAAGAGCCATTCTACAGGTTTTAATGGGAGTTGGGTGAGGCCCAAGGTGAGCTGCATTTTGAACCAATCCACGCTCCCCCACCCATCCTCAAGTCAGAGCTTTCCATCCTTACATATATGGCATTATGCTCCTATACACTCCCAGACCCTTACCCATGGCTATGCCCAAACAAGAACTCATCAGTGAGCAAATCAATTGTCCCATTAGAGGTGAGAAAAAAGGGACAGCAAATACTGGTTCAGAAACATGGACGGATAGTTCAGTGTGATTAACACCTATTATTTTCCAAATGGTAAACCTAATCACACTGGCTACTGTTTCACTACATTCAGTGCTGGATTGCATTATAGCTAATGCATCTAATTAACTAATGCTCATCTAATTTGCACTGCAGTGTAATTCATCTGTTTTATTAAGCTTGCTCTTGTATTTATGCTCAAAGTCAGAGTGGCTTCTTGTCTCAAATGTATACAATCATTCTGATCAAATGGCATTGGGCATAGCTGTTAATAAACTCCAGATGTAGATTATAAAACCACTAGTGTAGCTAGCTGACAAGTTTATCTTAATGGTAATCAGAGTCTTAAAACAAATGATCACCAAAAACCCACTGGAAATAATTGTGGATTCCATTTACTCTGACCGTTAAAAGTTTTCATTATAGAATTTATTGGAAAATTAGATTTTTAACCCCTACCTAACCTTTTACCCCTCCTCTTAGGACAGGTCTACACTAAAAAGTTAAATCAACCCAGCCATTTTGCTTAGGGGTGTGAAAAATCCACCCCCTTAAGCAACATAGTAAACATTATAAAATCATGTGTGATGTGGAGAAAGTGAATAAGGAAAAGTTATTTACTTGTTCCCGTAATACAAGAACTAGGGGCCACCAAATGAAATTAATGGGCAGCAGGTTTAAAACAAATAAAAAGAAGTTCTTCTTCACACAGTGCACAGCCAACTGGTGGAACTCCTTGCCTGAGGAGGTTGTGAAGGCTAGGACTATAACAGGGTTTAAAAGAGAACTGGATAAATTCATGGAGGTTAAATCTGTTAATGGCCATTAGCCAGGATGGGTAAGGAATGGTGTCCCTAGCCTCTGTTTGTCAGAGGGTGGAGATGGATGACAGGAGAGAGATCACTTGATCATTACCTGTTAGGTTCACTCCTTCTGGTACACCTGGCATTGCCCACTGTCGGTAGACAGGATACTGGGCTAGATGGACCTTTGGTCAGTATGGCCATTCTTATGTTCTTGTAGTTAAGCAACCTAACCCCCAGTCTAGACAGCACTAGGTCAAGAGAAGTATTCTGCTGCGTCACTGTTGTGTTTCAAGTGTAGACTAGTCTTTAGACACAGTCATACATGTAGAGTAAGAAAACTACCCAGCCACAGAACTAAAGATCCGCAGAATAAAGACAAGTATCTTGTTGATACTCCTTTCTAGTGCAGCTAGTATATGTGTCCAGACTTCGCATCCTTCATTCTCCTGAAATTCCATTTCCTATAGCACAAAGTACTGTTGAGTACCGTCTAAATAACCAACAATAAAACCTGACATTGTACTGTATCTGTACGTCCCTTAGTGACGGTCAAAAAAGAGTCATGCTTGTACAACATGCTAATCGTTATCTATTCCCTGGGTGTCTGCCACAGCATCGCTTGGAAGGAACTGATCTTGTTCGGTACTCAGGCTTGTCTTTTTTTTTTTTTTTGTCAATGAAGAAAAATACGAGGGTGCGTTAAGTTCAACGAAGTGGGAATTTATTTTAAATAATAAAATACGGTAGATAAAAAAGGAAACAAAGCAAAACCACAAAGTGTGAGTATTACTAAGCATGAAGAGCAAACGTAATGTTTGTTTAAGCTTTCCCTGTAATGAAGCAGAAAGGGCCCCATCCCAAATCCACTGAATTCAGTGGGAAACTTTCCACTGACTGCAGTGAATTTTGCATAAAGCCCAAAATTTATATTGTCTTTGGTTTGTTTTATATTTTCAAATCTTGATTTCAAAGGTGACAAAAACAAACAAACAGCAGTTCCTCTTCCAGATAATCCTGAGAATTCACTTCAGTTGCATCAGTCTCCCTTTATATCCATTTTCCAATGTTCCAAGGAGCAATTTTTTGTTTGCAAGGATGTCTGCAGGTAGCAAATCATGCAAATATGTTTGCATAAAGATTCGCACCAGAAGTGACTTAATCAAGCCCTCAAAAAACACCCAAAGCTATTGTTCTGTTTATACAAGGTTTAGTCTTCCGGGTATCCATTCTGCAAGGTACTTTGGTAGTTGCCTTAATGAGTGCCTCACACACTCAGACTCCACTGATATATAGCCTTCTCAGAGGCAAAATGCAGCAGCTGTTTTACCGTGCAGAGCAACCCAATGCAACAGTTTAGGAAGAGCATCAGGAAGGAAAGATGACCCAGACGCTAGGGCAGCACCTGAGTGGCATTCAGTGACCAACGCCCCACTCAGACTGTCTGGGAAGCTCAGCCCTTCTGGGCACAGTCCCCAATACCATGCCCAGGGACTCAGCGAACCTGGATTCAACTCTCTCTCACAGGCTCCCTGTGTGATCTTGAGCAAGTCACTTAGGGCCAGGTTTTTAGGCACCTACATACCTTTAAAAATCTGGCCCTTAATCTTTCTGTTCCTGGGTACCCATCTGTCCCAGGAGGATAATAGCACTTCCCTACCTCACAGGGGTGTTGTGAGGATAAATACACTAAATAGTGTTGAAGCGCCCAGATAGCATCAGGGGCCATGCAAGTACCCAAGACAACTGGAATAAGAATACCATTCCCTATCAAAGCTGCAGGAACAATTGCATATTAGCAGGATGTACCCACACAGGAATTTGGCCAGGGCCCCCAATGTGAACACTCCTGCTCTTGCAGAAAATGCCAGGAGACTATAGCAAGCCCATGTCTTCAAATTTCTACACCCCATCGCTGGCACCACGTTTATGCTGACTTGGAACCAGATCCTGCCTGCCCCTTGCATGGCTGTGCCAGAGAACAGGGCTGAAGGAGCCTCCTTCACATGTATGCAGCCTGGGCTGGGCAGAAATGCAGACCCTGGATTTAAGGCAGTGAAGAGATTATTCCCCTTGGGCCGCACAAGCAGAGAGTAGGAGAATGGTGACTCTCCTCCCTATCCCTGTGGCTAGCTGTACTGTCCGCCTATTGGAGGGATTAGCAGCAGTGTTTGCACTCCCTTTGCGTACTAGGAAGTTCCCAGAGGCATTCTATCCCATAGCGTTCCCGTCGGGGTGGTTCAGCCATGCACTGCCCCATTGCACCACAGTGCCTAAATGGCATAACCAACCCTTCTGATGCAGAATGCCAGTAATTCAGCAGCACAACTTCTGCAGCATCTCAGGGAGGAGGCTCCCTATCAAGTAATGACTGGTCTCAACCTTGCTTAACTGATGGGACCACAGCCATAGGGGATATGGTGCCCGGAGACCACAGAGTGCTCTTTAGATAATGCTGTCTGTGTTCAAGTTGGAAAGGTGGTTTTTTATGGGAGGTGGTGGTGGTGGTGTTTTTTAATCACTAGTTCTAGAGCTGTGAATATCTGGGGGGAATCACCAGGGCCCAACTAACTCCATGTTCAGTCCCAAGGGATGTGCTTAAAGAATAGACTTGTTTCTGAAACTGTTTAGCTGCAGACGGGTCGTCTCCAGAAAGAAAAAAAAAGTGCCTTTTCTCTTTACCTAACTCTGTTCACAGTCGACACTGGGCCTCTCGGCAACTAAAACATGTCTCTGTCTCAAATGTTCAATAGCAAAGAATCATTTCTTCTTGTTTTAGTTACAAAAAATGAAGCACTCACAGGAGGTGTGTGGGCAGTTAAATGCCCAGCTCAGTGCGATGCAGCTGGTAAATAATGCCGAGGAGGAGATAGCACAGATAAAAAGGAAAAAAAACCTGATTTTGGTGCTTACTTCCCTCTCTTTCCAGCTATATTCTCTGACAGTTTAATGTTATTGCAGGCATAAGTGAAGTGCAGCTAAAAGCTATCAGGGGTGCACAGAGTAAAGATTTAGTACAAGATATCTAGTGATGGGCGAACCCATAAAGTTAGAGATTAAGTTCCACCGGCTTTACAATACATTCAGCAGAGTTGCACCACTTACCCCAGTGGCAAACTTGACCATCTAGAAGTAGGGTTCCCCCTGAGGGTGGTTTGAAGGTATGTCAAGAAGGGGTTCTTCCCCATACACAACTTCTGAAGCTGTACATGTACAGGACAGTTCATCATGGGTCATCAGTGGTGTTTGAACCCAGGGCATTCTGCACTAAAAGCCCAATCCCAGAGCTCACTGAAATTAACTGAAAGTCTCCTATTGATTTCAACTGGCTTTGGATCAATGCCTTGAAGCACACTCCCATCTAGAGTCTGGAATGGACCCCAAGATTTCTGGATCTCACTTATCTTCTGTGGCAGCAAACATTTGTGAGACCCTCTGGCAAAGTGTCCAATTCCCAGTGAGAGCTGGTCCACACAGAAGATAACAACCTAAGCTACATAGTTAAGCAAACGAACCCCCAGTCTAGAGAGTGGTAGGTCATCAGAAGAATCCTGCTGCACCGCTCAAGTGTAGACTAGCCCTTAGACACAGCCATACATGTAGGTTAAGAAAGCTACCCAGTCACAGAACTAAAGATCAGCCTAATAAAGAAGTCTGTGGCAAAGCAAGGAATCTCCCGATTCCCAGATTAGCACGTGACTAGCTTCTTATGTCTCCTCAGATTTACTAATGCTTTAGCTGAGATACTAATCCTTATTCTTGGTTGTCTGCTGCTCAAAGCTTCTACCATGTTCACCCCAACTAGCTGCATCAGAATTACACAACAGTTTCCCTCTCCTCCTGTACTTGTCAGCTGCTATCAAAATAGTATTCCTCACCTCAGGCAGCTGGCAATTTTACTAATGACTCAATCTCCCATTCTCAGAGCTTTGCAACACGGCAAACTTTAGGCTGTTCTGTAAAACAATTTCAGCAGGTCTTCTCTATTGTGCATGCTCAGTTACAATGTTGGCTTTCCCTGGCCACCAGCATTTACTACTTGCCTCACAGAGGTGCTGTGAAATGTAACAAGGGACATAACTTGAAGTTTCTGGATCAGTTAAAAGGCTATGATTAAAAAATACGTACCAGTGGAGACTTCTAAGGGACTATCTCTGGCAATTAACAGTATAGTAGCCATACAGGGCCTATAACACAAGCTTGGCATTTTTGATTCCATGCAGTAGAAGGCAGGAGTGACACATACACATTAACCATTGCAATAGTTCATTACAACGTCTTACCAGTTATTATTTAACTTGAGTTTAATGGATTGTAAACCTCATAGAAGAACTAGAGCATAAATTCTCAGCCATAAATCCATATAACACATTCTATTGCACAGAACTTTGTAATCAGCCACAGATATGCAGACATTTTTGAAAGGCTACTGTTGACACTGTATCTGTGTAATTACTAGACATATTACATATTCACGGGCCCTCGACCTCTTGAACATACCCATGGATACTTGACTGATGATAGCTACTCCAGAGTTTGCAACACCATTGCATAAAAGTGAAACAAGTAACTTTGCAAAATATCAGTATTTCCAATTTACATTCAGCTTAATACTGCTAAAGGAATGGTAACCAATTCATATTCAGCATCAGTGAAACCACTGCTGATATATTGGTTCTAGTTCTTGTGTCAACACTTCAAAAATGATGGTGAACAATTCAAACGGGGTTAGAAAACAGCTACAAAATTGACTTGAGACCTGGAAAATCTGCCTTACAATGAAAGATTTCAGAAACTCAACCTATTTAGCTTTACTAAAAAGAAAGTTAAGAGGTCACTTAATTACTGTCAATAAGTCCATACATGGGGAGAAATTTTCTGATAATAAAGATATAATAAGATCCAGTGACTGGAAGCTGAAGCTAGACAACTTTATGCTGATAATAAACTTGAATTTAACACTGAAGGAATTAAGCATGGAAACAAATTACCTTGTGATGAAGTGATGGAGAATCCACCACAAGTCTTTAAAACTAGCTTGGATAGCTTTTTAAGAAATATGCCATGACTCACCCACCAGTTGTAGACTTGATACAGGAATTGCTCGGAGTAGCAGACTAGATAATCATAATGTCCCTTCTGACCTTTAAAATCTATTAATCTATAGACTTCCATGATACAGTACTTCTAAGGCTAGCATTTTAAAATTCAGTTCTTGTAACATTCAGCCCTCTTTGAACAACCTTCTCCATATTTACATCTTTTCTTCAGAGCCACACTACTGCCTACCAAATAATATGTGTACACCTATGATAACCTAACCTTTACTGGTTGTTTCATGTGGCAAAGCTCAATTGTGATCTCTCTAACACAATGTTGCCAATGCTTTTGATTTGATCATGTGTCTCATAATTGGGAGTTCCTCTTAAACTTGCAACTTCTAGAGTCATGTGAATTTCTGAGAATCTCAGTTTTTATTTTATAAAAGTAAGTTTCTAGCCTTCATGGTTGTGGATAAAAGCTAGAAAATGTGATCTCAGTGTACCCTCCAGCTCAAAACCCAGCAGTCAAATATAGAGAACCTAAAATGTAGTATTTATTTCTTTTCAGTCACACAATTTTTAAAGCCAATCTCAAGATTTCTGGAGGCCTGACTCATGATTATTCCTTGTTTGGGGTTGGCTGTACCGTGATTAACATGTTGAACTCTGTCACAGGTTGAGCTGGGCCTATGATGAAGGTGTTGAGCTGCAGTTTTGACCTGTTTCCTTGTTAACTACCTGTTCAAAGGAATTCTGGGACTTGCAGTCCCAGGGGCTATGTGACAAGGAATGATGGGGAAGAGAGGGCAATGCATAAACTCTGTTTCCTCAGAGCTGGGAGAAACCTGGAGAGCAGGCACCACCTCATCCTGAGGAAGGGATGGCAAATGAGGCCTGAAAGTCGAGCTGACTGGCAAGCCCTGCTGTGAAGTAGCTCTCAGGTGAGGGGAAGAATGAAAACGAATAGTTGAGAAAGGAGAGAACAGCTTCTTCACTGTTCAGGGCTGAAGCGCAGGGTGAAGGCAAAGCACAGTAATCCCTACAGCTCAGCTGTGCCACCTTGCGGTGTGAGGTAATACCCATCTAACCAAGAGGTGAAGAATACCCAGACCTAACGAGGTAACTGACCTGGAAAGGGTGAAGGGCTACTTGTTGACACCTGCACCAAAAGGGTGAAAGGCTGGTTTATGCTGGACTTTGCTTACCCCCTAATGAGGTGTATGCAACCACTCAAGGGAAACTGAGGCACAGAAGAGGTCAATGGGGGCAGGGGCCATACCTAACCTCAGAGAGGTAAGTAACCTGCTTATGTCCCTTCCCCTCATTCTGAGCTCCACAAGGCAGAGATTGTTCCACTTTCTACAGAAAGAGCCTTGAGACAAGGAACAGATCTACCAGTCCTACAGTTTTCGCTTTCTACTGTGAATTTATGGGAGGATGGGAGTGGAGAGAAGGAGAAAGAAAAATAGAGAGAAGGAGAAGAACAAAAGAAAAAAGTAATATTTTGTACTTCAATGCGGCTTCTCCTTTAATGATCTCCCACTTCATTACAGACATTAATTCATTAAACCCCAAACTATTTTGGACTAAAAAAATGTATGATTGGTTGCTCTTCCCCATGTTACTGCTTCCTGCTTCTTGGCAGGGGCATAGACGAGATGACCCTTGTGGTCTCTTCTAACCCTACGGTTCTGTGATTCCTACAGAAGAGCAGCCAATCCGAGCGCCTCCATGTTCTTATGGAAATCTTAGGTCTTTACTGCAGGGAAGCAGTCGTAGTTCCTGCTTTCCCTGCTTCACACTGATGGGCATGGACCACTCTGCAAAGAGCCACTGGGGAGCAGCTCCTGCTAGGAGCTCCATGCACAGCTTCCCTCCTACCCAGGCCTGGGTGAAGATGCCCCATCTCCGCCCTGTGAGGGGGGGCGAACAACCCCATCCTGCTGCTCTTTCTCCGGATTCTCAGAGGCTTAGATGACAAAATGCTGTGAGAGGAGATGGGAGGAAAAATCCAATGTTGCAATGGGGAAGAGAAAGATAAGCTAGGGTCTCTCTCTCTCTGCCTCCCCTCCCCCACACTGCCTGAGACCTTATTTGCAAAGACACACAAACCTGTGCAAATAAGCACAAATTAATGTGCATTCATGCTATGTTTTGCAAATGTATTGCAGAGGTATGCAACTTTACATTTGACTGGGTTTTGCAGAGTGGATACTGGCAGGTATGAAATAATAATTCAAATGAATTATATTTAATGGCTAGATACTATTAATAAGCTTGCAGAAATCACTCTTCTCTCCCTGCCCGAGTCCCACATGCCATTTTAAAGTAATATCCCTTGTATTGTATTGAATGGAAATATTTCCAACATTGATATAGTTGAAATCCAGGCAAGCTTTAATTAGTCAGTGCAGATTATCTCCCCATATCATAGGGCACATCTCAAGATGTATTTATGTGCTGATCCTAACAGCCAGCCAATGGTACTACTGCCTGCTTTGTGATGGGGAGACAGCATACAGACAGAGTGAGCTGAAGGAGGAGTTTGGGTCCATGTTTTCCTATTCATTATTAATCATTATTATGGTGGTTGTGCCTAATGGCTGGTGTCTTTATCCTAAATATGGCATCAACACATATGGAAAAGGCAGGCCCTGTCCCAAAGAGGTTACAGTCTAAACAGAAAGCTTTGTGGCCAACACCATAACATCTCTCTGATTTCCCAGCATTCATGGAGACGAAGTGATTAGGGTGCTATGTTCATTCCCCTGCTCTGCCACAGATTTCATGTGTGACCCTGGGCAAGTCACTTAGGTCCAGATCCTCACAGATAATTAGGTACCACCAAACTCCCACTCAGCTATCGCCTAAACTCACTTGGTGCCAAATTTTTGCAGTCCGAGTTCTTTAGGCACCTAAGTTTCTCCTCTGCCTCTGGCTATGCTCACTGCAGGTGCCTAACTCCTGCCTAAGCCCCACAACCATCCACTGACTGGAGGAGGATAGGCTCTCCTCTGCCTTAGTCATGTACGGGGCCTGATCTGGTAGGTGTGCATGACATGTCCTGGGTGCAATCTGGGCTGTGGAGCCCCTGTTCCCCCTTTAAATCTCCTGCCCAGGCTGTATCCTACATTGCTATGCCAGTGAAGAGCAAACCCCTCCAGTCTCTGTTCACTCAGCCACCAGGGTGCAGACACACCCAGCAAAGTTATGTGAAAGCTCTCCCAAGCCACTCATGAACTACATATGGGGAGACCCCAGCCAATTCCTCCAGCCCCAGCCTTGCACCCTAGAAATGTGTGTCTTACTCTGCTCAAGATCTTCTTGATCAATGCAAGCTCATTAATTAGTTTGCCACTCCTTCAAAGGGTAGTGGGCATGCACCCGTCTCTGTAATCTGAGCAGATCCCCCAGGCACTTTTGACTAACCTACTGGTTTAGATGAAAGCAGTGTAATAACTAGAGAAAGATAGATTTTAAGAGATGAAGTGGCCTTGGCATGGAATATTAGAATTGGTTACAACAGGAAATAAAATAGCAAATCTGCAATCTTAATCCTAAACTTTACCAGGCTAATAATTCAAAATGCAAGAGGATTTCTCTCACCCAAGACTTCACACTAGTTCAGGATAACTGGAATGCTTTCCTGTTAGGTGCGGCGCCTCCCAAAGTCTCAATGGAGATCTCTTTGTTTTCCAGATGACCTCGCTTCCTTGTATAGAGATGGGGGAAGAGGCAGGCCAAATCATGATATCACGATCCCCTATTTATACTCCTTGCTTTCAGGAATCTCCCCCATCCCACCCCCTGGGGTGCAGCCACTCAGTCTGTGGTGTATGCGAGATATGTAGTGTCTCTCAGGTTAATTGCAAAGTCCTTCCTCATACCTTTGGTCTACATGAGGCTGGAGCCATCTTCAGGGATGATATGCAGGTCTTTTGTGTATATTCCCTTTGATATTTCTAGTCTGTGGGCGTTCCCCAGAATCACAACATGTTTCAGTAACAAACACAAACAAAATGTCGTAAGTTCATACACATGGATGATACACACATTTAAACAGAATAACAAGGCTCAAACTATGACTTTTCAAATGATACCTCACAAGGCATATTTTGCACAAAACATATCATAATCATACAACAGTGGTGAATATGTGGGCACAGGGGGTACCTTGGGGTATAGTATGTCACAATGTGCTCAGAGGCTGCCTAACTCCACACAAAATAGCCAAGGAGGAACTCCCCTTATAACCTCTCACTCAGTGTTTAGAGCAGTGCTTCTCAAAGTCGGGCCGCCTCTTGTTCAGGGAAAGCCCCTGGCGGGCCGGGCTGGTTTGTTTACCTGCCGCATCCGCAGGTTCGGCTGATTGTGGCTCCCACTGGCCGCGGTTCGCTGCTCCAGGCCAAAGAGGACTGCAGGAAGGGTGGCCAGCACATTCCTCGGCCCGCGCCACTTCCCACGGCACCCATTGGCCTGGAGCGGCGAACCGCAGCCAGTGGGAGCCGTGATCAGCCGAACCTGCGGATGCGGCAGGTAAACAAACCAGCCCAGCCTGCCAGGGGCTTTCCCTGAACAAGCAGCAGAACGGCTTTGAGAAGCACTGGTGAAGAGCACCCCCCTGGGATATGAGAGAACACAGGTTCAGATTTCCCGTCTGAGGAGAGAGGACTTGAACAAGGCTCTGCCACCTCTTAAGAAAGCACTCTAGCCACAGAGCTACGGAGTACTCTGATGACCCCCCAGAGTGCCGCCAGGTGAATAAAAATTAAAAAGGCGCCGGCACGGGACCCGATTCCGGGGAATTGGGCGAATTGGCCTAAAGCCGGACCTCTCTCCCATTGGCTAAGTTAGGCGACTCTCCATGGGCGCTTTTGTGGATCTCACAAGGCACCTATCTCTCCTCTTTCACTGTAGAGGGAGACAGGGCACCTAGCCCAAGCTTTGTGGATTGCTGTGTTGGTACAGTGATTCTCTAGGCACCTAAATCCCTTTGTTGAGCCAGGCCTTACCCTCTTTCTGGCTCATTTCCTCATCTTTAAAATGGGGATAATAGCATTTCCCTACCTCACAGGGGCGTTGTGAGAAAGAATACACTAAAGACTGGTGTGTGCTGACACTATAGTAATGGAGGCCTTATAAGCACCTAAGATGTAAAAGGATTGGGGGATGAATCCATATAGATAGTGCAGATGAAGGCACGGATGTTAGCTACAGAAGTATCCCAAAGCTACATGCTAACCATGAGCTAGACTGGCCTTGGCCTTTGTATGGGCACACAGATTGGGTAGGAGAAGGTGAAAGAAAAGTCCTTCTACTGTGTGTATGCTGCACAAGGGCTAGAGATAACGTTCCTCGGGGGATCACAAGGACTTCTCACTCTGAGGGTCCCCAGAGGTGGAAACCATCCCACAACAGATTGAGACGGGTGGAGCCATGCCCCCCCCCCCCCATTTCCTGCACACTAGCCTAGGGAGCTGGCTGGGAAGCCATAGGAATAGACTGGATCTTAGCTCCCCATGGCTGGTGTGGGTCTGCCCCCAGTGCATGACAATGGCTAACATAAGACACTTCTATATACCAATCACTCCACCCACCCCTGCAGCACAGCTACCTGTGGAGTGCACGGTGCCACAGTGCACAGCAGCAGGACAGGACTGGACTGGAAGTGTCGAAGATCTAGTTGCAGGGGTGTTTGGTGGTAGAGTGGCATTACCCAAACTGAAATTAAGCCAAGAGATGACAAGCGGTGAGGTTCTGTATCGCCTGTGAAAGAAGCATCACCCAGCTGAGACACTGCTTCAGCCGTGACAGAGAGAAGAGTAGCCCCTGCTGAACCACCAACTCCCACTTGTGCAGCATTTCCCAGCGGTGTTCCTTGCAGGTCTGACCCTTTAAGCCCTGAGCTGGCCTAACCCAAAGCAGCTTATGAGATCTGCCAGGATCACTGCACTGGCTGCATGCCCGTGGATGCATCACTACTTCTATTAGACAATGTGCAAACTCAGCTCAGTTTAATGCGTGCTACGTGTCATTCAAATCAGGAGCGATAAAACCATTTATGTCAAAGCATACAATACACTGGAGGCCTCAGTAGCTAGATTCGGAGCGCAACCCTCTTACAGTTCTGCATGATATTCTTGGCGCGCACTGCAAATACACTGCAACACAACAATTTATAAAGGCCTCCGTTCTCCACTGAGATACTGATGCCTTGATATTGACAGAATGAGATCATCCCTAGCAAGTCCCCCCTGTAGGGAAGCGTTGCAGGAGAGGGCAAATTATTCATGTGGGAAGTATAAAGAGTGAGTTTTCCTAAATATAGACATGGCTCTGTGTAATGCAACTTGATCAAACAAGTGATTGCCAATGTACACAGAGTGTGAGTGGTTTGGGAGGTTTTATTTTTTTCCTCCATTCCTAAGGCTAAATTACATTTCCATTGCCCAGAAACAGGAAATTATCAGCCCTAAAAGATCTTTATTTAGCTCTTTTATTCCTTTACCCTGCCCCATGCAGGCTGGTTATTATTAAGCCATCAAGGATGTGCTCCAATGATCATAAAGGGACTATATTCTGACAAGTTGATGACCAGTTTATAGCCATTTGTTCTTGTGTCCACTTTGGTGCTTAACTTAAATAACTCCTCTCCCTCCTTGATATTTATCTCTAGGACCATAAATTTCTTGCTTTCCCTAAGAAGGTAAATGCTCCGTGAAGGGCCTTGGGTAAGAAATTCCTTTCCACACTGTGTGTGCATATTAGGATCAGGCTGGATTGTCCATTTGATAGGAAATCCCAAAGGAGGAGTAACATTCTCCCCAATTTTTCATAATGTTCTCCCTAATAAAACCCTTAGTTTAGCTGCAGAATCTGAAAAGAGGCTTTTTTTTTTTAATTTGGTACATCATGCATGATCCTCTGGAAGGTCTTCTGACCTAGTTTTCCATTAGCAGGGGATATGCACAAGTGTAGCTCTCATTATACCACATATGAGCTAGGTATTGGCTCGTCAGGAGGATGATAATAAAGGCAAAATTCTCAAAGCAAATCTGCATGACAGAGCTTGATTACTGACACTCTGTTCTCCCTAATGCACAGATTTCCTTTTGACGTACAATCGGAACAGCATTCTAGCAGTCCAGACATGCCATACAAATCCAAGTTTGCCCAAAATACATTCGCACACCAACTGGGAGGTTTGGGTAAGCTGCTTTGAGACTAACAAATATGGACATTTAAAAAAAACACTTCATCCATGTTTAATTATTATGAACCAAGGGCCACATGTGTCTCCCGTCACCACATGCCACAGAGAGGAACAATATTGGGGCAAATATGCACCAACTCAGTTGGATGCACATGCTGAGGCAAGAGTCCTTTACCTTGTGTTTAAACCCTACACTGTAGAGCCACCTGCCAGCCCCATGGCAATGCCTGAATAAAGAGGGGCAGTGATCAGATGGGGTGGTGTCATGGAATACGGTGCTGTGTGTGAGATGTTCCCAACAGAAAATCACAGGTCCTGAAGTTAAAACAATCCCGAGCAGCTATAACTGACACAAGGCATTCAGGGCTCAGGCCAGTGCCCGATGGCATCGATAGACTGATTCCCACTGATTTCACTGGGTATTGACTGAATAAGGTCCTCAGGGAGTCCCCACTGGAGCGGGCAATCACATAGAAATGCCAGCAGTGGGACAACCAGTGATATCAAAGAAACTGACAACCATACTGCTAGAGTGACATAGGGGGGTCAAGGCTGGATTTAGGGGGCAGGCGACTGCCTGGGGTGCCGGGCTTCGAGGGGGGGGGGACGACACACCAGGCTCAGGGTGCTGTATTTGTTGTTAGCGACAAAAGGGAAAATAGAATGACTGAAGTAAAATGTTTCAGGTATTCCGTATGTGGATTCATTTTTCACTAACCCTCTAGAATATTCTGGAGCTTTGTAGAATCTCATGAAACCTTCCAGACTTTCTGAGAACTACATTTTCCTTGAACCTCCTAGACTGTTGTCAGCCATGCCCTAGCAGGTATATAAGGGGCAGGCATCACCAGTCAGTCAGTGAGTTAAGAGAACAAATTCATGTGAGAGCACTGCTGCAATATTATGAACCTTGTTTTATTGATGTTATTATGTTTCAGTTACTCCTAACATTTAAAAAGTTTCTATAAGCTTAGAGGAAATGAATGATTTTATTTGCTTATATATGGCATGAATAAATACAGATTTACATATCCTAGTGTGCAAATCTATCATCTTATGAGACAGGGATGAATCATGCATCAAAGCCATGAAATGGGCTACAAATGCAAAAAAAAAAAAAAAGATATTCAAAAGTTTAATAAAGTGGGGGGGGGGTGCCGAAGATACTCCTCATCTGGGCCCCACTTGGTCGAAGGCTGGCCCTGGAAGGGATAAAAAGTCTGCCAAAGCAGTGAGGTAGCACACAGATGCCATTAGATCTATGGGATATGACTGGATGCCCAATGGCTCTTCAGCCACTGCATTTTCAGCAGTCAGTTATTAATTATTATTCATATTACAGAAGGAGCCAGAGGTTCCAATCAGGATCATGTTCCAATTGTGCTACATATTGTAACTCTGTGTTTGGCACATGTGCAGCCGGTGCTGGAATACCGTGTCCAGCTTTGGGGCCCACTATTCAAGAAGGATGTTGATAAATTGGAGCGGGCTCAGAGAAGAGCCATGAGAATGATCAAAGGATTAGAAAATATGCCTTATAGTGACAGACTCAAAGTGTTCAGTCTATTTAGTAACCACTTTGGGGTTCAGAGAGCATGGCCCCTTTAAATATTTTTCCTGAGGGGGTAAGTGCTGATTGTTCCAGAAGGAGGAAATGTTATTGGTGGGAGGGGGAGGAGAGAGAGGGGAGAAATAGCAACAAGGGTGTGTGTGTGTGTGGAGCTCTAGACAGATGGGCTGCAGCAAGCCGACCCTCACAGAGTGAAGCAGCCAAGAACCTGCCTGAAGCCTGGGAAGGGCAGGGCGGCCGATCGGGGATGCCCCAGGACAGGAGCCAGGAGGAGCACTGTGCCAGGCGGGAATTGCCCGAGAAGGACAGGCCAGAGCTGGACTCAGTATCACTGCTGCCCAGAGCTGCATGGGGCTGTGAGTACTGGGGCTGGTGACTCTGCACTGGGAACAAGGAGGGAGGCTGTAGCTAGCTGAGTGGGGAGGTGGTCGCTCTGTGGGGCTTTGCAGAGAGCGGCAGAAGAGGGCACTGGAGAGGTTTGTTGGTGAAAGTTCACTGGCGCCGAAGACGACCAGGCACACCTAAGACTCACCACTGGACTGGAACTTTGCTCAGGCTTCCTGAACTCTGTGTGCAGACGCATTGCTCGGTGTCTGCCCTTCCAGACGGTGCTACCACTGGGCCTGTGGGGCTTTGCGTTAAATGCAACCCTGTTTTACCCCTCCCCTTATATTTCCCCCTGTTGTTTTTCTCCTTTCATCCATCTGTAAATAAACATTTCCCTTTCCTATACTCATTGTAATTTTCCAGTGTGTGTGTGTTCACTCTGGGAGGGTTGGAACAGGTGTCCCTGGGTGGAAGGGACTTTCCCTGCTGTGTTCCTGTGCACACCTTCTCTTGGCCAGGGCTGCCTGCAGAGCAGACTCCATCTTGGCCACGAGGGCACTAAAGTTACATTATCTTAATAAAGAGAAAGGTAAGGGATGATTGCAGTCTATAAATACCTACATGGGGATCAAATATTTGGTAATGGGCTCTTCAGTCCAGCAGAGGAAGGTGTAATGCTATCTAATAGCTGGAAGATGAAGCTAGACGAATTCAGAGAGGAAATAAGGTATGCATTTTTAACAGAGAGAGTAATTAACCATTGGAACAATTTATCAAGGATCGTGGTGGATGCTCCATCACTGACAATTTTTAGATCAAGATGGGATATTTTTCTAAAAGATCTGCTGTAGGAATTATTTTGGGGAAGTTCTATGGTATGTGTTATACTAGGGCTCAGACTAGATCAGTGGTCCCCAACCTTTTTGTCTGGTGCCAGACGAAGGACCGTGGTGGCGGTCGAGCATCCGCCGAAATGCCGCCGAATTTCTGCGGCATTTCGGCGGTGATGCCTCTCGATGACATTGCTTGTCGGTTCCCAATAGCGATTCTGACAGAATCTTTGGGAAGGCTAAAAGAAATTTTTAATCATCACATTCCAGGAACTTGTCACTTAACGTTGTAGTTGTGTTCCTGAAAAATGCAACTTTAAGCTAAACAATGTTAAGCGAATCCAATTTCCCCATAAGAATTACTGTAAATGAGGGCATTAGGTTCCAGGGAAATTTTTTTCACCAGACAAAAGACTATATTATATATATACACACACACACACACACAAACACACACAGTATAAGTTTTAAACAAACAATTTAATACTGGTACACAGTGATGATGATTGTGAAGCTTGGTTGAGGTGGAGGAGTCAGAGGGTGGGATATTTCCCAGGAAATGCCTTACTGCTAAATGAACTATCAATTGACCGAGCCCTCAAGGGTTAACTCTCACAACACTCTACAAGCCCACTGGAAAGGAGGGAGGGCAGACAGAGACACACACCCTGTGTGTGAGAGAAAAAATGCACATTTCCCCTTTAAGTAGCTGACCCCAGGCTTAAGTACACCACCTTGTTAATTAAATCAGCTTGCTGAGACCTGAGATCCGCAGCTACTGCCTAGAAGCTCCCTCCCTCCATCGTGTGTCCCCCCTGCTCTATGGAAATGGGGTAAGTGGGGTGCAGGAGCAGAGGGAGGAGGATACACCCTGACATTAGCCCCTCCCACCCCCCATTTTTCCCCCACACAGCAAGCAGGAGTCTCTGGGAGCAGCTCCAACGCCGAGGGCAGGAGCAGCACATGGCAGTGGGGGTAGGGACAGCCGCTGCACAGGGAACTTCGAGGAGTGGGGAGCTGATGGGGGGCTGCTGGTCCACCCTGGTTCCAAGCCCCCACCAGCTAGCTGCAATGGACTGCTCTTCTTGCAAGCAGCGGACAAAACAGGCGGCTGCCAAACAACTTAGAAGGGAGCATTGCGCAACTTTAAACGAGCATGTTCCCTAATTGATCAGCAACTTAATATTGAAACAACGTTAACCGGGATGACTTTAAGTGAGGAGTTCCTGTATTTATTAATGTATTTGTTTGTTTTTGTTTATCCTGTGCAACCAACAGTGTTCTCTAGATGTATGTATACTTAACATTCTGTTTTACAGGACTCTGTCAGCTTCGGTGTGACCCAAACATTTTTAATAGGCCTTCATAAAACTTTAGTCCCATCAAAACAACTCTACAATTAAAAGGGAATCTTCTAAAAACTGTTGTTTTTCATATAAAATAAAATTTTCCCTGTAATGTTTGCAATCCCAGCTAGCCCTTACAAAGTGAAATTGTCTGAAACAATTTTCTTTTGCTTTGTTGAGAGAAATGCAAGAAGAAAACAGAGTGGTTAGTGACAAGTAAACAACCAGGATTTTCATTTTAAGCATCTCATTTGATCTTAGGCAGTCTTCTCTGGAAAGATAAGTGGTTTTACATCAAGATAGATAACTTGAGATCACTGTCTCAATGAAAAATCCCAGTGGAGAGAAGGCACAGGTAGTTTTTATCTCAAGATATGTCTACGCTTTGAGCTTGGGTGGAGGTCAATTCCAAGCTAGAGGAGACATACACACACTAGCCCACTAAAAACAGAGTGTAGGAGTGACAATTCAAGGGGCTAGCCACCCTGAGTAAGATCCCATCCAAGACCACAGGCACTCGGGGGCACGGCTAGTTCACGCTACTGCAGCTACACCCTCTTTTTAGCATGCTAACTCCATCAGAGCTAGCAGGACTACATCTCCGCAAGCTGGGAATCACAGCCCCAGCTCCCTCCAAGAGGACATACTCTGAATGTAGCTAGTTGAAGTCAACCCCATGCCCCCAACCTGAGGTTTTCCTCAGGTAGCTACATCGAGGTAAAATGACAATGTCTTGCTTCCAGTAGCATGTTACCTCGAGTTGTAGAGACACACTTTGCTCTGTAGCGAAGACACAGCAACAGTGCTACAACACTCACAGTCTCGGCGCACCTCCTCACAGCAAGACCAGCCTTGTAGTGTTCTGCCTCCGTATCCCCACAACAATCTCCTGCCAGGTGACTTGTAGTGAGTCAGCCTCCAGCTAAGCCATTGACCAAAATCCACATCATGCACTAGCAAAACAAACAAAACCCAAAATCTTTGCCCTGGACTCCAACTGGGCTCACCCCTTATGGCCCCAGGGACTTGTCTTGTCTAATTCAAGCACATCCTCTGAGCTTAGCTTTCACCCTTCCGAGGCTGCTTTCCATCCCCCTCTCGGCCCCATCAGGGCTCCATTGGGTTGCTCCTTGCTCTATACCAAGCAGCCACTCGCAGGCCTTCTTACAGAGGTCTTCCACATGCCTGCGTTTTCCTATGGCTCCACACAGTCTTCTGCTCCCCAAACAGCTCTCAACTGCTCTGCTTCTTTGCTTCCTCTGAAATCCACCGCCAAGCACAGGTTTGGCAGGATAAGGTCAATTGAGCAGGCCTGACTGGCCCAAAGCAAACTGCCCTGTTACAGTCAGCTGTTAAGGTATAATGCAGGTTGATCTCTCTCAAACCCAGGACCCAAACTATAGAGGCTAAATTTCCCACGAGGTGGACCTGACTGTTCCTAGCGAGCAGATTAGAATGAGCTGGGGAGGACTAAACGCACTTCTACCCCAATATAATGCAACCCGATATAACACAAATTCGGCTAAATTACATCTCAATTAAACTTTCTCCAAATTCAGGATAGTCTGGATGTGAGAATTAAGCTCAGGGTCGCCTCTTGTAAAAATGAAGGGGTGGTTATTCCCTGTGTCTTTCAACTATATACTACCATCACCAAGCATTCATTTTGTCCCATTTCGGAATAAAACGTTCTTGTATCAACAGGAAGATAGTATTTTCTCCAAAACATCCAGGTGGGGGAGTGGAGACGAAATGCATTTGGTTAGAATTTTGTTTAATTTCCTAATTGTGTAAGGTGAGTTCAGTGCTGAGACCTTTCTCAAATATTCCACGTTGTTTATGACTTGCAAAGGATTTTTTTTTTTAAAAATGGATTTATGCCCTTTTTCTCTTTCTGACAGCATGCTGGGACCCAATAGCGGAGCCAACACTCTGGTCACTTAAACACCAATTAATCCCCACAAGGTGGACCTGACTGTTCCTAGCGAGCAGATTAGAATGAGCTGGGGAGGACTAAACACACTTCTACCCCAATATAATGCAACCCGATATAACACAAATTCGGCTATAACGCGGTAAAGCAGCGCTCCGGGGGGGGGAGGGGCGGGGCTGTGCACTCTGGCGGATCAAAGCAAGTTTGATATAACGTGGTTTCACCTATAACGCGGTAAGATTTTTTGGCTCCTGAGAGGGGTAGAGGGGTTGCTAATTAGCCCATTAAAAAAAGAGAGGCTAGAAGAAGTCACAGGAAGGAAATGCTGGCCGAGAGGCAGGACCAGAGAGCGAGACCCAAACAGGCTCTGAGTGTAAAGACCTCTTCCCTGCTTGGAAGAGGGCTGAGGAGACACTAATGATGTGGTGCATGAGTCAGTAAACGTGGTAGGAAGAGCCATGTAAATAAATTACATGTTGGTGTTTAACAATAAAAGGTCTCCAAATAGTCTGAGGGACAAGGCAAGGCCTTGCTCCTGCCTTTGCCGCTCTCTACACAATCTTCTTTACAGAAGGTTTAATTTAATACCGTAGGTTTTATTTAAAAAATGTTTTTTTTTACCTTAGAAATAACTCAAAACTCAAATCTAGTCTTCCCTGACTTTGCAGGGGGGGCTCATAGATGCTAATAATGAGCTGTAGCACCTTAACTGAATAAATAAGTGTCTTGGATCTTTAACAAAGGTTTCATTTTTCCAAAATGTGAATTAGACATTGAAGTTTAATAGGAGTTAATTAAAAAAAACCCAGAAAACAAAGTTTTATTGAGTCTGCCTAAAAAAATTCCTTCCCTTTTTGTTAGATCAACTTTTACTTTCTTGGCACTTGTGTTGTCAACATAACACTCATTATCCAGGCATCAGAGTCTTCCAGCCTAGACAGGATCTGAATTTCTAGTGTTAAAAGAAAACCAAGAAGTTTAAAAAACCTTTCAGGCTTTCGTTTCCCATCATAAGGAGGCAAAAAGGGGCAAAGGCCTTTTAAAATACATTGTTTCAGTGAACTTTCTTGCCAACATATTCATTTTGCTAGGGCATTCACAGAAAGAGAACTGAAAAGGGACACAAATGCAGTGGATTTATTTATAAATTCAAAGAAATATAAGTGAAAAATATTTTGCAGTATTCACCTACCTCTGCTCCTTAAAGTAGTACCCGCAGAAACCACTATAATCAGAGGCCAGCAGAGCGCTGATTCACTCAGTTGTCTCGATTTGTAGATACTGTACAGTATGAATCAGATTTTATCTTTCACTTATTCCCTTCTTTTTGGCCTCAAAAATAAGATTCCAGTTTTTTATTCCCACAAACTACCTGGCAGATATCACAAAGGCAGAATTAAATGGAATGGGGTGGGAAGCCAAGATTTCAGCAAGGTAGCACAGTCAAAGGTGAATGTCTGCAATTGTCTGGTTGTCAGGGTCTGTCTGTGGGGCATTTTCACTCTAAGTTCATTGACAGCAAAAACTCTTATGCAGAGCAGAATGTGACAAATTGATTTTCCTTGCAACTTTCAGCTGCCCTTTGAATAAATGATAACTCAAGGCCACAGTAAAAGAGTCCTTACCTGCTTTATCGCCACTTCTTTAATCAGCTCTGTCTCTGCAATATCTGCTCAATAGTGTCCGCTTTTCATTCTATCAGTTCTTCTTTTGGAAATCTATCTTGAAGAACTATAACTCTGATTTCTTGGCCTGAACTCTAATTGCTGCAACTAATTTAGCCCACTGTTTCCTCTTTCATGTAACACTCTATTAGAGAAAGAGCATATTTCTGAACTGATTAAATTAAACACTTCCATATTTCCCTACTCATCATAATTTTAACTCAGAGCTCATCTAATCAATCTTTGGCAAGAGAACTACAATGATACACTAGATCTTGCCATTAAGATGAAATAGTCGTGTGGCTGAATTAAAGCTGAGTAAATTAGGTAGACTAAAATTTAGACTGTCTTTTTATTGTCTCTCATCCATCTCACCCTTAAATGTGTGCTTTTCAAGGCTGGCTATTTAACTCCCATCAATAATTCCCTTCATGTGCAACAGGAAAATTATCTGGCAGTCTTGAAAAGATCCTCTGCAGGGGGCTTAATTTGTAGTTTAACAAAAAGCCTAACAAAGTCTGCTGATGGCGCCTAATATAGCCCTCACCCAATATAGTTACTGTGCACAGGTTGTGGTGGTAGTGAATCAGCAGGTGGTGTTCCTCAGTACTGGCAAGTATTAAGCTAATCAAGTCGGGGGCACTGTGCTGAGGGAGGTAGTATCCCTTGGAGACGCAAAACTCTGGTTCTGATACTTCAGCTGAAAATTTCAATTATTTTTTCAAAACACAAAGAACCTGCCAAACGTCATGTTTTGCGGGCTTGGGGGCTGAAAATGTTTCACTTTTCTGCCAAAAATAATTTGTTTTTCAGTTTTTCTAATGACAAATCTTTTTTGTTTTGTTTTTTTTTGTTTGTTTTGGTTTTTTTTGAGGAAAGCAAACTCTTTCTGTGGGGAAAAAAATCATTTTATTGGAAACAAAATTTTCCACAAAAAATTCTCTTGGGGGAAAATTTCCCAACAACCCTATTAACTACATACTGATTACCTAAATACCTTTGCATTTTCAATTGGATATTGCATTCTTTTTTACTCCCAGACATAAATTATGGAACATAATGGTTGGTCCTGTTAAAAAGCTTCTGCTTTACTCTGAAGACGCAGCTATATTTCTATTTCAAATGTTTTCTGCTGTATATAGTTTTCAAATGACTTTGGGACCTTTAGGAATTATATATATTCACTGGTCTAGTCCTAGGGGTATTCAGCACCTTGTGGAATCAAAACATTAAGCTATAAAATATCATCATCATTGTAGTTCACTAACATCGGAAATGCTGTACAAAACATATTAAGTGGGCCCAATCCTCACAGGAGGCATTCCATGTCCTCATATGATTGACCCTTAAAATAGTAAGATATCACATTTATTGTAGCATACTAGCATTTTATAGCAGCTATACTATACACAACATCTTGGGTGTAGCAAATTATAAATACTATATAACTCTTTAAAAACAACAACAATCTTTTTTTCCAATGGCTAATACAATATTAATGTTTTTTCCTCAATGTCTAGAACAGAAAACACATTTTTTAACCCTTACAGGACAAAATGTACAGATATGCAAACAGATGTTTTGTAAAATACTCACTTCTTATGTGTATGTTATTTGCTAAACATCTGAAAAATGCGTGGCAATATTTTCTGCATAAAATGAAGAACAAAAGCTTTTAAAATATTAGCGGGCATGCCCATTTGAGACACAGAACAAGTTGTTGTAAGTGGCTTACTGCCAGCTTGTAACATAGCCTGCAGTGCACTTACAAACTTTCAGAGCTGATGTTTTGTGCATAAATGGAAGTCGCTGTAGCAAAGAAGAATGTCTGCATGTAACATTTTGCAGTCTTCTTTCTTTCATTTTGTGAGGCTCCAGCTTTACAAAAAAATAATGAAGTGTGGTCAACGTATACAAAAAAAGCAGTTAAAAACAGTGAAGGTTGCTAAAGGCTAGTAATAACCCCCTGCAAACCACAAAAAAGCAGGAATGGCAGAGTAAAACCATGCAGCAATTTACATCATCATCTTACATCCGTATACCCACTCGAGAGAAACACACACTCTCTATGCCAAGCAGGGGTATCAAATCACAGCTCTGTTCCCCGTGACAAAGAAAAGCATGTTTGACATAGAGACTGTTATGTGGAGCTAGAGTGCAGCAGCAAATTTAGCTGCTGAGCCTGCTTCTCCCTCTTTGTGAGATCCTGCTCTTTGAGGAAGGGGAGCCCCAGCCATACACGTGAAAAGCATTCATCTGTTAGCTTTCATTTTAGGAATTATGCATAGGGAATCATAGAATTGTGGGACTGGAAGGGACCTCGAGAAGTCATCTGGAGAAGGACCTAGAAGGGAAGACCTATCAGTTCATCTACTCTATCCGCTGAAAGCATCCAGCCCCCAGATATCCCAAACCATGATGGTATTGTAACTAACACCCTCTTGTCCTCAAGTGGCCTCATCCTGATCCCATGTGAGCAGTGGAACATGCAAACTAGCTAAGGTCATAAGCTGTGGGCTTGTCTTCACTATCACACTAAATCAGTGCCGTTGCCGTCAATTTAGCGCGTCTTCATCAGCCCCCGCTAAGTCAGTGGGAGAGCGCTCTCCTGTCAACTTCAGTACTCGACCTCAAGGAGAGGCGGAAGCTGTGTCGATGGGAAAGCATCTCCCGTTGACATAGCACAGTGTAGACAACGCTTTAAGTCGATGTTAGTTACTTTGACTTAAGTTACATAACTTAACTAGCATAAACTAGATTGACTTACAATGTTAGTGTAGACAAGGCCTGTGACACCCACAGCACAGAAGGGAGAGCACTCTAGGCACTCCAAATCTTAACAGCCAGAAGGACGTCGATCTGACTTTCGGTGGGTTCATGGCACTCACATGCGGGGGTCGCATAGTAAACAAGGGCCTTTGCTCCAGGTCTGGTTTAGATAACGAGGGTGAGTTCAACCAATTTGCAATAAACAGAGCTAAGTAATGGGTGGATATAGACACAAATAACAACAGCTCCAATAATAGCCAGTCACTTACAACAGACCCTGGTGCTCTAGGTCAGACACCCGGTGGTTGCCCATGCACCTCTGAGACAAACACACTGAAAGCAAAGTCCTACCCATCAGGGATTCTTCAGTCTCTTAGGCTGAGGCCTCTCTCCTCAGCCCCTTCCCTGCTCAGAGCTCCCCCTCTCCAAGTGAGAGGCTGTGTATTTAGGCCATGTTCTGAGAGCTTCTCCTTCTCCCTCCAGGTCCAGAGAGCCACCCGCGTCCCTCTCCTGCTTCACAAGAGGGCTCTCATCGCTAACGCCATCCTCAGTGTGATTTGAGTAACTGAGGGGAAGGGACTTATCAGTTTCTGGTCAGTCCCAAAGCTGCAGGAGTTCATCCTCCTGCTGAGGAGAGAGTAAAGCCCTTTTCTGGGCTAGAGAAAATCAGCTGATCTACATGTTCCAGTGGGGAACAGCAGGAATGATGGCTTGTCCGATCTATGTGAGAAGTGAATCTGACATCTCACTGGACTTTTTGGCTCCCTTAGATGTTCCCCCAAAAGCCTTGAGCTTCTTGGGTTGCAGGGCTCAGTAGGCCATAAAAATGGTCTTCTTTGGGTAGGGGGAAGGCGGTGTGTGAGAAGATATGCTGAGGCAGGATACGAGGGATTCCACTTGATGTTCATTTTTTTAACTCAGCCCCCTCAAACTAATCGGCAGAAGCTGGTTCAGTTCCAGTCCCACAAACCAAAGTTCTTCCAAACCCTTTGTGAGCCGAACCCTGGAAGGTTGGAGAAGCTCCAAAAAGGATACCATTCTTACACGTTTCTCTCTCACAAGAGTGCTGTGAGGAGTCACTGGCTGTACAGACATTTCAACACTTAAAGCACTACGCAAATCCTATGGCCTTTTTGATTGCTAAAAATTATAATTATTATTTTGCTAGACCAAGTTTGACTCACCAAACAAGGGAATCATTGGGATAATACAAACTCAGCAACTGAAACACAAAACGCCCTGTTCGTATTTAGGGTCAGTGAAAAGTATGGTCCATGTGTTGTCTAGTGAAGATGCAATAATGCTGTAATATCATTAGAAAGGTCAAATCCTTCAGTGCTGGGAAAAAGTATCCTCACAAGATTCCTGTGAAGAATGGGAATTTTATTATACCCATTTTACAGATGGGGGGTGGGATTGGATGGCACAGAGAGAAATCAAGGCTGAAATCCTGGTGTCCAGCAGTCAGTGAGAGCTTTGTCATTGACTTCAGTAGGGTCAAGATTTTCACTCTAAGCTACTTGCCCTAGATTATACAGGAAGTTTTTGGTAGAGCTAAGATATAAACCCCAGATCCTCCAGTTACATGTTTTAGCTACAGCACCATCTCTTTTTCTAGCTATCAGTGTATGTTAATATATAGGACTGAATTCCCTTAAACTCTCTGGGCAAATCATAATAATGGAGATGTTTCCAAAAATGTAATAGAAAAAAGAAGCCAAGATGGGGCAAGGGGAGAAAATCTCCTTTTGAAAACCCTAGGAAAGCTCAGCAATGTAACATATAAATAAACAAGACAATCAGTCTTCTTTAAAATAAAAGCCTGAGATCTGAGGTCCTTATTCCTGGGAGTTTGGCATGAGCAGTAATGATGGGGGAGGGATAGCTCAGTGGTTTCAGCATTAGCCTGCTAAACCTGAGATTGTGAGTTCAATTCTCAAGGGGGCTACTTAGGGAGCTGGGGCAAAAATCAGTGTTTGGTCTTGATAGTGAAGGCAGGGGGCTGGACTCCATGACCTTTCAAGGTCCGTTCTAGGAGATAGGATATGTCCATTTATTATTAATTCAGGGTCAGAACTGAATATTTTCATGGGAAAGTCCAAAAATGAAAGTCCATATTCATGTCAATTGTTGGCTTCTCTCACAGCAGCCACATCTTAGCACACTGAAGGTTAAGGTAATGTGTACTTCATAACTGAAATAGCTAGAGTAAGGAAAATGACTTTATTGGATTTATCAGTAGAATATTTTACCCAGACTGTGCATGATAGCAGCTCGATGCTGAAATGGATGAGATTACTGTTCAAATTAATGAACTGAAAAAAGAAAATCGAAAGGCTGAATATTAAATGCACTCATATGAAGTTTCTTAAGATAGAAATTGAACCAGCTATAACTAATGAGCAAGTTTCTCAAAACCATAACATTGGTACTGTAGCAACTGTCATTTCCTTAGCAACCACATCACAATCAAATCAGTAAACCTGGCATGCGAGGAAAAACACCGTTTTTAAAATGGGTTCGGTCAAACTGCAAAAGAATGGCTTGAGAAAGGCAGAAGAAAGGTTAAAAAAGGATGAGCTTACACGTTGCTCATTCATTACATGAAGGTCAGCAGGTTTGTCGTAGTGGCAAATCTCATGGATACTGTGATTTTTCTGCTTGTCATGCTGAGGTGGGGTGACTGGGCTGAATTTGAGTGAATGTCGTTGTGATCCTGCACACAGGGTCACAGGGATGCTTCAGTTTGGCCTGGCCACCGCTCTATCATTCTTGGTATTATCATTGGTGCCCACGTGGAGAAGTAGGAAGGGGTAGCAGTCCGAGTGCTTAATCAGTCTCGGCAGACATTCCATCACATCTTGAATTCTAGCTCCAGGAAAGCAGCACAAATCTCGAGTTTCCCAGTCTGGACAGCAGATGAATGACTCCGTCCCCCTTAGGAGGGAGTCCCCGACCACCACCAACCCGTCTCCTCCTTTTGGGAGTGGTGGTCGTGGAACCACCATCCCTAGGACAATTCATCCCATCAGAAATTAGGATCTGAACCAAATCCAACTGAAGTCAGCGGGAATCTTTCCATTAACTTCAGTGGGTTTTGGATGCAGCCATTAATTTATATTCAGATAATACCTCATGTTTGTTTAGATTTTGAAAATGAACATTTTTCACAAAACCAAATTTTAATCCATGTCCATTAGAGGGCACCACTTGAGACCTTTAAAGCTTAGAGTTAATTTCTACTCTCCAATGCATGAGATGACTTACATCTACAAAACCTTTCATTAAACTTTCTTTGGATTAAGTAGATACTTGTACAAAGAAGATCTGGACAATTGTATCTGTTCCTAACCACTTCAGCAGTCTAACCTCAATGTGACTCCATCTCCAAATAATTAATTGTTAATAAACAGTAAATTAAGTCTGACTAAATTAAATCTGACTATAATTTAGCCTTAATTCATTCAGGTTGGTTAAACCACTTTAAGATTCGTGAGTGGAAGGAGCTACAGAAGTGCAAAGTACAGTTATTGCACAAAAACTGTCTGTTTTTTCTATTTCTGGTTCCAGAATGAATTGATATACTTACCTGATTTTGAGAATTCTTATTTTTATTTCCAAAGGAAACACATTCCTTAAAGAGCAGAAATACTCAGAGAGGGTCAATATTTTGTAAGAACTGTACCCCATTCCCTGATGCGCACCTCAAGTTTACCCTCTGGTGCTCGCTATTTGAAGTGGATTCTCCCCTCTCCACACATGAATTGTTGCTGCGTTTTTTTTTATGATGCCTAGTCGCTCCACCCAAGGAGACTCTTCACTGTGCAAGAGACATAGAATTGGAAGAGACTTCGAGATCTAGACCATCGCTGACAGGTGTTTGTGTGATTCCACAACCTTCCTAGGCAATATACTCCAGTCCTAAACCACTCTGACAGTTACGAAATTTTCCCTAATGTCCAACTTAAACTGCCCTTGCTACCATTTAAGCCCATTGCTTCTTGTCCTATCTTCTGAGGTTAGGAAGAACAATTCTTCTCCCACCTCCTTCTAACAACCTTTTATGTACTTGACAACTGTAATTATGTCCCTTCTCAGTCTTCTCTTCTCCAGATTAAACAAACCCAATTTTTTCAATCTGCCCTCATAGGTCATGTTTTCTAGACTTTAATAACTTTTGTTGCTCTTCTCTGGACTTTCTCTAATACATCCACACCTTTCCTGAAATGTGGTGCTGAGAACTCGACATGATACTCCAGTTGAGGCCTAATGAACACGGAGTAGAGCAGAAAAGAATTACTTCTCGTATCTTGTTTACAACAATCCTGTTAATATATCTCAGAATACTGGTTGACTTTTTTGCAATAGTTGTTACACTGTTGACTCATATTTAGCTTGTGATACACTCTGACCCCCAGATCCCTTTCCGCAGTGCTCCTTCCTAGGCAGTAATTTCCCATTTTGTATGTGTGCAACTGATTGTTCCTTCTTATGTGGAGATATTGCCTGCTTTTGTCCTAATTAAATTTCATCCTGTTGACTTCAGATCATTTCTCCAGTTTGTCCAGATCATTTGGAATTTTAATCGAATTCTCCAAAGCACTTACAATCCTCCCAGTTTGGTATCATCCGCAAACTTTATAACTGTACTCTCTATGCCATTATCTAAATAATTGAGGAAGATATTGAATAGAACCGGACCTAGAACTGATCCCTTGGACACCCTACTTGATCTGCCTTCAATCATGACTATGAACCACTGAAAACTGTTCTCTGGGAATGGTTTTCCAACCAGTCATGCGCTCATCTTATAGTATCTCCGTCTAGCTTGTATTTCTCCAGTTTGTTTATGAGAAGGTCATGTGAGACAGTATCAAAAGCCTTGCTAAAGTCAAGATATACCACATACCACTTCCCCCTATCCACAAGGCTTGTTACCTTGTCAAAGAAAGCTATTAGGATGGTTTGACACAACTTGTTCTTGATAAATCCATGCTGACTGTTACTTATCACCTTATTATCTTCTAGGTGTTTGCAAATTGATTGCTTAATTATTTGCTCCATTATCTTTCTGAGTACAAAAGTTAAGCTGACTGGTCTGTAATTCCCCAGGTTGTCCTTATTTCCCTTTTTATAGATTGACACTATATTTGCCCTTTTCCAGTCCTCTGGAATCTCTCACATCATCCATGACTTTTCAAAGATAATCGCTAATGGCTCAGATATCTCCTCAGTCCGCTGCTTGAGTATTCTAGGATGCATTTCAACAGGCCGGGTGACTTGAAGACATCTAACTTGTCTAAGTAATTTTAACTTGTTCTTTCCCTATTCTAGCCTCTTCTGATCCTACCTTGTTTTCCCTGGCATTCACTGTTAGACCTTCAATCGCTACTAACCACTAGGGATGCTATCCCTTGGGAAACTGAGTAATGCTACCACTGCAGGCAGGAAGTATAAATTCCAGTACACAAGAAACAAATAAAGTACATCAACACAAACCTCAACAAAGAAATGACACACCCCAAAATAACAATAAAACAAAGGGGGACCTTTTTTGAGCAGAAAAAACAGGATCTGGGGAAGGAAAGGGTTAGGATTAACTAATCCAGACTAACACGGCTACCCCTCTGATACTAATCAGTACTAACACATCTACAAACAACCAATTCCCTACCTCCCAACATTTCCCAACCCCTTGCTCCCTACCTGGCACATTCCCAGGCAGATGGGATGTTGAGGATGAGCCCTAAGACAAGTGCTAAAGTGCTTTGAACATTGGCTAGCTTAAAGAAAAAAAAGTCATTTTACAATGTCTTCACCCCTGGCGGGAGGAGAGTGGGCAGGGGCCTCTCCTGGCTCCCTGGTCTGGAGTCATTTGGGATAGTACCTTCATCTGTAATTATTCACATTTGTTTCAATAGCACTGTGCATGAAGTCAAGTGCTACTTAATGGGACTTTGAGCATCAGGATATACTATTACTACATGGATGGAAATGGGTGGCCCAGAATATGTAGACATTGTAGCATGTGGTGGGATTCTAATAATAGTACTTTGCACTTACTGGTGTAGATACTGATTTCAATAACTCCAGGCATAATCTAGAGTAATTTCTGCATCATTGATTTCAGTGGAGTTATTCTGTATTTACACTGAGGCAACAGAGATCAAAATCTGCCCTGCTGTTGATATCAGTTTTCATTCAATCCATGCAACAAACCTCGATGCCAACTCTGCCCACATATTTACACCAACGACACCATCACAGGACCTAACCAGATCAGCCACAACATCACCGGTTCATTCACTTGCACGTCCACCAATGTAATATACGCCATCATGTGCCAGCAATGCCCCTCTGCTATGTACATCGGCCAAACAGGACAATCCCTACGTAAAAGGATAAATGGACACAAGTCAGATATTAGGAATGGCAATATACAAAAACCTGTAGGAGAACACTTCAACCTCCCTGGACACACAATTTAAAGGTAGCAGATTTAAAGGTAGCCATCCTGCAGCAAAAAAACTTCAGGACCAGACTCCAAAGAGAAACTGCTGAACTTCAGTTCATCTGCAAATTTGACACCATCTGCTCAGGATTAAACAAAGACTGTGAATGGCTAGCCAACTACAAAAGCAGTTTCTCCTCCCTTGGTGTTCACACCTCAACTGCCAGAAGAGGGCCTCATCCTCCCTGATTGAACTAACCTCATTATCGCTAGACTGATTCTTGCTTGCATATTTATACCTGCCTCTGGAAATTTCCACGACATGCATCTGATGAAATGGGTATTCACCCACGAAAGCTTATGCTCCAATACTTTTGTTAGTCTATACGGTGCCACAGGACTCTTTGTCGCTTTTTACAGATCCAGACTAACATGGCTACCCCCTGATAGTTTTAATTCAAGGAATTCAAAGTGTTTTAATAATATCAGTTAAACCTCACAACACTCATCTGATGTGTAATACATTTTATCCTGGTTGTGTACTATGACACAAAGGGGCTTCTTTGTCTGTGTTTTTTCACATGGTTTTGTCTGCAGTTATCACTGCCATGATGTCTCCACACATGAGGAAATGCTCACAGGTCATGGTCATTAAATATAATATTGGTTCTAAAATCAGCCCTCTACATAAGCAGCACCTACCACCTCCCTGTCCAAGCACGTTCCTGTATGGACTCTAATCCCGGCAATGGATATACTGGACTCTAATCCAGAGCAACGACACCTGCCTCCCCACACAACTCCTACACTTTACAACCAGCTGGCACACCAAGCAAGCCAGGTGAGTAGATTGTTCTGCAGAGCAGGTGGGTAGTGAGAAATTGTTTGGCTCACAGATAGTACTACAACTGCTACTCATGCTTTTGTGCCTCACCTGAGCAAGATTGACACAGCTCTACAATGGCCTATTTACATCAGCTGTTTCTCTGAGCCGGCTCCTGTTCTCTGAAGTCAGTGAGAAGATTTCCAGCTGGAGCAGGCCCCTCTACTAAAAAAGGCCGGCTGAGAAAATACAACTGCAACTTCAGCATTCCATCTTCTAGCCCCTTCACAGCTTTCCGGGGAGTAGCACCCAGTCTGGTTGTGGTGCCTATCAGAAATACACTAAGCCTGATTTGGAGGCTATGTGGCATAGCAGATCACCCGCTGGTTAGGACTCAGGAGAGTTCTGTTTTCAGCTCTGATTCTGGCCTCCTGGGTGACTTTGAGCAAGTCGCTTCCCCGCTCTTCACCTCAGTCTCCCCCTCTTTAAAATGGGGGGATAATGATACTGACCCCCCTTTGCAAAGCACTTTGAGATCTACTGATGAAAAGCACTATAGAAGAGCTAGGTATTATTATTTACACTAAAGCCACTTCGCACTACTCTGGTAGTGTAAAGGGGCCTTAAAGTGAGGTCCACATTTAGGTACCTTTACACTGTCAGAGAGGTGTAGAGTGGCTTTACTTGCCTACGTGACACGTTGTCACAAAGCAACCCAGAGTGTGAGCCTACTGTGCACCGGCTTGCTGCACAGTAATGTCCCATGTGGACACTACTTCAGTGCAGTGAACTTCCCAGAGTGCAAGTTAACATACTGCTACTGAGTAGTTAGCTAAGTTGCACACCAGGACTTCCACAGTTCTGTAGCAGCATCCACATGGGACAGTACAGCACAGCAAGCTGGCATGCTGTAGATTCATGTCCTGGCCTGCTGCTTGGTAACTGGTTGTATAGACAAGCTCTTAGTGTAAATGAGAATCAGACCCATTAACTTTTGCGAGGCATAGATTTTGAAGGCAGGTTCTATGAAGTAGGACCAATAAGTGGTCAGATTTCTGGAAACTTATGGGCACAACAGGCTCACACAGGGTCTGAATACAAAATTAGCGTAGACACCCTCTCCTTAAGATTACAGCATCTCATTCTTATTCTTTCACTGTTTTTTTTTACAATTAATTTGATTCAATAGTCCATATCCTCAGTTGGTGTAAGTCTGTTAAAGTCACTGAAGTGACTTTCCCAATAAGCTTTGTTTAAAACAACTGGTCAAATAAAAAAAATGTGTTTGTCAATAAATTACCTTTTTTAAAAAAAATCAGATGCGTAAACAAAAAACGTTTGTTTTAAACAATTTTCCAGGCTTTGGGCCAAACTGAAAAAGGAATGGTTTTCTTCTTCCCCCCTCTTTCCACTTTTCATTTTTTGTTTCTTTGGTTTATCATTTTTCTGTCTCCCCCGTTTTTATTTTCTCTTCCTCTTTTGGTAGAAAAATGTGAGGTGGTGGCTGGCGAGTGGGCGAAATGAGGCAGAAAAAGACAAAAAAGCTCCCAAAGATCCAAAAATAATAAAATTTTAAAAAATGAATGTTTTCACCAAAAATCCAAATATATAAACAAATCATTCCTTTTAGAAAACCAGGAAACAAAAAACAACTGATATTTTTGCCATTTTTGTGAACTTTTTTCTTTTTCTTGACCATTTATTTTCAAAAAGCACAAATAATAAAACCTGTAGTGTTCTTTTATTTCTAGAGCAGCGTTATTATATTGCTTCATAAGCGCCTAGGCATTTAGTACAATTAAGATTAACAAATTAGTTTTAATTACCTTTTTCAAGCAGCCAGGTGAGCCAGTCGTTAGGTTAATATTGGAGATTATTTTCCCACTGTGTATGTGTATTTCATTACAAAAATCGAGTGTTCAGAGGAGCTGGGTGAATAACTTGGGTGCATGACTCAACCTGCTTCCTGTAGTGTTCATTCAATAAATCAAATGGAGGAGTTAGAATCTGTAGAATTAAGACCTCCACAGTATGATTTTCTGATGGACAGGAACAATATTAATATTGCATATGCAGCATAGACTATTAGGTTTTCTATTAATGTTTGTAAAGCGCTTTGTAAAGGAAATACATGACATAAGCTCTTATTGATTATAGTCCGTCCCCCAGGCCAGTGTAGAACCATTCCATAGAGTACTGTGACAAATCCCCACAGAGCACTGTGTTTCATACACATATACAGCACCAAATATGATCAATTCCTGATTTCCCATATACACCTCTACCTCGATATAACGTTGTCCTCAGGAGCCAAAAAATCTTACCGCGTTATAGGTGAAACCGCATTATATTGAACTTGCTTTGATCCACTGGAGTGTGCAGCCCAGCTCCCACGGAGCACTGCTTTACCGCACTATATCCGAATTTGTGTTATATCGGGTCGCGTTATATCGGGGTAGAAGTGTACCACTGACGTTTCCTTCAGTGTCTCTAGGTACACCCAACCCCCCTGTAGTCTACACAGAATAATTGGCAGGAACGTGAAGGTCATAAAACAAGGGCCTGTTATCTCCATGGTTCAAGATACCTCTCCAAATGCAGCCCCAAATCCTGCTGGATCTGCCTGCTACCATGTCACATTACAAACTCCTTGCCAAAGGATCAGGCCTGTTGAATAGAGCACCTTTAATTCAAGGAATTCAAAGCTCTTTAGAAACATCAGTTTCAAAGCCTATTGAAATCAATGGGACTCTTCCCACTGATTTCATAAGGCTTTAGATCAGTTACTGTATTGCTCCCCAGTCTGCATTTCTCCAGTTTGAATCTTGTTGCCTGCCTGTATTTCAAATTTCTCTTAGTCCCTTTCTATTAATTATTTCTCCCTCCTCCCATTGTGTTTTGCAACAGCTCCCAGTTTAGCACCATCTACAAAGCAAAATTAATGTGCTATGTCTTCCAGATCATTAATAAAGGTACTAAATAAAACTGCAGCCTATAACTGTCCATGATACATTATAGCTGCACTGTGCTGTAGTTACAGGCTTTCTTCAGTTCCCTTCAGGATTAAATAGGTTATCAAAATCCCTTACTCTTTGCCTTGGAAGGAAACTGATAGTTCAATTCTCTCTCTCTCTCTGTGAGATCAAAATAATCTACAATGTATATATCAATATCTTTCTATCTAGGGAAAGAGAAAAGATACACAAATAATGTATGATAGAACTATTTAAACTTCATCTTTACCCAGGTAAAAAATACATTTTTTTCTGCTCTTGTGTGTCGTGGAGGCCTGATATATTTTTGATTGAATCAGGCCCTCACTTTATCTTTCTGTTCCGCCACTTAAGGGTGAAGCAGTCACGATAAGTCATGGAAAATAAAACGTTTATTACATCCTAAGTACTGTAGGTAAAGGGTGTTCTGTCACCGCATAGTATTTATACACACTAGCGGCATCTTCACTCAGCTAATAAATCATATTATTATTTCCCAGACTCTTGAGATAAACTTTCTGTGGTGCAGATTAATCATATGGTTCCTCTCCTTAACTGTTTCTTTACATGGGAGAAATGTGTCTGCTACTAGAGTAGAGTACTGTCAAGATAAGAGACCAGCACTCAGACAGTGACCCTCATAACATCATGACATCAGAAAATAACAGGCATCAAAGATGCTTGGACAGAGAGAAGGGGTGATGTTGTGCATATGTATGTGCATATGAATCCAGACTTACAGGCACACAGAGATTGGGTCTGCTGGATTCAGTGGTGTGAACTGGCTGATATATGGGCGATTTCTTCAGAATTAACATGGTGTGCATTAACCAATCGGATGGGACCAACTATCCCATTCATCTTCTGATCGTCTGGGCCATGTAGTGCTGCAAAAGATGTTTCCCTGCAAACTCCAAATGGCCCCTCGTCTGGTGCTCTGTCTTGCTGCTTTCACTCAATCCTGGGAGAATGCTGTGCTTACAATGAGTATGGGTGAATTTGGATTTAATCTCTGCTATCCACCTCATCCATTTCTAATTTAGTTATATGGTTATTACATGGGTTGTGTACGTAAATGGCAGCAAAGCATTCTTGCCATGTAATTATATTTTGAAATCCAAGTAACAGCAGTTACTTTTATTAGCAATAACAATTATCAGACCTCTTAGCACAGGCTCAGATAAAGAAACTTCTTGTAATGATCTTGTAATGACACTCTTACATCCCTATCATATTGACATGAGTAATACCCTCTATTTCAAGAGAAAATTATTAACTATTTCTTTGTTGAAAGGGAAAATACAATATGACTATATATGCACACAGAGAAAACGCCTTTGGTTACTTGAGAAATATAAAACTGAAACCTAGACATGATTAGCAAACTCAGGGGTTTTGTGATGAGTATTAAAAGCGAATCTGTCTAGCAAAGGTTACAATTATATTTATTTTCCAGCAGAAGTTATATTATATCTAGCCATTTAAATATAGTTCGAATTAGAAGTGAGAAAAGGGCAGAATGGGGCCGCGGCGAAAGAAGAGATGTGGTCAGAACACTGCTCTAGGACTTGGGAGTCCAGGTTCCAGTCCAAGTCCCTGCTCTGCCACAGCCTTTTAGTGTGACCTGGAGCAAGTCATTTAGTCTCTCGGTGCCTCAGTTCCCCATCGGTAAAGTGGAGCTATTAGCACTGCCCTCCCTCACAGGGGAGTTGTGAGGATAAGACTATTAAAGAGTGTGCAGTGATACAACAGTAATGGAGCTTTCATTTGACAGTCTTTCATTTGACTTGTGCTGTTATCCAAAATTCCCCTTTTGTACGTTTGGTCTTTTTTAATGTTTCCTATGTCCAAAGTCTATGGTCACAATTATCTTCTCATTTAAATCAGGGTAAATCAGGACTGATACCACTGAACTCAGTAATATTACACTGGTGTAAATGGAAGAAGACTCCAGGCCTATATTTTAAGAGACACTTTAAGAAATATAAGAATGGCCATACTGGGTCAGGCCAATGGTTGTTTTTCCAACAGTGGCCAGTGTCAGATGCTTCAGAGGGAATGAACAGAATATCAAGTGATCCATCCCCTGTTGTCCAGTCCCAGCATCTGGCAGTCAGATACTTAGCCAACTTGGCTAATCGCTATTGATGGACCTATCCTCCATTAACTTATCTAATTCTTGGTTGAATCCAGTTATATTTTTGGCCTTCACAACATCCCCTGGCAACGAGTTCCACAGATGAACTATGCATTTGTGAAGAAATACTTACTTTTGTTTGTTTTAATCCTGCTGCCTGTTAATTCCATTTGGTGACCCCCTAGTTCTTGTGTTATGTGAAGGATTAAAAAACACGTCCTTATTCACTTTCTCCACACCATTCATGATTTTACAGACCTCTCTCAAATCCCTTGTGAGTCGTCTCTTTTCTAATCTGATAGTCAATAAAAAATTTTAATCTCTCCTTATGTGGCAGCTGTTCCATACCCCTAACCATTTTTTTGCCCCTTCTCTGTACTTTTTCCCAATTACAACATCTTTTTAAAAATGCGGCAACCAGAACTATATGTGGGATTCAAGGCGTGAGTGTTCTATGGATTTAGATAATGGCCTCGTGGTATTTTCTGTCTTATTATCTATTTGTTTCCTAATAGCTCCTAACATTCTGTTCGCTTTTTTGACTGCCACAGCACACTGAGCAGATCTTTTCAGAGAACTAGCCGCAATGACTCCAGCTAATTTAGACCCCATCATTCTGTATATATAGTTCGGATTATGTTTTCCAATGTGCTTTACTTTGCCTTTATCCACATTGAATTTCATCTGCTGTTTTGTTACTCAGTCACCCAGGTTCGTGAGATCCCTTTGTAGCTTAGTGAGATCCCTATATAATTTTAATGCAAGTTACGTGGCTATGTGAACAATTGGTTTGAATTCGTGAACTCTACTCCAAATCCAGAATTGCCAAACTTCATTGAGATCTGAATTCATTATCCAAAATACAGCACAAGTGTCGTGTACAGTGATATCCAGTATCATCCAACAGAGGATCTCCAAGTGCTTTACAAGCAACAAAGAATCCTGTGGCACCTTATAGACTAACAGACGTTTTGCAGCATGAGCTTTCGTGGGTGAATACCCACTTCTTCAGATGACTTGCATCTGAAGAAGTGGGTATTCACCCACGAAAGCTCATGCTGCAAAACGTCTGTTAGTCTATAAGGTGCCACAGGATTCTTTGTTGCTTTTACAGATCCAGACTAACACGGCTACCCCTCTGATACTTGACAAGTGCTTTACAAACATTAATGAAATTAGGCCTCTCAATGCCCCTATAAACATCTTTTTGTTTTTGTTTCTACTCTGTCCAACAAAATTGGTCCTGGTCCAGGATTGGGACTCAGAGGCGCTACAACAATACAAATAATAAATAACATGAATGCCCATGCCAGGGATGTGAAAACTGAGGGACAGAGAGATTAAATCATCCACCAAAGTTCACACAACCTGCTTGTGGAAGGGAAGGGAATGCGGCCTACATCATCGGATGCCAGTCCTGTGCTCTAGTCACAAGATCTTGGATTTACCCCAGTAAAACTACGAGTAGAATTTTGTCATGGCACTATAAGCAGCTTGAATAGATTTTCTGTCTCTCACATACTGTTGAGTTCTTTTCTTGCCTCTAAGATGTCACATTTTTCTAACCCTGCTAGCACTGACCTTGACACTGCTTTCATATCAAAAGGTACTGTTCCATTTGCATGGGTTTGTATCATTTTGGCTTGATGTGTGTGCTCAGAAGAACATCACTCCTCAGTGCTCTTTCATATTTCACAAGCTAGGAATATTGTTCATGGGAGCTAGTAATATTTCCTAGTGATTTAGCAAATGACATAGAGATGCTTTCATTCCAAAAACTAGGCTGATCTTTTGCTGAATTACAAATAGATTTGTCAGAACTGTAGGGAAAAACGTAGAAGGGCCTATTGTACTTTACACACAAAAAGACTTATTATTTGTTGACTGCTATTGGTCTCTATGTTCCTGAACCAAGTCCATTGACGTCAGTGGAAGACTCTGCTGGATCTCAGTCTTTTTTTGATCAGGCTTCGTTTATATATGTGCAGTCCTGAAGCCTTGAAATGCCAACAGGCCTGTGGAATGAGTTTCATTGAATAGCACTGAATTCCTGTGAAACACCTCCCAACCTTTCCTGTGGGATGGTTGGAATTTTAAGATTCCAACTCTGTATTTACACGTAAGCAACCTCATAGGTTAGTGCAGTGGTACCTAACTTGGCCTGGCTGCCCTCTGTAATAATAAGCTTGCCTGAAGTATATTATTTAGTCACTAGATGCCTCTGCGTAAGATATGGTCACTGGTAAACAAAACAGACAAAGCTGGAATTCAAGGTGTGTGGAACCGTTCTTGTGTTTGAAATTGTATCTGTTTTCTTTAATAAACACCTCGTGATAAAGGCTGGACTATCCTTAAAAGTTTTATCAGCCCAGGTACGTCAATTAGAGTATAAAAGTGCTTATACCAGCATATTTTATTTTGCTTCACTGAAACTTAGTAAGCTATGCCAGCATTTGCAGTTTTGTACTGTATAACCACATCTTCGCCAAGCGGGGGAGGGGCAAGAGGTAGATAAGGTATAAGATGGACTGTGCTTCTTATATGATGACACTGTCAAATATCTCCATATAAGTTGTCTTACCCGGTGTACTTCATGCACAGGTGAGAGGTGGAAGAGAATGTCGTTTCATTCCCATTCAAGAAATATTGCACTACAGTGTTACTCAGCATTAGTAACACATTTTGATAAAAATAGAGTTTTGAGCTAAATGTTTTGGTTAGTTCTTACTGTAGCTAAGCCAAGGGCCAAATTCCTACTCACTTTTTACTCTGGAAAAACTCCCACTGTGAACTCCCTTATTCATTATTTGATTCAGGCAAACACCTGTTGATGTCAATGGGAGTGCCTGCATGAGAAAGCACTGAGCAAAAACTCCAAGCTCTGGTCTCAGATTATTCCTAGGGAAGTCCCTGATGTCCCTTTATACCTCTGAACTCTAACGGGCCCAAAGCTAAACAAAATTCATACATCGAGGTTTGGCAACTGGGCCAGATTGGGTAGTTTCCTTAGCAAAACTCCCACTGAGTAAAGAAAGTTTTGCTTAATTAAAAGCTGCATGATTTGGCCTATTATTTTATAACTTTGAGTATGGTCATTCACATGCACAGTGCAAATACTGGGTCATAAATTGCCCTTGATCCACACACTGAACTTTCATTGACATGAATGTAATGGTGCACATGGAACAAATGCATTATATGGCCTGGTGTATGGGACATATTTTGAATAGGTATTTACCTCTAAACAAGTGGGAGAACCCCAAATTGCAAGAGTTTGGGGGGTTTTGGAACAGGATTTTTGATTTGTCACATTATAAAGGTAGGGGGTTTATTTGCAATATTGGGATTCAGATCTGGGTTCAGATTTCTAAACCCCATACATTTTGTCATGCACCGTTCTAGGGATCAGGCTGATCCAGAGAGAAAGACAAGGTAGGTGAGGTAATATATTTTACTAGTCCAACTTCTGTCGATGAATGAGACAAGCTTTTGACTAACACAGAGCTCTTCTCCAGGTCTGGGAAAGAGTATCAAAGCTAAATACAAGGTGGAACAGATTGTTAAGCATAAAGAGATAACACATGTTGCCAGAGACCATTCAAAATGAAGTGGGCAGTTAACACCTCACAGGACAAAGGAGGTTAGGAGGGGCTAGAGAGAAAGGATGGTTCAGTGGTTAGAGCACTGATTTGGAAGAAATGAGTTTAGGTCCTTGGTCTAGCACAGACTTTCTGTATTACTTGGGGCAAGTTGGTTATCTCTGTATTTCATGGACAAAATGAGGGTAATACTACATCCCTACCCCCAGGGGGACTGTGAGATTAAATGCATTAAAAGATTGTGAGGTGATGGGGTGATATTAGACTGATGGAGGCCAGAGAAGAAGAGATCTCTAAAGAACTGCTTGTTTACTTTTTTCCTTTGAACTTTATAAAGATGCCCCAAACAGCCTGTATTTAAAAATCCCAGAGGCACAATATCCACTCCTCAGCCCCTTTCAAATCTCCTGGTTTCCCTTTGAAAATGATTCACTTTGAACACTGCACTCTCCTCTCATTAGCATACCATAATTTCTGTGTCCATTAAGTGTATATTTAGCAGACTTTCCATAGTACCTCATGGGAATTTTTTCCCCACTTCCATTTTAAAATCCTCCAGCAGATTCCAGTGGCAAATATATTTTCTTGTTAACTAGACCTTGATTGAATTCTTCCACTCCTTTCTTGATTTTGCTGTCAGTGATATATATGTCATCTTTATCCTTGAGTGCTGTCACCTGGGATTTTCTGTTGCTCAGATGATCTTTTATCCTTTTGTTGCCTCTATTTTTCTCTTTGTCCTCTTGAAATATTTTCATGTTACACTGCATGAATTTCTTTGTCAGTTTCATGTGAATAGTTTTGCAGACTTCAGCATATTAAACTTTGTTCCCAGACTTCTGGTAGTTCACCTTTCCTTCTCTTTCTTTTATTATTTTCTCCTGACAGCCCCTGGAATTATTTTTTAAAAGTCTTTTTGATGAATTAGTCCCATTGTGTTGTTCTTCCTTTCACCAGCTGGTCATCTCTGCTCTTCAACTGGCTTGCAATGTTTTCAGCCATGTTAACATGGCTACAACAACACTGCATACAACAGTGTTTCCATTCAGTTCTGCCTTGTAGGTGGCTTAGACTTCTTCAGACAATTGGAAAACTGATTACCAGCATAGGTAGGAATTTTGTTTTCTTCCATCTTCGACTTTGTACTTTTATTGCAACAGACGCAGTTTTGATCAGCAGAGCCATCTGAAAGATGAGCAGTAGCAGAAGATATGGACCACCCTTGATTGCCAGTCTACTTTAATGCCAACTTAAAACCAGCAGAACTTTATGGCTGTTATTGATGAGAAGTTACTGCCAGGTGCATCACTCATGTTTGTCCATCAGAGCTGCATGCAGACACTTTGTGAAGAAACGGATCTCAAAATATTGGGCAAAATTGTGCAAATTCTCTGCTGTTCAGACCTAATGGCGTCAGTCATCATACAACTGAGTCTATCAGGACAAATTCATCTGTAGGTTTTAATGAAGGCACCCAAGTGATGAGCATGGCCCACTATGTTTGAAGCTGTGATGGGTTAAGATCACAGCGTTTTGAGGGCCAGGTCCTCAGCTTGTGTTGAGAGCATCAGCTATGCTAATTTACTGAGAACCTGGCCCAAAGTAAACTTGAAACTTGGCTTGCTGCCAGTGTCTATATGTAGTAATGAGCATATCCCATGATCTTTCACTGGTTTAAGGCTTTATTTCCCACACTTGTCCACCCACCCTTTATGTCGAGTCACCCCTTGCTGTGTCGCGTTGAATGTCGATTGTAAATTCCTCAGGGCAGAGTCCTGTCTTTTCAGTTAAAGGGCCATGCATGCCTATACGTCTGTATAAATGGAATAATGATGGGGGCACAGATAGAGTCCTCACTGAGGACTAGTGCCTCTGCTAAGTTTGAAAAAAAAATAGTTTTGGTTTAACAAAGATATGACTATTGGAAACATTAGTATGAACATTAGAAAGTTCCATTATTATGGGCATGTGCTTGACGTAGGCTGTCTGTCACCCACTAGTGCCCAACCACATATGGAGGTTTATGAGTCAGCAACTACCTAGGAGCTAACAAACCTAGGGTACATTGTTTAAATGCACCTAAAGTGACATAGAAGCCCAAGTTTCATTGACTTTCAAATGGTCACACTGTTTTGTTTTATTTAATTGCTTATTTTTATCGCTTTCTCCCCCCTCCCCAGCACCGCCAACTTAGCAAATACCAAACTTCAGTAATTACTGGTAAGATTTACATTGGTTTTTCTAACTGTTTTTTAATTCCTAGTGACTCAATGGAAGGATCACAATGGTAAAAAGGTTTATTTGGGTTCCTAAGTTGGGCTACTTAAAAAACAGATGAATTGGGGATTTTCCCAAAACTTGACACAATAAAAAAAAATCTCTGTGCTGAGGTGAAGTATGGAAAAATTAAGCCCCAAAGGCGAACATTTTAGATAGACAGGTTCAGTTAATATGTTTAATTCAAGATTCAGCAAAGGTGTTTTATCACCAACTTTACAATATTTACTCTGTGTCAAAATTTTTTGAACAAATAACTAGGGCTGTGAGAAAGACAGGAAGAAAAAAAGTCACAATTTCCATCCTTCATTTTTCATTCAAAATTCTGACAAAAAATTGCCAAAATATTGAGAACTTTTGACCAGCTCTACAGATTGTAGAAATGAAATTACTAGAAAAGGGTCAGCTTGCTTTATATACTAACACCTTCCCTATGTTGCAGCTAATTTAATGAGGGCAAGATTGTGAACCCCTTAGTCTCAATGGTAAACAATTACTTTCAAGAGTAATGCCACTGAAGATACATGCATCTCTTTGGCCAAACTTTTCACATTAGGGATGTGACGGGGTGTATAAAGCCCACACTGATAAGGGCTAGGGAGGTTCTTTGTACCAAGCATGCATGGTAAGGAGGAGGGCTTTAAAAGGAGGAAGCTGCTGAGGCAAGTGGGAACCCTTGAGAAGGGAGTGACTTGAGAAGGGACTGAGAAGGGAATGACTCCTGAAGCTGTGAGAGGAACCCCCATGTAAGAGACACATGCACCTCCACTGCTCAGAGTCCAGCGAGCCGCAGGGGCAATCCTGGTTGGGAGAGACTTACTTGGCTGCCTGGCCATAAGGACTCCAGTAAAGCTACTTCCCAGCAGGGGTGCTGGGACAATTTCCTGTATCTGATGGAAACCACTTCAAGCCAGGAGCTCCGGCAGCACCCCCAGCACCCCTAGTTCCAGCACCTATGCTTCCCAGGCACCTCAGAAGTAAGGTGGTGTCGCTGACCCTGGGAGAAATTTATTCTCTGTCGAGTTTGGACTTCTGCTTTTCCCCACCTGTAACAAAGTAAGCAGGCCTGCCGGGGTGGGACCTGCTGCAAGAACCAAGGGGCTAAGGCCTGGACTGTGTGCTAATTCGGCATGGCAAGGGACCCCAACCCAGCTTGTGAGGTTCCCCAGATAGACTTTGTTAGAAGCCTCAAACACATGAGCATACTTACACTGTATCTGCTATAGGGGTAGTGCGGTGTATACATAAGGGTATCCGACAGCTCCCTGTTTTCAGTTGTTGGTAACTTTGCCAACTTTAACCATTCAGGCTGTAATTTCCCATGCTGAGTGTCTGCATCAGGCTGACTTTTGTTGTTGTTTCAACTGAAAGAGTCCATCTGTTTCTGAGAAGAGATGAGGGGGAAATACACTGTTGTGTCCACTTTAAAACAATTTTTACAATCATGGCATCAGGAAGGTCTTGTGCCTCTATGTTTTGGAGTAGGAACTTAAAATTTGACAAGGTTTCCCTGATGTCAGGGATGTGTCTTTTGCCATTCCTGTGTCAGTTTGCCCAAATTTTGATGAGTTATAAGCCTTCTAAAAACATCTCAGTTCACACGTGCTCAATAGAGGTTTGTTAGAGTTTATCAGCTAAATTCTCCAAAGACTGCCTGGTCTGGGCATGCCCCAGCATAGGACTGTAGAAGCTCAGCAGGACTTTCCCTGAAATGGCTCCTTCTGGCTGCCAAGAGACACTGGGCACCAGAATTGAAAGCAGGGAGATTATGCCTATAAACTGTAGAGGAGAAGAAATAAACAGCCTGACTGGAATAGAAAGGGGTGAGGAGTGGAGTGGGAGGGGAGACATGGGAAGAATAGGAGCAGAGTGGGTTGAAGCAGCCAGAGAGTGGGGGTTGGATAGGAGCAGAGGAGGATGAGGATGGCATGTGTCAGAGCAGGGTTTCTCAAACAGGGGTTGCCGCTTGTGTAGGGAAAGCCCCTGGCGGGCCAGGCCGATGTGTTTACCTGCCCCGTCCGCAGATCCGGCCGATTGCGGCTCCCACTTGCCGCGAATCGCTGCTCTGGGCCAATGGGAGCTGCTGGAAGCGGTGTGGGCCAAGGGACTTACTGGCCACCGCTTCCAGCAGCTCCAATTGACCAGGAGCAGCGATCCGTGGCCAGTGGGAGCTGCAATCGGCTGGACCTGCGGACGGGGCAGGTAGATACACTGACCTGGCCCACCAGGGGCTTTCCCTACACATGCGGCGACCCCTGTTTGAGAAACCCTGTGTCAGAGGGAAGTGAGGGAAGTAGGGGAAGGAGGGCAGAAGACAGGATAGGGTTGGTACATAGGAGCAAAGAGTCTGAAGGCATGGGAACTCTGGTATCAAAAAATAACTGTGAAATCTGTAGTCCTCATAGAGGATAATAGTCTATTACTACTACCAGTTACTCAATTAACGTAAGCGGCAGAAGTCTGTGTTGTGTGTCTATATGTCTGAACCCTGCTGATGACCATAGTTGGGGTTTAAAATATTCTATTTATTCTCTTTTTTTAAAATTAGGAAATTAAATCTGAACTAAACTACATTAAAAGAACATCAAAGTTGAGAAATCAAGCACACAAAAGTTAAGAAATGCCCAAATTAAGATTGCCTGTGCAACTTAATTCAGCCCCTTTGTGCATATGAACTATCATATAGCTTAATTACCTCAAGTCTGCTCTAAACTGTTCCATAGCTGAGACAGAGAATTGCAAAGCCTTAAATTGTTCCCTGCACCTCCCCCCACCCCTGAATGAATTTGTGTATTTAAGGTCCCCACAATCTGATTCTATATACCGTTAACATGTCTGGTTGAACTATATAAATATCTTGGTAAGAAAGGAATTGGGTCAAGGTGGAACTCCAGCAGCCATCAACAACTTTCTTGGAAGGAAATTGGTGCATTTACTAAGTAGCAAAATATTAGCAGAGTTATATATTCACACAGTATATTCAAAGGCCATTCAGACATTATTTTTGTCTTGTACGGTAATGTACACTTCCCTAGCCTTTCATTTGGAATTCTCGTGCTGTTATTTGTCCTTACTCAATCTGTTGGTGTCGCTCTCATCAGGGAGCAGAAGATGAGAGGCTGAACATATGTTGCTTTTTAAGTTAACAGCTGAGCATCCTTTGAACAAGCCAGTGTGTATGAGTCTGTGTCCCCCTTTACCTTTCTTGTTTCACATGGTGCAAAAAATATCTAGAAGACCCACAGAGCTTTGCTACCTGCATGAAGTCTAGGTTCTGTCAAAAGAAAATGCAGGAGAGCTGCGCAGGTTTTTGAAGGCGGAATCTGAGCTCTTGTAAGGGCTGTTGTTTTCAAGCCCTCGATAATTCCCTTAGTGGTTACCAGTGTGAATGAAAGTTATAGAGAGATGTGTCACTATTAGCTGCTGAAACCAGAGATTTAATCCATGAATAAGTGGCATCAACCTATATAGGATTTAGAGGTTCTGTAAAGGACACTAATCTATAAATAACTCCACATGAATCACGGTCTAGATATCCACCAGGGAATCAATTGAATTGGCTCTTACTTCATTCAAACTGAAATTCTGACAGAGTTATGTGAAGCAGAACGGATGGAGGGAAAAAAGAAACCACAGGTTTGCTGCTTAATGCTAAGCTTTCTAGCCTCCTATCACCATATCTGCTGCACTTACAACATGTAGGGTAGGGAGTCTTGCAAAACAGATGCCAAAATCCCTCCTGAATTCCATTAGATAACTGGAGGCCCCCTTAACCTTGTTGTACTTGTTTCTGCAGAAAGCACATCACCACTAGAGAATTTCTGTTACTGGCCCCATCTTGAATGGACTGACCTTGAAAGGTTTTTTTACGACAAGTGTTGGGACTATAATAGAATCATAGAATATTAGGGTTGGAAGAGACCTCAGGAGGTCATCTAGTCCAATCCCCTGCTCAAAGCAGGACCAAGACCAAATAAATCATCCCAGCCAGGGCTTTGTCAAGCTGGGCCTTAAAAACCTCTAAGGATAGAGATTCCACCACCTCCTTAGGTAACCTATTCCAGTGCTTCACCACCTTCCTAGTGAAATAGTGTTTCCTAATATCCAACCTAGACTCCACCACACACACACACACACACACACACTGCAACTTGAGACCATTGCTTCTTGTTCTGTCATCTTCCACCACTGAGAATAACTACTCTCCATGCTCTTTGGAACCCACCTTCAGGTAGTTGAAGGCTGCTATCAAATCCCCCTTCGCTCTTCTCTTCTGCAGACTAAATAATCCCAGTTCCCTCAGCCTCTCCTCGTAAGTCATGTGCTCTAGCTCCCTACTCATTTTCATTGCCTTCCGCTTGACTCTCTCCTATTTGTCCACATCCGTTCTGTAGTAGGGGGACCAAAACTGGACGCAATGCTCCAGGTGTGGCCTCACCGGTGCTGAATAGAAGGGAATAATCACTTCCCTCGATCTGCTGGCAATGCTCCTACTAATACAGCCCAATATGCCATTGGCCTTCTTGGCAACAAGGGCACACTGCTGATTCATATCCAGCTTCTCATCCACTGTAATCCCCAGGTCCTTTTCTGCAGAACTGCTGCTTAGCCAGCCTGTAGCAGTGTATGGGATTCTTCCTTTCTAAGTGCAGGACTCTGCACTTGTCTTTGTTGAACCTCATCAGATTTCTTTGGCCCAATCCTCCAATTTGTCTAGGTCACTCTGGACCCTATCCCTACCCTCCAGAGTATCTACCTCTCCCTCCAGATTAGTGTCATCTGCAAACCTGCTGATGGTGCAATTAATCCCATCATCCAGATCATTAATAAAGATGTTGAACAAAACCAGCCCGAGGACCAGCCCTTGGGGCACTCCGCTTGATACCGGCTCCCAACTAGATATTGAGCCGTTGATCACTACCCGTTGAGCCCGACAATCTAGCCAACTTTCTATACACCTTATAGTCTGTTCATCCAATCCATACTTTTTTTACTTGCTGGCTAGGGAAACCCTATCAAAAGCTTTGCTAAAGTCAAGGTATATCCCATCCACCGATTTCCCCATATCCACAGAGCCAGTTATCTCATCATAGAAGGCAATTGGGTTGATCAGGCATGACTTGCCTTTGATGAATCCATGTTGACTGTTCCTGATCACCTTTCTCTTCTCCAAGTGCTTCAAAATGGACTCCTTGAGGACCTGCTCCATGATTTTGCCAGGGACTGAAGTGAGGCTGACTGGTCTGTAGTTCCCCGGGTTCCCTTTCTTCCCTTTTTAAAATATGGATCATAGAATCATAGAACTGTAGGACTGGAAGGGACCTCGAGAGCTCATCTAGTCCAGTCCCCTGCACTTATGGCAGAACTAAGTATTATCTAGACCATCCTTGACAGGTGGTTGTCTAACCTGTTCTCAAAAATCTCCAATGATGGAGATTCCACAACATTCTTGAGCAATTTATTCCAGTGCCTAACCACCTTAACAGGAAGTTTTTCCTAATGTCCAACCTAAACCGCCCTTGCTGCAATTTAAGTCCATTGCTTCTTGTCCTATCCTCACAAGTAAATGAGAACAAATTTTCTCCCTCCTCATTGTAACAACCTTTTATGTACTTGAAAACTGTTATCATGTCCCCCTTAAGTCTTCTATTCTGCAAACTAAGCAAACCTAATTTTTTCAGTCTTTCCTCATAGGTCATGTTTTCTAGACCTTTAATAATTTTTGTTGTTCTTCTCTGAACTCTCTCCAATTTGTCCACATCCTTCCTGAAATGTGGCACCCAGAACTGGACACAATACTCCAGTTGAGGCTGAATCAGCATGGAGTAGAGCGGAAGAATTACTTCTTGTGTCTTGCTTACAACACACTTGCTGATACATCCCAGAATGATGTTTGCTTTTTTTGCAACAGTGTTACATTCTTCACTTATATTTAGCTTGTGATCCATTACGACTCCCAAATTCCTTTCCACGGTACTTCTTCCTAGGCAAGCATTTCCATTTTGTATGTGTGCAACTGATTATTCCTTCCTAAGTGGAGTACTTTGCATTTGAACTTATTTAATGTCATCCTATTGACTTCAGACTATTTCTCCAGTTTGTTCAAATCATTTTGAATTTTAATCATAGAATATCAGGGTTGGAAGGGACCTCAGGAGGTCATCTAGTCCAACCCCCTGCTCAAAGCTCAAAGGATAATCCTATCCTCCAAGGCACTTGCAGCCCCTCCCAGCTTGGTATCATTTCCTTAGAATCATGAACTCTATCGTTTCATGATCATTTTTACCCAACATGCCTTCCACTTTCCAGTTCTGAATCAGTTTCTCCCCATTTGTCAAAATCAAATCTAGAATAGCCTCTTGGCTAGTAGCTTTCTCCACCTTCTGAAATAAAAAAAAAGTCTATTTTGAATTGACCTGACAAAGAGGGCCTGATGCTTAAATCTGGCTCCAAGAGATGCTCCCATGAACAATCTTTGGAGAAACTGGTCAACTGTCTTGAAAATAGATCCAAGATTTGTATCGGAAAAGCATGACATTTGACAATTCAGGTGTGGGCTTCAGTGATACTGTGGGCATTAATAACGTCTCTGCTTCTCTCAGTGAAGGCCAGTGTTAAAATAATTTGCTTGCTGTACAAACATTGCAATTTTAAAACAAAACCAAGGAAATTAGATTTTCTTTTTTAAACGGAAATAAAGGATTCAGTCTTCAGGTGGTGTAAATCAGTGTAGCTCCATGGAAGTCATTAGAGTTCTCCTTATTTACACCAATCGAACACCTAGTCCTTAATGGGGAAATGTCAGAATCTCCCCATTGCCCTCCTGCTGCATGTCATGGTGCATATTGTTATTCAGACTGACTCCGCTCTGTGAAAGCAAGGGCACCATTTATCAATTGTAGCAGGCTCTTTGATTCTGCAGCTGTACCAGCAAATGGACAACTAAATTTAACAAACTGGAAGAGGGACTGGTAAAGGTTTAAACTACCAAGAAGAAAATTATTTTTCAGTCCTTTTGTCCAGCCTTTGGAACTGATTCTCTTCTCACGTTCATGGGTGCAATGCAGAAGTAACACCACAACTTTGGAATTACACCAGCATAAAGCAAGGTAAGTGAGAGGACAATCACATTGTAAAGGTTCATATGGAATCCTTATAGCCAGATCACCTTGTGCTGTGATCCTAACTGTTCTCTAAGGAACATACAGCTGATGCACTACACGGTGCAGAAGAATTCAGCGGGTGTTTCATGGAAACCTACTTGCAGAAGTTGTCCCCAAAAGAGGGTTAGATCCAGCTATTGAAGTCAATAGGAGTTTTTTCAGGGACTTCAGTAACAATGGGATAAGACCATTATATGGTTTCTGGGGGCCTGATCCTGTTTTCATTCAAGTCAATGGAAGTTTTGAATGATAAATTATAAGGCCAGAAGGAGCCATTGTGATCATCTCCTTGGTTTTCTTGTCTAATATGGGATTTAGAACTTGCCAGAATTAATTTCTGTTTTGCCATGGACTTCATTGGATGTGGCCTCAAACCTGCAACCTTTGCTCATATGAGTAGTTCCATCAGTTTCACAGGGTAAAGGATACTTCCATGAGTCAAGGGCCTATGAGTTTTTAAACAATAAATTGTGCTGTTATTACCCATTCATCTAGTTTGCACTGGTTCAGGGAAGAAAGAGCCATCACAGATCTCTCTTTTCCTGGTAAAATGCAGCGTGCTTTCAAGAAGATAAATGTTAGTCTGCATGGCCCCGTCGTGAGATTCCTTTATAACAAAAATTAAAATGAGGGCACATAGATAGTGGGGAACATAAAGTCTATTTCCTAAAACACAGAGAAGAACTGGAAATATTCATGGTACACACATTACTGCTATACTTGCTGATTTGAAAAAAAAACAACAGAGAAAATTCATTTACAGCAATTATTTCTTGCAACTGGCAAGTGGCAGCACTCCCTGAGTAGAGGCAGCTGGCAGCTGGGAGGATTAAAGTAATTTAATGCCAATATGTGGCCAGCCTCTTTTTGCAGAGAAATAAAGAGGTGTTCAAACTCATCCACAGCACTGAATGCAAAATACAAACGCAACTTTGTCTCCATCTACTCACGTGCTTCCTTACCGCATTGACCCCCAGAATAAACACATCACAGATCACCTTCAAAAATAAAGCTGCCTTAGCGCTCCACTTTTTCTGAGAGCCAGATCACCACAGTCACTTGTAATTCTGTCCAGTTTCTCAAGTGAATTCTGAACAGTTTCCCAGACCTACAGAATCAGCAACTTTCAGTTAAGCCTGACCGTATTTTTTGATGCTGGAGAATGGGTTACTGCAGTGTTATCCTGCAGTGCTAAACTGTTGCTGCATATATTCCCTGAAGGCTTGTCTTCACTACAGGGGTACGTCAACCTAAATTACACTACTCCAGCTATGTGAATAACGTAGTTGGAGTCAACGTAGCCTAGGACGACTTACCGTGTTGTCTTCTCTGTGCCGCGTCGACAGGAGACTTTCCTTAATCTTTTCAGGGAGCAGGAGTACCGGGGTCGATGGGAGGATGCTCTGCCATAGATATAGCAGGTCTTCACTAGACTAGGCCAGCCCAGGACTGGGGCCACCTGAAGATTGGGCCTGCTGGCCCAGAGCTGGGGCAGGGCAGCCGGGACTCAGGCCAACTGGTGGGTCAGGATTCAGGCAGGCTGGGCTGAGGTTCCTCAGGCCACACAGTGGAGGGCTCAGGGCTCCGGGGGGCGGGAAGGAGAGGGACCTTGTGAGGAAGGGGAAGAGCTGGGGGTGAGCCTCCCCGAATGGGAAGTTCACGCGCTGCCCATGCCAAACTCCTTTTGTGCACCCAGGACTAAGTCACTTAGGACCTGTTTAGGAACAACAGTGAAAATAAGACTGTCTCATGCCCAGAGCTCAGTGTTTGTGTATATATTTCTACAGCAGGGTTTCTCAAACAGGGGTTGCTGCTTGTGTAGGGAAAGCCCCTGGTGGGCTGGGCCGGTGTGTTTACCTGCCCCGTCCACAGGTCCGGCCGATCGCGGCTCCCACTGGCTGCGGATCGCTGCTTCAGGCCAATGGGAGCTGCTAGAAGCAGCGTGGGCCAAGGGACTTACTGGCTGGCACTTCCAGCAGCTCCCACTGGCCCGGAGCAGCGCTCCGCGGCCAGTGGAAGCCGCGATCAGCCGGACCTGTGGACGGGGCAGGTAAACACACCGGCCCGGCCCGCCAGGGCCTTTCCCTACACAAGCGGCGACCCCTGTTTGAGAAACCCTGTTCTACAGTGTATGTGTATTTATACACGCAGAGGCATGCAGGCACATGCATATGCAATCCTTTAGAAGATTATGAATTCAACATTTAATCTCCTTTTATGAGGGATCTTTTTCAATTCTTCAGCTCTAGTCTTATGTAAATTCTATAGTGAAGCGATTTTTTTTCTCCGCATGACATTGTTGGGTGCTGACATCAACTGAACTGAAACAACTGTACAACCACCAGGAGATGTCTGTAAGCCCAGACCCAAATTACAATGCACTTGCACCATTATGTTTCTTATGAAAAGGAGAGTTTTCTTTTTTTAGCTCTCATGGGTCTATGTGATCCTGCTTATATTGAGAGATATCAAACACCAATTAAAATTTTTGAATTAAGCAGGATTTATACTCTTGACACTTTAATATGCCAAAGAGTTGCTAGGGATTGAGACTTCAGAAACCATTTATCTCACAGTTTGCTAATTTCACCCTAACACAATGTTGAAGACTGAGTATTATATGTCATTGTGTTCTACTGATTCTGTACATACAGAGCATATTTATATCTACATGTCGGGAGATATTTATATCTACTCTTTAAAAAAAATCCTGAAATACTGAAATGAGTTTAGAATTAGAATCAAGTTACTATGTTTTATATTACGTGATTAACAAGAAATTAAATTGTTCATCAGCTGTGTGTCATTCGATAAATATCGTGTTTGTTCTGGCTATCTATTTTTCCTTAGCATTTATATGGCCCCCATTACTGCAGTGTTTGAACACACTGCAGAATCTTTAACACATTTATTCTCTTAACACCCTGCAAGTAAGGAAAGTCCTATTATTATTATTTTGCCGCTGGGGAACCGAGGCAGAGAGACAAAGTGGATTGCTAACAGTCACAAAGGAGGGCTGTTGCAAACCAGCGAATTGAACTGGGTGTTTAGGAATCCTGAGCTCGTGCTCGATTCCCTGGCCTATCCTTTCTCTCATGCAAGTAGCTAGGATGGTTTAGACTGCAGGGAGTACTTTATTGCCTTGTCTGGAGAGAAATGAGTTGACACATATACAGGATATGCTTGGCCCTTGAGTGGTCTCTTTAAGAGTTCAGTGTACATATTTTAATCTTCCTCGCTTTTACCGTACATTGTTTACCATCTCTCTCGCTTAGCTCCAGATTCTGATACCTCTACTCACCACGAGTAGCCCCTTGCTCTGCAAGTATCTCATAGAAGTCAATGGGACTGCATAACGAGTAAAGTTCTAAATAAGGCAAGACCAGAGACATCGACCCCTTTTGCAGTAGGTGGCAGTCAGGGACTAGTGCCTTATAGCACTCCTATAGCAAGACAGCGAGAGCTGGCTGAGGAATGCAAAAAACAAGTTTGCAAAAACTTCTCATCAAAAATTTCAAAAATGGTTGACCCTCCTGAGATGCAGTAGTTGCTGTTCCCATATATACCCCCTAGTATCCTAAGAAGCCATTTGCTTGCCATAGTCCTAGAAATGAAGTGTGCCCTCACACACCGCCACTGGTGTGCGTACCCAGGCTAATCACTCACCCGTCACGAACACAGCAATTACCAGGAAGGCCCCAATGAAGCCTGTGGACTTTATTTTGAGTTTCAGGGTTTGACAGCCCTAAAACTCAAAGCAAAACTGCTGAGGGTTCCCTTGTTTTGAATCAAAACTGGGTGGAACTCCTAAGCTTCCTGTAGTTTCCACCTAAAGGCCTGATCCAAAGCCACGGTCCAAGTCAATTGGACTTCAATGGGCTTTGGATACGGCCCTTCAAGAATAACTAGGAACTCATTTAGGGAGCTCATCAAAACAGGAATGAACGGCTCAGATCCAGGCTGAATTTTGTGTTTGTGATGAAGTCCAAAAAACCAGGGACGTTTGAGCAGTTTTTAGATTTAGTTACTATTGGCCCAGTTTCTCAGCTGGAATAAACCGGCATAATTCTATTAGCTCCACCCTCTGAGCACCTTCTCCGGTCACATTTCACACAGCTCTCCTGTGCAGCTCTGCTCTGACTTCTGCTAAACGTTTGCTCAATCTCTGTGAACCACAATTGTTTGAAATAAGTCCATGCCAGCACCAAAGCAATGATGATGCACTGCCTGGGGAATCTTAGCTTGGGTTTGTTTGTTTGTTTGGGTTTCCTTTTTACAACAAATCATCTTCAAACCACGGATGCAAACACATCCGAAATGTAGGGGTGCTCAGAATCCAAAACTAGACCTAGATGCAAACATTGTGAATGGTCCTTATCTTTATAAAGCAGAAAACCAAAACCTCAGATACAAACTGAATAGGAATTAGGGTGACCAGATGTCCCATTTTTATAGGAACAGTCCCATTTTGGAGGACTTTTTCTTCATAGGCGCCTATGACCCCCCCCACACCCCCTGTCCCGTTTTTTTGACAGTCGCTATCTGGTCACCCTAATAGGAATGTAGGAATTACCAGAATGGATCATCCCTGAGGTCCATCTAGTTGAGTATCTTTACAGCGACCAGCGCCAGATGCCTCACAGGCAGGTATAAGGATCCCACAGCAGACAGATGTGGAATAATCTCTGCCTTCCATTAGGTCTCAGCCTGGTCTCTAGTTAAAGAATCTAGTCTAGTGCACAGGGGTTTTGTGAGGTTTCATTTACATCTGTACAAGATTTCAGATCTTAGGAGTAAAGGAGTTGAATAAGCACAAGGTATTAGTTTAATGGCATTATGCCTATAGTGTTGTGTCTCAGTAGAGTAGAAAAACAACTGTCGGTGTTGAAATAATGCCTGCTTAATCAGCACTTCCCTTCCCCATATGTCTTCTTAGCTGAAGGATTTAAGTGGACAGTTTTTTAGACTTTATGGATCACTGAGCGTTTAGACAGGTTACTCCAAAAAATCGACAACAGCAGAGTTTGAAAACCCATTCAGATCAACCGGATCTGACTATTTCATCTGTGTCAGGTTTAAATACATCCCTAATGTAATAAGGCAAACTGACTGTGGGGCAGCATCAAATTATTTTTCAGCTTTCCTTTGTAGAAAAAAAGGCATGCCTGCAACAAGGCTCAATGGGCCTGCTGCCCACTGTCTGTTTCTACACCATTGAACGATGAAGCTCAGCATGGGGTATCCTTTTGCATAGCCAGAAGGGAATATGCAATGCTAATTTGCTTCTGGTGATACGGCTCACTCTGTTGTTTCACTTACATGGATCTTTCCATTTAAATTAACTTCCTCAAAGTCCTTGATTTTTTTTAAAAATGTTTATTTAAACTTATAAGTATATCTCACTTTGTTAAAGCCAACCGTGAATGACTGGGGGATGCGTGGCTGTGAGCATGCAATTAATTGCTTTGATGTGGATGTGTGCAGCTTGTTTTAAAATTATAGCACAGAACAGTATGTAATCAGGGTGGCAGGTGGCTAGGCTGCTTCTTTCAGGTAGTTTTTTTTAACGTCATAAGATCAAACCTGCAATCTTAGACATACTCTGCCGTGCTGTCTTCCTGGAAGCTAGACCTTCTAGCCAGAAGGCGATGGCTTAGTGGTGTAAGCATTCAGGTGTGAAATAACTCAACTCCCTGCAACCCCAAGATTGAAATGTAGTGTGGCTGACTGAACTTTTAATCCGTTGTAAATTTATGTATGTATGTGAGATATACAGTTTACAGGGGGAGAGAGTGTTGTTGTTTTTTTGTTTTTTTTGACGAAGCCTTAAAACCGAAGTCTTACGTACTCTGCATGTACATTAAGGGTATGTTTTCACTGCAATTAGACACCTGCAGCTGGCTTGAGAGAGCAGGGCTCAGGCTGTGGGGCTGTTTAATTTAAATCCGTGACTGGTGCCCATGCTTTAGGATCCTGCCACGTGGGAGTCTAGACTGCAATTAAACAGCCCCGCAGCCCGAGCCCTGGAGCCCCAGTTAGCTGGCAAAGGTTTTTAATTGCAATGTAGACATATCCTAAAAACCCCTTGGCACATTCACGATTCCATGGTGTCTTAGCCCTACCCTGACGGTTAAGCTGTGCACTGATCGTTGGGCGGCTGCCATCTACACCCATGGTGGCTACATTCCAGAAGGGAGGGGTACTGCAGGTTTAGTGTTTCTAGAGTGCACTTATCCTTTGAGATAAAGGCATTACAGAGCTAACCTGAGGGGTAGCATTGTCTAATGGTTAGTGTACTGGAAACTCAGAGACATGGGTTCTGTTCCCTACTCTGCCACTGATCTGCTGTGCACAAGCCATCCACCTCTCTGTTTCCCCTTTCCCCTATAGCTCTTCTCTGGCTTGTCTATTTAAACCATGAACTCTTCAGGGCAAGGACCATCTCTCACTCTGCGTGCTGCGTATAGAAGACTGAGGCTCCAGGGCTGGTTGGACCTCTAGCTGCTTTTGTAAAACTAATAATCAATAATATTGATAAGAAATGCAACAGAACAAATTCTTCCCCTACTTATACTGGGGTAAATGTAAGTGAATTACACTGACTTTGGGGACTAGGTTCTGATTTCCAGTGATATGACTGAAAGCAAAGTATGGTCCAAATTGATGTAGCCCATTGTGATTTGTGCTCTCTCTCTCTATCTGTGTATGTGATTAGAGAGGGCACTAGTGTTTTGGTGCAGCTCTATTAAAAAGTAATTTGCATATTTCCTTTACCTATTGTAGTGCACAGAGACCTGGATTTTTTCATCCTTACTCAGCCTGAATAGTCATTTATTCTGCAAGAAGTCTTGTGTTGAAGTGAATGGGAGTTCTGCCATTGACCTCAGTAGAGCCGGAATTGCTTCCATTGACTTCATTAGTGCTACTTGCACTGTATAGTATTACTCAACATGAATACGACGACTGGAATCTGGCCAACAGGGAATCAAATGGGAACTCTATAGTCACATGACTGTCCCTCCTGTTGGCTTAGCCCCAGTAAATAAAGGATAAATCAAGACATAGCTGATTATTTTTCCCATGCAGTAAAACACCCTCCAAAACCACACAGGGGATTTCTCTTGTTCTCCAAGAGGGCATAAGCTGAAAGCAAGTAGACTCTCTTACTGATGTTCTGCAGGGAAATAACTCAGAGCCACTTAACTCCCCTACATAGTAATTGTGATGAGGCTTACCCCTGTCACCTGCAACAGAAGGGAAAGAACCCCAATTAGTCATGCTCTTCACCTACAGGGGTATTTAATTAATTATCTCCTGGCCAGATGAGGTGGACTTTTAATTAGACTGAGGGAGCTCAGTTGGGGAGAAGACTGCATAGGAGATAGGTCTGTCTGGTGGAGAGACGCCCGGGAATAGGGTTTAACAGACAGGAAACCTACTGCTGGCCACTTAACACCATCTCAGACTTTGGGTAACTATATCTGGGATGCTCTAGATTATAGTTATTTTAGACGCGTGCTTTAGGATGAATAAAAACAAGGATTTTGGGGTGAAAGCACTCTTGTGTGTACCAACCATTTATCAGACAGAGGAGCTGCATCCCCATTGATTTATATCCTGAAACCACCTGGAAAACAAAGATGAGTTACCATAGTTTTGAGTTCAGAAAACCCCATTGTAACAACAGATCCATGAGAAACCCTTTGTTTGGAGGGAACACTGCCCTCAGAAGTGGCTTTTCCCTACTTTCCATGTGGCCAGATAAAGCAATTGGTCATTGAGGGATGATAAAGTCAATGGTGAGGAAATATGGTATAATGGTTGAGAATGGACTTTTGAGTTCTAGCCATGCTAGTGATGTGCTGTGCAGTCTTGTACAGTCACTTAACATTTCTGTGCCTCTATTTCTCTATATGTAAACGGGGCCAGTACTGCTTCTTTTACTCACTGAGGGGGCACAAACATTGTTTAATACTTTGAGTTCCTGGGATAAAATATTATATCACCCTCCAACTTTTCAGTCACCTTAGACAACTGAATAATATCACCTCTCTAAGTAACCCCACAACAATGTATCCATTTGGTTCAGATGCAACTGGAAAAGGATTGAGCAGGAGTTTGTTTTGCGGCTATGGATTTCAAAAATCAGCAGAGCCGCTGTTATGCCACATGGCTTTTATTCATGCCACTTCAGTGCTGGTGTCTGGAAGAAAGATTCACGTCTGAAAAGGTAAAAACCAATTGCTTCCTTTTTTTCTTTTTTTAAAACGAGTCATCAAGCTATTACACACACGTGCACGCTATGGTGAAACAAGCTCTGCCCTTGGTCGTTTAATGAAATGTCACCTTAAATGAAGCAAACACTGTGAGCGATCAGAGAGCTCGGGGAATCTGGCCTGGTGAGTAAGCTTGCATTTGAAAATTATTGTTTGGGAGCATATGGAGAGGCTGGCTTACGAGTGCTGGAAAATATGCCTGGACATGCTGAGAAACATGAGTGGGCATATTTAACAGTGACAGCTCTCAAGCTATTTTGCCGGTTCCCTTCTGAGTGCTAACCTTCCTCCCTTACCTGCTCCAGTGCAAGATCAGCACAATGATTCTCCTGTTTCCTTCTCTCCAAAGGCCTGGCCCAGAGCTGGGTGGGAAATGGTTTTCTCATCCTGTGAAAATTTACTAAGATTTCTAAATAAATAAATCCCTTTACACATCAGGACAAAGAAGACACTTCCAAAAGCACAGATTTGAACCTGCATCGACCACTTTTAAGGTGAGCACCCTGGCTAACAGTCTTCCGACTATTTACAATTGGTGCTTTCTCGGACTTTCCTGTTGGAGCTTTTCTGCTTTGTATAAATAAACATCCCTTGGGCTAGAGAGAGACTGATACTGCAGCCTGGTGGGCCCAAGTCCCTTAGGGTTGCCAACTGTCTAATCACACAAACCCAAACCTGCCCCTTGCCCTGAGGCCACGCCCCTGCCATACCCCTTCTCTGAGACCATGCACCACTAATTCCATACCCCCTCCCTCCGATGCTCGCTCTCCTCCACCCTCACTCACTTTCAGCTGGCTGGGACAGGGAGTTGGGTTGCGGGAGGGGGTGCAGGCTCTGGGCCGGGGCCAAGGGGTTCTGAGTGAGGGAGGAGACTCCGGGCTGAGCCTGGGGCAGGGGGTTGGGGTGTAGGAGGGGGTGCAGGGTGCAAGCTCTGGGAGGGTATTTGGGTGCAGGAGGGGGCTCACAGCTGGGGCAGGGGATGGGGTGGGGAGGCAGGGGGAGGTTCTGGGGGGGAGTTTGGGTGCGGGAGGGGGTTTGGAGTGCTGGCTGTGGGAGGGGGCTCAGAACTGGGGCAGGGGGTGCAGGGTGCTGGTGTAACCCACATGCATCCTGGGTGTGGTGGTCTGTCCCATCTAGTGGCATCAAAACCACTTAGAGAGAGAGTTAAATGAGTTTGCTCTACAGCCTTAGCTAACAGACAGCTGGCTTTTAGCTCATGCAGTAGAGGCTCATGCACTAAGCTCCAGAGATCCCAGGTTCAATCCCGCCTGCCGACAGCTGGTGTTTGTCAGCATTACACAAGCTCTGGGACATAGTTCAGGTGCAGGAGGGGGCTCCTGGCTGGGATTGGGGTGTAGGAGGGGGTGAGGGGTCCAAGCTCGGGCTGGGCAGAACTTACCCCGGTTGGTAGTGCGGTGGGGCTAAGGCTGGCTGCCTGCCTGCCCTGACCCCGCACTGCTTGTGGAAGCAGCCAGCACATCCCTGCAGGGGGGGGAGGGGACTCCATGCGCTTCCCCTGCCTGCCAGCACCGCCGTTCCCGGCCTGTGGGGGCAGTGCTAGTAGGCAGGGGCAGTATGTGGAGACCCCCCAGGGGCCACAGGGACATGCTGGCTGCCTTCTGGAGTGGCATAGAGCCAGGGCAGGCAGGGAGCCTGCCTTGTCCCTGCTGCGCCGCTAGACTTTAAGCCGGCTAAAATCTCACAGCTTGACATCAGAAGCCTCCAAGGGAGTGTTGTTTGAGAGATGTCACCACTTCCCCTCTCCCTGCCCCATCAGCAAGGAACCAAGCACAGGAAGCCTAGCAGGGCGTGCAGGTGAATTCAAGCCTCCTATGAGGCAGCCAAGTTCAAGAAGTCCAGTAGAGCAAGAGAGCTGCACAACCTACTATGTGGCAACTCACACAGGCAGAGATAATTGTGTGGCTGGAACTTGGAAGAGTACCACTGCCTTCCCCCTCCCCCAATTTAACCCCTATTTTCTGATATGGATTTGCCTCCCAGAGGACAGCCAGCTCAGTCGAAATCTGACCAAGTTTGTCAGCAATGGTGATGGGAAACCACTTAAAGTGAGACAAAGTCTGCACTGAGGCAGCCTGCATTTACCAAGCTGTAAACCACTCAGATCGGGAGTCAGCGTGCCACAAACAGATGCAGCTAACAGGAGAGTCTGGAGACCAGAGTTGCAGATTCAGTGCTTGGAGGAAGCAGGTCTTCATGACTGGTGTATTTGGTCAGTCTGGTGGTTGTTTGTTCTCGGTGCATGGGTTGAATAACTGGGCTGTGAGCCCCTGAATAAGCTGCTGGGACAGGTCTGTTTATTGTTGCCTTGGTAAAGGTCACAGAGCTCTGACCCTTGAAGCTTTAATCAGCCCTGCTGTTTGAAGTCCCTGATTGTGGGAGACAGACCTGAGCTGAGCCAAGCAGGGAAATGTGGTATTAAGAAAAAAAATCACTTGCTAGATGAACTATGGAACCACAAACAGAGGAAGCTACAAGGAGTGTTTTGGAGAAAGCTGGGAGGAAGTGTGAGAAGCTTTCCCACCATGTTAATCTCTATATGAGATTTCAAAATGGCCAATGATGGAAAAGTGGTGATGACCTGCAATGGATGTGACAAGATTCAGAATCTCTAGGTAGCCAGCTGAGGCTGGAGCAGATGCTGGCTGAAGCAGAAACAAGGGCACTACGCTGAGATTACTGGCAAGAGGGGTGTTCCTGGCTAGAAAGTGATGTTGAACAGACTGGAGACACAGCTTCCCTTAAGAGCCTATATACCTGCCTTGGAATCATCTGTGTGGGACATCACCTGTGGATTGGCTGAACCCTGTGAGTAACTGATGACTCATTACACTCAAGTAGACTCAGGTTCAGAGGATGAGTTATACAGGCATGAGTTATCACACATTTTCTTTCCTGCCTGAAGCCAGAAGAGACTTCCTTTTCTCAAAATGCAAATGGGTCCCTGTGGTGGAAGAAAAGATTCTTGGATTGGAAGGGCAAATAGAGACACTGCTGAGTTCCTAGACATCCAGGTTTGGGAAACATAAGTACCCCAGAGTCAAAGAAGAATGGAACTGGCCACCAAGGAATCATGAGAGAGGAAGTTGAGGAGGCCTGGCAGTTTGTAACCACCAGAGGCAAGAGGTCACAGTGGCATTCTACATGGCTAGTGACAAATGACGATAGGCAGGCTGTGGCCACCAGAGAGAAGAGGACCACGAGGGATTCCACACAGCTGGAAGTTTCCAATACATACCAGGTCCTCAAGGTGAAAATTGAAAGATACCTCTCAGGATCCATCAGCTCCGCGGGAATGGAGAGCTACACAGGACACACATGCAGATGTCACCTTGGCCTAACCGGTAAGAAAATGGAGCTAGTCTCCAAAAAGTTCTGCAACCATGCAAGGAAGATAGATGATCCTAGCTGGAGAGTCAATACTCAAAAGAATAATCTTCAAGGGACAAAAGGATAATGTGTTGTCTTCCCAGAGCCAAGACATGAGATGTCACTGAATGTGGACGGGTTTCTGAAGTCGACAGGCAAGGATCCATTGTTGACATTTTCATATTGGCACTAAATTACATTGTGTTGTGGGATATCTTGCAGATAATATATTACTTCAGAGAACTTGAAAGCATGCTGAAGAATGTCCACACAATCTTCGGAGATCCGTCCAGTCCCACAAGTGAAAGAAGACAATAGGCAGAAGATTCTAGAAGGAAACCGCTGGCTAGGTAAGCGGTGGAGGGTGTAAGGTTTGGGTTTTGTGGAACAGTGGTCCACTTTTTGTGGGGATGAGTGTGTATTGTTTGGACAGCCTCCACCTCAGTAGAAAGGGAATAGAGTGTTAAAATAAGAACAAAAACAGGATAAAAGAGGAAAGATATGAGCTCTCAGCGCAAAAATCAAGATGTTGTGTACAAAATTAATCAAGGAACCAAAGAACATGAAGAGAAGAAATTATTTAATTGCCTATACACCAATGCTAGGAGCCTTGGTAACAAACAAAGAGGAATTGGAATTATTCATTTACCAGCATAAAGCCAATCTAGTTGGTATTACTGAAACCTGATGGGATGATTCACATGATTGGAATGTTAAAATCAATGGCTATAACCTATTTTGGAAGGATCAACCAGGCAAACTGAGAGGGGTAGTGGCACTCTGCCAAAAATGACATTACCTGATTCTGAGTTACTGATAACTCTGATCCATAAGGATTCAAGATTATTTTCCACTGTATCCTTACAGATAAAGCAGAAGATGGGGTATTAGTTGGTGTTTCCTACAGATGACCAAATCAAACTAGGGAACAGGATGACTGGCTCCTTATGCACCTATCTATGATGTGTAGGAAGAAAAGCTGCAGTATTATTGTGGACTTCAGTTTGAGTGACATATGCTGGAGGTCTCATGTTGCCAGTACTAAAACATCCTTGGAATTTCTAAACATGATAGATGACAATTTCCTGACTCAAAAAGTGTTGCAGCCAGCATGGGCGAATTCTTTCTTAAACCTAATCTTGACAGATAAAGAGGAACTGATCACAGAACTAAAAACGAATGGTAGTTTAGGATGAAGTGGTCATGACTTGATCCCATTTGTAATGTGCAAACAGTATATGTCTTGGAAAACCGGGGAAGTTCCAAAAGACTGGCAGAAAGCTAATGTTTTGCCGATACTTAAAAAACGATAAATGGTATGGCCCAGATAATTATAGGCCTGTCAGTCTGACAGTGATCCTGGCAAAATAATGGAGTGCTACGTACTTGGATGGCTAGCCTGTGCCACTGCCCATGCAGCCATAGTTGCACTGCTGTTTTTAGTGAATTAACTTGATGTAAGCTGGCATTTATACACCTACCTAATCTGTGCTGTAGACATACCTTAAACTGCATTATGTGTGAGTGTAAAATGAGCCTGTGTTCCGGCTGCGACAAACATTTCTGCTTAACACAAGAGATTAAATCATTTTTATTTCTGGTTGCTCCTCCTCTGACTTTTTGACAACTCCTTTAGGGGATTAGATGCACCCCCAACACTGTACGTGTATATTGCGGCACACGCCCAAGCCTGAATTTGTATGCCCAGTGTGTAAGTGTGCACCCATGTGCTCAGTTTTGCAGGTGGCTTTTGCATTGACAGAAGGTGCACTTGGAGATGGTGTGGCCACCCAGGTTTGATACTTTGCTCCTTGAAAGGGAAAAGACATTAAAACCTTTCCAACAGGATGGGCTCACTTAATCTTTATTACAAGTTTGACATGTTGAACTGTTCATGGAGAACAAGGAGCCTGGTTGAACATGGTGCTGCATGGCTTACAAACTGAACCTGCTCGGTGTCTTTATAGTTTAGGGCTCACAATGGCTTAGCACATTTCTCAGCCAGAGTACAGTAGCTCCTATGGTGCCATGGTGAGTATTTGTTTTTTGAGGGGCTCCTCTATTGGAACTGAAACGCCATCCAGTTTGAGATCCAAATCAGGCCACTGATGCACGTTTGCTTAACTTGGAAATGTGAAACTAGGTCTGCGGCCTGTTTGATGTCATGTCATGGGACACAGATGTAGAAATAGACCTGTTGAACACTTTAGAAAGTATTTATTAAAATATGAATATAGGTTTCTTAATTCAGTGTTCTCAACTTGTGTTCCACAAGCCCCGGAGGGTCCACAGATTATGTCTAAGATTTCCAAAGAGATCTGCGCCTCCATTTGAAATTGTTTGGGGGTCCGCAAATGAAAAAAGGTTGCAAACTACTGCCTTAATGTACCATCTACACAGGCTTAAGGGACAAGAGACAGAGAGTTGGATACAAAGTGTATCTCTGATGCCTTTGAAGTTAGTGGAAGTTTTGACATTGAGTTTGGTGAGAGCAGATTTGGGCTAACATGGAGCCCTTTAGAAAATCCCACCCCTAGTCTGTACATTTGGAATTTCACATACTCTCTACTTCCAATTTTTCTAGGATCCCCTAGGTCTAGACAGAAATAAAGAAACATTTATTATCGTAGAAACTAGGGGTGGGGGAAAGGCATTAGGATATAGTACCTAGACTATTCCCCACCGGGCAGGATTGTTCCATACAGTAATTCTTCTGTTCCTATTAATTATTATTTCTATTGCAGTAGTGCCTAGGAATTCCAAGATGGGATTAAAGGCTTATTTTATGAGGAACTGTACAGGGCCTACCGCAGGGAGCTCACTGTCTAGGATTTAGGCAATATGCAACAGAAACAAATGAGGGGATTGGAATCGGAGGACATGGTAACAGACACAGGTGTGTTTGCATAAGTTAGTACACACAGGTGGTGCTTAACTTAACCAAGGGCTGACAGTCAGACTTATAGTCATCCAGGCACAAGGAGGTTTTATAGGTGGATTTCAAAGATAAGGTGGTGGGTTAGCAAATTTTGACAGGGACTGCTTCCCAAGAGTAGAGGGAGGGGGAGATAGGAGACAGCATTAAAGCATTCTAGCACAGTAAAGAAATGTTCCAGTCTAATTTAAAACACCCCTAGCTATGTGGTTGCCTCCATTTACTTGGGAGATTATTCTACAAGCTAATAAATCTCACTAACTTTTCCTGATGTTCAGCCGGAATGTTCCTTTTCTTAATTTCACCTCCCCATAGCAACAAAACTTTGATATCACAGGAAAAGCCTCAAAACCCAAGATGCTTCTAATTGTAATAATAATTATTTCTATTCTTCGCACACCCAGCCAGACTGCCATTTTCAGAGAGCACTAACAGCCTCTTACCTGGCAATGGGAAACAAAGGAAGAAAAGTTTGAGTCATACAAGCTAGGCGGAGTGGGTGGAACTTAGCTGGCTGTGCTGACCTTTTTCATTACTCAGGCAACACTATTGATTAGGTAATCACAGGCTGCTAATAGAGGAAACAGTCACTTGTAATGGTAAAATGAAGCTGGGGGGGAAGAGGTCTGTTATTAAAAGACTCGGGAGTCTGATTTCTTTCTTTTCTCCATTTGTTTTGTTGATGGAAGATTTTTTCAGCATGTAAGGCAACATAGTACACATGAAACAAAAATAATGTGCAATGATATTAAAGGTACATGAGATCTTTCATATGAAGTTCAAGCTTCTTGTCATGGCTCTGCAGGTCTTTGTCCCCACTCCCATCAGAGCTCCCATTCCCTCTTTGTCCTATTCTTGCTATTTACTTGCTTCCAAGACTTTCTAACTCCCTTTAAATGTCCATCTCCTACTCTCGTATTCAGACCTTCCTCTGTGTTGCCTCTTGTGCTTAAAATGCCTTCCCCTTTGAGCAGAAAATGAACACCCTCTCCTCATTTGACTCCTCTTCTTCCACTAAATCTCTTAATTTACCAATGTCAACTTTTTTTCCATTTACTTCAATAGATCAGGCACCACACCACTATTGTGATCTGACTCAAAGCCTATTGAAATCAATGGAAAGTCTCCCATTGGCTTCAGTGGGTATTGAAATGGGCCCTGACAGCAAATTTTCACTGCCTTTAGGGCCCAGTTTAAACAAAGCACTTGAGCATATTATCTTTAAGCACATGCTTAACTTAGCTTGACTTGAATAGGGCTGCTCTCACGATTAAAGTTAAGCATGTGCTTAAGTGTGTTTTTGAACGGAGAGCCTTCGAGCTGATATAATTTGGTCCCGTTCAGCACACTTGGTGTCCCAGTTGTATTGCTTGGATAATTTGTGGCTTGACACTGCTGTCCCTGAGGAGTAAATGATGCGAGGTGGCAAGGCACACCATTGTGAGGGTGCACTTTTAATTTCATGCAGATAAGGATGAAGATGGTGTTAGTCCTGGAACTGACTTTAACTGATGCAGGATATGGGCCTCAGGCTAAGTTAATTGAGGCAAAGATCTTGGGGTAAAATTTCAACAGTGCCTAAATCCGATATTTAAAAAAAATGGCTTAGGTCCTTAAATCTCACAGCAAGTCAATAGGACTTTGGCTCATAAATCACTTAGGCCCACATCCTCAAAGGTATCTAGGCTTTTTGGAAGGTTTTATCCCTTGTCTTTTCCTGAGTATTGCAGAGCACCAAGCAGCAATCGTAATAATGTTATTAGAAGCAGTAAAACATTCTGGTATACAACATGATGGTAGAAGTACAGTTACTATGTGGCCAAATCCTGACCTCAGATACAGGTATGCAACAAGACGATAACAGGAGAAGTAAGCATGCACCAATGGGAACATATGGCCTATAGTATTTAAAAAGTAAGCTTTGAAGAAAGGGCACAGCAATGAATACATTGTCAGAGAGGTCCTCAGGTGACCGTCATTGAACTGGCTTCTTATTTGTTCTTGTCTGGTAGATGAGTGTAGGGATAGTTCATGGGCCCTTGTACATGGGAACACCGAACATCTTCCAGAAAACGGAATGCCCAGAAAGATGTTTCTCTCTTTCTCCTAAAGGACTAAAATGAATGAAATCTGTGAGGACCGAAGTAGCCTGGAAAGCTGTCCCCTGAAATAAGAAACACCAAAATCCCTGGTGTTTCTCCGACTGATGTTTCCTGGTTTATATCTGTTTTGTTAAGGCCTCCCTAAGGCTTAGTCCAAGGGAGCAGTTACCTGCAAGTTCACAAGTGAGATGAGAAAGCTGAGAGTGTCCAGAAAGGATTGGGGATCAGTGGTAGACTATGCTTCTCTCTTACAGCTCAGCTTGGCATTTGAAGAGACACAAAGGGAGCAGGGCCCAATGACCAACATTCTCACTATGTATGAAACCAGAGCGAGATGAAAGCCCTCACAGAGATAGTGATGTGCTCCAGTAATGGACTAAGACCCCTTTAGGCTTGGTTCCCAAATAGTCTCTGTTTCAAGCGGAGTTTGCTCTTTGAGTTCTCGCTGTTGCGCCCCAATGACTGCTCCAGCTAGCAGGCCTGTCTCTGCAACATGGCAAGCAAAGCTCTCTCAAGGCAGAGTTTTTCCTCCTTCCTGGCCAGTTAGCCCTGAACTGAGCTGGGCTCTCTCCGTTTATTCCCCCTCCAGCCTTGGCCTTGGCGGCAGGGATAGCAGAGTGGGGTGCTAGCTATGCCCAAAGGCTCTCCTTAACCCCCTTCTCTGCTGTTGTGGGGGCCTCACGATCCTTCATATTATTTCTAACCAGATATTTATTGCATAAGTGTTCTGGGGTGGATTTGGTACGTAGATGTTCACTATCTTCGTTCTAACCTCTTCCATAGCTAAATTCAATTTGAAGGGAAAAGAGGAAGCTATATCTCCTTGCAATTCTGGCTGGTTATCACAATGCCCCATTAGATGCTGAACCTTAGCATGCAAAAAGTAATGATGCATATCAGATATGATAATAGTGGAAACAGACCCTCCCAGAGCAGCTCAGAGTGGACCTGCATGGGATTGAACTTGGCCCTCTCAAATTATTGAAGCCCTGCTGTAGATTTCAAATTTTCAGCAGTCTTATGAACTGCGGTACGTTCTTCAGCAATATGTCATCATTAACAATATGTCTGCTTTCTTTTTTAAGCAATATGCCATCATTAATTCTGAGCCGCTATATTCCTCAAGACAGTCAGCTCAAATCCAAGCTTAATGAGGTTGAGAAACATAAAGTTAGATAACTGCATATGGGGGAAATGAAAATGCAAAAAAATGTAGTTTCTCTCGGGTGTTTAGTGGTGATGGAGGAACTGCCTCTGAAAAAAAAAAATTGGCCCCTCCCCCTCTCTTTCCACCCATTTATAGAACTAAACCTGAACAGAGACATCTTTTTTTTAAAATTCCCTTTTCAATGAAGCAGGTAACACACTGTGTCATCCAGATGACTTGGGCTCTCAACCTTCAAAGAAGGAAGCATTGCATAATGGATGGATAGATTAAACAGTCATGTGTCATAGCCTGTGAGTTCCACAACTGCAAGCAGGAAGAAAGTGGCGGTATTTCAAGAGATTCCATTCAATTAACATTTCTATCTATGGAAAACAGTAATTGAGGCTGGCATATCTGCAAACAAAAATCCACAGGTGTTTAGGTGGTCTAATAATAGTTTACGCTCTTCAGAGCAGGAACCAGGCATTTCTGTGTGTTTGCAGCACATCACCTAGTGTATTTGAGCCCTAATGTAAAATGAATAGTAATAATACTAATAAACAATGGTTGTGCATATATACCAAAGGCAAGTCCAACTCCAGTCAAAGAAAGAAAAACTGTATCAATGAAATATAATGGGTCCAATTCACACTGGCATTAAACTGCACTGAAATAATTGGAATCTCAAAACTCAATCTGTTGAGTTTAACAAAAGACAATGTTAAGGGGAGACTTAATCATAGTCTATAAGTACCTGCTTGGGGAACAAATAAATGATAATAAAAGCCTCTTCAGTGTAGCAGACAAAGGTATAACATGATCCAAAGCTTGGAAGTTGAAGCTTCACAAATTCAGACTAGAAATAAGGTGCAAATTAACAGTGACGGTAATTAACCATTGGAACAATTTACCAAGGGTTGTGGTGGATTCTCCATCACTGGCAATTTTTTAATCAAATTGGATTGTTTTTGGAGATATGCTGTAGTTCAAACAGGAATTAATTCAGGAAAGTTCTGTGGCCTTTGTTTCAAAGGAGGTCAGACAACAAGGTGGGGAGGGAGGAGTATCAGATACGCATCCAAACTCTTAGGTGCTTATCTGAGACAAATGTAATGCTAGGCTTTCAGGTTCACCACTCACTAGTGCTTTAGTAATGGTGCACAAAGAGGATGCTAACTGGATGTGAATGACACATGTATCTTTATCCCATCTTTGTACAACTTGGTGTGTCTTCTTCCCATGTCCCCTGTGGCCTAGTATGGGTTGAGATTTTTTTCTCTCTTGCTCCTCCATGGATTAGGAGGAAAACAATGTTTTTCTCTTGCTCTCCACTGCAATCCAGTGAGGGTAATGCTGTCCCAGACCAGGAATCTTGAATCTTCTTCCAGCCATGGATGGGAGGAACAGGAGTGCCTGGACAGTGGTGGAACAATGGAATGTCCTAGCTCCAACAAGTGCAACTATGAATAGTGGGTTGAATGGAACAATATGTACTTGTTCATCCAAATTTCAGTTGAAAGCAGTCACCAAAATTGAAATGAACATATATGTGATTCCCTGACACCCTCCCAACTCAAAGCCACCTGTGCTAATCAGTGCTGTTCAAATCTCGGTCCAAGGTATTCACCTGCTGATAGTTCATCTTTAATAAATAACTGGACAAAAATATTGCAGTCCAGGGAGGTATCTGTAATTACAAATGTATTCAAAAAGCGAGGTATGCATACAAAGTTTGGATTAGTTTTGGGGAATTTTAAGCTGAGAAAGCTTTACATTATCTATCTGGTATAAAAACGTAATGATGTTTGCTTCTAAGGTTGTAAATTTGACTTGCAGATGCAAAAAAGGGTAGGCAAAGTAGAGGACAATGTTTTCTTACATGTCACCCAGAGCACCTGCAGAAAGTGACCTAGCCTGGTTTGGATTTTGCCTATATAAAAAATGCAAACCAGGCTCAGCATAGAGTGTGCTAGAACTGAAGAATGAGGATTATCCAGCACAGAGGAAGGGACACTCACTGAGCCCTCATTATAAATTAAATTGTCTATACAAAAAGAGAGAAAGTACTCCACCCCCTTTCAAGAAGCCAAAAATATGCCAGCCTTGCTTCAAACAGTGATACCCCATGGGCATTGTTTCATTAGCAAAGAGTGAAGCTAATGCAGGTTAAGTTGAATAAGTACAACTTCATTAAATCCCATGCACTGCACTGTCCATGTGGTTGTGTAGCTTCCAGCATAACTTGCCACACTCCCTGTTTTTCTTGGTGTCCCATCAATAACAGCCCTTCCAGAGGGGTTGGCCCTCTGACTCCAGTTCCACTGTTCATGATACATTTTCCCTGTTATACGAACATTTAAATATAAACACAAATAATTGATGCCCAGACACCCACTCCATGTGCCTTTGGCTACAGGTTGATATCATATAGCAGAGTTAGTGTCCTGTCTTTACCACACACTCAGCTGGTTACATAGTCTTTCAAATAGTTTGGTCTCCTCAACAGGCAACCACCCTGGGAGTGACCTATCTCTGTCTCCCTGTCACCTTTCCCCGAGTCCAGCAAACTGTCTCAGGGGAGTCTACTCCCTCCCTGTGGGGTTGGTCCCCAGGTGGTTCTCTGTCTGCCTGTTCTGTGATGATCTCTCTGTTCCCTAAGAAGGGTCTGTTGTGATTACCACCCACCACCACAAACTCCAGTCAGTACCATCTGTCAGGGCCGCCCAGAGGTGGGGGCAAGTGGGGCAATTTGCCTCAGGCTCTGAGCCCCACAGGGGCCCCGCGAGCCCTGGCCGAGAATCCCTTCCCTGGCTAGAGGCGCCTTTTTAATTTTTACTCACCCAGCGGCGGTCCTGGGCTTTGGCGGTGGCAGCAGCGGGCCCCTCACTCCCTCCGGGTCTTCGGCGGCACTTTGGTGGCGGGCCCTTCAGTGCTGCCGAAGACTCGGAGCGAGTGAAGGACCCGCCACCGCCGAAGACTCAGAGCACCACTTGGTGAGTATAAGTCCGCTCCCCCGCCACTCAGTGAGTATGTCCGCTCCCCTGCTTTGCCCCAGGCCCCCTGAATCCTCTGGCCGGCCTGCCATCTGTTACTTTTTGGGATAGTAACTAGGAGGGCACATTTTGCTATGGGCTGCATTATGCTTTGTATATTGCATATTTGTATATTATTAGATTGTTCCTGCTCTTTGTAACAAGTATATCTGAGTCCAATTCACCTCAGGAAATCACATTTCAGCTAGATAGCTGGGCCTTCTGCAATCACAGAGTGTTTCTGTTTTAACATTGGGGCATGCACAGAGGTTGGCATTGTCCTTGTTGCTTTCCTGTCCTGATAGCCTAAATATGATATGCTCTTGAACTCAAGGAGAGAGTCATGATGTCATCACTGCTATCAGATGGGCTATCCCCCTCCTGTATAAGTCTGACTGAATCTTTCTGAGACCTTCTGCTCTTGCACACACTGCTATAGTTGTTTAACTTCCCACTTCCTTTGCAATGCTGTCCTAGTGTGGGGCGCATCTTTTTACCTGCTCATGCTGCCTCCTACAGTAAATGCATCTCTCTATGGGTGCAGACTGCTGGCCACCTGCTCTCTTTTGCTATGTCTCACTGCATGTACTTCAGACAGGTCTTGTGGCTTCTGGAGATTTCCAACTTTCTCTTGACACCCTTGTCTAGGCGTCCGTTTAACATGAGATTGTCCTCCCAGAGCTGCCATTCCTGCAGGTGGTGATCCCAAGTGCCACAGACTGTCCTGTCCCAAATTAGAGAGTCTGTCAAATCAACAACATATAGCACCCCACATGCATAAGGCAGTAACATAGGGGTCTATCACTCTTCCTCTATGGATTGGTCTCTAGTGAAAACCCTGTGTCAATCCAGGTTCATTCTGTTTGGCAGTATAAAGGGTCCCCAGTGCTCCAGGACTGGTATGTAGCTTGAGGCAGATGAGGTTCAGAGCAGTGCAGATCTTTCTGCCTTGTTCTCTAATAAGGTAAAAAATAGTAGTTTATCTTTTCTGCTGTTGTTGTCCTCCTGCATGGCCAGGTTCTGGCTTCAGATTCGGGTCTCCTCTGGATCTGGCCTCTGACTCCACTTCTGACTCTGAGCTCTGATTCCTGACATCTAATTCCAACTCTGACTTTTGGCTTTGGCATGTGGTCTCTGACTCCAGCTCTGACCCTGAGCTCCTATTCCTGGCTACTGCCTACAGCTCCAACCACTAAGCCTGACTCCTGCTACAGCCACTAGGCATGAACACCTAAATCCAGGTCTCTGGCATACACTCCCATCTCCCTACTCTCCTCTTCTCAAATGCTGTTCTTCTCTTTACCCAGTACAGCTTAATTCCTCTTCCTTCCCCTGCCACCCGCCATCCTCCTCCTCCTCCACATAGGATCTGCTGAAATCCTCTTTGCTGAACTGCCCCCGTCTCAATCTCTGTCTTTTTTTAAAGCCTGATGTTGCTAATATTTTGACATCTACATGATTTTATGCTTCATAAACCCTTATCTTGCTCCAATCCTTTTCAACCCCATGTGCTGTCCTCCAGGGTTTCTTCTGTGATAATCCCCTTTGATCTCCTCTTTCATTTTACAGCACATTGGTTTTGGTGGTGAGAGGGTTCATTTTGTTGTGTTTGAGGGTTTCTTTTAATATCTTGTGATCATCTTGTACAAGGCCTGCCTGAGAAGTTGTGTGTCACTGTTAGCCAGAAGAGCTAACTCCTACTGCCACCTACTAACCCATGGCTTCCCCTTGCCTCCTAGCAGTGCTGTGAACTGCGTGGGGGCTGAAAATAATGCAAAACTAGCCTCTCTTGTGCTTCGCTCGCATCTTCCTTCCTGCAGCAACAAGAGGAAAGTTACTCTCTTTAGCTTTCCCTCTGGAAAAAGGAAGTCAAAGCAAGGATAGAAGGAATTTGGTTTAATTGCCAGTTTTGTTGATTTTCTTTAGCCAAAAACCCTGCTGCTGCGGGCGTGCAAGCTTTTGTATGTGTTTATTACCACAGGATTTTACTGCTTGTCTCTGTCTGGAACTACAACGTGCTCTTCTGTCTGGAACTTTCGATAGTTTTGGGAGCCACCTTGCAGTCTGTAAGCACGGCTTGGGTGGCCTAGGGGTTATATCGCCTAGTTCTCAGCCCCAAGCTGGCTGAATGGACTTAGCCTTTAAGGCTGTGGGGGGAGATGGACAGGGACCTGGGCCCTCCTTCTCCACAGGTCCTAGCCCAGTTGTTAGTCTATTCAGTTTGGAGTGTAGCCCTTCTAGTCTCACCTAGTGGGTGGCTTGCTTCCTGCAGCATTCCCTCTTGGGTCTGGACGGCACCTTGCTGTGGTCCCAGGCTCCTTCAGGAGGGGCAGCTGCAAGCTGGTGGGATGAGAACCACAATGTCTCTGTGTATCACTCAGTCAGTTACCTCCAGTGCTGGGGGTTCCTTCACCATCTCCCTTGGTTGGGGAGCCAGTGCTTGCTTCCAGGTGGCTACCCTGGCTGGCAGGTCGGTGCTCTGTCCCTTCAGGCAGGGAGACAGCTAGCTCCTGCCTCATCACCAGTCAGTCCTGAACTGAGCCAGGCTCCCTTCTTTTCTTCCCCCTCCTGGCCAGGCATTGGCTGCAGGTATAACAAGGCGGGGCTAGCTGGGGACAAAGGCTCTCCTTAACCCCTTGTGTGCTACTGGGTGGTTCCCCTGCTTCACCACACAGCCTTATACCTCTAAATATAATGCCTTCTCTTCACCCCCAGATCCTGGGTGAGAACACATCTTCATCCACACACACCCTTCAGATCTTCACTGGCTTTCTCTGTTTTACAAAATCTCTCTCACTCTCAGATATCATCCACTGATGTGTTCCTTCCACTCTATATCACCATCTCGCCCTGTTTGTCATCCTTGTCCCCTGTGCTCCTTGACCATCTGACTTCTCTATGTGTCCCCGCTCTGTATTTTCAGAGCTGCAAATGGTAGATCCTTTCTCTACCATCTAGGATACTTAGTTTTAATTAATTCCCATTGTCCTCAAATGCCATCTCAAGAGTTGTCTATTCTTCTACCTGGCATATAATTTCTATATTACAGCTGCCTCTTTCAAAACAATCAGACCTGTGCATCTCACTCTCCCCGTGCTCAAGCCCATATTATTAGTATGTATTATTATTTGAGCCCCAGTCATGGGCAGGAACCCCATTGTGGTAGGTGCTGTACAGACACAGAATAAAAAGACAGTTCAAGGTCCAAAGAGCTTACAGTCTAAATATAAGACATGAGGCAACAGATGGATACAGACAGATGGGAGAGGGAGTACAAGGAAACAATGCAGGTCAACATGATCAAAACTGGTCATAGCATAGCAATAGACCACACACAAGCTTTTTTGTAGGCATCACAACAAAGGAGAGTTTTGAGGAGGATAATGAGCTGGTTTTGTGGATGTTTATGTGAAGCTCCTCCCATGCATGACAGGCAGCATGGGAGAATGCAAGAACATGCTTGCTTGAAAATTTAATAAGTGGGTGATGGAAGTTGGTATTATGAGCCAATCAGAGTTGGGCGTTGACCACTCAACAGCTGAGATTTATGGTAGAGCAGGGATAGGGCACAGAGGGCCTTGAAAGTGAACTTGACCTCATAACTTGACCTTTATATTCCCCCACAAAGTGATCTAGGTTTCCTGTTGGAGAAGAAATTAGTATTGGGGAGTCTGGGTACTTTCTTAGTTTACCTTGTTTTATTTCACTATGTACCCAATCCTGGAACAGAGGTGTTCACAAACAGCACATATTCAATATCCAGTGTCTGGTTTCCAAGGAGCCTCAAGATTTGACTTTAGTCAGAGAGATTAAGGCAGAAACAAACTCTCTTACTGCTTAATACAGGTTGCCCAAAAAGAAGCCATATCACAAAACTAAACAACAGGCATTTTTTGGAGGAACATAAGAATGGCCATACTGGGCAAAGATCCATTTAGTCCAATATCCTGTCTTCCGACAGAGGCCAATGCCAGGTGCCCTAGAGGGAATGAACAGAACAGATAATCATCAAGTGATCCATCCCCTGCTGCTCATTCCTAGCTTCTGGCAAACAGAGGCTAGGGACAACATCCCTGCCCATCCTGACTAATAGCCACTGATGGACCTATCTTCCATGAATTGATCTAGTTTTTTTTAACCCTGTTAAAGTCTTGGCCTTCACAACCTCCTATGGCAAGGAGTTCCACAGGTTGACTGGGCATTGCGTGAAGTAATACTTTCTTTTGTTTGTTTTAAACTGTACACTGTTCACTGAAAACTATACCGTTCATACACTTTAAAAAACTGTATAACAGCACAATCTGGTAACTCCTTCCATAACCGTACCATGAGCCCGGTGACGTTATCTTCCTTTTCCTCTCACAGGGGCTGTATAAGCAGGAGCAGTGGAAGCTCCCTAAAAGTGGGGGGGCCACCCGTGCCTGAACCGTGTTTCCACCCCCCACACCACCCCTTCCCCCTGAGGCCCTGCCCTTGCACCACCTCTTCCCCCCCCAAGACCTCGCCCGCTGCTCACTCCACTCCTCCGCTCCCCTCTTCTCCCTTCCCCTCCTGTGGCTGTCCCGTACAGCCTGTAAAAAGTGGGAGGGCATAAAAAGTGATGGTTGGCCCCTGCGTTCCGGCACTCCTGCGTGCAAGTATTTATGCAGCTTCCTTGCGCATTGTTTTCCGGAGCACATCTCAAGCACTGGGATCTGGATTTAGATCTCCCAGGCAGTACATTCTGCGCTTTGGAATCAAGATAATTTGGGGGTGTTTGTGATGCAACTGGAGCGTCACCATCAAAAGTGAGGCAGCCCATGATAAAACGTGGTCCTTAATGCTTTGCACATTGAAGCCAAAATCTCTAACAGTGAAATGACTGTCACGATGACGCCTTCTTTGGGCCTCATCAGCAATTTTTAGATCTGAACGTCTCTCTTGTGTTTTGTCTTCAGGATTCATGATTCTACACATTTTATTTGTTGTTTTCACAATGTCTTTACCGTTTCCCATTAAAGAGAATGACTTTTCCTCCAAGCAACTTAGAAAGAGTCTGGCATAAACATACTAGAATGAAAACTGAGAGAAAAAAATGTAAGGTTTAGTTAACATGCAGGAGGACAACAAAACAGAAACAGCTTTGTTTACAAAAGCATTTTTAGCATGATTACAAAGCAGGGATGTCAGTGTCAAAAAGAGTGATCACAAATCTGATTCTTGCTTCTTTTTTCCCCTGCAGAAATCTAGTTGCAGATTTTTTCTTTATTGTTTGGGTTGTTCAAATTAAGGTAAATCATCCATAAAGTCTCATGTATAATTCATGCAAAGATTCAGGGTGGTGTGTATTTGTCCTACTACAGTAAAAAAAAATCAAATTATTATAATTTTACTTTCGATATAGAGTGTTTATTTATTTACAATTTTAATTAGACTCATAATTACATTTCATGATCACTAAAGTCAATATCAGCAGCACAGCTGGACAAAAACAATTAGATTGGGATTTCTTTTTTTTTAGTTCAAAAGTTTGTTTTTTCCTTTTTTAATAAGATAAAAGGACTAGTGGGGGGAGGGAGGGAAGATACATTCATCTAACAAAGACATAATAAATTAAAATTAATCAAGCAATAAAAGATACATGGCTAGATATTAATGAGAATTTATGGCAATATATGGTGTGTTTATGATCTCACTTACACTGGGGCAAATCAATAGTAGCTTCATGGAGTCAATGTAGTTACAGCAGTGTAAATCTTATGTAAGCCAGAACAGTATCAAACCTGGAGATTTCATAAATGGGAATGCAAGCTTTGACTCGGCAGCTGGTTCCTATTCCATGAAGCACTTAAACACATGCTTAATTTAAAGTCCTGGCTTAAGTGCATTGCAGAAGTGAGGCATAAGTACTTAAACTCTTTCAACTGTGAAATTCAAATTGTTTTACGTGTGTGTGTGTGTGTGTGTGTGTGTGTGTGTGTGTGTGTGTGTGTGTGTGTGTGTGTGTGTGTGTGTGTGTGTGTGTGTGTGTGTGTGTGTGTGTGTACATGAGATATTTTCAAGAAGAAAAGCCCTGAATACAATTCATGGACCATATTGTTTGCTTTCTGTGACTCGCAGTTATGATATGATCACACATCCCAAAAGCTGAATGCATACTAGTACAAAAAATTAGATTATCCCAAAATTTGCACCCGACACTCTTTATCCATTATTTACTCTTTGTTATTCTCCTGTTTCATAACCATCATTTACTCAATCAGGAAACAGTACCATACTATGTACCTTTGGCAACCAGACATGCAACACAAATAGTGAATAGCTGAAGCCAGCAGACCACAGGATTAATATTATTTATTCAGACTATTGGTTGAATTTTTATGAACAATGAATGCACAGGAAGAAAGGGAGACAGGTTTATAAATGATATGCTGAAAAGGGGGCTAAGATTATATCAGATATTATTAATGAATAGTTCTGCCAGCCCTAATCATTCTATACGTTTTGCAGAGGTTGGCACAAAAAGGTTAAGCTGAGCTGAAGATCATTATTATTATTAATAATAATAATTTGGTAGCCCCATCAGAATTGGAACCCTGTGTGCTAGGTTCTGTACAAAAACAGCTAATAAAGATTTCCTCTCATTTTGTTAAAGGGCCCCTCGCTGCTTACTTAAGTAGTGAATTCTGGCCATGGTAGAAGGTCTCCATGGAGACCTTGGTGGGAGAGGCTTTGGCTTTCTCGTGTAACGGCATCTTCCACTGTTTTTTCCACTCATAATCTCCACTCCCTAGCCACTTGTGTAGTGGGGATTCTGGAGGGTGACACGTTTTTGTTTTACCCAACGCACTGTAGGTATTTTTTTTTGCTTCTGATTTCCACTGTACTGATTTACCTGTGTGGCCCCCCTTTACTAAGGGGCCTCTGAACTTTACTGGGAGTGTTCCTGTTGGGAAAATCCTGCTGGGAAATCTTACCTTGAAGACTACAACTCCCATGATGTCTTAGGGAAGGGAGAGTCTTCCTCTCCCAGGGAATGCAGGAGGCACATGTGGTGGGCTCCATTTTGTGGAGAACTGAGCTTCCTTGTGTGGAGATCTGTCCATATCAGGAACTGCCGCTAACAACTGCTAGGAAGCCAGAAGCTGCTGCTGGGAGCCGGCTGGGGCATTGATCGAGCAGGGAGCCTCGTAGGTGGTTGGTGGCTTCACTGGAACCAGGGCATTGACTGTTGCTATTTCTAGAGCTGACTGAACTGGACTTGTAGCAAAGGCAGTGTGAGTAACCACCACCCTTGTTTGAGAAAGTACTTGTAAGGGAAGGGGGACAGCAAAGAGACTTAAAGAGGTTGTCTGAGTCTGAGAAGAGGAAGTATAGCCTTCTCATCAAATCAGAACCCAGGCTTGCTGACATTTGGTTAAGGCAACTTGCATCTTCAGAGGGGTTGTGCAGCTTGGTGCCTTGGTTGGACTGATTCACTGGATCAACAGAGTTCTGTCTCCAGCTTCAAGATCTCCAATCACACCCATGCAAGCCAGTGTTTAGAACTCTGGAATCCAGCAGAGTGTACACTGTAGGGTGGAGTACATGGTGGCAGTGTAAATGCAAGTTAAATACGTTTCATTTACTACTGTAAACTGTATTTGTTAATTGATTTGTTGAACTGTCCCCCACTGATTTAAATTAGTGGTGACTTTTCATCTCAGTCTGTTATAACATGTTTTCTTAAATTGTTAAGTAAAGGTGTGTTCACTCTGATCTAAGTGGATATTAGGTGTATGTTGTTTGTAATTAGTATTTAGGAGTTAGACCCATTGCACAGATTAGCTCAGATTTATTCCTGGGGGCTCCCATGGCTCACCATTGAGTGTGTACAGGGCTCAGTCAGGTAGAAGGACACCAATTTTTAATTTCCAAGTAAAAGGACTGCAGCAAAGTGGTGGATAGAGGATTCCCATCTATCCAACGTCACCAGTGGAATACTCAGGATCTCCTTTCATGTCAATAACATCTGATTTAATAGGCAGCAGGTTTAAAACAAATAAAAGGAAGTTGTTCTTCATGCAGCGCACAGTCAACTTATCAAACTCCTTACCTGAGGAGGTTGTGAAGGCTAGGACTATAACAGCATTTAAAAGGGAACTGGATAAATTCATGGTGGTCAAATCCGTTAATGGCTATTAGCTAGGATGGGTAAGGAACGGTGTCCCTAGCCTCTGTTTGTCAGAGGGTGGATATGGATGGCAGGCAAGAGATCACTTGATCATTACCTCTTAGGTTCACTCCCTCTGGGGCACCTGGCATTGGCCACTGTCGGTAGACAGGATACTGGGCTAGATGGACCTTTGGTCTGACCCGGTACGGCCGTTCTTATGTTCTTGGTGCACAGGCACACAGGTGAATGTTGTCTACTCCCAAGTAACCCAGGGAGGTGTTAGGCCTGAATGAAAATATAGCAGACAAAACAGTTATGCCAACCTGACTGAAGTCAGGCTAACAGAGGTTTCTGGGTAATCCCAGAGTGGAAAAGTACTGAGAAGCAGCATTGTTTCACAAAGCCCTGGAAAATGTGAGATAAGCCAGGGATTGCATTCCTGGCATAGCATCAGCTGTGCTAAGGACAGTGTTTGAAGAACTGATAAGAAACTCTAGCATCCCACGGTTCAGATTCTAACTCTCTGGTTGAGTTATAGGCTTGTTTAAAACTCCCCTGTATTTCTAACTTTTGGTGTTTGTTAAGATATAACTAATAATCTAAAGTTGTAGACAAAGTCTAGGCATGTGTGTATATTAAAAGTGTCTAGTTTTAAGTTGTTAAACAAAGGGGGGGGTTTGCTCAAGTGAGTGATGTATGACGTAATAAAACTGTCTATATAGGCTAATACTAAGCTGTAAAGAGTTGCTGGTTCTCACTGGAGATGAGCTGCTCTTTACTGACGCGTGCACTTGTCAATAAAGAGCTTTTTGATCGGACCTTGCTGGTGTTGCCTGTCTCTCTGTGATCAGACAACGAACTTCGCTGTCGGGGTTAAAGTCCCCAACAGAGGAAAGGGGAGGTGTTACACCTGGAAGAGCATGCTATACCGTGCTCAATGTAAATGTGAATGGAGACGGTAGTGTTAAATATACCATTAGACTGAAAGGGAACCCACTGGAGTCACATTGGAGTTGAACTGGTATGACAGAGTGGTGAATCAGGCTCCCAGTGTCCAGTCTAATATTAGTTGACGTGCCCTCTTTTACACACTGGTGTAATCTCTAACATAGTAAATACATTTTTCATTACATGTCCTTTCCCTTTCAACTCTGCTTTCAGTCTTTCCTTTCTTGTAGGTGGATTTATTATTGGTGGTACATCCCACACTGACTGTCTTGCAGGTAGAGCTGGATGAAAAGGGGAATTTCCATCCCCTGGGAAATTCCAAAATGTCACCATTTGTTTTCAGCCCAAATTGGAAAGTGAATTTTTTTTTTATTGTTCTATGAAATGGAGAGTCCAGGAAAATTTGATTTAGAAATGAAGAAACATTTAGTTTGGTCATTTTCTCTCAAAATAAAATACTGGCATGGCCGAAATCAAAATGTTTCATTGTGGTTTGTGGAGCTGACCTGAAGCTCCATTTCAAGTCAGTTAAATGTTAAACTAGGTTTTCCTATAGTTGGGCATTGCCTCACAGAAGATATATTTCGGGAACCTGATGCCCACACTCTCCCCCTGACTTGACTACATCCCCCAGTATATTCAGACTCATGTGAGGCCAATACTGCACCATGCATCTTGGTCAGATGGGACGCCATATTGCATTATAGGAGATGTAGTTTTCCAGGGAGCCTGGCCCATAGGAGAAAATGGAGATCCAAACTACAATTCCCATAAGGCAATGAATTGATAGGGAAATATAGTTTAATGTTCTGTTGAACTGATTCAAAAGAAAAATAAATTCAGGTCAGTTCAACAAAACAAAGTATTCCAATTTGTCTCAAACTGACCCAAAACAAAATGTTTCATTTAGAGTTTCCTGATGAAAATATTTTTTTCAGCAAAATCAAAAAGTTGCATTTCACAGAAACTGTATTTCCACTGAAAAAATCATTCCCACACAAGATTCCCAGTCAGCTCTACTTCCAATGTTTATTCACTACATAGAGTTTGCAAAACTGGACCATATAGTAAAATAAACAGCATTCATCTGACCCTGTAGAGTCTACATCCATTTTCCATCCTCATTCTGCAGTGGTTGGAAATCCTCCTCACCATAGACCTGGAACTATCATGCTGTGCACATAGCTTACCTATGTAACCACACAATCTTATTAACATTACCTTTGACCTCCCTCCTTTCCCATTCCCTCCAACTGTTTGTTACTCACCTTGTGTCTTGTCCTAGATTGCAAGCTTTTGGGGCTGGTATCATGTCTTCTCTTTGACTCAATGGAGCTGCCCGAGCATAAAGCTGGTGCACTGGAAAGGTGGTTCAAGCACTTGAAGAGGATGAGTGTTGCTAAACAATTTACACTGATATATCTCCTTCTACCTAGTTAACTTTGTTTTAAGGCTGGAGCCTGAACAATTTTTCTATTCATTTGCACGCTACTAATATACCGATTCACGCGTCATAGAATTCAAATGATCTTCATTCACATTTGGAGCCGAAATGTAGTTTTATGTGCAAATGTATCTGTACTTAACGCAGCTCATTCATCATCTCTATCAATGTATTTCTGCCAGGTAAGCCCTAACAATTTAAAGATGATGTGTTCATTTCTTGTCATTTTAGAGGACTCATTCCTGTTTCCATTGAGTCTCAATCTAGGGAGCAAGATCAGACCCCGTATTAGAAATTTTAGTTATAATTTAAGCATCTAGGGGTCTGAGCCAAGTCCCACAGAAAGCAATGGGAGTCTCTCCATTAACTTAAATGGGTTTTTGGATCTGGCCCCTAGAGTTCAGGCCTGAACAGCCACAGATTAGAGTGGAGGGTGCCAAGCTATCAGGCATTCAGATACTACAATGCTGAATGTGGGATAATACCTGAACAAAACAGAATAGCACCATGCAGGAGGAACACAGCACCATACAAGCGCAAGCCCTTATTTAACCTGCACAGGGTAAATGGACTATTCCATAAACATCCTTCCCTGGTTCTTATCACCAATGGTGACTGTCTAAGGAGCTAGAAAAAGCTGTGTAGGGTCATGACTTCCATGCACTTTAATTAAAATCATGCTGCATCGGGATAGTGAGAATGAGGTTCTTTGTGTTTATTTCAAGCACCAAATAATTTAGGGTCATTGAAGCTTTGTCTATACTGGCGTCATTCCTCAAGTTTTCCATATCTCATACTCTTCTAACATGGGTCATGATTGTTTTGTCACAAACCAGTTTACACTCTTTTAATGCTTCAGAACCCAAGTGGCTATCAGCTGAGCTGAATTCTATTTTGCTTCCTGCTTCATCAACAAAAAATGTCACATAAGATCCAGCTGAAGCACCTTTCCCACTGGTGGCTGAAAGAAACAGCTTGTCTGGGGGATGGTGGTTTGCATCTGCAGCAGCAGCCATTAGGAAAAAAAATATCAACTTTTGAAGTGCGCAAAGGTGACATCACTGCTATTCACAAAGGGTAAATGTGGAACCCCTAAACAGTGAACTCCATTCACAAGTTTAACATGTTATGTTGGCTGTGGTACCACACTAGCTCTTAGAACTGGGTGGTGGTGGGGGACTTTTTGGCCCGAGAGCCACATTGGGGTTGCAAAACTCTATGGATGGCCGGGTAGGGAAGGCTGTGTCTTCCCCAACAGCCTGGCCCCCGCCCCCTATCCACCTCCTCCCACTTCCCGCCCCATGACTACCCCCCTGAGAACCCCTGACCCATCCAACCCCCCCTGCCCCTTGTCCTCTAATCCCCCACCCCAACCACCAGAACCCCACCCTTTATCCAACCCGCCCTGCTCCCAGTCCCCTGACTGCACCTCTGACCCCTATCCACACCCCCTGACAGGCCCCCCGGGACTCCCAGGCTTATCCAATCCCCCCCATTCCCCATCCCCCGACTGCCTCCCCCCAAACCTCCGCCCCTTAGCCAACCCCCCAGCCCTGGCCCCCTTACCATGCTGCTGCACTGTTCTGCAGGAGTACGCAACCCCGCCGCCCAGAGCACTGTCCATGCAGCGGCATGACAACAGGGCAGGGGGGACAGCAGGGGAGGGGCTGGGGGCTAGCCTCCCTGGCCAGGAGCTCAGGGGCTGGGCAGGATGGTCCCGCGAACCAGATGTGGCCCACGGGCTATAGTTTGCCCATCTCTGTCTTAGAATCATAGAATCTCAGGGTTGGAAGGGACCTCAGGAGGACATCTAGTCCAACCTCCTGCTCAAAGCAGGACCAACACCAACTAAATCATCCCAGCCAGGGCTTTGTCAATCCTGACCTTAAAAACCTCTAAGGAAGGAGATTCCACCACCTCCCTAGGTAACCCATTCCAGTGCTTCACCACCCTCCTAGTGAAAAATGTTTTTTTCCTAATATCCAACCTAAACCTCCCCCACTGCAACTTGAGACCATTACTACTTGTTCTGTCATCTTCTACCACTGAGAACAGTCTAGATCCATCCTCTTTGGAAGCCTCTTTCAGGTATTTGAAAGCAGATATCAAATCCCCCCTCATTCTTCTCTTCTCAGACTAAATTTCCTTGTTCTCATTTAAGGAAGAATCATGGTTATTGGGATCAGGGAGGCATATTGTGTTCTTACAGGTGTCAACTGTATGTTGTTGGTTTTTTTTTTTACACTCACTTCTCTGAAAGTAATCCCATGCTCTAATATTAGTCAAACGGATTAGTAGGTTGTAGGTGCGTGTGTGTACACCAGATGCATGTATTCGTAAGGCATGGGGAAAAGACACACAGAGATAAAACACACAGTAGGAGACATCTTTATCTGGATAAAAGGGGCATAGTTCCATTTCTGGGACACTACCTCTCAAAAATCATTCCAGTTCATGTATATACATTCTTCACTGCTCGTGCCTTTTATTTAAGTGTTATTATCCAACACTCAACCCACTTGGTGTTTTACTTCAGTTCCCTTGTTAAATTTGTATGTTCTTATCCGACTTATCCAAAAAGGAAAATGCCACCTTGGAAAGAGCACACTCCAGAAAGGAAACTGTCAAAACATGTCTCACAGCACATCTTGAGCCTATGGGGCAGGCACCTGTTGCAGTGTTGTTCTGAGGCATCAGTCAGTCACTTGAATTTCTGTAGTGCCTCTCATGTGGCTACTTCAAAGCACTTTACAAATCAGAACAAATCCAGCAGAGGGCAGCTCAAACAAATATGGCTTTAAATTGTAGGTAGATTCTGGCAGGGATTCAAAGAGGCTGATCCTCAGATGAACAGGAATCTGCACATACTGAACGGATACAAGACGTGAGCGCAAACCTCAGGCAGTCTGGAAGTTTGGTCTGAATGATTGTTGAAGGTTCAGCTGATTATCTCAATCTTCTTCCCCACAGCTTTTGGGTCTGCAAAGCTAGGGTGGAAATCTAATGAGAACAGACTTTCTCATACGATAGTTGGGACTTCCAGTTGTGATAAAAAACTTAGGGTCAGCTTGTGACATCCAGAATCTGATCCATAATAAATAATTATTTCTGCATCTGTGCTTCTGGTCCCAATCCAATCAAAGCACACAAAGACAAAAAATAATGGAGGCTCAAAGTTATCCTGATTTTCATGAATCTCTGAAAAGGCTCAGCTCAGGTTTGATTTGAGTTTCAGCTAAAAGTTCAGGACAGCTCTTATTTTCTGTGAACTAACTCACCTATCCCTAAGTGCAGTCATGAAAGCAGTGACGCAGAACAATTTCTCAGATACCCACTTGAGTGCCTAATCTAGAAGGTATCGGGTAAGAAGGTGACAAAGGTGAAAAGTAGCAAGACCATGCAGGGCCTGGTATATAAGTACAGAAATCTTAATGATGTCTCCTTTGTTTGGGAGCCACGGAGTTTTGCTCAGTGCTACCACAGTACAGAAAACTCCCATATTCAAAGTTAGCCTTGAATCTTTGTTCTCTCATATGAGTTTCTCTCTCAGGTGTGACCTACGCTTAAAACTTAGGTCAACGTGTCTGTGGCTCTCAGGGATGTGAAAAATCCACTGCTATAGCTCTGCCGACGTAACCCCTGGTGTAGACACAGCTAGGTTGATAGATGGATGGTTCCATAGACATAACTATCGTCTTTTGGGGAGATGGAGTTCCTACAGCGATGGAAAAAAACCCTTCTGTTGCTATAGTCTGCCGCTGCATTGCAGGGTTAAATCAGCTCTAGCTGTTCCACTGTGGTACCTGCAGACATGGCCTCACTCTGTACAGTACACAGTCTCCCCCTGCTCTAGGATATTTTATTAGCAGCATCAGGCTGAAGCACCAGTAAGCAGACTAATAATAAAAAGTGCAGTTACAGTATATAACTTACAGACAGTGAACAAGGGGGAAGAAATACACATTCAAGCTGCCTCACTATTGGTCCCGACTTTATATTTCACCCCAATGTACCATTGTAAACAATACTCTGCCAAATGGAGGGAAGGAGAGAACTGAGAGCTGCTGAAATCCTGTTCTTGCAGAGGGGTGAATATGATTCATAATGCTCCCACTCAGAGAAACAATAAATAATAACAGTGGGCTAAGAGTGCAGCCTTGTCTTATTCTGCACAGCAGGGGAGTGAGGGAGTGTAAGCCCCTGTCTGGTGCAGAGCACAAGCACTCCCCTTGACAAGAAGAGAAGCAGGGAGAGGGTGGAGACTGGGCAGCACACACCTCCAGGAGTTGCTGGCCAAATGCAAGGGGGGTAAGTAAGCTGCAGTTACCTCCCGCTTGCAGCAAGAAAGGAATTGTGACTGCATTATAATTTCTCCATGGTCAGAGCAGTTATGTGTCACCTCTGCCTCGGGGCTGAGCTTAGGGCTCAATGTACACCCAGTGTAATTAATTACTTTTACTTGTATTACCATAGTGCCTAGGCTTCATAGTCATAGACTAGGACCCCATTGTGCTAGGTGCTGTACAAACACAGAACTGAATGCCAATCCCCGCTACAAGGAGCTTAGTGAGACATTTGGCTATTATCACCCTGATTCCTTTGGCTAGATTCTGCCTAGTCTTTACATGGGTCTTCATTTAATGGGGAGGAGCTTTGCTTTCTTTCCATAGCTCATTTAAAGGCCTGTCACAATTGCACCCCCCACATTCAATCTATAGCCCATAAATGGGACCAGAGCCTTGTATCTTTATGATCTTTGCTTTTCAAGACACTCTCATTGTAGAAGGCAGCCAGCATCAAGTTAATGCCTCGACTGAGGGCAAACGGCACTTCAGAAGGGAAAAATGAATTCCACGTTATGGTATGCAGATGTATTGGAAGAAGCTGTTTGGAGTCAAACACCAGGACAAAAAAAATAAAACCAAACTCCACATGCCTATGTGGGGAAGCATTTGCTAATGCAGTCATTAGGATTTACTCCAAAGCACCTTTAACTCATCTTACAGAAAACAGCAGGTCTGAAAAATCAGATAGAAATAATATAAAATAAACATGCTTTAGCGAAAGGACAAATGATCTCATTTGAAAACTGCACAGGATCTTCCTACCTGCTGGGCTTAATTTCAAAATCCAGTGCTATCATTAGGAAAACAACAAGAAAAAGCTATTTGGTTTCACTTTGCGTTCATTTCATCTACAATTGCAAAAGAAAGAAGCGGGGCCGGGGGGGGGGGATGGGAAACAGCCCTAGAAATTTTTTTCACAAGTCTCATGATATTTACTGTTTTTATTGAAGCCCCAGCTCATGGAGTCAAATGATCTCACAGAATCTCAGCTTTCAATTGGGAAAAAAAAAAAGCTTCTGGCCTTCATGGTTCTGAAGGAAAACATGAACCAAGTATACACAAACGGCTCAGAAACCATAAGGTAAGTTAAAAAAACCAAAACACTTTAAAAAAAAAAAAAACCCTCTCATTATTTTTACACCAATGTAATGACTTTGGAGCCTGCCTTATGATTTTTTAACTTGGAGCTGGCAATACTATCAACAGCACTGGGAGGCTACACTCATGCTGTGCATATATCAATAAAACTTATGTTAACATGTGTTATAACAGAGAATCAGTCCTCCCAGCCATCTGGGACACAACCACCCCACTCCGCTCCTCTTCCAAACTCCTTCACATCCTCTTCTTACATGAAGCCTTCTTGTGCTGATCTTCTCCACTCATGTCCAAGCACCAAGAATGCTTGAAGTGCTGTGCTATGGACCATATCTGCTTGAGGAGGGCTAGCAGCTCTGAGGGGAGGGACCCTCTGGATCTGCACATGTCCGGGCCTGGTGTCTTTCTCTCTCCTTCCTCCTTAGGGAGTCATTTGGGGCCAGACTGTAAATGTACAGCCTGCACCAAGTATCAGGCAGCACACAGCTGCACTGGCCAAGGAGCAGACCACAGAACACGGTGCGGCTCCATTGCATTGTTTCTCTGTTCGAGGTAGGTTCTTGTAACATGCTAATCTCCATAATATCTGAGCTCCTGCTCTGGTTGGAGGAGCAAGTTGCTTCACTCCATGTTGGCCAGCTGCTCTGGCAGTTGAGTGCCAGGGGGTGGAGCCAAAGACCCTGCAGCTTCCCACTAACCTCTTCCCAAAGGGGAGCATTGGATGAATATACTTTGCCCTCTGAGCAGGGGAGTAAATGGGAGAAAGGGCTTTCAGCTCCTCTCACTTGAGCAGCTGAGTCAAGGCTGAGACAACCTAGTCCTTTATTTGCATGAGCCCCATAGTCATCTCTTTGCCAGAGACTGCCAGCATTGCCTGCTTCACCAAGCAATTTTGGTCACTGATGGAGTCAGTGCTTCATGACCTGATTATCAGCCCTGCCCAGGGAAACCCTCTCTGAGCCTTTCCCACTTTCGTGCCACCTGGGGAAGGGCAGCCAATCAGGGCTGCTGCAGGAGGCAGGTAGCATTCCACCACCTCCACATCTCAGGAGCCAAGAGGAGTCATTAACGATCTGGAGGATGGTGTGGACTGCACCCTTAGCAAGTTTGCAGATGACACTAAACTGGGAGGAGTGGTTGATATGCTGGAGGGTAGGGCTAGGATACAGAGGGACCTAGACAAATTAGAGGATTGGGCCAAAAGAAATATGATGAGGTTCAACAAGGACAAGTGCAGAGTCCTGCACTTAGGACGGAAGAATCCCATGCACTGCTACAGACTAGGGACCGAATGGCTGGGCAGCAGTTCTGCAGAAAAGGACCTAGGGGTTACGGTGGACGAAAAGCTGAATATGAGTCAACAGTGTGCCCTTGTTGCCAAGAAGGCTAATGGCATTTTGGGTTGTATAAGTAGGGGCATTTCCAGCAGATCAAGGGATGTGATCATTCCCCTCTACTCAGCACTGGTGAGGCCTCATTTGGAGTACTGTGTCCAGTTTTGGGCCCCACACTACAAGAAGGATGTGGATAAATTGGAGAGAGTCCAGCGGAGGGCAACAAAAATGATTAGGGGGCTGGAGCACATGACTTATGAGGAGAGGCTGAGGGAACTGGGATTGTTTAGTCTGCAGAAGAGAAGAATGAGGGGGGATTTGATAGCTGCTTTCAACTACCTGAAAGGGGGTTCCAAAGAGGATGGATCTAGACTGTTCTCAGTGGTAGAAGATGATAGAACAAGGAGTAATGGTCTCAAGTTGCAGAGGGGGAGGTTTAGGTTGGATATTAGGAAAAACTTTTTCACTAGTAGGGTGGTGAAGAACTGGAATGGGTTACCTAGGGAGGTAGTGGAATCTCCTTCCTTAGAGGTTTTTAAGGTCAGGCTTGACAAAGCCCTGGCTGGGATGATTTAGTTGGGTTTGGTCCTGCTTTGAGCAGGGGGTTGGAGTAGATGACCTCCTGAGGTCCCTTCCAACCCTGAGATTCTATGATTCTATGAGTGTCTGGGGAGATGGGAAAAGAGCCTGGCAGCTCAATACAGCATTTTATACATATCTGTGTAACGTGATCTCAGCTGAGCGCCAGAGAAAGCTCCTGCAGCAGGGGGCCAAAATCACCTTCCTCTCGAAATTTGGGAGAATGGCACTGCTCATGGCCACACAAACTCACTGGAGATGGCAGTGGGAGTTCAAAAGTCAAAAGAGACCAGAAAGAGATAGAACCTTTTTTTCAGATCTCATGATTTGGGGGGCACTTAGGACTCTTTGGAGTCTGACTCATGATTTTTGAACTTTTGGGGCTGACAGTATTGATCTTCTCTATTCATAGTTGCCCCGGAGATTCCTCAGAGAGGAAGAATGGTCTTGTGGTTAAGGCACTGCTTTGGGACTCCTGGGAGCTTGGTACCGTTCTTGGTACTGCCACAGACACCCTGTGGGATGTTGGACATGTCACAATTTCTCTGGGTCTAAGTTCCCCCATCTGTAAAATGGGCAAAATAATGCCTTCTTGTCTGTATAGATCATAAGTTCTTTGGGGCAGGTCAAATTGGCCCTGTTCCTTGACTGGGGTTTCAGTGCACTGTGGTGATATAAATAAGTTACTGTGGGCCCAGATAGAGTTGATGGCCTCACAGCTGTTCCCCAGGTGATTGGAAGTCCTGGCTCCTTGGCTGCAGAAAGTTCTCTCTGAATGGCTAGTAGCCCCCCAGGCTGCTGGTAGAGCTGTGTGACTAACATTACAGCTTGCAAGGGAGCTGAAGCACTTTTCGCCTTTAACAAATCCTGGAAAGGTTAAGTAAAACAACGCTTACTACTGAAAGCCAGTTCTTTGTAACCTGAGGCAATTTAGCTAAATGACTTTCTTTTGCAGGTTCTAGAGTTTCCTCCAATTCATTTCTCATATTGAAATAGGTGGTGGTGGTGGGGGGAAACTTATCTATAAAAGCTGGATTTTTTTCTCTCTCTCAGCAGCTATCTGAGCATACAAAGTGCCATGCAAGCAGAAGGCAGGACTGGCTCACAGTGGGTTTTCTTTCACAACTTCCCTCCTCCTCCAATTCCCTATAAATGGAATTTGTCCAGATTCAGTAACCAGGGCATCTAAGCGTAACCTATCTGCTTATCAATGGGCAGCTCCGGCTATACATTTACTTACGCATTCAGGTTCCACGGCAGGTCTCAGCTGCTTATTGATTTTACTCCACTAAAATAGATGATTTTGTTTAGCACTGGAAAAGTGAACAATTTTTCTGACACCAACCACTTGTTTAATAGTCTTGGAATAATCTATATTTCATTAAAATGATGACTTATTACACCCCAGCACTCCCCTGTCTTCTTAAATATTGATTTAAGGCAGTTTAACACCAGTATAGCATATAATAAATTGGCCTGGACTGGCAGCACTTTGTTATAAAGTCATTCTTCACTATATAAACACTGTACTAGCATATATTAGAGCTCTTCCTCAGATTTGTTTCCAAGAAAAGCTCCTTCCTACCGAAACAGATTCACTACATATTTTTTATAAGCCACATAAAACTTTTAGCTAAGTAGAGGGCACCACAATCAATATTCATAGCATGATTTATAGGAGAAGGAAGCATTCCACTAAATCCTGACCATAAAGCCACTACCGTAAAGTATTTAGTACAGTAATCCATCTTGTGGATATTTTAAACTGGGCATTAATGGTGCTGAAAAGTCGAGTGGCAGTGAATCACCTGCATTAGAGGGAGGTAGTTAGGAACTTTATTTGCATAAATGAGTCAAACTTTTCTAAGCCTTTCACCCCTTTAATTTTGAATCAATGACGTCTTGCTTTCTAATTTTTGTCCTGTGTTTTCAGTTGCTGGTATCACAGCAGATTTAACCTGACCTGGTAGAATAGATTCATCTTCACATTGCTTATGGAGATATAAGGAACATTCTATATTAGTTCAGATACCGGCAGTTATGAGATATAAACTGGCTTGCAAGCAGGCTGAAGGTACTCCCGGCCCATGGTCTGCTCTGCTGCCACTCACCTGAGAAAACAAAACCAGACACTGGTATGCGAACCAATTTGCATATTGCTCAAGCATTTAAAAAAAAAAAGCAGCGGAATAGGGGAAGCAGCAGTTCTGCTTAGCACTATTTGCTCATAGGATGCACTCCCTTTGTCTGTCATTATTGAGACATAATCAGCATTCTCATGTACTCGATTGGTCCCAACCTTGGGTGAAAAAAATCAGTAAAAAACACATTATAGCTGCTGTAAAATCTGGACTTTTTTTAAAGTAAAATTCAGTACAAAACTGAAAATGAAGGACCTGACGGACAAAGCCTCCCTGAAGGAAGGTAGACTTAGCAGCTAGACTCCTGCTGAGTCAGGGACTGCACTGCCAGGGGAGTCCAGAAAACTCTTGAGTAGCAGGAAGTGCTAAGAAGCTCTGCAGTGTGCTGATGGAAGGCACTAAGGGGGAGTGGAGTTGGGACACTGGGAGCCTGGGAAGAAGCTATGGCAAAGCCTATGATGGGGAAAGGTAGGAAGTAGTCCAGGGAGGCAGCAAGGGGTCTGTAATAAGGCCTTGCCTGCCTATTCAAGGGCCCCTGGGTCAGAACCCAGAGGAGAGGGAAGGCCTGGGTTCCTCTACCAGCCCATGGAGAAGGTGGAGCAGAACCCCCCGACCAGGTGTAAGGACCAATGAAAGCCCCCACTACCAGGGGTAAAGACTAGTGAGTGTGGAGTCAAACCAAGGGCCCAGTGTGAGGTCAAAACACTATTATTTGTTGGACTAATGGTTTAGCCCTAGAAAGGATGGGACTAGATGTGATCCAGCCAGAGTTGCGGGAAGCAGCAGACCACCATGGGCCCAGAGCAGCTGGGGCACAGAAGGAGGAGAGCCTGCTACACTGTGACCCACCAGCAGGGGCATGCGGTTGGTAAGTCACATGCTTACAGACTCATGAACTAGAGAGCCACTTGCTGAACAGCCTGACATGGATTGTGACCCAACAGTCCATGCTCGGGGGAAACCTTCTTCATGTATATTTCCTATGTGGAAATGGGAGTCAGGTACCACCACAGCAGGGTTCCCCACATTCCCATATGAGGAAGGAGGAAATGGTGGGGGGAGTATATAAGGCAGGGGCAGGGTTGTGGAGGAGACATATTGCTCCCACTACCCAGTATGCGCAAGAGAGTACAAAGGCACAGCAATTCCCTTAAAGAAGGGCTTCAGAGGTGGCCTTCACCGGGGGAGTTCTCAACAGCTCAGATCTAATGGAGCTGCCAGGAAATGGGGTTAGAGCTCTTGCCGAAGTAGTGGACAGTCCTGTGCGCCTGCAGGTCTGTGCAGAGATTGGGGATCCAGGGATTTTGAGGCTGGCTCAAGGAGTCTCCCCTGGAGCTGCCTTGAAAGAAAATGTGGAGGAAACTCTTTGAGAGGGAACCTCATGAAGTTTCCTGCCCCTGTATGTACAAATAGGCTATTAACACTCAACCTACTTTCCAGACATGGCGCCTGCAGTCCTTACTCAAGTGAAAAGGACTGAAGTCAAAGGCAGGATTTGGCCAGTTAAAGAGATATTGTAAAATCAATACTCACACCAGGCCTGAAAATTGCTTATCTACTATTGTTACAAGTGACACCTAATATTAGCGAGAGAAAAATATGTTTCTCTGGGGTGACAACACTTGGTGGTTACTCAATTTCTCATGTATAGTCAGTCATTCCCCCCGTTTGTGTAGGTTTTTTACACAGAGGAGAGAATGACATGTTTCTAAACAAGGGAATATGACTGAAGAAGCACAACAATTGGCATGGGAACTAAGGCAGGTGCAATATCCTAAACTATTTCTAACTCAGGTTTTGAATCTCAGTGATTATGTCCCTTTAAAGTGGGTGAGTATCATTGTTAGTTCAGTTCTCTAGATAGGACACTGAAGCATAGAGAAGTAAAGTGACTTGCTCAAACCCTTAGTTCTGTTTCTGACTCACTCTGTGTATAGAAACGACTCCTCTGCTTTATTCCCCTGGCAAAGGCTTTCTTCCATAGTGGTGTGTTCTTCACCAGTGAAGCAATTAAATGTTATTTATTTCTGCAGCCTTTGACGATGGTGATGAGTAAATCCTATTGCATTTGCTTTTTTATTTATGCGTGGATGTACATTAAGTACCAAAAAATACAGTTCTGTACAGCACATGGCTGAAATAGATGTTGAGTAATGTAAACAGGTTGCAGGGGTTAACTCAGTAAAAAAGTAGGAAACAGGTGCAAAACATTGTGAAAGTAGGTAAAGTGTCAACCAAGTTGCATAAAGTGCATGCCAAGTATCATGTATCTAAATATGAGAGATTACCAGAATGGATAAAATTCAGTGGTTTTTCTTAAAAGAAACAGGGTTTTGAAATTTAAATTAAATGTAGATTTAAAAAAAAATAAATGTAATTAAAATTAAATTGACACCTTATGCTAAGGCCTAAAATTATAATCTATTAAAATAATTTAAATTAAATGCAAAAATCAATATTTAGTACATATTTGCTACCAAGTTTTAAAGAAAGGGAAACCATTGAACTTATGGAAGTCACTGGCTAAGCACCTAGAACCAGAGCGTGTTGAAGTGAGGAACTAGCTTTTGACAGCATTAGCCTCTTCTGCAGGTTCAGAGAAAAATATTTTCTTTATTTCCATTTATTCAATTAGTGCAGTTCAATGACAAGTTCACTCAAAATTGACAAACCAATTCTGAGTTGAAAAAGCAGAAAAGCTTGTTTTCCTCTTCCAGTCTATGAACTAAAACTAGGTGTGAGAGGAGGAGATCTACTAGTTCTAAAAACCCAAAGGACGTGATGACCAGAAACAGTTCAAATTTACTAATTATGAATAGTACTTCCTTTCTTTAATAAATCAATTAGATTTTAATGCAAAAAATGTTTTGCTAAACATTTATATGAAACATTTAAATGTTTCCAGCACCTTTAAGGTAGTTTATTTAGTAAAAAACAAGTAACAAACACTTAAAATGCTAGTTTTGTGCATTTTAACTGAATTTCCATCCAAAGAGAGCTTGACACAAATCATAAGTTAAAAAAAAACAAAAAATCTACTAAATAATGGGGATTGAAATGAAAATCCAGAGGTGGATAAGAAACTGGTTAAAGGGGAGACTGCAGCGGGTCGTATTGAAAGGTGATCTGTCGGGTTGGAGGGAGGTTACCAATGGAGTTCCTCAAGGTTCGGTTTTGGGTCCGATCTTATTCAATCTATTTATCACTGAACACAGCTCCACAGTAGAGAGTGCTCTCAAATCTATAGGAAGATCTCATATTTCTGTTTTCATTTTACTGTAGCCACCTTTGGCTCAACTCTCTAAGGTCTCGTGCTGAGCATACCTTGGTCAGACCTGAAAATAAGTTCTATTCTGTATAGGTATCACCACAGCATCTGAGGCCCAAATTTCCAAAGGAATTTAGGTTGTTAATTTCCATGAGTGCCTTCTAGTAGTAAATTGAACAATGTAACTAAAATCTTTCACATGTGGTTCAATGTTTCTCTCATCCTCAAGGGAAGAATTGTGTGTGCACTGCAGTGTTTTGGTGGGTTGTTTTTTTTTAATGTACAGGATGCATACTGGAGAAGACAGATTGAAGTGTCCCTTGCACTTGGAGTGGAAGGTGGTGTGGTTTGTGCTGAGCCTTAGTTCCTGGGTGGCTGGCTGGGTGTCATTCTGCAATCTCAGACCAGACCCTCAATAAAGCTGACTCCTAGTTCCCAGTTTCAGCTGTAACAACTAGACCTCAAGTACTATATTTTTAGCCTGGGTTCTAGCTGGAAATGCAGGCAGAAGAGAGAGAAAGGTCTGTGAGAGAAGCTGCTTTTGGGCTCAGCTAGGAGCAGGAAACACTAGAAGTCCTGTGAGAGGGCCTGTCTCATGAGATTGCAAACCCAGTTTACTGACCCATCTGGTTTTGGAAAATTTGGGAGGAGCATTCAGACATTTATATGACCTGGAGCTCTGACTTGTTCAGTAGTTGCCTTTCACTGCTAGAGAGAAGTCAGTCTGAGTTCAGTTGCATTCAGTGTTGTATTTTGGAGGGGCAAACCAATGCTCCTTGGCCTTGGATCCTGCTCCAAAGGGACTCCCCTGTATCTATCTGATATAATTCAGTATTAAGTAGTCACTTGTGGGCCACATGGCTGGTATCATGCCTTCACTGTAGCCCACCTCTTCTATTCCAATTCTGTTGAGGATGGTTGAAGAGGAGGAAGGAAAACGTGTCTGGCTATGTCTCCTTGCATGTGCTTCCCATGAACTTGTAATACAATTTGCTTAAATGATAATCCTGCCCTTCAGTAATTCTGCTGACATTTAAAACATAATAACAAAATACTTCTGTATGCTAACTTATTTGGATTCGAAACAACATTGTATCTGTGCTGTTCAAGTTCAGATCAGGATTCAGTCCTATCAACTGAGAGACATTTGCCTTTTTCAGGTCCATCACCCAGTTGCATAATAGTGTGCATGCAGAAAAGCAGCTTTGCATGTTGACTCCATATCTCTGCATTAAAGATCTCCTTAGCTTTTAACCTCCCCACATTTGGGGGGGGGGAGGGAGGATAACACTTCAGTCAAGGTCCCCTGCTTATTCTTCTCAGCATAACTGAATCCTCCCCCATGTTCATTTATTTCATCCCCACTGTAAAGATGACTTTTTCAATCAAAGTATTGTACTCCTTCCAAAGACATTAAGCCACATGATAGAGAAGAAGCTGAAATGACAAGGACAAGCCTGCTCAGTGCCAGATAGTGAGAGTTTCTAAAGGAAGTGATTGAAATCAAATACGAGGTAGGACTACTTTTTTTCTAAGGATTCTCTGCTGGTTTCCCTCCACCCATTGAAGCAGGACTAAAGACATGAATACACTCACCATTTAGATGGTTTTCATGTTTCCCACCCCCCTTGTCCCATTTGCTATGTTTTGAAAGTCTCCTCATCTGACTTCGCTGTCGAATTCCTCTACCCCACACTTTCCTCCGCTGTCAACTCTTTCCCCTCTCCCCCATTGCAAAGTCTTCCTCCTCTCATGCCAACATCCACATCCTCTACTCCTCCCTTACAATCATCCCACCATCACAATTACTTCCTCCACTCCACATCTTCTCTCCACATTCAGTGCTGCTATATTCCTTGCCCGTTCCTGCTGCCACATTAACTCCCATAATCCAGTCCTCTTCTTTACTACCTTTGGCTCCATCCCCTGCTGTGTTTCCCTCTCCGCGCAAGATCTTGTTGACGTTTTGAAAGAAAAACACTACAAACGCACACCCTGATTTCCATCATCTCCCTTCTCCCATCCTTCAAACACCTTCTCCTCTTCCCCATCATTGATGGTGATGTTTCATAGCTCTAACCCAGTGGTTCCCAACCTTTTCGTCTGGCAGGTGCCAGACGAAGGACCATGGCGGCAGACAAGCATCCGCCGAAATGCCACTGAAATTCAGCGGCATTTCGGTGGTGACGCCTCTCAATGACGCCGCTTGTCAGCGGCAAGCGGCATCATCGACAGGCATTGCCGCCGAATTTCGGTGGCATTTCGGCAGATACTCGACCGCCAGCCAGGATGCGGGTGCATTTAGATGCCCCGTGGGTGCCATGGTGCCCGTGGGCACTGCGTTTGGGACCCCTGCTCTAACCCAGCCCCCGCAGCTTGTTTCCTCAGTCCCACATTTGCTTTCAGTTACTCGCCACCTTTGTCTGGCGGCTGTGTGGCCAAGAGACCAGAGCAACTAGACTCAGGAGAGCTCAGTTCTATTCCCAACTCTGCTACTTGCCCACAGGGTAATCTTGGGCAAGTCATTTCCCCTCTTTGTGCTTTAGTTTCCCCATCTGTAAAATGGGGATAATGCTAGTGACCTCATTTGTAAAGCACTTTGAGATCTACTGATGGACAGCACTACATAAGAGTTATGTATTATTATTTCTCCCACTTTCCCCCTTCTGTTCCTCCTCACTCCTATATCTGTTTTTTGTACCTGGCTGAGCAGAGTGGAGATCTTGTCAGCTGAGGGTTCTAGGTGCTACTGTAATACACATACGAGTGATGGGAATTACTAGTCTAAACTATTCGATACTGAAACTATCCTTAAATCATCTCTGACTGAAATTCAACCCATCTGCAGACAGCCAGAACCAGGCCTCTGAACCACTTAGCTTGAGTTAGTACCCTTGAGTTGCTTCATTCAAACTAGCCTAGTGAGAGCTGAGTGAGAGTGGCCTCACTGCAAAGCAGCAGCCAGACTATGGAGGGATTGGATTGGCTGTTGGTGAGCTGTAACTCAAGCTGCCACATCCCCATTGCATTCTCAGTTTGAGCATAAGTATCATTCAAGTTTCAACCCACCTTCCCAACAGCCCGGCTAGCTTGAGCTGAAAGCCCTCCTTAACTCGAGTTAGAGATGTGGACGGGCATTAGGCTAGGGGCAAAACTGGGTTACATCTCGAGCTTGCAATGCAGTGAGGACAAGCCAAAGCCTGCTGCATCCCAGTAGCAGCCCACACAGTACCTTCTCACATGGCAATATCTTCCGCCAGTGAAAGGAGAGCTTTGTGACGTTGGTCCTTTTAAAGCACCATTAAAAATATTCTGGTTGGGAGTAGAGCTGGCTAGATAAGCTTAGATGGAACTATATTCCATGCAAATGTGCAGGTCTGTTGAAATCAAAATGCTTTTAAAAAAAATCAGGTCGATTTGTAAATAATCAAATATAAAATGTAAAGAGTCAGCATGGGAATGAAACATTTCAGTTTTGTCAAAACAAAATAATTTCGATCAACCTGAAATGGAAAAAAAAATCTGATTTTTTTCTTCAGAAAATTTAAAGTATTTTTGGTTTTGCTCTAATTTGAAATGAATCCAAATTGTGAAACCTTTTTCAAGCTGAATTTCTACCCTCCACACAGCTCTAGTTCAGACTTGACATTTGTTAAGTGCTAACAGAAAATCTAGTAATGATTACTTGCCCCTAAGCAATCACTGGTTTTTAGTTCTGTGATCAATTCCTCTGTATCTGTCAGGATGAGGCTTTTTGACAGAGGTTAGGTTACACATAGACAGGCAGTCTCTCTCTTTCCTTAAGACAGGAATCTCCCCAGCTGTCCCCCATTAAGCTGGGGGTTTGGTTCATGCCATCTGTAAAGCCTTAGTCAGCTATTCCTGCAGCTGGCCCCTTTCCCCGAATTAGTTCTCGAGTGTGGAGAGTTAGGCAGTCTGGCCTTCTCCTGCTGGTGTCTCCTTGCTATGAGGCAGGTAGGAGGCAGAATACACGCTGTTCCTCTTCCCAAAGTTCATTCCAATTTTCTGGGAGAGAGGAGAGCCTTGCCCACCCACTCTTCAAGGTTCCTGGACCCATGCCCTTAAAGTGACAGTAAAGGGTATTCTTCCCAAATGCTATTTATTCCAGGACTACCCTCTCTTCCAAAATCTCCTATTTTCTAGGTCCTTGTGTACCTCATAACTCTCAAAAGCTTAAAAGGTCACTTACATGACAGGGTTGGCCTAACCCATAGGCCCCATTACCCACACGATCTTGTCACACTAATATTCTTATTTAGTGCGTGCACTTAAAAAGTTTATTCCAATTTGAAATATATTGCCAGATCTATTGCTCTTCCTTGGACTGAAAATGGAGGATAAGGCGAGGAGCAGTAATCTCTCTTCATCAACTTCTTCCAAAGCAGAATCATGACAAAGCTTCCACTGAGCAGATCTGACAATACAAAGCAAACTATAATCTGTTAGCCAAGTCCTGGATCTGCACATTGGCAATAGCATACAGTAGCTTCATTAAATACAATTAAAATGTATTGGATGTCATTAAACACATGAAAGCAGGTCTTTCTATTCAGAGCTGGACCTGAATCATGGCCTTGGTATGATGAGTGTTCAATACTCTAGCACTAGACAATATTTTATCTTAATCCGACTATCATATGCTATCATCTGTTTAGGTCACGATACCCACAGCATGATCATTCGTCTGGTTTCTGAATATCAATGTCTAGCTCTGGCAGCATGCCAGGTATCCAGGAATCTAATGGCGATGTCCCTAGTTGTAGTTTGTTCACATTCACCAGATACATCTAATCAGAAATGAGCCATGCAAAAGAGCAAGGTCATCTAGTTCCTCTGCCCGTTCATGCGTAATGTTTCCTTGTCACCTGTTATAAGCAGAGATTCTTGGAGCTGCCTTCTGGTGATCCCCACAGTGGCAAGCTTTCACTGGGAATAAAGCCCACCAGGAAAGCACTCAGGGAAATATATTTGGATTTTTCCCCCAGTAGAATTTTGTTTTAATGTGAGGTATCTGCAGCCCCATACATTTGCTGTACAAATTATAAATGAGACAAGGCAAACCCGATTCTTATCAACTCCCCCCCAAAAAAGAGAGGAAACCAGGCTCTCTTGTGCTGTCTTCAAACTCTTAGTACAAAGTCAGCTCCCACCTTCACTCTATCCATGATAGCCTTCATTGCCATATTTTCCATTTCTCTGACAAGCACTTTCATACTGTCTCGCAAGCCTCCCTGCATCAGTGTGAAAACACTCCATCTAAAGCCACCAAGCCACCCCTGTGGTCTCCTCAAAACTCACTGCTGCCATAACATAGACAGTAAACTGCAGCCTCAGAATGACAAGGCAGGTACAGAGCTGTGATAACCGCTACTAAGAATTTATCACAGCATTTTATGCTTATTTGTTATTATTCCATCTCCACCACCCCAGCGTGCTTGTCTCTCTCATTCACCTGAGATCCTTTAATCCTAGACATTTCAGTGCCCTTGGATTTTCCTTGTTTCATTCAAATAAAAAGGGGGGCAGGTTAGGTTGGATCCCACTTGTATGTAATATACAGCAAGAAAACATTACATTCAAAGGGCTATGCACCAGATATCAGAGCTATGTAAATTAGTTTAAGATTATGGTGAGAGAGCTTCTAATGCATTCACATATTATGCAGGAGCAGTAAAAAAAGATCTAGCATTAGTTGAGATTTTAAATATGCATTGGAAGCGTCATTATTATTATTATGGGTTAATACTTAGCTTATGCGTAGGATAATTTGCACAATGTGGTAATTCATCATATTGTATTGTATACTACTATTAACATTACTCCACTGATGTAAATCATGCTCTACAGATAAAATTAATGTATAACATTATCATATTTTGCAGTTCTGGAGCTCCCACATTACAAAAAGTCAGTCACCCGCACAACACCCCAATAAAATATTTAATCAGTGCTGTGTTTATAGTACCCATTATACAGATGGGTAAATGGAGGCACAGAGAGGGTAGAGTGGCACAATGGGCCAGTGACAGGGTAAAGGAGTACTGATGCCTACCTTCCCTAGCCATTAGACCAAATATGGGTGTATCAGGGTGAATAACTGGCCCTAGATGCTCAGCCAGGCAACTTCAGGAAGGGACTGAACTTAAAGGGTGTCCTCTCTCTACACCACCAGGAACAGCAACATAAGCTGGAAGCTACTGAACTGGCTCCAGACTGCCTCTGCTGCCATATCCCTACCAGCCAGGACGCCACATGGTGTGGAAAGGGAAACCTACTCCTTTAACAGGAGGTAGGGGAAGAAGCACTGGTGGAGGGGGTGGGGGAAATCAGCAGACACTGTTCCAACCCAACCACCTCTAGCCCATCTTTGGGCCAATCTGCCCCTTTAAGAGCACTCTTCCTACCTTGGTGGATGGCACCGACCTAGGTCCTGCCTACATGTCAGATGATGGCTCTGTACCTTCTTGGCAGTGAGCTCGCCTCTGTTTATTTTACACTGTGGCCAACACGTTCAGACCGGAGGGCAAAAAGTGAGGCACCAAAACCAATATTTAGGGACCTGAACAAATAGCTGGATTTTCTCAGCCACTTCTGTGGGTGCTCGGCACCACAGCAAATCAGGCTGTTTACTTCCATGCCTAAATATTGGTTTCTGTGGCCAACGCTAGGCATTCATGCTTGCAAATGTTGGCCACCATGTGCATCTGCTTACGTTCCTCTTCTTGTCTATTATTTGTTTTGCAGATGTGCCTATAGACCCCCAGTGAGAGGAGGGCTGCCATTGTGCTAAATGCTATACAAATGCATAGCAAGAGACAGTTCCTGCCCTGAAGAGCTCACTGTTTCCATAGACAAGGCAGACAAAGCGTGGGAAGGAAAACAAGGGCTCAGAGCTTTCACCAATTTGGCAAAAATTTAAACATTTTGTGGGGACAGTCTGACTTCACAGAAGTTCCACAGAATCCAGTAAGCCTGGTTTCCTGCCAGTTCACCCACACAGTTGGCTGGCTGCTGGGGACCCTGGAGCCACAGGTCTGGAGTGGCCTGCCAGGTGCAATGCCCCAGAACCCTTGGACTTCCATGGCTTACTTCAGATTACCAACTTTCAAAATCCTCTCTGAAGTGGAATCACCTTTCTCTGTAGTTCTGAGAAGTAACTCTGCAAGACCACACATCAGGCCTGGGATTAGAACTCAGATGTATCTGACACATAAGCCAGCCCCCCATCTATTAGACCACACTGCCTCCCAAAAATCTTGGGGTTCCTGTAACTTGAGGCATTGTCTCCTCTTATTAACTCTTCTAGACCCTTTTATTTGATGATCAAGCAATAAAAAGGATCAACCTTAGTTCTGGGAGTTTTGCAGATAACCCGAGATGGCTAAAATCATCTGTGTGGTATTTTGTCATGGCCAGAATTGCCTTTATGCAATAGAGAGAGAAATTGACTGTTTCTTTAAAGCAAAGAATGAAAGTAATGAAGGTTAAAGCAAATTATTAATCTTATGTTCAGCCAATCAAATTTTACAAGCCACATCATGACTGTGTCTGGATTGCCTATTACTCTGCATTTGTAGGAGTTATAATATAAAATGCCAATGGTGTGGAAAGGAAATACATTTCAGAGAGAGATGCCTTTCATTTCCTTTCACTCCGGCTATGCATATTCACTCATGATCAGGATGATGCTCAAAATATTACTTGTGTGCATCAAGGATGTCTGTAAAGGCCTTCTGACTTTGGCAGTAAACTCATCTACTGGTGAGTCCTGTCCCATCTTGCTGGGAATAGGGTGATCATTAAGAGACATTAAATAGGACAAAATGATAATATTTCCCCTTTATCCTGGAATGACCAGCACATGTACACAAACTGCTAAATGCAAAGACTGATGCTGTAATATGAATACCCTCTCTCTTGGCCTCCCATTTCCCTGTGACTGTGCTTTGTTCTCATGCCACCACCATGTGACATGGCAATTCCATGTGGCTTATTGAATGGAAGTGCCATGTTGCAGGATTACATTTAAACTGTCTCTTCCCGTATGAGGAGAGAACTCTGATAAGCAAGTTCCAGTATCGGTAATAAGGACAGAGCGTTATGGTTAAATTCATTTTCTTTACAGGGCCATTCCTCCCAGTAATAATAATACTTCATACTTCTATGCTTCAAAAACATCTGTGAAATTAACTGAATCTATTTTGCAGATAGAGAAATTAAGGTGCAGCGTGGTTAGGAAAATGGTAACAGATCACATGAAAGGAAGTGGCAGAGATGAGACAAGAACCCTAACTTCCAGGCCTGTGTTGAAACCATTTGACAATGCTAAATGAAAACAAGGACCCTGGTCATAGCAATCAAGGGCCAGAAGAGGGATCTGGCTGTGTCTTGCCTGTGGCTGAAGCACTGGGATTCAGACACAGGATGGAGTGGCTGAGAAGAGGAATCAGAGGGACTATTCAGTTTAAGGCCAGAAGGGACGGCTGGATCATCAGGTCTGACCTCCTGTGTATCACAGGCCACCACCACCACCCAGTACCCACACACTAAACCAACAACCGAAATGAGACCCACATGAAACTAGACCATTATGTGCTACAGGCAGAGAGTAGGAGGGATTGAGGTGCATCAGTGTTCCAAGCTCCTGCAATGGCAGGGAAATGCTTAAATGAGATGTGCCCAGATAATCCTGGTAAGTGACCCACATGCTGCAGAGGAAAATTACCCTCCCCCGCAAAGTCATTGCCAATTTGGCCAGGGGGAAATTCCTTCCTTCCCTTCTACATATGGGATCATATAAGCAAGAACGAGATGGCCAAACACTGGAGCCCTGGCCCTCCCCCCTGCTCACTGTCTCATCGCCAGTTATGGCCATTCCTAGTGCTTCCGAGGAAGGAGATATACAAACCTTCCAATAGTGAAGCTCAATCACTAGTTATCCAAGGAAAATTGGAAGCAGTTACTTGAGAGGCAAGACACTAGATCCAACTACAAGCCATTTGAGCCAGCTAGTATCTCATATTAATACAGGTATATACAAAGAGGTTTCTTACAGTTTTTTTTCTATTAGTGCAATGATTAATTCTTGCCTCAAAAGTGCTGCCCAACAGGAGTAAAATGAACACATCATAAAGGCTACAAGGGGTCATCTCTGGTTTGGACACAAGATTGACTTGATTTCCCTGATTTGTGGAACAGGGAGAATATATCAAAATAGTATGATTTAAATGTATGTGACTAGCCTTTAAAAATATCCACAACCCCATAATCTAGCAGAGCCGTAGGACAAATTCAAAAGGGTGTAAAACTGTAGAAGTGTAAAATTCAAAAGGGTGTAAAACTTGACCAAAGTTTGAGGGTGTTTGGATCTGAGGGGACGGAGTTCAGACCCTATGAAAAAAACATTGTGCACTGCCGGCAAGAGACGAGATGTGTTGGTTTGGCAAAAAGCAAAAAAAAATATTGACTATTTAGTAGGTCTTCTATGGTAGTTTTTTTTTAATTTGCCAAGAGAAAATTGGTAATATCCTAAAGAACAGGTGAAGTAAAAACTGCTGGAGTAGATTATGCTGAGAAGGTGTAACACCGTTTAAACACCAGGATTGACAGCATGGATATAACACAGAATAGAGCATCAAAACAACAAGTCATAACTACTGTCTGAGCTGAAGGAATACCTAGGAATACATAGCAGGCCAGCCCATGGACAGGAAACTATTCCGTGCTGGTACATTATAATGTATGCCACTGCTTTCCATCAAAATCCCAGGATGTCTTCCATTGGTGTATTAGTGGGATTCAAACTCATATTAGCCCTAGAAGCCCAAGGATGAGTTTAGGGGAGTATGTAATACAATGACTAGAGTACACAGGTACTACTTCCCTCTAATGCTTTTGTGTTGTGTGGGTCTCCTGTAGGCAGCAGCTCTGCACATAGAAAATCACTCCAATCAAAGAGACACTTAGGCAGTGAACAAACTTTACTGTTGATGTGCACAGCTTCCAAAAATAATGACACCATAACAGCATAGCACTTCTTCCAAGATCTAACTGCCTATATACTCAGTTAAAGAGAATTTGTGAAACCCATGATAGCACCTCTGAATTCCCACTGCAAGTGAAGTTGAAACATCTAATTGTCAGTCTAGGCAGCAATATCCAAAGTGAGCTGAGAATGTGCATATTGTCAGACTCAGAGTATCTTAAGATTTGAAAGAGCTTCTTCAAAAATCATTAATTACTAAATGAAACAAATTGAAGTGGGAAAGTCAGCAAAAGGTTTAAGTATAGAGAATCTGCCAGCATGGGAAAATTTACATCAGATCTCTTATTTGTGGAAGCCGGGAAAGAATTAATAAGGATTTGAAGGGGATTTTAATGCATGTCAGTCAGTTAGCAAGAGTCAGGCCATACTGTAACCCTAATGACGTGAGACTTGTAGAAGCAAGGATAGTGCGAGGCAAGAGGACAAGAACTGTGTACAAAGTTATTACGACCTTGCAACAGTCTAACCAAATATGCAGGCTTGATTTTCTTAGGAGTGAGACAAATAAGATAGCAGAAAGGCTTATGTATAAACAAAATGTATTTGTTGCTTTTTACCGTCTGTATTATTGCTAGAAATTGTCTGTAACAAAGGTATAAGGGCTTGCTGTAATTGTTTACCAGTTGAGAGACCTGTCTGGGACTGGGGTGACCCTGTGTCCTATGGCACTCTCTCCCTCCATTGTAATTACTGGAGAAATAATAAAGTATTTGATTTTGCTGCACCCAAACAAAAAGCGAGAACTAAGTTTTTCTCCGACATATTATTTGAAAGAAAATCAAGTGGATTTAATCACAGTGCCTCAATTATTATTAGTGCATATTATGTTTCATTCCTTTAGTTCTCTCTACTTTGGAGTAGCTTGTACTATGATTGTGTTATATTTTGACTCCTCTGCATACTCTAGATACATCCATCCTACTTCCTAAATGACTCTCTTTAATACAAAATGAAAACTTTGTAAAGAGAAAAATATGTGAAAACGTATTAAATTTGACAAAATTTCCTCAAGATACAACATTCTTCTTCATTTCTGATTTGTTGTGATACTGTTGCAATCAGATATCCCTCCTTTTAAGTTGTGTCCTTATTTCAAACTTCGAGCTACATGCAATACTCTAGTAACTCTGAAATACTATGTCACACACCGTACAGACTGCAGCCTCACCACTGGGTGCAGTGGTTCTGTTTGCTGTCCTGACTCAGATGGCACAGCTAAGGAGATCAGTACCTAGTGTGGCAGAGCACTGACCTTGTCCCTATGGATCCCCCCCACTTCTAGGCAGTTTATGCCAGCTTCAGAGGCTCATTTCAACCCTCCACATAGCCTTTCTCTCTCTAGGGCCAGGGATACAGTCTACTGAGCCCTTTTCATCATAATCTAGCAAGGAGGTTGGTGAGAGAACTCCTATAGCCTCATACCAAAACAGTTTTTGCCTCCTGTCCTGACAGGGGCCTGTCTTCCCCTCCCAGGAGATGTTCCTGTAGTGGTGGGTTGGGGGGAACCCGGGCCTACCCTCTACTCTGGTTCCAGCCCAGGAACCCTAATGGTAGCAGCTGTTGGCAGCCAACCTTTCACTGCCAGAGTTGCTACATTTCCCTGGGCTACTTCCCCACAGCTCTCCTGCTTCTCTCTTCTTCACCCTTATCAACGATTCAAGGGTGTTTTCATTAACCAGCCCTTCAGCTGCACTTCTTTTCCCCTGGTTCCCCCTGCCTGACTGGAGTGAGCCCTTTTATAGTATCAGAGGGGCCTTAATTGGAGTCAGGTGGTCACATTAACTTAATGGCCTCACCTGACTCTTAGCAGGCTATTTTGGAGTCAGGTGTTCTCATTAGCCTGGAGCAGCCCCAGCTCTGGTCAGTCAGGGAACAGAAAACTGTTAATCCAGTGACCAGTATATCTGCCTTCTGCTATTCTGCTGTACCCAACTGGCCTGGGTCTATCACGCTAGGTAGAAAACACTAAGGAGCAACTAGTAAAGCAACAGGGAACCTGTGGGTCAAAAGCTGCATGCTTGTGCTTCTCTCCAGCATTCATATACAGCTTGAGCCTATGAGGAGTTGATCATCTTAAGATCACATTGACTTCAGCAGGAGCTGAGGATGCTCAGCATTGTTAGGGAGGAGACTAGAACCTTTCAGGATCAGGCTTGTAATTTGCTATGCTGCTAAGTATTCACCAGGCTCACACAACAAGCTTACTGGCCCCCTTTTCATCTGACAGCAGTGAATGTGCTTTTTCTGGTGGGGGCAGGGAGGGTGTTTTATACTGTGTGAGGGCTGAGGGAGAGGCTGTAGGACATGCAATTTGTACCCAGTGTGGAGCTGGTGGTACAAGTGATGCTACCTGGCAAGCAAGAGAGTGGGACCATGGATAGGAGCACAGGGAAGGTGTGTGTGGCATGAAACAAGAGGAGTAGGTTGCTCAAAGACCATGAAAATGAGTGTGGTATAAAACTTCAGATGGCTGGCATTTGAGTGAGTCACTGTTCCTATGGCTAGAGGAGAGGCTGTGTAGGAGTTTTCGGATGTTGGAAGGGAGGCTCTGGTTCTTCCTGGAACAGAAGCAGGTTGTGGGGAGTATTGTGCTGTGCAGGAAGCCAGGGTGGAATAAAGCCTGGGATGTGGGTATACCTGAGGGAGAGGGGAGGTTGGGAGAAGAAATATTGTGGCACTGGAGAGAGGAGAGGAGGACAATTGTGCCTGAGGGATACAGGTCTATATGCTATCTGAGCTATCATCTTTGATTAGATTTGGTTCACTTCCTTTAATGGTTTCCTGATTCTGGACCCCTACACTGCAGTAAGTGGTGCTGATGATTGAATAGCTGTCCCTCTGAGTCACTACAGACCCATTTCCCTAGCATGGTAGCAGGGGCCACTATGGTGATAAAGGTGCCATCTTTTGGTCAGAGACTCTCACCATTAGGGGCACAAGAGTTAACCTCGGTATCCTGGCCACAATTAAGCTTGTGTAATTGCAATTGGCTGCTAAACTATTCAGTGCAGCATTTGGGCAATGTTTGAAAAGTGTTTCACCCAGACAAAAGTGCATTTTTGGTGGCAGAGTAAGTGACCCCTGTGTGTAGTTTGTAGATCAACTGAAGTTGTATAAAATATTTTAGGAAGAATAGATTATGTTACAGGACAGTCGTGCCTTAGGCCATCACATCACTTTGCAGCACCCCTAATGAACTCATATATGCACTTGAGTTCTGAAATCTGGTAGGGCTTTTAGTTCATTGGCTTTTTTGCCATTCCCTTTGGAAGCCTACTAGAATCAACTCTAGTTTGTAAAGTCCTTGTGATAGGGACTGTCTTTTTGTTCTGTATTTGTACAGCACCTAGCAAAACGGGGTCCTGATCCATGGTCAGGGCTCCTAGGTTTACTACAGTAAAACAAATAAATAATAATAAGCCCTCCTACCATCCACTCAGTTCTACTTGGCCTCTCTATTTCTCCACTTTCCTCTTCCCAGCTGTTCCAAGAGACTTTATTCACTCAAGGTCCTGAGTGATGTCTTCAGTCTGAAATCAGTCAACTTCAAATTGCCTCTTGGCTCCTACAAGCTGGGTAAGTCTGATTTTGCTGGTGGCTCAGTGGACGTGCTTTTGGGCAGATTGCTTTCCTAGGCTCCACTCGTCATTGGCTGCCTGGAAGACGAACAGTGTTTTTGTTTGGTGATGTAAAGGCAAACTTAAAGATGTATGACAATGAGCTAGCACGTTTCAAGGATACTTGTTCTCGAGAGCTCAGATCTATGGTAGACAGCTTGCTTCTTTCCTGATTGTTGTTAAATTGTGGAGCACTGCCGTGCATTTAATTAACTGGATGATTCCACAAGACAGTGTTCAAAAACGCCTTTCCCCTTATTAAAATGGCTCTAAAGGAGCCACTCCTGACCACTCTTTGCTTACCCAGTCTGTAAGCGAAACTGTGTAGCCAGCAAACCAGTGATCATAGCACTACTGATGTTGCAAAGCGTATAACCTAGCATTAGACACAAGAGTGTACAGTTTCTGATAGTTGAGGGGGAAATGAAGTCATGGAAAAAGCAAGCAATCAGCTCAAAATTAAGTGCAGAATGGTTGGGCAGAGAAGAGTTGCAATACCATTAAACCAATGCAGAGCTATCTGGGGGTACAAACCCATCAGCACAGAAATGAGGTCATTACTGGAACAATGTCCTGAGAGGTCACCATAAAAGTGACTTTACGCTCAGAGGCTGCTCCTTGGAATTCAGTGAAAGCCAGAACTAACTTAGTGTAAAGCCATCAATAAAACAGTTGCCACAATGCTATTTTTAAAGAATTGCTTGATTTTTAAAATCAGAATTGATCAACAGGAGGCCTTCAGTTTTCATTCATCTATCTAAAGCACTTATCTGGCCTTCATTACCACATTATCTGAGTACCTCATAATCTTTAAGGTATTTATCCTTGCACCACCCCTGTAAAGTAGGACAGTACTTTATCCTGATTTCAAAGTCCCACAAGGCTCCTATCCACATCTTTAGGCACCTAAATAACTTCTAAAAATCTGGACCTAAGTGACTTGCCCAGGTCCCACAGAAAGTTAGCAGCTGAGCTGGAAATTGAAATCAGGTCTCCCAAATCCCTAAGCTAGAGCTCTAGCAACCAGTCCATTCCTCCTATCTAATACTGTAGTTTATAAGATACAAAATAAAATTTGCCCTTTGTTCTAGGGTGGCATTTGATCAAGTACATGTAGCATGGAGCAAACTGAGTAGTCCCCAAAAGATGTTACAAATCATGGAGAAAGAGAATATGGCTTTAAAACTCATCAAAAATATTACTCCATAAATAAGTCTCTCTCTACTAAAGACCAGGGGGAAAGTATCTGAGGAATACTACCTCTTTCTACAACCTGCTAATAAGTCTGTCTCTCCCCCTAGCTCTCACACAAAGCTTTTATAATTGCAAGCAGAACCCAAATGGCCGACAGGTGTACGTAGCCATCCAATTACTACACCCAATTAGGCCCAACAGAATGCCTCATAAAAGTGGAGCCAGCAGCATTCTGAGTTCTCTAGGTTCATGGAATGGTTACTCACGTACACTATTTATAAGGTTCTTCTCACCCTCTCAGTGGCGTATCAAATGTCTCATAAACATCAATGCTTCCTGTTATTGCCCAGTACCGAGTTCTTCTAAGGAGTCCAAAAGTTCTTTTTGACATGCCAACCTGAATGTGACCACTAGATCTTTTTGGGGGGGAGGAAATATTAATTTATTTGATGTAAATTCATCAAGATGTAGCTAATCCCACCTCACCACTCAACTTGCTTGTCATGCCTTTTTCATTTATCCTCTCTTGGTCTGTTGTGTGTTCCTAGACTGTGTAAGCTTTTAAGGGAAAGGACCTGTGCTTTTATGTTCACAAAGGCCATTGGTGAACTTCCAATCTATTCATCAGACTGCACCTTGAATCCTACCAAATGCATGATCTGTCCCAACTCAGCTTGTTTGAACATCGTTCTGGCATATATTGCGTTATATTCTCTAAGTGGCTTGACCGGCTCCAAGGCTGCCTTTATACCAAGTGAGGCCTGGCATTCCCTAATGGAGCTTGTCTGATAGGGGGATGATATAGGATAAGAAAATATTAGGGTCTTGAGCCTACTCCTCTTTCTCTGCCCTGGCTACGTTAAGTGTAAATAAATGGTCCCCTCATGACTACATTAATTGAAACCCACATTACAGCATTTTTTGCCCTCCCACGATTCTCTTTAAACTTCTTGCTTCCATTTTATGTAGACTTAGTAGAAGGTCTCTATAAGGAAAGTTATTGAGCCTCTATAATCTTCTACCAAAGGCTGATCTATAAGATTTAATAACATACACGTAGGCATGAGGTCAAATCTTGTAATATTGTCAGTACCAGTTCAGGAGTTTAGAGTTGTTTTCTCTCTCAGAAAATTAAAATAATCATCCTAGGGGATGGAAGGAAAGAAGGAAGATAGTGGGAAAGATTGTGTGGTAGAGGAACTGGATTGTGAATTGGAAGATCTGCATTCAATTCCTAGCTCTATCAGTCTTTCTGTGTGACACTTGAGCAAATTATTTAATTTCTCTGTGCCTCAGTTCCCCGTGTGTAAAACTAGGATAATAATACTTCCTTTTCACCGGTCTGATGTGCTTCAAGTCTTTGGGGCAGGAATTGCTTCTCACTATGTATTTGTTTGGTATCTAGTACAAAAGGGCCCTAATCTCTGACCTAATACCAATAGAAAATAACAGACACATAGAGCTACAAATCAGATGATCTAATCTGACTTTCTGTATATCGCAGGCCACCTTTAGAGCTGGGCAGCTGGAGAAAGGCAGCTGCTGGCTGGGAACCCAGCTCTGAAGGCAGCGCCGCCGCCGGCAGCAACAGTGCAGAAGTAAGGATGGCCTGGTCTGGTATATCACAGGCCACCAACCGGACACCTCACACCAAGTTCAACAACCAGAATTAGATCGATTGTGAGGAAGAAGGTTGTTTAATGTTAGTAAAGTAGACCAAAGTGATACTGTGCACCTCAGGCTTCTGAACAAAATATAATACACCATCTCTTTCCTGTTTTATCACCATCTTTCAAATGAGGAACAGTTTAGAAGAAACGCAACATCTCTTTGCTCACTCTTAACCATGTTTAGATATTACAGTGATGAGGTCTTCTTCTCCTCCATCTATTTATCCATCCTCCTACAGCACTTACGTATCCACTCCCCTCTGTGTCTATCATCAATTAAATCCGTTTATTAAGTAATGAAGCCTGTTGGCATTAATAGAAATGCATTTCAATCCCAGCTTAGATAACACTATCAAATAACACTTTCCGTTTATAAAATATACCAGGATTTCCCCCAGAAAGAAAGATGCCACAAGTTTTAATGTGTTTTTAAGAGAACATCCTTTGTGTTTTTATATAGGGTGGAAAAAAGGTTTTTCTCCTCCCTTGAACCATATACACCAAATTATTTGTATTAACTATAAAGAACATAATAAAAATTAGTATTAAGCTAACTTTTCAGGCATGGGAAGTGGCAATACAGCTTTGTGGCTTGGCTGTGACATAGATTACCATTAGAATTGGAAAAAATGCTTTGATATAAATAAAAGGGATGTTTTAATGTGATTCAAGAATTAGTGTCTGTCTCTGATCTCTCCAGCTCACCCTCAGCCATCCTTCTCCTTGATCTGAATTCCCCAGTGACTCCTCTGTAGCGTTTCACGTTGTGCCATATATTCAGAACTGGCTGCCTCCCCCTTGTTCCTTGATTTCTGTTAGATGTTCTCAGCTTCATCTTCTTGTGGTGTCTCCATGTGCCAGGGCATCTAGGACTTCCTAGTATTTTTTTTACTGTGAAATTATGACCCGCTGGTTGACATGTCACTTTAAATAGAAACCCCTTGTTTGTATTATGTTCCCTCAGGCCAGAAAGGAACTGCCACTTCCTTTTAAGTCTATTCATTTTCTTAAGGTCAGATTGGAGATTAATAACTGACTTATTTCCTTCATAAGAGCAGTATTCTACTTGTCTGGCTTTCCTGATGACCCCATCTTTCTCTGAGAAGCTGTGATCCTTATAACAGTATCACTTGGCCTTGCACTGATCAACAGCCCCCTGGGATGTAATCAGTATTTATGGGACATTCAGGACCTTCCACAAGGTTATCGCTGGGGGGATGATGGATGAGAGTCCCTTCAAGGACTCTCATTATGCTATTTTCTGGGGTTTTTTTCCACTTCATCTAAAAGATGACTCTCCACTGAGCTACCCTTTGCATATACCCCTCCACACCTGGCAATGATCTGATTATTAATGTCTCTTTTGTTCACAGCTTCATTAGATTACACATTACTGGCTGTAACGCTGTGGCTGCTCCATGGCTGCATACATACCAACCACCTGAAGCCTGTCGCCATCAGTCTTTATGAGGCAGAAGTCCGTGTGAGCTGGGTAAAATCCACCCCTTACTTGGGGCCCAGTTATGAGAACTGCACTGTACTTCTCTTTTTCCAGGCCTTATGCAGCTGCTACTCCAGACAGTGGGGTGGAATAGTGGTTGCAGCTCTATTAAGGGCCATGGATCCATTCCCTCATCATCTCCCTCCACACCAGATAATGGGAGGCTGGTGCCAGACTCTCTCCCCTGAGCGAAGGGGTGTGGAGGCCACCAGTATAGCTGTATGTCCAGTGGCTCCTCTGTGCAGTCATCCTGCAGGACATAAGTAATATAGAAGAGTTTGCACAGGCCCTCAGCCTCAGAGAGAATTTCACCCCTGTGCTCATAACCACTCAAGTCAATGATGCTAATTATGGACCACTAAGGGATCAGCCCCATGGTTTGCAGCTCCACTCACCTCAATTAAAGTCAGTCCATGAGAGATTCAAGGTTCATTACCTAGTGCATGGGCAACATCTTCTCCAGGATACTCTGTGCTTTCAGCCAGTACCATTGTATGGGGTTGGGCCTTGCAAGCTGCGTCACACCAATGACATGTGGTATGATCCACATTTTCTTCTTCACATATCAGTCAGAGAGTCTATAACAACATGCTTGGTAGGAGGAACACAATTTTCAGGAAACAAGAATTTGGAGGAGACACCAGGAAGTCGGTCTGTGTGCACATGGCTAGAATATTAACCAGAATTGCAGCATCGCTGTAAATGGTTCTCTTAATAAAGAACCAGCTTAGTTTTAGAAAAATGAGGTTCCTTCTTGTCATTACTCAACACACAACATGTGAAACAAGGTATATAGCTTTTTCTCTGGGTGCAGGTGTTCCTGGAAATAATAGATATTGAGAATCTTTACCTTCTATGGAAGCAGAAATTCTCTTTTCAAGGTCCAACTTAATAAGTCACATCATTGGCAGCCCTACCAAGATCAGATATATCTTTTTCTTCCTTCTAGGTAACCTGGTGCCATGACCTCACATTTGATATGCATTGTTTGGAGTACTGGTTAGCATTTACTATGATTGTTCTATTACATTCTATTTCAGATTCTGGAGATAAGAGAAGCCCTGGAGCCAAATGTAGTGCAGTCTTCATGTGGAAAAAAATGTATAATTTTACATAGGGCAGTGTCACAGGTTGGCTGGCTCTTTAAGACAAGCCAGGCTTAACCTTACCTATGACCTAGCAGCTATTCTCCATCTGATGGTGTCATGGCAACTTAATGACCCCAGTAGTGAAAGGGTTAGGAAAAGACTACAAACAGAATGAAGAACTCAGGCCAGGAAAGACTGCAAAGGAGGCAGGACTGTCCTATAGATAGGAGATATCACAGTGATCAGGGTCAGGCTCCTGCAGGGGGACCCCTGAGCTAAGGCTGACAAGGGGCAGGGGGATCCCTAGGGGACACTGGCAGAGTCCCTGGGGAAGTGAGGCAGTGAGAGAAAACTTTCTAAGATAAGGAGAAGCAAAGAAAGAACCCTTTAGGAGCAGGTTAGACTTCTGCATGGGAGGCCTGAGGTAGGGTCAGTAAAAGCACCTCAATGGAGCCTGAGGGGTGCAGGAGATGTATTAGTTCAGCAGAGAAGTGAGAAGCGGGAGGCCTAAGAACCAAAGGGAGGCCATGTTAAGCACAGGCTATGGGGGAGCAGCACAATGGGACTTTGAGGTTGGAAGTGGCCCAAGGAAACAGCAGCACATCTGAAGATGCAGACCTAGTTGCTTACTACAGCGTCCCTGCGCTAGAACCCAGAGTACAGGGCAGGCCTGGGTTTCCCTACCAGCCACAGAGCAAGTAGGGTTGCCAGCTTGGACTGAAGCTATTCTGGAAGATTTTTTTCCTCCCAACATGACCTAATCATAATTCATTTTCTTAAAATATCCCAGATTGCTTTGAATAGTCATTGGGAGATTGATGCTGATTCTGGGAGGCTCCAGGCCAGTCCTGGAGATTTGGCAAACCTAAGAGCAAGGGACATGCCAGTACAACTGCAGAAGCAGGTTAGGCTCCTGAGAGGTGGGGGCTGAGGGTTGGCCACTAAGAACACTTCAGTGGTGCCTGAGAGGGGCAGAAGAATTATTATTTGGATGTTTAGCTTGGATCTTTCCTTACTGCAGATGGGGACTGAACTTTATGTGACTTGGCCAGAGGGCTGAGCCACAGAAGACCCACTGAGAGGCCTTGGCCAGCAGGAGGTGCTGGAGGACCCCTTCCAGCATTGTATCCTGACACAAAAGGGTGCTGTATATGTGAATACACCACTGTCCAGGCATTTATTGCAGTGTTTATAAATTAATGGAGTTATCCTATCTCCTAGAACTGGAAGGGACCTTGAAAGGTCATTGAGTCCTGCCCCCACTAGCAGGACCAAGCACTGTTTTTTGCCCTAGATGGCCCTCTTAAGGATTGAGCTCACAATCCTGGGTTTAGCAGGCCAATGCTCAAACCACTGAGCTATCCCTCCCCCCAAGGGTTTAAAGCCCTTGAATATCCTTATGCACTTGAAAATAAGTTAAAATATTTTTAAGCGGTTTCCTGAGTAATGACAGATGTTGCACACTGGTTTGCTAAGTTTATTTAAAAACATTTTTCACCAGGATTGAAACAACATCCCAAGCCTCTAGAGTTCCAGTTAAATATTTTATATTAAAACTCTGGCACTTCAGCAAAACAGATCTAACCTTCAAGCTATGCATGAGAATGCTGCTTTTCAAGGTTTGAATTAATTTTTCAGAAGGAGATTTAATGAGAAGTTTACTTGGAAAAGAGAATTTTGAAGAGTAGCCTCACTCCAAAAAGCATTCATATTCTCCACTCTTTTTTAAAACTATATTATTATTATGATTTTATTTATTATTATTACTGCAATAGAAATCCCAGACATGGGCAGGGCCCCATTGTACACTCATAGAACAGAAAGACAGTCCCTGCCCCCAAAAGCTTAAAATCTAAATACAAAATAAGAGCGAACAGGTGAATACAGACAGGAAAGGAAAAGGAAACAATGAGGCAATAGTTGCCAGCATGAAATGCAATGGCCTCAGTGCAACATGTTGTTAAGCTTTTATAGACATCACCACAAATAAAATAATAGTAATCTTAATAAAATTAGCACATATAAATAAGCAACTTGAGTCCAACATGCCAGATTCCTATTTTTAGCTAAATCTAAATAATTGTAAAACTCTCTTATCTAGGATTGGGGGAATCAGTTTGGAAAATATGAACTGCTTGAATCTTTATCTATTTTTTCAACCAGCAATTTTTCTACTGCAGGGGTAGGCAACCTATGGCACATGTGCCGAAGGTGGCACGTGAGCTGATTTTCAGTGGCACTCACACTGTGCAGGTCCTGGCCACTGGTCCGAGGGGCTCTGCATTTTAATTTAATTCTTAGTTCTTAAACATTTAAAAACCTTATTTACTTTACATACAACAATAGTTTAGTTATATAATGTAGACTTGTAGAGAGAGACCTTCTAAAAATGTTAAAATGTATTACTGGCACACGAAACCTTAAATTAGAGTGAATAAATGAAGACTCGGCACACCACTTCTGAAAGGTTGCTGACCCCAGTTCTACTCATTCTGTTGCTCTATCCCTTTAAATTAAATGAATATGTAAATCATAAGAGGCAATTCTCTACAAGTTGCCTAGTCACCCCCATTCAAAGCAAAACCTGAAACCACTCCAACATGGCTTAAACACTCAAGTGACAGTCATATCACAGCAGACCGTTTAACTGACAAAATATTATCCTTTGAGTATAACATTTAGCTTGAATTGATAAACATGCATCTAGCTACATCTAGCTAAGGTGTAGGTATCTTATTCTCATGGTGTTACGGGAATACCTGGAACGCCTCTGGATTCTAATATATCAAGTCATTAGTATATGTCACATAGTCAAGTTTATAATATTTAACTCACTTCCTTGGCTCCTAGGCAAGAGGCCTCAATCTGGTTTTTGTTGCGTACTAACTAAGCTACTTACAAATCAAGCCTTCTTCACTGACCTCCCCTTACTGGTTCCAAGATTATAAATGATTCATTTTTCTCAGACATCACAATGCAGTGATACAAACAAATGAAGCCCTACCAATTTCACACTCCATTTTGGTCAATTTCACAGTCCTAGGATTTTAAAAATCATAAATTTCATGATTTTAGCTATTTAAATCTGAAATGTCATGGTGTTGTAATTGTTGGAGTCCTGACCCAAAAAGGAGTTGGGGGGGTGTCACACACTCATTGTAGGGGTGGGGGTTGCAGTATTGCTACCCTTACTTTTGCGCTGCTGCTGGCAGTGGTGCTGCCTTCAGAGCTGGGCAGCTGGAGAGAGGCAGCTGCTGGCTGGGAGCCCAGCTCTAAAGGCAGAGCAGCCGCCTGCAGCAGTGCAGAAGTGAGGATGACGTATGGTATTGCCACCCATACTTCTGTGCTGCCATCTGCACAGCTAGGCCCTCAGTCAGCAGCTGCCACTATCCGGCCACCCAGCTCTGAAGATAGCAGCACCGAAGGAAGAATAGCATGGTATGGTATTGCCACCCTTACTTCTGCGCTGCTGCTGGCGGGGCGCTGCCTTCAGACCTGTAAAAGCAGCAAAGAATCCTTTGGCACCTTATAGACTAACAGATGTTTAGACCTGGGCGCCTGGCCAGCAGCCGTCACTCTCCAGCGGCCCAGCTCCGAAGTCAGAGCAGAAGTAAGAGTGGCAATACCGCAACCCCCTGAAATAACCTTGTGACCCCCCCCTGCAACTCCCTTTTGGGTCAGGACCCCCAATATGAGAAACACTGGTCTCCCCCTTGAAATCTGTATAGTATAGTGTAAAAGCACACAAAAGGCCAGATTTCACTGGGGGAGACTAGATTTCATGGTTCGTGACGTGTTTTTCATGACCGTGAATTTGGTAGGTCCCTATTCATAGAAAGTCACAACTTAGTTGTAAGCTGTTCTGGAGTGACTTTTTAATACATTTTTTCTACATTGCCTAGCACAATCAGGCCTCTGATCCTTCTGACTGGAGCCCTTTGATGTTACCATGATATAGTTAATAAATAGTAATAATCATTAACTGCCCTATAAATATGCAGCCCACACCTGACCTCCAAGGATTCAGGGGATTCCATCTAAATTTCATTGGGGATGGTCCTTATGGAGTGCCGGGAGTGGACCTACTAATGGTAGAAAATTCTTCTGGCCTATTCAATTCTGGCTTCCCTACACAGGGTGTATCTGCTCTCACTGGCAGCTAGGCAGTTTGTCTCTCCCTGATGGGGACCAACGTGGGCTGTTCACACTCACTTCCCTCCAGGCGTGGCCATTTTCTACCTCCACTCACTGTGCTCTTGGTGACCATGTGACTCACTCTAACCCACCCTTTCACCCACCAACCTGTAGTCTTCCCCCTGGCTTGGTGTTTTCCATTGCTGGGCTAGATTACAAGGGCTGTTCCTTGGTGCTCTTCCGTTTTGTGCTCACTTTCCTGTTCCCTTTTCTCCTCTTCTTATCTCTCCTGCTTAGGCCACCAGAGTAAGCTAAGTGCCCAAGAGCACCTGATTCTAATTAGGTCCTTACATGGGAGGCAGAGAGTTGCAGCCAAGTTCTCAAGTTCCTGTTCCTTTCCCTGTGAAGACAGGAAACTGAACGAAACACGGGGGAGCTGTGACTAAGTAAAACTGGCTCTTTCCCAATTAGCTATTTCCCGCTGGTTTCTCACAGCTTGTCAGCTGAACCGTCACTTAGGTAGCCCCCTACTGTGAGGAGCCAATGCTCAAAGAAAGGACATTCTTTCCCCTGAGGTCAGGGCTGTCACCCCTACTCCTAGAGTGGTAGTTACAAGTCACCGCCCACAGCCCCAGCATGGCTCATTTTACCTCATGCAGATTCTAGTAAGCAGGGAGTGGAGGAGGAGAGACAGGAGGAGTTGGAGTCTCTAAGCACCTTTAAAAATGTGGAAACCACTTTGGAGTCTCCACAAAGGGAGGGTGACGCTCCAACTGGGATTTAGTGTTTAAAAGGTCTGAGCGTTGGGGCCTTGTGCAGAAGATGCTGGGACTCACTGCTCCAAAACGGGGCAGTAGGACTGCTGCTCTCAAACTGCACTGCCGGGAGTAGGCAGACCAGGCTGTCACTTAGAGAAGAGCAATGTGGCTGACACATGCCCTGAATCACCGCAGTGGGGAATGGGGCTGCTGTGACTACACCAGAAGAACAGAAGAGAGGGAATGTGACATCTCCAAACTGGATAGGAGAGAAGCAGAGGTGAGAGGCAGTTCCTTGAGAAGGTATAGAGGGTAATAGGCCAGGTGTCTGCCTCTCCTGGCATAACTTTGTAGTGTGTATTTATCAGGGTTTTTACACACTTTCAAACTGAAGAAACTAGATTCAGATTTATTCAGAGAACAAACTGAAACCTGCATTTGTTCGAGCAAGTGGTGGAATCAAAAAGTCATAGTCCCATGGGTTGATGACCACAAAGGTAATTCCAAACTAACAGCACTTGAACCCCAGAGTAATCCTTATCCCCAGCTTTGGCAGCACCTAGGCTTCCTTATTTTGAGGACTGGTTGTTCCCATCCCAAAGGCTGAATTCCACTTCCATTACACTCTGGATCGGGTCTAATGAGTCAAACCTGCCACCGTGGGCAAGCAGCAATTGACCTGCAGCTCCTTATTGGGTTCCATCAGCTGACACCAGAGTTGAGCAGCAGGAGACTCCTGACACTCAGCTACATCCTGGAATTCAGATCCTCTGGCTGGAAAGGGTGAAGGGCAAAATCAAATCCAGACACCCTCTCCCTGTCCCACACCCCCTCTACAGGACAATGAAAGTCTGTCTGACGTGTATCCGGCTCAGATACAGAGAGGGCTAAACACACAGATATTCAGCATCTTTTGAGAAGAGATTAGAACCTTTCATAGTTAGGCACATAAAACCGTCTTATTCTGTACATCTTGAATCCAGCTATTCCGAATTGCCTTAGCCTCTTGGGATGGGAAGTGACACCTTTATGGTAAGGTTAGCTTGATAAAACTCTAATCTCTACAGTAAGACCGGAGCTCTGGGTATCTCTGGCTGTTCATTTAAATAAATAAAAAAAAGAACTTGTTTTTCAAACTAAATTCTCCTTTAACTCCATGGTACCAGAAGCTGGATTTTCCCCAGTGACAAGTCCACTGGCAGCATGAAAAGAATAAATTACTAAGCATGAAATTGCCCCAGTCTGCTGAGGACTGCTTCAGAAATGGGGCCCAGTGGCTGGAAGACTAGCTACGCTCGTTGATTTCTGTGGAAGAAACAAACTCCTGCTGTGACATTAACCTGCATGTCTGGCTTTATTACCTAAATTATCATAATCCTCATAATCAGCGTCTGAGTGCTGAAGGAGCTGCAAGGACTTAAAAATCAAGAAGCCAGGAGAGTTGCAAATGCATGTGTGGAATAGCCTCCTGTTTATCTTGCCTCATCACTGCATGGAACATTAAGCTGTTGTTGCCTCGGTTTTTTTTGAGCCAGACTGATGGGATAATCATGTGACACCTCTTCAAAGTCCACTTATCTTAATTGTACTAAATGTTTTTTCGCAAGAGGCAGGTGATGTTCAAGAAGGCCTGGAAAAGACATTACCTGATGTAAGGTAGCTGACACAGATGAGAAGTCGCACGTTGCACAGTCCAGTGGGCTGGAGGTGAAACTCATGTTCTTTGTCAAACTCCACAGACTTGGCAATAGCCCCTCCCTCTCTCTCTGTCGGCAACCCTGCTTTTTAAACAGTGCTCGTGACTGGTGGTGAGAGGATCTGCGTCTATGTGGGCTAAGTACATTGTGCGGTTAGGGTTGTATCTTTCTGTAGGGTATTAAGCTCAAATGCGAGGTTATGACTGGGTACATTTTGACCAGATTTTATTTGTTTTCCTCTCTTTAAAAATAATGAATAGTGAAAGCCTGATCCTAAGTGCACTAAAGTCAAACTTCAATGGGCTTTGGATAAGGTGTCCAGTTAATGTCTCTGTGCCGATGCCCTTGGAGACTGAAATCCTTTATCCAAAGGGAAAATGGAACAGGAGCAAGAGCAGCAGTGAAAGATTCCCCATGGAGCCTGCCAAAGAGCCTCAACTGTGCTCTAGAGCGGTGGTGGACAACCTGTGGCCCGTGGGCTACAGGCAGCCTGTCAGGGTAATCCGCTGGCGGGCCACGAGTTTGCATTGACTGTCCGCAGGCACAGCCTCCTGCAGCTCCCAGTGGCCAAGGGTGACCAGACACCAAGTGTGAAAAATTGGGACAAGGGGTGGGGGCTAATAGGTGCTTATAGAAGAAAATGCCCCAAATATCCTGCAGGCCACAGGTTGCACACCACTGCTCTGGACGGAGCAGCTCTCAAGATGAGAGGACAATCCAGTCTCCATAGCCACTGAGTCCTTGTGTCCTCTGTCAGGCTGCCAACAATGGTGCAGGTCAGTGCTGACTGCTGTGCTGCTTTGGTGATCTAAACACTGTCAAGCAAGAATGTATTAGCTTTGTGTATTGTGGTAGTGACTGGAAGTCCCAGCTGAGACTGGAGCCTTATTGGGCTAGGTGCTGTGCAAATAGAGAGTAAGAGATATTTCCTGCCCCAAAGAGTCTATGGTTTAAATAGACAAGACTGATAAAGGTTGGGAGAAAGAATGTGCTATGATCCCTGTTTTACAGTTTGGGAATTGAGGACCAGAAGATTCTGGAAGAACTAGGGAACGTAAATACTAGGAACCTGGCTTCTAGAACCAATCTGCCCCTTATCCCCTGTACACCACCAGTACAGCCAAGAACAACCAGAGTTTGACCTAATATGTTCAACCTAAATTCTTATGAGACTGGCTTGATGAAACACATGAGACAATACTGATCTACCACAGCGTGTATGGAATCCAGGTGTCCACACTCCCATGTACAGAATACACCTGCCTGTTTGCCTACCAGACTAGGACAGATGATGGTGATAAACGGTAGTTATCATGGATGGCTATGTATGTACACTAAAAGATACAGGGCTCAGGAATTGTTTGGAGAATCATCCAAAAGTAGGGTCTGACCAGAAAATATGAATTTAACCCTCCACTCCCAGCACTGCCCCCGCAACCCAACAAACCTGACCTTAGCATTTCAGAACTCTGAAAACCATTTCTCTAAACTTGTTGCTAAATATGGATGAGAGTTTGAGAGGGTTCTTATTCCCTAAAGCAGCTCATCTGTCTCTTAGCCTTACCTTGCTAAATACAAGGTAGTTCTAAAGAGAAAGGACTACCCTCTTTTCAAAGGAACCAGCCTAACTAACTGAAGGCTTAGTAGCGTGGTATAGAATCCACTCATCCACCAATCCTTATTACTTTCCCTCCATTTAATCTGATCTACTCTAATCCTTTTATAATGCCCTCATCATGCCATTGATGCACCGAGTTTGAATCATTCCCTGATTTGGACGGAGTACAAATTAAAAATCATTTGCCGCTCATAAATAATTTTAAAAATCTGGCAGCAGTGGCAAGCACAGGAAACATGGATTTTGCTGTAATGAGATGGGGCACACAGTGCACAAGGAGCAGGGGAAGAATCTATTCTTAGACACTGTAACTTGTGGGTTACAAAACCCAAAAGTTACATGTGGATTTGCCCCCTCCTAATCTCCTCCACAAAATAAATAATTGAAAACAATACTTAGTGACTGTGCTCACTGCAGAAAAGACAGAGCTTGCACTGGTAACATGCTCACTCCTGCACCTAGTATTGGAGTCTGGATTGGCAGAGACTATATTCAGAGAATGGACAGATCTACCAATCTGCACCATAAGCTGATGCAGTACACTGTAGAATGGTGTACTAGTTTAGGGAGATACCACCAGACCCTTACAGTAATTACAATGGAAGTGTTGTTTCTACTTCTCATTATCTCCCTTTAAATTAGGCACAGTTTGCAGTTACTTGGAGCTAACACATGAGCAAGTGAAATTCACAGATGGTGTCACATGGAGAAGGAGCATATTACTTGATGCTAATGTAGTTCAGATTGCATTTGGCAGGCAGACACACATTCTGGGGTATTCGGTTTGTATCTTAAGGCTTCTTCTTAGACTGAATTATTATCTCAGATATGTCTGCAGCTTCCAGGAGCAGCTGCCAATGTTGCTGTAGCATTACTTTTCAGAGCTGTTATATATTCTGTAACAACGATAGCGAGAGATGGACAAGTATTATCCAGGGTTTTGTGGTGGTTGTTTTTTAAATGGTGAACTAAGGCTTTCGGGTCCTCATTTTCAAAAAGTTCCTTCTTATTTCAGGTGCCAGCTTTAGACTCCTGGTGACTAAATTTTCAGTGATACTGAGCATCCATATATCCAACTGAGGGCCACGAGAACTGTCGGTGCTCCACACCCCTGAAAATTAGTCCCCCCCATGTCTATAATTTGAACACCCAAAAAATTAGAGGTCCCTTTGAAAAATCAAAGCCTATGTGACCTGTCTCAAGAATATGCATCAGTGGCAGAGATGGGAGTGGAATCCAGCCCTCCCATCTCCCTAGCTCCCATATGCACCGTTGGACAATGGTAGGCACTGTGTTGCTCCTATTTGTTTTCCAAATGTTGTTATTAGGTCAAACTGTCTTGAACTTCAGGAGAGTCCGGATCTGAATGTCGAGGGCTTAGACCTATTTTAGAATAGACCCAGTAAATTATTATTATCCTCATCATTTTTGCCATAGTACCTAGGAGCACTAGTCATGGACCAAAACCCCATTGTGCTAAGAGCAGTACAATCCCAGAACAAAAAAAAACAGTCTGTGCCCCAAAATGTTTACAGTGTAAGCATAAGTCAAGAGACAACAGATGGATACAGACAGATGGGGAAGTACAATGAAACAATGGGACAATATGGGTCAGCATCATCAGAAGTGGTATCAGTGCACCATTCACTTAAATATTCTCCAGCTTATTTAGTTGGGGATTGGTCCTGCTTTGAGCAGGGGGTTGGACTAGATGACCTCCTGAGGTCCCTTCCATCCCTGATATTCTATAATAAGCATCAAGATGAAGAAAGTTTTAGGGAGGGATTGGAAGGAGAATAATGAACTAGATATAATGGCAATAATGAGCTCCTTCCATGCATGAGGGGCAGCATGAGAGAAAGCACAAAAGCTTGTTTCGCAATGTAACCAGCAGGTGTTAGAGCCTGGTACCATGGGCAGGTCAGAGGTGGGAGTCAACATTTCAGCAGTGAACAAGGAATAATAGGTAGGGTAGGGATAAGCCATACAGAATCATCAAGCTCATGTCTGATGCAGTAGAGAAGGGGAAGCCAACAGAGGGATTCAAGGAGAGGGGTGACATGGTCAAAGTGATGAGCTATGAGAATGATTTTTGCAGCCGCATTCAGAATAGAAATGAGTGGGGGCAAGGTTGCGTTTATCAAAGCCAGAGAGAAGGATGTTGCAGTAATCAAAACATGAGATGATGAAAGCCAGGTCTACAATTTTGGTACCAAATGCTTCCAAATTTGGGGAGAGTTTTGATCCATATTAGGCTCATCTGAAGTTGTTCCCAGAGTCTTTTGTTCTGAAACTTCTTCCATTTTCCTCTGTGTCTTCTTTTGGCCTCTTTGTCTTTACTCTGCTTTCTTCATGTGAAACAGCTGGCTCAGCAAGAGAGGGTGTTTTCAGAGTGAATCAATAGCTCAGCTGAGCCATTGATGTGCTCTGACGAGATTTCCCCATGCAGCTCACATGGCAGGACAAGAGAGAACATGATGAAAGGAGAGTCAATACAACAGCAGTGGTGGGGTAGGTGAGAAGTGGAGAAGTAACAAGATAAGAGCTTGTTGTACATTGAACCAAAGCCGAGACTTTGAAATGGTGATGATCAGTTGCTGCCTTTACTGGAGGAGGAAGGAAAAGGAACTTGAGCTGGTATCTCTTCTGAACAAGATTCCTGCACTTCCGCTGATAGAAATGTATGTGCCCAGAATGTAGTAAGCACCCTTACTGAACCTGCCTTTCATGTTATCACAGGCAATATGGGTATGAGTGAGGGTGGACAGAACCGGTCTTATCCAACAACATGACTGCAGAGTACCATAGTGATGGGGAATCAGGTCCTCTGATCCATGAGGTTTAAGGCCTATCTATCTCAGGGGTTCTCAAACTGGGGGTCGCAAGGTGGTTACTTCGGGGTTGCGAACTGTCAGCTCCATGGGGCTAACAGCCCTGAGACCCAATTAAATTAAATTACCCCATCCCCCATTTTAATGTGTAAGGGGGGGTCACACTCAGAGGCTTGCTGTGTAAAAGGGGTCACCACTACAAAAAGTTTGAAAGCCACTGATCTATCTATCACACATCCAGTAGTTTCTGAAATTCAGCAGTTAGTAAGAGTCAAATTCAAATTAAATGTGTCCATGTCTTTACTTGTTTTAAATTAATAAATACCAATAATCAATCAATTATAACATTATTTTTATCCTTAGATTAAAGGAAATGTTGACCTACTGGTTCGACTTTTCCAAACTTCACTCATGACACTGAAGCCGAGCATGGAAACTCTCTTACATACATGTTGAAACTATACATGTTGTTAAAAATTGTCCACTGTTAGGATCTGAGCAGGTGTAGGACCCACTGTCAGTGTTTTTTGATCATGGGTACGTTACTTGCCAGCTCACCTAAGAAGCCTCTTGCCTCCTCCACTGTATATGCAGTAAGGATGTGACCCAGACCCTTGAAGTCTTTGCATTGTTTGCAATGTGTCAGAGCTCTGTTGGCTCTGATACCTATATGATTGTTCTTATAGAAAACATGATGGCTTGGTATAGGATAAAGGTTTTCTTGGCAGTTCTTTGGGGTGACCTGCATAGCTGGGTTTTTCACTCAGCCATCTCAATTTTAGACCAATGAAACCTTTATACCACACTATTATTTTTTCTAGCTATATATTATTATCCTTATATTGTCGATCATCACTAGGGGTGGGATTTTCAAAATGTTTAATAATATGCAAGGTGTGGGGAGGGATAGCTCAGTGGTTTGAGTATTGGCCTGCTAAACTGTGAGTTCAATCCTTGAGGGGGCCATTTAGGCATCTGGGCAAAAATCTGTCAGGGACAGTACTTGGTCCTGGTGTGAAGGCAGAGGATGGAACTGGACTCAATGACCTTTCAAGGTCCCTTCCAGCTCTATGAGATACATATCTTATTTATATATACATATATCCCAATGAAGTTAAGCATTGACTTCAATAGGTACAGTTAGGCCACTAACACTGAGCAGTTTGGAAAGCCCACTCCCAATACTTTATCCACATACTGTATATCTTTGTTTTGAAACTCTGGCTTCCATTCAGTTTAAGTAGTTTATTCTTCTGCTGCCCCAGTAACAGGGTCTCAGCTAATGAAGCTGGTCTTCTCAGTGAAGATATAAAACAGCAATGCATTTGTTCCCTCTTCATATGCATGGATATGAATTGCAGATATTTCTGCCTTTTATTTCCCATGGTTTCTATGTGGTGATTTATAATGTATAGCCCTTACCCATTTTTATAACTTATTTCATTTCAAAATGTCCCAGGGAAACTCTTTAAAATATTTAAACAGAATTGGGGTGGGGGTGGAACATGCTGATATGTTTAGTCAGGCTTGTGTGTACGTTCTCCTATCCCTTTTAACCAGTGTGGGGATTTTACTGCACACTACTGAACAAATTACATATTTAATACAGTAGAATATGTGTTGGCTTTGGAAGAAAAGCAAAAGCATATTTACATCAGGTTAAAGCAGAGGTCACTATGAAAACAGGCGGCTTTATCTAAAGCAATTGAAATTGAAGAAAGGAGAGAAGATAAAGAACACAGGATACCAATTTAGATGGGATTTTTGGTTTCTTTTCTCATTAAAGAGTGGTACAATATCCGCCAGGGCACGTCTACACTGCAGCTGGGAACATGCCTCCCTACCCTGGTAACGAGACATGTTCTAGCTCTGCTTGAACTAGTGGGCTAAAAATAAGACCATGTATGTTATGGCGTGGGCAGCGGAATGGGCTAGCCTCCCGAGTATGGCACCCCCTGGCTCTGAACTTGGTGGCTAGTCTGTGCCTCCGCACATGCTACATCCACACTGCTAATTTTTTTAGCACGCTATCTCAAATGTCTGTCTACCTGGGCTGTGGGACACTTCCAGCTGGAGTGTAGACACACACTAAGAGGCAGTAAGTAAATGGGGACCACAGGGAATAAGATTGATATAGAAATAGCAGTAGAGGGTTTGGACAAATTAAATCAGTCAGGATCAAGTGAAATTCACCGTAGGCTTATTAGAGAGATAGCATAAGAGATTACAAACCCTATTAGTGTACAGGATTGTACGCCTATACTGTGCTGGAAATGGGATTACTCCTCCTCCGAAATCTTCATGGGCTTCCTGAAAGGCCTGGACAATGGGGAACGATGATTTAATGGTAATCTGGAGATCTCAGGTCTATTCTCAGTTTTTCCACTGACTAACTTTAAGCAAGTCACATGACCTTTCTGTTCTTAAGATTCTTTCCCCATGAAATAGGGAAGTTGACCTATATCACAGGAGTAGTGTGAGGGTCCAAGGGGCACACAAGCCTCATGCTGGTTTTGTGCAGGGAGGTGATTATTACTATAAATGTTTGCAAAGCAGCGTGAGACCTCTGCATGAAAGACAATGCAGAAGTGCCAAGTACTAATACGTTTGAGATTGGAGTCAGAAGATATGACTGACTACACAAAGGAACAGGTCTGCTAGTGTAAGACATTCAAATAGTCTCTTTTCTGAGCAGAACTGCACTTTTAATGGCAAGGTTTTCAATCCTTTCACTACTGATCATGGGCAGAGCTTGATTAGGGAACCCCAACATTCCTCTTGCCTCCTGGAAAATCTGCCTCCTTCTCCCTTCTTTCCTATCCACAATGAATGGTAAATCTCTTTCCCATGCTCACCCCCATCATCTGGAGTTGCTTTCTTGTTTCTTCAGGGGCCTGAGGCAGCTCTCACTCTGATGTAAACCATGAGCAACTCCATGAAAGACGCCAGTGTGAGATGAGAATCATACAGAAGAAGGACCATACTGGGTCAGACCAATGGTCCATTTAGCCCAGTATCCTATCTTCTGACAGTGGCCAATGCCAAGTGCTTAAGAAGGAATGAACAGAACAGGCAATCGTCCAGTGATCCATCCCCTGTTGCCCATTCCCAACTTCTGGCAAATGGAGGCTAGGGACACTTCAGAGCATGGTTTTGCAGCCCTACCCATCCTGGCTCATAGCCATTGATGGACCTCTACCCCATGAACTTATCTAGTTCTTTTTTGAATCCTGTTATAGTCCTTCACAACATCCTCTGGCAAAGAGTTCCATGGGTTGACTGTGTGTTCTGTGAAGAAATACTTCCTTTTGTTTGTTTTAAACCTGCTGCCTATTAATTTCATTTGGTGCCCTCTAGTTCTTATGTTAGGAGAAGGAGTACATAACACTTCCTTATTTACTTTTTCCACACCAGTCATGATTTTATAAACCTCTATCATATCCTCCCTTATTCATTTCTTTTCCAAGCTGATAAATCCCAGTCTTATTAATCTCTCCTCATATGGAAACTGTTGCATACCCCTAATCATTTTTGTTGCCTTTTTCTGTATCTTTTCCAGTTCCAATATATCTTTTTTGAGATAAGGCGACCTGATCTGCATGCAGTGTGCAAGATGTGGGCGTACCATGGATTTATGTTTTCCAATGTACATTACTTTGCATTTATCAACATTGAATTTCATCTGCCATTTTGTTGCCATCACCCAGATTTGTGAGATCCCTTTGTAATTCTTCACAGTCTGCTTTGGCCTTAACTATCTTGAGTAGTTTTGTATCATCTGCAAATTTTGCCAACTCACTGTTTACCCCTGTTTCCAGATCATTTATGAATATTTTGACCAGTACTGGTCCCATAGAGACCCCCGGGGACACCACTATTTACTTCTGTCCATTCTGAAAACTGACCATTTATTCCTACCATTTGTTTCCTGTCTTTAACCAGTTACTGATCCATGAAATGACCTTCCCTCTTATCCCATGACAGCTTACTTTTCTTAAAAGACTTTGGTGAGGGACCTTGTCAAAGGCTTTCTGAAAATCTAAGTACACTATATCCACTAGATCACCCTCATCCACATGCTTATTGACCCCCTCAAAGAATTCTAGTAGATTTATGAGGCATGATTTCCCTTTACAAGAACCATGTTGACTCTTCCTCAACAAATTATGTTCATCTGTGTTTCTGATAATTCTGTTCTTTACTATTGTTTCAACCATTTTCCCTGGTACTGAAGTTAGGCTAACTGACCTGTAATTTTTGGGATCACCTCTGGAGCCCTTTTAAGAAATTTGCGTCACATTAGCTATCCTCTGGTCATCTGGTATAGAAGCTGATTTAAATGATTGTTTACATACCACAGTTAGTAGTTCTGCAATTTCACATTTGAGTTCCTTCAGAATTCTTGGGTGAATACCATCTGGTTTTGGTGACTTATTATTGTTTATTCCAAACCTCTTCTAATGACACCTCAATCTGGGACAGTTCCTCAGATTTATCACCTAAAAAGAATGGCTCAGGTGTGGGAGTCTTCCTCACATCCTCAGCCATGAAGATCAATGCAAAGTATACCATGTGACGGCTTCCATACACCATTTTCCCTGACTCATACTAACTCCATATACTGTCTCTCCAACGAATTGTCCTTGGCCTCCAATCATTTCTCTTGTATAGTCAGTGATTTCCCCCATTAACTTGTCTACTTGTCTACTTAAATGTTCTTCACTCCCAGGCTTTGACATGTGCAAGTGCTACCTCTATATGCATTAAACTTAGGTAAATGACCTGAATTTAAGAGTCCTCATTTATGCAGTGACACTAACCCTAACCCTTCAGTATTCATGATACCATTCAGAAATAACTTGTATTGTATTGGTAAACAGAGCTTTGCTTGTTATTACTCAGATTCTAAGCCAGTTGGGGAAAAGACCCCCCCCCACACACACACACAAGAAAAAGGACTTGCGGAAACAGAAGCAGAGACCATCACAGGAGCAGCAGTAACATCTTAAACAGGTCCGATGGAGTTGGGGGAAACACTGAGGAAGTGTTCTGAGTGTGTGATATTTCCTGCATCTGCGAGTGAAGCCACATGAATAGCCCTGGGATTGCAAATTTCAGGAAGGCTCAGAAGAGCTGAAACATTGGCTGCCATGTTCTTTTATTTGTCTGATATCCTGTGGTTTAGGATGTCTTGTTGAAAAGCAAATCAGCCTGCAGTACTTGAAATGAAACAAACCATGTTTGAATTGTTTCACTGTGAATTATCATTAGCTGCCAATCATTGTGCCCATGTGGTAGGAATTCAAGCAAACCTGGGTGCCCCTGAGACTGTGTACAAGATTCAGTTTGCTAACTGCTTCTTGAAATTTCTTAGCCATGCCAGCTGACTGAGATTCAAAGGCAATACGTAATTGACCAGATTTTCTTCTGTGCATCTCCACCACTACAAATCTGCCAAAAAATCAGAATAGTCAATGACAATAGGATTTCTCAGGCATGCTGTGCATACTTCTTCTGCAGCAGTGCAAAGAGCCATTCAAGAATGTATAGAGTGGATTTCCACCAGGGGGCTATATACTGAAGTCCATTGACAACTTGTACATTGTAAGGAGGACTGAAAGGGAATAGCTAACATCACCAAAAACTGAGGGCACACTGTCAGGAGTTATATTTATTAAAACTGGTTGAAAAATTGGGCAGGGAGGAAAGGGGGAGAAATCACAAAAAAAATTGTCAAAATGTTGAAAAAGTGTGACTAGCTCTAATTCTTAGTCATTTCATTTGTTGGGTTCTTAGAGTCTGGTTCTCATGTACACTAAGGTCCCTTTATACCACTCTGGCTATGTGAAGAGTGTGACCGAAGTGACAGCTGGGAAGTGTAAGGAGTTCAAATGACTAAATACTGAAATGTGCCAGACAGGCATAGACTTTTGGAACAATGAGTGTTAGGAGGGTTTCCTGGGGATTCCCTGGGGAGTGGTGAATGTAAATTCCACAACCTCTGTTGAAAAAAACCCCAAAAAACCAAAACAAACAAACAAACAAAAACCCACCCAAACAGCCTTTTGAACTACATCCTGAGTAGAGGGACATTGACTGGTGATTATCTGTTCCTGCAAAAAGAACAGGAGTACTTGTGGCACCTTAGAGACTAACAAATTTATTTGAGCATAAGCTTTCGTGGGCTACAGCCCACTTCTTCGGATGCATGGAGTGGAACATATATTGAGGAGATATTTATACACATACAGAGAGCATGAAAAGGTGGGAGTTGATATGCAAACTAGATACAATCAACTTAGGTTTAAATAGGGACTGGGAATGGCTGAGCCATTACAAACATTGAATCTATCTCCCCTTGTAAGTATTCTCACACTTCTTATCAAACTGTCTGTACTGGGCTTTCTTGATTATCACTTCAAAAGGTTTTTTTTCCTTACTTAATTGGCCTCTCAGAGTTGGTAAGACAATTCCCACCTTTTCATGCTCTCTGTATGTGTATATATATCTCCTCAATATATGTTCCACTCCATGCATCCGAAGAAGTGGGCTGTAGCCCACGAAAGCTTATGCTCAAATAAATTTGTTAGTCTCTAAGGTGCCACAAGTACTCCTGTTCTTTTTGCGGATACAGACTAACACGGCTGCTACTCTGAAACCTATCTATTCCTGGAGACAGGAGGTCAAAGGCCTGATCTGTATAAAGAAGCAAGTGAACTGTCCAGAGGACATCTGGTTCCCAATCTAAAAACTGTCATGAACTTGGGACTAATGGGGCAAACTAAGGGGGTTTGAAAGATTGTGTGCTGAAGTGGGATTTAAGTGTTGTATGGGCCTTTGTGCTGACCCTCTGCATAGGAGTGAATTTCATCCTTAAAGGTGGATGTTTCCATGTATTTTCCCCTCCTTCCTCTTAATTAGAGAAATGATTTTGCATGAAATATGAAGTTACACCTTTTAAATTAAATGGGATGCAAGTGGTGCATAAATTCAGGGCGGACCTGCTGCACAGGAGTGAATTTCACCCAAAATTAGTAAATTCTCTTCCTTCTGGCACAACTTCATTGACAACAGCAGACTTACACCATCAGAATTTGATTTTTTTTTAATTAGGTACCTCCTGGGCCTTTACTCAGGATCCCTTTCATTGAGAACTATAGCTCCACTGGAGCAAAGCTGAGCTGTGAGATGTGGAGATAGTCTAGTGAGAAAAAAATATATATATGGGAAAAAGAATCCATGCAATCACTAGTCAAATGCACGCAAATTCGTTATTCCTCACCTGTGTTGTGAATTTTTAAAGCATATCCATATTATTGCATTCACTGGAAATAATTTCATATGCCAGGCATTTAATTTATGATGCCAAATAAACTGAACACGTCATATTGTTCTCATTAGGTATGCCATCTTTTGAATCATGCTATATTTCAGCCCTTCTGCTGGATAAATTTGCTACTATACATTAATACATATCAAAGGCAGCTCAGATGGGAAAAATATATACGTATAGATCTGATGACAGAAACCCATCTATCAGCTGGGGGACAAAACATATGGGCATGAAGGTTGAGAGATCAAGCCTCCAAAAGTTGGAAAATTCAAAAATTAAGTACCCAGATCATCAGCTAATGAAAATCAGCATCATTCTATTAAAGTTCAGTAGAGTCAGAGCCTCAGCTGGTGTAAAGCAGCATTGCTCCATTGAGCGTAGTGGAGTGATGCAGTTTTACACCAGGATCTGACCCAAGATGTTGCTTGGAGAACATAAAGTCAACCACATATCGTGTCTCTTTTAGTGTAAACTTTAATAATAAACATGATCAGTGATGGTTTGTGGTAATGAAGGAGAACACAAATGGAATATACCATGGGAACATGGCTGAATGAATGTTGTGGGACCAACCTTAATATATATATGGAGGTAGGCCTACCTCATAGAGCTGGAAGGGGCATTGAGTCCAGCCCACTGCCTTCACTAGCAGGACCAAGTACTGATTTTGCCCCAGATCCCTAAGTGGCCTCCTCAAGGATTGAGCTCACAACCCTGGGTTTAGTAGGCTACTCAGCTATCCCACTGAGCTATCCCTCCCCTCTTCACTACTGGAATTTCCTGATATTTGAGTGGTTGACCTGCCAACATAAGTGTTAAAGTGATGTTATTTAAAATAATAATATTCATTAATAATTTCATGTGTTTAAAATGAAAATAAGAAGAGAAGATATCTGGAGCTATTAGGCTTAAAAGCACTAGGGGCAAGATGGTGACTTGGCCTATGCAGCCACACAGAAGTGTTTGGCACATAAAGCACCTCTGTTATTAGCTTGCATGACCTCCCCATGTGATTGGTCTGTACGTGGAGGGTGGAGCTGGCTCCATCCTGATACTAGTTCCTACCCAGCAATGAGTGTGTGGGGAGTGCAGGGGAATGGGAGGGGCATTGGCTCTAGCTCTAGCATACTAATGAGCACAGCTGAGTCAGTGAGGGAGGGGAAGGTAACATGCAGATTACTTCACCCCCCACGCCCAGATCAAAGTGGGTGCCAGGGAAGGAAATGTGATTCTGAGTCCCAATTTCTTCCCCTGATCTGTCCTACAATAGCCCAGCTCTGCACCTCCCCTTAAAAAGGGTGAGAAATAAAGTCTCATCCATGCCCAAAATTTGTAGGTTCTACCTGTCTCGTGGCATTTTCAAGCTCCATTGTCTTTGGCAACAGATCTTATAGCATCCGTTATCCAGAAATATTCACTAACTATGATCAGTAAAATGATTGTAAAAAAGTACCTTTCTGTTTATCCCATCTGCTCCTTCTGCATATATTCCAGCCAGATCTGCTAGCTCACTTGCTTTTCTGACAAAATTAAGTTTTTTATTGCTTTCTACTCCTGTCAGCAAATCCAACCATGGGAAAGTGTGCTGGATTCTTTTCTGGCTATGAAATAATCAACAACATTGTCAAGTTCTAACTTCTCCCCTCCTGGGGAGAGGATGAGAAAACAAACATTATGTCGCAGATGTATGGTCATGTTGCTTACCGCTCTACTGGAAGGCAGTCAGATACTATGGTGATGAGCACAGTTTAAGAACCTATACAGAATAGAATCTGTATTACTGGTGCAATAATCCAACTTTGCTGTCCTGTTCCAAATTGCGTTGACCATGATGAGAGTTGAGGGGTGGAGGACATACTTTTTTCTTGTAAACAAAGCAACTTTGATCGTTACTAAGGGCTAGTCTACACTTACCAGCCGGGTCGACGCGGTGAGTTCGACTTCTCGGAGTTCGAACTATCGCGTCTAACCTGGACGCGATAGTTCGAACTCCGGAAGCGCCGGGGTCAACTTAGGTACTCCACCACTGCAAAAGGCGGTGGCGGAGTCAACCTTGGAGCTGCGGACTTTGATTCTGCGGCATCTGGACGGGTGAGTAGTTCGAACTAGGGTACTTCGAATTCAGCTACGCTATTCACGTAGCTGAACTTGCGTACCCTAGTTCGACCCCCGCTCTTAGTATAGACCTGCCCTGAGAGATAATAAAAATAGGACAGTAACATGCCCTTTACATACAGGCAAATTCCAGAGTGTAATAGCCCTTTAGTTGAGACCACTCCTTATTCAAGATATCCTTAAGAGAAGTATCCTAAAAGTAGATTAAAAAAAAGACAACATGTTCTCATCTATATGCGTAGAACTGCTGTCTTTAATGAATAGAAACTTTAAACCTGCTAAACTTAGCTTCTTCAAACTTATCTTGATTTTTAAATCTCACCAAGTTCTACAAAACAAGCCAAATTTGAAGCTATCTGCTTCAGCCAATTTTAAATTATGCAAGAGCAAAGAACCAGACTGTGAACCCTTTACACTGGAAAGCACTTAATCATACAAGTTTTTTCTAACAACTCCAATGAAATTAACTGTGGATAATTATCTACATTACTAACTCTAATGCACAGTCTAACCCTAAATTAGAGTGGCATATATGGGACAATTTTATGTGTTTCACATCTGTATTCTTCAAAAAAAAAAAAAGAAAAAGAAAAAAGCCAGAACTATTTTTTCTGATGGCATCACACGCATGCAAAAAAATTACCTTTGGACTGAGACCAAAACATGGGTAATTTCAGCCCAGATGGGTGGAACTCAGCCTCAAATATATATTTTGCTGCAATAACTTAAAAGAATATGCATTACAAATATAGTGGAAACTACCCAAATCTATTGTAAGAACAGAGTTAACTTTTGTTCCTAGCGCATGTTCAAAAGAGCCATTCAGAATTGTTGGCTCTTCAGTGGCAAGCAAGTTCTTGGGTTTGAGTTAAGCCATTCATGCAGCATGTTCATTCTGGGGGGAAAATGACAATTTAATACAAAAACACAGTCAGAGATGTGTGGGTGGCACTGACAATGGCAGACCCATGTCTCAAGAGTGGAGACAGACTTTGAATACCAGACTGCTGTTTAAGCTCTAAAAAAAGCACTAAAATATATAGCTGAATATATTCACAATTACTTTATAATGAATGCATTTGCATGCATTTTTTTACAGTCCTAGGTCATTTTAATCCTTTTACAGTTCTCTGTGACTCCTTTCAATGAGAAGGTGGAATGCCCTTGCTGAGATCCTGAAAGGTTCATATAAACTCCTCAAAGTTTCAGATTTCCTTCTGAATTTCATATCCAAATGAATCTATAATTTCCAAGGGATGCTGGGTTCGGAGTTAAGGATAGGAAGCAGTTTGGAAGTCAGCTCTCCTCAGGAAGGGTTTATCTTTTTTTGGAATGTTAGTCAGATCTAGGTTAAAGAAGTGAATTACTGTATATACTCGATCGCAAGCCGGTTCATATATAAGCTGACCCCCTCCCCTCAGATGGATAAGTAAAAATGGAAAATTATTATAACCCATTCATAAGCCGACCCTATAATTCAGGGGTCAGGAAACTTTGGCTCCCGGGCCATCAGGATAAGCCACTGGTGGGCCGAGATGGTTTGTTTACCTTGAGAGTCTGCAGGCATGGCAGGGCCGCCCGTGGGGGGGCAAGTGCGGCAATTTGCCCCAGACCCCGGGCTCTGCAGGGGCCCCCAAGAGAACGGCTGAGGCTCCCTCCCCGGCCCCAGCCCGACCCCGCCTCCGCCCCTCACCCAGAGCCTCAGCGCATCGAGCAGCGTCCCTGAACAGCTGCAACGTGGCTCCGGCGGGGCTCCTGAGCTCCGCCCCACTCAGAGCCACGTGTAAGGGGGCGGGGCTGCGAGCTCCAGGCCGAGTGGAGGAAGCTCAGGCCCCACTGGAGCTCACAGCCCCGCCCCCTCAGCACGCGGCTCTGAGCGGGGAGGAGCTCAGGCCCCGCCGGAGCCACGCTGCACCGCTGTTCAGGGACGCTCCTGGAGACGACGCGCTGAGGCTCTGGGTGAGGGGGGAGCGGGGGTAAGAGGCCGGGGCTGGGGCCGGGGGGGTTGGATAAGGGGCAGGGAGTCCTGGGGACAGGGAGGGGGCAGAGGTTGGGGGGGCGGTCAGGGGACAGGGAATGGGGAGGGTTGGATTGTGGGCATTCCGGGGGTCTGTAAGGACTCAGCGCAGGGGGTGGATAGGGGTCAGAACAATCAGGGGACAGGGAGCAGAGGTGGGGTCCTGGGGTGGTGGTGAGGGGTGGGGTCTCTGGGGGACGGTGAGGGGACAAGGAGCAGGATGGGTCGGGGATTCTGAGGGGGGCAGACAGTTGGGGGGCAGGAAGTGGGTGGAGGTCAGATAGGGGGCAGAGCCAGGCTGTTTAGGAGGCACAGCCTTCCCTACCCTAAAGCTCATTCAGCAGTTTGAGGCTTGCAGAAGAGCCAAGCTGTTAGCTTTTCCATTAGGGCTACCATCCCTTTCACTTCTCAAATGCCAAATTATAGTCTATATTTAATTTCAGTGCCACAGGGAGATTCATGTCACGGGAGGGTAGCTTCATTTAAAATTAGCCACTGGGGGAGGGATCACATGAGAAGAGCAATATCCTACACTACCTCCTTTCCAACCTTACCAAGGAAGACCCCCACCCTGCATTCCCTGAGGCTTCAGATGGGTTAATTCAGTGGTTCTCAAACTTTTGTCCTGGTGACCCTTTCACATAGCAAATCTCTGAGTGTGACCCCCTCCCCTTATAAATTGAAAACACTTTTTTATATATTTAACACTACTATAAATGCTGGAGGCAAAGCGGGGTTTGAGGTGGAGGCTGACAGCTTGCGACCCCCAGAAATAAACTTGTGACCCCCCGAGGGGTCCCAACCCCCAGTTTGAGAACTCCTGGGTTAATTTAATTTTAGCACCCTGTGTCCATTCACATGCATGTGCTATTTTGAGCATTTCAGTTTTCACAACATAGGCTCATCCCAGATTCTGGAACAAGCTCAAATGCTCCATTCATGGCGTATGTACATAAGCTATACTAAAGACAAACCCACAGTAACTGTCTCCAGTTTGTGAGGGACCCCATGGAGCCCATCTCTAGGAAACAGATAAATGCATGGAGGTTATGTCCATTAATGGCTATTAGCCAGGATGGGTAAGGAATGGTGTCCCTAGCCTCTGTTTGCTAGAGGGTGGAGATGGATGGCAGGAGAGAGATCACTTGATCATTACCTGTTAGGTTCACTCCCTCTGGGGCACTTGGCATTGACCATTGTCAGTAGACAGGATACTGGGCTGGAGGGACCTTTGGTTTGACCCAATATGGCTGTTTTTATGTTCTAACCTAAATGAACCCAAAGTTATGGAGACAGATATGAGTCAAGGAAGCCAGCAGAGTATCAGAAACCTGGAAAAATCTCTGCCTGGATGGGCTCAGGCATTTGGTCACAAGCTGAGGTAGTTCAAAAGTTTTGGATTTTTTTTTAGCAGATTTTTTTTATTGTTTCTTTAAATAATCAAACACAGCAAGCGGCAAATATTTGGCCACACACTTCTGAACCCCCAAACCATCTTCAGGTTTTGGCAGACTAATTTCAGCTTTTCAATTAAAAAAACCACAACAAATTTTGAAGGACAGCAGACATTGTCCGTGATTTTTTTCTGCTTTTTAAAAACCCCTAGTTTTCAATCCAAAAAAAGTTGACGGAAAATATTTGTCCAACCCTTTTAATGAGCTTTAGTGCCTTTTAGCACTAGCTGATGCTGAGAACCAGTGATACCTTGTAAAGAAGTATTCTCAAAACTGGGTTTGTGCTGAGATGCATAAGGTTTATTTTTCCCAGGCCGTCCGTGGGCAGGGAGCAAATGGGGCAATTTGCCCTGGGCCCCGCAGGGACCCCCACAAAAATATAGTATTGCCATTTTTTTATGGAAGGGGCCTCCGAAATTGCTTTGCCCCAGGCCCCCTGAATCCTCTGAGCGGCCCTGAGGCATGGAGGTAAACCTAAGTAAACAAAGTGTCCTGGCACGCCAGCTGCTTACCCTGATGGGTCGGGACAGCAACTGGTGGGGAAATGTCTTTTTGGGGGGAGAAGCTGGTGGTCAGGGGAGTAACCCCTCTGACCACCCCCCATATGATCCCACCCCTAGCCCGGGACCCCCACACTCTCCCCATCCCATCCCTTCCCACCTTAGCTGGGGAGCGCCAGGGGAGGATGTCTCTGGCCTGGCTGGAGCTGCTCCGGCAGGCTGGGCAGCGTGGCCGCTGCCTGCTCCGGCGAGCCAGACCGGGTGGCATGGCCGCAGCATGTTGCAGCGGGCTGGGCCGGGCGGCACAGCCGCAGCATGCTCCAGGAGGCCGGGCGGCGCTGCCACAGCCTGCTCTGAGGGGCGGGGCCAAGGGGCATGGCTGCAGCCTGCCACCCCAGAGCTGCAGCTGCTTCGGAGGCTGGGGGGAGAGCAGCGTGGCCAGAAGTGGAGAGACTCTGGCCCCTCCTCTTCCCTTCTGTCTCTGCTGGCTGTGCTGCCCCTCCTTGCTCCCTCTGTTGGGGGCAGTGTCCCACCTCTCCCTCTCTATACCCATTCATAAGCCGACCCCCTTCTCTGGTGCTTCCCTCTTTTACTAAAAAAATTTGGCTTATGAACGAGTATATACGGTAATCACCATTTTTTTAACTTTCTCTCAAAGCAACCCAAAGCTTACATATGGCTTATGCTTGCTGCATATTGCAGTTTGGGTGCGTCATGCATTCCACGAACAAACAGCAGATATATACTGGGCAATCAGTCAGAATTGCTTTACTTTAGAGGAAGGGATGCCACAAAAGAAGAGAGAGTAAAAGTAAAGCCTCTGTGCATCAGAGAGCAGCATGTTTCTCACTTGTAGCAAGCTTCATCAACAATGAACACAAAATGGCAGCTGTCACTAGCAGATTTCTAAAGTTTAAAGGTGCAGCCCAAAGAAAACAAACCACATGACTTGTACAGAACAACACGTGCCACAGGGCTGGTAAGAAAAGTTTAGACAGCACTAATGAATACACACACAGAAGATGTGGCTATATTCCAGAGATTATCTTGAGGTGCCAAATACCCAGTATGGGCCCGCAGTCCTATAAATTGCTGAGCATTCCTAACTCTCGTTGATGTTCAGTGAGTTGACAGTACTCAGCATCATGCAGGTTTAGACTCAAGATGCTTGAACCCACAGTTTCAAAACAAATTGTCTTCTAATCACTTACAAACATTCTGATTTGGCTCAGGGTACTGCATCTCAATTACATTGTTTGTCTGTCCTGGAGATGGCTAACATTCAAAAGTTCACAGATAGCAAAATTTCCCAAGAGATGTCACACACACATATCTTACCTTGGGGCTTTTTGCAGTTACCACAGTTATGTATTTGGCTTCCGTAATAAATCACACTGTAGGAATGTTAAGATAGAGAGACATATAAGTAACACTTTAAGTAGAACACATAGTTGTAGGAGAAAGATCAACTAAATATATCATAGAGTTGGAAGGGACCTCAGGAGGTGATCTAGTCCAACCCCCTGCTCAAAGCAGGACCAATCCCTAGACAGATTTTTACCCCAGTTCCCTAAATGGCCCCCTCAAGGATTGAATGCATAACTCTGGGTTTAGCAGGTTAATGCTCAAACCACTGAGCAATCCCTCCCCCTCAAAACCTACTGGAGAAGGCAGGTATTGATCCCACTACCTCTCACATGCAAAGCAAGCATGCTACCATTTGAGCTAATTTGCCTCTGTATCAAAAGAAAAGCTTGCTAAAATGATTATAAACTGCTTTGTCTTGTCAAGCACTATGGTTACTGTTGGTAACTTACATATCCTAAAGTATAAATGTCCACTTAGTATAAAGAGCAGAGCTGGTCCGAACATTATTTCTTTCTCAATTTTTTGTCAATAAAAATGAAAACCAAATACTTTTTCTTTTTTTGGCAACTGCAAACATTTTCAATCAAAAACTGCTAAAAATGTTCATTTTCAGTGTTTTTGGTTTCTCAGTGAAAAACAAAAATGAAAAATGAGGAAAGCAGACATTTTCTGTCAGGAATTTTGTTTTGTCAAAACCCCGATTCTCGATCAAAAATAGTTTTGATGGAATGTTTTTGACATACAAAGTTCTAATAAAGGCTCATCTCACATTTAATCTATTAGATAATGAGTATCAGCCTTGTGTAATAGGAAAAAGCTTAGAAAAGTAGAAAGTGAGATCCCTAAAAGAAAAAGATGCTGCAAGAAGGTGCTGATGCCAGGTACAAATCAAGTTATATGAAAATAATGTTATGCTGAAGGTTGCTCTTAATAACTTGGCTAAAAGCTTGAATCTTAAAAACGTATCCCCTGCTAGATGAAATATTTGATCTTTATCTTAAAAGTGTTGCTTTTTACCTTGCTCTAACAAAACGAGAAATATTCAAGACATGTAGAAGTTAAAATATCCACTGCTTGCTTCTGATGGGTTACTCAACCAGATAATTACTACAAAAAATTGGGTCAGGTAATTGCTATCCAAATTAGTTACACATTATGACTGCTATGGGAAACCTGTCAACATGAAACTAAGATCGTGTATGAAAGAAGGAAACTAAATCCAGAATGAAAATATAAAACCAGCCCTTCAGCTGATGTGAATTAGTAAACATTGCTCTTCTTGACTTCAGCAGGGCTCCACTGATTTCTTCAGAATCTGGCCCATGGGTTTTCTATGTATTTCTATCAAGCAATCTGCATATCTAAGGTACATATCACCATACTATTTAGGGACCATATAGAAAATTAATACTTGCGCAATTCTATATATTCCCAGGGTGCATCTACTTGTACTCCTTTAATTACATTCTCTTCTCAAATGGAATTCATCTCAGGGGTTGTTTTCCATAAGGAAAGTTGCTGGATCATTCAGATTATTTCATTAATGGGGACTGTATTGTGAACCATCATTTAATATTCACCACTTCTTCAGAGTTTTCTCTCAGACCTATTTTCTCCTGTGGTCAGAGTGCAGAACTAAAACTCAGGAAATCTAGGTTGATTCCCAATTATGTGTCAGCTTCTCTAGCTTTAAATTGGAGTTAATAACACTACCTTACTGCACAAACTTCAATTAAAGTGCTACCTATCAATGCATTTCCCTTTGTATTTCTCATGAATATTTGCCTATGGAGAGCAGTATGGATCCAATTTTCCCATGTTTACAGTTTGTGCAAGTCTTATTGTTTTGCACAAACTGACACAAGGGCCCAGCAAACAATAATGGCTAGAGGGATTACTTCAGACAGAAGAGATGTAATTCTTAGTTTTAGATTCTCCAGTGGCGTGGTATAGCATAGCAGAGGTGTGATGGGTGCTTGTGTTAGGAGTGGAAGCTGCACTGTGAAAATCACACTCACATGGCTGAGTCTGTAAAACAGTCAGATAACAGCAAAGGTTTGTGACTTTGTGAACTGTCCCACCTGTTCATGGCATGTGCACTTCAAGAACTTTGGCACCCTGAAGACTATCTATCACGCTCACTCTCTGGGCCAGATTCTGATACTTTACTCATGCTGGATCCTCATGTAGTCCCAATGATTTCAGTAGGACTCCTAGCAGCATACGCTAGTTCTCAACATGGGTAGGTGGGGTGGGATGTCCATCCCACACAAGGCCTGAAGCCTTTAAGATGGCCAGGGGGGCTAATTAACCGCCTAGGCTGCACCTGGAGGAGCCAGGGAACAAGGACTATTTAGAGATGAGGTTCAGCTGTTGAGGAACAGATGGGGCCTGTATAAAGCCCTGTAGCTGAGAGCAGTTGGGTGCTGCAGAGGGAGGTTACAGTCACTTTCAGAATGAGAGAAGGCAAGGCAGGAGGAAGTTGCCCAGGGATACAGCACTACGGCTGAGGATTATGTAGATCTTGACTGCTTGTTGTAGGCTTCCTGGGCTGGAACCCAGTGTAGAGGGCAAACCTGGGTTCCCCTACCAGCCCCTGGGAGAATAGAACAGGTGAAAGGAAAGACTGCCTGGGACAGTGGGTCCCAAGAGACTTTTGGGGCACGCAGCCCACCCCCGGAATGGGAAAACCACAGCGGCCTGACAGGAGGGCCAAGACACACAGCAGGAGCAGTGAAGTCCCAAGCGAGCAAGACTGCGTGAGTGTCAGAGGGCAACTGCAGGAAGGGGTGTTGGCCTGGCAGAGCTAATCCCCAGATGTGGCCAGAAGGAGGCGCTCCAGTGGTGAGTAGAAGACCCAGTGATAGTAGGGCTATCAGCATCTGACACTCTTTCCTCCTGGGATGCTGCACATGATTTCTCTTCATTTAGAGAAGGGTCTCTTTTGAGGGTATAAACAAGTTGGCAGTGCTCATTGAAAATCCACAGTGTTAGCTACCAAGACGGAAACACAGCCAGTCCCTGCTGCTTTTTTAACGTCGGTTAATTAGGAATCTATAGAACTCTTAGGACCCAGAGTGTTACCTCTTGGGTTAATGACAAAAACTGCCCTGACTAGAATGGTAGCAGGATCAAGCCCTATTAGTGTAGCTTCTCTTGTGCTGCTCTGGCTTTCCCATTCACTTTGGTTTTACTCATCATAGGGTCAGTGGTAGAGAGATTCCTTCCCTTTCAAGACGGCAGCCAGTGACTTCAAAATGTGTCATTAGCTCTGACTGGCTGTTTCTGAGTCAACAGCAGCAGCAGCTCACAATGAAAGAGATGGAATAACCAAACTAGACATCTTACACTATATAGTATTCACACAGATGGAGGTGTCAGGCTGACAACTGCCGTATTACTCTTACACTTGCCAAAATGTCCATACACACGGCTCTCTGCTATTCCTGGAGCCACTCAAGCACATAGAATAAATAGATTTCCTGCTTCAGGTCTTCTTAGCGTACATGACCAGGATTCATCATTGATTTTGTTCTGCTGGTTGGATCATTAGCTTCCCCAGCTTGGGCTGGGTACTGATGAGAAGTGTGACATGAACGCTGATCCATGCCCCTCCTGAGTTCTGGGGTTTGGGATTTAGCTCACTGTCATTTACTATTGTTAATAAAGCCTCACCAAAAAATCATGTGAGGAAAGTACAGTAGGTGTGATTCCATTTTACAGATAGGTGAATTGAGGCAAATACAGGATAAATGATGTAGCCACGGTCACACAGTGAGTCAGTGACAGAGTCAAGACTAAAATCTAGGACTGCTCGATTCTGATGTGATGCAGTAACTGCTAGATTCTGCTCTTCTTCTTTGGAAGGAAAAATACTTCATGTAAAGATAATGAATTTATGTCAATGTGCCATGCCAGCTGCATAGAATAACTACCACAGAAGTATTGTCGTAAATGACTGCACAAGGTACTGACTTGCAGTGATGGTGCTGGAGGAGGTATCAGAGGCTCCATCTATGCTAAAATGTCACAGAACTTTACTTTTTTTTTAAATAATTTTGATGGATAGAATCATAAAATCATAGAATCTCAGGATTGGAAGGGACCTGAGGAGGTCATCTAGTCCAACCCCCTGCTCAAAGCAGGACCTATCCCCAACTAAATCAAATATTAATGTTTATTTTAGGCATTTTTTCTACTTTTATCAATTTACATGTTTAGAGGTCCCCAAAATTATGGGGTTTCAAACAATGTGTGTGTGTGGGGGTGGGTGTCAGACAATAATTATTTAATGACAGTAGACACTGAGATTCAAAAATGTTCACACTTTACAACCATTAAACCACAACCTGTCAACATCACATGTCAAAACATACAAAGGAAATAGCCTCACACCAGGCTTTAGTAAGTTCTCAAGCAGCATTTTTCCTACTTTGCCTATCTGTAAATTTCTATGGTAACTGATGGAAATATTTCTATTGGTTTTATGTGTGTACGTTGAAATCGACATCTACTGATAAAAGCATGGTTGGCGGGTGAACCCCTCGCTTTGGGGAGGCTAGCCCACTGGCCCCGCCCCTTCTGCCTGAGGCCTTGCGCCCTGTACACCAGAGCCCTGTGGCTCCCCCACTGCCTAGACCTGCCGCAGCCATACCAGCCAGCCCCAGTGCCTAGATGAGTGGCCACCCACCCCACCCAGCACTTTGCCAGCCCTAGGGCCAAGCTGAGCCCCACCCCCCAAGCCCCAGGCCCGCCGCAGTGCTGGTCCAAGCCACTGGTTCCCCCAATTGCCACCCCGGGCCACCAACCCCAGCACTGAGCCAGCCTCACTGGCCCAACCTGACTCGACCCCCTGGCTGGGTTCAAATGCCACCCCAGGCTGCCCCTGGCTACAGAAGGCCTGAGCTCCAGGCCACTGGCTGGAGCTGAGCACCCCACAAGTTTAACGGTAGAGGGGGACGGAGGGTGGGACCACAGCCTGGGTCAGGGGGGGCTTAGCCTGCCTTGGCCTTTGATATCACTGCCCCTGGATAAAAGTCTAATCCTTCCAAGCCAGAGATGTAGTTGTCAAAGAAAGAGGACGCTTGAACAAACTGATATCTTAAACAGCTGCAAGTCACCAGCCCAGATGCCATTGTAACAGGGTCACTGTGCTGGCTGAGTGAGAGGGTGTTTCTTGCCACAGCTATGGACAACTCCTAAAGCGTGTGGCTCCTCCCAGACCAGAAGGCCCCCTGTCTGGGGAAGTAGCTTTGAGAGGAAATTGAAGTGTGTGTTCCCTTCCTGGGGAAGAAAGCGAACCTATTCATACCAGCAGCCTCAGCAGCAGGAGAGATGCATCTAAGTAGATGCTGCTCTGCTATTAAACTGATCTTGTGTCCGTGTTGTTATTCCAAGGATGCTGCATTACTGTGCCAACCTACGAGTCATCAGGAGGCCACCCAAGAGTTCGGAAAGAACTTAAGGATAAAGCAGCTGAGCTGCTAACAAAAAGGATACAACATTAAAATCAGGTGGAGCAATCCTGGGACCTACAAACCAGAAGGCCTTACTGCAGCACCACATTAAATGGCTGAATGAAAGCAGCGGGATGAACAAGTTATGGGAAGGGTTCTCTCCTGCAGCTTCTGTAAAGGGCAACCATGCCACTCTAGTCTATTGTGAGCGTACTAACAAAATGATGTATGAAGGGAACCAGCCGATAAATTATTGGGACTTTCAAAAAGTCTGCGAAAATATCCCTCACAAGATGTGGTTACGGAAACTAACAGAGCAGAGCACCACACTGGTGGCATCTGACAACATTGAGAAGCTGATGTGGGCTAGCCAGAAAATTGGGAGGGGCTTCATCCCCCCCTCACAATGAGGCCTCACCCCTCTCTGTGGCCCTGCCCCCTTTTCTTCCTCAGGTAAGTGCCGGCCCCACCTCATCCTCTCCCCCACCAAGGCCGGAAGCCATAGCCGAGCAGTGTGGGGTGGTTGCTGCTCTGACTGGTGCCATGGTGTGAGCGGCCATGACACATCCCCGTCTCCTCCTCCTGCTACTGTTGGTGCTTGGGGCTAGGGCTGCAGCTGCTTCTCAGCTCTGCACCACCCTTTAACTGTTTGCAGTGGGTTACAGCTGCCTAGGTTGGGGGACCCCACTCCAGGCCCAGCAGAGCCCTCTGGGAGCAGCGACTCGGGGGCATGGGGCCCAGGAGCCCTGCTCAGAGCTAGTCAGTCAGGGCGGTTGTGCGGAGACCCAGACCCGTCACCTGCCATAGGTGGTGTGCTCCAGTGGGTGTGGACATGGGCTGGGAGCTGCTCTCAGGGCCCCTGGTCTCCTGCCTGGGCTAACTCCTACGCTGCTGCTGGTGGTGGCACTGTCTTCAGAGCTGGGCACCCGAGCAGAAGCTGCCGCTCTCTCCACTCTGCCTTCAGAGCTGGGCAGCCAGAAAGCAGTGGCTGCTACAGGGTGGTTAAGGCAAATTTTGGGGTGCCTATAGCCCCTGCAATCCTCTCACAGCACAGTCCCTGCAACCACATCTATAGTAGCATGTACATTGTGCTCTGGAAGTCTCCAATTCAATCCCTGGTGAATGGCTCTGGTATAAGTAAAAGCAGCAAAGAATCCTGTGGCACCTTATAGACTAACAGACGTTTTGCAGCATGAGCTTTTGTGGGTGAATACCCACTTCTTCGGATGCAAGTGGTGGAAATTTCCAGGGGCAGGTTTATATATGCAAGCAAGAGGCAAGCTAGAGATAACGAGGTTAGTTCAATCAGGGAGGATGAGGCCCTGTTCTAGCAGTTGAGTGAAAACCAAGGGAGGAGAAACTGGTTCTGTAGTTGGCAAGCCATTCACAGTCTTTGTTTAATCCTGAGCTGATGGTGTCAAATTTGCAGATGAACTGGAGCTCAGCAGTTTCTCTTTGAAGTCTGGTCCTGAAGTTTTTTTGCTGCAGGATGGCCACCTTAAGATCTGCTATTGTGTGGCCAGGGAGGTTGAAGTGTTCTCCTACAGGTTTTTGTATATTGCCATTCCTAACATCTGATTTGTGTCCATTTATCCTTTTCCTTAGAAACTGTCCAGTTTGGCCGATGTACATAGCAGAGGGGCATTGCTGGCATATGATGGCATATATTACGTTGGTGGACATGCAGGTGAATGAACCGGTGATGGTGTGGCTGATCTGGTTAGGTCCTGTGATGGTGTCGCTGGTGTAGATATGTGGGCAGAGTTGGCATAGAGGTTTGTTGCATGGATTGGTTCCTGAGCTAGAGTTACTATGGTGCGGTGTGCAGTTACTGGTGAGAATATGCTTCAGGTTGGCAGGTTGTCTGTGGGCGAGGACTGGCCTGCCACCCAAGGCCTGTGAAAGTGTGGGATCATTCTCCAGGATGGGTTGTAGATCCCTGATGATGCGCTGGAGGGGTTTTAGCTGGGGACTGTATGTGATGGCCAGTGGAGTCCTGTTGGTTTCTTTCTTGGGTTTGTCTTCCAGTAGGCGGCTTCTGGGTACACGTCTGGCTCTGTTGATCTGTCTCCTTATTTCCTCGTGCGGGTACTGTAGTTTTGAGAATGCTTGGTGGAGATTTTGTAGGTGTTGGTCTCTGTCTGTGGGGTTAGAGCAGATGCGGTTGTACCTCAGTGCCTGGCTGTAGACAATGGATCTTGTGGTGTGCCCGGGATGGAAGCTGGAGGCATGAAGGTAGGCATAGCGGTCGGTAGGTTTTCGGTATAGGGTGGTGTTAATGTGACTATCAATTATTTGCACCGTAGTGTTTAGGAAGTGGACCTCCCGTGTAGATTGGTCCAGGCTGAGGTTGATGGTGGGGTGGAAGCTGTTGAAATCGTGGTGGAATTTTTCCAGAGTCTCCTTCCCATGGGTCCAGATGATGAAGATGTCATCGATGTAGCGTAGGTAGAGAAGGGGCGTGAGTGGACGGGAGCTGAGGAAGCGTTGTTCCAGGTCAGCCATAAAAATATTGGCATATTGTGAGGCCATGCGGGTGCCCATAGTGGTGCCACTGATCTGGAGATATATATTGTCATCAAATTTGAAATAGTTGTGTCTGAGGATAAAGGCACAGAGCTCAGCAACCAGTTGTGCTGTGGCATCATCAGGGATACTGTTCCTGACAGCTTCTATTCCATCAGCGTGTGGGATGTTGGTGTAGAGAGCTTCTACATCCATGGTGGCCAGGATGGTGTTTTCTGGAAGCTCACCAATGCATTGTAGTTTCCTCAGGAAATCAGTGGTGTCACGGAGATAGCTGGGAGTGCTGGTGGCATAGGGTCTGAGTAGAGAGTCCACATATCCAGACAGTCCTTCAGTGAGAGTTCCAATGCCCGAGATGATGGGGCATCCAGGATTTCCAGGTTTGTGGATTTTGGGCAGTAGATAGAATAGCCCTGGTCGGGGCTCCAAGGGTATGTTGATTTGTTCCGGTGTTAGTGTAGGGAGTGTCCTGAGTAGATGGTTCAGTTTCTTAGTGTATTCCTCAGTGGGATCTGAGGGAAGTGGCCTGTAGAATTTGGTGTTGGAGAGTTGTCTGGCGGCCTCCTTTTGGTAGTCAGACCTGTTCATGATGACAACAGCACCTCCTTTATCAGCCTCTTTGATTATAATGTCAGGATGGTTTCTGAGGCTGTGGATGGCATTGCGTTCTGCACGACTTAGGTTATGAGGCAAGCGATGTTGTTTTTCCACAATTTCTGCCTGTGCACGTCGGCGGAAGCATTCAATGTATAGGTCCAGACTGTCATTTCGACCCTCAGGAGGAGTCCATGTGGAGTTCTTCTTTTTGTGCTGTTGGTGGGAGGGTAACTGTGTATCAGTGCGCTGTTCAGTGTTGTCCTGAAAGTATTCTTTGAGTCGGAGACGGCGAAAGTAGGCTTCCAGATCACCACAGAACTGTATCATGTTGGTGGGGGTGGCAGGGCAGAAAGAGAGTCCCCGAGATAGGACAGATGTTTCTTCTGGGCTGAGTGTGTGGTTGGATAGATTGACGATATTGCTGGGTGGGTTAGGGGTACCACGGTTGTGGCCCCATGTGGCAGGTAGGAGTTTAGACAGCTTACAGTCCTTTTTCCTTTGTAGAGAGGTGAAGTGAGTGATGTAGATCTCCTGTCTTATTTTAGTGAAGTCCGTTCGTATGGAAGTTTGGTTATTAATGAGAGTCTCCAGGTTGGAGAGCTCTTTTTTGATGTTTTCCTGTTTGCTGTATAGGAGGCTGATCAGGTGGTTCCTCAGTTTCTTTGATAGAGTATGGCATAATCTCTCACTGTGGTCTGTGTAGTATGTAGATAGCAGTGGATTTTTTACCTTTAGTCCATTTGGTATGATGTCCATCCGTTTGCATTTGGAAAGGAAGATGATGTCTGTCTGTATTTGTGCAAGTTTCTTCATGAGGTTGATGGATTTCCACTCCACTCTGGTATAAGTGAGGGCTTGTCTGGAATTCAAGCTGCTGTGAGCGTCAGATACTCAGGAAGAATTTCCTTTGACCAGAGTAATCCACTGGTGAGTATGTATTACAAGTCCCCATCTGTGCCTGGTCTACTGAGGATATGAATCTGTTACACAACCATAATACCAATAACAGTCACACAGTCACAATCTGCTTGTGTAACTGTCCTGGCTTCATCAATTTCCATTTCTTGCAATGGAGAGAAAACTCAAACTTCTGTCCCCGGACTGCACCTATATTGTCCTGCTCTTGCTTTTGCCGGTGATGTCCAGCTGGTTCATGGAGTGTACATGCAAATGATCTTTCTCTTCCTGGCCCCAGGATCTCCGATGAGACAGACAAGGCAATGTGTCAAAGTGATCTTAAATAATGGATAGTGATTGGTATGAAATTACTTCACCTCACATGCTGTCTGCCCATTATGCATGATTAATCAAGAGCATATGACTGCTAGAAGACATGCAGCTCCTGCCAAAATATTCTTTAATTTAGCTGGAATATAAACAAACAAATAAACAAAAAAGACCTCAGTGCTTATTTGCATAATGAAGAGCCATGTTTGGTGGAGATCAGAAATGCATCTATTAAAAAAAGCTATCATGTAGCTCACAGTTAATCACACACTGGCCTCATGATAATCAAAAAGTGATATGAGGTTAACTATTCTATGGCATTTATTTTCTACCTTGTCTTTTTTTTTTTTGTCTTTTTTCTTTTGTAGTGTTTCTAGCCCTGTTAGTCAAAGCAAATCATCCAGTGCCCCCGAGGAATATTAATTACGGGAGATGATTAGATTTTTATATGTATTTGTTTATTTGAGGGTAGGAGAACAAACCACATTTTTGTACTTGGAGGGATGAGAAAAGAAAAGGAGAGGGTGTCTAAATAAAGTGACACAATTATTTAGGGTGCTGAATTTTAATAAGTGCCAGCTATGCAGAAGGGCAGCCTATGCAAGTGAGGCTGGGATAATGGGATGTGTTTACATTCAGAACACAAAAGGTGGAGACGCAAATGATTTTACTGCAGGGGTCCTCTTTCATCAAGTGGAATGGACCATCATTCTGTCTTACTGTTTCTGAGGTGTCCCTTCTGCAGCAGAGACAGAGAGCTGAACAGGTGTTGCTGGGATATCTGTCAAGCACTGTTCTTTGTGTACACCATTCTAGCAGGCTCCTAATTTGCTGATTATGCCAGAAACCAACAAAAGATCTTTATAGCTTTGCTCCCCTGTGCTGTTCCATCCCTCTGCAACTGGACACACGTGTCTTGCCAAAAGGCAGGCTCTGGAAAGAAAGGTTAAGCAGAGAAGGGGAACCGTAATAGCAAGAGACCTGCAGAAAACATGAGATTTGAAGACAACTACAGTCAAAACATCAGAATCCTGCTGGGGTGTTAACAGTTAATGCAAGAGAAGAAAAGGTTGCAGAGAGCTGTGAAAATGTCCTGCCATTCACCTACCCTTAATATTTCCAGTGCCATCTCCTATGCTATCCCTCATCTTAAACCCTCCCTTCACTATTTATACACATGTGCTTTCTTTGCCCGCTCTGGCTTGTCTAATATATTCAAATTTCCAAAATGATGTTCTTTCTAATAGTGATGCCTGCCTCTGGCTTATCGTAGGCTGTCAAATTTCCTCAAGTGAAGTCTAACACTCTTTGCACAGGAAAAACATGCTCCAAAGAGCAGAAAAAAATGACCTACATTAAGACATTTGGCAAAAATCAACTATAAAGTAGATGTCATAAGACTTTTCTTAATTAATGTTGAGATGCAGTTTCCCATTCTGAACACCCTTTGTGATAACATATTTCCACAGGTCAGTATCATAGTTGCAGATATAGATTATACATGCATCTGACGAAGTGGGTATTCACCCACGAAAGCTCATGCTGCAAAACGTCTGTTAGTCTATAAGGTGCCACAGGACTCTTTGCTGCTTTTACAGACCCAGACTAACATGGCTACCCCTCTGATACTTGATATAGATTATTATTACCACATGAGTATTGATGAGATCCATATGATAAACTGAGGAAGCTGCAGAGCCATATGGTAAATTTAATATATCATGCACATTGTGCCTCTTCACCTGCTCACTAATATATCTCCTCCGGGACTACTTCTGCCATTCAAAGCTTCAAAGCAGCTTTCAAATGCCGCCCATTTAAGAAATGCCCAAATCACTCTGCCTCAGACAAGGTTTTGATTCTGAAGTTATAATGATGATGGGACAGCGGTAAAACAAATAGCTACATAGAAATGCCAAACATAAAGTTGCACATGATGCCTTATATGTGCCCTGATGTGTGTTCCTTGTTAGTCAGACTTTAATTACCTGATCACATTCTATTTCTCACAAGATAAAATATATCATACAATTGTTTCGATATATAGATATACACACACATGCACGCACACCGCATCAGTCACTGTACATGCAAAATAACAGGAGTCTCATGAAAGTCATCATATAAAATACGAAGTATGCTGCATAGAGGGAAAAAATCCTGCAGCTGAAATATAACAAATAGGGCAGGTCAACATTTTTCCATTAAAAAGCATTTTCTCAACAGAAACATCCCCCGCCCCCATGATAATTGTCACAGAATGTTTTCTTAGATTTATTCACTGTTTAATCATGGCTGAAGGAAGGATGGGTAAGTAGCTAGGACACTAGCCTAGGACTCAGCAAAGCTAGGTTCAGTTCCCTTCTCTGCTACTGACTTCCTGTATTACCTTGGGCAGGTCAGTTAGGGTACGTGTATGCTGCAAGCAGAGATGTGACTGCAGCCCATTTAGACATGCCTGAGCTAGCTTTCATCTAGGTATCTTGGGTACCAAGAGCAGTGAAGTGATGGCAGCATGGGCTAGCCACTCAAATACATCCCTGGAGTCCTGGGCAAGCTTGGACAGTCACATCTCTAATTGCAGACATATCCTTTGGCCTGGTCTACACATAAACATTTCACCTAACCCTCACTGCAGACGCAGTTAGGTCAACAGAAGGATTCCTCTGTCAACCTAGCTACCCCTCTCAGGGAGGTGGGTTAACTACGGAGATTTAAATACCCCTTCCAGCAGCGTAGGAAGCATAGCTGTAGACTTACATTAAGTCTGATTATGCCTCAGTTCCCCATCTGTACAATGGGGTAATAGCACTTCCCTACCTTACATCCCAGACTGTGAAAGGCTCAGACAATATGATAATAGGGGCCACAAAAGGACAATAGATAGATGAAAACATTCATGGGAAATGTCAATAAAATTGAATATTTTTAACAAAAAAATTGCCAAGAAAAGCAATTGACATTTTTCGAGGAACTGTAATAACAATGTTGCATAACAATGAAAATGATCTAGCATTTACAGAAGATTAGAATTAAAAGAGCACTTAACACTTACAATGACTACAGCACTCTCATTGTGTTTCATTAATACATCGAACTGAACTGGTTTTCTGAGACTGGTTTTCTGAGATCCGGGGACAGAGCATCCTTTCCACATGTAGATGATTCTTCTTTCCACACGGAAGTTTTCAGAAGCTTCTGCATCCCCAGTATTCAACCAGCTCTACTTATTGTGGTGTTGGGGGCATAAGCAAACTCTAGGCATGTGTATTAACTAAGAGTCCGTCAGGCTTAATGCTGGTAGAATGTTATGAAAATCCAGCTGTTAAAATTGCAGCAAACTATGTAGTGTTCGGACTTTCCTAAATGGTGGTGATACTGATGAGCTAATTTCTGTATTGCTCATGTAAAGAGTAACGTGTACATTTGTGTTACCTAACTCTCACATGGCTTGGACACACTGAATGATAACAAGAGCCATTAATCATTGCTGAGTCTTGCCAGAAATGGATATACACCCCTTAGGAGAGAGGGTGGCCAATTAATACCCATTAAAAAGCAACATGTCCAGAGGAAAGTCCTTGATTCTCAAAACATCAGGTAGAAACCAGTTTACAAGACAATGGAGAAGGGGAAACTCCCACCCATGGATGAGTCACATGGAATGACTTCACTGACGAATTACCTCATGGACCCCATTCCCCACATTTTTGCATCTGTGAACCCTGGGGTCAGAACAGTCACATGGCAGAGTATTTGGTTAAAAGCTGCCTAGTGGAAGGAAACAAGATTCTTTTTACGAGACTGGATCCTGAGAGGCAAGGACTCTGTCTACCAGGTAAAGGACCCCAAGCTGCCACAGCTGGGATAAAGCCACAGAAGCTGAACCTCTAAGGTGTTGTTACATTGAACAGAAGTTTTAACGTACATTTATGTCTTTATCTGTCTGTGATTTTAGTGTTCCCATGGTGAAATTATCGCTTGCTTCATTTTCATTTAATTAATAAAGCCTACATAAGTTTATGACAGGATCAGACTCAGCATTGCCTTGTTGGGTAAAGGAGCGAGATCTGAGAAGGAACTGACCTGTGGTATGTGTCTGATACTTTTAGAACAGAGGAACTTGGATTTTCTGTGACATTACAGTAGAAGTACTTAATATCACAGAGGTCAACTTACTTGATGTTCAAAGGGTCTGGGAATGTTTAAAGACTATATTGAGACTGGCAAAAGCCTAGGGAGTTAGTAAACAGTGCGGCTAGCTGGCGTGTTTAAGGAGTTAGAGCCACAGTGGGCACTGTGTTAGTGTCACTGGTACTGAACAGTCTGTCTTGACGTGGAACCCATGGTCTTGAGATGCCAAAGGGCATGACACAAATATCAACTTGTTACTAGGATTGGTCTGAAATGTTCTCCTAAAAATATTTTTTCAAAGGCAGATGTTGCAGGGGAAAGTTTTCAGTTGAAATGTTTGGGGTCTAAATGGCAAAACTGAAATCTAAAAATATTGTATCTAAAAAAAGTGAGGGGGGGAGGAGAAAAAGGAGAAAAAGGGATTAAAATGGAAAAGCTAAAACATTTAGGGGCTTCAGTTTTAATTTTTCTTTGGACCTCCCAAAAACATTTTTTGGCAAGAGATTTTTTTTTTAAAGAAAATTACTCACAATTTCCCTTGAAACACAATCAACCTTTTCCAACCAACTCCGCTTGCTATGCTATTATCCAATGCCTATTTAATTTACAGCTTATAGGTATAGACTGCTGTGTTTACACACTTTGGATATGAATGTCAGTGAAGTTGCTACTGATGAAAATCAGTGTTTTTCTGTGTTTTTCCTGGTACTCCCTTTGGTAGTCAGCTCCACGGGCTGGCTGAGTTAATACCACGTTGCTGCTCAACATAACCATGGAGCTCAGCATCAGTGCCATCTCATTTCCAACTGTAGCCTATGCTGAGTAGAATTAGACTTCAGCCTAAAGTTAGCTTAAGTGTAGAAGTATGCTAGGGTTGCTAGGGTGAGAAAGTTAGAGAGACGTTAGAGACAGTAAGGCGAGAAAATTGAAGTTAGCAAGGCCATGGCCCATGGTTATATTGCTGCTATGTTTGGGTTATAACTGGTTTGAGCAAGGTTTTTAATAAGTGTTTTGAGAATTTTGGAAAGTTTTATTTAAATGCTATCTAAAATGACAGTAGCTGAAGAATATTGGTGCAGATGTTAATTTAAATAATAGATAATGTAAAGAAGTGACATAAATATAATTATGATGAAGGGCAGTTTAATGTTAATTAGTATTATAATGGAGTATAAAAGGAGTAGTTTTGCTAAATTGCAGGAGAATTCCAAATAACATCAAAAAGGTACCATTAGGTTGCAGGATTATAAGGTTATACTTCATTCTGTGGTCAGTGGACCGATCACCCATTCATACACTATGTCATCCTTTGAGTGTAACTGTAGTATTGTGTAAATGGTAATTTAATACCTATTTGCTTAACTAATCATAAACTTTGATTTTATTATTCAAAGTGCCACTTAGTGGTCCTCTACTAAATAAATGTTCTGTAAACCACCTAGAGGCTCAAACCTGAAAACTAAGTTGAGTTTTTGCACCCTGATCTTTATCAATTTAATATTAATTGGGAACATTTAAATATAAAGGTTACACAACCCCTGATTATATAAATATGCTACCAGGCTACTGCAGCTTGAATCTTAGCAATAGCTGGTATGCCAGCTGCTGTTTGTTATTTGCTTTACCGGAGGAGCAAACCAGTAAATGACTGTGAAAATGGAGATGAAGATTAATCTGTGCACTAGAGCATTGGTTCTTACCCTTTTTTTCACCCGGGGAGCCCTAAACTTAAATAGACAAACCTGCAAACCCCAACCAAAGGTGACCTGGGGGAGTGCTGCAGGGTCACATGCCTCACGTGCCTCCCCCAGATTTCTGCCTTCCATTTGGCCCTGCTCGCCAAAGTACTGATGTAGCAGGGTAGAGCAGTAGTGTGCGTCTCCTTGGCTAGCTGCTACCTGCTCCTGGAGACAATGGCTGTGAGGCAATCCCTTCTGATGGCAGGGGGAGATCTCTCTGCTGCAATTTTTGGTTGTGCCCCTTCCTTCTCCCGCCCTGCAACCCAGAGAGGCTGGTGGCCTGCAGAGGTGAGTCAGGGGGTGGAGCTGGCCTTCCCTCCCTGAGCCCCACCACATGGACTGAAACCTGAGCCCAAACCCCGCTGCACAGGGCTGAAGCCAGAGTCCGAGCCCCACCGCCCAGGGCTGAAGCCCAAGCCCCACTGCCTGCGGCTGAAGCCCTGGCCTTGGCAGACCCCCTGAAACCTCCTTGTGGACCCCCAGTGGGCCACGGTCCCCCAGTTGAGAACCAGAACACTAGAGAACAGGATACTGGGGCAGGTGTCTGGAGACCTAGATTCTATTCTAGGCTCAACCACTGATCTGCTGTGAGACCTGGGGCAAGTCACTCTCGGTGCCTCTATTTTCTCTTCTACCCTTTATTCGTTTTACCTACTTAGAATATAAGATCCTCAGGGCAAGGTTTGCCTCTCACTCTGTCTGTACTACTACTACCAATGCAGGTTTTCATATGGTCCTCATTACTGTTACATCTGAGCGCCTTTTAGAGGATTGTCTAGCAGATAGGTTGCCAACCCTTCAGGATTGGCCTGAAGTCTCCAGGAATTAAAGATTAATTGTTAATTAAAGATTATGTCATGTGAAATAAATCTCCAAGAATATGTCCAAACAAAAGTGCCAACCCTATTAGGAAAGTCTTATGGAATCAAACAGAATGCTAAAGAACTACAACAAATCAACCAGTGGCATATAAAACCAGTGTTCACCCATGAAAATCCTTGTTCTTTATGCCTGGGTGATGATAGAAATAGAACTCAGGGGAAAAAAAGGGTTGGGTTTAGATTTAAGTACAGCAAGGGATTCAAATGGAGAAATTGAAAAAGTGTTTGGCCATTTCTTATGAGTATGTTAAAAGCTATGATTATACTGGATCATTTATCCCATAATTTGATCCTCAAAGCTACTTACCAGGCTTTTGTTGACATGGATATGGTTTCTAACGTTAAATTATCATACTTTAAGAGTACTTCATTATGGCACAATCCTAATATTAAAATTTGTGACACCCAGTATTTTGGTTTCCTGGCTCAGGGATGATATTACTGAGGATGATCTTTCTATAGTTGACAGAACGTTAAACTTCTTAGAGCTTCAGATTAATAGGAATTAGCCAATATTCACAGATTTAAATACATGCAAAGTCATAGTTGCCTTTCACATCTTGGTAAAAATAAAATGTCCATTTACTGAGCTTGCTAGACTTGTTACTAAGTGCAAGGAGATGGCATGTTTTATTCACTCAGTGTTGTAAACGTACAGAATGCTCTGGGATTGAAAAATCATGCAAACAGATCTTGGAGATGGTAATAATTTCAATGAATTTGTTTTAAATCATAAGTCTTTGGGCATTGGCTTATCTTCCGCACTCACGACAACTCAAAATGCTGTTTGCATACACCTTCTGCATCTCTATCAGAGGATTTCAAAGCACTTTACATACCATTATGCCAAAAGGCATACGTGGAGACTACTATTTAATGTTTGCATCCAGAGGCATAGGTGTGTGTGGCAGTTTACATAGTGAATAAAGACACAGGGTGAATTCCTGGTCCCTTCAAGTCAATGGCAAAATTTCTACCAACTTCATTGGGGCCAGGATGTCACCCACAGTCACGGCCCTGTACAGCTCACAATCTAAGGTCCTAATAGTGCAATTTAGAATGTCCAAGGAGATCCCTGTACCTGTGTGGAGCATTGTTGAAAGCAACAGGGCAGCGTGAGAATCCGCCAACGTGTTGCAAATTTCAGGATCACGACCTTAATGTTTAAAGACAAGGTAAGCCACTGTGGCAGATAACAACAGGCAATGGGGATAGGGGGATGGATGAAAGAACAGACTAAATAAGGTGATAGGATGGCTTCCTTGTATAATCCACATTGTGTTACTTCCCAGTGGTTTGCTTGTTTATAACTACATATATTATTTGTTTAAGGGGAATTAAAGGATCATTGTTTGAAAGACTGTGGATTTTGCAGAAGGATTTGAACAGCAAAGGGAGGACTTTGCAGGCTTGAGGAAGCAATTTAGGATTAAACACTTCTAAAGCCAAATAATGATACCCTTACGCATGTTGAGTAATAATTCATTCCATGAGTGCTCCCACGGATTTCAATGGGACCACTCATGGAGTAAATTACTATTAATTTGAGTAGGAGTATTTGAAGCAAGCCCTTGGGTGTTTGTGCATTAAGGACACAAAGAGTTCATGTCTGGCTCATTACACGCCTTCCAAATTCAGGGACAGGATGGAAAGTTTGATAGAAAGCAGCGGGGAATTTCAGCTAGAGCATTGTCTGGAGGCATGGAGGTTTGTTGTTGTTGTTGGCGGTTTTTAATTTCTTTCTCCATAGTGTTAATTTCACAGCAATTATTTTAATAGTTCTGATTGTCACTGAGAAGTATTGAAAATGATCTGGGGCAATGAGAATTGATTTTAATTGGGGAAAGTTTATGCTGTCTACTTTTGAACTCATTGAGATACCATAGGACCATGTTATTGAGTTTGTCATCCACTTAGGAGAGGCTATGAAAAGAGAAGCAAAGCAAGATCAAAGAAAAAATCTTCTGTGGTAGGGAAAAAAGAGGAAAAGTTAGAACAGAAAAAACAAATACATAGAAAGTGTGAAGGATGGAGCAGATCCTGGACTTGATGGTAATAAAGTTCTAATCCGTTACTCTTACCATAGATATATTCTAGGGTAGCAAAGGAGAGTGAATTTATCAGTGCACTACAACCTGAGCAATATACTATATAAGTCATTGTCACAGTGGGGAAGCATACATCATTGGTAAATAATTGAGAGTGCTAATACTGGTGGTCTTTTCCCCTTCTTCTGTCTTGTTTTCTGTTTTACAGCACCAAAGTCTTTGATACACAATAAATAGCTGCATGGGTGCAGGTACAATAACATATGCCGGTATTAATCCAAATATTCCAAATGTATTGTCCACACATGCAGTTATTGTTGTTCACCAAGCACAGTAGATCCTTAGCTGGTATAAATCATTGTTGCACCACTGAAGTCAAGGATCTGGCCCATCTATCTTGCTATCCACCCAAGTAAGTTCTTTCTATTTTTAAAGATCTGGGAGATGCTCAGAAATTGTGGTGAGAAGGGATAGATACATAGAAAGAATTACCAATGTCTGGTCAAATTCTGTCTTCTGTTACACACACCACTCCTTTTCCATGCCCAATGGTGGCAGTAGTGAGTGCATATCTGAGCCCAGAATTTGGTAAGTCAGTCCAACAAAGTAGACTCAAATAGTCCATAAATAATAACAGCGTAATAACAATTTAAGACAAACTGAATTCTTCAAGGATATTCTTCTCAGAAGCTTCCAGTTCAGTATCTTTTGTCCCTTTGGAGTCAATGGGGCTAAACAGATGAGCAAAGTTACTCAGGCATGTCAGTCTTTGCAGGATCAAGCCCTTAAAATAGTAAGTGATCTAGTCTGTAAATATTCATTTCAAGCACATTTACACAAACTGAAGTCACATTATTACACTCAAGAGAGATCTCTGAACGCTCATAGCCAGGAACATCTCACACAACTCTTTCAGCAAACACCGTTTGTGTGTTAAGAATGATAGATGTTTAAATTGCAGCATACTGGGTCTGCGTGTGCATTAGTAACTTCTGCTGTTGGCATATTTGACATGTAAGTCATCTCCCCCTGCCCTCCTCCCCCCCCCCCCGTTTTGTAGTGAATTTAGTGCTCAGGAAGGTTGCTACACTGACAATCCTAGAGAACCACGCCTTCAAACTAGGCCCAATTAAAGTTTGTGAAGTCAGCTGGAAGATGTTCCAAGACTCCCAGTTATAATTATGTCTGTAGGTCTCATGGAAGTGGCCTTAACTGGAAACTTGAAGGTCTAACAAGCAAACTGTACTGATGACGTGTGGGGGTGGGAACTTTATGGCTCCATGCAATAAAATATATTCCAGAAGTCATGGGTTTGATGGAGGAATTACTGGGTGAAATTCTAAGGTCTTAGTTATGCAGGAGATGATCATAGTGGTCCCGCCTTTCCCTAAAAGCTATGACTTGAGTTAGCCTTAGAGCAGTCTTTTATCTACAGAGCAGATAGCAGCTCTGCAGCTTTTTCCACATTGCTTCAACCATGAGATGGTGCAACCACCTATCCAAGTGCCAGGAGAATTTATTCTCCAGGGCCTCCTTTTTGGAACCCCCCTGCCCCGAACACAGATGTAGCTTTGGTCATGTGGACTATACTGAAACCTTCCAAACTCATTTGACATAGGCCACCAAACAGTCTTCAGATGGTAAATTTCAGTCCTTGTCAAGAAAGACGGGATCTGAACCAGAGACCAAGAAGCACAAGGATCTACAGCCTTTTTTTTTTTGCCAATCCCATGAATCATCAAGCTTTCTTGTAAATCAAATTTTTAATTAAAACCATCTTTTTTTTTTTTAAAAAGGCACTAAATATAACATCCATTCAAAAACATATTAGCAATATTATGCACCTGAGAATGAAGCTAATGGAAATGCAGAGGACAAAAAGCCATTACAAACACGCCACCCACTTGCCATAATGAGGGACTGAGATGTTGCAGAGAATGACACTCAGCTGGATGATGAGAAGTGGCAACAAGGCATTTGGAAGTGAAAGGTCATGGTTCAAACTGCTGAGCTCTCAAAAGCAAATAATAAGTTTCAGGGATTCTGATGTCTATCATATCCCAGCTTTCTGGTGTACAGCCCTGGGGATATTCAGTCATGATTAGATTTTCTTTTTTTACTTTATGGATTTGGTTGTAGAATAGTCATTGTGCTACAGAACAGACTGAAATAAAAAGCTGTCCATGGGGACAAGTTTGTCCTCAAGAACTTTATACCCAATCCCCTATGCCTTCAACTATGACAGTTAAGATGAGAATATAGCAAGAATGCCCTTCATGTTATTGTAAAAATAAATAAATAAAAACACTTGAAAATGAAGAAAATGTCGCATAGGCCTAGAAGATTCCTGGCAAGATAAAGGGGGTTAAAAGTTTAGCTATACATTACCCCACAACCCTTATTGCATGTTGCAATGTGGCTCTTACACCCCGAGACTAACTAGGGTAGATAGACAGATGTGTATAGCAGATGCACAGTGAAATTGGATAGATAGATTCACCAGAGAAAAAGTTTGCTCTTTCAGGTCTTTGCACCAGTTTCATCCCTGTTGCCCTATGATGCTAAGATGCTGCCCAGCGCAGTGCCCTAGTGTAACAGCTAGACGGTGTGTCCATCATCTCTGGTTCTAGCCCTGAGATCATGGCAGAAATTTCAACCCTTCCCTTCAAACATAAAGACCCCTACTGTCCCGAGTTCCTCCAGTGAATTGTTCTGTCTCTCCAGTGATATACCCTAAAATGTAAGCTCATGAGAATAAGGCAACCCATTAGTTTCCTACATACTGCAGACATATGGCACAACAGAAACAATAAATAACAATAAACTGGGAGCAAAAGCATGGGGAAACTTGAGGTCTTTATGAAAATATGTTTCCAAATTCAGCCCTGCTATAACTTCATCTGACAGGCCAACAGAACACTACCATACAGAAGCCAGGTAGGGGTCATATATTCCTGCTTGAAAGAAAGGGCTGGCATTACTCTGCCCTGATGCCTGGGCCAGCTAAGACAGACAGAGGACAGACACACACTGTCCCAGCGGTTATATTAGGGCACTACAATAAACAATAGCTCTCTGTCTGTCAGAGCAGACAGGGTTTTAATGTTGATTGGGTAAAAGGGACCAAAATCTTCTGGCTGATGGACAGTCAGGGGACCCCAATCATTTAGCCATTGGGTAATGAGGGCTGGGGAAGACACAAAATCCAGCACTGAAGTTGAGGTCAGGAGACCACTTCCAAGAAGAAATGGCAACCTTAGACACATGCTGGTCCTATGGTAACCTGATCCTTTTTGTAAGATCAGGGTCAGGTTACATACTGCCAGTCCAACCTAGAGCCACCAGCAACTCAGGAGTCAGTTCCTTCACTGGGTAGGAAGAAGAGAATTTGCTTAGCTATCTCCACACATAAACTATCTACTCTAAATCATGAAGGCAGTGCAGACAGTCTGCTGAGCTGTGGTATTCATTGCATGGGCATAGGAAGGAGGAGAAGCATAGATGGGGTTTGTTTTTCCAAGGAGCGTAATCTGATACCCAGGACCAAAGATTAAATATCATTTCAGTGAAACAGCTTGCAAAATAAATATCATTTCAATGAAATAGCCCCAGAGAGCCCTTCAGAACATTCAGAAATTAAAAATGGAATGAAAAGAACAGAAGAAAAATATTTTTCTTTTTTATTCTCATTAATGAATTTACCTTGGTCCAATCCAATCCACTGGGCAATCCTTTCTAATCCACTGACAGGACCCACCGTGTGCTGATCCACAGAGGATATGAATTATTACACCCTCACTATACAGAAATTGGGCTCTCTAGGTCCCGCTATGGTAGCTCCTACTTTTAGCTCTGGAGGCCCCTGGTTCAATCCCCAGTCTGTTGGCCTATGGTGGAGCTTCTTGCTTGCAGGTCCCCAACGGCTTTGCCTAGTTAATCACTTCAATGCAAGTCTCTCCTCCATGCATGTAGTGCCACCTCCCTCTCAGTTTTGCTAACTTCCAGTCCTAACTCACACATTGATACTGCAGAGCAATTTGAACTTCCTCTTGTGAAGGCAGCTATGGTATAATTGATTTAGATGTTTAATTGCAGTACATTCCTGGAGGCAGTTATAGGTAGAAAGTGTTATTTTTCCTCCATGAGAGCAAAGGCAGGAGAGAACAGCCAGATGTTAAAAGAAACACAATGCGAGAACAAAGGCAGCCTTGTTCTATCACAGCCAGAGTGGCTCATAGCTGCCCCCTCCCTTGCCTTTTGATGTAAATGCCAACGAACAGTCCAATTCTGAGTGCCTCTTATCTGATAGGAATGTCGCTTCATGGATCACTCAGATGAGAAAGCTGCAGAATGAAGCCAAAAGGAGTTGACACCCCCAGCTGTGAAGGAGATAACGCTCCAATCAGAGGAGATAAAACACCCATAACTTACAGCTGTTTTGTTTATAGCAGGGTTTCTCAAACAGGGGTCACTGCTTGTGTAGGGAAAGCCCCTGGCGGGCCGGGCCGGTGTGGATTGCTGCTCCGGGCCAATGGGAGCTGCTAGAAGTGGCGCAGGCCGAGGGACTTACTGGCTGCCGCTTTCAGAGCCTGGAGCAGCGATCCGCAGCCAGTAGGAGCCGCGATGGGCCAGACCTGTGGACGGGACAGGTAAACACACCGGCCCGGCCCACCAGGGGCTTTCCCTACACAAGCGGTGACCCCTGTTTGAGAAACCCTGGTTTAGAGCTTCTTAATACTTGAGGTTCTAATGAGAATCAAGCCAGTTATTTGGCTAACAAGCACTCGGCACAGAAAGCTATTATTGGCTCATCACGTTGTCTGTGATCTACATGAATATGCCACCTGACCACAATATGGGCAGCTTGGAGCTCAACTAGACACCAATCCCATGAGTCACAGATCCGGTGTTCTGGAACAGTCCCTGGGAGGACCCCGTCAGTGTGCCAGACCCCATTTAGAGTCTCACTCTTTCACTCTCATCAGCTTGAGTTATTAATGTTGTAAGTTAGTCATACTCTGCCTGTATGGTACATCCTCAAGTGTCACTATTTGCAGCATATGTGGTTGTTTCATTTTCTTAGTATGCCTTCTTTTTACATGAGACTACAGCTTCTTCATCCAAATGTCTTGGCTATATTTGGTTCTAAAATAATATCGAGGTAGATATTGATGGTATATGGAGCTATTTAACTTGGCAGAGATGTTGCCATTCTGTGCACTGCATCTTAAATGAAAATGAAAAGTATCCTCCCTGTCTGCACCTGCAGAAGCTGTTATTTTGTATTGGAGTTCAGCTGCAGAATTCTCCAGACTGGGAGTTTTGGATGAAATCTTGGCCCCAGTGAAGTCAATGACAAAATTTCCATTGATTTTAACAAGGTTAGGTTTTTACCCTGTTTCTGCCTCTTTCTCGTCAGTCAGTCTTTGTGGCCAAATTTTCATTGTTTTTAGATGCCACCAGTTTTGTGTGTCATTATTGTGTCTCAGGCGACACTTCCTGAATTGCAACAGCCAGGACAAATGGCCACTTTTGAAAATTTGGCAAAGATTATAGTCTTTCTTCCTCTGTTGTTTTCCTTAATCTGCACTGTCATTTGGACTGAGAAATCCATGCTTTGCCCTTCACGTACAGAAAACTGTAACAAAATCAGAGAGCTAAACACGAGAACTTTTGGCAAGAGGACCTGAGGAAGACCATTATTGTTTGGTTTTCCCCAAGTTTCCCTTATTTTATGTTTGGTTTTGCATTTTGTGTGTCTGGTCCAGCATTCACCCCTGTAACCTGTGCCATCTCCCTGCTATGAACAGCAAAGTGCAGTAACAAATGCAGATATGTCACCAAGGTTGTTCAGAAAAACTTTGCCAGAACCATTTTCTGTCAGGAAATGCAGTTCGATTGAAATGGAAATGCTTCACAAAATCATGTCAATTTTGCCTAAAGTTCATTTTGGAAAGAACATAAAAATGGCCATACTGGGTCAGACCAATGATCCATCTAGCCCAGTATTCTCTCTTCCGACAGCGGCCAATACCAGGTGCCTCCGAGGAATTAACAGTACAGGCCATCATCAAGTGGTCCATCCTCCACACCCAGCTTCTGGCAAACATAGGCTAGGGACACTCAAAGCATGGTGTTCAAACAATGTCAAAAGATTTTTGGAAGGAAACATTTCATTTTTTTTCATTTTGAAATGGCTTTTCATTTCAGTGTTTTTATTACTACATAATAAAAAATACAAAAGTCAGAAACCAAATGAAACATTTTGATTGATCCAAAATGCATATTTTAACATTTTTATTTCACAGAGAATTCTGAGGTTTTTGGATTTCATTTTGAATTGGAATGAAAACAAATTTTGAAATCCTTTGCAAAATGGAATTTCTGTCCTCCACACAGATCTATTTGTCACTATATGTAAAAAGAATGTTCATTATAACTGAAAAACCTTTTCAATGAACAGCCAGTGGGATTTTTAATTGCCATAGACTAGCTTTATTTAATTAATTCTGAATCTGAATCCCTTTGCATGCTGTCAGATGGGCACAGATAAAGCTTCACCCTCTCTGTCTTTCCTGGGCTGTTCTTTGCATCTGTTGATTCCCATTTGTGTTGTGTCCCATAACTTTTCCCTAACTATTGTTCGACAGACAGATGCTTTCAGTCGGCTCCTTTTGCATGTTCCTCCATCTATCCAAAGGCACGCCTGCCATGGCAGGTGCTCTGGCTTCCTTCTTAACTCATGTCCCAGATATTTCCATCTTTTTTTCTGGGTAACATAAGAGATGAGAGACTGTTGAACTTTCTGATGAATCTCAGCATATGTTATACATTAACTCTATTTAATACCTAGTATTTTCCTAAGGCATTTGCTTTAGAAGGCATTTAGGCATCTGTCTGTACCTTTGGCAGATTTCCAGCTCTCACATCTATATGTTAAGTTGGAAATAACGTTTGAGTTGAAGTTTCATAGTTTGATTCTTTAAGTGGAAGATTTTCAATAACCAACTATTATATAGGCTGGTGAATGCAGCCACTGCCTTGCCAATTTGTTACATTATTTCCTTCTGGATATCCTTGCTGGCTTACACGTTACTGCCAAGGGATGTCAGCTGACTCACTTCTTGTATTCCTTTGCCTTCTAATGTAATGCTTTGAGTTGGCAGTAGCTGGGGTTCTCATTAGTTTGCTTTGTCATAACTATGGGTTTTTTCCATTTAATTAATTGATTACTTTAAAAAAACAAAACTGTTTGTCATTTGGCAGTAGACTTAAAGGCATAGGAATTGCTAGATTTGATCAGGCCAGTGGTCCACCCAGTCTAGTATTCTGTTCCTGGCAGAGGACAATATCAGTTGCCTCAGAAAAAGAAACCTTGCAGAAAGCAGTTATGCAGTAACTTGCACCCAGAGAAAATTCCCTCCTAACCCCAATACTTACAGCTCTGCTTATGCTCCTACACTTGAGGGCTATATGCCTTCCAAAACCGTTATATATTTTTTACATATTTACTGTTATAAGTATGGATACTCATGTTATCCATATAAATGCCTACTCCTTTTCCTGTTTGGCCCTTGTGCTCAATTACATCCATTGGCAATGAGTTCCACAGTCTAACTGAGCATTGTCTGAAAAAAGTATTCCCAGTTATTACCTAGGATGCAACAAACTGGAGAGCAACCCTTCACTTACAATTCCCATCACTGTGAATGTATTCACAACCATGCACAAAAGGCTTGGTCCAATTCCCATCGACTGCTGTAGCACTCCCTGGCGTCATAGTGTAGCATTGCAGGGGTCTTCATCTCTAATGCCTCCACTGACCACTCCTTTGGCCCTGAGTTGGCCTGTCTCTGGCTACCTCTTCCATGGCCCGGCCTTCTAGCCAGGTCATCTCTTTGCAGTTCTGTCCTCTTCTGGAATCCAACTAAAAGTCGAACAAACAAAAGTCCAACTAAAGAATCCAGACCAACATCCAAGCAGATGATCCTTCTGCCCAGCTTAGGCTATGTTGAAGTTCCTTGTTTTTTATCCCTACTCTCAAGGATTGTAGAGTTCCTTCTTTGCTCCATTCTCCCTGGAGGTTCTTCTTCCTAACAAGTTTTCCCACTGCTCTGGCATCTTTTCCCAGGGACCTCCCTGTTTCTTACAGGCCTTAACTCAGGGTCTCCCTCAGGAATCTAACATGCTTCCTGTAGGCTTGATCTCTCAAGCCTATCTGCCTTCCCAAGGAACAGGAACTCCCCTTGGTCCTGTCTCCTAGATCTCCTTCCTCATTGAGAACTCCTAAAGTCCTTCCTGATCTTTCCACAGCTGGGACTGCTAATTGCGATTGTGTGGAAACCGGGATCAGCTGAGGGCTAAATGCTAGGTCACAGGCAAGGTTGAGGCCAACGCCCCTAAAGAATCAGGCAATCTTCCAGAAGTATTTGCAGGACAGCCACCGACAATAGAGGGAATATAATAGTAGGGGCAGGTATATATTAACACTTTTCTTATTAGGAGCCATAACAATGCTCTCTGCTTGTGGCTGCTGAAATAGTAATCACTGTCCTGTGTCAGGACTGCAGCTGGTCGAAAGTTCTCTTGGGTACAATGAACTCATAGTTTAAGGAAACACTATAGACATTTTCTAGATTCATCTTGGTACATACATATGTATTTTCACTTTAATGGAGAAAAGCTCCATCCTCATTTTTTATTCTTCAGCGCTTATCGCTAGGATTTTCCACAGGAATTTTACCAATCCAACATTTCCATAGAATTTAGGGTGAGTTTTCTGGGTTTTTTTGGTTTTTTTTAATAGATAATTTTAATTTGCTCTCTGTGGAACATTTCAGACTTCAGCCACTCGAGTACGATATTTCTTTTTTCTGACAAATGAATGCCAAAACGTACCCTCCCAGGAGCATGACACTTGAGCAGATGAAGCCTTATCTCTGTTTTTTGAAAAGCTGTAGGCAGAAACATGTGTTTAAAGATCTACCCATCCAACTAAAAACTGTCAGCGACTCCAAAGCAATCTTTCCAATGAGATTACTCCTATGAAAAAGTGAGATGAGTGCTAATGGCTGTGTCTGCCAACAATTGCTTCTTCCTGGAAACAATGAGAGAACATCCACCTTTCAAGTGCCATTATTTAATTTCCCCTACATTCTACACTAAAAGAGATAACTGAGTCTGATTCTATCATGCTTACACTGGGTGAAATATACCTTCTGTGCAGTGAGCCAGCACAGGTCTTCTGCATTACTTAAGTCCCACTTAAACTTTATTTTTTGGGTATTAGTCGTCCATCTGGTAGGCTATTAATTCTTCAGTAATCTCATTGAAATTAATGGGACACCTTGTTGAGTAAAGTGCTAGCTAACAGAAGCTAAAGTGGCAGAATCTGGCCCCAAATTTTGATTAAAAGTATAACACTTGCCAATCTGCATATGTCCAATGAGCCTCATACTGATCTCATTTATACTGATGTAAATCAGGAGTAAATCCATTTAGGTCAGTGCAGATACACTGGGGAAGAAAATCAGGCCCTGTAAAATGACAGATTGCTTTAATGAGAGTAGGTGGGCGAGGTAATATCGTTTATTGGATCAGCTTCTGTTGGTGAAAGAGAGAAGATTTCAAGCTACATAGAGCTCTTCTTCAGGTTTGACCTGAGTTGGTCTGATCTGAAGAAGAGCTCCATTTGGCTCAAAAGCTTGTATCTCTGACTAACAGATGTTGGTCCAATAAAAGATATTACCTTGCTCACCTTGACACTCTAATATCCTGGGACCAACATGGCTACAACAACACTGCAAAGAGATTGCTTTAGTGTCATGATGTGTGATACTCACAAACAGCAGAAGCAATGTAATGCATTGAGTCATGACACCGGGTGTCAAATCCAGCATGCACCACAGACAGCTGTTTTGGGGAGAAAAACATTCATTCACATGACTCCTTTCCCACTGTCCTTCAAAAACCAAAGCAAGGAGCTAGAGATCTTACTAACTGTAGTTAAGAAGGGTGACTAGTGGAGAGTGGAGAAGAGGAATGTAAATATATCATGAAACACATCATGTGTATGTTGTATCCATCTGACAGTGTTTGACAATCTGTGTGAAATAAAGGGGTGACCTTAGCTCAGTTCTTGTTGGACAAGCATCTGTCCACATTCTCCCCACAAATAACCTTGAATGGCATAAGAGATGGCTGGGTGAAAACAGACACGGATCACTACGTACTCCAGAGTAGGCAGGCACAGGCAGCAACAGAAAAAGCTTCCATACACTCAGTGCCAGTGTACCCTCAAACCTGACCTGGTCTGGCAGTCCTTAGGTATAAAAGGCTAGTGCAATCTCCATCCCTTTTCACAGAAACTTTGGACAATTTCTCACTAGGAAATGGAGTGTCACCTCCAACTCATTCATAGAATTGAGAGGTCATCTAGTCCAGTCCCCTGCACTCAAGGCAGGACTAGGTATTATCTAGACCATCCCTGACAGGTGTTTGTCCAACCTGCTCTTAAAAATCCCCAATAATGGAGATTCCTCCACCTCCCCAGGCAATTTATTCCAATGCTTAACCACCCTGACAGTTAGGAAATTTTTCCTAATGTCCAACCTAAACCTCCCTTGCTGCAATTTAAGACCATTGCTTCTTGTCCTATCCTAGGAGGTTAAGAAAAACATTTTTTCTTCCTCCTCCTTGTAACAACTTTTTACATACTTCAGAATCCTCCTTTGCCATGATGTTTTGGTGTACAGAGACCACAGCCTATTATGCTGACCGGTATTGTCTCATTGTTCACTTGTACTTCTATGTCTGTCTGTATCCCTCTGTTATCTCTTGTCTTATTCTTAGATTGTAAGTTCCTTGAGTCAGGGGCCATCTTTTTGTTCTAGGTTTGAACAGAGCCTAGCACAATGGGATCCTCTTCAATGGCTAGGGCTCCTAGTCACTATGATAACACAAATAATAATAATTCTTAATATTTTGAGGTATTCAGATACCACATTCATGGGTGTGTCATTAGAATCGAGATAAATAGGATGTGATGCACAGTTGGAGGTGCCTCTGAGTGGCAAATATTTCAGAAACCAATATGCATGTATCGCTAATGCGGGGATGTGAGGTGGTCATTTAAGATAGATTTCAAAATAAGAAAATACTATTTCCTGCATTCCATGCAATGGATCATTGCTGTATTCTCAGTGAATGGTAGCATAAGCACAAGGGTATATCTTCTCCCTCCTCTTCTTCTTTCTTGCCACTTCCCTACTCAGGGTTGGGGACTTTTATAGCCTTCTTCCAAAACTCACTCTCACACACTTGCCTGTCATGCAAATCAGTCTCTCTACATTTGCTGAGATCCAGTCCATGTACCAAATCTTTGGCCTCCCCCTTGCTTGTCTTTCATCCACAAACACTGCAAGGGACATTCTACCAATATAACTCTCAGGTGTCCACTGGCCATAACATAAGAACATAAGAACATAAGAAAGGCCGTACCGGGTCAGACCAAAGGTCCATCTAGCCCAGTATCTGTCTACCGACAGTGGCCAATGCCAGGTGCCCCTGAGGGAGTGAACCTAACAGGCAATGATCAAGTGATCTCTCTCCTGCCATCCATCTCCATCCTCTGACGAACAGAGGCTAGGGACACCATTCTTACCCATCCTGGCTAATAGCCATGCTCATACCAATGTATCCTAACCTCCCTCAACTTATCTTCCATTGCTGCAACCAACATTAGGCCCCTCACAACCTTATTTCATTTCCTGTCACGGACTGTCCAACCATTTGACCATCTCAACATTTTCATTTCTGTGGTGGCAAGGATACAGATTTCTTTTCTTGTGGCTGGCCAAATCTCTGTTCCATACATTAGGATGGGTTGAATCACCATTTTATATGATCTGCCTTTTGACTTTACTCACATATATCCACAGGTAAATGAGCTAAATAGACACTGCTTATCAGGATAATGATGCTAATAATTCACATACCAGACAACTCTAAATGCCTAGCTAGTCTTGGAGCCCTCCTGCTTCATAATAGCATACTTTTAGAAACTTCATTCCTTTAAGAATTGAAGCATTTTTCAGGTGGTTAATGCAGGATAATTTTAACAGACTCTGAAGTCATTCCAGTGTATTGCAAAAACAGCCTCACACTGATGCCAATAACATTGACATTGCCATGGGATTGTCACTGCAGACTTGAGTGTTGTTGATATCAGCTCATGTCTTGACTGATCTGCACCACTCTCAGAGCATATCAGCATAGGATCAGCTCATTCAAACATTACAACATGCTGCCAGCACTGGATTCAGTTACACTGTATTCTCGTTGCCCTCTTACAGACTCTGCCAGCAACCTCTCATTATTGAATTTGTGTCATCGCTGGGTCATGTAAGCATCAAACTGTGCACTGCAGGTCTTCGATTGTAGATGCCGGGTTTATGTTCATATTTGGTAATGTCAGCAGTGGTGGGTTACCATTTATTTTTACTCTTTGATAACATCAGGAGGCCTGGGTAATGTCCACATCAGATTATTCATCACCACGCAATTTTGTCACCAGATAAATTTTGTACCATTGGATCAGCTATTATTTTTCACACAAAATTAACCATAAAATATCTGAAACTGAGGAACACTGGAACATCAGATGCGTTAAGATCACTGCTGTTATCCTGCCTCGTGCAGTGCCTGACACACTAGATAGTAATCTGTTATATATGCGTAACTTTCCTTATGTGTGTAATCAAGCTCCTATTCCCAAGGATGGGGCAGTGGTTATGGTGCCACTGTAGCACTTGGGAGAGCTGGGTTCACTTTCCTGCTCCACTATAGGCTTCTTCTATGACCTTGAACAAGTCATTCAGGACCTCTGGGCCTCTGTTCACCCTGCATTAAATAGGAATAACAACACTGCCTCACCTCACAGGGTTATTGAGAAAATAGAAACATAAAAGACTATGAAGTGCCTACATACTATGGGAATGAGGACCAGAGAAGTCATTTGGATAGAATAGATGGAATAGTCAATGGTGCAATGTTATATGTTGTTTGGGGGTGAGGAGGCATATGCCCTGAGGGTTGCAATTTGACTATACTTATCTTTGATTAAAATAGTACAGCACTACCTCAATATAACACCACCCAATATAACACAAATTTGGATATAACGCAGTAAAGCAGCGCTCCGGGGGGGCGGGGCTGTGCACTCCGGTGGATCAAAGCAAGTTCAATATAACGGTTTCACCTATAACGCGGTAAGATTTTTTGGCTCCCAAGGACAGCGTTCTATCGAGGTAGAGGTGTAGTTGCACATTTTCCTGGTGATACCATATTATTTTGGTGACAAAAGACTTTTTATTTATAAGATCTAGCTTTTTGAACTCCAGCCTGGTATTTGGCCCTCTGTTCAGATGGCAGAGAGGTTATAAGCTACATGAAGCAATATTTACTTTTATTTGGTCTACTTTTATGTGATTCAGTCAAGTGTAATACACGGGCTTAGCTCAGGCAAGCATTATTATATTAGAATATTGATGTTCCAGAGCACCCAGACACACCAACTAAAATCAGGACCCCATTGTGCACAGCACAGTACAAACACATGGTAAAGGACAGTCCCTGCCCCAATGAGATTACATCTAAATAGACAACAGGCCAGAGAAGCAACGTGACTTTTCCAGAGTCACAAAGCAGGACATTGGCAGAGACAGGATTTGAACTCAGACTTCTTGAGTCCCACACACCCCATCTGCTGAACCCCTATTAGTGCTACTGTTTAACTCTTTATAGCAGACCAGTGACTACAACAACCTGATGCTTACTTATAGCTAACGGAGCTGTTCCTTTAACTCAAGTGGTACAGGCTTGTGCGTTTTGCTGACATTTACTCCCTCTAGGTTATACAATACAACAATACCTAAGTGTTGTGGACATCGATCCCAATTTTCTAAGGGATCTCAGTCCTGCTTTAAAACTGTGCCAGAATTTTGCACACACAGTCTGTGTGCTCTCAAAACCCCATTTTAGCATATAAGTTGGTTAGGAAGCCCATGTCTAATTACATCTAAGCACTTCATTGTTTATTTCTGAACATCCAGGTGACACAGATTTCAACTGTGTTATTACACTGGCTATAAATGTCGGCTTTATTATTCATAATAGCAAAATGATATTGTTCTCTAGTTCTCCTGCATGTTTGTCTCCTTTAGAAATGCTCCCAAGTTCCAGTGTATTCTCTAAACTAACTGAGGCCTGCAGCTCACTTATTTGCAAAATGAAAACACTTACATAAGACAGCTCTTATTTTTAGCCTCGGGAGCCATTACATCTGGGAAAAGGAAAGAGAGCAGCTGAATTACAGGCAGAGAGGAATGCAGAGTGACTGGATTTGTGCTGATTCCTACAGAGCTCACCAATCAACGTTTTCAAGGTGAGAGGCTTTTGTTTCATAAACAGCATACAGTGAATTTACCATAAAGTTAAGACTGATGCAAAATCAACACCAAAAAAAAGGAAATTAAAAGTTCATTCTAACTCTCTTGCCCGTAATGACAGTATTCTCATTGTGGTTTGGTACAGTAGCCTATTGGGTTGTATGGTGACAACATGCGCACTGCCCAAAAAAACGTCTTTTGAACAGATTCACACCATGTTTTGAATCTTTGTAGTGTGCAGTTTTTTATAACAAAGCCATCCGTACTGAGGAGGGATGCTCCGGTGGCTAGTGTGGTAGCTACAGGTGGTGTAGGTGCAATCCCTTGCTCAGCCACAGGTTTTCTGTGTTTCCTTGGGCAAGTCACTTAATCTCTGTCTGCCCCATTTGTAAAATAGGGCTACTAGCACTATCCTGCCTCACAGGAGAGTTAGGAGGATAAAGCTATTAAATATTGCAAAGTGCTCAGATACTCTGGTGCGGGGGAAGCTGGTGTATTAATTGAGATGGAATAAATGGGCCCAGAGTCAAAGGTGTTAAAACAATACTGTAACCATCCAACATTTAACAGTTTTAAACAAGGTTCAGGGTTTGACATACAGAGACCTCAGCTGGCTTCGCCCCAGGGCAAACACACCATTAAAATCGATTTTAACCTTTTATTAAAAATAAAGAAAAGACGGAACCCCAGTTAAAGCATTTGAAATGTAAAATATTAAATGAGGCTCTCATTTCAACAACATTCCCTCTAGTCGGAGGGAATTTTTAAAGGAAACTATCCCCCTGTCCACTTGACTGTTTTCAGGTGGTATTAAAGATGCTAATAACTGTCCCTCTGGAGGAAAAGAGAACAAGTTACTTGAAATGGACGGGAGGGATGGTTGTTGCTGTTGTTGGTGTCGGAACCCATTTCTCAGAAGACAAAACAAACAAGAGGGGAGAGAAAAGAGCAGCACAGAATAAAAGAACACAACTTCTGTTTCTAATGTTGACTTTTTACAATGTTGTCCCAACCTGACAGGTATGGGACAATGTCTTAATAGCCACACCAAGACCTGGCACATTAGTACCAGAGTTGGGCTCTTTAGGGCATTGCTTTTGACTGCCTCTTTCTGATCACTGGCAATGTTGCAAAATATACAGTCGTGGCTGGCTAAGCCAGGCTTTTACTGGGTTGGAGGCAAAAGGAGATAGACAGGAAAGTGAAGAAATCAGGGGTGGGGTCAAGACAAAGTCTCACATCTCAGATGGTATTTGGGAGTTAGCTGAAACCAGTGGAGATGGGGATGTCATCTGGTTCTCTCTCTCTGGCCCAATCTGGTCAAGACACCCCTCAGGACCAGGACAACAAGGCCCCACCAGTGTTGTGGTGGATCCTGGGCCAAGTGGCAGCCATGATGTTAAAGCTCGCTGCAGCAATTGTTGGCAGTTTATTCTTCTTAATTAATTTCCCGTGCCACTTACGTCCCTTCTTTTTAAAACCCCAAAGGGAAGTGGTGGGCAAAATAGCCCAGCCTCTCCTTATTTTATCCACCAATTAGGATTAGTTTCTGACACACCAGTTTTGGACCATTAATTTCCAGTCCCACATTTCTCTTATTTATCAGGCATGATTCTACCACAATCCTTGAATTATATCAGTAGGTCTTTTTGTTTGGACTAATTCAGTTTTCTCCCTTTTGTACCATTTCCCATCAACATCTATTGTTAGACGTTATTGTGACATTTTAAGAACTTTCACTCACTTCTTATAATTAAGCTCACAAGTAGGGCAGTTTTTTAGGACCAATTGTTACAACATCATATGTAAGTAGGATAGATAGTATCTGCACTCTGCCATTGTATCTGCAGCTAGTTCAAGCTTTTTGTCCTTTCTTTCAAGCTCAGACATCACTCAGCCACAACCTACAGCTCTGACCTTGTTGTCTTTCACTGCCAGCAATGATGGTGTTTCCTGAGTCCATGCCCGCCTCATTGCAGTCCCCCGTGTGGCACAGATTCTCTGCTGAAACAGGCCCACTGTGAATAAAAGAAATTGGTAAAAAAAAGAATTAGTGTATTATTTGTATTGTGGTAGAGCCCAGAAGTCCCAATCAGGATCAGTTTAAAACAAGTGACAAGTGACTCTAACAGCCATTAGGAAGGTATCACTAAAAACTGAACCAAGTTACATCAGATAGAAATGTGCAGCATTACATGTTTGCAAACAGCTTGCTCAGAGAATGGAGAAAAATGTTCACAGACAAGGTTTTGAAGTTCTTTTGTATATAAAATTTAATAGAAATGTTGAAAATTTGAAGAAATTTAACTCAGTTCTATCTAGTTTCAAATTATTGTTGTTTAAATAAATAAGTATGTGCTGGGCCAAATTCTCTGCTGGCAAAACTCCTCTGACATTTATTTAACCATTTGTGCTGGGGTTTTATATTTCCATTTCATTCACCATGCACAATAAACAGAAGCCAATCCACTTTGCTTCTTTGTGAAGAAAGTTCCGAATCTGAGTGCACTTGATAATGGATTGAAGTGGTGCACTAGGGAAGTGCTTTCACCATTTTGTAACTCTGTCAGTATCCACGGAAACCTCCTGCCTCAGCTCTTGCCACAGAAAAAGCCTCTCACTTCGGCCTGTTAGAGCCCATAGATATTTTGAACATTTTTGTTGTTAAAAAATTGCATTTTTCAACAATGACATTTTTCATTGGATTTTTATTTATTTATTTATTTATTTATTTCAACAAAGACCTTGAAAACAAGTAAGGTCCAGTATTTGAGGGGGGGTGTCAGTTTTTTTTTCCTTTTTATGCCTTTTTCTTCCCTTTTTCAATGGCAAAATAGGAAAAGGAATAAAGGAAGAGAAAAGGGGGAAGGGGGAAAATGAAAATTTATAAGCACATAACATTTTAACTAAAAAAAAGTCACTCATTCCTTTTCAAAACATGCAGAATGAAAGTTATTTCAATTTTTTTTTTTTGTGAAAAAACGTTACCATTTTTGGACCAGCTGTAGTACAGACATCAGGTGTGCTGGCCCTTTGAGATAATCTCTGCATTCAAGGCTTAGAATCATAGAATATCAGGGCTGGAAGGGACCTCAAGAGGTCATCTAGTCCAAACCCCTGCTCAAAGCAGGACCAATCCCCAACTAAATCATCCCAGCCATCTTCATCAAGCCTGACCTTAAAAACTTCTAAGGAAGGAGATTCCATCACCTCCCTAGGTAACCCATTCCAGTGCTTCACCACCCTCCTAGTGAAAAAGTTTTTCCTAATATCCAACCTAAACCTCCCCCACCTCAACTTGAGACCATTACTCCTTGTTCTGTCATCTGCCACCACTGAGAACAGTCTAGATCCATCCTCTTTGGAACCCCCTTTCAGGTAGTTGAAAGCAGCTATCAAATCCCCCCTCATTCTTCTCTTCTGCAGACTAAACAATCCCAGTTCCCTCAGCCTCTCTTCATAAATCATGTGCTTCACCCCCTAATCATTTTTAACCAAGACCAGGGGAATGCTGGGATTTGTAGTTTCTAGGGCTGAGCAGAGTTGCAGGCTTTGGAAAAAGGAATTCTGGGAAAGGGGCAGTAGCTCATTTTCCCAAGCAGAAGGAGGCAGCAGGTTGAAGATGACTCTGCCAAGAGGATATAGGAAGTCATAGATATTTGGTGGTGAAGAATCAGGCTAAAGAATATCTGTCAATACTCCATGGAGGGGATGGGCCTTCTAGTGCAACTGGTGAGCTACAAACCAATGGGAAATACAAACTAATGGCAAAAATAATCTAAACTTCTGTGCACAGAGAGAACAGAGGAAGATATTCAGGCAGTGCTAAGTAGGAATATTGTTTCCCTTGATCACAGTACCCATTCAGTTTGATTGCATATCTATCTGTACAAGCCACATTCCAACCTTTTTATTTTAAATAGGGAACAATAAGTTTACTGGGACTGAGTATAGGGTGATTATAAAAGTAACCTTTCAAATTAATTGCCATAGATAAGCTATTGACACATAAGAAAACAACTATTGCTTGTTAATTACTTGGCATTAATTGCCAACATTTCATTAGAATTTAATGCACAGCAATTAATATAACAAAAAGGTAATTAAACACAACAGTAACACCTGGTTTTCCTGGAGAATGAAGGCTAAAAATAAATGTTTTCCTTTATTTTTGGAAATATAAAAACATGGGTTAGCCTGATTGCAACACCTGAGGGTGCGTCAGTCTAGCTCATGTGCCTATAATAAATTAAACAGCGGATTATTTTCTTATGTTAACTTGTGAAATACAAACAGCATGCTACTTAGAGGTCATAATTGTTTGCTAAGTTATTAATTAAAGTGTCCTAAGCTGTTACTGTTTGAGTTTGTCACAGAGCCATGAACACATTGCACAGTGAATGTTTGCTGCAAAAATGCTTTACAGGAATTGGAACTGAGTAGTCTTAATACCTTGATAATTTGGGAAAATTCTCTTAATGGATTTTGTAATCTCAATGGTGGGATGGCACTGTCTGTGCTAACCAGAGGAGGGAGGCTGTTCAGGTACTGGAGCTGTCAAGGTTCCTTCCCTACTCTGAACTGTAGGGTACAGATGTGGGGACCTGCATGGACACTTCTAAGCTTAATTAGCATCTTAGATCTGGTATTGCTGCCACCACCCCAAGCACTACTTTTCTTCCCTGGGTAGCCTTGAGAGACTTCATCAATTTCCTGGTGAACACAGAGCCAAACCCCTTGGATCTTAAAACAAGGAGAAATTAACCATCCGCCCTCCTTTCTCCCACCAACTCCTGGTGGATCCAGATCCAACCCCATTGGATCTAAAAAACAAGGAAAAAATCAATCAGGTATTAAAAAAAAGGCTTTTAATTAAAGAAAAGAAAGGTAAAAGAAAACCCTCTGGGAGAGATTAGCATACCAGCTACTCTCACAGACAACAGATTCCAAACACAGAGGATGTTCCCCTGGGCAAAAATCTTAATACACACGAGAATACCCAAATTTGATAATTCCCTTAATGGTACCAAGACAAGTTACAAAGAAAATAAACATAAACCTATTTATTCCTTTCTAAAACTTACTACTCTGATAAGAGGCTGGTTCCTTGATCTTTTTCACTCTGGCTGAAGCTGAAACTGACTAAACAAAGAAAAACTTCCCTCCTTCCTTTTGAAACATCTTGTTCCCCCATTGGTTCCTCTGGTCAGGTGTCAGCTAGGCTAGGTGAACTTCTTAACCCTTTACAGGTAAAAGAGGCATTAACCCTTAACTATCTGTTTATGACAGGAGCATATTTAATAAAGTGGCTTAGTTTCCAGTTCATCTCCTACTGAAGGCAATGAGGGGTATTTTCAATTGACTTCAGCATGAGTTGCATGTGCGGCCTCAGTGTTCATGTCTCCGTGACTACTCTAGTGACTTTAACAACCTGTTATGTAGTGGCAGTTAACAGACTTACTAATTTAGTTTATGCAGTAAGGGGTTTTGTTATTATTATTTCATACTTATATTGCAGTAACACCCAAGGCCCATATCATGGCTGGTGCTTCATTATAATATAATATATGGAGATATACCTATCTCATAGAACTGGGACCTTGAAAAGTCATTGAGTCCAGCCCCCTACCTTCATTAGCAGGACCAAGTACTGATTTTTGCCCCAGATCCCTAAGTGGCCCCCTCAAGGATTGAGGTTACCACCCTGGGTTTAGCAGGCCAATGCTCAAATCACTGAGCTATCCCCCCTGTGCCTGGTATTGTATAAATACATGTGAAGATGGGGTCTCTGATCCCAATAGTTTAGTGCTTTTGGTAGTGAAGGTCCCAGGTTTGATCTCTGCTAAAATCCATGGTGTCTGCAAGTATGTGGGCATCACTCATTATACACAGCCATGCATTTTCCCCCAGTATGTAATTCTCTACATTCTGATTGGCCCTGGCTGTATGACTGGCATAATCACCATACATGTATTTCTCAGTAAACATGCAATATGCAAATTGTTTAATCTGACTGACTAAAAGAGCATATTAGCCAGTGAGACTGTAGTATTTGCATAGACATGGCATTGGTTAATTTTCAGTTACCATACTGAGACTGTGAAAATCTCTCTGGTCTGACTGGTTCCTGCACTCTGCAAGATTAGATAGCAAACTCTGATTGGCTCAGAATTTCTTAACTGTTTCCCCAGCTGCAGTTCCAAGCTATCTAATTGTTCTCATTTTCTGTATCTAAGCTTGATTTTCTGTTTTATCTAGTAGTTAAACTCTATTATTGCACCTATCATCATAGTATCATTTCTTCACTCTCTTCAACTGAAGTCATAACTTCAAAACTGACATGAAGAAAAACACCAGCAACAACAAAATCCTCCAAAAGAACAAAGAAAATGTCCTGTGTCAAACTGCTGGGCCAGATAAGGACATTTATAAAAGTATTAACATCTACAAATGTTTTAAGATCACTTGACTCATTTTCTCCCTTCGATTTTAGGGCTTGTCTACAATGGAAAATTAACTTGGGTTAAGGTAGAGCAGGGGTAGGCAACCTATGGCTGATTTTCAGTAGCACTCACACTGCCCAGGTTCTGCTCAGGTCTGGGGAAGGGGGGCCTTGCATTTTAATTTAATTTTAAATTAAACTTCTTAAACATTTTGAAACCTTATTTACTTTACATACAACAATAGTATAGTTATATATTATTGACTTATAGAAAGAGACTGTCTAAAAAGGTTAATGTATTACTGGCATGCGAAACCTTAAATTAAAGTGAATAAATGAAGACTTGGCTCACCACTTCTGAAAGGTTGCCGACCCCTGAGGTATACTGTGTAATTAAAGCGCAATAGCTGTTCTGAGATAACTCCAAGTGTGGGCACTCTAATTCTGGATACTCTTATTCCAGAATAAGACGGTCCACCCATGGTGTAACTCAGGAACAACTATTGCACTGTAATTCTGGAATAAGTGTTTTGTTCCTGTTCAACCTGATCCATGTTCGAAGAGGCATAAGAGTGTCTACACATGGAGTTATTCTGGAATAGCTATTCTGGAACAACTCCATGTGTTAGGCTAGGTCTACACTAGGTGTGGGGGGAGTTTACCTAAGATACGCAACTTTAGCTACGGTGAAGTTTGCGTGGTGGAGTTCCGGAGTCGACGGCAGAGCGATCGGGGATCAATTTTATCACGTCTACACTAGACGCGATAAATCGATCCCCAATAGATTGAGCACTACCCGCCAATCCAGCGGGTAGCATAGATGTACCTTTAGACTAGCCCTTAGCTGTGCTCCAACTGAGGTCAGTGGGATTTTGGTCCATGACATCAATGAGGGCAGGATCAGGCAGTGCCGTTTGTCCCTCTTCCGCCTCACATAGGGAATCTGCATCTTCATAATAACTGTTCTCCTGGGGAAAGAATGAGAGAGAGACTGAACCAAACATGAGAGTTTCAGTCATATTGCTTAAAGCACTACTAGAAGGTAAAAATTGGAGATATACCAATCTCCTAGAACTGGAAGGGACCTTGAAAGGTCATTGAGTCCAGCCCCCTGCCTTCACTAGCAGGACCATTTTTTGCCCTAGATCCCTAAGTAGCCCCCTCAAGGATTGAACTCACAACCCTGGGTTTAGCAGGCCAATGCTCAAACCACTGAGCTATCCCTCCCCTTGAAAGTGGGTGGGCAAAACAAAATAAAAAAATAAATCTATTTGGGTTTGTCTTGAAAAAAAGAAAAATAATTCACAGACATGCTCATTTCTGAAACAGGCTTTTTTCTATGAAAAAACTTTGTTTTAATCAAAAAGTGAGTAGCTCTATCTACTTGTCAGGAGAAGGATTGTAGGGTTGAATGCAGAATTACATGCAATGTAAAGCTCACTCTGCCTGAGCTAGAATATCTAAGGGAATGTCTAGATCGCAATCAGAGTTTGGGATTGGAGCACGTGTAGATATCCCCAAACTACCTTTAATCTAGCTAGCTCGGGGACTGGAAGGCTGCAATAGTGCAAGCTAGCCCTGTAAATAATTACCCAGGGTCTGGTGGGCTTGTACAGCCCACTCTGAAGAACACACTGCTGTAATTTCACTGCTCTGGGACCTGAGCTAGCTAGATTAAAGGTAGCTTGGGTATGTTGACAAGAGCTGTAATCACACCCAGTGGCTGCAGTAGAGACATATCCTTATGTAATGACCACTAGCTTGGTTGCCATTAGGAACAGGATCAGGGAAACTCCAGAGCTCAGGCTAGGTCTACACTGGGCGGGGAGTCGACCTAAGATACGCAACTTCAGCTACGCGAATATCATAGCTGAAGTCGGCGTATTTTAGGTTGATTTACCTGGCCATGAGGATGGTGGCGAGTCAACCACTGCTGCTCCCCCATCGCACGGTGGAGTTCCGGAGTCAATGGCAGAGCGATCGGGGATCGATTTTATCACGTCTACATTAGACGCGATAAATCGATCCGGCGGGTAGTGTAGACAGACCCTAAGAAGCGCAGCTCTCTACAGCTTTCACCAAGGGGCCAACTTCCCATTTAGAGGGATTCATATCCAGTGTGGATAAGATACAGAGGTGGATACCTAACACACATTGAACAGTAAGTTACATATGTTTGAGGAGTCTTTTAGTAATTAGATACATTGACAATACTTCTTTCTACTACCAGAGGAATAATTGTGTATTTTTGACTTTGGAATGGATCTTTTTTGTTTAACTGTACAATGAAAACTATGTAGCACAGTGATTTATTTTAGCTATCTGTTTATGATACTTACATACACGATGCTTCCTATAAAACTAATTAGTAGCACCACTTCAGTATAATTAATAAGCAATAACCATATTGTTTGAGGATGCTAAATTTTTAATGTCATGTTGTTATGTGTCTGGCTTGTTTTTCAGGGAACTTAATGTATCTGGCTAGACATTAATTAGGAAGTCACTTTCAGCTTTATTGTTATTACCCACTATTTTGACTGATCTATTAAAATATTTTAGATAATTGAGATAGTTATTTGGTGGTAGGGAAAAACCCAGCTACAATGCTGGAATGAATATGACCTCATAAAGTTTACTGCCTTGCTTTTCTCTACATTTTTCTCTAAAAAAATAGAATTTGATGTTTGAAAAATAAGTACACCAGCAAGATCAAGAGGTTGTGCCTCTCAAAAGTTTGCTGTCATGTTGTCTCTTTCAATTAAAAGTAATTCACATCTGCCACTTTTTGTTTATATACCTAGGACTGAATTCTGTCCTCAAAAAGGCAAGAACAGTCCTATTGACTTCACTGATTGCACGAAAGATCTTGTGACTGTAACACAGGACCAGGCATCATGAGATCTGGTGTCTCTTCTTGGCTCTGCCACAGATTTACTGTGTGACCTTGGGAAAGTCATGTAAGCTGAGCTCCTCAAAAGGTATTTAGGCATTTAACTTCCACTGGTTGCCTAAATACCTTTGAGGATCTGGACTCCAGGACTTATTTTTCAGAGATGCTGAGCACACACCTACTGAAGTCAGTGGATGCTGTGGGTGATCAGTACCTCTCAAAATCAGGCCCCTAACCTCTCTCAATTTCCCAAGCAGTAAAGGATTTGTCTAACCTATCACCTTGATGTCACAATACTGACCTACTGTACAAGTAAATTGTGCCTCCTGGCATGTTATGCATCTCAATTAATTAGTGCATGTAGGTCATTGGGTAGAAGGTGCTATGAAAATGGAAAGCATTATTATTTTTGTCCCTTTACTCAGTGTTAGCAGATATCAGCGGCTTGGAGATCCGTTTTCCATTGAAGCTGAAATTGGTAAATTCAAGTTAGCTGAAAACTTTGGGCATGTGTGACATTAGCACCTGTTGCTATAAGAGTATTATTCTTCATTGGGAAGTTGAATAGAACTGGGTGGGAACAGTTGTCCTGTCCAATGACATTTTTTGAGATTTCAAACATTTCTCAAAGAGAGACACCCTACACTCCATACTAGCCAATAGCCTGGTTGTCAGGGCAGTCAGTTAGGATGTGGGTGATCCAGGACAAAATCCCCATGCTGGCTAAATCAGAGCAGGGAATTGAACCTGGTCTCCCATATACCAGGTGATACCCTAACCACGGGGCTATTTTCAGGGCATCTCTCTCGCTGTTTCAGTTTTGAAAAATTGGCATTTTCTCCTAAAAACAGATTCATCCAAAAATTTCCAACCAGTTCCAGAGCTGAAAATACAGACATGATGGCAGAACCTAGCTCATGCACACAGGTGAAGTTTAATGAGAAGTCAATGTACTTTGGACCTCACTGTGTCTGGCCCCTGTGTGAGTATGCGAGTGCATGGAGGTAGAGACACCTCAAGCCTTCATCTGCCTCCTTGCAACCTTCACAAGCGATAGAGTCTCTGTGCTTCTTCCTGTTCCCCTAGAGGCACTGTTCACCTCAGATGGGGTGGGGAAGAGGAAGAACCATAGATTCATACAAGTATAGGAGTGGAAGAGACTTTGAGAGGTCTTCTAGTCCAATCCTCTGCACTCAGGGCAGGGTTAAGTGTTATCTAGATCTGCTCTTTAAAATCTCCAATGATGGAGATTCCACAACCTCCCTAGGCAGTTGATTTCAGTGCTTCACCACCTGACAGGAAGTTTTTCCTAATGTCCATCCTAAACTTCCCTTGCTGCAATTTAAAACCATTGCTTCTTGTTTTATCCTTAGAGGTTAACAAGAACATTTTTTCTTCCTCCTCCTTGTAACAACCTTTTATGTGCTTGAAAACTGTTATCATGTCCCCCCAGTCGTCTCTTCTCCAAACTAAACAAAGCCATTTTTTTCAATCTTCCCTTACAGGTCATATTTTCTAGACCTTTAATCATTTTTGTTGCTCTTCTCTGGATTCTCTCCAATGTGTCCACATCTTTCCTCAAATGTGGCACCCAGAACTGGACAAAATAATCCAATTTTGCCCTGGAATAGAGCAGAAGAATTACTTCTCATGTCTTGCTTACAACACTTCAGCTAGTACACCCCAGAATGATGTTTGTCTTTTTTGCAACAGTATTACACGGTTGACTCATATTTAGCTTGTGTTCCACTGTAACCCCCAGATCCCTTTGTGCAGAACTCCATCCTAACAGTCATTTCCATTTCCCATTTTATATGTGTGCAACTGACTGTTCCTTCCTAAGTGGAGTACTTTGCATTTTTCCTTATTGATTTTCATACTATTTATTTCAGCCCCTTTCTCCAGTTTGTCCAGATCATTTTGAATTTTAGTCCTATCCTCCAAAGCACTTGCAACCCCTCTCACCATTGTACCATCTGCAAACTTTATACGTGTACTCTCTATGCCATTATCTAAACCATTGATGAAGATATGGAACAGAACTGATCCCTGTGGGACCCCACTTGATATGTCCTTCCAGCTTGACTGTGAACCACTGATAACTACTCTCTGGGAAAGGTTTTCCAACCAGTTATGTACCTACCTTATAGTAGCTTCATCTAAGTTGTATTTCCCTAGTTTATTTATAAGAAGGTCAAGTGAAACAGAATCAAAAGCCTTACTAAAGTCAAGATTTACCACATTTACCACTTCCTCCCATCCACAAGGCTTGTTATCCTGTCAAAGAAAGAAATTAGATTGGTTTGACACAATTTGTTCTTGCCAAATCCATGCTTACTGTTACTTATCACCTTATTATCTTCTAAGTGTTTGCAAATTGATTGCTTAATTATTTTGTTTTAGCTTGTGAATTTTCCCTGTGCTAAGAGGGAGGTTTATCCATGTTTTTGTAACTTTAAAGTTTTGCCTGGAGGGGAAATCCTCTGTGTTCTGAATCTTTTTGTTACCCGGTAAAGTTATCTTCCATCCTGATTTTACAGAGGTGATTCTTTTGTCTTTTTTAAAATACATTCTTCTTTTAAGAGCCTGATTGATTTTTCATTGTTCTTAAGTTCCAAGGGTTTTGGTCTGTGTTCACCTGTACCAATTGGTGAGGATATTATTATCAAGACTTCCCCAGGAAAGGGGGTGTAGGGCTTTGGGGAATATTTTGGGGGGCATAGGACTCCAAGTGGTACCTTTCCCTGATTCTTTGTCTAAATCACTTGGTGGTGGCAGCTTACTGTTCAAGGACAAGGTGGAATTTGTGCCTTGGGAAAGTTTTTAACCTAAGCTGGTAAAAATAAGCTTAGGGGATCTTTCATGTGGGTCCCCACATCTGTACCCCAGAGTTCAGAGTGGGGAAGGAATCCTGACAGAAATAGAAAGGGAGGTGGATATTTTTTGCTGTTTTTAAAATTAAATAAGCTGCTAGTGTTGTTTTTAAATTATTATGAAGAACAAGTTTAAGCTTTGTTGTAACGTGTGTTGTTTGCCTGGACTGCTCAAGACCTGAAGGATTGTGTAGGAAAAACTCTTTGAGTTGGCTTCTTAAATACCTTCATGCTGTTTTACATCTGATACTCCTTGATGAAACATAGAAGCCAGAGGTGCCAGTGCGAAGGGGTGATGAAGGTTACGTGCCGCCCCCACGTCAGCGCACCTCCCCCCCATGGATCCCTCCCCTTTTTTTCGGGTGGTCCCCATGGCCCCCCCACACTTTTCTAGAGGTGCCCCCCCAGCACTGGGGTGCATGGGGACTTTTCCCCTTCACACCCTTTTTTCTATTGATGCCTCTGATAGGAGCCTTGTCTTATAACAGGCTTAATCAAAAGTGATACAAGCTACAAAAGTGAGATCTTGGAAGAGTGTTGCTGTTTTCATAATGTAATAAAATACTGTAATGATTAATAATTAATAAATAGTGTGTAACAAGCATGTCATAAAACAAATTTTATATTTCCAAGATCACTGCTTTTACAGTTTATGCTGAGATAAGGGAGAAAATCCCTGGAAATATTCATTTTTAGTAGGCGGTTCACGAGACTTGACATTTTAGTGAAAGGGGTTTGTGGATTGTTAAAGTTTGGGAACCACTGCTTTAGGTGGTCCTCTCATGACTTACATAGCTTCTGGGAGTTATTCTGCAAAACAATGGGAAATATATTCATAATGGAATTTACATAAACTCAAAAGTGTGTCTTTGGGGAATTAATTAGGATAAAAAATCTTGGGAAATCTCAAAGGATAGAGACAGAGAGTGCAATCTGATCTCTTCTATTTGAAGGAATGTATATTAACTCATTAGATGCCTGATCAATGGCCCATGCCAAAGACCATTAAAGTCAATGGGAGGCACTCCATTGACTTGCTTGGGCTTTGCTCAGGCAGACCATACTATTTTGAAAGAGCAACTCTTTTTAATCAAGAACTCCCTTCTTCTTCCTTGTTGCATTCCTTAGAACAATATTTCCCCCCAGACAAATGGTGACATCTATTGCCTTTCTTCAGAGTGAACTATTTAGCAGAGGAAACATTCGATCATTTGGCATTGTACCTGCCATAGTAGGTTATTCATGCATTGACTTGCTTCTGGCCTTGACAATGCATCTTCATATGTATATTTACATGTAGTGACAGCAGAAAAAGAAGTCAATGGCATTATGCTGATTTAAACCAGCTGAGGATCTGGCCTTCATTTCCTTTTCTTATATCAGCTCTAAGAAAAGCAGAACCCACTCACAAAAATGGGCCCAATGGCAACCCTCTTAACCATACGGCATACACTCAACCAATTGGAGACCCAGAACCAATGTCATCTGACATATGTTATTCACAACCAACCAAAGACATGTGAATTCAAAGACTTTAGCAAAAATGAAAAAATCAGTGACTCTTACAACTGGTTCTAGTTTTCTTACAATCCTGAGCCAAAATTTTGACTTAAATTTAACTGGTGACTTTATATTTTTGACCTACCATGAATTTATTTCTGTTGGTATGGAGTGAAAGGGCAGGGGGGAAAGGAGGAAACGTATTTGAGCCATTAAAATATCTTAACTTCATCAGAGAGTCACTTACATCAGTGTTGCTCTCCTGTGTGGTTGGGCACACAGTAATTGGAAACTAAGTTTTTGGGTTTTTTTAAACCAGTTCTACTTCTATGGCCCTGGTATCTGGGTCAGTTTATTGTATGGCTGATCTTGGCCAAGTGGAAGTATGAGATGCAACATGTTAATTCCAGCTCAGCCCATCTCCCCCCGCAATGCACCAGTTCAGCCTTTGTTAAGCAAAAAGCTGTTCTTTGGGGGAGGACAGAAGGAGTGAAGGTCACTTTTCCTCTGACACAGAATTATGCAAAGCTCCAGGGGGTAAAAAAAAGAATTGATTCACCATCTTCTTAAAGCCAGTACACACTCATGCATGCACAAAAGGCAGCAAATTCCAGTGCTTTTACTTCATGAAGAAAATATGTTGCACAGCGCTAATAATCACCTACCTGAGCCTTGCTTCTCAGTTTCATAGGGTCAGTGATTTTCATGCCTCACATCACTAGGCTCTGGAACATCATGAACAAATAGCTTCTTCCATGCATATATTTTACACACACAACCCTCAAGCATTCATGTCTATTAATAATAACCTCTTGTGTCACTCACCCAGCTCATTTTTTTCTGTGCAATAAAATTTTTATAAATACAAATTGTGGGTTTTAAGTGAGAATTTTTTGGGTATCAATTCTGAATAATTCACAGTCAATTGTAACAAATTTTGTACTAAACAAATGTTTCATTAATAAAAGATTCTTTCACATTTTATTGGTAAAACGATTATTTAAAGCCCAGGTTAAAAATACAGATGAATTGTTTTGCATTTCATTTATAAGTGCAATGGTAAAAGTGCACAGTGAAGCACTCAAAAGTCTGGAAATTACATTAACAATGCAAGAGTAACCTTAACGTTGCTCCCTAATGTATATGTGCATTAGGCCTTAATGCAAGATTCTGATTTCATCTTCCATTAGTGTAACTGAATAAGAGAAGTCTATACTATATAGGTTCTTATACTACCCTCATTACCGTAAATCTCTGTGTGCCTTCCTGTCATGCATTGTGACATGACTAACATATGCCACATATGGCTTGTTTTCTTTCTCATCCTCTTCCAAGAGAGACGATCAAGTGTGTGGTGGAGTGATATATAGATAGACAGTTAGATAGATATTAAAACTACGAAAACACATGTATATGCTGCTTTGTGTTTATATTAGAAAAAGTGGGTCAAATAAGTGCACCTGCACTTGGAGTGAAAGGTGATGAGGTTTATTTGGTCTTTACATTATAGCGGTACATCCGTATTTTGTATTTGGGCCTCAGTTTAGGTTTCATTTTTACTCTGAAGACCCTAAATTGTCAAAACACGGCTATATCGCTGTGGACTGGAATCACAAATAAGAACTATCCCAAATGTAACTGGTGGTTCAAAATCCAAATGGACAACCTAGATCTGAATTTCCCGATCAGTTCAACCACATAATTAACCTAAGAGGAACTCCAAAGTTTGGGGCTGTTCAGGTCCGAACTTTAAAATCTAAACCCAGATGCAAATTCCAAGATTTGTGCCATCTCTGGAATGGGACACTGAATCAGAACCCACTAAACACTAGGTCCTTCACTTGAATTTCAGCTGGTGTGCTGTGAGTAATGCTGATCCTCCTGACCAATACTGTCTCATTGTTTCCTTGTACTCCCCCAGCTGTCTCCCTGTATCTACCTGTTCTCTCTTACCTAACACTTAGAATGTAAGCTCTTTGGGGCAGGCACCATCCTTTTGTTCTATGTTTGTACATTGTATAGCACAATGGATCAGCGATTGGCAAGAGAGCAGGACCGTGATGACCTGAAGCTCCTAGTCATAGACCAGCATGCAGGTGGCAGCTGTCAGATGGTTGTTTTTGCATTTGGAAAGAGGCAGGAGTGCAACTTAGCTTTTTAGGATTCACTCGGCTTGCCCCACATGGGGAGGAGAGCTAGAAAAGATGCCCTAAGCATAGTCTGCCTTACATCCCACCCACTGGCTAACTATGTTTAGAGGGATGACCTTACTGCGGTCGAAACCAAACAATGAAATTTGGAACCTGGAACGTTCGAACCCTGATGGACAAACTGAAAAGTAATCTTCCAGAGCAAAGAACAGCAATTGCGGCAAGAGAACTCAAGAGACATGACGCCAGCATTGCTGCATTGAGTGAGACCCAGGATGCAGGAGAAGGACAGCTCAAGGAACAAGGTGATGGTTACACTCTTTTTTTGGAAAGGAGCAGGTGACAATGAATGACAAATCTATGGTGTTGGTTTCGTTATCAAAAATGAAATCATCAACCAACTCTCGAAATTACCAGTTAGCATCAATGAACAACTAATGACCCTCCACTTTAAACTGGCCAAGAATCAGCAGCAGCACTCATCAGTGCGTACACTCCATCCCTTGACACTGATGAAATCAAAGAAGGATTTTATGCCAAACTTGATCAAATTCTCTCTGCCATACCCAAAGAGGAAAAGCTCATACTCCTTGGCAATTGAAGTGCTCAGATGCTACAGTGCTATCTAAGTACCTTAGACAGAGTTACAGAGTCAACATCCATATCTTTTGGCACTGTATCTGGGGGTGGGCAATGGGGAACAAGCTGTGTCTCAGGTTTCATCTCCTATGTAAGCATGAGTAAAGTTAGGAAGGTGCTGTTAAGTTCCTTCCAGAACAAAGGATGGCTGTTATAAGCTGCAGATGGGTGACTGTAGCTGCCCCCTCTCTCTCTGACCTAGTAAGGGTAAGTTGTTCTTGTTGAGTAAACAAGGAAGATACAAAGAACTGAAGGGCATGGAAGTGGAAGCTTCAGAGTTATTTATGATTTGACAAAACCTCTCTATGTGTTAAATTAATTCTGTTTTCTGGTGTCTATGGGGAGAGAGGGCTGCAGAAAGGGGAATTACAAAAGGAGAAAATAAGACAGGAAATGAATAGAGGGAGTTTTGTGAAAGCTTCCTTTCACTTTAGTCTAGCTCATTGAATTTTATGAATGCAGCCCCCACAATTTTTCTTTCTTTTGGTTTTTTATGCTTACAGCAGGGTTAACAGTTAGAATCTCCTTCTTGGATAATCTGCTGTGCTGAAAGGATGTATGAAACAATCGGAGTTGGTAGTTTTTAAAAAAAAACAAAACCTTTCTCTGGACCTCTTCGTTTACCAATCCATGTGGAGACCGTTTTCCCACTCTAACATCTCTTACCCATGGACCCATCAGAGAAGTCAAGGAGATCACTACTGTGCATGTGTGTATGTGTTTTGTAGATAAGGGCCTGAAATTTTCCCCAGGTCTCATCTCGGCCTAAGGGCGAATTTTTCCTTTAAAAGTTTTAGCAAAAAAACCCCAAAAACCAACAATTCAGCACGTTTTTAATATAAGGAGAATGGAAGAGGGGGGAAGGAGAAAATGCACTTTTATAAAATGCATGCACTTATTTAAAATAAATAAATAATTTATCCTTATTTTGAGAACCCTTAGCCCCCAAATGTTTGAGGTTGAAAATTGAAATTTGGCAGGTCAACAGTCAATTGGGTGTAAAAATGTTTTCGGCTACACTAGTGAAAGCTGGGTTAGACATAGCTGATTTATAAAAGTTTGAAAACTGTATCTCATCTATGCACAATAGCTTTTTGTTTGTTTGTTTGAGGGAGCAAGATTGGTAGTAAAACTTTTGAATAATGATCTTCCAGCACTCAGGTATGCACTGACTGAGGCAGACTAGGTTGATCAGGGAAAGTGGCATCATTAAAAAGGTTGGTAATGATTGGACATTTAACATAGTGAATGCCAGTGAAAATGAGGTAGGATCAGAAGCTAAAATATGGAAAGAACAAGTAAAAAATTATAGACAAATTAGATGTGTTCAAGTCACCAGGGCCTGATAAAATACATCCTAGAATACTCAAGGAACTTATTGAGGAGATATCTGAGCCATTAGTGATTATCTTTGAAAAATCATGGAAGATGGGAGAGATTCCAGATGACTGGAAAAGGGCAAATATAGTGCCAATCTATAAAAAGGGAAGTAAGGACAACCGGGGGAATTACAGACCACTCAGCTTAACGTCAATACCCGGAAAGATAATGGAGCAAATAATTAAGCATTCAATTTGCAAACACCTAGAAGATAATAAGGTGAAAAGTAACAGTCAGCATGGATTTGTCAAGGACTAATTGTGTCAAACCAACCTAATAGCTTTCTTTGATGGGGTAACAAGCTTTATTGATAGGGGGAAGTGGTAGATGTGGTACATTTTGACATCAGTAAGACTTTTGTTACTGTCTCACATGAACTTCTCATAAACAAACTTGGGAAATACAACCTAGATGCAGCCATTATAAAGTGGGTGCAAAACTGGTTGGAAAACCAATCCCAGATAGTAGATATCAGTGTTTTACAGTCAAGCAGGAAGAGCATATCAGCTAGGGTCCCGCAGGGATCAGTTCTGGGTCTGGCTCTGTTCCATATCTTCATCAATGATTTAGATAATGGCATAGAGATTACACTTATAAAGTTTGCGGATGATACCAAGCTGGGAGGGGGTTGCAAGTTCTTTTGGAGGATTGGTTTCAAATTCAAAATGATCTGGACAAACTGGAGAAATGGTCTGAAGTTGATAGGATGAAATTCAATAAGGACAAATGCAATGTACTCCACCTAGGAAGGAACAATCATTTGCACACATACAAAATGGTTAATGGCTGCCTATGAAGGAGTACTGCGCAAAGGGATATGGGGGTCATAGTGGATTACAAGCTAAATATGAGTCAACAGTGTAACACTGTTGCAAAAAAGAAAGAAAACATCCTTCAGGGATATGTAAGCAGGAGTGTTAAGACGAGACGTAATGTTCTGCTCTATTTCATGCTGATATGGCCTCAACGGGAGTTCTGGATGCCACATTTCAGGAAGGATGTGGACAAATTGGAGAAGGTCCAGAGAAGAGCACAAAATGTTTAAAGGTCTAGAAAACATGACCTCTGAGGGATGATTGAAAAAAACTGGGTTTGTTTAGTTTGGAGACGAGAAGACTTAGGGGGAACATGATAACAGTTTGCAAGTACATAAAAGGTTGTTAAGAGGAGGAAGGAGAAAAATTGTTTTCCTTAACCTCTGAGAACAGGACAAGAAGAAATGGGCTTACACTGCAGCAAGGGTAGTTTAGGTTGGACATTAGGAAAAACTTTCTAACTGTCAGGGTGGTTAAGCACTGGAATAAATTGCCTAGGGAGGTTGTAGAATCTCCATCATTGGAGATTTTTAAGAGCAGGTTAGACAAACACCTGTCAAGGATGGTCTAGATAAAGGTTAGTCCTGCCATAAGTGCAGGGGATTGGACTAGATGACCTCTTGAGATCCCTTCCAATCCTGGGATTTTATGACTCTATGATTAAGGTACAGATCGAATGAGGCAGGTTGCAGTCTTGATCTGGCTATTGGAGCAGGACACCCTGCTGATGAGTAGTGTAGAAAAGCGGGTAGTGAGTAGAAAAGCTTCTGAAGTTTTATTTTTAATCTTTCCTGAAATATCTTCTCTGCCTCTCAATTACTGGTTTCCACAGCAACAGCCTCCATCAGAAAGTTTTGGTCTCCATCCACTGGCCTCCTGGCTTCCTCATCTGAGTTAGGACAGGCACCCTCTCACTGCCTTCACACAATTGCACCAAACTCTGTGTAGTTCCTGCCATCAAGAGTAGTTTCTCTCCCTCTCACTGACTTTCCACCCATGTTACTCCCTCTTCTGATACACCAGGTCTTGTCACCTGAATGCTTTGAATCCCAGGATGGAGCAGACAGATGGAAATGTAGGTGAAAAATTAAGAAGATATTTATATAAGTTAAAACCATGATTTCTATCCAAAAACTGCAGACCTTTTACACCAATTGAGACATATATGCGTAACACAGAAACAAAAACAAAGCATTGGTAAAGTAGAGACAGAAATAAAAGAAAATTAGGAGAAACGAGCAGCACTGAAATTTTGAGAGCCACAGTTTATCTCAGGTTAAGCTCTTGTTGTTTCCAAAAGGGTCTGTTTGCAGTCTCTCTCCTTCAGACTCATGCTCAGCCTGGAAAAAGAGAGTTATTTTTATAGTGAAGTTCCTATCCCTTTTCCCCACCATGACTTGCTACACAGGACAGCCTCCACGATGGACTATATTATAAATTCTGCCTCATAGATTGTAAGGAATGGTTAGATCATCTAGCCTGACTTCCTGTATACCAAATTCCCTAGAATTTTGCCCAGTTACCCTGTATTGAGCCCAATAACTTGTGTATGGCTAAAGCATATCTTCCAGAAAGGCATCCAGTCATGATCTGAAGACATCAAGAGATGGAGAATCCACTACTTCCCTTGGTAGTTCCTGCCACTGATTATTTGCCCTAACTGTTAAAAAATGTGTGCCTTATTTCTAATTGGAATGTATTTGGCTTTAACGTCCTTCCTTTTGTACAAGGATGCGTAGCTAGAAGTAATAGGATGAAATTAAGAAAAGGAAAATTTACACTGAACATCAGGGACCACTTTCTGATATTTGCATCTATTCAGCTGCAGAGGGGCATCCCAAAGGGAGTCATGGAAGCTTCCACTATTTCTGACTTTTAAAACCAGCCTGGATGAAACACAGGAACATTCACTGTAGGGAATAATCCTGCATTGTCAGGGAGAGGAGGATGAAATGTATTTCACATCTGGGACTCTGTATTATTCTGGCACCTAGTGAGGAAATAATTTGGTTCAATATAAAACTTTAAAATACTTTAAAAAAATAAAGGTAACTACTGACTGTAATACAGCATTTCCAAGCGGAACTATAAAAATATCAACTTTTCTGCTACCATATTCCCAAACCCTATTTGTTACCTGATAGTTATTGGAGGTGAATTGGATAAACCACAAAGCCTTGTCACTTCAGATTATTTTCAGGAAGGTAATCCATCAGTGAACAGAAGTGCTCTGCCCTCTTGAATCACCTAGATGAGGGAGTTGCTGGAGCTTTGATACTTCTGTCACTCAATTCCTTTAGATGAGCTGTATCACTCTTCATTGTTTCTTTGAGTGTTCTGATCACTCAGGTGGGTGATTGGAATTTGAACATAATTCTTAATTCAAGCATGAATGTCATTCCTGGGAATACACAGAGGGTATTGAGAAATTAAAAAAAAAACCTTTGAAAAATATGTTTGATACACTGGAGAACATGGTTCTGAGCAATGCTCAGCAAGCACCAATGGCTGATTTGGAGCTAGTATTTTCTGGATACTGATATTTCTCATGACTTATGGCAAGGCAGACGGTGGTTTCATAATGCAACATGGCTATTATATAGAATACTCCGGAGTCACTGGGGGTCAAATCCTCTGTTTTGAGGTGACTGGAAGAGAAGATGGAGGGTTGGGCAGACTGAGTCTCTTGCCATTATCAGATAGATGGTTTCTTCTTCATATCATCAGTAGTACTAACCAAGCCAGGGAAAGGGAGCCTGACATGTCTTTAGAACATACATATATATTATAACAATAGGCTCATTTTGGCCTACAACTGAACCAGAATTTTAATTTTTATAATGTGATTATTGACTACTGTGACCGTGGTTTCTGGGTTGCTGCTCCTGATAAGGTTCAAGCAGATGTGAGATGAAAAAAGGAGCAGGTCCCAAAATTCCTTTATTGATCTCTGGCAGGCTGTGATAGCCTCTTGTCTGCAGGTAACACAAAGACTAGGTCATGTACATTGTTGCTCTGAACAGTCAATTCCTATTTTGAACAGTTAATTCCTATTTCCTATGTATACACAGGTAAGTAGTTGCACTGATTACCATAAGGTCATTAACCATCCAAAGGTTCATCGGTAGTTTACTACAAACTTCAAAGAGAAATAAAGAACAATGATATTATTAAACCACACATTGTATCTAATTGCTAATATTCCATTTTGATCTCTGAATCAACAGAATATAGTAACAGACAGGAATAGAAGTTTACTATCTACAAGCTAATTAAATCATATTGTTTTAACAAGACATAGATAAACACAGGCAACTATAATTAATATTTATTTCTAATTCTCTACAATACCAGTTTACATTTCCAATACTGTGGCCGAACATGTTTTTGATAACTATCTATAAGAAATGACCCTGTTTACCATTTCAGTACTTCTCTAATATGTTTTTAAAGGTTGATCTTGGGTCACTTAGCCTGCTGGTTGAGTAACCCTTTCTGGCTCAGTGTCACAACTATATTTTTATTAATAAAATAACTTAAATATATAGAGAGTATTTCAGTCTGAAGAACTGCAGCATGCCTTCCAAATTGCACATGCATAAACATGGGGTTTATATTTGTGTCTTGTAAAGTAACAAATGAAAGCTGGTAACATACTAGGGGATTAATACCATTTTGAAATGTATGTATTAATGCTACACGAATGTTGATAAATTATATAGTCAATTCCTTGACGACACTTCGGTTCACTACAAAATATACTCAAGAGACTAAATAACCAACATCAGTCAGGTTTATTAATATGGTAAAGGAAAAAGTTTCTTTACAATACCAGTTTCGTACATTCACCTTACACAGAAATCGTGCTCCCCAAGTTACACGTTTCAGCTGGTATTATTTATATGATTTTACAAGTTACACATTACTTTTGTATGCCACTCAAATCCAACCCATCAGTTTGTCCCAGTTCCCTAAACTGTTGTTCTGTTCCTTCCTTATCTTTATTTTGGATACCAGCAGTCCAAGTACTGGTCCGTCAATGTACTTCCCTAGCTTGTGCTAAGACATTGAATGAATGTATCTTGATTTTGACGTTTCCTTTCTGCTTGTGTCAAATGCTAACTTCAGCAAACGCAAGATGTAATGGGATACTTAGCATCCACTGGGAAATCAACACAAAGGAATCCCCACTTGTACGAAAAGCCAGGTTGACTGGGGGGAATGTGAAGTCCCTCTGAGAGACCAAGGCCATAGGAGGTTGTCTTGTCTCTGGTGTCAAAGCAATGAGTTTTGGGGAAATACAAGGTAAAGCAAAAAGACATTTTGGTATTCATCACTGAGAGAACAAATGGGTCAGCCCTCTTTGCATGGATCCCCAACCATGTGGTTTGGTGATGCTGAGAAGTGGCTGTAGGTGTGAAAACCTTTAGTCCAAGACTGGAGCCTACTCAGGTTATATGTGGTCTCTTAGAAGCATGTTATACTTAAGTTGTATTTGTAACCATTTCTGTTTCTATTATATTTGCTTAGTAGTATTAGATATCCTTCAGTTTTGAGAGACCCTGGGGACGTGCCTCTGAGAGGTAAAGAATTTACTCAGTTGGTTTTATGGCAGCTGTGAACGTGGTTGAAGAGACCCACTTGAGAGAGACAATCTCTGTCACATCTGTCATATTTAAAGATTATGTTTCGACTCTTTGGCTCTACCTTCTGCAAGCTCTTTTCTCCTCTGCTAAGCTGGATGGCTTCCTCTCATAACTCCGGAGACCTTTGTTAAGCTCTTGTTTCCAAAAGCTGAAGTCTTGAGTGTGATCTTCCCATTTTTCCACATCCATGTCCATTTCTTTGAGGTCTCACTTGCACACATCCTTGAAGCACAAGTTTGGGCATTCTTTGGGTCTTTTTCCAGATGCCAATTCGCCATAGAGGATGTCCTATGGGATGTGTCCATCATTCATTTGGCACACATGCCCAAGCCAGCGGGGCGTTTCTGTTGGAGGAGTGTTTGCATGCTGGGTATGCTGGCCCGTTTGAGCACCTCAGTGTTGGTGACTCCGTCCTTCCAGCAGATGCCAAAGGTTTGACAAAGGCAACACATATGAAAGCTGTTGAGCCTTTTTTCCTAATGAGAGTATAAGGTTCATGTCTCGCTCCCATACAAAAGTGTGCTGATAATACATGCACAATACATGCAGATCTTTGTGTGGTCTGTCAGTTTGTTGTTTTGCCAGACCCTCTTGTTCAGTCTAGACATTGTTGTGGTGGCTTCTCCAATGCGGCTGTTGAGTTCTGTTTCACGTTAAAGGTTGACTGTGATAGTGGACCCCGGGTCTGTGAACTCGTTCACCACTTTGAGTTCATAGTTGTTGATCTTGATGGAGGTGGTTCCTCAACTCCTTAACACATTATGTTCATCCTTATTAGGCTTACGGTGAGCCCAAAGTCTTGGCAGGCTTTGGAAAAACTGTCCATGAGGTTTTGGAAATGGGCTTCTGTGTGGATTGTCACTGCTGCGTTATCAGTGAAGAGAAGGTGTTGGATAAGGATCTCCCAAGTTTTGGTTTTAGGTCTGAGTCTTGCAAGATTGAACAGCTTTCCATCAGATCTTGTGTGCAAGTAGATTCCCTCAGTTGAGGAACTAAAATCTTGTTTCAGTAGCAAGGAGAAGAAGATCCCAAACAGAGTTAGGGCAAGTACACAGCCTTGCTTGACTCCACTACGAATCCGGAAAGCCTCAGACACTGAGCCATCATATTGGACTGTACCACACATCTTTTCATGGAAGGATCGAATCATGCTTAAGACCTTGGGGGGGGGAACATCCGATCTTTTCTAGAAGCGCAAATAGTCCTTTTCTACTGACAAAGTCAAAAGCATTTGTGAGATCGATGAAGGCTATGTAGAGGCTGTTTTTGTTTCTTTGTTTGTTCTCTGTGTTTCTCTTGTAGTTGTCTCAGCGAGAAGACCATGTTGGTAGTCTTTGCTTAGTATCACTTAAATCTCTGTTCTTTATTAATAAGCTTATTGGTTTGATTATAAGTTTGTCCCAGTGCAAGATGTTAAAGTAAAGTGTGAATCCTCAGCCAAGCCAACAGGCTGATGTTTATACTGTCTCTTTGTAGACAGCAGACTTTGTAATTTATGTGAGTGTCCATTGATGGAGACACTCTTCCAGGAGGCTTGTCCTTATCAAGTGTTACCTGCATGGCAAGGGAGTTTGTTTGACCAGCTAACAAACTGGGGTGACAGGGAGCTATTACTCAGTTTCACACCAACAAATCTCTCTTCTGCTAAGATCACCCATAGTTCTAGATGACCCCCAAAAATGTCACAGTGACATAATACAGTTTGCTGATTGACTGAGGTTCATGCTTGAAGCACTGATAAACTACATTTTAAGAGATTGACAAGTGAGAAGGTTGGACACTAAGAAAAGGTTACAGTTTTAATATTTTCTGTTTGTTTATTTTGGGTAAAGGATTTAGAACAAAACAGTAAAGATGAGTAGGCAGCAGAAAAGGCAGGATGAGCAAAAAAACAGATGTTGAGCTCACCAAGAGGCAGTTAGAAAAGCTGTGTGTGCAGTGAGGTCTATCAGCGGCTGTTCAGAGGAAATCGGAGCTAGTGGCCATGCTGCACTCACATGCTGTGAGGCAGGGTGGGGCACATGCTCCAAACTGGGGCCCCCAAAGGGTTCCTTTTTCTTTGACAGGATCCTGAGGATATGTTGGGCTAAGGAGTTTTCTTCTTTTGGGGAAAAAAAGTGTGTTTGTGATACTGTCTCAGGGCGCCCAAAACTGGAGATCACCATGTAAGCCTCCTGCCTCAGCAAGAGAGAGATTTGCATGGTGCTAAATTGGGTGACAACTTCCTGTTCTCCCAGTCTGTTAGCTAGACTTCCTGTCTGTAGAATCTGGCTCTTTAAATTATCCAGTTCAATTCCAGATATATCAGTCAAGATGGTGGCTGCCACACATGCACAGTGAATGCCCCCTTTTGAAAAGTGAATATTTGCTGAATGGTACCACACAGTTACTGCAGCTATTTTTTATCCCAGGTGTAAAGGGGGAAAAAAAGATAGCATCTCAGATATCGGTGTATTGTAACTGCTGGCAAAGAGAGAGCTGTTCAGTGGTGACAACTCTGAAGAGAAGATTTTCAAATGTAACTGATTATATTGAATACCCAATTTGCTCCCCATGAAATGGGCCTAATTTTCAGAGGCCAGTGGCTGAGTATTTAATGAAGATCAGGCTCTTTCATGTGTCTCAATGTCAGTACCTAAAACTATAGTAAAGAGAAGAATTATACACAAAGATAAACACAAGTTGTTGGAAAGAGTCAACATGTAGTTTGTAAACGAAAGTCATGCCTCACCAGTCTACTAGAATGCTTTGAGGGAATCAACGAGCATGTGGATAAGTGTGATCCAGTCAATACAGTGTTCTTGGATTTTCAGAAAACCTTTGACCCTCACCAGTGGCTCTTATCTAAGAAGCAATGGGATAAAAGGCAAGGTCCTCTCATGGATCAGTAACTGGTTGAAAAATAGGAAAGAAAGGGTAGGAATAAATGGTCTGTTTTCACAATGGAGAGAATGCACAGTAAGGCTCCCCAAGGATCTGCCCTGGGACCTGTGCTGTTTAACATATTCATTCATGATCTGGAAAAGGGGGTGAACAGTGAAGTGGCAAAGTTTGCAGACAATACAAAATTATTCAGTATAATTAAATCTGACCTGACTGTGAGGAGTTTAGCAAGATCTCACAAAACTGTCTCACAAAACTGGATTTCTGGGAAACAAAATGGCAACTGAAATTTAACACTGATAAGTGCAAAGTAATGTACATTGGAAAAAATAACCCAAACTATACATATAAAATAATAGGGTTTTTATTAGCTGTTACCACTCAAGAAAGAGAACTTGGAGTCACCGTGGATAGTTCTCTGAAAACTTCTGTTCAATGTGCAGCAGCATTCTGAATGGCTAACAGTATGTTAGGAAAGAGATTGAAAATAAGGCAGAAAAGTACCATAATGCCACTATATAGATCCATGGTGCTCCCACACCTTAAATTCTGTGTTCAGTTCTAGTTGCTGCATCTGAAAAAGGATGTAGTGGAACTGGAAAAGATTCAGAGAAGGTCAACAAAGATGGTCAAGGGTATGGAATGGCTTCCATATGAGCAGAGACTAAAAACATTAGTGCTTTTCAGCTTACAAAAGAGACAAAGGGGGGATGTGATAGAGGCCTATAAAATCATGAATGGTGTGGAGAAAGTGAACAGAGAAGTGTTCTTTACTCTTTCACACAATACAAAAAACAAAACAAACATGGGTCACCCAATGAAATTAATAGGCAACTGATTTAATGCAAACAAGAGGAAGTACTTTTTCCACACAGAGAACAGAACTGACTTTTTGGAACTCATTGCCAGAGGATGTTGTGGCCAAAAATATAACTGGATTTAAAAAAAAATGAGATAATTTCATGGAGGATAGGTGCATGAATGGCTATTAGCCAAGATGGTCAGGAATACAAATCCATGGTTATGGAAACCCTAAACCTATAAGTACTGGAAGCTGGGGGTGAATCACTCTGTAATTGACCAGTTCTGTACACTCCCCCTGAAGCTCTGGTAAGGAGCACTGTTGGAGACAGGATACTGGACAAGATGGACCTTGGTCTGATCCGGTCTGGCAGCTCCTATGTTCTTATGTACTATCAGACATTTTCCAAAATCCTGGCCTGTGTGTATAATTGAATCTCTTCACCAGGAACTGAAATGTAGCCTTCTCTTGAGTGGAACAAGTCAGCAGTTTAGCAGCTACATTGCACAACAGTTTAGGTATTGTTGTGGAATACTGTACTTTATGGAAATCACAAGGGATGGCTGAAATACCAGATTAACAATATTCTTCTTGGGCAAAGTGAGATCTTTAATTACCTTAGTGAATCAGGCGATAGACCTTGTTTTAATGTCTCTCATGAAAAACAGACCAGTGCTGTCTAGCACCCACCCAGGGGCATTGTTCCAATGATGACACAGTGGAATAGCATCAGCTCTCAATCAGACAATGCCTCTTCTTTCAGTATTCTTCAAGTACATAAAAGGTTGTTTCAAGTACATAAAAGATTATTACAAGGAGGAGGGAAAAGAATTGTTCTTCTTAACCTCTGAGGATAGGACAAGAAGCAATGGGCTTAAATTCCAGCAAGGGAGGTTTAGGGTGGACATTAGGAAAAACTTCCTAACTGTCAGGGTGGTTAAGCACTGGAATAAATTGCCTACAGAGGTAGTGGAATCTCCATCACTGGAGATTTTTAAGATCAGGTTAGACAAACACCTCTCAGGGAAGGTCTAGATAAAACTTAGTCCTGCCATGAGTGCGGGGGACTGGACTAGATGACCTCACGAGGTCCCTTCCAGCCCTATGATTCTATAATTCTGGGCCTACCTTGAATTTCACCCTTCTGAGGATTCACAACATGTGATTTAGCTTTGTTTGTCACTCATGGAATTCTGCACTTAAATCCCATCTCAACAAAACAATTAAGCATATTTAAGTCCTATTTAAACACGTTTAAAGATAAGCACACACTTTTCTCAATTGGGACCTTCAATCTAGGCCTAAAAGGAGACGAAGTGAAAAGTCAGCCAAAAAAACAATACAACAGAGGATACTTCATTGTAGAAGCAAACTGGAAGACAAAAATCAAAGATCAAAGAGGTGGGAAAACTCAATTTAAAAAATGCACGAACAGTATTATGAATCTAACAAAATAGCTCAGGGGTGAGCTCGAAGTTCCTCCTGGGTGAATAAAAAAGCACCAGCATCTAGCACAGCTATATTTAACTCTGCTTATCAAATTGTTATCACCTCCTTTTGTACATTGCAAATTATTGAGCCACATGTAATTGACTCTGCCCAAGAGTTTAAAAAAGATCTGTAAAGTGTACAGAAGCAGGAATTCCAAATAAGATTAGCAAATGATTACATATAATTACAAGTGTATATATGTTAATCAAATAAAATGCCTACATGTTCCATGGTAATTGTTTAGCTTTTGTAGATGACTGTGGATTTACTTTTGTAATCTTTGTTTAAGCTTTCCCCCTGACATGTATACAGTACTATAGAAGCTTAATCTCCATGGAGGAAAGTTAAAACCTGCAAATATTCCATTTAAACACAAAATCTTTCTACTGCATTAAGGAGACTTTCACTGGTGTCTCATGCAGCTGTTTCTTACAAACAAGGATGACCACCTACCTACTGCTGTAAGAAGCATACTTTTAGCATGTACAACTTACTGTTTTTCATATTAGCCTTCTTGTATCTGGAAGATTATAGTAAAATCAGCTGTTCCACTCTACTGCACGCTGGAGTTTGCCAATCCAGCGATCATTCTCCTTTGAGCTAATGGGGAGTTATGGGCAAAATTCCACAAGAAGAAGAAGAAAGGAAATTGGTATTTCAAGCCATGAGTCCTGGTATTGAAGAATTCACCTAAGAAAGAAAGGAAATTTTTATACTTATCCAATATCTGAGATTTTTTTTTAAAAATAATTAAATTTAGGGTTTTTTAAAAATAATTATAATGGGAATTGGGTGTTCAAATTCTGGTGGAAGTATTAAAAATCTGAGCCTTAAATTTATTTTGGTTCTGAGGTGAATTCTGTTCTAATTCACATAAGGCTGTAAAATAGCACTTTTCTCCTCAAGCAATCTCATTAAAGTGAAGGAAGAGCAGCATCGTCTGGCCCTCAGTAAGGAATTCTTTATAGAAATTTCAGAGGACATCACCATCTCTTCAAGGCTAAAACTCACTCCTATCTGGTATTAGTTCTGTAAGTGTTGAGCTAAGTCTTTTGATTTTGGACTAAACCCATTTGTTTTATTTTTAGCACCTCCTGTTAACTGACCTCCACTTGATGTGTCCTCCCTGACACCTAGATTGTGAACTCTCTGGACCAGGGACTGACTTTGAACTGTGCAGGAAATGGTTTTCCCATCCTAAAAATTAGTTGCGATTTTTAAACTTTTTCCTGTCCCAAATTTTGACAAGTTGAAATCTCAAATTATGCAAGCTGAAAAATCCCGTAAAAATATTTTTGTTTACGTCACTCAAACATTTCATTCTGATTTCAATTTTAACCTTTTAAAATTTATTTTGTACTATAATTAGCTTACATTTCTAAATGAAACATCAGAATTTTTCACATTTTTCATTTCTAAAGGGTCAAAATGGGTCAGTCTGACAATTTTTTGAAACTTTTTTCCAACATATTTTAAAATAAGAAATTTGTCAAAACCGACCCTTTCCTGCAAACAGTTTTGGTTTTGACAAACTGGCGTTTTTAGATTAAGAAAAAAACAATGTATCAAAAAATTCCTGAAACGCTCTACTGACTTCTTTGTTGCTTGTCTGTGACACCAACAGACCCCAGTTCTCAACAGGCAGGATTGAAGGTGGGACCTCTGAAGCTTAGTGTATGTGTCCCTACTGCATGAGCTAAGACTTAATCTCTAGCTGGATAGATGCCACTGGAGAAGGACAGATTACTACATGAAGCAAGTATAGGTTATATGTCTGTCTAGTACTTAGCACAATAGGGCCCTCACCGTCAATTAGGGTTCCTAAGGGATACCATAATAATCATAATATTGGTGCCATATGTCTGCTTGTTTCTGGAAAACTTTCAGGCATCTCACAACTTTCTCTTGCTTGGGTCATGGAAGTCATTAATATTCTAATGATATTTACAGGAGTGAGCTTGGAGGCAGTTGTACATTGCATTGTACTGTGGTAAGATAACTGGAGAAGGGGACCCAGGCTTCTGGCTTTGATCACTGGCTGCCGCTTTTCCTATTATTTATTTATTTATTTGTTGTTTTGTATTTCTATTGTTCAATACGGAAGAATCTCAAACAAGGATAACATCCCCATTGTACTTGATGCCATACAGACATACAACAAATATAGCCCCTCCCCAGTCTGGGAATTAGACATGTAACAGCTGAATAAACCACCCCAAAGCTGATGAGAGATGGTGCGAGTCCAACTCATAACAGATAGAGATGTGACTTCTTAAATGCATAATTACAGTGGTCTCAGTAGTCACAGCCTCTGCCTTTCTCTCGTTGCATGACTTTAGGGAGGTCACTTAGGGCTTGGCTACACTTGAGAGTTGCAGCGCTGGGAGTTACAGCACTGGTCGTGCAGCTGTGTAGGGACAGCGCTGGTGTGTGGCCACACTGACAGCTAACTGCGCTGCAGTGTGGCCACACTTGCAGCATTTGCAGCACTGTATTGAGAGGTGCAGTGTGGGCAGCTATCCCACAGAGCACCTCGTCCCATTTTGGCACCGTGGGTTGTGGGAAGGGGACGGAAGGGTGCGGGTCATTCCGCTTCCTGTCCCAACGCCCCGTGGTGCATCGCTTCACATCCCAGCAGTCACAGTTTTTCCGGCCACGTTTGGCGCCATTGTGAGTCTCTTGCTGTGTTTTACTCTCTCTCTGTGAATCGCAATTTCTGTGGGAAATGGAGCCCGAGCTGCTGAGGACTGTGCTGAGTGTCGCCAGCACAACATGTTTGGCAGTTGAGCTCTTCCTTCAGCTCCAAAGTGACAGTGAAGAGTCCGACGATGATATCGAGTCGCCTGCCGCGTGTGACACTACATTGCTTGTGGCATTCACAGAAATGCTCAGCACCGTGGAATGCCGCTTTTGGGCTCGGGAAACAAGCACTGAGTGGTGGGATCACATCATCATGGAAGTCTGAGATGATGAGCAGTGGCTGCAGAACTTTCGCATGAGAAAAGCCACTTTCATGGGACTCTGTGCTGAGCTCGCCCCCACCCTGCGGCGCAAGGACACAAGATTGAGAGCTGCCCTGACAGTGGAAAAGCGGGTGGCTATTGCAATCTGGAAGCTGGCAACTCCAGACAGCTACTGATCGGTCGGGAACCAGTTTGGAGTGGGAAAGTCGACCGTTGGAATCGTGTTGATGCAAGTTTGCAGGGCCATTAATCGCATCCTGCTAAGAAGAACCATAACTCTGGGGAACGTGCAGGACATTGTGGATGGCTTTGCACAAATGGGTTTCCCTAACTGTGGAGGGGCGATAGATGGGACACATATTCCTATTCTGGCACCCCCCCACCTAGCATCCGAGTATGTTAATTGGAAGGGGTATTTCTCTATGGTTCTCCAGGCGCTTGTGGATCACCGTGGGTGTTTCATTGACATTTACACAGGCTGGCCTGGAAAGGTGCATGATGCACGCATCTTTCAGAACAATGGCCTGTTCAGGAAGATGCAGGCAGGGACTTTTTTCCCACACAGGAAGATCACAGTAGGGGACGTCGAAATGCCCATTGTGATCCTTGGAGACCCCGCTTACCCGTTACTGCCTTGGCTCATGAAACCCTATACAGGGAAGCTTGACAGGAGCAAGGACCGGTTCAACTACAGGCTGAGCCGGTGCCGAATGACTGTGGAGTGTGCTTTTGGCCGTTTAAAAGCTCGCTGGAGATCTCTGTATGGGAAGCTAGACTTGGGGAAAAGCAGCATCCCCACGGTTATATCCGCATGCTGTACCCTCCATAATATTTGTGAAGGGAAGGGTGAAACATTCAGTCAGGCATGGACCACCGAGGTTCAAGTCCTGGAGGCTGAATTTGCACAGCCAGAGAGCAGGGCTACTAGAGAGGCCCAGCACAGGGCTACAAGGATTAGGGATGCCTTGAGGGAAGAATTTGAGGCTGAAAGCCAACAGTAATGTTTGCTGCCTTGCATGGGAGTGAAGTGCAGTGGTTACACTGTTAGGATTCTATTATCCCTAAAATGATTTGCAGTGCCTGTTTCTTTACTGGGCTAAGGTATCTTTCACTATCTGCAATAATAAAGACTGTTTTCAAAGCCAAGAATTCTTTTATTGAAAATAAAAAGACTTCCTTGACAGACACACAACATTTCAGGAACCTAAAAGGGCAGGGGGGTGGGCTGGTGAACTGTACAGTCACAAGTTTGCATATGTCCTGTCTGGAGTGCTGTGCAATGACTGCTGCACGTCAGAGTGCATATACTGCATGGAGATGGGGGTTGAGTGCAGAGGGTAAGGGTTGTAGTTCTCAGGGCTGGTTGGTGAACGTACAGGTGTTGGAGGCAGCTGGTGGTGGTAAGAACCTGGATGCTGGGGAAGGGGGTTTTGAGCTGACATTGGGGCACAAGGGAAAAAGCTTTGGGATGGGGGGGCAGCATGGTAGTGCTCTGCCTGCATGGCTACGAGTGACTGGATAGAGTCCACTTGGCGCGCCAGGATGCTTAGCAGCTGCTCTGTGCTTTTCCTCCTGGCCACTGCGTTTCTCTGGCGGATCCTGCTTTCCCTTTCTCTCCAGTCCTGCAGGTTTTTACTCTCTCTAGCAGAGTGATCAATAACTGTTTTCAGCATGTCTTCCTTGGTTTTTCGCGGCTTCTTCCTGAGATTTTGTAGTCTCTGTGCAGTGGTGGAGACGGGCAGTCCAGCAGTCAAGGTCGCTTTTGGAAAGGCAAAAATGGCAACAGTTAACAGGGGTAGCATTGTTCATTATTTCATCCAGACAGTAATTCCCACACACTGAAGGAGTTTACAGTCTTCACTTTAGCATACTTTTCCCATACCCAAACAGAGCACACATAACCCAACAGGAGCCATGAAATGGTGAGTAAGGGAGACTGATTGCTTCAGGGCTGTGCAGGGGTTTCTGTGCATTGGGGACAGCAAACAGCTACAGGGGGGATCTGCACTGAACAGTCTCCCAACATTTTCCACAGGAATAAATGCAGCTTGCCTGTGTGCAGCAATGGTCCCCCCACCCCTCGCGGCACAGTGGCGCAGACGCGTTAGCCTGACTGGGACAAGGACCACAGTGGCTCTCCCTATAAACCTGCGCAGGCACATTGCCCACGCTCTGGCTGAAACTTTTGAGGAGATTACTGCAGCCGATTACCGCGACGTGATAGACCACATCAATGGGCTATTCCACATCTAGGCATGCATGCATGCAGCCCTAACCCCCCCTCCTCTCCTGAAACATTTCCACCCTGAAAATAAAAGCCGCTTACCGGTAACCCGCTCCTCTGCTTGTCCTTCAGCAAGTGCTGGCTGCTGCGATTGGCTACCTTCCTCCTGGCTTGAGAAGAGCTCCTGGCTGTATGCCTCCTGGGACTCTGGGGTGTCTTCCCCCATCCCAGTAGCTTCACTCTCGGTTTCCTCCACCCCCCACTCCTCCTCCTCCTCCTCCTCCTCCTGTCTCCCACCCTGCTCAGAAGTGTCCATCGTGGTCGTCGGATTGGCAGTGGGGTCACCCCCAAGTATCACGTCCATCTCCCTGTAAAAACGGCAGGTCGTGGGGGCAGCGCCGGAGCGGCGGTTTCCCTCGCGGGCTTTGTAATAGGCACTCCACAGCTCCTTTACTTTAACCCTGCACTGCAGTGCGTCCCGGTCATGGCCCCTATCCAGCATGGACTTTGATACCTGCCCAAAGGTATCATAATTCCTATGGCTGGAGCGCAGCTGGGACTGCACAGCTTCCTCCCCCCAAACACTAATGAGGTCCAGCAACTCGCCATTGCTCCATGCTGGGGCTCGTTTGCCGCGTGGAGGCATGGTCACCTGGAAAGATTAACTGATTGCACTCCACACCTAGCTGAGCAAACAGGAAGGGGATTTTTAAAATTCCCGGGGCATTTAAAGGGCAGGTCACCTGAGGCCAGAGCAGTAGAGTGCAAACTGATGAGCAGAGTGGCTGAACAGGAATTCTGGGATATCTCCTAATACTCTGGAGGCCAATAACAGCGCTGGTGTGTGTCCACACCTGACGAGCAGCGCTGGATCACCAGCGCTGCACTCGCTACACCCCAAGCAGACCAGGTGTTCAGCCAGCGCTGCAGCCAGGGAGTTGCAGCGCTGGATGTGCCTTGCAGGTGTGGACAGTTACTAAGTTGCAGCGCTGGAAAGCCTCCACCAGCGCTGCAACTCTCAAGTGTAGCCAAGCCCTTAACCTTTGGTGCCCCAGTGTATCCATCTCTAAAATGAGCAGGAAGCAGTTACTCTACCTCAAGAGGGTACTGTGGGGATTTATCAGACATTTCAGGTGAATTAAGGTCCTTAGGTGAAGGGTGTTATAAAGATATGATAATGAATAGCAAATAATCTTGCGTTAAAATGGTGGGGAGGCAGGAATCAGGTATAATGGCAGAAAACTGTCTCTGAAGAGAGTTTGCCAGCCTGAATGAAGGCACTAAAATGATAGAAACTCAACCCTTAATTGATCATTTGTCATTATTGTTGACACATTTGGGACAGCTAGTGTGTTTAATTGTAAGATTTATGTAATCTAAAATGGAGACGAAGAAGAAGAAATAACCAAAGCTAAGAAATAAACAAACAATATTGATATTATTATCGCTGATTTTCTGTGTAGTCTCTGATTAAAAGACCAGTCGTAATAAATCATGAACAAGCTGGACACTTCAGAAGGGTAAAGCAAGAAGGGAAAAAAATGAATTGCAAATAATCCTTCCCTAGATATTGTCAAAAATCTTATACATGTTTCATAAGATAACATATATATTAAAAAACCCTACAAATGACCTGTTGCTCATACTTTTGATTATTCTGTAAGACTGATTGGGTCCAGCATGCCATTTCATCTGGATTTTAAAACAGTTATTTTTTGTTAGGACACCAGAACTTATCTCATCAAAACTTAGTTTCTCATATCTTATCCTTCGCTCCTTGTAAGGATAGCACAAACCAGATATACAATTTGAAGGCAAGGTTATCTGACTCCCAATGCAAGGACATCTGTATCACATGGCAACAGGGAAAAAAACCACAAAGACAACATACCTAATAGAGTCAACAGATTTTCATGGAACCCACCAGCATTGCCGCATACAATTATTGGTATATCAACCTTTAACCTGTGATAAAACCCCCTGCTTAACAATGAATTGAAACTCAGTTATCAGTGCTTACTTTTGGATGCGACTCGTGGTATTCCAGTATGTGTATAGTTAGATAGATAGATAGATTAGATTAGATTCTTAAGTTAAATGGCACGGATTTCTCTCAGACAGAGTTTAAAAATCAAAAAGAAATCAACAACTAAAAACCCATGAAGAGATCTAGGACCATTTTCCCATTTACTTACTTTACAGCTCAGTACACAACTACTAGACCAACAAGCCACAGGCAAGATATGAAAACCTTTGGGAGCTATTGAACCTGCAGAATGCTCTCAGTGAGTCAGTCTTTACCATAGGAGAGTCTGCTGTTGTGAGCTATTGGGAAAGTTTGTAATGTTCAAAAGCCCTCTACCTTGTGTTTCCTCTTTGGTTAGTGTGTTTAATCCAACTCTAATGCACCTGGGCTGTAACAGCAAATACAGTAGCTGGAGATTTGTAATAGGAGACTTGGCTGGATTCAAAATCTGTTCACTGTTTTTTCCTAGGCTGGAGTTCTTTGTTCATTGAGGACTCTATTTTTTTTTAACATGGATGAAAACATACCTTTAAGAAGTGAAATGAACAGATTATGCGCAGCTAACATTCATTGTGGACATCTGCTATACTCCAACAAAATATACAGCAAACTTGCTACCAGTGAACACAAAGAACATGATTGTGCAGGGTATATTGTATGCGGCTACTGCGTGCTAATGCATATATCCCATGCTGCATGAGACAACTTGGAGTGACTGTGAGATGTTGCGGACTTACACCACCGGTAGTGGATAGTGCTCAGTTGCATTTGTATCCTTCTCCACTAATGCAACCGCTGCCATCACCAACATCCTAATGCCTGGAATAAATATGTGGATATGTATATGTAGCTGGATCAAGCTCAACCCAAGAAAGACAAGAATGACATGGGTAAAAAAGGGGAAGGACAATGCCCATACTCCAATCTCACCACTGTTATGAGTAGCTGGCCTCAGATTGTTAATGGAGTGTGAAGTTTTGGGGTAATACTGAGTGTCTCACTTTTTCTGGACATGCAGATTGCTGCAGTTAATTGGAATTCCTCTTTGCATCTTCAGCTGGCCCCTTCCTCTCACACAGGGACCCAACCATGAGAGTCCTCCAAGTTAGACTACTACAGCTCCAACTACTTGGCCCTAAGTGCAATTGACACAACGAAGCTGAGTTTGATTCAACATCAAACAAAGGCTCCCACACCTGTGCTTGGTAAATGGAGCCAGTTCACTGTTCACTTCAGAATAGAATTCAAAGTTTCGCTCCTAATCTACAGAGCTCTGAATTAATTCCTACTGAATTAGGCCAGTTCAAACCACCCTCTGTGACTGCTGTGCTCCACAGCTGGAGAAGCAAAATGCAGCCCAGACAACCTCGCTGCCATTCTGGGGATCTCAAAGTGCTTTTCCTGTACTAATAGCTACAACTGTGTGGGAACTGGAATTTCTGTTTTGTGGGAAACATCATGATTACTAAATTTGATTTCATTGCAAATTGCAACAAAGAACTTAGAAACTTCCTGCGAAACATAATTTAAAAAAACAATTAGTTTGGGGTCAGGCCAAATTTTCCAGTTCAATAAAATGTAAATGTTTCATTCCAATTTTGATTTTTAATTTTATAATTTATAATAATATGAAATAAAATACATTTCTAAACAAAAAGACATTTTCAAATTAAAAAATTAGATAAGACCTTATCAAAATGATTTGTTTCATTATTTTTAAGTAATTTTTTTCAGAAATTGGCATGTTCCCACAGAAAGTTTGGGTTTCAACAAAGCAGCATCTTCTGGTGGGGAAAAAAAAAGATCTGTTGGAAAAATGAGTTTTACTAATGGTATTAAGACTATGATTCTCTTTCTGTACCATATGGGTTTGCTGCCCATTTTCCTTCACTGCCTTTGCCATTCCAACAACCCTTCTCCTGTGTGAAGCCCCCTGTGTGGCCTGCACATCTCTTCTTTGGAACCTCTCCAGTTCCTCTGAACTTAAGGCCTTTGATGTCTGCAGAATGAGGCACAGGACAGCACTGTGCCCTTACAGCTATTGTTCAGGATTGACAAGCTACAGACTCAGCACTATAGTAGTTCCTGTTCAGAGCTTTGATCCAGAACTTCCACTGGTATAAACCATCACAACTCCAGTGAAGTTCCAAGCGAGGATCTGAACTTCCATCTTTTACTGTTAGAAACTTAATTCTAGAGGAAGAATTGTTCAGTGGTTAGGACTGGGTCTTATGAGACCTTGGTATAATTCCTGATTCTGTCACAGATTTCCTATGTGACTTTTTGAATAAGTGACTTAATTTCCCTGAGATTCAGTTCCCCATGTGTAAAATGGGGATGATATTTCCTCTTTATGTCTTATCTACTTAGATTGTAAGCTTTTCGGGGTAGAGATGGTCTCTTTTTAGGAGTATACTGTGCTCAATATACTGGGGACTCTATTTCAGCAGAGATCTCTGACTGCTACTTTACTACAAAAAATAAGAATAACAACAATTAATAATAAACAACAGTTTTCTTTCAATAGAAGCTTAAATTTGCAGAAACTGACTGGGCCGCCAGAGAAGTGCTGTTACAATGCACCAGCTCAGTCGCCTCCTTGGGTCAGGTCTAAGTAATAGACTTAATGAGCCTCATAACCTTACAAAACAGAAGAGATTAACTATACTTTTCCTATTACAATTTGCTAATCACTTGTTCTCATCTTCATCCCATATTATTAAAAATACCCAAAGAGATAGAACATCTACTTTTGATTTAACAGGTATTTCACTTCTGAACACCTGATAGTAATTATAAGCCATCTTCCCTATTTATACAAGGACATTTTGGCAATTAAGTGTATTCATAAAATAATTATGCTATTTTATTTCTAAAAATAAATAAGTTAAAGTGGAGTAAAGTGCTCTGTAAAGGTCAAAGCCCTTACTCGGAAAGTTCCTTTGCTCATATAATTGACCAAGAGGTTTAAGTTAATAAACTCTACAGGATGATAGTCCCTATTTGCCTCTTTAAGTAAAGTTTGTTGTTAGTTGCTAAATTATACTTTAAAAGTCCAGACTGGGAAGGTGAGGAAGTTCAAGGCCTTTAGTCTCCTTAGTCTATCAAAGTGGAGTATCCCAGGGCTCCTACATTCACACTTGAGTAGGTGGAGAGGACTTGTAGCAGGGAGTGGGGTGAGAACGGAACAGGGAAATTTGAACAAGGGCAGGGAGCAGATATTACTTCTGTACACAGCATTGGAAAGACCACTATTGTGCCCAGTTCTGGGGTCCACACTTTAGAAGGGACACCGAGTAACTGGAAAGGATTCAGACAAAAACCACAAGAATGATGTGCGATCTGGAAAATATACCATGCAGTCAGAGACTAAGGGAGCTCAATCTATTTAGTGTATCAAAGAGAAAGTTGAGAGGTGATTTAATCACAAATTATAAGTACATACATATGGGATCAGGAGCAATGGAATGAGCATAGCCTAAAACTTTCCAATAGGTGTAGCAAGATGAAGTGCATGCTACATAGGGACCCCTGAAAACATTACTACCTTTGCCATTGTCATGTCTGTTGGGAACATTTACTGTTCTCCGCCTGCAGCATAAAAACAAATATATTATTACTCTCATTTCAGCCCTTTAGGGTTCTTTTGCAGGAAAGGCACTACCTTGGAAATAAAACTCAGTTAGAAATTATCACAGTCAGGGTTACTTTCTCTATTTCGCAGGGATATGAATCAAGCAGGGCTTTGCAAATTTGCTCATTTTTTATTCTTCAAGTATTTGAGTGCAAAAAGCGATTATTTTCACAAGGATTTAAGGATTTTGTTCCGGCACAAAAAATTACACTCCAAGTAGTTATTGGTTTTGGCTTTGCAACAAAAAAAGCAAAATTCCATTCTTGAGTAAAATTGGCCACTTTCACAGGCAAAACAGCTTTCAGTTTTGGCTATAAAATTGAGGCTCCTCTTTAGCAAACTAATGAAAATGTGAATTTTCACTAGATTTGAGAGGGGTTTTGGTTTGTTTTAGTTGCGTAGCTCCAATAAAAGTCCCAAGTTTGAGTTTCCAATAATCTATCAATTATACTAGTGGTAAGAACTATCTGTTAAGTTATTTTTGCTCAGAAAATGTTATCCCTGTGAACGCCATCTCTTACTGAACGTGCTCTGTGCAAATAATTCTAGGCAATAAAAGTATGCATGAAATATAAATGGTGTTGTTTAGAACACTTTGCAGTTTATTATCACTGCTGTGCAAAGCCAATGAAGCTACATGGACATATATAATATTGCCCATATGGATTTATTCTGTATGTGGTCCACCTTTGTCAAAACAGCGTTATCATCTACCCATAGTGCTGTTAGTTGTACAACAAGATCAAATCAACCTTTGACAAAGGTGGACCACATCCAGAAGAACTGACTATCAAGCTGCTATTGGGAGTCAAAATAATTATTAAACTAGAACAGGTAATCGATGTGCATAAGGCTAGATCTGAAGTGTAGGACATTTCTGGGAGCACAGAGGACAAGTCTTAAAACAGCCCTGGGTAGACTGATGGATATTCTTCTGAGCTTCGAAAGAATGTGGCATTTGAAAGACATGTCCTGGACGGTGTGCCAACAGCAAACTGCTGCTGCTTGATATGTTTGTCACTTGACTTTGTCTTTTAGCAAAATCTGTGTGAATGTGGAGCACCCACAGACAAAATCTGAACAGACAACTTTACTGATGGTTGTATTGCAACCAGGCTGCATTGGCAGGTGCTGCAGGGACTTGATATAACTTAACAGAAAAACAAACTGTCACAATTTGATGCTATTCTTAGTTGTACTCAGTATGTTGGGTACAGTACGTGCACATAAAAAGAGACCAGTCCTGTCCCAAAAACTTACAATCTAAGTTAGACATTCTGATGGGTATCTCTTTAACCCAATGGTTCTCAAAACTATGGTCCACTGGCCACTTATGTCCTGTAGAGCTTTTCCTGATGGTGGGTGCAGAGTGAAACATTTTCGATGAACCCAGTTGTGGGGTTTTAGGAGATGATGGTCCACGAGAGACTCTTGTCTATCTCTCTCTTTTACACAGAAATCTGCAGATCTGCTGCATGTGAGGATGCCATTTTCACAGTCACCTTTGATAGTACAGCACCTAACTCAATGGGGTCCTGGTTTATGATTAGAAATAATAGTAGTAGACCTGAATATAGAGGTTGTACAATGGGATTCCCAGCACTTTCAAACTCACCAAACTGCCAGGCTTAACTGCTGTGATGAAGCATAGGATGACAAACAGCCACAATAAATGTTTTTTCCTGTTCATGGCGCTATTATGTAGGGGCTGAAATTTTTCTGGGCATACATTTTTCTGCAAAAGGGATAATCCCACTCATTGGTGCTCCAGTTGGCACTGTGATGCTATAGCGATTAATGTCCTGTGGCTCTTTCCTGCACCCACTGAAGTCAATGGAAGTGTGCCATTGACTCTAATGAATTCAAGGTCACCCCTCATACTTATAGTATGAATTAGTGGGAGAGGGCACAGGTGGCCATCCATGGTGGTCATTAAATGGGAGCTGCATCAGAAGAGAAACACCCTTGCTCTATATTGTGCTGCCTTGGTGTAACTGAATGGTTGTCTACAGGTGGTAAAACAGGCTGCCCAGTCAAGGGCTGGGTAACTTTACAGGATAATTACAAATGTTGCCTAAATTTCTGGAGTTACCATAAGACACGTGAAGACTTGTGAAGACTGGTCCTAAATACGCTTATGTACATGCCTATCTTCATCCCCAGGACTAATTCCATTGACTCTAGGGGGGCTACTCACTTAAAGAGAGTTACACGTATGGATAAGTGTTGGCAGGATCAACACCTCAATCACTGACTAGTAAAAATCAGGCAGCCTGGTCTTCATTCTGAGGCAAAGGTGATCCCTTTCTATGATTTTAAAAATAACTCTTCAGCAAGCATTCCATGACACTGGCCATTGTGTTACAAGTGACTATTACTATAGGAAATAACAGGCTTTAAAAAGAATTTAGCAACATGACAGTATAAAAAAGCTTTTAGCATGAAGAGCGACCTTATTTCTCAACGGCATCTCAAGTTAATTCTCAGAATAAAACGTGATAACCATATAACAAGCTACTAACATGGTGCTGAGCAGTCTGGCTCCCGTACAGCAAAACAATGAAGTGCTTTCCTGTAAGCATGTGAGTAAGTCCCACTGACTTCAAACTTTCTCACTGACTTCAGTAAGACTGCTCATATGCTTAACATTAAGCAAGTGCTTTGCTGGATGGAGGCCTAAATGAGGGAAAAATTGAAAGCTGAAAACGAGGCCTTTAAAAACAAAAAGATGCAAAGTGCATTTAACTTTCTATTGTGCCCCTGAGATATGCTGAATTCCCAACTTTTTGATTCTTTTTTTTGTCTCTAAGAATGCGTTCGTTATCTTCAGCCACCCTGCTTTTAGAAATGAAAATCCTCCTAATTAATTAGCACTTCAAACAGAGCTATTTAAATGCAATTACACGTTACAAGCATTGGGGTTTTTAATATGTCTGATTAAAGTTAACACTGAAGTTGGGAGTATAGGATTTTTATTTGTAAAGCTGGTTTATTTTTTAGTAGGTTTGCAAATTGTCGATAAATTTTCAGAATGTAATCCTCAGTATGGCTTTAAAAAACCTTAACAGTTTTGCCTGTGATCCAGCCAGGATCTACTTCTCATAGATTCATGGATTCCAAGGCCAGAAGGGGGACCACTGTGATCATTTAGTCTGCCCTTCTGTATAACACAGGCCAGTGAACACCCATGAAAAAATTCCTAAAGCGTGTCTTTTAGGAAAAGATTTAAAAATTGTCAGTGATGGAGACTCCACCAGGACCCTTGGTAAATTGTTTCAATGGTTAGTTACTCTGACTGCTAAGAATTCATGCCTTATTTGTCTAGCTTCAACTTCCAGCCACAGGATTGTGTTAGACCTTTCCCCGCTAGTCTGAAGAACTCATTATTAAATATTTGTTCTCCATGTAGGTACTTACACATTGTAATCAAGTAACCCATAACTTTCTCTTTGTTAAGTTAAATACATTGAGCTCCATCAATCTATCGCTATAACTATAATTGTAATAGGAGAGACAAGTTATATCCCCATCCCACAAACACTATATACACGTTTACCTTTATTACCATGATTAGTCCCAGTAAAATTAATGGAACTCTTCATGATAATATATTTAAGCATATGTGTGTTTGCAGGCTCAGAACCCACTGAAGCTAATGGAAATCTTGCCATTGATTTCAATGGGAAGTGGATCAGGCCCGTAAAAAGAGCTGAGGATCTGACCCATTCTATATAATTTTGTTTATATTTTTCAACTGAAAAATTCCTTGTCAGTGTAAATTCACTGTAACCAAAATTGCAACTGGTACATTGTCATGCACTCATATTTTGTGCATTAATTGATCTGTGTAGACCCTGCTGGTGCGCTCTAAAGGTTTTCTAGTGTGCTTTAATATAGTAAGTTTTAGACATAACTCCCCTATAAAGCTCATTACAACCCCCAAGTCCCACTGATATTTAATAAGTTATGTGCCTAATTCACTTAGGCACCTTTTGTACATCCCAGTAGGTACTTATCTGTAACATTAGGCACCTAACTACCTTTGTAAATCTGGTCAGAGTTCTTAACACTGCACCCATCACTGCATACCTGAGAACCTTACAAACTATGTATCGCCTGCCAGTCAAAGCATTATGTGGTAGACTTTTTTTTTCCCATGGGCAATCACCCACATGCACAAGCCAATATTGCAGATGCAACTGATGGCCACGTTATTAGAAAATGTAGGTCACCGTGTCTGCATGTACTTTTAAACTGATTATATTGTGAATTCTCAATATTCCTCACATTTGCCCAGAGACAAGTTTAGTCCGAAGCAGCATTGATCTCCAAGAACTGGTGTGATAACACATCAAACATTCCTCTTCGCCTCCCCCCTCCCGCCCCCAACACACTGTAACTATTAGATGTTTGAAACCTAAGTCAACTCCGTCTTATTTGGGTTTCCTATGTGTGCGGCTTCCTGTCATCCAAAGTGGCTCTGCAGTTAGAAGTTGATTTGGCTTTCCTCATTCGTGCATCTAAGCTCCTGTTTTTCCTGTCAGCTGTAATCACTGTCACCCCAATATCTCCTTTGTCTTTATGAATGGCAAAATAAATCTCTAAATGCGGTATTTTTCATCAGCATTTTGTAAGATACTACAATACTTTCAGCGAGACCATTAAGGGCCATTGGAACATTTCATGCCCCATCTGTGATAAATTACAAGGGTGCACACAGCAGTTACAAGGCTACGCTATCATTTGAACGAACGTATGTGTTAAAATGCTATTTTCACCCCATACTAATAGGTCTGTTGCTTACTGGTCACATCTCCTGCTTCAATTTATTATTTTGGCAGCACAAAACAGGTGATTTTTTTTCTTTTCTGCAGGCCGCAGGATAACTGTGCTGCAACAATTCCCTAATATTGATCTGGAGAGAGTGGCTGTTAGCGTTTGTTTTCTGCCACTTTGTTGTCTCAACACCTGCAAAATTGCTTCTAATAATAACGTGCTTTGACACCTTAAAAGCACAAGACTAGAGTTTGGTGTTTTTTTGTTTTGATTCGGGTTTTGGTCATTTATTATGCAAAGAGATTTTCCCTGTGAATTTACTGAGGCAAAAATGTTCATGGGTTTTTATTACTATTTTGTAATACATTTATTACCATATATTTATATATAGTAATATACTGTAAACTATATGTATTACTATATATAGTATACATGTATGTATATAGTATGTATTTGTATACTATACATACATAGTATATATATTCTATATCATTTACTATATATATATACTTTATCATATATTGTAATATATGGTATTTAATACTATACTATATTTCAAGGTACATCTACACTGCAAAACAAACAAAGAAAACACATGTAGCAACTCTCAGAGTCTGTGTTAACTGACTCAGGCTCTCAGGGTTCATGCTATGGGGCTAAAATAGCAGTGTAGACATTCCTCCTCAGGCTGGAGCTTGGGCTCTGATATCCTCCCATCTCACCAGATTTTGGAGCCCAAGCACGAATGTCTATTATTGATAGCCCTGTAGCGCAAGCCTCAAGAGCCCAAATCAGTTGACCCAGGCTCTAAGTCACTGACACGAGTGTTTTGGGTTTTTTTTATTAATGGAAATGTGCCTTCAGTAGCACCCAGACACTTTGACTAAGAGCAGGGCCTAACTGTGCAAGGTGCTGTACAAACACATAGTAAGAGACAGCCCCCGCCTGTAAGAGATTTTATCCGTTGCATTAAACGGCGGTTGTAGATGTAAGAAATTCAATATTCCAGAAATGACTCTTTCCATACTATATCAGCCCTGTACAAACTGGCTCTGTGATTTTGGTCCTTTTTCCTCATTGTTTAATACTATTCTTGACTTGTTTTATGAGGACTAGGAATATAAATCCTGAAATAGTCTATTAATTACAAAATTTTAAAGAAGTCATTAGGAACATTATCTATCTATCTATCTATCTACACACACATATATATGTGTATATATATATGTTCCTATATATGGGCACAAACACAAATCTTCCCTTCCCAAGAAGCATGGCAGGGCATAGAGCTGACTCTGTACATTTCAAATTCCAAGGGCTACGTAATATCTTAAATTGGCAATTATGCTGCTCACCTGCTTCACTTGTTCTTCTTGCATAAGGCACTACAGGTAGCGTGAGAAGTAGCAATGTACATAACCCACACGCCGGAACATTCAGAGAAACTGAAATGCCAAGAACTTTGAGCTCCATTGTGGCTTACGGTCCTGATATTGTCAGCTCTTTGAGGCGGCAAACATCTGCTGGTTCTGTGTTTGTACAGCACCTAGCACAGTGGGGTCCCAGCACATCTCTGTGTGTCCTAGGTGCCTCTGCAGTACCAATAATTAGTGATAACAATGTTCTGAAGCCAAATTAAGTCCAGGGAAAGGTTCCTATTGACTTTAATGGACTTTGGATCAGGCCCTATATGTCTGTGTCTACATTCGGAGAGTGTGGCACAGCCTCATTGCTGCACCAATGGAAACTCTGAGAGCATTATGTCTCACGGATCTTTGCAGAACACTCTTAGTGAGGGTACAGAGTATCATCCCCCCATTGGCCAAGCTTGCCTGCTGCAGAGCAGGGGAAAAGGGAGCATCATGCCTTGCTTCCCTCCATTCCCTGCCCTAGTAATGTAGGCCACACTTGGTCCTTGTGCTCAGGAGCGTTCCCAGCCCCCTGGAGATTGGAGGACTGGGGAGGGAAGGATCTTTGTGTCTTACCTTCTGCTCTTCCTGCAATGCAATAGCTGGTAACAGTCTGGCCCTCTCTATAACACGGACTATGGAACAAACTGCACTGTAGTCTATTTAAATACAGTGGCAATGAGTGTGTGTGTACAGGGGGCAGAGGGAGGCAAATTGAGGTGTAGGCTAGGAGCCTGAGCTCCAGATTGGAAATACGGAGTCTTTGATCTTTGCCTTTTAATCATGGGAAAATGTGTCTGTGGACACGGATGCAAATCCTGCCTCCAGTTTCCATTCAGTGTTATCCATGCCCCTTCCTGTTTTAATTTTCCATGAGCATCCTGACAACTGGCTGCTGTTCATTTGAAATGTTGGTGAGGGGGCAGTGGTTCATCAAACACCACTATCCACATCGGATATTTCTTATTCGCGATTTGTCTTTCTTAATTCTTCTGCTTAAAACAGTTCAGTCATCCAGACCAGAAGCAAGATCATGTGACTCAGGTGACCAATCAACAGAGCTCAGTTTGAAGAGATTCAGGGAAGAGATTCAGTGGACAACTAACAGTAGCAAAAGATTATTCTGCAGATAGCTCACACATCTTTGGGCCTCATCTGGAGCCCCATCATATCAAGAGAACACCTCCTACTGATTTCAGTAGCCTTTGAATCAGCATCCTTTTTGAGCATTATTGCAGACATCAGCCAACCTCATTTTGCCCATTTTGCAAGTTTTCTTTGGAATAACAAGTTTTCTTTTTTTGCCATATTTGCTTCCTTTTTGCCTTCTCTTTTCCTATCTCCTCCTTTCACAGCCTCCTTCTCTACAGCTACCCCAGCTAGAACATTTGTTGATGTTTGTTTGGGCTTCTTAGCAGCATTTTTTCCCTCCTATTTTTTTAAGCCATTGAATGAATTTCCCAAATGTTAGCATTGAGGTTTCCTTGGCATTCCTGCATTCTTCTTACTTCTTGACTTCTTGTTACATTTCCATGTTCCACTACATTTAAAGCTTGTCAACAGTTCTCCATATGTTGAAATTTCAATGAAAAACTGTGTCCAAATTTTGAATTTTGACAAAAAGAAGCTGGCAAAACTTTAAAAAAAAATCGCTCCACCCTTGTTTTACCATAAGGTCTAGTTTAGTTTTAGAAAGTAAATGTAGTTATGTCTTCTGTTCTAGTCCTCTTTTAAGGAGAATGTGGGTCTCTTTTTGTTTGTTTGCTGCATTTTCTTCCTTTTTCTTGAATTCTTTCAAAATGATGTTTTTCCCTATTCTTACTTTAAACTGTGGAAGTTTCTAACTTTCTTCCTTTAGCTGCGGTTTGCTTCTGTTATTCATGTATTGCTTGTTAGTTAGCTTTGAGCTTGGTAAGATTCTGTGCAGTCTTTATCCATTGCCATCCTTGCATAGCAGACGTGGCTACATATACAGCCATTCTCCCTCTGAGAGACACGTAGGGGAATAATTGCATTAATGTGCCATTATTTTTTTATTGTGTTTTAATTCAGTTATTTCCCCATTTGAATCCCTGGTCTTTTTCATTTTTCTTCATGGACTGATGTTTTCAGCTGCTACTGTTTCCTTTTCCAAATGGTCCTAGAGGAAGTTTGGCCTTGTTGCTAAGGCACTGGGTTGAGACTCAGGAGATCTGAAGTCACCTCCTGGCTCTGCTACAGACTTTGTATATGACCTTGGGCAAGTCACTTAAGGTATATCTATATTGCAGCCAGAGGACTGAATAGTCATTCATGCAGATGTATTTGTGCTAGCTGCAGCATGGGCTGCACATGGCCACCTGAAACCCCTGGGTTCACACTTGCTGGTGCTGAAGGACTCACTGCTGCATTCTCACCATTATTTTTAGTGAGCTAATGCTGGTATGTCAACATGAGCAGCCTTCACCCCTAGCCCACTGCTGTAATGTAAACATACCCTTAGCTCTCTGACCCATTTGTACAGTGGGGGCAAAAATGCTTCTTTTCACCCAACTTTTGTTATTTTTATCCTATTTAGACTTTTAAGTTCAGTTGCTTCCAGCCTAATTCCCTGCATTCCCTGTTTTCATGGTGTCCCCACAATAACAGTCCCTCAAGGGAATACAGACCCTCTGACTGCAGTTCCACTGATAATGATACAGGTACTTTAAGCAGAAGACTTGAAAGTGGCAGCAATAAACAGGATTATGGCTAAAATCCCAGCTCCACTAAAGTCAATGGGGGTTTTGCCATTGGGTTCAGTGGGGATAGAATTTCACCCCATAACAGTAAATGTAATTTACTTCCTGTGATGTTTTGGGAACCACCCAGCCCAGTAAAGAGTTCTGTCCTACCTGCCCTATAACTTTGGGGGCCATTGTACTGTGGAGCTATGGGTCATACCCCCTACACCAGTAGCCAGCCCTGGCTTTCACCAGCCCACATAGTTTTCTATATAAACAAATTCATAACCACAGTCTGTTCCTTTCTCATAAGCATTACTGAGTATGGAACATTACTAACTTTTGTAAAAGACCTCACTTGGTATATTTTTATTATGCAAAACCATTGTATGTAATTGGTTGATTTAACTGCTTCGTTTTGGGCTTTAAACCTTCTGTTCTCCCTTCAGGGTATCTAAACTCTGATCTTCACACTTCCACATTAAGGGATCCTCTTTCCATTGTCAGAATGATATAAAGTGGCCCGCGTGTAAATGAGAACTGGGGACCAACATCTCCAGTCATTCATTTCCTGCCTAAATAATGTCAGGTATTCTTTCCGGCAAGGTGCTACATCACAATTTTTTTTGCCCTGCACATCACATCAAACAGATCACAATTTTCAAGATTCTTGAACAGGAGGAATACAGTGTAAACGCACAGGCCAGAATTGCTCTTCTCATCTGGATACAATCTCAGCAATTGTACAGATTTTAATGTAAAGCAACTTTTTTAGTTAACCCACATTTATAAGTTTAAGATCTTGCCTGTTCTGTGTGGACATCAAAAAACTAATAGAACTTTTCCTGTGGGTAGGGATTTGCCTGGAGTCCGTGGTTTAAGTTTTTGTTCCTTCTGCCCAATATTGCACACAGCACCCTGTGCCAGTTGGCTGCCATGCTCTAGGCAGAGATAACTGTTTAAGTGGTGGCATCATCTGCAATCTCTATATATAGCTCTGAAGCACTGTAGGATCATTTTGAGTGAATAGTGCTGTAGCAGTGTGAAATATGAATAATCATAATTAATAATCATTTCATTTTATGTAGGAAGCTTTTGTACAGCTCTGCTCAGAAGCTTCCATCAATCCTGATATTTTAAATCCCAGATTGGCCTTTATTATTCCCTTTCATACTGTGGTTAGAGATACTTCACTTTGGACTTTCAGGATGGGGAGTGGAAGTTGAGTTACCATCTCCAACCAAGTATATTTAAAGATATAGGCCAATAACTTTCAGATGAAATGCTCTAATATTAGACACTTTAATAAATATTTAAGTGCCTAATTAAAATAAAATAACAATAATAATAATAATAACTAATACCTAGGTCATATATAACTTTTTCATCAGGAAATCTAAAGTGCTTTACAAAGAGGTCATTATCTCCATTTTACAGCTGAAGAAACTGAGGTACAGAGAGATTAAGTGACTTGCCCAAGATAACCCAGCAGGACAGTGCATCTGAACAGGACAAATGTTAGGCACCAATGTTTGAAAATGGCAGCCTTGTTATTTCATCTCATTTAAACTACATTAGGGCCTGATTCAGCAGAGCACTTAAGTGTATGCTTATCTTTAAATGTAACTTAATCAAAGTAAAGAGGATAACTCATGCGCTCAAGTGTTTTTCTGATTTGGGATTTTAGTACAGAAAAGTACAGTTATGCCAGACACCATGAGTCCTCCTGTAGAATTTATTTTCCAAAGTCTTTGAGAAAAAGGCAAGATCTTCTCACCTCCAATCTAGGAATATAAATGTATTATTTTCTTCCATTCAGTCAACCTTACTTGAGTAGAAAATGCATCTCCTCCCCCTGCATTTCCAGACCATAAATGATCTCTGCAGCATCTTGTTAGCAGAAGTTGTTGAGTTACCTATTCTTAGGTTTCAACTGTCACTTCTACAGTGAAAAGCCTTTAAAGCTACGCTGTTTATACATCAATTGCATTTATCCAATTCGAGTCAATACATCTTTTTTTTCCTGTAAGCGTTTTGCCCTAAACCACTGTATCTTTATCCATTAATTACCATAGCAACCAAGAAAGCCTGGGAGATCAACAAAGTTAAGCTTGTACATCCATATAGAGGGCTGTCTGAAACATCGTTTAAGCAACCACATTCTTCACTAGGGTTATACCTGAAAGACTTGTCTGTTAGTGTACTGTAAAATGCTTTAATGTCTTCCTATGAACTTGATGAACTGATCGTTTGTTTTCTAGGAAAGAGAGGCTCCTGCTATCAATCCTGCGACTTCAGATACCAGTTAAGTCTTGTATGACTAAGAAAATTTGATATAGAACTAAGGTCCCATTTAGCTCCCTTTGAAAACTAAGAAAAGATTCCCATTTAAGTCAATAGGAGCAGGTTTTCTCCAACCAGTGGGATTGATTATCAGAGGTAATGAGCATTCATAGCTCCCTTTGGCTTCGGTTGGCATTTTGGGTCTGCAAACCCTTTAAATCAGGCCCAGCAGATAGCAATCAACATCAGACACCCTCTCCTGGAATGAGCTTATGTACTAGGTGAGCTGGCCTCTGTTTATGATATATTCCATGACAGTTGTTGAAAATAACATGACAAATCTGGAGACTCTCTGAAATTTTTTTCTCCATCCACATTGTTCAGCACCAGCTTGCCTGACTACAGAACCTGGAGTAGCTTTTAAGGTCAGTCTCTGCTGTTTGAAAATCTCAGCAGTTTCCCAGTGAAGGTGAGGACTGAGATTTCAATGCTTATTTTCTCTCTTCCCTAAAACCCCAACCAAGATCAGTGCCTCATGGTGTTGAGACAGCACAAACTCCTGGAAAGAGCCCGTCACTGTCCTGAACACCTGACTCCATACAGACAGAAAATGGACAAAAGGTGGGAGGAGAAACAGAGGTGAAGTAACTGACCCAAGCTCTCACAACTGGCCCACATAGGGCTCAGACTATAATCTACTGATGGCAAATCCATTACTCTGTCCTATGGCTGCCTTCTCTTATTATGTTGTTTTTCCATTCTGCTTCCTAATCCATGAAAAACAGGCTACAGTCCACATTTAAAGATTAAAAAAACAACCTAGCAGACATTGTTTTAACCTTGGCTTTCTATGAGCAGGGAAGGAATAGCTCAGTGGTTTGAGCATTGGCTTATTAAACCCCAGGTTGTGAGTCCAATCCTTAAGGTGGCCATTTAGGGATCTGGGGTAAAAATTTACCTGGGGAGTAGTTCTCCTTTGAGCACAAGGTTGGACTAGATGACTTTTTGAGGTCCCTTCCAACCCTGATATTCTGAAGACTTACATGCCCTCCATCCCAGGTATATTGTATATTAAGTGTAAGAAATCAGTATCAGAAGCATATTGTTGTTTCAAGAGAATTCATGTGCAATTAGTTAAAAAAAAGAGACAACATACTTCAAACTGTAGTCACTGTACTTCTTTATAAAAATAGAAGTTATTATCAAAGCATTAAAATTCCATAACCACCTGCTCACAGCTATTCACATGCAAGAAACACTGCACGGTTTCCAATTTTTTTTTTTAAACTTTGCCACTCTCAGTCCCCTGAGGAGAGTAATTTTCTTGGAAAGTGACTTCATCTAGATAACATTTAACTATGCCACAAAGACTATCAACAAAGGCAAGCTGGGCCCTGGGCCTCCACATCATCAAATGTGTGTTTATTAAAATGAGTGACACCTGAGCAACATAGAATGAAGGGTGTCTTTCCAAAGGAAATGAAGCTGGGGGTGGGGGAAGAGAGAAAGTTCTGAAACTGTAGATTTGTGCTTTACATAATGTGACCAAAAATGATTTGATGTAGCACTGTGCATGAATGGGGCTTTACAGAGTAGTAGGCCTGCTCTGAAGTGTGGTATAGCAGCCAATTTGGGGCATTTAGGCAGGGCCGCCCAGAGAGGGGGGCAAGTGGGGCAATTTGCCCCAGGCCCTGGGCCCTGCAAGGGCCCCGTGAGCCCTGGCCCAACGGCGGTCCGGGTCTTCGGCGGCATTTTGGCTGCGGGGGGCCCTTCAGTCGTTCCGGGTGTTCGGTGTTGGGGGCCTCTTCAGTGCTGCCGAAGACGTGGAGCGACTGAAGGGCCCCCCCGCCACCGAAATGCCGCCGGAGACCCGGACCGCTGCTGGGTGAGTACAAGCGCCGCAGCTCCCCCGCTTTGCCCCAGGCGCCCTGAATCCTCTGGGCGGCCCTGCATTTAGGCCCAGAGCCGCAAAGGTATTTAGGAGTGTAACTTCGACTGAAATCAATAGAAGTTAGCAGCCAAAATACCCTATGAGGATCTGGGCCACTGATTTATGCAAAGGATGGAGACTAGTTGAGCCATCCCATGGGATACCTGGGGAGGGACAGTCCCTCAAGTTGCAAAGTGCACAGAGAGGGACTAAGAGAATCATGATTAAAAGAATCTGCCCACCCCCCATGTCTCCTCCCCTTACTTGGAGTGATAGTAGAAGGGTCCCTCTTCTCACTCCACAGAGGCATGGGCCGCAATATGGCTCCCTACTTTTCTCTCCTAGGAATGGCAGCAGGACCCCATTCCCCTCAGGGGTGGCAGCAAGGGTCCCTTCCCACACCCACAGAGGATAACCTGGCAGCAAGCATGCCCCCCCACCCCCGACACACACACTTAGCCCAGGAGCCAGAGTATCTACTTGGATACACTGGGCAGGCCTGACATAGTCTTCTCCTGCACACACATCCTCTACTAAGATAGTGTTGGCAGGGCCCCAGACAGTAACTGATCTAGGACTTTGATGCCCCACAGAGATCATGCACTGCTCAGAGCTATAATTTCAGGCTGTCCACAGACTTGGACAGACATCTTTACGTTGGTTACACATGACTCACGTTTTCAAACTTTTCTTGCCAACCAGGAGGTCCAGAAACTTAATTTTGTTTTAGTTTTTAATGAAAAACTGAGACTCTGATGACCTGAGGACTGTGGTGCCTATACCTTAATCCAGCCCCGCCTATTCAGGCTTCACCACTCCTGCTCCTACCTCATGCCCTGGTTTACGATTCATAGATTCCAAGGCCAGAAGAGACTATTGGGATCATCTAGTCTGACCTCCTATACAGCCCAGGCCAGAGAATGTCCCCAAAATAATTTGTGTTTGACCTTGTGAGGAACATGGGTCAGGCAGTACCGCAGCCCCGATTCTTCCTGTCCCTGTTGAGGTGCACGGGTGAGCTATAACTTCATTTCTTTGAGTGCAACTATGACAGGGCCTTGCCCGGGATCTCCACAGAGAAGGAGGGATTCATTCCACACTCTACTCCCCCCATCATGAACACATATGTAAGGGCTTGAAAAAATCTGCCCCCAAACAAACAATAAAAAGCAGCGGTGGGAGGATGGAGGAAAGTACTTGACAGGCCTGAGCCCTGCAATCCATTTTCATTTGTATTGTAATGCCTTTTACTCTCATCTTTGAGTCAATTTTACTCTGGGGGGGGTTGTTTTGTTTTTAACATTCACGTTATCATTATGATTAATAATAATTATTGGTATTACAGTAGCACCCAGAGGTTCCCATTAGGGTCTAAGGCCCTATTGTGCTGGGCACTGCGCAGACATGTGATATCAATATGGCCTCAGGCCTGAAGGGTTTACGATCTAATTAAATCTTCATTCCCTCTCGGAGGCAAAATTTCCTCCCTTGCTTCTGGATCCTCCTCTAAACCAAAAGAAGACCCTCATCCAGCACTCGCCTGAACTCTTGGACATATCTCACCAGTTGACCTTGTCTCCAGTGGGCTAAGAACCTCATAAAAAAAATTAATCGCATAGGCACAAGGATGGACCTCACAGCAAACCAAAATGCGGTGTGCCTGCGTGCACACATGTGTTTCAGCAACATCTGGGTACCAAAATGGAAGGGGACTAAATCCTCCCCACTGAGCAACAATGCCCCAGACTTCCTGTGTCACCATGGCACTGCAGCAGATATTACTGTTGCTTCTAGAACCCACATTCCTCCTTTGATGTTAGAGGGCTGACCAAGGGAGCTGTACAGCTCCAGAGCCACCAGCCAGGCCTCAACATCTACATTATTTACACCACAGCACTATCCTGACCCAAACCCCCACTGGGCCCTGGATTAGAGGGTGCTCTGTAGGTTGCATATCCCGTACTTGAGCTGATGCCTGGTTTTAGCTCTTTAGATGAAAGCAGCTTTCAAAAATCTCAGCATCCTGCGTATCCGTGGATATTTTGGTGATATATAAAGCAGGTGGGTCCATCCACTATTTTGGTCCCCAGGTATTGTCTAAAGGCTGTCTTGCCCTCTCACAATGCAAGAACAACCCGGCCCAGGAATTAATCTGTCAGTTGCAATCTCATCTCCCAAATAACATGTTTACATGTGCATTTGTCTCATCCCTTCTGCTTTATGCTAATCCACTCTGCCACATGTGCAGTTTGTGTAACATTAATCTGGAATATGTGATGTAAATTTCAGTGTTATCCTCTGCTGGACATTTCCTTTCCCATGAGGAAATGGACAGGGATCTCAAACTCATTGCCTGACCACAAAAGGATCTCTCTATTGTTCCTCAAAGATCTTGCATAAGCCTGTTTCTTACTAGGCAAAGTGCTAATATATAAATGTAATGTAATCATTGAACCCATGGCTAGTATAGCCATTGTATTGAACTTGAAACTATTGAATTGCTAAAAATAAAGGTCTTCATTTATAAAAACAGGAATAAATAAAATATGTTTGTATCTACCTTTTGATGCCTTGGCTTCTAGCTGATCCCCAAAGTGACATAGCTATAAGGCTGATTATTATGATACCATCTTCAGCAAAACAGGTTCCTCAGTAAATCTGAGGGGCAGTCTAGTATTGTGGTTAAGACATTTCATGGGGACTTAGGCAACCTTGGTTCTGTGCCCAGCTGTGCCATCTGTAGTATGGGGATAAAAAAACTTCTTTCCATCCATCTTGAATGTTTAGATAAGAACCTTGAGGATAGGGGCTGTCTCACTCTTTATGTTTCATAGAATCACAGAAATATAGGGCTGGCAGGGACCTCAAGAGTTTATCTAGTCCAGCTTCCTGCGCTGAGGCAGGAGCAAGAATATCGAGACCATCCCTGACACGTGTTTGGCTACCCTGTTTGTACAAAGCCTAGCACAATGGGGCCCTGATCTCTGGTGGGCACTACCCAAAATAATAATAAACAATAAGTGTGGGGGATTAATGAAGACAGAAACATTACAAGCCATGACATTATATGCAGTACTGAGCAACCCTGGATATATTATTGAATAACTAGCCTGTGATGGAGCCTGGGTTTGTTTAAGTATTTATTTAAAACATATTCAGATCTAGTTTAATAAGGGAAAGTCCCCGGTGCGTCAATATCAGCCTGTTAATAAAGTATTAAGAAGATGATTGTGTTTTAACGTTAAAGATGAAAGCATGGAACTTGCATTTCTCAGAAATACTCCCCAGTATCAAAGGAATTGCACTGAAATACATGTTATTGAGAAAGACTATGAGAGAAAACAAATCTAAATATAACCATATCTGGTTATCTTAAGTATGTGAAGCTGTATTGCAAATACATAATTAAATAGCCCATAAGTGTCAATAAACCATTAGATAAAACTAGATCATAATCAATCTACATTTAAGTGTCCTAAATAAATTGGAGATGGTGTAAAACTTCAGTAGTGTATATCTGGATTTCTTAAGTTTAGGCTTAAGGACAAGTTTAAGGACAAATCAGAACAAGATTTGGATTTATTATGAGCAGATATAGAGAGTCAATTCCAGCTATTGCAGCATGGACCAGTGGATTGGGCACTGAAGTGTGACTCAAAGGAGTGGGGTTCTATTATTGGCTCAGCCATTGGCCTGCTGTGTGACCTTACGCAAATCACTTCAGACCTGTTTTCCCTTCCCAGTCTGTCTTGCCTTCAGATTGGAAGCTTTTCAGGGTAGGCACTGACTCTAACAGTGTTTGTACAGTGTTCTGATTTTGTTTGCAGCCTGTAGGTGCTACTTTTTGCACACATAAATAATAGTTATCCAGGTTCCTATACTACCACCGTAGTAGCTAAGCCCTTCCCAGTAGTGTTATAAGTGATATGACTAACATCTGGAGTGGTTCTTTTTCTCAGATACTCTTCATGGGGAAAATGTGTGTAGCAGAGTGTTTTTCTTTTGGTGTTTTTTTTAAAATAAATTATATCATATGTTTACAGTGCTCTGTGTTTGTGTTAGTGAAGGCAAGTCAAAGATGTGCTCATTGCACTTGGAACATAAAGTGCTGTGGCTTATGATGGTCCTTACTTCCCAGGGGAGTTCGCTCCATAATCTGGGACTGGACCTCAAGAAAGCTCTGTCACCTGCATAGGTGAGCTTTACCCGTGTGGTAGAAAGCTCCATTATGCCCAAGGAGAAGAGTTGTCAACCACAGTCCTCATCCTGGAACTTTAGTTGATCTTTCAGGGGTCCTGGGCCCAGACCCTTGAGCACTTTGAAGTCAAGGGCTGAGACCTTGAACATGACTCAATATTTGTTTGTCTGTTTGTTTGGTTTTGGATCTGAATTTTCAAAATCCCATGAATTTAAGGAGTTTTGAATCCTGGTATTGTGTCTAGTCTAGTACAATCAGGTGTCAACAGTCTCTAGCAGAATTCTGTACATGAAAACAATCCCATTGTCCACCAACTTTCTGGCTGAAGGTGTGTATGGTGTGGCTTGATTTTCTGTTTTAGTATGTCCATTTTTTTTTCTTTTAAAATATTTTTGGCTCCAGAGCAGTGGATTGGCAGGGAGAATTGAGAATTAGTCACCTTCCTCAGAACAATCACTTACAGCAAGATGATTTACAGGTTTTATTTCTCTATTTTTGAAATGTAAAGTTGGAATAAATTTAGTGCTTACGAAAGTGAGAGATTAAGGCAATTGGTAAGAGCACCACGCAGAGAAAATAGCCACTCTGCCGACTTCCTGACAGAGCTTCACTAATGTACCTGAATCCTGACCTGCTGTTCTAGTCCTGAGCTTATCCTGAACCTCTCTTAACTGCCAGTCATGCTGAATTATTGCAGTCTGCGTGAGTGTGTTGTGAGGAATACAAAAGACACCCCCAGAGGAGTGAGCAGTGAAAGGTTGGAGTTCAGGCTGGGTTCAGAAAAAAATTCACATGTTTGGATAGTTAGCCAAACAAGCCATTCACTTACATCTGCAAAATCAAGCTGGAAATCTTGCAAGAAGCTGCCTTTTTTGTACTGTTTTGGCATTTTCTTTTCACGCCACAAACCACCTAGGCTCTACAGAACTTTTAAGCAGGTTTGATTCTAAATAATAGGTCAAGCTCTGGGAGATAATTTTAGTTGGGAGGAGGACAGTGCATTTCATATTTCTGAACTGATTCCTCCATGTAGTTGTGATCTGAAACAAAATTAGAATTGGTGTCTCCGGGGTTTAAAACATCTGTACCTCTACTGCCTTATGCTATCTAATGCATCTAGATACATATAGTGTGTGTCTTGCCTCATATCTGAGTGTGTGTGTGGTCTTCTTAGTCCTCACATGCTTAGCAGGGTGGAGCAATGGAACTCCAAGGAGCACCAATGTGCTGTAGACAGCCATGGTGCTGATGAAATAAGTGCCACTCTTCTCTCTGAGAAAGCTCTGAACCAATGCCTCCGTAAGGTATATGGGACATTGTACTCCTGGAGGTGCCATCTTTTGTATGAGATGCGACATCAAAGTCCTGCCTTGTGGTCATTAAACATTTTATGGCATCTTTAAGAGTCAGAGAGAAAACTCCAGGCTCCCATCTCATGAAAATATATTCTACTTTATCTCATTTTCCCTTGTAGTTTCTATTGAATGTGGTATTGTTCTTCACTTCCTATGTACACCATTTTGCAATGCTGCTGTGAGTTGTTTCCCACTCCAGAGGCGACTACAGTGAGTGCAGCTTAAGGCTATTTTTCTTATCTTTTCACCAGTAGGCAAGATATTACCCACATGTGCAGGTACTCCCCATTGCAATTACAGCTTAGTACGTAGTACATCTCATTTACCTACCTGACCGGGACTAAGATCTTTGAGCTCCTCAAATGAAAGATGCAGTACAATTGCAAATGATTCTCAGTATAATTAGCAAGCTTTACTTTGAATAGATACATGACTAGATACACTCTTGTTTTAATCACCTACGTAGTTTGGTGAATCTTCTTTTTTATCTAAATAGCATATTGTATAACAGGGAGGGATGTGAATGTGTTCCTGCAGTTGACTAACAAATAGATTTCAGACCTCCATTTCCTCTCATCTCCTGTCTTCTTTCTCACTACTTCATTTCAATTTCCTGGGAGTTTCATAGATTTTTAAGGCCAGAAGGAACATTATATCATCTGTTCTGACATCCTGTTTATCATAGGCCAGTACATTTCACCCAGCTGCTGCTGTATTGAGACCAATAACTTTTTTTTGGCTAAAACTTGCCTCCCAGATAGGCATCAAAATCTGGATTTCAAGAGATGAAGAATCCACCAGTTCTCTTTGCGCTTAGTTCTCACTTTTAAAAATTTCTGACATGAATTATTTGGAGATCTGTTAGCTATCCTAATGGGGTCTGGTAAATCAGTGGTAAAATTCCCAATGGGAGTTTTCAGAGTTTCAAAAAAAAAGACCTCTCTGTGTGTGAATAAAGTGCACCCCAAGACATCACTTTGATGTCTTACTGCGGTTTCTATCTACATTCCTGCGGTATATATTTTTCTTTGTACAGTAATGTGCACAGCAATATATCATTTAAAAATGTACAGAATATCACACAAAATTAGGAAATACACGCAAAAAAAGGTGATTTTGCTTACAGTGTTATTTGTCATGCAATCTGTCTTTTAAAATGCTGTATGTGTGTGAATGCATAATTTAGACTGTATAATTTGCAAATAAAAATAAAAATAGTATCCATGAATGTGCCTGTTGTATAAGTGGTATCAGTTTTCAACCAGAGCTGTTCATTAGGAAGTTGCACTTTGAATAAATAATTCACATTTTTGGGGTTTTTTTTTAAAAAGAAAAACAAATATTTTTCTCATTTCCTAAATAGCTAAAGCACCTGCTAAAGTAATCCTCCTACAGTCTGATTACAAAGATTTGTTTTAAGATTTAAGTATTTTAACATCTCAAATCATATCAAAAATTCAATTTTCATTATTTGTCATGAGCAAATAGATTTGAGATAATGTACAGAACATTGTTAGGAGGGAGGATTATAGCTCCATCTTATTGTCTAACCTCCTGCTCTTAGCACCAGACCTGTGTTCAGCATGAATACCCAGGTACCGTATATTCTGGGATGCTAGGTAAATGCACATCACTTGCACTGCATTCGTTTTCCATGGCACTATCCCTCCTTTTTATTATTATTTCTATTGCGGTAACACCAAGAAGTCCTTATCATGGATCAGGACCCCATTGCACAAACACAGAGTAAAAAGATGGTTCCTGCCCAAAGGGTTACAATCTCTCTGTCCCAGGATACTGCACAGGGAGCTCTATGGATCTGGAAATTCGCACATGGACAGTGGGGCTGATGTGGAAGCCTTGTAAGGATTATCGTGTTCTTTATCATTCAGTAAGTGGGAGACTATCAATGGCACAAGAGGCAGTCAGTTAAGTTCCAAACTCCCACGGAAAGTCCAGGTGAACTGGGTTCCTAACTGCCCTTTGTGTCTTTGCTAATCCCCTCACTAATTTTCAAATACATGTTTGATTGTAGGAGATCTATACGGTGATATTGTGAGCATGCCCGGTAGATACCCTGGAACACCCTACATTGCATTGTTCCAGCTTGGTATTCCAGCATATATAATGTGATCTAGTGTGTCTTCCTGCTGTGATCTGAATCATTTTCCCACCACGTTCCCAGTTCTGCACTGAGATCCAGAGAATTTTACAGCACTTTGGAGACTCCAGGAGCTGCATAAGATGCATTTGCCAGTTGAACCAACATGGGCAATTCAGAGCATCCCTCGGCTGTGACCCATGTTTATATTAATTTATGATTATAATATCTTGATCTCTAGATAATCCAAGAGTTTTGATGAATATTTGACAGGTACCATTCACAGATGATATCCTTGAATGTATAAAGAGCTGGTTCAGCTACTTATGCTGCATAGATTGGATTTTCTAATGCATTTTAATTTTTTTTTAATAATGATGTAAGCAGAGTCTGAATGAGCTCTCCCCTGACATCTAGTGGTGTGCTATGGAAAAAGACTTCAGAAGCTGATCTCGTTTGCATGGACACACCCACGAAGCCTAGGTGCTGAGCATGATGGGATTGCTTGCCCAAATGATCACTTGTGGCTTGTGTTGGATCCCCAGTCTCCTTGTTATTGATGCAGGAGTAATAGAGGGTTATCTTTGTTGTGTGAACCAAGAGCAGCAGAACTGTACCTGGCATATCCTGATGGAGGGAGTCACCCTCTACTGAACAGCACTCACTAAGCAGGCGATATGGGTTCCAAAGTCCAATAAGTTGTGAAAGGGTGGGCCTTGTTTAAGGGTTCCAGACATTAACCAATCTTGTGTATCTCCATGCTATCAGAAAAGAGCTAATTTAGATTTAAATGAGAGTTTTGTTACATACTGCAGAGCTGAAATCATTGGTACCTAGGTCTAAGTATTAGACCTACTTTGGGACAGTGTCTTTATTGCAAGAGACTGCCTAGTATTCACTAGCAGTGAGGCTCCCCCACTAACAGCTGAAATCACTGAGAGCTGTGTTAAGTGGGGGGACCCTGAAGACAACTTGGTGAGTGACCAGCCAGGCAGCTGGTGGAGAGGCACAGCAAGTGGCCAGCAGGGTGGCTGGTGGAGAGACACGGCCAGCAGGGACGCTGGTGGAGAGGCATGGCAAGTGGCCAGCAGGAAGGCTGGTGGAGAGGTGTGGCAAGTGGCCAGCAGGGCACCGCAGAGACACGACAATCAGTCATTGGGGTGACAAGTGACTGCCTGAGCAGTGGAGTGTATAAGGTGCCTCCACACAAGGTGGAAGGTGAACTCTGCGGTTGAACCTCTGAACCCTGGGGCTGCACTGGCCAAGGACAGCAACTGTGAGTAGGGTACAGAGAAGAGATGGGCATGTTAAAGGGACTTTTGGGTTGCTGGACTTAAGAACCTGAGGTGAAAAGGACACTGCCCAACTTACTTGGGGGTGAGTCTTTTGCTCATGGTTTGTGTTTATGAACCCTAGTTATGGTGTTTTCCCAAATTAATGCTGAGTTATTTCCCTCCTTTTATTAGAAGTTTTGCTACACTAGACTCTGTGCTTGTGAGAGGGGAAGTACTGTCTTTTTGTGGCACCCAGTGAGCGGTGTCTAATTGTCCCAGGTCACTGGCTGGGGGCTCGAGCCAGTTTTGTGCTGTATTGTTGAAAAGGAACCCCTAGATACTGAGCCCAGCCCTTGTTGCTGCTGGATCCACCTGGCAGAAGAGTTACAATAATAATAATAATGATAAAGGTCTAATTCTGCACCCATTTGACATGATGCACAGCACTTAATGGGACTACCCATGTGAGTGAGGGCTACAGAACCAGGACCTAAATTAGAGTGTGCTGTATACAGCAACCCAAACTCTAGGCAAAGCAGAACTCTAGGAGCTGTGCCCATGACTTTCCACCTGCTCTGAATCAAATGGCAGATCCAGTCCTTAAAATAGTCCATAAAGTCTAGACTCTTTCAGCATCAATAATCCATAAACTAGAATACCCTCAGAGCAATCATTTTCACTGCAGCTGGTTTTCCTTTGGGACTTGTCTCCCAAATCCCAGGCATCTAGTTATAAGAGTAGGCCACGTAGGTCATGACCACATGTCAAGAAATCCTCACTTTGTACGGGGAGACTTTGGCAAACCAGTAAAGTGCTTAAAACCACTATGGCTTATTGTTAAAGGCGGCCTAGTCAGCAAGCTGTAAATTGGCCATTCAGCAGTCTCAGCTTCACCAAGGCAGGAGGGGAGGGGGTTTTGGGTGCCACAGAAAGGGCAGCTTGACCCCACATTCTTCCTGATAAGAATTGTGTTGACGTTGCTGATACATTTTAGAAGAGCAGGATGTGCCCCAGGAATGTCTCTTGGGGTCTCAAGGCTGCAAACTCTGGAAAAACCCACACCTGGTTAATCAATAATCAGAAGGAGCCTCTTGCTTGACTATTGGAACTGCTTGCTTAATAAGTTTTCTTTAAGGGACATGTCATTCTGTTACTAATGTATAAATACGGGGAAAAAGCTTGAGATAGTGGGACTCATTTCGGGACTCTTTTGGACTCTCCCTCTGGATACACCTTGCGGTCCCCACCGTCAGACAGAAGATTTCGCCACTGGAAGTCTGCTGCTATGTCACTCGAAAGCCACACCCACCTTTGGTAATTATCGAGGGTTGGGGGTGTTTTACTAATCTTGTTGCGGACTTGTGTAAGTGCTTGAGGCTAAGTAAAGTTTAGCTTTAGGTGAAAACACTCTTGTGTTGTCCTGTTTGTGCCAGCCATCTATCGGTCGGACGGCCGTGTCTCCCCTGATTTATTTCCTGACACCTCCTCGCACAGAGTAAAAGTTACCAAGAGCTTTGGGTTGAAAGAACCCCAGGTAACAACTTGAGCAAATCATAATTGGGCAAAAATCTTCTGGTCCATGCAAGGGCTGCAGAAGGCCCTGAATGGAACAAAAGAGCTGGAGCTCTGCTGAATAAAGGCAGGGGACAGCCACACCACTGGCCTGAGACTCTCCATCCACAGTACTACAAAAGGGACAGGGAGGGCTCAAGAGCAGAACAGGGAAAGGAGGCAGCAGGAATCCAACAAGCAATTCTCTCTGCAAACCTGGGGTGAGGTGCAGTGGGCTAGTCTACTGTCAGAATCCCCTCCTCCCACAACCTCTCACAGAGCACCCTGCTGCAGGGTCCATTCACTTAGAATATACTCAGAGACCAGGATTTTTTCCCTGAGCTTTTTGCTTGAAAAATACAAACTTAACACACCCAGAAGAGAAAAAATCTCCACCAGTGAAAGATGCACAGAAGAACAGGACTTTGCAATGCCCGCTTTGGAATAGAAGACAACAGTAAATCCCTTCCACTCTCTACCCACATCCCAACATGTCCCCCCTGCAGTAACATGGAGCATTGCTTGCTGCATGCCGAAGCATTTCAAACACAGCTTTCCATCGAGAAGTGTATATGTATTTATGAACTCAGCATGAAAGTCTTCACACACCCACCTCACACAGACAGGAATGACTCATGGTATTTATACACTGCTGAGTTCAAGGTTAAAAAAAATCATAGAAACGATTGTCCAGCCCTCCTCCCTCGCTCCAGACAAAATAAATGTTGAAAACTTTTCTGCATGTAATTTCCTACAGCCTGAAGGCTGCTTTTTAAAAGCCTTGTTTGCTGATCCCTTTATTCCTACTCAGTGGCCAGGCTCTGAGGTGAGAGGTGTTCCTAGAACCACAGGCATGTAGGGCTGGAAAGGACCTCAAGAAATCAGCAAATCCAGCCCCCTGCACTGTGACAGGACCAAGTAAACATAGACCATCCCTGACAGGTGTTTGTCCAACATGTTTTTAAAAGCTTCCAATGAAGCTCCCTGGGAAGCCTATTCCAGAGTTTAACTACCCCAATAGTTAGAAAGTTTTTCCTAATATCTAACCTAAATCTCCCCTGCTGCAGCTTAACTACACCTTAGAGACTAACATATTTATTCGGGCATAAGCTTTTGTGGGCTAAAACCCACTTCATCAGATGCATGCAGTGGAAAATACAGTGGGAAGATATATATACACAGAGAATATGAAAAAATGGGTGTTGCCATACCAACTCTAATGAGACTAATCAATTAAGGTGGGCTATTTTCAGCAGGAGAAAAAAACCTTTTGTAGTAATAATCAGGACGGCCCATTTCAAACAGTTGACAAGAAGGTGTGAGTAACAGTAAGGGAAAAATATCATGGGAAAGTATCAGAGGGGTAGCCGTGTTAGTCTGGTTCTGTAGAAGCAGCAAAGAATCCTGTGGCACCTTATAGACTAACAGACGTTTTGCAGCATGAGCTTTCGTGGGTGAATACGAAGAAGTGGGTATTCACCCACGAAAGCTCATGCTGCAAAACGTCTGTTAGTCTATAAGGTGCCACAGGATTCTTTGCTGCTTCTATCATGGGAAAATAATTTTACTTTGTGTAATGACCCATCCGCTCCCAGTTTTTATTCAAGACTAATTCAATGGTGTCCATTTTGCAAATTAATTCCAGTTCTGCAGTTTCTCGTTGGAGTTGTATGGGGAGATTTTGGCAAACGAGTAAAGTGCCTGAAATCACTATGGCTTGTTGCTAAAAGCAGCCAAGTCAGCCATCAAGTGGCCATGTAGCAAACTCAGTTTGACCAAGGGAGAAGGGGAGGGAGTTTTGGGTGCCACAGAAAGGCCAGCTTGACCCCGCATCCTTCCTGATAAGAATTGTGTTGAAGTTGCTAATACATGCATTTTAGAAGAGCAGGAATGTCTATTGGGGCCTCAAGGCTGCAAACTCTGGGAAAACCACACACCATGGTTAATCAATAATCAGAAGGAACCTCTTGCTTGACCATTGAAACTGCTTGCTTAACAAGGTTTCTTTAAGGGACATGGCATTCTATTACTAATGTATAAATAAGGGGGAAATGTTTGAGGTAGTGGGACTCTTCAGGACTAGGCTCTCCCTCTGGATGCATCTTGTGTTCCCCACCAGCACACGGGCTGCCGGTTTGCAACTCGAGAGTCACACTCAGCTTCAGTAATGATCAAGGGTTGGGGATGTTTTACTAACTTGTTGTGGACGTGTGTAAGTGCTTGAGACTAGTAAAGTTTAGCTTTAAGTGAAAGCACTCTTGTGTTGTCCTGTTTGTGCCAGCCATCTATCAGTCAGACGGCTGTGTCTCCCCTGGTTTATTTCCAGACACCATCTCGCATAGAGTAAAAATTACCAAGACCTTTGGGTTGAAAGAACCCTGGGTAACAGGGGTCTGTTTTTGAAGGGTTTTTTGTTGAAAAATTGTGACTTTTAGGTCTGTAATTGAGTGACCAGGGAGGTTGAAGTGTTCTCCGACTGTTTTTTGAATGTTATCATTCTTGACGTCTGATTTGTGTCCATTTATTCTTTTGCATAGAGACTGTCCGGTTTGACCAATGTACATGGCAGAGGGGCATTGCTGGCACATGATGGCATATATCACATTGGTAGATGTGCAGGTGAATGAGCCCCTGATGGTGTGGCTAATGTGATTAGGTCCTTTGATGGTGTCCCTTGAATAGATATGTGGACAGAGATGGCAACAGGCTTTGTTGCAAGGATAGGTTCCTGGCTTAGTGTTTTTGTTGTGTGGTGTGTGGCTGCAGGTGAGTATTTGCTTCAGGTTGGGGGGATGTCTGTAAGTGAGGACTGTCCTGTCTGCCAAGATCTGTGAGAGTGAGGGATCGTCCTTCAGGATAGGTTGTAGATCTTTCATGATGCGCTGGAGAGGTTTTAGTTGGGGGCTGAAGGTGATGGCTAGTGGCGTTATGTTATTTTCTTTGACTTCTGGGTATTCTTCTGGCTCTGTCAATCTATTTCTTCACTTCGACAGGTGGGTACTGTAGTTTTAAGAACACTTGATAGAGCTCTTGTAGGTGTTTGTCTCTGTCTGTCATCATAGGCCAGTACATTTCACCCAGCTGCTGCTGTATTGAGCCCAATAACTTTTTCTGGCTAAAACTTACCTCCCAGAAAGACATCAAAATCTTGATTTCAAGAGATGAAGAACCTAACCAGTTCTCTTTGTGGTTAGTTCTAATGGTTAATCACTCTCACTTAATTGATTGGTCTCGTTAGAGTTGGTATGGCAACACCCATTTTTTCATGTTCTCTGTGTATATATCTTCCTACTGTATTTTCCACTGCATGCATCTGATGAAGTGGGTTTTAGCCCACGAAAGCTTATGCCGAAATAAATTTGTTAGTCTCTGAGGTGCCACAAGTACTCCTATTCTTTTTGCTATGGGGAAAGTTCCTATAAAAGGCAGCCTTGAGGGGAAGAAGATTAGTAAGGCTGAGGTAGTCGTAATGAAGGGCTGTCTGGGAAAGGGGCTGTATTGCACATTATCACCATTTCACAAAAGAGCTGATTCTCCACTTACATGGGTGTAACTTCGTGAAATTATGCTGATGTGAAAGAGAAGGGGAGAGGGGATTCAGGCCACCCGTGGGTGAGGGAGGGACTATAAGAGGAGCAGAGTTGCTGGTAATGATGAGGAGAAAACTAAAGAGCAGTTTAGGTAAACAGGCCCTGCTGATATAAAGAAATGGTAACGAGAAAGTGCGAGCCTACATCCCACACCCATCGCTCTGAGTGTGGGGCTGAATAGATTTACTCTAGCGGGTATTATGTACTTTTAAGCAATAGAAGTGGTAGTAGAAGCAAGCACTGGCAGTGGGAGTGGAGTGTTTGATTTAATTTGCATAATTGCTATTTACATATAAAAAAGCTTAGATCAAATTGACTCCAAAGGACGCACATTGGTCCTAGGTTGTTTATTACGACTCTTCAGGCATGTTCACATGGCATTAATGGAGTCTCTTAAGAATTAACAGCATTAATAAAATATGAACAAATTAGCACCATTCTCTTCCGTCCCTCCAAGCAGATGAAGGAGAAATAGCAATTGAACAGCTTGGAGGGTGTTGCACATGGAAAATGTGCTAATGATATTTATTATTCATGCAAATCATTTGAAATGATAGGGTGTTCTGTAAGCCCCTGGTTTCCCCTTTCAGATTTCACATCTATTCCATTTTTAAAGATTCCTTAATTTTAATATCAACTTTCACACATTCTACAATATCCACCAGAACCTACCGTCATAGCTGGCACACTGGTTAGCACTCTATACAGAGAGGGGACTGACAGAGCATGAAGACAGAATAACTTCTTCATCCTATAGAAACAGTACCTTTTGGTCAAGATTGAGACACATTAACAGTGTGATATGGGGGAAGGCTGCCCACTTGGAGTGGGAGCATATTTCACCTTCCATGGCAGTTCAAAACTTGGTCTGTTTGTCATTACAGCAGCACCTAGAAACTCCAGCTGAGATCCTGTTCAAAGGTGAGGTGCTGTACAAGCATTTAGTAAGAAAAAGGCCCTGCCTCAAAGAATTTACAATTCAAGCAGATCTCTTTACCAACCAAGATTCCCAGAGGTGCCATTTGTAGTGGCTTTGGTGTGATCTTGACAGTTCTCCATTCAGAAATGATTCAAGACCACTGAATCATTTCACAGAGGATGTGAAAAATCCATCGGATGATAGCTTCCCAGACACCATTAACACACGCGGGATTCAAAGCAGAATTTACCAGAGAAGTGAAAGGCTCCATATCACATTATCCCTGAGCCATCCATCTTTCCACCATCCAGTTTTGCAGTTTAGTTGAAAACACTGTACATTTTAATTGCAGAAGTCAGATTCACTAATTTAATCAGATGTTATAATCACATTTTTAAGATAATAGAATTACAGCACACCTACTGTGAACTTTATAGTTGGAACATAGGTGCCCAGCTGTCAGATTGTTTTCCAGATGTTCTGCATTAATTAAGGGGTAGAGAATCCCTGGAAGACTAGTTTGTATGGTTTTGAACCCTGGTCCTCTCTGGAGTGCCTACTGGTGGGCAGACGGTAGAGCGGATATATCCAGTTGACAGAGATACTTATCCAGTATCTGTAGGGATGAGAAATTAGTGCATTTATGGCCTATAATCTAGCAACTGATCTTAAAGGAAGGTTATGGCCAAGACAATAGGCTCCTATGCTGATCTGGTCTTTGCTTGTACTTATTTTATGCCATGTGCTTTATGGATCATAAAAACATAACGGCCATACTGGGTCAGACCAAAGGTCCATCAAGCCCAGTATCCTGTCCTCTGACAGTGGCCAACGGCAGGTGCCCCAAAGGGCATGAACAGACAGGTTATCATCAAGTGATCCCTGCCCTGTCACCCAGTCCCAGCTTCTGGCAAACAGAGGCTAGGGACACCATTCCTGCCCAGACTGGCTAATAGCCATTGATGGACCTATCTTCCATGAATCTATCTAGCTCCCTTTTGAACCCCGTTATAGTATTGGCCTTCACAACACCCTCTGGCAAGGAGTTCCAGAGGTTCACAGTGCACTGTGTGAAAAATACCTTCTTGTGTTTGTTTTAAACCTGCTACCTATTAATTTCATGTGGTGGCCCCTTGTTCTTGTATTATGCGAAGAAGTAAATAAAACTTCCTTATTTACTTTCTCTATACCACTCATGATTTTATAGACCTCTATCATATCTCCCCTTAGTTGCCTCTTTTCTAAGCTGAAAAGTCCCAATCTTATTAATCTCTCCTGATACAGAAGCCATTCCATACCCCCAATAATTTGTTGCCCTTTTCTGAACCTTTTCCAACTCCAATAGCAGACTTGTTCATTTATATATCATTTTCCTAAACTGACTGAGTTAGCAGAGCTGTCGCTTTACTCGCTGGCTTGAGGCCTGTGTTTCTTCATCCAAATGTCCTGAGTTATATCCTAATGCCTCATGTACTCATTTGGCGGGGAGTGGGGGAGGGATATCTGAGTAGCATTTATCTTAAAAGCACTGTAATGGGGGAAGAAGATGTCAATTGCCATGGCACTTTGCAGTACTCCTCCCTCTCCTTTAGTAAAGACAGTCAAAGGACCCAGGTGCCAAGCTGAAAAGGCTCTTTCTTCATCAGCCATATCTGCTTTTGTGTGCTACTCATGCAGCTGTGCTGGCAGCTTTTGGGACGCTTCTTAGCCATTTACAAGGTTAGAGCTGATTCAATACCCACTGAAGGCAATGGGAGTCTTTCCATACATTTCAGTGGCTGTTCAGTCAGACCCTTTGATTGTGAAGGAGCTTTTCACACTGCTCTGTTTTCTGTTCTGGGACATTTTTTTTCTGTATGAATTTTATGAAGTTTTAACACAGACTGTACACGCAGCTGTAAAAACATCCTTATCTGACAAACATGCTGGGCCTTTCAATCCAAAGGATCCCAAAGCACTTTAAAAGGAACATGCTGTTCATAAAGCAATCACTCCAGACAGCACCAACCGGCAGTCATCTCCATCTCTGTATATCCCACCTTCACTCTCCGGTGGAGAGTGCAAATTGGACAAGCAGGACACCACACTAGAATGGGAAATTTTGCCATAGGCAGACATTGGGGCAAACTTTGTCTCTAACAAACAAACAAAAAGGATCATGGGATCTTTAATGTCCATTCATAGAAGACAGCGCTATGGGTTTAGGGTCTTGTCCAAAAGAACCATACACAATACACTGTCTACAACACACAAAAAACAGCCGGGCAAGAAAATGGGCCCCAAATGCTCCACTAAGCCCGAGTACACTTTAAAATGATGAAAATAGAGACCTGTGTCCCAGTTTCTGATCGTTTGAGCAGCCAACCAAAATAACAAGAGAAGGGATAAGTTCTACTATTGGGTGTATCTCACTAGAGCTAACATCTCCTTACTGGAGTTAGTGGGCACCTGGCAGAACCTGCAGACCCAGCTCAGAGCCTGGCAGATGCAGAATGTAAGGCTGCAGGCACAAGCCATGCTGCCCGTGAGCCAGGCTCAGCAAGAACCAAAGAACCTTTGCCTGACACATTCGAAGAGGACGACAACAAGTTCGGTGGGTTTGGAAACTAACAGTCTCCTGTTCTTCTTGGACTTGCAGACGTTTCCCACCAACCAGTTCAGAGTGGGGACTTATCCTCAGGCTACTGAAAGGAGACCTGGGCCTCTCCCTTCCTGGAGATATCTAGCCCCTTCCTGGGGCCAGTTAGAGCCAAGCCCAGGTGGTAATTTTTAACAACCCAAGTCATATGCATGTGGCAGAAGCCACATACAACCACTGAGGCAGAGAAATTGTCCTGTCCTAACTACACCGCTGAATTTCGGCATCTGGTGCCAGACACTGAATGGAATGAGGCTGTGCAATGCTGTCACCTCTGGCTTGGCTTAAGTGACAAGGTCAAAGATGAGCTGGCGCAGGTGGAGCCCCCAACTGGTCCGTATTCCTTGATTGAGCCATGGATGAAGCTCGATGACCACCTGTTGGAATGCTGCCAAGAAAGGAGGAAGGCTTCCAGACCCCCGCCTGGCCTAACAGCACCAGCCAAACAACTTCCCACATCCATCCTACAGCCTGAATTCATACAGCTCAGCATGGCCTGGGCCTGTTTCTCTGACACAGAGAATAACCAGCATTGGGCATCAGGTCTATTGTATACTGCAAGGAAACTGGACAAGTCAACTCAGGCTACCCTCTGAAGGCCCAGTCTGCATCTCAGCTGGGAAATGCCAGCCCCCAGCCCTGCTAGAGGGGTCGAGGTCAGGCTGGCATTCCTCCCCTTCCTCTTGCCCGTGACACCTGCATTTATCCATTTATACTCTGGTGGCAACTAACCAGTGCCTGATGCATCTCCAGCTTCCACTCCACCTACGCCATGTCATAGGTCCACCTGGAAGTGCTAATGGAGTCAAGGACTTCCAGCAATCTTATGGACTTGGAGTTTGCTTGAGTGCATAAGATCCCAACCCAGCACAAAGCTTTCTCCAAATTAATAAAGTCCATTGATGGATCCCTCCTCCCATTGGACCTGATCAGACAAGAAACTGCCCCCGGTGAGGTCACCACCCTCCAGAGCCATCACGAGACTCTTCCTTTACTGTAAATGACTCTTTCACCACAGTGTCCTGGTTTGTTTTTGCTGTAAATAATTGGGGAGTGGGAGACATGGCACCTTTGGGACTGAAATGAATGATGCCCCTGGAAATGAAGGACAGGCTGAGAAAGCACATTCCGAAGAGTTGGGTGCAATAGTTCTGTTGAAGGGGCAGAAAGGCGGAAGCAGAGTATGGAAGAACAGGACAGTGATATCAGTAAAAAAGTGTTTGATGAGGCAATAACTCATACTAATTTTCTGGGGAAATACTCCGAGGTTTTAGGAGGTAGATGCATAGCACTGCTTCTGCCTCTAGCAGAGCTAATGGATTCCTCGCAGTAACGGAAAACCGGAATATGAGCCACCTCTCCCCACACACTCCCCTTTTATATTTTCCCAGACAAAATGTTCACTTTGTTCAACTACTCAAATCTTGCATTCAATAGACAAGTCACCACGGGGAAGTGCAGGCTGCAGCGTACCGTCTGAACCTAATACTCTAAATCCCTTACATTAAGTACACCACGTGCAACTAAACAAATATCCACCCAGATGTCATGCCATTCTACTGAGCTGGTTTATTCCATTTATAAATCGAAAGAGCAATCCCTTGATTGCTTGTAGTGGCAGGTGCCTCCGTATTTAAATGCTGGTCAATTTTTAAATGGAACACGAGTATTTAACTTTCTCAGCATGTCGAAAAGCTTTTTAAAGCCCATCATACTGATGTTAAAATAATAAGGTCCACCAGCCCAGTGATATGATTGCTTTTTTATTGCTCAGTTTGTGCTGGGAACTCATTTTAATTCCAAAGGTTATGGCTTTTAAAGCAGCACTGCTCCTAGTTCCCATCCCCATGCCCAAGCTGCGGTAGGAAGAGGCACAAAGGAGAGCTGAAAACGTATGTTCACCCTCCTTTCATTCCTCTGATCCTTTCTTTTTTCTATTCTCTATCTGCTCTTCCAGGCGGAGGTTCAAAATTCACCTCTCCAAACAGAAGAAGTTCTGAAATGTTATGAAATCAGCAGATGGGAGTTTAAAATTCATTTAGGTAAATTGTAAATAAAATACAGGAGCGAGAAAGAGCATATAATTATTGTTCTGTACTCCTGTCTCCTCACTACTGCAGAATTTCAATGTCACAGAAAGGGTTCAGTCTTTCAGTGGCTTAATGCCTGCCATGTAGTTATTAAAATAAAGGATTCCCAGTGTGGGGATTTCTGGACTGGAAGAGTGTGAAAACGTCTGTAGTGTTTGCTCCCAAATAGTTTAATAGTGTGATTATGTTTTCTGATGGGAACACGTTTTTCACTGTATCCCTGCCAAGCTTCCAGGCATGTACGCACCTTTGAGAGGTAGACATTAAAAGCCAGGCTGCTTCCAGTGAAGAACTAACTCCAGCTTATATCCCTCAAGTGGATCGTAGAAAGAGACTGCAAATCAGATGAGCGATGTAGCCAAATACTAGCAGATTGCAGGGCTGAGTGGGCCTCTCACTGTGTATGTTCAGGAGCTGGAGGAACTGAGACTCCTTTGAGGGTGCTGCTAAGCTACATGCCTTTTAGGAGAAATTTTCACACTGTGACAAAGTAGAGAAAAGAAATCAGAAAGAGAAAGCCATTCACTTTGCTATTTGCAGTATTGTTAAGCCACGTTGGTCCCAGGATATTAGAGAGACAAGGCGGGTGAGGTCATATCTTTTACGGTACCAACTTCTGCTGGTGAAAGAGACCAGCCTTCAGAGGCAGGTCTGAAGAAGAGCTCTGTGTAGCTCAAACGCTTGGCTCTTTCACCCACACAAGTGGGTCCAATAAAAGATCCACCTTGTCTCTCTAAATTTGCTTTGCTAGTAAATCTTCATCTTTGTCCTGCTAGCAGTTTCCTTCCTGCAAAGGCTCCCGTGACTTTAAAATGATTGCCGCCTAAAGGGAATTTCTTCTGTACAGGAACTCAGGGCTAATTCATTGAAAATCTCTGTAGGAGAGGAGTAGATGTAAAGGCCGGGCAGGAGTACATATGCTTTGAATTCTGTTTTCTCTCACACTAGTGGGGGATATGTCCATGTCAACTCATTTTGTGAAATGTCATTCACGATTGTAACCTTGAGTGTGGATTAAAACACCCATTTTGTAGCAGGAACAGACTGCATCTCGGAAGCTGAAACAGGGCCATTACAGGGCTATCAGCATTAAATGGTTCTATCTTGGAGTGGGCAATGGGAATGCTACAGGCAGAGCAGTTGACTAGTAATGACTCTCTGCTCAGCAACTGATGGGGAAACCCCTCCATAAGAAAAGAGCGGCGGGGGGGAAGGGGAAGGTGTCAGAGACTACTTTCACAGTGGCATGCTCTCTAAGCAAAAGGAGCCAATACATTACCAGAAACAGAAGATGCAGGTGGAAGAGTGGGACCAAGAGGGGCTTTGCCTTCTCCAAGAACACTGGCAAAACCCAAGTACTTGCAGGAGAGTGGAGGACTCTAAGCGGGGAAGGGGGAGATTGCATTCAGATGTTTATTATTTTACCTGTCATTCTCCCTTGTTGTCCGAGAGTAAGGTGTATGGGGGTTTATAAAGTTCCTTTGCAAAGCCTATGTTCTTCAATTTACTTGCCATGTATCCCTGAAGAATTAAACTATAATCCAGAGCACCCAGAGAGGTGGATTTGGGGGAGTGTGCATAAATGATGGGGGAGGGTTAGGAGATCAAAGCACTGGTTTCAGGGCCCAGGGCGGTTGGACTGCAGAATCCCACATTGTGAGGAAGAGGGCCAGACAGGAAGTTTGCAACGGTCAGTGTGTCTTGGAGGGCCAGAGTTAGAAATAGTGTCTGCATGCTAGTGACCATCCTTTAGGCACTGGGACGCAGCCAGGACTGTGACACTGGTATCTAAACAAGTCACTGTCTTTCAGGCTATTGCTACCTAGATGACTGTGTGCCTCATACGTTCCTATTGGGTGGAAGTGCTGGAGATACCTTGCTATATTGTTGCAATGGCTGTTCTAGCCCTCTGGGATTTCACAGAAAGAGCAGTGGAAGCTGGAAGCTGGTGAGACTCAGTATTTTGAACTCCAGGCTCTTTGGAGTCTTCATTCTGTGCTTAAAATAAAGGTTGTGCGTTTCTTAAGGAAATCCTTGTAGGTTCTTTGTACTTCTTCAGTAGATAAAATGTCCATCCTGGCAAACTTTTACACAGTAAAAAAGTAAATGCCTTTTATTTAAAAAATAACAAATATTAACAGACATTTTAATAGCCCAATTATTTAAGAGCCAAAGCTTCTATTTTGTGTTGCCAGTTCTCCCACATCCTTTAAAAACACTACGACCGAGTGCAGAACACATCATTTTTTATTCAGAACACTTCCGGAAAGATGTTCCTGTGGTAAAGGCACTGGACTGGGATTCGCAAGCACTATATTTCTAGCTCAGTCACAGATTTCGTGTGTGACCGTAGGCAGGTCATATGATCGCTCTATCCCTCACTTGCAAAATGAGGATAAAAGTACTTTGGTTTCCCCTCTATTTGTCTATCTGTCTATTCAGGTTCTGAGCTTTTGGAGTAAGGAACTGGTTCTTGCATTGCTAGCACCTTTGGGATCCAGTCTCTGTTGGGGCCTCTAGGTGCTACTGTAATACAAATAAATAATAGTGCCAAAGTCTGCTTTGTAACAGAAATATCCAGCTGTTTCCACAAAGCCAACATTTATTCTTCCTGCTCCCCAGGCTAGCCAATCTACACTCTCATGCTGCATCCTTATATTCTACCAGAAATAGTCAAATCAGCTGTAGGACCCCATACCACCATCAATAGCATAGTAGAACAAAGCATCAGAGCCCACAGTACTACATGAAAATCCCACTTAACAAAGATCACTTTATGTGAACTCGATAAAGTGATTTACTTATTAGCCATTAAAGAACTGGCAAATTGTTTCCTGGAGCCACTAGAAACAAAGAGGAAAGGGGATTTCTGGCTACTGGAAGTCAGGGTGGGGCCAAACTCTTGCCTGCATTGAGTCCCAATAGATCCTACTGGAAAATTGGATTATTACTATTTATTCGTATTACAGTACCACCTAGAGGCCCATCTGGATCAGGGCCTGATTGTATTACTGTAACCCACACTGGAATGATGGGGCTCTTTGTCTCCCTCTAGTGGCTGGTGCACATAAGAGGCTTATTTATCTGCTATTCAGCTATTGCTTCCAACTAAGGCCTGGTCTACACTAAAAAGGGGGTTCGAATTAGGGTACTCAAATTCAGCTACGGGAATAGCGTAGCTGAATTCGAAGTACCCTAACTCGAACTACTCACCCGTCCAGACGCGGCGGGGTCAAACTCCGCGGCTCCCCCGTCGACTCCACCACCGCCGTTTGCAGTGGTGGAGTACCGGAGTCGACCGCGGCGGTTCTGGAGTTCGAACTATCGCGTCTAGATTAGACGCGATAGTTCGAACTCCGAGAAGTCGAACTCACCGCGTCGACCGGGAAGGTAAGTGTAAACGTACCATAAGAGAATTGGTTTTCAAGAAGAAGAGGCTTATGCTCTTTAGCTCAGTAGGTCTTCAGTTCAAACCCTCCTCTCAGCCCAAGGAAAGTCAGACATACCATACAATGTTAGCTGGTGAAGAATGTGGTAGCCCACATGCTTGGTGGTGCCTCTTCCTGAAAGCATATTACATTCTTGCTGTGGAGTCAGCACTGATTCATGTTTGCTCCCAGGTGCACTTCAAAGCACTTCACAAACATTAATTAGTTAGATCTAACACAGATCTGTCCCTGTGAAGCGCACAAATTTTTCAGCGGTCAGCACTGAAACCTTTACAAACGCCTGCAAGTACTTAACGTGACTGCACTATTGTAAGAACTCATGGGCCTAGAACCAGGGTCTGCGGCAGGAGCTGCTTTCTCATCATTGCCAGGGGGCCAGGCAGGGTTACCTCCTAGAGGAACTGAGGGGCTAAGCCCTACAGGAAGTCCTGCCCTCAGAGGCATGAGTGACAGCCCTCTGTGATTCCCTGACTGGCTGGCCCTCCCCATATAAATCAGGAACTCATTTCTGGAGGTTGTCTGAGCAACACAGCCCCCCATCGCCCTTATGTGCTTCTGCCTTACACTCCGCTTGCTACTTCTTGCTGTCACTCGCCTTGATCTAGATCTGGACTCACCTCCCAACCATGATCTTGGTTTATTTTCTTTGGCTTAAGGCCACTGCTGACCATGGTAAAAGACCGGCCCAACCCAACCCCAATTCTCACTTCATGCTCTCAATTTGGTAATGGACTCTGACTTTGCAGTTTTGACCTGGCCTGGGGCCTGGATTGATCTCTGACCCCCAGACCCAATACTGAGCAGTGTTCCGTGCCCACAGGCCACCCACAACCTGCCCCTGACACTTATTTCCTACTCACAGCAGCAGAGATGCGATACTAATCCACTGGCTAAGAGTGATCTACTGCCCTATAGCTCAAGAGGGCTGTAGTTGTGGAGCTGAAGAATGAGGCAGGGTCCTAGTGCCAGGCCCACATGCTTGTGAGTGTTATCTAGTTATTGGATCTGTTTGCAACACATCGATGCATTTTACTGGCATCTACTGAACTGCAAGGACATCTTCAAGCAACCAACCATGTGTTTCTTGGAGGGCTTGTCTCCAAACCCTCCCCTAAAATGTTGATTGCTGTATACTCTAAAAAGTGCTGCTGCATTTCGTCTCGAAAGCTGAAGCATCTCAGGACAGGTCTACACTAGAAATTTACATTGGTGCATCTGCACCAATGCGGCTGCACCACTGTAGCGCATCCAGTGAAGACGCTGTAAGCTGACGGGAGAGAGCGTGGCAAGAGGAGGTAGCTAGGTGTAAATATGTCACTCCCCTGAGCATTGTAGTTATACCGAGGTAAGTATGTAGTGTAGTAGACCAAGCCTCAGTGGTGGGAGTAGATAAGTCTGTCTACCAGAATGGTACAATGGTTCTGGATACTTCCAAATTAAAAGTGTGAAAGACCTGCTTTGCCCAGGAGATTGCTGCTTTTTGACACTTTATGCTGGTCTATTGGGAAATCTACTGCATTTTCTGATTCCTGGCCCCAGGTTCACTGTGGGAGGGATTCATGTGCATTCAGAGAGGAATTTTTTTATGTTTAAAAAACAGTCTTGTCACTGAGTGCTAAATTCACTTGATTTTACTCATTCCTCTCATGAATTAGATGAGCTAAATCTAGATGCCCTAGACTCTCTCACAAGGTATAATTCTAAGAATACACATATATCAATAGCTAAATGTCTAGGTAGTTCCCTCTTTGGCCAAGCGGACTGCTGGAAGCTGGGGCCTTGTGTGGTGCTTCTGTTTGGATGAGAAATGGTAACACAGAGTCAGGGTCATTCTTGGTGTAATTGGTTTTTTTACAGAAACACACACAAATCCTGTTTCCCTGAAAATCAGTAAGAACATACAGCAATAAGCATTTGCAGAAAACCCAAGCAAGACACTTTAGCCCTGGCCACAAGAAGTGCCTTTCTCTGCCTCTGCTTCTTTGCAGGGTTATAAACAGGTGCCTCTGCTCACGCTCACAGAGCCTGGAACCAACTCCTAGTCCCTGCATTTGGAATCTAAGAGCAATTAGCTTCACACTAACCTTGCCTCATGGGCTTGGCTTCTGGCATCAGCCCCTTCCTTTGTGTCCTGCTGTTTTACAACTCTGCAAAAGAGTCTCGGCTCCCCCTACTGTTAGGCACAAAGGAGAATGTTTTGGCACGCACTAAAAATCACGGACTGAACAGAGACACTGGATGTATGGCTTCTTACAAGAATCTGTAACCCACTAACCCTTCCCTCCCCCCAGCTGCCTTCCTCCTTTCCCCCCCTCCATGACTACAGGGATGTTAACAGGATGCTTCACCTTGAATGGTCCCTTGACATATATGTTAATTGCTTATAGTACACAATCTGTTCCACCTTATATTTAGCTGTGACACCCTGCGTACATTTCCATGAAGAGCTCTGTATGAGCTCAAAAGCTCGTCTCTCTCACCAACAGAAGTTGGACCCATAAAAGATATTACCTCACCCACCTCTCCGGACACACACATTCATTTTAAGGCAGCCTGTGATTGTTTTTGTCATGGGGTTCACTGACTTCTAGGGTGCCTCCTTGTGGCCACCTCTGGGGATTAGCCCCACTCAGGTCAGATGCCCCCTTTCTCACAGCCTGGCCCCCCTCTCTCACTCCAGGACTCAGGGTGCTTCTTCATGATTCAGTCCTCCAGCCACGTCACTATAGTCATCCACTTCCAGGGTATCAAAGTCTCTCCAGACCAGCTGTGTGGTTGGCCTCTCTAACGCTCCTGTGCCACTTCCCAGTAGCTGGTAGGGGAACCTAGGCCCACCCTCTACCCTGGGTTCCAGTCCAAGGACCCAATAATAAGCAGCTGTTGCTTTCCCGTGTTTCTTCTTATCTAGCCCTCTCAGGCTTCCTTTTTTATACAACGCCTCTGGGGTTGACCCTTCTACTAAGACTAGAACCCTGGGGCTTAATCTTTTTCTCGGGTTTTCACCTCCTTTCCTCTTCTCTCCACTCTGTCGGAGACAAACTCAGTTCTCGCTTTTTGTTTGGGTGCAGCAAAATCAAATACTTTATTCTGTTTAGCAGCTCCAGCAGGGAGAGAGTGCACTAGGACATAGGGTCTCCCCTTCCTAGACAGGTCTCTCAAGAGGTAAACAATTACAGCCAGCATTTATATTTTTGTTACAGACAATAATAAGCAACAGCTGCATTTTGTTTATACATAAGTCATCCTGATATCTTGTTTTTCTCACTTAAGAGATGCCAGTTTACATATTGTATTATCTACACAAGGTCGAAAAACAACTTCTCACACAGTTCTTTCCCACTCGCCTCACACAATCCTCGCTTCTACAAATCTCGCGTTATTAGGGTTACAGCTAGCCTGACTCTGGCTAACAGAGACAGTCATGCATTAAGATCCCCTACAAATCCCTGTCAGTTCTTTCTGTACTTCCACAACTCCACTTCCAGAGAGTGACTGCAGGTGCTTTCCCTGCAGCCTCCTTCTGCTGCAAACTCCTGGCTTTATAATCCAGCCTACTCTGGCCCCGCTGAGCCTCTAGTTGAATGTGGGCTATGCACTCCATCACAGCCTTGCATCCAAAATCTCTGATGATGAGCCATTAGCACCTTTCAGCATAACAATATATGAATGTTCCTATTTCTCAAACTTCTATTTACATCCTATTCAAGTTTGAGAATTGTTATATGACTTTTTTTGGTTGGTTGGTGAATGGTATGTTTGGATTAATCCATTTATTTTCTTGGGCTCACAGAACAAACATTTTTGCAAAGGGAAGTAGGGAAAGATGCCTCCCCCCCCAAAAAAAAATTGCTTTTCCAGTGGAGAACTAGAAATATTTAGACCTGAGTTCAATTCCATATTCTACTGTGTGAATGTGGGCATCTCAACTTTCCCATCTGTAAAATGGGAATGATACTTTCTTTCCTTTGTAAAATCCATAAACTTTGAGCTGTATGGATGATGAGTGCTATACAAGAGGGTATTGAGTATTAGTATTAGTGTTTCTAAATCCACCAATTCAGAGTTGTTGAAAATGTCTTGACTTTTCCACATTTCCTTTTGACATTTTCAGACCGACATTCTCATCTCTCAACTTCTTTGGATTTGTTACTATAAAAAAAAAGAATAGAAATGTCTAATAGCCTCCATGTCCATACCACATGTACTGTATCATCTAACAATGGAGTTTGATTGCAATATAACTAAAATGAAACTGTATACGCTTCTAGTTTCTCTGGATGTTTGTATGCACATTTACAGTCTGCTGTATTACTAGTAGCAATAGCAATTACTTGTTTATCATTATTAACAGTGTGTTTGCTGCTGTACAATACACCAAAGCAAACGTCAATACTTGCTGTTAGGAGTGCTAGTGATAATGTAGGATTCAGGCCTGTATTTTTGCCTGATAAAATAGAGAGAAATTTGGGTTTGATTCTTGTTACACTTATATTCTTACTAATATGTTTGAACAAAGGGATCCGTACTAATATGTGTGAACAAAGGACAAAGACACTGTGTATGTTGTTTTTGCCTGGCCAGATGGGTTTGTTAGTATAATGGGAACAGATAAGAACAGTTAAAGTGTAGAACAAATGATTACAGTCAAAGTGTTACCGGGCAGTGTGGGAGTGTAATATAAAGACTGCCTCAACTCCTATCACAAAGCAAGGTCAAGCAACCAGTTACGAAGGGGCAGGGGGGAGAGCGGGGAAGGTATAAGAAACAGTAAAAGGCCAAAGAAACGCCTATCCCTGACCGTAGCACAAACTCACTCCTTACCCCTCCTATGGGAGACAAAAGAGGTGGCGTGAAGACCCCAGACTAATGACCCTCCAAAATGAAACATGACCCTAAATTGTAAGGGGTGGCACCGGGGGCATGCATTTCAGGTCTGATTATATCTGCTATGAAGTAGGGAGAAGGGGAAACTGGGAAACAAGACTCTGTGGTGTCAGAGTTATGGACATGCTTGCTGGAAACGAACCCCAATAAACATCACATTGCCTGCACCTCGGACTTCTGGTCTTCTGCTTTCCGTCTGCGTGACAAAAACCAGGGGAGAGGGTGAAGGGAAAGCCTTCTAACACTTGCTCCAAAGAGTTTACAGTCAAAGAGACAGACACAAAGGCCCACATTCTGTCCTGCACAACTCCCACTGATCTCAAGGGAAGAGGATTGTCTTATCACCTTATGCCAAGGCAGAATTTGGCACATACTATAGGAGACCTGTTGCACTAAGAAGTCTCTGAGAAGGAAACACCATACAGTTGTTTATGCTGTTGCTGCTGGACTTTGGCTTAAATGTTTTACAGCTTATTGTAGGTGAAGTTGGTTTTGAGCAGGTATTGGAATGAACAGAGCTTAGCGGCTTGGTGAAAATGACTTGGCAGGCCACGCCAAACGTAAGGGCAGCATGGAAAAATTAACGGAGACATGAATTGGAGAAGGCAACAAATGGATGTGAAGGCTGGAGGTCATTGTTTTTCAGAGGGTTTTGGCTGAGACGGAAGCATTGCCAGGCAATTGTCATCTGTGGATAGGACACCGGACTGGGACTTAGGAGACCTGCGTTCTTTTCTCGATTTGGCCACTGGCCTGTAATGCGACCTAGAGTAAGTCACTTTACCTCTCAGTGCCCCTCTTTCCCCTTTTTCTATCTTATCCATATAGCATAGAAGCATTTTGTGACAGGGACCGTTTCTAACCTGGTATATATGGGGCCTTGCTCAGTGGGGCCCCCTTCTTGGCTGGGGCTTGTATGAGTGACTGTACTACAAACCATAATAGGATAAAAGAACAGGAGGACTTGTGGCACCTTAGAGACTAACAAATGTATTTCAGCATGAGCTTTCGTGAGCTACAGCTCACTTCTTCGGATGCATAGAATGGAACACACAGACAGGAGATATTTATACATAATAGGATAGTGTTTTGTCTTCTTTCATAAATTAATCTCTACATCCCACTGGTCATATTGGGTTCCCCAAACTCTCCATTTTGCTCATACTGTTTTTTTTTAAAAAGGAGGGGTAATGCTGATCTCCTGGTGAATGTTCTGTCTCTCATTAAAACAGGTGCTAATAGCTAAGACTTTGAGTGAGCTACAGCTGAGTGTATAACGATCGCTGCATTTTCCTTCAGTCACTGCATTGCCTGTATCTAACCTATTGCTTTGTAAAGCATTTTGAGATAACTGGAATTTAAAAGATTCCTTAGAAAAAAAAATCTTATCCTATCATAATAATATTCCTACATACCCCTACTCTCAGCACAGCACATTCTTTACACTAAAAGATTCTGCTTCTACTCCATCTAATTTTCACAAACAGCCTTTATCTGTCCATCAGGTGATGCATTTCTGCTCCATTAACTTATTATAACATATAACCGTAAAGATAATGCAACTATAAATTATTGCATTAACATTCCAGTCATCAACACCTTAAAAAAAAAAAAAAAAAGAGAGAGAGAGAGAGAGATGCCATTTTACCTGGGAAGATTTCAGTTCAGAATCACAATATTCTCTACGCAAATTGTTGAAAAACACACTAAAGTTATTTTAATGTATCCAAAAGTACCACAAAAAATATCTATTACTCTATATTTGGTTGCTATATCATTAGACTAAGGAAAAATATCAAACTTCATCAGATAAATCCTGAGCTATTTGCTCAGCTCTAATAGGTCACGACATTTTAGGCGATATCAATACTACCTCTGTTGTCAAGGAACAAGGACGTGAGGGGCCAGACTTCTGTATCCTGTTTCAGGCGCCTCCATTGACTACCTGGGAAAGCCGTGTGAAAGTTGCACTGTAAAGCTTGCTCAAACTGACGCTTCACTGACTAGTCAGTCACCTCGCCTAGTGCAAAGCGGGCTACAAGTGCTACCACTCTGGCTCAGTAGGGGAATCATATGAGTTGTTAGTTGGCTCCTTTCCAGCACATAAAAGGATCAGAGCAGCCTACAGGGGTTTTAAGTCCCTGTTCTTGTTGGGGGAGAATTTTCCAGGGACGGGCACTACAAAAAACAAACAGTTGTCAAGCTGTGCTGTGAGGAGCACCTCAGAAGTCCTTGCATAAGTGAGTGTGTGAAGGCCAGAACTGGTAGCGGAGGCAGGGTCAGTGCAGAGATTCCAGGCAGTGCTGCAGCCCACAGGACAGACTGGGGAAGCGGCTATAACTTAGACAGGTTATGCTTGGGGCCTTTCTAGCCTTCAGAGCAGCCCAGAGGGCTCAACAGTGGCTTAAAGCAACCATAGTTTTACCTCGCCCTGGGCTGTGAGTTCTGTGCTGCACCTCGTATAGACTCAGCACAGTGTAGCTCCCGGCAGGTCAGACCAGGTTTATTGAAGGAGTTGAGTGAACTTCACCTGCCCTGTTGTTTTGTATAAAAAACTAGGAGACATGAAGTGGTTTGGGATGAGTTTTGTTCTGAGTTTTGGGATATGGAAACTCAAGGAGAAGGAGAAAACCATCCCAAACGGAAAGAGCCGTAAAGGTGCATGTAACCCAGGGGGAACCAACAATGAATTTGCCATTTAACTTCCTTGGTAGTTTACCACCCGAATGTAAAATTGAAAGTTTTGGCTGAGCAAGGCCATCAGGATTAGGCCTCTCCGTGATAGCTTGTAACAAACAGAACCATAATGTTTCCAGAAAGGAAATGAGTGGTTCCTGCTTACTGGGTCTAGGAATTAAACAGGCAGATCTGGCTGGGAGGGGCAAGGGGAAGCAAGATTTCTTTTTAAATAATAATTTCCTCTCTAGTGGATGCCCAATCGAAATTGACCACGTAGAGCTAGGGATCAAGAGAAAGGCAGATAAGGAAATCCATGTGTACACTTCTCCAAGGCTCCCAGTTCTCTCAGAGGGAAATGATCTTGATCCACCAAGCAGGGGAAGATGTTTGGGGATAGGCGGAGAAATGAGTTTCTGTGCCTGATGGTTTTGTTGCCTGCCATAGGATAACAAATCCGCCACCTCTCTGGGTACTGTTGAGTACCGTCATCAAGGATATGTCCACACTGCAATTAAAAACCCGCAGCTGGCCCATGCCAGCTGACTCGGGCTTGCAGGGGTCGGGCTGTTCAACTGTGGTGTAGCTGTCTGGGCTCAGGCTGCAGTTTACAGGATTGGGGCCTTGATGAGTCTTCCCCAAGGAAGACGACTCAGAGGAGCTTAATTGCGGAATATGCTGCTCTACACTGTGTGTACCAAAGAGAACACGCTCACCAGACCATGAGAGATGGGATTGGGTGAAAGCCCAATGGCCTCGTGTGAGAATAAAATCATTGCATTTTAAAACTAACAAAGCAGGTGGCCACTACAGTGCTTGAAAATCGCAACAGATTCCTAATATTGGAACATATGGTCAATTTTCTTTGTCCGTCAGACAATGCCTATCCTTCCATACTATAATCACACATGTCGGAAGGAAGCAGCCCTTTCCATCTGAAAATGACAGTTGCTTATTATTTACTGAATACCATCAGTACTTAATGCCATGTAGAAACCACAGACAGGCCCTTGCCTCCAAGTAGATACATTCTAACATAAACAAAAAACATATTATCATTATTATTATGTATTGTTAAGCTCCAAGAGTGCATACAAAGCACTGCACATGCAACACAGACATATGTAATGCACGATTTCTTGGGGCATGCTAGTGTAAATTGAAGTCACTTTGCACCAACTGAAGATCTGCCCTCAAATTTAAATCAATCCTTACACAAAGTTTTTTTCTTAAGCCAGTCACTAGAATCAAACCCTCTAAAAGTTGATGACTGTCATTCTTGTCCCCCCCCCCACATCATTTGTGTTTTAATTACTACCGTAACTGTTCTATAGCCACCTCACAATTTTTCCCCTACCCCTCATATATTATCACAGAAAATCAAGGGCCTAATCAATAGTGATGCCTGGCCAGACCTCTAAACATTTGAAGGATCCATTTTCCTAAGCAGCCAAATATATCTAGAGTCCTCTGGTCTAGAAGTGGGCTGGACATTTTATAGGAAAATGCTCTCTAAATCTTCTTCTTCTTCTTCTTGTTTTGCTGTTAAACAGCTACTTTGTTCCCTTCAGAGGTGGCAGCATGTAAGTGGTGGGTCAAATGATTCCAGTAGATATACAAGTTTATAATGTGCTTCAGGAACCTTCATGGTGAAGAGTGTTACGTGAATTCAAAGCATTATTAATTACACACCTAAAAAACCCAAACCAACCCCCCCACCCTGCAACCCTATGTTAAAAGAACATTACGGCTGCAACATGAAGCATTACAAAGTGCCAGAATTAAGTTTGTCTGTACCACCTTAATTCAGCCCCCTTTTGCATATGCATTACAGACGCCCCCCCCCACGTATGCAATTGTTCTGTTCCAGAAAGCCTTGCGTAACTCGAGTTTTGCGTAAGTTGGAAACGTATACCCATACGTTACGCAAAAATTTCTGCAACTCGAAAATCTTATTTCTGGCTTATGGAACTTTTTCCGTAAGTGCGAATTTGCGTAAGTCGAGTCTTGCATAACCCATGGAGCATCTGTATAACACAATCTGAAATACATAATCACATAATTTTTTTGCACGTGACCCAGGCCTCATTCAGTTCCCAGGATCTAAAGGGCAGAAGCTTTCTGCATTGCCTATAACAAATACATCTATGAGTATAGGTTACCTCTGGCCAGGGGGTCAAGAACACAAAGCTACAGTGACTCACAATTTCATGTCGCTTTTATTCAGCAAGAGCCCATGTGCCAACTACCTTTGCTTTGAGCTGTGCCAGGAAGCTCTTTTCTTCATCATCCAACTTTCTTTCCAGCACCTTAGCCATTTATATTTCATTATTCAGCTATGGATGCATATGATCAGTCCTGCTGTCTCCTTCATTATTTCAGGACAACAGCCACTCTCTAATTGCTTTATGTCGGATGAGTTTTTCAGTGATGGATGACCTGCCTCACTCTAGAGAATTTCTCAGCTGAAAAATAGATTCAGGTTTAGGAAGAGAGCTCCAGACCTTAATTTAGACTGTTCATTAAACTGCTAAGGCTTTTGGTTTATTTTATCACTTATGTTTATTCTCTATGTACTTTACAGAGCCTGAGTCAGTGATTTATATGTCAGTTTTGACATGAAATACATAGGACCAAAATCTTCTCTGATTTGCAGCAGTCTAGATCTGAAGTAACAGGACCAGACCCAACACAGCCACTCTGGGTTTACAGCAGAGTTAAGAAGAGCAGCATTTGCCAGCCTGATTCTATGGAAGCCCTGGTTCAAATTCTGGCAGAGTCCAAACCAGTCCTTTCTCCTCCTGTGGTAAGTTATTTAAGCTGAATGTAGGTTACTATAAAGAAATACTTGGATCTAACTCCCCCCCCCCCCCGACACACACACAGGTACATTTGTACAAAGCAGGAGTTAGTTTGAAGTCAGTTGAGTTCTATTGGTGTAAAAAGAGGATAAGATCCCTTTCAAGATGGAGCGCCAGCTCTTTAGCTGGTGTAAACTAATGGGATTACATTGACTTCAGCGGAGCTACACCCGTTTACACCTGCTGAATATCAGCCCCAGAGGTGCTGGATGTGAACCATTAACAACTCAACGAACTCTCCAGTATGACAGGTTTCAGAGTAGCAGCCATGAAAGTCTGTATCAGCAAAAAGAAGAGGAGTATTTGTGGCACCGTAGACAGGGCCGGCTCTAGACCCCAGCGCGCCAAGCGCGCGCTTGGGGCGGCGTCCCGCGGGAGGGCGGCAGGCGGCTCCGGTGGACCTCCCGCAGGCATGCCTGCAGAGGGTCCGCTGGTCCCGCGGCTCCGGTGGAGCATCCGCAGGCACGCCTACGGGAGGTCCACCGGAGCCGCGGGACTAGCGGACCCTCTGCAGGCACGTCTGCAGGAGGTCCACCGGAGCCGCGGGACTGGCAACCGCCAGAGCGCCCCCTGCGGCGTGCTGCCCTGCTTGGGGTGGCGCAAATCCTAGAGCCGCCCCTGACCGTAGAGACTAACACATTTATTTGGGCACAAGTTTTCATGGGCTAAAACCCACTTCATCAGATGCATGCAGTGGAAAATACAGTAGGAAGATATATATACACAGAGAACATGAAAAAATGGGTGTTTCCATAACAGCAACATTGTCTGAAATTTCCTCTTCCTGCTATGCTGGTGGCTGCGCTCCCTGCATATGGGGTTATACATATATAGGGCATGACTTCAGTGGAACTTTGTGTGAGTAAGGTGATTGGGATCAGGATCAGAGTTTGTACAGAAAGTGCTTTACCAACCCCCAGGGAAGGAAAGTGTATGAGTAAAAACCCCACTCTTATCACACTTCATTCATAATTTTAACCTGGCCCTACCCTTTTACTGTCACGCATCAATTTAAGGTAGTTTACTAATCCTAGGTAATAATACTCCTATAGTTGTGATACCCAGACTGTACATCTTGAGCTGCAATGGCTCTTTAATGGGTCTTCTGTGGCTCTTTGCAGCACATGATATTAAAACACTGTGTGATTTAATTATTAACCAGTCTAAGTTATTAACCAATCACAATGTTTTTACTATTCACTATGGTATTAACCAACTGTAGTTGATAAAATAATAATATTTGGTCAGTCATTTTGCTGTGAGAATAATATATATTTCCCCATTATGCTGTTTAAATATGGATCTAGAGTACTATAGTAAATGAAACAATGAATTCACCTTACTGTCGCTCTTTTAGATAACGTTCATCACTAATTTGGTTCCTGACCCACCGACGTCTGAGTACCACTGTCCTATAGATCCTTTCTTGTTCTCACTCTCTGTCCCCAGCTATCCAGCTGTCTCCTACAGCCTGATCCAAACCCACTCTCACTCACTACAGTAGGCACTGGATCAGTCCCTTGGTGTGCTATTCCTTGCCTCTTCTATTCCACCAGTGATGCCAGCCTTGAGTATCAGTTTGTCCACTTCTCCCATTTGGCTTTCTTGCCCACTTCCTCTGAAAACATGGAAAAAGTTCTCTGAACTAATCCTGCCTTTACCAAAGCCTCACTTCAGGTGTGATGCCTCCAAGAAGTTGCCAACTAATAATGGTCAGGCAGAAAGCCAAGGAGGATAGGTAACGTTAACTTTATAACATAACTGAATGTATGTTTTATCCTTTTCCCCAACACTTCGTATGTTTATTGTCTTCCTAAACTACAAGCTGTCTGGCACCCAGACTGTTTTATTATATGTTTTGTATGCGATTAGCACATTGTTGGTGCCACCACAATACAAGTAAATAATAGTAATTTCCCAAGAACAATAGCCCAAGTGAATTTGTCCTTTCATGCCAGTACTACTGAATGGCTGGGTTTTGTGCAAATGCCGGTATTCACATGCTGCCAAGGGCATTTGCACATGAATGATGGAAGTGCTATCCATGAAAGTATCGCTTACCCCGATTACAGAGTTTTAGCCATTCCTTTTGGAAACAGAAAGAATGCCATGTGATTTCTAAGTACTAAGTCACCTGCTTGAGTGGCCAGTGCCATGGCATGGGAGTCAGGAATCAGACGGATTCAATTCCTGGTTCTGTCATTAACCTGCTGTATGACCTTGGGCACATCCATTTACTCTCTCTCTGAACCTCTGTTTCTCCTCCCACCCTTTGTCAGTTTGGTCTTTGTGACAGGAACCTCTTCCCCTGTGTTTTATATAACACCCAGCAGAAAAGGTCTCTAGTATTAGCTAGGGCCTCCAGTCTATCGCCAAAGATTCAAAAAACATGATTCAGGCCTCCCCAAACCATTATACTTTACACATAATACACCTGGGGTCTTTTTTTTTTTTTTTCATTTAGCTTCTGGTTTGGGGGCCTTTAAGTTTCATGCTTATACGCTTTTATCTGCAACCATGGGGGCTAGAAACTTCCTTTTTTATTTAACAGAAGCTGAGATTCTCTGATAATCAACTGATTCCAGCAGCTGTGACTTTAAGAAAAAACACCCCAAAATCATGAGATTCATGATAAAATCGCAAGAGTTGTCCACAGTGTACAAAAACCCCATTAATATTAATAACAGCCACACACCCTGTACAGTGACTAGTCCAAACCACAGAATCACAGAAAGGTCGGGCTGGAAGGGCCCTGAACAGGTCATCTTGTCCAGCCCCCCTGCGCTGAAGTAGTGTTAAGTACTTAGTGGAAGTTAACAACAGAGGCTGAAATATGTTCACATTTATGTTGTGTTCATTTGCGTTTGTAGCCATAATTAAAAGGACTCCAGACTTGACAAAAGTTTAAAAAACAAAACAAGAGTGAATTTTCTGGCAAACAGGTACAAACAACAAATGTAAACGTAGCTCAAGAACAGCAGTGGGGTGGGGGGGGGGAGAACAGCTAAATGAACTGAACAAGTAGCTTGCCCAGCAGGGCCGGCTTTGGCAAGTGCGGGGCCCGATTCGTACTCACCGGGCGGTTCCCTCCCGGATCTTCGGTGGCACTTCAGCAGCAGGTCCTTCACTCGCTCCGGGTCTTCGGCGGCACTCAAGGGCCCGCCGCCGAAATGCTGCCGAAAACCCAGAGCGAGTGAAGGGCCTGCCGCTGAAATGTTGCTGAAGTCCCTCCCCCGGAGCACCATCGGGTGCCGGCGCGAGGCCCTCCTAGGCACGAGGCCCAATTCCAGGGAATCGGGCGAATCAGCCTAAAGCCAGCCCTGTTGCCCAGCACTAGGCAGGACATACAACATGGCTGGCTGTATGCTGAGCTGTACATTTTCCAAATGATAAAATTCAGTCTGCGAGTCCTATTCTGTTCCTAAAAGTTGGACGTTTAAAATACACAGTGAGATGGTGAAAACATATCCATCGACCTACTGGTTAGGGGTATTGGGTCACTCACATTTGACAAGTAAACCAAATACAACCATATTTGAAAAATAACAGAACCTTGGCAATAGGAAATCTCCTAATCCTCTTTATTACGATGATTTTTGTTGGAAGACAAAAGAAAGATTACCAAAAACCTGACAGATTCAGCGGTTCCAAATCTTAAAATACAGGCTGCCCAGTAATAAAATGCAGGGTCTTGCTGCATGCAAAGAACAGGCTTATTTTGCTCTAAAGTGATTAATAAACAGGAAACTGCAACCTGCAGAAAGACTAGCATAATAAAAAATGTGTCAGCATCTTAGATTATAATATTCTCATGAAGGAATAAATCTCTCATTGTTATATGGGAAGCTTTTAAATTGTTGACATATTCTTTAAATGTCAGGTTGGCAAGTGCATGATAGTTTTATCCTAGCAGAGCCAAGACTCTATTTATTATTCATATGTGGTTTACAAGTCAGTCGAGTATTTTTGCATTTCTAGTAACTCAGGCACCGATTAATGACCCGACAGTATATTCCTAATGCAGTCTTTCAAGCCAATTAGCTCTCATATTTATTGCAGTTCTATATTCTAATGTGAAAAGTTGATTTTGTTGGAATTAGGAGGTCTAGAGGTTAAGTAAGTCAACTGTAAAATATCTACCAGGGATAAAAGAGCTGATTGCTTTGGTAATTAAAAACGAGGCCACAGAAAATAGGTTTTATTGGAACCTTGCTCAAGCTCAAAAACTCAGGTCTGGTTTTATTGTATTTTCTCTGATTCGTGTGGTGAAAAAATGAAGAAAAAATGTAACATGAAAATTATGTATAAAATATGGAAACTAAAGCTAAGTTGGTAAAAGATTCATATACTTCTAGCAATTTCACTTGTGAAGCTGACAAGAGCCTTCCAGCCTGCCTGCTGGGGGGGCAGGGGTGCTCAGCCTCCCCACCAATCTTGCACCTCCAGGGCCTAAGAGGTAGAGAGCTCTGAATCTCTTCTGCCCAACCTCCCATCCAGCACTGGGTTAGAAAGAGTGTTAGAATGACTCCATAGCTCGGTGAGCAGGGCACTCACGTGGGATGTGGGAATTCCAAATTCCTGTACCACTGAATAGTTATTTATACACAATGAAGCAGCTTCAACATGAGATTGAGAGTACCTGCAGCCTAGTGGTTAGGGCACTTGCCTGAGGAGTGGAAGATTAATGGTCAAATCCCTGCTCCCCATCATACAGAGGGGGAAGTTGAACCTGAGTCTCCAATAACCAATTTCAACATTCAAGTCTGGTGACGGGTCACTTATGTCACATGACAATTGTTCCTGTTACCTGATTGGGTGACTTAAGTTCTATAAATTGCTTCTAACCAAAACAAGTTTTTTTCCTCTTTTGGACAAAAAATACTTTTTGGGTGAAATGACTCACTCTTGGTAAATGTTCATTTGAACAAAACTTAACTTCCACTAGTGTTCACCAAAAGGGAATAAAGAAGTCACTGAATGTCTGTGAAGAATTTGCCTTGCTATTCATGCTAGTAACAACGATTATAATGGCACCAATAACTCTACACAATAGTTTAAGTAGAAGTGAAGAAGAATATAGTCCAACTAAACAGGGGAATTTAGATAGGTACAATGTAATTAACTCAGCTGTAATTTAGCCAGGACACCAAGGCTAACACACCTACTGATTACATATTTCTGCAATCAGTTACTTTAACAACCTCGTATTTGCATATTCCTCAGATGAAATCCTAGGCAGAACAGTTAGAGGTGAGAGCTGCTTGCTGCAAGTATAATACAGTGAACCAATATTATTTTTGCTGCTTGTGTGTGTTTGATTGCTATGCAATCTCACAATGGAGTTTGGAAATTAATTTCTCAGACATAGGAACAGTGGTTGGTATCTATCAAGTTTAGATTTATATTTTCTAGTCAACCCAGCTGGAAAATTGGGTAAAATGCAAGACTTCATTGAACAACCAGCTGCTGCATCTCAGCTGAGCTGTCCTGGGTCAATAAATTACACGCACACAAAAACTATTTTCTTCATAATGGCAAATGGCGTAATCTTTAGCAAATCATAAAGAAAAAAGAGATGGCTTTTTTTTCTTTTAAGAATAGGGACAACTCTGGTCCTGTATGCTATAACATATTACTTCAGCCAAGAGAAATTATTAACAAACTAGAGCTATCCATCATGAGGCTCATATCAATCATAAAACAAATATAGAAATTGTTGCCTTGCTAAATCATGCATTCTGTTGCTAAGAGCCAGTGAACGTGAAGGTTACATTGTACCTGTCTCCCGTATATCTTTCTGTCAGATATACTTTATTAATATTGCAGCATGAGCTGAGAAAGAAAGGAACACACTTAGACCCAGCCCTGAATTCCCCACGCACCCAACCCCTCTATTAACTTTATTACTATTACTTATATTGCAGGAGTGCCTAGGGGCTGAGATCAGGGCCCCATTATACTACAGTCTATACATACACACAGTGAGAAACTGGCTAGAGGCACATACCAGATTAGCAAAAGAGACCAGAATCTAGTCACTAGAGCACACTGTCTCTTCAGTTCGCCTTCCCCTAACTACCCACTGACTGGGGTTTTTCCAACTATTTGCACCTCAAAAGGAAAGTCATATTGAAAACTTTACATTAAACATTTTAGGATGCAGAGATCAGGCTCTCTCTTCTCCAACCTATCCTAAACCTACCCAACAGGTGGTTACGGTGAGGGGATATTTTCCAAATGGAATATAGCAGTAAGGGGGAAAGGGTTAACTAGATTTAAGTGCAGAAGGGTTTTTTTGGGGGGTGGGGGGGGTTATCAAAGCAACGTTTTCAAGATATATTTGTTTTAATGTTTGGGGAAGACTGTTTAACCCTGCACTTGTAACACTGAGAACCGTCGGCGGGCTGGATCGAACCTGGGACCTCTGGAGCTTAGTGTATGAGCCTCTACAGCATGCGGTAAAAGTCAATCACCTGTTAGCTAAGGCTGTAGAACACACTCATTTTATCTCTCTCTTTAAGTGGTCTCAGTGCCACGAGATGGGCCAGAACACCCCACCCCAGAGGTGTGTGGGTTACACTGTCAAATTGCAACACCAGTCTACTGTTAATAGACCCTGAAAGCAAGCCTGAACTGAAGTGTCAGTAGTGGGGTTTGCTCTGTGTTGGCACACACAGAGGTGAAATACAGGTGTGTGCATCTGAAAAATCTCAACCTCACTGCGCATGAAGTACAATAACTAAACAGCACAAAGGGGGTGGGGAGTACATTTGATTTTAGGAGGCTCTGTTTCAGCTCCTGTGTGTTCTCTGTGCATGGAAGAGCCACTTCCTCCAATGTGAGCTTTGTGTTGGTGATGGTTCTGAAAACCTGCTCCTTTATTGCTAGTATTTGTTATTGCTAATAATTATTTATGTAACTCCCCTTTCCTCCCCGGGATTGCTTGGGAGCAGGCAACACTCACCTGTACCCCTGAGCTCCTGATGTTGTTGACAGGAAAGGAGATCCTGAGCATTCCAGTGGTGATGTTGGGTAGGTGGGAATTCTCTCTCCACCTTTCTGCTGCAGTCTTTTTTCTTGTAAAGGAAATTAAAATTGGCATACCCCCACCTGGCTGAGTCTTGTACACACTCAATGGCGAGCCTTGGGAGCCTCCAGGAATAAATGTAAACTAATCTGAGCCATGGGTGTAACTCCTAAATACTAATTACAAACACTATCCCCCCAATATCCACTGAGATCAGAGTGAACACACCTTTACTTAACAATTTAAGAAAACATGATATAACAGACTGAGATGAAAGATCACCATGAATTTAAATCAGCAGGGGGCAGTTCACAGTAGTAAATGAAACATATCTAACTTGCATTTACACTGCCATCATGTACCCCACCCCAGAGTGTGCACTCTGCTGGATTCCAGAGTTCTGAACTATGGCGTGCATGGACGTGCTTGAAGATCTTGAAGCTGGAGTCAGAACTCCGTTGGTCCAGTGAATTAATCCAGCCAAGGCAACAAGCTGCACAACCCCTCTGAAGATTAAAGTTGTTTTGACGTCAGCAAGCCTGGGTTCTGATTCGATGAGAAGACCACTCTGCCACTTCTCACACTCAGACAAAGTCTTAAAGTCTCTTTGCTGTCCCCCTTCCCTTGCAAGTACTTTCCCAAACAAGAGTGGGGGTTACACACCTTGCCTTCATTGCAGGCCCAACACAGTCAGCTCTAGGCACAACAGTCCCTGCTCTGGCTCCAGAGAAGCCACCAACCACTTCTGAGGCTCCCTGATCTATCAAAGCCCCAGCAGGCTCTAGGTAGCAGCAACTCCTGCTTTGGACAAAGCTCTGCACAAGCAATCTCAGCTCCTGTCCCAAAAGGGAGCTCCCTTCTTGCTGTCCCTGCCACCCCACCCTTGGAGAAGAAACCTCGTTCTCTTCCCCAAGACATCATAGGAGCTGTACTCTGCAAGGCTGGATGGCTGCACTCAGGTTCTTCCCAACTGGAACACTCTGAATTAAGTTCAGAGGCCCCTCTAGTAAAGGGTGCCTACATTTTTATTGCAGTAACACCTAGAGGCCTAATCAGGATTGGGGCCCTACTGTGCTAAATGCTGTACATCCAAAAAATAAATAAACAAACTGTCTATGTGTAACGCCGATGGACCCCGGTCATTGGCAGGCGGGATCAGATTGGGGACCTCTGGAGCTTAATGGATAAGCCTCTACTGCATGAGCTAAAAGCCAAGTCCCTGTTAGCTAAGACTGTAGAGTAGACTCATTTTCTCTCTAGTCTCAGTGTCACTAGATGGGACAGAACACCACACCCAAGAGGTGTGTGGGTTACCTATGCATCAGAGGGCTCACCTAACCTAGGACAAGACTCAACAGCTGGGAGAAACTGACAAAAGGGTGGGATGTAGCATGTGGATGAGCTCACAGTACAATGTTATGCCGTTCTTCTAGCCATTGCCAGCTTACATCGTGTTGAAGGCTTCATAGCCAAGGTGTCTGTTAAGGAGGCAGAAAGGTGTTTGAGGGAGAAGACATGGGTATTTCTGCACACAGAATTCGTATTGACATCAATAAGCATCATGCTTTCAGAACAACCACAAGGTCAAGCACTAGATGTCTCTCAAAATGGTAATGAAGTGCTTTTTGTAGCGTAGTGCAGTTAAATTAACCATAAACATAACTGCCCATAAAACACACTGTACTGGTGCTGTCTGGTGGAGCAGCTGAGAACTAGGCAATAACATGGTCTTATTAATTATAAGCACCATTAAGAGATAGACAGAGGCAGCAGCATGTTGATGTCTGAAAATCCCAAATCTCTCATTTTTTATGTTTTTATGTATGGTTTCATAGGAAGGTGATAACCCCCGTACACACACACAACTAGCGCTGGTCAATTTTTTTCCAGCAGAACGTTTTTCTTTCAGAAAATACTATTTCCTCATAATCAAAACTTTTTTGTGAGACCATGTTTATTTTGATAACATTTTATTTTGAAAAAAATGAAACATTTTCATTTTAAAATGACTCTGTTTTGGAATTTAATTTAAATTATAAATTATATTATACTTATATAATATAATATAATATAATATAATATAATATTATATAATATCAGAAAAAAAAGTCAAAAGCTGAACAAAACATTTAGGGACTGTCAAAACAAAATGAGTCCATAGACTCATTTAGCAACACATTTCAACGTCATTCGTTTCTGGTTCAGAACAAAAACAAATTTCAGAAAGGCAGGATTTCCCATGGACTGGAAAAGACCACCTCTACAGGAAACCTAGAGAGTAGCACAGGAGGTCTGTAGAAAAATACTCCAAAAAAGGCAATGGATTTTACTTAGTTCCCTTGTGTTGTTGCTTTTGATGTTGTTACTGTTTGATGATCTTCCTAACAAACAGTAGCCCGAAATGTCAGAGATATGTCAGTTGCCTAAATCAGGCAAGCAGTGGAGAATATCTTCCAAGGAATGTAACAATATAACATGCAAGATAAAATAACAGCAAAAAATTAAAAAGTGCATCAGAAGCAGGAAGTCTGCCTGTAAGGGGGCACGACTCACCACCATAGCACCTCTTGCTGGCCATCCTGGGAATTAGCTCGGGAGTTGCCAGTACGCCCTTCTTGGGTGGTGTCTCACTCGTCGTCTCATCTGTCTCCACCTCCAGGACCCACATCGCTCCCTGGAATGCATCGTCCTCTTCGGGACACAGCCCTCCAGCGGTGTTCCAGTCAGCCCTTTCCCCCCTTCCGGGGGACAGACAATCCTTAGTCCAACCACTTGCCTCAGTGGCAAACTTCAGTCCTGATTCTAGCCACTCATCTCAGTGGCAAACTGCAGTCCATTCACCAGCCACTCCCCTCAGTGGCAAGTGGGGGCAAAGGAGGGGGGGACCCAGGCCCACCCACTACTCCAGGTTCCAACCCAGGGACCTTATAGCTGGCAGCCACTTATTGCCCCTCCTCTAACTCTGCTGTCTCCTTCCCTGGGTCACTTCCCCACAGTCCTAGCATCTTCTCTACCCTTGCATCAGGGCCTCAGTCTGGCTTCAGCCTGGAGCTTTCTCCTACTCTGCAGACTCTGCCCACCACTGCTCTGTCCATGGTGCTCCAGCCTTCTAAGCACCCAACCCTCTTCCCTCACCCTTCAGGGAGTGACTGCTTACTCCTCTGCTCAGCAACCCCTTCTTATATGGGCCAGCCTGGCCCTGATTGGCTTTTCCAATAAAGCTTCTCCTGATTGGCTGGCACTATAAGCCTTTTCCTCAATGGCTGCCTCCTGTGCAGCCTCCCCAGGGTGGCTTTAGCCCTTTACCTACCAGTGAGGGGCAGCCACCCCCTCACACTGCCAAGCAATCAGCAGGATGCTGGACAATCAAGATGCTAAAGGAGCACTCAGTGAAGACAAGGGTGTTGCTGAGAAACTAAATGAATTCTTTGCCTTGGTCTTCACTGAAGAGGATGTGAGGGAGATTCCCACACTGGAGCCATTCTTTTAGGTGACAAATCTGAGGAACTGTCCCAGATTGAGGTGTCAATAAAGGAGGCTTGGGAACAAGTTGATAAGTTAGACACAAATAAGTCACGAAGATAAGATGGTATTTGCCCAAGAGTTCTGAAGGAACTCAAATATGAAATTGCAGCACTACTAAGTGTGGTATGTAACCTATCATTTAAACCAGGTTTTGTACTGGATAACTGGAGGATAGCTAATGTAACACCATTTAAAAAAAAAAAAAAGATCCAGAGGCAATCCTGGCAATTACAGGCCAGTAAGTCTAACTTCAGTACCAGGCAAATTGGTTGAAGCAATAGCAAAGAAAAGAATTATCTGACGCATAAATGAACACAATTTGTTGGGGAAGAGTTAACATGGCTTTTGTAAAGGGAAATCATGCCTCACCAATCTATTAGAATCCTCTGAGGGTGCAAAAAAACACGTGGACACGGATGATCCAATTGATATAGTGCACTTGCACGTTCAGAAATCCTTTGCAAGGTCCCACGCCAATGGATCTTAAGCAAAGTAAGCTGTCATGGAGTAAGGTCCTCTCATGGATCAGTAACTGCTTAAAATATAGGAAACAAAGGCTAGGAATAAATGGTCAGTTTTCCCAATGGAGACAGATAAATAGCAGGGTCACCCAGGGTTCTATACTGGAACAAGTGCTGTTCAACATATTTATAAATTATCTAGAAAAGGGGGTAAACAATGAAGTGGCCAAGTTTACAGACAATACAAAATTACTCAAGATAGTTAAGTCTAAAGCAAACTGCGAAGAATTACAAAGGAACTCACAAAACTGTGTGACTGGGAAATAAAATGGCAGATGAAATTCAGTGTTGATAAATGCAAAGAAATGCACATTGAGAAACATAATCCCTACTATACATACAAAATGATGGGGTTTAAATTAGCTGCTACCATGTAAGAAAAAGAGCTGGGTGTCATTGTGGATAGTTGTTTTTTTTTTAAACATCTGCTCAATGTGCAGCAGCCATCAACAAAGCTAAAAGAATGTTAGAAAACATTAGGAAAAGGACAGATAATAAGACTGTAAATATCATAATGCTGCTACATAAATCCACGGTATGCCCACACCTAGAATACTCCATCCAGTTCTCATTGCCCCATCTCAAATAAGTTATATTAGAATTGTAAAAGGTACAAAAAATGGCAACACAATTGATCCAGGATAGGGAACAGATTTCATATGAGGAGAGATTATATAGACTGGGACTGTTCATCTTGGAAAAGAGGTGACTAAGGGGAGATATCATAGAGGTCTATAAAATCATGAATGGTGTGGAAAAAGTGAATAAGGAAGAGTTATTACCTATTCACATGACAAAAGAACCAGGGGTCACCTGATGAAATTGATAGGCAGCAGGTTTATAACAAACAAACAAAAAGTACTTCTTCTTGCAACACATAGTCAATCTGTGGAACTCATTGCCAAGGGATGTTGTGAAGGCCAAAAATAGAACTGGGTTCAGAAAAGAATTAACTAAATTCAGGGAGGATGGGTCCATCAATGGCTGTTAGCCAAGATGGCTAAGACTCTGACTGCCAGATGCTGGACCTGGACAACAGGCGATGGACCACTCGATAATTGCCCTGTTCTGTTTATACACTCTGAAGCGTCTGGCATTGGCTACTGTTGGAAAACAGGATACTGGGCTAGATGGACCATTGGTCTGACCTAGTATGGCCATTCTTATGTTTCTTATATTTCTTATGATGCTGTATCTTTACAACAACAGCATGTGGGCCTGGTCGCGGGGAGACACCACTTTATAATTTTGCTTTGCTGGAAAATAAAAAATTAAGATTGATAGGTAATAAAAGGCTGGCAGCTGATGGTAGCCGATTGGAGCATCATAGACGATTTTCTTCACCATGATATTGAAATAATATACAGCCACGTGGGGAGCTGAGGCAGTGATGCGCAGCCAAATTGCCTTCTTTGTGGCTCATTATAAAAATCAAATTGGAGGGTTCTAATTACATAAAAGTGACATGATTATTATTATAAACAATTGTAACGGAGTTGTACTACCAGGATCTGATCTCATTGGTACCAGAGAAGAGGAAAGTGTTCAGATGGTCATTTAAAATCAAAGTCCAGTACAAAGTTGAATGGCTTTAAGTCTTGGAAAATGATGACCCGTTAAGAACACTTTTAACAGGGTACTTATTGCAAAAACCACCACAGTGAGTGGTGTTAATTAGCATCACTGATGGCAGTGTGAGCAGAGAGGTCAAGGACTGATTTGGCATGGAAATTGTACAGCTCCTTAAAAGACTCTGGCAGCTGTGCTATGCATAAGTAAAATGCTGATGACATTAAGCTATGATAGTAAAGCACAGTATTATTATCTAACACAATAAAGAGCAACATGCCACCAAGTTTCAGAAGTAATGAAATCCACTAAAGGTCAGATTCCAATTCCCTTACTGTCACTAGGACTATGTCTATACTTGGAGTTGAGGGTGTGATTTGCAACTCGCATATACATGTATACGCTAACTCTCTTGAAGCTAGTGTGCTAAAAATAGTAGTGGTGAGTGATGGCACGGGTTAGGCGTGCCAAGAACATGCCCACAGGGTCCAGGCAGGTGTGTAATCTCTGCTTCTGCTGCCACTGCCTGTGCTAGTGAGGCTACGCACGATGAGAGCTAGCACAAGTATGTCTACGAGAGGCGGGAATCACACCCTGGCTCCAAGTGTAGATAGAGCCTAAGTAGTACCTTATTCCACACGTACCCTCGCTGTAATCAGTTGGGCTACTTTTATTGTAAGATAGCACTGACTGTGAATAACAATATCAGAATGTCATGCATAAGGAGAGCTGCGCAAATAACTGATTTTTTGGTTCACTGACAAGTCTGAGAAATTGGGGGGGGGGAATTGTTTAGGGTCAAACTGAAAATGAAAACTTTAGGATTTTGGGGTGAATAGAAAAGTATATATATATATTTACACACACACACACATATATAGGGTTGAATTAAATGTTTTGTTTGACCCAAAATTATATGCTTTGTAAATGTAAAGCATTTTTAAGTTGTTGGGGTTTTTTTTGTTTGTTTGTTTTTTGCAATTGTATAGAAATAAAATTGAAGGAAATTTTGAATAAAAAATTGAAACATTTTCATTTAAAAATGTAGGAACAAGTTCACCTTTTTCAGACTTTTTTTTATGCAAACAATTAGGCAAAACCAGTACAAACACTATGCATTTTATGGTAACTTTTGCATACTTTAAACTACTTCATAGCCTTAGCAAAAGACCTCAGTACTAAATCTGCTTCTAATCATGGGCATTACCAGCATAATTAATTCTTCAAGTACTGATATGAGCAGGTCTTCATGCACTGCATAGCTTCCTGAATTGTAATCAGTGATGGCATTTAAACAAAGTACACCACTCAAGCGACTTCAGGATGCAGGGAAAAGATCAAATTAGATGACCATCCATCAGAAGTAGAATATATTCCTTCAGAAATCCAAGCAACAATACGTATAAAAAATGATCTACACACTTCACAATTAATAGACCTATTGAGTAATAGAGAGAAAGATTTTAGGCCCAAATCCAGACCTGTGCCTGGCGTGAGTTGCCAAAGTAGTGTTAAAATTGTGTGCAGAGGGCTCACACAAGAAACCATGCTGATGATGGGTTCTGCTCGATAACAATCCAAAGCAATGCATCCTGACACACTTTCATTTTCATCATCTGAGTCAGATGCCACCAACATAGGGTGACCAGGTGTCTGGTGTGCAAACAGAGCACCCAGTCGAAAAAGGATCCTGGCAGCTCCGATCAGCACTGCTAACTGGGCCGTTGATTGGTGGCGTTAGTGGCACTGTCAGTGGGGCTGGCAGACTCCCTGTTAGCCTCCGCGCTGTGCAGCTCCCGGGAAGCAGCTGGCAAGTCCTCCCTCCGGCTCCTACGCATAGGGTCAGCCAGGGGGTTCCAAACACTGCCCCTACCCCAGTCGCCGGCCTTGCAGCTCCCATTGGCTGGGAACCGGAGCACCTGTGGACGGGGCAGCGCACAGAGCCATCTGGTTGCACCTCCATGTAGGAGCCAGAGGGGCGACATGCTGTTGCTTCCGGGAGCTGCTTGAGGTAAGCATCACCGGGACCCTGAACCCCTGAGCCCACCCCCGCTCCCCAATCTCCTGCCCCAGGCACGGTCCCCTTCCCACCCTCCGTACCTCTCTATCCCAGTCCCAGATCACCCTCATGCACCCCAACTCCTCATCCCCAGCCCCACCCCAGAGCCTGCACCTCCCAGCCAGAGCCCTCCCCACATGCATCAACCCCCTGCTCCAGCCCTGAACCCCCTCCTGCCCTCCAAACCCCTCAATCCCAGCCTGGAGCACCCCCCTGCACCCCCAGCCCCTCATCCCCAGCCCCACCACAGAGCCTGCAGCCCCAACTGTTGCCCTCCCCTTCCCGCGCACACCAACCCCCTGCCCCAGCTCTGAACCCCCTCCTGCCCTCCGAACACTTTGGTCCCAACCCAGAGCACCCTCTTACACCCCAAATTCCTCATCCCCAGTCCCACCGCAGAGTCTGCATCCCCAACCAGAGCCCTCACACACTCCCACACCCAAACGTCCTGCCTCAGCCCAGAGCCCCCTCCCGCACTCTGAACCCCTCTGCTGCACCCCCAGCCTGAAGCCCCCTCCTTCATCCTAACCCCCTCATCCCTGACCCCAGCCCAGAGCCCACGCCCTCAGCTGGAGCCCTCACCCCCATCTCGCATCCCAATCCACCGACTCAGCCTGGAGCCCTCACACCTCTGAACTCCTAATTTCTTGCTCCCTCCCCGGAGCCCACACCCGCAGCCGGAGCCCTCACCGGCTCCCACACCCCAGTCCCCTTAGCCAGCCCGGTGAAAATGAGCGAGTGAGTGAGGGTCGGGAGAGTGAGTGACAGAGGGAGAGGGGATGGAGTGAGTGCTGGCGGGGCCTCGGATAAGGGGTGGGATATGGGAGGTGCCTCAGCGGGAGGCAGGGGTGGTGCAAGAGTGTTTGGTTTTGTGCAAGTAGAAAGTTGGCACCCTACACCAACAGAAGGTTTGTTTTTCTTCTTTAGTGGTTCAGGTTCCGTAGTTTCTCCATTGTAGTGTTGCTCTTTTAAGACTTCTGACAGCCTGGTCCACATCTCATCTCTCTCAGATTTTGGAAGGCACTTCAGATTTTTAAGCCTTGGGTCGAATACTGTAGAATATTTAGAAATCTTATATTGGTACCTTTTATGCGTTTTGTCAAATTTGCAGTGGAAGTGTTCTTAAAATGAACAACATGTGCTGTGTCACCATCCGAGACTTTTATAACATGAAATATATGGCAGAATGCAGGTAAAACACAGAGCAGGGGACATGCATTTCTCCCCCCAAGGAGTTTAGTCACAAATTTAATTAACACATGATTTTTTTAACCAGTGTCATCAGCCTGGAAGTATGTCCTTTGGAATGGTGGCCGAAGCATGATGGGGCATACGAATATTTAGCAAATATGGCACGAAAATCCCTTGCAATGCCAGCTACAAAAATTCAATGAAAATGCCGGTTCTCACTTTCTAGAATATGTTCTGCAGACACTTAAATAGCCCTGTACCACCACAGAGGCTAAGAACAGGAAGAGCCATGTCCTATCCATCCTGTACCCTATGTGCTATTGCAGAGGGGCTGGCATGGAGCAGAGCTTTCAGGATACACAGCAATTTTCCCCACATCCAGCTACCATTTGTGCAGCAGAATCACATCAGTTCCACAGCACGAGGACTCCCCCCAGCTGCAGAGGTGGGGGTTGGATTTATGTGCACCTTAAAACACATGCATAGTTATTGAGACATTAGCCAGCAGATATCAGTTACAGTTGTTTGGCGTCCTTTATTTGTTTGTGTCTATTTAGTGCCACGTGCTCAGCCCAGGTAATTAAACTTCTTTGTCTATCCCTAGAGCAAGTATAAGGATAGGGGCCGTGCAGGCCGTGATGCTGGCAGACCAGGTGCCAGCTCATGCCAAGGTCCCCATGCCTCAATGGAACCCTGACAAATACATAGCTGGGATCTGTCTGGCTCACTTGTGTGTTGGTATGGTTAAAATGGGTATCAGAATTATAAGAATGTGTTCAGCGTTTGGACTTTATTGAAGGCTTGTGAGTTGCTGTGTGCATTAATCTCACTTATAACATCTGTATCCCATGTTGTAAGGTAATATTTGAGCAGTTATATTGTAAGCCTCTGTGACTATGTATATTACCAGACAGGAGAGAGACATTAACTAGTGTGAAGTGCTGATCAGCAATAGGAAAGGCATGTTGACACCAGATGAACTATTGTGGAACATTAAAGAGGACAAAAGACTGTTATTTTGCTCTCCCCCCTCCATGAAGATGAGTCATACCAGTGGATTCCTCCCATCACCTGAGTTTGCAGCTCAGAACACATGGCAGGAGGGGGATAAAAACCCCAAGCGGAAGGAACTGATTATCTCTACGCTGCTTGGATTCTGGAGGACAAGGTTTACTAGGCATAAACAAGAGATCTCCAGTGCTTAGCTTGGGTGAGCCCTAAAGGACAGTTAGAGCTTGCTTATTATAGTAGCTACTATTACTTATTGAATCTTGAGACTGTAGCTCATTTGTGCATATATGTTTACCTACTTTCCCCTGATAAATAACTTTCATGTTTGCTCTTCCTGCATAATAAATCTTTATATGGCTTATTATAGGACTGGCTACAAAAGTTGTTTGGTGTAAGATCTAAGGTGCAATTGGCCAGATGTAAGTGATTGTCCTTCGGGACTGGGAGTAACCTCAATATTGCTGTGATTCTTGGTGTAAGAGACCATCTATCACAAAGGTATGCTCACCTGGATGGCAAGATAGTCCCCTTGGGTGCTCCAGTCTACCTATCTGCAATTCCACAGTAAGGCTGCTATAGTGCGTGAGGAGTTTACATTTGGTAACTGACTGGTGAAATCTCAGTAAAGAACTCGCTACCAACTTGGGTTTGTGCCTTGCTTCCTAACAATTTGCCCTAAGGTTGGTACTCACTGCAGAGAGGTTCGTGCAGGCTTTTTCCATGCTGCCCTGCCCAACTGTCCCATCCTGATACCTTCAGGTATCCAGTTATGCTTTGGCCTCTGTTGAGGCCACAACCAGGGTACTAACTAGTGTCAGTGGCGGTGGGTGGCTGTATAACTAGTGTTACTAACAGCTAAGGAGTAAGTACACCTCAGTTTCAGTGAAGTGGTTAACAATCTACACCAGGGCTAAGAAAAAACAGTCACCACTAATACTTATTATTGCAAACACACCAAAAGCGTGTTATGAAAAGCAGAAATTGCAGAGCACATAGGGAAACACCTAGTATAGAGCACCACTAAAAACAAGGGCATAAAACATAGTTCATAACACCAGAATAACTTCTGATTGGATGCTAGCTCTTTACTATTCTTTGGAAACGCTCTGTATTTGATCTATTACGGTAAATGCAGAACTAAATCTACAAACAGGCTATCCAGGGCTATTGTCCCTCAGGAAAATCCAGAACAAATTATTTTCAATAGTGTTTAGGGATTTTTTGTTTTGTTTTGTTTTGTTTTTTGCATAACTCCTCCTCTCAGAAGAGCATTAACTCTTTCCCTTTGTTTTCTTTGGACTGACTTTCTCTAACTGCCTTATTCTTATTGGCTCCGTCTATTGCCTGTGGCCTTCCTTCTGAGGGGCGGGGGCTGGAGGGTTAGGTAATGCTCTTCCAGACGTCTTCCACTCCCATGGAAATTTCCAAGTGCAAATCTGCTCAATTTGGAAGGCAGCGTGCCAGGCAAAGTGGAGCAAGCAGGCCACTTCTCCCACCGACTCTGCAGAACTCCAGCCGCATGCTAGCCCCACAGAGAGTCCCCTGTAGACATCAGAGGTGGACTGTGTACTTACCACTCCGTCCTTCTGCTGCACTGTTCCCATCTTTGCTCCCGTCTGCAGCACAGAAAACAGATGCCCTGTCCTGATTCATTCCCCAATTATGGAGGCCTAGTGGAGCCCTGTACGTCCCTCCCATGTATACAATAACCTGTGCTGATTGATCATTAGGATGGCCATAGCTTTAATCAGATTAATAGAATTTATATAGGATTAAGGCTCCTAAATTAACAGCACTTCTACATGAAAATCCACCCTAGTGAATTCTGAAGTTTAGGATTTGTCAGAAGCCAATAACATTATCTATATTCTAATCCTCTTAACTACTTCAGTCTTCCAGGAAAATGGGGTTGTGAAATCCACTATGTCACCTTATTTGTTTTCAGCTAGATAGTTTTAATAAAATCTGTAGATGAATATTTTTGGCATCTATAAAGAAAACACTTTTTTCACATTGATCTATCATAATGTCTCTCAGAAAATCTATTTTGTCATATTTACTGCCTCATGATCAAATGCTTGTAAATCTGAACTTTCCCATAACCAGAGTAATTCTCCTGTAGGGATGACTTTTATCAAATGCAATGGATTAGTAACTCTCTACCCTCAGGCAATTGGCTAAATTCATCTCGGAGGTAACACCACTGAAATCAGTGAGGTTACCAGAAAGATAGATTTGGGCTAGACTTTTTATCTGCTGATGTAGGAAGTCGCTCTATAAAGAGTAATATATTCCAGTCTATAGTTCTCTAGGAAGTGTCCAAAATCTACTTGTCCAAGACTGTTTGCAAGTTACATTTTCAGAATTATTTAGATTTACAAGTATTTGAACATCAGTCAGTAAATCCCACAAGTGAAGATTCACAATGCTGGGCTAACACCATTTCTGCATCTCTAATCTGGTAGTGAAAAATCCATTTCTTTTTTTTGAGAAGTCACGCCTTTTGAGCAACAACACGATAATAAAATGTTTGCCCATCTAGCAAACTCCCAAGTTGGCCACTGTTGGGCAAAATTTAGCTCTCCCTGATGTTGTTATTTCTCTTCACTGTAGCAGAAGTGACCGTGACCGCTACAGTTATGGAAGGCTGTGAGATGCGTCAAAGAGAGCTTATCATTTAAAAAGTCAAAGGGTGACATTCACTTCCATGCAGAGGGCCAGCCAAAGTCAATGCCTCACTGAAGTGCCCTGGGGGAACATAAATGAGGCATCATTCCTCTCCTTTCCCCCCATGCTGGCTCTCTCCTCTTGGGAGGGGAATTTCCCTCCAAGATACATTGGACCACTGGGACAATGAAAATAATAAAAAAAACCCAAGAATTTTTAAAAGTGCCATACAAAATACTGCGCATTTATCTAAAGCTGCAAAAAAAGGTACTGATATACTGCTGTAGTTGAGAAATCACTTGTGATCGCATAGTTAAAAGTTGTATTTTAAGATCTATTCACGAGGGGGTGGAGTTAAGAGTGTGTGCAACCTTACCTCTGGGAATATTTTCATGTTAGTTCTTAAGTAATTTACACACAATGAAACGTTGGCATGATCTCAAAGAGCTCACAAATTTAATACTCAAGAGAGGCAAAGAGTGAGAAGGGGAAAAGAGCCCCAAAGCGATGAAGTGACTTGCCCAGTCACACGACAGGTCAGTGGCAGAGTTGGGAACAAAATTTACTTCCCTGTCCCCTAGTCCAGAATCTTACCCATTAGAGAACACTGCCTCACCCATACAATTTTGATATTGTAACATATCTTGTTTATTTTAGTGAAGTATATATACATTCCCAAAGCTAAGCAAGGAATAACTGAAAACAGAAGCTCAGTATTGCCTGAAAGGCTTCCCTTGTCTTGTAGTTATTAAAATAATCCATAGAGTTTCAGCACTTAGATGTAAAAGGCATTCAAGGACCAAAGGGTGACTGTGTCTAAGATAATGATGTGTAGAATGAGGCATTAGTGAAATTCACAATCATGCTTTGATATTAGTTTAGATTATACAGTTCACAAGTGACTTGCCGTTATTAACAGGCAGGTCAGCTGATTAATAGCGATGCTTTTAATTTTACCAGTGTTGTTCTTGGCCATGCCATCTTTATTCACAGCAGCGGCACCCAAATGATATTGCTCTTCTGTTCTTTATACTCAGCCATAAAATTTACATGGACAGGTAAATCCTACAGTGGCTTGAGACTAGCTTCAAAGGGATTACTAATTTAAACACCGGAGGGTGTGCACAACGTGTCAGGCCCTCTCTCCAAGAAGATGAGATGACAGGTCAGGAGAACTGGGGATTTGCTCTGGACACAATAGCAAAATGAGGACAGACTCATGGATGGATTTTAAGTGGCAGGCCATAACTTTTATTCAACATTAACGCTGAGGCAGAGACGACCAGTACCTGCCGATGGCGGGAAGGGGACAGAGTGAGGGCAGCGGCTTCAGCGGATGTTACTGAGCATGTTTAAACAGTGTGAGCATGCTCAGTATGAGCCAAGCAGCAAAATGGGAGGGCATGTGGGGTCATGCTTGCTCACTGCACTGGGGAGAGGTGCTACCTGCCAATCACCCATACTCTCCTATACCAGGCATTTAGCTGGTTCCAGTGCTGGGTTGCAGGGCTCCTACTATATAACCAGTAACTCAGAGTAGGTTCTCCTCAGCCTATCCCCAAGGTCCCAACTCACTGTTCTCAGTCCTACAGCCACGCCCCCTGCCAGGGGGTCAGAAAGTGCAGAAGGGTAAGGACCTCAGCCCATGAATGCCACAAGTTCTGACCCTGGCTCATGAAAGTCACAAGGTCTGAACATATCCCATGAGCCCATGATCCATCACTAAAAACCCAGGTCTTCTGCCTCTGGGAACCATTCATTTTATCTATTTAACAGCCCTGGAAACTGGCTGCAAATAGGGATGAATTAATAATTCCACCAGAGATCTTACTTAGGTACCAAACACCTTCCTACTTAACCCACTGAGGTCTGAAGCTGCGGCAAGGAAGGAGAAAAGCTCCCTGGTCCTCTGCCCATGCCCATGGCAGAAAATATTCTTTTCCAATCCCTACACAGGTGATCTGTCAGGCCAGATTCTTGTTCCTACTTCAGGGTGGGGCTGCTGGAATGGAACTGAAAGAGGTGCCACGTGTCTCCCATTCCAGGTTAAATCCTGGGAGCTGGGGAATGCTGGCCAATCAGCCCTCTTCCTCCCCAGCTGGCCAATGAGTGCCAGAGATTCCACGTGGGGAGGAGCTACCTGGTGTCCCTCAGCAAGTACCTCCCTCCTTTGCTGCTAGGACTGTCCCCTTTCACAGCTGGCCCCATCAAGTTCCCCCACCTGTTGAGAAAGAGGGGGTGGCATTTTAGGAAGCAGTTTTGTGCTGGAAGATCTAAAACATTGAAAAATACCATATGCATAAATTTACAATGCCACAAAATTGCAGTCAGTTTAAGTCCATTGCACCCATGCTCCCAGCTTACTCCTAATCCCTTTCAGACCTCCTGCAATATATATCAGAAGAGTTTTACTATGATGCATTTGAAGAGAATACTTTTTTCAGTGGTCCCTATCTTTTCCAGTTAATCCCTGGGTGAAATTCTATACACAGGCTCAGCACAACACCAGTAGGCCAATTACGTTTCTCATAAGCCTGCAGCTAGACCTCTGAACGGTCATGGCAGTGGAGTTTGGTCCCTGTGCATTCAAAAGCTTAAGTAGGATGTAAGTTTCTCAGATAGCTGGTCCAGGGTTGTGGCACAAAGGCCCACAGGACCTCAGAACCCCCTCAAACATCACCACATTCCATTCCAGATGCAAGGTGCACAATTTAATAGACTCATAGAAGGTTAGGGTTTGAAGGGACCTCAGGAGGTCATCTAGTCCAACCCCCTGCTCAAAGCAGGACCAACCCCAACTATGTCCTCCCAGACAGGGCTTTGTCAAGCCAGGCCTTAAAAACCTTTAAGGATGGAGATTCCACCACCTCCCTAGGTAACCCATTCCAGTGCTTCACCATCCTCCTAGTAAAATAGTGTTTCCTAATATCCAACCTAGACTTCCCCCACTGCAAGTTGAGGCCATTGCTCCTTGTTCTGTCATCTGCCACCACTGAGAACAACCTAGATCTGTCCTCTTTTGAACCCCCCTTCAGGTAGTTGAAGGCTGCTATTAAATCATTCCCTCACTCTTCTCTTCTGCAGACTAAATTAGCCCAGTTCCCTCAGCCTCTCCTCATAAGTCATGTGCCCCAGACCCCTACTAATTTTCATTGCCTTCCACTGGACTCTCCAATTTGTCCACATCCTTTATGTAGTGGGGGGCCCAAAACTGGACACAATATTCCAGATGTGGCCTCACCAGTGCCGAATAATCACTTCCCTCGATCTGCTGGCGATGCTCCTACTGATACAGCCCAATATGCCGTTAGCCTTCTTGGCAACAAGGGCAAATGGTTGACTCATATCCAGCTTCTTGTCCACTGTAATTCCCAGGTCCTTGTCTGCCAAACTGCTGCTTAGCCAGTTGGTCCCCAGCCTGTAGCAGTGCATGGATCCTTCTGTCCTAAGTGCAAGATTCTGCACTTGTCCTTGTTGAACCTTATTAGACTTCTTTTGGCCCAATCCTCCAATTTGTTTAGGTCACTGTAGTAAGGCTGAGTGGCCTCCCTCTGAGCAGGAGAGCGAGGGACCCCTACACACCTCTTGGAGGGCGAAGCCTAGATCACCCCGCCCCCCTTGTCGGAAGGACCGGGGCATTGCCAGAAGTATAAAGGCTGGTCCTGCAGCACAGCTGGGGGAGAGTCTGCAATGGAGAAGGACACTCGGCCTGTTCTCCAGAGGTCCCGAGAGGAACCTGCGCCTGGCTGTTCCCGATCCCCAGGTGTGGACGAGGACTGGCCCAGAGTACCCGCTGCAGTTTACCCAGAGGAGCTGGAAGAGGCCGCAGGTACCAAACCCCGGGGAGGCAGAAAGTAGCCTAGGGGCAGCCCCAGAGCAGCAGGCTACACAGCCTGGTGTGGCTTAGTCAGCGTGTTGCGGCTGGATCCCCGTCAACGCAGGGGAAGCCAATCCTGCCCCTGCCAGGGCCCTGGGCTGGGACACAGTGGAATAGGGTGGGCCCACGTCCCCCTGCCATCCCACCTGAGGTGGCTGACCCCCTACATGGTGCAAGTACGCTCTAGCCCAGGACAGGAGCTCCCTTAGCACTCACCTGTAAAGACTGTTTGCTCGCTGGCTGCCTGAGCCCTACTCAGGCTAAAGCCAGCCCTGTAAAGACTGTTTGCTCGCTGGCTGCCTGGGTTCCTCCCAGACCAGGGCTCGCCCTTGAAGACTGGTTGTTTGTGGGCTGCTTGGGCCCAGCCCAGGCCAGAGCCACCCCGATAGACTGTGTTGAGGGGCTGACCACTTGAGCTACCCCAGCCAAGGCTGAAGCCTGGTAGCGACAGTTGATCACCCAGCCCTATTGTGGGGCCCCCGCCTACCCTGCAGACTCTGGTCCAGACCAGACTGGGCCAGTCAGAGTGGCCTCCCTCCAAACAGGAGAGCGAGGGACCCTACAGTCACTCTGAACCCTATCCTTACCCTCCAGCATATGTACCTCTCCTCCCATCTTAGAGCTTGCCTTCAGTATTAAACACGCATACACAGCAGACATAACATAAATAAATTAACAAATACCCTCATATCATGTTCCACTGGAGAGAAAATGGGGCAGAAGCACACGTTGCAAACACTAATTACTTTGCTTAAGAGCATAAACATCAGAATATAAGAACCACCATACTGAGACAGACCTAAGGTCCATCTAGCCCAGTATCTTGTCTTCCGACAGTGGCCAATCCCAGGTGCCCCAGAGGGAATGAACAGAACAGGTAATCATCAAGTGATCCATCCCCTGTCGCCCATTCCCAGTTTCTGGCAAACAGAGGCTAGGGATGTCATCCCTGCCCATCCTGGATAATAGCCATTGATGGACCTATCCTCCATGAACTTATCTAGTTCTTTTTTGAACCCAGTAATAGTCTTGGCACACTTCTTAATACACTTCTGGAAGGCGCTTCAGTACCACGATAATGAGGGTGCTGTAGGAACCTGAAGAGTAAAGAATAATTCACAGGGGTGAATTTTATGCTTTGTGGGACACAAAGGAAGAGAAAATAGATGAGGGAGAAAACAAAAAACTATTCAGTTCACTTTCTCTGCCTCAGTCGTGACTTTCTTATTGTGGTGAATTTTTTTAATAAAACAATTTGTTTGAAAACACTTTTTCAAATGCTACAAATTGATATATAAAATTGACTTTCGTCAAGAGAGGATAATTACATGGCTGCAAATCTGGGATAATTATATTATTCCACCTAGTTTGGCATGTAGTTTTACAACAAGAGGAATATGTGTGTGATCAAAATTACATCTTCTATTCTCTGTTCTAAACTAATTATAATATTTCTAGCTTTTTAATAACTTCACAATGTAGTAATACCTCGAGATGACAGGCCACTCATGCGGGCAAAAGCCAAATATGGTAGAACAGGAAGAATTAAAGAAAAAAATGATTATCCGGACCCATCTCTCATTGCTTACCCATGTTTTTTAAATGTGATGATGTTTTTAAGTTGCCCATTGATTTTCACAACCGAATGCAGGTTTGTAATTTCTATTAACCTACTTGTATTTGTAATTTCTAATAACCAGGAGAAAAGGAATCAAGCCACCACATTTAGATCTGGATCGAGATTCCAACACCCCAGTGCTTAGCGATGATTAGTTTGGTCCCTTATGAAAAAAGGGGCCATGTACAAAATTCTAACTAGGATTTAAGGTGGGATTTCAAACCCTCCCAAGCTTTGAAGGTGTTTGGATCTAGAATTTGAGTTCTCAAGCTGGTTTCCATTTGAGTGTTTCTTTATCAGCTCATTCACAATAAGAAAAATTCAGTCTTACAAACAGCATTGGAAGCCTGTATTTTTCTGTGCTGAAGCTGTGGCACACGCTGGGGATGATATGAAGCTGCATCTTAAAGGGGTGCAACATGCTTAACCCTTTTTCTCTCCCTGCAGAGTATTACCTGCTAACTCTGTTCCATTTTGCAGAAGGAGGAGTGGCAGGACAATTGATGTGTCTCCTCCCTAACCCTTCCAACCTCCATGGGGGGCCAGAGGGGGAAAAGCCCTGGCTAGGCTGCCATTGCGTCACCTGTTGTGCACTGCTCTCCTGCATGGGGCCTATTACAGCCTGGAAATTAATGCCTAATCTCCAGATCTTAGAAGGTACAAGCTAGTGACGGGCAGGCCTTAAAAGATTTGGATGAGCAGTTAGAAGCTTGGATGCTTATCTGTATTTCATCCAGAGTCTGCGACACTGGATGGGGGAATCATCAGAGAATTGGCCCTTTCATGAGCTCTCCTAGTCTTGCTGCTCCAGGCATTTGGACATGTGCCTTGAAGACATGTGCATGTCTCCTGTTCAGGAGTCTGACACGGGGATTTATTCACATTTGGAAATAGCGTTGTTTTTAAATTGCCTAAAATTCACAGGAACAGGCAAAAAAAAAAATCAGGAAGGAGGATAATAGGGCAGCGTGAGGCTTTTAATTAATCTTTGTCTCACCCTGGGATGTGGAAAATGTCAATTTGCGCTAGCTCCATGAAGGATTAAGACCACTAATGTGTACAGCCCATTTAGCTTTGAAATAAATCATAAAGAAAATGAAATGAGGCCCTCGGATTCAATATGACACTGAAGGGAAGGAAAATTAGCTGCTCTTAGACCGTGCTGGCATGGTCACCACCGCTGGCACTGATACTAGCCACTTGCAGGTTCCCTGCTGGCTTTATTATGCAACCACTTAAAGCACTGAGCCATGTGTATCCAGGCCTCCAGTGCCATTTGCCAACAGCACAATTTACAGATATATGTATTCTTTTTTAGCTCCTTCTACAAGGCAATCCTCACCCACAATACACCCCCTTTGTGACATTCTGGCTCCAGAAAGGAGCCATAAAACAGCCTCATTAGTTAGGTGAGGAGACTAGGATGACCATCTTTTCAAAGCCAAACCTGGGACACATGCAGGAGTCCCACTCCCTCAGTAGCCCTGCCCTGCCTCTCATCTTCCCCCGAGCACCCACTCTCTGCTCCGCCTATTCTCCACCAGGCCCTGCCCTATTGTCAGGTTGGAAGCCGGAGCGGCCTATGGTAAGAATCATAGAACCACTGAATCATAGGATTGTAAGGGATCTCAAGAGGTCTTCTAGTCCAGTCCCCTGCACTCATGGCAGGACTAATTATTATCTAGACCATTCCTGACAGATGTTTGTCTAATCTGCTGTTTAAAATCTCCAGTAACGCAGATTCCACAATCTCCCTGGGCAATTTATTCCAGTGCTTAACTACTCTGACAATTATGAAGTTTTTCCTATGTCCAACTTAAACCACCCTTGCTGCAATTTAAGCCCATTACTTCTTTCCTATCTCAGAGGTTAAAGAGAGCAATTTTTCTGCCTACTATTTGTAACAACCTTTTATGTACTTGAAAACTGTTATTATGTCCCCTCTCAGTCTTCTCTTCTCTAGATTAAACAAACCCAATGTTTTCAATCTTCCGTCATAGGTCATGTTTTCTAGACCTTTAATCGTTTTTGTTCCTCTTCTCTGGATTTCTCCAATTTGTCCATATCTTTCCTGGAATGTGGCACCCAGAACTGGACACAATATTCCAGTTGAGGCCAAATCAGTTCGGAGTAGAGCAGAAAATTTACTTATCATGTCTTGTTTACAACACTCCTTCTAATATATCTCAGAAGGATGTTTACTTTTTTTGCAATGGTGTTACACTGTTGACTCATATTTAGCTTGTGGTCCGCTATGACCCCCAGATCCTTTTCTGCAGTTCTCCTTCCTAGGCAGTCATTTCCTATTTTGTATGTGTGCAACTGATTGTCCCTTGCAAAATGGAGTACTTTGCATTTGTTCTTGTTGAATTACATCCTATTAACTGCAGACCATTTCTCCAGATTGTCCAGATCATTTTGAATTTTAATCCTATCCTCCAAAGCACTTGCAACCACTCCCAGCTTGGTATCATCTGCAAACTTTATAAGTGTACTCTCTATGCCATTTATCTAAATCATTGATGAAGCTATTGAACAGAGAACCGGACCCAGGACAGATCCCTGTGGGACCCCACTCGTTATGCCCTTCCAGCATGACTGTGAACCACTGATAACTACTCTCTGGAAATGGTTTTCCAACCAATTTTGCACCCACATCATAGTAGCTCCATCAAGGTTGTATTTCCCTAGTTTGTTTATGAGAAGGTCATGTGAGACAGTATCAAAAGCTTTATTAACGTCAAGATATACCACATCTACCACTTCCCCACATCCACAAGGCTTGTTATCCTGTCAAAGAAAGCTATCATGTTGGTTTGACACGATTTATTTTTGACAAATCTATGCTGATGGTCACTTATCACCTTATTATCTTCTAGATATTTGCAAATTAATTGCTTAATTATTTGCTCCATTATCTTTCCAGGTACTGAAGTTAAGCTGACTGGTCTGTAATTCCCTGGGTTGTCCTTATTTTCCTTTTTATAGATTGGCACTATATTTGCCTTTTTCCAGTCTTCTAGAATCTCTCCCATCTTCCATGACTTTTCAAAGATAATTGGTAATGGCTCAGATGTCTCCTCAGTCAGCTCTTTGAGTATTCTAGGATTCATTTCATCAGGTCTTGGTGACTTGAAGACACCTAACTTGCCTAAGTAATTTTTAACTTGTTCTTTTCCTATTTTATCCTCTTCTGATCCTACCTTATTTTCACTGGCGTTCACTATTTTAGACATCCAATCACCAACAATCTCCTTGGTGAAAACCAAAACAAATAAGTCATTAAGCACCTCTGCCATTTCCACATTTTCTGTTATTATTTCCCCCCCCCTCATTGAGTAACGGGACTACCCTGTCTTTGGTCTTTTTCTTGCTTCTAATGTATTTGTAGCATGTTTTCTTGTTACTCTTTATGTCTCTAGCTAGTTTAATCTCCTTTTGTGCATTTGCCTTTCTAATCTTCTCCCTACATACTTGTGTTTTTTGTTTATATTCATCCTTTGTAATTTGATCTAGTTTCCACTTTTGGTAGGACTCTTTTTTGATTTTTAGATAATTGACGATCTCCTGATTAAGCCAGGGCGGTCTCTTGCCATACTTCCTATCTTTCCTACACAGTGGGATAGTTTGCTCTGAAAAACTGCCAGCTGTCTTCTATTGTTTTTCCCCTTGCTCAAGAACAAAAAATTGTAGTGGTTTCCAACTGAAAAAATGAAAATATAACGGACTGGTTACAACAATAAATGCCAAAGTTAGCAGAACCTTTGTTTTCTGCAATGAATTGAGCAGCTCTGCTCTTCTAGTTTTTTCGGGTTTTTTTGTAGCCAGAGACCATTTCATTTTGGATTGTGCCATCACTCCATGTTTAAGTGCATCTTTATGGAAGGTCATTAGAGAGGTGCATAAAGGCAGCTAGCTATACATAAGCTGCACCCAGTGTGATTTCAGAAAATGGCACATTACCAAAATATGTACATATGTTAAAATCTGAATGGCCAGCAGATCTTTAAAACTGTGGGCTTGCCTCTACAGGAAAATTAATCCAGAGTAAGGTTGTGTGTAAATATAATGTGCATTAACTCTTCCTGATTAACTCCGTGTATGGACTCCCTTATTCCAGAATAAGAATTCCCTATTCTGGAATAAAAGCATCCACACAGGGAGTTAATCAGGAATAACTATTCCATAATAATACCCCACGTATATAAACCCTCCATCTTATGTACCCTACCAAAATCTGAGCCTGAGTTCCATTTTGGAAAGCTAAACATACGGTTTTCTGCAATGAGCAGCAATCTTGCAGACTAGTTGCTTCACATGCTGGGAAAGACTGCCTCCTCTTCACTCGCTATATAAGAGGCATTATTATTGTTAGTTATTTTTTATCCTTATAATTATTTATTTACATAAATCAAGCAAGCAAATGATTCCAGATGAGAATTGTGGCTAGAATGCACGTTTTCAGATAAATATCCAGAGAATATACTGTGAATCTCACTCAAATCCAGTGGGGTATTTGAGGTTGCCAAGGTTGATATCCGTGAAAAAGGCTAGACTTTTAATTCCTAATGCAATGGGATGTATAGCCCACACAGGCTCTGAAAGGGTTAATGTGGGCCTGACAGGTGAATTAGACATCTGGGTGCACTTGGAAGGTGAGCCAGGGTTGGTTAAAAGATGAATCCCAGCTGGGAGAAGAGCTGGGTGGTTATTTTAAAGGCAGGAAATCTAACACAGAAAAAGGCTGTAAGGAGAGGAATGAATTCCGCAGTCACTCTGTGGGATTTGTGAGTTAAGCAACCAGGAGGGTCAAGGAGGAAGCCCAGGGGGAGAGAAAACCTTGGAATCCTCTCCTGAATACAGAAATCTGTCAGGAGTCTAAGAGAGACACAGAACAGCCACTAGAGTGGAGTAGGCTGTGTTGGGAAACTCTGGCAAAAGGCAGGGAGAGCCCCTGGGAGGCATTCAGCTGTGGAACAGAGCAGGGTAAAAATGATACAGATGTCACGTCAAGCCTCTGGAGGGTGGATAGATTTATGTTTATATTTTATGGGCTGGGTGTCTGTTGGGGGATTCTAGGGAAGGGCCCTTAGAGTCCTGGCCCTGAAAGAAGGATTAATCTACAGAGGCTGGGAAGGCCTCAGTGGAGCTAAGCAGGAAGAAGTCCAGGAAGGCAACCGCAAGGAGTTAATGGCAGACCATAGCTGGTTATAATTTCCCTGAGGGTGAAACCTGGTCTGGATTTCTGTACCAGCCACTGGAGAAAGAGATATGGGGGGAGGGCTAGTTCAGTGGCTTGAACATGGGCCTGCTGAACCTAGGGTTGTGAGTTCAATCCTTGAGGGGGCTATTTAGGGAACTGGGGTAAAAAACTGCCTGGGATTAGTCCTGCTTTGAGCAGGGGGTTGGACTAGATGACTTCCTATAGTCCCTTCCAACACAAATATTATATGATACTGGCAATATTAACACACTTTGCATGAATATTGGAGGTTATTCATGGAAAAATGATTCTGAATTCACAATCATGGGCCAGAAACCTGGTTCTAAGAATTACATTTACACTCCTTTGGGGAAAGCAAGCCATACCTTGTAACTATTATTTATCTTACAGTAGCACATAGATGCTCTAACTAAGATCAGGGCTCCCTTTGTTTTATGCCCTGTAGAAACACATAATAAGAGAGAGTCCTGGCCCTGAACATCTTGTGATCCATGGGCTCTATCCTGCAATGAGCACTCTAGCCCAATCCAGCACCATATTTAAATACCTGCTTAACTTTACACACACAAATAAATCCTACTCGCATTAAATTGATTTTCAGAGTATTACCCCTCCTTAAAACTGGGGGGGGATTTCAAAATAAAAGTAAACAGTTGAAAGTGTGCAAATGTAGGAGCTTGTCTACTCCACCTGCAAAGCTCAGTTTTCAAATGTCTCCATATGTGCATATGCACTATGACTTTATTGCGGGTCCAAAGTAGAAAATGGGCTTTGGTAGAGAATGATCTTAAAGGGTAACCCAGGAAAATGCTATCCAGTTTCATATTGTTTGGCTCTGGTGATACATTATCCCCTTTAAAAGGAGGAACACTTGCCAAAAGCCATTGAGTTGAACTATGTGTGGGCTCCTTTCATACCATCTGAAGGGAGAAACAGGTCAGTCATTAGAGTAAATAAGATCCTCATTGATTTTAATTGAATGCTATTGATTTATATAGAGGATAATTAGTTGGAATTGACTTCTTTTGTTTTGTGTCTAATTGGATTCAATTAAAATCCAGTGACTTGCATTGAACAGACTAAATTGCACTGACTAATTGGATTGAACTAAAACTCCTTGAAGTGAGTAGGGTTCACTGAAATGAACAAAAAGCTAGCTAGTGCTTTTAATAAGACTCCTATGCTGTTGATGAGTGCCTGATGACAAATTATTGAATCTTGGAGGAAAATGCTGATTACTAAAGCACCTCTCTTAAAAAAAAGTTACATATGACTTGTGACTGTGTTCAGCTGTTGGATTATTTAGTTTAGAAATAAGTTTCAAATTTCTCTGCCTAAAAGGTTTGGCTTTAGCACCAAACAACGCAAATGGAATGCTATTGCTTTCAACCGTGTAGCAACAGAGCCAGAGATATTTAGAACGGCATTCTTCCATCAGCCCATCTTGCAGGTGTAACCTAAATCTCTTTGTGGATCTGGGCCTTACAGTTCAGAGTAGATTAATCATTCCCAACTGTGCCTGATCCACAGAGGATATGTCTGTTAGAGCTCCCAGTTAGGGACTGGTTTCAGATTAGCAGCCGTGTTAGTCTGTATCCGCAAAAAGAACAGGAGCACTTGTGGCACCTTAGAGACTAACAAATGTATTTGAGCATAAGCTTTCATGGACTACAGCCCACTTTTTCAGATGTAGGCCCTGATCCTGAAAGCACTTATGCATATGGTTAACTTTACTTTTGTGAATATTCCCATTGACCACCCCCAGCACACTGCAGGAGAATTCAAATGCTGCTTCTGTAGTGATGACCATCAGAGAGACAACTGGGCCCTGCTGCCATGGGGTGAGTCATATGGGTGACATGACTGGAATGTTAAAACCACCGCATGTACCTTTACTTAGGAAAGAAGGGGAGGCAGGGTAGCACTGTACATTAGCCCCCAGTGCCTGCTTCAGTTATTGACACTTCAGAAGGACAGGACTTGGAATGCTTATAGATGAGTGTTCTAACCGATACATCACAAGAATGGATATTGGTAGGGTCTGCCATAGACAATCTAATCAGACAAGGGAACAGGATGAGCAGCTCCTTAAACATCTGCCTATAATGTGTAGAATGGAAAAAAATGTGTTTATCATGGAGGATTTTAATCTGGGTGACATATGCTGCAGATCTCATCCTGCCACTAGCAAAACATCATCAAACCATCTGAAGTTTGTAGGAGATAGCCTTCTAACACAATTATTGTAAGCTACTTGGGGCAGTTCTATACTAGACTTCATTTGAGTGTCTAAGATTGATTCCTGAACTGAAATTTGCTGGCTACCCAGGTGCAAGTGATCATGATCTAATTTCATTTGGTATGTGCAAACAGTATGTCCCTTTTAAAGCAAATATATAGATCACTGGTCAGGGCTAATCTTCCACAGCTGAAAACAATCAGAAATGGAGTGGGAAGAGAAATGTAGATCTATAAATGTGAGTGATAGGTGGGAGTTGTTTAAAAAAGAGTAGAGGTTTAAAAAAAACATAGTTCTGCAATCACATAAACAGACTTTCTTGGTGAATAAGGGTGATGAACTTAGAAATTAAAAATAAAAACAATATAAAATGAGTGAAATGATAGGTAATGCAGACAACTGATAAGGGAAGCTAAAGATAACTGCTGATTTGTTCTAATTGCTATCAGTGAAAAATCAATGGCCAGTGGGGTAAGGGCAATAAGATAATTCTTTATATCGGGAACCCCTGAAATCTTACCAATGGAATAGGTCCACTACTAAGTCAGGATGGTAAAAATCTAAATTCTGATGCAGAAAAGGTAGAAGTAGGAAGGATGTTCACCAGAAGTCTTAAGAGAATTGTTAAAGTAGCTCTCTGAATCATTAATGCTGATTTTTAGCATGGTTTGGAATATGGGAGAAATTCCAGAGTACCAGGGGAAAAATAATGTTGTACCAATATTTAAAAAGGATAAATGAGATGACCTGGTAAACTAAAGGCTGGTATCATGGTTATGAGGCTAGCTGAATGTGTCTCTATTTTCTGGTCTCTGAGTTCACCCCCTTAGTTAGGTCTTGTGCCTTTACCTGCCTTGGGTGGAATCTTGAAATTTTCCCATTCTTAGATCAAGATCTAGCCTCAGCACCTCATCTAAGTCAATTGCATATGGCCATGCAGTTCTGATCTGATACCTGTTTTTCTTCCCTTAAGTAGCCTATGACCAGTGATAGTGACAAAGGCCAAGATCCACAAAGGTACTTAAGCACCCGAGTCTCTGGTTGTGACCATTCGGGTTCTGTCACAATACATAAAACTACCACTGAACCCTATAGGTGCCTAAATGCACTCAGCACCCAAGCTTTTCAATATATTTATTGATTATCTGGGAAGAAAATATGAAGTTCTTGCTGGAAAATTTGTAGATGACACCAAATATAGGTAGGTACAGAATGAGGGAGACGGGTTAGTTATACAAACTGACCTGGATTGCTTGAGACACAAGGTGCATGAGGTCATATATTTTATTAGTCCAATGTCTCTTGTTAAGAAAGACAAGCTTTTGAGCTACACAGAGCTCTTCCTCATGTCTGGGAAAGGTAATAAGAGTGTCACAACTAAATACAAGATCAGACAATTTAGCATGGCATAAGTAGTGAGCATGTATTCTAAAGGACCATTCAAGGTAAACTGGTCCGTTAACACTCCTGTAGTAATAGGAACAAAAAGGGGGCTAGTGTGTTACAGATTATTGTAATGAGACATAAATCCAGTGTCTTTATTAAGACTGACTTTTTAGTGTCTAGCAAAGTTATGAATCTTTGTTCCCAGGCTCATCTTTTGAAAGTGTTGTTCAGGCTTCCTATGAGGATGAGGACTGCTAGGTCAAATATAGAGTGATCGCTTTGTGAAAAGTGTTCTCCTACAGCTGAAAGGGTCTTCTGGATTGCTTGGTCAGCTTGGCTCATTTGAACAAATGTTTTCATACAGCCAAATCCAATGCCATGCATCTAAGGAACAAAGAATTTAGGTTATTCTTCCAAGATGTCAAGTATCAGAGGGGTAGCCGTGTTAGTCTGTATCTGTAAAAAGTAACAGAGTCCTGTGGCACCTTATAGACTAACAGACATATTGGAGCAAATATGACAAAGTGAGTATTCACCCATGAAAGCTTATACTCCAATACATCTGTTAGTCTATAAGGTGCCACAAGACTCTTTGTCACTTCTAAGATGGGATATCATCTCTTGGAATGGAATGTCACTGGAAAAGATGTGGTGGTAATGACAGATAACTAACTGACCATGAGTTTCCAGTGCTGTGCTGTAGCTAAGACGGAAAATGTGATCCTTGAACGTATAAGCAAGGGAATATCAAGCAGGAGTAAAAGGAGGTATTAGCTCTCTATATGACCTTAATGAGAGTATTATTGGAATACTGCATCCAGTTCTGGTATCAACAGACTGGTGGGTAGTAACCGATCTATCGGGGATCAATTTATCACGTCTCGTCTAGACGCGATAAATCGATCTGCGAATTGACACCCGTACTCCATCTCAGCAGGAGGAGTAAGCAGCATCGACAGGGGAGCCGCGGCAGTCGACTTGGTGCCATGAGGATGGCCAGGTAAGTCGAACTAAGATACTTTAACTTCAGCTACATGAATAGTGTAGCTGAAGTTGCGTATCTTAGATCGATTTCCCCCCACACCCCCCAGCGTAGACCAGCCCTTGGTCTTGGAAACCCGCCTTATAGTGAGAGACTTAAGAAACTCATCTATTTACTATCCAAGAGAAGACTAAGAAATGACTTGATCATGGTCTAAAACAGGGGTCTCAAACTCAAATGACCACGGGGGCCACATGAGGACTAGTACATTGGCCCGAGGGCCACATTACTGACACCTCCCCCCCCGCCGCCCTCTGCCCTGCCCCCACTCCACTGCTTCCAGGAGGCCCTGCCTCTTCCCTGCCCCCATTCCAACCCCTTCCATGAAATCCCCACCCAACTCCGCCCCCTCCCTGCCCCCAAGGGGTGGAGGAGGGGTGTGGGGTGCGGCAGAGGGTCAGGGCAGGGAGTTGGGGTGTGGGGTGCAGGAGGGATGAGGGGTGCGGCAGGGGGTCAGGGCAGGGAGTTGGGGTGTGGGGTGCAGAAGGGATGAGGGGTGCGGCAGAGGGTCAGGGCAGAGAGTTGGGGTGTGGGGTGCAGAAGGGATGAGGGGTGCGGCAGAGGGTCAGGGCAGGGAGTTGGGGTGTGGGGTGCAGAAGGGATGAGGGGTGCGGCAGAGGGTCAGGGCAGGGAGTTGGGGTGTGGGGTGCAGAAGGGATGAGGGGTGTGGCAGGGGCTCAGGGCAGGGAGTTGGGGTGTGGGGTGCAGGAGGGATGAGGGGTGTGGCAGGGGCTCAGGGCAGGGAGTTGGGGTGTGGGGTGCAGGAGGGATGAGGGGAGTGGCAGGGGGTCAGGGCAGGGAGTTGGGGTGTGGGGTGCAGAAGGGATGAGGGGTGCGGCAGGGGCTCAGGGCAGGGAGTTGGGGTGTGGGGTGCAGAAGGGATGAGGGGTGCGGCAGAGGGTCAGGGCAGGGAGTTGGGGTATGGGGTGCAGAAGGGATGAGGGGTGTGGCAGAGGGTCAGGGCAGGGAGTTGGGGTGTGGGGTGGAGGAGGGATGAGGGGTGCGGCAGGGGGTCAGGGCAGGGAGTTGGGGTGTGGGGTGCAGGAGGGATGAGGGGTGCGGCAGGGGGTCAGGGCAGGGAGTTGGGGTGTGGGGTGCAGAAGGGATGAGGGGTGCGGCAGAGGGTCAGGGCAGGGAGTTGGGGTGTGGGGTGCAGGAGGGATGAGGGGTGCGGCAGAGGGTCAGGGCAGGGAGTTGGGGTGTGGGGTGCAGAAGGGATGAGGGGTGCGGCAGAGGGTCAGGGCAGGGAGTTGGGGTATGGGGTGCAGGAGGGATGAGGGGTGCGGCAGAGGGTCAGGGCAGGGAGTTGGGGTGTGGGGTGCAGGAGGGATGAGGGGTGCGGTAGAGGGTCAGGGCAGGGAGTTGGGGTGTGGGGTGCAGAAGGGATGAGGGGTGCGGCAGAGGGTCAGGGCAGGGAGTTGGGGTATGGGGTGCAGAAGGGATGAGGGGTGCGGCAGGGGCTCAGGGCAGGGAGTTGGGGTGTGGGGTGCAGAAGGGATGAGGGGTGCGGCAGAGGGTCAGGGCAGGGAGAAGGGGTGTGGGGTGCTGGAGGGATGAGGGGTGCGGCAGAGGGTCAGGGCAGGGAGTTGGGGTGTGGGGTGCAGAAGGGATGAGGGGTGCGGCAGAGGGTCAGGGCAGGGAGTTGGGGTGTGGGGTGCAGAAGGGATGAGGGGTGCGGCAGAGGGTCAGGGCAGGGAGTCGGGGTGTGGGGTGCAGAAGGGATGAGGGGTGCGGCAGAGGGTCAGGGCAGGGAGTCGGGGTGTGGGGTGCAGGAGGGATGAGGGGTGCGGCAGGGGCTCAGGGCAGGGAGTCGGGGTGCAGGAGGGGTGTGGCAGGGGGCTCAGGGCAGTAGGTTGGGGTGAGGGGTGCGGCAAGGGGCTAAGGGCAGTAGGTTGGGGTGAGGGTGCAGCAGGGGGCTCAGGGCAGGGGGTCAGGGTGCAGGGTGCGGCAGGGGGTCAGGGTGCAGCAGGGGGCTCAGGGCAGTGGTTTGGGGTGCAGGAGGGGTGCGGCAGGGGGTCGGGGTGCAGGGTGCGGCAAGGGGCTCAGGACAGGGGGTTCGACTGCAGGAGGGGCGGGCTCTGGCCCGGCGCACACCCTGCCTGCCTGCCCTGCCCCCGCACCGCTCCACTCGGGAAGCGGCTGGAATGTGGGGGAGCAAGGACACAGGGGTGTGTGTTGCTGTTGCTTCAGGCACCGCCCCAGCACCTCCCATTGGCCGGGAACGGGGAACTGCAGCCAATGGTAGCTGCTGGGGGCGGTGCCTGAAGCAACATCAACACATACCCCTGCACCTCTCTTCCCCCATGTTCTTTCCGCTTCCTGGAGCGGCGCAGGGGCAGGGGTAAACGCTGGGGGAGGGTGGGGGGGGGGCCGCGGCCCATGGGCCATGCGTTTGACACCCCTGGTCTAAAAGTACCTACATGGGAAAAGATTTGATAGTAGAAATTGACTGCTCTTAATCTAGGAGGAAGGCATAATGAGATCCAACACTGGAAGCTGAAGCAAGACAAATTTAGAGTAGAAATAAGGGTCGAATTTTAACAGTGAGGTTAATCAACCATTGGAACAACGTAGTAGGCTGTCTCTCCATCACCTGAAGTACTTAAATCAAGACTGGATATCTTGCTAAAAGATATTATGTAGCTCCAGCAGAAGCTAGAGGCTTGCTGAGTTTACTGGGTGAGGTTCTTTAGCCTGTGTTACACTGGAGGTCAGACTACACGATCATAATGTCCCATTTATGATGAGAGAGTAGCCTGGGAAGCATTACTCTTTCCTCATCCCCTATAGAAGATGGACTCAAGTCACACTGGAGATGGGATTAATTGGGCAGACCCAGTCTTCATTATAGCTGCCATTGGTGAATTTGGTATTCAGCAAATACAGAACTAAAATATTCAGCATTCTGTCAAATCCCAAGTGTATTTATCACATATCTAATAATGAACATATGTGCCTCCTATACAACACTCATCTTACCGATAATGAATTATTATTACAATGGATTTCTTTCTAAAGGCACATTCTGGCCACACTTTATATAAAGGATATGTAGTTTATAAAGTAGAACAAAGTGCATCATTTATGAAGGATCAATAAATTAATGTATTTTAGATGTGTATTGTGTTCTAGATTATAAGCACTTCAGTATGATATATGGATAATAAACTATAGTTATAAGCAACCTCTTGATCATTGGATTCTGTGGCAATCTGAAAGTTGATAAATGATTAACACATTTGAATAAATAGTTAATTAACTCTTCTTAGAAGTATTTCTGAATGTGTCCTTAGTGCAAGGCAAGGTCCATATTTCTAGTAATTCCCCCTTAAGGCTTATATACCTCTACCTCGATATAACGCTATCTTCGGGAGCCAAAAAATCTTACCGCATCATAGGTGAAACTGCGTTATGTCGAACTTCCTTTGATCCACCGGCATGCGCAGCCCCGCACCCCCCCCCCCAGAGCACTGCTTTACTGCGTTATATCTGAATTCATGTTATATCGGGTCGCGTTGTATCGGAGTAGAGGTGTATTAATGATTGCATTGTTTCAAAGATCTGTCATATTTTTCCCCTGCTGTGATGGTGGATTTGGGGTCTATCCTGTACCTCTTCCATACTTATTCCCGCTATCAGAATCTGTACGATTAATAGTATCCTTTGTTACTTCCTTGTAATTGCGTACACATTTGCTCATCACTAGAAAAGCACTCTTCTACAGCCAAGTTTGTGTTTAAACTATCTGTCCTTTCCTTCATTCTAATTTCTTAATTTCATGGCTAGCTTTTGCCCAGGGCTTAAAATTAATTTTTTATTTTTATTTTTATTTCTGGTGTGTGGCTTGTTTTGCTTCACTGAATTTCTTTGATTTGTTTGTGGGAGGAATCTAAACGCTACAGTAGGCCAGTTTTAATTCAGAAATAGTCGTGGAATCATTTTTTATACAGTTATTTTTGTAGGTAGCATTCATTTCTAATTTTCTGGAGTGCTGATTCTCTGTATGTGAAAAAAAGCAATTGCAAGCACCTGACCACACACATTAGTGACTGCTGTGCTTTGGAATGAGAGTGGAAGCCTTGCATCTTGTGACTTCAACCACATAAAAACATTCAACTTGGGCACATTGGAGAAAATAATAGAGGTTTTGCCAGCAGGGCTTTCCTCCCCGTCTTTATACTAAGGCCTGGTCTACATTAGGGGGGGATCGATCTAAGATACGCAACTTCAGCTATGAGAATAGTGTAGCTGAAGTTGATGTGGGGGATAATAGTGGGGGATTTCAATTATCCCCATATTGACTGGGAACATTTCACTTCAGGACGAAATGCAGAGATAAAATTTCTCGATACTTTAAATGACTGCTTCATGGAGCAGCTGGTACGGGAACCCACAAGGGGAGAGGCAACTCTAGATTTAATCCTGAGTGGAGCGCAGGAGCTGGTCCAAGAGGTAACTATAGCAGGACCGCTTGGAAATAGTGACCATAATACAATAGCATTCAACATCCCTGTGGTGGGAAGAACACCTCAACTGCCCAACACTGTGGCATTTAATTTCAAAAGGGGGAACTATACAAAAATGAGGGGGTTAGTTAGACAAAAGTTAAAAGGTACAGTGACTAAAGTGAAATCCCTGTAAGTTGCGTGGGCCCTTTTTAAAGACACCATAATAGAGGCCCAACTTCAATATATACCCCAAATTAAGAAATACAGTAAAAGAACTAAAAAAGAGCCACCGTGGCTTAACAACCATGTAAAAGAAGCAGTGAGAGATAAAAAGACTTCCTTTAAAAAGTGGAAGTCAAATCCTAGTGAGGCAAATAGAAAGGAGCACAAACACTGCCAACTGAAGTGCAAGAGTGTAATAAGAAAAGCCAAAGAGGAGTTTGAAGAACGGCTAGCCAAAAACTCCAAAGGTAATAACAAAATGTTTTTTAAGTACATCAGAAGCAGGAAGCCTGCTAAACAACCAGTGGGGCCCCTTGACGATGAAGATACAAAAGGAGCGCTTAAAGATGATAAAGTCATTGCGGAGAAACTAAATGGATTCTTTGCTTCAGTCTTCACGGCTGAGGATGTTAGGGAGATTCCCAAACCTGAGCTGGCTTTTGTAGGTGACAAATCTGAGGAACTGTCACAGATTGAAGTGTCACTAGAGGGTTTTGGAATTAATTGATAAACTCAACATTAACAAGTCACCGGGACCAGATGGCATTCACCCAAGAGTTCTGAAAGAACTCAAATGTGAAGTTGCGGAACTATTAACTAAGGTTTGTAACCTGTCCTTTAAATCGGCTTCGGTACCCAATGACTGGAAGTTAGCTAATGTAACGCCAATATTTAAAAAGGGCTCTAGGGGTGATCCCGGCAATTACAGACCGGTAAGTCTAACGTCGGTACCGGGCAAATTAGTTGAAACAATAGTAAAGAATAAAATTGTCAGACACATAGAAAAACATAAACTCTTGAGCAATAGTCAACATGGTTTCTGTAAAGGGAAATCGTGTCTTACTAATCTATTAGAGTTCTTTGAAGGGGTCAACAAACATGTGGACAAGGGGGATCCGGTGGACATAGTGTACTTGGATTTCCAGAAAGCCTTTGACAAGGTCCCTCACCAAAGGCTCTTATGTAAATTAAGCTGTCATGGGATAAAAGGGAAGGTCCTTTCATGGACTGAGAACTGGTTAAAGGACAGGGAACAAAGGGTAGGAATTAATGGTAAATTCTCAGAATGGAGAGGGGTAACTAGTGGTGTTCCCCAAGGGTCAGTCCTAGGACCAATCCTATTCAATTTATTCATAAATGATCTGGACAAAGGGGTAAACAGTGAGGTGGCCAAGTTTGCAGATGCTACTAAACTTCTCAAGATAGTTAAGACCAAAGCAGATTGTGAAGAACTTCAAAAAGATCTCACAAAACTAAGTGATTGGGCAACAAAATGGCAAATGAAATTTAATGTAGATAAATGTAAAGTAATGCACATTGGAAAAAATAACCCCAACTATACATACAACATGATGGGGGCTAATTTAGCTACAACGAGTCAGGAAAAAGATCTTGGAGTTATCGTGGATAGTTCTCTGAAGATGTCCACGCAGTGTGCAGAGGCGGTCAAAAAAGCAAACAGGATGTTAGGAATCATTAAAAAGGGGATAGAGAATAAGACTGAGAATATATTATTGCCCTTATATAGATCCATGGTACGCCCACATATCGAATACTGTGTACAGATGTGGTCTCCTCACCTCAAAAAAGATATTCTAGCACTAGAAAAGGTTCAGAAAAGGGCAACTAAAATGATTAGGGGTTTAGAGAGGGTCCCATATGAGGAAAGATTAAAGAGGCTAGGAGTCTTCAGCTTGGAAAAGAGAAGACTAAGGGGGGACATGATAGAGGTATATAAAATCATGAGTGATGTTGAGAAAGTGGATAAGGAAAAGTTATTTACTTATTCCCATAATACAAGAACTAGGGGTCACCAAATGAAATTAATAGGCAGCAGGTTTAAAACAAATAAAAGGAAGTTCTTCTTCATGCAGTGCACAGTCAACTTGTGGAACTCCTTACCTGAGGAGGTTGTGAAGGCTAGGACTATAACAATGTTTAAAAGGGGACTGGATAAATTCATGGTGGCTAAGTCCATAAATGGCTATTAGCCAGAATGGGTAAGAATGGTGTCCCTAGCCTCTGTTCGTCAGAGGATGGAGATGGATGGCAGGAGAGAGATCACTTGATCATTGCCTGTTAGGTTCACTCCCTCTGGGGCACCTGGCATTAGCCACTGTCGGTAGACAGATACTGGGCTAGATGGACCTTTGGTCTGACCCGGTACGGCCTTTCTTATGTTCTTATGATGTATCTTAGATCAAATTAAAATTACTTACTTCGTGTCCTCGCGGTGTGCCGTAGCTCTCCCGTCGACTTTGCTTCCGCCTCTCGCCGAGCTGGAATTCAGCAATCGACGGGAGAGCGATCGGGGATCGATTTATGGCATCTACACTACACGCAATAAATTGATCCCTGATAGATCGATCGCTACCTGCCGATCCGGCAGGTAGTGTAGACGTATCCTAAGAGTTACATAAAAATAGCTACTGAATCTTTAATTTGATTACAATTCAAAAGGTTTCTTCTTACCAGATTGCAGAAGAAATGTGTGTGAGAGATGATCTGTGCCTGGTGTGGCACTCCTGAACTGGTAGTCTTTTTACCCACAATCCAATAGGACAAAGTATGCCGAGGGAAGCTGATATCACAGAATGGCTAGCCACCAAGCACACTATGCCCAGCATATGTCCAGGAAACTGAAGTACCTGCAAATACTTCTTCTAATGGCTGCCACTTGCTGAGTTCAGCTCTCAAGCATGCTCGGGTTAGCCCCTGTGCCTAACTTTCAGTGGGAGAGAATGAATCCTTAAAATGACTTCTGTTCTGCCAGCTCCTGCATTGTATTGGTGCACCTATGTCCTGGCCCCTTCTTCTGTCTCCCCTTGTCACACTATTTTTAAATGGGATTTGGGGGTCTTAGCTTCCTCAGTCTCTCTTGAAAACCTCCAACTATAATAAATGTGCTTAACCCTGTATCAATACAGTCCCTGCCTGTGGCCTTTACCATCCAGAAGCCAGATGCAACATCAAGCCTGTACTGAAGCTAGCTGCTGTAGGTGCACATGGTTTATCACTTGGGTGCCATGACAAGCCCCTGGCAGAACCATCAGATCTACATTAAGAAGTCCATGGAGGCATGTACATAGCATTGATCGGAAGCCAAGGGAAAGACTCCCCTTGACTTTAATGGGCTTTGGATCAGGCCCAACGCTAACCTATGCAAACACATGCCCTTATCACTGAGGCCCTCATCTGCCCTCCTATGGTTTCTCAAACAGTTGTTGTCTTGCCTTAAACTCGGAGGTGAAAGTAAGCTGGTTCGGTCCGGTCCAGCGTACCGGCAAGAGCCAGTACGCTGTGCCGGACCGCACTTGCTTCCACGGCGGGGATCGAAAGGGCTCAGAGCCCTTTCAATCCCGGCCGCAGCTCCGGCGGCTGGGCTGGGGCCGGGATTTAAAGGGCTCAGAGCTCCCCGCGGCTGCAGGCAGCCCAGAGCCCTTTGAATCCCAGCCGCGGCTGAGATTTAAAGGGCTCAGAGCTCCCCATGGCTGCGGGCAGCCCAGAGCCCTTTCAATCCCAGCCGCGGCTCTGGCAGCAGGGCTGGGGCCAGGATTTAAAGGGCTCGAGGCTCCCCTCAGCAGCAGAAGCTCTGGGCCCTTTAAATCCCTGCCCCAGCCCCGCAAAGCTCAGCGTTCCCCCGGCAGCCGGACCCCCGGGGGGCTCCCCGCCACCTCTTCAGCTGGGAGCTCCTGGTTGATTTAAAGGCCCTGGGTCTCCCAGCCACGCCCCCGTCAGGACTCCGGCAGTACCGGTAAATCCTGTAAATTACTTTCACCCCTGCTTAAACTAAGCCCCAATCCTATATCCACATAGATACTCACTGAAGTGCAGCAAAAGGCCTTGTTCCCTCTATCTTCTCCATCCTCTTCAGACTACACTCAGCACATTTTCCTACCCCCAAGCCGTCCTCATTTTCTATTAATATATTAAGAGTGTGAGAGGCTCTACAGTAATGGGAGCCTTAAAAGTGCCATAGACTCCTCCCCTCTGCATTCTCCCCTTCTCTCTCACCCCCTGCCCTACTTTGTTCCTCTCCTGCTCACCCAGTGTTTGTTGCTCCTTCCCTTGCATACTGTGACCCCTTTCTCTTGCCTTCCTGCAGGCTCCATCTCTCTGCCTAGGCATCTTCCACTCCCTCTCCTCACAGCTTCCCTGGATTGACCAAGGGATCTTGCCACCCCCTTGCTTTCCCTTCTCCCTAGTTCCTCCTTACCTCCACAACGGTCTCTCATCACCCCTCATCCCCCGTGTCTCCTAACTCCAATCAGCCCTCGACAATCCTCCTTTCCCTCCCTCAAATGCTCGAAGGGAGGTGAGCAAGAGCTATGGGGTAGCTGCCTCCTCTCCTTGCCCCGCAGTGCTGTGACTCAGGGAAGGAGCTGGCAGGGCCTGAAGCATAGAACCAACGTCTATAGCTGAGTAGTCAATTATTTTTTGTCAAAGGTCTAAATTTCTTGGTCAAGGTCCAGACTCCAGAGAAAATAATAACCCCAATTATTATAAGTGAAAAGATGTCAGGGGCTGTCCAAAAGCATCTGGTGGTCCAGATTTGGCCTGCGGTCTGCCTATTGACCACCCTTGATCTGTAGGCTGCCCAGAGGCAACAGTGGCTGAGCCACTGCTTCCCTGAGTGGTAGCAACAGGGAAGAGTAGGGATTCTTTTTATGCTCCGAGCTGAAAAGGATGCCCCCATAAGAGGTGTATAGAAAGAGCAGCACCCCTCGCTGCCTTCCTGTCGTGATGGGGGTAAAACACAATGAAGAATTTGGCCCTTCTCTACTATAGCATCTAATAAATAGGAAGCTGTTAGAATGTATAGAATACAGCATAACACACTGCTCAGGAAGAATGCCCTCGCATAGCACGTACATACTAGTCCCTGGAGCACTTAACACATTTAATTTCAGACTATGCTGTACTCAGGCACAATTATCCTTCTTGTGAGAGAAATTTGTCAGCTATGGCTATATTATCAAATATTAAACTCAGACAATTAAACACATTTAGCAGATCCTGCATCCATTTGCTTCAAAGCCCCTGCTACCTGTTTCTACCCAGGAAATACTACATCGTTTGGGCACAGTATCTGAATTAGAACCTCCATTAAATGGACTGCATGCCTTCAACACCTCATCAACGTTTAAGTGCAAGACCATTCCACATGACCCTAAATACCAGACTTTTAAGGAAGTTTCCCTTTTCGATTGCATTTCAGGGCAATAAGGAGGGGGTGCAATTGTTAGTTCTTCTCTCCCTTTGGGAAAGCCCTATGAGTAACTGGTTTAAAATTAAACAGAAAAATTTGGGTTGAATCTAAAAAAAAAAAAATCTGAAGATGAGATTTAGGCTGGGGATTGTCTCTTTAACCTTGCTTTGGCTTTGCAATAATGATTATTATCATAAGAATTAGTAAGATCTACAGTTCTGCTGGAATGGTCTCGGAAGGGAAGTGAGGAAAGTTAGATGCACCCAAAATTAGATGGGGCTGGGGGAAGGCCTACACAACGTATATATTAAAGGGAACAGTTCAGCAGGCATCCTAACTCTGCTTCTAAGAATAGTTCCCTGTTGTGGATGAAAGTTGTTACTGGAGGTAAAGATCACAATATTTAACACTGAATTGTGGTAGCACCTACAGGCCAAGCAAAACAGCAGTCTCCCTACTTTACATTTCAAAAATATTGATCACTGAAGCAGGATCCAAATCAAGTCATTACCACCTATACTGTGAGGGCGAGCAGCCTTTTGAGAGACACTTAAATTATCCATGTATCATGTTAACAGCTCTATATTTTATGGAATTTGCCCCCACCCAAACAATGCCTGGCACATTGTGTGTATACCTGCATATACATTTATTCTGAGTACAGAAGGGGATGAGAGGCAGACCAGTTGAAAGTCTCTGGGTACAGATGAAGGGGGGGAGGGGGGAAGAGGGGAGATGTCATAGCAAGGGGTCTATTCTAGACCACCAAATCAGTAGGAGGAGGTAGATGAAGCATTTATAGAACAAGTAACAAATCTAAAACACAAGACCTGGTAGTAATGGGGGACTACCCAGACATTGGTTGGAAAAGTAATATTGCAAAGCACAACATTTCAAATAAGTTCTTCATGTACTGAGGACAACTTGTTTCAGAAGATGGAGAAAGTAATCTGTGCGACAGACACTTTAGACTTGATGCTGACTAATAGGGTATGTAGCAAGGTGGTTACCCCACTCCTGCCTTGAAGAGCTTAAAACAGCCCTGGGGGAAGGTTGTGGCTGGGAGCTGCTAAGCTGGGCTGATTGGGAAGTGGCTGCAGCTGGGCCACACCCCAATCAGGCCACAGCTGGCCTGTATAAAGAGGCTGGGAGCCAGGAGCTCACCAGTCTCTCTCTGCCTGTAGAGGGAGGGAGGGAGGGAGGGGCCGGCCGGCCGGCCGGCCTGGCTGCAGGGGGCTAGAGACAGGGTACCTGAGTGGAGCAGGGCTGGGGAGCTCCAGCCTGGAAAGCCCCAGGCTGCGGCCTAGCATTGGGCTAATAGGTACTGAGGGTTGCAGAGGGCAGCCTAGGGGTAGGCAAAGGCAGCAGGTCCAAACCCTACCTTGCCAGTGATGAGTGGCTGATACTGCAGTCTGCCCAGGGCACAGGGGCTAGATGATGACTGGCATTAGCTGTAAACTGCGGCAAGGTGGAGATAGTAGGTGGGGGTTCCCTGGGGAGGGGAGACCCTAAGACTGAGGGGTTTCTGCCAGGGGGCAGTGCCCCAGACAACAGGGCACTGGGTCCGGGAGGGACATGGGGACTAGAGGACAGGCAGATCACTGACCTGCAGAGGGTGCTCTGGAGCTGGAATGAGCTAATTCCTGGTAGTCACCAGCAGTAGGTGCCACAGGGGTGAGTCCGCTCCTCTACAGGGCAGAATTGGTTGGAAATCTGAAGGCAATTTGGCTGAAAGTGAAATGATAGATTTCATGATCCTAAGGAAAAGGAGTAGGAAAAGAACACCTGAATAAGGAAAATTGACTCTTTTTTTTTAAAGACTAACAAACAGATAGGGTAAGGTCGTATTGGAAGAAAACCTAAAGGAAAAAGGAGTTTGAGAGCTGGCAGTTTCTTAAAGAAAAAATATTAAAAGCACAACAGCAAACTATCTGGATGCAATGGAAAGATAGAAAGGATAGTCATAGGGCAATATGGCTCAATTGGGAGCTCTTGAATGACCTGAAAATCAAAAAGGAATCCTACAGAAGGTAGAAACGTGAGCCAATTGCAAAGGATGAGTACAACAGAATAGTACAAGCATGCAGAGGCAAAACCAGAAGCTGATGCACAAAATAAGTTATACCTAGCAAGGACAGAAAAGGCAATAAGAGATTTTATAAATATACTAGGAGCAAGAGAGGCTAGGACTATAACAATGTTTAAAGGGGACTGGATAAATTCATGGTGGCTAAGTCCATAAATGGCTATTAGGCAGGATGGGTAAGAATGGTGTCCCTAGCCTCTGTTCGTCAGAGGATGGAGATGGATGGCAGGAGAGAGATCATTTGATCATTGCCTGTTAGGTTCACTCCCTCTGGGGCACCTGGCATTGGCCACTGTCGGTAGACAGATACTGGGCTAGATGGACCTTTGGTCTGACCCGGTACGGCCTTTCTTATGTTCTTATGTTCTTAAGAGAAAAGGAAGGAGAGCGAATAACAGATGACATGAAGAAGGCTGAAGTATTTAATGCCTACTTTGCTTCAGTCTTGACAAAAAAGGGAACTTGTAAACAGATAGTTAACACAATTCATGTTAACAAGGGGGAAAGAGCACAAGCCAAAGTAGGGAAAGAACAAGTTATATAATATTTAGATATGTTCGAGTCAGCAGGGCTGGACGAAATTCACTGAAGAGTATTCAGGGAACTAAATGAGGCAATCTCAGAACCATTAGCAACTATCTTTGAGAGCTCGTAGAGGATGGGTGAGGACTGGAGAAGGGCAAACATAGTACATATCTTTAAAGTGAGAAACAAAGAGGACCTGGGGAATTATAAACCAGTCAGCCTAATTTCAATACCTGGAAAGATAATGGAACAAATCATTAAACAATCAATCTGTAAGCACCTAGAGAGTAATAGGATTATAAGGACTAGCCAACTTGGCTTTGCCAAGAACAAATGGTTACTGACTTAGTGGAAGGAGTAAGCTGTAGGTGTGATATTTCTTGATTTTTAGTAAGGCTTTTGATACAATCCCACATGACATTCTCATAAGCAAACTTGAGAAATGTGATCTAGATGAAATTACTATAAGGTGGGTGCACAACTAGTTGAAAGACCATACTCAAAGAACAGTTTTTGGTTGTTCTCAGTCAAACTGGGAGAGTCTACCTATAGAGGTCCTGCAGGGGTCCATCCCGGGTCCAATACTATTCAATATTTTCATTAATAACTTAGATAGTAGAGAGGAACGTATGATAAAATGTGTGGATGATACCAAGCTGGGAGGGTTACTAGCACATTGGAGGACAGGATTAGAATCCCAAACAACCTTGACAAATTAGGCAATTGGTCTGAAATCAACAAGATGAAATTTAATAAAGTTAAATGCAAAGTACTACACCTAGAAAGGAAAAATCAAATGTACAGCTACAAAATGTAGAATAACTAATTAGGCACTAGTACTGCAGAAAAGGATCTAGGGGTCATAGTGGATCACAAGTTTAATATAGGCCAAGAATGTGATACGGTTGCAAAAAAGTCAACTACCATTATGGGGTGTGTTAACAGGACTGTCATAAAACAGGGGAGATCATTATCCCTCTCCCCTTGGCACTGGTGAGGCATGAGCTAGAATAGTGTCCAGTTCTGGGAACTACACTTTAAGAAAGATGTGGATAAACTGGAAGAATCCTGAGGAGAGTAACAAAAATGATAGATGGTTTAGAATACCTCGCTTATCAGGAAAGGTTAAAATAACTGGACATGTTCAGTCATCTTTTCGGAAGGGGGACCTGATAAGTCTTCAAATATGTTAAGGACTGTAAGGGGACTGATCAATTTTTCTGCACATCCACTGACAGCAGGACAAGAAGTATTGGGCTTAATCTCCAGTAAGGGAGATTTAGGTTAGATATTAGGAACAGCCTGCTACTTATAAAGATAGTTAAGCATTGAAATAGGCTGACTGTGGAATCCCCACCTTTGGGGGTTTTTAGGAACAGGTTAGACAAACACCTGTCAGGGATGGTCTGGGTGTGCTTGGTCTTCTCTGTGCAGGGTCCCTTGCAGCCTTACATTTCTATGATTCCCAATATAAAACAAACTGTAATGTGATTGAAAGAGACAAGTTGAAGATATGGTACCTAGTTGCTACTGCCCACTTCAGCTATAGCTAATGTTCTTGTTTTCTAAAACATAATGGAGTCCATTGTGTATCTGAATCTGTTTTCCTGGCAGACTTGAATGGAAGGGGGATGGATTATAATGCAGCCCACTAAGGATAGTTGAATATGAACAAAACTCAAATTGTTGAAACCCACCCCTCAGTTTTTCGTCTTTTTAGTTTAATCCCAACTGTGTTTCTGCAATGATACATATCTGTGTATATGAAGAATGCTAGAAAATCTAAATTAGAAGTGCTTTGTGCTTAATGGAACCCAGACTATAATTCCTGGCAACATTTAAAGTAATCACTTTACTTCAGCAAATCCATAGGAAAAATACATTTTTAATCTAAAAAATAAATTCAAGTACAGTGTGAATTCAGCCATTCTTTACTAAATATTTGTGTCTTCTAGGACCTTTGTAAATATTGACCCAAATTCTCACATTGAGACATTCCTAAACTCAATCCACAATACCAAATCCCCTGAACCATCCACTCATTTTTCAGTTCCTTCTCTCCTCCTGGTATAGGTGCATTCTCGGGGAGGTTAGAAGACGTAGGCCCTGATCTACAAGGATGGACCTTTATATACACAGAGCACAGTCCCACTGATTTCAATGTGCTGAGTTATTTTGAAAACCTGGCCCTTAATCTCCCTGTGCCTCAGCTGCCCTTCTGTAAAATGGGGATAAGAGAATTTACCAGTCTCACAGGGTGGTGCAAATTCTACCAACAATTGGAAGTACTCAGATGCTATGGCAATGAGGGATAGATAGATCATACCAAAAGACACCGTTCAAATTCTAATTCTGCACCCTGTATGGATGCAAAAGCCTCCATGGGAGCCAATCAGAGTCTTGGGTGTGTAATTATTGAGGGATTGGGCCCAAAAAGGAATAAAATATACTCTTGTGTCTAGCAAAACATCAACCCTTTAAATGGGGTAATTTGAAAGTTAATACGACTTTCTACTCCGGGCACCTTAGTACCAGAAACTTATTAGCAAACCAGAAGGAGTCCAAAAGAAAGGAAATGGTCAAAGGGCTGAAAGTATGGTCTTATGAGGAAAATGTAAACAATTGCACATACTGTGTGAGGCTTGGCTAATCCAATTCAGGGAACTGGTAATTGTGTAGTGCAAGTGAGTTGACTGCAAGGAGTGAGAAGAATTGTTTTGGGTGGTGAAAGGGTATATAACTAGAGTAACTACACATAGGATGTACAATGAATGTACTGTGGTGGGGTGTACTATAGAAAAGACCCTTCACTGATGTAGTGGGAGTCCATCAGTTGAGACCTGTAAAAGCAGACTAACAAGTCACTAGAAACCTTTCTGAAAGAAATGCTCCTGAGTTGGAAAGACATACCTGAGAAGTTTCCACCATTTTTAATTTGTAATGTAAACACACCAGCACCGAAATGGCTTTTTAAAAAGTAATTTTGGATCCACAGATCCCAGGGGTCATGGCAGCTGGTGATCACTGGAATCGATTCCCACTTCACTTACTCAATACAACTGATTTTGCAACAGAGTTTTTCCATTAGAGTAACAGAGGGGTAGCCGTGTTAGTCTGGATCTGTAAAAGCAGCAAAGAATCCTGTGGCACCTTATAGACTAACAGACGTTTTGCAGCATGAGCTTTCGTGGGTGAATACCCACTTCGTCGCATGCAAGACAAAGTATTAGAGTAATTTGCAAATACATAAATCCTTTGCATGGAACCAAATGTTTGGTCTGTAAATGAGCCCTTGGACTTTACTTTTGCTTCTTGTACATTTCAGTAAATCTGTTTGCTTGAGATTGCTGTCCTTGCACTGAGTTCCTGGAGTGTAGCAAACATGGATATAAATTCTCTTGGTCATGATAGATTATGATGCATGATATCCTGAGGCTGAATCATTGTAGCCTATTAATGCTAAATAGGCTGCAGAGAAATTAGCCTGGCTGTTGTTGTTTTTTCCAGGGCAGGAATAATAATTTATTGTAGACCCATTATAAGTGATTCCGTGTCTCCAACTCAAGACCACGCACAGAAGAATTAAAAGGCATGAGTTCAAACAAAAGGAATGTGAAGTAATCTGAAAACTATAGTGTTAAACCTGCTGCCAGGGAACAACTGCTTCCATATTTCTTATGAAGTTATCAGGAGGTCCTTTAAACTTTAACAGGATGTGGTTTCTGATTGAATAGGTTAGCAAAAGACAGTCATGAATCAACCTCAACATTTTTCTTGGGTGGCAGCCTCCTTCGTGAGGCTGGGCCAATAGCACTCTGGACTACTGAGGTTCAAATAGCCGCTAATCTTTTGAAATGTTCAGGTGGGGAGGGGCCGGGTGTAGCGTTATATCTAAGGTTTTGGTTTTGCAAATGCAAAAATAGCGATCAGACTAAAGGGTGAAACTCTGGCCCCATTGAAGGCATTGGCAAAACTTTCATTGACTTCAACGGAACTGGGATATCATCTCATATTTCCCAAATCTGGGGATACTCCGACCAAGGTTATGATTCAGGCCCATCGCTAATTCACACTAGAGCTTCCTCCATTTTCTGATTCCTTCACTTCACTCACATGTCTGTTAGGCAACACTCTTGTTCCATTTAAACTCAATGTCAACTGCCCATTTGAAAATAGGGCTTCTTCTATTTGGGTCCCTACATATGAAGACCCCTAGTTTGAAAATATTGGCCTAAGTGACCTGCCCAAGCCTACACAGTGAGACTCAGGCTTGATATGATCCCATAGACCAAATTCTGATCTATCCAGCTCTATTCAATTCCACCCCACCCTTCAGAGTCAGTGCCATTCCGGGGAAGAAGGTGAGCACGCCAGGGGCAAGTTAGAAGCAGGAGGCATGGAGCTTGAGTAATCTGGGCTGATGGAAGTATTATCCACTAGTGTAAGAGAAACCTCAGAGCTGTTCTATCTAACTTGCATTAAGAACTAGTTTGATCCTTGAAGGGGAAAGTGGCATAAAACCACCTGCACTTCCTCCCCATCATGTGTGCCAAGGTTTGTTCTGTCCTTATAAACCATGCTGATCATGCCTTATCATCCATATTGAAAAGTTTGGGCTAACTAAGAAATAACTAAAGAGAGAGAATGCAATTCAAATTTGTTGAATCTAGTTAAGTCTAAAAGGGCCTTGTACCTATTGGGTTCCGGGCTAAAAGGGCCTTGTAGTGGGGTGAGCACCCACTCCAGCCCTGGAGGGATGAGAAAAGCCCTGCAGAAGGCTGGGGCTGGGGATGGGCAAGGTAAAACTCTGGCTGACTGGCTGCAGCTGGGGTCATGCCCCAAACTGAGCCTTATAAGAAGGCCAAGGCAGCCAGAAGCAGCAGTCTCTCTCTGTGACTGGAAAGGGAGACAGATCTGGCTGCTGGGGAACTCACCCAGGGGACCTAGAGTGAGGCAGGGCTGGGGAAAGGCCTTAGGAGCTGGGAAGCCCTAGGCCAGCAACTCCACAGGCTGCAGGGCCTAGTTCTAGGCCCACCTAGGTATTGGGCTTGCAGAGGGGCAGCCTGAGGGTGGGTAAAGGCAGCCAGTCCAAACCCCTTTGTTTATGATGAGTGGCTGATACTGCAGTCTGCCCCAGTGAATGGGGGCTAGATGGAGACTGGGCAGTAGCCAAAACTGGGGGATAGTGGGTTGGGGGTTCCCCAGGGAGGGGAGACCCAGATTTGTGGGGTACTGCCAGGGGGCAGCACCCAGTTAAAAGGGCACCGGGGTCCAGGGAGGGACACAGGGAGCCAAGAGGTCAGGTGGATCACCAGCCTGCAGAGGGTGCTCCGGGCTGGAAATTGAGCTAATTCCTGTAAGTCACCAGCAGGAGGTGCCACAGGGGTGAGTCCGCTTGTCTACAGGCCTATATGGAAATGTAGAGATGCAAAGATGCTTATAAGCGGTTGGGAGGACTGAGGAGAACAGTCTAGGAAAGAACAGGACTAGGAGAGCAATATTAAAAAAAAATCTAAATAGACATTAAATGAATAATTACAGCAAAAAAAAATCCTTATTGAAATTCAGAAACTACTTCTGGAACTAGAAGAAGGGCCTAGTCACACACACACTTTTTAAAAGTTCAGCCAAAGTCCTTCTCAATAGGAATTTGTTAAATTCCTCCCAGCCCCTTGTTTTGTTCACTCACTTGTTATGTGCAGGGAAGTGGTTTGAGGCACTGAGTGCAATCCTTCATCACTCACTCACACTGTATTGTTTGCCTTTTGGCTGAATAGCTAACAAGAGAGGCTTCTCCATATATATATTTGTGGTGGACAGGAAATAAAAGAGAAAATTCCAGTCCTTTAAAATGATAGTGGGGAATCAGAGACCAGACTGGGAAACTGGTACAGTTGTTAAACTAGGGGTGTTTTGTTTCCCTTTTTCTGTGGAGAGAGATAAAAAGCTACATAAGATAGGGATCAGGTTTCCAAGTGGCTGGAGTGTTTACAGAGCGAGGAGGCAGATAAGTCACTTTTTGAAGTTATTCCTCCAATAGTAGACATGGAAGCTGCATGGGGTTCTATAGGTTTTGAATTTCAAGGGCTTTTGATATGGATCCACATCTAAAATTATCAGTTGAGAGAAAGTCATGATCTAGGAGCTTTGAAAAGAGCCCCCTAATTGGACTCTTTTCTATCTTGGGGGAGGTGGGAAGGGGGGGCAGGGGAGAAGTAAAGCTCATGAGAGAACCCATGCTTACAAAATGAGATATCTGCTGGATCTAACAAAGACTGTACCAGGGAAAGGATTGGGCCCAGACTAGGAAGGAGTCTAGTCTGTGAAAGAAGCTTATTGGAACATCTTTAAGGGTGAGATATTACCTGTACTCAGTTTCTTAATGTTCTGGCTTAGACTTGCGTGTTTTGTTTTATTTGCTTTGTGACTTACTTTGTTCTGGCTGTTATTACTTGAAACCATTTAAATCCTACTTAATGAAATCACTTTTGTTTATTAATAAAGTGGTTGATACCTGGGGGAGCAAACAGCTGTGCATATCTCTCTATTAGTGATATAGAGCAGGGGTCTCAAACATGCGGCCCGCGGGCCGCATGCAGCCCTCGGAGCTGTTCCCTGCGGCCCGCGGAGCTCCCCCAGTTACTTCCTGTCGCCGCCAAACTCCCCTCACCCCCGCCCCCCTCCCTGAGTTATTTTCTGTGCCTAAGCTCCCCGCGCGCTGCTCCCCAATGTTTGGGGCCGGGTCTCTCCCCTGGCCCCACCTGCCGCCCCCACGTGCCTCCCCCCAGTGTCTCCTGGCCCCCACTTGCTGCCCCCTCACCACCCGGGAGCCTGCCCGGGAGCTCACGCTGACTCCACTCCTCCGCTATGCCGGCTTCCGGCATCACCTGCTGCCGCAGGGTCCTAGCGCCCCCCTGCACTAGGGCCAGGGCAGGCTGCCCTTCCCCTGCCCTTCTGCCCTAGTCCTGAGACTCTCCAATGCCCCGAGCCTCTCCAATGCCTCAAACCCCTCACCCTCAGCCCCACAGCCCTCACCCCTGCACCCCCTCCTATCCCCAAACTCCGTCCCAAAGCCTGCACCCCCACCCCCTGCCGCAGCCTGGAGCCTGCACCGAGCACAGAGCCTGCACTCCAGACCCCCTCCCCCACCCAAACTCCAGCCCAGGGCCTGTACTCCAGACCCCCTCCCCCACCCAAACTCCCTCCCAGAGCCTTAGGCAGTAAATCTAAGTGCGTGTTTTGTCCTTTGAGTGAGGTGCATTACTGAGTGTATATATATTTATTAAAACTGCTTGGAAATGACTTCGTCAAAAAAAAGAACACTCATGGAAGAAAAGAGAGTTTTCCAAGACAAATGGGAGAATTTATATTTTTTCACAGAGGTAAAAGATAAAATTCAATGCCTTATTTGTCAGCAAACGATTGCTGTTCCCAAGGAGTATAACGTGCGTCGGCACTGTGACACGATGCACCGTGAAAAATATGATGCATTCACCGGAAAAATCCGAAAGGAAAAAGTTCAGCAACTTAAAGCAGCATTTGCCAAGCAAAGAAATTTATTTTCAGGGATTAACAAGTCTAGCGAAGATTCAGTAAGAGCAAGTTTTGTGATAAGCGAAATGATAGCTAAATCATCGCGACCTTTTACAGAAGGCTTATTCATAAAAGAATGTCTTATGAAGGCCAGTGAAATTTTATGTCCTGATAGGAAGAAAGTTTTTGAAGGCATAAGCTTGTCTGCAAATACAGTTGCCTGCAGGATAACGGATTTAGCTGATAATGTGCAAAAACAATTGATTCAAATGGCAAAAGACTTTGAAGTATTTTCAATTGCTCTTGATGAGAGTACAGATGTATCAGATACCGCACAGTGTGCAGTGTTCATTAGAGGTGTGGACTGCAATTAGAATATAACTGAAGAATTGCTAGACTTAATGCCACTGAAGGGTACCACAACGGGACGTGACATATTTCAAGGATTGGAAGAGTGCATTGAAAAAGCTGCGCTGCCATGGAACAAACTCGTATCTTTGGCTACGGACGGTGCGCCATCAATGTGCTCTGAAAACATTGGTGTGGTTGGATTATTGAATACCAAACTGAACAGCCTCAATATACCAGGAATTAGCTTCACCAGTATACATTGTATTTTGCACCAAGAAGCCCTGTGTAGTAAAAGTCTACAAATGAAAGACGTTATGGATGTAGTTGTTAAAACTGTTAATTTTATACGTGCACGAGGGCTGAATCACAGACAGTTCACTTCTTTTCTAGCAAGTATGGACAGTGAATATGGGGAACTTCTGTATCACACTCAAGTTAGATGGCTGAGTCGTGGAAATGTTTTGAAGCGTTTTTTTTGCACTTAAAGAGGAGATTGATTCCTTCATGAAAATGAAAAACAAGGAGGTTCCACAGCTTGCTGATTCCACTTTTATCTGCAACCTTGCTTTTCTAACAGATGTAACTGATCACCTGAATGCACTGAACTTGAAACTTCAGGGTAGAAAACAGGTGATAACACAGATGTATGACAGTATTAAGTCATTCAAAGTCAAGCTTACTTTATGGGGGAAACAGCTGACTGCTGGCAATTTGGTCCATTTCTCAACTCTGAATTCCTTAGGAAAAGTTGAACCCAAATCCTTGAAAGAATATGCAGAGATCATTTCTAACTTACACAAACAGTTTGATGTGCGGTTTAAAGATTTCAAGGCACTTGAACCACATTTTCAACTTTTTTCCACACCATTTGCTGTTGAAATTGACAATGTTGCAGAGGAAATGCAGATGGAGTTAGTGGAGCTTCAGTGTGACACGATTTTGAAGCAGAAGTATACAGATGTTGGAATTCCAGAATTCTACAGGTTTCTTTCACAAGAAAGATTTCCCATGTTATTCTCTGCTTCTGCAAGGATAATGGCAATGTTTGGAAGTACATATATATGTGAACAGTTTTTCTCTTCCATGAAGATTAACAAATCTGTGTTAAGGTCAAGGCTCACTGATGAACATTTGCAAGCAACACTGAGATTGGTTTCGTCTCAGGATATCAAACCTAATATTGATGCTCTGGTTGATGCAAAACGCTGCCAGCTAAGTGGCCAAAAATGAAATGACTGTCAAAATTAGCACTGACGTTTCACATTACAGTTAAAGAAGTTAATAAAAAAGTTAATAAATTGACTTTTAATAGCATACTATATTTTAATACTATACTACTATATTACTCTTCATTTTTTTTCTGCCTACCTCCAGGCGCTTCCCGCCGCCAAGCTGCCAAACAGCTGTTGGTGGCACTTAGCACTTTCCAGGAGGGAGGGGGGAGGAGCGGGGAGCCACGCACTTAGGGGAGGAGTGGAGAAGAGACAGGGCAGGGGCGGGGCCTCATGGAAGGGGTGGATTGGGGGTGGGGCCAGAGGCAGCAAGGGTGCGTGTCAGTGATGCGGCCCTCGGGCCAATGCACTAGTCCTCATGCGGCCCTCGGGGTCATTTGAGTTTGAGACCCCTGATATAGAGGGTGAACAATTTACAAATGTATCCTGTCTAGACTTTATACAGAGTAAAATGGATTTATCTGGGGTTTGGATTCCATTAGGAGCTGAGTTTCTGGCTGCTGGAGACAGGTAACCTGCTGAGCTGCTTTTAGTTAGTCTGCAGCTTTGGGGGTGTGGTCTAGACCCTGAGTCTTGGTTGCAGCAGGCTAGTGTGCCTGGCTCAAAAAGGCAGGGTGATGGAGTCCCAAGCTGGCAGGGAAAACTGGCTCAGAAGTAATTTCAACACATCAGGTGACAGTCCCAAAGGGATCTCTGTAACTGAACCCATCACATACTGCTTAAGTGAATCAGTGGCAGAACTGAGATTATAACCCTTCTATTCAAGGTGGAAGGATGGTTTTGTGGGTGAGGCCATAGAGTGGGCATTAGGTGATCCGGGTTCTAGTTTCAGCTTTGCTATTGATGTGCTGGGTAAGTCACTAAATCTGTGCTTCAATTCTTCATCTGTGAAGTGGGCTGCCAGAGAGCTGGTTGGGGGATGTTTCTGTGCCCATGAGAAATTTCATCTAGCAATCATCAATTTTATGTTTGTCAATTTGCCTTCAAAATTTTTTCCACAAAAGTAAATTTAACGACGACAAAAAATAAAACCAAATTTATTGAGAACAAAAAATAGTTCCTCGCAAAAATTGTTAACCAGCTCTAGGATTTTACTGCACTATCTCAATGATATTGCAAGGGTCAATAATCAGTGCACGTGAAACACTCTAACTCCAGTGAAGGGCACCAAGTCAGAACAGAGCTAGTGTCGGCCACGTCCACACTACAAGTTGGGGGTGTGATTCCTCTGCTCTCATTAACCGGATGTCAGTATAAATAGCAACGGAAGCCCAAGTGAGCCAGGCTGACTACATACCCCACTGGTTTCAGGCAAGTTTATTCTCTGCACAGCTCAGCCATTCCTCTGCGGCTGCTACCCATACTGCCGCAGTTACACATACTCACGCTCGATCAATGAGAGCTAGCATACATATAGATATACCCCTAGTTCATAGTGTAGACAGAGCCATAGCTGCACTTCTATTTAGGTGCTTAGAGCACACACATCATGGCAGTACCAGGAGCTCTTGATATCCGGGGACTGTCTCATAGAAAACAGAAGAAATATTTTCGTTCAAAAAGACATCCCTATGATTTACCTCCATCTGTCATGTACGTTAGTGTATTTGTTTCCCTTTTACCCCTTTAACAAAGAAATTCTCTCCCCTCCTATTCCTCTTAATCTTGTGTCCAGTTTTATTTCTTTGTTGATTTCTGTGAATTTATAATAAAACAAATACAAAGTAAAAATATTTTACTTAAACACAGGGGCAGTTACAATATAAAGCTTTAAGTATTTGTGAATGGTAAATATTATCTCTTCTGGTGGTAGTATTTATATGGCCCCCCATTACCACAGTATCTGACACTTCATGATCTTTGAATGTATTCTCACCACATCCCTGTGAGGTAGAGAAGTACCATTATCCCCATTGTACAGACTGAGGCACTCAGTGACTTAGCCAAAGTCACACAGGAAGTCTGTGGTAGGGGAGGGAATGGAACACGGGTCTCTTGAATGTGAGGTTAGGGTGCCAATCATTGGATTATACTTAATCCCTGGAAAGAAGCTATCACTGGGCATTAAATTTAGCCTCCTTTCATCTATAATGTGTAAATCATACAAATGAGAATATCCGGTGTAGGATTTCAATCTCCTGGTGGCACCAGTATTGGCGAGTAAGAATAATGAAGAACTATGCCACCTAATTGAAAGAGAATTGGATGTTTTAATTTATAGGCTGACATTCTAGTCTGAACCAGTGAAAACAGGTGAAAGAAAACATTCCATTTAACCGGCACGTACTAAATAAAGACTTGTCCAAAACTGAACGGTTAAATAGTTAAAGATTAAAGTGATTTATGGCAAAGCCATTCTACCACTCAATATATTGAAGTTGTTTCAGCAATTGAAACTTAAATTCTTCAGTTTTCATAGACAATGTCAAGCAACCACGTTCTGCCTCTATCCAGGGACCTTACAAACCAGTGCCAATAGAGTAATTGAGGGACTCCTCCAACTTATCTCCAATACTTGATAACCCACTCATTCCTGAAGTCAGCTCCATTTTTTTATCACGAGCTTATCAGCTAGGTCATTCTAATTCTGCACATCTAATGATTTCACTTTCATGAATATTGATGAGCAAAACCCACTTGAAAAGATTTGTAATGGTTTGATTGGGACACTTCAACTGCAAGAGCAAACAACAATTTGACCAGCAATTGAAACTATTTTCAGATCCAACTGATCCTTGAAGCCCTTATTCCAGCAAAACTGCCATTGAAGTTGCTCTAATTTTGCCCGTGTAAGGGGAAAAAATGACATTATTTAAAACCCACTTCATCTTGCACATTATTAATGCTCAGAATTTACACTGTTAACCCTTTTGGAGTAGGGATTGTCTCTTCATATATATTTGTACAGCACCATGCACCCTGGAAACTTAGTCCCAATTGAGACCTCTCATCGTAACCATAATATAAATAAACTAACAATAATAAATAAAAGTAAGAGTCTATTGTCTCCAGTGACTTTATAAAGAACAGTTTGGCCCAGTTTTACAAAGGGACTTAAGTATCTAAATACGACATTTAGTCAACACTACGATGCACAAAACCTCCACTCGGCTGCCACCTAACCCTTTAGGCAGCTAAACTCACTTGGCACCCTCACTTTTGCCGTAAAGTCCTGTAGATGACTAAATTTCTGCCTCTGGGTGCACACTGCTGCTTCACTCTAGGTGTAAAGTATTTTAGGTAATTTGACAGATTATTTCCTCTCTTAGTGTCTGAGACTGTTTACCAGCCTCCCAAAGGAAATAAAGATATTGTCTGGCCTATCTGACAGTACTTGGAGCCAGGAATGCGTGAGTTCTCATCCTGTTTTTTACAGTAACTCCTGTGAAGCCACTTAATTTATCTGTGCCTCAGTTTCCAGAGCTGTATAATCGGAATAAACATTTCCCTAGGTCATAGTGGAAGTAAAATGATAATGTTTATACAGTGTTTTGAGGATGTAAGACTCCATGTGAGATTACTTAATAATGATATGCACATAATATTCCATGGTCCTCTTAATCTGTCACTGTCAATGTTTTCCAAAACCTAGTTCATTTGTTTTGAGCTTGCTGAATACCATGTTGCTCACATAACTCATTCTTTATTTGTGAAGTTAAAAGCCCCCGGTGTTGCACCCAGAACACACCGAGGTCAGTGCACTCACTTAAAGAACCAGTGTTCAGCTTTTGTTCTTTGTGCATAAAGGCATTTCACTGAAGTATTCTGTTCTGCAATAGAGGGAATGATACATGCTATGTAGCAGCATGTCCTTCTGAGAGGATTTCGGACTGTGAAATATTAATTAACGCTGATTCATTGTAATAATTTTAAGTCTCTTCCTATTTATTAATTCAAATATAATATTGGGAGGGAAATGAAAGGTGTTTTATTTCACTTTTTCCTGCAACAACATTCTAATTTATACAAATGATGGCATAATTAAATGCCTGACATTAAATTACAATCTGCACTTCATGTAAACAAACATATTAAAACGGAGACAGTTAGTCCTGAATGCAAAACCAGTCTGTGTGCATCAGGAACACTCGAAGTGCATTCGAGCCAGGGGACCAAATAATCTCCAGCCCAGAATATTGAAGGATGTGCCACATGGAACTGCAAGTCCAGTAGCAAGGATTTTTAATTGAATTTTATTGAATCCAGGGTGGTACTACATGAGTGGAGAACAGCAAATGTAGTACTTGTATTAAAGAATGGGTAAAAATGTGATCTGAGCAACTACAGACCCATTTGTCTTCCCTCAGTACTATACAAGGTTTTAGAATAAATTTTGAAGGGAAAAATAGACATGGAGGTAAACAGAAGATGGGATAAAATACAACATGGGTTTATCAAAGGTAGATCATTCCAGACTAACATGGTATCTAAGATATCTGATTTTTTTTTTTTAGACAAGGGAAATGCAGTAGATCTAATATACTGTGACTCAGTAAACCACTTAACTCGGTACTACATGGGGAATTTTCAGTTAAGGTGGGAATTAGTACAAGTATTGTAAGGCGAGTAAGCAACTGGCTAAAGGAGGCGATAATGGGTTAGTTCTCCTTTAAGCACATCTTGCTGGAGGGAGGTTGCTAGTGAAGTTCCTCAAGGATCTGTCTTGGAACTGGTTTTAACATTTTCATTAATGATCTTGGCACAAAAAGTAGAGTGTGCTAATGAATTTTGCTGATTACACAATAGAGAAAAGGCTCAGAATACCATACAGGAAAAGTTGGATGATCTTGAGCACCATGTGATCTTGAGGACTAGTATCATAGAAATGGGATGAAATTGACTGACAAGAATTTCTGCTACAAGCTGGGGACTCATTAGTTGGAAACAATTAAGGAGAAGCACCTGGCTCTGTGGTTTGATCACAGGATGACTATAAGCCATCAACATGATGCGGCTGTGAAAAAGGTAAATGTGATCCTACGATGTATCAGATGAGGTAGAGAGAGAGCGAAATATTAATGCTATTGTACAAGGCTCTTGTAAGAGTTCATCTGGAATACTGTGTACAGTTTTGGTTACGCAAGTTCATGAAATATGAATTCAAACTGGAATAGGTGCAGAGACGGGCAACTAAAACGATCACTGGAATGAAGAGCGTATCTTAGGAGAGAAGACTAAAAGCAGGGCCGGCTCCAGACCCCAGCGCGCCAAGCGCGCGCTTGGGGCGGCATTTTGCCAACGGGGCGGCAGCTGGCTCCGGCAGACCTTCCACAGTCATGCCTGCGGGAGGTCCACTGGAGCCGCGGGACCAGTGGACCTCCCGCAGGCATGACTGCGGAGGGTCCACTGGTACCGCGGCTTCGGTGGACCTCCTGCAGGCATGACTGTGGAGGGTTCGCTGGTCCAATGGCTTGGGTGGACCTCCTGCAGGCATGCCAGCGGATGCTCCACCGGAGCTGCAGGACCAACGGAACCTCCGCAGGCATGTTTGCAAGAGGTCCCCCGGAGCCGTGGGACCAGTGATCGCCAGAGCGCGTCCCGCGGCGCGCCGCCCTGCTTGGGGTGGCGGGATTCCTAGAGCCGCCCCTGACTAAAAGCTTCACTTGTTTAGCCTACCAAAATGAAGGTTCGGAGAAGATATGAGTGCTGGGGAGTAACCACCAAGGAGGGAGAAAAGCTAAGTTAGAGGACAATGTTGGCACAAGAACAAATGGGTATACACTGGCCATGAATAAACTTAGGCTGGAAATTAGGTTTCTAACCATGAGAGGACGAAGGTTCTGGAACAACCTTCCAATAGCAGTAGTGGGGGCCAACAACTGAACTACCATTAAGATGGACCTGATGCATTTATGAATGGGATGATCTAACAGGGTTGCCTGTGATGAAAAGGCAGTCCATTCAAGTCCTATGTTCCCAATGCAGGAAGCACTAAGCATGGCTTGTCTATCCCTTTCCCACCAGGGCTGGTATCCCATATATGACACTTGTAGAAATGTGCAGCATTAGCTACTGGCTTCCTTTATTATTGTTAACAGAATATTAACGTAAAAATATAATGTTAATATAAATGATATGGAGTACATCCTCAGCAAATGTAAATCAGCATAGTTCCTTCAGCTTCAATAGGGTTATGCCGATTTAAGCCAACTGAGGATCTGGCTCAGGGTTTAAGCTCTCCTTTTCCTCAATCGTGCTGTGCAGAGTGACACCTGCTGGGGGTCTGCATGTGCATATTTAGAATCCAGAGGGCTTTCCCAATCAGATTATAACAATTTGGGGTAGGTCAGATTTGGGGCTATTTTTAAGGCAGCTATAGCAACCCCAAACTCAGCCCTTTAGTAGCTAAATCTGCAGTGCAAATGGCCTGATCTCTGACACATTATCAGAGTCGCTAAAATAGCAGTTATTAGTATTATTTTATTCTATCCAGGTTCCTCTACCACCCTAATCACCATAGTAGCAGAAGTGCATTCTATGACATGACTAACTTTGGTCATGTGTGGCTCACTCTCTCCCCAGGGAGGGAGCTCACTGTACACAATGTGCTGTGTTTTTGCTAGAGAAGGCAGGCTGAAGAAGTGAGCCTGGCACTTGGTGAGGAAGGTGGTGAGGTGTGTGATGGTCCTGCATCCCGGTGGGAGCTCGTCTCAGACCACCGTTGCAGAGAGCTCTGTCTCTTGCATAGATGACCTTTACCCTGGTGGTAGAAAGTTCCATTGTGCTAAAGAAGTGGAGTTGCTGACCGCAGTCTTCATCATGGAGCTTTAGGTGACTGATGGTATTGCCCACTGGCCCCAGTCAAGATCAGAGCCCGACTGTGGTAGGTACTTGGGAGACTGTCCTTGCCCTGAATTTCTTGCTGTCTAAATAGATAAACAGTGGGAGGGGAAACAGAAGCACAAAGCAGGGAAGTGACTTGGCCAAGATCACACAGCAGGCCACTTGCCAGAGCCGGAAATAGTACCCACCTTTTCTGAATTCCAAGCAAATGTCCCCGCGACTGGAGCAGGCTGCAAATCACATGAGCCTCCCCCTGCCAAATGCCGAGTAACCAGTGGAGCCAAAGGGAGCACTCAGCACAGGAATAGGCCTTCCTTGGGCATGTGTGCTGGCAATACGTAGGCATATAAGGAAAGCTGTTGCAGCTTCTTCACGCTGTTATTTTGGTTGGCTTGTCTCTAGAACAGGGGTCGGCAACCGGTGGCTCCCGGCTCGCCAGGGTAAGCACCCTGGCGAGCCAGCCCGGTTTGTTTATCTGCCGCGTCGGCAAGTTTGGCCGATCGCGGCTCCCACTGGCCGCGGTTCGCGGTCCCAGGCCAATGCGGGAGGCAGGAAGCAGCGCGAGCCGAGGGATGTTCTGGCCGCGGCTTCCTGCCTCCCGCATTGGCCTGGGACTGCGAACCGCGGCCAGTGGGAGCCGCGATCGGCCAAACTTGCCGACGCGGCAGATAAACAAACTGGGCCGGCCCGCCAGGGTGCTTACCCTGGCGAGCCGGGAGCCACCAGTTGCCGACCCCTGCTCTAGATCATGTTTTTATTTGTACATGTCTTTTGTGTTTGACAGTATTAAAAACATTCCGGGGACTTCATGTGCAGAAGGTGTCAATTTATTGAATGGCTTTTTATATTCATATTTTGGAGTCAGTAATTACCTCTCATGAGTGAAGCAATGAACTAATTTCTGCTCTGGCTGTCTTTCATTTCCTTTCAAACTAAATATGACTGCAGCCTGCTATGGTTTTCTGGCAATAGTTTTGCTAATAGAGCAGGTTGTTACAAAGCGGTGTTATTTGCATGATATAAAATTAATTAGAGAAGTCTGTTATAATTTATAAATATGTAATTATAGTTAAACAAATAAGAAGTTGGGACTTTGTGTGGTTCCCAGTGGATTTCTGTTTGCATGCTTCCAATTAATCAGTGAGATGGAGCCTCTGATTGGGCATCCCATGAAAAGAAACAATTTGCCATACTGTGATGGGAATTGCAAATGTATTAAAACATATTTCCAGAGTTTGTTCAAATTAATTTTTGTGAAAGCAAATGAATATGTAGAATAGCTACTTTAAAAAAAATACAAACCCTAATTACTTCCAAAGGCCAAGTGAAGCTTTTTTTTCAAGTAAACCAGAGGAAGATGTCATCTGTATATTGTTTTAGTATGATACCTCACATATTAAGTTGAGAGAAATCAATAAGATGATTGGTGGGAAGTAAATAGAGCATTGAACATGGACATATGGTAGGAAGTTGGTTGAGATCTTGCAGCTTTCTTTTCACTTAATAGATTTTTAGAGGGTGTAAGGGCCAATTAGATCATCTAGTTTGACCTTCTGCACAACACAGGCTGTAGGAATCACTGTGTGAAATTCTACAGCCTGCCCACAAACTGGTGGTTGATCTAGAGCAGATACGTTTTGAACAACTTCAGAATGGTGCTACCTACTTCTCTTCCCTGGGATATCAGCCCTTCATCCTCCGTTGATGATTTACTGAAGGTTTCAAACTAAGCCATCATTCTGAACTTAATTTCCCCTAATGTCTGTATTCTTTCAAATAAATCTGAGTAGGATCTGGTACTAAACAGTTAGAGCTTGTCTTCACTTCAAAGTTAATCTGACATATAACTTGAATGTTGCCCCAAATTCAAGTCTCATCCACACATGAAAACCCTGAAATGTGGTGGTTCTTTTTAATGCAAATTAGCTAGCCTGAAAGGGAGCCAAGATGAATAATCAGATGCATAGATGAACATGATATGTTAGGGAAGAGTCAAACAGCTCTTCTAAAGGGAAAACATGCCTCACCAATCCATTAGAATTCTTTGAGGGGGTCAGCAAACATGTGGACAAGGTGATCCAGTGGATATAGTATACTTTTCTGATAACTTTTGACAATATCCTTCACCAAAGTCTCTTAAGAAAAGTAGGCAGTGATGGGATAGAGCAGTGTTTCCCAAACTTGGGACGCCGCTTGTGTAGGGAAAGCCCCTGGTGGGCCGGGTCGGTTTGTTTACCTGCCGTGTCCACAGGTCCGGCCAATCGTGGCTCCCAATGGCCACGGTTCACTGCTCCAGGCCAGTGGGGGCTCCGGGAAGTGGCGCGGGCCAAGGGACGTACTGGCCACTGCTTCCAGCAGCTCCCATTGGCTTGGAGCAGCGAACCACGGCCAGTGGGAGCCGCGATTGGCTGGACTTGCGGACCTGGCAGGTAAACAAAGCAGCCCGGCCCGCCAGGGGCTTTCCCTACACAAGCGGCGTCCCGAGTTTGGGAAACACTGGGATAGAGGAAAGGTGTCTTCATGAGTAACTAGATAAAAGATAGGAAACAAAGGGTGGGAACAATGGTCAGTTTTCACAGTGGTAAATAGCAGACGTGGGGAGGCAACCATCTGTACTGGGAACAGTGCTGTTCAACATACTCATAAATGATCTGGAAAAAGGAGTAAACAGTTGAGTTTGCAGATGATACAAAATTACAGAAGGTAGTTAGCTCCCAAGCTGAATGTGAAGAGCTACAAAGGGATCTCACGAAACTGGGTGACTGAGCAACATAATGGGAGATGAAATTCAATGTTGATAAATTGAAAATAATGCTCACTGGAAACCATAATCCCAACTACATACAAAATGATGGGGTCTAAATTGGCTGTTACCACTCAAGAATGAGATCTTGGAGTCTCCGTGGATAGTTCTCTGAAAACATCCATTCAACGTGTTGCAGCAGTCAAAAAAAACTAAAAATGTTAGGAACCATTAGGAAATGGCTAGATAATAAGACAGAAAATATCATAGTACCACTATATAAATCCATTGTAGACCCACAATGGAATACTGCATGCAGTTCTGGTCACCCTAACTCAAAAAAGACTAGAATTGGAAAAGGTTCAGAAAAGGGCAACAAAAATGATTTTAGGGCTAAGGAACAGCTTCCTTAGAGAGATTAAAGACTGGCACTGTTCATCTTAGAAAAGAGACAACTTCAGGGTGTATAAAAAGCATGAAAAGGGTGAAGGAACTGAATAGGGAAATATTATTTACCCCTTCGCATAACATGTGATCTAGGGGTCACCCAATGAAATGAATAGGCAGTGGGTTTGAAACCAACATAAGGAAGTATTCCACACAGCACACAGTCAACTTTTGGAACTTGTTTCCAGGGGATGTTATGAAGGCCAAAATTATAATTGGGTTGAAAAAGTAATCAGATGATACAATAGGTCCATCAATGGCTATTAGCCAAGATGATCAGGGACACAACTCCATGCTCTTGGTGTCCCTAAACCTCTGACTGACAGATACTAGGACTGGACAACAGGGGATGGACCACTCAATAATTGCCCTGCTCTGTTCATTCCCTCTGAAGCATGTGGCACTCTCCGCTGTCAGAAGACAAGGTACTGGGCTAGATGGACCATTGGTCTGACCCAGTATGGGCACTCTTATGTTCTTATAGGCTAAGAACATAGTGAGCACAACTAGTCAGCTGCTAACCCAACCTAACTCTCTGTGGTACAGACTACAGGCTAGCATCACACAAGTGCCACTAGTTCTGCACTACCGTCTCATAATGCCCTTTATGTGCTCAGAAATTACAGGCAAGTTCTCCCACAATTCACTGGGAAAGAGTTCACAGCACAACTCATCTTACGTCAGTGCTAGAAATGATGGGATGTGCTCCCAGAAGTCTTAGCACCATACATGTGTGAGTGAAGCACATGTGTGGACACAGCAGTTTGTGTGTTGCTTCAGAGTGTGGCCACTCTCACAGAAGCTAGGCCAACTCAAGGGGAATAACTTGATATACCCATAAAAATCTATGGGTGAAATTCTGGGCCACATTGAAATGACTGGCAAAATCCTATTGATTTAACTGGGGCCAGGATTTAACCCCAGATACTCATATGTATTGTCTGAGCCTGATGGGCCTTTTCCGGGTCTCAGTTATGCAGTTGTAAATCAGGAATAACTCTGCTGCATCATCATAAAGCCAATGAAAGTTCAGACTAAGGCGGCAAGCCCCTTGGATTTGAAAAACAAAAACCAAAATAAGGCTATCATTAGAGTGAAAACAGCCCTGTTCATCTTCAGGAGCCGGTCAGCAGTTTTCAAGCTTGGACCCTCCTTGTTTAGGCAACAACAACGTTGTGCAAGATGGTCACTGCCTGGCTGGTCCCACAGCTCTTCCTTAAGTGAATAATCAAGCCTACTTACATGCATAGTCCATCCCATAGTAGGGAGTTGGCTGCTGTGGGAAAGCCTATGAGAATGTGATGCTAAATGGACTATTTAGGTATGAACAAAGGCTAATTTGCATGTAAGGTTGCAAGATAGACATGGTTAGGTTGACATTAGCTGTGGAAGTGTCTTTTACTTAAATTTGGCTCCCCCCAGCATAAGTGCCTCTCTAGGCCAATTTAGTAACACCACATCCCCAAGCAGCATAGAGTCAAAGTTGATATAACTAGGTTGATTCAGTGAAGACACTGTGTTGCTTACGTCGATTGCTACTGGCCCACAATGCCAGAAGCTGACAATACAATCGATGGAAGCGCTCCTGGTGAGGACGCACACTGCCAACACAAGGAGCCAGGTGTGCACGCATACGAGTGATTTAATAACTGCGGTGGATATAGCCGATGTAAGTTAGGGTGACATAATTTTGTAGTATGTATATGGCCTAAGTGCTGATCCTGGGAGGGGCTGAACAGTGACATGCTGCCAGAATGTTAATGGACTCCTCCCCACCCTGCAAAAAAAAAAATGTTCTGCCTCAGTTAGCAATACACATGGCATTCCCAGGGGAAATTACACTATCCCCATCTCCCACAAAAATCATTCCATGCTGTTCACAACCCTCTCCTGGCCCCAAGTCAATTCTATATCCTCTCCCTCTACAAAAATCAAATATATTAACTACATACCCTTCCAAATCAATACATTTATCAATGCCCCAGCTTTTAGCTCAGTGCTTCTCAACCTACCATGTTCCTCTCTCCGGCTGCTGCTGAAGCTAGTCTGTGGAGCAGCTGAAAGGGAGAGGCAGTGCAGAGAGTTGTCCTGTAGCCTCCGGCTGGGAGGAGGTTGCTCAGGTGGAGGAAAGGATCCTCTCTGAGCTCCACTGAAGGTCACCCCTAGTTACTGTGCGTAGGGTTAGGGGAGTAGGCCTCCCTAATCTAGTCAATGTCTCCTAGATGGTGTGTGTATGTGTTTGGTGGGTGGGCGGAGAAATAGAGCTCTACACTTTCTCCCAGAACCAGACTCCAAATTGGTGCTTGGCAGGGGTGGGAGGGAGCTACAGGACTTGCAGCAGAAGTTTAGCCTCTTCTCCTCCTCATGTCTTGCTAGAGCAGATGTGGTGAGGGAGAAGATTCCTGAGGCTTCATGGTGGGTGTGTCCCATGTGTTCCTGGAGGCACTGGTAGAGAATGCTGGAATGGAGCTCCTCTTTCACCAATGCTGGGTGAAACTGGAGGGGGTTGAACTCTTTAAAAAGCAGGGCTTGCCTTTGCATTTGAGGTAGGTTGTGACATTATTTTTACTGCCCTTCCCAAAAATATAACCAATATTCTGGTCATTCAAAGATCAAAAGAACATCCTAGCATTTTAATGAAGTGTAGACACGGGATATCTCCGTATTCATCTCTCTTTGAAACCTGTAGCAAATCATAGGTGAATGATGAAGGAACAGGTGATTGTCTTATGTTAATTCATATAGCTAAGTACCGGTGATAGACTACCTGATGGATAAATTGCCATATGTTAATCTGTGTGAATAATTAACGACCATGCTTAGGAAATAAGGGCCTATTGTTCCCCAAGGGACTCCAACTTGTCAAAGAAGACCTGAAATTGTATAAAAGATCCTTGAATTGCAAGATGAGATCCCAGTTAAGCTGGTACACACTGGAATTATATTGGACATTGGACTATAACCTAAGAACTAAATTCTAAAGGAACTGTTGGCAACTACACAGCTTATCATCTCTGCTATGTATCTGTTATATAATTGGGGGCAGCCGGTTTAGGAAGAAATACACAACAGTATCTAAACCTGAAGAACTGAACTCATGTCTGTATGTATATTGATCTTTTAACCATGCTCTCTCCCTTTTCTTTTTTTAATCAATTTTAGTTTAGTTAATAAGAATTGCCTGTAAGCATGTATTTGGATAAGATCTGGAATATGCATTAACCTGGGAGGTAATGTATCTGATCCTTTGGGATTGGTAGAACCTTTTCTTTTATACGATGAAAAAAGATTTCTGAAAATTTTAATCATATTTCACTTGGGTACTTGGATGGAGGCCTGAGGCTAGGTTACTTTAAGGGAACTGTGTTGTTGGTTTCTGGTAAATCTAAGTATTGAAAATATCCACTGCCCCATTCTTTGCAGTTCACCCTAATTGTGTGATCTCAGCTGGCCCCCATTGGGACCCCGGTCACAGCCATTATGCCATGGTGCCATTTATCGGCATGAGGAACCTGGCAAGGGTTAGTTAGATGAATTGCCAGGCTAACCCTAAACTTAACTGACACCTTTATATAAAAAGCTCCCGCATTGGAGGCCAGTGGTGGGAAGGAATTTTTACCTTCTTACACTGCAGAAGTGGAATCCAGCTGTGCATGCCCTTCAGTCTTCGCACTCAGTTTGCATTGCTTTACATGTCCAAGGCTCTCTCCACAAAAGGGCTCAGAGATTCTCCTTTTACAAAATGCAAGGCAGAAGAATGGTCTTGCAGTTAAGGCACTGGACTGAGTATCAGAAGATCTGTGTCCAGTTCCCAGCCCTGCTACAGATTCCCTGTTTCACTTAGGCCCACATCCTCAAAGGTATTTAGGTGCCTAGCTCCCACTGAAATTAATGGGAGTTAGGTGCCTAAATACCTTTTGGGATCTGGGCTTTATTGTCTGTTCCCCATCTGTAAAATGGGGATGATGCTTCCTTTTCCCCCTCATCTCATGAACACTTTGGGACAGTGCCTCTTTCCGTGTGTTTGCTCGGTGCCTTGAGCAACCAGGGCCTGATCTTGGTAGGAGCCTATAGGCGCAACCATAAAACAAATAAATAATCTGAATCTCCTTTATATGAGGCTGACTCTCTGAAAAAAGTATCAGAGAAGTAGCCGTGTTAGTCTGGATCTGTAAAAGCCGCAAAGAGTCCTGTGGCACCTTATAGACTAACAGACGTATCGGAGCATCCGACGAAGTGGGTATTCACCCACGAAAGCTCATGCTCTAATACGTCTGTTAGTCTATAAGGTGCCACAGGACTCTTCGCTGCTTTCTCTGAAAAAGAAGCTCACCTGCATCCCCGCCAGCTCATCAGTGGTGCTGAGTGCCTCCTGTGATCTGCTGGACTCCCTCAGTTCCATCGAGGGTCTGTGGTAATTGAGGGTGCTTAGCTCTTGTCATAGAATCATAGAATCTCAGGGTGGGAAGAGACCTCAGGAGGTCATCTAGTCCAACCCCCTGCTCAAAGCAGGACCAAACCCAACTAAATCATCCCAGCCAGGGCTTTGTCAAGCCAGGCCTTAAAAACCTCTAAGGATGGAGATTCCACCACCTCCCTAGGGAACCCATTCCAGTGCTTCACCTCCCTCCTAGTGAAATAATGACTGGGCCCTCCAGCATTACTCCATCCCACATAGTTGGTGTGTATTGACCTTTGCACTGGAAGCAGGTTGTTTCCACTTCAGAACCACATGGGACTGATGGAGGCCAAGAGTGAGCACAGTCAGCTCTGACCCTGAACACTGTGTATAAGAACCTGGTATTCTCCAGAGACCCTGGAAACCAGCCCCAGGAGGGCCAAATACAGATCCCTGCCAGAGCACAGGTAGCATGAGTAATTTACCTAATACATGCACCTGCTTCTGTCAGCTGTGAGCATTCTGGGTTCAGCTGCTTGATTTACATCCCTGCTTCCCCTTCAAATCAGAATGTCTAAACTTTAAAAAAACAAAAATCTAAATCCATGTGTAGGTGGGGAAAGTTCCAAACCTTTTCAAGTTGTGCATGTTGCTAGGGAAACCACTCCTCGCTATTCCCTTTTATCCTGCCTGTCTGACTCTGTCTCTTGGAAAAGTGACATGTAGGTTTGTTACTGGGAAGGAATTATTCAAATCTGTTACAATATGTACTTTCAAATCCAAGGATAACCTTCTTTTTTTAAGACCTTGATGAGGCTTAAGAACATTATGGAGTAGGGGAGCTCAGAAAACAAATTTTAAAAGCCCCAAATAAGCAGCTATTGAAAAGTCTGTGGGATTTTCTGTTTATAAAAGCGTAATGCTCTCATGACTTCAAGCAAAGGAGGGGTTCCAGTTATACCACTATTTCCGCTAATGCTATTTCTGCATGCACTGTTACTGAGAGAAGACATCCCTAAGCCACAAACAAATTATTAGTCCTAGTCCCTGTGCTTTTATCATACAGTGCTCTTTTCTATCCAAGGACCTCTCAGCACTTTACAAACATCAATGGAGCATGTCTCTCAATAGCCATATTATCCCCACTTTGGGGATGGGAAAGCTGTGGCACTGAGGCCTCGCTTGCTTGAAATTGGGAATCTAATGCTGTATGTAGGCACCTAAACAAGAGTGGTTTGATTTTTTTTTCATGGGAGCTGTGGGTGCTCATTATCTCTGCCAATCAGACCTCACTTAGATACCCAAATACAGATGCAGATGAAGCAACCGAAGTTGAACACTTTGGCCCCGGTCCTGTGTATTGTACTGCCCTAGTTCCTGTCCTGTGAGCTGTACTACCAGTTACAGTGCAACTCTGCATTCCACAGGCCCTCAGCTACTACAGCGAGGAGCATAGCGGAGATAAATACTGATAGCTTTTCATTAAAAAAAATGTATCTAAAATGTTCGTGGTGTATTGATCTGGTTACCTCTGGAAACTGTGAATGGTTCTGACTAGGTCCAGAGAAGCAGGTGACACCCCCTCCAATCCATGGCTATATCCAAAGAGAACCTCAGCTGCAATTTGGGCAGCAGCACCGGGATGGGGAACCAAATGAGTCTGTCTTATCTGTCCCTTTCCTTATGGTTCTTGACATTCTGTAGGCTCTTTTGACTGCACATGGAAAGTGATGACTTCCCCAGTATTGCTCCTTGGCTTTCCACTGGGGATGCCACGGTGGAAGATGGCAGCAGTGGAAAAGTCCTAGTAGACTCATGCAAGTATCGTGCTAGAGCAGAGTTTCTCAAACAGGGGTCGCCGCTTGTGTAGGGAAAGCCCCTGGCGGGCCAGGCTGGTGCGTTTACCTGCTGTATCCGCAGGTTCGGCCAATCGCGGCTCTCAGTGGCTGCAGTTCGCTGCTCCGGGCCAATGGGAGCTGATGGAAGCGGCAGACAGTAAGTCCCTTGGTCCGCACCGCTTCCCTGTGTGAATGTGAAATGGATCAGAAAACGTAAACTGGATCATGAGACTCCTAGTATTTCAGCTGATGTAAGTCCCTTTTCCAGGGCATGAAGGGGTACAGAGGCCCTTCCACGTAGCCACTACTTCCACTCCCCCTCCCCACTGCGCACACACCCCTTCTCACAAGGCTGAGGTAACAAGGACTGCCCTGTGCCAGCCCTCTCTGCATTCCAGTGTTCCCCCCCCTTTGAGCAAAGTACAACATAACAACGGCCATACTGGGTCAGACCAGTAACCCATCTAACCCAGTATCCTATCTTCCAACAGCGGTCAATGCCAAATGCTTCAGAGGGAATGAAGAGAACAGGGCAATTAATGAATGACCCGTTCCCTGTCGTCCTCTCTGAGCATCGGGCAATCAGAGGCTAGGGACGCCCAGAGCATGGGATTGCATCTCTTACCATATTGGCTAATAGCCAATGATGAACCTGTCCTCCAGGAACGTATCTAATTCTTTTTTAACCCTGTTATAGTTTTGGCCTTCACAACATTCCTGATAACAACTTGCACAGCTTGACTGCATTGTGCAAAGAAGGACTTTCTTTGCTTTGCTTTTTAACCTGCTGCCTATTAATTTCATTTGGTGACCCCTGGTTTCTGTGTTATGTGTAGGAGTAACTAACACTTCTTCTCCACTCCAGTCATGATTTCATAGCCCTCCATCATATCACCCCTTAGTCATTTCGTTTCCAAACAGAACAGTCCCTGTCTTCTTAATCTTTCCTCAGAGGAGAGCTGTTCCATACCCTTAATCATGTGTGTTGCCATTCTCTGTACCTTTTCCAATTCTAATATATATATATATATATAGAGAGAGAGAGAGAGATGGGGTGACCAGAACTGCACACAGTAGTGAAGATGTGGGCGTACCATGGATTTATATAGTGGCATTATGATATTTTCTGTCTTATTATCTATCCCGTTCCTAATGGTTCCTAACATTCTGTTCACTTTTTTGACTGCTGCAGTACATGGAAAGTGATGACTTTCCCCGTATTGCTCCTTGGCTTTCCATTGCCAGGGTGGAAGATGGCAGCAATAGAAGAGGCCTAGCAGGCCAGAGGAAACTCTGTCAGACACATTGGGAGGGGTTCGGCATCTTGCAGCTGGCAGAGTAACCCAGGAAGGCCTCAGTAGTACAGGTTACAGCATCTATAGTGATGACTCCAATGAAGAGGGAGTATGAGGGCTAGGGGCTTTTTGTTCTGTTTACAGCATCTAGCACAATGGGGTCCCGCTCTACGACTGGGGCTCCTAGGCACTGCCAGAATGCAACAGTTAAAGACTGGCTGGCCTCTTCAGAACGGCATTTTCCAAGTTTTCTACAAGCACATCACAAGCTCTTCTTTTGGGTCACAACATGCCAGCTGCCCTCATGCCCCCAAGAGAGTTACAGAGGTGAGGTTCTGCCCCCAATTCCCGGGTTCAGCTGAGGCTACTTTAAATTATGACCGCTTGGGGCAGCCAGCTAAGATCATTACACTGAGGAAACTTGCCAGTGTGCATTGTATTCTGGCCTGACCTCCCTTCACACTTTAACCTCCAGCTGCCCGCTGAGGTTAACTCTAAGTAGCTTTTTGTAGCCCTCCTAATGGGGGGAGGGGTAAGGATCTAGCCCAGTGTGTTTTGGTTCATAAACTTATCCAGGTCAAATTCACCTGTTTTAGCAAATTATTATTTTAAGGGCTTGGTTTTTTATTCAACGCGTAGTTTGCATAGATTCCAGATCAGCCCATTCTCTCTCCTCCCTTCCAATCTCATTTTTTCTTCAATGATATCTAAAAATCTGCCCTGCAAATACATATAGATATTTTATTTTATTCAGCTACTTCAAATTCTCTTTGCAGTCAGGACACCTGAGGATGCTTTGAAGAGTGGTAGGAAAAATATGGAGCTGGGAGCGAAGAATATCACCGCTTCTCCCACTGCAAACAAATCAAGAGAAAAGGAAGGCATTCCGGAGTGTAAGGGGATGTGATCTAAAAGGCACATGTTACAGTCATAATGAAAGTGCAATTTACTCTATTCTTGCATGGAGACATTTTGGACAGTTTACAGTGGCTCTCTAAGCATTCTAATTGCATGTGGCTCTCAACTCGTGATCTGAGCTGTGTTTCTTTTCCTTAGAAGCTATCTGGGATACTGAGCACTGTGTGCATGCTGAGCTGCACCTGGGGATTCTCCTCTCACTAGTTCATTTCTCTCTGCTGTATTTTGTTAAGATGAAAATTAAGGGGAAAGGAAAAAGTCACAGTCATTCTGATCCTTGTTGGATCTTCGGTATTTAAGACGGTCCTTTTGCCAACCCTTGCTGCTAGTACTGGTGCAGCAGGCATGCTGCTGTTCTTTCCGCGTTGGGTTCAGTGCCATTCATGCTCCATAAAATAACGCTCCCAAAAGAGCAAGTTATTTGTTCAATTATTAATGTCACACTGCAGGGCATGAGCATTCCATGCTCAGAACAGCAAGCGGACTGCTTAAAAATATAGCTGATAGGAGAGAGCATCCTTTCTGCTACCCCATTTTCTGTACCTAGAGTGGCTGCATTTCAGGGGCAGAGGAGGTGATTCCTGAGAATGAAACCTGTAGGGGTACTTGAGTGCAGAGGGGGAGAGGGGGGACTAACTGATTTTTTGTGATCCCTTCCAGTCCTATATAGCTATGATTCTGTGACCACAGTGCAATCCAAGGTGTAACTGTGGCTTGAGTTGCCACCTCTGCTCTAGTATAGCTAAAAATAGCAGTGCAGATAAGACAGTACAAGCTGCACAAGTTGCCAGGGACCCTGGGTACGTACTCACCTTGGTAGCCCACACTGAAGTCCATGGCCGTGCATCTAGACCAGGGGTAGGCAACCTATGGCACACGTGCCAAAGGCGGCACATGAGCTGATTTTCAGTGGCACTCACACTGCCCGGGTCCTAGCCACCGGTCCGGGGGGCTCTACATTTTAATTTAATTTTAAATGAAGCTTCTTAAACATTTTTAAAACCTTATTTACTTTGCATACAACAATAGTTTAGTTATATAGTATAGACTTATAGAAAGAGACCTTCTAAAAACATTAAAATGTATTACTGGCACGCAAAACCTTAAATTAGAGTGAATAAATTAAGACTCAGCACACCACTTCTGAAAGGTTGCTGACCCCGCATCTAGACTGCTATTTTCAGCTGTGCTAGTGTGGATACACCTACCCAGGCAACACTCAGACCTCGTATTGCAGCGCAGACATATTCCGCGTTGCACTGGGTTCTGTAAAATCGACTGGGTGGGTGGCTAGTCATGGTTATTGCCCTTATTTGCCTAAGAATTGCCCACGTCCTACTCTGCTTGTTATCACCACCAGCCCCCGCGCCAACTCAGTTGTTTCTTTCCTTTGCCTGTTTAAATTCAAGTGAAAGCCTGGCCCCACTGACGTCAATAGGGCCAGATTTTTTTGTACCCTTATCTTTAAGATTTCAAGCTCTTTGGGGGCAGGGACTATTATTTCCCTCTGTTTGTACAGTGCCCTGTGGGGCTCCAACCAAGCTGAACTCTAGGTGCTACCATAATACAAATGTACAATAATTATTATAATAATCCTACTGACTGGAAATCAATATGTAAATAAAACAGAAAGTTAGTTGTTTCGGTACTTATTGTAAATTTTTTCCTGATTCAGACCTGGCTGATCTTCAGTCGGTGTCCAGTTTTTTGCCATGTCCCTTGATAGTTTTGCATTTAAGAAGCTATCAAAATACGAACCCTGTGTTAATGTAACATTAAAGCTGTACCGTTAAACTGAAGTTGGGAAATGCAGAAATTGCCATTCCTAAAGCGCTGCCAGTGGAAGTAATTTAATCTGTGGTCATGTTAACTTGGATACATTGTATTTATTTTATTTCGCCCCTCATCGTTTGATCTTAGCATTTCTCACCAGCTCCTCAACATTGCATCTAGGCACTGCCAAGAGTAACAATGATTCCATCTAAGAGGGCCACACTCAAGCCTCGTTCTGCTCTTATTTAATGCATTTTTCTTAATTATCTGCTTACATTCAATTAATAGACTAGGTAGATTTAATTATCCCACATTTATCACCAGAGTATCTGTCTATACTTTGTCCATCTGGCCCTCTCCTCACTAAATCCATTGAGTTCTGATCTTATGAGAAGGAGCCAACATGGTCCTGACTGTCTTTCTCCATCATGCAGCAGTGATATCAGAAAGTCTTCTTCCCTACCACTGTCCCGTTGACACAGCCTGACTGAGAGATCCCCCAGCATTCACTGTTCTGTTGGGGAAACCTTCTCCATATAGGAATTTGGTATAGAGGGGCCTCTTGTTTGCCACAGCCCCGCCTTCCCTGAAATGGGTGGAGTAAACCAGACAGCTACTCCCTGAAAGCCACAGAGAATGGAGGAGGAATAGACGGACACAGGCTTCTCCTACAGAAAACAACTAAAAGCAAGCAGGAACCAGAGTCTGGTGGGTGGGTATGAGCTGTGTGTTCCGGCCCCACGTTCACTAGACAGACCCAATAGATTTGGAACATATGAACGCCAGCAGATCGTGTTGCTGGGAGCTGGGTAAAAAACTGGCACTTCTGGCACCGAACTATTTTTCACCTTCCCTTGTCTGTTCATATCCCCTGATATCTTCCATGTTTCAGAGTGGAACAAAATCCAAAACGCAGCCTGAAACTCAGCTGAAACCAGTATGTTTTGTACCATTTTGAGTGGCAACCAATTCAAAAGGGCCTGTATTTGCTAGCCCAGCTAACGACCCTACAATATGGAGTGTAGTGTGTGGAATTTCTGTGACAGTTGCGCAGAGTTATTCAGAAAATACCACTCTGCTCAGCGCAAATGAAGCGTTAATTTATGTGTCTGGGTTTCCACTCCTGTTGAACCTGGTACCAGCTATATGCCATGAACAGTCATTATTCCTGAATGCTGACAAACCTTTTAGTGAACCTAGCCCTACATTCAGGTTTTGAGTTTAGTCTGCCTTGTGATTTCACTAATATACCTCAGCACTGTTTTACTCCCACTGCCCCTCCCACAAAGGAAAAAATTATAGTGAGTCTCATTTTACAGATAAAGAAACTGAGGCAGAGTTTAAGTCGCTTGTTTAAAGCCACATAGCAAGTTAATGCAGCTTCCCAAATCTCAGTCCCCTGCTGTGTGGTAGCAAGGAGTATGTGGATCAAGCATTTTTTCCATTGTTTAAATTCCAAAATCATCCTACTTTTTAAGTTGCAGGGCAGGTATACTGAAAAATCTTGCATGAAACAATTTTACTAACCTAAATTCTGCAAAGAACATTTATTTTCTAGAGGAAGGAAATGGCCTTAGATTTTTCTGGGTAATATATTTTCCTTTAGTTGTCACATATTCCCCGTAGGTCTACCATCTGCATCTTTCAGTTATGCTCACTAGGAAAGATCCAGATCATATGACCTCACACACATCACTTTGTAGCAATGTTATGTAAAACAACGCATGGTACAGTGATTTGACAGTTCCATAATTTTACATTCTAGCACAACATGAAGTCAGAGACAATGTCCTTAAGCTGTATCTTGATTACATGTTCAGAAACATAATGTTACCTTTGAAATAGTTTTTTTTTGCTTCCCATCCCCCCACAAATTCAGCTAGGGAAAAAGTTTGAAAAAGGAAGTGTTTTTGGCGTTAACTTTATAGTCAGCAAAATACAATGGATTTATGTGCATTTGAGAAAACATGGGGGCCTCTGTCTCTTCTCCCTTACATCAGTGTAAATAAGACTTCATTGCCTTCGCTGAAGCTGCAGCAGTGTAACCCAGGGAAGAATCAGATCCATTTAGTATAAGTGCCACTGGGGTGTGCAATGCCTTTACAGACACAAATATAATCAACATAGTAGCATTCAAATCAATCAATGGAGTTATATGGGTCTATCTTAGGGCTTGTCCCAGCTTACTGGGGGATTGATGCACGGTGATCGATCCACAGGGGGTCGATTTTAACGGGTCTACTGAAGACCCAGTAAATCGACTGCCGATCACTTTCCCGTCAACACTGATCCCTCACTGGAACGAGAAGCGTAAGGTAAGTCGACAGGAGAGTTTCTCCCGTTGACTCAGCGCAGTGTAAACACCACATTAAGTCAACCTAAGGTATGTTGACTCCAGCTACGTTCAGGGACAGCTCCAGGCCCCAGCACGCCAAGCGCATGCTTGGGGCAGCATGCCGCGGGGGGTGCTCTGCTGGTCTCCGGGAGGGCGGCAGGTGGCTCCGACGGACCTGCCGCAGGCGTGCCTGCGGAGGGTCTGCTGGTCCTGCGGCTCCGGTGGACCTCCCACAGGCACGCCTGCAGGAGGTCCACCAAATCCGCGGGACCAGTGGACCGCGGGACCAGTGGACCCTCCGCAGGCACGCCTGCGGGAGGTCCACTGGAGCTGCCTCCCGCCCTCCCGGCGACCGGCAGAGCACCCCCCGCGGCATGCCGCCCTGGTTGGGGCGGTGAAATGTCTAGAGCTGCCCCTGGCTACGTTATTCATGTAGCTGGAGTTGTGTAACGTAGGTGGACTTAGCCCCGCAGTGGAGACCTGTCCTTAGGTACCAACAGGGCCCCATTAGCGATTGTGAAGGGTTCAGATACTACAGTAATGTATTTTGTAATGCTGGCTCTAGACTTCACTGAACACTGACAAATGCATAGCTGGAAACCAGTCTGAATCACCTCTATGTTAGCATTGTTAAAAGATGTTAAGTTTATAAGCATGTGTTTAGACTTTATGAAACGCTTGTAGGATGCAGCATGTATTAATCTCACTTATAACATCTGTATCCCACAATATAAAGTTGTGTTGCATGTTTGCTTTGTAACCCTCTGTAATTGTGTACCTCACCAAACAGGAAAAAAAGCATTAATTAACATAAAGTGCTCATCCTGCATACAAGAAGGCCCACAAACCAAATGAATCATTGTGAAACATCAAAGGACAAAGATTTTGTTGATTTGTCCCCCCGCCACACACCCCCATAAAGAGGAGATGGGCCCAAATACTTGTCCCATCAGTTTGAACTCTGGGGAAAAGTAATAAAAATCCCTGACCAGAAGAATCTGTATCACTGTGCTGCTTAGAATTTGGAGAGGGCAATATTTCTAAGCATAAGCATGGGATCCCCAAGCTGCTTAGCTTGGGTTAGTTCTAAAGGATAGATAAAGCTTTCATATCACAGTTTATAATACTTTTTGGAACCTAAGACTGTAACACATTTGTGTGTGTGTATCTGCTTTAACCTTGGAACTAACTCTTATTTCTTTTTCTTAATTAATAAAGCTTTAGATAGTTTATTATAGGAATAGTTACAAGTGTTGTTGTCTTTGGTGTGATATCTGAAGTGCAATTGACCTGGGATAAAGTGACTGGTCCTTTGGGACTGAGAGTAACCTGAATACTGTTGTGATTTTGGGGGTAAAGGATCATCTTATAATAAAGGCAAGGTTGCCTGGGTAGCAAGATAGATCCGAATGCACAAGGGGACTGTGATTGTGCTGGAGAAATTCACACTTGGTACTTGGGGTTTGTGACAGTCTGCCCTGAGGTTGGCACTCATGCTCATGAGCCGCTCCAGACAATCTAACATATATATCCTCACAACACCTCTGTGAGGCAGGGAAGTGCTATTATTCCCATTTGACAGCTGGGGAAAGAAATGCCTGATTTTAAAGTATTTAGGTGCCTAAAGATACAACTAGTTTTTCAGTGGGCTCTTCAAAAGAACCTAAGCAGGATAGCCACCTAACTCACCTAGGCACTTTTGAAGATCCCACTAGCTACCTAGTAGCATCTTTAGGCACTGAAATACTTCTAAAAATCTGGTCCAGATGGACTGAGTTTTCCAAGGTCACACAGGGAATCTCTCAAGTCCCAGGCTAGCACCCTAGCCGCTCGTATTAGTTTGTACCATCTGAAGATGCCGTCCCATATTAACTGCCTGATTAACTGCTTTTTTTTCCCTGCACTCACACCCTACTTCTGCCTGCTGCATTTAGCTAGTGGTAGTTTTGCAAAGGTGACTTATTGCGCGGGTGACATTATTTACAACAGCCACTTCAGATGCTAGTGGAAACACAGATGGAGGAAGTCCACCATCTCTGGTACAAATGTGTGTTGTGTTTAGTGAGAACCCAGGATTCTGAAAAACTTTTGAGACGGATTTCCCTGCCTCACTAGCTGTATGCCGTTGTTTTCTGTTCCCCTGCTTAGCAGAATTTCATGCTCTCTTGCAAGCTACTGTGTGTCCTTATGGTCCCATGGGAGTCCTTTGTGCAGATATACAGAACCTGAAAGAGAGGTTTTTTCTAATCGCCTTTGTCAAGGTTGATTCCCCACTCTGGCACTTTGAGTGCAGAAGGTGGAGGCCCGCAAGGATTCTAAAAATTAATACTTGCCACTCCAGACTTGCATCAAACTCTCAAGGTTATAGCTTTTCTCTGACCTTGGCTTGGTAAATGGTGCCATCACCCAAATGCAAAAAAAACCCAAACAAACAAAACAAAACAAAAACCTTGGTCCCAGGAAGGAACACTTGGAAATTCCTCCCTGTGGAGTACCTTCAAGCCCTTTCACACACACACACTCTGGGGAAGAGCTGAGAAAGAAAACAAAGGAAATTAGTTGTTGCTACCAGCTAATCAAACAACATGCACAAACCTCTTAGGACACCAAAAATCCAATCCTGTTCTTTAAAAAGGTAAATTTAATAAAATTTATTAAAAATAAAAAGGAAGAAAATACATCTAGAACTTAGGCTATTGCTAGATTTTAAAAGAGAAATTCCAAAAATTAAGCACCCAAAATAGCTTTCTTAAGGGGTCAGCTTAAAGGTTACAAGCAAACAAAAGCATCTGGGGTTAGCACAGAGGAGATCCACAAGCCAAAATATAGAAAAAAACCTGATCACATCTATCTAAACATCCCCTGTCCCAATGAATCCTTCTAGGTATGGAAGATGAGTTTTCATACAGGGTTCAAACTTTACCCAGCATTCCTGCTGCCCTCCATTCCCTTCTTTTCCCAGAGAACCACAACAGACACAAAGGCAAAGCTTCTTTCCCAATTTTAAAAAGTTCTAGCCTGCTCATTGGCTCTTCTGGACAGGTGCCCACTCCCTTTTCTTTACTTTTTAACCCTTTACAGGTAAAGCAAGCAGAGAACAGCTACCAAGAGGGATTTTACAGCTAGCTGGCTGGCTGGGTGTCCATAAAAGGGAGCTACCCCCCCCCTCACTCCTGCCTTCATTTATCACAGCCTTGCTGGTGAATGCTGTTAATTCCATGGGCAAAGAGTTATTAAAAGTAACAGGTTTGGGGAAATACACAGTTGGCACGATCCTCCAGGTGTGGAAACCAAGGCAGCTATAAATTATCCCTAAATTTGGCACTGAAGAGAGTGGTATTTTCTGAATAATTCCTATGTACTTGTCACGGAAAATTGGCACCCAGCTCTATATATTGCAGTACATGTCATAAATACAAAAATTTATGGTGTGTTGCTGTCTTGTAATCTACTGCGTTGATTTGAATTTGGGAACAAGCACATTTCAGTTGGTCTAGACGTATAATCAATGGTGACATGTCTTCAGGATACTATTTTTTCCCCTCCCCCAAATGACTAATACTTCTATTAATGGAGAGAAGAAGAAATAATAAATCAGATCAGGCATAGCCAAGGACACAAAGATGGATTTGTACCAGCAAGTAAAACTTAAACGGGGTTGGGGGGACAGGGTGCCTCGGGAGCTGGCAATACCAAGGCTTTAGCTTCTAGCATACTTCCCCAGCTGGAATCCAGGTCGGGTGGGGGCGACCGGAGAATGGTGACAATCTGATGACTGCTCAGTGGCCTATATGTAAAGAGTTGTTTCCAAGTGCCCATTCATTGTACAGGTGTCCAGGCCAGAAAAAAAACCAAGAAATCTAGGAGGTCACATGGTCTTGTGAGCAGGGGCAGCTCTAGACATTTTGCCGCCCCAAGCACGGAGGGTCTGCTGGCAGGGGCGGCTCTAGAAATTACGCCGCCCCAAGCAGGGCGGCGCGCTCGCCGCCCTTCCCCAGTCCCGCGGCCGGGGCAGAAGTGTCTGCAGCGGGTGCGCTGGTCCCGCGGCTCCGGTGGAGCATCCGCAGGCATGCCTGCGGCAGCTCCGTCCGAGCCGCGGGACCAGCACACCCGCCGCAGTCATGCCTGCGGGAGCTCAAGCGGAGCCGCGGGAAGAGGGGACCCTCCGCAGTCATGCCTGCGGCAGGTCCGCTCGTCCCGGGGCTCCGGTGGACCTCCCGCAGGCATGACTGCGGAAGGTCCGCCGGAGCCAAATGCCGCCCTGCCGGCAAAATGCCGCCCCACGCGCCTGCTTGGCACGCTGGGGTCTGGAGCCGGCCCTGTCCGCTGGTCCCTGAAGCCGCGGGACCAGCGGACCCTCCGCAGGCACGCCTGCGGGAGGTCCACGGAAGCCGCGGGACCAGCGGACCCTCCGCAGGCACGCCGCCGAAGGCAGCCTGCCTACCACCCTCGCGGCGACCGGCAGAGCGCCCCCCACGGCTTGCCACCCCAGGCACGCGCTTGGAACGCTGGTGCCTGGAGCCATCCCTGCTTGAAAGAAAGCACTGGACTGGGATTTGGGAGATGTAGGTTCACTGCTTGGCTCTGCCACTGATTCCTGCTCTCTCCTCAGTCGAATCATTGTATCTCTGAGTGCCTCAATTCCCTTTCTGTAAAAGTGAGATACTAATGATTCCTTTGCCTGCTTAGACTGTAAGCTCCCCAAGGCAGGGACTGTCTCTCACTGTGTCTGTGCAGTGCCGAACACAATGGAGGCCCTGATGTTGGATGGGGTTAGGACCTCTAGGCATTACTGTAATACAGATAATGAGGACTAGCTGACTAGCAGGGCAGGGTGGAAGAATTTCCTCCTGGGTCCTGAGCTGTGGCTGAACAGAGGGGTTCAGTCTGCAGAGTTGTCAGTCTGGCACACGTTCACCAGCACTAAGCTGATACAAACTATAATTGTAAAATCTATAAGATTTTATGAAAATATGCTAATGAGTGAATATAATGTAACAGGAACATGCTTCCTACAAAAGGTCTCTTGTAAAATATCATTACAAGGCTTATAAGCTGCTGTGTGTGGTCATCCTATTTGTATAAATGTACCACTCTTGTATCTGAACCTAGAAATATAAAATATAACTCCGAGGTCCTATTGTAATTATGCAAAGTGTGGGCTATTAACGGTGGTTTGGAATCTTGAGAGCGCCCTTGAATTAGGACAATTGACTGTAGATGGCTCTGTTTACTTGTAAGTCTTCCTGTATAGCTGTGTGCTGGCAAGTGGGTAATAAAGTCTTACAGTGACATGTGATCATGTCACCTGACCTGGAATCCATCTTTAACCTGGTGCTTTTCCATTGAGAAGGAGGGGTGGGAACCCAGAGAGGGACAAAGGATTCCTGCTTTGTGCAAAAGAGATATAAGGGGGTGGAACAGAACAAAGGGGGCTGCAGTCATAAGAAATCCCCTCGCCACCACCTGAGCTGGAACAAGGACTGGACCAGGGGAAAGGATTGTGCCCAGACTAGGAGGGTGTCCAGTCTGTGATAGAAGCGTATTGAAACATCTCCAAGGGTGAGATGTTATCTGTATTCAGCTTTTTACTGTATTAGACTTAGACTTGCTTGGTAATATACTTTGTTCTGTCTGTTATTACTTGGAACTACTTAAATCCTACTTTTTGTATTTAATAAAATCACTTTTTACTTATTAACCAAGTGTCTGTATTGATACCTGGGGGTGAGGGGCAAACAGCTGTGAATATCTCTCTATCCGTGTTCTAGAGGGTGAACAATTTATGAGTTTACCCTGCATAAGCTTTATACAGGGTAAAACGGATTTATCTGGGGTTTGGACCCCATTGGGAGTTGGGTATCTGAGTGTTGGAGACAGGGGTACTTCTTAAACTGTTTTCAGTTAAGCCTGCGGCTTGTGGGGGACATGGTTCAGACTTGGATCTGTGTTTGTAGCAGGCTAGCATGTCTGGCTCAAACCAAGCAAGGGACTGACGTCCCAAGCTGTCAGGGAAAACAGGCTCAGAGGCAGTCTCAGCGCATCAGGTGTCAGTCCCAAGGGAGTTTCTGTGACCCAACCCATCACAATAATAATGACAGTAAGCTAAATATATAAAAGAGCAGGAGGTCCAGCCTCATCAGTGGGAGACAGTGCTTTCTAAATTCCAGATGTGCTTCATGAATCAATCAACTGAATGGAAACAAGTTCATTACTATGTTGGCTTTTGACATTCTCCGCATAGGTCAGCTTCATGCTAGCAAATGGGTTTTTTTTTCATCCACACACATTACACATCCGAGTCTTCCTGCACGAAATAGCCCCTTATTTAACAAAGGAGAGAGTGATGGGAGGGGGGAAGCAATTCTTGTATTGACTTTTAAGACGCAAAAGTAGGCCATGTCTCTGCTTGGCATCTGAGTTCTCAAGAGTCAGCTGCAAGTCTCTTTGGTTACCCCCTTGGTTTCAGAGTTTTAAGTTATTCCTAGAAACAGAAAGAGAAGTCAATTTTCTAGATGGCTCTTGGGCTGTCCATGAATTCCACAAAGGATTCCTCCACTCCATTGTCCCACCCTCAGTCTAAGGCCCATAGAATATCCTATTTCATATATATATATATATATAATTGAATGGTTAGCAGCTGTTTAAGCAAATGAGTCAAAATTTACTTCAAGAACAGACTGTAAATACATTATTTGGCTTGGAGTCAATGGGCCCCTGAGCCTCCATTGCCTTGGTAGGTAGAGCTATGCAAAGCAGGTGTAAAATTCCATCCAATGATAATGGAGGCATTTTATGCCCTCTTTACAGAGATGCAAATGACTACGCAAGGTGCAGGACAATGGAGAATCTGGCCCAACATTGCTACTGACAAATCTGTCTATAGCACGGAAGTAGGTGACTGATGGAAACTGGAGAGTGGGACTGGAGAATCAGAACCTACATCTCCAAGCAAAGCAGGAGAAGTAGATTATAAAATAAACTAGAGAGGAGTTAGAAGGTTTGTAAGTTAAATGACGTTCAAAACATATGGAAGAGAATCTATCTACCTGTATCCCATATAACATGCACATCACCACCGCATCTGGGAAGGGAGTTACAGTAAGAGCAAGTCTACACCACAGAAAATAACCAGAGTTTGAACCTGGGAACTACAGCAGCACATATCTTTATCACTTGAGGTAAAGAGTAACTTCATCGGCTAATAGCAGTAGTAGACTGTTATCCTCTGTGTGGACAAGGCAATAGAGGGGGACACAATATACCTTTTACAAGCACATTGCAGTCAGATTTCACAGTCATAATTTGCCCCCCTATTAGGGTGACCAGATGTCCCCATTTTATAGGGACAGTCCCGATATTGAGGCTTTGTCTTATATAGGCACCTATTACCGCCCACCCCCTGTCCTGATTTTTCACACTTGCTGTATGGTCACTCGACACCTTTGCCCACCATAATACTTGGCACTGGGGCTCCCCTCCTCCACATGTCTTAGTCTCTGTTAAGAACCACAATCAACCACCAGCCCCACCTATAGTGTAAAACAGGTAGTGTCAGGGCTTGTGATTTGAACACAAGTAGTCAAGAGAGGATGGGCTAACAAGAGAGGCCATAGACTGCAACACACATTTATTTTCCAGCTCATGTTTGTAGCAGGAATTCTTCAATGTCTTCCGATGCATTGCTAGATTCTGCAAATGCTTAAGCTACTTATATGAGTAGCCTAATTGAAACTAATGGGACTATTCACGTGAGCATAATTACTCATGTGTGGAAATGTTGGCAGGATCACAACCTAAAAGTTCAAAGTCTCCACTAATATAATTCCACTGTCATCAATGGGTTTACATCAGCAAAGCGTTTAAAAATAGTCCTTCTGTTGCACTTTTCCTTTCCATTTGCTGATAAACATTATTATATTTTGTAATTTACCAGAGAAGTATTCCTTTCCATGCACTGAGCAAAAATTCGCTTTTCTCCTTTTTTCGTATCAGAAGATCCAGATTTAGAGACCAAGAGGTGAACGCATTATATTTACTTAAACTTTAACCAGAACTCCCTCTTACGTATACTTGCTGCAGTGTATGCTGGATTGTAGAACCAGAAGAAAAGTGAGCAAATTATTGCTCTTACAGTCCCATTGCCCTCAAACAGAGATGTGTTAAACTCAGCTGTTTCAGTTCCCAGGTCCTATTTTCCATTTCTCTTCACTTGGGCATAGCAATGAACCTATACATTCAAAGTGAAACTCAACCAAACCCACCGCTTTTCTCTTGATTACTGGTCAATACGGTGCAAAAACTCTGAGTTTCACATTGGTTTCCACCCAAAACGTAGGAACACAGGACTGGAAGGGATCTCTTAGGTCATCGAGTCCATCCCCCAGCTGTCACAGGCAACTCCATTGTACAATCCCTTTTATAAACTTATCAAGCTCCATTGATAAATCCTCGGTTTCAGAATTTACTCTTGACTTCACTGGGGCTCCAGTTAGGTGTGGGGATCTGCCTCTGGGGAGTCAATTGCCGGTTCAGGGCTTTAAACTTGTACCAAATTCACCTAAACCAGATTCTGCATCATTGACTTCAATGAAGCACAGTGTTCCCCTGCCAGTGATCTCAGTTTCATAATTTAGAGTCCTATGTTTGTAATGAAGCCCTGGATTTGCCTCACTTTGCCATGAAACGTTCACACGTATCTCAAAAGCACCTCCGGAGGCCAAATTCTCCTCTCATATTACACAGTGTGTGGACCTCTGTTACTATATGGACAAGCCCTGCACTCATTCTGTGCACCAGATAGAGTCATAGACACCCACAGTGCACATGCGGATGGGGCATTATGAAAAGTGCAGGTTTTATGCAGTTGAGCCATGAGAATAAATTGGAGATTGAAAGCCCTAAGAGGAAAAAAAAATCAGTTAAAAACATTTGCTTGAGCAGGAGTCTGTGGGGAGGGAAAATCATGCATGAGAAATAAAGGAATGATTTTGTTAGCCATTATTAATGAGCTGCTAATTACTAATATTCTTCTTATTTGCCAATATACTGCAGGGATCTTCAGAGTCACTATCAAATGTGTCGTGCGAGACAAATTGTGGTTCAATTCCTGGTTCTTTCTAAAAGCAGGTAATTATGACTTTGGAAATCCTTGCTGATCTATAACACCATGTGCATATTATGAATACGGAATACAGGAGAAACTTGTTCAAACTGCAAATCCACAATGGAAATTAACTTGGAGGTGCATTGGAAAGGGGGCAGAGTCAGTCAGGGGGGTGAGATCACCTCCTAGAGCTCTGTACTGGGCTAGAGCTCATGGTGCTGGTATCCCAGCATATATTCGGCACTTCCTAGTCTGCAAACCTCAGCATCTGTTCTTGGGGACTCGCTGGATTAACAAGGTCCTGCGGTATGTGGAGTTGATGCATTATCCTTGGCTTGCTTTCAACCTTTCTTTCTCACTAAGATGCAAAATTCAGTACACCGCAAAAGTCTCTCCCCGTCACGAGTGCAGATTAAGAGGTTCAAATGTGCAAATCACACATTGTGTAGGAAGTTCAGTTCAGGTAAGTAAATGGGTGTCCAGATACTTGCCTGAAATATCCAAGCCAGCATGGGACTTGCAAAATAAGGCCAAAAATCTCACAAGAACAGGTACGCTCCCTCAAAAGATCTGTGGTACTTCCTGCTTCCGATGAAGTGGGAAATACCATGACAACAGCCTCTTTGGTGATAGTTCAGTGCTGCTACTTCTGGTGTGGGTCAGAATTCGGAGACACAGAAAAATTCAAACATGGAACAGAATGGGAAGTCATGTGAACTTTATGAACCACATTTGGGTCGGGTCTGAGTTTTGGGTGAAGGTTCAGGTTACTTTTCCCCCATCACTAAAATAAATCTATAGGCACACAGGTCAAATTCACACAAAGAAACATGGCCACCAGCAGAAGATTTGACCAGTTACTTTTGAAATAAAAATTCTTCAGCAGCGTGGGCTGTGGCTTCTGCAAACCCGGATAAGTTGGCCTCAGATGCATTTCTTTGATTAGGTTCTGAATGCAGAGACATGTAGTTCATATAAAGGTGGATGGGAAGCATAAGTTATACGCTGCCATGAAGGAGTTGCTGAGGTCACTGAGCACCAGCCTCTGTAGCATCATTAAAGGAAATGAAATTTTGTGGGGGAGATGCATCTCTGCAGGGAGAGGAGAAGACAGAAGAGAGTGCCTTACAAATGACTCTGGAAAAAGTATGCAGAAATATGACTCCCATTATGAGGACTAGCACATGAGCTAATTGGGTGAGGTTTGTAATTACCGTATTTGCACATTTAAGTTGCATCCCTTCCTTCCATGTTATTGAAAATCCACAGCATTCTTTCATCAGAACTGCACACAGCGTCACTGGAGGAACTGCGAGTCAAAGTGTGCAGATGTGAAAGGGTTTATGCCGTCCCTCATTTTCATTCTCCATAGGACCTTTTGGGGCTGAATTCAGCCCAGGGGCAACACCAGTGAAGTCAATGGAATTAGAGTGGAGAGGAACGTGGCCATTGAGGTTCAGAACTATAATATAGGGCCCTGGAACTGAGCAGCTTCGGTGGATGAGAATGTTACTAATCATAGTGCCGTTCAATAGGATTATAGCCCCTTTAATCTAAGGATCACAAACTGCTTTAGAAACATTAATTAATTAAACTTTAAAGGCCAAATTCAGTGCACTCAGTTCAAGAGTCAGGCCTCAATTTGCCTGCAAGTCTCATAAAAGCATTGGAAAGTAGGTAGAGCTGAATAAAATCAAGGGTTCTTTCTGATTTTTTAATCCGTTTGCAAGTCACCTGTTGAGAAGCAGCTAAGCACTGGGCAATAAAAACCAAAATCACAGCACATTTTGGCTTTAAAAGGAGAGATCCAGCCAGACGTATCCAGTGGCTGCCCTGAGAACCTGGGAAAACTCCATTGTGCAAAATAGCCCACACCCAAAGGGCCTCACCCTGCTACCGTTGACATCCATTTTAAAGCTCCCATTGACTGCAGCAAGGCAGGACCAGGGCTCATACCATCAATTCTCTACTAGAAAGAAGAAAAGAAAAGAAGCCACAGAGCTTGGGGCCCAGTTGTCAGAAGTGGCCGCTAATTTTGGGATGCCTCCATTGGCCAAACAGCAAAATCAGAAGTTGGGCACCTAAATCCATACTTAGGCACTTAAATAAAAGTGGGCTGATATTCAGAGGTGTGGAGCACCCACCTGAGTTGCCAGTGACTTTAACAAGAGATGGGCACAGTTCAATGGGACCTATACACGCAGAGGCTCAGATCCCGAAAGAGCACCACTCCATGCAACTCATGCACCTAGATGATTGAGTATCTTAAGTCACATTGAACTGTGCTGCTAAGTCACTCAAGCACTTTTAAAGAGTCATCCCTACATTCCTGGGTGTTCTCACTGGAAAGAGACTGAGTGAAACAAGTGGGAGAAGACTAGAGGACTCGTAATGGAGAAGCCAGTATGGATCTCAAATGAAGGAGAGAAACACCTGACGTGAAACGGAGAGCCAAAAGTGATAGTTGCAAGGGACGATCCAAGAGAATCGGAAAGGAATGGAAAGACACAAGACTGAGCTGGGAGAACCAGAATAGATCAGTGAGTCAAAAGAGGAGAGAAAAGCTCTTGTTTATATTCTAATTAGCTGTACATTTCACATCTAATACGAGTCATAGAAACGGTGGAAATACAATAGATGCATCTCTGGAGGCAGCACAAATCACTTTCCTTGTATGATTTATTATAATAGTGGAGGTTGCATTTTAAATCGAGGGGAAGGTATTACAGGAGACCACATCTAACAGAGTAGAAAGAGGATGTTATTCACTTATTGATGTTCCCTTCCAATTGTCATGCAGAATTTAAGACTGAAACTAGAGCCACTGACTTTACAACCTTTTGCATAACTTTTTAAAGTAGCTCCTGAGCCCTTCCTACTCACTCCCCTGGGGACCTGTGCAAAGAAACTACACACCACACCCTGAACCTTGCAGGAGTTAGAGGAGGTGTAGTCCCCTCTGTGTCTTGCAGAACCTAGGCTGAGCAGTAGCCTGATCTATTCAGGGTGCTTCTTTGGTCCACAGATCCCAGGCCCTGCATCTCTTCAGAAGGCAGGTCATTTTGCTGCATACGGCCCTCCCCACAAACAAGCTAACAAAAATAATATTATGACAGGTATCCCCAGTTGGCGCTGTGACACTTAGTGTTCCAAGTTGTTTTCTTAGTGTGTGTGCAAGTTTTTAGTCTTGGAAGAAATGCTTGTGTTCTGGGTTATACAAGGTGCTGTGTAAGGGATCTGTGTAAATATCAGGAAAGATTGCTCTGTGTCTTGTCTTCTGATTACAGTCAATTCCTGAAGGGCAGTGTTATAGCCTGGGAACCAGACAATGGTGCGGGGCTGAGATTCCTGAAAGAACGCCTGCATCTCTATTCCAGGGGAGGTATTATGCAAATAAATGAGGTATGTACCCAGACTCTATGTCACTATTTTCTCCTCCACTGGGAATCTGACCTGTAAGACCCTGAACATCTGCTGCTTCTGCACAAGGCTACTGTCAGAAGAGAGACACAAGTGTCAGGACAATAACAACGCAGTATAACAGATGCCTGGAGCTGCTCAAGGTATGGGGAACTCAAGTTTTTCCTCCTGCCTAAGTGTGTGCCGAAAAGGGGTGTGTTACACAGGAGTTAGGCTTTTGAGCACCAAACAATTTGACCTTGAATGCACTGTTGAGTTGTAACCTAAGGTGGGAAGAATTCTTCTTCACCAGCCTCACCCCTGCAATAAAGCCAAACTACTTGAGCTTGCTGCAGGGGACAGTATTTAGTGCGTGGGATTTAATTAATAGACTAAATCTCATCTATTTTATTACTCTGTCCTATTAAATCTAAATAAAACAATTTTCAGCTGTTTTTAATTGAGTGTGGGGTGAGACTGATTGTATCTATTGATCTAGAGATGGGTATTGGCATGACAGAGGGAAAATGCTGATGTGTTCTTTTTATGGGATGCAAAGAGTGTCTGGTCGCAAACCAGGCTGGTTAGGTTTGGGACTTAATTTTCCTGTTGGAAGAACATTGCAGAACTGAACTATAACTTAGTCTCACATCTGCTCTCCTTATTCATATAACACAGTCAACAAGAATGTTAAAAATACAGTTACAGATTTATTTTCAGTTGGGTTTAATGAACAAAACCCAGCTTTGAGCCTATGGTTTATCAACGCTCAGGGTATGGGATAGGGAACATGCGGAAATGTTGGGAAGAGGGGACAAACTTTCAACCAGCTCTAAACACACAAGCCAAAATTTGCATCCACTGTAAGATCCAGATGAAAAAAGGAGGAGTGAAGAGACACAGGGAAACTCCCCAAAGGAACTCTGCTTCCTGCATTCAACGCCACGGTTCTTTAGCTGCTGGGAGTTTAGGCTTGTTTGGTTTTAAATCTTTACCGGCTGTGAGAGATGATGGGTATCTCTTCAATCTTTCAGAGCATGAAAATTAGTCTGACATTTTTTCCTAGAGCATGAGTAGAATTGGCCACCGTCGGATAGAGCACTGGTTCTCAGACTTTCCCACACCATGGCCCCATGAAGAAAATTTCAGGATTCCCCTTCCATGTAGTCATGGTCTGAGCCACTTGAAATCTGTTTGCTACCCAGGCTGAGAATCCATGTGGTAGGTGTGCTCATTTATTAAGGGCTCTCAGCTAAGAATGACATGACTCTAGCTGAGAGAAGTTTTATCCAGAGCTTGCATCATCCCAGAGGAGCACAGCTGTCTCCGTCGATTGTGAACGAAGAGGCTGTCACCGGAAAAGCCTGGCTCAGCCCATTAGGAGCTGAGAATATTAGCACCAGGGTAATAAGTTGGAATCAGAATCAGTGCAGTGCACTGAGCACTGGTATTTTGTCTTTTCTGGCAGGGGATCCATGTCACCATGAGCTGCCCAAACTTTAGCAATCACGATGCCCCTCCTTTAATCCTCAGCTAGAGTGAGTTGTAGAAGTTCATTCTGGAGGTCACAAAGATACATATCACAGTTGCCAGGTCCACTAAGAAAGGCCAGTGCTTCCTGGCCAGCTGGAGAGGGTAGAATTTCTCACCATTGCTTTTATTTGTGTAGTCAGCAGCAGAGTCCAGCGTGACCTTGACACTGCTCAGTGCCTTAGTAATGCGAGAGTGGATGTCCTCAATGTGAGGTTAATGCCCTGCCTAATTTCTCCAAATGCTTTTCTTTTCCAATCAGTATCGCCGCTGGGTTGTCTGGGTTAGCTTGAGCCAGCAGCTCTTCACCCATGTGCTTATCTCTTGCAGGCATTGTGACATTTGTGTCAAAGCCTTGGCTGCATCTGCTGAGAAGGAGGCATGCATGTGGATGTCTGCAGCATATTGGTGTCAATGGAGCCTGTAGCATTCCATAGCCTCTCAGAAATATTGCATGTACATATTAAAATGAGGGAAAAAACCCTTCCCCTCCATTTGAGAGTGAAAAGAGAGGACAAGCAGTTACCCTTAGTGGTATGAACCAATTGGACAGTAAAGCTAGAGCCATCTGCATGCTTCCCTGACTGTCCCTGCTCCATTTTGAAAGTGTGACAGCAGCACTTTGTGACCAACGACTCAGAAGCTGATCAGAGGTCCAACAGCATCTGTATGGCTGTTTCTCACTTATTCATGGCCACAAGTACGTCATCTATCAACATCACTCTCTATAACATGTCCTGGCCTGAATGCGGATTGTCACTGTGCCTATGGACACTTGATTTTGCAGTACAGATGCTGTTTTCACCAAATTTTTTTCCCAGAAAGGGGAGGGTGGAGATGGGACAGTTTTCGGCCAGATGCTTTGCATAAGGTGATGCCTTCTAGTTTGCCTTCTGTGAAGGAAGCCTTGGAGACTCGGTCATTGGTGGGCCAAAGTGCTCCTCGGTGATTTTCACCAGCTGTAGCCAGCATGGATGGTTGTCTAGACATCCATGTTTGATTTGCAGGGTCTCTGTTTGTGTGGAAAGACCAGTACTGTTTGGGAAAATGAAGGGCCTGTTTGGAATTGGCAGGAGAGCCTCTGATCCAGACAGTCTTCTTGCAAAGTCTGATGTGAGCTCTCCACAGCAAGTGATTATTCGGAATAGTTCCGGTGACTGAACCCCTCTGGGTGCTATGGTTGTTGGGGGAAAGGCTCTTCAGCTTTCATCACTTCAGTGGCCTACGTCTGTACAGAATTGATCCCCACTGTACGTTTTCTGGTGTTTTATCCCAAGACGTAAATGCACTAGAAATACACTAAGACTCTTTGTATTCTTTTCTCCTGGTTTGTGACACCTTATCTCCTAATGGGGAAGCTGACAAGCCAGATAGCCCGGTTTCTGAGGAAGGATAAAGCAAACAAATGCTTCTTCTTCGAGTGATTGCTCCTGTGTATTCCACAGTAGGTGTGCATGCTCGCCACGTGCACCGGGGTCAAAGTTTTTCCCTTAGCAGTACCAGTACTGGGGGAGCACCACGGCGACCCATGGAGTGGCGCCTGTATATCGCGCTATAAGGGGAGCCGCGGGCTCCCCCCACAGTTGGTTCCTTCTTGCCGGACAACTCCAACAGAGGGGAAGGAGGGCGGGGTGTGGAATAGACAGGAGCAACACATCTCGAAGAACACCAGTTACGGAACAGGTAACTGTCCTTTTCTGAAGGACCTAGTACTTTGGTAGCCCTTAGCTGGGCCTACTGTAGCCTACATATCAGATTCCTTGCAGGATCCCATGCAGAAGTTCCAAATATACATATATTTATTTCTGTATATATTATTTCTCTGGGTATAAAAAGGCATCTATCTATATACTCTAGCCACCCTCGCTGTAACTTACAAACACTATAGAAAATAATAACCTAACTGAAGTGCAGTGGTAGAATTCAACATGACTCAAATTCTCACCCTTCTAATTCTTCCCATTTTCAAGTGCCAGGGAAAAAAAGTGCATCCTTCAGACCATCAAACTTGGCCTATTTTGAATCAAGTTCAGTAGACCCACAAGCCAAGATTTTCAGTAGCGATTAGTCTTTTGGTGGGCATGAGTGTCTTTTGATGCCTAACACACCTTCAAAGCACCTGACTTTCAGACTGTGATGGGCTCCCACCTGATGAAAATCTGATCCCCTTATGGTGTCTCAAATTGGACACTGAAAAAAGTAGACGCCCAAAATTGACTGCCACTTTCGAAAATCTTGGCTGTAACGTATATACTCATCAACCAGGACACACACCAGCCATGCAGGTGAGAGAGAGCCCTTTCAGAATGTCTACCCATAAACATATGTACCCTACCTCAAAGCATGTACCACAGCTGCTGTTCATTATGATTATTTGTCAAGTATCAGAGGGGTAGCCGTGTTAGTCTGGTTCTGTAGAAGCAGCAAAGAATCCGGTGGCACCTTATAGACTAACAGACGTTTTGCAGCATGAGCTTTCGTGGGTGAATACCCACTTCTTCGGATGCAAGTGCATCCGAAGAAGTGGGTATTCACCCACGAAAGCTCATGCTGCAAAACGTCTGTTAGTCTATAAGGTGCCCCAGGATTCTTTGATGATTATTTGTGTTACCGTAGCACATAGCAACCCTAATCCTGGGCAAGGATCCTGTAGTACTAGGTGTTGTACAAACGCAAAACAACAGCAACTCAAGAGTCCCTGCCCCAAAGAACTTACAATCTAAATATAAGACAATATGCAATAGGTGAAGACAGAGACAGACAGACAGGAGCATCAGGAAATGGAACCATTGCCAATGGACACTCGACCACAACTGGCAAAAGTGCATCAACACACTGCATCGGTTGCATCCTGCAGAGATTTGTCATATACCTTTGTCGGAGAAAAACTCAGTTCTCGCTTTTTGTTTGGGTGCAGCAAAATCAAATACTTTATTATTTCTCCAGTAATTACAATGGAGGGAGAGAGTGCCATAGGACACAGGGTCACCCCAGTCCCGGACAGGTCTCTCAACTGGTAAACAATTACAGCAAGCTTTATACCTTTGTTACAGACAATTTCTAGCAATAATACAGACGGTAAAAAGCAACAAATACATTTTGTTTATACATAAGCCTTTCTGCTATCTTATTTGTCTCACTCCTAAGAAAAGCAAGCCTGCATATTTGGTTAGACTCTTGCAAGGTCGTAATAACTTTTCACACAGTTCACTCTGTCTCACACTATCCTTGCTTCTACAAGTCTCACGTCATTAGGGTTACAGTATGGCCTGACTCTTGCTAACTGACTAACATGCATTAAAATCCCCTTCAAATCCTTATTAATTCTTTCCCTGCTTCCACACCTTCCTCTTTGTAGTTGGCTTATTTTATTGCAGTTTTGGTGCTACCTAATTAACATTGCAGACCCATTTTCTGTGCTTTAAGATCCTTATGTTTGCTTCTTTATTTTACCCTGTTTTCCTTTCCATAATACATTTTTCATAATTTATCATTCATTTACATTTCAATTAAGGATGCTGGCTGTTTGTAAAAGCTACCCTGATGGGAAGCATGAAATAAATTATTGAACTTACTATAATCTGCACTTTCCATTACCACCTCATTTACCTTGATAACAGTAAAAAAACTGTCACCCTCAATATAGTTCATCCTTGTAATAAGAATCCCCTCAGAAGCCAAGCTTATGTGAGTTACGTACATTTGCTTATGGCGATGGAGAATGTTAATTAGGTGAGCGCAGGCTGGGCCCTCAAACTAGTATCCTTTAACTATGACAGCTGCATAGAAGCTTAACAGGGTCAAAAATGCCTCTGCAGGGCTCAAAAAGCAAACATTTCACAAGGGAGGCATTTATACATATTTTATATTTATTGGGCACTGACAGCTTGTCTGTCACTCTCCAAACATATCAGAAGAGAAGGCACTTATTTTTAGAGCTGGATTTTTCATTTCATGGGTAATTTCATGATTTCAAAATGTCTCCATTCCGAAACAGAAAGAGAATGACAAATTTCAAATTTTGTTTCAAAACAAAATTTAAACAAAAAGTTTCAAGTTGATCAAAACTTTCTGTTTTGACAAAAGCAGATGGTTTGGTTCTGATTTTGACTGTATAAAAATGTCTCAGTGCTCTGTTCTGAAAAGGTCCAGTCAGAATTGTCCAACCTTATGAAAATACTTTTTGGTTCAATTTTTCTTTCAAAACAATGTTTGGGTCAAAATCAACACAACGACGCAAAAAAAGTTTTGCTTTAGATGAATCAGCATTTTCCAGTGGAAAAATGTTCCATTGGAAAATTTCTGACTCGCTCTACCAATTATTAATCATGTGTGTTAGAGTAGTTTCTAGAATCCCCAACTGAGGTCAGCACCTTATGCACTAGGTGGAATGCAAATAGATAATGAGAGACAATCCCACTCCTGAAGAGTTAATGCTAAATAGAGACATAGTGCAAGGGGAAACAATAACAGAGAAGTGAAGTGACTTGCCCAAGGTCATACAGCAGGTCAGTGGCAGAGATGCAAAGAGGGGCCAGGTCTCCCGAGTTCCAGTCTAGTGCTTTATCCTCTACATCACACTGCTCTCTTTTGTGTATTTACTCCAAGAAGTTCACAAGTCAGAATTTTCACACCCAAAAACACTTCAAAGAAACGAGGTACAAGCTGAGAAGGTAAAGAAAAGATGGAGTCTTAGACAGGTTTTGCCTCTTCCTTACACAGGTGTGCAAGTGAGGGAAGGTACAGAGACTCCCATAGACCCATGGATGGGACAGGACCAATTTCAGGGTCACACACCAACCTGCTATGGGTGTATTCTGCCCAGCTCTCCTTTCAGTTCAATCCCACAACTTGGATGGAAGAGGTCGTGTGTTGCTCCATTGTCACTCAGTTGAATCAGTTCTCAAGAGCAATGTGGTAGGTTTTTCTTATACTGAGAAAGCAATAGAGGATAACTCATGTGGGGGCTCTCCTGCTTCTCACAACCCAGTACCAAGAAGAAAAACATGTTAGTGACAATTGACTTTCCTCCTAGCATCCTCTGTCTGGTCTAGTATTATCCAAATTGACTGTTCACCTTGCTCCTCAATATAGTTCCCTTTTTACCCCTCTTAACTAAAAAGGAAAACTGCGTTGGGTGTGTATCTCTCTCCCCAGATCTGCTGTTAATTTATGTTCCTTCCATATAGGATTTCAGTCCATTTGAGGATGATCCGGGATGGGCCTTGGTTGGCTGCATGGGAAGGGAAAGAAGCCGTCAAACATACACCCTCCCCCGCATAATCCCTGCACTCTGAAGAGCACAGGAACGGGTCATTGCTACTCCCAACCTCAGTCCACAGAACAGGGCCAGTGCACACCTGCATGCATATGAAGCAGCCCTGAGAGAGCCCATTTGAGGCACTCTCTACCTGCTGGAGGGCTTGGGGTGGTACAACTCTGCACAGCCCCCTTTGCAGAACAGTGCCACAAAAGCCACAGTCTAGCCCTTCATGAGAAACTCATAGCAAAGTAAAGACTTGAGATGCCAAATGTTACTGTTTACTCTTGATGTCAGTCCAGAGTGACTCCACTCACTCTGGGTTTACATGGGGGGTAAAACTGATAGCAGGACTTTGGCTGATTTTCATTCAAAAAGGGAGATTCAAAACAAGTCCAGTGGGGTCGTTGAAAAAATGCGATCCTGTTTAGGAAGACAAATGTGAACGATCTCAGGGAGCTGAAGGCCTCTGGTCTGGTAGACCTCATCGCGCCCTGCTGCAGAGTTAATAATTACACAACAGTCGAGATAGGAACGTCTTATAAGGCCCCTTATCAGCTCCAAGATGAAAAGAAAACCAAGCTTATGAAATTTCAACGTCAGCGTCTGTTTCCTGATTCAGATACTTCCAGATCAGCCCGGCTTTGACTACAACAACTAGCCTACTCTGATGGTCCCTTATAACAGCTTTCCCCCAATTTCAGTACTCCTCTAATGATGTGAGTGGCCATGATCAGGGTGGGAGTTGATTTATGATTCAGTCTCTTGCCCTTTTCGTCTCAAAGCTAATACAGAAATTCAATGCCACGGAGTTTATGGTGCAGGGATGGGAGGGCCCTTTCATTTGTTTCTGCTTTAGCTGGGATTTTAGTGGCACAATATGCATGTTTTATCTCCCATTAAAATTAGAGCCATTACGCCAGTCAAAACAATTCAGTGATTAATTTTAAACAAAAAGCCTGTTTACATGAATAATCATTACTGAATATGTCTAAATATGAAAAGACTGCTCACAATAGCCACCTATTGTTAGAAGTCAATGCATTATGCATCATTTGAATTAACTCAGGATCTATATTGCAATGGATTAATCTAGCTGGTATCTTGTGAATTTTTTTTTCCTTCCTGCTTTGCAACCCATCTGCCAACTACAATAGGTTGTAATTTTGTTGAGCTTTTTATGTTGAAAAGTTATTAATACCAGATGTTCATTTCTTGGAGTATCCCGAGCACAAAACATGCCATTAATGAAACCAAAATGTTAACAATTACATGTCCAAACTCAACGGATTAAAGTTCCCATTAAAATTCTGTTGTATGTCCTATGTTTAATGCATTGACTCTCTTTCCATTGAGCAAGGCATGGGCAATACTAGGTTTTGTTTTGCTTGGGAGAGAAATGAAATATATTCACATTTCCAGCATTGTTCTTTCTCTGAAAATTTTAGAACTATAATACAGCTCAAAGGGGACAGTGAGTACAGAGGTTGGGAGTCCTTAGATGGGAATCTGACACAATAAATGTAGCTGTACAGGACTCGTGTTCAAAGAACTTTAGGCTAGGATCCATCTGCAGGCATTCCAACAAGCAGATACGTAGTTCAGTCGTGATGAATATATCAGTAAAATCAGAACCTCTGATGTTTAAAAGCAGGTGGTTTTGTTTGTTTGAGCAGAATAAAGGACTAGATCCGCAACTGATACAAATTGGTCCAGCTCCCTTTCGAACATTGGAGAGGTTCCTGTTTTCCATCTACCTTGCCTCACAAATGGTTCCTTTTCCTGGCTTTGCTGAAATCCACCACAAGGCTTTGAGAGGGATTAGACACTTTTGCTGGGCCACTTACAGTCTTCAAGTCCCATGCATGCTGGTGCTTCCTTGATCTCCAGGGAAGAATAGTCTAGTACATTGACTTCAAAGAGGCTGTGCCGATTTATATCAGCTGAGGTTCTGATCCACATTGTCTCCTATGTGTCTTTGTAATTTTCCTACAAGGCTGTGACTATATGCGGCACTTTCTTTTTCTCTGAAAAAGATCCTGCTGGTGCTAACGTTGGTGCAGCTCCAAAAGTAGAAGCATTAGTGCACACACTTCCACCAGCATTTAAGCACCACATTTTCTAAACCAGGGGTTCTCAACCAGGGCCCCTAGGGGTATGCAAAGGTATTCCAAGAGGTATATCATTGCATCTAGATATGTGCCTAGTTTTACAACAGGCTGCATAAAATGCACTAACAAAGTCAGTAGAAACTAAAATTTCATGAAATTACTTGTTTCTACTACTCTATATACCATGCACTGAAATGTAAGTAGAATATTTATATTCCAATTGATTTATTTTATAATTATAAGGTAAAAATGAGAAAGTAAGCACTTTTTTCAGTGTGCTGTGACCCTTTTGCATTTCGTGTCTGATTTTGTAAGCAAGTAGTTTTTAAGTGAGGTGAAACTTGGGGATATGCAAGACAAATCAGACTCCTGAAAGGGGTACAGTAATCTGGAAAGGTTGAGAGCCACAAGTCTAAACCAACTCAGAGCCATTCTATATGACAGGGGTAAATTCTCTAGTAGCCACAGTGACTTGTCCACAGTAGCAGTTTCTCCCACCAGTAGCGCTATCCCGCGTTAACAACAGAGGGGCGCATTAATCCAGAGAAACGAGACCCATGTAGACTAGGCCTAATTTGAACTAAGGTGAGACCTCATGCAATACACTGGCAACTGGAACTAAGAGAACTGTTTTCTGGTTAACTGTTATGTTTCATGGCACACACACAGAGAAAGTAGATAAAACATAATACTCATGCGGGAAGACTGCTGTGTAATTCTGCTTTATTAGGATAAAGAACAATGACACACAAGAACTCAAAAACAGAGAAATACAATGCAGGCTGCTCCCTAAGGCAAAGTGGTACATCTCATTCCATCTTACTCTAGGCCGGGGTTTCTCAAACAGGGGTCGCCGCTTGTGTAGGGAAAGCCCCTGGTGGGCCGGGCCAGTGTTTACCTGCCCCGTCCACAGGTCCGGCCGATCGCGGCTCCCACTGGCCGTGGATCGCTGCTCCAGGCCAATGGGAGCTGCTGGAAGCGGCGTGGGCCAAGGGACTTACTGGCCGCAGCTTCCAGCAGCTCCCATTGGCCCGGAGCAGCGATCCACAGCCGGTGGGAGCTGCGATTGGCTGGACCTGCAGACAGGGCAAACACTCCGGGCTTTCCCTACACAAGCGGCAACCCCTGTTTGAGAAACCCTGCCCTGGGCAGGCTCTCTGCAGACTTACTTTGATTGCATGCTTCCTACATAGCCCCCTATCCTTGCAAACACTACCAGGAAATCCCTTACAAATTAAAGGGATAGCTTGTAATTTTAATACAATTTTCAATACACCACACAAATAATTTATTCCGTGAATTTTAGCTTTCTTTTCTGTTTGCAGATGGTTCATAGGCAGACTCTGCTATTCGTTCTTTATGGCAGTAGTTTTCAAGCTTTTCCATACTGGGACCTCTTTTCTCATACTGTGACTCCCACCACCACCCCTCCCATCTAGCCTAGATTCCCCCTTCCATTTAGAAATGTGGGAAGAACAGGGTTGGTGTAATCCCTGAGACCTGTTCAGGAGGTTATGACCCACATGCTGAGAACCCATGTTTTATGCCAGGGGCCGGCAACCTTTCAGAAGTGGTGTGCTGAGTCTTCATTTATTCACTCTGATTTAAGGTTCCGCGTGCTGGTCAGACATTTTAACATATTTAGGAGGTCTCTTTCTATAAGTCTATATCAGGGGTGAGCAACCTCTAGCACGCAGCTCGCCAGCTTAAGCACCCTGGCAGGCCGGGCCAATTTGTTTACCTGCTGCGTCATCAGGTTCGGCCGTTTGCGGCTCCCACTGGCCACAGTTCGTTGTCGCAGGCCAATGGGGGTGGCAGGAAGTCGCGGCCAGCACATCCCTTGCCCGAACCACTTCCTGCCTCCCCCATTTGCCTGGGACAGTGAACAGCGGCCTGTGGGAGCCGCGGTCGGCTGAACCTGCCAACGCGGCAGGTAAACAAACTGGCCTGGCCCACCAGGGTGCTTACCCTAGCGAGCTGCATGCCAGAGGTTGCCGACCCATGGTCTATAATATATAACTAAACTATTGTTGTATGTAAAGTAAAGATGTTTTTTAAAATGTTTAAGAAGCTTCATTTAAAATTAAATTAAAATGCAGAGCCCCCCAAGACTGGTGGCCAGGACCCAGGCAGTGTGAGTGCCACTGAAAATCAGCTCACGTGCCGCCTTTGGCACGCGTGCCATAGGTTGCCTACCCCTGCTTTATACCAATACATTTGAGCCTATGGATTGCCAGGTTTCTGATCCAATTCCAATGCACTCCAAAGGTGTTTCGTAACTTCTTTCCTTGAACTGCTCTTAAAAACCAGTTCTGGTCCCTGAGTTTAGAATCGATGGATCAAAGTGGGAAGTCATGGGATCTTTGCTTGAGGAAAGACCAAAAGAAGCACATCTGTTGTCTTAGTAAATACTTGACAGGTTTGCAAAACAAGTAAGTAATGCAGATGGCATTCTGCACAGGTGTAGCTTTCCTGGTACAGTATGTTTCAAACATACTGGTCTTAATTTAGAACTACTGAAATATTTTTCCAAATACACACTGATGATGCATAGTTCACTGGTTTATTTATTTTTTTTAAATTGGACTGATCACATACTAAAAAGACTGGACTATGCCAGCAATATGTTGCTATTTTGACTTCTTAGGAATGAGCTGAAATCAAGAAACAACTAGCTTTATCTCTGAGCATCAAAGAGAATAAAACCTGTCAGCTCTGTTTGCATAAAATGTACATTTTTTTCTCAGCAGTTCAAAACAATTTTTAATCTTTTAGATCCTGCAATCACACACATAAGGAAGTGTCTTGGAAAGATAAACCATCTGCTGAAAGCTCACGGTTGTTGTTTGTTTATTTATTTATTATCCCTGATTTATTTAATTTAGTTTAATATGATAATACTGCTGTTTTAGTGTGAAAAACAATCTGACATACCTAAATTACAAATTTGCTGACAACACTCTCCACTTTGATTCACATACTGCTGATATCTTATCTGCTGGGAGGATATCTGTTGGATAATCTGTGCTCATTCCATGCATGGAGCACCCATTAACATTGAGGAAAATTCCCCACTTGGAACAAATGCAGAATTAGGGATAGGTGAACTTCATCAGTGCTAGCTCAGCTTGGAGAAACTCCACAAAGTTTGGATGCTTATTTGAACTGTCCAACCGCTGGAATTTATTAAATAGAATCAGAAGAACATTTCTGGTAAAATTTATGGCGGGGTTTCTCAAACAGGGGTCGCCGCTTATGTAGGGAAAGCCCCTGGCAGGCTGGGCCGGTGTGTTTACCTGCCCCGTCCGCAGGTCCAGCCGAGCATGGCTCCCACTGGCATCTGAAGAAGTGAGGTTTTTTACCCACGAAAACTTATGCCCAAATAAATCTGTTAGTCTTTAAGGTGCCACCAGACTCCTTGTTATTTTCTTGTGGATACAGACTAACACGGCTACCCCCTGATACCTGACACCATGAAAGGAAAACGTGTACTTAAATAACTTTTTTGTTTTTTGCTTTACTGGAGGAAACAAAAACTCACAAAGACTTGCATCCTGCATTCTTTTTGCACAGAAAATTCACTGTTTATCCACCCATCCATCCCACATTCAGCAGTCAAGTACTGGAGTGCCATATATAATATAGGCCCAATAAGCAGGTTATGCTTCTTTCTTTCCTTCCATCTCTAGCGCAGGTAGAGAAAGTGAGTTGTGGGATGGGTGATTTTTTTTTTCCTTTTCCATTTTCTTCTCTCCATATTGTTGCTATAGTTACTCGTATGGTTGGAACACTGGGACAGACATCTCATTTGATCCACATGGCAGAAAGGATGATGGTCCTTTTCAGTTCTAATGGGAGAGACCTTTATAGTCCTGGTCTGGCCTCTAACACTCCCTCTCCTGCAAGTCTGAGGGCTTGTCTGTACTTAAAACGCTTTGAAGCTATAGTTATTCTGGCAAAGCCCATTGGTACCGCTGCAGCTTATACTGGTAAAAGGAGCTCTTTTGCTGGTACAGTTAAACCATCTCCCCAAATGGCATATTCGCGTAGCTGAAGTCGAAGTATCTTAGTTTGACTTACCTGGCCGTCCTCACAGCAGCAAGTCGACTGCCGCGGCTCACCCGTCGATGCTGCTTACTTCTCCTGCTGAGATGGAGTATGGGCATCGATTTGCGGATCGATTTATTGCATCTAGACGAGACGTGATAAATCGATCCCCGATAGATCGATTACTACCCGCCGATCTGGCGGGTAGTATAGATGTACCCTAACTGACAATGTTTTGCCGGCAAAACTCTGTAGTGTAGACCTGGCTCCATGGTGATGTTTGAGTTATGCATGGTTCTTTGAAGAATTCTCCAACACCAGACAGCATCATTTCTGTCTTTCCCAGGTTTAGCTTAAGGAAGCTGATTTCTTTCCAAGTGCTGCTGTCTCTTTAGGTACTGGAACAGAATCATGTTAACTTGATGTAAAGGAGAAGCAGAGCAGGGCAGCATCTCTATATTAAATGTCTGCGGTGTCTTATGTTCTCTGAGGAGGCTGACAAAAAATATGTGTCCATTGTGCAAATGTAACACACTGATCAGTGTATGTTATGTGTCCTTGTCTGTGCCCAGTCTACAGAGAAAGTGAGTCTGAGATAGCCCCCAACTAGCAAGAATGACTCTTTATAGAGACTTATGCTTTTACTTCTGGAGGTCCCTGGTTCTGCCCCAGTATCCACAAGGATGGTGGCCATCAGGTAGCATTCCAAGCAGATTGTCCGATAGCATAAATAGTGCTTTGCTTTCCCCAGACCCATGTTTGAACAATCAGGATTTTATTTTTCTGTGGAAAACTCCCACTGGAACCGCTGTTTGCTCTGCAGTGTGTCTAGGGCTGTACATCACCCACTGACAAGAGCAAGGTGATATTTTATACCATCATGGAGGAAATGTAATAATGTCCCTGTTTTCTGTTGTTTAAAAAAGCTTCTGGGCACCCCTTCATAACTCGAAAGCCATCTGGAGTCTTCACTAGTGTGTGGCATTTGCAAGTGAGTTTTTAATGCCATTTAAAACACATTAAACAATGATTCTACTCTTAAGACAGAAAAAAAGGCATAGCAAGAGGATCCCGTTTCATGCCTTGAATGCGGGTCTTCAGAAAAAAACAGATACACAGAACATAATGAGTTCATTAATAATGTATTTGTACCACTTATTAAACAGTTTCTCATCATTTGGATAGATAGAGGGATGGATGTCAGATTCTTTAAAAAATAGTTTAGCCCACAGTAATTATTGTCTGTTATGTCAGAGGAATTACAAGGTAGCCAGTTAAGGCAAAATGTCAGGCCCTTTGGCCACTGGAGCAGTACCAGCTGTCAGAAAATTCATAACTCTCAGTACAGAATCTTCTTTGCAGAGTTCCCAACACTTGTCATTTTATAACAAACCTTCAGATATTTTAGGGGAGGAGGGTTCGTAAAGCTCCATCCATTAGAACTCTGATACTACAAGACAATCTCAGCTTTCAATTAAAACCAAAAGGGAGTATCTAGCCATCGTGGATGCAGCGGAGCTCCAAAGCCAGAACGCAAATATAAAGAACTCAAGATTTATTATTTTGTTTTTAAAATCTCATGATTTTAAGCCAAACATATGATTGCGGGGAGAGGTTGGACTCAGTCAACATCTGGAGTTGGCACTACTGTATTTGCCAAATAAATCTGTGTTCTATTACTCATACTCATACTCCTGTTTATAGTGTATACCATTTCTTCTATTAAAACAGATACAATTAGAGTATAGTTTTGGATGCAAAGGTAGTGACATCAGGAGCATTACTCACTGGGAGAAACCCATAAGAGGTGTTGGTTCTCAGCCCATTTGTTTTCTGGGCATGTAACTGAAAGGACTCCACAGGCTTCCTCATGGGAATAGGGGCTTCCTAGGTAAGGCCTGCAGGATTTGTTCCTATGTTTCCTTTCTTGGCGTGGTTGTACGTGGGATAACGGGAACAGTTTTAGTCCTTGGGCTACACAGAGCCATTGATAAACTATTTAAAAAACATCCAGTGGAGCACAACCAATCTGATAAAAGGATTACAGCACGTCGGGGTCAGGAGCTAGTAAGAAGGCTTAGAATGCAGAGCTTTGAGAAGAAGTGACAATCCGAGAGAGAGGGGAGGCTGAGTCTGTGTTGTGCTGCACAACAAATAGAATGTGGCTACAAAATGCTATTAAATCAGAAGCATTTTCACTATCTCTGCACAAGATGCCAAGTCTGAACAATCACCCCTATGTTGTTTGCACCCTGTTGGAAAAGTCCTTAAGAATTTAATCGGAATTTAATCATAGAGTTCTAGGCAAAAGACTCTAGAATTTTTTGTATGCAGTGTTGTTGTAGACATATTAGTCCGAGGTTACTAGAGAGACAAGGTGGGTGAGGGAATATCTTTTATCAGACCAACTTCTGTTGGTGAGAGAGACACACTTTCCAGCTTACACAGAGCTCTTCTCCAGGTCTGGGAAACTAACTCAGTGTCAGGGCAAGTCTACACTTAAAAAGCAGCTGTGCCACTGTCCCACTTTAGTGAAGACACTTCTATGCCAATGCAAGAACTTCTCCCATTGGCATAGTTAATCCACCTCCGCAGGAGGCGGTAGCTATGTTCATGGGAGGTGCTCGCTACTGGGGATTAGGTCGGTAACGAGGTTATACCAATATATGTCTTTAGTGTAGATCTGGCCTTAGTTTCCCAGACCCGAAGAAGAGCTCTGTGTAAGCTGGAAAGCTGGTCTCTCTCACCAACAGAAGTTGGTCCAGTAAAAGATATGACCTCACCCACCTTGTCGCTTTAAAAATCTTTTGAATTTATTAGAGAAAAGTCTCTTTTCTGTAGAAGTTTGAACCTGCCTCTAGAATTCCAGATTGTTTGCCATTTTCTGTTAAATTCTATAGGATTTTCCCATAAATGCAAATATTTTATAGGAAACAAAGTGAGGTAAGAGGCAGGATTATTTAAAATGACATAGGATCAGCAATAAAAGCTGAAAGGAAACATTTAGGCTAGACTTTATGGGGAACGAATCTTTTAAAATGATGACCAATGAGAGACTGGAATGAGTTACTGAGGTATTGTCCTCAATTACCCTCTAATTCAGACACTAGAGGGAGTAAAGTTTAAAGAGGCCTCAGCTAGGTATCTCAAGTGGCAGTTTCCAGTCATGTTCCCTTTGAGTCATTGATCAGCTGTTGGTTTTCCACAACCCTAGTGATGATTTACAAAGACTTGCTTTACGATTTTTAAAAAATTCTCCATTCATCTTAATTAAATTAATTAAACAGTTTCTATAGTACCATCGGTATATGGGATGCCTTACAGATGAATTAAAAGGCAAATCCTTGCCCAGAAGTGTTTACAATCTAATTAGACAAGACAAACAAAAGCAGTGTTTGACTATATTGGAAAAAGAGGTCAAGGTTATAGCAGGGTTAGCTAACACGTTAGCAGATCCTGACCTAATCAAACCTTTTCCCGAATATAGATGTACCTGACACCTTTTACCATGATTTAGCTGATTGAAGTTGGTCCCAGATTCTGAATAGTTTTGCCTTGACTAGGATTTAAAGGTGTGTTGTTAGAAGGTGTACACTAGCATTTTTTAGCCAATGCGTCCTAGCGCTTTAGTGCAGACAAGCCAGTATGGACTTCAACTAAATTGGTTGCGGTGAAGCCTGCATTCCCATCAGTAAGTGTTAGCTATCCCACGTCTAACCTCAGTCTCTTTCCCTAATCTAGACAACCTGCAAAAGAGAAAGTGTTATAACATGAGAGATTTTTTTATTCCCAATTTTGTGTGTGTGTGTGTGTGTGTGTGTGTCTGTGTCTGTGTGATTTTAAGCCTTAACTGTTACTTTATAATTATTTATACTTTTAACCCCCACCTATTTGCTCTTCTTTTTTATTGAACCTACCACTTATTTCTATGTGCTATAAGCTGGTGCTCATTATATTAACTAATGATCTCCATACGTACAGATATATCTCCTTTATATAGAACTCCCATGGCATATATGATGATTACATCTTGAACTGCATCCAAATCCAGATCTGAAATTTCGCTTTAAGCTCATCTCTAACAAGTTTTATTTTTGTTTCTAGGCTGTTTGAGTCTCATACACTGGCACAATGCTGTAATAATTGGCTTGCAAACACTGCAGGGAATGTTTAAGTCTAAACCCAAATGACTTTCATTTAAAATTTGAAAAAAAACCATGCAAATTTTTCTCTTAATATTATTTTTCTATTTTTAAACAAAAAATGAATGATTGGATTACATTATCTAACATATCTTAATGGACTTTCATGATGACTGTATTTCTCTTTCATTCCCTATCTCATACATTCATACACCCTCCTTCTTCCCAGTTCTGTCTTGTTGGGTGTATGTTTGCCACCGTATGGTGTGGTGTGTTCAGTAAGTTAATTTACTTTTCTGAGCACCTCAGAACCCTGACTGCAGCAAAATATACACAATTAATTATATAATTTTCTCTTATGTAATACTGCAAACTTCATAAACATGTAAATTCAAAAATCTCCATGAACACTTTACTATTATGAATCGCTGCAGGGCATCACAGCTGGTTACCTACAGAAATTGTGTCTGGAACCTAGCTTATTATTTATAGGCAGGCAGCAGATGTTGAAGAGAAAATGTTTCATATGATCGTCATGGACACAAAGTAATGCAATCGAATAAAATGGATGCAATTAGTTTGTATTTTGAGCACAGGGCTTTGTTTTGCATCCTTTGAAAAGAATCCCAGTAGCACAGATTGGACCTGCAGAGGTGCACCACATGGTTAGTAAAATTGATTCAGTAGATATTTTGCCTTGGATGGCAACGGTACTTAGGTTTGCATCTTGTGGTGGATTGTGCCTGTGAATGGATTGTGTGTACAATAAAGAGCAAAGCAGTTACCACTCGTTCTAATTAATGGAACTGACGGAGAGTGAAATCACATTATTGGGGTTGTATGGTCATAGCAGGTTATGGCTGTGGTTTTCAAGAGCCAAATTCCATTGCTATCCCCATTGAAGCCTGAAGGCTGGATTTTTCAAAAGCACTGAAGTGACTTAGCAGCACAATTTTCAATGGCTTTCAATGAGTGTGCCCACCCAAGTCAGCCCACCTTAACGTCCTTGGGCTCATGTAAAATCCCACCCTATGTACTTATAAGAAATCCTATAGACGAAGAATCATAATGTCATGTTCAGGGCCAGCTGCCTCTTTGACTCCAATCTAGTTTCACCGAGTGCACCCTCCCACCCCATCCATCACCATCACCTGTCACACGGAGAAATCCCATGATTCTCCCGGTCTCAGGCTTCACTAACCTGCATACCAACCATGATTCCTCAGATGCCTCAACTGGGTTTGAGCCCTGCCAGTCTTTCGTTCAAGAACTGTGATCAGTAGGATAATACAGTAGCATAAACCTGTCTTTCCAGAAGAAGGCATTGCTTACTCTCAGCAGCAGGAATAAACATAACAAGAGAAAAGGAGTTTTAAAACAATAAATGGTCAACACACATTTCTCTCTTACCTAAAAAGTAGGTCAGCCTAGCTGATCCCAATCACCCCCATCTCTGGTGACTCAATCTCAGCCTTTCTCTCTCCTCTTGCACCTGGTCAGGCTTTGGGAGCTTCCATTACTGGCAATTTGTCTAAATCAAGATTGAATTGATTTATTTTTTATAAGAGAGATCTCTAATTCAAACAGGAATGAATTCAGGGAAGCTCTATGGCCTGTGTTATACGGGAGGTGAGACAAGAGGATCACAGTGGTCCCTTTTGGCCTGGAAATCTATAAAATCAGCAGCAGTATAATAGCCTGAGTTTTTGCTGAGCTCTTATCAAAGCTACTGTCCTTCCTTGGTAGTTAACTGACCACCAAGCAATTGAGCTCCTGTGGCAGACAACACAATCACAATCAAACAGTCAGACATATAACATTTATCCCATATTACAGGTATCTTCCCTATCCTTCACACATACTGTGACTGTCCTACAGTTACTCTAGAGATTGTACTGCACCCAAGAAGACAGCCTTTCCAGTGCTGCCATCTATTATTTTTTGTGCATGTCACCCTTTATAATCTCAACCACAAATATTTGAGTCATAACCCCTCAATCTGTGCTTGACAGTTGTGATCTGGCAAGGTGGGTCTGCCATTGCTTTCCAGGCTCACTCGGGAGCAGGTGGTGGAAGGACTGGAGATACTTTAGAGCATGCTACCAGCTTTGGGTGAAATCCAGGCTCCATTGAGCTCAATAGCAAACCCCCATTGACTTCAGTGGGGGCAGGATTTCACCTTCTGACTGTTTTGGTTGGCCTATCCTTGACTTTTTGGGCATCATCCTATTTGCCAATTCCATCCTTGTTCCCCTCCTATGTGTTCAGATCAGTGGGAAACAAATCCCATTTGCTGATGAGCTGCTCAAAAAACAGGATGATTTTTTGGGAGGGTGAAGGAGCTATTACCCTTCATTATTCTTTGAAATTAAAAAATTTTATAACATGCCTGACATTTGATTCCGTTGGTGATTTGTTTGGTTGATTAATATTTTGAGCTGTAGTTTAGTTTTATTACAAAACACTCAGGTACACTGTAGTAGACATTCAAGCAATGGGTTAAATGATTAAATAAACTCTCGAAAGTTTAAATGGGAAGCAATAGAATAAAAGGCCATCTGTGGCAGGGACAAATGGATACCAAAGGCAACACATGACTCGGAACACAGGGCCCAGTGTCTGTGCTCTATATCGGTAAAAGTGTCAGACAGAAAAGCTACGTTTCTTCATGACCTACTTTCACTGGTAGCAACTAAAGGGGAAAAACCGAAGATTCAGGTTGGATATTTATGATTTGATACGGTAAGAGACATGGGGTGAAAAATGCACTTATATTATAATAAACAATTCTGATGATATTCTGCATTAAATACATCAAACATTATAAATAAACCATGCTCAGATGCCCTGAGACAAAACAAGGCATTTATCAAGTCTAATATTAGCTGATTTCAGCCGATGAAGTCCCAGGCCAAATGTTTACAGAGAGGTATTTCCATTTATCTGCTAGTAGTTTAGCTTGGCATTTCTCCAATGTGCCAGCAGCGACATTTTCTTCCACTCTATTGAGATGTTTAGTTTTGCCCACGAGAGATATAATTCTTGTTTGCTGATTCCCATAACTATGCAATGTGCAATTCTGAGACAAAGCAGCAACAACAACATCACCATGTAAATAATGCTAAGTGGCAACCTTAAGCTCACTGATGCTATGGAAAATCATAGTCAAGGACCAAACTATGTGGTACCCAGATGAGCCTTTTGAGAGCACTCATGTCCATATCCACTATGTATAAAGTCAAGAGTGGCGTTGCTTCTATTTTCAAAGAGGACCACATTACAAGGAGATGTGTCTTATACTGTGCCCTAAAAACAGGCCGGTTCTGGCACATCTTGATCTCTGCTTAAATTCCACACAAGAGGGGACTCCACTGATAAGGTCCTTCTCCCTATCCCCACAGAGCACTGCTATGATGATGGGGATGGGGTATGGAGACAGCTGGTTTGTGAGAGAGAGAGGCTCTAGCAGTGAGGAAGACTGCGGCCACATAGTCCATTTCAGAAATGACTCCCATTATATGTATCCAAAGGAAATCAGGCTGGGGTTGAGAGGAAGGACATCTTTTGGACTGATCTCATTCTCTCTAGCTTTTCCACCACTTTTCATGAAATAAACCCTGGGACCTATTCTTCTCACCAAAGAGCAGCCCCATTCAGCCAGCAGCCTTCTCTCATCCCTTGTTCTCACTGAGAAAATCTTCACCTGTTGTACCAAAAGAGAATGGAGAGAACCTTCTCCTTAGGAAACTAGTGAGGCCATTTTTACTTGAAAAGGGTTGAGTTCACACCCCTGTGCCTATTGAAAGACAGAGAATAGGAAACCCATCTGTAGCTATAATTATAATTATCTCATTTCCACCTCTTTTTAAATGATCCCTTTTTAGTTGCCTGCTATTCTTGCTTTCCACCCTCTCTAGGCATCCATACTGCTAGTCCTCAGTCCTTAGTTGCTGGTTTGCCTAGAGCCCTTTGCAACAAAGCCTTCCTGCATCCATTTTGCCTACACACCTGGCACTTAGACACATCCCTGCTTTTCACTCGCTAGTGCACCATTCTTTCTAATTTACATTCGTGCCAGCTATCCTGAAGAATAATCACCTTACTGTGGAACTTTCACCTTTAACCTGGTGTTCTCTTCCATTTCATTTCACTGGACCTGTTCTTTTATCTAATGCAGCCCACACAATGGAAAAGCATCCGTCCCATTTCCAGTTTTAAGTGTCTTCACCATCCGGTGTGCGTGCCGTGTATCAAACTTCCTTTGAGGCCACATGTATTGAACAACAGCTACACAAAGATCCTAGACTAAAAAGACTTCCTGACTTTTTTTTAAATGATGAACTAGAGCAGAGATTATAAATGAGATGTTCTACAGTGACTGTAACAACACAACATCCTTATTAAAGCTATAATTAGATAATATTTATTATAAAATAATTAATTTAAAATAGTGGATAAGGCCCCAATACCCTCCTGCTGAACTCCAATGCGTTGAAAAGTATTTCAAAACCACAGATTCTCACCCCTATTGCTTGTAGCCATTAAAGTTGAAAACCTGTATGGCATATAGATCATGATTTGCTCCCACATGTGGTAACCAAGGATTTTAGTAATATTAGTCTTCTAGATTGCCTCTTTAAGGAAACAGTGGTAGATCTAGGGTCAGACATGAACCAACCAACTGGGACTAGGCTAAAATGCAGCAGCTGTATTGCACTTTCTAGCAAGGTTATCTTTTTTGACTAAGAAAGGATTGATTGGACTCATGATTGTGAGCAATATGGCAACCGCATGCAATATCTCTGGGGACCATACTGTATTAAGTCTATGAATGATTTAATCACTGTGGGTCAGCAATTGTATGCAACTTCTGGGGCACTGTGACCCTAAGTACCCATGTATTTGCACCCTACACACGACTGTAATAATCTTTGTACAAAATATGCTTTGTGAGATATCATCTGGGGAAAAAACCTAATAGCTTTCTGATCAATAATATTGTCATGAGATAGCAAAATTATATGTAAAGTTAGTAATTCCCCCTGTATGATGTTACTAGCACCTGTTCAAGACAAGTTTCAGAGTAGCAGTCGTGTTAGTCTTTATCCACAAAAAGAACAGAAGTACTTGTGGCACCTTAGAGACGAACAAATTTATTTGAGCATAAGCCAACAAAAGCTTATGCTCAAATAAATTTGTTAGTCTCTAAGGTGCCACAAGTACTCCTTGTTCTTTGTTCAAGATAAGTCGGTCTTGCCTAGGTAAAGGTGTTAACAAGTCTGTCCTAAACAAAGCAATGTGAATTCACCTCAGTTTACATATAAGAAATAAACAGGGTCATCAAGGTAACGAGGAGAGGAGATTGCAGGAAACAGAACCATTTACATTTTGGCAAACACCAGCAAGGGAGGAAACTAGCATGGAGCTTCCTTCACCAGACTCCATGTCGCCTTCCTCACAGCTTGAGGAATCCAGGGCAAAGATTCACTGGACTATAAAAGAAGGAGGCAAACAACCACTAGTTATCTCTTTTACCTAAGAAGACACAGGAACCAGCACTTTGGGTTTCTGGGGGAGATCCTGACATAGGGCAGAAGGTCAGCCCTCTTGCTGGACTGTGGAGTGAAGTATTATGGAACATGAGTAGCTGCCTCAGAATCAGTCCTTCTGAATATTAGGGTTTATCTACATGGCACTGCAGTGTAAACTAGAGGGGTGTGGACTGTAGACTGCTTTAACACGTTGCACTCTAATTGCCCCATGTAGACCCTGCTGGCACACCCTAAAAAGTATCCAGTGCGCATTAATAGAGTCCTGTTTGGAGGAGGGATTGCTCAGTGGTTTGAACATTGGCCTCCTAAACTCAGGGTTGTGAGCTCAATCTTTGAGGGGGCCACTTAGGAATCTGGGGCAAAATCAGTACTTGGTCCTGCTAGTGAAGGCAACGGGCTGGACTCAATGACCTTTTGGGGTCCCTTCCAGTTCTATGACATAGGTATATCTCCGTATATTCTATTCTTTAGGTCTAACTCAGTGCAAACTAGGTACCTTTTAGAGCACACCAGTAGGGTTTACATGGGGCAGTTAGACCATTGTACAATCCACATCCCTCTAGTTTGCACTGTGGTGCCAGATAGACAGTCCCTTACTTCTCTGCCAGTAAAAATTCTCTTTCCCCCACCCTTTCTTGATCTAGTTTATTTAGATTTGCTATACTCTTTGGGGCATATTATAGGTGCGTACATTCCTGACACAAGGGGGCTCCAATCTGGGGCTTCTTGGTGCTGCAATCATACAGATAGTAGCAATAGTAATAATAATTACTCCTGCCCCGTGTCCATTATTCTGGCTGTCTGTTTAGTAGCAGGATGATTTCATGCCGCTTGGTATTTAAAGCACTTAAGGGGAAGGGATCTGCCCAGCTCTTGAGACTGCAGCTTCAAGGCTTGTCCTTGTGGCTTCCTGTGATCTGACACCACACACCTTTGTAGTGATTCCACCATTATTTTGCCCTGAGATTGATGGGTGACCCAGCCTTTCCTGTGGTGCCCTTGAGCCTGGGTTTCTAGCCGCCCCTTGGCAATTGCTTTGGCACATCCTTACTCACTGTTAAAAAGCACAGGTGTTTTCTATATGAGGAGTAGAACTGAAAAAGGGAGGTCAGGTTTCAGGTGAGATTTAATTTGATGAACACCTGGGGCTCAGGAATACAAGCCAGGGTCAGGCTGCTTCACTGCTCAGCTTGCTCAGTAGAGATTGCCATCCTGCCTGCCGGCTGCATCAAATGAAGCATTTCCCACTCCAATACTAGTCCTGGTTCAGGGCCTCTCCATCATCCCTTTTCCATGGTACCAATTTTGTTCTGTTAGGATACTATTTGACTTTCACTTTACCTGTTATTTTAATTGTGGCTGATAATCACATTTCCACTGTGCAGCATCTCCAGTGCCTCCCAGAAGACAGGCACTTTATCAATAAAATGATAATTATAGAAGCTTAACGAGGCCAGCCAGAAAACACACAGTATCCTCTTCCGCTTCTCAGAAAAACATAGCTAACTTAGTGCATCTCTGCCTGCCAGCTTGACATCCCCACATTCCATAGCCCAGCTACAGCAGCACAGGGACTTTGGCCCAGATCTTCAAAGATATTTAGGTGCCGAACTCCCATTAGCATCATGGATTTCAATGAGAGCTTGATGCCTAAATACCTGGGAGGATCTGGGCCTTTCTTCCTCTCACCTGGCCTTCTTGGCTCCAAGTCCTCAGCTAGCACCACGAGGGCACAAAAGAAGGGAACACCACTGCTTCGCCAACTGATTTGCACGGCTGCGCTGCCACCATATTCTCCTTATTTCAGCAGGAGTCGATCCAAAGGAAGAGCCTCATTAGCAGGGTGGGAATCACACTAAACCCGTCTCCGCATCCGTACCCATCTGCCCCTTTTTAACACGGCACCCTTGATAGCTATGAAGCAGCCTTGCGAGTACCTGGGCATATCCTTCAAATTAGTGCAGAGGGCAACGGCTGCAGCTTAATTCTCCTGATACCCTTACATGTACAGCCTCCACTCACACTTGGATGGGAACACAATGACCGTGTGCTCCCGCAGTGTGCCACATGAAGACTGGCAAGGTGCAGGCACTGTACCAGAAGAAGGAGACCGAGAAAGTGGGTTATGTGGGAGAGTAAGGGAGTGATGAAGGACACCATAAAACACTGATGACAAAGGACCCCATCACTACCACTCTGAGACTTGGAGAGGACACGAATTGCAAGGAGATCACACAACGACGTGTTCTGTTCTGTTGCTTCTGCCTTTCTCAGATATCATGCCGCTGCTATTAAAGAAAAAAACAATTTAAGCAGCCTTTGCACATCTTTTCACTCACCTCTTAATGACATCTTCAGCAATTACATTTTACTGAAAGCAAAAGATAAGGCGATGCTGCTCCAAACTCCCCCCCAACTTTCATTTTCCCCTTGCTAGCGTGTGTTGACAAGTCACAGCTGTTGGTCTAGGATACTGAAAAGGAACAAGAAGATGATATGCAAATTTACACAGCAATATTGAACGGTGAGACAAAGCACATTACATTTTAAAACATAGTGCATTTAATAAATCGATTACTCTAATGCAGGATAGAGTGTTTGTTTTTGAGTTCAGCAGTGGTTTTTTATTGCCATTGTGTTTTTTTTGAATGCCTCGTAAGGTATAAAACAATTAAAGCTTGACTTTGGGATACTTTTCCCCAAGTAAAATGTATATCTTTCTGATTAACACTTTCCATTCAGAATTTTATAACTGTAATGGGAAGCGCACTTCACATCTCTAGCGACGGATTTATACTGAATGTGAAATAGCCTTTTTCTACATACATTGGATATAATCTGCGAAGAGCATTTCTGAAGGCTCTGAGATGTCATGGACCTAATGTTCCACTGGAATCTGTTTTTCTACAAGCCAGGAGTATACATAGAAGCAAATGGCCCAAAATTCAGAAGATTTGTGTTGGCCATTTTCTATTCTTCCATGTAATGTTCTACATTTACTCTCTGCTTGGAAGGAGCATTTTCTAACATCTAACTTCCTGTTTGATGAGAAGATCAAAGAAATATGGGAAAGGAATTTGTGGCTAAATTCTCTGAATATGTAGCTCCATTGACTTGGAGGGAATTACACCAGCACATGAAGGAAATACTCCCGCTTGAATCTCAGACCCCAGTTCTGGAAAGCACTTGAGAATGTTAGCTTGTGCTAAACTTTAAGTACACCTTCCCATTTTATTGACCTCAGAGCACGCCTGTGCCTACCCACTCACACCTGGCTTGTGGACGTTGGCTTCATGCAGGGGATAGCTCAGTGATTTGAGCATTGGTTTGCTAAACCCAGGGTTGTGAGTTCAATGCTTGAGGGGGCCATTTGGGGCAACAATCTGTCTGAAGAATGATCCTGCTTTGAGCAGTGGATTGGACTAGATGACCTCCTGAGGTGCCTTCCAACCCTGATATTCTATGTTAGAATAAGAACAGTGATGGGTTACCATTTGACAACTAATGGCTTTCTGAAAATGGGCCTAAGCCCTTTGAAATCACTGGAATTACATCCATCAGCCTCTGTATCAGGTTCATAATATCTTGTGCTCCTCCATTTAAAGAAGATCCTGTTCACTTTAAAATAAAATAGAAAATCCTTAGGGAGAACAAAGGCATTATTTTCACTTATAATACTTCAAGAAGACTAAAAAAATGTATGAGCTGTTAATATCTGCTTGAAAGCATAATGGCTGAAACCAGAAGCTGGCATTTAGCTCAGGCATTACTCAGGCAAACCTTGGAAGAGCTGCTGTATAAATCTGTGTACTATTATTTTTAAAAGCACTCTGATCAGTGAATCTCATTGAAACTTTCCCTGCTGTTGCAAGCACAATAGAAGAATTCCACAGATAATGTAACAATTTGAGGGGGAAATATTTCGATGCCCATTAAAGCCTGCCAGTCACAGGAGATTGGACGTGCCTTGGTTTTTCTGTCTTTTAGGCATCTTGCTCCAGCTTTCATCATAATATAAAAGCCTGATACTTTATCTCACAATATCAGCTCTTTATCTCACATCGTTACTATCTAAACTACAGCTCAGTTGTGCTGTAAACAACAGCCTGCTGCCTGCCAAAAGAAGAGACATGAGGTGGTCATGTTAACATATGGAGGAGAGTTGATTCTGAAAGGTAAACAAGTAGTGAAGATTGTCAGGAAGAGGAGATCAAATGGATATATGCATGAGAGGCTAATTGAAAGCACCGTTATTACTATTTCTACCAACCTACATAGAACTTGGAGGGAGGGACACAGGTTGCAGGAAATGTTTGCTCCATGCAGGCTGCCACAGCATTTACCCAATTCCTTTGCCATAAAAAGAGGGTGGCCAATGAAACCTGAAAGGGCGTCAAATTTTGAAACAGATAAAATGAAAATAAAATTAAAACAGTTCACAGTTAACCTGTGGAATATGCCATCGCTGGGTGTTATCAATGCAAATCGCTTAGTAACATTTCAAGAGGATTTAACATTTATGGGTCACATCCTCAACTGAGTAATCTCGCATGACTCCATTGAGGGCACTTCGTTCTGTACATGAATAAATGCAGCTCATTTTAATAATATATTTATTAAGTCATCTTATTTAATAATAAATGGTACCACATAAATAAGTGGTGTCTCACTGTGTAATAATCTGATGGGAGCATAGAATTTCTTACATTAGACAGCTGATGAATCGTTTATTCCTGGAAGCCTGAGGACTGATAACAGAGCTGGTTGGAAAGTGGGTTTGCGGGTTTTTTTTTTAATTGGAAAATTTGAGTGAAAAATCAAAATCCAATTTTTTTAAATCAGAAAATGAGGGAAAGCCTCCATGGAAGTTGTAGGGGATGTATCACTTTCTCTTCCATAGGCCAGGCTCCTTATCCATCGTAAGGTGACTTTATCACCCAGGATGCACCAGGCTTCCCTCTTGCTGAGCCATTTCAGTACGAGAATGAGAATTACTGGTCCTGGGAGATATCGGTGAATCCTGACATGGAGGGATATGGGGGCATGAGGAAACCAAACTACAACTCCCATGAGGCGCTGTGCTGACATTTCAAAATCAGACAAAAGCCAAAAGCTTTTATGTTTTTCAGATGTTTGGTTTCTCACCAAAATTTTTCTTCAGAAAACAGGCAAGTTGCATGAAAAAAAAAATGTTTAGTTGAAAACTCAATTCCTATTGACAAACAGTTATAACAGAAAAAATTTGGCCCGTCTTACTTGATAGCCTTTGTATTTTTTGTCCTGCTTTTATAACTACCGATATTGGGTCACAACCATAGCTGTGTAAAGTTGGCATAGCTCCAAATATCACAGCAGCAAACATTTAATTACTAAGTACTCTGTATTGGGCCCACCTTTATAAGCTTGGAGTTTAGATAGCTACAGAGCATGTACTTTAGACTAATCATATTATACAATTTTGAAATATACCAGGGGAACATTAGTTATGGTGCTTTCTTTTCTACTGGTTCTTCATCAGACATGTTATTAACACTGCTACATCACTACATCTAATCACACTCTTAATGTCAGTAATTATTGTAAGCCTTAGAGCGAGGAGATTTGCTGGCAACAGAAGCTCTCTGGCTCCCTCCATAGGTGAAATGAGAAAATTGAGGGAATCTTCCTACATGCTTCCTGGCATGATTTGCATATACTTCAGTAGAGTTATATAAAGTACTTAAAGTTGTATTATTTTGGGTTTCTATATGTTCTATTCTCAAGAATTGCATTAAATGTGTTTTGGAAATACATAAGAATGGAAGGTATGAGTGTATGAATAGATGGGGGTTATTCCATGGGGAAAGTGTGTCACCCTGATCTGATGGTCTATGGGTTTACACTTGCTATTGGAGCCCAAGGTGGAGAAAGTGATAGTAGAGATGTTATCTGAGGTTTTATTTTGTTTGGCAGAGAGAGAGGTTCCAACTAAGAGTCTTGTACTGTAGTATCCTACTGGAGCTGACTTACTCTAGTGGTAGCAGTAGACCAGAGCTGAATGGACCTGTAGCCTGATCTATAGATTATATAATAATTATATTGATTACTTAAGAATTCCAAGATATCACTTTGAGGGTTGACAGGTTCTTGTCCCAAGATCAGACCCAGTATTATTAAAATGACTATATAGTTGGGAACCCCGATGTGCACAGTTGCAACACTCACATTACAGAAACTCTTCTATATTTACAAATTGTTTATTAATACTTTTAGCACAGTCACAAACATTCTAACTTAGTTAGGTAGGTAGAGAGACTACAGAATGTACATCTTTCTATCCGTATACTCACATCACCCCTTGCAGGATGACCTGAAATGTAGCCATTAATCTTCCGCCTCACCACAGGGCCGGCTCCAGGTCCCAGCACGCCAAGTGCGTGCTTGGGGTGGCATGCCACGGGGGGCACGCTGCCGGTCACCGGGAGGGTGGCAGGCAGCTCCGGTGGACCTCCCGCAGGCGTGCCTGAGGAGGGTCCGCTGGTCCCATGGCTCCGGTGGACCTCCCGCAGGCGTGCCTGCGGAGGGTCCGCTGGTCCCACGGCTCCGGTGGACCTCCCACAGGCATGCCTGCGGATGCTCCACTGGAGCCGCGGCCCCCGCGGACCCTCCACCGGCACGTCTGCAGGAGGTCCACCGGAGCCTGCTAGAGCCACCCCTGCCTCACCATCACTGTCCCCCTCATCACCAGTGGCCATCATTCTGGCACCTCCCAAGAGCTACATCTCTCTCTCCTACTGCCCACAGACTGAGATGCAACTTTTATAATATGTTACGCTGACGCCACTATACCTAATGCATGTTCGGGGCGGGGTTCCCCACTTCCTTATTTGTATTTCCTCATCCTACTAACACTGAGGTGCCCTTCTTCTAGAGGTTAGTATACTGATACACGTAACTACCATATCAGCTCATGATCATATCTGACACACCTTGCTTAAGTGGATTTGCAGTTATACCTCTACCCCGATATAATGCAACCCAGGATAACACGAATTTGGATATAATGCAGTAAAGCGGTGCTCCGGGGAATGGGGGGCTGCGCACTCCGGTGGATCAAAGCAAGTTTGATATAATGCGATTTCACCTATAACACGGTAAGATTTTTTGCCTCCCAAGGACAGTGTTATATCGAGGTAGAGGTATATTACTTCCATGTTCCTTGAGGTAGCACTTACAGGAACATTCTAACTGCTACCAATGAGCAAACTCTCCTTAGTTCCTAAAATCTCAAGGTAACCGTGCACTCATGCCATGGGTTATGGTCTACTTTACCATACTTATGCTAGCTTATGCTTCAGATAATGTCTTACAGGATATTGGATACTGTAGGTTTCTTGCATTACAGATGAATATAATGAAAGCAAGGCAGTGAATATAGTATAGGAAAGCCTATGGGCTGCCGAGCAAGGCTGCCTTATCTGAGTAGCTGCAATGGATGGACAGGAGTTGGCTTCTGTGGGCCGGAGAAAGACTGCGTGGGTGGTTGCAGTTTGGACAGACTATACAACAATGGAACAGTCAAGGATGGACTCACAGAGATGGACCAGAGCTGCCCACAGCATTCTGAGTGGCGCTTTCACTGTTTCTGCACACTTGTTTGCCACGGTATTTGTGAGTGTGATTGAGGTGGGTGGGCATTGTACTTTAGCAGTTGTCCAGGAGGCAGTGAATAATAACTGAGCCTGTGGTGACTGCCTGGATACGTTTAATAATTTTATTTAATTTCTCTGTAATCTTTAGTTAGATGGTTTAGTCCAAACAAGAGAGTTCTGTTCTGGGCCCCTTGCAAGAGGGGAAGTAAAATACTCTTCAATGTACAGGATTTTAATTTCATTTTCCTATAACCTGAAGTGAGTAAGGTTCTAAGAAGGGGCTCAAGTCACAGGTGTTATTGATTTTAATGTCAGCCCCTAGCAGTATTATCGATCTTGGCCCAGATCATCAAAGATATTTAGGCTTCTAATAGAAGACTGACGGTTTGCACCCTTTTTTACTGCCTTTAACACCTGCCCAAAGGGTTGCAGCTATTGTTATGGTTATCAGTAATTTTTTTATTAGAATTACCCCACAAAAAATTAAATATAGTTCATGGAAAGTTTAAAAAGAAATGAAAACTTTTCCTTTTTATTTTTTTGAGATTTTCAGAGAAATGTTTTTGTTGAGGCTTTTGGTTTTTTTATGAACTATTTTGAAATTTTCATTTGAAAATAATTTTGTTTTGGTAGAGAAAGAAAACAACACTTTCTCGCACTTTATAAACTCTTTTTTTCCACTGAGAAAAATGAGGGAAGAGGGAAGTGTTAAAGTAAGGGGGAGATTTATTTCCTTACTGAAGACAAATAGATTTTTTTCATAAATTTCAATATTGTATTTGAAGTTTTCTCATTGAGAAACAAAAGTGTCTCAACCAAAATGAGAGAGAGAGACAAGGTGTGTGTGTGTGGGGGGGAGGTGACCCACTTCTGTTGGTGAGAGAGAGCCAAGCTTCCAACCAACCAAAATAAAAAACAAAAAAATTACATGGAAAATGTTGTCCTTGACTATGACTTTCCATAGTGCTTGTGAGTTTATGTTTGCAGCATAGCACTGTTGACCTGGTCTAGCTGCCCCTCTATTTAAAGGCGAAATGGTTCTCTCTGTGCTTCAGGATTGGAGACTTTATATACTGTAATAGAAGAAGGGTGTTTTGACCTATTGTTTGCCAATTCAAATCCAGAACAGGTTGGGAGTGTCCCAAAAATTGTTTCTGTCTGATGTCTGTTTCGTGATCACTGTGAAATGAGTTGGGAGCATTAACCCAGTGACATGTGACAGGCCAGCAGCAAAATAAATGCATCATAATCATCATACTTGGCAGTAATTGGAACCAATATTGGCAGCCTCAGTTCAGGGGCCAAGGTTCGAATGGGTATGACCCATAAACTACCCTCGTCATCCCACCCAAAATAGTCCCTCTACGGCAAGGTTAAGACCTCGGTTGGGCCGTGTGCAGAAGATGTCCAGGTTCTTTGGCTAACTCAAGGATCTCAGGAATCTCAAGGATCTATGCTGCCAAAAAATGACCAGTGGCACGACTGCAGCTGGCCTAGGCCAAATGATTCAGTCTCACGGTGCTCAGGCAGTGGGGATAAAATTGTACTGTAGACATTCAGCTCAGGTTGGAGCACGGACTCTGAGACCTCGGGATGGGGGAGGGTCTCAGACCCCAGGCTCCACCATAAGCCTGAACATCTATACTTCAATTATGTAACTCCACAGCCTAAGCCCTGCGAGCCTGCGTCAGATGTCCCAGGCTCTGAACTGCTTTGCTGTGTGGTTTTTTTATCTCAGTGTATATGTAGCCTCAGACTCTAATGCTGGCAATCCAGCATCTCACATGCAGCACTTCTGCACAAACCTCTTTAAAAATAAGATATTCATTCTGAAAATGTTTCCAGTTTACGATACTCAGCACCAACATATCAACCACAGCCAACAAAAACAGAGCCCTAACTGCTGCTGTCAAGCTGCCCCGAGGCTACAGAGATTGCCTTAGTCAGCCTGTCATCCTGGGAAGCCAGTCCAGAGCCCCAGGGAACTGTATGAAACATGCTGTCCCTCTGCTCGGGGCAGAAAATAAAACAAACGGCTGACTACAGCACTAAGGGGTATGCTAGGAAGTGGTCGGCAGCCCCCCAGAGGATTACGTAATATGATCTGGAGCCCTGGAGAAGCTGCATGATGTAATGCTCCAGGACTGTCCACAGGTGCGCACAGCACAAGACAGCATGAGTTTTGCATCAAAGTAACGAGAACCTTTACTTAACAATTGCATTATTTATAATCAAGCGTTCCATAACACCGAAAGCAGAATCGGCTCTAATCACAGCTTGCTGCTCTCTGGTCTGCCTCCCCCACCCCCAGCTCTGTGGTCCAGAGCTGCACCTGACTGGCCAAATGAAGGACGATCTTTGGTCTCTGCAGCCAAGGTGTCCGATCCTTATACAATGATTTCTACTCCACATGCCATGGTAGTGAGATATCCACTCATATCTGCCATAGGGAATAAAACACTGGACCACCTTCTCCTCTTCAGGGGATGGCACAAGATCCATGCTCCAGTTAAACCCTAAGGGTGCAATCCTGGCCCTATTGATAGGAATGGTAACTTTCCATTGACTTCAACAGAGCCAGGATTTCACCTAAGGGCACAAAGGCCTTGATTTCTGCACAGGGGTTATTTTCACCTCTAGAGACAGCCTCTACCACTTAAGCTGAAGTAGAACCTCCATTACTAGCAGGTGCTGAAGCACTCTGCACTCACAGGGGAAACTCTAGTGCCCACACTTGCTGGTGTGAGACCACTAGAAGCTGTCTGCAAATATTTCTGGGCTTCCAGGTTTTGCATTTCCCCGCCTCTGCTCTCCATCACCAGACCTATCTTCCTTCTCACCTCTCAAATGAATATTATTTCTCGTGGCTAATCATGTTTACACCAATGGGAGCCCTGATTTAAACCCAGCTTTCTAGACTTGATATTTTTATTATTATTTTTTGTATTTGTAGTACTGGTCACCTTTCCCAAGGAGCCCATCACCGTGCTATCTGGTTATGCTAATCAAATAACCCACTATGCCATTACCTACCTCCTGAGAAAAATACCTTTGAACCTAAATACTTACATTAGAGATTTTGTATGTCAAAAAATTGGCCCTCTGTTTTCCTTTGCAAACCAAATAAGGCATTTGTTATATAAAAGACAAATATAGGAAAAATATTAGTGAATCCCACTTGTTTATTTCATCCTGATTGTATTACTCAGGGCTTCTTTAGGCATCATTGATCCCAATCTCACCGCCTGTCTGCATAAAATATCTGTGCTGAGACTCCCATCTGTTGCAAAGCCCTTCCAATCTTTTTGTTATTTCACTTGAATAATACAGCATATCTACGTTTATCTAATCCGTGTAGCTACGTGAGACGAGGGGGAAAACTTCAGTGGGATACGAGCTTGTCAAAGGCTCACTTACACAATACATAAAAAAGTGTGGCGTGCAGAATTATCTCTTGTGCAGCTGGGTTTCCTACCCTTTGCTCACCCACAGTCCCATTGCCAAAACAGGTGCCCACTCCATTCCAATCATGTGCCCATGAATTCCTTCTCGAAGAGATAAGCATGAGACATGATAATTTTCCCTTTTCCCCACATACAGCTGGCCTTCCCATCCTGTAGTTAGTGACTTCCTTAGCATCTCAGATTTTCTGCTCTGTTCCTTTTCTAATCCAGAGAATGTACTAGTTAAAGCAGAAGCCTGGGTGTCAGGACTCCTGGGTTCTATTCATGGCTCTGCCATTGACTCAAAGTGTGATAGACAATTCTCTGTGACAGTTTACTCAATGAGTCTAGGGCTTGATTTTCCTGGCATCTAAGCCCTCCACCTCAGCTGAAGTAAATGAGAGTGGTGGGTGCTCAATCGCTCTGAAAATGAAGCCATAACTAACTCCCAGGGCTGCCATTGTGAAACTAAATTAATGTCTGAAAAGCCCATTGAGCATCTTGGCTGAAAGGTGCAATATGAAGGTAGCATCATAATATTATTCTATAAACATTATTATTAGGGTTAGCAGAAAGGTTGGGCGGGCGCTATGTATTCTAGCTTTTAGCTTGTGATTCCTGGAACTGAAGTGAGAATTAAAAAAAAATGTTATAAAGATCCCTCTTTGAGCATATCCCCATTCCAGTCACTCTCAATCTCTGGGCAGAAATGACAGATGCAATTGCAGTTTTAGAGCCATCTCATCTGTACCCTTCTCAGACTCAAGTGCTAGTAGGAAGACTCCAAAAGTAGAGAGAAAGTGGGAGTGGTGTTGCTTTAGTGTCAGCTGAACTTTGGTTTTCCAACTCCAGGCCAGGGCAATGCAGATCTGGATTGTTTGGTTATTTTATTTTTCTTTAATCTCGCTCTCTCTTGTACAATGTGGCCATAATCACAGTATCTTGGCCTACTATGAATGAAGTATCTGAGCTACTTTGCATCATCAGAACATAAGAACGGCCAACATAAGAACAAAGGTCCATCTAGTTCAGTATCCTGTCTTCTGACAGTGGCCAATGCCAGGTGCTCCAGAGGGAATGAACAGAACAGGTAACCATCAAGTGATCTATTCCCTGTTGCTCATTCCAAACTTCTGGCAAACAGAGGCTGCAGACACCATCCCTGTCAATCCTGGCTAATAGCCATTGATGGACCTATCCTCCATGAATTTACCTAGTTCTTTTTTGAACCCTGTTATATTCTTGGCCTTTACAGCATCCTCTGGCAAGGAGTTCCACAGGTTGACTGTGTGTTCTGTGAAGAAATACTTCCTTTTGTTTATTTTAAACCTGCTACCTATTAATTTCATTTGGTGATCCCTAGTTCTTGTGTTATGACAAGGAGTAAATAACACTTCCTTATTTACTTTCTCCACATCAGTCATGACTTTATAGACCTCAATCATATCCCCCCTTAGTCGTCTCTTTTCCAAGCTGAAAAGTCCCAGTCGTATTAATCTCTCCTCATACGGAAGCCGTTCCATACTCCTAATCCCTTTTCTGAACCTTTTCCTTTTCCTGACTATTTTGGGGGGAAATTGAGAGGCATGGCTCCTGCTTTTGTCCACTCTATGGTAAAGCCAAAGCTCAAAGGGACTGTTAGATCTGCCCAGCAATCAGGAGGAGATTTGAATCCACAGGCCTTGATCATGCACCTCCTGAGCTGACAGGAGCAGCATGCTCTGCTCCTGGGGTGGTGGAGAGAAAGCTGTCTTCCTTATGTGATGGGAAAGCCTGCTTCTTTCCATACAGATTATGCCAGAATGGATTCTGTCCTATGCCTATGTATCTTGTATAAATGGGGGCATATGGAATTATGCTAGCACTAATTAACATGCTGTTGGAAAACAGGGAAAGAACCAATACAAAGAATTATTTCAAAAATGAAACACTGGGTTATTGCCACATCTGTGCCATTTCACGGGAAATGATCTCAGCAGACAGGCACAGTAAACCCAAGGATCTTGTTATCCTACGCCACCCTCTGGTTTCCAGCATGCCCAGAAGAGATGATTACCTGCGTAACAGCTGAGAAGAAGGTGAACCAACTCCTAGCCAACGTTCCGATGAGAAGCTCTGTCCTTAATGAGATGAGTGCTAGAGGGAGAAGTGTGCTCTGCTGACCTGAGCACAGGAATGAGCCAGGAGCTCCCAAGACCCAATCCTTGCTGTGCCACTCCCTCCCTCTGTAACTTTGGAGAAGTAACTAGAAGATATGCATGAACCAACACAAGTGATTGGGCTCAATACAGGGGTAACTGGGTGGAACTGAATGGCCTATGATTTACAGCTCAGATTAGATGATATAACGGTCCCTTCTGGCCTCGGACTCTATGAAACATAACCTCTGGGCCTGATACTTGGATACTCTGAGTCACATTCTTTCCTGGGTCTCATCCTGGGAAGATGCAGCTATGTGCCGTACGGCTCAACCTAGAGGTTCATTCTGCCCCAGGTAGGCTGCTTACCATTCTATGGGCACTTGTTCATTAGAAACTAGACTGAGGAAACCAGTGCATTTCACACAAACCATCAAACTGCCTCTGGACAGAAATTACCTATAGGCCCTAACGATCCGGCCCAAATTTTGGCTAGTGTGGAAAAGCTTCATACTCCGTTATTGATCCTCCGAGTCCCTCATTAGTGACTATTTTAATGTTTGTTATAATGGCCAGCAAATGGAAGGAAAACAACACCGGGAAAAAGCAAGCATCAAACAATTCTCAAGACAGAGAACAGCCATGTTCATTCCTCAGATAGGCTTTATTTAGATTTACATTAATCAGCAGCAGACATCAAAGGTTTGCACAGCTTCTGTGCCTAATTAGTTGATAGCATTTCTCATCCTTGCGCCTCTGTTACTTTCCCCCTGACTTTGTGTGCAATCCTTGAATATAATGAGACGCCCCAGCCATAGGTCCTCTGAATCTTTCCTGCATTGTCATTAAATAGATGTCACATGAAACCTTAGTGCCACACATCTGTGGAGAAATGAAGCTCTTTCCACATAATGAACGAAATACTCTTTTAAAACAAAACATGTTGACTGATGCCAGGTTGCCAAGTGATCCTGCAGCTGTTTCCTTGGAAATGAAAGTGGCGAAGAAAAAGTCTTGCCTGCACAACATCGTTTGTTATTCCCCAGCTTTTCCGAAAGCTTTGAGCTGTCATCGTATCCCACAGACAAACGGAGTGAGGGAAGCACCTTGTCTCATTTCACCATTTACGTGTCTGTGCTACACGTACTGCTAACCAGAGCAACAGGAAAGAGCTGATACCTTTTTGCCTGCTTTACTGAAACAGAGGGAAAGGGCTGTTGTCTTTAGGAATGGGGTGGCAGCGGCTCCGCAAGCCCACAACCAAGATCAGGGCCCCACTGTGCTAAGCATGGAACATACGCAGAATAAGAGACAGTCTTTGTCCTGAAGAGCGATTGCCCAGGGCGCTGTGATATGGGGCACTGTGGCTCGCATGGTTTCCCACCTTGGCAGAGGGGGTGGATGGGTCAGCTCCCAGCTGGGGGAGGATATGAAGTTGAAGGGGGGTGCACTGTGGCCCACATGGTGTCCCGGCTCAATGGAGGGAGACAAGAGGGTTGGGCCAGCTCCCAGCTGTGGGAGGGGCTGAAGTTCCCCCAGGGTGCTATTTTCATTAGGGCCAGCCCTGACCTTACCTCTAAATTGATAAAGGAGGAGAGAAAGGAATGATTACCTCCCCCACCCATTTTACAGATAGGTAGACTGAGTCACATAGACCTGGCCAGAATCTCCCGAAAGGCTCAACACCTACAACTGAGGCCAGATTTTCAAAAGAGCTTAGTATATTACATCAGTGAGAGCACTAACATGCTTAAGCACCTGCGTAGGTATTTGCAGGATCAGTGCCTGAGCTTGACCACTGACAGTAGTTGATCCAGGGTAAGGTAGAGGGAAAGGAGTGTGAAGAATGAAACAATAGAATCACATGGTTGCCTTGGTTGTAATTCACACACTGAGCTTCCACAGAATTTTGTTTTGCTATTGTGTTTCTCAAGGGATGGCTCAGGTTTACAGGTTAGATCTGAACTTGGACACACAGGAATGAGAGGTGCAGGAAGGAGTCTAGCTATTGCTCCTGCCTAAGGAAGAATACCACTGCAGCCATGTTTTGCAAAATTGGTTTCTTCTCTCCCCTCCAAATCCCTTTTGTTTAAAAAAAATCACTAAATTAAAGGAAGAATCTACAGACTCATGATAATTATTTCCTTCCCTTTTCTTCTTTGCTATTTTCCATAGTTGGTTCTGATGATGGTTAGGAGGAAGGGCAGATTTCTAATGAATGCATTTCTGGAAGGTGCTGAAATACCATGGTGATGGCCATGGAATAAGAATTTGACTAGAATTTGGGCCCCACACTACAAGAAAGATGTGGATAAATTGGAGAGAGTCCAGCGGAGGGCAACAAAAATGATTAGGGGGCTGGAGCACATGACTTATGAGGAGAGGTTGAGGGAACTGGGATTGTTTAGTCTGCAGAAGAGAAGAATGAGGGGGGATTTGATAGCTGCTTTCAACTACCTGAAAGGGGGTTCCAAAGAGGATGGATCTAGACTGTTCTCAGTGGTAGAAGATGACAGAACAAGGAGTAATGGTCTCAAGTTGCAGAGGGGGAGGTTTAGGTTGGACATTAAGAAAAACTTTTTCACTACTAGGGTGGTGAAGAACTGGAATGGGTTACCTAGGGAGGTAGTGGAATCTCCTTCCTTAGAGGTTTTTAAGGTCAGGCTTGACAAAGCCCTGGCTGGGATGATTTAGTTGGGTTTGGTCCTGCTTTGAGCAGGGGGTTGGACTAGATGACCTCCTGAGGTCCCTTCCAACCCTGAGATTCTATGATTCTATGATTATTTTTTCCTCCTCCTTCTATTCTCCCTGATCCTCCACCCATTCAAGTAAGTGTAAAATCTCCCATTGATTTAAGTGGAAAGACTTCCATTGACTTTAATAGGCATTGGAGCAAGTCCCATCTGATCAGCTTGGCCCTCCAGGGGCATGGCTTGATCTTGAGACTTGCTGAATGCACGAGCAGAAGCCTGGCCTTCCATTTATGCAGGGTGTCTTGGAAGCAGAATGGTCATTAAAGTGAAATCGCTTCGGCTGGCACTTAAGTACAAAAGGACAATATTGAAAACATTAACTGCTGACTTACAGCTGAGCTCTCCAGCTCTTCTTTTCTGTTATGTTACACAATACCTCCGCTTTATCCTGCCTGTCTGCCCTTTCCTCTTCTTTCTTAGGCTTATCTCAATAAGGCCTGTCTCCGAGCCACTGAAAGGAAGAAAGAGATGCTGACTATAGCTGACAGCTAGTGTTTCCATCAGATAAACTAAAGTTCAAACGAATGGAACTCTTTTGCCTTTCAAAGGCCTTCAGTCCCCTGATGTTTTCTTGTGCAATACAGCCCTTTCTAAAAGCAGAGGATCACTGTCACTTTCTTTATGCATTGATGTGGGACTGATCCACCTTTGTTCTTCCAACTTTGCTCAAGGATAAACATACTTTCTGTGGTCCAGAAGTGCCCAGTATGTGTCAAAGAAAAGTGTAATGTTATGGGGCTTTTTTTACCCATCCTTCACAAGGCCTTTCGAAGCATCTTCAGAAGTATCACCCTTTGATTTATTCTAAGGTGGCTTTGCTTTTCAATGGCATAGAAATGATGGGGCAAAAGAACATTTATCAGACAGCATTTACTTGAATGATCCTTCATTCTTATAATAGGTAAATACGTTGACTAAAGCTGGTTGGGAAAACGTCCATGGAATCATTTTCTGTTGGAAAATGTAGTTCCGTCAAAATTGAAATGTTTCTCAAAACTCTGTTGGTTTTGCCAAAATTTCACTCAGAACGTTCCAACAGTGTCAAAATGGGACATTGTGACCTTTCCAGAAGGAAACATTTTTTTTCTTTTGTAACCACTTTGTGTTTCATTTTTTTAAACTTGCTATTATATTATATAAATTACTGGTGATGGATCCACCAGTTTGCCACTCCATTTTATGGTTTATGATAAGTATGTGTGAGGGTGGACAAATGCGTACCTTGTGCTGGGAGATTAGTCCAGCAAATCAGGGGTGTTTCCTGCTGTGTGGTGCTATGTGTGTTTGGAGTTATTGTGTAAGCTGGTTGTATTGTTTTGCGGGTTGTTTTGAAGAACTGCAACACTGAGCAGGATCCCTCATACAGCCAATGAAACTGTTTCATGCACATTTGCTGTAGAGTAATGGTGGTGATTGGTTGAGTTACCTCTGATAGCACAGTGGTTTAGGACTCGGCATGGCATAGATACATGGGTGTAATTTGTAAAATCAAAATAGCTGAGAACTTAACAATAGGATGTTATTTGCCCACAGATCCCAGTGATGATTGAACCTGGTCATATTCTGAACAAAAAGAGCCCGCACCCATGCTTGTAGCTGTTTCAATCACTTCACAGTGACTCAACAGGCATTCTAGGCACCAGAGTGACACACAAAATGACACTCCTGGAATCTTATTGTATAGGTAAAATAAAAAGTCAAAATCAAAGTGAAATGAATTTGTCAAAATGAAACATTTAGATCCGAAACAAATGTATTTAAGATTTCCTTTCTCAGAGAATTTTGAAATTTGGGGGTTGCTTCCCTAATCAGAATGAAAACAAATTTTGAAGTCTCAAAATCCTCCACAAAATGGAATTTCTGTTCTTTGCACAGCTCTAGCATTGCTATTGTGAATGCAATGATAAAAGGCCAGATCCTAGCAGTTTTCTGTGCATAAAATTCCCATGGAAACCAATGGGAATTCTGAACATGGAGTGCTAAAAGGTTTGGGCTCTAATTATTACATAGGAAACATGTTTATTCCAAATGTACCCGGATTTCATTGCGACAAAAACTGGCAAATGTCTTTTATCCCTTCCCCAAGGCCTCCTCTCTGAGGACCAAGTGGTATAAACAGTGAGAGAGATGTCATCAGTTTATTAGGTATTTTAGCAGACAAATGCTGAATAGCTAATAGTTTTGTGTTGGAAAATCTTGACAGCAAATAATTTCTGTTCTGGGTATGGAATGGTGTCCCTAGCCTCTGTTCGTCAGAGGATGGAGATGGATGGCAGGTGAATGATCACTTGATCATTGCCTGTTAGGTTCACTCCCTCTGGGGCACCTGGCATTGGCCACTGTCGGTAGACAGATACTGGGCTAGGTGGACCTTTGGTCTGACCCGGTATGGCCTTTCTTATGTTCTTATGTTCATGTAATGAGAAAGTGTCAAGATCTAGAAAACATTACACTTGTCAGAATTAATGTTTTAATAGGATGGTGTAAATAATTAGGAAAAGCAGCTGCAGCCTTGGGCACTCCTCACAAGGTGCTAGTAAGACTCTCAGTATTAAGAGAGTCCCTATTTGATGCAGTGGCAAAGGTAAAAATAGTGTTTTAAGTGCAGGACTACAGCTCACTGAAGTCAATGGGAGTCTTTGTGCTGACTTCAGTGAGCTGTAGATCAGACTCCAGATCTAGGGATGTGCGTTGGAGCAGTTCAGAGTCCACCTGAATGAATCATCTCGTCCATTTACAGATTGCACAGAACTGTCTCCTGTTCCCAGCCTCTATATTTCACTTGTTTGGAACTGCGGCATCCAATCCAATTGACATCCATTGCAACAATGGCCTGCCACTTTGCAAGGCTCGTTTGACTTTACATCCGCTTCAGTCCCAGGAATAAAAGCGATCCCTTTATTGAATGGCTCTGGCTACTAAAGCAATGGTGATAACCTTTATTAGTCTGATTGCAACCGATTAAAGTGACATTAACTTTTTGACATGTCAGGGATTGCCACTATTCGGTCTGATAGATTAGGCTAAAGATTCACTTCCCAATCTTTCTGCTGCACCAATAGGTTTTTAAAAAACAATTTCTTTTTGTGCGGTAATTAGTGGACTCCACAGTGCAGGCACTATCAATACTAGGCGTAGATAGTGTTTTATGTCTACCCCTTTCTGCTGTGCTCAATCTTCCCCTTCCCCTAGTAGCTGCAACCATCCTCTCCCCCTTCGCTGGCAGCTCAGTTCAAGTGTGGGGTATAATTAGCCATGGCTGTGATGTCCGCCATGTAGGGCAACACACTGGAGTCTAAATCAGAGGTAAAACTTGAAATAGAGCCTCTGGACCTGGGGCTGTAACTAAGGTGACCAGATGTCCCAATTTTATAGGGACAGTCACAATATTTGGGGCTTTTTCTTATATAGGCTCCTATTACTCCCCATCCCCTGTCCCAATTTTTCACACTGGCTGTCTGGTCACCCTAGCTGTAACAGACTGTGAATTGTCACACATACTGACCAGTGAGTTATAGGATGAATAGCACACAAACCCTGTTCTTCCCCCAGTGAAATAAACTGGACATGTACCATTGATTTTTCAGTGGAAGCAGGATAGGTGTAGCCTAGAAGGCTTTTTCTACTTAATCATCTCTGGAGTATCTGAGCATTGTACAATTATTAACCAATGGGACTTAATTCAATGAGGTACGTACGCATGTGCCTAAATTAAAACAAGTGAATAATCCCAGTGACTTCATTAGAACTACTCTGGAGCTAAAACCTAGGGACATGCTGCAGTAACCACACCTCGCTGGATCAGGGCCGTTATTAGAGCTGGTTGGGAATTTTTCAACCAAAAGTTTTTTTCCTCAGAAAATGTTGATTCATCAAAACTGAAACTGTGGGGAAAAGTCAGTTTTGACAAATGTCCCATTTCAAAAAAAGCTTTGAAAAAAGTGTCAACATTGTTTTTTTCTGAAAAGATATTGGCAGGAGCAGGGTTTTTTTTTATTAACTTAAATTATGTCAAAATAAGGGACTCTTATTCCAAAATATGAGTGTTCACTAGAGATGGTCAGAAAATATATTTCTCCTCCCCCTCAAAAACTGTGACTTTGTGTCAAAAACACAAAAACCAAAAAGCTTTTGGCTGAAAACAGAAGTTTTCAGTTTAGGGGTGAAAAGTTTTGGGTTTTTGCTGTCTCAACAAAAAATCAAGATTTTCCTCCAAAAGCAGATCCTTCCTTTGATTATTTTCATTTTTTCAAATCAAAACAAAACAAACATTTCCACCCAAAAAAAAAAGAGAAGACTTTCAATGGAATATTTTCACCCAGCTCTCATGTTCCCACTCATAGTTGCATTGAAATAACTAAGGGTGTGAATTAAATTGGATTGAGTTATTTTGGTCACAATATGTGTGTAGACAAGTCTTTAAATTACACTGAGATAAGCCTGGATGAAAGCAAAATCAAAGTGTCTATACAGCCATATGCACCAGTTTTACTAAAATTAATTATAAATCACAGCTTAAGTTGAGCCAGTGCAACTCCTCTGCGTATAGATAAGTCCTAAGACTTAGGGTACGTCTACACTACGGGACTATTCCGAATTTGCATAAACCGGTTTTGTAAAACAGATTTTATAAAATCGAGTGCGCGCGGCCACACTAAACACATTAAATCGGTGGTGTGCGTCCATGGTCCGAGGCTAGCATCGATTTCTGAAGCATTGCACTGTGGGTAGCTATCCCGTAGCTATCCCATAGTTCCCGCAGCCTCCCCCGCCCCTTGGCATTTCCGGGTTGAGATCCCAGTGCCTGATGGGGCAAAAATCATTGTCGCGGGTGGTTCTGGGTACAGCCTCACCCCTCCCTCCCTGAGCAGCAGACAACCGTTTCGCACCTTTTTTTGCTTGGTGAACTGTGCAGACGCCATAGCACAGCAAGCATGGACCCTGCTCAGCTCCATACCGCAATCGTGAATGTTTTAAATACCTCGCGCACTCTCGTGCAGTCTATGGTGAACCAGGACCTTCAATCTGAGGCGAGGAGGAGGCGGATACGGCAGCGCGGCGATGACAGTGATGAGGACGTAGACACAGAATTCTCTCAAACCGCGGGCCCCTGCGCTTTGGAGATCCTGATGGTAATGGGGCAGATTCTATCCATTGAACGCCGATTTTGGGCCCGGGAAACAAGCACTGACTGGTGGGACCGCATTGTGTTGCAGGTGTGGGACGATTCCCAGTGGCTGCGAAACTTTCGCATGCGTAAGGGCACTTTCATGGAACTTTGTGACTTGCTTGCCCCTGCCCTGACACGCCATAATACCAAGATGAGAGCAGCCCTCACAGTAGAGAAGCGAGTGGCGATAGCCCTGTGGAAGCTTGCAACGCCAGACAGCTACCGGTCAGTCGGGAATCAATTTGGAGTTGGAAAATCTACTGTGGGGGCTGCTGTGATGCAAGTAGCCAAAGCAATCACTAAGCTGCTGCTACGAAAGGTTGTGACTCTGGGAAACGTGCAGGCCATAGTGGATGGCTTTGCTGCAATGGGATTCCCTAACTGTGGGGGGGCGATAGATGGAACCCTTATCCCTATCTTGGCACCACAGCGCCAGGGCACCTAGTACGTAAACCGCAAGGGGTACTTTTCAATGGTGCTGCAAGCACTGGTAGATCACAAGGGACGTTTCACAAACATCCACGTGGGATGACCAGGGAGGGTTCATGACGCTCGCGTCTTCAGAAGCACTACTCTGTTTAAACGGCTGCAGCAAGGGAATTACTTCCCAGACCAGAAAATAACAGTTGGGGATGTTGAAATGCCTGTCGTTATCCTGGGGGACCCAGGCTACCCCTTGATGCCATGGCTCATGAAGCCATACACAGGCAGCCTGGACAGTGGTCAGGATCTGTTCAATTACAGGCTGAGCAAGTGCAGAATGGTGGTGGAATGTGCATTTGGCCGTTTAAAGGCGCGCTGGCGGACATTACTGACTCGCTCAGACCTCAGCCAAACCAATGTCCCCTATGTTATTACTGCTTGCTGTATTCTCCACAATCTCTGTGAGAGTAAGGGGGAGACCTTTATGGCGGGGTGGGAGGCTGAGGCAAATCACCTGGCCACTGATTACGCGCAGCCAGACACCAGGGAGATTAGAAGAGCACACCAGGAAGCGGTGCGCATCAGAGAAGCTTTGAAAACGAGCTTCATCAATGGCCAGGGTACAGTGTGACTGCTGTGTTTGTTGATGAACACCCAACCCCCTTGATTGACTCAGTCCCTGTAAGCAACTCCCCCACCCCCTTCGAGTACAGCTTACTTATGCAAATAAAGTCACTCTCATTTAAAAAGCATGAATTCTTTATTGATTCATTATAAAAAGAGGGAGAGAAGTAAGGGTGTGGTTTGGGAGGAGGATAGGAGGCATGGAGAAGGCCATTAAAAAAAAAATTCACAGTAACGACATCCTTCTGGTTGGGCTGTCCACGGGGGTGGAGTGGGCGGGTGCACGGAGCCTCCCTCCACGCGTTCTTACACATCTGGGTGAGGAGGATGTGGAACATGGTGAGGGTTGAGGGTGGTTATACAGGGGCTGCAGCGGCACTCTGTGATCCTGCTGCCGTTCCTGAAGCTCCACAAGATGCCGGAGCATGTCAGTTTGATCACGCAGCAGCCCCAGAGTTGCATCCCGCCACCGCTGATCTTCCTGCCGCCACCGCTGATTTTCCTGCCGGTCTTCCTGCCGCCACCTCTCATCTCGGTTGTCCCTCCTGTCCTCACGTTCATCCCTCTTGTCCTCACGTTCACTGGCCTCTTTCCTGTAATTTGAAACCACGTCCTTCCACTCATTCAGATGAGCTCTTTCATTGCGTGTAACTTCCATAATATCCGAGAACATCTCATCTCGCGTCTTCTTTTTCCTCCGCCTTATCTGTGCTAGCCTTTGGGATGGAGGAGGGATGGTTGAAAAATTTGCAGCTGCATGAGGGAGATAAATATTTAGAAAGATACATTTTACAGAACAATGGTTATACTCTTTCACAGTGAAAAGCAGTATTCACCTAGCACATGTGATTTCCCTACAAGGTCGCATTTTTCATCTTAATAGTGAGTGCCTGCAGCTCTGGAGTTACAGATCTCACAGACACAGGTCCAGGCATCAGAATTCAGCTTGCATGCGGCCATGGTAAGCCACTGTCTTTCGGCTTCTGTAGTGATTTACCCCTCCCCCCCAATGCATGGCTAATACCACGCTAGCTCCCTGCTAATCAACAACCTTCCCACCCCCCCACCCCCCACCCACTGCGTGTCTGGTACCTTAGGGAAGATCGCCGGTGACCAAACACAGAAAAGATCATCGGCATTTCACTCCTCCCCTCCCCCCGCTTCGCTACGTGCAGGAAAGTTTTTTTTTTAAGCTGATGCAGTCCACGAACCCAGTAGAAAAATGGCCACCCCCTTACTTAAATTCCTGATTTTTAACCAGGTTATCCTGAACGATATCACTTTGCTGAGGATAACAGAACAAGATAAAGAACGGATGCTTCTTGAATGCCAGCAGTCACCGGGACCATACGCTGCTATGCTTTGCCACGCAATGATACCTGATTACTTGCTACATGCATGGCGTGGTAAAGTGTCCTACCACGGTGGGCGGAACAAGGCTGCCTTGCCCAGAAACCTTCTGCAAAGGCTTCTGGAGTACCTACAGGAGCGCTTCATCGAGATGTCCCTGGAGGATTTCCTCTCAATCCCCGGACATGTTAACAAACTTTTCTAAGTAACTATACTGTCTGCGAATGCATCCCAAGTCCTCAGGGCAAATCAATCATTAAAAAAGGCTTGCTTAAAAGAAAATGTTTGCTATTTGCAAAGGTACACTCACCAGAGCTCCCTTCCATGGCGTCATTGTCTGGGATAGTGGCTTGTGAGGGCTGGGAGGACGGTAATTCCGTCAGGGTGATAAAAAGCTCCTGGCTGCTGGGGCTCACGGAGTGCTGTGTGCTCTCTGCTAGGTCTTCCTCCTCTTCTTCATCTTCATCTTCCCCGTCTGCATAATCCTCAGCCATGGCAGAGATTACAACCCCCACCTCGGAATCCACGATCAGGGGTGGGGTACTTGTGGCGCAGCCCCCTAAAATTGCATGCAGCTCAGCATAGAAGCGGCATGTTTTTCGACCTGCCCCGGACCTTCCGTTTGCTTCTTTGGTTTTCTGGTAGCCTTGTCTGAGCTCCTTAACTTTCACTCTGCACTGCACTGAGTCCCGGCTGTGGCCTTTATCCGTCATAGCCTTAGAAATTCTTTCAAATACTTTTTCATTTCGTCTTTTGGAACGCAGTTCTCTTAGCACTGAATCCTCTCCCCAGATAGCGATCAGATCCAGTACCTCCCGTGCAGTCCATGCTGGGGCTCTTTTTCGATTCTCAGGAGACTGCATGGTTACCTGTGCTGATGAGCTGTGCGTGGTCACCTGTGCTGATGAGATCTCCACGCTGGGGAAGCAGGAAATGAATTTCAAAAGTTCACGGGGCTTTTCCTGTCTACCTGGCCAGTGCATCCGAGTTCAGAATGCTGTCCAGAGCGGTCACTGGTGCACTGTGGGATAGCTCCCGGAGGCCAATGCCGTCGATCAGCATCCACACTAACCCTAATCCGATATTTTAATACCGATACTAGCGTTACTCCTCTCGTTAGGGAGGAGTATAGAAACCGGTTTAAAGAGCCATTAAAATCGATATATGGTGCCTCCTAGTGTGGACGGTTGTGGCGTTAAATCGGTTTTACACTCCTAAAACCGGTTTAAACGCCTAGTGTAGACCAGGCTTTACAGTCTGTCTGTTTTTAGACCTGGGAGGATAACGCAACATTAGGGCACATTCTGAATGTTTTCCTTCCAACCCATATGTGCTTGACATTTGGTTTATTTGTTTTTTAAATGAAAGCCCAAATCCATGAAGACAGAATTAGCTATTTAGGAAAGTGCCATAAAGTTCTTTTTTGGCACATTGCACTATATCTGTACTGTTCACATATACTAACTGACATTAGATTTCCTTTTCTTGCCTCAAATCACGTTAGCTTCATTACAACTTTTTCATTTTAACTCTATTCTACTATATTGTTACCATGTCTTATCACCATCCAGAATGCCTTCTACAGATATGTTTTAATCATCAATAACCCATACCGCTCATGTCTGTAACATGCTTACAAACATTTTTAATTCTTTGCAAATCATGGGCTTGTCTACTTAAACATTTAATGCACAGCAAGCTGGGGTATGGATCCACCCCACACTAGCCTGCCATGGGCTAACTGACTATGTAGACCCTGCTGACATGCATTAACAGTTCATTAATGTGCTTTCACCTAGTCCCCTTTGACTAGATCAAAACACATTAACAAGTCATTAATGTGCATCAGCAGGGTCCACACGGACAGCTGGTCCATGGCAGACTAGTGTGTGGTAGATCACTTCCTAGCTTGCCCCGCACTAAATGTTCATGTAGACAAGCTCCCTGTATAACTGGATGCTTAATATAAAGTGTGACTGATATATGTATGTGTGTGTATCCTTTAGCGCCAGCAGGTTTCTCTATCATTGGAAGGATCCATACTTTCTTGAAGCAGAGGTCTAATGGAAGAACATGAGGATAAGGGTACTGGCATCAACAGAAAATCCAGAGAAAACAGAAAAGGAAACAAAATTTTCTTCTGATAACATAAATGCACATGTGGCACAAATCAATCTCACTAATAACCAGGGTTAGTGGACATCTGGGTTGTAGCCAGGTCAACTGATCTGGTAATTGATGAAATACTTACGAGCCTTTATGCAATGTCTTTGAGATAATTCTCTTTTACTTGACTTGTACAGCTGCCTCAAGTGTATCATGTCTCTTTTTCTTTTCTTATTGTTGAGATAATTTATCCTGTTTCTATCAGAACACAGGCCACATAGAGGAATTTGTTCCCCTCCAAGTGTTGTGTGCATATTTTTCCAATGTATGAAATATAAATTAATAAGTAAAACCTATATCCTCTGGAAATATTAAATTATATATTTGATTTTTATCTCTTTTTAATCTTACATTTTGGCTTTGAGTAATTCTAATCCTTAAATACATTTGTAGATATATAAAAAAATTCCATCTGTTATTCTGAGATAATTTTGACATTTTTAATTGTTGTTTCTTTTTAATCGCACTGTAGCATTCAGTAGGTGTTAGGTAGAAATTGAACAGTTTTTGGACCTCCTACACCTTCCTTTCTGAAACTTCTCTTCTTGTTCTCTGTCCTGAATATTTAATGTAGGCTGGTATTTTCCAATCTTCTATTGCCTAAATCTGATTAGTTTAGAAAGAAACTGTTGGTGGGAAATGTGCGGTATAAAGTAATGCAATGAACATACCCATGGTGAGAAGGTAGGGCTGCTAGTGTACTCAGCACTAGAGAGATCAGGGTGGGAAGTAGAAGATGTTTTTAGAGACGGTTAGACTATGCTAGTCTACAGAAAACTGATGTAGCAATACAGTGTGTCCTTTGTTCTGCACATAGAAAGGACCATTTAAGTGTCTTCTACTGGTCCTAACGAATTGAGTTAGTCCTTTAGCTCAAGCAGAAGGAACTTGTGCTTTTAGATCAAAAGATCCATCGGGGGCGATGTTATACTGAGCAGGCCTGATTTGACTTTAGTTTGTGCTGCAGTTGAGTCTTTGAAGGGCCGCTCTGCACTAGCTCTCTAGCATAGGATGGGGCTGAGTTTAAGCATCCCAGTAGCTATAGCTTTTCCACCTCAGCATCAGTGTGGCTTGTCAAAGCCACCACTCAGCACTACACCTTCATGATCCTTTGCCAGCACAGAAAAGAGGAAATGCAGTCTCACCATATACTATCATTCCCCATACCTGGAGCAATTAGTAAACACAAATGAGTTCTTTCCATGAGCATCCTTTAAAGAGCTCCACTGCAGAGCACCATGTGGACTGGTAGCAAATCACAGTAGGGAGTAAGGCTTGTTAGAACTCCTGATTCCAAGCCTCCCGCTTCCCATAAGTGCTTGCCCTCTTGTAATTTCCACTATTTTATCAGCTCTTTCAAGGAGCCCATCTCAGGGATAGAGTCATAGAATCATAGACTATCAGGGTTGGAAGGGACCTCAGTAGGTCATCTAGTCCAATCCCCTGCTCAAAGCAGGACCAATCCCCAACTAAATTATCCCAGCCAGGGCTTTGTCAAGTCTGACATTAAAAACCTCTAAGGATGGAGATTCCACCACCTCCCTAGGTAACCCATTCTAGAGCTTCACCATCCTCCTAGTGAAAAAAGTTTTTCCTAATATCCAACCTAAACCTCCCCCAAGAAGTAGCACAGGCTTACCACCATCGCTGGGTAGGCTCACACCACCATCCTTTCAGTTAACAGCCAAACACACTAACCCATTGTGCCACAGAGACAGCTTACAAGAAGATCCTTATCCTACTTCATGGTACTGCAGGTCCAAAAATCCATGTGGATGAGGGGAGAGAAAATGTATTCAACCATTGGTTCTGATTGAACTGCCACTGCTCTCCCAATGGAGCTGGCATGCATGGTTTATCTCCTTGTGAGCTGTCTTATCATGGCTGCAGTTCCGGAAAGGAGAATAAAAGACTCGGTGATGATAGATGCTGTGGTATGCCAGGCTTTCCTTCATTGTAACCCCTGCAGGAGAAATGTGTGGGTCAAAGCAGTGGCCACTGAGGGACAGATTCTCTACTTAGACCTAGAGACTCAGTACCACTCAGGCAATGCAAAGCAACGGGATTCTGGCTGTAAATAGCTGGCAATAACTCTGGTGCAGGAAAATTCCCTGTTGGTGTAAATCCACTGAGGTTGAAAAGGATCCTAAGAGGAGCAGGTAAGAACCCGTTGATCATCCTTCATGTAGGAACGAATGACACGGCTAGATTCTCGCTAGAGAGGATCAAGGGAGACTATGCCAGGTTGGGTAAGACGCTCAAGGAAATTGAGGCTCAGGTGATCTTCAGTGGGATTCTACCTGTCCCTAGGGAAGGGCGCCAAAGGGGTGACAAGATTGTGATGATAAATAGTTGGCTGAGGGAGTGGTGTTACAAGGAGGGCTTTGGGATGTATGGGCACTGGGAGGCTTTCGGGGACAGAGAACTGTTCTCACGGGATGGGCTCCACCTAAGTAGGGAAGGAAGTAGAATTCTAGGAGGGAGGCTGGCTCATCTGATTAAAAGAGCTTTAAACTAGACATTGGGGGGAGATGGTTGGGAGAGGTCCAGGTACTCTCCATGCCAAATTTATACATTGAGAGTGAGAACAACAGGATAACAACAGATATAGCCAGAGGGGGAGGGTTAGGTATAAGGAAGGGGGGGGACGGATACTAGACCGACAGGTCATACTGGTAATACTGTGTCCCTACCAAGTTGGGTGAAAAGGGTGAGAGGAACCAAACAGCAAAAATTAGGATGTTTGTTCACCAATGCGAGAAGCTTAGGTAACAACATGGAGGAACTGGAGCTCCTGGTCCGAGAATTGAAACCGGATATCGTAGGAATAACCGAAACATGGTGGAACGGTAGCCATGACTGGAGTACAGGTATGGAAGGGTATGTGCTGTTTAGGAAAGACCGATACAAAGGTAAAGGTGGGGGAGTAGCATTGTATGTCAATAATGAGGTGAAATGTAATGAAATAACTAGCAATGCAATGGATAATACGGAGTCTGTTTGGGCAATGGTCACATTGGGGAAGAAAACTACTAGAGCCGCCCCTGGGATAGTGATTGGGGTGTGCTATAGACCGCCGGGATCTAGCCTGGAGACGGATAGAGAGCTCTTTAATGTTTTCAAGGAGGTAAATACTAATCGGAACTGTATGATCATGGGAGACTTTAACTTCCCGGATATAGATTGGGAAACAAATGCTAGTAATAATAATAGGATGCAGCTTTTCCTAGACGTGATAGCTGATGAATTCCTTCATCAAGTAGTTGCTGAACCGACGAGGGGTGATGCCATTTTAGATCTGATTTTGGTGAGTAACGAGGACCTTGTTGAGGAAATAGTTGTAGGGGACAACCTTGGCTTGAGTGATCATGAGCTAATTCGTTTCAAAATAAATGGAAGGATAAACAAAATTGCATCTGAGACTAAGGTTTACAATTTCAAAAGGGCTAACTTTACTAAATTAAGGCGACTAGTTAGGGAAGTGGATTGGACTAACATATTTAGGGATCTAAAGGCAGAAGACGCCTGGGGTTACTTCAGATTGAAGTTGCAGGAGCTGTCAGAGGCCTGTATCCCAAGAAAGGGAAAACAGTTCGTAGGTAGCAGTTTTAGACCGAGCTGGATGAGCAAGCGTCTCAGAGGGGTGATTAAGAAAAAACAGAAAGCGTACAAGGACTGGAAAATGGGAGGGATCAGCAAAGAAACCTACCTTATTGAGGTCAGAGGGTGTAGGGAAGCAGTGAGAAAGGCAAAGAGCCGGGTGGAGATGGACCTAGCAAAGGGGATTAAAACCAATAGCAAAAGGGTTTTTAGCCATATAAATAGGAAGAAAACCAAGAAGGAAGAAGTGGGACCGCTTAAAACTTTAAACGGAGTGGAGATTAGGGATAATCTTGGCATGGCACAATATCTGAACGAATATTTTGCCTCGGTCTTTAATGAGGCTAATGAAGGGCTAAGGAATAGTAGTAGAGGGACTGACGGGAATGAAGATATGGGGGTAGACATTACGGTATCTGAGGTAGAAGCCAAACTTGAACAGCTTAACAGAAGTAAATCAGGGGGCCCGGATAATCTTCATCCTAGAATATTAAGGGAATTGGCGAGTGAAATTGCAAGTCCGTTAGCGATGATTTTTAATAAATCTCTAAACTCAGGGGTTGTACCGTTTGACTGGAGATTAGCTAATATAGTTCCTATATTCAAGAAGGGGAAAAAAGTGACCCAGGTAACTACAGGCCTGTTAGTTTAACATCTGTAGTATGCAAAGTCATGGAAAAAATTTTAAAGGAGAGAGTGGTTACGGAGCTTGAGGCCGATGGCAACTGGGACAAATTACAGCATGGTTTTACGAAAGGTAGATCATGCCAAACCAACCTGATCTCCTTTGAGAAAGTAACAGATTTTTTAGACAAGGGAAATGCAGATTTCAGTAAGGCGTTTGATACGGTACCGCATGAGGAATTACTGGTTAAATTGGAAAAGATGGGGATCGAAATGAAAATCCAGAGGTGGATAAGGAGCTGGTTAAAGGGGAGACTGCAGAGGGTCGTATTGAAGGGTGATCTGTCGGGTTGGAGGGGGGTTACCAGTGGAGTTCCTCAAGGTTCGGTTTTGGGTCCGATTTTATTTAATCTATTTATCGCTGACCTCGGAACCAAAAGTAGGAGTGGGCTGATAAAGTTTGCGGATGACACCAAGTTGGGAGGTATTGCCAATTCGGAAAAGGATCGGGATATCCTCCAGGGAGATTTGGATGACCTTGTAAACTGGAGTATTAGTAACAGGATGAAATTCAATAATGAGAAGTGTAAGGTTATGCATTTAGGGATGACTAACAAGAATTTTAGTTATAAGCTGGGGACGCACCAGTTGGAAGTAACGGAGGAGGAGAAGGACCTAGGAGTCCTGGTTGATCGTAGGATGACTATGAGTAGGCAATGTGATGTGGCCGTTAAAAAAGCTAATGCGGTCTTGGGATGCATTAGGCGAGGTATTTCTAGTAGAGATAAGGAGGTGCTAGTCCCGTTATATAAGGCGTTGGTGAGACCTCATTTGGAGTATTGTGTGCAGTTTTGGTCTCCCATGTTTAAGAAGGATGAATTCAAACTGGAACGGGTACAAAGAAGGGCCACTAGAATGATCCGAGGAATGGAAAGCCTGTCGTATGAAAGGAGACTTGAGGAGCTCGGTTTGTTTTCCTTAACCAAAAGAAGGATAAGAGGAGATATGATTGCACTCTTTAAAGATATCAGAGGGATAAATACCAGGGAAGGAGAGGAATTATTTCAGCTCAGTGCTAATGTGGACACAAGGACAAATGGATATAAATTGTCAGTCAGGAAATTTAGGCTTGAAATGAGACGAAGGTTTCTAACCATCAGAGGAGTGCAATTCTGGAACAGCCTACCGAGGGAAACAGTGGGGGCAAAGGACCTCCATGACTTTAAGATTAAGCTGGATACGTTTATGGAGGGGATGGTATGATAGGATAACGGGTTTAGTCAATAGGTCAATAACGTGCCACACTGGTAATTAGTACCAAGGGTCAATGTTGGGATATTGTTAGCCTTTTCCAGAGGGTCTGGCTGGAGAGTCTTGCCCACATGCTCGGGGTTCAGCTGATCGCCATATTTGGGGTTGGGAAGGAATTTTCCTCCAGGGTAGATTGGCAGTGGCCCTGGAGGTTTTTCGCCTTCCTCCGAAGCATGGGGCAGGGGTCGCTTGCTGGTGGATTATCTGCTACTTGAAGTCTTTAAATCATGATTTGGAGCATTCAACAGCAGAGTCAAGGGAGAGAATTAGTTCAGGAGTGGGTGGATCGGCTTATGTGGCCTGCATCTTGCAGGAGGTCAGACTAGATGATCATAATGGTCCCTTCTGATCTTGAATTCTATGATTCTATGATTCTATAAATGAGTCAAACAAAGACAGTCCCTGCCCTAGACAGCTTAGAGGATGAAAAAATGGCGGATAAACAGACAAATGGGTGGGGAAGGTAACAGTAAAGACAAGAGCAATACATGTCAATGGTCAGATTGGTCACAGTTGGCCACCAGTCTAGTCAATCCTATTGGTATTTCTACTTTCATGTATAACATTTACAGGCACAGTTTTGCCTTTATTCACATGGTGGGCTCTGGAAAGTTGAGGTTATCTGCACTCAGGCAGAGCACAGAATATTTCTGTAAGGTGTTATACATACAGTAATGATGTTCACATCTCGGAGGATGAATCCAACTATTTATATTGAGTCCCACTGGTAACATTAAACATTAAAGCCTCATTAGCATGGAGAAGGTATTTATTTTGACATAGTTTCCAACTAGTTTACTGAATTTTTTTAAGCAATCAAAATTATTTTAGTTAAAGAATTTGTAGGATCATAAACAATCTGCTGTGAGCAGGACTTGGGTACTGAATGAAGAACTACCTACAGTGATTGTATAGCACTGGGACCACATGAGATTGATAGGCAGCTATGCGGCTCTTCAATGCCTAATAATGAATACCATCAGAACAACAAGGCAAGTCATTTTATAATTGACCACATCTGTATGTGTGCACCAAAGCCCTGATCCCTCAAAGCACTTAAGCATGTTTTTTGGGAGCATTTGTTTGAGGGGGAGTGTGATCTAGTGCAGCGGGTACTGGACTGGGACTCAGGAGACATGGGGTAGGTCTACACTATAAGTGCTACAGCAGCACAGTTGCAGCGCTGTAGTGTAAACCCGTGTTTCAGCGACGGAAGGGGTTTTCCTATCGGTGTAGTCAGTCCACCCCCTCAAGAAGCATGAGCTAGTTCAACGGAAGAATTCTTCCATTGACCTAGTGGTGTCTACACCAGAGCTTAGGTCAGCTTACCTACATCTCTCAGGAGTGCTAGTTTTTCACATCCCTGAGGGGCATAGCTAAGTCAGCATAGGTATAGACAAGGTCTAGGGGTCTATTCCTGACTCTGCCTCTGGCTTGCTGTGTGACCTCGGGCGAGTGATTTCACCTCTTTATGTGTCTTAGCTATTCAAATGGTGAGTTTTTCAGGACAAGGACTGTCTCTTACTTTGTACAGCACCTGGCAAAAAAGGAACTCTGGTCTCAGGTGGGACCTCTGGGCGCTGCTGTAATACAATTAAATAATAATAATTTTAAGCATCTGAGTTGTTCCTTTGAAGTCAATAGGATTCTTCATAAACAAACTAGGGAAGTGCAACCTAGATGGAATTACTATAATGTGGATGCAAATCTGGTTGGAAAACTGTCCCAGAGAGTAATTATCAGTGGTTTACAGTCATGCTGAAAGGGCATAACAAGTGGAGTCCAGCAGGGATCAGTTCTGGGTCCAGTTCTGTTCAATATCTTCATCGGTGATTTAGATAATGGCATAGAGAGTACACTTATAACGTTTGCAGACGATGCTAAGCTGGGAGGGGTCACAAGTGCTTTGGAGGATAGGATTAAAATTCAAAATGACCTGGACAAACTGGAGAAATGGTCTGAAGTAAATAGGATGATATTCAATAAGGACAAATGCAAAGTACTCCACTTAGGAAGGAACAATCAGTTGCTCACACACAAAATGGGAAATGACTGCCTAGGAAGAAACACTGCGGAAAAGGATCTGGGGGTCATAGTGGAACACAAGCTAAATATGAGTTAACAGTGTAACACTGTTGCAAAAAAAGCGAACATCATTCTGGGATATTGTAGATGGGCCAGACTCACCCCTGCAGCGCCTCCTGCTGGTGACTTCCGGGAATTAGTTCAATTTCCAGCCCGGAGCGCCCTCTGCAGGCCAGTGATCCACCTATCCTCTGGCCCCAAGTCCCTCCCTGGACCCCAGTGCCTCTTTTAACTGGGTCTCCCCCTCCCAGGGGAACCCTTACCCCACTATCCCCACTTTGCCTCAGTATTGGCTACTGCCCAGTCTCCATCTAGCCCCCGTTCACTGGGGCAGACTGCACTATCAGCCACTCATCATCGGCAAAGGGGTTTGGACCTGCTGCCTTTGCCTACCCCTGGGCTGCCCCCTGCAACTCCCCTGACCTCTATTGGTACTGACCTCTTGGCCTAATGCTAGGCTGCAGCCTGGGGCTTTTCAGGCAGGAGCTCCCCAGCTCCTCTGCCTTTTCCCAGCCCTGCTCCACTCTAGGTACCTTGTCTAGCTCCCTGCAGCCAGGCCCTTCTCCCTCTACAGCCAGAGAGAGACTGTCTGGGCTCCTGGCTCACTGCCTCTTATAGCGGCCAGCTGGGCCTGATTGGAACCTGGCCACAGCTGGGCCTGCTTTCTCCCAATCAGCCCAGGCTTTTTGCCCCAGCTACAGACCTCTCCTGGGCTGTTTTCAGCCCCCAAGAGCAGGAGCGGGTAACCAACCCGCTACAGATGTGTTAGCAGGAGTGTTGTAAGCAAGACACAAGTAGTAATTCTTCCACTCTACTCAGCGCTGATTAGGCCTCAACTGGAGTATTGTGTCCAGTTCTGGGCACCACATTTCAGGAAAGATATGGACAAATTCATATCCAAAGTCCAGAGAAGAGCAAGAAAAATGATTAAAGGTCTAGAAAACATGACCTATGCAGGAAGATTAAAAAAAAATTGGGTTTGTTTAGTCTGGAAAAGAGAAGACCGAGAGGGGACATGAAAACAATTTTCAAGTATATAAAAGGTTGTTACAAGGAGGAGGGAGAAGAATTGTTCTTCTTAACCTCTGGGGATAGGACAAGAAGCAATGCACATAAATTGCAGCAAAGGAGGATTAGGTTGGACATTAGGAAAAACTTCCTAACTGTCAGGGTGGTTAAGCACTGGAATAAATTGCCTAGGGATGTTGTGGAATCTCCATCATTGGAGATTTTTAAGAGCAGGTTAGACAAACACCTGTCAGGGATGGTCTAGATAATACCTAGTCCTGCCTTGCATGCAGGAGACTGGACTAGATTCATAGATTCTAGGACTGGAAGGGACCTCGATAGCCATCAAGTCCAGTCCCCTGCCCTCATGGCAGGATCAAGTACTGTCTAGACCATCTCAGATAGACATTTATCTAACCTACTCTTAAATATCTCCAGAGATGGAGATTCCACAACCTCCCTAAGCAGTTTATTCCAGTGTCTAACCACCCTGACAGTTAGGAACTTTTTCCTGATGTCCAACCTAAACCTCCCTTGCTGCAGTTTAAGCCCATTGCTTCTTGTTCTATCCTTAGAGGCTAAGGTGAACAAGTTTTCTCCCTCCTCCTCATGACAACATTTAAGATACCTGAAAACTGCTATCATGTCCCCTCTCAGTCTTCTCTTTTCCAAACTAAACAAACCCAGTTCTTTCAGCCTTCCTTCATAGGTCATGTTCTCAAGACCTTAAATCATTCTTGTTGCTCTTCTCTGGACCCTCACCAATTTCTACACATCTTTCTTGAAATGTGGTGCCCAGAACTGGACACAATACTCCAGCTGAGGCCTAACGAGCGCAGAGTAGAGCGGAAGAATGACTTCTCGTGTCTTGCTCACAACACACCTGTTAATGCATCTCAGAATCATGTTTGCTTTTTTTGCAACAGCATCACACTGTTGACTCATATTTAGCTTGTGGTCCACTATAACCCCTATATCCCTTTCAGCCATACTCCTTCCTAGAGAGTCTCTTCCCATTCTGTATGTGTGAAACTGATTGTTCCTTCCTAAGTGGAGCACTTTGAATTTGTCTTTGTTAAACTTCATCCTGTTTACCTCAGACCATTTCTCCAATTTGTCCAGATCATCTTGGCTTATGACCCTGTCCTCCCAGTTGCAGTTGCAATCCCTCCCAGTTTGGTATCATCTGCAAACTTAATAAGCGTACTTTCTATGCCAATATCTAAGTCGTTGATGAAGTATCAGAGGGGTAGCCGTGTTAGTCTGGTTCTGTAGAAGCAGCAAAGAATCCTGTGGCACCTTATAGACTAACAGACGTTTTGCAGCATGAGCTTTCGTGGGTGAATACCCACTTCTTCGGATGCAAGTGGTGGAAATTTCCTGGGGCAGGTATATATAAGCAAGCAAGAAGCAAGCTAGAGATAACGAGGTTACATCAATCAGGGTGGATGAGGCCCTGTTCTAGCAGTTGAGGTGTGAAAACCAAGGGAGGAGAAACTGGTTCTGTAATTGGCAAGCCATTCACAGTCTTTGTTTAGTCCTGAGCTGATGGTGTCAAATTTGCAGATGAACTGGAGCTCAGCAGTTTCTCTTTGAAGTCTGGTCCTAAAGTTTTTTTGCTGTAGGATGACCACCTTAAGATCTGCTATTGTGTGGCCAGGGAGGTTGAAGTGTTCTCCTACAGGTTTTTGTATATTGCCATTCCTAATGTCTGATTTGTGTCCATTTATCCTTTTCCTTAGAGACTGTCCAGTTTGGCCGATGTACATAGCAGAGGGGCATTGCTGGCATATGATGGCATATATTACATTGGTGGAAGTTCAGGTGAATGAACCGGTGATGTTGTGGCTGATCTGGTTTGGTCCTGTGATGGTGTTGCTGGTGTAGATATGTGGGCAGAGTTGGCATCGAGGTTTGTTGCATGGATTGGTTCCTGAGCTAGAGTTACTATGGTGCGGTGTGCAGTTGCTGGTGAGAATATGCTTCAGGTTGGCAGGTTGTCTGTGGGCGAGAACTGGCCTGCCACACAAGGCCTGTGAAAGTGTGGGATCATTGTCCAGGATGGGTTGTAGATCCCTGATGATGCGTTGTAGGGGTTTTAGCTGGGGACTGTATGTGATGGCCAGTGGAGTCCTGTTGGTTTCTTTCTTGGGTTTGTCTTGCAGTAGGAGGCTTCTGGGTACACGTCTGGCTCTGTTGATCTGTTTCCTTATTTCCTCGTGTGGGTACTGTAGTCTTGAGAATGCTTGGTGGAGATTTTCTAGGTGTTGGTCTCTGTCTGCGGGGTTAGAGCAGATACGGTTGTACCTCAGTGCTTGGCTGTAGACAATGGATCTTGTGGTGTGTCCGGGATGGAAGCTGGAGGCATGAAGGTAGGCATAGCGGTCGGTAGGTTTTCGGTATAGGGTGGTGTTGATGTGACCATCAATTATTTGCACCGTGGTGTCTAGGAAGTGGACCTCCCGTGTAGATTGGTCCAGGCTGAGGTTGATGGAGGGGTGGAAGCTGTTGAAATCGTGGTGGAATTTTTCCAGAGTCTCCTTCCCATGGGTCCAGATGATGAAGATGTCATCAATGTAGTGTAGGTAGAGAAGGGGCGTGAGTGGACGGGAGCTGAGGAAGCGTTGTTCCAGGTCGGCCATAAAAATATTGGCATATTGTGGGGCCATACGGGTGCCCATAGCGGTGCCACTGATCTGGAGATATATATTGTCAGCAAATTTGAAATAGTTGTGTGTGAGGATAAAACCACAGAGCTCAGCAACCAGGTGTGCTGTGGCATCATCAGGGATACTGTTCCTGACAGCTTGTATTCCATCAGTATGTGGGATGTGTGTGTAGAGAGCCTCTACATCCATGGTGGCCAGGATGGTGTTTTCTGGAAGGTCACCAATGCATTGTAGTTTCCTCAGGAAATCAGTGGTGTCACGGAGATAGCTGGGAGTGCTGGTAGCATAGGGTCTGAGTAGAGAGTCTACATATCCAGACAGTCCTTCAGTGAGAGTTCCAATGCCCGAGATGATGGGGCGTCCAGGATTTCCGGGTTTGTGGATCTTGGGTAGTAGATAGAATAACCCTGGTCGGGGCTCTAAGGGTATGTTGATTAGTTCTGGTGTTAGTGTAGGGAGTGTCCTGAGTAGATGGTGCAGTTTCTTAGTGTATTCCTCAGTGGGATCTGAGGGAAGTAGCCTGTAAAATGTAGTATTGGAGAGTTGTCTGGCGGCCTCCTTTTGGTAGTCAGACCTGTTCATGATGACAACAGCACCTCCTTTATCAGCCTCTTTGATTATAATGTCAGGATGGTTTCTGAGGCTGTGGATGGCATTGCGTTCTGCACGACTTAGGTTGTGAGGAAAGCGATGTTGTTTTTCCACAATTTCTGCCTGTGCACGTCGGCAGAAGCATTCAATGTATAGGTCCAGACTGTCATTTCGACCCTCAGGAGGAGTCCATGTGGAGTTCTTCTTCTTGTGCTGTTGGTGGGAGGGTAACTGTGTATCCGTGCGCTGTTCAGTGTTGTCCTGAAAGAATTCTTTGAGTCGGAGATGGCGAAAGTAGGCTTCCAGATCACCGCAGAACTGTATCATATTGGTGTGGGTGGCAGGGCAGAAAGAGAGTCCCCGAGATAGGACAGACTGTTCTTCTGGGCTGTGTGTGGTTGGATAGATTGACGATATTGCTGGGTGGGTTAGGGGTACCACGGTTGTGGCCCCATGTGGCAGGTAGGAGTTTAGACAGCTTACAGTCCTTTTTCCTTTGTAGAGAGGTGAAGTGAGTAATGTAGATCTCCTGTCTTATTTTAGTGAAGTCCGTTTGTATGGAAGTTTGGTTATTGATGAGAGTCTCCAGGTTGGAGAGCTCTTTTTTGATGTTTTCCTGTTTGCTGTATAGGATGCTGATCAGGTGGTTCCTCAGTTTCTTCGATAGAGTATGGCATAATCTCTCACTGTGGTCTGTGTAGTATGTAGATAGTAGTGGATTTTTTACCTTTAGTCCATTAGGTATGATGTCCATCCGTTTGCATTTGGAAAGGAAGATGATATCTGTCTGTATTTGTGCAAGTTTCTTCATGAGGTTGATGGATTTCCACTCCATACGGCTAAATTCAGTGCCTTGCATGGTGTCAAGTATCAGAGGGGTAGCCATGTTAGTCTGGTTCTGTAGAAGCAGCAAAGAATCCTGTGGCACCTTATAGACTAACAGACGTTTTGCAGCATGAGCTTTCGTGGGTGAATACCCACTTCTTCGGATACAAGTGGTGGAAATTTCCTGGGGCAGGTATATATAAGCAAGCAAGAAGCAAGCTAGAGATAACGAGGTTAGATCAATCAGGGTGGATGAGGCCCTGTTCTAGCAGTTGAGGTGTGAAAACCAAGGGAGGAGAAACTGGTTCTGTAATTGGCAAGCCATTCACAGTCTTTGTTTAGTCCTGAGCTGATGGTGTCAAATTTGCAGATGAACTGGAGCTCAGCAGTTTCTCTTTGAAGTCTGGTCCTAAAGTTTTTTTGCTGTAGGATGGCCACCTTAAGATCTGCTATTGTGTGGCCAGGGAGGTTGAAGTGTTCTCCTACAGGTTTTTGTATATTGCCATTCCTAATGTCTGAGCTTGTCGTTGATGAAGATATTGAACAGAGCCGGTCCCAAAACAAGATGACCTCTTGAGATCCCTTTCAGTCCTATGATTCTATGATTCACCTCCTTAAATTTAAGCATGTGCTTGGGACAAAGCTCAATTTACTGCTGCTGAAAAAATACTGTCACTGAACAGAGGGATCTAGGATTGTAGAGCCCTTAGGGAGCAGATGCTGCAGGACAGCCAAATACATGAGCGATGAGCCCAATACACAGGGCTAGTGGGATGAACGAATGAGGCAATGATATACATTTCTTGTGAATAACCTAACAGCTGGCTGGGCCAGAGAATGTGATCCCAGTAAAATCTGCCTTGCCCAAAAAAACCTCTCCGGATGCAAAACATATCAACAGCAGTTATCACTGAGAACTGGATGCTTACCACACCACATTATTCCATATACTTAGAGTGGGAGACACCGCAAATACCACAGCAAATTTAACTACTGAGTGCCAGATTTTACTGGAGCCCAGTGTAGGCTTTGCAAATTGTCAATCAATTAACTTCCCTACCGAGTCCTGTGTTTAAGTTACAAGTTTCTCATCTGAGAACTATGGCATTGCGAACCCCTGCAACAGAGCAGGAAATGCAGCAATATGCTCGTTGCTCTGTATTGATTGTTTCACGATGTCTGCAATAGTTTCAGCAGCTGAATGAGAATCCAGAACCAGGTGTTTCAGGGCTGAAAAAATGGGGTGACTTGTGGCCAAAGGGGTATGAACCTATGGTGCAAAAGTGCCTGTATCGTTATGTGCCTGTATTCTAGCTCTAAACAACATTATGTCAGTCCCAACCTCTGCATTGATTATTCCTGCCAGAAGCAAGCTGTGTTGGCTATTGTGTGCATGGGTAATTGCGTGGTCAAAATATCATTATCAGGTAAGGAGATGTTCATGCATGAACATGTAGTCCATACCCTCTGACCACTGCCTACCATGCTGACCAATATTGTCTCACTGTTTTTTCTACTCCCCTTTGTGTGTATGTCTGTCTGTTATTTCTTGTCTTATACTTACATGGTAAACCCATTGGAGTAGGGACCTTCTTTTTGTCCTGTGTTTGTACGGTGCCTAGCGTAATGGGGTCCTGGGCTATGGCTAAGAGAACTGTCCATTCTAATGTTGACCCTTCACAAGCCTAGGGTTGAACAAGACTAGGAACAAAAAAAGTGTCTGTGTTAAAATTTATAATTGTGTTAGTTATCACATGTGAACTGGCAGTCAATGGGCATGTGTTAGAACCCAGTTGAAAATGTCTAGTCCAGACACAACCCTAGGCCTAGTCTACACCTAAAATTTAGGTCAACCTGACTACATCACTCAGGGCTCTGAAAAAATTCACGTCCTCCGCAATGTACTTAGGTAGCCCTAACCCTCGCTGTAGACATAGCTAGGTCAATGGAAGAGTTCTTCTGCCAGTTTAGCTACTGCCTCTCAGAGAGATGGATTACCTTTGTGGATGGAAAAACCTCCTCTGTCAATGCAGGAATTATCTACACCACAGTGGCACAGCTGAAGCGCCACAGCAGGGCTGCTGTAGCTGCTGCAATGTAGACATATCCCAAGTCTTTGGGGTTTGTAGAAATATTGGACTAGATAATCAGCTAGTGTAAAAGAGTATCCACAGCACAGCAATGCTGATTTATATCAGCTAAAGATCAGGCTGGCCTTAAAAGTTTATCTGTGCAAAATAAAAATAAAAACCCCTCCCCTTTGAAGATCTCTACAAGGACAGGGTAGAAAAGTGAGTGCAAACCCCTACCATGAAAACAAAGTCTCATATAGCAAAGAATTTCCAAAAATAGCATAAGCAAATTAAAATGAAAGGAAATGCTGGAAAACTACTGCCGTACTGCATTCTTCAGAGAATCAGCTTGGGATGGATTATTGCAAATGCACATTGATCCGTCATTGCGTTCGTTCTCCAGTTCAGCAGGCACAAACAGATACTTTAAACTAGAGGTAGTCTGCAGCAAATGCTGTAATTTGTGACTGTTTGACAGCAAATGAAATTCGGCAAGTGGGCCAGGCTAGCTGAAGCAGAACAATAATTGCTACAGTGAGCATATTAGGTAGCCCTAGAGGAGAGTGGATGAAAGGTTCAGGTAATAAGGAGAATGCAGGTATTTCAGACTCTAGACAACCCTATTCTCAAGACATTACAAGCAGCAAAAGCATCTGAAAATTGCATCTGGGTAGGGTACAGACATATTTGCCACTAGTAAACGTATTTCCCAATAATACTTCAGTGAGAAAAGATTATCACTTTGGCAAGTAGATTTTTTTTTAAATGGCAGCTGGCTAGAGGTAAATTGTATTCAGGAACTTTTGTCTAGTTTTTATGATTTATGAGTTAGTCTTTCAGCAGAGCTAGGATATAAGGTTTATTGGGTAGCATATACTCTGGGAATTTATGTTGCATAGCTAAACATCATGTCTGTATATCTTTTCTCAGTAATCTCTGATAATACCCAAATGGGCTTTTTATTTTAAACATCTGGACAGCCTTATGGTTTGTGAGAATTAAGGTGCTGAGTGAAGAAAACAGCAGAGCCATAAAACCTTTTCGAATAAACAAAGCTTTCTTTGGAACATTAACTTCTTTACAGAGAAATCTCCTCTGTTCCTAAAAATGCACTTAGTACTTTATGTCTTAATCTCAAGGTAACATTTTCTCTTACAAATAATCTCAAGGAGTTTAATGGGACCATTACAGTAGAAAACTATGAGGCATTTGCATAAAAAGCACATCACCCAAAGAGATGTGCACAAAGTTCTATTATTTTTTTAAATTTTGCCTTTGTTTTGTGCTAAGAGCAAGAAAATACTGTTGAGCAGGGTGTTCTCTTCCACTCAGTAATAACACTGTCAGCATTGTCATAAAAATGGCTAAAGGTATAATTTAGGGAAATTTGTCAGCATGATAATAATTGACAGTCAATTTGTTGTTAACACTGAAATACAAAACAGGGGCGAATAAAAACAACATGCTATACTCAGTTCTGCAGGGGAGGGGTGTATGTATGTGTATGTGAACATGCATATGTGCCATTTTAAATCATATAGGAAAACTTCGTTCCCACATGTGACTAATATCAAAATAATCCGGTAGATGCCCTATTCACAAATCCTAGAAAAGAGTATAAAAAATTACACAGCACCTTTCATCGCAGAGAATTCCAAAATATTTCCCAGTCTGTGCTTCTACCATGATTTACCTCTGTTGGGCATGAGTTTGCTGCCTTCGGGGCAGAAGAAACTCAGGATCTGTTTGCCTCCTTCACAGCGGTGGCATGGGTCTTTTAGCTATACATTGGTATCTGAGTGATCTGTACCAGACTGTGTTTCTGCCATGGATAATCACTCTTTTTTCCCTCCCACTCCTTCAGTAACAGGTCACGGTGATCTGTGTGGTGCTAGGCTCATTAATGCTTCTAATCTTTGACATCTTGGTTGGGTAGAGTTTGTTTTAAATCTGCTCTCAGGTACATATCTGCCTGAAGCCCATCCAGATGCCTTGTGTGCAATCAGATTTCACACAGACATCGTTTTGCTGAACACTGTCTAGAAAATGATAATGAATTTTTAATGATATGCCAAATTTTGCCCCCATTGATGCTCCATTTATTATTAGGGCTTTTCTTCCAAATGGATTCTCGAGTTCTTTCCCATCTGATTATACAAGCTCTAATGATGGGAATCACTTTGCCCACCACTACAGTTCATCCACTTGTATGGCCAAAAGCTGGAATTGTTTAAATCCGCACAACACTGGACAACAGGGCCGGGCCCGTCCTGCCATGCAGGAGTTTCAAAGATCTATTTCCTTCTCTCAGTCACACTGATGCAACCACACTGACCTGAAAGGAGAGGAGACTTTGCCTTCCCAGGAGTGATACTCCATTCAAAAGCTCACTCTGTGCCCTGTATTGATACGACACATCGTTTCTGCAGCCTGTGGACTGTGTTGACTTCGGGAAGTGTCCTCAATACCATCACCCAGTGAAACTTACGAATGGAAACCTCATAACAATCTCAGCCTTCCATCCATTAAGCAAAACTGATCCTTAAAGAAATACTCAGTTTTGGAAATGTTTTCACTCCCGAGGCTGGCTATGTTCATTTGTTTAGATAAGGGAGGTGAACGGAGCTAGGTTGGCAGCCCTTGGGATCCTTTGTCTTCCCTTTGAAAGCAAAGGGACTTACTTGTATCCTCGGGGAGGGGGGTGGAAGGAAGGGTCTTGGAGCCTGACGTCCTCTGCTTCTCCATAAGAGTGTCGCACCAGCAGCAACCAAGCCGACCACCACATTGGCTGACACCAGGGATACCCAGAGCTAAAACCATGAGTCTGTAGCCTGAATTAAAGAGCCAACTTTTGTAGCTGCTGCTACAACAAACTCACATCCTCTGTGGATGGGTCACAGACGGGGACACATAATACACACTGAACAGTGGGTCACACACGCTTCCCTGGAGCACCCCCCCCAAGCCCTCCTGCTCTCAGTGTACGTTAACCTCACCTTGGAAGGAACCCTTTCAGGGGCGATGGTCCCTTCAGCCACCATATCCATCCAAGCCATTGCCCTCTGCCGAAACTGAGGGCCAGGCAGTTAATTAGTGCCAAAGGTAACGGTGGTGGGTAATGTCGGAGAAAAACTCAGTTCTCGCTTTTTCTTTTGGGTGCAGCAAAATCAAATACTTTATTATTTCTCCAGTAATTACAATGGAGGGAGAGAGTGCCCTAGGACACAGGGTCGCCCCAGTCCCGGACAGGTCTCTCAACTGGTAAACAATTACAGCAAGCATTTATACCTTTGTTAAAGACAATTTCCTAGCAATAATACAGACGGTAAAAAGCAACAAATACATTTTGTTTATACATAAGCCTTTCTGCTATCTTATTTGTCTCACTCCTAAAAGACGCCAGCCTGCATATTTGGTTATCAAGTTGCAAGGTCGTAATAACTTTTTACATAGTTCTTGTCCTCTGCCTCACACTATCTTCGCTTCTACAAATCTCACGTCATTAGGGTCACAGCTAGCCTAACTCTTGCTAACTGACTGACATGCATTAAAATTCCCTTCAAATCCTTGTTAATTCTTTCCCTGCTTCCACACTAACTAGCCTTGCAAGCCTTCACTGAAGGACAATTGCAATTCTAGAGAAACCACCAGCATCTTTTCATTGCTAGTTAATTAAGGGTGCATGAGACCATCTCCCATGAGTGCAGAGACTGGAATTGGGACTGGACTCATACCCTGCCAGTGCACCCTCACCTGCATGAGTGCCCGGCCCAGTCTGACCCGCCATTCTCTCTCAGCCATATAGGAGTTGCCTGGAGACAGAGCTCAGGATTTGGCCCAGTGGGAATTTTGCCTGAGTAAGGGTGGAGTACAAACTGGACAGGATTTGACCAGTGCTTGGTTTGTTTTAAGCAACGGGATCTGCTACCAATTCTCTGGCCCTGATAACATCAGAGCAGAAAGAGCTAAGCAAACTCTCTCAGTGTTCAGGAAATGGGAAGGAGAGAGAGTGTTAGCAAAAAACAGGTGCTTACCCCTTCAAAACAAAGGTGTGTATGGCGGGGAGGGAGAATAGTGGTTTCAAGAACAGACAAAAGTAGGTTCCTATAGTGTCACATTTTAAAAGACAAATCGGGGGCAGCTTTGTCCATAGGCATGGGAACTAGGGGCCGGGGGGTGCTGCAGCAGGGGGTTCCCAGCTGCTGGCCCTGTGCCCAAGGCTCCACTCCTGGCCCCGCTAGGGTGACCAGCTGTCCTGATTTTATAGGGACAGTCCCAATATTTGGGTTTTTTTCTTATATAGGCTCCTAGTACCCCCCATCCTCTGTCCTGATTTCTCACACTTGCTGTTTGGTCACCCTAGACCCCACGCCCGAGATCCTGGCTGCTGGCACTGAACCCAGCCCCAGCTGTGCCCCCCACCCCACGCCACAGCCCTGCTCCCAGCCTGAGCTCTGGGGGACAAGGAGGGGGCACAGACAGGGGTAAGGGAAGGCGCGAGATAAAAAGTTTGGGGACCACAATTTTACAGTTTCATTAGCTGGCTTTCAGCACCCCCACTATAAAAAGCATTCCAGCGCCCCTGGCTTTGCCCGATCCTGACTGGAAGGTCATTGACGAGCCATCACCTGTGTTAATTTTACCAAGTCCTTACCACTGAGAACAGGAGTGTGGGAAGTAGCACGAGTGACATATTCTTCACATGGCAGAGAGATCTTTTATCGACACGTTCCAATTCTCAAATGCTCCCAAATCAATTGGGTGTGAGGGAGGTCAGCAAGCCTTCTCCGGGAGTCAAACCCTGGTTCTTCTAGCTGGAATGGATGAGTGGAGATGCTCGCAGCTCTCTCAGCTTGGCAAACGTGCCCTGATTGTTAAGCAAGGGTGAGAAGCGTCTGCCTCTCCTCTGCGTCAGGATCTCTCCTGGTTTTTTGCTCCGTCGTTTTCTGTTGCACAAGAAAAAAAATGTAAAAGCTGGAAAATCTGATTTTTCCTTTCAGTTTAATTTTATTTTGGGCGGGGGGTTCAGTAGGAAAGTCAAAGTCTCTGCCAAAGCCCAGTGCTGGACTGTCACTATCTATCAAGGTGGTGCCAGCCACGACACAAATACAAGATGACAGGAAGGAAACTCCCTTTCCCTCCTAGGCTTAGATTTTATTTATAATAGCACGATCACAGCAGCAATGCACCAGCAGAGGCTGGACTGAGAGAGACAACAGAGAACAGAACAAAATCGGTGAAGAAGCATCTCTTTCCTGGATAGAAAATTGAGATCCCCTCCCATGTGTTCTTACTGACACCCTTTTAAATGAGTGGTTTCCAAGCGCACGGCTCTCGTCATAACAATTCAAGTGTCCTCAAAGCAACAGAGGCAGTGACAACCTTGTCACTGGGTCTCTTTAGGAGAAAGGGAGGGAGAAAAGAAAAACTACATCTTTTTTCCTTGGTAGATGCTGGCTCTTAATCATTTCAGACATTTTCTGACTCTCCAGTTGCTTCACTATTTGTTGTTGTTTATACTTGGTAGGTGGGTAGCTCTCTGGAATATGTTGGTAATTTAAGATGGAAATCTTGATGCTTTTCTATTTTGGGGGGAGGGAGTATTTTTGGTAATGTGCACCCCCGGTTATTTACAACTCCTCCAGACTCTAGTCCTGATTTTGGCCAGTTGGTTACGTTCATAGAGCAAAACTTCCTTACAGCAGTTCCAGCTCACACCTTTTCTAACATTGTGCAGTTGTGAGTCTTAAACTCTTACGATCACTGCTCTCAGGCAAGACAGACGCCTCATATGCTGGGAAAACAAAGAAGCGGAGTCCCTCTCTGTCTGTACAATGGTTATTATTGTTATTTATTGTTTGTATGGTGGTAGCCACTAGAGGCTCTAGTCTGGGATCAGAGCCCCATTGTGTAAGGTGCTGTATGCACCTAACTAAAAGATGCCTCCTGCCCAAAGGGTTTATCAGTCTAAGGCTCTGGTTCCGCAAGGATTTATGCACATGTTTAATTTTATGCTCTAGTATTACTATTATTGGCTACAAGGTGTCTGAGATCAACCAACAGTTGAATAAATGGGCATTTAGGTGTCTGAAAATAGGGGGAAATTTTAAAACCTAAGTGTCAAAAGTTGAACAGTTAAATCCATATTTAGGCAACTAAATAAGTGGCCTGATTTCCAGAAGCACTGAGCACCCAGCAGCTCCCATTGATTTTCTCTGGAGCTGCAGATGTTCAGCGCTGTGCTTAAATATGGATTTAGGTGTCCAGATGCAGGTACCGTGGTTTGAAAAACTGGTCCCGTGAACACTAATTTAAGAACTTACCCTGCAAGATGTTGGGGCGAGGTAAAGGCTTGATGTTCTCAACATCAGGTTTATAACACCTAGATCCCATGGAGGCAACGGTGTGAACAACCGCAGGCTTCGTTTAGCTCTGAAGTGCTGGAGAAAAGCGAGTTTCATGCAGTTTACTGCAAGCAGGACTTTTGGATGAGGTCTTAAAAAAAACCCCAAGGGCATCTCTGTTCTGCATAGACTTAAAGATCCCGCCGTGGCTTGTGGTAAGCACAGATGGTGGTCCTGGCACCTTTGGCCCAGAATTCCCTCCCCAACCCCAAACAGTTGTGCAGTGTTGCTGTTTGCTGTCTACCACCATCCAAGGTGGTTGCACTTAATGAATGAGTGAAGTGATTACTTGATGGATGCATTTGACAAGTGCCATGGAAATCCCCAGGAAAAAAAGGTGCTAGATACGGGAACAATATTTCCGTTGGACTTATTTAAAAGGAGACGTGAAAAAACATCCTTGTTTTCAAGGAACAATTTTCTTCCAGCTCTACCCTGTGACACAAACCATCAGATCTTGTCTGGCCGGTTGCAATATCTTAAGTGACATGGCTAATGCAATGTGACCAGGCTAAAGCAACCCAATGGGCTGCATCCGGCAGAGTTGTCTTGATGGCTCCAAAGATGCTCCTGGGACCGCCATGCAGTGAAGCTGCAACTGGGCTGTGTATTGTCCTGTGCTCCTTGACGTAATGTTCTTTGAACTGCTAAAGAATGGGAAAAACAAGGATTTTTTCCTGTCTTGGACAAGCGTAAAAAATCCTGTTTCCATGTTTGTTTTGGCGCAAATTGTTCTTCCAGTGCCCAGCCAGAGTAACGCCAGGGAATCTGCACTCCCAGAGTGTTGTATGTGAGGGGAGCCACTACTCCAGCACCACTGCGGCCCTCATTTTCCTCTTAAATGGGGGGTTAGAGCTAAAGAATCGAGGCTTAGACAGATCCTTTGGTTCTATCCCTATTGACCAAAAGTGGACACGCTGGAGCCCTGACAGAACTGGGCAGCCCTATAATGGGCAAGAGGATGTGACGGATGTGAGGCATGGTTGGTAACAGACATTGTTCTGTCCTCCAAAATATGATCTTTGAACAAGACTCCTGAGTTAGTGCACTAGAATGCCCGGGGGAGCGGACATTTTCACCACACAGCCCCCATAGACACAAGGCCTATGATTGAAAGCCATGAAGCTGAATAAGTCTAACTGCCAAAGAGTGGAGGAACCACCACAGGGGCATTATCTTAGCTGGCCTGTCTTGCCAACTGGCAAAAGGAAGACTTCACACCTAGGACCTGTAGCAAATGCTTTTTGAGCAATATGTTCGGGACTATATGCCCTCGTGAACGTTTAGTGCCCACCTGCAAGGTCCACACAGGCCAGTTAGTGCACGACATGCTACTGCACCCTAGAATTTACATCCCAGCTGGTGTGAACTCATGCACCATGTAGACAAGCCTCAGGCACATGTGGGGATGGGGCTTTGAGAAAGGGGAGTAGCCTGGAAAGAAGGGGAATGGACTGGACATAACTGGATGGCAAATGGAGCCCAGGCTGGGTCCCAAGAACTCCGGCGCTTGCTGAAAGAGGGTAAGTTGAGTCTATTCTGTTCCTGCAACTCAAGAGAGAATCCCATCTGATTTAGCTGGTAATGAAGGATAATTCTGGATGAGCCTAGAGATGGAAGTAGGCTGTCATTTGTTTTTAAATCATTTTCTCTAGTGCTCAGCTCCATTTGCTAAATAAACCTCCTTGTCTTAAGAAGGCTGTTGGTCACTACATAACACTGGTCCTAAGCTCCTGAAGGGAGGAAATCCAGTCAGAGGAGTTATTGAACCCCGATTCTGGTCTATGAGTGGGAGAATTGTGAGATTCCAGGAGGGAGTGCACTCAGAGAGACCATAGGGGGGACAGAGGAGCGAGAAGAAGTAATCCTGACAAGGTATGTATCCCCCTCATATTTTGCTGTCCCGCACTGCCAAATAGCAGCAATTCCAGAATGTCAGGAGCCAATTGCCCGCCTGGAAGAGCAGGGAAGATGTGGGTCTTTGTACAGAAGGTGTGAACTCCACTGCTTCCCTTATGGTACAAGGTAATTACATCCTTTTAATGCACTGCCATGTACAAGAGAAATCTTTATTTACAGTATAAGAAAATGCATTTCTAGACTTGATTCAGGGGAAGTTATTGCTCTTTTTCCATATTAGAAATTGTGCATAATAGAAAATTATAACAATAATTAATAAAAAGCACAGCAGGGATCAGCAGGCCTTGCTTTTAGTGAAATGTGATAACGTGAATCTGATGTGCATGATGCAGGATGCTCCCATGGTGTTCCCAAAATGGTATGTGCTTACCATGACCCATCACTGCATGAGGCATCTGGACACAAAGCTATGAAGAGAACTTCATCTGCTGGTATAAGTATATCCCAGAATTGCAGTAATTATAACTATGTTATGACACAGTGAGTAGACTGTAGATATGTAACTAGCTGCTAGCTGCTCTTCAGGGGAATGAAAATTACTCCCTTACCCCAAAATAAATCTTTATCCTACTCATGTAGATGCCTGCCTCTGCCACAATCAATGCAACGTTACTAATTGCGGATCCTCCAGTCTATCCAGAAGCACTGATGCTATGAGCTTTCTCCTCTCCTGTCACTCCAGCTGGGTCAACCCATTTCACCAGACCCTTCAGCTGCATCCCCTTGCTGTACAAAGTTTAAATTCCTCATCCACACATTCCAGGTCATGTCTCTCACTCACATTTTGGGGAGCCGTTTTTTACACAAATAATTTTTGTGATTTATGTTCTAACGGTACCAACCTGAGCTGGAACAGGATTTCCAGTGCACTATGGGGCACACCGAACTCTATGGGGATGTTAACACATAAAGAGGCAGAGCAACTGAGAGGCTTCTGTATGGCACTGCTTTAGCACCAGGGGTAGGGATGGCCAGCAACCTCCCTCCCTCCCACAGAAGATCTTGGCAAGGAGGATCTTGTTGGGTGGTGGTCCCACCTGGTCCCTTGTGAAGAATCCGGAGGGGATTGTATATGCACCAGGCACTTTCCGATGACCTCAGCGTGGAAGGTAATCTTTCCAAGTGCCAGCCTAGATATGGATGGGGAGTAGCAGGTCACCAAGACAAGAAGTCATCAACAAGTCGGTGATAGGGATGCCTGTTGATTTAATTAGAGAGAGTGGGGTTTGTGATCTGATAAGGGGGATTCCCACAAGAGGATTGAGTAGTTGGGATAAACATCGTGTATTTGAGATGCTATTTAAACTTTAGAGGGTCATTCATCACTAATTATTGTATATATCACACACACACACTAAATGTCTATGCAATGACTCTTTCTACATGTTGTCAATAGAGGACAAGTTGTGGGGGAGGGATTGAGCTGAGCACCAAAACACAGGCGTCTCTCACTGGCAGTAAAGGAGTAGCTCCATCAGTGAGTAGCAGTAATAGGCTATTTTCCTCTATGTGAATTATACACTATAGGGCAGTAGTTCTCCACCACTTGCGGCCCAATCAGCACCAAGCTGTGGCCTATGTGACATCCTCAGGGCCATACAAATAGTAGATATATTGTGTGGATGTGGCCCACATAACATTTGGAGAGCTGCATATGCAGCCCACAAGTGTGGAGAACCACTGCAATAGGGAAATGTGACCCACACTTTGACAATACTTCCTCATCAGGGGAAGCTTCTCCTAGGCACGTGATGCTCACAGACCAGTTTATAATTATGCACGGTGACAGTCATTGGCAAAGATTGAATCCAGAACCTTGAACTCTGAAGTACAAGTCTGCATCACTCATGCAGAAGGAGTAAGTACGAGTTAGTAGCAGTACATTCCTATCCTCTGTGTAAATCAGTCGCTAGAGGAGGAGACATCACACATTTACCTGGTGTGATACAGATACATAGATTGTAAAGTGCTTGGGGGCTATATAAATGAAAGGTGTTCTTGTTATTAGTTGTGCAAATATCTGCAATATATGAGAATAATTGATCCATAATTCTACATCACTGTCTGAATCTATCCTTAATTGTGGTGGCATTTAACCAGTTAATGCTTAGTCCTAGTGTACCATCCTTTGCGTTTTGTTCGTAAGTAAGTGTCTTGTAGGCTAATAGAAGTAACTTGTTATTCATTTTCAATTCTGAAAGCCAAGTTCCAGTTACACAGACGAATGGGCTCCAATCTTTTAGCATTTAAATGGTCAATGCCAGGTTTTAAAGGTAGCACCATTTAGATGAATGATCAAGAATTTTCACCTTGACTGGTGCTATTTTGCTTTCATCTGTGTTCTGCAAAGGAAATTAAACAGGTTAATGAGTACCTGGCAGCTGCGTTTTGGGCCCTAATGCAAGCTCAGATTTTGAAAAAAACAGCGAAATCTGTAAAAGGTGCAAAAATCCCTGGGGTTTTCATGCCTGGAGATTTCTCCTGTCTGTTAGGAATAAAATACTCTTAGTTTGCCATGGTCTGCAGCTGACAGAGAAAATAATCGTGTGCATACTGTAGTCTTAAATACATTTTCTGTGCCACATTCACTGTCTATCAAATCAACACCTGACTGTAAAAGCCAGGGCTTTAGAATTACTTTCATTCTACTTTCAATACTGTACATATACAATCAGGGAGCAAGTTCCCCAAAGCACTGACCCTAAAGATAAGGATGGATTCGGTGGTAAAAGGGAATCATTCATAGCTCCAAATGTGGGTCACTGCTGTATCTGACACAGAAGAGACCCTTTCTTTTTTTTAACCCCTTTACTGATGGATTCTATCTATATACACACACACACACACACACACACACACACACACACATTATTGCTTTAATTAGAAAAGAACAGGCTACCAGGATATGATAGGCAGAACTGGTAGTACTGTCCGTAATTAAGGTTGCCCAATATTGACCATTATAAGACCCTGATTTTAATTGCTTATATCTTTTCTAAACTCTAACTGTCGAGACTAAAATTTTCCATGCCAAGCATCTGCCTCAGGCGATCTGTTTATTTATTTTTAATTTTAGGAGAAATGGTTCAACTGTTCCTGGGAATGAGATTAGGGAAAATACCTTTGTATGCCCATTTGCAATGCATGGAGAAAACACCATGCAGGAGACCAAGAGAGGAGAGGACTCTTATCTGAGCAGAAGGACTGTCTGATCCTTCTTTGGTTCTTTGTTCCCAGCCAGGAAAAGAGGAACTTTGAGTGAATCTGTAGTCTCCTGTCACATCTTAAAATATGTTCCACATGCTCACCATGGTAAATATGGGGTGCTTTGGGGTGCAGAATGTCACAGCCCCTTCTTCAGGGGGCAAGGGATGGCTTCTTAAACACTCCCTCAAGTTCATTCACAGCTATAATAACCCTTGGATTGTAAGACCCTTGGGGCAGGGGCTGTGAACTCCACTATGTACAGACAGCTGCAGCTGTGCAGGAGCCAGCAAACAGAACTGTAAACAGGGGAGTTTGAGCGGGAGTTTGCAAGGAGAGTTTGGGGGGAAGACTAAGAGGCAGGCAGAGGAACAGACAGGCTAGTGAAGGGAGTGTGTGGTGTTCTGGCAGTGTTTTGGTGCTCGTTGGGGGGGTTGTTTTGCTGTGGGTGGTGGTGGTGTAGTTTGGTTTGTGTTTTCTGGATTTACAGGATGTAGGTGGGAAGCCTATGACAGATACAGAGGCAGCAGTGGTAGTGACCCAAGCAGTGGAAGACACAATGAAGATGACTGGATGTGGAAGCTGCAGCAGGTACATGATCCTGGAGGGGTACCTGAAAAGAGTTTTGTCTGCATGAAGTGCTGCTTGATAGAGCTGATGGAAGAAAAGATCCGAGGACTGGAGATGCAGGTGGAAACTTTAGTTGAGTTTAGAAGTAGATTCGAGCAGATGATGAAGCAAAGACATGAGGAGTGTGAAGGGCAAAGCTCAGACTTGCAGATAGAAGAAAGACCAAAGAACTCTGAGGGGAGACTGCTGGGTGAGGAAAGTGGACAGTGGAGGCATGTGACTAAGAGAACTAGGCAGAGGAAAAGATGGGCTAGTGAAGGAGAAATAGAGCTCAGGAAGAGGTTTGTGGTGTTGGAAAATGAAGAAGGGGCACAGCAGGTGGTCGCTGAAGGTGAGAGGGCAAGGAAGAAGAGAAGAGCAGCTAGTCTTATAAGAAGAGAGGAAGAGTCAATGGAGACAACACCAAATATGAGCCCCAGGAGGATACAGGATGGGTCATGGAGGATTGCAAGGGAGAATAGGAATCAAGAGGACTTGCAGCCAGAGGGAACAGGGAATAGACCGGAGAATCACACCATCACCAGGAAAAGGCAGGTCTACATGGTTGGAGACTCCTTACTGAGAAGAATAGACAGGCCTGTAACCAGAGCTGATCCAGAGAACAGAAGGGTGTGCTGTCTGCCGGGTGCTAAGATACAGGATGCGGACCTGAGGCTGAAGAGGATCCTAATGGGAGTGGGAAAGAATCCACTGATTGTCCTTCATGTGGGAACAAATGATATGGCTAGATTCTCACTGGAACGTATCAAGAGAGACTATGCCAGACTGGGGAAGACGTTTAAGGAAATCGAGGCTCAGGTGATCTTCAGTGGGATTCTGCCTGTTCCTAGAGAAGGGCAAAGGTGTGACAAGATTATGACAATCAACAGATGGCTCAGGCAGTGGTGCTATAAGGAGGGCTTTGGGATGTATGGCCACTGGGAGGCATTCACGGACAGAGGACTGTTCTCTCAGGATGCACTTCACCTGAGTAGGGAGGGAAATGGACTTCTAGGATGGAAGCCAGCACAACTGATTAAGAGAGCTTTAAACTAGGAATTTGGGGGAGATGGTTGGGAGATGTCCAGATAATCTTCATGCTGGATTTTAATATTGAGAGGGAAGAAAACAAAGTAAGAAAGGATACAGTCGTGGGTAGGAGAATGGACAGAAGGAGGAAGGGTAGTGCAGATACCAGTCTAATAGGTGATACTGGTGGTAGAATGTCTGTGCCTAATTGGGTAAAGAATGTGAGCGAAGCCAAACAGCAAGAATTAAGATGTTTTTACACTAGAGCAAGGAGCCTAGGTAACAAAATGTAGGAACTAGAGCTACTGGTGCAGGAAGTGAAACTGGATATTATAGGGATAACAGAAACATGGTGGAATAGTAGTCATGACTGGAGTACAGGTATTGAAGGGCATGTGCTGTTTAGGAAAGACAGAAATAATGGCAAAGGTGGTGGAGTAACACTGTATATCAATAATGAGGTAGACTGTAAAGAAATAAGAAGGGATGGAATGGATAAGACAGAGTCTGTCTGGGCAAAAATCACATTGGGGAAGAAAGCTAATAGATCCTCTCCTGGGATAATGCTTGGGGTGTGCTATAGACCACCAGGATCTGATTTGGATATGGATAGAGACCTCTTTAATGTTTTTAATGAAATAAACACTAATGGGAATTGTGTGATTATGGGAAACTTTAACTTCCCAGATATAGACTGGAGAACAAGTGCTAGTAGTAATAATAGGGTTCAGATTTTCCTGGATGCAATAGCTGATGGATTCCTTCCCCAAGTAGTTGCTGAACCAATAAGAGGGGATGCCATTTTAGATTTGGTTTTGGTGAGTAGTGAGGACCTCATCAAAGAAATGGTTGTAGGGGACAACCTTGGTTCGAGTGATCATGAGCTATTTCAGTTTAAACTAAATGGAAAGATAAACAAAAATAGATCTGTGAGTAGGGTTTTTTAATTTCAAAAGGGCTAACTTTAAAAAATTAAGGAAATTAGTTAAGGAAGTGGATTGCACTGAAGAATTTATGGATCTAAAGGTGGGGCGGGGCTGGAATTATTTGAAGTCAAAGTTGCAGAAACTATCATAGACTCATAGACTTTAAGATCAGAAGGGACCATTATGATCATCTAGTCTGACCTCCTGCACAATGCAGGCCACAGAATCCCACCCATCCACTTCTATAACAAACCCCTAGCCTATGTCTGAATTATCGAAGTCCCCAAATTGCGGTTTGAAGACCTCAAGCTGCAGAGAATCCTCCAGAAAGTGACCCATGCCCCATGCTGCAGAGGAAGGCGAAAAACCTCCAGGGCCTCTGCATCCCAAGAAAGAAACCTGCATCCCAAGAAAGGGGAAAAAAATCATAGGCAGGAATTGTAGACCAAGATGGATGAGCAAGCATCTCAGAGACGTGATTAAGAAAAATCAGAAAGTCCAAAAGGAGTGGAAGATGGGCGTGATCAGCAAGGAAAGCTACCTTATTGAGGTCAGAACACATAGGGATAAAGTGAGAAAGGCCAAAAGCCATGTAGAGTTGGACCTTGCAGAGGGAATTAAAACCAGTAGTAAAAGGTCCTATAGCCATATAAATAAGAAGAAAACAAAGAAAGAAGTGGGACCACTTCTGAGGATGGAGGATGGAGTGGAGGTTAAGGATAATCTAGGCATGGCCCAATATCTAAACAAATACTTTGCCTCAGTCTTTAATGAGACTAATGAGGAGCTTATGGATAATGGTAGGATGACAAATGGGAATGAGGATATGCAGGTAGATATTACCACATCCGAGGTAGAAGCCAATCTCAAACAGCTTAACGGGACTAAATCGGGGGGCCAAGATAATCTTCATCCAAGAATATCAAAGGAACTGGCACATGAAATTGCAAGCCCATTAGCAAGATTTTCTGATGAATCTGTAAACTCAGGGATTGTACCGTATGACTGGAGAATTGCTAACATAGTTCCTATTTTTAAGAAAGGAAAAAAATGTAATCTGGGTAACTACAGGCCTGTTAGTTTGACATCTGTAGTATGTAAGGTCTTGGAAAAATTTTGAAGGAGAAAGTAGTTAAGGACATTGAAGTGAATGGTAATTGGGACAAAATACAACATGGTTTTACAAAAGGTAGATCGTGCCAAACCAACCTGATCCCCTTCTTTGCAGGGCCGCCCGGAGGATTCAGGGAGCGTGGGGCAAAGCAATTTTGGGGGCCCCTTCCATTAAAAAAAAGTTGCAATACTATAGAATACTGTATTCTCATGGGGGCCCCCGTGGGCCCCTGGGAAAAATTAACATTTAAAAATCTCAGCACAAACCCAGTTTTGAAAAAACTTCTTTTCAAGTCACCTTTACAAGGTATCACTGGTTCTCAGCATCAGCTAGTGCTAAAAGGCACTAAAGCTCATTAAAAGGGTTGGACAAATATTTTCTGTCAAAACTTTTTTTAGGGATTTTTAAAAAGCAGAAAAAAATCACGGACAATGTCTGCTTTCCTTCAAAATTTGTTGTGGTATTTTTAAAATTGAAAAACTGAAATTAGTCTGCCAAAACCTGAATATGATTTGGGGTTTCAGAAGTGTGTGGCCAAATATTTGCCGCTTGCTGTGTTTGATTGTTTAAAGAAACAAAACAAAAATTCTACTTAAAAAAAATCCAAAACTTTTGAACCACCTCAGCTTGTGACCAAACGCCTGAGCCCATCCAGTCAGAGATTTTTCCAGGTTTCTGATACTCTGCTGGCTTCCTTGACTCATATCCATCTCCATAACTTTGGGTTCATTTAGGTTAGAACATAAGAATGGCCATACTGGGTCAGACCAAAGGTCCATCCAGCCCAGTATCCTGTCTACCGACAATGGCCAATGCCAAGTGCCCCAGAGGGAGTGAACCTAACAGGTAATGATCAAGTGATCTCTCCCTTGCCATCCATCTCCACCCTCTGACAAACAGAGGCTAGGGACACCATTCCTTACCCATCCTGGCTAATAGCCATTAATGGACTTAACCTCCATGAATTTATCTGTTTCCTAGAGACTGGATCCATGGGGTCCCTCACAAACTGGAGACGGTTACTGTGGGTTTGTATTTAGTATAGACTATGTACATACTCCACAAACTGAGCATTTGAGCTTGTTGCAGAATCTGGGATGAGCCTATGTTGTGAAAACTGAAATGCTCAAAATAGCACATGCCTGTGAATGGACCAAGGGTGCTAAAATTAAATTAACCCAGGGGTTCTCAAACTGGGGGTCACGAGGTTATTACTGGGGGTCTCAAGCTGTCAGCCTCCACCTCAAACCCTGCTTTGCCTTCAGCATTTATAATGGTGTTAAATATATTAAAAAGTGTTTTTAATTTATAAGGGGAGGGGGTTGCACTCAGAGGTTTGCTATGTGAAAGGGGTCACCAGTACAAAAGTTTGAGAACCACTGAATTAACCCCTCTGGAGCCTCGGGGAATACAGGGTGGGGGGTCTCCCTTGGTAGGGTTGGGAAGGAGATAGGTGGTGTAGATATTGCTCTTCTCATGTGATCCCTCCCCCATGGTTCTCTTGGCTCTATCACTGTTAATCTAAAGTGGCTAATTTTAAATAAAGTGACCCTCCCCTGACATGAATCTCCCTATGGCACTGAAATTAAATGTAGGGAAAAGGGAAAAGATAACAGCTTGGCTCTTGGTGTTAAATAGCTGTCTGCAAGCCTCAAACTGCGGAACGAGCTTTAGGGTAGGGAAGGCTGTGCCTCCCAAACAGCCTGGCCCTGCCCCCATCCGACCCCCATCCACTTCCTGCCCCCCGACTGCCCTCCCGAATCCCAACCCATCCTGCTCCTTGTCCCCTGACCGCCCCCCTGAGACCTCCCCACCAACCCCCCCTTCCCCGTCCCCTGACCACCATCCCAGAACCTCTGCCCCCTCCCCTGACCGCCCCCCCAGAACCTCTGCCCCATCCCTGTCCCCTGACTGTTCCCGGGACTCCCTGCCCCTTATCCAATCCCACCACCCAGTCCCTTGTTGAGCTGTGTGGATAAGGAAATTCTATTTTGCAGAGGATTTCAATAGGGAGGGTGGAGCCCTGGATTCTGAGCCAGTCTGTCAGGTGGGTTGTTAGGAGCCAACCAGGTGACCTGGCAGAAAACCAGGCAGGTTGAACTGAAACCCAACCAATGCCACAAAACACTTGTATTTCAACAAATGCTTCACTGGAATATTTCTGACCAGCTCTAGGTCCTAGGACTGGGTGGGCTGCTGTGTTTAAACTCCAAATGCTTGGTCCAATCTGCTCCATTCCACAAGCAAAGTATTTGATCTTGAGAAGTATTTTATGAGCCCCAGGGTTGAGTCATCTCTGGCAGCGATGCTTTATCACAGGCAGAGAGAAAGTAAATGTCTGCAGTGGCAAGGAAAAGCACCTCAGCTTCATTTTGGATTTGGACTATTAACAGAGAGCCCCCAGAAAGAAAGCATGGTTTTGTGGTTAGGCAGCTGGTTTGGAGTTTGCGTGATGTGTGCTCAATTCTGGCTGTCACAGACTTTCTGTCTCACCTGAGGCAAGTCATTTTATAGCCCAGGCCTCAGTTCCCTATCTCTAAAATGGAAATAAATCTCTCTTTGTTGGTCTTGTCCATTTAGATAAGAAGTGTTGTGGAGCAGGGTGTCTGTACAGTGCCTAGCATCATGGGGCCCTGATCTTACCTGAGGTCTCTAGGTTCTGTTGCAACATTAATAATCCCCCAAGAACGCACTCCTGTGCACCAGCTGGTTCTGGGTCTCAAGAGATGAAAAGGCAAGTCCAGCAACCTCCATAGCTATCTAGTCCCTATATCTTTTCATACCATATTTCAAAGCAGAGAAATTCTATTAACACCCTCATTGAAACCTTGATTGTGATGGAAACACTGACTGGGCATTAGCTACATTAGTGCAAACCTCAACTGTGTAACTATAGTACAGAGGTAAAAGGACTCTTCAGTCCCTGGGACTCCCTGCCCCTTATCCAACGCCCCCCCTGCCCCTCCCCGCTGCCCCAGCCGCTTACCCCCTCTCTCAGAGCGTCAGCGTGCGCATCCAGGAGCGTCCCTGGACAGCGCTGCAGCCGCGTGCCTCCGGCAGGACCTGAGCTCCTCCCCGCTCAGAGCCGCGTGGTAAGGGGGCGGGGCTGTGAGCTCCAGCGGGACCGGAGCTCCCGCCGCTCGGCCCGGAGCTCACAGCCCCGCCCCTTTATCACGCGGCTCTGAGCAGGGAGGCGCTCAGGCCCCGCCGGAGGCACACGGCTCCAGCGCTGTCCAGGGATGCTCCTGGACAAGCGCGCTGAGGTTCCGGGGAGATGGCAGGGGTGGGGGGTGAGCCTAAGCCCTTCTCATGGGGGCCCCTGCGGGGCACGGGACCTGGGGAAAATTGCCCCACTTGCCCCCCCCCCTCTGGGTGGCCCTGCTTCTTTGAGAAGGTAACAGATTTTTTAAACAAAGGAAATGCAGTGGATCTAATTTACCTCGATTTCAGTAAGGCATTTGATACGGTTCCACATGGGGAATTATTAGCTAAATTTGAAAAGATGGGGATCAATATGAAAATTGAAGGGTGAATAAGGAACTGGTTAAAGGGGAAATGACAACGGGTTGGACAGAAAGGTGAACTGTCAGGCTGGAGGGAGGTTTCTAGTGGAGTTCCTCAGGGATTGGTTTTGGGACCAATCTTATTTAATCTTTTTATTACTGACCTTGGCACAAAAAGTGGAAATGTGCTAATAAAATTTGCAGATGACACAAAGCTAGAAGGTATTGCCAATACAGAGAAGGACCAGGATATCACACAGGAAGATCTGAATGACCTTGTAAAGTGGAGTAATAGTAATAGGATGAAATTTAATAGTGAAAAGTGCAAGGTCATGTATTTAGGGATTAATATCAAGAATTTTTGTTATAAGCTGGGAATGCATCAGTTGGAAGTAACAGCGAAGGAGAAGGACCTCGGAGTATTGGTTGATCACAGGATGACTATGAGTCACCAATGTGATATGGCCGTGAAAAAAGCTAATGCAGTCTTGGGATGCATCAGGCGAGGTATTTCCAGTAGAGATAAGGAGGTGTTAGTACCATTATACAAGGCACTGGTGAGACCTCATCTGGAATATTGTGTGCAGTTCTGGTCTCCCCTGTTTAAGAATGACTTCAAATCGGAACAGGTAGAGAGATGGGCTACTAGGATGATCCGATGAATGGAAAACCTGTCTTATGAGAGGAGACTCAAGGAGCTTGGCTTGTTTAGCCTAACCAAAAGAAGGCTGAGGGGAGATATGATTGCTCTCTATAAATATATCAGAGGAACAAATAGCAGAGAGGGAGAAGAATTATTTAAGCTCAGTACCAATGTGGGCACAAGAACAAATGGATATAAATTGGCCATCAGGAAGTTTAGACTTGAAATAAGACGAAGGTTTCTAACCATCAAAGGAGTGAAGTTCTGGAACAGCCTTCCAAGGGGAGCAGTGGGGGCAAAAGACACATCTGGCTTCAAGACTAAGCTTGATAAGCTTATGGAGGGGATGGTATGATGGGATAGCCTAATTTTGGCAATTAATTGATCTTTGACTATTAGCGATAAATATGCCCAATGGTCTGTGATGGATGTTAGATGGGATGGGATCTGAGTTACTACAGAGAATTCTTTCCTGGGTGTCTGGCTGGTGAGTCTTGCCCACATGCTCAGGGTTTAGCTGATCGCCATATTTGGGGTGGGGAAGGAATTTCCCTCCAGGGCAGATTGGCAGAGGCCCTGGGGTTTTTTCACCTTCCTCTGCAGCGTGGGGCACAGGTCACTTGCTGGAGGATTCTCTGCACCTTGAAGTCTGTAAACCACAATTTGAGGACTTCAATAGCTCAGACATAGGTTAGGGGTTTGATACAGGAGTGGGTGGGTGAGATTCTGTGGCCTGCATTGTGCAGGAGGTCAGACTAGATGATCATAATGGTCCCTTCTGACCTTAAAGTCTATGAGTCTATTATTCTACTGTGAAGGTCTGGAGGGACATTCCTATGCACAAGGTATGAATTCTGTTTGACATCATGAACTCTCTGTATGAATCTATATCAAATTACAAACTCCATTTTGTTTTCTGAGTACCAGTTTAACCATAAAGAGCTTGAAGAGCCAATGAGGCCTTCACCTTGACTCTGAAACCTGCATATTGAGCGGAAGGACACAGGAGGTGTCAGGAGAAATTCTTGCACCTAGCAGAAGACTGGCAACAAAGGGTCATTAAAACTTGATAATTGTCCATTCAGATTGAAGCACCCTTGAACAAAGAGTTGGCTAGTGCCAGGGAAAAGCAGTTTCTCAAATCCAGACTCCAGATGTGTGGTGACCAGGCAACAGACCCCTTGACAGAGAATTCTGATCACCCAAAATGAGGGTTGAGGCTGACCAGGGAGTTCACCTGGTGGGGGTGGGGGGAGAGTGGAAGTCTCTAAAGGGAAGGGTATCTCACTGGCTATTACAGAGGAGAGACCAGAACCAGAAGGCAAGTTGTACGGAAGGAGAACAGAAAGAGGAAGGACTCTGGACTCCCTAGAGCACTCTGACCAAATCACAAAGAACACTCTCAAGAATGGTGGGGAAACTGAGGCAGGAAATTGTGTGTGGGTGTTTCTTGTTGTGCATGGATCTCCATATGACTTGGGCTGTCTAAAGAGTGACTGTTTTAGAAATCCTGCTGAAAAGTCTGTGTGTTTTGTGCTTCAAATATCCTATGACCTTGAAGGGGTAAACTGTAAACCAGAGTGCCCACAAGGGTGAAGTTCTGGGAAAGGGTGGGTGTGTTAAAGATACCGCAGAGTCATAGGGGAAGTCAGCGCTAGTCTGGGAGTCTAGGGCACTTGGACAGCGGGGTCCCACTTCTGAGAAAAGCTACCAGCCTATGTCCAAGGAGGAAGCCTCGACGCCAAAGAAAGAGGGAGTGCGTTGAGCCTACCCAGACCAAAAGTGATCCTAAAAGTCCACAGATCCAGTCTTAGGACCCAAAAACAGCAGCGTGGTGAGCGTCCTTCAAGGAGCAGCTCCACTAGGGGTCTGCCAATTCTGTGTGCTGTTTCCATTGGGTCTGAAACAAAGCTCACTGAACTCAGTCGAAATATTCCTACTGACTTCAGTGAGCTTTGGCTTAGGCCTGTTGGCTGTGCTCAATAACGATTACGTTACAGCTCGTGCCTCTCTTCTAGCACAGTATGGTTTACATGACAAAGAGCCAAACTGGGAAATGAGCAGCCTTAATACAGTATTAGTTTGATTTTGTCTCTCTCCACACCCTCTCCAATTTTGCATTCAGCACTTTATGCATTTGTGTTTGTATTATTGTAATTCAATTCTTTTTTTTTCAAGGACTCAGTAGACTTAACTCTGATTACAGCAGTAACTCTTTACAACTGGATTTCAATTTGCAACTGAAAAAGCACAAAATTGATATGGAGCTGTCTGTAGCAAAATTAATACCCGCTGAACAATTTCCCTAAGTAGAACATTGATTTTCATTGTATGGGTGCCAGGAAGAAAAATATTAATGTTGGTGTCTCAGTAAACAGAGAAGAGCAAATTGTACATAACAACTGAATGAGAATTTAAAATTTGTTGTGCCAGCAAGATCACGACTCAGAAAACTCGTTTTCATTATATTTCCTCTGGATCCATTCAGGTCAGATATCTAGACTGAATGTTCATAGAGTTTAAGACCAAATAAACTATTAGCTCATCTAGTCTGACTTTATATCTAGACCATTAAATTTCATCCAGTTACTCCTATACCCAATAGCCCAATAATGTGGGTTTGACTAAAGCATAGAATCATAGAAATATAGGACTGGAAGGGACTTCAGTGGGTCATCTAGTCCAGGCCCCTGCACTTAGGCAGGACTAAGTATTGTCTAGACAAACTCTGACAGGTGTTTCTCTAACTTGTTCTTAAAAACCTCCAATGACGAAGATTCCACAGCCTTCCTAGGAAATTTGTTCCAATGTTTAACTACCCTTACAATTAGGAAGTTTTTCCTAATGTCTAACCTGAATCACCCTTGCTGCAATTTAAGCTCATATACGTCTTGTCTTGTCCTCAGTGGATAAGGAGAACAATTTATCACCCTCCTCTTTATAACAATCTTTTTATGTATTTGAAGACTGTTCCAATGTCCTCTTTCAGTCTTCTCTTTTCCAGACTAAACAAACACATTTTTTTCAATTTTTCCTTGTAGGTCATGTTTTCTAGACCTTTAATGATTTTTGTTGCCCTTCTCTGGACTTTCCCCGATTTGTCCACATCTTTCACGAAATTGGGTGCCCAGAATTGGACAAAGAGTGCCAGTCAACGTCTTATCAGTGCTGAGAAGAGTGGAAGAATTACTTCTTGTGTCTTGCTTACAACACTTCTGCTAATACAACCCAGGATGACGTTTGCTTTTTTTCAACAGTATTGCATGGTTGACTCATATTTAGTTTGTGATCCACTCTAATCTCCAGATCCTTTTCTGCAGTACTCCTTCCCAGGCAGTCATGTCCCATTTTGTACTTGTGCAATTTATTGTTCCTTCCTAAATGGAGTACTTTTCATTTGTCTTTACTGAATTTCATCCTGTTTATTTCAGTATTCAGTTTATTGCATTTCTCCAGTTTGTCAAGATCATTTTCAGGTGTAATCCTATCCTCCAAAGTGCTTCCAATCCCTCCTGGCTTTATATTGCCTCAAACTTCATAACTGAACTGTACTCTCTGTGCCATTATCCAAATCATTTATGAAGATATTAAATAATCCAGGACAGATCCCTGTGGGACCCCACTCAATATGCTCTTCCAGCATGACTGTGAACTATTGATAACTACTCTCTGAGTATGGTTTTCCAACCAGTTGTACACCCACTTTTTAGTAGGTTTGTCTAGGCTGTATTTAGTTTGCTTATGAGAAGGTCATGTGAAACACTATCAAAAACCTTGCTACAGTCAAGATATGCCATATCTACTGCTTGCCCCCACCCCTTTCCTTGTTACCCTGTTGAAGAAGGATATTAGGTTGGTTTAACATGATTTGTTCTTGACAAATTCATGTTGACTGGTACTTATCACCTTATTATCTTCTAGGTGCTTATAAATTGATTGTTTGATTATTTGCCCCAATATCTTTCTTGGTACATAAATTAAGCTGAGTGGTCTGTAACTCTGTATATTGTCCTTGTTCCCCTTTTTATACAGAAGTACTATATTTGCCCTTTTCCAGTCCTCTGGGATCTCTCCCATCCTCCATGAGTTCTCAAAGATAATCATTAAAGGCTCAGAGATCTCTTCAGCCAGTTCCTTAAGAACTCTGGGATGTATTTCTTCAGGCTTGAAGACATCTAACTTGTCTACGTAATTCTTAACTTGTTCTTTCCCTATTTTAGCCTCAGATCCTACCCTATGTACACTGATGTTCACTGTTGTAATTGTCTGCTCACCACTAAACTTTTTGGAGAAAAGAGAAACAAAAAAGGTACGTAACACTTTGGCCATTGCTGCATTTTCTGTTATTTTGATTCCTCTTCATTGAGTAATGGGCCTACTCTGTCTTTGGACTTCCTCTTGCTTCTAATGTATTTGTAAAATGTTTTCCTCTTACCCTTTAGGTCCTTAGCAAATTTAATGTCATTTTGTGCCTTGGTCTTTCTAATTTCGTCCCTTCATGCTTGTGGGTTGTTTTTTCTTTTATAGTCTTCCTTTGTCATTTGACCTAGTTTCTACTTTTTGTAGAACTCTCCTTTGAGTTTCAGGTTGTTGAAGGTTCCATCCCACAGCATGTGCCTTCCTCCATTACATTAATGAAGTTGGTCATAAATTGACAAAAGCTGGCCGCCTTATGTTGTAACATGTTCCAGCACAAAGGCTTGCATCTCCTGCCTGAAGCAATTCTGATCCCTCCACTGTGTCCTCCCCAGTCCATTTCCTCACTCCCAGGTCTCTGGCTCAAGGTTTTCCTGGCAGTGCACTGAAGCACGTAGCATCTGCTCACTTTGGGCCTGTTTCTTTGGCAGAGAAGTTACAAACCATCCCTCACTCAGGGTTAAACCTAAAGACTCAGTCTAGCCCAATGATGACTACGATCAGTGGGGAAAAGAGGAGGAGTGCATCAGAACCACCCCAACATGCGTCAGGTGCCCTCCTCGGAGGAAGAGAAATGTCCCTGCAGCAGGGCAGGGAGAACAGAGCTCAGATATAGTAATTAGAAAAAGCTTTGGATAGGCATCCAGACAGTAAAAGAGCTGAGGGATGTACAACCAGGAGCACAGGCTGCCGCAAATCCAGGGCAACATTCTGAAAAACAGGAAAGCAAATGAGTCCTATTCAGAGATGGATGGGGACCTGGCGGAGGTGCCAGAGAAATGAATGGGACGCTGTGATCTTGCTTCCTGGAGCGAGAGGGGCACATGAGAGTAGAAATCTGGACTCGACAAATCTTCCACCTCGGCTGTCGAAAGGGAAATATCTAAATCCATATGTCACCACCTAAAATAACAGGTGAGGTCATTTTCAGAATGCCTGAGCAGCCACAACTCTCATCACTCAGCACCTTTGGAAAATCACTCCACACACTAAATCCATGGTGAACCAACCAACCTTAGTCACCCAAATGTAACAATTCAGCCCTCACTCATTTTTTCTAATCCCCTAAAAGTTCCCATAGATCTTCTGCAACTTTGCTTTTCTCCCTCTCCAATCCTTCTAGGCACTTGTTTTCACCAGTTTGAATATCTGACTGTGGTGTGGTGTGACAGTTTCCTCTCACTTGTTAACACATTTCAGTGTCTGTGATTCTGCTGTTCCTTATTTGCTCTCATTTCAGGCTCTGAAATCTGTGTGTTCTCTGGTTGGAGTGCCCATTACATGCACCTGTTTGCTGGGCAGATAAACTGACACATCATAATTTTGTGCTTTTGGCATCCTCCTTTCATTGACTTGGGCTGTGGATACCATGGCTTTGTAAACAAGCTTTCTAAGGGCTTGAGGTCTGCTTCATTATTGATTTTCTTCCCTTTTTTGTCTGCAGATGTATTGGGGGAATTTGGAACAACCTAATACTGTAGCAACCATATTGCGTTCAATTTGCAGGGGTTTTTTTACTGTAGGAACTGGGGGAGTGGTTCTTCTTTATGCAGTGCCCAAGATGTGCTAGAAGCTTTGCTAACTTTGGTCAATAATCAACTCTGGTCAATCATGTAATGATATTGTAATCATACCACTCAGCATGTGCGATCTTATTGGCTGCGGGCTAAATGATGCCCTCAGTTATTCTGGAATTGAACTGTTATAACTGACAGCAGAATAAGGCCCCATGTCCCTGTAAGAAGAGTGAGAAACATGGCAACTTCCTTAATCTTTACAATAAATTGGTCTTGCTAAAGTTGTGTTGCAATCATTTTACATTAAAAAAAATGCATCTAAATTCTGGCTGGCACCTGGAAACGGAAGTAATGAACCCCCACTTGGATGTACCAATCCGCTGCAAAGACAGCATTGTGGTGTACTCATATCTTGGTTAGGACAAGCCCTGCACATAGCCTCCTCCCTCACACCTTATATTCCTCCTAACAATATCCTAACAATAGGAATAACTTGCACGTGAAACTGTACATGGGGAGGGAGGCATTGCTTAGTCTTGGTGACAGCACACACATATGTGCCTAAACTTGTTCACCATGGGCCAGATCCAAAGTCCATTGAAGGAGATGGAAAGACTCCCATTGACTTCAGTAGATCTGGATCAGGTCCCATGTGTATCAATCAAGGTAGGAAACCCCATCAAACCCTTCCACAATTTAAGCAATCCCTATGGCCTTGATTCAGCATTTAAGCGCAAGCCTAACTTTCAGCATGTAAGCAGTTCCACTGACTTCAGTGGGGTTACTCATGTGCTTAAAATCCGGCATGTGCCCAAATGCCTTGCTGCATCGGGGCCTATGTCAGAAAGTTCTCTGAGACGCTATTTGTGACTGTAGTGATGGAACGGGTAGAGCATGAATCTAGAGCTATTCACAGCTCCCTTCACTAAACCTGAAACAGGAGCCGGTGCAACCATTTAGGCGACCTAGGCGATTGCCTAGGGCACTGGGATTTGAGGGGTGCCATTTTCTTCGGCAGCGACCGCGGCAGCTGGATCTTTGGCCGCCCCGGTCGCCGCCGGCAATTAGGCGCCTCAGCTGATTGTTGCCGCAAGCCTGGGAGGCGGGAGAAGTGAAGCAGCTATGGCGTGCTCAGGGAGAAGGCGGGGCAGGGGTGAGCTGCTTCACTTCTCCCACCTCCCAGGCTTGTGGCGCCAATCAGCTTAGATGCCGCAAGCCTGGGAGGTGGGAGAAGTGAAGCAGTGACGGCGTGCTCGGGGTGCTCGTGCTCATGCATGGAGCAGGGGTGAGCTGGGGCGGAGGGGAGGGAGCTGCCGCAAGGGGGGAGCCTCAGGGTGGAGTGGGGTAGCTGCCGTGGGGGGGGCGCCTCAGGGCGGAGGGGGGGAGCTGCCGCGAGGAGAGGCGCCTCAGGGCAGGTGCGTGGGGGGGCGGGGAGGCGCAAGGTGGAAGTTTCGCCTAGGGCGCAAAATATCCTTGCACCGGCCCTGCCTGAAACCACATGAGGTTCATTCCAAATTTGCCACGTTTCAACTGCTCCTGGGCAGAGTTCTGATTCTGAGCAAAACTGAGCTGCACCGGCTGAATTTTGTTGAGAGTTTTTAGGGTTGTTTGAACCTGAAATTCAAAGCAAAGCGTAGGTGGGTGTGAACATGCCTGAAGTGAAACCAAGAAAAGGGGGTCGCTTGGTCCCCTAGGACAGTGGTTCTCAAACTAGGGCCGCCCTTGTTCAGGGAAAGCCCCTGGTGGGCCCGGCTGGTTTGTTTACCTGCTGCGTCCACAGGTTTGGCCGATTGTGGCTCCCACTGGCTGCGGTTCACCACTCCAGGCCAATGGGGGCTGCAGGAAGGGCAGCCAGCACATCCCTAGGCCCGCGCCACTTCCTGCAGCTCCCATTGACCTGGAGCAGCAAACCGTGGCCAGTGGGAGCTGTGATCGGCCGAACCTGCAGACGCGGCAGGTAAACAAACTGACCCGGCTTGCCAGGGGCTTTCCCTGAACAAGCGGCGGCACTATTTTGAGAACCACTGCCCTAGGAATCAAAGGGCTGAGTGTCTCACAGCTCTTCCCAAATCCCCAAAAGTAGCTATTACGGGCCAACTTCTGTCCTCCGTCTTCCCATGCAACTGTATTGAGCTCAGTGGGGTTGCACAGAGTGTGAGTTAGTACAGAATGTGACCCTGCATCTCCCCTAAGGTTAAGTTAAAACCAAGTTACTGATACAGTATGTTAACAGCACTACACCATCCCTCACATCAGGTAATTGTTTAAATATCTCCAGACGGTGAGGAATCTCTCTGGGGAAGCCATGAAAAAATTGCAGCCTCACTGTGAAAATGGAGGCCAAACATTTCTATAATTTATCACCTTGTCAATCCCATTAGTAAATGCACGTCGGCATCAAGTTGCCCTGAATCCTTTAGAGTGAAATTCTGCCCTCGGATGCAGACCTCAGGTTCCTTTTGACTTCAACAGGAGCCGCATGCATAATAGCCGTTTAATAACAATACACCTGCAATTCATTTCTAGATGGAAAAGAATGAAAGGTGCTGTTTTGAGCCTGGTGTACGCGTACCTAGTTAAGAGGAATAAATGTTTCCTATTAGTCTAATACAACGCTGGCTGGTGTTACTTTCTCAGAGTCTTCAGCTGCTGCACAGTTATACTAAAGAAAATATAGGGCCCATTTTTTTATTTATTCTAGCTCTAGAAGTACGAAGGACCTCAGAGTAAAAGGGTAATTTACTCCCCTTTTAAGGCTCCTTGACACTGGAAAAGTGGTGTGGAAGAGCCCAGTGTAATTAAAAATCTGACCAATAGAGTCCAAACCATGGATATTTCACCATTCTGATCACGGCCTTGTGAAGTTAGCTATATGAATTGATTAATAACGTGCAGATATAATTGTCTTACCATTACAGAGAATTTAAATCCGAGCAACTCTTAAAGGAGCTAATGAATTTAGGGCTCAGTCTTGCAAGGTACTGAGCAATCTGCTTCAATCCAGCAATCAATCTGGCTCAGCTCATACTGAGGGGTGTGGGGAGGAAACAAAAAGTTCCTTGCGTTTAAATGATAAATACATTTGAGGAAACCGTGTGATCTGCCCAGGGACATTTCATGAGCAGAGTGGGGGTCTGCAGTCTCAATCTTTTATGTGAAATACTCAGTCCATATAAATCAATAAGGCCCAGATCCTGCATACACATATTGAACTGCACGGTGAGTTCAATGGGGGCAAGGAGCTCATAGCATGTGCTAAAGTGTTTGCAGGATCGGGGCCTAAATGTTGCTATTTTCTCTTCTTATTAGTATAATCTTCTAATTAAAATGTATTGGCTCTGCAGTCCTCCCTAGGCTCCACACTGAACTCTGTTAAGGACTGCTTTGCAATTCCCATTTTTCATGGAGTGTCTGTACTTCAATTTAAAAAAAAATCACAAAAAGGAAAAGAACTCGCCTGGTGAATTTATTCCCTGTGAATTATTCACACGGGTCTAGATTTAAGAAAAGACAGACGCCTGTGCTGAAGTCCACACCTATTCGGGAAAGCACTTAACCTCATGCTGCACTTAAGTATGTGTTTTATAGAGGCCTCAAGTCTGCTAGTTACGGTGATGGTATGAGCACATCTTAAGTCCAGATCCTCAAAAGGTGGTTAGGTGTCTAACTCCTATTGAATTCACTAGGAGGCACCTAAATTCCTGGGCCTCAGTGACTTCCAAGATAATTTGCGGTTCATACTACAATTTGGGAAGTGTCATTTATGTGATGGTCACCAGGGCCATGTAAGTTGTGTCTAGCGATCTCTGTCTGTCTAGTTATCTGTCTGTCTGAATCACAGGAGAGGTGAGATGGGGGCTACCCCATGACTTTGTGAAGATGTTGCTTATCCTTGAAACTTAAGGACATTGAACAGTGACATCTCTTGCTGATAACTGGCCAGACGGATTGGAGTTATTGTCACTCTCTCTGGAGGTGACTATAGTTTTCATCCCTTCCAAAGCTCTGTGATGAATATACGTAGCTCGGGGAGAGCCCACATGCCCACATCCAGAAGGAACTGAGCTGGGAATTTTTCATTGCTTTTGCCAAACTTGGGGAAGGGGCCAGAGATTGGGGGGGGGGGGGGAGAAGGAAGAGGAATAAAAAAGCCAAGATGAAATAAAACACAAAAAGTCTAGTGATGAGACAGCTACTTGTCTCACAAAATTAGCTCTTTCACTCCCACTGAATAGCCTCTTACAAGAGCAGTTTATTTCAATCTCCTTTTCTTCCTGAAATGAGGCTGTAGTGAGGAGCAATTACAATGAATATTTCCCCTAATCCTGGTGCTGCTGACACATCTACTACCAGCTACATTAACTCTTTGATGGGCTAGTAAATATATAAATGCATCTTGGTTTTTCAGACACTCAGGTATTAAACTTCTTCCTTTGTGCCAGCTCCAGTTCCCAAAGTGCCACTGGTGCGACTGGAAGCTGACCTGGGCCCTGAAACTGACTAACCAACATTGGGCCTAGTTCATTTATGCCCCACAGTTCCCTGGAGCGAGCATCAAGGGATTATAAACCCCCTGCCCAGGGCATTCCCTCTCTGTGTAGATGGCGTACCCCAGTGGTCCCCAACCTTTTTGGCTGGCGGGCGCCAGCCGAAGGACCACTGCGGAGGTGGAGCACCTGCCAAAATGCCGCCGAATTTTGGCGGCATTTCGGCGGCGACACCTCATGATGACATCACTTGCCGTTGACAAGCAACGTCATCGAGAGGCGTCCCCACCGAAATTCGGGAGCGACGCCTCTTGATGACATCACTCGTCGGCGACAAGCGGCGTCATCGAGAGGCGTCCCCGCCAAAATGCCGCTGCGGCATTTCGGCGGGTGCTCTCCCGGGGGCCAGGACGCGGGCGCATTAAGATGCCCCCGTGGGCACCGCGTTGGGGACCCCTGGCGTACCCTAAAGGGGAAGCGTTGGCATAGCCAGTTCTACTCCTCCCAACAGGATCTCCCAGTGCACAGACCATGTCGGAGGATAAAAAGGACATGGAAGGGATGACACTATGTCTAGGCTATTCCTGGCTGCCAAACAACCCCTGGCAGCTAAGCTCGTGTTAGGGTACCCCCTCAGCCTTATCTAACCTCTGCGGGGAGGCCATAGTGGCCTTCCAGCAAGTCTGGCATAGGAGAGGTTTAATGATAGCAGATATCAGCTCCGCAGGTGGAATGAATTTGATTCATGATGCATGAATTGTAAGGGAAATATTGACACTTTGATGGCAGTCATCTTAGAGTTACTGACAGATCAAGTCCTTATATTTAAAACAACATCGAGGTTCAGGATTCGATTCTACAGGTGTTGTGGGTGCAGCCCTCCCAAGGAAGTCCAGAGCAATTCCATGCACTGAGTGGCTGGATCCTTAGAACTGGAAGATGTGGATTAAAAAGCCAGAATAGTCTAAGAGAATATCCTGCAAGTAGTCCTTATTGAAATCAGGGAGAGTTTAGGCTATGCTATGGAATAGACTCTGATTCTGGTTCTCATTCTGGTCACAAAGTGTGACAACCTTCAGAAAGGAAGGAATCACAAGCGAGTGCTAACTGAATCTAAAGGCAGTCCAAATTTTCCAACCAAAATGAAAAAAAATCACAGAAAATCTCTGTTCCATTCAAAAAACAATATGGTTTTTGATTCAACAAAAATTAAAAAATAGTGTTTGGTTTTTAGTATTTTGGGGGTTTCCCCTCACGTTTCTCTTCCTTTTTTCCTTCCCCCTTTTCCAGTGGGGGAAACAAAAAGAGTAGAAAAAGGAAGTAAAGTGGCGGGGGTATCAGTTTTCTGCGGGTGAATAATTAAAGAACGTTGAACAAAGCAAACCTTTCTGGAAGAGTGGAGGGTTCAGATTTTTTTGTGGAAAACCCCATTTCAACTGCCAAAACCATCTGAGTTTGATTTGCTTTACGGTAATCTGAATGTCTACTATAAACCCCAGTGTTACTTGTAAATATCTAGCCACTGATTGGATTAGACATCATAAAAATCGAGGGATATTTGGGAAGGAAAACGGTGCCATAAGCTTTGACTCCATTAAATTGAATCCTGGACTGATAGGAGGGACAGAGCAGGAAAACTGATCATTGCTTTGTTAAAATATACTCCTATGGGGGCTGTCTTTTCTAGAAAGGGGAGGAGGCAGATTGTACCAAAACGTAAAGCAGCCAGAACCCTGGGAGGCATAGGATAACCCCATCCAAAAGCTGTGCCTAGAAGGTACAGTTTTATAGCTGTGGTGTGCCAGGTTTCTATACATCATGAAATTCACTAATTATCACTACAACTTGTCCCGATGAACAGTTAACAGGCGCAGCCAGAAATCCAGGGGTCTGATTTTTAGACTTGAGCTGTAGCTCAAGTCAAAGAGAGGTGTGGGTGCTCAGCATCCTTGAAAGTCTGCCCCTAACCGGAGTTGTTCTTTAGCCTCAGTCTCCTAAAACACACAGAGGCAGCCAAAGTCTGCTGTAACCAAGCTCTTCCTTCTTGACCCACTTCCTTATAAAAGCACAGCAGGTGTGGCTGTGCAAAAAGTCGAAGCCAACAGCGCCATCTACTGACTCCAAGGCATTATTGCCTATTGCAGACAACTACCAAATTCCAAACACTGATGAATAGGAAAGCCATGCATTTATTACGTCAGGGATGCTCAAAGGCTCCCTACTTTAGTCTCGTTTGGAAATCCCAGCCTAAAGTATTAAAAGGACCTTTCTCTCCTTCATTCCTTTCATGATTACGACCCATACTATTTAGTAATGAGCCATCCTGTGATTTTCAGGGCAGTTTTCCTTCCTGGGACTGGCATCAGGGATCACAATGGCTATAGAAGTTGGAGAGGAGGCAGGTAGATCAGGAATACTAGGCCAGTTCTAAGTTTTGGTTCAAATCCAGGCTAGTTTCATAGGATCCAAAAGCTGTTACCGTCCAGCCATCTCAGTCTAATCCCCAGTGCATCTGTAGTAAGATGAGGCCCTGAAACATAAACCCTTGTATCAGAGGCCCGGTATGAGGCCTAAGGCCTGAACTAAAGTAATGGTTGAGACATTGCTAACATAAAGCAAAGTTAAGCTGTGAGCCAGAGGTAGGGCAAGGAAAGGGCTGATGTTGCAAAAATACACATTCCTAAAAGGTACCAGAACACTTGGATACTTGCACATTCCACACAGATAACAAGGACCAGGCTGATTCATCCTCCTAAAGATCGGCAAAAGGGTAATATAATGGATAGAATTGTTTTGTTCGAACCAACATGTACCAGGTGAGAGGTGGCACCTTACTGCATAGAGGGGGTCGTACCTTGCTATGTAGAGGGGTTGCACCTCAATATGTGTAACTTGTTTGGACCTGTATATAAGAATACATCCCTGGGGCGGTTTTTTTTTCTGGCCTAGGGAGCAGTGGAGTGTCCCACCACTGACTGAGCTGTGTCCATTGTCAGGGGGCACATGTTCATAGTATGTCCTGTAGAGTCTGCTGGAAACTATTACTGTGCTTTGTTTCACAATAAACCTGGCCAGGTACCTTCGTACCTTATCAGAGTCTATGATCATTGGGGGTTCTCTCGGGGTCTGCTGTGCCAGTGATCTGCAGAGCCAGGGCAGCACACAGAGGGAACACGCACGCAGCCGACTGGTATCAACACTGAACAGAGCACCACACTGGTGGCATCTGACAACAGCATCCACATTACAATACCGCCTCCACCCCAGCAGGAAGGACAGAGGAAGAGAGCCCATCTGCAAAGTCTGACAGAGAGCCATGGCAGCCTGTTTATGAACAGAGAGCCTTTGTACTATGGGACAGCACTGCCCCGTTATTTGTGTTTGCTCAGTGCACCTGGGAGGTTGCGTGTGGGAAATCCTGGTTTCTAATGTCAAGGGGTTATTTCTTTTCCTCAAATCTTTGACAATAGTAAAAACTGGCATCACCTCATCAAAAGCCTCCAAGTGGCTCTAAACGGAAGTCGTGTGGTGAACCGCATTGACCTTTTCCTGCGTGACAGTCAGTGTTCTTTAAAGACTCATTACAACAACTTTGTAGTCCCAAGGCTGCAACCTTGCCAGGCTCCTAAGAATGGCATCGCAGAACGTGGAGTATTATTCCCGAGGCTGATTCATGCTGATAAAAGTATCCCCTTGCCACAACATTTTATATTCCGCACTCAATTCATATGGAAAAGAGAATCCACTTTCCTCCATATGAAGTCACAATGCAGTTTAGTCTGGGCCAGTGCGTGATGAGCCCCATTTGCCACCTGGGACTCAGATTTTTTGTATCAGTTAGCAGTGTGATTTTTTTTTCTTTTCACTGAAATAACTAGATTGGTACAACCCCTAGTGTGGACACAGTTATACTCGTAGAAAGATGCCTTATACTGATACAGTTTATTCCCCTTTCCCTATGGATCAAGCTATCTGTAGGAGGATAGGGAACCACGAAAGATTTTGTTACGGCCTAGCTTAGGTAGTTTCGCTTTCTCAGCGCCTGGTCATTGTAGGACAGGGCATGCCAGTTCCAACCTGCCATAACCGGCTGGAACCGCTGCTTTGTGTTTGATTAGGCACCTAACTCCCACTGAACGTCAGTTGGAGTTGGGAGAGGGGAGGCTGTCCCGCAGGCACTCCTGAAAGTCCCACAAGGCCCCTAACTGCCTGTGTAGGCACACAAAGCCCTTTGTAAACCCGGCCAAAATCCCTGCAGGATCCACTCAGAGGGGCCCCGATTGATACCCTGTCACCCTGCAGTCCCTCTGCACAGGCCGAAGCTCAGCAAGGTTAAAAATGATGCAGAGGCAAAGGCAGGTCCGGGATCCATGTGACTTAGGTGTCTGGAGCAGGGCTGCTGGCGCTACACAGTTCTGCAGCCTGCACAAAACCTCAGTGTTGCACTTCCAGTATCCCCAGAAATCCAACATGTGGAAGGAAAACTCCTGTACCGGAGCACTAGGAATAGAACGTGTTTCAAAAGGGTTTTGAACAAAAGGCTTGTTTATGCTGTCTCTGATCAGTTGGAGGCTATTACTGCAAGTGTTGTAAAATGGTCATCGAGGATTATTCAGAGTATTTATTATGGGTTGAAGCCATACTCCACCCCTTCCGGTTTAGTTAATTGGAGTTCCCTTCCACCTCCCCCTCCCCCATGCTCACTCTGTTTGTTCTGCAGTTGAATAAAGCAGCAGGTTCTCAGCCTGCAGTCCGCTAAGCAGCACGTGTTTCTTCTGCAGCGAGGGGGTCTCCTTATGAAAGAAGACTCCTTCCCAGTGCGTGGGACCAGACCTCAACGGATGCAAATCTTGTAGCTCCATTGACTTCAGTGGAGGGACACTGATTTACACCAGCCTCACATACCCAGTCAATCAGTATTTTAACACCAGGTTTGGTTGGCTAAGTTACCATTGAACCAGGCAGACGCAGTGACTGTTTCCTCCCAATATTATTCCTAACCTTGTACTATATGAAACGACTGTGCCCCATGGAACAATCTTGGGCTGGCAGCGGGTAGCCTAATAAATCTTTTCCTACATTAACTTCTTAGCAGCCTATGAAAGGAGCTGGATAATGAATCTGGGAGAAAGGCTAAAGATGCAGGAAATTTTCCTTCTGTTTTGGCCAATCCCCCATTCCCTGTCCTCCAGCTCCCCTCCCCACTGGCAGTTAGAAGCCCTTGGAAATGTTTATTATGTAAGGAGCACTGTGTAAAGTGACAGCAACGAAAAGAACAGTCAGCAGCTGCGTTGAACGCTGATGCAATTTCCTGCTTTTTGAATTCCTCGAAGACATCAGCTTCGCGAAGGGGGAAGGCCAGTTTGCTGTGCAAAGCGAGAATGGCTTCCCTGAAAAAATAAAAAAAGCAAATCTGATTCCATGGCTCCTGCTCCATCAATGATTAATTCTTCTCAGCTGACATTAGCTTCCTGGGGCATTGGCCTGACAGTCCGGAAGGCTGCGCAATGCACCTATGGCTGCACCCATAGCGGGCTGCTCGTTTGCATGCGTTCTGTATTGGGGATGCAACTCAGGATCTTTGGCCCCTAAAATACAGGCTTCCAGTAGCAGGACAGTTATCAAGTTACTACCTGGGGGGGTGAGTAAAGAAATGGGATCTTTACTTAAACAGTCAGCTCGTTGGGGGAGGGACCACCTTTTGTTATGTGTTTGTACAGCCCCTAATATAGCTGAGCCATGATCAGAGCCCCTTGGTGCTACTACAATACAAATAACAAATAATAACCATAGGAATAGTATAATGTCAGCAGAGGAGTGACTAACGCCAATACCTGTGTTAAGCAGCTCAGCGTGGCCTTGTGAATTACATGTTTTCCAGAAGCATGAGCAGACTCCGTCTGAGCCAAATGCTTGTTTGCTTAGCAAGAAGCACTGTGCCTTCCTTCCTGCCAAACCTGGCACCTGTGTGCTTAATAAATGTTGGAGTATTAGTGCTTAGCCAGGCCTGCTGCTCTGTCCAGTAGAGGGTGGTGGTTCCCACAGCAACAGCCTTCTAAAGCGAAAAGGGCTGGGACAGATTAAACGTCTGGTTTCCACAGATAGTGCTGGGAACAGAGTTCAAGGCCTGAGCACTTCACATTACTTTGGGATTTTGCCTTTGGGTCTATCAGATGCAGAGAAGTATCTAGTCTGGATAGTGCAGCTATGGGCTTGTGTAGCCTCAAAAGTTGTACTGCCCTAACTGTGTTGGCATAGTTAAAGTGGTACACTCCTCTAGTGTGGAAACAGCTATACTGGAATAAATGTCCTTATGGGATAGTGTTAGGTTCTATGGGGGCCGTAGGCCCTCCCAAGGTGCTTTGCAAGAACGAGGCCCACACACACTGTGAGTTATTGGCTTTAATGAAGGTAAAGTGACACACCCGCAACGGGAACATCAAGCGTTGCTGTCACGGAGGCGGGGAACCCAGCGCCCCGGAGCTCGGCCTGGTACGGAGTCCAAAAGCAAACACAAAGCATGCTTTGTGTGCCTACACAGGCAGTTAGGGGCCTTGTGGGACTTTCAGGAGTGCCTGCGGGACAGCCTCCCCTCTCCCAACTCCCACTGACGTTCAGTGGGAGTTAGGTGCCTAATCTGTAGGTCTTGCTGGAGCCCAGCAATGTTCCACTGCACTTAACATAATCTCCTCTGGCAATGTGGCAACCCCCCCTTAGCACCAACTGTGTCTTTAAGGGCCTATATACCGCTGTAAACCTGGCCCAGTGTTGATACTGAGGCCTCAGTCCAGCAAAGCACCTGCTGGACTTTAAGCAGTCCATGAGCCGTCAGTATGGGCGGTGCTGAATCAGACTGGAGTGCCTCATTTCCATCTGGGGATCCTCTCTTAGAGCTCACCGCTGCCCTCCTCACACCTTGGGACTGGTTATTCAGCGTGTTCTGTTCTGCCCTGAGACGCTGCTGTGCTTTTCACAGTGTTAATGAGCTGGCTAATTGGAATACATGGTTCCAACATGTTGTTGCAAAGGGACCCTGCAATGGGATCATGGGAGAATAGAAAACCTCTTTCTCTTATTAAAGTTGCCAACACACTCATTCTGTTGGTTGCAGATGCTCATTTTCTTTCATCCTTGCCCATGTATAAGGCTATTAGCTTCCCTCTGATAGGTAAGAGCCCTGAATGTTCCTCTAGGATACAAAGGGACAATGCCCTGAGGCCCAGAACACCTATATTGCTGTCAGAAGAAACACTGAAGTCAGTTTGGGATGTCACATGTTCATTGTTAAATGTGTATTTTAAGTGCTTTGCTGGATCAGGAACAATGTGTTTTTGCAAGTGGTGCACCCTGAAAATTGAATACATTACTGCAAATTAGATGTGTCACGACCTGATACCGTGCCCCTGTCTGGATGGACACCAGTTTCTGAATGGACCCAACTTCTGGATCGTCTAAACCCCATGGGTTTGTGTAGTAACTGATCACGGTTGCTAGCTCTGGATCTCTGGGGGTACATAAACACCGCAGCTGGGACTGAGCGTCCCAGCCCAAATCCACAGGCTCACCCTACCAGGGCTCAAGCCAGCACACTAAAAATAGCAGCATGGCCGCTGAGGCTCTGGCGGAAACTTAAACCCAGGAGGGGCAAGTGGGATTCAGAGCCCAAGCTGCTGCCTAAGTCACAAGGTCCACATGGCTATATTTAGTGTGTTAGTCCAAGCCCTGCTAGTGCAAGTCTGTCTGCCCATGCTGGGAGTCTCTCTCCCAGCTGCAGTTTAGGCGTACCCTTAGGCACGCTCCCAGGTTTAGACCCTGTGTCTGGAACCCCTCTTGGGCCATGGGACCCTATCGTGCACCCTGGAACTAATGCCACTGCCCTCCTGAGTCCCAGTTGCTTATATATGTTCCCCCCAGAGTCCACCAAGCAGTGGGAACTCTGGTTTCTAGTTAACCCCTTCAGGAGCAACAAAGCAAGAACGTAAGGAATGCTGGCTTAGCCAAGGAACCTGCTTAGCAATGGAAGTTCCTAACCACAGGCACTTTACTCTTAAAGCACATTAGAAAGGTACATCTCTTTGAAAAACAAAATCCTGAACACATCCCCTCTGGCTCCCCACCCCCGTCTCATCTCACCCCTCCTGTGAGTCTGAGATTTGGTCAGCGTCCTCCCACTAGGCCACCCAACCTGCCCTCTTGGGTTGGTCTTCTGCATGTGACATTGATCTGGTCTCCTGCTTCGAGAAGCAGCTCCCTTTTTTAAAGAGTGTCTGCCCACCTTTGCCCTCTGCCCAAGCTGAGGAACTGCAGCCCCTTCCCCCAGCAAGCCTTGTCTGTAGAGAGTTCATTGTTCTTGTGGCTGGGCCTGTAGTTCAAAGATGAACACAGTCGGTGGCCCTTGAGGGCTATCTCATTGAAAGTCTTCTCTGAGGTAGCCCACACCCGTAACAAGAACAGAACAGTGGATAGAGCAGACTGACATAGTCAAGATTAGGCTGGTTTGCAACCTGCTCCGGATGTCTTAATCCAACATGGAGGTTACACTGCAAAGTGTGGGTTACAAGGAAAGTTCCCATCAAAATGGAGTTCACAGTTTGACCCGGACATACTCCCAATCTGTTACCGCACGCATCAGAGACAAACATACAGTTACCAATCATCTGGGCTTCCCAACTTTGTTTCTCTATTATCAAGGCAAGATGCCAGGAGGCCAGTGAAGAGGAGATTGTAGTAGTCAAAGTGAGAGGTGACCAGGATTTAGAGAAGGATTTTGGCCAGAGAGATGGAGAAGAAAGGCTGGAGATGATGTAGAGGCAGAATTGGCAGGGTTTGAGAACAGCTGCAATGCAGGGGAGAAGGAGAGAGGAATCAATGGGACTATTTGCATGCTTCAATTTAAGCATGTGCTTAAGTGTGTGTCTGAATCAGGGCCAGAGTTTGATAGCATTCAGAATATTAGAAAGGAGAAGAAATCATAAAGATTCTTACAGTCAGCAAACACCTAGATAGAATCAAACTCCCTCTGCAGACGGGGATTGCTCTACGCCAGGATTGAGGTCATTGCCTGGACAGTCTAGGAAATCGGGCCATTCCTGACTGGTGAACAAAGCCACTACATCTGTTCCTGCACTAATAATCCCCTAATCCAACATTAGATGTTCCATGCTCAAAAAATCCTCCCAAAATATGAACAATCATTTAGAAACATAAAGAAATCCATTAAATCATTTTGTTCTAAAGCAGAATCAGCTGAGAATATTTAAAGCACTAAAACATCCAGGGCTTTCGGTGCTAATGCCAGAACACTGCCCTTCACTCACCCCACAGCTAGAAATCGCCTCCTTAACATGCTACTGATTCTTAGGCTTCATGTGGCCTCCCACCCCATAAAAGGCAACGGGAATCTAAAACCCTGCACATGACTTTGAAAAGAGATCATCAGTCACCATATCAACAGAGGACAGGATGTGTGCCCAAAACTGGGGCTTGCTTTAGTGCTTGTTAACAAAGGTATCCATTAGGGCAGTAGCAACATAGCACTACAGCTCTACCAACCTGTGTCTGGCCTGGTCTTCTCTCTTTCAAGCAACCTCGAGCTGGACTGGCCCAGCACTTAACTGGGAGACTTGCAAGGATGTGGTGTGGCCTGTAACCTTCATCTCTCAGAGTCCAGGCAGAATCAACGCTTCACTATGGTGTTTCTGTGCTGTTGGAGGGTTATGCCTTCATAATGACATTGAAATGCAAGTCTTGTGTTTGTTGTATCTCCCATGGCAGTGTATACAGAATAGGGATGTGTGCTGGGCAATTCCAGTTCTGCTCATTACATTCTGCTTATCTAAATCCCCTCTGCAGTTGCAGCTGGACAGAGACTCTTCTTCCCTTCAGGGATCTTTGCAGTGTTACTGCATACTATCATTTAGCTGCTTCATCCTGCCCAGAGCTGGCTACAATTCACTATTGTTTAAAGCAATTCCTATTTCACTGCACTATGGAGGGGGAGGCTTAGTCAGCTAATGGAGTAGATACAAAGTGCTTTGAGATCCTTGGATAAAAAATATTGCTGCAATTCATATTGATATTACTGGTAATTACTCTGCATTCACTGTCTGGCTACTGGCCAAGCACAATGGTGTATGTCTGCTATTGAATTATAACCCCCAGAAGCCCTAACGCCATACCTATATAATGGACTAAGAGCTGTGCCAAAAGCAAAGCATAGAAACAATGTCCCCCTGCCCTGGTGGATTTTAATAGGTGGAAACCAAAAGATTAGTTAAGGTACATTGGGCTAGTGAACTGTCGCTTCTTTCTATTCTGAGGGTAAGGTGTCTCGAGGTCTATTTTATTGGATACAGGTCCTTATGCCACCCTCATCACCACAGTAGCTGCATGTAGTGATGTGATCTGTCATGTGTGGCTCATTCTCTCTCTTGTTCTCTCCCCAGAGGGTGAGCTGGGCTGCACCTTGCACAGACACTCGAATTCTAAAACATTATCTCCAGGAGAAAATTCATGGAGTCGTAGATTCCAAGGCCAGAAGGGACCATTGTGATCCTCTAGCATGACCTCCTGTATAACACAGGCCAGAGAACGTCCCTCAAATCCTAGAGCAGATCTTTCAGAAAAACATCCAATCTTGATTTAAAAATTGTCAGAGCTGAAGAATCCACCCTGACCCTTTATATATTGTTTCAATGGTTAATTACTCTCACTGTTAAAAATATACAATTTATTTCCAGTCTGAATTTGTCTACTTCAGCTTCCAGCCACTGGATCATATTATACCTTTATCTACTAGGTTGACAAGCCCGTTATTAAATATTCGTTCCCCATGTAGATACTCACTGTCCTTGCAGAAGAGAAAGATGAAATGTGTGTTTATATGCATATGAAAGTTCACTCTAGTGGATGGAGTATTGTTACATGTTCTTGTGGGCACAGAGTATAATGAGCCAGCACCTGTGTTCACTGTCCCCAACTGAAGAAAATCAAAATATTTAACTGTGTTTCTCATAAGCCCTGTACTGAGAAGAGGAAATTCTTCTTCTCCTCACATGGTAGAAGCCTGTGCTTTTGGAGCAGGAATATCTGAGTCTTGTCTTTGCTCTTGTTGTGATGTTCTAAGTGAATCATAGAAGATTAGGGTTGGAAGAGACCTCAAGAGGTCTCAAAGATACTCAAAGCAGGACCAGCCCCCAACTAAATCATCCCAGCAAGGGCTTTGTCAAGCCAGGCCTTAAAAACCTCTAAGGAAGGAGATTCCACCACCTCCCTAGGTAACCCATTCCAGTGCTTCGCCACCCTCCTAGAGAAATAGTGTTTCCTAATATCCAACCTAGACCTCCCTCACTGCAACTTGAGACCATTGATCCTTTTTCTGTCCTCTGCCACCACTGAGAACAGCCTAGCTCCATCCTCTTTGGAATCCCCCTTCAAATAGCTGAAGGCTGCTATCAAATCCCCCCCCTCACGCTTCTCTTCTGCAGACTAAATAAGCCCAGTTCCCTCAGCCTCTCCTCGTAAGTCATATGCCCCAGCCCCCTAATCATTTTTGTTGCCCTCTGCTGAACTCTCTCTAATGTGTCCACATCCTTTCTGTGGTGGGGGGCCTTAAAACTGGACCCAGTACTCCAGATGTGGCCTCACCAGTACTGAACAGAGGGAAATAATTACTTCTGCCAATCTGCTGGCAATGTTTCTACTAATGCAGCCCAATATACCATTAGCCTTCTTGGCAAGAAGGGCACACTTCTGACTCATATCCAGCTTCTTGTCCACTGTGACCATAGCATGTTGTAGTGACAACACTGAAATCTCTCTTTCTCTGCATATATATGAACCCTGTCACCACAGTATCTAAGCACCATGCTACCATTAATAGATTTATTTTCCCAACACCCCTCTGAGGCTGGGCAGTGCTATTATCCCCATTTTACAGATGAGCACCTGAGAGGCTCCTAGAAAGAAAACAAGAAATTTGCACTAGGGCTGGGGTCCAAACCATCTCTTCTGACTCCTAAACCACTCAATGTCGACCCACTAAACTATCCTGCACCTTCAGTTCTGGTTTCAAATTGATCACAAAAGGGTTGTCTCTTTCCTGCCCAACTTCTCAGTTCACTCACTGGGTTGAGACTTTTTCTTGTGGCATTAAAGGCCATGAACTGTCTTCTCATTTCGGCATTTATTGTACATTGTTAGCTGCCTGCTGTGGTTTTGTGTGTGACCGCAGATAGATAGTTATGCCATGTTTATTACTGATTATATTATATAGCCCAAGAAGAAAAGATTACTAACTATGCCATGCTGGAAGGTGCTGATAGGGAGGAAGATCTGATGCGAATCTTAACATGCAAATGTCTTCTTTTTTTCCCCACTCATTCCTTTGGCATTTCAGTGAAGTCTTTCTCTGAAGACTGCAAGAAAATAATCTGGTCCCTTCAATGATGTAGCTGCTTTATTAAATCAATCTTCAATCAGCCCACAAAAGCGAAATGTAATTTAGCCTCTTGAGGTTGGAATGATTGGTCAATAAAGTATTCGGGGCTGTGTGCTAACCCAAAGCATTAATGCATTCCACTGTCATGTATTCACCTTCCGCACACTAGTTTCTGCTCTTGAAAGTTTCAACCCTGACCTGACCCGATTCAAAGAAAAATGGACCCGCACGTCAGCCTAATCTTGAAGCCAGCCACTGCAATTCTGATGAGGGCAATTGCTCCTAGGAGAGGAAAGTAAAACAGGATGATTTGTCCTCCCATACCGGAGTCAAGTGCACACTCCTGAATGAACAGCAGGCATTTGACACATGTAGGGGGAGAGCAAGGCTTGTTCCACTTCCCCTCTTCTGGCAGATGTCACGGCAATACAGGAGTGTCATGGGGCCTCTTCTGCAATAACAGTGCAAGAAGAAGTGGGAAAATGTGTCAGGGAATTAGAAGACTGAAAAATACAGACATTTGGAATTTTTACACACAGCGGCATGGCTTTGTGTGAGTGCCATTTTCCTCCTACTGCTTAAAGCATTTTTTTAACCATGTCTCTTGTAAAGAAAGAGGTTTCCTCCCTCCCCCCCCAGTCTTTTTTAAGAAAAGCATTTTCCCCTCACAGTAAGATTTCAGCATTAGTTATTATTACCAACACAGCGTTCATCATCCATCACGCATTGGCCATCTTCTATTTCGTTAATGCCTTTACCATGCCAATATTTTCACATCTTATTAAAGCCACTTGATAGCTTATTATTCCCCCCACACACACTTCCCTATCATTTGTTCAAGTGGTGGTTTGTAGCCTTCACCAGAAATAGCACAAGAACTTTTACAGCATTTCACAATCAAAGAGCCTTTTTGTCCTGGGTATAAGAAACTTGGGGGTTTTTTTTGCTCCTGCACGATACGAGCTATCGTGAAATGCTCTTCACTTCAGCATTATACATTTTGGATGAAGGAGGATCAAGGATCCTTAAAGCGAATAATATAGTTCCTTGTATGTTTAGGTATGGGGGAATCCACTGTCTTAATTAATTCCTACCACACTAATCTGCAGACCCCATAATTTGTCCACTGGATTCATCCCACTTCTCAGTACTGTTATCATTTAGATGACAGGAGCACCTATATGCTCCTGACCCAGTTAGATCAGGGCCCCATTGTGCTAGGTGCTGCTAGGAAGAGATAGTCCTGGCCCCAGCGAGCTTACTGTGTACAGAGCAGACAGACAAATGATGGAGGTGGGGACGGGAAAGGCGATGAAGTGATTGTCCAAGGTCATACAGTGAGGATGATGAGGAGCGATCACTCGTTACCATCTTCCATGGGAGTTATGGGTCCTCTGGTGGCTAATAAGGTCAGTCCTTGAACCACAAGTTCTACTACAATGAGGGCAGCTGTTTTCAGGCTCAGCAGGTGGCTGTTGACCATGACTGGAGAACAGAGTCTGCTCCCTCCTTCACCTCTTGTCCTCTTCGGCTTGTCAGCGAGCAAGGTCAAAATGCAGGGGACCCTCACTTAGGACTTCACTCCATTTTAAGCGATCCTGGGCAAGTGTCTCCCAGGTATCATTGTCAATATTACATTTTTTTAGGTTGTCCTTCAGCAAGTCCTTATAACACTTCCATTGTCCACCCACATTACGGTATCCTTCTTTCAGCTGAGAGAACAATAGTGCAATGGTAAATCCAGGAATAACGCAGGTTTCCTGAGCCCCAGTGTGCTGGACTACATTGACTCTCAAGCAATACAGATTTACTTGCAGGGTACCATATTGTTAAGACTTCTAGGATCAACTCCTGAGAGATACTGAGCCCCCACTGTGCTGAATCCTGGCATCTTTACTTGGTTTTTGCTCCGTTCTCACCCAGACTACACCGCACGTTAATGAGCCCCTTGACTTCACAAGGAGTTCTGAGCATGCAGGATGCAATTGTCCACACAGTCGGATGAATACAGTGATGCAGCCACAAAGAAAGCTAGATCATGCTAGTGACACACTGCCCCTAGCAAGAGGTGATGCACAGATATACCCATGGGGGCATTGTGCTTACCTGTTGTGCTGGGAGGCATAATTTGCAGTACCTTTCTATTGAATGTGCCTTTTCCCTGCCCACTGGCTTCTGGTACAGAGCACTGACTGGGTATCCCCTGAGCACACAGAGCTGCAACCCAGGTAGCCCATACAGGATGTGTGTGTTAATGAGGGATACCTTACACCTTGCTTCTCCCCTGCATTGGGGTTAGATACAATCCAGCCTAAAGAAACCTGGGGAGGAGGGAGCCAGAAGCGAGTAAGTACATCTGTAGGCCTGGTGCAGAAAGGATGCGACCAGGAAGGAGGAGAGGGCTGGGGAATGCAGTTGCATCTGCGCATTCTCACCCCTACATTGTCAAAAGGTCTTTCGATGGCCAGCACCTCCTTCCTCCATCTAATCTACCATCAACCAGCCAAAGAAGAGAAATGGCCATTTCATTCAGACCATAATTTGAGTAACTCTGATGTTCCTGACATTCACTTTGTCACTGTTTTGAAGAAGCGACCCCAGAGGCTGATCTCCTGGGCTGCAAGGCTTTAAGGACAATAACGATTTAATGAGACGATTTATGTTCCATTTAGCCTCCCATCGCAGGCACAAACACACTGTCGACTCTTAGGCATTATTTGAGAATCAAGCCATCCCACCTAGGATTCAAACTTTGACTCAGACCTTTCCTGTGATCAAAATCCAAATTAACTGGAGGATTTTTTGTTGTGGTTTCTGGGCCTTTTTAAAAATTTGTACCTGTTTAGAAACCAATGGAGATGTTAAAAATGCAGATTGTTTTGACAGTGCCCTCAACTCTTGTCTCCCCAGATAGCTCCACTAGAATCATAGAGTATCAGGGGTGGAAGGGACCTCAGGAGGTCATCTAGTCCAACCCCTTGCTCAAAACAGGACCAATCCCCAGGCAGATTTTTGCTCCAGATCCCTAAATGCCCCCCTCAAGGGTTGAACTCATAACCCTGGGTTTAACAGGCCAATGCTCAAACTACTGAGCTATCCTTCCCCCCTACTGTAGTGTGTCTATAGTTGTTGAATATTAGCCCTTCCTTTTAGTAATCTGAGATTTGGATGTGTTTTGACATTCTGAATTGATCTTGCTCATAGATGTGCCTGGAATGAGTGAAAATTAACAGCGCCATCTACTGGTCATAATAGGACATACTTCTCTGAGTCAGTTGTCAGAATGGAATTATCCGCTTCCCCCAAGAATTAAATGCATCTTACTATCCTGTAGTTGTGGTATGGTTACATCTCTGGGGGGGAAGGAAGATAGAAATAATGAGAAGCACAGATTAATGATTGTCACAGCGGGGATGGGAAAAGTAAGTAATCAATGGATGCTCAGCACCTTTGAAAATCAGGTCTCTTATATAAGGAGTCTATATAAGGATTTAGGAGTCTAGCTTTAAGTTCCTGTTTTTGCAAATCCTGGACTGTGTATTTATTCTGTGTCTCTGTCCTTGGAATGTATAAGTTTGTTTAAAGAGACCTTCAAAATTCTGCCTCAGTGCCCTGAGGCTGCTGCATTCCACTTATATATTTTTCCTTTTAAAAGGAAAAAGAAAACCCCCAAATGACAACATTTATATATGTTCATTCAGAAGTACTTGCACTGTCATGGTATAAAGAGCTATAGCTATGAATCTCCACTCAAGGGATTTTTCCAGCAAACTTGAAGAAGATATCATTCCTTCCTTTATTTCTCAGGTCTACTATACTGTGTGTAGTCATAGTGAAGGGTATAGGACTGAGTTCCATAGAGACAGAAGTCCACTGTTTATCCACAGAATGGATACATCAGCAAACTAGTAGGAGCAGTGAAATCTTTCCCTACAACTTCCCACTCAATGTGACTCAAGCCTGACTGTGTTCCGAGAAGTGAGGTTCTCTCCAGAGCCCATTCAAACATTGCCCCTTTCTTTGGGTATCTTTATACGTTCCATCTCAGTCACCAACAAAGGAGCAGCTACCTAGTGCCGTTTGTGGTGGTAGGATTCTCCACAGCATTCATAGCAACACAGTCTGTGTCTGTTTTAACAGAGACAACGAGGCAGTCTGTTATGATACCATCTTGCATGCTAATAATCCATTCTATTCATCAGAATGGTGCAGCAGGTCACAAACCCTTGTGCCATCCTATTACAAAGGAAATGATGTGGGGTGCAAAGGCAATCTTTCTTTCCCGAATATGAACTATTAAAACTGGGGCTCCAGGGAACTTCCCAGGAGTATAGTTTGCTCTGTCTATTGTTTTCATAATTCGCATTATTTTCACAGCTACAGCTCCACTGCATCCATATTGTTTACATGACATTTATTCTTTAAATCTTAAAATAGCTACAGTGTCTGTGTATCAGGGTGCTGGTGCAAAAGCCCCTGCCCAGTCAGCTCCAATCAGGGGAAGCAGAGTAGGGCTGATGGAAAAGGACTGATGCCGGCCTGAGGATTGGCAACACCTGCTGGCCTGACAAGCCAAGGGCTAAAAAGGCTGGGAGGGGGCCAGAAGGAAGAGGGAAGCCAGAGAGAAGTCAGTCAGGGAGGGAACTGGAGGCCTCCTAGCCGAAGGCTGCCTCTGCCTGTAAAGGAGGTGACTAATCCTGCAAGACTTGTATATAGATGGACACTGGTGGTGGGAGAACCTTATATAAATAAGGACACAGGTGTTTCACAGCCCTGAAGCCTCTCTGAGCCTTACTGGGGGCAGCAAGCAGGCCCCAGGAAGAGGGGTGGGACGTGGAACCCTGTTACAGTCTAGCTTGAAATCATGTTGCAAAAGTAGGATATGATCAAAGAAAGCCTAGAGAAATACATCCAGGGACTACGTTCCTGCATCTCCCCTTTCCACTTGTTGTCTAAGAGTGTAGAAAGTAGATGTACTTATGGGAGACTGTTTGAAAGACTCATCTCAGAAATAGCATCTGCCTAAAGTGAGAAGGGAGCTAGAGTGGTAAGAGTTCTTTGCATGACTCAGGCTGGGAGATTATATATACAGGACTCACACAGGCTAAACACAATCCTGCAGACTCCAAAGAGCCTATGGACGACCCAACAGTGACACGTGCATGCGATTCATTATGCAGTGGAATTTGTTTTTTAGTGGCTCCGTGGATCCAAAAATTGCTTCAATTATGTCAGTCACTGGGGCTGTCAATTGTAAAGATCAGATTGGAAACCAGTTCTTTGATGTTTTTTAAAGACAGGAAAGAATTTCACACCTTTCTAAGTACGATTTTCCTGCAGGTAAAAAAATGTCACAGTACCAATTATAGCCAATTACAAGCCGACTGACCTGCCTTGACATTAAAATATCAGGTGGAATTTGCTCTGCTTTTGTAAAATGGAGATTTTGCTTCTGTGCGTGCGTCTGATTTGGAAAGTTCATGGGTTTATGGATCTAGACAGTCGTGATCATTTGGATACATGTTGCTCAATTCAGTCCTTATTATAGAGTGTGTGTGTGTGACTTCATTTCCTACAGATTTTACAATCCAGTTTCTGTGCTTTGGCTGTCTATTCGTAAGTGTATATTCAGAAACAGAATTCTCCCTTCTGTTCCCTTCATCTCCAGATTCCTATCAATTGCATCAAGAGCTGTAATAGATCCATTATCTATCTAATGTATATATGTTTTCTGAATGGATGTCACATCCTGTTGACTCGTCAGTGGGTTGCATCCACTCTGACCAATTCCCACTGACTTTGATTGGAGCATGAATAACAGACCAACAACTAAAACCTGAGTAAAGAGAGGTTTTATGCCCATGATTTTAACAAGAAAGGCTTCATTAATAATGCAATAAGTTTTTATCACTGAAAAAGAATTTTCAAAAGAAACCTCTTTGGAACCTTAATTAGCAACGTGTTTGTCACACTCCTGGCTTATTCAGAAGAGAATAAATTCTGAAATGTTCCTGCCTTCATTTCGAGCTCATTAAGATTGTATGTGCCATTATAAAGATGATACCTGTAATTTTACTCACTCTTTGGGGGGAAAAAACACGGAAGTCGACTTAAAAGAACCTCCGATGCACTCAAATCTCATTCAGCTAAATACATTCATTTGTGTGTTCATGCCATCAATAACTCATCCAATTTGTTCTACTAAAATGTTGCTTTTTAGAGGAAACATGGTATGCCAGTCAGCTTGGAACACCAGAGACAACTCAATAATTCTAATACTACAGTTACTTTACATTTATCCTGTTCATAAAATAGATGTGCATTTATCAGTATAAATCTTGCCAGCTTTAATAAAATCCCTATCCACATTTTCAGCTGTGTGGCCAAATAGAATTACAGTCAAAGAGTGGTACAAACCTTCCTTAATTCAACTCGTTTTCTGATGGCTCATAGGCAGTTACACAAGAACATAATGGAAAGCAGCAACATAAATTGATACAGATAAGCAGTTGAGTTGACTCTCAGTAATGACAAATATCATTTTCTCCTGCCTAAGCTTAGCATTTTTTTATCCTTTTAGCTGAAATATCAGCAAAAGCTCAAATAAACTCATATCACCTGTTTTCTTTTGTAATTTTGCTTCTTGATTTTTCACTTGCACCTTTTTTGACAGTGGCACCTAGACCCAGACATTTAAAGGTATTTAGGTACCTAATTCCCATTGAAATCTACCAGGGTTAGGCATCCACATGCCTTTAAAAATCAGTCTCTAGAGACCCCCACTAAAACTGAAGTCCCATTGTGCTAGACACTGTACGTGCATAGTCCTTGCCCTGGGGAGAGTTTAGATTCTGAATGGAACAGAGAGAGAGGGAGAAAGGAAATATTATTAGCCATACTTTCCAGACAGAAAGAATAAGTGACTTTCTCCTAATCACAGATGGGAACTGGACCCACCTCGTCTGAGTCCTAGGGCTTGTGTACTCTAGCATTTAGTTTGCAGTAAGCTGGCCTGTAAATCTACCCTGAACTAACCTGCTGTGGACTAACTGTCTGTGTGGACCCTGCTGATGGAGCACTAACAGTTCCTAATGCACTTTCATATAGTTAACTTCAATGGGACTTGGTTTTTACCCAGGGGTTTGCTTCCACTGAAGTGAATGGCAGAACCTCAAGAGAGTTCAGTTGGAATAGAATTGGTCAGTAAACAGTAATATAACCGGTTAATTATGAAAGCCTGAGGGCTGGAAGATCGAGAATGATGGAGCAGTCTGCTCCCTCTAGTGGGGAGAAGGGAAAAAGCCAGGTATGGCCAGCTTCATTTGCATTGATTACAATATTGTTTACCTATAAGTCCAGCTACTGATTTTCATTGTTTTGGTTGGAATTTGTTTAGGTTTTAATGAGTAAATGTGATAATAGATTATTATCAGTGCATACTCATGAAAGGGCAGAGGAATTGTGTAGAGGTGAATTGACAGTGAGGACTGGCAGGCCTGGCGGCTGTACAGCAAGCCTAGGGCCTATCTGGAGCTGCAGTATTGAGCGTCACAGTGCCTGGCTGATAGGAACTGAGCTGAAGACACAGAACTGGCCAGGTGGCTGTGCATTGGAGCAGGACCTACTGGAGCAATTCCCTGAGGTCTGGAGCAAACCAGCAGAGGGGAGCCACCCCTGGATTCCCTTAACTGCCACTTAGACTACTTGACTTACAAGAGGAATTTTTGGTGAGCAGAGTTGGTGGCAAGACACAGAACTGTACATTTAGTATTTGGGGCTGGGGCTTTACACAATTCCAGATGCATTGATTTGTGTTGCTCACTGTCTTGTATGCAAATAGATACCCTGTATTTCTATGTTTCTCTTGACTGTTTTCTCATTTTTCCCCTACGTAAAAACAATAATTGTGTTCCATGTTCCTAAGGACTCTGAGTGCCCCCATGGGCGGGGGGAGGGAACACCTGCAAAGATGACCAGAGAGGTTTTCTGTTAATTTCCCAGAGCCAGAAATAGGCATCTGCTTCTGGGTGGGGGCTCAAGCTATCATTGTATTTATTTTAGAAAAGGCCCACTAAATTGATCAAACTCAGCTTTTGTTGCTGCCAGTGGCACTTGGCAGATGGGTTACAGTTGCAGGCAGCCAAATTCATGCCTGGTCTGACTCTGAGGAGTTGCAGGCATAAATATGGGCTATATTATATGGATTGTTTGGCTAATACAAAAAATGAATCACCAAATAATAGTTTTTTAAACAAACAGCAGCAAAATTCAGCAAATCAACTGTTTGCCAAATAACATTCACCCCGCTCTATTAACAATATCTCCTTTCGCCTTGTTCAGATTTATCCAAGCAAAATAGTGACCAAAAGATAATATCAGAGCTGGCTGCTCAGGGAGTTGTCAAATCACCAGTTTATCCCACTTCTATGCTTAATGGACTAGTGTCTGTAAAGATATGTTCGTGAGGCACTTGAATGGGTTACCTAGGGAGCTGGTGGAATCTCCTTCCTTAGAGGTTTTTAAGGTCAGACTGGGTGGGATGATTTAGTTGGGGATTGGTCCTGCTTTGAGCAGGGGGGGTGGACTAGATGACCTCCTGAAGTCTCTTCCAACCCTGATAGTCTATGATTCTATGTAAAATTGTGCTTTGGAGATGCTCCTTCATAAGGGACAGTTTTGTGAGTATAGGAATTTGGAGACATGCTATGAAGGCGTGCGTTGGGAACACAGCATGATTGTGTGCAGCAGCTCACTACAGAAGCTCTCCAGATTGGTTTAGTAAAGTTTTATTCCTTTCTCATTCACTGGCTTATTATTTAATGAACCCCAAGATCATTACATGGTGTCAGAAGAGCTGAATGAGAAAGAAACTGCAGACATTTTGAAGTTAACTCCGGTGTTTGCAACTGAAAGCAGAGGCAAAGGGAGGCACCAGAGAAGTACATGGAGCACCAGACACAGAGGCACCAAGACTTTTGCATGTATTTGATGAGCACAATACTAGCTTTACTAACTTAAGGGGGGGAAAGCCAAAATGGATGTCTTGTAACTTCCATCATCAACGCATAAAGGAGAAACTATCAAGGAACAAGAGAACAACTCAGACTCTAATGAAAGGCTGAGACTGAGAAGATCAGAGTCGGAGATTAAACATCTTGAAAGACTCAGAGATTTGGTAACCTGCCTGGAGAAGGGGTATTTGGGGAAAGTGAGTGGTAAAGACTCATTTGTGAGTGATGTGCTGGTAACCTCTCCTCTCTAGGTAGTTGACACCTTGGGTTCATGGAAATATATTAGATGGGTTGAGAATTTAATGTGTGTGATTAGCTAGTTTGTATATCAGAGTTAATTTGTTTTTCAAGAGGGAAGATGTACAGATATGTTTATGAAAGCCTGTGATTTGGAGACACTCCCTCCTAAGGGACAGTGTTGTGAGTCTGAGCATTTGGAGATGTGCCCTGGAGGCGGAGGTTGGGAACACCGCAGGCTGTGTGCAGCTGCTCATTAAAGAAGCTCTCCAGTTTGTTTTATTAAAGTTTTATTCCTTTTTCATTCACTGGGTTGTTATTTAATGAACCCCAAAATCATTAGAGTGTCCATAGCACTAAAACGATCATCACAAATGGCCTACAAAGAACTTTGTCAAATTTACCCTGGTATCACCACAGTAGAATCAAGCATGTTGTACCAGGTTTGCGCTGTGGCATAACTATTCTAACTGTCCCCATGAAAGTTTTTGCTTCTGACTTGTTGGTCCAAGTTGTTGCTATCTTGAGGAGTCAGAGAAGACCACAACAAGCTGGCTTCACTTCCAGTTGTCCATGAGAGAGCAAATCTTCACAGTGTGCCAGCTTATTCAGAAGGCACACAAATTCAGGTGTGCTGTTCACATTGCATGTGTGGACTCTGTTCACAGGGAATTGCTTTGGCTAACCTTGAAAACTTACAGGTCTCCCAGGCAAACTCTGTTGAATGATCTGTCTTCTAAACAATGACTCCTCAAGCTGGATTCTTGTAAATGGGAAACGAACGGGCTTCCTCCAGATTATGTCAGGTGTTCATCCAGGATCCATTGTAGCCCCAGAACTTTTCACTGCTATCATAGACTATGTGCTTGACCAGACATGAAGTTTAGACATACTTCTGGTCGGCAATTTTGAACACACTGTGAACTCTAGCATCTTAGTAGGTCAACAACCAGTTGACATTGTCAGTGATTTCACATACCTTGGCTTTGTTGTTGATAACATGAGCAGGATCAAGAAAGAATGTGAAGCCTGCACTGCAAAAGCATCTTCAGCGTTGGGGCACCTCATTTAGAATGTCTTTCACAAACCAAGCAGCCTAATAAGTAAAGAGGTAAAGATAAGGATATGTAATGATTGGGTGGTCAGTATCCTGACCTATGGGGCTGAAACATGGGCTACCACTGGCAAGAAGTTGGATATCATTCAGAAGTACCTCCAAATGATCAAAAACATCAAATCAAATGAACAGATCCATTTTCTAATTAAACAGGTCCCTCTGTCTCAGACAGTCACCGAACGCTCTCTAAGGTGATATGGTCATCTGCTCCAAGTGCCTTCCAACTTCTTTGTGAGAATTATCTTTGACTTTGACCCAGTGAATGCAGGATGGACATTACCCCTCCAGAGACCAACTTGTAGAGAAGCAGGTGGCAGCAGAAGGTGACCGTGCAGGGCCATTGAGAACGGTGTAGACAGTAGTGGATTGAATGATGGTGCAGCGGAAGCAGCAGGCAGTGACGTAGAGTGAACAGCAGCAGTGTGAACCAGTTGTGGTGGCAGAAGCAGCAAAGGCATTGCTCAATGTTTCTTCCCTCCTCCCTTCCCCCACCCCCCGGTGGGAGGTGAACTCGCATGAATGCACATCTGAACTCTTGGTTTCCACTGACCAAGAACAGCACCTGTGAGTGGGGTGCAGTGGAGGGAGAGGAGATGAGTGCGTTAAAGGGACATTTGTTTGGTGAGAAACAGAGGCAAAGGACACTGCCCAGTGTACTCTGGAGCCAGAGTTTTGCTCATGGTCAGATGTATTTAACTCATGGTTGTGGCGTTTTCCCAAATGACATGCCAGGTTCCTTTAATCTTTTATTAAAAGTTTTCTCTGCTATACACAGACTCAGTGCTTGCCAGTGGGGAAATATTGCCTCTTAGAGCCGCCAAGGGATGGTGTTTAATTTTCCCAGATTACTGGGTGGGTCTCAAACCGGTTCTGTGTTATATTGTTAAGAGGGACCCCTGGATATTGAACCCAGCCCTTGTTGCTGCCAACTCTACCTGGCAGAAGGCTTACAGTAGTAATGCTGGGTGGGTCTTGGCTCCCCTCTCCTCCCCATGGTACTGCTGAGGATTACCTGCGGTAATTACTCTGAATGCAAGGATGTATCTCACTTACACACATCCCACTCTCTCATCTGAAAGGACTCTTTCAAAGCTTGGCATTGCTGATGCCCATGCTCACCTGATGCTCTTCCATCTGACAATGAAACCAGACCTGCCATAGATGTTGTCCTGCCTCCCCATGGTTAATGTCATGGATATTGGGCTGACCATTGCAGTTACACTTCCAGTCAGCAGAGTTTTGGTGCCCCGCCACTCAGCCTCCCTTTGCATGTCTTCCTGCACGATGAGGGGTATTGCTATAGAAACCTGCTAACTAGCAAGTGTTATGTCCTAGGGGCAGCCGGTGTAGGAAGCAATCACTTGAGGCCAGAGAGCAGACAGCTAACCAAAACCTCCATTTTATTTACAGAAACAGAGAGCTCACTCAGCCGGTTGAAACCGGCTGAGCTATCCCTTAATAGTCTAACTCAGTTGCCATAGTAACAAAACCCATGACAACCAAATACACAACATATTCCTCCCCCCCCTAATAAGAACATCCCCTAAATAAAACACACACTAAACTAGAGAAGGAGGGTAGACTGCCTCCTTTCCCGGCTAAACCCTGGGGATTATTTTGCCCCATAACCATGGGTTCGCCCTAACTAAAGATCCAGCCGATGAGGAGGCCTTCTGTCTCTAGGTGGATTACGGCGAACTTCTGGTGTTGTTGCACCCGAAAGTACTAGGGGCTCAGGGTCCGCAGCACGAATAGGTGAGGAGGTGGTATCAGCTCGTGCTGGGCAAAGGGGTATCTCAGCTGCCGGCAGTAATGGAGGAGAACAGTCAGGAACAGGTGACTCATGATTCGGTGTCTCACCAGGAGGGGTGAAGTCAGACCCCTCAACTGCAGATGGGTCCTGAAGACTGGCATGACCTGGCAACAGCTGATCTACATGTCGCCGCCAGGTAAGATTCTCTGCAGTCCGGACTGTATAGGAAACAGGTCCTGTTTGAGTGATGACTGTGGCCGGAACCCATTTAGCTCTGGAAGTATAATTCTGAGCCAAAACTGGCTGCCCTGGGCTAAAGGTTCGGTCTTTTGCTCTGGGTGCCCGTCTGATGACTTGATATTGCTGCTGATGTTGCACAGTTTGTCTGGGTTCAGAAGGTTTCAGCAGATCAAAGCAAGTGCGCAGCTGTCGTCCCATCATTAGAAAGGCTGGGGAAGCCTGGGTCGTAGCATGAGGTATGTTTCTATAGGAAAGTAAGAAGGTATCCAGACGCTTTTGAATGGAGTGTTGTCCCTTAGCTGATTTCAAAGCGTTTTTCATTGTCTGCACAAATCTTTCAGCTAATCCGTTGGTGGACGGAAGATATGGTGCTGACGTGATGTGGTGTATCCCATTTGCCTTCATAAAATTTTGAAACTCCTGAGAGACGAACTGCGGTCCGTTGTCGCTCACAAGTTGTTCTGGCAGACCAAAACGACTAAAGAGTCCTCATAGTTTTTGGATAGTACTCTCTGCAGTAGTGGACTGCATTATAGAGACTTCTGGCCATTTAGAATGGGCATCTACTGCCACCAAGAACTGCTTCCTTCAAGGGGGCCAGCAAAGTCAACGTGAATACGTTGCCACAGGTTTTCAGACCAGTCCCATGGGTGTAGGGGTGCCCACTGGGGTGCATTTCTTACACTCTGACATGACATACAAGCTTTTGCCTTCTCTTCAATAGCACTGTCCAATCTAGGCCACCAAAAATAGCTTCGTGCAATTTCCTTCATGCACACTATTCCACAGTGACCGGAATGTAGCTGTTCTAACATCTGTGATCTCAAGGGTGGTGGAATAATGACACGCCGCCCCCACAACAAACAACCAGATTGGACCGATAACTCCGTCCGCCTGGACATGTAGGGAACAAGGTCGGGTGAGACCGGAGAGGTTTGTCGAGATTTTCCATGCATCACCAGGTCCATAACTTGGGATAATACTGGGTCAACGCGGGTTGCCTTCTTTATCTGAGTAGCAGTGATGGGTGTATTCTCTACCTGTTCAAAGTAGAAGATTTCCTTTTGGGCACTATCTTGATGTTTGACCGGTAAAGGCAACCTTGAGAGGCCATCTGCATTGCCGTGCAGAGTGGATTTCCGATATTTGATTTCATATGTGTGTGCAGAAAGTATCAATGCCCAACGTTGCATACGACTAGCAGCTAATGGGGGAATGCCTGTGTAGGGTCCAAAAATTGATGTCAGAGGTCGATGGTCTGTAAGAAGAGTAAACTTTCGCCCAAACAGGTACTGATGAAACTTCCTAATTCCAAAAACAATTCCTAATGCCTCACGTTCGATTTGGGCGTAGTTAGTTTCTGCTTTGCTTAGAGTGCGTGAAGCAAAAGCAATAGGTCTTTCTTCTCCCGAAGGCATAATGTGTGACACGACCGCTCCCACTCCATAAGGGGAAGCATCGCAGGCCAATTGCAGGGGTAAGGATGGATCAAGGTGCGTTAGAACTTCAGAATTTAACAATGCATCCTTAGCTTTGTTAAATGCAACATCACAGGCTTCAGTCCACTTCCAGGCCTTGTTCTGCCCAAGGAGCTCATGAAGTGGTTTTAGCAGTGTGGCTAACTGTGAGATGAACTTTCCATAATAGTTCAGTAGTCCTAGAAATGAGCGCAGCTGGCTTACATTTCGAGGTGGGGGAGCCTCCACAATAGCTTTAACTTTTGCAGGGGCCTTATGAAGACCTGCAGAATCGATGATGTGTCCCAAATATTCAACAGAGGGCTTGAAGAATTCACACTTGTCTTTGCGAACTCGTAGGCCATACTCTTCCAGTCTTTGTAGGGTAGCCTCTAAATTCTTTAAGTGATCCTCTTCATTTCTTCCAGTGACCAGGATATCATCCAGATAGCACTGAACTCCTGACAAGCCACACAAGATCTGGTCCATAGCCCTCTGGAACAGGGCGGGAGCCGATGTGATTCCGAAGGGTAGGCGACAGTATCGATAAAGCCCCTTATGAGTCACAATAGTCAACAGCTCTTGGGACTTTTCATCGACGTGCATCTGTAAATATGCTTGACTCAGATCAATCTTACTGAACTTTTGTCCCCAAGCCAGGCCTGCGAAGAGGTCATCGATGCGGGGAAGCGGGTATTGCTCTGCACACAACACTGGGTTGACAGTGACTTTAAAATCACCGCAAATCCGGAGAGAGCCATCTTTCTTCACGATTGGAACGATAGGAGTGGCCCATGAGCTATGGGTAACTGGTATTAGGACTCCATTGGTGACCAGGCGCTCCAGGTCTGCTTCAACTTTTGGCCTGATGGCATATGGCACAGTTTGGGCTTTCCGATATTTTGGTGGACTGCCAGGTTTAATGTTCAATGTCACAGTGATTCCCTTCATACTTCCCAAATCATCTCCAAAAACAGCAGCATGTTTCCTTAGTATAGGGGTTAGACTGGTTTCTTCTTTAGTCATCCGGTGCACTTCTGCCCAGTTCAGCTGAATCTTCCCAAGCCAAGACCTACCCATTAAGGCTGGGTAGTCACCTCTCACCACAAACAGTGGCAATTTAGCCGCCTGTCCATTGAGCTCCACCTTAACATCAATAGTGCCCAACATGGGCACAGCTTCACCTGTATACGTCTTCAGAACAGTTTTTGTTGCCTTAAGCGGAAGATGCTGTAGCTTTTCCTTATACACAGTCTCAGGAACCAGCGAGACAGCTGCACCGGTGTCTAGTTCCATGCGTATAGGTTTGCCCTCCAATAAGGGGGTTACCCAGTATTCATGTGAGCCCGCTGCCATAGACAAAACATGCAGTGGCACTTCCTGTTGTGAGGAGGTGTCACCTTGATCATCCTGGGTCTGCTCTAGGGTATGCAAGGTTCCTCTTTTTGTCGGCCAGACCACAGGTCTCTTTTTCTTTTGTTTACAGGCATACTCAATGTGTCCCTTTTTGCCACAGTGTCGACACACCAGGTCCTTACACCAGCATTCTGATGCCTGGTGACCCAGCTTACCACAGCGGTAACATTCTTGACTCTGCACCGTTTTGTGGGTCAGTTCTTGTGACACTTTTTGCACCCTAGGGGATGCACCGATGTATTGTGCCTCCCTTGTAGCCAGTTCCATGGAGACAGCAATATCAACAGCCTTCTGTAATGTAAGCTGAGCCTCTGTCAGTAGGCGCTTCCGTATAGCTTCACTGCAGAGGCCACACACTAACCTGTCACGCAGGGCATCATTTAACATCTCTTTAAATTCACAGTGTTCTGCTAGCTTTTTTAAAATGGCTACAAATTGTACAACTGTTTCATCTTCCTTTTGGTCTCTTTTGTGGAACCTATATCTTTCAGCAATTACCAGTGGTTTTGGGGAGAAATGAGACCCCAGGATTTCCACAATGTCACTGTAAGATTTAGTCTCAGGCTTAACAGGGTGTAGTAAGCTGCGTAGCAGAGAGTAGGTTTTAGCCCCTACAACAGTTAAGAATATTGGCACCTTCTTCGCTTCTGTAATGTCATTTGCAATACCAAAAAGCTCAAAACGCTCAGTATACACATGCCACTGCTCTGTATTCTCATCAAAAGGCTCCAGGGGCCTGGTCAGAGTAGCCATGATTTTTAGTTTCACTTTCACAGTCAGTGCAAACAAGCAGCTTTTTTTCTTTGTTTGGTCTTTACCTTGACTTCTACTTCCTTCTGTTACTGGAGCAGCACCAGGATCCCACCCTCATCGCCAGTGTTATGTCCTAGGGGCAGCCGGTGTAGGAAGCAATCACTTGAGGCCAGAGAGCAGACAGCTAACCAAAACCTCCATTTTATTTACAGAAACAGAGAGCTCACTCAGCCGGTTGAAACCGGCTGAGCTATCCCTTAATAGTCTAACTCAGTTGCCATAGTAACAAAACCCATGACAACCAAATACACAACAGCAAGGAATCAACCTGTGAAAAAAATTGCATCCCTCAAAAATTCCTAAGCAGTTGTAACAGCCTTGAAAGGTTCGGCTGACATGAAGGAACCACCAGAGTGAGGTGTGAGTGATTTGTTCATGTCATCAAAATCCCAGAATGGCATCATAGCCTTCGTCGCCTCCTTCTGGACATTCTGCCCTCCACCCTTCACATGAGTTTTGGCCTTCCTCACTGTTAGGGTCCCTGGTGCTGAGAGTTGAAATATGTCTCCCTAATGTTTGCTTTGCAGACATCACGCAGTTGCAATGTAAGCCCTTGAGTGAAACCATTTCACCTGAAGGCACGGTATTTTACAGGGAAGTCTAACAGGGGCTGCTGCAGTGCTCTCTTTTTTATGGACTATGCCAGGGGCTTGCTAAGGGACTGATTTGTTTTTCCATGTCTATCGTGCACAATGGTAGATGTGGTGTGTGATAGACAAAGCACAGGAACCTCTGCCCTTCTTGTTCATCTCAGCGTTTCAGAACATATGACTGCTTTCTGCCCGTGGTGCAGGAACCATATCACCACAGCCGTTCACCAGCACGTGGAATTTCATATGGAGGGAGTTTATCACATCACCGCAGAATTGGTGCAAAATTCTGGGGAAGCATCACATGACTTGTCTTTTGTCTAGTGCCGAAGGAGTAGGGACAACACAATGTAACCGTGGAATGCAGAAAACTACAGCTGCGTTAATGAAGGGACGATACTGAAGCATGTCTTCAAAACAATCAGACCTACCATAACAACACATAATACTTACACAGTGACTTAGAAACAAAACTAATTCGTGCTTCACTCTGGTGAAAGGCATGTATTACTGTCTCCTTTGCTGGATAACTGAGGCACTCAGAGTACCTCTACACAGTGAGTGGCAGCCTGCGGACAGCAAATTTCAGAGCCTGGATTAACAGACTCGGGCTCATGGGGCTCATGCTATGACGCTAAAAATGTGCCCCCTTCTTAGAGCCCGAGCCGCAAAGCCCACACAGAATTTTTTTGGCCCCTAGTGCAAGCCTAAGTCTGTTGCCCCATCTCTGAAACTCCCTGCTGCTCACTGAGTAAATGTTGCCTAAGAGGAACAGTGACTGATCACACAGTGAGTCCGTGCAAAATCCAGGGTTAGCATTTAGTGTTATTTATTTTTATTGCAGTAGCACTGAGCTTCTATTGCACTAGGTGCAAACACAGAACCAAAAAAAAATTGTCTTTGCCCTTAAGAGCTCACAGTCTAAGACAAGTGACAGCAGGTGGGTACAGACAGACAGAGGCGGGAGTACAAGGAAACAATGACACCATTTTGAAGACTGCAGGCTACCAGGTCCCTGCTGACACAACCAGCCAATCAGAGAGGGAGGGATGTGCATGCGGCGGGGAAGCGTGAATGACACAAGCCAACACAAAATTAAAGAAATCACCAGTGGGCCTCTATGTAATAAGCAGTCTGTTAGCTGAAAGAAAGCCAAGCACCTAGAGACCCAGCAATCAAATAGATTTATAACGGGGGAGGGAAAATAGCTTTGTCCTAATTTACAAAGACTTTGATCGTTGTAGTAATATCCTTGCAGAAGGGGAGAGTGACTCGCATGTTAATAGAATGAACAGGAAACGGGCACAAACCGAGGTCAAGAACTGAGGCTCCCTCATGACAGTTGGCATCAAGCACGTGGGAAATCACAGCCTTATTAGAGGTGCCGTGATGAAAAGAAGGACTTGAAATGCCGCATTCCTTTGCTTCCTGGAAGTTGGTGATCGTTTCGTTTAATAACCAGGAAACAGGCTACTCCTAACCCCGATTAGTTTCCCTCCAACAAATAACTAGCCCAGTGTTTGTACAGTGTTAGACACAACTTGGATTCAATTTAAAGGGAGTTGGGTGGCGAGAACCTGGCCAGATTTTTTAGCTCCAAAGATGATGGCCTAAATTTTCAAAAGTGACGCCTGATCGTGAATGTCTCCGTTTTTAGGTACCCACCTGAAAAGGGCCAGGTGCTGACATGCAGGCCCTGGGAAGCCTGGCAAGCTGGGCCGCTACGAAAGGAGATGCCCCATAGCACTGGTCCCTTTTGAAGATGTAGCTCTTTGTTGCTTGGCGATTGTTCCTAGACACGTGCGCACACGGTCACGCCCACCTCTATGCCCCATCTGGCAAAGCCACTCTAATGACCCTGTTGCATGTCGTTTAATAAAACCTCGCTCAGTGAAGATGTTAAGGGAGGGATGGGGCCATTAGAAGCCATCCTGAGGAAAGGGTTGTGTTCACTGCTCTGCCCCAAGAAAAGCCTGGGAGGGAGGGAGGGACAAGTCTTCCCTTCCCCCGCTGCAGGGGCGAGAGCCGTAAGTCACTCCAGCCCTTGGAAAGCTGTGACACTTTCCTCTCATGCGGGGCGAGACTCCCTCCCCGACCTGCCCACTTGCTCCGAAGAGGGAGCACCCAGACAGCAGGTGCTGTGCTCTGCCCCAGGCACAAGTTCCAGGTCGACTAACTCAGTAGCTCTCAACCTTTCCAGCCTACTGTCCCCCTTGCAGGAGTCTGATTTGTCTTGCCTACCCCCAAGTGTCCCCTTCACTTTAAAAGTACCTGCTTACAAAATCAGACATAAAAATACAAGAGTGTCGCAGCACACTGTTACTCAAACTTTCTCATTTTTGTACCATATAATTATAAAATAAATCAATTAGAATATAAACATTGTACTTACATTTCAGTGTCTAATGTATAAAGCGGTATAAACAAGTCACTGTCTGTGAAATTTTAGTTTGCACTGACTTCGCTAGTGCTTTTTATGTAGCCTGTTGTAAAACTAGGCAAATATCTAGATTAAGTGACGTACCCCCAGGGGTACACGTGCCCCTGGTTGAGAACCGCTGGACTGACTCCTTTTCTGCTTCCTGACGATAAGGGGGGATGGGTGGGGGAGTATGTCTGGAGGCAATTGAGTAACTCTGAATCACAACCGCTGCTGGAAGAAGTAACTTGTGTTCTGTGCCCAGGATTCATCCCTCCACCAGGCCAGTGCAGGGACAGAGGGAGAGGGGACACAGCTTGGGCAGTCCTTCTTCAGGGGCTACCGGGGGCCATTGTGTCCCACAGTTCTCAGCAGAGCAGCCTTGAGGACTGGCCTAGCTTGCTCCCCAGGGGCACACAGAGTTGTAGACTGGCCAGGGTTTAAGAACGCTCCCAGGTAAACCTCCTCTCCGTGGGATGGGCAGTGCAGAGCTGAGAGAGCTCGTTCTGCGACTGGGGTTATTCCCTGCAGGCCAAGGCTTACTTCCAAGTATTATCCCCATTTTATAGATGGAGAACTAAGGCACAGAGAGGTTGTGACTTGCCCAGAGTCACACAGTTTCACAGATGGAGCTGGGAACCAGGACTCCTGAGTCCCAGGCAGATTCTTGTAATTAAGGCTCCAAGTAGCTGACGCTGGGGACTTCCAGAGCTGTAAGCATGAATCACTCCAGGAGCTGTAACATCCTCCTTTGTGGCTCAGGCAGAGAGGATGACACGTAACACACATTGAATGGTGGGTGACCACTGCACGCCATGCACAGAGCCTAACCACGAGAGCCTCCTTATGTGCCAGCCTAACTTCCTGAGGTTTTATCCTGTCCTGAACTTGTGCCATAAACTTGATCTCACTCCGAACCTTTTTCTGATATTCAAATAAGTTTGTCTACACGCTTTGCCACCCCGCTGGTTTGTATCCATTGGTTTAGGCTTTCTCAGATGTGGTTTCCGAAACGAGGCTCGCATTGGGTGGGTAATTAATCCTGGAGCAAAGTCGTAAAGATATTTCAGAACCTATTCACTCAGTCTCTAATAATGGCTCATAATTGGTAGCAGGACTTCCACTGTGTGCAGGGCAAGCAGCAGTCTCCGAGCAAAACCCACACACATCAGTTGTGTCTATTTCCTGGCTAGCTTCAGTGCACCGTGCAGTAGGAGCCGAGTCTCTGAGACTGCAGAGCTCAGTAAGCTAATCAAGCAGTTCAGCCGCCACTTAGACTTCGCAGGCAGCTGTCGCTGTCATGAATGAAACCTGCTAATAATAAAGCTGCTCTCCTCCGCTCTCACCCACTGCTTACCCCCCACCTACACAAAAAGACAAGAGACAATTACAATTGAACCTTTCATTTATGTGGTGCCTCCCCACCCCAACAGACCTCAAAGCACATGCAGATATTACAGACTCACCCTATATGATGTCAGACACACTGGGAAGCATAGATCCTCCATGGCTGTTTGATCAACTCTAATAAGTCAAGTAGCCTCAGGTGCACTTTAGTGGTCTCAGATCTATAGCATGTGACACTTTCTTTCCAGCTCATTTCTTGAGCCCCATTAATGGGCTGGTGGCTGCCCAACAGCTGGAAGTCTTGTCTTTCAGCAGAAGCATAAAATTGAGTCCATGAGCACAAGTGATTCAAGTTCCAGGTCTGGTTTTTATCTTCCGTGTAGCTAATATCACCCTGGGGGTTCCCTGGGTGAACGGAAGTTTTCATTTCCCCCTGGTAAGGTTCCTGGTGAAGCTGCTCAAACAGCAGCCTACTGTACCATGATAAGAAAAGGTAAGTCAGCTTTGGCGCTCTCTGTTGAGAATGACTGGAGCGACAGTGCACGGTGAGTGCACCTCCCAAGCTTTTCTGCTAAACAAATAAGGCTGTCTCGACAGCTGGGGAAGGCGGAATCGAGCTGAACAGCGTCTCTTCAAACTGAAGATTATTAAAATGAGGAAAGTGTGGATGTAAAGATCATGGCACCTGAGTGACGGTCCTCTGAAAACTGAGCTGATGCTTTGTCCGTTTACTCGAGAGTTTTACATTTACAAGAGAAAGAAAGAGACTCTGAGGGTTTTATCCACAAAGAGGACCTAGACTCAGTGTTACAATGCCTAATGTAGGCATTCTGCTGCCTAGTGCAGGGATTGGCAACCTTTGGCACACGGCCCACCAGGGTAAGCACCCTGGTGGGCTGGGTCGGTTTGTTTACCTGCCGTGTCCAGAGGTTCAGCCGATGGCAGCTCCCACTGGCTGCGGGAAGGGCAGCCAGCACATCCCTCAGCCCGCGTCACTTCCTGCAGCCCCCATTGGCGTGGAGCAGCGAACCGGGGCCAGTGGGAGCCGCAATTGGCCGAACCTGAGGACGCGACAGGTAAACAAACCGGCCCAGCCCACCAGGGGGCTTACCCTGGCGGGCCACATGCCAAAGGTTGCCAATCCCTGGCCTAGTGGAATCCACAGCCCCAAGTTAGATGCCCAGACTCCCTGTACAATACATGGGCGAGTGAGGCACCTAAGAATGGGATTCACAAAAGCCAGCAAGGTGAGCAGGGAGCTGCCTAAACTACCAATGGGAAATGCTGGGGCAAGGGGTGAGGCCTGAACCCCATCCCTCAAAAGGAGTTGGGCGCCTGACTTTTGGCTGGAGGCAGGTACCTATCGCCACTTGAACGTTAGACATCTGAGCCAGCTCAGCCCTTTCTCACAAAGGAATGAGGAGGTGCTTGTCCCTGATACCCAAGATCCCAGTGATTAGTGCAGGATGTGGTAGACCTGCATTCAAGTTCCTACTCTACCACCTCTAGGGCCAGGACATGAACCAGGTCTCCTACCTCAGTGCTCTAACCACTAGGTTACATATATAGGGTGTTCTGGCCTGGATCTCTCCTGTTCAAGCTGTTCCACTTTGTATACAATACTTATATAGCCACTGGGCCAAGGACAGAGAGAGAGAGACTGGTGCCTAGTGGCTAGCACCCTCTCCTGGGAAATCCAGATCCCAGTCCCTGCTCCAATGAATAGGTAAGTAATTTCATGAGTTCTGTCAATGCATTGCATTGCTACCTAGGAACAAGCAAGCTTCAAGACCCATGACCCAGCAACCACTGAGTGGCCCACACAAGGGCTCAGGAGCATGTAATAAAGATAACAGTGGATCAAGCAACAACACAGGGCTCCCATCCTAGCAGTGAGGGGATAGTCAAACCCATGCTGTGCCAAGTGTAGATTCCAGATCAAGCTAATGCCACCATTCCCTCAGACCTGTTCAGAACCAACTTCTGACCTCACACCTAAAGAGATTGCACTGGTGTATCTGAGGGAAGGGGGCCAGTCATCATTGCCCTCGTCAATTAGCAATTTTCAGTGCAAGGCCTAGTGGCATCAGGATTTAGAAAAGGCAATGAGATGGTGACTCTTGCTAACTATTTTATTGGCTCATAGAAGTGAACCTCAAAGGCTTCATGTTTAGATGTCTGGTCTGCAACTGGACTAGAAATCTTCCTGAAACAGACTCAAATGAGATGGCAAGGCGCTGGTTGTTACCAAATTCATAGGGAACAGTCTTTCTTGTATGTCCTGATACTAGGGTTGCCTAGTGTCTGGTTTTCGACTGGAACACCCGGTCAAAAAGAGACCCTGGCAACTCCAGTCAACACCGCTGACCGGGGCGTTAAAAGTCCAGTTGGCAGCACAGTGGGGCTGGCAGGCTCCCTACCTGGCTCTGCGCAGCTCCCAGGAATCAGCCGGCATGTTCCTCTGGCTTGGGGGCAGCTACAGGAGCTCCACACACCACCCCCGCCTCAAACACTGGCTCTGCAGCTCCCATTGGCTGGGAACAGTGGCCAATGGGAGCTGTAGGGGTGGTGCCTGTGGGCGGGGCAGCACACAGAGCCAGAAGGACATGTTGTGCTTCCCGGGAGCCACCTGAGGTAAGTGCCATCCGGCACCCGCACCTCTCACCCCCTCCTGCACCCCAACCCACGACCTCAGTCCTGAGCCACCTCCTGCACCCAAACTCCCTCTCAGAGTCCATACCCCTCACCCCTTCCTGTCCCAGCCTGGAGCTCCCTCCCACACTCCGAACCCTTCTGTCACAGCCCAGAGCCCCCTCCTGCACCCCAAAACAGTCATCCTCAGCCCCACCCCAGAGCACGCACCCCCAGCTGGAGTCCTCACCCCCCGCACCACAACCTCCTGCCCCAGCCCGGAGCCTCCTTCTGCATCCTAAAGCCCTCATTTCTGGCTCCACCCCGGAGTCTGCATCCCCAGCAGGAGCCCTCACCCCCTCCCGTACCCCAACACCTTGCCCCAGCCCAGTAAAAATGAGTGAGTGAGTGAGGATGGAGAAGAGCGAGCGACGGAGGGAGGGGGATTGAGTGAGTGGGGGTGGGGCCTTGGAGAAGGGGGGCGGGGCCTCTAGGATGGGACAGGGAGTGGGTAAAGGGTGTTTGGTTTTCTGCAATTAGAAAGTTGGCAACCCTAGGTGACACTGCTGCTTCCAGTCACTCTAAGAACCTGGAAGTGCAAATAATAATAATTTGATTTGGAATTTCCAAAGCAGCCTAAAGAAAATGGCCACCCAGATCCCAGTGAAAGCCAATAAGAGCTGGACATCTAACTCCTTCAGGCTGCTTCAGAAATCTCACCCTTGGGTCTTATTTTACCACTAGTGCTTTGCTCAGCCCTCAGATTTTTCACTTCATGTTGCTGTTTGGACTGGTAAAATGGGGATCCAGGATGTGCTCCTACATACTGTATCGGCAGGTAGTAGCAGCTGGACTGCCTAGCTAGCTCTGTGGAACACCTACATTTTGCTGGGGTTGGCTCTAGTTCATTTCCCAGGCTATATTTTGAAGCACACCCAGCACACTCTGGAGCAATACACTAGGGAACTTTCACAAGGCTTTTCGTTAAAGATGGAAATGAGTCATCATCTTCTACATTCAAATTGATAGTTTAATAATAAGCATTTCAGGTGTTAAATCTGAAAATCACTTCCTCATTAACTTCCCTCCAACTAACTTTATTATTAAACATTTAATTTCAGATTCTGCAAAATAGACCATGTCATAATCACCAGTCAATTGATGTTTTAATCCTTCCATTTGGCTGAGCGACAGTAATAGCAATGTCAATTAAACAGCAATTTTGCTGCAATTATATTTAAAAGACTAGTAAACTTAAGAACAATTAAAGACGTCGACATTTCCCGGCACTGAGGCCTAACTGAAGGTGAAACTTTTTATAGTGAGCATCAACTTTTGACTTAGCATAACAATTAGCTCTCTCATTTGGAAGAGAGGCAGTTCATCGGAAGGGGATGAACTGTTCATCGGAAGTGCCGCCTAATGGCTAGAACACTGGATGGGGCCTCAGGAGAACTGGGCTCTCTTCTGGACCCTGCTGCTGGGTGAACTTGGGCAAGTCACATTACCTGCCTGTGCCTCAGTTTCCCAGACTGTACAATTGGGATAGTAATACTGACCTTCCTTTGTAAAGTGCTTTGAGGATGAAAAGCTCTAGATAAGAGCTGTGTAGTCTTATTTATTTGCTCCTAATAGCAGCCTCTAAATTCCATTCCACGAGTAACTGGCTGGCTCACAAATCCTTGTCTGCTTAGCTTCTCCGGTTGTTGAGTTAGGTGACCATGCTGGACACATCTACTGGGCCACTCTTTAGATAATCATCAGAAATCTCTTCTCTTTGCTCATAGATTGCTATGTTCCCCTATGCCCCTCCCCGTGTTATGGTTGTTCCCCCTTTTCGACCTGAGCACCTCATCAAAGTTCAGAGCCAGGAGGATGTTCCAGCTGGAAGCAGAAATTGAGGGCATCTGATATTGTCTTCGGTGCAATCTTGTTCATTTACAAGGAATGTGCAAAATCCCGTGTGTTTCAATGCAGGTGAAACCAAGGCCAGTTTCTTAGCTTGCAGCCCCAAGCCTCTTCAGCCAACACCAGACCCAAAACCTCTCTCTCTCTCTCTCTCTCTCTCTCTCTCTCTAGCTCCTTCCAGGGTCACAGGTTCCTGCTTGGCTTTCTTGCCCCTCTCTCTCTCTCTGTGTTCTTGTCTGGCCTCAGTTCCTGTGTGTTCTCTCTCTTACACACACCTGGTCACAAACACCCAGTCAAACCCTCCACCCACATGGGGCTAGTTCCTGGGCAGACTCTATTGAACTTTGCTTTCGCTGAGGCCCTTTAACTCTCTCTTACAATTAGCTTAAAAATTGAGGCCTTGTTCGCCTATTAGTTTGAACAATGTTTTAACTCAACCCATAGCAAGGTGCCACCAACCTCAGAACATTATTCTTTTATGTTTGTAGTGCTGTAAGGTCACCTGGCACTTTGCAGACACAGAGAAGGGCAAGACACCCACAATACAACAAAATGCACAACAGTAGAGATGGGAATGGCCAGACTACACAATAGCAGTGAGCCTGAGGTGGTGAGGAACTGTGTTTGGGGCATGGGAAATGGGATGCTCTTCCAACACCGAGACTGTCTGCTTCTCTTCACCAGGTACTGAACCATGTCATCTCCAGAGCTAAAGCATGAGCCCCTACAGTTCAAGTGAAAGGACCCTGGGCCCACTCCAGGGGTTCTTGAGTGGAAGGTTTTAACTCCCAGTGGGGCTGTCATCAGAGGTCCTGGCTGCTCTGCCCTTCCACTATTGCTACTTGCTGGCTAAACGGGAGAAGGGGGCAGTGGTATGGGAAAAGTTGGGTCACAGAATGGAGAAAGTTGAGAACCACTGGCTTAATCCAAAGCCTAGTGCACTCTGTGGACACTGCCAGGGCTAGATCCAAAAAGGGGGCTAAGGCTCAGTGTTGCAACACCTAACTTCAGACATCTTGCTGCCTAGTGGCATTGACAGCCCCGAATGAGGCACCCAGGCTCCCTATACAATGCATGGGGAGAGCTAGGCACTTGGGAATGGGATTCCAATCTCCGTGAGCAGGGAACTACTTAAACTAGGCGATAGGAAATGCCAAGGAGAGGGAACTAGAACTTAGGCTCCACCCCTCAAAAGGGCGTTAGGGGGCTAACTCTGGCTGCAGTTAGGTGCTTATCTCCACTCGCCATTAACAGCTGTGGAACCTCTCCTGGAGTTAGGTGCCCGAGGCTGGTCAGCCCTTTCCTGTGCAAAACTGAGGAGGGGGTTCCCCTCTCCCGTACCAAATATCCCAGTAGTTTGAGCCCTGCAGATCTTAGTGTGTGTATCCCAGCAGGGCTGTGAGGTGAGTTGAGGCGCCACACAGCTTGGCGGCTTTAGCCATTAGGCAGCTTTGCACATGCCCACTGGCAGAAATGTAGTCACCTAGGGAATTCAGGTGCCTATGGGATTAGGTGGTGGCTGAACAGAGTGACAGTTGGACACGTAAATCCCTCTGTAGATCTAACCCCCACTAACTACAACGGCCTTTGGACCAGGCCCACGGTGCCCCTGAGGCACGGGGGCGGGGGGCGCATAACCCACTGAATAGTGGGCTGCACAGCAACAAAGCAGAACAAAAGGCGGGAAGTGGGAGAACGGAAGAGGGAGGATTTCTCCTACTTTCCTGCTACCGTCAGTTCCCAGCAGGATGGCTTTGACCTGTCTCCCAAGGGCCCTCGTGAGCTTTCCTAATTAAATTCATTGGCTTTCATTTCTTCGCCCTGTCCTGCCCACTCATCCACCCATCACTGATCTCCAGAGGGAGGTGAGGGCTAAGGAACGGGAGAGCCTTTTCTGATGCGCTAATCTCCAGAGCGCCTTCTTTTCCAGGCTCACCTTTAGCAAGTGCCTCTGCATTAATTATTCATTTCTTTTAATTATGTGACAACTCCCCCCAAGAACTCCGCCAATATCTTCTTTATGACCATTAATTTTTCAGTACCCTCCCAGTCCCTAAGCAGTGCTCTCCCCTCAGAGTAACGGAGCTGCCCGCTAATGACAGGTTTTCATCTCTTCACCACTGTCTGAGTTACTAAACAAATGCAGTCAACCAGCAAGATATGTCCCCTGACAGGAGCAGAATTATTCTCCCTATTTATTTACAATCAGCCTTCAGGAAATGGAGGGAGTGATTGTTCAGAGGTGGTTTATTTTTTAGGTGTGTACGTATATTTTTCAGGCATGCCTATTATATTGTCCAGGTACACCACACACACTGACAAGTCACTTCTCATGTGTGTAGCCTGGAAGCTCTTTGGGGCAGTGACTCGCATCCTGTGTGTGTGTGTGTGCGTGCGTACTGCACCTCACGGAATGGAGTTCTGATCCCTGAATGGGGCTGGTAGGTGCTTCCACAATACAAATAACAACAAGATTGGTAAGACAGACTCGTATCAGATGAATCTGAAAAAAAACCAGACCTCCAAAAACCTTCCCACACTGCCCTGTGTCCCTGAGAGATTTCAAAAGCTTCAAGGCCTCTGGTTATGATTCAGAAGTGTTGGAATTCAATTAACTTCAGCATACAGGTAGTTGCAACTGTAAGGCAAATAATAATATCTTTCACTATTGCTACTGTAGTTCTAGTGAGGCAACATGTCTGGTGACTCCAAGGGAGATATTTCACTAGACTGCCTGCTGGAAAATAGCTGAGCACAAGAGCTGTGAGACAGCAATACACATTTAGCCTTGAAATTTCACACAAACATTTTCCACCACTTCATTCTGGGCCATTTTGTGACTTTGGAAATTACATTTTTCATTTCAAAAGAAATTTATGTGTTCTGAATGGAAAACAATTTTTGCTCCAAATACATTTCAAATTCTGAGATCCAACATTTTTAAAATGTCGGCATTCTCCTCTTGTAAACAGTGCGATAATTCCAAATTTTCGGTTTTATCTTCCCTCTCCCCCGCCCCCCCCAAATGTGGACCGTCCTTGAGCATATTGAATGAAAAAGCTTAATTCCCTATGTTTTCTAATTTCAAAATAGAGACCATGGTCTGGGACCAAGCCTAGATTCCTTAACCATCCAAATTTCCTTTAAAGTCAATAGTCTCTAATCTCCTTTCATTCACACCCATGGTGGAACTCCACTGACTTCAGTGGAATTATTCCTGATTTACGTCAGTGGAATTGACTTCTGAAAATAAGAGGTGCATTTGGTCCAATGCATTTCTCATTCACATTAATCATGAGCTGCATTTCCTGTGTTTTGACCAAACTTGTAAGAGTGGCATAGTGACAGCATCCTGTTTTAAATTTCAATTGTTATTATTTGTATTATGGGCACATCTCAATGTTTTTATAGCAATCTACTGCTTCACAACTAGCTGCACTTTTTGGAATCTATTTTACATTACAATGTAGTGATTCTTTAAAGGGTGTGTTAGCATGCACCAGTGCCACAGAGTAAATAAGATGTTTCTTTTTGAAGAAGATTAAGGTACTCTGTAAAGAGTGGGAGTGGAAGATTAGGAGTCCTGACTGAGCCTTCTCAGAAAAAAAATCTATGTAGCCAATAAACAGGAAGAAAGGAATCACACCTGTCTTCTGGGGAATTCTTCGGGGTGAATGCATATGAGGAAGTTTTCTTGCAATTAGCAGCAGAACAAAGCAGGTTTGATTGTGGATGGCAACTCAGTTCAGTTCCCTGCACCTCGCACCAAGAACACTAAATTAAAAAAAAAAAAACTAACAAAAAACCCCCCAACAAGCAGCCCTGTTCAATGATCATCAAAACCCATCCTGGCTCTGCTGCATTTCCCCCTCTCCAATAAACCAAGTGGATCTTTTTATATAAGCAAAGCCTCATATCTCAGGAAACAGCATCTAAAAATCAGTCAAACTACTTAAACCAAAGTGGATTTGACGTAATCACTAAATCGTAAAAGCAGGATTAGCGATTGTTTCCTTTTCAATTTCTCTGCACTTGTGCTTCAAAGCGGGAGGGGAGCTTGACATGAGCAGTGGCTTTAATACCGAGGGTTAATCCCTTTTCTTCACAGCATGGCAGAGGATGTTTCCATCCCCGCTGAGATATTATCCTGCCCATGCTGGAGCCACTAAACATTTCTTTCCCCTTTCCATCTGATACAGCCTTTTGTTGGAATATTTAGGGGAAGCTTTGTCCCTTTCTTTTGCTTGGTTTCAAATGGCTCCAATCAGAGCAATGATTGCCTTTAAAAAATTGATGCTCTTGGTGAATGAAGCCAGGGAATCCTCCAGAACGCAGGACAGCGGCCTCTTTGAACAAGAGAACAAAATGCGGGCGAGTGAAATGATATAGCACCGGTGTGTGCTGTGTGCAGCAGTAAACAATGGAAGAGCAGTCATTAGGCCACTGCTGCATGTAGATATCAAAGTCCCCTCCACTCCCCCGCCTCCACACACATGCACGCACCATCTTTCAGAACCAGAGTGCGCGGTTAGTTACCTTGGCTTGATAAATTATGCAGGAGGTGGCGATTGTTCTTTGATCAAGTGGAAGGCGAAGAGAAAAGCACAGGAAAGAACCCTGGGAGCTTTGTTTTGCCGCTGAATAGCTGCCAACTCCTCTGCAGTTCCCTTTCCTTTCAAGGTTCCCTCTCTGCCCATCAAGCTTGAAAGTATAAAGAAGAGCATCTTTGTGTTTGATTCCCAGCCAGCACCTCCTGGAAAGGAAGAGAGAGGAGAAATCAACAGGCCACAGGCCTGTGCTCATGGTCTTTTATATCACACTAGTTAGCGTGCTACTGGCTTTAAAGGAGAGAGAAGGAAATGATCACATGGTAGAGAGGAAGACAACAAGGGAAAAGATTTCCTTTCATAACCGCCTTGCTGTGTGTCACCACGGGAAATCGCTGCTATCTGGCCGCACCGGCAGCGAAGCAGCTATTGTTATGGGCGCATGGCTGTGGGTGTATTCATTAAAAGAGTGAATGGTTGAATTCAGCATGAAAGGAGGGGGAAGAAGGAAGTGTTCCTCCCTTCCTCCACCTTCCCACTCCACCGGTTTGCAATGCACGTGTGCTCCAGGGGGGAGCCCTCCCAATCGACGCAGGAGAATCAAACGGAGGCTCTGAGGTGGCGTGTCCAGACCATGAGTCTCACAAGGGCAGGGTTGGCAGCCGAGACGGATTCCAACCCCGCACAGCGAACGCATAACACCGAGATGTGGGGGCCAGGGTAGGGCACTTGGGTTAGCTACTCTCTCCCGGACCCTGCGGTTCATTCCTTCTTTGCACCCAAGCTTGGGAGTGTGGCTTGGCCTGAGCACAGGACTGGCATCCGGGAACATCTAAGGCGAGGCCTTCAGCTGGTGAAAATTGGTGCGGCTCCTTTCATGGCAAGGGAGCTAAGCCAAATTGCTTCAGCTGGGGATCTGGCTTTCTCAGTGCCTGACTCCAATCCTGACACTGACCGGGCTACCCCTGCGGTGGCATACAGGTGTATAGCTACATGCCACAGTGAGAGGCAGGCTGCGTCCACACTCACTGCGGTGTGTAGCTACATGTGGTAGTGAAAGGCTCCGGCAAGGGGGGAAGCGGCAGGGAAAGTCTCTGGCAGTAGGACATTACGCTGCTCCAAAGAGCAGTGGAGGCGTGGGAGGCACTGCTTGGGCATGCCGAGAGCCAGGTCAGGTACAGACCCAGGAGGGTCAGGCACGTGGTTCCTTACCTAAGCCACGCCTCTCCCTTTCCACTGCTATTTCTGCCCTGCTAGATGGGCAGACAGTGTCTGTACTCTACACACTGACCTACCCTCAGGCTGCAGCAAGTCACTTTACCTCTCACTTACCATTTCCCACCTGCCATAAAACGTACCTTGGCCCTGACTCTGGAACCGAAGGCACAACTGGACTGGCTGAGCTGCAGATTTCCTACAGGTGGGGGAGGGGAGAATCCAGTCTACCTCTTAACCCCTCCAGCCATAACATAAGAACATAAGAACGGCCGTACCGGGTCAGACCAAAGGTCCATCTAGCCCAGTATCCTGCCTACCAACAGTGGCCAATGCCAGGTGCCCCAGAGGGAGTGAACCTAACAGGCAATGATCAAGTGATCTCTCTTCTGCCATCCATCTCCATCCTCTGATTAACAGAGGCTAGGGACACCATTCTTACCCATCCTGGCTAATAGCCTTTTATGGACTTAGCGACCATGAATTTATCCCCACAACTGCTGTGGGAGCTTCCTGAGATCGTTTACCCCCAAGACTGGGGTCTTTCCCTTCCAGCAGGAGAGAGGCTGGTGCACTCATAGTTCTGCTCCTTCCTCAAAGAAACCTCAGCAAACTGAAGTGCAGGGAGCAGCATATCCGAAATCCTGCAGCCCCACCATCACCCTCTCTTTTGGCCAGCACAAAGCTGCCCTGAAGTCACTTGAACTGGCCTCTGTGTTGGGGATCCACAGAGCCACTTTGGGCTTATCTACTCAGATCAGCTGATTCAGGCATGCATGGCGCAGGCCGGGGGGTTAAAAGCTGCTGTATAGACATTCTGGCTCTTGCTGGACCCAAGCTGTGGGACCATCCACCCCAGGGTCTGCTTGGGGGCGGCAAAAATGCTAGATCCAGCCCTGGTTTGTTAAAAGCAGGAGAGCTGTTGCTCTCCTTGGTTCAGCTGCACTGGGTTGACCTGGTAGGTCACAACAGAGGCATGAATTCGCTAGTCTGTCTCATTGAGGAGATATCAGGAGTAACTTCGCTGAAGTCAGCCTATCAGTGTAAAAATCTGCATCAGATGAAAATTAGGCCCATTGTGTTCAGCTGACCTCACTGAGAGCTTTGATGTAGTAAGACCTTTGTGACTGTGCTCTATATTACTAATCAGGCAGAGGAAGAGCCCAAAATATTGCTAGTTACCATGGGCCTGAGGTAAAGCCCACTGAAGTCATTTGAAAAGCTCCCCCGTCTCTTCAACGTGCTTTGGATCGGGCTCCCCTCAGTGGGAATTAGAGGCCTCAATACTGCTGAGGAACTGGGCCTTTGTGCCTCACTTCCCTATCTATACAATGTTGTGAAGATCACTAAATTACGAGTGAGATTTTGAAAGCTCGGGGGACGGACGCCAAATGCCCATTCATTTCTAATGTAGCCCCTTGAAATTATTTAAAAATCCACCCTCAGTATCCGTGAGGTGCTCAGGTACTCGGGCAATGGAGTGGATGTATATAACTAGAAGTAAAGCCAACTGTCTCACCTGAAAAGGGGCATTAGGGTCTCATGGAAGAGTAATATTTCCATACGTAAAAAGCAAAGTCTCCATAATGTCCTACTGTGCTAGGCATGGCCACAGTAAATGTCACCTTGCATGCGCCTGATTCTTTAAAACGGGATTCAGCGGCTGCTTTGTCAGCTGAGAATGATCCCAGAGCAGTTGTGTAATGGCCCTTTCCAAGGTTCTGGAGACCAAGTTGATAATAACTAAAAAGTGCAATTACAATAATTTTCCCGGCGCTCCACTGCGTAAAAGCTCCCTCATTACTGTGCACTGGCTTTTAAGCAGTTTCCACTCTGTGCCTCATTAGACAGTTAGCAACGTATTCCCCCTCACTCCCAGGCACTGGAAAGATAAGCATGAGTGGAAGGGCTTTAACCTCGGCAGTATTTTTAGGGTTTTTTTTTTCTTTTTAGTCAAGCTGATGAGGCTTTTCTGGAAGACTACAGATCGCATCTTGTTTGGGTCCGGAGGCAGTGGAATTAGCGTCATGCAGGTAAGTCAGTTGTGTGTATTGCACGTGAAGGGTGACAGTTTTTCTATGCAGCTCACTCATTTTTTTAGGGTTTGGTTTTGCTCCTTGATCAGATTTGAAGACTGGCAGCCCTGGAAGGCAGGAACTGTTTATACAGAGCCTAAAACAACAGGGCCCGAAGCTGGCTGAGCCCGCAGAGAGTACTCTAACATCAACAGTGCAGGAGATTCTATGGTAATAGGTAATAACTGGAGAGATACCAATCTCCTAGAATGGGAAGGGACCTTGAAAGGTCATGGAGTCCAGCCCCCTGCCTTTACTAGCAGGACCAATTTTTGCCCCAGCTCCCTAAGTGTCCCCCTCAAGGATTAAACTCACAACCCTTGGTTTAACAGGCCAATGCTCAAACCACTGAGCTATCCCTCCCCCACATATGCATTGTGCTATGACAGAGTTCTGATTACACGAGCACGGTGCGTCCGTCTGTACTTAAAAGCTAATAACAAATAAATACTAGTAAAACTGTTTGAAATCTTTCAGAATGCTCTTCTTCTTGCAGCATAGATTACGCTGTCCCCTCTGCCTGATCCACAGAGTCTGCTACAGCCCCCAGCTACAGAGCCTGGTTCGCTGGCTCAAGATGTACAGATGACGCTTTTAGCTCTGGAAGTTCCCTGGTTTGGTCCAGATGCGGTGGTCATCACACCTGCACAGCCTCTTGCCTGTGATGGTATTGCATTGTGGCCTGCAATGAGTGTATATCTCTGTTAGTCCATGGTTGCCAAGTATTAGGAACATGTCAAGCAAACAGGACATTGTGGCTGCTTCTGTGCCCTGAAATTGGGGCAAGAGCAAAGCAAATAAGGTAATCATTTTAAAGCACCTAAGTGACTTAGGCTCCTAAATCTCTTTGAAAGTCAATGGGACTTAGGCTCCTAGGGTTGCCAACTTTCCAATCACAACAAAACTGAAACCCTTGTCCTGCCCCCTTCCCCATCCCTGCGCTGAGGCTCTGCCCCTGCTCTCCAAGGTTCTGCCTTCCATCGCTCACGCTCCCCCACCCTCCCTCACTTTCACTGGGCAGGGGGTTGGGATGAAGGAGGGGGTGAGGGCTCTGGGGTGGGACCAGAAATGAGGGGTTCAGGGTGTGGGAGGAGGCTCTGGGCTGGGGAAGAAGGTTGGGATGTGGGAGGGGGTGAGGGCTCCGGCTGGGGGTGTGGGCTCTGGGGTGGGGCCAGGGATGAGGGATTTGGGATGCAGGAGGGGCTCCAGGCACGGGCCTAGAGGTTTGGAGTGTGGGAGGGGGCTCAGGGCTGGGGCAGGGGGTTGGGGAGCGGAAGGGGGTATGCACTCCTGGAGGGAGTTTGGATGCAGGAGAGGGCTCAGGGCTGGGGCAGGGGGTTGGGGTGCAGGAGGGGATGAGAGGTGCGGGCTCCAGCCAGGTGGCACTTACCTCAGGTGCAACCAGAATGCCCCTCTGGCTCCTAGCCTCAGGGGTGGCCAGATAGCTCCACACGCTGCCCCTGCCTGCAGGCACCACCCCCGCAGCTCCCATTGGCCAAGGTTCCCAGCCAATTGGAATGGCAGAGTTGGTGCTCAGGGCAGGGGCAGCACGTGGAGATCTCCTGGCCATTCCTACACCTAGAGGAGCCAAACCTGCTGTCTGCTTCTGGGAGATGTGCAGAGCAGGGCAAGTAGGGAGCCTGCCTTAGCCCTCCTGCACTGCCGACCAGACTTTTAGTGGCCTAATTGCTTTCAATAGTCACTGAGAGCTCAATGCTGATTCCGGTTGACTCCTGGACAATCTGTGCGGGTTGGCAACCCTATGCCAGCCCTGTACCTGTGGCAGCGCATATCCTACCAGCACACTGGCTAGTCTTGTGGGGTGAAGGGAAGACTCCACCCATTCCCTGTCCTGCATGCCTACTCCCTGCAAACATGAGCAGGTAGGAACATCATGGCTCTGAGGAGGCTGCTCCCCCTCCTTCATTGCTACCTGCTGTCCAGGACACCAGCACAAGGGACTAAGGCAGTGTCCTATTCCCCTCCCCACCAATAAATACAACCTGTAATGATCAACCCTGGAGGAATTCCAAAAATGTCATTGACTCCTCCCCATTGCTGCCAGTATAACTATCTTTCTACTTGTAAAGAGTCCTGTGACACCTTATAGACTAACAGATGTTTTGGAGCATGAGCTTTCGTGGGTGAATACCCACTTCATCGGATGCATGTAGTGGAAACGTCCAGAGGCAGGTATAAATATGCAAGCAAGAATCAGCTAGAGATAACGAGGTTAGTTCAATCAGGGAGGATGAGGCCCTCTTCTAGCAGTTAAGGTGTGAACACCAAGGGAGGAGAAACTGGTTCTGTAGTTGGCAAGCCATTCACAGTCTTTGTTTAATCCTGAGCTAATGGTGCCAAATTTGCAGATGAACTGAAGCTCAGCAGTTTCTCTTTGAAGTCTGGTCCTGAAGTTTTTTTGCTGCAGGATGGCTATCTTTAAATCTGCTATTGTGTGTCCAGGGAGGTTGAAGTGTTCTCCTACAGGTTTTTGTATATTGCCATTCCTAATATCTGATTTGTGTCCATTTATCCTTTTACGTAGGTGCCACAGGACTCTTTGCTGCTTTTACAGATCCAGACTAACACGGCTACCCCTCTGATACTATCTTTCTACTTGCATTTCTCTCGACAATTTAACTAGACGTGTTAGTTTTCTTTTTGTTTCGTGTTGTTTTACTTTCTAGCTCTCATGCACTAGCATAGCACCACAATGTCCAAATTCCAAACACTTGTGGGGGACCGTGTAAAACCAAACACATTGTTCTTGTCGAACATTAAAAACAAACCACCCAACCGTGGAAACACTTCTGTTGTTCTTGGGTTGTTACACATTGGACCAGGTCGAACAGATGCAGTAATACCTATTAGCATGTCAGCATTGCCAACTATTACCCTATCTTGGCACGTGTGATTATACTACTTGCCCCCTGTACTTTCAGTTGGAGCAACTATAAGCTAACACTGCTTTTTAATAGACTATGTGGGCCACATTATGATACCTGTACTCTCTTTGTTACAAATGCAACCCCACTGAGTTCAGTGTAATGTATCATGTAATGTGAGGAAGAGGGTCACAGCTGGCCCTCTGTGTTTACAGATGATTTTGGCACTGTTACAGTCAGACCAGTGTCATGCATTATCTATTAAACTTATCGCTTATTGGCCCCAATCTGGCAGACAAGTAAGCACTGTGTGTAACTTTAGCTCTATGAGGAATCCCATTGGCTTCACTTTTGTTTAACAGTACATCTGGGACAGCCCTGATTCAGTTCAGGAGCCAAGAAGACTAGCCATCTGTGTAAAGTTATACATGTGCTGAAATGTTAGTGGGAACAGGCCAGAATCCTTTCTGGCAGCTTGGCTTAGGGTTCTACGGGAAGTTTTGTGCACTGTGACCAAGTTTCTAGCACACTGCGGCTGATTTCCTTGCTTGATCTGATGTTTTGGGGTTAAAAAGCTGTTGGTTTCTCACCATTTGGACCTAAAACCAGGCAAAGTTGGTGGTCTTAATTGTTTCTCTATGAGTTTTGATGTTTGTTGGAACTCAAAGCTCAGCAGGAGAAAGCGCTCCTAAACTACAACCCTGAGAAAGGTTTGCGCAATTCCTGTGGAAGAGGAAACCATTGTGTTTTGAACAATGTTATTTACTCTACTTAGGTACCGCAAGTGTCACAATGGGGTTAGACTGAAATTCCTGGTCAATCCTGCACTCCAAGTCGCATTCTACACATTATGCCAGTGGCCAAAACTCCTTGAATAGGAGTTCAACAAGCAGAGTGAGGACTGGAGCCAGACGGGACAACAAAACAAAAGGAATGTCACAATGATATGTGTTCACTCTAACAGCAGGAGGTGGGCCAGAGTCACCCTGCTTACTGGTCAAAGTAGCCGCCACAGTCCATCAATCAAAAGTCATATTCTGTTCCGCTGAAGCAACTGTTCTGCACAATTGACATCTAGAACGGAACAAACACCGCCAGCCACTCAAATACAATTTCTTTGCAAGGAACTCGAGCCAGCTCAGCAACACAATGCCTTGCTTTTATTAAGCATTAAAAGAGCCAAACATCAAAGAGATGCCATGGACAGTTTGCCATGCACCATGGCGCAATATTCTAGAGAATAATAGCCATGAATGTTAAACTAACTGTCCATTGTACAACCACCAGTGCCCTAATGCTCCAGACTCATCAGCGTGATTCCTCTTCCAAACATTTTAACAGAAACGGGCACCTAGTTAAAAGCCAGTTTGAAGACCACAAATAACAAAGAAAGACTGGCCTGTGGATTCTGTGTGGCTCCAGGACAGCACCTACTCAGCCAGCTGGAACGGGCAATAGGGCAGGGCAGGAGAAATAACTAAATGAGTCAATCCAAGGGATCGTGGACCAGGAGCAGACACTACTGATATTCCTGGGGGGAGGAGAGATGCATGAGAGGTGACATTTCAACAATGGCTGTATGCCAGCTCCAAGCCAATGTGAATATGTCTATTAAAAACACGCGCACACCATGACAAGAAGGACATGACTAAATACTCTGGGTGGCAGTCTCCGCAGCCTTGCATTTGGCATAGTCATTTACACCTCTGCAAAGTGGGTGTAAAATACTACCCAATTAGAGCGCAAACAAGGCCACAAGGTGCAGGACGTAAGTGCTTTGTTTTCAAGGGTGGGATCCAGCCCCTTCTGAGACCTGGTGAGATGCACAGAGACTCAGGGCAAGAATGTGAGGCTGAGCAGCTGAATGCACTGTAGTTCCTGCTAACCATAGGTTATACTTTGCCCAAAAGGCTCCCTACTGACCTGCCTAAACAATGGCCTTAGGCAGCCACAGCTAACATGCCAGTCAGAGCCCACAGTGCTGAGCATGGTATCGCTAGAGTAAGCTCGGTTTATGAGTTGCTCCTTGACGAACACAAAAGACGATCTTGTAAACGAACAAGCAAAAAAATAATTTAGCTGCTGTAACTAATCTGGTAGGTTAGATGGGTAGAGCGGGTTATTTGGTGAATGGCAGTGGTGTGTGGATACACGATACACTCAAATTTTTGGAGGAGATGTAAGTCCCCTTCCAAACTGCACTTGGTTTACACCATGAGTTCCTGGGTACCTGTCATAAACAGATAGTTAAGGGTTAATGTCTCTTTTACCTGTAAAGGGTTAAGAAGCTCAGTAAACCTGGCTGACACCTGACCAGAGGACCAATAAGGGGACAAGATACTTTCAAATCTTGGTGGAGGGAAGTCTTTTGTTTGTGCTCTTTGTTTGGGGGTTGTTCGCTCTTGGGACTAAGAGGGACCAGACATCAATCCAGGCTCTCCAGATCTTTCTGAATCAGTCTCTCATGTTTCAAACTTGTAAGTAATAGCCAGGCAAGGCGTGTTAGTCTTATTTTTGTTTTCTCAACTTGTAAATGTTCCTTTTTGCTGAGAGGATTTTACCTCTGTTTGCTGTAACTTTGAACCTAAGGCTAGAGGGGATTCCTCTGGGCTATATAAATCTGATTACCCTGTAAAGTATTTTCCATCCTGATTTTTACAGAGATAATTTTTACCTTTCTTTCTTTAATTAAAAGCTTTCTTTTTAAGAACCTGATTGATTCTTTTCTTGTGTTAAGATCCAAGGGGATTGGATCTGGACTCACCAGGAATTGGTGGGGGAAGGAAGGGGGGATGGTTAAATTCTCCTGTGTTAAGATCCAAGGGGTTGGATCGGTGTTCACCAGGAACTTGGTGAAAAAGCCTCTCAAGGCTGCCCAGGGAGCGGAAGGTTTTGGGGGGACAGAAAGTGATCCAGACACTGAAATTTCTGGGTGGTGGCAGTGTTACCAAATCTAAGCTAGTAATTAAGCTTAGAAGTGTCCATGAAGGTCCCCACATCTGTACCCTAAAGTTCAGAGTGGGGGAGGAATCTTGACAGTACCATACACAGTTTAGAGCCATGGTGATCCTCATCATCTCAAAACCCCAAACAGATGAGTGGAATCTGGAGCATTTGCACTGTAGACCAAGGCAGCCAGGGGAGTGTTTGCTGCTTTTACTAATACGCTTGGCGCCCTTGCTAGTACACTGGCACAGAGTGTAATAAAACCTTTCCCATGTGCCCAGTTCATTCCAGCTTTCCCTCTGGTAGTGTTCAAGGGTGCGGGGAGGGCAAGAATTGCATTGACTGGGGACCAGCCCAGAGATACTGTTAAGAGCAATTAAGAAAGTCATCTTTTGCCATCTAATAGGAAGAAATAATTCAAACTAGGGCTGACGGAGAGTCATCAGATGGTAAAGCAATATAGGGTGACCAGACAGCGAGTGTGAAAAATCAGGATGGGGTTGGGGGTAATATATAAGGAGCCTATATAAGAAAAAGCCCCAAATATTGGGACTGTCCCTATAAAATTGGGGCATCTGGTCACCCTAAAGCAATGTGAAAACTGTATGTTTTCAGTCCCCTTCCCGCTGCACCTCCCAAGCTCAGGGCTTTCTTTACCTCACTTTGAGGCTATATTTCATTCCTCTGAGACATGTAAGCACAGCAGCAGTATCTGAAATAGCGTTGACTAATGTGTCTGAGGCTTTAAAACCCTTTGACAGAGCCTTGATGGAGTGTTCTCTCTCTCTCTCTCTCTCTCTCAGATTTATGGTTTTGAGTGTAATAGTTTCCCGCCGCCCAACCTTAAACCTTATCAATTTCCTCTTTTCCCACTCAATTTTTCCACTCCCGATGTACGGTGACATGTGGTGTCAACTCTTCTTTCACTTCAAGAAGACCACCAGGTCAACCCTCAGCGGATGGGATTCTTGATTTTGTTTTGCATCTGATGTGCAGCGGTCAAGGTCAACTGTGTATTGTAGGATCCGTCTGTTCATGGCAGTAAGTACTTTGGAGTCCTCGAATCACAGTGTAAGATACTCAGTGTATCTCAGTCTTTCCCAACAAACCAATCAAGGGCATCTAAAAATTGTCAGACAGTTTATGTGGAAGAGGCTCGGCATCACCAAAAGCTTAAGGAAAGACAAATCATTTCAAGGTTGTTCTAGAGGGGTTGCTTTCTCTGGAAAGAAAGATGTCTGGGGCGGGAAGCTGCCGGTCTCACTTTCAGAGATAAACTGAAATTTCTCTCAGTGATGCTAGACAGTCCTAGTAAACCCAGGCTTCTCAAAGCCACGGGAAGCATTTACTTCCAATAAGTTTCAATTCCAATCTCTTTCCACAGTTACCAGATCCAATACCTTTACTCTTGCATTGCACTTTGTTTTTCCATTGCTATACAAGGAGGAAAGCTGGCAGAATCTAGACGTTACCATGCCCAAGCTTTGAAACCCTCCCTTAAACCCATCTCCTGGTTCTGAGCTATCTGATGGTCTACATTTTCATTAACTAGAGCTGGTCAAAAAATACCAATCTTTTTTCTCAGGAAAAGTTGTGTGTGGGGGGGATTGTCTTACTTGACCAAAAAGAACAGGAGTACTTGTGGCACCTTAGAGACTAACACATTTATTTGAGCATAAGCTTAAATTTGTTAGTCTCTAAGGTGCCACAAGTACTCCTGTTCTTTTTGCGGATACAGACTAACACGGCTGCTACTCTGTTACTTGACCAAGCAGAGGGGTAAGACCCCTTTCACTTCCTGCTCAGTTGAGTAATTCCTACCTGGATCTCAGGCCTAGGTCTTGTGTGGAAAGTAGTTTCAGTGCTCTGGATACTCCCCTGATGAGCAAGTAGATGGGGAAAGGAAGGAGAGGGGCAGAGATCTGGCTTTACCCCACCGCTTGTTGGCCAAAGGGGAAGGAAATTGCACCCTTTCAAGGGCTGCAGAAACTCACTTCTTTCTCTTTGAGTATCTCTATGCTGCAGTGCCTGGAGACATACCAGAGCTAGCTTTAATCCAGCTAGCTCATGCATTGCAGCAGTGACTGCTACTGCAGCACGGGCTGTACGAATCTGCCCAGGGCCTGAGTAATTACTCGGGCTTCTATCCTGTGTTGCCATGGCGTCACTGCTCCACTATCTGTGCTAGCTGGATTAAAGCCAGCTCAGTGATGTCTACACAACCTGCAATCACGCCCCATGAGTCCAGGATAGATGTACCCTTTTACTTGCGGTTCCTACTTGGGGCTGTTCCTGGCACAGAGCAGCTGCGTGCCACCCTTTAATCACAGTGGCACTAGACATGCCAGCCCTGAGCTTTAACGACTGGGTTTGGTCCATCGCAAATTAAGAGGTGGTGGCATCTGGATTTTTTTTGAAACAGCTTCTACCCCTCTGCAGCTTGGCAGGGCTCTCGTGTTTCAAACCAACTCTAATTAGCATCCCTCACCTAAAAAAAATAAAAATAAAGGAGCCGCAGAAAAGAGGCCCTGGCAATGACCACAGAGGCAGCTGCTCATCTGCACTTGGAAAGCAGCCAGAGGCGGGGCATGGTGGTCGGACAGCGAAGTGAGCTGCTATCTAACACTGCTCTCCTGCTCCCTGGGAAGATGGCACTGGAATGTTTCCACACAAATATCCGGCCAAACTTCTAATATTAATGCACACTACAGACTCACTACTTAACTATAACAACTCGACAGCTGGCCTCCTACGGAGGAGCTTTGAGAGGATTACAGTATTTCAATACAATTTGGCATTTTCTGTTTGTTTGTTTGTTAGCAGTGGATAGCATGGGAAAATATGAGAGCAGGGCGAGGCGGAGAGAAACCATTACAATGCCGTTGTTTTAATGCAGTGCTAATCTTGGTCTCTGCATTAATCATCTTGTAAACAAGCAAATGTAGAACCGATAAACCTAAGCAGGGTTAACAGAATGTATCCAGCATATGGTTTCAATTGAGCTGTGGCGTGCTGCTGGTGGAATGAATTCAGCTTTTAGAAGCAGGCTGGGCAATGCAGTTTCTTAAAAGGTGGGTCACTGATGGGTTTCTCCTGCATTGACTAAGCATGGAGTGGTCAACTGATGGTAACAGGTCTACTCCAGTTCTAGCTCCAACTCACGTACTACTAGTCTGCACTTCTATAGCACTACTTGCCCAAAGCTCCCAACGTGGTTTGCAACTATCAGTCACACTTCAGCTACACTAGGAGGCACAGGACAGTAGGTTAGGCTCATTACACCCATTTCACAGACAGGCAAACAGCAGTGCAGAAAGGTTTTGTTACTTATTTGAGGCCACAATGCAAGTCATAGACAGCATGTGCTCTCAACCTGCTCCCAGGGCTGCCCAGAGGCAGGGGACAAGTGGGGCAATTTGCCCCAGGCCCCATGCCCCGCAGGGGCCCCCACGAGAATATAGTATTCTATAATATTGCAACTTTTTTTTATGGAAGGGGCCCCCGAAATTGCTTTGCCCCAGGGCCCCTGAATCCTCTGGGCAGCCCTGCCTGCTCCAAGGAAAGACTGAAACAACCTCTGGATTGGATCCAGCAACCTCTGGATTATTGGTCTCCTTCATGGCACAGGAGCAGGACTGTGGCTGCATTTTCCTTGGCACTGTCCAAACACATAGTAAGAGACACCCCCAACCCAAGAGAACTTACAATCTAAATAAACAAAGGTTGGGTGGGGAAACAGAGGCACAGACAGGGAACATGATTTACCAGGGACCACATGGCATGTCAGTGGAAGAGACAGATACAGAACCCAGGTTTCCTAGGCCCCAGGCCAGGGCTCTAACCACTGGCCCACAATGTCTCTCAGTTCAGGATCACTTCCCTAGTCATGTGTTCTAATCATTAGACAAAGCAGCCTCCTGTAAGACGCTATAACCCTGCTTTGAGACGAGCTAAACACACAACTACTATCTCTAGCTCACTTGCCATACTTAGTTTGCCATCTGAATTCTAAAAAGGCACTGAGTACTCATGAAAAAATTCCTCTGGGCCACATGTGCCTTTTGCATATGCAAACAGAGAGATGGCAGAACCTATGGACTCCTGTCCAGGCGCTGAGTGAGGGGGAAAATACCAGCTCTGCGGCGTGCTATTTCCCCACCAAAGCACTGCTTTGTATAGCCAACAGGCTCCTTTTCTTCATTGTCCCCAGTGCCCACCGCCTCGCCGCCCCTTGCCTTCATTACTGCAGCCTTTTCCTATCTGGCCACCTGACCTGCCACATTTCCTCCCGCCAGTGTCTTTGAGCTGCTCTGCCTCATGCAGCATTCTTCCACTCTGCTCTCCTCATGCAATGTCCCTTCCCAAGCCTCTGCTCTGGCCTCCTTTCGCATATCACGTTGCAGCGGGTGCAGTTATCTGGAGGCCATGGAGAGATCAGTGCGTCGCTCCTCCCTCAGATCCAGACCCCGCCTGCAGGAGGAGGAGGGAGCAGCTGAAGGCTGCTTAGTACAATGCCCAGCACTCATTTCACACACACGCCACCACTCATCTTTATAGAGAATGATCATATCTCCCGCTCAGTCTTCTTTTAGTTTGGCTAAATAAGCCAAGCTCTTTGAGGCTCCTCCTAAGGGAGGTTTTCCACTCCTTGGATCAGCCTCATACCCCTTCTCTGCACCTGTTCCAGTTTGAAGTCATCTTTCTTAAACAGGGGAGACCAGAATTGCACACAATATTCCAGATGAGGTCTCACCAGTGCCTTGTATATGGTACTAACACTTCCCTTTCTCTACTGGAAACACCTCACCTGATGCATCCTAGGACTGCTTTAGCCTTTTTCACAGCTGCATCACATTGCTGGCTCATAATCATCCTGTGATCAATCAATATGCCCAGGTCTTTCTCCTCCTCTGTCACTTCCAACTGATGAGTCCCCAGCTTATAGCAAAATTTAATGTTGTTGTCCCTAAATGCATGATGAGCTAGGGAGTATATGTTACTGCCCAGGGATGAATGCCCAACTGAGAGTACATGGAACAGGGTTTGATTTGCAAAGAGTATAGTGATCGACAGCAGAAGAAGACACTGCAGCCTCATGAAATCCCAACCTGACCCTGGGAAGAGACCTGTTCATATATAATGACAGGAAAGGTGTTGTCCTTCTCGTTTCTGGAAGGCGGACCATCTGGAGGACACTCCGGCCACAGCTGTGATCAAGAAACTGAAAGTGACATGCAATGCTCAGACAATGGGCCACAGTACACTACAGCAGAATTGAAATGATTCAGTACCAAATGGGAATTCGAACACGAGGCATCTTCCCTTTGGTATCCAGCAGGAAGGCAGAGCTGGCAATAAAGACAAGCAAGAGAATGATGGCAAAGGGAAACCATACAGGAAGGGATCCCTGTATGGCCATGTTCAACCATTGCAATCCACACTCCCAGGGACTAGACAGTAGCTCAGCATAGAGACTAATGGATTGGAGAACCAAGACTCTAGTTCCCAATACTGTAGTCTGCTGCAGCCCAACGGATGCACCATGGCCAATACCCAGAAGCAGTTAAGAGAATGCAGAACAGGTGAGCAGGTCTAACATCAATCATCAAATAGCCACACAAAGCAACACCAAAAAGGAACAGTCCAAGATGCAGTGGGAGACAGGACATATAAGGTAGATACAGACTTAGGATAGTGATGAAGCTGTGGAGTAGTGGCAGACAGTTGGCACAGCCATAACAGACAGGGCTATGGCCAGGATTGGGAGGACATTAAGGAGCCTCAGCCATCTGCTGGCCTCATGTAGGAGACTCAGAAGAAACTAGGTATAATAGCAATACAGGAACTACAAGATGCCACCCAATGGCATGAAGGCAGCAACATGGTGGAAGCAAGTGTTCCCCCCCCCCCCTGCCCACAGCAATAACACAAACAAGAAATAGGAGACTGGTTCAAAGACCACCACTCTTGAGAAATATGAGGCGTAACAGCACATAATGGGCTGGTGGTAAAGGTCATGTCCCTGAGGTGGGACAGGTACTAGTAACATCTGGCCCCAACATGTCAGTAAATGATAGCACAGAAGATATGTGTGGTGGATAATCAGCCGAATGTGACCACCCACTGAGATGCTGTGACCAAAAGCACTAGCGTAATCATGGGTTGCATAAACAGGGGAATCTTGATTAGAGGTTATTTTACCTCTATATTTGGCACTGGTGCAGCCAGTGCTGGAATACTGTGTCCAGTTCTGGTGCCCACAATTCAAGAAGGATGTTGATAAACTGAAGAGCCATGGGAATCATAGAATCATAGAATCTCAGGGTTGGAAGGGACCTCAGGAGGTCATCTAGTCCAACCCCCTGCTCAAAGCAGGACCAAACCCAACTAAATCATCCCAGCCAGGGCTTTGTCAAGCCTGACCTTAAAAACCTCTAAGGAAGGAGATTCCACTACCTCCCTAGGTAACCCATTCCAGTTCTTCACCACCCTACTAGTGAAAAAGTTTTTCCTAATATCCAACCTAAACCTCCCCCTCTGCAACTTGAGACCATTACTCCTTGTTCTGTCATCTTCTACCACTGAGAACAGTCTAAATCCATCCTCTTTGGAACCCCCTTTCAGGTAGTTGGAATGCTTAAAGGATTAGAAAATCTGCCTTATAGTGATAGACTCAAAGAGCTCAATCTATTTAGCTAATGTCTGTAAGTATCTACATGGGAAACAAATGTTTGATAATGGATTCTTCAATCTAGCAGAGAAAGGTATAACACAAACAATCCAATAGCTGGAAGTTGAAAGTTAGACAAATTCAGACTGAAAATTAGGCATACAATTTTAATGATGAGAGCAATTAACCATTGCAACAATTTATAACCCATCACGGACAATTTCTAAATCAAGATTGGATGTTTTTTTTCTAAAACACATGCTCTAAGAATTATTTCAGGGAAGTTCTATGGCCTGTATTATGGCTGAATGATCACAAAAGTTCCTCTGGCCTTGGACTCTAAGAATAGAAATTGTTAAAAGGAAAGATGTAGCAATCTGTCTGCAGCTGGAGGGAAGACCACAGGTTGCAGTACGGAAGAGTCTGAAGGAGGCTTCAGGAAGTCAGTGTGTGTGCACATGGCTGGAATGTTAAGTGCAGTTGAAGCACCTCTGAATCATAAATTTATAGAACCACAGGGTTAGAAGGGACCACAAGGATCCTCTTGTCTAACCCCCTGCCAAGATGCAGTATTTGTTGTGGCTAAACCATCCAGGACAGATGGATATCCAGCCTCCTTTTGAAAACCTTAGGAGAAGGAGCTTCCATGACTTCCCTAAGGAGTGTGTTCAAATAGTTCTCTGCAGATAGTTCTCTTTACTAAGAGCCAGTTTAGTTTCACAAGCAAGGAATCATCTCATGTTAATTTGCAGCCCATGACACATGAAACAAAGTCCTCCACGCCCATTCCCAGGAGGTGCAGCTGTGCACGAGGGGAGCTGCAGGGAAGCAGCCTTGGGAGAAGAAGTTGTCAGGGGACACAGGAACTGAGGGGATTTGGGCAGTTCCCACAAGTCATTGCGTTAGGATAATTCTGGGGGAGATGCACTTTGGGGGCGCTGGCATGGGCAAGGCATAATCTTGGTGGCCTCTTGAGAGAAGTGGGGGCTGGGGTCTTAAAAACCACATCATTTTACACCTGTTTTTATCTTTGCTCACATTTCCTTCTACTAATCCCCTTGCTCGCTGCACTCCCTCTGACCACCTCACTTTGCCTTTCTGCCACTCGCAGCTTCACGCATCTATCAGCGCCCCCTGCAGTGTTTGGTGTAATCTCTTTACAAAGTGCCTCCCCCCATCCTCCTTCAGAGCCCTCCTCTTCCCCAGAAGGCTGCAGGCCTTACACAGGCTTTGTGCACCACTCACGCTATGGACCCATACTAATACCTGCAGTGATCATAGAATTTCTCCACTAACTCAAGACCACCCGTTATTTCACCAAGGCCACCAAACTTAATGGCAGAACCTTTCAGTCAGTAATAGCTTGGGTTGATTTTGAACACGCAACCTTGAGGAGCAAGGTTGCCCTGAGCCATTCAGGCCTCACAGGATATGGACACTTTTCTCAACTTTGCAGGTGCAGTGACTGCAGGATATGTTGAGTACTGGCCAGATAAATGCACAATCCTTTGTGCTTGCATGGAATAATAGTGACATCTTGTGCCCAGTTGAAGGGAAAAAGTATTGTTCTGTATTCCCAGTAGAATAGAGTGGGAAACACTTTTCCCATCCCATGGAAGTTTTTTTTCTGTTAAGCAACAGGACAAAAGCAAGGCCTTCCCTCCCCACTCTCCCTCAAACACACATATACGTGTTTCACCACACATGCATTCTTGTAAAAAGTTGTGGCTTCAATGAATTAGCATTTTCTGATGACCAGCTCTAGTTCCCTCTCAAGACACAGAGATAGATGGACCATTGGTCTGATCCAGTATGGCTGTTCTTATGTTCTTATAGGTTAAAACTCATATGGAAACTCTTCCACACCCTTCACCATTTTTGTTGCAGTTCTCTGTACCTTTTCCAGTTCTAATATTTCTTTGTTGAGACTGTCCAGATGATGCATCGTTCCATAGAGTTTAAGGCCAGAAGGAACCATCTGGCCTGACCTCCTGTATATCACAGGCCTTTAAACTTTACCTGTACTGAGCCCAAAGACCTCAGTTAGACCAAAGCGTTTCATTTCTCAGGAGGAGACAGACTTGGGTGCCACAAGTAAATGCTCTGGACCCCTGACTGCAGCTTAAATCTGCCCTCTCCATGTGGAAACCTCAAACACTGACAGGGCCCCATGATCCTGGGTTAATCCCCTCTGGGCACAGCAGACCCTGCCAATGCAAGGAATGCAATGGGCACTGGCCTATGGCAAAGGGGCTGACTGGGGCCTGTTTTTAAGGCGTGAATTAGCAACAAAGAGCCAGTCAAAATGGGGCAAATTTTGAATCTGCAACAAAAAGTTTGAAATTTTGAATTTCAATGAAAAAAAAATCAGGGACAAGATGAAATGTTCATGATTTCCCCCCACTCTCCAGGTTTCTCCCAGCTCTAGCACCCAACAGTGAGAGCAGCCATACAGACCGTGCATACCTCAGTGAAGACTAACCCTTCCACAACCAAAGCTTTCAACGCTCCTAACACCTGAGCTCACTGAAAAAGCCCAGAACCTCTCCACATACAGCAGTGTCCCAGACACAATCACACCCCCTGAACAAGTGCATTACAAAGAGAAGTTCAGCATGCTGCTACTCAGAGAACTATAAATGATAATAAGTGGTTTGAGACTTACCGTATATGTGTAAAAAATGATTCAATAAATACGCAGACACAAGCAAAGACTTCATGTGCATCATCTTTTAAAAATAAAATAAAATCCCTAGCTATGTCCTTGTACTTTCCTTAATGCATTTCCCCAGAAACTTTATTTTTAATAGCTTAATTTATCACATATCTATTGACTAGTAAACATTATTGGCCTAATAAAGGGCCAGATTCTGCACCCCCTACTTATGGTGAGTTGTACTTAATTGACAAGTAGCTCTATGAATAGGAAATGACTGCAGCCCCATGGAAGAAAGAGCATAGAGAGGGTTTCAAAAGTGAAAAGGCGTCAGCAGTCCTATTGCGTGGAAAATAGTTGTGTCTATTTCTCACCCTTTGGTCACTCATCACCTTTGCACATGAAGGACCAGCATCCTTCCATGAAAGGTGAAGCAGCACTAAGGTTTCTTCCCCCAATGAAAACACATTTCACAGGTCACAGATGTATTTGCAGCGTACCTCCAGTACCCACGGTAATTCACTAATTTGTTACATAAGGCTACATGGTGGCCAGAAGCAGTGCAGGTACATTGTGAGGGTGGTACAGGCACACGGGCCGATTACAAACTTGATCACAGCTGTGGCCGGAGTGTCCTCCAGATGGTCCACCTTCCAGAAACGGGAGTAATAATAGGACAACACTTTTCCTGTCATTATAGTCTATGAACAGGTCTCTTCCCAGGGTCAGGTTGGGATTTCATGAGGTTGCAGTGTCTTCTTCTGCGGTCGAACACTATACTCTTTGCAAATCAAACCCTGTTCCATGTACTCTCAGTTGGGCATTCATCCCTGGGCAGTAACATATACTCCCTAGCTCATCATGTATTTAGGGACAACAACATTAAATTTTGCTATAAGCTGGGGACTCATCAGTTGGAAGTGACAGAGGAGGAGAAAGACCTGGCCCTATATAACTAAATCTCAGGAATTGTCTTCGTGTTGTTGGGAAGCCATTGAATGAAGATTGGTAAAGTAGCTTTTCAAGCTGGAGGCTGTATTGCACTGAGACCTGTGGAAAAGCGGCAAGCAAAACCAGCCAAACATGCATGTGAGTGCCAAGAAAAGATGGCTAAAGCCTGTCACTCTACCGAGCCCCTGAGTGAGGTGTTTGGAAGCCAAATGTAGACTGGATCTGGCAGAATTGTGCGTAATAGTGTGTATGTTGGCAGCAGGCCTACTGTGCTCGTGGGACATTCAGAAATGGCCTGGAGTCTGGCCCCTGAGGATATACATAGTAGCTGTTCCCCGACCTGCTCTCTCTTGGAGAAAAAGTTTCAGCAGGTGCCATTCTTGGGAATGCAAGAAGATTTTGATGGGGACTGGTCATCTGTTTCATCCCTCTCTCTCTCCTGAGCGAGAAAGTGATATTAGGCCCAGACCCTAAACAACGTTGAGAACCTGTCTCTTAGTGACTCACCTTGAAGTTTCTAAGTGAGTTACATGATTTTAGCTAATAGTGTCACATCCCCATTAAAAAGATGTGGCGGGTCTAGCCCAAAGAGTTGCCATGAGGACAGGCACCTGGCTCCCTGCCTTTTGATTGTAACGTCCGAATATTCTGAAGCTCCCATTGACTGCAATGACATCTGTGGTGCTCAGCCTCAGTGAACATCAGGCAATAATCTAGGCAGGGCAAGGATGCACACCTAGTCCCTCTTGGGTGCCACTAGAAACAAACAACAACAACTCCTTAGTATGATTTCCCTGCAGTATAATGGCTGATGTGCAGGGAAGTTACCCTATGGGGGCACATTTGGATTTACAAAAATAGTCAGGTGAATGTAATGCTTATGAAAGGGTCTGATTATACCACCCAAGGCCAGGGACCCTGAAAGCTGGGGCTGAGCAGGCTTTCAAAAGCCATCCCATCAAAATACCACTGTCCTGATGGTACAGTACAGTGCACCCCTGCTTTTCTGGAGTATTTTGGAGCAGATACCACCAAATGCATGAAAACGTGTGCCGAACCCTGTCTTGGCTCTGAATTGGGACAAACAACCTGTAGGTGAGACCTACTCATTTCCAGTTTGTGACCTAAGTGGGAGCTGACTGCGATTATCTCCAGAGGTGAAAAGCAAACACGTTTAACTAAAGCCCTAATTATACCCTTCCTGCTGCTAGCGCATTTGCTGTTAGATGTGCTTGACTCATTGACAAAGCAAACCTCTATGGATGGAGAAATAGGAGCTCTGCAATCTGCGGGCTGATCAGTTTACATTAGAAAACATTTTTAAGCCCACAAAGTTGTCTGGTATGGTATAAACATGCACAGTGGGCAAACCTTTGTGGTACAACTGAAAGCTTCCCTCTTCTTTTGCTGCCACCTTCCCTTTCGCCTCAGGAACCCCTCCTCTCTCTTCCTCTTCAGACATCCTCCTACCTACTGCTTCATTCCCATCCAGCCCACCCCTTGGCCGGCTGCTCTCTCCACTTACCTAGGCAAGTCCTGAGAAGTGCTGGGCACCTGCAACTCCCATGGCTGGTAGTGGGATGCTCTTAAAACATGGCCCACTGACCTTCGAAATTATCATTAGTTATTTGACAACACACTCACCATTGTGCAAGCACAAATGAAGACATAGACCCTGTGCTTCCACAAGAAATCACACAAAGTCCAAACAAAAGGAAGCAAAGACTTTTATTGATTTTTCTTTACATTGAACAGAAGCCACGCAAAATGCCACGATACAGCATATGTAGAAAAATAGTAGAATCATATTGACACTGATGAATATTTGTTATTCATTATTATTATCTTATTATACAGATTTTATCATAACCATAATAAATGAGCATTAAAATTTCACAGTGGCATTATAAGCTTTACATTCATGATCTTGTTTAGATAAGGGACCACGTCAAATGTCTTCAACCCTTACGTTTGATCACAATTCAAAGTGGTACATTTAAAATTTAAAAGCCCTTTCCCTTCATCTAATGTGATTTGCCCACTCTGATCCATTGACTTGATCCCTTAGAGAGGTCTGCATTTGTCTTCAAAGACATTACTTTTACAAACACAATTGACCGATATGAAAATGGAACCCAAAATGTTTATCATCACTTCGGGTGTGATCCTGAGGTGGAATGAGCACTTCCATCTTCCATTTGTCCAGATCCTCAGCTGGTATAAATTGACACACCAATTCATACCACTTCAGGATCTGGCTCATTGTATTTAAGGGCAAGTTGTGGATGATTGGCTCTTCTCAGGATCAAGCCCTTATTCAAACCTCGTGAATACCACCAAGTCAAAACTGAAATTCTAGACAATTGACTTACGTCTGGGTTTTACCCTAAAATTCAGTGGAGTCAACCCAAATGCGGTTTTCCATTTTGTAAGATCATTTTTCCTTGTCTGCATAAATTTAGTGTAAAAGGACCTCACATTAGACAGAAATAAACACAGCTGAAATGTGTGGCAGATGACAAAATGTTCATTTGCGGGAGCTGAGTTACAGAGAGATGGAGTACAATGAAGCAAATCTTGATGTCTTCCTTAAAAGCCAGTACAGATTATCCAAGCCAATTTATCCAAGCTCTGACCATCTAATTATTGCCTCTTCTTTCTGATATGAAACAATCTGCAGGTTTTCTGACAAAATTTAAAGCTATGTAATTTAGAAGTACAACTTCAATTGCCACATACCAATATCTTAATGCCCCTGTATTTGGACGAGAGAGTACAAAAACAGCTGTGTTTAAAAATAACTCAAAATGACTTGTATGCACATGAACCTCCATATAAGATTATTGCTGGGCTCTGACTTTTAATGTATTGAAAGCCTATATAAAGATTCTTATTCTTACACATATCTCATGCACATTATGTATCTAGCACAATTAACCTTAGAGAGAGAATGTGGAAAAATAATGTAAATGAAGGGGCGGATCCGTTGTCTCGCCCCCAGTTTTGTCATTCCCACCTGTGCTGAGTGAATGTGAAATGCTACCAAATCAGAATTCTGCACTCCTGCCAATGGCAGCATTTTACCCCCACTTTGTGCGTAACATGTAAGTGATTCCGCAAAGTGCCAGGGAGTGGAGAATCAGGTCCCTCATGTTTCAGATTTCTAGAAAGGGAGTGAATTATCCAAGTTAACATCCAAGCCATCATCAGAAACTCAAGCACGATATTCTTTATAATCCTTATTCTGATAACAGTTAAGCCTCTTCCTTAATAGCCTTTTCAATCTCTGTTTTAAATTTAGATTTTGGGCTCATGGTTCTGTCCTTGTTGTCTAAATGGGAAGAATGTTTAAACCAGACTACCTACAGTGTCAAAGTACCTGGTTTTCAAATCTGGGGAGCATTTTCCTACCAGATTGTGGAACCAGTATGTACATAAATCCCTGGCTATCAAGGTAAGATACCTTGCCCACAAACCTATGTTCCCTATAGCCTAATTGCATACATCAGTGCAGGAACATTGAAGGTAATGAATTACGGATCAATATTTCAAAGAACTGAGAATTAACTCAGGATATAACATTGCCATAAAGTGCTCTGCCTGTGTAGACAAACTATGAAAGAAGAGAATCATCTCACACCATCCAAGCCACCTATTTCAACTTAGTATTAAAAAATCAGAGTCTGATGCTGAGGGGTAGCAACTTGGGCCAACTTTAATGGGTATTTCACAGATTCAACAATTCTCAGGATTAGGCCTTTAGAGAAAGGTTCCAGGGATGAAAGCATATTTAGTCCCTGTGTGAAATACATACTGGACAACAGCTGATAGCAAGACAAGACCTGCTCTACAGCAAAGTGTTGCTGTGAAGAGAAGCCAAAATTTCTAATTTGAGTGCCTACAGTTAGACACTTGCACACATATTTAGGCGGTTGGATAGGTGTGGGAGTCCTGGGAGGGCCTGTCAAGGGACAGGGAGCAGGGGGGGATTGGATAGGCAGAGGAGTCCTGAGGGGGCAGTTAGGGGTGGGGGGTCCCGGGAGTGGGCAGTCAGGGAACAAGGAGCGGAGGGGGTTGGATGGGTCAGGGGGTTCTGAGGGGGAAAGTCTTTCCCTACCCGGCCCTCCGTACAGTTTCAGAACCCCCAACGTGGCCCTTGGGCCAAAAAGTTTGCCCACCCCGGTGTTATGGTTCCATCAACTTCGGTGGGACATGTGGGTGCTTGGGGCCTTTGAAAATCAGACCACTTATTTAGCTCAAGTATGGAATCAGGCAGAAGCGGCACCAGGGCTTTTGCTGCCCTAGGCGTCAGTGCTCCTCCTCTGAGCATTCGGCAGCGAGGGGTCCTTCCGCTCCGCGTCTTCGGGGCCTTTTGGCGGCGGGTCCCGGAGCGAGTGAAGGACCCTTTGCCGAATTTCCGCCTAAGACCCGGAGCGGAAGGACCCCCCGCCGCCGAGTTTCCGCCAAGGGTGGCAAAATGCCGCCCCGCAAATCTTGCCGCCCTAGGCGACCGTCTAGGGTCGCCTAGTGGAAGCGCCGGCCCTGGAATCAGGTGTCTAACTTAAGCTCCCAGTCAGATAGAGCTAGACTCTAAGCTCTTTAGGGCAGGTACTGCGTCTACCCCCATTTCAAGCACTTGGCCTTTCTCCTGATGTCAATCTCACCTCCCACTGGCTCATCATGTCAGCCTCCCCTGCCTATTTGTTAACTTTTCAAATGAGCACTTTAATGCTTTCGCCCATGCTGACCCACATGCTCGGGAGGCGCTCCCCATTAACATCCGTACAGCTACCTCATTATCCACCTCCAAATCCCTCCTCAAAATTCTTCTTTGCCTCAATGCCTACAAGATATTTGACAACAGCTAGGCTGGTGGCATGCAGAGACCGCTGCCAATCACGCTGACTCATTGTTACTTGTACTCCCCCATCTGTCTGTCTCGATCCATCTGTTGTCTCTTGTCTTGTTACTTTAAGCTCTTTGGGGCAGAGATTGTCTTTTTGTTCTGCGTTCGTACAGCACCTAGCACTATGGGATCCTGGTCCATAGTTAGGGCTCCAAGGCACTACAATAATAATATATAATAATAATAAATACATATTCAGTAAATAATACTGATTCTGCCTACCAAATCTTACTGGGAAGGAGGCTGTTTATCAGTATTTCAATCCCCAGTGTTGATTAAGAAGAATTATGTCTAACACTTTTAGAGAGGATCACAAATCTCTCAGGTAATGTCTGTGCAGACTTTAGTTGCTCCTTTAAATGGTTACCTTGGTAGAGATCATCTCTAAATATGGAAATTAAGCATAGCCTCAGAACCCTAAAAGATCTTGTGGCACGTGTAGGATAGCAGGTAGAAACTCTATCCATGACCCAGAGATTAAACTTTTCAGTTTAGCCCTCACAAAATACAAACATGAATTCACTGGTTTTTGGTTTCCTCTTCCACAAATGGTTGAAGCCATATAGAGTCACTGGTCAGACTGTGCCCCAATCTACATCAATTCCGTGACCTCCATTGATCAGGAAATGCTAGATGAAAGGAGGTAACAATTGTTGACCTACTTACAGGCAAGCTTTATGCACGAATCTATGAGAGCCAATTTCATCTCTGATGGTTCATTACTAAAATGATTCATTGCTCAAGCCAATGGAGCTAATACCTGGGATGAACTGGACTCTGAAACTGCTATGAGGGTCTAGGTGAAACTCATCATTAGTAATGACCCCAAGCCACAAATTTCAGACCTTGATCCAAATCTGGATCTGAACTTTCTCCAAGTTCAGGAGTATATGGTTCTGTTTTGGTCCAACTTTATCTAATGCCCTTACCAATACATCCTACAATATTCAACTGGAAGCTCTAAAAGTAGTAGGACAAGATCATCTATTTTCTTCTGTAACTTCATAGAAAAGAAACTGAAGCAAAATATATCAAACAAAACACTGTAGGACCCCAGTGAAATTGAAAATAACTACTTGACTGGCCTACTGTATAAGGAAATGTAACAACATAAAAAGGGAAAGAGTTTATTTCCAAAACTGGATGCATGTTGATATGGGCCAAACTAAACTACTCTGAGAAATGTGGCAAAGCCAGTAAAATGTTGGCCTACTGGTTTGAACATGAGAGCTCAGCTGAAGCGGATGGATGTACAGGAAAACAAACAGGGTGAGGAGCTCCCTGCCGCCAGACACATGACTGCAGTTTGATACTTTTAATCAACCATTATAACCTCCAGAAGCTGTAGATAACACATATCAAATTCAAGACTGTTTAGATAAGCCTAATCCGCCAACAATGTGCCAAGGGGCTCAGAATTGATTGTGCAAACCAATCTCTGAGCTCAGAGGAGGTAAAGAAAGCCAGTGAAATGCCTCCTGGAGGCAAACTGCCTGGCTCTGATGGATACCCAATGGAAAAAAATACAACTATGAATAAGGAAATTATTTGACTCACTATGAACCACTGAATTCAGTAATGGCATTAAGGACAGAGGAGCCACATATTGCACTGATTTACTTCCCCTGCCGTTCCCATCGAAGTCAATGGAGCGAGGCAGGGCAAAAGTTCTTCCATTCTTTTTTCTTCATCCTCCCTTCATTCCTATTTAGCTACTTGTATCTATCCCACATGATACGGTAACTTGGTGATTCCTTTTCATCCTGCCACCAGGAACTTTGCTGCAATAAATCTTGTCACTCATAAAAAAGAGGAAAGAATAAGACCGTTGTATTCCAGGCAGGCCACTGTTTACCCCCTGAATTAGGACATCAAGATATTGGCCAATAGTCTAGTTTTGAAGCAAGGATAAAAAGCTTCCTACACTGAAGTTAATAAAGACCAAGCTATGTCTACTGACACTGAGGCCTTTATCACTGCAGGCTGCACCATGGACTGTAAAACCCCAAGCAGAGCGCTGACAGAGTGCATGGAATCAAGTGACATTGCCATGGTAGTTAGAAAAGGAGAGGGGGTTGTTTAAGTTTGGTTTGGACTCAAGAGAGCTTTGGTTTTGTTTGTTTTGTTTTATGGGCTGGTTGTGTTAAGATAGGGTGACCAGATGTCCCAATTTTATAGGGACAGTCCCGATTTTTGGGTCTTTTTCTTATATAGGCTCCTATTACCCCCCACCCCCTGTCCCGATTTTTCACACTTGCTGTCTGGTCACCCTATGTTAAGAGCCTGAAAGGTCTGTGAATCTTTAACTCCTGTTGGTGAGCAGTGTTACTAAATCTACTCTCTCTCGCTGGGTTAATTATGTAAGGTCTTACTTTCAGACCCAAACCCTGCTTCTGAGGGCATCTTTACATGTGCTTTTGAGGCGCACTACCCCCCGAGGGCACAAGTGACAGAAGTTTAGTATGCAAAGCCCATATGTATGGACAGAAGCTTTGTGGGTGCAAATGTGTCTCCTATGCATGCAGCTGTTAGAGCTCCCACAAGGCTGCAAGCAGACCGAAAGTGTTCTAAGTGGCATGTGCAGAAGTGACACTGTTAATGAAGCCTTGCTGACAATCAAGCCTTCAGCATATCCTCATTGATCTGATGCAGTTTGGTTAGAGAAAGTTAATTTACATTTTCTCCCTTGACTTTTCTTTTAATGAAACCTGCGGCACATCTGTTCTTTAGGAACTTATTAAATCAGCACTATGTGTAGGGCCTGAATCTTCACCATTAAGTCAACGGACCTGATTCTCCTCTCACTTAAATCAACTTTACACCACTGGGAGTCTGTTCGCACAGGCTTTGCTCTTCAGGGCAGGGATCTGGCCATATTTCTCTTTGGAAAGCACCTATGTGCATCTTGGGCACTCCAAGAAACAAATAAGAATAATAGCTCCCTAATCTGATTTCACTATGTGAGGTTTAACACTCATGAGGGAATGTCAGGGTTAATTTACTGGTGTCCTGTCTCGTTAAGGGTTTGGAGCACTGCTCAAAGGTAAACAAGGAACGTGGTGGGGAAGAAAGGTGTAGTCCCAGGAGGTGGTGATGTTGCGTTCTGGTGACACTGAGCTGGTGTGGGGCTCATGCAGGCTGCCTTTGTTCATTTTGTTTTTTTTTTATATTAAGTTTAATAAAACCTCAGTTTTAAACCCATCCCTGGACTGGGAGTGTAACATTTGGCGAGCCCTGGCAGGTAAGGCTGAACTGCAGTGATCTGACCTCTCCGAGAGATGAAGCTGCTGCAGACTGTTCTGTGGAGAACCTGTTTTAAACCCATCCCTGGAGTGGGAGTGTAACATTTGGCGAGCCCAGGCAGGCAAGGCTGAACTGCAGTGATCAGACCTCTCCGAGAGATGAAGCTGCTGCAGACTGTTCTGTGGAGAGCTGTCAGAAGTCAATGAAAGCAGGAAAGTGGTTTTGAAGAAAGACAGTTTTCTCTGAAAGCAGAGAGGAAGATTTAATTGTTTGCAAGCACTATGGCTGGGAGAGATCTAGAGGACATTTGTATGGAGGTAGGAGGACTCTTATGCCATCTAGAACATGAGTATTTAAGAGAAGTCTGTGACTGTCTGGGCATTTCTGGGACAGAGCACAGTAAATTGCACAAAAAGCCATTTGTCTCTAATTGAACATATAACAAGCCACTTACATAGTGAAGAGTTGGAAGGTCAGGGATTGTCTATTACATCACTGACATTAAGAAAGAAGATTTGACAACTCAGTGCTACAACAACAACAAACAACAACAAAAAAAGAAAGAAAGAAATTAAGAAAAGAAAAAAGAGCTGATTGAAGCCACTACAGTAAAGACAATTCAGAAACAGTATGTGGAAAAATGAAAGTTGCTTGAAGAACACTTCCTGGTAAGCATGTAGGAAATTAAAACCAAGATCCCTGTGAAAATGTGGTCATCCTCACTCCAGAAAACAGAACCAGTTTTTAAAAAAAAAAAAAGATTTTAAAATAACAGGCCACATTGGCAACAACCACCAAAATGACAGGTTACATTTTCTTAGTTTGGCTTATCAGCTTGAAAGTGGGATTCAAAAGGGATCCACTGAGGAAGAGAATGAACTAGAGAATCTTCTTTCCAGTTTCTAGTCAGGAGCTCAGTGAGGGTTAAGTTTAGTCATGGCAAACATTCTGCTGGAGCACAGCATCCACAGGAAAGTCCAGCTGGAAGAATGAGTTTCCTCCTCACCTGCCCGTATGACTCCTGCCCCAACGGGGATCACAGATTTGAGGAAGGGAAATATCTTGAGGGGCAGTAACACATTTTGGTGAGCTTGGCTATAGACTGAGACTGAGAAATATCTGCCTGCATGAGTGCTTGGACAAAGAGCAATTCAGGGAAGCCCTGGCGAACAGACACCAGGAGCTGCACTTGGAGAACATGCCACAGAGAGCTGCAAGCAGAACACGTTACTGATGGGAGTGGATTCAATGACTGGATGGGGCCGAATCTGCAGCCAAGGTGCAGACCAGACCAATCAGTTGATATCCACCTAAGAATGGAAGATAGAGCTCCAGAACGGGAGCAGTCGGGTCTGCTACTCCTCCTTGTTGTGAGACTTTTGCATCTCGGCTCCAGATATTCTGCTCCAAGTGCTAATGGACTAGACTCTCAAATGGTATAAATCAGCATAGTTCCATTGACTTCCCTGTGATGCTGCCAGTTTACACCAGCTGAAGATCTGGCTCCTTTTTAATTCTTTGCCTTTCCATGCCACTTGTACATAATACTCAAAATGCTCGACTCCAAAAGGTGATGATATGAACAGAGGAAAATGCCCCACGTCCAACATCTTCAAACCTGTGCACCTTATCTTAGGCACCAGAATCCATATTTAGGCACCTAAATAAAAATAGCCTGATGGAAATTTCAGCAATGCTCAACACCCACAGTTCTGCTGTAGTCAATGGAAGCTGTGGGTGTTCCACGTCTCCTAAAATGAGGCACTATGGTTTGTAATTGTTAGCCTATGTCCTGATGAGTAAACAAGCTAGAATCCCAGGCTATGTCTACACTACAGCCGGGATCGATGCTCTGATATTGATCCACTGGCGGTCGATTTAGCGGGTCTAGTGAAGACCCGCCAAATCGAGAGCAGATCGCTCTCCAGCCGACACCTGTACTCTACCCGTGATGAGAAGAGTAAGGTAAGTCGACAGGAGAGCTTCTCCCGTTGACCCCCTGTGGTGTAGACCCCGCGGTAACTTGACTTAAGGTACGTCTACTCCAGCTACATTATTCACGTAGCTGGAGTTGCGTAGCGTAGGCCGACTTACCACAGTAGTGTAGACATAGCCCTAGAAATATAAGGCTGAAAGGGACCTCAAGAGGTCATCTAATCCACCCCCCCTCCTCCCAGGCAGGATTAGGTATGCCTTAAAATAAATAACAGGGGTGGCCAAACTTACTGACCCTTCTGACAATCTTCAGAAGTTTGAGAGTCGGGGCACACCTGCCGGGAGTCAGGGCTTTTGCACCTCAGGAGGTGACTGCCAGGGCTCGAAATTTCAGCCGTGCTCCTGCTGAAGCCCCAAGCACCAGCAGGCGCACCCTATGGGTCTCAAGCCCCAAGACCTCCTCCTCACTGGATAGAAGTCCCTACCTCACCACCCTGCTGCAAGGCAGAGGTCCTGAGCTCCCCCACTCCAGTCTGATAGGTGGAGAATGGGGAGGACATGGGAGGCTCAGAGAGTCTCATTTTAACTGTAAAAGAGTTTTATGAGCCATGGTTTGGCCACCCCGGCATATAAAATGCACACGTCCGTTAGTAAAAGCTCAGCTGAAGTAACTCTGTACCTGGAAATATAGACTCGATTCACTGTTCCCACCAACTTTTCCTTGCAAACAAAAATACCAAAAGGGTAATCTAGCAAGAAACATCTGATCTTCCAAAACATTATACATCAGCAGCTTATACATAGTTGCTGATGCTGAAAGGGGTTTAAGGAGATGTGACCCAGGGACAGTAGCATCAGGGGACCTTGTGAAAAGACTTCTTTTTGGATGTCTTAAAAATCTGGAAGAAAAGAAAGACCATCTGGTTCAAAATCAGATAACTGCCATATATTTACCAAAGCACTTAACTATCATGGCCAGGTCCTCTGTTGGAGTAAACTGGCATAGCTTCACTGAATTCATGCAGGTGAATATGCAGCTGATCTCTGACTTCAGCGGAGCTATGCTGATTTATTCCAGCTGAGGATCTGGCCCGATATTACATGCACTGGACAAAGTAGTGGGGGAAATTTGGTAAATATCAGAGACCTAGCTAAGAAATACTGTTTATTCACCTCATTCACTATGACTACATATTTAATATCAAAACTACTGAATGTAAGGACTGGAACAGTGTAAAACACAGACTAAATTGCTGTGTATGGAACATGACACTTGGTAGCAGAATCCCTGGGGTGAGAACATCTCTCATAAAATATGGTGCTTGGAAACTGTTCTTCTGATGGAAAAGTCAGTTTATAGATAAAATATACAAACAGTGGGCCAGGTGCCTCGCTGGCGTATATCAGCTCTGTTGATACCACTTCTGGATCCGGACCCACACTATCTTGAGCATCACAGATGATTCTGGGATATTTGCATTAGTCAGGCTTAGAGACTTCATACAGGACTGGGAGCAAGAAGCTCATGAATTCTAATTACACCTTTAAGGCAAACTCCTGCTGTGAGCATGGGCAGTCATTCGATCCCCCTGCCACTGAATCATGGTTGGTAAAAGGGGGTAATGCTGACTCCCCACCACACAAACCTGCTGTGAGGATTGGTTAGCAAATGTCTGTAAGTGCTTTGGAGATTAAAAGCACTGAGTACTGTTATTACTGTTATAATTCTCCAAGGCCATGCGGCATCTGTGCATGCTAAGATTGCAAACTCTTCAGACTCAAACTCATGATCCTGTGAGGTGCTGAGGACCTTCAGCATCCATTAAAGGCAACAGTTTGGCACAATTTTGACTGCAGATAAATCACGTTATAAAAGAGAAAAAGGGCACATATGACAAGCCCGAAGGATGAATACTTGCAGCCAGATCTTTAAAGGACTTCAGTAGTCATCCCTTTAATATGTGCTGGTGCATCCCACTGTATCTGCAAAATCTTGCACTTGTATGTGCAAACTGAATAGTCAGTAGTCAGGTGCACAAACACACAGTGTGCTCATGCAATGATTATTCCATGCATACAGGATGTTTCCAATGTGGGTTAAGAGGATGACAAAAATATGACCTTCTGAAATTAATCTAGCCAAGCCCTAGAGGCTGCTGCTATTCCACATACATATAGCTGATGCTCACTCACATACAGCTGAAGTTATGTTTCTTTCTATGAACCAGAGGGGCAGTTTGAATTCAAACATTTCCCCCTGACAAGTTGCAATGCTGAAATATAGTCCTCGTGTGTCCTAGTTGTTTTGGCATTAAAACTGAGAAATGCAAAAAATGAGATCTGTAGCCAACAATTACAAGTGAGATAGAATTCATCCAAAACAGAGAATTGGCAAGACTCTCTGCACTGTATTAGAAGCTAAGAAAGGAATTTAGCCCAGCTATTAATGGAGCATAATATCTACCAAAATGCTATAGTTGTTTTAAAATGCCTCCTATTTTTCCACAGACGTAATATCAAAGCTTTCATACTACAGGCTGCTTATACATTATTATTTTTTGTTAAAAAGACAGCTCCAGCTGGAAAACCCATCAGTACATTTGCAACGCATTTCAGTTGCTCTTCATTAAGCTGTTCTTATGAATCTGTCCATACAATTTTATGGGTTTGTTTTGTTTGGCTTTCAGAATAACATGGCATCACACACAGAACTAGAAAACCCTGTCACTGAAGAGGAGATGGAAAAATGGTTCAGAAACCGCCTCAAGATAATAAAAATCCCCAGGATATGTCATGCATTTGGGATATCTATTTTATGAATGTGATGTGTCTAAAATGTTGCCTGTGACCGTGTGGATTGCTTCTTAAGAAGTGACTGAAAATCTCCAGGTAACTGTTCAGCTGGCCACATGGCTATATGAGGATCTGGTAATAATTAATATCTAGGGTCAAATATTGCAGTTCTTCACTACTCACTCAAGACAACTCACCCTGACGCCAGTGCGGACTATGATTTCAGGATTAGATCTTGAATCTTCACCCAGTGATTCTAATCAGAGCAGAATGAAAGAACTGTCTTGGTCAATGTGATGAATCAGACATAGAATTATAGAATATTAGGGCTGGAAGAGACCTCAGGAGGTCATCTAGTCCAATCCCTTGTTCAAAGCAGGACCAACACCAACTAAATCATCTCAGCCAGGGCTTTGTCAAGCCTGACCTTAAAAACTTCAAAGGATGGAGGTTCCACCACCTCCTTAGGTAACCCATTCCAGTGCTTCACCACCCTCCTAGTGAAGTAATGCTTCCTAATATCCAACCTAGACCTCCCCCACTGCAACTTGAGACCATTGCTTCTTGTTCTGTCATATAGCAACACTGAAAACAGCCGAGCTCCGTCCTCTTTGGAACCCCCCTTCAGGTAGTTGAAGGCTGCTATCAAATCCCCCCTCACTCTTCTCTTCTGCAGACTAAATAACCCATGTTATTGTTTATTTAGAATTCTATGATTCTATGAAACATGGGTTATTTAGTTTGCAGAAGAGAAGAGTGAGGGGGGATTTGATAGCAGCCTTCAACTACCTGAAGGGGGGTTCCAAAGAGGATGGAGCTCGGCTGTTTTCAGTGTTGCTATATAAAAGAACAAGAAGCAATGGTCTCAAGTTGCAGTGAGGGAGGTCTAGGTTGGATATTAGGAAGCACTACTTCACTAGGAGGGTTTCCTCAGCCTCTCCTTGTAAGTCATGTGCCCCAGACCCCTAATCATTTTCATTGCCCTCCGTTGCACTCTCTCCAATTTGTCCACATCCCTTCTGTAGTGGGGGGACCAAACTGGACGCAATACTCCAGGTGTGGCCTCACCAGGGCTGAATAGATGGGAATAATCACTTCCCTCGATCTGCTGGCAATGCTCCTACTAATACAGCACAATATGCCATTGGCCTTCTTGGCAACAAGGGCACACTGCTGACTCATATCCAGCTTCTCATCCACTGTAATCCCTAGGTCCTTTTCTGCAGAACTGCTGCTTAGCCAGTCAGTCCCCAGCCTGTATCAGTGCATGGGATTCTTCCTTCCTAAGTGCAGGACTCTGCACTTGTCCTTGTTGAACCTCATCAGATTTCTTTTAGCCCAATCCTCCAATTTGTCTAGGTCACTCTGGACTCTATCCTTATTCTCCAGCATATCTACCTCTCCCCCCAGTTTAGTGTCAGCTGCAAACTTGCTGAGGGTGCAATTAATCCCATCATCCAGATCATTGATAAAGATGTTGAACAAGTCCAGCCCCAGGACTGACATCTGGGGCACTCCATTTGATACCGGTTGCCAACTAGACATTGAGCTATTGATCACTACCCATTGAGCCTGACCATCTAGCCAGTTTTCTATCCACCTTACAGTCCATTCATCCAGTCCATACTTTTTTAACTTGCTGGCAAGAATACTGTGGGAGACCATATCAAAAGCTTTGCTAAAGTCAAGATATAAAATATACATGACATGGGATGTGGTCCAGTGCCCATTGAACACAAAATTAAGTTAGCTATTGACTTCAGAGGGTTTTGGATTAGACCCTAAATGACGTATCAAAAGTAAGAATTTGTCCCACCTCCTTAGCTGGTATATAGCATAGTTTCATGTGGCTTCAGTGGTGCTGTGGTGATTTACGCCAGTTGAGTATCTGGCCCTTCATCTCCACCTCTTCCCCAGTTCTTGAAATCCCCACCTCTCTGTAGTGAACTGTTTGACTGCTGGGATCATAAGTGTGGCTCCACAGTTATATCAGTTTAAATATACGACGCGCTATTTGTCTGGTTTGACTGTAAAAACAATTGCTATTGGTAATACTGGGGTATACTTTTGCTGACTAGATATTAAAGAGGGTCTTCATGAAAAAACACAACCCCCAAAGCTTACACTGTAACCAAGTTGCTAGACAATCAGCTCTGCAGATAGTTTGCTTACTACAATGATAGTTATTAATAAGGTGACATATATATATGTCACCTTATTAATATATATACACATTGACATAAAAAAGTCTTTCCAAATGAGTCCAAATTGATTAGTTTAATGATGTTCAAACATTTAAGATGTTATACATTATAATGGCTGCATGTAATTTCTGCACATCTGTAATATATACTTGTAGGTAAGATAGGTTTACACTACTCAGGGTCTTTACCAAGACAGCATCCCAATTAAAACAAACAAAGAAACAAACAAACAAAACCCCAAGACACCTGATAGCTTCAAATCAACATCAAACTGGACTGTTATTGCCAATATTTCTCACAACATTCTGGCAGCACAGAGAAGATAAAATCTACAACCAGTCATTTTAAAAGAATGACATTTCTAGGCTCTATCTTAGAACCACGACATGTAATGTTCTTCAAGGGCCCGGGTTGTATGGGCCTAATCCAACTCCCATTGAAATCAATGGCAAGATTCTCATTGACTTGCATGGGCTTTGGATCAGACTCCTTAATGAATATTACATAGAGACAATCTTGTCACTCGTTTTATGCAAAACTCCCATTGGCTTAGGAGTGTCACATGCCCACACACGCACGCGTGCACACACACACACACACACACACACACACACACACACACACACAGAATAAAGGCAGGGTGTCGTGCCTAATGGACAAATGCAAGGCAAAACTGTTCCAAGATCAGAAACCATTGGTCTGAATGTAGGAATCGTTACTCTCCAGGGTTCTGCCTGACTCACCGAGTACTAGCAAATTGAATGTTATAAATATTCAAGTATAAGAGATGGAACTAAACTACACCTTTTCTGTATAAATTATTTTCTGGCATGAAAATTAAACACATGCAAAAAGACAACCTTCCATCTATATGAAACCCAATCCTATATACACCATTATCATTATTGTTAGAACTTTCATACAAATATTTATGCAGAAGTAGATAAATTGTGTGGTAAATAAGTTTAGCTGGCACTAAAATTGCAGAGGCAGAGGTATGATCGGATGGTCTGAGTACAGAACTGGGAGCCAGGATTCCTCTGGTCCAGTCCTGGCTCCGACACAGATTCCCTTTATAGCCTTGGGCAAATCATATAGCCTCTCGGCTTTAAGCTATCCATCTGTGAAGTGAGGATGATAATACATACCCGCATGTCTCACTGGAGTGTTGATTAATATTTCCAGATATGCTATATAAGTGCTTACTATTACTATTTCATTTCAACATGACCTTTAAGGAACAGAAAATGGTGTCCAGGCCCAGCATACCTGCCCATTTTCTGCTGATCTCAATTCCACCTTCTTGTTATTAGCACCATCAGCCCTGTCCTTTGTATCTAGAATCAAACACTGGTGTTAAGCCTATTCATTTTTTTGCATCAGTTGCTTGCCACAGAAGTTCCATTTGCTAATGACCCTATTCAGTAAATATTCTGCCTAAATTCCACCACTCAAGTGAATCGCCTTGTTTTTCACAATATTTCAAAAACAAAACAACAACAACGAGGAGACCTTGTGGCAACTTAGAGACTAACACATTTATTTCGACATAAGCTTTTGTGGGCTATAACCTACTTCATCAGTTATAGCCCAGGAAAGCTTATGCCCAAATAAATTTGTTAGTCTCTAAGATGCCACATGACTCCTCGTTTTTGCTGATACAGACTAACATGGCTACCACCCTGAAACCTGTCACAATATTTCAAAGTTTCCCTTAGAGTTTTTTGAAATCTCCTCTTTCAGGGAACATAATTTCCTTCACTTTAACTCATAATTTAGATGCTTGACATCTGCTACCATCTTTGTAGTTCTTCACTACAAGATCTACTGTATGAAGAGCTGCTCATCGTTTTTCTGAACACCGTGGTTTTCATTACAGAGTTGCCTTCTTTCAAAAACAAAATATTTCATGAAGGGCTGTTGATTTTTTCCCAACATTTTTCAATTTTTTGTTTTTATTTTTTGCAAAAAATGATGTGACTTATTTTTATTGAAAATTGATCAAATACGTTAGGAAAACTTACTGAAATAGTTATCAAAATTTAACATTTAGAACTTTGATCATATCTTTGATAAAAATTTCAATAAAAAACACACACAAAAATTGAAAAAGTGGAAAGTGGATTGATTTTGAATCTTGGGAAACAACTTGGCTATTTTTTAATAATTTCTCTTTAAAATTTTTCTACCAGCTTTAGTGCTGTGTTTTTCAGGACTGCATACAGTGTTTCAGATGGGACTAACATATTTCAGAAAGGGCATAATAGAAAAACCCTGTATTTTGAAGCATTTCACAACCTTCTGTTGAAAAGCTACAACCTACTGCCTTTCATTGCTTTGGTGGCACTATTAATTGGCATGACTTTGAATACCAGCTCAGAATACCAACATATTTTTAAAACTGGGGCCAATGTACTTAGGTACAGATTTAAAAAATAACAAATGTACCTTGGTTATAAAGACAAGCAAAAACAATGTTAGTCCATAAATGTAAACAGGAGAGATGTTAACAGAAGATGACTGTATCCCATGATTATTCCAATATACTCCTCTTGTTGGGATTGCTTCTATCTTGAGTTAATTTATTTCACATGAAATGGAGTTTTTTAAAGGCTTTATAATGACTCCTTCTTTTTATTTAAATATTTTTCCCCTCTTCCATGCCTTGACTGTTTGAATGATACAAATGAGTACGGATAATGGAACCATCTGTGCATTTTCTTTAGACAAATGGAACCACTGAAGCTATCAAGGATTCTGACCACATACATATTTTTCATATTGTCCAGTTCATCAAAAAGGAGGTTTTAACCTGAGTTCATATATGCTTGTTTTCTCTTGTATTAACTACCCCCAACAAAAGTGCTACAGATGTATAGCTTTCTTATTAAGTACATGAGCGTGAAATCAAAGAAGACTGTGTCCCTCAGTTGATATTTAACAGAGGTCGGAATCATGTTGGTTCTGTCACATCTATAGAGTTGGCCTTCTTATTTTTGTTCTCTGTTTCAGAAGCGGCTTTTGTCTTAGGTGAACAATCAAAAGAGAACATGGAACTGAACATGAATATTTGTGTCTTCCAAAAGCACCACTATTTGGAAGTTGGAATATCTTAAAGCCACAGCACTTTATTCTCTGAAACATAAATGAAAATGGGAGTAGTGTTAGGGTCCCACCTCATCACGTGCATGTTACTCATTTCTAATACTGCGCTCTTTTGGCTAAGGGCTTCTATGCCATTGAACACTCTGCTTTTCCTTTGTTACCCAGTGTTTCGGGTGCTATTTGAAGTAGTTGAGTCCTGCCACGAGGAAAAACTTCTCCAGGAAAAGTTCAGAGTCCAGCACGGCTATGTGGGCGGCCCGTCCGATCAGCGTGTTGGCAGTGTTGGGGAGCGCATGGAACACATTGTGTCTGATTAAAGTGCAGTCCTTTGCATCGACCAAAGGCTGGAGGAGGTTGTTTATCATCTCTGCGTAAATGGGACCTGAAAGAGATTTTAAGAGGCAGTCAAAGAGTTAGTGACTTGGTGATGGGTCTTCTCCACCCAGTGCAATTATACCCTGGCACCCATGGATGGTGAAACCTGAAAGGTGCTAGAACACTGGATTCTAGAGGACAGTCCATCAGAAAGATGGATCAAATGCCATATTACTGCTAATCTGAAGTGGATCCATGGCATACAGAGCAGCCTGATGGGTCTGCTAGGATTATTCATTTGAAGTTCTGCTATTAGCCAGGATGGGTAAGGAATGGTGTCCCTAGCCTCTGTTTGTGAGAAGGTGGAGATGGATGGCAGGAGAGAGATCACTTGATCATTGCCTGTTAGGTTCACTCCCTCTGGGGCACCTGGCATTGGCCACTGTTGGTAGACAGGATACTGGGCTAGATGGACCTTCGGTCTGACCCGGTCTGGCCGTTCTTATGGGTGTTATGCTGTACAAAGTACCTCGGGACTCAGGCCTGATCCCATTGAAGTGAAGAGCAAAACTCCCATTATCTTCAGAGGTAACAGAATTGGACCCTTCCTTCTCTGTAAGGCAGAGTTCAGATGGGCTAGCAATGGGGCATGTGGCATACAGCTCCTTTGGGACTCGACATGGGAACCAGCTAAGGCCAGAACACCCTGCCTGTCTATTCCAGAACACTACATTGAGGTGTTTTTAGGAGGCTGGTAAGGAAACCAGGTAATGCTCTGTACGGAATTGAATGTTTTATACTGAATCTGGATCTGGGTCCTATTAGGCCTTGTGTTTTCCTGTGAGAGGAATGCCTGAGGAATGGGTGGGAAGATGTCCTTCCCTCCTCAACTTATGTCCGGGCTGGGAGAAAGCAGTGGAGGAAGTGGAGAGAAAGAACTACAGTTAAGAGACTGATAATACCAGGCATCATTTTTGACCTGTTGGTCATGGATGTCTCTTCTCACGTACACCAGCGTAAATCACGAATAATCCAATTCAAATCAATCATTCACATGAAACTGGTGGCAGAAGGATCAGACTGCTATGCATTTGCCATTATTTATGACAGGTCCATTAAAATGGAGCTGTGCGGTGTCCTCTAAATGAACAGTGTGTTTGTTGATAATAAAAGGGAATTTGCAGGGACAAAGGCAATCTTGGTAAAAGCAGAGGCGGTGTCTCCACTGACATAAAGGGATTTGCTCCAAGTCTACAAAACCCAGAAAGGAGTTCGGATGGGACTGAGGCTTAAATCATAAGGGCTATGATCCAAGGCCTATTGAAAATAAAGAAAAGATTCCTACTGACTTCAGTGGGCTTTGGACCAGGCTTGTGATAAGAAACAAAGAGAGAATACTGGTAATTCAGTAGGCTGGTGGATAGCAATACTGGCAACAAACTCTATTGTAGAATTAGAAGGGACCTCAGGAGGTCATCTAGTCCAACCCCTTGACAGATTTTTGCCCCAGATCCCTAAATGGCCCCCTCAAGGATTGAACTCACAACCCTGGGTTTAGCAGGCCAATGCTCAAACCACTGAGCTATCCCTACCCCGTACACTGAACTCTCCTTGAAAGAAATTGGTTTTCATCACACAAAGAGTTTTATAAGTAGGTCCTGTATTGATTTCAATAGCTTCCTGTCCAGCTTAAGTTTTCGATTATTTTTTCAATGATGAATGCAAAAAATTATTCTGATGCGACATCCTCAGCTGTACAAAAGACCTAAACAAACAACCAATTAACTCAGTGGCTTTGTGAACACAGGCAGGGTCTTATCATACCTGTGTGCCGGTCTTTAAGTGCGGTTTTGCACATTTCTATCCTTGCTGAATGGAATGGCACATATCGATCCTGGGGAGAGGCCACCAACACAACGTTTTTAAAGTACTGAAGACCTGTAACAAAGAAATACATCAAAACTTGTATATCTCAGCAATCTATCAAAATAACAAATCTACACACATCTTAACAGGTGTATTGGAGAGACAAGGTGGGTGAGGTAATATCTTTTATTGGACCAACTTCTGTTGGTGACAGAGACAAGCTTTCGAGGTTACACGGACTCATCTTCAAGAGTATGGCACGATTGCATGTGTTTTAAAATGTACAACATAGTCAAGGAAGAATAATTATATATATAGCATACTTCTAAAGAACAGTATAGTAACAGCGTAAACTACCGATGTCACCGTTGTAAGCTGTGATGTAATTAGCTCTTTCTAACATCCATATGGACCAGACACTTAACAGGAAAAAGTAATGGCACTGCCCCTGCTCCAAAGAGCTTCCAGTCTAAGTCCCTGATCTTGCAAATTCCTATGCATATGAGCAACTTTACAAACATGAACTGCCCCATTGAGTTCAATCGGAATTCTTGGGGGAGTTTTTCTAGGACCAGGGCCTAAACTGAGAAATGAAGCATCATAAATGAACACAAAAATGTGGTGGGAAAGAGACAAAGGTGCAGGCTCACAGTAATGAGGTTACTTAGCAAGGGGGTTAAGCAGCGGGATAGTTCCATTACATTAGGGATTTTGTTCTTGCTTTTTTTTTTTTTTAAATACTCCCAATTGTCAGAGGTGATTGCAGACAAGAGATTTTTAAGGGGAATCTGAATGAGGGTTAATATTCTTACTGTAGACTCAGGAGTAGTTTTATTTGTAAATAAGGATCTGGACATTATTTTCTATTGAGTAATTAAAAGCCCATGGTGTTGAGAATGCATTGCTGTAATTTATGATTTTTTTCTCTGCTAATGTATTGTGAAGTCATCTGGACCAGCCAAGATGGATGAATTCAGTGTGCAGTATCAATCACTGCTTGTTCTAGTACATCAGCTGTGTATACAGTGCTGGTGATGGATCGATCATAAGCCTGTGGACTGTTGAGCACACCCCCATTAAGGCAAGGGAAGTCTTCACACATAGCACTCCACCCTACAAGATCCATGGAGTAGCACAGGGGTCGAGTGAGGACCTGATCCACAAGTCACTGAAGTCAGTGAGAGTCTTTCCTTTGATTTCAGTGGGTTTTGGACAAGGCTCACAGGATGCAGACCGGTGCTATTGCAGGGCTGTATTACAGGAAGCGACACAGTTGCGGGGAGGACAAAGGTATGCATGTGATCATGGCGGGGTAGGAGAGACAGTGGTCTGCATGTTAAAACAGAAGCCTGGGAGTGGTGAGACCCACATTCACTTACTACCACTGTCGCAGACTATGTTGTGAGATATTGGGCATCTCCCTGAATATGAGCAGGGCTGCACGGTCTAGAGGAATGAGCACTGGCAAGAGACTCAGGAACTCCTGAGCTGTATTGTTAGCTCTGACTCGCTCTGTGATTTTGGCAAGTCACTTGGCTTCTCTGTGTCTTTATGTGCAAAATGAGAATACTACTACATAGCTACCTATCTCTTAGGAGTGTTCTCAGGGTCAGTTAGCATCTGCACAGCATTGGAGGGTGGCAGGTACTAAGTGACGCAGTTACTGGGGAACCGCACCTCTGACTCCTCCTGGACTCATCGATTGCATCCCTCTCTGAGGTCTCGGACCTCCAGCTGTCACTGAACTCAGGGCTGAATCATGCAATTCTTCCCTTAATATTGAGTTCTGGGTGGCAGTGACCCAGGTGCTAGCAGTGATTGCTTTAGCAGGTCTGACGTGGGCTCAGACCCTGCAGTTCTGTTCCCTGCAGGGCAATGACAGTGGTAACTAGTGACCCAACAGCTTCCTTATAGCAAAGTATCATGTATCTAGCAGAACAGCATCTAAGAAAAAGCATGTCTTATAAACAACAGAGCGGCCTATACATGTCTGCTTACCAGCTGTCTAACCATCTCCTAACTCCCCGTAGACTCTTCTGCAGAGCCTCTTTGTCAGCTTGTCTTCCTGTCCAATGACACTCCCTGGACAGCCCCCATAGAAACTCATTTCCTTCATGGGGATCAAGACTTTTTATAACTGTTTATAGCCCTTTTAATCTCTAGCCTCCCAGTCAGGCAAAATGGCTGTGTCGCTTTGGCCTACAACCTGGAAGGATGCCATTGTCTTTCAAGTGTGTGCTTGGGTGTTCTTATCTGGGACCTACTGTGTTGTCTGCCTCTCCAGATCCAAATGAATTCAAGCATTCTAGGTGTATGATAAATTTACCATTATCACCAATATAAATTAGATCAATACAGTCATACAGGAAATTCGAATCATCCCAACATACAACTTCCCCTCATAAAACTATTACATCGCAATAGTCAGAGCATTATGACATATAAGCTCCACATCTGTTATGCAAAGTATTATTAAAGAATAGCATTGGATTTTACAAATAGCCCTTTTCCTTCTGACAGCCTATACCAGTATTTCATAGGTGATGAATTAAATATCAGGAGTGACAGTGTAGGCAAATATGTACAGAACTTGACCACTCACATACAGACTTCTGCATTAGTAGGAATGTTCTACTGAGAGAGGGAATTCTGGATAGGACGCTAGGATTCGGTCCAATTTTTTTCTGAAAGAGCCTCAGTTCAGTTGATCATGGACAGACTGAGGGGGGCTAATGGGGCCTCTCTTTAGCATTACAGCGGAAGAATGATAATTCTCCCTCTGGCATTGAACTGTGGTGTCAGCAATGGGCTTAAATAAAAGCATCACTGGGGACCTAGATTCAAACATCCTGGTCCTAGAGGTGACAATTAGGGCTGTGTGAACAATGAATGTTTTTGTCCATTGGCAATTCTTTTTTTTTAAAGGAACAAATGTTTTGGGTTGAACCAAAAACTTTTTTTTTTAATTTTACTAATTCCCTCCCCCACCCCCCCAAGAAATCATTTAGATGTTGAGCCTTTTTAACATTTTTGATTTAAAAAATAATTAGGGGAAGTTTTGAAGCAAAAAGTAATTTGGAACTAAACAATCAAAATGGTTTGTTTTTAAAATGTCTAGAGAAAATGTTTTGACTTTTTTGGAATTTTGTAGGGATTTTTTTGGATGAAACGATTCAGCAAAACCAACAAAAATTCTCAAACTGCTTCAGTATAATCAAATCTGCATTTTCACCAAAAGGTCGTGTCAACTCTCACCCAGTTCTAGTGAATGCACGGTGACCAGACAGCAAGTGTGAAAAATCGGGACAGGGGGTGGGGGGTAATAGGAGCCAATATAAGAAAAAGACCCCAAAATTGGGGCTGTCCCTATAAAAATTGGGACATCTGCTCACCCTAAGCGAATGGCCCCAAACTAAGCCAAACGAAACAATCGAGTTTTTGCCCTTTAGCAATATAAATTAGGTTGTAGCAACCTAATGACACCACTAGTCTTTGCTTACAGAGTGTGCAGATAGAGATAGGCCTGAACTACAGCATTTGTATTCAGTTGCAAATTGACCAAAGTTTGGTGGGGAGCATTTGGCAACTCCATTCCATGGTGATGTCCACAGTAGAAATGCACAGGTAAAATGGATTAGATTAGACAGAGGCATCCATTAAATAGTTTTGCTTCAGGCCCATCTCCCCTTGAGACCAACGATTAGCAAAAATCACTGATCAAACACCGATGACTTCCTTTATTTCCTGAAGAGCATCTCAGCATGGGACAACACTTTGGAGAATCTGCTCTCCACCCAGATATTTACTCACCTGTTTTTTGGCTGAGCTGGTACAGGAAACATTTGCGCAGATCTGCGTTGTCCCTGAAGGTCAGCTGCAAAAGTGACCCTGATTTTTTCAGCTTCTGCATGAGCCATAGGCCTGGAATGACAATCAACGTGTGGGTTTACCGTATTCGAAATCATCAGACCAAACGCCCCAAAATTTAAGAATCCCTTCCACGGTTATAAAATTGTGACTGAACATTCTAAGGCTAGAAGTGCCAATTGGCCATCAGTACTCTACATTTCTTCTTGTGCTAGTGGCCAGTGGCTAGAAAACCTCAGGGCCATATTGTAGTCTCTGCTTCCATGAGCAGAGAACAGAAGAATCCAGGAGAGCTATGACATTATTGTCCCATGACATTCTTTTACCCCCTTAGTTTTACAGGTACTATACTGCTGATTCCAGAGGCAGCTGTTGATCAGGGAATTCCCTGCCCTTGGGACTCATGCAGCAACAACGTTATTCAGGCAGCAGAGTGGGGGTTGGGAGCTGAGATTCAGTGCACAGGTGGAAGCACGTAGCCTCAGCCCACATGTGCAGGCTTTCCTGATCCGGGAATTCTGAATGCAGCTAAACACAAACCCAAAGCTAAACTCAAGTGATTGGAGATCTGGTGTGACTATTTCCCACAGCGCTGGTTAGTGACACACACAAACACTAGTCGGTACCACTGCCCCATTCACACAATGGTCTCTTACAGGTACTGCTACGCACAAAAGCAAATCGTAGCCTTTTTCATTAACTCTTACCTGTACTAACCAAAGTACTGTTGTTGTACAGGGTCCCTAGGTGAGGCCCAGAGAGGGACAGGAAGGTGTGTAACTTGTTGAGGTAATAGCGAAACCTTGGCCGAGTTAATACTGATCGGATGATGACGTTACCAAGGGAATGACCAATGAAACTGTCGGGAGAGACAAAATGACACACAAACAAAGAACAGTCTATATATTCCTTAGCTTCAAAATGCGTGTGGCAGGCATTGCTCTCTTTTGTTCTATGTGGATTGGCTCTGCCTCCAAACAGATTGTTCATTAGTGCCCTTTAGTCACGTTTTCCCATCTCCTTTATTCTCCATGACATTTCCAGCTCAGCAGCTGCTCTGCCAGGTCTGGACAAAACCAACATCTTCATACACATTGTGACGCCCATTAAGTCTCTGGAAAAACTCCCATTGACATGAAGGCTTTGGATCAGGCCCCATATAATAGAGATGATTCTACTGAACATTACTGTGCCCCATCACATCCAATTAACTGTCAGTGTGTTTTACCTTATCCGGGAGATGGAGAGGTTGTACAACTGGATATGTTGAATAATTTCATCCAGTAATCGGTCAGTCATCGAATCAAAATCAGCAAAAGTATCAGTCTGGTGACAAGAGAATGGTGTCAGCTGATGACATAACTGCCAATGTACTGCATTGCATTGCGATACAAAAAAAACTAGACAAATGATATTTCTGAGGAAAAACACAAGCAATAAAATAAGAACATGTCAAGACTTCTTTATGCACCATAAAGAGGCAAGGGGGAAAAAAAGCATAGATCCAATTTTTCTCATTCGCTAGGTCCCCTGGAAGTTGCATTTCTCTTCCAAAAAGTGACTGTGTAAAAGCAGCTTCAAGGAGTTCCACGTTTATTGTCTCTCAGTGATTCCATATGAAATATGCTCAGTTTGCAAGCAAACAGATTTGATATTTCCCCTCCTCAGGGCTAATGCTGCAAACTCACTCAGGCTGGTTCCTTCCTTCTCATACATCATTAACAGTAATGAAGGATCTACAGGCTAAATTCTGCCCATATTGACATTTGTGGAAGCCGACTGCCATCAGGGGCTTACATGGGTGTAACTAGTTGTAACATAGTGAGCAAGTCTGTTGATGATGCAGAAGGAGGAATATATTCCAGCTCATGCTCTCCAAGCTGCATTGGCTCAGCAGGGCTAACAGGAGTAAAGGCATACAAACTCATTTTAGTCTCTAAAAGGGACATGACTCTGAACACACAAAGTGATCAGATTTCTTGAGTGATAATCCCCTTTTTACATAGTCATTTTATGTAGTAGAACCACACTGTAAGGATCACAGTAACGACACACAAGTTGCTTAGGCCAATATTATTAGACTCAAGTTCATAGAGTGACCTGAGTTTCGATCAGAGGGGACTGCAGATGTTCAACCCCTCTGAATATCAGCCCACTTATGTAAGAGACCAAGCATATCTCTACATGTAAGATATGGCACTAGCACAGCTGCAGGTGTCCTGCTGTAGCACTTCAGGCTATGTCTACACTAACGAGTGGTGGCAGCTATGTCGGCAGGAGAGCATCTCCTGCTGACAGCACTGTCCACACCAGTGCTTTTGTCAGTGAAACTTCTGTCAGTCAGAGGTGTGCTGACAAAAGTGCTAGTGTAGACAAAACATAAAGTGTAGACGCTACCTATACCAATAGGAGGGGTTCTCCAGTCAGCGTAGGTAATTCCCAAGAGGTGGTAGCTAGGAAGAGTTCTTCAGTCTCCCTATCACTATCTACACCAGGGGTTAGGTCAGTGTAACTATGTTTCTCAGGGGCGTGGATTTTTCACAGCCCTGAGAGACGCAGCTATATTGATGGAAGTTCCTACAATAGACCAGTCCCAACTTTAGCATTTAGGATTTAGTGGATTATCATGCTAGACTAGTCTATAGTATTATAAACTGACCCTAACAAATTTATCAAAAAAAAGTTATGCTGCTCTCACACAATACCATGTGGTGTTCGACAGTTAATCAGTAGCATGATGAGTATCAGCAGGGTATTTAAGTTATTTATTGCCCCTGGCAATACTGCCATTTGTGATTCAACAAAACAAACTATAAATTGTCTAGTCTACAGAACTGCAGGAGAGTATTCTTGTTTAGAACTGTGTCAGGACTCTAAATCAAATTCAAAACTAATGAGATGCCAGGGAAACAATCATCAAGTGTTGGAACAGATATTTAGGGAAAACATATCTAGTAATTAATGCTTCTGTGACAAAATTCATCTCACTAATTGCAGCTCTTGCAAAGGAGAACATGAGCGTCTCCTATTTCCAGTGCTGCCTTAAAATAAATGTTCTCATAAACTAAATACAGTCAACTAACCTCCTGCCTGTTTGTTTTGTCTGCATCGATAATTAATGATTTCCTCCTAAGCTCATTATCTTGAATCTTGTGGGTTATTTAGAAGTGGAAAAATACCACCCCAAGTGTAAGTCCTAGACACAACACACACAGAGTCCTCCTATTTCACTCATCTGTGTTTCCATCCCTCAATATCACTTCAGTGCCTTTCCAAATGACATAGATTCACATTTTTCCCTGTAAGGCAAAATTTGGCTAGACAGCTCGCACTGCGGATCTATTACAGTCTCCATATGGCTCTCTGTTGCAGGGAGGAAAGAGGATATGGCGGCTAAAAGCACAGCGGAAGGAGTCAAGAGTTCAGTTCCTAGTTCTGCCGTGCACTTGCTCTGTGACCTGCGGCAAGCTGCTTGCTTTGCTGTGCTCTGGTTTCCCACACTATAAAATGAGGGTAATACTGCCTCACCACACATGCTGAACAACAGTAGACGGAGGTGCTGTAAAGCTGAACTCTTTCATGTTTGTAAAGTGCACTGAGAGCCTTTGTCAAACGGGCAAAATATTATCCTCATGAATGTTACTTTCCATGCATTCTGTATTCCGAGAATGGCTACTGACATCAACAGGAACTTGAACAAGGTGAGAACACAGGTTGTTCAGTTGCAACCTGCCTTTGGATAAGAGATCTGCACTGCAAACCAAATTGGAACATTTTGCCCTAAAGTTTCCCGGTAGAACAGATGAATGCTTTTGACTGGACACTGAAATCCTTGCTCTGTTTATGAATGTGGCCCTTTACGTAACTAAATATGCTGCATCACATGCATGTAGGGCAGAGCACAGAGTTCATTTCTGCTGCTCTGCATTGCACAGGCAATGGATTAGCTTTCCTGGAGGGCATTTCTTTATCATACGAGCAAATAAATCACAATATACTACACAAAGGAAACAACTGTTTGATGCCTTAGCTGAAACCAGCAGTACCAACTCCCCCAAGCAGACCATAGCATCCTTCTGAGCACTTAGAATTAACATCACCAGGCTGGCTGTTTTCTTTTTGTTCTGCATGATTTTGCATATCATACAATAGATGGATGTATCAGACTGTTGTACATGCCATTTAACATGATGTTTTTAATTATCTCCTTTCCGAGGGTCTGATCCTTGCCCCACTGATGCCAATGGACAGTTTACTACTAACTTCAGTGGCAATAGGATCAGGCCAGCAACAGCTGCCTTCCAATGGGGAAAAGTACCATTGATTTGAATGGGATCTGATGCAGGATACCCAGGCTAAATCCTGCACCCCTCACAAAACTCCCAATGGGCCTTTCCCCAAAGATGTGTAGGTGTTGGCCCTAAGCCTTTGAAATGTACAATTCCTGATATCTGCTCTGCCAGGGCTAAGTTTCAGTGACTTCAATGGGACTGAGTGAAATGTAAAGGGGGGCAGAAACTGGCCCTATATTACCTGGTTTCTTTCAGACATTAGGAAGTCCAGCTTTCCACCAGGGAGTCCCAGTTCTATAAAAGTCTTTACCAGTCGCAGGTCTGCGCTGTTCCCTAAAAAGAAACAGCCCTTGATAAGAGATTTCATTTCACAGTAGGGTAAAGACGACAGATTCTGTTCACTATGTTCTTTTCAGATCTCAACACTGTCCCTGGAGTTGTCGCGGGAAGTGCGGCTGTGACTGTCGGCTCACTACGTTATGGTTAGCCCCGACACAGCCATGCAGGGGAGCAGCAGTGGGACAGGAATCCCAACAAACTTTGCAGCCGCCTGAGGGCTCTCTAGATCTTAGCTGCAGGTGCTTCAGATGTTCCCCAGGAAGTGAAGGGATGGGAACTGGCAGGGAGTAGGAATCCCGATACCTCTGCCATTTCACCCCCCTATTAGCTGGCCAGCAGAGATGGGGGAATAAGCTGCTCTTTTAAGAGTGACGGCAAATAACTCCCTTTCATTCCCAAGCAGAACAGGGGAGACCGAGGACACATTGTGACTCCAAGGGGTGAGTCTGAGGCACAGTGTATCCCCTTTGGCGCTGTGCCCGAACACTGTGACGTGCACACAATCCAGCCTTCCTGTGTCTTTGCTTGCTGCATATACAGTGAACAATACTCACCTTCCCCAGAGCCAGCCACCTTCTCTCCTTCAGTGACAGCATTTAAACCAAGGGTTTTTTCCCACTGGATGATATTTTGCTAAATGATCGGACGTTTGTGAAATGCCAAGGAAGGGGCTGACAATTTTACTGGGTTTAGGGGGCACAAATCTGTCAAAATTCTCCATTTTGTAACAAAAAGCGTTTGTGGAGTAAATGTTAGAATTTCTGCTCAGATCCTTTCCAGCAACATTAGACAGACCAACATACTACAGGCCAGATCCTTGGCTGGTGTAAGTGACACCCATGGACTATGCTGTTATACCAGCTGCGGATCTCAACATCTGTATTTTTTAATATGAATACACTCCATGAGGCAATTCCACACAGCATCTCTCTCAGGCCTTACCATCCAGTCCATGGACACAGACAACCAGGTGAATTCCATCTTCCAAATTTTCTTCCTCTTCCTCTGGTGGAAAATATGGGATATCAGAAGCTAGTACAGATAAGTCACTGTACAGAAATCCTTCAATCTTCAGTTCTTTTTTAAACTTTTCTTTGGCCTGATAAAAACTGGAGAATACACTAATTAATCACACAGAGAACTGAATGTTCAACAGTAAAACCTTTAAACTAGGAATGAGCACTTGCAATGCATTCCCTTGGCAACTTTGCAGGTGAAGGCCTGCATACTCTGTCCTACGGGTTAGGGTGACTAAGGGAGGTCAGGGTGGGCGGGTAGATAGCCTGTGATTCAAAAGGGAGTGAGCTACCTCTCATGGGAGAGATCCTCCCAGTGGTACCTCACCTGCTAGAGTCCAAAGCGGGTTTGCTGCTAAGAACCTTCTGGTCACCCTAACAGGGAGAATCAGGACTGGCAAGGCTACGTAGCTGTATTGCAGAATATGTGGTGTCCAGATCTACCCAGCATGGCTCATAGACAGACATTAACAAACAAATCTAAGCTAAACAGACAAAGAGTCGACCTCCTTCTCCTACTCCCTCAGACAGTTGCACAAATGGATGCAAATTTGTATCCCAGGAAAAGGGATAGTAGCTTTGACCTAGGCTACGTCTTCACTACCCGCCGTATCGGCGGGTAGCAATCGATTTCTCAGGGATCGATCTATCGCGTCTCATCTAGACGCGATAGATCGATCCCCAAATGAGCTCCTGTTGACTCCGGAACTCCACCAACCCGAACGGCGGTAGCGGAGTCGACATGGGGAGCCGCGGACTTCGATCCCGTGCCGTGAGGACGGTAGGTAATTCGATCTAAGATACTTCGACTTCAGCTACGCTATTCACGTAGCTGAAGTTGCGTATCTTAGATCGATTTCCCCCCGTAGTGTAGACCAGCCCCCAGACACGAACCAGCTAAGAGCAGGTAAGTGCCCCTCCAGCTAGACTAACATTTCCTAGTTCTGGGGCCTACGGTTTGGCCCTTAAGTCCACACTGAACAGCCGCTGAACGGAGCGGGAGATGCTCAGCATCTCTGAGAATCAGGCCACACGTGGAAGCGCCTAAGGTGATGTCCCACAGCCAAGCTGGGACACATCCGCTTCAGTCTTGGGGCAAGACTGTGACCATCCTATTCACTGAGGAGCACTTACTCACACAAGTAATCCTACTGAAGTCAGTGGGGTGCTCAGAAACTTCTGCTTGCCAAAAAGTTAGGAAGGGGGTCACAATCTAAGTCTTATGCTATGGGATTTAAGGCCCTGGATTCAGCAAAGCACTTAAGCACTGCTTGGCTGACCAGAGAAGGAATTAAGCATGTGCTTAACTTTAAGCACAAACTTAAGGGCTTTGTCGAATCTGGGCCTAAAAGCCTGACAACCATGGTTCACCTGGAGAAGGAGACGACAGAAGAGACAGCTATAAAGCCAGAGAGTGCAGTATAATACATAACAGTAAACCCTGCCACTATGTGGCTCCAAAATTAAACAGAAGGTTAGAGAGTTTGATGAACGACCTAAACAAAGTCAGGAATCAGAGCACACCCCCTTTAAGAGTCTAGCCCTTATCCGCCTCAGTGTTTTAAGATAACTGCCCGTGCGCCCGTATTCTCCCAGCACAGCACAGGACACAAAACGTAACGGAAACCTCTGTGATGTGCTGCGTATTGAGGTGTCAGCTAGGCAATCAACGCAAAATATCCTGAAGTAAGGGGACAGGAAAGATGGGCTAATGCAGGAGACTGCGATTCAGGGGTCTGAGTTCCCAGCAATGCTACAGAGTCCCTGCAAGACCCTGGGCAAATTGCTTAGTCTCTCTATGCCTCAGTTCCTCATCTGTACAATGGGGGTTATGTTACAGCCCATTTCCCATCCTTTGTCTGTCTGGAATAGTTATACTGTAAACTCATCAAGGTGGGGATTGGCTCTTAATGTGCATTGGCACAGCGACTAGCACAGTGGGGACCTGACCTCAGCTGGGGTCTCTAGGTGTGACTGGAGCACTAATAAAGAAAGCCATTAGACAGTCTTACCTAAGCATCCTTTCATTGGCCTCTTCCTCCACATCATCTGAACTGCAGGAGACAATGCCGAAGGAGCCTAATGGCTGCCGTGTGATGGGGAAAGCAGCCTGCTTTGAAGAGAAGCCAACCACGGCAGGAGTCTCTTTGAGCACTGAAGAAAAGGGAAGACACGTGGCTGTGCAAGACACAGACAGGTTAACCACCTCAACGGCCTTTCGACTCTCCAGTGCCAACCCCTCTGTGACAACAGAGTGAAAGCCAGTGCTGCCATTAGCCACAAGCCGACGCTCCACCCTGTCTGGTTCCTGAGGATATTCGGCACAATAAGGTCCGGGAGCAGAATCTACCAGTGCAGATGCGTCATCGAGTTCAATTTCTTGTAAGCCCTGCATTTCTTCACATGACATCATGGTTTCACTGGCAACGGGGCTACCACACTCTCCTCTCGTTGAACCAAATTCAGTCGATGTCTCTGATGAGGCTGGAACAGTGTAGCAAAAATCTGGTACCTGGCTCAGGCCACGTGAGAAATCCTCGACGTCTGGTGTGCTAACACTGGAATAAAAGTCTTGACCTATTTTCAACCTTTCGGGTACAGGTTTAAGTGCATCTTTCAGATCCTCACTACATGCACCGCACTGCACGCTACTACGGTCCGAGTATGTGGTGACGCTCAGTGTTTCCAAGCTGCACTCTTCGTTTCTCTGCACTGCCTGGCATTCAGAGGTATCCCATCTGTGCTGCTTTAGTTTGACAGGTTGTCCTGCATATTCCAAACTGCAATCTCTTTCTGCCAAACCTTCCTTATCTTCCACTTCTTCTGGTAGCTCAGCGCTGCTGTTACCTCGTTTGACAGCAGCGCTAGGATGCTCTCCTGTGGCGATGTCTGGTTCTGACCGCTCACTTTCCCTGGCAGTCTGGTAGTCAGAAAAGTTTCCTGCTATTTCTATGCTTCTGCACGTCACTTCCATGTAGCTTTTCAAGGGCCCTTCTGCAACTTCCAAGATTGCTTTATCGCATTTGGAAACATCTACCGTGTCTGTGGGCTCCTCTGGGCTGCTGATTTGTGGCGCAGAAACGGACTTGGTCAGCTTTGTAAGTTCTACTTCCCGCTCTTCTTCCTCAAATGGCAATGAGCTAATTGATGTCAGCGATGCTTGGATCCCACTGGGCAAGCTTGTATTGCTTTCTGTTTGCCCACCCTCTAGGGAGTTTCTGTGTATGGTGTGCCTCCGGACCAGCTGCTGCAGCATCTCACGGTCACTGGGCAGCTCCAAAGCCCGGCTACGCGCATCGGACCAAGCCACCGAACTGGGTTCACTTTCAATGCCCGAGTCGGATATTATTGACGAAGATCTCTTTATGACCCCTGACGTCAGGGTAAACTCTTCGCATTCCTCGACTCCTTGCTCCTTCACAAATGACTTCACCTCCAGGGCATCTTTTGTTGTCTGGGTTAATAAATCCAAAGTACTGATTGGTAACGCTTTCAAAACTGGTAACAGAGCCTTGTTGTCTTGATCCACTGGTTTTTCAGGACTGTTTAGTTCATTTAATGCAAGTTCATCTGAAGTGAGACTATTTTCACAATTATCAGTTTTAGCTGCTTTACTTAACTCAGTGCTGTGTAAGAGGCCACTAGTTCCGCTGTCACCCAGAGCACTAATGATTAATGTGGGTTCACTTTTGTGGGAATCCTTATTGCTAGGTTTCATATCCACGCATGTAACACCTATAGCAAGTCTATCGTCTTTTAATGAAATATCCACTGATGTTTGGAAGTCTTCGGCTTTGTGTTTTAAAAGGCCTGATTCCAAGCCAGAAACAATTTCCTTACTTGAAACTGATGTATTTTCATGGGATACATCCGTTTTCCTCTGGACTTCCCTTTTGACTGTACAAGCCTGAGATGTGGAGTGCTGAGTCAAAGCTTTAGCCATATAAGGATCAAGTGAAATATCGCTGTAGATACAGGAGGCATTCCCATTTATTTTATCTGTATGTATTAACAGAGTATCTTTCCTGAAATCTCCCTTTGCTAATGCAATGTCATCATTTGATGCAAGAGCCTCCTTGTTGTTTATTAAGTCCATTTGTGTACCGTTCATCTCAGGAACCTCAAAAGCTGGGAAAACATCCACACTTTGACCTGAAAGGGGAAAAAAAAGTTCATGGCCTATACAAGGAATCAAAATATTTGTAGGTGATTATACACACACACACCCTCTCACGTACACACCGTACATATACATGCCTGATCAACATTCTTTAAGCTGCATTCACTGTTAACTGTTATGCTCGCTACATGGTTAAACTAAAATCACTTAGAGCTGTGAGTGCTAAGTACCTCCCCAAATCAGGCAACTTGGATGTCCTAAAACTAGTGGATGCTCTTGGAAATTCAGCCCTATATTATTACAGTGTGACAAATTGCAACACGGATAGTTTTAAAAAAAAATATTCCTGTTGTAAAAAGTCGAGGAAAACTGAGAATTACAGATATCTTTTTGTAAAATAAAACCACAGATCTTAGTACCTTACAAAAAAAAGTATTAGTGCCAATAAATAGCTTCCTTTATAACCTCTCTAGATTTCATGTTCCAGTAAGTTAAAGATGAAATATTTTATAAAGGATTTTCCTACCACTAGATGTCACTCTAATAATGAAAACCACCACCTTATTTTCCCTCAATGGCGGAAATGAAAGCTCCAGGGGGGTTGGTTTCAGATTTTACCTCCAGTTCTTGGAATTAAACTGTTAATCTTAAAAAAACAACAGAAACACCTCATAGAAAGAAACAGTCTAAGTAACAGGGAGTGTATATATTGTAATCTACTAGGGTGACCACATGTCCCGATTTTATAGGGACAGTCATTGGGTCTTTTTCTTATATAGGCTCCTATTACCCCCCACCCCCATCCCGATTTTTCACATTTGCTGTCCGGCCACCCTATAATCTACTGAAACAACACGGGACATTAGGTACCATAAGCAGAATCATTCACATCATGTTGAAACCTGACCAGAAAACATGCCCCAACTCTAGTGAGAAGTTCCATAGGATCGTTAGTGACCAAAAGTAATAGGGAAAACCTTGGTTTTATGCCTCATTTTAAAGATGGGACCTGGAACAACCACAGAGCCCTCTAACACCACACTGGAGGACTGGTTCAGGACCGTCTAAGGGTATGTGAACCTACCGATCCACCCACACCACTCCTTGCAATCTCCTGGGAGCAGCCCTGCCCTTGCATTGCCTGTGAGATGCGCTGAGGGCACAGCCCGAGGGGCATTACTCACTTTTGTAAGGGAAGTCGACATATCTGTCTTCAAAAATCACAGGGACTGTGTTCCCATCCCCGTCAATGTCCAGGCATTCAGCCGGCAGAGGGGGCATGCTGGTGAGGTACTCGGAATTCCGAACTTCCGTAGAAATCTGGCTGTGACTTTGGATCCTGAGAGCAAGACACAGAGGGAATCAATGAGTTACTGTTCAGCCTCGCCAGCATTCACCTCATCTAGTCAGCAAAACAGATTGAGTATGACCAAAGCACTGGGCAATGCTTTGAAATACAGGTGCCTAAAATTAGGTGTCTACGTCCATATTTAGGCAGTACGCAAATGGGCTAGTCTTCAGAAGTGCTGAGCAACCACATCCACAGGAGGGGAGAGTGCTGTGGAGAAAACAGGAGGGAGGTGTTTGGCACCTGGCAGGACGGGACCCAGCCATGCTGAACAGGATAAAACATTAGTACTGTACACTACATTACTTATATTGAGCCTGTCTGCTGAGCTGAGTGGATTTGCAAGGAGCCTTTTCTTGTGGTGCCTCCACACCCTTGCAGCCCTTTGCGCTCTTCTTACTGCTGCAGTGTCTCCTCCTTTCTAGCAACTCCTGGGGAGCAAGCCACCCCAAAAGGGACAGAGGTGACTGGGGAAAAGGCAGGGTCGTGCTCCCTCTTGGATATACAGAGAGAGGGGTGCACACTGTGACATCACAAGGGATGCTTCCTGTGTATGCCCCATAACAGCAGAGAGGATTATGCATCACTCCCTTATAGAGCTTCCCCTGGGTGGTGTGGCGCTGTACCAGTTCCCTGGCAGGGCTGTAGCTAAGTGATGCAACTGAGCCCATTATGGGCCTGGTTTACTGAGGTGCTTATTATCCATGACTCTCATTGACCTCAGCTGGAATTGTGGACACTCAACGCTCTGGAAAATCAGTTCCAAATATCTCCATGTGATGGAATCGGAGTCCCCGCATAGCTTCTCACAGGAATCACTAGAGAAATTGACCCGACTCCATTTGTTCAGAACTTGGTGCCTACTCAGGTTCTCCTAGAAACGATGGCTTCGAGAAAGGCACTCTGTCTCCTAAGAGCTCACGACCCAGCAGCTAGAAGGCTGGTATCTTCTTTTCAAGGTGTGCAGTCTGCCTTCCTATGTATTATGTCACCGACGGCGCTGTGTGGGATGCGATGCCATGTGTTCCCTTGTGATATTCAGGATACAGGTGTTCTGACAGCTGTAACCAAATTGCCTTGTTCCTCTCAGTATCATCCCTATAACTGTTTTAATGTTAATTTAACCTATTCTTAAAATTTAACTTTAAAAAACTCTCAATGAAAAAACATGAGAGAAAATAGACTTATTACAAAGCGTAGTGAAATTTTAAACTGTGGGTGTAGGCAAACAATGGCAAAGGCTTCCATATGCTCTCTGAGGAGCTGGTCCTCATGGGAAGTTTGCCTCTAAGGACTGCAGGCGCAGGCCCGTGGATTGCATTGCATTGTGATGAGGGATGCAATGAAAAGGAGAGATTCTGTGCACCATCTCCTGAGAGATGCAGCACAGGGGGAAGAAGGCTTTATGCCATATTTGCACTGCCTGAGTTCCAGCGTTACCGTAAGTACTGATAAAAGGGACATAACTATAAGCGCCAACCACTCCACTACGGAAGTATTATACACATGGAAATGGTGCCGATGGTACTGATGCATTTATAAGTACAAGTGCAAGTACTTTCAACTCCTGTATTCCCGGCAAGACCCCTCTCCCCCACCACACACACACACGGAGGCTCCCAGCTGTCCATTGCAGTGACCAGTCAGAAGAGAAAGGGGTGGAGCTGCCACTCTCCTTGACTAGTGCAACCGCAGGGCCAATGTAAAAAAGCTCTGGCAGCCAGAACTCAGATCTGAAGCTCCCAAGCCAGGGCTGTGGATTCTGGGGGCCAGCCAGAATCTGTGACAGTTGGGAGGAATGTGACTGTTTCACAAAATGAGTTTGAAAAAGTATCTGCAGATAAAAAAAAAAGTGACATGCTTTAAGAACCTTTAAACTGTATTTAAATACAAATGCTAAGTATGGAAGATTTAAAGTGCTTACCTACAAGTATGTGGAATACTTCAAAATATGCACTTAAATACAAACATACTTAAGTACTCAGGGACACTCTGGGATTCTGCCTGCAGCAGAGACTGGTGTGGCCCATGGAGTCAGTCTGCAAAGCTCCAAGGGCCATTCTAGTTTGTGGCAATGTCACTCAGCTGCCTATTGCCTGCTCTGCAGCCCAGAATCCACCATAGTGCAGAGTGCTATGTGCACACCCCCTTCCACCCAAGATCTGCGCCCTCCTGCTCTAAGCACAACCCTGGCACAATTCTTCCACCAGGGGGCAGTGCACAACCATGTACTGCTCTTATGTCAGAAGAATTTCCCCCCATCCTGCAGAGGGCCCTTGTCAGTCCTCTCTTGAAACTCTGGGGTGAAGAACTGGCCCAGAAATAGCTAGTGACCAGGGGCGGCTCTACGAATTTGGCCGCCCCAAGCAGTCATGCGCGGGAGGTGCCCCGGAACCCCGGGAGCAGCGGACCTCCCGCAGGCATGAGAGCGGAGGGTCCGCTGGTCGCGCGGCTCGGCTGGACCTCCCGCAGCTGCGGAGGGTTCGCTGGTCGTGCGGCTCCAGTGGAGCTTCCGCAGGCACGCCTGCGGGAGGTCTAGCCGAGCCGCGCGACCAGCGAACCGTCCGCAGTCATGCCTGCGGGAGGTCCACTGGAGCCGCGGGCCGAGCGCCCCCTCCGCAGTCATGCCTGCGGCAGGTCCGCTGCTCCCGGGGTTCTGGTGGACCTCCCGGAGACATGACTGCGGGAGGTCCGCCGGACCCGCCTGCTGCCCCTGCCGGCAAATGCCGCCCCACGCGCGTGCTTGCCGCGCTGGGGTCTGGAGCCGGCCCTGCTAGTGACTATTATACTCTTCCTGCTCCAGAGCTGAATGACATAATAACTGCCAGGGGAAGCGGAGAACAGGCAAAATACAACCAATACAACTACCAGAGAGCTGGGGTGGAGGATTAGAAGCAACTGAGACAAAATGTCTCAGGGGTTTTCCATATAAAGCTTTGGGGCATGGCAAGCCAGGGTGTTAATCTAGGGCACACTAACCTGCCACGCACGGAGTGGCACTAGGAAGACCCTTCTGCTCAGCACTCTCTTCCTTCGCCACATAACTTAATGATTGCTTCATGCCCAGAATCATGGAAATGGATCTCCCTGCTATCATCTCTCATATAACTGTGGATGTTCTCATTATCCAGATAAATACCTAATTCTTGTTGGAATCATATACAATTTTGAGCCTTGGTTAGATCTTGTGGCAGTGAGTTCCACAAATTAGTGATGCATTGTGAACAAAAGTATTTCATTTTGTCACTTATACATGTGGTGGCTTTTCAGTTTTGCTGAATGTCCCCTTGCCAAAATTCTTCCCAGTCAAGTGGGAAAGCATATTTCAAATGTGAGATTATTTTATTTGGATCTTTCTTTAGCAAGTCTATGTATTCTAACAAATAGAGATGAAGACAACACAAGCTTTCAAGAGATGGCATTAGCTGGAAGCAATATGGGACAGGTTCCACAGAACAGGGCTGGTGCAGAAGTGCACACATTTCAGATTTCTGTCAGGGAAACACAGTTCATCACCAGGTAATAAGTGTGCCATGTACACAGTTCATCACTTTGTACATGGCACGGAGAAGAAATGGATCATGCTAACTCAAACAACAGGCTTGTAAACATATTATTCAATTCTCATGCTAATGCAGGATATCTCCGTATCCCAGACAAGTGCCCTCTCGTGCCTGACATTTCCCCTTCAATTTTACTTTGGCTGTTTCACAATTATTTGGGTCCAACTGTTCAACTATAAATCCTGTCAAGTATCGGAGGGGTAGTCATGTTAGTCTGGATCTGTAAAAAGCAACAAAGAGTCCTGTGGCACCTTATAGACTAACCAATGTATTGGAGCATTTGTCTGACGAAGTGGGTATTCACCCACGAAAGCTTATGCTCCAATAGGTCTGTTAGTCTATAAGGTGCCAGAGGACTCTTTGTCGCTTTTTTCATAAATCCTGGTTTGCCAGAAGCTGGGAATGGGCGACAGGGGTTGGATCACTTGATGATTACCTGTTCCGTTCATTCCCTCTGAAGCACCTGACATTGGTCACAGTCAGAAGATAGGATACTGGGCTAGATGGACCTTTGTTCTGACCCAGTATGGCCATTCTTATGTTCTGGTAGAATAATTAAATAAAAGGGCCCACAAACTTGACAGCCATCCAGACTTAAGCAGGGCATGTGCAGTAGCTACCTGGTTCCCCTTGCTAGCACACACAGCCATGTCCTTGATTTTTAGAGTGAATTGCTGCCCCATTCAATTTAGTGACAAAACTCCCATTGACTTCAATGGGGCCAAGATTTTACGGTCAGTGTTTGAAAGTAACATGTGTATGCATTCCTTTTCGGCACTGAAATCTGTGCCACATGCAGCAGTAAGAGAAACAATGAAGTCAGTAGCAGAATTCCATGCAATAGTCTGTATTTAACTTAGGAATCATCACGTCCGTGCTAATATCAGAAATAGTATACTTAAGACTTAAATCCTGACAGACAAAGCACTGTTTATTGCTGGGAATCAGGAGACTAGGGTTACTCCTTCTCATAACACAAAGTACCAGGGGCCACCAAATGAAATTAATAGGCAGCAGTTTTAAAACAAACAAAAGGAAGTATTTTTTTTTACACAATGCACAGTCAATCTGTGGAACTCCTTGCCAGAGGATGTTGTGAAGGCCAAGAATATAACAGGTTTCAAGAAATAACTAGATAAATTCATGGATGATAGGAACATCGATGGCTATTAGCCAGGATGGGCAGGGATGATGTCCCTAGTCTCTGTTTCCCAGAAGCTGGGAACGGGAGACAGGGGATGGATCACTTGATGATTACCTGTTCTGTTCATTCCCTCTGGGGCACCTGGCATTGGCTACTGTTGGAGGACAGAACACTGGGCTAGATGGACCTCTGGTCTGAGCCAGAATGGCTGTTCTTACATTCTTATGTTCTCCCTCAAGGGTGCTGATATAGCAGGAAGCTATAGTCTATATTTGGGGTGCCATATGAGAGAATGAGCTGAACGGTCACGTCTGGGGCCCCTCTGGCCATGTCTCCTTCACAGATGAGCACTACCCACTTTCGTAGGCTGGACTGGACTTATACAACCATCCACCCAAGCACTACTGAGGTTGTGGCTGCCTTGAGCTGTTCCTCTTTACAATGTGGTAGACTGTGCACTGCATCTGTCCCCATGTCTCTCGTTACAGCTTTGAAGAGGGCACCATTATATGGAATCCTCCTCTATGGCCCTGCATGCTGGCACAATCTGTGGCACCATCCGTAAACCATTTCTGAAGGACATGTCTCCAGTCTGATACATTCCAGCAATGGGGGCTTCACAGTCCCCCTGGCCAATCTGTCTCACTGCAGAACTCTTCTAAAACCACAACATTTTCACTAATCTTTAATCTAACTCGTTCCTGCTGTACAATAGCATCAGCCCAGAGCGTCTGCTTTTTGACTCACTTGATTAATGAAAATAACTGCCCCCTGCTCCATCGCTAACATCCCTGATCATGTATGCGAGCAGATATTTCCTCCTCTTAGCCTGGTTTTCTGCAGAATGAGCCTAGCCCTCCCTTAACATTTCCCCAGACAGTGCCTAATTTCCTCATCTTTTATTATTTTTGTTGCTTTCCTCTCAACTCTCCTCTAAATGAGCTAAGGAGTGGAATCCTGCCTGCAGCCACCTCCAGGTAACCCAGATGAAGGCAGCAGGGTTGTTCAGGTGTAACCAAGGGCAGAATTTGTCTCTAAGTATTTTAAAAATCATGGGGGGTCCCAATTCTGTTCCCCCGTTGGGGCTTAACCTGAAGCGTCAAGCAGAGGGAAATAATTACCTTGCTTGTTATGCATAACACACTCCTTTGAATACAGCCCAGTACCAGATTTATTTTCTCTGACAGCCTTCCATTGCTAATTCTCCTGCAATTTATCATCCACTCTGAGTCCCACTATTACCAGCACCAACCCAGCATTCTGCCCGTTCTGAGCTGTCAGCTTCTGAACTGCGTCACCCAGCTCCAGCGCTTATGTTCAAGGATTTGTGTTAACCACTGATGAATGGTTCATGGCTCTGTCCCGTCTGCCTTCCCAGATCCTCCCAGCGCTACCATGGCTGCACCCAAGAGAGTTTCACCCACTTGGGGACAGAGGGGAGGAGAAAAGAGTTTTTATGACCTTTTGGCGCTTGCTGCCACCTCAGTGCAGGATTTCAGCCTCCATCATGCTTTAGACCACAAGCCTTAAAAAACCCACCTGCCAATCACAGGTGTCTGAAGATTACAACTCTCTGAGGCCAGATCTGGATCTTGCATTGTGTAATTTTTTACCTTGACTTCAGTGGATTTACACTGCAGTAAGATTAAAATAGACTCGATGCCTTCTGTATGGAGTACAAATGCCCACTGAAGATTAAGGAGGAAGGGCATGGATTTGCATCGGAAAGGATAACGTGGTGGCATGGGGTCTGGTTTTAAGAGACCACATGCTTGCGGGGCCCAAGTGCCAGGGATGGGAGATGTAAGGAATTACTTACAGGCTTTCCTGAAAGGTCAGCACAGCTAGCTTTTGGTGCTCAGCATAAAAGAATGCTTCTGAGAATCTTCTTACCTGGGTATGAAACACAAAGGTTACACGTTAAAGCCTTTTAAAGACACCGAGTGCATGCAAGCCTGCTCCAGCTGCTTTGCACCACTCTGGTGACACAAGAAAGCTAGGAACCCAGGTTGCTCAGCCAATTCAGCTGGTTTTCTGCTTTGTTTTGCTGGAAGCAGCCAGTGTGTCAGGGTGAATATGGCCTGAGATGTTCAAAGCCTCTTAGGATTGAAAACACAGCCCTTGGAAATATTTCGGAATCTGTTCCAATGTACCTGCTGTTTCTTTGTTTAGAAGCAGCACATCTGTTGAATTTAAGAGTTCTCTCTGCAGCTTTAAAACTAGGGTTGCTAATTCCCTTCCCCAGCAGCTGACATGGCAGTAGAGCAGTTACTAAATGAGGAAAGTCAATAATCAATGGTATCTTTTGCACAAAGATATACAGTAACTCCCATTCTTACACATGAACACAGAGAGGAAGAAACCCTACATTATCAGAAACACATACATGCGTGGCATGAAATCTGCAAATTCAAGTTTTCCAAAGTTTTGCATGGACATTAGAGAGAACAATTAAGCAATGGACAATCGATTGCGAAATAGTTGCAGGTTTGAAATGATTTGCAGAGCACTTGGTATGAAAACATACACTCCTAAAAAACTCGGTACTGCTATCTGCTCAGAAATAAGCTTTGACTTTCTAAGCACTCCAACAAGATATGTAATCAAATCAATTAAGACTCTAGCCCTTATGTTACTGCTGTTATTTGTAAAATACAGCATCGTAGAATGGCAGCAGAAAGCATGCAAACAAAATTACAACATTCCCCGAAACCTCCAAACTGTGTTCTGACAAATGGCCTTTCTAAAATAATCGATTAGCAACGCTTGAAAAAGGCTGTTTAATAATAATAATACCTTACGTCTGAGGCTCTCATGCAGCCAGGTAAGCAATACCACACACATTTTAAAGAAAACTGAGCACGTACAGGTCAAGTAACTTGCCAAAGAACCCCAGTTCCCTGCTCCAGCCATTAGACATGCTGCTTCTTCAGCTTAGGTGCTATGTTGAAGGTACCTCCTGCTTCCTATATGTTTCGCTCTGAAGGAGTCAGATAATAAAGAAAGTCCTGATCTGAAGCACTGCATTTGAGCACGTGCTTCCCTAAGCAGGCAAGTAGCCCCACTGACATCAATGTTAAAGTTAAGCACACGCTTAAGTGGGGCTTTAGTGCATTCAGCATAATCAGATAGGCAGCAGCCAAATGGTAATATGTGCGTGTGTGCATGTGTGTGAGAATGTGTGTGAGATAATTAAGGGGAGGGAATGTACTGGCTGCTTATGTATAAAGAGATAATAAAAGAAACCGAACTGTATTTCCAGTGGCAGCTGTGTTAAAGGAGTTATGAAGGATACATTTTTCAATTATTTGACCCTGTGATGATTCTGTTTTTTCAGATGAATTTCCACATTTTGTGACAATCCAGGCACCATGGGAAATCAAACCTTTACCACAACTGACTAACTTGGTATTTTGATATTTAAAATGTGCTCAGTTTTCTGTACAGTACCAGTGTTCTATAAAGGCCAGGTCTTCTTTTCCATTGTGGTTGAGGGTTTTCCAAACTTTAGGTCCACAATATCCGGGATCTACCCAAAAGCCAGGACACTGATAAGGCGGCAAGGGATGGTCAGAGGTACAGTCCTGAAATGCAGCTCTTGTAAAGGACAGTAGCCTGTTTGTAATCCATGTCACTAAGGCCTCAGATTCAAACCCACACCAAGGCCCTGACCCAGCGAGCTAAATGGGAGGACCTCTGTACTGATGAAGTCTAAGAGACATGGATCTGCCCAGGCAGAACAACTTATAGTCTTGGGGCTAAAATACATAGCTAACTCAGTTTGCAAACTGCTCAAAGAAAAGACCTTCCCTTTATACTTGTCTGAGAAGTGCCTAGCACAATTCTGGTGCTATCGTAACAACAACAACTTAATGATTATTGTTAGCAGGCCTCACCAAGGAATGTAGTTTGTACCGAGAATCTATGAAGTTGCTGAAACAAAATTATAAAAGCAGACCCTGGTTTCCCTGTTTCATCATCTCTTGTAGATTGTGAAGCCCTTCCTGGATCTCTCAGAGCTATGCATTCCAAGCTCCAACATGCCCTCCTCTTGGCATGATGCTATCCAGCTGGAAAGCTGGCTACCACTGCCAGGTGAAGACAAGACAGGTTACAAGGTCCCTACTTGCTCCTATTTGTTGAACTGACAACTAGGATTTGATAGTTGAAGGAATTATTTTAAACCTGCTATTTGCTAGGCATAAAATCCCCCCCGTGCAGAGAGCCGGCCCAGTGACTTAGGCATCACTTAAGTGGTAGACAGGCTTTGGGCTGGTTCTCTGCCTGGGGGTGAATTTCACACAGTAACTCTAATTAAGGCATACTCTGGATGCAGCTTTGATCTCTTCCTATCAGGTTGTTATTGCCATTGCTGAATGAATTGTTTAGCATTACCCTTAGTGTATGATGCTCCTGAGTAAGATAGGCTGTGACTTCTGGATGGAGTGTCACCGTCTCCAGGAACTGGGTCCATAGTGCCAAAAGGTGGGAGCAAAGCCAGGCGAGGTCCTTGCTTATCTGCTCTGCTATCTTCTCTGGACTGTTCAACATCTGGAGGGGGAGAAGGATGTTTGGAGGTTAGGTCAGTGGCATTAATTAGGACATTAGATTAAGTCCCCCTTTTTAAAAAAAAAGCATGATCCTTGACTCAGAACTGGGCTGACGCTGTTTTCTTATCAATTATTTTATCCCAGATCAGGCAGTTACTATAGAATTATTTCAACACATGTATTTTAGCACAAATTAAGATGGAGACATAAGGGAAGTGTGGGGAGTGGGCACAATCCAGCTGTAGCCAATATTTTCCATTGCAGGTAAAAAGTAAATGACTGCAGCCAATTGGCTGTTGGTTCTAGAATATCCACTAGATGGTGCTGCTTACTCTGGAATACGAAATGATGCTCCCTCTTCTGTAGACTTGGTGATGCCTTTTGATTAGAATAAAATCTCTTTCACACAGGTCACACCACAGCACTAGCTGGGTGAGGTTTTTTTATAAAGTCTAATGCCCAGAACAGTATGAAAAAAATTCAAAAATTCCTTCACACAACAAAAAAAAAACTAGGGGTCACCTAATGAAATTCATAGGCAGCAGGTTAAAAAACAAACAAAAGGAAGTACTTCTTCACACAATGCACAGTCAACCTGTGGAACTCATTGCCAGGGGATATTGTGAAAACCAAAAGTATAACTGAGTTCAAAAAAGAATTAGATAAGTTGACGGAGGATAGGTCCATCAATGGCCATTAGCCAAAATGGTCAAGGAAGGAGCCCCATGCTCGAGGTGTCCCGAAATCTCCAACTGCCAGAAGCATCTGGCACTGGCCACCGTCAGAAACAGGATACTGATCTAGCTGGACCTTGGTGGTCTGAGCCAATATGGCCATTCTTATGTTCTTAAGTGTATTTTCTCCTTTCTCTACTGCACTTGAACAAGAGTGAGAAACAGATACAAGGCTATAGAGTTCTCTTTTATAATTCTACTGGTATTTATGCACTCCAACCTCTATAGCATATAATAGCAGTAGAATCCACAGAAAGTAATTACGTTTTATGGTAAATGTGTTAGTAAAGCCCTACTACAACGGGGCGCTGATCTATGGCTGGAGTCCCTAGGTAATACAAATTATTAACAATAATAATAATAATATAAGTTATCCCTTAAAAAAACTAAACAAAACAAACCAACAAAGTCTCTTTGCCGGTCACAGTCCCTTTTCACCATAGCACCTCAATGAATCCTGAGTTCCTGCTTGATTTTTACCCAGTCCTTCCCAGGCAATCTCCCAAGGCTAGTGGCACTGAAATCTAAATCACAATTAAAAGGAAATCCTTGGGTGCGTATGTGCGTGTGTGTAACAGTGGGTATCCTGATTGTACTTACACTGCCCTCACTGCTCTGCTGTATTCCTGACTCTGCAATCTGTTCGGTGTGGGCAACCTTCTGTACCAATTCAAATAGTGAAATCAAAGGGGCCTACGGGGTGGAGGCATCTGCCCCCCCCCACACACCCCGGTGCTCTTTGCGGGATCAGGCCCTTATTTTGTATAACTAGTCCCCCTTGCTTAGAAGAAGAAATAACTTGCACTGTCAGCAATGCTGTTTACTTTTAATTTTAAACATTAGCAACTAAGTTATTGCATCCATTGTAAAGGAAGGCCTGGAGAGCAAGCTTCACCCAGGGTTATTAAATAGCATGATGATTATTTTTCCAGCTCATTTGCTCTTAACCTTTTCAGCTGGCTTGAGATAACTGAAAGGTCAGAGTCAAGCTCTAATTGTGATGTTCTTGCTGTATAACAACAGTGGGTCATACAAACCGAGAGCTAGGCAGGTGTCAGAGAAATCCTGAGAGGTAGCCATTCCAGTTTGTTTTAGGTACTCAGCACTTCTCAGGATTCAGCCCATGGGTAGGGCTAAGAAGGACCCTCCAATTCCAAATCCCTCCCAATTAATCTGAATTCTGCAATATTCATTCATGAATTTGGGACTTCCAGAGGAGCCCAGGGAAGTCTGGAATCCACTGTGTTATTGCCCGACATTCACAAAATCATGAGTCATTGCTGAAATCATACCGTTGCCTTAAAAATCAGATTTTGTAAAATAACAATGAACGTTGTGGTTCTTTTATTTGCCTTCTAGTTTCTGAACCTTCAGGGTGCACTTGGGTCATATTTTCAAACTTTTCTCTGCAACCAGGAGGGTTAGACTCACATCACAGACCGTGACATCTCACTCAGTTACCTCTTCCTTGAGCCCAATAACTTGTGTTTACCTAAAGCACAGCTTCTGGAAATACATCCGGTCTTGATCTGACATCAAGAGATAGATAATCTACTACTTCCCTTGATAGTTTGTTCCAAAGGCTAATTACCCTCACTGTAAAAAAATAAAATCGTATGTCTTATTGCTAAGTGGAATTTGTCTGGTTTTGGCTTCCACCCATTGGTTCCTGTTTTGCCTTTCTCCACAACATTAAAGAGCCCTTTAGTTCCCAACATTTTCTCCCCAGGAAGGAATTTATACACTGTAATCAAAGTCAGGTCTCAATCTTCTTGTTGATAAACTGAACAGATTGAGAGTTATGTCTCTCACTAAAAGGCATTTTTTCCAGCCCTCAAATAATGTTTGTGGCTCTTTCCTGCACCATCTCTCATTTTTCAACATCCTTTCCAAAATGTGGACACCAGAACTGCATGCAGTAGTCCAGTATTGGTCTCACCAATGCTGTGTTCAGAGAGGTAAAATCACCTCCTTACACCAACTCACTAATTCCCCATTTATATGCCTGTTTAACTTTAGGCACCCATCTTTGACAATTTGGTCCTATATACCTGGCACTCAATCAGCAGCAGACCACATATTATAACCCAGGAGTCGGTAGCTCCCAGTCCCATTTAACTAAGCTGATCTTTGGGGCTGTTCCTAGGGATGGAGTCAGGCCTTGTTAAAACAGTCCAGCCAGTGATTTGATGGCAATGAAGGAAGCGCCATATGCATTTGCAGTCACAGTGCAAGAAACGTTTGTTCGACTGGTTGCTGACACTGAACTCGCTTCTCTCAAGTGAGTTGTCTCCGTGAGTTTGGAAACTGTGTGAATGTATTGATTCTGCTAAAGAAAATACCTGCAGCTCTGTACAAAGTTGAGATAGCGTATCTTCCACAGCTAGCTCCGCTGCGGGCACAAAAAGAAAAACCAAGTTTGAGAAGAGCAGAAGTGACACATTAACTCATAACTGTCATTCAACACTCGACGCTCCACCCTCCATTGGCAAGAGTCTCCTTGGCTCTGCACCCAAGATCTCTGCTCAAGAGCCCCTCTCTTTCCTTAGTGGTCAAATCCTGCTCACTCTACTCCAGCAGCTACCCGCGGTGAAGTTCAATGGGACACTTGCTTCAAAAAAGCATGCAGGATTTGGCTCTCCCTATATGGGACTCCCAGTGGTGTAAGCAGCAGCTTGACCAGAAAGGGAGCATGCACACTACAAAATGCCCTGCCCCTTTTCCAGCAAATGACTGTGTTAGGGCTAGTGCTGGAGCATCCCCAGCTTCCATTGGGGTCAGTAGTATTGGCAGTGCTCAGCGCTGCATCAGAGGCACCCAGCACTGTGCAGGATTATGCCCTTTACTTACTTTATAATGCCAAGGTAACACAGTAACAAAGTGCAAGCTGCTAAGTGCCCTGGCAAAAGCCTTCCAGGGCAGCAAATGCTTCAGCCAATTGCCCTATACCTTGTTTCATCCCCAATATCTGGACAATGAGGCAAGCCAGGCTTGTAAAGCTTTATGCAGCTCTGGGTCTGAGGTCTGTCAGCTCTTTGGGGCAGGGACTGTACCTTCCTCTGTGTTTGGAAAGCCCCTGGTACCTGTTGGGCCCTGCCACAGCATCGGTAATAAATCCTACGCTTGGAACATGCACATTCATTTCCTCCTCTGCATCTATGCTTGGTGGTCTCAACCGAAATGTTTGCTTTGGGGCCCTAGTGCAGACCTAGCTTTTACAGCTTGCAGCTGTCAAGTGAGATGGCTCCAGGGAAAATCCCATGCTGCGGTTATGCCCCACCAAGTGTGGATCATAGAGACATTCTGCAAAACATCATAGAAACAGGAGATCTGAAACAAAACCTCAGGAACTTTGGCTTGCGGAATTTGCAGGGAGGAGCCATCACTAATAATAACAAGTATATGGCACATGGCTACAAGGGAAGACCATACCAAAATGCCTCCTATTTAAATGTTCAGAGTAACCATGAAGGGACAAATTGACACAAGGGTGTCTAACTGCAATTTTGCATATTCATAGGTGCAACCACTGGGGGCATGAACACAAATACACTCTATCTTTTAATGTGCTGGTTCATGCTTCAATCCGGACTCATGCATTTGCATTCTTGGTTTCTCAGGCTTGCTCCCGATCTAAAATTTAGGCTGACATAGCTATGCTGGTCTGGAGTGTGAAAAATCCACCCCCTTGACCAACGTTGCTAAGCTGACCTAACCCCCAGTGTAGACGCAGCCAAATCAATGGAAGAATGCGTCTGTTGACATAGGTACCGTCAGCTGGAGAGGTATTGTTCCTACACCAATAGAAAAAACCCTTCCTTCAGTGGTGGCTGTGTCTACACTAGGGGGCTGTGCTGGCAGAGCTATGGCAATGTAGCTGGTATAGTCCCTGGAGTATAGACATACCCTTAACGTGGAAACTGGATCGTTACATTTTTTATGTACAGCCCACGGGCCTAATCAATGCCCACTGAAATTAATGAAAAGACTCTCAGTGACTGTAACAGGATTTTGATCAGGCCTCAAAGTCCTGAACCTGCCATCAGATATTTTAGACTTGTAAATGAGAATGGACAATTTCACTGATAAGTGGCTAAACAGTTAGATTTGCATTTAGTGAATCTGCATGTATAGCAAGTATGTGTGCAAATGAAATGCATATTTATGCATCATAAACTGTCTGAAAATCTGGCCCATGGGATGCAGAAATGTAACCTGTATGTGTTTTGGGTCTTTTTATATTTGTGATAGATGAAATACACAAGAGGCAATACCACCTTGCACCTTTCAGCTTCCAAACCTGCCAGTGTGTGATAGAAATAATCTCTACATGTAACCAATAACCAAAATGCATTTGTTGTCATGCTGTAGTTGACAGGTTATAATAACTTTTAAGTACCGGATCTGTTTTTAAGGATGTTTTCTCACTGTGTGAAAGAAATAAATCAGTTTTCTTAACTGAATGCAGGTTATTTGAGAGAGGAGAGCATGTGGCCCTTAAGAGTGGATGCAGCAGGACGAGGAGTTGGAACCAGCCCCAATGTGGGATGTGCAGCACAATGTTTTATAGCTGGCTGCTCCGATAGTACCTACAGAATCGATATGGAAGACATTATCTCTCTCTTTTTTTTTTAAGCCATTGGTCAATGGAATGGGGCATGTCTCTCTCATCGGCTCTGTGATCCTAATATTGCCAGCTAATGCCTTTTAAAAATATATACACATGAAAGTGCCAGCCATGCTGCCTAAATCCAAAGAAACAGGTTGGAAAACAGAGGCTGGCTTGGGGGAGTTCTTCATTTCTAATTAACTACTCAGTACCACTGCAAGCATGAGAGAGCACAAATTAATGAATGCAGGCCTGCAACCCTACAACAGTGCTAGGCCTTGAAGCTTTGAACCCAATATCTTTACTAGTGCCTTGAAAGGTCTACAAAGTCATAGTGGCTTCTGCTTCAGGGGGAGAATCTATTAAACAGCTAAATTAGGGAGAAAAGCAGAAAACACTTTAAAGAGCATGTAGTAATTCTGCTACTATCAAGGTGTCTGTGGTTAAAAAGCAATACATTCTAAAGCAGAAATTGGAGACTATGTTCTAATAAAATTTACCCTAAATTGAGTTTCCCCCGCTAATTTGAAAAATATTTGCTCATGGGGCTGTTGGTTCCTAAAGTTCTCCCATGCCTGATAGGGAGCTCGAGGCTTTGAAAGGCAGCCAATTCCAGATATCATTCAAAGAAACTATTTTTGGACACTTACAATAACTTACTCCTTCTAAACACTAATGTGATCTTCAGCTAGTATAAACCGATTGCAGTAGAGCGATGTCCATTTACATCAACCCTGGCTCATGATTACCCTAAAATAAACACCAAAACTAAAATCAGGGGAAAAATCCCCTAAAATCCCAAAACAAACTGGAAAACTTAGTTACTAAAACATCTGTTTAAAATGAGCCCAGTCAACACTAAGAGATGTAAAATGTCTGTTCTCTTACCTAACTTCAGCTGTGGCAAATCTGGAATCTCTTTCATTATGACTGTGTAGTACAGATGAAGCCCTCTGTATGCATTCAAGAGCAGCAGACACAGGTCCTTATGCCATTTGTATGCATGCTGCATACAGTTTTCAGAAGGGACATAAAAGCTACCCTGGATAAGGAAACAGAAGAAAATAAATGCAAATTAAAATGTACACTTCTCGTTTGTGCTGGAGGTTTTAAAAATGTGAGTGTGAGATGCCCCATAATCTTGCATCCTTTAGATCACGTGTAGATCTTTACTTCCACTCGTTGTCAGTGTACAAAGAACCACCCACTGGTGTCACGTAAGAGGATGTTCAGAGCATGATTCCCACTGGTCCTTCCCTCAGGCATTAGCTCCTGGAAGCAGGAAGCCTGAGCTTGGGTCTGTCATATGAGGAAGCAATCGAGCAGAAGAAAGTATGTTTAAACACAGAAGTCTCCAAAAACTGTTGCGAAAAAGGAATAGTATTTTACACCTACCTAAAGATGTAGATAGTACAGCTTGAGCAGGCGTTTGCAATATTGTAACAAAGTCAAAGGGATACCCTCCATTTAAAATCAGAACTTGACTACAAATTTGCTGCCTGCAATTGTTATGAGCACAGCCTAAGATGACTAGAACTGAAAGACAGAAGATACAAATGTTTCCCTGATTTTTTCAGTATGTTTACTTTGTGCATTTGACAGCACTTTGTAGATAGTCAGTTTCACAGTTTGCTCTGTGTAGTGAGCTAAGCCCTGATCCTGCTGTTAGCTTTGAATTTGATTGTAGAATTGAGGACTGAAGAACTTTCCCCTGTTGTTTGTGTGGGGTTTTTTACCCACAACCACATGAGAGAAACAACACTTGAAAGAGGGAATTGATGAGCAGGTGCCCATTATTCATATCAACATTGTCCCTTTAAGTTAGAAGGACAGAGAATCCCAAACCAAACCGCTGTACTCAAACTTTCTTGAACACTAACAAAGTTCAGATACTGATTTGCACAGTGCAGCTGGGCCTTCCTCCTACAGTAAAGTGGCTGAACTACACCACCACATCATATCTCTCCTGCACTAAAAATGGGTAAGTAGAATGGCCCAGTGGTACATTTTCAACTCCGGTGCTTGATACAGACACAGTGAGGGATTCAGGTGTCAAGAAGCATGCCAGTCCTGGCTCTATTTGCACATGTCACACACTGAATTTCCACACTGTGCAGATTACTATGCACTTGCTATATTCCCGGCTGACTGCAGAATGCAGTGGACACCACTGGGCAGTCAACATTTCCCTGCAGGGCCCACCTAGCAGTATCTGTGAAAGGACAAAAACAACGAGGAGCCCTTCTGGTACCTTAGAGACTAACAAATTTATTTGGGCATAAGCTTTCGTGGGCTATAACCTACTTCATCAGTTATAGCCCAGGAAAGCTTATGCCCAAATAAATTTGTTAGTCTCTTAGGTGCCAAAAGGACTCCTTGTTGTTTTTGCTGACGCAGACTAACACGGCTACCCCTCTGAAACCTGTGAAAGGACAGCAGTTCTCTGTGCTTAGAATAGGAGAGGGTATCTCAGGACTCACCTTCCCACACATGGCCTGCAAGAGCTTGAATTTGGTGGTGTATTTTCCCAGGAGTTAGCTGGGATTTTGTAATGGACACAAGGGAAGCAGTTTGTCTTGATGGGTGGGAAGACACTAACATGGGGCTTCTCGGTTGGCTGACACACCACAGACTGAACCTAGGCCCTCTAAAGCTACACCCACGAGTCTCCACAGCTTGAGCTAAACGGACAGGCCCTGTAGCTGTGGGCTGCAACAGACTCACACCCTGTGGGGATCAGACACAATGGAGAATGTGTAACATACATTGAGCAGTGAATTACAAGAGCATGGAGTGGAAAAATGGCCTTTCTGCAACCTCTTCTCCTCAGCGCACCCATACAGGGGCAGCCATGACATGGATCCCAGCCCTCCAACTGTCTCCTGGTAGGTGGACAGACCCCCACTGGTGTTAATGTGGCTTTGAACAAGCACAGGGGCTTGCCCATGTGGAGTCAGTCAGGGCCAGGGCTTTTGTCCAACACTTGTATTTCTTGTTGGCAAATTTTAGTCTCTATTAGAAATCCCTCAGGATTGTTGCTGAGTTGTGTTTTAAATATTAGCTTTAAATCCTGAAGGTTTGGAGGATCTGAGCACCCCACATTCACAACACACTATCTGGGGACCTTGGGAAGGTGGAAAGGGGGAACGAATGGAGAAAAGGTGCTGGAAGAGGATAAAAATGTGGAAGTGGATTGCTAAACTTTTTAGAGTCAAAAAATATACCAGTGCCATGTTACTTAGGCAAAACCATTCTGATAAATAAAGGCTACATTAAATAACAGAAGCATCTATTTGTGGTGCATTGTAGTTTCACATTTTATATTGGTGAGATATTAGATCTTAGTTGAACAACAAGATGATGTTTTAATGGGTCTGTTTTCTGCCTCTCTTGACATAAAACATCATTATAATGCAAAAATAGTAAGAACCAGGAAAATGGAACAGCAGGTGGGATCACAAATGTGTGAGTTAAAGGCAGCGACAATCTTTATCAATTAACTCCATTTTAATTACATTCATGTTTGCATAGTTCTCAGATATTGCTTTCTTTTAAAATCCTAACATATTTTTCAAATTGATTTCATATGAATGGTTAGAGTCCCTGTGTCGGAGATGAGATAATTCACCTTAGCTAAGCACAGGTTTTGTGAGAACGGTTCTTGCAGAGACCTACGTAGTGCAAACAATGGATGGGGGAGGAGAAGCTATTTATAAAAATGTTCCTTGCTGCGCAATATATTGGGCAGCACCTAGAGGTCGCAGTACAGAGCAAGAGCCAGGAGACCTAGTGTGACACCAAACCAGAAAGGGTTAAGCAATTAACAGGCTAAATGACACAAATTCAACCTTTAAAAACATACTAGAAAAGTATATAAATGGTAATTAGGGCCATTCCTTATAAATAGCTAACAAAGCCATGTTAGATAGGCCAGGGCTCTGAAATGTAGACTTGTATTAACAAAAAAAATTATTATTATTGTTAGAGAATTAGAAGATGGTTACTGTATTAGTCTGTGTTTACCTATATCTTGTCAGATGTTAGCAATGTTACTATATTCTACTGATTCAGAGATCAAAAGGGAATATTAACATTTAGATGAAACATGGGTGTAATAATATCACTGTCTATATTTCTCTTTTATCTTTTAGTTGTAGTAAACTATCTATGAACTGCTGAAATGGTTAATTGCCTTATGCTGATCAATGCAATTAATTGCCCATGTATAAACAGGAAATAGAAGTGACTTCTAAGTCATAATGTATATTACCTATTCTTCATCCAATTAATGCCTGCTGTGTTAACTACTGTCAAGAGGCTAATGCAGCCTGCCAGAGATCTATAAAAGAACTATAGGGCCCCAAGCCTGTATCTCAGATCATAGAATCAATATCAGGGTTGGGAGGGACCTCAGAAGATCATCTAGTCCAACCCCCTGCTCAAAGCAGGACCCATGCCCAAGGAGATTTTTGCCCCAGATCCCTAAATGGCCCTTCTTAAGGATTGAACTAAGACCCCTAAGTTTAGCAGGCCAATGCTCAAACCACTGAGCTATCTCCCCCACCCACTGCTTAAATTTAGTCAGGGAAAGCTTGAGTCGCAAGTCTGGATTACCTTGGTATTTCTCATGGAAGAATTTATACAAACTGCACATGAACTGCCTATTTGGATTATAACCTATGGAACTGACTCTGAAAGAACTTTTTGCAACTTTTTGAAACTCAGCAGCTCACCATCTCTACTATGAACATTGTATCTGTATGTATAATGATCTTTAATCACAATCTCTCTCTTTTCTTTTTAAATAGATCTTAGTTTATTAATGAGAATTGGGTGTAAACAGTTCAGCAGGGCTTTGACTCCAGCTGTCTGCTGCCTTTGCATGCCAACCACACTATACAATTCGTCCGGAATCAACTTGGATTAAATGTCAGAGTGTGGCTTGTTGAGCCTATGATATTTTTAATTGGATTTTTGAATTCTCACCCGTCCAAAATTTTTGGTGCGATCACCAAACTCTCCCTAATGCTGTTCACCCCATGTGCAGGTTGCTTTTAGTTCTTCAGGTCAACAGCACTGTTAAGTTTATCAATTAATTCCAAAATTTCCTCTAGTGACACCTCAATCTGTGACAATTCCTCTGATTTGTCACCTACAAAAGCTGGCTCAGGTTTGGGAATCTCCCTAACATCCTCAGCTGTGAAGACTGAAGCAAAGAATCCATTTAGTTTCTCCGCAATTACTTTATCGTCTTTAAGCGCTCCTTTTGTATCTCGATCGTCAAGGGGCCCCACTGGTTGTTTAGCAGGCTTTCTGCTTCTGATGTTCTTAAAAAACATTTTGTTATTATCTTTGGAATTTTTGGCTAGCCGTTCTTCAAACTCCTCTTTGGCTTTTCTTATTACATTTTTACACTTAATTAGGCAGTGTTTATGTTCCTTTCTATTTACCTCACTAGGATTTGACTTCCACTTTTTAAAAGATGCCTTTTTATCTCTCACTGTTTCTTTTACATGGTTGTTAAGCCACAGTGGCTCTTTTTTAGTTTTTTAATGTGTTTTTTAATTTGGGGTATTAATTTAAGTTGGGCCTCTATTACGGTATCTTTGAAAAGCGCCCATGCAGCTTGCAGAGATTTCACTTTAGTCACTGTACCTTTTAATTTCTGTTTAACTAACCCCCTCATTTTTGCATAGTTCCCTTTTCTGATGCTCATTGTCAGTCAAGTTACCAGCGGATTGGATGTGCACATCACCAAATCCCACTACCACAACTGGTGCTAATTAGCATCCTCAGGCAAGGCCAAAATTTGAATGAATTTGGACACTGAAATGTCAGCACTAGATTAATAGAATTACGGCCAGAAGGGACCATAAAATCATCTTGTCTGAAATACTGTATAATACTGGCCATGTGTGATGTGCTCCCCAGGTTAGAAATGAGACATGCTAGATTAGGAGCAACTGGAGGAATCTTCCTATTTCCTAGATGTTCAGTGGCTAAGGAGAGAATTTCATTTTCCAGAAAGGACAGTCCAGCACCTCTGTTTACACAATGTATTTAATAGGAAAGTCATTTAATCTCTCTGTTCCTCAGTTTACTTACATAAATAGACCTGGTCAAATACTAGGCAAAAAACAATTCATGAATATTTCACAAGTACTGTGGCTTTGGAACAATTTTACCACCGTTTGTCAACGCAGACTCCTATATTGGCTCATCACTGTGACATCTGACTGCTTCCAAAACCTGAGCATTTGTGACTCAATGCCCAATCTGTAAAATGGGGATAATATCTGAACTCAATGGTGTTCACAAATTCATGGAGATTCAAAACTGGTTTGTATGACTGGTCAAATAGCTGCATGCAGGTGACTCTATTGAAATCAATGGGACCTTTGCCACTGACATTAACTGGGTAGGATTTCACCCCGTGTCTAATATGTATATGCAATTCACCAGTGATTTAGGGTGGCCAAATTAGAAACAGGGATACTGACTACCAACATCAGATACATTACAAATAATCCACAGTCTGCCTTTATTAATACAGGCAGATTTCTTTTTAGCACTGTAATTACATTAGTTGCTATGGATGAGAGATCAAATTTAAACTGACCCATCAAAGAAACATACAAAATGTTCTGCTTCTTGACTTCACCCAGAAAACCAAACTAGGCAGCATAAAAAACAAGCTCTACAAAGCCCTGCTGAATACGTTTAAATAAATGATCCATTTAAATGAACAGACCTTCTGTGTGCTCCTGTTTTCAGCCAACCGATTTCCCCTATAATTGACTCTATTACTTTATAAATTGACTTTTCTTTTACAAAAAGGGAAAGTAAAATAATTTTAAAAAACAAACACTAATTAAATAAGGTTTGTGCCAGTTCACTATTCTAACACAGAGAACAATTTGTAACTATTCACTTCCAATGTAACAACTCCATCTAATATCAAAAGACCACATGGATTTGATGCTTTGCAATATATTGTACTGTGCTTTTATTTGTTTTGTATTAAAGCAATTTCCCAAACCATGTTAACTGTATGCAATGTTCAACAACTGAACGAACAGTTGGTAAACTGGACCCTTAACATTTAATCTAATTAGGACAGCATTAAACAACTCATATTCAACTGTTAACAAATTAGTTGTCAAGAGTTTTAACATACTTAAAAGCCATTTTAGATTGAAACCACCATGTTGGCAGCCTTGTTAATTAACTTAGGTTAGGACAGCCAGAACTAATTGGCATTGCTCATTCCACATCAAGTTCTGGAAATGACCATCCAGCCACATATGCATGGAGCAGAGGAACAAAAATCACATCATCCAGAGATGGAAGAAACCTCTTAGGTCATTGGGTCCATCTCCCTGCCAATGCATATTGCACCCTACTGGACAGTTACTAACTTAGTTCCAAATACTCCAAGCAATAAGCTCCCCTTGGAGCTTATTTCACAGTCTCAGATCTCACTGTTGGGAGAGGCCCTGACTTAACAAAGCTTAAATTTAAGCACATAAAATAATATTAATTACAGTAGTACCCAAAGACCCCAGCTAAGATTAGGGGTCCATTATACTAGATGTTTTACAAACACACAGTAAGAGACAGTCTTTGTCCCGAAGATCTTACAATCTAAACAGACAAAACTGACCGTGGTGGGAGGGGAAAACACAGATACAGAGAGGTGAAGTGACTTGACCAAGGTCACAGAGCAGATTAGTGGCAAAATGGAATAACTTCAGGGGTTTCTAGGATGATTTACACCAAGTAGGCCTCCTGAGTCTCATTGCAGTGGCCTAGTCCACTGGATCATGCAAAGGATCAATGGGACCTCTCAGATTCTTAGAGTTAAGTGCACGCTTAAATGCGTCACTGGTTTGGGCTTCAAATCTGCAGGTAGTCCCACTGAAATTAATAGAACTGCTCATGAAGTCAGTGTAAATAAGGATGCAAAAACTGGAACATAAATTATATATATATATATATATATATATATATAAATGAGGGTAATACTTACAAAAGCATCTAAGTCCTGTTTTCAAAGTCTCTTAGGCACTAAGGTGATAAAAATCCATGGGATTTAGGCTCCTATATTGCTTTGAAAGTTTTATCCATCCTTACCACCTCTCCAACCAGATAGCTATAATGTGCTGGGAATGCAAAGTATACATATAAGGTGGTCTACTTGTTCCCAGACTGGAGCAATTATTAATGAGCCTGAACTGTGACCAGTCCTCCTGCCAAAAATAATTCTATATTTGGAAAACAGGAAACATTACAGAAGTTCTTGTGTCAGACAATGAAGAGTTGTTGGCAAGTATAAGAGCCTGACATAGTTCACAGATCTGAGAAGCCTACACAGAACAGTTCTCATACCTATTTAGTAGCATGCCAAAGTTCCTCGTGTATCAATTCCATCACCCAGCTCTTTCTCCTAAGACTATGTAACTAGCATGAAACGTGAGATCTTACCCTGCTTGGAAAAAAAGCACACATGTATTACCAAGTTGTCATCTATCAAGAAGCGACTTGTGAGAGCAGTATCAGAGTCTCCTCCAGAGCTGGGCCTAGACCAGGGGTGGGCAAACTTTTTAACCTGAGGGCCACATCGGGGTATGGAGATTGCATGGTGGGCCATGTATGCTCATGAAATTGGGTCTAGAGGTGCAGAAGGGGGTGAGAGCTCCGGCTGGGGGTGTGGGCTCTGGGCTGGGGCCAGAAATGAGGAGTTCAGGGTGTGGGAAGGGGCTCCGGGTTGGGGTAGGGGTGAAGGCTCTAGGGTGGGGCCGGGGATGAGGGGTTTGGGGTGTAGGAGGGCGCTCCACGCTGGGACCGAGGGGTTTGGAGGGTGAGAGGGGAATCAGGGCTGGGGCAGGAGGTTGGGGTTTGGGGAAAGGGGGTGAGGGCTCCGGCTGGGGGGGGGGCTCTGGGGTGGGGCCAGGGATAAAGGGTTTGGTGTGTAGGCGGGAACTCCAGGCTTGGACCAAAGAGGTTCAGAGGGCGAGAGGGGGATTAGGGCTGTGACAGGGGATTGGTGCGCAGGGGATTGGGGCACAGGGTGGGCTCAGGGGTGCAGGCTCTGGACGGTGTTTACCGCAAGCAGCTCCCAGAAGCACGTCCCCCCTCCAGCTCTGAGGTGTGGCCAGATGGCTCTGCTTACTGCCTCGTCCGCAGGCGCCACCCCTGCAGCTCCCATTGGCTGGGAACTCCGGACAGGGGAGCGTGCAGAGCTGCCTGTCCAAGCCTCTGCATACTACATAGGAGCCAGAGGTGGGTCATGCTGGCTGCTTCCTGGGAGCTGTGCGGAGCGGGGCAAGCCCCCAACCTCGCTCCCCAGCTGGAGCTGGTGGCCAGATTAAATGGTCTGAAGGGCCGGATGTGGCCCGTGGGCCGTAGTTTGCCCACCCCTGGCCTAGACTGTGAACATTGATCCCTTGAGCCATCATGTTCCCCAGAAATGTGAAAACAAAAGTGTTTGCAACAGAAATGACTTTACAGAACTTCCTGGCGGTGTGGTGTAGCTGAACTGGTCCCAGCATATACGACAGACACGCCGAGTGAGGTAACATCTTTTCATTGGAGCAGCTTCTGCTGGTGAAAGAGACAAGCTTTTGAGCTGCCACAGAGCTAAGAGCTTAGGGTCAGATAAGAGCTCCACTGAAGCTCGAAAGCTCGTCTTTCTCACCAGCAGAAGCTGGTCTGATAAAAGATATGACCTCACCCACCTTGTTTTTACAAAACGTGGAAGGGAAAGGGTTTTTTATCCTGTACTATAAAACATAAAGCCAAACACTTTAGATAAACAGGTTTATGGGACCAGAAACTGCCTTTTAATGTGCGTATTATATCAATTTAATTAGCAAATTACCTTGCTTATACTGATTTACTAATCTTCTATAAAATATAAGGTGCTTTGTTATCTGAAGCTGTAAAATTAGTGACAGAAATAAAATTGCTATCCTGTGTTTATACGGCTGAGTAATTTGCTCTTGGCAGAAGCAAATCCAAAGGCATCAATAAAGAAAATAATCAGGAAGAGATCATTAACAATATATATTTTGTTCACTCTTGGTCTTCTGCAAAATTTGATCTGTGAGAAAACGTACTTATGTGTTTACTAAACACAGGGCCTGATTATGACCGTATTTCTACTGATCAAAGGAGTAACAACAATATACCAAAAGCCCTGATGTAAGTGGGGAAGTGGGATACCAGGAGGAAGCATGAGCAGGAGAGCGCAAGGGGGGAGGACTCCTGCCTCATACTGAGAAAGCAGGATGATCAGTGAGTTATCTTAAGTGCCTATACACAAATGCAAGAAGCCTGGGAAACAAGCAGGGAGAACTTGAAGTCCTGGAACTATGATGTGATTGGAACATCAGAGACTTGGTGAGATAACTCACATGACTGGAGTACTGTCATGGATGGATATAAACTGTTCAGGAAGGACAGGCAGGGCAGAAAAAGTGGGGGAGTTGCATTGTATGTAAGAGAGGAGTATGACTGCTCAGAGTTCCGGTATGAAACTGCAGAAAAACCTGAGAGTCTCTGGATTAAGTTTAGAAGTGTTAGCAATAAGGGTGATGTTGTGGTGGGAGTCTGCTATAGACCACCAGATGAGAGGGATGAGGTGGATCAGGCTTCCTTCAGGCAACTAACAGAAATTACTAGATCACAGGCCCTGGTTCTCATGGGAGACTTCAATCACCCTGATATTTACTAGGAGAGCAATACAGCAGTGCACAGAAAATCCAGGATGTTTTTCGAAAGTGGAGGGGACAATTTCCTGGTGTAAATGCTGGAGGAACCAACTAGGGGCAGAGCTCTTCTTGACCTGGTGCTCACAAACAGGGAAGAATTAGTAGGGGAAGCAAAAGTGGATGGGAACCTGGGAGACAGTGACCATGAGATGGTTGAGTTCAGGATCCTGACACAAGGAAGAAAGGAGAGCAGCAGAATATGGACCCTGGACTTTAGAAAAGCAGACTTTGACTCCCTAAGGGAACTGATGGGCAGGATCCCCTGGGAGAATAACATAAGGGAGAGAGGAGTACAGGAGAGTCGGCTGTATTTTAAAGAATCCTTATTGAGGTTGCAGGAAAAAAACATCTCGATGTGTAGAAAGAATAGTAAATATGGCAAGTGATCAGCTTGGCTTAACAGTGAAATCCTTGCAAATGATCAGGGAGGAGTATAAAAATATTGCTCAGGCATGCAGGAGTGAAATCAGGAAGGCCAAATTACACTTGGAGTTGCAGCTAGCAAGGGATATTAAGAGTAACAAGAAAGGTTTCTACAGGTATGTTAGCAACAAGAAGAAAGTCAAGGAAAGTGTGGGCCCCTTACTGAATGGGGGAGGGAACCTAGTGATAGAGGATGTGGAGAAAGCTAGTGTACTCAATGCTTTTTTTGCCTCTGTTTTCATGAACAAGGTCAGCTCTCAGATTACTGCACAGGCAGGTTTTTGCCCCAGATCCCTAAATGGTTCCTTGAAGGATTGAACTCACAACCTGGGGTCTAGCAGGACAATGTGCAAACCACTGAGCTATTCCTCCTCCTCTTCCCCCCAAGTAAGGGGTGGAACAGATCTATTGTGAGTTAGTGCAGCAGACTGGAGCGAGGTGGGTCTACATGCAGGTTTTGTCATGGTTCATGTCACCAAAGGCACATCACAAGTTTGCATTGCTTTATTTATAACAACAGAACATACTGATCCCCTACCTTCATCTTATGGGTATTGCAAGCCTGCCTTAAGTAACGTTTGTAAAGTGTGTTGGGATCCTCTGGACGAAAGGTGATGTAGATGTGCCAAATATTTATCTTATAAAACAAGCAAGGAGGTTGAGGGCTTTAAAAAGGATTGGGGTAAACATGCAAAAAATCCAGTTAATTCAAAAGGGAATTAAAACCACAAAACAAGACATCTAACCAAGGCTATCAGGACATTGCACAAGAACATAATATTTCCGGCTTAATTATAGTCCAGAATGTTCACCCACTGGTAAGAAAAGGCAAACTCACACCCATTACTGTGATCAAACAAGGACCCCTGAACAGAAGAGCTGCCATGTTATTAGACATCACCCCAGGCAGCAGACATAACCAGACAGGAAACTCTCATTATAGTTGCTAGCACCTCTGTCTTGGCAAAAAGAGAAAGTGTTTGCGTTGCAGAATAATGAGCTCTACATCGCTTTAAGGGCAATTGGATGCAAGTAAAATGTTATGTTACACTTTAAAATACATCAACAGAGAAAGATGTTTCAAACTTGTGCTCTGGTGTGCTGAAATTTACCAGCTGCTGGTGCATTTCCACTCTTTGAATCTTTGCCATTAGCTGATTGATGCAAAAAAATCACTACATAAATTATGTTAACACTTTTGTTAAAAGAGTGTGATCAGTTATTTCGGTGGCAATATCAAACCGGTATCAGTTTCATTAGTTCTGTCACAAAGCAAGTATGTGTTACATAGTAAAAAACAAAAAAGAAACACACCAGTTCCTAGCTGTCCCTTTCCACAATGCACGTTATATTTTAAAGCTTAGAATTAACAAGGCTTCTTTCAAACTTCTAAACAGTGTCCAAGTGATCTAATATTTAGTGTGACAGTGTGACCCTAAGATCCCTTCAATGCCAATTAGTAAAGGGGTCACTGTCTTGTAACAGCGAATCCTACTGGCGTGACAAACTCACTACACCAAACACACGGCTGTCATAGTATTTGACTGTAAAGAAGGTTGTGTGAGGTATCAAATGAAAGTTTATGTTATACTGTCATCATAAGCATTGTGTGATGTACATACGGGTGATACTTACCAAGCTCTATTTCTGTACTATAAATATGTGTAAGCCATGTAACCAGGCGGGGTTGATCAACAAGTTTGTCCTAGACCAGTGGTTCCCAAACTTGGTTCGCAACTTGTTCAAGGTAAGCCCCTGGCAAGCCGCAAGACACTTTGTTTACCTGAGCGTCCGCAGGTACGGCTGCTCGGGGCTCCCAGCGGCCGCGGTTCACCGTTCCCGGCCAATGGGAGCTGCCTGAAGTGGTGGCCCGGCCTGCGCCACTTCCTGCAGCTCCCATTGGCCGGGAACCAATGTGATATATGCCATCATGTGCCAGCAATGCCCCCCTGCCATGTACATTGGTCAAACTGGACAGTCTCTACGCAAAAGTATAAATGGACACAAACCTGACATCAGGAATTATAACATTCAAAAACCAGTAGGAGAACACTTCAACCTCCCTGATCACTCAATAACAGACCTAAAAGTGGCAATTCTTCAACAAAAAAACTTCAGAAACAGGCTTCAACGTGAAACTGCAGAACTGGAATTAATTTGCAAACTGGACACCATCAAATTAGGCCTGAATAAAGATTGGGACTGGTTGGGTCATTACAAAACCTAATTTTGCCCATACTAATTTCCCCCTATTGTTACTCACACCTTCTCGTCAACTGTTTGAAATGGGCCACTCTCATGGAGGTTTTTCGCCTTCCTCCGAAGCATGGGGCAGGGGTCGCTTGCTTAAGGAGTGGGTGGATCGGCTTATGTGGCCTGCATCTTGCAGGAGGTCAGACTAGATGATCATAATGGTCCCTTCTGATCTTGAATTCTATGATTCATTACCACTACAAAAGTGATTTTTCCTCCCTTGGTATCCTACTGTTAATGGAATTGTCTCGTTAGACTGACCTCCCACTTGATATGGCAACTCCCATCTTTTCGTGTGCTGTGTATTTATATCTGCTACTGTATTTTCCACTCCATGCATCTAATGAAATGGGTCCTAGCCCATGAAAGTTTATGCCCAAATAAATTTGTTAGTCTCTAAGGTGCCACAAGGACTCCTCGTTGTCTTTGGAGGCAGCGAACTTGGCAATTTCTGTGAGTGTCCAGCAATAGGGGCTGGATACTACAGGGGAAGGCTCTTTGAGGGGGCTTGGGGTGCACCTAAAGTTAACCTGCAAGGTGAAGTAAAGGCTGATGGAGGAGATTGGTTGGGTGGTTCATAGACTGAGCTGACAGGAGCTGACACCCAACTGAGCACAAGTAACTCTCTCCGGGGGGGAGGTGACGTAACCCTGGGTGCCCTGAGAAAGCATCACTGCAAGCTCTTTGGGGAACCTTCTTTTATGTTGGGAAGGGGCCTAGTACAACCTATGGGCTACCAGAAACATATAACAATCGGTGACCGAACCTACACGCACATGCAGAATAATACCACCCAGCTGTTCTATAGCACCGTTCATCAGCAGACTCCAAAGCACCTTACAAAGGAGGGCAGTATCATTGTCCCATTTCAGAGATGGAGAAACTGAGACACAGGGGGGTGAAGTGACTTAGTCCAGGTCACCCAGCAGACCAGGGGCAGAGCCAGGAAAAGAAGCCAGATCTCTGAGTTACACTTTCATTTCACAGATACTGGTTTCTCATGGACAGAACACAAAAACACACTCGTATTTTTAAAAAGCTATTGAGTTAATCCTTCCCTCTATCCCAGGATGGAGTAGGGATGGGCATCAGGAAACTGGCGACAGCTCCCTGATCATAAGCCAACCGTGCCATAGTGTGAGTTAGACCAGCCTCAGAGCTGCCCTAACTTACAGCACTGGAGATGCTGGAAGAGACCTTCTATCACAGTGAAGGGTCAGCAGACTGGGGTGAAGCTCTTCCATTTCCCCTCCGCCTGCACTGTGCCCTCTATGCCAGGGTGCGGAGTGGCTGGCATAAAAGCTGGAGGAGTAAATTCCCCTCTGCCGGAGGATTTCTCTGCTGGAGATTTGCAGCCATAATTGACCCCTTTGCATAGTCTGAACAGCAAAAAGGAGCTGGGAACATAAAATTCTGGCTAACTGGACCTTTAACACTGGGACTAAAAAAGTTGTGACATTCTGTCTAAAGCTTAGGGGCAGGCCAACAAACAGCCCTGGGGAAGAGAACTACCTGCATGGAAATATGCTGTATTCTAACCAAGTTATATGCAAGCCAAGAAGAACACAGGCCAGATTCTCTGTCCTTCTCTGGCCCCTTTGCGCCATGCTGGTAATGCCTCAGCTTGGGGGCGTTTCTGGTGAGCGTTGGTATGCCCCACCCCTCAGCAGTCCTGACACGGGGAGGGGGGGGAGGCAGGGTATGCCAGACAGGAGAGTGGTCAGATCACACCACCCTCCAGCAAGCCCCAGGTGACCGGCAGCCCCGTGGAGGCCGTAGCCATCAGACTGAGACAACAGCAGTCCTGAAGCTGTTCTGAACTACGCCATGGCCAGGATCCATATAGACCCGACCAAAGAAGTAGGGGAGTTGCAGCCAGCTCCTTCTCTCCCCATCCCCCTCCCCACACCATGTCCAGGAGATACTGGACAGAGCAGGAACCTAAGCAGGAACACAGGAACCCTTGGAAGTGCCATCTGTTACATGAGAGGAATTGGGCAAGGCGGGGCTGCCTGCCTAGGAACACAGGCTTTCGTTAAACACTGCCAAACGGTGCCAGAGAGGAACCAACTTCAGGCACCGACTCTCACTGATGGTGTAACCCCACTGACCTCAGCGGAGTAAATCCCAGTTTACACTGCGGTAGCTAAGGGGAGGGTCAGGCCCTTCGTGTCTAAAAGTAGCACTGAGTCCTGTGGAATCACCGCCATGGCTGGCTCAGAGCAGCCAGTCGGGGACTCCGCTTGGCTCCAGGCTCTGGACAGGGCCTGCACTCCAGAGCTCTTGGATGTACAGGGTGTGGAGTCCTTCCCCATGCTCACTCTGCTCCCAGTTTCTCCAGCTAGAGGAGACATTACCCTGGAAACGGTGCAAGGAAGGGGTGACCTGGATCCGAAGGCTCACCTGCAATGCTGTGTGCATCCCAGGTGAGCCTAACGAATGTCCCCTGAGGTGGAGGGGTCATTTCCTTGAAGTAGTCTCATCCACTAGGGAGCGTGGGGCTCACCCCTGACTTATTTTCCTGAACGTGACCCCTGAAGGGGCGTCAGGACTGTGCTTCACTGTTGTGCTCAAGCCACCTTATGGCTTTGACATATACGGTTAGAAGCAGAAGCAACAGCCACACTGAGGATCAGAACAAAGCTACCTCCACCCTGCATCTTTCACAGGGACTGGCTGATTCGGCTAATGAAGCCCAGAGAAAAAACAGGTACGTCATCTCATTGTCTGATTGATACAGAATCTGCGTGTGACATGGTGACCCTATGAGACTTAGCAGGTTTGCATCTGGCGGAAGCTGTGGGAAGCGTCTCCAGGACGGTTTCAGCTTTTTATAATCCCTGCAGAATAATCTACCAAGAGATCAGGCAGCGATCACTAGTTTAGAGCTGCAAAGCCAAATCTGCCTGCCTTGCGTATCTCCTTTGACTCCACTGGAGCTACATTCAGGATGAATGAGGCCCATGGACACCTCCCTTTGGATCAGTAATTCTTCAACAATTGCTACCTCTGCGTTCTGCGGTTAGCTATACTGAGTACAATGTATCACCATAATGATGACGTGAACTCAGGCCCAGTGAAACTTTGCATGAACTACGGTACAGTCATGATAAAGCCTAGAATATAAACTATGCACAAGGCTGTGATTTAGACCTAGAGAACACAGTGTCCTCATTTACTGCTGGATACACAGTCTCCTGCTCATACTCAGCTCTTAAAGCCAAACACGGCAAGGCTCAGAAGAGAAGCCATCCAGCCTTTGGAAGCAGAATCCACTGCAAACAGGTGCATATGCAGGAAACATTCTTTGCAGGGAAGACTGAGCACAAAATAATGGAAATAAGTTTTTTTCTCCTGTTTTATATGTAGTTACAACATGCAAAGCCTGATGGATTTCATTTTAGAGAAAGCCTATGGGCCAAATGGTATATGCTACACATCAGTAACTCAGTGTAAATTGGTGTGATTTATATGCTGGTGAAGGCAGGGTTGTAGCCAGAAAAGCAACTCACAGGAAGATGTAGAGTGAAACAAGCTCCTCTTACTTAATCTAGCTCTTCCTAGCACCCTCCTGTTAGCTGCTTTAGCAGCTACCAACCCACCTTTCCACTGGTACATTATACCCACCTAGACACGTCCACCCTTAGGAATTTACACTGAGGCAGAACTCCCAGTTGTTGTTGGGGGCAGGGGGAGGGTGTGTGTGACCATGGCAAGGGCAGTTCTTTTCTGCCCCCGGGATGAGGGGATCTCCTATACACAAACAACACAATCAAAATCAGGAACCATTTCCAAGTTCAAATCTATCCCATTCCCTCCCCAGAAGAGGATCATGGTTGTGATGTCAAAACCGCTTGCAGAGCCTCTTTGAAATGTTACTGAACTGCGCAGGGAACAGCTGAGTTTAAACTGTTCTTATGCAGGAGGCAGGCTTCTCCCTCCCTCAGCCAGTCTCCCTGCTCCCTGCTGCAAGCTAGAGGGAAGCCCCTGCAGCTGCTGCTCAGTGCCAGGCAGGGAGAAAGCACGGAGCCTAGTGTCCGCAGCCTGGCTGGAGAAGGAGGGAAGACATGGAGAAAAATGTGACAGTGAGTTTTCACTTTTTCAGGCTTATTCCAATAGTAAAGTTTTATTACAGACAGTCCTGGTAGTAGTAATAGTAGCTTTATTTTCTCTATCTATGTCATGCAATGGGAGGGATCCAGGAAGTATGTAGGAGAGGTGGGTTGCTTGCGATTGGACCATATGGGTAAGAAATGTAAATTACTTTCACCCCTGCCCAAACCCGAGGGCTCCCAGCCGCCTCTGCAGCTGGTAGATCCGGGGATGATTTAAATGGCCCGGCTCCTAGCTTCAGCTGAATCCCTGAGCCCTTTAAATCCTGATGTAAAAGCTCTGGGATTTAAAGGCCTCACCTCTTCCGACAGAGGCCACGCCTCTTCCAGTTGAGGCCCCTCCCCCTCCACAGGACTCTGGAGTACCGGCAAGTCCTTTAAGTTACTTTCACCCCTGCTTCGAGGAGCTCTAAATCATGATGCTGCAAGTATGTGAAGGCAGCAATTTCACTATGTACATTTTGGTACCAGTTTCTATTAAGATTGGATCCTGGAAGGCAGGTGTGTCATTTGCATTGCCATGCCTGCCCACAAAACAATCTATTATGGGATCAAACGTAATGGTTCAACACAGGATTGTGATGGATCTGGCTAATATGTGCCTCTGGATAATCCCTGCTGCAAAGCATCAGCAGTGGGTTATACCAGACACACATGCCATGTTAACTGTGAAGGGATGTGTGCCTTTGCGCATACAAGACCTGGCTTTAGGAGAGGAGCAGAAGGATGTAAAGCAAATTTGTTCAAGGGAACAGCAGGTATTAGACCTCTTAGCATGCTTGTGGTCTAATGAATGCATGAGCGGTGATAGAAGGAAGGGACCCTCCGTCCCCCAAAAAGTATCCATATTCCAGAGAAGCAGTGGAGGATATTGGAAAAGCAATCCCATCATTTTTGAGTCAAGGAGTAATTAGAAAATGTGCCTCAGTAGCAAGCAGTCCAATCTGGCCAATGCAGAAACCAGACAGCAGCTTGTCTCTGAATACCGAATGCAGAAAACTAAATCAAATTCCATGCACCAGTAGTGGTTTATTTACCAGAGGTAGCAAATGCAGTAGATAGTAATGGTCAATGGTTTCTTTTCAATTTTTGTCCACCCTGACTCGCAGTACAAATTTTCTTTTCAATATGAAGGAATTCACTATACTTTCACCTGTCTTCCCCAAAGGTACCGTGACTACCCTGCGATTTGCTATGCACACATGAAAGCTGTGTTGGCTGAGTTCCAATACTGGCAAAATGTGGTTCATGTATATGGATGGCCTATTATTTTTCACCCTAACTCAGGAGGAAAATCTGATTATTTTGGAAGCTCTGCTGCACACACTATCTGCAGCAGGCCTAAAGGTCAATCCCCAAAAAGCAGGTAGTCAGACAGACAATGCATTTTCTTGGATTGACACTTCATCCAGGAGGAAAATCCCCAGATCAGCCAAAGGTAGAAATGATTCACTCTTTATCCTTGCCTACTTCTGAAGCTGCCTTGAGACAAATTTTAGGAGTGACAGGATTTTCTCCCAGGAGTTTATACCTGACTATGCAGAAAGAGCTGCTTCTTTACATGCTTTACTCAAAGAAGGTAGCAATTGGGAATGGAAACCACAATTGACTGACACTGTCACTAAATTGAAACAGGCATTAGCCCCAGCTCCTGTGTTGGCTCAACCTGACTATTGACAACCATTTGTTTTGGAGCTAGCTGCTACCGACCCAGCACCGGCAGCTGCTTTGGGTCAGCACAGGACCTCACAACCCAGACCAAGTGCTTATGTATCTCAGGTACTGACTCCTAAAAAGAGAAATATGCTTGGTGTGAGATACACATGCTGGCCACATTTTGGGCTGTTAGGCACTTTATTGATATTGTGGGATTGTTACCTTTGAGGGTCAGTACTCCACACACTCCAATACAATTCCTGTTATCAGGACAAGTAAAGAGGGGAAGTGTATCAAATGCAAGATTAACCCAGTGGGAACTGTTGTTGCAGGATAGAGAGATTACAGGAAACCAGATCTCTAGACCCTGGCTATTGGCACATGGCCTATTGATTGCGGGAGACCCATATGAATGTCTTTTAGCTGATACGCCATAGGGCACATCTCCGATTCGAGCTGTGAGCTGGCAACAGACAGAAACAAAGCCAGGCACCAAAATATTCACAGATGGACCCGCATATTATCAGGGGGGCAGTCCTAACGCAGGGTTTGTGACTGTGATTCCCGACTTGGAACAGCCAGTGACGGATTACGGCACGGGCCAATGGGGCAGCACAGTGCTGGACGGGGGCCCCTTCCTTCCCTCCCACACATGCCACGGAGCTCACTCATGAGTCCCTATCCCTTACCCCCTCCCCCACCCAGCTGGCCATCTCCCCTCCCCTGTGCAGGGCTTGCCCAAGCCACTTGCCGAATGCCCCCCCCTCCGCCCCCAGAGCCCCACTGCTCAGCTGCCCCAGCCTCTTTTTGGAAAAACTGGGCTTTCTACTGATGATCAGTTGGCAAGTGCACACGGGACTAAAGCCCAGTTTTGCCAAAAAGGTCAGGACATCTGGGGTCAAAATAGGATGTATGGTCACCCTAGGCCAGGGGTCCCCAAACGGTTTTGCTTGCGCATCCCCCACCCTTACCCGGTCCCCGCTGCCCCTCCGTCCCCTCCGGGAGCTGGGGCCAGGAGCAAGGCTGGGACCCATAGTCAGGGGCTGTGAGCGGGGGGTGCAGCCAGGAGCAGAGCCACAGCTGGGATTGGGGGCAGGGCTGAAGGGGAGATGGGGGCAGGGCAGGGCCCTGCCGCTCCCCCCCAACATTCCTCTGTGTCCCCCTGGGGGGGGTGTTCCACACAGTTTGGGGACCACTGCCCTAGGCTGTGGTAAGAGCTGCCCAGGGACCCCAGGCAGCTGTGGGGAGCCCCGGACCCTGCACCTGCCTTGGATGGGGGTGCCGGAAAGCAGCCCCCAGCCCATGTCCCGGACCCCCAGGGCACACTGCCCAGGGTAGGTGGGGTCCAGGGCTGCCCATAGTGGCCTGGGCTCCCTGGGCCTCTGGCCAGGCCAGGGGGTGGGGACTTGGGGGAAGGGGAAGAGCAGCGGGTGGGGCCCAATGGCAGGGGCCCCAATGTTCTTTGTGCCCAGGGCCCCAATATTTCTTAATCCGCCTCTGAGTACAACACAGTGTGGAAACCAAGTCAGCCCAGTTTGCTGAACTGGCCACAGTAGCCCCAGTGCTAGAAGTTTGTCCTGATTTCCCATTAATCATTTATTTGGATTCACGATGGGTGCACGAAACGTTGCCTGAGTTGTACCAGATCTAGCACAGATTTCACTCTGGGGATGGTAAACCTTTAGCATATGCTCACCTATGACAGTATATTTATGATCTTGCAGTTAAAAGAGTCAAGGACACCCTGCTGGCCACAGTAATGGTAAAGGCACATGGGAGTAACTCCCCTGGAACAGCCTGGAACTGAGAGGCTGATTTAGCAGCCAAGGCAGCTAGCTATCGGTGCTCCACTGTGGAAACTGTCACAATCTGACACTCCCATTGCAGCTATAACTCCTGAATGGGAAAATATTGATTTTGCTACTTTGCAAAGGTCTTACAGGAGCTAAGCTGAGCCCAGAGAGAGATTCAAGAGAATATAAAGGAGTTCATAAGAACATAAGAACATAAGAAAGGCCGTACCGGGTCAGACCAGAGGTCCATCTAGCCCAGTATCTGTCTACCGACAGTGGCCAATGCCAGGTGCCCCTGAGGGAGTGAACCTAACAGGCAATGATCAAGTGATCTCTCTCCTGCCATCCATCTCCATCCTCTGACGAACAGAGGCTAGGGACACCATTCTTACCCATCCTGGCTAATAGCCATTTATGGACTTAGCCACCATGAATTTATCCAGTCCCCTTTTAAACATTGTTATAGTCCTAGCCTTCACAACCTCCTCAGGTAAGGAGTTCCACAAGTTGACTGTGCGCTGCGTGAAGAAGAACTTCCTTTTATTTGTTTTAAACCTGCTGCCTATTAATTTCATTTGGTGACCCCTAGTTCTTGTATTATGGGAATAAGTAAATAACTTTTCCTTATCCACTTTCTCAACATCACTCATGATTTTATATACCTCTATCATGTCCCCCCTTAGTCTTCTCTTTTCCAAACTGAAGAGTCCTAGCCTCTTTAATCTTTCCTCATATGGGACCCTCTCTAAACCCCTAATCATTTTAGTTGCTCTTTTCTGAACCTTTTCTAGTGCTAGAATATCTTTTTTGAGGTGAGGAGACCACATCTGTACACAGTATTCGAGATGTGGGCGTACCATGGATTTATATAAGGGCAATAATATATTCTCAGTCTTATTTTCTATCCCCTTTTTAATGATTCCTAACATCCTGTTTGCTTTTTTGACCGCCTCTGCACACTGCGTGGACATCTTCAGAGAACTATCCACTATAACTCCAAGATCTTTTTCCTGACTCGTTGTAGCTAAATTAGCCCCCATCATGTTGTATGTATAGTTGGGGTTATTTTTTCCAATGTGCATTACTTTACATTTATCCACATTAAATTTCATTTGCCATTTTGTTGCCCAATCACTTAGTTTTGTGAGATCTTTTTGAAGTTCTTCACAATCTGCTTTTGTCTTAACTATCTTGAGCAGTTTAGTATCATCTGCAAACTTTGCCACCTCACTGTTTACCCCTTTCTCCAGATCATTTATGAATAAATTGAATAGGATTGGTCCTAGGACTGACCCTTGGACTGACCCTTAACTGTTCCCTTAACGTTCATACAACCCCCGATGGAGAATCCCTCAAGGTAGCCTAACCCAGTCATCAATGGGCTTGCGTTGTACCACAGCAATATAAAATTGATTTTATATATGTGTCATGATTTACCCACTGGAGGGCACCGAGGTGTTAAAAATACACTAGCAAGAATTCAGCAGATTGTTTGGTGGGCACAGATGAATCAGGATGTTAGGTGATATACAGAAAAGTGTCTAGTGTCTGCACAGGTAAATTCTGAACCTGTCAAGAAGAAAGCAATACTGAGACACAACCAAATTGAAAGCTCACAGATTTGACTCCACATTGATTATATTGGACCACTGCCTAAAACAGCCCAAGAAAATCTGTCTGTGTAGGTGTGATAAATGAAGGGGGGTTGAGGGGAAGCTCCCTTTGTTGGACACCCAGCCAGCCAGTTAACTATAAAATTCCTCTTAGTAGCTTTTCTCTATTTGCTATACTCGTAAAGAGTTAAAAAGTCTCACTGCTATGCATAGTTTAAAGGAAGTGAGTGGGCACCTGACCAAAACAGCCAATGGGAAGGCCAGAACTTTTTAAAATTGAGGAAAACACTTCCCCTTTGTCTGTCTGTTTGTTCTCCCGGGGAGAGGGGCACAGGGCAGCAGTTATAATGTAAAACGCTTGGGCCAGGTATGAACAATCTTCAGTATCATACCTAGAAATACTCATTTGAAACCCCAGGTATGTAAGTAGATCAGGAATGTCTAGGAAGATGAAATTAGGTTTACTTCTTTTTATTTCTTTATGGCTTGTGGATTCCTCTGTGCTAACCCCAGTTGCTTTTGTTTTGCTTGTAACCTTTAAGCGGGACCTCAAGAAAACTATTCTTGGTGCTTAATCTTTGTAGTTACTCTTTTAAAATCTAGCAATAGCCTGAGTTTCGGGATGTATTTTCTTTCTTTTTTTTAAATAAAATTTACCATTTGTTAAGAACAGAACTGGAGTTCTGTGTCTTAAGAGGTTTGTTCATATATGTGTGGTTATTTTTAATTAGCTAGTGGCAACAGCTGATTTCTTTCTTTCTTTCTTTTTCTTTCTTTCTCAGCTCTTTCCAGGAGAGGGGGGTGAAAGGACTTGAGGGTACCCCATAGGAAGGAATTCCCAAGGGCATCTTCCTGGTCTTTCAAAGGGGTTCTGCAGTTGGGTGGTGGCAGCATCTACCCATCCAAGGTCAGAGAAAAGCTGTAACCTTGGGAGTTTAACACAAGCCTGGAGTAGCCAGTATTAATTTTTAGAGTCCTTATGGGCCCCCATCTTCTGCACTTGAAGTGCCAGAGTGAGGAATCAGCCTTGACAGTTGGTCATTGTGAAAGGTTTCTTCAACTAGGTAGAAGTAATCCCTATGAAAAACAACAAGGCAGCTGCTACTGCTAAGGTTCTGCTTGAGCACATCTCTACCAGATGAGGACTTCCACGGGTAACTGATTCAGAGAACATGTTACTGATGAGACAACACTTAACACCATGAAAATGCTGGGAATATAGCAGAAATATCATCTCACCTTATCCTCCACAGTCATCAAGACTGCTAGAAAGATGTAATTGAACTTTAAAGGTTATGCTTACTAAATATCTAATGACAACAAAAAAAGATTGGGATACAAAATTGCCCTTTATAGTGACGGCTCTTTGAGTTTCTCCAAACAGAATAATGTGGGTAGCTCCTTTTGAAATCATGGCAGGACATAAAACGGTGTTGCCTGAACATCTGCTTTATGCTGTGCTAGGCTCGGTACAACACGCTGTTGTAACTGATCAATGGCTGTTTCAGCTAAAAGAACACCTGAGAGAAGTTAATCTACGGGCAGCCAAAAACATGGATGTGAGAGAAAGGCAGATTGCTCGATACTTTTGTACCACAATAAAGTTGCAAGAGTGGCAAATAGGAGATGAAGCAATGATAAAAATCTACAATGAAAAAGGAAACCCTTTACAACCTAGTTGGGTCGGGCACTTCTGTGTTACAGAAAATGCTAGTCTCAGTGTGTGTTTGGTGTGAATTCATAAAGGCAGAAAAACTGGGACAAATGGTTTCATCTTAATCAAATGAAATTGTTCAAAGGACAAGTCTGATGCTGCTTCATTTTGTCATCTAGGCAGAACTGTCTGTTACTCGGATACATGCTGTTTAATGAACTGTACCTGGACTTACCCTGTGTACACAGAGAAAGAACCAACTCAAATACATGGCCCACAACTGTCTCCTGATGAGCTGTGTATGCTTCCACTTGTGTATGATTGGTTGGTGGGACATGGCAGAGCACAACAGGCATTCCAGTGTCTGTCATGTCTGAACTGGATAATTGGAGGCCGGATGTGCTCTAAAGGTTGTACAATAGCGCTTCAACATAGCTATGATCGAAGTACTGGACGACTGGAGTTGAGGGTACTCTCCTTCAAATATGAAAATGGAGTTGTACATTTTTATCTATTAGGTATGAAGGAAAACAGGATACTCCCTGAGTGTTATCGAATAAGAATAACTACTTTCAAGCCAGTTATAAGAACTATTGCTAAACAAGTCCACAACTTAACAATAAAAGAGGGTAATGCCAATAAGACGACAAGCATTAAAAAAAGAAGAGAAATTGGGGAACACATACATGACAAAGGGCTATTAAGAGAAAATGTGAAAGAGATTAAACAAATATTTATGACTGTGCCTATGACAGTCCTAACTATTCAAACAATTTTAGGATCTAAAGGCAGTAATGTAACTCTACGGTGTATTTTTACAAGAAATTAACAAAATTTGTTTCCTCGTCTCATAACATGGAAATGTATACCAAATGATGCAAATGAGGGGATATTAATATTAATGTATTCAGGAGGGAAAAATTATGGACCATGCTCTAATGCAGGGGTAGGCAACTTATGGCACGGGTGCCGAAGGCGGCACGCAAGCTGATTTTCAGTGGCACTCACACTGCCTGGGTTCTGGCCACCGGTCGGGAGGGGGCTCTGCATTTTAATTTAATTTTAAATGAAGCTTCTTAAACATTTTAAAAACCCTTATTTACTTTACATACAACAATAGTTTAGTTATATATTATAGACTTATAGAAAGAGACCTTCTAAAAAAGGTTAAAATGTATTACTGGCACGCGAAACCTTAAATTAGAGTGAATAAATGAAGATTCGGCACACCACTTCTGAAAGGTTGCCGACCCCTGCTCTAATGAAAAGAGATACGGTGTATATGGAAATCACCATGAACATAGCTGAGTGCAATTTGTAAATGAGGATATAACACAGAGAGAGGTTTCCATGATAATTCAAGATGTTAAGTCCATTAATACTGGAACTTTCCAGGGGTACAGTAAAGAACTCTGAGAAATGGGAACAGTAGAGGTAGAAACGTTAGTTTCAGACCAATTAACTAAACCATCCATTCCCTCAATTATCACAATCACATAAACAATTATAAATTTCTCCATGTCCAGTAGTAACACCAGGACAAGAAAGTGGATTAAGACCCTCCCCAGTTAGAAGCAAAACCAGTGCATTATACAATAAAGTTGGCTGGTTCCATGTCTTAATAGAGCCCAGTGGGATTCTACCAATACTGAAGTCTGTCAAAGTTGTCAAGTTGGGGAATTATATGGAGAATTTATGAAACTACTTTGGGATAGCCCCAGAAACAAAGAATTAAGCATGAGAAAAGAGAGATAGTAGTGGGATAATAGGAATCATTAGTGGATTGTTTGGGACCAGGATGTTCATAGGAACCCAAGGAGATATACAGGCACGGTAAAAGCAGTTAAATAAACTAAAACAAATTATGAAAAAATAAAATATTCCAGCAGTGGTTGCACCTGTGCCAAATACAAAGGTAAAATAATCTCTCTTCTCCTTCTTGAGATTTCCCTGTTTCCCTGTTTATGCATCCCAGGACTGTACATCTGATTATACATCTCCCTCCTGCATTATTTTTCAGAGGCACTGCTTCCCTGGATAAGAGTCACCCATTCTGTAAGTATGTCTGACATTCTTTGTTCCTAGATATATATATTTTTCATTTCACTGTATTAAAATACATAACACTTGTTTGCGCCCAATTTACCAAAGTGATCTGGATGACTCTGAATCAGTGTCCTGTCCTCTTGATTATTTACCACTCCCACAATTTTTGTGTAATCTGCAAACTTTATCACAGATGATTTTGTATTTTCTTCCAGATCATTGATAAATATGTCAGATAGTGTATAGCCAAGAATTAATCCCTCTGGGACCCCACTGGAACCACACCCACATAATGACAATTTCCCATTTCAAGTTATATTTTGAGATCTATCAGTTAGCCAGTGTTTAATCCACTCAGAAGGCTGAGTATATTACATCAAAACTAGTACCTTTAGCAACAAAATTTGTAATCTCATCAAAAATAAAACAAATTAGTTTGACAGGATCTATTTTCCTTAAACCCATATTGCTGTTCTTTATTTACAATACCCTCCTTAAATTCTTTATTAATCAAGTCCTGTATCAGCCACTCCATTATCTTATCCAGGACCGATGTCAGGCTGACAGGCCTAGAATTACACAGATCATCCTGTTTACCCTTTTTGAAAATTGGCACAATATTAGATTTCTTCCAATCTTCTGGAACTTCTGCAGTGCTCAAGGCTTATTGAAAATCAGCATTAACAGTCAAGCCCCTCAGCCAGCTCCTTTAAAACTCTCAGGTGCACATTACTTGGAACTGCTGATTTAAAAATGTCTAACTATAGCAGCTGCTGTTTAACATTCTGAAATACTAGTGGAATGGAAAGAGTGTTATCATCACTATATGATGATACTATGTCATCTGATTTCCTCAAATACAGAATAGAAATATTTATTGAACATTTCTGCATTTTATTATTGATAATTCTTCCATTTCCATCTAGTAATGGACAAGTACTATTGTCAGATTCTTTTTGTTCCTAATATATTTTAAAAGTCCTTATTGTCCTTAACTCTGCTGACCACAGATTTCTCTTTGTGTTCCTTTGCTTCCCTTATCAATTTTTGAGAATTCCTAACTTCTGATTTATATTCATTACTATGAACTTTCCCTTTCTTCCATTTGTTATATGCTTTTAAAAACTATAGCTGCCTTTACATAATCTACAGGTTAGTTTTTTTTGTTTGTTTGTTTGTTTTTAACTTAAAATAGCCTTCTTCCTCAGTTGTGGGATTGTAGGTTTTTGGGCATCTGCTAAGGTGTTCTTAAATGATTCCCAATTATCATTCACATTTTTTCAATACATTCTTCCTCCCAGCTAATTTGGCTCATAATGTTTCAGCTTTGTGAAACTGGTCCTATTAAAGCACCAAGTATATATATTAATAATCTGTATTTCATTCTGCATGCACATTACAAAGCTGATCAAGTCATGATCCTTTGTATTTAAGCTACCATTAATTTTTAGTTCTTTAATATCTGTTAGGACAAGGTCAAATAAAGAATTCTACCATGTTGGCTGCACCACTTTTTTAGATAGGAAACTGTCATCGAAACTTGATCCATAAGTGTTCGAGATCATTTTCTTCCGAGCTCTCAGTGACTTGGAAATAGGTAATGCCATATTTGACATAGTTTGCCACTATCCTTTCCCTTCTACCCACTCAATCCTTCCTAAATATTTATAACCATTGATTTGACCATTCCAATTGTGAGAATCCTCCCAACATGTTTCAGTAATACCAACAAGATCAAATTTATGTTCATAAATGAGCAATTCCAGTTCCTCTTGTTTGTTACCCAGGCTCCTAGTATTGGTGAAGAGGCAATTCAAAAATTTCTTTTCTTCACGTCCTTTGGTTCCTTGATTAATCTTGTTCTCAAATCTCAATTTTGCATGACATACTCATATTTTCCTTCTTTTCACCCACCTTTTTTGCTATTAGTTTAACCCTCTCCTGACTACTCTACTCAAACTGTCCCGAGAAGCTTGGTCCCCCTTCTACCGAGGTGGAGGCCATTCAAACTATATAGCCCCCTCTCCCGATAGAAGGTGGAACCATGTTCCACAAAATCCAAACCCTCCACTCTACATCACTTAGTCAGCAGTTCACTTCCAAAATCATCTACCTTTGCTTGTGGGACAGGAAGGAGCTCAGAGATGATTGCTTGGACATTCTTCTTCAGCATGTTTCCAAGTTCCTTGAAATCATCTACTATCTGTGAGATATCCCACAATTCAGTATGATTAGTAAGGCTGCGATTCTGTCGTGGAAGTCATGGATTCCATGACATTCCGAGACCTCCGTGACTTCCATAGCTGCTGCGGCTAGTATGGCTGATTTCAGGGCTGCCTGAGCAGCTGGTGACCACACCATCCACTGCTGGAGTGGCCCTGGGGCCAACCACACTGGCTGCTGCTTGGGCGGCCACTGGCAGATGGCCCCGGGGAGCACCCGAGCAGTGGCCAGTATGGCTGGCCCCGGGGACCGCCCAAGCAGCAACAGTCTCAAGGGTGGCCAGAGCAGCAGCCCATGGGAGTGCCCAAGCAGCAGTCCTGGGGGCAGTCCAAGCAGCAGCGGAGACCATGAACAGAGATTTAGTCATGGGTATTTATAGTAAAAGTCATGGACAGGTCTAAAAATACCCATGACTCAATCTTAGCTTAAGTCATTAATGCTGATATGAATGATCACCAATGGATCCTTGCCGATAGACTTCAGAAGCCGATCTAGTCTTAGTGTGACATCTCATGTCCTGGCTGCATGCTGTCCTGTTGTTCCCCATCCCTTGAAGAATGTTCTTTCTATTTTTCTGAGTATTGGATCTCCAGCAAGGATTGTTTGTCATCTTTGGATGATTGGAGAACTCATTGTGGGCAAGCCTGATTTTCTTGTAAGTTGGGCCGAGATACTATCCACATGTGTGTCCAGTACATCTCTCCATTCCCTTGGACCTGCTGGATCTCAAGAGATATCTTCCATAGTTTCCAGGTTGAGGACCCAGTATCTATGTGAAACATCTAGCTGTGGGGAGTTTCTCTTCTCTCCGGTGGCAACAGCCTGCCCATTCTCATCTTTCTCCAGCCATTTAGAATGCTGCCATCACCTCCTACTTCTGGTGGCTATGAACCGCCAGGTTCCTCTCTGACCTCTTCGTTCTGAGATTCGTTGGTGACCAGCTCCATTCTTCCTTGAACCTAAGGTATTTGGTGTTTCCTGAACTTGGCTGTTTAGGAACTCCTCTGCTTTTCTGTAGTGTCTCTACTTGCCCCTGCACTGTAAGAATCTTCTCCTCCAACACAGCCACCAGTTTGCACTTCATGCACATAACATCCCTACTGTATTCAGTCAGGAAAGAGAACATTGGCACATTCATTGCAGGTCACCACCACTGTTCCATCACTGTTTGTCTTGATATCACACACAGTGCTGAAACTGGAATGAAAGCCTCTCATAGTCCCACTCTCAGCCCTCTCTGAAATGCTGGTTAGCTGCCTCTGTCTGCAGCTCTCAAGTTTGCCTTGCAAGTGACTTTTTATACCATGTTTTCCCTGCTTAGCTCAGCTAAATTCAGCTCTGCCCCTGAGGTTTAATCTGAGTTGGCAATTTGTTGGACATCATTCTCCTGATGTCAGCGGATTACGGTTGATAGGTTTTGTGGCATTCAGATAATGTGGTAATGAGTGTGTTTCAAACAGACAGAGAGAAGGATTTGAAGGCAAAATCTGTAGTCCTTTGATGTGCAGAAATAGGGATATACAAGGAAGAGAATAGGAGGACACAAAGTGCATTAAGGAAAAATATCATTTAGCTCCTTAGCACCTATTCAATCCAGGTGCTCAATGTCCTCAACTCCCTTCAGATTTCCCACTCAACACCTTGCAGCATCCCTTATCTTTATTACTCTAGTGCCTAGGGCCTCCCAATCAAATTTGGAACCCCATTGTATCAGGCAGCATACAACACATAATAAGGGACAGCCCACTACCCCGAGGAGTCTACAATCTAAATAGGCAAGACAGACCAAGTGTTGAAGAGGAAACATGCACAGAGCAGCAAACCAACTTGCCTAAGGTCACATAACAGATCAATGGCAGAACCAAGTATCAAACCCAAGTCTCCTAGTCCAGTGCCTTATCCACTGAACCAAGCTACCTCTTTTACCTATTGGTATCAACTTCACACACTAATTTTTGAACTTTAAAAAGGGACTTTTCATGCACACTATAGATATCACACTGATGTGGCTCAGACACAACCTTTACAACTGCCATCAGCTGAAGAGCCTCCTCAGTTGCTCATTTTGCTTTGCAATGGCAGAGTCCAAAGGCGAGAACAAGCGGACGTGTCCAATCACACACACCCATTCTATTCACTCAAGAACCTTCCACAACAGCCAGAGGAGAGATACTTTGTAACGGGGCCAGTTGCAGCATGCCTGCTAATTAGTGTTGTATCTTCCAAAGGAGAAGAGAATAATGAGACGGATCATAACATTACCTTCAAACTGTTCCTCATCCTGGCAAATTTAAACATTAGCAGCAGTGTCAAGCAATTGCTAAACAGAAAATATTTAGTCGTCATTTGGCACTGATAAGTGATTTCAACTTTTATGGGCTTTTTTTTATTTAAACAATCAGTCTGACATTTTATTACTAAGGCCGATTTTGTGTTGATTGTTTCTTTCAGTCTATAGCATGCTACCAACCAGGCTCTGATGAGTCATGAGCAGGTGGGAGGCAATCATGTCTCTATGTATAATGTTATCACATGTCTCTCTTTCTAAGGCTCAGCTTCTCATATTTCCCAGAGGTGTGGGGGACGGGAAAGATAAATTAGACCACATAGCAATCGTGATGCCAGATCAGACCGGCAGTCCATTGAGCTTGGTATTCTGCTTCCAATCGTGGTCAGTATCCAATGCTTCAGAGAAAGATGTAAGATATCTCCTTATGGACAATTAATGAAATAACCTGTCCACAGGCAAAGTCTCTTCCTAAACCCCCATCAGTGGTTGTCTCACGGAATAAATCATGAGAGTTTATGTCCCTTATAATCAGTTATTTATTATTTGTATTATTGTAGTGCCTAGGGGCCCAAGTCATGGGCCAGAGCCCCATTGTGTTAAGTACTGTACAAACGCACACAAAAAAGCTGGTTCCTGCCCCAAGAAGCTTACAATATAAGTAGAAAACAAGAGACCAAAAATTGACGCAGACAGACAGATGGAGGAATACAAGTAAACAATAAGTCAATATTGGGCAATACGATCTCTGCACATCAGCAGCCTAATCCTATCTAATGTGATTGCAGGTGTTCTCATTATTCATAATAATATCAAATCCTTTCTGAACCTTCTGTTCTTGGACTGAATAATATTTTGTGGCAATCAGTTCCACAGGCTAATTCTATCTTGTATATGAATAAAGTACATTTTCAGTTTTAAATGTGTTGCCTTTCAATTTAATTGAATTTGCCCTTGCTCTTGAGAATACACCTCTACCTCTATAAGATGCAACCCAATAATACATGAATTCGGATATAACGTGGCAAAGTAGTGCTGGGGGGGGACTGCGCACTCTGGCAAACCAAAACAAGTTCGATATAACGCAGTACGATTTTTTGGCTCCTGAGGACAGCGTTATATCAGGGTAGAGATGTAGGAGATCCTTGCGATGGACTTGGTCAAAAATTTGTTGAAAATGCAAATAAATTATGTCAGTTGGTTCTCCTTTATGCACTATTTTGTTGACATGCTCAGATGATTCTAATGGATTAATGTGGCACAATTTCCATTACAGAGAACCCAGGCTAGTTCACCCTTATCATATGATGTTCCTCTGTGTGTTTATAAAAAAAAAACAATTACTGACCTTTCTGTAACTGTTGTTCTTCCAGATGCGTTGCTCATGTCCATTAGAATGTCGGCTCTGGTGCCGCCCGGAGTGGCGCTTTTATGGTGCAGTACATAGGAACCTGCTGCCCCACTGGCCCCTCAGTTGCTTCTTGCCAGCAACTCCCACAGAGCAGTAGGAGGGCAGGTTTGGGAATGGACATGAGCAACACATCTCGAAAAATAACCCTTACAGAAAGATTAGTAACCATTCTTTCTCGACCCCCGGTGCATCGATCACCACAGCATCGATCCCCTGGTAAGTGTAGACAAGCCCTTAGTCTCACTGAAAGTCAGTGGAATTCAGGTGCTTTTGAAAATTTCCTTCTGGATATCGTGATGTATGAGACTAATGATAAAATCGCATCACATATAAACTGCTTTTAGTCACTTCATGGCCAATCCAAACCTTTCCTATCATCTCATGCACTATTGAGCAGTTCATGCTTGCCTCTGATCGACCTATGATGCCAGCCCCCTCTGCCCACCTTCATGCTTTCTCCAATGCTGCCCCACACACTTGGGAGGTGCTCCCTATAACCTTCCACAAAGCAACCTAATTATCCATCTTCAAATCCCTGCTCACAATTCTCCTTTGCTGTAATCCCTACACAAATCTGACAACGGTTAGGCTGCTGGTGTGCAGAGACCAATATTGTCTCATTGTTTCCCTGTACTGCTCCATCTGCTGTCTCTTGTCTTGTACTTAGATCGTAAGCTCCTTGGGGCAGCAGCCAGCTTTTTGTTGTTTGTACAATGGTGTCCTGGCCTTGACTGGGACTTCTAACCTATGTCCACTAAGCCAGGCTCTGATTCAGGTTTGAGCCCACTCCTCACACAAATCAGTCTGACTCAGGGCAGCAAGCACTCAGGACCCAGGTCCTAGAACCCTGCTAGGGTGGTGGTGGGTCAGAGCCTGAGTTCCCCTGTAGCCCAAGCCTTGACATTTCGCACTGTGGACGCAAGTCAAACCGCAGACTCAAGTCAGAAGGTCTGCGTAATGCCGTATGGAGACATTAGCCTGGTTGTGAGACCCGGGTCTAGCCATTTGAAGCCCAGGTTTACAATGCAGTGTGGATGCTCAAGCATGGGCTTGGAAATAGTGAGTCCACAAGCTTTGGTCCCACAGACCCAGGTTAAAAATGCATGGAAGACACTGCATCTAGGCCTACTGGGCAATATAAATAATAAAGTTGGTAACATTGTGAAGGTCCTGTGGTCCCCAGGATGTGAGGCCTTAGCCATTCATTCTGAAGGAAGAGAAAACTCTACCTTGGCAATGGAATGATTCCAGGAACACGCTCAAGATTATTCTCACAGAGACTTCCTGCAGCAGACATCATTTGGATTTGCCCCATCGTTATGCACAGATAACCGTCTTCTCTCAATCTCCTAGAGCATCACAGTACTTAGTGCACATTGTAATTTCCACAGGGAACGATTTACAGGTCTGGTCACAGCAACTTGCCTTCTTGTGAATGAATACTCTGTGCACGGCTCTTCTTTGCTGGATAAAATCAGAATTGCTCAAATATGGTACAGGCCTTATTACTGCTAACCTCCCACAGAGATTTTCTCTGCTAACCCAGGTGATAGAGGCCTATGCTTTTGATGCCGGAGGATCTAGGTTCTACCCCTGCTGGTGCCAGGTAACTTCTCATTGCCCACAGTTGTCAATGTGCTCCATCCACCACTAACTTGTCACCACAGCACCATTATTTGATGCACGCAACCACCCGCCAGATTACAAAGCAGAACGCTAATTAGAAACAAAGCAGCAACATTTTTGCTGCTTAAAACATCCAGAATTTCTATTTTTCTTTTGGATCAACAATAGCGATTAATCAGAAACTTCCCTAGGTATGTTACTTTAAGACACATTACAGTCATTAGCTACAATCCACTGCAACTAACAGGGAACTTTTGAATAGCAGGAGCTATATAAATTTGCATAAATATTCCATTTTCACTTATTCGTTTCTTATCTCAGCAGTCACCTACTATATTATGCATAGTTCATATGCCAGCCTTCAAGTAAGTTAGAGGCAGAGACAATAAAATTTCATGAGCCATAGAGTGGTTTGGCATTTATTCTGCAGGTCATTATTTTGTTTTTAATAAAATATTTGGAGTGAGTTTAGCACTAGGGGAAGGGTGCTGGATTGACAGCTCTGAACACTTGAGCACTATTTATTCACAGGAAAAGTACAGCATGTACAACAGATGCAGTACTTCCTTATTCCCATGAACGTGACTCAGATTTATCCTGGAGGAACTGCCTTTGAGTGGTGAGAAAATAATTCCATGCCCCACTCAGTTCTTTGGCCTCTCTGCTGAGGAAGCCAAGGAAAGTGCCAATCAATGCTAACTGAGAGGATGGTTCTGGTGGCAGGGAGCCTTGCACCCTGTGAACTGCTCTGATGCCCAGCAAAAAGCTGGCAGATGTAATGACTTTTACTTAGGGTCCCTCTGGGAAACATTTGAATGAGTGAGCTAGTGCCTTAACCTCAGGACTGCTCTTTCCTCTCACAGAGAGGGGGTTTGGGAGCCTCGAAGGAGGGACAGTCAGTGGACCTAATGGCCAAAACACCTTCATCAGAAGCGCGTCTGCAACAACCTGGATGTTGTAGTCACAGCCGTGGAGTGGTGATCGCAGCTCCTCCAGGTCCACAGCCAGGCTCCAAACTGTTGGCAGGACTCCATTACCCAACCCACGTCTATATGCCTACTGGGCAAGGCCGATTTATTCTATGGAACATTTAGACTCTGTTGACATTAGCGAAAAGGATCAGCAAATGGGACTTTTGTGAGGGAATTCTCCTGGTGAAGGAGGAGCAAGTACAGACTGTTGGGGTGAGTTTGCTTGCTTGCCGTGTGTCTGCTTGATTGAAGTTTATAGCGTGAGTTGTTGTGGGGCTGTCTGCAGAGCCTAGAGGCCTGCTAGGCAAGGCTGACAGCTTCCTAAAGAAATTCTACTCTGCCATCTTTTCACCACTAATCCCTTTAGCGGGGGTGGGGAACCTACGCCCCATGGGACAGATCTGGGCCGTTGTTTAATTTCATCCTGCCTGCAGAAAGTCTTGGCACTGCAGGCCAGAAGCTCCGAGCCTCTCTCCCCACTCCATGGGCTGGGAGTTACGAGCACTGGCTTGCCCCACGGGGCTGGAGCCTAAGATTTCCAAACCTCCCAGTTTGGCCAGGAGTCTCCCAGAATTAGGCTTGATCACCCAGAGGCTACTGAAGTCAATCTGGGAGATTTTAGGCTGCTAAAAGTCTGGTAGGACTTTGGAGCTAAGGCAGGCTTCCTACCTGCCCTGGCTCTGCATCACTCTGAGAAGCGGCCAGCATGTCCATCAGTGGCTCATACATGGAAGCGCAGCCAGGGGGTGTCCACATGCTGCCTCCGCCCCCTGCCCCCGCCCCAAGCGCCATCTCCGCAGCTTCCTCTGCCCAGGAACGGGGAACCATGGCCAATAGGAGCTGTGGGGGCAGTGCCTGCAGGAAAGGGCAGCGCGCAGAGCCACCTGGCTGCTCCTGAGCCTAGGGGCCACTGATGGACATGCCACCATTTCTGGGAGCAACCTGAGATTGCCACCTGGCTGGAGCCTGCACCCTGAACCCTGTCCCAGTCCCACACCTGAACCCATTGCCCTAGCCCCATCTTGCACTCAAGCTCCCTCCCTCGCACCCCAACCATCTGCCCCAGCCCTGACCCCCCTCCTGCACCCAAACTTCATCCCGGAGTCTGCACCCCACACCCTCTCCTGCACCCCAACCCATGGCCCCAGCCCAGTGAAAGTGAGTGAGGGTGGGGGAGAGCAAGCGACAGAAGGAGGAGGGCTGGAATAAGCGGGGCCTTGGAGATCTGGCAGGACAAGTGTGTTTGGGTTTGTGCGATTAGATGGTTGACAACTCCACTGGAACCGCGAGCGCCAGGTCGCCCCACTGCGGGAAGGACGATCCGCCCCCCTTGGGCTGTGTGTGGCCTGGAATTTATTTTTTCTGTGGGTCAATGGTTCTTGATAGAAAAAAGGTTCTTTAGAATCCCTTCACAAGGGGGCATTGCTAACTCAGGGAGAACAGGGGTTTAAAAAGCCAGCTCATAAGCAGCCAAAGGAGCTGACGAACAGGGGAGTTTTGCAAGGGAGTTTACAGGAGTGAGAGAGCCAGATATACCTAACAAACATGTTCTAAACTTAGGCCAATCCCCCTCTCCCACAAAAAAAAATAAAGAAAGAACAAAAACACCCAGCAAGAACAAAAACAACACAGGCAGACCTCCAGCAGCAGAGTGGGGGCTAGCCAGCTTTTGGCTTGTGGACAAGTAGTGTATGTGGGCATTTGATGCAAGCAGCTCATGTTCCTTCTTGAGACTGAGTATGGGCTCTGGAGACCAGAGCTAAGGGAGACAGAGAGGTACAGAGACAAGATTTTCCAGGACACGGTAGAGCGGTCCCACCCCAGTCTGACAGCCTCTGTGCTGTTGAGGAGGCTGAAAGTCTCAGGGCAGGAGAACATCGAGCTGCAGCAAAAGGAAAAAGAATCCCATCTAATTACATCACATGCAAGCAGACACCTAAATACTGACAAATTTTATTAGTGCTTGTAAACAAATGCAAGAAGTCTAAATACTAAGATAGGTGAACTCAAATGTCTGGTATTAAATGAAGATATTGATAGAATATAGGCATCACAAAAACTCGGTGGAATGATGACAAATCAGTGGGATATGGTAAAACCTGGATACAAAATACATAGGGATGACAGAGTAGGTCACGCTTGGGGTGGGGAGTCTAAATATATGGGTAAGGAAGCATTAGAGTCAAATATAGTGTAAATCTTAAATTAATCAAACAGTACATTAGAATCTCTGTGGACAGAAATTCCATGCTTGAGCAATAAGAATGTAGCAGCAGGAACATGCTACCGACCACCTGACCAGGATGGTGACGACGATTCTGAAATACTCCGAGAGATTAGAGAGGTTACAAAAAACAGAAGCCTCAATAATAATGGGGGATTTCAACTATCCTCATATTGACTGGGAATATCTCACCTGAGGATGGGCTGACTGCTTCTTGGGGCAGCTAGTCTTGGAACCTACAAGGGGAGAGGCAACGCTTCATTTAGTCCTAAGTGGAGCATAGGATCTGATCCAGGAGGTGAATACAGCTGAACCGCTCGGTAGCAGCAAACATAATGTAATTAAATTTAATATGGGGGTGGAGGGGGGGATACCAAAGAAACCCCCCACAATAGTATTTAACTTAACAAAGAGGAACTACTCAAAAATGAGGAAACTTGCTAAAAGGAACAGTCACAAGAGTGGCATGCCTGCAAGCTGCATGGAAACTTTTTAAAAACACCATAACAGAGACTCTAACCAGGGGTGAGCTGCAGCCGGTTCACACCGGTTCGCGAGAACCGGTTGTTAAATTTAGAAGCCCCTTTAGAACCGGTTGTTCCTGGAGGAACAACTAGTTCCAAAAGGGCTTTTAAATTTAACAAAAGTTCTAGCAGCTCTCTACCCTTCCCCCGGCCCCAGCTCACCTCACTCCGCCTCTGCCTCCTCTTCGGAAGCTCCTCCGGCTTCTCCTCCCCCTCCCCAGCTTCCCGTGAATCAGCTGTTCGCGCGGGAAGCCTGGGAGGGCTGAGAAGGCTTCCACCAGGTGAGCTGGGGCCAGGGGGTGGGGGCGCCAGTGGGAGGAGGGCTCCAGGCGCCCTGCCGCCCGGCGAGGTCGCGGCCGGACCCTGGGGCCGGGCGACGCAGCTCCTGCCCCCCGGGTCCAGCTGCGACCTCGCCCAGGCAGCGCGGCGCGGCTCCTGCCCGGCCCCCGGGTCCAGCCCCAGGGTCCAGCAGGGCGGCACAGCTCTTGCCTGGCCCCCGGGTCCGGGCCCGGCGGGGCGACGCGGCTCCCGGGTGCGGCCCCTGGGTGCGGCACCGACGTCGGCTGGGTGGCTCTGGTCCCAGCCCCAGCCCAGCTCGGCCCCCACCTCCAGGCAGCACGGTAAGGGGGCAGGGAGCGGATGTTGGAAGAGGGCAGGGGAGTTGGGGGAGTGGATTAGTGTTGGAGCGGTCAGAGGGCAGGGAACAGGGGGATTGAACGGGGGCAAGGGTCCCGGGGGGGCAGTCAGAAAGGAGCAGGGGTTGGATGGGGCGGTGGGGGGCAGTTAGGGGTAGAGATTCCAGGGTCAGTCAGGGGACAGAGAGAAGGGGTGGTTGGATGGGGTGTAGGGGTCCCGGGGTGCCATCAGGAATGAGAGAAGGGGTTTGATGGGGTGGCAAGGGGCAGACATGGGACAGAGAAGGGGGGTGGATAGAGCACAGGTCGGGGGGGCTGTCAAGGAACATGGGGGGGTTGGATGGGGCAGGAGTTCTGGGGGGGGGCATGACCCCCTCATGGGGTGAGGAGGAGGGAACCGATTGTTAATATTTTGGCAGCTCATCACTGACTCTAACTAAATGTATGCCCCCAAAAACAAACAAACAAAAAAAAACCCCTAAAAAAACAAAAAAACAACAGCTAGAAGACCAAAAGAAAAATGCCACCATGGCTAAACAACGGAGTGGAAGAGATAATTATAGACCATAAGGCATCCTTTAAAAATTAGAAACAAAATCTTACTGAGGAAAACAGACAGGAGCATAAACTCTGGCAAGTCAAGTGAAAAGTACAATTAGGCAGGCCAAAAAAGAATTTGAAGAGCAACTAGCAAAAGACACAAAAACTAACAGTATTTTTAAGTACATCAGAAGCAGAAAGCCTGCCAAACAATCAGTGGGGCCACTGAACTATCGAGGTGCACTCAGGGAAGAAAAGACTGTTGCAGAGGAGCTAAATGAATTCTTTGCATTGGTCTTCATTGCAGGGGATGTGAGGGAGATTCCCACACCTAAGCCATTAATTTAGGAGACAAATCTGAGGAACTGGCCAGGATGGAGGTGTCATTAGAGGAGGTTTGGGAACAAATTGATAAATTAAGCAGTAATAAGTCACCAGGACCAAATGGTATTCTCCTAAGAGCTCTGAATGGAGTCAAATCTGAAATTGCAGAGTTACTAACTGTGGTATGTAACTTATCACTTAAATCAGTCTCTGTTCCAGATGACTGGAGGATAGCTAAAGTAACACTGATCTTTAAAAAGAGGCTTCCGAGGTAATCCTGGCAATTACAGGCCAGTAAACCTAACTTCAGTATCAACCAAACCGGTTGAAACTATAGTGAAAAAAAGAATTATAAGACACATAGATGAACAAGATATGTTGGGGAAGAGACAACATGGCTTTTCTAAAGGGAAATCATGCCTCACCAATGTACTAGAATTCTTTGAGGGGTCAACAAACATGTGGACAAGGATATATTCATAAAATGTACTTAGATTTTCAGAAAACCTTTGACAAGGTCCCTCACCAAAGGCTCTTCAGCAAAGTAAGTAGTAATGGGGTAAGAGAAAGGTCCTCTCATGGGTCACTAACTGGTTAAAATATAGGAAACAAAGGATAGGAATAAATGGTAAGTTTTCACAATGGAAACAAACAAATAGCAAGTTTCCCAAGGATCTCTGCTGGGACCTGTGATAGTCAACTTATTAATAATTGATCAGGAAAAGGGGTGAACAATGAGTTAGCAAAGTTTGCAGATGATACTAAATTACTCAAGATAAACCAAAGCTGATTGAAAAGTGTTACAAAAGGATCTCATAAAACTGGTCACGGCAATAAAATGGCAAATGAAATTCAAGGTTGATAAATTGCAAGTAATGCACATTGGAAAACATCCCAATAATGCATACAAAATCTTGGGGTCTAAATTAGTTGTTACTACTAATTTCTTGGAGTCATTGTGGGTAGTTCTCTGAAAACATCTGTTCAGTGTGCAGTGGCAGTCAAAAAAAGGTAACCGAATGTTAGGAACCTTTAGGAAAGGGATATATAATAAGATGTAAAATATTGTAATGCCATTAGATAAAATCCATGGTATGCCCACACCTTGAATACTACATCTAATTTTTGGTCATCCCATCTCAAACAAAGAGATATGAGAAATGGAAAAGGTACATAGAAGGACAACAAAAATGATTATGGATATGGAACAACTTCCATATGAGGAAAGATTAAAAAGACTGGGACTGTTCATCTTAGAAAAGAGATGACTAAGGAGGGATATGATAGTGGTCTATAAAACCTTGAGTGGTGTCAAGAAAATGACTAGGAAAGTGTTATTTACCCCTTCACATAACACAAAATGGGGGCCACCCAATGAAAGTAAGAAGCAGCAGGTTTAAAACATACATAGGGAAGTACTTCTCCATCAACACACAGTCAACTTGTGGAACTCGCTGCCAGTGGATGTTGTGAAGGCCAAAAGTATAACTGGGTTCAGAAAATAATTAGATAAGCTCATGGAGGACAGGTGCACCAATGGCTATTAGCCAAGATGGTCAGGATGCAACCCCATGCTCTGGGTGTCCCCAGCTGCCAGAAGCTGGAACTAGATGACAGGAAAAGGAATCACTTTATAATTGCCTTGTTCAGCTCATTCCCTCTGGAACAACTGGCACTGCCCACTGTCAGAAGGCAGGATACTGGGCTAGATGGACTGATGGCCTGACACAGTATGGCTGTTCTTATGTTCGATGCTCATGTGGGGCTCCCATTGGCCGGGCAGATTACAAGCATCTCCTATTTAAGAGGGTTTAACCTGCAGGATTTTTAAAACGACACTGCCGTTACCCATGTATTACACTTGTATGCCCTTTGTTTTCACCTGCTGTAAATGTTTTCCTCTTATCCCATTCCCATGTTTTTAGAAGATCTATGGAGTTCAATACCAAGTAGCTGTCTTTCGTCAGTTCATTTAAAACTGATTATTATTCACTGACATGTTGAAAGGTTTGTCATTACAAGATGATTATAGGAAGATCAGCATGTTGAGAAAATCCTAATTTGCTGCTAATTCACTGGCCCGGCAAATCAGGAAATCAGATTTCCCAAAATGTGTGAGCCTGCTAGAGGTCCAGAACTCACAGATCCCCCCAGGGTGAGGTGCTGGATTTGATTTCTAGCCATTTTAAACAGACTGGCAATTATGACAAGGGTGACAGCAAATTTCCATGGGTATGGCTGGTGAAAAAAGGGTACTTTTAAGGTGCAAGGTAAAGTCCATGAAACACAGGAGACTGAATTCCATTTTCAAAAGCACCTGAGTGACTTAAGCATTTTTTAAAATTTTATCTGCACAACGTTGACAGAACAAAAAGTATTCATAGATTCCAAGGCCAGAAGGGACTATTGTGATCATCTCGTCTGACCTCCGGTATAACACAGGCCATAGAACTTCCCCTAAATAATTCCTAGAGCAGATCTTTTAGCAAAACATCACATCTAGATTTAAAAACTGCCAGTAAGGAAAAGTCCACTATGACTCTTGGTAAGTTGTTGCAATGATTTATTACTCTCACCGTTAAAAATTTACACCTTATTTCCAGTCTGAATTTGTCTTGCTCCAACTTCCAGCCATTGGATTGTGTTATACACTTCTCTGCTAGATTGAAAAGCCCATAATTAAATATTTGTTCCCTACGTAGATACTTATAGATTGTAATCAAGACACCACTAAAACCTTCCCTTTGTTAAGCAAAATAAGATTGAGTTCCTTGAGTCTATCACTGTAAGGGATGTTTCCTAATCCTTTAATCATTCTCATGGCTCTTCTCTGAATCTTCTCCAATTTATCAACATCCTTCTTGAATTGTGAGCACCAGAATGGGACACAGTCTTTCAGCAGTGGTCACACCAGTGCCAAATACAGAGGCAAAATAACCTTCCTCCTCCTACTCGAGATTCTCATTTACGTATCCCAGGATCACATTTTTTATTCCTACATGAATATAGTCACCTTTAGCCACATTAAAACACATATTAGTTGCTTGCACCCAGTTGATCAAGCAATTGCTTTTTATCAGTGACTTGTCCCCTTCATTATTTACAACTCCCCCAATTTTTGTGCCCATCTGCAAACTTTATCAGTATGATTTTATGTTTTCTTGAAGGTCACTGACAAAAATGTTACACAGAGTAGGGCTAAGAAACTATCCTTAGGGAGCCTCTCCAGAAACACTCCTGTTTGATGATGATTCACCATTTACAGCTGCATTTTGAGACCTAACAGTTAGCCAGTTTTAATCCATTAATTGTATGCCATGTTTATATTGTTCTAGTTTTTTAATCAAAATATTGTGTGGTACTAAATCAAATGCCTTATAGTGTAGTAGTGGATTTTACATTTCTATTTTATATAATTTAGAATGAAGGACAAAGAATAATAATGTAGCATGTATTAAATATACTGGTGTATAATTTGATCATATCCTGCCAGCCACCCTTTTCGAATAGCAGAAAGGAATGGCCTAATGGGCCATTGGTAGAGATACATCAGCCAGAATCTGTATCTGAGCTGATTTCAAGGCAGTAACAGTCAGCACTTTGTTGTAGGTTTAGCATTTTAAAATAAGTAAAAGAACACAATGATTGTTTTTTTCTTGCTTTGCAATTTGATGTTCCTGTTCAAATGTTCTGTGTAAATCAATCCTGTGTTGTGTGTGAATGAGGAATGTGTGTGTTTGAAGACAAGAGTGAAGGTCATCACCGAACCAGATGTTCTAGGGACGAACTGAGGACAGATGCAAGTGTGCCAGAAGATTACAACATGCCCCTATTGGAATGTCAGAGGAGGGCAGATTGACGACTCTAAAAGATAAGACAGGCACTTATCAATCGGAACAAAGATAGCTGTGATCAAAACCAGCACGGGGTAACTCCCTGAGAGACTTCATGAAAGAATGAGAAGGACAATTTTAGAAAACAAGCACTTGTCAAACAACAGTTGATTACAGCATGATGGTGCAAAACATCATTGGTCCCAATGAAGGAAATCACTATATAAACAGGGTGCCTTGCCATGAAACTTTGGGTTCATCCTGCCAAGACTTCCCCAGAGCATTGTATCATGACCAACAGAACCTGGCTCCTACATACTTGTAATCAACCTAGCTGGCCACTAGATTGATCTGGACTCTGGACTGGTAACTATAACATCGACTGGCAGGAGAGAGAGAGAGAGAGAGAGAGTGTGTGTGTGTGTGATTGAATGCATATGCTAATTGTTGTATTTCCAATAAATGTGGTGCATTGCCTTTTCCCCTGAAAAAGATCCCGTGTGCTTCTTATAAGCATGACAACAGAACTCTAAGTATACTACATCAACACTATTACCTTCATCAACCAAACTTGTAATCTCATCGAAAAAAAGAGATTCAAAGTTTGTTTGTCAGGATCTATTTTCTTTAAACCCACACTGAATACCATTAACTATATTAACCTCCTTTAGTTCTTTATTAATCAAGCCACTTCATGGTCTTTCCCAGGATCTATGTCAGACTCCCAGGCCTATAATTACCCAAGTCTTCCTGTTTAACTTTTTTTTTTTTAAATCAGCACAATAGCTTTCTTCCAGTCTTCTGGAACTTTTCCAGTGTGCCAAGTTTTATTGAAAATCAACATTAATAGTCCAGCAAGCTCCATGGACAGTTCTTTTAAAACTCCTGGATGAAAGTTATCTAGACCTGATGATTTTAAAATATCTAATTTTCATAGCTGCTGTTTTACATTCTCCTGATATACTGGTGGAATGGAAAGAGTGTTATCAGATATGATGACTACAACATCTGTTTTTTCCCAAATGCAGAAGTATTTATTGAACACTTCTGCCTTTTCTGCAATATTATTGATAATTCCACCATTTCCATTTAGTAATGAACCATTGTCAGGATTCTTTTTGCTCCTCATTTTTTTTTTTAAAAACCTCCTTATTGTCCTTAACTCTGCTGACCACAACTTTCCTCGTCTCCCTTTGCTTCCCTTATCAATTTTTGCAGATTCTTAACTTTTGTTTTATATTCATTACTATCAACTTTCCTTTTCTTCCATGTGTTATATATTATTTGATCATTATTACTGATTATTTATATAACAGTAACCCCTAGAGGCTCCAATTACGATTGTAGCTCCATTGCACTAATTGTGGTTTTGTTTCTGTTCCCTGATTGGATGACTTGAACTTTTATTAAGAGGAGGAAAATCAAAGAGATGTCAAGACGGCTATACAACTTATTCTTCCGCAAACACATCTACCCATAAGTGTTCACAGGACTTCTAACACCCTGAAAACAAAAACAAGACACAAGTTTGGGGGAAATGGATGAAAAGGAGTGCAGATACAGCTGGACTGAGTCAAAGGTTTTTATTTCAATGTTTCACAACACTATTTTGCAATATTTGGCCAGCTCTAATCAGCAAAAACCCCAAACCAGCACCTTGTTCTCTTTTAGTTTCTAACTCAGCAAAGCATGTCAGCACACACCCTTAACTTAAAGCAGGTGCCTAATTCCCATTGGCCCAGATCCTGAAAAGTGCTTAGGCACCTAACTTCCGTTTATTTCAATGGGTGCGTCTGACTTTGATGCCACTTAATCTTGTGCTGAAGTGCTCTGCTGACTTTAAATGCCTCCAGTGTCGGCCATGAGACCCACAGATCACTGTTATCTTCTACTGGCTAAGCTGACATCCCCCTGGGGCTATTCGGACCCATGAGAGACCAGTAACGCATGCAGCTGCACCTGCACCCAACTTCACTGCTATCTCTCAGCCCATTATTTTGTTTCACCTGTTGGGTCTTGTCATAGAGCTGTCGTACAGCACCTAGAACAATGAGCCCCCGCTTGATGCCTCAAGGCATTACTGTATTATTATAAGTAACAAGAACAGAAGCACTAATTCCTATACACTGCATAACTGTTATTGGCACGGTGGCTTTTGGCTAGGATGCAGCACTTGATGTCATGTGAAGATCTGTTTCCACAAAACAAGAGCAAATGGTAGGAAAAACAGGGATTCTCTCCTCTCATTTCTCAGCCACAGTGCTACTGTCTGGGACACCGGCCAGTGGCAAAGAGTTTGCATCTAGGTGATGGATCTCATCATCCATTCTGGTGTTGGCGTCTGTGCTGCTGTGGAAAGGCACTCGACTCACAAGCTGTTAAGAACTAACTAGGTCTCTGTTCAAGAATTCTGTTACTGTCAGTCTATGCGAATTATCATGGTGCTCTTTAGGGATGTGGGGATAGTTTTCAACAAAGTATGACTGGAGAAAATACTTAGGAGAAAGAAAAAATGTACCGTGGTGCACTACATCTACATGCAGTGATTAGCCATTTCCATTGGCATTGACTGAGACTAAAAAAGTTTCTCCCTCCCATAGCTCATTCCACCTAAGGGTAGAAAGCAGAAACACTTGTCCCTACCCACCTCCTTTAAGATGCCTGAGGAACCAACACTGAATTTTTAAGATAGGTAAAGATTTAAGTATATGCAAAAATGCATTTGATGAAGTGCCCAGTTATAGAGTGGAACTACTGTGAAGCTCACAACCAAGCCACCTGGAAAATTGATCAACGAGTAAACACCTATTATTTCTCTTTCAACCACTCTTATAGTTGCCCCTGAGCTTGTTTTATCTGACCACAGGTTATAAGCTCCATTGACTTGATGCAGAGACTTTAACAGGGAGTAGTTTTTTCTGATTAATGTAATAGACAATCAGTCCCCACATCCAGAACCCCCAAAATGTGGATCGTTGCATCCATAGCATTTTAAAAAAAATTTTAAATGAGCAAAATTGATAGCACTTGGGACTTTTTATCCACTGAGCAGGAACAACAGGCTGCTGCAGTACAAACCTCATCAGTGGTCTTCAGAACAAAGTTCAGATACTAGAGTGATGAGAGCTATCTAGGTATCTGTAGCTGTGGAAGGGTAATTCATTCTCCATGCTGATTAAGTCTTTGTTCTCCCTATTGACCCTGTCAATGCAATGAGCCTACATATGGTATCTAAATTTTGGCTATCAAACTTAGAGACCCCTTGTGCATATCTGGCCCTGGGTGACTTGTCCATGGTCACACAGCAAGTTAGATGGAAAGCTGGGAACAGAACTAGAGAGTCCTGAGTCCTTCATTACATAGCTTTTAAAAAAGCAATGAAGCTTCTGTTAAAAAACAAAGAGCAACAACAAAAAAACACAGACATGAACAAAGTGGGACTTTATGAGCAAACTCTTTCAAATTTCAGGGCGAAAGGTACTATTTCTCCTTTTGCACCCCATACAACCCTCCGCCCAAATTTGGTAGCATGACACATCAATTCCACAAAGCCATGACTTCAAAAGTATTCTCAGATGGTGGCCTCCCTAAAACATCCCTCATGTCTAAATGGGTGAAACAAGGCAGCATGCTGGCACAAGTCCTCTTTGATCTCTTCTTTGCAGCCATTCTGATTTATGGATCTGACAATCTTCAAACGGGCATCTACATAAAGTACAGAACTGATGGAAAACATTTCAGCCTCCAAAAGCTTACTGCAAAGACAAAAGTCCTTCAAGAACTCATATGTGAAACCCTTTCTGTAGTTGATTTTTCTCCACTTAGTAGTTATAGTGAAAGTGACCTATAGATTATCCTTGACAGGTTCTCAGAGGCAACTAAACAGTTTGACTCACCATCCGCCTGGAAAAAACTGAAGCCGTTTTCCAAACAGCTCCATCAACTGCTATCACAGAGCCAAATATCAGCACTGATGGTACAAAACTAAAAAACATTCATCTCGTTACATATCTTGGCAGTACTATCTCAAGTGATGGTTCCCTGGCTCAGGGTGGGAGGGATAGCCCAGTGGTTTGAGCTTTGGCCTCCTAAACTCAGGGTTATGAGTTCAATTCTTGAGGGGACTATTTAGGGATCTGAGACAAAAATCCGTCTGGGGAGTGGTCCTGCTTTGAGCAGGGGGTGAGACTAGATGACTTCCTGAGGTCCCTTCCAGCCCTGATAGTACTTATTGAATCATAGACTATCACACAGAATATGAAAAGCACACCAGCCTTTTGGAAGAGGTCACCATAGGATACTCAACCAGCATATTATCAAACTGTCAACAAAACTGATGATATACAATGCAGTGGTGATACACTGCCTTTTATACAGGCAAACATGGACAGTTTAATGCAGACACATCAAGCAACTTGAAAAAATTCATGAGCTATCTTCACTCTATTCTGAAGGTCCACCAGTAAGACAAAGTGCCATACATAAACATCACTGAAAGAGCAAAAGCTACCAGCATGGAAGCACTGATTATCAAAGCTCAGCTTAGATGGACAGCTCATGTTATCAGAATGGATGATGGCAGTCTCCCCCAAAAAAGTCCTCTATGGTGAACTGAAACTGGAAAATGAACAGTGGGCAGAAATACATCAAAGACGCTCTTAAGCAGAATTTCTAATCATGAGACAAATACTGATAATTTCAAAGACACAGTCGAGGACAAACCTGAATAGAGAGCAAATATAAAGGTTGTAAACCTTTGAAAACATGGCCAAGCATCATGCCAACACTTCGGTGGGAGCCTATACATTCCTGTTTGTGATCTTGCTCTTCGCAGATCCTACTGTGTAGCCACAAGAGAACATACAAGATGCTGTGATGTCATTGTCAGACTCGATGGACATCCCTACTCAGGGTAGGAGGGAGAGGTCAATTATCAATCAACAAATTTGAACAAATCCCTAAGGATTTGGTTAAGAATCAAAACCGGAAGTGGCCTCTTTTCTGGTTCTGATTTTCACATATTTGAAATCTCATAGGAATAGCTATTTTCAAGGTATTTCCACCATCTGGAATAAAATAAAATGGGACAAGTTTTCAAGATTTTTTTTTGCCATCATCTTTGAACCATAGTCCCCCAACTGGCCTCAGTTCAAACTCTGAGCCTAACCCAGATCATAACACTGCTTCCCTCTGCCCACATCATGTCTACAAGAAACAACTAATGAAAGACATTGGAGTAACCACTAAAAATATTTCCCCTATTGCATGGCTGTTAAATAAGCAGGATCATAATACTTGTAGGAAACCATTTATAGTTCTGTGTACATATTAGCTAGCAGTTTTTGTTTTACTGTAAATGGCAGACAATGAACAGCAATCATCCCAAATGGTCTCCAAACTCTGATGATTAAACATACTTTTCAATACCCAAAAAAGCAGAGCATTAGATGGTATATTCTCTCTTACAGTTGCAGAAGCACAAATATAATGGACATTTGTTAGATTCCCTGTCATTGCTAATTAAGATTCAAATTAGCAACATCAAAAGTTGTCTGTTCTGTTAATACCAACCATTGTGGACATATTTTAAATGCCTTCCTTTTCATATTAAAAATGTATCTGAAGTGTTGGACTGACATTAAGAAGAGAGCTAGCGGCCCAAAAATACAGAAGAATTCCAATCTAAAATGAACATTCAGGGCTAAAGCTCTGCTCTAAATTACACTCATGAAACTCCTTTTCCACAAATGAGTCAGCTTCTGATCGCAATTACACAGATGTAATTCCAGATAGATGCCACAGAAGCCAACAGATATACTCCAGAATTGCACCAGCATAGCCAAGATCAAAATCATGTCCTGAGCTTGTAAACAGCCATTTGTCTTATAATACACTACAGGATCTATTGCAAAAAGGAAAAATGTTATGAAATCTAGCAGAAAGATCCTGCAGGCACTTCAGGTCTCTGGAGGTCTCAGGTCTCAGTTTCCTCTTCGGTAGGATTGTTTTCTTTATGCAGCAGGGAATATATGAACCCTCAAGCCCTTAACTAGTTTCAAAGGGAGAAAGGGAAAACATGCAAAATATCTGCCCTTTAAAGGAAATAGCTGGGCTGTAGTCCTTCTTTTGCAAAGCTAATGCCTGCTTTCTTTCTTTCTTTGTGATATATTTTCTTTCTAGGTCAGCAGGTACCACAGGCCACAGCCAGCAAAGAAGATATGCTCAGAAAAAGAAAGGATGAAAAGTAGCAGGAAAGATGTTTGCTGACTGGCTAGAAATGAAAAGAAGAAGCAGGAAACACCAAGTTTAACAGGTGCAGAAGAAAACAGAATTTTCGGCACAAAATGGATCAAATGAAGCTGGAGCATAACTTCAGCAGCGTCTGACTCTGCAGACTGCTCGAGATGATAGCTCAAAGGGTATCACTGCCCCACTTATCTGCATGGGGCATTGACTCTGAAACCTGACCCCAACACTACCCCCAGACTCTGTGTGCAGAGGTACACGCTGTCCCATCCTGCCTTTGCTGGGGTGGTGTCAGAATCCCTCACTCTGGTAGGGGACCTAGCAGGGAACTGAAGGAGGTGGTGCAGCCACCATCTTGACTGACACACCAGGGATTCCAGAGTTAAAAGCATGAGCTGCTACAGTGTAAGCTAAAGAGCCAGGTGCCTCTATCTGGAGCTGTAACGGATTCTCATCCTTCCTGGATTGGGCACAGAGGGGGATCTGTAACACCAGCTCACCAGCTGCAGAACTTCCAGATTTCCCAGGGAGCCAGCTTTCTTGAAGAGAAATCAGAAAGCGTGAAACACTCCTTGCTGATTTATACGGCAGGTGCGGCGGCACTGGAGAGTTACAGTACATTCCACTGGGAACATGACATTTCTGTTTTTGAAATGGTTTTTTGATGGAAAATTGGACTTTGCGAAGAAAATGATTTTTTTCATGAAACATATCTGCTTTCCACACCAAAAAACAAACAATATTTCATCAAAAAACCCAAACACCTAAAAAACATTTCCCCGCCTGCCCCCAAAAACCTGATTTTTTTTATTTAAAATGGTGCCACCATGCCTCATGGGAGTTGTAGTTTGGGGTGCCTTATGTTCCTGTTCTCTTCTATAGGATGGGCTCTCTGGCTGGACTGCATCTCCAATGATGGATCACAGTCAAGGATTTCTATGACAGGTTTCAGAGTAGCAGCCGTGTTAGTCTGTATCCGCAAAAAAAACAGGAGTACTTGTGGCACCTTAAAGACTAACAAATTTAAATAATAATAATAATTAAATAATAAGCTCATGCTTAAATAAATTTGTTAGTCTTTAAGGTGCCACAAGTACTCCTGTTTTTTTTAAGGATTTCTATGATACACAGCCTTCCTCTCATGACAAGAGAAAGTGGTGCATCATGGGAGATGTAGTCTGACCAGAAAACCCAGCTCACAGTAGACAACGGGAGCATAAGGCACCAAAACTACAACTGCCATGAGGCATGGTGGAACCATTTTGAATTGAAATATTTCAGTTTTAGACAAAAATATTTTGGCTTTTGGTATTTTGACAAGAAGCCAAAATTTCCCATTGAAATTACCTCCCTATTTTTTTACAGCTCTACATAAAGGATACTACCCGCTCATATATAAAGTAATTTTGAAATTTCAGGTGAACTTTGATCCATAGAATACCACTTGGGAAAAGTACGTTTTCTTTACAAGAAACCAACTGCCAAATGAGACCACTGAACTTTACACTACAGCCCTTGGTAACTCCACGTCATGCAAATTTAAATAGTTAACAGATGGACTAATTAGTAGTCAAATTATCTGTAGTATAATTGATAAGATTAGAGTGAGTATAGTCTGTTACTAGTCATCCTGTATATCACACCTTGATTACGAAGCACAGTAAGCACATGTAAGACACAAAATTAGAGGCCATTTTTGAAAAGTTGGGTCTAAATGGCTATTAGCCAATGGATACAGTGTGTATGTGGCAAAGCCAGGAACAGAACCCCAAACTCATGATTCCTAATCCCAGTCCAGGGCTCAGGTTCAGCTGGTACACACCAATACGGTACACTGGCACATCCTTCAGAATGCTGCCTTATTCACTAGGACCTAACCTGGCTGTTGAGGTGTCCTCGAAAATGTGAACCAAGCGTACATGCAGTGATGTCAGGCTGTGACCAATACCTCTGAGTGGGCTTGGGAGAGTATTGCCACTTCTCTGAAATCCCCCAGTATAGAAGAAGCCAAGCCCAAGGAGGCTAGCAGAGTCCAGCTAGGCATCTGAGATCCCCAAGAGGGAGACAAGCTCAAGGAGTCCAGTGGGGCATGCAAGCCTCACTGAGCGGATGCCACTCAAATGGAGCCTAGCAGAGCCCATGGTGTATTTGGGCCCCAAGGAGACAGAACCAATCCCAAGAAGCCCAGCGAGCCAGAAGCCCAGCGAGCATATCTGATCGTATTTTGAACATCTGCACAATGTATGTGAGCAGCTTCTCACGTGGGCAGAACTCATGTGGTGGGTGGAGCTTGAAAGTGCACTACCTTCTTCTTCCCCCGCTCCCCAGTCTGATCTCTGAGCTTTCTCCCTTGTATTACCTGTAAGTTAAACATACTACTCATTCAAAAGACTACATCTACACTTAGAGCTCGGGGGGTGCTCACGAAGACATACTCACGCAAGTTCTCCTTGAGCTAATGTGCTAAAAATAGTAGTGTAGCCATATTAGTACAGGCAGCAGGGAGTGGTGGCACGAGGACATACATACTCATGGGGTCTGGGTGGCGAACCCAGGCTGCCACTCGCCCCAGGCTGTGCTATCACGGCGACACTACCGTTTTTAGTGCACTAACTTGATGAGTGTTATCGTATATCTACTCAAGCAGAGAATCACACCCAGCTCTAAGGGTCGCTGTAGTCTAGAACTACAATTGTCCCTCTAGTAGCTCAAAATTACTTGAGCTCTGAGGAGTGGCATGCTTGAAATAAAAGAATTGCAGAGAAGAAAGGTAATGACATCTTTTCCTGCATCAAAATATGGTATAACTGGATGCTTCCACATAACTCCCGAGAAAATACTAAAAAACCCTGATAGCTTGGGTATATGATTTGGAAGAGAGTGAAGGGAATAATAGAACACCGTCTTGCTTTTAATCACAGTGTGAATTAGTATTGTTTTGGTAGGCTGGGAGATGAGAGAACTGTCAGTGGGGTTCTGAGGTCACTTGGAGGGAGCCGGGGAAGTTGGACAGGTACAATCTGCTGCTACTGACATTTAATTACTCTCCACGTTGAGAAATCAGAAGCTCAGAATGCAGAACATTAGGCGTCTGTCACTAGCAGTGGTCTGTCGGCTTCCCATGGGTGGAACATTAGCAGAAAAAGCAGCGACAGGGAGTGATGACTGAAACCAGCCTTCTTTTCAAATGAAGGCAGCAAGTTTTATTTTTATTTTTAATAAGACAAAGAAAAAATTCAAGCTAATATAGTCACTGAAAACTTTTATAGTGATATTTTTGGGCCTTACCGGAGAGTTAGCCATCAGTCTTTTCTATGGATTTTGGTACATCCACATTTGTACAGAAAATAATTAAACAATGTATGTGACTATATAATAATGAAATGCCACAAAATCTGGGGCTGATGTGTCGATTTAAGAGTGATCTACCTAGCACTCAATAGATGCCTGGAAGGGATAGCTGAGTTGTATCAGCTTCAGCTTTCAGAACACTTTTGGCTTCAGTGGGTGCTGAGCACCTCTGAAAATCTAACCAGTAGCATACCTGGAACTATAAGTTCAAATCCCATTAGGGCTGACCGAGCTCCTCATTCCCCTGAGTTCCAGGTAGTGCTAATGCCTGGGGGGCTTTCAGTTGTGACAGAGTTCCCATCTGCTCAGCATGGGGTTTAAATATTTCATACAATATTTTGCAAGTAGCAAAGAATTAGCCAAAATCTTTTCATCCTCCTCAGTCCCATGTGGTGCTGCCCTGAAAGGATTTGTTTACGCTAGGGAACTACATTGAGATTAGCTGCCTTAGGGTGGACCTCGACCAGCTGCATCAAGCTAGATGTAGTCTACAGCAGGGAATCTCAACCGGGGGTACTCATACCCCTGGGGGTACATAGAGGTCTCCCAGGGGCTAGATCAACCCATCTAAATTTCTGCCTACTTTTACAACAGGCTACATAAAAAGCCCTAGCGAAGTCAGTACAAACTAAACTTTCATACAGACAATGACTTGTTTATACTGCTCGATATACTGTAGTCTGAAATGTAAGTCCAATGTTCATATTCCATTAATGCTCATGCACAATAGAATCATAGAATCATAGATTCTCAGGGTTGGAAGGGACCTCAGGAGGTCATCTAGTCCAATCCCCTGCTCAAAGCAGGACCAAACCCAACTAAATCATCCCAGCCAGGGCTTTGTCAAGCCTGACCTTAAAAACCTCTAAGGAAGGAGATTCTACCACTTTCCTAGGTAACCCAATCCAGTTCTTCACCACCCTACTAGTGAAAAAGTTTTTCCTAATATCCAACCTAAACCTCCCCCTCTGCAACTTGAGACCATTACTCCTTGTTCTGTCATCTTCTACCACTGAGAACAGTCTAGATCCATCCTCTTTGGAACCCCCTTTCAGGTAGTTGAAAGCAGCTATCAAATCCCCCCTCATTCTTCTCTTCTGCAGACTAAACAATCCCAGTTCCCTCAGCCTCTCCTCATAAGTCATGTGCTCCAGCCCCCTAATCATTTTTGTTGCCCTCCGCTGGACTCTCTCCAATTTATCCACATCCTTCTTGTAGTGTGGGGCCCAAAACTGGACACAGTACTCCAAATGAGGCCTCACCAGTGCTGAGTAGAGGGGAATGATCACATCCCTCGATCTGCTGGAAATGCCCCTACTTATACAACCCAAAATGCCATTAGCCTTCTTGGCAACAAGGGCACACTGTTGACTCATATTCAGCTTTTCATCCACCGTAACCCCTAGGTCCTTTTCTGCAGAACTGCTGCCCAGCCATTCGGTCCCTAGTCCGTAGCAGTGCATGGGATTCTTCCGTCCTAAGTGCAGGACTCTGCACTTGTCCTTGTTGAACCTCATCATATTTCTTTTGGCCCAATCCTCTAATTTGTCTAATATGCAGAAGCTAGCCCGCAAGGTACAGTAACGAGTGGAGAATAGTCCCCTTGGATTAGTGTTAATAATCTAATGCAGAAGCATTGTAGGAGCCCCGTCCTGTGGACGGACGCACCGCCAGGTGTAGTGCTTGCTACTACCCATTGATCTGTGCGGCAGTTTGCATGGTTAGGGGTTGAAGAAAAATGGAGTAAAAATGCAGAAAGGGTTTACTAGTTGGCTCTATTTTTATTGTCGGATTTACAGGTCCAGTTCCTTAGCTGATGTAAATTGGTGTAGCTCTGTTAAGTCCAATTTACTCCAGATGAGGATCTGGCCCTGTGTTACGTCTCCCTGAGGCTGGAGCTGCAGCGGGGCTGGGGCTGCCCCTCCTCCCACCACGGGGCTGCGGCTATGGCCAGGGGTCGGCCCCCAGGGCTGGAGCTGTGGCACAGCTGGAGCTGCGGCACAGCTGGAGCAGCAGCCATGTGGCTCGAACTGTTAGTTCCCTGCCCCTCCCCCAAGACAACTCGTGCCTTCCAATAGCGGGGGTGGGGGTAGAATGAGGGCTGCCAGCTTCAGCAGTGTTACTGAGCATGCTCACTACAAGCCAAGCAGGAAATCTTGGGGGGCCGGCACATGACCCTGTACCGACGCGTCGCCTCTGACCCTAGATATTTTTAGTAAAAGTCACAGATAGGTCAGTGAATTTTTGTTTATTGCCCATGACTTGTCTGACTTTTACTAAAAAATATCCATGACAAAATCTTAACCTTAAGAATAGCTGAAGGTTCTTACTTAGCACTTGGTAGGTCACTGTCTAGATCAGTGGTTTTCAAGCTTTGTTCATTTGTAAACCCCTAAAAAAATGTGAATGGAGGACTGGACCCTCTGGAAATCTTAGACATAGTCCACAAACCCTCAGGGATCTGCAGAGCACACAGACCCCTGAGACGCAGTCCACGGACCCAACCACAGATTGAAAACCACTCTCTAGAACGTAACAATCCTGCTATTCCAATGCTTTTTATAGGTCACTAATAAAGCAACAAGCCTTGTCGTACACTGTTACTCTAGGTGCTGCTTTGAGCAAGGGGATGTGCCTAAGCTGTACTAACCCAGAAGGCATGGAGACTCGGATAATGCTCTGAGGCATAATTACTCCCCAATTTCCTCCGTCCTCCGAGAGGAAATTGCAATTTGTTTCTTGTCTTTTACCGACAGCAACTCACAATACCCTCCTCGGTGGCTCCGTGATGCTGGAAAACAAGCAGAGGGCGTGAAGGAAAGACTCCGTTCCTTCTCTAACACCTGCTGCCCTTTGGCTCCAGGGTGGGGACTGCACACTCGGACCCAAAGTCTGAGCATCCCATATAGGGCTGTTAGAAGGGTTCTTACTCCTTCACATTCCCCTGTATCTGCATAGATAATCCATGTCACGGTTGAGTGCAGAGATGGCAAGTCAAAATGTAACCGTTCCATTGTTGCCTGCCTGCCCTTACCTCAGATGAAGTCGGTTTGCAGTAGCCAGCTCCGAACACTAGATTCTCTAATGATATACTGGACTGGTCTGGTCCTGTCTCCAGGCTGCCTTTACCCAGCCACGACCCTTTTCCTGGACGAGCAAAGCTGAAAGGAGAAACAACAGGAAAAGACACTTACTAAAAGTCTGAGTTACTGATGAATCAGTTTCCATCCCTGCTACCCACCAGGCAGAATTTATTGCAGATTTAAGGAAGTATTTTTCACAAGCACTGAACTAACAGCACATCATCTAACAGCATGAAATAAGAAAAGTATTAAGCCAGATTAAAAAATCTTAGGCTTTGTTTATAACACGTCAACACCACACATCTCACAAAGGGGAAGAATTCCATGGGACACAGAAAATATCCAATATTTGGTATCTCAAAGGGTGAAAATGAAGTTACTAGGGCCTAGAGTTTAAAAAAAAATGGGAGTCTAGAGTTAGGTTCCTAAAGCTGTGTTAGAGCAGCTAAGAGAGTGGCCTGTTCTTCAAGCTCTGGGCACCCAATGGCTCCTGTTAATGTCAATACGAGCCCTGGAGTGCTGAGCACTTTTAAAAATCAGGCCACTTTCTCAGATGTAGGAGCCTAACTTGAGGCTCCCATTCTTTAAAATCCTGAAAGGTAGCTCAGAAAGAGATGGCAGGTTGTGGGTAGGTTTAGGAAGAGAAATCAGGTCAACCATGTACAACATGATGATCCAGAAGGCAGGGTCTTAAATATTAACATCAACACCTGGAATTAGCTTTAAAACAAACAAACAAACAAACAAATGGGTAGATAACAATGGATTGGAAACAACTGAGTCACAAAGAAAAAAACCCAAACCAAACCAGAACCCCGTTAGATCAGTTAAGCCACACATCTTTGAACAGACTGCAGTTCCAATAGGGTTATGCCCTATTTTATTGGGAAGCTGCTTAAATCAAAGCCCAGCATCTCAGTAGATAGTGAGGTACATAAACTCCAAGTTTTATTAATCCCACAGAGTATTTCACGCAGCAGTTCCAAAGTCCTTTCTGAGCATTCACTGGGCTCAGCATAGAACCTATAATGGATTTTCAGGAGGGCAATCTCTTCTTTTGTTCTTCCACAGCCCTACCGGGATCACCCATTGGACGTTTCAATGAAGCAAGGAGAGCAGCTAGAACCTCACTGCAACAATCAAGCCAGGAAAGTAACTTATGAACTTGGAAGAGTAGCATTGGGCCTAGTCCTGAAAACCTTTACTTGTGCCATCAAAAGGCAACATCGTCCCCTACTGCCATCATGGCCTGGAGTTGAAAGCTGTAATGTTGTAATGTGAGGTGCTCCACAGCCAATTGGCAAGCCTCTATGCCGAAGCCGCGGGACCAGCGGACCCTCCGCAGGCAAGCCGCCGAGGGCAGCCTGCCTGCTGCCCTTGTGGCGGTGGCAGAGTGCCGCCCGCGGCTTGCCGCCCCAAGCACGCACTTGGCGTGCTGGGGCCTGGAGCTGCCCCTGGCTGGAAGAGGCAGCCGACTGGCTCTTAAGCCCAGCAGCAGCACCAGCACTTCAGCAGCTGCTCAAAGCATTCGCTCATGGCTGAAATAACTCCTACACTTGCTCCCAGTCTTGCTCCTGCCTTATCTCACTCCAGGCAATCTGGTTCTGACACTTGGCACTGATCATGACTTCTGGCTCCTGGCATCTGGCTCCTGCTCTCACCATGAGGCTTGATGCTGGCTCTAACCACTAAGCTCGACTGCTGTGTCCTGGTCATTGGGCACACTGTATTTTTTCCATGGATATATGAACATCTGAGGGGTGACTTCATGCTATAAAAAGTCTCAGAACTGTCGGAGGGAATATTCCCCCAGCACAGGCATTGTGAAAGGCAGCCACTGGCTGTCCCACTAGTCCTACTGTATGGATAGTGTTTGGGGTGGTGCTGAAGAAGTTGGGGCTACAGCGTTATCTGATGGAGTGATAATGGGTGGTGTTCCCACTCAGAAAGTTTGCCATGGGCAGCTGAAATCCTAAATTACCCCATGGGCCATTTTGGAATCCAGAGCTGCTCAGAACCAGCAGCGAACACACTGTGACGGGTTGGATCACAGAAACCCCCTGGGAGCTGCCACCTGATTTGCCAAGACTACCTCTGCTCCTGTTTTCCCTGCCAGCTCAGGACTCCAGAACTCTGTCTTGCTGAGCCAGACACTCCCATCTGCTCCAACACAGACCCACGGTCTGAATTACTTGCCCCAAAGCTGCAGGTTTACCTGAAAGCAGCTCACAGAACTGTGCTTGTCTTTAGCACTCAGATGCCCAACTCCCAATGGGGTCTAAACCCAAATAAATCCGTTTTACCGTGTATAAAGCTTATGCAGGGTAATAAGCTGAGAAGAAATGAATTTTCAAATAGAATTTTTTGTAACTTTTTGTTCTGTTTAACAAACAGACACACAAACAAGATGTTTCAACTTTTTGTCCTAATTTGGGGCAAAATCTAGTGTTGAATTATAAGAATCTGCCAAGGATGGAAATTCTGCTTTTCAGTCAGCGCTAATAAACAGGAAGAAAGTTAAACCTGTAAACAACAAAGGTTCTACTTTAAATCAAGTGACTTGTGTAGTAATATTAAGATGTAAAAAATAGAAGAAATACAAAAAATGAACCTGCATATTAACTAACAGGAATTGTCTCCAAATAAGATGTTCTTCATGAGGCGTCAGTGGGACTTCAATACTTTTCAAGCTTTTTAGTTAAAGTTTCCTTCAGAAAACAACCTACATTTTGGCTGGTTTCCTGAAAAAGGATTTTGGTTTTACAGTACCATCCCAAATCAATTTCCATAAGACCAGCACAATCAAATCCCTTCTCTGCTGTAAAAGCAAAAGATAAGTAAATAAAAGTGGCATTAAATTTTCTCTCCATCAAAGTCTTTCAGGTTTGATAATATTCAAATGAAGGTTTTTTGTAGTCAGGTATCATTTGTTTGTGCTTCTGAATGATACAGTGACAGTCCTTTTACATTTTTGTGTGATTCAAGCTTTTCAACAGACCAAACCAGACTCTGTTGTCCATTGTCATGTGATTCTGAGCAACGTTTGTCCCTTTGTTCTTTGGAGTTCCTTTCTTTAGCTCACATTTTAGGTGGGATAAATGCATTGAAGGGTTGCCTACCGCTTAGAAGCAGCCTCCAGAAAACTGATTGAATCACGTCCTTTAAAACGTTTAAACACAAGGCCAGCCATGAGGTTTCCTCCTCCTTATGGAGTGTCCTTATGGTAATATATCAAAGCCTGAGGAGATGTAATAAACATCATGGCAGCTCCAGAAAGAGAGAGAATGGGCTCCTGGTTAAAAGACTGAACTCTGGGTCTGCCACAGACTTGCTGTCTGACCTTGGGCTAATCACTTGAGAGTCTCTGTGCCTCAGATTCTCATCTCTCTAAGGCTTGGTCTATACTAGAGTTAGGTCCTGAGGGTGAGATTATCTGTATTAGTTTGATTAGACATAGATTTGCGCATTTTATTTTATTTTGCTTGGTGTTTTACTTTGTTCTGTCTGTTACTACTTGGAACCACTTAAATCCTACTTTCTGTATTTAATAAAATCACTTTTTACTTATTAATTAATTCAGAGTATGTATTAATACCTGGAGGAGCAAACAACTTTGCACCTTCTGCCATTTGCTTTGAAAATCAGATCTGAACACATGCAGATAATATATGTGAATTTTGGCCCAAGCCATTACAATTGGCATGCCGCAGACAGGACTGCCTAGTGGTTAAGGACATTCCCCCCATACAAACCCTTAAAGATAAGGAAATGCCAAGTTGTGAGACACCTCTCAATCAAACCTTAACTCCCACACAGCACATTTCCACAGATAGACTGACTATGCATCTTTTACCAGGAGCTTCCTTCTGCCTCCAGCAGAAGAGGAAACACACTACACATACCACATTAATCTCCGTCACAGTAGACCACACAACCTTAATTCCAACTCCCAGCAATGTGAGTGTTGAACATACAGGCACAGTTTAAATATTCGACCTGCTATTTATTTGTGGAGGAAGTATCAGGGCATAAATCCAATTCATGTCACACCTGTAAATCCTCACCAAGCTGTAGTGAGGCTAACATAATTAATGGTTGTAAAGTGCTTTGAGATCCTTCAATCACAGTGACAAATCTTATTATTTTTACATATATTTTAATGACACCATATATCCCTCCCTGGAACTTGAGAAGAGTCAGCGGTTGTAATTTGACCTGCATTCTCCAAAGTGACTCTAAACTTTTTGCCCAGCTCAGACTAAGTTTTGGATCTACAATAAAAACTGACAGTCAGTGTTGGTTTTTTTTAAACGAAAGGTTGGCACACAACTGGTCAGAATCTTTACTTATTTGACACCCCCGCTGGTAGCCCTGGAGGCTGCTATTCCAAAAAAGATTAAGATTTCAGGTAGGGAACAATCACTAGGAAGAAAATAATTCCAAAGCAAGAAAAATCCTGTTTTCAAGCAAATATTCCTGGAGGGAAAAAATATCATATTGACAACATTTTGTCTAAAATGAATGTTTTCCAATATTTTCTGAGGTATCGGTGGCTTTTCAGTGTATACATCCTACGTTCTCGTTAAACACAATTCATGTTATGAATATAAATGAAATATAAAGAGAGAGAGAGAGAAATAAATCACCAGCTGACTGACTTTGCTACCCAGGCTTATATTTGTGGCAACTTCAATTGAGTGAGTACCCACTAGTACTCATGGGATCATAGAAAATTAGCCAGTCATTTCTCTGCCAAGATTCACGCTGCATACGGTAACAAATAAGTTAAAGTGCTTTGGATGAATAAGGGTAGGACTGGAAATAAAGAATTCAGGGCAGGATTTTTTTTAAAATGCTTGGTGTTGTCCTCACTCTGCTCCCTGTGAAGAAATTGGGAGCTTTAGCATTGCTTTAGCAGGCTCAGAGTTAGGTTAATGCTGAACACATTTGAAGCTATCTCCCATTCAGTTCTTTTTCTTCTTCTGCCCCTAGCAGAGAATGGCCTTGGATAAGTCACTCCCCCTGTAAAAGGTGACATATGCTCTTTACCTGTCTCAGATGGTATTGGGGAAAGGTGTTAGTTACAATAGAGTGCTCTGAAGATGTAAAGGATGCAAAGTGGGTCAAACCCTAACAGCCTGTTTGTTTTGACATGGACAAATCTCCCACTGAAGGCATTGGGAGTTTTGCCTGAGTGTGGGCTACGAGAGCTTTCCTCTGACTATGATTTTAAGAGACGTGTGTGGGTGGGTGTGCAGGCAGCTGTGCTGTTGACTGAGGAAAAAATCTCCATTATAATATAAACAAGAGAGAACTCGATTGCCAGCTGCATTCGGCGAAGGCTCTCCACGCTGATTTACATTCATTTAAAGGGTTGCTTGTTTGTTTTAATTGGGTTACAAATGTTTTCAAATGGATTCCTGGAACTGCTGAATATAAGACTGAAGTTCGTGCTGCCAGCCATTGGACTGGATTCTGCACAGTGCCAAAGGCTGTGCAGCTTTTATCAGTCCTGTTTTTATTGACAATGGCAATTCGACAAGGAATCACGACTCTCAAATGCCTAGAGAGCTCCTGGAAGTTTTAAAATAGAAATCACTTGAAGTTCCTGGATGAACGTTCATTACAAGGCAAATCAACCTAAGCTGAACATAGAGGGTGTGGCCTCCTAGTGCACTCAGGGAAGGATTTGACAATCAACAGTTCAGACACCCATGTCACAGGCTATTTGCACGTTTCTGTTTTGTCTTATGAGCAACGGCATGTGCTTCCTCCTGTTTAGAGAGAGCAGCACAAAGGACGTTGTTATCCAATAAAGCAGGTTTAGTTTCCTGCTCTTAGTTTCCCTACAAAACGGTGAATATTTTAAAAGTTCTGTGTTGTTGTCCCAAGACTTTTTCCCCTTCAGGAAAGATACACGTTTCCCTTCCCAGATGGAATTATCTTCTTTCCATTGTGGGACTGCTGAGGAATCGGGTCCCAAGAAGCACAGCCCCTTGCTTTCTGTAATGAACGGTGATTTCTGCAGCATCCTGGAGCATGTCACTCAAGTCCTGCTTTACATTTCCCACAGACATCGTACTTTTTTCACGCTCCCGGAAAAGCAGTTGGCGAAAGAATTCAGCACTGCCAGCGTACAGCTGCAATGCACCAATTACTAGGGGAGCCAAAGGGTTCAGGAGCAGTGGGAAGGGAGTTTGAAGGCCCTACTGTTTGAGAGTAGTGGTGTGGCAGGCCTTGTCATTGATGGGAAGTGTTTGGCTGCTGGGGAAAGCAGGAGTGGGAGCAGAGACATGCTGCAGGCTGGGGCAATGGACACAACCCCCCCACTGGCACAATATTCCTATCATACTGCGTTTCTTCTTGCATCTACATCAGAAGTACTAGGCCCACCCTCTGCTGTTCCACGCTCTCCTATATCCTCGGGCGGGTTTTAACTAGCCATGTTAGTTGAAATGTTGAATCAGGAGATTTTAACCAGCTCCTGACTCAGCTCCCTAAAGACAAAAGAAGAACTAAAAGCAGCTCATCTCTGTCTCTAGCGCTGCTGAGTGCGGAAGCTAGGGAGAAGTGCTAGCTGGTATTTAAAGTGCCCCTCTAGCCCTCTTTCTGGGGTTACTGCATCTTCATTACTGACGTTTGTTTACATCCGAAATGCTGAAACATAAAACTTGGGGCTAGAAACAATATTCGGAGTGTCAACTAATTCAATCCCGCATGCATTCGGTAACACAGCTGGAATTTCAGAGTATCAGGTCTGCTGCAATAACTAATAAATCAGCTGTTCGCGCTGTCAAAACTGAGCTGCTAATTGTATTGTACTCCACAGTTATGCTTAAAACCATCTGGGCTGGCCATGTAGCTGAGATTCTGACTGTGCAATCTCTGCCTTCACTAACCATAGTGATGAGAGAGCATGGAAGAGGTAATACGGTAGTAAGGCAGTGTTTACCTTAAATATCCTGTCCGTTAGGCAAACAGTGATTCTTGTTAGAAAGGATTGAGTAGGTTCTGTTGACTCACTGATACAGGTCACATTTCCCTATTTAAATGTAAGTGAGATTGGGATAGCTCTTTGGGGAGAGGATCTAGGGTGTGGGCAGAAGAGTCCCGAGGGAGGAACCATAGTACAAGCCATGTCTGGAAAGAAAGTATGAGCTGATAGTTATACAAATGTATTATTGTTTCCTTCATTAATGTAGTCAGGCTCCAGGATAGGGATGAGCTTGCACTGGACAAAGCAAGATTGGAAGAATGAGAATTCCCATTGCTCTACAGAAGGGGTTCTCAAACTGGGGGTTGGGGCCCTTCAGGGGGTCACAAGGTTATTACATGGGGGGGGGGTCGCGAGCTGTCAGCCTCCACCCCAAACCCTGCTTTGCCTCCAGCATTTATAATGGTGTTAATTTATAAAGGGGGTCATATTCAGAGGCTTGCTATGGGAAAGGGGTCACCAGTACAAAAAGTTTGAGAACCACGGCTCTACAGATAAACAATGTGTAATGAATACGCAGACGCAGACACTGAAGAGGACTGGCCACTGATTCAGAGCAAGCTAGACTGCATGGTAACTGGGTGCAAGCCAACAATGTGTTTGAATATGGCTGGATGTAAACATATCCATCTAGGAACAAAGAGCATAGGCCATACCTCCAGGAAGAGGGACTCTAGCCTGGGAAGCCGTGACTCTGAAAAAGATTTTGGGGTCATGGTGCATAACTGGCTGAACATGAGCTCCCAGTGTGACACTGTGGCCACAAGAGCTAATGCGATACTGGGATGCACAAATAGGGGAATCTTGAGTAGGAGAAGAGAGGTTATTTTATCTCTGTATTTGGCTCTGGTGCGACCACTGCTGGAATCCCATGTCCAGTTCTGATGCCCACAATTCAATAAGGATGTTGATAAATTGGAGGGGGTTCAGAGAAGCACCATGAGAATGATTAAAGGATTAGAAAATATGCTGTATAGCGATAAGCTACATAGATCGAGTGCCTTGAGTCTAACAAAGAGAAAGTTAAGGGGTGACTTGATGACAGTCTATAAGTACCTACACGGGGAAAAATATTTAATAATGGGCTCTTCAGTCTAGCAGAGAAAGTATAACATGAAGTTGAAGCTAGAAAATTAAGAGATAAAATAAGGCATAATTTTTTTAACAGTGAAAGTAATTCACCACTGGGAAAATTTACCAAGGGTTGTGGTGGATTCTCCATCACTGACAATTTTTAAAGCAAGCAAGATTTTCTAAAAGATCTGCTCTAGGAATTGTTTTTGGGAAGCTCTCTGACCTGTGTTATACAGGAGGTCAGACTAGATGATCACAATGGTCCCTTCTGGCCTTAGAATCTCAGAATCTACATTAAAACAATTTAAGATTCTCAGAAAACTAAAATATAATGAAACACCAAAGGCTACCACACACTAATTTTTTATTTTTTTATTCCGCAAATTAATAGCTTTGCTTTTATCTTAATATACTGTGACAAGATGAGAATTTATGATCAGAAAGTTACTGAGGCTTTGCAAAAATAAGGTCTTATTAGATCAAAACTCTTACTATTAAGTCTTTTTCTTTGTGATCCCAGCAAACACAGCAAAGATAAGCCTGCCTACACACAAAGGCTCTGAACTTGGAGAAAAGAATACTGGTTTTAATAGGCTGGTTTTGTTTGAGACTGCATGGCACAGAAGTTGCTTTTATGCTATTTATTTTACCCTGTTTTATGGTTAGTGAATTTATGCTATATTAATATTTAGGTTTCTGGATGTTTATCAAGAGGCAGATAAATCCACAATATTGCACTTTCAGATTATCATTATTATTGACTTAACCAAATGAGACCATATATTGTGTTGTCAAAATGTATTTCCATTCCACTGCATGAAATCAAAACACTCTTTTCTTCATAAACATCCACACAATCACATATTTAAGCTTTAATAGTAACCCAGCTATAGATCAGTGGCCTACCATGCTGTTTATGTCTCATATAATACTTTACACTTTTCTAGCTCCTTTCCTTAGAGGATAACAAAACACTTTATAAACAATAATTAAGCCTAATAACTGGAGCTGGTTGGCAATTTTTTGACAAAACGGGTTGGGGTGGAGGAGGTGCTGATAATGCCAATTCATTGAAACTCAAACTGTCTGTGGGAAAGGATCAGCTCCCAAGAATTCCCCAGCAAACTAAAAAAAAAAAAAAGTTTTGAAATTGTTGAAATGTCACGACGGTATTTTCTGAAATGAAAAGTAATGGGTTTCAATTTAATCAATTAACCTTTTAAACCGAAATTTAACGCATAGTAAAAAAAAGGTCAAAATCTAAACAAAACATTTCCATTAACCCAAACCAATAGGTTCGTCAGCGCATGAAAATTTGAGATTTCATATCTGCATCCTGACTCAGGATGAGAAAATGTCTCGAAATCTTGAAAATCCTCTCAGGAGAAGAAAGCCATTTCCCTCCTCCTCCCACACCCCATAGCTGTTAGTGTTCTGTCCATTTATAGTGGAGCATAATGGGGCACAGGGAGATGTTGGCAAAACTATCAGGTGGGAGAACTGAGAACATATAGTGCACTTTATACAGTCAACATACACCAATAATTACATACTTCACAGCAGTATCTAGGTCTAGGAACAAATGACAATATCCCACATCTGTCCATCTAAGGGACTTATATGGCCCCAAGCAGCCCTATCTAAGCGCCTCACAATCTTTCATGTGTTCATCCTCATAACATCCCTGTCAAGTGGGGTTGTGCTATCATCCCTATTTTAGGGAGGGGAACTGGGGCACAGAGAGATGAAGCGATTTGCCCAAGGACATTCAGGAAGTCTGTGGCAGAGCCAAGATTCAAACCCAGACTTCCGGAAACCCAGTCCAGGACCAGAAGCACAAGTCCATCCTTCCGCTCTAAAGCAAAGGCTGCTACTATCAGACGGGTGAACATTGTCATAAGAACTGTACCGCAATCATCATTTCTCTGCTCTTTACCTGATCAGCGGCTGGTGTAACGCTACCAGTGAGGCATGCACTGTAACAGATATCACTGACAGGTGGAAATAGTCAAACATGACAGGAACATGGTGGTGCAGGCCTCTTCTCGGATGGAAGTGAAGCCCCAACGTACGGCTGCTTATCACAGGGATCGCTGGAATGTCTCTCAGCCTGAAAGGAGAGGTTTACAAGGGTTAGTGAAATCTTAAGTTGTCATAGTCTATAATGGCATTAAAGGCAGCAGACTGGGAGACCCACATGAACTGAATTTTTATCACTTCATGGTGTCAGTGTCAGCTACCAGAGCATTTATTCAGCTGATGCTTATCTCTTAATTGAACTTGCAAGTAGCGGGGATGTAAATATTATTACTCTACAGTAAAAAACAGATATGACGGAATGCAAGAGCCCCATCCTGGGTCTGCCAGACAAGCAGCGATCTCCCTCCTGTACACCACACTCACACTAGGGGGAAGCTCTGGGGTAGCAGGGAAGAAGTGCAGGTAGTAGCAGGCTGCCCTGCTAATTCAAATATCAGCACCTAGAATTTAGCACTAATCTGGATGCGTAGCACCAGACAGTCTGCTTTGCCTCCGGGGGACGGCAATAGTGAAAGAGCAGACCTGTTCCTGGAGGGTTTAGACCACTCAGAGCATCCCTGGATGAACAGAGTTGTTTCACTGAGACTGTCCCTACCAAAAGACCACTATAGAAACTTTTCTTTAAAAACGGCCTGGTGAATAATTGTTCAGATAACTATAACAGCAGTAAAATTAAATAAATGCACTAGATTCTTTCTGATAAATCACAGGTCATTTCTCCTACCGGCCCTCACCGCACCCCTGATATGTTAAAGCACTGCCCCACCACCAGCCTGCGATAACACAGCTCTTGTTTCATCTACACCAGGGGTTCTCAAACTAGGGGTCGGGACCCCTCAGGGGGTCGCGAGCTGTCAGCATCCACCCCAAACCTGCTTTGCCTCCAGCATTTATAATGGTGTTAAATATATAAACAAGTGTTTATAGTTTACGGGGGGTGTAGGGGGTGTCACACTTGGAGGCTTGCTATGTGAAATGGGTCACCAGTATTAAAGTTTGAGAACCACTGATCTACACCGTACAGAAACTAAATGGAAATGGCACACTGAGTTCCTCTGTAAGGTGCCTTGTGGGGCAGTGTATAAGGTGACTTCGGGCTAAATTAGGTGTGAAGCCCAGCTCCAAGGAGCTCACTGTGGACCTCAGCTAACTCCTGCTGAAGTCACTGGAAGACTTTTCAATGACCTCAGTAGGGCCTGAGAGGCTCCTTCAAGCACAGTTCCAGTGTGGTTTGGCAAGACCAGTGAACTAGGAGTAATGCAAAGCTCCTGTATCAAGGGCTGATCCTCTTCCCATGGAAGTTAATGGCAAAACGCTCTTTGATTTTAGTGGCATAGGATCAGGCTCTTAGCCCATACACACAGAGGGTGAGATTTTCCAACTGTGCTCAGCCTTGACCTAACTCTGGCCCTGATTCAGAAAAGCACTAGACACCTGCTTAAGTCCAACCTTACCCAGGACAACGTTGAAGCATGTCCTGAAAAGCAATGCTTTCCCATAGCGCAGCCCCTGGTCCCACTGAGCCAATGGGAAAACTCCTGTTGACTTCCATGGTAGCAGAGTTAGAGGAGTGCCAAGCACCTCTGAAAAGTCCACCCTTAAAATAGAAAATCTCTTGCTGCAAGGGGAGGAATGAAAAAAATGCCTTTGGTGGGGGAGAGGAATGGAGGAGGGGAGGAAGAGGAATGGGGAGGCACCGCCGCAAGAGAGACGGAAGCCAAATCAAATCAGAGCTCTCCAGTTTCCAAAAGACTCTAAGTTTCACTGAATTCATGTTACCCAAAGACAGGAGAGTCCCTACAACATCACTGGGGCTTTAAAACGGCACTCACTGTTGCTCACTATCAGTAAAGTGCAGGTCCAACTTGAGCTGAAAATCTGCTTCGCTTAATGCATCTTCCACCTGCAAAGAACAGAAGGGCAGAGTTACCTGTGTAAGCCAGCTCACAGCAAAACCCAACCGCAAGGCAATATTCTTGTCTGATAAAGAGAGTGCAAAGAAATGCAGGAGCAGTGAGAGACAGCTGCTGAAGTGCATACAGAGAACATCTGGGCAATATAACTGGTCAGCTACAGCAGGATTCAGAGCTACTGTCCGGCTTTAGACAGACAAATACATTGCTCTGAAATTAGAATACGATTTGATGGCGTTAGCAGTAAGCAAACTTTCGCTGAATGGAATGTGCTTCGGAATGCAGAAAGAACCCACATTATAAACGTTGCATCCAGCTTTCAAACAGCTTCAGAGGTGTTCAGAGCAGGGCTGTTCAGTCATAAGGTTTTGGCTTATCTCTGCTCAAAAGAGTATGTAAAACATGCTGGTTCAGACATGTTAATTCCCTATTACTTTACACTCAGAAATTTAAGAAATTTGGTGAATGATTGTCATTATTACTTGTATTGTAGTAATGCCCAGGAGCTGTAGTCATTGTGCTGTACCAAACAGAGAACAAAAAGGCAGTCCCTCACCCAAAGAGCTGACAATCTAAATAAACCACACAAATTAGAGATGGAAAAGTCCTATTGGCTCATCTAGTCCAAACCCTGCCAGTGAAAGTTTGTCCCCCTGTGACAGACTGTACCCTCATGTTCATCTTTTTTACAAGATGATTTTTTTTTTTACACAAAATACGCCTTGTGAGGTATAATTTGAAAACTCGTAATTTGCTGAACATTACTGTCCTGATGAAATGTGTGTGTTAACATTGTATGTAAAGTTATAAAATTATTTTGTATGATGTCAGTAAGGCATATTCTAAATCTGAGGAAGCAGCCCAGACCAGTTCCTCAGAGACAAATTGCTAGCCAGCACCTCAGCCAGGTGTCAGCATAATCAAACAGACTGTCAGCAGGTTAAGCGGCCATTCTTTGGCAGGAAGAAGGGTGTCAGTGAGAAATTTACATCTTGGCAGACAGACTTGCTGTCCTCTGAACCCCAGCTGGAGATGATTCTCAAAGAAAAGAAATTCTGTAAGAAGGGAGAACAGAGGACACAAATCACCTCTTTCCCCTCATCTCTACTCATGGCATTAACAATGTTTGAAAAACAAAAGAGGGAATTGAACTGGGGGAGGGGTCCTGGCTGAAAAATCCAGACAGACTGCTGTGAGAGAAATCCTATTGCTTTAAGTTCACTTAGCTTGTTAAATCAGATATTAGTTTGACTTTCATTTCTTCGTAACCAATTCTGATTTTTGCAACTCATTACTTGTAATCACTTAAAATCTATCTTTCCATAGTTGTTAAACTTTTATTGTTTTAACTAAGCCAGTATGTTTGGACTGAAATGTTTGGGGACCTCCATTTGAAATAATAGGGTTTGTGCATATCATTGTATATTAATGAAATGACAGACTTTCTATGAGCTTGTATTGTCCAAGAGGGAGCTGGGCAGTACAAGATGCACATTTCTGGGGACAAGTCTGGGACTGAGCATTTACTGGTGTCACTCTGCACTATAATTCAGGAATGACTAGCTACAGCACCCATATCATTCAGCTGGGAGTGATTTTGCATGCTAGAGGCTGTGCATCAACAGGCCAGGAGTGGTTGTTCTCACAGCAAAGCAGTGTAAAAGGCAGCCCAGGTTGGAAAATTGAGGGGACACAGCTGTTCAATAGTCCAGACTGAGGAATGTCACACCCACACAGGACATTTGTGGTGGTTTTATCTCCTCCAAGTTTAGATGTTCCAAGTAATGGAGAGCTCAGCTTGCTTTTTAGGAGATTATTAGGCTGAATTTTATTGTGAGTTTACTGAGAGAAGGGACTAGTTTTACTTCTACATTCATACAGAACCATGAGCCGTAGTGGTTCTCAATCAATAACTACTGAAAAGTCAAATTATTGATAAAACTATCATCAATTAAATAGTGAATTCTGAGGTAGTATCTTTTATTGGACCACCTTCTATTGGTGGAAGAGACAAGCTTTTGAGCTTACACAGAGCTCTTTAGGTCTGGGAAAGATACTCAGCGTGTCATAGCTAAATAGAAAGTGGAACAGATTGTATAGCATAAGGAGTTTACACATGTTGCAAGGGACCCATTCAAGATTCTGCAGTCATAGGACAAAGGGGGGTTAGTGGGTTACAGAATGTAAAATCAAAAGCTTGTCTCTTTCACAAACAGAAGTTGGTTCAATAAAAGATATTACCTCACCCACCTTGTGTCTCTATTATTTTGGGACCAAGATGGCTACAGCACTGCAAACAGTTAATTCCAACATTTAAAATATCCTTAGTCTTTATAGTTAACACCCCAATGAGATTAAAGGGGTGTTCATACCTCTCAGAGCCTTTGTTATAGGCTCTCTGCAGACTTAGGAAGAAAGCACTTTATCGGTTTGCAGTTGGCTAATATTAGGAAGATTTTAGTTGCAAAACATGAGGGGTAAAAATTTTAAGGAAAGGTTAGATTCCTTTGAGCAGGGGGTTGGACTAGATGACCTCATGAGGTCCCTTCCAACCCTGAGATTCTATGATTCTGCAAAATCTGGATGTACCAAGCAGGCCAAATAAATACATCATATGGGCCAGATATGGCCTGCAAATTGAGTGTTTGACACCCTTGTCTAATAGAGCTCACCATCAGGAAGTTTTTCCTGATATTTTATTGTTAATAAAAGAATTTGAATTCGATTTTATGAAAAAGAAAATAAGATTAGCTGAAAATTAATTTAAATTAACCTTGGAAAAAATGGATCTAGCAGTGCACCATATAGTTTGATACAATTAAAGCCAATAGAAATACACGCTAAAGTATGGAAGCAGAATCTAATTCTCTAACAATTGTCTGTTTCACTTTTCTTAACCAGCAATGCAACTTTAGGAGAGTTTATAACAATGTCTTGCATTTAGTTTTAGTGAACTGAAATACAAGCAGAAATCAGTTCTTCTATTACTAAAATGCAGCTACTTCTCAGGTACAACACAATGACTGTTTAACAGACCATAGCAAAGCAGGGTAGAAACTGAAGGTGTTACTAGTTAGTGACCCCTGTCCTCTACTTGATAGAAAAGGAACTACTCCTCTGTGTATAATAGACTCTCTACAATGACATTGCTGTACACCCAGCACACTGCAGCAGATACTCAGTTCCTTGCAGCAAAAGGCCTTATATCAGTAAGCAGAGGTGAAAGTAAGCTGGTCCGGTCCGGTCCGGTGTACTGGCAAGAGCTGGTGCGCAGTGACGGACCAACCGGCTTCCCCAGGCTGGTGATTTAAAAGGCCTGGGGCTCCCTGCAGTAGCTGGAGCCCAGGGTCCTTTAAATCACCTCCTGAGCTGCTGCTGGAGCCCTGGCAGCAGGGCTCCGGACGTGATTTAAATGGCCCAGAGCTCCACTGCCGTAGCAGCGGCCAGCACCCCGGGTCCTTTAAATCGCCCCAGGGCTCCCAGCCACCTCTGCAGCTGGTAGCTCCGGGGATGACTTAAAGGCCCTGGGGCTCCCAGACGCAGCCCCGGGGCCTTTAAATCTTGATTTAAAAGTCCCGCCTCTTCTGATTGAGGCCACGCCCCTGCTCAGGACTCCAGCATACCAGTAAGTCCTTTAACTTACTTTCACCCCTGTCAGTAACCCACTAAAGACATTTCAAGGCACCAGATCTACACAGATATGCATGAATCATGATACCTGGTATAACATTTGCTTTAACTACATCTTGCAAAGGTGAAACATCTTTTTGTGCGTGGGGGGGAGAGAGGGGAAGAGATAATTTAGAATTCAAGAAGGAGTTAGCTTTGTCATAATAATAGAAGTAAAGGTACTTAAACCCTCCCAAAGTAATCTGTTATTTTGCAGTGCAGGATATGATACCTCGTGGTAGGACCTGAAATGAGGAAATTCCAATCTCTACATAATGAATATTTGTCTTGAAATACCTGCAAGTATGTTTATCAAAACAAGACTTATTTTTTTTAAAAAGTGTATTGTTGTTGCTAAAACTCAAATCGCAGTCACTGCTGGTTGCAAAGGAAATAATTATTATATAGCAAAGCCTTTGGAATTGCAGTCTGCATTTAAACTAGGGATTCAATCCATGGGCTGTGCCTGAGACAGATCAAGTCTCATCCACCAAGTGTAGATGAAATTTGGCATCTGATCTTAGGAGATGTTGAGCACCTGCTACTCCCACTGAAATCAGCAAGAGTTACAGAAGAATGAGAACGTACGAGATAAGACACTACGAAGTGCTCTCCAGTCAATGGGATATTTTCAGTTAAATTTTCCAAATGAAAAAAAAAAATCAGCAAATCAAAATATTCCTATGGGAAATTTCAACTCTGCAGACACTGGATTTATTCCAATAGAAAAGTCCTGACCAGCTCTGCATAAATATAACCCCATTGACTACAGTGCCCTTTGAAATCAACAGGCTTTACATCAGATTCCTTCTCCAGTGTAAATTAGGTCCGAATCAGGCACAAGTAGTTCTGGTATAGCCTTTCCCTACAACAGCCCAACTGTTCCCCAAAATCCATCCAATATTACTATTATTTTGTACTGAATACACTGTTAGCAGCCTATCCCCTAGATGGAATTACTCAAACCCCGTGTGGCAGTGCATGCAGCTTGTTTATGGGAATATTTTATAAATGAAGCTCCAACAGCCAAAATACACAGAGGATAGTAACTCAAGCACCCAAGTCACCCAGTCTGACTTTCTAACCAATTTTATTGGTCATTGATCAGCTCTGTGCCTTGGTGACTCTCCCACCCTTACTCATGCATAGTAGCACCTTCCTCCACTGCTTGCAAAGCGAGGTGCTACTTGATCTGAGGAAGGCAGTCAGGACAGGGCTCTATCATGTGATAAATAAGCTGACAAACAAAGGAATGAAAAGTACCAAAGTTTCTGAGCGACAAAGTTCTTGTTACTTATTATTTACAGAGTGTCAGCAGTACATCCGGTGATGTGTAAATACATAAGTCGACATGGGGTCTGATTCTTCTTTCATTTACTCCCAAACTGCTTTGGTGTGACTCCAGTGAAGACAACGGTGTTGGTATCTGTGTAAAGCCAGTGTGCGAGTGGCGAATCAGACCCCTGTCATTTCCCTTTAGAGCTTATTATCTAAACCACGCTCCACACAACACATCAGGCACAGGGACGAGTTTGAGCTAGTGTGAAGAAGAATCTGGCAGGATCATTTTCATTTTTGGCAGGAAAAACTGTCCCAAATGCTAATGCAGCAGTCAGCATGAAGCCACTTGACCTAGAGGAAGTCACCGTAACTTGGGGAGAGAGACTGATTTATGACAGATTTTGCATCATGATGGTAAATTAATTTGCAGCTAAATTTGTTAGAACTGTTCTCTGTCAAATTTCACAATATGTGAAAGGAGGGTATTTTTCCCTTCCTTCACAGTTCATGATTGTCCATTTCTCATATAAGCATACATAAAACTAGAAACAAATGTTTTAGGAGAGAACACAGGAGATCAATACCATGGTAAGAATAGAGGAGAGGAAGCAGTTCAAACAAGCTTAAATTAGGTTTTTCTAGTAGTTTTAAGTAAAGGAGACCTTACACCATAACTGTTTTTAAAGCTACATGTACGTTCAGATGAGCCAATGCCAGAACACTGGATCTGCTCCTCTTTGAATTTCAGGATATGAAGCGAAGCGGGGGAGGGGACGGGGTTGAATTGCCACGCCCAAACCTAACCCGGGGCATTTATTCCAGGTTGTCTACTGGACCAGAAGGGGCTATTTTCTGAATTTCAGTGAGAGCAGCTGATCTCTTGAGATCTTCATTGTTACTGAGAGCAGATATGAAAGACAGAATTGAATGATAGTCCTTGTACAGAGGCAACATACCAGATCAGACAGTACGTGTATATAACATGGGTGGAAGGCACAAAGAACATGCATCTCCAGGCTGTGAAAGGATAAAGCAGAATTGCACTGCCGGTTCTCTGAGGAGTACAGTAATTGCTCCTTCCCTAGAGCCCAGAGGGGTCTCAAATCATCCAAGAGTGAAAGTGGGGCCATGACCCTGCTCCCCCGTAACCTCCCAATAGCAGCCAGCTCTGGGCACCCCAAGTGGGAGAACAGGTTGTACTAGCCAAAAGGACGCTGCAGACTGCACACTTCCCGTGTGGCCCAAGGAGCTCCAAGAGAGATGGAGCGGGTCCCCAGTTCTGGCTAGAGCACGGATGACATGACCAGCCATCAGTTTCAACTCTGTTCTAGAATTCAGTTGAAAGCCTGACGTCTGGATATGGCCTATGCATCGTAACAGAAAAGTATCTGTTTTATTCACATCCAAGGAAGACTCACCCTCTCGCCATCTAGGAGTAAGTGGACCCTGAAGTTCATCGATTCGTTGAGAACAATCTCTTCGTTCCTGTATAAGATCTGAAATATTCTACTGTGCACGTTGTTCTCATGAACGCAGGCTGAAGAAAGGCTAGATTCACCTGCACAAAACACAGACAGAGCATGGCTTTGGAGTTTTGCAAAGACATCATTTTCTAGCTTACATTTTGGCTCCCAGGATTAATTAGGCCCATTGTATTTATATTTGTAATTACACACTCGCATTCCTAATAATTAATGTTAATGGAGCATAATGTTGCTGCAGGATAATGGTCCCCTGCTGAGGCATTTAAAGAAAACAAGCTGCAGAAGGCAGGCTGCTTTTTCAAGGAGGACACAGACATTGTTTCTAATGATGGATAATGCCCTGTAAGGTTCTCCTGAGAGGTTCAGGATACTTAAGCAGCTCATCAGAACCCTATCCCAGTGACTTGGAATCTGTAAAATTTGGCTGGGTATCTTCTGAGAAAGCAAGTTCTTCCATGAAATACCATGGCTGGGGCAGAAATGCCAGGTCAGCTGTCCCCTTTCTGCTCCAGGCTAAAACATAGACGTGCAAAGACACCACAAAATAAGAACACAATGAAAGGAAAAGACGTCTAAACTTTTCCTAACCTCCAATAATTCTGTGGAATCCTTGGGACCCTGAGCATATGACATCTGCCCTCTTGAGTGATGCACCAGGAACCTCCAGAGCTAAAAGCACGAGTTGCTAGGGTTTGAGGTATAGATGTTCTCTAGCTAGGGCTATACCAGACTCACAACCAAGTAACAGACTGACTTAGCAGTCTACAGCGCCAGCAAGCCCAGTCACTGATCCAAGGGTCTCTGGTGTTCAGAGACTTTCAAAGTTTTATCATAATTTTTAATCAGTATCCTCTAGTAATTACACTTTTATTGCCTAGGTGCAACAACATCCCTGCAAAGCTTCCTCCCATCCAGCCCTACCCAGAGCCATGCTGTGACCACGTGAATTTTAAAAACATGAATCTTCAGCACAGGACTGGCCCTAAAGGTTTTGTCACCTAGGGTAGAAAACATCTTCAATGCCCCATCCCCAACCCCGCACAAAATGCACAAGCAAAAGCAATAAAAACACCTGTCAAGCAAAAACAAATGGACAAAAAAAAACCAACCCAAGGATTTGGTACCTCTGAACATTGGTGCCCAGGGTAGCAACTCTAATTACCCACCTCTAAGGTCACCCAGCTCATGTAAGTTCTGACTGATGGTTTCTGGAATATTATATTATTATTATTCATCTGTATTAGCAGCGTGTCTAGAAGGCCCAGTCACGGGCCCGGACCCCATTGTGCTAGGCACTGTACAAACCCAGAACAAAATGATCCTCATTGGTCCCAAGAGTTTACAATCTAGTTCAACAACTCTCCTGGCTTTCAAGCGAGTCTACTTAAAAGGTGCAGAAGTTTTGCTCCTGTAAGGAGAGGCAGAATTGAAAAAACCTAAGTCTCGTATCCCTATTCTGGAAAGCACTCAAGTGTCTGCTTTTATGAACAGGAAAGGAGTTAAGCAAGTGTTTGAAGTGCTTTCCTGAACTGGGACCTTTGCGCAGATGTTTTGTACTCATCACAGCTGCCAAACGAACAGAGCAGGCAACACTATGTTGCTTGCAAACCCAAAGCTACAACTGCTCCCGTGCAAGCCAGGAGGTCTGAGGGAGCACTGGTTTGTGAAACTCTGATCAAGAGGAGATGGCACTGAGTGAATTCTGCTGAATGGAACACTGTTGCTTTACTTCTCTCCAGTTAGTGGAAGATGTGTATACAATTTGCAGTCCATATCTCTGACTACTACTACAGGGGAGCAGCATGGAGTATTTCCTATTGTCAATGTTATTTGCAAAAAAATAAAATAAAAAGGGGGGAGTTGTATGGGAACTCCCTAAAAGCCAAGCATGTTGCCTGGCAGATTTGCAAATGGTACTATAGCATAATAATCATCATTGATTATTTATTTACCACCAATCTGTTTGACCTGTACCAGATACATAAATAAAGACAGCCCCACTGCCAAAAAGTTTACTATCTAAAAGGGTTTATGGAGGCATATGAGTTATATACAGATCAGACTGAGTTCATTATTTACCAGGTCCATCTGGCTGAAACTCTAAACTACATTCAAGTCGGTTTTCCTAACTCTGATTTTTATCAAGCATACTTGGGAATATACAAATTATTTCCTCTACCCAATGTCTTCCCATCAGGTACCCTGGACAGCTGCTGCTCATAAGTGTGGATAATTTCCCATCCCCCCGCCCCCAGCATATTTACTTTATTGCGCTACAGCTGTTCCAATAGAATGCTTGAGCCAGATGGACTCTTCAAAGGCATGCAGTCATATTTATTTTAATTTAAACCTCATCATTTTAGAGACACCTGGAAAATTATATTACAGACCTAATGTATTCTTATTCCTATCTGACAGACAAAAGGGCTTTGCTGTTATTTGATTTGGATATTGATATACTGGTTCTCTTTGGAGATGGAAAGTTTAATGTCATTTTCATTTCAAACACATTCCTGCCCAGACCACGGCTATTGGATAATTGGTTTGGAAGTTAGATTTGCATGGCGGCATTAGAGCCACTATTTTTATTGAGAAGGTCAAAGTCAAAGACAGCCAACAATGCCTAGAATTCTATACAACAACAAGGTGAATGGATACAATGCCTCAGGGAATGTTCCATACAGCTCAGTGGTAGTGTGTTGGACTGCAGATCAAGTGGTCCTTGCTTTGTATCCAAGTGTCCCCTTATAAACCTGTTCCTTTAACAAAAATAATTGCATGTCCCTTTCCATTATGTTCAGGAGTTCCACTGAATAGGGATGCCTGAAATGAATGGAAACACTCAACATTTCAGCTTTGAAATGCAACATGCCCTATGTTCACAGAGACCAGCATTCCTAGAGAGCTCCAGAGAGGAGAGCTACAATGCACTGGTAGACTAATCCCACCAGACGCTTAGCACCATCCACTCCCAACGTACTTCAGTGACTGCAGCCTTCGGCTCTGCATCCAGCCTCACTCCAAAAAGTCACTATGCCAGACTGTGGTAGGAGTCCCCGTGGAGCAGTGTGTGGTGGTGTGCAGAAAGCTCAGCCATGCTGTATGGGATGCTGGCATCCTGTCCCACCCAGATGCAGCAGAATGGCACTATCACCGCTGTATCAAGGGCCCTCCACGTTGATGCTATGTAACTACAAGAGTTTAGGAAGAAGACATGCATGCTGTTTTAAAGGTGAACTGAAAGCCAGTCCGGCCCCTTGGGGTCCTTTATTTCCCCTGCTAGTGAAGATGACATTGCTAACAGCTCAAGCATTATAAAGAACACACTCCTATTCTGTTGAGATGTTGGCAATCCGAATTGTTAGTGCCGAACATAGAAAATCAAGGGGCCTTAACTAGGGTTGCCAACTTTCCAATCGCACAAACCCAAACACCCCTGCTCTGCACCACCCCATTTCTGAGGCCTCACCCCCACTTACTCCACCCCCTCCCTTTGTTGCTCACTCTTCCCCACCCCCGCTCACTTTCACCGGGCTGGGGCAGGGGATTGGGATGCAGGAGGGTGTGAAGGCTCCAGCTGCAGGTGCAGGCTCTGGGGTGGGGTCAGAAATGAAGGGTTCAGAGTGAGGAAGGGGGATCCAGGCTGGAGCAGGCATGCAGGGGGATGAGGATTCCGGCTGGGGGTGTGGGCTCTGGGGTGGGACTGGGTGTGAGGGTTTTGGAGTGAAGGAAGGGGCTCTGGGCTCGGGCAGGGGGTTGGGGAGTGCAGGCTCTGGGAGGGAGTTTGGGTGCAGAAGGGGAATCCGGGCTGAGGCAGGTGGTTGGGGCGCAGGGGAGCCAAGGAGGTTCATCGCGGTAACCGGCCAATGGGAGCTGCAGAGCCAGCACTAGGGGCGTGGACAGTGCACGGAGCCTCTCTGGCCGCCCATGTGTCTAGGGGCTACAGAGACCTGGTGGCCGCTTCCGGGAGCCACACGGAACTAGGGTAGGTAATGAGCCTGCCTTAGCCCCGGGCCCCTGCGGCGACGTCGAACAGAGCTGCTGAGGTCCCTTTTCAACCAGGCATTCCAGCTGAAAACCGGACGCCTGGCAACCACAGCCTTAACTCCCTCTAGGTTTCATTTGCCAGTTTATCTGCGCAAATAGGAGGATTTTCATGACCTAATTCATTCTAGTGTCATAACTACTCCCAACTTGGGTGTGAATTTTTGGTACACTTCAGCTTGAATTTCATGCCGTGTGTCTAATGCACACATACATGTGTGTGAGCACAGACAGACACACACGCTCCCCTCACCCTCCTCAGAGTTAATAAATAAATAACTAAATAAATAAAATCTGGACAAAGACCAAGAAATTTTTTTGTTTGTGTTGGGTTTTTTTGAAGGAGGGATTGATTTGATGCAAATCTTCTGGTATTTAAAATAACCTCATGCAGCTTTTGGGGGTGGGGGGGGGTCAGTCTCACACAACTTGTGTGACTGGCAACACTGTACCAAGACAATTACTAAAAATCCTGGGACTAATCAGCCTCATATCCTTACACAAAAGAACTCTTCTATCGTTTAAAATGTCCTGAAACCCCCTGCCCCAACTTTTTTTTTTCTAAAGAAGGATTTGTTTTTTTAATTCCTGTGGTTTTGAATACAGTTAGCAACCATTTAATTACTGTCTGCAAAGAAAAGCCACACATTTCCTATCATGAAATAAACTACATAAAGCTCCATCAGATGTTACTTTTCTGCCTGGCAAGCTTGGCTCTGTCTCTTTCCCCTGTGAGGATAGCTAGTTTGTGCCCCGATCCAGCGAATGCTTCCACACATCAAATTTTAAGTACGTGAATCAAAGCCAATGGGATTACTCACATGCTTAAAGTTGGGCATGAGTGTTCGCAGGGTCAAGGCCCTAGTCTGTGCAAGTGCTTATGCGGTCTCCATTGTCACAGTGTCTCACCCTCACACGAATTAATTCTCACGGCACTTCTGTGAGGTTGGGAAGGGTTTGCAATGCCAGTCTAGGCAGCGCAAGGAAACACAGGGAGATTGAATGACTTGTCTAAAATCACACAGGAAGTCTGCTGCAGAGCTCGGAAGTGATTTCTACCCTTCTCCCGTGTCCCAGGTCAGTGCTTGAACCACACACCATCTCCTTTCCCCTTGTAGTGGGGTGATCACCCCGCTCCGGCCCTGGCAGGGTACAAGCAGCCCTGGAGAGGGCTGCAGCTCTGAAAGCTGGGCTGATTAGGAAAGCAGCCACAGCTGTAGCTGGCTTAATAAGGGCCCAGCTGGCCCTTATAAGAGGGCAGGGGACCAGGAGCAAGTAGTCTCCCTCTAGCTGAGGAGGGAGATGGACCTAGCTGCCTGAGTGCTAAAGGGTACTGGAGTGAAGCAGGGCTGGGGAAAGGCCAGAGGCGCTGGGGAGCTCCAGGCCAGCAACTCCCCAGGCTGCAGGGCCTTGGACAAGGCCCCTGGAGGTACTGTGTTGCAGGGAAAGGCAGCAGGTCAAAACCTCCCTTGCCTATGATGACTGGCTTATACAGACTGCAGTCGGCCCCAGTGAGCGGGGACTATATGGTGACTGGCAATAGCCCATAGGCTGAGGCAAGGTGGGGATAGAGGGTGGAGGTTCTCCGGGGGGGCCCAGATCTGTGGGGTATTGCCTGGAGGGGCAGCACCCCAGGTAAAAGGGCACCGGGGTCCTGGAGGGACACGGGGGCCAGCGGCAGCAGGACACTGGCCTGCAGAGGGCGCTTTGTGTTGGAAAAAGCTAATTCCTTGAGATGTCCTGCAGTGTCACACCCCTGTATAATATAACCAACACCAACACATCACATATCCCAGTGCTCTGTAACTCTAGATGTTTCTAATAGGCAATAACGAGGGCTTGTGTTTTTCAGGGTATATTCATTTCACTTTTCAGGGTTCATTTTTAACAATTTTTGAGTTCTATGTAGATATCCATACATTGTTTTTTTTCAGGGCTGTCTCTTAGTACATATGTGATATACTGCTCCAAACATCACTATGTTAAAACACACTAGGGAACCATTATTGCACACGGACAAGGCCTACACGGACCAATTAATGTGCAACGTTATTTAGAAATCAACCCCCCTCCCCCCCAATCTGCATTACTGCTCCATGTAAACAAGCTAGGGAGCAGTGCCATCCCCTACATAAACAAACAGCTGTGAGAAAGGGGCGAAGTCAACACAAACTGAATAACCAGTTCTGGAGTTTATTGGATAAAACACCAATTTCTTTGTGTGTGTACCAAGGGCGTTTTATTGGCGTTTATCAGTTCAAACCTAAAATCAGAAAACCTAGATATACGACATCATCAGAAAAGCCTATGATTAGTTGTCTTAACAATGACTAGTTTGCCTAAGCCAATCGTTTCCAGTGGGTGGGGGAAGGGAACCCTTAAATAACAACAAACATCTTTCCTATAGATCGGACGCAGCAGCAAAGCCCAGCAGTGAAAATGCTGAAATGTGTGAAAAATATGGTCTCCTCCGAGAAATCTAATTATGATCCCCAACCTGAAGCAAATTATGTTCCACACAACATGCCTATTAGTCTCTCTGCACTAGATTGACCCAGCCCTTTTTAAACTGTGCAGGGAAGGAAACATCCCTTATTCCTCCCCACTCACATTTAGTCCTGCTCAGATTGTGACTTCATGTGAGGATTGACAGGATTTGAACCTGGGCTTTCAGGGCTACTGGGTAAATAGCATCCTCATGCTGTAATTTAGCCCCTGGCTGCAACACACAATCTGCAGAGGTTGCAGGCCACGGGAAGTTCTGACTCGATTGATCCGACTGACAGTTGTCTTAACGACCTCTTAGTGGCTCCTTGATTCTGTAGAAGCCCCTGGGGCACACCAGGAAGTGTCCAGGCAACAATGTGAATCCCTAGCTAGCTGCCATGATTACCATGCTTTTCTGCCTCTGAACGCCTGGGGCTGACCTCAGCTCTGACTTGGATCTTGACAGCTGATTGACTCCCAAAACTCAAACACTGACCCTGATACCTGGTACTGACCTTGAGCTCCATTCCTGACCCCATCTCTGGCTCTAGCCCTCAGCTTTCCTCCTGACTTGGACTCTGCACTTGACTCCAACAAGCTCTGACCCTTGGCTTTGGTTCCTGGCTCCCAAGCTCCTGCCACTAGTCCTGCCTACCTTTGCCCAGGATCCTGACAGTTTGCCTGGACTCCTCGTAACCCATGAAGAAGGTTGGCCCTGTGGGGACATGGCATCAGGAAGCCACTCCCTAGCCAGCATGACCCTGTCAGGGTTCCTTCCCCACTCTGAACTCTAGGGTACAGATGTGGGGACCTGCATGAAAGCCCCCTAAGCTTATTTCTACCAGCTTAGGTTAAAACCTGGTACTCTGCCACCACCAAGTGATTTAACAAAAAACAGGGGAAGGACCACTTGGAGTTCCTCTTCTCCCAAAATATCCCCCCAAACCCTTACACCCCCTTTCCTGAGGAGGCTGGAGGAATAATATCCTAACCAATTGGTTACAAAGTGATCAAAGACTCAAACCAAATATGAGAGACTTGTTCAGAAAGATTTGGAGAACATGGATTGATGTCCGGTCCCTCTCAGTCCCAAGAGCAAACACCACCAAAACAAAGAGCACAAACGAAAGCCTCTCCCCCTCCCATTTGAAAGTATCTTGTCCCCTTATTGATCCTTTGGGTCAGGTGTCAGCCCTGAGCTTCTTAACCCTTTACAGGTAAAAGGATTTTGGTGCCTCTGGCCAGGAGGGATTTTATAGTATTGTATACAGGAGGGTTGTTACCCTTCCCTTTATAGTTATGACAGACCCAAAGGGCACTAAATACAACTGAATGGGTTGACAGCCCCCAAAAGGGAACACCTCATGTTCTGAACAAAAATGGTGTAGCCTACCTGGCTACATGATGAATACTCCTTGTTGCAATGGAGACTGCCAAACATTTAGGGGTTTCCTCCACCAATGTTATCTGCTGTTCCTGTTCTGACCCTGGTTCTACCCCACAGACCAGGCAAAACTAGGATTTGTAATTAGTCTCCTGATGCCCCCCACTTCTCATGGAGCACATCGAAGGTACAGCAAGCCCCCACCTCCCCTGCAAGTCGAAGTTTGCCTGCACATCCTAGGGAAGCCCCAGTGAATTCCCCATCAGTGAGTGCTCATGTACTCCAGAGCTGTGGACAATTTTATAGATGCCGATACAGCACAACCCTTGGCCATCCTAGTTCAGCAAAAAACTGACTATAGATGGCTCACTCCTGTCCTCAATCTGTTAACAATCGAAACAGTGCCTCTGGAAGTTATTATCGAGGACTACTGAGAAACCATATGATCCGCTCATCCCACTTCCCCATAATTCTCGAAGTCTCATGGCTGGTCGCTCATGACCCACACATCCTCTGGTGGGAGCAGAATGTCAGTTTCCTCTCTAAATTCTGTCAGCAAGTCTGTTTGCACGCACCACTGGACAAATCCTGGCTTCAAGACACAAGTCCAAGTTGCTGCCGAGGTGCCCTCCGGTCCAGGGTGTGGCCAAGCTGGGACCACTGTCGGAGCTGGCTCTTGCTTTTCCCGCCAAGTACCATGACTACACAGATATTTTTGAGGAAAAAATAAAAATAAGTGGACATCCTACCACTACACCATGATTATGATTATCTGACTGAGCTGCAACCTGGGGCTAAGATAACTTTTGGCTGCATCTATGCTACATCAAAGCTGGAACTGGACACCTTGTGATCCAGGTTAACATGGCCAAGGGATTTTATCCATCCTTCCACCTCCCCTGCCATGGCTCTGGTTCTTTTAGTTAAAAGAATGATTGGTCCTGCACTTACATGTGTATTACTAGGCCCTCAACCAGGTAACCATCAGAAATTGTTACCCGCTCCCACTCATGACAGAATTGTTAGACCACATACAATCAGCCCAGGTATTTACCAAGTTTGACCTAAGAGGAGACTACAACCTGGTACAGATTCATGCAGAGAATGAGTGGGAAACGGCCTTTGGAACTGGTATAGTCACTATGAATATTTGGTAATGCTATTTGGTCTTACGAATGCCCCAGCAATATTCCAGAACTTTGTGAACAAGATATTTCAGGCCATCCTAGACCAATATATCAGAGTCTATCTCAAAGATAGACTCATCTTCTCAGAAAGCTTTGAGTAGCACATTCAACATGTCTGGTCAGTCCTGGATCAGCTCCAACAACATGGCCTATTTGTAAAACTCAAGAAATGCAGTTTCAATCAGCACTCTGTGCAGTATTTGCATGACATCTTGTCCCTGGAGGGCCTCAGGATGGACCCTGGGAAGGTCGATGCTGTTCGGAGCTGGGCAGGCCCAGGTCTGGCTCTGGCTTTTCTGCCACCCCAAGCCAAAAATAAATAAATAAATAAAAAGCGGGGCAACTGGAGTGGCAAAGCAGGAGAAAAGAAAAAAAAAACCCGTGGGGCGGCCGGAGCAGCAAAGAAGGAACAAAAAAAAAAAAACCTGCCGGGCGGCCAGAGCCAGGGTGCAGGGGGACTCCCTGTGTTGCAGATGTGCAGCGGAGTGCGCGCCCGGTCTAGTGGGGGGAAAGGAGAGGGGAAGGGGGAAGGAGTGGGGAGAGAGAGAGACGGGGGGCCACCAGGGCTTCAGCAGGGCGCTCGCCACGCGGCCCCACCTGCCACGCCGCCTGCCAGGAGGGCTCTGCCGGTCGGCGGGGAGGGAAGGACGCGGGCTGCTCTGCCAAGTTTGCTGCAGGGCTCTCCCCTCCTCCGCGCCGCCGCACCCTACAGGGGGGCAGGGAGCCAAAAAGAAAAAGGAAAAAAACGGGCGGCCGGAATGCCGCCCCTTGGAATCTGCCACCCCAAGCATGAGCTTGCTCAGCTGGTGCCTGGAGCCGGCCCTGGGCAGGCCACTGGAACATCAAGGAGCTGCAACACTTCCTGGGGTTCACTTATTTTTATAGGCGCTTCATTCTTGGGTTCTCGGAATGAACAGCCCCACTGACAGAACTCCTCCCCAAACATACCGCCTTCACCTGGTCTTGAGAGGCTCAATGAGCGTTCAATAAATTCAATAGGGCCTTCACTTGTGCTCCAGTCCTGATCCATCCTGACCTCATGTGGGCCTTTGTCATCAAGACTGATGAATCTAATGGAACAATTGGGGCAATACTTTCCCAAAGATGTGACCCCCAATAGCACCTGCTCCCCTGTGCCTATTAATCCCTGAAAATCACTCTGGGAGAACAAAATTATGAGATTTTATATAAGGAGCATCTAGCAGTCACAGCTGCCTTTGAGAAAAGATGACACCACCTTGAAGGTGCCCACGTAACTTTTGATTTATGCATTCCCAATTAGTAATTTAAAAATAAAGAATAAAACCAAACTGAACTTTTTAGGGTGTCAATCTCCAGGGCAGTTACAAATCATTTAATTTAGTGGAGGACTGTGAATGACACAATAAGTGATAACATTAATGATTTTATTTAATATACAGAAGTTAGTTAAGCAAACAGGCATCACAACATAACCATACACTGCATTTATACTCACATTCTAAAATGAATGATGATCAGCCCCTGACTGAGAAAAATGGTATAATCCTTTCTCCAATGGTGTCTTAATGGTGGATGGGTGCACCTATCTAAAATCAGCATAGTACCCTTTTTATAATTAATTATGATAACGCCCTTTAGTTAATTAACATTAAATCCAATTTTTACCATGTGTGGATTTCTGCTACCATAATTAAATATTTTCTACTTTCTCATTGCCTATTTAACATTAAGCATCGTGTGCATTACCATCTGCATAAATGCCATCCCAATAACTATGAATACAGACAGCATTTTCCAAAACATTAACATTTTATCTGAAACACTTGTAAAAACCAGTTAGGACCAAAACATGTTTACAACATGAGCTGGGGTGATGCCCTAACTTATCTAAAACTTGCCTCTGAATTGTCTCACTTCATTCATATTTTATTAGGCCTCGCTTGACTATTGTTAAACCTACTTTTAGGAAATAGATTTTTGGGCCTACTTACATTTCTATATAACATAAGCAAGCATTCTCTCTATAGGCTACACACCCATAGACTTTAAGGTCAAAAGGGACCATTATGATCATCTAGTCTGACCTCTGACACATTGTAGGCCACAGAACCTCACCCACCCCTCCTTTAATAGACTCCAACCTCTGGCTCAGTTACTGAAGTCCTGAAATAATGATTTAAAGACTTCAAGTTACAGAGAATCCACCATTTACAATAATTTAAACCTGTAAGAGACCTGTGCCCCATGATGCAGAGGAAGGAGAAAAAAAAACAGGTATACAAAGATCATGTAGCGTATCTCCACAGGGCAAAGGCGCTGAACCAAAGACACCTTTGATGTACTTTGTTCCTCACAGATTTTTTACCATCACCAAGGCCTTGCTGCAAAAAGGCGAATGCCTTGCCAGCCACACCCATGCCCACATGGAGCCGTTCCTCCTCAAGCCCCATAATTTCCTGGATGCCACCATTCCCCAAGACCTCCTGTCTGTAATTGGTTCAGCTAAAAAAGGAGAAGGCCCTTTCCAGGAGCCTTGAGGCAGTAAATAAGAGACAACAGCAGGTTTGGGATGGCTTCCTGTACAACAAGAGCTGTTTACACATTCCACAGGACATCCTCAATGGCAGATGCTGTGGCTCTGCCTTGATGCACCACAACCTGGCCACTTCAGCCACCTCAAGACTCATCTCTTTGTTGCCAGATCCTTCTGGTAGCCCCAGGTGCATGTAATGGTCCATTCCTATCTCGGCTCCTCTGAGCTACGCACTTGCAACAAGAAACTGCCCACTGAGGTCCACAGCACTCTAATGCCTTCAGAAACTTCAGCTGAACTCTGGGTGGCCATTACCCTGGATTTTATGGACAAGTTTCCCATGTCTGACAGGCACACAGTCATCCTCACTGCAGAAATCAGCTAAGTAAAATGGCCCAGTTCACCCCCTGTTGTACATCTGCCTCCATAGACAAAATGGCCCAGCTCCTGATGACACACATCATCCGGCTTTATGGACTCCCCAAACTGATCACATCCAACCAACGAGCAAAACTGATATCACAGTTTTGTGGTAATTCTACATTTGTGGGAGGTCCATGCCTATACGTCCTCTGGTTATCATTCACAAACTGATGACCTATGTGAGAGTAAATCAGGTTTTGGAGCAATACCTGAGATACTTCATGAATTACCGAGCAGAGTTCTACAACAAAACTGACCATGTGTCCACCAGGCAAAGTCCTTTTTATGAGAACTTTCTGTTCTATCCCTGTCTCCACCCAGAAGTGCCCATCACATCTACAAACCCCACAGCTGCCGACTGGGTCCAGCAGATCCACAAGATGCAGAAGGAACTTTAAACACATCTTGAAAACTCAAAAGGACTATGAACGACACATTGACCATCAGCATCAGGAAGGCCCAGCGTTTGCTGAGGAGCAGAAAGTGCGGGTGCCAGCACAACACCTCTGCATGGACCAGCCCTGTTGCAAACTGGAACTCCAGTACCATGGCCCATAACCAATCAACCCTGTGATCGTTTGGCTCTGAGTACCCAGATCCTTCAGAGTACACCGAGTATTTCACGTGTCTCTATTGAAGCCAGATGTCAACAGTCCTTTTGCATGCTGAACACAGCCACCTCTCCTTTTAGTGTAGTGCAGGGTCATGACAAATATAATACTGGACTCTGAAATGAAACACGGCTTGCTCTGGTGTTTCACTAATTGGGAAGTCTATGGCCCCAAAGAGTGATTGTGGGAGCTGGTGTCCCAGGTACACGCACCCAACCTCATGGAGGCCTTCCATGCAGTTCACCCGGACACCCCAGCCTGGCAGGGCGTTGTCCCTATGGGGTGTGGATATGTGTGTGAAAAGGATCTGCATGACTTAAACCTGGGCCTTCAGGGTTACCAGGCAACTGACATCCTCACATTGCCACTCAATGGAAGCTGTAATCTGACCGCTCCCTGTGATGTACGATTTGCAGCGGTTGGAGGTTCTACCTCCAGTGATCCAACTGACAGCTGTTTTAGCAATCCCTGATTGGCTCCTTGATCCTATAAGCCCATGGAGCATACCAGGAAGTGTCCAGGCAACAGTGTGAATCCCTGGCTAGCTGTCATAACTGCCCTGCTTCTCTGCCTTTGAATTCCTGGTATTGATCTTGATTCAGACTTGGATCCTGACTCCCGATCAACCCCTGGCATCCCAACAGTGACCCTGATATTGACTCTCAGCATAATTCCTGACTCTGGCTCGCACCCTTGGCTTTACTCCTGATTCAGACTCCAGCTTTGACCCCCAGCCTGACTCTTGCTTCTGACGCTGGCTCTGACCCCTGGCTTCAGTTCCTGACTCCCGAGCTCCTGACACTAGTCCTGCCTATTTTCACCCAGGATCCCGATATTTCATCGAAAGGGGGTGAAGGCGAGCAGGGCTTGATGGAGAAAGGGTGGGGCATGGAAGGAATTTTGGCTCTGCCCTTGCTCCCTCCTCAGGCCAGCTGGCTAGGAACACAATGAGGGAATAAGCTGCTCCACAAAGTGGGGTAAAGTAACTTATTCTTCCCCCAAGGAAAAGGAGGAGGAATTCGATCTCTGCTCCTGTGCTGGTGTGTCTATGCCTCACCCCTGGGGCAAAGTTACAATCAAGCCTATTTCAGAGTAGCGGTCGTGTTTGTCTGTATCCGTAAAAAGAACAGGAGTACTTGTGGCACCTTAGAGACTAACAAGTTTATTTGAGCATAAGCTTTCGTGGGCTACAGCCCACTTCATTGGATGCAGAGAATGGAACATATAAGAAGAGTATATATATACATACAGAGAAGATGCCATACCAGCTCTAAGAGGCTAATTAATTAAGATGACTTGTTATCAGCAGGAAAAAAACTTTTGTAGTGATAATCAAGATGGTCAATTACAGACAGTTAACAAGAGGTGTAAGGATAGTTATCATAAGGAAATAGATTCAAGTAGTATAATGACTCAGCCATTCCCAGTCTCTATTCAAGCCAGAGTTAATGGTATCTAATTTGCAATCAAGCCTATTGTTATGGTTCCACTCCACATATTTTACCATGTAGTTGCCCCAGGTTGTTATTTTTGTTCTAAATGTTACCCTATACATAGGGTTAGAATCCCATCCAATGTCAGAATAATGAGGGCACCTTTGTATCCCTCCCTCTGCAAAGTACATCTCGGCAGGATACTTGGGATTTTGTGACATGGGTAAAATATGTGTGGGTGGGATATTAAACAAGCATGGAAAGAATCAGTACAGAGAACAGGCTTAACTCATTTATAAACTCATTAATATTCTTCACTTTATGATGTTGGTTTTTTTCTTCGGATTCCTTTAATAAACCAGGCCCATGAAAGCTTATGCTCAAATACCGTATTGTCCCGAGTATAGGCCGCACTTTTTTCCCCTAATTTAAGTCTTTAAATTAGGGGTGCGGCCTATAATCGGGATCTTGAAAAAAAAACAACAATAAAAATAGGGTACTTCAAATCCCAGCCGCGGCTGGGAATCCGAGGGCTCTGGGCTGCCCGCCGCGGTGCGGAGCCCAGAGCCCTTTAAATCCCAGCCGCGGCCGGGAATCCGAGGGCTCTGGGCTGCCCGCCGCGGTACGGAGCCCAGAGCCCTTTAAATCCCAGCCGCGGCCGGGAATCAGAGCGCTCTGGGCTGCCCCAGCCGTGTCCCTGCCTCCCCCGCTGCTGGGCTCCGGCCCCGGCCCCGCGTACCCGCCGCCCCCGGCCCAGGCCGCGCGCCGCCCGGCTCCAGCCCCGGCCACGTCCACGCCGCCCGGCTCCGGCCCCGGCCCCGGCCGCGTTCCCCCCCCCCGCCCCAGGCCCGCGGACCTGCCTCCCCGGCCGCCCGGCTCCACCCCGTCCACGTCCCCGCCTCCCCCGCCACCCGGCTCCAGCCCCGTGTACCCGCCTCCGCCGGCCCCGGCCTCAGGGCCGCCCAGAGGGGGGGGTAAAGGGGGCAATTTGCCCCCGGCCCCACGAGAGTTTTTCGGGGCCTCTGGAGCGGTGTCCTTCACTCGCTCCCGGGGGCCCGGAAAACTCTTGCGGGGCCGGGCGCAGGAGCTTCTTCTGCTCCTGGTCTTCACCTGTGGGGGGAGGTCCTTCCGCTCCGGGGCGGAAGGACCCCCCACTGCCGAGTTACCGCCCAAGCGGGACCCGCTGCCGAAGTGCAGCCCGGTCTTCGGCGGTAGTTCGGCGGCGGGGGGCCCTTCTGTTCCAGGACCCGCCGCCGAAGTGCCCCGAAGACCCTCCCGCCACCGAAGACCGGGCTGCACTTTAGCGGCGGGTCCCGCTTTGGCGGTAATTCAGCGGTGGGGGCGCCCCGCGGCGGGTCTTCGGGACACTTCGGCGGCAGGTCCCAGAATGGAAGCCCCCCCCCCCCCGCCGAAGACCCCGGGCCCCCGGAATTCTCTGGGTGGCCCGGCGCCGCATTGCCTGTCCCCATCCCCGCGTCCCCCACCGCCCGGCTCCGGCCCCGCATCCCGGGGCTCCTGGCTCCAGCCGCGGCCGGACTGTAGTGCCGCCAGCCACATCCAGGCAGCGCAGTAAGGGGGCAGGGAGGGGGTGTTGGAGAGAGGGCAGGGCAGGGGAGTTCGGGGTGGGGGGTGGATAGGAGTTGGGGGGGGTCAGAGGGCAGGGAACAGGGGGATTGAATAGGGGCAAGGGTCCTGGTGGGGCAGTTAGAAAGGATCAGGGGATGGATGGGGCGGTGGGAGGCAGTCAGGGGCAAGGGTTCCAGGGGCTGTCAGGGGACAGAGAGAAGGGGTGGTTGGATGGGGCAGGGGTCCCTGGGGTGGGGGGAGGTGTCAAGGAACGCGGGGGGTTGGATGGGGCAGGAGTTCGGGGGGGGGGGGCATGATCCCTAACCCTAAGAACATTTGCTAATGTTGTTGATTGTTGTGCAGGGGAGAGGGTGAGAACTGTTCCCATCAGTCTCCTTGTTGTCCATTCCTTTTCCCTTCTTTATTTACAGTATAACTACAAAATAGTTTTCAATATTTCTGAGTATATAACATATGCCGTCAAAAGCAGGACTACCAAAAGTGTTAAAAGTGTTAAAAATACTGGTACATGTCTTCCTATTCATTAAATAAAATACTGTTTTACTGTTCTACTAATGTGTATATTTTAAGTTAAAAAAAGTTAAAAATTTAATTTTTTTAAAATAGCACCAAACTTTAAGGGTGCGGCTTATAATCAGGAGCAGCCTATACTCGGAACAATACGGTAAATGTGTTAGTCTCTAAGGTACCACAAGTACTCCTGTTCTTTTTAATAAACCAGTACACCAAATAAGATGATTATTCAAACACTGCAGACTTCTTCAATCTCTCTTAATGACTATGGAAAACAATAAAATTACCCCAGCGTGCAAATAAACAAAGACACTTGTGATGCTTTGGGATTCACCCAGACTAGTAAGGGCTCGTGTCATCACCTACCCTGTAATTCTAGATGCTTCTGTGCAGCTTTAGCTCAGGGCCCTGACACCAGAAGCCAAAAAGGTCTTGGTCATTCTCCTTTGTCTGGAAAAAACCCGTTTTTGCCTCCTTGGTCTGTTTACAGACTCCAAACCCTAATATCAGAAAGCCTCCATAATGTCAAATGCAGAATCATTACATACATTTTACAGTGATATTAATGAGCAGTGTGTTATTCATCTTCAAAGACTATATTACAAGACACCTTTCAATAGATGTCATGACAACTGTGTGTGAGGTGTATTGAGCTGTTTAGGCCAGCTGAGTTTTACTGTTCTGTACCAGGGGGACCCTTTCCATCTGGCACTGGGGTGCTCTTAGGGTCAGAATACTAGACTCTACTAAGCCTTACTTTAAAGAAAGAGCTACTATGAAGCAGCATATCTGAACCGAGCTGCTGTATTAATAAAGCATGGTACGCTCTGTAAAGATGCTTTCATGTGAAGAGCAATGTACCCTTCAATACCTGTATTTCCAGTTAATGATATACAGCTGCAAGAAACAAATCCTAATCTGAGTATTTATGTGTCCCCTATTACCATAGCATCCAAAGTACCTCACAACCCATTAAAGGTAGGCTAGAACTATTACCTCCACGTTACAGACTGGGAACTAAGGCACCAATAGCGGTTAGATGTCTAAATACCTTTAAAAATCTGGCCTTAAGTGACTTGCCTAAGATTACACAGGAAGTCTGTGGCAGAGCCAATAACTGAACCCAGATTTCCTGAGTGCCTGATCAGGACCTTAACCACTGGGCCATCTTTCCTCCTTATAGCCAGTGTCTGAAGCTCCCTCTGACTTCAGTGAGCTGATACCTTGAAAACTCAGGCCTAGTATATTTAATTGCTAAGGATCTGTGTGTCCTCTATTTACTTTTAGTTTCCCTTGCTATTGCCACAGTTTATAGGCACCTGCAGTCCTGCTAATTTTGCTATGGGAAGGTAGAACCTGTAGACATTCCTTGAATGAACATTAAAAACCAAGCATTATGGTGCAAAAAACCCACAACAAAAGTCCAGAAAGTCTCATGCAAATAGAACTGTTTATTTGACTTGCTTCTTCCTTTCCCATCTGTTGGAGCCATATGCCTTCTTAAATAAGAGCTAATTAGAGCCCTATTGCAACTAATCAAATAGTTGTAATTCTTGCAACCCTCTACTGGAGCTTTCATTTCCCTTTTATAAATGAAGCACTTTCTACACTCTGGTGGCTCTGGAGTACAGGGTAGTTGTAGACAATGTGTGTCTGTATTAACACGGGTGGGATGGGGATTTATGGATTGCTGCAATAGAGATGAGAGCCAAAGTACAGAGGCCAAGTACAGTAAAAGAGGTGACTTTGGGACAGAAAGCTACAGTGTACAATCAGCAAAGAGTCCTGTGGCATCTTATAGACTAACAGACGTTTTGGAGCATGAGCTTTCATGGGTGAATACCCACTTCGTCGGATGCAAGTGTGCAATAATGATCCATGGCTCTGTATGTTAACAGACTGCTTGGTTAATTATGCTTTTGTGACACTACCACGGTCATTCCAAATGGGCTACCAAGTTCAATGACTGACTTATTAAAAATCAGGGAATTGCAAATAAAAACTGAGCTGATTTTTTTTTCCCTCCTCAAACCAAACAGAAACATGTTTTGGCCTAGATCACCTCTTTCTATGAAACAAACAACCAAACAGCCAAGCACAGAAGAAAAGTGACTTGGTAAATGCCAAGGCATTACGGATGGCATTCCACAGCCCTAATCCAACAGAAGTAGGGCCCTTTCACTGCTTCAACGTTCCATAGTCTGAGTGGAAATTCTGACAATTTCAAGGATTCCCAGCCACTTCCTGGGGCCCCACTCAACCCTGGAAAACAGATGCTCCCTGTCCACATCATTCCCTCTCCTACCTTCTATACACCATGCAGAACAGGATGGCCCAGGAGATAATGCTGGCAGCAAGACGATGAGGATGTGGATGAATGCATGAGCTGGGCCATGGGATGGAGGGCTTTCATGGCAGTAGGCCTAAAATGATGGAATTCACTCCCGCAGGAAATAAGGATGATGAGAACGTCCGCACCCACAGAGCCAAACACACACCTCACCTCTGCAGCTTTGCTCTTCTGCGCAAAAACTCCTAACCTGCTGTCATTTCTGGGAACAAAATTCCCCCTCACTTACCCTGGGCTCCCCGCTGGAGTGGGACTGAGAAGAAATTTTCCTGACACAAAGCGCACTGTATGGATTTTAACTCTGGAAAGTGCACAGATATGATGGTGATGGGAGTGGTATAAGAACCTAAACAGAATACTGTACTTAACACGAAGGGTGACATTTTGGCTTTGTTGACATCAGTAGCAAAACTGCCATTAACTTCAACGGGGTCAATATTTTACCCCAGGGGTCTGATTCACATTTACACTAAGGCCCCTTTACACCATTCAGGCAGTTTTACACCAGTTTAATTCACACTCACTATAAAGCCACTGTACATTACCTGCGGGGTGTACAAGGGCCTTAGTGTAAATGAAAATCCAGTCCTAAAAATGTTATTAAATGAATACTTGCAGCCCCCACAAAAAGCCCAAACCAATCACGACACATTTCACCCAGCCCCAGTGCAGTTGTGAAGCTGGGAACACAAGATCTCATGTTCAATCTTCCACGCTGTCCACTCAGTCAGCTCAGTAGTGTTCAGTCTAGACTACTATCTTCTCCTCAGTTAGAGGTAAACAGAAATAGATTGTTTCTATCCAATCCCTTCTAGCTATCAACCCACCAGCTGTTTCCCATTTTTACTGCCACAAAACATTTGTGCACAAGTATATGGGTGACAGCGAATGAGGGCCACACTGAAAGCAAGGTGACAGCAGACATCTCATCTTGTTGGAATGGGGAGGCCATGCCTGAGTTACAGAGAAATGTGCAGAAGTTAGTCAGGTACAAATAACTGATTCTGTCACGGCCTGTCAGAACGGAAAGCTAGCCATGATCAGTGTGGGTGACTAGCAGCTTCTGTCCTGCCTTTCCCATCACTGCTAATAAACCATTTCATGGGAGGAACTCTATGAGTACTTAACCATACAAAGATAAATCACTGATGAAATACATGATAAACACACATGCCTGTATATATTTTACACACACACAATTACATAATTAATTACATAATAGGGTTATAAGGAATAGCCAGCATGGATTTGTCAAGAACAAATCATACCAAACCATCCTAAATTCTTCTTTGACAGGGTTACTGACTTAGTGGATGGAGGGAAGCAGTAGATGTGGCTGCTTCTCTGAGTAGCTAGTCCTACAAGGGTAGAAGCAAGTGGCGCACAGAATCTGGTCCAAGAGGTGAATATAGGTGACCTGCCTGATAATAGCAACCGTAATCCAATTAAAGTTAACATCCCTGTAGTGGCGGAAATACCAAAGAAACCCACCACAGTAGCATTTCACTTTAAAAATGGGAACTACACAAAAATGCTAGCTAAAGCTAGTTTAAATAGAAATAAAAAGGAACAGTCAAAACAGTGAAATGCCTGCAAACTGCATGGAAACCATTTAAAACACTATAATAGAGACTCAAACTAAATGTATGCCCAGAATAAAATAATACAATAAAAATAATAAGTAATAACAACAACAAACAAACAAACAAACAACAGTAGGAGGACCAAAAAATGCCATCATGGCTAAACAGCAGAGTAAAAGAGTCAGAGATAAAAAGGACATCTCTTAAAAGCTGGAAGCCAAAAACTACTGAGGAAAATAGAAAGCATAAACTCTGGCAAGTCAATCACAAAAGTATAATTAGGCAGCCTAAAAAATAATTTTAAGAAAAACTAGCAAAAGACAAAAACTGATAGCAATCTTTGTGCATCAAAAGCAGGAAGCCAAAGAATCAGTGGGGACACTGGATGATTGAGGTGCTCATGGAGCACTCAAGGAAGAAAACTTCCTTGCAGAAAGGCTAAATACATTCTTTGCATTGTTCTTCACTACAGAGGATGTGATGTAGATTCCCACACCTGAACCATTCTTTTTTAGGTGACAAATCTGAGGAATTGTCTCAGATTCAGGTTGTCAGTTAGGGTGACCAGACAGCAAATGTGAAAAATCAGGACAGGGAATAGGGGGTAATAGGAGCCTATATAAGAAAAAGACCCAAAAATCGGGACTGTCCCTATAAAATTGGGGCATCTGGTCACCCTATTGTCAGTAGAGGCAGTTTTGGAACAAATTGATAAATTAAACAGTAATAAGTCACCAGGACCAAATGGGATTTGCCCAAGAATTTGGAAGTAACTCAGATATGAAATTGCAAAGCTACTAACTGTGGTACGTAACCTATTACTTAAATCAGCCTCTCTACCAGATGACTGAGGGCAGCTAATGTAACGCCTTTAAAAAAAAAAAGGCTCCAGAGGCAATCCTGGCAAGTACAGGCCAGTAAGACTAACTTCACTACCAGGCAAAATGGATGAAATTACAGTAAAGACAAGAATTATCAGATACACGAACATTTTATGTTGGGGAAGAGTCGTATTGGCTTTGGCAAAGGGGAATCATGTCTCACCAAACTATTAGAATTATTTGAGGGTGACAATACACAGGCGGACAAGGCTGATCCAGTTGATTTAGTGTACTTGGACTTTCAGAAAGCCATTGGCAAGGACCTACACCCAAGTCTCTTAAGCAAAGTAAGCAGTCCTAGGATAAGAGAGACAGTCCTCTCATAGATCAGTAATTGGTGAAAAGATAGGAAACAAAGGGTAGGAATCAACTGACAGTTTTCACAATGGAGAGTGATATATAGTGGGGGTCCCACAAGAATCTGAACTGGGACCAGTGCTGTGCAACATATTAATAAATTATCTGGAAAAGGGGGTAAACAGTGAGGTGGCAAAGTTTGCAGATGATACTAAATTACTCAAGATAATTAAGTCCAAAGCTGCCTGCAATGAGTTACAAAGGGATCTCGCAAAATTGGTGAGCTGGGCAACAAAATGGCAGATTAAAATCAATGTTGATAAGTGCAAAGTAATGTACATTGGAAAAATAATCCCATGTATACATACAAAATGATGGGGTCTAAACTAGCTGTTCCCAATCAGAAAAGAGATGTTTGAGTCACTGGGGATAATTCTCTGAAAACATCTGATCCATATGCACTGACAGTCCAGAAACATTAGGAACCATTATAAAAGGGATCGATAATAAGACAGAAAATATTATATTGCCACTATACAAATCCATGGTATGCCCAAATCTTGTGCCGTTCCGGTCAAGCCATCTGAAAAGAGAATCATAGAATCATAGAATCTCAGGGTTGGAAGGGACCTCAGGAGGTCATCTAGTCCAACCCCCTGCTCAAAGCAGGACCAAACCCAACTAAATCATCCCAGCCAGGGCTTTGTCAAGCCTGACCTTAAAAACCTCTAAGGAAGGAGATTCCACTACCTCCCTAGGTAACCCATTCCAGTTCTTCACCACCCTACTAGTGAAAAAGTTTTTCCTAATATCCAACCTAAACCTCCCCCTCTGCAACTTGAGACCATTACTCCTTGTTCTGTCATCTTCTACCACTGAGAACAGTCTAGATCCATCCTCTTTGGAACCCCCTTTCAGGTAGTTGAAAGCAGCTATCAAATCCCCCCTCATTCTTCTCTTCTGCAGACTAAACAATCCCAGTTCCCTCAGCCTCTCCTCATAAGTCATGTGCTCCAGCCCCCTAATCATTTTTGTTGCCCTCCGCTGGACTCTCTCCAATTTATCCACATCCTTCTTGTAGTGTGGGGCCCAAAACTGGACACACTACTCCAAATGAGGCCTCACCAGTGCTGAGTAGAGGGGGATGATCACATCCCTTGATCTGCTGGAAATGCCCCTACTTATACAACCCAAAATGCCATTAGCCTTCTTGGCAACAAGGGCACACTGTTGACTCATATTCAGCTTTTCGTCCACCATAACCCCTAGGTCCTTTTCTGCAGAACTGCTACCCAGCCATTCGGTCCCTAGTCTGTAGCAGTGCATGGGATTCTTCCGTCCTAAGTGCAGGACTCTGCACTTGTCCTTGTTGAACCTCATCATATTTCTATTGGAAAAAGTACAGAGAAGGGCAACAAAAATGATTTGGGTCATGGAACAGCTTCCATATGAGTGATTAAAAAAGACTGGTATTTGTTCAGCTTTGAAAAGAGATGACTAAGAGGGAATATGACAGGTCTACAAAATTTTGCGTGGTGCAGAGAAAGTGAATAGGGAAGAGTTATTTACCCCTTCATACAACACAGGAACGAGGGGTCACCCAATAAAATTAATAGGCAGCAGATTTAAAATTAACACAAGGAAGTACTTCTTCATGCAATGCATAGTCAATTTGTGAAACCTGTTGACATGGGATGTTGTGAAGGCCAAGGTATAGCTGGATTCAAAAAAGAATTAATAAGTTCACGGAGGATAGGTCTGTCAATGACTATTAGCCAAGACGGTCAGGGACACAACCCCATGCTCTGGCCTCTGACTGCTAGAAGCTCGGATTGGATGACAGGACATGGATCACTGAATAATTGCTCTGTTCTGTTTATTCCCTCTGTAGGATCTGATGCTGGCCACTATCAGAAGACAGGATACTGGGATAGATGGACCATTGGTCTGACCCAGTATGGCCATTCTTATGTTCTTATGCCTCGATTTTAGGAAGGCTTTTGTCACCATTGCTGAGGGCAAACTAGGGAAATGTGGTCTGAATGGAGTTCCTATAAGGTGGGTGCAACACTAGTTTAAAGTCTGTACTCAAAGAGTGGTTATGAATGGTGTGCTGTCAAATTGGGGGAGCATACCTAGTGGGGTCCCACAGGGCTCAGTCCTGGGTCCAGTAATATTAGATATTTTGATTAACAACTTGGCTAATGGAGTGCTTATGAAATTTCAGATGACGCCAAGCTGGGAAGGCTTGCCAGCATTTTGGAGGACAGGATTAGAATCCAGAAAGACCTTGACAAATTGGGGATCAACAAGATGCAACTCCATAAAGATAACTGCAAAGTATATCACTTAGGAAGGAAAAAATCAAGTGCGGGACTACAAAATGGGGAATAATTGGCAAACAGTAGTGCTGCTGAAAAGAATCTGGGGGTTATAGTGGGTCAGGAAGTGAATATGAGTCAACAATGTGATGCAGTTGTGAAAAACGATAATATTCTGGGATGCACTAAAAGAAGTATTATTGTATGTATGACATGGGAGGTAATTGTCTCACTCTACAGGGCATGGATGAGGCCTTAGCTAGAGTATTGTGTCCAATTCTGGGCACCGCCATTTAGGAAAGATGAGGACAAACAGGAAAGAGTTCACAGGAGTGCAACAGAAATGATAAAAGATTTAGAAAATCTGACCTATGAGGAAAGGTTAAACAAACTGGGTACATTTAGTCTTGAGAAAAGAAGACTGCGAGGAAACCAAGTAACAGTCTTCAAATATGTTCAGGGCTGTTATAAAGAGGATTGTCATCAATTGTTCTCCCTGTCCATGGAAGGTAGGACGAGAAGTAATGGGCTTAATCTGCTGCAAAGGAGATTTAGACTAGAGATTAGGAACAACTTTTTAACTATAAAATTAGTTAAACTTTGGAATGGGCTTTCAAGGGAGGCTGTGGAATCCCTATCATTCAAGGTTTTTAAGAACAGGTTGTACAAATACCTGTCAGGGATGGTATATTTACTTGGTCCTGCCTCAGAGCAGGAGGCTGGACTTGATGACTTCTCAAGGAAATAGAGACTTGTCATTAAAGCTGAACAGGAAACAGTTTTCCTGGCCTGTAAGAATTTTTGAGATTTACAATATTTTCCTAACCCAAACTGGGATGAGAAGTCAAAAACCTCCTAAACTGTCATCAAATGAACATTCAAAAATTTTCAGTTGAGGTCCATTATAACATTTCATTTCCAAAACTTTGAAATGTTTTGTTTTAACCGTGACCATTTGTTTAAAAAGTGTTGTTTTTATTTTAATCACCTTCAATTTCTAAACAAAACGTTATTTCAAAAATGTTGAAATGACTTGTTTCAATCATTTTGAAACTTTTTATTGTCCAAAAAACTCCAAGTACATAAATTCACTGGAATTGACCCTATCCCGCAAAAAGTTTTGGTTTCAAGAAATTGGCATTTTTTGACCAAATATTATATATATTGTTAGAGAACAGGGATTGCCAAAAAATACCAGTTCTACTTGGGTTACTGCGTTGAATTGGGACTCGGGAGATATAGCTACTTCCTTTCTACCACCCTTTGTCTTTATGCATTGTAAGTTCTTCAAGGCTGGGGTTTTCTCTTACAATGTATTTGTACAGTGTTTCTAGGCACTACCAGAATCCACACTGTGACGGTAAGTTAAGGCTGCTAACTAACATTAAACCTGAAATACATGAATGCCATGGAGAATCCACCTATACACAGAAGAAGGCAAGGGCTCTATGGAAATAACAATATGGGATCATGTCAGGGAAGACTTATTGTGATGCATGTGCAAAAAGTGGGCAGAGAAAAGCCTCCGAGGCTATCCAAATGCTGTCATTTCCAGCCTTCACTTTGCAAACAGAAAGACCTTTTAACATATTTTAAACAATGGTGTCCATATGTCTATATGTCCACAGGAGATATACTGTATCTTTATTTCTGCAACCATAAGATGGACTGGCCTTATTCCGTGCCTTTCTGTGCCAACCCATCCCCAAGGCTGTGTCTAACATTTCCAATCTCCAAAGATCACTCAAACAGAGAGTATTTATTGAAATAAGCTCGGGGGGGATTTCAGCATTGTCAACACTCATGATTAAGGTTACGATTTTGTCATGGTTGTTTTTAGTAAAAGTCACGGACATGTCGCAGGCAATAAATAAAAATTCACAGGAGCAGTGGCCTGTCCGTGACTTTTACTAAAAATGACGGCGGAGAGAGGGCTGGGAGGGGAAGGAATGACAGCTGCGGGGGGGGAGGGGAGGAGGAAGACTGACAGCCCATGCCCCACCACCAGGGGAGACACAGCCCCAGGCCCCCAGACCCTCCCACCCCCTGCCATGGTGTGTCTGCACAGCTCTAGATTCAGTGTGGGACAGGGGGACACTGCAGAAGCTCCGGCTATGGGGTGGGGGGTGAAGCCACAAGGCGGTGGGGGGGGGGAGGGCGGCACAGCCCCAGCTCCTGCTGCAGCTGCGAGGGGGATGCACATCCCTGACTCCAGGCCTGGCTGAAGCTACAGGGGGCACGGAGACCCAGCTGAAGCCGTGGAGGTGGGGGGCACACAGCCCTGGCTCTGTCCCCAGCTGAAGCCGTGGAGGTGGGGGGCACACAGTCCTGGCTCTTGCTGCAGCTGCCAGGGGAGCGCACAGCCCCCGCTCCATCCCCACCGCTGACAGCTGCAGCTGAGTCCGGTAAAGTCACAGAATCTGTGACTTCCGTGATTAAACCATCTCATGGTTGTTTCATGCGTGGCGGGATTTCCGAGGGGGCTGGAGCTCATCTGGCAATGACGCAAAAACCTCCAGCCACCTCCCGGAGGTCGGCCCTGCCAGGAGTGGGCAGAGTGTCTTCCCACTGCTCTCCATTCTCACAGGAGGGATGAGGGGAGGAGGGAGCAAAGGCCCACTCCGTCCTCCACTTCCCCCCCTGTGAGAAACATGGACAGGACAGCACTTCTGCTCCTTCCTCTCCTTGCTGCAGAACACCGCCCGGGAAGGGACAGAGACAGCCAGGGACAGCCTGGGAAGTGGGGGAGGGCACTCCACTGTAGCCACCCCAGGCATGGGCGTGGAGGATGGAGAACCCTAGGAGGTGCAAACTGGGGTGGGGTGGGAGCTGAACTGAGGGGAGTGGGCAAGGAAAGAACTGATCGGAGGCTGGCGGGGGCAGGATTAATTGCTGGGCAGGGACAAGCAGATGAGAGTTCCTGTAGCAAGGGCCAAAATCACCTTAGCCAATAAATGTAGGTAAATGGGGAACAGTGATTGTAACACGCTCACACACACTGGAGATGGGTACGGGGGAGTTTGAAAATCAAAAGACGGAGCAAATATCCACCATATCATTAAAAAAAAATCTCATGATTTTTGGGCCCGTTCTCATGGTTTTCGATCTCTTGAGGTTGGCAATACCAGAATTTGCATTTCTCTCTGAGAAATGGAAGCACGTTGCCACTGAGGTGCAGAGTTTGGCCTGGATTCTGCAAGTGATGTATCTATGTTCAGTCCCCCAACAAAGAGACTGTATTGCCTTCAGTAGGTTAAACAAGCGGTATTAGGAATGGGAGGGACTGTGGTAGTGGCTTAGCATAATAGAGGTACTGTCCACTTGCACTGCGGGTGTTCATATATATTTTTTAGGGTACTTTTCATCAATTTTAAGGCCATGATGCTCAGAACTGGCCCCAAGTCTGACCTTTCACAGGCTATAGAATTTCAGTAGATGATTCCTGCAGTCAGCCCTTAACTTCTGATTGAGCTAGAGCATGAGTTTACAAAAGAGAACTAACAACGTAACAATGAATCCCCCACATTCTTAGGTCAATTCTGCCAGTGGTTAATTATCCTCACTTAAAAATTGTGCCTTATGTCTAGTGTGAATCTGTCTAGTTTCAGCTTCCAGCCATTGGATTTTATTATGCCTTTATCTGCTAGACTAAAGAGCTATCTACTGTCAGAAAACTTCTCCCCCATCCATGTACTCACAGACCCTTAACCTTCTCTTAACTAAAATAAATAGATTACAAAAAGAGAGCGAAACCAAAGAAACTCGAGAGGACTATAAACAGCAACCATTATTCTGCAATAGAAATAATGTAAAAACCACATAGCTACTCTGCAGACAGAGATGCTTCTATTCTTGTTCTAAACCTACTCAGTGACTATATAGATTTTTTTCTTTTAATACTGCGCATTTCCTTGAAAATATATTCCATGCTATGAAAGCTTTTGAAAAGGTCACACTGATACAGCCATTCAAATCATCCCATGATCTCAAATGAAATGGAAGCACTGAAATGACCTTGGCTGAATAAAAGCATTATTGGATAGATAAAGTAGGCACTGAAATCCCATCAAAATGCTCAGCAGCGAGGGAAGCCAGTAGCTGGATATGGCCACTGTGGCATCATCTGAAGAATGCAACACAAACCTCAAAGAGTGAAACTTGCTGATAGGGGCATACCCTGTCCCTGCACTGGAAGAAGCAGTGGGTGTGCACCCACTATCTGCCATGGAACTGTGCTACTTGCCGGCCAGCGATGTGAAAGAAAATGAGAGCTGAGAGCAGGGCAGGTGAATCTGTTCTTCTACAGCCGTACCGGTGACTTTCCAATAGTTGGGACACAAGTGTGACTGCCACCAGTTTGGCCGACACACCAGAGATTGAAATGGGGATCTCCAGGGTCAAAAGCATGAACTGCTATAGTTAGCCGCAGTTGCAACAGACCCATATCTTCTGTAGATGGTGGGCCAGGGAAGGGACCCTGTAACATGCACTGGCCAGTAGAGCCATGAGAATAATGTTTTTTCAGTTCACTAGCAATCCTGAAACTTCAAATTAAAAAAAAGAATTTGGGTCAAACCAAAAATTAATTGTTTTTGAAATTTTTGGCCAACAGAAAAATAAAAGGCGTAAGGTCAAGTAGGAACATCTGATTTCATTTCGACCATTTAAAATATTTTTATTAAAAAAAATTAAAGGAAACTGAAACAAGGCATTGTTTCAAACGATACCATTTCAGACAGAAAATGCTGAAATGAAACATTTGTTCTGAATTTTGGTGGTGGTGGTTTGCTCCCCACAATGGAAACAAGTAGGCCAAACCCATGCCAGTCCGTGAAAGGTTTCAGCATCACCAAATCTGCATTGTGTCCCAGCTCGACTCACCAGTGGGTTACACAAGCAGCGTAACCCTAGTCCTGATAATGATGTAGCTACCAACTTCTTGGTCCCGTTGCTACACTAGGAGTAGGTGGTACGGGGAGGGAAACTCCACCATAGCACACTGCCTAGCTGATCAGCCCATACACAGGGGCCAGGCTCGGAGCCAGAGTGAACTCCGAGATGGTGAAACTCTGTCTAGGAAGCAGCAGAATAAAAGCCTCTTGTCTGCAGATGTGCGTTCCAGCTTCTCCTGAAGGGGTCTGGGTGAGGAAGGTTTTGCACTTTTATTCTGGTTGCAATGGTTGAATATTGCAGCCAAAGTTTCCAGTAATTGAAATCTAAATGTTAGGCTCCTTATTAGGTGCCTAAGCAAACAGCCCAGTTTTCAGGAGAGCCGGGCACTCAACAGCTCCCACTGAAATCGAAGGGAGCTTCTGGCTGCTCAGCACTTTCACAATCCAGGGTACTTATTTAGGGGCCTAAATAGGGGCTTTGGAGACTAACTTTAGTCCCCCAATTTTGAAAACCTTGGTCTGTGGGGCTAATTCTGCTGCCCTTGCTCACACCAAGTATTCCCTGACTGTACACACAGTCCCACAGGTTCCTGTTGTACTCGTCACACCCCAGCCCTCACCGGGTGTGTCTACACTGCAAAAATACCCCCGTGCCAGCCCGTCCCAGAGCCCGGGTCTACAGCCTCAGGCTCACGGGGGTTCACGCTACAGCACTAAAAATAGCCGTGTAGCTATTCTGGCTCGGGCTGGAGACTGGGCTCCGGACCCCATCCCTGTCTGTGGGATTCGGAGCCCACCCTGGAATAGCTACATGGCTATTTCTAGCACTGCAGCATGAGCCCAGGAAGCCCCAGTCCATAGACTCAGGCTCTGAGACTTGATGCCACAGGGTTGGTTGGTTGGTTGCTCTTTTTAAAGGTAATAATTGGAGATATACCAATCTCCTAGAACTGGAAGGGACCTTGAAAGGTCATCGAGTCCAGCCCCCTGCCTTCACTAGCAGGACCAATTTTTGCCCCAGATCCCTAAGTGGCCCCCTCAAGGATTGAACTCACAACCCTGGGTTTAGCAGGCCAATGCTCAAACCACTGAGCTATCCCTCCCCCCCTACATGGCCACTCGGGGGAATTCGCTGCCCCTTCCACAGCGCCCACTGTCCTGATCATATTGTGACTCTGGACGCAGGGTCACCTCACCACCTGCTTCCACCAGCGTGGGAGTGGGCAGGAAGGAGGCAGAGTGGGAGGATTGCTGCCCTCCTCACTCAAAGAGTTGCCGAGAGGAGAGTAAGCTGCTCCACCGAAAGGAATGACCTGACTTACTATCTCCCCCGAGTAAGGTGAGGGCCTGTTACTCCCAGACCCACCCCCTGTTCTCTGCTGAGCTCCATGGCAGCGCAGCACAGCACCCCTTATGCAGAACCAGTTGTCAAAGCACCACCTAGCCCCAAGAAGGAGAGACAAGTCAGGCCCTGGGTGAGTTTTCACTGCTGATTTGCTATTGTAAGTGTCACTGTAGCCCTTAGGCCTGGTCTACACTAGGCGTTTAAACCGGTTTTAGGAGCGTAAAACCGATTTAACGCCACACCCGTCCACACTAGGAGGCCCTTTATATCGGTATAAAGGGCTCTTTAAACCGGTTTCTGTACTCCTCCCTAATGAGAGGAGTAGCGCTAATATCGGTATTACCATATCGGATTAGGGTTAGTGTGGCCGCAGATCGACGGTATTGGCCTCCGGGCGGTATCCCACAGTGCACCACTGACCGCTCTGGACAGCAATCTGAACTCGGATGCAGTGGCCAGGTAGACAGGAAAAGCCCCGCGAACTTTTGAATATTTCCTGTTTGCCCAGCATGGAGCTCCGATCAGCACGTGTGGTGATGCAGTTAAAAATCAAAATAAAGAAAGAGCTCCCTCATGGACGATGCGGACGTGATCGCTGTAAGGGCAGGCAAATCTGTTCTATCAGCGCTCTGTTACAGAAGACGAAATTCAAAATCATTTTTAAAAAATCTCCAGACAGACGCCATAGCAGGGACTCAGCGCACTGCTGCGTGACAAGCGTAACGGAAAGCCAAAGAATCAAATGGACGCTCATGGACTGGAGGACTCAAGCTATCCCACAGTTCCTGCAGTCTCTGAAAAGCATTTGCATTCTTGGCTGAGCTCCAAATGCTTCTAGGGTCAAAAACAGTGTCCGCGGTGGGTCAGGGCATAGCTAGGCAATTTACGCACACCCCCCACCCACCCACCCCCAGAAGTGAAAGGGAAAACAATCCTCTCTTGACTCTTTTATATGTCACCCTATCTTTACTGAATGCTGCAGATAGACGCGATGGTGCAGCACTCAACACCAACATCCTTGCTCCCCCCACGCCATGGATGGCTGATGGTACAATATGACTGGTATCCGTCCTCATCATCAGCCTATTGGCACATGGGGCAGTGCAAAAGGACTGGTAACCATGCTGACTAGCATCGGTAAGGTCAATCAAGGGCGCCTGGTCCTAATTTTTCATGGTAGATGGTACAGTATGGCTGATAACCATCGTCATCATAGCAACAGGGGGCTGAGCTCCATCAGCCCCCACCCTTCATGTGTAAAGAAAAGATTCAATTGTCCCTGGACTAGCAGAGGGATGCTGGGCTCCTCTCCTCCACACTCCTTACTGTCCTGTCTGGACTATCATAGCAGCTGGAGGCTGCCTTCCACTCATATCTCACTAACAAGTCACTGTGTCTTATTCCTGCATTCTTTATTACTTCATCACACAAGTGGGGGGACAATGCTACGGTAGCCCAGGAAGGCTGGGGGAAGAACGGAATCAACAGGTGGGGTTGTTGCAGGAGCACCCCCTGTGAATAGCATACAACTCATAATTTCTGCAGGATCTGACACAGAGCAGCTGTGCTCTCTGGTTCTATGATACAGTGGTTCTCTAGTACACTTGCCCATATTCTAGGCAGGACTGATTCTATTTTTAGATACCAAAAAGGAGGGATTGACTCAGGGAGTCATTCCCAATTTTGGCTTTTGCGCCCCTGGCTGATCTCAGCCAGGGGCACTTATGACAGCAGCAAATGGTGCAGTGCAAAAGGACTGGTAGCCACGATCATCTTATTACCAATTTATGGTATGGTAGATGGTACAATATGGCTGGTAACCATCTCTGCTATCATGCAAAAGCAAAAGCATGCTGCTGTGTAGCACTGCTGAATCGCCTCTGTGAGCGGCATCTAGTACACATACGGTGACAGTCACAAAAGGCTAAACAGGCTCCATGATTGCCATGCTATGGCATCTGCCAGGGCAATCCAGGGAAAAAAGGCACGAAATGCTTGTCTGCCGTTGCTTTCCCAGCGGAAGGAGTGACTGATGACATTTACCCAGAACCACCCGCGACAATGATTTTTGCCGCATCAGGCACTGGGATCTCAACCCGGAAATTCCAAGGGGCGGGGGAGGCTGCGGGAACTATGGGATAGCTACGGAATAGCTACCCACAGTGCAATGCTCCAGAAATCGACGCTAGCCTCGGACCGTGGACGCACACCACCGATTTAATGTGTTTAGTGTGGCCGCGCACACTCGATTTTATACAATCTGTTTTGTTAAACCGGTTTATGTAAGTTCGGAATAATCCCGTAGTGTAGACGTACCCTTAGATACAACACAGAGTGCTTGGGTACTATGATGATAGCAACAATACAATAAAAAGGTGACCCTGTCTGCCTGTTGTTATCTATATTAATGTAGCGCCTAGGGCAGTGGTACCCAAACTTTTCCGGTCACGCCCTCCCGTTACCAGTAGTGGAATCTACATGCCCCCCTCCATTACAGCACAGATGGCTCAACGTGGGAGCTTGAGCTGAAGGTGGAGCTGGGGGCAGAACTGGATATGGAGTAGGAGCTGGAGCTAGAGGTGGAGCAGGTCTGGGGGTGGAGAGGGAATGAGGGCAGAGCTGCAGGTGGAGTGGAGCTGTGGTTGGGCCAGAACTGGGCAGGGGGCAGAGTGGGGCTGGGTGGTGCTCCCACCCCGCCCACCATGGGAGCTGGCCCAGACCTTGTTGTGTGTGCCCCCCCAAATGTTCCTCTGCTCCCCCAGGGGCACACCCCACAGTTTGGGGACCACCGACCTAGGGACTTGTCTACACTGCAGTGGGAAGCAAGCCTCCCAACCCAGGTAGACAGACTCGTGCTAGCTTCACTGGAGTTAGTGCACTAAAAATAGCCATGTGGGCTGTGAGGCTCTGCTAGAGACTCCAGCCAGCCACCGAGCTCAGAGCCAGAGGAGCTGGTGGTCTTGAGAGCCCAAGGTGCCACTTGAACTACAACATCTATATAGCTCGCTTCCAGCTGCAGTGCAGACATTGCATCTAGGAGCCCAAGGCCTGGACCAGAATGCCACTGTGCTAGGCACTGCACAAACGGAACAAAAAGACGCTGAATTCACAGGCACATCACAAAAATGTTGATAAACACAAAGTGAATTAAACAAATTGCATTCCATTTACTGCACAATTGTTCCGTTTCAAATAAAAACGGTGTCTCTATAAAGAAGATTCTCCTGCAGCAATGCTGTTTATCTTGAACGGGGTCATTGCACATAGAACACAACTTAATGGAAGCACAAAATGTACATTTTTAGACTCTGCATCTTTTGAGCTTTTGTTTGCCTTGAACAGAAACTTTAAATCTTCCCTGACAACTGAGATGTGCCGTCGCTCATCTCATAAATCACCAGGGCTCTTATGTATGATTAGTTATTTAATTGCTGAGCTGTCTATACGACTCGGCACAAAAATGCAATAAAAATGTTTCTTATTCATTTGCTTCTCCAATTAGATTCTATCGACCTCTGCCACTGAGTCGGTAATTTTTTTTTTGCTTTTTAATTATGCACTTATCTCAATTGAAGCCCTGCAGCTTCATCTGGATCCCACATGCACATAAATCTGTAAGAGGCTGATCATACTTTGCTAATGCACGTCAGGCACAAGCCATTTGGCTTTCTCTCTGGGATTTCATTAGCTGCATTAAAGTTTCTCTGCCCATGGTGTGCCAGCAGTGTCATTAGCCATTCTCACTTTGGACTGGTTTCTGGTAAGAATATTTGTCCCTATAGCTGTGCATCAAATGTCACTCAAGTAGAGCGTCTGTTATCCCTTTCTGAAAACTCCTGTTTTTATTTGGCATAATGCCTCCATAAAAATGATGATCTTGCAGTAATATCTGTGCAAGCTGACTGGGGGCTACTGCTCTGATCCCACCTGCCTTACTCAGGCAAAACTGAAAAAAAGACTGAAGCACCACATAAAGGGGCACTATAAGATACATTCTGGCAAGTGTCTACCTACCTATGCAACCAAAGTACTCACACAGCACCCCCCCCACATCATCACAGTGTCTGTGTTCCTCACACTCTATAATGCAACACCCTTGTGATGCAGAACTGTGCTTTTATCCCCATTTCACAGATGGGAAACTGAGGCACAGAGACACTACATGACTTTGGTGAAGATCGCACAAGAAGTCTGTAGCAAAACTGGAAATCGAACCCAGGTCTGGTATGAAGAAAATGATATAAGCACCCACCAAAACTAGCACGTATATACTGTCAAAGCAGCAGGCATATACACTCACATTCTAGTTAGGAGCAGGCCCATGCACAGCTCTGACACAAACACACTAATCAAGGGAATTGTAGTAGGGCTGGAAGGGACCTCAAGAGGTCATCTAGTCCATCCCCTGATGCTGAGGCAGGGCCAAATAAACCAAGATCATCCCTGACAAGTGTTTGTCTAACCTGTTCTTTAAAACATCTAGTGATGGGGGCTCCACAGCCTCCCTTGAAAGCCTATTCCAGTGCTTAAAAACCCTTATAGTTAGAAAGTTTATCCTGGTATCTGACCTAAATTGCCTTTCCTGCAGATTAAGCCCATTACTTCTTGTCCTACCTTCAGTGGACATAGAGAATAATTTAGCACAGTCCTCTTTATAACAGCCCATAAAATATTTGAAGACTTATCAGGTCACCTCTCCATCTTATTTTCTCAAGACTAAATATGCCCATTTTTTTTAACCTTTCCTCAGAGCGAGGTCAGGTTTGCTAAACCTTTTATCATTTTTGATGTTCTCCCCTGGGCTCTCTCCAATTTGTCCACACCTTTCCTAATGTGTGCTTCCCCAGACCAACCACAGAACTCTAGCTGAGGCCGTACCAGTGCGAAGTAGAGCAGGACAATTTTACTACCCCATCTTAGACATAACACTCCTGTTAATACACCCAAGGCTATTGACCTTTTTTTGCCACTGCATCACATTGTTTACTCATACTCAATTTGTGATCCACTACAACCCCCAGATCCTTTTCTGCAGTATTACTGCCCACCCAGTTCCCCAGTTTTGCAGTGGTGCATCTGAGTCTTCCTTCCTAAGTGTAGTACTTTGTACTTGTCAATTTTGAATTTCACCTTGTTGATTTCAGACCAACTCTTCAGTTTATCAAGGTCCTTTTGAATCTTGTCATTAAAGTATTGGGAGATCAGTTCCCAACACACAAACTTCCTATGTGATATTGGACAACTCATGAAATATCCATGCCTCAGTTTCCCTGTAAAATGAGGATGATACCGCTTCCTTTCTCCTCTACTTTGTCCCTCTTCTGTAACTAAGACTGTAAGCTCTTTGGGCATGGACTGCCTCTTACTGTGTGTACGTTCAGCACAACGGGGCGGCAATAGCATTTGGACCTCTAGGTGCTATTGTAATAGAAATAATCAGTGATAACAGCCACAGCAACTATTCCTACCAAGCACTGGAGAAATCTAGGAAAGGCATGATGTGTAATGGTCACCGCTAGCCTGGGTCAGGGAACACACACATGGATGTGCTACATATTCCTCCAGATATTTGTAGGGGACAACGCGTGGGTCAGTAATCTTCCTGTCCGCACACATTCTGCTGGCAACTTCTCCCCCACCATCCCTTGATCTTATCAGGCCACCAGATTACACCTGTAAGCATTTTGCCTCATCAGGATCATAATGCAGTGTCTTTCTCCCCCATAGAGACCATGTATAAGGTTTGAGGATGCCATTACCACCAAGCTAAAACAGACCTGGGATGAAATCCTGGCTTCACTGAAGACCACTGATTTCAATAAAGCCATAATTTCAGCTCTGGTCCTTAAGTTCAACTAGTAGCAGCTCATGTGCTTTTAGATCCAGATTCCTGGGTTCAACCCATTCAGACAACCCATCCAGTGGGCCATCACAAGTGAATCACTGATCTTGGGTTCCTCAGCGCCCCTGGATGCGTCATCTGCATGACTGAACCTGGAACTTATGGATCTGAAGAGCCTTCATTAACTTGGAGGCAGCAGCAGACTCCAGCTTCTTCCACTGAGCAGAGCAGGGCACTGAGGGATGACCATGTATTTAGATGCTGTTCTTTGGGACCCCATCCCCAAGGTACCTGCCCTGTTTTACAGAAACTCTGCTTGAATAAAGGAAAGGAACACCCAAGGATGAGTGCTTCAAAATGCTCTGCTGCTGTAGCAATCTTGACTGGACGCTTCCAGGCAGCACTGAGTGTCTGTGTTAAGCAAGCAGCCCTGGTTCAGTGCCCTGGTTCAGCAGCCTGGTCGTTATACCATTGCAACACTCTAACTTCCACCAACCTTGGTTAAAACTGGCCTCCAACACCCCCCAGTCCTGAATTTTCCCAAAACCATGTGCTCGACAATGTCCAGCCCTCTCCTGGGCCATTCTCAGAGATCATAAGGTTCATTTGTCCCTTAAAATACAATACCCAGCAGCTTGCCACATTAACTGCAGTTAATATTCACTTTAAATCAAACACAGCACTGGGTTGATTTACATGTAAAGTAAAATAATTTTATTAACAAAAGGAGACTGCATTTTAGGTGAGTTCAAGTATAAAGGCAGAAATGGTTATAAGTATATAAAAAGTGAAAAATGTATTCTAGCGGCTGAAACTTAACAAAACAAGATACAGTCCTTGTTCTAGGTAACTTCCTTACTGATATACCTTCCAGCGAGATGGCTGACCAACCTCTTTGGTCAGGATCTTGCACAAAGTCCAAAGAACTTGGTTCTTTTGTCTTCGTAGGTGAAAGATAACTTAGGGTTCTCTTTTCATAGTCCAGTGCACCTTTGACATGGATTCTTCAGACAAAGTAAAGTCTATTCGAGCTGTGAGGAAGGTGACATGGAGTCTAGGTGGGGAAGGAAGTTCCATGCTGGTTTCTTCCCCTGCTTGTGTGTTTGGTGAAACACAAATTGATCTGCTTCCTGCAGTGTCTTCCTCATGCCATGATGCTGAGTGGTTAATGCCTCCCCTTGTTGGCTTGATGGGCCTGTTTACTTTCTATATAAATTGCATTCCCATTGTCTCTTAATGTACCTTGGAAATACCTTCCAGGTGGCAGAACCACATTCCTTTCTTTAGGACGGGGTAACTTTACATCTGTCTGGCAGACACACTTTGATAACATAATTTCCAATATGTTTGTAAGTTTGAATTTGTCCTCTGTACATAGACCACACAATAATATTAGTGATCAGTATGTTATTAGCTTTCTACTGATATCTTATATGATAACTTCAAGACACAGGTTATGACATTAGTGAGTTGGGATACATTCAATTGCTCAGGCCAGCTGAAACTCACCACCTTCCAAAGAGCCCCTTGTCCTCTTGCATTGGGATGCTGTTAGGATCACAGATATTTCTTTTCATTTTTTATTTAAAGGCAGCAAAGCCTTCAAGGAGAACAAGACATACTGACCATTCTAACCTGAAAAGCTATCAGCTATACAAGGGGGATTGGGGAAATCAAATGTTAGAAAAAAATCAAATCTTTGTGCTTTTGTAAATGAAACAAACCAGATTATTCCATTACCCAGAATTTAGATAAAGGCTATTCTCCTGCCATACAAATCACTGTTCATTTTGCATGAGGATCCTTCATACTCCACCAAGGTCCTTGAAAGAACTGTTGTCCTTGAAACTAGAGCAATGGAAATCATATCGGAGCTTGTAGATTTGAGTTATGGGTTGGGGGGGGGGGAAGAGAGCAAAATTTTACCTTGTTCTTATTCAAAATTAATAGAGGGAATTTGAAGACTTTATGGGAACTTTTCAAAGAGGCGAAAGAATGAAAAGAATGAGGGAAATTGGAAAGCATCCAAACGAGCACTGACAAGAGCCTGTAACAGAAAGAATAATAAACCTTCATAAAATATAATATGGCAAAGAAGATGAGGAAATGAAAGAAGCAAGAACACTGGGACTTAATAGGACTGATTTATTCTTGTTAGAGGAATTCCCATACAGTTTCAGGCCAGTGGCTGTAAAGATCTAGCACAGGGGCGGGCAACCTGCGGCCCATCAGGGCAATCTGATTGTGGGCCACGAGACATTTTGCAGACATTGACCGTCCGCAGGCACAGCCCCGCGCAGCGCCCAATGGTCGCGGTACGCCGTTCCCAGCCAATGGGAGCTGCAGGGTGGGGGCATGCTTCCAGACGGTCAACGTCAGCAAAATGTCTTGCGTCTTAAAATCAGATTACCCCAATGGCCCACCGCTGATATAGCACCTTTGTCTCCAACAATGGAGCCCTTCTGTGGCTTCAGAGGAAGATGCAAGACCCTCTGTATGATGCAGCTTTGGAGCAGCTTGTCCACAAAGGAAGTTTCTTCCTAACCCCTCCTTGAGAGGTTGGCTTGACCCGAAGCATGAGTGTCTGTATCCCAGCCAAGAGTCTCTCTTTTTTAAAATCTTTACTATAAAAATTTGGGACGTTCTCATGTTTCTAAGTTTTCTTCACTCTTTCAAGTCTTGGCCCCAATGATACTGAAGGCAGTAAGTTCTCAGGCTTATTGTGTGAAAAGGGATTTCCTTTTATCAGCAATAAGTTTGCTGTCTTCCTCAGATACCCCCCTTTCTCCTGTTACGAACACCGGTTGTTTGAAGATGAGATTCGGAAAATCAATCAGGAGATGCAGGTGCTCAGGATCTATTAGGGTGTACTCAGCAGTTTGAAGGATCAGACCCTACACAAACTAGCTGTTTACCTCTCAGATGACTGTTGTTCCCATACAAAATCAGGTTTCCACTATCAGGTTTTTTCCCAAATATTTCAGAAAGTACTGATTCATTTTCAACACTTTCATTATCACATTTCTCTTTCGCTGCTGTTTCCCTTGTTTTCTTCAGGACATTTAAGCCTTGTACACCTCTACCTTGATATAACGCGACCTGATATAACACAGATTCGGATATAACGCGGTAAAGCAGCGCTCTGGGGGGGGGGCAGGACTGTGCATTCCGGTGGATCAAAGCAAGTTCAATATAATGCGGTTTCACCTATAACACAGTAAGATTTTTTGGCTCCCAAGGACAGCGTTATATCGAGGTAGAGGTGTACTTTCCTTCACATTTCCACTATATACTTTCTGTTTCAAATCCTGGAAAAGCCAGCCCTGAATAAGTTAACAGAAACAAAGCTGCCTCGTTGGTCAATCAAAACTGGATGAAACTTTTCCCCGGGAGCTGTTCATCCATTTACATCATGTTGCCTCACTCTAACTGACTCATGATCCAAGTGTTTGCAATCTCTGTGAAAATTATGCAGAACTCGAATTACATCGTCCCTGCAGTGGTGTGGTGGGAGCAGCTGTGAAGTCTCTGAGTGGAAGAAACATAAAAGGAGTAAAAGCTGCCCCCCCACAAAAAAAGTACACTGGAAAAATTTAACTAATCAGAGAAGTCAGAAGAATCCCGGTCTAAGCATTTGAGCAAAGGGCTGGGAACCAGGAAAGGAGGGAATCAATAGGCCAGTAGCGCTGATTATTCCTGCCTGCCCAAAGGCCAGGTTACCTGCTTAGGGGGTATAATGAATGGGATTCTTATTCCCATACTGCCAAGTCAGCATTCAGCCCCTAGTGTTCGCAGAACACCACATAAAACTCAGTATTGTTCTCCCTCATGCTCTACTGAGCTGGGCTTCCTTGTAAGATTAGCTGGCCTTGTCTCAAACAAGGGCAACCACTTTGCATTCAACTTCACTGACACAGTCAGACGGGAAATTAAATTTAATTCCATTTTTAATTGATCGGTTAACGTGAAACATAACCTAAACCACTCCCATCTGAGACCTAACCGTGTCAGAGAGCGCTTTCTCCTCTGACGGTGATCGTCACTAATAACGACCATGCTCATTGTCTGGATAAGCGAATTCCCCTTTCCACACAGCAATTATGTAAACATAATTGCATTTCCAGGTGACTCTCATTGGTTGTCCCCATTCCATGATTAAAAAGACAAACAAAGTAAATAACTTTAATTTCAATCTGGAAACAGTTGGTCACCTAACCTGAAAGAGAAGCGTATTTAGGGATTCTATTCTCTAGCCCAAGCGAGAGCACTAAAAGGACGGAAACCATCTTCAAATTACGTTTTTTCAAATAGGTTGGTTCATTGTGTTCAGCCTTTGTGTTCCCTGTTTACAGCTTAACGTTACAGCTAACTGCTTGCAAAACCCATCCTCTATGCAATGAAAATAATAAGCAACATTTCAGACTAAATCTGGTCCAAACTTGTTATGCCCTGTCAAAGTTGCACATACAAATAATAGTTTGTGTAGGGCTCTGTAGCAGGGTGCTGGTGCAAAAGCACCTAATTAACCCCTGCCCGGTCAGCTCCAATCAGGGGAAGCAGATTGGGGCTGATGAAAAAGGTCAGATGCCGGCCTGAGGACTGGCAACCCCTCCTGGCCTGACATGCCAAGGGCTATAAAGGCTGGGAGGGGGCCAGAAGGCAGGGGGCATCAAGGGAGAAGTTGGTCAGGGAGGGAGCTGGAGGCCTCCTAGCTGAAGGCTGCCTCTGCCTGTAAAGCTTGTATATAGGTGGACACTGGTGATGGAATAACCTTAAGTAAATAAAGACAGGGGTGTTGCACAACCCTGAAGCCTCTCTGAGCCTTATTAGGGGAAGCAAGCGGGCCCAGGAAGAGGGGTGGGTCGTGAACCCTGTTACAGGTTCCCATCACCAGGATCTGGGTGCCTCACAATCTTTAATGGGCAGTGCTGTTACCCTAGGTCACAGATGGGGAGTGGATGTACAAAGAGGCAAAGTGGTCACACAGAAGGTCGGAGGCAGAGCCGAGAATCAAAGCCAAGTTTCCTCAAGTCTGAAGCTAGTGGCCAAATGACAGTACCTTCCGGTAACTCACACGTGTGAAAAGCAGATGACTGTACAACCTCTGTGGGCAATTTACTTTATTAAACAATAAAACTCAACATTTCAACAGCAATCCGTTCTCCAACTCACAAAAAAGAAGGGATTCAGAGCTGAGGTTAAAACTGTTTGTCACCCCTTTGTTCTTCGTTGTGCAGTCCTACTGCTGTAACAGGCACAATTACTGTGGTGCTGTTTGGAGCTCCCTGTAATATTTAGCTAGTATTTGGGAGTCTGTTTTCTAGCTTTTGTGTTTTAAATCAAATATTAATAGGTCTATTCTGAAGGTCAGGGCCTCATTGTACTAGGCACTATACATATATGTATGTATGTAGATATATATATATATACACACACACACACACACAGTATATATAAGAACAAGATTTCTTGTCCACAAAAAGAGCTTACACTCTGTACAGTTATTTATTAATGGTGGAATTTAATTGGTAGGTCCCCCCTTCAACTTTAATTAAGAAAAAAAATCAATATTTCTCAGAGGTCATGTGATGGTGACCCATATTTTATAGCGGTGCATAGTTGTTAAGGAATGGGTCTGGTCATGAGGATTCCTGGATTCACATCTCACTGGCACTGCCACTAATTTGTTTATTGGTCTCAGGCAAGTAAATTAGCCCAGGGTTTCTCAAACAGGGGTCGCCGCTTCTGTAGGGAAAGCCCCTGGCGGGCCGGGTGGGTGTGTTTACCTGCCCCATCAGCAGGTCTGGCCAATCGCGGCTCCCACTGGCCGCGGATTGCTGCTCCGGGACAATGGGAGCTGCTGGAAGTGACGGCCAGTAAATCCCTCGGCCCACGCCGCTTCCAGCGGCTCCCATTGGCCTGGAGCAGCAGTCCACGGCCAGTGGGAGCTGCAATCGGCCGGACCTGCAGACGAGGCAGGTAAATACACCAGCCCGGTCTGCCAGGGGCTCTCTCTACACAAGCGGCGACCCCTGTTTGAGAAACCCTGACTTAGCCTCTCAGATTACCCATGCGCAAAATAGAACAGCAATAGAGACTTGCATTTGTATTGTAACTTCAGGTCTTGCTGACATTCACATTCTGGAATTCTGAAGGTATTCAGGCTTGAAATATCGCAAGTAACAGCAACTGAGGACATGATCTCAAATCCAATGAAATCAGTGGAAAGACTCCCAGGGACGTCAGTGGATTTTGTATCCGACCCTGAGAGAACCAAAGAAGCCTCCAGGGGCTACAGAATACCAGGGTTATCTCTAAAGGGGCATATTCTGCTTTTTGGTGTTTGCAAGCAAGTCCCACCAAAGTAGAATGAATATTCTAGAGAAAAATCCCAGTATAGGTTGATCAAAATGGAAACTCAAGACACAGTGTACCCCTATATATTAACTAACTTGGTGAAACATCCATGCACAGAAAAGGGTGGAACTATCATCCCGAATGCACAGTGATTCAGGACTGCCAGCATTATGCCTTTCATGGAACTGCCAATGGGAATTAAGAGCTTAAGAAATGGCGAAACTGGGGAAAGAGCACACATACCCTGATTCCCAGTGCTGTGTATCAGTCACAAGATCATCCCTCCCATGCTTTACTGTCACTCCATGCCAGTTGCTTCCCCATCTCCTCTTACCTCTCTGCCTATGACTCTTTTCCTACACAAGTCTCCTCTTCTTCCCCAATGCACTGGATTTAAGTTTAAGTTCTGGGACCAGCCCTAGGAACCAACCTTTTGTCCCTTCCTATTCTTTTTTTTAAAGCATGTGAGAATTCCATTCACATCCTTCCTGTCAGCTGGACATAAAACCAGAGCTTCCTGCAAAGGTGACGTCAGACACACAGTAGGACGAGATTATTAGCTGGTTTGCAAGAAAAGCCGAAGGATTTATGCTAAAACATCAAATGAAGAAACATTTCAAAATGCAAAGGACACAGTGGCAGCCAGAGCAGATCACCCGAGAATTCTTCTGAGATCAATATAACCATTCAATAAAATGGGGCTCAGTTCCATTGCACACCTGCCAGTAATGCTCAGGAGGCTGGGGGTTTAAGTCCCCCATCAAAACATGGCTCTTGGTTATCTTTTCCTCCTTTACAAGTGACAGAGGGAACTCGAATCCTGCCTCCAGCGTAGTGCCTGGAGATGACGCGCTACCACCACTGGAGCATTGCTCCCTCCTTCCCTGGACCCCATGAAAATTCTGCCATGGAGATTTGGATCTGTGGCTTCAGGGACAGGTGCTATCAAAATTCACTTCCTCCCATCCTCCCTACTGACTCTACAAGGATCTCCCACCTAAGTTAATGTTAATGTTGCCCAAAGCGACAAATCTGTCCCTATGAACCAAGCATTGACCTCCAAATATCCTGCTTCACGGTGAGAAGAAAGAAATTACCATACAGATTTGAAGTGCGCAGACCAAACAAAAGTCTCTTGACCACTACTGGTTTGTGAACATGAGCTAAACTCAAAAACAGACTGATAGAGGCTTTTCCAGCATGAGCTGAACATTTCACATTGCTCTAGTCCTGGTTCTTGGCTTCTATTACTGGTTCTGTCTTGGACTCACTTTATGGCTTAATTTCTCTGTACCGCAGTTCATTCCTCTGTGAAATGGGGATGATGAAATTCACTTATCTCACCAGGATGTTGTTGTGAGGCTTAGTTAGTTAACATTTGCAAATCACACTGAGATCTGCAGATGGAAGGTGGTCTATGGAAACTCCATGTCCTGGAATTTGTTGTCAGTACCACGAAGCACTTACTCATCACACAGTAGGCTTGTTTTTGTATCACAGATTCATTCATTTCTATCCCACTCTACTTCTTCTGCACCTAGAAATATGTCTCTCTCCCTCTCCCACATACATACCAGAAGATTAGTTACAGTTTTGGGGACATTGGCGCAATGATACAACATTGCACAACAAGAGGAAGAAATTATATCTGTGAGCTCTAAACAAGCTGAAAACATTGATAAAATTCCTACTGAGGAAGTAGCAGGCTGAAAACACCCAACTTCCCACACAGGATAGGAAAGAACCAAACCGGTGAGGCAGAAAAGGGAGGCGTCTGATACAGCTTGCACTGTTTATAGCCAGCTAGACCCAAACATGGAACTGTATTTCATGGGCATATAGGAAGTCACCTGATGCTTTTATTTGCAAGCAGAAATTATTTCTCTGCTAGCTACATTCCAAAGCATTCCCCACCCCCACTTCATCCCTACTCCCGGCCTAGAAACACCACCACAGCCCTCCAGCACCTCAAATACCCTAAGTCAAGGGTTGGCAACCTAGGGCATGCGGCTCGCCAGGGTAAGCACCGTGCCGGGCCAGGCCAGTTTCTGCCGCGTCGGCAGGTTCAGCTGATTGTGGCTTCCACTGGCCGCGGTTCGCCATCCCAGGCCAATGCGGGAGGCAGGAAGCCGCAGCCAAAACATCCCTCGGCCCACTGTGCCTCCCGCCGCCCCCCTTGGCCTGGGACGGCGAATCATGGCCAGTGGGAACTGCGGTCCACCGAACCTGCCAACGCGGCAGATAAACAAACTGGCCCGGCCCACCAGGGTGCTTACCCTGGCGAGCCGCGTGCCAGAGGTTGCCAACCCCTGCCCTTTGTGCTGCTGAGATAGATCTACACTGCAAATTAAGGTGTGACTGTAGCACGGATAGGCATATCCAGGGTATCTTTCATCTAGCTAGTGCAGATAACAGCACTGGTGAAGAAGTGGTGGCATGGACTTCAGCACAGGCTTGCAACCCAAGTACATACCCAGGGTTCCTGGCGGGTTTGAACCTGGGCAGCCAGCCCACATTCAAGCCTGTGCCACGTTGTTACCACACTAACTAGATTGCAGCCTGCCTGCACTGCAATCACACCTTAATCTGCGGTGTCAATGTATCCATAGCCTCATGCAGCACACTTTACCCCAAACCAGCCATGGTTTCTTGCAGTGACCCAAATCCCACAAAGCTTTCTGGCCACAAAGGATTGTGGGACTGAAGTTGTGAGAGAAACGGTGGCTGGTTCGCAGGTCCTAGATGGAACAGGTTTGAGAGCTGCTGCCTCAGGCTTTTCAACAGCATGTTAGTCATTACTGGCTGGTTGCTGGAGAGGATACGTTGTTTTTTTTTCCTGCAGTGTTATCCTCCCACATTTGGACAGTATACAGGAACTAAGATGATACTGAAACAGTTTCCTTTATGATATTAGACATATTCACAAATCTCCCACAGTGAAAGTAGTCTGTGGTTTTAATTACATGATCACTCTCACAGATTAAAATTATTACTGAAAACTCATTACGGAGCACCTAGCCGAGCTGCTTAGGTCGAACATTTTGTTCACAGCAGATCCGTTGAATTAGTTCTCTCTTAAATGTGAGCCAATCACCAAACATTTGAGTTTGCAAATTCTCTGTGCTACAATGCTAAGGTTCGCAAACACTTTGCATACTGTAAATAGGCCACAAAATACCCTTATAATACAGGTATAATTAACCCAATTACACACATGGGGACACTGGGGCAGAGAGCACCTGATTTGCCCAAAGTCCTACAGCGAGTCCATAGCAGAGAGAGGACTAGAACCGAAGATTCCATATCCACATACCTTTCCTGATGTTTTCTCCTATGCTTTATCTTTAGATAATGCTGCTCCCCATAAAAAAAATATATATTTACATACACTTGGATTCTAAGCTCTGTGGGCCAGGGACCATATTTTCCAGACGTGCACATGCAGTACCTCGCAAAATGAGACCCTTGATCCCTGATGAGGATCTCCATGTGCTACCACAACACAAATACATTAATAAATAATAATAATATAGCAACTATAGTTTTCCTATTGTGGTAAACCTGACAAAAATGGTTGGATTAATTATTTAATATCTGCACCTCATTTACAAAGTAAACCGATGTATGGTCCAGTAACCCTCTGTGTCTGATCCACAGAGGGTAAGACTCTGTCACAGCACCAGCCGGAAAGCCTCTTTCTTTAGCTCAAGCCATAACAGCTTGTGCTTTCATCTCTGGAAATCCCCAGTTCAACTCCCCCTGTGTGTTGGCCAAGATGGTGGCCATCACATAAGCAAACTAGATTTTCTAGCCAAAATAAATGAAATGGCAATCACTTCTGGGCCTTTTCTACAGTATTCTGTCAATATCTAAAGAAGATTAGAAGGACCTTTCTGCATAACAAATATAAAATTCAGTATCAGGGGGTAGCCATGTTAGACTGGATCTGTAAAAGCAGCAAAGAGTCCTGTGGCACCTTATAGACTAAGGGTATGTCTACACTACGGGATTATTCCGATTTTACAGAAATCGATTTTTGGAAACAGATTGTATAAAGTCGAGTGCACGCGGCCACACTAAGCACATTAATTCAGTGGTGTGAGTCCATGTACTGAGGCTAGCGTCGACTTCCGGAGCATTGCACTGTGAGTAGCTATCCCATAGTTCCCGCAGTCTCCCCTGCCCATTGGAATTCTGGGTTGAGATCCCAATGCCTGATGGGGCCAAAAATTTGCTGCGGGTGGTTATGGGTAAATGTTGTCAGTCAATCCTCCCTCCGTGAAAGCAACGGCAGACAATCATTTTGCGCCCTTTTCCCTGGATTGCCCAGGCAGACACCATAGCACGGCAACCATGGAGCCCGTTGAGCCTTTTTTCACTGTCACCGTATGTCTACTGGATGCTGCTGACAGACGTGGTACTGCAGCATCCCCTTGCCTTTTGCAAGTTAGCAAAGAGAGTTACTACTGTACCGTCTGCTGCTTTGCAAGTTAGCAAAGACGGTTACCAGTCATACTGTACCATCTGCTGCTGTCATGGGTGCTCCATGGGTGAATACCCACTTCGTCGGATGCATGTAGTGGAAATTTTCAGAGGCAGGTATAAATATGCAGGCAAGAATCAGGCTAGAGATAATGAGGTTAGTTCAATCAGGGAGGATGAGGCCCTCTTCTAGCAGTTGAGGTGTGAACACCAAGGGAGGAGAAACTGCTTTTGTAGTTGGCAAGCCATTCACAGTCTTTGTTTAATCCTGAGCTGATGGTGTCAAATTTGCAGATGAACTGAAGCCCAGCAGTAAAATTCAGTGAAGTTACTTTACACTGATAAACAGTGTTATACTTTTCACTAAATTGAATATATGCATATAAAGATCTATTAAATCCCGCAGCTATTTCTCCCACCAGAGCAAGAGAAATTTCTTTCATCTTATGGTCAATTGATAATATTTTTACTGCACAAATACTTTTGCTTCTGTTTTTAGACAAGCTCATAATTTTACTAGTGTCTGATCCCTTTCAGGTACTAATTCTTACTAGATTCTTTTTTTAAATCTCTATACCATTTTTCAGTTCTCTGCTCTTTTTCTAATGTTTATTGCTTTTGTTTCTTTGTTCCTGGTACTGTGTTCACAGCAGTATATAAAGAAGCCATTGTGAATTGGATCTCTCAAAGTTAGAGAGTATAATGCTACTGTAAAAAGTCAAAGCTTGTAGTACTTGGAGAATGCCCTTGTCACTTTCTCTTTTGACAAAGAACACCATAATGAGTTAGGCTACTGAGCCACTCATTATCTGAATTTACTTACGATAGGCAGTCTGTGGCTTCAGAAAGTTTAATATCTCACCAGTGGAGGGTGCAGTGGTAGCATATTTTTAACATAAGGTTTCAATTCAATTTGTTTGCACTTACTGGGAATTTAAACAATGGAATTCCCACACTAGAAAGTGGTTGATTTTCCCTTTACCTGTAAATGTTGACTTCCATGATTTTGAACTTCACTTGTCTGTACTAAGCATGTGCTCTTGTCCTCTTTGATAGCAATGTGGTAGTAACAATCAGAGGTGTTGACAACCTGACCCATCGCTCCTTCATTTACTAGGCCAAATTTAGAAGCCATGTGTAAAGTGATGGGAGTTATTTGTACTGCAGTAGCGCCTATGAACCTAAGTCATGGACTAGGGCGCCAGTGTGCTAGGTACTGTACAAATATATAACAAAATGACAGCACCTGCCCCAAAGAGCTTAGATTCTAGACCCCTTGGGCCTGGTTCTCCATTGCAATGTACCTCATACAATTATTCACACCCGTGCAAAAAGTGTGCAAAATGCTCCCATTCTGAATTGACAGCACTTCACAGCCACTGTGCACAGGCTGTGACACAAGCTGCAAGGGAATGAAGAATCAGGCCACTGTGTGATAAATTAGACCTACTTGCACCCAACTTACCACTGGGTAGAGGAGTTTACTGCAAAGCAGGTATAATTTACAACTGAAGCCCCCAATTCTCTGCAGGTGTACCTTGGTGCCAGAGTCAGAAGAATGTTTATAAGGATGTAAATTAAAATAGCTCCCAACCTACTTAGATTCACACCTTGTTCCAGCTCCTCAGCATGTTACACTAACATAGGGCCTGATGCTGCTCATACTTACACCAATTTCCCACTGTTTTAATTTTGCTGATTTCACTGCAGCTACTCCTGGTTTATGCCAGGGTTAGACCCATAGACGTACACATCAGAACAAGTGTAACTGCAAGAGTCTATTCTGGTGCAAGGTCAAACTGACACCACCATGCACATCATTTCTGAATTTGGTCAAGCATATCAGATGAGAGTTTTGGAAACCAGGGTGAAATTCAGCAAAGCATTTAAGCAGTAGTTAAACTTTAGCATGAATAGGCCTATTAAAGCCAATGGAATTATTCCTGTGCTTAGTGTTAAGAAAGTGCTTATGAGCTTTGCTGAATCAGGGCCTAAATAAGGAAGCAGAAGAGGAGATATTGAAAAGTGTCTTGGTAGTTGGATCAAGGCCATATTCTAGGCTCTTCACTTCTTTTTTAGGGTGGTCACGGTCAGTCAAGCCTTGTCCTTTCTGATTGTCTTGGCATCTTTGAACATAAGGGAGAATAGATGGAAGACAGAGGCCAATTTAAGCCACTAGAACAGTGTTTCCCAAACTTGGGACTCTGCTTGTGTAGGGAAAGCCCTGGCGAGCCGGGCCGGTTTGTTTACCTGCCCCGTCCGCAGGTCCGGCCGATTGCGGCTCCCACTGGCCGCGGTTCGCTGCTCCAGGCCAATAGGGGCTGTGGGAAGCGACATAGACCAAGGGACGTACTGGCCGCCACTTCCCGCAGCCCCCATTGGCCTGGAGCGGCGAACCGTGGCCAGTGGGAGCTGCGATCGGCCGGACCTGCGGACGTGGCAGGTAAACAAACTGGCCCGGCTTGCCAGGGGCTTTCCCTACACAAGCGGCGTCCCAAGTTTGGGAAACACTGCACTAGAGAATGGGCAAGACATCAACTGCTTAAGTCTTGTCCCTCTCATTACACCTAGTATAAAGGCAGGGGATCTTCCATTTCTCTGTAGTGGCAAAGAGGAATTCTTAGGAAGAGGGCCACCCCAATCTTTCAAAGGGCAATGCAAACACCTCTCTCCAAGTTGGTTTAACAATTACTACTGGATATCCTTCTAAAAGGGTTTCAGAGTAGCACCCATGTTAGTCTGTATCTGCAAAAAGGACAGGAGTACTTGTGGCACCTTAGAGACTAACACATTTATTTGAGCATAAGCTTTTATGGGCTACAGCCCACCTCATCGGATGCATGCAGTGGAAAATACAGTAGGAAGATATACACACAGAGAACATGAAACAATGGGCGTTACCATACACACTCTAATGAGTGTGATCAGTTAAGGTAAGCTATCAGACACCCTCTAACGAGTGTTACCTTCTAAAAAGATACGTTCTAGTAAGTTCAAAACACAAGCCACTGGGCTTCATGCAGGAATAACTCGGTGAAATTCTATAGCTTGTATTATGGAGGCTGTCAGACAAGATGATGATAATGGCCTCTTCTGCCCTTTAAAACAAGAATCTTACAAACAAATCTACCAAGATATTCTTCTTCCATCATGACATCATTTCCTTCGTTGGGACATGTTATTTCTACTGACTTAAGATTTTGTGTCACTTGCAATATGATGACCTCTCTGTCAAGTCGGGCCTTATTTATCATGTTTTAGATATTTATAGATTCCAAAGTTCATAAAAGAAGAGATGCATTATTTAAAAAGACTCCTTTGGAGAAGTAGTATTATTTTACAGATGAGACCGAAGTAACATGAGTTGCCCAAGGTCACACAGCAAGTCTAGGATATAGCTATCCAGATGCCTCGTTCTCCACTTTAGCCACAAGATTCACTTTCAGAAAGCCCCACTAATGTTATCCATGTGGAGTTACAGTACTGGAATTGTAGTGTAAGCAGATGCTTCTTGAAGTCTTTGAATCCCCATAGGTAGCCTTGAACACATGCAAGTTCTCTGATCTTTCTAATTTAGGGCCACATATAATATATAATCATAGAATTGTAAGCCGCTGATCACTGCCAAATGGACCAGAGAAGTGCTGATAATATAGACAGACGAGACTGAAATTACTGGTAGATCAGAACTTAAGACCATCCGTATTTCTGGAACTGTTCTTTATTCATCTAAGGAGTTTACAGTAGTAGTGCAGATCTTTATGGTTACAACAGTTTTAGACTTAAATAAATGAATAAACTGAGCCACACTTACACAATTTCATTTTCAATGAATAAATCACATCACAATTCTGAAAAATGAATTAATTTTTTACATCGTTACACTTTCACTCAAGTGCTTCTCAAGGCAGCTGTTCAAGTATCAACAGGGGATAATTCTCACTGAAATCACTGGGGCCAGTTATGTACAGCAGTTAAACAAGCTTTTCCCATTAGTGCTAGAACAAGGTAAAATAAAATAGTTTTCATATTACAGTTATCGTTTTACTCTGAGCAAAGCATTAAGCAAATAACACAATCTAACAAGAGCCATGGATTATCTGCAGGAATGACATACAGATTTGCACTGAACCACTGGAACAGGTTTCCTAAGGAGGTTATGGAATCCCCATCACTGGAGGTTTTTAAGAGCAGGTTAGACAAAGACCTGTCAGGGATGGTCTAGGTATACCTGGGGGTGGGATGGACCAGATGACCCCTCGAGGTCCCTTACATTCCTACATTTCTATGTTCTTTGATTTATTATCCCTGTTGACTTTCACCCTGTCTTTATTTCTTACTTATTTTACATTAGTGTATAGAACCTCAACTGAGACTGGGGCCTATTGTACCAGGCCCTCTACCAACATAACCTCTTGCCCTAAATAGTGACGATAGCCAAAGTGTCAGAGATAAGAAGTATTATCATTCCCATTTCACAGATCTGAGACAGAGATCAAGTGGCTTGCTGAGAGTCACACTGAAAGTCTTTGGAAGAGACAGGATTTGAATCACTAGCACCCATGGCTGAGGGTGATCCAAGATGACTACACAGAACGTAGTGAGACAGCAAGTTACAGATTCACTAGGGATATTTTCATGTGACAAGCACTGCTGAGGTTGTGTGTGTGTGTATTGTGATGGGGCAAGGCCAGATGGCTACAGTAAAGTACTGAGGAACAGGTATGTTAGCCCCAGGCTAAACAAATCCCTAGTACCGTGGTAACCAAATGGCAGTTGCTCCAGGTTAATCAAGGCACCTGGTGCCAATTAAGATCTTTCTAGAAGGCAGTGGAGATAGCTACATTGATTAGAACACCTGCAGCCAATCAAGGCAGGCTAATCAGGGCACCTGGTTTAAAAAGGAGCTCACTCCAGTCAGGGGAGGAGGAGCCAGAGGAGAGAAGTGCATGTGAGGAGCTGGGAGCAAGAGGCACAAGGAGCTGAGACTGAGAGGGTGTGCTGCTGGAGGACTGAGGAATGGTGTCTGAAATCAAGCATTATCAGACACCAGCAGGAAGGTCCAGTGGTGAGGATAAAGAAGGTGTTTGGAGGAGGCCATGGGGAAGTAGCCCAGGGAGTTGTAGCTGTCATGCAGCTGTTACAGGAGGCACTATAGACAGCTGCAATCCACGGGGCCCTGGGCTGGAACCCGGAGTAGAGGGTGGGCCCAGGTTCCCCCCAAACCTCGCAACTCCTGATCAGACACAGGAGGAGTTGACCCAGACGGTGGGTTCCACCAGAGGGGAAGATCACTGAGGTGAGCAAATCTGCCAATAAGTGCAGGACCCCACCAAGGTAGAGGAGGAACTTTGTCACAGTATATATAAATAAAATGTAAAAGCCATCCAGCATACTCTCATCTATTCTCTACTTCAAATTATAGTGGTATACCATTATCCATAATCACCTTGTCCAGTGTGTACCTATATTCACATTACAAAAAGATGACCCCTGCTCCAAAAAACCTACAATCTGTCCAAGCCATTTTAGAATACAATCCATAATCAAGTGAAGAATAATGTGATGGTATTGACCCATTTTCTCAATAAGCCATTGTGTTCTAACTGTAATGAAACATCTATCTGCATTCCAACCAATCATGGATATCAATTAAAAAGACTTGTGTATATATATTTTTGTAGCCACATCATTCATATAAAATATAATGGCCTATAGAATTTTAGTCATTTTCAGCCTATAATCAGTATAATGACCTTGAGATGAGGAATTTCTTGGAGATTAATGACTAGCTTGGGATAATTACTCCTTACTACAGGATCAAATCACTATCCTGCACTAGTCACTAATCCCTAGGAAATACCCTGGGCTCCAAAACCATTAGTGCTTAATTCCATTATTTTTTCTAAAGGAGAAGTGGGCTCAAATCTAAAACAAGACTCTTAAAAATATATAAGTAATGAAACAGTTTGTGAGGTATTAAAAATGCTTGATGCTCAGAATACCTGTTATGTCCTTTCATATGTATGGAAGAATGGTCTTTATCACAGAGGGTACCTGGCTATAGCCCAGGATTAATATACAATAATGCAATGTATTAAACACCAACACCTTTTAATATTCATAATTATTCCCACTAATCACTCAACCGCAACATAATCTGCCAAGCAGCATCTGGATGATGCACTGCTCAATAATACAATATTATTTTAAGAAAGTGCTCATTAAAGTGTATTTTAAGTAGTGCTTGTGGAAAGCCGGAATTTCCGCTCTAGCCAGGACTCCACAGCAGCCCACGAGGCAGGTGAAATGGTATGAAACCTGCCTAGTTTCCATTAGAAAATTTGATGAAATTGATATGTTCTGACAAATCCACATTTTCCATCTGAAAAACGTCCTGTTGGAAAATTTCTGATCAGCTCTAATTTTAAGTGTAAATATGATGATATCTTTGGGCATGTGAATCCAGATTTGGTACCTAAATAAGTAGCTTGAGCCCCTGAAGCTTCTGCTGAAGTCCCATGAATCTGATACTTGTTTGCAGATCTGGGCTTTTATAACCAGGGCTTTTTGTAACCGGGGTTTGCTTCTTGGAAAGATGGAAAGGAAGGCTCAGTGCAAACTTTTGTGGGTAATCTGTACTGTATTTAATAATTTGTTTAATAAATAAGAAAACTTTGCATGGCTGCTGCATGTTTTTTCAGTCAAGTGTTTCTTTGCTGTAAGTTCAACTGTGACCAATTTTACAAAAACCACCACCACCAGAGGGGTCGCTAAACATATAGAAGGACAGTCCCAGACAAGAACCCTGGAGAGACGTGAGGGTGGGCAGTGGTGAGCAATATATGAATATACTAAAATGAAGAATATTTTCCATTTTGGATAGTATATCATTTTTTAAAACGGCATAGACATTCTTGGAGGCCTATCATCCAGTCTTTACTTTATGGACCAAACACCCTTTGGGGAATGTCTATGACAATATGAATATTGCTAATTACAGAGGGACAAGACATTAGGAGAGAGGTCCAATCTTAAATGTTTCAATTAAACAATTCACTTTTGACATTTTTTGTTTTTTCAAGGAAAAAGTTAGAAACAAAAAGAAAATGTTGAATTGCAACAGGACTAGGCACTACATTCAGAAAGGAGATTTAGGCATTGCAATGCCTGACTGCTAGGCACCCTACCACATAGTGGAGACCCCCTATCCAAACCCCTGCTCTGCCTGGCTTGGAGCAGGGACTGAAGCCAGGTCCCCCACAGCCCCAGAAGTTGCCTTAACCACTGGGTGTGGGTGTGTCTATGAAGTTGTTCCCCTTTTATAAAATGCTTAAATAGTCATTGTGCCAGAGGGATAGATTGGCTCTATAGCCCACTGATTAGGGCACTCAGCTGGGATACAGGAAAATCAGTTTCAAGTTTCTGATCCAATGAATAATTATTTATACAGAGAGAGAATTGAGACATACAGAGCAATCTGGCGGTAAGGGTGCTCACCTGAGATGTAGGAAATGTGGGTTCAAATCCCTCTCCACAATCAGCAGACCTGGGGATTAAAACCTTTACCTCCCAGGTCAACCCCCTAGCTATCAGTTATTCTGGGGACATACGCACAGCCACCGTCCTGATCTACTTGCCCTGGTTTTCTTTTGTGCAGCACCCAAACCTTCTCAGAGCACTCTTACCAGATCAGGCCCTGCGGGTGAGATGTGGGGGAAGCCTAGTTTGAGAATCAAACTGGGGCTTAGACATGCGAGCACCTCATTAGCTGTGGGGAGGCATCAGTGGATAGCTGACTTTACTAGATTCAAGACCAGAAGGGACCATTGTGATCATGTAGTCTGACCTCCTCTATAACAAAGGCCATAGATTCAACCCAAAAGAATTCCTAGAACAGATCTTTTAGAAAAAAAAATCCAATCTTGATTTAAAATTGCTACTCTTGGAGACTACTGCATGACCCTTGGTAACTGCATATACAGTACTATGTTAACACACACTTTTAGTTCCTGCCAGCATGGTCTACACACACCAAGTAGCATGCAATATGGAGGTATGTACTAAAATTTACACCCTACTAGTGCAGACTAAAGAACAGTGTAGAGAACCCTTATGTACCTAGGGGAATTTAGGCGCTAGGGTTGGGAGACAGCTGAGTGCTGGTTTTGAGAATGTCAGTGGTACCTGAATATTGGACTCACTCACTCAGAAGTTAACTGCTTATGTACCTTTGTTAATCTAGCCCCAGATACCCAATATGCAGAGCTGGCAAAAACTAAACTAATCAAAAACATTTTCCCACCAAAAGATTTGAAAAAGAAATGTCTTCGTCTGAACATTTTGTTGTAAAAGTTCTAAATGAAATTGGTTTCATCTTACATCTCAAGTTTCAGTTTATTTTTTAATTTTTAGTTAGACTTTTATTCCCCACCCCTTTTTAATATTTCTTTAAAAGAGAAGTGTAGAAAAGGAGGAGTAAAAAAACCCCTAAAAATCCAGAAATCCTTTTCAGTTTTTGAAATACCAAAATTAAGAATTTCAAAATGAAATTAAAAGGAAGTTTTTGATATGGACATTTTCATTGAGAGATTACAATTTTTGTCCAAATTTTTAACGAAGATGGGTTTTTTTGTTTGTTTGTTTGTTTTTTGAGGGGGTAAATCATGTTGAGTTTTCTATCACTTCTGCCTATGAGTTATCTAGCCCGTGCACATGCCTGGATAATACTGTCCTCTGTGCTATGATTTTTAGTGTTTTTGCAGCCCACCACTCAGCGTGTACTACACCATCTCCTCTATGGCTGCTCTACAGAGGATACATGCTTGCTACGGCTGCCAGCCAGAGAACCTAACCCACTGGGAGCGCAAGATGTAGAAGTTCCCGCCCTCCTTCGTTCTGGAGTTCCTGAATCTAACTGCCACTGATGACCAAGATGGCCATCTTTACACTTTGTCCAGTCCAAAGCATTGGAGTGACATTTTGGCCTTACTGAAATCAATGGCAAAACTCCCACTGACTTCCACAGGACCAAGATTTCACCCTAGGTATTACAATACTTTTCTCAGCAGACAATTCTACTTCTTCACTGGTTTCCCCATCCCGCATTTCTCATGTGCCCAAGACTAATGGGAATTTGGGATTCATGTGGAATGCAGAATCAAATCCTAGAACTTTTCCCTGATATTTGTCTTAAATTTTTCCTCTTCTTAATGTTACCTGTTTCCTTTATCCCATCACACCACAATAGATCATTCCTGTTACTACTTGGGACAATTATGCAGCATGTCAAAGTGTCAGGTTCTACATAAGGTTCAGATGACAGATGTGAATAAAGTTTTACTGGTGGCCTCACCAGGACTCTAGCTCTGGTGAGTCATCAGTATTATTGAAATCAACTTGCCATTCTCTGGTTTCAGACAATGGCATAAAGAGGTTTTCAGGGTCTGGCATAAGCTATCCATTTTTGATTGAATCATGACTATTTTGGGCTCCAAATGCATAGGAAAGGCATCAGTTTTAGTTCAGACATTGAAAAGCAATGAGTTATTTTGGGTGCACAACTTGATACCCAATTTCAGGAAATATCCAGCCTCTGAAAAGATTATAATGTTTCAAATACAACCTAGCTAGATCTATTATATGGAGCTATGTAGAAGGGCTCGGCTGAGGCTCGTCTCTCCACGGGGATGTGGGGGATCCCACTGCCTTGCAATAGATCAATATGAGCCCAAGCCCTGGGTCAGGGCGGGGCAGCAAACAAACAGTCAGGAGCTCAGGCTCTTAGGCAGGGGCTGAGCCAAGAGTTCAAGGGAGGCCCAGGCCCAGGCCCTGGGTCAGGGCAGTAAACAAACCATCTGGAGGGGGGAGGGATAGCTCAGTGGTTTGAGCATTAGCCTGCTAAAGCCAGGGTTGTGAGTTCAATCCCTGAGGAGGCCACTTAGGGATCTGGGGCAAAAATCAGTACTTGGTCCTGCTAGTGAAGGCAGTGGGCTGGACTCAATGACCTTTTGAGGTCCCTTCCAGTTCTAGGAGATTGGTATATCTCCAATTATTATGGAGCTCAGACTTCTGAGCAACTGGTGCAAGGGGAGACTGCCACCCATGAGTCGGGTGGCAGGGGGGGGGACACAGGCCCACCCGCTCCACTGCGTCCCAGCCCAGGGACCTAGCAATGGCGGGAGACTCGCTGCGGTGTCAGTGGGGATCCTGATCGCAACACACTGACATGGGGTCTGGCTGCGCTGCAGCCAGACCAGGGTGGACTACTTCCAGACTTCCCCTCGTAAGGTACCTGGGTTAGAGTGGTGTCCTCGGAGGTTTCCAGCACCACCGGTTCCTCCGGGTAGCGGACGAGAGGTAGGCGGCAAGGGGTAGGCTGAGCTACTCCTCGGGGTAGCTGGCGAGGGGTAGGCTGGCCTGGCCTGGCCAGTCCTCGTGTCGGCCTTAGCCTGCCGGCGTGTCCCAATCTGGCCTCTCCGGTGTTTGGCTTTCAAGTGAGCTCTGCAGTTGGGCTTTTCTACTTCCTGTCCTGCACCCTGCCCTCTGGGGGGTGGGCACAGAACACGCTGGCTCCGCCCACGTTGGTGCTAGGGGAGACTCATCCCTCCGTGGGGCTGTGGGGGATCCCACCATCTAGCTACAAGCTACTATAAGGTGGGTGCATAGCTGGTCGGAAAATCGTTCCCAGAGAGTAGTTATCAGTGGTTCACAGTCATGCTGAAAGGGCATAATGAGTGGGGTCCCACAGGGATCAGTTCTGGGTCCGGTTCTGTGCAATATCTTCATCAAATGATTTAGATAATGGCATAGAGAGTACACTTATAAAGTTTGTGGACGATACCAAGCTGGGAGGGATTGCAAGTGCTTTGGAGGACAGGATTCAAATTCAAAATGATCTGGACAAACTGGAGAAATGGTCTGAAGTAAATAGGATGAAATTGAGTAAGGACAAATGCAAAGTACTCCACTTAGGAAGAAACAATCAGTTGCACACATACAAAACAGGAAATGGCTGCCTAGGAAGGAGCACTGCAGAAAGGGATCTGGGAGCACAAGCTAAATATGAGTCAAGAGTGTAACACTGGTGCAAAAAAAGCAAACCTCATTCTGGGATGTGTTAGCAGGAGAGTTGTAAGCAAGACACAAGTAGTAATTCTTCCGCTCTACTCAGCACTGATTAGGCCTCAACTGGAGTATTGTGTCCAGCTCTGGGCGCCACATTTCAGGAAAGATGTGGACAAATTGGAGGAAGTCCAGAGAAGAGCAACACAAATGATTAAATGTCTAGAAAATATGACCTATGAGGGAAGATTGAAAAAAAATGGGTGTGTTTAGTCTGGCAAAGACAAGATTGAGAGGGGGCATGATAACAGTTTTCAAGTACATAAGCAGTTGTTACAAGGAGGAGGGAGAAAAAATGTTCTTCTTAATCTCTGAGAATAGGACAAGAAGCAATGGGCTTAAATTGCAGCAAAGGCAGTTTAGGTTGGACATCAGGAAAAACTTCCTAACTGTCAGAGTGGGTAAGCACTGGAATAAATTGCTGAGGGTGGTGTTGGAATCTCCATCATTGGAGATTTTTAAGAACAGGTTGGACAAACACCTGTCAGGGATGGTCTAGATAATACTTAGTCCTGCCTTGAGTGCAGGGGACTAGACTAGATGACCTCTTGAGGTCATTTCCAGTCCTGTGATTCTATGATTCTATAAATTGGGCACCCAAAATCACTAGAGACTTATGGAAATCTTGTAACGGAGAGCAGGACTTGCTCCAGATCTTCAAAGTCAAGTAATATTCAAAAACATAGGTTAGAGATCATGGCACAAACTGCCTTCTAATACTGCAACGATACAACGTGAGCTGCAAATACTCCTTCTAAAAGACTGTAAAATAATGCAACTGCTCCTCAATAAGACACTTTTCTTAGTGGAAAGATATTCACCAGGACCCCTAAACTCCCACATCAGCTAAAACCAGCAAAATGTTATGTGCTCCATGCAAAGAAAATGATTTAAAGACACACCATGATTTTTTGAATTAGTGTGATCAGAAAGTTAGAATTTCTACTCCTCTAGTTTGACTTTTGATTAAAGCCACACATTTCTAATCTTAACCTTGCCTTTTGACATTTCCAATTAGCCTAGCCGAACAAATTATATAAAATTGCCTCTCTTACCATACATAGATTCTGTGAAGATGAAAAGCAAGATATACTATTAATTTCCTTGTGTGAAAGGTCCTAATATAAATGTATCTCTTCTCTCTGTATTGCTTTATAAACCAGGGTTCATTTTTCAGACATGCTGAAATGTGAGATGATGGAATCGCTGACCTACTTAGCACTAGCTGAAAATGTTCTTTTTACTTTTTTAAACTTTTGGCACTTTGTTAAAATAAACAGAATTCAGGGGTTGCTTTAAATAAAAAAGTAATTATTAGATTTAAGCCTGTTATGAATAGAGGGTCCCAAAGGTCTTTCTGTATTTGTACAAGTAACTTCTGAAAATAACTGGGATTTAATAACTTAGATGGGCAAACAGGCAGTATAGCAGGTGAATAATGGTGTAGCTAACATACCCATGTATTCCAGATGTATTAAGCATTTGAAAAAGTCCCCACGTAAAAAATAGTACATCACAACTGCTAGGGGTTGAACAAATTCTAAGGACTTAATCCTATAAACCCTTACTCATGAGAGGTGGCCCTACTCAATGTGTAGCATCATTGGGCTCAATTGATTTTGGCCCTACACCTTGTGTAACCAGAGAGGCGCCTCACCAGTGGAGAAAGGGTTAAAAAGATCCTATGGGCCGGGCTAATCCCTCCCCACTATCCCTGCAGGGAGAACAAAAGGAGAGAACCTGGCTCAGTTCAGGGCTGACTGCTGAGGAAGCTGGGTGAAGTGCTCTCTCTCTCTCTCTCTCTCTCTCTTTGTGAAGGGAGCTTTGCAGGTGGAGAAAAAGGACTCAGCCCAGGCAGCCACTGGGAGAAAAGCACTGAGACCTAGGAGACAGCAACACTCAACTAAGGAACTGTTTACAAGACTGGGGATGACCCAGTAGTGGGTTGAGTTTACTTTATTGCTTGGAAACATTTTGGGGCTAAGCCCCTTCAGCCCTGACCCACTCCTCAATGGGGTTAAAATTGTAGGAACACCCAGTGGACATAGGGGACAGAGACTCTCCCCACCATTCCCCTCAGTGAGTCTTGCAGCCACGTCAGGATGCCAGGAAGGTCCACTTCTACCACACCATTACACTGGAGTTATGCCACCTCTGTGTCCTTCCAATTCTGGGCATGGTCACAGACTCTTGTGCAATATGGATAGTCCTGAGGGCCCATTCAAATTACGTCAGCCACCCAGCTGCCTATGAACTGCAGAACTGTTCAGAATCTCCATGCTGCTGTGGCCCTCCCATGCCTACCCTACTGCCGCATCCCCATGCCTCTCCTGCACCCAGCTTGCAAGGGGGTCCTCAAAAGACAGCCTTATGGATGTCTTCCACAATGCCTGGATTAGAGAGATCCTCCCTCAGCAAGATACAAGGCTTTTAGATCCCCTTTATGTTGCTTTTACCTAATATAAAGGGCTCAGAATGGGCACACGAATCTCTCCAAGGTACTTAAGTCAGTAAAGGAATGCTTTCGCCTTCTCTTATGTTCCCCTTCTTGCAGTCTCTTCTTTTTATGTTGTCCTATTTTTTCTCCCTCATCTCAAACAAATTTGGGAGCATTTTTTGTTCAGATCCTAAACTCCCACCCTCTGCTTTTCCAGGTACTTGGAATTTCTGATTATCTACCATAACACCCACCATAGCTAGAAATTACTTCTAGTACAGCTCATTCCTAGACTATTTCAGATTTTATAATGCCTATTTACCTGGAACACTGTACTCTCCATGTAAACATACATATTTATTTTTCAGGTGGGTTTGATAAGACCCGAAAACAAATTAGAATGTATTCATTCAAAATTAAATGTCTCCCCATTCTATGCTTCAAAAAGAATAAATTTATCTTCACTTAATGGAGGCAGAAATTACTTTTCAAATTCTTATTGAAACTAATGACTGTAATTTTATACAATTCCACAATTCATGGTGCTATTTCTTCTTGCTCTAATGAGAAAAGAAGTGCACATACTTGTGTTGACTGTATTGAGGGTCATGAGAGGATTAGCAACAAAATATTTTCTCCAAAAGTGGAAGAAACATGCAATTCCTTTACTGAAAACTGCTTTGAGATTCTTAAACAGTAATAAGGAGGTTTGGGTCAAACATTAACTGATAGATATTAAAACCATGGGGAAAGAGTTGCCAGTGAAGAAGCTTACACATCAGAGGCCTAATTCACCTGTTACTCCTTTGAATCATGCCCTAGATGCAAGGCAGTCACAAACATCAGTGTAACTTGAACTGATTTGATATTCAGTGGGCATGAAAAACCATCGTTTACATTAGAATGGTGTTCTACAAGGACCAGTTTCAACATTGTTGTAAGGTGGGACAATTCCCATTGGAATAAACAGGAACTGCAGCCCTGAAACTGCTGCCGGCATAAACAAATGCAGGAGGGGTCTCCTTTTCTTACCCTCTTATTAGTTCCATTCTATACAGGTTCTTATATAGCACTCACCACTGTAGTGTCTGAGTGCATTCCAGCAGCACATTAAGCAAGGTGACTACACATTTCTTTGTTCTCTCACCCTTTCCCCAGGGGGGAGAAGCATGTGCAATGGAGTGTCTTATTTTGGTAGGGTCTTTTTTTGTTGTTTTTAATATACCCGTTGCTATGTGTTTATATTAGAGAAGGCAAGGTCAAAGAAACGGGCCTTGCATTTGCTTTTCTTGCACTACCAGAAGACAAACTGCTCATTCTACATCCCCATTTAATGCCAAATCACTGCTTTGCCACATACACCTGTTTTATTACACCCTTACAAATGCCATATAATTTAAATCACAATCTGCATCACCACTGAACTTGGACAGGACACTTCTATGGGCGTTGCAACTGTTTTCTCCAGGCTGCACTTCACCTCTGGTTTATACAGCTGCTGTGTCAGTCTGCCCTACCATATTCCTGGCAGGTACCATTCCCGCATATAATTAGATACACAATACACTGTAGCCAACAACTTAAAACAATTAAAACCTATTTTCTGCAATTACAGCCTATGGTAAAGTTTTCAAGGGGATTTATCTATGTGGAAAGTTTTAAAAGCTGGTAACAAGCCATTTTTAAACTAGAGAAACAAAGCAACATTGGCCACAAATCAGAAGTACTAAGTAATGTATTTAATTGTGTGTTACTCAAAGACGGGTTGAGCAATTTTCTTCAGACAAATTCTCCTTAGCCTTCAGAGTAAACCCGTTACGGTGTACGGGGGTGGGAGTGGCCTAAAAATAGGGCTTTAATTAATAATAAATAATGCCTATTTCTTATATAGTACTTTTCTTGGGAAGTGCTTCACAATCTTTAATGTATTTAACCTCACAGGTTGAAAAACAGAGGGCGTGAGAACAAAAGACTGAGTGAGGCAAGGGCTAATAAGTCTTCAGATAGGCTAAGGGCTGTTACAGAGAGGATGGTGATCAATTGTTCTCCACATCCATTGGAGGCAGGACAAGGTTAAAGCTGCAGCAAGGGAGATTCAGGTTAGATATAAGGAAAAACTTTGTAACTATAAGGGTAATTAAGCTCCTGAATAAGCTTCCAAGGGAGGCTGTGGAATTCCCGTCATTGGAGGTTTTTAAGAACAGACGGGACAGACATCGGCCAGGGATGATTTAGGTTTACTTGGTCCTGCCTCAGAGCAGGAGACTGGAAACGATGACTTCTTGAGGTCCCTTCTGTGACACCCCAGCACCCCAATATTCATCCCTGACATGTAATTAGGATATGTTTTGTACAAAGTATGCCTTATGGGGTATCATCCTAAAAGTCTTGATCTGCTAGACATTAATATCTTGTTGGATTGTATGTGCTATTGTCATATGTGAAGTTATGAAGTTTGGCTATGTATGTGTTACTGAAACATGCTGTGGGTGAAGCAGATCTCTATCTATCGCCTCAGACTGGCGGCTCCCCCGTCATCCTCCACAGTGTGGGAACCTCCGCAGGGATCAGCTCCCAGCGTCGAAAATGGCACCGAGGCTGACATCAAGGCCAGGACTAGGGCCAGTACCACCCCTGCCATCGCACAGGAAATATCAGCATGAGCGGACCCCTGCAAGTTGGAGGGTCAAGATGACCCAGTGCCACAAAGGGCATCATCCTTTCCCTCCCCGGACGAGGCAGCAGAGGGCTCATCTGCCACATTTCCGTCTATGGACAATAGAGCCCACCAAGAGCTACAGAAGGGTAGCACTAAATCTGTGCCTCCAGGTGGAGGTGGTGTCAGAAGAAGCAGATCCCATAATGGGTCCTTCAAAGGTGGCCTTACCCTTATGAAGACCATCCAGAATACCACCAAGACCCTATGGCAAACTCCCACCTCCATTCCCCCCATGGCCAAGGGTGTGGAAAGGAAGTACTTTGTACCCTCCAAGAGGTATGAATACCTATTCAACCACCCTCAGCCGGGCACTCTGGTTGTGGCAGTGGCAAACGCAAAAGAAAGACCAGGGCGGCAGAGTCCTACATCCAAATTTAAGGAGGCAAAAAAGCTGGACCTCTTTGGCCATAAGGTCTTTTCCATCAGGGGGCTCCAATTTCAGATTGCCAATAAACAAGTGGTCCTCAGCCACTATAACTGTAACTCTTTGAACACTTTGTCCAAGTTTAAGGAGTTACTCTCAGCTGACACTCACTCCGACTTTTGGAGGCATCCTCAAGGAGGGCAAGCCTATTGCAAGGACCCCCTTGAAAGCTGCATTGGACTCAGCAGATGTCCACATGATGTTCACCGCGATAGCCATGTGAAGGAGCTCGTGGCTGCATGTCTCGGGCCTCCCACATGAGGTCCAACAAACAATTCAGGATGTGTCCTTCAATGGCTCGGGTCTGTTTGCAGAGCAAACAGACTCTAGGCTCCATAGTCTCAAATACTCAAGAGCAACATTAAAATCCCTGGGGCTCCATACACTAGCCCCACAAAGAAAGTGTGTTAAGCCTCAGCCCCCACCACAATTCTACCCACTCAACCCAGAAAAAGATTACAGAGCTCGGCGAGGCAGTCTTCAGTTCCCAAGCAAACTTTGAAGGTGTGCCCGGGGGTGATGCACCAGTCACAATCCCAGATCCTTCTTCCTGTTTTGTGAATCATCTATCCCATTTCTACCAGGCCTGCGCCCAGATCACCTCGCACCAGTGGGTCTTACACAGTAGAATTTGGATATTCTCTCCAATTCTGTTCCCCTCCTCCCTCTCATCCCCCTTTCCCATCCCTCTTCATGGACCCTTCTCACAAGCAACTTCTCATACAGAAAGAGCAAGCACTCCTAGAAGCTGGAGCAGAAGAGGAGGTCCCTCGGGAGTTTCTCAGGAGAAAGGGTTTCTATTCCTGATATTTCCTAATCCCAAAAGCCAAAGGTGGGTTAAAACCCATTTTGGACCTGTGGAACCTCAACAAATTCATGAAAAAGCTGAAGTTACGCATGGTCCCTCTGGCTTCCATTATTCCCTCCCTGGATCTGGGGAACTGGTACGCCACCTTCGACTTCAAAGACACATACTTTCACGTGTTGATCTTGCTGTCCAACAGGTGGTTTCTCCACTTTGTGGTCAACAAAGCCCATTGTCAGTTCACAGTTCTCCCCTTCAGATTATTTGCAGTCCCTCAGGTGTTCACCAAATGCATGTCAGTTGTAGCCGCATTCCTGAGGAGGCGACATGTACAAGTTTTCCTGTATCTAGATGACTGCCCTGTCAAGGGCTGTACCAAACCCCAGGTGGAACAGCACATTAACCTCATATGATCGACTTTCAAAGAGCTCAGGCTAATACTGAACGTGCCGAAATCAACTCTAACCATCACCCAGAGGATAGAGCCCATCAGAGCTCTCTTAGATTCAGGTCAAGCCAAAGCATTCCTTCCAGAGTCCTGTTTTCTGACTATAGGCGCCATCATAGAGGTCCTAACACGATACCCCATGACTATGGCTCAAGGCTGCCTAAAACTGCTCGGTCACATGGCTGCTTGTACGTATATAGTACAGCATGTGAGACTTCGACTCCAGCCTTTGCAGGCCATCCTGAGACCACCTAGACAAGTTTGTTACACTTCCTTCTCCGGTTATCGAGTCCCTCCTGTGGTGCTCAACCCGCAAGTGGTGTGTGCGGGAGTGCCCTTCTCCAGGCCCCACCCCTCGATGTCTCTAGTTACTGATAAGTCAGCAATGAGATGGGGGGTGCACTTAGGAGGACTCAAGGCTTCTGGTTCCAGGCAGAACTTTCATTGCACATCAACGTCAGGGAGCTAAGAGTGGTCTGCCTTGCTTGCCCAATGTTCCAGGCTCATCTGGAAGGCAGAAGTGTATCTGTGTTGACTGACAACATGGCAGCGATGTTCTATATAAACGCACAGGATGGTGCTCGCTCCTCTCCCTGTGCCAGGAAGCCCTCAAGCTGTGGCACTTCTGCATCACCCATTCGCTACATCTAGAGGCATAGTACCTTCCAGGCTCTCAGAATGAACTGGCCTATCATCACAGCAGGTCATTTCACAATCACAAGTGATCCCTCTGCCCAGATGTTGTGATCAACATCTTCCAACAGTGGGGGTTTTCCCAAATAGATTTGTTTGCAACAAAATACAACAAGATGCATCACCAGCGTTGCTGCTTCCTGAATAACAGGACTGTATATGTACTTCCTTACATTATATATGTACATTTATATTAACATTTACATTCTATAAGTAAGTTAACATTAACTTCCTGGACGTCCCAAGGGTTGGTCTCAAATACACAAGTTTGATTGGTCCCTGATTTCATTTCTCCATTAAGAGTTTTGGGAGCTAAAAGCTATGCTATTTCTGCAACAGAAAATACTTATTCCTTTAATTCCTCACTACCTTAAATGTTGTCACCTCCCATGGTTTTATTGCAAGTCTCATGTTATTTTTCATGTTTCTTAGCATGCCAGCTGCTAAAATGAAAATGTCAGCTTTTATTTTTTGAAGAAAGAAAGTTCCTGGCCCTCATGGTTGTGAAGAAACCTTGAAAAATCTGAATGCAAAGGCCTCAATAAAATAGAAGGCAAATATAAAGAACCACAAATTCAATCTCATGAATTTTGGGGCTCTGACTCATGATTTTATAATACTTTGGGCTGCCAGGGCTGCTTCTTTCATAAGTGCATATTATAAAAACTTGCAATGTCTTAATTTCTCCCCCACACACACACCCACACCCAATCTCTATATATATTTGGGCAGATCAGTGACAACAGAATAAAGGAATGTCCTGTTGGGAGATATATATACACACACCTGGTATGAATGACGTGTGCTTGGCATGAATGTGTGCGTTGCAAGTTAGCAACCAAAGCGAGGACTTAAGGTTAAGGACTATTAAAACTCTTTGTGCAAAAACAATCTTATGTTCCGAGAAAAATATAAAAAATCATCAGAAAAGGAAAACAACACCAAGTGGACTGATGTAAAATTGTATACGACTTGGAGGAAATGGCATGCCTTGTATCATGGCGGCCCGCCCAGGATTGTCTCTTTAAAATTGTGCAGGTAAAAGGCCTAGTAAACAATGGAATGAGCTATAAATGGATGCCTATGATTTCTGCAAATCAGAGTAGTTTATTGATCCAGAGTCCCGTGTGGCTATAGATGTGGTTTTGCCAGCTCCACGCATCCTATGATCTTATCCTGAAGGAAGGAACCTCGACTAGCCAAGGTTTCTAACCATTAGAGGAGTGAAGTTCTGGAACAGCCTTCCAAGGGGAGTAGTGGGGGCAAAAGATCTATCTGGTGTCAAGACTAAGCTTGATAAGTTTATGGAGGGGATGGTATGATGGGAGAGCCTAATTTTGGCAATTAACTGATCTTTGACTATTATCGGTAAATATGCCCAATGGCCTGTGGTGAGATGTTAGATGGGGTGGGATCTGAGTTACTTCAGAGAATTCTTTCCTTTGTGTCTGGCTGGTGAGTCTTGCCCATATGCTCAGGATTTAGCTGATCGCCATATTTGGGGTCAGGAAGGAATTTTCCTCCAGGGCAGATTGGCAGAAGCCCTGGGGGGTTTTCGCCTTCCTCTGCAGTGTGGGGCACAGGTCACTTGCTGGAAGACTCTCTGCACCTTGAAGTCTTTAAACCATGATTTGAAGACTTCAATGGCTCAGACACAGGTTTGATACAAGAGTGGGTGGGTGAGATTCTGTGGCCTCAGTGGCGTAGCCAGGTTCTAACATCAGGTGGAGCGAACACATAAAAAAAGGCGCCACCGAACCTATCAAATTACACCTCTAGCTCGATAAAACGCGACCCGATATAACACGAATTAGGATATAACAGGGCAAAGCAGCGCTCCGGGGGGCTGCGCACGCACCTGGGGGACAGCCTCTCTCATCTCTCATCTCTCCTGAGGGGCTGCTCTGCAATCTGTGGCCCCCGGAAGCAGGCAGCACACAGGAGCGGGGGAACATATGAGAGACAATCGGACAGGGATGGGCAGGGTCTGTTGGGAGTTCGCATGGGGGAGAGGGGATGGGGGGCTGCACTGGGAGACTCTCCAATGCAGCACCTAGCCACGCTGGCTCTGTGCATCATGAGGCCACTCGGGAAAAGGAGGCAGCAAGAGAGAGAGAGGCCAAGGAGGAGGTGCCCTTCCCCTCCCAGCTGGGTCTGTGAGTCCCTGATCTCACAGAGTCTCAGCGCTGCAGGCACCCAGCCCCCACGTACTGGGCTGCAGTGCAAGCTAGAGGGGCTGATACAGAGAAGTCAGGACCAGTCAGAGCACTTCCCATGTCATTATGAAAACACACTCCTGGAAAGCTGAGTGAGGTAATATGGGCGGGGAGGGGTAATATATATCAAGGTGGATGAGGTAATATATTTTATTGGACCAGCTTCTGTTGGTGAGAGAGACAAGCTTTTGAGCTTTCACGGAACTCTTCTTCAGGAAGAAGAAAGAACTCCATGAAAGCTTCAAAGTTGCTCTCTCTCTCTCTCTCTCTCTCTCTCTCTCTCACACCAACAGAAGTTGCTCCAATAAAAGATATTACCTGACCCACCTTGTGGCTCTAATTTCCTGGGAACAACAGGGCTACACCAACCCAGCATACAAAAATGCAAGATTCATATGAACAGCACAGAGTGACCACCATCACACCAGGACACTATTTTCATGATTCATCTTAGCATAATGTCATCATCACACCAAGGAAGTAGCACTATCAGCACAATGAGATAAATATAGCCACATGTGCATGCCAAACATTCACAGTACAAGCACACTGGGATCCACACAGCAGGATAGTAGTGTCAGTTTAACGCTCAGTCTGAGTCCATCCCCACTAAACTAAGTCCAAAGTTTCAGCTAAACACAAGGGCACCTGCAAATAGCTGTACTAACAGCAGGATCTACACTGGCACAATAGGAGGAGTTGCATGTCAGGGCACTAATTCCCAATCCCAGTGCAAGGCAATATGGGATCCAGGAACCAGGTCCTTAGAACCAGAATTTGTATTCACAGGAGAGTGGGATGAAATTAGAGAAGTTACAGAAGGCAACTCCCAAGAAACAAGGCATTGACCAAATGGCTGGGTGGATGTTAAACCATCATCACCAGCCATTGTGTGCAGCAAGTGAATGACGATTAGTAACTTAATGACCACCACCACCAGAGAATTACTCAGCCCTGAGACTCAGCAATGCCTCCCCCTCCTCCCAACATGATCACAAGCCCTTCCCTTAGGAGACAAATCAGGTTTCCCCTGATAGGAGAGGGAAAATCAGGCTACCTCTCCCTGCCCCGCAACATGGTGCCTGGACTTGTGTTTGCCGGAGCACATGGACTAAACTAAACACATACTACAGCAGCAGATAGTTCGTTCCAGCCTTCCCTTGAGAGAGAATTCCATCCACACCCCCAAGGCAGAGATTGTGCTGCTATGAAGATTTCCCCTGATAGTCCCAGTTTTCCTCTCCTACCCCCCCCACCCCTATCCCTTCCCCACTGCTTCTTCCCTTCCACCCCTCACCCCCTAAGAGGCAGTCACCCAAATGCCTGGGAGGGGGAACCAAACACACTATATGGCCACTGTCTCTGAGAGGCAGGCGTCTCTGCCTGGGCAGGGAGGGCAAGCAGGGACACCACATCCACAGGAGACCAGGAGATGCGCCCCACCCCACACCAATGCCTGTCCTGGACCAGCTGCCCGGGTGCAGGGGATGTTTTTGGAGATGCCTCTGACTGAGCCCCTTGCCCCCCACCATGCAGACGGCCATCCCACCAGCAGCCAGGTGTTGGCTCTCACAGCCACCTGGAGGGTTTCCAGTCCCCCCCCACACCCAAGACACCCTCACCACAAGAAAGACCCCCTTTGAAATACACTTACCAGCTGCTGCTACTGGCTGCCTTTAGTTGGGTGAGAGGTTAGGAGCTGCTGCTGCAGAGCCAGAGAAAGGACCTGCCACAGTGCCACAAGAAGCAGGTAGGAGAAGGAGGTGGAGTCCCTCAGCTGCTCGGCCCCTTGCTCCAGGAGCAGTTCCCCTCGCCGATTGGCTGGTGGCCAAAAACCAGCTAAACAGCGAGCACTCGCGCTCCTCTACCTAGCCACCCTACTGCCCCCACCCCCGCCGAACAGCTGATGGCTCGTGGGCCCCCATGGGCCCCATAAACAGTTGACTGGTGGGTGGGTGCCCCTGCCCCCTATAGAGGCATGCCCCGACCAACCCCCCTCTTCCCCAAGGCCCCAGCCTCTCCTCCTCCTCCCGAGGAGCCCAGCTTGCTGGAGCTCAGTTCTTTCCCCCTCCCCTGCCCTCCCCTCACTGATTAGCTGTCTGTCTTCCTCCTGCTGGGAAACAGCTAATCAGTGAGGCAGGGAAGGGGCAGGGTTTATGCAGCACACTAGGGGAAGCCAGCAAAGCCTGCCTGCAGGAGCCCAGCTTGTTGGAGCTCAGTTCTTCCCCTCCCCTCCCTGCTGTGGGATCAGCTGTCTCCCTCCTGCTGGGAGAGACAGCTGATCAGCGGGGGCAGGGTATGCAGCACGCTGGGGGAAGCCGGGCAGGCCAAGCTTCAGAGTGGAGCATGGGCCCCCCCCTGGTGCCATGGTAACCCCACCTAAGGCACGGCTCTTTTGAAAATGTGCTGAGGGGAAGCAGCTGCTTCCCCTGCAACCCACTAGCTACGCTACTGTGTGGCCTGCGTTGTGCAGGTCAGACTAGATGATCATAATGATCCCTTCTGACCTTAAAGTCTATGATTCTATGTAACACAACATGGTGCATTATCGAAACAAGGAATAAGAAGTGTGGAACTCCAATTAAAACAAGTCCAAGCCTTAAAAACGTGTCTAAATGTAAATCTATTTGGTGTATCTAAAATTAACAATAAAATCATACTTGCAGTACAATGTGTACAATATCAGAGGGGTAGCCGTGTTAGTCTGGATCTGTAAAAGCAGCAAAGAGTCTTGTGGCACCTTATAAACTAACAGACATATTGGAGCATGAATTTTTGTGGGTGAATACTTCTGTTAGTCTACAGACTAGGGACCGAATGGCTGGGCAGCAGTTCTGCAGAAAAGGACCTAGGGGTTATGGTGGATGAAAAGCTGAATATGAGTCAACAGTGTGCCCTTGTTGCCAAGAAGGCTAATGGCATTTGGGGTTGTATAAGTAGGGGCATTTCCAGCAGATCGAGGGATATGATCATTCCCCTCTATTCAGTACTGGTGAGGCCTCATTTGAAGTACTGTGTCCAGTTTTGGGCCCCACACTACAAGAAGGATGTGGATAAACTGGAGAGAGACCAGCGGAGGGCAACAAAAATGATTAGAGGGCAGGAGCACATGACTTATGAGGAGAGGCTGAGGGAACTGGGATTGTTTAGTCTGCAGAAGAGAAGAATGAGGGGGGATTTGATAGCTGCTTTCAACTACCTGAAAGGGGGTTCCAAAGAGGATGGATCTAGACTGTTCTCAGTGGTAGAAGATGACAGAACAAGGAGTAATGGTCTCAAGTTGCAAGAGGGGGAGGTTTAGGTTGGACATTAGGAAAAACTTTTTCACTAGTAGGGTGGTGAAGAACTGGAATGGGTTACCTAGGGAGGTGGTGGAATCTCCTTCCTTAGAGGTTTTTAAGGTCAGGCTTGACAAAGCCCTGGCTGGGATGATTTAGTTGGGTTTGGTCCTGCTTTGAGCAGGGGGTTGGACTAGATGACCTCCTGAGGTCCCTTCCAACCCTGAGATTCTATGATTCTAAGGTGCCACAGGACTCTTCAATGTGTACAATGCGTACAAATGCAAACTTATAAAATACAATACATTAAAAAATGGTTAATATGTTAAGTCATGAGCAATGGCCTTTTAAATGGTTCAAAAATCCTCATATATAAAATCAACAAATTACATTATATATATATATATATATATATATATATATAAATTTTAATTAAAATTAAGCCACTCTGAGAGGAAAGTAAAAAGGAAAAACACTGTTACACAATACACAATACACAATACACACACACACACACACACAGCAGCAACACCTGTTTCCAGAAATGATTAATAAAAAGATATGGCAAATAAAATTAAGTGAAACACACAATTAAAAAATATAAATTAATAAAATTAACAAAACATTCTAAAAACAAAGTAAATGACCACAAGTAACTTGGTCCCTAAAGAAATGTCATTTAAACCATTCAAGTGCACTATGGCACAAAAGTGTTTAATTTAGGCAATGAGTGTATCTGTATGGTAACCACTAAAAAACATGTATTTTAAAAGTGTAACAAAAAAAAAGGCCCAATTAAGTCATGTAAATGTAATGTAACAAAGGTCATTATTAATAAAATTCTTTACCAAGGTCCTCTATTTAAAAAAAAAAATTGTTTAAAAAACAAAAAAAAATGTAAACTGGCCCTTCAATTTAAAAATACATTGGAAACAACAACAAAATAATTAATAAAAGCAATAAAATCAGGCAATATGCAAAAAATGTATTTAAGTCTGCTCAGCTAAAAAAAATAAACCAACATTTTGATCCACAATGGTAAAATATTAAAATGGGGTGGAGGGGAAGCATTGGTAATTTCTCACTGGTATAATGTTTTTTTTAAATGGTCTCCTAGCGTCACAGCTCTTCTACATTTAATGCTATATCCTATTGTAATATTATCTGCATTACTAATTTTGTTAACCTTTATTATGCTATGCTCATACTGCCGAATAAAAAAAAGCAACAAAGTTTTAAAGCAAGTAATATCTAAAATTAAATTGCTTGCAACATTATAAAGTAATACAATAATTAACGGCATTAATCATGTATCAAGAAGGCGGAATGTATATTATATTAACGTACATTGTGATTCATATATCCATGTAATATGTTATAGGTCATTGAGGCCTGGTATGAGTGACATGTGCTTTACATCAAATGCGTGCATTGCAAGTTAGCAACCGAAGCAAGGACTTAATGTCAAGGACTATTAGAACTCTTTGTGCAAACACAATCTTATGTTTCGAGAAAAATACGAAAAATCATCAGAAAAGGAAATAACACCAAATGGACTAATGTAAAATTGCATAAAAATTAAAGACAATGGCACGCCTTAAATCATGGCGGCCCGCCCAAAATTGTCTCTCTAAAATTGTGCAGGTAAAAGGCCTAGAAAACAGAGGCAAACAACCGATGATGCGACAAAATGAACTATAAATAAATGCCTATAATTTCTGAAAATCAATGTCATTTATTAATCCAGAGTCCCGTGTGAATATAAATGTGGTTTTGCCAGCTCCCTGCATCTTATGATCTTATCCAACCAAAGAAACTTGGACTGGCCATCGGGACCATTCTGACCTTGAACTCTGGTATAGTATGTTTGGGATGTAAATGTAAAAGTAAGGAAGGTTTGTTTTATAATCAATAAAAAGCATTTAAAGTATGGTGTACCAATACTGTGTCCGGTATCTGCTTGCTCCCCATCCCATAGGAAAACCTCTATTTCGGTCTAGCAGTCCAACTGATTAGCTTAACCTTCAGCCCCATTAAATGGTGTTCTTCCACAGGCTTTATGAATCAATTATGAAACCCTAACAAAGCTAGCCAAGGAAGAATCTTTTAAAGCCTTAACGGCTTAAATACAGCCTGCCTTGATCTTAGCCCTGTAAAGCTATTAAACTCCTGCCTGGATTGCATTAGCATCATGCAAGTCTGCTGCTAATCCTGTAACCACTGTACATTTTGCCTTCTGTTTATAAGTTTTTTGGGTTTTTTTTGTTTTTTTTTAAAGACTAATGAAAACACTGCAGTCTCATTTGTCTTTCAGGCATGCACAAATGTTAGGAGAAAGAAAATGCTAGGTGCTCCATCAATGAAATGAAGAAACAGGAGAGGAAGAAAGTAGTTTTACCCATTTCCTGGACAACATGCTCATTCACTTGGTTTAAAATGCAGAACTGCATTACATTATATTCCTTTTTATAACAGGAAGGTAAAGTTAGATTTAAAATGTAGTGTTGCTACTAGCTGTTGGCTGTGCGTGAAACAGCCTAGGCCACAGCCTTCTGCTAACAGGGCCCAATCTAAAGCCCACAGGAGTTGATGAAAAGCTTCCAAATGACTTCAGTGGAGTTTGGATTAGACCATAGTTTATACTGACCTAGTGTCCTTTTGTCCAGAAGGAGACTAAAGCACTACACCATTTACAGGTCAGATTGCCAGCTGCACCTTCCTATGCTGGCCACACCCTAAAGAGAGACAGAGGGCAAGAGAGTGTTCCCATTGCTTCCCTCTCAAGAGGTTCCACCAGGGAAGGGGCAGCTTTAATTCCACAAGACCTCCATATGGGCTGCTGGGGTGGAAGCGGCAGCGGGGTTGTTGACATCAACTCCTCATGTCCCAAACTATGCTCCCTCCCCAGCCAGTGCCACCCTTTGGGAGGGGCTCTCCCGAGTCCTTGCAAGATGCCTTGCAGAGGAACCGTACTAACCTTCTTGCAGTACAGGTCCTGCTGCTTGGCACTCTGCACTCTGGTCCAGGTCAGCTTCCTCCAGCCAAAACTTCATGCTGTATTTGGTCATATTTTATATAAACAATAGCCATCCCATTAGCAGCTGATGAAATGCCATCACCGCTGTAGTGCAACATGGCCACGTGCTGAACACCACCCAATAGTTCCAGGTAGAAAATGGAGAATTCTCATATCCAGCAAACCATAGGGAAGCTTTTACATAGGTGATTTTGATTTTATTCTGCCATTCCTGGCCCAATTTTGCAGCCTTTTGAGATTCAGCAAGCCCAGATGAAATTCAGAGAAGCATCTGAGTTTCCGGTTGCTTACCTGAACTTCCTTTCAGTCATTACTTTACATTTCATGTCTTTGAGCACAAACTGCTCATTCCTATGTGCAGTAACCAGGAGGGTTGTTTTATTCACATTTCCACCTACTCTAGAAATGGTTCCATATTGAATCTGGCTCTGCATCTCACACAAACACACCATGAGGTTTGGGATCAGATTAAAACCTCAGAGCTGGAGCCCATCTCTTTAACAGGCCAAACCAGAACACGGTCTCTAAATGCCCCTGAGCTTCAGGAGAAGTTCAGATCTGGATCTAAACCCAGATTTGTACTTGGTTGATCTCTCACTTACTCTGTTTTCCCCAATCTGAACAAATGAACCCAGCTCTCATCAGGTCACTTTCCTATGAATTTCTCACCTGTTTGCTGTACGATTGTTGCAGTCAGTCTATGGGGAATCCTGGATGGAAGTTTCAACCCTGCTCGTATCTGGTAGTATCTAGAGAGAGGATTTTAAAAAGAAAGGATGTTATACAGATGACTACTCCATTCAATACGAGAAAAATAGTAAGAACACACAATGGATATTTACGCTAGTTCAGAGAGCAAACATGCAGCTATGATATTAAGGAGAGCAGGTGGATTGGACTGTTAAATATTATGGCCCTGATTCTCCTCTCATTCACATAAGCTTTATACAAGTTTAATTCCATTGACTTCAAGGGAATTACTCCTGATTTACACGAACGTGAGAGGAGGAGTAAACCCAACACGCCTTTAATATGAAGAGCCGTGACAAGAAAAGCTTGCTTCGAGAAAAGAAGAGTCCATGATGCAATGCAACACGATCAAACAGGATGCACTGGAAAGTTAACACAAGTGAAAACTCAAAAGAAATGTTTGTACATTATCCAAACCCCCTTCCCCTCCCGCGGTTAACATGCTTCTATTCTATCTGTATTTGCATTATCAGGTCTAGGCCCCCTTGCATTGCAGTTATTTGGTATCAAAGGGCCAAATGTTATGCTACACACACAGGCTCTGATTTTCATTTTTCTCAGTGGATGCTCTCCCACCTTCTAGTTTCCACGTATGTGCTCCTGCCCCCAGCTTGTGAGTGCTGAGCAACCCCCTTTTTTTTTCCGGTAGGTGCTTGAGCCCCGGAGCACCAACGGAGTCAGCGCTTATGGTTACATGTATCAGGACAATACCCGGCCACAGAATGTGAGAGAACAGCAATGGAAATTTTGCTTGAGTGAGAGTTAAGTGCACTGCAGGACTCTGAGGAAAATTTGCATATATCTGCATACAGCCTTCATATATAAATATAGAGGTATATTCCCCAACAAAAATCTTCATTAGCCAAGAGTAATAGGCACCATAGTCCAATTAACAGCATCCTGCCATGTAATTCAGGATTTCTGGGTTCTGTTCACAACCTGCTGTGTGTCTTGGTGGAGTCATTTCACTTGTGTGTGTGTCGGTGTTTCTTCTCCTACTCTTTGCCTGGTCTATTTACACTATGAATTCTTTGGGGCAGGTATTGTGTCTTTTCTAAGTTGAACAGTCATACAACTAAGGGAACATATGACAGGGGTCCATAAAATCATGAATGGCGTGGGGAAAGTGAATAGGGATGTGTTACTTATCCCTTTACATATGACAAGAATTAGGCATCACCCGATGAAATTAACAGACAGCAGGTTTGGAACAAACAAAGAAATACTTCTTCACACAATGCACAGTCAACCTGTGGGACTCGTTGCCAGGGGATCTTGTGAAGGCCAAAAGTATAACTGGGTTCAATAAAGAATTAGAAAGGGGGTAGGCACATCAATGGCTATCAGTCAAGATGGTCAGGGGTCCAATCTCATGATCCTGGTGTCCTTAAATCTCCAACTGCCAGTAGCTGGGACTGGATCACAGGGGACAGATCACTTAATAATTGCCCTAGTCTGTTCATTCTCTGTGAAGCATCTAGCACTGGCTACTCTTGGTAGACAGGATACTGGGCTAGTTGGACCACTGGTCTGACCCAGTACGGCCATTCTTATGTCTATTATAATGTGTATGTACAATGCCAAGCACAGTGGGGCCCTGGCTTCAGTTATTGCCTCTAGTTGTAAATAATGATGATTTTAGATTTAAAAGGTTTGTCACTGGAATCCAATCAGATAATATGTAAACACTTTACAAAACTACTACACTTGTGTGTGTGTGGAGGGGTGGGGGGTGTTTTTATTTTTGGATGAGTATCTGGAAATGAACATTTCAGGAAACCAGCCAACCCCAACTTGACATAACTGCCATTGCACACACCAGCCCCACCCCAATTACAACTACACACCCAACCTACACCCTGCCCCTTTGTTCCATTCTGTGGTGGAGATAGGTTGGTGGAAGTACTTTAATGCATTTAGATACTGTTTATTAAACCCTTAGCAAAGATTTTAAGACCAGAACAGACCCACACATGTTAAAACCTGCAGGAGGGGGCTTTGTGGGGAGAACATTCTCCACCGAATCCCCTCATGGAGATCCCCATGCAGAGAGTGAGGTTTGCTCAAACCCTCCTTACAGAAAAGAGTTCAGGCCCAGCCACCGAAACCTGGCAAATCCCTGAAGATCTGCATGGACCCCATAGCACATCCATACTGTCGCTGCCCCTTGGCACCAGATATAGGCAAGACCTACAGGCGAGAAGCCCGTACTTCATTTATGGGTCATAAGCTGCCTAAAACCCCCACACTCTCACCCTACACCCCACACCCATTTCACTGATGCACGATTGGGAACTGAGTGCAAGTGCAAAATGCCTGATTTTCCTCCTCCTTACACTGGTTTTACACAACTGTAGGATCACTGACTTCAGTCGAGGTTCTCCTGATTTACCCCGGGACATGTGAGGGGAGAGTTGAGCTGAAGGTGTTTAATCATAGTGAAAATATAAAGTAATACATTTTGTTAAAATGATAACAGCCTGCTTGCACTATCAGCAAAATCAAAAGTACCTTTCTAATTTAAAATACTAATATCACTACTAGCCATCGCTGATGGTTGCCACAAATAAGTAACAAGACTCTTTAATATGCAGACATTAACTGATAACATGTTTTATCATGAATCCCGGTCACACTGGACTAATTCCCCAGTGTGACAGGGACTCGTGTGCATAATCCTGACTGCATGTGCATCTTTCATAGGGAAAAATAAAATCCTATCATTTCTGGCTGCCTGTTTTATTCCTTTATGTCTAAAGATTCTGATTGTTCAGGAAACACTGGCCGGGATGAGCAACTATTTAGCTAGAAAGCAGAAAATGTTCAGACTGCACAGAGTTTTACCCTAGGATAGCATTTGAGCTCTCCTTAAACAAACTCAGCCATTGCTTCAACAGCTCTGCACACTGCATCATTCCTTACACGCATCATCCTCCATGTCTAAACTGCATCATGCTCCCTTTTCTTCAGCTTTCCCGAGGCATCCTGCTCTTTTTGCTTTTACCCTTGCTGGTTTTCAAAGGAATATGTTGATCTAAAGCACCATGGTTGTACCAGTTTAAAGTTTGCATTGCTCTGTGAGACAGCAGCCGTTTCTCTTTTTTAAAAAAAGATTCTAGATGAAGGACGTACCACGGCCTTGCATAGTATGAAGAGCATCCAGGCTCTGCACAGTTAAGGTTGAAACTACCTCTCCATTATAAAGCCCAATTCTCCACTGCCTTGCTCCCTGTGTCATCATTTATTCCTGTGCCAAGCGAGAACGGAGCAGGAGCACAATACTACTGAATTAGAATGGCATGTGACTTTTACTTTGCACGGTTTCCCATGACAATACAAGGTGCAAAACAGTCATTTCTGCAACATACCAAGGCACAGACCAGACTGGGGGGGGGGGCAGGGCGGAGGGACTGTGTCACCCCTGTCCTGGGACCTTTGGTGCCTTACAAAGCCTTGCTGGAGAAGCTCCCATCTGGCTGCTCTTACCCCCCTAGCTTTCACCAGCCTTGGTTGTACTGCCGGGTGACCCCAACATGCCTCCAGTCCCAGATTTTCTCCCAGACATGTATGTCGTGTACTGCCCAGCACTCTGCTAGGCAGAACAAATATATTAAGTCCATTATTCCTTTAAGGGAATAATATTCCAGTTTATTACCTTAGAGTTACCTAGATACTTTATCTTAAATACACTGGATTAGATAAAACAATGAAACAAATTTATTAACTACAAAGAGAGAAATTTTAAGTGAGTCATGAGGCATACAAGTCAGAAATGGTTACAGGAAAAATAAAGAAAAACACTTATTAGTATCTACTTAAGAAACTTAGTTGCAAAGCAAATTTTCTCACAACATGCTCCAGCGGATTGCTGAGCAAATTTTCACATCAGAACCTCTCTCCCAGAGTCCAGTAGCTGTTTCTGTTTGTCTTCTGAGGTGTGGAGAACGAGGTGGGTAGGGACAGAGACAGGGGTCCCTCTGGGTGTTGGTCCTTCCTTTTAATAGTTTTAAAACCTCTCTTGGAAAACATTTCCAGCTGAGACCCAGAAGACAAAGAGCCTATGTAGAAGGATGTTCCCTGCTGGTTTTTTCCCCACCTATTTGAACTTTTTTTTGTTTTCCCTTCCTCCTTGATGACTCTGTTTACTGCTTAAATGCAAATTAAAGCAAGCACACATTCCTTTGTATAGGACAGACCTGTTTGCCAATTTTGGTTTGGCAGGGCTGTGTGGCTTGGAACATGTGTTAATAACACCATATAGAGATATTTTATAACTGCACATACCATGTTGCCATACATATTTTATCAGGATAATACTGACCAGCAAATTGTGAGTTGTCAAATGATACCCTACAAGGCATACCTTGTACAAAGATTATTATAATAGTGTGTAGGGTGTGAATACAGGAGTGTATTCCATCACCGTTTCTTATCCCCCTAATGCTGACATAGGGTAGGTCTATACTCACCGTCCGGGTCAACACGGTGAGTTCGACTTCTTGGAGTTTGAACTATCGCATCTAATCAAGACGCGATAGTTCGAACTCCCCGCGCGCTCCGGTCGACTCCGGAACTCCACCACCGCGAACGGCGGTGGCGGAGTCGACCTTGGAGCCACGGAGTTCGACCCCGCCGCGTCTGGACGGGTAAGTCAGTCGAACTAGGGTACTTCGAACTTGCGTACCCTAGTTCGACCCCCCACCCCTTAGTGTAGACCAGGCTATAAATGAACCAATTCAGCTGATACTTCACAGGCATAATGGAGATTACAAACTCTTCAGGGCAGGACCTGCCCTTTATACAGTGTGTTTGTACAGTGTCTAGCACAACAGACCCTTAGTCCTGATTGGGGTTTCTATATGGACTATGGCAATACCAATACATAATAATCCATATTATCTGAGGATAGAATGTTTCCAGAACATTTGGGACCAACTGGACAATGTATTCAGGAGCGAGGCAGAGTCAAAAAGGCATGGAGGGGGGGTTATTTTTTTAAAGTAATCCACACTTTCAGCTCATTATTGTTTGATCTGTTGGTTTTTAGGAGCACCAGTGTCTTTGGTTTGTTCTGGAGAATTTAGCAAGTAATTGTGTGGGATTTGTATTTATTTAATTGGGTTCTTCAGTACTATATTTTTATGCACATTAGGACGTGTAATCCCAAGCTTACCAAACTGTGCACAAGTGCCACAGAGCTCTCAGGAACCCTGCAGGGCATCTCCTGAACTGCCGCTGCTTCTACCACCTCTTTAGCAACCTGGGGCTGAGAGACGTCCCGGAAAGCAAGAGAAGCAATTCTAAAAGGTTATTGGCTGAAGATGACTAAAGGGTTGGACCGGCAGTGGGGAGATCGTCATGCATGAAAGGAGGTGCTGGTCCAAAAGTTACTGAAATTTTCAGTACATCTTTCAGGAAAGTTCAGGACTGCTGCTATAAGACAAACATGAAGGCTGATGAGGTTTGCAAGGCCTTACTATGAACGTTCTGCACAGCTACATTCAGTACTGAGCAATGCTCTTATAAACTCTCTGCGTTTTTCTCTGAGCATCATCATCAGCATTCTCTTACTAGAAACAACAGTACTGAATGTGTTAAGCATGTAGGTATTCAGAGCAGCTAATACACATTTTAGCCAACTAAGTATTTATTTAATAGCAAGTGCATTTTTCTATATTTGTCACTACCAGGATTAAAGGGACTGACATTTAAACAGGGCAAAAACAACAGAGGATGGAGCTGGCTTTTTTTTCCCCCTCAACACAGAAGATTTTATCATCCAGCAGGACGCCATGTGAAACACAGTTGTGATCACACTGTCATCACCCTGACAGTATGCTACTATAGAGCTCTGACAGCAAGCCCTCCCTTTTTGTCAATGACGGATTACTCAAGTGTACTCATCTGTATTCTCTGAATGTGCAGAAGAATAGCAAGCTGCAAGAGAATGCCTCAGACAAATAAAATGAATAATGAGGGCTTATAAATAATCAGAATTTTAAATGAGAAGCGGCAGGGCCATAGGTCAGCCTAAAAGGAGTTTGGTACAGGGGTCCGTGTAACTCCATCACTGGAGGTGATTTGCTCTGCCTGAATGTTAGTTGACCGGATACGACAAGAACAGAATGTAACAGGCCTTGCAGTTGGTATGGATTTGTGTGTTGCATTACATCTATAAGCCTGATGAAAAACCCAAAGTCAATGGGATTCTTTCCATTTACTTCAACAGGCACTGGATCATGCCTCTCTATCCAACATACAGCACATATATAGTATTGGCAAAAATAGAAAGAAGGTTTATGCAAGTCCTTTAAGTAAAGATCTATGCATTTGTTCATATGTATGCACTGCAATTCCACAAGAGTTCAGTATAATGTCGTATAGTTGATTTATTACATTAAAATGAGTGGAACGTGCCGATCTGGCAACACTGGAGATCGAAGTCCCCTATTCCTCCACAGTGAAATTCAGCCCATTGTGGAGGCCAGCTCAGGGGCTATGAACTAATTAAGTTCCATTTAAGCCCTTAAAGTAAAACATAACTAATATTTAAGTGGGGCACAGGCCTCACTCTAGCCCTCCGCAAATGGCTAAATTTTACCTCTACAAACAAGTAGAGCTTAGGCAATGTCAGCGCAAGCGTCGTCCTGTTCCTCCCACCCAACAGGGCGAACTTGTGCCCTGGAGAGACTAGTACCTGGGGTGATTATACTTCAGTTTCCATGCCCCAGTTTGGGTATAAATACATACAGGCAAAATAATGGCACCTGCAATACCATCGATTTAGGCTCCTAGTTTGAAGATCCAACCATGTGGTTAGACAACCCAGTAGCCATTTCATGGACCTGCCATTAAACAAATTGTTTATTTTGTTTATTTCGGATTTTGACACTCTCCCCCACCCCCAAAAAAGGTTTCTTCTCCTTACCCAGCAATCAGCCTCCCTTTTTTATTCCTTCCTACCACTTTCAATGAAAAAAGGGAAGAAAAGTAAAAGGAGAGAAATAGGAATTTAGGAGGGACTTACCTAGACTGGCATCAGGCTAATTTAGTGCCTCATGGTCCCCTCTCAGCAGTCATCCACAGTGCAGGAGCTTCATTGTTATGAGCAGTAAGGTAGCTTAGCACTCCAGCTACATCAGTGGTTTTCAACCTGTGGTCCGCGGACACCTGGAGGCGCACAGGCTATGTCTAAGATTTCCAAAGGGGTCCGCACCTCCATTCAAAATGTTTTAGGGGTCCGCATAGGAAAAGAGGTTGAAAACCACTCAGCTACACCATGAGTTCACATCTTTCAAAGTCAAAGACACAAAGGATACAAAACCAATCTTCCACCCTAGACTCCTACCCAGCTCATCTCTCCAAGGGTCCTTCCAACTGCACAACAGTCTGCAGCCCTTCTGCAGGACTCAGCTTCCAGCCCTCACAGGGTCCCATCAGTACCTCCTTCCCCTTGTACAAAGTAGCAACACAGGGCGAAAACCAGGCCCACCCTCTACTAGAGGCCTGGGGTCCTAAACAATTAGGCTATCTGCACAATAACCCAAACTGCCCGGTCTCTCTTTCCCAGTGACTCTTCCTGCATGTTTTCAGCCTAGGTCTCCTCACTGGTCCTTCCCTATCTGTGTAAGGGCCCACCAGTCTTGAACCTGGGCCCACGGGCTCCCAGAATTGCTGGAAGCAAGAGGCTAGCAAAACTCAGGATCCTTGTATGTGGTGCCTCTGGGAGGAGTCAGACTGAAGTCAATGACCGATTGGCCCAACCATACTACTGTAGTCTATAGGATAGTTTAGGTTAAGAAATAACTATAAGTTAAGTCTGGGGCCTACGTTAGGCCAAGTGAAAAGGAGCATGGGGAACAAAAGTTGCTAGTGTGAGAAATGTCAATGATAAGAGTTAAATAAGATAGTGTGTTGTGGGAAAGTAAGAGTCAGCAAGGACGTGACCCAGGGTTATTTTACCGTTATGCTTTGGTTATAACTGGCTTGAGCAAGGTTTTTAATGAGTGTTTTCAAGACCTGTGAATGTTTTATTCAAATGTTATCTACAATGATAGTATGAGAAGGACATTGGTGCAGATGTAAATTTCAATACTGTGTAACGTAGAGGGCCAATAAGATGGCAGAAATATAATTATTGTAAAGGGCAGTTTAATGCCGTATTAAAATGGGGTATGAAAGGAGTAGTTTTGCTAAATTGTAGAGAGAGCTCCAATTCACTTCCAAAGGGTACCACTAGGTTGCAGGATCATAAGGCTGTACTTCACGCTGTTGTTAGTGGTCTGACAACCAACTGATACACCATTCCATCTTCGAGTAAGTATAACTGGAGTGTTGTGAAAGTGGGAATTGGATGCCTGTTTGTTTAACTCGTCATTTTCCTGGTAAATGAAGTGTGGTTTTATGCTTCAAAGTGTTGCCTGGTGGTTACAAAAGGCCTCACTATTTAAGCCATGAGGTGGCACAGGAAGTTGTCTGAACAACTGACAGACTTCTTGCTGCACTAGACCTGACTCTAATGTGGTCTCTGGTTCCTGATTTCAGCTCTGACCCCTAGCCTGGTTCCTGCTGTGACCTCTGGTTCTGACCACTAGGCCTGACCACCAGATCGGACTGCCCATGTCCTGGTCCTGACGCTCCCAAATCTGCTCTCCTAGAATCTCTTTCCTGACTGAACTCAGGCTGCCCTTATATCTCCCAGGAGACTCTTGGTCATTTGCTCCTGTCGTCACATGACCCCTGAACTCCTTCACGTCACTTAAAGAGATGGGCTAAACCTGGCAGAGGTGAGGCTGAGCCCCAATGCCTCTTAAAGAGCCAGCTCACCCTGTGATGGGGGGGAAGGGCAATGTAATAAATCCAAGAACTGAATAGTTCAGGTTTTCAAAATACAAACTAAGCAAAAAATATTTAATTTGAAACAAAATGTCGATTTGTTTTGTTTTGAAGGTTTATATAAAAAGGCTTGTTGCGGACACAGAACTGTTTCCATGAAACATCTTGATTTTGACACATCATTTTCCAACTAAAGAAGTTTCAGTCAAAACATTTCAACTGGCTCTAAAAGTATAACCATCACCTAGGAGAGCCAAATTCGGAGCAGAGCAAAGTTATTTCCAGTAGAAGTAAGGAAGCATTAGTGCCTTCATACAAGACACTGGTGAGGAAAACTGTATACAAGTCTGATTGCCTGTGTTAAAAAAGGATGAATCCAAAGCGGAACAGGTGCAGAGAAGACTACTAGGCTGATCAGTGAGTGCCGTTTGTTTAGCCTAGCAAAACAAAGGCCGAGAAGGGATATGATTGCTCCCAATAAACACATCGGGGGGATGTACCAGGGAGGGAGACGAGCTATTAAAGCTAAAGGACAACACTGACACAAGAACAAATGGGGATAAACTGGCCGTTAATACATTTAAACTGGAAATGAAAAGAAGATTTCTAACCATAACAGGAGTGGGCTTCTGGAACAGCCTCTCAATAGGAGTAGTGGGGGCGAACAATCTAACCAGCATTCAAATGGAAATTGATAAACTTGTGAATGGGATCATCTGACAGAGCCTGTGATAGATGACCCAGGCAGTCCCTCCAAGCCCTGTGTTCCTAACTGGTTCACTTCTGTAGCCCAGTGGGCCAGCTCACCTGTGTTATATTCATTGCTTTGTTATCCTGCTTTATTATATTTAGTAGTAATACAAGGAACCTACAGGCTTTTATCCTTAAGATTTGGCTTTACGAGATAATGTGAGGCTTGAGGCCTATAACCTTTGGCATAGATAAACTTAATTAACTCACCCACTATAGGGAACTGACAGTGGTGTGCCAGAGGGGGAATTTTGTCCAGAATACTGACATCAGCCAGCACAGAACACAGCTGACACCAGCATCCGGAAAGTTCCGGATGGAACCTCTGACCGCAAAGCTGCCATGACAGCAAATTGACATGTCTGCTATTAGGGTAACATCATACATATATGAACCTATAGAAAACGGACACCTTAAGGGGAGGAAATACAAATAAGGACCTCAATTGAAAAGACATTGGCCATGGCAGCGTCAGCATAACCTACTATAAAAGTAACATCCCAGGGGCAGCAGAGAGGTTGGAGAGATGTAGATCTTGGGAGGGGCCAGAATGATGGCCACCGGGGAAGATGAGGACGATGACGGTGATGAGAAAGATAACGGTTAAGTATGAAAGATAAAGGTGTAAGTATGGACATCCAAATGTACTTTCTGTATTATCTATATTTGCCTTGTTGAGTTTAAGTGTGTGTATAACTTTGCTAAATTATTAATATCTATATTTGTATATATGGAGAGAGAGTTCCTATAGTGTGAGTGTTGTACCTGTGCACATCGGGGTTCCCAAATTACATGATAATTTTACAATAATTTTACTGGGCCTGATCTTAGGACAAGAACCTGTTAATCCTCAAATTACAATTATATATACCCAACTTTGGGTCAGGCTACATTTCTGACCACTGGTAAGTTAGGAAGACATTTTCATTTGAGGTACACCTTGGATAGATCTTCTTGGTGTCCAGGTGAAGGAAAAAAAGTAAATAACCTCCAGATACAGGAACTGAAAAATCCTAGTGACTGTACTTAACATTCTCAAGCCATGCTCCAATATTTATGTCACAATCTAAGCACAATCTCCCATTCCTTCCCAGGGTTTCTTCTGCTGTTTTCTGGGCAGTCGGAAAACTACAGAGAGACTCTGCAGCTGATCAGAAGGATGATTCCAGCTCCCATGCACTGAAGCTGGAATACTATTCACCTATGGCCTTGTAGACAGAGTACTGGACTGAGACTTAGGAAGTCAGGAATTTAGTCCTGGCTTTGCTATTAGCCTACTGGGTGACCTTGGGCAAGTCACTTCATCTCTCTGTGCCTCAGTTTCTCCATCTGTAAAATGAGGATAATGATCTTTGCCCTCCTTTGTAAGGCACTGAGATCTACTGGTGAAAAGCATGGCATAAGAGCAGGCATTATTATTTGATATCTTAAGAGTTTCTGCATTTCTGAGGGGCATTTTCCTGATCATAATGCTATACATCCTTGGTTCACACTGAGTAATTTTAAATACAGGGTGACACCCATACGGTGAACTGCCTGTTGTCAAGTGATACCAAAAAGAATTAATGTATTTTAGTAAAGGCTACTCTGACCAGGTTTCATCGTCAACAAGGTATCACAACAGGCTACTACTTCATTTGTCACTCCTGCATCAGAAATTCTGTCTCAGCACAGAAAATCAGGCATCACCCAATCAAGAGTCCCTGTGTTCAGAATGAGAGATGCAAGTGGCACCTTTGGAACATCCCATGTGGTTAATGCAGCCGCCAGGAACTTGCCTTCCCACAGGCTTTGTACATCTTCGTTAGTCATCAGTTCCCTTTTCAACGATGGTATAAAATAATTAGATTTTTTAAACTTCATGTTCCCAAGTTTGATGCACTGATGGTTTTCTGAGGGCCTGCACTGCCTCAGGTGGGACCTTTTATCCCTTGTTTTTTAAACTGCTCTAACCTTTATGGCGAGGACTGTAGTGTGTAAACCACAGCTCACGGTATGGCCACAGCACCTGTTCAGGAGCCCCTACAGGCCCTGCCATGCTCTGGCACAATGCTCTAGGAGCACTGAGAATAGAGCAGGCTGTGCAATACTCTTAGTAGGGTTGTCCTCCGTCCGGGTTTTACCCCGATAGGCTGGTTTTTGGTTTGCCAGGTGCCCAGTTTTCGGGGGCCTGACAACCCTAAATTGCACCCAAACCAAAAGCCCTGTTACTACGGGGCAAGGGAAACGTACTGGACTGTTAACCCACCCCAGCCTCTGCTCAGCTGGGGCTGCCTCCTAACTGCAGCCAGGCTCCTTGAGACGATCCAGTGAGCAACCGGGGGGGCAGGGTGGAGGGGGCAGAAGAGGAGCGAGCAATGGGGGTCGGGCCTTCCAGGAAGAGGCAGAGAGGAGGCGGGGCCTTGGAGGGAAGAGGCAGGGCAAGGGACGGGGTCATCAGGTTCCAGTTACCAGAAATTAGAAAGGTGGCAACCCTAACTCTTAGAGAGAATTCAGCAGGGAATCCATCCTGTCCCAGCCCAGCTACACTAACCAGGGTCTAGGGACCCACAAACTCTGCACTGACTCACCCTTTTGATAGGCCAGAGCAATTGTCAGCTAACCCAAGGGCTGTGATGGCATCTAGAACATAAGAACAGCCATACTGGGTCAGACCAAAAGTCCATCAAGCCCAGTATCCTGTCTCTGATAGTGCCCAATGGCAGGTGCCCCAGAGGGAACGAATAAACAGCTTATCATCACGTGATCCCTGCCCTGTCACCCAATCCCAGCTTCTGGCAAACAGAGGCTAGGGACACCATCTCTGCTCATCCTGGCTATTAGCACCCACGAAAGAATGCAAGGGGGTGGATTCATGCACCTTCTGCCCCATTGCACGTCCATGCGGGGCTAATCTTTTGACTAATCCTAAGCACCAATAAATCCACAATCAGGAATATTATTATTTATATTAGGGCTGAACCTTCAGGCACGAGTGATCAGGGCCCCATTGTGCCAGGCATAGTACAGACACATAACAAAAGAAAGTCCCTGCCCCAGAGAACGTATCATCTAAACAAAGAGTCAGAGAGGTAACAGAGGAGTGCCATGACTTGCCTCAGGTCAGGCAGAGCTGGTACTAGAACTCAGATTTCCTTAGTGCCCATCCGGTGTCCTGTCTGCCAGCCAACACTGCTTCCCTATGACTAGTCCTGCATTTTCAGGAAGCCAGACTAACAGTGTGTTCTGTTTCTAACTCCTATGACTCTATAAACACCAAATGTTAAAACTAGGCTGGCCAAAACCCAAGAATTTTGTTTTGAAAAAAAAATAGAGTTTTGGGAATTTGTTCTTCTTCCACATCAGGAAGAACCTGAGACCCTCTGAGATTTTTCATGAAAAAACAGAGAGTGAGTGTACAGAAGAGCCAATAGACCAGTGGTTGGGCACTCATGTGGGATGTGGCAAACCCCACTTCAATCTCTACTCTGTCTGATTCAGACCAGAATCTAGAACAGTGGTGGGCAACGTGCGGCCCATAGGCTACACATGGCCCATCAGGGTAATCTGCTGGCAACCACCACACAGTTTATTTACATTTGCATGGCCGCCTGCAGCTCCCGGTGGCTGCGGTTCGCCGTTCCCAGCCAAAACTAGTTAAACTGTTCTAAGTAGCTGGTGTCTATTATTCATGGCTTACTGGCTTCTCCTTTGCCTTTTCTGTTTCATTCTACCTTAGACAGCGAGAATAAGTAATCTTACACTGATTTTTAAAATTGAAGCAAGTTACCAGATTTGATGGTGGCTAGATAGTATGGAAAATCCAATGTTCTTTCAAAGATACTATTGGTGCAACAACACTACTGAGACATCAACACGTACCTGCACAGTACTATTAGATCCTGCTCCTTTTGTAGCAAGACAAACACTAGGGGGATGAACGCTCTAAAAATACCATAGATCAGATTGTGTCATGAATTGCATGGTGGCAGCCTATAGCTTTAGACCTCCTGACAAGCAGCAAGGTTCAAAATGTAGTTCTGAGTTAGACTGTACATTTTAATAAAGGATCAGAATAATACATACTACAAACAAACCGACTGTACACTAACACTGTAATTCAATCCAGAGTTTCCGTAGCTCTTTATACAATTGATGGAGCTGCCTGCAAACAACTCATGTCAGCAGAACCTTCTCAATTGAATTATTGTCTTGTGCTGAGCCAAGGCCTTGCATTATTCTATAAGAAAACAAAGCCTGAACTCGCAGGCAAAGGAAAGGCAGGAGAAATACTGCATGAAAAGAGCACTCAGAGGGGCTTCAAATGACTCCACAGAACAGCCCCCCATTCCCTCCCTTGTGTGTCATCAGAAAGAAGAATCTTCAGCATCAAAGAACAGATTTCTATCACTTGAGTTAAAGGGCAAACTTCATAAGCTGGCAACAGTAGTAAGCTATTATATGCCAGGTGGACCAGCACCTAGAGGGGAATTATGACGCACACCACAAGTGTATGACATTCAGATAGCTTCCAACAACGTTTTTCACAGTGGTATATATATTTAAAGCCAGAAGAGACCCTTGTGATCAACTAGGCTGACCTCCTGCATAACACTGACCTTTGAGTTTCACCCAGTGATTTCTGCATCTAGCTCAACAATTTGTGGCTGAGCCACAGCATATCTTTTAGAAAGACATCCATTTTTGAATCTTCAAAAAACAAAACAATATAAAAAAAACCCCAACCACTTTAAATGCAAGCTAAACAAAATGAAAATGAAGAAAACAACACCATCAGTATTATTTAAAGCCATGGTTCTCAACCAGGGGTATGTGTATCCCTGGGGGCACACTGAGGTCTTCCAGGGGGTACATTGATTCATCTAGATATTTGCCTAGTTTTACAAAAGACTACATGAAAAGCACTAGCGAAGTCAGTACATACTAAAATTTCATACAATGAAATGTTTATACTGCTCTGTATATTATACACCAGGGATAGGCAACCTATGGCACGGGTGCCGAAGGCGGCACGCAAGCTGATTTTCAGTGGCACTCGCACTGCCCGGGGCCTGGCCACTGGTCTGGGGGGCTCTGCATTTTAATTTAATTTTAAATGAAGTTTCTTAAACATTTTAAAAACCTTATTTACTTTACATACAATAGTTTAATTATATATTATAGACTTATAGAAAGAGATCTTCTAAAAGCGTTAAAATGTATGACCGGCACGCGAAACCTTAAATTAGAGCAAATAAATGAAGATTTGGCACAGCATTTCTGAAAGGTTGCTGACCCCTGTTATACACTGAAATGTAAGTACAAAATTTATAACCCAGTTGATTTATTTTATAATTATGTAGTAAAAATGAGAAAGTAAGCACTTTTTCAGTAATAGTGGGCTGTGACACTTTTGTGTCTGAATTTGTAAGCAAGTAGTTTTTAAGTGAGATGAAACTTAGGGTACACAAGCCGAATCAGACTCTTGAAAGGGGTACAGTAGTTTGGAAAGATTGAGAAGCACTGATTTAAAGCATAGGAGGGAAGATTGGGTAAATAACCCTCAAATTATTACTTTTCCGATCAACCATTCACGTGCTCATAATTAATAGATCTTGGCTAAATGAAGTTAGAGGGAATATGGTTTTCTGGGTGTGTTTTTTTAAAGGCTTGATATTTGAAGTAAAATCTGAAGTAAGCTGAGATGTTCATAAGAACAGTGCCAAACAAACACGTCCTAGTTACTGCGTTGCGTGTAGAGAAGCTTCAGAGAACTACATTGTGTTTACTATTTGTATTACAAAACTGTCTTGAGGCAACAACCCAGATGGAGGCCCCATTGTGGAAGGTGCTGTATAAATTCATAGTAAGAGCTATTCCCTGCCCCGGAGAGCCTGAAATCCAAGTATACAAGCCGGACAAAGGGTGGGGCAATGGATGACATATCCCCCATTTTACAGATGAGGAACAGAGAGATTTGCAACTTGCCCAAGGTCACACAGGAAGTCTGTGGCGGACACTGAAACCAAATCTTCTGATTGCTATGACAGTGCCTTAGCCATAAAATCAATTCAAAGCAATTAGCAAAGAGCCACCTGTGAATGAAATAGATTTGCATTTGCCATTTAATCTCCATTTAAAAAACAAAAGAAAACATTTGACACGGTTTCACTTCAAATATTATTCTACCTATGGCTTTTCCCCTATATGCCACAGCTGCAGTGCCAAATAACTATAGCAGATGAGCTAAGCATGACGACCTGTGCTTGAATCCATGCTCGCTATCATTAATCATTCTGTTTCCAATACTTTCTTACCAGATTTTTCCTAGGGCTCTTGCATAATTCTTCGCAGCCCGGCTTCTATATTTTAATGCTAAGAAACCCTGTGAGGGCCCAATCCTTCAATCCCAAAGAGGTATTCAGCGCCTTCTACCCCCAATGAAATCCACAGATTTCAAGGCTCGGATCAGTACCTTGCCAGAAGTGCTCAGCACCTCAGCAGCGCAGGCACTTAGAGATGTGCACTGGGCCTAGGATTTAGGGCTCAATCCCGTAAGAAGGTGAGCACTCTGGGCCTGATGCAGCGAAGCCTTAAGTAATTTTAAGCAAATGAAAAGTCGTGTGCTTAAGTGCTTTTCTGGATCACAGCCAGTGCTTGCAACTTCACAGGATTGAGCCTATGGTGCACTGGAGGCCAGGCTTTTATTTAGATGTGAGTGAACCTCAGTCATGATCAGTTTTATTCCTCCACTTCCTTACACCTTTTGATCAAATCATCTCTTTCCCACAGGAGCCTGCAATTCTAGATGCCATAATCCCCTCAGCCCTTTAATCTCCTGCAGCTCTCTGACAATTACGCCAACAGGTTCTCTTTACATCTCCTTTTATGCTCACCTCAGGAGCCTTTACCCTTTTTCTGCCCACCAAGGTAGCAATGTCTGCATGACTACTTTTAAACCAATTTGACCTTTTCTTCCCATTCATGCTACTTAGCACAGCAGGAGGTGAAAAAGGCTGGGGAGAAGGCTGAACAGCAGAGTAAAGCTGGGAAAAGATATTTTACTATAGGCAAAGAGGCAGTGGAAAAGGAAAGGAAAGGGCAGAAGCATTTAGGAACCCAGGGCCGCCCAGAGGATTCCGGGGGCCCGGGGTCTTCGGCGGCGGGGGGCCCTTCCGTTCCGGGACCTGCCGCCAAAGTGCCCCGAAGACCCGCGGCGGGAACCCCCCACCGCCGAATTACCGCCAAAGCGGGACCCGCCGCCGAAGCGCAGCCCCGTCTTCGGCGGTAATTCGGTGGCGGGGGGGGTCCCCACCGCGGGCCTTCGGGGCACTTCGGCGGCGGGTCCCGGAACAGAAGGGGCCCCCCGTCGCCGAAGACCAGGCTGCGCTTCGGTGGCGGCAGCGGGTCCCGCTTCCCCCCCCGGCCCCGGCCTCAGCCTCTTACCCGAGCGCGTCTCCGGCGGGGCCTGAGCTCCGTCCCGCTCAGAGCCGCGCGGTGAGGGGGCGGGGCTGTGAGCTCCACGCCGAGCGGAGGCAGCTGCCCCGCCCCCTCCCCACGCCGCTCTGAGCGGGGCGGAGCTCAGGCCCCGTTGGAGCTCCCAGCCCCGCCCCCTCACCACGCAGCTCGGATCGGGGCGGGGCTCAGGGGCTCGGCCGGAGACTCGGCGCTTGATGCGCTGAGGCTCCAGGAGAGGGGCGGAGGCGGGAGCCTCCGCTCTTCTCTTGGGGGCCCCTGCAGAACCCGGGGCCCGGGGCAAATTGCCTCCTTTGCCCCCCCCTCTGGGCGGCCCTGTTTAAGGAACCCACTAAGAACTGGGCACAGATACTTAAGACTCAGGAGAAATGAGAACCTTGGCAATATGGGCTAATTTTGTGTCACAGTCAAGCAGTAAGGTATAAGATCTAGTCTTACATTATACAGACACCTGTACAGTCATAAATTTTAAGACCAGAAGTGACCATTGTGATCAGTTAGTCAGACCTTAGTAATGCTTAACTGCCTCATTGTTTTGGGCACAAACTAGCATAAAAGCAAAGCACCCTTTAATATATGTGTAAGGAATCAAGAGATGGCTGGAGGTAGGTCATTCTTTCTGCCTTTATTCAAATTTTTATACTGCAGTTTGCTTGTATAACACTTTGCTCCCTTCAGAAGATGTATAGATCTAGCTAAAGAGAGAATGAATATAGTGGCTCATTAGATTTCCAGTGTTTCTATAATGTTGTTTGTGATATTTTAAAATGTTAAATAGTGCTGGCTCTACATTCCTGGATCTGATTGCAGGATTGGGCCCTAACTGAGTGTAAGAAAAAAGAAGCTATTTAGATAGGCACATGAGCTTGGTTCAGCTTGTAAACAACTTAAAACACCTCCCTCCATTCAGAAAGTCTCAGATCTAGTCACAACAATATTGTCTAAGTGAAAACTAGAATTTCTATATTGCAAGAAATTCCGATATTTCAACATTCGTTGTTCCAAATAAGGACAAAAAGATGAAATATTGATTTTTTTTGCAGAATAAAAAGTTCCAAAAAATATTTTCAGTTCTGAAGTGGTAAAATGTTTTGATTCAGAATTTTCAGTCAAAATGAAATCTTTCATTATTCCCACATAAAAACATTTCATTTCAGTTTGTTGACTTTGACAGAGAGACATAAAAGGGAATGCTTTGATCTTACATTGTTAACTTACATTTTCATAGTGGTTGAACTTTTTGGAGACACTACCACTGTATTCCCCAGAGGGAGTAATTTCTACACACTCCCTACCCTGGCTGGCTGGGATATAGGGCTAAATTTGTTAGTTTGAGCCCTTTTCCTACTGACCCCTGAGTCGGTCTCTATTCTGCATTACAGGCATGTGCTATACATTTACGCTTTAACGAGTTCTAAAACATTTATTGCCTAAACAGAAAATTGTTCAAAGTACTAGGAATATGCGGCTACAGAAAATCAGTTGCAGCTTGTTGTTTTACTCTGTGTCAGGCCAGTCCTTGGGCACAGTGTACTGTAAAGGAGCAGAAAAGCTTAAACCATGTGGCTTATTGTTATTAGGCTGCTGAATCCTGTTGCTCAGCCATGTTGAACTATGTTTGGGGCATCTGAGTTTGAGCTTTATTTCATACAGATCCCTGAGTCTCCCTCTGCTCTCTATTTCAGGTGTTTATAGGATCTTATAAAGAATTCTGTGCCTTCAAAGAGCAGAATCTGAGTTTGAAGTGTGTCACAAACTCACCCAAACTATTTTGTTTTGAGTCAGTTCAACATTAAACAGCAACTTCCTAGGGTGCACATTTCATCATGCTAGCTATAGGTTGGGCAGCAGATAACCCCTTTGGGCCTGTACACATGCCCCACAATGCACCCACAATCATATGAATCCCATGATGCACCACATGGCTCAGAGTCAGAGCGAAGACTGTGTTGCATCATGGGAGAGGTAATCCAGCCTGGGAGCCTGGCTGATTTGGGAGAATGGGTGGATGACATTCCCAAAACTAGAACTCCCAAGAGGCAATGCATTGCCATATGGAAACTTTAATGTTGAATTGATTTGAAATAAAAAGTTGTGTGCCAGTTTAATAAACCAAAATATTTTGATTTGGATCAAAATGGCCCGAAGGAAAATCTTTCATTTCAGTTCTCCCAATGGAAAAAAAAATCAAAAAAGATTTAGACCATTTTTATTTTGTGAAAGCTGCATTTTACATGCAAAAAATCATTGTGATGCAAAGTTCCCGAGCAGCAGTGGTTGTTACTAAGGCCAGCACTGTTCTCTCTCAAGATCTTGGGCAAAAATAAACTCTGTCGCTATAAATGTACAAAGCCATTTCATTTATCCCTGCATACCTCCCCTCTCCCCTACCTGTACCATGTATGAAAAATCAGTGCCCTCAGGAGATCCACCTGCTTTTCTTCTGGGCTCTTCCAATGTTCATTCTCATGTTCTCTCTCTAGTCCTCTTTCCTTCCAGAACTCTCAGGAACATCTCCACTTGCATCCCCAACCCTCCAAACACACACAAATTGTGTTGGAAACTGCCGAGTCTCATCCAAATGCACCTATTTTTCTAATTGGATTGTTGGCAGCTCTGGAGGGGTTTTATCCCCATCGAGCAGGCTAGAAACACTCTGTTCTAAAAGTACATTCAGTACTGGAGATTGAAGTCCTCGGTTTACCACAGAATGGATGCAGCACCGGGAGCTGCACTGCAAATTCCCCTGACCCTGCCTTCACCAATATAAATCAATCTGGATTTACAGGAACCTCTTTGTAGGTGAGTTCAATCTCCCCACCCATTCTCTTGGCCCTTCTGTGAAGACAGTCAACAACACAGCCAGTTGTAATGTCTGTGTAACTCATTGGTTAGCTTATGCTACAATACATTTGTTAGCCTCTAAGGTGCCACAAGTACTCCTGTTCTTTTGCAGATATAGACTAACACAGCTGCTACTCTGAAACCTGTCATTGGTTAGTGTGTGTAACATGTCCCCCCATCTGTGCCCTATCCATGGAGAATATGGTTCTGTTACAGCTGGCTACAGGGCTGGTCTCATTAGCTCAACCTATAGAGGTTTGTGTGTATCACTTTCAAGGTCCCTCCTTCGTCCCCCCATATGTCGGCCAAGATAAGCACGTGTCATTTCTGTTATATGGGTGACTGCCTGTTAGCAACAAGGCAGAGATAGCCATGTTATTTCACATATCCTAGACATATGCCAGATGATGAGCATTTAGCCTTGCTAACATGGAACTGATTCAAAACTACTGACCGAGAACTAACAAGACTCCATATCCCATTAAATCATCCCCTTAATCATCCAGTCCCCCCCTCCACCCAACACAGATATTTTAAATCTCTAGTGAGCTTCCGCGAAAGGCCCCTGGCTGCCAGTAGGAGCGACTCCCAATGATTGATTCAAGGGGAGCAGTGAGTGCCCTTCTGTCTGTATTTCCTCCATCGTGGCAACTAATTGAGTGAGCATTAATGGTCACTGAGCTCACTGCAACAAATCCCACTGTAACGCCGCTCCCAGAAGTCCCAGTGAAATCCTCACTCAGAGGTTAGGCAATGGGAAGCAGCCAGCTATATTTAACCCCTCAGCATCTCTTGCCCTCTTTCCCCTGCTGTACATACCTCCTCGAAATAAATAGATAATAAAACCTCGGGATTCCCCACGGGGTGCTCTTGGAAAGTCATATAACTGTGGCTCCCCAAGGGGTAAAGATTTGCTCCACCCCTGCTAATAAACGGGGAGATAGGTTATAATGAAAAAGGCAGAGCCCGCTCACATTTTGCAGAATCACAAGCCACATGGATTTTAACCCACCAAACCTTTATCGTGCTAATTCCCATGGCTCAGATCTCAGCCTCTCCATTCTTCTCCGTCCCCTTCCAGCAGGAGCCCTGCCTCTCTACTGCTCCCTTCCTCTCACAACAGCAAGCAAGCAGGTGCTTGGGGCAGCCAATGGAAAGGAGCAGCACGTCCGGGTCTTCGGCGGCAATTTGGCAGCAGGCAGCGGGCCCTTCAGTCCCTCCCGGAGGGAAGGACCTGCCACCGAATTGCCACCGAAGAATGAAGTGGCGGCGGTAGAGCTGCCGCCGATCGCAACTTTTTTTTTTCCGCCGCTTGGGGCAGCAAAAATGCTGGAGCCGGCCCTGCTCACAACATAGGAGACCCCTCTACCCAGACTGATTAGCCATGCCCCCTTCACACTGAGCACTGCAGTGTGCACCTACCCTCTTTGCAGTGGCCCCAAGCTTCCCCTCTGCTCAGCCAACAAACTTCATTAGTGGTGTTTATTTACAGAAGTGTCTAGGGATCAACCGCAAATGGGGCCCCAATTGTGCTAGGTGCTGTACACACACAGAGTAGCATACAGTCCCTTCCCTCGAGAGCTTACAGTCTAAATAACCAGCATGAAGCACGGTTCCATGCCACAGCCATGAGGGACAACCTTCCCCGTGCTATGTTCTGGCCTGAAGAGAGGGTGGGAACCACAAGCAGAGGGAGATTTTAAGTGCACAAGGCAGACAGGTGTGGGCAGGGATGTCTTAGCAGCTGGGGCTCACCACTGGAAAGAGTCCTGATCCAACTACATAGAATATCAGGGTTGGAAGGGACCTCAGGAAGTCATCTAGTCCAACCCCCTGCTCAAAGCAGGACCAATCCCTAGACAGATTTTTTGCCCCAGATCCCTAAATGGCCCCCTCAAGGATTGAACTCACAATCCTGGCTTTAGCAAGCCAATGCTCAATCTCACAGTGACCAGAATCCCTCCCTCTTGATGGAAAAGCGTCCTATGGTGGAACTAGCCAGTCACTGCAGAATTACTCAATGTCCTAAAGGACAGATTCTACCACCATTACACACATTTAGTGCTTTACTTTGCAGCTAGCCCCACTATCTTCAATGGGATTGCTCACAGAGTAAGGAACCGCTCAGTCTGGAGAAAGGTGGTAGAACATAGCTCTTTATGAATAGGACTCCCAGACTTAAATATAACCATTAAATATAACAGTGTTATTGTAAAGCAGAACCGGGCAAATCCCACATCCACATCCCCAAAGGTATTCACTCCAATTTAAAACTAACCTTCTTCCGCGGTGATCACCTGCCCACCCCCCTCTTTGTTTCACTTGCAGCAAGTATCTGCACTACTGAGTTTCAGCCACACAAATGCCGATGAAAAGCTAAATTTCAGACTCACAAGAGCAACTATTCACAGAGAGCGAAATTTAAAGAGGCTGGTAAATGAGCGAGACAAGGACAGAGAGGAAGGATGGTTAGCACCCTGGCCTGGGCCTCGGGAGACCGAGGTTAAATTTCCTGCTCTACCACAGACGTCCCATGTGACCTTGAGCAAGTCACTCAGCTACTCTGTGCCTCAGTTTCCTTTCTGTAAAAAGGGGATAATAAAACTGCCCTCCCCCAGAGGCTTTGTGGGGATAAATACATTTAATCCATTAGGTTATGAGGCAATCAGATAGCCCAATAACCAGGGCCATATAAGTGCCTAAGATAGATGTCCCCTCACCATCCATAATTAGCACCATGCATGAATTACTCTGTGTCCACATCTATGGCGCTGATGACAGAGCAGTAAATGGAATACACATGATATATTTTATAAGGCATGGGACACCCAATGGGTATCCAGGCTCTCAAAACCCTTACTCAGAGGCAAATATACAAGTCTGAGGAGTATCTTGGACCAAATCCGTTTGGCCCACATCTGACCTCTCTCAGGACTGGGCATGCACTTGCAAATTGTGTGCGCCAATGTAATGACAGATGAATTCAATGTAACTCCTCATCTGCCAAATTAATCTGACAGTAGCCTGATTTTTTTTTTTAAAAGACTGATGCCCTAAGACTGGTCTTTCCTAGAGGGGAAGAGACTAATAATTGTTTTAAAGAAAACAAATTGCTTTGTCCTGTTTATCTACTACCTGTCCCTAAATTCGTCCCCCTTCCTGAGAGAGAGTCATAGCCTTAGCAGCTTCCTCCAGCTCTCTTCCTACTTGTAATTTTCACACATCCAATCAGGGATCAGAAACAATACTTTGTGACCAATCACAACTACACATCAAGGCCCAAATTTCAAACACGTAGCATCAAATGCTGACCGAGAACAATTTGTGTTCAATTCAGAAAGTAAAATAAAAATTGTGAAAAGATTAAAACAATGATGAAGTCTGAGGAAACTCAATCGGATAATGGACATTCCATGACAGGAAAATTAAGCTGAATCAATCAAGTAAATTATCTAAGAGAAATTACTATAGATAATATATACCTATATGGCCACCATTACCATAGTATTTGAATGCCTCGGTCATTTCATGTATTTATTCTTGCAACAACCCTATAAGATAGGGAAGTATTATTCCAATGTTACTTACCTCAAACATATTGTCAAGTGTTAAATGTGTATAGACGTGGAGTCCAATCTCAAGCAGAGCAAAGTTAATTTTTAATTATGTGAGGTTAGCCATAGCATTTTAAAAACCATTCTCCACTTAAATTAATTCCTAATTATGTTCCAAATGTTAAATGATTCATTATTTTATCCATTATTGAGTCTGATTTATCCTTGACATTCCCTAAATCATTTACCCATGCTTCCTTATACACCCACTAACTACCCTTCCTCCCATAACTTTCTCTCACACACTTTCTCTCTCTCTCACACACACACACACACTTTCCTCCTGTGATGGGGTGCTCCTCCCACACCAAGACTGAAGGGCTTAAGGTGGCAGGAGAGGCCAATTAGCCATAGGCTGCACCAGCTGGGAAGCTAAGCGGCAATGATATCAACTAAAAATGGAGCTCACCTGGGGAGGAACAGGTAGGGCTTCTATCAGTATATCTACACAGCAAAGAAAAACCCAGGTCTTGCCCATGCCAGCTGACTCGGGCTCACGGAGCTTGGGTTGCGAGGCTGTTTCATTGCTGTGTAGATGTCTGGTCTGGAGCCTGGACTCTCAGACCCTGCAGGGTGGGAGGGTACCGGGGCTCAGGGTCCAGCCATCTACACAGCAATGAAACAGCCCCGCAGCCCAAGTCCCACGAACCTGACTCGGCTGGCATGGCCAGCTGAGGGTGGTTCTTTGCTGTACAGACATTCCCTATAAAGCCTAGGAGTTGCGGAGAGAGGAGGGGTGCAGTGAGGAAGCTTGCAGTCACACCCCCGATATGAGCGGGGAGAGTAAGAGCCTGTTATAGGAGTACAGAAAGCAGTCCAGAGACGGGCTGAGAGAATAGACCTGAATGCTGGTTCAAGCGGCCCTGAATTGGAACCCAGGGTAGGAGTATGGGCCTAGGTTCCCCTACAAGCCAGTGTGGGAATGGTGCAGTCAGCACGGTGGATATGGAGACTGCCCGAAACCACGTGGAGACAGACTCTGGTGAGACCCCTAGAAAGGGAAGACAACTGTGACTTGGCTAGAGGACTAAGACATGAAGGAGAGGCGCTGCAGCTCCCGACCAGTCCAAAGAGGGGCCGCAGAGTGAGTGACCTCCAGATGGGGAACTAATTCCTTAGACGAGCCACAAGGAGGCGCTGCTGAACAGTGAGTGGCAGACCTCCTGACACCTGTCCAGCTGTTAAGTGTTTTCTATCAAAATATTTCCCTCCACTGCTTTATGCTGTTTATTTTACCAACAGGAAACATATGCCCTGAGAATATCTCATCCACAGAGTCAGTGTTCAAACTAGTCAACAACAAAAATAAACTTCCTGACATCCTCAGCTAGTTATTAACTAGCTAAAAACAACATCCTGAGCAGTTATATTTTCTGCTCCATTATAAACTAACTTCTCATTTGCTAAAGGACATCTCCATAAAGAGTTATCATGCATAGCCAAATGAGTGCAGAAGATTATCAAGAACAGTTCATTTTTTACCCTGCGTTTTGTTTGTAATACCTTTTCTTGGCAGATGTTATCTCTGCAGATGAATGGATGTTCTCAAATAACAAAATGGACATGGATTGGTGGACGAATTGATCTGCATTTGTTAATCTACTGCCAAAGCAGCAAGCACTCTAAGTAATTAAAGTGCTAAAAAAAGTCTCTGATCTAGACATACTGTACGTTCAAGCTCCACAATACAAGGATAAAGGCCAATTTTTTCACTTGTGCCCCGTGACTGTCTGCAATGTATGTACCAAATAATTTTAACACCATTGTATTCTTCTCAAAGTGGACTTTAGTGTTACACAAGAGTACAAGTATTGGCCTCGAATAAATGTAAAGGCCTACATTTTCAAAAGGGATTCATGCTTTTGGCTGTCCAACTCGGGACCCCTTAAAGGGACCTGATTTTCAGAAAGTGCTGACTATCCACCCTATGAAAATCAGGCCCATTCAACAGTGTCTCAAGCTGGACACCATACCACTGTGCGTCAGTGGGTCCCAGCTGAGAATGCCAAATTCAGGACAGATTACTGAGAAACAGGGTAGACTCACCCCAAACCGGTGGTTATTCTGTCATTAGATTATACCAAGCCAGTAACAAAAGTGAACTTCTGTATCTCCACAATAGTTAACAAGAAGTCAAAATGCAGTCTCTTTAGGCATTCCAGCCCTTGGCTCATTACCCAAACACTAGACTTCATGATGAGTGGTTACGCAAAAACAATTTTATCAGCTATAGAGTCCTTCTAATCCCAACAGATCAGCCACTTAGCCAGGTCAATACATAACTCAGATTTTACCCAATAATCACGCTGATGCAAATCCTTCAGTAACTAAAACTAAAGGTTTAATAATACGTTTAAAAAAAAGAGGAGTTATAAATGGTTAAGGAATCATATACATACAAGTGATTGCAAAGTCCTTGTTTCAGGTTTGTAGCAAAGATAGAATAAAAGAATAAACTGCTAGCTTGCAAAGGTCTCTCTAGAATCACCCGAACAGATTGGAAATCATCAGGATTCCTTGTGTAGAGCGCCCTTGTTAGTAATTCAGTCCAGGGGAAAGAAGACAAAATGGAGATGTTTCAGGGGTCTTTTATATCCTCTGCCATGTGCATGGAATTTCACTGTCCCAAACAAAGACCACAGCCCATTTGTGGAAAGTTACTGGCCCAAGATGGAGTCCAGGGTCACATGAGCATATCACATGTCCTTACCTGTTGATCAGAATCAAATCTAAAAATGTCTTTCCACTTATTTACTTCCTCCACTTTCTGAAACAAAATGTTGTCAACAATACATTCCAAGAACTTACTGGAAAATTTGAGTTTTGCTGTTACTTTTCCAACAGATGTCTGGGTACTTAAAGCCCCCCATTACTCCCAGGTCTTGTAGTTTTCATATTTCTGTTTTTTTGTTCTACAAATGTCTCCTCCACCACCTCTACCTGATTTGGTGGTACACAGTAGACCACAACTATGATGTCGCCCCTATTTTTTACCTTTTATCTTTACCCAGGGACTTTCAACTGTTCTGCCTCTCACCTCCTTCTGGACCTCAGAACAAGTATATACTATTCTTACTGAATGAAAGTTGAGAACTGTCAGATGAAAATGTTTGGACATATTCTGAAAAAAGAAAACCCTGATATCTTTGGGGTTTAGCCAAACTTTCAATGTTTACCAGGCATGAATTCAAAAGCCAGCTCACAGTCCCAGCCTGTAACACTAGCAATTCATCATTACAAGATGTTCTTCAAAGCACTTGACATTTAACTGGAAGGAATTTTACCTGTTTCTTATTAATACAATTTATAAAATAAAAGCTGGCTAAATAATACCGCAGGAAGAGGGTCTCGAGTTAAATTTATTATACTCAGGAAAATGAGAGAGGCTTTGATCACTGTCAAGAAAGTTGATAAAATTTTCAGTTCAAGAAAGCATCACTGATCTACCGAGGATCTGCACCTTTGGGGAGAATTTCAGTTTAAATGAATAGAGAGAATCTATACAATAAATAGGTGCTTCTAGGTGACCAGAATATCTGTGTCCTTATTTAGGAGCCAACATACGCTGGCTCATGTGGCTCTAAAGATAGGAACCTAAGTCTGAAAAATTGGCCCACAATTGGTGTTTTAGGAATACTATTGAGAGTTATAAAAATCATTAGAAGTGTGAGATGCTTTTTCTTAAAACTAGAAATATTTTAACACACCATTACATAAAGATTTTATTTGCCGGATGTGTGTAAGAAGATGCACAGTAACTATCCTGAGCAAGGTCAACGCTGCACTTGGTGCAGGAACCAGGGTGGTGAAGGAAAAGGAGGTGCTAAGCCCCAAACCACCCTACAGTCTGCTCTAAGCGATGCTAGCTGGAGAGTTGCCTAAGGACCATTGCATTGGCTGTGGACTGCCAGAACAGAGTGTATATATAATGGCCCCATTCCCTCCATCCAGGAAAGACCAATGTGCCAGGGGGTTGAGTGAGTGGGGTAGAGAAGGCTATATAGCTTTACACCACCCCCAGCGCGCCCCCCCCCATCAGAGACTCTTGACTGCCACAGAAGGAAAGCTCTGTACACTATTTGTGCCCTCTGAATGGTGCAAAGGGGCCCAGGATCTGGCCGGCTGTTTTTCCTAACAGCTCAGCCTATATTTAAATGCTCCATTTGTTGCTGGTGATTGTGCAGCTCTCTCCCCTGAGATATGTGCAGCATGTAACAATGTAACAACACATTCTGAGCGCAGATAACTTCACATGCCTCAATTTGTTAGCATTTGTGCAGTGCTTCGGGAAGGAAAAGTGCCAAATAACTGCTAAGCAGCAGCATTATCCTCACATGCCAACTCCAGGAATAGCCTCAAATTCCACCACAATTGCTTGCGCGGCGCACAAGTTCTCTCTGAAGCATTTCAGAATTATTTCATTACCAGTACTGCTCGTTTAGTTACAATCGTCGGCACAATCTCTCTTCTCGTTTAGACAAATGCACTGACTGCTTGTGTCGGTGTTGTGTTTCCAGCTTGTTCCAGTTAAGCTTAATGTTTAAAAATGTTTCACTTCACTTTAAGTAACAATATGTTGCAGCACATAAACAGGGATCATTTTATGAACCTGCCAGCTTGGCAACACCGTGATCTCCAAATGGGGACACGTACATTCTTGTAATTCTACAAAGTAAGAGCTAGAGCTAATGTTCAAAGTGTAACTCTGTAAAAATGTAAATCATATTAGGTGAGCCTGAAGCTTCTTTCAGACTCAGTTCACTCAGGATCCCAATAAAGCAGCAGCGTAAATGTCACTTGGATTGTAAGGGTATTTTTTTTTCCTTACAGGAGCATCTTGTTGCTCAGGGAGCAGAGTTTGGTCTTTGGTAAACCAATTACAATGTCAAGCCGGCTTTCTTAGGACAGCGTGTGCACATCAGCAAAAGCTTTCAGAAAGCGTTGCTACTTTCAGTTTTTCCAGCATGGTTTACCAATGAGAGATAGTTTGTTTAATAAAACAGCAAAAACCCATTATACTTTACAACTTAAATGTAAGGATCTCAAACCACTTAACAGACAATCAATGAGACCGCAATAGCCAGCAGTACGACTAAACTCAAGCTTTCAAAATCACAAGTCAGCCCCCCCAAAAATCACAAGATTAGCTTAAAAATGTGATTTTAAAAAGTAATAAATCTGGGGTCCTTTTTTGACCCTGCCTTCTTGGCTCACCGTTGCAAGGTTCTCTTTTCAACCACGAATGCTAAAAAACTTACTTTAAAAAAAATGAAAGCTGAGATTTACACATAATCATCTGATGCCAGGAGCTGGGGCTTTAAGAAAAGCACTATGCAAAACCTGCATTAAAATCACAAGAGTTGGCTTGTGTTGAGCTCAGGGTCGGTGCAAGGATGTATTGCGCCCTAGGCAAAACTTCCACCTCGCGCCCTCCCCCCCCGAGCCCCGCCCTGAGGCGCCCCCCCCCTCGCGGCAGCTCCCCACTCCCCACCCTCGGCCCTGAGGCACACCCCCCTCTCCCCCCCGCGGCAGCTCACCTCTGCTCAGCGCACAAGCACGAGCACCCCGAGCATGCCGTGGCCACTTCACTTCTCCCACATCCCAGGCTTGCGGTGCCAATCAGCTTAGGTGCCACAAGCCTGGGAGGCGAGAGAAGTGAAGCGGCCATGGCATGCTCGGGAGGAGGCGGGGCAGGGGTGAGCTGGGGCGGAGAGTTCCCCTGCATGCCACCCCCCGTTACATGCTGCAGGCAGCCCTCCCCATGCTCCCCTGCCCCAGCTCCCTCCGCCTAAATGCCGGCGGCGACCGGGCCGGTCGAAGATCCGGCTGCCGTGGTCACTGCCGAAAAAAATTGCGCCCCCCAAATGCCAGCGGCCTAGGCGACCGCCTAGGTCCCCTAAATGGTTGCACCGGCCCTGGTTAAGCTCCACTACAGATGCCTCATTCTTTAACTTAGGTACCCAAATTTGAAAACATTTGTGATGGGGCCTGCCTGAGCTTTTGAGATGCTGAACGCACATACCCAAATCACAAAGGGCCTCATCCAAAGTCCTCTGAAGTCAATGGGTTTTGAATGAGGTCCTGGTGGTCTGATTGCCAAAAGGAGTGAAGCACATGTAGTTTCCATTGGCCTAGTGAGTGCTCAGCAGCTTTGATAAATCAGGCTACAGGAGCACTGGAATGCTACTGGCAATCTCTCCAATATTAGTTTATTCAACTAGCATCATCACCCACAGGTAAGTTTGGAGAGCTCACTAATGCATCCAACTCCCTTTACTTTTGGGTTTTTAAATACCATGAATTTTATAAGGCAGTCTAGTGGCTAACTTTTTATTAAAGATAAACAGAATTGTTAAGCGCTGCTTTCTTATTCTATTCTGTATGAGTTCTTATACCATGTTCCTCACCATAGCATCTGAGCGCTTTCCAGTAGTGCATTAAGCAACGTAACTAACATCGGTCACATGTTTGTTCTGTCATCCTCTCCCCAGGGGGGAAGCATGTGCAGTGGAGTGCTCTGATTTGGTTCGTTTTACACACACACACACACACACACACACACACACACACACACACAGAGCAATGTGTCAAGAAGGCCTGGCACTTGGAGTAGAAGGTGGTGAGATTTGTGATGTAGTGGTGAGGGAGTTCATTCCACAGTCTTGAACCAGTACCTGACAAGGTTCTGTCTCCTGCACAAAACAAGATTTACTCTTATGGTAGAACGTTGACGTTGTCAGCCCTGGTCTTCATCTCAGAGCTTTTGTTGATTTTTTTTTTAAAAGATAACCTGGGTCCAAGCCATTGGATCACTTTTGAAATAAGGACCAAGACTTTGAACCTGATTCAATATTCTAGGGTGTTGCGAATTATACCTGTAGGCCACGCACCGTTCACTTCTAGGCTGAGGCACAAAACCCAAAGATTTACAGAGTGTCCAAATAACAAAGTTTTATTGCACAAGGTTCAAACAACGTTCGAACGTGGTGTCCCCCTGCTAGTCAGGGAGAGACCCAGGCTACAGATTACATAGAAGTTATATACCTTTTAGGAGTGCATGCTACCCTCGTGAATCGGAAGCCTTAACCAATAAGCAAGCCATTTTCTTATCTTTAGCCTATTACAGTCAATCACTGTCCACGTGCTGGCTAGTGCGCAGTCCAGCTGTTACCTTGCATACTAGAATTTTTCCTTAATTATGTTGCTACAGCTGTGTTCCTATCCTGTTTCCTGTTCCTGACTGTCTTTCTTTAATGCTGCTTTTGGGAGCTGTGTATGTGATGTGCTCGTTTTTAGTTAATGATGGATACAAAATAGGGAAACTTACAAAATGGAGTTGCTCATGCTAACTACTCATAAAATGGAGTTGCTCATGCTAACTACCCTTAACAAGGGGCAGCCAGTGTATGGAATGGAAAATGGGTCTGATGTGGCTCAGAAGATGTGCCATGCAGTTCTGTACCAGCTGGAGTTTTTTAAGGGCTGAAAGCTTTCTGCTCAAGTAGGTTACATTGCTGTAGTCCAGCCAAGAGATGACAAAGGAATGAATAATTGAGGCCAGGTCATCACTTGCCGGGAAGGGATGCGACGTTTGTGTTCTGTGCTGTGTGTTTTTATTAGTGATGGGGATGGTGAAGAAATGCACCTTGCACTAAGAACATAAAGTTACATGGTGTGTCCTTGCCCTGGTTCTCTAAGGGCAATATTTTCCATATCCTGGCCTCATACCATTGAGACCTCTGAAAATAACATTTGAGAACATAAGAACGGCTGTACTGGGTCAGACCAAAAGTCCATCCAGCCCATATCCTGTCTACCGACAGTGCCCAATGCCAGGGGCCCCAGAGGGAGTGAATCTAACAGGTAATGATCAAGTGATCTCTCTTCTGCCATCCATCTCCACCCTCTGACAAACAGAGGCTAGGGACACCATTCCTTACCCATCCTGGCTAATAGCCATTAATGGACTTAACCTCCATTAATTTATCCAGTTCTCTTTTAAACCCTGTTATAGTCCTAGCCTTCACAACCTCCTCACGTAAGGAGTTCCACAAGTTGACTGTGTGCTGTGTGAAGAAGAACTTCCTTTTATTTGTTTTAAATCTGCTGCCCATTAATTTCATTTGGTGGCCCCTAGTTCTTGTATTATGGGAATAAGTAAATAACTTTTCCTTAACTACTTTCTCCACATCACTCATGATTTTATATACCTCTGTCATATCCCCTCCTTAGTCTCCTCTTTTCCAAGCTGAAAAGTCCTAGGCTCTTTAATCTCTCCTCATATGGGACCCTCTCCAAACACCTAATCATTTTAGTTGCCCTTTTCTGAACCTTTTCTAATGTCAGTATATCTTTTTTTGAGATGAGGAGACCATATCTGTACGCAGTATTCAAGATGTGGGAGTACCATCGAATTATATAAGGGCAATAATATATTTAATGATTCCTAACATCCTGTTTGCTTTTTTGACTGCCTCTGCACACTGCGTGGATGTCTTCAGAGAACTATCCACGATAACTCCAAGATCTTTTTCCTGATTCGTTGTAGCTAAATTAGCCCCCATCATATTATATGTATAGTTGGGGTTATTTCTTCCAATGTGCATTACTTTACATTTATCCACATTAAATTTCATTTGCCATTTTGTTGACCAATCACTTAGTTTTGTGAGTTCTTTTTGAAGTTCTTCACAGTCAGTCTTGGTCTTAACTATCTTGAGCAGTTTAGTTTCAACTGCAAACTTTGCCACCTCACTGTTTACCCCTTTCTCCAGATCATTTATGAATAAATTGAATAGGATTGGTCCCAGGGCTGACCCTTGGGGAACACCACTAGTTACCCTTCTTCATTTTGAGAATTTGTCATTTATTCCTACCGTTTGTTCCCTGTCTTTTAACCAGTTCTCAGTCCATGAAAGGACATTCCATTTTATCCCATGACAACTTAATTTACGTAAGAGCCTTTGGTGAGGGACTTTGTCAAAGGCTTTCTGGAAATCTAAGTATACTATGTTCAATGGATCCCCCCTTGTCCACATGTTTGTTGACCCCTTCAAAGAACTCTAATAGATTAGTAAGACACGATTTCCCTTCACAGAAACCATGTTGACTTCTGCCCAACAATTTATGTTCTTCTATGTGTCCGACAATTTTTTTCTTTACTATTGTTTCAACTAATTTGCCCGGTACGGACGTTAGACCTTGAACTTGTCGGAAGCTAGTGTGACAAGCAGAGGATGGGTGCAACGTGCTCAGGGTAGCCTATGTTGCTAAGTAGATGTGCTGCTGGATTCTGTCCTAAGAGCTGATGGCTTCAATGGCCAAATAGATCACACAACTGCAGTCCAGCTGGTAGGTAACACACATGCATTCTTGAGGCTAAATCATCTGCCAAGATGGGATACAGTCTTCTAGCGAGTCACAGATGAATGAGTTGCCTGTGGCTGATACTTGCCACTGTCACAGATAGTGTGCTGAACGGTATGGCCCACTGGTCACACCCGGCATGGCAGTCATATTAATTATGTAAGGAGCCAGACTACATCTTTGTATTGGGTCCTGATAACACCCCCCCCCAAAAAAAGAAAAAAAATGCTTCATCATAATGCTTCTCTTTGTTTCTCAGACATTGGCCTTCAATTCTAGAAGTCAAGGGACTAATTGTGAATTAATTCAATCATTTGCCCTGACCATTCCTTTCATGTTCACTGTGTTTTAAAAATACATCAGTGTCAGAATTCCAGTATTATCAAGACACCTGCTCACCTTTCCTGTGACCTTTGTTTCCCCCTCAGTCACTCAGAAAGTTATTTATACTGTGGATATGCCAGTATCAGGTTTGTTTTAAGTATGGAAATCCATCAAATAGGTCTTAAAACAGTTCAAGAATAAAGGTGCAGAAAGATTGCTTCTGACAGAACCAGACAAAATCAATTAATTGATCTGTACCAGACAGGGATAATTTTATTTCCTAGTCTATTAAAGGAGATCAGAATTGGCTAGCTAATTTTACTAAAGAAATATCTGTCACCAGTCATTAAGCAGCACATGATGGAGAGAACTCGGATGGAGAAACTAAAAACTGCTTTTCCGTCTAGAAATTGCATTACTCAGCCTTTAGAACTCCAGGATCAAACATCAGCATGAGTCTTTTGTTTCAACAAAAAGTGTTTTTTTCTCTCCACAATAGTATTTTCTACAAATCAACAACTGACCATTCATGTCTATAAATACTGATACCTATGTTTGTGCCTTTGAGTAAGAGAACATTAATATTAATTGCAAATATCTCACCAAGAAAAAACAACTTGAAGCATGTAACCTATTGATAACTGGTCCCCATTACACAAGCTTGGACCACACAAAGAATCCTGATTATTTTCTATTTAGACATTCTTGATCATTCAGGCCACTTACTGTAGTTTTGAATGTTAACCATTTATTTAGGGAACAGACAGTTTTGACTACTTCATGGAATTTGATTAACAACAGATGCCTTTGGGCTTTTATGAGGAAGGGCCTAACAGAACCCTCGTTTTGTCCTTTGGAAAATATTTTTATTTATTTAAGCTGTTGTTTCTAAAGCACTCACTGTTGGCCTAACTCTGCTCACATTGAAGCCAATGACTTTCAGAGGAGAGTTAGGCCAACACTGAGCCCTTTAGAAAATCATAAGAACAAAAGAACGGCCCATACTGGGTCAGACAAATGGTTCGTCTAGCTCAGTATCCTGTCTTCTAACAGTGACCAGTGCCAGATGCTTCAGCAGGAATGAACAGAACATGGCAATTATGGAGTGACACATCTCTTGTTGTCCAGTCTGAGCTCCTGGACATCGATAATTTAGGGACGCTGAGAGCATGGGGTTATATCCCGAACATCTTGGCTAACACCCATTGATGGACCTAACCTCCATTAATTTATCTGATTCTTTTCTGATCCTGCTCATACTTTTTGCGTTCACAGGATCCCTTGGCAACAAGTTTCAGAGGTTGATTATGTCTTGTGTGAAGAAGTACCTATTTATGTTTGCTTTAAACCCTGCTGCCTATTAATATCATTGGGTGACCACCAGTTCTTGCATTATGTGAAGGAGTAAACAATACTTCCTTATTCACTTTCTCCACGCCACTCATGGTATAATAGACCTCTACCATATCTCCGCTTAGTCATCTCTTTTTAAGATGAAAAGTCCCAGTCTTTTTAATCTCTCCTCACATGGAAATTGATCCATACCCCTAATCATTTTTCTTGCCCTTCTCTGTAATGTTTCCAATTCTAATATATCTTTTCTGAGATGTGGTGACCACAACTGCACTCAGTATTTAAAGTGTGGGGGTACCATGGATTTATTTAGTGACATTATATTTTCTCTCTTATTCCCTATCCCTTGCCTGATTGTTCCTATCATTCTGTTAGCTTTTTTCACTGCCACTGCATATTGTGCAGATGTTTTCAGAAAACTTTCCACAATGACTCCAAGATCTCTTTCCTGAATGGTAACAGATAATTTAGACTCCATTATTTTGTATTCATAGTTGGGATTGTGTTTTCCAGAGTGCATTAGTTTGCACGTATCAACATTGACTTCCATCTGCCATTTTGTTGCCCAGTTGTCCAGTTTAGTGAGATCCCTTTGTAACTCTTTGCAATCAGCTTTGGACTTAACTAGCTTGAACAGGTTTTTTTTGGCTGCAAACTTTGCCATATCCCTCTTCACCATCTTGTCCAGATTATTTAGGAATACAGCAGAACCTCAGAGTTATGTATGCCTCAGGAATGGAGGTTGTTCATAACTCTGAAATGTTCGGAACTGTGCACAAAACATTAAGGTTGTTCTTTCAAAAGTTTACAATTGACTTAACGGAGCTTTGAAATTTTACTATGGAGAAGAAAAATGCTGCTTTTAACCATCTTAATTTAAATGAAACAATCACAGAAACTGTTTCCTTACCTTGTCAAATCTTTTTTTTTAAACTTTCCCATTTTTTTTAGTAGTTTACATTTAATACAGTCCTGTACTCTATTTGCCTTTTTTTATTTTTTGCGGCGGCGGGGGGAGGGGGGGCGGCGCTGTCTCTGCAGCTGCCTCATTGCGTACTTCCAGTTCTAAATGAGGTATGTGGTTGACTGGTCAGTTTGTAACTCTGGTGTTCGTAACTTTGAGATTTTACTATATGTTCAATGGAACTAGTCCATACAGACCCTTGGGGGACCCTGCTATTTACCTCTCTCCATTGTGAAAACTGGCCATTTATTCTTATCCTTTGTTTCCTATCTTTTAAGCAGTTACTGCTTATTTTGCTTAAGAGCCTTTGGTGTGGGACTTTGTCAAAGGCTTTCTGAAAGTCCACATACATTGACTCAACTGGGATTGCCCTTGTCCACGTTTGTGGACCCACTCAAATAATTTTAATAGATTGGTGAGGCAAAAGTCGTGTTGACTTTTTCAATAATATATGGTGTCCATCTATGTATCTGATAATTCTGTTCTTTGCTATAGTTTCAACCAATTTACCTGGTATTGAAATTAGGGTTACTGGCCTGTAATTGCCAGGATTGTCTCTGGATCCTTTTTAAAAAACAAATAGGCATAATATTATCTATCCTCCAGTCATCAGGCACAGAGGCTGATTTAAGTGATAGGAGTAATTCTGCAATTTCATATTTGAGTTCCTTCAGAACTCTTGGGTGAATACCATCTGGTCCTGGTGACTTATTACTTTTTAATTTATGAAGTTGTTCTCACACCACCTCTACTGACATCTGGGACAGCACCTCAGATACTTCACCTAAAAAGAATGGCTGTGGGAATCTCCCTCACATCTTCTGCAGTGAAGACTGATGCAAAGAATTCATTTAGATTCTCTGCAGGAGCTGTGTGTTCCTTGAGTAACCCTTTAGCACCTCAATCTTCCAGTGGCCTCCTGGATTCTTTGGCTGGCTTCCTGCTACTAATGTACTTAATTTTTTTGCTAGCTTTTCTGTCTTCTGATAGTTGTTCTTGAAGTTCTTTTTTGGCTTGCCTAATTAAACTTTTATACTTGACTTGCCAGAGTTTATGCTCCTTTCGATTTTCCTCACTAAGATTTGAGTTCCAGTTTTCAAATGATGTATTTTTGCCTCTAACTGCCTCTTTTACTCAGTGGTTTAGCTACGGTGGCATTTTTATTTTATGGTTTTGGTCCTCTGTTTTTTTTCCTTCAGGGTATAAATTTAGTCTGAGCCTCTATTATGGCATTTTTAAATAGTTTCCATGTAGCTTGCATGCATTTCTCTCTTGTGCCTATTCTTTTTAAATTTCCATTTAACTAGCTTCTTCATTTTGTGTGGTTGCCCTTTTTGAAGATAAATGCTACTGTGATGGGTTTCTTTGGTGCTTTCCCCACTACAACTCTGTTAAATTTAATTACATTATGGTCTCTATTACCTGGTCATTCAGCTCTATTCATTTCTGGACCAGATCTTGTGCTCCACTTAGGACTAAATAAAGAATTACCTCTCCCCTTGGGAGTTCCAGGACTAGCTGCTCTACAAAGCAGTCATTAATGGTGTCTAGAAATTTTATCTCTGCATCATAGCCTGAGGGGATATGTACCGAGCCAACAGAGGGATAGTTGAAATCCCTCATTCTTGGGTTTTCTATCTTTGTAGCCTCTCTAAACTTTGAGCATTTTACAATCACTGTCATCATACTGGGCAGGCAGTCGGTAGCATATTCCTATTGTAGCATTCAAGCATGGAATTTCTATCCATAGAGATTCTATGGTACATTTTGATTTATTTAAGATTTTTCCTATATTTGACTGTATGCTTTCTTTCCCATACAGTGCTACTCCCCCACTAGCACAACCTACTCCGTCATTCCTAGATATTTTCTACCCCAAAATTACCATGTCCTATTGATTATCACCATTCCACCAGGTTTCTGTGATGCCTATTATATCATCATCATCAAATACCAGGCATTCAAGCTCACTTATCTTAGTATTTAGATTGCAGAGAGAGCTAAAATATACAGAACACAGTAAACTCCTTGCAGATTAAACCATTTTGTGATTAAGTTGAATCAAGTCCCTTGATTAAAAGGCATGTTTGCTTTCTTCCTAATAGCTAGATTTGGTATAATCAAGGCTGTTTTCGAGAATAAGGGCTCTAAACATTGTTCTCTGGGCAATGAATAGAATGAAGAGATGGAGCTGCTTTAAGTTCAGTGGAGCTATGCTGATACTCAACTGGTGCCTATCTGGTCCTCATTTCTCAAGAGTGCATAACTTGGCAGAAAAAAAAAGTGTATTATTGGTTCAAATCTAAAATAAGTATCTATTCAAGAGTGATTTGTGTTTTAGTTTTAATCAGCACCTATTGCTATAGATCATATGGCCTTCATGCTACCTTGACCATCTCAAGGGCTTCATAGGAAAAATTTTCATGGGTTCACTGAACATTTCATCATAGTAAGAAAATTTATATTCCATTTTCCGGTGGAGGCAGCTCTGATTAGCTAAACTATCCCACTGCTGGAGCAGTTTCACAGTTCAGGTAACACTATCAGTTACCGGCATATCCAAGTCATCTGCCATTCACTGACATGGGGGGGTGGGGTGGGGGTTGCAGCTAAGTAGAGGGCATTTCTGAGTCACTATATAAAAACTCACTGACAAAAATAAATATCCCAGCAGACCCGCAGCAGAATAGTCAATTAGCAACAAAGTGCACACCCTCAGGGCTGTCTGAACCTATCCAGTTCCACTGGCAACCTTGAACAGACCTTCAATATAGGTCCCTGACCCTGATGAAAGAAATCACAAAATACACCTGTGATCTAATCATAGCCACTAGAAGCCCAGTCACCATGCAATCTTTAGAAGAGACTACCACCATTTAGTAGCCACATATTTGCCATGCCTCTACCACCAGGCAAGGTCCAGGGGAAAAGTTAAATAAGTTTACTGGAAGTTGCCCTTCTTCTGAAGCATTGATTTTAAAACCACAGTGGGCTTATAATACATGGAGATTAATAGAACCAAAGATTCTAAATATTAGATACAGGATGTAACAAATACTCAGTGTTCCAATTCTAAATGTGAATTAGTAGAATTCCATTAAACTCCATTATAGGAAAATAGAGCAATTACATTTATGACTCCAGTGTGAGCATTATTTAACATGAAGCAGGAAGGAAAAGTCACGGAGCACAACTGTCATTCATGTTGGAAGATCAGAGCTAACCCAGGAGAGGTAAAGCCGTCACTGGGCCTAAACTTAAGCAGCTGGTTAAATCCATTTGATCTAGTTTTATAAACACATTGTTTTAATAATTCAGGCAGTCAGACTTTACAAATAAGTGGAAATAACATGCTTCCAGCTTCCTTGACTGTGAGGAAAGACTAATGATCCCCCCCACACCAGATTACATGAAGTATAACTGCATTAGCAGGAAGCAACATATTTCAGAGTCTAGGTCCTTTCCATAAATGGGCATTATACAAGCAGCTAAAAACTAATGGAAGCTCCAAACTCACCCTCTCTGGAAGAGATCCACATTGTGGAATTTGTGTAGTTCCACAGAAAACTCGACCGTTCCCTGTACCTCAGACATGATCTTATCAGGTCATCACCTAAATGAGACACAAACAGGTATTTTAAACATGCCGAACAGTTTGCTTAATAACAAATTCACTTAAGTTCCTACATCTTGCTTCAGCACTTTGGGCTTCATCCATGACCCAGTGAACTCAATGGGAGTCTTTATACTGACTTCAATGGACTCTGTTCAGGCTTTTTATTGATAAGATCCCTATCCAAGTCATGATTGTGAGTCATAAAAGACAAAGACAGCCTGAGGGTGCAGCAATAATGCTACATTAGGCTATATCGTAATCATTGAAATGTACATAGTATCCTTCAGCCTAGAACCTCCGAGTGCTTTCCAAGCTCTCTCAGTATTCCTGGGGGGAAAGAGAGATGTTGTTATACCCATTTTAGAGAATGGAAAATTCAGTCTCCAGCCAAAAACCACAGTGGTACAGAGTTCTCTTGCTCCCATCCCTGTGCCCACTCCAACCAAGGCACTTATCAAAGACAAGGAAGGGAGGTTTCACATGGAACAGAACTAACTCCAGAAAGAAATGAATGGCAGGGACTGCCACGTAAGCTCTTTGAGGCAGGAAAATTAGTCTGTATCACAGATGTCACAGACAAGATTGTGACAGGACCCCCAGGCCACAGAGTAGTTAGTTAAACGAGCATTACCTAAAAGTAGAGTAGCTACCTGGCCGATTGTGCTGTTACCGAGGGCCGACGTAAGACATCAGTATTTGCAGTACTGTAGAGAATATTGCCAATATTGAAGATATGTCACATACTTCAATAAGATGACCAGCGAGTGTTTAGGGAATGCCCCTGGGCACCTCTCTGTTGGACAGCACCTTGAGTGCTTTTAAGCTAAGCACTACATGCCACACTAACATTTCGGAACAAGAATAAGGCAGGCACAAGGCAACGCAGCTGGTGACGTGACCTGGGGGACAGACCTGCCAATGGCAGCCCTCTCTCATTAGCGAGGCTGCCACTGATCAGTCCTAGCACCTCTGAGTTTGGATTGGCTGGTGGAGTATTGCCCATAAAGAGAGCACTGGACAGAAGTAGGCCTCTCTCTGCTACTCCCCAAAAGGTTGTAAGTATCCCACACTCGCTCCCTGAGGGTATGTCTGCACTGCAGAGTTAACTATATTCGAGTTACTACTCCCAAGTTAGCCTCGCTTTAGTGAGAGAGGCCACACTGTAAAATAATACTACAACTGCTGTATGCACACTAGCATTGCATTCACTCATGTGTGGTGCTAAGACTTCTGGGGCCACACCCCGTGTTTCTCTGTACTGCAGTAACTTGAGATGCTCTGTGAATTCATTCCTGCTGAACTGCAGAAGAACTTCTGTTCTTTCTGGGCACACAGGGGAATTGTAGGAAGGCCCAGGAGCACTCAGGTAGGAGCTAGTCTGCACTCAGACATTGTACTCACTTGAGTTTCAGCCTATACAACTCCCCGGCCCTTGGGCCTGCAAACTCAAGTTAAAAGCACCATTACACCTGAGTTAAGGGTTTGCGTGTGTGGACAAGACTCAAGTTTGGGGCATCACTCAAATTATTAGTTGAATTCACTCTTCACTGTAGACATAGCTTTAGAGAGTAATGGCTATGGAGGATAAGCTGGATCAGTTACATTTCAGGGTCTATGGTTCATTGGTCTCAGCATGTTCCACTTGACATTTCAGGCAACTGCACAGGTTGTGTTGTGCTGGCAAAATCTACAGAACAGAGGGGCCCAGGTTGTCATGGTTTTATTAATTTATGATTTATTTAAATTACAGGCTCACAAATCTGGGCAATTTGTCCTGCTCACAGGGGTTAGATTCCCCTTCATGCTGTTAAAATTGAGTGGATGAGGAAAGGAGTGGGGTCTCCCACGCTGGAAATCTGGACATCTTCTTGAAATGATAGCATGTCCTAATCTGTATGGTAGATGAATATGCATGATCTCATTTGCATTTTTAAAGGAACACTTGCTGTTATTTTCTTTTGCTGCTGCTGGACCAGGTTGCCTTTGAGGACTGGTGGTGGTTGTTTAAGTTATGATAAAGTTGCAATCTTTTGGCCAAAATATGATGCTTGTGTTCATGCTCATTGGCCCTTGCCATGTGCAATGTTTAGTAGCTGGCTGTCTGGGCTAGCTACTAAGTTCTACTACTTATTTTGGTAGTACAGCTGATTGAGCTATATGCATTGATAAAATGGTTATTTGGTACATACATAGGTAAACACAGAGATAAACTAAAGAAATCATAATTGCAGCAACCATGATTCAGAGGAAATATATTGCGTGTCACTGAGGACAGAATCTGGCCCAGTAGCATTACTGTATTATAGAGGGTAATAATCCTAAAGGCTGGATGCCACAGGACTCTTAAGAACCGCATTAGCTTGATGGCGCTAATCACACTAGTGAGGGCTGCAGGATCTGGCCCCTACTTTGATTTACTTTCAGAAGCTATTCTACTACAACATAAAACGTGTTTACCTCCCCCAGCAGATTATAAATCTGCCCTGCGTTCTGTATGTATTCTTGGCCAAAAAAAGAAATAAGCCAGACATTTCGTCAGTGCTTTGGCCATACTTGTCTGATTCCATCACAGGATTCATCAGAAAGTCGGGGACAAAAGAGCAAAATAAAAACACCTTCCCAGAGAAAGCAATGACTCATAAACCTAGAAGCATTCGTTTAGGGCAAAGTTTAAAGAAGAGAACCCAGCTGTGTTCCTCAGGAAGCACAGCGCATCTTAGACGTGAGTCTCCATAATACATTCCCTGCTATTTCTACATTTAGAACAAACTGTATTTTGTTATGGGTTCCCTGGGAAGCTGATATTTGCAAGATGAGGGAGGGAATTTAAGTTTTTCTAAAAGCTACAATTGTGTTTATAAAAAACCAGTCATGATAAAACTGCATTACTCTCTTCTCCATACATATCTGCTCTTAGCATAGATATCAATAAAGTCAGCGACACAGGAGCAAAATAATAAACAGCCTCTGAAAAACAGGGCAATCGTGACTCAAACTCAGAAACCGTCAGTTAGGATAAAGTGTTGGGGAAAGGTGAAAATAGATTAAATGTCTTTTCTTTTTAGAGAAACAAGGTGAGATGGCTGAGGTAATATCCTTTATTGGACCAACCTCTGTTGGTGAGAGAGAGAAACTTTCGAGCTTACACAGAGATGTTCTTCAGGTCCAGGCAATCTACTCAGTGTGTCACAACTAAATACAAGGTAGAACAGATCGTTTCGCATAAATAGCTAACATATTTCAAGGGACCATTCAAGGTGAAGTAAAATTTTCTTTTTAATTCCTTTTAGTTTTTCTATCATTTGCCTTTTCTCAAGTGAAATGGGTCCCAGGAGACCCTAGAGTCACTACTGAATCAAGATGCCCCAAAAGCAGGTGAGTTATTTTGATTCAGAGCAATCACAGAGGCCAGTCAGCACTTCTGTTGCACATCATCCTCATGTCCATGAACCCATGGGCATCATTAGTACAGTGGAGGTAGAGCCTTTATTATATTAGTGGCATATATTAATCACCTTTAAATTATGTCAGCCATGTTATTTTAGTTCCAAGATTTTGAATACGACAAGGTATAACATAGCCACATTTTAGTATTTGAATAAGGACAACGAACGGTAGAGTACTCAGGGCACATGGTAATACCTGCCCTATATGAATGATAAAGAATAGCAATACCAGGCCTTGCAATTATTATTAGATGAATAGTTGAAGAATAACCTACAAAATACCCTTAAAAAAAAAGAAAGAGGAGCATGGCCTCCATATAGCTCCAGAATTTGGGTTTTCTGGACTGCAGTGTATTGACCCAGTTTTGAATTTAGCCAGGACACAAGAGTCAGCCACTTTTTTTTTAAATGGCCACAACTATTCAGGATTTAAATTTGATGTGTCCTCTGAAAAACACAGCATCTGCAGCTACATTGTGCCCTTCAATATTCTGCACTGACTCAAAAGTATCAAGGATTAATCTTGTAGGTCTTCCATTGATATATTTGCCTGTTTAGATTGTGGAATGTAATGGGATCACAGCACAAGATGGGATAGCTGCAGGTAACTGTTCCTATTGTTTTGTAAAAGTTCCAGCCTGCAACATGCCTTGGAATTATTTCTTTACGTTGCAGGGCAGGATGGATGGATGGATGGATAGATGGATGGATGGACAGATGGACAGATACAAATTAATTCAAGGCACATGACCTTATCCTGCCATATAATCCACAAAACATGCTTGTTTCTTTCACAAGTATACCAGTTGTGACAGGGTCCAGCCAGATGGATACAGGAGAGTGTTAGAAGGCAGATATATTAGTCCCAGATTAAATAGATCTCTTTTCCCTGGGTAAGGTAACAGGGACAGTTCCAGAAGAAGCAGGAACTTGCTGGAACCAATTAAGGCAGGCAGGCTTATTCGGACACCTGGAGCCAATTGAGAAGAAACTGCTAGAATCAATTAGGACAGGCTGGCTAATCAGGGGACCTGAGTTTAAAAAGGACTTCACTTCAGTTTGTAGTGTGCATGCGAGGAGTTGGGAGCAAGAGGCATTAGGAGCTGAGAGTGGGATGGCTGGACAATTGAAGAGTACAAGCATTATCAGACACCAGGAAAAAGGTCCTGTGGTGAGGATAAAGAAATTGTTGGGAGGAGGCCATGGGGAAGTAGCCTAGGGACTTGTAGCTGTCACACAGCTGTTACAGGAGGCACTCTAGACAGCTGCAGTCCACAGGGCCCTGGGCTGGAACCCGGAGTAGAGGGTGGGCCCGGGTTCCCCCCAAACCTCCCAACTCCTGATCAGACACAGGAGGAATTGACCTGGACTGTGGGTTCTACCAGAGGGGAAGGTCTCTGGGCTGTTCCCTGACCCACATGGTGAATCTCTGAGGCGAAGAAATCCACCAATAAGCGCAGGACCCACCAAGATAGAGGAGGAACTTTGTCACACAGTTTAATTGTTATACATTGTTTGTTTCTATTCTCTGACGAGCCAACACACTTTAGATAAGAGTCCTATTTTAAAACTTTTCAAGTCTGCTGTTCTGCATTCCTGGGAAAATCAAAATTGGTTCCTTCATCAGCCATATCAAACCTATTTTTAAAAAATCAGCACAAAAAAGTGAGTAATTTTTCCCAACGCTTGTTGATTTCTATTATAGAAAATAAAGTTGGCGATGTAGGAGTAAAACAACAAACATCCCTTAAAAAAGGGAAATAGTGATTCAAAACCCAAGAAAGATACTGAATTAAAAAAGTATTCAAGAAAGGATCCAACTCACTTATAGCTGTTGACATTTTCACGGTTATATTTTTGCGTCCATATTTTACCTTTTTCCAACCCACTTGGGATCCACAAAATCCCAAACTCATGATTTAGGTCAAGGGTTCTCAATTTGCTCCATGTCATTACTCTACAAGAAGTTCTGGGATAATACGCGTACACCTGCATCTAGCAATAAAGTGTGATCATGACTGTCTGAAACCTATTGGTGATCTCTAAAGTGAGAGCCCATTACTTAGATTATCCTCCGAGATTAGCAAATCCAAGGCTATTCAGTTGAGTGGTAAATCTCCAAAGGAAACCCAGGTTTTGTCAGAGGTTTTGGTAGGTCAATACTGAACAGTTCCAGAACTAACATCAGCTGTCATTGTCAGGAACTCATTGAAAATATGCATATGGAGACAGTCAAGCTTGAGGAAGCAACCCAGTTGGGGAGAACCACAGTAGCACCACCAGGGGTGGAGGAAATGGCTCCACCACAAGGAGGAAGCTGGCCGCTGGCGACTTCTGGATTCAGACAGTGCTCCACACCTGCTCCCAACCCACCGTCCATAAAGATAAAGAAACTGGTATGCTGCCCTGGCAATGAGGGATGAGGAATCTACCCCAAAAGGTGGAGGAGGAGATGCCACACACCCCCAAGGCTAGGAGGCTCATGGACACCACTCACAGAGTAAATGAAGGGTCGTGGTGGTCTGTGATTCCTTTCTAAAGGAGACAGAGGCATCTTTTAGGTATGGTGCATGTGTGGGGCCTATTATAGAGACACTTAGAAAGGATTGCCGAGGATCATCCAGCCCTCGGACTACTAAACCCATGCTGCTCATCCACATGGGCATTAATGATACTTCAAGTTATGACCCTGAACCAATCAGACGTGACTAGGGGGCTCTAGGAGAGAGGGTGAGAGTTGGGGCATAGGTGGTGTTCTCATCAATACTTCCAGACAAGGGTAGGGGCCCAGGCAGAGGCAGACATCTTGGAGATGAATGCATGGCTTTGTGGACAGATGATCACATAACTCACACAACTGGAATATTGGTATAAGAGTACGCCTTGTTCAGGAAGGAAAAGCAGCAGAAAAAAGGGAGGAGGTGTTGCTTTGTATATCAAAGATGTATACACTTGCACTGAGATTGAGATAGAAGTGGGAGGCAGATCTGTTGAAGGTCTTTGGGTAAAGATAAAAGGGGTAAAAACAAGCATGATGTCACAGTAAGGGTCTACTATAGGCCACCTAACCAGGAAGAAGAGGCAGATGAGGTTTCTTTTTAAAGATTCAGAAATGATTTAGATACTGGCATGGAAAATACATTTATAACGTTTGTGGATAATAGGAAGCTGAGGGCACTGAAAGCGCTTTGGAGGACAGAATTAGAATTCAAAATGATCTTGACAAACTGGAGAAGTTGTCTGAAATAGATAGGTTGAAATTCCATCAGGCAAATGCAAAGTACTTCACTTAGGAATAATCAGCTGCACAAGTACAAAATGGGAAATGAATGCCTAGGAAGGAGTATTTCAGAAAAAAATCTGGGAGACATGGAGGATCACAAACTAAATACAAGTCAACAATGTAACAGTGTTGCAAAAAATAAACGCAATCATTCTGGAATGCATTAGCAGGAATGTTGTAAGCACAACACAAGTAGTAATTCTTCCATTCTACTCAGCACTGATAAGGCCTCAACTTGAGTACTGTGTCCAGTTCTGAACGCCACACTTCGGGAAAGGTGTGGGCTAACTGGAAAAAACAGAGAGCAACTAAAATCATTAAAGGTCTAGAAAACATGATCTACCAAAAAAATGGGTTTGTTTAGTCTGGAGAAGAGAAGACTGAGGAGGGGGACATCATAAAAGTTTTCAAGTATGCAAAAGGCAGCTATAAAGAGGAGGGTGATAAATTGTTCTCTTTATCCACTGAGGACATGCCAAGAAATAATGGGCTTAAATTGCAGCAAGGGAGATTTAGGAAAATTTAGGTCAGAGAGATAAGGTGGGTGAGGTAAAAGACAAGCTTTCGACCTGAAGGCGGCCAAAAGCTTGTCTCTCTCACCAAGAAGTTAGTCCATTACAAGATATTACCTCATTCACCTTGTGTCTCTAATCTCCTAGGATCCATACGGCTACAGCAAACACTGCATATATAAATTTAGGTCAGATAATTTGACAAAGAATGAATGCCAGCCCCAATTAGCCTCACACAGCATGCTCTTTTCATGCAGCAGTCTTGAAATCAACTCAGCATCTGCTTATAGTAAATAATATTAAGTTGCTGCGGCTATTGCCTACAAAACGGAAAGGCAGGGAAAATGCAGAAAGGTGAGGAGGTGGTAGAATATAAGGAGAAAAGCGGTAACAGACCTTCATCTGTACTGTCACATGATTCTCTGCTTTTTGGCCTGCCACATATCCCTCCCTTCTGACTCTCCAAAAAGAAAGAAAGAAATTGCTCTTACAAGTCCCAAAGAACCTTTGTGCACAGTTACAGTTAAAAATCATTGGCCTAATTTTCACTGCTGCTGAACACCCACTGAGCCCAGATCTTCAGTTATGTCATGTCTCTTCCTTACAGTTCCCCTGCAGTAAAGGGATCCTTTTCTGGTATGCCCCTGGACAGTCTTAGGACCAGAGCTGTGCAAATAACTATTTTTTTTGGTTTGCTCTGAGAAGCAAAAAACAAAACAAATATTCTGGGTCAAACAAAATGTTTTACCTTACTCAATGTAAACATGCTTTTGTTTAAATGTTGAGTTTTCGAATTTTTTGAAATAAAATTAAAATTCTTTGCAAAACAGAGTCATTTTGAATCAAAAATTGCAACGTGTCATTTCAGAATTTTTTAAAATGAAACGTTTTGATTTTTTTTTTTAGGTTTTTTTTTTTAACCTAAACAATTCAGCGAAATCGACACAAATTTGTGAATTGTTTCAGTTTAGTGCAATCTGTATTCATTTCTGAACATAAAGTCCATCAACAAGAGTCATGCATTCATTTGCAGCACATTTTAGACACTATTAAATGGTCAGAATTTGCCGACAGTTCTCACACTTTCCCATCTAAGATTAAGCATCTCCTTATTTGGGAAAATGTCATTCTCTCCATGTTTCCTTGTACTCCCCATCTGTTTCACCCGCCTGTCTTATACTTAGCTTGTAATCTCTTTGAAGCAGGAGCTCTCTTTTTATTCTGTGTTTGTACAGCACCTAGCACAATGTGGTCCTGGTCCATGATTTGTGCTCCTAGGTGCTATGACATATACATTGTAATTAATAATAATAATTATTATAATTATTATTATCATCATCTTCTGTAGTGACTATATGGGCAATCGCTGGAAAACAACTTTCCTTAGCACTATATTAACTGCATTCCCATTTGCAGTCTTGAAAAATTCCATGGCATATTTAAAGAGAAAGTTACTTACCTTACAGTAATGCGGCTTTTTGATGTATGGTCCCCTACAAACCCAGAGCTGGAGAATTTTGAACGTGGTGTCTGTTGGTCCACACATGAACCCTTGCTTATCTTGTGCCTCGGACCAAGATAAAGGGGAGGGGTGGACCTCTCCAGTTCCTTCTCTACCAGGAACAAAAAGACAACCCGAAGCTGAGGAGTTGTCATGGAAGGAGAGTGGGTCATGGAAAACATCTGGAAGAACTCCTGGTTACTATAGAGTAATGTACTCTTCTTCTTCAAGTGCTGGTCCCAATGTGTAGTACTCAAGTAGGAGGAGGATGTGTGGCTTGGACACTGGTATATCACACCACCACATTGCGATCCAGTACCGGGGAGCCCCAGACTTATGGCCTTTCCTGTCATGTCTCTGAGACTTAGTACATCCTAAATTCTCTTGGGCTGAGCTTAGAGACTTGCTCTGTTTAGGCAGGACTGAATTAGACTTCTTCAAAGTGGATTTGGAGGAGGATTTACTCTCATGCTTATGAAATTTCCTCCCAGCTCTGCCACCAAGTCCCCACTGAATGCTCTGTGGCAGTCGACACCCTTGTTTCTGAATTGGGCAGGAGGTGCACTCCTTGCTGAATCAGGCCAATGTAGCAGGGGAGAGGGGGAAATACTCCAGGCTGGGTCCAACTGTGATCTCATGGCCTCTGTTGGGTGCTTCCTAAGGCAAGGTTCCCGCACTTCCCAGGCACGGTGGCGGAACGAATGGCAGATACTGCACCTTGCCACTATGTGGACTTACCCAAGGCAGTACAAGCAGCGTTAGTGGTCATCGCTGAAGTAGAAGGAGCATGAGCAGGAGGCACAAATTTTGAAGCCCTGAGTCCTGCGTATAGTCCAGTAACCAAACAGGATATGGGGGCGTTCCCCAGGTTGGAAAGGTAACTAACTAAACTAACTCACTAACCTAAAACTAACTATATGGCATAAACTATTAGATAAAACGTTCAACTCCAAAAACTTCTAAACCTATTTAGCAATAAATGAATAGAGCTGAAGCTTCATGTGGCGGTGAGAAGGAACTGGAGAGGTGGTCAGTCTGCCTTGCCCTTTATCTTCTTGGTCTGAGGCATGGGGTTAGCCAGGGCGCATGTGAGGACCAAGAGATGCTGTTTTCAAAATTCTCCATCTCTGGGCACATGGAGCTCATGCATACCCATAAGGACCAGAACTTGAAGAAGAACAAGGGGTTTTTAAACATGATGCCTTTGTCAAACATCAAGCTGAGTAATGACACATTTTGCCAGGCTAAATTCACTCTAGAGTTTCACTTAGACGAGGTATTCTGTTTCACTTGCTTTCCAAAACTGCTGACATTAAAAGTGCTGTGCTTTGAGTGCCTTCCGGATAATCCAAGCAAAAGTTCATGAAAGTCTGTTGATGTGATGAGCCTAAACTGCCTCAAAATATTTTCATTGAAAGAAGTATCCACTGGATTCTAAACACCTATGGGACAAATTCTGGTCTCACTTTCACCAACTTCAAAGGGGTTATATAGGTTGGTAAGGGCAGAATGTGGTGTATATATTCAATACTAGTGCTGTGAGTATACGAATGAAAAAAAGAACCCTCAAACTCTATCCAGGTATGAGCCTACGATACCTTGGCTTTGCTGCTCTGGATGTAGCCATCCAACTAATACAAGGGAACAAAAAATTAATAATCAAGACCTATTCTGACAAGTGTGCTGGCATCTCTAGTGATGCTCATTTACACACACACCCACACACACACACACACTTAATAGGCCAGGCTGGTAGCATTCCATCCACACTTGGCACACTCTAGCCTAGCACTGATCAGGACTTCCCTGCAATTGCGGCTTTGGGCTGCATTTGGGCACCAGAAAATGACTGTGCTCCTAGTGACTCCCCTGAGCAGCCCAGTGAGCAGGGGAGGAGGAGGCTGCCTAATTCAAATACAGAGGGCAGGACAGATAAGGACCTAGAACTAAAGGCTGTCTGGGTTGGGTGAGAAACCAGGGTTGGCTGGGTAAGGAGACTGGAACTAGGAGACAAGGAGGGAAATGGGTGGGAGGGGGAATTGATGGACTGGGAGGAAACAGATAGGACTAGAAGCCAAGAGTGAAAGACTGGGACCCAGCTGGGCAGATGGAGGTGGAGGAGAGGAGTATGAAGAGCCAGTCTGTGGGTGGATAATTGGGCTGGGCTAGGTATGGAGATTAGGATGAGGAGCTGGTGGGACACTGAAATGGGATGAGGAGCCTGAAGAGGAAGACTGGGACGGAAAGCCAATGGGATTAAGGAACATGGGCAGGGAGTACAACTGGAATCCAAGAAGGAAGAGAAGAGATTAGATGAGGAAGGACCTAAGACCAGCAAGGAGAGTGTGGATAAAGAGACCATGACTGGCTGGGCCAGGAGACTAGTACTAGGATGATGAGCCAAGGGTGGGGAAGAGACAGGACTGGGAGAGGGGGAGGGGGGCAGAAAGAGTCAAATTTTGGGGACATAGGCAGAAAATTCTGTGTCCAATAGAGAAAACTCACATCCAGAGCCTGGCATAGAACCCAAGATTCATGAGTCTCACCATTCTTCTGCTGTGAGCAAATACTCTATCTGTGAAACCCTCTGTAAAGTGTCCCATTCCCCTGTAGTGCTGGTCCACATAGCGCATGACAACATACTATTGCTGTCTGGCATTTGAGCTAATAACTGCGGTCCCTGTGGTATGATGCCACGTGGACTGTTTTTTCAGTTTCCTTTTTTAAAAGCTTAAGAAATTACACAGAAAAACCTATGTGGAAAGAACATTAAGTTAGAAAATGCCAATATCAAGGTTGCCAGTGTGTCACAATAAAATTGCACCCCCATAGGGTGCCCTGGGTAAGCACCAGCATTGCATATTGCTAATGCTTTGAGATGCACTGGAAAGAATTTCGGGGAGGATTGAAGTTGTGGATGTGGAGTGAAATATTTCTTTGCAGGTTGCGAGAGGCCGAGGGGGGAGGAAGAGAGAAGAGACTGTGTTAACTCAATGCTCCAGCTAGGTCTGAAGAAAAAATGCTGACTCCAGCCCAAGGCACGGCACACAACCGACTCTCGGCTACCTGCCAAGAAAGACGGGGGCCTGGATCCCAACCCCAACCAGCCATGAGAAAGGAGGATTCAGCTGAACAGACCTGCAGGGGCTGCGAAAACGAGTGAGACGACGAAGGCCAGGAGGGAGGAAAAACAGAGGCTGGCGTCCCTGAAGACGGCGTGTTTTGGGAAAGCTGAGGATGCTGCAGAAAGCTGGTTTGGACTGGTACAAAGAGCACAGGGGACAGAGGTCCTGAACAAAATGCCTCCAAAGACCCCAGGACTTAAAACCCTCCTGAGAGGTGAAGCAAGTCGGAGATCAACAGCAGACCCCAGACGACCTGTGCACAGGACAGAACTCCCATCCACCTCTTCCCCCACTTCTTCGTACGTTACACCCAGGCTTGGCAGTGCATGTGTGAGTATGAAAGTGGGTTAGGGCTTGGGGCACTAACACTTTCTTCCTTCCTCTGAGTGACATGAGGAACCCCCAGCACTCTCTGCTGTTATTTTATTAATAAAGCTTTAAAACTCAGTCACACACAGTATGTCTATACTTACCTGCCGGGTCGACGCGTAGAGTTCGACTTCTCGGAGTTCGAACTATTGCGTCTAATCTAGATGCGATAGTTCGAACTTGGAAAGCGCTCCCGTCGACTCCAGAACTCCACCACCGCGAACGGCGGTGGCGGAGTCAACGGGGGAGCCGCGGACTTCAATCCCGCGGCGTCTGGATGGGTGAGTAGTTCGAACTAAGGTAGCAAATAGCGTAGCTGAACTTGCGTACCTTAGTTCGACACCCCCCCCCCAGTGTAGACCAGGCCTTGGTGTGTTCTGTCATTTCCTCCCCTAACGATCCTGTGGCCTCAGTCTCATCACCTGACGCCTCAGTCAAATTGGTAACAGAAATCTGTCACAAGTGCATCCTTAATATCCCCCCATGCACATATGCATGATGGTCTTTAATTACATGATCACATACAAACATTTTCCCCACAGGATAAACCTGCTATGGGGGTGAATTAGGGCTGCACAGTGAGGGAGATTATGTGGAAGACCCATTTAATTTCTTGCAGAAACTGGAAGGTTTGTAGTGACCGAGGCAGGGGACTGCAGGAAGTTAAACAACCGGGTCATGGTTACGGTAGTTGAATACTGTGTTAGAGAACTGAATTATCTTGCAGCTCCTCCCATCTCTTAACTTTTGAGTGCTTGACTTTGCAACCTTAATAACGTTCTTTTCACGTGTGTGCGTGAGCATGTGTACTATATCTCATTCTCACAGGGACAAATTCTGTAACTCTTTATTACAGGGTTTGATGTTTCTGACTATGTTCCTTTACAGCCAATGGGACTTCTCACGCTAGCAAGCACTGTGTCAAGTAGTGCTTGCAGAATTGGGCCCAAAGACTACACTCCATCAAGCAATACTATGCTGTCTTTCACCGAGGAAGAATCAGATCACTCAATCAGTGGTAAGCTATGGTTGTTAGGATTAGTGCTACTGCTATTTATTGTTACCCTATCCTCCTTCCCCATCTGCCCGTTGGTTTCATCCACCTGGTTTGTCTCATCTTTTTTTATGGTAGGCTACTTGGGGGAAGGACTGTTATTTATTTTGTTTGTAAAAGCAGCTGGTGCAACTGGGAAACCTGATTAGGTGCTATTGGAATATAAATACTATTAGTATGTGCAGAACAAAAAGAGAATAAAGTAGGTAAGCTGAGAAATTGTAGGTTCCTAAATTGGTAATAAAAAGTAAACTAAAAATCCCTGAAAATGAATTTAAAATACTCTCAGTGCCTGTGATCTTTGAAATACCATTGTGTGTGGAATGGCATTCCCCGTTGCAGGGACTGGAAACAATTCACAGGCATGGTGGGACACGCTTCCATCCCCCTAGTGAAAAGGCTAACAAGCATTCTTGCACTAAGGCAGCCTCAGTTAGGCACACTTACCAAATGTGTTCCTCCTGGGGAAGTGAAGCCTCAAAACAGGAAGTCTGCACACAACTGTGGGGGAGTTTTTCCGAGGTGGAGGGAGGATGCCAGGGTCTGCCCCTTAGCTCCGGGAGCAAGGGGATCTCAGGCTGAGGCTGTTGCTAACTCTTCCATTCACCCTTCAGTTTAGTGCAGACTGGCACTACCCGATTGATATGAGCAAAAGCCCTGAAGGACTGCTTCCAGCTAACAACCTATTAAGTGCCACCAGGGATTAGAGCAGTGGTCCCCAACCTTTTTTGTCTGGCAGGCACCAGACAAAGGACCGTGGCAGCGGTCGAGCATCCGCCGAAATGCTGCCGAATGTTGGCGGATGCTCGACCGCTGGCCAGGACGCGGGCGCATTTAGATGCCCTGCACCGCGTTGGGGACCCCTGGACTAGAGACAAGTAGGATGACCATATCTCCCAAAGGGAAACGGGACTCCATGTGGGACAGGCCCAAGCCAATCACCCGAGGTCCCTTCCCACAGGGCTCGCCCGAGCCCCACCCCTCTCCTGCACAGGGCTGGCCCATGCTCCCCTCCCCACACACGGGGCAGGCAGGGCTTGGGCGAGCAGCAACACACATACTAAATAAGGTAACCATATTTCTCAAAGGCTGGGGCTGGCATCGCTGCTCACGCGAGCCCTGTGTGCCCCCCACTTGACTCCCGCCTCCCCTCCCCCCACAAGGCCGGCATCACCGCTCATCTCCCCGCACCTCACTTCTTTAAAAAAAGTGGGCATTCGTTGCACTTCCTCTTGCGAACTGATCAAGTTGCCAAGAGCAAATGGGACAAATCCCCACTTCCCCCCTTCCCAAAAAAACCCCCAAAACACTCGGGATGGCCGGGATAGGGCTTAAAAACCGGACTGTCCTGGCCAAAACGGGACGTCTGGTAACCCTAGAGACCAGGGGACTATAAACTGGACTCTTAAAAGCAGGGCTTTGGAGCTGTGCTCCAGCTCCAGGCAAAAACCTGCAGCTCCACTGCTCCAGAGATGCTCCACGCTCCAGCTCTGGGCTCCGCTCCAAAGACCTGCTTAAAAGACCCTGGGAGTGAGCTGACCTCCCACTAGGGATAGGAAAATTGCCCAGGAGTGGGGAGCTCCCACGGGGGCCCATGGGCAAGAAATTCAAAGATGTGACTGAGCCCAAACGAAGGGTCAGATGACTACAACAGGCTCGCTGTCATGGTGATGGGATTGGTTCTTTGGGTAGGCAGTGGTTTCAGAATGACGCAAGCACAAGCAATAAAATATGCAGAGCCATAAGCAGATTGGTCGACATGTGTTCAAAGTGCTGGGGACTAAACTGACACACAACCGCACCAGATTTTGGCATGCAGCCAGAGGCAAATCAAATGGCTCACAAACAAAATGGAAGTCTGATGCTTATGTTGCTTGGCATGTCTTGACCTTCCATTTCCAAGGGAGCTGCAGCTAGGCCTAGGGCCAAGGTCTTGCAGTGAAGCAGACTGATCTAACCAGGCTTTGTGGAGTCTGTTCAAAACAAGAATTTCCCCTGGTCAGAGCTGAAGCTGTAAGTTAACCCAGCACCTAAATGAATTTCAACAAAAGGATGACGTTGAGCTTCAGTCTTGCAGACTATGCACCAGGCAAAAAGGCAGTTTCTTAGGCCTGGTCCACACGGTGTGTGTGTGCGTAGGGGGGGAAATCGATTTAAGATACGCAACTTCGGCTATGAGAACAGCGTAGCTGAAGTCGATGTATCTTAGATCGAATTAAAATTACTAACTTTGTGTCCTCGCGGCGCGGCGCAGCTCCCCCGTCGACTTTGCTTCCGCCTCTCGCACTGCTGGAGTTCAGCAGTCGACAGGAGAGCGATCGGGGATCGATTTATCGGGTCTACACTACATGCGATAAATCAATCCCCAATAGATCGATCGCTACCCGCCGATCCAGCAGGTAGCATAGACGTTCACTTACATTAATACTTCCTCCTTTCTGAACAGGAGAGCAGGACTTCTAATGCCAGCTACCACAGACACCTCAGTGCACCGCCCTCTCACTGGGTCAGCTCCTACAAGCCCTCACTCACAAGAATAGTGTTTATTCACTCTACAAAGTAAATGGCACTTTGTGAGTTAGTAACTGCTTGCAGGATCAGGTCTATAGTGTGTTGGGAGACCTCTAAATCTGTACAGCTGGGCCCAGCCACACTTCCTGGGGTAGGTTTCCTGACAGTCCTGGCACTTGGGGAAAATCCTGTTCCCTCCTCCACAATGAGTCCCTCGGTACTGGAACTCCCATGGCTCCACGGAAGAAGGGGGCAGACCTACACAGGCAACACGTACCCTTCTGTATGTGGAAGGTTCCTGTTTGGCTGGCTGAGTGCTAGGGTCTAGAGTTGCCCTTAGGCTGTGCTGCTGAATTCTCAAGCCCAGAGAGCTAACTCTCACCCAGCCAAGTCACAGACAAGTAGCGTCTACAAATCACATCTCTCTCTCAAGTCACTAGACAAAAATTCCAACACCCTGACTTCTTCTGTGTGTCGACTTCCCTCATTCCTGGACAGTTCCAGTGCTTTCCAAAATGATCTGTGGCACTCAGTTGTGTGAATCGGGAGAGCACAGACATGCAGCTCCAAGTGAGGGGTGGGAAGCCAGCTCCTGAGTCACCAGCACAACTTCCTGCTAAGCCACCCCGGGCTTCCCTGGGAGATCTCCCTTCCAAGCACCAAACTGTAACACATTTCATTTGTCAAATCTGTGCAGATGGCAGCCTGAAGTGTGACATATCCACAGGCGACTTTGCTTGCCAAAACCAGAGATAATTCTGTTGCTAAAAGCTCTACATCCATGTGAGAGTCACATGCATCGGTGTGGACAGCTTGTGCACAGCAAAAAATGTTGCCCTTTCATTTAGGCTCAAGGCCAAGTTATTCTCTTGGAGATTAGGCTACATTTGAGGATGGCTGATCTCAGAGCTCAGCTGTTTTTACTCTGCAGCAATATTATTAAAAGGCCAGTTCCTGGTACCCTTATAATCAACTGATTTCAATTAGACCATAATGGAGTGAGATACTATTCCACGTGAGAGGTATTAGACTCTGATCCCAAGTTCTCATCACTGGGTTTTGCGTACTCAGGACCATTTGCTAATTATGGGTAGGGCTATGATTTTGTCACGGAATCTGTGACTTCCGGAGACCTCCGTGACTTGAGCCCCCAGTGCCTAGGAGCTGCAGGGTCCTCCTGCCACCCATGGCGGCTGGGAACTGCAGGGCCCTAGGAGCTCCTGGCCACTGCAGGCGGCGGAGGTGCCCTGAGCTTGGAGCCATGGGTGGTAGGGGGACCCTGCAGCTCTGAGCTGGGCCCCCCAGGGTGGTGTGAGGAGCCTGCAACTCCTTACTGTCATGCATATTTTTAGTAAAAGTCACTGACAGGTCATAGACAATAAAGAAAAATCCATGGAAGCCTGTGACCAGTCCATGACTTTTACTGGCTCTGGCTCTGCAGCAGACGATCAGGCCCTGTAACTTTTACCCAACACTTTCAAAACTCCTTGGCTGAGTTTTCTTCCACCTTATGCCCTCCCTGCTGCCCCCTCCTGCATGCTGCTGAGCCACAGTTCCTGACAAGTAGAATGAGCGAGATTTTTTTTTTCAGAACCGTCTCTCTGAAGAGAGATACAGCAGCACGACATGACTAGATTCTCCCCCTTGTAAGAAACAACATTACGAAGCGAAGGGGACGCATTTCATTAGCATCCTCAGCCTCTGCAATATTGTACATTTCAGTGCCTGAGTGCTCCTGGGGTACCGTAACCATTTACTATTCAGAGCCACTAGTCGTTTAATTTATTGTCTCAGCTGATGGCAACTTTTCTAGTTCTTCACCTGGTAGCTTTTGTGCTCTTTTTAACTGTTCATTATATGCAGAAACACACACACATGACCTAAACAACCAATCACAGCGAGCAGCCTAGCTCAAAATTTGAGACGGGCATGTGGAAAAATGTGCATTGTTTCACCGTGAGCCTAACAGCTTAAAAATAAACAAAATGCATTCAAAAAGGTTTTGATAAAATTGCCAAGCACTACTGAAATCGGAGCAACCTCAGGAACAGGCAAATAATCTTTCACCTAGTTGAAATGGTTGTCCCTTGACCTAACGCAGTAGCTTTACTAACCAATGATTTCGGCTACAAATTCAGGAAGAATAGACTATCCAATCCAAACTGCAGAGGAAATCTAAGCGGGGAGGAATACCATTACCCAAGTTGCTGTAAGGACAGATTCTGGGGTTAAAACACGTCTAACCCTTGCAAGAAGTAATTTGTGCACACTGGCCACAAATGGTCAAGATCTGGGGTTTAGATTCATTCTGAAAGACACGACTTCTATGTAGCACAATTGCCTAGCCCACCATGCAGAGGCATTGGGTTCATAACTGACTCAGTCAGAAGCAACATTTAGGCGCTGATCAGGCCTCAACTGGAGTATTGTGTCCAGTTCTGGGTACCACATTTCAGGAACGATGTGGACAAATTGGAGAAAGTCCAGAGAAGAGCAACAAAAAGGATTAAAGGACTAGAAAATGTGACCTATGAGGGAAGATTTAAAAAAAAAATTTAATCTGGAAAGGAGAAGACATGGTAACTTTTCAAGTACGTAAAGGGTTGTTAAAAGGAGAAGGGAGAAAAATTGTTGTTCTTAACCTCTGAAGATAAAGACAAGAAGCAATGGGCTTAAATTGCAGCAAGGGAGGTTTAGGTTGGGCATTAGGAAAAATGCTTCCTGTCAGGGTGGTTAAGCACTGGAATAAATTGCCCAGGGAGGTTGTGGAATTTCCATCATTGGAGATTTAAGAGCAGGTTAGACAAACACCTGTCAGGGATGATCTAGATAATACTTAGTCCTGCCATGAGTGCAGGGGACTGGACTAGATGACCTCTCGAGGTCCCTTCCACTCCTGTGATCCATACCACTTCCTGCAGTAACTGGATGTTTTGTGGAGGATTCTTCTCCAAAACACTGATGCAGTACACCTGCCCTGGGGCCTGATTTTACAAAGCATTGAACTCCTCCTGTGCCGGCACCAAATCCCTCACAGACAGTGCTCGGCCTCTCACAAGACTCGACTCTTAGCAGGCGAGAGCTGACAGGATGAACAGCATCGGGTGATACAACCCGTTGGCCATATCTTAAACTGACACCTCCTTCATCCTCCAAGTAATGAACGGAGGTAGGTATGAGGATAAACTAAATCCTCTTGAGTTTATCACACTGCTACAAGCCAAAAATAAATACATCACTGCATCTCTATGATTCTCCGTTGCACGAGTCAGTGGGGGCATATTTAACACAGTGACTGTTTGGTTCCTGGGGACTTTTTGTAACCTAACTGTTAACCCAGAACTGTACTGATGAATCACCTCACAATATCCCCCAGCTGGAGGCCTATTATTCTGCAAGACTTTTAAGCTTTATTTTTTTAATCAGCACTTTACAGTCCGATCACCACCAGGGAACATCAGGAGAAACTCCAGGAGATGATGCAATGCTACATCAAAACATAATGTTAAGTCCTGTGACGACATCCACTAACTGGTGAGAGATTGCCCCTCCTTGTACTGACCTATTTTAACCTATAGTGTCAAGAGTTAACTGAAGCTAATGAGATTGCAGAGGTTTAGCCAGCAGCAGAATTTAGCCTGAAGAACCTCTATTGTCCACGATGATGCCCAAGAAGGGGAGGTGGGAGCTTGACTTTTAGAGCACAGTTGGAGATTGAGAGGCTGGCAGATAGGAAATGCAATCACCCATGTTTCAGGTGCAACAGGGAAATCAGCTAGATACAATGGAGTATAGCACTCTGCAATGATAACATTGCAAAGTCACTGTTCAGGAATAGCCACACTTTAAGGCCTTTTTTTCCCCCCTGCAAATATACACACCCACCCAAATTGCTGAGGGAAATGGCAACATTTGGCCACCTACCTACCTGCTTGCAGATGCAAGTTAGGTACACAGAACGTCCAGTTGTTACCATTTTCACTTGCAAAATTAGAAGCCAGGGTAAACTGATCAGTGGGATCTAAGGGACATATTTTCACAGGTATTTAAGTGCCTGTGATGGGGTATAAAAACCCCACATTGGAAAGGAAGAGGTTAAAGAGCTACTGTGCATCCTGTCCCTCCACAGCTAGGTGTCTATCTGCATCCTCAGGCACCTAAACACCTTTGAAAATTGTCCCTCAGTGCTTAAACGTAACTAACTCAAACAAATCAAATCAACCCACCCATCTCTGGACAGAAAGAGAAATAAAATGATATATGAATCACCCAATTGCCAAACCAGGGTGTTTAATGTTAGGCACCTAAATCCATATCTGGTCAACTAATTATGTATTTAGGAGACAACATGGCATTTATGTGCCCAAAAGCAGGACAACAGATGCCGAAGCATGGATTTAGAAATTTAATTGTTAGCAGCAGGGTCCAATTTTCATGCTTAAGTACCTCTGGTTAATACTTGGCGTTTATATATCATTTTGCCTTTTCAATGCCTGGGGAAAAAAACAGTCATCACAGCACCTCCAGCGGGTAGGAAAGTCTTATTTAAAACCAGATATACAGGTACCACATACGGGTAGAGATCCCATAGTACTTTTTGCAACAGCAGATTAACCCCCATTGTCTTGGCTAAGTCCCAACTCAGGTGACTATTTTCCACCTAGCTACATTTCCATTGCTGCTTTATCTAGAGAAGATATTCTTTGTATCCTCCCCTACAAACTGCTGTCTTGTAATACTGATGCATTACAGCTCCCTCTTGTAACTCACAGGTGGCTGCATTTCCGTGTTGGGTGAAATGATAGAGAGGTAGACTGGAAAACACTTTGGAACCTGCCTGGATGAAGGAGACAATATAAATGTATAGCATTGTATTAAACACCTAGCATAGCAGAGAGCCACTTCCTCCTCGCAAGAAACGGCATGTTATTCTCAGGTGAAAGTTAAAAAAAAAAAAAAAAAAAAAGGTTATTTTTTCCAACTCATCATTATGTTTTATCATCGTCAATTCACAGTGCCCAATAGACACAAGGTCCTGATCAAAGAGTTTGCAAGCTAAAATAAGGTAGAAATCAAGGGGTAAGGAAGTACACCAAGGTCTTAAAAGGTTTTAATACAAACAAGTTCAGGATTCTGATGATGAGTGAACATTCAGGATACATTTCTGATTTCATCCTCATTTAACCAGTGAGATATCCATGCAACAGAATTCTCACACAGCATGAGAACTAACAGAAGGACAGAACAATACCTGGCAGACATATGATTTCATCAGGCAGTAAAGAGTGAACTGGGAAGCGTTTTGTTCTTTTGAATTAGAATAGATATCACTGCAAAACAGACTAAGATAGGGAGCCTGATTTATTTGCAGACCCTTGTCATAAATATATATCATACACACATACATATTTTATATATATGTGTATATATATATATATACATATATATATATATATATACACACACACACACACAAACATCACACACACACACACATTCACACACAATTGAGCTTCTTTAGCTTTCTCTGATTGTAGACACAGAAAATGTCAAGATTATTCCTGAATACATAACTCAGACTGGAATAAAAAAACTAAGGAATAGAGTAGCCAAGGCATAAGCTAAAGTAAAAGGAGGATTAGCTCATGTACAACTGAATGGAAAGAAGGTGCCACAATCAAAATATAAAGGCCCTGATCTTATCAATACTGACATACATGCTTAGCTTTATGCTTATGAATAGTCCCATTGCCTTCAGTGGGACTACTCACATGCTTAAAGTTCAGCACATGAATAAATGTCTGCAGCACTGTCTATGAAACTGATACAATCGCTTTAAAAAACTCTGATATAATCACCGCTTGTGCTAACCTTTGAAAGTGTGTGATGAATTGGCCTGCATGTCAGTTTTTAGAATGAGGTGCACAAACTGTAAGTAACAATTCATTTAATATGTCACCTCTTTTTCTGTTTGCAAGTTCTCTGAAAACACATCATGAGTTTCTAAAACTTGTTATTTGTAATTCTTTGCCAAATGCTTTCAGCATTGTACACTCGATTTTTTCTTGTTCTTAAAGGAATGTACATTTACTGCACATCTGAGTGAATTAAGGAGTGCTCTGAGTTTACTCCAGTCAATATAGATACAGCACGTTTTCAAAGAGTGGATGTAGGAAGTGCTTCTTTTTAGTGTGATAGAAGATACATATGTCCCTAAGCATAAGGTCAAAACAATATGCTCAACCACAGGGTTTATTCCTAATGAGATGCGCTCATTGATTTTAAGCTTGTAATTCTGTACATGTGACAATGTGGTCTCTGCTCACAGAAGACAAGAAAGCATCTACTGACATATATGAAAAATAGGTTAAGTTAAACAGATCATGTCCAAAATGTTAAAACCTGCTAATAATTTTGGGAAATGCAAGGAAGTTTGAGGTTCTATGAAACTGCCCAAGAAAGTTCTGATCAATCCAAACCTGCAGAATCTCTGTTTTAGAAGGTCTACATATGACTGCATGGCACTGTCAGATCAGAACATGCAAACTCATCCAAACAAATTATAAAACATGCAGCCATGAATCTGTCCAATTGAAGATGTTTGTGAGTTGACACTGAGCAAGGAACATTAATTACCAAACAGCAGGAAAGCTGAACAACCCAAGAGCTGGGACATTTATCTGAGCTAGAGACTTTAAAGCTTCATCAATAGTTATCAGTTCAGAGGTCAGTAGAGCTATGCCAGTTTATATCAGTTGAGGATCTATCCCATTATATCTTTAAAAGATCTCTTATTTTTCAGTGCTTGCAGAAATAGCGATGTATTGTACAAGACAATGTCTGTGTGAGAGAGACAAAAATATCCCCCGACAGACTGCTGGATTAGAAATAGGATTTCATTTAGCAAAGCACAAAACTGTGAACCGTTTGAGCAGAAAATTATTATTAATCTTTTCAGCTCAATGCAATTTTTAAATTGTGTGGTGGCCCAGTTGCTATACTTTCCTTGCAAGAAATCATTTTACATAATACTAGCATCGGTAGATAACAACAAACATTCATCCATAATCCTAAAGATATTTGTTCCAAAGAAAAGAACCACCACTTGATTCGATGTATAAATTGTAAACTCTTCCAGGGCAGGGCCTGTGTTTTTTGTTCTGCGTTTGTACAATGCCTAGCACAATGGGACCCTGATCCATGACGGGGAATCCTATGTGTTACTGTACTACAAATAAATAATAATAATCCTCCAATATTTACAAAAACTAAATTTCAACTGGGTTTTATTATGCATCTAAGTGAGTTAGGCTCCTGAATCCCTCAAGGAGCCAGGAAGATTTTACAGATTATATCTATTTCTAATCTTAACTGAAGGAATCGTTCAGTCTGAAATCCTGCATTCTGAGGTTTTACCATTTCTCAGGTCCAGTTTGTTAGTCTGGAGCAGTGGTAACTACTTCACAGCTAACTCAAATTCAGAGAAGCTTGCTCAATTTTCAGACCTTGTCCCCTCAGCACAGTTTCACCCAAAGAAATAAATCTGCCCTGAGGAAATGTAGAGGACCAGGAGTCCATAAGGGTATATGGCAGGGTGAGGCATGAAGAGGAGGTCTGGGGACTGACATGCAATCAACCTTCATCCATTGCTATCACATTAGCCAGCGCAGTGAGACTTTGTCTACACACACAAGTTGCACTGGCTTTTTTAATTGATGTAGTTAAATCAGTGCAATGCCCTGATTGTGACCTTTAATTGTTTATTTCTAGACTTCCCATAGTAGGTGTTTATTTTGTTTCCAAGGTGTAGAATTTTTGGAAATAAAACTTTTTTTTCCTGCAAGGGGAGGAGAGGTTGTTTGCTGGATGCCACTGGAAATGCCAACCTTAAACACTTTTATGAAGTGCTCCTGTTCAGAAACAGTGCATTTCATGCTGCCAACTCTACTAAGGTCCCGATCCTGCACACTCTGAACTTCCACTGAGGTCACTGTGGATGGATAAAGGGCATGATCACACATTCCTTCTGCGTTTGGGCACGTGACTTCTCTAAGAGCTCTGCACCCTTGAAAAATCAACAGCCAGGTTGTCAAAGGGTCTGGCTTGCCATGCTGTGGAAGCCTATTCAGTGAGCTTGTGTGCCTGTTACCAGGGGGCCAGGCAGTAGAGCAGATTACAGATATAACAGCTGTTAAGTCCTCAGTTGCTTTAAAAATAACAAATAAAAACGTCTGAGCAGTGTAAACACCAAGAAGGGGAAGAATTATTTAGGGTGTTCCAAAAAGCAACTCTCTCAATATTTTGGGAACCAGAGCAAAGGATTGTGGGATGCAGCTGAGGAGGATTCAGCTGCAACTGAATAAAGGTGGATACCGCATGCAAAAGGCTGGCAACATGTGCATTACAGCATAAGATCCCAGCAAGAACAGATAAGATCAGCATTAACAACAGTATTTGGCAAGTCTGCAGAGTCTGTCATGTGAAGTCAGAGTGTTTCATCTCACCACACCTAGGTGAAGCAAGCAAGCAGTATCATCCCCATTTTACAAATGCCTTAGGCACAGAGGTGTTTGCGAAGAGCAGATCAGAGAAGCTACATTAATTCTTTGCATCGGTCTTCACGGCAGAGGATGTGAGGGAGATTGCTACACCCGAGCCATTCTTTTTAGATGATGTATCTGGAAAACTGTCCCAAAGTGAGGTGAGAGTAGAAGTGGTTTTGGAACAAATTGATAAATTAAACAGTAATAAGTCACCAGAACCAGATAGTAGTCACCTAAGAGTTCTGAAAGAACTCAAATTTGAAATTACAAACTACTGTTAGTAGTTCTGCAATCTATCATTCAAATCAGCTTCTGTGCCAGATCACTGGAGGATACCTAAGGGGACATCCATTTTCAAAAAACACTCCAGAGGTGATCTTGGCAATTACAGGCTGATCAGCCTAACTTCAGTACCAGGCAAATTGGTTGAAAGTACAGTAAAGAACAGACTTATCAGACACATAGTTGGACACCATATATTGTGGAAGAGTCAACGCATCTTCTGTAAAGGGAAATCATGTCTCACCAATCTATTAGAATTCTTTGAGGGGTCACCACACATGTGGACAAGGGTGATCCAGTTAATATAATGTACTTGGACTTTCAGAAAGCCTTTGAGAAGGTCCCTCACCAAAGGCTCGGAAGCAAAGTAAGCATCAATGGGATAAGAACGAAAGTCCTCTCATAGATAAATAACTCCTTAAAAGATAGGACATAAATGGCAGGAATGAATGGTCAGTTTACTGAATGGAGAGAGGTAAATAGCAGTGTCCCCCAGGGATCTGTACTTGGACCAGTACTCTTGAGCATATTCATAACTTATCTTGGAAGAGGAGTAAACACTGAGGTGGCAAAATTTGCAGATGATACAAAATTACTCAAGATAGTTAAGTCTAAAGCAAATTCCAAAGAATTACAAAAGGATCTCACAAAACTGAATGACTGAGCAACAACATGGCAGATGAAATTCAGTTATGATAAATGCAAAGCAATGCACATTGGAAAACATAATCCTAACTATATATAGAAAATGATGGGTCTAAATTAGCTGTTACCACTCAAGAAAGATCTTGGACAAGTACTCCTGTTCTTTTTGCGGATACAGACTAACACGGCTGCTATTCTGAAACTTGGACTCATTGTGGATAGTTCTCTCAAAAACATCCACTCAGTGTGTAGCAGCAGTCAAAAAAAAATTAAGAAAATGTTATGAATCATTAGGAAAGGGATAAATAATACAACAAAATACCATAATATCTATATATACACCCCTCCCTATATATACACACATATATAAGGGGGGGTGTATATAATGGCAAGGCACCTTCTCAGTCTCACCAGCCTCAGTGAGACGGGCTTGGGGTAACAGTCCCTCTTAGCTACACAGAGGCAGGCCGCGCCTTCTCTCAGCCAGTCTTTTAGGCTTGTTTTTCTCCCTTATGATACATTTCTGATTTCATCCTCATTTAACTAGTGAACAGCCTCCCCTCCTGGTGAGGCTTGCTGTCTTGCTGCTCCTCACCTACTGGCAGCTTAACTTCCCCCCTCTCTCCCCAACAGGGGAGGGTTTAAAAAAAGATCTCAGGCAGCCCTTTGTTGGAATCAGCTGATCCTAACTGACCTCAGGTAACTCCCTCTCAACTGATCCTAATTGATCTCTGGTAACCCTCTTCTCAGATGAACCAAATTGACCTGTAGTCACCCCTCAGTGGATAGGGAGGAGGGCCTTTTACCCTTCTGGGACTGTTTTCTACTCCACACTTGCAGCTCTGTCCCAAGTTTATCACATAGCACACACACACACACACACACACACACAGTTCTGGGGTCACCTTAGCTCAAAAAAGACATGCAAATTGGAAAAGGTACCGAGAAGAGCAAACAAACATGATTAGGGGTATGGAACGGCTTCCATATGGAGAGAGATTTAAAAGACTGGGACTTTTCAACCTGGAAAAGATACAGCTATGGGGATATGATAGAGGTCTATACAATCATGAATGGTGTGGAAAATGTGAATACTGAAGTATTATTTACTCCTTCACAAAACACAGGAGCCATGGGTCACCCAATGAAATTAATAGGCAGCAGGTTTAAAACAACCAAAAGGAAGCACTTCTTCACACAGTGCACAGTCAACCTGAGGAACACCTTGCCAGGGGATATTCTGAAGGCCAAAACTATAGCCGTTCAAAACTGAATTACACACATTCAAGGAGGATAGGTCCATAAATGGCTATTAGCCAAATCAAAAACAATAGGAGTACTTGTGGCACCTTAGAGACTAACAAATTTATTGTAGCATAAGCTTCCATGGGCTACAGCTCACTTCATCGGATGCATGTAGTGGAAAATACAGGACGATTATATATAGACAGATAGATAGATAGATATACACACACACACACACACACACACACACACCATGAAACAATGGGTGTTACCATACACATTATAAGGAGAGTGATCAGTTAAGGTGAGCTGTTGTCAGCAGGACAGGAAAATAACTGTTTGTACTGGTAATAAGAATGGCCCATTTCCAGCACTTGACAAGGAGATATAAGGAACTGTAGGGAAAAGATAAGCATGGGGAAATAGTTTTACTTTGTGTAATGGCCCATCCACTCCCAGTCTTTATTGAAACCTAATTTAATGGTGTCCAATTTGCAAATTAATTCCAATTCAGCAGTCTCTCCTTGGAGTCTGTTTTTGAAGTGTGTTTGTTGTAATATTGTGACTTTTAGGTCTGTAATCGAGTGGCCAGGGAGGTTGAAGTGTTCTCCAACTGGTTTTTGAATGTTATAATTCTTGACGTCTGATTTATGTCCATTTATTCTTTTACGTAGAGACTGTCCGGTTTGGCCAATGTACATGGCAGAGGGGCATGGCACATGATAGCATATATCACATTGGTAGATGTGCAGGTGAACGAGCCTCTGATAGTGTGGCTGATGTGATTAGGTCCTGTGATGGTATCTCCTGAATAGATATGTGGATAGAGTTGGCAACGGGCTTTGTTGCAAGGATAGGTTCCTGGGTTAGTTAGCCAGCCAAATCAGTCAGGGATGAAACCCCATGCTCTGGGTGTCCCTAGCCTCTGACTGCCAGGAGCTTGAAGTAGTCGACAGGGGATGGACCACTTGATGATTACTTGTTCTGTTCATTCCCTCTGGAGCACCTGGCATCAGCCACTGCTGGAAGACAGGCTACTGGGCTAGACGGACCATTGGTCTGACCCAGGATGGCTGTTCTTATATTTAGTGGCAGAGCTGTGAACAGAACCCAGCACCCAACTCCTTGGCTTTTGCTCCACACGCTAGATCATGCTCCTTCTCAAAAGGCAGGCCAGACACTTCGGCTATGTCTACACTACACACCAGTGGTGGCAGTGTGTGGTGCACACATAGCTACACTCCACAGGGAAAAGCAGGTTGTGTCCCTGTGGTGTGTAGCTACACATGTCAGTGAAAGGCTCTGGTAGAGGGGAGGCAGAAGGGAAAGGCAGTCTATCCCCTGTCAGAGCCTTTCACTGCTGGAGGAGGCTTTTCCTACAGAGGGAAAAGGCTCCTCTAGTGAGGAGGCAGCAGGACTCTACACTGTCGGGGAGGCACAGCTTGGGTGAGCAGAGAGGGTATATCCTTGAATACATACCCCCACCATTCAGGCACGTCACCTCTACTTGCCTAAGCTGTGCCTGCTACACTGCTATTGCTCCCTGTACCTAGGACGCGGGGTATTACAGTGGGAACCAACTAATTTTACTTTTGTATTCCAAAAGAGGATTAATCATTTTTGTAAGAGTTATTTTGGGGATTGTCCTCAAAATCCTCAATATATCAGCATTCAGGTCAGTTAATCCTGGATTGGGGAAAAGGAAAAGCAAACCAGAAATCAAAAAGCACATCCCATAATTATCTGCACATGCACGCACCCACATGTATTTATCACCTCTTAGCATGAAATGAAAACCACTTCATGTGCCGCCCTCCTTGAACAAAGAAAAGCAAACCTGATATGACAAGTGTTCTGCAGTCAGTCAGAGTATAAAAGTGATCATTGAAAGTTTATTACTGAACGCTTGGCAAAGATATTTCCCATGGCAATCTGATAAACACCTTGACTTTTCCGCTCACCAAAGCCTCAGACATTTATTGCTTCATTCACTATAATGAATGTTCAGTTATCCTCTGACTATCCAGACTATATTTAACAGATTGTCTAGTGGAATGTTACTACTGCAGAAGAAGCTGAGTGGATAGGAAAGGAAGCTAAGAACTCCCTCGCTGATTAGGTCACTCCGCTATCCTTGCCAATTATAAGGAGAAAAACACCTCTACATCAACACCACACCACAGTGCAGCCAGCAGGAATCATCATGGAGACCGACACGGAGCTTGCTGAGACTATTTGTACAGTACCCCGACAGTTCCCGCTCAGGTGAGGCTGCAATAGCCGATAGGCCTTCAAACCAGGGATAACAAAGAAAAACTATCCAGAGGCAAACGCTAAATGGAAGTTTGCAAGGCTCACCTATTTCCAAAAACAGGAGTTTTGTGGCCACAAGTATAATGGATCCGTTGAAATGACTGCTACAAATCTTTTTTTCCTTAACAGAGGCAGAAGTAATTGACCGTTTGTGCTATCTCACAGCTTTAGTGAATTTTTGAGGCATGTGCTTAGGGGACAAGGACATCAGAGTAAGATAAAATTCTTGAGCTCCAAACAGGGCCCAGAAGCAAATCCCCCAATTGGCAGTATAAACTGGATAATATGGCCATGGAATTAATTTAGAAAGGCTGTAGGGAAGCTAATGGTGCCGCTCATATGAAGGAGAGCTGCCAAAATTAAAATCTGGAGCCAAGTAGTGAGATCCTGCAATGCCAAACGTTTTATAACTTTAACACAGGGTTACCTTCTGCTGGGCTTGTGGTCAATGGAGTCATTCTGGATTTGTGGAGGTGTTAATGAGCAGAAGATTGGCCCCATAATCTTCAAATGAGACTGAATACAATGGATGATGAATATCTGCAAACCACCCAGAGGCACAGTTCCCTAGAGCTAGGAGGAAAATAGGTTCTCTCCTCCCTGCACCTGCAAATTTTGACTTTTTTCTTTTTTTTATTATAAACAAAACCTGTAGATTTTTCTTCTTTTGGGAAGTCAAGATTGTCTGGTTTCTGTGGACAAACACTTTCTATGGAAAATTTCATTTAATCAAAAAACCCAATTTTGGGTGATAGTGGATCACAAGCTAAATGTGAGTCAGTGTAACACTGTTGCCTCTCCCCCCCATAACGATGCTGCCTCTGGCAGGACAGAACTGAGTGTATCAATTCAGGATGAATTGCTTAGAGCAGGGCAGTCACAGCCCAAAGCTGGGTGTCCTTTCTAAGGCACAAACCAGCCAAACTGAGAGGACTTCAGTTTTACAGCTAAACAGGGCCAGCCCCACAGCATTTTGGCACCTGAGGCTAGGAGCTCAAATGACATCCCCATACCCCCTCACTTAGGCCAAACATTTGAAAGATTTCAATTCTGCCTTCTTCCTGTTCTACTCCTCTCATGGTACTCCTCTGCTACCTACCCCAATAAAGGAGAACTAACAACTTAAAATGCCTTGTTCAAAAATTTTAAGTAACACTTACATTTGCTGTTCAGGTGTTTGAAAGGTAACTTTTCTTGTCTGCATAGTAAACACTGTCACTTTTATCTGTTTGAATAATCAAAGTGGTGCTTTCCGTGCCTCCTTGGCTGCAAAGATTTGACCTTCTTCCTGAAGGTCCACAGTCTGGGCCAGCTCATGCTCTATTGAGATGGTTGCAAGGCCGACCAGCCCCTCCTGTGTCACTGTGGAACTTAGATGTGTTTATTAACTTCAGCTTGGAGAAGCTCTGTTCGCTACTGGCAACTGTTACAGGAACTGTTAGAAGTATGCGCAGAGCAACAAAAGCATTTGGAAAGAGGGTGGTCATCTTATTTGTGCACATATATTCCAGAACAGCCTTTGGAGTTGATCCTGCTGAAATGTATCTTGAAAGGGCTTTCAGTTCATCACCTAAATCACTCGCATCTATGTTGCGCATGTCATCATGTGCCCTGCATTGCTGATGTAGGTCTTCTTCAGGTATAGTGAGGAGTTTTGGAATATCATACAACATCCCAAATATACTGCTGTTTTCTTTGAGCTGCATGAAACGTTCTTTGACTGTATTGCACAATCTAGCACCTGTCCAGTTGTTCCATTGCCCCAGATATATCACGGTCAACAACTCGGAGTCTCTTGCTTACAACATTTATTTCAAACAGTGTGTCATGCCATAACACTAAGCCACACAGAAATTTGAAGTTATGTATGTTTCTGGTGATTCCATTTCCCTCTGCCACTGTTCTCTCACGAACAGTTCCTGTCACAGCATTATCCTCCACAATGGCAACTATGGCATCATCTGTCTTCCCAATTTGGTGTTGGATAGGCTTTATCGCCTCCACTCGACTTTTCCACTGTGTGGCACTCAATGGTTTCAGTGTCAGAGAGGATGTCCCCAGATGTTGCTTCAAAATTTTCCATCAATGAGTTGATGCAGAGAAAAATACATAGATGCTTTGAATTACATTAAAAAAAAAATCAGCAGCCTCACTAGAAGCTGATGCTGCATCACTCACCACCAAGTTCAATGAATAAGAACTGCATGGGACAAAAAAAGCTCAAGGGTTTAACTCTCGGATTCATGTCTGCACTCCTCTGTTCTTGCCTCTCATGTTGGCACCATTATCATAGCCCTGACCTCTCATGTCAGTTTCGCAATTCCCATGTCTTCCAGCTTTTTAAGAAGCACATTTGTCATACCAGCTCCTGTAGTATCATCAATGTCAATAAATTCTAGAAAATACTCTGACAGTGACCATTGCAGAAACATTTTCACTAGGTTCTGTTGTTACAAAACGTACCATTAAAGTCATTTGTTCTGTATGACAGATGTCAGATATGCAGTCCAGAATAACAGAGTAATATTTTGCTGACTTCAGATCTGCCACAATCTTCTGTTTGACTTTTGTTGCCAGTAACTGTATGATCTCATTTTGAATTGTTTTTCCAAGGTGGTGGGGTGTGTACATTTCTTGGGTGGTGACTCTTTTTAGATGCTCCTGGAGTATAGCATCAAACTCAGCCATCAGCTCCATAATTTTAAGGAAGTTTCCATTGTTTGGCACGTACAGCTGATCCAAAGTGCCATGCAGTTGTAGGTTTTGGGTAGCAAGCATTCTCACAATGGCAATGAGCCTTTTCAGTACATTTTTGCCAGTAAAGAGACTCAGATGATCAGCATCAAGAGAAGATTGCATCAATGGTGGCCTTTAACCTTAGTATCATCTCAAGCTCTTTCCACCTATGGAATGCTCTCTGGTGATTTGCTGCCTTCTCATGGCATGCTAGATTTCTAGCCAGATTTTTCCAGTCCTTTGTTCCTGTAGAACCCGATGTGGCTGGAACATTAGACTGGAAGAGTTTGCAACAAAAAGTATGCAGCATTCTGGGGTTTTGAGTACATAAGCCATGGCCTCTCCACTTTGTCACCATTAGGGATTTCACAACAGTAATGTGTTGGATGGAAACCTCTATTTTCATTGTCTTTGGGGAACATGAAGTTTTTCACTTGCTGTGGCCCATGCAATACAAGAAAGTCCCTCAGGCTACTGCTCAAGTGGGCCCACAGTCCTGGATCATCTAGACTTAAGGAACTAAACTCAGCAGCAGCAGTTTCTTGCGCCTCCACCACACTCTTCTCTGATCTACACTTTTCTTCAGGAATGTGCATAGTTATATCCATTTGAGATGGAGATACGGATCCCGCAGTAGCTGCCAGGTCACCTGCACTCTAACTGGAGGATCAGGCATCTCCTCACCACTCACGTCCTCACTGGGGTCAGAAGACTCACCATGAACATTTGTGTCTATGTATCTCAGGAGAGCTCCTTCCTGCTTCGATAGAAAATGCTGAATGCTGCCCCAGAATGCTTTCACTCATGACTGCTGTTCTGTGCCAGCTATAGTAGCTCTCAACACTCAATTGAAGGGGACAAATAAGCAGGCTGGTAGCAGAGCCTGAGTGAGGGAAGATATCAGCGTCTTAAGGGCCTAACTGGCTCCTACTGCTTTAGTTGACTGCCTGTTCTCCTCAAGTGGGTCAGGGAAGCAGCAGGAAACAGGAACCTTCCTGAGCAGCTGGTGTTAATCAGTCCAGGCTCCTGGGGATGCTAGAGGGGTACATAAGAGGCTCCTCCTCCTCTCTCCCTACAGCTCCTGCTGTTTTCTGTTATTCTCTCTCACTTTTCTCCTGCCTGCCTGTTATGTCTCCTGTGCCCTCCTTCCTCCAGCACAGCACTCCACCATCTCTGTGCATCTAGAGCAGAGAGAATACATATGCACCAGCAGCAGACACAATTTTCTACACTCTGGATCCTAGTGGTGCTCCCCAAGAGTCTGGCACCTGAGGCGGCCACCTCAGTTAGCCTCATGGTAAGGCCAGCCCTGTGGCTAACCATAAGTCATACAAATAATTCCATCAAACACTCCAGTTTCCCAGTATCACCACCACAGCCACTCATTGGGTAAATGGTTATGAAAACCAATGTCCCAGTAGAAGAAAAAAAGTTCTCCCGATCCCAAAGGACCAAGCCCTAGACCCAGGTCAATATACAAATCAGATCTTACCCACAAATCATGCTGTTGCCAATCCTTTAGAATCTAAAAGGTTTATTCATAAAAGGAAAAAGATAGATGAGAGCTAGAATTGGTTAAATGGAATCATTACATACAGTAATGGCAAAGTTCTTGGTTCAGGCTTGTAGCAACGATGGAATGAACTGCAGGTTCAAATCATGTCTCTGGACTACATCCACAGCTGGGATGGGTCATTCAGTCCTTTGTTCAGAGCTTCAGTTTGTAGCAAAGTTCCTCCAGAGGCAAGAAGCAGGATTAAAGACAAAATGGAGGGGTTTCCAGGGCCTTTTATATTCTCTGCCCTGTGGAAGGACACCCTTTTGTTCTTATTATGGACAATCACAATAGCAAGATGGAGTTTGGAGTCACATGGGCAAGTCACATGTCCGTGCATGACTCAGTTTGCAGGCGGCAGCCATTGCTTACATGCTACCTTGAATGTTCCCAGGAAGACTTTTTATGTGGATTGGAGTCTCCAAAGGTCCATTGTCAGTTAAGTGTTTCTTGACTGGGTACTTAATTTGCAACTTCCTTTCTCAAGAAGCTGACCCGATGCTTCACTAATGCTATTTAGAATCAAACACATTGTGATACAAGTACATAGCCAATATTCATAACTTTAACTACAAAAATGACACACACATATGCATAATCATAACCAGCAAATCACAACCTTTTTTATAGACACCTTACACGACAACCGTTGTACAATATTTGCTGCAAACAATGTATACTGTCACAGTTTACGTCAATAACATCACCCCACCCCAAAAAAGCAAACATCATTCTGGGATATATTAGTAGGAGTGTTGCTTGCAAGACATGAGAAATCATTCTTCTGCTCTACTCTGTGCTGATTTGGCCTCAACTGGAGTATTGTGTCCAGTTCTGGGTGCCACATTTCAGGAAAGATGTGGACAAACTGGAGAAAGTCCAGAGAAAAGCAACAAAAATTAAAGGTCTAGAAAACATGACCTATGAGTGAAGACTGAAAAAATTACATTTCTTTAGTCTGGAGAAAAGAGAAAAAAAGGTGGCATAATAGCAGTTTTCAAGTACATAGATCACAGAATCACAGGGTTGGAAGGGACCTCAGGAGGTCATCTAGTCCAATCCCCTGCTTAAAGCACCACCAATCCCCAGACTGATTTTTAGCCCAGTTCCCTAAATGGCCTCCTCAAGAACTGAACTTACAACGCTGGGTTTAGCAGGCCAATGCTCAAACCACTGAGCGATCCCTCCCCTCTCTCCACTGAAAGATTGTTACAAGGAGGAGGGAGAAAAATAGTTGTTCTTAACCTCTGAGGATGGGACAAGAAGCAATGGGCATAAATTGCAGCAAGGGCGGTTTAGATTGGACATTAAGAAAAACTTTGTAATTGTCAGGGTGGTTAAGCACTGGAATAAATTGCCCAGGGAGGTTATAGAATCTCCATCAGTGAAAAGTTTTAAGAGCAGATTAGACAAACACCTGCCACGGATGATCTAGATAATACTTAGTCCTGCCATGAGTGTTGGGAACTGGAGTAGATGACCTCTCAAGGTCCCTCCCAGTCCTATGATTCTATGAAAAAAAAAAGGATTTTGTTTCCAAGAAGTTTTCCAAAATGTAGAAGTTTTTCATTTGTTCCGTGTTTCTCCAAGTATAGTTTATAATTATTTATAATATAATAGTACCTAGAGACTCAAACTGAAACTTGGTCCCCCTTCTGGTAAGCACTGTATCTATAAATAGTAACAACAAAACAAAAACAACAACATGTAATTAACCTGTAGAACATATTTCCACAAGTAACTGAAGCCAAGAATCTAATAGCACTGAAAAGATGAGTATGCATTTATAAGGATTATGGGACTATCTAGTTACAGAAGGCAGGTTTATATCCTTTCTAACACATTCCCCATCAATTAAACCTGTACAATATCTAATATTTTAAAGGAAAAATATATTCACACAATTTTCAAAACACTATTAAAATGACTATTAGTGTATCTATAGACTTTCACTTTACAATTTTAAGATGTTGGAATTTTAAACTAATTTCCAAAAAAAATTTCAATTTTAATAAGTTTACACAATTGCATCCATTCTGAACTAACCGTTTGAAGTTTTGGTAAAAATACTTTCTTCTCGGTCATATGACAAAAGTTGTAAAATTCTGGAAACCATTTAATAAAGGAAACCGTCTCCAACCTCAGTTGGCACAAGTGTGCTGCTGTGATAAACAAAGCCCCAGTGTCTTCAGTTTTCATCTTTCATTATCCCAAAGATATGGAGATCAATTATTTCATTTCACCAGGGACGTATGTAATATTAATTTTTAATCAGTTAAGTCTCAAATATTTACTTAAATTGTTAGGAATTTCTGATGAGACAGCAGTACCATTATCAAGTAATTACAAGGATTCAATTCTTTAAATCAAGTAGGACAGTTATTAAAAAATTCAGTCAGACTTTAAAACTTAAAAAGAAATATCTTGTGTTCCTTCGGGAGAAGCCCTCTCGTGCAGGTATAACTAAGGTGGATTTTTCTTTTTACCTATCTAACATACAAACTTATGGCCTCTTGCTGTTTTTGACAAAGTACTTGCTACTTAGTTGCCAAGATCCAAAGAACAGATGAAATGTACATAATAATGCAAATTTCCTTTGCCCGAAGGACATGTTACACAGGACTAATCCATATTTCAGCAGCAACAGTGTAACCAAATTATCATCCAATCAAGGTTAGAGGTTGTTATTGCTTGTTATCTAAGGTATCAACGTACTCATTGCTGGACAAGATACAAAAAGAAGAAGGTCCTTGCTTAAAAGATCCTGCAAAAGAATCGGTACAACCTGACCCATTGCCTGAGTGGAGACTTATGAAGCCCACACACAAGGGAGCTGCACACATGGATCAGTTAGTAGGAAAAAGGCAACAAAAAGAGTGTTGCTAATACTCTCAGTCTTGAGTCTAAAAATATTCTGTGGTTTTCTTGAAGCCCCAGCTCTGGGAGTCAGGTGAATTTGAAAATCTCAGCTTTCATATTAAAAAATTCTAGCCCTCGTGGCTGCACAGAAAGGCTTGAAAAAGGTGGCCTGAGTGCACTGTAGGTGTTTAAAAAACAGAAAGCAACTAGTAATAATTTTGGGGTTCTTTGTATTTGTTTTAAAATCTCATGAGTTTTACAGGCATTGGGGCATCTGGCATGAATTTTTTATACACTTTGGGTGGAATGCTGCGGGATGTGCTGGGAAGCCCCGGGGAAGATTAGGCAAGTTAAAATTGTTGGTTTGCTTGTATGTTCGCTTCCTGTGGGCTCTACAGATGTAAAGAGCAGCTCTTCAGGAGGGACTTGAACATAGTTGGTCCTCCTTTAGGTCCCAGTTCTGCAAGGTGTTTATATACGTAATGTGAGTAGTCACACTGACTTTCTTAAGTACCTTGCTGAATTGGGATTCTGGTCACTACTGCCTGCTCTGTTTGTACACTGAACCCTGATTAAAGCCACCAACCAAGGAACCAGGACCAGTGACCTCGTAGGGAGGGGCATGGGGGAGGTAGCATTTTCAAGAGCACCTAAGTGATGTAAAAGTAGAGCTTGGGCTTCTAAAAGCAACGCAGGCACGTAGGTCCCAATTTTAGAGGGTATTTAGGCACCTAACTCCCATTGATTTCCATGGGAATTAGGCACCTAAGACCTTTAAATATATGGCCATTAGGGTGTTAGGGCAATGGGAGTTAGATACCTAGGCGTTTCTGAAAATTGCACTAGATGTTTAGCTGCATTTTTAGTTGCCTAAATACCTTTATAAATCTGGCCCTTAAAGTCATGTTTGAAAATAGGACTTGGGGCTTTTGAAAATTTGACCTGTGGTAAATGCAATTTTGAATATAACTGCACAGGAAATATTGGGGATGCTTTAGAGTGATTATTTAATACTGTGGGGGGATACTGGACAGAAGAACCTAATGCACCGTTTGATTTCACTGCTTTAGTCTTCACTGTTCTAAATCTAGGCCATATACATTGAACCAAGACTATAATTTTCCTCCGAATAACCTGAGGGTTTGAACAATCCATCAAACACATCTGTAGGGGTGAGGCCATGAGCCAGGGAGACCACCGAAAAGAGAATGAGTCTGAAAGCTCCTGAGTGTCACTGCTGTCAAATATATCCAGCTACTGTGAAATTGGAAAACTCAGTGCCTAGACTCCAGGCTTCTCAGCTAAACACAAAGAAGCCTGAGTCAGTCGTGTCAGTCTGTGGACAGGACTGAATGACAATATTGTCAGATATTGTTTACAGGGAAGATTTTTAAAGCCAATAGAAGCTGGGGGTCTTACTCTCCTTTGTGCCTTTGAAAATCTCCCCCATGACATTTTCTTTGATACTATTGTCATTATCCTCTTTCTAAAGGATCAACAGACATGTTCTGCATAAATGCTTCTTACCCCCAGAGTCCCCATGACTTTGTACCTTCTTTCACACCACCTCCAATGTCTGGAACACCTCATTTGAGGAGTTGACTAAGCTTTCTCCTTCCTTTTAAAAGGGCATGAACACTAACCTGTCCCCTGAAGCTCCTATTGGTGACAGGCAGACACTAGTCCACTCTTTATTCTACATCGTATTTTGCTGTGTTACTGACTGATGCTGGCAGCCCAGGCGCCAGCTCATGCCAAGGCTCCTAGGTCTCAACTCAACCCAGACAAATATGTAGCTGGAACCAGTCTGGATCACCTGCGTGTTAGTATGGTTAAAACAGGTATCAGAATTATAAGCATCTGTTCAGACTTTATGAAATTATTGTAAGTTGCTGCATGAATTAATCTCACTTAAATAATATCTGTATCCCATGTTATAAGATAAAAGTGTTTGCATTCTATAACTGTGTAAATCAAACAGGGGCAAGATATTCGCTAATGTGAAATGCTGATTTCCTGCAGAAGGTGTTACATTGTCCCCAATAGTGAAGGCTCAACAAAACCACATGAACTCTTGTGGAACCTTAAGAGGACAAAATACTTTGTTGATTGTTCTTCCTTCCCTCCTGTAGATGAGTCTTGCCAATGGACTCCTCCCATCAGCTGAGATACACAGGTGTGTGGGGGGGAATGGGATAAAAAAACCCTAACAAGAAGAAACTATCTTTATGCTGCTTGGACTCTTGAGGGCAAGGTTTTGAGGGAATCAACGAGCATGTGGACAAGGGTGATCCAATGGATATAGTGTACTTGGCCTTTCAGAAAGCCTTTGACAAGGTTCTGCACCAAAGGCTCTTCAGCAAAGCAAGCAGTCATGGGATGAGAGGAAAGGTCAGTAATGGCTTAAGATAGGAAGCAAAGGGTAAAAATAAATGGAGAGAGGTAAATAGAGTCCCCCAAGGATCTGTACTGGGACTTATGCTGTTCAATATATTCATAAATGATCTGGAAAAAGGGACGAATGGAGAGGTGGCAACATTTGCAAATAATGCTAAATTACTCAAGATAGTGAGGTCCAAAGCTGATTGCAGAGTTACAAAGGGATCTCACTAAATTGGGTGACTGGGCAACAAAATGGCAGATGACATTCAATGTTGATAAGTGCAAAGTAATGCAAATTTGAAAAAAAAAATAATCCCAACCATATAGACAAAATGATGTGTCTAAATTAGCTGTTATCGCTCAAGAAAGATCTTGGAGTCATTGTGGATAGTTCCCTGAGAACATCTGCTCAGTGTGCAGCGGCTGTCCAAAAAAGCTAACAGGAACCATTGGGAAAGGGATAGGTAATAAGACAGAAAATATCAGAATGCCATAATATAAATCCATGGAACACACAGACCTTGAATACTATGTGAAGTTCTGGTTGCCTCATCTAAAAAAAAGATACTAGAATTGACAAAGGTGCAGAGAATGGCAACAGCAATTATTAGGCAATGGAACATCTTCTAGATGAGGAGAGATTAAAAAGAGTGGGACTGTTCAGTTTAGAAAAGAGATGACTAGGTGGATATGATAGAGATCTATAAAATCACAAATGGTGTGGAGAAAGTGAATAGGGAAGTGTTATTTGCCTCTTCACATAATAATAACCTGGGGTCACCTGATTAAACTATGTCTTCACTACTGGCCAGATCAGTGGGCAGCGATCGATCCAGGAGGGATCGATTTATCATGTCTAGATAATCAATCTCCGAGCACTCTCCCGTCGACTCCTGTACTCCAGCTTGGTGAGAGGCACAGGCAGAGTCAATGAGGGAGCAGCAGCAGTCGACTCACCGTAGTGAAGACACCACAGTAAGTAGTCACATAGCTGAAGTTGAGTAACTTAGATTGATCCCGCCCCCCCCCAGTGTAGACCAGGGGTAACAGGCAGCAGGTTTAAAACAAACATAAGGTAGTACTATTTCACACAACATACTTTTGGCCTTCACAACATTGAGACTGCATAACTGGATTAAAAATGACTGAACTAAATTCATGAAGGATAGGTCGATCAATGACTATTAGCCAAGATGGTCAGGAATGCAAAACCATCTTAAGTTAAAAATCACTTAGAAAAGTTAGATGCCTGCAAGTCACCGGGGCCTGATGAAATGCATCCTAGAATACTCAAGGAGCTAATAGAGGAGGTATCTGAGCCTCTAGCTATTACCTTTGAAAAATCATGAGAGACGGGAGAGATTCCAGAAGACTGGAAAAGGGCAAATATAGTGCCCATCTATAAAAAGGGAAATAAAAAGAACCCAGGAAACTACAGACCAGTTAGTTTAACTTCTGTGCCAGGGAAGATAATGGAGCAAGTAATTAAGGAAATCATCTGCACACACTTGGAAGGTGGTAAGGTGATAGGGAATAGCCAGCATGGATTTGTAAAGAACAAATCATGTCAAACCAATCTGATAGCTTTCTTTGATAGGATAACGAGTCTTGTGGATAAGGGAGAAGCGGTGGATGTGGTATACCTAGACTTTAGTGAGGCATTTGATACCATCTCGCATGATCTTCTTATCAATAAACTAGGCAAATACAATTTAGATGGGGCTACTATAAGGTGGGTGCATAACTGGCTGGATAACCGTACTCAGAGAGTAGTTATTAATGGTTCCCAATCCTGCTGGAAAGGTATAACAAGTGGGGTTCCGCAGGGGTCAGTTTTGGGACTGGCTCTGTTCAATATTTTCATCAACGACTTAGATGTTGGCATAGAAAGTACGCTTATTAAGTTTGCAATTGCAACTGCTTTGGAGGACAGGGTCATAATTCAAAATGATCTGGACAAATTGGAGAAATGGTCTGAGGTAAACCGGATGAAGTTTAATAAAGACAAATGCAAAGTGCTCCACTTAGGAAGGAACAATCATTTTCACACATACAGAATGGGAAGAGACTGTCTAGGAAGGAGTACGGCAGAAAGGGATCTAGGGGTTATAGTGGACCACAAGCTAAATATGAGTCAACAGTGTGATGCTGTCGCAAAAAAAGCAAACATGATTCTGGGATGCATTAACAGGTGTGTTGTGAGCAAGACATGAGAAGTCATTCTTCCGCTTTACTCTGCGCTGGTTAGGCCTCAACTGGAGTATTGTGTCCAGTTCTGGGCACCGCATTTCAAGAAAGATGTGGAGAAATTGGAGAGGGTCCAGAGAAGAGCAACAAGAATGATTAAAGTCTTGAGAACATGACCTATGAAGGAAGGCTGAAAGAATTGGATTTGTTTAGTTTGGAAAAGAGAAGACTAAGAGGGTACATGATAGCAGTTTTCAGGTATCTAAAATGGTGTCATCAGGAGGAGGGAGAAAACTTGTTCACCTTAGCCTCTAATGATAGAACAAGAAGCAATGGGCTTAAACTGCAGCAAGGGAGATTTAGGTTGGACATTGGGAAAAAGTTCCTAACTGTCAGGATGGTTAAACACTGGAATAGATTGCCGAGGGAGGTTGTGGAATCTCCATCTCTGGAGATATTTAAGAGTAAGTTAGATAAATGTCTATCAGGGATGGTCTAGACAGTATTTGGTCCTGCCATGAGGGCAGGGGACTGGACTTGATGACCTCTCGAGGTCCCTTCCAGTCCTAGAGTCTATGCATCTATGAATCTTCTGTGTGTTCCTAAACCTCCAATTGCCAGAAGCATCTGGTGCTGGCCACTGTCACAATACAGGATACTGGACTAGATTGACCCATGATCTGACCCAGTATGGCTGTTCTTATGTTAATAAAATGTTGCATTTTTTTCCTAAACAAGATTTAGCTGAAGTCGTCACGTTCCCATGGCAAGTTTTGATTTCAATGCAATGGTATTTTCCACCAGCTCTGTGATATTTGTTCAGCACATTCTATCAACCGGGAAGCATCTGAGACATCTACAGAGCTACCGAAATAATAGCAAATTGTAAATAAAAAGGGCCAGATCTTTCAATGAATAAAGCAGTGGAGCGCTATTTGAAGTCAATGGAGCCATGCTCATTTACACCAGTTGAGGATCTGGCCCACAATGTGATGTGCAAGATTTACAGTGACATCTCGCAATCACTCAGTTCCATTTTATAAAAACAAAACCTCCAATCACAACCCTTTGAGGGAGATTTTTCATCCTCTGAGAGTCAGCTTCTGCACAGTCAAATACTTTAGTCATTTCCCTTATGTTTTACCTAAACATTTCAAATCAACTGAGACCATAAATCTCTATTTCCCTAGTGTCCCCCAACCTCAGCCTTATTTATTATACTTGATTGGCTCCCTGCCTAGGAATTAGACCCACAATAGATTTTGACAGGGTAGGGCATTCAGCAATAGAAGGAAATGTTCCTGCACAACCTCTAAATTAAAGTCATCCCCATTTCTTGTTATCCTGATCGATATGGACCAGACTCTGAACAACAGCAATTGCCACCGAGGTCAATGGGAGGGTGCTTGGCACCTCATAAGAGTAAGTTGTCATCCTCAGGAACGGGGGTAGATCATTTAAATCCTCACATCGAAGTCCTGACCTTCTTGCAAACTGTCTGTTCTGTAAAAACAAGTGTTTCCCAATCTGCTGGGAAGCCTGAGGCAATATTCAAGAACCACCTTATAAGCCTCAATCAACATGCATTATGCGAGCCAAAAGATTTACCCACTCTGGCTCAGATGACCAAGTTTGCCAGTGCAGAGAAGCAATTTTGTGCCAACAGGCAGCTTAATCTAACCTTGAACCCTGCTTACTCTGGCTCAGGGAGGATCCCTTCACCATCAGGGTGATTCTCCAAAGGCATACAGCCAAATTTGGGCCTTTTAGGCCACTTCCCCACATTGCTAGCACTGGAGGAAAAAGAAGGCATGGCCAAAGGAAAGATTTTCTGGCCAGGATGCCACTGTTCCATGTTGATCCCCATCTATGTTTTCAAGCTATCTGAAGCGGCTTACAGTTGGCATAAATTGAGGGTGGCCCACAGGCCGTGAAGTTTTCTAGATTTTTTCAGTAGCAGGACCATTTGTGGGCGCACACACCAAAACAACCCCCCAAAAAGGGTCTAGCTCATCATTCCTCTAACGTGCCAGTTAAAAATCTCAAAAGTGTCAAGTCACATCAAAACATAGGACTTCAAGGGGACTGCACAGAACCAGAAAGTAGAGATCACATGTGAGAAGAACAAGGGAAATGGTACACAAGCTAGCATATACCCTTAAGAAAACTTCACTCTTTGATGAGCTTTCACAGCAAGACTGTATCAGACACTAATTTAGAAGAACTCATGTGTGCACAGATTTAATAGCTCAATAAAGACTGAGAAACAGTATCTTCAATTTGTTACTTTCCTGGATCAAAGTTAGTGTCCTGGTTGCAGGCTGCACCAATACTTATGCAGGAAAAACAGAAAAGCAAAACATTAACTAGAATTAGACGAAGAATTAAATTGAGGGGTTTTGTATCCCACTTGGAGTGGACATCTTCACAGCCAATAGAAGAATAGCTTTGTGGTTAAGGGCCTGAACTGGGACCCATTGAGACATGGTTCTCATTCTGGCTTTCCCACAGATTTCCTGTGCAACTTCAGGCTACACACAAGGTCTAATCTAGTTCTCACTGAGGCTGATGGAAAAACTTCAGTGAGCTTTCGATCAGTCCCTTCATTTCGGGCCTCAGTTCCAATGTACAAAATGAGAGTAATGCCGCTTCCCTTGTCTGCCTCGTTTAGACTGTTAACGCCTCATTGCAGAGACTGTCTCTCATGCAGACAAGGACAAGACACACAGACTTATATCTACCACAGGTATAACATCTCTACCAAAGATCACCCAAAAGTTCCCCACTCATGTTCTGGTCCTCTCTAGGAGCTGGAGGACCAAGGGCTTTATATTGTAACTTAACTCTACATTATGTGTTCCTGCCGAGCCTAGCACAATGGGGATCTGATTTCCGTTGGGGCCTGCACTACTGTAATAATAAATAATAATAATAATAATAATAATAATAATAATTTGTATTATTATTATTATTCAAGGCCTGGTCCTGAAAATGTTACTCGGGTAAGTAATTCTGATTGGGAGGAACTACTCACTTGAATACAGACTGCTCCAGATCAGGCCCTCCCATAGATGTTTGAATCAAATTCAGTGTCTCAGTCCTTATCTTCAGGGTGCTCAATGAAAAAAAAATCCCCTAAAGTTCTCGGATGAAGACTGTGGTCGACAATTTCATTCCTCTGGCACAACGGAACTCTACAATAAAGGTAAAGCTCATCTGTGCAGGAGAGGGGGCTTTCTTGGGGGCCAGTGCCAGACTATGAAATGAAGTACCTCAGGAACTCAGGGCTATCACAAACCTCATCACCCTCCACTCCAAGTGTGAGGCACACTTCTTTGACCTTCCTTCTTTAACACACCATGTATATTTAAAATAAATAATAATAATAATAAACAACCCTAAAAAGCCTAGCAGAACGAGCCATTCCACAGCACACACTTCTCCCCTAAGGGAAAGGATACGAGAACCACCAACAGGTAACAGTCATGCTGCTTTATGCACTATTAAGGTGCTCAGATTCTCTGGTGCTGAGCACAGTACAAGAACCTATTTAGAATAGTGCTGTACCTATTCTTAGCTACCTTCTACACACAGCCCATGTGGTACTGCTTATACAATTAGATAACACCATATGCAGAAATGTAGTGATTGTTATAAAATCACCCTAAAAATCTATTTTTATTACAAGACATCCTGCATGAGGGATGGATCCCATATCAATAGGGGATAAACTAGACAACCCCCACTTTGCTGGTGTACTAATTCACAGCAAGTGAGCCGTGATAGGCAAACAACCCTGGAGAACAAAGTCCTCTTCACTCTACCTCTGTCTAACCCATGCTCATTCCTGTGGTATCTCAGCATCTGCTCCAGTGAGCGTGAAGTACAACCAAGAAACTTGCAGAGGTTGGGGGAAGAATGCGTGTGTCCCCAGGTCTGGGAGAACACTTCTACAGTCACTGTCTCCCATGGCCCTAAAGTCTCACTTAGCCCTTCCAGTAGGTGAGAGTGGGGGCAGAATGACTGATTATGGAGAAAGATTGTGGTAGGCAAGGGAGGCTAAGAGTGCGTGTGAAAAGCCTGTGAGTGGACAATGAGCAGGAAGAGAATAGAAAGGATCTGGAAGGACTGATGTGGGGTCAGATTAGAGAGAGACTGAAAGGCAACAGGCATGACAGAGGAAAAGAGAAGAGGCAGGAGTGGGAACAACTGCTTCAAAACATTGAAACACCAAGGAAGGTGGAGAGCAAGAGAATCACCAAGACCGATGGTGTAAGGAGTGATGGAGACAGACAGAGGAGCAAGGATAGAAAAGAGAAAGTATATTTTAAAAGGGTCAGTGCAATGCACAAACCAAATCTTGTACTAGCTAATTAGAAATCAAGTGCATTTAAAAAAAAAAAAAGCCTCATGAAAATGTTTTCATTTACAACACCTAACTCCCCCTGCCAAATTTTGTGGCTTTACAATTAAAAACAAAAATCCTTAAAAATACATATATTCATTCTCTCTCTTGTTGCTATGTAAACAACCCAAACAACCAATCAACTGGGCAAAACTGACTGACTATACAGGGGAAAACAATGAAACACACCATGCAGATAGTAAACAGGCTTTAAGAAACTGAAATATTTTTCTCTCCCCTTTCTTTCAGTTATTGTCATCTCAGATTGCTGCTTGTCACAACAGTAGAAACATTTTCCGGTAGAAGTGTGATTTTTTACGTTGACAGTCTCCTTTTAAATGAGTCACCTGAGTGGAAAAAAGAAAGATGGCCCAGAACAGAGGGGGCTTTCTTAAATTCATCCATGCCAGAGCCTGTAAACTCTTGCTCACATGAGCAATTCTTACTCAGAAGAGTAGTCCCATTGGCTTCAGGAGAAATACTCACTGGAATAAGGGAATGCAGGCTTATCCCCTCCCCCTCCCCATCAGAGCAGTGTCCAGATGCTAGAGAGACAGGTGCTTTCACAATGCATGCAAAAACAAGTAATAAATACCCAGGGTCAGCTACCTGTAGCTCTTCTCCATCACCGCTCCCAGAGTCTAGCCAACAGGGCACTACTCCGTTACAAAAGGGTGGTCACATCATATCTGCCTATGTCCTGCTTTTGATCCCTTATTTTGGGGGTGTTGTGAAACACTGTCCCAATCCAACATGTTCCTGAGATGAACCCTGGAAATCCTAATTAGCAGCAGTCAAATCTCTCCTCGGCAGGGTCTAGCCCTTGAACTTTGAGGGACAAGCATTGTATATGGGACATGGCCTGAGAAGCACGTCAGACCTGGAGGCACTACTTTGCCTCAATGGTTAACATCAGTTGGTTTGTCACCATAGCAGAAGCACTGTAACAGCATCTTCTAAAGTGTCCTGGGATGCTTGTACTGCAAAGTAGCATATGGGAGGTGGGGAAGACTTTAAAGAGCCTGACTTTCATGGACGCTGAGCACCTGCATCTCCTGTTAACTTGACTCGAGACTTGTTGATGCTCAGCATATCTGAAAATCAGGCCCCAAGATGCCAAGCCATGAAGTAGACTAAAATGAATTACACTGTCACTTTAATGTCGGTGACTCAGTGCAGAGGCTGTTAATCTTCAAACTACCTGTACAAAACCTGCACGTAATGCTTACTAATAACTTATTCATATACCAAGCAGCAACTGCCTAACCGTTTCAACACCTGGTTTAACTCAATACTCCATCTGTGCATCTGTTTATTCTCCAGACAACTATTATACAAATAATATTTGCAGAACAAATACATAAGAAAAAAAAGAAAATCCACCCCACAAAAAGCATCTTCATACCAGGCAGAGATTAAAACCTTACTGTAGTAAATTCAGAAATTGTTCACTGCTGCTAAGAGGACATGATTAGAGCTGGTTCCATTCATGAAGCTGATAGAGAACAACATTTCAGTGAAAGTTCATCTAGATTTATTCGCTAAACTGAACTCAATGGAAGATTTTTCATTGTGAAAATCCCACTTTAATCCCAATTTCAAACTCAGTTAGCCCACTCCACTGCAGTATGCTACAACCAGTCCCATCAATAAGCTAGTAAAGTGCAGACAGATACTAGCATGTAATGTGGATTTAATTAACAACATTAGAATAGGGCCTGATTTTCAAAAAGAGGCTGGCAGGAGCATGTGCGTTATAAGTGTGCAATTGACAGCCTAATGCATTTGCAGTCCCAGGAATTCTGACTGTACACATGTACAAAGGACCAGTTGACAGTGCAGATCAAGCCTGTCCAATAAGCCTGCCTAATGATGAACCCTGAATTTTGAAAATTCCATTATATGTTGCATAATTCTCCAACTGTGTCATTCATTTGGTAAATTACTTTGACGCACATTTCAGGAGGCTCCACAAAAATCAGCTTTTAATAATAAGCATTCATTCAATTTTCCTTCATCTAGAACATGATCAAGTTGGGTCAGGATGGAGGAGTGCCAGCCCGACTTCATTTGTAAGCATTCTGGCATTTACCCATAAACAGTCATTATTGGATTGCAAAGTACTAACAGAGGCAGAGTACTGAGCAAAGGGCTTATACGCCTCTTCTCACACACAGCAAACATTGGGTAACTTGCTGATATTTGAAAGCTGCTCTTTTCATTTTATCAGGGTCTAGGTTAGGACTGAGATATCTAATTGTTATTTCTTTTACCCAGGTGAATGTTAATCTAGCACTCTAATCAGACAACTTTCATTTTAAAAAAGCTCTTTGGCAGGATTCCCCCCCACCCCCTTGTTCAGCACACAGAGAAGGACAAGAGAATAACTGATAATTTAGTAAGCATCAAACACACTAGTCATTCCTTCACCCCCAAACTGAGAGCCACACTGCCACCCGATACTGAATGCAACACCCACTACATGACTGGGAGCAGAATTTAGATCTACATTATTAGGAATTCACAGTCTCTTAACTTTAAGACTGTTTATTGGAAGAAAATGACTAGATGCAGAATTAACAGGGGCAATTAACTAGTTGAAGGAATAATTTGAAATCAAGTACATTTTTTAAAAAAAGAAGAGATTAAAGTATTTGTTTGTACAACACCTGAGTCCCACTGCCAATTTTGGTGGATTTAAAATAATAAAAAAAAATCTATTAAAAATGTTTCTCACCCCCTGTTGCTGAGTAAAAGACCCAAACAGGAAACTGACCAAGTGACTGACTATGCAGGGAAAACAGTGAAATGCACTACTGGAAATAAAACTTTCCTCCAGTCTGTTTCAGTTATGATCATCTTAGACTGTTGCTTATCCCTGGGACCTACAGCTACCACAACACTGCAAACAGAAACATTTTCAGGTCAAAAAAGCAATTTTTAAGTTGAGTCTCTTTTTAAATGGTCTATTTCAAAATCCCACAACTAGGGAAATATTGAGTCATATCATCCTGCTGCTCTAGTTCAACTGACTGCCAACGTTGAGGTGGAAGAGCAGGGTTTATGAGGTTTCATATCTTGAGCTGACTGGGAATATTTTTTAAGCAACAAAACTGTCTTTGGAAAGGTTTATTAAGTACAGGCTGGAATACCACACCCCAAAATAGCCCAGGGGTTAGAGCATTCACTTGGGATGTGGGAGACTGAATCGGACAAAGCAGGGACTTCAACCTGGGTCTCCCACCTCCCAGGTAAGTGCTATTCTGGGATGGCTGTTTCTCTCTCTCTTCCCCTTTCTCTGGTTATTCACAAAAAAAACCCACACACACACCTTCAAGAGGTTTGGGTTTCATCCATATGCAGAATGGACATTTTATTTGAAAACTCAACATTTTTCATAGGAAACCTGTTTCCCACTCAGCTCTAATCATCTCCCTTCATCTCTAGCCTACATGAAGTCAGCCTACAAGAACACTACAACCCTGGACCCCTGGTGTGTTTGGTCAGTGGAATTCAGGGGAGCAGCTAGGAGTGAAGTTCTGGAACAGCCTTCCAAGGAGAGAAGTGGGGGCAAAAGACACATCAAGCTTAGTCTTAAAGCCAGATAAGTTTATGTGGGGGATGGTATGATGGGAGAGCCTAATTTTGGCAATTGATTTGGCAACTGATCTTTGATTATCAGCAGGTAAATATGCCCAATGGCCTGTGATGGGATGTTAGATGAGGTGGGATCTGAGTTACTACAGAGAATTCTTTCCTGGGTGCTGGCTGGTGAGTCTTGCCCACATGCTCAGGGTTTAGCTGATCGCCATATTTGAGGTCGGGAAGGAATTTTCCTCCAGGGCAGATTGGCAGAGGCCCTGGAGGTTTTTCGCCTTCCTCTGCAGCCTGGGGCACGGGTCACTTGCTGGAGGATTCTCTGCACCTTGAAGTCTTTAAACCACGATTTGAGGACTTCAATAACTCAGACATAGGTTAGGGGTTTGTTACAGCAGTGGGTGGGTGAGATTCTGTGGCCTGCATTGTGCAGGAGGTCAGACTAGATGATCATAATGGTCCCTTCTGACCTTAAAGTCTGTGAAATTAAAAAAAAAAAGTCATTCTAAAATCCACCATAAATTAACACTGTCCCTTGCAGCGACGATGAGGTACTGGAAATGCTGCATGCTGAATCAGGCAAGAATTGTCCAGGTAAAGTCTCCCTTACAATTTTTATGTGGGACTAAAGAAGCCAAAAAGTCATTATTCAGTAGTAGGCTGCACCTCCATTAGCAAACTTCAGAGCCAATAAACCACCAATGCACCTTCACCAAGGTACCCATGAAGGAAACTGCAGCACGGGCTGGGTTCTGCAGTTCTTATCACCATGCCACAGAACCGTAACAGGTTGACTTATTGCGACGTTGTTCAGTATAGACAAGGCCCTAGAGACCAGGGATCAGGTAACAGACTTGGATTTGGGGCAAGAAAGGTCATTCTATGTTAGGCACTTTGTCAATGAAAATTCATTCCCAGGGCTTGTCTTCACTTACAGTGCTGCTGTTTTACTGCTGTAGACGCTACTGCCCTGACAGGAGAGCTTTCCCCCTCATCAGTGTAGTTAATCTACCTCTTCAAGAGGTGATAGCTGTGTCGATGGGAGAAGCTCTTCCATCTACACAGTGCTGGCTACACGAGGGGATTAGGTCATTATAACTACATTGGTCAGGGGTGTAGGTCTTTAGTGTAGACATGGCCTCAGTCTGGTTATGTCCAAGCAGCTAGCAGAGGCAGGACACTAGGCCTTCTCTCCACTTGAGGTATTAAAAAAAATGTTACAATATCGCAGCACAAGTGCATCAAATGTTTTGTTGTACTTTACTGATGCAAGGCGCGTGCAGGAGAGGGGTTTACATACAGTAATGTGTGAAGGGAGCTTGTTCTCATTCCACTATATTGATCATCAGCAGAAAATGCTTAGTCATCCCTGGTCATTAAAAGCAGCTGGCTCATCTATTTAACAAGAAACAGAATTTGGTCATTCATTTCTGACCATAAGCTTATAGTTTATTATTTAAAAGAACAGCAAGTAAGCTGCATCATTATGCAGGATTTCTATTGAGTGCCAGACACTAGAAAGTGACACCACACACACACTCCAACCCTTCCTTTATAGGTCTGAGGTTCCATCCAGTGACATCTCTGGGAGACAGCACATGCACACACACACACACAATTATGCACCACAGACGCATGATAGATCCTAACACCACTGACCTTCTGAGTCACTTGCCCCCAAGACAATGCAACCTGATAGTTGAGTCAAAAGTCTTTAGCCTTTAGAGGCTGCTACTCTTTTCATTTGTGTGTGGCTAGCCACTGCAGCAATAGGCCTGAAAACAGTCTTGTCATATTAGAGCATATCCTCTAGGGAGGAGCATCTGAAAATATCCGGCGAGAGATGGTGAGTGAAGACTTGGTAGAAACACACTGAATGCATGTCAACACTGAAAAGCAGACCCTGCAATTTTGTGTTGGTCATTCCTGTGGAACTGCTTCGAATTGCAGCCACTCTTTCTGCTATTGTTGCCTCACCTCAGTTCAGACTTTATTACTTACACCTGCGGTAGCACTGTCTTAAACAGCTAGTACAAAAACAAGCCTTGAGTTTAAGGAAAAAGAGCTCCTGACAATAGTGAATGGTGTAGAGGAAAAGAATCCAAAGGGATGGGCCAAGGAGACAGTTGACAGACTGAGATCAAGCTTAGACTGGGTTTGGAGCTCTGGTACCAGGCCTCACCAGGGTCAGAATTTGGTTCTAGTGCGATGCAACCAAGATCTGAGCTCAAAATGGCAGAGATCTCATAAGAATGGCCATTCCTAAACCAGAACTGCAACGCAGGCCCCCGCCAGTTCTGGAACTGATTCAGAATCAAAATTGTAGGGCTGAGTTTGCAGCCAAAGATCTCCCCATGCTGAAATTTGGAAGGGTTCGGTTCTGAGCTCCTGGATTTGGTCCAACTAGTAATAAATAGCAGTATTCGATTATGCCTAGCCCTGGAGCACAGGGACCCTTCCTCCCCACTCCTGTGCATGTCTGGGTGAGAGACCAGCTACAAGTGCAGTCCCTGTGCTATCCTGGCTACAAGGGAACCTCCTAGAACAAACTGTTCCTAAAGAGGTGAGAGGGACATGGCTCTGCCTGCCCCATTTGTTACTCACTGGAAGAGCTGGCTGGCTGTGGCTGGGACCACACCCTGCACTGTCCTAGAAGTAATACAGCAGCATTCTTCCTGTAGGCTTGGAGCTCTGGGAAGGCAACACAATGCCTCCCAATAGGATGGGCGGGGGGTCTTGCACCATTGCCACCACAGGCAGTACCTAAAATGCAATGCGGAGACCCAAAGATTTTTGGCATCCGATTACAATGTGGGGAGAAGCACTGGAGCTTGCTGTACAGAGACTGGCAGCACATGGGAGAGAGAAAAGGAGACATGATGTGCCCAGGGACCTGACTAACCACAGTGGTGAGAAAGATAATCAGCATGTTGCTCAAGACTTGGGCAACCGTCAGGGAACTTATGCAGCACAGAATTCATCCCTTGCCTGAGGAGACGGGGATCTGGAACACAGAGATTGCTGCGTCAGGTCAGACTTGTGGGTCCATCTAGGCCAGGATCCTGTCTCCCGACTAGTACAAGATGCTTCAGAGGAAGATGCAAGAAACCCTGATGTGGGCAATTAAGGAGCAAACTGTCCATAGGGAACGTCGATTCATGGCTCTCATGCCCTGATTCCTGGGGTTTCTCTCTACTCTCAGTTTTGTTGCAATCCCAATATAACTGTGGGTGCTCCCATTATTATTTTGGATATTACAAAAAAAACCAAACCACATCTTAATTTCCCATGTTAGTAAGACACTGCTGCTGGACAGCCTTGTGGAAGCCAAGGAGGAGATGACTGTGGAACTCAGTGTGATAAGAGGAAAAGCAGGCTACAGAGAGATTTGTGCAATGGGAGCTTAGTCCTTCTCAGTGTGACGGGCAGGAGGGCTGGGGGAGAGACAAGGCAGGCCAGAAAGTGCAGATGTTTATGGACCATGAAAAGGGCCCCCCCAACGCCACCTGTCACACAAAGCCCAGCAACATGCTTCTAAACTTGTTTTTTTCTGCCTCTGGGGCAATTTTTTTTGTATTCCCTCCAGGGGGACCTGAAAGCAGCAATCAGGACAATAAATGCACGTAGTTTGGGAGGCGCTCAGACCCCATGGTGATGAAGAGGCGGCAGAGGAAGGCAAAGGCCAAGTGGGCACCAATGGCAGGCCCCAACACAGCTTATGAAATATCAGTGAGGAAAACAATGTCACTGCCACCACCATTTCCATCATCTCTCCATGCTGGTCCAGTCAGTTCTCCAGTGCAGCAACTAGCCCAGCTCTCAAACCCCTCCTCCACTGATTTTCTGTTGCGTCCCTCAGCAAGTTGAGCCTCTCCTTCAAGGCTCCATCTCCTTCAGTTCTCTCTATGTTAAAATCCCAATGGAGGGGGCAGGGCTATTTAATTTATGTGCCCTTCCATGGTTCTGGATGCCTTACTCGGTCTCCATGCCAGGGAGGAAGGAGGAGCCAGTGGCTAGCATACTAGTTTGCAACACAGGAAACCTGACTTTAATCCCCTGCTTTGCCACAGACATTCTTGTGCGACCTTGGGCAAGTCACTTAGTCTCTTGGTTTCTCAGTTCCCCATATGTAACATTGGGATAATAGCACTTCCCTACCTCACACGAATGTTGTGAGGATTAGCACATTAAAGACTGTGAGGTGCTCAGATACTACGGTAATGAGAGCCAGATAAATAGCTAAGCTACACAGAGAGAGACCCTTTTGCTTCTGCCTTTTTGCCATGTTATTCCATATGCCTCCATATGCCATGCAACCTCACTCCCTTCCATCCAACCCCTCTTCAAATGGCTCTTTTTATGGCTGCTAAGCCACAAATACTCACTCACCCCCCTGCTCTCACTTCATCCCGTTAGACCTTCACTTAGCCCATGTTAACGCCTTAAAACAAATGCACTTGGAATTAGCAAGATGCATGCTGGGCTCAAATGCATAACTATGCAGCCCACCCCTCTTCAGCCTCACTGATAGCTTGTCTAGCTAGAGGGCACACTCTGTAGACCTCCTCACCACACCAGTGGTGCCAGACAAAGAAGTTGAATAGAGCTGCCCAAAATCTTTTGAGTTTCACTGAAATGTTACCAAAACCATCTACCACTGTGTTTGTACAGTGCCTAGAACGGGCCCCCATTTTTGGCTGGTCCTTAGGTATCACTGTAAGAAGCATGACTAATATTAATTTCCTTGGGCGGGGACTTTGCAGAGATGGACAGCAATCTAGTTGCTATGTCTGTTTACGCAGGGGGTGCAAGCCAGGTCAGAGTTTGCCAATTAAGCCAGCCCTTACAGATCTCTGATGAGCTATGACAAGATCTTCATGCCACAGCACACACGGGCTGCCGTTTTATTTTGATAGCTTCCTTCAGAGTGTAAAGCCATGTGCCAAAAAGAGTTTTGCAAACAGACTGTAAATAATACAATTACAGCATTGAAGAGCAGAGTGAATGACATTTAGAGGATAAGTAAGGGGGATTAAAAAGAACTAAAACAGGAAAAACTCTGCACTCAGTTATATCCATGCAACCTCACTGACTTCAGCGAGGTTGGATGGAGAGCAGAAGGAGGCCCTAGGAGTGCTCTGAGATAATGCACTGATCTCAAGAAGAAGGCAAAAGCACATAGTTCTCTCTGACACCAGCAGCAGCAGTTAAAGATTCTTAAGCAGCTTCACGGCAGTAGATCCAGGTGCCTGTCCTCCCAAAGCAGAGCACTGTGCTCACACAGAGCATGCTCAGCTACACGAGAGGGATAAGACATCTGACTGTAGAAAGCACACACGCTTGGGATGCACCCTAGTTCAGGACATGCACAAGGCACACATGGGAAACAGTCCTGGACCCTTTAATATTGATTCCACTCTTGAGCACAGGAGGATGTCAAAGCACTGATTTCCAGAGGTGCTGAGGCACCCGCATCGCTCACTGAAGACATCCAGTCTTAATTTGAACAGTTCTAGTGATGGAGACTCCCCCACATCCTGAAGCAAGTTGTTCCGATGGTTAATTCCCCTCGCTGTTAAAAACGTGTCCCTTAGTTCTAATCTGAATTTGTCCACCTTCAGCTTTAAGCAGAAAGGAAGAACACCGAGATCTTTTGGCTCAAAGAACTGCCTGCCATCAGAAATGTCTTTCCCACATACATACTTGGAGACGGTGATCAAGTCATCTCTTCACTTTCTCTTCAATAAATGAAATAGATCGAGGTTAAGTCCCACACTAAGGCATATTTTTCAGATCTTAGTGATGCTCGTAGCTTTTCTCTAAACCCATTTTTCAACACCCTTTTTTGAGTGTGGACACAGTATTCAAGTACTGATCCTACAATGCTGTATACAGAAATACCACGTCCCTGTTGTTAGTTGATCTCCTCCTGCTTATGAAATCCCGTTGATATTCAAGACACCTATTTAGGTGTTGAGCTTTATGAACATAAGTGTGACTATTTTGGCTTGACTGCCTTTGGGGATTTGCGCAGACGTCATATTAAAGTAGCAGTCGGTAATGTGCTATAAAAGTTACATAAATCACACCCCATATCTGTTACCTTAGCTGACCACAATATGGTAATTAACACAGGCTTAATCGCTCAGAGATATAAAAACATATGAAACCAAGAAAGGCTGGAACCCAGCCCAGACAAAGGGTTATATAAGGAGAATGTTCTGAACCATTTAGTGAACAGCTCCACACTAGTGTCTTAAAAGACTTTTCTAAAATGATACATTGATTTAGGCTAGAGCAAACTCAGAACTCAGTGGCTTTTCCCCCACCCCAAATATAGGTGCCTTAATTATGCTCGCAAAATGTATTCTTTCAACAAAGGCCAAGCAACCATTGTTCACTGTATGTAACCCATCCCCTCTGCCGTCTGCGCCACAAAAGCTAGGGGTCTATTACAGCTACGTCTACATTACAGCTTATATCAGCATGACGTATGTCACTCAGGGTTGTGAATAAACCACCCGCGAGTGACTAAAGTCAGTGTAAGTCGGTGGGAGAGCTTCTCCTGCCAACATAGCTACTATCATTTGTGGAGGCGGTTTTATTATGTCAACGGGAGAGCTGTCTCCTATCGGCACAGAGCATCTTCACCAGACACGGTGCAGCTGCACTGCTGTATGTGTAGACATGCCCTGCCTAAACGGATTTACTTCTTTATCTGAAGAGGCATCGGGTTACATGCTTCTATACTAGAGATCCAGATGTTTCCTCCATTCCTGGTAAGGACTCAACACAGCAGTCATTACATATGATATCACAAAATATCCAACCAAAGCACCACATCCTGCCCCATTCTCTCCTATCCAGCAGCCCTGTGTCCTCCTGCTTCAGGGCTGAGCAAAATCCTAAATACAATGCACTGTCTGCAGTTCTACTGACCAGAGAAGGCAGGCTCCAGGCAAGGCAAACTGAGGGACCCTGCAATCCCCATATCAGCAACAGTAGAACAGAATCATGAGTGAATGATAGACACGGAAGGGTCAGCTAGTATGGGTTAATACATGGTGCATGTGAAGACCATGCCTCATTAATCTCTCTCATATTTGATGCATGAACCTTGTATTAAGTGCACGCCAGCCTGCAGTTCAGTCAATGAGTCTCTAATTTTCAGAAGTGCTGAGCACCCACAGCTCCCCCGTGGACACCCACTGGAGTTTTGGGTGTTATCTCTCCCTAGCTCAATGGTTCAGCTGCCAAATTAGCCATCAACATTACCCAAAAGAGCCACAGTCGTGTAAATTCATTGTTTCATTTACTATAGTACTACAGAGTCATATTTAAACAGTACGACAGGGGAAATCTTTAGTTCCATATCTATTATTCGCACAGCAAAAATGACTGATCAAGTATTATTTTATCCACTACAAGTGGTTAATCACATCCTGATTGGTTAATAATTCAATCAGTGTTTTAATACCACATGCTGCAAAGAGCCGCAGGAGATGCATTAAAGAGCCACTTGTGGCTTGAAAGCCAAAGTCCGAGTATCACTTCCTAGCTCAAGGGGCATTTATTTTGCCGCATGGGTGGAGAGGGGTAACAACTTTCGTGGGATGTGCACAAGGGACCATATTTGTCTGCAAGGGAATAAAGGAAATCACTCAGATGAGCACTTTCTATCCAAACTACGGAGTTTACCTAGGCTGGCTAATAACTTCTGGTTCAACCCTGCGAGGTGCTGGGTGCCCTCTACCACCACTGAAGTCAATATGAGTTAAGGGACTCTGCATCTTTCTGGAAGTGCTCAGAAACATCTTTCAGGATTTAGCTATTACTTACTGGAACTCCAGGCCCTTGGGCATTTCATTTCAACAGGGAGCTATAGACACGAAGGGGTGCATAGAAAGCAATTAGTATGAGAACTGCCTTTTCATTCCACTCTGCAATTCCCTGCAAAGCTTAACAGAAATAACGCCACACACACACTCTCTAAATGATCTGGGGAAACTCTAAAAAGAGTCCTAAATATGATAACTGTTTGAACATGATCTACGCCTGCATTTTTAAAATGCAGATTTTGTAAGAGGCACACAGAAAGTGGAGTTTTGTTATATGCTGAACAATTCCCATGTCATTTACAGTTCTTTGCCTTCAAGCTAGCAGCACTTCCTCTTGCTTCCTTGTGTAGCCTTGGCACTAAGGGGGTCCATCATTCTCAGCGTTTAGCTCTCAGAGCTCTTAGCATCCAGCATATTTAGTCTTATAAATAGACAAACATTTGCGTCAGCCACTACAGTATGTTAATTCCCTCAATTGCTGTATTTTCATTTCTTGTTGTAAAAACATGCCTTTTTACCCCCTCCTGCGGAAATGATCTCTTGGGTAAAAGGGACACATTTGGTTAGCAGTCTAATTTGAGTTAGTCCACATTTAATTGGAAAGGAAATAAAAACAATTAAAAAAAACACTCCGGAAATACGATTTTCCCTTTCCCGAAAAGATCTATAGGCATCTGATCTTATCAAAAAATATTGCCTGAAAATTGGTATATACCTACCCACACCTGCCTAACAGTATCAATACCTGGGCTATGATTTTCACCACTGGAGGTTATTGGCCTCTCCCCTTCACAGGCTTTAGGATGAGATTGCCAAGAGGTCATTACCAAATTCCACCGCCTACCTGTTCAGCCACACCCTCATCACCACAGAGCCTAATATGCACACAAAAATATTTCCATGCAGTTGGAGGTGGATGGGAGAATGCTGCTTAGGTTGTAACACTATGATAAAGTGTGACATTCCAGAGCTTTTTTTTAAAAATTAAATAATGGAAATATACCTATTTCCTTGAACTGGAAGGGACCCTCAAGAGTCAATTGAGTCCAGCCCCCTGCCTTCACTAGAAGGACCAAGTACTGATTTTTGCCTCAGATCCCTAAGTGACCCCCTCAAGGATTGAACTCACAACCCTGGGTTTTAGGAGGCCAATGCTCAAACCACTGAGCTATCCCTCCCCCCTTTTCCTATTCTGCTTGACACAGGAATTACTGGGTGGGATCCCATCCGCTGTATTATGCAGAGTCAGAATGGATGATCACAATGTTCCTTCTGGCCATAAAACCTACACATTTTTAGAGCCTGTAACACAAGAATGTATATTCACCGGTCTGCCCTGGTTCACACAAATTCTACTTTTTAAGCCAACACAATGGAAGCCCTATTTGCATATGAAATCAACAGAAGCAGATGATCTTAACATGGAGTCAGCAAACCAGGGAATAAACCACTGGGGGTGGGGGAGAGAGAAGAGTCATCTTGACTCTGGGGACAAACTTTGGGGAATGTAACAGGAAGGCAATGAAAAAGGACACCCCTTTATCCTGCACCCGAGGAAGTAGTTAGGCAGTGCATTTACAGTCATGAAAATGGGATCCCAACCAGCCTTGGCTAGAAACACTGCAAGGTGGCTTTGCGTGAGAGCAGACTGCTTTGAGACAGATGGTTAGCTTGTTCAAGTTAAATGTAGATTCTAAAAAGCTTGTATTGATTGTGTTTTATATGCAGCCTGTTTCCATTATCCTCACTTGCTATCTCTTAAATCTTAACCTTGATAAGAAATGTAAAATTGTTTGCACCATAATTTTATCAGCACTGCGATGTTATACATGAGTTGATCCTCCATACAGCCAAACAAGCTGGTGTCATACTGTCCCTAGGGGATAGCAAAGCTGGTACAGTAACTCCTCACTTAATGTAATGTTCCTGAAAATGCGACTAAGTGAAACGATGTTAAGCGAATCCAATTTCCCCATAAGAATTAATGTAAATGGGGGGGTTAGGTTCCAGGGAATGTGTACACACACACATACAGTATAAGTTTTAAACAAAACAATTTAATACTGGTACACAGTGATGATGATTGTGAAGCTTGGTTGAGGTGGTGAAGTCAGAGGGTGGAATGTTTCCCAGGGGATGCCTTACTGCTAAATGATGAACTAGCAATTGGCTCAAGGGTTAACTCATTGTTAATGTAGCCTCACACTCTACAAGGCAGCACGAATGGAGGGAGGGGAGACAACATGGCAGAGAGAGACACACTGTGTGTGTGTGAGAGAGAGAGAGAGAGAGAGAGAGGTGCATTGCCCCTTTAAGCACGCAGACCCACTCTAAATACACTGCCTTTACGTAGATCAGCAAGTTGAGACAGCAGCTGCTCCCAGGAAGCTCCCTCAGTCCTGAGCCCTGTTGTGTGTCCCCCCTGCTCTATGGAAGAAGGGGTAAAGGGGCTGCAGGAGCAGGGGGGATGGGGACACCCTGACATTCGTCCCCCTCTTCCCACCCCTGCACAGCAAGCAGGAGGCCCCCAGGAGCAGCTCCAAGGCAGAGGGCAGGAGCATCACATGGGGGTGGAGGGGAGGACAGCTGAACTGCTGGCAATTGATAGCCTGCTGGGCGGCTGCCACACAGGGAACATAGTGGAGTGGGGAGCTGATGGGGGGGCAGCTGGTCCACCCTGGTTCCAACCCCCACCAGCCAGCTCCAACGGGCTGCTCTTCCTGCAAGCAGTGAACAAAGCAGGTGGCTGCCAAACAACATTATAACGGAGCATTGCACAACTTTAAATGAGCATGTTCCCTAATTGATCTGCAACGAAACAACGTTAACCGGGCTGACTTTAAGTGAAGAGTTCCTGTATTTCTATGAGTAGCAGTCACAGGGCCTGGATATCACAGGGAACTCTTTGAAGGGGCTCGGGGACTGGGGTGAACCTATTGTGAAGCTGCAGAGCAAGGGTTAGCATTGCCCTGAGCATTGTTTGTGTGGCTCACAGGCTGGCATTGTTAGGGAGGTGACACCCAGCCAAGCACCAGCAAGTATCTCTCTCACACTGGAGGCAGGGGGGTAACAAGGCAACCCTCAGTCCTGGGTATGTCAAGACAGCCTCAGATGTGATCGGACCCATAGTGAGTAAGATTCTTCTCATTTATTGGAGGACTTGAAAAGAAGAGAACCAGCAGGATCTTTCACATGGAAACACACCAGTTAATCATAATTAGTTAATACCTGCATGGTGCTTTGAAGAAGTGAAGAGCTGTAAGTGCTGCGTATTACTATTAAGGAAGGAATTCCTGCTTACAGATAGTGAAAGATACCTGAAAGACCAAGTTTCACATCTGCATTTGCTACAGAGAATATACACTGTCCAGCCCTGGACAACATACTTGTAGCATCTATTGAGAATACACCAAAGAAAACAAACTTCCCACCCCACAGACGCCTGAAGCGAGGTGTGCATGTGAAATCCTGGTCCCGTTGAAGTCAATGGGAGTTGTGCCACAGATGTCGGTGAAGCCAGGATTTCACCAGGGAGTGTATATTTGCAGTGTGACCTGAAAGGTATCTGTTGGGAACTAGCAAACCATTGATGGGAAGCAGATTCCAAAGGAAAACATCCTTCCTGCAAGCCCCTCTTGTTACACTTAGTTGTGAGCACCTCAGCTGATCACACACTACCCAAAAGGACAAGCAATCTCTGAGGTATATAGGACCCAAACCATCTAGGGCTTCATCAGTTAAATCCAAACCCCATCCATGAGACCTTGAGTTACCTGGGAATGGTACACACTTCTGGCATTTTAACATGCCCAACACTTTGGTACCCAGTAAACTGCATACAGAGATACCAACCATACTAAATTCTCCCTCAAAAGGGCCTCAAATCGCCACCCTCCCTCATCTTAGCTCTGGCCACAAGAGGGATCATTCTGGCAATTCATTGGCCAGAGGTCATAAGCTCATTCTGTGCTGGTGTTATTGGGGAGCAGATGGCCTGCAGCAAGAGACAGCTTTTGCGAAGTGCCCTAAGTGTGCCAACACTCAGGCTGATTGGGACTTCCACCCAACCACCTGTCACCAAAATCCCCTAAACTCAGACTACAAGCATTTCACCCTGGCGACAACGGTGATCTCCTTGCCAATCACAAAGAGAGAGAGAGGATGGAGGAGAAAGTGATTGAGGGCCACAATATGCAATAAATAATCATTAAGTAATGAGAGATGGTCCCCCAGAACTGGAGGAATTAGAGTAAAACATACACTGGGCACTACTTGTCAGGATCACTCCCATGAAGGAACCAGGATTCATAGAGTTTAAAGCCAGAAGGGCTCATGGTGATCATCTAGACTTACCTCCTGCACAACATAGGACTTCACTGAATTAATTCCTGTTTGAACTAGAGCCTATCTTTTGCCAGGGATGGATAATCCACCACGGCCAATGGTAAGTTAAGAAAAGTTATTTTTCTTGATTTGTTTATTTGCAATCAGATCAGGAAGTTCAGCTAAAATGCTGCCTCTGTAACCAAGAAACCAAGTGAAATTGGCCTTTAACTGGTCTGACATCCTTGATCACATGGGATAGACTACTAGTAAAGGACACAGGATAAATACCATGTGGCTTTGAACACATTAGTTGCTCCATGTGAATTCCTACAACAAACCAAGCAAAAGCAGCACATACATCATCAGCAGCAGCTTTATGAGCATCCATATAGAACTTCTAAACTTCTACAGTCAGTTTGTTGGACATGACCATAACCTGAGTGAACTGCAACTGTTTCCCAGATGCAGTTTGTACTTAGCTCAAGGTAGGCTTGGCGTTAGGGTGACCAGACAGCAAGTGTGAAAAATCGGATCAGGGGTGTGGGGGGGTAATAGAAGCCTATATAAGAAAAAGACCCAAAAATCTGGACTGTCCCTATAAAATCGGGACATCTGGTCACTCTACTTGGCGTTATTCTGTATTTCATGTTGAACAGTGAACTGGCACAGCTCCAAGGCTGGACCTCAAAAATTAATGTTCCTAGTTTAGATTAAAAATTAGAAGAGAGCTTGGTTTGCTTTCATGAACATTCAGAGAGCACTTTTTGTATTTTACTTTATGGCAACTAAAATACTGGAGCATCCCTAAATGAAATGAGTAGGCTGGTAAAAAGCATTTGCAATGTTATTGTGTAGATCACAATCTCAGGGCGTTGGCTGCAGCCGTAGCACTGGAGGGATTACTCTTGAAGATCCTTGCTTTGCTGTGTGAAGATTCATGAGAATAGAGAATTCTAGGGACAAGTTCTGGCTTGTATGCTGTTAAGTGGAGGCAAAATCACAAATAAAGGAACTGATTTGCAGAGCTGGGCAAAAATTTTCAACCAGAGCCTTTTCCAGTGAAAAATTCAGATGCAGCAACACCGAAACATTTCAAGAATTCATGTCATTTTTGCCAAATTCTTCACTTAAAACAACTTTTCCAGATTTTGTTTATCTTGACATTTTGGAAATGAAACTATTTGATTTTTTGGTTTGAAGTGACTTTTTATATTAATGTTGCCTTTAATATTTTTGTTTAAACTTTTTATTCAGGCAAAGTTATAATAAAACGTGAACATACTACACCACACATTACGTATTAAGGATCAGGTACTATTCAAAGAATTTGGGTTAAGATTTGCACTTGCTGCCTAGGGACCTATCCTCCTCTGCTGATTATGCTAAAACAGGGTGACCAAGTTTCCTAAATGTTCATTCTCTTTTTAGAGTGGTAGTGTCGGGGACTCGAACCCCAACAGCGAAGTTCGTTGTCTGACCGCAGAGAGACCAGGCAACACCAGCAAGGTCCGATCAAAAGTTCTTTATTGATAAGTGCACGTATCAGTAAAGAACAGCTCGTATCCGAAAAGAACCAGCCCCCTCTTTACAGCTTAGTATTAGCTTATATAGACAGTTTTATTACGTCATAGATCATTCACTAGAGCAATCCACCCCCTTTGTCTAACAACTAGAAATTAGACACCTTTTAATATATACGCATGCCTAGTCTCTACAATATTGAATTGTTAATATCTCAACAAGCGCCAAAGGTTAGGAATGTGAGGGAGTTAAAAACACACCGAACACTAAACCAGGGAGTTAGTCAGAACTGTGAGATGCTTGTGTTTCTTATCGGTCCTTCAAACACTGTGTCTTAACACAACACAGCTGGCATCAGCCCCCTCACTTATCTTGCTCTTTCCCAGGGCTTTGTGAGACAATTCTGCCTGTCAGTATTTCACTCTGGGTTTTCCCAGAAACCTCTGCTAGCCTGATTTTAGTCAGGTTGGCACAACTGGTTTTGTGCTACATCTTTATTCAGGCCTAACAGTAGCCATGTTAGTCTGTATCAGTAAAAACAATGAGGAGTCCTTGTGACACCATAGACACTAACAAATTTATTTGGGCATAAGCTTTCGTGAGCTAAAACCCATTTAATCAGATGCATGGAGTGAAAAATACAGTATGCAGTATAAGTTTTATTATATAACAGCACATGAAAATATGGGAGTTGCCTTATCAAGTGGGGGGTCAGTGCTAATGAGGCCAATTCAATTAAGGTGGAAGTGGCCTATTGTCAACAGTTGACAAGAAGGGGTGAATATCAGAGAAAATTACTGTTGTAGTGCTAATGATGCCAGTGCAATCAGGGTGGACATCACCCATTCCCAGCAGTTTGGCACTTTTCTTGTGTACATACTTGGTGTGAAAGCTTTTCCATTACCAAGACAGTCCACATTTTACTATACCACAGTTTCATAGGAGAAGTCACATTTTTCTAATAATGTGCAATATAAAGTCTGCTGCTAACAATAAAAAATTAATTTGTCGTTCTGTTTACAATGTACATCCTTTATTGCAGCATTAAGTAAGCAGGTCAGGGATCTCTGGGAAGCTGGCATTTTGTTATAAAATGAATCCCTTTAATAATTTTCTCCCCAAACTGTCTAATTCCTGGACACAATCACCACATGTGCAAGTATGTTCCCCTTTCCCAGCAACCTCTCCAACAGAGCATCTCCCTAGCGGCAAAAATATGCTGGCTCTTAACTGGAGTAAAAATGGTTGAAATTGAAACAAACCATTTTGTCAAAACAAATGTTTCATTTGACCTTAAGCTTTTTTTTTTTTTTTGACTTTTCAAGCTTGCTGAAAATGTTCACTTTACTTTTTGAAAGTGACAATGCACCAAAAAACCCCATTATATTTCTCCATCTCCACTTACTTAATGCAAAAAGGGCTTGTGTTAATGTGGAGGAGACCATAAATATGTCATTCGAAATTAAAATGAAAAGGCTACTGAGATAAAGAGCTTAGTCATGCAAGCCTGAGAATTCCTTTGAAATGTAAGAGAACATTTTAAAATGATGATAGAAGGCTCCTTAGTCTCCTATCCCTGTCTATTGTCAGGCACTAGCTAACTACATGGAATATCCTGCAGTCAGATGAGGATGTGCCTAAAGAGAAGCTAGGAGTCAGCCTACCTTATAGCATTTGGGAGACTTTTTATATCGTATATAAAGGGCCTGATTCAGCAAGAAAAGAAAAATATTTGGCTTCCACACTGCAGACACCCAAGTAAAAATGGAGGAAGCCAAATTATGCAGGATCCCCATAGCTTTGTGCAGGCTTCTGCAGCATTGAAGCCAGCCATGGATTTTTGTTAAATCAGTCTCAAAATATTGAAGGCATCTTATTTTTCTGAGTTTGATAAAGCAAGAAACTTAATGCAAGTGCCTCTCCCTGCTTACCATACACTATAGTATAAACACCGGCTGTATCGACAATGCATGCACGTTTTCGGTATTGTGCTTGCTGTGGTTTTGGGTGGGGGGCATTTTATCAGCTTTACTTGCAAAAATTAGTTAACATTTTTATAAACATAGCTGCCCAATTAATAATGCTTCTTTTTCACAAGGGGAAAACATTGCAAATATGATGAGAATTTACCACCACCAAACCTCTATGCTGTCAAATTACCATTTTTGAAACCCCCACAAATTGTTTACTATTTAATGTACTTGAGCAGTCAATGTTTTTACAGCTGACTTTGGCTGCTGCTGGATGCAGATCACAGTGGAACACCTCCATGTCGACTCACTTTTGGCACGTCCCATCCTGGCTGCATGTTGTGTAGCAGCTCTGTCTAGGACCCACTACTGATCTCCAGCCCTGTGTTGTGTCCTTCTGTCCTCGCAACTTGGACCTCCCGGACAGTCATGGAAGAGTCCAACTCCTTACACCTGGTTCTCAGCCCCATGGTCCTCAAACCCTTCTCAGACAGCTTCAAATCCCCCGTATATCAGGAGGTGGCACATCATCTTCCCAGTAACTAGTAGGGGAATACAGGCTTTCTTGCTGCACTGGGCTCCAGTCCAGGGAACCTAAGATGGACAGCTGCAGGCTGTCCCATCAGACACCATGCTGCTGCCTCTTGGATTCCTTCCTACCATTAGCCTTTCCTCAGGCCTTTCCTCCAATAGCGCCTTCCTGGGCTCTTTGTAAGGATCAGTGCCACCCAGGCTTCTGCCCCAAAAGCCCAGTTCCTGCTTTTGTGTCAGGGTCCACCACAATAGCTCATTCCAATGCTGTGCCTTAGAGGTATCTTCACCCTCACTGGTACGAGACTTCTTGTTTCCCTCAGGTGTCTTCACTTTCTGCTACCAAGAGAGTGAGGGAAGAGTTCGCCCCTCTCTCTCTCTGCAGCCCACTCCTGCTCCAGGACTTCCTCTCTTCATCCATCCAGTTTCTCCTCAGTGAGGCTCCATCTTTAATAAAGCCTAACCCACTCTCCAGGTGCGGCTAGGTGTATTACTGTGTTTGGGGGGTAGACACGCTGTCACAATGCACTGACCACAAGCATTCAAAAATCGTGAGCCTGGCCCTCCAAAAAGTCAGAGATTGGCTTAAAAATAGCAAACTTTAAAAAAGAAATACTAGATTTGGAGTTTGGTTTGTCTGGTTTCTGCTCCTGTAAGGTCACACTCCAGTCATAGTCTCAAACTTTCTTTTCTCCACAGCCACAGGGAACTAGAAACATTCATTTAAAAAAAAAAAAAAAGGCAGCTGAGAGTCTCAAGAGCCCCTTGCCTCCAGCAGCTGGGGCTTTAGGACAGCCAGTGCTAGCCCACTGGGGGCCTTAAGGAGGAATATTTTGCTCCCCCATCCCCCAAACACACAATACTAAAACAGGGAAGTTCTTGTAATAAAAGCAAAAAGGTCCCCCTTTGAGCTGCTCGGGGCCCTAAGCAATTCAGCAATTGCTTAGGCTGCTTATGCCTAGCCCTGGCTCTGCTTTATGATGCATCAGATAGTGTGGGGCTCAGGAGAGCTGGCATCTGCATTTCACCTCTTCCATCAGCAGTAACAGAAACGGGATGCTCAGAGCTTTCCATTTTCAGTTAGGGATGTCTAGATATTTTCATTATAGGCAGAATTTGCAGCAAGTGAAAACCATATAGATCAGGGGCCAGATTCTCTGGTCTGGCTGAGCTGTGCTCGATGCAGGACTGACCATTAAGTCGCCTTTCTATTCCGGAATGTGCATCCAGACCCCTGCTGTACCAAGCTGACTTATACCTGGCAGATGTGGTTAGCGGAGTATTCCCCCAGTGGTTCAGGAGGGATTGGTGAAGGAGGCCATCCAAGTCAGGACTGTGCCCAAGAGGAGGAGTGAGTGGATGGGGTGCCCAATGTCTCATCTCCAGCTGCTGGAATGGCTCCTGCTTCTCACCAGCTCTCATTTTATCCCTCTTTAAAATATAAGATACTGAAGTTATGACCCCAGTGCAGCCGTTGTCCCTGCCCTTGGGGACACAGGAGGGTCTGAAGGACTGACGCTAACCCTTATGGCTTTCCACAGAAGCCAGCTCTTAGATCAAACTATACCAGGAAGACCTACGAGTCCCCTAATGTCTTCCCAACCTCTGGAACTTACAGCTAGTGGCACTAGTCGTAATGGAACACTTGTCAGCCTGTGGATTGTAAATTCTTTTTCTCTAAAGAGATTGTGCCACATCTTGCCGTTCATATCACAGGTGCAAGGCAAATATGGAGACCCCTAAAATGCATCAATAAATGGGGGAAGGTGGCAAGTGCCCATATCAGTCTCTTTCAAAGGTTTTACCAAAAAGAGGGGCACTAGGCAAGAGCTATTCTACCCAACGGGCCTCAATCTGTTTTCAGTTACATTGTAGGGACTGTCATTTTGTTCTATATTTGGATATGGCCTAGAACAATGGGTTCCTGGGCCATGACTGGGGCTCCTAGGTGGTACAGTAATTCAAACTATTATAATTATTGCATAAAGCTGGAGTAACTCCACTGCAGTCAATGTAACATCACAAGCTTAAGGTGAATCGGGCTCCGCATCTCCAATGCAAGAAAAATGTGAAGCCATCACTAGTTGAATCAAGTAGTGAAGTTGATCAGTTGGCTGTCTGGGACGCCGGCTCTTGAGAGCACTAGGAACCTTTGTGTTTGTAGACTCGAGGGGACCCTTTAGTTTAATGCTGTGGGGGGTATTAAGGTGTCACAACTGGCTCTTAGAGCTGCTGAGGTGTTCAAAGAATACAAGACACAATATAAAACTGGAGTGGTCATCGGTCTTCTACCTCTGAAAACTAACAGTCTGTTCAAACCAACAGATACAGCAAGGTTCCCGCCCTTCCTTCAACACCTGTAGTGGCTGTTACCTCTCAGAACAGCAGCAAGCTAACACACTCACGGTGCAAGTCACACCTCCCCCACGGCCCTCATTTCAAGGGACACTTTTCATTTTAGTCCCAACGTTACCCCCATTATACAAAAATATGCCACCGTCTCACTTCTACTGCTGGACATTATTTATGCAAGAAATGCAGAATCAGGGAACCGAGGCAATACAGAATGTTCTCTACGCTAATGGAAGGAATCCCACAGCACTTCATATTTCCTGCCTGACTGGTATTTCTGCATCCTACATTTGGGCCTTGGCAGACAAAGAGGTGTGCTGCGAGTTAACAGATCTAATTACACTCTCGAGACATCTGCATTACTCCAAAAGCCACCAAAGATCTCATGTGTTAGAAAATAGCTTCCTAGTCACAACTACACAAGTCAAGGAACCAGGGGCACAGTGTGAAGCAGTACATTATTAAAAGACAGCAAAAGGAAGAGAAAAATGTAGTCTTAAGCCTTAAGGGACTGCACACCACTTAACTATCACATACTGCTGGATGGCTTGCTGACAGGAAGGCAAGATCTACAGATGGAGAAGGTGGGAGGAAATTAAACAGAGCAGTCCAGCTCATCCACTTCCTAGATCCTCAGCAGCACTTCACTGATGCTTTTTATGAACCCCTTTCACCTTCCATAGGCACGATTATTCACGGCTTTATAAATTGCAATACAAAAACAAAACAGAGTTCCATCATTCTTCTCCACTCTAATTTTTAGCTCAATTAGGGTCCAATCCAAGTCCCTGGGCATACCCCTATTGACTTCCCTGGGCTTCGGACAGAGTCCTCTGTGAGCAATGAAGGGTAAATCAGCAAGATTAAAAGCACCTTCCTCATTCAGGAGTCAAACCTCCAATGCACAAGTTCAAAGCAGAGGGGACCCAACGCCAGGAGGTGCTGAGCCCCTCCAATTGCTCTGAATTTTCACACTGAAATTCTCGTCCTGGATCAGGCTTGTTAGGATATAGATATTCAGGCCTGTCTGCAAAGGCCTATACTTTAAAAATGTAGGTGTTTTCTTATCACTTAGCTAGTTATAGAGGTATAAAAAAAGAATAAAAAATCATTGTCTGTGTAGTGGCCTTCTCTTACTGTGACAGTCTGAGGCCTGGTTCTTTAGCAACCATAAACTGGGAAATGAATGGTCACGTCCTCACATTCCAAACTAGTCATATTAAAATAAGGCAATCTGGGGCTGTTAGGAAGGTGATTCAATCTATCACCTCCAGAGAAAGGAAAAAGCCTAGAAATTTAGTTTGATAGCTTTCTGTCTGGTAAGAACTCACTTATCAATAGACACAGCTGGAAAACCCTTATGTCTGTATAGATGTAGTTGTGAAATCCTCACTTCTGTATTGTTTTGTATGTTTATTTGCATGGTCTGTCTGGTTCTGTGATTGTTTCTGACTGCTGTATAATTAATTTTGCTAGGTGTAAACTAATTAAGGGGGTGGGATATAATTGGTTAGCTAATCATGTTACAATACGTTAGGATTGGTTAGGTACATTTTAGTAGAATAACTGGTTAAGGTATAGCTGAAAATATTACTATATAAATTAGGGGCAAACAGGAAGTAAGTTGGGATTCGAAAATAAGGAAAAGGAACTTGAATTTAAGCTTGCTGGAAGTTCACCCCAATAAACATCGAATTGTTTACACCTTCGGACTTCGGGTATTGTTGCTCTCTGTTCACGCGAGAAGGACCAGGGAAGGGTGAGAGTGAAGGAATAAGCGCTCTAACATCTTGGTGCCGGTGACTCGGATGCATCGCATTGGATAGGTGAGCGGCAGCCTGTGAGTCCCCCTCTCCAACAGTCCGTGCAGCTCACAATTCCCAAACGAATTCTCCTCCTGGCAGCAGGCCCCTGATGGGGAAAAAAATCTCTCGCTACAAATAGCTTTTCTGCCCGTCACAGGCTGGTTCCCCCTCCCCCACTTCAATAGCCACTCATGTGAGAAGCAGACTGATCGTTTGACAGAGATCTGAATCCTAAAATAATTTCTCACCAAGGAGTAAAGTCTCCTGAGCCCATTGTAATAAATGGGCAACACACTGTAAGACATAAATGAGCACTACTGCGGATGAAATTTCATTGTCCCAATGGGGGAGCGCAGCCTGGCACTGGGCCAGCAATGTAATTCAATAGAGAGCGCGAGCACAAATGGACCTTGGGAGAAGGATTGATTTTAATGTAATCCCATTTACTAATCAAAAGGAGCAAGGGATTACGTTTGCGAGGAGATGTCTGCACGTGCTTTCCCAGTTTATCAATAAAAATAGCTTTGTTTTAATTAAGATACAAACCGCTGATTCCAGGTCTAATCTTGGCTGCAAACAATCAGTTACTGACTGAGTGTATTGCTAAACTTTTAATGCTGTCTCTGCAGCTTTGGTTTCTCCAAATAGGCCAGTATGAGTGCCCTTCTCTCATATGTTCACCCACCCCATCCCTCTTCCCAGGCTCCTGGGAGCCACCAGGCTTAAGTGGTACAGAGATGACCTGTGATAACTTACACCCCAAAAAGATATTTCAGTTTCCAGCTTCCAGGGGTTGATAGTGTGCTGTAGGTAGGGATGGAATTTAGGATCGACATGGCTGGAAAAAGCAATATATTTCTTATGAGAAATTTCTAAAAGAAAAAAAAAATCTTTGTTCATAATTTTTGGTTTAAGAATTGTGTTTCCCCACAGGAAGTTTCCAATCAAAAACTGTCACTGAATTTCTACTTAAAATGTTTTTTTTTGTTCATTTCATCATTTTTTGTTCATCAAATGTTTATTTCAAGTGCAAATTATTATTAGAAGAGTGGTCACTGAATGCACAGCTCTCTTCTGAAAATGACTTTCAATAATGGCATCAGAAAGCACCACACTGTATTTTTTATCTCTTTGGTCTCATTACAGTTACGACTTGGTCCCCCACTTAAACATCTGCATACAATAATATTTCAAGGCATGGCACAACCCTAATGCTCACCCAAAGACATAGACCAAACTTACAACCTCTATCAAAATATACCATTCATAAGGCAATAGCCGTTTTAAAAATAACTACAGCCTTGTAAACTGAGCAGTACAAGCAGAAGCTCGCATTTTGGCTGTCCTTTGATTTTGGCAATGGAAGAGTTAATCCTGAGCCCTGCTCATGCCCTTGAATAACCCCTGCCCCACCCCCAACCTCCCCCCCCACCCACACACACCCACCCCAAAACCAATCCTGGACTCTGCATGCAAGTTTTCAGACTCAGTCTACAGCACAGAGACCTTACACAGCCTTTAAGCTGCTGGGATAGTCACATGCCAGCATGAGAGAATGAGCTGGATCTCCTGGGGTGAGATCAGCGCATGACACACAAGTGGTTTGGCCCAGGATACTCTCAGTCTCCAAGGGAGAAATGGAACTTTGAAAAATATGTTCACCAACATTTTCCCACAAGAAAGTTCAATCATCCCCGCGCCATGGCTCCCGGTTGTCTCCCCTGTACCACAGTGCCCTACCATCACCCCTCGCGTTGCCAGACTATCGCCACTGCAAGTATCATGCTTTGTACATACTGCAGCAGTGTCACAGCAAGACAAAGCTACCGTTCACACTTAGGGCTAACTGGTGTCTCCAAAGCCCAGTCCTCATGGGCAGGGAAGGGGAGGGGAGCATTATTCCAGGGGGATCTGCAGGAGGCAGTGCATCTGATCTATACTGGAAGAGTTTTCAGTGGGACTTATGAGGGACAAGGCCAGTCTTTGCACTCTAGAGGTAGAATTTAAAAGACAAAGATCAACTGGGTGCCCAAGTCCCACTTACATAAAAAAGCGGGGGGGGGACACTCATTTTCTGAGTTTCAGTCCTTGTATTCTTTGGAGGAAACTGTCAATGTGAGCAGCCTCTATAGCCTTGTGCAGTCAGGAGTCCTCTGACCTCTTTGTCCACCTGCTCTGGGCTAGTTACCTTCTCACCCATAGAGGATCTTCTGTGTACTAGCCAAGATGCATGCTGGAGAAGGGCAAGGTAACAAGCAAGGGTTGTGAAGAATGGGTCCCTTGTGTGATAAGACAAGATACTACAAATCCCAAGCAGTTACGCATGGCATTAACATCACACAGACAAAAACGAAGCCGTGTCCATCAGCCGTGGTCACATTAATAGGGAGGAGAAGCTGGAGGAGTGGGACATGATGCTTAGAGTCATCGATAAATGATCCTGAAGGACAAGGAGTGGGCATAGAGAGCTCAGCCCATAAAATGCAGAACATGCTATTGATATTCGATTGCAGCTCTACAGCACCTTCCATCCGACTAGCATCCCAAAATGCTCCACACTAATTAAGGAAGTCTCCCAGTGAAGACAAGTACCATTATCTCCATTTTACCAAAGGGAAAACTGAGTCCCAGAGAGGGTAAGTGACTTGTCTAAGCTCCCATGTAGTGAGTCAGCGCCCTAGACCAAGACCTTCCGAGCCCCTAGCTCTAACCTCCAGGCCATACTCTTGCCTAATACAAGTATTAGCGCCCAGAAATATTAACTCCTGTAAATCCTGTTGGCTGCACTTATCTGGATATTCCTCCATCTTTCAAACCAGAAATGAGAGAGAAAAATATTTCCAGCAACCTTTTTAATACTGATCAGCATCCTCATCCATCAAAATCTTTGCAGGATGCGTCAGCCAAACAGATGGCATTTCTCCTAGATAGTCTGAAAACAACTGTGCGTACACCCCAACTTCACCCCATTGACAACTCTAGTTCCATGGCATACAGCCCCTATTCTGGTCAGAGCTAAAGCTGTGGGGAAACAATGGGTTTGCTTCACTGGGGTAAGTAAACTCATTTTCTTTGTTGCAATCACTGTGGGCTCACAGCCGTGTCATAGAATCATAGAATCTCAGGGTTGGAAGGGACCTCAGGAGGTCATCTAGTCCAACCCCCTGCTCAAAGCAGGATCAAACCCAACTAAATCATCCCAGCCAGGGCTTTGTCAAGCCTGACCTTAAAAACCTCTAAGGAAGGAGATTCCACCACCTCCCTAGGTAACCCATTCCAGTTCTTCACCACCCTACTAGTGAAAAAGTTTTTCCTAATATCCAACCTAAACCTTCCCCTCTGCAACTTGAGACCATTACTCCTTGTTCTGTCATCTTCTACCACTGAGAACAGTCTAGATCACCATCAGATTCACTTTGATTTTTGTGTTCAAATTAAACTCGCACCTCAAAAGAAGGAACAGTCAAAGCTGCAGACTTTCAGGGCAAAGCCAATACAAAAACAATGAAATCTGCATGGTTTTTGGTAGAGATGGGTCCAGACGGAAACCTGATCAAACCCCAGCAAACTTTAGACCCAGATCCATGTGCAAATCTGAATTTCCACAGCTTGGGTCTCTCTATAAAGGGCCAAAATGGACAATGAAGCCACAGGCTCTTTGGGAGAACTCCAATTCCAGATGCAAACCCTGCAACTTGAATCAGTTTTTGGATTTGCTCAAAAACTTAGTGCAGTTCCACTTGAAACATGTGTGTTCCAGGAGCAGTTTACACTTGACCACAAAGCAAGTAGTTACTCATTCTAGACGCTGTGCAGAAAACTGGGTCGCTCTGCAACCTAGTTCATCCACTGCTCGTCTCCTCACTACATTGTTAAATTGTTTGTTTTTTAAAGAGAGAGACACTTTAGCTACAGTTCTTATTGCACCAACCACCACCTAAGCTGCCCGTTTCTCACTACTGCTGAGCTCTAGTCAGACTTACCTGTGTTCACTGCGAGTGCCAGCTGCTAACTCTGTATTCATACCTTCCCAATGCAAAGTGCAAGGACTGTGCCCCTCCCACACACTTATTTGCAATCAATCAGCTGGTGGAACCTATGACTCATTCGCTTCTGACACAGACTTCAGAGGCCAGCTCAAAGAGACTATTAGCTGCTCTCATGGAAGTTGCAGCCTTAATAATTAGTTAATACTAATTTCTTTTCTCCTGCCTCCCTGTGGTAGAGAGGGGTCAGGCCATTTTCCAAGCATCTTCTGCAGGGAATGGGATTTGGGCGTACCTGGGGGGCCTCCTCCCAAATGCAAGATGTGTTGGGTGGTCAAAGATTCTATAAAATTAGCCAACCAGGAGAGAGCCAGATGGGACGACTACCCATCCCCCAGTTAGGGTACTGGGTGCAGCAGGCGGTCAGGAGTGACTTTCTGTACGTTGGAAGGAAGGGGAACCTGGCTTTGGGGAGCAAAGCCAATTAACTGAAGGGAATAAGTTGATGAGCTTCCCCTCCCTCCCCGCAATCAGGCCAAACCCCTTTTCCCAGGTTCCTGAAGTGCACCAAGCCTTGAACCCCAGTTCTATTTAAGATCCAGCAGTTTTACTGGTAACATAGGGACAACATTCTTTGTTCAGTGTGGTAATTCCACCCACTTTCTGGGATCCACTCATCCATGAACAATGGGCAAGTTTATGAGGGTATAAGCGGTGTTTGGGTCACACTGCACTTGCTAGATACAGGATATAGATGACAAGAGTGGGACGAAACAGGCTATGCAAACTGGATCCCTTGCAAGATGAGAGCATATACTATAGATCCCCATGGTACACAGTGCACACAATTATGCACCATGGTAGCATTTAGCAAACTGGTACGTCAGTCTGTAGTGGAGGAGTAATGCCAACTGAGTGACAGGGAGAAGGGGAGCAGAGTGGCAAGTCAGCAGCAGGTAAAGGGCAGCATGTGTCCAAGAATCTAGAGATCAAAGGCCCAATCCTACAAAGTGTCAAATGCCACAAGGAAAGTACCAGGTACTCTGAGCTCCCATCATATTCTGGGCCTTCCCTATTTGGAGAATCATGTCTAGATATATTTTCATGAAAAATAATGGCAGTGCAGAAATTTTGAATGAAAACAGCTTATCAACTCCCTGGAAACATGTCACTCATTTCTGAGATATTTTCAGATTGAAATAGAGCAAAGTAAGAACTGGCCCCCAAGTGCTATGAAGAGTCCATTTTAGCGAGAGAAGCTTTTGCACAATTCTGGATGATCTTTCAGGTGGTCTCGTCTGTTTCTAACAAGGTCAGGGGATATCGAAGCAAAGGGGGGAGGGGAATAGTGGGGAGTATAAATCACAAAGACGCAGTTCTAAGCTGAAGGCAAGAGGAAAGAAAAAAGTGTTCAGAGGGGCTCTGTTGGAATACACTTCCTGGTTTCTAGCTGCATTTTCTTAGCAAATTAGCTTTCAGGATCAGGAATAAAACACTTGTGAAGGTACGGCTGGTGCCAACTCCACTGTGCCACGATGGGACTTTCCCCTACAAAATAATTATTTCAGGCTAAAATACAATCAAAGTAAATAGACTGATATTCCTTTGAGCCCAGAATAGGTTCCTAATTACCTGCTTATGGGAAGTTCCCAGAAGGCATATATAGGAGAAAAATGCCTCCAACAGGCCTTGTATGATGTCACAGATTTCTTATTTCAGAAGAGGATGGAGAAAACTTCGTCATAACATGGTCCTCCTCAGAACCAGAATGCATGCCATTCTAAGGTCAGCCAGGATTGTTTATCATTTTGTCTATATGCTGTGATTCAATGTTTTGTACTACCGTAAAGGTTTCCCTTTTCAATAGGATAGAAAGTTCCATGCTGAGCTACTGTTATTTTCTACACTCCGTAGACAGATGAAATTCCCATCACATTCATATAGCGCAGAGGACATAACAGAACCAGTCCCATCATAAGCTAATTCATTTCTTTTCTGAGACATAACTGCAAAAGACTAAAACACCAAAACCAGGCTTTTCAGATGCCTTTTAAACAAGGATCACACACACACACACACACACACACACACACACACTGCATGACTTATGTACAGACTAACAACGTCCCAAGTCATACAAAGCAGATGGCCCCAGACAAACAAATACATATGAAGATGGATGCATGGGCTAAGTAAAAGAGGGAAGTCAAAGATTACTTCAAGGTTGAGGGACAGAACACAGAAGGTGCCGTTCTGTGTCAGACCAATGGTCCATCTAGTCTAGGATCCTAGCAGCCAGACATCTCAAAGGAAGATGCAAGCAGTTCTGCAATGGACAATTATGAAATAGCCTGACCCATCAGGCAATTTTTGCCTTGATCTAAAGCCTACTGAACCTGAATGGGAGTTTTTCCATTAATTTGAGCAAGCTTTGCATCAGGACCTTAGTATTTGGTTTATGCTCTGAAGTTCAAAGATTTTGATCCCCTATCCTGGTAACTACTAGTGCTTTTATTATCCATAACACTCCATTTTTTATTTATTTATTTCAAAAATGAAATAATCTCAATTGACGTATTACCACAGAATTTTGATTTTGACAAATCAAGGTCAGACAGAAAAAGATTTCACTGGAAGATTTTCAACTTGCGTCGATTTTCAATATTATCTCACATCACAGACCTTACACAGCCTTAAATTCTGTTTGCGCTTTGAGCGCAAGCCACCTATTGCTTTATTGAGCTGACCACATAAGATAACAGCAGGTCTTCACTCCGAGTAGTGACAGTTTACTTACAGCCTGGCAATGGGGATGAGTCATTCAAATTGCTCCTTTTCAATGTGCATTATCTTGCATTTGTGGACAAAGAAATTCATTGTCCTTTACCCACTTTTGTAAGGTCCCTCCAGTCTTGACTAAACATAATTATGCATCATCTGACAAGTTTGGCACCTCCTTGTTCCCACTCCCCCTTTCCACATAATTGACTAATAGTTTAAACCCTGCCTTTGGCCTCATGCTAGATTTGTTGAAATTGGATAAAAACTAACAAGCAATTATTGAGATGAACAGTTTAAAATGATTAAGGAGAAGAATCTTTTCTAATCCCCTGCCTCTCCTCCCACCAACTTGTAGCATGTGAAAATGGGGAGAACAATTCTTGCAGCAATATTGGTTTAAGGCCAGTAACCCAGGGGATGATCCCGCAACCGCTAAAGTCAATAGGACTGCTCATGGGGTACTGCTCATGTGATCGTGGGACGTGCAGGATCAAGCACTATGGGGTGGGCGGGGGAGGGGAAATCAACAATTTCATATACCTTGTCAGCATACTTCTGCAGGAGCAAGTCCTGTCCTTTTCCAAAGGGCAAAAAAAAAAAAACACAACAAACTTTGTACAATGGGTTTCAAAAGTGCCAAACCTTTGGAAATATGGCCTGCAGGAATGCATGCAACAAACCAGCATCCTGCACACCGAATTCTTTATGCATCCAAAACTCCTCACATCAGTAGCAGTATTGGGTATGAGAAGAACGCAGGACTGGGGCCTACTTGTCTAGGCCCAGATTTTCTATCCATTCAGTGTTCCACAGTTTTTAGGTGATCAACTTACAACATCTTGGGCCTGGTTTTCACGGGTGCTGAATGCTCAGAACTCTTCTCAGTTTTGCCAGGAGTCAGAGGCACTTGGCATATCTGTCCCCCAAGAGAGGCATTCAATAACATCAGGGATTCAGGGCCCAAAATTATCAACCACTTTGAAAATCAAGGTTCCAGTGCTGCAGCTAAGGGCTACTCTACACTGGCAACACTAAAGCGCTGCCGCAGCAGTTCTTTAATGTGGCTTGTGTAGTCATGGCAGAGCTCTCCCAGCGCTCTAAAAAACCCACCTCCACAAGAGGTGTAGCTACCAGCACTGGGAGCCCGGCTCCCAGCGCTGGTGCAGTGTGTTTACACTGGCACTTTACAGCGCTGAAACTTGCTGTCTTGGGGGCGGGGGAGTGTCTTTTCACACCCCTGAGCAAGACAGTTGCAGTGCTGTAAATTGCCAGTGTAGACAAGCCCTAATACAGCTCAGATCATCTGCTTTGGCGACATGAAGTCACACTGAAGTCAATGGGACTCAGGACAGAGCAGACTACCCATGTACCAACCGTTGTAAGAAAGCAGCCTTAAGACTCAAGTCCCTTCACAATGATGCTGATATACCATTTGGAAATACACCCCATCCCTGTGGGAATCAAAGTCTTGAAATATCTTTGATCTGCAGAGAGTCATAGACTTTGTTAAAGCTGATGGGTATCCCACACTCACACACACACCCACCTTTCTATCAGGCTAAGCTGAAGGAACAATTCAATGCCCCTTTATATCATGATAACTCGAAACAATAGGGAGCCACTACTGTAGGCAAATGGCTGCATGGCAAAGCCAATCAGAAGCTAAGCCATGTTGGCGAAGGGCTTTCCCAGAGACTGACTGTAAAAGACAGACTAGGGGGTGGATTGGCTGCAGATGGACCACGAGATACAGAAAGCAAGAGACGCAGTCATGAACGTGGCCCTGGGGAGGAAGAAAAAGACAGAGCTTCTGCTATGAATGGTATTCATGGGAAAGACAAGCGTGGATTTCCAAGCAAGTAAGCTGCTTGCTGTTGTTCATTTCCACTGTGTTTGGGGAAACAAGAGTTCGGTACAATCCTGTTTTATTTATAATGAAATACCTCGGTCACAATCAATTTCTTCTGATGGAAACAAACTGGCAAGGCCCTGAATATTAACTAACTATTCTAGTCAAAAGGGACAATCTATTACAAGTGCGTGAGCACATCCATGCACACAACATCTAAGTATTGATCCAACCATCAAGATATAGTACTTCTCTACAAAACGTGATACTGAATTCCCCTCAACACTTGTGATTAGTGTGCACCTCTCATACTACATGCATTAAATTTAGCAACACAAAGGAGCTTTCCCCTCCCTCCATCCCCCATTTTCCTTCCTATGGAATTGCACCAACAAACGCCAGCCCAGGAATCACAAGCGGAGTGGCAAGCTCACACATAAGTTGGTCACTGAATCAGCGGACCGGCTGTCACGCCAAGCCATTAGCTGGACTCAGTAGGAAGCCTGAAAGACAAAAGCTAGAGGCAGGCATGTTGCTTAAAGTGTCACTGAATACAAGCTACACTTCTCCAGCAAAACGGTTCATCTTTCATAAGCATCTAACATAAGGATCTAGCATGTCCATACAGCAAAAGCTGTGCATGGGCTGGCCTGGCCTAGGTAGCAACAGCAGAGAAGACAGTACAGTGTGGGCTTCAGAGCGGTAATACAAGCTCAGCAGGGACCTGGGTACATACTTGGCTTGCTAGCCTGCTCTGAAGCCCATAGTGCTCTCTCAGCACTGTTACTGTTACTCATGTTGACTAGACTCAAGCTAGCTCATGTAGGCTGGCCCACCTGCAGCTTTTGCTGTGTAGACATGCAAAGTCTACACAACAAGAGGGAGCAGTGAATAACAGGCACAACTTATACAACCGATGCAGACAGGAGCAGAGCCATAACATTCTGTAAAAGATCCTTAAGGCTAATACAGAAATTGAAAATTCAGCAAACAAGCTGAAGAAAACCAAGGCAAGGAGACACCCTCAGAAACACCCTGGGGCCCTGGCCCTCTGTGCCAAGTGCACCAGGTGTGGGACAGGCAGGCTCAACCAGGCAGGATCCAAGTGTGGAGGGACTCAGTGTGGGGGGATCCAGGTGTGGGGTGAGAGGATTCTGTATGGGACAATCTGGATGCAGGCAGCTCAGTGTGGGGGCGTGGGGTGTCTAGGTGTGGGGGGGATCTGGATGCACAGAGGCTTGTTGGGGGGGGAGTTCCAGGTATAGGGGAAATGGGACTCTTCAGGGGATTCCAGGTGAAGGTGGATGGGGCTCAGGGGTGGGGTGGGGATCTGGGTGCAGCTAATGGGGGGGGTCAGTGGTGTAGGGGTCAGTGTGTGGCCTCAGGGTGGTGGGGCTCATAAGGGTGGGGGTTTGAGTGCAGGGAGGTCTGTGTAAAGAGGTGGGGGTCCGGAAGCAGGGCATCTGGGTGCAAGGGGGCTCCAGATGCAGGGGCTGAGGATCAATGGGGTGGGGTTCAGGCATGGAGGACTAGGCGGGTTCTGGGTGTACGAGGTGAGGCTTGGTGGGGGTGCCTGGGTATGGGAGGTCGGGATGCTCGGGGGTTGGGCAGATGGGGGAACAGCTCCCTGAACAGTGACTCCTCCCCCTGCAGCTGAGGAACAATGGGGGCAGGAAGCAGAGGAGGATGCAGAGCTTCCTGCAGCTAGGAGAGGTTTCTGGGGGTGGGTCTGACACAGCTCCAGCCACTCCATGCAGGGGAAGAGGAATTCCCATCCTTATCCTGCCTCCAGCCCAGAGGGGACTAGCAGCTGATCCCGGCTCAGGGTGGGAGCTACTGGCTGAGGTGTCCCCAGCCCTGAAGTGATTTACCTCTCTGCCGGCTGCTCTGGGTGCCTGAAACGATGTACCTGTGCAGCTAGGGAGTGGTGCATGACTGCTCTTGCAGCTTCCCTTTGCTTCCCTGTCAGAAAGTCATTTTTCTGCAGAGAAGCAAAGAAATCTGAAGGGGACCTGAATTTTTCACATGCGCAATGGAGCAGAATTCCCCCAAGAGTATCATTATATAGCTATAGATAGAATGTATATTGAGATTAGACTGTATATGGTTTATGACTGAGAAAAATTGCTGTCTCTGATCCTGCTGTCAGGATGAGCTAGGATTCCATTGCCAGCGATAGCATACTATACAGTGTATAAAATTACACTCACACACTCAAAGCATATGTCCCACATTTAACTTGATGGTTAACTTGTCACGAAAAAAAGTCAGTTAGGCCATGCCAACTCTTCATTCCACGTGGTCCTTACAGTCTCATCTTTTTAGTATTCAGAACTGAGAGTTATCTGAATAATAAGAAAAAAAAAGAATAAAACCTAAATTAATCTCACACAAGGTCTCAAAAAAAATGAGACCATTTTCTCTGCAGGGCTTTTCCATGGAATGAGAGCTTCTGTATTTGCTCTTTCCACGCATTGAAATTTGCCATCTCTGATCTCTCCTGGAAAATGTGTAATGATTTTCAAATTCTGCTCATTGCACATCTATGTTAGAGAGAGCGAGAGAGAACTCTTATTACTGCCTAGCTGCAATCTTCTAAAATGGCTTTGTGTGTGGAAGAAGTCACCTTGCAAACATTGTACATCTGGCATAGGTCATGCCTGAAGAGCCCTTTGTCATGAAAAAAAATATCAATACCAAAATTGAAGAGGAGAACAGCGAGTGAACACAATTACAGTTATTCCCTTTGACATTACTGGAACTATTTACACTTCATCCAAACTAAGACATTCCCCTCGCAGCTCATACCACTAATTCATTAAACATTATTGACATGTAACCTTCTATCCCTAGAGATTCCAAGGTGCTAGATGAACACAGAGACTACTCGTTAGTCACATGGCTGGTCCTTCAGTTCATTTTAATACTCATATGGATTAAGGGGTTCTGGACAAGTTATTGATCAGATGAAAGGCTGGTAATACCACCTATTATTAATGTTGCCTAACACTTTCCAGTACATGATCCTGTTCTCATTTGCTTATAACTTTGATGAATTTCAACTATTCCCAAAGGGCCAAAATTTTTCATATTTTGTGTCTGCACCGGTCGAATTTTTGTAGATAGCGGAACCATTTTGGCTGAAGCTGTTTCCACGGACAGGACAAGGAAAACTATACTGCTGTACAGTATTAAAAATTTAAATCAGACAACCTTCTCTTTGAGGCACCCTAACACCCCCATTCTTTGGAACTGGGACTTGAAATTTGGAAGGGGTGGCCTTTGTGTCACCCTGTGAAAGTCTGCCAAAATTTGGATCAGTTAGAAGTCTTTGGGGAAAAAAAAACAAAAAACTTCAGTTTGCACAGGCTCAGTAGAGACTTCAATTTAAGCAGCTAGAATGTTTGAAGATTCAGGGTGCTTCATTGTGGCAATCTTAATTCTGGCATTTCCTAATTTGAGTGCTTGACTTTGTAACTTTAACAATGTCCATTTACTAGGGTTTTTTTAAACGTGTAATATACATATAGGGTGAAATCTTGGCCTCCCTGAAGTCAAAAGAAATGTTGCCATTGAATTCAATGAGGCCAGGAACGCTCTGATAAATGGAATCCACTTCATTCACCTCTGAACTGCAGCTACTTCTAGGATGTAACACGGTAGCTGTTTTAACAGTGCCCTCCACCCCAGAAATGCATTATATGAAATATCCACACAGAAACTGCAGAGCGTATTAGGGAGGCAAACTCTGAATTACACAAGTTAGACTTGGGACCAATTATTTGTATTCCAGTGGGATGTAGAGGCCACAATGAGAGATCAGGCTCCGCTGTGCTAGGCATTGTATAAACCACATATGACTGACTGACCTGGCACCAAAGCGTTTACAGTACAAGCCTATAGACCAGCCATCATGAGGAAAGACAGGACAAGACTGAAGTAACTGTGTAAAGTAAAACTAGGGGTTTGTCTGTTCGCTGGAGTGATGTGATTTCTAAAGTGCGCTAACATGTTGCCTGTTAATTGGCCCATGTAGCCTCCTCCTGCACCCCAAACCCCTGATCCACAGCCCCACACCAGAGCCAGCACCCCCAGCCAGAGTTCCCCCCCCCCCGCAACACCAACTCCCTGCCTCAGCTCCGTGAAAGTGAGTGAGGGTGGGGGAGAGCAAGGAACAGGGGTGGTGGGAAATGGAGTGGGGGCAGGACAGGCGCGGGCACGGGTGTTCGGTTGTGTGTGATTAGAAAGTTCGCAACCTTATGTACCTCAAAGTACCATAACTGTACCCTGGACGAGTGGGTACACAACCACAATGGACAACTAAGAACAAGTCAAAAGCGTCTCCTCTTAGAAGGTACACCTGCCTCTGCGACATAAGCACGACAAATCTAGTCTAGTTACACAGCTACAACCAAGCCACAAGAAAAGACTTTCCCCCAAATACACACACACTCACACTCACACTCTGCCCAGAGGAAACAAGCCACACTAAAAAGAATGCTCTTAAAAGACCACTCTGCCTTGGTTTTAGCCAAGATGCCATTGCTATGCTCAACTTCATCTCCCCTTATGTGCTACACACCATCCGCCTTGGAGAATCTTTCTGCTGGCTTCATAGTTCCCTCTGCGTTAAAGCTCCTTATCCTCAGCTTTAAGGCTTTTCACAATGTGTCTCTGACTACATGCCCGCTCTCACGTCTCCTACACGTCTCTCGTGCTCTGCCCTCACTACTCCCCTTGACATTTGCACACAGGTAAGCAGCACTGAAGGGCCGAGTCCTGTGCTCAGTGAAGTCAATGGAAGTTCTTTCTGCTCACTTGCATGAGGCGGGGTGTGAGACGCAGAATGACCTTCCCTTGTGGGTGCTCCTGCTGGCTGCGAGGGCAGGTAGGCCCATGGTGCTTGCGTTGATTCTTCCCTCTTCTGCACCAGGTTCAGCCCAATGTAAGTGCATTGAGAGGCAGGTGTGGCAGGAGAATCAGGACCTGGGTCTGCACACTAAGGCCCCATGCTGATCCCAGTGACTTCAGTGAGTGCAAGATCAGGCCCCGTAGGGACATACCTCCACAGACTAAGAGTAGCATACAGAGGGGACATGTTTGGTGAGGAATTGGGGGTGGGGGGGCTGTGTCAAGGAATGGACTTACCCCAGATCCTCGGCTATGAACAGTTCAGCCAGCAGCCACCATCTTATACAGTATGGTGTTAAAGAAAAAAAAAGAAAAAAGAAAAAAAAAGGAAATGCAATTTTGGGTTGCATTAACAGCAGCATAGCGTGCAGGTCACAGGAGGTGATGGTACTGCAGCTGAGACCTAACCAGCAGCAAGTGGAGCGGTACCATGTCCAATTCTGGTCACTGCTGTATAGAACGGATGTAGAGAAACTGGAAAGGATCCAGAGGCGCACAACAAAGGTGATCAAAGGGATGGAATGCAAGCCATACAAGCAAAGGCTGAAGGAACTGGGTATAGTCAGTTTGGAAAAGAGGAGAATAAGGGGGGTAATGATAGTGGTCTCCAAAAAACCTGAAAGGCTGCCATAAAAAAGATGGGAAAAGTTTGTCTCTTGTCCTGTCCTCTGTGGCAAGAGAACATGAGATTAAACTACAGCCTAGCAGATTTAGATTAAATCTCAGGAAAAAAATTCCTAACTGTAAGAACAGTAGGACCATGGAATGGACTGGCCAGGGAGGTTGTGGAAACTCCTTCACTGGAGGTTTTCAAAAGGAGGCCGCAAAGCCATCTGCCTTGGATGGTTTAGACACAAATCCTGCATCTCAGCAGGGGCATAGACTAGGGGATCCTTGCGGCCCCTTCTAACCCTATGTTCTATGGAGTAAGGCCTCTTCCCTAGGCACAGCAATGTAGGTAACAGGCTTGGCACTGGGGCACACCCCTGGGACACCGCACGCCCCCAGATGGAGCTTCCTGTCTACCCCCAGTTCAGACTGCGGTTTGTGTGGTTTATCAGAGCCCTACTTTTTACCCAGTGCACCCCAATACATAGGGATCCTGTGAAGCCACTTACTGAGTAGCCAAGGAAGACACCAGCTGTATGAATCACATCCAGGACAAGTGAGCATCTCCCTCCTAGCCAGCCAGCCCACACCCTGCCTCTGCCAGTATGCCGCTGTAGGTGTTAGGGTTATACGGTTGTATATTTTTAGTTCCTCTAGCAGCGACTATTTCTGCATCCTGAATTATGATGTGATTTATCCCACTTTCTGTCTCTCATTTAGAGTGTTATTATTAGCTGAGCTGAGACAATGCACTCCGTGCTGTACGTTTATTAAAGCACTAATGTCATTCTCTACCACCGTGAGTCACCTAAAGTAAGACAGTGTTCCATTACAGCACTACTGGAAAAAGCATGGGAGCCTAGCTGATCATTTCCCAGTGGTTTATGCCAAAGGCATCTGATTCTTTCCATAAGACAAAAAATATATTTGACTTGTAATCCAGTCAGGGTTAATTCCTCCTTTTACTTCTAAAACTTACCACACCAAAAGCTACTGAAACCATTACTGTACTCCCTTAGTGCCAATCCTCCAATCCCTTACCACCAAACATAGCCCCTCTGAAGTCACTTCACCCTACATCTCTGACCTCTGAACCCTCTCCCCTGCCTACTCATCCAGTATCTGTCCTCACTGCTTTTCTCTCCATACATCATTAAAGGTCAACATGTGGAACTCATTGCCAAGGGACACTGGTAGCCAAAAGTGTAACTGGGTTTAAAAAAAAAGTGAGACAAGTTCATAGAGGACAGGTCCATCAATGGATATTAGCTAAGATGGTCAGGGGCACAACCCCATGCTCTGAGTGTCCCTAAACCTCCAACTGCCAGAAGCTGGACTGGATGACAGGGAATCGATCACACATAATTACCCTGTTCTATTCATTCCCTCTGAAGCATCAGGCAGCAGCCACTGTCAGAAGACTGGATACTGGGCTAGAGGGACCATGGGTCTGGGCTGGTATGGCTGGTCTTATGTCACTCTGGCATTCATACTGCACCACTTAGTTTTTGACCTTTCTCCATAACTTTCTTCTCGGCTGGACTCCAGGCCCACTGCAGCCTCTGGAAACGTCTGCATTCACTTGATGGGCTTCACATTTGGTTCTCTCTGAAACATGCTGAGTCACTTCTCAATCTTCCTTTGCTCCTAAATTGTGGCTTATCTTCCTTGAAAAGCCTTTTGCAATACTGGGCTTGAGCCTACCCCTATTAAAGTCAATGTCCAGAGTCCGATTAATGTCAGTTGTGCAGGGTCAGGCCAAGCATGCATGAAGGTAACTATGAAATGTAACACAATGGAACGTTATTGCTTTTACCATCTACCCTACAGACTGCACCCTGACAGAGTTTAGTGTCAACACAGCTGCAGCGGGAGAGAGAAATGAAAAGGGAAACAATGGTGAGCTACAGACAAAAAGAGATGTTTTCAGCTGAGATGGAGAGACAAAGGAAATAAATGAGGCTGTCGTTTTTCTTGTTGCAAAATAGATTTACAAAGTATAATATGGGCCACAAACTGCTTTCAGCCTCCCACATCCACAGAGCCCCAGAGAGCTCTGTGTACCAAATCCTGCTCAACTCACTTAAAGCTGATAGTCCCATTTCAGTCAGTTGCCTAAGTCAGATGTGATTCCATATGACTTGGTATAATTGAGGGCCGCATGCCACAGTAAAACAGTGTGCTATGGAAATGAGTGAGCAGTACAGAAGTAAACCACTGGTCAGTGTGTGTTACATTGTGCCTGATCCACAGAGGATGCGAGTCTGCAACAGCCCCAGCTACATAGCCTGGCTCTCGAGCTCAAGCTGTAGTAGCTTCCCCGCCCCTGCTTAAGCACTGGAGGTCCCTGGTTTGATCATCGTGTCAGCCAAAAGGCAACAACCACACAGGTCCACCACAATGTGTGTGTGTGGAGGGCCCTAACCTCCGCAAAACAGTAGAACCTCAGAGTTACAAACTGACTAGTAAACCACACACCTCATTTGGAACCAGAAGTACACAATTAGGCCTGAGCAGAGACAAAATAAAAAGCCAGTACAGTACTGTGTTAAACAAACTGAAAAGAAAAGGAAAAGCAGCATTTTTCTTCTGCACAGTAAAGTTTCAAAGCTGTATTAAGACAATGTCCAGTTTGAAAGCTTTTGAAAGACCAATCATAATGCTTTGTTCAGAGTTACAAACAACCTCCATTCCCGAAATGGTTGCAACTCTGAGGTTCTATTGTAGTTGTGTCTCCAAGAGTCCCCTTCAGAGCAAGACACTTACAGTCCCTTCTAACCCTATAATTCTATGATTCTTACTATTGAAGCACCTTCTAGGTGAAAGTAGTCTGACCCTAGGCGGTATCGCCTTTTCTTGGAAAATCCACAGGGTCATGTGGGGATCAATATGAGGCCCTTTTGACCTACCCAGCCTACAGCTTCCCTCTCCCAGTCCCTACCTGTTCCCATGCTGATCCCAGCCCCACAGGACAGCTATCTATGGGGCCCTGGGAAGGCAGATGACACCCCACTCCTCACACAGGAGTCCTTGGGCCCACTGTTTGTATCTCCCCCTTGTCTATTCACTGTTGTGCTAGAAATAATTCATTGAAATGAGATGTCTCATAATGGAATCCGCTACTTAAAAAGTTACACGCACACAAAAAAAACCAAAAACAAACACACACACAATAATGAGGCCCCTTTATATGAAGAAAACAGGCAAAACCATTGGACCCAGCACAGCATTCAGGGATCCAGGAACAGCATTTAGAATGGGATTTATCCTGTGACTGTCCAGTAAGTCATTGGTGATGAAGTGAATGCCACTTTGGGAACTCTTATTATTTACTGGGCCCAACACCATACCATTAAAATCAGAAAAACTCCAAGTCAACCCAATGGGATCATTCCTCATGTCCCATCTCAGGGATATTATGGTATGTCCTGGGATAGAGAATAAAGCCTTTGATCAGAAGTAAGGCCCCATTGTGTGCCAGGCACTTTACCCACCTGCAAGAAAAAGCCAGCCCCTGCCACAAAGAGTTTGCAATGTTAGTAGCCAATGAGAGATGGCTGGTGGATGTAAACAAGTACAGGGAGGATAAAGGTAAGGGGAGGACAGGATTGTGGTCAGGGTCCCAATCCTGCAGTGGGCCCACATAGATACTCTTTGCAGAATCAGAGCCTCTGAGACTCAGAGGATTCAGGGGGCCTGGGGTCTTCGGCGGTGAGGGTCCTTCCACTCCAGGTCTTCAGGGCACTTCGGCGGCAGATCCCAAAATGAGTGAAGGACCCGCTACCAAACTGCCACCGAAGACCCGGAGGGGAAGGAGCCCTCGCCACTGAATTGCTGCCCAAGACCCGGAGCGGAAGAAGCTCCGGGTCTTCGGCAGCGGGTCCTTCACTCGATCCAGGTGTGTTCGGCAGCACTGAAGGACCTGCTGCCGAAGACCCACTGAAAACTCTCATGGGGGCCCCTGAAAACTCTTCGGGCAAATTGCCCCACTTGCCCTCCCGCTCTGTGCGGCCCTGCTCTGAGATCTTGATCTTTTTGGTACTAAGGAAATATCCTGCTTGTAGAAGAGTCAGAAGAGTTAAGTGTGGATACTCTTGCTCTTCTCTTTAAGAAACAGCTCTTAGAAAGGTACTGTACTTGGATTTCTGTATCCTTCACATCTTGAAAATACAAATTGACAATAGTACCTGTCAACAACTCATTGACATGGACTCAATATTGTTTGGTTGATGCATCACACCTGATAAATATGCAGCTCTGTTGGGGCAGTAGAAAGACTGAGACCTGCTCCTTGGCTTACACATAAAATTCCAGACATGCTGCTGCGTGCTCAATACCAACGATGCATTTGAAAAGAAATATCCAACAGAAACAAGCCCTCTTCCAAGTAGAACGTGCAGTTAGTGGAAATATCACATAGACGCTTTGGCTCAGGTACATGTTTTCCAAACAAGTGGAATAAAGATACAGCCTGATCCTAGGAGGTGTTGAGTGAATATAGGCGACACTTAGCACCTCAGAACCAGGTCACGATGTAACAAACAGCAGCTACCTAGGAACTTCACCTTGTGTGCAACAACATGGCCAAGGACTCCTTAAAAACTTCCTGGTCACAGTGGGGTTAGAGTTCGGTTCTGCATGCAACAGGGTCCTAGCGCTTAACCTAAAGGAGAATCTCTGCTAGGTGTTGGAAGTCTATGACATACAGACAAGCATTTCTGATTCATGCATTCCTGAGCAGTGGTATATATACATACACACACGCTAGCCGGTTCATTACAATGTCATTAATAAAAAACTAATAACATTTAGTCATGCATTTACAATGTGTATATCAAAAGTGTTTGTGAATACAACAAAGAGGACAGTTACAAAAATGGACAGTCAGTATTCACCAAACACCAAACAGCTGCTCACCTGACCCTAATCCCATTCCTCTAACCTTCTGCAGGGGCAATTAAACAACTGTTGTGTCACAGCTAGAAAACTATAAAAAAAAATCAGGATATTGTATTTATATATAGTGCCCTTCATCTCTAAGGAGTCCTGAGTGATATTGGGTTCTTTGCACTGCCATTTCAAGGGAATGAGGGTTTGGCTGTAGTTCTCATTGGAAGAAGGATCCTGCTCTTCTGGGGGCAGAAAGGCAGCAGCCAGGTTAAAACACACACACACTTTCGCAGCCTCCATGAATTTGGGGAGGAGAAATCACAGAAGAGAACAGTTTTACAGGTAGTTTAGTGGCAGATCCTTGTGGCAAAAAACCCCCCAAAGAAAGTGCAATCAGACACTAGAGAAGTAAAACTCTAGAACAATAGAGTCACTAGCAGTGCAGGCATTAATGCTAGGCTCAGAAAGGGAATAAAATTATATCCCTTGGATTTAGGTTTGGAAGACATCAACCTGTGTCTCATTCCCTAGGTGGGCTGAGATCAGGCGTGTCACCAAGTTGATTAAATTGACCTTTTGAAACAGGGCTCAGAGCAACATAGCAACCAGAGCCTTACCTCCTGGAACAATGTTAGCAAAGATCTTGCTGGAGACCAGGCACAGCTTCCTCCAGAGAGTATGTAGAGCACTGTCAGTGTGCAAGGGAGGGTGTTGGATCCAGGGGAGAATACAGAAAATAAGCATGAAACTTCAACCATAATAGCAGGCTAGTCACGGGCTTGGATACAAGCAGCCTGTACACATAGAGGGAAATACCACTTCACACATTGCATAGAACTAGGGTGACCAGATAGCAAATGTGAAAAATCAGGACCGGGGGCAGGGGGAGGTAATAGGAGCTTATATAAGAAAAAGACCCAAAAATAGGGACTAGCCCTATAAAATTGGGACATCTGGTCACCCTACATAGACCAGGGAGGGGCTCCAACCGTGAAGTGTGGATCCAGAGCAAAGCACACCTAGAGTCTGGAAAAGAGGGATTTTTTCATTAACCCCACTTAGGTTAACATACTGGGGGCGAACCTGGGACCTGCACAGTTAAAGTTGTGCACACTGACAGACCCTCAAACTCTCCAGTGAGATGGCCACTAGAGGGGATTATGATAGGAGACACCCCTCTCTCATGAGCACCTCCTGCACATTCTCTCTTTCTCTGGCCCGGGTGCCCCCTGTCAGCTGTTAAGCTCCTCAGGTGAATCTTCAGTGGCCCAGCCCTCCAGCCAAGTCACACACCACCAACATGCACAAACAAAACCAGAGTAAAAGGTCAAACAGGGCCTGTCTCTGTGCCCTTGTTACCATCTACAGCCCAGTCTCTGGGCTCCATCCTCAGCCCCCTCTGGGCTAGCTTTAAGTCTGTGCCTGCCCTGGTATAGAGAAGTGCCCCCAGGGCTTTCTCTCTGGAGATTCCTAGCCTTTATCAGTTCTTATTACCCCAGCTCTCCAGCCAGGTCACTCCTTCAAATTCAGCCTACTTCAGCAAATGGGTGGCCCTCTGCAGGTTCTTCAGACCCATCCTTGAGCCCTGTAAATTCCAGCCCTGTGCTTGGGCTTCTAAACAGAACTTGTCCCCTTCTGGGGTCTTTGGCCACTTTGCCAGTGGAAGGACCCAGGCCAACTCACCACTCCAGGTCACAACCCAGGGATCCTACAAATAGCTCCCTTAGATACCATTGCTGCTGCTATTCCCTGGGCCTCTTCCCATGTAGCCCCTTCCTCTTCACCTATACCCCAGGGCTCTCTGTTCCCTGCTTGAACGGGTCTCGCCCATGACTCTTTACCTGTAGAGAGTCACATCCTTTCTCATTCTCCCCCCTTCTGGCTCCAGACAGTGACTGACCTGCTTAGCCCCGTAGCTCCTTTTATCTCAGCCCGCTGTGCTCTGATTGGCTGCATCCTGCAGCCTTTCTAGGCAGGCATGGAGGACCCACTTTCACTGCTCTTTCATGGGGGCAGGGTTTTGTAGGACCACAAGGCCTCCAACAGGGGGCCTCAAAGGGCCTGGTACACCCAGTCATAGGGGAAAAGATCGACATTGTATTTAGGATGTGTGGGTCTTTTTCATATCTAGCAAGGAACAATCTTGCCCTGACAGGGAGATGGATTAGAGGGGTTGATCCCTTGAGTTGTTGAGGCCCCATATCTCCCTTTAATTCCAAAGGGACCACATTAAATGGCTGCTTAGCATCTCTGACAATATTATCCTGGATCACCTTGCAATGCTTTGCCATAACTAATTTGTCTGTTTTATTAAAAGCCTGATTTTACCCAGTTAAAAGGACATACAACTTAAAGTACTGAGACAAGAAAAAATAAATTTTCTCCAAATCCTCTACATAAAATGAAGATGAATTTTAAAACATATCAAACAATATCAGATACACTGTTCACCAGCAATGAAGAATCACTTGCCAAATAGTACCACACCGTGGCATGTGGAACATGGCAGTTTCCCCTACACTTATAAGAGGAAATTGGCTGCTGTGTCTCAGAAATGACTGTTGCAACTTGTTGACAAAAGCTGACTTTTTAATGGCAGCTACCATACAAGCCTGATTGTGTTCTAAGCTCCAGTGAGACACAATAGAGGACTAATGAAAAAAGGAACTGGATTTTTAAAAGATAGTTAATATCTTTAGGTACCAAAATAGCATTTCCACGCCCCCCCCCCCCAGAACAGTGCCAGATACCAATGCTAGATGGTCATCAAGAGTCCAACGTAAGAGAGACTGTGTCCTTCCACATTAGCACGAAATGGTAATATAAGACAACCAGCCATTTGATACAAGGAAAATCCTCTCCTAAGATTCTAATTTGAGTAAGTGGGGGGTAATGACTGTCAGCTGGAAGTGTTGGCTGGCCTTGAATATTAAAAATCAGTTATTCTAGGGGTACATCTACACAGTGATAACGCCCCCCCAAAACGTCTACACAGCAATTTTACAGTCCAAAGCCCGAGCCCTGCAAGCCCGAGTCATCTGAGCCGGACAAGCCGCAGGTTTTTTATCACTGTGTAGATATGCCCTGAGTGCCTAGCACCCTGACTGTTTACATTTACACTGATAAAAACACTAAACACTGGATTGACTCTCCATAAACTGACAGCATTTTCCATCTCTCAACACACTGTGATTCTATATGAGCATTACTTTACTATAAACACACTGATTTCCTGCCTTTCCTAGAGCTGTTTTTTAAGAGAAGTTTTGCAGCCACATAGTAATTAGGAGTCAGCATATATATAGTGCTGGCTTCTATGTAATCATACGCCTCCAGCTAGCAGCAAAGTAATAATTCAGAATAATATTTTGGGGACATTACGTGTAATCTCAAAGCCCCTTGACCTTTAATCATTTGTTTGCACTGATGAAATATTCACTCTGCTTCATTCTTTACGATGTTCCCTCTTGATTATGTGCTTCATATCCCTGCAACATGTATAAAACTGATTAAAATGCTGCAATTGATTTATCATCATTATAAGCACGATCAGGTTCAGGTTCCTATTACTGCGGTTTTTTCCCCTGACCCATCTTCTCCAAGACACATCATTGTAAACGAGGGTTCCCAATTTATAATATTCTCTAGCCTTAAAACAGGAAATCAAACCCAGCCAAAGATATATCGTAGATATGGCCAGGATATCCTAGTGGACGTCATCCAGGGACCTATGGTTTCACAGTAGATAGATTTAATTAGAACGAGGACCAAAAATCAGCCCTTCTAATTATACTTGGCTATTCTAAAATATTTGTATTAATAAGGCCAAACATCTTCTAATGGAGAAGTCCTATAGATTTTAGTAACGATGATACCAAGAGGGTTCTAAGGAAATTACTCTGCGAGTCTACAGAATTGGATTCTGAATGTTAATCTCCGTACAGGTTTTTTAAGCCATCCTATAGAATTCCACAGCAGGGATGTAGTCTCTGTCAATCTCTACAGTACTTTCTCCATCAGGGTGAGCTGTGTATATTCTGTGCTTCACAACAGCTTGTGTAAGTAGTGTGTATTACATATGAGAGAGAAATAAGGGGCATGATTCTGTGACACGTTCGGCGCCTCTTGCAGGGTGCAAAAGCACCCCCAGTTCCTGTTGATTTCTAATGGGCTTTGCAGGATTGGGACCCATATGCTCATTCTCTATCATTGTTCAACATGAAGACAGGTGCAGTTTAGCCATGGCTACCTCACATCCAGACCACCCTCAGAGTATAATTGTGAAGCAGAAGCAGGGTTATAATTTTGGCATTTCATGGGTACGACTTTGCTAATGTCTGGCTCCCTTTTATTGAAATGCTGATTGTCATTACAGTGAAGTACATTTCCAACCACGCAGGCAGTGATAACGAGGGTGGGCGGGGGGTGAGGAGGAGGAGATAGCTGCTGACGTCTCTATCTCTCCTTACTGCTGCAAAAAATATTAGTTACGTGTAAGTGGAAAGAGCTCTCTGCAGTCATTACATAGCAAACAGTTACCACTTGGCTTCAACTTACTTTTACCCTCTCCACAAACACAAACACACTCGATCTTTCAGCACAATCCAAGTTTGCATATGGGCATTGCAAGGCATTTTTATTTATTTGTGCGTTAAATTGAGGATTCACTTCCACACCTGTCTTTGCATTATTGCTGATCTTTACCCTTTTTAAATGCACCCAATGTATGTTTTTCTATATATGGATCCAGTGAGTTTCCCTTATTTCTTACTCATAACATTTTTTTAAGATAGGAAGGACTGAACATTTTGGTAAGTCTTTTTAAAAATGATTGTTAACAGCTATGACAACCTTAGTGTTATTGCAACTATTTACTTTTATTTTAAAGCACGTAACATAACCCTTTCAGTTACAGATTACAGTGAAGTTTCCTCTCTAGCCTATACACACACCTCTATATTTTACAGATGTCTCCTAAATATAACCCGAGGAATTTATTCTGTGCAGTGAGGAGAGGGAAAAGCATTGTTGCCTGGATTATTTTTTTCAGAGGGTTATTTATTGCTACGTCGACCTTTGCTTCATTGCAACCCTTCACTTTTATTCTGAAGCACAGAGCTTGAGTCGTTCATAATCGGATCACGTTGTGTCCCCTGATCACCCCATTTCTAACCACTCTCACTGGAATATTACAGGGATTTATTATTTTTCACGTGTTGAGGGGAGGTGGAGAGAGAGGGTCTGTATGGCAAAGATAGCAAAACATGCTTTGGACAACATGCTTGGTTGAAATACCATTAAAATGCCTTTGAAACAAGACAGCCAATAAACTAGCAATACGCACACGTACACAAAACTGCACTGATCAAGGGAAGAGTTTGCAAGCAGCACAGCTGATCTTACCTGGGTCTTTGCGGGGTCCTCCCTCAACACGCTCTCTCCCAGTAGGAAGTAAGGTTGTGGTTACTGCTGCTGGTGTCGATGGAGCAGGTACAGAAAGGCAGTTGGCGGATTGCAGTCCTTGCTGCTGGGCTCTGGCTCCTGTCAGGGCTGCTGCTGCTGCTCCTGGTACTGATGATGCTGAGGAGGAGGAGAATGAGTGAGGAGGAGGAGGATGGTGATGGTGCTGATGCTGTTGCTATGGTTACTGAACTCAGCGGCAGCACCACTCAGTGCAACAGCTGCTCCAGCTCCTGGTTCTTTCAGACACAGGCTGTGGCGGAGCTAGAAACAACAACAATAATAAATGCCCACTCTTCTCCAGCACTCACTTTCTCCTGCTCTTTTGAATATTATGCTGCCGCTGTTACTAGTGTGGAGCTGAGTCTAGCGCTCTGGCTCTGCGATCAGGTTAATGATTGCAATGCCTGGGCGATCCCGTCTCTCAGAAGCCTCCTGGAAGCAGGTTAAAGGGATAATCGTAGCAGCAGCAGGAAAAGGGGATGGAAGAGAAGGGGATTTAGAAGAAGGGCCCAGGACATACCCCCAACCCTTTTCTAGTGGGGCAGTGAGGAAGGAGAGCATCAGAGACAATTCCATACAGCCTGGCTAATGGGCTGCAGAGTGATGGCACAGCTGAGAAGAAACAGGTGGTCCACAGAAGTGCCTGAAATACTCTAACAGAATGCTAAGCCTCTCAGAATTGGTGGGGTGAAACCTTGACTCCACTGAAGTCAATGATAATTTTGCCATTACTTAAATGATAGAAGGGTTTTGCTCATGGGGTTTCTGCATTTTTGTAACAAACTCACAAAAGGGACAATTTTCCAATTTTTGTTTTCGTGCAAAGACAGAACAATTTTCCAGGTAAACACAGGCCGATTTTCAAGCAAAACACAGTTGGAAGTTGGACCTTTTCTTTTCCCTTTGAATGAAAATGGATTTTATACAGAAAATTCACATTAGTCAGAAGTTCCTAATGAAGAAGGATAGCCACTTCCTTTCGCAGAGCAGAGAGTAGAATGACATTTGGGGAAAACATTCATGCAGAATCCCCTTACAGAGAATGGAGTTTGCCGAGCTCTGAGAATCTGCAGGACAAGGAGGGAGAGAACTAAGCTGAATGGGCTCCTACTAGAGACCTTATTAGCAAGAACTAGGACCCAAACGACAAGACAGGTGGGACTGCTGCACATCAGGCGTTAGGGAGTGTTTGTCTTCAAATACAGTACAATACCATACAGATGTAATCCTCTGGAGTTCTCCTCCAGCCCAGTTTTACACAGTGTTCCACTTTCTAAGAAATACACACTTTAGGCTCAAGTTTTCTAAGCTCCATCTTTGTCCAACGTGCAATTTTTGGAAAGTTTGAGCAAAAAGTCCTTCTCTGAGCTATGGGAGAAGGAAGGGGGAAAGTTATATAGTTTATGCTTTTTAAAAAATGGTATGCACACATTTGAACAGGGCCAGGTTAACAACTGCTGATGGTTGGAAGCTGAAATTCATTGTGAATGGGATCAATCAGTACCTTCCCCTGGTTTTGAAAAATAGATCGAATTAAGATTTTCTGTAGTTTGCTAACCTTGTAGCTAAGCACCAACAAAGCAAAGGGTAGTTTTCAAAAGTTCACTCACCATAGCAGTAGATTTTTTTTTATTAAGTCAGGAGGCATCCTGAAAAAGAGAGATTAACTGACAACTAGTTAAGCACACAGGATGAATACAAGGAATTAGCTCTAAACTCCTATTTAGGTTCCTAACTTTCCACGTTCTGTGAATACTTCCTTTCAAGCATTCAGTCACAATGTTCAAAACTGCTTAGAACCTGACTCCTGTCTCTTAAACTGCACCTGTGAGGCTAATGAACTGCTCATGTGAGTGATAACACTGAGGTTTGCTCCTGCTGAATATATTGCTCAGGGGCAGATCCTCAGCTGGTTTAAATCAGGGTAGCTTCACTGGTTTCAATGGCACTATGCTCACTCAAACCAGCTGAGGATCTAGCCACTTTAATTCTCAACCCTGCTTGTAATACTGAGCCAAATTCTACTTCTTTTAACTACATGAATAGTTCTGCTGAAGTCCATGAGGCTGATTCTCCACCACCCTGCATCTCCTGCAGTCATTTATCCCTGTGTAATTGGGTGTACATTGTAGCCACATCAGAATGGCCCAATCACCTTGGTGGTGGTGTTGTCACTGCTCAGGTATAAACGTGCAAAGGTGAAGAATCAGGCACAAGTGTCTTTATGTTTGTGCACAAAAACCCTGTGTAATAATAGACCATTATTAGAGAAATACTGTTTGATCCCATAGTTAAAGGTTGTCTCACAGCAGTACATGCTTGCACAACACCAGAATTAAGGCTGCACGTTCAACCTTGACTGACTTTGGCATGCTTAACTGTGCACCCTTAACACTGCATTTTTCTTTGGCATTAAATATATGCAAAGGTAGAACAGTTGCCATTCAGTGATGGAATTAATATTGTTGTTGCAAGTCATTGCCTTTCCAAGAGGAAGACTACTCTTTGAAAGGGATTGCATCCATAATCAAAGAAATAGAATATTGCAGAGGGTTGGGAAATTACTTTAAGAGCAGGATAAAATGTAAACATGGAAGATCAAATCAGCTGGTCTCAGGATAGTTAACAAGCACAGAAACACATGCCTCCCTCTTGGAAGAGTGGGAATCTGAGTTTAGTTCCTGGTTCTGCCATGGAGCATCCGCATGACTTGGCACAAGTTGGCCCAGATCCTCACAGGCATTTAGGCACCTAACTGCCATTGATTTCAATGGAAGTTAGCAGCTCATATATCTTTGAGGATCTGGGCCTCTCCCCCTATGCCTCCGTTCCCTGTCTGTAAACTGAGGATAATCCTTTCACCCACCCTTTGTCCAGGTAAATTATAAGCTCCAAAGAGAAGGGACTGGCTCTCGCTATGGCCCAGATCCCCAAAGGTATTTAGGTGCCTAACTCCCATTGATTTCAATGAAGTTAGTGGCTCATACATCTTTGAGGATCTGGGCTTATCTGCCTGTACAACCCCTTGTACCATGGGGCCTCAATCCCAGTCAGGGCCTCTAGTTGCTATGCAATACAAAGAATAAAATATAATAATAATAATAATAATTAATAATAAATTAATAATACTATGCTGTGTCCACAGATAAGTTAAAGTGGCAGAAGCATGCATGATTATTAATTGCTATGGCAGTATATTACAGCACCCTATAGAGTGCAAGTAGGCAACTTTTATTTAGAGAAACAACGCAGTCTCTGCCCCCAATTGAATTTCATACACGATGCAACCAAGGAGCAATTAAACAGTGGGTAGGGGAGGACAGGCAGGGGTCACAGCAATGAGATTACATGGTTTCTCAGCAAAGGTGAATGTGTGTTCAGCATGACTGAAGAAAATATAGCTGATTCACTTCTTTTAGGCCACTGTGGTAAAAGTGGCTGTTTAAAAGCATTTGACAGCCTGGCCAATTGGAGGGTAAAGACAAAAATTAAGAGTGCCAGAAAAAACAATAATTCATTGTTTTATATATTATTATTATTATTAATTTGTCAAAGTACATATAATATTACCCACAAAAAATAAGCTAAACGAACATTATTAGGCACTTGATAGCAAAATCAAGCCCTTAAAAGTTAGGAGCCTTAATTTGGCTCCCCTGTGTATGTGTATTATGATAGTCTTTAATTACATGATTGCATCCTTTTTGCCCCACGAGACCCCTGCCTCATTCAGTGTACAGGGTGGATGATGCTCACTTAACGAGCAGCTAATTTCAGATTTTGCTTTCTCCTCATTGTTCAGCGTGAGGCCCAATGGCAATGCACGCTACTCAAACCCTGCTCTGGAGAGCAGGGCAGCTCCAGCTTTTTTGCCACCCCAAGCAGCCAAAAAAAAAGAAAAAGAAAAATGTGATTGCACTGCCCCCGACAGTGCCGCCGAAGACTGAAGCGGAGCAATTGAGCTGCCGCTGAAGTGCCGCCGAAGAGGAAGAGAGGGACTGGAGGATCTGCCGCTGAATTACCGCCGCAGACCCAGGAGCGCCGCCCCAATAACGGACAGAGTGCCACCCCTTTCTATGGGCCACCGCAGGCACCTGCTTCCTTCACTGGTGCCTGGAGCCAGCCCTGATGGAGAGAGAATTCACAATTTCCTCCTGGCTTTTCTACATCACTTTTCACTACAGTAGCTGAGTGCATCACACATTTATTTTCACAACACGTCATGAGATGAAGAGGTTTCATCCCCATTTTGCAGATGGGAAACTGAGGCACAGATTTGTAAAAATGGCCTGGCATTGCTCTGCTCAGCATTGACAGCTAGGCACCTAAATACCTTTGCGAATCTGGGTCTAAGTGACTAGCACAGCTAAAATGCATTTCCGGAAGTGATACAGCCATTTAGCCAGATCTTTAAAGATACTTAGGTATGTAATGGTGCAGTTTAGTAAGATTCTGAAGACGGCCTAGGCAGCTAACTTCCAATGAAATCAGATCTGTCTCCCCTTTCCACCTCCCTCCTACCCTGCATCCCAATGGTTCTCAGTCCCAGTCTCCTTGCCCAGCCATTTCCAGACTCCCTCCAGCTCCCACTCCTACTTTCCCTCTCCCCACCCCTCCAGCCTCCAATCCCAGTCTCCCCACCTTCTGTGGCTCTTTGTCACAATCTACTCCCCTTGCCCGACCCCTCTGGTCCCAGCAGGTCCAGCTCTGGTGCCCCCTGCATTTGGATCAGACAACCTTCCTCCTCCACACTGCCTGGGCATCGCATAGGGTCACTGAGAATACAGGAGATACAGGCTCCCTGCTCTCATTTCAGGTTCTCAGACTGGGACATCAACAGCTCAGAACTGCAACTGCAGGGAAAGCTCTTCTCAATCCCAGTTTGGAGCATGCCAGTGTGGATGAAATCTTTGGGGAATTTAGCAACTGAAATCTAAAAAGTCCCCACAGAGTATGTGAAAGTTCATTTTACAGTGGCTTATAACTCGGCCCAATTTGGACAGATTTTCATGGAGAATAGCAGAAGGCACATCCCTGAAACAAAGGCAACTTCCCCTGCCAAATTTCAAGTCGCTACTCCAAAGCACGAAGGGTCTAGGGCTTTCAAAGAAAAGGTTAGCAGTCATTTTTAAGATGCACAAACTTATTTTTCCCTATTTGCATTCTTGGAAACAGATGAATCATTTTGGCTGAAATTTCCCCTCCCCCAAATCAGCCCAAGGCAGGCACCTGGCACACAACACTTTACCCTAAATGATTACAGTTTGGCGGAGTTGTAAGCAACTGAAAACAGAGTCTTATAATGGTAAGTGTTGGGCAACCTTAATAGGTGGCACTACCAGCTCCACCTATAATACAGATGAATTCACTAAACAGCCAGGTGGGCTTGTTTCTTTAATCTTTTCTCCCAGTGGTTCTTAACTGCCTTTTGTTTGTTTGTTTGACAATGCAAAATACCAGTTGGGATGTTATAAATTATATTACTTTGCTCTCAAGTCGAGGTTTGTATATAAAGATTTCAAACATATATTGGAAACAATACTGCATTAAACCTCATAACACACCCTTACAGAGCAGGCAACTTGGATTATATTAATTTACAGATGAGTAAATTGAGCCACAGTGAGATTAACAGATTTGTCTGTGTCACCAGAGTAGATTACGTTACAGAAAAAAAAAACATGACAGCAAATCACCAGTAAAAGGAATGTAATTTTATATCTGCTTGAAATATATTATTCAGCCACTGGTTGCATTAACCATAGGATGGTAAATAACCAACACAAAGCTGGAATTCAAGGTGTGTGGAAGTTTCTTTACATGTAGATGTAACTTTAAAAAAATACACATACCTCATATTTGAGGCCTGGTATTGTGACATTTAGGAATCCTGATGTTCACTCCTCTGCTTTAATACTAGAGCATACCTATCTTATATTATTATAAATTACCTACAAATCAATATAGAGAGTTTCTCCAGTAAAACAAAATACACATGCCAAAAGCCATATCAAACATTATATGCCCAGAAATCATTCAAGCAGGGGACATTAATAAGTTAATATAGCTGGTTATTCTAATTGGAGGACTTCAGGTACACAGATACCACAGAACATGCTCCAAGGAGAAAGTCCAGGGATACACACCTTAACACACTCAAAACCTCCTTCACCACACAAGGACACTCCACCAGAAATGTAGATGGCATCATGGAATGGGCCACCAAAATGCCCTGTGAGAACCTGCTTCAATACAGAAATAAAATCCCTTCCAACTGCACACCCGTAGTTGTCACCTACCACCCCACATTAGAACCCATATCACCAAACAACTACAACTCATACTCAATGGGGACCCAATCCTGAAATAAATCTTTCCTGAACCCCCTCTTCTGGCCTTCAAATAACCTCTCCAAGCTCATCATCAGAAGCAAGCGCCCCACAGACCAGGACACACCAAATCACGGTGGCACCAGACCACACTAGACTAAGGGGAAGGGATAGCTCAGTGGTTTGAGCATTGGCCTGCTAAACCCAGGGTTGTAGGTTCAATGCTTGAGGGGGCCATTTAGGAATCTGGGGGTTGGTCTCCCTTTGAGCAGGGATTTGGACTAGATGACCTCATAAGGTCCCTTCTGTCATAAATATACAGGTAGCATAAAATCCCTCTTTATCATGTAAGGGGTTAATAAGCTCAGATAACCTGAGGGGCACCAGCCCAATAAGGGGAGAAGATACTTTCAAATCTGTAGGGAAAGGTTTTTTGTCTGTCTCTCTCAGAGCCAGCCAGGAAACAGAGCAAGGGAAAATACATCTCCCTAAGCTATATCTGAACTAAGCATCTAGTCTTGCAGAAATAGTAAATAATAGCAGAAAAGAAATGCATTAGATTACCTTTTGTTTTAGCTTGTGAATTTTCCCTGTGCTAAGAGGGAGGTTTATCCCCGTTTTTGTAACTTTAAAGTTTTGCCTAAAGAGGAAATCCTCTTTGTTTTTGAGTCTTTTGTTATTCTGTAAAGTACTTACCATCCTGATTTTACAGAGGTAATTCTTTTACCTTTTCTTTAATTAAAATTCCCTTTTTAAGAACCCAATTGATTTTTCATTGTACTTAAGATCCAAGGGTTTGGGTCTGTGTTCACCTGTACCAACTGGTGAGGATATTATTCTCACGCCTCCCCAGGAAAGGGGGTGTAGGGATTTGGGGGGATATTTTGGGAAGGTAGGGTTCCAAGTGGCCCTCCCTGAATGTTTGTTTAAATCACTTGGTAGTGGCAGCGATACTAAAACAAGGAAGGAATTTGTGCCTTGGGGTATTTTTTAACTCAAGCTGGTAAAAATAAGCATAGGGGGTCTTTCATACAGGTCCCCACATCTGTACCCCAGCGTTCAGAGTGGGGAAGGAACCCTGACACCTTCCAACCCGGATATTCTATGATTCTATGAACAATAGAGGCAAAACCTGATGACATATCCCCCACAACACACCTTTCAAGATCCATGGATCCTCCACATGCCTATCACATGTTGTGCACCTCATCCAGTGCATTAAATACTCCAACGACAACTTTGTGGGTGAAACCAGACAATCACTACGTTCTCGAATGAACTTGCACAGAAAAATGATTAAAGACAAAAACACCCCATCGCCTGTGAGTGAACACTTTTCACAAAATGATCACTCCACATCCGACCTCTCAGTCCTCACCCTCAAAGGAAGCCTGCATAATACTTTCAAAAGACATGCCTGGAAGCTTACATTTGTAACCCGGCTAGAAACAAAAAATCATGAACTGACTAGAGGCACTGGACTTATGGTTTATCACAACAATCTGTAACCCACTAACAACTCCTCCCAGCAGCTTACTCCCTCTCCTTCCTTTTCTCCCTATGACTGGAGCAGTGTTAACGAGCCACTTCACCTTGCATGGTCCCTTGAAATGTGTTAACTGCTTATGCTAAACAATCTGTTCCACCTTTCCAGCTTCTATGTAAGCTGGAAAGCTTGTCTCTCTCCCCAACAGAAGTTGGTTCAATAAAAGATATTACCTCACCCACCTTGTCTCTCTAATATCCTGGGACCAACACGGCTACAGCAACACTGCATATTTTATCTCCTGTTTAAGTGGGCTTCGGGGAGCTGCTGATGTATAGACCTGCATAGCACCATATGGTGAGAGGAATGCGGCATGGCAGCTTCTCAAGGATGCAAATGGGGACACTGTAAGATGAGTCTGTTTTGTTTCTTTCCTCTTTTGTAGTCTCTTCTCTTTTTCTTGAGTGACTGGTGCTGGTTGCCCCTCACTTCCTTCTGGTCAGGCAAGGCCAAGTGGACAAGTTTATCAATGGGTAAAAAGTTAAAAAAAAAAACTTAGGAAAAGACAGCCTGGAAAGTTAGAGGGAACTGATTGGCTGAAACCAAAAGAGGGTGGAGCTAAGAGACAATAAAGCAGGACTCCAGTTTCCAGGCAAGTCAGTTCAAGTTAGACCACAACCAAAGGTGGGCAGGAACTGAAGACAAGTTGGAGCTTTCTAATCAAACTAGGTCTTCAGAAGAGAGAATCTAACTGGATATTACTGGAACTGCAGCAAACTAAATTAATCCACTTTTACGGGGTTTCAGAGATAAGTATCCCCAATTCTTAACATTTCCTGACATTGTTTCCGCCCTTCCTCCCTCTCAATGAATGAAACAAGTGCCAGCCCCACAATTCCCTTGCCACAGCTGTCGTGCAGCAATTATGACATAATTACTATGTGTTTTAGTAAGTGCACATTGTGCAGCTCGGGGGAGAATTGGCCCCTGGGGATGAGATTCTAACAGCCTTGCATGATGGCAGTACACAACGGATGCTTGTTCACTTCAGGGGAGCCTTTTGTTTGATGACTTCTTTAACTTGGTTTGTGATTTGCAGAGTAGAAACTAGCATTTATAAAATCCCCTGGGATGGAGAGGTAGAGAAAATTCACTATTCGGCGGGAGAGGTGGGGTTTGGTATTATACCGCAATACAAAGCAACCAATGAAGCCAAAACCACTTGAAATGTAACAAAGTTTTTTAACTTGACTGTGTACATCCGTGAGCAAGAGGCAGAGGCCACATGTGATTCCAGGTTTTAGTGACTAACCTCTAACTCTCTGGAGACTGGCTGAGTCAAAGAATGTTTCTGCACAATGCTAAAGCCACTATTGTTGGCGTCTTCTCAGTGAGTGGAAAAATCCATCAGAAAAATGTGAAGTGATCCACCAGCAAAACATTGCAAAGCTGATGCAAGGAGGAGTCAAGTCCTTACTTCATGTGCAAGACCTATTAACAGTTATGGAACATGCATGGATTGCACCTATAGCGGTGCGACTGTACCCTAAGGAACTAGGCAACGGTGGGTCAGGCAAGCTACTACGTTGTCTTTGGTCTCTGACAGTTCAAAGAAAGATACACCCTCAATATAGCATCACAACACAGTGACTGTATATGCAGGCAGGTATCTGCTGCTCCTTTTATAGCTTATTTACTGACCAGAATATGAGAACAAAGAAATTACTACACATGTAAAGCAAGTGATGGTGCACAAGGGAACTGGATGGCTTAGGGGACTCATAATGGGATACGGGGCTTTGAATGTATAGGTCATTGCTCCAAAGGTTGGCTGTGACCCAGTCATTTTCATCTCCTTGGTAGCCTATGTGAACGGAGTTGCTTGCCCCAGCACACTTGCTATTGGATGTGCAGTAGCATCAGGCAGTAACAATAACTAATATTTTTATTGAGTCTCTCAACAGAAAGGCCAAAGGCTGAAGGGGCAGGGAGGACTATAGGGGACTACAATGGCTGTGGGCAAAGTGTGACAAAGCCAACACGATCACCACCAGCATGTGTTTCTTCCAAGAAGAGACGCCTTAAATATCCAGTGCTGTTGAGCTTGCACCTGTTGAGCCTGGGATTCTGGCTAAATCAGGACTGCAGGAGCTGGCCCTTTGTAGGAACTAAAATCCAACTTGAGAAGCTGATGCATAAATATAGAAAGCTAGGATTTCAGCAGCACCCTGCATTGTAAACTCCTGAGCTCCCTGACTGGCTCCAGCTCTTAAAGCTTCATTCAGGGCACAATATCCTTTTAACCGTAGGCTGCAGGTATAATAGGCCAGGGGAGACTAAGCCTCTCCTGGTGCAGCTGGTGCTGCCAGATGCCTGGACCCTGGTGGCCCCGCCTGTGCTCCGTATCTTCCCGTCCCTGATTCACCCCTTCCCGAGGCCCCCACTGCCCACCAGTGCCTGGCTGAGTTCTTCTCCTCCACTCCAACCCCTCTCTCCAGAGGTCCCTGCCGCTCGCCGTGTCCCTCCTTCACCCCCTCCAAGAGACCCCTGCCACCTGCCGCTTGCTGTGTCCCTGTAGGTGATGGGGGCCTCGCGGGGGGGAGGTGGAGGAGGGGAGGGACATGGCAGGCAGTGGGAGCCTCACGGGGGAGGGGGAAAGGGAGGAGAGGAGGGACGTGGTGAGCAGTGGGGTTCTCACAGGAGAGGGAAGAGGAGAAGAGAGATGTGGCGAGTGGTGGGGGCCTCGCGAGGGAGGAGGGAGAAGAGGGTCGTGGTGAGCAGTGGGGGCCTCGCGGGGAAGGGAGGAGGAGAGGAGGAACGCGACGAGTGGGCCAAGTGGGGGAGGGGGCACAGCCTGGGGTGGAGCAGGGATGGAGTGTGAGTAGGGCCGCGAGCGGAAGCAGCACGGGCCAAGGGATGTGCTGGCCGCCCTTCCCGCGGTCCCCTTTGGCCTGGAACGGCGAACTGCAGCCAGTGGGGGCTGCGATCAGTCGAACCTGCGGACGCTGCAGGTAAACAAACCATCCCGGCCCGCCAGGGGATTTCCCTGATGGGCCGTGTGCCAAAGGTTGCTGATCCCTGCTCTACCGCATGAGCTAAAAGACGTATGTCTCTTAGCCAAGGCTGTAGCCCATGTATCAATCTCTAGGTCACCCAGGGAGTCAGGAATTAAAACTTGAGTCCCCATGTAATGCCCTAAACCCAAGACAATCCTTCCTCTCATACTACTCAGCGTGAGCAAGGGGGAGAGAATCAGCCCTTAAGTGTACGGATAAAAACATGCCACTAATAAAAAACAACCCATGATATTCCCCTTGAAACAATTCAATAACAGACGCTCAACTCCACCATGCAGTCACCTGGCTTCCCACACTCTTGCAATCTCCTATCATCATAGATCAGCCTAACCCTAGCCCCCCCTTGTTGTTTTTTTAAATATATATCTTCAAGCCTGGAACTTTGGGCCCAAATCTTCCCTCATTTACATCTGTGTACACTCACTACTTTCATTGCAGTCACTTCCCAACAACGGCAATTACCTTCACTACCAAAGCAGCACGGTGTGTATAAGTCAAACTGATAAAAAGGATAGCGGAACTTGATAAACAAATTTTTTTTATAGCCACAAGGACAGCAATAGTTCTAGTTTGATTACACAGCTCTGAAATTTAATAGGGGCTGAGAGAGACCTATTCATCTCTGTAGCTGAAAGGAAAAGCATATAGTCACTCTTTCCCTCTTGAGCATGGAGGCTGCCTGCCTGTCCCCAACCCTCTACTGAATTCACAGATTTGTGCTGGGGATAGCAGGGGAATGAAGAATAAATGGTCAGGAGTGGAGAGGCTGCATATTGCCACAGCCTGGTAGCTGGGCATCAAGCTAACGGAGCAGTGGCAGATCCTCTAGCCAATTCCCACCATTGAACCTGCTGGGAGTCGTCCTCCAGAGCCTGCCCCTCTGAGCAAAGGAATAGCAGCAGTTCCACTGCCCTTAGGGCAGGTCTGCACTTCAAACGCTGCACTGATGCTGCTGTAGCACGTGAATGAAGACACTCAATGCTGATGGGAGAGAGCTCTCCCGTCAGCATAGTTAATCCACCTCCCCAAGAGGCGGTAGCTATGTCAGTGGGAGAAGCTCTTCCGCCAACATAGTGCTGTCTACACCAGTGTTTCGGTCGGTATAACTATATCACACAGGGGTGGGGATTTTTCACACCCTGAGCGATGTAGTTATATGGAAGTAATTCTGTAGTGTAGACGTGCCCTTAGGATCTGCTGTGCTTTAACAGGGTAGCAAAGTTTACACCCTGAAAGTAATCCTGACTGCCTTAAACAGCCTGTCTTTTTTGTTCCACACTTGTACAGCACCTAGCACAATGGGTCACACTTCCTGACTGGGGCTCCTAGGGTGCTACCACAATAACAATTAATATAGAAGCAGCAAAGAGTCCTGTGGCACCTTATAGACTAACAGACGTATTGGAGCATGAGCTTTCGTGGGTGAATACCCACTTCGTCGGACAGCTCCTTCTCAATGCATTTAATAAGTCATGACACATGCACTACAAAATGACACACAGTAGCGTTACACTCACGGTTTCACTGACATCTTGTTCCGCGAAAGAAATAAAACTGTGGTTAAGTAGCAATTACACCACAGTTCCCCTGCTTCACTGGCATGGGAACTGTCCCCTGGTGCCCCACTCAAATGAGAGTGTAATAGCCCTTAGAGATCTTGATGCCTGGTCATGACCTCCTAACGCTCCTCCATTTTGCTTCTTATGAGGAATGGAATGGGTCATCTCCCCACACGTGCAGAAGAAGCCGTTGATTCATGTAAGCACAGTGATAACACTGACATATATTTGCCGGAGCCAAAGAGAACAAGTGGAATATCCATTTGTCTGTGGTTTTGTTGGTGCTTTCAGTGCTATTGAAAGATGCTATTACTCACTTCAGTGTGAACAGTGTCATAAGCCATGTTAATAAATCCCTCGTTGAAATGCAGCCCATTACATAGAGAATGATCAGTGCCAAGGATGAGTGCAGAACAATAAAACAGTATATAGAGAATGAGAGTGAGTCTGTTGGGGGGACGGAGGGACCTGGATGGCTCAGGGGACTGGATACGAGGCACAGAGTTTGTTGCCAGCTCAAACCTAGCCCAAGTTGATAGTGGCCAAAAGACATTCCCATTGAATGGCTCTTTGAAAGGAGTTGATGGATTTAGCCCAGTTCCTAGCTGCCAGATCACACACAAAAGCCACTCTGGTGAATGGCACTAATTGGCATCAACAGTGGGATAAATATGGAGATTTCTGTGACAGCCAGTCTACTAACCTCTCTGCTGCTCTTAGCTTCCGGGTCCCCAACCTCCCCTCCTTCCTGCACTTTGTCAGTTCTGTTGTCAGACCAATTTTTCAACTCTGTCTTCTCTTCTGCTCCTGACGCCCCTCCTCTTCCTCACAACACCCTCCACCCCTCTGTTCTGGCTGGCTCTTCCTTTGCCTACACTTCCTCTGTTCCTGCTCTTGCTCCACTAGGCGTGGCAGGAAATCCTGCCATTACATGAACTTCTTCCAGTATGAACTGTCCCCATCTTTCAGTTTTATTCCTCCTTGAGAAACATTATGTATATTATGGAAGTGCCTAGATACCCCCACCAAGATCAGACACAAGTGTGCTAGGCACACAGGAAGAGACTGGCCCTGCCTCAAGGAGCTTACAATCTAAACAGTCAAGGCAAGTCAGTGGGTGGGAGAAAGAAGAATTATCCCCTCATTACCAACAATGGCAAACTGAGACAGAGAGTGATTAAGTGATTTGTCCATGGTCACACAGGGAGTCTGTGTCAGAAATGGGAACTGAACCCAGACCTGTGTTCCAGGCCCAGTGCCTTTACCACAAAATAATCCTTCCTTTCACTATTACAAATGAACTTCTCCTTCCCAATTAAAACTCAAGTCATGAAAGACAGGACTGATCCTATCCACCTCCCGCTATCCCATCCTTCAGCATTGGTGGTCTCTTTCCATAAGTCTCCAGCTGACTGCTTATAGCCCTTCCCACCTCTTTGTGTGCCCTATACTCTCCCCATTCCTCCCTCCGTAGGGTGTGGTTCAGTTCTGAAGGATAACTCTGTACAAATGGCATCACAAAGTCTGCCATGAACTGGCCTCTGATTCTGTATCGAATATGTTGGGTTTACAAGTAAAAGAATGTCTGGGTTTTTTCCTAGCAGCGCAAAGCAATTTTATCCAAGGGATCTAAACACACAGAATAACATTATGAAGAAGCATGAAGTGTCCAAGCAGTGATTTCTCCTCTCTGTACACCCAGGACTCATGCTATGCCTGCTAATACGGTCAGAAGGAAGCCTGGGTGATAGAAGGGGAGGGCTGACTGTAGACTTTCACCACAGTCATTCTGGAGCAAAGCATAGGAGCCAGCCAAGGCCTGCACCATTGGCAAAGGGCGAAGCAAGTGCCTTTATGAAGGGTTGTGTGGAGAAAAAAGTTGGAGTAACTTTTTTGCCGGTTACTGGGGGCCGAGAGAGGCATCTCATGGTGCTGCGTGAAGTGTCTGTCTCCTTCTCCCCCAACTTTCTGGAGAGAGTTATTCCACTGGTTACACTCCACCCTAGTCAAGGAGAATTTCAAAGGCTTAGGCTGGAAGAATCCAGCATGACTGTGAGGCTTCAGTCTAACTTGATGGGTTGCCAACTTTCTGACCGAACAAAACCGAACATCCTTACCCTGCCCCTTCTCCAAGGTCCTGCCCCACTCACTCTCTCCCTCCGTCGTTTGCTCTCCCCCACCCTTACTCACTCACTCATTTTTACCAGGCTGGGAGGGTCCCTTTTCGACTGGATGTTTGGGTGAAAACCAGACACCTGGCAACCCACTGGTCTGATATCCTCAGTCACTGGTGAGACCAGAGTATTAGCCAGGCCCACAGTGCTTCTATCTGGGTACTTGCTAATGTCACTTGTGTCTAACCTGGTAACTTGTGAGCCACCTGTGCTGTGCTTCATCATTCTGTTGATTTCTTTCTGGCTTTGGGGCATCCTAGTGCTGATGGTGGAGCCTTCAAAAGCACAGAAGACAGTGCTGGGTGCCATCATAAATGGTTGGTCCTGGAGTCCTTGGCATCCTTCTCACTTTGGCAGAGATCTCATATAAAGAAGAGGAGGGGAAAATAGTGTTGACAAACTCTACATCATAGGGATCTAATAATGAGGAGCTTTGCTGGATGGGAAGACATGGATCCAGCAGAGTGCTGCCCCATTCATTCCTACAATAAATCGTTTGTGCATAATATTCTTCAGATGGTCCACAGTCTGGAGGCTACAAAGAAATCTAATGGCAGCCATGTAGGGGGGTTGTTTCCTTCCGAAAGCCAGCAGAAGTTCAGACACCAGCCCAAGAAGGGCAACCTCTGTGTCATGTTATGGCTTGGAATTTGATGCTGGCAGAAGATGGCACCTTCTCAAGGAGCCAATATCAAAGAAAAAGGAGAGAGGTTTATAACTGGATGGTAGGTAGTTCTGGGTAGCAAGATTATTTGTGTTAAGATTAAGCAAATTTCATGGCTAATGTTTATGTCCTTTTCCCCTCCCTCAAGTCAGATAGGATGATGTGGGCTGAAAGGGGACTTTCAGAAGGACTGGACCCTACAAATACAAGTCAAACTTCACTGTATTTTGTTACTGTGAACAGGACTCAGATTCTTGCCTTGCTTCTGGACTGGATTTTCAGAAGTGCTCAGCATGCATTTATAGGGTCAGATTTTCAAGACACTGACTTCTTATTTAGGAACCAAAATAAGTGGCCAGATTTTAAAAACATCTCACCATTTTGGGTGCCAAACTCTTCTGAAATTTTTGCCGTCTCTGCCACAGTAGAACCTGTTGAATACATAACACTTCTGAAAATCTGGCCATCTACCTAAACTTCACAGGGTTCTGGGAGCTGCAGCATCTCTCTGAACGCTGTCATGCTAGAACAGAAAAGAGACACTGCTAGAAGAAGACTGGATGCATCATTTCAACTCCTCAGAGAGACTATAGCTGTGTTGTAAACACTCTTCATATTGCTTACGAGGTTGTTTATTAAAAAAAGTTGCCAACATCTTTAGCTGACAGCTGCATTGTTGTTAACATACAGTATCTAGCCCTGGATTCGTTTTGACATCTTAATGGAATCTTTGGAGGAACACAGACAAAGTGACCTCTTGGATGATGAAACTTTGCAAACAGATAAACTTGGAGTAATTTCATCTTGAGAGAACCTAAGCCCAGAACTTAATACGGTCAAAAGTCTGATCACAGTGTGTGCCATGACGTGGCACATTTTCTACCTTGTTCATAGAAAAATAAAGAAATGAGGAACAGAAGGGAGTAGGAAATAGTCTAGTGTCACCACCATTCCAAGTGTTTAATACAAGAACCATCCGCTGCCTGTCGGGCACCTGTTGTGAGCTCACCGGCCATAAAGCAGAGGGTTGCAACTAGAACTCAAATATTTGCCATCAAAATATCTTTTGATGGAAAAAGTCTTTGATTAAATGGAAATTTTCATGGACAATTTTCCATTTTTGTTGACATTTTTCAGGCTTTTGTTAATCCTCACCCCCCCTCTTTTTTTTCCCAACAGAAAACAGATATTTTTCAAAATAAAACTGATTTGTTCTTTCTTTGACAACCCACCGCCCTCCTCCAAAAACGAAATTCTATTCAAAATTTCATCTGAAAGTTTGGGCAGGAAAAATCCTCTTTTCCCAACCAACTCTAGTCACATTCAATATTATTAACCATGAGTTGGAATCTATTGCACAATTCACGCTTGGAAAAAAAAAGAGAAGAAAAGAAGACGATGGCAGATTTGGGATGCACAGAACGAATACTCTTAGGCTACAGGTTAGAGATGTTCTAGCAATATGTCTCACCCAATGCAATCTGTCATATTACTGCTTTATATAGGACTAATGACTCATTCCTGGATTTTTCTGCTGACTTGGCATGACATTGACTCAGAGAAGAGTGAGAGCATCCTGTATCCAGAAAGGTGAAGTATCTCATCAAACCAGGAACTACAACTGGCAGTATACTGGTATTCAGCAGACCTGGGGTCAAGTCTCAGCTCTGCTATTAGCCTAGTAGGTGACCTTGGACAAATCACATCAGCTTTCTGTGCCGCACTTCGCAATCTGTAAAATGGGGATAATGATTACTGACCTCCTTAGTAAGTCATTTGTAAGGATGCAAGTGCTATGTAACAGCTAGGCATTGAGAGGCAGGGTGGTCCTGTGGTCTGGGTGCTAGGCTGGGACTCAGGACAGCTGCATTCCCTGCTCTGCCAGAGGCTTCCTGTGTGACCATGATTAAATGATCTCTCTCTGTGCCCTTGTTCCTCATTTGTAACAGAAGGATAACAGCACTTCCCTACTTCACAGAGGTGTTGTGAGAATAAATGCACTGAAGACCATGAGATGCTCAGGTACTGGGGGACAGATAAGTGCCACAGATAGACTGATTGATACTAACAGCTGATGGCCTCGCTCTCAGTCTCCCAAAAGCCGTTGGTAACAGTACAGGAGTCCTAATGCCTAGCCCCACCTGGTCTAATTACTAAAGAACCCTCCCTCCCTTGCATGCACATGCAGTTAAAACACAGGCACTAATGCCCAATGTAAACTGACCGTGTCCACCAATGTTTTTTAGGTAGCTGCAAGGGAGATATTAGAGACTATTCCAAAAGTCTAACCAAAGCTACTTTTAGGAGTTGGCCACAGCTGCCACACTTGAGAAGCGACGGCTAGCAAAGTTGAACTCATATCACATAGACAGAAGGCTTCATTAACCCACTCATTCCTTTATGATGAATTCCCTGTGAGTATCTCAAATAAAATCCCAGACTGGATCATCTTGGCACAGGGTCTAAATCAATTCTAGTTACTCTCCTGGATAGTTAAGTCAATAACCATAGTCCCCAGAAGGGATATGCTCTGCAGACATCAATAATGATTTCATGTCTTGGTAGGATCATTTCAAAATCAGCTATATCTGGAAGCATCTAAGATGAAGCATCCTACGCATCTTCTTCATGTAGTAGTGTAAAAATTACTGCAAAGCAAATGGAATTCTTGTTCTCTTAGGGTCAAATCCCGATATCCTTACTTAGTTCTCACAAGACAAACTCCCACTGAAATCAATTAGAGTTCAGATTGAACAAAAACTGAACTAAAACCTCAGAATTTGGCTCATAAAGAATGTAATCTGTAATGATGAGGCAGAAGATAAAAATGAATTTGAAGTCACGTACAAACATGTTGAATTCTTTCATATTGTGTATTATTATTATATATTTCTAGAACCGGTCAACATTTTTAATTCTATATGTTTTTTCCATTAAATGTGGACATTTTTAAACATTGAAATTTATGCCATTCTGATTGGTCTGGGGAGTGTTTTTTTTTTCCTTTTTCATTGCTAGTTTTGATTGGTCAGATAAGCTACATGAAGGGATTTTTCAAAAATCAAAACTTTTCTTTAACCAACATTTTAAAAATTTCAAAATGGAAATTTCATTTTAATAAATTCCATTTTCAGAAATGAAAGCAAGATTACAACAATTTCAGTGAAAAGCAAAGATATCAGCACACTGAACACCTAGTCGAACAAAAGTCTTTGAAAATTTCAAAATGTTCACTATATTTGTGTTTTTATCAGTTCTACTCATTTCGTAGAATCACAGAAGCCTGAGATGGAAAAGATCTGCTGAGTTGTTCAGTGCATGAACTTGCCAACTTGAGATTTTGCCTACCTATTTCTATATATTAGTGACTGGACATGTTAAAGCATCTCAAGAAATGAGTCTTCCATCACTTCCTTTGGGAGACTATCCAACCTCAGACTGCAGAAATCAACTTTAGCAAGTATTAGCAAGTTTCTCCTGCTATTTCAACGTAAATTTCACCCCTTTTCTTTCCTCACCATACACTCAAACTAGTTCTCAGGCATCACAGTGCGCCTGCCTGAGAATCTGCATGCCCTGAACGCTGGAGCAAAGATTTGTTACAAACCATTGACTTTAATGCTCATGATTCAGATTTTTAACTAAAACATTTCCCACTAATTATTTCTCCACGGTTTTGCAGTACCAGAAATCAGTAGTTGTTTTGCCTATGGCAATAACAAAAAAAATAAATATAATCTACATTTCTCTTTATGGTCCCCTGAAAATGAACGCATGAAACTGCATGGAAATGAAACTCACTTTTCAGACTTATAGAGATCTTCACTGATTTACCTTTTCATTGCTATCTCAATTGTTATCCCCCTTCCCCCACCCTGTGTCTGTCTTGTCCGTTTAGATTGTAAGTCCTTCATGGGAGAGACTTTTTGTTCTGTATTTGTACAGCACCTAGCACAACTGGGTCTAGGTTTGTGACTAGGGCCCTCAGTGTATTATCAGTGTAACCTGCTTTCTTCCTCCCCCTTCACTTGATATCACATCTAATATCAATGATATTGCAGCTAACATCAGATTGTGAGCTTGTCAGGGACAGACCTTTGTTTTCCTGAGTGTTTTGTTTGCTTCTTTTTACCAACACACTTCGCTGTAGGCAGGGTCCTGTTATAAGTGTCAGGAATCAGAATCTGCAGCAGAGCCAGTCTGGAAGCAGGGCCTGGAGAACCAGTCTCTGAGCACTCAATGAGCACAGCTGGCCTGTCATAGGCAGCCTAATAGTCCACACCACCTGATTGGCTGGAACAGTAAGCAGCCTGGCTCTGAAACCCCAGTGCAGGAGCAGTTTGGTGACTGCTTAAAGCATTTACCCTTGGCTGCAGTAGTTCCTGCATGTGCTTGGACCCAGCCTGGCCCCTGCCTCAGCTCCTTCCTATTCCTCACCTCTGGCACCTGGCCTCTGAATCTGGCTCTAACCCCTCAGCTCTGATTCCCAGCTTCAGACTCTTGGCATCAATTCCTGACTTAGGCTCCGACCCTTGGCTCTGATTCGTGGCAATCAACTCCTGTGCTAACCATGAGGTCTGAATCCTGCTCTAACCACTTGGCTTGCTTCCTGCTCCACCGACTAGTCATGATCACCCATGTCCCGCTCACTGACAGTAGGACACAAAAGGGCTGTACCTTACCCCACGTTTGGATAGTGGGAATGTCTTCTCTGCTCAGATAGAGCAGAGAGGGATGGGGAGAAAGAACCACCTGGAACAAGTCACTTTAGCACCCACATGAAGTTAATTGTTGCCTCCAAAAGAAAAATAACACAGTATAGCCTTCACTCACCTCTGAAGGGGCTCATATGTAGGCTTGGAAGAATTAGATTTCATTGGCAGATGTCAATATACATCAATTTCACTGTATGCAGACAAACCAATGAAAAAATATTTCCTTTGATAATAATCAAAATTTACAGATAAACAGCATTTTTCTTACTTTTCTGAGAACCCAAGAGTCAAAATCTAGTGATTTAGATGTTTGAATTAGGCTTGTTACGAATTGACTAGCGAATGAATAGTGAAAACAGGTATGATTCATTGATTTAAGGATATTTATTTTGTGTAATCTGACGTGTGATGTTGACAATTTCTGCTCTTATGGTTTTTAAAGTTTCAATTTTTTTTGAATCCCAGTATCTACTGTCATTAAATAATTGTCTCAACTGTCAAAATGCAAAAAAAAAAAAAAAATAAAAATAAAAAAAATGCTTACAATCCACAATTTTGTGCAACTGTGGACACATCAATAAATATGAAAAAAACCTTTAAAATAAACATTGATATTATCTGTCAAAATTATTTTTTAAAAATTCAAATTGTGCCAAGCCTACTCATATGCAAAGCTCTGATTTCGGGCCATCTTTCCTTATGGTTAATACTTTGCATTTCTATAGCACAATGTCTTTGGAGGATATCGAAGTTACTTAACCCCTGTGCAGAAGACAAGTAGTAGTATCCCTGTTTTACCAGGGATAAGGCAAGATGTAGAGTGATTACATCATTTAAATGAGGTCACATGATAAACCAACTGGTAGAGCTGAAATGAAGATGAGTCGTGTGATTAAGGCATTGGACTGGCATCAGGAAACATGGCTTGAGTTCCTGGCTCTGCCATAGACTTTGTAGGTGATTTGAGGCAAATCTTATAATCTCTCCATGACTAAAGCACAGTCTAAAATGGGGATAATAATGCCTGTTTCCCATACCTTTTTTCTGTCTTGTCTACTTAGAGTGTGAGAGTTTTGACCTGAGGACGCAGCGTTGCCTAGTGGACAGAACACTAAACTGGACTGAGGAGACCTGAGTTCTATTCCCAGCTCTGGCCTGCTGGGTGACCTTGCATAAGTCAAGTCACAGCTCTGTGCCTCGGTTTCCCCATCTGGGAAATGATACTGACCTCCTTTTCACAGTGCTATATTCGAACTAGGTGTTATTACTATGCATTTGTTCAGGTCGCTAGGTGCTAATAGAATACAAAGACCAATAACAAGAGATAAGAATATTGTGGAAGTAGAGAAAGAACTGTTAGGGATTTGAAGGGGATTTCAATGCATGGCAGTCTCTGTTAGCAAGATTCAGACTAGCGGTAACCCTAATGACGCGAGATTTGTAGAAGCGAGGATTGGGTGAGGCGAGTGGGAAAGAACTGCGTGAGAAGTTGTTGCGACCTTGTGTAGATAAATATAGAATGTAGACTAGAGTCTAAATAAGTGAGAAAAATAAGATATCAAGATGACCTATGTATAAACAAAATGCAGCTGTTGCTTATTATTGTATGTAACAAAAAGTATAAATGCTTGCTGTAATTGTTTACCTGTCGAGAGACCTGCCAAGGAGGGGGAAACCCTGTGTCCTAGTGCACTCTCTCCCTCTATGCAATTGCTTGAGAATAAAGTATCTGACTTTGCTGCACCCAACCAGAGAGTGAGAACTAAGTTTTTCTCTGACAATACGTAAGTAACAATTAAAGATCTGCAAGACCATACTCTCACCCTTTAATAAAAAGGCTATATGAAAATACATATACTTCTAAAATCTTCATGTGAAGCAATGCTAGGAATGGAGTTCAACACTTTACACTGGCCTGTGTCTGTAGCATCTAAGTGGGTCTTGCATATCTCTGAATTGTATATGCATCAGCCACTCAGGACTGACGGTACAGTTGTACATTATCTAGAAGAAAAGAGGTCAGTGCTAGGAGTGCCTGAGATGGCAAAACACTCCATTTGCAGTTTAATCAAATAATGAAAGCATTAAAACACAAATGAATCAAGGGAGTTGTGTAATTGAACCCATTTATACAGATGACTGTTAAACTCCGTCTTTAGTGAATTCAGTAAGTCTCACCTATTAAATAATATATAGTCCATTGAACTATTTAACTTAGAACACAGAGCTGCATGTTGTGTATTAAATATTAAATGTATAGCAAGGAACACCGTTGTGTTCCTTGCAGGCATACAACCATGGGCTGTGATCTTAACAGCTCAGACAAGGTAAGCAAGGAAAGACAGTAGTCAGATGGGAGACCACCTAGGGGCTGCAGGAATTGATGAGGAATTTTCAATGAGTGGCACATTCCCTTTGACTTGATACAGATGTAGTGCCCTAGCATGAGGCCATATGCTACTCCTATAGGCTTCTGCTTATGGAATAGTTTCTTTTGTAGCAGACAGAGGTGTAATATATTGTTTCATGTAGGTCGGTCATGCTGGCCCATTAATGTTAGACATAGTACAGTGTTTCTCTTTCCTTTGTTTAAAGTTTCTCCTCCTTAATCTGGAGAAATGCCCTGTTTGGACTGTTATCCTTTTGTAATAAAGGCCCTTGTCAGGGGAAGAGGACCATTTGATTTACGTAAGTAGAACTGTTCCAGTTATTCAGTGAGCTATTCAACAATTTTAGCCTCTTTCCCCACTCCCTGTTCACAAGTTGTCCAAGAGCACATTAAGATGCTGGCAAATTTGTTCGTTATTCAATATTCTTAGAGCAACAAGAAAAATTTTCTGCTGGCATAAACAGGCATAGCTCCACTGAAGTCAATGTAGCAATATCAATTTATACCAGTTGAGGATCCGATTTACAGGGGGATTTAATGCTATGAGTTGTTTGTGAACTTTCCATAGTGTGTACTCTGTCAATTATTTTGAATTCAATATTTGAGCTCTGTAACTGGTTCCCTAGGTCACATGATATGGTTTCTGTTCCCTGGTTGGATGACCTAACTTTTCTTGACTATTATAAATTATCTCAGCTACCAAATGTGTATGGAGTGGACCACAGCTCCGAGGAGGTACAGAGAACCCACATGCTCAGGGTCCAACCGATGGCCAGATTTGAGGACAGGAGGAATTTTCATATTGGGAAGGATTTTTTGACTTCTTCTGCAGCACGGAATACAGATCACTTACTAAGATCATCTGGGCATATCCCATCTAATTAATTCCCTGCCAGAGCAGGCACCTCAGGCACTGGTGGTGCCTGACTCTCTCCTGTTTTCTGCATACAAAGGTTCAGTCTCCAGACTGAAATGTTTCAGTCTAACCCAAGTTATTGGGCTCAATGAAATTGAATGGCCTGTGATGTCAGACTAGATGATCTAATGGTCCCTTTCTGGCCATAAACTCTACGAAACCTGAAATGCACTGTTTGCTAATATTTGCATTAAACAAATCTTTAACTTTAGGAATGTTCATGACCAGCGAATGACAATGGTTCTGTTCAAGATCAATAGGGGGAAAAAAACAGTTTTGTGTTCCATCAGAAGTATCTCTCCCGTGCCTAATTGCCATTCACTGTAACTTTTGCTATTTATTGAATTATTTGTCATGACTTAAACGTTGGAAACAGTTGCTGTAATGATTCTGCCATCTTCTTGGCGATCAAAGAGGGAAAGTGTTGTTGCATGCTCTGTTTATTTGTTGGCTGGTTTTGCTCTTGAACGAGGAGATGGGGAAACGTTAATGGGCAAGGATAAAGTTACAGATGCCATGTGGATTAATTTCAAAACACATTTTCAGTCCAGAAATGGTCTTTGTAAGTACAACATATCCCTGGCTTTCCTCTACTTTGTGCTGTTCCAGTGGATGGCAATACATTATTAATTATTTCGATTACCATAGGACCTAGGAGCTGTACTCATGGACCAGGATCTACGTGCTGCACAAACACAGAACAAAAAAGATGGTCCCAACTTCAGTAAATACTTATTGACCAAGTGTTGAGTTGAAATTATTCAGTATTAGAACATCATCCCACTTGCCCAGCACAAAGTATATGTATAAGCTATACAAAGTCCAGCATTAGGTACAGACTAAGCCAGGGGTAGGCAAACTATGGCACGTGTGCCAAAGGCGGCATGCGAGCTGATTTTCAATGGCACTCACACTGCCTGGGTCCTGGCCACTGGTCCAGGGGGCTCTGCATTTTAATTTAATTTTAAATGAAGCTTCTTAAATATTTTAAAAATCTTATTTACTTTACATACAACAATAGTTTAGTTATATATTATAGACTTAGAGAAAGAGACCTTCTAAAAACGTTAATGTATGACTGGCACGCGAAACCTTAAATTAGAGTGATTAAAGGAAGACTCGGCACAGCACTTCAGAAAGCTTGCCGACCCCTGGACTAAGCTAATTGGAGACTTGAGTTTTCAATGGTCGTTATTGCTTTTCTAAGGAAAAACACACACAAAAGATAGATTGACCCTCCCTATGGGAATTTAGTCAGAATGACTCAGGAACAAATTCAGATTGGGCTTGCTTATCTATGAGCTTTTAATTAAGACCTGAAATTGAGCCATATGTTTTCAGGGTACAGTATTAAAGCCTGCGTTTCTGTGGAGACATACACTTAGTCTGGTATGTAGATTTAATATATGCTACAAGTTATATGACTTATTTCTGTATTGCAGCAGCTAAACAACCAATTTGGAGTTTGGCCCGTACTTTGTAACTGTCTGTCCGGCGCTTGGAACTCACACTCCAGAGTCACTGCAGGCAGCATTCCCAGGCATGAAGCTCCAGGCAGCTCAAAAGCTTGTCTCCTTTACCAACAGAAGTTGGTCCAATAAAAGATATTACCCTGACCGACCTTGTCTCTCATTTGGAATTTAGTCAGTTTAAAAAAAAAAAGAGTTGAAGTAGTTTCAGCTTCTACACCTGCCCTTGGGCCCACTGCCAATTTTGATGCTTTTAGAAACACATTTTCTTGAGTTTTGTCTCAGGTTTTTAATTATTTCCTCCCACTCTGTGAAAAACCCACAAAAGCAAGAGGGGAATCGATGAAACGGACAGCACACAGAAGGAGGCTGGATGGCCATCTGTTTTGCATGGTTTAGTCACCACTAATCCTGCATCTTGGCAGAGGGTTAGACTAGCTGACACTTGCGGTCCCTTTCAACCCTATAGTTCTATGATTTTACGTGCATAATGGAAACAAAGAGAAAAAAATTACCAATTCCTCTCCCCACCCTCCCATTGTCTTTGGTGTGATAATTTTAGAAAACAGTGTGATGTTTCATTTGACAGTACCCTTTTTAAGCCTTAAGAGGAACTATTTATAGTCAGCTCCCACTGACTTCAATTAAAACATTGGGTACCCAGCTAGAGTCAGGCCATTGTTTAACTAGCGCTCCTGAAATACTGCATGCATTTAAGAACCTTGTGATCATTGGCTACTTCCTGGCCCAGCTGCTGATGAAAGAACAAAGGGTATCCGACCAGAAGAGCTAAGTAGACTTGGCAGGCTTGTCAGAACCCGTAAGAGTTTCTGCTTAGACATACAAAAGGAGAGCAAAAAGGAGCAACGGAATCAGACCTGCCACCTGTGACTGAACACATTTAACTACTACTGATATCTTCCTATCCTCTCTGGATCGTTTGTGTTTTGTCCCAGAACCAAATTGTTGCAAGAACAGTAAATCATGTGAATGAAGGAGGGTTATTTCAAAAAACAAAACAAAAATACCTTCTTTACTTTGAGATATGAAGGGTTAAATATTTGTATTTTTAAGCTCCATTACTGAGGGGGGGAAGAGTCAAGGTTAAACAACAAAATATGCCTTGTTCAGAGTATAATCAGAGTGTCTAGGGCAATGAAGAGGTAATGTGTGTGTTGGTACCACTGTCGTTTATCAGATCAATTCAAAAGTTTCATATGGTATTTCATAGGCCCTATGCTGCTAATAGTGATTCTCATTTAACCCGTGTAGGAGAGGCACTAGCTTTCTCAGCAGTAGATTCTGAGTTCTATCCCCACCTTCACCAGGAAACTCCAAGCGCCCCTTGGTGTGCAGTGCAGTGACTGAGGTTAAAGTCCTCAGCACTCTGACTCCAGAGCTGGTCAAAAAAATTGTTTAAAATATTAAATTTCAACAAACAAAACCACACCTTTTTGTGAAAGTCTGGTCCATTCTCTGTCCAGTTCAGCTCAACCCCCAGGGTACAGTGTGGGAATTTTCAGATTTGCCAAAGGGCACCATATCAAGGTTTGCATTATAATGGAAGAATTCCTGGCTCTCAGCCCTGTGCTCAGAAGAGTATAGCTATCACCAATGGGAAAGGATGTGCAGTGCCATCATGAATGGCCATGTGACAGACTGTGAAGACATTGTCTTCCCTAGGAAAAGGTTTTGACAGCCTGTGGTATATGCCATCCCAAACAACCAGTATGGAAAGATTTCTAGATAACACCAAAGTCTAATCACTGCGAAATATATTTCTCATGACAGAAGTCCACCAAAAGAAAATATAGTTTTCTTCTGAATTTGAACAAAACCCCATTCCTCCTGCCCCAATTTTTAGCTCAGACAGCCACATGACAAATGTATAAGACCACAGTTCATAGAACGGTGTCCATACCACGCATGGCCCATACCACAAAGAAAGAGCATGAGGGCTAAATGCTGGCACACCACCGCTCTAAACTTTAAAGCCCAGGGTAAGACAAAACCATCAACCGCAGGATTTTATTGCTGATGAACTCAAACAGCTGCTTATCTCCCTCATGGGCAGATAAGAAAGCAAGCAAAAATTATGGCGGTGTGTTGTATTATAGTTTTAAACATGTATGCAAATACAGGGAAATTAGATGCAGGGATCAGGTTCCTGGTAACTTGCTAATGGGGCCTGTGGTATCACCACTAGTGTGCCCGGGGTTTATAGACAATAAATTAACAGAGATGAATAGCTAAAGTCTGGGTCTTGAATCCCAACAGGAATATAAACATCAGCGAAAGGCAAACACTGGAGAAGGCAAGGAAAATTGCTCTCCACAGGGGATCCTCGCAAATGACAAATTCCAGTAGTAGACGCCTCACTGAAAATAAATAGGTGTCAGAAACAGAAGCTAGAGAAAGATGCAAGAAATGATCAGAACTTTTCGGGACATGTGACTCCTTTGAGAAAGGGGTATAAGTATTGGGGAATATCATATGCTCCTCCCAATTAACATGTAAAGATGTGCTGTAAGACAGAAGGTCCCAGGGTAGCCAACACCCTGCTTTGATGGACACTTGAATCAGATGGTTTCAGGGTAGCCAACACCTTGCCCCAAGTGCTTGAGAAGAAGAAAAGAAACAGAAAAAAAGAACAGGAGTACTTGTGGCACCTTAGAGACTAACACATTTATTTGAGCATAAGCTTTCTTGGGCTACAGCCCACTTCATCGGACGTATAGAATGGAACATATAGTGAGCAGATATATATACATACAGAGAACATAAAAAGGTGGGAGTTGCCCAACCAACTCTAAGAGGCTAATTAATTAAGATGAACTGTTGTCAGCAGGAGAAAAAAAATTTTTTGTAGTGATAATCAAGATAGCCCATTTAAGACAGTTTGACAAGATACTTAACATGGGAGAAATAGAGTCAATGTATGTAATGGCTCAGCCATTCCCAGTCTCTATTTAAGCCTAAATTGATAGTATCTAGTTTGTATATCAATTCAAGTTCAGCAGTTTCTCGTTGGAGTCTGTTTTTGAAGCTTTTCTGTTGCAAAGTTGCCACCTTTAAATCTGTCACTGAATGGCCAGAGAGGCTGAAGTGTTCTCCTACTGGTTTTTGAATGTTATGATTCCTAATGTCAGATTTGTGTCTATTTATTCTTTTGCGCAGAGACTGTCTGGTTTGGTACTTGTATGGATGCCTAAATGGGAGTGGAGCTCTTTTGGGAAATGCTGGCCTTAGCACACCTGGCAGCACTCGGCTCTCACCCAGAAGGGATCTGATGTGGGGTGGCATAAACATTTAAGAGAAAACATCAGTGTAGGCATGGACAACCTGAACGACTGGAAAAAGGCAAATATAGTGCCCATTTTTATAAAAGTGAAGAAGGAGAATCCGGGGAACTGCAGACCAGTCAGCCTTACCTCAGTCCCTGGAAAAATTATAGAGCAGGTCCTCAAGGAATTCATTTTGAAGCACTTGGAGGAGAGGAAGGTGATCAGGAACAGTCAACATGGATTCACCAAGGGCAAATCATGCCTGACCAACCTGATTGCCTTCCATGATGAGATAACTGGCTCTATGGATATGGGGAAAGCAGTGAACGTGATATACCTTGACTTTAGCAAAGCTTTTGATACGGTCTCCCACACTATTCTTACCAGCAAGTTAAAGTAGTATGGATTGTATGAATGAACTATAAGCTGGATAGAAAGCTGGATAGATCGTTAGGCTCAACGGGTAGTGATCAATAGCTCGATGTCTAGTTGGCAGCTGGTATCAAGCAAAATGCCCCAGGGGTTAGTCCTGGGGCCAGTTTTGTTCAACATCTTCATTAATGATCTGGAGGATGGTGTGGATTGCACTCTCAGCAGGTTTGCAGATGACACTAAGCTGAGGGGAGAGGTAGATATGGTGCAGGGTAGGGATAGGGTCCAGAGTGACCTAGACAAATTGGAGGATTGGGCCAAAAGAAACCTGATGAGGTTCAACAAGGACAAGTGAAGAGTCCTGCACTTAGGACAGAAGAATCCCATGTATTGTTATAGGCTCGGGACCGACTGGCTAATTGGGAGTTCTACAGAAAAGGACCTGGGGATTACAGTGGACAAGAAGCTGAATATGAGTCAACAGTGTGCCCTTGTTGCCAAGAAGGTTAACAGCATATTGGGCTGTATTAATAGAAGCACTGCCAGCAGATCGAGGGCAGTGATTATTCCCCTCTATTCGGCACTGGCAAGGCCACATCTGGAGTACTGCATCCAGTTTTGATTCCCCCCACTACAGAAAGGATGTGGACAAATTGGAGAGAGTCCAGCGGAGGGCAACAAATATGATTAGGGGGCTGGGGCACATGACTTATGAGGAGAGGCTGAGTGAACTGGGCTTATTTAGTCTGCAGAAGAGAAGAGTGAGGGGGGATTTGATAGCAGCCTTCAACTACCTGAAGGGGGGTTCCAAAGAGGATGGAGCTAGGCTGTTCTCAGAGGTGGCAGATGACAGAACAAGGAGCAATGATCTCAAGTTGTTGTGTGGGTGGTCTAGCTTGGATATTAAGAAAAATGATTTCACTAGGAGGGTAGTGAAGCACTGGAATGGGTTACCTGGAGAGATGGTGGAATCTCCTTCCTCAGAGGTTTTTAAGGTCAGGCTTGATGAAGCCCTGGTTGGGATGATTTAGTTGGGGGTTGTCCTGCTTTGAGCAGGGGGTTGGACTAGATGACCTCCTGAAGTCCCTTCCAACCCTGATATTCTATGATTCTATGATCTGAGAGCAGAATTTAGACCTACATTATTAGGAATCCACAGAGTCTTAACGTTAAGATGTTCTTCCTATAAACAATGACAGTGGTCATTACCAGATTGCTCAAAGGACATTTTAGTGGTTAATGTTTCATAAGGACCAGATCCTGGAAGGCCCTGGGTGCCATCAATTTCTATGGGATTTGGGGAGGCTCAGTACCTCACATACATAGTTCATAAAGTGGCGCTTGAGACAGTCCTTCCTGTTGCTGAAACTGAGCAGAATCCATAGCCCGAGGTCACATATCACTGATTACAGAGTCTTAAACACTCAGATACTAACCCACGCAAACACACCCTTTCACACACAAGGATGCTGGCTCTATTAAATCCATCTTAGCTGAAGCAGGGTGGGGAAAAAGCAATATTTATTTTAATGACATGATTATACACCTAGATTCCCTGGATGGTTTGGTGTGTTGTTTTGTTTCTTATATATTATGTGTTTGAGAGGTGGGAAAGGAACCCTGGTTGGTTGGCTCGGTGCCCAGGCTAGAATGCTGAAACTAACAACCACCAGTGTTTGTGCTCAGTGAGGTTTTCCCCTATGCAGTATCACTATCCTTAGCCATTAGTTACTAAGGGATTTTCTCCATTATCACATACATGGGGAGGGGGACAACAGATGGGGGTGGGGAGGAAGGGAAGGCACTGTATTTCCATCTTTAACAATACATAAATGCACTGCTACTATTGCGTACATTTTGGCATTCAGTATAGCAAGGAAAATTCCCTGTTGATCTCCAATGAATTTTGGATGCATTGCTTAAGTACCAGCTGCAACCTGGTTTATTTTTAATGAGTTTGAATACATTATATTTAGTATTGTCAGTCGTTTTTCTTGACCCACACCTTCTCAGAGAATTTCATCAACATACAAAAGTAGCAAAAATAAACAAAAAAACCTCATACGAACCACGTACACCATATGAAAGAAATGGTACAATTAGGTGGAAAGGGGTTGGGAAGGCTGGGAGGAGATGGAGAAAGAACAAAAGGGGTGAGACCAGCACATATGGCTAGCTTTCACTTTGAATTTTACCCACAGGAGCCCATGTGCCAGACATTTCATCTTAAAAGCTAGCGAAAGGCAAAAGCATTGTCGCTGGGAGATTACGACTGAAGCAACCATTTCAACCTGAACAAAACTCTTTAAAACCTCTCTGGAATTTCCATGAGGTTCTAACCCCAGTGTAATGAACAAGCAAGGGGTTGAGGTGTGCGTTGCGTTTTAGCCCGTGTAACTGTTTGGGGCCCATTCTACAGGACTGAGCAAGTTCATGAAGGCTTTCACTGGAGTTAGGTATGCCGGTTAAAGCCACACATGATGTACACTAGAATTCTCCAGCAGCAGCTAGTTTTCACAGTACAATGTTTTCAGTTCCACAGGCTGTATTCTGGGACACACCGGCTAGACTGTACTTATACCACCAGAGCTGTGTAAGAAGTGGCACAGAGCTGTACCTCACCCCTGCAAAAATCACCTAGTGTAATTCCTTCCCTGCTCCCAGGGGGCTGCGACATGCTATTATTATAGGGCAGGGGTAGGCCACCTATAGCACACGTGCTGAAGGCGGCAAGCAAGCTGATTTTCAGGGGCACTCACACTGCCTGGGTCCTGGCCACTGGTCTCGGGGGCTCTGCATTTTAATTTAATTTTACATACAACAATAGTTTAGTTATATATTATAGACATTGAAAGAGACCTTCTAAAAACATTAAAATGTATTACTGGCACGCGAAACCTTAAATTAGAGTGAATAAATGAAGACTCGGCACACCGCTTGTGAAAGGTTGCCGGCCCCTGCTATAGGGTGACCAGATGTCCCAATTTTATAAGGACAGTCCTGATATTGGGGCTTTTTTTTTTAATATGGGCTCCTATTACCCCCCACCCTCTATCCCAATTTTTCACACTTGCTGTCTGGTCACCCTATATTACTATGGTCTCGTATCAGCAGCACATCACACCCCTCTCCTTGTTAGCTCAGCTGCATTGGCCAGCGTGCTGGGAAGATAAGGACAAAGCTTCATCCACTCCCCCAGTGCTCTGCCTGCCTGGCATGAATGGGGGAGGGGAGTACTAGGCTTACCCCTCTGTACCTGCAGTGGAAGGCAGCTGCTTCTGGGGTCTCCTCTGTATTTGAAATGGAGGCTGAGCAGGGTGGGATCTAGCTTCCCCTATGGCCATATAAGCCTGGCTACAAACAGGCCCATGGTTTTGAGAAGAATGTATCCTTCTTCTGAATGAAATACAGCAGCTCTTTAACTAATGCTACGGATATTGGGGAATGGGTCATTTCCCACCCACTTAGCACAGAGTCCTCACTCTAAAGGTGTTGGATTAATGCACCCACTGCCTTAAAGGCTTTTATTTATCCACCCAAGTACCACGGTACAGGCAGCAGCTCCGCATGCTTTTCCACGCTGCTCAGTCTTGACTGTAGCCTATTAAGGCTTCCAATAAGGAAGCCAGTTCTGACTCCACCCCTTGTCCATAGCAGTGGTCTTTCTGCTGCACCAGGACACCGTTCGGACGCTGGGGTTGAACTTCAGCAAAGCGCATGTACCTCCATGCACAAGTGCCTGCTCGGCACATAATTAATCACACTCAATGAAAAGCGAGTGCTGATGAATGCAAGGTAATAGGAGGAATAATTGGCATCACTCATACTGAGGGCTACGTTCTGAACTAATCATTCAGGGAAAAGACCTGGCTGTCATTGTGGACAGCTCAGCAGAAATATTTCTCTGATGAAAAGTGGCAGTGAAAAAAAATAATCCCGCAGGGTTTTAGATTGTATAAGGAATGGGATAGAGAAGACTGAAAATATATTATTCCACAATATAAAGCAGAGGCAGGCCCTCACCTGGGATGCTGTGTACAGCTCTGATCAACCAATCTGTAAACAGATCCAGCCGAATTGGACAGGCTTCAGAAATGGGCAACAAAAATGACTGGCGGTCGGGGAAAATCTCCATATGAAGAGAGACTGAAAAAGTGGGATTGGTTTGTTTGGAAAGCAGACAAATAAAGCAGATATATCCTAGAGATGTACAAACTAACCAATGGGACAGGGAACATTAAATCAGGTGGCTCCTCAGAGTAAAAATGAAAGATAGCTACTTTGTGAGCATGAAAGGAAATAATTTTTAAACACAAAATTAACCAGTGAAACTCATTGCCACGGGATGCTATGGAGGGCTAAGAGCTCTATAGAATTCAGAAAAGGATGAGAAATGTATCTGGATAAGAAGCAGATCTACACAAGCTGGGATTAAAAAAAAAAACCCAGAAGGGGTTTAAATCTCCATGCTTCAGGCTATAGTGAACTATTAAATGACAGGGGGTAGGATTAGGAAGGACATTTCCTTATGGGCGAATTATTCCAGAATCATCCACTGCAGGGTTCCCTGCACCTTCCTTTGAGCAATCTGGGACTGGCCACTGTCAGAGGGCCCACTGGATTAGATGGATACTCTGGTCTGTCTGATCCAGTATGGCAATTCCTATTGCTAGTGTTTAAGGGCCCAATGCTACAAGACATGGACCACTCTGGCCCCAATCCAGCAAAGCACATAAGCATGTATCAATGGGACTCCACACAGGCTTAAAATTAAGAATGTGCTTAACTGCCTTAATGGACTGGGGGCCAGAAAGCACAATTCTTAGCAGGATTGGGCCCTAAATACTCACTCATTCCCTAATGATAAGGTGTTTTTTTTCTCCCCTAGATTATTCACTTGTATCCTTTCTAGAGTAGTTTCCGGAAAGGAGGAAAAATATTCTTCCAAAGATGCTTGCATGGTGACAGGAGCTTTTGGAGTCATACTGCCACCAACCTTTCTTTCAGGGTATCTCCCATTTGAAAGAAGCAACACTGTTACCAAAGGATGCAGACAGAAACCAAAAAAACACTGGGGGGTTGGAGGGGGAACTATCCCAAAACATGACTCAATACTCTGTTAAATTCAAAGATTTAGCACAAAATATTGCTATTTTAGAAGCATCAGAATTGAAAATGATTTTAAAGGGGATTTTTACTGCATTGCTCTTTTACCGTGCTGCCCTTATGGAACAAGCCTACTGAATTTGACAGGGATGAGAACAAATGGGGTTCCCAAAAAATGTAACTGGGTTTTATCGAAATTAACAGCAAATGATACTTTTCACATAGGTATTTTCGAAACCGCCCTTGGGAATTCTTGTGCCAGGGCCAGATCAACAAAACAAAGAAAGTTAGGTCACTGAAGATTCAGTTCTGGACACAGATCAGTACCCTAGTTTGAAAATTCTGGCTAACTTCAGATGGACACCAATGTAGTCAAAGCCTCCAACCACCTTCCCGTCTAAACAGTTTTTTACAAGCACTAAACTCAAACATACAAAATCAAGCATGGCCACTCCTGTGCTTGCCCAGTCTCCCTTTCTTGGCGTCTTATCCATGCAAGCCCCTTATCTCTCAACCCCAGGAATAACCATCTCCATCCTAGTGTTATCCCCTGGCCCAAATTTTGCTGGCCAGTCCCTACATTCAAGAGAATGTTCCATCACCATGAGCTCAAGGAAAATCCTGATTTTTCAGCAGTCTGGAGGGCAAGAAAGCACAAGCAAAAACCTCTTCCCCCATAAAATAGTCTCTGTAATAGATCCCCCTGTAGCCTAGGAGAAGGTACGTTAAGCTGAGAACCAGGAGACCATAATTAGAAGCTCTTCCCATGTATCAGAGACCATGAGTGCCAGTCTCACCTCTTCCATTGATTGTTCTTAATATTTATTTTTGTGCACTTCACAACCCTAATCTAATGGGAAAAGGGATAATGAGATCCAGTTGCTGAATCTGAATGGTTAGAAACTCAAGCTAAGCCAATTCACACTAGAAAAAAAATCAACAGTTTTTTTAAACAGTGAGGGGAATTAACCATTGGAACAACCTACCTAGGGACATGTGGGTTCTCCATCCCTTGCAATCTTTAAATCAACACTGGATGTCTTTCTAAAAATATATGCTACAGTTCAAACAGAAGTTACGGACTTAGTGCAGAAGTTGCTGGGTGAAGTTCTTTGCCCTGTGTTATACCCGAGGTCAGACTACATGATCATAATAATAAGTATCACTCCCTGCAATAGACAGCTAAGGCAACCCATTTGAGGAAAGTGTATCCATTTCACATGGAGAAGAAAGGATCATGGTTGAAAAATGGAGAAGGCAAAGCCTGGCGTCTCGCTAACGTCTTGCAGAAATAAGACAATGGCTCCAAATTCACCACTGTAAGCCTGTGAAAATCAGAAGCTTTTCACTTTGCTGCTAAAAGACTCAGAGGACCCAGCCGTCTTAATAGCTGTCAGAGAACTCCATAGCTTGGGTGTGCTGTAAACAAGGGCACTCGACCCTGATGGGGTCCACCTGAAAACAGGCCCAGAGCAGCAAAGGGAGCATGATAGCATAGACGGGACAAAGCTCCCCACAAGCTAACATTAGCCCTAGCCACCAACAGTCTGTGACATCCATGCACTACCGGTGTCCCACAGACAACGCAATGAACAATGTGATTGGGGCAGAGGGTTAGCAGGCAGCAGAGATAATATAGAAAGCTGGGCACAGGATATCATTAGCGCTCATAAAAACAGCCGTATAGAGTGCTCTACAAGCTCAAGACCTCCACTGATCTACCCAACAGGGACAGGGCAGCAGCATCACAAGCTCTCCCCATGATGCTCCCCCCCCCCAAAAAAAGTTCATCCCCTGACATGAAGGGTCTAGGAAAAAAAGGAATAAATAAATCACGGTGTGGTCAGATGTCTGGCTGCGTGTGTGCAGGGCCGGTGCAACCATTAGGCAAACTAGGCGGTCGCCTAGGACGCCAAGATTTGAGGGCGCCAAAAAGCGGTGCTCAAAATGTCTGGGATGCTCACCCGGCGCTGCGGCTTTGATCAGCTCTGGGCCGGGAAGTGATGTTATTCCTCCTCTGGCCGCTGGGGGCACTGCACTGCTCCCTGCTGCTCTGGCTCTTCCCCAGGGCCCCCTGCTCAGCCCCACCCCCACTCCCACTCCCCTGAGCTCTGCAGCAGGGCCGGGCCTGCACTCACCGGTGGGGGGAAGTGCAGAGACCCGGGGAGTGCTGGGGGGTGGTTACCCCCACCCTCAAAGCCAGCCCCACCCCCCCGGAGGCCTGCCCCCCCCACGGAAGCCTGGGGAGCCCCATCCCCCCCGAAGACCCTTCCCCCCATAGAGGCCGGGGGCACCACGCCCCCGGGGGGGGGCTGCGTAGGGCCCCAAAATATCTAGGGAGGGCCCCGGTACCTGCCACCCTGCCCGCAGCCAACCCCTGCTGCACCCCCTGCCCTGCCCTCAGCCAGCCCCGCACCCCGTCTCCAGCCAACCCCAAACCCCCTGCCCTGCCCACAGCCAGCTCCACACCCCCAGTCGCCAGCCAACCACTACCATACTCCCTGCCCTGCCCGCAAGCCTCAACCCCCGTCTTCAGCCAGCCCCTGCTGCACCCCTTGCCCTGCCCGCAGCCAGCCCTGCATTCCCTGTCTCCAGACAACCCCACACGCTCTGCCCTGCCCACAGCCAGTCCCACACCCCCTTGTCTCCAGACAACCCCTGCCGCACCCCCCTGTCCAAAGCCAGCCAGCCCCACGCCCTGTCAGGTTATTCATTTATTTTCATTAAATATGTAGACTAAATAATGAAATTAATAAATTTTCAAGCCGAACGTGTATTAATTCTAATGAACAATGCCATATTATGCAGTATTCGTTTTTGAAAGTTTATAATCGATGCTCTGGGGGAGATGGGTGGGGGAGGCGCAAGGTGGGCTCAAAGTATCCTTGCACTGGCCCTGCGTGTGTGTGTTTTCCCTGTGTGCTGCCCCAGCTCTGCACAGACAGCTGGCACAGCAAACCTCGAGCGAATTGCCCAATAACCACAAGATCTGTTAAAGTATGAAGGAACCCAGCCAGGTTTACTGTTGATGAAGCATGGTAATAGCACCTGGCAGACTCTACGAGGATACTAAGACATGTACGCCAGTGACAATGGACACAGCTCAGTCAGTGGCAGGACTTTGCACTGCCCCCTCGGCTGGCCAAAGATACTTTTTTAAAAATACATTTTTATACCCTAATATAAACAAGTTACGTACTATCATCCTACCCTTATCTTTTAGGAGGGGTCGGTGTGTTTCTGGGGAATGCTTTTGTACCATTCTTAACATCGGGATGTTCTGGTACCACGTAATATTGGGATATGTTTGCGTGAGTACTCTGTGCTTAGCACTTCTTAGGAATGTGTATTTTTGCAATATCAGCCCTGTTGTTGCCAAATTCTGTGAGCAGGTCCTGCCTCATACCAGGTCTCTAATAGAAGGGCTTAGATCTCAGGCTCTCTTCCTACTACAGATGGCTTTGAAGTGTCTGGGTGTGTGGATAATATGGGTACAATCATGGCCAGGGCTCAATGAGGCACTCAGGTTAATTTTGATGGAATGATTAAGGAAGCATCAGACAAACTGGTTAGTCATGAGTGCTTACATCTCTGCATTGGAAGGGGTTGCTGCTGAAGGCCCTTGGTGGGCTAGCCAGATTCAGAGTGGAATTCATCAAAAACCACAGACCTGGCCGAGCTGCCTTTTAAGGCAGCATAAAGGGAAAAGGAAGTGATTTGCATAAAGACGTGTGGAGGGCACAGCTCTGTAATGAATATATGGGGCCAGATCCTCAGCTGGTGTAAACCACTTTCACTCCAGGGAAGTCAAAGGAGCCAGGCTGATGGGCCCATGGTAGTTACACCAAGCCGGATTCAAAAGGGTCCTACTGCAATCAATGGGGCTTCTCACAGGACATGGAACTACCCAGCCTGCGTGAAGGGGGCAGAATCGAGCCATTTCCCATGTTGCTGTCAGTGCCTGTGCAGGTTAATGTACAATCAGCCATGGCATTGTTCCTGTTTGAGTAGGAAGGGGATAGTCACTGGGCCCTTTTACTAGTGAGCTTTGAACGGTATCACTGCACCATCAGTGCCAAATCTTCTGCTACTACTATCACACCTGCTGCATGTCTCATCGCCCAGAGGGTCACAATCACCGATACCATCCTCATCTCCACAGTCACAAGTCACAGCAATTTCCATAGATTGTCTGTCCGTCCCCACCCCAGTACTGCTATAGGATTAATAGGAATGTGCAGAATCTTCTACTCCAGTGGTTTTCAACCTGTGGTCCGTGGAGCCCTGAGGGTCCGCAGACTATGTCTAAGATTTCCAAAGGGGTCCGCTCCTCCATTTGAAATTTTTTAGGGGTCCGCAAATGAAAAAAGGTTGAAAACCACTGCTTTACTCTAACAAACTGTGTTAAAAAGCAGCCGTTGTGTGGTCCCACTAGCGTTCTGATGTTCTTCCTGAGCTGACTGGCTCCTGGGTTGGGAGTTTCTGCCCAATACATAGGACTTCTTTCTTCGCACCCTCCACCCCAGCAGCCTTCTTGGAAGCCAACAAGGGGGGGATTTTGGATCTCTTCTTGGTGAGTATCAGAACCACTACAAGGTAACACTCATGACTATAATGCCCAGTGGCTAAAGTGGGCTAGGGACAACCCCAAGCAGTAGTCAAGTGTGTTCGAGCGGTCAGGTAGCCAGGAGGAATGGTCAGAGTTCTCGCAGGTGTCAGAAGCTGGAAGATTCAATCCCAGGGCCTGGATCAGTGGGTTAAGGAAGCAAGGTCAGGTGAGGCAACAGGGCAAGGCAGTCTAGGCAGCAACCACCAGTCTGTTGCTCAGACAGCTTCCTCTTCCTGTTGGTGTCTTTATATAGCCCAGGTACCCAATGACGGTGCTGTCTATCCATCCAGTCAGGGGGCTGGGGCATGACTGCTGAAGGTCTGCAGGCCTTTAGCACTAAGGCTATTGGTCAGGGATAGTAGTACAGTGCATCACCATAGTGCAGCAACCAAGGATGCCACCTAAGGACCTGGTAGGCCTGCGTTCAGCACTGGGATCCTGACAATGACTTAGACTGGGAGGAATCAGGCTTTGAACCCAATTCACTACATGGCTACATAGCAATGGTGGCTGCTTACGCAGTAAGGTCTCAGCCTACCAGTTACACAGGGAAAATATCTCAGCTGCATGCAATGACTGCAGCCCTGCTGTTCCTGAATGCACCATCAATGCAGCTTTCACAGCTAATTCCTGCACAGGACACAAATGGGTAGGTAGGTAAAGTAGAAGTATTGGACTCCGTGGGTTTGTAGTCTAATCTGTACCAGCCCCAATGAGGGAATGAGGGAAATAACAGCCAGATACTACAGAAGCATGTAGATGCTACTGTGATGAGTGTTAGCCAAGATGGTCAGGGATGCAACCCCATGCTTTGGGTGTCCCGAGCCTCTAATTGCAAGCTGGGAGTGGATGACATGGATGGATGGATCACTTGACTGTTGTCCTTTTCTATTCATTCCCTCTGAAATATTGGGCACTGGCCACTGTCGGAAAACAGGCTACTGGGCTAGATGAACCACAGGTCTGACTCAGTCTGGCCGTTCTTATTAAAAACCCATAAACAGAGAGAATATTCCAGGCTCAGAGAGTAATATGGAGAGAGAGAAAGGGACTCCAAGTGTAGTCGCAGGATGACATGAAACCCTCTCCAGCTGGTGGTAACTGGATGAAGACCTGTGCCATTTCACTTGGGGTCATGATTTTGCCATAAACTGGCAGTATTTATTTTATCACTGTAAAATCAGAGTCATCTTCCCATCCATAGAATCATAGAAGATTAGGGTTGGAAGGGACCTCAGGAGGTCATCTAGTCCAACCCCCTGCTCAAAGCAGGACCAATCCCCAGACATTTTTACCCCAGTTCCCTAAATGGCCCCCTCAAGGATTGAATTCACAACCCTGGGTTTAGCAGGCCAATGCTGAAACCACTGAGCTATCCCTCCCCCCAAAAACTGGAGTCAAGGTGAGTTCTACTGAAGTTTACAGGGGATAAGTGTCTCTCTGCCTGACCAGGGACATGAACCCTGGATACTCAGATTAAAAGTCTGATGCTCTACCAACTGAGCTAGCCAGGCTCTCTAAACTGAGATGAGACAAGAGAAGGAAGAACTGCCTAGCTAAGGTGAGGGTTTTTAAGAGTCCATGGAAGAAGCATGTTTAAAAGAGGGATTTGGTGTGAAGGAAGAAAGAGAATGTACTTAGCAGGTTGGAGGTAAGAAATTGGCTCAAGGGTAGGGAGTAGTATTACAGATTCACAGGGTCCTCAATCATTAATCCATTGCCTCTTGTCCTGCTCTCTGTGGCAAAAAAGAACAACCTTTCTCCATCTTCTTTATGGCAGCCTTTCAAGTACAGCCTAACCAGCGCCAAATAGAGCAGTACTATCACCTCCTGTGACTTACATGTTATGCCTCTGTTAACGCAACCTAAAATTGCATTTGCTGCTTTTTCAATGGTGTCGCATTGTTGACTCATGTTGAGGTTGTGAACCACCACTACTCCCGGATCCTTCTCAGCAGTGCTGCTGCCAAGCCAGTTACCCCCCAGTCTGTATTTTGTGCATTTGTTTTTTCTTCCCCAAGTGTACATTTGTCTTTGTTGAATTTCATTTTGTCGTCTACAGGAAAACCCTCATAACTGTAAGAGCAGTAGGACAATGGAACAGAGGCCAAGGGAGGTTGTAGAAACTCCTTCAGTGGAGGTTTTCAAAAGGAGGCTGGATAGCCATCTGCCCTGGATGGCTTAGACACAACAAATCCTGCATCTCAGCATGGGGATAGACTAGGGGAGCCTTGTGGACCCTTCTAGCCCTATGGTTCTATAACTCCATGATTAATCAGTTCCCTGGGTGTAACCCCATTAGTGTGCTGGACCCCAAGCATCCCCACCATTTCACAGGGACATGCCCGTGGTTTCCATGACTCTGAAATTGGGCCTTCGGGCACCAGCAATCACTGTCTCTCTCCTTGGCTCCCCGCAGAGGGTCTCACCAAGCCAGACTCCCGCAGGAGATTTTTTCCATGGCTTCAGGGCACAATGGTCTCCATAAGTAAGTGCAGTGACCCCAGCAGCCTTCTCAAAACAAGGTACTGATTTATTAGTCACATTCCACGCCCATCTCGTTTTGTCTTCTCCGCCTGTTGCATTCCACCTGTCTGACACCTCGACTGTAAACTCTGTAGGGCAGGCACAGTCTTATTGGTGATATACTTGTCTTGGACCCTTGATACAAATATAAGCAATAATAGCCTCAGTGCAACACCACTCTGCAAGAATGGAAATATTTCCCATCTTCCTATGATGAAGTCGGTATTGTGACAACCATTTGTTCTTGGGGGTCATACCACTGCACGTGCCATCACTGGTGTTGCGACGGTCATTTGATATTTGTATTACTGCTTGTTCAGTATTCTCCTAACAGATGCTACACACATTTTTAATTAACAATGACATCCAAACAGTTAAATTTTAACAAAAGCTGCCTTTCCCTAATTAACTCTCTTTCAATAGGGACTTTTTAATCTGCTCTGTCCTTGCTGAGCTGCAAGAAGAGATTGGTGACCACTTGGCAAGTGAGATATTTCTGTTTAATTCCAAGGTTGGAAGAGAGAGGAAACAAGAAATCTCCGTTAGCAGAGACAGCACAGCCTGGCCTCTGTGATTAAGAATCCAATGACTGCATAGCCAAAGCTTTCAGGGCATACTGTTCTCTCCTACTGAAAAACACAGCAGTCAGCACATCTGCCACATAGCCAAGATCAGTTCAGCCAGTAATAGCTACAACCTACACTAAAGAGCACCTGGGAAGTTACTGACAATGAAGCCTATATGGCCAGTCGCTGTGGGAACCTCCTGAAATAGACCCTGCAAAGCCTCATCTTGAGAATGAATCCTGGGTGTTCTCAGGCACTGGTAACCCTCTCTAGTCTTCATCCACCACTGTGCACCAGTACTGGCACGTCCATCTTTCCCCATTGGCAATGATTCAACATCACCTCTCGTCACATGATAGTGCCCACTGCACGCTACCACCCTACCTTAGTGGTGACCCGTGGGCTCAGCATCTGTGTTCAATCCCTGCAGTACTTCTGCTACCAACTTCGCATTCAACTGCACGTACTCTGACATGCCATCACACCTCAAACTGCTGTGACCAAGCAGGGTCCAGGCCTGGGCAAACACCCCCTCTTAGAGGAAAGCCCAGCCAGCTCTGCCTGACCTTTCTCTGACAGCCTGTTCTGAAATCCAGGGATTTGTGACATAGGCAGCTCATCACAGGTAAGTGACATCACAACCGCTAGGAAGGACTCAGACAAGTCCCAGTCACCACCTACAGGCACCTTTGGCCTCAATGAACCGCATCTCCCAAGGTGGCCTCCCACCACTCACTAACTCAGGGATCGGCAATGGGGGCTGTGGGAAGTGGCACAGGCCAAGAGATGTGCTGGCCACCACTCCCCACATCCCCCATTGGCCTGGAGCGGCGAGCCACGGCCAGTGGGAGCCGTCATCGGCCGAACCAGCGGACGCAGCAGATAAATGAACTGGCCCGGCCTGGCCTGGTGGGCCACGAGCCAAAGGTTGCCAATCCCTACACTAACTCATCTGCTTATGGAAAGCTGGTCAAAATCTCCTGTGGCACATTCTTGTGACAGAGTGGGAATTTTCACCAAAAAAATCCATTTTCCTCACAAGTTTTCACATTTTCATCAAAAAAGACAAAACCTGAAAAAAACTAACATTTTTCAGATGAAAACTGATTTTTAAAAATTCTTTTCACCAGTTGCAAATAAAAGAAAGATGAAAACTTCCAAAATTAAGAAAACAAGTAATTTTCATATTCTTCAAAATCCGTTGTGGGTGGGAGAATTTTTCCAATCGGTTCTATTACTGTGACTCAGTCATTTGCTGCCTCTGCCCTTTCAGAGCCTCCCTGAGAAACATGCTGAGTACAGATACTGAGATTCAGTGAGTCCAGCTCCTTTGGGAAAAGACAGAGCTTGCTAGTGCAGAGGCAGTAGTATGTAGCAAGAACCAGATCCACCACTAAAGGCTCCAACCAGGAACTAGCTGAACTACTGCAGAATCCTCCAGACTCCTGAGAACTGGAGACTCCCACGCACAACAGAGCTCCGGCCTTGTGTCCAACATGGAAACAATGAGAGCGTCTCACCCCTGTGCTGGTTCTGAATGTCACTCTGGACGCAGCTGGCCCCTCTCCGTGACAGCCCCCCACCTCCCACATGTAACTTACCACGTTTCACATCAGCGAGGTTCCACTAAAATAGCTCACACTCACTTTAACGTATACTAGTGAGCCAGAGGAAGGAATATGCCACAGTTATTAAATCCACATATGCTGCTGTTATCATGGCTGATATAAAAGGACCTGGAGCTGTTAGAGAGAAGCTCATTTTACTTCCAGTTGGTGCTGCTGCCTGAGAGCTGTGTCGCCTGATCCTGGCCTCTACCCCTTTGGCCTGCCCTTTTGATTTCTGTAAGACTCCTGGCTTCCCTTGCTATCCCATTTTCAGCCTCATTCTCTTTCATACTTGGCTTCTTTCCCTCACTCTTCAGACATACCCTATATCCCCAAACCCACACACAAAGAAATCTTTGATCCAGCTTCTGCTACAATTACCAGTCCATCTCCCTCTACCCTTTGCCTTCAAAGTAGGTGACCATGTAGTCTACTCCCTCGGCCTTAATATCCTCTCTTCTCCTGGTCTCCTAGGTCCTCTGCAAACTAGTTTCCCCTGCTTCCCTTGGACACCACCAAAGCTGTCCTTACAATGTCATTGATCCCCCTTTTTTAGTCCAAGACAAAGAACCTTTTTTTCTAATATCAAGGAGGTTGAGACATCTACTTGCTTTTTCTCACTCATTTCTTCTGAATTCTCTCATTCTTGCTTTCCTCCCCCACTTCCAAACCTTCCTTCAAAGTCTTCTTTCATTAATGGCTCCTTTCCCTGTTTGGGGTCCCTCAGGGATCTCTGTCTTTGGCACATTCCTCTCCTCTTTCTGCACATTTTCCCTGGTGGCCTCTACTCACACAGCATCTGTCCCCATCCTCCAAATGACTCCGAAAATCAATCTCCCTACCTCTGGGCAATCTCACATCTCTGACACCTCACTCTGGGTATCCTGTGTCTGACTCAAACACAGCATCATGCAAACTGAACCCTTCAGGACTGGTTCTCTCTAGCACCTGGTGGAGTCGTTTACATCTGTGTAGAGTGAGCTTGGCACCGCCATGCTGAATTGGCAGCATTTTGCATGCATGTAAATGGCTATGCCAGAAATAAGACTGTAACATTAGGCTCTTCACTTGTACTCCCAAACTCTTCCTTCTCCATGAACCAATCGTTCTCTCTCATTGACATGCTACAGCTCAGACAGAAATTATAGGCTTGATGCAGGAATTACTGGGTGAAGTTCAGTGGCTTGTATTATGCAGGAGGTCAGACTAGCTGATCACAAGGGTCCCTACTGGCCTTAAAAATCTATGAACCCCACTCCTCCTTCTTCCTTGGCCTCACAGCGTCAGTGAGGTGTTTGATTTCTCTCTCTCCTCCATCTGTCACACCCAGGGTATCACAAAATCCTTCTGAATTCTTCCTCTGCAGCATCTCTAAAACAGCCATTCTCCATCTCACAGGCATGGACGGCCAACAATTTGTAAACACCAACCTTACTGCCTCCTCCTCTTCTCTGATGGCCTGGATTCTCCCCTCACTCCCCTTTGCTGCCTTCAAAATGCTGCTGGGAAAGATTGCCCTTGGCCATCCTTTTAGTCTTTGAATCCCTTTACAGGCGTTCCCTCTGGCGCTTCAGGCTCACGCGTCTCATCCTCTCCTCCCAGTGCCTGCCCATGTCTACTCCTACTCTCTGAGCCCCTCTCTCCTCCTGCAGGGCCACTCTTCCTTCACAGGTCTGTCCCCAAACCCCAGACTAGCCACGCCGATTGCACTCTTCTACTCTGACCTCTCTCATGTGCTGTCTTCTCTTAAACACTCTTCACTTCATACAAAACCCTCTTTAAAGCACATGAAATGTTCACACAACGGAGCAGCATTAGTCCCCTAAATGTTATATTTGTTTTGAAATAAAACTGAACGGCTTTGTGATTGAACCATGGTCACCACGGGTGTTGTGGGGCTGGATTCTATTTGCCAATTTTTAAACCTGGTGTCAAGGCTGATTTCCCACTCTGGCACTTCGAGTGAAGAAGGTGGGGGCCTGCAAGGATTCTACAAATTAATACTTGCCACTCCAGCCTTGTATTAAACTCCCAAGGTTACAGCTTTTCTCTGACCTTGGATGGGTAGATGCTGCCACCACCCAAGTGCAGAACCTCTTTGAGAGCCCAGGAAGGCGCACTTGGGAATTCCTTCCAGTGGGGTACCCTCAAGTCCTTTCATGCCCCCCCCCACTTCCAGGGAAGAGCTGAGAAAGAAAACAAAGAAATCAGCTGTTGCCACCAGCTAATTAAGTAACGTGCACAAAACTCTTAAGACACAAAAATGCAATCCTGATTTTAAAAAAGGTAAATTTTATTTAAAAAAAGAAAGAAAATGCATCTGGGAACTCAGGCTATTGCTAGATTTTAAAAGAGTAACGACAAGGATTAAGCACCAAGAATAGCTTTCTTGAGTTCCTGCTTAAAGGTTCTAAGCAAAACAAAGGCACCTGGGGTTAGCACAGAGGACTCCACAAGCCATAAAGAAATAAAAAGAGATAAACCTAACCACGTCTTCCTAGACATTTCCTGATCTACTTACATATCTGGGTTTTCAATTGAATAGTTCTAGGTATACTGATGATTTTTCATACCTGGCCCCAGGCTTCTTATAGCATAGTTGCTGCCCTGTCCGCCTCTCTAGCTGGGAGTTTTTTCCACAATTTTAAAAAGTTCTAGCTTCCCATTGGCTCTTTTGGCCAGGTGCCCACTCACTTCCTTTTACCTATGCATAGCGGTGAGACTTTTTAACCCTTTACAGGTAAAGCAAGTAGAGAACAGCTACTAAGAGGGATTTGATAGCTACTGGCTGGCTGGGTGTCCATAAAAGGGAGCTCCCCCTCCTTCATTTATCACACCTGGGCTCCAACATCTGTATATAGGCTCCTACATAAGAGTGACCAGTAGCTCCCATTGCCTTAACCTTCCCAGGTGTTCAGCCCCTTTGGAAGCCAGGCCTGTCTATGAGTGAAATCGCTAGGTATTTGTTTTCATTTACATGAAGGCTTAGAGTGTTCTTCTATTGCCATTTATAGCCCACAAACAGCAGCATACCCTAGGAGCTGCAATCATCACTTTTCATGTTATGCGCCTGTTTGTTTTCAGTTTAAGTTGTAATGGAAATTGATATGACACTGTAATTATGGTTTATGAAGATAAGTGACTAAGAGAACATAGCACTTTCTTTACTAATTACATTAAATCATTTAATGACCCAAATGTCCTAATTGATGTAAAGGTAAATCGTATTCTAGTTCCATTGCTTCAGAAGAACAGGTTTAGTTAGTCTGCATATTATCCACTAATCCACCAACAACATCTCTGAGGCTTCAGATAATCTCCGCTCTTCCCAACACCCCCCATTCCTAATGAACGCAGGAGAAAGCAGATGACTCCACTTATTTTTCCCTTTTCTATAAACTTACATTAAATTGCTCCTTAATTCTGTGCAACCTTAATTATGAGCTGGGCTCTTAATACTGGCACTAACGATGGCTTCAGTTATAGAATGCTAATGATGCAGGTACCTGCAGAAACAGCCTGCAGAAGGAGTTATAATAATGCATGGTGAAATGCTGTGCTATATAGTCCCATATATGGGGGTCCCACTACACATTTAGGGCCTGACTTGCAGAAGCGCTGAGCACTTGACAAGTTTCCCCTGGACTTCAATTGGAGTCAAGATTTCTAAGCTGCCTCAAATCTTTCTGAAGCTGATAGGTTGAGTGACAGCCACTCACACAGCATCTCTCACCAGCTCTGTGCTGATGATTGACAGTTTTAATGGACAGGTCCCCATAAACTGAGACTTTGCCATCTGCATACTAACATTCACTACACAGTCCGAAACTGCACCACACTCCCCTGCTTTGGTGTTTAATTTACACCCTTGGAACTCTGGCCAGGTTTATTATGCTCATTATTTTTGCATGCTAGATGCTTTATAGAACAAATAAAACAAGGGACCTGCTCTGAACAATTTACAATCCAGCTTTAGATGGAGACACAAAGAAGGAGGAAACAAAGATTAATCTCATGGTTCTAACTAAATTTCTTTTTGAAATGTGGTGATTTTTGTACCTGAAACTGAAAGCAAACACATAGAGAGGAGCAGAGAAAGTGCCAACCCATGTGGACTGAAATTGAAGAAAATGTCCCCATGAGCCTTTGCAAAGGGAAAGCTCTGAGTTTTGCACATTTCTCCTAAGGGATGTAGTGGCCTCTCAGTCACTTGGAGTCTTTACAACAATATTGGATCCCTTTTTCTACACGATATGCTGTTCTAGATGTGCTACAATAAATGGTGCAGGAACCACCAAGTAAAGCTGGTCAGAACATGGATTTTCTGTCCTGTGAAACATTTCAAGATCTTGGGACAAAAAGGCAAAATATCACTTTGTGTCACAAAATGAAATTTTGAAAAAAATTAAAAGACCACACACACACATACATAATTTGGGTCAATCAAAAGGTATTTTTTTTATTTTGACCCTTTTTAGATAGATAGATAGATAGATAGATAGATAGATAGATAGATAGATAGATAGATAGGATGAATTTTGAAATGAAGCGATTTCAAAATGAAAAAAACTTTTTGTTCTGAAAGCATCAAACCAGGACTTTGACATTTCTAATCTTCTCCCCCAACCTTGTCAACTTTTATTTACACTAAATATAGTTTAAGTGATTAAAGGTCAAGAGAACATGACCTATGCAGGAAGGCTGAAAGAATTGGGTTTGTTTAGTTTGGAAAAGAGAAGACTGAGAGGGGACATGATAGCTGTTTTCAGGTATCTAAAAGGGTGTCATAAGGAGGAGGGAGAAAACTTGTTCACCTTAGCCTCTAAGGATAGAACAAGAAGCAATGGGCTTAAACTGCAGCAAGGGAGGTTTAGGTTGGACATCAGGAAAAAGTTCCTAACTGTCAGGGTGGTTAGACACTGGAATAAATTGCCTAGGGAGGTTGTGGAATCTCCATCTCTGGAGATATTTAAGAGTAGGTTAGATAAATTTCTATCAGGGATGTTCTAGACAGTATTTGGTCCTGCCATGAGGGCAGGGGACTGGACTCGATGACCTCTCGAGGTCCCTTCCAGTCCTAGAATCTATGAATCTATGGAATTGAAACAATTTCATAAAAAAAATCTGATTTTATCAAAGGGGCATTTTCTGATGGAAAACTTCTGATAAAAATGTTCCGACCAGCTCTACCCCAGAGGGAAATTCTCTGTTCTGCAGGAGATCAGACTCAATGATCACAATGGTCCCTTCTGGCCTTGGAGTATATAATTAATTACCTATTTTTTGCAATTTTTCTGCCAGTTTTCAGTCCCTCTTGGTGGTGACAGCAGTGGTGCACAAATCCCCGAATGTGGATGAGCCCTGTGTCCGCACTCACAACTAAGCACATTCTAATTTAGATTTCCTGGGAACTTTTATCAATTTTTGGTCTCTTTTAGGAATTTGCACTGGTGCCCATCAACGTATGATCTGTGCACCTCCTAGGTTCATTAGATTGGTCCATCAAAAGGTCTCTTGAGCCTTTGGCTCTCCTCCATTTACTGCTTATGGGAAGAGATGGGGGTGGAGTGGTGTTTGGTGTTCTCACTGTGGTGGGGAAGAGTGATTGGGTGTTCACCCTACACCGGAAAGAAAGGGGTTAAAAACAGCCTTGGGAGGCTGTGTGGGGATCAGCCAGTTGGTGAGAGGCTGCATGGAGCAGTCAATCAGGGCCTGGTGGGATTACTTAAAAGGAGCTGCAGGGCAATAGACAGTCAGTTGCTGCAGGAGCCCAAGAGAAGGTAGCACCATGGACAGAGCAGTTGCTGGTAGGGGCCAGGGAAGCAAACAGGCGCTCCTGGCTGGCTGCTGGGATGTGCTGACTGGAGGCTCCGAGAAGAGGGCGAAGAAGGTGCTGGGGCTGTGGGGAAGTCACCCGGGGAATTGAAGCAGTGCTGATGGAGAAGTTAAGGAGAGGCAGGAGTAGGCTGCTATCTAGAGGGTCCCTGGGTGGGGACCCAGAGTAGTGTGCGGGCCTGGGTTCAGGGCCGGCACTTCCATTAGGCGACACTAGGCGGTCGCCTAGGGCGCCAGGATTCAGGGGGCGGCATTTTGTGCGCTCCCCACGGGGCGCACGGGAGCTTCCGGTTCCGCTCCTGTCGCGCTGCCGAAAAAGGACCTTCTGCCAACGTGCCGCGGAAAACAGTGGCAGGCAATTGAGCAGCTCAATGACTGCCGCTGTCGCCTGAGGCATTTCGGCAGAGGGTTCTTCTTCGGCAGCACGATGGGAGCAGAACTGGAAGCTCCCGCACGCTCCGTGGGGAGCACACAAAATGCTGCCCCCCGAATTCTGCCTAGGGCACCAGAAACCCTGGCGCAGCTCCTGCCTGGGTTCCCCCCGCCAGCTCACCACTTGGGAAGTGGGTGGGTTGGATTGTGATACATCCCCACACACCCCCAGAAGGGGGAAAACACAGATGGTGACATGGCCAGAAGACTGAGTCATGAAAAGGAAGCTGTGGTTCCTGGACTGAGGCGGCAGAAAAGGCATCAATCCAGCAGAAGAGCGTGTGCCAGCTGAGAAAGCTTGAGACAGCCAGCAGGAGATGCCACGCTGGTGAGTGCAACCCATTACACGAGACTTTACCAAAAAGGTCATGAAACAGGACCGAAAGGTGGGAGGATTCAGAATTACTCTCTTCTAGAAGTCTTTTCATTCTGCAGCCTGATCCCTTTAGCTGAGAATGCCTCATCTCTGGTTCTCCCATGCTTTGCTCTGTATGCTGTGATTTGCATTACCCTTTCCCAGAGTGCAGAACTATTATACCTGCTGCATGCCTTCCTTCTAATAATTCTGCAATATTATCCAATACAGCAGTCAAGTCTGCCTGGCATCACTTTTTCCCTTATGAAGATGGCTGCTTAGGCAGTGTGGTCTAGTGGTTAGAGCACTGGATGGGTATTCAGGAAACCTGTGTTCAATTTCCTGCTCTGCCATTACTTTACTGGGTGATCATAGACAGTCATCTGCTTCTGTGCCTCAGTTTACCCACCTGTAAAATGGGGATAATGATACTAACCCTTGTAAAGCACTTTGAGATCAGTGGATGAAAAGCCCTACATACGAGCTAGGTTTGATTATTATTATTAGCTTTTCCACATTTAAACACACACAATTTGAAAAACATCCCTCACTTCAATGAATTAGCTTGGTCCTCAATTCAGCAGCTAGGTAATCACCTCACGGCGAGCACAGATGCCATGTCCCGCTGCGCTGAGGTTGACTGTAATGGGTGTCACAGAGTTCGGGGGAGACAAGGTCCTGCACCCCCAGCTTCCTGTGATTCAGCATGACTCTCAGCCAGCCAGTAAAACAGAAGGTTTATTTAGATGACAGGAACACAGTCCAAGACAGGTCTTGCAGGTACAGACAACAGGACCCCCTCAGTTAGGTCCAACTTGGGGAGCCCCAGGGAGGCCAGAGCCCCATCTAGGCTCCCCTCCATTTTCCCAGCCAGCTCCAAACTGAGACTCTCCAGCCCCTCCTCTCTGGCCTTTGTCTCTTTCCCGGGCCAGGAGGTCACCTGATCTCTTTGTTCTCCAACACCTTCAGTTGGCATCTTTGCAGAGGAGGGGCCCCGGCCATTAGTTGCCAGGAGACAGAGAGCCGGCCATTCTCTTTGCAGACAGTATCACAGGGCCCTTCTTGGGCTCTGCGACAATCATACACCCTGCTCCCCCCACCTAGATATTTAAGAAAGGCATAGGGGAAATTGAGGCACCCACACAGTATTCAGAGAAAACATTAAGAACATTCCCACTTCATCACAATGGGGTTGGATGACCCCTTTGAACAAAAGCCTGCTGTCGTTGTACGGTCTGTTTTGAGAGAGCTGCAAGTATACACTTCTGACTAAGACCCTGAACGTCAGTGCGGATCAGCCGGCCCCTTGCTGGAGAGGGGTGATGTTAAAACAGTAAATCAGCAGATACATCCAAAGCTTTAATGTTCCACTAGGCTCTTACCAAAGCTCTGGGGTCTGAGCAGAACTTGTCCACTGCTTCATAGAATATGAGGGTTGGAAGGGACCTCAGGAGGTCATCTAGTCCCACCCCCTGCTCAAAGCAGGACCAATCCCCAACTAAATCCCCAACTTCAGGTGTGATCAGACAGATGTAGCGCCATCAAAATAGCCAAGGTGTAAAAAACGCTTGGAAGCTCACAAAACCTTGCTCCCATTCTGTACGTCACAATCACCCCAATGCAGCCTGTAGGCCAAGCCCAGCTCTTCTACCATGCAAGTCTCTCACATCCCAGACCGGCCTACCTTTTTAATAAAGCCATGGAGATGTTTTTTTATAGCTCCAATCCCAGAGGGCAAATTCTGCTAATTAATGTAAGTGCTTATTTCCGATTGACACCAGCATAACTGAGCAGACTTTGGCCCTTCCTCTAATCTCTCTGTAAACGCCCAGGGGGCAAGTGCATGTGGGGTTTTTAATAAGATTATTTTAAGGTTAAATTACTCTTGTTTGCTCGAAAGCCATCAGTGAGCATTAAACTGCAGGCTTGTTTGTGGGAACTCAGACCACAAGCACTTCTCATCCTCCAGGCAGTACCTTCTGAGCAGGCCATAAATTAGCAAGGGTTGGATTATCTGGCCAATAGGAGGGATTCAGGGGAGAGGCAGGATGGTCCATTTGTCCAGCACTGACCCAAAACCAGCAGTTGGGCCTACCCAGCCCTTGGTGATGAAAACAGCATCTGATTATTAGTGCTAGGGTCTCCTTAAGTGTAAACCTTCCTGCATGGAGGTGGGGAGGTCAGCTGCCTTCATGACACTTTTGCCCAGGGTGAGGACCAGGGGAATGTAGGCTTGGGCCAAGCTAACGTTTGTTTCTCCTCAACCTCCATATTTAACCCCCATGGAAACAGACAGAATTATAAATACAGACTGGGGCGCTATTACCTCATAATACAGGGGGAGCCCTACCTCCCGCCCCCCACCTGAAAGGGGATCCTGGAGTAGCTACCTAACATGAGCACGGCTCCACTGGAGAGCTGCAGGGTACCCCAGACCCAACGCACTCCATATCTCACAAGTCAATTGCTTTTCCAAGGACTGATTTTAGCCCGTTCTTCTGGGAAATCCTGCTAGTTCCTGGTTTTCTGGTGCTAGCCCGTGAGCTCAGCTAGGGCGTATTTCATAGCGTAGCAGAGAGTGATAGAGAGTGTCAAGAAATAGCCCCGGCACAACAATATTTTAAAGTCTAGGTCTGCTCTGAAAAGCAGCTATTGAAAGTGGCACCTTCTTAGTCGTCGGCCCTGCTCTCTGTGCGTCGCCAGAGGCAGGCCTGCCGAGTTCAGGGAGTGACGTATTCTTCCTGCGTTTTTCACTCCTGCTAACCTGGCAGAGCCAGCACAGCCAAGAAAGAGCTGGATTCTATTCCAGCCAGGCATCCGTGGAACTTGGCAAGCATTCTGCCTATTGGTCACACTCATGCAAGGAATAGACTGGGGCTGCACAAGTGTCACCAGGGGCCTAAACTGACCTGCAGAATCTGGAACTCTGTGGTGATAATGCATCCCTTGCACGCTACAGAAATGATCTCCCTGCCTGCCTTGCATAGGCCGCTTTGGGGATACCCAGGGTAGTCTAGGAACGGGGCCCGGCAAGGAGTCATGGGTCTACAATTAAAAGGCACTCACAACCCAGTTCCCCATCCAGTCGGTGCAGCCAGACTGTAGTTGCTATTCTAGTGCAGTCTGGAATAACAATTGAGGCTACGGGAGGAAGAAGGGTGTTGTGTGGCAACCCAGTCCCAGTGATGTAACTGAGATCACATTCATGATCTAATGGTAAACAGGATGGAGCACTGAACAGCCCTCCTCTTCACTGGGCACTAATCCCGAACACTAAAGGCCCACTCCAAAGCACATTGAAGTCAATGGAAAGACTCCCATGGACTTCTGTGGGCTTTGGATCAGTCCCTGAATGAGATGGGTCCTGCAAAGAAAATTAGCATGTGATTATGTAAATGAAGGTCAAGGTGTAGAATACACACAACAGTATAACCCACACCAACTTGGGGTGGCTCTCTGTCCCCCTCTGGTGGTAGCTGGGACACAATGGGTGATAAGCCTGCTCTACGTTTGGCTAGGAGGAATATGTCTTTTTGCCCAGGCACTAGAGGCTCATGCATTAAGATGCAGCGATCCGTGGTTTGAGCTCTGCTGCCACCAACTCACCCAAGGCATGGCGTAGCATAAGACTAGTTAGACAATTTTTCCGCAGGCAATTCTTTCTTTTGGAGTTCTTCACTCTGCAACCTCCATATTATTGTAACACAGTTGTTTGGATGGGCTATGTTACCAATAGTTAATAGCCAAGCTAGGTACAGATAGTGCCTGGTCCTTATGCAGTGGGATGGCGGGGAAGGAGCATCCCATGCACACACACACCCTTTGCATCTTCAGTGTAAGAGCAAGGTGCAGTTGCAGTCCTTGCGCTCAGGGACTACTCCCTCCAAACATCCCTGAGGGCAGCAAGAAGCGGTGAGACCATGGACCTACCCCTACAGCATAGCAGACTTTGGGAATTGGATAGGTATGAAGGTGCAGTTTATGCCAAATCTTACATAGGGGTTTAAACAGCGGGCATGCTCCCCCTGTGCCCCAAGGAGCTCTGAAAGTAAACACTAGATTGCACCTCAAAGCACAACTGGCTCCCAAAGCAGCTTAAAGGTACAACCTCTGCTTCACATTGGGGTCAGTTCATAGAATCATAGAATATCAGGGTTGGAAGGGACCTCAGGAGGTCATCTAGTCCAACCCCCTGATCAAAGCAGGACAAATTCCCAACTAAATCATCCCAGCCAGGGCTTTATCAAGCCTGACCTTAAAAACCTCTGAGGAAGGAGATTCCAACACCTCCCTAGGTAACCCATTCCAGTGCTTCACCACCCTCCTAGTGAAAAAGTTTTTCCTAATATCCAACCTAAACCTCCCCCACTGCAACTTGAGACCATTACTCCTTGTTCTGTCATCTGCTACCACTGAGAACAGTCTAGAGCCATCCTCTTTGGAACCCCCCCTTCAGATAGTTGAAAGCAGCTATCAAATCCCCCCTCATTCTTCTCTTCTGCAGACTAAAAAATCCCAGTTCCCTCAGCCTCTCCTCATAAGTCATGTGCTCCAGCCCCCAAATCATTTTTGTTGCCCTCCGCTGGACTCTCTCCAATTTTTCCACATCCTTCTTGTAGTGTGAGGCCCAAAACTGGACACAGTACTCCAGATGAGGCCTCACCGATGTCGAATAGAGGGGAATAATCACATCCCTCAATCTGCTGGCAATGCCCCTACTTATACACCCTAAAATGCCATTAGCGTTCTTGGCAACAGGCACACTGTTCAGTCATTGTTCTCCTTGGATTCTGAGTTCTATAACAAAGGTATTTGAAGTATCCCTGAAAACCAACTGCTCTCCTCAAAATACCTATAAATAAAACAGCAGCAACAAGAAATACACGATAGCTCCCAGAAGCCTCTATCAGGATGGACAAGTGCCCCCAAAGCTCACATATCTGAATACAAGCCATGGGTCTGTGCTGGCTCGAACTTAAATGTAGCTTTTCAAAACAAACAAAAACTTATAGTAGTGAAAACTGGATAGCATTTTTTTTAACTGTAATGACTGTGATAAAATCTACATGACAAGGAAAAATTGTCTTGTTTCATCAAAATTTATAGATCACAACCTGGCTTTTAATTCATCTTCCTTCTCTAATTAATAGACCATGTCAGTGGAAGAGAAGAACATCAGTGACAAAGGACAACAATGTCATCTCTACTACAAAATAAATCTTGAGGGGAAAAAATCAAGGCAGTTATTGAAAATAAATCAACGGCTCCTTTGGTGTTTGCCTTTGGAGTGGCAGTTATTTTTTGTGTCACTGGATCTTGGCAGAATAAGTGCCAGTCAGGAATGCCAACTGGCCCAAAACAAATTAAAATAGAGAGAACAGGACAGAGGCAGAGGCCCACTGCGTATCATGCTCTTTTTTGTTCTTGTTTCAGGATGAAACACTCTTCTGTTCAGAGAGGCAGGATGAGGCTTTTGTTCTATGTAAGCCCCGTTGCACAGTGGTGAATTTCACCCTAAGTCAATTCTAGTGCTACTTCTCCAAAGTATATGGACTCCTGCAGATTGAAGCTAATATTTTAAATAAGTGAACAGTGATTAGGAGTGCCTCCATTTTTCTAGGCCCAACTTGAGACTCAATTTTCAGAGGGCGGGTGTACTCAGCACTTTCTGAAAATTGGGCCGCTTTAAGGTGTCTAAAGCCGGGCACCCAAAGTTACTAGTCATTTACAAACCTTGGCATGAAGTCCTTCCTTTACCTACAGGCTTAGCTGCAGTACAGATGGCAACAGCGCAAGCTGCTCCCCACTGATCTCAAAGGCATTTCAACCTGGTTCCAGCAGTGCTACTTCTAGGAAAAGGAGTGAGTCAGTGACTTCACTTCCTCCAGATCAAAGGCCCATCCACTACTGAGCTGAGGCCCAATCCTGTGAGGTGCTCAGGACTGCATTCTGAGCAACAAATTACCCCCCACGCCCCTGGAAGGCAATGGGAGTCATAGGAGACACTCAACACTTTGCAGGATCAGACCCCTGGAACGTCTTTTGAACCTGTGGCCTAGCAACAAAGGGCTCTGTACCTTATGTACCATCCCCCTGAAAAGCTGCATTATCAAATCTGTTTTGGTCTTCATCCATCAGATGCCAAACTCAAACCCATAAATTCTCAATATTGCTTTTTACAGTTCACTGTGTTTTAATCAGTAAGGTGGTTCCATTTGCTGTGTTTTATTTTTGCATCAGTAAAAAAACCAGGTCAGCAATCCTGAAATCTGGTGAACTAAAGAAGTAATTTCAATTGGTATAAAAGTCAGTTCATAGCTAAACTTAAGCCTGGAGTTACTAGCAATCAGTTTGGCATGGTAATCACCTTTACTGGCTGAAAGACTGAAGAGGGAGTGTCAATACTGTGATTAGCAGAGGGGACTGGGAGTCAGGACTCCTGGGTTCTAATCCCTGGCCCTGCCACAGACTTGCTATGTGATTCCATAGACATTAAGGATAGAAGGAACCACTAATCTGAACTCCTGCATAACACAAGCCAGATAATCTCACTTTAGTAATAGTAGTATAAGGGGCCTACCATCAATCAAACGTAGCCCTGCCCCCTGATCCCATAGGCCCCACCCATCTATCACACTAAGATCTGCGCCTGGGGGTATTACTTCTAGGATCATGATGGACACATGATCGACAGCAAAGGGTGTCATGTGACCCCTCTAAGAACTCCTCCCACCACCCTCTACCAATCAGGATGTGTTTCACCCCACGTAGGACCACCCCGAGAGATTTGACCAATCAGGGGGTGTTCCAGGGCAGAGTGATCCATCCAGAAGTGGGTCATGTGACCCCTTTAAGAAGTCTCCCTACTACCCTCTACCAATCAGAGTACAATACCACCCCCAGAAGTTCCAGTGCCCCACAGAAGAGGACATTTCATTCCAATAATGCATGTTTTGGAAATTGTGGAAACACTGAGAGGAAACAGACTCCTCCACCACCCCCGTGAGAACTTTGAACTTTGTTTTAGCTCCAAGGGCCTTCGACCACCCATAGAGGAAGCACTACATCAGTGACAGTTCCTAGGAGGAGGAGGGAGAGGCCATGGTGGGTCCTTTGGCCCAGCTGTTGATGGATATGCTGGAACCCAATCCTGAAACCCAAGCACTCCTGAGGCAGCCCAACGAGTGACATGGGCTCTCGTTGTCCACCCCTATGGAAGAAGGCAACCACGGCTCATGGGAGTTACCGGTGGACAAGGTAAATGGAAAAGATGTCACTCGGGTAAATGTATGATTAAGAAGTGACGGTCAAGGATGGGGTGTAATGGGGTTAGGAACTGACCCAGGGTTGTGTAAATCTAAAAACAAGCAGTAGGGGGCTTACACTGTTTCTTTTCTTAAAATCTCTTGATTACTCAACAATATCTTTCTAGAGGTTTTTGAGAACTTACACATCGGTAGCCCTGTGGGAATAAATCTATCATGCATCAGCTGTTTTTGCTCATTTCTAAGACACAAATCTGAAGAGGAAAATCCAGAAAAGGACAAAATGGAAGAATGAACCAGCTCAAAATCCCCAATGGTAGGGGTCATGGAGTCCAGTTTCACAGGCAGCTGTAAAAGGGCATTTTAAACCATGTCAATATGAATATGTCCCCTCCATACTCATGTTAGTAAAAGATGGTACAAGTAATCATCAGGTCAATGCAGACGGCTCAGTTAAAGAAAATATATTACACCCCTGGGGAAGTTGAGAACTTCGGTGGGGTGAACCCTCTCTTTCAAGCAGCCAAAAAGCATAGTAAAACTTTGAATAGAAGACAGGTAACAGCTTGGTTTTCAGACCAGGATGCTTAAGCTTTACACAAAGCAGTTCAAATACATTTTAAAAGAAACAAGACCCTTCTTTCAGATGTGGATGCGTAATGGCAAGCAGATTTGGTGGATATGCACTGATTCTCCAAACACAACAGTAGTTTTAAGTACATCTTAACAGTGATAGACATTCTATCTAAATATGCCTCGGCCTAAAAGACAAGACAGATGGTGAGGTATTCCACCATTGAAATAAAGACAGATCAGAACAGCCATGTCTCATTCGCTTCGGCAAGGTGATCGTCAAGCTGCACCTGCGTTCCCGGAGAGAGCGAGGTTTCTAAAAAGCAAATTAAAAAATTACAGCGATCCCACCATCTACAAAGCTCAGGATGGACACCCCCTTCCTGGATATCATGCGGCCCCCTGTTATGTACGGGGCTGGCGTGGGCCGAATATTCCGTAGCCTCTTTCAAAAAGCCGTACCGCTTTTGAGGAGAGGGCTAGAGATTATTAAACCCCATGTAAAAACCGCCACTCGGTTTTTAGCACTGTTCTGGAGAAGAAGGGGAATCCAGCTGCACAGGAGAGATCGGGGCTGATGTACATTAGGAGGAGGAAGAGAAAGAGAATTGCGTCATACACACAATGCACAGGTCCCTCAAAAACCTTTAAAAGAAGGGCTTTGATGTGCAGCACCGGCCATATGCGTAAGTTCAAGAGGAAGCCTGGGCAAAAGAGGAGACCTCTCTACTTGGTAAAAGAGATATATTTTAATCAACATGGCTTTTGTTCACTGCGAGTCTGAAGAGTGCACCAAATCTGAACTAGACTTTTTCCAAATAGCCCCTATGCAGACCAGCATCAAGAAAAGCATCTACATAGAGGTGCCGCTTCTATCAGCCATTATGGAGGCTGCCCCCAACCACTTTTTTATAGCAGCGAATGACATAGATTATATGGATTTAAACAACACGCTGTTGTACCTTTGTTGCAAGATTGTAAAAGGAGATGGAACTGAACTCAGGGACGCCGAGGTGGGCCTGGTGAATTACCCCATGGCCTCTATTTTCAGTCAGTTGGATGTCACGCTGGGAGACTGCCGCATACGCCAAAGCAACAACTGTTACCCTTACAGGGCCTTTATACACTCGGTGCTCAATTACAGCGACCACACTCTCGCCACACAATTTTCCACCGACCTGTTTTACAACGACACGCCTGGACAACACAAAGAAACAGAGCTGGGTGGCGGGAATCTAGGGGTTGTGAGACAGGCAAAGCTGATGGCTCTGAACAGGATGATAGAGCTGTTGGGTCATCTACACAGCGACCTATTTTTTCCAGAAACACTTTTGTTGAACGGAGTGGATGTGAACATTAAACTGATGTGCAGTAAAGATGCCGTCTGTTTAATGGGCAGTGCGGCCTAAGGCGTTAAACTGTGCATTGTATCAGCATTCCTTTTTGTGAAGAAAGTACGGGTGGCCCCAGGCATCCGTCTGGGGCACGCGGAGGCCTTGCACGCAGGGGCGGCTCTACCTTTTTGGCCGCCCCAAGCAGTCATGCGCGGGAGGTGCCCCAGAGCCGCGGGAGCAACGGACCTCCCGCGGGCATGACTGCGGAGGGTCCGCTGGTCGCACGGCTCGGCTAGACCTCCCGCAGCTGCAGACGGTTCGCAGGTCCGGCGGCTCCGCTTGAGCTGCCGCAGGCATGCCTGCGGGAGGTCCAGCCGAGCCGCGGGACGAGCACCCCCTCCGCAGTCATGCCTGCGGCAGGTCCGGTCGTCCCGGGGCTCCGGTGGACCTCCCGCAGGCATGACTGCAGCAGGTCCGCCGGCCCAGCCTGCCGCCCCCCCGGGAAAGGGCCGCCCCACGCATGTGCTTGCCGCGCTGGGGTCTGGAGCCGGCCCTGCCTGCACGCAGAGGCCCGCTAATGCTAAGTACCCCGTGGACCGCGTGGGAATTAAAGTGTTTATCATCCCTTGGGAAGCACAGTCAGTAACCAGGAGAACCTGTTCTTGGGACAGTTCCCCAAAATGCTTGTCCTAGGGTTTGTGGATAATGATGCCTTTAGTGGAAGTTACGCTAAAACCTCCTTTCATTTTAAACATTACAATATTACTTTTGTGAGCTTGTATGTGGATGGTAAACAGATACCAACCAGGCCTCTGCAACCAGACTTCAAGGCCAGATGCTGCGTGAGCGAATACATGAATCTGGTACAGACGGCTGGCAAACACATGAAAGATCATTCTCTGTTAATCAACCGTGAGGAGTTTGCATAGGGTTACACCTTTTTTGCCTTTGACCTGTCTCCCGACCAGGAAGTGCCAATTACTATTCCCTGATTAAAACCGGGAACCTGAAAGCAGAAATACATTTTGGGAAGGCTTTGATGGTCACCGTCAATATGATCATGTATGGGTTTTTTGAGAACATCACAGAGATAAATCAGAGGAGAAACATTCTGTTTGAATACATGTGAATATGGACACCGTGCAACTCTCATGTGTCTTATCAGCAGCCCCTTACACAAAAGAGAATTTCTTAGATGTGTTCCCCTGTTATTGGCTCCCTGGTGGCAATCTGTCTCAGAGACTGCTAGGTTTGGTGGTCAACATGCATCTGCACAACCAACCTGGTGAACAGTGGCTTGCCTTGTATCTGTTGAAGCATAATCATGGAGAGTTTTTTGACTCATATGGGCATCCCCCAAACAGCGTGTAGTTTCTTAGAAGCATTATGAAATTTTTAAACAAAAACACCATCAACATTGCATTTCACACTAGACAATTACAAGACCCCTGCTCCATCGCCTGTGGCTATCACTGCATGTTTTTTCTTACCTCACTATAGCACGGGTTTATCTTTTGACCAGATTTTTAAATTGTATTCTAAAGATTTAGAGCAAAATGACCGGATGGTGATGAATTTTGTAAAAAATATAAAATCTCAGGCATGCCTAGCCTTGCTCCAAACATGTTTCAGCAAACCTAGACATGTGTATCTTGCAACAATTTTCACAGTCAGGTTACCCAATAAAGCACTCCAGGTGAGGGCTTTAAAGACAATTGATGTTTGGTGTGTTTCTTTCTTTCTTTTTCCAATTCCAAAAAAGTACACATACATATTTTCTTTAAAAGTATAGAAATGCTTTATTTAAAGCAAAACATTTACCAGTTTAAATTTTTTTTTTTTTAGAACACGAAAAACATTACAAACTGAGCTATTCGGGTCTTTGAGCCAATTTTCATTTTTTAGATGGCAAAAAAGGGGCCAGTGTTTCTCAGTCAACCCCGGTGTTGGTGGTCAAGGCCTTCAGGTGTTCCAAAAGATCTCTGTTGGCCACATTGCCCATGATGGAAGACGTTCATTTCTGGCATGACATTCATAAACACATCCCATCCGTTAGGTTCGTGTCTGCTAGGAACAGAGCGCGTCTGGGTGACGGCCCTCACTTAGTCACACATGTTAGAACCATTAACCACTGAGCCTTTGTACACAAAAGCCCCTTTATTGTTTCACAAAGAGATATTTTTATCCTGGCCCAGCTTATTTAACAATACTAATGCATTTTTCTTATAATGCTTATTCAGGTCATCCAACACCTCCTGAGCAACAGAGTCTGAGGTCTTTGGAGTTTCTGGGGGTTTGGCTGTCACACTCTGTTGCTGTTCTGGTAGAAACAGACTTATTTTCCCTTTATCTGCATCACGTACATTAGGCACCTTTGAAACATGGTGTTGTAAAGTTTAGCCTTTTCGTATTGGGCTAAGTCAGTTCTTTGAAGCACAGACTTCATTTCAGCACCCAGTAAGCAAGTTGCTGATATTTTCCTCTGCTGGAGGGGAACCCCTTAATTGCTGCAACTGACAGCTGGGCACCAGGTACATTTTTTCTGCATACTCCATTATTGATTAGTCAAAAGCCCCGTTATTAGAGAGATGGCAAAACTTAACAGAAGTCCAATAAACGCCCCAGACTGCTTCACCAGATGCTTCCTTCGTTTAAGTGAAACCCTTTTATTACACAAGTTTTTATAAGCATGCATCTCTTTTTCTGCACGTGCACTTGATTCTGTGTCAAAGGTACGTTTCCTTTTAAGGTATCGGGTGCTATTTCTGAGATGGCCGCTACTAAATCGTCAGAGGCCAAACACGGTATAGCCTTCCTTTGCTGTGGGGATGATTTGCTAAGTAATTTTAAGAGGACCAGGTTTCCTTCACGCAGCTAGACATGTTTTCAGTCAGCAACACCAGCTGTTAAAAAGGGCCTGCCGATAATTCCTCTCTTTCTATACCTGGCTGTTGTTCTTTTCAAAGTATAAACCGCTGGCCAGTCTGGAGGGAAAAGACCAATTCTTAGTCTATAAGCTTCTGGTGTAGAAGCATTTAAATCCACCACCAGGTAGTCAGAAGGTCTTTTGGTGGCATCCTCAAAAGCTTCTAGAAAGAAGTGCACTTTGCCAGGGCAAATTTGCTGAGTGAGCACAGTGATTTCTAATTTATCCCTGGGGTTTTTGAACAGAACCATGTACTTTGTGTTTAGGTTAACCGTGCAACTCTTTTATCCCTGACAAAATACGTTCTGAACTATACACAGAATGCTCAGGTTCCTGTGATGCACGTACTTGGTAAAGGCTTTCTCAATTTCATCACTTTTACAAGCAGTGTTCATCAGATCATCTACGATAATCATATTTACTTTATTGGTAAGAAAGAAACAGTCATCGTCAAAAGCATCAGGCAGCCACTCCACAAAAATCAATAAAGAGATATTTACCGAGCAGTCCTTTATACAGAGGTTGCCAGCAACTGTAACACCACACAATGTTCTCAGGCAGAATAGACGACGTTCATTGGGCATTATCCAACACATTTTTTATAAAATAACTTTTCCCGCAGTTGCTAGGCCCTGCGAGAATTACAGAAAAGGCGTGTTTCCACCTCATATCCATTTTCAAAAGCCGCAGGGCAGGGTTTTAAACCCTTCTCTGAGAACCCTCTTGTTGTAAATGACTTTTTGCGCTTTCTTAAGGGTCTTTGTCTTTATTTGCAACTGATTTTTGTTCCTTGGGATAGAGGGCTGCTGCTATAGTCCTGGGCCGTGCTATAGTCCAGGACTAAATCTTTCAAACTGTCAATGTTGATCTTTTCACAGTTTGCTACGTTCAGGGTAATCCCTTTGACTTTCATACAGGCCTTTCCTCCCAACAGCTTGTACCCATATGTTTTCGGGCTGGCTGAGACAAACTTGGTGATGTGTTGATCTGGCAGAATCTCGCTTGTGAGGTCCCCTAAATAATCCCCAGAGGAGGGTTCCAGTCACCCTCCCTTTTCACAAATATCACTGAGTCAGTTTTGTGGTACAACCTGTCTAGCAGGTTGTATAGTTCTAAGCGGGCATAAGGGGTGGTGAAACAGGCTATGAAGATGTTGGCATTGCCAGAGACTGAGTAGTGGTCTTTTGCGTGCTTCCAAGATGCATGCTGTTTCACCATTGATAAACTCGCAGGATAAAACCTTGTAATTGGGGGAAAACAGGTACTGAAAGAGTTTGTCAGGGTTTCTCATGATGCTGGTATTGAGAGGTTTGATCTTTGGCCAAATTTACCCCACAGAGATTTTAAAAACAGTTTAGTGATTTGGCACTTAGGGGGTTCAACATGATCTCATGTTGGCGTAAATACACGCCTTCTTTCCAGTAGAAATCATTAACATACTTCTGTTTTTCTTTGCCTGTGCACCAGCTGGGATACCCTGAAGCCTCTTGTTTCTGGCGGAGGTGTAATTTTATGTACTCTGAAAAGAGTTTGTCAGATTTTTCTTCAAAATGCAAGATTTAATAGATTTTAGCCACCACATATCCCTTCGCTACGGCCGTGTTCAATTCCACCGTGCACCAAGTCCCCAGGATGTCCCTCTCCTCATCAGTATGGGTGCACGTCTCCCGCTGCTCTGTTTTTGCACAAGTTCAGCATAGCGGGAACATAAGTTTGCCACCCACTCTGACAGGTAACAATGGGAAGAAGAGACCTCGCAGGGGGTACACTTTAACTTTCGCAATTCCAAACTAATTTGTGAGGGGTCCATATTTGTCATGAGCTATATCAGGGTGTCCGATCGGGTATTCTTTGGTTTTGTTTACAAAAGGGTACAGGCTGGTAAAATCATAATAGTGGATTTCTTCACCGGGGTTAGGTTTGTAATATAGGTGGATAGCATTAGTCCTCCCTCCAAAAAGACCATCCCTAGGCACGAGAGGCTGAGGCAGCTGGGCTTTAAGAAATCTGCAAGGTCCCTGTCTGTTTCTATCATCACCCCCTACTTATGCTCCCAGAGGGTCCTCACTACATAACCAAGTCTTTTCAGATAGTCGGTCTTGAGCTGCACCTTGTAATAAAGAAACCCCAAAGTTGTCCCTGTCATAGGGTTCTGTGCTTTTTCACAATAACAAGTGACACAGCTGTGGAAAAAACATTTGTTAAACTCAAAGGCTGTGCGTACTCCTTCAATGACGGCGTAACCGTCTAGAGAGTAGGGGCCTACCTGTAATTCCCCACCCCGTAAAGCATGCCGTATCTGTATATTGTCTTTGTGAGCGGTATACAACAGCCACTGAATACAGCGGGGTCGAATCGCTCTTTTTCTGCCTGTGATAGTCATCTGGAGGGAGAAGAGCCATTGTGTTAGGCTGCAGAAACATAACCCTGTACACAGCCATGCAGACAGATGCCAGCATTATGTACCGGAAAGGATCTATACACAATTTTACCTCTGTGAATTTATCAGGGCCTCTCTCTACAATATCTCCTGTCGCTGTCATTTTCATGACCTCTTCTCTGTACAGAATGCAGTCCTGTCTCAAAATTTTGACATCCTGCTGACAACAATACACGAGCTCTTTCTGCAAGTCAAACATCTCATATCTGTTGCCCTGATACCAGTCAAGAAATTCTGCTTTCTCCCTGAGGATCATGCTGTCTACTCCATAGTTCTCCACCCCAGGCACAGGCCCCATGTAATTTTGGTTTTCTAAAGTGTTAAAAAAAATGTGGGACATACCCTTTGCAACTTTCAAACCCCATCACCTGCGGGAGCTTGCTAAGCTTCCTGGGTGAGAAGTTTAAATAGTCTATAAAACAAAAGCCCAGGGCCTTAACTTCCACACACATTAGTTTATTACCCTGGGTTATCAGTTCTATGCACATCTTTTCGTTCAGTAACTGTCTAACAATGAAGTACGCTTCGTAACCTTTGGAATTGTGTGCTACGACCGTGTAGTCCCGGAACTTTTTGCCAATAAAGGTCTTAACACAGTGTGAAAGTAGAATAAATTATATTGTAAAAATAAGAATGGATTAAAGAAATGTTGTATGTACCTTTAAGCAGAAATAAGAAATGTTGAAATACAGGTGCCAGGAAAAGAAACATTAGGCATAAACAATGGTGCTAATGGCAAAACATTAACAGAAGATGGGTAGTAGTTAGTAAGGGAATAAAATATGCATGCCTAACCCAGGTAAACTTATCTGATTCTGCTTCCTTTGTTATCTTGTTAAGTTTCTCATCCTTTTATCTGTATAAATAAGATAGTTTGTGTCTTGCATGGTGCTCACATTATCTGGGTGTTATTAGCAGAGCGCTGTGCTAATAAAACAGAGTGGTCTGACAAACTGTGAGTCCTGAGTCTAACTTTGACAATTTGGAGGTTCCACCGAGATGGCAACCGTCTTCACTGGGGCTGTGTGATTCCTGACTGTTTTTGTAGGACGACCGTGGAAGCCGGCACCTGGGCATTTGGCCCGAGCGGTCCTCCACCAGAACAGAAAGGTGCACGACCACAGTGAAGTCTACGCCATTGAACCTGTTGGTTCCCACTCTGTTCTGGTAGGGATCCCGGGATCTGACATCAGGAATCTGGTCAGGTAATTATTTCTGTGTTTTGTCCGGACTGAGGACTGTTCTGTCTCTGTGTCTATCCGTCTTCCTGTGGAGTGTTTGAGTCTGGGTGCCATCTCCGTCCGGGGATCGGCCAACCAAGGGGTTCCTGTCCCTGCGGTCTGAGTGAGTGGAATCTGCACAATTGCAGCCGCACCACACTTTGGGTAAATCCCTGGGTGTGAAAGCAAGGGCAATTGAGGCAGTAGCCTGTGGGCTCCTTTTGTGTGTTGCACTGGGCATTGCTCTGACAAACCCGAATTTCCTTCTTGTGCGATTGGTGTGTGAAGTCCTCCTGTATGGGTAACCAGATGTCTAAGTAGGGACAGTTCCCTAAACGAACGCCGGCTCATTTTATGTATTTAGGATGGGTCCAGACTCCTGTAAGAAGGGTCCGGACTCCTGTAAATTTCTGGAAAAATGGTCTAGGCTAACTCAGGGGGATCCCAAAACTCAGTGGCCACTGTTAAAATCTTGGAACAAAGACCGAGTGGACGTCTTAAAGGACAAACTCGGCCAACCTAAAACTAAATTGGCTAAAGAAGAGGTTAATTGTTTCATTCAGTGGTGGGAAGAGGCAAATCGTAGCTGGACAAAATAAAAAACTCGCCTCTCTCAAATATTCAAATAATAAGTTGAAAGCTTTATTAAAAGCCTCCTCTCCCACCACCAGACCGAGCGCTCCCCTTTACCCCGTTCTCAAAAAAAACCCACCCCGGATCGATCCAACCCCCTTAATACTCCCATCTCATTGTAAAAAGGACAAAAAGCAGGATCGGGCCCAGAAAAGCAGGCAAGCAACAGATAAAAAAAAACAACTGAAAAACAGGTTGGAAGCCCTAAGGGCATAGTGTAAGGAGTAAGAAAAGCAGTAAGTGCAGGCATGAACCCCTGGAACAATACTTAAAATGGTGAAATCTGAGGTGATAAAGGTGTTATTTTGGGAGATAAACGAGTGATTTAAGGAAAGAGAGTGAAAAGTTAACTCTACAAGGGCTGGAGAGAATTAAGCAGTTAAACTTTGTGAAAATGTTAAAAAGGACCACGTTAAAGAGAGAGAATTCTTGGTTTCTTTGCAGCCATTCTGAAGGGAAAATGGGCCCTTTTCCAAAAGAATGCCTGTAAATAATCCAAATATATAGAGCTATGTAAAAACAAAGCAGTGCAAAGGAATGTTAAGGAAAAGAAAATGTGTATGTATCTAGTTGTCTGTGAAAATATGTAAAGTTCTAAGAATCTAAACCAGCACATCTGGTTTGTAAAACTGCTGTTTTGTAGGTGTAAGATAAATTAGTTTTGTTTTTGTTTTTAATGCCACTAAAAATTCATTTGACTCTTAATTCAAAGTTGCAAAACCGACAGACCTTTTTGCAAGACACAGGTAATTAGTGTTGTTTGGCTTTGGGATTTAGCATTTAACCCTTAAGGGGTAACTTGATTCTTTATAAAATTTAAAATGTTTTTTAAATAAAAACCAAGTCATGGCTGCAATAGGGCAGTCAAAATCAGGAGAATAGGGAGAGATTCTGGAGTCTTTTTGTTTGGTTGGTTGTTTTTGGTTTTTTTTTGGTAACAATAGCAGATAAGAGCTGTAGTGAAAGAATTAAAAAAAAAATATTTTAACAGTGCCCCTCTGAAGCAACAGCAGAGGTGAGGTGCACAAAACAAAAAGAAGCAATGTTAAAAACACTGAGCCTTAAAATGGCTCTGTGTAATCAGACTGTCACTTTTGATAAGGGTACATGAAAACTCTGTAAGAAAAAAAAAAACAGTTACATCGTATGTAAAAATTGATATGGCTAATGTTTAAAAAAAAAAAAGTTGTAATATAGAAGGAATGTGCTTTTTCCCTAGGACATGTGCAGTGTATATTGTAAAAAGGGGTAAAAGAAATACAAATGAAATATGCTACTGAATTAAAATCCTATTAGGGCTCCAAAAAGAGCCGCAATAGACTGTTTTCTTTTTCAGATCTCTGTGTGTTTTGTAAGCAGGAGTTGAAAGTGGAAAGAAATTAAAACTCTGGTGGAAGTTAATTGTGTCCCTTTTAAGACAAAGTCTCTGAGCTCTGCTAATGGCTTTGAATCCACAAGCCAAGCCTGTGTTAATGCAAATTACCTAACTGATAAAGGAAGGTAAAAACTGCCAGCACAGAAGAAATTGCCTAAATAAAAGACATGGTATAACAAGATCCCTTTAAGAGATTTGATGCTAAATGTTATTGTTAATATTAAACATTGAAATAAATTTAATGTTAGTAAGTACCCCTGTAACAACGTATAGTGTGTATGATTTTTGAAAAAAAAACCTTGAAGGTAATATGGTAATAATGCTTCTCAGCTATTACCTGTGAATAAACTTAAAGCTTAACACAGCAGGAAAAACATTACAAACTTGGTCTGCAATATAAGAAGAAAAACTTTAGTTATTAAATTCATGAGGTGGTATACCTCAACAGTGGAATAATTTCCCCATAACTCTTAAAAAGTAGAACCCATTAAAACCTGGCCTGCCTATAGAACAAAAAAACCACAGGAAAATATGGGGGTAATTCCTCTGTTTTGCCTGCAATCAGCAAGGGTATTTGTAAAAGAAAGGAATATTTTAAGCAACAATCAATGCCACCCTGAAAGGGGTAGAAAAATGTTATTTTTGTCTTTCAGAAAATCAGAAAAAGCTAATACCAGCTACAGAACAACCTATTACAAAAACAAATAAGTTAAAAAAAAAAATACTGCAATAGCTATGAAATGTACTAAAATGCAGATATTTAGAACATAAGATGTTTTGGGTAATATCAGAAAATATTAAGGTTTTGATGCATCTGTTAAATCAAAGGAAAAGATTATTGTTTAATACCTATCAATATAACTGGATGCAGTATGTCTCCAGTACGGTAAGACAAAATTTGTTAAGTGAAGAAATTGTTGTTAAAATTGCACACCAACAGGCTCTGGAAGCAAAAAAAATGAAAAGTTAGCCCACTCCACAGATTGCACCTGGGATCCTTCTGGCTACCTCAAACCTCAAGCCAGTGGGCTGGGGAGGAAGGGAAACTATTGGACACTAGAGGTTGTACCAAGTGAACTCCTCAAAAGTGGGTATGCTCATCCATGCCTGTTGCTCCAAAGCCCTGTAGTAAAGGCATCTCACTAGGATCCTGTATGTGGGATACAATTAATAATTAGGCCAAAGTATTGTATAACGGGCAATGTGTGTGTTAATTCTTGGAAAGAAGTGTTTTAAAAGAATAAAAGTGTTAGCAACCCACCAGTAGACAAATGTACATGTAATGTAAGTACTGTGTTTACCAATAATCACATTTACTATTTGCCACAACCAAAAAGTCTCAGCTTACTGTAAGCACTAATTTAGCTGAGTTCTCTATCAGTCTTGGCATTAAATGGCAAACAGTTACCCATTATCTGTTTAAAAAGGTAACATAGTTCCTAAAAACAAACAAACAAAACAATGTGGGAAACAGAACCATTCATATTATCTGGATGGTCTCCCACAACTACTGGCATACTAATGTTACTACCCCTAATTGTTTTTGGTTTTAAATTGTATGTGTTTAATTAAAATGTTTAAAATATGCTGGTAAATAAAACAAATGTATGCAAAGCTAAAGCCACAGGCCCAAATCACCTCCCAGTATTTTACTACATAAGAAGTGACACTGGCGATTGATAATCTTAGTGTCAAAAGGGGGATATGTAGGAGCTGGACTTTATAATGTATAATTTGATTTCATCCTACCAGCCACCCTTTTTGAATAGCAGAAAGAAATGACCCTCTGGGACTATAAGATTCTGTTTTCCCATATGCATTACAAATTGGGCCCTCTCTAACTCTTTGTTTTAAGATTTAGGTAGTAAGAGACAGGATTCTCTATTGTGTCTATGTTAAGTAAATTAGAGAAACATTGAAGGCCTGGGTCTCAATGTAAATTGTCTTGGTTAATTGTAAAACTTAGCAAGGTTTAATTTGCAATGCCTTTTTGCTCAATATAAAATACTACTGTTTGTATTCTCAATCTGTTTGTGTGAATGAGGAATGAATGCATCAGGAAAAGATAAGGTGTGAAGGCCATTGTTATAGCCAGAGTCAAGAAAAGAAGCAAAAAGACTTAAAGAGTATCAAAGAATCATCAGGCACTGCTTACTACCCAAACTGCTGTTAAACTGTCTGGCATCCGCAGCATGAATACATGCTTTGCCGTGTAAGAATGAACCACCCCAGCGAACCAATCATCACCTCAGGACCACGCAGAGTCAATTTTGACTCCAGAAGATGACGTAGAGGAACAGCCTGCAATACCTTACAATCTACGTTCTCGTAAGGGTTGCCAGAAGCAGACGACTACCTAAAGCAAGGCCCAAGAAAAAGCAGTAGTGAGCCTAGCGCCTGCTGCCTGGTGGACATAAAACTGACTACAGTTCCCTCAGTTGAGGTTGTCAGAACCAGAAGGGCCCTGCCTCCAACATGTGGTGCCTGTTCCTCGGCTGTTGGTGTCTGAAGGTCGGGGGAGTCCACAATGACAATTCTTTTATCCAGCAGCAAGTGTGGATAGCTCAGACCCTTAATATTTCTAAATGCTGGGTCTGCAGCCACATCCCAGCCCACTGTCAAACTGATGTTCCTGTCCTGGCTATCCCGCTCAATTCCCCAGACTTCACTGGAGGACCTCATCCGTTTAATACAATATGGAACAGTAATGACACCTGGGAAGAGACTATTGGCAGTTCCTTTAACCCACTTGGGGGAGTAATACACCGGGCAAAAAGGCTCCTGAGGTTAAAAGAAGTAGTTAAAATAATGGCAAATAAAACTGGAGAAAGTTTTAAGAGCCCTGACCAAAGAAACAGGGGCGGTCCGACAGGTGGCCCTCCAAAAACGTCAGGCATTGTACATAGTGCTGGCGGCCAAAGGAGGGACCTGTGCTCTCATTAAAAAAAAACAATGTTGTGTGTTTATACCTGACGATACCAATAAGGTAATAGATCACGCTAGCCACTTAGAACAAATCGCATATATTCCCCATAAAAAGCCAAGTTCTTTATGGAAGTGGCTAAGTATTCTGTGGTATAGGAAACTGGTTGTTTCAGGAAGCCCTAACTATCCTGTTTGAAATCCTAATAATTTTTGTATGTTTTCAATTAGTCTCCTGTTGTACCCAAAATTGTATAAGGCATGCTACTCAGGTAACTGCCCCAGAACAGAGTGCTAATACAATAATTTTAAATATTGCTAATGAACAAAGAGATTAAAAAAAAAACGGTTAATGTGTAAAACCCAGTAAAATTTTGGTCATGGCGTAAGCTTGACCAAAAGGAGGGATTGTGAAAGTAGAATAAATTATATTGTAAAAATAAGAATGGATTAAAGAAATGTTGTATGTACCTTTAAGCAGAAATAAGAAATGTTGAAATACAGGTGCCAGGAAAAGAAACATTAGGCATAAACAATGGTGCTAATGGCAAAACATTAACAGAAGATGGGTAGTAGTTAGTAAGGGAATAAAATATGCATGCCTAACCCAGGTAAACTTATCTGATTCTGCTTCCTTTGTTATCTTGTTAAGTTTCTCATCCTTTTATCTGTATAAATAAGATAGTTTGTGTCTTGCATGGGGCTCACATTATCTGGGTGTTATTAGCAGAAGCGCTGTGCTAATAAAACAGAGTGGTCTGACAAACTGTGAGTCCTGAGTCTAACTTTGACAACAGGTAGAAAGACACGCACCACCCTTAAATTCCCAGGACTTTTCTGGCTTTAGGGACATAGCAAAAATTTAATTGGGCACATGCAACCCCGTCTCCTGCGTGCATTCAAAATCGTAAAAAAATATACTTTGCCAATCATTCGGGCATTTCTAATGCTATCCATAAAACACAGGTGGCTGTCTACATCACCAGCGATCGAACCCTGACACTGCTTACAATGCCTCCCTTTACACCTGTGTCACTTGTCCACGTAAGACTGACACTGATCAAAAAGTTTTAGACAGGCATCCGACTTGTTTTTTCGATGCACAGTCGATGTGTCTGTCTGAACACTCTTTGGAGAGACAATACAGTCTACAGCGAGGACACCTCAGCGGCACTGCCACACTGTCTGAGCACATCACCCTCAAGCAGAGGCGGCAACGATACCAGCAAGCGTGGTCATGACTGGACACCGTGTGGCAAAACTCACAATCATTTTTCACACTGAACAATTTTCTCACATCCAGAACCCCATAATAATGCTTATTGTGCAACAGGATGAAAAAAGTCTTGGGGTACACTGGGCCCCCCCCGTTTAAAAAAAAAACACCTGCCTTTCGCCGCATACAGCACCACTTGTATGTTGACTCCTAAATGCAGTTCAAATGCTGCTACATCGCTGAGCATCTAGTCATTAAGGATAGAAGGAACCACTAGTCTGAACTCCTGCATGACACAAGCCAGAGAATCTCACTTTAGTAATCTCTGCAGTGGAGTGTTACATTTCAACTATAGAATCCAGTCACCTGTCATTGAGCTAGGTCATATCTTGATCAAACTTCAGACTTCACATTGGATGTAAGAGACAAATTCTTAACAGTAAGGATAACTAACCCTGGGAACAGCTACACATGGCATACGACATATTCTCCTTCATTTGAATTCTCGCTGTGGTTTTTGGACACATCAGCAAGGCTTTTTCAATCATAGGCATCGAGGTTTGATAATGTTGACAATGAAACCCAGTTCTGTCTTTGTAATCAAGGACAAAACTCCCTTTGACTTCAGTTGATCAGAGGCAGGCTCATCACATTTTGGTTCCCAGAATCAAATGTCCATCAACAACATGGGTAGAAAATTTACCACCTCATCTTAATCACCGAGGGGCTTTTTCTGCCACCCCTATCCATGTTGTACTTGCTCTGAGTAATCCCACTGCAATGAAGGAGGTTACCTGATACATATGGTGCTTGTGAGAGCTTGTCAAAAAATATTCATGATTTTTCCTGAGAATTTTTGTTTTTGTTTTCTTAGAAATTTCATGTGTAAATATTTCAGGTTTTCACTGAAATCCATTTTTAGTTAAAAAAAGGTTTCCAAGAAACATGTTCTGTTTTCAAAGAGCAAAACCCAGCAGTTTGTTTTATAGAAAGATATTGTGGGTTTGGTTCTTTAATGAAAATGAAATTTTGATTAAAAAATTCAGCTTTGATCATTCCCCACACCCTTCCCCCTAAATGTTTTCATCTAGCTCTAGTATCACTAAATACCAGGATAATATAATGAGTATTTGTAAAGTGCTTTGAGACCCTTTAATGAAAGAGACTATGCAAATATAAAATAATAATTATTATATTTATTGGGCTCCATCCTAGAGAAAGATAATGGACAATGGCTCCATTCCTAGAAAAAGATAATGGAATTTATCCAAGGTACTTATAAAATAGAATACCAGTGTTGGAAGGGACCTCAGGAGGTCATCTAGTACAAACTCCTGCTCAAAGCAGGACCAATCACCAGACAGATTTTTTTTGCCTCAGATTCCTAAGTGGCCCCCTCAAGGATTGAACTCACAACCCTGGGCTTATCAGGCTAATGTACAAACCACTGAGCTATCAATCTCCCCTTATACTAGCCCCATGAACAGCCTATGAGGCAGGGAAGTGCTATTATCCCCATTTTGGGATGAGGAATTGAAGCCCTGAGAGACTATGGGTACGTTTACACAGCAAAAATAGAAAAGCAGCAGCAAGTCTCAGAGCCTGGGTCAACTGATTGAGGCTTGCACTATGGGTCTAACAATAACAGTGGCGACATTCCCACTCAGGCTGGAGCCTGGACTCTGAGACCCACTCCCCTGCCCAGACTCCAGCCCAAGTGAGAACATCCACACTGCTATTTTTAGCCCCATGGCACAAGCCAGCCCCAGACTCTGAGACTCACGGCCATGGGGGTTTTTTCTCGTGTAAACATACTTTAAGTGACTTGACAAAGCTCATGCAAGAAGCCTGTGGCAGAGCTTGGGAACCTGACATTCATGAGTACCAGCCTACTGCACTAACTGCTGGATCATCCCTCCTCTCCAAGCTCTGGAAGCCAGCAGTGGCTGTGGGAATCAAGCAGAACTGAATTTGAACCTGGAGCTGAAACAGAGTATTTAAACTGAAATTCCAGTTAGTTTCTCCTTTTGGCTTTGTATGTCTTTTGTTCTCCCTCTCTTTGATCTGCAGTGTCGTGGAGGAACCGCTGACATCATGGCTTCAAATGCCAGGCTGTATCACAGCGGGATTTGTTAAGACTCCCAGGCAGTGCATATGCAGCATCACCCCTGGTTTTCATTCACATCCCAGAGGCAGATAGCTACAAGAAATGATTCTGCTGCTATTGTTCAAATTCGTGCTTTTTCATCTGTGGGAAGGTTTTGGCTCTGGGCCAAGGAGGGGGAACTCCATTTCGGGGATTACAATGTAAAAGAAGAAAGGCAGTTACATCAAAGAGCGATAGATGCTCAGAATTTGCTGGGAACAGACCCTTAAACGGGCTGGCCAGACCTGCTTTCACTGAGAACATACCACCTTGCTAAGGGCATGTCTGTATTGCATAAGGCAGCTTACACCAATCTAACTATGGAGGTTTACACACCGCAATGCGCCTCCTGGCGCTTTAACTCGCTACACCGACCTCATAAAACCACCTGGACAAGGGGCATGGAGCTTTTTGCGACGTAATTAGAGTGATGCTGCTGATGTTGCCCTAAGTGGCCTCCAGTGCCCTAAGCTGAGGCAGGCATACCAGAACGCATGCCTGTGGCCTCCAGGAGGTGTCCCACTATGCCCACCGTGACCACTCTGGTCACAGTTTTCAACTCCACTGCCCTGCAGCCAGGTACACAGGTGAACACCCCTCCCCCTTTAAAGCCCTGGGAAGTTTTGAAATTGTTCTTCCTGTTTGCTCCGTGTGGAGCCCAACTGCCCAAATGAGCATGCCGGCTCCATGCAGCAAACGCTCTCCTGCCTGGAGTACACGGGAGGTGGTGGATCTCCTGGGTCTGTGGGGAGAGGAGGCTGTAGAATCACAGCTCCACTCCAGCTGCAGGAATGTTGACATCTACGGCCAGATTGCTCGGGGCAAAGTAGAGAAGGGGTATGACAGGGACGTGCTGCAGTGCCATGTAAAAATCCAGGAGCTGAGGCAGGCATACCAGGAGGCAAGGCAGGCAAATAGCCACACTGAGGCAGAGCTGCAAATGTGCTGCTTCCACAAGGAGCTGTATGCCATCCACTTCCACCGCCAAGAGCCCCATGGATATTTCTGGGGGGGCGGGGCTGGAGTCACTGGAGGGAACCCTGAGGATGACATGCTGGACAAGGAAGTAGAGGCGGAGGAGGATGGGTGGACAGGCAACAGGGAGATCCAGTGGTGTGATGAGCCAGGACCTTTTTTGACTCCGGAGCAGTCTAGCCAGTCCCAGCAGTCCTGCTCTGGCGAGCTGGATGCAGGGGAGGGAACCTCTGATAAGAACTCTTTCTGCTTCAATACTGCATGGACACGTTTGGTCTCGTACTGCTTTTTAAAAAAAACTAAAAAAATTAAAAAGCCTGGCTCAACACATTATAGCAACACACATTACTACCACCCATTGTTAAAATGCTTCTTCAAAGCCTCCCTGATCTGAATAGCTCCCCGGCCTGTATCTGGCTGCTCAAAAGCCAGACAACCAACCGCTCCACCTCCAGGCGCCAACCATGCAGAAACGTATCCCCTTTGAGTCACATATATTATGAAGAGCACAGCAGGCAGCTATAACCATGGGGATATTTTCCTCGCTGAAGTTTAACCTGACGAGGAGACAATGCCAGCGCCCCTTTAAGCGGCCAAAGGCACATTTAACAGGCATTCTGCACCTGCTGGGCCTTTTGTAGAAATGCTCCTTGCTGCTGTCAAGGGGGCCAGTGTTATGCTTCATGAGCCGTGGGAGCAAGGGGTAGGTTGAGTCTCCTAGGATCACTATTGGCATCTCAACATCCCCAATGGTAATCCTCTGGTCTGGAAAGAAAGTCCCTGCCTGCAGCTTTCTGTACAGGCCAGTGTTCCTTAAGATGCATGTGTCATGCACCTTCCCTGAACAGCCCGCATTGCTATTGGTGAAATGACCCTGGTGATCCATTAGCACTGGCAATACCATAGAAAAGTAGCCCTTTCTGTTGATGCACTCTGTCACCAGGATCGGCTCCAGGCCCCAGCACGCCAAGCGCATGCTTGGGGCGGCATGCCACAGGGGGCGCTCTGCCGGTCGCCAGGAGGGTGGCAGGCGGCTCTGGCGGACCTCCCGCAGGTGTGCCTGCGGAGGGTCCACTGGTCCCGCAGCTTCGGTGGAGCATCCGCAGGCACGCCTGCAGGAGGTCCACCGGAGCCGCGGGACCAGCGGACCCTCCACAGGCACGTCTGCGGGAGGTCCACCGGAGCTGCGGGACCGGCAACCAGCAGAGCGCCCCCCGCGGCGTGCCACCGTGCTTGGGGTGGCGAAATGGCTAGAGCCGCCCCTGTCTGTCACAAGGTGGTCTGGGGCCAAAATGGGGATATGCACTCCATCTATCGCACCACCACCGTTAGGGAATCCCACTGCTGCATAACCAGCCACTATTTCACGCACATTGTCCAGAGCCACAGTCTTTCCTAGCAGGAGGCAATTAATGGCCCTGCACACTTGTATCACTGCAACCCACACGGTGGATTTCCCCACTCCAAACCCTTCCCAGAACACCTTGTGGCAGATGGTGGCCAGCTGCACAGGGGTTAGCTACCCACAGTGCATTTCTCTCTGCATTGATGCAAAACCTGCTAGTGTGGACATGCGCTGTCGACACAAGGGCCATGGTGTAGACATGCAGCAGCAGTATAATTAAAATGGTGGCTGTAAGTCTACGTAACTTGAGTTTGCAGTGTAGACGTGCCCTTTGAGATAGGGTTGAATGACAGAATCCATTGACATACACTATTGCAGCTCCAAACATGGGCACCCGTTGCTCTGCCTGTTCCATTAACCTTTTCCAGCTCTCCAGCATGGAGAGGTCACAGTGGGTAAAACCCTCTGTGGCCCCTTTTCCCTTCAGCCCCATCCAGCTCTCCAGCTTGGAAACTAGCAGGCAACTCCCTCTGCTGCTCCTTTGCCTTCAGCCATCCCCAGCTTTCTGGCCCTGGCTCTCTGGCTTGGGGACATCAGCCAGGAAACCCTCTGTTGCTCTCCTGCCTTCAGCCTTTCCCCAGAAACCTCCTCCAGCCTCCTTCAGAGACCTGCTCCACTCAACTAGTCTCTGGCCACTCTCATCTGCTGCTCTCCTCTCAGGCAGTTCTCACGCACCTTTCTCCTGACTGACTCCTCTTTTAAGCCCAACTGGAGTCGGCTGATGATTGATGGGTGCACCAGGCACTTCCTTCTTAAAGTGTCACTGTCACCCGGTGACACTTGGGAACTGACACAAGCTGCGCTGTCCCAGCCAAACAACCCCATGAACATTTTCTGAGCGTTCCTTCCTTTAATGTTTCTTGATTCTTATCTACTCCGGCATCCTGTCTTCTTTGTAACATCTCCACAAGGGAATGAGCCTTCACTCATTCTGCGTATCATCCTGCAAAGCCAGGACACTGCATTATTACTACTAAATAACAGTGGCATCTGCAGTCCAGTTTCTCTCAGTCTGGGACAGTGAGGATGTGCACAGCAAAGTCTGGAGGCCTGCACAGAAGCTCAGGTGTATTTCATTTCCCTCAGAGAGAAAATTTGCAAGATATTCTTCTCCGTTTACGATGACTCCCTCTGCCGACCCCGGAGGCATGTTTTGTCGACTACTTTAAGGTGACCACTCTCCTGATGACAGAAGCATTAGTTACCTGGGGAGAGGGGGGAAACCCACCACAGTGTACACATCATGTACAAATGAACTGGCAGAATGGAAAGCAGCACAGAGATAGAGTCTTCGGGCTCGATTCACAGTTGGTCAGTCCAGCTCTGTTGAATTCAAGCTGCTACGTTGATTTACCTGAGCTGCGGATCTGGCGTTTTCAGGAGATCTAGTGGCACATCCCGCACTCCTCCCAGGGGCTGCATTTTGTGTGGTTCATCTTCACAGACATGCAGATAGACTGATGGGCCTAACCCAGATGGGCCCGGCTCCAGATGTTGCCAATATCAGAGACGCGTTGCACTCATTGCCACAGTTCAGATCCAGCCTCTAATGGTGGGCCTGACTGGATAATGGCTTCCCTGGAGTAGGAAGGGGCTCTAAGCCAGCGTTCTGGGCCCATCTCTAAAATCTCTTCAAAACAGGATGGGTGATAGCATACACGTTTCAACAGACTGGGAATGTGCTGGTGTCTCAACACCATTTCTGCCTTCCATGACTCTCCCTCCACATCTTCCCTGCCTTCAGCACTGTTAAGAAGCTCATCTCTTATGGAAATGCAGTACTGTGTACATCCTTCTCTACTATTATTTTCATTGTAGGTGCACTCAAGACGTGCTAGGGGCTTTCCAAACACAGGAAGTCAAAGGCCCATGCTAGAGAGCATACACAGGCAGAAAAGGACAGGGAAATGAATGTAACAAACAGTCAAAGGGATCAGACACACACACATGGCTTGTCAGCTTCACTTTTGCTTATTATTGTTACCACTGTCTTAAGCCAAATGCTCTAAATTCCCTTCCACCCATCCTCCTCCTACCATCATCCATTTTCCTTGTCTCCCCTGCTTCAATTCTAGCGCCCTTATGCTCCTCCCTCCCAAAATTCAACCCCTTCCCTAAGGAAAAGTGAGTAGCCAACTCAGAGGATAAATAAATGGGACAGGTAAGTAGATGACTTAGGCACCTTGCTTCTTGTAGGTACAGGGAAAGATGTGGATCTTCAGAAGGGGCTTGAATGATGACAGGACAGTGGCCTCGTGGCCCGCCTCAGGCAGGGGTATTCCAGGTTTGGAGGGCAGCGTGAAAGAAAACGCAGGAATGGTCATTGAGCGAAGTGGACAAATGGACTGACAAGGTTGGCATCTCTGTCAGAGTGGAGTAAAGGGCGTGGCAAGATGAAAGCCTTGTCCAGGCTAGGATTTAAAGCCTCGGTTTTAGAACATTTTAGCTAACACATTCAAGTCTAGAGAGGCAAAGGCAGAGAAGTAGGGAGGAGCAGAGTTACCAAGGGCCTTGAACATGAATCACTATTGGAACGTGATCTAACGGTCAGAGTGCAGGACTGGGATCAGGACTCCTGGCTCTGCCTTGCTGTGTGCAAGTCACTTACACTTATTATGGCTCTCTTTACCCATTGACACATATTTCTAGCCCCAGAGAGCTTCTTCTCTATAGGCCTTTCAAGACTACTGTCCCCCTTGCAGGAGTCTGATTCGTCTTGTGTGCCCTAAGTTTCACCTCACTTAAAAACTATATGCTTACAAAATGAGACATAGAAATACAAATGTGTCACAACACATTACTACTGAAAAATTGTTTACTTTCTAATTTTACCATATAATTATAAAATAAATCAACTGGAATATAAATATTGTACTTTTATTTCAGGGTAAGTATATAGAGCAGTATAAACAAGTAATTGTATGAAATTTTAGTTTGTATCAACTTTGCTAGTGCTTTTTATGTAGCCTGTTGTAAAGCGAGGCAAATATCTAGATGAGTAGATGTACCCCCGGGTAGATTTCTGTGTGCCCCCAGGGGTACACGTACCCCTCATTGAGAACCACTGCTCTAGGACAGTGGTCTCCAAACTTTTTTGATTGTGCATCCCTATCAGTAAAAAATTTGGAGCACACAGCCCCTGCCGTGCCAGCTCTGAAAAAAAAAGAAAAAAAAGCGCTCCTCCTGCCATGCACCCCAAAGCATCCTCTTGCACACTCCCTGGGGTGCGCGCACCCCAATTTGGAGACCACTGCTCTTGGATATCTACTTCTCCCAGATTGTGTGAGGCTTAATTCATATTTCTAATAATTACGCTTTGCATTCTAGGCACCTTTCTTCCCAGCATGGCAAAGAACTTTGCAAATATTAATTAATCCTCAGAACACCCCTGTGGGGAGGCAGGTTGGGGTTTCACAATGACACAGACTATTTAAGTGACTCGCTCAAGAGCACACAATGGGTAAACTGCAGGGACAGGACCATGATGCAGAAAACCCAGCTCCTGCTTTCTGGTCTAACCCCCAGCCAACGCTGTGAGGTGTATGGTGCCGGGAAGCTATCTCAGCGTGGAGTAGCAGTTGTGTTTACAGAGCTGGGGAGGAAGTTGGAGTAGCTTTTGGTTTGGAATCACTTCTCGGGAATGGCCCCAATATCACAGACTTAACAGCCAGGGCATGCCTGGCCCTTGAACACAGGCACAGATGGGCAGGAGGGTATGAGAAGACATGGGATCCCAGTGCAGAGGCTGTGCACAATTATAGGCCCTGTGCTCTGCTGAGTAGAGGGAATGCTCTTTTCTATGTCCCCGGGAGCCTATGGCATCTCAAAAGGGGTGCAAAGGAGACAGAGCCATGGTTCTGCCCTTGTGGGTGAAGTTCTGCACAGGTCCCCTTGCCCCTCTCCACGATGGAACTGTCCATAAAGATGGAGACAATGGAACAAAAACAAAAGGGAGGGACTAAGGTTATATATGCATGCGCCATACTGACCTTTCAACCAACTGGCCAATGAAATGGACATGGAGATTTTTTTTAAGATGACTAGGGCAGGGTTTCTCAAACAGGGGTCACCACTTGTGTAGGGAAAGCCCCTGGCGGGCCGGGCCGGTGTGTTTACCTGCCCCGTCCGCAGGTCCGGACGATCGCAGCTCCCACTGGCCGTGGATCGCTGCTCCGGGCCAATGGGAGCTGCTGGAAGTGGTGTGGGCCGAGGGACTTACTGGCCGCTGCTTCCAGCGGCTCCCATTGGCCCGGAGCCGCGATCGGCCGGACCTGCGGACGGGGCAGGTAAACGCACCGGCCGGGCCCGCCAGGGGCTTTCCCTACACAAGTGGCGACCCCTGTTTGAGAAACTGTGGACATGGGGATTTAGCCACAAGTCCCATTGGATGCTACATGGTTAAATCCTCAGGTCAGGTTTGAAAGTCTCATCTCTGCTAACCCAGAACTCTGTTTCCTTTGGTTGTGAAGGAAATGCAGTGACGCAGTGGTCAACAAGCTTCTCAGCCCCTATGGGGCCACTCGAAATGTTGCTAAACATTTCCAAGTGGCTCTTTTGCAGCCTTGTTTGAAGGTTAGACTAGTGGACAGGGCACTCAAGAGATCTGGTTTCAATTCCCCATCTCAGCCACAGACATCTTGTGTGACCTCGGCCAAGTCAGTTAATCCACACTAGGCCTCAATGCCCCCATCTATAAAATGGGGATAACTTCACTGCCCTGCAGCACCAGGGTGTTGTGAGGATACATACACTAATAATGGACGGTGAGATGCTCAGATACTGCAGTGATGAGAGATGTATAAGTAGACAGGGATACAGAGAATCCTGCCTGTGACACTGAATCCTTCTGTTGTCCTGGCCAGAACCTCGTGCCTCAGTGTCCCCATCTATACGGTGGTGATGAGAGCTTACCTGCCTCATACTGGTGATAGGATAAAGAGTTACTGTTTACTACGTTCTTTGGAAATGTTCAGCAGTCTGATTTGCATCAGAAACTAACAAGCATCCCCCTCATTTTTAACTTACCCCTTTCCTTCCTTCCGCCTGTTGATCCCTAAAATGGGACCTGAACCACTGCAGGCTGGGTGGCAGATGACTCTCCAAAAAGAAGGAGTGGGAAGGAAAACTTGCAAGGTCAATATAATTGGTATATACATATCAGTAAAAATGACCTGTGCACAGAGGTTAATTAGCCAAGTCACTTAACCTGCCTCTTTCAGTTTCACCGCATGGAAAACAGGGTTATGAGACCTAATTAATTACAGTTCTGTTTACAAAGAGGACGGAGAGCTTCTGGTGAAATGAACTAGCACAGGTTTTTTCTCTATTTTATTATTTGTTGCTATTGCCTCTGGCTATGGAAAGAGAAGCAATGGGAGAAAACAGGTAACAGAATCCCAGAGTTTGCCAGACAGGTGCCCATATTCCATCCTACTCTTCCTGAAGATGTATTTCAGAGACGTGTTCATTGTAGACTCCGGGGTTGTAAATCCCTGTAAATGCACTACTGGGGAATCTACCTCTCAGAAGTAAACAGATTAACTAGCATTACAGGGATGACCAGGCGTGGAGAGGGTTTTTGAACAAACCTACGGAGCATTTTATAGGAATCATGAAAAATATTCCAACTGGTCTTGAGATCCTTCTGCCGTCCCTCCCCTTCGTCTTTTGAGAACAGACTGCATGCAATTTGGCTAATGTGTTCCATTTAGAGAAAACCAGGATCAGCCAAGTGAAAAGCCACAATAAGTTGCTTTGCTGTCATTTCTTAAAAGCCCCAATCTGCTTCATCATGATCATATTTCCTAAGCGCATGCCTTGATGTTTCCAAAGGAGATTTATAGTGGCTTCGCTAACTGCACTAGAGGAAATTGGTTAAAACAATTAATAGTCACTTACGACAGCCTGGCTCCTCTCCCAGCCAGGAGGTTTTTAGAGGTACTGAGCACCTGCAACTCCCACTGAAGATTGCGCTAAACCTTTGGAATTCCACCAGTCTCCAAAATAAAATCTGAACACAATTTCAACCACCCATGTACAGGTCAAAAGGGGTCAAAGTGCAAGGAGCACCTCATTCCCGAATACACAGCCATGTAACCCAGACCAGGGTTGGCCAGAAACTTATCTCCCTGCTACCATTTGCATGGGCATTAACATTTAAGGATTGGGGGAAATTAGGGACATAGCCTTGTCCAGCACTCAGCACCAACCTGCAGAGCTTTCACTGAAGCCAATGGGATCTGCAGGTGTTCACCATCTTTGAAAATCAGACCTAAGATGGTGTGAGTTGGACACTCAAAAATGAAGGCATGCAAATGCACGGCCACTTTTGAAAATCTGACAGCATGGACCCGAGCAAGCCTGGTGGCTTAGCTCTCCAGCTGAAAGTTTTCATCTCTTCCCAGAAGTGATCAATGCATCGCCACCCTACAGGATTCTGCAGTATTACAAATATCTTATAATACGCAAGTGAGGAAGGGAAGAAACAGTGCCCGATTCTCCTCTCACCTCAACGGTTTTAATGGAGCCACTCCTGATATACACTGGTGTAGGAGAGAAGACAATCAGACCCATTTAACATAATATGGAACCCACTGGGAAACAACCTCATTGGGTGTAAATCGACATAGTTCCATTCACTTCAGCTGGGATTGAAAGAGGAAATGACAAAATACTGTCAAAAAGCTGACCTAGAGGAATTTAAGATTTGAAAGCCCACACATGTCTGCAAGCATATACGTCTCTGGGAGACTGTTTTGTGGGAGCTCCTTGGCAGAAAATCCCCAAAACCTCTTGAGTGCGCTTTGTCAAATTCTTGGGAGACTCCTAACTCATATCTGCAGACCCTTGAAGTTCAGATATTTTGAATGAGTCTTATACAGGTTTAAATCCAGAGTAACTCTACAGTAGTCTATGGGGCCAGGTCCTTAACTGGTGTCAGTCAGCAAAGTTCCATTATCTTTGGGAGTCAGATCAATCAAAAATGTAGTAACCACACTGGTCATCAGTGGTTCAATGGGGGCACTGCCATGTTGTTTTCATCCTCCTCATGGAGGTGACACAGTCATCTTTCCAGGGGCAGCGTAATATTTTTGCTGCCCATGCTCCGCTATAGAGTAAACTACAGCAAAATTATGGAGTGTCTCCACCAGCAAAGCCCACTGGTTAATCTAGCAAGACTGCCTTACCCCAACCCCACACAAAGCAGGGGAGATGGAATTCTTGTGTGGTTTTTGTTCTCCAATCTGACTGCAAGCTTTGTGGAGCAGGAACAGGAAAGCTTCTATCTCTTTTCTATAAAGCACCGTGTAACCCCAGGCTATGATACGCATCCCTCATTATAAACAACATGGGGCCTGTATCTGATGTAAAGTGTAAACTCCATGGAGCAGGGACTGTCTCCCCCTCTGTGTTTATACAGTGGGGGCACTTTGATGGCATACAATGGGAAGAATCATAAAACTCCTGCTTGTTCCCTTAATAGGCAGAACTTCAAGGGGAGCCTTGCCTGGAAAAGGACTGAGAACGGCAGGATTTAGCCCAATGGGAGCAATAACTAATTATTGTAAATGAGACCAGTTCTGAAGTCTCCCTGTTTTATGTATTATTTTGTCAACAATCAGCAGCAGTCTGGACAAGTCCAGTACTCAGTGGACACCGTAAAGCTATAGGCTATTACATCCTGCAGGTGACAAAGTACTAGGGAGTTACCTCAAGACAAGCCGGGACCAGTTTCTGCTCTCATGTGTCAATCTAGAAGAACCCCATTCAAGTCAATACTCTGGGTTTACATCAGAGTAACTGGTCACAGAATCTGCCCCCTTTTTCCTTAGGCCTTGTCTACACTACAAGACTATTTCGAATCAACTTAGTTCGAATTTGTGGATTCGACCTTATGAAGTCAAATTTGTGTATCCATACTAAATACACTAATTCGAATTTCTGAGTCCACATTCACGGGGCCAGCGTCGACTTTGGAAGCGGTGCACTGTGGGAAGCTATCCCACAGTTCCCGCACTCCCCGCTGCCCATTGGAATGCTGGGTAGAGCTCGCAATGCCTGCTGGGGGAAAAATGTGTCGAGGGTGGTTTTGGGTAACTGTCATCATTCAACCGTCACTCACAAACGCCCTCCCTCCCTGAAAGCGCCGGCGGGAAATCTGTTCGCGCACTTTTCTGGTCGGTTACAGCGCGGACGCCACAGCACTGCGAGCATGGAGCCCACTGCGATCATCGCTGCACTTATGGCCGTTGTCAACTCCTCGCACCTTATCGTCCACCTGTGCAACAGTCAGCTACTGAGAAATCGGGCGAGGAGGCTCCGGCAGCGCGGTGAGGAGAGTGGCGCAGACCTCTCAGAAAGCAGGGTACGCCGGGCAGTGGAGATCATGGTGGCAATGGGTCAAGTTCATGGTGTGGAACGGCGATTCTGGGCCCGGGAAACAAGCACGGACTGGTGGGACCGCATAGTGCTGCAGGTCTGGGATGACACAGAGTGGCTGCGAAACTTCAGGATGCGTAAGGGCACTTTCCTTGAACTCTGTGACTTGCTGGCCCCTGCCCTGAAGCGCCAGGACACCCGGATGCGAGCAGCCCTGAGTGTGCAGAAGCGAGTGGCCATAGCCCTCTGGAAACTTGCCACGCCAGACAGCTACCGGTCAGTAGCGAACCACTTTGGCGTGGGCAAATCTACCGTGGGGGTTGCTGTGATGCAAGTAGCCCACGCAATCGTTGAGCAACTGCTCTCAAAGGTAGTGAACCTGGGAAACGTTCAGGTCATCATAGACGGCTTCGCCGCGATGGGATTCCCAAACTGCGGTGGGGCTATAGATGGGACTCACATCCCTATCCTGGCACCGGCCCACCAGGCCAGCGAGTACATTAACCGAAAGGGCTACTTTTCCATGGTGCTGCAAGGACTAGTGGACCATAGGGGACGTTTTACCAACATCAACGTCGGGTGGGCGGGCAAGGTTCATGACGCGCGTGTGTTCAGGAGCTCTGGTCTCTTTAGACTCCTCCAGGCAGGTACTTTCTTCCCGGACCACAAAATAACGGTTGGGGATGTGCAGATGCCTACAGTGATCCTCGGGGACCCAGCCTACCCGCTAATGCCCTGGCTCATGAAGCCCTATACAGGCGCCCTGGACAGTGAGAAGGAACTCTTCAACTACCGGCTAAGCAAGTGCAGAATGGTGGTGGAGTGTGCTTTCGGACGTCTCAAGGGGAGATGGCGGAGCTTACTCACTCGCTCGGACATCAGCGAAAAGAATATCCCCGTAGTTATTGCTGCTTGCTGTGTGCTGCACAATCTGTGTGAGAGCAAGGGCGAGGCCTTTTTGTCCGGATGGGAGGTTGAGGCAAATCGCCTGGCTGCAGTTTACGCTCAGCCAGACACCCGTGCCGAGAGAATATCCCAGCGGGAAGCGCTCTGTATCCGGGAGGCTTTGAAAGCAAGTTTCCTCGGAGATCAGGGTAACCTATGACTCTCCACTTGCTTTCAAGAGAAACTGACCCTGGGCCTGTGTCAGTTTGTGTCGATTTGGATCTGCGGCTACATGCCTTGTTCTCCAAGTTTCCCCCACTTCCAAAGCACGTTTTTAAGCAAAGTAATTGTTACACTCATTATTAATAAATCTTTCTTTTACTTTGCATTTCTGTTCTGGTGTTGAGACATGGACGCATACTGTGCTGGGCACGGTGTGCACTGACGTACAGACCGCTTCCTCCATAGAGGACTGACATCCTCCTGCTCCTACATAGGTCTCTGGGGTGGGGGACGGATGACAGTGGTTCTGCATGAAGGGGAGGGTTTGCAGGAAGGGGCGAGTGGTGCCTTCTTTGCATAGGGGTTTGGATGACGGCAGTGGGCTGCGGGTTTCTGCGTGGGAAGGGGTGATGGGTGTGGGAGAAGGGTGACTATCTGTCCGTGGATGAGGGCTCTTGTTGGGGCTCAGGGCAGCGGATAGGCTCGTGGATCCGTTGCAAGTGCATCGTAAGGGCAGCCTGCCTTCACAGTAATGGCGTGACAGGCGCTAGGACCCTGGACAATTATACACATTACGAAATGAACAGGGGCAGCATACACAACACAGAATGACCCTGGTGCCTACTGACTGCAGTGTGTGTGTGCCCCGCAGTTGATCCTTTCCCCAAGTCTGTACCCTGGTACTGTAGGCTATACCGTGCAAGTATGAAACCCCTGTCCACCCCATACACCGAAAAATCCTCTGACAGGAAAGACATGACGGAAACAGTGATTAACAGCAAACAGCTTTTATTAATCTAATAAACAGTGGGGGGATGAACCTTGGATTTGGGACTGGCTGAGCCTATAAGGGAAGCACTTCTACAAATTTCTAACGTGAGAAGTGCGGGGTACACGGCCGCTCTGCTCTGGTTCAGTGACAGTTCTCACGTCCTCTACCACCCCTCCGTCTTGTACTTTTGGGTGAGGGGGGGCCAGGACTTCTTGGCTGGTGAGGGCGATTGCAGAGACACTGCAGGGGGGCCCTGTCCTCCAGCCTGTGGTCCTGCAGGACATCAACAAGGCGACGAAGCGTGTCCGTTTGTTCCTTCATGAGACCAAGTAGCGTTTGGGTGGTCTGCTGGTCTTCCTGCCGCCACCTATCCTCACGTTCCATGAGTGTGCGATGCTGCTCACATAGGGTCTCCCTCCAGTGTTTCTGCTCTGCAGCCTCTGCTCGGGAGCAGACCATCAGTTCAGCGAACATGTCGTCCCTAGTCTTCTTCTTTCGCCGTCTAATCATTGCCAGTCTCTGCGAGGGGGATGCCGGGGCAGTCCGGGAAGGACCCGAAGCTGTGTGATGGGGAAAGTTAGTGATTTCCTTGTACAGATACATTTTCGCGAACAGTGAACACCGTCTAGTCAATTTCCATGAAGAAGACCGTACCGGACAACAAGTGTCACGTGGTCTCCAGAGAAGCACAACATTTTGGCCTACGCTCTGATTGGCTGCGCCATTGCACAGGAGAGCGGAGAAGTCGGGAGAGAGAGCAGAATCCCTCTAGCAGAGAGTCCTGGTAAGCCTTACAGTACATTATGCTTATCAGTTAACGGATAGCTGTGCCGTCGTGCTAACGGCAATCTGGAAATCAGATACTATGACCCTTTTGCAGCCACTCCCGACACTGCAGGGGAAAGATCAATGTATGCTTTTCCTGTGTGGCCTACAGCACGTGGCTGCTAAGCGCGGGGCTTTGTTATGCAAAGTATAAGTAAACCATTAAGAACAGTAACTATTCGCTAATTGCCCTAATTAGATGCAGCACTTCAGTAACGAGATTACCCTGAGGCGTGTCTCTCGAGTGCAGAAAGAAAGGATGTTAAGGGAAGCACTTCACCGACCGGGACCCTACGCGGCCATGCTGGTAGAGGCGATGGTTCCCCTGTATCTGAGGATGTCGTGGCGTGGAAGAGTGAGCTTCACCGGAGGACCAAATAGGGCACCTCTTCCTCGAAACCTCCTGCGGAGGGTATTTGAGGAACTGTTTGAAGCATTTGTGGAATTGTCCATGGAGGACTATTGTTCCATCCCAATCTGTGTAGACCTACTGTTCGTTTAGTTTCCCTTTAAAAACTTTTAGATATAGTATTTATAGATAGAATTTATATTTTTGGTATACATGTTTTCGAGCAAATAAATATTTTCTTGTTTATACGACTTACCGCCTGATCCTTCCCCTGACTCTGAGTCCGGGTTCACGGCCGGTGAGGGTTGGTAGGGGATCTCTGTGAGGGTGAGGAACAGATCCTGGCTGTCAGGGAAAGCGGCATTGTGTTCGCTGTCGCCTGCGCCTTCCTCCACGGACCCTTCGTCGTCTTGCCCATCGGCGAACATCGAGTAGGAACTGTCCTGGCTCACTATGCCATCCACTGAGTCCACGGTCAGTGGTGGGACAGTGGTGGCAGACCCACCGAGAATGGCATGCAGTGCCTCGTAGAAGCGGCATGTCTGGGGCTGTGCTCCGGAGCGTCCGTTTGCCGCTCTGACTTTTTGATAGCCTTGCCTCAGGTCCTTGACTTTCACGCGGCACTGCATCGCATCCCGGCTGTATCCTTTCTGTGTCATGGCTTGGGAGACCTTCTCGAAGGTCTTTGCATTACGCTTGTTGGAGCGCAGCTCCGACAGCACAGACTCCTCGCCCCACACAGCGATCAGATCCTGGACTTCCCGGTCTGTCCATGCTGGGGATCTCTTTCTATTCTTGCATTGGGCTGACTCCTCTGCTGGAGAGCTCTGCATCGTTGCAGGTGCTGCGGAGCTCGCCCCGATGTCCAGCCAGGACGTCAGATTCAAAGTGCCCAGACAGGAAAATGAATTCAAATTTTCCCGGGTCATTTCCTGTGTGGCTGGTCAGAGAATCCAAGCTCCGACTGCTGTCCAGAGCGTCAACAGAGTGGTGCACTGTGGGATAGCTCCCGGAGCTACTAAGTTCGATTTGCATCCACACCTAGCCTAATTCGAGCTAGCAAGTGCGAATTTAGCGTTACTCCACCTGTCGGGGTGGAGTACCAAATTCGAACTAAGGAGCCCCCTAGTTCGAATTAAATGGCTTCCTGGTGTGGACGGTTGAGCGATTAGTTCGAATTAACGCTGCTAAATTCGATTTAAGATCCTAGTGTAGACCAGGCCTTAGAGTTGACAGAAAGTACCATGAGTAATGCACTGCACTTTACCACCCCCTAGTGTCTGTTAAGCAGTGTTGCATCTTCCTTCCCTCCTGCTTCCACAGCTCTTGGGTCAAGCACCTTATTGAAATTTGCTATGGCAGACGGGATTATCAGTCTGGCCAGAAAAAAAGGCTGGATTAAATCTTTAAAAGATAAATCTATGCTCCAATCACTGCCTATGGGGAAAGGAGAGCCATCTGACATGCAGGGAGAAACACACAGAGGGAAAGGCGGCTCCAAAATTCAGCCTCGTGAGTCTCAGCTGGGCAACGGGAAAGGATTTTACACCATGAGTAACAGAAAGTGGAATGCATATTGTACTAAATAACCCACCTCAAGATCCCGGAGAGAAGTGACTTCACATCACAGCCCTGGGGTTGACTGGCTCCTGGAGACAAGGAGAAGTTACAATGAGAATTCTCTCCTGTAATTTATAACCAGCTGGAGACATTCTGACTTGACTCATTTTAACATTTCCCCGCCCCCCTCCTTTAAAAATCTCAGCTGCAGACAACACGGGGACAAACGCTCCTTTCAGGATGTCAGCTTTCAGCACATCAGTGTGAAACAGACTTTTAAACACACTTATTTTCTATGGAGATCACATGTCAAAAAAGGAAACATGTCAGCTGATCCTCTTTCCTTCTAACCCATGTCTTCCCGAACTGATACTACCAGTATTTGCGGCCATTTGTCAATGCCACATGGACGCCTCCTCAGAGAGAAAAGAGAGCACCACATCCTTGCAGATGGTTTATAACCCCTTGGTATCAGCATCAAGTAACCTTTGGAAGGACACTGACAGACAGGACTGAAAGTGGGACAGGAGGCTGAGTGACAGCCTGAGGATGAACAAAGGGGGAGGCATGGAATTAACTGGGTAGGGGCTCACTGAACTACATAAGAGGGAAGACTGACGGGTAGGTTGGCGACGCAAGTGTGTGTGGGCGGGGGTATGGAAAGAAGGAGTTTGGGTTTGGCAACAGTTCAGGAACATTTACACTAAGGCCCCTGACAGTGCAAAGGAGCCTTAAATAATGTGCATCCATTTTAAGGCCCATCGACAATGTTGGAGGGGTGTAAAGGAGCCTTGATGTAAATGAGAATCAAGGCCTCAATGACGACGCATGGCAGTGGATACCGAGGTCCTGCGAATAAACAACACCTGACAATCACCGTCAAATACTGTCCTTTCCTGCAGAATCATGTAGAGAGGGTTTGCAAATTCTGCAGAACCCTCGGTCACTCTCCATGAAAACACACTGGCTTTGCTCTCTGAGGACCTACGCTATAGAACTGGTCACAACATGGTGCTTTTTGTGACAAATCCTGCCCCCGCCCTCCTCCCTCAATGGGTTCTGAAATGTTTCAATTTTCCAATGATAAATTTCTATATGTTCTTATGTTTCTTTTTGGTTTAAAACCCATTTTTCCATTGCAAAAACTTTCAGACCAAACATTTTGACCTTTGCAAAATTAAGACATGGCCCTGCTGGAAATACGAGCACGTTCCGAGTCATCTCAACAGTGTACACTCAAGAGTACAAATCCCATAAACTACAAAATATAAACCCTGTGTGAAATGCTACTGGAAAACGCTCCACTGGAAATGAGAGAAGATGGGGTTCTCATGAACAACGCTGCTCAGGGACTGAGTCTGCTGTCAAACTGGTGTAAGTCAAGAGTGGCCTCAATGGGTGATAGTCTGGCCTCACTGAACTCAATGGGAATATTGGCATTGACTTCAGTGGGGCCAGGATTTCACCCAATGGATTTAAACTGGTATAAACTTAGTGTAAGAGAATATCAAGCCCTTAAATTAGATTCACTCCCTTAAAGAAAGTGGGCCTCATTCTCATCTCCCGCTGGAGTAATTCCACTGACTTCAGTGGAGTTATTCCTGATTTACACTGGCTTATGTGTGATCAGAATCAAAGCCTGGAGTAACTTCAAAAGAGCAGAGGAAAGAACCACTCATGTACAGATTTACTGGTATTCCCAGTTAACTGTATCTCCAGATCTCACTAGCATCACAGAGAACAAAGGTGTTGTGGAATATTAAAAGATTCCTTATTAAGTGAACATGGGAGAATTAACTTCCCCAACAAATAAATCAGCCTGGGATTTAACAAGCTCTAATACAATCTTTTATCACATCTGAGGAGTTCCTAATTAAAGAAACTAGAGAGAGCAGCACTAAATGGATCTGTGAATAATTATCAGCAGGAGAGGGTAAGGCCATTAGGAAACAACCACTGTAGTAGGAAGTAAGCCTGAGACATAAGCCCTTGTATTAGAGGCCTGGTATGAGGCAGGACCTGCTCACAGAATCTGGCAAGCACAGGGCTGATATTGCAAAAATGCGCATTCCTAAGAAGTGCTAAGCACAGAGTACATACGCAAATACATCCTGATATTAAGTGGTACCAGAACATCCCGATATCAAGGGTGATACAAAAACATTCCCCAAGGATAATAGGAACTCACTGACCCCTCCTAAAAGATAAACTCGGGATGACAGTACGTAATCGAGATGTTTTGACTGAAACAACAGGTACAAGGTGATGGTTAATAACTAGACTCATCAGTGGGCAGTAACTAACCATGTCAGAGGGGCAGTACATAACTTGTTTGTATTAGGGTATAAAGATGTATTTTTGAGAGAGTATTTTTGTCCAGCTGAGGAGGGAATGGAGAGTCCCATCACTCACTGAGCTGGTCCATTGTCACAAGCATACATGCCGTAGAGTCTGCCATGTGCTATTACTGTGCTTGGTCAATAATAAGCCTGGCCTGGCGCCTTTGTACCTTAACAAATCTTGTGGTCATTGGGCAGTTCGCTCGAGGTCTGCTCTGCTGGCTGTCTGCACAGACCTGGGGCAGCGCGCAGGGAAAACACACACATGCAGCCAAACATCTAACCACAACCACCAGGAAGGTTTGATCTCCAAAGGAGGCACTGAGTGGAGCAGAGCAAGATCAGAACTGCCAAAATACAGCCTGACCTCATCATCTCAACAACGGCGCTCCCATCAAAGGTCACACACATACATACCCAGTGTCCCTACAAAGGCATCGGTCTCATTAGCCCTTCCACTGCTATCCTTAATACAATATAGGCTCACCTCCTTAACAACTGACAAGCTGTTACACACACTTAAGGCAATTTGGGATACAAGTTGTTGTGTTGTGAATTGTTGAAAGTAGGTGATGCGTTGTAGATTGAGTTGCGAACTTGCACAGGGCCAGATGACACAGATGCTTACACATGAGAGCATCACTGAGGCCAAGGGCTTAGCAGGATTCAGAAAAGGACTGAATAACAAGAACATACAGTTATAACAGAGAGGATTTTAAAAAAGCACCCAATTCTCCAGTCCATTACATAAGCAGGACACTACTGCGTTTAGTAGAGCTGTACCAGTCTAGAACTGATATAAGGGAGTGGAGAATTAGGCTGGTACAGTTTTGGAAGGGATATACAGCATTAAGCTTCAGGTCATAAACCAATTTCTAGCCGGTGAGGGTCAGGAGGAAACTTTCCCTGTAGGCAGGTGTAGTCCATTGAGGGGAGTGGCTCCTCCCACTCCAGGTCTGCAGGCAGCCAATCCGCCCCACTACGTCTCTGGGGGATTGCGTGACCTGGGGAATCAGCAGGGAGACGTGAGCTCAGGCCTGTGATCAGGGCCGAACAACAAATACAGTTATAGAGCCCCAGCCCTTGGTTGAAGTGGGGCAGCAAAGCGTCTCTGTCTCAGGCCTGCACTCAGGCTGGGCAGCTACCAGTCAGTTAGCCCAGGCCTTGGATCAGGGCAGGGCAGTAGAGAGTCTGAGGCTCAGGCCTGCACTCAGGCTCAGCCACAAACAGTCGGGCCTCCTAGCTCTGGCGGAAGGCCGACAAGTGCAGGCTTCTTGCCTAAGAGAGGGGAGGCTGCCCTCCATGGATTGGGGTGGCACGGGGGGTGTGCAGGCCCACCCACTCCACTGCGTCCTGTCCCAGGGCCCTAGCAGTGGCAGAGGATGGAAAGCAATTTTACAGAGTAATAAGATTCAAAACACAGAGGATTCCCCTCTAGGCAAAACTTTAAAGTTACAAAAAAAAAAAAAAACAGGAATAAACCTCCCTCTTAGCATAGGGACAATTCACAAGCTAAAACAAAGGATAATCTAATGCATTTCCTTCCTATTACTTACAATTTGTAATCTTAGATGCTTAGTTCAAGTATGGCTTTGGGAGATGTATTTTCCCAGCCCTGATTCCTCGCTGACCTGGAGAGAATACAGAGAGAGAGACAAAACAAAAACCTTCCCCTACAGATTTGAATGTATCTTCTCCCCGTATTGGTCCTTTTCATAAGGTGCCAACCAGGTTATTTGAGCTTCTTAACCCTTTACAGGTAAAGGAGGGATTTTATGATATCCTTAGCTGTATGTTCATGACACATCCAATCAGTGAGAATGGAACCCAGGAGTCCTGACTCCCAGTTCTGAAAGTAAAACCATAAACTGTCTGTGCATTTTAGTATGGCTTAGCTTTTTTTTTATTTTTTTTAATAGAAGAGGTACTTAGAATTTTGCTGTACTTGGAAACAGTTGTAGGAACAGATGTATTTGTAGCTGTGCCTAGAGAAACTGTTAAGGATACAGAAAATTAGGGAGGAAAACCCTGAGCTGTTTTCACAGCTCAGAATTGGGGGCCAGACTGAATGAAAATACGAGTGGCTGGTTTATACATGGAGCTGCTGCCATAACTATATGCATAAAGGACAAGAGAATGCATCAGGAGAAAGTCACATTGTCCTGGAAAGGAGCAGCTGAGAGGATCAATATTTTCACATCACCTTGTTAACACAGGCAGGTTCGTGTCAGGTGCTATCTTATTTCAGGGATGGAGAGAGAACTGCCGTGTGCTGTTCTGTCACGGTGAGTCTATTTTTGTCCCTGCTTGGATATAAATAGGAGGTTTATGAGCTTTATTAGAAAATACTCCTGTTGGTAGATCTTAGCACATCTCCCTGCCTTGAGAAGGGCTAGTAACAGCCCTGCATTCAGAATTCATGTACAACACACACCGCATATGTGGCTTTTATTACAACATTTGGTTAGAGATCAAGTGAGAGCACATGAAATAGAACAGAAGAACCGCAACACGGACATGATAGGCCTGATTTTCAGAGCTACCAAGCATCCACAGCGCCCACTGCCTTTAACAGGAGCTCTGTGTTGTGATCAGCTTCTCTGAACATGAGGTCTGAAATACAGACACACAGCAAAATGGCTTTGGCCATCCCAGAGAAAATAATAATTCAACTTTAAAGCACTGCCCCACCCCAACACTAACCCAGACCTGTCTACCATCATAACCAGAGCTGTGATATATATATATATATATTGCTTTGTGTTTGTGTGTGTGTGTATATAGGGCCTTAGCCCTGCTCTCAATTAGCATAACCCAGCTCTTGGGTGGAGCTTCTTCTGCAAATGGACTGTTCTCCTTTTTGCATTTTCTTCCAAAACCACCTGGTGCAGAAAGATGAAAGGAGCTGGTAAATTTAAACACCCAAAGAAAAAGGGAATGAGGAAAGAAAACATGGCTGAGTGGGCAGAGAGGTAACAAATGCTATCTCAGATGAGAAAGGACGGGAGTCGGGAGAAAAAGAGGGCAGGAAATGAAAGCAAACGAATGGTATCTTTCAAGGCTGCTTTCTGAGGAACTGGTTTTTCAGGTCTCCTGGCTGCATATCACACCTGGATATGAATTAATTATTGAGCAAATATGTGGTGATTTTCCTTTGGGAAAATTCAGTGCACTGCTGATAAAGAACTGGCAATAAATTCCAGCCTCTACAGGGTACCAATATCAGATTTCAAAAGATTTCTAAAGCAGCTGAAATATTGTATGGGATGTAATCGCATTACAGGTGTTGTCATCTCCATTGTGATTGCGTTATAGCCTCACAAACGGAATAGTTTAGTTATCTGACCCACATCAAGGTAATAGTTACGGTGTGTGCTGATAAAATATGTGGAATCAGCAATGTAAGGCGCTCAGAGGGAAATTACCTCCCACCTGCTTTATGGGAAAATTGGGCTGTTAGTCTCTCTGAACTCTCCCTGGAGATCACAATGCATTAGTATCCAAAATGATGCATTAATGTCCATGTTGAAAGCTATTTCTCAGACAGAGTGAGATGGTTCATCTGCTGATTTGCATGCCAATGCCCAGCATGGCTTTGCAGCTCAGGGCCCTTCTATAAGGTATGTACTTAAGAACACATACAGACGCACAATGTAACCCAGTGGTGATGTAGTTGTTTTTTCAATAGGAGACTCCACTCCAAGTGGAAGGTCACTGTATCTTGACTGACAATAACCATACCTTATCCTGGGTAAAACAGCGGAGCAGCCAGTGGTTCCCATCAGAACTTATTCCACAGTCTAATAGCTCTTGAAGTTAGGGAGCTCTCTCTGGTATTCAGGCTAAATTTTCCTTTCCTCAAGTGCCTTCCTTTACTTCAAGTTATAGCCTCTTGGACCATCTGAAACAAATCCTCTCTCCCTTCCTGCTGTTTACATCACACTTAGATACACTGGAAATGCCATACTAGTGATCCATCTTGTCTAGCATCCAGTCTAACAGTGCCCACTAGTATCAGATACACAGAGGAAGGAGAAAGAAATTTTGTGCAAGGCAGTTTGGAATACCCTGCTGTAGTGGGCCGGTGAATTGGCCACCCACAGACCTGGAGGGGGAGGACCCCCTCATTGAACCCTGGTGGGCGGAGCCACGCCACGCTCAACCCTCCCGCCCAGAGTCAGTGGGCGGGACCGGAAGTATAAAAGCCGTGCCGGAGAACTCAGTTGGGAGACAGCCACCAGAGGAGCCAGACAATTAAAGATAAGGAGCAGACCTAATGTGAGGCGCAGATTATCCTAAATCTGCCTATTGCGGGATTCTCTTCCTCTCAAGTATCTAGTGCTGGCCCTTGTTGGAGAGAGGCTACTGAACTAGGTGGACCTACGGTGTGATCCCATTGACTGTTATGGGAGTTATAGAGCTACTGTCCAGTGCAACTCTGAAATACTGCACCAAGCCGTGGAAGTGTTGGCAGTAAGTGTATATACACTCCCTGAGTACTTATGTCTTGTTGTCAGAGTTGTACCGGTGTGGTGCTCTGCTTTCTCCTTGTTGATATCACTCGGCTGTGTGCGTGAGTTCCCTCTGTGTGCTGCCCCAGCTCTGCGCAGATAGCTGACACAGCAGACCCGACGAGAATCCCCAATAACCACAGAGTCCAGTAAGATGCAAAGCCACGTCGGCTAGGTTTATTGCGACCTCGGACACCCGTGCAGGGTCCCCGTAGATTACTTAGTCTACCGGGCGTACTGCGAGAGAGTGCCTCTTGGCAAGGACCCGGCTTAGTGGCGGGACTTTCCACTCCCCGTACGGCCGGACAAAGGCACCTCCCCAGGGATGCATTCTTATACACAGATACAAACAAGTTACACATCACACCTGACGTATTAAGGTACAACCTCTCTACGTAGCAAGTTACAACCCTTCTACGTATTAAGGCACCGCCTTCTACCTTGTACATGTTGGTTCAAACAAAACAACTCTATCCATCATTTTACCCTTTTGCCCCTGTCATTGGGATGGGTCGGCCTGTCCTCCTGTTATCTATGGAATGTTTCAGTATAGTGTGTTCTAGTGCTGTGTTTATGCTAGGTGAATATACGTTTATGCAGCATCAGCCCTTTTTGTGCCAGCTTCTGTGAGCAGGGCCTACCTCTGGCTCACAGCTTAACTTTGCTTTATGTTAGCAAAGTCTTGACCATTACTTTAGTTCAGGCCTCAGGCCTCATACTGGGCCTTTATCAGGGCCTGCACTTACTACAGTGTGTATATCACATTCATCAACAGTGTCTGAGCCCCTCACGCAATCAGAGCACATGAAGAGCCAGACTCATGTTAAGTAGTGCAGTCCATTACTCCATGAGTGACCCCACAGGTGCCAGACCAAGCTACCAATAAGGTGGTTTAATATCAAATTTGAGTCTCTCTTTCTGTCCCCTCCTCAGATATACTGAGTCATACAGTCTCTTGAATTCTTAACACTTTCCTGTTTATCCTTAGCTTGGTATTGACCCTGCAAAGTATTTTCTCAGGCTGTATATCATGGAGAACACAATTAGCAAATACTACAGCAATTAGCACAGAAATATTCATAGAATCATAGAAATGTAGGTCTGGAAAGACCTCGAGAGGTCATCTAGGCCAGTCCCCTGCACCGAGGCAGGAGTAAATATTATCTTGACCATCCCTGACAGGTGTTTGTCTAACCTGCTCTTAAAAATCTCCAATGACGGAGATTCCACAACCTCCCTAGGCAATTTATTCCAGTGCTTAACTACACTTACAGTTACAAAACTTTTTCCTAATGTCTAATCTCCCTTGCTGCAATTTAAGGCAATTACTTCCTGTCCTGTCCTGTCCTGTCCTCACTGGTTAAGAAGAACAATTTATCACCCTTCTCTTTATATCAACCTATTATGTACTTGAAGACTGAAGGGGGACGTGATATCAGTCTTCTCTTCTCCAGACCAAACACAGTTGTTTCAATCTTTCCTCAGAGGTCATGTTTTCTAGACCTTTAATCATTTTTGTTGCTCTCCTCTGGACTTTCTCCAATTTGTCCATATCTTTCCCAAAGCGTGGTGCCCAGAACTGGACACAGTACTTCAGCTGAGGCCTTATCGGTGCTGCTAATACATTCAGAATGATGTTCACTTTTTTGCAACAGTACTGAATTGTTGAATATTTAGTTTGTGATCCCCTATAATGCCCAGATCCTTTTCTGCAGTACTCCTGCCTAGGCAGTCACTTCCCATTTTGTATTGACACAATTGGTTATTCCTTCATAAGCATAGTAGTACTTTGCCTTTGTCCTTATTGAATTTCATACTATTTAATTCAAGATCATTCTGAATTCTAAATTGTTCTCCAAAATTCCTGCAACCCCTCCTTGCTTGGTATCGTCCACAAACTTTATAAGTGCACTCTCTATGCCATTATCCAAATCATTTACGAGGATATTGAATAGAACCGGACCCATGACAAGTCCCTGTAGGACCCCACTCGATTATGCCCTTCCAGCTTAACAGTGAACTGTTGATAACTACACTCTGAGTATGTTTTTTCCAACAAGTTGTGCACCTTCCTTATAGTAGGTTCATCTAAATGATATTTCTCTGGTTTGCTTATGAGAAGGTCACGTGAGACAGTATCAGTACTAAAATCAAGATGCATCACATCTGCTACTTTTCCCCTATACACAAGGCTTGTTACCCTCTCAAAGGATATTAGGTTGACTTGACATGATTTGTTCTTGACAAATCCATGGTGACTGTTATTTATCACCTTATTTTCTTCTAGGTGCTTGCAAACTGATTGTTTGATTATTTGCTCCATTATCTTTCCATATACCAAAGTTAAGCTGACAGGTCTATAATTCCCTGAGTTGTCCTTATGCCCCTTTTTATAGATTGGCATTATATTTGTCCTTTTCCGGTCCTCTAAGATCTCTCTCATCCTCCAAAAATTCTCAAAGTTCATCGCTAATGGCTCAAGGTCTCTTCAGCCAGTTCATTAAATATCCTACAATGTGTTTCATCAGGCCCTGCCAATTTGAAGACATCTAACTTGTTTAAGCAATTCTTAACTTGGTCTTTCCCTATCTGAGCCTTAGATCCTACCCCTGTGCATTGATCTTCACTATGGGCTTGGCTACACTTGCAGATGTGCAGCGCTGGAAGTTACAGCTGTCTTCGTACAGCTGTGTAGGGAAAGCGCTGGAGTGTGGCCACACTGACAGCTACCAGCGCTGCAGTGTGGCCACATTTGCAGCGGTGTTGGGAGTGGTGCATTATGGGCAGCTATCCCAGCGTTCAAGTGGCTGCAACGTGCTTTTCAAAAGAGGGAGGTGGGGTGGAGTGTGACAGGGAGTGTGGGGGAGAGAGAGAGAGTGTGGATTTTTGGAGCCGACACTGTCAGCTCCCTGCCTTGCAAATTCTGACCACTTCCCCGACCCCTCATTCACTCTTAAATGCAAATAGCCTGCAGACTAGATAAGCAGCTGCTCCGACGGACTCCCTTCCCCCCTCCCCCCGTGCTGTTTCTCTCCTTAAGCAAACATTAGCTGTGGACATTCATCCCCCTGCCTGCCTGCCTCATTCACAGCAAACAGGAGCTGTGTTTGTTTTTTAGATAAGCAGCTCCCGGAGCCCCGAGTTCACAACAAAACAAAGAGAGGCATCATAACAAAACAAAGAGAGTTGTTTAGTTAAAAGCATTATGGGAAAATTCCAGAGGTCAGTTACAGCATAGTAAGATTAATCACTGTTTACACTGGCACCCCAGCGCTGCAGCACCAGCATTGCAGTCGTTATTCCCCAGGCAGAGCAGGAGTACAGCCAGCGCTGTAGCCAGGGAGAAGCAGCGCTGTATGTGCCTTGCAAGTGTGGACGGTGAGTGAGTTGCAGCGCTGCAAAGCCACCACCAGCGCTGCAACTCTCCAGTGTAGCCAAGCCCTATGTTAGTCATACAATTGCTGCTAACTTTTTTTTTGGTGAAAACTGGGAGAAAAAAGGCAGTTAATGCAGCAATGGCTGAAGTGTTTTGTTATTGTCTTTCTCTCCTCATTTAAGTAACATGTATACCCTGTCCTTGGTCTACCTCTCATTACTCATGTATTTGTAAAATGTGTTCTTATTACCTTTTATGTCCCTAGCTAGTTTAATCTCATTTAGTGCCCTGGCCTTTCTAATTTTGTCCCTACATGCTTGTGTTGTTGGTTTTTTATATATATTCATCCTTTGTAATTTGACTTAGTTTCCACTTTTTGTAGGACTCTTTTTTGAATTCCAGATTATTGAAGATCTCCCGGTCAAGCCACGGAGATCTCTTACCACCCTTCCTATCTTTCTGGTGCAGTGGGATAGTTTGCTCTTGTGCCCTTAATCATGTCTTAAAAATACTGCCAACTCTCCTGAACTCTTTTTCCCCTTAGACTTGCTTCCCACGGGATCTCACCTATCAATATTGTCTTTTACTTGGTCAACTCTCTAAAACAGGAGAAAGGGTTCCCATTCCAACTGTGTGTTTCATCTGATGATGCTAATTTAAAAGGTATTTTTCAATATCCTCCAGTAACTGCTAAGGCTAATGATTTTAGCATTCAGATCAATAGTGCTTTGAAAACAAATTGAAATTAACTTACTGCACCACCTTTTCCCTTGAATTAAGTCCCTTGAGATCCACTCTGTCTATCCTCCAAACAGATACATCATAGGCAACTCAGTCCGCACCCCTTACACTGCTCTACTAATGGGCCCCAGCCTTAACCTGGAAAGATCTAGGAGAGCAAACAGTTTATGTTCCAGGCCCCTTCAATCTTTTTGCTTCTTTGCAGAGGGTGTCAATGAGCAGCAACTGTGATTTGGACATCTGTGAACGAGGAAATCAATGAGGCTCTTGAACACAATCCCTCAAGTAGAACAAACAGTTTCATTTCCTCATGGAAAATAATCTCATCTAGTTAAGTCACTATTAAAAATATGAACCCATGTTACTGCACTGAATTGTACAGTTTGTTTAAAGTAAAAAAAATACACCTTTTCAGTGGATACGTGTCTCCAGTTTCTATAACAGATCAATGTGACAGGGCATTCTGTCCCTTAAGGGCAGTAGGGCTTAGGGGTCAGCCCACCCTTGTTCCATGCCGTGGCTCAAAGATTTTGGGAAGTCTTATGCATACAAGGACCGAGCAAACAAGAGATATGGATAGAGAGGAAGCAGATCCAGGAATAGGAAGTGTTAAGGGGGAAAACCCATTCTTGTTTTTTTAAGGGCCCAGGACTACGAGTCTTGCAGTGAGTGTCAGGTACCAGGACGTGGGCACAGTGCCTAGATGTCAGAGTCAGTAGCCAGATGCCAGAGCCAAGGGTCACGACCGGAGTCAGAAACCAAGAGATGGAGCTCAGGGTCAGACCCAGAACCAGAGGCCAGAGCCGAAGTCAGGAATCGGAGCTGTGTGTCAGAACCAGGTTACCTGGAGTGAGGCAGGTACAGGGCTGGGTGCAAGCAGCACTATCACAGCCCTGGGCAAATGCCTTGAGCAGCCAGCAAACTGCTGCTGCTGCAGGGCTTAAGAGCAAGCCTGCTAGCTTCTTCAGCCAATCAGGTAGGGCATTACATCAGCCTGTCTGGTTGATGCAGCCCAGCTGTGCTCATTAGGCTGTCAGGGACTGAGCAGTTGCTGCTAGAGGGCCTTATTCCTGAGAATGGGCAGGGGGAGGCTCCCCTCCCTCCCAGCCAGTTGGGATGAGCTCTGGGAGGGCGATCAGCATGTATCCTGCCTCCTCAAAATGGCAGCTGTGCCCTCAAAAGATGATAGTGTAAGTGCCCAGGCGGTTCAGTTACTATATATCATGCTGCAGCATCACGAGTGGCTAAAAAAGCACAATTCTTGAGTGACAGTCTTAGCCACACAGATGATGCAGGCATAAGGCACAGGGCCAAAGGGTGACACTGGTGCACTACTAGTGCTTGTGGCTGCTGTGTTTTCCTCTTTGCTCTCCTCTCTCCCACCCACTTCTCTTCGGCCTCTCTAGTTCCCTGATGCAGCACAACCCTCCAGTGTAGCTTGTGGCTAGCTGCATCTTCCCAGCTTGTGGCGTCTGTCATAAACAGATAGTTAAGGGTTAATGTCTCTTTTACCTGTAAAGGGTTAAGAAGCTCAGTAAACCTGGCTGACACCTGACCAGAGGACCAATAGAGGGACAAGATACTTTCAAATCTGGGTGGAGGGAAGTCTTTTGTTTGTGCTCTTTGTTTTGGGGGTTGTTTGTTCTCGGGACTGAGAGGGCCAGACATCAATCCAGGCTCTCCAAATCTTTCTGAATCAGTCTCTCATGTTTCAAATTTGTAAGTAACTAGCCAGGCAAGGTGTGTTAGTCTTATTTTTGTTTTCTCAACCTGTAAATGTTTCTTTTTGCTGGAAGGATTTTTACCTCTGTTTGCTGTAACTTTGAACCTGAGGCTAGAGGGGGTTTCCTCTGGGCTATATGAATCTAAGTACCCTGTAAGCATTTTCCATCCTGATTTTGCAGAGATAATTTTTACCTTTTCTTCCTTTAATTAAAAGCTTTCTTTTTTAAGAACCTGATTGATTTTTCCTTGTTTTAAGACCCAAGGGGATTGGGTCTGAACTCACCAGGGATTGGTGAGGGGGGATGGTTAATTTCTCCTTGTTTTAAGATCCAAGGGGATTGGGTCTGAACTCACCAAGGATTGGTGAGGGGGGATGGTTAATTTCTCCTTGTTTTAAGATCCAAGGGGTTTGGATCTGTGTTCCCCAGGGAAGATTTTGGGGGGACAGAAAGTGTGCCAGACACTGATTTCTGGCTGGTGGCAGCGTTACCAGATCTAAGCTAGTAATTAAGCTTAGAAGTGTTCATGCAGGTCCCCACATTTGTACTCTAAAGTTCAAAGTGGGGAAAGAAACCTCGACAGTGTCCACGCTGAAAGACTTCAAGAGTCCCTCTTGCAAATGTCCCGGAACCTGAGCTAGATCAGCCTAGTGACCCTGGAGCACCCACATTCAAACAGGAGATCCTTTGGAGTGCATCCATCGTCCATCCAGTGCAGATATCCAAACCAACAGAGACATCTGTGCTTGAGAACAGTGATAAGAAAAAGCAAAATTGCCCAGTCAAGTACTCTGGCATCAGGAACTTTGGTTTCGCATTTGATATTTAGCAAGAGAAACTAAAGTCTCCATTGAAAGTAGAACCTAGAGCAGGGGTCGGCAACCTTTCAGAAGTGATGTGCCGAGTCTTCATTTATTCACTCTGATTTAAGGTTTCGCGTGCCAGTAATACATTTTAACGTTCTTAGAAGGTCTCTTTTTATAAGTCTATAATATATAACTAAACTATTGTTGTATGTAAAGTAAATAAGGTTTTTAAAATGTTTAAGAAGTTTCATTTAAAATTAAATTAAAATGCCGAGCCCCCCGGACCGGTGGCCAGGACTTGGGCAATGTGAGTGCCACTGAAAATCAGCTCACGTGCCACCTTCGGCACATGTGCCATAGGTTGCCTACCCCTGACCTAGATCAAGGAAGAAAGTTGGGGGCTCCTAATTTAGGAGAGAGAGAGAGAGAGAGAGAGAGAGAGACACTCCCCAAAGTGCAAGCCAGCTCTGGGGCTTCCTGAGCAGAGGAAAGGAAACGTACCAGGATTCTTATACGGACCCAGAGCAGGCGTGAACTGAAGAGACTAAAGCTATGGCTACACTACAGAGCTTGCAGCTGCACGACTGTAAATTCTCTAGTGTAGCCGCTCTAAGCTGACAGGAGAGAGCGACTTAATTAATCCATCCCCAACGAGTGGTGGCAGATATGTCGGTCGGGGGAGCTCTCCTGCCGACATAGTGCTGGCCACACTGGCGCTTAGGTTGGTGTAACGTAAGCTGCTCAGGAGGTGGCTTATTCACACCCCTGAGTGACATAACTTATACCGGCATAAGTGACAGTGTAGACATAAGCTAACAGAAGTGATTTGTACCTTTTTTTTCTTTTAAAAAAAGAGTTAATGAACCAGACCCCCTGAAGGGGATATGTTGTTAAAAGTAATTTGGGTAATTGCTGGGAAGAACTGCGCTAGCGCTGAGGGCAGCTCACTGGCAGGACCATGAGGAGCCACGAAGGGCTGTGCTTGAGGGCAGCACCCCATCACAAGCAACCTCCGAGATTGTTTGACATCATTAAGTCATCCAGGAGGTTTGATGGGTTAGCTCTGATGGCGTGCGTTCGATAGCTGCGTCTTTCATTTAGACAGCGGGCTTTGATCCGAATGGGTAATAAAGCAACACGTAACTCTCTCTCCAGATAGCCCCACCAGTAGAGTGCAGGGCTGCACACAGCATATCACACCACAGCAGGGGCAGAAGAATCTATTTGGGCATGGCCATTTGGCCAAACATCTGCTCTGATAAACGCGCTTTAACGTCCACGCAGTGCAAACTGGGCACCCTTTTTAAATGTCCCCTATGAAAGACCCACTCGTAATAAACTGCGTGCCACTAGATACTATCCGCCTGGCTAGGGACCTAGAGCTGGTTTGACCCTGTATTTCTAGAGGTTCTAAAGTGACACCTACACAGCAGCTGGGTAGTGTAATTCCCAGCTTGGGTAGACATATGCACACTAGCCCTGCTCAAGCTAGTGTGCTAAAATTAGCAGTGTGGCTGTGGCCGCATTGGCGGTGGCTTGGGTAGCCAGCTGAGAATGTGCCTGTGGCATGACTAAGTATTATCTAGACCAAGGATCAGCAACCTTTGGCACGTGGCCCATCAGGGAAATCCGCTGGTGGGCCAGGACGGCTTGTTTATCTGCAGTGTCTGCAGGTTCAGCTGATCGCAGCTCCCACTTGACGCTATTTGCCGTTCCAGGCCAATGGGGACTGCGGGAAGTGATGGCCAGCACATCCCTCGGCCCACACCGCTTCCCACAGCCCCCATTGGCCTGGAATGGTGAACTGTGGCCAGTGGGGGCTGCGATCAGCTGAACCTGCGGACGCTGCAGGTAAACAAACCGTCCCGGCCCACCAGCGGATTTCCCTGACAGGCCACATGCCAAAGGTTGCTGATCCTTGGTCTAGATAATACTTAGTGATGCCATGAGTGCAGGGCACTGGACCAGACCTCTCAAGGTCCCTTCAGTCTTATGATTCTATGATTTAAACTGTTAGCATGTGCTTAACTCCTACTGAAGTCAATGAGGCTTAATTACTAAAACGTTCTTTCCAGAATCAGGGCCTACACATCATGAAATATGTATTAATTTATTTCCCAATTGTTTTTTCCCCCCTGCAATTAGAGCTATCTAGACTAGACTACACCTACCATGTTGCTGGAAAACAACCATTTCTTTATTTTACTTTTGCTTTACTTCATTCCTATGCAGGTTCCATGAATGAATTTTGAATTCATTTACTTCATTGTGCATTTAATTTACAATGCATTTACCATGCACTTACTTTATAATGTGTTTTGTGAATCGCTTCTGTACTTACACCTGCCTTTTCTTGTTATGTCTTTATACTGTTATACAAATCAATAAAAAGTTAAAATTTTTGAGTGACTGTTCCCCAAGATGGAAGGAAATGTCTCCAGAGGAAAATACAAGTTGTAGCCTCATAAGTCTTATACTGTATTTACAGCCAGCCAGAGTGCCAGCTCTAGCAATTTTGTTTGTCAGCTGATAGCTTTGTTTTCTAGTGCTTCCTCGACAGAAACAAATGAAAGATGTGAACAAGTGATGTGTGCAGAGAGCACACTGATCATTTTCTTCACTCCAGTGCATCCAATTGAGATATAAGTGAACAGAAGACCCAGGTCACAAGTGAACTAAATTAATCACCACTGAAGGCTGCTCAGTAGCCCATGTGGTTGAAATGATTTGGTGGTCTCAGTCCAGTTCCCACACAACTGGGCCTAATCAGCACCTTTGTTGGCTGCTTTAGCAAAGAGTAAATGAGCTGAGAGGCTAGACTCTCCTTTCATGCCAAGGTCCCTCGCTGTACAGGGAAGAGGCGTTCTCGAGATTATATATGAGAGAGAAAGAAAGAGAGAGAGTTCTTGCATGACAGTGGATGTGTTCTACATGACCCAGAGAGGAAGGGCTTCACTCTGTAGGGGCTGTCACAACCCCACACCTCTCATGAGCATTGAACTCAATTCAGAATGTAATGCAAAGACCATATCCAAAATAATTAGTGGGCTTAGCTATAAGTGAAGCAAGCTTTTTAATGAAGGGGGTACCCTGGAGTGATTTCAGTTGGAGCTTTGTTCTGATCAGAGCACAGCAACAATTTCCCTGGACAATCACTTATTACCAGCTCTTTGATGCGGATGAAGACTTCTTCCTTAATAACCTCCTTGATCTCATTGCAGCCTTTAACACTGTGCACTAGTGCAGTGGTTCTCAAACTAGGGCCGCCGTTTGTTTAAGGAAAGCCCCTGGCGGGCCGTGCCAGTTTGTTTACCTGCCGCGTCCGCAGGTCCGGCCGATCACAGCTCCCAATGGCCGCGGTTCACCGCTCCAGGCCAACGTGGGAAGCAGCAACCAGTACGTCCCTCGGCCCGCACCGCTTCCTGCAGCTCCCATTGGCCTGGAATGGCAAACCGCAGCCACTGGGAGCTGCGATCGACCGAACCTGCGGATGCGGCAAGTAAACAAACCGGCCTGGCCCTCCAGGGGCTTTCCCTGAACAAGCAGCAGCCCTAGTTTGAGAACCACTGCACTAGTACACCTTCCTAGCTCGCTCGCTCTGGCAGACTGTCTCCCCTGTGCCAAGACATTTCCTCGATGGAGTTTCAGTGCTTGTCTTTCTGCTCTTATCTAGCTTTCTCCCCCGTTCAGTCACCTTAGGCCTAACCCTTCACTGCCCTCAACTGTGTAGAATCATTTACCCCGGTGCAAAGTGGGTATAAAAGGCCGCCGCATCAGAACCGGGATGTTTCACAGCCACAAGGCAGAAGGTGAAGGTCAGTGGAGAGTCAGGGCCCTTATCTATATTTAAAAACTGGGACTGAGATTTAAAAAAACAAAAACAGGAGCCTGATATTCGGCTCCTAAATCCAAACTTAGGTGTCTCATCCAGCCACAGGTACACAGATTTTAAGTAGGACTGTTGATTAATCACAGTTAAATGCGATTAATTTTTTTTGAGTTAACAAAATTAATAGTGATTAATAGCAGTTTTAATTGCACAGTTAAACAACAGAATGCAAATTGAAATTTATTAAATATTTTTGATGTTTTTTCTAGATTTTCAAACATATTGATTTCAATTAACACAGAATACAAAGTGTACAGTGACCACTTTATATTATTTTTATTACAAATATCTGCACTGTAAAATGATAAACAAAAAAATAGTATTTTTCAATTCACCTCATATAAGTGAAAGTGCAACTTACAAATGTATTTTTTTTTACACAGCTGCACTCAAAACAAAAGGATGTAAAACTTCAGAGCCTACAAGTCCACTCAGTCCTACTTCTTGTTCAGCCAATCGCTAAGACAAACGAGTTTGTTTACATTTTTGGGAGATAATGCTGCCAGCCACTTATTTACAATGGCAACAGAAAGTGAAAACAGGCATTTGCATGGCACTTTTGTAGCCGATACTGCAAGGTATTTACATGCCAGATATGCTAAACATTCATATGCCCCTTCATGCTTTGGCCACCATTCCAGAGGACATGCTTCCATGCTGATGACACTCATTAAAAAAATAACACGTTCATTAAATCTGTGACTCAACTCCTTACGGGTTATATGTCTCCTACTCTGTTTTACCACATTCTGACATATATTTCATATTATAGCAGTCTTGGATGATGACCCAGAACAGTTCATTTTAAGAACAATTTCATCGCAGATTTGACAAAATGCAAAGAAGGTACCAATGTGAGATTTGTATAGATAGCTACAGAACTCGACCCAAGGTTTAAGAATCTGAAGTGCCTTCCAAAATCTGGGAGGAATGAGGTGTGGAGCATGCTTTCAATTCTTAAAAAAGTAATACTTCAATGCAGAAACTACAGAACCTGAACCACCCAAAATCAACCTCTTGCTGGTGGCATGAAAATGAACATGCATTGGTCCACACTACTTTGGATTATTATGGAGCAGAACCGGTCATCAGCATGGATGCATGATCATTTACACCCGTGCAGAGTAAACGTATCCTGCTACCAAAGCAAAATAGCAGCATTTTATAGGCAGTTTGCACAGATGTACAATAATATACACCAATTACAAGGCTGTGACAAATCAAGACCATAGTTCTGCGTAAAGTATTGTCTAAAATACACAGTACTGTCTCTTGTTTCTTGTTAAGGAAGTGTTATTTATTCCTTCTCATAACACAAAAACTAGGGGATCACCAAATGAAATTAATAGGCAATAGGTTTAAAACAAGCAAAAGGAAGCATTTCTTCACACAACGCAATCAACCTGTGGAACTCCTTGGTAGAGGATGTTGTGAAGGTCAAGACTATAACAGGGTTCAAAAACAGAACTAGATAAGTTCATGAAGGATAGGTCTGTCAATGGCTATTAGCCAAGATGGTTTGGGATGCTGTCCCTAGCCTCTGTTTGCCAGAAGCTGAGAACGGGCAACAGGGGATGGATCACTTGATGACTACCTGTTCTGTTCATTCTCTCTGAAGGACCTGGCATTTTCCACTGTCAGAAGACAGGATACAGGGCTACATGGACCTTTGGTCTGACCCAGTATGGCCATTCTGATGCTCTTCTATAAATTTCATTGGACCACATCCTCAGCTGGCATAAGAGCATCATGCAGTTCCTATTGAATGGCTTCACCTATTCAAGTCAATGGGAATTTAATATTGACATAGCTCTACTAACGTCCAATGAAGTAACGCCAATGTACACCAGCTGAGGATCCAGCCTACTCTACTTTTAATGTTTTGCACTCATGCTGAAATATTTTATTCTGGGCCATTTAGTATCCAACATACCATTTTTATAGAATAGTTTATGTAAATTTTAAGACCTGTCAATCTCGATAACACCTGGTCACCAGCAGTTTCAAGTCAAGTCAAATCACTTCAGTTGGCCTCTTCGGTGTGGGGGGAAAGGTGCCCAAAAAGCAGAACATCATTATTTGTGTTGCATTGTGTAATGTCAGCATGGGAGGAGACAGGCCTGTCAGCAGCAATTCCTGAATCCAGGGCAGAACAGTCAATGGGCCCCCACGCAAGCACAAGCCAGGCCTGAGTGGACACGGTCCGCCTGACATTTTGGCAGGGCTGCGCCTGCACTGGCTGGTGCCCAGCGAGCTGCCGGATGCGCTGCTGGGCACGGCCAGGGCTTCCACCTGCCCGCCCGGTAGGGTTGCTGTCTAATTGTGCAAACCCAAAGACCCTTCCCAAAGGGGCCCCACCCCTTCCCTGAGGCCATGCCCATGTCCCACCCCTTCTCCAAGGCCCCAGCCCTGCTCACTCCATGTCCCCTCCCTCCGTCACTTGCTCTCCCCCACCCTTACTCACTTTCACCAGGCTGGGGCAGGGGGTTGGGGTGCAGGAGGGGGTGTGGGCTCTGGGAGGGAGTTTGGGTGCAGGCTCTAGCCTGGGGCAGTAGGTTGGGGTGCAGGAGAGGGTCAGGGGATTGGTGCTTACCTTGGGCCACTCCCAAAAGCGACCCCTCTGGCAGAGAGGCTCAGGGCGGGTCTCCGCGTGCCACTGCCCATAGGCACCGCCCCTGCAGCTCCCATTGGCCGCAGTTCCTGGTCAATGGGAACTGTGGAGTCGGTGCTCAGGGTGAGAGCAGAGCACGGAGACCCCCTCCTCCCCTCTGGGTCACAGGGCCGTTCCGGCTGCTTTCGGGAGCAGCACAGAGTGAGGACGGGCAGGACGCCTGCCTTAGCTTTGCCGCAGTGGCAGCTGGGGGCCCCTGGGCCCTTTTAAATCACCCAGACCCCTGGACAATTACCCCTTTTGCCCCCATTTCTCCCCCCATTGGCAGGCCTGGGAGGAGAGAGGAGGGATTTATTGGGACACATCCTAAAAAAGGAAGGAGACAGCTGGCAAGAACTCCATTACGCCGAGAACACGATGATCTACCTATAGCTTGGCTCTTCTGTCATGCCACTGTAAATCAGGAGTCAGTCAATGCAGTGACGCTGATTTTATACCAGTGCTAAGAAAGAGGAGTCAGGTCCTCTGGACAAAGAAGAATTCAAGAAGCCATTTGCTGAGCCAAGGAAAGCTCAGTGCATCCAGCTGGCAAATGCAGCACCTGGCTCACTCACTTTTCACCACTCCATCAGCTAATTCTCCTTCCCTTTGATGCTCAAGAGGCTCTCATCTGTGACGTTACATCCCAAGAGCAGCCAAGGACATAAAAATAGAAGGGATGTGAAAAAGAAACATTAGTAGGAGCTACTCTATATTTACTGCCACAGGCTGTGATCTCATTAGATTGCACTAGTTTATAATTGGGCCTGGTCAGCACTTGACTAGGGGACCTCCATACAATCCCTAAATACTGCAAAGAGTGATATTAGGAGTTAGTAGTTTGTTCTTGTTCCAATTGTTGGTGGCACCAGGCATGGCCCAGTGTTGACAGAGGGGTGGAAAATGACAGTGCCAATGAAGGCTCCCTGTATTAGGCCTCTGCTTGTCTGAACCGCTTCCATGTTTAAACTTTAATTAACCCCACAGGCTAGATGGAAAGAATGGAATGTGTGGCAACTAGTTATCAGTACCAGGAGGCAATTATACAGCCTGCTTGCACCTGGCTAAAGGGAGTGAAACAGAATGACCGGTCAAGAAAAGTTACTAACGAGATAATATATTTTTTTGCCAAGTATGATCTAACCTGTTTAGAGTAATTGCTGCTTCATAATGTGCTTGATGTATGGGAACTAGAAAGGAGGGAGAAGAGGGGGAGGGAGGGGGGAGCTGGGCATTGGGGGTAATAGACATGCTTAGCTAAGATCATGTATAAAGACAGAGAGCTGCTTGTCTGGGGTGTGCTTGATCTGAGACCTTTCTGTGTCTCCAAGCATCCTGCGCTTTGAGATCTCAAATAAACTTTTTTTGCTTCTCCACCCTGGTGTGTCTAATTGGAGCGAGGCACTCCGGGCAACGAATCACTGTTTGCTGCCTCAGGCCTTTTGTGCCGGCAACAGTTTTGGCGTCCCTGGGTGGGCTTGAGGCTAAATTTAGCCTTGCCCGGACCCCTCCTGGAGGTCGACGGATTGCGGCGACGACCGATGCCTAGCGCGCACCGGTGACTTCATCGGGGGCCTCGGCGGAGACGTGGTGTGGTCGACCCCGGAGGGCACTACGGTGCAACGCGCTCAGATAGTGGAGAAGCAGCTACGGGCGACGGTGGGGAACCGGTCTCGTGGATAAGGTAGGAACAGTCCAGTGCTGTTAACCTTTTGTTTGCCTGTTAATACCTGGGGACGCCCAGTGTCTTCCCATAGGTATGGGGCAGGGACAGAGTACAGGCAGGGTACGGTGTACACCCTTAGAATGCATTCTGATGAATTGGAAAGTGTTTGAAAAAGATCCATTGACTAAAAGTAAACTGAAAAGATTCTGTACAGTAAACTGGCCTCAGTACCAGCTAGAGGGCCAGGAAAGGTGGCCACCGGAGGGATCACTTAATTACAACACGATCCTTCAATTAGCTTTGTTTTGTCAGCGAATGAATAAGTGGAATGAATTTATGTATGCACAGTTGTTTATGTTGTTGAGAGATAGGTCAGATCTGTTGCAAGAGTGTAATCTGACTCCGACAGGCTCGGCAGTCACTGTTGTTAGTTCCCCGAACCTCTCCCCGGTTGTAATGGCAGAGTCGGTGTCCCCTTCGGCTCCTACACCCCCACCGTATAAAGACCAGGTGCCTCAGGTTTCAGAGATTGCTCCTTCAGTGGGACTTTATCCGTTGATTACTGAGACTGTGGTGGCTCGCCCGGGAGCGGAGGGGCGCCGGGCCACTACTATGCTAGTTTACTCACATGTGCCTTTTAACCCAGTGGACCTAGCAGCCTTTAAGGCACAGGCAGGGGAATTCTCCACGAATCCCAGCAAGTTTATTTCGGTTTTTGAGGGATGTTTTGCCAGTCACAAGCCTGACTGGGATGACTGTAATATCCTTATGAGGACCCTGTTGTCTGAAGTGGAGAGGAATCAGGTTATAGCTAAGGCAAGAGAAGAAGCACAACTAAGGCATGATCGGGATCCAGCTAATGTTGCCACTCCTGCCAATATGGTCCCCCTAGCAGATCCTAGGTGGAATCCTAATGAGCCTAATGGTCAGACCCGCCTCACTGTGTACAAGGAGCTGCTCTTGCTAGGACTCCGACGCTCAGCTGTTCGCCATAACAATTGGGCCAAGCCTTATGAGCTCATACAGGAGCCTAAGGAAAGTCCGGTCGCTTTTCTGCAGCGCATCCGGGATACCATTCGGCAAAACACTAACGCAGACCCTGATAATGCAGCAACTGAGGCAATTATAAAAGGTATCTTTACCAGCCGTGCTGCCCCTGACATTAAAAGGAAATTGCAGAAAAAGGAGGATTTGATGGGCATGTCTGTGGCACAGATTTTGGAAACTGCAAACAAGGTTTACAGCCTTAGAGAGGGAGAGAAGGAAAAAAGGCAAGTGAAGATGATGGTTGCAGCAGTACAGGCTGGTGACAAAAGAAAGTTTCAGGAAGGAGGTGGAAGGGGCCGGGGAATGAGAGGCCGTGGACGTGGGCGCCCTGGCTCACAGGAAAGGCGTTTGGGACGCAATCAGTGTGCCATATGCCGAAAGGAGGGACACTGGAAAAATGAGTGCCCCGAGAGGGAAGATACCCCTATGATGGCAGCAGAGAATCAAGACTAGGGGTGTCAGGGGAGACGGACTATCCTGCCCCCGGAACCCCGAGTAAAAATGCGGGTGGGAAATTCTGAAATAGACTTTTTAGTAGACTCTGGAGCAGCTCGAACCGCTGTAAATCAACCCCTCCAGCTGCCTGTGGCAGATTCCCTCACTGTGGTCGGCGCTACAGGAAAAGGAATCAAATGTCCAGTGTATGCCCCAGCAGAATGTGCTTTGGGAGACAGAACTCTCTCCCACAAGCTGGTTTACCTCCCCAACTGCCCAACGCCTCTACTGGGACGGGATCTGCTTTGTCGCTTAGGTGCCACCCTGCACTTCACCCAAGATGAAATCACCCTCACCTTGCCCCCAGAGAATGCCTGGATAATGACTCTTGCAGTTGAGCCCTCAGCCATGCAAGCCCCAGAGTGGAGCCAGTGGGAGGACCAGGTTTTTCCTCTAGTATGGGCATCGGGGTCCCAGGAAAGGCAGCACATCACACCCCCATTAAAGTTCAGCTCCTGCCAGGAAAAAGTCCGGTGCGGATCAAGCAGTATCCGATAAAGAGGGAGGCCAGAGAAGGGCTGCAGGAAACTATAAATCAGTTTCTGAAGTACGGGGTACTGCGAGAATGCCAGTCAGCCTGGAACACGCCCATCCTGCCTGTTCAAAAGCCCAATGGCACCTATCGGCTGGTCCAGGACCTGAGGGCAGTTAATGAACGGGTTAAGACTCTGCACCCCCTTGTTCCAAACCCATATACACTGTTGGCATCTATAGGAGGGCAGTACACCCACTTTTCGGTCCTAGACCTGAAAGATGCTTTCTTCACAATTCCGGTCGACACACAATCTCAGGAGATTTTCTCCTTCGAGTGGGAAGACGACCGAAGGGTTAAGAAGCAGCTTTGCTGGACTGTGTTAGCCCAGGGATTTAAGAACTCCCCTACGCTTTTCGGCCAGGCTCTGGCCAAAGACCTGGAGGAGTGGAATACTCCGGACGGGATTCTCCTCCTGCAGTATGTGGACGACCTGTTAATAGGGGCGGTGGGATTAACCCCTTGCCTCCACGCCACTGTGAGCCTCCTGAACTTTGTTGGACTCAGAGGATACCGGGTAGCTCAGAGCAAGGCTCAAATTGCCCTCTCAGAAGTACAGTACTTAGGATTTCACATAAGACAGGGGGAGAGACAGCTTTCAAACGAGAGGAAGGAAGCAATCTGTCAAATTCCTGTCCCAAGCAATCGTAAACAGCTCAGGGCTTTTCTGGGCATGGCAGGCTTTTGCAGAATATGGATCCCAGAGTTCGGACTGTGGGCTAAGCCCTTGTATGAATGTGTTAAGGGAATGGATCACGACCCCTTTCACTGGTCCTCAGAAGCTGACAAGGCATTTAAAGTATTAAAGAGAAAGCTAATGGAAGCCCCGGCACTCGGTCGACATCTTTAAGCCGTTTCAACTGTATGTGCATGAAAGGAAGGGAGTGGCTCTAGGGGTGCTTACTCAATTATTAGGCACTTGGAAACGTCCTGTGGCATATTTCTCTAAACAACTGGATCAAGTTGCCAAGGGGTGGCCAGCTTGCTTGCGAGCTGTCGCGGCAACTGCCCTAGTGCTTGGTGAAGCAGAGAAACTGACTTTGGGGGGGACTGTGCAGGTGTATACCCCTCATATGGTTCAAGCCCTGCTGGACACTAAGGGTGGTCTCTGGCTCACGCAAGCTCGGGTAGCTCGGTACCAGGCTAAACTCCTAGAAAATCCTGAAGTTACCCTGCAGACCTGCCCCTCCCTCAACCCAGCCACTATGTTACCAGAAACAGAGGAGCAGGAACATGACTGTTTAGAAATCATAGATGCCCAGTACTCCAGCCATCCAGATTTAAAAGATCAACCGCTCTCAAATGCAGACTGTGAGTGGTATACTGATGGGAGCAGTGCTGTCATAGATGGGCAAAGGAGGGCTGGCTATGCTGTTGTGACCCTCTACGATACAGTGGAAGCAGAGAGTTTACCTGCTGGAACATCTGCCCAGCTTGCTGAACTAGTAGCATTAACCCGTGCACTTGAACTGGCAAAAGACAAACGGGTTAATATTTTTACTGACTCAAAATATGCTTTTGGGGTATTGCATGCTCACGCTGGTCTGTGGAAACAAAGGGGAATGCTTACAGCTCAGGGGTCCCCGGTCAAGCATGGGACACAGATTCTCCGGCTTCTGGAAGCGGTGCAGCTCCCCTCAGAGGTAGCAGTGGTGCACTGCAAGGCTCATCAACGAGAAGACCAGGACGTAGCCAAGGGCAACGCCAGGGCCGACAGGGAAGCCAAGCGGGCTGCCACCCTGGAGCCATTGGAAGCTGAGGAGGCCCATGTGCATGCCCTCATCCCATCAGTGGGTGAGCTCCCAGCCCCTCAGTACTCTCGTGAAGAAAGGAATCTGGCCGACTCCCTTGGGCTCCAGGAAAAGGAGGGATGGCTCCACTCCACAGAAGGAAAAATCCTCCTACCTAAAAGCCTAATACGGCCAGTACTACAGAAACTACATCAGACCACTCACGCTGGAAGGGAGGCTCTCACCCAGCTTATGAATAAGTATTTTCTAACCTCTGGATTAAGACCCCTGGCTTCCCAGGTACAGGCTGAGTGTTTAGTCTGTCAAAAGAACAACCCTCGACCAGGAGTGTCAGTGCCACCAGCCACTCTGGAACCTACCCCAGGGCCAGGATTGGTGTGGCAAGTAGACTTCACTGAATTCCCCCGAACCCAAGGGTTCAGGTACCTCCTCGTCATGGTGGATCGATTCAGCGGATGGCCTGAAGCCTTCCCATGCCGTAACAACACTGCCAGAACGGTAGCTCTCAAGTTTGTCAAGGAGATCATTCCTCGCTTTGGACTCCCCCAGTGGATGGAATCTGACAATGGAACACACTTCACATCGCAAGTTATTCAGGGGATTTCAGATGTTCTACAGATCACCTGGAAGCTCCACACTCCATGGCGACCACAGGCCAGTGGAGTAGTGGAACGTACTAATCAGACACTCAAGCGGCATCTCTCAAAGGTCTGCCAAGAGGCTTCTCTTCGGTGGCCTGATGCCTTATCCCTTGTTTTGCTCCGAGTTCGTGCTCTCCCAAAGGGCAGGTTAGGGCTTAGTCCCTTCGAGATTATGTTTGGGAGGGCATGGCCTATGAATGGTACACCGGTTCTGTTAGGGGAGTGGGAGGTAGGCTGCGGTTTCTTATCTCAGTACATGTGCTCTCTGTCTGCTGTTCTCTGTTCTCTCCACAGGTATACCAAAGATTTGCAGCCTCTCCCGCTGGATGCCCCTGTCCACTCCCTGCAGCCTGGTGACTCCGTTCTCGTTCGTACCTGGAAGGACGAGCCTCTCCAAGAGAAGTGGAAGGGACCTCACACCGTCCTGCTGATCACCCACACAGCAGCAAAGGTCGAGGGATACAAGAACTGGATCCACTACTCCCGTCTGAAAGCAGTGCCAGCTCCTGAACGGTGGACCGTCCAACCTGCGGAGAAGACTGCCAACGACGATCTGGGACTTAAGCTGTTATTCAGGCAACAGTAAGGCCTGCTGGGAATGCCCTGTGACCCCTTTGGACAGTTACAGCGCACTCCCCGTGAACATTCTAAGCGTTGGCTGTGTTTATTTTCACAGGGCCAGCCTAACCTGTGGGCCTGGTCCCTTTTGTTTTTAATCTGCTTGTTATTAGTAGTAGTAATTTTGTGGGTATTTGGGAAATTTTAATTGTTAGGCCTTAGGATCACTTGCCCAGTATGGATCCAGGCCTAGGGCTTGCCACAATGTTACTCTTTGCTATGGAAACACATCCTGTCAGCCAAACAGGCTTTCGAGGAGTGGAAGGCCCAGGAAAGGGAACCCACAATTTTTGATTCCCTTTGGAGTTGGTTGCCCAACCTAGGAGGACTGGAAAGTGGCCTTGTGCGTCTCCTCCTCACAGGTGTGATACTGTGCCTGGTCACCCTCCTCCTGCTTGCTTGTTTTAAACTGCTCCTCCGTAAACTTTGTACCCCCCGTGCCCCGAAGGTCCCTATGTACCCTCTCATTGACAGCCCCAGCTCCATAGAACTCAATTACGTTTTGTCCACAGTATATGAGAACACTCAGCCAAAGGTTTGTTGAGTATTCTCAAAGGAGGGAATTGTTGGTGGCACCAGGCATGGCCCAGTGTTGACAGAGGGGTGGAAAATGACAGTGCCAATGAAGGCTCCCTGTATTAGGCCTCTGCTTGTCTGAACCGCTTCCATGTTTAAACTTTAATTAACCCCACAGGCTAGATGGAAAGAATGGAATGTGTGGCAACTAGTTATCAGTACCAGGAGGCAATTATACAGCCTGCTTGCACCTGGCTAAAGGGAGTGAAACAGAATGACCGGTCAAGAAAAGTTACTAACGAGATAATATATTTTTTTACCAAGTATGATCTAACCTGTTTAGAGTAATTGCTGCTTCATAATGTGCTTGATGTATGGGAACTAGAAAGGAGGGAGAAGAGGGGGAGGGACGGGGGAGCTGGGCATTGGGGGTAATAGACATGCTTAGCTAAGATCATGTATAAAGACAGAGAGCTGCTTGTCTGAGACCTTTCTGTGTCTCCAAGCATCCTGCGCTTTGAGATCTCAAATAAACTTTTTTTTGCTTCTCCACCCTGGTGTGTCTAATTGGAGCGAGGCACTCCGGGCAACGAATCACTGTTGCTGTAGCCTCAGGCCTTTTGTGCCGGCAACACATTGATTCACTCAGTGTTGCGCTGCTGAGGGTGCTGCCTATGGGGATGACACATCAGACTGCGACCTGGCGATCCCACTGACATTACATCAGAGTACAGGTCTTGGCCTTGGCACCGCAACTGAATTCAAATGAGGTCCTTCATATTCTGCTTATGAAAGTTCTCCCTGTATTTTTCATAGGATTAATTATTCTCCACTTTCTGTCCTAAGTGCCTGTGCAGTCTTGCTGTGTGCAAGTCTAACCAATCACCCCAACTGTGGTTGCATTTCCGTGGTGGGTGAAATGATCTTTCCATACTGTAGCTTGTACTCAGTTTGCAAAGCAATCCAAACGCAGATTACAATATAATGGGCTTGATTCTGATCTCAGGTACACCTGTATCAATCTCTATTAAAATCAGTGGGGTCATTCCAGATTGATACTGGTGTGTAAATGAGATCAGATTATGGCCCTATGTTGTATTACTGCATGCATTATTCATTAGAAATTCCAACCTGTATGCAGATCCTGAACAATTTAAATGTTGGCACTAGTCAGAGGTTTCAGTTTGGTTCCATCTCTCCTTTACTTTAACTCCATCTCCCATCTACCATCAACCCCATAATGTGTTATCACTGTCCCAAAAATCTGCTTGGTGCAACTAATAGAATGCTAATAAATTCCGCTCTGCATCTACTCCGTATTTAACATGTTGTACAGAACCACATGCTAGAGAATGCAATGGGGCCACACTATAACGTCCTCGCAGGAGATTCAACTAGCTCCCACTTTGATGAATAGTGTGAGCCTAGAGTACCTGCTCCTAGCTCCCCCTGTAAGTGGGAAGATTGGATCCATACCTGCTAATGGCTTCTATCATCCCACATTTTGCCAGGCTCTTGATTCAGATCCGAACAATAAAGGCACTGCTGTTTTAAAATAGCAGGACTACAAAGCAGCCCAGCAAAGGGATAAGATGGCTGGGACATGTCGTAGCAAGAGACATTAAAGGAACTCAGCTTACCTAGTTTAAATGAAGGGAAGGAGAGGTAGGGTGAGTGGAATAGGAGAATGCTGTGACTCTTTTTGAGTGGGAATAAGTTAAAGGGAAGAAAATACAAAGTAATGCACATTGGAAAACATAATCTTAACTATACCTATACAATGATGGTGTCTAAATTAGCTGTTACCACTCAAGAAAGATCTTGGAGTCATTGTGGATAGTTCTCTGAAATCATCCACTCAATGTGCAGCGGCAATCAAAAAAGCAAACAGAATGTTGGGAATCATCAAGAAAGGGATAGATAAGATGACAGAAAATATCATATTGCCGCTATATAAATCCATGGTACGCCCACACCTTGAATACTGCATGCAAATGTGGTCACCCCATCTCAAAAAAGATATATTGGAATTGGAAAAGATTCAGAAAAGGGCAACAAAAATGATTGGGGTATAGAACGGCTTCCGTATGAGGAGAGATTAATAAGACTGGGACATTTTAGCTTGGAAAAGAGGCACCTAAAGAGGGATATGATAGAGGTCTATAAAATCATGAGTGGTATAGAGAATGTAAATAAGGAAGTGTTATTTACTTCTTCTCATAATACAAGAACAAGGAGCCACCAAATGAAATTAATAGGTAGCAGGTTTAAAACAAACAAGAAGGTATTTTTCCACAGAACGCACTGTCAACCTCTGGAACTCCTTGCCAGAGGTTGTTGTGAAGGCCAAAACTATAATGGGGTTCAAAAGGGAGCTATATAGATTCATGGAAGATAGGTCCATCAATGGTTATTAGTCAGGATGGGCAGGAATGACGTCCCTAGCCTCTGTCTGCCAGAAGCTGGGACTGGGTGACAGGATCACTTGATGATAACCTGTCTGTTCATTCCCTTTGTGGCACCTGCCATTAGCCCCTGTCAGCAGACAGGATACTGGGCTTGATGGAACTTTGGTCTGACCCAGTATGGCCGTTCTTATGTTCTTAATAGCGCCTCTAGGCCAACAGTGCTAGGATGAATTCCAGAAAGTAATGGCCTTAATCTTAAAAGGAAGGGAAAAAACACTTACATAACAAAGGAAATCTTTGAAAACAATTTAATCCTCTAGCAGGCAGCAAGAGAGATGACGGAAGCTGTCGGGGTGGAAAGTTCAAATGGATTTTCCATAATGTAGTTGTCAGAACAGTGTAGGGGGAACAATGGAATAGCACGTGGGGACTGTAGAGATGCAGACCCACTGCTGCAGCATCTCCTGCTGGTCATGCTGGGAATTAGCTCTCTTGGACCGTCAGTACGCCTTTTACTAGCGGTGTCTCACTTGCGTTACTTCCACTTCCTCCACCGTCTGGTCCCGCGTCACTCCCAGACCGCAGCATCCTCTTCGGGACACAGCCCTTTGGCTGAGTCCAGCCTGCTGTCTCCCCCTTTCGGAGGACAGGAGGTCCTCAGTCCCTCCATGTGCCTCTATAGTCTCTAGCCTAGCCCCGGGCTTCAGGGGAACACTGCACTCTGAATTTAGGCCACTCTCCTCATTGGCAAGTAGGAATAAAGGGAGGGGGACCCAGGCCAGCCCGCTACTCTGGGTCCAAGCCCAGGGATCCTATAGCTGGCAGTCATTTACTGCCCCTCCTATTCCTGCTGCCTACTTTCCCTCGGCCACTTCCCCTGTAGCCCTAGTACCTTCCCTGCCCTTGCTTCTGGACCTCAGTCTCACCATGGTCAGTCAAGAGCTCCCCTATTGCTCCACTACCCTGCTTAGCACTGCAGAAGCTCTAGTGGTCCTTAGCCAACCATCCTTCCCCATTGCCCTCCAGGAAGAGACTGCCCCTTACTCTGCTGAGCAGTCCTTTATATATGGGCTGCTCCAGCAAGCCTTCTCTTGATTGGCTCTCCCAATGATCCCTTTCCTGATTGGCAGGGTTCTGTGCAGCCTCTCCAAGGCTGCCTAAACCCTTCTCCTACCACTGTGGGTCAGCTGCCCCACCAAAAGGACAGAGCGTGCCAAGGGTGAGGAAAGGGGAAATAGCATGAGGGGCACATCTTGGACTGAACCAGGGACCTCGGCAGTTACAGCTTGAGCTGAAGAGGTCGGCTCTGTAGCTGGGACTGTAACAGACTTGTGGCTTCTGTGAATTGGACACAGACAGGAACTGGTGGGTTATATAACAGCACCAGCGATGACAAACAGGTGTGTGGGGGGGGACATAGAGGAGAACCCATGAGGGGAAGAAAATGATTTGTGCCAAAAAGATACACTTGGTGACCTAGAGGGTCTCTCCTACCTTAACTTCTATCATGGCTGGTTGCAAGTTATTTTATCATCCCCTGCTTGCACACGTCCACCACATAGGAAAGGCTGGGCAAAGGAGATCACCCAGGGCCTCAGCCTGCCTGCTGTCTGTGCATGAACTCCCAGATAGTGTCAATGGGGAAGAAAATGCAAGACTCCTGCCCCTAGCTTTCTCAGCTTTCCTTTGCCTGAAAACCTACCCCTTTCATGAAAGACATCAGGGTGTGTCTAAGCCTCTCCCAAATAATTAGGTACTCAGGAACAGTAATAATAGAACAATACTTGGAATCTTGATTGATCAATGGAGTTGAACACTAGCAGTGGGGGGGAGATCTCAGTGTTCAGAAACAGAACAGCACATGTTCCCTCTATGAATTTATTCTAATTATACCCTAATTATGGTACCTTGAGAGAATCCCTCAAGAGTTCTACATTGAGGCCTCAGGCTTGAAATGTTGCCAAACACCTGCAAATTGCTATTAATGTCACTAAAATCACTGAGAGAATGAGATCAACTTGTTTTATATAGCATCTTTACTTTCCCTGGGGCTCATAAGGGAGGGCGGTGTAGGAGCCAACTACACGAGCCAGACATGGCATTTGCTGACATACTGCTTTGATATCTCACCAACAATTTCACTATAAAAGAATGGCCCCTTACACATCATAGCTCTATTTGGAGCTGACATTTTGTATACATAAAAACACTCAATAATGGAGATTTGTTACAGTGCAGTTGGAAAAAAAAATGTAACGATGCAAAACCAGGAGTCAAAGACCAGAACTGTGAAGGTGAAAACTAATTGCCTTCATTGATTTGCTTCCTGGCTTCTGTACATCATTCTCAGAGAGATAGATCAGGCAGCCACTGTATACAAGAGAACAAAGCAGGGATAGCCAATATGCAGCTCTATTGGATATGAAAGGCTGGACCAGGCCTAGTCATGGTGTCGCTGCCTTTCTTCCCTGCAGCATCCTGCCCAAAGGACAGATGCAATAGCAGCCCTATGTCCCTGCAAGCATCTCTGGGCAAGCAAATCATACCAAAGGGAGCAGAAAGGGGACAGCCACAGAGGCAGCAGAGCATGCTGTGGGGGTGCAGGGGAGCATCCTTGCTAATGGAGGCCTGAGCCTACCCAGCACAGTTAGTTAATGGGACCTCAGGGACCCTCTTGTTTTCACAGATTCCAAGGCCAGAAGGGACCATCGTGATCTAGTCTGACCTCCTGTATAACACAGGCCACAGAGCTTCCCCAAAATAATTCCTAGAGCACGTCTTTTAGAAAAAACATCCCATCTTGATTTTAAAATTGTCAGTGATGGCGAATCCACCAGAATCCTGAATAAATTGTTCCAATGGCTAATTACTCTCACTGTTTAAAATTTACCTTATTGCCAGTGTGAATGTGTCTAACTTCAGGTTCCAGCCACTGGATCATGTTAGACCAGGGGTCGGCAACCTTTCAGAAGTGATGTGCCGAGTCTTCATTTAGTCACTCTAATTTAAGGTTTCACATACCAGCAATACATTTGCATGTTTTTAGAAGGTCTCTTTCTATAAGTCTATAATATAGAACTAAACTATTGTATGTAAAGTAAATAAGGTTTTTTAAAATGTTTAAGAAGCTTCATTTAAAATTAAATTAAAATGCAGAGCCCCTCGGACCAGTGGCCAGGACCCGGGCAGTGTGAGTGCCACTGAAAATTAGCTCGTGTGCCGCCTTTGGCACGTGTGCCATAGGTTGCCTACCTCTATGTTAGACCCTGCTCTGCTAGACTGAACATTATTAAATATTTGTTCCCAATGTAGGTATTTACCAGGGGTGGCCAAACCACAGCTTCTGAGGCTCTTTTACAATTAAAATGTGGCTCGCGGAGCCTCCCACACCCCCTCTCCATTCTCCACCTACCAGACTGGGGTGGGGAGCTCAGGGCTTCTACCCTGAGGCAGGATAGTGAGGGTAGGAGCTTCTGCCCAGGGGGGTGGGGAGTCTCGGGGCTTCAGCAGGAGTGGGGCTGAAGACCCAAGCTCCAGTAAGCACCTCCCGCAGGGCAGAAGCCCCGAGCCCCACCACCCCACCGCAGGGCAGAAGCCCCAAGCCACAACAGGTGCGCCCAGCTCTCAAACTTCTGGAGATAATAATATGCAGCTCAGAGGGTCAGTATGTTTGTCCACCCCTATGTATTACATAAACACTGTTACCTTTAGCAACCAAACTTGCAACCTCAAATATATATCAAGTTAGTTTCTCAGGATCTATTTTCCATAAACCTATGTTGACTTGCATTCATTTCACCACTCTCCTTTAATTCTTTATTAATCAAGACCTGTATCAGCCACTCCATTTTCTTGCCCAGGATCAACATCAGGCCAACAGGCCTATAATTACCTGGGTCATCCCAATTACCCTTTTCAAAAATTGGCACAACATTAGCTTTCTTCCAGTCTTCTGGTACTTCCCCAGTGCTCCAAGGCTCATTGAAAATCAGCATTAACAAGCCAGTGAGTCCTCAGCCAGCTTTTTTTTTTTTAAACTCTTGGATGCAGGTTATCTGGACCTGCTGATTTTAAAACGTCTAGCTTTAGTAGCTTGCGTTTAACATCCTCCAGAGATACTACTGGAATGGAAAGTGTGTTATCACCATATGATGAGGACTATATCGTTTGTTTTTTCCCCAAAAAACAACAAAAATATTTATTGAACACATGGTTTGCACTGGGTTTTTTTGAGGGGGCCAGGGATTGACACATATAAAAATGTCACCATACCCATACAGCTGTCCCCAAGCTGACTCAGGAGAAGCAACTGTTTGGTTTCTCCCAGGCAGTGCTACAACTACAGTTACAATTGATGCCCATTGTTGACAGCCTCCGCAGAGGCTAAAGATTTTGAGCTAGTCTGTGTACATAGCAGTGGAAAGATGACCATCTCCAGGGGACCCAGGCAGAGGTACTCTGCCCCAGGAGAGTAGAATACCTTTCAGAGCTCCCCAGGGCAAGAGGAACACGCGGGGTATGTCTACACAGCATTTTGGGGAGAGCCTCCCTGCCCAGGTTCACAGATTTGGGCTAGCAGAGTTCGTGCTAACACTGAAGTTGCTGCTCAGCCTGGAGCTCGGGCTCTAGGTTTCAGGACAGAGCACCAGCCCAAACCGCAACATCAAAGCACTGTCTATACAGACATTTTCAGGGCACTAGCGCAAGCTCCGCTAGCCCAAGTCTATTGATCCAGGTTGGGAGTCTCGCTCCAAAACGCTAAGTAGACATACCCACTGAGGGCTGTCTAAATACACTTCACCCTAGAGCCTGGAAAGAGGAGTCAGTGTTCCAGGATTCCATTCCTAACTCTGCCACTGAAGTGATAGGAGACACTGGGCCAATCACTGACTAGCTCTGTGTCACCATTTACCAAGTTTCATGGCAATGCTCATAGAGATGCCTACAGGAAATCCATCTGACTTCAATTGACATGTACAGTTAACCTATACCTTCCCTTTACTTTGCCAAGATGTGGCTAACCACCACCGTGACTACGTATGTCCTACTGCTGCCCTCCAGCCTATGCCTGTGTGTCCGTCTTAGATTGCAGCCCCTCAGGGCAGAGGCAGCATCTTCTTGTCTGTACACTGTAGTTGCTACCAGAAAAACACTAACTAATGATTATTACAGATGAGTGTACAAAACAAATACCTGTGCTCCCAGAGATGGTCTGATACTTAATTAAACAATACTTTAAACTCTTTAAGGACTTAAACAAGGGGTAGTCAATTACTTTTTTCCCCAAAAGTCCCAATTTTTTGGTCAAAAGAATGGTCAAGATCCAGACTACAGAGAAACACTCTTCACACTGCAATAAAAAGATTTAATGATCCGTTCAAAAGCGTCTGGTGGCCCGGATTTGGCCTTCAGTCCGCCTATTGACTACCCCTGTCTTAAACTGAAAGGAGCCATATGAATGTAAAGTGGTAGCAGATTGTGAAGCTGGTATAAAGAATGAGAGCTCCATTACGCCAAGGCAATTTACACCATTATTAGTAGAAGTCGTCCACGTGTGCAGTTGTCCCTTTTCTAGAGTTAACAGCTCTGTTAGTTCTGTGGTTTGTTTGGTGAAGAATAGCAATTAGTTCCCAGAACTGAGTAATGCCCCCGAATTTCGATTTAACTGAAAAGCCATTTTTCCAGCAAGGAGGACACACATCTCCCGAGAATGGAATGATGTTGTTTTCTGTCTAATAAAAATAATGCAACCATCTCCACTCAGAGAGCTTGTTACCCAGTTAGTGTCTTCAGGCTCTGTTTACAGTCATGTTATTATTGGGCTCAATCATCTACAGCTCCCGCTGGATGAGAAGAGAAGATTACACAGAGCGAGGCTGATTCTAATCTTGCTCCAGCTGGTGTAAATCAGAAGTAACTCCTCTAGTCCATGGAGTAGGATTTCTCATGTACTGAACTGACGAAGCAGGGAACTAAGGAAACCAGGTAAGGCTCCCACGTTCTCTGTCTACCTCCAAGGCAGGTTACAACAGCCTGGAGGGGCCACCCAGTAGCCGAGGGTAAATGGGGCAGAGTGCATTCCTCCCTGCACTGGGGCTTGTAGGGGAGGGTGGTGTAGGAGCCAACTACACTTGCTCTGTGCTCCTGAGGGAGTCCCCCATGCCGAGAGGAGTAGCAGGGAGAGACCCTGCCTAATTTCAAGTCACTGCTTCAAAGCATGGGGGGTGCAAGAGCTTCTCAAAGGAAAGATCGCCAGGATTTTTTTCCAATTGGCAACACAGTGTATTTTTTTTCCTACACTCGCTTTTAGAAATGGTTGAACTGTTTGGCTGAAACCTTCTCCAAAATTCACCCACAGTGAGTAATAATGGGAAGTGCCATGCAACGCTAACTCTAGGCAACTCTACCATCGCCCCTAGAACAACAAACTTTTCTTTTTTCCTCCCCCAGCACCACACACATCTTCTCTTTTCTCCTCTTACATCTTTCCCTCTATTTTCACTGACTTCCGTGGGAGAGGGATTCCTGTTTTCCACTGCTGCTCTTTATTTCTATGATAATCTGTTTGTTTTGGTTGCTAGAAGGAGATAAAAGATCCAGTTCTCCTCCCACTTCCAGCACAGTTCAGCTGAGCTCCCCTCTGTTTACTCTGGAGTGAGCTAAAGGAGAAGCTGGCCCCAAATCATGTATTCTTGCTCTATCTATCATGCCGATCAATTTTATCTCATTGTTTCCTTGTACTCCCTTGTCTGTCTGTCGGTCTATAGCCATCTGTTGTCTATACTTACTCAGAAAGCACTCTGGAGCAGAAACCATAATTTTGCTCTGTGTTTGTACAACACCAAGCAAACAGGGTCCTGGACCAGGACCAGGGCTTCTAGGTCCACATGCAGCTCTCCATGTGTTATGTGGGCCGCATCCATACAATATATATACTACCTGTATGACCCTGAGGATGTCACATTGGCCGCACCTGTGTGCTGATTGGGCTGCAAGGGGCCCACAGGCTGCGGGTTGAGAACCACTGCTCTATAATAACTAATCACCTCTGTTCCATGTTCCTTCTATCCATCTATTCTTGACATTCACCTTGGTTCAAGACTGACTCGCTGGCTCCTGAGCTATGAACCTGGAAGTGTTTCCTATCAAGCTGTATAATTTGGCTTCCCACAGCTAAAGAATAATTAGGATAAAGCAGAGAGACCTAAAAACAGGTACTAAAAAGGTCTGGCATTATTATTATCATCAACTATCTAGAAAGAGCTACACATTTACATGGTATAATCATTTACCAAAACAATGATTAATTAACCCGTGTGTAGCACGGCGTGCACTCACTGCCGCGGCGCCTCCTGCTGGTCAGTCCAGGAATTAGCTCAGCTCAGCCCAGCCTCAGAGCGCCTCCTTCTGGCTGGTATTTCTCCTGCTGTCACTACTTGTCTTTCAATCAATCAATCAATCTCCACCACCTCTGGCCCTGTGTCCCTCCCAGACTCTGGTGCCCCTTACCTTGGGGTGCTGCCCCACACTCTGGGTCTCCCCTCCTCAGGGGAACCCCAACCCCCTACACCCACCTTGCCTCAGTGGCTACTGCCAGTCTTCATCTAGCCCTTTTACAACTGCAGTCTGCAATGGCCACTCATCACTGACTAGGGGGTTGGACCTGCTGCCTTTCCCTACACCCCAGTACCTCCTTCGGCCTTCCTGCCAGGCCTCAGCCTGAGAGAGAGACAGGCCTGAGCTCCCCAGCTCAGCCTGCCCCTTCCCCAGCACTGCTCTGTCTCTCCCTGGCAACTAGGTCCTTCTCACTCCAGGGCTGGAGCAAGACCAGCACGGTTCCTTACTCACAGCCCTCTTATCAGGGCCAGATACTCAGCCAGCCTCCCTCAGCTGCTCTCACTCCTTTTATCCCAGGAGCGGGGTAACCACCCCACTACACCGTGTCAATAGCACCCTAGCTGTGCATGGCATTTTAGAGAGACTCGTAATCCTGTGGCACCTTATAGACTAACAGATGTTTTTGCAGCATGAGCTTTCGTGGGTGAATACCCACTTCTTCGGATGCAATCATTAATCCATTGCCACTTGTCCTGCTCTCTGTGGCAAAAAACAACCTTTCTCCATCTTCTTTAAGGCAGCCTTTCAAGTACAGCCTAACCAACTAACACGGCTACCCCTCTGATACTAGAGAGACTCGGACATTCTCCACACGAGAAGGAGCTTGCAGTCTACGGTTGTAGAAACATTGGCACGTTACATGCTTGAGTAACCCTCAGGCGGGTGAGATGTGACAACAGGTTCCCCCTCTGTGCCTGATGCAAAGAGGAGAGGAGTCCATTACAGTCTGCCCTGAGGGGCTCAAGCTGCAGCAGCTTATGCTGTTAGCTCCGGAGAATCCCAGTTCAATCCGTGTGTCAGCCAAAATGGCAGCTGTCACACTTGCTGTCTCATACAGATGAGACAAGAGAAGGAAGAACTGCCCAGCTAAGCGAGAGTGAGGGTTTTTTGTTAAAGAAGTCAAGGTTTGAAGGGTCCATGGAAGAAACATGTTTAAAAGAGGGATTTGGTGTGAAGGAAGAAAGAGAATGTACTTAGCAGGTTGGAGGTAAGAAATTGGCTCAAGGGTAGGGAGTAGTATTACAGATTCACAGGGTCCTCAATCATTAATCCATTGCCACTTGTCCTGCTCTCTGTGGCAAAAAACAACCTTTCTCCATCTTCTTTAAGGCAGCCTTTCAAGTACAGCCTAACCAGCGCCAAATAGAGCAGTACTATCACCTCCCGTGACTTGCATGCTAAGCCTCTGTTAACGCAACCTAAATTGCATTTGCTGCCTTTTCAGTGGTGTCGAATCGTTGACTCATGTTGAGGTGGTGAACCACCACTACTTCCAGATCCTTCTCAGCAGTGCTGCTGCCAAGCCAGTTACTCCCCAGTCTGTATTTGTGCATTTGGTTTTTCTTCCCCAAGTGTACATTTGTCTTTGTTGAATTTCATTTTGTCATCTACAGGAAAACCCTCATAACTGTAAGAGCAGTAGGACAATGGAACAGAGGCCAAGGGAGGTTGTAGAAACTCCTTCAGTGGAGGTTTTCAAAAGGAGGCTGGATAGCCATCTGCCCTGGATAGCAGAGACAACAAATCCTGCATTTCAGCATGGGGGTAGACTAAGGGATCCTTACGGTCCCTTTTAGCCCTCTGAATTCTACTCTGAATGCTACTCTGAATTCTAGCCCTATGGTTCTATGACTCCATGATTAATCAGTTCCCTGGGAATAACCCCATTAGTGTGCTGGACCCCAAGCATCCCCACCATTTCACAGGGACATGCCCGTGGTCTCCATGACTCTGAAATTGGGCCTTCGGGCACCAGCAATCACTCTCTCTCTCCTTGGCTCCCCGCAGAGGGTCTCACCAAGCCAGACTCCCACAGGAGATTTTTTCCATGGCTTCAGGGCACAATGGTCTCCATAAGTAAGTGCAGCGACCCCAGCAGCCTTCTCAAAACAAGGTACTGATTTATTAGTCACGTGGCCCACATAAGAGAGGCAGGCTTAGGCCTGGTCTACACTAGGGTGGGGGGGTCGAACTAAGGTACGTGACTTCAGCTACCCGAATAGCGTAGCTGAAGTCTAACTACCTTAGTTCGAACTTCTTACCTGTCCAGACGCCGCGGGATCGAAGTCCGCGGCTCCCCCATCGACTCCGCCACCGCCGTTCGCGGTGGTGGAGTTCCGGAGTCAATGGGAGTGCGTTCGGAGTTCGAACTATCGCATCTAGATTAGACGCGATAGTTCGAACTCCGAGAAGTCGAACGCTACCCGTCGACCCGGCGGTAAGTATGGACGTACCCTTAGTATATGGGTGCTGTTGGTGGGAGCCAGGGCCTGGTCCCCATCTTCCTTCTCTCTGTCCCCTTTGTCTCTCAATCCCAAGGGACACCCCTGGGCATGTGTCATTGAGCCGTGTTCTTATCACGGAATCCTGTCACCTCCAGTCCATTTTCCTTCCTCTGCAAAGCCACGCCTAGTTCACACGCATTGTTACGTGTCAATTCTGGGTTAACGGGGTCCCTATTGTTTTTCAGGGATCCTCCACTGGTATACGCTGATTCCAGCCAGCCCTTGACAGCCCATTCACACCACCCCAGACCAGTGGCCCTGAAACACTTAATAGTGGAGGTGCTGAAAACCAGCCGCCTTACCCCTGTCCATCCCCCTCAACCCCAAGAACTGGGCTGTGTCTCGGGGGGGGGGGGATGACACAGGCAGAGGTAATGGGGCCAAGGCTGGGGCCGGGTGCAGAGCCAGGAGCGGAACCCTGGGCATGGGGCTGGCACTGGAAACCCAGACACAAGGGCAGCAGCTGGGACACTAGGCACGGCAGCAGAGCCCCAGGTGTGGGCCAGCAGCCGGGACCCCACGTGGGGGGCCAGAAATGGAGCCCTGGGCTCGGGGCCGGAGCAGAACTCCGCATAAAACCTGGGGGTGCTGCAGGTTCCCACACCTATGCCCCAGACAGATACAGGACACACACACCTCATGCCTTCCCCCTGTTCCGGGGAGAAAAATCAACTCCCCTCCATAGAAGTGCCAGGAGGCTAGGAGCAGTGTCATACAGAGAGTTCATAAAATATCACAGAAAATTCCAAATCATCACAGATGGCATGACTGAAAATACTGCACGCCGCCAAGATCACACGGCAGCACGTGAACAGCAGAGCCTGGAAGAAAATCCAGGTGCTCCTATTAGCACTACAGGAGGCAGCATAATGTTGTAGGACAGAGATCTCAGCATATGAGTGGCCAGTGTTGCAGGCTGGAGCGCCAGAGTTTGAGACCTGGCAGTCAGGACTCAGTTTGCATTCCTTGCTCCCCTGGTGACAAAAACTGATTTGGCTTTTTTCTGATTTTTGGTTAGCGAAAATTTTTGAGATTTCAACTTTTTGCATTTCCTGTCCAGCTCTACTCCTGCATGCCACTTGTGAGTCTGACACCGACTCCCTCCGTAATCTTGGGGTAGTCACTTAACCTCTCTGTCTCAGTTTCCCCAGATGTAAAAGAAGGCAACAATATCTCTCCGGTGTATTGCAAGTAGAGCTGTGTGAGAATTCTGAACATTTCCCTTCCAAATGCCATACAAGGATCTGGTGTTCACATCTCTGTAGTTTCATTCCTGACAATTTTGCACCCTCAGGTTTTACTTTGGGGCAAAATTTAACAGACTGGATTTGTTCCCACACAGACTCTGAAATTCAAAGCCAATTTTCTTTAGTTTGAATAGGTCAGAAGTGTGCACAGAATTTCGCTTTTATCTATTTTAACTGGGGAAAAGGCGTCACTTTGACCAAAAAAATTAACTGGAACTTTGTTTCTCACCCGCTTCAGGGAAAACACTATATGGACGCTAGGGACCATGTTGCGTCTGCACCTGCAAGCATGAGCTGGCTAGCAGAGGACTCAGGAGCACGCACGCACGCACACACACACCAGCCGGAAGTTTTCTGCTAGTGTTCCCCAAGTGCACCGCGAGGTCTGGCCAACATCTTCGCAGTGCTCTAAGACTCAAAGTGGCTAACCAAAGCCTCCCTCTCTCCTCTCCATGCGCTTCTGCTCCTGCTGCAGACGGTTGCACAAATGGCATCTATTCAGTGCCACCGAGGCACTCGCGCACCACAGTCCTTTTGTGTTCAAAAGGCACAGTTTAGAATTGGTTGGGCTATGGGACTACAATGAAGTGCCAAGAGTCACCAGCTGAGAGGATTCATCTTGGCAACAAGGTTTTACTGGGGATTTAGCACTTTTTATCACTCACGCAAGTTCAGAAATGTGTGGCCTAGATTGGTCCCTGCCTGCTGGAGGCCTTTAATAGCTGATCTATAAATAGGGCCCCACCAAATTCATGGTCCTGAAAAAACATGTCACAGACCATGAAATCTGGTCTCCCTCCATGAATACTGGTCTTGTGTACTTTTACCCTGTACTATACAGATGTCATGGGGGAGACCAGCCGCTTTCACACTGGGGGATCCCAACCCAAAAGGGAGTTGCTGAGGGGGTTGAAAGGTTGCTGGGGGGGGGGGTGTGGTATTGCCAGCCTTACCGCTGCACTGCCTTCACAGTCAGGTGGCTAGAGAGCAGCAGCTGTTGGCCAGGCACCCAGCTCTGAAGGCAGCTCCCCACCAGCAGCAGTGTAAGCAAGTGCAGACTCACCCAGCAGCACCTCCTGCTGGTCTCTCAGGGAATCAGCTCATCCAGCCTCCGGAGCGCCCTCTGCCAGCCAGTGTCCCACTGCCGCTAGGCCCCTGTGTCCCTCCTAGGACCCCAGAGCCCCTTTAACTGGGTGCTGCCCCCTGGCAGTACCCCCACAGTCTGGGTCTCCCCCTCCCAGGGGAACCCCCACCTACTATCCCCACTTCGCCTCAGTCTTGGCTACTGCCAGGCCTCATCTAGCCCCCATTCACTGGGGCAGACTGCCACTCATCACAGGCAAAGGGGTTTGGACCTGCTGCCTCTGACCCTGCAACCCAGTACCTAACAGGCCTTACCAGGCCTGCAGCCTGGGGCTTTCCTAGGCCGGAGCTCCTCAGCTCCCTGGCCCTTTCCCCAGCCCTGCTCCACTCCAGCTAACTGGTCTTAAGCTCCCTGCAGCCAGGCCCTTCTCTCTCTGAACACAGAGAGAGAAAGAGACTGTCTGCTTGAGCTCCTGGCTCAAGCCTTTATAGTGCCAGCTGAGCCCTGATTGGGGCATGGCCCCAGCTGAGCCTGCTTCCTCCCAATCAGCCCAGGCGTCTTGCCCTTCCACAGCCCTCCTCCAGGGCTGTTTTAAACCCCTCAGGGCAGGAGCAGGGGACCACCCCGCTACAAGAAGTAAAGGTGGCAATACCATACTATGCCACCCTTACTCCTGCGCTGCTGCCTTCAGAGCTGGGTGGCCGGAGAGTGGCAGCTGCTGGCCGAGCAGCGCAGAAGTAAGGGTGGCAATACCATACCATACCATCCATACTTCTGCATTGCCACTGGCGGTGACGCTGCCTTCAGAGCGGGGCTCCCGGCCAGCAGCTGCGGCTTTCTCGCTGCCCAGCTCTGAAGGCAGTTCTGCTACCAGCAGCAGCACAGAAGTAAGACTGGCAATAGCGCATCCCCATCACCAAGCCCCATTTTGGGCCGGGACCCCCCACAGTTACAACACCGTGAAATTTCAGATGTAAATATCTGAAATCATGAAATTTACTATTTTTCCAATTCTATGACCATGAAATTGACCAAAATGGACCATGAATTTGGTAGGGCCCTATAGTCTATAAAGAAAACCTTCAAGCCACCCAGGCTGCAGTGGAGACAGGACTATGTTCCTGGTGCTTGTCATTTTCTCCTAACAATATGCTAATTACACCATAGCACCGTTCGGAATGTCGGCAATTTCACAGGAATTCCTGCGAAGGCTTCTGCCTCATGGGCACAGCCCTGCTCTCAGATCTCGCCTGTACATTCTGCATGCAGAGCTCTCGCTGACGTCAGTGGAAGCTCCACCTGAGGACTGAGAGCTGCGTATGCAACAGGCACAGAGCAGGGTCCCAGCACAGGCCAGGCAGCACAGCTTTGCCTGAGCTCTTTCTGCTTTTCCTCCCACTTTGTCATTCCGCATTTGAATGGAATGCACGTTGAAAGGTGCCAGATTGACAGAAGGTTTCCATCTCCAGGGCTTCTCCTCTGAGAACAGGCACATCAGCCCTGCCAACGCGGACCTGCAGGGAATCAGCTCTGGGGAAGAGAGGATAGCCCTTTCTCCGGGCTTATTCAGTCCTAGGCCTCCCTGCTGAGGCTGTCAGCCAGGCCTATAATACAGAGTCGTAGTGTGCTGTGGACAGTTGTCCCCTAGGAACTCAGCGGAGATCAACAAACTGCCTCCGCCACAAGACAATGATTAAATAGCAAAGAGCTAGTGAGCAACTACAGCATCTTGTCTGGTCCCCTCTTTCTCTACAGTCACCTGGAAGTAAAAGGGGGCAGCCCTTTACTAATCCCTGGTGCAATCCAGTCCCTCTTCTCCATATCTTGATAACAATGGCTCCAGGCTTGTGACCACTTGCCTGTAAACTTGATGCACATTACTCATGTGCATAAAGTTAAACATGTTGGTTCATGTTTGTAACATCAGTGTCCATCTCTTGACCAACTGCTTATCTTTAGAAATAGATGTGTGAGTTTGTATAGACCTGGGTGTGTATCTAAAGACAAACAGACAGAGAGAGACATGCCTGTGCCTACAGACAAAATGCAGCCGCCTTGAGTAAGTGCCAGACACAATTGTCAGTTTGGGTTCTGCATATGAAAGCAAAGATTTTTCATAAAGAGTTTGTAGATTTGATAAAGGGGGCATTTTCCCATTTCTGACAGAAAACACTGCTGGGGGTGTGTTTGTTTTAAGGGGGAGGAAATGTACTATACTGTGGAGCTTACAGGGCACACACACACCCCCAATGTCACTTTTGTTTCCACTTCCAGTTTCTCATCTGGATCAGGTCTCAAACCAAACACCTTATATATCTGTACAGCACCTAGCACAATGGGGGCCCAACCTGGGTGCGGCCTTAATGCCCCAAAACAATATATATGTTAATAATAAAAACAATAACCCTAAAAGAGAATCAAACTCGAAGCAAGTGCAGACAACAGTGCACAAGCGTAACAGGCTCTCTGCAAAGAAACACCACTTAATAAACAGGTAGGTATATCCTGTGCCAATTTAACGTTTCCAGTGATCTTTGGGCCTAATCCCACATAGAGCGAATTACAGTCATTGGTCTGGAAGTCAGACGGACGCAGGTAACAAGACAGGGTCTGCCTCTGAGAGGGAAGGGTCACTAACACCGGACCAGAAACAAGAACAGGCTGCTCTTGCTACCTGGCCTTGCAGGAGCAGCTGAAGTCCAACAGCAAAATGTGTGAGCAAAATATACAGTAGCAAACACCCCCCCACAGGCAGGTGGTGGGCCTTGATCAGCTCATAGGGTTTTTTTACATCCGTCATATCTCACGCTATGAAAACAGATGCAAAGGACAGCACTGTGACAGTCAAGGGTTCTGCTCACCTGAAAACTCCCCTTCTTTTAGTCGGAAGGTGCACAGATCTGTTGATTTTCTCTGTGGTGCAGCTGTCTGAGAGATGTGCATGGACACATGCTGTGAGCTGCTGTAGCCAGTTACATGGGCATCAGCAGGCAGGGTTCCAGCCAGTTTTCTGCAGAGCGCCCCCCAGCCTAGTAAGCAGGCCAGGAAAGCTTAGAGTCCAAGCAACAAGGAATAAGCACATCCCTTCTGCAGTTGGGCTGTCTCCGTTTCTGCTCTGCAGCAAGAAGCGTCTGGGAAAGGGCCGCAGCAGCTGGAGAGGTAGGATAAACACTGGCTGTTTTTTCCAGAGCCTGGGCCACACCCTTCCTGCCAGGGATTGACAGATCTAGCTCTGCTTTCCCAGTTGTGACCAGGGTTAAAGACCTCACGGTAAAGGATACATCAGCTCCCCTGATCTAGGGTTGCCATCTCTGAGGTTCAAACAAACAGGACATCCTAGATGATCCCGGGCACAGGACAGTTGGCAGCATGCACTGAGCAACTTTACTGATTTCCTGGCTCAGCTATCTCAAAAAAAGGGACAATCCTAGGGAAACATGGACAGGTGGCAACCCAGCCCTGCACAGAAGAGTGAAGTGTCTCCACCTGCAGAACAGATACAGGCCAGGCAGTGGGAGGGCAAGTTTTTTTTGCTTCTGCTCTATTGGGACCACCGCTGCGGGCATGAGGAGAGCTCAGCCTTCGTCACCAAGCAGCCCCGAGGTTCGGCTAAGATCACAGCAAGTGTCCATTGTGTCGGGGACAATTACAAGACCTTTGGTTCATACTCAGCCCTTCGCATCTGACTGTGTGTGAAGATCTCACAACACGTCTGGGAGGGCGTGATCACATTTAGCACACGGGAGAAACCGAGGCTGGGAGTTTGGCTTGTCCAAGGCCACACAGTCACTGTTGGAGCCAAACTCAGGTCTCAGGATTTCCCAGCCCCCAGACTTGTGCTCACACTTTGCATTCATGCCGTTCAGACCTGTCTCTCACAGGCTAATTGTTTTGGGTGACTCCTAGCAGCTCAGGCTCTAACTGGCGACAGCTGCTGCATCCCAGTGTAAACCTTCCAGCCCACCCAGCTCTCGCTGAGCACAATAGCTTTGCAAAGGCCCAAGACTTACCTGCATCCAGGATCACTCACTAAATGGGATCCTGTGCAGCCAGGAGGGCCAGAAAGACCAAAGCAGGGGCTTAAGGCTCCAAACACACAGCCGGTTTCGCGGTGCCTGGCTAGCACGGAAGCTTTCACTTACTCCATCTGGGCTTTTATTTTGACTCAGCGTGTTTTCCCCCGCTCCATTTTCTTGCTGCCTGAAATGTACCAGGAAGGTTTGTTTGTATGGCGGTAGGGAAGAAAACGTATTTTCCTGTTTACCTCGGGCAGCAAAAAAGCCTCTTGCCAACCCTGGGGACCTTTAACATACACTTGAAATCTTCACCATGAAGCGTTCTGTTTATTTAAGCACCATTTACTGACTATTACTCAGCCTGTGGCAAGTGGCCAGCAAAGCACTCAGTGGAGTTTTCTTGCGTGGCTTACGGTGCTCTTTATTATACATACTAGTTGGACTTGCACTGTCATGTGGTGTGAAACATGAGGTGGCATTTGCTCCGTGATTCATCCCTTTGTTCTTAGCACACTCTGATTTCCAGCTCCAGGGATCCTTCTTGGGTTGTAACCTACTCAGGCGGCCAGCACATTGATCACATACAGACAGCTGTAATTAAATGCACAGACCATGTGACTTGCACCTACAATACCCCCACACAACACAAACCAACACCCACCTGAACTGAATAACCCACTCCAAAGACACTAGGGTGACCAGATGTCCTGATTTTATAGGGACAGTCCTGATTTTTGGGTCTTTTTCTTATATAGGCTCCTATTATCCCCCCACCCCCTGTCCCGATTTTTCACATTTGCTGACTGGTCACCCTAAAAGACACACTCACTTAGACCACACCTGCAAAACAAACCATCACACAAATGCATTGTGCAAGCACACAACATGTCACACAAACTAACATACAGTGCACAAACCAACACACAACATACACACACATATAAGAAAAACCAATACACAAGCACCCAAAACACAACATTCCCCCCTCCACACACACACACTAACACACAAACTCTCACACACACAAACCACATTACACGCGGCAGGCTTGTCTACAAAGCAAGTTACAGTGAGAAAGGTGAGAATCTATACGGCACTCACTACGCAGCAGAACATCAAGCCGCCCTCCGGACTGTCCAGTAATCTGTAGCAGTGTCTACACAGGAGGTTACTGCATGGCAAGCTGGTGTGCTGTGGATTAACTCCTGGCTTGGTGCACAGTAACATCCCATGTAGACAAGCCCTGAGTTATTCTCACGCTACCTACCTCATAACTTACCTGAGTAGCCTTGCAGAGGTACCCGGATTTCTTAACATTTTGGACACATAGACTCCTTTCCTTGCAGTGTCCCTTGTCTCCCCAGCATCAGTGCAAGTCCACATTTCTCATTCTCATGGACTATTTATCTTTTGGGCCCTACCAAATTCACGGTGCATTTTGGTCAATTTCACAGTCATAGGATTTTAAAAATTGTAAATTTCATGGTTTCAGCTATTTAAATCTGAAATTTCATGGAGTTGTAATTGTACGGCTCCAGACCCAAAAGGGAGTTGGGGTTGGGGGGGTCACAAGGTTATTGTGGCGGGAGCGGGGGTTGCGGTACTGCCACCCTTACTTCTGTGCGTCTGCTGGCAGCAATGCTGCCTTCAGAGCTGGGCAGCTGGAGACTGGTGGCTTCTGGCCGGGATCCCAGCTCTGAAGGCGGAGCCGCCGCCAGCAGCAGCGCAGAAGTAAGGATGTCATGGTATGGTATTGCCACCCTTACTTCTGCGCTGCTGCTGGTGGGGTGCTGCCTTCAAATCGGGGCACCTGGCCACCGGCCACCACTCTCTAGCCACCCAGCTCTGAAGACAATGCAGAAGTAAGGGTGGCAATACTGCAACCCCCCTGCAACTCCCTTTTGGGTCAGGACCCCCAATATGAGAAATGCTGGTCTCCCTTGTGAAAAGCACACAAAAGACCAGATTTCATGAGAGAAGACCAGATTTCACGGTGCGTGACGTGTTTTTTCATGGCTGTGAATTTGGTAGGGCCCTAGTTATCTTTGATATATGAACTATGAGGGAGATTTTGCAAAGGTTCAAAGAGCAGGTAGGCACTCAACACCCATTGACAGTCAAAGGGAATTGGGCATGTAACCACTATTTGTACCTTTGGAAAACTTCTCATACCTTGACATCTGTAAGGATCCTGGGGAGGGCAGTTCTTTGAACTCTTGATACGTCCATTGTTTTGTCTGGCATTTAGTTACAGCAGTGACAGGCACCATAGAAAACCCTTAGCTAAATAGTTTAGATTCATAACTTGCAAGGCCAGAAGGGGCCTTTGGCCTGCAATGTGCAGGAGGCCAGACTAGATGATCACAATGTCCCTTCTGACCTTAAAGTCTGTGAGTCTCTTATGAGCACCTCATAGAACCATAGAATATCAGGGTTGGACGGGACCTCAGGAGGTCATCAAGTCCAACCCCCTGCTCAAAGCAGGACCAACACATCCCAGCCAGGGCTTTGTCAAGTTGGGCCTTAAAAACCACTAAGGATGGAGATTCCACCACCTCCCTAGATAACCCATTCCAGTGCCTCACCACCCTCCTAGTGAAGTAGTGTTTCCCAATATCCAACCTAGACCTCCCCCACTGCAACTTGAGACCATTGCTCCTTGTTCTGTCATCTGCCACCACTGAGAATAGCCGAACTCGATCCTCTTTGGAACCCCCCTTCAGGTAGTTGAAGGCTGCTATCAATCCTCCCCTCACTCTTCTCTTCTGCAGACTATGTTTATTTATGTGTTTATTGTGAAGCATTTACAATTAAAACTTTTTATACTTCATTGAGAGATTTGTTTTCCCAGAAAAAGGTACATATGAAGTGTGGGATGGGGGGAGAGTACACGCGCAACTCCCATTTATGCTGTGTCAGCTTTCAAAATGTCCCTCTCACACCATGGAAGATTTCTTAGGCCTGGTCTACACTAAGGGGGGCGGGGGTCAAACTAGGGTACGCAAGTTCAGCTACGCGAATAGCGTAGCTGAACTCGAAGTACCCTAGTTCGACTGACTTACCCGTCCAGACGCGGCGGGGTCGAACTCCGCGGCTCCAAGGTCGACTCCGCCACCGCCGTTCGCGGTGGTGGAGTTCCGGAGTCGACCGGAGCGCGCGGGGAGTTCGAACTATCGCGTTTTGATTAGACGCGACAGTTCGAACTCCGAGAAGTCGAACTCACCGCGTCGACCCAGACGGTGAGTATAGACCTACCCTTACTCTTTCCATCAGGGATCCATGCACTGGCAGTGTGCTGTTCTCTGATCTTGAGACTTGATGTTTTAATGAGCACAGGCAAAGAAAATGAGTTTAGCAACAATTCATATCACACAACAAATACAGGACGAGCAGTTTGGGATTTGATTTTAATATCTTCTTAACGACAGCACCGTGAGCTAATGATTGCTCTGTGCAACTACGCCATTTAGATAGACATTGACATAATTATATTATAGATCAAGTTCTGTGTCTTCCAACTTCTGGAAGTGAGATGCCCCAGAGCCCTTTGCAAACAACCAGGCTAGAGGGGAGGGAGCATTTTGTCAATAGGGATTTTCCTGCCCTTCCAGACAGCACAGTTCACTCACTCACAGCAGCTCAGCTCAAAGAGTTGACTCGTCTCCCCTTGGATTGATCTCCCAAAATTTCTCCTGACCCCAAAAGGCTGAAGACCTACAGTAATGCTACTGGACCTGTTTGTTAGGAGCAATCAAGTTCTTTACTCAAGGCACATCATGTTCTCCTGCCAGCCATACGCACGCAGCTCCCATTGACTCCAGTGGAGTTCCATGCATGGCGTTGATGGGATAATTGGGTCCCAGGATTGTTGTCTCAGTTTACAGGTGCAGGACAGATGGAGAGAGAGAGAGCTGAATGAATTTGAAAACTGACTCTCTTTCTCTTTGGTTTCTTGTTCTATCAAGCAGGAACCTTTTGTGAGCCCTAATGCTGTGAACCTAATTCCGTTGCAGCCAATGGCAAAACTTTAATTTAATGGTGCCAGAAATTAGCAAAAGAAATAAAGTCAGCTTGGCCAAGTCCTAATAACATGATAGGCCACTGGAAACTCATTGGTATAATCACTTTCCAAGGACCAGAGCAGAAGGGCTTCTAAGGGATCTGGCAAACAGTGAAGAAGATAGAGAGGTTGACCTAGCTTTTCAGAACTAATGCTTCACATAGAAACAACAAGGAGTCCGGTGGCACCTTAAAGACCCACGAAAGCTTATGCCCAAATAAATCTGTTAGTCTTTAAGGTGCCACCAGACTCCTTGTTGTTTTTGTGGATACAGACTAACATGGCTACTCCCGATACATGGTTCACATAGAGTGGGGCAGGAATTGTGAGGATTTCCCTACCTGAGGGACTGTCTGGCTGCGGTTTTGTTCATAGGAGGATTCAATATGCTAGAGATAACCCTCACAACACCAGAGCTCTTGCTAACTAGAACCTCAGTCACCCATATCATGCCAGAGCAAGGAGACTTTTATTTCCTGTCTGCTCTTTTTTAAGATTACTTTGCATTTACCTAGCACCTCTTGTCCAAGATGAGTTTTACAAAGGTGAAGATTATTATACCCATCTAACAGCTGGAGGAAATGAGGCACAGACAGGTTAAGTGACTTGTTTAAGGTCAGAGAGTGAGTCAGTGGCAGAGGTGAGAGCAAACTCCAATTCTCCTGCCATCAGCTCCTCTGTTGTAACCACTTGACTGTGATCTCTCTCTGGCCAAACACCCTCCCCAGCTCCTTTATGGCTATCTCCCTCGCACCCCAGGCGCTCATTTCACAGGTAGCTTCTTTATAATGATACTCCAGAAGTCCACTCCAAAAGTGACTCACAGGTCCCACCTTGTTTCCCCCCCCCCAGTTCTAGTGGCCTCCTTGAAGCACCTGACCTTGACCAGCATAGGGAATGAGACTGATCAGGTCTCCCTTGCATGGTAAGTACCTGCTAACTGGCTAGCCAGGCTATCCCTCTACTTTTTGGTCCTGCGTCTCCAGCATCTTGTGCTACACTTGCCTCTAAACCATCTTTGCCCCTCTCCCATGATGAAGTAGAAAACATTAGAGCAGGGGTCGGCAACCTTTCAGAAGTGGTGTGCCGAGTTTTCATTTAGTCACTCTCATTTAAGGTTCCGCGTGCCAGTAATACATTGTAACGTTTTTAGAAGGTCTCTTTCCATAAGTCTATAATGTATAACTAAACTATTGTTGTATGTGAAGTAAACAAGGTTTTTAAAATGTTTAAGAAGCTTCATTTAGAATTAAATTAAAATGCAGAGCCCCCCGGACCGATGGCCAGGACCCGGGCGGTGTGAGTGCCACTGAAAATCAGCTCGCGTGCCGCCTTCGGCACCTGTGCCCTAGGTTGCCTACCCCTGCCGTAGTGCATGATTATTAAGCGTTATTATTGTAACGATGTATTAGCATTTATATATCATTACGCACATTAATTGACAGACCCTCATGTAGGGCTGGCATGCTGCTATACTGAATCGGGTTAACATAGCATCAGACTGAAAGGTCCAGGTGAAGTATTGCCTGGTAGGGGCTAGGGACAGATTCAGTGTCAGTGAGGAACAAAAGTCAGCTCGCACTAAGAATGTCTGAAATTGTCTCCTTAGCACCCAGAAGGAATTTCCGCATTAACTCAAATTCTCACACGCTCCTTCCCTGCTATAAAGCAAACAAAATCATCAAGCTAGAGGTTTAACGTCCAAGCATCACTGTTTTAAATACTGTATCTATGCTCCTTGGGCCCACATGCTCAAATCCCAGCAGGACTGGCTCCGCCTTTCACCGGCCGTGCATTGCTCTCACATCTGGGCCTTGGCCAGGGAACAAGTTCAAGAGGGAGGCGAGAAAGGAAACCTCCGAAAAGGAAATCAACATCCTGAAGAAAGCGAGAGGGTTTGGGAAGAAAAGAATCAACGATAAAAAAAGAATGATAGAGGAACCAGACTAGGGGAAAACATGAAATACTGATAAAACTGAAGACGGGTTGGAACAAAATTTAGGAGAAAGGATGAAGGACTGGGAGAGTCAGCAATACAGCTACAGGGGAGATGCAGTAAGTTAAAGTATTTTATGGCAAGTTTCTTTTATACGACATTTCTGGATCAGTGATGGTTAAGGCCTTTTTAGTTTAAAACATCTGAACACTTCCCCAGGTTTGGCTGAGGCGAAACCTTTCTGACAGCTTTGGATGCTCTGTAACCTCCTCCTCTTCTTCTGGAGTGATACACAGGGTCTGTGAATGTCGCTCACCAAGGAGGACATCCTGGCATTGACAGCATGTGGGCAGGCTGCCTGTGGTGCCCCCAGCCGGAAGCACGTGACACATGGTGAGGACGACTGGCATTGCGGCTGCCCAGGGGATGGAGCAAAATGGGCAGTTTGCCTTAGCCCCCTGCTTGAGAGGGCCAGCAAACCAAGCGGCATTGCAAGCTGGCGCCTGGGGATCACAGCACCACTCAGGTGTGGCCCGTCAAATTGGGCCTGTCTGCTGCTCCATCTCCATTGACAGGGGAGCAGATGGGCCAAACCTGAGCGCCTCTGCGACCCTGTATGCCAGACCACAGCGCCCAGAATGGGGTGCTGGGCTCAGCCTCGCAGGGCAGGAGCCACCACTGAGGGGTCAGTGTGGGGTGGGCTCATTCTCCCATCTAGTGGAGTCTGAGCGTGGCACAGACTCAGCTGGTGAGATGCTGGGCCAGTGGCTGCAGAGGGGATGGCTACACAGGGATTGGCGGTGGTGTCTGGCCTCTCCCTGACTCACATGGTACATGTGTGTACCCGGAGAAGAATTTCTGGGGACACCCCTACAGGCTGCTGCACTTGCACAGAGACCCACTGACTTCACTGAGACTCTCTGTGAACACTGCAGTCTGTCCAAGCACTAGTGATTGCAGGGTCAAAGTTGTTAATTTGGAGTGGGATTTTCTAAAGCATGTAAATGAATTACAGGCACATGTCCCATTGAAGGTCGTAGGGACTGGTGCATCTGAATCTAACTTTGTGTCCAATATTTATGGAAAGGTGTGATGCCTTGTGTGTTCATTGGTAGATGCAAGAAGATGAGAGAAGGCCAGTCTTAATTACCTGGCCTTTGTTGTGTCACAGGCATAATTTTACTACACACAGAGAGTGTTTCTGTTTATGTAACTTTAGGTGTCTTTATGTACTGACATGTGGAATCAGAGATGGGCCACAACTGGTACCGCAAACGCGAATCCCTTCAAATTTCTGGGTGGGGATGGGATTTGAATATTCAGATCTCACCCCTATGCTTCTGTTTACACATTGGATCCCACACTGGAAAAGGCCAAATCAAGATAAGATGGATAAATGGACACAAATCAGACATCACGAATGGTAACATATAACAGCCAGTAGGAGAACGCTTCAATCTCCCTGGACATTCAATAACAGATCTAAAAGTAGCGATCCTTCAACAAACAAAATCTTCAGAAACAGACTTCAAAGAGGAACTGCAGAGCTACAATTCATTTGCAAACTTAACACCATTAATTTGGGCTTGAATAGAGACTGGTAGTGGCTAGCTCACTACAAAAGCAATTTTCCCTCTCTTGGTATTGACACCTCCTCATCAATTATTGGGAGTGGACCTTGTTAACACTGGTTCTCCACTTGCAAGGTAACTCCCTTCTCTTTGTGTGCCTATATATTTATGCCTGTATCTGTAATTTTCACTCCATGCATCTGAAGAAGTGGGTTTTTTACCCACGAATGTTTATGCTTAAATAAATCTGTTCGTCTTTAAGGTGCCACCGGACTCCTTGTTGTTTTTATAGGATGGAGTAGAAGGCTTACAAGATTTTGGTACCGCCTAAACCAGAGGTTGGCAAATTAAGTCCCACGGACCACATCCAACCCACAGGATGGTCCTGCCCGGTCCTTCAGCTCCAGGCTGGGGAGGCTACCTCTGGCCCCTCCCTTGCTGTCCCCCCGCCCCTGCAGCCTCAGCTCACTGTGTCATCAGTGCTCCGGGCAGTGGGGCTGCGAGCTCCTGCCGGACAGCGCGGCGGTGTGGCTGGCTCCAGCTGGGTGGCACCGCTACCAGTCCTGGTGCTCTGAGCAGCACGGTAAAGGGGTGGGGTTTGTGTGTGGGGGGGGGTGGATAAGGGGCAGGGGATCCCAGGAGGCAGTCAGGGGACAGGGAGCAGGGGGCGGTCGGATGGGGTGGAGGTTCTGGGGGGGGAGAGCATTCAGGGGATGGGGAACATGGGGGGTTGGATAGGTGTCAGAGTCCCAGGGGACCCGTTAGGGGGCGGGGGTGTAAATAGGGGTCGCGGCAGTCAGGGGACAGGAAGCAGGAAGGACTGGCTAAGGGGTGGGGTTCCGGGATGGTGATTGGGGGCAGGGTTCCCGGGAGGGGGTGGTCAGGGGACAAGAAACAGGGGGAGTTGGATGGGTCAGGGGTTCTGGGGGGGGAGTCAGGGGGTGGGGAACAGGGAGGGTTGGGAGTGGGAGTCCCGGGGGGGCTGTCAGGGGGCAGGGATGTGGATAGGGGTCGGGAGGGCAGTCAGGGGACAGGGAGCGGGGGGGGTTGGATAAATGGGTGGGATCCCGGGGACAGTTAGGGGCGGGAGGTCCCGGGAGGGGGTGGTGAGGGGATGAGGAACAGAAGGCGGTTGGATAGGGGGTGGGAGTCCCGGGGGGGCTGTCAGGGGGTGGGGGTGTGGATAGGGAGCAGGGGGGTTGGATAGGGGGAGGGGTTCCCGGGACAGGGTAGTGAGGGGATAAGGAGCAGAGGGCGGTTGGATAAGGGGGTGGGAGTCCCGGGGGGGCTGTCAGGGGGCGGGGGTGTGGATAGGGAGCAGGGGGGTTGGATAGGGGGAGGGGTTCCCGGGACGAGGTAGTGAGGGGATAAGGAGCAGAGGGCGGTTGGATAAGGGGGTGGGAGTCCCGGGGGGGCTGTCAGGGGGCGGGGGTGTGGAAAGGGAGCAGGGGGGTTGGATAGGAGGCGGGGTTCCGGGAGGGGATGGTCAGGGGACAAGGAGCGGGGGGGTTGGATGGAGCGGGGGTTCTGAGGGGGGCATTCACTGGGAGGGAAGTGGGAGGGAAGTGGGACGGGGCGGATAGGGGGCGGGGGCCAGGCTATTTGGGGAGGCACAGCCTTCCCTATCCGCCCCTCCATACAGTTCTGGGATCCCGATGTGGCCCTCAGGCCAAAACGTTTGCACACCCCTGAGCTACACCAAACCCAAGCCTTGATCTGGCCTATAACCCTACCCTAAATCTAAGTGTGATCCAGGTCCAGCTCTGAACCCAGGCTCTTCTGCCCATTTCTACCTATAGCTTCACTATGTGCAAGCAGCTAACCAGTGCACGTTACTGTTATTATTTACATACCATCACACGTGTGTTTGACACCATGTCCTTAGAATTAGATGTAATTAGTTTCCCCAAACTGGACTTTTGGCAATAACATTTCCAGAGCCATCTATGCAACTGCAAACCACAGAGAGCTCAATAACCCCTGAACTAATCTGAGGTGTGTGTATACGTAATAGGAATATAAAGATAACCATACACTTAAACAGAGATGCAGTCTCAAGCTACACAGAGACTCTACTGGCCTTTTCCGTATAAAACCCATTTCGCACGTTGATTCTGTTTGTATGTTATAAATCCCTCACATCAGTTTTGTGGCAAATAACCCCTAGTGTCTATTCTCCTAATGCTCTATAGGGTGAAGCAAAGTACTCCCTGATCACTCCGGGGCCTCCGCCACATACTTCTTGGGGTGGACGTACCAGTGGATTCCCCTCAAAATTACACGAACAGTAATTATTTCCCCAGTCCAAGTTGACCAGCGCTCCAAAATTTTCAGGAAGGGCCCTTAGGTGGTTGTAGCCCAGCCACAGAGTGCGCAAGTTTCTTAAGAGACACACGTTCCCCGGCAGCTGCTCGAGAGAGTTGAACAGCATCAGCAACGTCTCCAGCTTCTGTAGATGCTGAATGCTGGGAGGGAGGGTGCTTATTTGGTTATCGCTGACATCCAAAAAAGTGAGGTGTCTGAGCTGGCAGACCTGGGCAGGCAGTTCCGTGAAGTTGTTGTTGGCCAGATGCAGGCTGTGTAGCTTTTCCAGGCCACCGATCTCTGGTGGCAGAGAGGTCAGGCGGTTGTTACTGAGGGTGAGTCTCTCTAAGTTGCTCAAGGTGCCGATCTCGGCAGGGATCTCCTTCAAGTTGTTGGAGTCCATGTAAAGAAGGGTTAGGCTCCTCAGGTGGCTGATTTCTCGAGGGATCAGCTCCATCCTGTACCTCAGGCAGCTCTCTCTTTCCGGGCTCATCTCCAGGACCTGCAGGCCTTCCAAGCCAAAGACCCGCAGAGGCACCGACACCAGCTCCTTGCCTTCTATTTTGAGTTTTCTCTGCCCTTCAAACTTAGGGTCGTGCTCTGTGAGGTACTTCCACTGCTGGTCGGTGCTGAGATTGAGAGAACTGAAGGATCGAGCTGATTTCATTCTGCCACCACAAGCAGATTTGGGGGAACAGAGAGAAATAAGATCCTTTCTGGGGTGTTACATTCTCCAGAGACAACCACGGTGATTCTTTATCAGCCTGGCCTCAGCCTCCACTGCTCTTTCTTCTCCGCCAGGCAAGTTAGCAACACAAATACTGAGGGTTCAGGTTGCTCAGCGACATCCATTAAGTAAACACGTCTTCCTGATCAGCTGGATTTCTGCCCTTTGATCACGGCTCTGGCAGTGTGCACATAGCCAAGCCCACAAAAGGGGCACTGCCTCCTCGGAGTTTATACTGTTCATCTAACTCAGTGAGCCATGAGGAAACTTGTGTGTCACTTTAGAAAGCAAAACTGAAACTCTAGATCTACGCACCCGAGCCGCTCTCGCTGTAATCACCTCTAGCTGTACGTTTTACTAGGCAAATGCTCCAGGCCAAACCTAGGTCCTGACCCAAAGCCCACTGAAGTCAATAAGAGTTCCACTGACTTCACTGGGCTCTGGATCAGGCCCTGAGCTGCCCGCTGCCTCACTTTCCCCATCTGTAAGAGGAACAATAATAGTTGCCCACTGCACAGCCATTTTGGGAGGCGGCATTCATTAATGTTTGTACGGTGCTTTGAGATCTGGGGGTGGAAGGGTCTATGGAAATGCAAAGCATCTGTATTATTAGAGGTGGGCCCAACTGTCCATGTTTGTGATGTCAAAGGTAAGTGGATGACGCAGTAGGTGGGTACGAGGAAAATAGACACCAGTTTCTGATGGTTCCCATTTACCATAACCCCCACAGCACTGTCATTTGAAGGATGCCATCTTGGTGGAGGAACAGTAGAGCTTTTGTTTGGAACAAATTCAAACAGATTTCAGAAAGTCTAATAGAGAACATAGTTGGGAGAGGGAAGGGCACAATAACTTGGAAAAATAACATATACCTGAAGCAGAAAGAGCCTATTTGCAAGTGACACTTCCTAACTGGAAATGCTGTCTCTCACAACTATCTGTGCCAATGAGACACAAAGTAAATAGTAGCCACCTTTTACCAAAAAGCGATGAAGCGTGCCTTACAATGGGAGCCATTTCACTCAGCCCAAAGCCATCCTGCAGTATGATGTTCAGAAGAAATGACACTGCCAAAAATGCAGTGCTTGTGTAACAGTATATATCGTAATACTGTAGGTGTGTAGCCTTCTCTACACTTAGATGGGTCTGTGTCTCAGAATCTGGTTCCTTCAATAAGTATTTAACAAATAGTCTAAGCAGCACTGATACAATTTTTTTGTTTTGTATGTCTGGGCACAATTCACCTTCAGACACGTGTCCTAATCACCCATCCTAACCATGAGATTGACTTTGGGCTCTCGCTTCTGTGATAGACCCAGGCCAGTTGGGAACAAGAGAGGGAGATATACTGGCCACTCGATAAGCAGTTTTCTGTTCCCTGAGTGACCAGAACAGGGGCTGCTCCAGGCTAATGAGAACACCTGACTCCAATTAACCTGCTAAGAGTCAGGTGAGGCTGTTAAGCACCTGACTCTAATTAAGGCCCCTCTGATGCTATAAAAGGGCTCACTCCAGTCAGGCCAAAGGGAGCCAGGGGAGAGGAAGTGCGTGTGAGGAGCAAGAGGCGTGCAAGAAGCTGGGAGTGAGTAGGCACTGCTGGAGGACTGAGAAGTACAAGCATTATCAGACATCAGGAGGAAGGTCCGGTGGTGAGGACAAAGAAGATGTTGGGAGCAGGCCATGGGGAAGTAGCCCAGGGAGTTGTAGCTGTTGCACAGCTGTACCAGGAGGCACTATAGACAGCTGCAGTCCACAGGGCCCTGGGCTGGAACCCGGAGTAGAGGGCGGGCCCGGGTTCCCCACAAATCTCCCAACTCCTGATCAGACACAGGAGGAATTGATCTGGACTGTGGCTTCTACCAGAGGGGAAGGTCTCTGAGCTGTTTCCCAACCCACAGGGTGAATCTGTGAGGCGAGCAAATCTACCAATAAGTGCAGGACCCACCGAGGTAGAGGAGGAACTTTGTCACACTTGCAAGGTCTGTGTTTTAGGAACGTAGGGCAGAGGCCTGTCAGGGACTTCCTGAATCATCGAGTCCAGTCCCTTGCTATAACAGGGACTGGACTTCCTGTAATCCTGTTGATAAAGTTATCAAGCTCCATCTTGAAACTCATTAAGTTGCCCCCAGTACTCCTATTGGAGGCTGTTCTGTGCTTCACTCCTTCGATGGTTAGAAATCTTCTAATTTCCAGCTGAAATTTTTTCATGACTAGCTTATACCCATTTGCTCTTGTGCCAGCTTTGGCCTTTAGCTTAGAAAGCTCTTCTGTTCCCCTGCTGTTGACTCCACTGATGTATTTATAGACAGCAGTCACATTCCCTCGGCCTTCATTTCGCAAGGTTAAGCAAGCCATATGCTGTTAGCCTCCTCTCAAAAGATAGGGTCTCCATTGCCCTGATCACTCTAGCAGCCTTCTTTGTACCTATTCCAGTTTGAAATCAAGGTGGAAGGCCCCATCTGCCTTTAGGGGTCTGCTGTCACCAACAGACCATGCTTTGCCTTCATAAGAATGGCCATACTGGGTCAGACCAAAGGTCCATCTAGCCCAGTATCCTGTCTTCCGACAGTGACCAATGCCAGGTGCCCCAGAGGGAGTGAACCTAACAGGTAATAAACAAGTGATCCATCCCCTGTCACCCATTTCCAGCTTCTGGAAAACAGAGGCTAGGGACACCATCCGTGCCCATCCTGGCTAATAGCCATTGATGGACCTATCCTCCATGAATTTATCTAGCTCTTTTTTGAACCCTATTATAGTCTTGGCCTTCACTACATCCTCTGACAAGGAGTTCCATAGGTTGACTGTGCCTTGTGTGAAAAAAGACTTCATTTTTGTTTTAAACCTGCTGCCTATTAATTTGATGGCCCTCTAGCTCTTGTGTTATGAGAAGGAGTAAATCAGCCTTCAGGTGGATTAAGTGCTCCTCGGGAATCTTGCACCCTTCTTGTTCTCATGCACTTTTGTTAGATTGTCATCGTGTGCTCCCTACACAGCTTTCACGAGCCCAAGTGTAAAGAGGGCTTGCACAGATGCAACTGTTTTGGCAAACAATTCTGTGGGTGATGCACAAGAAGGATGGGATGAAGCTCTGTCTTTCTTAACCATGTTGGTTGTGCAGGGCTAAGAGCACTAAAAATGTATTTCAGTCTCTAAAGGATGAAATGCAGTCTGCTGTGCAGGGAGCCAGCACAAGGTCTATGCACCACTTATGGACCAATTAAACCCTGATTTCACAGAATCATAGAAGATTTGAGTTGGAACAGACATCAGGAGGTCATCTAGTCCAACCACCTTGCTCAAAGCAGGACCAACCCCAACCAAATCATCCCAGCCAGGGCTTTATCAAGCCAGGTCTTAAAAACCTCTAAGGATGGAGATTCCACCACCTCTCTAGGTAACCCATTCCAGTGCTTCACCACCCGACTAGTGAAATAGTTTTTATTAATATCCAACCTAGATCTCCCCCTCTGCAACTTGAGACCATTGCTCCTTGTTCTGTCATCTGCCACCACTGAGAACAGCCGAGCTCCATCCTCTTTGGAACCCCCCTTCAGGTAGTTGAAGGCTGCTATCAAATCCCCCCTCACTCTTCTCTTCTGCAGACTAAACAAGCCCAGTTCCCTCAGCCTCTCCTCGTAAGTCACGTGCCCCAGCCCCTAATCATTTTTGTTGCCCTCCACTGGACTCTCTCCAATTTGTCCACATCCTTTCTGTAGTGGGGGGCCCAAAACTGGACACAATACTCCAGGTGTGGCCTCACCAGTGCCGAATAGAGGGGAATAATCACTTCTCTCGATCTGCTGGCAATGCTCCTACTAATGCAGCCCAATATGCCATTAGCCTTCTTGGCAGCAAGGGCACACTGTTGACTCATATCCAGCTTCTTGTCCACTGTAATCCCCAGGTCCTTTTCTGCAGAACTGCTGCTTAGCCAGTCGGTCCCCAGCCTATAGCGCTGCATGGGATTCTTCTGTCCTAAGTGCAGGACTCTGCACTTGTCTTTGTTGAACCTCATCAGATTTCTTTTGGCCCAATCCTCTAATTTGTCTAGGTCAGTCTGTGCCCTATCCCTACCCTCCAGCGTATCTACCTCTCCCCCAGCTTAGTGTCATGTGTGAACTTGCTGAGGGTGCAATCAATCCCATCATCCAGATCATTGATAAAGATGTTGAACAAAACCGGCCCCAGGACCGACCCCTGGGGCACTCCGCTTGATACCGGCTGCCAAACAGACATCGAGCCGTTGATCACTACCCACTGAGCCTGACGATCTAGCCAGCTTTCTATTCACCTCGTAGTCCATTCATCCAGCCCAGACTTTTTTAACTTGCTGGCAAGAAGACTTTTGTCTGACATGGCCCCCCGCAAAGAAGTGAATTTCATCCTAAGCACCTCTGAAAACACACACATAGCAGATCTGTTAAGAAAACACCATTTTCACATTTAGCGCAGAACCTCGCTGTAACTTGGATGAGAAGATCTGTGAATGATTTGCCCTTGGTACTAATGCTGGGTGTCACTGCATAACTGAGGTTATGCTCCAAGTTAGGGAGCTGTTTCAGCATCTTTGGTCAGAACAAACCTGACTATAGGGGGCAGTATGGCTCCACTAGGCATGTCATGACCTGATACCGATTTATCTTAGGTACTTATATGGCTTTCCCTGTTACCTTCATATCTGAATACCTCAGAGACGCATAGATTATAAGGCCAGAAGGGACCATCATGACCATCTAGTCTGATCTCCTGCACATTGCAGGCCAGAGAACCTCGCCCACCCACTCCTGTAACAAACCCCTAACCTCTGGCTGAGTTACTGAAGTCCTCAAATCGTCATTTAAAGACTTCAAGTTACAGAGACCCCCCACTATTTACACAAATTTAAACCTTCAAGTGACCCCAAGGCAAAAAAATCAGTCCCAGGGTTTCTGCCAATCTGACCCAGGAGAAAAGTCCTTCCCGACTCAAAATATGACGATCAGTTAGACCCTGAGCACGTGGGTGAGACCCATCAGCCAGACAAGTGGAAAAGAATTCTCTGTAGTAACTTAGAGCTCTCCCATCACTGGCCATTGGATATACTTGCTGCTAGCAGTCACAGATGGCTACATGCCATTGTAGGCAGTCTCATAGATTTAGTTGGGGATTGGTCCTGCTTTGAGCAGGGGGTTGGACTAGATGAGTGCCTGAGGTCCCTTCCAACCCTGATATTATATGATTCTATGATGACCTCCATAAACTTGTCAAGCTCAGTCTTGAAGCCAATTAGGTTTTTTGCACCCACTGCTCCTCTTGCAAGGCTGTTCCATAACTTCACTACTTCAGTGGCTAGAAACCTTCATCTAATTTCAAGCCTAAACTTGTCGATGGGCAGTTTGTATCTATTTCTTCTTGTGGCCACATTGGTGCTTAACTTAAATAACTCCTCTCCCTCCCAGGTATTTATCACTCTGATGTATTTATAAAGAGGAATCTTATCTACACTCAGCCTTCTTTTGGTTAGGCTAAACAAGCCAAGCTCTTCGAGTCTCCTGTCATAAGGTAGATTCTCCATCCTGGTGCTCATCCTAGCAGCCCTTCTCTGAAATTGTTCTAGTTTGAATTCATCTTTCTTTAGCATGGGAGACCAGAACTGCACACAGTATTCCACACAAGGTCTTACCAGTGCCTTGTATAATGGTATTAACACTCCCTATTTCTACTGGAAATACCTCGCCTGATGTATCCTAGAACTACATTGGTCTTTTTCATGGCTGCACCACATTGGCAGCTCATAGGCATTCTGTGATCACCCAATAAACCCAGGTCTTTCTCTTCCTCTGTTGCTTCCAACTGACATGTCCTCAGTTTATAGCAAAAATTCTTGTTGTTAGTCCCTAAGTGCATGACCTTGCACTTTGCACTATTAAATTTCCTCCCATTACTATTACTCCAGTTTACAAGATCATCCAGATCTTCTTGTATGATATTCTGGTCCTCCTCCGTATTGACAATACCTCCTGACTTTGTGTCATCTGCAAATTTTATTAGCATATGCCCACTTATTGTGCCAAGGTCAGTAACAAAAATATTAAATAAGATTGATCCCAAGACTGATCCCTGAGGCACTATACTACAAACCTCTCTCCCGCCTGACAGTTCACCTTCCAGTATGACCCATTGTAGTCTCCCCTTTAACGAGTTCCTTATTCACCTTTCAATTCTCATATTAATCCCCATCTTCTCCAATTTAACTAATATTTCCCATGTGGAACTGTATCAAATGCCTTACTGAAATCCAGATAAATTAGATCTACTGCATTCTCTTTGTCTAAAAAAATCAAAGAAGATATAATCTTCAGTGTATTCATCATTCCCATGATAACTGAAGCACAGAGACCAAGTGACATGCCAAAGGAAATCTGTGGCATCACAGAGAATTGAATCCAAGTCTTCTGAGTCCCAGGCTAGCACTTTGCCCACTGCACCATCCTTCCTGTCTACTGAAGCTGATAGTTTTACAGCTAGGGGCATCTCCCATCTGGTCTTGTGCTCGGCCTATGGATCCGAGTTAGACCCTGCTGCAGCACACACTGTAGTATTGGAAAACACAAAATAATTCAGTTTACTCTTCTCTGGGGGCTTGTTTGTTTTTGAACACACACATTTCCAAATAAACAAGCAGAACAGCTGGTCAACTTTAAATAGTTTAATAATCCCACATTAATAACAAGGGGGAAAAAATAAGCTCAGTAAAATAGCACCATGAGACTGAACTGAAAAGAACCATTCACAAATGTCAGGAAGGGAAAATAATTGAACAACGACTAACACGTCAGTGAAAAACTAATTCAGGCTGAACAGCTTAACCCACAAATAAAAATCCCTTAAATAATTTAACAAACACATTTATTTCGCCCAGATGATTCTGAGGTTTTCATTATATAGGCAAAAAAAATGTTTGGCATACTAGCCTCTTTATTACGATCACAATAATTTATACACAATTTAAAAAAGCACTGATGCCATAAAATGCACAAGCGCTTAGCACCTCTTTTAATAGATAAATAAAATATTGTCTGTGTCCCCAACCCTATTTAACAGCATAGCCCTCCAGCCTCTCTTTTGTAATGCTGAACTGCATTGGGGGGAAAAACGAGCGCTCCTGCGTATAAACATCAGCCTGCTGTGCAGACGGTGTAAAAACCTGGCACACTGCGAGAGTGTGGCGTGGCTAGATCGCAGCACACGTTGCTGAGGGGCGTATCACCGTTCCTAGTTTAGAGCTAGAGACGCTGAGGCACAGGGAGGTAAAGGCAAGAAATGTCAGAGCTGGGTGCATAAAGTTTGGCACCTAAATTAGTTGCTGGTTCTGCAAACGCCTACGCACTTGCTTAACTTTAAGCACCGTGAGCAGCCTGATGGACTTCAAGAAAAGCACAGGCATAGGTTTTAGTGGGGCCTAAGTGCTCTCCCCAGGGGTGCTAGGGGCAGGCAGCACCTCAAGGAATCAATTATTTACATGCCCCAATGCGGCTTTAAGTGTCTATTTTTAACTAACCATTTTCAACCTAGGCCTGCTCCTATGGCGACCAATGTCAACAGACAGGCTCCCACTGACCTCACTGGGCACTGGATCGGGCCCTCTGTGAGTCTGTGGCAGAACCAGGACTCCTAGCTCCAGTCCTGGGCCAAAGCTCCCTGTCTATGGTACTTTTCTTCTACTTGGGTTACTGGAGACAGGCTCCTGAGCTGTGTAAATGCCTTTCAGTGACTAGCAAGTAGGAAGTCGGCTTGACAGAAAGCTCTGAAAATGGAACTGTGCGGCTGCAAAGCCATCTTAGGGTGGGAGCAGGGGACCAGAATGAGAGAGGAACCTGCAGGGACTCCCCTTTCACTCTGAGTGCCTTAGTGGCCAGCACATGGATGCTTATTAGGACCCGGTCAAGATTTATAAGCCACATTCCACTGATCTGAAAACCAGACGCTGGCAGAGCTTCCGTTTTAGGACTTCCTCTAGGTGTCTTCCACCAGGGCAGCGTAATGTGCAGGCCAAACAGGCAACCACCTGGGGCCCCCTTGCTAAGGGGATGCTGGAGTAATACTGGGGTGCCTCCGGTCACTCAGCACAGGTTGGACCTGAGCTCCGTCACTCCAGTGCGGTGTCCCAGTTCTTCCTTAGACGTGCAATGGGCAGCTTTTGGCCTAGGATTTGCCAGACTCCTTACTACAGCCGCAGTGGAGCCTTCTCTGGGGCACTGGCACTGTCAAGGGTTCTGGGGCGTGGGTGGGAACTAAAGGTGCTCACTGCAGCTGACAGAACAGAAATAATTAGGAAACACGCCAGGGGGAGGTGGGGAGGAAGGGAGCAATTTGGCTGTGGCACCAATCTCATCTTCTCCTTGGACACTGATGCCCACAGAGCCACGTCTGGGTATGTATGTCCCCGTCCAATCCTTCAAGCAATTATCATTGTTTTATCACCGGGCCCAAACTGCTCTTACTTCCAAACCAAGCTGCGCACACAGTCTGCTCTCATAGCGCGTGGACTCGGCTGTGCTTACGGTAAGTCGCATTTGTTTCAAAGAGGCCGTTTTTGGCATGCTGCTGGAATAAGAAACAGCTGCTCTCAGACCGAGTCTAGCAGTTTGAGGGCAGACTGCCTTTAAAGGAGAGGAGAACGTTGATTGCAAGAGGCCTTTTAACTAACAGCCACTAAGGGCAAAATCCTGAACTCACTGAAGCCAATTGCAAAACTCTCACTGACTTCAAAGGAGCCAGGATTTTGCCTAAAGAGTTTAGGCTGGAACTTTTACCTTCTCTATTCAGGCTTTTCTCTCCACAGCCTCTGGCCATAGCTCCAAGGAACTGAAGCTGTGTCTACAGATGTAGGGAGGGAGGGCTAGATCTCTCTGGTGACCCGACTTGGCCAGCCATCTCGACTGGCTTTCATCATTTCTAAATCACAAGCTTTATTCCTGGAGGGGGAAAAACAGGCTGGTTTTGCTGAGAAGTGAAGTGCTAGTTCACAGGGTGCCATTAATGCTTTGCACCCTTTCCCTCGTCCCTTAGCAGAATTAATGAGATGTCCCCACATAGGAAGCAAACAGATATTTCACACGTTTTCCCTTTTCATGAAAGCCACCCTGTCATTTTGGAATTGAGGCCAGGTTTGAGTCACTCTCTAGTGTGGACTGACACTATGATGATGGGCAAACTATATTCAAATGACTGAGGACTAAAATGCAGGGTTGCTGGAGCCATGTCTGTCCCAGGATATTAGAGACACAAGGAGGGTGAGGTAATGTATCTTTTATTGGACCAACTTCTGTCGGCGAGAGAGACAAGCTGTTGAGCTTACACCGAGCTAGGCGAGCGCTGGTAGACCGCTGAAACTCAGCAATGTATGCAAGGGAGTTTTTGGAGCTGCAGCAAGTGGTGATAGGAACAGAAAAGAAGCCAAAAGTACTGCTCCTCTGCAATGTGAGATGTACAGGGCTCTGACTGGAATCAGTAGGAATCTAGCTTAAAATCTGATGGCTAGGTAAGGCCCAGGTACTAAGGGATTTGGGTGCATGCTTTATTTATTTATTTTTTTTACTTAAGTGCTCTTTGCAGAGGGCAATTGCTCATTTCAGGTCTGTGTGGGGGCCATCCAATTCTTCTAATCGCCATGAAAGATGCAGATGTGCCTCTCATTTGAAGAACAGCAGCCTCTTGGCAAAAGTGCATGCAAATTTCCAAGACCAAGAGGCCACAAGAAAAGTAAAAAAATCTTTTCCCAGCTCAAGCAGTCACTCTTCCTGAGCTCCAACTGCCCTCAAAATTAGATTCCACTGCATAGTCTCATGGAGAGAAAATGGCCTGAATCTTGTTAAATAAGAACTTTTTAATACATTTTCCACTAACCCAGTGTACAGGATCCTGACTACGTGAAACCAGTGCTGCCTGGTTGTCAGCCATGTACAGCATGTATGTTTGTACATCACTAGACATGAGTTACAGAGAGTCTGAGTTACAGTAGTGGCAGCAGTGAAATGTCACATTAGCATGGCCCAGTTAACATGCCTGACTTCTGTAAAATCTGGCTGCTGCCATGATGTCTATCGGAAATGACATCTTGTGCTACCAAGTGCTTTCTTGGGTGTGAAGTGTTCCTGCTGGAGTAGGTGAATTGTATCCTAGCCTGGCCTGGCCAGCATGGTGCTGTTAAATACTGTGACCAACATGCCTGTTTGATGTTGAAATATAGACAATAAACTAACCGAACTACAGAGGGCTGGCCAGTGAAGAAGTACCTCAATAGATATGCTCTCCTGAGTTACTTGTAAGCAACAAACCCTTTGCTGCATAATATTTTCACTTTTACTAGTCTTTATAAAGCAAAAAGGACAGCCATGGGTTATTTGCACCGGAGTGACACACTTGCAATCTACAGAGGAAAGGTTTTTACCATGGTACTTAATCTGTTATTTTTGTTTCATGTTTAATGACCAACATATGACATGCCTGGGGGCTAGGGAAGGGATTTAATGTGTCAAAATGGTTTTGTCTGTACAGTGCACACTGGCTATGTGTGATGGATCCATGCCCCCAGCTTCTGACGTCTGTTCAGTTTAAATAACTTGGAAGCACACGCCGTTAGGTGAATGTGTATGCTAGGAATGGATTTTTAAAGAGACCTCTCATTTAGGCATCAAAAAAACCTGCCCAGATTTTCAGAAGAGCTCAGCACTCAACAGCAACCGTTGAGGGCACTGGAAAATGTCCCACCCTTATTGAAAACAATGTGAGTGGCTGTGTACTGAACGCTCTGGGAACTTCATTCAAGTGCCTTCACAGGAGCAGAATTTTTCTAAAAATCTGGCTAGCTGGTGCTGATCACATTTGAAAATCTGTCCTGTGTGTGTCTGCATGTGCAGAGGTTTAGAACGAGGAAGGACCTATTGAAGAAGCAATTATCTTCTCAAAACCCAGCCTGGCCTATCCAATTCTTTGCTCTCCCTGTCTAGATGTACATCAATTTCTGCAGTCAGGTGACCCCTGTTTTAGGAGCTAGTTTGGGGGGGCAGGTGTTATTGGCCTCTTGGCACATAGAATTTCCTTTAATTCATTGATTCTCCAAATGCTTCCTTGTGCTGGCCATGCTACTGAAGACAGCACTCCAGTTTACTTCTCCCTCCACAAGCCAACCCTGCTTTGCCCGTGTCCCTGTGAATCACCAGATATGGTGGCCTGCAGATCATACTACATTTTCTGGCCAGAAGGGACCAAGATAATCACCAAGTCCAACCTTCTACAAACCATAATAACCAGCCAATACCTGGAGGATCACTGTGTTAACTTTAATGGATGTTGTTCACGCCCTCACCACAGAGCAGGAATAGAACTCTACTAGCTCAAGAAGTCAAGGAGCACAAACTTGCCGGCTGTTTGCAGAGGCATCTTCTTGACAGTATGAGCACAGGCCCCAGTTACCAGGAATAAAATCTTTGCCTTTTGGAGTGGAACTAAAGAACATGTACAGGGCAAGGGGAGAGCAATTATACTGGAAACAGAATCTCTCTTCATGTCATCAGCGCTCCCTTTCCTTATTTTCAGAGCCTTGCTCATGCCCAGAAAAGCCTATCAAGTGGCTATTTATGATTAACGTTTGTGTCCTTTCTGAGCAAGGAGAACATTACATCTAGTACAGCAGTTCTGGGCAATGCAGCGCTTGTTGTCTGTAACGGATTGTCCATTGTGAGCTGAATGCATTGGAGACTAGCTCTTCGTCAGCCTCCCCATGCCATTTTCCCCCCAATGTTTTTCAGCGGCTTGTCCCTCCTGTAGGCTTGTTTCTCACAGTCACTCGCACGCACCGCACAGTGCACTGATATTGTCATATTAGAACTTGGGAATGAAGTCTGGAAAAGAACTCACCCAGCTGAGCAGAGGTTTCGGCACTCGCGTGGGTTCTGTATAAACCACAATGGCTATGCTAGCTCTCAATATTATATGGAACAACGTATTTTTAATTTTTTAATATGCCCTGATGTTAGAGAGAACAAAACCAAACACATTTCTCACATCAACAACAAAATAATAAAAATAATAATTAATAATAATCTGACCGACCGGCAGCATTCGTTGGCTTTGATCATCTCAAAGGCCTCCCATAAAGAAATGCAGCTAGGGAACAAATCAAGAGCTCCTGGTAGGCGTGTTGAATTCAAGTTTCAGAAACCAGTCCGGGGAGAGTCTCCAGGGCTGGCTAAGGCCCTTTGACATTGCCAGGCCGGGCGGCCAGACTTGCATAGTAAGCGCACTGAGAGGGATCGCACTGTCCACTGGCTCCTGGAGGTCCCTGTGGGCCCATGAGGCCTGGCACCCCAGCTTCCCCTTGTGGGCCTGGTGCTCCTGGCATCCCATCTTTGCCATAGCCAGGTTCCCCGGGGAGGCCTGGAATGAAAACAAAGGACCATTATTATTCCCAGGGGATGACTCAGCAAGGCCACACCACACAAGAGGTGCCTGGCAGCCATGCTGGGATCTGGAGGTGAACGGTCAAGTGCGGAGGTGTTTGGCTCAGCCCCATCTCTCTGGGCCATGCCCATTCTGAGGCACTTCCCCACACGTCGCTCGTAGCAATGCTCACTTCCCTCCCTGAACATTTCCCCGCCTGGCAGTACCAGAAGCAGACACACCTCAGGACACAGCTGCTGTAACACAGGGAGCACAATGTGGGGCCTGGCTGCCAAATGTGGCACATGGAGTCATAAAACACAGCCCATGCCGCCTTCTCCCTGCAGCTGCAGGGTGAAGAGAAGGTCGGATCAATCACTGGTATTATGACTAGCAAATGCTGTTTACCTATCAACAATGACAGCGTGTCACGGTTGTGCGCTTGAACCACAATGTCTGGCTCGGGGCTTTCCCGGTGTCTGAGGCTGCTTGGATCTGTGGGTTTGGTTCAGCTAGAAATGGATCAATACAAGTATCTGCAAAGGAGGTGTGGCACTCCGGCTGCTGGCATGTTCGCAACACTACTCCTGGTGTCACTAAGTTTGGGAGTGTTGGCAATTAGCCTATTCCAGGAGGCACAATGCTCCTGGCAGTATTAACAAACAACCCACCTGGAATTCCTGGAGGACCAGTTTCACCCCTCTGACCAACACCAGGATCTCCTCTCTCACCCTTCACACCTCTTTCACCTGGAGGATAAAATCCAAACGGGTTAGTATGAGCTGCACAAGCATAAGATGCCACAAGGGGGCACCAATCCTGACTGGAGGCATGAGGCCCCACTGTAATACAAATACATATTACTGTTAGAGACACTGCAAAATGCTGCTGCTGTGGGAACACCTTTGCCCCCCTGTTCCTAGCTGATATATGGTATCTGCTGGGATAAGCGCCTAGCCAGCTCAGACTGTGACTGGCCGGAGAGCTCCAGGAGCCTCTCCCGCATTCTTCGTAGGCCCTGTGCAAAGCTCAGCCACATTCACCACCGCGCTGCTTGGGCAGATCACGGTCTGCTCCTGACAAGTGCTCTTGGGGGCCCCCGTTGCCTGAGATGAGGTGAGGCAGAGAGGTGGAAAGGCAGGGCAATGGTCCCCAGCTCATCATCTAGCAGGGCCATAAAGCAGGCCAGCTGCAAGGGATGAGCGGGCTGAACCATGCCAACGGTCTCCCTCCCCCGTGCATCAGGCCTAAACGGCACAAAGCAGCCCTACGGGGGTGGCCACTTTTATAAAAGTGCGGCCTGTGGTGCAAATTGCTCATGTCACAATAACATGATGTTTACACCCCAGCCTACGCATGCAGGGCCTGATTCTGCAATGTGCTCAGGCCCTGCTCCAGCAAAGCACACTCAAGTACACACTTCATTTTAAGCACGGGGATTGTCCCACTGACAGCAATGAGAGTCTCCAAAGGTTAACGTTACTCATGCTCTTAAGTGTTTGGCGGGATGAGGGTCAGAGTGGGGTCCACGGCGACTCTGGCAGGCTCCAGTCATTGTTTATCTGACCTAACGGCCGCTCTGGACCTGCTGCCATTTCGTTGCTCTGAGCAATGCAGAGTCATCCCAAAGCAATAGCACGACACCGTGCTGGGATACTGAAACGAGGGGCAGCTCTGTCCAAATTCTCAAGACATACTTTACGCCGAACATTTCTGAGTCACAGTTTGTGAAACGAAGCAAAAAAAGTTGATACAAAGAGTCCACTGCCGATACTGAAAAATGAAAAAAGTCTGTTTTTAAAATCAGCAGAACAGAGCAGTGTCATGGAGTCCCCAGGCGATGCTCTGGAACTGCTCCCCACAAAGCCAGTCAGGACTCTGGGGAGCCTCCTCTCCCTTGGAGCAGACTGTCTTCAGGGCAAGAAGCTCACACAGCTTCACCTCCTGAGTCTGACCTTGGAGCATTCAGCATATGCCCCTCCGTACACTTCCCACAGAGAGTCCGCCCAGGCAGGGTCCTGAGGAAGCCAGAGGGTCCTGCACGCACCCCCGCTTCACAGTCAGACGTGACTCTTAGCCAGCCAGTAAAACAGAGGTTTATTAGATGACAGGAACACGGTCTAAAACAGAGCTTGTAGGTACAGAGAACGGGACCCCTCAGCTGGGTCCATTCTGGGGCCCAGTAAGTCAGACAACCCTGTCTGCCCTCACTTCCCATCCCCAGCCAGCTCCAAACTGAAAACCCCCCTCAGCCCCTCCTTTCTGGCCTTGGTCTCTTTCCCGGGCCAGGAGGTCACCTGATCTCTTTGTTCACTTTTAGCCATCCCCTTGCAGGGGGGGAAGGGCCCCGGCCATTTGTTGCCAGAAGATAGAGTGTCGGCCATTTATGCACACTGGAGACTTAAGAAATGCATAGAGGAAACTGAGGCACCCACATAGTATTCAGAGGAAACATTAAGAACAGTCCCACATTGTCACACTCAGTTCTCGCTGCTCCATTTATCCCTGCTACAGTGAACATACTGAACGTGTAGGAACCCCCGGGGACTCAGAGCACACAGGGTTTGGAACAGGTACCTCTCAGCATCCAGGCTCCCCCACTGATTCACTCACCTTTTGGACCCACTGGTCCGGATGGCCCTTCAGACCCTGTCTGTCCAGGTCGGCCGGGCTCTCCTGGAGGGCCAGGTCTTCCTGGGAGTCCTTCCTTACCGGGAGACCCCGGAGGCCCTGGCCTGCCTTGGGGTGCTTTTACGTGCGCTGGCTGCATCTGAGCCATGAGATAGGCTAGTTTTGCTGAGGATAGACAGAGGTGGTTTTGTTAGGTTAGAAAGTCTCTGCTCTGCGAGACAAGGGATCAAGGGCCAATGAAAGACCGTGTTTTCCCAGCCCAACTCTTAGCACTTAACAGACGACTTACCCTGCCTTCCTTCAGCACCAGCCATGATGGTGCCTCCCCCACAGCCTACACCAGTTTAACCTACTACCCAGTTGCTCCTGCAGTTAAGAACTTTTTCTGAATCTCTCTCTCAGACTTTTCCTTCCTCTCCCCCATCGCATGGCTCCTTGTCCTACTGGCTTCTTGGACTGGTTATTTCCTTTCCCTCGGCTGCATTGTTACCCAGCCGGGATTAGTAGCGCTGTGATCATTTCCCCACTGAAAGGAAGATCTCGTTACTAGTATCCTATCACGGAGCGTGAGATAAGGCAGGTGACATGGTTCATTCTAGGGAGAGGGGATTTCTTTTCTTTCTGGGGCAGCCAGGCCCGAGACGGGCACCTTGGCCCTGACTAAAGGGCTGTGTAGAGAGAAAGTGGGACTCCGCCATTTCCCTGTGCCAGCACTTCCTCCTGTTTTCCCCGCACACACCGGGATGGCAGCTGCCAGATTCCAGAAGCCCCCCCAACATACTAAACTCATGACAAAAAGCTCTCACAGGAGGGAAGGGCAGGTTGGAGCTCAGGCTTCCATTAGCTGACCCCGAACAGAAGGGACTTTCATGCCGGGGAAGACTTTTAAACCACTAGAAGTGTTAAAGCATGTAAAAGATTTATTGAATCTTTTCCTTTCACGGTGACCATTAACTAACATGGAGGCAAATCCTGCCCACCGGCACTGAATGGAGCAAAATGCAGAAAAAAAATGCCCTGTTCCCGCTGCTCCAGGGTTTGTGGGGAGGGCAGACAGGAGAGAGTCCGTGCAATGGGACTCTTCACCCCACTGTGTGGCATGGAGCCAAGCTTTGCAGTGACCCTCAGTGCTGGAGCATGGTGGAGGTTTGTGGGCAGGTTGGAGGAGTGGCCGAGGCATGGGCTGTAGTTCTGCCCTCAGTTCATATACACTGCATGAAGCAGCAGGCTGCATCGGCTGTTCCTTCTCCCAGCCAGTTGTGATCCAGATGCCACCAGCACATTAGTCTGAGCCCACGGCCTTTTCACTCAGCCCCTGTGCTTTCTTCCAGGAATTTGCCCCAAAATAATGTTGCTGCTCCCTCCCGACCTACCTTCTCTCCCCACGTGATCCCACAGTGACGTCACAAGGCTGGGTTTGTGACATCATAGTCATTTCCCTGGCAACGGGCTGTGATGGGATAAGCACAGGCTTTGTGCCCAATGGGATAGAAGGAGAACGTGGGCTGGGAGGGAGAAAGCCCTTGTACTAACACAAGCACCTTCAATAACAGCAACTAGAAGAATGCTGGCCAAGGCCATCTCACGTCACACATCTCCTTTCCCCAAGTTGCTCCCATCTCAAAGTTGCCCTTTAACAGCTGGGAAAGTTGGGGACACAAATCACATGCTCGGGGGCTGTACAAAGCCTCTTCTGGAACCTCAGATGTTTCGGTGGCTTGCCCAGTATCGACACGTACCATCTAGCTGCTTTCCTAACTCCTCTTGGATGAGCCGTCGCAGAGTCTCCAGCGATGGAGAGTCCCCCTAGGGAGAAGAGTGAGAGCCTGGTGATAATCACAGCAAGAACCTTCACCTGGGGATTACTGGAGAAGCCACAGTAGGCTTGAGTCGCCAGTGCTGAAGAACCTGCCTGCAGGAAGGGAAACTCACAGGGGCACAACCTGCCTACAATTCCCACCCTGCTGGGAAGCCTAGGACTGGATTCATTGGTTCAATGCATCTCCAGGTCAACGCCCACCACCAGGAGCATCAGGCAGAGATTAAAACTGCCTCCCCCTAGTGGGACCCATAGGAAGACCATAGTGAAAATACTGCCACCTTCCTAAATGTGAATCTTCCTAGAGAAGGAGCTGCCCCAAAGGTGTGTGCCCTGTGCGACCCTCCTGCACCCAAAGGGGTAATAAAACCCAGTATTTAGACTTGTGTGTTATAAACATTAACACAGAATGATAGTGTAGCATCCTGACCTCATGTGGAATGGAACTAACTAGAATGTTCACATGAAACTCCACCCAGAAAGCAAGTCACAGTTTCTTCTTGGCTTCAATTTCTTTTTGATTTCTGGCCAGATTAAATTTGAAAGCGATTTCTAAATTGTACAGAGTGAGTAATTATGTACGACCTGCCTAAATTCCCCACTGCAGTAGCAGTCTTTTTCACTTCCTGCCCCCTGCTCTTTTGTGCTGGAGACGTGTGCTGTTCAACAGCTGTTGCATTGAAGTGGATGCATTTCAGGGTACAACATTGTATAATCTGTGCTGTACATCAGTTTTATAAAAAGCTTTATGACCCTTCTGAGACTAAAGTTCTTATTTTTCATTATTGATTGTTGCACCCATGAAACATTTTTTTAAAATATTCATGTTATTACAATTTTTTAATTAAAAAAATCTTGCCCAAATATGGACTATTTGGCCCCTTTGCTGCCTATCTCCAGCTGCGGGTTTAGCATAATGTAAAGACTTTGTCCATCAGTATCAACAGAAATGACCTCATTTTAATCACCATACACTTAGAATGCCTCTTGCTGATGGAGTCAGAAAATATTTTTCAAAATTTAGAGATCACTTCCTAAGCCCCGAAAAGGAATTGTGGATTGTTTTGTTAGAACTTTTTCTTAAGTTCATTACTTTTAATTGTTTTATTCATAACTCATTACTATGTTTCATCATGTGTCTTCCATGTGGCTGGGCAAAGATGTGCTTTGTCTAAAATGGACCTGTTCTTTACGTGAGGGACAATTTCACTTTCAATCTTAAGAGGTAAAAGTCTCAAGGTAGAATTAATTTCTCAAAACATTTAATCTGCTTTACTACTATCAAATATTTGTCTTCACCCTTCTAAACACTGAGCCCACAGGCCCCTTAGATTAGTAGAGAGTTCTCTTTGTTATACAAATCAAATTATTCAAATATAATATGATCTTATGAATTTTGATGATCTGGGTTCCAATAATATATCCAGGAATATATCAAGGGTCTCTGTAGTCCAGTATCCTCCGTTGTATTTAGATGGAATATATGGGCCAAAGGTGTTAACATAACCCAGACACTGTTCAATATTAAACAGCGTTAAACAAGGTTTGTGGCTTGACATACAGACACCTCAAGCCTGCTTATTACCATGATAAATACACCATTTAAAATCCTTTTCACCTTTTATTAAAGCTACAGAAGAAGGAAAAACAGTTACAGCATTTGAAATGTAAAGGATTAAGTCAGGCTTTCATTTTAACAACATCCTTTGTTCCCTTTAGCGGATATTGATTTTCACTTGCAATCTCACTTCAGGAAAAAAAACCACAGGCACAGCACACGGTCTTCTCAGCCATGCCAAGCAGGGCCGGCGCTTCCATTAGGCGACCCTAGGCGGTCACCTAGGGCGCCAGGATTCGGGGGGCGGCATTTTGTGCGCTCCCCACAGGGCGCACGGGAGCTTCCGGTTCCACTCCCGTCATGCCGCCGAAGATGGACCTTCTGCCGACGTGCCGCAGAAAACAGCAGCAGGCAATTGAGCAGCTCAATGACTGCCGCTGTCGCCTGCGGCATTTCAGCGGAGGGTCCTTCTTCGGCGGCACGATGGGAGTGGAACCAGAAGCTCCCGCGCACCCCGTGGGGAGCGCACAAAATGCCGCCCCCTGAATTCTGCCTAGGGCACCAGAAACTCTGGTGCCACTTCTGATGCCAAGACCTGGCAAAGTTGTACCTGCATTGGGCTGTTTAGGACATTGCCTCTTTCTGGTGATGGGGCTTCCAGCAGTGTTGCAAACAATACAGTCTTGGCCAGCTAGGCCAGACTCTTATTAGACAGAAGGAAAAGGCGGTGAGAGATAGGAAAGAGAAGAAATAAGTTAGGGAAGGCAAAGGACACATTAGGGCGTGAGATGGAGTCTCACACCCCAGGTTGTCTTTGGGATTTAGCCGAGGATGTCCCCTGGGTCCCTCTCTCTGGCCTGGTCTGGTCAGGACATCTTTTGGGATTTGGATGAAGGTGGTCTGGTCCGGGATTCCAGAGGATAGTGGGGGGAGCGGGTTGGCAGCCACAATGGTGAAGTTCACTCCAATAGCTATTTTTTCTCCAAAAGCCTTTCTTTAAGAACCGGAAAAGGGAGTGATGGGCAGAATAATCCACATCCCCTCATTATTTTGCCCATTAATCAGGTCTAATATCCCACATACCAATTTTGGTTCACTGATTTTCGATCTCACACTCTTCTTGTTTACCAGGCATGATCTTAACACAGTCCTTGAGTTAGACCAGGAGGACTTTTGGGTTGGACTTTCATACATTTGTTGTGATAGGTTATTCTGACATCTCAAGAACTTCCACTCCTTACAGCTAAGCTCACAGTTAGGGTAAATGGGTAGGGCCGCCTATCACAATACCTCGCTCTGAGACCGGCCACCACCAGAGGAAGGTGTAAAGCCCTGTGTGGACAATCAGGCTGTAACATGCTGATGTGGGGAGTTTCTTCCTGACTCTAGACACACAGGGATATGTCTACAATGCGGTCAAACATCCAGGGCTGGCCCATGTCAAGTGACTCGGGTTCACAGGGCTCAGGCTATGGGGCTGTAAGATTGCAGTGTAGATATTCAGGCTTGGGCTGGAGCCCGCGCTCTGGGATCCCGCGAAGGGGTCCCTGAAGCATGAGGTTTGATATTCTTCTTTTATTTTTATCTTACTTAGTGTAAATATCTACTCTTTTAATCACACTGAACTCATGGTTTAAATAAAAGCTGGTGGACCAGAGTGCCACATGCATTTTCCTGTCTGACAATATCTTCTATTTAAACACCAAATTTCAACCTGAAGGATCCTAAAGAGCTTTGACCAGAAATGAATCACTCAACTTGCCAATATAACGCATCCACCGCTGGGGTGGAACCGGGCACTTGTTAAACACCACACAGCGAGGCTATGCAGCAGTTTAGTATAGGAAGTGAGGGAGAGCTTATCCATCTCCCATCAGGAGCTTTAGGCCAGCAATTTTTTCTTTCCCAAACTGAAATTTGCCAACACTCCCTGAATTAACTCCCTCTATTTTTGCAAAAAATAGCATGGGAATTTTAATGACCTCAGGGTGTCCAAGATCTCAGTTTCATGCCTCAGTTGAAAAACGTTATAGTTAGTGACAGCAATTTAATTCAAATATTGTTTAGCGGGAGACTTTCCTCTCCCTCCCACCGGAGATGCAGCATCTCTTCTTTGAGCGCAGGGGATTCAGAGCAACAGCAGGTAATCATGCCGTACATGAATTGCATGCGTACATAACATAGGAAGCACCTGTTGACAGCATTGCAGGATAAACTGAGACACCTCATAGGCAGCGAGGCAATAATGTCGGGCTGTGCTCATGTCATTAAGGGAGTGTTTCTATAAGACTCTTTGGAAGTTCACGGCTGCCACTCTTACCCTGGGCCCAGGGAAGCCTGGCTGTCCTGGGGGGCCTGGAGGTCCAGCTGGCCCACTGTCTCCCGGTGGTCCTTGGGGACCCATCAATCCAGTGTGGCCTTTATGGCCAGGTATGCCAGGATCCCCAGGCAGGCCTTTTTCTCCCTGCGGGCCTGTGTCACCTTTGATGCCAGGATCTCCCTATGAGATAAAACCAGCATATCAATACAGAGAAGAACATGTCCCTTCTCCCCCAGCCTAATGAAACACAGTGTGGTTACTGAGCATAGTGGAGCACTTCTGTCCACAGAAATGGGCAAATATACTGAGTAAAGCCTCAGGTACATTACAAAGTGTTACTGATATAGAAGGATTAACAATGCAGTGGCCCAAGGCAGCACTGTAGACCTCTGTGGGCTGCACTTAGCCAATAGGCTGCACTTGGACGACAACCATCTAATTTTTTTAATTATTTTAGCACAATCAGTAATGCTAATAACACTTCTCAACACACCCTGTCTCCTTTGGGTCCATGGTTGCCTGGTTTCCCGGCTGCGCCCTGGAATGAAATAATAGGCATGAGTATGCAAGAGCTATTCATGTACAGCGTTAATGACAGGATGCTTCCCCTTGGGATGGCGCACAGGCCCTCAGGAAAATGAAGTTCTGTATACGCCACAATTCCCTGGGTGCTCTAGATTTATTTAATGTTTTCAAACCAGTAACTCGAGAACAAAATAACGCAACCCCAGTAAGCGTGCCTGAGACTACCACCGAACTTAGACACCATCCGTGCTCTGAACCAGGTGGGAACTGAACTCACCTCTTTTCCTGGGGGCCCCTTCTCTCCAGAGTCACCCTAAGAGACATAAGGTAAGTACATAACTCACAACACTGACAACATCACAACAACGTGGGCAGTCTGACATCAGACACAAACTACCAGTCCTGATTCTTATCTCAGAAGTGAGGTGGTTTCACTTGCACTATTTGGACTGGATAATGTTGAGTCAAGCAGAAAATAGATCTCTGATACTCTGTTGCCAAGTGTCATATTCCAAATTGGTGAGGCAGGACTGAGATGAGTCAACACAAACTAAAGAGAGTTCCTATGGTCAAAGTGTATCTCCAAATATACTGCACACTGTGTGAACGTTCCTAAATGTAGAGGAACGGTCAGTCATTCACATAGGCCGAACAAAGATGTTGAGATGGAGATACAGGGGTTTCTGGCTTTTGGTGCCATACAATTCACTCTGATTCTGAATGTCTCAACAGCCTCTCATACGGTTTCTTGAGTTAGTTTACTGAATTCTCGGTTAGCTCAGTTGGGTTTCAATAAAGCACTCTCCATTTACCGCTCTTCTCTTCTGCATGTATCATATTAGAATAAAAAGAGCGTCATCATTTCTCTATTTTAGCATTCTCTGGGGGATCTACTACTGCAGCACTGAAGCACAGGACTGAAAAGGCAACACCAGAATAACACTGGCCATTGCTAAATTCTGAGCACATCTCTCACAGCTAGTGGAACTAGAAAAGTACTTGTCTGTAACATCCATAGGTCAAATGACCCTTGAACCCACCCCCCTTATTATATTTATAGTGTGTTTGTGTGTGTGTGTAATTGATATACCTCTGATGAACTGGAAGCACATGTAATCAATTGCACAGGCATGTGGCATATTTATTACATATCAGTGCAACCAATCACATGCTGAGGGTCACATCGCCTGCCAACCAAACCAAAACTGGGACTTATTCCAACATGCCAAAACTCCATAGCAGCTTTAAACAGCCACTTTATTATTTTTTTTAAAAACAAACTTGCATGGGAACATGTTTCTTCCTTCTCTTACTTTCCACTAAAAAAATGACTCCAACTTAAGACTCAGGCTAGGGAAGATTCAGTTCTGCACTAGTGTCATTAAAGTCTGTTACCTTGTGTCACTGCAGGGTTGGAAAGAAAAACATTAACTAACTGGGAAGGGGAGATTCCCAGCTTCTCAATGGGATCAGACATTTGCCTCTAGGCCTGGAAGGGCCCAAGACACTGGATTTTAAGGTTGTGATATTTTTATTGCTAGAAAAGGTGTTAGATAATTTTGGGAGATATTTTAAGGATGAGGTGCAATGTACCTCTATCGCTGAGCCTTAGACAGTTGGTCTCAAGGTAACTAGGGACTTTAGCCTTAGGTAAAGGAATACAAGAATTAATCTGAATATTGTTAATCGCTCTAACACATTCCTGATGTAGCTCTTCTGTAATACCCATGGCCCATGCAGAATGCTCTAGTGAGTGGTGTGACTCACGCTGTGCATAACCCCTTTGTGAATGCCACATCCATATACAGGGCCTTATGATAGGTGTCCTTGCTACAAGTGAGATTCTCCTCCTTCTGGAAGCGATGGAAAAGAATATAGTTCTCTTTGGAAATAATACACTGGGCCCCCTGGAGTAGAGAGTGGGCTATTTGTGGGTTATCTGGATACACAAGGCTCTCGCCTGTGTTTTTGACAAAGTGACATTTTGTCCCTCCTTCCTCCAGGTTCAAGAGTCAAAACCAGGTAGTGGGTGACTAAGGGCTGCTTTGCATCACCAAACAGATACTTACTGGAGGGCCTCGGGGCCCAATGAAGCCAGGAAGTCCAGGGCTGCCATTTTCTCCTTTGTTTCCTTTTGGACCCTTAGGAAGCAAAATGAAACATAAACACCAGCAGCTCCTTCCCCCATCACCTCTTCTGAAAAGCCTTCGTGTATCGAGAGACTTGAATCCTCATCTTCCCCTCCTGTTTCTTCTTAAAACCAAGTCCTGAAACACTAGATTTGTCACCGCACAGTGCACTGCTAAGGACATTAGTCTGAGTTCCTGGAGAACTGGAAATAAGCTATGCCTGGGCCCACAGGAGGAGACACCTCCTGCTCTAAGCTTGCTGTGGGGGCAGCCTGTTGTGTTGGGGAGTAAGGATCATTTTACTGATGTTAGTGAAGGGGGATAATATCAATGAGACCAAAGCCAATCATGCTGAGCAATACTGTGTCATTGTTAAGAACATAAGAATGGCCATACTAGGTCAGACCAATGGTCCATCTAGCCCAATATCCTGTCTGCCAACAGTGGCCAGTGCCACATACTTCTGAGAGAATGAACAGAACAGGGCAGTTATTGAATCATCCAGTCCCAACTACTGGCATTTGGAGGTTTAGGGATATCCATGGGGTTGCATCCCCGACCATCTTCACCAACAGCCACTGATGGACCTTGTGGCTGTATGTACTATGTTCATCCTTTTTACAAGACCATGATAAACTTTGTACAAAGTATGTCTTGTGAGGTATCGTTTGAAAACTCATAATCTGCTGAACATTATTGTCATGGTACAATATGTGTGGTAACAACGTATGTAAAGTTATAAGATTCTGTTGTATGGCATTACTAAGTTTAGAAAGACAGGCACAAACCAATTCTTCAGAGACAAAAGCCACACTGACGCCCCAGCCAGGTATCAACAAAGTCAAGGGCACTATCACCTAGTTAAACAGTTATTCTTTGTCAGGAAGATGAGTGTGGGTGAGAACTTTACATATTGGCAATGGAAACAGCTGAAGGTCCCATGGAAACAGACAGGCTGTGCCTGAACCCCAGCTGGAGATAATCCTCAAAGAGGGGAGAATGGGATAAGAATGGAGAACACACACACCACAAATTCTCTCTCTCCCCTCATCTCTACCCATGGAAGCTACAATGTTTGAAAGACAAAGGAAGCACCATTGAACTGAGGGGGAGGTCCTGACTCCTACTGGTTACACTCTCAGCCTTTATCTGAACCTGAAATCCCAGTGAGCCATGACATTAGGATACAGGAGCCACACTGACCATGAGGGGAACTGCCCTGCATTTAAGGTAATAATAAGAGATATACCAATCTCCTAGAACTAGAAGGGACCTTGAAAGGTCAATGAGTCCAGCCCCCTGCCTTCACTAGCAGGATCAATTTTTGCCCCAGATCCCTAAGTGGCCTCCTCAAAGATTGAACTCACAACCCTGCGTTTAGCAAGCCAATGCTCAAACCACTGAGCTATCTGTCCCCCCCACTTCATTACAGGGGCTGAGTGCAATGCTTTACTATAACTAACTGCTGAACCCAAGAGAAACTTTGGGGAACAGAACAAAGAAAAGCCTCCTCGGAGGCCTTCTTGCACCTCAGTGCTCGCAGGCTGGTCTCACATACAAACTGGCACCAGTGAGGTCCGTCCCCTTCTGTGACCTTCCTTTAAACTGTAGCCTGCTGTTTTCCAGAATGCCTCGGGTGAGTTGCTCTAATGCTACTCTTCCCTCTCTGCAGAGGCTGCTGCCAGTTCCTCTAGGCCTCTCAGACTCCGTGTTGCACTCTGAGGGGGCTGCACATCGCCCCTCTGAGAGGCCATCCACTGGGCAGGATTTAATACATTTTTAAGAATGTGACATGTAACTCTCCTCTCTGCGCTGGGTTATAAATTGTCCCCGTAACAGGCTCAACGTCCCTGGCTCGCTGTGGGTGTACACGGCTGAGGTACTTACTGGGTTACCTGCAAGGCCAGCTTCCCCTGGGGTTCCGGGTGAGCCATTCTTGCCCTGGATTGCGGGGAAAAAGAACAGATTTGGCATCAAAAAGGATACAGCTCAGAGCTTCTTTGTGGCTATGCATTTTTCCCGGAGAGTGCAGGCTCTTCCCCACTGCCTCCAGGACACTGGCACCCAGCCTCTAATGTGGTGCCCTGATACTATGGTGATGGACACATTAGATAACTCTGGTCAAGTGGCTAGATGTAACCCTTAGCCTGATTAGGACAGAATTCTTGTAATAGGCAATAGTATATGTTTACTGGCTAAAGCCTAATAAATGGTTAAAAAGAGAGTATAGAATCATAGAATCATAGAATCTCAGGGTTGGAAGGGACCTCAGGAGGTCATCTAGTCCAACCCCCTGCTCAAAGCAGGACCAAACCCAACTAAATCATTCATTGGTGATAACAGGTAGTAACCACAGAGAGGCATGTGAGTGCCTGTCAATCTTATGTTGCCACCTTGAATAGTATGGATGAGGAATGCTTATACGATACTTCTCATCCTGGTGCTCAGACTTTACAAACCACAAGCCCAATTCTCCTCTGGGATCAACATGTAAAGACTCAGGTCCGACATTCTCCACTCAGAGATCACTTTGGCCACCGCTGAAAAGCAGCCACCTCTGGACAAAAATTCAGCAGCCGTTCAACAGTGTGCAGCAAAATGGCACATGAGTTGGTTCAGGATGGAGAGTAAGAAAAGCTTCTCCCAATATTTCACATCCATCAAGGAGAACTTCCAGGAGGAGCAGAATGTAACTTCAGAGATAAGGGAGTTTGGCCTCTGCTCTGATGAAAAGGTTCAAGTGCCAAAAATTGTTGCAAACCAAAAATTCACCCCCAAAATTAGTTAGGGTCAATCGAAACATTTTGTTTCAATTTTAAGCTATTTTCCTTTTTTAGTGTAAATTTAGTAACATTTTGAAATGAAAAGTTTCAATTACCCCCCCCCCCCCGCCCCCAAACTCTCTGGTTCAACAATCTCAAAACAGGACGTTTCAACAACCAAAAAATGTTTTCTTCATAAACCTTTTCAGAGTCAGGTATTTCGAGAAACTCAATCTGCATTTCATCTAATCAGCATCTTTCAGTGAAAAAATGTTTCATCAAAAAATTCCCAACCAGCCCTAATCGGCACCCTGGTCTCATATCCTCCATGACAGAAACATCATCCCGCTGGAGAAAAGAAGGGCCTCTCCTTCTCTCTGGGAAGTATTTGAAGAGTGGGTAACATCCTGGTCCCCGCACCCACTTCTGGTGGCACTGAGGGGACAGAGAGCTGAAATGGACAGCAGGGCAGTCCCCTCATGCAGGGGGAATCCCTGGGTATTGTAAAGCTGGATTTCTGGGCTGGGCTTTATCGCACCTCATTCAGGCATAGGCATAGGAGGGGGCAGATCCAGAGCATGATACACCCCAGTGATACTCAGCCAGAAAAGTGATCTTTGGGAAGCCAATCTAGCCAATGTAATTTAGAGCAGCCCTTAAGCTGCTCTAGGTTAAGCCCAGGGCTGTTTCAGTTCCTGACTGACTCCAGAATCAGGAGAATGGAAAGGCAGCTCACAGCTCATCCAGACCAGGAGATCTGGGTCCCTATCTAAAATCCAGGTACTCTGAGTTTTCATGCCAACTCCCAAGGAAGATGGGGCTCCCAACAAGGGAACAACTGCATTGCTTTAGTTCTCACTAGGAGATATTTACACTGGTAGCTGCCAAGAAATGGGAATCCTTTCTGAATAATTCATCAAGCAGGAAATGAAGGGGCGATCCCATGAGCCAGAGGTTCCTTACAACCACCCATCTGGGGTTTTTATACTGTAATACCTAGGCACTGATCAAAGCCCTCAACACCCAGTATACAGGTGATCTTCGAAGCTCATCTGCACCATGTGTCAGGAATCAGGGCCTGCAGCAGAGCCAGGTTCTGGGCATCCTAATGAGCGTATCTGGCCTGTAGCAGGCTGCCTGATTGGCTACACCGTCTGATTGGTGGGAAGAATCAGCAGACCAGCTCATAAGCCCAGCGGCAACAGCAGTTCAGCGGCTGCTCAATGCACACAGCTGCTCAAAGCTCCTGCTTGTTCCCAGCCCCGCTCCAGCCTTGCCTCACTCCAGGTAACCCAGTCCTGGCCCTCGGCACCGATTCCTGACTTCTGACTCCAGCTCCAACCACTAGAGCTGACTCTGGCTCCAACCAATTGGAACGACTGCCCACATCTCTGTCTCTGACACCATCCGCTAAAGATGGGAAGGTCCCACCACAGGGAGAATGGAGGGCACCAGCGTTTGCATGTATGGAGAATCAGGCAGTTTGCAAATCAAAAGAGCTGATAAAGACTAGTCCCCATTCCCTTCTACTGAATTTTGCACGGATACTTCATGTTTAATTGAAATAGCCCATGCAAAGTGCCCTGTTACTTGCAATACTCAGAACGAATGTGTTTCTCATGCAGTACTTTGGATTATTTGTACTGCAGAGGATAGGAAGCACAAAAGGAACAGGAGGGGGTGTTGCTTTTCCCTCCCACCTCTCACAGACTCATCCGTAGCCTCTCAAAAGGTATCTGGCTCAACTAGGACCTGTAATAAATTTATTTTTTATGATTTCTCTCCTCGAGCCTTTTTACTTATTGCAAGCGCCCAGGCCAAGACGCATTAGTGAGAGACACCAGCACTGTCGGGCATGCATGGCATGACAGGATAAATTACAAAGCAGACACAAGGGCTCTGCATACGTTACTGTAGTCTCACTTAACCCCCTCGGCTCCCTGCTCCTAAAGCCCCGGTGTTCCAGTTCCTGGCATTGCTGCCTAAGTCAGCATTTTGTTTGGATTATAGCCCAGGTCTCAGAATCTCTGTTTCAGTAGCCTGCTTTCCCATGGAGGAAAGAATCGGCTGAATCCTTTAGGTTTGTGCTCAGGTCTGGACAGTCTACTTTGTATTCATGTTTGGAGGAAGTTGATTTTTAAAATACAATAAAGCAATAGGAGTGCTGCATCAACCATCCCAAATGACACTTCATGAAATTTCATCCACATGACTTTTCTGCACTGAAAACCTATTAAAAATGGACTTTTTGCGTGTTTTCGATAAGGACAGGGCATCTTCTCTCCAAAATGTATTCGTTTCCACGGGAAATAAACAGCTTGTTCACAAGTATCACAATCAGGCTCAAGTTGGGCACTCAAAAGAAGGTGGCACCCAAAATTAACAACACTTTTGAGGACCGTCACCTAGGGTTACATAGGAAGTCAAGTGTTAGAGCCAAGTCTAGAAGTCAGGAGCTCCTGATACCCAGTTCATAGCAGAAACTACTATAGCATTCTGCTTCTACAGAGTCGCCTGCTCCTACAGAGTCACCTGCTCCTAGACACTACTGGTCACCACCTGCCCGTGAAACATCACTCAGCTCTTCCTTTCCTAAAGAAAGTCAGACATTCTGGCCAAATGCCACCTGAGTCTTCTGTGGGATTCTGGTTCCAAACCAGAGCTCTGGATTTTGTGACACCCCTACCACCGAGAATCCATCCTTCAAAGGCTGCTTGTCTGGAGAGGAAACTCACTGGCTGGCCTCTGAGTCCTCGAGGACCTTGAGGTCCCGTGGGGCCTGTATCACCCTGGAAGAAAAGAGAAATCATTTCACTGAGTGGAAAACACCGAAGCAAAGGCAATGAGATCATCTTCTGAAAATAAAACACAGCTCTGGCTTAACTCCTACTGCTCCTCAACTGGGAAGAAAATGACACAGAGAAAAGTTCTGTGAGGAGGTTCTGGCTCTGCTGGAGGGAAGACCGGCATGCTGGATTTCAAAAAGCGTGTCTGTAGGTCAAGTCGATTAACCTGAGTATTTGCCGGCCAAGCTTAGATTCTGACTATATTGGCTTATTGACATGTTGTTATTTTGAAGATGGGGCAGGTAAGATGTTTCTCTGGGACAGACTCTTGCCCTGCACCTTGACACAGCTCCAATTCCTGCTCTGCCACACCTTTTCATTCTCTGCCTTCTAGGACAAACTCCACAGTTCGGCAGGCAACATTTTCCAGTGACTAAAAGGGGGTGCAGTCGAAACCATTTCCCAGTGATCCAGGTCATCTGGTCCATCCCTCAGTGGCCTCTCCAGGATCATACAGTACACAGGATGCTCACCAGGGTTTCGTTCTGTTACTGCACTGACACTAATGATATCCTAGGACCTGATTCTGCTACCCTGATTCCCTCTGAGTAGTGCCTTGCTCTGCAGGCAATCTCACTGATTCCAGTTGGGCTGTTTGTGGAGTAAGATGCTGCTCAGGATGAGGTGCGACAGACTCAGGCCCAGGGGAACTAGGCAGAGGAAAGTACGGCTCAGTGGGAATAAGCACAACAGATTCAGGGCCAGGGATAATAGAGACACCAGATCTGCTGTACAATTCAGGACTCAAACAATGCAGTTCCTACTCATATTCCAAAGACACAGCGAACGTTTAAGTGTCAGCAGGTTGAGCAGGGACAAAGGCCCTAAAGCTCCTCTCCTAACAAGCTTTGCCCAAACAGTTCCCTGTGCATCACCCCAAGCATTCACCCTTTAGTACAGTTTCTTCGTTTACTGTGAAACAAGTCAACTTATTGAAGGGCAGAGGTTTGCTTGCTGCTCCAAGAGTACACTTACATCCTTCCCCGGTGGGCCCTCCCGACCAGCAGGACCGGTCATGCCTGGCTCTCCCTGGAACACAAAGCAAAGGAAGTAGTGATGAATTCAGTGCATCGGACACATTAGAGATATGCTGGCTAGTAACGCGCCTCTGGACGGTGTAGGGATTCTGCAGTGCTGGATTGATGCTTGCAGTCTCTATGGGGTGACACATGTCATGCATCTTGCTTTAATGCCAATGGGAGCAATGTGGTTAAAACTTGATGTGCTGCTTAAAACAAGTGCCAGGAGCACCTTTCATATGCAAGGTAGCGCAGCCCTTTCCAGTAAAAAGATCTACTGGCATTAGAAAAAGTTCAGAAAAGGGCAACTAAAATGATTGGGGGTTTGGAACGGGTCCCATATGAGAAGTGTTTAAAGAGGCTAGGACTGTACAGCTTGGAAAAGAGGAGACTAAGGGGGGATATGATAGAGGGATATAAAATCATGAGTGATGTGGAGAAAGTGAATAAGGAAAAGTTATTTATTTGTTCCCATAATACAAGAACTAGGGGACACCAAATGAAATTAATGGGCAGCAGATTTAAAACAAATAAAAGGAAGTTCTTCCTCACACAGTCTGTGGAACTCCTTGCCTGAGGAGGTTGTGAAGGCTAGGACTATAACAGGGTTTAAAAGAGAACTAGATAAATTCATGGCGGTTAAGTCCATTAATGGCTATTAGCCAGGATGGGTAAGGAATGGTGTCCCTAGACTCTTTTTGTCAGAGGATGGAGATGGATGGCAGGAGAGAGATCACTTGATCATTACCTGTTAGGTTCACTCCCTCTGGGGCACCTGGCATTGGCCACTGTTGGAAGACAGGATACTGGGCTGGATGGACCTTTGGTCTGACCCAGTATGGCAGTTCTTATGTTTTTAATACCTTAGTTATTGAGAGTGCAGAGACTGTGAAGACACGTTATGCACTCTTCATGGAAAAACTGTTTTAGGGAGGAGCAGAGGAGGATCTAGGTCACTGGGGCTCTCTGCCAGTCCTCCTGCAATGTGCCACTGGACTACCATTTATTTTCCTGAAGAGCCAGAGTTCAGCAGAAGAAAGCTCAGTTTTCCATCTCATCTGCAGGATGACACCTCTTATAACGGGAATCCCTGCAACATCAGAGCTGAGAATGAGGCCAGGATTTTCTGATCAGGAGGTGAGTGAGCCATCTTTGAATTCATCCTGCATTTCTAATGCTTGGTGGTGTGTGATTTGATATTGGTACAGCCTGCACCATAAGTTTCCTGGTCCCCTGGCCTGCACTTGTGAACTATGTGCTGTGGCTTTCACAGCGGTACACAGGGAGGTGTGCTGTGAAACTGACATGCAAAGGGACATCATGGAAGGGGCATGAGATGTGCTGCACTAATCCATCAGTGACCACTCAATACACCAGCACTAATGTTAGCTGGGAGTCCAGAAAAGGAGGCTGCCAGTAATGCCACTGACTCTCCCCAGCTGTGTCAGGTAGCATACAGCTGGGTCCACCCTGTGCTCTGCCACCCGCTGCCGGCCCCACAAGGTCACAGCAACTCGTGAACACCACGTTAAAAAGGCCTGTAAAAATGTTCTCTTTCAGTTTTGGGGAGCCCCTTTAAGGCTGACTTACCCATCTCCTTCTACAGCACACACAGAGAGGTTCATGTTACTTACCCTGGAGCCTGGGGGACCTGCATCTCCTCTGTGCCCTTTGAAGCCCTGCAGAAGAGAGTGACATTGAAAACAGCCAGATGCATGGACCTTTGGGAAGAGCTTGCCTGAATGGTGTGTGCACAGTGGCTGCCCTTAAAACCTCTCTGGTTAGATTAACAGCCCCTGGTCAGCGTGGAATTGTATCCCAGGGAGGCACCATCCCTCTCCTTAGCAGTACAGGGTGCAGGGGAGCCTATGGTGGTGCAGCAGCTCTTCCTGCTGTGCCTGGCCCACAGTGTGTAGGGGAAAGGGTGGGGCCATGGCCTCCCCTCTCCCCATCCCCAGGATGCATGGCTGGAGCGCACAGCCTATAGCAGTGAGCAGCCCTGGCATGTGGGCACCTGGAGGGTGGAAGGCTTCTTACATCCTGATCTCCAGGCAAAAGACCTGCACAATCTGCTCCTGATAATTCTGGGGGGCAAAAGATCCAGAAATGTCCTGTTTGATTTCTTGGATTATTTTTTATCGTTTACGCTGTGGAAATGCCTAGATGTCTCAGGGCTAGTCTACACTTACCAGCCGGGTCGACGCGGTGAGTTCGACTTCTCGGAGTTCGAACTATCGCGTCTAATGTGGACGCGATAGTTTGAACTCCGGAAGCGCCGCGGTCGACTCCGGAACTCCACCACTGCAAACGGCGGTGGCGGAGTCGACCTTGGAGCCGCGGACTTCGATTCCGCAGCGTCTGGACGGGTGAGTAGTTCGAACTAGGGTACTTCGAATTCAGCTACGCTATTCACGTAGCTGAATTTGCGTACCCTAGTTCGACCCCGCTTCTTAGTGTGGACCAGCCCTCAGCCAGGCCAACTCTTTTGTGTTAGGTGCTGTGCGCACACACACACAGGCAAAGGCCATCGCCACCCAAAGATTTTCCAGTGTAAAGGATAAGACAGTTTCTGGATTAAACCATCTGACGTATTACCTACCGGTAACCCTCTGGCTCCGTCTTGGCCTGGGAGCCCAGATTCTCCTGGTTTGCCCTAATGGAAACAAGCACATTCCAATTATGATATTGTTCTGTCATTGCCAGCATATGCCTCATCATCATCTGAAAAGGGATTCTGCTCTTTCCCATTAGTTGTAAGGAGGGTTCTAGGAACGAGTCTTCAAATGTGAATGCAATAGGGATGCTCCCACACACAGGACATTCAGGCACCCTCCACCCAGCTGTAAACCCACCCTTGTAAACCCACCCTTGTTTCTTGCTTCTTAGAAACGTGGGCTTTGGAAGTTGCAGATGTGCCCACGCCTGTTGCCAGGTGTACCTGTCTGGACCAGATTTTCGAAATTAGCTGCACGCAGTTGCATGCTTATCTGGTGCGTACATATAAAAGGGGTATTTTCACAGAGAAACTGGGCACGTGCAATTGTTTATGCACAACTGCGTGCATCTGACTCTGAAAGGTGGCTCAGTCTACACAATACCTTAATACTGAGTATTTGTCCGCTGTCATGGAAAGGAAAGAGCTTGCCATATTTGGGCAAATCACAGGAAGAGAGATGGGGGCAACAGATTCTGTAAGCGCGTTCTCAGAGTAATATGCATATGCTAGGGGAATGCTATTTCCTGTCCACTTTATTAATACAGCCTTTTGGCTGGAAAATTCCAGGTCAGGTCCTTTTCCTCCCCGTGCGCACAAGAACAATGGGCGGAAATCAAACACAAAACTTCCTCTCCAAGAAGGGAGGAGCATGGTCACTCTGCAACCCAACAAGTGCATTTCAGGATGCATTTCCTACTCCCTTCCCTGCTCCATAAACCACAAAAACCGGCTCACTAGGTTTAGTATTACACGACGGACCCGGGTCTCTCTAGAATTTACAGGAGCACTATGGAGATGACTACGCTTTGAGCTGCAGCTGTGAGTCCCAGCTCCAGGAGAGCTGCCCATGTTAGCTCTGATTGAGCTAATGCTCTACACACAGAGTGTCCCTGCAGCACCATGAGCGGCTAGTCACTCTGAGTACGTACCCGCTGAGACCCGAGCTGCGTACTCCGGGCAGCTGCCCCTCCCGCAGCTCGTGACACTGCAGCTACGTTAGCCTCTCCTGCAGTGCGTGATACTGCAGCTACGTTAGCCTCTCCCGCAGCTCGTGACACTGCAGCTACGTTAGCCTCTCCTGCAGCTCGTGACACTGCAGCTACGTTAGCCTCTCCTGCAGCGCGTGATACTGCAGCTACGTTAGCCTCTCCCGCAGCTCGTGACACTGCAGCTACGTTAGCCTCTCCTGCAGCGCGTGATACTGCAGCTACGTTAGCCTCTCCTGCAGCTTGTGACACTGCAGCTACGTTAGCCTCTCCTGCAGCACGTGACACTGCAGCTACGTTAGCGTCTCCTGCAGCTCGTGACACTGCAGCTACTTGTCATATTTTTAGCTATTCTTAGCATGGCAGCTTGGCTATGTGTCCTTGAGCTGGGGATCACACACACCCCTAGTTCACAGTGTACACATACCCTCAGAGTAAAGGGCCAGGTCTCCTTTCAAGGTGCTAAGATTTGCACACTAATAGATTGCTCAAGGCAGTTCAGTGTGAACGAGATGCATGTAAACGGACTCTCCTGAGTCCAAAAGCGATAGCCAGGTGTGGGCTCTGAAAACCTGACTGTGGCAGCTTGAAATGAGGATGTTTACAATGTGAATCCTTACCGGTTCCCCAGGAGATCCAGGCTTGCCATCCTTGCCGTCAACGCCCTGTAAGTGAAACATCCATTAGGGGGCCAGGGGGGCTATACAGAAGATGGGTACGTCTCTGTGAGTGTGAATCTTGTGATGACTGCTCTGCTTGGTCACTGTGCATTGCGTGATGCCCCATTCTCACTTCCATACCTACATTGATTTACACCAGGAGAGGATCTGGCCCATAGACATTAGCGATAGATAAGACTCACTAGATCCACACAGTTGCCAGATCAATGGGGTTCCAGATATTAAACTGATCCTGCACTTGTTCTCCAATACAGGGGGATCATTACATTCTGGGCACTAGAACATAACAAAATCCCATCCCCTGTAGTAGTATGAATTGCAGATACAATGATCTGTGCCCCCAGGCTTGGCGGCATTATCTCACATTGGTGCCCTCTATGGGAAGATCTCTGCCAGGGAAATAAGAGTTAGGCAGGACGAACAGACGAATCTATTTCGGAAATTATCACTTGGCTGGAAGGTGCCCGACCCAGAACTCACACTGCGTGGAGCCCAGTGAATCTGGAGTTAAGTTGACAATATAAATCTCACATCCACTCCAAGACAGCTCAGAAATGGCTCTGGCTGTGTCCACTTGCTTACAGGAAGTGTAACATATTGAATGAGAAATAGCAAGCAGTTGTCCCTTACCTGAAGGCCAGGCAATCCTGGTGGGCCCAGGGGACCCGGCGGGCCATCTTTACCCTGTAAAGAGACCATTGATGTGGCAATGTTCAGACAAGCTTTTCAGACGCTGCTTCACAAGGAAGAACACTTCCCAAACCCTGAGTTGGGAGGGGAGGAGAAATGAACGTGTCTCTAATGCATTCACACTTCCACTCCCTTCGGGACCAAAGTTTGCTTTGCTATATTCACAGTTATTGACACCAAAAGGCCAAATTCAGCCTCCAAGATAAACAGATGCGACTCTCATGGACTTCAGTGGGAATTGCAGCTACTTAAGAAAGGGCTGGATTTGGTCTCAAAAGTGTAAATTGTGAAGAAGTGGATAACAACAGAGTCAGTCTCTGCCCAGCACTGTGCTATCGACATTAATATAAAAGCCAGTCAATGCATGTTTTACAGTCTGTATATATTAAATTGGTGGTTATGAAAGGCGTTTAGTCGACTGGCCCTGTGAATGAAATCCTGTTTATCCATGGGATTGTACAGCACACAGGCTGTCACACATTGCTTCAACCCTGACCACCTGTTAGGGCTGAAAGAAAAGCTCAGTCCTTGGCTTCTCTGCTATGACTAACTCATCTCACAACAGCCATCAGAGGGGCAATACTTGGTCACTACTGATGAAGGCCAGAGTTGAAGAAATGGCCAAGGGGCGACAGGCTCGTTAGCAATCCAGTTCCAGAAATGCATCATAATTACACACAGCTGCATTATTCTGACTCAACAACCTGTGTTACTCCAAGATGCCTCCTCTCGGAAACAAGAGAGACATTGATTCATAACAAGGAATCTTCTGTTTCACTTTGCAATGAAGATCAACCAGATTCAAAAGCTAAGATCAGTCTCTCTCTAGGGTATTTTACTGCCACCCACCATGGTAGTATCTGAGCATTTTCCTTGTACAACCGATAGCAATAACGAAATCCCCCGCAGGCTTTGTGGAGTCACTAGCCCTTCACCCTTATTATCCAGCACTGTGTCAGCAGGTGATGATCCTGCTCGGAAATGTTACGTGTGTTTTGCTGATTCAGCGTTGCACATGGGTCACTACCTGTATGGATATGAGAGAGACGGTAGGTTCTCTCTTGAGATCCAAACCTAGGCTGTGGGCTGAGCAGGTCTGAGAGTAACCTTAGGAGATGACAAGCCTGAGTAGAAAGCTTGGATTGGATTCATGCGGTTGAATTTTAAGTTCCTTCGGTAAATAAAACCAAACCCCGTGAAGGGAGGATATTTATCCTGCTATAACTTATGTGGACTGAGTTTGGAGAAGAGTGGGGCAGCAACCTGCTCACTGAAGGGTTTTCCCATCACATCACAGCTGTATCAGGAATTCTAATTCTGGAAAGGTTGGATTGCATAGAAGAAAAGGAAACAAAGAGTTTTCAGCAGGGCCTATTCAACATGAATAGCATTTTAAATATCACTTGAGGGCTTGGGGGAAAAAATCATGTTTGCTTCAGTTCAGCCTCACTCTAAAGAAGTTAACCCCCTGGTCAATGGCTTACTATATCCCCAGGCATTCCTGGGGGTCCTGCAGGTCCTGGTTTGCCATCTGGTCCCTAAATAAAACAAAGCAGAAAGAATATGAATTACTCATTCGTAGTGTATCCTTGTCAACACAGGCAGTACCACAGATGGCAACGTGACCGTTTTCTGTCATTCATTCCTATTAGCATTCATTCCCATTAATTCATCTCAGAAAAGCAGTCACCAACCTCTGTGTCTAATTAGCCTCCTAAGCCATACATTGTCAGACATTTTAGATTCTTTGACAGTCCAGAAAATATACAGTAATTAGAAAAATATTGTGCCCAAACTAACTCTGAGAAGACTAGAACTGCTGGGAGAAATATCTCGGAGCATATGCTGCAGAAGGCAAATCTTGGAATCATTAGTCAACATGGACAGAACAAGACATCACGGGCACAGGTTGCAGCAAGAAAAACGTAGGTTAAATATTATGAGAAACTTTATTAATTATAAAGTCTTTGGCAACAAGGCAAGCTGCTCAGGCAGGCTATGGAATCACCATAACTAGGGCCCTACCAAATTCATGGTAATGAATGGTCAATTTCAAAGCCCTAGGATTTGAAAATTGGTAAATTTCACATTTTCAGATGTTTAAATCTGAAATGTCATGGTGGTGTAACCGTGGGGGTCCGGATCCAAATGGGGATTGTGGAGAGAGTTCACAAACCTGTTGTACGGGGTCATGGGATTGCCACCCTCATTTCTGTGCTGCCTTCAGAGCTGGACAGAATGGGGAGGAGGGGCGGTGGTGCTATCTGCAGTTCGGAGAGATACCCAAGTCCTGACCTGACCCAGCCCTGCATGGACTAGCAGCTAGCAGCCCCCTGCTGGGGTGCGCCGAGCAGCACCGGGAAGATCGGCTCCAACTCCACAAGCCTCCTCCAGCTGCAGGAACCTCTGGGGCTGCTGCCCAATCCCAGAGCATACTGCAGCAGGGGGAGGCATCTGGAGGTGGGTCTGGTCTCACTCCTCTACCAGAGCAGCTGTGCAGGGGATGGACAAGTCCTGTCATTCTCCAGCCCAGCCCCCTTTCGCTGGGGCGCTCCTAGGAACAAGAGGACATCGGATTTCACGAGGATGGGCTTATTTCATAGTCCGTGACACGTTTTTCATGGCCGTGAAATTGGTAGAGTCCTAATCATAACTTGAATATGCAAAGAGACTAGATAGTCTGGTTGAGAGGTTGTGCAATCAATCTATTTGCTTGCCTAGTGGCCGGATGTGGTCACCCACTCCTGCTACCGTCCCAACCTAACAGTGCAGGTTCTATGATTCTGGGCCAGAAAGCAAGTATTCACTGTCTGAGTCCTCGAAACCGTGCTCAGCGACCCACTGAGCCCTTCCTGGTGGTGCTGATGTCACAATGGCAAAGCAACAGTGCAATATAAATTCTGCCATGGTCAGATTGCTGCTGACACAGGGATTAGAGGGAGGTTGCAAACATTTAGGAGGGCTAGGGTCAAACTGCAAAGGGACCTGCCAGGTTAAGCCAGAGTGGCTTCAAGGGAGGTTTGTCAGAGTCCTACAATCAGGGAAAAGATAGAGCTCTTGGGAGACATAAGTGGCCACACACAATGCACTCAAGCAAACCGATTTTAGACATGTCTCTTCAACACCATCCGAATACGCTTTTGTCATGTAAAGAAGCACCGTTGCTAATGTGGAGAACGGGGAACTGGAAAGGACGATGCACGAGAGCCGGGGGACAATCCTATCTGTAGAAGCCCACAACACGAGAAAACTAGAGAAACCCTTGTCTAAGATCCTTGCGTGTCATTTAACGGTCAACGAGCCAAACATTTTCCCTTTTGACCGTTATTTCCAAAGCCAACTGGCAGCTTTGTCTAATATATGGGAAGCACCGATATTTTTTACCATGCGGCCGCAGTGAAAACAAAATGTCATGCCCATTGTCTTTTCTATAAAGGAAGCAACCGAAGTTTAGCATAAATTTACTTTCTTGAGGCAAAGCAATGGCTGCAAGCTGCGTTAAGTAGCAATTATCATGAGTGTGGGACGCTACGATGCTCCAGGGTCTATTAAGAACCCAATGGGAAACTTAAAAGAAATGGCACAGATGTGGGTGGAAGTGGCCCTTTGTGGCATATGCAGTCTGCAGCTACACTTATTAGTGAGACACACACACATATGCAGCATGATGATCCACTTCTCAGTATGGGGGGAAAAAGGAGGAAAACTTACAGGTGGGCCAGGGTTTCCAGGAGGTCCCGAGAAGCCAGGCATTCCAGGGTGACCCTGCAGAATCACAAGAGAGCTATTAGATTAGTGTCAATCTCTTTGTCACTCTTCAGCTACGTCCCCCAGATTTTGGGTCAATAAATGGCAGTCATAAGGAAGCAGTGATAGAACAGTGAAATGTGTGAACACACAGAAGGGTTGGGCCTCAGGAAATAAGCTATCCTGGGATTACAAACTGAAGCTTCGGCTTGCAGAGCATGCACTTTTATGCTGTATCTAGAGTCTTTAATATACATAGGCTTTGGAGACTGAATAACTCGTCAAGAAACATAATAGCAGGCTTGGTATGAGTTGCATAGTTTGTATGCAAGGGAAATATTCACTAAGCAATTATTGCAGTGTTAGCAGTCAGAGTTATGTTGCGGATGTACTTTTCCTAAGGCATCTGCTGTTCTGTGCCTATCAGTGCCGGGAGAGGACGAGCGAAAGGCCAAGGCAGAAAGCGATGCAAAATGAGAGCTAGGAAAAATGTTTGTAACTTGAAACTTACCGGATTATGGGGCTTCATTACTGGACCAAAAACCTGACCCACTTTCAGTGTAAGGTTCATGAAACCTACAGCAAACTTGGGCTTGATTTTGGCCACAATTTGTCTAATTCCCCTCTGTTCCTGCGGGATCCCAGTTCCCTTGGAAAATCCCCAAGTTTCTCCCCCAGACAAGACAGAGGCCTCTCCTTAGCTGCTGACCCATCATATCTTTGGATAAGCCATTTGGGTAGCTGGGGACTCCCTCATAGCGTAACAGCCTGGGGTTTTTCAGGTGCCAGATGAGAGAGAACCACAACAGCGTAGAAGCAGGACATGGTGGAGCCTTCTGGATCCCAATTCGGAAAAGGCTGCCCACCCCCACATCTCACCTGTGCACTAGCCAGGGAAGGAGACCAGATGGTCAGCCCTTAAAAATCAACAAGGGGCGAGGCAGCCAACTGGATGCCTCCCAGAGATACCAGAGGTGGTGATGACGGTGGTGGGAATAAAGGTCACATGGCCGCCTACAGACACTCCACGGAAAATGAGGATGGTGGCAGGGAGGAGGGGGTTTAAGTGGAGGGCATCCTGATGGGGAGGGTCCCAGATCAAGTCTTCTTGCCCCCACCCCTCTGGGGGTTAGGGGTGCTGAGGATCTTTGCCTCTGTCCCCAATGAGGCCAGGGCAGGAGTCACGATTCTATCCTAGACACATATTCTTGTTGGACTACTTGGGAAGCAGACTCTTACCTGTCCACCTTTTGGTCCAGCATCCCCAGATGTCCCCCGGTCTCCTTTAGTGCCCTGATAACAAACAAAGCCATTGAAAGCCACTAAGGTTTATGACATTCCCAGCTCTAGGCTCCACTTCAGCATAGCATTTAAGCAAGTGCTTATCTTTAATCATGCACTTAAGTCTCATTGACTCCAATGGGACTTACATATGTGCTTAAAGATAAGCACTTGCTTAAGTGCTTTGCTGAATTGGGGTCTCACTGTCCACCTAACCCATGTTTACTTGCCCACACACCAGAAAAATTTAACCAAACATTGTATGGAAACGACTCAGATTGGGAAGCCCGAAATATGACTTTACCAACGTCCCAGGTTACCACTAAACTGCTGGGTGTGGAATTTACAGTGTCCCCAACACACAGCATTGTTCAATAGAGAACAACAGTTAGGCAAGCGGAGGAAAACAGTCGGCAGTTTGTCACTTAACATATGTCTGGATTTATGTCGTTGAGAAGAGCAGGAAGGGACTGATCGAGAAAGGACCTGCAGTTCCACTGAACTACGCTCTGGGGAGTTTTTGGCGTTTCTACCCCAGAGTGTGCCACGCTAGGCTTCAGGGCCGCCTGGGTAGGGGGGGGGAGTGGGGCAATTTGCCCCAGGCCCCGCAGGGGCCCCACAAGCCCTGGCCCGGCGGCGGTCCGGGTCTTCAGAGGCATTTCGGCGGCGGGGGACCCTTCAGTGCTGCCGAAGACACAGAGCGACTGAAGCCCCCCCTCGCCGCCGAAGACCCGGACCGCCGCTGGGTGAGTACAAGCGGCGCAGCTCCCCCGCTTTGCCCCAGCCCCCTGAATCCTCTGGGCGGCCCCGCTGGGCTTTCAGAAAAGCAGCGCACTCTGCACTTTAAATCCTGCGGAAGCCCTACCGGGCATTTTGGAAGGAGTCCCAACAGACCAGCTGGCTATCTTCCGGCGTTACTCTCTGTCTGTTATTTCGTTTGAGCACCTGCAGACTGTGGGTACGTGCATATATGAACTGAATGCAGCTTGGGATATTGACCACCTATTAGATTTAGGTTTGTTCAGGTTCATATGGACAATTCAAATCTTATGCCATTATGTCAGTCAAATGCTGAGTCTTCCCACCCCAGTCTTCCCTCCCAGCAGAGAATGGTTATTTCTCAGACTGTGGAATGGTCACAGCAATTACCTATAACACATACATCTGTTTGGGTTACCAGCTGTTTTCTGAGTTTTCTCTCAGAATGTTCTCCCGTCTTAACCGACTGCACTTTTGCTTTTGTTCCATTATTGCCCTTTCTGTACTTTTCATGGCAAGAAGTAACATCAGTTTTCTGAACCAGTATAAATCCTTGTTCATTGTAATAACCGCAGATAAAAAGGAATTAAACAGCAGACACTGTTTGAGACTGGAACCAAGTGCTGGAAGGCAGGTAAGTCTAGGGGGAAACTCCTTATCTCTACTGCCATTGATTTGTTTTGGTTTGTTTCACATTAGGCCATTGTAAATATTCCAACCGTAACTAAGCACTGACTTGCTGAGCAAACTGGTCACGGAGGTTACACAAGGCCAGAGCTCTAAATGTTAAATTACGAGAATCCTTCATCGCTTGGTGTTTGTCAATGACCCTTGAATATGAGGTTGAGACGTGGTAAATTGCTAAAATGATCAGCCCTTCTTCCAATGTGTTTCCAAGTAATACTGGGTTCTACAGACCAAGTGACTGTGGCCATTTAAAAGACCAACAGTTTGGTGCATTGTCAGTGTAGCCCCCGGCATACCAAATAATTTGTTACATCAAAACCATCCAAGCAAGGAATTGGTCAAGTAGAAAGGAAGGTGCAGGATTTCCAGGGCTGGGGCTCTCCCTCCTTGCTCAGGTGAGCGGATCCAAATTGATAGTAAGGTGCCCATCCTGCAATCCTTGCCCGCACATCGCTCCCATTGAGACCAAATCCTGTGTGGAGGCTCAAAACCTAACTGGTCTTTGCAAACAGAGAGATGTGGGGGGAGGGGGAATGCTAGATACTACGTTATACTGCTGGGCTGTCCACGGGGAAGCTGTGTGACTCAGGGGTTGAAATTCAAAAGGCAGCACACAGGGCCTGTCTACCACTCAAGTCCCACATAAGTTCCTCCCCTCTGCATTCCGCTTCAGCCTTTGCTCTACATAAGAATGGAGTCGATCCAGGTGATGTTCATTGAGGAGAATTACTGACCTTTGGACCATCCACCCCTGGAGGGCCTGGGAGACCCCGGGGTCCAGGATCGCCCTACAATAAAGAGGAAAGAGCGCTCAATCACACTAATTGCTTACAAAATCAGAAAGACACAGTAAGTGTCCAGCCACCTATCATGTGCAGAACCAATAGATGCAAGGATAAGCTTTCAATTCTGCAGCCTAATACAGTTAGGACTCAGTCCAGCTATCCTGGATGCTCTGTGCCTGTGTGAGAAGCTCCTGATTACATATATACAGCATCAGAGGGACCCAGTAACACCAAAAGGTCTTATTCAAAAGACAGGCCAGCCACTAGAGGGAGACATAATCACAGTCACGTAGCTAGTGTATTACACATGCACACGGGTGCTAACCTTGGCCAGTCCTGGGATGGGAGACTTCCAAAAAAGAAAAGTCGGTGGGATTCAATAAATGTGACTTTATCCTCTGAATTTGTACTGAACCAATGCCCCAGCACAGTGCCAAGGGGCACTGCACTACCAGAGGTGCTTTGTTTTGGATAAAATATACAACCACAGTCCTGGCTGCTTGTGGCAATTAAACAGCCCAGGCGGCTTTCTACAAAAATAAGTGGTTTCCTGGCTGAACTGGAGGAAAACACATTCTGCCTCCCCAGCTAAAGCTGGATATGGCATCTCTCCCGTCCTGTATTACACAACTCTGTGTTCCACTCCAATACAGCAGCCCTTCAGTGGCCGGGAGAGGTGGTTCCCGCATATGTTAAGTGCTTCGGGGTGAGAGGCACTATGTAAATGGAAGATCTGAAATGACGTGAGAGATGCAGAAGCACAATGGATGCTTGGGGCCAGACTATCAGTTGCACCAGTAACTCCACTGAGTTCTGTGCCAATGTATGTATAGCGTGCAACTGATATAGAGGGAGCGGGAGCCACATAGGCCTTGGAAGGAGGCTGGGAGAAGGAGCTGATAATTAGGGCACAGGGATGGCTAGAGATGCGGGTACTTATGGGGTACTGGACATGGCATGCGTGGACTGAGAGTAGAGTCCCACAACTGTTCCTCTCTCATTTAGATCCCTACATATTAGAGATCCAGTTCTGCAACCTTTATTCTCAGCGAGTATCATGTATTCACAGGCCCCCACCCTCCCCTTTTTCAAGCCCCTCCTTAAAAATCACTCCCTCACGCCTCCCCGTGGGCTGTCTCCTGACAAACAGAAAATCCACCCAGCTGTCCCTGAGCTCCTAGAACTGTATCCCTCTCCTCTGCTCAGCCCCCCTGGTTTGGTTGTTTCTCATCTTCTCCTCTTCGTTTGTGTGTAGCCTCTTCTCTTTGTCTGCAGGCGCCCGGCTGAAACATCCTCTCTGGTTTTAGCAGGCTCTTCCGCTGGATGTGTAGGAGGTGCAGCGCAAGAGGGATGGCTGGCTGGCTCCTGTATTCTAGGCTGCTCTCAGGGCTGGAGCAAGACCCAACATAAAGTAGATCCCTAAATTGTTGGAGGGCGGAGTTCTCCATCCACTCCCTCGCCCCCGTCACCCTTCCATCTGTCCCCTCCTCCTCCTAAGCTCCTTCGTGTTACCAGAGCAGGGGCGGTAATAGGAGCTGGGCTTCGGGCCTGTCTGTGAAGCACCTAGTGCACTGCTCTTTCTATGACAATAAATGCAGGAATATTAAAATAAGGCTAAAGACACTTATCAAAGTGATCCTGAAGCATGAACCTTACTGCAGTTCTCTTACCATTTTCCCATTCAGGCCATCTCTGCCCGGAGGTCCTTGGGCCCCTCTATCGCCCTTGAAGCCTGGCACTCCAGGGAGCCCCGGGGGGCCAGGTGGGCAGTCATTACACACATCCTAAAAGAGACGAGGTAACACTGAGAAGAGCATTAGGGATGAGACTGAGGCTCCCTTCCAGCCCCATGGACGCTCGGCGGCACTACAGGCATACGCTCTAGGCCTGTGCTCCATTCAAATCAGTGGTAGGCCACAGACCTGTTGTGGGACCCGAGTAGGCATTACGGGCAGTCCTCAAGGGGGCCAGAGGTGTTATAATGCAGTATCCAAGCCAGGCTCACAGAATGGGGGAAAGGCCTATTCTAAGGCGGAGAGAGAGAGAGGAGAAACGTGAAGCAGGAATACAAAAAAAAATTCTTTCTTGTTAACTTACAGATTCAAAACAGTGTCTTATCTAGCCTCAAAAGCTAGGCTGGGTCAGTGCTTGGAGGGCAGCTGTCCAGGGAAAACCCAGGAGCTGCAGAGAGTTGGGGGCGGCTCTTACTCTATTCTCTATAGGTTCTTATACCATGCTGGTCACCATAGTATCTGAGCGCCTCCAGTAATGCATTGAGTGATACGGCTACACATCTGTCACGTGTTGTTTGCTCTCTCTCATCCTCTCCCTGCAGGGAGAAACATGCAGTGGAGTGTCTCATGCAGCGTGGTGTTCGTAACATATAAACCTGTTGCTATGTGTTTATGTTAGAGAAGTGGAAAGTGGTCAGGTTTTTGATGGTCCTTAATTTGGGGCGGAGTTCATGCCACAGTCTTTCCACCCCTAGAGAAAGCAGGATGGGGGCACTTGCCCCCTAGTCAGTACTGAAGCTATGTCCAGCAGAGTGGTGGTAGGCACTGTGGAATAACAGGGAGAAGTGAAGCGCTGCCCACTTGTGGTCATGAAAGATCTCTTGGCATTTGTTGCAAGAGTAGATGTATACCACAGTACCCTGGCCAAATTCCGTCATGGGGAATTACGCTCTGTCTCCCTCCACTGTCCTTTGAAGTGTCAGCTCACTACATTATTCTTTATTTCAAAAACCGCCCGGCAAGCGTACAGAATTCCTAGCATTTCCGCCTGAGGGTTGGTCTTGTTTCAGTGGTGGGTGAAGTGAGACCAGTATACAGAGAGGCAGTGCAGTCCAGTGGATAGGGCAGGAGGACTAGGTTCTATCTGCCAGGAATCTGTTGTATGATCTTGGGCAATGCACTTTGCCGCTCTTTTCCCTGCTATTCCTCGGGCGTCTGTCTGACTTAGAATATAGACCCTTTAGACCAGGGTCTGCCTCCTACTGTGCGGGTGTATGGCCCCTAGACAAATGGGGCTCTGAGCTCAGCTGGGGTCTCCAGGTGCTACCGAATACAAAACAACTTCATACAGTGCACTCTGTGGAAAGATCTTCGGGATCTTTGGAGAAGAGATGCTGTGTAAATACAAGGTTTCATCTCAAGGTAGTAGCTAGAGAGGGCTGCTCTTTTCAGCTCTGAGGAGGAGGCCAGTTAGCAGTTCATTTTTCAGTGCCTTTTAAGCATTAGGTAAAGACTTCTTGCCACGTCCCTAGACTGCTTAAAAATCTTGCTAATGTGCCCTTGGCCATCACTAAAGATTTAGCAGCTGCTCGGTGTCAAATACTGAATCATTTCCCACAAAATCATCTTCATGGACAGCAACAGCAAACCAACATTTTCAAATGTGGGCACTGAAGGGTAGGCACCTACATCCCCAGTCAGATACCTCATGCAAACGTGGACTGATTTTCAAAGGGCACCTAGCACCTCCAGCTTAAACCGTCTTAAGCAGGAGACATAGAGGCTCAGCATTTTTGGAAATCGGGCCCCTTTATTGAGATGCTTTCAGTGGTGTTGAAAGCCTATCTTTAGGGAATTATGCTTGAAAATATTTGATCCCGGCGCTTCAGAGGGCCAGTTCAGGCCCCACTAACAGTTAGAGCAGCAACCTTGGGGCTGCTCTAACTTACACAAGCTTGTAAGGGCCTTTGTAGGCCATTACACTGGTGGAGATTACTGGAGCGTATCTAACTCTGGCCATACCCCTTTTGGTCTCTAACGTATCCCCAATGGCACCAGTTGACAGTGTGACTATGAACTGCAAACTGCTTGCACATCTGGCTGTTTAGAATATTCAGATGCACGTCTGGCACTCACAGTTCAGACACATCTCCATAATGTAGCATCAGTCATCAAGTTAAAAGCAAAAAACAATCTCATTACAAAGGCAATTTCAGCCTGTACCTTGACTAAGAGATTTATGTCCTCAGGAGAAAGCAGGGAGGAGGCACCCTGTGGAAAGAGAAATCCGTTGTTTAAAAAGTAGTTTTATAAAATGAGACACTTAAGGTAAATTTACATAAAATTCCCTGTGGCATGGTACTGATTTTCCTTGCACTGTCTGGTGCTCATTGGGACCAATATGTCTTTTGTCAATGGCATTATAAATTTATTCCAGAATACAGGGATGGACCGTGCAGGGCATGTGTAGAAAATACAGATTCTGGCCTTGGGTTTTATATGCAAATACTAAGAGAATGTTGTTATGAGTTTTTGCTTTCATTTACATACAGCATATTCAATTACATTTATATTGAGCCAAACCTACCACAGGCGCTTTTACCGTAATCACTTTTCGCTCTTAGTTCTTGTAGCTGTTCTTCCAGTTCGAACAGCAAGCAAGTGACATTTAACTGTCACTGTGAAGGATGGGGTAGATGGAGGTGCTGATATAAAAGGGAGAAGAGCCGAAATGTTTGGGATTTAATCCAATAGTGAAATGACATACTGGCTTTCCAGGAGGTCCTCTTTCCCCGGGATTTCCAGGTAAACCCTATGGACAAGGGAGAGAAAAATCTATGAGATTAACTCACAATAACCTTTCTTCTCTTCCCGCTACTCAGACACACATAAACACGCCATCCCAGGATACTGCTCATTTGTGCCTGCTGTCACACAACCCTGCCAGTGTTGGGACAATCACACACACTTCTGCAAGAACTACTAATGTATCTAAATGTTGGTAACCTTTAGAATCTACCTCTCTCCATCCACCTCTATCTCTGAATTACTCGCTCTCACTACACATCCTTCCACACTCCTCCCTGGTTTTACTCTTAATGCCGCTGGAGTTACCCCCTGGGAAAACTGGTTCATCATGTTTTCATGGTCACTTAAGGCACAGGTAATACTTGGTCGAGCTGCAGCAGTTTCAAGGAGAGATGAATGAAGCACTGAAGACTGAGCCCAACTGGAGCATTTAAAACGAAGGACCCGATCCTGCATCTGAAACTGCGAGATTGAAGCCTGGCAGTCACTTGGAGCACCAGCGAGTCATCGTCTGTGGGAGCAGTTTGATACCAGTTTTCAGAGACGTGTGTGTGATAGAGACAGATTGAGATGGGAAATTGGCAAGGCACCACTAATATGTCAAATACCCGAGGTCTGGGCCTGGAAGGGAAAGGAAGACGTTCTATAACATGGAAGGGGCTATGTAGGAAGTGCCTCCAGAAGGGCCAGAATCTGGCAACATTTGAGATCCTCATCCTTGGTGTGCTTGCCACTGCCCCCCTTACTTATCAGTCAGGCCAACATCTATGTGGAGAAGTGTTCCACAGAAACGTAGGCCGGTTCATTTCAGGCAATTGCACACCCATGACATTTGGCTGGTTGAAACCTGGCAACATGGCTCTTCTCACAGCCAGCACAGCTCTGAGATTGACATTTTCAAACTTGAGCATGGAAAGCAAGTTCTCTGAGGAGAGGGAGGGCATGGAGGGGCCTGGTCCCTCACCATCCGTCAGCAGAGCTGCTGGGCTGCAGAGGGGAAGACACAGCACTCTCCTAGAGAGTGGCCCAGTGGGCACGCTCGTTCTGGGTGCCTTGCAGCACAGTGCTTCCTGCCATTTCCAGTTCTGTCAGGGCTGCTTTGTGAGGCACCACAGAGTCCCGTGGAAAGGTCCCATCCTTTTCCATTGCACACTCCTGGTCTCCACTGCTGTGTGTGTTCTTGAGTGACAATCGATGATTGCCCCGCAAGAGACATCTGGCCTCAGCTGGGGTGGAAGAAATCAGAAGAAATTTCAATTGCTTTTACTGTGTCTGCATTAACATTGGCGTCCAAAGAAGGGCCCTTCTGCGGCCACTTAGAATCACAGAATCATAGAATATCAGGGTTGGAAGGGACCTCAGGAGGTAATCTAGTCCAACCCCCTGCTCAAAGCAGGACCAATTCCCAACTAAATCATCCCAGCCAGGGCTTTGTCAAGCCTGACCTTAAAAACCTCTAAGGAAGGAGATTCCACCACCTCCCTAGGTAACCCATTCCAGTGCTTCACCACTCTCGGAGTGAAAAAGTTTTTCCTAATATCCAACCTAAACCTCCCCCACTGCAACTTGAGACTATTACTCCTTGTTCTGTCATCTGCTACCACTGAGAACAGTCTAGATCCATACTCTTTGGAACCCCCTTTCAGGTAGTTGAAAGCAGCTATCAAATCCCCCCTCATTCTTCTCTTCTGCAGACTAAACAATCCCAGTTCCCTCAGCCTCTCCTCATAAGTCATGTTCTCCAGCCCCCTAATAATTTTTGTTGCCCTCCGCTGGACTCTTTCCAATTTTTCCACATCCTTCTTGTAGTGTGGGGCCCAAAACTGGACACAGTACTCCAGATGAGGCCTTACCAATGTTGAATACAGGGGAATGATCACGTCCCTCGATCTGCTGGCAGTGCCCCTACTTATACAGCCCAAAATGCTGTTAGCCGTCTTGGCAACAAGGGCACACTGTTGACTCATATCCAGCTTCTCGTCCACTGTAACCCCTAGGTCCTTTTCTGCAGAACTGCTGCCCAGCCATTCGGTCCCTAGTCTGTCACAGTGAATGGGATTCTTCCATCCTAAGTTCAGGACTCTGCACTTGTCCTTGTTGAACCTCATCAGGTTTCTTTTGGCCCAGTCCTCTAATTTGTCTAGGTCCCTCTGTATCCTATCCCTACCCTCCAGCGTATCTACTCCTCCTCCCAGTTTAGTGTCATCTGCAAACTTGCTGAGGGTGCAGTCCACGCCATCCTCCAGATCATTTATGAAGATATTGAACAAAACCGGCCCCAGGACCGACCCTTGGGGCACTCCACTTGAAACGAGCTGCCACCTAGACATGGAGCCATTGATCACTACCCGCTGAGCCTGACAATCTAGCCAGCTTTCTATCCATATTATAGTCCAATCATCCAGCCCAGACTTCTTTAACTTGCTGGCAAGAATTATGTGGGAGACAGTATCAAAAGCTTTGCTAAAGTCAAGGAATAACATGTTCACTGCTTTCCCCTCATCCACAGAGCCAGTTATCTCATCATAGAAGGCAATTAGGTTAGTCAGGCATGACTTGCCCTTTGTGAATCCGTGCTGACTGTTCCCGATCACTTTCCTCTCCTCTAAGTGCTTCAGAATTGATTCCTTGAGGATCTGCTCCATGATTTTTCCAGGGACTGAAGTGAGGCTGACTGGCCTGTAGTTCCCCAGATCCTCCTCCTTCCCTTTTTTGAAGATGGGCACTACATTAGCCTTTTTCCAGTCATTCGGGACCTCCCCCGTTCGCCATGAGTTTTCAAAGATAATGGCCAATGGCTCTGCAATCACATCCGCCAACTCCTTTAGCACCCTTAGATGCCGCACATCCGGCCCCATGGACTTGTGCTCGTCCAATTTTTCTAAATAGTCCCGAACCACTTCTTTCTCCACAGAGGGCTGGTCACCTTCTCCCCATACTGTGCTGCCCAAGCAGCAGTCTGGGAGCTGACCTTGTTTGTGAAGACAGAGGCAAAAAAATCATTGAGTACTTGTCTTGCTCTGGCTTATGAATATGAAACTGTGGTAATGAATTTCAGTGGGGAACAGCTGTGGTTCCCAAAGAACTGCAACTTCGTTGACTGAGACACGTGTGAAGGAGAAATTTGTCTTATAATTATTCTTCTGGGGAACTCGGGAAATGTTGGCAAGATGGCACGTTGCTTCTTACACTTTGTTTCCTTGAGACAGGCAGAAATCCTGCGATTAAAAGACTGTAGATACTGCTGGAAGACTAAGGTGCTTTAACTTTCAGCTAACTTTACTCCCTTCCTTTAGCCAAAACAAGCTCTCAGCACCCGCTCTCCCAGAGGAAGCAGAGTAATGGCTGCAGAGGTGGTCAGGACAGTACCAGCATGGAGAGAATCTCTGGGTCCCCCAGAAGTAAGGGAAAGTAGGAGATAATTCATCCCTTCTTCTCCATGGTGGGGTGAGGGGAGTGAGACCACATCTAGAGGAACCCGAGTGTGCAGGAAGAAAAATGAGATGTTCCTTTGCAAATCCCCAGGAGGAAGAGAGAAGAGATCCATTCAGATTCACAGTACGTCTCTTTGGGCCAATCAGATTACCTCAACGGAGCTACACCCAACGATTGTTACATCAGCCCCTCAATTCTCTGAAGCTGTGGCATATATTTTCATGGGCCTAGAGAACCTGGGATTCATTTAGGGTCCTACAGTGTCACAACACTGTATAGAGAAGGACAGTTACATGAAGGTGCCAGCTTTTCATGTCTCAGTGTTATGTAAGCTGGTGATGATGCAGCATCACCCCTTTTAAACACCTCCAGTGCCCCTTTCCCACTTCCACCAAGGACTGGTTCCTAGAGCTCAGCACTTGCTGATCAGCAAAGAGCTTCCTCCTCCTTCCACAGAGCAGTGCTTGTGACACAGCAAGTGTCCACAAGCCAGGGAGAGGGATCAGTTTCCCCCAGCAGACCTTTGAAGACCTCCCTCTGTTCCTCACCACGGAGAGCATCATTTCTGTGACTCACACTCTGAGAAGGCAGGAGTTGGAAGAAAGGCTGGCCAGAGGTAAAATGTCATCTCTTCCACATGGCAATGCAACAAAAAGCCATCAGGGACCCTGGGCCCAAGATTCCTGTTTTCATTAAAGTGTCAGAGAAATCATAAACCCAAGAAAGTGACTGGCTATCTTGAGGCTTCCCTGGCCAGTGCAGGGTTATTCCCAGACAATAGGCCTTCCCCAGTGTCGTTCTAGCAGGCTCAGTGATGGATCTTCCCCCACTTCCCTAGAGACATTATTCCGTAGTCTAATCGGTCTTCTAGGTCGTTCTACCAGATGTTTGACCTACATTTTTCTTTGGTTAATTTTGTTCCATCACTATTAATTCTCTCATTGGCCCACCCTAAAGAACCCGCTCCTGGACTGATAAAGACTGGGTTTTTTTAAGGTGAGATATTGACTGTGGGTAGCCCTTTTAACTACAATAAACATTTAAACTCTCGCTTTCTTTACTTACATCCTGCCCTGTTGGCCCCTGTGGGCCTGGAACGCCTGGTAAACCTCGAGGGCCCTGGTAAAATGAGAAGAAATAAACCTGATCAGAAATGTTGGCAGAGGGTTTGTGCCCCATCCACATATTTAGCAGCGGCCAGATTCCTGTCTGCTGCAGAAATGGAACTCCCAGCCCATCAGCTGCCAGAACCCATTTAACTAGCAACATCCGAACTGACTTTCCAGAAAAACTTAATTACACTCGGTGCTAATATAGTATCTTCCATTGAAGGAACTCAAGGAACTATCCATAATTTAAGCCTCACAACTTAAGCCCCTCGTTGGGGTCGGCGTTATAGCACTTTCACGGGTGTGCATGGTTAGGCAGAGAGAGAACTGACTCTCCAAAGGCCATGCTGCAGAGAGGAGAACAGAACCCAGACGTCCTGTCTCCCTGTCCCCTGCGCTAAATGATGAGCACAAGGGACAAGATTCTGATCTCCCTGTATCACTATGAATCAGAATTAACTCCACTTGCTACATTTACACCAGTGTCAGCAGAACTCAATTTAAGCTATGATTTTATCACGACAAAGCGGTAGACTGGTGAATCATGGCTATCTTGTGACTGGTTAGATACAACAGGAGTGAGACGATGTATTGTTATTTTCTGCCAAAAGTCCAGCAAAACACTTACACACATGCTTAACTTTAAGCATGTGAGCAGTCCCAAAGTTAAGCAGGTGCTTAAATGCTTTGCTGGATCATGGCCTAAATCAACGGTTCTCAAATTTAGCAACCCAAAGACCCCCATTTTAATTAAAAAATGTTCAGTGCTCCTCATGCTCCACCCCCACTTCACCCCTTCCCCCAAGGCCCCACCCCTGCTCCACCTCTTCCCACCCTCGATCCACCCCTGCCCCTCCTCTTCCCAACCCCTCCTTTGAGCACAGCCCATCCCCGCTCCTCCCCCTTCCTCCCAGTTGTTCTCCAGCGTGCAGGATGCACTGGGAGGGAGGCAGAGGAGTTGAGGGAGGGGAAGGAGGAGTTGATCAATGGGGGCCATGGACCCCCTGGAGTATCCTCCTGGACCCCCGTTTGAGAAACGCTGGCCTAAATAATTTAGCTGTATCTTTCCACCATTATCAAGCAAACGGAAAATATAAACACGCCTTAACAAATTCATCAATAGTCAATGGAACATTTGACTACATGGCGGTCCCCCTCTGTAAAAGCTGGGTGTAGTTAGCAAGACATACTGTACCGATGGCCCTTTGTCTCCTGCTGGTCCCACAGGGCCCTGCAAACAAACAGCAACAACACATAGATGAAAAGGGCAGCAGAGCCTGAATGTAACATCCTGGTGTGAGTGATTAAAGAGCAACGTAAGTTCAGAGTTAATGGAAAGCATAGGAGGAGCGGTCAGGAAAAGGAACAGAAGCAGCTTGGCAGGGGGTTGTCCTGAAACAGATGAAGCTAGCAACAAAGAAAGTAAATGAAGGCAGAGGAGTTTAAAGAAAACAAGAACACGCGGTGTGCTGTGTCCAACAGTCTTCCAGGCAGTGAGCAACCCCAGGGTATAATCAGTAACAGTATAAAGGAACCCGAAGCACAGAGCCCAGTGGGTTCACAGCAGCTGCTCATTTTGGGCTGCAAGGATGCAGATTTACAAGCTGTTTAATCCACCAAACTGCAACCCCTTAGTACATAGGCGGCAGGTTTGTATAATTTTTGGTGGGGCCCAAAATGGTGGTGCCCCCCGCTCCCGCCCTGTAAGCCGATATAAAATGAAGCTACAACGCGTCAGCGCCACACGATTACAAGGGTCAATTAAAAGTGGAAAGTCAGAAGCAGCATTTGCCTACTTCAATATACAGTATTATATTTTGTTGTACCTGTTGTGATGAAGTGGGAATGTTCTTAATATTTTCTCTGAATACTGTGTGGGTGCCTCAGTTTCCCCTGCAAGATGCCAACTGAAGGTGTTGGGGACAAAGAGATCAGGTGGCCTCCTTGTCCGGAAGAGACACAGAGGCCAGAGGAGGGAGTGTCAGTTTGGAGCTGGCTGGGGAAATGGGGAGAGACTCAGAACTTGGTTCTGGGCTCCCCACCCCGCAAGATGGACCTGACCGAGGGGTTCTGTTTTCTGTACCAACAAGCTCTGTTTAAACTGTGTTCCCATCATCTAATAAACCTTCTGTTTTACAGTCTGGCTGAGAGTCACATCTGACTGCCGAGTTGGGGTGCAGGGACCTCTGGCTGCCCCAGGACCCCGCCTGGGCGGACTCACTGCGGAAAGTGCATGGTGTGGAAGGGCATGCTGAATGCTCTGAGGTCAGACCCAGGAAGGTGTATGCTTCTTGCCCTGGAGACAGTCTGCTCAGAGAGGAGGCTCCCCCAGAGTCCTGACTGGCTTTGAAGGAGTGGTTCCAGAGCATCCCAGCATCTCCTTCCACCCCATGCACTTCTCAGAAGTCCACACAGGCACTAACACTCCCTCCTCTGGCCTTTGTCAAGAAGGCTAACATCATTTTGGGCTGTATAAGTAGGGGCATTGCCAGCAGATCGAGGGACATGATCATTCTCCTCTATTCAACATTGGTGAGGCCTCATCTAGAGTACTACGTGCAGTTTTGGGCCCCACATTGCAAGAAGGATGTGGAAAAATTGGAAAATCCAGTGGAGGGCAACAAAAATGATTAGGGGGCTGGAGCACATGACTTCTGAGGAGAGGCTGAGGGAACTGGGATGGTTTAGTCTGCAGAAGAGAAGAATAAGGGAGGATTTGATAGCTGCTTTTAACTACCTGATAGGGGGTTACAAAGAGGATGGATCTAGACTGTTCTCAGTGGTAGCAGAGGACAGAACAAGGAGTAATGATCTCAAGTTGCAGTGGGGGAGGTTTAGGTTGGATATTAAGAGAAACTTTTTCACTAGGAGGGTGGTGAAACACTGGAATGGGTTACCTAGGGAGATGGTGGAATCTCCTTCCTTAGAGGTTTTTAAGACCTGGCTTGACAAAGCCCTGGCTGGGATGATTTAGTTGGGTTTGGTCCTGCTTTGAGCATGAGGTTGGACCTTATGACCTCCTGAGCCCCTTCCAACTCTGATATTCTATGATACTCTAAACTGACCACCAAATTTAAGTTGCGTGTTTTTCCGGTCAGGTGAGGACTCTGGGGCAGGGCTGGGGATAAGGAACTTGGGGTGCAGACAGGCTGCCCCAGGGCTAGGGCCAAAGAGGACTCCCCTCCACCCTCCCTGGCAGCAGCAAGCTCCAGGGGAGGGACCCCTCTTCTCCCCCGCAGTTCACTGCACATGCTCCTAGGGTCCCTCTCAGGTCCAGAAAGCCCACTCGGTTCCCCTATGGTGGGTACCGAGGGGGGAGGTTGCCATCACGTGTGGCCTCCCCTGCTGCCACCCCTCACCATAGCCTCACTGGGGATGGGGCTACCCCTTGCCCAGCATGGTGCAGGAGTGGGAACTGCAGGGTAGTAGCTGGGAAGGGGCACAGTATCACAAAATTCACCTAAGCCCCAGCTGCACAGGTCTAGGAAGCTCCCCTCCCCAGTGGTGTAGCCAGGTTCTAACATCAGGGGGAGCAAACATATCCAATTACTAAAAAAGATGCCAGCCAACATATCCAATTACTAATCAGGTAGTTCTATAACAGGCTGCCCTGACCCCATCACCCCCTGAAGCACAAGGTAGGGGTAGGCACCACCATGTTGTGCAACAAACACTTGACAAAATTACTGGACTTAGTGACGGACAATGCAGGCAGGTGGGTATTATGTCATTCAATCATTCAGCCCATAAAATTGCACACATTTTGCCTCAGTGAAATTAAATATCCAGAGAATTACTGGGCCTGTGATGATGATGATGACCAGGGCTTGCTCACCTGTGGCTCCCCCTCCCTGTGCTGTGGAGGCACAGCCAGGCAGGTCTGCATCTGCAGGCAGGCACCCTGCCTCAGGTGCAGCTCCCATGGGCCCTGCTAGCTACTAGACTGGGAGCCTCCCGGCCAATGGAATGGGCTGGGCTGGGGGGCGGAAGGCAAAGGGGGAGATTGTAGGGAGCTTTGGAGGAGGGGAGGCAGTGGGGGAGGGGAGTGGGCTGGCACAAAGGGGAGGGCTCTTTGGAGAGGAGTGACAGGGGCACAGGGGTCATTGGGAGTCTCTCGAGGGGGCAGAGGGTTGTGTGGGTCTCTGTGGGGCAGGGGGCTGTGATGGGCGGAGCCAGCTGCAACCTGGGTCTGCTCTGCAGGGGGTGTTGCTATAGTCCCCTCAGGAAGCCCCCCCATCCTGTGTATTTTATACCAGCCCCGGGGTGCCCATTGCTGCTCCTTTCCCCACCCACGACTCCATCTGTCTGTCCCCACATCTCCCCCGGCTGTGTCCGTCTGTCTGTCCCACAACCCCCTGGCTGTGTCCTTGTGTCGGTCTGTCCCACAACCCCCGGCTGTGTGTGTCTGGCTGCCCCCACCACCCCTGGCTGTGTGTGTCTGTCCCCCTTCCCCCCCCCGCTGTGTGTGTCTGTCCCACAACCCCCTGGCTGTGTCCTTGTGTCTGTCTGTCCCACAACCCCCGGCTGTGTCTGTCTGTCTGCCCCCCACTGTGTGTGTCTGTCCCACAACCCCCAACCCCCTGGCTGTGTCTGTTTGTCCCCACCAACCCCCCCCCCCCGGCTGTGTCTGTCTGTCTGTCTGCTCCCCGCTGTGTGTGTCTGTCCCACAACCCCCAACCCCCTGGCTGTATCTGTTTCTCCCCACCAACCCCCCCCAGCTCTGTCTGTCTGTCTGTCTGCTCCCCGCTGTGTGTGTCTGTCCCACAACCCCCAACCCCCTGGCTGTATCTGTTTCTCCCCACCAACCCCCCCCAGCTCTGTCTGTCTTCCTGTCTGCCCCCCGCTGTGTGTGTCTGTCCCACAACCCCCAAGCTGTGTGTGTTTGTCCCCACCAACCCCCCCCTCCCCGGCTGTGTGTGTGTGTGTCTGGCTGCCCCCACAGCTCACCGTCTGTGTCTGTCTGCTGCTCACAATGGCTGCCCAGGGCTCAGCCGCTGCCTGTGGCTCGCTCCCCCTCCCTGCTGTGGAGGCGCGGCCAGGCAGCTCCGGCACCGCCCCCGGCAGCTCCCATTGGCTGGGGTTCCCAGCCAATGGGCTGGGAGTCCAGTCGCTCCTGAGGCCCCTCCCGGGAGCTGCCGCTGCCGCTGCGGTGAGTGAGAGCGCCGGGTGTTGCAACGCGGGGACCCCCAGCACAGGGCCTGGGGCCCAAACATTGGTGGGGCTGAGCCCAGCTCCTGGATTATTGGTGGGGCCTGGGCCCTACGGGCCCATATAACTCGCCGCCCCTGCCTTAGTAACCATGGAGAGAGAGAGAGAAATCCCCTTACAGTAACCAACATCAAGCACGTGGAAACAACTAAGGAAACTTCCATGAGGAAATATCATCGTGAGCGAGAGTTCATCCATTTCTCCCATGCAGCGATTTCTCCGTCTCTCTCCGGCAGCTGGGGTAGGATGCACACACGTGACAGGCCAGACTGATCTCTTACACCGGTGCAAATCTCAGCTCCAGCAACATCAGTACTCCAGACTGATGAGCTGCCAGTGTAGCTGAGATCAGAATGAATGGAGTGAAAGCAGAGAGGAATAGAAAGAAAGAAAGAACGAAAGAAAGAAAGAACGAAAGCCCCTAGAGAGAGGCAGAAAAAAAATCAGCATTTTTTTCTGGAAGCAGAATGGGAAATAAAAGTCAGGGCAGTTTTGGAACTAACCTCACATCATCACTGTAAGCAACAGGCCAACATGGAAGCAGGTTCCATAGAATCACAGACTATCAGGGTGGGAAGGGACCTCAGGAGGTCATCTAGTCCAACCCCCTGCTCAAAGCAGGACCAATCCCCAGACAGATTTTTGCCCTGATCCCTAAATGGCCCCCTCAGGGATTGAACTCATAATGCTGGATTTAAGTAGGCCAATGTGCAAACTACTGAGCTATCCCTCCCCTGAGTATCTACATGCATGTCCATGATACAGACTGGTAGATGGTAATATCATACTTGTTTTCTTTGTCGTGAGCAAGCTGTATAACTCTTTCTGACTTAGGAAAAAACAATGCCCTGAAGTAAGGTGAATGATATACACAGTTGGGCCAGATTTTGATACTCTTAGTCTAGTCATTCATATTAACAGATATTTAAGGACAGAAGAGACCATTAGATCATCTAGTCTGGCATCCTGCAAAACTTAGGCTATAGAATTTCATCCAAGTACCCCTGATTTGAGCCGAGTAACAAGGGCCCTGCGTAAATCAAAGGATTTTGCAGGGTGGGGAGGAATTCATGACAAATTCACGATGGCAAAAGTATTACAATTTCCTGGAGTTTGTGCAAGGAATGAATTTTACAAGTAAATGTAGTCAATTTCAAAGATGAAATGAATTATACAAGGAAAATTCATTCTGTCCTTGAAACTGACTACATTTACTTGTAAAATTTACTGCATCCTGGAAATTGACCAGCTTAAGTAATGTTCTGTATTAAAGACTTTGTTGCTGACATTGTCCTTTAAAAAAATATTTAAAAGATCATGGTTTGGGGGCATTTTCATGATTTCCATGCTCTCTGTGAAATCGTGATTTACATTGTGCCCTACCAATAACTAATACATAACAAACAGTAATGACACACCAGGCTTCACAAAAGCTAATGCATTTTCTTAATTGTTAAATTAATTTTAAAATTCTCATTCATGCGATTGAAATTAATTAGCCTGGTGTAATCATAATCAGCTTTAAAGTATGAGCACTCATGCCTGAGAGGCTTTCATCTTACCCAAGGAAAAACAAGCTGTCATTTAGAAATCAAGGCAACAGGATTTCGTACGTGCCAGAGCAGGAGCAGATCACCAAGCCTCACCAACATCCTAGCCAAAAGCCTGGCACATCTGAATAGCATATGCCCTTTGGGTAAAGCAGAGGCCATGGTGCAGGTCTCATTATATTGTTACGACTGAGACTGGGTATTAAATGATTGACCTCTTGCCTAATCTTCTCTAAAACAAGAAGTCCCCAGCATGGTAAATGCATACTATACAGTCAGCATTTCTCATCAGTTACCACACAGCGATATAGCTTACCATAGCAGAGTTATTTCCAGTTCCAGGTATAAGGGGAAAGTGCAAAATCTAGATACCACCGCAGGGTATCGTTGGCAAGTATTGGCTGGAGTAGGGACTACTAACCCTACGACACAGTATGTGAGGATGCACAGATGGTTAGAAAGGATTTGAGGATGTTTGCTATCTCCTAATGGGTGTGGCCAAGAATGAAGTCTGTTTACACACTTACACACCTGGGGCCTGAATGTGCAAGATTCTGAGCAGCATCTGAAAGGTGAGGAGTGTCCTCGGATCTCATTGATATTATCAGGGATCCGATACACTCACTACCTGGCAGGATCAGACCCCAGTGTCATAAATCCCCCAAATTGTCCAGAGCATAGTCCAAAAGATGTACTTTGTAGTCTATCGAAGGGGAGAAAATTCCAAAGGTGAAGGCAGCTGACAGAGCTGTGAGCACAAAGGGGCATAATTGCACAGGATTCATATAAATCTCAATTGAAAAGTATTATGTACACTTAAATAGTCAAAATACTACAAAAAAGAAGTTTTAAAAGGAATGTGGATCTCTTGAAAATCAGGTTTTAAAATACTTTTGTATCTTTCTATTTATTAAGACGTCTGACTACAGCATAGACTCGCTAATCAGAATGCGTAATCATTTGCTTCAATTTTCTAAAACTTAATAAAGAAGGAAAATAATGGTATTTATTGAAAAAAATGTTTTTGGTTTTTGTATCTTAACTAGACTCAGCATGCGAGCTGGGGAAATATGAAGTCGGAAGGGCCTTACTCTCCTAGTGGAAATTTCACTTGTGGTCTGTTGGTGTTAAATGACAATCTGTACGGTAGCTAAATAGTTAGCGAGACATGCTGTGCAACAGAAATGCACACACCCCAAAAGACACTGTGTTCAGTGTGTAATGACACAGAGCTCTGGTGTCCCACAGAGCCAATGTGTCAAAACCACACAGATAATTTCAGGAGCAGCAGAAACTGACAGTAACCACTTCGAGAACAGTAAGGGCGTCCACCCCGCAGCTTACCACTCCATGCTCATTTGAGCAGCTGGCAATGGGTGTGTCTTGGTCTTATCACAAGTGAGTGAGGTCTGCTTAGTACTTACAGGAGGTCCAGCTACTCCAACTCCTGGTGGACCTCTGTCTCCTGGCTGGCCAGGAAGACCAGGAACTCCCCTATCTCCCTGAAACAGCAAGAGAGGAAAGCGTTAAGGACCAGCAAGATTCTATATGTTTGAGAAAGGTGACCAATGTCTAACACTAATTTACAGCTCAGAAATGATCACCGATACTTCCTGCACACAGGGCCGGCGCTTCCATTAGGTGACCCTAGGTGGTCGCCTAGGGACCCAGGATTCGGGGGCCGGCATTTTGTGCGCTCCCCACGGGAGCTTCCGGTTCCACTCCCGTCGTGGTGCCGAAGAAGGACCTTCTGCTGACATGCCGCGGAAAACAGCGGCAGGCAATTGAGCAGCTCAATGACTGCCGCTGTTGCCTGCAGCATTTCGGCAGAAGGTCCTTCTTCGGCAGCACGATGGGAGTGGAACCGGAAGCTCCCGTGCGCCCCGTGGAGAGCGCACAAAATGCCGCCTCCCGAATTCTGCCTAGGGCGCCAGAAACCCTGGCGCCGCTCCTGCCTGCACATCCTACATGGAACCTCCACAATAATTATTAATACGTTGCAGGGGAACAGTCTCTGTGATAGCATAGGGACATGGAATAGTCATTGATTCATTATACCGGGAAAAATCCACTGATAACTTGTCATATCCTGAAACTACTTTTCCTCTTTACAAAGTGCTCTGCCCAATTTTCTGAGCACATGCATGATTCAGCTCCATGCCACGCCATGTAACAGAGTGGGAGCATAGGCCCCGTCATTATTTTGGTTTACCCAGTATGTGGGTCAGCTAGCATAGAGCATTCAATTTCCATCAAGATCCTTCTTTTGCTAACTGGGTTGACTTGATAGACAGAGACCAGGTCAGAACCTCACATCTTTGTTGGGATAACTAGGGTGTTTAACACTGCTGCTTTTGTGCGGTTTTATACTAGGAACTCCAATTGCCTGTAGGTTAGCGTGTATTCTGTGAGACACAGGAAAACATCATACTTGGGAGCAACCACCTACTTTCCTATAGTTGATTGCACATACAGGTAACCACAGGGTATTTATTCCGAAGATCATAGAAGTTAGAGCTGGAAAAGAAGTACTGAGTCAAAGATTAACATTGCTCATTCCATTATCAGTGCAGGGCTGTTCCCTACGGTATATTGTTAAGTGCTTTTTTCCAGTGCAGTTTTAAATGACGCAGGGATAGACTTTCAACCCTACCCTTTAAGACACTATTCCACAATCTAAGAGACCTCATTGTTAAAAATTAAATTGCCAATAATATATACGGGAAAAAGTCTGGGCAATTGTTTGAACTGTTTTAATGATCACTGGGAAGGGAGGGTTAAGAAAGAAGCAGAAAATATCCTGCTCTGGTGCTTGCTGTGCAATCACATTGCTCAGTTTTACATGTTGCAGTGAGGAAGACATTGTAACAGACCTCACTGCAGATACCTCATGCTAGACGTATTTTGTTCAAGAACACAGCTTTGCTGCAAAAAAAGTGCATGCTGTTTTTCCCTGCACAGATAAGTTTCCTAATATCTTTATTTTATATATTATTTTATATTGAACAATAGGTTTCATTTGGTGTTTTTTAATATGCTTCTTTCTCTCTTTTTTGTAGTAATAGTTCTCTTTGCATTACTGCTTGTGCGTTCTGGACTGCAAAAGAAAAATAGAGACCAATTTAGCCATGTCAGTGCGGAATGTGGCAGAACAGACTCAGCATGAGGAAGAGATAGGTAGATTTATCCAGGAATACCAGACATGGCTGGATCAATTCTTTATACAGCTATATTCCTGCTTAAAAATAGTTTCCTATTCTTAAATCTATGTCATGATTCAAGGAATATCCTGTTTTCCTGCTCAGTTCTTGATCATGACTTGATCAATCCAAATAGAGAACCTAGGAAGAATCTGTCCTAGGCGCTAAACATGACCCAGCTCATCCCAGAAGAACATTGTTAATTTCTTGTAGACCGTCAGCAAATGTGGATGTGGTGGTAATTCTGAAATTTAATAGTTAGTCTCAAGACTATATTTTCAAAACCAGTGCAACACGTGAAAACCACAAAACGCTAATTTGGCTACATAACTGCAGTTTGTGTCAGGGACAATAGATTTTGTTCTCTTCCCACGCCCACCTCTTTGAAAATGCCCGTGGAGAGGGGGGAGATATCTGTAGTGTTTTAATGATTATATGTACCTCAGCTTGATATTATTTCCTTAATATCATTCTGTCTGACCACACAGCGCCGAATTAAAAAGGGCTAATAGGAAGAGCAAGAAGGAAAAAAAACAATGAGCAGAGATAAGACAGCTTCGAGGGGACAATCATTGGGCCATTAACTGGGGAGATGGTCTTCAGAGATGCCAGCCTAAAGCGGAACAGCTGATTTGCCAAAACCAGAGACTAGAGATCAAAAGGGCGATAAGCAGTTAAAAACTTTTTTCTTGAGGGAGAAGGGGAGTGGGAGTTGCCAGCAGCTGCTGCTCAGGTGAGATGCGCAGAGACAGACACTGAGACAAGCGAAGCATGCAAGGCAGTTTGTCTCTCCCACCCAGAGACCGAAGTACCTGGGCTAAGAGGAACTTGAAAGGATAAAGTTTAGGCAAGACCAGATGTAGACAAAATTCTGTTCTTTGACCCCTTTTCTCGGCTTACCATTTACCTTTGGGTGAATAGATAATGTTCATTTTGAAGCTGTTTTTAGCCACTTTAATCAGCCCTTGTTCACAGGCTCCCAGAGGGAAGTTTCCTGCAGGTGCCCTCTGAATACAATTGGGCCTCTTGTGTTAACACAGTTGGGAAAGGGCAGGGGGTGGGCGGAAGCTGTAACCCAGAGATCCTCTCCAAGAGCAGCTGAACAGCAGCGAGGTGGTGAAGGAAGCAACACCTGTCATCTGAGCAGTGTACCTCAGGTACCGCAAAGGAGTCTAAAGTGCAGCTCACCCTGGAAGTGCACTGACTCTCTGACTGTGTGAATCCCAGGGAAGTTAGTGAGAGTTTTGTCTCAGTAAGCCTGGCAGGACTTGACCTACAACCTTAGTTATAGCTTTGTATAGAGACATAAAAATGATGTATGTGGAAAGTGAACAAGTTATTTGCTATCCTAATATCTGCATGCACACAACCAGGCAGGAGCGGCGCCAGGCTTTCTGGCGCCCTAGGCAGAATTCGGGGGGCAGCGTTTTGTGTGCTCCCCACGGGGCGCACGGGAGCTTCCGGTTCCGCTCCCGTCGCACCGCCGAAGAAGGCCCCTCCGCTGAAATGCTGCAGGCGACAGCGGCAGTCATTGAGCTGCTCACTTTCCTGCCGCTGTTTTCCGCGGCACATCGGCAGAAGGTCCTTCTTCAGCAGCGCAACGAGAGCAAAACCGGAAGCTCCCGTGGGGAGCGCACAAAATGCCACCCTCCGAACCAAATCCTGGCACCCTAGGCGACCGCCTAGGGTCGCCTAATGGAAGCGCTGGCCCTGCAACCAGAGAGGCATTGCACAGAAAAATAAATATGGTTGTTTGGAAAGTTTCTGTTGCAAACTTTTTTCCACTGAAAATCAGGAAAACATTTTTAGTAAATGTCTCCCCAAAAATATTTTCCAGTAAAAAGTGGACCATATTTTCAATTAATTTTTCCACCAGCTCCAGTGACAATGTGCAAACTTGTCCTGATTTCTGAGCAGTAGTCCTCAGTGGGACAGAGGTAAATGCTTACCTTGTGTCCGAGGGGTCCTGGTAAGCCTGGGGGGCCTCTTTCACCCTAAAGAGCCATAACCAAAGCAGAAAATAGTCAACACTTGCAAAGCAGAAGCTTGGCCTTTGAAAAATAAACAAAAACGATTCTTACATCAAACTAGTATTTCTAGTGGTGGTGGGTGGGATCCATGAAGGAATTTAGCGGTTGCAACATTGAGCGTCTAACTTTTGGGCATCTAGAAAATCACAGGAACAAAGCCTGATCCACAAAGCCTGAGTCAGGAGCCTAGGCTACCCATACAGTGAATGAGGAAAGACAGACACCTAAGAATGTGATCCACAAAAGCCAGCACACTAGATGGGGAGCTGCCTAATGGGAGAGTCCAACAAGAGGGGTGTGTCCTCAGCTCTGCCCCCCTCTCAGAGATAGGTACCTACCTCCAGGCTTCAGGGATGTGCCCATCTCTGCTTAGTGATCCACAGATGGGAACGCACCACCAGGAGTCAGGTAGCTTAGGCATCAAAGGTGCATCTTGTGGGACTGAGCTAAGTGCCTGGTGCCTGCCTGCCTCCACTGAAAATGGCAGGTGGTGGAGGATCCACCTTATAACGTCTAGCCTCCTGGTTCGAGCACTCACCTGGGAGACCCAGCTTCAATACCCTTTTCTGCTGGAGATGGAGACAGGACTTGAGTTGGGGGGTCTCTCACCTCTCAGGAGAGGGCTCTAACCACTGAGCTATGGGATATTCAGTTGTGGGGCTCCCTCAATCTCTCCTGTTGAAGCTGTTCCATTGTGGATAACTACTGAAATAGTAATTGGGCCAGAGAGAGAGAGAGAGACTGCCCACCTGTGAGGTGGGCGCATGGGCAGAGTGGGCAGAGATGGACAGAACACATGATGGTGCAGTGTTGGAGGCAAGCAAGCTTGCTGCAGGTGCTGTTGGCAGCCGCATCCACTCAAAGGGTGGCCTGCTGTCAGTGGGTAATAATATAACGCTGCACTGCAATATTATACAGTTATATTTGATACGCTGCTTCTGCTGAGGCTGTTCCATTTTACCTCCTGTAGGAACTGATTCTAGTTGGGTGCAGAGTGTGCTAAGAGGACTTACCCGTTCTCCATCTTTACCCTTCCCTGGTAAGCCAGGTATTCCAGCAGGGCCAGGCTCACCTGCAAGCCCAGGTAGTCCTGGTTTTCCTTCCTGTCCTGGGTCACCCTGTAGAAGGCATTACAATGATGCATCTGAATTGAGTGCTAAGGTCCGTTTCTGGACCAGATATCCCATGAGGATAAAAAAGTCCAGGGATTTTGTCTTTAACTTTTACAGGCAGAACATTCCTCAGTGTCATAGCAAGCCCTGTTTTATTATACTATAAGAATGTGATGATGCATCTTGGCCTTTATATCAAATGCTCTCATTAGAGTATTGTCATTTCCCCCTTTAAATGAAAACTTTAGCCCTAAACGGTTTGGGGCTTGGCTATGTTAAAGACTCTGTGTAATACTGATGCAGTTACGCTAGGCAGAAGAGCTTGAGTTACTAGCCCTCTGCTTTAACAGGTGGGGAGAAAGGAAGAGTGGCAGGGTGTTCCTTGTGAGGGGCCTTCAATTCTAGAACACTCTTTCCTCCCTCTTCCATCAGTGAGGCGTTCTTCATTTGAGAACACCCGTTTCTTCGCTCTCCCATTGTGACTTCACCCTGCTAACTTTGGAAACATACTAGAAGGCGCATTTAATTCGGGGAACATTTGGGTTTTAAGTAGATCGAGGGATCTGGTGAGCACTCGGAAGCTGGATGGTGATTTGGTGGGAGGGGTTGATCCTTCTGTTGTGTGTAGTTAAGGTCGATGTTACTGTTAATTATTTCTATTATGGAGCCTCAATCAAGGACCAGGGCTCCATCATGTTAGGCTTGGTACAGGAAAGTAATAATGAGAGCTTACAGTCTGGGTGTCAGGCAGCACATAACAGTCGGATGAGACAGACAAATGGAGGTGAGGGTGGGCTGGGAGGATAAGGGAACTATGCAATTAAAAGAGCTTGATATGAAAGCAGAAGCCCCAGCTTGCTTAACCAGAGCCAGGTTTTGCTTACAGCTGGGGATTTACAGATTTAAACATAATTATCAAGAGAGAAACAAACAGAATAGAATCCCCCATAATCCTGGCACAATCATCACCGTGCAGATGTGTTTTCAAGCCAATGACATCACTGTAATAGAAAAGCTAAGGTGGATTTTTCACTTCAAGAGCTCCTGTCCTATTAGTACTGCTAGGTAGTTTATACAGGGAGAACCAAGTGCAATTCTCTGGCCTGCGTTACACAAAATGCCAGACTAGATGAGCTAATCATCCCTTCTGGCTTTAAAATCTGTTAATCCTGGTCACAGTTCAGAGGGCTGCAAGTCCAGATACACATTTATGTGACAGATATGAAAGAACTGCTGGACCTTTTCACCCTTTTGTCCATCCTTTCCGGGTTGGCCAGCGTCTCCAGGTACACCCTGTGGAGAAGAACAACGCTCCTGTTTAAAACCGTTATTTGAGGTGGTATTTGATTCTAAAGGAAATGAGATAGACAGATGTACTGTATTGTACATATTGGGGATTTGGGGCAATTTTTTACATCTGGGTTTATGACACTCCCTCTTCCCAGTACAGACAACTTATAATCCTGAGAACAATGAACTAGAAGAGATGTGAATCAGCTGCCTGAAAAGGTTATTTTCAATGTAAAAATGAACTGCAAAGCTAAAATGAAAATTGAGTGAGCCCCAGTTTTGAACACCACTCCTCCCCCAACCAAAATACATTTCCCCCCTCTGTAAAATCCTCCTGGCACTTCCTGGTTTGCTGAAAAGAACTCAGAAAACATAACTGTAGAGAGCAGAGATACTAGAAAGCCTCATTACAACCAAAAGTCTCATCGGGTTTATTTTTGTCTGATGCCCCCAATAGTCAGTATAATGGGGAAACTCAACACACTCCTGGGAGTAACTCAATGGTCATTTTACCCTTGCATTTCCGTTTTCATTCCCTTTAAATTATAGGCAGGTAGGATGACATCAAACTTCTTTGATTCTTTATAGTTTAGACCCATAGGTGATTTGCCTCCAAACCAAACAACATAACATTCCTTTCTCCCAAGCTGAAACAAGGACAAGGCTTGTGAATTGGGTCTTTCAAGACAGATGCTTTCAGGAAGTTGTGGAATGAACTAAACCCCACCAATAAGGTCAGGGGAGGTCTCTGAGTTCATCACTGAGCAGTGCAATTATTTAGAGTTATTCCAGCATCCGCTAGTACTTTAGCCCATTCTGTTGGCTTGTATCTGTTGTTCTGACTGCAAGTTAGAGGACAGTATCAACACAAATATTATTTTCCCACTTCAGCTTCCTTTAACCAAGCTCATGAATATGTAAAGTATCTTCACTGTGTTAATAGAGCAATTTAATTAGAAATAGCAGAGATAACTAGTAGACAGCTACTTGGATTGTCTATTGGCACCTATCACATCACACTGCTCTTCTGTTGATCTCATTTGCACAGCTAATGCCCTGTGCATGTTGCACTTAAAAGTTCAAACCCTGTATTCATTCACAAAGGTGTAAAACTGGAGTAACACCAGATACTCCAATGGAATTATTCCAGATTTACACTGGTGGAAGTGAGAGCAGAATGTAGCCAAAGACTTATATGCAAACGTGAAAGGCTCAATCGTGCAAACCTAATTTCAATGGCCCAACTCGTCTGAGTAAAGGTTAAACAATTGGACCTGAAGTGATTACATGGTATTCTAGTGAAAATGGGATCTGGGTGTATCAATCCTTAAATCTTTGAACTGATTCTAGTTTCAACAAGAAAGAAAGAAAGAAAGAAAGAAAAAGAAATTTTTCTCTTGGGACAGCTGGTGGCAAACCAAGCATTAGGCAGTTCGGAGAGGACACAAATCAGAGTTCAGTTCATCCTTGTTGGTACAATGCTGGTGAGCATGAGGCAAACCTGCAGCCAAACTAGGGCTGCTCGCTCTGCTCCCTTCCAACAGTGGCTGGCCCTGTTGGCATACGCCAATGACACGCTCCTCGTGGTCCAGGACCTAGGTGACCTGGTGCAGACAGAGGCCTGACAAGCCATTTATTCAGCAGTCTCCTCCACCTGGGTCAACTGAGTCAAGAGCTCTGTCCTGCTAGTCGGGGACAGGTGGCAGGAGAGCTTCCTTCCTCCTGTGATCCAGCCCATCTGGGGGAGCATGGGCCGGCTGCTCTACCTGGGTGTCTCACTTTTTGCCACCGATCCCTCCCCACTGGAGATTATCATGATCTGGAGACCAGGGTGGCTGAGTGGTTGAGGAGTGGACAGGACTGCTCCAGTGCCTTTCCCTGTGCGGAAGGGTACTGGTGCTTAACCAGCTGCTCCTGTCCATGCTCTGGCCCTGCCCCTGCCCCTGGGTACCCTGGCCTGCTTCCAGAATTAAATCTTGGAGTTCCTATGGCCAGGGCTGCACTGGGTCTCTGCGGGAGTCCTGAACCTCCCCCTGGAGAAGGCTGGGCAGGGCCTGCTCTGTCTCCAGTCAGGTCCATGACTTCCACCTCCAGGTCCTGCAGAGACTCCTCTATGGTGCTGGCAGTCTGGCATGGAGTGCGCTGGCGCACGCCTTCCTTTGCTACCTCCGAGGGCTCTGATACGATTGGCAGCTCTTCTACCTCCATCTGAGAAGTCTCCTGTGAGACCGTTCTGAGCTGCCGTTTTTTTACCAGGGCCTGGAAGCTAGTCTCAGCGACCAGGTCTGCGGCAGCTGCTGAGGCGGGGGACCTCCTCGTGGGGCCCCGGCTGTACAACCTCCGTCTTGGTGTGCAAGTGGTGGAGTCTCCCTCAGTGCAGCAAAGGTTGGTCCTGGCTGGTACCACCAGGATCAGAGACCTCCTGGACCATGAATAGAGGGACTGGGTGGATCCCCTGGTGCTAGGCTGGCGCTTGGGGTTCACATCCCCTGGCATATACTTCAGAAGGTGAGGGCGGCCTTAGCACCTGCCTCTCTCACTTTATTTGAGCAAGTCCTTTGGGAGATTGTTCCCTACCCACCTCTGGAGCTTGCCATTGGGCCCCTGCCTGGTGAGCCTCCTCAGCCACCCCCTATGCACCACCTGAACCGGCTGCACGACATGAAGCTGGCCGGCCTATGAACTGTGCTTAGGAAACAGCTCTATGCGCTCATGCTCCACACCCTTCACTTCCTCACGCTTGTGTCCTGCTCTGATGCCAAGTGGTAGGACTTCCTACTGCCTGTGGTGGGTGAGGAACCCCGGTGGGCCAGTCCATATTCCACACTGGTTTCACGGCTCGCCTGGGATATTAATTGGTGGCTCCTTCACAGAGCCGTGATCATGGGCATGTACTAGGCGCGGTTCACCACCTCCCCCGACACATGCCTCTTCTGCAGCAAGCGGGAGACCCTGGCGCACATCTATATTGAATGCACCAGGTTGCAGCCCCTCTTCCGGCTCCTCAAAAACCTTCTCCCTAAGTTCTGGCTGCACTTTTCCCCACACCTCCTGATCTATGCACACCCCATGAAATCACAAGACCTCCTTGTCAACCTCCTCCTGGTACTGGCCAAAGTGGCCATCCTCCATATCAGGAGGGGGAAGCTGGATGGGGAGGTGCTCCGCGACTGTGGGGCCTACTTCTCATGCTCCCTCAAGTCACATCTCTGGGCAGAGTTCCTCTGGACCATGTCCACTGGCTCCCTGGATGCCTTCTAGGAGCAGTGGGCCCTGTCCAGGGTTCTTTGCTCGGTGTCCCCCTCTGGATCCCTTTTCAACCAGTGACCCCCACTCCCGTCCCTGTTTTTACACTTGTTGTCCCCTGAAATCTTATTGGTGCCTGGGTCCAGGGGCTCCTCCCCTTAGGTGAGGGGGGCTTTAGATGTGGGTGGGCTTGCACTACCCATCCCCAGAGCCTCCACCGTGCCCTTCCAACAGGGAGTTGTCACTCAGGCACGTGGCAACAGTTTGGCTGCACTGACTTACCCTTCCCACAGAGCCGGCAGTGACTAAGCCTCCAGGCATGCGGCGGCAGCAGCCTCTTCCTGAGCAAAGCCTGCGTCAGGTGACCCCCAAACTCAGGTATTTCCCCAACCCCACCAGAGCTGCAGATCAGTCTGTGCAACACGCTACCTGGCCAGGAACCCGCCTGCTGCCGCACAGTGTATCAGACACTTGAGACTCCCAGCCTGCTTTTGCCTTGACCCTGTTCCTGTTCCTGCCCTATCCTGGCCCGAGCCCCGTTCCGGTCTTGTCCTTGCCCTGCTCCGGCCTTGTCTCCGCTTCCTGACCATCCCTGAACCCTCAGACTCTGACTGTCCAGCTTCGATCTTTGGCCTGTATCTGGACTTGGCTACGGTACTGACTTTGCTTGTCCCTGGACTCTGACTACCCAGCTTCAACCCCTGTCTTGCACCTGGACGGTGCCTACGGTTCTGATTCTGGCTTGAGTGCGGACTCTGATCTCAGTTCTGACCCTGTCCTGTCCCTAGGTCAATTCCAGCTCCACCCTTGGCCCAGTCCCAACCCGACATCCACTGCTCCAACCTCTCGGCCTGACTGAGAAGCAGCGCCTGATGGTGAGATTGTCCTGTTGACTAGACCACTCCCAAGATGTCCATGTCTACTGAGTCTCTCAAAGAGAGTAGCAGGCTGTAATGAAACCACCTGTAATAAACAACAGCAGTAGAGCCTGGGAAATGGTGTAGGGGGAGATTTTGGCAAACCAGTAAAGTGCCTGAAACCCTGGGTAACAATGAAAACCAAAGAAACTGAGTAAGAGAAAGGTGGCAGGGCACAAATGGGGAACAAATCCATGGATGAATACATACCACGTTTCCCGGCAAGCCTTGTGGACCTGGGGGCCCAACAGGTCCAGGAGCACCCTGTTGTAAGAAAACAAAATGAAAAAAAATATTGTTTCTTTCTGTATTACCATAGGAGCTAGAAGTTTTAAATGAGATTGGAGTCCACATTTTGCTAGGCGCTGTACAAGCGTATGGTAAAAGAGAACACTTGCCTCAAAGATCTTACAATCTGAATAAGGATGCAACGGTACAAAACAAATTAAGACATCCCTTGGGAATTTCAAAATTGTCTATTGCCACGATCAATCCTAAATCCAGATCAGCTACTCCATCAGCTTGGAAAAAAATATAGAACACTGAGAATAAAATATATATTATCAGGTCAGATGAAATGAGGTTGTTTTATGACAAAAATATAGGATCCAGGGCAACAAAATAGTCTTCTCAGACAATTCCACCCTTTCCCTGCATTTTTGTATGTTTAGTGAGGTCAATAGTTCAGCAGGTGAGTATTCTGAACCGGCAGCACAAGAACAAAGGCTTCTATCCACAAGGAACAGTCAGATGCACTTCTAACTCTTACATTCATTTATCAATTAATGACCCAATCCTGCAACCCATTACAGGGCCTGACCCACAGGCGAATGAAGTCAATGGGAAGACTCACATGGCTTTCAATGGGCTTTGGATCGGGCCCATAATGATATGACCTGATTGTAAAGCACTGCAAGGTCTATGGATGGAAAATGCCGTAAGAGGGCTAGGTGTTATACAACATTACTAGTGGGTATTATACAGCATTAATATTACTATTACTGAGGCTACGTCTATGCTTACAGCGATGTAGAGGACATACACTGCGTGCCCCCCTACCAGCGTAGATGAGGTATTAGTTAGTAAAGACACACCAGAACCTTAGGGTATATACCCTGCACAGCTCTCTACACACCCATGCAGTGCATCCCCCAGCTACACTTCTATGTTTAGCAGTGTGCTGTCTCACTGCTAGAGCCTTTTCCCCCCGCAGGGAAAGGCTCTAGCAGGGGGAGGCAATGCGGAAAGACTCAGGCAGTTCCTCACTGCTCGAGCTTTTCCCCACTGCAGGGAAAGTCTCCAGCTGTGGGGAAAGGCTCTGGCACAGGGAAGCAATAGGGAAAGGCTCCAGCAGCTCTCCACTGCCAGAGCCTTTCACCACTGTGAGTAGCTACAGACCGTTGTGTGGACACCGCCTGCTTTTCACTGCGGCATCTAGCTACGCCTACCCTACACACTACCGCCAGTGTGGAGAAGGCCTACAAGGAACCTGATGGGCTTCAATGGAAGAGTAGTCATGGAAGCAACATGCCATAACTGGGTTGGCAGGACAGTGACTATCAATCCAGAGCCATTTTCTAATACCTGGCCTTCTCCAGATCTAAGGCTCCCCAAAACCATTCCTCTAATTCCTTGTGCTCTGTTCAGCACTTCCTCTTCGACTGACTTTTTCTTGAGAAAGGAATAAGAAATTGCCCATTTGGGGGTAATTTGGGATCTGAGTCATTACTGCTCTCTAGTATGCAGAAGCCAGATCAGATCAGCCTCAGAGAACATTCCTCCCCCTTCCCCCCCACCCCCCCACAAGTATGTGTGGTGGGTTTATGGTAATGAGTCTCCTTTATAAAAAAAATACTGAATTGATCAGGCTGGAGGAGAAGCGTAAAGCTAACCAAGATCAAAAACAAGTGGTGGCTCTCGATGAGATACGAGCTCTCAGCACCAGGTGGTAGCCTGTGCCTGAATGCCATCCCAGTGCACTAATGAGCACGGCCAGCGTCTTGCCTGGAAAGGAGGGGGTTTCATCTGAGAATCAGATTTCTCAAACAAAAAATGGGCAATCTGGAACCACATCCATTCAGTTGATTGGAGCAGCAATCCATTGGGTTCAGCTGAGTGGTTTGAATGTCTGTTCGCCCAGAGCAGCAGCTTTTGTCCTAGCTACAGGTCAGAGCGTACACTGCACAGGATCTGCCTGAGATTGTTAGTCTGTAAAGCAGCTACTTGTGAAACCCTTCAGGTGTGTTCTCATTGCAAGATGTGCCCTAAGTGAAGCAATTACTCACAGTCTCTCCACGGATTCCTGGCTCTCCTCTGGCTCCTTCCTGTCCCTTCGCACCCTGGACAGAAAGAAAAAGGACTTAAATGGAGGCTGCTGTTCAGCACTGGATGCTGGGACTTGTGGATGTTCACAGAGAGGGTGAAATTCATGCCCACATATAGGGCCATCCCTGGCCTATGCACCACCTATATCCTAACTAAGCTGCAATGGTCTCTTTCCACAGGGGGAATCTCACCCCTGACTTGCCAGGTGTAACTATATGAACAATAATAGCCCACTAAGGATGAATTCCTGTGCAAAGGGCCTTCATTGGCCCCATGAGCCACGAAAGTCTACGTTGATGGTTTACATGGGACTTGCTTTGTCCCATGGTGGACTTCCATGAGCAGAGAATTCGGTGGCATTGTAACTCCTGTTTCCTTGCCATTGCTGAGTCTGCCACTGCTCTGAAACTCTTCTCTTCTTCTCCTTCTTCCTTTTTTTTGTTAAGTTCATGGTCGTGTTTGTTTAAGACAGCCCAAGACTGGCAGTCCGAGCAACAGCCAATTTCTATCTGCAGGATAGGCACAGCACAAGCACCACGATCTTCTCTCATGCTGCCCTACAACCATACTTCAGCCCTATGCTGGAGGGACCCTGTCTAGGGGAGAGAGTGGTACCTCAGTGCCCATTCAATCTTTGCCCTTTCTGATGAGATGGTCAACAGGAGCGATGATCAGAGCTCACTTGCAATGGTGTTTTTTGCCATCCAGACAATTTTTCAGTGGCAATTGGACTAAAACTATGTACCCATTTCACATAACCCACGGAGAATTCAGAAAGTGTCTCTCGAATCTGAACACTGCCCTGGAATTCCTTGCTCATGCGCTGTAATCACAATCACTCATTCGTTAGCCCCGTGGGGCAGCAGAAACGCAGTACACTCAGCTCTTGGCAGGCATGCTTTGGAGAGCTGTCTCAGAGCTCCTGCTTGCAGAGCAGTGTAGAGATAGCATGTCACACTTAGGGCTCGACTCTATTCTCCTTTGCACTGGGGGTAGTGAGCGATACCTAATGCCACAGAGGTCAATGGAGTTACAGCAGTGTGAGAGGAGAATCAGACCTTCAGCATCCAGGGGGAGGGACTGTGTGGAGTGATCTACACCCAGTCAGCACCCCTTACCTATCTGGTCACTCCAGAGAGGGGAGTCAATGTTGCTTACCTGTGGTCCTGGAGGTCCTGGCAGCCCCATTTCACCTGGGACACCAGGCAGTCCCTGCAAAGGAAGGGGAGGTGGGAAACAACTCATTTATTCTCCTTGGCACATGTTGGTTTGGCTCATTTTTCCCCACTCTGGGGAAGGGAAGGATTTTATATGTCCAGGGCTAGCAACAGCTCAGGTTCATTTCCGACGTGATGGAGACGATGCCCCTTCCTCTTGAGCATACCCTACCACTGCTGCAGAAGAACAATGGGTCACAATAACAAAAACTTGCAGTTCCATAGACTAACTCTGTGTAATTTTGTAGGGCAAAATCATCTGAAAGAACTTTATTAAAATGAGCTATATATATACATATAAACATCAGCAAAACCCTACCTAGAACTCCCCACCAGCCCTCTGCTTATCACCAGGTCACTACTCCTGGAGCAGGGGGTCAGGGCCCCTGCCAAAGGGAATATGACACCCACCCATGTTTTGTTAGCTAGGGGGCAGGGAGAGGCTCAAAGCCATTTCTGAAGGAATACTGTCGTGCACTTACGGGTTCCCCGCTGTTTCCTCGATCTCCTTTCTCTCCCTTTGGCCCAGTTTCTCCCTGTCGCAAAGCAATACGAGGATGAAGAGTGAAAAATAAATTAAAGTTATCTCGTCAGCGAGGCTGATAAAAGTCAGACAGCTTTGTTCTTTGACAAAGGCATCTGAACACATTCCATACAGAGGGCTGATGTCAAGAATCTCTTATTCCACATTGAAAACTGAATGGATTTTTCATCGGAAGTGACTCTGAGCTGAATTGAACTTTGAACCCACCCCTTTACCTGAAAGCAGATAACCCTGACCCCCATTAGGGTTATCAGAATATGGCCACAGACTCCATCTTTATAAAGGGCCTGATTCAGTGGCCACCGACGTTAAGACCCTCCAATGAATGAAATATGCTTTGGAACAAGGCCAAATGAATGAAAGAATCTTCTTCAGCTTAACTGCTACCATTGCCACTTCTTCATGGTATCTAGATCTAGAGGACTCACACTGAAAATATGCAAAGAATCTTGTGGCACCTTATAGACTAACAGACGTTTTGCAGCATGAGCTTTCGTGGGTGAATACCCACTTCTTCAGATGCAAGATGCACTTGCATCTGAAGAAGTGGGTATTCACCCACGTGAAAATATGAACAATCACATTCCTTCTGTCCCAGAACAGAGATTTTTTGCGGGGTTGGGGAGTTGTTAGTGGCTATGGCTCAGTACATTCCCTGTGAAAAGGCGCTTGTCTTGCTAAGCCGATCCCAAATATATTTTCAAATATAAAGATGGTTCCTCTCCCTCGTAGATAACGTTTACATATAATCTGCCATCATAAAATAATGTTACAACTTGGTAAATTCAGGGGAAAGAATATTCTCTCTGGTGTACATTTATTGTCCAGATGGTGTGAAATGAGACATCAGAAATAACGGTGGATCAATGATCTATTCCATCTGCCTGGAGGATTATCGGACTAATGTCATTCTTTCGATCCTGTCTCTAAAAGATGGGTGAACATGGGCTAGACTTGGGTATCACCGGTGATGCGGATTCTACAGCTGCTCTTGGCTATGTGTTCCATTAACTTCTTGCGTTCATAGAGTTTCCCTTCCCTGCTGCAACATCAGCACATTATTGTGTACGCTATTGTTACTGACCACTGGGATTAATTTACTGCTATCCTTCCTCTTTATAACATCCCCGTATGTTCATGCTGGTGGAATACCACGCAGCAGGAATTCACCTTTACTTTGAATTCTGAAAAGCCAATCAGTATGGACGCATTCGTGATATTTGGATGCATTTAAGTGAATGGCATAGAGCAGGGGTTGGCAACCTTTCAGAAGTGGTGTGCCGAGTCTTCATTTATTCACTCTGATTTAAGGTTTCGTGTGCCAGTAATACATTTTAACATTTTTAGAAGGTCTCTTTCTAGAAGTCTATAATATATAACTAAACTAGTGTTGTATGTAAAGTAAATAAGGTTTTTTAAATGTTTAAGAAGATTCATTTAAAACTAAATTAAAATGCAGAGCCCCCTGGACCAGTGGCCAGGACCCGGGCAGTGTGAGTGCCACTGAAAATCAGCTCGCGTGCTGCCTTCGGCACACGTGCCATAGGTTGCCTACTCCTGGCATAGAGTTACTGGAGAAATGGCTGTCCTCTATAAGAACGGCCCTATTAGGTCAGACCAAGGGTCCATCCAGCCCAGTATCCTGTCTTCTGACAGTGATCAGTGCCAGGTGTGACAGAGGGAATGAACAGAACAGGTAATCATCAAGTGATCCATTCTCCGTTGCTCATTCACAGCTTCTGGCAAACAGAGGCTAGGGACACCATTCCTGCCCATCCTGGCTAATACCCACTGATGGTTCTATCATCCATGAATTTATCTAATTATTTTTTGAACCCTGTTATGGTCTTGGCCTTCACAACATCCTCTGGCAAGGAGTTCCACAGGTTGTCTGTGCATTGTGTGAAGAAATACTTCCTTTTATTTGTTTTAAACCTGCTGCCTATTAATTTAATTTGGTGACCTCTAGTTCTTGTGTTATGAGAAGTAGTAAACAACACTTCCTTATCTACTTTCTCTACACCAGTCGTGATTGTATAAACCCCAATCATATCTCCCCTTAGTTGTCTCTATGGGTGTGATCCTGCTCCCACTGACAAGTCTAATGGTGCAAGATCAGGCCACATATGAAATTCCAAATTTGTATATGAACATATGTATTCAGGCAAGAGCATTCAAACTTTTTTTGGTTACATCATTGTATAAAATCTTTCAGTTATCCAGTCAAGGGCAGAAGCATGTGACTTAGGCTTCCCATCAGGCACCAGAACTACTCAAAACAAAGAGTTCATATAGTTCTTCATGGTTCACAAGATCTGTTTTCCAAATAATTTCCGCTAGCAACAGATTTGTGAAATTCAAAGTCTGTTTGCAAAGGATTTTCCAACCAAAAAGAGTCTGAACTTGCAATAATTATTATTTGCAATAAATAATTTAACTCATGTTAACACAGGTCCTATTCAAACAGTCTCTGGTGCCATCTAATGGCCTACAGAAAAATGACGATGCAGCGCAAACTGGTTTAATAAATGTATGTCAACCAAATATTGCAGTTGTACTTTGGGTGTACTGGTATAATTACAATTCAGACTCATACACTTTCTGAAATCCTTCTGAGTGATGAAAATACCCAAAGTGTAGACATACATTAACAAGGTCAAAGAGATGGATGCTCTTAATAACTGTAAATATAAACAGATATTCCCATGGAAACCAAGGCTGCAAGAAGTAGTAATCACTCAATGGTCTAAGGAGGCAGCTCATTTAATAGTCTTCTTTCCTCCTTTTTGTTTCTGTGTTTACATGTCAGTTGAACGTTAGTGCCATACTGATCAGCCTCTAGGCTTGCGGCCAGGTTTTTAAAGGTATTTGGAGTTAGGCATCTTTATACCCTTAAAAAATCTGTCCCTAAAGTCATTCAATAGCCAAAAAACAAGTAGAATACACGCAGGACAAATTACCTTGCCTCAATCCTAATCTGGTGGGACCGCCTAAAGGGTCCCTCCAAATTAGCTGAACACATGGCCAATCTGGTGAGACTGTCAGTGCTGCCAGATAGTGCTACATGCTATATGGATCCCCATCCATGGAAACTGATCTTAATCCACCCTCTCATTTCACACAGCTCAATGTACAGAAATGAGGCAGTTATGATTAACAGCTGGACTGGATTGCAACAAGTGGGTGGATTGGAACTAGCAGCCCCCATTGCCAGCCCCCTAAGCAACTGCCTCTTGCTGTTTTCTTTTCCTTTTTTTTTAACTTCCGCCCCACTGAAAAAAGGGGGCAAGACACAGAGTGGGCCTGCTTGTGCCCCACGACTCTGTGATTGTGCAAGAAGGTGGGGCAGACTGCAGGGAGGCCTCCTGTCCTCCTGGTTTATGCAAGACACGATCAGAGTCACAACTCCAGCGCCTCCAGAATGCAAGACCTCTCAAAGAGAGGAAGCGTTGACCGGGCATTGATTGTGTGAACACTGCACCTTCTGTAGGGAATTCCCTTCAGAGCTGCTCCTCCATAAATGTAGTTCTGCACAGCTCCCGGACAGAGGGCTGGGGCCTAAAGGCATAACTCAGCCCGTTATGGTTAGCTACAGACCCAAACCCACTTGAACTTGTCACGGTATTTCAGTGCTAACTGAGCAGCTTTTAGGTAAATGTATTTAACTAACAGGGAACAACGTATAAGTAAACAGAGGACTGCTGCTGCTGAGATCTAGTATTCTCTGTACCTCGTTCCCCATCACTGTGAGAGAGGCAGCAGGATGTATCCTGCAGGATGGCTGGTAACTTCTAACTTCCTCCTGAAACTTATGCCTTTAGAGCACACACAGTGCCCCAGTGATAGCCGTCCTCTTGGCCAACGCACCAGGGTTTGAACCAGGGACCTCCAGAGCTAAAAGCCTGAGCTTAAGCTAACATTCTGTAGGTAAGGGCCATAACAACTCACATGCCAATCCACAAAGGAGGTTGTGTAGCACCCACTCACCACTGGGTTACACCCCGGTGCCAACACAGTCACTTAAACTCTACACACTTAATTCTCTGCTGCATTGCAACTTATGCAGTTATCTACATCTGTGCAAAGTAAGGGAGACACAGGACCAGAGCAGAACACTAAAATCTCATGTAATCTGAGAGCACTTGCCATCTTGCGGGGATGGGACAGAATGCAGCTGCATCCCAACCAAAGTTAGTCTGGATGCTGCTGTTGCTAGGACAACGGCTGCATTTTTCTGGTGACTGAGCATAGTGCTGATGTTAAATTCCAAGGTGATTTTTATCTATCAAAGTTAAATGCTGATAAATTAGAGACCCTCTTTATTAGATACATTACTTACAGGAATCTGAGGGTGTGGGGTAAACAGGGCTGTCTGGAAAGAAAACAAAAAAAAAAGAAAAAGTTAGTAGAAACACATTCACAAAAGAGGCCCTTCAAAGTGATTTTCCTAGAAGGTTAATCATTTGTGGACTTCATTCTCTCTGTCAGTACAGACTCCCTCCCTCTCAGCTGGCAGGTCCTTTCATCTAATACAGTGTTCTTCAGAAAGAAAAGATCCAAATTATGCCAGAACTTTGTTGGGGTATTTGAAATATGAATCCCAACTTTTCACAGGAGCTCTATAGTAATAATGAGCTCAACCAAAATCCCAGCTTCAAACAGCTTTGAAATCTGGATCTAAATTTTACACTTAATCCCATCTCTAGTCTCATTAAACTTTCCCCTTTGGACCAAATCTGGGGCTAGTATAAGCAAGGGCAACTTCCACTGAAACCGATAGGAGCTGTGCTTTGCTCACGCCCATGGCTGAGCGTGGTCCATTGTCTTCCACCCTGGAATCACTAAGGATGGCTACACTTCTCCTCCTTACAGATTCCCCAAGAGATGTCAGCGTTGAGAAGAGCATTCTTCATTCCTATGCATGTGGTGCTGCATTTGGGACCATTTCCCTCAGCTGTCGACCAGGCCTGGGCCTTTGTGACTGGATTATCGCCCTGCGATGTACATGGTCACTTGGAAGCTGCCATTGATACAGAACGAGGAAGCCTGCTTGCTTGGAAGGTTTCGCCATAGGGAGTGCATCACAGCAGGGTTCTGCAGCCTGCACTGCCTTCCTGTTGAAGGTTTTGTTACAGACCTATGAAGGTCTACATGGCTTGGGTCTTCGCTATCCGAGAGGCTGTCTGTCCATACGCCAGCAGGGCAGCTGCAATCAGCTCTTGCTAACAGCCACTAGATGCGAATCTCAGACATTTTCCCTGGAGGGCCTGTAACTCTGGTACTACCTCTACCATTGTTGGGGCGGGTGCATTGTTAACACTCAGGCCAGGATGACTGGTCAGGTTTTGCTCGAGCGGGTGATGAGGGTTATAGTTATATTCCATGGACTTTGGTTTCATGGCCTTTAGTTAACTTGCATTTCAGAGTATACTCATGTTCCCACATTTTAAAAGAGCTAAATGGAAGTTCCTTGGTGCTTTCCTATTGCCAGGAGGGGTCTGTGAGGGGGACATGGTCTAATTTGGTGGTTTGTTGGACCCAATTTTGAACCCAAACTAATTCCATTGTTCCACGATGGGTTCCTAGTGTATTCGGGTCTCCTGGGCCAGCAACACAAGATGGTGCTGGAGCCTCTCTCACAAAGGCCCTGGAGGGCACTGGATTTGAATTCTCCCCGAGCCATAAGCACTGCCCTAAAACCATGCTGGTGAGGCAGCGTAATCCAGTCTAGGATTCCCCCTGCTATTTCCATGGGCACGGCATGTTGGCTAATGAGACTCTGGTGGAATGCTCCCTGCAAGATCTGCTCAGTTTCCCACAGGATCCATTCTGAAAATAAACTGTTTTTTTTGGGAAGTTACCAGGAAATCCTGGACTGGAACATCTTGCTTGGTCTAAAAGGATCCTTTAGGATCCATGCAATAAACTTGGCAGCATGTAAACACATTTACTCCCTTTCTCCACCCTTGTGTAGGCACAAACACGCACACTTGCCCCAGCCCCTACACCCACTATACATACCACTGAAAGGAAGAGATGCAGAAACCCTGTCAAACTGATGCTACGGTATGAGGGAGTATGCATGCAGAGAGCGGCAATGACAGGATACACACATACCAATCTCTTAAGAACTACTGGACCAATTGCAGCCATGAGATAGCGCCACTGAACCTCATGGAGTTATACCAGGGCTAAATAAATAGTTCCTGGTGTTTCTGCAAAGAAACAGGTAACTTGTGAGGCCCTGAGCTTGGGAGGTCTGTGTGGAAGATGAAACTGCCACCTATTCCTGTGTCTATCAACTCCGTGTTAGTGCACGGGATGCAGCATTACTTACTGTTCCGGGTAAACCGGGGGGACCAGCAGGACCCACGTCACCCTGAAGAAGCAAGGGAGAGGAGAGTTATTTAAGGAATAGGAAGACAGCAGAGTAAAACTCAGCACAACTGCAGTTCTACAACATGTACAGCTATGAGACGTGGTTGAACGACAAGAGACCTACTCAAAGGAGGTCCTGGCAGCTTAGAGTGGATGTTATACATCCCATGGCTCTTTTGCTGACAGATGGATTTTGCCCCATTGTCCATGGCCAAAATTTCCCCTCTTATTGTTGTGCAGTTTGACATATGAAAGATGTCTGCTTGGCTGCCCCTTTTGTCCCACAGGGCTCTGGTGGTGCCTATCCACTGTGTTTTGAGGTCTGGTTGTAAGACTGGCAGCAGTACTAAGAATAATTCACACTTTAAGGGTAGAGGTGCACAAAAAAGTTCTGCCTGAACTGCATTTCAATGAAAAATAGGGGTTTGGACTAAATGCATTTTTTTTGTGAAAAATGTCTCCGTTTTGTGGAAATTTTCCAATTTTTGTAGAACATCTGAACTTTCTAAAAACATTTTTATACTGAGACAAAACTCAAATGATTTTGATTCTGTAAAGCCACTGCAGTGCCACATAGACATTTTAGTTTCTCACAAGGCTGAGCATACATAGGAGTGATCCAAAGCCCACTGAAATCTATGGAAAGACTCCCTATAAAGATGTGGGGCTGATCTGTACTAATTTGTTCATCTTTATAGTGGGAAGGCACTTCGCACAAAGAGAAGGATTTTAAAGCAATAAAAGGCCTATACACCTGTCTGTCCTACCTGGTACAAGGACATTTTTAATGCAGCACACAATTAACCTGTAGAACTCATTGCCACAAGATATTATTGAGGCCAAGAGCTTAGTAGGATTCAAAAAGACTTGGACGTTATGACGATGATAATTTTAGATAATGAGAACATACAGAGTTATAGTAGACAAGATCTTACCATTTCCCTGACAGCTTAGGAAGGCCTCACTGCTTTAGACCCATCCTGCATGGCCTGTCTTATCTGCTTGATCCCAGTTTGACAAACCAGCTGAGTAACTTTAGCTGAGGCCTGCACTGTACCAACTTCACAACTAACAACTCAGGTCTTGTTCCATCACCTCCTGACCTAATTACCACATCTTATCTGGATCCATTGTTCTTACCTTCCTGCTAGTTTCTCAGCAGCCTGCTATTAATGATAACCACCTAGCCACAGTACACATTCCAAAAGTCGTGTATAGCTAACATACTCTATTAAAAAATTAACATAGATCATTCCGATTTATCCTGCTCGTTATCCATAATGAGCTTAAAATAAGTACATCAGGACCAAACCCAAAATCCATATGCACCAGTGCCCAAGACCCCCCAGTGGCAGGGAACTGATTAAGTAAGATACCCAGATGATCCTGGCAAATGACCTGCACTCACATGCTGCCCAGAAAGGTGAAAAACTCCCAAGGTCACTGCCAATCTCACCTGAGGGAAAACACATTCCTGACCCCATGTATAGCAACCAGTTAGACCCTGAGCATGTAGGTAAAACCAGCCAGGCATACACCTGAAAGAAAGAATGCACCAGCCCACCCCATCCAGAGTCTCATTTCTAGCTGCAGCCACCTCTGATGCTTCAGAGGAAGGAGACCAAAAAAAACTCCAAATCCAAATACACTGGGAGGAAACAATCCCTTCCTGACTCCTGCAGGTGACTGACTGAAGACCTGAAGCATGAGATTTAGGGACCATCAGACCTGAACCAGAAGGGAACCCCAGGGCTGCCACACCCTAGCCCCACCATCACAAGCAACCTGATCATTGAATCCCACTCATACATGTGTCCTTCTCTCTCTTAAAAGTAACTAAGCTGTTCCCCACCTCGCCCCCCTCCCCATACACACCTCCTATTGGGAAGCTGTTCCAGAGCCTCACTCCTCTGACCGTTAGAAACTTGCATCGCATTTCCAACCCGAATTTGCTCATGGCCAGATTGAGGGCCGTCCTTAGGATTTATGGGGCCCTACATAGTACTATTAAACTGGTGCCCCTGTGTCTGACGGCAGCCCAGGCTCGCAGCCTGCGGGGGGAGGATGAGGCAGCAAAGGGTACCGAGCCGCTCGGCCTGCTTCATGGCGGCAGAGAATCACAGTTCCCCGCACCCTCTCCCTCATGCAGAATGCGCGGCGCTGGCGGTCCACCTCTTCTGCCTGTGGCCCCACCCATACTCCGCCCCCGCCCCTGCCTCCACTTCACCCAGGCCACGCCCTCTCCCCACCGTCTCCATCCTCTCTTCCTTCCCCCTCCCTGCTCAAACCTTCCAGCCAAATCCCTGGACCCAAATGAAGCAAATGACATTTGAAAAAGCCACTTTTCTGCAATTCCTTTCTAAAGAAAATGGAGCATGTTTTCCACTGCATGCCAGATGGTGAATACTGGACATGCAGAAGGTACCTAATTAAAAGCACTAAACGTGGGAATAAAAAATGTCAGTCACGGGTTTTTTGATATACCCTGAAATTTGTCAGAGATTTATTTGAAAAAAACTTTGTAGTAAGGGCAAGGCAGCTGTCCTGCTGAATACAACTTTAAATATTATGGAATACATGATGCAGCTCTTCTCTGTTTTACATTTTCTTAATCAGTATTTCTCAGCTGATTTTATATTTTAAATGTACTCTTAAACCTTCATAAAGTAATCATTCCAGATTACTGCATATTTAACTCACAGAAACAAAGACATTGTTTTAAATTAATCAGTCACAGAGGTTTAGTGTATTCATAACAACGTTCATTGCTTTTAGAAAAAGGGAACACTAATTTACTTTGTGTGATCTCCATAACAATAGACTTTAAAATGTTTCCAAAGATTTTAGGCATAACAAAGGATTTTATATCTTATTAAGATACTGATTTTGCTGGAGGGTTTTCTTAAAACTAGTTCATCAAATAGTCAGAAATAAAGAAAGGGAAACTCATTTGTCTGGAAGGAAAGGGGACTTGTCCTTTTAAGGGCTCTCTTCAACAGGGGGGCTGAAGGGAGAAAGGGATGGACAGAAAGGACAGGAAGACTTTGGAAGCAAGTTTTTTGTACTATAGTAATTAAAATTAAAATGTGTATCTTAGATAAGGGTGGTCTTTTGAGGAATTTATTTAAAAAAAACTACATGTCTGAAGATCCAAGCATTTAAGGCTAAAGATGAATACTCAGATTGTGCATCTGAAAATCTATGCAAGGATTTTTTAGAGATGAGATTTTATAATCTTCACCAACACACTAATGTAATATTTTTAAAGCAAATTTTAAACTAAGGTCCTGTAGACTAACATGTTCTGAGTAAATATTACAGTCATGCACAACTGTTTTTGTCAGTAAATTCAGCAACTGACAGTATATACCTGAAGGTTGGCAAATGCCTGTTAAACGGCTCTTCAACAGTTTCAGCTTTGTGCTAATAGGTCTGGCAGGCTAGAGGCTTTTTCACTTTTAAGTTACTAGATCCCCTCTGGGGGAAGACTCGCCAGGCTGCAGCAGCCAGCTGTGGGAGCCTGCAGGAAGAGTCAGAACAGGGATAGGAACAAAAGGGAAGGGTGGACACTAAGACCCAGGGGTGCCCCAAATTTTCTGATGCCCTACGCAGCCCTGTATGCTGGATATGCCTAAGGACGGCCCTGGCCGGATTATACCTATTTGTTCTTGTGCCAACACTGTCCTTCAGCTTAAACAGTTCGTCACCCTCCCAGGTGTTTACCCCCTTATGCATTTATAGAGAGCAATCAGATCCCCTCTCGGCCGTCCTTTTGCTAGGTTAAACAAGCCCAGCTCTTTGAATCTGCTTTTATAAAATAAGCCCTGTCTACTGTAACCCTGGATGTTCTCGTTAGCTAAAATTACCATTGTCATAATGTCAGAGTCTTTTTGAATCCTACTAAGGACTTGGGCTCAATAATACCTTGTGGCAATGAGTTCCACAGTTTGTGTGCTGCGTTTAAAAAAAATGCCTTGTATCAGTTTTCAACTTGCCGCCTTCCAGTTTCTTCAAATATCTCCCTTTTCTTTGAATTACCAGAGTACAAATAGGAGTGCCCCACTGCATGTCTGTATCCCACACACTACTTTGTTTCATCCACTCCTTTTGTCTGGTTTCTCAACTGTAGAGCCCTAAACATGTAGTGTAGTTGTAGTCATGTCGACCCCAGGATAGTAGAGAGACAAGGTGGGTGCGGTAATATCTTTTATTGGACCAACTTCTGTTGGTGAGAGAGACACGCTTTTGAGCCGCACAGAGCTCATCTTCTGGTCTGGGAAAGGTACTCCCAGTGTCGCAGCAAAAATGCCAGGTGGAACAGATTGTTGAGCATAAGTAGTTAGAACATATTGTACGAGCCCATTCACGGAAGAGTAGCCCGCTAACACTTCCGCAGTCATAGGACAAAAAGAGGGGGTTAGTGGATTACAGATTGTTTTAATAAGCCATAAATCCAGTGTCTCTGGTCAGTCTATAATTTTTAGGCCTGGGAGCTTAAGTTCATTACTCTGCTAGACACTAGAAATCATGGACTGACCAGAGACACTGGATTTGTGGTTTATTACAATAATCTGTAACCCAGACACCCCCCTCTTTTTGCCCTAAGACTGAAGAGGTGTTAATGGGCCACTCTAACTTGAATGGTCCCTTACAATATGTGCTAAGTACTTATGATAAACAATCTGTTACACCTTGTATTTAGCCATGACACTCTGAGCAGGAAGTCACCTAGAGGAAGAGCTCTGTGTGGCCTGAAAGCTCATCTCTCTCACCAACAGAATTTGGTCCAAAACCAGGTATTACCTCACCCACCTTGTCTCTCTAACAACCCTAATTGCGTCATTCTCTCCTCATAAGAAGCCTGTCCAAGCTACTAGCCATTTCCATTGTTCCACTGAGACTGTAGCTCACCCTGTTTCTGCTGAACCATGTTCCACCCTCCAACCCTTGTTCTCCTTCTTCCTTTCTTGTTTAGGTGTCTGCTACCTTCTGTGACTCACCTTTTCACCGCTTTCGCCTTTGAGTCCGGTGAGTCCATCTCTTCCTTTTTCACCCTAGGAACAAACAAACACTCTGATTTTACCTGAATCAACCATAGCTACTGCACCATTACCACGCTGCTATAATATTTTATACTGTTGTTTGATCTTACCTGTCTCCCCAGATGCAGCGCTAGCAGTTAAATCAAAGGGTAACATCTTGAGTAATTCACAAAAAGTAACACTATTTTCCAAAGCTGCCAGTTTACACTTTAGTTTATGGAAAAGAAAACAAGAACCCTAGCCCATCTTGCAAATAAAAGTGATGTTGCTTGAAACACCTAGAAAATAATCATTTGTTATTTTTCTGTTGGGAACAGGAGAGCAGTAGGGTGACCAACAACACAGAGTGACCCTACCAGAGGGGTGTAAATTCTAGGGTGCACTAGTGCATTACACACTAAGTGGCCCATGTGGACTCTGCTGGCGCACACTAAACATTCCCTAGTGCACACTAATGTAGTCTGGTGTAGTTAACTGTTTGAAACAGGGCTACGTTAATATATAACATAAACATAGCAATGTTTACATGTATGGAATCCAACAGCCAATGAAACCAATGGAAAGATTCCCATTGATTTCATTGGAGATTGGCTCAGGCCCTATATGCATACACATAACCATCTATAAAGACTATGGGCTGGATTTTTAAAGTGATTTAGGAGCACAAATCCCATTCATTTTCAGTGGGACGTGCTCCTAAATCACGTAGGTGCTTTTGAAAATCCTATCACATTTCCTCTTCATAGGGCATTGTTCCTACTACCTCTCAAGCCTTATGAAATCAGCTATGACCTTCTGCATTAATCTAATTCCTGCATATACATTGACCTGTTAGCCCCTAGGTTGAGACAAGGAGAGCTCGCTGGGCATCTCTGTGTTAATGGGGGGTGCTGGTTTGCTTTTGGGGGCTGCTCAGCTCTTCACCACAAAGATCACACCGGGTGGGAAGAACTTCCAATGGCCCCAGTCAAACTAAGCAACATCTCAAAGTCACTCACCTGATCTCCCTTTTCTCCCCTCTTCCCAGGTAACCCCTGGGGACCAGGAAGGCCTGCTTCACCCTGAAAGAGAGAAAGGGAAGTCTATGAAACCCGGAGAACATGTACAGCCTGCCCAGCAAACTCGGCTGCCTGGATTTTTGTTGAATTTTTGGGAATAATAAAATAAATAATCAGTTAAACAGAGAGGAAACTGTGCCTTTCTCGAGCACAGAGTCAGAGGAGGCAGGGATGTAAGAGACCCCTTAGGCTGCCTGGTCCCTCTTTCCCACCCCAGTCAGTGCCAGATTGTCCCCTAAACTCAGTTCCCAGCCATGGCTCAGTCTAGAATTCAATGACCTGCACTAAATTTCTCCAGGGGGAGACTGTTCCTCAGTCTCGTCAAGCACAATCTAACTCCCATTAGAGTAATGGGGAAAAAATCATAGAATCATAGGCCTCAAAGGGACCTCCAGAGGTCGTCTAGTCCAGTACCCTGGACTCATGGCAGGACTAAGTATTGCCTAGACCAACGGCTCCCAACTGGGGGTCGGTGGCCCCCTAGGGGTCCGCAAGCCCTTACAAGGGGTCCTGCAGCTGAAGCCCCGATCCCCGCTGCTCCCACTGGGGCTGATGCTGGGAGGCACGGGGCAGAAGCTCCAATCCCCAGCGCTCCCCGCGGGGCTGAAGCTGGGCTGAATCCCCAAGCCCTGGTGCTCTCTGTGGGGCAGAAGCCCCAAGCCCACAGGCAGAATTGGGGACACGGAGGGCATTGCCCTGCCCCCAAACTGAAGTGCAAGAGCACGGCAGTCCCGGGGATAGCTCCACATCTCCCTGCACCATCTCCTCTCCCCACCCCCTGGCCAGGTTGGAGGCGGGAAGCCAGAGCTGGTATAGGCACAAACCACTCCCTGGCAGAAGAATTTCCTATCTAGGTTGTACTGAGCAGGCTCAGTAGGTAACTGTATTGGTGGGGAAATGTGCCACAGTGCCAGCTGCTGTTTTTGCTGTTACCAGGCTGTGCGGGGCAGCTGCCACTCTGGCTGGTGCCATGGGGCAGGCGGCCACAGTGTTCCCTCCTCTCCTGCTGGTGCCCCGGGTTCAAGCTGCTCCTCAGCTCCCAGCCCCCTTTGCTCCCGCAGAGGCAGCTGGTAAGAGCTGCCTGGGTGGGCAGACCCGGCTCCGTGGCTGGCAGACCCCTCCGGGAACAGGGGGACCGCAGGGGAGTCCTCCCAGCACACAGCCCCTAATATCCCTCTCCCTACACCCTGAGCTACCTCCTCCCTGTACCCAGAGCTACCCCCTCCCTGCACACAGCCCCAGCTACCTCCTCCCTGCACCCAGAGCTACCCCCTCCCTGCACACAGCCCCAGCTACCCAGAGGTGAAAGTAAGCCGGTACGGTCTAGTACGGTGTACCAGCAAGAGCCAGTACGCCGTGCCGGACCGCACCAGCTTCCGCGGCGGCGATTTCAAGGGCTCTGGGCTCCCCGCAGCGGTGGGGAGCCCAGAGTCCTTTAAATCCCGCCCGCGGCTCGGCGGCCGGGCTGGGGCCAGGATTTAAAGGGCTCAGAGCTCCTCGCCGCAGCGGGGAGCCCAGAGCTCCTTAAATCCTGCCCACGGCTTGGCGGCTGTGTTGGAGCCGGGATTTAAAGGGCTCAGAGCTCCCCGACGCTGCAGGGATCTCGGAGCCTTTTAAATCCCACCCGCAGCTCCGGCAGCCAGGCTGTGGCTGGGATTTAAAAGGCTCGGGGCTCCCTGCAGCGGTGGGAGCTCCAGGCCCTTTAAATCCATGCCAGAGCTCGGCTGCCAGGCTGTGGCTGGGATTTAAAAGGCTCGGGGCTCCCTGCAGCGGTGGGAGCTCCAGGCCCTTTAAATCCATGCCCGAGCTCGGCTGCCGGGCTGGGGCCGGGATTTAAAGGGCCCAGAGCTCCGCAGCGGCCGGAGCCCTGGGCCCCTTAATTTGCCCCTGAGCCCCAGGGGCTCCCAGCCACCTCTGCAGCTGGGAGCCCCTGGTTGATTTAAAGGCCCTGGAGCTCCCAGCCACAGCCAATGCCCCAGGGCCTTAAAATCTCGAGAGGCCACGACTCTTCCAGTTGAGGCCACGCCCCCCTCAGGACTCCAGCAGTACCAGTAAGTCCTGTAAGTTACTTTCACCCCTGCAGCTACCTCCTCCCTGCACCCTGAGCTACCCCCTCCCTGCACACAGCCCCAGATACATCCCTCCCTGCACCCTGAGCTACCCCTTTCAGCACACAGCCTCTAATACCCCTCTCCCTACACCCTGAGTTACCCCTGCCAGCACACAGCCCTCTCCTTACACCCTGAGTTACGCCCTTCCTGCACCCTGAGCTCCTCCCTGCCACACAGCCCCAGCTACCCCTCCCTATACCCTGTGCTCCCCCCTCCGTCGGCACACAGCCCCTAGATACCCCCTCGCTGCACCCTAAGAGCTGTTTTCAAACTTTCTGAGCTGAGCCCCCTACCTTTGAGTTATAATTTTTGGTTGAATCCCCTCCCCCCTCCTCCCAGACAGGCTGGGTGGCCTGCTGAGGTGAGTCGGGAGTGGAGGTGGCATTGCCTTCCTGGACTCCGCCTTGAGGAGGTGGCTCAAGCCCCACTGGCCCCTGGCCCCCCCCCCAAATAAAAGTCAAACTATACCTATGCCCAAGGCTAGGGTGACCAGGAGTCTGGTTTTCGACCAGAACACCCAGTCGAAAAGGGACCCGGCGGCTCTGGTTAGCACTGCCAACTGGACCGGTAAATGACTGGTTGATGGTGCTGCGGAGCTCAGGCAGGCTAGTCCCTACCTGTCCTAGCTCCGTGCTGCGCCCTAGAAGTGGCCAGCAGGTCCAGCTCCTAGGCGGGGGGCCACTCAGCTGCTAGCAGGGGCCGCCAGAAGCCACAGGATACAGGGAGCTCGATAACTTTGCTGCCTCTAAGTTCCACAAGAAACCTGTCATGTGGGGGCACTTTTCTGACAAGTACAACTCACAGCTTTAGCATTTGGAGAAACGGTGACAACTCTCCCTACTGCATTGAATGGTTATAAGGAGGGCCCTGTCTCTCAGAAGTCTCACCAGCATGCTGGACTGATGCTGTGTGCCCAGGAGACCAGGTGCATCTGCCTAGGACATTTTGCTTTCCTTCTCTTTGTTCACCACGCATGAAACCAGATTGTCAGGGGTGCCCAGGCAGTTTGGCTTTATCCCCATTAATCAGAGCTTCCCCTACATCCTAGCTGACCATAAACCTGATCATTCCAAACACCGCTAATTCAGCCTTCAGTCAGAGTCAAACCAATGTCATTTTATCTAGTTATTGACTGAAGGATTCATTCCTATATCTGGTTCCTATGCACTGCTTTGGCAGGTGGTCCTATTGCTAAGACAATTTTGCCTGCTCACCTTCTCACCAGCTAGACCAGGCGGGCCGTGATCTCCTCTCTCACCCTGCAAAGACAGAAGCACAGCTTTAGTATTACAGGGAACCAATGCCCCTTAACACTGCCTTATAATCATGATGTTACACCCCATATCACCACACAGCAAAACAGCTGTCTCACAGGAGTCCCTTGCCCCCTCTCCAACGCACATCTAGAAATGGGTCCCCCTACGTGGCCCACAGGGAGCAGCAGGATCCAGTACGCCAGAGCAAACCTCCTAAAAGGTCAGTGTCAGAGCCTGAGTCCTAGTTGGGTCCATGTCTATGTATGATGGCACCTTGTGACAGAATCCACTGTGCCCAGAGGGACACGGACCTGCTTCTCCTTTCCCTCACCCCAGTGTTACACGAATGTAAGGCCATCAACGTCAGCAGGGCTACCCCTGCTTACACGGATATAAGTCAAATCAGAATCAGGCTCTGGCAGATTCGATTCATGCTTAGAGAGAGCTCAGTAAATTGGAATTCCTTACCTTGGGACCAGTTTTCCCAGGAAAACCTTCCTGTCCCCTTTCTCCTTGTTCTCCCTGTAAGGAACACAAATGGAGGTTAACGGAACAACTCTCCAGGCGTGCAGTAAATGTGCAGACAACAGTCTGAGCTGGGAGCCAGGTGGTTCAGATCGCTAGTAACTCTGTGTGTGGGTGTGCGGACACACGCTTTGGTTCCTGAGATGCCTTGTCCACGCTTGAAAATTTTGTATGCAAAACCTCAAAGCTCATTAGATTCCATTCTGGAATAACATGGAGCCAAATTCCTTCTGTGAACAGCTCAAGCCACTCTACAGGAGTAATTCATTGTCAAAAATTCACTCCTTACCAGACGGGCCAAACCCATGAAAAAAACACAGAGATTGGGTTTGTTTTTGGCTTAATTGGCTTGTGAGTTGCTGCTTATTTGGCTTGTAGCTAATTGCTTCTTTTTCTTCATCTGCTCCCAGCAAGCGGGGACAAGGGTGGGCAAGCAGTGGAGAGAGAGTCAGGGGTGCACAGCAGCCACCACGGTCCCAGACTGCAGGCCGGGGGGATCTAGGCACATAGAGTGTTGGGTTCTTAGGGATTGGCTTGTTTTGGCCTTGTTTTGAAATGGGACTAGCTTGATTTTTGGCTGACTGTGGAAGTCGGGGTGCTTATTTACTGCATGAACGTTGGCAGCTGTGCTCCTTACTTCCAGTCTGAATTTCTCTAGCTTCAACTTCCAGCCATTGGACTGTGTTATACTCTTTTCTGCTAGACTGAAGAGCATGTTATTAAATATTTGTTCCCCATGAAGGAACTTATAGACTGTGACTAAGTCATCCCCTAACCTTCTCTGTGTTAAGCTAAATAGATGGCGCTTCTTGAGTCTATCACTGTAAGGCAGGTTTTCTAGTCCTTTAACACAGGCTGGCAGCTGCAGGCAGAAGAGGTTTAGGAACTGCCACCCAGAGTCCAAGTTTTCTCCTGGCTTCACCATTCATAATGCTGCCACCTAACTCCAGTGGAGAAGCACAGTGGCTTAGAACCATCACAGAGCCCTTTTCCTTAATGCTCCAGTAAGTATTGATGGTGACTCAAGTGAGGACACTTCCCCCATTAAGGCAGGACACACACCTCTTCTCTGCCTGGATAGCCATGTAGGGAAGGATGCTGGTTTTTAAGTCTATCATTTTGAGCAGTATTTATTGTGTTTTGTTCCTGTTGCACTTAATTCCTGTGAGAGGGTACCACAGCTAGGACAGGGTTCAGCGCTCCCTGCCTGTCATGTGATCCAGCAGGAGATTTAAAGGAAGGATGTTCTCTCTTTCCAGTGGCTGGGACAGGCAAGGGAAAAACCTGTGGGGACTTCAGCCCACATTTGTTGGGTGTTACTTGTGGGCTTTGGGTGTCTGAATAATTGTGGCCTGAGAAGAGAGTCTGAACTTGACTCGGGCATGGCACTGGTTCTGAGACACAATCCCCCCGTGGCATCTGGCAAGACTGTAGCTGTACCTAGAAGTTCGGCAGCCACTTCTTTGCCAGCAAACAGTAGGAGGAGACATTTGGATCAAGGAGAGGGGATGAGAAAGTGACTCTCTCCCCTGTTGTTCATGGGACTGTGGCATTCTGTGCTTCAAAGCAGCACCCTGGAACCCCCATATTCACCACTGCCATATAATTATGATATGTTTTGTACAAAGTATGGCTTGTGAGGTATCATTTTAAAAGGCTTGATCTGTTGACCATTAATATCCTGTTGGATTGTATGTGCTCTCATTGTATGGGACGTTATGCCTTTTTCATAGAATCATAGAAGATTAGGGTTGGAAGGGACCTCAGGAGGTCATCCAGTCCAACCCCCTGCTCAAAGCAGGACCAATCCCAACTAAATCATCCCAGCCAGGGCTTTAGCAAGCCGGGCCTTAAAAAACTCTAAGGATGGAGATTCCATCACCTCCCTAGATAACCCATTCCAGTGCTTCACCACCATCCTAGTGAAATAGGTTTTTTTTCCTAATATCCAACCTAGACCTCCCAACTGCAACTCGAGACCATTGATCCTTGTTCTGTCATCTGCCACCTCTGAGAACAGCCGAGCTCCAGCCTCTTTGGAATCCCACTTCAGGTAGCTGAAGGCTGCTATGAAATCCCCCCTCATTCTTCTCTTCTGCAGACTAAATAAGCCCAGTTCCCTCAGCCTCTCCTCATAAGTCATGTGTCCCAGCCCCCTAATCATTTTTGTTGCCCTCTGCTGGACTCTCTCCAATTTGTCCACATCCTTTCTGTAGTGAGGGGCCCAAAAATGGATGCAATACTCCAGATGTGGCCTCACCAGTGCCGAATAGAGGAGAATAATCACTTCCATTAATCTGTTGGCAATGCTCTTACTAATGCAGCCCCATGTCATAGAATCTCAGGGTTGGAAGGGACCTCAGGAGGTCATCTAGTCCAACCCCCAAATGTAGTTAGCTTTCTTGGTAACAAGGGCACACTGCTGACTCATATCCAGTTTCTCGTTCACTGTAATCCCCAGGTCCTTTTCTGCAGAACTGCCACTTAGCCAGTCGGTCCCCAGCTTGTAGCAGAGCAGGACTCTGCACTTGTCCTTGTTGAATCCTTGTCCTTGTTGAATCTCATCAGATTTCTTTTGGACCAATCCTCCAATTTGTCTAGGTCACTCTGGACCCTATCCCTACCCTCCAGCATATCTACCTCTCCCCCAGTTTAGTGTCATCCGTGAATTTATGAGGGTGCAATCAATCCCACCATCCAGATCATTAATAAAGATGTTGAACAAAACTGGCCCCAGGACCGACCTCTGGGGCACTCTGTCTGCTTGATACCGGCTGTCAACTAGATATCAAGCCGTTGATCACTACCCGTTGAGTCCAACCATCTAGCCAGCTTTCTATCCACCTTATAGTCCATTCATCCAATCCATACTTCTTTAACTTGCTGGCAAAAATACTGTGGGAGACCATATCAAAAGCTTTACTAAAGTCAAGATATCACGTCCACTGTTTTCCCCATATCCACAGGGCCAGCTGGTTGAAGTGCTTGGGAAATCTGTTCAGTGTATAAAAGTGGGTGCATATCCTCTCCACACAGAGGGAGGAGTGGACTGGGTAATAAACTTACACTGATCAGGCTTCTGGCCAGGGCAGGTGGGTACAGCCCTGGGGAGCTGTGGGAAGTGGCTGACGCCTCTTTATTGTTAGTTCATGAGTGGCTAAGGAGAAGCATTCATGTAACTCAGCTGGGTGTGTCCCTGCCTGTGGGTGGCTGCGTAAGTGCAGAGGTGAAAGTAAGCCAGTGCAGTCCGGTACGGCGTAGCGGCAAGAGCCAGTACACCGTGCTGGACCGCATCAACTTCCACGGTGGGGATTGAAAGGGCTCAGAGCTCCCCGCGACTGCGGGCAGCCCAGAACCCTTTAAATCCTGGCTGTGGCTCTGGCGGCCAGGCTGGGGCCAGGATTTAAAGTGCGCTGGGCTTCCCTCAGCAGCAGGAACTCTGGGCCCTTTAAATCCCTGCCCCAGCCCCGCAAAGCTCGGGGTTCCCCCTGGCGGCCAGAGCCCCGGGCCCTTTAATTTGCCCCTGAGCCCCGTGGGGCTCCCAGCCACCTCTGCAGCTGGGAGCCCCTGGTTGATTTAAAAGGCTCTGGGTCTCCCAGCCACAGCTGGTGCCCCAGGGCCTTTAAATCTTGAGAGGCCATGCCTCTTCCGGATGAGGCCACGCCCCCTCAGGACTCCGGCAGTACTGGTAAGTCCTGTAAGTTACTTTCACCCCTGCATAACTGCAATATTTAGAGAGGCTGACAGCTTGTCACAGCATCACAGTGTGAGATGGAGCCTAAGTTGGTGTGCCAGAGGGCTAGGCGGTACCCCAGTTCCAGGTTGCACCCTGGGGAACCCGTCACAGGGGCTGAATACACCCTGTGCCAAATTCAATACAGTAGCTTCAGCTGATTTGCCCTGAAGCTGCACCTACTGGCTCATTGAAGTGGAATGGGTGAGAATCTAGGGTGGAGAAGTTTGGAACTCTGTCCACAGAGTAAGATCAGTAGGTGAATAGTGTTAAATTGGCATATCCTGTGCCACTTGCCTTTTGGCCCGGAAATCCAGGAAGACCATTTAATCCATCCTTGCCAGGCGATCCCTAAACAAGAGAAAATTATCAGCTGTGGGAGACCACTTACGTTCAGACCATTTGAAACCAGGACTCATTTAGCATCCAGCTGCTAGGAGATACAGGCACATATGACCTCAGTGTTCTCTCATTTATGCTGGTTATAAGGACAGCAGAATCAGCCCCATTGTTTCTTTCCTGAGTTTTTTTTACATTTCTGTTCTATTTTCCATCTGGATCACAGGGAAACATCATGTCACACACATGCTCCCAAGGCCAATGATGCATCTCCTATCCAATAAACCAGTCTTGGTAAATGGCCACTGGATGTCACTGTTGCTACAGAGAAAGAACAGCAAGCACCTTAGAGACTATAAATAAATTGGTTCTTAAATAAGTTTGGAGATGGTATCTTTACTCATCGGTTCCCAGTCTCTTCTGCCTCCAAGGATAAAATAGTCTGTTTCCTTCTTTAAGTGTCAGCAATTTATTAACCATACAATCTATCAAATCGGTGTGAAAGCATCAATTAGCAGAATCATCATGAAAATGATTTGTCTAATGTATTAGAAAGGCAGGAAAGACTCTTGTCTTAACACAGCCACTGGAGAACCTTACAGATTGTGGGAGTGCCTATTAAAGCCAATTATATCCTAATTGATCTGCCTTGGCATTAAATACCCAATGGAAATTGCTTTGCTGTTCCAAGATGGAGATTTTGCTTCAGTTCACATGCCTGATTTGGGAAGCTTGTGGTTTTAAAGAACTGCTTGTTGCAATAATTTGGGGGCAGTAATAAAAAAAAGTATTGCCTGAATGTATTCTTGTACTGAAATCCCAAAGTACGTGTATGACAGATTCTTGCTTCAGCCAGCAGAGGTGTTTGAATCCAGGATTTCTCTTGCTAAAAGCGTAAGTCTCTAGTGCATGAGAAGGAAGAGACCAACTGTAGCAAACTCATTAACCTTTTGTGTGGACAAGGTACTAGAAAGAGGGTGTGAGTTAGACATACAGAGTCAGAGGAGAGGGAAATGAAATCAGCAATTCAGAACTTACAGCTGGTCCTGGCAGTCCAGTTTTACCAGAAACACCAATTTCTCCAGGCAATCCCTACAAACGAAACCACAGGAGGGAATTGTTAGCATTCAGGCCTTTGCAACGCAGTGACATTCTGCTACTACAGCTTACCGACTTCCGCTCAGATAGATCAGCACAATTTACCCACTCACAAAGGCCTGTTTCTACCTTGGGAACTAGGAGTAGTTGTCAAATGTACCTGAGGGAATTCTGCCCTCAAAAATAAAAAATTCTGCGCACAATATTTTAAAATAATGCAAAATTCTGTATATTTTATTAATCAAAATACAACTATTTGCTGACAAGTATTTTGAAATAAAATACCAAATTAATTGCAAATGGTGTGATTATATTGTTATTGTGTTATTTTGACAAAATAAAATGATGCAGAATTTTACAGCGTTTTAAAATTTTTAATGTTTTGATGCAGAATTACATTTTTGGTGCAGAATTTCCTCAAGAGTACCAGGGTTCCGTGTGGTGCAATCTGGGTGTGGGCAGCTTGGTGGGAGGCTCGGGGCGGGGAGGGGGCGATCTGGATACACAGGGGCTTGTTGGGAGTCCTGGATGCAGGGGGAATGGGACTCTGCAGGGGAGTCCAGGTGAAGGTGGTTAGGGCTCAGCAGGGGTGGGTCTGGGTGTGGGTGAGTCAGTGCAGGGGGGATGCTGGGGGAGTGGGGCGTGGGAGGGCAGGGGTCAGGGTGCAGCTCGCTGGGGCTTAGTGGGGTACGGGTGTAAGCGTGGGGGGGTCCTGATGCAGGTGGTGAGGCTCGGGAGGGGGGTCTGGGTATGAGGGGCTCCCGCTGTGGGGGAGGGGTTCCAGATGCAGAAGTGGGTGAGGCTCGGAGGAGGATTTGCGGGGAGAGAAGTCCAGATGCACAGGGGTTTTACAGTGACCCCTCCCTCCCGTGGCTGAGGAGCAATGGGGCCAGGAAGGGGGAAGGGTCACTGTACAGGGAGCTGCTCCCCATCTGCCCAACCCCTGTGCATCTGGACTCCCCCACCCCCGCACCCAACCCCTTCTGCCAAGCCTCACTCCCTGCACCCAGACTCCCCCGCCAATCCGCCCCGCCCCCGGTGCAGAGCTTCCTGCAGCTGGGGAAGGTTGATCTGGGAATTGATCTGACCCAGCCCTGGCTACTCTGTGGAGGGGAGGGAGAGAGGGAACTGACTCCATTGTCCTCCTTCTCTTCCCTCCCCCGCCAGCGCCCAGCTGGGACCGATGTCCCTGGGTGACCATGGCATCCCCACCCGCCCCGTGACTTACCTCTCCCCCGGCTGCTTTCGGTGCCCAAACAGATGCACCCATGCTGCCGGGGAGAGGTGAGTGAACTGGAATGGGTTACCTAGGGAGGTAGTGGAATCTCCTTCCTTAGAGGTTTTTAAGGTCAGGCTTGACAAAGCCCTGGCTGGGATGATTTAGTTGGGTTTGGTCCTGCTTTGAGCAGGGGGTTGGACTAGATGACCTCCTGAGGTCCCTTCCAACCCTGAGATTCTATGATTCTATGAGTGAGCACTGATGCCGCTGCTCTTTGTTTCCCCACAGAACCCATTTTGCTGTAGGGAAGCAAAGAGAATCTGCAGGGGGATGTGTTTCTGTGCACACGCAGTGGCACAGAATTTCCCCAGGAGTAAGTGTAGAGGAGCCATGACATTAAGTCAACCAGTGCCTTCGAATGAGGACGTGCGAGCATGACTGTGTCCTAGCCAAAGCCTGATCTGAAGCCTACGGAAGCAGGCCTGAGCCTTAGTTACTTCAAAATGCCATTTCTGTCCCTTTACAAACAAACAAAGGAAAACATAAGCCTGTTTCCTTACTGGAGCACCAGGAGGGCCAGCAACACCAGGAGGCCCGATTGGACCCTGCAAAGAAAGAAAGAAAAATGTTTTATCAAACTCAATGACATCCCATCTAGAGTGTGAAAGACGCAATCTTCCGCTGGGCACAGGGTGTCCTGCTCCCTCAAGCTGATTCTAATCACATGCAACACTGACCCTTATTCGATTAGCCTCCATAAAAAGAGGACAGATGCCAAAAGTGAGCTCCCTGGGAGCCTGTACTCACGAGCAGAACAGAATTACCGGCTTTGCACAGGCAGCCTCTTAAGCCACTAACTACTCTCCTTGCAAGAGGAACTCCAGACCTGTCCCTGATGCAAGCAATGAGTGAGGCTCAGGCAATCAATGCTAACTTGCAAGGCAGAGCCTGTCCAGTGAAACATTCTAGCCACAGTAAGACTCATTTAATCCCGTTTAAGGTTGTTTCAAAGGGAAGCTAAGGAGCAAATGGTTTACCTCCAACACCAGATTTGTGAAATAAACAATGAATGAGACAGGGTTGGTTGGATTAAAAAAAAAAAATAGTGATTCTACCCATATGCCTTCAAATGACTAGACCTGATACAGTAGGTCCAATATTTTAAAATAAAAGCTCCACACCTGCAGTTTTGCCCATTGGTCATTTGAGTAGTAAATAGTCAACACAAAAATGGTGTAGAAAGTGGTCTCAGTGTGTTAAACAAGTTGGAGATGGAAATGCCCAAGCTTTCCATCTGTGCCCCCACTAGATTGCCCGCAGTATAGCAGCAAGTGCTTTGGCCAGTCTGGTTTTAACTGACTTCGCTTGGGAAAATATTTCCTACATTATAGCCCTCACTGTAGCAATGAGACTCACAGACTTTAAGGCAACATCATAATTATGTATTCTGGCCACTTGCACATTGCAGACCACTGAACCTCACCCACCCACTTCTGTAATACACCCCTAAGCTCTGGCTGAGTTACTGAAGTCCTCAAATCTTGATGTAAAGACTTTCAGTTACAGAGAATCCACCATTTACTCTAGTTCAAACCAACAAATGACCCGTGCCCTACACTGCAGAGGAAGGCAAAAAAACCCAGGGTCTCTGCCAATCTGACCTGGGGGAAACTCCTTCCTGACCCCAAGTATGGTGATCAGTTAGACCCTGAGCATGTGGGCAAGACCCACCAGCCAGACACCTGGGAAAGAATTCTCTATAGTAACTCCAAGCCCTCCCCAGCTAGTGTCCCATCACTGGCCTTTGGAGATATTTCCTAATAGCAGTCACTGAGGGCCATATGCCACTGTAAGCAACCTCATCAGACCATCACCCCATTAACTTATTACCACAGAGCATTCTCTCAGCTACCTGGTGTGCCACTCTATCTAGCCTGTTTCTGTCACCTCACAGTCAAACACACCCAGGTTGCTTTCCTTTTTTATAATTTTTTTTTTAAATAATTGGAGATATACCAATCTCCTAGAACTGGAAGGGACCCTGAAAGGTCATTGAGTCCAGCCCCCTGCCTTCACTAGCAGGACCAATTTTTGCCCCAGACCCCTAAGTGGCCCCCTCAAGGATTGAACTCACAACCCTGGGTTGAGCAGGCCAATGCTCAAACCACTGAGCTATCCCTCCCGCCCTGACAAGTTTAGGCTTGAAATTCCTGTTCCTTTCACCATGTGTATCTTATTCCTCTGCACTTTTACACACAGAACTTGACAGTGGCATCTTCCAGCCTGAACTTTCCCTGTACCCTCACAGCTCACCTTCTGAGCTGTCCCTCTAAGCTTCCTCTTGCTTCCTGTTCCTTCTACTTATATCCTCCCAATTACATCATTAGCCCAGTAATGACCACCCAGGTGATCACAGTCTGCCAACAGAAAGTATTTCTTTGATCACAGCTGAGCCTGCAGCAGCATCAGTGAACAGAGCATTGTTAGCAGCACCCTGTCAGGTATCAAGCATTTCTTGAAACAAGTTAGGGTTTTTTGTCTCCGCTGCTCCCCTTGGAAGGCTGTCCCAGAACGTCACACCTCTGATGGTTAGAAACCTTTGTCTAATTTCAAGCCTAAATTTGTTGGTCGCCAGATTATATCCATTTGCTCTTGTGCCAACGCTGGCTCTTAATTTAAATATGCTTGAGCTGGTAAGAATGCTGGCCAACACTGTCAAATTCGGATGCCTAAAGTTAGACATCAACATCCAGAATTAAGCAGCTAAAGAAGTAGCCTGATTTTCAGAGGTGGGGAGACCCCTGCTCAGGAGGGAAAGGGATCTGGGTCTCTGCTCAGAGAGAGATGTGGTGGCTAGAGGGCTAAGATCTGACAGGGCATTCCATGAGCAAACCAGGGAGGGGGTCTCTTCAGCGACCATCTGAAGACCTAGGAGGAAATTGCTCATGTGCTTAAAGTTAGGCATGCGTTAAAAAGCTTTGCTGGATTGGGGCCTAAACAAATAAAGTGGGAGGAAATGCAAGAAAAGTGACTGGGTAGTAAAATGTAGCCTGCGTCCCTCGGGTTAGCACCACAGTTCTATTTACTTTCAGTTTGCCAGCAGGATTTTGCAGAGAGCTCTGAGGCTTTTATTTTGGAAGTGCCTTGTATAAAGAATTAAATGGAACTGGAGACAGACATAAGAACAAAAATAACAAGTCAGCACTTTGGCCAACAAATCCTAGCAGTGTCACTATTCAATATCACAGGTCGCAGACCCTGTGACTGCAATATTACAGGTCACGGACCAAGGCTATACTTTTTCTTTTTGAAGGAAGAAGTGAGAGAGGAAGAGAGAGTAGGAGGCAGCAGGGAGAATGAAGGATGAGGTGCTGGTGGTGGCACTGTGTTTCATAGAAGGTAGCAGGCTTATGAAATTACAACTTTAGAATCTATTGAATAAAAGGGAGTTGAAAAATTGTCAGCATCTTACCAGTAGAGGGGGCAAAGTAATCAGAAATGCGATCAGTTGAGACTCACTGGCCTTGCTACAGTTCTGTATCCAATACAGCAACTCGGGCCAGAATAGATATGTGGCCATCATCACTATAACATTATTATTATTATTTAGAGCAAGCCTGAGGTGGATGCAGAACTTGACAATCACATGGGAGACCAGGAGCAGAGTCCCTAGGTTATACTGACTTCTGTTGGCATGATCTAAGGCTAAGCAAGAAGTCCTGCTCAGGAGAGTTGTAATTGCACACAGCTCCTATAGACTCCCCTGCCTGGAGGCCTCTGCAGCCAGAAAGCGTTCCCCCAAAACTGGATCGTGCTAGTCAGGAAGAGACCACGGCCAGGATGACTTGCACCTAGCTATGCTAGTGAGAGAGAATCAAGCCCAAGAAGCAACAGTGTAAATCAGTCCAGTGTAAGAAACAAAGCAACAGGTACTGTTGAGACAATCAGTGGTGAATGTGGAAGGACACTTAGAACATGGGAAGTGAAAGGGACTGATATTAAAGAAGGCAGGAAGCTCTGAGTTGGAGGCAGAGACAAAGGTGTTGATCCCATTCCTGCAGAAGCCAATGACACATGGAAACAGAAGGATCAGGCAGACAGGAGAGAGGAAGGGGTCAGTGGTGGACCGGCCTGGGATGGTTGGAATGCTGAAACCACTCTGACCTGCAGTTTGCTTGGCTGGGCATTATTAAAATTATTCATATACAGTGTTTTTGAAAGGCCTCTCAGAAGAGATGCATTTTACGAAGGAATTTGAACAAAGAGAAGGAATGGCAGTTGTAAACGAGGCAGGGCAGAGAGTCCTAGACATGGCACTGTATGGACAAAGGCACCGAGACAGGAATCCAAGGAGGTGTTAAAGAAGGGAGTCTTGTGAGGAGCAGAGGCAGGAGGTTGCATGAGAGGAAAAATATATTTTTAATTGCAATTACTCAGTGGCTTTCAGCTTCTGCTCACTCTGAACTAAATATAAATTAGTTCTGATTTCTATGAAAAACAAGCTCTACCAGGTATTTAAATAGTGGGGAACATAGGAACTGCCAGACTGGATTCGACTCGGGTTGTCTAGTCCTGTATTGTGTCTAAGACAGTAGCCTGCACCAGATGCTTCAGAAGAAGATAAAAGAAATCCCACACAAGGCAGATGTGGAATATCTGCCCACAGGGGAGTTTCATCCTAACCCCTAATAGTCAGAGCCTGACTTAAACCTGAAGCATGAGGTTTTATATCCATATACAAGGTCTTTATTAATGATTAATAATTATTATTTATTTGCTATAGTAACTTTGGATGTTCTTGCTATTCACATATCTAATCCCTCTCTGAATCTTGCCAAGTTCTTGGCCTCAACATCATGTAGCAATGAGTTCCACAGTCCATGTTAATTGGTACTATTAATATCTCAGCTGCAATCTTTATCACAACCATCGTGACAAATCCTAAAGCAGGCTAATTATGCTCAAATACAAGACCGATTCACCTACATAGGGGCAGGCACGTGCAATCTACAAAACTGCCCCCTGGTGGGACAGCTATGCTGGTGGAGGCCTCCTAATGGGGGAAGGCAGCTTTACTTTATATTGTCAGGGCTCCTTGGGAGATGCACTGAATGAGAACACCTTCTAGACAGCCTGGTGCAGCCAGCTTTCTGGGCAACGTTGCCAGCTCTCGAGCCATGGAGTTGAATACCACTACATCTCCTGCTCCTGGCAGATTTTACTGCCACCAGGGGCGTGCAGGCTTGGTAGCCCTAACTGATCAGAGCCAATAGATAGAAAGTGCCATGGTCGCACACACAGAACCTGCAGAAATCTGTCCTGCCCTTGTCCCCCTTACAGTCTTTTCTGACATGATGCCTCCAACAAATCGATTTGACTTGTATACAAATTGCCTATTGTCGTTCCCCTTCCCCTGACTTCTGCCTGTCCTTAGAACCCGAGCACTCTGGAGCAGAGACTGTTCTTGAATCTGTGAAAAGGACCTACCCCATAGTGGGCACCGCTACAAATAATTATAATACATCAGCTATATTTTACCCCTAATATTTCACCCAAGTCAATAAGCACATGCCATGTCTTCTATATACCTTTTCCTCTTGTTGCTGATAATCAAGATTAAAGTAGAATTTGGTTTTACTGATGACCACTTTTAGTGATCATTCAATTGTACAGAACAAAACCCCCTTTCCAAAAGCCAGTGCCCAGTGGTGCCCCTTTTAAATTCTGATCTGGGAGAGGGGAGGACACGGAGTTATAAGGGTCTTTCACTTTGATTTTATTTGATTTCTTTTTTTCCAAAGGCCCAAGCAATTTCACACCTTTCCAAGTGTCACTTAGCTGCAAAGCACTTTACAGCTTGTGGGAGGTAGAACCAATTATAACCTGGCTGACCTGCCTCAGCATTAAAAGGCAAGATAGATATTTCCATTTTTTTAATGTAACTGATGTGGGAAATTCACTTTTCTTTTAATCCGGATGCAACTGCCACCCACATAAACTTGAGGTGCAAATAGGATTTTTCTCCTTTATAATCTGCTTGCCTCCCCGTTGTGAGTCACTTGCTGATATCACAACCCTATCCCATATGTGTGACAACACATCTCTTCATCATGGTGGAATGAGATTTCCTTTATTCAGCAACTTATGCTGATACAACTTTTTCTTTACATAGTATCAAGAGATAAGGGGAGGGAGTGCAATCTAGGAGAGCATAGAACAAAGCTCGGAGAACTGGGTTCTATTCTCAGTTTTGCTACTGTGACTTCTTGTGTGGCCTTAAGCAACTTACTGCCATGCTCTGGGCCTCAGTTTCCCCATTTGTAAAATGAAGATGAAGCCTGCTTCACAGGGATTTTGTCAGGCTGAATTCGTTTGTAAAGTGAGAGGAGATCATCTGATGAAAGAGACTCTAAAAAAAGTGAAGCGTTCCCATGTGGTTACATTGCACAGGAATTGTGCACACAAACCTTATAACTGGTTAAGGCTCTTGCAAGCATTCCCCATGCACCAAAAGTCAAAATATCAAAAATATTCACACAATGAAAAGTTCTGAAAAAATTCAATTTTGAAACACTGAATGAAAAATTTTCACATTTTTGATCAAAAGAAAATGTTTCAAAATTTCAGAATTCTTTTTTAAATTTTGAACTGACATTTTGAAACAATTTTTTTTCCAAATATTGATTCAAGCTGAAATATTTTGTTTGGACTTTCCCAATGGAAATCAAAAAAATTTGACAATAACTTTCTCCAGTGGGAAAATGTTTTGGTTGAAGAATTTCAACCAGCTCTTTTTACAGAAATTAACTTAGGGACTCTTCTCCATGCTTAAGAATTTAATTCAAGTGTCTGAAGGCTTTTGGAACCTGACATTCTCCATAATCAGAAGGATGGTTTGCCTTGTGACTTCCCAGTTGGGTACCAGAGATGAGATGATGTGGGATGCTTCCTCCTTTTATGACTTTTCTTGTTTCGAAGGTTGTCAGAGAAAGGGAGATTTATTCTGACTGTTCATGGGTTACTTTTCACAGTCTCATCAACCACTATATGAGGTTCTCCTTCCCCATAGGAAGGTCTCTGAATGCAAACAGAGCACTAGGTGCTTTGGCCTGAGCTCACTGTTCTGTAAAGGATTGGGGAAGAGGTCAATGGGTGCACTATTCATGGTGTATATGAGGGTATAATGGCTTCTCCAGAGGACTTCGATTGGAATTGAAACTGCATAGATTTAGCTCACATATTCCATGCTGCTGTCCTAAGCCACTTGTACCATTAAAAATACTTAGACAAATACTAAATCCGTACAACAAAGATTGCAGTGCATGTTTTTTTAAGACAGCTCATAGACTCGTAAATCATGATCATCTAGTCTGACCTCCTGCACATTGCAGGCTACTGACCCTTAACCACCCACTCCTGTAGTAGGTCCATAACCTCTGGTTGAGTTACTGAAGTTCTCAAATCTTGATGTAAAGACTTTCAGTTACAGAGAATCCGCCATTTACTCTAGTCCAAACCAGCAAGTATCCTGTGCCCACACTGCAGAGAAAGGCAAAAAAAAATCCAGGGTCTCTGCCAATCAGATCTGAGGGAAAATTCCTTCCCAACCTCAAATATGGTGAATCATTTAGATCCTGAGCATGTGGGCGAGACCCACCAGCCAGACACTTGGGAAAGAATTCTCTGTAGTAACTCGGAGCCTTCCCCTTCTAGTGTCCCATCTCTGTCTATTGGAGATATTTGTCGTTGTAGTCATTCTCCTCATACCAGCCCATCCATAAACTCATCAAGCTCAGTCTTGAAGAAAATTTTATTCCCCTCCCCAACTAGGTTCCCCCTCTCCCCCAGAAGACGGTTCCAGAACTTCACTCCTCTGATAGTTAGAAACCATCTAATTTCTAGCCTAAACTTACTGGTGGCAAGTTTATATCCATTTGTCCTTGTGCAACTATTGGCTCTTAACTTAAATAATTCCTCTCCCTCCCTGGTGTTTATTCCTCTGATGTATTTATAGAGAGCCCTCATATCTCCCCTCAGCCTTCATTTGGTTAAGCAAAACAAGCCAAGTTCTGCAAGTCTCCTCTCATAAGGTAGGTTCTCCATTCCTTTGATCCATATAACACTTAATCCATATAACAAAGATTGCAATGAATGTTTTTAGGCAGCTCATCAGTTTATGAGTGAGACAGCATTGAGGCCACGCAGAATTATTTGACTGCTGATATAATGCTAATAAAATACATGGCACTCATGCTAATAGGCCTTTTTCAGCTCCAACTTCTAGGTTTGTCTTTACTCATCTGCAGAGCCATTCACAGCCACTTAACCTCTGAAATTTCATCTTTTGTTAAATCTTCACTAGTTCCATCTGGTAGCCTCATCTCAGGGCTTGACTTCACATACAGCATCACAGCTGCAGCACCTACTGAAGATGCTATCTATCTTGACGGGAGAGCTTCTCTTGTCAGTGTAAATAATCCACCTCCCCGAGAGGTGGCAGCTGTGTTAACGGGAGAAGCTCTCCCATCAATATAGTGAAATCTTCATGGGGGGTTAGGTCGGTAAGTCTATAGGAGTCTACACTACGGATCTATATTGATATAATTGCATCATTCAGGGGTGCGGATTTCATAGGTGCTGGAACTAGAGGTAATGGGGGTGCTGCCGCATCCCTTGGCTTGAAGTGGTTTCCATCAGACACAGGGTTTACAATTTGGTTCAATGGCTCTCAGCACCCTCACTATAAAAATTGTTCCAGAGCCCCTGGGGGATTTTTCATACCCCGAGCAAGGTAGTAATATCAATATAGATCTGTAGTATAGACTTGGCCTCAGTCTCCCACTCTCTCCTCTCCTTTGTCGGCCTTCACTGTTCTCATGCCAAGACCCTCGGTCCTTTTCACAATGTACTGTATATACTAGTTCATAAGCTGAATTATTTTAGTAAAAAAGGGAGGCATCAGAGAAGTGGTTTGGCTTATGAACAGGTATAGAGAGGGAGAGGTGGGACACAGCCCAGCCCCCCAACAGAGGGGCAAGGAGAGGCAGTAGAGCCAGAAGGGAAGAGGCGGAGCCAGAGTGTCCCAGCTTCTGGCCACGCTGCTCTCCCCACAACCTCCGGAGCAGCTGCAGCTCCGGGGCTGGCATGCTGCAGCCGCAACGTCCACCCCGCCCGCTGGAGCAGGCTGCAGCCATATTGCCCGGTCTGGCCCACCGGAGCAGGCTGCGGCTGCGCCACCCAGCCCACCAGAGCAGCTCCAGCAGGCTGGGAGATTTTGTTTACTTAGGTTTACCTCCGTGCCTGTGGATGCTCAAGGTAAACAAACTTCCTCAGCCCGCCAGCGGCTTATCCTGATGGACCAGGAACCAAAGTTTGCCAATCCCTGAATTATAGGGTCAGCTTATGAATGGGTCATAAAAAAATTCAATTTTTACTTACTCATCTTGGGAGGGTCGGCTTATAAACGAACCGGCTTATGATCGAGTATATACGGTATCTCAAAACTCCCCTTTTCTACTATGCTTCCTACAACCAGCTGACATCTGAACAGCCACCCATTTGGGGTCCTTACACCTGTTCTTCAGCTCGCCTCTAGTCTGCTGCCCACATCTCCTTACACTAACATTTCCAGTGCTAGATTTTTGATGAATGCTGCATTGCAACACTAAATTGTATTCTCCACTCAAATCCTGTTTTGTAAATCAAGAGAATAGTAAAAGGATAGAGAAAGAGAGTCTGCTGGAAACACTGAAAACCATGGCCTAAGGGCCAGTAGTCGTGTACATTTAACTTGTATGGCTTTTTAATCATTTTAAGTGCTTGCTGCATCATTCATAATGGACCAGGTCTCTAGTTATTAAGCCAAGTGGCATGATAACTGGAGCACCAACGTTTCTGAACAAAAATTACTGATAATCTCCTGAGGCCATAAGAATGCAGAGGCTTTGTACATTGCAGTTTCTCACTGAGAATATCTTCTTTTCAGCAAAAAAAAAAAAGTTTTTGCTTAATTTTGTATCTTAGCATAAGGCACAGCCTGGGATTTCTTATGTTTATTGATGAACAAGCTTAATTTCTCCTTTTTGTTTGTTTTTAATGGTTTTTATTCAGTCAGTACAACAAATTTAAAACAACAGAAAACATTCATCAGGGTTTTTTGGCTTCAATGCTATTAGTAAGCTAACAGGCTCCAGATTTTTTTTCCTTTCCCTGTTTTAATTCTTATCAAAGATAGTCCTGCACCAATCCCCCCACTTCAAGCACCTTTGGGAGAGTTTGGATTCAGATCTAAGTTTTGCAGTTCAGGCACGTCTCTAATTTTTACACACTCCCTTACTAAAGTCTTACCTCGTAAATAGAATGTTAAGAACTCAGCACATTCTAGGGTTTATACTCAAGGTCTCTTTAAAAAGGTAATCAGAAATCAGAAGTGCTCTGGATCTATGTGGGAATCTAAACTAGATTCCAGATTCCAGCAACTGTCAGTACCCAGTTCTGTACCCAGATTCCAGCAACTGTCATTAATGCTGCTGCTTGCACCAGTGTTAAGCTACTAGTATAGATGGGTTCAGGTGTTTTTATCACTGTGCCAAACAAATCTACTCAGAGCAGGGAGAAAAACTGCCTCAGCCTATCTACATTAGCTCTTCTCTTACTGTGCTAGTCTACAGAAGCTCTTATACCATTGCTAGTGCTTGCGAAATACAAATATTAATTTTGCTTAAATAGATAAGGCAGCTGTAGAAGACGTGCACTCAACAGCAGCTCACACACAACTGGGTCTGGCTGAAAAAAATTCCACATTCTCAATTGTAACAAGTTTTTTGGTTGAAATGTTCATGAAAAAAGAGGGGCATGGTTGTCACAAAAGCTCTGTCCTATTTTTCAACCAGTTCTTCACGCAAGCTGAGAAGCGGCGTGTGTTTTGTGGAGGGAGGAGGGGATGTTATCACAGGCACTGGTGTCATCCCATGGTCTTTTCTCAACGTGTCACAGGATCTTTCCCTTCCTCCCGGACAGCCATCAGAGACGAGCAGGGAGGACAAGAACTGCTGCGAGGTATTCTGCTGCCCCAAGTGAACTTAGCTGTCACTCAGTGCGCCCCTGTCTCCTCCTAGACACAAATCATTCTCATTCAGTGGCCCTAGATAAAGACACACGCTCTGGTTCAACCCACTCACGCCCTGCAGCATGTGTGAAAATGTGCTGTGATCCCATCATTGCGTCTGTCCTGTGCTCTACCCCAACTCCAATGGGGTCTATACTTTAGTCCGATCAAAGCCCCGGCGACAGATGCACCGGGGGTCGATTTAGGGGGTCTAGTGAAGACCCACCAAATCGACCGCAGATCGCTCTCTGGTCGACCCCAGTACTCCACCCCAAACGAGAAGAGTAAAGTAAGTCGACGGGAGTGTGTCTCCCATCGACCCAGCGCCATGTAGACACCACAGTAAGTCAACCTAAGCTACGTCGACTCCAGCTACATAATTCACATAGCTGGAGTAGCATAACGTAGGTTGACTTACTATGGTAGTGTAGACGTAGCCGGAGTAGAATTTTGAGCAGGAGAAGGCAGAACCTGTGACTGTTCTTTAAGGACCTCATCTGAGACATTCTCTTTTCCTCTTGAGTGTTCCCTGAATCCATGCACTGGTTTACTTAAAAGACAATAAAGCAGCAATGGTAAAAAAAAAAACCCATAAAAACCTGCCATTAAAAAGTGCTATAAGGTGGAAGGTGCTTTCATTATGACCAAATCTGAAGCTCTTTTTATCCAATGTGTCTGGAAGTCTGCAGTCACATGCACAGCTCAGGGTGCTGTTACAAGAACATGCACCATTTTCTTTATTCTTAAAGTTAATATAAATAGAGGAACAGCAAATGGTCAGTCAATTTAAAAATCCCTTGATGGTACTGGAGTTTTATCTCTTTCTGATTAACATAAAATTTGCAAGCTTTGTTTTGCTAGTGCTAAGGGAAAAGCTGCGTAATGCTAAATCAGCAATCTTTTTCATCAGGAATATTGAAATAGTGCCCTGAAAGTATATAAAAAACCCTTCAGAGCTTCAGTTAAGGTAGAATTATGTTCATCGTGTAATCGTTAATTATTGATTAATTCAGAGACAGATATCCGGAACTGTATTTTTTTTTAAACTGGGTTGTTCATAATGTCCATAACACTCAACGGGAAGTTTTAATGTCATCCAGCATTACAAAGAAATCTTTAAAATGTATTTGAAAAAACACGTTACTACATTCCCATTCCCCGCAGCTGCTGAACAACTGCTAAACCAGATGCTGCAGAATGAAACGAGTCCCGAAAAGCATAGACATTGCAAAAAGCAGGCCCGAAATGGCAGCATTCTAAATTGGCTGTAATGGGCTTCACCTGAACCAACACAGCAAACTATTGGATTTTGTCTCTGATGGCTTTCACAGTCACCTTAACAGTTTAATACAGAACATTTGCTCTAGAATCCATTTCTCGCTGATGTTTCCTAGTAACAAGAGCATTACTTGCCAGGGGAAATAATAAGTATCAGCAAAGCAAAAACAACCAACAGTTAACTGTGTCTTATTCACCGTATATACAACCCTTCACACTAGAATCTAGGCTCTTCTGTGTCTGAAAGTTTAACTGATTGTAGAGCTAAATTCCCCAACCTTAGGACTGATAATGTATTATTAAAAAGGGGGTTAATGTGTTGTTATATTCTCCCCTGGGTACTCCGTTGGGGAGTGTGGTCACAAACGGGTCGAGATGGTTTGCGACCATCTTCCCTTTCCTTATGGCGAGAAGCGAAGGGATTCTGTAACAGGGCAGTCATCTCCTGAGACCTCCCTCATGGCCAGCAGGAGCTCTGCAGGACCCTGCCTCAGTTTTCCTCCTCTTCAGGACTCTTTAGTGAACTTCACACAGGCTTTCTTGCTGCTAATACCAGGGCTGGTTTAATAACAAATAATTCAAAACAATCTTCAAAGTCCGCAAATGAAATCCATCACTAAAGCTCCTACACAGCTCAGGTGGGATCTTTTCTGCCCCAGTCTGCTCTGCATTGAGCACTCAGCATCTAGGCTGGTTGCCCTGGTGTAATGTTCTCCTGTACAGCCTGGTTCAGGACCTCCCAAAGGAGGCGGCCCCTGCGGCTCCTCCCCTAGACTGATCTCTCTCATCCCTTGTCTAAGGCCTAGGGGTCCTTTAATGAGTCAGCTGATTCTAGGGTGACCAGACAGCAAGTGTGAAAAATTGGGACAGGGTTGGGTGGGGGGGTAATAGGATCCCATCTAAGAAAAAGACCCAAAAATCGGGACTGTCCCTATAAAATCGGGACATCTGGTCACCCTAGCTGACTCCCTTAGTCCCTGCTCCTCAAGCTGGGAAGCAGCCAATTTATTAGGGCATAGGTAGAGTTGGCCCCATTTCCCCTTAAAGGAGCCACTCATCCTGTGACAAATTTCCAAAGCATTTTCCTGTTGCAAGACGGGGTCGTTGTACGGAAACAGTTGTGGAATCACGCGCCCCTTTAGATCATCTCGCATGGCTTCCAAAAGCCGCTGGAAAGGAAATGAGAGTTGGAGGCGCCAAGCGTCAATGTGGTCCCCCTGCAGGGCATATGACACCCCATGCTCAACCCAACGGGCCAAATTCTGCCTTAATGTACTGCTCATGCAACGCCACTGACCCCTGCAGTGGTCAGAAGCTGGCCCAGTAGCCTTAGAACAATGGGCTATGTGAGTACAGACCCAAAAGTGGGAATCTCCCTTGCTCTGGAGAACTGAACTGCAAACACATCCTGTCTCTATCTTCTTTATCCACCCTCCTCCCCTTCCTCCCCTAAAGGAAAAGTGAACCCCAGAGGCCTCCATGGGATGTGCCACCTGACCAATAACGAAGCAAGGTTTAAACAGCCCCTTCCCCTGCTGCACTGACTGACAGGGTGTCTTTCTGCAATGATCAGTTCGCACGGTCAGTAATTTGCAGAGATGCTGCCCCAAGTACTGTAAACCGAGAGGCTCTCACCCTGGGAATAGTGATGTAAAAGTGATGTCCAGAGAATGCCCTGGTTCAGGTACCTCGTGAGAGACTGTTAAGAAAGATAAAGTGAATGCGAGACACTGGGCCTGGCTCTCCTTACTCAGACTGGTGTAAAAAAGGAATAACTCCATTCATGCTCCTGGAGTTACACCACTGTAAAACTGGTGTAAAGAAAAGGAGAATCAGTGCCACTCATTGCATGCAGCACTGCTGTCTGCCTGAGGGCTTCTTAGAACAAATGTTATTCATACAGGGGTGTCCCTTTTTACCAAAACTCTATCACGTCTGGTTTTATTGCTATTGTGTTTCTAAAGAAGAAAGCATAAACGTCACTCACCCGAGGTCCAGGCAAGCCATCGAGTCCCGGGAGACCAACTTCACCCTTCTTGCCCTGTGCAGTCAAGAGAAAATCAGACATTACAAACCAGCAGCAGAGACTGCTTCTCACTTAGTCCAGAATTTCTCTTTGAAACACACATGGACCAGCAAAGAAGTGCAAATGTTAACCGCACAGAACAGTTAGAATTCACAGGCCAGATTCTGCCCAGGGTTTGCGCACACAGCTCCCAATGACTCCCCGGAGTCTGTAAAATTCTAAATTGTGCTAATATTGTACTGCCAAATTGAGATCTACTCTGGAAAACAGGACAGAGTCACAACAGAGCTGGAGTACTCGGAAGCCGGTGCTATGGTTGAGGTCCATCTGTAAGCAGATGAAATTCCCTTGAATTAAAACTCAGGCCCATAACCTGAAGACAGGAAAGACTGGTTTATGCTCATGTTCAACCAGTGATCGTTGATGATGCGCTGGAGAGGTTTTAGCTGGGGGATGTATGTGATGGCCAGTGGTGTTCTGTTATTTTCAACAATTTTTAATAACAATTCCATTATTTTCAACAATTTTCAATATTTCTACAACCTATCCTGGAAAATGATCCCCCACTCTCACAGGCCTTGGGAGGCAGGCCAATCCTCGCTTACAGACAGCCCCCCAACCTGAAGCAAATACTCACCAACAACTACCCACCACACCACAGAAACACTAACCCAGGAACCAATCCCTATAACAAACCCTGTTGCCTTCTTTGTCCCCATATCTACTCTAACGACATCATCCTAGGACCCAACACACCAGCCACACCATCAGCAGCTCATTCACCTGCACATCTACTAATGTGATATATGCCATCGTGTGCCAGCAATGCCATGTACATTGGCCAAACCGGACAGTCTCTGTGTAAAAGGATAAATGGACACAAATCAGACATCAGGAATAGTAACATACAAAAGCCAACAGGAAAACACTTTAATCTCCCGGACACTCAATAACAGATTTAAAAGTAGCCATCCTTCAACAAAAAAACCCTTCAAAAACAGACTTCAAAGAGAAACTGCAGAACTACAATTCATTTGCAAACTTAGCACCATCAATTTGGGCTTGAATAGGGACTGGGACTGGATGGCTCACTACAAAAGCAATTTTCCCTCTCTTGGTATTGACACCTCCTCATCAATTATTGGGAGTGGACCACATCCACCCTGACTGAATTGGCCCTGTCAACATTGGTTCTCCACTTGTAAGGTAACTCCCTTCTCTTCATGTGCCAATATATATTATACCTGTATCTGCAATTTTCACTCCACGCATCTGAAGAAGTGGGTTTTTTACTCACGAAAGCTTATGCCCAAATAAATCTGTTAGTTTTTAAGGTGCCACCAGACTCCTCGTTGTTTTCACAGTTAAATAGAAAGTTGACCTGTGAAAGGCTAAGATCTGTTTACACAAAAAACATTTTATTGATGCGGTAGGTTCTTAGCCAAAATTTCCCCTCTTCCCACTGTTTTGCATAGAGTTGTGTGCCAGCTTTCTGCTATCTCACCTTAGAGGTGGTTGCATTTCAGCACCGCTGTGTCTCTGTAATTTGTAAAGAACTTTAAGAGCCTCTGAGATGAAAGGTACTATAGAAAAGTAAAATATACTCTTATTGTCTTGGTACCAAATGCCTCACCAGTTTCATAAACCAAAAGAGCCTTCTAGCATGACTGCCTGTTAAAATAAAACAAATTGTTTAACAATAGACTCATATGTTTAATATAATGTCACTGGTCTTCCCTCGCCAGACGTGTGTAACTGTCACAAAGCTGTCTAAACTGCCCTCACTGGGTTTCCCTGACTGCTGCCTTTAAAATGCTTGTTCTCAATTTTGGCGAACATGCAGGTGAGTGAGTGGGGGAAGGGAATGTTGCTGCAAGAAAACTAAGCTGAAGTTTATAAATTTCACCGGCAGAATTGATACTCTACTGCACATCTGTGTTGCCAGAGACAGATGTGCCTGTCCAGTTATGGATATGGACCTATACAAGTAAAGCACAAAAGTCCACATCTGGATTTTTTCCCTATATAGTCAGTTACAGGTATCCTAGGAAAGCTGAATTCACTCTTTCCTTTGCTAGTACATGGTGTGCACATAAAAAGTTCACTCCAGTATTAGAGAGCTTACTAGTTCCAGTGCTAGTCCCTATACTTAATAAGAAGGGGGACAGCACTAAACTGGTAACAATTCTAGAACTGGAATTCCAGAACTGGTAACAATTCTAGAACAGCCAAACGCGATGTTCCAGAAAAGCAATTTACCATTTTTAATGTCTACACTCCTGTTAATGAAAAAGTTTTGCTTCTGGGAGGAAGTAGCAGACACCACAAGCTAGTATCATGCAATGGCATCCAATGAGACCCCTAGATTCCCCTATATGGAGATCTATGGAAACATCTGGATACTCCAGAGACACATAAGGTGTTCCAGTCAAGGCTGGCCTGGCAGATCTAGCTGATCCCTCTGCAGGCCCAGAGGACCCTCTGCAGAGGAATCCAGGAGGCTCCACTGTGGAAGGGAAGCCGGATGCAGGAACTGGAGTGTGCACATGTGAGGGGTGCACCATATACTCATGTTGGAATCCAGCTCTACCAGGTTTCGGGGCACACTGACAAACAACGGAAATCTGGTATATGGTCCAAAGGGGAGGTGGGTGTGGAGAAAGGATAGAAGAGGGATTGGATTACATTCAGGACATCTGGATTCTTGTCTCAGCCCTGCCACAGACTTCCTGTGTGACCTCAGGCAAGTCACTGAAAACACTTAGTGCTTCGGTTTCCCATCTGTAAAATGAGGGAAATAATCTCTACATCACAGCACTGTTGTGCATATAAACCCATCAACAGCTGGGAGAGGGACAGATGCTATGGCAATGGGGGGGGCATATAAGCACCTAAGAGAGAAAGAAGTTCTCTTTCTAGTCTGACAGCTCATCCAAAATGTGATTAAATAAATGTCATGTGCTGAGTGGTGTGATTTCTTTTACGGATGTATCTCATGATGATCCCATGCTTTGTGCATGTGACTGTGTTGCAGAGTTTACAGTTGAGAGAGAGATTCAGGTGTTTCCCGGTATAATAATCTCCTTTGCTTGGATCAAATTCTGTCTGTGGTTCTCAAGGACTTGAGAGGCAGGAGAGCAGGTGGAAATGTGCCAGAATGAGAGTTTTCAGTGAAATTTGTCTATGTTTTTAATTTTAAGGGGGGGGAGGGGAGTTATGAAAAAAGGAGAAATGTTTCATTTATTTCACCTACTCTATTAATTGAGGTCAGTGAGTCTCAGGGCAGAATCAGGATCTCTGCTTATTTTTCTCTTAATAAAATAAATACTGTCAAATGACCAAAAATGAAGGAAGCAACTGACAAAGTGATTAGCAGGCCCTGCTATGACAGAAGGCATTAATGCGGCCAGCTGTCCCACACCAGACACAAATATGTTATGCTAACCATTCAAATATGTGTCTTATGTTTTTTCCTCTCTTTGTTCCCTGCACTTCCAATATCCCATAATATCATATTCACCCAGCCATTGGCCAGGCCAATTGCTTCTGAACACTGGAGTTTTAACCTGCAGCAGCCACATCACAAAGAGAATCAACTGCTGTAGTCCAAATAGCACTGTTCATTTCACCATCTGGCAGAAAGGAAGCAAGTATAGGAGGTGCTTATAAAAAAAACCCAATAACAAAATATTAATGCAGAAAGATGGGATTAGTGCTTAACAGTGGCTCCCAGGTTGGCTCTTCCTTCCCATACAATGTAAAATTACAGCAGTGTGATTTTCATTTTCAGCAATAATGAAGTACAGTGAATGTGGATGCAATAAGTCCGGTTCCAAATGGATCAAACAAATTGCACAGCCCAGCACAGCAATGAAAGCTTTAAATTACGTGTCACATCGTGTGCCTGTCTCCACAATAGATCTGCCAATTTACAATCAAGGAGTGCTGAGATAAGTACAGCATGTAGCCAGATGCTAGGGAAGTGTACAGGATTACACACAATAGGGATACTTTAGCCAAATGAATGCTCAACCTCAATTTCCTATGAATATTAGCCCACATTAAAAAATGTGGACTTAATACCTTTGGTCCGGCTCTTGATGTAATTTGGGTAGTCCCCTGCATGCACCATCCATCTGGCCAGTTATGTTTTAATTGGGCTAGATCATTATGGGTGAGTCTAACTTCTGGAATGCAATCCCATCTGAGATACTAGGTCCACTTTGGTGGAGATCCCAAGCCACCACCTGTGTCACCATAGCCACACTGCTATTTTTGACCCGCTAGCTCAAGCTAGCCTGTTTTTAATGAACGAAACATTACTGGGAATTGTATGATTATGGCAGAGTTTAATTTCCCAGGTATAGCTTAGAGGACAAGTGGTACTAATAATGGTAGGGCCCAGATTTCCCTGGATGTGATAGCTGACAGATTTCTTCACCAAACCAACAAGAGGGGATGCCATTTTAGATTTGGTATTGGTGAGTAGTGAGGACCTCATAGAACTGGTTGTAGGGGACAATCTTGGTTCAAGTGATTCTGAGTTAATTCACTTTAAACTAAATAGAACGATAAACAAAAACAGGTCTGCAACTAGGGTCGTTGATTTCAAAGGGGCAAACTTAAAAAAAATGAAGGGAATTAGTTAGGGAAGTGGACTGGACTGAAGAACTCAAGAAACTGAATGTGGAGGAGAGTTGGAATTACTTTAAGTTAACGTTTCAGAAACTACCTGAAGCCTGCATCCCAAGCAAAGGGAAAAAAACTCCTAGGGAAGGGTTGCAGACCAAGCTGGATGAGCAAGCATCTCAAACAGGTTATTAAGAGAAAGCAGAAAGCCAACAAGGAATAGAAGATGGGATGGATCAGCAATGAAAGCTACCTCTTGGACATCAGAAAGTGTAGGGGAAAGGTGAGAACTGCAAAAAGCCAAGCAGAGTTGGCGTTGCCATCGAAATGCCGCAGAAATTCGGGGGCAATGCCTCTCGACAGGGCCACCCAGAGGGGGGGGCAAAGGGGGCAATTTGCCCCGGGCCCCGGGCTCCGCAGGGGCCCCCAAGAGAAGAGCGGAGGCTCCCGCCTCCGCCCCTCTCCTGAGCCCCGCCCTGAGCCGCGTGGTGAGAGGGCGGGGATGGGAGCTCCAACGGGGCCTGAACCCCGCCCCGCTCAGAGCGCCGTGGGGAGGGGGAGGGGCAGCTGCCTCCGCTCGGCGTGGAGCTCCCAGCCCCGCCCCCTCACCACGCGGCTCTGAGCGGGACGGAGCTCAGGCCCCGCGGGCGACGCGCTCGGTAAGGGGCCGGGGCCGTGGGCGGGCGAAGCCAGGGCCGGGGCCGCTGCCGGCCGGGTGGGCGGGCGAAGCCGCGCCCGGGGCCGCAGGCGGGCGGGCGAAGCCGGGGCCGGGGCCGCTGCCGGCCTGGGGGGGCGGGCGGGCGAAGCCGCGGCCAGGTGGGCGGGAGGGGCCGGGGCCGCGGCCGGGTGGGCGGGCGGGAGAAGCCGGGGCCACGGCCGGGCGGGCGGGGCCGGGCCGGGGCCGGGGCCGGGGGGGAGAAGCGGGACCCGCCGCCGAAGCGCAGCCCGGTCTTCGGCGGCGGGGGGCCCCTTCTGTTCCAGGACCCGCCGCCGAAGTGCTCCGAAGACCCGCGGCGGGGGGCTCCCGCCGCGGGTCTTCGGGGCACTTTGGCGGCGGGTCCCGGAACGGAAGGGCCCCCCGCCGCCGAAGACCCCGGGCCCCCGGAATTCTCTGGGCGGCCCTGCCTCTCGATGACGTCACTTGTCGGCACCGCATTGGGGACCCCTGCCTCAGAGGCATTGGCAGGGTGGCTGATGGAAATGAGACTACAGAAGTAGAAATTACCACATCCAAGATGGGAGTCAAACTCAAACAGCTGAAGGAACCAAATCAGGGGGCCCAGATAATCTCCATCCAAGGATGTTAAATGAACTGGCACATGAAATTGCAAGCCCAATAGCAAGATCTTTTAACGAACCCATAAACTCATGGGTTGTACCCTATGACTAGAGAATTGCCAAAAGAGTATCTATTTCTAAGAAAGGGAAAAGAAGTGATGCAGGAAGCTAAAGGCTCATTAGGTCAACTGTATGTAAGGTCTTGGAAAAAATTGTGAAAGCGAAAGTGATTAAGGACATAGCGGTAAATGGTAATTGGGATAAAATACAACATGGTTTTACAAAAGGTAGATCATGCCAGACCAAGCTGATCTTTCTTTGAGAAGAAAACTGATTTTTTAGACAAAGGAAATGCAGATCTAATCTACCTGGATTTTAGTAATGCATTTGATACAGTCCCACGTGGGAAAATATTAGTTGCACTGGAGAAGATGGGGATTAATATGAGAGTTGAAAAGTGGATAACGAACTGGTTAAAGGGGAGATTACAATGGGTCATACTGAAAGGTGAACTGTCAGGCTGGAGGGACATTTCTAGTGGAGATCCTCAGGGATCAGTGTTGGGACTAATTTTACCTAACGTTTTCATTAATGTCCTTGGCACAAAAAGTAGGATTGTGCTAATAAATTTTACAGATGGTACAAAGTTGGGTGGTATTGCCAATACCGACAAGGACCTGAATATCATACAAGAGGCTCTAGATAACTTTGAAAACTGGAGTAATAGAAATGGGATGAAATTTAACAGTGCCAAGTGCAAAGTCACGCACTTAGGGACTAATAACAAGAACTTTTGCTATAAGCTGGGGACTGAAATCAGTTAGAAGCAACAAAGCTTGGCTTGTTTACCCTAACCAATCGAATGCTGACGGAGATCTGGCTGCTTTCTATCAATACATCAGAGGGATAAATAGCAGGGAGGGAGAGGAGTTATTTAAGTGTCAATGTGGACACAAGAACAAATGGCTATAAACCGGCCATCAACAAGTTTAGGCTTGAAATTAGACAAAGATTTCTAACCATCAGTGGAGCGAAGTTCTGGAACAGCTTTCCAAAGGGAGCAGTGGGGGCAAAAAACCTAACCGGCTTCATGACTGAGTTTAATAAGTTTACGGAAGGGATGGTATGAGACTGCCTATAATGGCATGTAGCCAATCTGTGACTGATAGGGGCAAGTATCCCCAATGGTGGGTAATGGGACACTAGATGGGGAAGGCTCTGAGTTACTACAGAGAACTCTTTCTCAGGTGTCTGGCTGTTGGATCCTGAGCATTTTGGCAAGATCCAACTGATCACCATATTTGGAGTTGGGAAGGAATTTTCCTTCAGGGCAGAGTGGCAGAGACCTTGGAGGTCTTTCACCTTCCTCTGCAGCATGAGATATGGGTCACTTGCAGGTTTAAACTAGGGTAAATGGTGGATTCTCTGTAACTTGAAGTTTTTAAATCATGATTAGAGGACTCCAGTGATTTTACTCCTGGGGGAATTCTGTGCTACCGTGCATGCACAGAATGCAGGTCTCCCCCTGCAGAAAACAGATGTTGCCAGGGAGGTGCTGCAATTATACCTTTCTCCCACCAAGGGCTGCTGTGGTGCCAGAAGAAAGGGCAGCCGGCTCTGTGCTGGAGCAGCCAGTCAGAGAGAGAGAGGAGGCAGTGGCTACCTTCCTAACCAGTACCCTGTCTGTGGGGCCAGGTGAAGAGACACAGGATATGGGGGAGTCAGGCAGAGCAGGGCACATGGGGCTGCTGGCGGGGTCATAGACTGGGGTTTAGAAGGGCTAGTGGGGGGGGGACAGACTGGGGCAGGTGAACAGGAGCTATAGGGATGATAGCATTGAGCTGAGGGCTGAATGGGAGTGGGGATGCAGGGCCACATGTGGACAGTGAGGAGGAGTGGCTGAGTGGGAGTTCAGGGACACATGTGGATGCAGACACACATTGGGACAGGGGCAGATGTGCCTGACTGAATGGGAAAGACTAGGGGCAGTCAGGGTCTGCATGGAGAAGGCTCCCCAACTACATAAAATCTTCTCCTGACCCGCAAAAACCTGCTCCATACTTCTCCCACCCACACCCAACAATCCTCCAAGTTTATTCCCCAGGCTCCCTCACAGCAATTACTTCCCTCTTGCTCAGCTCCTTGCTTACCCCTGACTCCCCTAGTACGCCTTTGCACTGGTTCTGAGGGGTGTGGGAATATAGTTCTGTATTGTAGTTTAAATGAATTATTACTCAAAGTTCGGTATTAATTTGCCTGTTAAGGAATCTGTCAAAAAACATTTCCTGAGTCTTTTTTTTGTTGTTGTCTGTATTGTTACAAACATATTTGCTGACAGGTATTTTGAAATAAATTACCAAAATAATTGAAAGTGGCATGATTACATTGTGTTATTTTGACAAATAAAATACACAGAATTTTGCAGAATTTTAAAATACCGTGTGTAGAATTTTTATCTTTTTGTGCAGAATTGTTATTTTTTTGGCACAGAATTCCCCGAGGAGTAAGTAACTCAGCCAGAGGTTAGGGGTCTATTACAAGAGTGAGTGAGCAAGGTTCCGTGGCCTGCAATGTGCACAAGGTCAGACTAGATGATCATGATGGTGCCTTCTGGTCTTGAAGACTAAGAGTGTATGTGTATATTTCCCCAGTCTGGGAATTACCCCCACCCAGCTGCAGTGCAGATATCGCCTATAAGTGAAATTCACCACTGTGCTCTGGGCCAGCAAAAACCCAGTGCACCCCGTAAGTCTCACTTAAACCCTCAGATAAAGCTTTAGTGATGCATAGACCTTGTGCTGGTCTTCTGCAGAGAGGTGGATTTCAGAGCTTTAAAGGCTGCTGAGCATGTTGCCAGGAAGTGCCTAGGAACCCACTCCTCTGAAGACAAAATGACTCAGGAAGCCTCCATTGAAGTGCTACGGCTCCACTCCTCCCCAAGCCTGGCTCAGGGCGTGGGTGAGGAATAAGTAGATGCTTGCCTTGCAATTATAAATATATAGGAGATGTTCTATCTCCATACAGATGATAGGGTAGGCTAATTTGTGGCTGCTACCAGTGGTGCGAAAGGAGCCTGTCTTTCCCTCGTGTACTTTGTGCCTTTCAAAATGAGACCTCCCTTAAAGCAACATATAATTACAGAGGCAGAAAGGCAGGGAGACCAGTTTCCCTCATTGCGGGGGAAAGGTTTGGCCATTCACAGTTTAGTCAAAATCAAACAACAACAGAGCTGCTCTGCAATGTAACAGCCCGGCTGGAAGGCAATGAAGACACTCACCAGGAGAAATTATACCTATGAGAGGAAAGCTCAGCGAAATGTCACATTGCCTATTAATACAGCAGACATAACCACCAATTATGCTCCGTTCATAGCAAAACTCAGCTAAGTGTATATCAGCGTGTATCCTTTGACTACGTAACAGGGTTTGTTATTGCCTTGATCAGCAACTTCAGATAATAGCACAGATAAAAATATGTGTTTTCTTGAGAATGAATGTATTTACCTTGCTGGCAATTACAGTTTTGCTCTTGATTTAATCTAGATGCTCAATCACATTATTGCTCTTTTAGTTCGTTTGCCTACGTTTCTATTCCTGTGCTGTTTGTTTCACTCGCCTTGGCAAGGAGAGAGACTGTCATTTGCATGGTCCACGCGCCCACACAGAGCACAAGGTAGTCAAGTAAGGAAAGAGGATTAGGGAAGCATGGGGGAATTTGGGGCTACGGATTGGTGGGCGAGAATTCTAACATATGATAGCACAAGGCTATTTTCCAACTCACCATACAACAAAGCTTAAGCCCTAGGACACCTGGTTAATTCCAAGTAGCCAGATTCACTTTTAGAGTAGCCATTGTCTTAAACCAGAGATGGGTTTGGCTCCAGGGGTATATGTAGCACTCATACATTAAGATATATATGGTACCAGAAATGTGGACTGTTTTTTGGGCCAAGAACTGGATGGAATGCCATTGCTAGATTTTCCGATGGCCTGTACTTTTAAGGTTTGGAACGGGATACAGCTCAGGGGAGCAGGATGAAGTCAAAATAGAATCTGGTGCTTCTAGAAGGCGCTCCAGAAGTGGGGCTTTTGTTTGATTCTGACAAAACTTTTAATAAAATGCTCCAGTTTAAAACAGCGGCCTGATCTGAGTGTAACATACAATACAGTGGGGATCAGCCAGTTTGTGGAGCTGCTGACGGGGACTCTGGGACAGAGATGAATGAGGGTTTCTGGCCACTGGGAAGTGCAACAGCTTGGGACTGGGTCTTTCCAAATGTGCTGCTGCCTGACTCTACGTTGTTGTTCAAACCCCCTTGCTCCTGTGGTCTGCCTTCCTGACAGGACCCATCTCTCTCTGCTGCTAGTTACAGATTACTCCCTCCAGCTGCAACCAGCAGGGTGGAGGTGGTTCACATCAGGAGGACTGTTCAGAGAAACGGGTATTAGGGAGGTGTAAAGATTCTCCTCTGGTGCAAGATGGACGAACCGATAAGGGGAAGGAAAAGGAGAGTCTGGTTCCAGCCCTCCTCCCCCTCCATTTAGAACACTGAGCTGAAAATACAGCTGTCCTCAGCATTCTAAGGGTTAAAGCCTGAGAGACTCATCTGACCCATGTCAGTTCAACATGAGGATGAGCATCGTGTTAATTATTGGGTTAGCTCAATGGTCTGGGTGGAAATCCAAGCTTGCTTTTACCAGCTGTGCTGGAAGAAGTCTAATGCACTAAACCTGATACTGAAAGTTAGGGTTCAACAGAAACAGCATCGCTATAGTCTGAAACAAAATCACCAGGGAAGAGCTGCCATGAGAGAAGTCCACTCATGGTGTATACACAGTTCCTTCCTGCAGCTCTCTCTTTCTCTGAACACTCAGGGGACTGGCCCTTACAACTCAAGGTACCTCTGGGCAATGGTATGTTACAACACAACAAAAGCAATGTGTGCAGCGTATCACGTCCCAGATCAGGTTTCCAGGCCAGACCAGGCATGCTAGTTAGAACACAACTCAACTTCAGCACCTCTTTGTTGTGTCCAGAATATGCTCCTAGCACAATGGGCCCTGATTCTAATTGGGGTCTGTGGGCTATCCTGTAATGTAAATATTAAATTATAATTATTGTATGCAGTGTTGCTGTGGTCAGTCCCAGGATATTAGAGAGACAAGGTGGGTGAGGGAATATCTTTTATTGGACCAACTTCTGTTGGCGAGAGAGACAAGCTTTTGAGCTTACACAGAGAATTTCTTCAAGTCTGAGGAAGGTCCTGAGACCTGAAGAAGAGCTCTGTGTAGCTCGAAAACTTGTCTCTCTCACCAATAGAAGTTGGTCCAATAAAAGACCAACTTTCTAACAATAATTATTGTTGTATATTAGACCTACTACAGCTCACAGCATCACAATCCAATTGTAAAGAGCCACAGAGGGTCTACAGAACTCTTCATGTTGCTGTGACTCCTGAGATGAAGATCCAACAGAGGTGGGCATGTGTAAAGCCCATTGGAACAAGACAGCTAAATTAAGGCTACAGAGGATGTCGCATGGAATCCATAAGAACATGTCACACGTCTGAAACTTGACAGAAGCCAATACTGACCTTCGCAATTCATAGCAAAATAATTCTGTAGTAACATTCTTATCAATAATCTCTATTCAGACAAGGGATTCACCAACTTTGTGTGTATGCCTCTTCTGATAGGTTATCTTCTGCATGAAGCAACACGAGCAAGGAAAATAATGACATTATTAGCAGCAGTAGTGGGGATATTGTGTTGTTAAACAAAAAGCCTTCACAAGAAACAAGATCATTATGCATAAAAAGGGGAAAGCTACTGTCTAAAATGTATCCCCATGAGTCACCAATAAATCCCGATCACGAACCTGTTCCATAGGTTTGGGTAGTCAGGAGTTTAGTTAAACTCTCCACAATATTCCTGCATTTCAGGTGCTCAAATGCACTTGCTCTCCTTTGACTTTCCTTTACATTCTCACAGTGTCTAAGAGCACTGTCTTCTGGAGGTCGCTGGCCATAACATCCTATGCAGTGGTTCTCAAACTGTGGGTCGGGACACCAGAGTGCGTCATGACTCCATTTTAATGGGGTGGCCAGGGCTGGCATTAGACTTGCTGGGGCCTGAGGGCTTCAGCGCGGGGTGACGAGGTTCAGGTTACAGGCCCCCTGCCTGGGGCTGAAGTCCTTGGGCTTCAGCTTTGGCCCACCTGCATGGGGTGGTGGGACTTGTGCTTTGTCTTTGTCCCCGCCCAGGGCAGTGGGGCTCAAGTGGGCTCAGGCTTTGGTCTCCCCGCTTGGGTCGTATAATAATTTTTGTTGTCAGAAGAGGGTTGCGATGCAATGAAGTTTGAGAACCCCTGTCTTAGTGTATTCTTGAGCTGCTCATTCACACCCTTAGGGATTGCTCCAAGTGCTCCAATAATCATTGGGATATTCTTGATTCTAGGTTTCCATAACTGATCCACTTTGTTGCTGACTTCTTCATACTTTGCCATCTTCTCTTCTTGTTTCTTTTTTATATTTCTGACTGCTAGTATGGCAATATCTTGCCAAATGGTCTTATTTGTCTTCCTTTCTACAAGAACTACGTCTGGCCTGCTTGCCTGCACCATTCTGTCTGTGGTAATTGCCAGATCCCATGAAAGCTTAGCCTCTTCCTTCTCTAGAGTGCCTTCAATTCAGTGATCATATTACCTCCGTGCTTTCTTTAAATTCCTATTTGCCACAGATGCTCCAATGCAGACACTGGGAGACCTCACTGTATTCTTATCAATAATATTGTATTCTGTAGTGTCTAGGAACCCCACTCATGGACCCAGACATTAGTTTAAAAAGTACCATTCTAAAAAAACAAAACTATTTCCTTGTTGTTTATGATTTATGCTTAATTGCTCCATTCTTTTCCATTGGCCCTGACAAAGTCTTGAGAATGTGAGGTTGAAAAATGGAACTAAAATATAGTAGATCACACTGAACATGCATGTCGGAAGCTGTCCTCTCATTTCTAAATGGGATTTTCTGTCTCAAGGTTAATTAAATTCACCTCTTGGTTTCCGACTGCAATTTCAACAAGGTAAGTGGAGTTACATTGATCTCTGTGAGAAGAGGTGAACAATGTTGCAACAAGGGCAAACATCATTCTGAAATGTATTAGCAGGAGTATTGGAAGCCAGACAAGAGAAGTAATTCTTCTGTTCTACTACATGATGATTAGGCTTCAGCTGGAATATTATGTCCAGTTCTGGGCACCACATTTCAGGAAAGATGTGGAGAAAGTCCAGAGAAAAGCAACAAAAATGATTAAAGGTCTAGAAAACATGACCTATGAGTGAAGATTGAAAAAATTGGGTTTGTTTAGTTTGGAGAAGAGAAGACAAAGGACACGATAACAGTTTTCAAGTACATAGAAGGTTATTAAAAGGAGGAAGGAGAAAAAATGTTCTCCTTAACTTAAGAGGGTAGGACAAGAAGCTGTGGGCTTAAATTGCAGAAAGGGCCATTTAAGTTGGACATTAGGAAAAACTTCCTAACTGTCAGGGTGGTTAAGCACTGGAATAAATTGCCCAGTGAGGTGGTGGAATCTTCATCATTGGAGATTTTTAAGAGCGGTTAGACAAACAGCTGTCAGGGATGGTCTAGATAATACTTAGTTCTGCCATGAATGCAGGGGACTGGACTAGCTGACTAGATGAGGAGAGGCTGAGGGAACTGGGATTGTTTAGTCTGCAGAAGAGAAGAATGAGGAGGGATTTGATAGCTACTTTCAACTACCTGAAAGGGGGTTCCAAAGAGGATGGATCTAGACTGTTCTCAGAGGTACCTGATGACAGAACAAGGAGTAATGGTCTCAAGTTGCAGTGCGGGAGGTTTAGGTTGGATATTAGGAAAAACTTTTTCACTCAGAGAGTGGTGAAGCACTGGAATGGGTTACCTAGGGAGGTGGTGGAATCTCCTTCCTTAGATGTTTTTAAGGTCAGGCTTGACAAAGCCCTGGCTGGGATGATTTAGTTGGGAATTGGTCCTGCTTGGAGCAGGGGGTTGGAGTAGATGACCTCCTGAGGTCCCTTCCAACCCTGATATTCTATGATTCTATGATTCTAAGAGAATTTGACACTTGGATTCCAGATACTGATAAATAATCCTCAAAACCTTATGTGCTAAGGTCTGATTACCCGAAGGTCTGCATGCTTTTCTGGAGTGCATCCAGACTGTCGGCACTTTCTGAGTCTATTAAACTGCATGGGACATGTAACAAGGACAGACCTGTCCTATTTCCAACTTATCCAAATATTTCAGCACCTTCAAGATGGAGCTCCAGCAAACGGGCAAAGGGAAGAAGGCTTTTATCTTTCCAAACGGTTTCTCTCATATTAAATTCCACAACCCAATTGAAAAAAAAACCTAAAGTAAATTCAAACTCTCATAATTGCATGTGTTCTAAGGCAATTGCCATGAGATCTACAGTTCAAAGATGAGGGACAGATGAGAATGAAAAACTTTCACTGTTCCCACTGTGCAGTCTGGTTATGAGGATGTCAGTGTAGAAACCTAGACCTTGGCTGCCTGTAACACAGAGATAGTCGGAAATTCCTGGCTGATGAATCAAACACAACAATGTTGCTTGGTCTAGGTTTCAATTATTATTTACTAGCCCCAAGAGTAGATCAAAGTATTCACTGATGAGAGGCTTCAGATTAGTATTTCAGCCGATATGGGAGGAGATCCTGTGCAATTTCCATACACCATTAAGAGATCCTTCACCACCTGTGACTAAAGACAGCTGCCAGACAAGTCCTTGTAAATGCGAACAGCTGATCTGCCACATTAGCTAATACTCCCCCCAGCTCCATTGTGGGGCTGCTTAGGCCCCGCCACTGGACAACAAGGTTAGTGAAATCCCTGAATAGATGCCCAAGTAAAGGGCTCTGGTGCTCACCACCCCCCATCCCCGGCTCCCTGGCTCCGTGCCGGTCCTTACTATGACGCAAGTTAAGCCAAAGCAAACCACCCTGCTTTGAAAAGCCAAGGTTCTCCAACTTCAGGATTTAAGAGGTAACATTCATGAATGACAGAAAAACTATTAGTCCTTAAACAGGCTCACTGTTTGGGGATCACTGGTGTTAACTGAACAAGTGTGAAATACCCATTTCTGGCGGGGAGCTTGTTCGTTGATCTGTAGTTCATGTTTGCTCTACAGTCAAATGGAAGACACTCTGTCTGCCTCCCCTACCTCATAATCTAGGGATGCATTACTGCAAGCCCTTCCTCACATGAGTAATCCTAACTCCCTCGTGTAAAGATTTGTAGCATCAGGTCCTATGTTAAGAAATTACAACCAAGGTCCTCTCTTCTTTATAACAAGGCAAATTATGTCTGTGTAACTAATGGTCCATAACTTTTAATCAGACCTATAACCAGTGGAAGGAGGTATACTAAACACTCGTTCTGCTATCTCAATAAGAGCAGCAACCTCAAATTTGCAGCTCGTTCTAGCTCCTTTTTATTCCCAGTCCCTATGAAATATATGACACCATGTCATAGAATCATAGAAGATTAGGGTTGGAAGGGACCTCAGGAAGTCATCTAGTCCAACCCCCTGCTCAAAGCAGAACCAACACCAACTAAATCATCCCAGCCAGGGCTTTGTCAAGCTGGGCCTTAAAAACCTCTATGGATGGAGATTCCACCACCTCCCTAGGTAACCCATTCCAGTGCTTCACCACCCTACTAGTGAAATAGTTTTTCTTAATATCCAGCCTAGACCTCCCCCACTGCAACTTGAGACCATTGATCTTTTTTTCTGTCATCTGCCATCACTGAGAACAGCCGAGCTTCATCTCTTTGGAACCCCCCTTCAGGTAGGTACGTACTATCAAATCCCACCTCACTCTTCTCTTCTACAGACTAAATAAGCCCAGTTCCCTCAGCCTCTCCTCATACATCATGTGTCCCAGCCCCCTAATTATCCCTGCTCCAAACAGCTTACCATCTAAATAGACAAGACAGACAAAAGGTAGGAGGTGAAGCTGAGGCACACAGAGGTAAAGTGACTTGCCCAAGGTCCCACCATAGGTCAGTGGCAGAGCCAGGAATAGGACCCATTTGTCCTGACTCCCAATCCAGTGTCCTATTCACCAGATCACACGGCTTCTACGGAGCCAGCTCGTCTGTGTGTGTAGACAGAAGGGAGGAGAACTTGTGTCACTTCAGGTCTGGTTGCTAGCTTAGGTTATGTCTATACTACCCGCCCGGGTCGGCGGGTAGCGTTCGACTTCTCGGAGTTTGATATATCGCGTCCGATATATCGAACTCCGAACGCGCTCCCGTCGACTCCGGAACTCCACCACCGCAAACGGCGGTGGCGGAGTCGACGGGGGAGCCGCGGACTTCGATCCTGCGGCGTCTGGACGGGTGAGTAGTTTGAACTAAGGTAGTTCGAGTAGCGTAGCTGAACTTGCGTACCTTAGTTAGACCCCCCCCCAGTGTAGACCAGGCCTTAGAGGTAGCTCAAACCCCTTGTGGGTCACAGTGGCGGTGTGACAGTGGCCTCTGCTAGTCTGCTACAGCTTCCACATCTGCTGGATGTCATTACAGACCCCCATGTCTAGGGTTTTGCACACCTCAGATATTCACACGCTCTCTTGGCTGGCTATTTTTTTTAATTAAAAAGTTCTATCCAGCTAAGTGTCTTAGCGACTGACCGAACTCCCGCCTTGAAGATGTTTCATAGCTAGGCACAACAAAGCAGCTAGGGAAACATTCAAGCACAGTCTGCATTCAATGACAGCTCTCCTGAATTGATCATTAGCCTAATGTTGCGCCACAAACCCTGACAGATCATGGTCTTTTACTCAACTGATACAGTCTATTAATCGGATTAGAGAAGCAGTGTTTCCAAGCAGGCTTTAAAATCAGGGACAATGTGGAACATCTTGTCTCATAAACAAAGCACGAGACAGTTAGTTGCTAAAGAGATAACGAAGGTTCTGTTTTCTAAGCACCGGAGGAAATGAGAGCTAAAGCAAGTGCCCTTTTCCATTAAGGAATTAACCTGTTCCAGCGTATGTGCAATCATTTCCATGGGATGACTCTTCAGTCAAACTTATGTAGTTCGATTCTGTGACACGTTACTCAGCGGAAGGCGTGCAGCAAAGCCTGCTGCAGAGAGATGTTCTCTCCCCTGGATCTTTTTTCTTAGATCATAGGTAGCTTTAATGTGAGTTCTTTAAACAGCTTTGCTGCTGACTCTGGTGACAGATATCTAGGCAAAATGAACCTCCAGTGCTGTCCTCCGTGTATGAATGCATCACCAAGTCACTATGATTGCAATGCATCCTAGAGGCTAGAGGCTCTCCCAGTCGATCCTAGAGGCTCTCCCAGCTGATCGTGATCTTTGGCGGCAGCCAGTGTGGCTGTCTATGGCTACCCCGCCCCACACCACTCCCAGGAGCGGCCACTGCAGCCCCGCGGCCCCCGGTGCGGGGGCGGGGAAGAATCTCCCTCTGCGACTGCGTGCACTAGTCCTGCCTGCAAGCGCTGCCCCTGCAGCTCCCATTGGCCAGGAGAGCTGTGGGGGCGGTGCTTGCAGAGAGGGGCAGCATGAGGAGCCACATGCCCCCCCACCCCAGGGGTGGCAGGGGTGCACTGGCCCATTCTGGGAGCGGTGTGGGGGCAGGGTAGGCAGGGAGCCTGCCTTAGCCTTGTTGCGCCCACCGCTGACCAGGAGCCACTGGAGGAAAGTGCTGCCCAGCGGGAGGCTGCACCCCAAGCCCCACCCTGAGCCCCCTCCCAGAGCCAGCACCCCTACCCCCTTCTGCACCACAGATCCCCTCCTGCATGCTAAGCCCCACCCTGAGCCCCCTTCCAGAGCCAGCATCCCTACCCCCTTCTGCACCACAGACCCCCTCCTGCACCCCAAGCCCCACCCTGAGCCCCCTTCCAGAGCCAGCATCCCTACCCCCTTCTGCACCACAGACCCCCTCCTGCATGCTAAGCCCCACCCTGAGCCCCCTCCGAGAGCCAGCACCCCACACCCCCTTCTGCACCCCAACCCCCAGCCCTGAGCCCTCTCCCCAATTTGGAGCCAGAACCCCAAAATCCCTCCTGCACCCCAACACTCTGCCCAAGCCCGGATCCCCCTCCTGCACCCAAGCTCCCTCTCAGAGCCTGCACCCTGCACCCCCTCCTGCACCCCAGCACTGTGCCCCAGCCCGGAGCCTCCTCCTGCACCCAAACTCCCTTCTAGAGCTTGCACCCCTCACCCTCTCCTGAACCCAGCCTGGTGAAAGTGAGTGAAGGTGGTGTAGAGCAAGTGACAGAGAGACGGGGGGATGGAGTTAGCGGGGCAGGGTTTTGTGGATGGGGCGGGGCCTCAGGGAAGGGGCGGAGTAGATCCTGAGTTGCCCTTAGATTCAAAAAGTGATCTTGGGTGTAAAAAGGTTGGAGACCACTGCAGTGCAAGGTTGGCTAATCAAACAGTACAGCAACAGCACAGAGACTGGAGTGACCATCTGCAAAGTGTACTTCACTTCCAGCCTTGGACTCTGCTGTCTGAAAAGATGCTCCTCACGTCACTGGGCTAAAACAAGGGGAGGTGAGTTCAAAAAGTTTCCGTGTGATATGATCAACCACAGCCGCTCTGATGTCACGTTTAAACAGTGAGTAAATTATTCAAGCTAGGGCTCTGGGTCACTGCAATCGTGAAGAGAAGACAACACCAAGAGGAATCTCACTAAACACTCTGGAAAATGATGAGCTAGCACTTTGTGAGCATTTGATTTTAATAGCAGCAAAGAATCCTGTGGCACCTTATAGACTAACAGACGCCTCTGATATTTGATTTTTAATGTAGACCAACAGGAAATAAAGAAAAACACAGGGGACTAACTATGCAAAGCAGATTTGATTAATTTAGCATTACTCAACCAAAATGGCTTCTGCGTTGATGACATGTCTTGGAAGATTCGATTTACATACATAGGTGGTAGCTCTCCCTACTCTCTAACCAGGGGCACTATTCTGTTGAAATCAATGGGATCGAGCCTGGATTCCATTCCTGAAAGTTCTGATGTTACACATACACACACATGCACGCACACATACACACACACTCACACCGCCCTGTGAATACACAGTGTACCTAGATCCTCCCATGGAAGTCAGTGTACACAACTAAACACCAGGTTTTTTTTAGCAGAGCAATAGGTCTGAATACTCAATGTGAACTGTGCTCCTATGTCACTTCCAAACAAAGCCACAAACCCTGCATGGGAATATCTATTTGATCCTAAAGTTTCCACTGGACTATTAATTTCCTGGATACATTTCTATTGGCCTCAGTTTTCGGAAAGCTTGTTATTACAAAACCTCCCTGTATTGGCTCTCTTTGACCCAACAGCATCCCTTCAAAAGGCACATGCTGGTGAGAAACAAAGTCTGAGTTATTTTGACCACAGTGAACTCTGGACATATATTAAATTATCTGGAGTGCAAATGCATATGGTTATTTCCAGTACACTGCTATATGCCAGAAATCCATCTTTCTGCAGCCACTCCCTCACTGACTTTGCTCTCATGCCCTACCCACCTATGGTGGCAAACACGTGGTTACAGGTTTTTGATCTGAATGTCAACTCAAGGTTCCTCCACCATTCTGTGCCTGTTGGACTGAACGGCACCTTTGAGGGCAGTGGAGAGCTGTTCCACTTGGGGGAAGTGGCCATTCTGAACGCCCCTTGGAGCCCCCAGCATGTCCTCTGCCTTGCCCCCTTCATGCGATATTCTCCTTTGCATGTTGGTCCCACTCCACAAGCTAGTGCAGAAAGGCCGTGCAATTCTAACAGTCCCTCACTGTTAGATAAACCCACTCAGATTTTCAGAGTGTTGAGTTATCAATGTGAACACAGTTATTACTGGTCTGTTGTAGATCATTGAGGACCTGATTCTCCCACTCTTTCTCCCACTGAGTACTTGCATTGAGTCCAAAGGCACTAGGGGTGGGAGTTAGCAGCACTCAGTGTGAGTGAGGGTGGCAGACGCAGACACGAAGTGAGAAGAAGGATGGATGCATGAGAACAAAAAACTGCAAATTCGTTTTGGAACTGCAGCTTAGGTCACTGGCAACCTGAAAATAATGATCAGCCATGTGCATGAGCCAACAAAGGGCAAGTGTCTTGGAAATTTATAATATGTCAACCTTCCTTCTTTCTCCAAAATCTGGGGTGTCATTTGCACATTCTGGACAGTCTTTAATAGCACTGTGTCTCAGACCTTGTCTAGTACAGGGTAATAAAACTGTACCTTTTAACTAGGCCAATGCAGATTAATTGGTACGCCCCTAGTGTCGGCGAAGTTTTACTAGTAGAGAGGAGCCTTCTATCTCCATAGCTTTTGGGAAATAAGCTATACTGGTTGTAGAAGGAAGAGAGCCTGAGACATAAGCCCTTGTATCAGAGGCCGGGTATGAGGCAGGACCTGCTCATAGAATTTGGCAAGAACAGGGCTGATATTGCAGAAACACACATTCCTAAGAAGCGCTAATCACAAAGTGCTCATGCAAACACATCCCGATATTAAGTGGTATCAGAACATCCCGATATCAAGGGTGGTACAAAAACATTTCCCAAGGACAACAGGAACACGCTGAGCCCTCCTGAAAAATAAGGTCAGGATGACAGTACGTAATAGAGATATTTTGACAGAACCAACACGTACAAGATGATGGGTGATAACTAGCCACATCAGGGGGCAGTAACTAACTATGTCAGAGGCAATACTAACTTGCTTGTATCGGGGTATAAAGATGTACCTCAGAGGGAGTGTCTTTGGCCGGCCTAGGGAGCAGTGGAAAGTCCCGCCACTGACTCAGCCACATCCATTGTCACGAGCATGCATGTTTTTGTAGCCGACAGAGTCCAACCAGGTGCTTTTGCCGCGCTTTGTCGACAATAAACCTGGCCGGGAGCCTTTGCTACAAATGGAGTTTGTGGATTTATTGGGCCGTTTAACTGAGGTCTGCTATCTCTGCTCTCTGCGCAGGGCAGGGACAGCACACTGACTGAATACACACCCCGCCAGCATCTGACCACATTGGTGACCCCGACCGCTGCTCTGGTAAGTAAGCGATCTGCCCTCTGTAGGAATCGCTATCTAACATGACACCTTTATACGGATATACCTGCATCCACAAACTGTAGCGATTTAACTATTTCAATAGGGAAATTACACCGTTCACTGAAATAGCTAACTCAGTACAAAGCCCATGTAAACTAGAGCAGGTGTCCAGGCCCTGTCAAAACAAAGTAGCCACCCTGCTGAACATCTGAGCCAGTTGTGAAATAAAAACGTCAACTCACCCTTTGACCTTGTAAACCAGGAACTCCGGCCTTGCCTTCCAAACCGGCTGGACCCTTTCAAAGAGAAACCGTTTATAGAGAACGTACTGCCTAAGACAAAACACTTCATACTGTCGACAGCTTTCCAAAGCGTGTTACAACAGTCACAGCAAGCCAGGACAGTTTGCAGCTTCCGGAGTGGGAACAAACCGACTGTGTGAAAATGAAGTAACAATCATGGTGTGATAAGCGCTGGCTTCTAGAACTAGATCATAAGATATGGCTAAGGAAAAGAGGCTACAGTTAAGCCAAATGGAGAGAATGTTCAGATGTCTAGATTTTCATAGGACAATACTCCACCTGCCCTTCCCACTAGATATATATTAATCATTTGTAATGTTCTTGGCCTGGAGGTTTTTCTGGCGATTTCGCTCCCTTCTGTAGCAAACTTAATCTGAAGTTCATGACATTGCTGTCTAGGAGTTAACACAAGGTTCCTGTTTGACAACCATCCTGAGTGGTGCTGAATGCCATCAGCTTCCCAGGAAATCAACAGGTTTTGAGAGCAGTCAGCACCTTGCAAGATGGGGACCCATGGGTGAAGCTCACCCCCGCGCAGGTGGCCAGCCCAAGTCCTATGCACCGCCCTCAGGGGTTAAGTGGTACGTGGTGGCTTTGAGTGGTTCCTCCACAAAGGGTCAATTCCTCTTGCCAATGCAGGAGATCTAAGGATGCATACACCACTTAAGCTCTTCATACAAGGCCTGAGTAGCACATAGGGTTTTGGATGGGTCCCTTGTGCTAGTGAATTTTGGCCTATATGAACCAATATTACAGTAAAAGAAACTACTTACCGGTGCTCCTGGAACTCCAGGTGGGCCTTGTGGTCCTCGTGGGCCTGGGGCCCCCTATGAAAATAAATAAAGAACCCAACGTCAGTGTTCAAGTCACTGATTTCCTCTTTGAGATAATGAATTCAAGGGCAGCTGCTGATACATTTGCCACGTCTCTTTGAGCAGCCCTTCTGTGTGCGTGGGGGGTGAAATTCATGGGGGGTGAATTGGGGCACAGGGCCTTACTGAGCCTCGGCCTCCAGGAGAGTTTTTCTCTTAGGCCCCAGTTCATTCATGAGCCAGTGCAGAGCCCAGTTGGTATTTCCCTCAGTTCTGCGGCTGGTTCAGCCCCTAGTGTCGGTTAGGGCTTCTCTAATGTGCGCTGAGCTGCCCAAGGCAATGGGGGAACGCTTACACCACAGGACCATGCTGGCCACACCCCCAGGAACAGCCCATGCAATAGGGCTCTTGGAAGGGAGCGGGGGGTCGTGTCAGAGTCAGTTCTCATAGAGGGCCTCCTGCATCGGGGTATTCTCCTGGGCCTTGTGTGGCCCAGCCATGAATTGGGCCCTTAGAGTATAAAATACATATTGTAAAAGCAAATTGCAATAAGAGGCACAACCAAATGGCTTCCTGTCAGCATCTGTGTGTCCATGTTCAGTGACACTGTGCAGATAAAAATCAAACCAGGTTTAAAATCCCTAGTCACACCTTTTAGCGCATTAAAAGCAGAAAGAAGTTTTACAGAGTAACTGACTGTTCGCCATTTGCCCTGTTTATGGTCTCTGCTAGACTCAGCTGGCGTCATGAGAGTGGTCTGGCCAGCTTCACTTGCTGGTTCTCAGGCATTAGCAAATAAGATTTTTTTTTCCCATGTCATGAAAATATTTCTAGTCACATTAGACTTTGCAACATGCTTTGAAAACAGAAACTGATCTGGGCAGCTGAGTTACCTGACAGCATCCCTTCAATTGTTAAAAAAAAAAGACTCTTATTACTTCTTACATTTAGTACAATAGAGATATTGAACGGTTCTTACTTGCTCTCCTTTCAGACCTTCTGTTTGTACCTGAAATTAAGATGCCAGAGATGTAAAATGGAGCGCACAGGAGGAAGACACATCTAGAAAGCTTCAGGCACACAGTAGTTCTCTATTTTGTACTTCTAACCCCACTAGCTCTCCCCTCCTCCATGATGCCTGCTAACCTTCACCGCTTACTTTAACTCTGTTTCAGCACAGCCTCCCTTTCTCACACATCCTTGAACTATGCTGTGCTGTCTATGTAGATAGCTTGTCTTGGCAATAACCTTGATCTCTTGGTTCTCTATGCTGTGGTTAGCATCTTTGTGTTGCTATGCAATAACAAGAACAATAATACTCGTGTTATCTTTATAAATGGATTGTAAGCTCCTTGGATCTTGTCTTATTTTCTACCTGTAAAGCACCATAAACACCAGTGGTTCTATATAAACAATGGGCCAAATTCAAGGATGGCATGTAAGTTAGATCCCTTTATACTAACTTAGGCCCCGATCCTGAACACACATAATCATGTGCTTAACTTGAAGCACACAAGTTGTCGCACTGAAGCCAGTGGGAGACTTACCACCACGATTCAAATTAACCATGTGCATGTTTGCATGATAGGGGCCTTGAGATTCCCTTATGCTAAAGCAGGCTCCCTTTCACTGTCAGACTCCTATAGAGCCACTTACACCCATTCCATCCATGTTCAAGGAAGTTTAAGTTGGTGTAACCTACATGCTGAAGACTGGAAGAATGTGTAAGTTCAAGTGGTCCTCACATCTTCATACACCTTCCTCCAGCTCCTCTGTTACCCCTCATCTCTGAATTTGGCCAGCTATGTCTGGCTTTATCTGCAGTCTCCAACAGCGAGGTTAGGCTTCTGCTGTAACAACATGATGGTATTGGATGGAATGTTGCACAAAGAACCTAGAGACCTTTGGGTGTCCTCGTGCATGTATGTTGCAAGTGTCTTTACATGGCCTCATTGGCGTAGGCTCCTTTTGAGAGGATGTGTGCATAATTCTAAGCAAATAAATACGTCCCTGTGAAATTGTCAATGACAGTTCTTTGTCCTTTCACCCTGTTTTCCTCCTGCCTTGCATACTTTTCTGCTTTGGGACAAGAAACCATTCCCTCTCCACTGCTAATCCCCTTAGGTCTACAGCCCCATATATTAATGCTCAAAAATTCCTTCCTCTCACTCTGCCTCCCCAGCTACTGCCACATCTCTAATATGTCTCATCGAAGTCTTGAGTCCGTTCCCAACCTCTTACCCAAACAGTCTTCTTGAAAGCTTTCAGCCTGGCTTCTGCTCCTTTCACAGTAATGCAGTTTCCTCTTATCTCTATGTATTAGGCTCGTTGGTCTTCTCTTGTCTGTCTCTAGCTCCCAGTCCTTCCTCGTCACAGTGCCATATTGCTATTGCTGGCCACGACTTCTTTCTAATCCTAGCTCATTCCATCAGGAGTCCTGTGCATCTCGCTCCCCTGTGTTCCGATTCTACTTATTTAATTGCTCCTCTTTTGTGCGACTGGCAGTGGATACTCTCCAGTCGCTAGACCTCTTGGCTATGGGGCCCTGGCAGAGCTCAATCCTTGACCCCTTCTCTTCTCTATGATGTCCCCTGTGGCAATCTCTTTTCTGAATTCAGCTGTAGATGACACCTCTATGCGGCCAATATTAAACCCAGCTTCCCCCATCAGTGACACCAGAGCAAATGAAAAACGACTCCATTGAGGTCACTGGAGTTTCACCAGTGTAAATTTGGTGTGAGAGGAAAATCAAAACCTCTATCCTCTTCACTGCAGCAACCCTTTCCTTGCAGTCTTCAGCTCCTACCTCCGCTGTGACTTCTTTCACACAGCCGATACCCTGCTACATGGTAAGAAGAGCAGTGCCCATCCCAAGTCTGCCTTCTACAGTTCCTCTCTCAAATCTCACACTGGGCCCCCCGAGGTCAGAGACTGAGCTGTTCCACTTGACCCTGAACTGTCGTCTGCCTTCTAATCTCCCAGGCCCATCTTCTTCCCTAAAAGGCCAACTCCATTAGACGCTATCTTGGCCACTCCTCTGAAAATTGTTTATCACGGCCAGGCCTCCCTGACTCCAGGGCATTTCAGTTCTCTCCTTTATGGTCTCCTCAAAAATGCCTCTTCATAATGCAGTTAATCTCCTTACTGGGATCCTCGAAGCCACGAACTCCTCCTCACAGGAATCTTCACTGGCTTAAGCTTCCTGATCATTTGAAAATCCCACACAAAATCCATCCCTAAATTTATAAAATCCTTGCAGCCCACCCCTGCCTTCCTTCCTTTTGTTTCTCATGCATTATATTTCATATCTCATGTTAATGTGAAAGCAGCTTCTTACTGCAGAGCCTGGTAATCCGGGAAGCCCCGCTTCACCCTGCGTGGAAAGGGAAAACACAGACAAGCAATGAAATAGAAATAAGCCCCCAAACTTCTTTTCAACAGCATCCTCTTGCCTTTATGGTCTGTCTGCTTCATGCTCAGCCTGTGCCCATGAACCTTCCCAGACAGATTTGAGATTGCATTGATTTGGACTGTACAGTCAAAGCTTCCCCATTTTGTACAGGTGTCATGAAGGCCCTGATTCACCATTGTGAATTTACCATTCCAGTTTTACCCCGGTATAACACTATTTATTTCAATACAGTTATACTGGCATAAAACTGGAGTAACGCAGTGGTGAACTGGGTCCATAAGCCCTAATTTGGCCTGCAGAACCCTTATTACTGGTGTTTATATGACAGATGGAAAGAACCCAGCTTGACTCTCACATCCGAGGCAGAGTCAGCAGGGCTGGAATTTAGAATATATATGCGTGTGTGTGTATATATATACATATATACATACACACATATACACATTTTTCTTGTTAAAGAAGCACACTTGACACAGATCTTTGCAGAGTCAAACATGGAAGCCGACAATGCCATTTTCACGCACTCACTTTACAGAACAGACTCACGCTGTACGTTTTTTCAGGACTTTTTGATGATCCCACCCCATCCCGGTGACTAGCTGCCTTCTAATTTATCAGTTTGCGCCAAAACCTCCATCTCTGATACTGCCTCATATTTATGACATTATAAGAGCAGGCCTTGGGGAGATGTCACCCCAACACCCATTCAGGGTGTTTTCAAGCTAATGCAAAAATATTTAGTTTCTTTGCAGTGGCCTTATGGTCATTAACTGCTCCCTTCACTCCCTGGTAGACCTATGACGTCTTTTACACACTTCCTGCTTCAGAGGTACTCCATTCATTTTGTATATGTCTTTATGCAGACTCTACAGCATAGCTGGGATTTTCCAAAATGCCAAGGGAGATAGATGCCCACCTCCAATTAAAAATCAACAGGAGAAGAGCATGCAACACTCTCGGTGCTTTTGGAAAACCCACCCTGTATCTTGGGAATTATAGTGGAAACATAATGGGAAACAGAGTGGTTTGATTCTGGTACCTGCATTCTTGGATACTCATCAGAGTATCATTTAGCTGCTTTGTGGGTAAAAAAAAGCCCCTTTTTATCTTCAATGCCACAGGACTAGGTAGGAAACAATAAAACCATGACAGACTGAAAGCAGGGAGTCACAACACTGCCCTGGAATGTCTAATAACTACTTTTAAAATGACAAGGTAAAACATTCCACTAAGAACATCTGAGAGCAGGGAATAATCATCAAGACGCGGCAGAGGGGAGCGCTTGTCATTTTATTTAAGTATCTTCCAGTTTACAGATTGAGTCAGAAAGCCACGTTCCCATGTCTTTGTCCTGCTAACATGTTCTAACTGCCTGGATGGCTCTTCCACTTGACTGAGCTCGATCTTCCCATTGTTTTCTCAGCTCCACTCTGCTCCATTGTAGTCTTTCTGGTTTCTTTTCCAAGTGGTTTAAATCCAGTGCTGAAGGAGCTAGAAGGGGCTTGATTCATACCCACTTCACAGTGATAACAGCACTGATTCAATGGACTTAGGCCTGATTTATACAAGTGTAAGTCAGAGAAGCATCAGATCCACAATACATAAATAGAAATACATGCACGGCATCGCTTTGTTATCTGGGAAGAATACTTGCCCCTGCATAGTATTAACCGTGACCATTAATTTAACTCCCAGCTCAGGGTGTAGGCACACTAGACTGGATTCTCCACTCCCTAGTGAAGTCCTTTACATCTGTGCAAAATGGTGTCATTTTATACCTGCCCTGCACAAGCTGTAAGTGACTCCAGAAAGTGGGAGGCTGCACAGAATCAGACCCATTAGTAGGGCAGTGTGAGGAAATTTGTATTGGTGTTATCTGTGCCTCACCAGCTCTGTGGCTGAAAGCCTGCAATCTCCAAGGCTGTGAGTTCAAAACCTCTCATGAGCAATTATTTTCACTCTTAAGAAATTGGTATCACAACGTAAAGTCATAGGAAACACTAGCACAAGCAATGAGGGATTGTCCTTCTGGGGGGAAAAAACCCCAAAAAACAGGAATGAAAGGCCACTGTGCTTAGCAGGACATCTTCACCGACAGTCTGAATTTTCCTCTAGCAGAGCAACGGAGAAGGAGCAAAGGTAGTGATGCATTCATGTTTTTGAGCCAGTTCCTATAGACTTTTGGATCAAATGCCTGCTGCATCCCGTGGATGTTAAGAGAAAAGGTGTTAATTATTCCAATTAACACAGGGAGGAATCTCAGGAAGGCAGGACAGAAATGATCTACAGATGAGCTAACAACAGCATGATTTTCAGCAGCACTTGTTAAACTGCTTGGATGATTTGTTGTGGACAAAGTTGTCAACCGCAAGTTTATCCCATCAAACAAGTGTTTGGCATTGTTTCAGGAAGCAAAACTATGCAGGCCGTGAATCAGAACGAAGGAGGCATGCCCAAGGAAAACTGTTTATTGTACATAAGCTATATGAACAATCGTTCCCTATAAGGCTTTGGGAGATTTTCCCTAACATTTCTCGGATAGATAACGCTTCTTTTGGGGCAATTTCAAAAATTTGATAGCATTAATTAAGAGTTATACTTACCAATGGAGGGAGGGAGTTTGGGTGAAGGAGGGGTCTCAGGGCGGGAGGGGACTCAGTGCAGGGGGTTGGGACACAGGAGGGGTTTCGGGGTGTTGGATCAGGGCGGCGTTCACCTTAGGCGGCTCCCCGCAAGTGACAACATGTCCCTGCTGCTCCTAGGCAGAGGTGTGGCCAGGCGGCTCTGCATGCTGCCTCTGCCTGCAGGTGCTGTGGAGCCAGTGCTTGGGGTGGGGTAGGGGCAGCCCACAGAGCCCCCGTGGCCGTTCCTCTGCCTAGGAGCAGCAGGGACATGTTGCCGCTCGCGGGGAGCTTCCCAAGGTGAGTGCCGCCCGGATCCAACACCCTGAAATCCCAGTTTCTAGAGCTTTTCAGCTGGTAAAGTGCTGGATAGCACAGCTTTTACTGTATTAATCACAGACAATAGCACCTGTCAGTCATGCTGCCCCAAGTATACACATCCCTCCACCACTCAAAATCTCCCCCAGCAACTTATCTAACCAAAGAGCTGGTTGATCTCCCCATTTCCAGGAAATCCTAGAAACACATTCATGGACTTGATTCTGTTTTCACTTAGGATCAGCTCTTGCTCTCACTGAGGCGTACTGGCTTCCTGGAGAGCAGGCATTTACACCAAATTTTGAAGGAGAGTTAACTCTGTTTACTTCAGTGGAGTTACTCAGGATCTAGCCTAGTGAGAGAGCAAAATCAGGCCCCACGGCTTCATCTGTCAGTTCTCAGAATGATTCAGCAACTTGCTAGCTGCACCTGAGACCCATGGGAATAACCAGCAGCACTATCTCTAGGAGAGTGTATTCAAAATGAAATGAGTTTGCCTTTCAAAGTGCTCCTTGGGCACCTTCCCCAGCTCACCTTTTCTCCTCTGGGTCCGCTGGCACCTGGTGGGCCTGTGCTGCCCTTAATGCCCTGAAAATAGATTAACAACATAGTATGATTTGCAGTGCAGGGGAGACACAGAACCTTTAACCTAGCCTTTAACTTAGCACTGGAATAATTTTGCCAGAGCATGGCCTGTAGCTGTCTAGTGACTCGGGATACATCTACACTGCAATCAAAGACCCACGGCTAGCCCAGGTCGACCTGTGGGGCTCAGGCGGCGGGGCTCACAATTGCAGTGTGCACATTCGAGCTTGAGAGTCTCGGCTCGGAGACGTACATGTGGGGTGGGTCTCAGAGCCCAGGCTCCAGCCTGAGTTTGAACGTCTACACTGACAGTTTTAGTCTCACAGCCCAAGCCCTGCAAGCCTGAGTCAATTGACCCAGGCTCTGAGACTCGGGGCAGTGTAGATATGCCCTCAAGGTCTTGGTGACTCAGCCAAGACTAATGCAATACGGTGAAACTAAAAAAATAATCCCTGTTAATCTGAATAAAACCAAAGGAGGTGATTTTGTGCAGACAAAGGCTTTGGTTAAATGTCCTCTGACAGGGGAATGGAGCAGATCATCAGTCTGCATTGTCTGGGATCCAGTTTCTGGGACAAAAATACCCACCCCCATGGGAATTCAGCCTGCAGCACAGGAGCAATGATAAGGTACCACGAGTGTGTTTAACTAATGGAATTAGCAAACCCCTGCTGCACTGGACTATGAAGGAGGAGGCTGTCAGGAACAGGTACAACAGGAAGGGCTCCTTCTGTTCTGTTCTGCTCTGTGGGGAGGGGAACGAGGGGGAGGCTGGAGCAGTGGATCTGTAAGCCATTTCCCTCTGCCCTGCAGATGGAGGGGGCTGCTGCAGCTATGATGAGGCAGCGGCAGCTGCTTCAGCAGTTAGGCTGGTCTTGGGGAAAGGGGGAGGGTTTCCTGATTCCAGTCCTGACCGGCCCACACGCCCAGCCTATGCACAGGGATAAGGATTTGCCTGTCTGCTGGCGACCCAGACCCAAAGCAGGTGGAGAAGCCCCAGAATGCACCAATTCTGCAACGGTATCACAGAGAGAAATCTCTCCCTAGGAGAAGCTAATGATCAGCGTCTGCCCTACTATGCCATCGCAATTTCTCAATCCACCCAGTGTAGCTGGAAATGTTAACTAGTTCTGTATATAATTTAATGGGTACAGCGGACACAGTACATTAGGGTCCCAGTGAGGTGTCATGTCCAACTCTTCTGACAACACTGGCTAAACAGTAACTAAATACAAATAAAAAACACCATAGCCCAGGTTAAAAACTGGCTGAGGTAATGGTCTGAGCTCTCAAGGGGGAGCAGAACAGAGCTATGGCCTGGGAACCATACTATTCCATAGAGTGGAAAGAGTACATTCAACCATGGTTAAGTCTGCTGATGACACCGTAACTGGAAGGGAAGCACAAACACAGGCCGACAGAACCAAATTGCTAAGTAACTTGAAGAGTTTAGGTGTAGGGGATGCAGGCAAGTCATTCACCTGCAGGCAATGTGTCAAGAACACAGATGCCCACGCAGTGGGGGAAAGCTCCCTAGTCTATCTTCTCTGCTTTCCAGTGTTCAAAATTCTGGCTGCATCGTGTCTGCAACACTGAACAGTGCACTGAGACAGAACGTTTCACTAACGAATTAATGCATGTTCAGATCAGATACATTTTCAATTTATGCATTGCACCGCTCCAGAACTTTGGGCCCTGTGCAATCATTAATATAAATACATCCAAAGCTCATTCGATCAAACAGGCTTGACTGCACCAGCCTCCCACTGCACACGGCCACGGTGGCAGGCAGCACAGAGCACCAAGAGGCACGCTACCTTGAAGAGGCAAAATGCTTTATGAAGCTCCTGGACACTTGGAGGTTGCCTTGCCTGCTCTGCAGTGATTTGCACCGACAGTTTTCAAGGCCCAGCACTGTCACTGACCTGCTGATCTTGGGCATGTCACAGAATCATAGGACTAGGAGGGACCTTGAGTGGTCATCTAGTCCTGTCCCTTCACCTCTGTGGGGCTGTTTCATCTCCCATCATTTATGTGTCTTGTCTATATAAACCATAAACTCTTTGGGGGGCAGGCACTGCCTCTCGCTATATGTACAGGGCCTAGCGTAAGAGAATCCCAATCTCAGTGGGACCTTGTGAAGGGGTGTTCACTCTACATCGCACCTGAAGGGGTTAAGGTATCTTGGAAGGGGCTAATTAACCTAGTAGGCTGCACCTGGGGGAGAATTAGGCTGGATAAAGGAAGATGAAACTCAGCTGAGCTGGTGTAGGCTGGGCTGGTATAAAGCCGGGAAGCTGAGACCAGAAGAGGCTGCAGGGGAAGTAGGCTGCAGTCACTCCCTGGGAGGTGGGTGCTTGAACTGGACCCCATGGGTGGGCCAGAACACTGAGAAAGAGAAGGGAAGTAGGAGGGAGCACAGGGAAATCGCAGTGAGGTCTGGGCGTAAACAGACCGTGGCGGCAGGACAGACCAGGAGTAGTGGGCGGGCCCAGGTTCCCCTTCCTGCCCCTGTGAATGTGTCTTAGCCTTAGACTAGAGGACAGCCTGGAAAGGCAGCTGGCCAGTTGGTCTGGAGAGAATTTGCTACCCTGGAAGTGGAAACACATAGAGCGACCTGGCCGCAAGGCCAAGTCAGCCAGAGGGAGCGTGCTGAGTCCCAGAGAGTGAGAGGGGCTGCAGCAAGAGTGAAATGCAGGAAGGGGGTGTCAGACCTGGATGGAGCAAATCCCCAGAGCAGCCAGGAGGAGGCGCCCTGCCAGTGAGTGTATTCTGTGATTGACCCACAAATGCTATTTTAGTACAAATATTTAAAGTAATTAGTGCCTATCTAATTAGCAGCAACTGGATGTTCTGTTACCAGTGAATGGAAGGAAAAAGACCCTCTCCAAGGCTACCACCTTGGTTAACCATGTTTGGAAGCTGGTGATGGAAAAACTCACTTATTACAACCCAAACCAGAAAATGTAACCATTTCTTTGAAAACCGTAACTCCAGCGGCCAGGGCACCTCACTCTGATTTGCAAATTATTAAGAAGTAGCAGTTTTTCTATCCTACCATGTTTAGTGAATTTCCATATTTGTTGTACATAACTTGCATTGTTACTTAAAGCTCAAAATCAAAACAATTAACACACAAACAAAAATCTATTGACGTAACAGCCTCGGCGTTACCTTTGGAACTGATCTAGCTGTAAGCAGAGTACTGAACTTTATCGCAACAGGGAAACAGGGAAAGAACTCGGAGGAGTACTATTGCATTAGAAAGTACATATCAGCATAGGGCACAGGGTAATAATAAGGTAATAGGTAATAATTGGAGATATACCAATCTCCTAGAACTGGAAGGGATCTTGAAAGGTCATTGAGTCCAGCCCCCTGCCTTCACTAGCAGGACCAATTTTTGCCCCAGATCCCTAAGTGGCCTCCTCAAGGATTGAACTCACAACCCTGGGTTTAGCAGGCCAATGCTCAAACCACTGAGCTATAACTCCCCCCAGGGAGACTAGACTGCAAGACCAAAAGGACTTGATGGCCAGATTCTCCATTGCCGTACAGGGTGAGTGTAAACCCCTTCCATCCCATCCAATTGGCACTGTTTCACATCCCCTTTGCACAGGGAGAAATGCCTACACAAGGTGCGAGGCAATGGAAAAAGAAACCGCCTGAGGGTTAATTTTAATAAACATTTAATAAACAGATGTAGGAACAAGGGAACCATGCTGCAGCATGGTGAGTACAAAATTAGCCACATAACTTACATTTGAGTTCCACCATCGACCTTGTCATTAATTCTGCAAGAGCACACATTCCCTTTGGTATCAGCTCTCTTACATCCAGTGCAAATAAGCACAGTATCTCTTCTGAAATCCCATTTTAAAAGGGCACTAAAGATTTGCTGACAGCTTTGACTCAAGTGCTAGGGAAACGCTTCAGATCTGTGAGTATCTTCACATAGCTGCTGAAGCACAAGGTGACATTAATGATTAGTTTCCTTGGGGGAAGAAGGGCCTGGAGGCTAGATGTGGGGACACAGACTGCTTTGTGTGTACTAAGGCTATAACAGCAGGTCTTGAGGGGTGACATTGCCGTCTCCTGGCCTTTGAATGTTCTAATGCTTGAAGGTTGGAAGTCAATAAAATATTTTCCTCCATAACCGCATTACCACACAAAGTGCATCCTTTAAAAATAATCATATGGTGGTTCTACTCCCCACACTAGGAGCACAGCGCTCCTTGGTTGACGAGAGATTGGTCAGGGTAGAACAAGGCTGCTTGGTCTAGGGCCCAGTCCCACTAGAACTGGGTGCTCAAAAAGATCTTGAGGATTTTCTGAGATGCCCGCCTTCTCCTACAGTTACAATACGTCAGCTGTCTGGCGTAAGTCCCATTTCAGCAGCCACCTTCCCATTCACTGTGCTTTAACGCCTAGCTCCCAAATATGCACTCCATACCTGTTTCCCCTCTGCACCTGGCTTCCCGGGGAACCCATCAAGACCTCGTTCTCCCTAGGAAAAAAAGAAGAGAGAGAAAAAGATAACTTCTAGTTAAAATTGTTTACATCACTATTTTGCAAGAGACATCTCAGTCTGTATAACCTTCTGTGCTACTCACCCATGGAGCTGAGAACTTGAAAAGTGATCTAAGTCTGTTATTCTGGGAAATTCTCTCCTGCAGAAAGGGCATGGGGGGCATATATATAGCAAGGAGGTGAACTGGGTAGTCGTCAGACATATTTTCCATTTCTGATTTCTGTAATTCTTAGATTTTATACCACCTTTTTTCCATGAACTGGAAGAAGCATCACTGCACAGTATTGGGGAATAAGGCTGGTCAGTCAGAACTCCTTTCTCCTGTCTCCCAAGTGCTGTTACTAGGAATTTATCACACAACCCAATCCATTTCTCAACCAAAGTTTTGTCTTAGCTGTTTTCTGTTCCAAGTCCTGCAATCCTTATGCAATAAAAATCCCCACTGAGGGACATGGCAGAGATACTTGAGTAAGGACTAATTAAGGTTTTCAGGGCTCAGCCCAGTAATAATACTTTGCATTTGTAATATGGCTCTTTTGATCTGAGGCGCTCAAAAGGATGGCCTTGGGGCAAAGGCAGAAGACAGATTCAGGAGATCTGGGTTCAATTCCTGCCTCTCCCACAGACTTCCCATATGACTTTAATCTCTATGTGCCTCAGTTTCTCATCTGCAAAATGGGAATAATTGTACTTCCCTCCTCCCACCCTTTGTCTGTCTTATCTGCTTAGATTGTAAGCTCTTTGAGGCTGGGACTGTCTCTTGCTAGGTGTGTGTTCAGCACCTAGCACAACAGGACCCTGATCTAAGCACCACTGTAACAGAAATACAATTATTAGGATTAATCCTAACAGATTTTGTTCATAAATAAATTCTATCACTAGAGGGAGCTCTTTGTAACTAAATATTATTTAAAGTTTTGCTTATAATAACAAAAAAGCTTTATGAATCTCAGTTGTGATTTATGCCTCATCATATAAATGTTTGACCAAAGCTATTATCGGTAAACCAGTACTTATAGCATTAGATTTAAATACCTGATTTACCAGAGAGAGAGCTAGAGAGAGAGAGAGAGAGAGAGAGAGAGTGTGATTGCTTTAGCATACTGAAAATGGATTTACAAATCAATTAATTGATGGTGAGTTTGTTTTTTTAAAGAATGTCTATAAATCTTGCATCAGAAATGCTGTTTCGTTCTGAGAAGCTGCAGGACTGACATTACATTGCTCTGCACATTATGGGCCATAGCAGCCTGAGGGAGGGACTTCCCAATCTTTATCTATTGTAATTATGAGCTTGCCTCAGTCCAGTTTTACACACACACACACAAGCACACACACACACACACACCCCACCTCTGCCTGAATTAAACTCTTTGTATTCTGCAGTGTAGACAGTTTGAGACATCACAACTTTACAGACTGCTGATTAGCAGAGCACTGCATCCTCCCTAGCATCTTTTTCGGTGTATCTGTCACATCAGTGGACCTCATAAGATGGATTCAGTGCCAGAGGAATGAAGGGCACACAAAAAGAGGGCTGAATAATGATATGACGCTAGACCTGGTTGAAAATTTTCCAGCTCGAATTATTTTTGTTTTTGTCATAAAATAGGCTTTCAGCTGAAATGAAAATGCTCACTGTTGGTGAAACGTTTCATTTTCCAAAATAACAGATTTTTTGGGAAAAGGCTGATTTTTCTTTTTTTTCCCCCTAAAAGAAAATCAGTCAGAGGACAAAAGGCACTTCTTTAGAATTTTCCGCTTCAAAATTGTGGTTTGTTGTGGTAAAGATGGACTGACAATCAAAATGATAAGAGCTGGAGGCCAAGACCTCTGGGAAACCCTTGCTCAGAGGTTTAGTTGTTACTTGGAAATGCAGAAGATACCATCTAGCTGGAAGGAGTCCAACACCATTCTGCTGTACAAGAAGCACGATCATGAAGATCTAAAGAACTATCGTCCAATATGCCTGCTCTCACATGTCTACAAGCTGTTCACCAAAATAATGACAAACCGATTCTCTCAGAGTGTGGACAAGCAGCAGTCAAGAGAGCAGGCAGGCTTCCAGAGGAATTTCAGCACAATGGACCATATTTTCCCTATGAACTAGCTATTGGAATGCTCAGGGGAATACAAATTCCCTTTATGTATTGCCTTTGTTGACTATGAAAAAGCGTTCAACAGCGTAGAGATCAATGCAGTGTTGAAAGCTCTGCACAGCAGGGCATTGACACAAACTATATCAAACTATCAAATTCTGGCTGCACCACAGATATAACTTTATTTGATACTCCCCTTTGCATCCCAATTAAGAAAGGGGTGAAACAAGGAGACACAGTTTCACTGAAACTCTTCACAGCCTGCCTCGAAATGGTAATGAGGCAGATGAATTGGAAGGGCGGAATCAACGTCAACGGAGAGCAGTGAAACCATCTCAGATTCACGGACGATATTGTGTGGATTGCCAAAAATACTATCAACCTACAGAAAATGCTGCAAGAACTCAACACAAAAAGCAGCCAAGTCGGACTGAAAATTAATCGCTCCAAAATGAACTGTATGCGGTTTGATGCCTTGCCAAAAGCCCAAATAACAATCAAGGGAGAACAAAGAGAAGAAGTTGAGCAATATGTCTATTTGGGCCAGGAAATTAACATGTGCCAGGATCAGGAAGGTGAACTCTCACAAAGAAAGAAAGCAGGTTGGTGCGCATTCAATTCTATCAAGGATGTCCTCCAAGGAAAAATCAACAAGGCAACACGTGCCAGCCTCTTCAACTCAACAGTACTGCCAGCAATGTACGGCAGCGAAACATGGGTGCTGACAAAGACAGAGGAGCAGCGACTGTCTGTCACGGCGAGGGGGATGGAAAGAAGAATTCGGGAATTTCAATCCGTGACAGAGTCCCCAATGAAGTGATCAGACAGCGGAGTGGAGTGCAGGACGTCTTTGCTGAGAGCAGGCATAGTAAAATGTGATGGGCCGGGTATACAGCGAGGCTCACTGACAAACGATGGGCTGCCGCTGTCACCGAACACTGAAACAACACTCGGTCAACCTCTAAAGAGATGGGAAGGTTTTATCATGAAAAGACATGGCCACACATGGAGAAGGAAGGCCAGGATATGAGAAGAATGGAAGATATGTGATCAGTGCAATCTATACCTGGGCTGAAGGACTGATCAATGAAGATAATCAAGGTTTGTTTCTCTCTACCTTCAATCTTCCAACTCTTGCCAGGTGAAAAATGGTCAAAAAGAGTGAGAAAGTGGGTGAAAGCCCATTTTCTAATACTTTGTTACTAATTTCCAATTTCTATTACTTAGAGAACAGTAACAAAAATATTGGAGTATTACTTTCTGAGAGAAAGTGATATTTCACTTTTAAGGATAAAGTTTTATTTTCCTCCACACTTTCTATACTTTTTTTTTTCTCAGTTGGGAAAAAGCAAAAAATCTGGGAAAGTGATGGTGGGTGGTGGGACACTTCCCACCAGAAAATCTACAGTTTCCCAATGGGAAACATTTGAAAGGTGAATTTCTAAATCAAAAATTCCCAACTGAAATATTTTGAAATGTCCCAGTTTTCTGGTCAGTTCTGTATGACAACCATATTGTGCTCAATTAAAGGTTCTATTAATCTTGTGTTCCTGTGTATAAACTATCACTACAGGTTTCAAGCTGGAATCAATGTTCCAGGGAAATCTCCTCCAGATTTCTGACCTGGATTTTGGATTACCATTACCTTAGAGAATTCATCCCAGATTTTACATGAGCCTGCTGCATGCTGCGACAGAACTTTGGGAGTTTAGTGATTGCTGTATGCTGGCCCTCCTCAAGTTCAGACATGATCAATACATCTCAAAGTTATGCACTGCACCATAAAGTCTCAGTACTTTGATTTAAGGTGGTCTCAGAATATAGTGACATAAGAGCCTTGTGGGAGATTTCACCTTACTCTGAAGCATCGGGATAATGGTTTGATGGACCAATATTCAATATAGAAACCAATGCTCTTCTTTAATATAACAAATCCTATATTCCTTAGGCTGGGAGAAGCATAAGTGATTTTTATTAATGCTTTAACAATGGTGTTGTAAGAGGCAAACATTTAGATTCAGATTTCCCAGAAGCCATAAGCGGCTGCAGACAGAAAAGCAGACAGGGAGAGATCTTTGGCCCGGCTGTTAACGCCCACTACTTTCCCAGTGGTTCCAAATGGTAGAAATTAAAACAAGGGGTATAAATGTCCTGAGTGCAGTGTCCATGCACTGTAAATGCACAATTGTTATAGCAGAGATCTTGGCTCTTATTCATGGGCCAGGAGGGAAAGAAAGAAGGTTTAATTGTGCAAATCCCTCAGAATGAAACAAAACCCAATTCACTTGTTTCTCAGTTTAATTCCTGTCTAGTTCATCAGTTCCCTGCCCCCTCACAGCTCCATCCCTCCTCCCCACCCGAGTGATGTGGGAATTATCCATGTTCCTAAGGGAGCCAACACCCCCACAGACCAGACAATACTGTCACAGGAAAAGGGGCTGATGGAATGGCTAGACACAACACATCTCCTCTGGTCTGAACTCCGGGGGCGAAGGCATGAGGATGATTACATGATAATGGGCATGTGCCCAGTTTCAATGGTGAATACAGAACAAATGAAAGGGAATAACGGCAACTTTATGATAAACAACCACATGGATGTTGGGAACAGAGCACTGGCCAATAGGGGAAGAGAGAGAATTGGGAATCAAGCTGGATTGGGGACTAATGACCAGAGCTGGGCCAACAATTGATTGGGGGGGAGTTCAGGGGCCATTTGGGGGTGTTTTAAACCCTTTTTTGTGTAGTTAAACCTAGTTAAATTTCAAAATAAACCATTATTTCAAAAGAAAAGTCAACATGTTTAGTTTCATAAATGTCTAAACTGAATGCTTCAACTTCTGAGGAATTTTACCCTCCTTTTTATTTGACAAGTTCAACTGAAATTGCATTTTAGTGAGTCAGCTATCCCCCCCCATTTTCTGTGTGTGTGGGTACGTCTACACTACGGGACTATTCCGAATTTGCATAAACCGGTTTTGTAAAACAGATTTTATAAAATCGATTGCGCGCGGCCACACTAAGCACATTAATTCGGTGGTGTGCGTCCGCGGTCCGAGGCTAGCGTCGGCTTCTGGAGCGTTGCACTGTGGGTAGCTATTCCCTAGCTATCCCATAGTTCCTGCAGCCTCCCCCGCCGCCCCTTGGAACTTCCGGGTTGAGATCCCAGTGCCTGATGGGGCAAAAATCATTGTCGCGGGTGGTTCTGGGTAAATGTCGTCAGTCACTCCTTCCTCTGGGAAAGCAACGGCAGACAAGCATTTCGCGCCTTTTTCCCCTGGATTGCCCTGGCAGATGCCATAGCATGGCAATCATGGAGCTTGTTTTGCCTTTTGTGACTCTCACCGTATGTGTACTAGATGCCGCTCACAGAGGCGATTCAGCAGCGCTACACAGAAGCATGCTTTTGCTTTTGCATGACAGCAGAGATGGTTACCAGCCATATTGCACCATCCAAACCCTTCCATAAATTGGAACTAAGATGACCATGGCTACCAGTCCTTTTGTACCATTTGCGGCTGTCATAAGTGCCCCTGGCTGCTCTTAGCCAGGGGCGCAAAAACCAAAATTGGGAATGACTCCCTGAGTCAATCCCTCCTTTTTGGTATCTAAAAATAGAATCAGTCCTGCCTAGAATATAGGCAAGTGTACTAGATAACCACTGTATCATAGAACCAGAGAGCACAGCTGCTCTGTGTCAGATCCTGCAGAAATTATGAGCTGTATGCTATTCACAGGGGGTGCTCCTGTAACAACAACACCTGTTCATTCCGTTCTTACCCCAGCCTTCCTGGGCTACCATACCATTGTCCCCCCACTTGTGTGATGAAGTAATAAAGAATGCAGGAATAAGACATGGTGACTTGTCAGTGAGAAATGAGTGGAAGGCAGCCTCCAGCTGCTATGATAGTCCAGACAGGACATTAAGCAGTGTGTAGGAGAGAAGCCCAGCATCCCTCTGCTAGTCCAGGGGCAACTGAATCTTTTCTTTACACATGAAGGGTGGGGGCTGATGGAGCTCAGCCCCCTGTTGCTATGATGACGATGGTTACCAGCCATATTGCACCATCCACCACCAGAAAAAATTAGGGCCAGGCGCCCTTGATCGACCTGACGGATGCTAGTCAGCATGGTTACTGCCCCATGTGCCAATAGGCTGATGACGAGGACGGTTACCAGTCCTTTTGTACCATCAGCCACCCATGGCAGGGGGGGGGGGAGTGAGATGTTGGTGTTGACGGCTGCAGCATCGTGTCTATCTGCAGCATTAAGTAAAGATAGGGTGACATGTAAAAGAGTCAGAGGATTGTTTTCCCTTTCGCTTCTGGGGGTGTGTGTGGGGGGTGAGTAGATTGCCAAGCTATGCCCTGACCCACCGCGGACACTGTGTTTGACCTTAGAAGCATTTGGAGCTCAGCCAAGAATGCAAATACTTTTCGGAGGCTGCAGGAACTGTGGGATAGCTTCAGTCCTCCAGTCCATGAGCGTCCATTTGATTCTTTGGCTTTCCGTTACGCTTGTCACGCTGCAGTGCGCTGAGTCCCTGCTATGGCGTCTGTCTGGAGATTTTTAAAAAAGGATTCTGAATTTCATCTTCTGTAATGGAGCGCTGATAGAATGGATTTGCCTGCCCTTACAGCGATCACATCCGCATGGTCCGTGCTGGAGCTCTTTTTTTATTTTGATTTCAGACTGCATCGCCACCCGTGCTGATCGGAGCTCCACGCTGGGCAAACAGGAAATATTCAAAAGTTCGCGGGCTTTTCCTGTCTACCTGACCACTGCATCCGAGTTCAGATTGCGGTCCAGAGCGGTCACTGGTGCACTGTGGGATAGCTCCCGGAGGCCAATGCCGTCGATCAGCGTCCACACTAACCCTAATCTGATATGTTAATACCGATACTAGCGTTACTCCTCTCGTTAGGGAGGAGTACAGAAACCGGTTTAAAGAGCCATTAAAATCGATATAAGGTGCCTCCTAGTGTGGACAGTTGTGGCGTTAAATCGGTTTTACGCTCCTAAAACCGGTTTAAACGCCTAGTGTAGACCAGGCTTGTATGTGTGCTGCTCTACCGATGAGACTCTACTAATGCACCTACAGCTGGCTATCAGTAGAGGGAGCTCAGACATTGGTCAAACTCCCCAGCTAACAGAAAAAGGTCTTGCCAAACTCCCAGAATTGACTGGCACCCATCCCCTTGCTATTCTCTGCACCCCACATCTCTAATGGACTGGCAACTCCTTACCTCAGCACTAGCTTGAACAGCCATGCCTTAATGGCTTCCGTGCCGGAATGTGACCGGTATGCATGGGGCAAATCACAGCACATGGCCACCCTTATTGAATGGCTATACCACTCCAATACAGAGACATCAGGGAGCTCTGGACACAGGCTTAGGAGCTAAGCGGTGCTGGGTTCTCATCCCAGCTATACCAGCCACTTAACCTCCCATCCATAAAATGGGGATATTAGTAGTTACCAACCAGGGAATCCCTGCGCCCTATCAATCTCTAGCTGCTGCACTGACAGCCACTTATATATTGGAGCCGCCACAGATTTAAATTACACTAGGGCAGTGAACTGCAGCCAACCCTGGATAAAAAGAGCTCAAAGCCACCTTAGCAGCCCAACCTCCTGAGTTGCATTGTGTGCACCTCGGAGGCGGCCGAGGACTGTGGATTCTGCATTTATTTTTGGTGGCAGAGCGTAACAAAGACACTACTCGATGAATGCGATGGCTCAAGAAGTGCCCGAGTCCTTCAGTCGGTCACCTCATCACAATTAGACTCAGCCAAGTGCCCTGCACCCTACCTGAAATAGAAGGAAATTTACCAACACAAAAGGCCTGGAGCAAAGCACTTGAAAGCGATGCCACTTTTCTGGAACCCTGGACTGGGACAGCAGTTGATTCACACACACACAAGAGGAAATCCTGACTCCTTACCTGATATAGCAAAGCCAACAACCCATGTAAGCTTGTGTTTGTCGTGATGAGACGAAATAAGGGATATAGAAAGCTGGGTGGTTCAAGGAGCTGGCGATCCCTTTATCTTTAGGTTACCAGATTCAGCTCTGGTCAGCAGCATCCAAAGGTCATTACCATCTATTAGGTGGCTGGTACCCCATGTGAACACATCACAGGAGCACCCACCCCAGCTGCCACTCCAAGTGACACCTTTGTTGGCATTCTTAGCAGAGAGACCCAGGGAATGAACGGGCTGGGATTCTGTACTCCCGTTTCACCCCCATGAGAGGTCACTCCAGCTCACCGCTGTGTGCCGGGCAGTACGAGGAGGGGCGGAAAACCTCAGCTTCCGGGGTATCAGCTTCACACCTTTCCTCAATGTTCCATTCATTTACAAAGCAAAAGGCAAAGAGGAAGAACAACCCAGCACTTTCCTAGGCAGCGGCTCTGACATGCTCTAGTGATACCTTGTCTCCTCGAGTTCCCTTTTCTCCTCTTTCTCCCTGCAGACCCTAAAAATGAAAAGAAATGGGAAATTACAAATCTTCATCCAACATGGTCCACATTCCCCTCCTCAGAGAAGGAGCCGGATTAGTCACTGACCCTCTGGCACTGAAGGACAACATTCCTGGAGAAATCTGCCCTGTAAACAAGCAAGGATGTCACATCGATGTGGTGCAAGAAACTGTGGGTAAGGGGAATGTAGTAGGTACAGTAGCAGGTATCACTGAGTATTGACAGCTGTTGAATAATCCCAACCCAACAGGGCCAAGCTCAGCCCTGGGAGTGAGTGACATCCCATTGAAGCTAATCTGGGCACAGAGTGCAACCCAGAGCTTTCCAATGAACTTGGAAGCCGTAGGGTTTGTTGTGTCTCAGATAACTGGGCAGCAGCTCTTTACACACATAACATTGCTGACAAACCTATAAATCATCAAACAAAGGAGGGGGGGGGGAGAGATTTAACCTCTCCTGTGAATAGCCCCATTGTATTGTAGGTGGAGTTTACTTCTTTTGTAGCAACTGAGCAAACAACAGGGAAACCCTGCGGCAACAAGACACGCACACTCAGTCGATGGTGATCCATCAGGAACTGCTTGTGTGTGAAATGTTTTACACTCTGGTGAATTCATATTTTAACACTTCACTCATCTCCATGTTACAGTGCAGCCAGGGCCGGCTCTAACTTTTTTGCTGCCCGAAGCAAAAACAAAAAGAGCACTGCCCTGCCGTAACACCCCCACCCCCGTGACCACCGTGCCGCCGAACACCACCCCAGCGCTGCGCCGCCTAAATCCCCACCCCCCTTAGCGCCACGCCGCGCTGCCAAAACCCCCGAGTGCCACGCCGTCCGAAGCCCCCGCCCCCCCGAGCGCCGTGCCGCCCAAGGCCCTGCCCCACCCAAGCACCACGCCGCCCAAGCCCCCGCTCCCCAAGCGCCACGCCACCGAAACACCTCCCCCCTCCGAGCAAAACAAACAAACAAACAAAACCCTCCAGTGCCGCTCCGCCAAACCAAAAAAAAAAAAAAACTTGAGCGCTGCCCCACCCCAAGGTGCCGCCCCAAGCATGTGCTTGGTGGCTGGTGCCTGGAGCCAGCCCTGAGTGCAGCTGGCTTAGGTGAAAATTAATGAGAACTGCCTGTCCAGGTTTGTTTGGTCCGGAGGACAGGTTAGATGCTGTTATGATTTCAGGCCATACTTGAGTGCAATCAAATGCTGGACAAGCCTGTCCAGGTCTGACAGTATATTTGTGATCAAACTGCCTAGCTGGATAAAATCTGCTATTCTCTCTTGGGATAAAGTCACGTGTTTGCATTGCACACTTGACACTCCATAACAATCTGTGATTTCTCTCTTCTTTCCTCCCTTCCCAGGCCTTTCCAGGGGTTTAACATGTGCAAACATGCTTGGGAGAAAATCAGGCAGATGTAATGCACTTGAGTTCTCCTTGGGGTTCACTTTCAAAGCTTACCTATCCAGGTTTCATCAGCTTATCAGCAGGTGTATGGAGAGGTATAATTGTCAGGGCTCATCTTTAGTGTGTCAGTGTAGAATCACTAAGTCCTGGAGTGTCCCCTCCCAATGCCTTTCATTCATGAGACCCGAGGCACCTCCAAATGTACTCTATCTTACCATGGAGTTATACCAGATGTGAGGTCACAAAAGCCTTCTGGGTCTTAAGAATTACCGGAGCAGAAAGAAACTGACCATCCCACCTCATGTCTTGTGGCCAATGCCAAATGATTTCAAACAATTCACAATCTACCTCAGGCACCATGATGCACCTAATTGTGTGTGCTGGTGGAGATGTTTCCTCCTGGACTCATGTGAATTCATATAGCTCTTTTAATTTTATCTTAGGTACAGCAGATGCTGTTAGTCAAGTTCACGGAGAGAGACAAAGAGAAGGAGCAAAAATGAACTCTGCAGTATCCTGTTCTAGAAAGCAAAGTCCTACCCGGCCACTTCTCAAAGCAGAGTGGAAGAGGTTAAAAAAAGATGACTCCACTCTGGTGCATTAGTACCTTGGGGCCCGCTTGGGCATCAGAGCATATGATTCTAGCCCTGCTCCGCTCTAACCACACACACCAAATGCCAGCTTGATGGTGAAAACGAATGGGGCCATTACTAACAAATTATGAGCAACACCGCATGTACTGCACTGCGGAGCTGTCCCCCTTGCGGAAAAGGGCGGTTCAAGTGGCAGGAGCAAAACATTCTCCTGACTTTCTTCAAATTTGCCTGTTGCACTATTAACACTTTGTTGGGATCTGCCCAGGAGCTGCTGCGCCTGTTTGCAGCTCAATAGACAATTTAGGCAGGTACCACTTTACTTTTCAGACAGTTGGGTAGTGATACCGTATTGAGCCACAGCCAGGCCTAGGCAAACAACCAGATTCTCTGCTTACTTTCATTGGTTTTCGACCCAGGAGGCCTATAGGCTCCACAGTTGTCAGGCAAACATTATATATGACAGAGAAGAAAATTCACAACCTTCTTCGAAAACACAGCCCTCTATCTGGTGAGTTATAAAGGAACAAGTCAACCAGTGCAGGGAACCTTGTAAGGCATTAGCAGGTCTGGCATTCCATTTAAATGTACTGCTGCACAAACAGTCAAGTCAGTACACCCCACAGTACCCTTAGGTGAGCCTGTACAGTGCCCACGTAATTGCTAAGGTGGGTCCAGGAGGCTAGGTTGCACATTGGATACCTGTCCCAGTTTTCTGGGGCTTGATGCAAATTCCACAGGGTAATCCCATGTCCTACAAGTCTAATATACAGGTCCCTAAAGGGTTCCAAAATAGCTTTCTCAAAACATCATTACGTCATGAGGTCACATCGCATTGTGTTGTGATCCAATTGTGAAGCAATGTACTAATGTTGCATCACAAGACACAACATTATAACATTGCAGCGTGACTATTGCTACACGGGGGCACACAAGCTAGCTCAAAGCAACCCATCCAAAATGTTAAGTTTCCTAGTAATTCCAAATACCAGTCTCTGCAGGCCTGATGCCAATCTTACACACATCTGGCATAAGTCAGAAGTAATTCCCCAGAAGTTTCACTGTGGGAACATAGTGGAGAGTGAGGCATCTCTAGATTGTCATATGGAAGAGTCAGTTGTGCAGAATACATTGAAAATGTGGGGGAAGTTTCCAGATTCAAGGATTGTTTAGCTAATAAAATGTAACCAGAGAATCATGACTTACGGGTGCTCCGACATAGCCTTTAATTCCTGGTGGACCTGGCTGGCCCTCAGATCCCTGGGGAGGAAATAAAACATTGAAAAAGACAAGAGGTTAATTCAAAAGAGAAAGCAATAAATAATGTAGTCAGGAATTAAACAGGCACTTCCTGTGAGATGCTGAGCTGGCTTCTCTGGGGATCTGTACTAAATGCCTTGAGTGTTCTTCCACTCCCAGCTATGCACCCACAATGAAGCTCAAACCTTTCCCTTTGCTCCCAGTGTTCAGACACCAGCACTGGTGTCACACCAAGCTCTTTGTGGTCTTACCACTTGGTTTTCAGACCTGCCACTTAGAGACAAACTGACACCTGCAGATTTCGGTATCAGCTGTTGCGAATTGGGCCAATTACGTGAATTTGGCACTTCCCCCTTTCTTGGCTGGGCAAGGTGGAGTCATTCTGAAAACAGTATGAATAAGACACACACACCCATAAAGGCAGCATGTTTGACGGTAGAAGCCAGTTCTTGGTGATAAGCAAGCCCCGGAATTCAGAGAAACACATACAATGCAAGCAAGTTCCTGGCATCACCTTGTGTTCTTATGTTTGGCTGGAGAGTGACAGATGGGATTCAAACTTGTTATCACTCTCTCTTTGTGTTTTCCAATACATAGCTCATAAACGGAAGACCGGGTTCTTAGGTGCACTTATGTCAGAGTGGAGGCAAGGGAGCCAGTTATGACTCTGCCCCCCGCCCCCAGTCTCTTTGGTGCCATCTGCCAGCCGGGGCTAACCAATGCAGCAAGCTCTCATGATGTGCCCATAACACACTTGGTTGCAGGTGGGACAGTGCAGGAGGTGGTGTTCTTTGCTGGGGGGAATCCACCCACCCCATCGACGCAAAACAGACACACACATCAGTGAATGCAGCTCTGAGTGTTTTGAGATTGCACTGCTGGACCAACTGATTTGGTTGCTAGTTCAACGGACGTTCGTTTCCCTTATGTTAACTCCAGTTTTGGACCTTCCTAACTCATAAGCCTTCAGCTTCGAAAAGAACAAGCCTTCATGTTCAGCTTATGCTGACGATTTCCAGCCACTGATATTTCCAGCAAAGTGAAGCCATCAAAATTAGTTAGTTTTAGTTCAGGAAGGCCCCAATCCTACAAGAAGCCTGCGGAGATGCAGGGTGTGGCCACATAGAGTGATGTGGACAAGGGGGACCTCCTTGTTCACTGCTGGTGCCCAAGATTCAACTACAAATGACCAGGAACTTGGTGGTGTTGCAGGCCCTGCTTGCCTCACAATGTGAACCATGCAAGTTAAAACATCATTCAGTAGCATGGTCCTGGCAGGGACATTACACGGCAGGACTCTGCTCCCGAAGTACCATTTTGGGGAGTGAGGCTATAGCTCAGTTTGCCCAGAGGGAGAGTTATATTTTAAAACACCAAAATATTAGCTGAAACCCTGCCCTAGACCACTCACAGAAAGCAGAACTTATTAGCACAGCCATACTGTGGTTGGGAACTGTGCTAGCCAGGGAGACAAACTGTAGTACAAACTTGTGACTAGGTTTATAAATAGATTCAAGCACATTTATGAGGCCTCATGCAGCTGCTAAACTGTGGTGCAGGGGCTCATGCAGACGAAGTGTGTGTGTGGCTTCCTCCCCCCATTGAGGGGCCTCAGGCGGACAGGAGGTACCTTCTCTTTGCTTTCTCTCCCCCAGTCAATGGGCCTCTTCCCCCTCTTCTGTGGATGTTTCTTCCCATCCCAAAGCCACCACAGAATCTGATAGAATCAGAGGCCATGAACTGGAACAGCAGGAGGCATTCCAGGTCAAGGCTAGGGTGGGTTTTGTGGGGGAAGCTTTGACATCCCTTGTTTGCATTATATCTGGCTCGAGCCAGCAAGATCAGCCCCTCATTCTGACAAGGACTAAATTGACCCACAAAATTGGATGAGGGAGAACATCTGTAACATGGAAGGAGTTGAGCTAGGAGTACAGCAGGAATGTCCCCATGAGACCTCACTGAGCAGTGCAAGCAGCTAACCTCATTTACATTTTTTTACAAAAACAAAAAGGTGCTTTTATTAGATTTGTATTGGTAGCCCTAGCTCTTATATCAGAGGGGATTTCGTTACTGTCATCCTCAGGTATCAGAGGGGGATTAAGTCCTTTGGGGATGAAGTACTATTACCAGAAGGCTGTAGTGCCATTAGCTGTGCCCCTGGAAGTTTCATTGTACAGTTACTGGAGTCTGTAACAAATGTTTACTTTGTCCTTAAAAGAAAAAATAAATGCATAAGATTGACCCTAAGGCAAGAGACTGGAAAATCCCTCAGCCAAGTAATTTAGCAGCTCACTGAATTTCCTGAAATGCATCTATAGCGCCTGAATGGTTGTCTGTGAGCTGGGGGTAAATGAAGACTGATTGAACCTGGGAACAACTGTGACCCAGTTAGCTCTCCTCGGAGTCTGCAGCAGAACCCGGAGATCTCAACGTCACCACAAAGGTGCTGCTAAATAAAGATAAGTGATCTGACAAAAAAAACCAATCATTAAAGCAGGAATAGGAGACGTGACCTTTACAATTATCAGCACCACCTCCTTTATAATCCCAGTTACCGGCTCTACGCTTATATATAAATGTAGTAAGTAGACGGCTCGGGGTTTTTTTTAAACCATTAATAATTTCTATTTTAATGCACAGTCAACAAAATTGGGATTCCTTCTTAACACAGCAGAGCCCAAAATCCAGCCAAAAGACGCCACATAAATAAAAGTCCCTATGAAAGGAGATGATTGTTTTATATTTAATCAGGGCAGGTGAGAGAGAGCTGGGTGGCAGAGCTCACTTCTCTACAGTGAATGCTTGCCATTACTTTATCAGAAAGTATTTAAGCTACACATGGTGCATGCCCATGATAGCCATCACATAAACACCCATAGCACTATATGCATTTCCATCTATTGAACATACAGACATATTAATACTGCTTTATTGTTATTATTATTCATGTTGCAGTATCACCTAAAGGACCTCCTCGAGATCAGGGCCCCATTGTGCTAAGCACTGTACATAAACAAAGACAGAAGTTACTAGATCATAGGCCCTGGTTCTCATGAGGGACTTCAATCAGCCCGATATCTGCTGGGAGAGCAATACAGCAGTGCACAAACAATCCAGGAAAGTGTAGGGGACAATTTCCTGGTGCAAGTGCTGGAGGAACCAACTAAGGGCAGAGGTCTTCTTGACCTGATGTTCACAAACAGGGAAGAATTAGTAGAGGAAGCAAAAGTGGATGGGAATCTGGAAGGCAGTGACCATGAGATGGTCGAGTTCAGGATCCTGACATAAGGAAGAAAGGAGAGCAGCAGAATACGGACCCTGGACTTCAGAAAAGCAGATTTTGACTCCTTCAGGGAACTGATGGGCAGGATCCCCTGGGAGAATAACATGAGGGGGAAAGGAGTCCAGGAGAGCTGTCTGTATTTTAAAGAATCCTTATTGAGGTTGCAGGAACAAACCATCCTGATGTGTAGAAAGAAGAGTAAATATGGCAGGCGACCAGCTTGGCTTAACAGTGAAATCCTTGCTGATCACCAACACAAAACAAGAAGCTTACAAGAAGTGGAAGATTGGACAAATGGCCAGGGAGGAGTATAAAAATATTGCTCAGGCATGCAGGAGTGAAATCAGGAAGGCCAAATCACACTTGGAGTTGCAGCTAGCAAGGGATGTTAAGAGTAACAGGAAGGGTTTCTACAGGTATGTTAGTAACAAGAAGAAGGTCAAGGGAAGTGTGGGCCCCTTATTGAATGGGGGAGGCAACCTAGTGACAGAGGATGTGGAAAAAGCTAATGTACTCAATGCTTCTTTTGCCTCTGTCTTCATGAACAAGGTCACCTCCCAGACTATTGCACTGGGCAGCACAGTATGGGGAGGAGGTGACCAGCCCTCTGTGGAGAAAGAAGTGGTTCAGGACTATTTAGAAAATCTGGACGAGCACAAGTCCATGGGGCCAGATGCATTGAATCCGAGGGTGCTAAAGGAGTTGGCAGATGTGATTGCAGAGCCATTGGCCATTATCTTTGCAAACTCATGGCGATTGGGGGACTAGAAAAAGGCTAATATAGTTCCCATCTTTTAAAAAGGGAAGGAGGAGGATCCGGGAAACTACAGGCCAATCAGCCTCACCTCAGTCCTTGGAAAAATAATGGAGCAGATCCTCAAGGAATCAATTTTGAAGCACATGGAGGAGAGGAAAGTGATCAGGAACAGTCAGCATGGATTCACCAAGGGCAAGTCATGCCTGACTAACCTAATTGCCCTCTGTGATGAGATAACTGGCTCTGTGGATGAGGGGAAGCAGTGGACATGTTATTCCATGACTTTAGCAAAGCTTTTGATACTGTCTCCCACAGTATTCTTGCTGGCAAGTTAAAGAAGTATGGGCTGGATGGACTATAAAGTGGATAGAAAGCTGGCTAGATTGTCGGGCTCAACGGGTAGTGATCAATGGCTCCATGTCTAGTTGGCAGCCGGTATTAAGCGGAATGCCCCAAGGGTCGGTCCTGGGGCCGGTTTTGTTCAATAACTTCATTAATGATCTGGAGGATGGCGTGGATTGCACCCTCAGCAAGTTTGCAGATGACACTAAACTGGGAGGAGTGGTTGATACGCTGGAGGGTAGGGATAGGATACAGAGGGATCTAGACAAATTAGAGGATTAGGCCAAAAGAAACCTGATGAGGTTCAACAAGGGCAAGTGCACAGTCCTGCACTCAGGACGGAAGTATCCCACGCACTGCTATAGACTAGGGACCAAGTGGCTAGACAGCAGTTCTGCAGAAAAGGACCTAGGGGTTACAGTGGACGAGAAGCTGGATATGAATCAATAGTGTGCCCTTGTTGCCAAGAAGGCTAATGGCATTTTGGGCTGTATAGGTAGGAGCATTGCCAGCAGATCGAGGGACGTGATCATTCCCCTCTATTCAGCATTGGTGAGGCCTCATTTGGAGTACTGTGTCCAGTTTTGGGCCCCACACTACAAGAAGGATGTGGAAAACTTGGAAAGAGTCCAACAGAGGGCAATAAAAATGATTAGGGGGCTGGAGCACATGACTTATGAGGAGAAGCTGAGGGAACTGGGATTGTTTAGTCTGCAGAAGAGAAGAATGAGGGGGGATTTGATAGCTACTTTCAACTACCTGAAAGGGGGTTCCAGAGAGGATGGATCTAGACTGTTCTCAATGGTACCTGCTGACAGAACAAGGAGTAATAGTCTCAAGTTGGAGTTGGGGAGGTTTAGGTTGGATATTAGGAAAAAAATTTTCACTAGGATGGTGGTGAAGCACTGGAATGGGTTACTTAGGGAGGTGGTGGAATCTCCTTCCTTAGATGTTTTTAAGGCCTGGCTTGACAAAGCCCTGGCTGGGATGATTTAGTTGGGTATTGGTCCTGCTTTGAGCAGGGGATTGGACTAGATGAACTCCTGAGGTCCCTCCCGATCCTGATATTCTATGATTCTAAGAGACAGTCCCTTCAATCTAAATAAATAAGATGGAGGGAAGACGAGTGAGAGAGAGAGAGAGAGAAAAGGAGTGCAGTCATTCCCATTTACAGATGGGAAACTGAGGCAAGGAAAGAACAAAAGGATGTAAGAATAGCCATACTCAGTCAGACCAATGGTTCATCTAGTCCAGTATCCTGTCTTTCAACAGTAGCCAATGCCAGGTGCTTCAGGCGGAATGAACAGAACAGGTCATCATCGAGTGATGCATCCCCTGTCACCCACTCCCAGCTTCTGGAAAATAGAGGCTAGGGACACTTCAGAGCATGGTTTTGCATCTCTTCCCATCCTGGCTAATAGCCATTGATGGATCTATCCTCCATTAATTTATCTAGTTCTTTTTTGAACCCTGTTATATTCTTGGCCTTCACAACATCCTCTGGCAAAGAGTTCCACAAGTTGACTGTACGTTATGTGAAGAAATACTTCTTTTTGTTTGTTTTAAACCTGCTGCCTATTAATTTCATTTTTGCCCCCTAGTTCTTGTGTTAGGAGAAGGAATAAATAACACTTCCTTATTTACTTTCTCCACACCAGTCATGATTTTATAGACCTCAATCATATCCCCCCTTAGTCGTCTCTTTTCCAAACTGAGAAGTCCCAGTCTTATTAAACTCTCCTCAGATGGAAGCTATTCCATAGCTCTAATCATTTTTTTTGCCCTTCTCTGCACCTTTTCCAATTCCAAAATATCTTTTCTGAGATGGAGAGACACTTTAAAGATGAAGTAATTTGTCCACAGTCAGTCAAGAAGGCTGAGGTAGAGCCAGGAACACATGCAAAATCTTCCGAGTCCCAGTTCGCTGCACTTATGGATGTCACCCAGGTTGGCATAATCTAATGTCACTAGAGACTAGTGTAATTCACGGGGAAAAGCAAAAGGAGATGATAAACAGGCAAAGAGTGAGCAAAGGTTTGCCAAACTCATACAAAGTAGTCCCATTCGTTGCAGCGTAACAGTGTGCTGGCAGAAGAATAGGGCAGCAGGAAAACTCCAGGGCCATAACCAGAAATGAATTGAAACCATCCTCTATTAGGTGATGTTTCCTGCACAGCTCCAGAGTCACTCCAGGGCTGCTGTTCGGTTATGTTTCTTCTCTGGTGCCTCTTGAGGCATTTGACCACCACTATTTGGAGTGGGAGTGGTTCTGAGTCCAGCTTCCGTGACACTTCCCTGGCCCTTGCTCTGATCCTATGTGGTGACAGTGTTCTCCTCCACCCCATGTAGACTAGCTTTGAACATTTTCTTCTGGGTGAATTTCTGGATACAGCTTTTCACCTTGTATAACATTATCCATGTAAGGGGCTGACTGGGACTCATCCCTCCGCTACTGTATCCCTTTGCCACTGTTGGATTGTTCCCTAGAATATAGTTTCTAGGGCTTTGTCTAGTCTACTGTTAGATAACTCAGAAAATGAGGTTCCTATTACCTCTCTTAAGAGATGGTTCAGACTCATGCACCTTACCCAGCATATTTGTGAAGTTATCCAACCAAAATGTTCCCTTTCCCAACTGCATCCTACCACTTCTAGCCATGTCACTTAATTGTCGTTTAGTATTTGAATACAGTGTCCTAGATGTGTCCCTTGTACTACCCTAAATAATTCCTCTCCTGCTCCTACATGCTATGGTAATACAAATAAATAATAACGTTTATGCCTATCAAATACCTGCAGACAGTTTTCATATCTCCTCTCTGTCATCACTTCACGAAGCTATGCACCTTCTTTTCTAGAAGGGCTTGATCCTGTGAGGTGCCGCGTGATCTCAAGGTTTGCTGAGGGTTCTCAGCCACTCACAGAAATGCTACACACCCTCCAGGGCTGAGTGCTTAGGGAAAGGAATAGGCACAGCTTGGCTAGGCTACGTATGCAGAGCAGACTCCAAATGAGGACGATGAGCTCAGCACCAGGAAGAGGAAATGGCACAGACATTACCCAGAAGCCACCAGTTTATCTGGCTTTTGTACCATTATTGATGATAATTCAAGATGCACAGAAAACATGGATTTCTTTATTAGGTCACAGATTGGAGCCACCCAGCTGGCCAGCACGTATGGGTGACAAATTCAATTCACGTCACCTGCCGCCAAATCCCCCTGAAGGATGAGTGTACCCCGAGTCATTAGGAAAGAGAGGGCCTAGGTTACAAACTACCATATTCAAATGCTGCCCCCTGTTCTCCCAGCCGAGCCCTACATTCACCGCTGCCATTCATCTTCTGCAGAACGCTCTGTCATGCAACTTCCACAACGAGCCCTTCTGTGCTGCTGCATGTAACCACTGTGCTGCTCCTGCATTCGCTGGTTTGCTGCCAAGCATTTCAACCAAGTGATTAATACATGTGCGCTTGTGAGCAGGCCCTGTGGGAACCGGGGCAGTTGATAAACATTCACCCGCGGAAGTGACAGGCAATTAGGGAAAGGGCCTGCCCATCTCTCCCTGGCTAACAGGTCTACTGGGCCCTGTACAAATGAACGCTGATAGTTTGCTTCATGGATCCTCTTATTCTGTGCCAGACGGGACCTGAATCCCGTCCAGTAGACACAGGGCCTGCTCCTGCTCCTACTGAAGTTTAGAGGCAAAATTCCTCTTGACCTCAGCGGGAGCAGAACTGGGCTCTGTGAATTCAGTCTGGCCCCTTTCTTAGGCAGATAATAACCTGCTGTGCATATTACACCGTTTACGTGCAGTTCATCGTTTTCTATAGCTTAACCGCCTGGCCCCCCTCATCTTTCATATGGAAATGTGACCCACAAAGGCTACCTGCTTCAGCAAGCGCTGCCACTTGGCTCGAGATGGTGTGTCGCACCATGGCACCTGTATTGTTAGCGGGCTGCAGCTCTGTGTTATAAAGATGAAGCGGCAACCTCTTCCGCTTGATGCACATTACGGACCCAGTTCTGCCTCCAGTTATAAGGGAGTAAGTCAATAGGAGCTGGATCTGTGTCAGTGAGGACAGAACGAGGCCATAAACCCGGCCTGTCAGATCCAGGCTTGTTCCCAATGTAGGGCTTAGGTGGGCGTTACTGAATCCAGACTCCTGAAGACATTCTTTGAACCAAATCCAGAGGGGACGTAAATGCTGTTGTAAGTTGTACATTGCTAAGTCACTGCGAATTGGCACAAACTGAGGCACCCAAAATTAGTGGAGATTTGACAATTCAGGCCTTATGCTCTCTGAGTCACTCTCTCTCCACCTGTTATATGGGGATGATAATACTCACCTCCCTCCCTGGGAGCATGGGTGGATTTACTGATGTTTTAACAATATTTTGTAGGCAATGTGCATTATCCTAAGGCTGGGAGCTTGTTCCCTCACTAGTGAGCGTGCAAAGAAATCAACTCCAAGAAACCAGAGGTGCACATAACGTCAAGACAGGAAATACAAGTGTGGACTTAGAGCGAATGAAAAGCTCACCTTAGGGCCTGCTGGACCAGGCAGTCCAAAAGCCCCTGGCGGCCCTGGTTCTCCCTGTAACAAAGAGCACATGGGTTAGTTGTGTGCTTTCAAATGCCTGAAATTCAATTTTGAAATGTTTAGGGAAGGTACAAAAAAGAGCCACTGCTGAAGGATGCACGGGTGTTACTGATGGAAGCTCCACATTGCCTCCCGTGCTTGCACTCCACATGTCATGTGAACATAAAAACATCCGAACATCCAGACTGGGTCAGACCAAAGGTCCATCTAGCCCAGCATCCTGTCTTCCGACAGTGGCCAATGCCAGGTGCCCCAGAGGGAATGAACAGACCAGGTAATCATCCACGTGATCCATCCCCTGTCACCCATTCCCAGCTTCTGGAAAAAGGGTAGCTCCTGAAGTCCACAGTGTGCTATTTCTCAAGAGGAACCATAATGGGACCAGACCAAAGTAAATATACCATTGAAATATCTGGACATCCATTAGCTCTTTGCAGGCAGCTTCCTAAGCAACAAAATGTCATCTCCAGGGCTCATGCCACCTAGGATTCACAATTCGTCAGGCCTCTAAAGGCGACACCACAAATGTGATCTTTAACAGTCGGCCTAGTGCAATGAGCCCATCATATCAGGGCAGTGGAAGGTTATGATGTTAGGACACCATGTCGCCATACATCACCCCCAGATCAGTTTCATGTACAATAAGATACAGTTGCATTGATTCTGAAAGGTCTTTTGGGATGATCTAATGACCTGCAATATTGGGAGTACCTCTCAAAAACCACTGTGGGTGGCAGAATTGGGCTACCTCCAGACACAGCATGACAGGGATGGGAAGCAAGAGAGCATTCTGCTGTGTACCCCTTCCCTGTTATTTGTTTATGAATGTCTGACCTCCCAAAGGAATCCTTTACCCAAGTTCTCCTAAGTTGCAGCTAAACTACCACCAGGGAGCAGGGGCTACATGGCAGATGGGTTCCTGCACCAGGCACAGCAAACGGGGAGGCAGGCAAAGAATACAGATTAGCAAAAGGGAGGTAAAAGAAGAGGTTAAATGGGCAGATGATTCAAGCATAGAAATGGTTGAGGTAGGAGGTAAGAGGCCGAGAGGGCAGGGCTAAAATATTAGTGGCAAGTTGAGAAAAGTATACCCATAAAGGGTGCTGGAAAATGCTTGGACATTTGTCCCCTTCTGCAACGTTCAGGCTAAGGGCATTTTATCCAGCATGCTTGAGTTTCCTCCTGCAAAGCCTGCAGCTCTCCCCAGTCCCTGAGCTTTTAACAGCGTATGCATCACCAAGAGATGTTCAATCCTCTGCTTTTGTGACTGGGATTCCAACATTGGCTTCCCTGTTGCCCTTCTCCAGTCATTCTCCATTCCTACCATCTCCACAGGCTGGTAGCCCTTTGGGGTGAAACAAATGGCTGAGTTTTGTGCCTGAAGTTCTTAACCAACAGAGCAGCAGCAAGTCCCAAACTGCAGCCTGCCAGGCGTCCCCCTCTCACAGCTTAATGAATTGTAACAGTTCTGCCCCTGGAGTCACTCAGTATGCTTAATCCCTATGAAGTCCACAGTCTTTGCGAACATGTAAGGGACAATGCTGAGGTCATTAACCTCCCGTCGTTTGTTTCTGTTCTTGATAAAATGGCCACACAAATCCCTGAGGCACATCCCACTCAACAGAGATTGATTTCCACTGCCTGGCTCACGCTGAAAGGAAAGGATTACAAGGAAGGAACAAAAAAGCTTACGGTTTCTCCTTTCGCTCCGTCCCTCCCGGGGGGGCCAGGTGAGCCTGGGGATCCCTGCAACACAACGGAACCAGCATCAGCATAATATTAACATCCGCTGAAAGCACAAAGACACGAGTAATACAGCAAGGGAAGAACAGGCGAGGAGGAAAATCACTTCACCGTGAGCACCTACTGTTTACAGTCTCAAGAGGACCCACTGCCAACATTAACACTCCTTGGTCAGCAAGTGAGCTGCTAGGGACTCGCCAATACCCTTGTTCATTTAACTTATTTCAAAAGAAAACAATATAAAACCACTGGAGTAATAACACGTGTAACTTTGCCATCTTATTACTGTCACCCCTTGTCTTCCCAACCCCATTTCAGTTGCTTGTCGGTGGCAAATTTTAACCATTCAGGCCAAACTGTTCCATTCCAGGTATCTGCTTCAGGCAAACTTTTTTTTGGAAAGTTTCAGCCAAAAAGGGTCAGTTGTTTCCAAGAATGCAATTACAGAAAAATATCTTGTTTGACCCATCTTAAAAACATTCTCACCCCTGTTTTGCTGAGATGTTCCGGTGCCATTGGAGCAGGGACTTGAGATTTCATGGTAATGGATGTCACCTTTTGATATTCCTGTAAATAACCCCTTTGGCCAGCTCATATGCCCCAAAACCTCTCAGTTTGCACATGCTCAGTAGACATTATTAGAATCCGGCTGCTAATTTCTCCAAAGATTCCATTTGAACAATGGAGAGCTAATTCAAGAGCAGCTATTCTTCAATTGCTATTCTGGGCTATTTCCTCATGCAGAGTCTCCCTGAGTCTCAACATTCCTTTGCTGTCAGCCAGTGCTAGGAATCTGACTGGTAAAATGTGTACCTCATGTCCTTCTACTGGCTAGCCCACATAGGAGATGACAACTTTCTACTGCCAACAGTTACTCTGGAAGCTCAAAAGTCAGAAGTCTGTGCTGCGGATTTAAAAAAGATTAACCTGGCTTTTAAATCAGTGGTTCTCAAACTTTTGTACTGAGGACCCCTTTCACATAGCAAGCCTCTGAGTGCGACTCCCCATCCCTTATACATTAAAAACACATTTTAATATAGTTAATGCCATTATAAATGCTGGGGCAAAGCGGGGTTTGGGGTGGAGGCTGACAGCTCGTGACCGCTCACGTAATAACCTTGCGACCCCCTGAGGGGTCACGACCCCCAGTTTGAGAACCCCTGTTTTAAACCATGTGGGAGACAATGTGGTTGCATGTGATGGGCTTTCTGGTTTTTTTTGTTTTTGTTTTTGTTTTTGTGTTTTTTGTTTTGTTTTTTGAGTGTTTGTTTTTCAATTTGCTTGTTTAAAAACCTAGGAAATCGCATATAAAAATACATTAAAAATATTAAGGTTGCAAAGTCAAGCACTCAGAAGTCCCAAGATGCAAGAATTAAGGTTGCCTATGCATATATTACCTGGGAAGGTTGCCTTTGCGCATACGTACACACACACACAGATGTACTGATACAAACACACCACACAGTACCACTAAATCAAGAGCCAGATTCTGCCACCCTTACTCATATTTCTAGTCATTTACTCCATGAGTGGAACCATTGACTTCAAAAGATATATTTGTGGATGAAGGTACTAATCAATGTGAGACAGAGAGACAGAATCTAACCCTTTATTTATTTAATGGCATACATGGCACTTCTCAGGGGTTAATAATAGCGGGCTTCAGCAAAGTATGTACTGCATATACATAAATTAAAGTCATTACTTTCATTATCAGATTTCATGCAAACTGAACCTTCACAGAGAGCCTTAGTTTGGAATTTCTAATGCGGCGGAGGGAGGCGGGGGAACAGACCAGATCTGCTCTATTTGAATGATACCCTAATCAGGGGTGGCTCTACAAATTTGGCCGCCCCAAGCAGTCATGCCCGGGAGGCGCCCCCGAGCCGCGGGAGCAGCAGACCTCCCGCGGGCATGACTGCGGAGGGTCCGCTGGTCGCGCGGCTCGGCTGGACCTCCCGCAGCTGCAGGCAGTTCGCTGGTCCGGCGGCTCCGGTTGAGCTGCCGCAGTCATGCCTGCGGGAGGTCCACTGGAGCCGCGGGACGAGCGCCCCCTCCGCAGGCATGACTGCGGCAGGTCCGCTGCTCCCACGGCTCGGGGGCACCTCCCGGGCATGACTGCTTGGGGCGGCCAAATTTCCCCCCCGGGAAAGGGCCGCCCCAGGCGGGTGCTTGCCCCGCTGGGCTCTGGAGCCGGCCCTGACCCTAATGAGATAGAAAATCAGCAAATAGCAAATTTGATGTTCAAGGCAATCATTTGCCCAGAGAGGTCAATACACCTGGAAAGGAACTACTGTTTCCTGACACAAAAGCTTGCAACATAGGTAAGAAGTCAGTTCCTTATCAGCAAAACTCCCCCCTCCCAGCCCCACAGCCACCACTTTCCTTCCCTTTCCTTTTCAAAGTGGAGGAATCAGGAAACAAAATCCTCTTTCCTCACTATTTGTTTTCCATGATGGGGCAACACTAGCATGGATGAATGGAGGTGTCTTCTTTCCTCTTTGTATCAGTCTGGCAAGTGGTAGCCAATCTGCATGCAGGATTTTGGCACCCAGCTCCTCCTCCTCCTCCTCCCAGAAGCACCCAGTACATTGGCTCCTAAGTGGATGAAAGCTTGAGCCATGTCACTGAAAGCATTAGAAGAAAAAGAACAAGAACAAGAACCAGAGATACACATACCCCTGAGGGTACACAGAGGTCTTCTGGGGAGTACGTCAACTCATCTAGATATTTGCCTAGTTTTACAACAGGCTACAGGAAAAGCACTAGCGAAGTCAGTACAAACTAACATTTCATACAGACAGGGACTTGTTTACACAATCTGCTCTTCATGCACCTCTAGGCAGACATCTTGGGGTTCATGGGGATCCCAGGTGAAAAAGCTCTTTTGCTTTTGTACTGGGATCATCTAGTTCAAAGGGGGGTTCCTCATAAAGTTTATATCAGAATGTATCTGTATGTTGAAACAAACTGATTTAATAAAGGAAGGGAGGTGGCTTGCAGGTGTAGGGAAGGGTCAAGGGATGAATTTGAGTTATTTGTTAGTCTCAAATCCTAGACTGCCAATGCAATGAACGCTGAAATAGAAGAATAATCCCTCAGTGACTTTTTTAAGCTAACAAGTCATGTTTATCTGCCTTTATCCCATTCACTTGCAACTCCTCACGGAGCTGCCAAGTTTACAAACATGTCTTCAGCTTGAAAACAGCTGTGGCCTATAATCACATATTTTATTTGAAACTCTGGGTTGTGGCCTATGATAATGGAGATGGGAACTATCTAAACAGGAAAGTAATGGCAAAAATCAGCCCTAAACATGCATTTAGACTGTAATTAGCCCCGCTGCCTTCCAATTCAAACAGTAATTCACTTGACTTTTCCTTCACTTATTCATTTTATATGGAGAGCAGGGGAGGAATGTTAGACAGCGCATATTCTATATCCTGTTCGTTGTCTCTGTCACACAGGCTCCTTTTTCATGTGGAAGTGCCTCTTATTTTAATAAAAATGAAATTGAATTTCTGACCGAGTCACTCCAACATCAGTAGAGGTGCCTCCTACACTGGCCTTGGGAGTCCTTCAAAAGTCAGTCAAATGAGACTAGGTGAGTTAAAGGCTTGGAACAATCCTCTTTTGGCACTGTCACGGACTGGGCGAGCTAACAGGTCTTTTCCATGTCTCACTTGTAAGATGCTGTAATTGGCAAGGGCACATTCACCACAAGTGCCACCAGTCCCTAGTCCAGCCCGGTGGTTGAAAGTAACGTTCATCTGTACTATAGCCAAAGTCCTCTTTGCAGTAAGGTAATGGTCACAGTCTAATTGAGAAGAGTCTGCATGACAAAACCACCACTGCTAATTGACACTCTCAGTTAGAGGCCATGAGCTGAACAAGAAAGGGAAATGAATTATTGTCTCCCCCCTACAGATGGACTCTCCAGCTCAGGACTGAGGCTCGTTAGATGAGAATTGTGGGGAATTGCGCACTGCTGTGGTTCATATTATAAACCGTTTTCCGGCTGAGAGCGGGCTGCAGGGCTGGCACCTGCTGCCTTTCTCCAGAACTATAGTCATGTCGGTATTTTTTTCATAAACTGTGCATGTTTTTATTAGTATTTTCAAGGCCCAGAGGAAACTTGTTGCAAAGATGGAAATTCAAACCGGGTCTCCTGTGTCTCAATCTAGTTAGTGCCAAGGCCACCTGTTCCTCTCTCCTGGTTCCCTGGCACGCGTTTAATCCATTAGACCGGTGGTTCTCAACCAGAGATACACATACCCCTGAGGGTACACAGAGGTCTTCTGGGGAGTACGTCAACTCATCTAGATATTTGCCTAGTTTTACAACAGGCTACAGGAAAAGCGCTAACGAAGTCAGTACAAACTAACATTTCATACAGACAGGGACTTGTTTACACTGCTCTATATCCTATACACTGAAATGTAAGTACAATGTTTATATTCCAATTGAATCATTATATAATTATATGGTAAAAATGAGAGTCAGCAATTTGCCAGTAACAGCGTGCTGGGACACTTCTGTATTTTTACGTCTGGTTTTGTAAGCAGGTAGTTTTTAAGTGAGGTGAAGCTTGGGGGTACACAAGACAAATAAGACTCCTGAAAGGGGGACAGCTGTCTGGAAAGGTTGAGAGCCACTGCATTAGACCATGTAGCTTTGGAAGGACACGAGCACTTTCCCCTCCTCCTCCTCTAGCTTTTTGTTTTTCAGAGGTAACAACCTGTGAATTTTGGAGTGAATGAGGCTTTACAAATTTGTCACAAAACAGCCAACCCGTGGAACTATTTCCGTGCAACATTTCATCGACATTTTTAGAAATTTCATTAAACTTTGTGAATGTTCTGTGAAGTCGAAGCCAGGTACAGTTAGATGCTTGAGATTTTTGCAGGGGATATTTCACCCAGCTCCACTTTCGAAAGCTGCTGACCAGAGGTAACACAGATGACTGCATTCTTGAAAGCACAGGTGCAGAATTGTATTAGCTTAATGAGGTTAAAACCCTATTAATATCTTGGCAGATTTCACATCAAAGCTTGCATTGCCTTATGCTTCTACGGGAGACCAGCAATTCATCTCCGCTAAGAGTTTGTTTTAGATCGTTCGTCCAAAAACAAAACGAAAAAAAAACCCACAACAAAACCAAACAAAAGAACAGCCAACTTCAGTCACTGCACTTCATTCTGATTTAATAAATACAGAAGACATATGGTCTGATTTTCAGGGTTCAATGGGAGCTACAGGTGCTCTCAGCCTCACTGGAAAACCAAGCTGTTAATGTACAGGGAATTGATAAAAGGCTGGCTAAGAACCCTTACCATACTGTAAACAGATACCGTAATGGTTTCATTGATTGCACAGGGAAAATACACAGAGCTCAACTGTTCCAGAAGGTCCAGCCGCACTGGGCACACACGCTGCCCCCAGCTGGAGCTCCATGAGGCACCGAGCCTCGGGGAAACACCAGGGATTCTGGAGTTCCTGGGGAGAGGAGGTGCTGCATCATTTTCCAGCGGGTCCCTTGGGCGCTTCCTTACGAGTACGATGGAAAGATCACAGGCCAGATCCACCTCTGCATCACCAGAGTGGGGCAAAACAGCCAATGTGAACCAGTGATTTTGGCCCATGGCCTTTCCAATGACTTTGTACAGCGGGTAGGGGTAGGCGAATGAGGCAGCTGGTTACAGATTCCCAATTCTGTAGCCAGCTCTGCACTGGACCTGGCCCCAGCAGAGTTTAGAGAAGCCTAGGAGGTGCTTTAAAGATTGCCAAGCCAGTAACGGTCCCCAGCATACTATCCATCTCCCCCACCCTTGAGCATTCCCTCTCGCAAGCCCTTACCACCACCTACCATGGGGATTCTGAAAGAGGATGATGGTAGTGGCATAGAAGTCACCTCCGTCAGCTCTATGCCGGATAGTGATTCTTCCAAATCTAGTATCAGAGGGGTAGCCGTGTTAGTCTGGTTCTGTAAAAGCAGCAAAGAATCCTGTGGCACCTTATAGACTAACAGACGTTTTGCAGCATGAGCTTTCGTGGGTGAATACCCACTTCTTCGGATGCAAGTCCGAAGAAGTGGGTATTCACCCACGAAAGCTCATGCTGCAAAACGTCTGTTAGTCTATAAGGTGCCACAGGATTCTTTGCTGCTTTTCCAAATCTAGGATATCCCCTGCTGTGAAACCAGTTTCTACCCCTTTGCACAGCAGATGGTGCAAAGAGAGTGCAGTGGGAGAGAATATTTGGGTCTAAGTATCTCCAAGATCTGTTTGATCGACTGATCACTGTTTCTAAGAGTTTCGAAAGTTAAAGAAAAAACCTCAGCACATTCATATTGTTTGCGGGCCTATTTCTGGCTGAACGTACAGAAACCGAGGCCAAAGATCAGCTAGAATTGATTGACTTACGGTCCTCCAAAGCCCTCCGCTTTTTCCAAGTTTTGTTGAGGAAAATTACTAAATTTCTACAAGCGCCAGCCAGAGCTCTGTGAGAGAATGGCTGTTTGTGCAGGCCTCTTTGGAAGCACTTACATTTCTGAAAAGGGGCCCTCTGCTTTCTATGGTTCTGAACAAACACCACACCACAACAGCAGAGTGGAGTCAAATCTGCAGTCCACAGAGCATGTGGCCAGGGCACAGAGAGAGCCGGACATGAAGGGGTTTGTTCTTAGAGCGGCAGTGCCAATATTTCCTTTGGAGCAGCTTTCCCTGCAGCTCTCAGGGCAGACTGGGCCAAATGAAGTTGGTGGAGTAATGCCCGCAAAGACTATGGCTAATTGTGCCTGTGTTTTGTTAAACCCTGAGTGTACCTACAGTGCCTTGTAAATAGTAATCACTCTGTGTGTTTGTCTCTGATCAAATCCTATTTAAATTGACAGGCTCCTGCCAAGGACCTTGGTGCTGAAAAAAGTTAAGAGAGAGGGTAGAGATGGCATTGTGCTATGTACTAAGCTGCCCTTGGTTCAGAAATAACAGACAAATGGACACCAAAGACAGTGTGACCCTATCCTGGATGGGTCACCCTGCCTCTGACAGATCCTGGAGAGGGTCTGCCCTTTTCCTGGGTAACTTGTCAGACCTATAAAGCCTCATCAAACTGAATCACTGCCCTACTGCTTTGTCCTTGCAGATGCACAGTCAACAATATTGCATATTGTAAAAGAACCTAAATAAAAAAATAAATAAAACAAACCCCAAAACAAACCCAGGAACATGGTTTTGTGAAAGTTGTGCCCTAATCCTCTGCCACCAAAAATAGATATTTGGATTCACGTTTGAAATGTGACAAATAGTGAGCAGTTGTGCGACGTAACGTGCTCTTTGTCTCTAGGTAAAAACAATCCTCGCCGCTTTCATCTGTCTTCGCTCAGGATCAAAGCTTCCGTCAGACAAACAGCTTGCCAGGCACTGGATGGTGAGTGTGCACCGAAGCAGAACAAGAACACGGTCGCCTTTAGCATGACATTGATTAATTTGTATCCTCCGGCCTATAAATAGCATGTGGCGATTGTAGCTGTGCCGCTCCCAGATGATTTGTCAGGTACCAGGCGGATGTTTTTCCCTGTCAGAGAAACCTATTAACTCACCTTGCCCAGCTTCCCCAGAGACACCATTTCTGGCTTTTTTTTTTTTTAAACCCAAAGGTCATATGTTGGACCAGGTCCAAAAGGAATATGTCATACAGAGTAGGAAGCGGACACACCTAATAGGTCTCTCTGAATTTAGGCCCTGATTCTGCACTTTCATCCACGTGGTGTCCACACAGAGTCCCAGTGATTTGCCACAATACAGCCCTGAGGCCTGGTGCACTTAAGGCTGCCCAGGGTAGACTCTTGCTATAAGATTGTGAACTATTCACGGTAGGCCCAGTCTCATTGGTCTGTAAAGTACTATATGCTCCTCTGGGGCTGTAAAAACAGTTGACCATAATAATGTGCACTCCTCCACTGAACTGATAAAAAATGTTTCTGATGAAGGCAGTGGCTTCCTAGCAGATTCTTTTCATGTCCCATTCTTGGTTTGTTACCCAGAAGCATCAGACAGGCGAACTGGCAGCTTTCTGCTGACATAAGAGAGCCCAGACGGTACTGGCATTTGAAGTTACAGCACCTCAGGTTAGTGTGGCCGGGGCAGAGTATTGGTGATTAAAGAGAGGTGAAACTTCAACGTGTGCGAGAAAAGAACAGTGTGGAACAAACGTCCATTCTGCCGGCCGTGGTTTCTTCGCTCCATGATCCAGCTGCCTATCTGCCCTACCTGCCAGAGTTGCTATTTTCAACCTCTAAAGGGGAAGGTCAGCCTGGCAGCAAGCTTGGATAAGGGGTTTGTCATATGGAGAAGGAAGGACTTGACTGCCTAACTTTATCAATCAACTGGAGTATACGACACTGCCTCTGCTCTTCTTCCGATCTTATGAATGGGTAAGGAGAGGGGAAACATGGCCACAAGAACAGGTTTCAAAGCTCTTAGTCAGGGGAAAGATGGCAGATCGCATGTGATGGGGTGACGCCTTTGACTGACTACAGGTCTGCTGGGGGTGACAAAGATCTGTTTTGTGCAGCACCTCTGGAGGCTGTAATTTACCAGAATAACAGGCTCGTTTTATATTCTACATGCACATTAGCTGGTTAGGAAGGCTCTTTTCACCTCCTCTTGACAAGCAGCTAATCCATACCTGTCAGTCGTAATACTGTGTTAAAGAGCATTCTGCATCCTGGCCCGGTTATCAGTGACTGAATCACAGGAATCTCTTTTACAGAACTCTCACCAGAAGAGGAATGGGGAGATGCAAAAGCTTTCTGATACTATTCGTTTTCACACTCGGAGCTGAGTTTGGCAAGGAAATACAAGAAAGAAAGAAAGAAAGAAAGAAAGAAAGAAAGGTAGGTGATGGAGAGTTTACAGCTTTGTCACTGCCAGCAGATGTCACTGTGTACCAGCCATAGGCCTGGCAGTGAGACCGGGACTGAAAATATAAGGTAATGTTCACTTAGATTGTGTAAAGGGGAAAAAAATCTGTACAAGCCCTGGAATTTTTTCAGTGTTGAGAACTAAGCTGTTAGGATGCAAAATTATTATTATGTGATCTGGCTTCAAGTTGTTTGTTACAATCTGCAGCTGTTATTCTGGGTCACAGAAACCACTGATTTTATCTAAAACCCTTTAATTATTGTTTAAGGGGAAAGAAGCCAACCCAACCGCAGCTCCTCAGTTATTCAGCTAGCCATGCAGAAAGCACTCTAAGTCAAGGAAAGAGGGTTTAAAAAAATACTAGAATCACAGAATGAAACTGCCCTGACCAGACAAAGGAATGGAGAGTACATGCGGAAACCACGAACACTTAACCATTATGTACCAGCTTTTATCTGCGGCCCAGAAGAAAATTACAACTATTAAATAATCAAAAGCCACATGATAGCCCTGGGAGGTAGGTAAGCTGTTATTATACAGGTGGTAAATGAAGGACCTAGAGGGTATGTCTACACAGGTATAAAAATCCTGCAGCTGGCCTGGGTCAGCTGACTTGGGCTCACAGGGCTTGGGCTCCAGGGCTGAAAATTGCTTGTAGACATTCAGGCTCGGCTGATGCCCGAGCTCTGGGACCCTGCAAGGGTGGAGGGTCCCAGAGCTCTGGTTCCAGCCTGAGCCCAAACATCCACACAGCAATTTTTAGCCCCGCAGCCCAAGTCAGTTGATCCGGGACAGCTGTGGTCATGCTGCAGATATTTTATCTCCATGTGGACATACCCAGTGAGGTTAAATGCTGGGTGACCTTACAGTCATAGCGTTTAAGGCCCGAAGGGACCACCAGATCATCTAGTCTGACCTCCTGCATGTCACAGGCCACTAACACCGCCCAGCACCTGCAAACTAAATCCAACAACCGTAGACAAGTCAAGTCAGTAACAGAGCTAGGAATTGAACCCGGCAGTCTTGATTTCTAGTTGCCCTATTCTAACCAGTTTATTTATGAACTAAAAAGCAGCACATCCCTATCTCACCCCGCCCTGGTCATGAAAACCACCAGCTGCAACATCCTCGGAACTTTGCTGATTTCTGCTGTGAATCAGGTTCTAAGGAGTTCAGCTTCCCCCAGCCATTCACTGCCAGTGAAGAATGCTGATCGGTGGCATTTTCAAACACTGACGAACAAGTGTCTCCAAATATTCATGCATTTCCCCCCACTCTTTGGTGCCCAAATGTAATGAGGAGGTTACGAGGAAGCCACCCATCCACTGACTCATTCGACCAAGGCCATCTATGTATTAAAAGGGATTTTTATTAATTATTGTTACTGTTATTTGTGTTATGGTAGCAGTTAGAGAGCCCAAGTGAGATTGGGGCTCCATTGGACAAGGCATCTTACAAACACATAGTGAGACACAGTCACTACCTCAAAGACACACAAAATGGGGAGAAAGGAACTATTAATACTCCCACCAAGGTACGGAGGTGCCTAAACCCCAGACTTAAGTCCCATCTTTAGGTACCACTGCATTCACAAAAGCTCTGCTCAGCTGCCGGCTAACCTTGTAGGTGCCTACGCGCATTGGAGGGTAAGTTTTTACAGTAAGCGTTAGAGTTCCCTAGATACCTCTGCTTCTGACTCTGGGTATGCGAACCTGGGTATATGGACACCTATCTCCCACTGTGATCAAGAAACTGGGGAAAGATAGGTGTGTTAACACCTATGTTGCTTGTGGGGGCCTGATATGATAGGCAGCATCTAAGCATGCCTACCCTGATTGGGTCCCATTCAAAATCTGGCCAGAGAAGGAGGTGGTTCTGATCACAGTATAACTTTTAGCCCAGTGACTAGTGCACTCAACTAGGATGTGGGAGACCCAGGTTCAATTCCCACTCTGCCTGATGGGGAGAAAGGATTTGAACAGTGGTCTTGCACCTCAGAGCAGTGCCGTAACCGATGAACTATGGGGAATTCTGACCTAGGGCTCCCAGTCTTGCCTGTTGAAGCTGTTCCACTGTGGCTAAATAATTAAAATCATTGAGACAGAGAGAGCGCCTTTGCAGCCTGGTGGTATGGGCACCCATGTGGTAGACCGAGGGCCCAGGTCCCCCTGCTCCAATAATCCTTTCATTATTTATACACAGTGGAACAGCTTCAATACCATTACACCGTTATACTCTGGAATGAAACACACTTCCAGTGCCTTTGCCTGGGTGAATGCTTCTGCTCAGTTTTCTCCTCCTACATCATTCTCTCCTTTGGACAATGAGGGAAGGAACTATGGCCCAGCCATTTCCTTACCTAGCCAGGGCCGGCTCCAGCTTTTCTGCCACCCCAAATGGCCAAAAGAAAAAGAAAAAAAAAAAGACGAGCGGCGGCACTTCGGCGGCAGCTCACCCGCGCCGCTTCTTCTGTGGCAGTTTGGCAGTGGGTCCTTCTTCTCTTCCTCTTCGGCAGCAATTCAGCGGCAGCTCAAAGAGGAAGAGAGGGAATGAGGGACCCGCCACCGAATTTCCGCCAAAGACCCGGATGGGCAGCCCCGATTCTGGACAGAGTGCCGCCCCTTTGAATTGGCCACCCCAAGCACCTGCTTGCTAAGCTGGTGCCTGGAGCCGGCCCTGTACCTAGCTCAGGGTGTTTTACTTTATCTGGACACTGGATTGTGCCCTATGAGGGGGTTAACCACGTAATGGTCCCTGTGGGAGTTAGCGGATGCGCAGGCCTGGTGCAGACCCACCGTGTGCTTGCTTCTCTGTGCTATCATGCAGGAGACCTGGGGGCAGGTTCCCTGCTCTCCCCATGGACGGCAATGCTGTTGAAGTTCATTGAGAGCTGCATGCTGCTGCAAGGGGCTGAGCACCCTCAGGGCCCATTGCCCTTAGTTTGAATGAAGGGTGGCTCAGCACCTCTCAGGAAATGCTCGGCACTTTGCAAGGCAGGGCGCTTCACTCCTCAAAGACTTTTGAAGTAAAACAATCCAAGGAGCAGTCAGTCTGCCTTGTGATGTGGATGGCTGTCCCCTCGGAATGCAGACATGGCTGCAGGCCTCACACGGTACAGTACTGTCTCAGATCTGACTTCCCTAGACTTTGATCTGGAGCCTCTGTAACCCTGTCTTGCTTAAATCACCCTAGATAATGCTCTACAGTCATTGCCCCAGCTTCCAATTCACCTGTGTTGATTCTCCCTGGGCTGGTGGGGGCTTGATGATCTGTGTGGCAGGCTTTGCTGCCAGCTCAGATAGCACTGAGTGGGGCAGATTATGTCCAGTGCGGATGGGAGCTTTTCAGACAACCGATGGGACAAATCACAGACAGCGCAAAGTACTGCTCATGGTTATTATGCCTTAGGATATTAAGCCAGGTACAATCTGCATTCCCACAACAGACAAGATTTTGTTTAGGTGGTGACCACAAAATTGGCATGGGCAAACAGGTGATTGCATTTGCATACAGTGTATGTGTAAAGCATGTAATTATGTATGCAACCAAGTACATACACATGGACAAGAGCAACATCCACCTTAATATATGGAGATATACCTATCTCATAGAGCTGGAAGGGACCCAGAAGGGTCATTGAGTCCAGCTCCCTGCCTTCACTAGCAGGACCAAGTACTGATTTTGCCCCAGATCCCTAAGCAGCCCCCTCAAGGACTGAACTCACAACCCTGGATTTAGCAGGCCAATGCTCAAACCACTGAGCTATCTCCCCCCACCTTGCTAGTGACCAGAGATTGTACCCCCAGGACTTTATGAACGTCTATAGCTTGAACTAAAGGACTAACTCCCATAGCTGGCAGCTGAAGCAGACTCATTTGTGCAGCTCAGACACAGAGTGGGAAGTGTGACACATACTGAACAGTGGATTATAGAAGCACACCTGTTTGCACATGCAATTAACTGCTTGCATGTACAAGTTCAAATTTTGTGATTATGGTGCAATATTTGGGGGACAAGGCCTGGGCACTGTGTCTGTCACTCTCCTGGTTTGTACGTACCTACTTCAGCACCCGACAGTACAAGACACAAGTCATCCCTGCAATCCCAGTTTATTTATGAACTAAATACCTAGGCACAACAGGGCAAGTTAAGGATGCCGTTTCCGCTTTCATTATGAATTCTCTCATTTTCTAAATCAAATAAACTCTTATTCCTAAATTTTCCAATGCAGATTGGAGGATTTCAGCCAGGGTTGTTATTTGTTGGTTTGCCATCAATAATGTGTTCGGCGCTGTACTATATCGAAATATAAAGATGCTCCATGCCCTGATCGATGTCAGTGGAGTTACACTGGCATAAAGCTGATATAGCAGAATGGAGAAGCAGATCAGTGCCTCACCTTTCATTCCAGAAGATCAGGAACTGACTTCTGATGAATGCTTAAGCCCATTCTGAATCACCCAGCACACACAATAATGAGAATTTATGAAGGCAATACAATCTCACCATCTACTTTGTCTCAAAACACGGTAACTTCTCTTCCATTGGCACTGGAGACATGAGCCCTGTCCTTAAAGAGATCACAGTGCAAAACAGAACAAAGGAGGCCCTGCTTTTGGCTTTTGAAGTCAATCTCTTTTCTCCATTTACTTGCCCCTAGCAGATTTAACAGCCCACAATCCCAGAAACGTAGGTAAGAACATAAGAATGGCCCTACTGGGTCAGACCAAAGGTCCATCTAGCTCAGTATCCTGTCTTCCGACAGTGGCCAATGCCAGGGGCCCCAGAGGGAATGAACAGAACAGGTAATCATCAAGTGATCCATCCCCTGTTGCTCACTTCCAGCTTCTTGCAAACAGACGCTAAGGACAACATTCCTACCCATCCTGGCTAATAGCCATTGATGGACCTATCCTCCATTAATTTATCTAGTTCTGTTTTGAACCCTGATATGGTCTTGGCCTTCACAACATCCTCTGGCAAGGAGTTCCACAGGTGGACTGTGCGTTGTGTGAAGAAATACTTCCTTTTATTTGTTTTAAACCTGCTGCCTATTAATTTCATTTGGTGACCCCTAGTCCTTGTGTTCTGAGAAGTAGTAAACAACACTTCCTTAGCTACTTTCTCTACACCAGTCATGATTTTATAGACCTCAATCATATCTCTCCTTAGCTGTCTCTTTTGCAAGCTGAAAAGTCCCAGTTTTATTAATCACTCCTCATACAGAAGCCATTCCATACCCCTAATCATTTTTGTTGCCCTTTTCTGAACTTTTTTCAGTTCCAATCTTTCTTTGAGATGGGGTGACCACATCTGCACACAGTATTCAAGATGTGGGTGTACCATGGGTTTATATAGCGGCAACATGATATTTTCTGTCCTACAATCTATCCCTTTCTTAATTATTCCAGCATTCTGTTCGTTTTTTTGACTGCTGCTGCACATTGAGTGGATGTTTTCAGAGAACTATCCACAATGACTCCAAAATCTCTTTCTTGAGTGGTAACAGGTAAATATAAAGCTGCCATGGTTGAGGTGAAGGGAAAGAGAGAGGTGTTTTACTCCACCATTTTGCGGGCAAAGGGAAAACATACCAGGAGGTGTGTGAGTCCTCTGATGCCAAGTGTACCGGGTCAGTGAACCTTTTCAGTGAAACATACACACGCTCTCTTCCTCTTCTGCTGGGAGTACAAAGTACATCTAGCACAGTTAGGCATCTGACACTTCCGCTGCCAAATGTACCAGTTACTTCAATCACACCAGGACCCCTTCTTCTGACATACGCACACCCTGTTCCACTACAGCTAGATGTATCAGCCACACTCAACAGAGCCACACCTCCTGTGCCGCTGATCTCAGCAGGTGTCAGCTCTTCTGCTACTTAATCAGTGGACATGCTCAGTAATAGCACATTCTCCTCCTGCTGTCAAACATGCCAGCCATGCTCAGCAGAGACCCACCCTCCACCAAGAACTGCGCCAAAACATGCCTAGACCGCACCCACGTTCTCTATGGGCAAATATACAAGACACAGCTCCTTTGTTACTGAATGCCTCTGCTGGCAAAAGTATCAAATAAACAGAGGTAACTAGTCATAAATTCATGGATCTTTATGATGTTGGTGGGCAGCCATCAAGGATGCCCCTTGGCTACCTAATCAGAGAAGTTCAGCCCAGATGTTGTATCCGGTTTTCAGTCAAAACCTGCATGCTCACCATATTCCTCAGCAGGGTGACAAAGGCAGGAGGTGGCACCTCCTACCATTCAGACCCTTCTTGATCAGATCAGACCTTATTTCTACTACAGCACCAACATATTAAATATAATGCTTTCCATAGAGGCTGAGTGACCCTTGCCACATGAAAAACACTGGCTGATTTCTAAAGGCTGCATTGTGAACCTAAAATGTCAATTGTAGGCCAAATTCTGCCTGTCATTGGAAAAGGTCGCACACATATGAATGCAGAAATTTGCCCTTTATTCTTCCCATTTCTATGGGCTGCCTTATTAACATTTCTTCTAATAAGCAACCTTCATTTGCAATGTAAGAAGGTCAAATGGTACGTTTCGGATGTATATGATCAATAGATTATAATCAGAGAAAGTAGAGATAGGAAGGTTCAAATGGTCATAGATTCCATCTCTACCTGCCAGTGCAGGATTCTTCCCTACAGGGCATTTACTAATGTATTGTCCAATATAGTTTTAAATAGTTGCCCACTGTTTCCTTTGAGAGTTCAGCAGACGATTACATCTCATGGTCAGGACACTTGATGTCTTCCTTCTTCATTTCATCCCATTATCCCCTGGTACCACCCTAATTAATTATTTCCATTCCTCCACTAATGATTTGTAGAGTTTCTCCATTTCACCTCAGAATTATCACTTAGCCAGGCTAGGCACATTTGTCTCTTTTAATCTTTCCACATCCGGCGATCCCTTCAGCCCTCAATCTTTTTTTCTTGCTCTTCTCTACGTTCTCCAGGTTGTCAGTCTCATTCCAGTGCCCAGAACCGAGTGTGATATTCTCGATGTGATTGTAACACAGGGATAGAGTGGGACTATTATCTCTCTCCTCCATAAGGTCATGTTTTGCCTATGCAGCCTAAATTTGCATTGACTGTTTTTGCTGCCTAATAGCCTAGAAACCCAGGTCTAGTTTGCCAAGCACTATCCCCACCATGCTTCATTTGCCATTGCTGATTTCCACTGAATATATTTTCCCAGATTGACAAAATAACATTTTTCCAAGTGAATCTCATTTTGTTACTTTGCATCCATATTTTTTACTTCTCTAGACCCTATTTCTGCGTCCTTATTAATATTTGTAATAACAGGAACATGCTGTTTTCTCCCTCTTTCAGATCATTAATGAAAATATTCAATAAGATGGGACCGTGCTTGAGTCCCTTCAGTGCTCGGATACCTCTGTAAAAATCAATACACTGCCACTTATCCGTACCGTTTGTTCATGTTTCTTCAGCCAGTTTTTGATCCACTAGACAGAGCCTGATTCTCCATCGTATTGCTCCTTGTGTAGTCCTTCCCACTTGTCCAAGCGACTGTTATCATTCTGATATGATTGCATTTTACACACACTTTGCACAGCTGGAATTGAGACTATCCCAGGGGCAAAGCAGTGACAAATCTTAACATTTCTGATGAAGCGTGTGCGAGAAAGTATATTGCTTCCTTTACTAAAATCCAACCAGCACAGATCTTCTGAATTCTCTTTGTTCATAATGGTCTCCCTCCTGCAGGTCTTACTCTGGAAGTTCCCATGGGTTCCAAAATTAGAATTTGAGTTAAACAAAGTAGTGGAGTGAGCTATGATCTAACTGTGTTGTATAATTAACAATATCACCATACCTGTTCTCCCTTCTCTCCTCTGCCATATGGTCCTCTGCCCTAGAAAGGAGGGGGGAAGGTAAATTTAATATAGAATACTACATTGCAACTTTTATTCAAGGATCTCAAAGCACTCTATAAATATTATTTGTCAAAACACCCATGCAGATTTTATTCGTGATTATTTATACAGGGGCATATGTGCATGGCTCTTTACATGAAGAAAAGCAGAAGACAGAGATCCTGCTCTGGGACTGTTTATAATCCAAGGTCATGGTCCTGCAACTGTCCTACAGAGGTGCAAAGGTCTGTCCCTGTCGGTCCAACTGCAGGATCAGGAGTGAGGTTCAGAGAAAACGTAAGGTGAGATGGAGATAAACCCTGGTGGGAGAGGAACATGGGATGTGCAACAACAAAAATCATGTGGTTGCTTAGGAAATTGCCTACGTTTCTTCAGGGTTACACTTTATTTAATTAAAGATGCACTTATTATATAGATCAATATTATTACACCTATATAACAGGGCAGCACAAAGAGATCAAGCGATTTCCCCAGTTCAGACAATAAATAGCAGCTTAAAAGAACCTAGCCTCTCTGAACCCCAGCATCCCCATTCTCACCAGACCACACTTACCCCTGATTCGACATACGATGTTAGTTAATATTTATGACATTGAGCTTCCAAAAACAGACACACCCTCAGCTTTCATTAGTCCCAATCGCTGTTAAAAACCCAGCCTTTTTTTCTCTATTAAATAATGAACCAGAGGGTGGCATTTTTTATCAGGAGCACCTGATTGAAATGAGATCCCAATGTCACCTTAATGTCACCTGTAAACAGCAAAGATCGACTCTTTCCTTTGTGTGTTAATGCACCACAGTGCCCCTCCTGGATGTACTACGCAGTCAATGTATCCAATTCGCACATTTGAACTAAAAGGCCAACGACAGGCCAACTAGCCCTCGGGTTGAGTGACAAAGTGTTGAAACACACAGAAAATGGCATCAGCTGACTGACACTAGAAGGGTGAATATCATCCCTGCTTGGAGGACGAGCACAAGCTGCAAGGAGAATACTGACCCTTGAAGAGCAGAGTGGGCCAGAAAACCCCATTCCAGGGAGCTGGAAGGATCAAGGGCCCAGGAAATGGCTTGTTAGTGGAGGAGAGGAAACAGTCCTGGGTAACTAGGACACTGTTCTTTTAAAGGCCTGGGATCTGAAGTTCTGTAGTGTAGGGTGGGGCAGGGCTCCCTTCTCTTCCAGCCAATCGGGAGGCGCTCCCTGGAGAAGGACAGTATATAGACGGGGTCTTCTCCCTTAGAACAGGGGCAACACTGGCGAGAGAAGGATGCCAGAGCCAGAAGGCTAAACTCCAGGGTAAGACACCTATGCTATGGCAGGGGAAGAGCTCTTTGTAGACAGCAGAAGAGCCAGAGATATGTGGGAACCTTTGGATTGCAGTGATGGACTTTATAGTGGGACTGTTTGCGGTCATTAAAACAGCCCCAAGTGGAGGGTGGTAGGACATGTCTGTAAAGGTATGTCTACACTGCCATTAAACACCCACAGCTGGCCTGTGTCAGCTGAACTCACGCTCCAGGGCTGTAAAACTGCAGTGTAGCTCTTCAGGCTCAGGCTGGAGCCAGAGCTCTGGGACGTTCCTCCTTGTCAGGTTCCAGAGCTCGGGCTCCAATCCAAATATCTACACAGCAATTTCACTGTCCTGCAGCCTGAGCCCTGCAAGCCTGAGTCGGCTAACCCAAGCCAGCCATGGGTGTCTAACTGCAGTGTAGACATAACCTAAAGGGCCAAGAAGACAAAGAATAGAGGGAGTCTGCTGAAAATAGAGCTCTGGCCATGAGGGACCACTCAATAAGCAGAAGTCCTTTCACAGTTGCATAAGCCCCATGCAATCAGTAGGAGAACAACCCTTTTACCATCTCTCACATTCCACTACAAAATCAGTCAGCCTCCGACAGCTCTGACTTACCGAGTCTCCTTTTTCTCCTTTTAAACCAGGAAGTCCTTGGCTGCCACTTTCTCCCTGGAGGAGAGGAAAGGGATGTGAGCACCACAAGACTGTAAAGCACATCGCTCTTCTGAAAGGCACCCGGCCACTGCTGATTGTGCCACCCAATTGATTCAACTCAAGAGTTGCCGCATGTTAACGTTTGTATATTCAATATTTCAAATATGTCTTTGATATTTAAGTGTATCAAAGATTTGCCTCCCAATACTGAAGCCCACATTCCCCAAAGCCCCAGCTTAACAGCTAGCAACAGAGCAGGTGCTGCTGCAATCAGAAAGTCCACTCATGCATCACTTTGTTTCCAGGACATGGGAAGCTCGGGTGTTGCTGTATGATTTATACGCAGTCACGGATTTAAAAATACGCATAGAATCCTCGAAGCGGCAATGTCAAGGCAAAGAGACGTCTCCTTTGGGCACCCTCAGAAGGCCTTACTTTTACAATTCCTTTTCTACAGTGAGGATTCCCCGCCTTTGAAACGTGGGCTGCATTAGATCCCGAGCATGAGCACCCATGGGGAAAAATTGGTGGGTGCTCTGCACTCACAGGCAGCACCCCACCCCAGCTCACCTCCACCTCCACTCTGCCTCCTTCCCTGAGTGTGCCACTTCTCCCCCTAGCTTCTCGCCGTGAAACAACTAATAAATAAAAAATAATTGGAGATATACCAATCTCCTAGAACTAGAAGGGACCTTGAAAGGTCATTGAGTCCAGCCCCCTGCCTTCACTAGCAGGACCAAGTACTGATTTTTGCCCCAGATTCCTAAGTGGCCCCCTCAAGGATTGAACTCAGAACCCTGGGTTTAGCAGGCCAATGCTCAAACCACTGAGCTATCCCTCCTCTCTTTTGCAGCGGATGTGCTGGGAGGGAGGGGGAAGGAGGGAGAACGCGGTGCACTCGGGGAAGAGGCGGGGCTGGGGTGGGGATTTGGGGAAGGAGTCCAATAGGGGCAGGGACTTTGGGGAAAGGGGTTGGAATGGGTGCGGAGCAGGGGTGGAGTCAAGGAGGTGGGGAGCACGAGCACCCACCAGCGTCGGGAAAAGTTGTCACCTATGATCCCGAGAGCTCCATCTCTTAGTTGTTAAAATGGTCCCAAAAAGGGAAAAAATAATGAAAAATTTCAAAACTGTCAGTCATCTCTGTTCTGCAGGTTTCAAAACGGAACCGTTTTTCATTTATTCCAAATTTGTCATGAACATTTTTGTTTCAGAATTTTTTTGTTGTTTTTTCCCATGTTGTGGGGTTTTCTTCCCTGGCCCCCCTTTTTCTATTTTGAAAAGGCAGCCAGAACGGGAAAGGGGGAAATGAGAAAGAGGGGGAAAAGAAAAGCGAGACACTGAAAAATGTGGGGTTTTTTTCCATTTTCCAATTTCATCCATAAAAACTAGAATTATTTTTTTTTAAATTGTGAAAAATTCAGATTTTTGTTTTGTTTTTGTTCAAAAAGTTCCTACCGGCCCTGGAGCTGAATTCTGTGTAATTTAGGGGTAAGAACAAAGATGGGTTTGAATGATCTTTCCACACCCCAATCCCACTCACGGACATGGGCCAGTTCAGCCCCTAGCACAACTCAGAGCAACCTCAAGGCTCCTCTTGCTGGAAGCTCTTACATCAGTCAGGGGTTGCTCCAGGTTATAGGGTGACCAGACGTCCCGTTTTTAAGCCCAAGAGCTCCAGCACGGGGCGCTGGCCAAGAGGAGCCAAGCCCTGCATGTGCCAAAGCCCCGCACAGCACTGGCACAGTGGGGAAGCCTTTCTGCTCCTCAGCTAAGCTCTGGAGTGGGGGTGGGAAGCGATTTCCAGCCTGTTCATGCCCCAAACCTGCAGGCTCCCAGCAGCCCGTGCAGCAGGGGCTTAGCACCCTCTTCACCCCACCCCAACCCCTTAGCTGCCTTTCCACACTGTGCAGGCAGGAGGGGACAAGCTGCTTCCAGCGTGGTGTGGCGGGGAGGGAGGGAGGGAAGAGATGAGCTCTGCAAAGACACAGGCCAGGTCATCCCTTCCTCCTTCCTCCTCTTCTGCAACTGAAAGCAGCTCCCTTCCCTTCCCTTCCCTCCTGCACAGAGCTGAAAGGCTGCTGCTGGCCACATTCTGGTGTGAAGCCTGGCAGAAATCTGGGGAGTGGGGAGATGTGACCCCACATGTCCCTCCACGTTGCCTTGGGAAGTCGCGGTGCCAGATACCAGGAGAGGTGTCTCCATTCTGGGGGCCCAGCAAGGTATGGAGGGCAGAGAACAGCGGGCAGGGAGGGTCAGGTCGGTTGGTCGGTCACCCTCCCCGTGTGAGAGAGGTGTACGGAGTGTGTGTGTGTGTCACCTCTCCCCGAGTGTGTGTGGAGGAGGGGTGTGTGAAAACAATCCAACTATGCAGTATTTCTTTTTAACGGGGCTCAGTCAACTTGATGTGAATTTGAATGTTTGTACTGCATAGTTCTGATTGGTTGCCATGGAACTCGCTTGAATACAAGTAATTTTACCAGTTGTCCCGTATTCAGCATAGGGAAATATGGTCCCCCTAACTGGGAAGGAACAGCATAGAGCCAGCTACAGTAGCTCGTGCAGCAGCCCAAGATTTCCTCATTCCAGATAAAATGGGATTTAATCATGATTTCTGATATGGTGCTGAATTCGATTTGCCCTTGTGGACTTGTAACTAAGAAGTGTTCATCTCCATCTCTTGTCAGGACACATACTTTCTCTGATGGAGACAACCCAGAGAGATGTGCTGAAGTCTAATTCTTTAATTAGACTAGTAAGAAGGTGCAAATTTGTAACAGGGAGGGTAATTAACCCTTGGAACAACTTACATGGGTTGTGGTGGATTCTCCATCACTGGCAACTTTTAAATCAAGATGGGATCTTTGTTTTTCTAAAAGATCTGCTCTAGTTCAAATAAGAATTAATTCAGGGAAGTTTATGGCCTGTGTTATACAGGAGGTCAGGCTAGATGATCACAGTGTTCCTTGCTGACCTTAGAAGCCTATGAAAATAGGTGTGAAAAGCATGATGCATCCAAGAATATTTAAAATAAAGATGGTGTTAACAGTTGTATTCTGCAACACATTAACAACCAAACTCAGTCTCCCCTGTACACACACTGATTCTTCCAAGTCTATTTCTGTGTCTTTCTCTATTTTTTTTGTTGCTACATCTCCTTCCAAAACAAAGCATGCTGTCTCACAGTATATTACCCTCTCTTTGACAACATAGTGGGCTGAGGCAGAGACAATCACATCTAAAGGAGCTTTTCCTTTCTCTAATCTCTGTGAGTTCCCATGGTTTGCCCTGGGTTATGGGACTTAAACTGAAGAAAAATAGAAGGTTATCAACTTCCTCCTCTGTTTCTGATTTTTGCTCAGTTGCATGGAACATTCACAGGAGTCAGACAATGTCACAATAAGAGCGTCCTCCAAGCTTTCCTGCCCTGACTTTTCCTCTCAGAGGAAATCAACCTACTCTTGCGGAATCACTCTCAGCATCAATGGCTAAGGGCCCTGGTATCCATATGCACAACTGCTAATGACTTCCATGAGGTTGGAGTGTGTCTATCTGAGGGAAAAAACTGGCTCCCACAATCATTTAGGGCTAGATTGTACCCTTACTGACTGCCCTGAGTCAAGGATGGTGTGTAGTGACACTGCCCCTGGAGCAGAGCAAAGAATGAATTGTGACTTGGTCACAATCCCTTCCCTTCTTCCCCCTTGCTCTGGGGAGGGAGTAGGTTACTTCATCTTTTTTCAGGTATACATGCTTCCCTGTATGTGCTTGCACAACTGCTCTTGCTGTTGAGGGCAGGGTAGAGAGGGCACAGCTTTAATTCCCCAAGGGTCAGGGCCGACTCCAGGCACCAGCGCAGCAAACAGGTGCCTGGGGTGGCCAACGGAAAGGGGCAGCACGTCCGGCTCTTCGGCGGCAATTTGGCCACGGGTCCCTCAGTCCCCCTCGGAGGGAAGGACCTGCCGCCAAATGGCCGCCAAAGAATGAAGCGGCGGCAGTAGAGTGCCTCTGACCACGGCAAAAAAGCTGGAGCCGGCCCTGCCAAGGGTGTGGTGTTCTGTCCCATTTAGTGGCACCAAGACCACTTAGAGAGAGAGTTAAATGAGTCTGCTCTACAGCCTTACCTAAGAGCCAGTTGGCTTTTAGCTCATGCAGTAGAGGCTCATGCTTTAAGCTCCAGAGGCCCCAGGTTCAATCCTGCCCATCAATGACCGGGGTCTGTCAGTGTTACATATATACAGGCTGGTGGAGAGGGGATACTCTCCTCTGGGCTGCGTAAGGACTGACAATCTAGCCTAGATATTAACTGGACCACAAATGCCTTAAAGGGCTTCACATCCATTTACTAATTAATCTTCACAGCATCCCTGTGAGGCAGGCACAAAAAATTATCTCTATTTAGTGGATAGGTAAGATGAGGGTAAGGGAGGTTAAATAACCTCCCCTCTCCCACACAGGGATTCATCAGCAGAGCTTGGATTAAAATTCAAGAGTCCCCAACCCCTGGGTCAGTGCACAGCTTATTAGATCACTGTTACACAAACCTTATAGGTCCTTGGATGCACCTGGGTTATGGAACATCAAAGCCAGGTGATTACTAGCCATAGATCAGTGAATAAGGCTTGCGATTCAATCCTCCATCTACAGAACTGTGTTCACACCATTTTACTGAGAGTGAAGTGGGCTAGTCACTAGTGTTTCTGGAGTCTGTTACCGGGCTGTGCCGGTGGGTGAGACAACACACATTTTCTTTCTTCGTTTTATCATTGCCATCCTTTTGTGTTCTTCTCGCAGTCATTTCTCATGGTTCTGTCATTCTGAAGAATAGCCCATCATCACTTAAACTGTCACAGATTAAAATAGGAACGGGACTATTTATAGTCCCATGGAAACAACGGGCCAAATTCTCAGCCATTTTAAACAGCTGCAGCTTAAAGTCAACAGGGCTGTCTCCATTTGCCCCAGCAGAAAATATACACCCAAAGCATTTCTTTCCGCATCCCAGAAACATTTAACTATTGAGAGCACAGTGAGCCTCTCCAAAAAAAAAACCATGCTTTGGGATTTTTAACCTCACAAGTCATACAGCATAAGTGAGCTTCCTCTCACACTTCATGAGAGGTAGGCATCATCCAGCTAAGTAGGATTTAGAATCATCGGGGGGAAGAATGATTGGTTTACTCTGTGCATTCTAAGAAGAAATCTATCTAGAAATATAGCCCATATTTAACTTCACCCCATGACTCAAATGCTCTTGGTGGGATACTGGATTACAGGGCTCCATCCTCCTACCCCAGTCTCAGTAAAGTTCTGGTGGATGACTAACAGTAATGATGTGGCCTTTTAGCTTGGGGACAGTGCAGAATTACTGGAGAATCGCCATCAAAGTTGTGATGTAGGCCAATGTAGAAACAGCCAATGTAGAAACAAGAATGTAGCCAATGTAGAAACAAAAATGTGGCATGGTGTAGGAACTTTACACTTCTTAAGCACTAAGGAGGTAGGAAAACCGCCCCCAATATTTAGAGCGGCTGAAGTGGTTCCCACCCCCCCACACTTCCGGTCAGGAGACACACAGATTAAACGCCGACTAGGACTCTGGAGTATCTCTGGAGTACGCAGTGCATAAAGCACCAATCAGGAGAGGGGGCGAGACGTTGGCTTGAGTTTGTACATGCGTATAATAGAATGATTTATGTAACCAACTATAATAAATAGACGTGGACAGCCCCGTTGGGGGCGCTCCACGGGAACAGACTGACTGACTTGGCTTCGTCATTGCTACAGCATGGTAGTGCTTCTAGAATATACATAAAGCCACTTCAGTGAAACTTGGGGGTGAGCATAGTCAAGACACGCACACTAACTACTGGGTTCCCCATAGTCCACCTTGGACACATCCAACCCATCTCTTGTCTGCTATTAGTTTATTGGACTTTGTTCCTTAAACTTTTCCCATCATACAGAATAACCCAGCACTTCATATGGCATTTTTAAATAGACAAAATGGAAAACATACTACTGACCTTTTGACCTCTAGGACCTTCGGGGCCAGCTGGGCCCCTCTCACCCTAAAGAGAGAAGAAGAAGACTATTTGGAGACTGCTCTTCTCACTACATGCCAGCACACTAGGGGCCCACCAGAGACAATAGAAAGAGCCCCACAATGGAAGAGTCCATTTCAGTGGGCAATGGACGGGAAGCTACATGGCCTCAAGGTTGGAGCAACGACACACAAAAAGAAAAAAGTCAGCGATGAAAATATTGCAGCAGCGCTAACACCTTAAAGGCCCCATTCACTGCTGACTTAAACAGGCTCAAGTCCACTAAAGGCAAGGGGATTGTTTCTGCATGGCTCCCATTTACCCTACCAGCCTATTCCTGTTATGTCTTACAAAACCTGTACCTAAAAGGGGTGGTAAAAATTGCCGCTTCATTTTCTAGGTTGATCTCCAGAAGCCACAATCAGGATCAAGATCCAGTGAACTGGGTGCTGACAAACCCCCTAAGACACAGTCCTTTTCCCCAACAAGCTTACAATTGAGGAGTTTGTGATCCTGACTGGCACTGCAGGTCAAGCACTATGCAGGTCCTCTACTAGATCCTACTCCCAAAACCAAAGGGGCTGGCCAGGCTCCCAAAAGAGAACACAGAGTCACTCACACACTCACCTTTTCTCCAGCAGGACAGGAACAGTTGAGGGTGTTTGGGGGGCCCACTTGTTCGCTGCCGACAGTGGGTCTTATTTCAGCAGGTGGCGCTTCAGTAACGACCGTCACCTGGCACTAAAAGCAAACCACTCATGTCATTATCAGGTCTTCCCTTTTAGCAACCTCATTTGCCTTTGATCCACTTTATGGAAGTCAAATTAGTATTTACTGACACATGTTGCTAACTATGTCGAATTCCAGAGACTTGGGGATTAGAAGAATCAAGTGTTTGCTTGGATTTGGGGGTTTTAAAACTACTGGTGAAAGGTACCAGTCTGGACCCTGCAAACCTGTTTATCCTAACAATAGCTACAGCAGCGACTGAGGCACTGCACACTTCTTCCACACTGTGCTGGTGTTTTTTGCAATGCAGATCTCTGTCCATTGGCAAGGGGACAGAGAAGACTAACTAGCAATGTTGCTGTCTTCGCTCTTCCCATACAGCAGCAATAGAAAACCCACTGACTACTTTTACATGGAATTTTTATTCTTCAATCAGCTGCTGAACCCTTCAGATTTTTCTCTTTCCCCTGATAGTTTGATAGGGAAAGAGACATGGAAAGGTTTAATTCTTTATACATTTCTCTTCTTCAGTAAACTCATCACTGTCATGTTACCAATTCTATTGGTTTGATTCACTACCTTTATAACATCAGACTCACAGGGCTGCAACCCCTTCTTTGGATAATCGATCTAAACTAAGAGTGTCTGTGTATATATATAAAAACAAAACATCTTACTGGTCCAGAGGGAATATCACAGCAGGTTTCCAGCTCGGCATGTCGGGAATCACAGTAAATTACCATCCGCTGAAGATCAAACTAGAAAACAAAGACAGACAATAGGGCCGTGTTTCAGCGACTGTGAATTATTAATGCCAACTTGTGCCTAGTGTTTCAATACAAAGAGTGCAGACAATACAGACAAAGGCCAGATCACGATGGTTCTAGGGGTTCCATAGCTGACACGCATCCTTCTCTGTCAATACCCCAGCATTCTGTGAAGGGCACTGTGCCAATGGGATTCTGATTCTCTGTGTTCATTAAAGATCCTGTGGTGATTTTTACAAGAATAAGGATGTATATTAACCTCTGCGTCCTGGCCAAATTCCTATCTGGAAAGTTACATTCTGCCTACCTAAATTCCCCCTGCAATTTCAATTGGATAGGATGGTGTTCATTGTGTTCAACTCACATAGTCATTTCCCCCTGTGGGTAAAATGCTACTAAATCATTTTGCATGCACACAAAATTCACTTTGCCCAGGCTCCTTATAACTTTAATGGAGTTACTCCTGATTTACATGCATGTAAGAAGAGAATCAGGCCCAGATCAGTATCTTGATCTTTTCGCTAAGACCAAGCATGGTACAAATTTAATGCTGGATGTATTCTCTGTGCGGTGAGGACCATATACTGATGTTGCAGGAGAGGACTCAGTGATTTAATGAGTCTTTCCTGCCTCTAACTACTAAACCCCATGTAGGGCCAGGTTGGGACAGCAAAGAGACATTCAGATGTTGTTTGGTATTATGTACATTTGGTGATTATGTTTGCGGGTGATCGGTACTTATAATTGAGGACATGGGTTTAACAATGGCAAGCTCAGACTGGCCGGAAGGATGAAATGGAGCCCCCTTTTTGTATCCCTGTACTGCACACTTCAGTATTCTCAGGTTAGAAGATGGAAACCCTGGTATCTGATGAGATGTCAGCCATTCTCAGACAGTTCATCAAACACAAAGATTCAGAAAATGACAATGAATAAAGAGAGGGTCCAGTGAGAGTGTGACACCAGAATACCCCATCACCCTTGCACAGATGGACATCACTCCCCTGGGAATGAATCCGCAGACTCAGTACTTACGTCTATGGGAACGCTGTCATACAGGCGTTTGCCAATCACGGTCTTCCCTTGAATGTCAATATTTTCTCTGTCTTCAATAGGCAACGTCTGCACTAGTTTGCAGTCAATGTAGAGGGAGACGCTCTTGGACTGAATGCTGAGGGCGATCTTATGCCAGTTGCGGTCAAACAAATCGCTTACTCGGGCATTTCGAAAGACCACTCGTACTGCGTCCTTGGTCAGCCCAATGGAACTGTACTCCACAGCTTTGTTCTCTCCATCCAGGCGGATAGAGACCTGAGAATCAAGAGGAAAAACGCTGCCGATACAAACACAACTTCATTCTCCATACATTCATCCTTTCACATAAACTGTACCCCAAGTGCTTTACAGAGTCAAAGTTATTAATGGCAGGGGGGACGGGAAAGAGATATAAGCAGGGTGTGGGGGACATGCCTGAAGATGGAGTAGGAAATGAGATTGAGAAAAGACAAGGCATGTTAAAGAGGTTAAATGATGTCCTAAATTACCTTCCATTATGACTGAAATGACCAAGCCGTGACAAAGAAGGAAAGGGCACTGAGTGACTGGACTCAAATTCAATCAAGTTTTCAAATGAGAGAGAAAGAGCCCAGTTTAATCTGTAATAGGTAAACTCCTATCACCTCTAGTATTGTGGAATTCACACTCCACCCACTAACTCTCTTTCTTTCTCTTTCCAAGGCCATTGCTATGAGCATATTGTTTCTCATAATTCCTCCATCGGACTGCTCAAGTACTGTACATAGTAAGCCATGGATGTAGGAGCAAGCAGATAAAGGGTAACATTTTCTAAAGCACCAAAGTCCCATCTTCAAAAGTGATTAAGGCATTTAGGACCCTACATCATATTAACTTTCACTGAGACTTAAGGCTTCTAAGTGTCAAAGTCATTTTGAAAATGGGACTTAGGCACTTTTGAAATTTTTACCCATTGCTTTTTGCTTTCCCAACTTCAGGGGGTCAATTTTTCAGCTATGAACAACAGGAAATGACTGATTGTCTGAGTCTGGTATATAGGATTTGGAATGAAGGGAGTATGTTTTCACAGTAAGTTACATTTCCTTTTATCAAAGATCAGCTGGTAATTTATCAAGATAGTGCTATTAACCTTTCTTCACTGGCTGACTTAAGACTCTAGCTAGCCAGCTAGCTAGGCTCTTATACTACACCCATCCCTTGTGCTGCCCGAGTGTCTCGAATATCTCTCCACATCCTTTGGAAGTTCAAATCCAAAGGAATAATAATATGTAGCACTGCTAAATCAATCAGCACTGGCAGCCCACTCAGGAATCACAAGTAACTCTGTAACAACAAACTAAAATGTACACATTAGGCAAAACAACCCACTCCCCAAACAAAAAAGACAACATGGTGTGGTGTTAAAAAACCCTATATGGCAACAGATGATAGACTGCGCCTCATGATGAATTGGGGCTATGTACGTATAATTCCGTTTTTCTACTGTGAAGTTGCATTATGAACAACTGCAGTATCATGCGTGTCTACATGTATGTGGATCCACCAAAGTCTTGTAGCTGGTACACGCCAGACAGGGACAAAGGGAAAGACTTAGGTTAATGACAGTACTTTAACTATACAAAGGTTATGCTAAAAAGCAGTTCAAGCCTTGGAAAACCATTCTAGCTTATGCCTCTGAATGAAGGGGGTGGGTGGGGGGAGAGGTAGGAACAGTGGAAACTTACCAGGAATAGAACAAAAGAGAAAAGGTCACCAGGAGGGGTTTAAACAAAGAAACACACAGAAATAGGGGGAACCAGAGAGGAAGCATCAGGCAGGAGACAGCAAGGTCACAGAAGCTGGGTCAGGGACTCCATGGGGGATTGACCACCCATCATGTAACAGTATACATAAGGCAGGGCACGACAATGGGTGGCCCCAAAGGACTCTCAAGTGAAGGGTGAACGATCGAAAAGTGACCTATGTTGTGTTTATTGTTTTGTGTGATCCACACTCTTCTGTGCTCTGTATGACTAGGTGTAAAAGAACAAACGCATTCGACTCCGTGCAAAGTGTGTGTGAACTGCTTCCCAACTGCGGTGTGCCTCTGAAAGAGTTAAACTGTAACTGGAAGTGTCATGCCTCTGAGGTGGAGCTGTGGGGCAGGGCGTATTTAAGTAACTGGGTATCTTGGGAGTCTTGGGGGGCCTAGAGAAGGTAAGCTGAAGAGCCCCATTTCCGTGCCTCAAAGGCCAAGCAAGGAATCAATGCTGGAGCCTGCTGAGGCTTCAAATGCTTGAAATCCCTGGGGATCCGGAGCAGCAGAGACTTGGATTCCCCCTCACAGCCATCTTAATGAGTGGCCAGGAGGGGGTGCGCACTAGGTTCTGTGACTACACAGCTATAGCACTTTCTATCTGAAGTTCTGCAAGTGCTTTACAAACATTAATAAATTCGCCTTCACAAACCCCATGCGGGGTAGGGAAGCATTATCATGCCCATTTCACAGGGGAGGAAACTGAGGCAAAGGGATGTTAAGTAACCTGCCCAAAGTCACCCAGGAAGCCTGTGGCAGGGTCAGGAAGAGAAGCCACTTCTCCTGAGGCCCAGTCCTGTGCTTTAACCATGAGGCCATCCTCCCCTATTCTGGGGCAATCAGTAATTTTTCTATAAAGCGCCGACTGAATAAACTTATTGAAAGACTCAAAGTGCTTTTGAAAATTAGGAGAGTTTCTTTTCTCTGCTCATTTCCTCCTAACTCCAGCCACTGCCTGAGCAAACCTCCTTCCCAATGTAAACCATGGGCCGTGTCCAATTTTAAAGGCAAAAGTTCTTTGGCAGAATGAACTGAAAGAGTGTCAGTCGAAAGGAATGTTCATCAGTCCATTCGGAATGGGGAGTGAAGGGTTAAAGCGGCACAGCCAGCCGGTGCGAAACACGGCTGCTCCTGAAGGCTGGAAAGGGCCCCATACCTGCGGTATGCCGTACTTGTCGATAATCTGCCAAATATACCAGTCTTCTCTCCTGGAAGCCTTCCGGAATTTGAAGGTGGCTACAAAGGCATATTCATCAGGCAGGCCCTGTGGGAATACACCCCTGGGGAAGAGGAAGTGAGAGAGAAATGTAACCGACAACAACGAAGAGCAAAAGACTCCAACAGAAGCCCCTGCGTGTCCTGGCAAGATTTCCCAAAGCCATGATGTAGATGTCTAAAAAATCTGCTGTCTCTGGCAGCCAGGAAAAACACAAACATGTGTCTGCTCTCCTCCATCAGCACATGCCAGCTTTAGCCTAGAGGGGTTCTTCCCCATTCCTGCGGTGAGGAGATGATTCATTCCCATCCTAAATACCAAAACCTGGGATTTTGCAGCCTGTTCTACATCATGCTGAACAGGTTGGGTTTTCCCTGATAAGTACCCCTCCTCGGTGCCTAGCTACCCAGCGGATAAGTGCAGCATCCTGTCTGGATCCTCTCCTGCAGTGTGGGGCTTTTCACATCTGAAAAGCAGGCAGGCAGATCTGACACATCCTGTGAACGTACTCAACTGGAGCAGCATGAAAGGATCCTATCGGATCGGATTCCAGACGAAGCAGGCACTGCTTTTAGTGCCAGCCCTGAAGGAGATGTTACTGTTCCGTTGGCTTGTGGAATCAGATGTGCTTTCTCAAAACACACTTTGCAAAAAAGATTTAGCAGAAATTTACATCCCTACTATGCACTGAGTACAAGTGTAACTGGTTAACCGATAAGCATCAGCCTTATCGGTTTCGGACAAGTAATGATTAAACTCCGCTGCTACCCTGTGCCTGGGGTTCTGACTGCCAGCCCGCATCAAGAACTCCGCTGTGTGCCCAGGGTCCCGGCTGCTGCTCCCTGCCCAGGTCCTGCCCCATGCCCAGGAACTTTGCTGCAACCTGTGCCCAGCATCCCAGCTGCAGTGGAGTCCCAAGCACAGGGCCAGCAGCCAGGACCCCAGGCACGGGGCCGGCAGCCAGGACCACCGATGCAAGCCAACAGAGGAGCCTCGCATAAAATGTAGGGGTGCTGCAACAACCCTCCCCCCTCACAGCGCTAGTTCCCCACCTATGTGAACTCCTTAACAGTTAACCATTTAACCAATAGAATTTTAACAGGTTATACAGTTAGTATTTTAAAACCCTATTTACATCCCTAGTGCATAGCTTGCCTCGTAGGATCGGTGCCCATCTCTGAGACGACGAAGAATCAACCTGTTTGAGTCAATCTTGTTGCCAAGTGTTGCAGGCACCAGTGAGAACCCCAAAGCCTTAGCAGCAATAACTAAAGGGCGAAGCACTGAGGAAGCTACTTGTATTGGTAGCTGACATTGCCCAGAGGAGCAAGGGAAGAGTGGGAGCTGGGCATTCAAAACTAGAGGCCACCGCTGAAAATTCAGGCTGCAGGTGTTTTAAAACATCCAATTTTTTTTAATAAAAGCCGCCTCAAATAAGGATTGAGTTGAGTTTACAGCAACGATTCAAAGTCATTCACGCTTCATGCAAACCAATGCCCCCGTCGTTAGCTTTCACTTTGAATTTCCTGATTTGAAGCTAAGCCCTTCAAGATATCTGAGCAGATATTACTGTGGTTTAGATCATTGCTGTTGCTTCTGCTATAACACACACATAAATGGAACACCCCCAATGAACCCCAAATTCTTTCCCAAAAGCCAGATCGAAGAAGACTGCTGGTAGTCACTACGTAGCAACCACAACTCCTATCTCCTTGTGTACTGTGACTGATCTCCAACCACAGCAGGACCCTGGACCCCCGGCAGAGTTATTTCTGTCTGGCTCATCTCATCATTTTCTATGAACACGTTTCACCAGCTGCTCAGCTCCATTTCCACACAGCTAACTGGAGGCCTTTACAATATAACACCTGCTGTTTGTGTGGCCTGAATGAGCTCCCCAAGAGAGCTGCAAGCGCTCAGCACCTCTGAATAGCTGGACAGCATAGGAGCATCAGATTCTGGCTCCCTACTGGCACTTTACAATACCCTTCACCTAGGGAGACCTGGGACCTGGCCCCACACAGCCAACTCCTGTTTAGCTGCTCACCCAACTGCCCTTCCCCCCGACATGGATTCTCCTGGTGCCAGCAGCCTGTCTCTCACACAGCAAAACAGAGAGCCCAAGAGCTCCCTCCCCTTTGAGTTGTGGAGCCCACAATAATTCCATATCACAAAAGAGCAGGCCCCTGGGTTGCCACTGTCCTGCCAGAGCCCCAGGGAGAATAAATCTGGCATGGAAGTGGCAACAAAAAGCCACAGAAGCAGTGCAGAGAAGGTCTGGGGAGGGACAGCCAGGTCAGTCACATCAGTCCTGCCAATGGGCACGCAGCCGGGCCTCGTGTCACTTTGGCACGTAATTTGTGTGAACTGCCTGTCGCATGACTGTCTGCTTTGTACATGGGTTTTGTGTGATTCTCTGAAGAGGGAAACAGGGCCCTTTTAAATCGCTGACAGATTCAATTGGCCTTCCCTCCACCACCACCCTATTCCCTAACGAACCTTTCAGAATAATGAGCTAGAAACCACAAGGTCTCCATTCGTTTCAGGAGAGAAGTCAACCCAGTTGGTGTTTGGCCATGAACCCCCCCATCCTCGCTGGAGTGCTGGCTTTGGGAGTCCCTCCGATATCTAAGCTCCTGAAATGCTGCCAATTACCGTCTGCGCTTCCATTCCCTCTCCTCACCTGCCTATCTTCCTGACTCTTCTTCCAAGGGCATCAGTGGCACCCTTTGCTACTCTACTGGTCCATCCCCCTCCTGCCTTCCCTCCTGTCTTGTCCCTGATCCTCTCTGGGTACGTCTACACTGCAAAAAAAAAAAAGTCAGTGACTCTCAGAGCCCAGGTCAACTGACTTGCGGGGCTCATGCTACAGGGCTAAAAATAGCTGTGTAGATGTTCCTTCTCCAACGGCTGGAGCTTGGGCTTTGAAACCCAGGGAGGGAGGGTTGGTCTCAGAGCCCAAGTTCCAGGCTGAGTGGGAATGTCTACACTGCTATTTTTAGTCCTGTAATACAAGCCCTGCAAGCCCAAGTCAGTTGACCTGGACTCTAGGACTTGCCGCCATGGGTTCATTTAATTTGTTTGTTTGTTTGTTGGGTTTTTTTGCAGTGTAGACATTCCTCTCTCTCTCCTGCTGTTGTCTCCCCCTCTCTCTGCTCAGCTTCAAAATCCCCCAAGTCCCGGAGCTGCTATCCCCCTTTGTTACCAACCACTTGGGCTCCCTACCCTATATCTCCTCGCTCCAAGCCCTGGGCACTTTCTGGTGCCCCGAGCTCCTGTTCTGCCTGCTGTCCTCTCTGACCCCGCTCCCTGGAAACACAGCAGGAAGTGAGTGAGCTCAGGTCTGTTATAGGAGACAGCTTTTCACCCCCCAATCCCCTGGCACTCTGACTTTTGAGTCCTAGTGCAGAGAGACCCATTAGCTACTGCTCTGGCTACTCTTCCCATCCAGTCCATGTCATGAAAGCCAAGCAGACCAACACATTGTCTCATTTGCAGCCCTGGGGAGTAGAAGTCCCTTGTATTTACCCACAGGATGGGCATAGCATTGGCAGGTGCATCTCTCTTACTGGCCCCTACCAAGGCCCTGATTCAGCAAAGCATTTAAGCAAAGCATTTAAGCTTCATTATAAGTATGGATGCAAGTCCCATTAAAATCAACAGGTCTTAAGGCTTTGTGGAATGGGATGTGCTTAAAGTTTAGCTTGTTTTTGAGTGTTGGGCTCATGTGTTTGGCCCAAGTGCTTCCACTCAAACTTGGAAGTGTCCAGTGGGGAAGCAGGTAAACGAACTTAACCTAAACTCCACATTCCCCAAATGAGAAGTGGAAACATTCCGTTTATGCACGTTTACCCTTGATTACACTACTGGATGTGTCCATTCTTGGACTCTCTATTAGGACTGCCTGTGTGGCTCTGTGGAATCCTCTGTGCTAGGAACTGGACTGAGACCACTGACTCATTACATAGATGCTGCTGAACAGTGGAGCTCGTGGATTTAAAGTGGGGAAAAGCTATAATAACCTGTTACCAGTCCCCCTCAGCCTCAGCTGATTTTTTAAGGCTCTGAAGAACAGGCTGAAAGTTCCTGGCAGACACAGCCTTTGTGCCGAAAGCAAATGTAAAGACACCTCTGTTGCTCAGAAGGCATGACAAAAGCTGGAGCTGAAGTCCTTTGCCCCTGTGTCTTTTGTGAAAATGCAATACCTCATAACTAACAAGCGCTCTGGTGGTGAGTTTTCATTTATTTCCATGCTAAAAACATTGATGACCATCAAGTGGCTCAGTTGGGTATTTGGGAATCCAAGTACTGTGAGTGTAGTCCCCAGAAATGTTTTATTTCCCTGCCTTCACCTGAAGCTGAAATGAGCTCATGATCCATCCTACAGAGCGTCTGAAATCCTGCTTTACAGGTTGCCTGGTATCTGCAGGGAGCTTGCTGTTGATTGCTGAGTTTATAATTCTGAGAACACAACGGGTCACAGAAGAGCTCTCTATAAAGCTCCAAGTTGGGAGAAATCCCTAGTGTAGCAGGTTAGCTTACAGGTTAATTAACCCAAATTCAAGCTCAGGTGAATCGCAACCTCGACATACAAAAAATGAGAACCCACATTTAGGGGGGAGGGATAGCTCAGTGGTTTGAGCATTGGCCTGTGAATCCAGGATTGTGAGTTCAACCCTTGAGGGGGCCATTTAGGGGTAAAAATCTATCTGGGGATTGGTCCTGCTTTGAGCAGGGGGTTGGACTAGATGACCTCCTGAGGTCCCTTCCAACCCTGATATTCTATGATCCAGAGGACTTTTTGGCTCCTCCTCGATTTCTTATCACCTTTCATTTGCCATAAGAACACCAAATCCTCCACCCACAACCAGGGCCGGCTTTAGGAAGTGCGGGGCCCAATTCGAACAGTTTCGACAGAGCCCCGGGAGGGTTGACTAAAAAACAAACAAAAAAAACCATGTGGGGCTTGTACTCACCGGGCAGTGCTCCGAGACTTCGGCGGCTGGTCCTTCACTCGCTTCAGGTCTTCGGCAGCACTGAAGGACCTGCTGCCGAAGAGCCGGAGCACCGCCAGGTGAGTAAAAATTAAAAAGGCACCTCTAGCCAGGGAAGAGAGTCTCACTGGGCACAGGGCCCTCTTAGGCGCAGGGCCCGATTCGGGGGAATTGGTGGAAAAGGCCTAAAGCCGGCCCTGCCCACAACCATCACACCACAAAGAGAAACATTAGCCAGCTTTCATTCCTGACACCAAATGTAACAAAGATATGTTGTTTGCTTGTGTTTGCGTAGAATTACTGACATTTAAGATATTTTGGAAATTAGTTGACAAAAATTAAAGAAAACACTGAAACGTGAAGGAAACACCTGTAAACCCAGACTTGTAGGTCACTGAATATTTGGGTCATTGAGCCCAATGAATCAGTTCCAGCCCAGCAATGGCTAATATTCACTCACATTTGATGGCCATTCAACCATCTATCTGAACTGAGGCTGGTGGGTATCACTCTACTTCCCTATTATCTACAACATGGTCATCACCAGGGCCAGATTGCACCTTCTGGCCACAAAACCTGTGGAATAAGGCTCTTGGGGAGGAAATCTCCATAAGAAACCTGTGAAGATGGGGAGATGGGGCTTGCTCCCCTGTGGAATAGGCTGTGGGGCTCACTCAATAACCCTGTTGATCTCCTGGGAAATCAGCAAGAGGCCAGGGCCATCTGTGAAGGGGCCCTTGACTGACTTGTGGGATCTGTGGCCTGACCTGTCCCCCCACCACACACACAGTTGCCAAGGTTTCAAGTCCCCAGCAGCTAGATCTTCCTATGAACAGTCCACTTAAAAGGAGGAGCTTGCTGCGGAGGGTGCTTTGGGAGAAAGACAATAAAACTGCAGCTCCAGGTTGAACTGTCTTTCTTCAAAATCTCTGCAGGGCTGGAAGGAAGAAGTTGTGCTGTCCTGACCACTCCCTACTTCTCTGCCCCATATGGATCCCAGGACCCATTGACTGCTTTCTGTAGCATCCAGGGAGACAGTGCCACAGAGATAGCATAGGGTGCAGGGAGATTTATGCAAGGGTCTGCAGGGCATGATTTCCCCCTTTATCAGGCTCGTTCTCAGGGAGCAGCTGTCCATTTCACAAAAGCCACTACTGCAATTCTAATCAGAGAGGCCAGTGACTGAATGAGCCATGGAGACTGAAATACCCTGTCGGCCTTAGAGGTGGTCCATACAGATTATGTTTTAGTCACCGAGGAAAGTTTGCAAGGCATTTGCCCCAAGTTGCAATGCTAGTGAGCTCCTAGCCTATGCTGGAAGGACCACGTCTATGGCTCAGAATGTAACGCTAGCCCTTCGCCCAGTCAACGGCTGGTAAACACGCCCTGATCCAAAGCCTGGTGAAGTCAATGGAAAGGCTTGGATGAGCCCCATTGTCCACAAGGGTGATGAGCCATGTGAAATGTGGTAGTTGGAGCTGTGATGTGGACAAATGGCTGCTAGGAACTGGCCTGAGAACATCAATTAATTTTACACAAGCCACTGAATGGCCATTAGATGGCCACAATTTCAGGCACAGGGTGACAGTGTTGCCTACCACCCACTGAAATCAAGATTTAGATACCTAATTAAGGGGCATGATTTTCAACACTGCTGAGCCCCCAGCAGCTCCCACTGATGTGAACGGGCACTCCTGAATCCTGTCGCTGGCAGGCAGGGAACAAGCAAGAGCCTACAGCAGTTTCTTCACCCAGCAAGAAATGCCTATCAGTCTCATCACTATTCTGCTTCAATTAACTTTATTCCAGCTAATCTGTCATCTCAGCTAAACAACAAGAGAGCAGGAAGACAGAGTTCACCACAGAGATTGCCACTGCAATGCTATGCCTGAAAATGCTCAGATGCAAATGGTTTTCATGCTTTTAACCTTGGGGCAATTTTTGGTGTCCGTCACTATAGACTAAAAATCCCCCCTTAACAGTTTGTTATTGAGGAAAGAAAATGGACCCTGTGACTTGATAAGACAGTGACATGTATGTGGGTAACAACACCTGCTAAAAAGTTCTAATGGCTTCCTGGAGCAAAAATTGCAATGAGTCCTGGATGCCTCTAGAAGGGTCCTCAAAGCTTATTGATACCTACCTCAAAATAATGAATGGATTCACTTCAGTGAAGTCCTGTCCTCCTTAGCTAGTCTACACACCCAGATCAGGATTATTACATGATGAATAGCCACTGAACACAGCTAAGTGACAGATCTAATATCAATGCCCTGAATCCATTACTCAGTCATGCATCATACACATCAGTCACACTGCCCCCATGTTATCCTCTCTGCCTTAGGGTTTTGTGTTAGTGGCCAACGCGAGAGTATCTCAGCCTTATCCTGGGGTCTGAAACCAGACTGAGAAAGACAGAAAGCTTACCCTGTCCAGATAACTCCGCAGTAGCTTGGCAACTAACCTCCAGAACATGTTGCCCAGACAGGGGGAGGTTCAAGATTGGCCAATAGTTCAACAGAAAATCAAAGTTGAGATACACTTTCTCCAGCACAAGCCAAACCTCAGCACATTTCAGCAGGGATGGCACTCTGCCCTCTTCTAGTGTGTCCTAAGTGAGAACTCCCATCTAATAATAAAGTGCGCCACCGCCGGCTTTCACAAGCTACAAAAGAAAGGGATCCTGGGCACAGGCTATTCGCAGTACCACCAGAAACCTCTGCACCACAAGGGATGAGACCAAGTTAAAGCAGCACAGATGTATTTGCACCCATCGTTCTAAACATGATTGGCAAAGAGACGTGCAAATTCTTCCCCGCACAGCAACATCAAGTCAGATTCAGGGAAGTGACTTTCTAGCTGAATCACACTCTTCATGGCTCTGAGCAGCTACCCTGGAGCATTATTTACCAGATCTCTAATAGATTCAAGGAACTTCTGTTCTCCACACAGACTCGATGGAAGCTCCTGCTGTCCTCCTGATCAGTCTCTGAAAACTGTTTCCATGTTTGTCACACTCCCTGAGTTAATCATTCACTCTCATATAGCACTTTCCATCCGTATATCTCAAAGTACCTTACAAAACAGGATCATCCTCATCATTATCCCCATTTTACAGATGAAGAAATTGAGGCACGGAAGTGAAGAGTCTTGCCCACAGTCACTCAGCAAGTCAGTGTCAGGGTGTCAAATTGTTGCTAATTGTATTAGGGGCTTCTCTGAATGGACTTTTTTCAGATTATAGATCACAAATTATCCAAACACTTCATGCACATGAGTTATCCCATCTCCAGTCAGCATAGCTAGGGCCCTACCAAATTCACTGCCATGAACATCGTGTCATGGACTGTTAAACATTGTCTTTTGTGTGCTTTTACCCAATACTATAGAGATTTCACGGGGGGAGACCACCGTTTCTCAAACTGGGGGTGCTGTCCCAAAAAGGAGTTGCAGTGGGGATCGCAACGTTATGTAGGGGGGGGTCGCGGTATTGGCACACTTACTTCTATGCTGCTTTCAGAGCTGTGCAGCTGCAAAGCGGTGTTGCCCACCTCTGACGGCAGTGTCCCACCAGCAAGAATTAAAGGTGGCAATACCATACCATGCCACCTTTACTTCCGTGCTGCTGCAGAGTGGCGGCTGCTGACTGAGGGCCCAGCTCTGCAGGCAGCAGCGCAGAAGTATGGATGGCAATACCATACCAGGCCATCCTTACTTCTGTGCTGCTGCTGGCAGCGCCGATGCCTTCAGAGCTGGGCTCCCAGCCAGAAGCCGCCCTCTCCAGCTGCCCAGTTCTGAAGGCAGCGCCGCCGCCAGCAGCAGCACAGAAGTAAGGGTATCAGTACCACAACTCACCCCTCAATAATCTTGTGACACCCCCTCACAACTCCTACAACTACAACACCATGAAATTTCAGATTTAAATAGCTGAAATCATGATTTTTTTTTATTTTTAAAATCCTATGACCATGAAATTGACCAAAATGGACCATGAATTTGGTAGGGCCCTAAGCATAGCACTTAGAATCATATCAGGGTTGGAAGGGACCTCAGGAGGTCATCTAGTCCAACCCCCTGATCAAAGCAGGACCAATCCCAACTAAATCATCCCAGCCTGGGCTTTTTCAAGCCTGACCTTCAAAACCTCTAAGGAAGGAGATTCCACCACCTCCCTAGGTAACCCATTCCAGTGCTTCACCATCCTCCTAGTGAAAATGTTTTTCCTAATATCCAACCTAAACCTCCCCCACTGCAACGTGAGACCATTACTCTTTGTTCTGTCATCAGGTACCACTGAGAACAGTCTAGATCTGTCCTCTTTGGAACCCCCTTTCAGATAGTTAAAAGCAGCTATCAAATCCCCTCTCATTCTTCTCTTCTGCAGATTGAACAATCCCAGTTCCCTCAGCCTCCCCTAATAACGCATGTGCTCCAACCCCCTAATCATTTTTATTGCCCTCTGTTGGACTCTTTCCAATTTTTTCACATCCTTCTTGTAATGTGGGGCCCAAAACTGGACACAATACTCCAGATGAGGACTGATCAGTGTTGAATAGAGGGTAATGATCATGCCCCTTGATCTGCTGGCAATGTCCCATCTAATACAGCCCAAAATGCCATTAGCCTTCTTGGCAACAAGGGCACACTGCCGACTCATATCCTGCTTCTCGTCCACTGTAACCCCTAGGTCCTTTTCTGCAGAACTGCTGCCTAGCCACTCGGTCCCTAGTCTGTAGCAGTTCATGGGATTCTTCCGTCCTAAGTGTAGGATTCTGCACTTGTCCTTGTTGAATCTCATCAGGTTTCTTTTGGCCCAATCCTCTAATTTGTCTAGGTCCCTCTGTATCCTATCCCTACACTTCAGCGTATCTTCCCCTCCTCCCAGTTTAGTGTCATCTGCAAACTTGCTGAGGATGCAATCCATGCCATCCTCCAGATCATTAATGAAGATATTGAACCAAACCGGCCCCAGGACCGACCCTTGGGGCACTCCACTTGAACACAAAAAAGACTTGCTTAAATCTTATTGAAGTCAGACTTAATGTCTGTGCTTAAGTGCTTTGATAAAGAAGGCAGTGCTTACTCATGTCCTTAAGGCTAAGCTGGTACTTAAGTGACTGCTGAATCTGGACCATGACAAATTTAGGCAGGATTTAAACAAACAAGCCACAGCAGAGGTGAAAGACTCTGGATCCCTTTCTCATTTTCCTGAGTCATACAGAATTAGTCTTGTCCCCTTATCCATAGAGCAATTATATATACATTTCACATAGTGACCAAGGTTTATTTAGTACACTAAATTTATTCCCATTCCTAAATTCACTTACCCTAAGACTTGACACAATTTACAGACTTTAAACTTTTTTCCTGTAGTCATATTTTCACTTTTTACTTTTTTTTTTTTTTTTTTAGGGAAGAGTGGAGAGGGAATCAATCCAGGTTGGTTTGAGGATGGACCAAACATATGAAATCAAATAAATGTAAATGGCCAGAGTATCTCCAATATGCAATGAGCCAAGGAGAAGGGTCAAAACAGATTGGAAAAACAACTCTTGTCCAGAAGAAGGAAAATAATTAATATTGATTTTTTAATACTAAGTTTAAAACGATCACATTGATATTTACTGCAAAAAAAAGTTAACAATGACAATTCAATCCATTGCTCCATAGGCACTCGATGAAATTATGCACTCGTTCTTCTCAAGGCTAATGCTAGCAGAACTGATATGACAGGTTGAAGAGAGCCCATTTTGATGGACTGTGACACAGCAGGCAGCCTCATGTTATAAAAACCCCTGAGAACTGAATCCATGTTGACAGAGGATTAACTGCTGTTCATTCTTTTAGGAGGTTAAGAAACTGTATTAGCTGCCTGATAACTACATCCACTGGGAATCAGTCTCCTGCAGTTAGCAAATACACACCTCGGTGAAAGTGCCACCAAATGCTCATTTTAGACAGGAGTGATTAATGGGGTTAGAACCTAGGCTCCAGGGTGGCTTGTGACAGGGCATTGCCAGCAGAGTTGACTGGACAACTCAAAGCCAGCAGAAACTCCTTTATGCATTTCCTGTAGATGCATAGCCTCGGGACATCCGCTAAGACTCTGGGTTAACTTAAAAGAACTGAATCACAGATATCACAGGCTCAAGTGAAAAGAAGATCCGGAAACTTACTCAGTTTTCTGCACGACGGGGAAGCTTCCAAGTCGTACATAAGAACTCTGAATTCCATTTTCTTTCCTTCCAAAAATTTCCTTCACGCTGAACAAATCCACCAGGTCAAACCCTGTCCCAAAGTAGATGGTAAAGACAAGACTGATCAGGCTACTGTTCAAACAGCAGAATAATGGGGCAAGCATTCAATGTGGTCTGGTGTCTACGTTCAACCATGGATGCCACACTTCAGAAATGGGTCCAATTCCGATTTGGAGAAGTTTGAGTATAATTCCAGCATGATTTAGTCTGTCAAATTACTCCAAAAAAATCAGAGTGATAAACAAGAGAAAAATCAAACTGCAAAGTGCCTTAAAGAGATCAAAATGACATTTTACATGCACTTATGATGATTATTTGTATTCCCGTAGTGCCTAAGAGTAGATGAGATTCAACTAATCCACGAGAGTCACACAGTTAAGGGGGAGAAATAAACAGCACAGATAAAATCTAGGGAAGCCTTTTACTGGAGAGCAATTAGTCCAAGGGCTTGTCTCCACACGATTTCTGTACCAATATAGCTATACTAGTTTAGAACCAATCCAACATAGATAAATTGGTGCAATCCTTTGTGTGGATGCAGTTATACCAATTTAGACAGGCTTATATTGGAACAGCTTATTATGATACACGTACACTAGATATTTCTACCAATTTAACCACATCAGTTTTTAAACCAATGTAGTTAAATCGAAACAAAAATTGTGTGTAGTCCAGGCCCAGGACAGAGCTATAGGTAGCAGGAGACAGCAAAATATAAACCTAAAGTATGCTGTCTGTTGTTGGTTGGGAGGAGCACCTTTTCAAGGTGCCTGATACTTTTGTCTTGCATGAGTTTTCCTGGCTCTCAGTACCCTTCCCTCCTGTCCACTCTGCTACTGGACAATCAGGAGGTTAAATAAGGCAGGTAAGATACTTCCAGGGCCTCATGGCTTCATCCCATAACCACTCAGGTGACAACTCTATTGACAGACCTTCTAACATACTGTCATCAGCCATAATTGCTTCTATAAATTCTAGCAAATAGAGACAACCAGGGACTTGAAAGCTCCCTACTGGCTGTAATATAAAACCAGCATGACCTGTCCATACAAACTTGCTGATAGCTCATTTCACCCTGCAGCACATATTTTTCATTTACATCAAACATACTGACGTGAGGAAGGACAACGAGTGTTGTCTGTGAGAAATTGTTCGCATTCATTGGCAAGGAAGCTTGTTAGCTGTCCACAAAAGCTAATTTGTGAAGGGGCAGGTTGGATCACTGCCAAAGCTGCTACACAATTCCAATTCAGCATCAGCTGCCAGACTTTTCAAACTATGTAGGAAAAGCTCTGCTATGTAGGTACAAGTGATGGTGATGAAAACTTCCTCCTAAGTATTTCCATCATTACCCTCAGATGCCAAACATGCTTTAATCTTTCCCTGACAACCCAAGCAAACATCCTTATCTTGAGGGATTGTTTATGGCTTTCAAACTGTTACAGTCGATGCAAACGAAGTGTCATATTCAATCAATCACTTCATCTTGCTGAAATCCCTAAAAGAGAGCAGGATCAGAGCTGCTTACGCTAATAAAATAATACAATGAAACAGATAAGCAAGCTTGTTAAAGCTACTTTGCAAATAAAACCTAATGATGATAATTTGTTATTGTACAGCATGCAGGTAAATTACAGCAGAATCTCACAAATTCACACTAAAGATTGGTGCATTGCAAATTACTTTTATTTTGGAGACTTAACGAGGAAATGAACAAACACTGAAACAGAATCAATCTCGCTTAGCAAAAAATACTTTGTTCATTTACCATGACGACCGTAGTTGAAGTTATATTTTAATGATGCTTCAAAGCATATTAGTAAAAATCCTGTGGGGTATAACTTCCAAAAAGAATGAAGCTTTTTTAAGGAGGCTTCGCTGTGTGGTTTCCCATCATGGTTTTCAACTAATAAATTGGCAAGTTTAAGATCAGAATAGCAAGTATTAAGGGGTTTATTTTTAACTAACCCATCCATTTGCTACATAACCCCCCCTTAAAGAGTTCCATCACATTTTCAAATGAAAATTTTGCATGTACATGTAACACCTATGATAATTTTTAACTGACGAAGAAAAATATATTTTTTCTCAATTTCTGCCCCAGATTGTTTACTTTGTGTGTCTGGAAGAACTCTGGAATGAATCCATCCCTAGATCCAGTGCAGAGACAGAGAGGGGACAGCTTGGGTCTGTAGGTTCAGACCTCCTCTCAAGCTACAACTCTCTGGTCCGCCGTACAAAGTACCAGGATTAACTAGCTCCAGAGTGGTGAGTACACTGCTAAGGGATGGAGAAGTATGACACTTCCCTTGAGAGCCAGCAAGTGTCTCCTGGCTTCCTTGAGCTTCCTCTGGAGAGGAATGAGTCATGCAGTGTAGGGCTGTTCTTAGCAGGCACAAACCAAGTCCTGGAAGAGAATTATACAACTCTCAGACACATCTCTTAGCTTTCTGACCTTTTTCATGAGTAGAACAGGCAAGCATACTCCAGTGTTGCATAGCATAGTGCATGGATACACTGCTGGTGGCTTGCCACCATCAGCACAGATGTGGTTAGCTGGACGGCTTCTGACTCTGAGCCATTTAATCAGCAATGCTATAAATATGGCAGCTAATGAGATGGATAACACTCTTTGATCATCAGGAGCCTATTTCATTATGCCCACTAAAACATGAAGCTACTGAAAACATCTAACCTGATTCAGTCTCATGAAAAGCAGTGTACCCTGGTCAGACCAATAACATTAGAACAATGACCTGAAAGAAAGGCTCTGTTTCACAATGACAAACTTGACTAGGAAAGTAATTTCTTAGGTGCTGCTCTACTGATCAAATCAGTCCAATGTCTCTTTATTTGCAGTAATAACTCTTTACGGGAAGCAGCCCTTTACTCCAGATGCAGACAGCACAGTCTTACTCAGTTACTGCAGGAAGAACGCAGCCAAACTGTGGCACTGGGCACCGTTCATGTTGTCCTAGTTGTAATATTCAAGAGCACTTCCTTTTTCAACTGAGGTGCCCAGTCTGTGGTCTGAGGACCAAACGTAGCCCTGCAGTACCCTAAATCATGGCCCACAGTCACGATCTTCCTTCACCTGCAGAGTGTGAAGGATTGGAACTGCTCAACTGCAATGTTTCTCTGCTAATGAACCTCTATTAATCTACCAAGGAAGATGCAAGTATTAGCAAATATAGATTTCTCCAGTTATTTGGAGGAGGTTTTCTTAATAAAAGTTTATATTCAGGCACTATGTTCCAGGGGATTGAGTATGGAACTAGGAACTCCTAAATTCTATTCCCGTTCAGAAAGCGACCTGTAATGTTGAGCACGGACAATTTGCTTATCCGATCAGTACCTCAGTTTCCCCATGTCTTTCTGGCAGTCAAAAGCAACTTCTATATCTGGAGTAATTGTCAAATTGAGAGGACAGACAAACACCCGGAATTCACAAGTTATATTATTCACTAGTATTTCAACTCTTCAGCAAAGACAGCAAAAAGCAGCAGCTTCACACAGATAATTAACTCCACTTTCAGAAATCCAGCTAAGCAGTTTGATTCAGCACCTTTAGCTAACAGCAGCTTCTCTGACCGTCTCCCAAAACAGTATAGGCCCCATTTAGGGTTGCCATCTTTTGAGTGTGTGTGTGTGGGGGGGGAAATCAAGGGCATTTCCTGCAAAACATTTAAAGAGCTAATTTGCATAAATCATTTTAAAAACAATTTGCTGATATTTACAAGTAACTTGTAAGGAGTTTTTTAACATTTAAATTCCTTAAATATAAGCCAGAGGATTGAAGTGCCTGGGGAGTGCACTATAGACTAGGATTCGTTAACAGAGCCTCTTGCTATTAACCAATTGCCTCTTGCCCTTGTTTCCATACATACTACAGCTGGGTTTTCATATGTGCTTCGAGTTGGCCTAACTCTACTTCCACTGAAGCCATAAGGAGTTTTACCAGCGACTTCAGTGGGGGAGAGTCACGCTCATGCTGAGCACTTTTTAAAATCCCACCCCACGGTAAGAAACAAGGATCAAGCAAGCTACTGACCTGTAGTCCCAATACTTTGTACAAGGACTCCCTGCCCATGGTACAAGGAGGCAGGAACTTAGATGGCCATAGGTTTGTAATAATATTAAAACATTCTTCACCTGTACCACCAGGAGCCGCCATTCACACTAATTGTTTACTTTGCACCATTTCCTCCAGTTGGAAGGTGCAGTTGGACGGACCAGTTTCCCTTTTGTTTATGGTCAATTGAATGTTCTGGTTTTTCTGCAGTATCACATAGCAAACATTAGGGGGTCCTACCATTGCAGAACAACCTCCAAACTACAGCTAGAAAGTCTGGATTTTGATCTGAATTCCAGCCTCAGCAAATATGGGAATGTGAGAATCAGGAATTCTGGCTGTGGCCTATCGCTAATGTATGCCCAGAAGATGACCTGTTTATCTCCTTCTCTCTAAAGTGGAGATGCTCATTCACTGAAGCCTTCAGAGTAGCAGCCATGTTAGTCTATATCCGCAGACTTGTGGCACCTTAGAGATTAACAAATTTATTTGAGCATAAGCTTTTGGGGGCTACAGCCCACTTCTTCGGATGCATAGAATGGAACATATATTGAGGAGATATATATACACATACAGAGAGCATGAAATAGAACCCTGACCGGGGTATTCTATTTGCAACCCAAGATCCATAAACCTGGAAATCCTGGACACCCCATCATCTCCGGCATTGGCACCCTAACATCAGGGTTGTCTGGCTATGTGGACTCTCTCCTCAGGCTCTACACTAAGACAACTCCCATCAGGGGTGGGGAAGGGATAGCTCAGTGGTTTAAGCATTGGTCTGCTAAACCCAGGGTTGTGAGTTCAATCCTTGAGGGGGCCATTTAGGGATCTGGGGCAAAAACCTGTCTGGGGACTGGTCCTGCTTTGAGAGCAGGGGGTTGGACTAGATGACCTCCTGAGGTCTCTTCCAACCCTAACCTTCTATGATCTTTTCATGCTCTCTGTATGTGTATATATATCTCCTCAATATATATTCCATTCTATGCATCCGAAGAAGTGGGCTGTAGCCCATGAAAGCTTATGCTCAAATAAATGTGTTAGTCTCTAAGGTGCCACAAGTACTCCTGTTCTTTTCACTGAAGCCTGTTCTTCTAGAACATCTGCCTGAAGCATCAGCAAAACAGAGGGAGAGGCAGATCTGTAGCACCAGCAGATAAAAGTGGAGAGAGAATGGTGCTGGACAAGTAAAGAGAAAGCAAAAACAGTGAGCAGCTGAGACTGAAGAGACAGTATAAGAAAAGGAGGATTCAAAGCCATGAGCAAACAGGTAATGGAGAAGAGATGGAGCCAGAGAATCATACACTATAGAGGAAAGGGCTGCTTTAATAGAATAGCCAGCTTTCTGTAACAACAGGAAATAAGCCCACAACATTGTTTCCAAGGCAGCATATTTCATCACTTGATTCCATATTCATAACACTCCATTCTATTTATTGTATTGTTCTATTTATCTCTTTCAGCATATTCATTCTCTCTTATCCGTTTACCCCTCAGTTTTCAGCCAGTTGCTAGTGGCATATTGAGCCACATTCAAAGTTGGTTTTAACATTCAACTCTTTCCCTTGTCACAAAAGGCTTTTCTACGTTGAGGGCACTCTGCATTTTCTGAATGATGGACATTTGGCTTGATGCCACTAACCTGCTTTCTGCTTCTTTCCTGCTTCAGTGAAACAAGATTAAACAGGAGTTAGTTATTCCTTTGATGTTCTTGTACGCCAGATAGGCTTGTGCCGGTTGAACTTACCAGAACTATTTATAGTAGATGCCAATTTTAATTAGTTCCTATAGTTTAAAAAGCGTGGTTTGGATTCGGTTAGATTTGTGGTGGTGTGAATTCCCTTAGAAGTCGGATAGATGGCGCTATAGCATACACACGTATCACAATATTAATGTGACAGTTTGGGAAAAAAACTATCCTTTTGGTGTGGAGGGCATCCAGGCAGAGTAACGGAGACAGGGAGCCCCATATATATAGCCAGAGAAGAGTAGCAGATTGGGTGGAGTTTTTTGCAGGTTGACAAAGCAAAGGTGCGGAATCAAGGAATTCTGTACCAATAGCCACAGTCTCTAGTGTTTTCTTGCATGACTTATTTTATATTTGTCTTGTTTGTTTTCAATAAGTGACTATTGAGAGTGTTTGAGAAAAGCTACATTTTGGGGCCTTGCTTCATGGGATCTGATTGCTTGTGGTGTAGAGAAACACTGCTACACAGAGAGCTCCAGGAGTACTATGCTTCATAACAGAGCTGATCCAAAGCCCATTGATGTCAGTGGAAAGACTCCTAATAACTTCAATAGGCTTTGGGTAAGGCTAATATGAGAAAGGGTGAAGAGCGCACTCTTTCGAACTAGAGTGTTTGCTTTACAGTTCTGTTGGTTCAGAGATATCAGGACGATGGACACATCAGGGTTACGTTAGCGGTAATCCTGTCATGTAACGATATAATGAAGCAGGTCATATGAAAGTCATTCACACTGGCCAACCTAATTTATCTCTGGGAATACCTGCTTTCACTTTTCATTGCATGGGCCCAGCAGCCGGACAAGCCCAGGTGAAGACATGGATGTGTTTGGTTAGGTAGTATGCAATTTCAATTGGTTTCCAGGAAATAGTTTTTTGGGTTTTTTTACTATCCACGTAGACCTGAATACTGATGTAGTGTGAATATCCCTGGAGAGCTGATGCATTCCTTGTGTCTGAATAAAGAATTGGAATCCATGCGGTGCTGGGATTCAGTTGCCACTACCAGAGGACCTCCTTTCACGTACTCTGAGCTACTATTAAACATACTGTGGTTTCTTCCTGGACAATGAATTCAAACCTGGCAGGCACATAAGTAACTGCAATACCAATTCCCCTTGTTTGTGAGTGTCTTTGAGTGCGGCTTTCCTGCTGCCTAACTGTATATGATATTGACGCATACTAAGGGCCCAGTTAGATAAACTTTACCCACATTGGAAAGCCCTCACTCAGGTGAGCAGTCCCACTGAAGTCATCCATGTACGTAAAGTTTGCACAATTGGACCCAGGGGGGCAGGGGGAGGGAAGGTAAGAACCTGGCAGTTGCAGCTGTGTCACTTAGGGTATGTCTAGACTCCAGTCCCTGGGTGCGACTGCCTCTCAGAATGACCTACCCAAGCTAGCTTTTATCTAGAGCACTGAAGCCATGGTAATTACCCAGGGTTCTGGGTAGGTTTGAACGGCCTGCACTGATGTTGGTGCTGCTGCAGCTTCACCGTTCCGGGGCCTGAGCTAGCTAGTTTAAAGCTCGCTCAGGTGTGTCGGCTCAAGCTGCAATTACACCCAATGACGGCAGTCTAGACACACCCTGCTTCACTCTGTGATTTTGGGGATGTCGCATATGTGCCTCAGTTGCCTCATCTGTAAAATGTGACTATTATTTCCCTACCTCGCATGGTTTTCAGGAGATGAGAGGATATTAAAAGGTCCCCAAATGTTGGCAAATCTGGTGGAGATCCATCCTATCATTTCAAAGCTCTTTACATTCCAAGTTTTATGCTAGAATATTCAGATCAGCTAAGGGTTAGTAAATAAGTGGTTAGTGATCACATCTGGTGCGACAAACCGTCTACCCTGACCTATTATAGGTATAACAGTGGGTGGGGATAGGGAAGGGGAAACAGACTGGACAGTGCCAATACAAATTGCTAGCTACATCCTTGCCGCATGTGTGTGGTGTAGCTGCCAACCATTGTGTTTGTGCATCGACTCTCTGCAGCCAGGGATCTGTTACAGACCTCTGTCGCTATTCTAGTGGATCCCACTTGCCTCCCCAGGGGATTGCCTAAGTCGACTAGGATATTGGCAATTTCCAATGCGGAGTGCAAAGGGAGGGTAAAAACTGATGTCACACACCAGGACCCCCTGAACAATGAGATGAGCAACTTTGCACTGCAGTCAACTTTGCATCAGCCGGCTGTGGCTTTTCTCCTCAAGGAGCCATGGTATGCATGCTCCTCTTCCTGGCTGCCAGGCCATGTTTCAGTGTCAAATATAAATAGTTTGAGTAATATTATAATTAGCTGGTGAGTCACTGGAATCTTTGGAATTCCACCCCTATGCTGCTGACCACTGGACAGCAGAGAAGCGCTGACAGTCAATCACAGCCATCTCTGTCTATAATTGTAGGCTTCTGGGTTTTACTGTCTCGTATTGCTTCTGCGGCACAATGCCTAAACATCCTTTACAGAGTTATAAATAAGTGGAGATTACAATACATGGTGTTTGGCTTGTTTGTGCCCAGGGATTTCAGTTGTGGGGAAGAGCCTCCAATTAGGCTACTGTGGTCAGTACTACAGTACAACCCAGAAAGCAGACAGCCTGGATGGTCCTCTGCAATGCCACCAGGGGCGGCTCTAGCCATTTCGCCACCCCAAGCACGGCGGCACACCACGGGGGGCTCTTTGCCGGTCGCCGGTCCCGTGGCTCCGGTGGACCTCCCACAGGCGTGCCTGCGGATGCTCCACTGGAGCCACGGGACCATCGGACCCTCCGCAGGCACGCCTGCGGGAGGTCCACCAGAGCCGCCTGCCGCCCTCCCGGCGACCGGCAGAGCGCCTCCCGTGGCTTGCCGCCCCAAGCACGCGCTTAGCATGCTGGGGCCTGGAGCCGCCCCTGAATGCCACTACAGCACAGAGTGCTTTCACTTACACAGGAATTGGGGTTAATTCATTCTTAAAATACCATTGAGATCTTTAAAAAGAGATCTTTGGTATTCAGGCATATGTATCTTCTCTTCCCTTGCAGATTTCCCTTCCTGGCCAGCTTATGATTACTTAGTTCAGGACTGTTTCCTCCAAAATGTGGCTAATTCTTGGGACTGTTATTTAATCCAATTTTTTTTCCTGTCCAGATGTCATAGATTCCTAAATTCCTAGGCCAAAAGGTGCCCGTCTGATCATCTAGCCTGACCTCTTGTCATTGGCGGCTGTGGCACCAATCCCTCGAGGTTGAGGATGATCACTTTCACAGGTTTTATTTGTTATGGGTCCTTTTGTAACTGAGGAGTCCGATCCTTGAGCCGCAGGCTTGTTAGCAAACACTGCAGGTGGTGTTGGAAGTCAGGGTTGGGCCACGATTATTGCATGACAGTCACCTGTCCTTTCTTTTCTGGCATTTTTCTGAGGCCAGGGTAAGGCGATTTTCCTCAGAAATGGACATTCCTTCTCTGACAAGTATTCACCATTTAGCCCTATCCTGGGCGACTGTCTCCCAGTGTGTGGTGTCGATGCCACATCTCTTGATGTTTATCTTGAGGATGTCTTTAAAGTGTTTCTTTTGGCCTTCCTGTTTCTTTTCTCATTCGGTGAGTTGTACACTTACCAAAACAATTGCTGTACACCCATCAGGCAGGCGCACACAGTGCCTGCTCCACCTCAGCTGATGCTGGATAATCAGGGTCTCAGCACTGAAGATATTGGCATCTGTGAGGACACTGACATTAGTGAAATGATTCTCCCACTTTATGTTGAGGATCTTCTGAAGAAAGTGCTGGTGCTGGTGTTCCAGATTTTTCAGGTGCTTTCTATAGGTCACCCAAGTCTCACAGCCGTAGAGGAGAGTTGGGATTACCACCGCTTTATAAACTAAAAGTCTAGTGTGTGTTCTGATGTTGTGATTGCTGAACACCCGGAGAGACAGTCTGACAAAGGCAAGGCTGGCATAGTGAATTCCGTGCTGAATCTCGATGTCTATGTCTGCCCTCTGTGAGAGATGGCTGCCAAAATAGGCAAAGTATTCTACATTTTCCAGCTCTTCTTTGTCGATGTAGATTTTCTTTGACCGGGAGTGGGCCAGTGGAGAACTTTTGTTTTGTCGATGTTCAGAGTTAGCCCTAGATTTTTGTAAGCTTCAAAAAAGCAACTAAGGGCTGTTTGTGGATCCTCCTTTGAGTGTGCAACTACAGCAGAATCATCTGCGTACTGGAGTTCGGTTATTGTTGCCGATATTACTTTAATTCTGGCACAGGGACGAGAAAGGTTGAAGAGGTTGCCATCAGTCTCATATAGGATGCCAATGCCCAGTGGTAGACGGTTTTGGGTTAATGTTTTCATAGCTGCTAAGAAAATGGAGAAAAGCATGGATGCCATTACACAACCTTGTTTTATGCCAGTTCGGATGACAAAGGGATCAGAGGTAGAGCCACTGCACGGGATGGAGGCAGTCATCTGGTCATGGAGAAGTCTTACAATGGTGATACATTTGCTTGGACAGCCAAACTTTGACATGATTTTCCACAGAGCGTCACGGTTGATAGTCGAAGGCTTTGGTCAGATCGATAAAGGCCATATGCAGCTCCAGGTATTGTTCTTGACATTTTTCCTGGATCTGCCTGGCTGTGAAAATCATGTCGGTGGTGCCTCATGATGGTCTGGAAGTACTGGGGCTCTGGAAGTACTTCCTCTGCAACAGGGAGCAGGCGATTCAGTAAGCTTCTAGCAAGAATCTTCCCAGCAATGGAGAGGAGAGCAATGCCTCGATATTTGCCACAGTAGGCCCTGTCTCCCTTTTTGAAAACGGTGACAATGTTAGTGTTACATAAGCCAGCAGGAATTTCTTCGGTGCGCCAGATTTTGAGGAGCAGGAAATTAAGTTTGTTAGTGTTTCTCCCCCCACTTTGAGTACTTCAGCTGGTACGCCATCAGGACCTGGTTCTTTATTGTTTTTAATTTGCTTAATTGCTTTGCAGAGCTCCTCTGGTGACCTCTTATATAACACAGACCACAGAACTTTACCAAAAGAATTCCTGTGTGAACTGAAAGCAGCCAATTATCTCTTTTAAGAATTTAACTAAGCATTTATTGTTGTGGATAAGTGTAATTAATTAATGTATGATGGATAGGTTTAAGCAGGATAGGATCAGATGAGTATAAGGTTGACAAGCATTTATAAGTGATGAGTGTGTATTAAGTATGTAAGCAAAGTAAGGCTACAATGCAAAGTTTGTAGGCTGAAGTCTGTAAGATTTCATCTTGGCCATGTTAGTCTTTGGGCCTAAAGAGGGTGACATAAGTAGGTGACCCAGGAATGACCCTGTACCAGGAAAGTTACGAAATTACTGTAAAGAATATGCCAATGGGTGGTGTATGGAAAAGTATGCCACAATATACCTGTCTAGACTGCAAGCCACTCAATTGTAACATCATGAGAAATTCTGCTGTCACCTCAGGTTACCATGGGGACGTGCGTATATAGATGCTAATGAGAATAAGGGGAACGAAGAGAACAACCTATGAAAAGAGGAGCACCCCAAAATTTATGGGATGTGGAAGTATAGGTAAGGAAAAAGGGGTTGACACCCTTATGCATATGTATGAGCCTTAGTAGGCATAAGTGTTTCTCAGAATAAAAGGTGTTGCCCGGCCTGCATGGCAGGGGGAAGAAACGCCCGGGGACATGCCCGGATGACAGCCATGGATGATGACGATGATGAGGAGAATAATGACTGACACTCCGGGGAGGAGAGAGAGGGGTTTCCCAGCAGGAGATGTGAATCATAGGGTTAAACACCTCACCCGCTCTCTCTATCTGCTGTTGTATTTTTAGTATTTGTGGGATTCTTTTTACCTGCTTAGTGAATTTGTTAATAAAGGAAACTGTAATAAACTGGAATTGTTTCTCAGTTGCTCTTAGGGTCTCTTAAAACTAATAATATTTCTGATGCTGTACCCCTCAGGAGACTAAATCTTTAAGCAATGCAGTCTAAGACATTGGTTCTCAACCAGGGGTCTGTGGCCCCCGGGGGACGGGGGGCTGCAAGCAGGTTTCAGGGGCTCCACGAAGCCCAGCCCGCGTTAAACTGTCTGGGGACCAGGGTAGAAAGGCAAAGCTCAAGCCCCACTGTGGTGGGGCTGAAGTCCAAGCAACTTAGCTTTGCAGGGCTCCCTGTGGCGTGGGGCCACGGGCAATTGCCCTGCTTGCTGCCCACTAACGGTAGCCCTGGGCTTTATATGCAAAAAAACAGTTGCTTTGGCACAGGTGGGCTGTGGAGTTTTTATAGCATTTTGGGCGGGGGTGGGTGGAGGGTGAGACAGAGAAAGGTTGAGAACCCCTGGTCTAAGAGATTAATCAGTAATCAATTCGCTCGGACATCTGTAAGGCTGTATCAGGTGGTTCTCAAACTTTTGTACTGGTGACCCCTTTTACACAGGAAGCCTCTGAGTGGGACCCCCCCTTATACAGTAAAAACACTTTAAAATATATTTAATACCATTATAAATGCTGGAGGCAAAGCGAGTTTTGGGGTGGAGGCTGACAGCTCGTGACCCCCCCATGTAATAACCTTGCAGCCCCCTTAGGGGTCCCAACCCCCTATTGGGGAACCCCTGGGGTATATAGAGCAGACATCCAATCCTGCTTTTAAAAGCTACCACAAACCTTGGTAAATTGCTCCAATTGTTAATGATCCCCACGGTTCAAAATGTTATTTCCAGTCTGAATGTGTCTCGCTTCAGCTTTCACTTTCAGATTTCATTGGGCTGATCCAGTATCCTGCAGGCCTAGCTTAGACTATCTTAAATGGTCCAAAACCAAGTTTTGGAGCTGCAGGAAGCCCCTTCATTTGGTAAGATCGGTTGCATGTGCCAGTGTGTTGTGATATGATGATGATGATGATGATGCATCATAATGCGCCATAGCCATGTCATCATATGACATCACCAAGTTGCTGTGTATGGCAGGGAGCTGTGCCACCCTAGGCTGTGACTCTGTCAGACGCCCCGAGAAAAGAGGGTCAGGGCTAGGCAGTATTTAGATGGACTGAGTATGACAGCCGGGAATTCCAAAATTTCACTTTTGACTCTAACAACTTAGGACAAGTCACATAAGCGCTCTTGACTTAGTTTCCCTATCTGTAAAACAAGAACAGTATGTATCTACTGGACAGGGATGGTGTGCAAATTATTTCATGTTTATACGTTGCCTAAAAAAGACTAAGTGCTATTTAATCCCTTGCCACATACTCTAATAGGTGTTTGCCCTAGTGTCCTGATCTGAGCCCATTCCTTTTTCCTAAATTCCCGTTGCATTTTCTATCGTGTCTGGTCTTCCCTACTTCCTGGACTAAAGTAAAGTAATTGTCAAGTGTTATGAGCTGTTACTGTTCTCTGTTAAACAGCTGTGGTGTATCACCTGCAGTGTCTCTCACTGCTTTCCTTTGTTCGTTACCTTCCCTCACCTTATCCTGTTTGCTTGTATGGCAGCCTTCCTTGAATGCTGTTGCAAAAAATTATCATTTAAACCAGGGGTCTCAAAGTACCAGCCTGCGGGTCATCTGCAGCCCGAGAACCTCCCCACTGCAGCCCGCGGAGGAGAGACTCAGGCAGACACGCTGCTGGCAGTCCCCCACAGCTCCCATTGGCTGGGGAAGAGGGACAGAGATATCATCATTAGTTGCCGGGCAGAGTCAGCCATGGAGGCAGGCTCCTTAGTTTCCGGGCAGAGTCAGCCATGGAGGCAGCATCCCATTTTTCAAAGATGATTATAAACAAGTCAAAATACCGAACACAACTCTCTGATGCACACCTTGCTGCAATCCTGAAGGTTTCAACTGCTCAGTCACTGAGGCCAGACATCAACAAACTGACAGAACTGAAGCGTTGCCAGGTGTCTGGCAAACACTAAAAACTCTCTAGCAGGCGAAGAATTGTATAAAGTTGTATGACAGTTTTATTATTTCTAAGAAATTCAAAATAAAAAAATGCAATATAAACATTTTCTTTTCTGAACACCATCTTCAGTGACATTATTGGCACGCTGGGAGGATTTGAGGACTGGCACTGGCCCGAAGGTAAACAGAGTTTGAGACCCCTGGTTTAAACTTAACTGACCTGATCTATTTTCCAAGTCCCCCACACCACAGCCATTGGGGTAGGTTGATCTCTTGGGATTTCACACTGAATCATGACCTGCTGTTCCTGTGCTCAGACAAATCTCTGTTTCCCCTCAGTTTATTGGATCGCAAGCACTGAAGTTGGTTAAAGATGTGAGATCACTGCATAATGCATTGTCATGGGTCTACCTTTCAGGCCTGCCATTGACGGTGTTATGTGCAACAGCCGTATGTGTTGTCCTATGCACTTACTAAGAGCGCAGGGTGCAATAAAAAGATGATAAAAAAATTCCCCAAACGCATTTGTTTCCAACCTCCTCCTCCTGAATGCCATTACTCCCTGCCCCGTCCCCGCACCTGCACAAAGGGAAGGCAGAGGTGTTGTGCTTTAATACAGTTATACAGGGCCTTTGTCACCTCAGAGTTAGATTTGCTGTAATGTTCTCCCTTCCGAAGCTGATGTTGGGTCAGAAAGCGGCTTTCTTAAGCACATTACACCAGGATCAGCACTGGCTGCCAGTAATTTTCCAGATGGAATGCAAGGTGCTGATGTTAACCTACAAAGCCCTAAACAATTTGGAACCTGGTTACCAAAGAGGCAGTCTCTTTCCCCAGGCCATTGTGCCACAGTTGAATTCTGCAGAGATACTACTTTAAAAAGTGGAAGTCAAATCCTAGTGAGGCAAATAGAAAGGAGCACAAACACTGCCAACTGAAGTGCAAGAGTGTAATAAGAAAAGCCAAAGAGGAGTTTGAAGAACGGCTAGCCAAAAACTCCAAAGGTAATAACAAAATGTTTTTTAAGTACATCAGAAGCAGGAAGCCTGCTAAACAACCAGTGGGGCCCCTTGACGATCAAAATTCAAAAGGAGCGCTTAAAGATGATAAAGTCATTGCGGAGAAACTAAATGGATTCTTTGCTTCAGTCTTCACGGCTGAGGATGTTAGGGAGATTCCCAAACCTGAGCTGGCTTTTGTAGGTGACAAATCTGAGGAACTGTCACAGATTGAAGTGTCACTAGAGGAGGTTTTGGAATTAATTGATAAACTCAACATTAACAAGTCACCGGGACCAGATGGCATTCACCCAAGAGTTCTGAAAGAACTCAAATGTGAAGTTGCTGAACTATTAACTAAGGTTTGTAACCTGTCCTTTAAATCGGCTTCGGTACCCAATGACTGGAAGTTAGCTAATGTAACGCCAATATTTAAAAAGGGCTCTAGGGGTGATCCCGGCAATTACAGACCGGTAAGTCTAACGTCGGTACCGGGCAAATTAGTTAAAACAATAGTAAAGAATAAAATTGTCAGACACATAGAAAAACATAAACTCTTGAGCAATAGTCAACATGGTTTCTGTAAAGGGAAATCGTGTCTTACTAATCTATTAGAGTTCTTTGAAGGGGTCAACAAACATGTGGACAAGGGGGATCCGGTGGACATAGTGTACTGAGATTTCCAGAAAGCCTTTGACAAGGTCCCTCACCAAAGGCTCTTACGTAAATTAAGCTGTCATGGGATAAAAGGAAAGGTCCTTTCATGGATTGAGAACTGGTTAAAGGACAGGGAACAAAGGGTAGGAATTAATGGTAAATTCTCAGAATGGAGAGGGGTAACTAGTGGTGTTCCCCAAGGGTCAGTCCTAGGACCAATCCTATTCAATTTATTCATAAATGATCTGGAGAAAGGGGTAAACAGTGAGGTGGCAAAGTTTGCAGATGATACTAAACTGCTCAAGATAGTTAAGACAAAAGCAGATTGTGAAGAACTTCAAAAAGATCTCACAAAACTAAGTGATTGGGCAACAAAATGGCAAATGAAATTTAATGTGGATAAATGTAAAGTAATGCACATTGGAAAAAATAACCCTAACTATACATACAACATGATGGGGGTTAATTTAGCTACAACGAGTCAGGAAAAAGATCTTGGAGTTATCGTGGATAGTTCTCTGAAGATGTCCACGCAGTGTGCAGAGGCGGTCAAAAAAGCAAACAGGATGTTAGGAATCATTAAAAAGGGGATAGAGAATAAGACTGAGAATATATTATTGCCCTTATATAAATCCATGGTACGCCCACATCTCGAATACTGTGTACAGATGTGGTCTCCTCACCTCAAAAAAGATATTCTAGCACTAGAAAAGGTTCAGAAAAGAGCAACTAAAATGATTAGGGGTTTAGAGAGGGTCCCATATGAGGAAAGATTAAAGATGCTAGGACTCTTCAGTTTGGAAAAGAGAAGACTAAGGGGGGACATGATAGAGGTATATAAAATCATGAGTGATGTTGAGAAAGTGGATAAGGAAAAGTTATTTACTTATTCCCATAATACAAGAACTAGGGGCCACCAAATGAAATTAATAGGCAGCAGGTTTAAAACAAATAAAAGGAAGTTCTTCTTCACGCAGCGCACAGTCAACTTGTGGAACTCCTTACCTGAGGAGGTTGTGAAGGCTAGGACTATAACAATGTTTAAAAGGGGACTGGATAAATTCCTGGTGGCTAAGTCCATAAATGGCTATTAGCCAGGATGGGTAAGAATGGTGTCCCTAGCCTCTGTTCGTCAGAGGATGGAGATGGATGGCAGGAGAGAGATCACTTGATCATTGCCTGTTAGGTTCACTCCCTCAGGGGCACCTGGCATTGGCCACTGTCGGTAGACAGATACTGGGCTAGATGGACCTCTGGTCTGACCCGGTACGGCCTTTCTTATGTTCTTATTTCTTACTAGAGCTGGCATTCTCTCATAAGTGTGAGAGATCTGGTGGACTGCACCCCACTGAAACACAACCACCCCTGGGATACAACATAGCAGCTCCTTAGCATCAGGGAGCAACACCATACGATAGTTCAGAAGAGGAAATAAAGAATACCACAGCCACAAAATCTGCCAGAGTAGTTTTAGAAGGCAGGATGTTGTTTTTCACATTGATGTTTGTGCAGACACTAGGGCTGCACTCTTATCTTGCAAAAATTGCTAGGGGATCCTTAAGGACCAATAAGGACAGCATATTCATCTTATGTCCGGGGTGGATTGATTTAAATCCACAAGCAGGAAACTTTGATTTAAATAGATTTTAATCTTGTTTTGCATTTTTAATTTATAATTATTTTCCTAAGAAAAGCTGATTCTCATTGGTTGGTACACATTGTTACTTTCTGCTAACCAGAAGGACACACTATGGCTATAAAAACAACAAGGAGTCCAGTGGCACCTTAAAGACTAACAGATTTATTAGGGCATAAGCTTTCATGGGTAAAAATCCTTACTTCTTCAGGAGTACTCCCTTCTCTTCATGTGTCATTATATAATGCCTGCATCTGTAACTTTCACTTCATGCATCTGAAGAAGTGGATTTTTTACCCATGAAAGGTTATGCCCAAATAAATCTGTTAATCTTTAAGGTGCCACCGGACTCCTTGTTGTTTTTGTGGATACAGACTAACACGGTTACGCCCTGTTACATGACACCACTATGTCTATGCACATTTATTTAAGTAGTTTTATAGTTCAATGTACATTTATTCAGATTGTTAATTTTTACATTTTCTATTGTGTTAGAAAAGATTAAATGTATTTCTTATTTACTAGAAGATGATTATCTTTTTAGTCATGATCTGGGTCAAGCTGCCTTTGGATGGAAATTTGGAACTCAATTAAAACGCACAAAAAACATTTTCAGTTTGTTTTTATTAGTTAAATAAAACTACTTTAAATATGTTGGATACAAAAGTAAAAAAAATTCTCAAAACATGTTCTGCATTTATTTATTAGTTAAACAAAGGGAGTATTACCTGCAGTTAGTGAACTGATCTGATTGTTGTCACCACATCCTTCAAGATTTTAGAATTAGTAGCTCTCCTTTCACACTCAGTTTTATTCATAGAGGGAAACAAGCTTTGCTACCTTTTCCATCCTAATTTGTTTCTCAACTTCAAATGAACTAGTAATTTCACTGGACTAGTTGAATAAACTGAAAAGAAGAAAATATTCATTCTGCCCCTACAGAAGAGACCGCTGCCAGGGGTAGGGGAACAATTTTTATAGTGGCACTGTTGAGAGCCATTGAACCAAACTGTAAACCTTGTATCTGATGGAAACCACTTCAAGCCAAGAGATGGGAAGATCCAGGGAACTACAGGCCAGTCAGTCTCACTTCAGTCCCTGGAAAAATCATGGAACAGGTCCTCAAGGAATCAATCCTGAACCACTTAAAGGAGGGGAAAGTGATCAGGAACAGTCAGCATGGATTCACCAAGGGCAAGTCATGCCTGACTAACCTAATTGCCTTCTATGATGAGATAACCGGCTCTGTGGATGAGGGGAAAGCAGTGGATGTGCTATTTCTGGACTTTAGCAAAGCTTTTGATACAGTCTCCCACAGTATTCTTGCCAGCAAGTTAAAGAAGTATGGGCTGGATGAATGGACGGTAAGGTGGATAGAAAACTGGCTAGACGGTCGGGCTCAGCAGGTAGTGACCAATGGTTCCATGTCTAGTTGGCAGCCAGTATCAAGTGGAGTGCCCCAAGGGTCGGTGCTGGGGCCGGTTTTATTCAATATCTTCATTAACGATCTGGAGGATGGTGTGGACTGCACCCTTAGCAAGTTTGCAGATGACACTAAACTGGGAGGAGTGGTTGATACGCTGGAGGGTAGGGATAGGATACAGAGGGACCTAGACAAATTAGGGGATTGGGCCAAAAGAAATATGATGAGGTTCAACAAGGACAAGTGCAGAGTCCTGCACTTAGGACGGAAGAATCCCATGCACTGCTACAGACTAGGGACCGAATGGTTGGGCAGCAGTTCTGCAGAAAAGGACCTAGGGGTTACGGTGGACGAAAAGCTGAATATGAGTCAACAGTGTGCCCTTGTTGCCAAGAAGGCTAATGGCATTTTGGGTTGTATAAGTAGGGGCATTTCCAGCAGATCGAGGGATGTGATCATTCCCCTCTACTCAGCACTGGTGAGGCCTCATTTGGAGTACTGTGTCCAGTTTTGGGCCCCACACTACAAGAAGGATGTGGACAAATTGGAGAGAGTCCAGCGGAGGGCAACAAAAATGATTAGGGGGCTGGAGCACATGACTTATGAGGAGAGGCTGAGGGAACTGGGATTGTTTAGTCTGCAGAAGAGAAGAATGAGGGGGGATTTGATAGCTGCTTTCAACTACCTGAAAGGGGGTTCCAAAGAGGATGGATCTAGACTGTTCTCAGTGGTAGAAGATGACAGAACAAGGAGTAATGGTCTCAAGTTGCAGAGGGGGAGGTTTAGCTTGGACATTAGGAAAAACTTTTTCACTAGTAGGGTGGTGAAGAACTGGAATGGGTTACCTAGGGAGGTAGTGGAATCTCCTTCCTTAGAGGTTTTTAAGGTCAGGCTTGACAAAGCCCTGGCTGGGATGATTTAGTTGGGTTTGGTCCTGCTTTGAGCAGGGGGTTGGACTAGATGACCTCCTGAGGTCCCTTCCAACCCTGAGATTCTATGATTCTATGATTCTATGCGGTAGCACCTCGAGCACCCTTAGTTCCAACACCTATGACCCTTGTTGTCAAAAGCTGGTTTAGCATTTCAACAAGCTCTGGCTCCAGGTGCTTAGCCAGTGACTTCCTCTAGTTCACTGATCTGACTTTCTTTAAAACGTGGAAGCAAACATATACTGCTTGAATGTTGTTATTTGTATTTCATTTAAATGATTTTTAATACATTATAATAAGTTTAGGCCTTAACTTTTGTTGTCAGAATTTCAGAATTTAATTTTAAATAGGTTGCTTTTTAAAAGGAAAAAAATGTATTTAAATAAAAATCAGATTTGATTTTTTTAAATCATTGAATTTTATCCACCCTGTTTATGTCTAATCTGCCTCCAACAGCACAGTGACCCTAGCCCAGTGCTGGAACATTAATAGTCCAATATTGTCCCTTCTCTTGAATCACAGTAAAAGCAAGGAATCCTTGTTGCTTCAAAGTATGAAAAGCTGTCTAGTTACTTCTAAGAATGACCTTGTATTGAGAAAAGAGCTAGAAGTTGCTGTAATCCATGACTTTAACTATCTGGTTGTGAAGTCACTGTACAGTATTGACAACCTTTTAACTTTAGATTTAGGAGATAAATGTTGACCTAGTAAATGACTGTCCTGTGCTATCAGTCTGGCTGGAAGAACTAAGTCATCTGTCATCGGTGAAGTGGAAATGCGAGATACTGATTTACTGCCAGTCAGAGAGAGAGGAGCAAAAGGAGAGTCAACATTGAAAACTAACGTAATTTTACCTGGGAACTACTGCAACGATAAAAGGGATGTTTCACTCTTTCAGTGCTCAATGTTGAAAAGTCATAAAAGGGAAGGGTGAGTTTTATTAAACAAGAGACCCACTGTACCAGTCAGATACATACTGGAGGACATGTGCTGCCATTTACAACTCCTGTGTGTTGGGAAGGATTACCCAGCTGATACTACATAGGGGACGGGTGCTAATCCTCTGGCTCATTATAAGCAGCATCTTACACTGTGAACAGTCTAATTTAATATCAGTGGGGGTACTTGCAGAGACAATGCCAGCGTGGGTGCCAGAATAGAGCCCTGTCAAATTTAAAATTCATGCCAGAACAGATGTATGGGGAATTCCCTTCTAGAGGAGTCCACAGAACAGGAAGGATGCTGTCACCCTGCGTTGACAGAGGTCTAGCTGAAACCCCACCATTATGGATACAAGCAGCCTGAAAATGGCACAGACTGAGCTGACACCTCTCCGATAGGAATCCTCAGATGAAATGAGCATCAATGACTACCAGGGCGGGCTGTCAAACCCTGTACCCTTCCCCCCATGCTACCTCCGGCTTCAGGCAGGCCATGCTAGTGGCCTCCATAGCTGTGACCAGGCTTCTTGGTTCAGACAGAAACATTCCAGAAATTCTCCTGATGGCCCAGTTTTCAATTACAGGAGTTCATGACACCACGGGGAAGCTATAAAAGAGGCACAAATTATGCTCACCTGTGATGGAATCACTCCCACAGCTGGCTTAAAAGAGATACCAGAACTCCCAGAAAAGCTGTAATTTCACCAGCCCTGCTATCCCCTAAATCAACTATACTCACTCCATAGCAAATGAGTCAACTAATAGGTCTCTTCCAGCATTGCTGCTTCCAATTGCTCTGTAATTTAGATCGATTTCCTCCCCACTCCCAGTGTAAACCAGGCCTGAGAGTTGCACCTGTGTAACAGATTAGAGCTTGCTCTTTGTACTTTTCAACTATTTGCAGATGGCTTAAATTTTCTCTTTACCCTTTCATCATAATTTAGCCAAACAATACTTGTTTAGGGCCAGCCTCTGATCCCAATTACATCAGTGTAAATTTGTGATAACTTAGTTTACTTCAGTGGATCATACCACTGTATATATATCACTGGATATATGTTACATTAAGGAAATGCCAAGAGGCAGGGAAACCGTGACAAAGTCAGAACGTTTCAGTAGGACCTACACTATTATGTTATTAAAATTCTCAGAAGCACCGCAGAAGGGAAGTCTCTGAAATTACCTGGGATTTCATCAGTCTCTCCATTGGTGTGTTTAAAGCGATCTCCTTCCACATGGACATTTGGACATAGCACATCTACAAAGAACAAGAATAAAAAAGCAATGATTATAAATGGAAGCTTGGTCACATAATGGAAAATTATATAAATATAAGCAGTATCTATCTATCCCACTGGAATACTCCCCTAGGGATATGAAATACAGATGCCAAAATTCGAAGGACCTTCCAGTCAGTAAAAACTTTATTATGGTTGTTATTTGCATTATAGTTGTGCTTCCAGGACCTGGCTGAGATTGGGGCATTGTACAAACATTGAGTAAGAGACAGTCCCAGCTCCAAAAAGTTTAATATCTAAACAGACTCAGGTTCCCATCATCTCGTAGCTCAATTACTGCACCATCCTTTTCTCTGGTCTTGAGGAGTGGATTCAGAATGCTGCTGCAATGATCATTTTCCTAGCCTGTTGCTTTGATCATGTTACCTTTCCCTTTGCTTCCTTCCTTTAGCTCCCCGTTCTTGATCATGTCAGCTACTTGGCTTCACTTTCGAGGCTCTTCATGGCCTATTCCCACCCTACTTATCTTCTCTCTTTCACTATCAAGCTGTCAACTCCTGCCTCTGTTCAGCCCATGTCCATCGCCCATCTGTTAAATTTTCAAACAAGCACCCAAGTTGCCCCTCACGCATGGGAGAAGCTCCCCATAAAGATTCACAAAGCTACCTCAATATCCTCCTTCAACACCCTCCTGGAAACTCTCCTTTGTGGTGAAGCCTACAGGAAACTTGACAGTGGTTAGGCTGTTGATGGGCTGAGACCACTGCCTATCACTGTCTCATTGTTTTCTTGTACTTCCCTATCTGTCCGGCTGTATCTATTTGTTGTCTCTTGTCTTATATTGGATTGTAAGCTCTTCGGGGGTAGGGACTGACTTTTTATTCTGTTTGTACAGTGCTTACCACAATGGGCTTCTTGTTCAAGATGGAGGCTCCTAGGTAATGCTACAGTAATACAAATAACAAACAGAGACTTGCCAAAGGTCACAGAGCAGGTCAGTGGCAGAACCAGAAAAAGAACCCAGGTCTCCTGAACCTCAGTCCAGTACCATATCCACTGGCTACCTCACCTCCAAAAAACTGGGCTTTAACAACTTCCCAATGCGCCTTTGTTTTGCTCATCCACAAAGCACTGCTGAGCACACCCAGGTAAGCCAAGTGTCAAACAGCATTTGATAAAAAATCACACTAATACCCAACCTTTGTCCAACGTTTGTCAAGCTCCAAATTGGTGTCAACTCGATCTTCGGGTCCATCCATCTATGTAGACTAGTGCTTGCCTACCTACCTCTTTCCTATCAGAGATCTAAAGTAACTTTTTATTTATAGTTTGTTTTCCTAGATCAATAGCTAATTTCACACTTCTAAACAATGGGACATATGGCTCAAGGAATCTGTTTAATGAGAATATGAAAAATGTGCACACCAGACTGTGCATTAGAAACCGCGCTACTATTTTTCATTCCATACTTTAATGTTCAGCCAAGTGGGAATCTAACACAGATACTATTCCTTCATCCGCACCAGATGTATGCATAACAATAAACACATCCCCTGGTCTTCCACTATTATAATTCCATCCTCATAGGTCTTTCCCTGCACCTTTTGCTGATTATTAACCATTGCTGCATTACAACACGCATCGTTTCAATGATTTGATTGTTAAGGAAGGGACCTGCCTTTTCTGTTTGTCCATAAAAAGGTATACTCAATTTAGGAGTGATACAAATAAAAAATATGATCAGCACGATTGATTTCAGCGGCAGAGGTTACTATACACTCGTTCCCTAAAGGAAGCCAACCCCATTATGAAATGGACAAAATGTACACTCTAGAACAGGTACTGCAAACAATCCGTCATACTACTATGATATCTCTGAGCAATCATTAATGTACAATGGACGTCACCACAAAGCATAATCATCTTATTGGTAAGTCTATCTTGGGACTGCAGCACCGTTCCAAGATCAGAATTGTAAGACAGCAGATTTGCTACTGACAATTACACTTCTTTAGGCATGCGTCTGACGAAGTGGGTATTCACCCATGAAAGCTTATGCTCCAATACGTCTGTTAGTCTATAGGGTCCCACAGGACTCTTTATGTGTTCCTCTTTTGGGATTCTTTTTTATTCAATACGTGGTCTTCTCCGTTAATCCTGCTCTGGAACAAGAGTAACACAATTAATGGGAAGAGGGATGGATGAACTGATCTGGGTAAGAGAACTCCCTGAACCTTTCATCATAGCTTGACCCATTCGGTTTTGTTTTGGGTTTTTTGTTCCAAAACCTTCAGATCACTTTTTTAAAAAGTTTCAGGCACTTTGGACTCTGGATAGAAGCAAAAGGCCCCCAAACTCCAAAACAGGCTGTTCTTATGGCCTTTCCAACCTAAGCTGAAACAGCATATTCCAGAAATCTCACAAGAGCACCTTATATTCCCAATTTTGCTGATAAATAGCAGAAAAACACCCCACAAAACCGAAACACCAGAAAATGTGCTGTTATCCAGAGCAGCATTAAAATGAACCAAATGATGGCATATCCACTACAGTACCTCTCTTGACAAACTATTCCACAGCCTGGGAAGTTGTTCCATATATCAAGACAAAATTTTACATTGCTCAATTTCGTTGCTTCTTTCCTAGTGAGACACACCTCTTTATTACTTTAAGAATTCCTCATCTCCTTGGAGCCCAGTCCTGCCTTCATTTCCACAGATCCACCTCTCAGCAACTTCACTGAGGTTATGTCTATACTAGCCACCGGATCGGTGGGCAGCGATCGATCCAGCGGGGTCGAATTATCACGTCTAGTCTAGACGCGATAAAACGACCTCCGAGCACTCTCCCGGCGACTCCAGTACTCCGCCAGGGCGAGAGGTGCAGGCGGAGTTGACGGTGGAGCGGCAGCAATTTACTGCAGTGAAAACACCGCGGTGAGTAGATCTAAGTACGTGGACTTAATAACGTAGCTGAAGTTGCGTAATTTAGATTGATCCCCCCCCGCCCTCCCCCATGTAAACCAGTCCTGAGAGTTGCACCTGTGTAACAGATTAGAGCTTGCTGTTTGTACCTTTCAACTATTTGCAGATGGCTTCTTTTTCCTCTTTACCCTTTCATCATAATTTAGCCAAACAATACATGTTTAGGGCCAGACTCTGATCCCAATTACATCAGTATAAATCTGTGCTAATTTAGGTTACTTCAGTGGATTATACCAGTGTAAATGGGAGCAGAATTTGGCCACTGTATCTTTTGTTAATTGCCTTCTTATGCAATCAACCCCAATCCTTTAATTACTCTGCTGTCTTTCAGCAGGAAAGATACATTCTCCTGTAACTATCCTTAGATTTTTTAACTAATGAGCTACTAGCTCTGAACAAAGTAGCACCGGAAGTTTTATCATCTAGGCTTTTTTAATCAAAGCTTCCAGTCTCAGTACACAAGTATCTATGAGTTTACTGGCTGTACTGAACATTTCTCCACTATAGAGATATCAAGGTATACACCTAAACTTCTAAAAAGCCATCTTCCACCATGCACTTTTCTTGGAGTAAAACCTGACACAGATTTTTGGGGGAGGTTGTCCCGAAGTGCTAGCCAGCTGTGGCAGAATACACCCCCATATTCACAGCCTAAACACTATTGTAATAATCTTTGTACAAAGTACGCCTTGCAAGGTGTCATTTGAAAACTCATAATTTACTGTTCAGTTTTACCCAGATAAAATACGTGTGGCAACATTGTATGTGAAGTTATAAAAGTCCCCTGTATGGTGTTATTAACACATGCTCCAAACCACACAGTCCTGCCCAAATGGATGTTGGCAAACAGGTCTGACCTAAACAAAGGAATGTGTGCTTACTTTAATTTGCATTTAAGCAGTAAACAGAATCATCAAGGAGAAAGGGGAGACAAAGGAAGCTCAAACAGGTGAAAAAAACCAGCAGGAAACATCCTTCCACATAGGCCTTGTCTGCACTACCAAGTTTTGATGTCAAAAACTGCCTTTTGTCGACCAGACAGTGAACGTGTACACACTGCGATGCAAGTTTTGTTAGGGAAAATGCCCATATTTGGCAACAAAATACATCCACCCCAACGAGAAACTTACGTCTTTTTCCTCTAAGTTTGTATCGACAAAGTGCCAGTGCAGACACCATGCTTGATTTCATCACTTTAATTGGCCTTCAGGAGGTGTCTCACAATGCCCATCCTGACCATTGTGGTCAGCGGTTTGAACTCTACTGCCCTGCAGTCAGGTAAACAACCATCAGCCCCTCCCACTTAGAAGCCCTGGGAATTTCTGAAATTCCATTTCCTGCTAGCTCATCATGGAGAGGTCTCATTGCATCTTCCCAGGTGACCATGGCACTACCAATACATGCACAGGCACGTTAATAATTTCCTTACTAAAATATAAGGCCCCAAATGTCATGATTGCCTACTAGGAAAACTGTAACATTGAAGCACCTCTGACAGAGATATACATTACTGGTGCTGGTTGTCAAAGTGCTGCCTCAAAGCCTCCCTCCTCTGGGCCCCTCTGATAGCCCAGGTATATGGCTGCTCAAAATCAGTAGCCAAGCGCTCTGCCTCAGCACTCCATCCCTGAGCAAACCTTTCACACTTAGCTTCACAGAGATTATGCAATGTACAGCACGTGGCTATGATCATGGGAACATTAGCCTCATTAAAGTCTAACCTGCCATAAAGGTATCGCCAGTGCGCTTTTAATCTGCCAAAGGCACATTCAACTGTCATCTGGCACCTACTCAGCTTGTTGTAGAATCACTCCTTACTACAGTTCAGGTGTCCCATGTAAGGTTTCATGAGTCACAGCTGTAAGGGGTATGCTGGGTTTCCCAGGATCACTATGGGCATTTCAACATCCCCCACTGTAATCTTCTGGTTTGGAAAGAAAGTCCCCACTTGCAGCTTTCTGTACAAGCTGATGTTCCTGAAGATGCATGTGTCATGTTCCTTCCCGGACCACCCTGCGTTGATGTCAACGAAATGCCCCCAGTGATCCACAAGCACCTGCAACATCATGGAGAAGTACCCTTTTATTGATGTACTTTGTCGCAAGATGGTCTGGTGCCAAAATTGGAATGTGTGTGCCATCTATCGCCCCTCCACAGTTAGGGAAACCCATTTCTGCAAAGCCGTCCACTATTTCACACACATTTCTCAGAGTCATTGTCCTTCATAACAAGATGAGATTTATTGCCCTGCAGACTTGCATTAACAAAGCCCCAACGGTCAACTTTCCCACTCCAAATTGATTTGTGACCGACTGGTAGCAATCTGGAGTCACCAGCTTACACACAGCAATTGCCACGTGCTTCTCTACTGAGAGGGCAGCTCTCATTCTGGTGTCCTTGCACCACAGGTCTGGGGCAAGCTCTGCACACAGTTCCAGGAACTTGCAGCCAAAAGTTCTGTAGCCACTGCTCTTCATCCCACGCCTGCATGATGACACGATCCCACCATTCAGTGCTTGTTTCCTGAGCTCAAAAGCAACAGTGTACCCTATGCATCTGCTCTGTGAATGCCAAAAGCAATCTGAGGTTGCTCCTATCCATATCATGCAGACTGTTGGGTGCCTGCGAGTCTTCTAGGAACTTCATGATTGACTGCACTGCCATCCGTGATGTCTTCATGAAATTTAACAGAGCATAGGAGAGCAGTGTGGGATCCATCCCTTCTCACAAAGATGCCAGGGTGCACAGCAAAGAAGGGCGGTTCAAAAATGCTGCAAAAGAAAGCCGGAAGCCTATGGAGTGCTGGGACAGAAAGCAATGCATCTTGGAACATTTAGCACGGTCCCAAGATGGGCCGCAATCTGCTCCACCTTCCCACAACACCTAGCAACAGATGGTGTTGAGCAGGACTGTGGGATAGGTACCCACAGTGCATTGCTCATTCTGTCGATGATGGTGCCCCCAATGTGGACGTGATTTGCTGACAGAGGGAGCATGTGTGAACATGAAATTCTGATTTTTATGACATTGACTTTTGGATGTCAACATTACTTTGGTCGATAAACTTGGTAGTGTAGACATGCCCTTTGTCAGTCTTGTCTGCAGAGATGGTAAGCTCCACGGGGCACAGACTGTGTATGGACAGTGCCTAGCACAATCTGGTCCTGATCTTGGGGTCTCTAGCCTCTACTATAATACAAATAAAAATAGAGCTAGATCCTCAGCTGTCAGTGGAGCTAAATGGATTTACAGCAGCTAAAGATCTGGCTCCTAAAGTTTATTTTTAGCCTCATTCTTAAAAAAGAAAATGGAGGTGGAAAAACCCTTTCCTAGCTCGGAGGGGCAGAAACTATTTCTTCCTGGGATGGGGGAAGAAGGCAGGGAGAGCTGGGGAAAGCATACTCCTGTCTAAGACACCTCCTGACTTACAAATGGAGCACATTTGATACAGAATCCATGAGACACCCCCAACATGGAACCATGCAGGCTTATTTCCATAGCAGAATGTCACTTTAATGGATGAACACGTGCGCAGCTAATGCTAGTTACGGTACCATGCCCCACCTGCAGCGATGCCCTCAGGCTGCAAGTACCCATGAGTGTGTAATTATTACAGTTTAAAAATGAGTTACTTCGTAATTATGATGGTTTCCTCTGAGGCAAAGTTCCTGGGTTTGGTCTCTGACTCCAGCCGAGGTGAAGTTAATACTCCCCTTCCTAACATACATTTGACTGTCAAGCACCAGGACCTTATCTCTCAGAACAACCTTTGAAGGGGCCAATGTGGTACTTGATTCAAACGAATAAAGAGGGAAGAAAAATAGGAGGCGAGAGAGAGAGAGGCAGAGGAGAGGTCATCCCCATGGAAACATAGCAGACTCTCGTATCGTTTACAGTGCTCTTTGCAGCATAGTTCCAAGATTCTGTAGCCTTTAATTAACTGGGAAGGTTACAAGCAGAGCTAGTTGAAGTGTTTGTTGCAAAAAAATTATTCGATGGAAGCTTAGCCTTTTTTCTATGTGCATAATTGTCCCAGCCAAACAGGCCAGAACTAATATCAACTGGTCAATTATTCTATTCTTATGACTGTCGTCTTCCTCACAAGGGACTGGGCTTTTCTCTTATAGGCAAAGGTGCTCTCTCAAAGTGCCGTACATTTCTCTTGCTGGACTCAAAACTTCCTGCCCTTCCAACATGCAATTCCCTTTTGATAACAATACTCAGCAGCACTTCTTTCTCCCTCTCTTAGTTGTGTGTATATCTGATTCTCAGTACAACATGACATCCTGCAGGGCTTCGTGTATTGATGTTTAAATACCAAAACAACAGGCTGTGAATAAAGCAGGTTAAGGCTAGACAGGAAATCTGACATCTTCCTCCCTTCCTTTCCCTTCAAACTCAAAAGCCCTCCCCTGACAGGGTAAATAAGACTCTCTAGGAATACACTACTTGTCCAAACCTTCACTACTTGCGGCAGGGCACGACCAAGTCCTTAGCCCTTCCTGGGCCACAGCCCTGTGTCCAGGGTCTGGGTGACCTTTCTCCCAAGCTGTAGCTAGCATTTGCCTCTCTTTCTCTCAGGGGCCACAAACATTCCTCCACCATCTGGCTGCAGGGATCTCAGAATGCTACCTCGAGGTGGCACCACTGAAGCACAGAGGAGCCAATGTCCAACCTCTCACATGGGTTCCATCCCTGAGGTCTTAAACTATGAAGAGCTAACAACTCCCACCACAAACATTGGCTTCTCTCTTCATTCCAGACTGCTTCCTGTGCTGGCTTCCTTCTTAGGAGCTCTTCCGGAGGCTTCTATAACTTAGAAGGCAGTATCTCATTGACACGCCACCCTTCAATGCCCCAGAGAACTTCAGCATTGACACACCTTCAGAATGGACAGACTGCAAACAATATGTTGCAAGATTTCACATTGCTACCAAGCTCCACAAAGAAACTGGAGATATACAGATATCTTTAATTTATGAGGAAACAAGCAGAGCATACCTTTAAATTTGATGACTTTACTGGAGACAGTCACAAAGATGACTATGAAAAGGTTCTGGCTATGTCTGATGTATAGTTTACACCTCAGAGAAATATGGTTTATGACAGCATTTTTAAACCATAGAATTCAAGGCCCAGGAGAGAATGTTGAATGTTTATAAGAGCTATGCATGGATTGGCTGAAAACTGATTTGAGGAATGCAAACAATGAAAATATCAGAGACAGGCTGGTTATTGGGGTAAGAGATAAAAACTTGCACAACAGTTCCAATGGAAAAGACACCTAATGCTACACACAACTGTTCAAATAGCAAAGCAGTCTGAGCTGGTGAGACAGCAAAACCAAGAGCAACTGGCCAAACCCGAAAAACAAGAAACTAGTTTAGAGGTAGTAAAGAAACCCAGCGTGGCCGTTAAATGTCATTATCATAAACCCCTGAGGCAAGGAGAGAAAATCCCAGGGTAAGAGGGACAAATTACAGCTTACATGCACAAGGTGTGGAAAAAGTCATATCCCAATAGATGATGCACATCCAGCAAGAGATACACTCTATAATAAATGCATGAAATATGGACATTTTGCTGCTGTTTGCTACAACAAAGCAGTCGGAAGTTGACTCATATTACAGACAATCAAGAGCCATTGTTTCTGGTATCTACCACTTGTGATGATAAAGAGCCTGTCTGCAGAGTGAAACTGAATATTCATGGAAAGACTATTGACTTTAAAATTGACTCTGGAGCTGATGTCACAGTCATCTGAGAAGGGACATACAATTATCTTTAGCCACTACCAATGCTGAAGTCACGTGACTAGCCCTGGAAGTATTCTGAACTGAGTGGGACAGTCCACCACAGAAAAAACTTATAAAGACAAAAGCTATGCTTTCAGAGTACATGTGATCAAAGGACCATGGACCAACAACAGTCTCTGCTGCAGTGTGGCAATCATGATGGGCCTAATGAGAAAGGTGTAAGAACTCAATGGAGGATTTGATGATATTGGATTTTTTAATACAACTCAATTTATGAGAGAATGCTGAACCATACAGTGAACAAACACCCCTATCAGAGAGACTTTGGAAGAGACAAGGTGCAGATGTCTGCGTATTCAGAAGACATCATTACTTGGTCACAGTGGTCTATTTTCCCAGGTATATAGAAATAATGTACTTGGATGACATAACATGTTGCAGTGTTATCAAGAAACTGAAGTGCAATTTTGCTCACTTCAGTATTCCAGAACAGCTAGTAATGGACAATGGATCATAATTCACTGCAGCAGAATTTAAATCATTCCAAACAAAATATGATTTTGATCCTATTACCAGCAGCCTACATTACTCACAAGCAAATGGAGAAGCTGAAAGAGCTTTACTGACAACAAAGGAAATCCTACAAATGAAAGAGCCACTCCTTACTCTTCTGAGTTACAGATCAACACCAATAGCAGCTACTGGATAGAGTCCAGCAAAACTCCTGATGAGAAGACAACTCAGAATCTTTTCCAAAGCTGAAACAATACTTCTATCTCCAAAGTTGCCAGACATCAACAGAGCAGTCAAACTGGATAAAAAGGCTAAGGAGTTTATGAACAGTTTTTACAAAACACAACACTCATAGATCTGTTGGAAATAGAATCTGATCACCATGTTCATGTCAAATCTGACGGAGAAAAAGGATGGACAACTTCGGCTGTCATGAACAAAAGAAATGCAGTGCTCCAATCACATGTAATCAAGACCAACAGTAGAGAGAGAGTTCAACAGAATACGTCAACATCTACAGTTTGTCCCTCAGAAAGAACAATCCACAGAGCAGAACAAGAAGACAACTCAAAGATCCCAAACTGATTACAGCCGGTCATGGCAACTAAAGATAAGCCAGATGACCAAATTGTTATGCATGTGGATCATGTCATTAGAAAACCAGTATGACACTTTCATACTGATTTGTACTAACCTTCAAAAACAGTGTGATAGTGTAAACATTGTAAATAACTTATCCGATGAAGTGGGTATTCACCCATGAAAGCTGATGCTCCAATACGTTTATTAGTCTATAAGGTGCCACAGGACTCTTTGCTGCTTTTACAGATCAAGACTAACATGGCTACCCCTCTGATACTTAAAGGGGGAAATGTAGTGGAATGCTAAACTGTATTACACTGTTTGGCCACCAGGGGGCGCTGTGCACAATATACCTTATTTAACTTATTTAAGTTAACTCTAGCCATACTGCAGGAGCTTTAAAGGATCTTACGATGAATACACTTGGTAGAGAACAGTGGCTCTTAGTCTGAAACTGGGGTTTGGGACCCCTCAGGCAGGGCTGGCTCCAGGCACCATCTTAGCAAGCAGGTGCTTGGGGCAGCCACTCCAGAGTGGGATGGCACGTTCAGGTATTCGGCGGCAATTCGGCGGAGGGTCCCTCACTCCTGCTTGCAGCGAAGGACCTCCAGCTGAATTGCTGCAGATCGTGATCGCGGCTTTTTTTTTTTTTTTGGCTGCTTGGGGCGGCAAAACCCCTGGAGCCGGCCCTGCCCTCAGAGGGTCATGAAGTGATTACATGGGGGGTTGTGAGCTGTCAACCTCCATCCCAAACCCTGCTTTACTTCCAGCATTTAGTGTTAAATATATTTAAAAGTGTATTTAATTTATAAGGGGGGGTCGCACTCAGAGGTTTGCTATGTGAAAGGGGTCGCCAGGACAAAATTTTTGAGAACCACTGTATAGAAGTACATGCAGCATGTCCCATCTGTCTCCATCCAAGATAAGAGCCCAAATGTTTAACAAAGAAAAAAAGTCTAGTTTTCACTTCTCAGCTGTAAAACAACTCAGGCTGGCACAAAAGCAGTGAGTACTCTCCACAGTTTAGCCAGCTTTAAATTACTGGGAACAGACAAATCATTATATTGACTGAGTCTCTAGCTATAAAAAACTAAGCCTGCAAGTTAACAGCCTGGCCACTTGCGTCCAAAAGAACGGAGTGCCAATCTGGCAGCACATCAGTCAGTGCCAGCTGGCATTCAAGTTGAAGTGCTATTTCCAGAGGTGGCATTAGAGGAAAGACAGAACAACAGCTGGTTTTCTGCAGCCTTTATTCAAGATCTGAGGCAAATGTGATCATTGTCATCAACAAACAAGAAATCCACTTGCAAATGTTGTTAATAAACACTAAATCAAACCTTGTATGAATGTCTCAATCCTTTATACAAACTCCTCGGAAATGCTCTGCAGAGTTGGGTGCCTAATACAGATGACAAGTGCCAGAAAGAAATAAAATCTGTACGGAAACAAACTTGGGTTGCTAAAGCTAAACTCCAAGTAGCTCTTAAATGTCCAAACAGAAAAGTCTGTAAAACAGAAGAATAGATGCATCTTATTTCAAAACCAGCCAACCCCTGCTACCCATCTACAAGGGAAACCAGTTTCCTAAAGTCATCTGCTCTGCTGCACTCTCCCTGGGCTTTTCAGATTCATACAGTTTAAAGCCCGAAAGGATCATTTGACCTCCTCTATTGAGAGAGGCCATTAAACTTCGCCCAGTTACCCCTGTATTGAGCTCAATAACTTGTGTTTTGACTAAAGCATTACTTTTGTTTGGCTAAAATAAAAATGTCTTCCAGAAAGGCATTCAGTATTGATCTGAAGACATTAAGAAATGGAGAATCCGCTAGTTCCTCTGGTAGATTGTTCCAAAGATTAAACAAACACGCTGTTAAAAATTTGTGCCTTACTTGCAATTTGAATTTGGCTGGCTTCAGTTTCCAGCCATTGGTTTCTTGCTTTGCCTTTTGCTGCTAAATTAAAGAGCCCTCAAGCCCCCAGCATTTTATCCCCATAAAGGAACGTATACACTGTAATCAAGTCAATCTTCTAGCTGATAAAATGAACAGATTAAGCTATATATAACTGCATTCAGCAGCTGTTTAAATGGGCCCACTTACCAAGCAATTGAGATTGCTCTGTACGACTGCCCTAGACTCGTTATCTGACAATCCGTGTGTCATCCACAAATTTTAACAGCAGTGATTTTTATATTTACTTCCACATAATTGGAGTAAATGCTGAAAAGCATCAGGACAAGACCCAATCCCTGCAGAGCCTCACGAGTAAAACCCCCATTGCATGAGGATTTCCCTACTCCTAACTACCTGTTGAGATATCAAGTATCAGAGGGGTAGCCGTGTTAGTCTGGTTCTGTAGAAGCAGCAAAGAATCCTGTGGCACCTTATAGACTAACAGACGTTTTGCAGCATGAGCTTTCGTGGGTGAATACCCACTTCTTCGGATGCAACTGTTGAGATATGTCAGTTATCCAGTTCTTAATCCACTTAACATGTGCTCTGTTGATATTGTATGGTGCTATTTTTTTTTTAGTCAGAATGCCATGATACTAAGACAACACCTAACAAAAGTCTATGCATATTACATCTGTACACTTACCTTTATCAAACAAACTTGTAATCTCCTTAAAGAATGAAATTATGCTTGTTTGAGATGACCTATTTTTCATTAAACGATGTCGGCTAGCATTAATTTTATTCCTGTCCTTTAATTCTTTATTAATTGAATTCCATATCAGTTTTTTTCATTTTTTCCGCTGGGATTAATGTTAGCTAACTAGCTTATAGTTACTCAGGTCATCCTGCTTGCCATTTCTGAATATTGCACAACGTTAGCACCTTCCTGTCTTCCCCAGTATTCCAAGATTTATGAAAAAGTAACATCAGCGAGCCAGCTCTTTTAGGACTCTTGGATACAATTTATTCAGGGTGCTAAAGATGACTGCCTGCTTTCTTAGGATGGTTGAAGAACCTCTCTTGGTAGCTGCTTGTTTCATACTGCAAGGACTGCCATCAGGTATTTCCCTGTAGCTTTCTCTTCTAGTCCTCCAGAGACAGGTTCCTCCAGAGTCGATTCATCAACCATGTGATAATGTTTGATACTTTTACTTGGGTTTAATGCCTCCTGGTTCTCTTTCTTCTCTTGGTCACAAATCTCCAAATCATTCAGAACCATTTTTGGCTTATCCATCAATGATATCCCATGTGGTCCTGATACAACCCTAAGCCAGCACTCTATTCAGAGTCCGCTAGGGGGCCCCTCTGGACTGCTGCAGGGGCGCAAAATTGACAGGGTACAAGAATACCCCATCCATGCCTATGCCTTTCCACCCCCTCTCTCTATGTTCCCCATCCTAGAATGCCCTCTGCAACGGAGGGGTTCCTGGCATAGAAGACCCTTGCAACAGTGTATTCCCCAAGCAAGTGCAAAAGGGAAATAATGAGGAAATATAGGGAAAATGATGAGTCTGGCCCTGTTTGCTGGTTATTCAGCCTAGCAGATAAATGGCTGTTGTACTTCTGTGGAGAAGCACTCAGTGAATTTAAAATTCTGTAGCACGTTGGGTGTCCCCAGTGCCTATGGATGTTGTGTACGCTGAATTTCTCTCAAAAATGATCTGATCTCTATATATGCCTATTAGCATCATTATTAATAATTATAATAAAGGAGGGTAAATCACAAGAGTGGGAGTACAGAAAAGATAATTCTTGTATAAAGTACATGCTTGCTCATACTCAAGTCTATGGATAATTGAAAACAGACACAACCCCCCAACCCCCAAAGAAACCATGAAGGGTACGTGTAATGCTAGCTCAAGAACTTCTTATCATGCTTATTTTATAAACAGTCACTCACGGGTCCTTAATAGCTGACCAGCAATTTAGCAAAATAAAACAAATTCATAGGCCACGTTTCAACCCTGCCTAAGTGGCTCTTCACAGGCAACCTGGAACGATGCCCATGAATAACTTTCCATCCAAGCTTTTCTCAGCGGACTTGTGGTCTGCAAGACTGTTCCCACTGCTCTTGGTGGTCTTAGAAAGGATTTTTGCCAGCAGGAACTCCAAACACCTTCCCTCCTTCTTCTAGAAAGTTCTCTTTGCAGTCCAAGTTTCTGGCCAATCAGTGCTGCCACCCTGCTTTCCCACAGCAGAATCGAAGCTATACACCACCCTCTCATAGCAATGTCCATAGGCCAATTCTTCCATCACCTGAAAGATGCCCTGAGAAAAGGACTGGAATAGTAGCTCTGATATCTGAGGAACCCTTTATATGTTGCCCAGGAGATAAGTCCATTATAGTCAACAAAACTGTGATATCATCTGTCTTTCAGAAGTCTACTTCAAGGAATGGTGTAATATGTTGGCGGCTAATAGAATTTAGGATCCAGATGTAAATGGGGTTTATATTTCTCCCATACTATAACAACTCTGGATATTCTTATTGCTCATATAAATGTGAAATCCTGTTTTTATATCCTGCTAAACAGAACCTTTAATCTAGCAAATTGAAAACGTAGTAAGATGCACTGGCACCTAGACAAACCCAGATTACCAATAAGGTACCTTTTTTTTTTAAGAGTGCGGGTAAATAACCAGTTGAACAGCTTACCTAGGGACATGATGGACTCTCCATCCCTTGCCATCTTTAAATCAATATTGGAAGTCTTTCTAAAGGGTCTCTGTGAGGGGGTGTACCAGGCCCTTTGAAGCCCACTTCTGGAGGCCTCGTAGTCCTACCACACACCGCCCCAGAAAAGAAGCAGTGAAGGTGGGTCCTCCAGGCCAGCCTAGAAAGGCTGCATGGAAGCAGCCAATCAGAGCACAGCAGGCTCAGCTAAAAAGAGCTGGGGGGCCTCAGCAGGTCAGTTCCTCGTTGGGACCAGAAGGGTGAGGAAGGGCTGGAAGATGGAGAAACTCTGCATGCAAGGATGCCCGCGAGTGACCCTGCTCAAACAGGGAACAGACAAGAGAACCCAAGGACTGTTCCTTAAATTAATGGGTGAAGGTGAAGGGACCAAGTGGGAAGTAGCCCAGGGAATGAAGCAGCAACTATTAAGGGAAGCAGTACATGGCTTCTGTTTATAGGGACCCTGGGTTAGGACCTAGAGTAGTGGGCAGGCCCAGGTTTCCCCCACCCCACTGGCCAGTGGGGAAGTGGCGTAAGACCCAAAGAGGGGATAACACTCTTTATTAGAAGCCTAAGAAAAGGGACTAGATTAATGGGGCCAACAGGGGCTGAAGTGAGAAGGCACCCGTAGGAAAGAGGAGCTGAGTCCAGCTTGAGCCAGGGAATTGGAAGACATTTGTTTGTTTGTGTCTTGGACTTGAGTACCCTGGAAGGGCTTTGTCCATTTCAGACTGTGACTTGGCTGGAAGCCTGAGCCACTGAAGACCTGCCCAGCCAGGATAACAGCCAACGGGGCACTGGAAGCAGAGAAAAAGAGTGCATGGTTGCACCCAGCCGACAGGAGGTGCTTACAAGAGGTAAGTGCACCCCTCAGTCTGCTATAGCTCAACCCATAGTTATGGGCTTGATCCAGGGAATCCTCAGTGAAATTCTATAACGAGTGTTATTGCGTGAGGTCAGACTGGACGATCATAATGGTCTTTCTGCCTTAAATTATATTATTCCAGTTCTACTCTCTAAGTGCGGGTTACTGAAAGATGCTCCTCCTCCAGGCTGCCAGTCAAAGCAGCCATTTTTTAAACAACCTTTCCGAACAGAAGGCATTCTGTTGGGACATTTGGTTAAGATGGGGGTTTGTGTCTATTGCAATGATACTTGATTGTGCTGGGGATAGCAAAGTGCCCCTCAGTGCTTTCCACTGAGAAATCCCAATTGCCAACACTCCATCCCGTTGTCCTCAGGACTCTTTGAAACCGTTTCCTGTTTTTGTTTCTTTCCTTTCAAGAATAAGTAAGCCCTCAGCTGCTAATAACTCCTTCGCGGATTTGTGTGTAATGAATGTTGAACATGTGTAGCTGTCAAGTTTTACAAGAATAAAGCAGGGAGGTTAGAGGAGAAATACAAAGGAGATTAGGGTAAGGGATATTTTATTGCCGATGGATTTTGTTTTGTTGAGGAGTCCTAGGATTTCAGAATTCTGGTGGCCTCCAATAGTATTGCTACAATTACAGTGAGAGTTAGCATTGTAACTGTTAGCCCCATTTCCCTCCCCGCTGCGAGGAGCCCCCATATCCTTCTTGGACATCTGAGGATCCCACGTTATCATAGACTTTAAGGCCAGAAGGAACCATCATAATCATCTATTCCAGTGCTTCTCAACTTATGGCCCAATCAGCACACAGCTGTGGCCCATGTGACATCCTCACGTAGTATATCTAGTGTGTGGATGTGGCCCATATAAAGCACATAGAGCTGCTTACGCAGCCCACAATAGTAAATAGGTTGGGAACCACTGATCTAGTCTGACCTTCTCCACAGAACCTCGCCCGTCCATTCCTGTAATAGACCCACAACCTCTGGCTGAGTTAGCAAAGTCCTCAATAATGATTTAAAGATGTCAAGTTTCAGAGAATCCACCATTTACTCCACTTTAAACCTGCAAGTGACTCCTTGCCCCATGTTGCAGAGGAATGTGAAAACCAGCCAGGGGTCTCTGCCAATCTAGGGTGACCAGACAGCAAGTGTGAAAAATCGGGACAGGGGATGGGGGTTAATAGGAGCCTATATAAGAAAAAGACCCAAAAAATCAGGACTGTCCCTATAAAATCGAGACATCTGGTCACCCTACCACCAATTTTTTTTTAATCTGACCTGAGAGTATATTTTTTCTCAATCCCAAATATGGAGGTCAGTTGGTCATTTCCCCCAGATTTGGTTCTTCCTTCTGCAGTGATCTACCTCTCCTGTATATCAGCCACCACCACTCTTGCCTAGGGATAGGTAAACTCAGTGTGACAAATTTAGACCTTACTCATCAATTGTTTCTCCTCAAGATACTTGAGAGGCAAGACTGTTGTTTGTTTGTGATGTATCAAAACATGAGCTGTGGGATGCTACCTATTTTTATTTTATTTCCTATTAGTTCTGGAAGCAAAGCAAGTATTACTTTCAAATAAGTATGTTTATCGCTGGCATAGCACAAGGTTTCACTTGATGGTAGTTAAAATTGTTTGTTTATTTATTTAATGTTCCCTTGTAAACCACAGATGTACATTAAGAGGGAAGAGTTTTATGAGAATGAAAACTTAAAAAACAACAACCCAACTTCACAGGTTTCATGAGGTCCGGAACGCTGCCAGGTTCTCAGAGGAACTCTCTCCTGGCCCCATCAGCACTGCTCCTTGATCATTCCAAGTGGTTGCTGGGCAGCAATGCCAGATGTTTCATGTACTGTTTAAATCTCTGGCTGGCTGACCCTGCACGCTGTCTCCAATAGGCAGTGCTACCTTTATCATCTTCTCTCCTTAAATTTTGAATCTTCAGTCTAAAATATAAACTTTTTTTATTCCTCTTTTTAAAAGACTTCTTTAAGCCACCACCTCCCTGCTCTCCCTATGTATTACACATACACACACAATCTATTTCCTGCAAAGTTAATTTTCTGCAGTGTTCCCTAGCAGAAAGAGACGATATTTCAAGTGAAATACCGCCTTGAAAACAAATTAATAGAAAAGACACTTATACCTTTCACTTTAATTATAGTGGTGGCACTGACAGAGTAACAATACAATAATTGCTTCAAACAAGAGTGGTATAATTCCTAGAAGGAGATATGACAGAGTATTATAGGACTTAGATCATTCCCTCCCTGCAGCTTTAGTAGACAAGGCAGTTCTCATTTTCTTTCTGAAATCTCTCTGTGCAGTGCTACTGAGCCATGTACACAATCTGAATCCAACCCCAGTAGGAAAAAGAACCGCTGCTAAGAATGATAGCCCAGAGGGGATCTCCCTGCTTCTCCTCCAATAGTGCAGAATATGGTGCTCCGATACTGAGGTAATGGGTCTGGTAAAAAACTGGATAAAATAGCATAGGAAGGTGTGCAGGGGGCACAATAAATCTTCCCCCTTGTACACCCCATGCAGCGGACAAACGCAATCACTTGCACTCCCAAGCACTCCACCCACCCTCCAAAGGGTGAGAAGAGGAGGTGCAGCCTGGACCCCGCCCTGTCTTGTCCATCCCTCAAGGCAGCAAATCTGCCCAAACCTGGAGGGCAGCATCCTACATTATCGTAGGGGATGGTGCTGCGAGAATGCACCCCACAAGCTCCTGTGACCTCCAGGAGGAATTGTACCACCCTCCCCTCTGCGGCCAGTAGAAGGGACAACGTTGTCAGCACTATTACCAGGAAGTAGGGTGACCAGATAGCAAGTGTGAAAAATCGGGACAGGGGGTGGGGGGTAATAGGGGCCCATATAAAAAAAAGACCCAAATATCGGGAATGTCCTAATAAAATCGGGACATCTGGTCACCCTACCAGGAAGTGTGACTGGAAGTGGGTGGGTGCAGCCAGAGCCTTTGTACTCTGACTGTCATGTTTCAACCCAGAGGGGGAGCCAAGTGATTCCTATGTCAGGGGTTAGGGCCTCCGGCACAGTCTCCAGGCAACCTAATGAGCACAGCTGGCCTGTAGTGGGGGCTGCCTGATGGGTGGGAAGAGTCAGCAACCTGACAGCAGCAGCAGCGACTGTCTGGCTGCTTAAAGCATTGACTCATGGCTGCGATAGTTCTTGCTTGTTCCTACCCTGAGGGCTGGTCTACGCTTACAAGGGTGCATCAGCGCTGTAGTGAAAACGCTCTCTGCAGACAGCTCTCCTCTCAGCATGGTTAATCCACCTCCCCAGGGGGCAGTAGTTGTGTCGATGGGAGAAACTCTCCCACTGACGTAGCACTATCTACACCAGTATCACTATGTTGCTTGAGGGGTGGATTTTTCTTACTGCTGTACTGTCTGTAGGATAGACCAGATCTTAGGCTCGGCTCAGCCTTGCCCTCGCCTTGCCTTACTCCAAGGTACTTGGCTCTGGCCCTCTGCTCCAAATCATGACTTCTGACTCCAGCTCTGACCCTGGGCTCCAACCACTAGGTCTGACTCCTGCTCCAACCACTAGGCATGAACGTCACTATCCTGGTGTCTGACAGGTACATTGTCCAGAGGTAAAGATCATAAAGCGCTTTAGCATCCACCTAAGTTAAAGGTGTTATACAATCATACTGTTTCAAAGTTATTGTCTTACAACTGCATTAATTCAAAAGGGAATGAGGAACAGGCTTATCCACAGTACCAGGAAATATTGTGTGTACATGTAAGTAGGGAGCTTCTTAATCTAGACTATAAACCCTGCTCTGCCTCCCATGCCCCCCCCATAGTGATTTAATTCACTCTTCTCCTCCCCTCCCCCACCAGCACACACCAGAGAAAAAAATTGTCTTCCCAGCTGAAGGGAGCTCTGTGCCCCATACAAGTGTTAAGTTATTCATTAAAGTTTCTCTCTCCTCCTTTTATGAGGGTCCCTCTGTATTTATTTTGCTTTCTGCCTGCTCTGCGGTCCATTTGTCTTGCAGCGGGGTCTCTCCCTTGCTGGAAGGCTCACACTCCAAGCAGTACAATCTAAGGGAGGCTTACACAAACAGTGCTGACACCAACACACTGCTCAGATCAGACACCCAACATGAAACAGCACCCCACAGCTCCTGACTCGGTCCTCTGCTTTAACCACTGGCCCATGCTTCCTTTCTTCATTAAAAGCCACCAATGAACCTTCTGAATTCCAAAGCCATCTTGGCAGAGATCCAATCCCTTCTCTTACCTAGAGCATATTTATTTTATATTGTACCCACCCATCCTGACACACAAGCTACAGCCCCTTTGGGTTGCTGAGACTTGTCAAGAGGGTTGGTGTATTTAGCCCAGTTTAAGTGAGCAGTGTCCAGAATTAATTTGCACATGAAGCCGCAGGAATAAATAGCACAACTGGAGCAGGGAATGCAGCACAAGGCCTCTGTGCTTCCAGGCTAATTTGCTTGTGTCTGCCTCTATGTGAACACACTGCTTGTGTGCAGTAGGGTGACCAGACAGCAAGTGTGAAAAATCGGGATGGGGGGTATTAGGAGCCTATATAAGAAAAAGACCCAAATATCAGGACTGTCCCTATAAAATTGGGACATCTGGTCACCCTAGTGTGCAGGGAGCTCGGAGGCAAACAGAGCAGGTTTAAAGAAAGGCAATTAGCAGCAGAGCTTTCAGACAGGGATTGCTGTGCTGGGTCTGAGGCTTCTGTCTCGAAGGTTTTCCCTCCCTTGGGAATGAAGGAAGGTGGTAACTGGTTAAGTGGGTTCAGTCTCAGAACTGCAGGGTTTCCCTGAGTGGCTAACCATTGCCTCAGCGGCCAGCCCAACATGTAAGTGGCTTCATGCTGCTGTGAAATAGTCACTGGATGACCCAATGCACTGGGTCTGGGCACATCCTTCAGGGGCTGGCAGCCACCACACTATACCCTTTCTAGGCAGCTCACCTGTGTGCATAGCTGAGGCACAGCACTCTGCTTGGAAGGGCTTGCTTGATATATTCTCAGCGGGATAGGTCAGCAATCCAGCATCCTAGACAAAGCCAGACCCTTATCCCGAGGACTCTGGGCTGCATTGCAGCTGATCTGGGTACAAAGTTCACAGAAATACTTGTTATTTATGTGTTGCCTTTGAAAGTGGATCCAGGCAGATCTGCGGCTCCGGGCGCCAAAGGCTTCAGCAGTGCATGCAAGGCCACTGGAGTCCAAATTCAGTCAGAGAGCACAGATGGTGCTACCACAAAAAATTACATAGCATAAAAGAATGGGAGAGGTGGGTGGAAATGAGGCTACAGCTGACCAATTCAACATATCCTCTTGGGTAGATGGCAAAAGCCTCCAAGGAATCAGTATCGAGTGTACAGAACATCAACTGCTGCAGTATTGCCCTCTCCAAGCATTCAAAAATTATGAATTCTGCCTCCCAAAATCATGAAATTTTACAAAATACTTGTTGGTGTCCATTTGTTTATCTTCTGACTTTTGAACCTTTAGAGTTCGCCTTTTCAAGCTTTTCTCCACAGCCATAAGGGCTAGAGATTTTCATTTGTGTAAAAAATGAACAAAACAGTAAACAGAGAGTGTCACATAATCACATGACTCCAGAAGCGGTGGATTATATATAATTAAACATGCAATTCAACAGCAATCTGGCCTGGTGGATTTCACTGAATCCTGGAAACATCCCTTCTGTGTTCTTGACCAAACCTTTTTACAGCCAAAGCAGGGCGAGGCCCTGAAGAATCGACACCCTGTGGATTTGCCCCATGTACTGTGAGAAAGGGCACTCTGTGAATGTTTCCTTAGTTCTGTGCAATGTATTGGGCCAGGCTGGCAGTGTCCCCAAAAGGTTCTAGTTCCTAATGCTAGAGTTTAGCTGAACTCATCAGTTCTGGTTTGCATGTAAACCTTCTCTTTGGATATGTATGAGGTTTGCACTCCTGGACTTTTGCTCTGAATTTCATAAAACTGACAGGGAGGAACCACTCTCCTGACCCTAGTGGATGGAGTTAGGCAAGCCCTGAGTTGGAAGCAGAGGGGTGGAACAGAAAGTATAAGAGGCGGGGCCCCTAGCTCAGTTAGGGAAGGAGTCAGATGTCTCTGCCTTGCTGCCAGCCCCTGAGCCAGCGACTGAGCTGTGCCAACCCCTGTCCCTGGAGGAGGACTCTGAGGGAGGGGTGCTGCCAGACAAGTACCCCAAGGCACTGCTGGGACGGCTGCCAGATGAGAACCCTGAAGAGACTTTGTGAGCAATGCAGTCCTATGTAGGGGTAGAAAGTAGCTCAAGGAAACCAAACATGACTCTGGTTATGTGGCCAGAGAGTGAGTCGGTGTGTTTTGGTGGGATTCCTGCTCACCCAGTGGCAAGACCCTCTGCCACCCTTAGGGTCCTGGGCTGCGACCTGGTGGAGTATGGTGGGCTTGGGTCCCTCTACCTCACCTGCTGCTGACCCCAGCTCTGGGGTGGCAGCCTACTCACCCTAGGCCTGAAGGCCTGTGCTTTGTGTGTTTGTGATCTGCCCAAGCCAGGAGGCTGGGCGAGAGACTGCTCCCCGCTCTGCCTGCAATGGGACAGGGCCCCTGACTGTGTTTGCTGTCTGCTCTAGCCTGAACACTGTAGCCAAAGAATGTGCATTGCTCTACCCTGTCCAGAGATTCAGGCAGAGCTGGATTTAGGGGTAGGCGACCCAGGGGACGGCCTGCAATGCCATGCTTGGGGGGTGCCAGGCTCAGGGTGCTGTTTTTGTTGATAGTAACAAGAGAGAAAATAGATTGAAGTAAAATGCTTTAGGAATTCTGTATGGACATCGTGACCACTACTACTTTGATAAAAAGCTGCCTAGATTGCATTGTGGCCTACAGAGACAACGGGTTTGAAGATGCCAATCACTGTTGGCAAAGAAATGGTGGAAAACTTAGGAGTGGAGCTTGTCTTCAAGGAAACACTTATTCATCAGAAGAAGAGACAGTTTGGTTACCAGGGCAGAGATGAAGTGATGGAAACCTCAGAAGAAAAATTCAGGAGGGAATTTTTTTGCTCACTCATTAACACTACTCAAGTATCCACTGAAGAAAAATTTGGACAAATGAAACACCACAAATAGATCTGTGGAGTTGTGTGTGACCTTAGTAAGCTGCTGGCGGACAGGAAAACACTCTTGAACAATTATACAGACCTTCACCGGATGCTGACACATGGGGAATGTTTGGATGTCAATGATAAAGACCTCTATGCTGAATTGGACAAAATCCATCACATTTTGCCACATGGGAAGCACGCTCCGCTGTGCTTCAGTTCGTGAGGGCAAAGGCGACCGTTTGAACTGAAGGACTAGGGTTAACATTCTAAGGCTGTCACCTACTGTGACACTATTTAATAGTGGTCCACCCAACGTCGGTGCACAGTTCAATTTCTTGATGTTAGAACATTTCCGTTATTCTTAAAATTAAAGAGATTCTATAAACTTAGAGGAAACTTTTTCCCCCCTTATGTATGGCATGAATAACTACAGATTTACAGATCCTAGTTGTTCCTTGCCTGGGGCGCCATTTGGTCTAGGTCTGGCCCTGGGGTCAGGGCTGTAGATTGTTGCCTGCCTCAGCCAGGAGGCTGGGCCATAGATTGTGTGCCGCTTTGCCCTGCCCAGAGGGTCGGAGCCCCCTAGCCTGCTAATTCCTGCCCCCCTTACTGTGTGACGTAGTGAGAGAGAATGGCCTCCCTCCGAGCCTGATGGGGACGGATTGCCACAGAACCAGTACATGTAGCCCACACACCTCCTGGGTGTGCTGTTCTGTCCCCTCTAGTTGCAGGCAGAGAGAGAGAGAGAAATACATATAAATGAGTCTGCTTTATAGCCTTAGCTAAGAGCCAGTTGGCTTTTAGCACATGCTGTAGAGGCTCATGTACTAGGCTCCAGGGGCCCCAGGTTCGATTCCACCCGCTGATGATAGGGGCCTTTCAGCGTTACGCTCAGTCAATATTGGAGATTTTCACCTGGTTTCATATTGAAACCATAAAATCGCTTTGTATGCCTAGGCACCCCAGTCACAAAGCATGATCCCAGCATGCTATGCATGGTACAGCCCCAGAACAAAGAGTCTCTGCCCTGAGAAGCTTACACATCCTCTTGAAGACTATTTGATTGAAGAGCAGGGGACACGACCCTGAGCTGATGGCCAGACCGCTAGAGTATATTAACTTCTCTGACACACTGATTCAGTGAGTAGTGTGAAATATTTGTTCAGCTACCCAAAACAATGCAGAGTCTGGTTCATGTGATCAACAGAAACTAACCCTGCAGGTTGTTTAGGACTAGTCTTCACACCTCAACTTGTTAGAAGTGCTACTCAACTTCTCACTACTGTTGAGTCTGAACTTTTTATGAGTTTAAACTTAACCCAGACTTGATGTCTCTATTTGAAACTTTTAATTAAAGCTCTGACCTGCGAACTACTCATGACACCCCCCTCCCCTTAAGTAGCCATTTCCCCCTTTGTCTTTTCTAATTTACATTTTAACCTGTTTTATCCTGTAGAATCTTGATTGATTATGCATGACCATTATGATCTGTTAATCACTTTGTTTACTTTTGTGTATAAATATTGATGCTTACCCCTAATAAACTTGCCACACTTACTCCGAAGGCTTTTAAGCTAAGGATAGTGTGAGCCCGTTGATTAACGAAGTGTTGTCTGGTCTCTGACAGATTTGTGAGCCCCATACCAACTCCGCACGAACTCGGGTGCTGGAGAGGTAAGGACTTGCTTTTTTACCTAACAATTTGGGGGCTCGTCCGGGATATCCTTCTGGTGCGGTGCCTCTGTCCAGTGGCCAGACCACTCATATACGAATTGGCAGGCGCCACGGGAGATTTCTCCCAGCCAATTCAATATTGAGGGGTCGTGTACTGGACAGCAGGATAAACGCCAGTTGGAGGGCTCCTGTCAGACACCATGGGTCAAGGGACTAGCGTGCCTCTTGAGAGTCCGCTGGGGATTGTAAATAAGTTATGGAACGAAGGGAAACTCCCAGTACAGACAGGAATGTCTAGGAGGAAGTTGTACACACTGTGTGTAAGGAATTGGACTGGGTATACCGCGGTATTGGCCGACCCGGAGATGAGGTGGCCTTCGTATGGCTCTTTCGAACAGGCTGCCTTAAGAGGAGTAAGGAGCCAGATTGAAAAAGACCATCCGGGACAGTTATGTTACTGGTTTTGTTGGGACACAGCAGCAGAGCTGTGGAAATCTTTAAAAATTATGGCAGTCAGGTATTCTCCCGAGAGTGAATCCCCTCCATGTTATTTCGATGAAGAGTATAAACCACGGCGTGTTTTGACTCGTCAGTTGGTCCCCACTGCACCTGCCCCTATTCCTCCGCAGGGGGACTCTCTCCAGAGCGCAGAGGGGAATCTGCAGGACTCCAGATCGGAATCTCTGCAGAGGGATAAGGAGGAAATGGAAGGGCACACCTCGGGAGGAGTAATTACTAGGCAAAAGATCAAGCAGATGCAGCAGGATGCATACCCCTCCCCTGAGGATAGCCCAGAGGCTGCCTCTGCCAAACTTTTTGTAAGTAGAGAAATGCCTGTACAGGTGCACGACCAACCTTTTGTGGACAATAATGGCCAGTTACAACATACTAATATTGTGGAATATAAAGGATGGCTAGAATGGGACTTGAAAGAGTGGGGACGGTTGTCAGGGTCCTTTGGGGAAAATCCCCGAAAGATCACTGAACTTTTAGAAAGATTGTTTTCAAGTCATAATCCTACTTATATGGATGTAGATCAGTTGTTAAGTAGAGTTTTGACCGGAGAGGAACGTAGTAGATTGTGGATGGCAGAAAGGACATGGGGGGATAGCGATGCGGTTAATACCACTTGGATGGATAGGCGGGATCAAGCCGCTGGCTGAAATCCCCTAGACTGGAGTCAGCAAAGGCTGACTCAGCTGCGGACAGATCGAGAGCGATTGTTAGAGAGACTCAAAGAAATGGCTCGCCGCTCGCCTAATCAGGCTAAGTTCATGCAGATTTGGCAGGAATCTGATGAGCCACCCAGAAAGTTCTGTTCGAGGCTATTGGAGGGGGCCCGAATGTTCACTCAGATGGATCCTGAGAGAGAAGCAAACCACCCTACTCTTATTTCATTTTTTGTGAATCAGTCAGTACCCCCTGTAAGGGATTATTTCTTAAAGTTTCGCCCTGGTTGGGGAGATGAGTCAGTCACTTCAGTGTTGGACGTAGCTGATTTTGCATGGGAGAAAGAAAGGGAAAGTAGTAAAAAGAAAGAGAGAAGGAAGAATATAAGTTGATGGCTTTAGCTTTTCGCGGTGGTATTCGAGGCAGAAGCCGTGGCCGTGGCAGGGGATTTCAGGGTGCTCGGGGAAGAGGGTCCTGGCAACCCCAGCCACCAGGGAATTGTTTTCAGTGCGGACAGCCTGGTCACTTTAAACGTGAATGCCCCTGGGGACGCCCAGAGGGTCCGGTCGCATCTGCAGATACTTACACCAGGGACGAATACACCCCTGTACCACCAGCTCAGCCCGTTCCTCAGGCCTGGATCAACTACGGGCAACAGCAGCAGCTGCAGCAAACTCAGCCTTCTCAATGACGGTACCCCGGGGGCAAAGGCAAACAATATAATGGTCTTATTTCCTTAATGTCTTTAGCCGGCTCCTTCCTCACTTTCTCCCCTCCCAGCAAAGAGCCTCGTCTAACCTTTTCAGTCCAAGGACTGCCTGTCTCTTTCCTCATTGATACTGGAGCTACTTTCTCTCTTTTAAATCATGCCCCCTCTCCCTGGCTATCCTCTGAGGTTAAAACTGCAACTGGGGTGGAGGGCAACCCACAGTCTCTGGGACTCACTTTGCCTCTAAATGTTATTTATGCTGATAAATGTTTTTCTCACCGTTTTCTTTTTTCCCCAGCTTGTCCGATCCCTTTGATGGGCCGGAATTTACTCTGTAAGCTTGAGGCTACTTTAACCTGCACTCCTGAAGGGGTAGGATTATTGATGACAGTGTTAGGAGATTTGGCCCCAACTCAGGGTAATTGGGAAACCCCCCCCTCTCTCTCCCCTGACCTCACTGACTTGCCTTCAACCCTCTGGGGAATTTCTGACACTGATGTTGGCCTGCTCCTTTCGGCAGAGCCAGTAAGGATTCAAGTGAAGCCCTCCTTAGCCCCCCCATCAGTCCCTCAATACCCCCTGTCGCTGGAAGCCCGGGAGGGCATCCGCCCCATTATCAAGGGATTCATTGCACAAAAGCTAGTCCGCCCTCAGCGCACTCCCTGTAACACCCCTATACTGCCTGTCAAAAAGCCTCCTAAAAAGGACGAAAACCCTATTCGTTGGCGCTTTGTACAGGATCTACGGGTTATTAATCAGTATGTGGTCCCTCTTCATGCAGTAGTTCCTGATCCAGCTACTATCATCAGCCAAATCCCCTGGGATGCTGAGTGGTTCACTGTTATTGACTTAAAATCAGCCTTTTTCAGCATTCCTGTGCACCCAGACTCTCAATATCTCTTTGGTTTCACCTGGGAGGGACAAAGTTATGTCTGGCAACGACTTCCTCAAGGCTACAGAGACAGCCCCACGATTTTCAGCCAATGCCTCTGCCACGACTTGGAAGGCTTCACCAGTCCGCAGGGATCCACGTTAGTCCTATACGTAGATGACATCCTACTAGGTAACCGCGAAGAAGCCGCCCTCCGCATTGATGGTAAGGCACTTTTATTATACCTATACACCAAAGGCCACAAGGTAGACCCTAACAAGATTCAGTGGGTCTCACAGAAGGTCCGATATCTGGGCTTCCTGTTAACCCCAGAGGGGAGACAAATGGACCCAGTCCGCATAAGGACTATCCAAAACTGCCCTCTGCCAAACACCAAGAAACAACTTCGAGGTTTCTTAGGATTAATTGGCTTCTGTCGCCCCTGGTTGCCGTCCTGTGGGGAGTTGAGCAAACCGCTCCACCGACTCACTGCTAACCTTGCTCCTGACCCTTTGCAGTGGTCCCCAGACACGATCCAAGCCTTTCAGTTACTCAAGGACAGTGTGGCCTCCTCCATGTCTCTCCGCCCCCCCAATTACAACAAACCCTTTCACCTTTTTGTCCACGAGAGGGGCGGAATTGCTAGTGGCGTCCTTACCCAACTAAGCGGGCCCCACCATTTCCCGCTTGCTTTTTACTCCCAGCAGATCGACCCTGTCGCTCAGGGAACCCCATCCTGCACCCGGACTCTGGCAGCAGCTGCCCTGCTGATCACAAAGGCAAAAAGCCTGACCCTGGGTCATTTTACCACGGTTTGGACCTCTCATGCCTTGTCAGCCCTTCTGCGTAGGGGCACAACCCAGGTCTTTTCGGCCCATCGTCAGCAACAGCTAGAGGCCGAACTCTTAGAAGACACTAACCTAATTTTTGAAAGGTGTGGGCCCCTTAATCCAGCTACCTTGCTTCCTGACCTGCCAGTCCTCCAGGATCAGCACAACTGTGTGAAAGTAGTTTATAGCATCTTACAGATAAGAAACAACCTGTTTGACGTGCCACTGGACAACCCTGATTGCATCCTCTTCTCGGACGGAAGCTCCTTCTATGTTAATGGCAAGCGTTTCACCGGTTATGCAGTCACCTCTGAATGGGACATTCAAGAGGCCGCCTCACTGCCAGGCAACTGGGGAGCCCAAGCCGCCGAACTCTATGCCCTGGCCCGAGCTTGCCAGTTGGCCGCTGGTAAGACCGTTACCATTTTTTCTGATAGCAAGTATGCTTTTGGAGTTGTGCATTGTCACATCCACCTCTGGAAGTTTCGAGGTTACCAGACAGCTGCCGGTAAACCCATTCAGCACCTCCCCCTCATCCACAAGCTTTTGGATGCCAAGAACCCTCAGTCCTGGCTGTAGTTCACTGCCGGGCCCATACTAAAGATGATAGCCCCGTCACCCATGGGAATGCCCTGGCTGACGCCTCCGCCAAGGCGGCTGCCGTCTTACCCTTAGCCATGCCCACGTTGGCTATTGTAACCTCCTCCTTTACTCCACCGCACCCTGTACCGGTACCTGCTGCTGAACTACAGTCGTGGGAGAGCCTCGGAGCCACTCTGGTCAAAGGGACCTGGCTTATGCCGGATGGCCGAGCCTGCCTCCCTCGCTCCACATACCCCGTGGCAGTTCGCTGGCACCATGATAAGGGGGGTCACTACGGCACGCACGCCCTTGTGGACACCATTGCTCGCTTTTGGTATGCTCCAGGCATTCAACCCTACTGCCTGTCAATAGTGAAAGCATGCAGCACATGTTAGCGTAATGGACCTGCTCCGCCTCTTAACAAAATTAAGGGTGGAAGACCTCCGCCTGCTGCTCCATTTCAACATCTTCAAATTGACTTTGCAGATATGCCAAAGGCTTTTGGAAAAAAGCACCTCCTTGTTTTGGTTTGCCCTCTGACTTCATGGGTCGAAGCTTTTCCTACTGCTAATTGTACTGCTGCCACAGTGGCGAAGATCCTCCTTAGAGACATTGTACCCCGTTTTGGCATCCTTCTCATGCTTGACTCAGATCACGGACCCCACTTTACTGGTAATGTCCTTGGCCGTTTAAAACAAGGACTGGGCATTTCACACTCCTTTCATACACCCTACCACCCCCAGTCTAGCGGGAAAGTTGAGCGTATAAATAGGAAGCTTAAGCTTACATTGGCTAAATACTGTCAGGAAACAGGGTTAAAGTGGCCTCAGGTACTTCCCTTGGTCCTGTTTCACCTTCGTACTCGCCCAACCCGTGTATTGGAATTATCCCCCTTTGAACTGCTCTATGGACACCCCCCTTTCAAAGGCGGGGCGCTACCACGTGCTGATGTTTCACTATTGGGAGGGGATCATATGACCGCATGCCAGTTTCTCTCCCTACAGGCTCGCCTCCGTACCCTTTGGAAAGCCTTGCAGTTTTCCCAGACCGTGCCACTAGAAGAACAGATCCACCCGTTCCAACCAGGGGACTTTGTCTGGGCCAAAAAGTTCATTCGTGGCGACACCCTCCAGCCAAGGTTTACTGGACCCCACCAGGTTCTTTTAACAACCCAGACTGCAGTGTTCCTGGAAGGACGCAAATCCTGGATCCACCACTCCCACGTCAAGCCAGCCGTAGTGGACCACAGTGACGGACCAGCAGCTCTTGCCACCACTGAAGACACTGCCTCTGACCAGTGGACCAGCTTACCTCTTTCAGACATCAGACTTAAACTGACTCAAAAAAAATAAAAGGACCTTTTATTCTGACAACTGTATGTTTTTTATCATGCCTTTTTAGTTTATTTTCTGCTTATGAAGATAATGCTTTTATTAGATATTCCCACGAGGTTAAAACTCGTATTTTAGAAAATAGAAGTAATTGCTGGGTATGTACTCAATGTCCAGTAAATGCAGAACAGGGACTCCCCTTCACACCCATTCCCCTGACCACTGCTAATATGACTTGAATGCCACCGGCTAGAGTAAAAGATCCAGTCCAACACAATCTTACATGGGACAAAACAGGAGTGCCAATTAACAGATATCTCAGGGTAACCAATCAGACAGGATCACTGTGTTTTGTTAAAGAAAAGGGGTCAACTTTTGTGGGAACAAGTAAATGCAACATGTATTTTAATGGCACCGCCTTTAGTAAAAATCTTGGCTTCAAGCCTTGCGCATCCCACTTATCCCATATGTGGATCCCTCACCCCGATACAACTTTTTCATGGGTGGGCAAGCCTTCAGAGTCAGCTTTTAAGAAGCCCTGCTCAGATCACGAGGGTGTCCAACTAATTGTTAAGGGATATACGATTGCCTTCTACAACTGCTCAAGCAGTACTACACTGCACTTTGAAAACACCACTACCAAATTGTGCCTCTGCGGTTCGCACAACGACCCCTCTGCGTTACCAGGGGAACAGTGGTCCAACGGGTGGTGGGTTACCTCCTACTTTGAGAAATGGAACACCCGAAACACAATGTATGGAACATACTGGGTGTGCGGGCCCAAAGCTTATTACTTTCTCTCCCCTGATTGGGCAGGGTCATGTTATTTAGCGTGGCTCACACCGCCTTCTCGCATCTCCCTCACCTCCCCCCATTTTCCCCACGTTCGTAACATCCGTGAAACCTTCAGAGATATTAATATCCGTGATGGTTTGTCGTGGCAGCGGTGGGCTGGTCTTATTAGCTTGAGGGGTGGTGTCATCCGTCTGCAGGGACTACTAGAATCTTTAACCAATAAAACTGCGACTCTATTTAAGAATCAGGCCGGAAAAATGTCCCAGCTGCGCCAGTTAGCTTTGCAAAACCAAATGGCTTTAGACATAATGTTAGCAGCCCAAGAAAAAACTTGCGCCCTCATAAATGAAGAATGCTGTGTTTTTGTAAACGACACCTACCCTGACACTTTTCAACGTACCAAACATCTAAGGAAAATGGCTAAGAACTACTCCTCTGGCCAGCCACCTTATAATTGGTGGGGAGCCTTATGGAATTGGCTGCCTGGATTTGGGTGGGTTAAAAAACTCTTGGTGGGTATTGTTGGGGCCATAGTAATCCTTATAATACTGTGTTGCTGTATTCAGTGTGTCCCCTCCCTCATAAACTCATGTAGGTCAGTTTATTCTTTTCCTACTTCAGCCAAAGGCCTTACTCTCTTCGAGTTGGCCCAGGCTGAAATTGCCAAGCGGCCCTTGGCTCCTTAAAATGGGGTGTAGCTTTTGGTAAATAGTTATCCCAAAGCTACAAATGGAGGAATGTTGAGTCTGAACTTTTTATGAGTTTAAACTTAACCCAGACTTGATGTCTCTATCTGAAACTTTTAATCAAAGCTCTGACCTGTGAACTACTCATGACACCCCCTCCCCTTAAGTAGCCATCTCCCCCTTTGTCTTTTCTAATTTACATTTTAACCTGTTTTATCCTGTAGAATCTTGATTGATTATGCATGACCATTATGATCTGTTAATCACTTTGTTTACTTCTGTGTATAAATATTGATGCTCACCCCTAATAAACTTGCCACACTTACTCCGAAGGCTTTTAAGCTAAGGATAGTGTGAGCCCGTTGATCAACGAAGTGTTGTCTGGTCTCTGACAGATTTGTGAGCCCCATACCAACTCCACACGAACTCGGGTGCTGGAGAGGTGAGTAAGGACTTGCTTTTTTACCTAACACTACCACATATAGTCAGTCCCAGCTTTATATCTCATCCAAAAGGCTGTGACGCTGCTTTGTTGCTGGTTCTGTGGGAACAAGCCTGCTAATGAATTACCACTGTTCAGCTTGGGATAGCCCACAGAATATAGCATTCCCAGCGAAGCCAAACCATCCGTATGTATGTACCATAGTGTGGCCAGATGTCCCAGTGTTATTGGGACCATCCCAGTATTAGAGGCTTTGTCTTACATACACAACTATATCCCGCTGAAAAAAAGTGTCCCAATTTCTCTCACTTGCTATCTGGTCACCCTAATGTACCAGCCAGGGTTAATCTTACCAAAAAAAACCAAACCAAAAACATTGGGCTGAAATATCTGTGCTTGATACTCCTTTGATGCTAACAAACCAATCTGAGGTTAAAGTTAAAAGGCCAGGTCACTTGTGTGTGTAACCTTTAAAGGCATGTCAAGAGGCACTGCAAGGCAATCAGACCAGTTCAATTTGTGTGAGTATCAAAGGGATGTTAAATGGGCTAGAGAACACCCGCTTATTCACTTGTGTTGCTAAGAGATCAAGGAAAATGTAGATGATATTGTTTTCATGGGTCTGTATCCTGTACTCAATCAACCTTAAGATCAAAGATGTATATACTGCATGGAACTAATGATATTACCTGTATTGTCTTCAATTATCTATCCCTGTTATAATGAATGGCCAGCAATTACTTTATGTAAATCAATGTGACTGGATTATTTGTGTATGCATGGGAAGTAGAAGGTTAACTTCAAAGCAAGGGTCACTGGTTTAACAGAGATTCTCAAACTGTCTGCATTACCTACTCTTTGTCCTGGGAAAACCCATGCTGTGCCAGTGACACTCACTGAGCTGTTCGCAGCTATAAGCAGCAGCATTGGGAAGACCCTGACATCTCTGATCTGCTGAACTCTAAACAGGGAGCATTTGAGCCTTTGGACTGAGATCCTCTAAAAAATCATTCTGGTACACGCTGTAAGATTTATGGAAGGACTCTAAGAAACTTACGGAGATTTAGCAGACATGGGCTATCTCGGCTAGCAGTTGGACTCGTATTCTGATTCAACAGTAATGTATTATCTGCTTTTAACATTTTTAATAACTCATTTTCTTGATTAATAAATGTTCAGTTTACTAAGGATTGGCAAATAGCATTGTTTTTGGTGAAATCCTGACGTCTCTAATGACCTGGGGTGAGTGGAAGAATCTAATGTGTGGTGTGTTTAGTTTTAATAACTGTACACCGTAAAGTTCAGTTTGCCTGAGTGGTAATAGGGGCTGGAACGCCAAGGGGACTGTTTGTACTCTGTGATAAACTAGTATAGTGATCTGGGAGTACCTTTTTATTACAGGCTTGGTGAACTCTAATGATGGAATATACCACCAGTTTGGGGTGTCTGCCCTATTTTCTGACAGCCTGTCCTAGGTTTGGGCATTCTCCGCTGCGACCCACACTAGGCACCATGACAACTCCCTTAACACTAATGAAGATCACAGTATATGCATTGGTTTCCTATGTATGATCAGCTGATAGGCACTATTGTTCTGTCAGATCTTTTTTCCTACATCTGCTACGGCACAAGCAATGCTACGACACAGAGCCAAAACTGCAGCAGCAAACTTTGTATAGGGGAAATGAGTAGCAATGTTGACAGCTGCTTTAAAGAGAAAATCAAACACTGTGAAAAGCTTCTGACCAGTCACAGCATTTTTTTTTAAAATGTAGCAATTCTGTTCTAGTCCTGAAATTGAAACAACTGTGAATAAAAATGGACAAAATTGTGAAGGTTTAGCTCACATAGGTAGGAACATCAGAATATTTACCCTGTAAAACCCCATCAATCTCACTTGCACTCATAATTCATTAAAGATAGAGTAATATAGCTACAGTGTTCGTTAAGCTACTCAGTCACACAAACAAAGGAGATTAGATCTGCTTAGATGGGCATTATCAAACCAGCCAGGGCCAAACATTATGGTTTGTAATTTCTTTTAAAAAGAAAAGCCTAACAGAAATAGAAATGTTTTCATGGATGTTATCTAAAATTTCAATTAAAAGGTTTTTTTACTTAAACATTCCTGTGCAGTACATTAAAGAATAGGAAACCCTGACATAACAGTGTTGTTGCCTACAGCAAGAAAGTGACCAAATTAGAAACAGGTTTAACAAAGCAGTTTAGTTTCCAGCTGACAAATAAGAATTCTACTTGTGCGCAGATACCTCTAAAAGGGGAAATATATAGCTTGAGGGCTTGTCTACAGGGGAAATTTATCACCTTTACTATATCAGCATAATTATACTGCCAAAGTTAAAGCTGTTTGGACATTCTTATGCAGAGTAACAGCAGCCTTTATTTGGTTTAGCATACATCAAAAGCTGAAATAAGGCCGCGGTTATTTTGAATAAGGGTGTCCACATATGAAGTATTGGTCAAACGGTAGCAGTTTAATTATTCCAGCATAGAAGTGTTGATACATTTTGCCATGCAGTTAAACTCTGAGTCAAGGTAATTTTTTTGGTTTTAGGCCTTTTATTGTGACATTGTCTCTTTGAAATAAAGACAAATTGTGGTGGTGTTTTCTTTAGAGGGCAAACTAATAATTATGGTAGATTAACACACTAGAACATGGGTATTAAATGGGACTTTCCTTTTTGGGGTTGAACCTGGTGAACTTTAGCAGCTATGACCATGAGAGAACATGTGCCTGGCACCCACCTAACAATATGCCTCACTCGATCCGTTTTCTTTAACACACAACTCTGTCAGACGTACTCTGCTCAAAGCGTCTCTTGTTTGTGTCAAGCTGTTTAATTACAACACAAACAGGAAACACTTTGAAACAATCCTTCTAGATCAATCAGTGCTAAGTGGCATCTGCTCCTAATGATTTTTAAAATAAAACAATTATATCATGCCTGCAGTAACAGTCCATAATGTCATGACATGTAGTACCACCGTGTCATGAAATAATGTAAATATAACATAAAAATAAAAAAACATAAAACCAAATCCCAAACTGAAATTCTAAAATAGTTACAAATCCAAAACAAAATTCATATTTTCCCCCAAATTAAAATATTTTCATTTTAACATACTTTCCCCCCAGGAATTTTCATCAAAATGTAAACATTTAAAAAAAGTCTTGATTTCTGACAAAAATAGCAGTTTCTGTCAAACAAGCTTTAAATAAAACATTTCCAACCGGTTGTAGTAGGGAATCTGTTACACCTGTCACACCAGAGGCTTCCCACTCACTTCTCGGTGAAATGAAAGGTCTTGACTGTTGATCTACCAAGCACTCTGTAGTATGGGAACTGACTAGCTGAGATTTGCCCTCTCCTCCAGGGCAACACAACGCTATCTGAGACAGTTCCTAGATTTAAACATATTCCCAGGGCAGGGCACTCCACTCTGAAAGAAACAGTCCAACAGAATCCATTTGTTGACCTTAGAGACTTGATTTACACTCTATGGGCTGGATTCTGCCATCTTTACCCAACGGGACTCTTCACAGAGTAAGGTACTGCTGGGCATGAGTAAGGATGGTGGACTCAAGCCCAATGGCTCTCTCCCTGAATGGGCGACTGTGGGAAAGGCTTTCAGCTTTATTCTAGGTGACGGGGCAGGCTGGGAATGGACACCATGAGCAGTTCTGTATTTGGTTGCTCAAAGAGAAGCTGCATTTTACTGAATTAGAAACCATCACCAAAAGGATTCAGCTGCGTTTCAATGATGAGTTCTGAAGGAAGATTCGGTTCAGTTCATATTTTATCCAAACCAGTTTGTCCAAAACCAAGCCCCCAGCTCTTTTCGCTCAGATTTTCAAAGGAGAAAATCACCTTTTTTTTAATTTGGTCACTTTCTGGTTCGATGAAGTAACACAAAGCTGCATTTGGATTTTCTATTATTTAATGTACTGCAGGGGAATGTTTAAGTAAAAAAAAAGGGGGGGGGGTATTGAAATTTTAGCTAACTAAACATCCATGAAAACATGAGATTCGGCACAAATCTCCCTTAGGCGCTTTTGAAAATCGCGGCTTTTGGGTTTAGTAACAACAGGAGAGAAAAAATCCTAGTAGAATGAGCTTTTGCACTCACCTTTTCCCCTGTGCTCTGCTGCAGGAAGTGCGTTAGAACACAAATGGGTTGTGGGGTTATAAATCAAAGGAGCCAGGCTATGTCCCTCTGACCAAGAGCAGACGTTTGTCAAACAGACTGTGTCCTTCTCCCCGTCCCTGTCCCATGACAATCACAGCTCAGTCATTCAGTCCCATGCGTTAGAGGCAATAAGAGGTGCACAGTGATGTTTTAGACAAGACGGTTCTTTGGGGGGCTGGGTTTAAGAACCAACACAGTAAAAAATGAAAATTCTTTAAGAGAGCAAGGTACAAAAAGCCTGAGTTCACAATTTTCTATCACCGGTTAAGAATGGACACTTTGGAGATACAGTACACAGGTGCACAAACAGTGGTCCCACCCCTTGTGCTGCTCCCTCTGAGGCTTCGCCCCTTCTCTCTGAGACGCGGCCCTTGCACCGCCCATCCCCCCCCCCCCCAGGCCTGCCTTTGCACAGTTTCTTCCCCTCAAGACTCCACCCCCTGCTCGTTCCTCTCTGCCTTGCACCCCCCATGGCTTGCAAAAAGTGGGAGGGGCAAAGCCCTCTCATGTTTAAAAGTGGGGACGGGGGGCATGGCTCCTTGCCCCCGTCTTCTGCCACCACTGTCTGAGAGCCTACCTACACTAGAAAGGTTACCATACCAAGCTACTTTGTTGTAACACAGGACTGCCTCACTGTGTTGTTACACCAAGATACGATCATACTTGTGTATTATGGACCAAACTTTGCTATAATGAACAGCACGACACACCTGTCCTCGATAGGGATACAACACAGCATGTTAAAACTGTAACATGGCCTTGTCTGTACAGGCGCAAATAAACCAAGCTATAACATGGTTGCTGATGCAGTAGTTCTTCTGAGGTAGACTGGTCTGACAGGATGACAAGAGTAAAAGTAGGCTAACAGAACCCTGTTTTTAAATGGTTCCTATTCATATGGTTTCAATTTGCCATCCAGCTGTAGGCTTGGCAAAGCTGTTTGGAAAACAAATGTGCATACAGCTGCAGGAGAGCTTATTCAAGACTTCACCTTCCTAGGTGACAAGGTGCTACATCAGCCAGTGCTGTTCCTGAATGCTTGTTGGACCCTGCTTCCATGATCCTAGGTCACTGAGTTTGAATAGGCACAGAAATAATTAGACGCTGATACTAAAACACACGTTGTAAGATAACATACTAGTAAGATGCTTACATTTTACCCCTTCCCTTAGTTTTCCATGGGTTTGTCCTGGTTTTTTTTCTTTCGTTAATGGAGGCTTGTTTTATTTATGGACCCAGGAACTGATTTGATTGTTTAACTATTTAGAGAGGGACTAAATCATAATGAAATCTAGGTTTAAATTGTCCCTCTGGGTTTCCTGAAGCATTCTTCCTTCTCTTTACCAGTCTTTTACATAGTAAACTTCTCAGGGCAGGGGTCATCTTTACATGTGTCTTGTGAGTACTGAACACATAATCAATGCTTAAATAATAACGAATGGGAAGGAAAGGGGTCACATACTACATATAGAAGAGACAGAGTTTTTTAAACACAATATTAAAATTACGGCTTCTCCGTGACAATCAGACAAATAGTGTTAGAATGAACCATGAAGTGGTTCTATTAACATGGTTTTATCCCCAATGGTGTGGATGGAGCTATAGATGATGTTTTGGTTCTCTCTCTAATCTTCTCCTTTGGAGTGAACTGTTCTTGCAGCCTTCATTGTTTCCTTTTCAAGGATGTATTTACTCTGGAGACATCATTACCAGAACATGCAACTTTCAAAGCCAGAGCTGGAGAGGCATCTTGAAAAGGATATTGAGTAGGAGATGCATTGCTAGCTGGTCAACAGGAGAGGGTAATATTGACAAAACACATTTCATTCAGTAGTTTCTCTTTCCTTTGCAATGGAAAATCCTCTAGCCATGGATGTGAGAAGTAGAGATTTGGGTTCGGTAAAAGAGTCATAATTTTATCTGTTACCCGTTGTGGAAAAGTTTGCAATCAATGTTTAAATATAAATCAAATCAAAGCCCCACACACAGCATTCCTGCTCAACACCCATGTAACTGGTACTGAAGGATGATTGCCAGAGCTTGTTTGTGCTGCATATTTCTCCCATGGTTTGAAAAGAAAAGTGATTGAATAAAAGCTTCCAGTGACTCAAAACAGGAAAGATGTGTTGCTAAGTGGCCTCACCCACTGAATTCAGCAGAAGGGGAGTCTGTAATTAAACTGATCTCCAGAAGGAGTCACTGCAAGTTCCTCTGGATAGACAGGCCAGCACTGAACTCTGGTGATATTTAGAATAGTGACCAGACTGCACAGAGGGGCATGCATTTTAAATTCCTGGTGGGCAATACCCGCACCGAACCTCCTCCAAGACATTCACCCCACCTCACCCACTTTCAACTGGCACAGGCTTGACCCTGTGCCATACTCTCGGTATGCACAGGATGTTTCTCAGGGACAAAGCACCAACATTTTCTGCATGTGGCACTTAAAACAGTATGTTTGTTTGCCCAGGGTGCTTATTCTTTTCTTGGTTATGAGAAGTGTTTTTGTTTAATTGGGAACAAAAAGATGGTCCCTGTCCTACTCCCTTCCTCCCTGATGTGCACACACAACCACTATAGAACATTTGGGTGAAATTCTAGCCGCACTGAAGTCTATGGGAGTTTTGCCACTGGATTTAATAGGGTCAGGATTTAACCCGAGGTTTTTATTAGTGGGGCATGTTTGTGGGAGCCACTTCTTAAAATACTAGCAGCTCAGGTCAGTTTTTACCCTTTTAGTCTCTTCCCCCCTAAGACATACTTGCTTCTATGTCTTCACTAATTCCAGATCTATTAGCGTAAGTGTAAGAAGAGCCAACCACCTGATGTATCCCTCTGATAGGAGTGTTTCTATCACTGGAGAAAAAGGGTATGGAACATCTTTTTTTTTTCCATGTTAAAGGTAAACTGATGGTGAGACAGCCAGGAAGGAGGCATCAGAGAGAGAGGCTGAGATCCCTGATTGGGTGAAGGAAGATATGTCACAAGGAGAAACACAGCTCTCTGATCCCCTCTGCAGATGCAAACAGTGCCAAGGCCTTTACTCAAGAAGCCATCATGTGATGCCAATGACCTCATCGTTTACCACAGTGACTCAAACATTCCCCAGTCCTTTTACCCCCAGATAACTGGAAGTGGGACTGAGATAAATTAGACATTTTACCGACAGGCAGGCTGCAGTCAGGCAGTTGGGCGTCTGTGTACTCTAACGTGTGCCTTCCATTATTTGTGATTGCAAATATGCAGGCCTGAAAGTGAAAGCTGCTTCTGAAAATTAAGGCAAATAATATGTATGAGAGAGAGAGAGAGAGAATTCCCAGAAATCTAGGACCTTGTAAGACAAAGACAATTAAAAAAAAAAATCAGTGTGGACCAGCTGGCTCTTTGCCAACTCTTATTTCAATGCTGTGAAAACAGGACCTGTCAGCCCAGCAAATCCTGTCAGCAAACAAAGGCCCCACCCCCAGGATTCTGCTGGCACCACTAACATTCCCACACTGCCTTGTGTCCCCCTGAGACACCCACTGCCTCCCCTAGAGCGGATATGACAGGTTTAGTCAGTCTCCCAGCCCAGCACCAGTGCCCAAAGAGCATTGTCTATTTCTTTCTTCTTCCCTCCCATCTCTGCCCCATTTGTTTCCTCTCTATGATCTAGGACATGGGATGTTTGAGACAGCCATGGCGTCTGCTTTCCACACAGACCTGACCTCACTGTTCTCTGCCCCAGTGAGCACTGTTAATAAACCAGGGCTTGCCCTACTCCCTGTCTTACTTGAGGGCTCTGAAAAACAAAGAGAAAGGAGCAACCTTTGCCACTAGAGAGAAGCTACCCTTACCAGGGAACACAGGCATCACTCTCGCACCGGTTCGTGCTGTGGTTAAGCAGCTATGGAAAACAGCGATCACAAAAACATGTACTGGAAAACTAGGGCCTAGATGAATTCCATAAAGACCCTATAGCACAGGCTTGTTTACTCCTCCAGCAGCCCAGTGGAAATTATTTTGTCCTACAACAGGATTTTCTAAAAGGGGTGCAGGAACTGAGATAACAAGAAACATGTTCGTCAGGGGAACGTGTGCGAACTAGATGGTATTTCTTCAACTTAGAATATAAAAAGGGTCTTGGGCTTTTTCTGCTGAGACCGACAAGAAAGATGGCAGTTGGTGCTAAGTGTGGTAGTAGGCCAAATGCTACTCTGTCGCTCACTGACTAAAGGGGGATTAACAACGGTGTGAGCACTGAATGTAGCCAAGTTTATTGTGTAATGTGGAGCCCTTTCCACTAGGATCCAGAATAGGAACAAGCCTGAGATCTATGAAGCTGTTTTCACCTAAGCCTCCAGACACTAAATACTTTGCCATTAATGGCCTGAGTCTGATATGCACCAGTGACCTGGCAATCAAGTGTTCCATTTGTCAGATTTCCATTTGCTTGGGCTACCCCTTTTCCACCCCCACCCCCAAAATTGGACGTCATGCTGCTCGCACATTTTGGTGATTGTGGGGCTGAATTTGGATGAGACTCAGGTTATGTCATGGTCCCTTCCTCACGGACGTGGCTGACTGTGATTGTGACAGATACCTAGCGTTCACTATCTTAAAACACCTCGGCATAGAACGAGACAGTGGCTAGGTTGTGGGGTGATTAACCACCGCTAGAGTGAAGTGGAGAGGAGCAAAGTACCAGCCATAGATGCTGGAGGCATCCCGCTTGAGGGGGAGAGATGCAAACAGAAAGCCTCCTGGATGAATTGGCGGAGCACATACAAGAGCTACACACAGAAACAAGATACAGTGGGTGCTGCCATCCTACCCAGGCAGCCCCTTCCACTTTAGCGAGTCTGGCACTGCTAATGCTCCCATGAATCCCAATAAAGTCTGCACTTGGGAAGCATTTGCACTGGGACTGTGTCATCCTACTGCACAGGTCCTGGAAGAAGAGGACCTGTGCTCTCTTCTCAACTTGTGCACCCACCGAGGGGGAGCCAGAACTCACCCAAACTGTCACCCCAACTCAAAGCAACAGTTCTGGGATCTCAAAGGGCAGCTGAGATTTTTGCAACACCAGAGAGGGCAACACTCTCCTACCAGGGCCGGCTTTATGACCCGTGGGGCCCAATTAGAATACTTGGCAGTGGGGTGTCCGCTCCAGGTTTTCCGTGGCACCAAAGGACCCCCTCATGCCGCTGAAGACCCCCGGAGCGGTCCCCCCCACCGCTGAAATGCCGCCAAAGACCCCCGGAGCAGGGCCCCCTTATGCGCAGGCGCGGGGCCCTCTTCGGCACAGGGCCCGATTCTGGGGAATTGGGTGAATCGGTTTAAAGCCGGCCCTGTCTCCTACCCCCTACCACCCTCCTTGTATTTCAAGGGACACATCCCTTTTTGGTGCCTGTTGACCCTGGCCCACAAGAGGCTACCAAGAGGCAGTTGACAGAAAGCATGTATGTGGTTTGATACTAGGATTAAAATATTGCCGGGTGGGTCCTTTAAAAATAAGCTTTGGCCCATACTATTCAGACAGTTGTCTCCTAGTTCCTTGCAATTTAGCTGCTCACCCTAACCACTATCACCTCATAAAAGGAGATTGAATTTACAGTGTCCTCAGAACAGCAGCACAGACCTCCCTTATAACAATCAGTTCTAAGCCTAGTTCTTCCTGCACTGCTCTCTCACTCCCCCTTCATGGCAGGTGTGGGTCACATGGAGAGAGATGGCTCTCACCCTTCCTCAGAGAGGCACTGGGCTCGCTATCTAACTAGGTTTTTATAGAGTGCCCAGCACTACGGTATCTGAGTTCTTGACCGTAATATGCACGCATGCTATACCGTACCATGCTCTGAGATCCGATCTGACACAGTGAACTCATATCGACGGCTCATCTGGATCAAATTCCTGAGGGAGCCAGTCTTCTTATGTGAAGTGTTAACTTTGCATCTGTGTTTTCACTGCCCCTAACTGACTGGGGCCTTTGGCAGCTTTCCAGGCCACAGCACAAGAAAACCGCTTGACTGCCTTATGTACGTACAAAGTCTCCAGTTTGTCTTTAATCCTCTCCATCAGAGCATGGCTTTTCTTCTAATCAGCAGCGTTTTTGCCATTTTTAATTACTCTCCATCCTCCACCCACTCTGGGGATCAATTTGCTGTGGCCCAAGTGCCCTCTCCTCACTTATCAGAAAGAGGGAGTTAATTGCGTAGGCCTGAGCATCCCTCCAGCAAAAGCCTTGGTGCTAGGATGCTCATGGCCAGGGTCACTGTGATGTCAGAATAACCTCCCCACAGCCTCCTCTGAAAAGAAGGAAGAACCAGTGAGTGCCGATAAAGCTCAGACAAAGTGGGCACTTCATTCATAGGATCATAGAACGATAGGGTTAGAAGGGACCGCAAGGGTCACCCAGTCTAACCCCCTGCCAAGATGCAGGATTTGTTGCGTCTAAGCCATCCAAGATGTGGCTATCCAGCCTCCTTTCGAGCTCCACAGAGTCATGGATTTTTAAGGCCAGAAGGAACCACTATGCCCACCTAGTCTGAGCTCCTGGGTGACACAGGCCACAGAACTGTACTCAGGGATTCCAGCAGAAGAGGCAGTGACTCTTCCCTTCTGCATAAGTGAACACGGTCAAGCCCAGTAGTTTGTGGTGGAGCTACAGCATCTCTCTTAGAAAGACATCCACCCACACTGTAAAGATTTCAAGTAACATGGAACCCACCATATCCCTTGGTAATCTATTCCGATGGTTAACTGTGCTAAATGTTAAATCTGAAGACTTATTTCTAGGACTCCGTGTTTGTCATGGAGGTCGTGGAAGTCACGGATTCCATGACTTTCCGCAACCTCCGTGACTTCTGCAGCAGCCAGTGTGACTGACCCAAGGGCCACCCAAGCAGCTGGCTCTGGGGACAGCCACACCAGCTGCTGTTGGAATGGTTCTGCAGCCAGCCATTCGGGCAGCCTGGGCCCACCTGCATCGGCTGCTGCTTGGGCAGCCACATGCAGCTGGCCCCAGGGCAGCAGTTCCCGGGGTGGCCAGAGCAGCCGCTGCTCCGGTGGCCCCCGCAGCTGGTGCCACTGGCCCTGGACCCTGCCCCAGCAGCGGCACCCCCGCAACAGTCCCCTCCTGGGTGCCCCTGCAGCTGATGCCCCTCGCAGCAGCAGGCACCCCAAAATTTCAGTCAGGATATTTATAGTATAAATCATGGACAGGTCGTAGGCGTGAATTTTTGTATATTGCCCGTGACCTATCCATGACTTTTACTAAAAATACCCTGACTGAAGTCAGGGACAGATCTCGGGCAATAACCAAACATTCACGCCCATGACCTGTCCATGACTTTTACTACCCCTGACTAAATCGTAGCATTACTTATTTCCTATGTGATTTTTTCCAACCATCCACTTCCAGCTTTAGCTGTGCTCGAGGGGATAATAAGATGAACATATGACACTGTGTATGTGCATAGGGTTGGTTTGGCAGCAGAGTGGTTTCTGTCTACTACAGAATTCCAGGAAGTGTATGAAACTTTACCAAAGCAGACTAGATCACCCACTTTGGGCTGAAGTATAGTCTGATCTCAGTTATATTACTTAATGCATTTGCCTTGTTTGTTTATATTTCAGGGGCTTTAGGGCCTCTGGTCATTAACAAGGCTGGTATTTCATTTAGTATGTCTTTAATAGGCCAACTCAAGGTTAATGGTATCTCCAAATATCAGAGGGGTAGCCGTGTTAGTCTGGATCTGTAAAAGCAGCAAAGAATCCTGTGGCACCTTATAGACTAACAGACGTTTTGCAGCATGAGCTTTCGTGGGTGAATACCCACTTCTTCGGATGCAAGTCATCCGAAGAAGTGGGTATTCACCCACGAAAGCTCATGCTGCAAAACGTCTGTTAGTCTATAAGGTGCCATAGGATTCTTTGCTGCTTTTGGTATCTCCAAATTATCTTTTCCCCTAATGTTCCCGTGGAGTCTTATCTGGGCAATATTGTTTTAAGAAGTAATCTGAAATAGCTGGATGAGAATCTTCGTTTTGTGAGTAAAAGCACCTATGGAATGTAATTTAGCACAACGAGAGAAATCTCATTTTAAAAACACAGTCTATTTCCGTAACCAATGTTTGTTATGACAATTATGTTTCTCTGAAAATTAATAAATCCTTAGTGTGACTCCACAGCCCTTTATATGTAAGCCTCCCGTGTGGGGTGGAGGATGAGGCAGGGCAGGGGGTTCAGAGGGGGAAAGGGAGTGCTGTTCTTCCAAGATGAGGAGTCTCTCTGAAGCAAGGCCAAACTCATCCCTGAGGAGAAGCGTGATAGCAGTTTTACATGTTGGGCCATATTCATCCCTGGTTTAATTACTGATCAAGAATGACGTTGATCCCTCACCAGAAAGACAGATAGATTAGGTCAGACTCATTGGCAAACCCCTCCCATGTGACCTACAGGAAGGGTGCCAGGCAACACCCGAGGGAAACATTTTCATGGCTGCACACTCAGGATAGTCTTAACACAATCCTTGTAGTACCTGGACTTTTCCTAGCAGGGTCTCTTATCCAAACACTCAGCAGGCCTGGCTCTGCTTCCAGCTGCACCTGGCAGGGCAATAGGTTGACCTGCAGGTGATAGGAAGGTCCTATAGTACTATGCTCCCACATGAGGAATACAATTTAATGTATTGTTTGGGTTAACTAGTTAATCTCTGCTATGTAAATATAAAGCACTTTATAAATGCTACATATAATTGTTTTCTAATTAATATTGCCCTGGTGTGATTCATTTGAGCCAAACTGCAGTAATTAACATGGGATGCATCACTTGATGATTACCTGTTCTGTTCATTCCCTCTGGGGCACCTGGCATTGGCCACTGTCAGATGACAGGATACTGGGTTAGATGGACCTTCAGTCTGACCCAGTATGGCCGTTCTGATGTTCTTAATTAGCAGAGCATCCACATCTCACAATTAGACTTCATCTGCTGTGGCGGAGAGTTATGCTATCTCTACACTACCAATTCTGTTGGTATAACTTATATCACCCAGAGTGTGAAAAAGCCACAGTGGGATCTGTGCCAAGTTTCCCCTGGTTGAAGCTGGCTTTATGTACAGTCCTGGTACTTCATTGCTCAATCACTTGAATCGCATTATCTCCTCTTAAGGGTGCAGTAGAGGTTATAACATTTATGCAATTCAAAGGCCTTTAAAAATCTAGATTTAGGCTATGTCTACACTACAGACTATGTCAGCGTAACTTACGTTGCTCTGGTGGGTGAATAAACCACCCTCCTGATCGACAAATGTTACACTGACAAAAGCGTTCACATGCACAGCACTATGTTGGTGGAAGAGTTTCTCCTGCTGACACAGCTTCTGCCGCAATCGGAGGCGGGTTTATTTTATGCCGAGGGGAGAGCTCTCTGCTGTCAGCATCAAGTGTCTTCACCAGACACGGGGCAGCAGAGCGGCTGTGTTGGTACAGCTGCTCTGCAGCAGTGCTGCGCGTATAGACCTGGCCTTAAAGGGCAACATTTTTTGTCACTTTTGTCCAGCCTCCAAATGTACGTCGGCAAGTTAACTTCTGCCAATAGGTGCAAGCAGCACTCTTGAGCCACACAAACCCTAAAGTTTTGGGTGTACAAGAACTTGGGAGCACAAATCTTGGCACCCACTTTGGGCTGAGGTATAGTCTGATCTCACTTTGCTGCAGCCGAGTTGTCCTCTGCCTCTCTGTGTGACACTGTGATGGGGCAGCTGCCCCTCACTGGCTGGCAAAGGGTTAATAGTAGCCCTTGGAGCGGCTGTGCAGAGCCCAGCCAATCAGAGGAAGGCTTAGAAGCACCCAATCAGGGCCAGGCTGGGCCCTATAAGAAGGTCTGCAGGGCAGAGAGGAGCTGTCTCTCTCCCTGGAGCTTGAGGGAGAAGGACTGGCTGCCTGTAGAGAGAAGTATCTGAGACAGAGCAGTGCTGGGCAGGGTCAGGGGAATAAGTGGATCTCCAGTCTCGCTGGCTCCCAGACTGTGGCCTTGATACAGGGGTTGAGTCGGTGCTGGGGCTACGGGGAAGTGGCCCAGGGAAAGCAAGTAGTGGCGGAAGGGAAGGAGAGAGAGGCAGTGAGTGGCTGCCAGCGATAAGGTCTCTGGGTCGGGGCTCAGAGTAGCGGGTGGCCTCCCCATTTTGCCCCACTGGCCGCTGAGGGAAGTGGCCAGCCAATGGATTGTAGTTTGCCCCTGAGCAAAGGGCTGCTGTTTGCTGTGGCGAAAGGCCGGCAAAGGGTTGCCGGTTCCCCCAGAATGGGGGAGAGAACGGAGTTGGGGCACAGCCGGAGAGCCATGCCCTGAAGAGGATGCTGTGGTCTGGGAGTGACGTGGGTCCCCACAGACAGCAGAGATGGTGGAGAAGCAGCAACTGAGAGTGAGACATCACAAGAGGAGGGCGCCCTGCTGATGGACAGAGCTGATTCCCAGAGCAACCAGCAGGAGGAGCCATAGTGGTGGAGCACAACCCGTTACAGACAGGTATACACTTGAGTGTCCCTCCCAGCATAATCTTGATACTGGGAATCTCTCTACAAGAGTCACTCTGCTGTCAGAACAACCTCCCCAGGGTTTATCCCAAAAGCAGGCAGTGGATTTACACCCAGGCACAGGAATATCTTTTCATAACTCAGCTACTTTTCTATATTCCCTGCCAGGACCAGGAAAATCGTATAGAGCCTTTAGAATAAAAGAACTTAAATTAGTGTATACATATATGTTATTTATACATACACACACACACAAGCACACTTGTGCCCTGAAAATGAACAACTGAACATTTAGTGGTATACTAAAAACCACCTCCCTCGCTAGTCTGAAATCAGGATGCTTCACTCCCCTAGTGGACCACAGCCCCACCCAACATGAATAGCAGGGTTGGTGACCACTGTGGCTTCACTCCCTAGGTTTCAGTAACTTTACTCTAGGGAGAGAGCCTGATTCACAAGCAGTTTAAAAAAAGAACCCCTAGCTGCAGCTATAAAGGGAGCTGGGCTGAGTATGGGAGGAGGAAAGGGACTGAGTTTTCACTGAATGGGCCTTTTTCTGCCAAACAGACTAAACTCGCATCAGGAGACTTTGGAGTTAGCTGGAGGCCTGGAATATGACATAAATACATAGTTAGGATATGCCACCTAACCACTCTTGGATGATCAGACCGTGGGGTTTTATTTACTGCTTGCTTAGCTATGCTACTTGCTTGATATCACTGTCCTGCCCCGTTTCACATCCTGCAGTAACAGAGGCCAGTTCCCCAGGATTAAGCAAACTGAAGCTGTAATCAGTCAGTATTCTGCCTGCCTGCGATCTACTTGGCATAATTGTCCCTCCTGCAGCAGCATGTTATTTACAAGTTCATAATAAGCCAGGCAAAAACCTCACCAAGAGTTTACTGGCATAAACCCTTCGGTCTCCCAAGGATAACCCCTCCTGGGAGTGAAGCGGTGGGGAAAATACACTTCTAGTACGTTCTGGGGGGAGGCGGGAGGTGGAGACGCTATTTGGGAAGAACAAGGACACAGAAGATGAAAGGGCCCTCCCTGCCCTGCTCCTGCCTGAATTAGCTGAACCTGGTACATGACGTATGACAGCGACAGCATGACAGTAGTGGGCCCTTAACCTGGCTGAGCTGAGGTGATAGGGAAGTGAATGGCGATGCCCGTTAAGGGCTAGACTGAGCCAAACATTGAAGATGTGTGTATGGGAGAAGGGACAAGGCGCCTTCGCTGCTCTTGCATCCTCACATATGCCTAGGTGCCAGGCCCAGGCCTAGTTCTTGGAATCCCCGTAACTCACTGATGAGAAGTATGAGCTACAACATGGGGGTTGGGAGGAGGCAGAGGCCAGAGCTCCACCATCTCTCAGCTTTGGCCTCCACCACAGAGGAAGAGAGCAAGTTGTACCCTCCTAAGGGGTGGTGCAGCATGATGCCTTCTCCCTGTGCATCTGGGAGCTCCAGGAGCAAAGCCTCCCAGAGTTCCCCCTGTGCTTTAATGGCCCCCTAGGTGGCCTAATTTGGCTTGCATCTGAAGAAGTGGGTATTCACCCACGAAAGCTCATGCTGCAAAACGTCTGTTAGTCTATAAGGTGCCACAGGATTCTTTGTTGCTTTTACTAATTTGGTGAGTTCAGCACCAAAAATCTGTCATCTCCACTGGCAGCCCTACTGGTGTTCTCAATGGAGAAAACGAAGCATGGAAACTGAACAGCCCGCTGGCAGCAGAAATCACCCCCTCAAATCAGACTTGAGGCCCACTGGCAGGCTGCCAGGGGAAGCTTGCACTTCTGCTGCTACTACACAGCTGCCACAACAGTGTGGTCCAGGGAAAGGGCCTAGGTTCTTGTCCCAGGTGTGCCACTAGCCTGTTGTGTGATGCCAAGCAAGTCACTTCATCTGAACAAGTGGGTTTTTTGCCCATGAAAGCTTATGCCCAAATAAATCTGTTACTCTTTACGGTGCCACTGGACTCCTTGTTGTTTTTGTGGATACAGACTAACATGGCTACCCTCTGATACCGGACTTCATCTTTGAGCATCACACCCATTTACACAGGGATAAATAAACTATGCAAAGCATGAAGAATCAGGATGTAATATTTGCCTTGGCCATTTTGATTTAATAACATACCTGTTTTTAGAGGCTTCACAGCATACTCTTACTCACACCGAGTAGTATCTTACGCCACAAATTAAATTAGTAATAAGGAACTTCTCACCATGAGTACCGATGACAGAATCAGACCCTAAGTCATTCATTCATGCTCCAATAAACCATCCAAATCCCCGCTATTCCTTCAGTAATAGTCTGAATTGAGAGCATTAATAACTTTCAAGTTGCCAGAGCAACTGCCATAGAATTTGATTAAGGAAAAGGGTTTTTGTTCCTGGGAGACTAAAAGCTTGTTTTGGAAGCTTCAGCTTGGTGCAAGATTTTATAACCAAGTCATATGTCCATGATAAATGGAACCAAGGGGGCAAAAAATGGAGGGGGGAAGGGGGTGAAACTAACAATCTCCATTATCACAGGCCGCCTGAACTGGAAAAAGAAATATATCTCAAGCCAAATTACTTGAGAGACATAAGAAGCTAAAAGACTAGGTTGCAGAACTGAATGTGGTGAAAGGGTACAGTAAGCCAACCACTAATTCCACTTATTTAGGGGTTATAGGTTGCGTTCAGATGTTGCCAGTATGTACCCAAAACAGTATTTTTAACTAAATAATAAGCTACATAAAGGATTTTAAAAGCTCCAGTATAAAGGAAAACCCCAGGGTGGGACAAGCTACTAATTAAAGTTGATAAAGATTTGTGATTTTGAGCAATCCTTGGATTAAGAAGACTCCTATATGCCCATTTATATAATTAAGATTGTGCTAACTGCCAATGTATTAAGCAAACAAAATGTGAAATGGATAGAAATACCTTTAAAATATAATATTAACCTGTGGAACTTACTGCCACAGAGTATTAATGAAGTCATGAGCATACCAAGAGCCAAAGGAGAATTAGACGTGTATAAATAAGCAAAGCATCTGCAGTTATACTTGCTATCAGGAAAATGAGCGTGGCCAAAGGACACATTGTTAGAAGATATGCAGTTCTGCAAAGGCAGAGCAATTTTAAATTGGTCCTCATGCAGCTCTGCTTTAAAGCTCACGAATCCTGACTTGCTGTTCCAATCCAGGAGCCTTTACATAGCTCAGGGGAATCAGCGACAGATGTCACCAAGACTTCCCTAAACATCCTGTGGTGATACTAATGCACAATTGGCCCAGTGCATTTTGCAGGAGGCTTTGCCTTTTTTGTGAAGCATTAGACACCCCATCTGCTGGGCTACAGAACAGTTTGAAGAGTCACTGAAAAAATCTCAGCCCACCCACTAACCTCAGTGCATCTTGTTTTACAAGCATCTCCACAAGAGCCAGTTTTTAGGAGGCTGGCTGGCTGATAGTATCATGCTGTTTACAGGTAGCTGGAAGCGAGTTAGATTGTGAAGCACTATACAAAGGGGAAAGGCTTCTGCTTAGATGCATAACAGGCAGAGAGATTTTGCCACCATTTTGATTGACAAACATTTAATTAATTGCAAACAAAAGCCAACAGCTTGTTGTGACAGCACAAGAAAACAGAGATGCTTCTGTTCTAATTACTACTATAAATTATTTGCATGGTTCTGGCTAACTAGAGTCTGGTCCTGGGTTGGGCATGAGTCACTCTGTTTTTACTGTGAGATGGTTGTTAGATTGCTGTGCAAATCTGATACTTACAAAAGTAGGTGGATAACAGCAATGGCTAGAACCAGGCATCTTGGATATGTCTTCACTGTAGCTGGCCCAGGCTCCGACCTCCAACACTTCTTCCACCCACACACATAAACAACTCACCCTAATTAAGTGGTGCTGTCAACTCGGCCAGTTGGCTCAGGTGTGGGTGTGGGTTAGAGCTCAGGGTCCACTTTCAGTTGGTTCGTAACCTGCCCACTCTGCAGTGAGGATGCAAGTTATATCGCTCCAGTGCTGATAGTCCTCCAGTTCCTCCCCACAATTCCTCCATGTGCCTAGAAGGACAGAGGAGCGCCCCCCAAGCATCGAGAACCACGAGATGTGCCCTCAGAAGTCCTAGCATCACACCTGAGGGAGTCAAGTATCAGAGGGGTAGCCGTGTTAGTCTGGTTCTGTAGAAGCAGCAAAGAATCCTGTGGCACCTATAGTCTATAAGGTGCCACAGGATTCTTTGCTGCTTCTACCTGAGGGAGTGCAACACCGGTGAGGACACTTGTTCAGGTAGCGCTTTGCGGTGCGGCCACTCACATCCAGGTGAGGCTATAGCAGGTGCTCGGTCAGACCCAGGTGCCAATCACTACTGCAGCAAATACATACTCCTTTTGGGAGATGCTATGCAGGTGTCCCAACAAAGACCCTCATTCCTGACCGGCAACACCTTTTGCTCTGCCATTCCATGCCTTTCTATGAGCAGGCAGCCAGATGTGCAGAATTGTGTCAAATTACACAGTAGCTGTGTTCCACGGACATTGCTCCACCAGCCATTAGAGCGAGACTGCCAAAGTCATTTGCTCTTGTGACCTGAGCCATATGTATGGCTGTGCATGGACAGTGAGGGTGGGGTTTTCCAAAATGGTCTGCGCTGGCCTGATACCGCTCATACCGAAGTCAATAGTAAAACACCCATTCAGTTTAATGGGAGTAGAGCCAGGCTGATGCCAGGGGCTTTTGAAAAAACCTGCATCAAAAGATCCATTCTACTCTGAAGGGAGAGTCTGGCAGCGTAGTGTTACCCCCTTTTAATTGACTCTTGATCATTTCCAGATCTAATTTAAATAATTGGATACGTTTTTGCTCCTGTTAGTACTGCAGAGTCGCTCCGGGAGCGTGAGATGCGTTCTGTTCTTCTCACTCAGCATCCGCAGAATAATTAACTGAGTTCCAGTTGCGATGCCAAATTCTGCCCTCAGTCCCTGTGCAATCCCCCTTGAATAAAATGTGTTATATAGGTGTAGTTGAGGGCATATTTGGAAGACAATGAAGGGGTTTCCCAGGCATCATTTTGAAACCTTAGGATTGCACATGTGTAATTGAGGGTGTCGTTTGGCCAATGGAAAATGTATTAATAGTGATGATTGCACGAGAAAGGAAGAATCCAGCTTGACTTTCCAATCCCAGGTGCAGGTTGATAAATGCCTTAGTGGTACCCAGGACAACGGAGGTAATTATAGGATTGTCAGCCTATAAAAATGAAATTATGAAACAGCTGATACAGGACTCCGTTGCCAAAGAATTAACAGAGGGTAATGCAATTAATGCCAGTCAATGTGGGCTTATGAAAAAATAGATTTTGTCAAGCTAACTTGATATCTGTTTTTGATAAGATGAGAAGTTTTATGGATAATGGTAATACTGTCAATACAATACACTTCAGTCTTCTGCAAGGCATCTAATGTGGTACCGCATGGCATTTTATTTATGAAACTAGACTATAACATTTAACATGGCACACAATTAAATGAATTGAAAACGGGCTAGCTAATAGATCTCAAAATATAATTGTAAATAGGGAATCATCACTGTGTGTGTTTCTAAAGGTGTCCCACAAGGATTGGTTCTTGGCCCTGTGCTATTCAGAGAAGGCGTGGACACAGAAGCGTTACTGAAATTGATAGTGGAGAGCCAGCAACAGCACACAGCCCAGAAAAACAGCAAAGCCATCAGTAGCAACAGCTACTCTGGGAACTAGTGACACAGCATCAGGTGCAGCAAGAACACCCGATTCAGCCGGTGGAGACACTCTTCCATCCAAAGGGGCATCTAATTCCCCTCCAGACCCTCAGGGGATGTCATCCCCACCAGGTTGCCCACCAGGCTCATAAAAATGGGCCCAGAGATGACCCAGAAGCCTTCCCAACCTTCCCACCTTTGAACAGGTGGCCACCATGGCATATTGGCCATAGGAACACTGGGCCACCCTGATAGCCCATATTTGATGGGCCAACTACCTGGACATCAACCCTGAGATATTCTGCCAGTGGTTCCAAAAAGAGAGAGACCTTCCAGAAGCCTGGCCCCAGGTGGCTGTGCAATGCCTGAAGAAAAAGTCTTGGTGCCGGTTAGACCAAAGTACCGGTGGCAGAGGCTATCATGTAAGAGCAGTTCATCCGGGTTCTTCTGGCTGGCTGGAAGGAGTGGGTGAAGTACTGTCAACCCTGGCTGAGGCTATGACCTTGATGGAGAATTAAGTGGCCACCAATAGTCCAGCCTCACTGACACGTAGGATGGGGGCCCCTGGAACCATGGTGCCGACCCCTAGCAAGGGCCATGCTTGGAGGGAGGCTGAACTCACCCACCCTCTTCCGGTCTCTCCCATCAGGAGATGGGACCCAGACATAGAGGCAGAGTGGAGAGGGGACCAGATCGCTGAGGAGGGGGGTGTGCCCCACCAAAAAGCCCCACAGCGCTGGACCATGACCCCAAAGGGGAGCTGCCATTAGTGTGGTCAGGAAGGGCATTTTAGGCAGGAGTTCCCCTTTATGGATTGCAGCTACAAACAGGCATGGATGGCAGGCACCAGAGCTCTCAGGTGGGGCACGGCCAAGATGCTGCTGCTGGTACAGGTCAATGGAGCTAACGTGACAGGCCTGGTAGACTCTGGGTGTGGTCAAACCATCACATAGGCATGTTTGATATAGTATCCCGCCTCCAGTGCATCCATGGGGATGTGCGACCCTACACCGCTGCGACAAAAGTGTAGCTGAGGGTAGGAGGCTACGCTGTCTTTCAGAACAGGCCTAGCAGCCATCCTGGCTTACCCAGTAATATTAGTGTGGGACTGGAAATAGTTTGGGGACGTCCTCCGGCAGTGGAGTAGAAACCAACCCAGACCCAAAAATGAGGGGGCTTATAGGCCAAGACACAGTCCTCAACTTCTGGTCGCCAATCATGGCTTACTTCCTCAGGTGTCTCACAGCAACTGTTTTGCTGGGTTGGTGTCCCTGGCTGGCTGGAGGAGCCTTCCCCTGGATCTTCCAGGCCCTACTGTCAAGCCACCTCAGACTACTCACTTCACAGAGGCTCCGACTGACAGAGGAAGACCCTCTGGAGTCCAGTCCACTTAGAGAACTCCAGGGGGAAACCAGGAACTGACAAGTGACTGAGGAACCAAAGCTGGGGTAGGAAGTAGCCCATGTAACAGTTGTAAGGGCACCCACCCAAGGCCACATATTTGAGCTATTATTCACAGGGCCCTGAACTGGAACCCAGTGGAGCAGGGTGGGCCTGCATTCCGCTTCCCCCAGGCACTGAGTGACATGGCCACTAACTCTCACCACTGCATCATGCTGTCAGGTTCAGACTTCAACCACCTGACAGAGCCCACAAGGGGATGGGTGCTATCCAAACATATCGGAAGACAGTTCTTACCCTAAGGAGCATTAGGCCAAGAATTTCAAAAGTGGGTGCCTAAAATTGGTTCCCAAGTCCATATTTTAGACTCCCAAATAAATGGCCTGATTTTTTTTCAAACGTGCTGAATATCACAGCAAGTCTCATATACCTTTTCTGGAGCCTTTGAGCACTTTTGAAAACTGGGCCACTTCATTACATATTTGAATATGAACTTAGAAGACTAAATCTAGACCCCCATTTTTGAAAACTTTGGTCTTACAATTTAAGAGACCAAGTCAAGAAAGCACCATGTACTTATCTTTAACTTTATGCCTAAGTCCCATTAAGCATGTGCTTTCTGAATCAGAGCCTAAGAAGAGAGTTTATAATAAGATTGGCAGAATTCTGCCAATTGCTGGAAAACATCAATGTTTATTTTTAAGCATTGTTTTAGATTTGTATTGATTTTTAAATTTTCAGTTGTGGAAAAATTATGGTGGAGGTTAAACAGCTAGTTGAGGTTGAGATTCAAAAAGTTAAAGCTTTATAATTGTTAAAACACAAAATTAACATCACATGTAAAAAATACACATAGTAAATATCTTTAAATCAAACTCTAAGTTCTCAAGCAACATTTTTCTTACTTTGTCTACCTGAAAATTTCAATTATTATTGATAGAAATATTTGTTCATCGGTTTGTGTGTGTTTACCAACTTTTACTGATAAAAATCCAATCACTACAAGACTATTTATAATCTAAGAAAGATCTAACTCTGAATATCCAATTCTCTCTCATATACAGTTCTGTTCTTAAAATTTATCGTGTAACATTGGTATTTCATTATTCCACAAGCCTGATCCCTGTGGGATAATGAAATACCAATGTTACACAGTAAATTTTAAGAACAGAACTGTAATTGAGGGAGAATTGGATATTTTATTGTCTTTGCTGAATGAGTCTAAGAACATAAATGCGTACACATATAATGCAAGTTTTTCCACTAGGACATGTAACGTTAAAACATTGAAAAGAACAAAATATTGTGAGTTTTAAATAGGGCGATTGGCAACTTCATGTTGGTTTAAAACCAAAAAAACTATTCGTGTTGGCACCAGCATGGATATTTTCATTTTATTTATTTTAGTTGTGTTGTCCTAAGGCAACTGAGGTCAAGGGCGGAGATCAGATGGAGATTCAAGACTTATCAACTCAAAGGCCAATCTGGATCATCCGAAAGAGCTTGAGGTGAAGGGCCTGGTCCTCGCCCTCCCCTTGGTGCATCACGGACCTTATTCAACATAGCACTTCAGCAAAAAGGGTAAGATATTCAAAACCACCGAAATCACTGAGGGTATGTCTACACACAGTGATTGGAAGGCATGACTGCAGTATGTGCAGGCACACCTGAGCAAGCTCACTACAAACATCAGTGGAAGCGCAGGATAGTTACCCAAGTACAGTCCCACCCAGGGCTCTTGGTACATCCTTGAATGACTAGCCTGTGCCCCTGCCTGGGCCACTGCTGCTACGCTTCCATTTTTATCAAAGTTACCTCCCATATGGCTTCACATGCAGGCCCAGTTGCAGTGTAGACATTCCCTTAGGCACTTCTGCAACTTTACCCCAAGTTAATGAGACTTAGGCATGTCCATGAACAGAGATGGTCTCTAGTATGTGCTTAAAAGTCAAGAGCACATTTAAATGCTTTGCTGAATCAATGCCCATTTCTGTTACAGTCCAGGCCCCTGAAGTCAATAGGGATCCTGCCTTTTTACTTCCCTGGGCTCTGAAGCAGAGACCCAGTGTGAATCGCAGGCTGCACTTATAAAAAGATAATTAAAGTGAACAGAGCTTCTCCTTTAGATCAAGCAACACGGAGCTGTGATCTGAGCTGAAGACCCTCCTGAGTTTGATCCTCAGTGCAGAGCAAAGTCTATTTGTGAGCATTGCTTCATTACAGACAAAAAAAGGTAAATTGAAAGATAATTGAAAGAAAATGAATTTGAGCCAGTCCCATTGTCCACATACAGGTTCTATTCTATACGCCTCAGCAGAAACGGCAACTCCCAGCACAGGTGTCTTTCAGCAACATTGATTAAAACAGCTCTCAGTCTCCTTCTCCGCTACCCTTAAGTGTACTTCAGCTGCGAGCTCATCTTTAGAGCATTGTGTCTATGCTGTACTGAGTCAACAGACTGCAGCAGGTGGTAACACCAGGCATTTGTTTTCAAGGGCCAATTTATCACGATGTCTAGAAGGAAGATGAAGATAAAGGGAGTATAACCCACTCCTTCCACAGGTGAAGACTTGTCTGCAACATGATTTAGGGATAGTTAAATAGTGGCAGCGTATGCTCAAAACATATTGTACACCTGACAATAGACCTCTAAATGGGTATCATTGCCCCTGACTGAAAAGATTATGAACTTGAAAAGCTGGGAGATGAGTGCAGCATAGATGCATGCAGAGTGTGTAAGCCTTTGTTATGGAAAAGTACTGTGTAATCACTCAGGCTGATATCCAGAGCTGTCAATGTAAATAAAACTACCGGACTGAGTACCTATGAAAACTAAGTATTGCTTTATTCACAGAATGAGGAGCGTTTTATAGTAGAGGGAAGGTCTGGTTTGAGTCAACCCTAAGAACCTGATTCTGATCCCACCCCAGTTTAAACACCTGGATCCAACTCATAGAGGCAACACAGCAAATCAACACTAGAATTTAGGGTGTCCTGGATTCTAGTTCACAGCTTAGTCCACTGCACCATGCTGCCTGCATTATCGTGTTGAAATTGCTTCGACATAGGCTATGTTGTCACAGCCAGAAAAAGTGTGTTTTCACAGTGAGAGAATAGACATTTATCTCACTGTAAAATCCTAGTGGAGACAAAGCTGTTTACTGTGATGTCACTAGGTAAGGTCAAATCCAGGTGAGTTTTATAGTGTTGATCTTGTCTAGCTACATCGTGGTAACACGCGCCTGCACCTTCTCTGCACTAGGGTTTTACATGCATTCACTATCTCATGGCAACCTCTCCTCCCCACCCCCCACGGCTTTTTGGCCATGAAGACATAGCCTTACTATACATAGTTAAAAATCTCAAACCATTTCTTAGTGTGTGGATCAAGTCATGGCCTAGCTCACACTAAATCTCAATAACGTTACTCAGGGTGTAAATCAAGGCAAAAAATGTTTCCACTATATGTATGACAGGATCCACGTTTGAAATGCATCCATCTCTGGAGAGTCTGTACCTGTCTGACATTGTACAAGAACACAGTGCAGCAGTATAGGACATAAAGTGACAAAGAATGGTGCATCAGGGCAGGTTATCTTGTGGAAAGATCCTCTCAATATTCCTGGCCAGCATCTACCTTTGGGGCCTATGAATCCCACAGTGGCAAGTTATTTGCACTTTCTGCAGAACCCATCTCTATTCTCCAAGGGTATCAATAGGGCATTAATACAATGGAGATGGCTACAGTTCCTCATTTGCATTTCAAAGCAATCAATTAATGATTTATCAAAATAAAGTCTGTCTAGATGTTCAACATCTTTCCAATACTTTTGCTCTAAATTCCAGACAGATCACCAGTCGGAAAAGAAGAGAATTTGGCCTTTGGGTGTAACTCGTAAAATTCCTGGTGAGATTGAAACACTAACCCTACAATTTACTAACAGAAGTAACCCATCCTTATAAATCAAGCTGTGCTCTACACTGAGGGAGGAATATTCTTAGCAGACCAGTGCAATGTGATGTACTTTAATTATGATGTCTATACAGTACATTCGAGAACAAAGTAAGGTCTGAATGCATCTCTCTCCTGCAATCCATCTCCACCCTCTGACAAACAGAGGCTAGGGACACCATTCCTTACCCATCCTGGCTAATAGCCATTTATGGACATGAATTTATCCAGTTCTCTTTTAAACGCTGTTATAGTCCTAGCCTTCACAAACTCTTCCGGTAAGGTAAGTTGACTGTGTGCCGCGTGAAGAAGTGGTACTCTAGATCTTACACCAAAAACAACGCTGAGAGTCAATTCTATAGTAAACTAACTAAAGGTTTATTAGCTAAGAAAAGGAAATTAGAGTTATTGAAAGGTTAAAGCAGGTAAAATATATGCACAGGCGAGTCACCGTTTGTAATTCCAAATGGTGGCAATGATGTAATAAACTGTCAGTTTCCCCAAAAGGCTTGTCAGGGTACCCAGATTGTCTCTGGGGATCTCCACTTTTACAGGGAAGGGTACCAGATGCAGAGTCCAAACATTCCAGAGATCCAGGATCATTCTTTGAATCCCTACTTATAGCCTCTTCTCACAGAAAACAAGCTCACAGGGTCCCTACCCACGTGGGCTTTTCCTTTAATGATGGAGAGTGAGGAATGCATTTTGAATCTTTGACCTCCGCTCATCACACACAATGACCACTTGCTTCGAAATTAGCACTTGTCTGTTATAGTTCTTCATTTGCATTCCACAAGGCTTCTTTCTCAGTTAATGGGTTATTTAGTTACAGGGGTAACGCAATGTAAACGTTTGCTACTACATCATAACTGGATACAGATAGATGAAAACAATGCAAGTAACATCCCACTAGTTTTCATGAATTTAAACACCAAATACACTCTTATACATTCCACAGTTACTTTGATCTATACTAATACACAAGTGAATTGGCCAGGGGCTCTGGCATGAGCTGGCACCTGGTCAGCCAGCATCACACCTAGATTTCTGTATCACTGAATTTTAGTACCTGGTCAAAAATGAGATGGTTATTGGTGGAAGTCAAACTCGAACAACATAATGACTCTTGGATGAAAATCTCCTCTGTGCAGAGGGCCAATTTAAGGCTTATGCACCACCTAAGTCCCATCTAAGGCTTCAAAAACAGTTTTAAAAGGACTTAGGTCTTAAAAACTGAGGTTGACATCACTATGGCACTCAGGGGTGTGAAATATCCACACCCTTGTCTGATGCAGCTATGCCGACAAAACCCCCAGCATAGACACAGCTACATGAACGGAAGAATGCTTTCATCAACCCAACAATTGTTGCACGGGGAAGTGGTGTTCCTACAGCAAAGGAAAAACTCCTTTTGTCACTACAGTCTGTGTCTACACTGCAGGATTACAGTGGCATATTTACAGTAGCACCTAAAGTGTAGATGTGGCCTCAGGAAGGGCATAGACCTAACACGGGCCCCGGACACAGGGGAGAACTTCATCCTCTTCTGAATAAAACATAAAAATGGTAGCAAGGTTTGCATCCACGTAGTACAACAGTAAACGGTTCTGAAGTAAGCTTGTTTCCAAACCATGTTCTGGTCCTAGCAGGCAGGCAGTCTTGAATATCATAACAATTTAATAGGATTTTCTCTCCCTGTAGGAGCCATACAAACAGGGCAGAGGTTCCATATTCTTGGTTAAATTGTGTTTATGAAACTATTTTCAAAACCAGTACTATTTCAGCTGATGGGGACAAGCTTTAAGAGACCCTACAGAGACAACTGTTAACACCATGGCAAGGGTCATGACTTGCCAGTTTAACGCCTCTGTCGCGGAATAAGGTGGACTAGATGGCTTGTTGGGTTAATATGCTAACACCTTGCCTTTAAAAACCTAGAGTTAAATGCTGTTTTTAGGGCTAGCATCGGTATCAGCATGCAGGCAGAACATGTGGTCAGATTATTAGGGGCCGTAATGTGTGTAGTTACTGTTCATTGTAGGCCTGCTCTCAAGAGATTACTGTTGACTTCAATGCAAGCCCTGCAGGAATAGGCGCTCAGGTACACAGATGATGGGCATGGTATAAGAACATAAAATGAAAGACTGGCCTCTGTGCCATTTCCCAGTTAGCGTAGGATGACAAGTCCTAGATTCAGCCTTAATTGAGACTTCAAGGTCTCAGCAGCATCCTTGCCGGATGCTGGTTGGAATCCTAAAGGCACCAATCAACTGCCCGTCTGTTCTAGGGAAAGGCCAACACTACCGTGTAGCAGTACAAGCAGTTCGTGACTGAGGAGCATTGGCAAAGTGTACACCACCAGACATTACTAAGCCCGGTTCTTACATGATACTGAAACTGAGGAATTTGCTATCTCAAGAGGTACCGTTTTAATTGATGCTGCTGAAATTGAAGATAATAATTAACCTCTACTGCAACACCAATGCTCTCTCAGGATAAAAAGGCGATTGGATACTTAAACATAGTCAGCCTCTTGCATATTTAATAGGATTCAACTGGTCACCAGATTCTGAAGGATATTTCCCCTAGTACATATTGCAGGGACCATGGGATGGTTTATTTCCTCCCAAAGCACAGAGAAAGAGTGATTGGTCAGGAGTGAGAGAGGCTCTTGAGCCTTCCCTTATTCAGTTCTCATGCACCACTTCGCAGTTCTTTTATCTGAATGGAGAGTGTGGAATGGGGGGGGAGAAGAGGGGGATGACTAATTTTTCCTTTTTGCTTCTTTCAGGAGAAGCTGCCTTGCTCCATATGTGCTATAAGGAAACTGAACCAGCCTTGTCAGATTTTGCAACACTTATTTTTGTAGTTTAAATCTTTATTCGACTTCTCAGTGAGGAGTTCACACTGCAATTAAACACCTGCGGCTGGCCCAGGTCAGCTGACTCAGGCTTGCGGGGGCTCGGGCTATGGGGCTGATTAATTGCAGTGTCGATGTTTGAGCTCGGGCTGGAGCCCAGGCTCTGGGACCTCTTACACAGCAATTTTTAGCCCCACAGCTTGAGCCCAAGTCAGCTGACCTAAGCCAGCTGCAAATGTCTTTTATTCCCATGTAGATGTATCCTTAGTGCACCATGAAGGGCTCCCTACAGACTAGCCTTCCAGGTGTCCCTCTCCCAAATACCATCATAGGCCTAGCAGCAGACTCCACCAACCCCATCAGTGGGATGGTGGTCACATCCCAACAATGCGTTCCAGAGCTGTCGTCTTGTCTCCTGCGTGGGAGTACATCCCTGAGCCAGGGGCAACTGGAGGAAGCCCTAGGCTTTCATCTGCACCCGAGCGCCTCATGTAACCATTTATACCTTGTGGCCACACGCTGGGAATGGGCACAGGGGATAGATCACTTGATGATTACCAGTTCTGTTCATTCCCTCTGGGGCACCTGGCATTGGCCTCTGTCGGAAGACAGGATACTGGGCTCGATGGACCCTTAGTCTGACCCAGTAGGGCCATTTTTATGCTCTTATGTACCTGTGCATGGTGGGTGTAGGACGGTACCATTTGGATTTGCCCTGGTCTAAGTCACTATGCAAGGGGGCAAGGCAGAAAAAAGAAGCAGGCCCAGAGTGTTAAAAAGGGGGTGGGTTTCCTTCTGCATGGAGCCAGCTGCTCGCCTAGAAGCCAGGACCGGAAGCGCGAGACACACAAGATCTTCCCTATACATCTTGTTTTGGTATTTAAAGGCTCTTCAGCTGCCTGAAGGGAACATGGTGAGAGTCTCTGTTCATCTATTTTGTTTGCACCAGAAAAGCCTATAAATAAACCTCAAACCCCAGAGAGTTTTTTCTGTGCTTCACTTGCATTCCCGCTGAGTGTTAGCCAGCTGCTCAGAGCCTCATCCTGCCACATGTCTATTGCAGACTGTTCCTCATGTCCTTCGCCAAGTAGACACCAAAAAAGATAATATCACCCAAAGGATAAGTGGCCTTTCTTTAGGACCTGATCTAAAGCCCATTGGAGTCAATGAAAAGACTCCCCTTGATTTTAGTGAGTTTTGCATCAGGCCCCTACGGCCTAATTTTTAGACGAGTGGAGCACCCACAGCACCAATAAATTCAAGGAAAGCGGCAGGTGTGCACTGCTTTTGAAAAACAAAGCACTAATGACTTCCAGCGCATGACAATATGTTCCAGCTTTGTCGGTTTCTATTTCTCTGTTTCTCTTTTTCAATCTTACGCAGTTTAGAAATGGCTCCCATATTTACCATATTTCCCCCTTCTTTTCTCTAAGCTGCACGTTGCTTGTTTATAAGATGCAATTTCTCCTGCATCTGAGACTCATCCATTTTCTGATGATCTCAAATGTTTCTTTCCGGTGTCTAGGACTTATTTTATCTGGCATCAGTGTAATCTTCTTTCTGCCTTTTCTTGTAATTTAGACATTGTTTAGTGAGGTTTCTTACATAAGCTGTGAGACAGAAATAGCAGACAAGAAGGAGATGAACCATGGTGCCAGTGAGAAGAACGTGAGCTCGCTGAAGCAGTGCTGAAAGTGAAGTGGTGTAATAGCTGAGGGCTTTGGTTTTTTTGTTTTGTTTTTGTTTTTGAAGGCTTTGTGCAATTTGTCAGTATTTTATGTTGCTGTTATTTGTGCGCGACTATTTAAAAATAAATAAGGGTACTAATCCAATAGAAGGGCAAGGAGAATGCAAGAGATTTAATCACTCATTTTCTATAGGTTGGAACGCTGCCTTTAAAGCGTCCCTTGTAGAGATCCCAGAAATCTGGCCAGAGCTCAAACTTTATTCCACCCTCAGTTACACCAGGGTAGATTAGGTGTCACTAACAACTTCCACGGAGTCGCTTCCACATCTACGCTGTGTAAACAACATTATAATCAAACCCTTTATTCCTTGAACACCAAGGAAGAGAAATGGGGCTCACAGCAGTCAGATCCTGACTGCCCCAAGACTTCAGAAGGATCACAGCTGACCATTTCATTGCAGTGCGAGTAGCTTCCCAGGGAAGGGGAAAATCACCTTCCAGTGTTGAGATATTCCAGCAAAGCAAGCATTAGCCCGGAGAAGCGAATTTGCCTTGGTGCAAAATCCGCAACATACTGCTTGGAGGAAATGAAGGAGCATCCATAACTATGCTGCACACCAGGCTACAACTTGCTGCCCCTCTATTGCTGGTTCAGCCAAGCTGTTTCCAGTCAGACACAGCCAAGCATCTGAGAGATGAGAGCAACTGAGGTTGCATTACTGCCCTTTACATCATAGCAAGCAGCAGTTAACCAAGCAATAAGCATGCCTATTTCAAAGGTACAGCTAGTTGAGGAAAATGGGAGTGAACTGTGGACTGGACCGCATGCCCCCAGAGGGGCAAAGAACTTTTGAAAGGCAGGAAAGTTTTCCTGAGGCCTAGGAGTGGTTCTTAAAGTGGAAGGCCTTGACCACCTCCTGTGCCCTTGGCTGTAGCTAGTGCTGGCTACTTTGGGAAAGAAGCCCCAAGGATCTGGGCAATTCCATGGTCCACCCCCTGCAGTCCTAAATCTCAATTGAGAGCATTTCCCAACCTCAGTCAGCCTCTGTCCGTGGGCAACCCTGACAGACCCAGGTTGTTGGCGGGCAGGATCGAACCTGGGACCTCTGGAGCTAAATGCATGAGCCTCCACTGCATGAGCTAAAAGTCACGTGGCGCTTGGCTAAAGCTCTAGAGCAGACACATTAATCTCTCTCCAAGTGGTCTCGGTGCCACTAGATGGGACAGAACACCACACCCAGGAGGTGTGTGGGTTACACCTGCACTAATCTTCTTGAATCCAACTTCAAACACAGCCCAGTTTTTCCAATGGGAGCTACATTTTCCCTCTGAAAAAGCATTCCACTCACCCTACCACTCATCTATCAATGGCATTACGGTGCCAATATATCTTTATATTCTCCATATTTGCCTGCTCTTGTCGCTAAATCATATGCATGTAAATGCTATTTTGAAAGCGTGAAGACCCATGGAACATCCCTGGAATCTGTACAGCAATACCTCTCCTCCTGCCACCAGGCAAAGCTGTCACCCAAGTTGGTCAGCTAACTCTAGTCCAGAATGTAAATGGAATAGTTTGGTAAAAATATCAACCACTAACCCAGGATCTGCTAAGCGCATGTATTATTTTCAAGTGTGTAATGTTTATTTCCATAGTATCAGATCAAGCCTAAAGTATTATTAATGCTTTCAGTGACTCACTTGCAATGATAAATCATAGTCTAATATAGCAAGGAATAATGGAAGTTCAAAACAGAAATCCAGTGCGCCCAGAGACAAGCTTTTCTGCAGCAGCTGCTGCTACAAACCTCAGGATCTGCACCACTGCGCTGATCCTCACATTTATATACTAGGCTAAGAGTTAGGACTAGAAGAGTCTTTGTTGGCCAGTACAGTGCAGAAGTTACAGCTCCACCATTCCCTTTCATTCCAAGCATGTGTCCTGCCCCCACACCCTTCCCCTATAAACACCAGTTCTCCTCTATATTAGTCACCCTAAGAAAGCTATCTGATCTCTGTCTTGCTGCCTCCTTTGGTGATACCTCCACGGCCTCTCTCGCTAGTTTTCTCAATCTCAAATTCCTCTGCCCACTGGGAGATTTTTTTGGATTAGCTCTAATCTGACCCAAAATATTTAATTCATTTAAAAAAAAAAAAGGAAGAACAGTTCAGCCACAGCAAGAGGCAATACATCATCGTGGCAAGCCGAGTTGGTTTGCATGGACCTGTGTTTGCTGAAATTTTGCTGCATTATTCAGCCATTGCTCCTTTCACCCTGACTACCCTTCCCCCAGCCCAATCAGTAGTCACTGTCCTATCCCACACTCTTGAAGTCTTAATTTCACTTTGTCATTTGATGTCTTTAGCAGATCTGATTGTCCAACTGGTGTCCTGCCCCGACAGTTGCATGGTTCCGATTAGCATCTAGTTTTAACAATGTCCCCCCTTCGACCTTCCGAACTGTCATTACCAGCAGTTTGGATCCCAATGGTCTTATGTAGAAATCAGCCCACTAATTTAGTAATCTACCCCTCCCCCAAGAAGTTCCCATGTTTAATAACACTAACCCCCTGCTCTTCATCCACACTTCAGGATGCTTCCTTTCTCCCCATTCAAGTCATTCCTGAAGATGAAAGCAGATAGTTCTGAGCAGTGTCAGTCCCAGCCCTCAGGATGAAAAGCTATAGGCCTTTCATAATTCCCTGGGCATTAATTAAGCAGGTGTTACATGCATGTACTGTGGGCCTAGTCTGCGATCAGAATGCCATAAGAAGATAACAGTCCACTTGGTAAAATGAGCAAATGACTCCTTTGATAAGGTGAGAGACCCCCAAATGGTAATATGTACTTTTTTTCTTAAAAGAAGGCTTTTAATTTAAAAAAAAGGTAAAAGAAAGAAAAACAAACCAAAACAAAAGAAACCCTCTGGGGGACAGCATATCAGATAATCTCATAGACAATAGATTAAAAACACAGGATGTTCCCCTGGGCAAAAATCTTAATACACACAAAAATACCCAATTTGATAATTCCCTTAATGGCACCAAGACAAGTCACAAAAGAAAATAAACATAAACCTATTTATTCCTTTCTAAAACTTACTACTCTGATAAGAGGCTGGTTCCTTGATCTTTTTCACTCCGGCTGAAACTGAAACTGACTAAACAAAAGAAACTTCCCTCCTTCCTTTTGAAATATCTTGTTCCCCCATTGGTTCCTCTGGTCAGGTGTCAGCTAGGCTAGGTGAACTTCTTAACCCTTTACAGGTAAAAGAGGCATTAACCCTTAACTATCTGTTTATGACACCATCAGAGGTTTATTTTAGTGTAAGGAGAAACAACACCTTTGATCCACACTACATCTAGCAGACATCCAGCATGATTCCCTTCTATGGTGTGATTAGTGCCTGTGCACATGAACGTTTATAAATTGAAGTCAAACAATGAATTAATGTCACAAGACATTGTGCCATGTTTGATTCAGTCCACGACAATGCTGTGTTATCAGCACACGATGACACAACATCATGGGGAGACGGGCCATCACCATCCACCATGTCACAGTGCCACACATAGACTCATCAGCTGTCCTGCAAACTCAGACCACACGATGCAGGGCAGTCTCGTGAGTTTCATTTCCAGGACACATAGCAACCTTAAATACCTTGAACACAAAGCCAGCCAGGTGTATGTAGACCCAGTAGCTGGGAGCCCCTACATGGGGGCCATGGATGGGTGGTGCCTGCTTTTCCAGCTAAAGATACCAGTCATAGCAGAGTATATCAGGCACAGCAATGCTTCCGTTGGGGCACCCCACACAAAGTGTTTACTCAGGTTAAATTTAATTTGGCTTCAGAATGGTTATTTCCAGTGCTGCTGCCTAGTGATGGATTAACCCTACTCCACTATACTAATATCTAATGACAGCACAGTAAGGAATCAAACCCCACCCATATACATAGGCTACATAGGATGCTGCAACCAAATTCAGATGAGATAAAACTTCAATTCTATGTAAGAATACATTGGATACAGAGTGTAAGAAATCAAATAGTTTCCAGTGGACCAACACATAATGCACAAATGAGTCAAATCAAAACAAAAATAGAATCTAGATAGAAAGAGACTGACTTTTATATACAATTTCCATTTCCAGAAATATATACATATTATTCCTCTCCGATTTGATCCCACTGGAAGTTGACCCTTGTTTAATGTTGCTTTGGCCCATACAACCCAGAAGTAAATAGACCATGGTTGCCACCAGCAGTAAAGTGGCTTCTTAAAAAGTGGAAAATTCAGGACACTATTGGATGGATGGATCAATGGATGAATATGGAGAGAGAGAAAGAGAACAGGACCCAGAGTTACAAACAAATGAGAATGAAGGACCATCTGTATAGGACTTTTACAGCCACACAAGGATTACTCTATTACAATTCTCTGTGTGTTAGAGTAACAATGTCTGTACTTACTTTCACAGAGCCGTCGTCTCAGTTTCCCTCGTATTTTATCAATGGCATTGTAATCAGAGACGTGGAACACATGGGCAGATTTAGGGTCAGAAGCAATTTCATCCAATTCCTCCTTTAAGGCTTCACCAACTCCCACAGCAAAGATCCTTATTCCAGCCTTACGTGCCGCAGTGGCTGCATCCATGACATAATCCTGGCTCCTTCCATCAGTCAAAAGGATAGCCACTTTCTTAATGGGTGGGTCACTAGGCCTCCCACCGGCCTCTTTGGAAAAGCTATAGGTGTTGATATACCGGAGGGCATCCCCGGTATTTGTGTTACCCCCATAATACTTAATGTTCCTTGCAGCTTCTTTGATTTCCTCACGAGTTTGGTACCTTCCCAAGTCAAACTCTGTGGTTGGCCTGTCACTGTAACGTACCACTCCTACACGGGTCTTGTCCGGTCCGATCTCAAAGGTCTCCACCAGATTAGACACCCACTGGCGGACCTTCTCGAAATCTTCTTTACCCACGCTGGAAGAGGTATCCAAGATGAAGACAAGATCATAGTGGACATTCTTGCAACCTGCAGGGGCAATGGAAGATACTGCTAAGAGAAGCTGGAAGAGGATCATCACACATACCTCGGCCTCTCGAGTCATGTCTATTCAGTGTACTGACTCTGTGCTGGAGGCATCTCTCTCTTTGTCCCAAAATGGGAGCACAAGTTTTCAGTCTTTCTTTCCTGTGATTTCCCCCGCATCAATTTTGGGAGATCTATAGTAGATCAGGACACCTCTGTTACTTTGAATTCAAACCCTCTCCTTTCCTGTTCTGCTTGCTCTGTCTCCACACAATCCTTTTGCCTACACTGTCTGCATGTATATGAGGCTGCTCTTCTCTTTTAAAAACGTCAGCAGTCCCTTTACCATTCCCACTTCTCATGCAGCGCATTGAAAAGATATTGTCGGGTCAAGACATCTGTTTTGACCACGCCGGTGCCAACCTTGACCTTGAACAGTGAAGCTTCCATGTTCCCTCTCAAATGATAGTGTTAATTTATTTATGCTTAGCTACAAGCAACTATTTTCCTCTCCACAATGTCTCAGGCAGACGAGTTTATAACAAGATTATTTTTATTCTTATTCTGTTTGCCAGTGTATGTTGACTAAGGGACGATTCCTTGAATAGTAGCATGGCTTCCTTGACAACAAAGGAAGCGTTTCCCTACCCCCAAAACCAGCCTCTTGTCCCCAGTTGAAATATTCATAATCTGAAGTCTGTGTAATCCAAAAGGCCAACACGTTTTAATTGCCATTTTCTTGCACCAGGAAGCCAGACTGGTAGTATATTTCGCAGCCACCATCAAGGAGAGCCTATCATGTTTCCCTGCTTTGCCTGAGCATTTGCAAGCCAATATGCTGCATAACCACAAAAAGGCCAGTGTTTGGTGGAAGATGACAGGCGACACAAGGTATAATCAGAATGTGCCACTCGGTGGGAACTGTCCCTGTCAGTGATGAATTAATGAAACCCTATGTATTTCTGAGTTCATAAAGGGCTAAGTGATCCTTCGAGACAAAAGCTGCTATACAAATGTCATTTATTTTACTGCAATGGGAAGGTCATAGCCCCAGATCCTCCCGGGAGCTGCAACTGCTTTGTGCAGCACTGCTGCCAAAATGGGCCCAGAGAGCCAGAATAACCTGCCATGGGAAGAACACCTCAGCATAGAGGGATGTACGGGCGGTAGAGCTGGCGTGGTAGCTCTGATGCCACCTCTCCCCTGCTGCAGGGTCAAAGCTAAGGGGCCAGGGTTTTCCTATATCCTGCTGATCCACAGATGCTGCTGTATGAGCTGCCTTCAGACCAACTGACACTGTAGTCGAGCCCTGCACCCAGCTACTGTACCCAACCCAGTGCCTGCTAGAAAACCATCCCATAACTCTTGTGATAAATGAAGGGGGGAAGGTAGCTCCCTTTTATGGACACCCAGCCAGCCAGTAGCTATAAAATCCCTCTTAGTAGCTGTTCTCTGCTTGCTTTACCTGTAAAGGGTTAAAAAGTCTCACTGCTATGCATAGGTAAAAGGATGTGAGTGGGCACCTGACCAAGAGAGCCAATGGGAAGGCTAGAACTTTTTAAAATTGAAAAATGATTCCCCTTTTGTCGGTCTGTTGTTGTTCTCCTGCGAAGAGGTGGACAGGTCAAAGCTATGCTGTAAGAAGCTTGGGCCAGGTATGAAAAAATCATCAGTATCATACCTAGAAACTACTCATTAAAAACCCCAAATATGTAAGTAGATCAGGAAATGTCTAGGAAGACGTGATTAGGTTTATCCTTTTTATTTCTTTATGGCATGTGGATTCCTCTGTGCTAACCCTGCTGCTTTTGTTTTGCTTGTAACCTTTAACCTGGACCTCAAGAACATTATTCTTGATGCTTAATCCTTGTAATTGCTCTTTTAAAATCTAGCAATAGCCTGAGTTCCCAGATGCATTTTCTTTCTTTTTTTAATTAATAAAATTTATATTGTTTTAAGGACAGAATTGGATTTTTGTGTCTTAAGAGGTTTGTGCACATGTTGTTTAATTAGCTGGTGGCAACAGCTAATTTCCTTTCCCCCCCCCAGCTCTTCCCCAGAGGGGGGGTGTGAAAGGGCTTGAGAGCACCCCACAGAAAGGAATTCCCACGTGCACCTTCATGGGCTCTCAAAGGAGCTCTGCACTTGGGTGGTGGCAGCATCTACCCGTCCAAGGTCAGAGAAAAGCTGTAACCTTGGGAGTTTAATACAAGCCTGAAGTGGCCAGTATAAATTTTTAGAATCCTTCCGGGCCCCCACCTTCTGCGCTCGAAGTGCCAGAGTAGGGAATCAGCCTTGACAACTTTTATTAGCGTGTGTCACCTAAGGAAGGGTGATGTGGTTAAAACAAAATGAAAACTGTCTGAAACCCTTCCTGAGTTCAGGCTGCTGGTCATGCAGGGGTTCTATTCCCTGCTCTGATAATTGTAGATTACAGATTAGCTTTGGGAGCAGCCAGTCATCTTCAGGGGTCATCTGGGCAACACGCTCTGTGCTCCTGCATTGGTGGTGGGAGTCTTGGAGGAGTGCAGATCTGCTAAAGGTGGGGGGCGGGAAGATATGCCACTCAGCTATCCCAGAGAAGCCAACTCTACTGGGAGGTTCCCAGACACATGAAGATGACTTGTGGTAGGATCCTATTTCAGGGCTGGAAGAGCGATGTTTGGAGGGAAAGAAGATAACTCCCAGGATTGCACAATAGAGGGTAGAGTGTTTACACACTGTGCTTATCTGAACAAACCCTTGCGACAGTCACCCATCACTAGTGATAACCCCTCTGCAGATGAATGCCCATGAAAGCTTATGCTCAAATAAATTTGTTAGTCTCTAAGGTGCCACAAGTACTCCTGTTCTTTTTGCTGATACAGACTAACACGGCTGCTACTCTGAAACCTATTATTCTGCTGCTGTTGACCATGAACATTTTATGGAACATCATCTCTGTACAGCACCATGCACATTCCTGGAGCCGTATGAACAACCACCCTGCCAAAACTGTTCAGCGGATACACCCAGCCATTCAACAGGCGAAGTCTATCTAGGCATGCCTGGAACACTGAACAGCCATCAATCAATCGTTATGTGAGCAGACAAACATAATATACCTCTCACAAAATGAGCTGAGGGTGCATGCTGTCGGGAACATGTGGGTTCTATGCTATGAGACACCGATTAAGCTATGGGCATGTATCTCAGTCAGAATGCCGAGTTTAGTTCTGCTCTGTTCCCTGCACAATAGACAGACATTGCGTGTCATTTAACCGTAAAGTTCAACCAAACTGGTCCTCAGCTCTAAAGGCTACGGGAAAAGTCCAGCATCATTAATCTATTCTGTCTGGACAAAAAGGGATTAAGCAGAGCTAACTGAAGAACACAAAAGGTTTAAACATATTCAGCAATGTCTGTGCATGTTCCTTCTTTTAGCGCATCTCAGCAGGTGATAGCAAGTGTAATTCAAAACCATATAGAGCAGAGAGAAGGAATCCCTTCTCCATTCAGGGGTGACTGTCCACAAAACAAGGTTGTTGGGGTAAAGACAGTGAGGTTTATTCAGGAATTAATACAGGAAAACCCTGTGTTTAACACGGCTAATCCTTCATGGGTCAGTGATTCTTTGTTTATATACTTGACAGAGCAAAGCAAATGCTGCAAAAGGTTTCCAGTGAACATTGGTCCAGATCTTTAAACATATTCCTTTCCACTGCACAGAGAATCTTTTCCTTGTTTCTAAGACTATTCTAACAAAACCGTTTGCTGGCAGAGACAACTCATTTGAAAGAAATGGTGGGGATTATTAACAGGAAACATGGCCAATGGAAACATGATTTTAAGGGTGAGGGGCCATCCAGTCAGCAAACAGAATCTTTCCATGTGACCCATCTCCAAGCAAAACAGCTCACAGACAAACTACAGGCCCAGAATTAATACTGAAATTCTTTGCTCAACAAACCAGTAAGTTTGATACCATCATAACCTGTTTGTGGGTGATTTGCAGACAGAAAAAGAGATGATATTTATTCTTTTTTTTACTAATTATTTGCTCATTTAATGATAAAAGTTTACATTTATATAGCATCTTTCACCCCAAAGTGTTGCATAAACTGTATCTATAGCAGGGTTTCTCAAACAGGGGTCGCCGCTTGTATAGGGAAAGCCCCTGGCGGGCCGTGCCGGTGTGTTTACCTGCCCCCGTCCGCAGGTCCGGCTGATCGCGGCTCCCACTGGCCGCAGATCGCTGTCCCTCAGCCTGCACCGCTTCCAGCAGCTCCCATTGTCTCGGAGCAGCGATCTGCAGCCAGTGGGAGCCGCGATCAGCCGCACCTGCGGACAGGGCAGGTAAACACACCGGCCCGGCCCGCCCGGCACTTTCCCTACACAAGCGGCGACCCGTGTTTCAGAAACCCTGATCTATAGTTCATACACCGAGAGCAGCCTGCTACTGTGTTTGAGGGGGATGGCTACAGTTTCCTCTCATTTTAGTATAAAATTAGCTAAGGACACCAGAGGGCCCCGTCTCTTGTGGAAAAGGCCAGCATATCTGAGTTTTTAAGGTGTCATCTGAAAGACTCTGAAGGTCTGATTCAAAGCCCATTGAAGTCAGTGGAAACACTGATACTGCCTTCGGTAGGGTTTGGATCATGACCGCACGGAGTAAACTCCATGCAACTCAGTCTAGCCTGCAAGACTGAAGGTCTGAACTAACCCTGCTAGGTCCTGGTCCTGTAGTGGTTACAGGATTCTAACTAAGCCCAGATTTTTTGCAGCAGGAAGCTATCCCTTCTCCTTGAGGTCTGCTTACTATATTTGTCAGGGTGGGTGCAGTGCTAGTTTTTTCTACACGCGTAATGCCCCAAGCAAAGTAAAAATCTAGGTAGCTTTTCAATATTCGGTTGTCCCAGGAGCATCAGCACATACCAGCTCTTTGTGCCCGAATTCTCTCTCCACCCCAGAGGACTGCAAGAAGAATCAAGACGTAAGGAACTCGATATCTTCCCGTGAGGGGCATATCTCCCTTCTTCTCAGACACGCTCACCTCTTTGCCGTGGTGAGAAATGGTCTATAAATCCATCCCTTGCCTAGGGAAAAAAGAGGAAATTGAAGAGCGATTATTAACTAACAGAAGCACAAGACTGGGGTGGAAACAAAAGCAACAGTACAAGCCCTGGGAACTGCACATTTAGGGTCGTCTCCTCTGGCTCTCGTCTGACTTGAATAGGCGAGGGCTGTACCCAGACAAAGAGGCAAGGAGTTCACCTACTTTTCAAAAGCAAAGGTCTTTTCTCAGGCTCCTGCCAATGCAGAGCAGCCTGAGTTGTCTGAAAAGGAGAGATTACTAGATTATTTTAGTTTAAATGAGCCCGTCAGCAACAGCACAATCAATGCATCAGACTGGAAACCATTCCTCACTTGAGCCTCTCATGTATCCACCTTAGGAGGCACACAACTCAGGTCAGAGATACGTTTACCGCGAGTCATACACAGCCCGTTGCTATCTTACTAGTGACCACTCTGAGTTCTTAGACATCAGAACTGCTGGGTGGTAATAATATTGAGTACTGTTCATGCCTCACCATCAGGTACCTTTGGCCTTATCTACATGAGACGGTTGCACCATTTTAACTTAGGGTATGTCTACACTATGGAGACTATACTGGCATAGCAATGTCACTGTAACTAAGCCGGCAAAACCCATTGCATAGATGGAGCCTACACTGATGGAAGGGTTTTTTCCTAGTAATACCAACTCCCTGAGCAATGGTAGCTATGTCAACAGAAGCATTCTTCCATCGACATAGCTGTGTTTACACTGGGGCTTAGGTCAGCATAACTACATTGGTCAGGGGAGTGGATTTTTCACAACCCTAACTGACATTGCTATGTCAACCTAACTTTTAAGTATAGACCAGGCCTAGAAGTGTTATTTTACACCAATTAGGTTAAAATCAGTGTAAACTACTATGTGGATGATCTTAATTTGGTTTAAGGGTGGCTTATTTTGATTTAGGGTACGTTTATACTTACCGCGCGGGTCGACGCGGCGAGTTCGACTTCTCGGAGTTCGAACTATCGCGTCTGATCTAGACGCGATAGTTCGAACTCCGGAAGCGCCGCGGTCGACTCCGGTACTCCACCGCGGCAGGAGGAGTTGCCGGAGTCGACCTTGGAGCCGTGGAGTTCGCTTCCGCGGCGTCTGGACGGGTAAGTCATTCGAACTAGGGTAGTTCGAATTCAGCTACGTTATTCACGTAGCTGAATTCGCGTACCCTAGTTCGACCCCGGGGCTGTGTGTAGACCAGGGCTGAGTTTAGATGAAACCACTGAAAACTCACCTGGTTTTGATACAAACTAGAAATTCAACCGGATTTGGTAATGGATTTGCTAAAGTTTCTAATACTGGGCCAGCTCCATGTTTTTTTAATCAAAAACACATTTGGTGAATCTTGAACCGTGCTCCTTATAATTATTCATTTTACAGTAGGGCTTACAGCGCACTCGGTGTTGTCCACCCACATACAGGCAGACAGCACCACTCTGAAGTGCTTCCAGTCTAAGGAAACATTTTAAAAGATACTCTCAAAGCTTCTAAAACCATGTTTTCCTCATTAGTGTACAGAGACTCCCCAGGCTTCTTTCCTCACTGAATTGTTGTTTCCTCCATCATATTCATGCACATTGATTGCCTGTTGAGAGATTGTGACACTTAAGTGATGGGCTGTGCATGCTGGTTTATTATTGTAGCATTGATCCTGAGTACTGAACTATTTCTTTTCCTCTTTGAACCATTTGTTTTGGTGAAAAACACATATCAAAAGAATTGTAGAGGTGCCAAGACTATACTTAAAAATAATATTGGCAGGTCTAAACTTTGTCAAGATAGATCAATGTCCCTCTAAAGTAAATGAAGACATAATGTAGACTATCAGGATGGAAGGGACCTCAGGAGATCATTTAGCCCAGCTCCCTGCTCAAAGCAGGGCCAATCCCCGGACGGATTTTTACTCCAGTTCCCTAAATGGCCCTCTCGATTGAGCTCATAACCCTGGGTTTAGCAGACCAATGCTCAAACCACTGAGCTATCCCTCCCCCAATATGGGTTAGAGGAAGTAAAATCTAAGAGCCCATTTGTACAGATATAACTCATTACACCTGTGTAACTGCAGGAAGAATTGGATGCTATATATCCGATAGCTGCTATCACATATGGGCATGGAGAAGCAATGCTTCTCACACATCCTCCTACACTCCTTAGAAATGACATATTAGAGGTGACAGCATATCAGAAAATAAATGCAATAAAAGAGAATTGCTCATTCTCATCAGACACCTGAAATGTAAATGCTCAAGAACCTGCATGAGTTAGCTGGCTACTGGAATCTGAAGGATCCCGAATCAAACATACTGGTGAATGTTATTGATGCAAGAGTTATCCTTGCTGGTTGCAGCCTTGAGGCCAGATAGGGGGTGGTGTTCAGAATTTTTCCAGCAGGTGTCACTATGGCACAGTGAGGCTCCGAAACACTGGCACTAGAGAAGGGTGCATAGTGATAACTGAATTGAAATAGCTTGTACACCTGTAGTCAGAGTGTACTTCTGGATAACCCCACGACTGAAATTCCAATCAGTCAGTCTCTTTCAGAAGGCTAAGAGCCAATGATATTGAAAATGGCTATAGGAGTTTTCAGCCCAATTTTTTAACTTATTTGAAAAATCTGCTATTCATAGAATCATAGAAGATTGGGGTTGGAAGAGACCTCAGGAGGTCATCTAGTCCAACCTCCTGCTCAAAGCAGGACCAATCCCCAACTAAATCATCCCAGCCAGGGCTTTATCAAGCCGGGCCTTAAAAACCTCTAAGGATGGAGATTCTACCACCTCCCTAGGTAACCCATTCCAGCATTTCACCACCTGCCTAATTAAATAGTTTTTCCTAATATCCAACCTAGACCTCCCCCACTGCAACTTCAGACTATTGCTCCTTGTTCTGTCATCTGCCACCACTGAGAACAGCCGAGCTCCATCCTCTTTGGAACCCACCTTCAGGTAGTTGAAGGCTGCTATCAAATCCCCCCCGCCCCACACACACTCTTTTCTTCTGCAGACTAAATAAGCCCAGTTCCCTCAGCCTCTCCTCATAAGTTATGTGCCTCATATAGCATGTAAGAGTCTTTCCCTTCCTGCAGACCATCATACCTGCCAAAAATCATACATGACCAGGCTGGAGATTTCTGTTTTATGTAAATTAAAGACAAAGAAGGCAGATGGGATCTGGGGATTCCTCCTTGCTAAATATTTGAAGAACTAAGTGCCACTTCATGAATCTTAAAAGATATTTCAAAATAGATTTTTATGTCAAGGGGGAAAAAATAGTGGGAATCAAAACCAGAACACCTGCTCCAAATCTAGGCAGGTGCTGTGACTATTCAATATACTTACATAGCTCAAAACCCTTTTTGTTCTAAACCTGGGCCTTATTTGAGTAGAGAGGGTTAGTTGTGCAAAAATATATTCTATTGTCTGTTTTATATGTTGCAGAATTAACTGAGGCCCTGATCCTGCAAACTTTTACATACGTGTGTTACTTTATTCTGAGTGGTTTGTCACACTGAAGTCAATAGGATTACTTATATCAATAAAGTTACACTTCCACATATACTAATATAGCCAAGTTGGAGGCAAGATATTTTCAGTGAAGAGTCTTCTACTATGAAGGTCACTTCCCATTTTAATTTACTAAAGTCAGAATTTGCTGACTCTGAAGTTACAGTGGAAAGTCTTCCCCCTGCCCCACCTCTCAGGCCCTTCCTAGACAGCGGGATAAAGAGGTGCATGGCAGAGATGGGAAAGTTTTAGTTTTGGAGAGATCCAGGAGCAGGAGCTTCTTCTTCCTCCTCTTGCATATGGCAAAGAAAAATTATTAGCAATGTTCATATAACCATGTCCGCATTAGTGAGCTAGTGGGTATGTAGCTCCAGAAGTTTCTTGGTGTGAGTCTGAGATGCAGCTGGTAAACAATCGAAGTGGGCATCGATTTACAATATAGTCCATAGTTTGTGAATGGTGTCTATACAGTGGCGGATTAGCCATTAGGCCAATGGGGCCCATGCCCAGGGGCCCCAGAAAAGTGGGTGCCCCCACACCCCAACCCTCTCCATCCACCTGCCCAGCACTCCTGCCAGGGAGTGGAGTGGGGGTGCAGGGTCTTGGCCCACTCTGCCCGCCCAGTGATCCTGCTGGGGAGCAGGGTCGGGGCATGTCCCACTCCACCTGCGTGGTTCTCTTGCTGGGGAATAGGGGAAGCCCCCAAACCTGCACCCCGCGCCCCGGCAGGAGCACTGGGCAGGGGGTGGGGTGGGGCAAGTCCCCACACTCCAACCCCATTTCCCCAGCGAGGGGGGGCACTGCAGGTGGAAAAGGTGGGGAGGGGCCCCCACTTGCTCTGGCCCCGCGCCCCACAAAAGCTTAATCCATCTCTGTCTATAGTCACATTGTAAGTTGTCTCATGTTCCAGAGGTGAGAGAGATGACAGCATCTGTCACGTGATTCTCTGAAATTGGTTCAATGCTGACCATTGTTTCCAGGGTAGTTTGAAAGCTGGAAATACTTTTGTGGAGTTAGCATGATCTCCAAATTCTTTCCAACGAGCCTCAGCATTGAATGACAAAGTTTTAAGAGCTTTAGGCTTGCAAGATTTCAGACAGGTCTTCAGAAGGTTCTGGAGGTCCTCGTTAATTGGTAAATCCAGGCTGGCCAAAGTTCAGTGATACTCCTGGGCTGTGTCTGCCTCTCTCTAGATTTAGGGTGGAGGTAACCACTGAATGGTGTTGATTACAATGTTCCAGTTATGACTGTCATCACAGTGCCGGAAATTTGGTATGTGAGCTGCTCAACCAGACTGGTGCGTAATGTCCAGCAGTCTAGTATCAGTATCAGTGCTAAAGTCATTGTTCAAAGTGTGCCCACATCGGCATCCCTGTACCCAGGAGTTTTCAGGCAAGTCTAGTCCTTCCTTTTACCTTTGCATATATCTTTTCCAGATGAGCTTTAAAAGTCAAGCTTCTGTCCAAGGTTACACTCAAGTTCTTTGGATAGGGCTTCCTGATGTATGCTAGAAATGGAGCCCTGATACTGCAACCCAGAAAACATTGGGAAGGGCAGATCCAGAGCTAAATTAAGTTGCTTGTGTACGTCTCTATTTTTGTTGTACAGGTCTGTCGCATCTTACACGCATTTAACATGCGCGATTTCAGCTTTACGCGGTCGGCAAAAACAACAACAAAAAAAGAGAAAAAAACCAATTCCGCCCACCATTACACTCAATGTTATTTTGACTATAAGCGATTTTTGCTTTACGCGCTGACTGCTGAACGTAACCCCAGGGTAAGATGTGACAGACCTGTATTTTATAATGTTTATTTCTGTTAGAACTAGTGTCAATGGTCCCTTGATATCAATTCATTCAGCACATTATGGCCTTTCTCCCAATAGCTTTGAAAAAAAAATCCAAGGAAAATGCAATGAGAGAAGAGCCTCCCACCCTCTCTGGCAGGCTGGCCCTGAAGCACCACAGGTATCTCCTGCAAGTCACAAATCTAGCTCTCTGAAGAAGCTTACTACAATGTCATGTCAGTGAAATGCAGAAGCAAATCCACAGGAGTCAATGGACTTACACTGGTAGAAAACTGGCGGGAAAGAGGGAAAGCTGACCTTTGTATTCAAAAAGCTGTCAATTGAGAAATGATGTTTGAATAAGGGAAGATACGAGGACAGATGCAAAAAACTGATATAAAGGGTACAGCCGGGCAGGAGATTATTCTGTATAACTAGTAGAAGGTACTTAAATTCAAGACAGTTTAATTCAGGGCCTTCCTGCTTCTGCTTTTATGGCAAACTTTAAGAAATATCGGAAACACTGCAGAAGTTAGAGATGGAAAAACACCGATTAGACCATCTATGCCATTATTTCCTACCAGATATTTTCTAGTACTTTGACCAGTTTCAATGATTTGAGTGATGGGATTTCCACTGTTTCTCTGAAGACTATTTCCACCTGATCGTAGCAAACGTATACAGATCACACACGGATGCTGCAAAGATCAATTATTCAGGGTGAAATGTAAGGAACAAGCCTAGTTATGGGCATGGTTGTATCACACATTCAAGCTCCTTGCACATTTGCTGGGATGGGACAATATAACAGATCACATAAATTGAAACATTCCTCTTGCTGCTGAGTCCAGTTTTTTATTCATTACTTAATTTCATCCCATTACTCCTGTGCCACTAAATGTGACAATGGGCCATGTAAATTTAATGTCCCAAGTACTCTGCATTCATAACATGATTTTACATTGTCACCCTAATGAATGGCTTCAGTATCCATCTCTAAAGAAGAGGTTAGCCTGAGGTGGAAGCATGGTGTCTAATTATATAGCACTTCAGAAAAATAATATAGCACATTAATAAATTCTGCATCTCAGTATAACCGGCTTGTTGTGCGTGTGTCTACAGACTGCTCAACAAGGCAATTTAATTATCTAAATTATTGCTGCTGAGCAGGAAGTGGACAAAGTAAAAGAGAGGTGGAGGAGAGAATTTTTATCAGTCTGCATCTCCACATACCTTTGTTTGAAGCTTTCTAAAAGATTCTTCTGATAGCATCTATGGAACATCTAAGGCATTACAGGCCTGATCCGTAAAAATGAAATGAAAATACTCCTATGGACTTTGATGTGGGTTGTATCAGAAGCTCCCTGCATTGCAGCAAATGCAGAACTTCAGAAAGTCTGTGCTAGAGTAAAGATAGGCCCATAATGACTGATCCCTTCCAAATGCATTCTCAAGACCAACTTCTGCTGGGACGCCTACAAGAAGTCAGCCAAGCAGCAAGGACTGGAATGAATGGCAGCCAGAGACAGCTGACTTCATTTATTTATAAAGGAGAAATGGAGAGCGGAGTGACCTTCAAGTGACTCACAACTATCAATGAATGCACCATTGCCCTATCTGAACACTATTTTTCCAGTCCTTCCTCCCTTCTCTTGTTTATTATATTTAATGATGGTTTCCTGTCTCAAATTAGACTATAAACCCTTCAGAGCAGGGAGCAGGTATCCCCTAGCATAACAGTGCCCTGATCATGACCAGGGCCCAGGGCCGGCTCCAGGCACCAGCCGACCAAGCACGTGCTTGGGGCGGCTCCTTGTAAGGGGCAGCCAATCTTCGGGTGGCGGGGCGGCACTCGCGTGATTTTTTTTTTTATTCAGCGGGGCGGCGCTCGAGGGTTTTTTATTATTGTTTGTTTCGGCCAGGCGGCGCTCGGAGGTTGTTTGTTTCGGCAGGGTGGTGCGGTGCTGGGGGGGGGTGTTTTGGTAGCGCGGCACTTGGGGGATTGTTTCAGTGGGGCAGGGTGGCACTCGGGGGGGTTGTTACAGCAGGGCGATGCGGTGCTCGAGGGGATTGTTATAGTGCAGCAGGGTGGCACTTGGGGGGTTGTTTCAGTGGGGCAGCGAGGCACTCGGGGGTTTGTTACGATGGAGCAGCCTTTTTATTTTTTATTTTTTTGGCGCTTGGGGTGGCCAATAGAGCCGGCCCTGCTGGGGCCTCTGGGTTCTACTGTAATATGAACATAGTAGGAAGAACTACTTACTCCTGGTTAATTCTAATACACAAAGGAGCACCAGCATTTCACTTAATCCTCAAACAACAACACTGGTATCCCAGTCACTTTGGGAGCCTGAAAATGTCCATCTTTGCTGTCTAAAGGCCCCCAGGGATATGCTCAGGCCTCTCTCTATAAGACCTTGGGTAAAATTTTCAGAAAGGCCTAAGTGATTCAAGAGAATAAATCCCCGTTTAATCAGGTCTAATCCAGATGGATTAGAAGAAGCACTGATAGATTCCAGAGTCCCAGAGCCAGAAAGCCACTGATTCAGGGGAAAACAATCATCTTTAGAGCTGTAAGAAAGGTGTGGAGGGTGATAAGTGAACTGGATGCTGACAGACAGACAGGGTGGGTGAAGTGCTATCGCTACTGTAGATGTGTTAAAGAGGGCATGAAATTAATCTGGGGTACAGTCCATCTAAAATTGGGAATGTGTTAGCCAAGATGGACAAAGCCTCTGTCTCATCAGATTACACATCCCTGCTATTAGCCCTCTTCTTGTATCTTACTGTCATTACATTATGTGTGTATGATGCTGTTACAAAGACTCACCTGTGGTGAGTCTTTGTAACACAACTTCAGGGCATCCACAGGAGTTTAACAGTAATATCTAGGGATCTAATTCATCCCTGTGAAGTATTAAGTATCAGTCATTACACCCCCCCCCTCCCCCTTTTACATATACATTTTACAGTGGAGCTGGTAACACCACCTATTATTAAAGTTGTCTGACATTTCACATTATAAGACCATGTTTTCAGATATTTATAACTTTGCCAAACTTTAGCCATTTGGACTGACATTTTCCATGCCAGGTATCTGCCTCCGCCTGTTTTTATGTATTTATTTATTTTTGGAAAAATTTCAGCCAAAACAGCCATTTCTTAGGATCAGACTAGGGAAAATATGTTGTTTTGCCTACGTTGAGAAATTCTGGTGACCTTTTCTTTGAATAGCTCTGGTACTTTCCTGCTTTGGAGCAAGGACTTGAGATTTACCATGTGCCTTTTGCCGTCCTTGAGAAAATCTGTGAATGATAAGGCTTTGGAAAAATCACACCTTGCACATGCTCAGTTGATACCTGCTAGAGTTTAACAGCTGAAACCTCCAAAGATTCCATCCTCATTCAGCACACATGAGCCTTTCGTTCCTCCTAGAGCTGACCAGACTGTGAATGCTCCCTCCCCTCACAACTTGTGTGTGAAACCAGCTGGACCTGCTCTGGGGATGAATCAGGGCTGTGTAATGAAGGCTGTTTGTCAGACCGCTGCCTCAGTGGTTGCAGAAGTTGGAAAGTGTGTAGGAAACGTGGCAGAGGACTGCAAGAAGACAAAGGACAGTCTCATGGTCAATGCTGTTGAATGCTGCCCTGGAGAATATGATTCTCTCTCTGCCCCTGGCACAGAGTTCCTATGTGATGCTGGGCAAGTCACTGAAACCAACTTCTCACAAGCGGTCACTAATTGTAAGTTCCTCATTTCCTGGGTACCCAACCTGCTACCCAGAGGCTGATCTGTAGAAGTGTTGAGTACTTACAGCTGAAGTCAGTGGGTGCTGTGCTTAAAAGTGCTATATAATGCCTCGCCCTTTGAAAAGTAAGGTTTTGGGTGTCTCAAATTGGGCACATCAAATTAATGGATACTTTTGACCCTAATGACTCTGTGCTTCAGTCTCCCATCTGTAAAATGGGGATAATGCCACACCCCCACCTCACAGGGGTTTGAAGAATTCAGATGAGCGCCATAGAAAAATCCATGAGGAAATTAATAATTAATTCTGTCTTCTAAGAAGATTTTGAATAGTTTACAGTAAATAAGTAAGGCCAAGACCACACATTGAACCATGACAATAAATAAAAATATTGAACAACTGATCATTAACAGGAGCACTGTCCATCCTGTGCACTGAATGAGGCAGGACTTCTGTGGAAAAAAAAACCCAGCAGATAACATTGTATTGAAGGATGCGTCATAAAGCACATGCACAAAGAGGCCAAATTAATGTGCCTAGGCAACCTTTATTTTGGCATTTCCTAACTTTTGAGGGCTTGACTTTGCAACCTTAATAATATTCTGCTACTGTACTTTTGTGCATGTAATAGATCTACACACACAGATCAAACTGATAGAAAGGGTCAGAATCAGAATTCAGCAATTCCTTGCTCCCTGGCCTAATGTGGAGACCATGCATCTGTCAGACTGATCTCTTCTGTAAATATGTCCCCTGCAGACTGTCTAAAACAAGCTATTACTGGTCTCCTGCCAAATTGTAGCAGTTCTAAAATACTCTACTAAGTACCAGTTGAGGACTTTGCAAGGTATTTTTGCCTGCTGCAGACACACACAGTCTGCAGGCTAAAACCTAGATGGAATGCCTCTGAGCATATGTGCTCAGTGATTCACAATGGGAAAATAACTCAAGATTTATTTTATTTTATTCTAGCACAGTATTTGCCTTAAGAACTGACTACAGCTACTGCTCAGCTGAGAACCACACAGAACACTAGTCTGAGCTAAAACATCCTTTTTTTTTTAAACCCCATCCTTTCCTACCCTGTAGACATGCAGACTCACCCATGTGGCACCTCCTGCTGGTCACTTCTGGGAATTAGCTCATTCCAGCTAGGAGCACCCACTGCAGGCCAGCAATCCACCTGTCCTCTTGGCTCCCTGAGTCCCTCCCTGGACCCTGGTGCCCTTTTAACTGGGGTGCTGCCCCCTGGCAGTACCCCACCAATCTGGGTCTCCCCTCTCTGAGGAACCCCCAACCCACTATCCCCACTTTGCCTCAGTATATGGCTACTTTATCTACAGCCCCCGTTCACTAGGGCAAACTGCAGTATCAGCCACTCATCATAGGCAAAGGGGTTTGGACCTGCTGCCTTGGCCTACCCCTGGGCTGCCCCCTGCAACCCCCAGTACCTCTTGGCCTTATGCTAGGCCTCAGCCTGATGCTTTCCAGGCAGGAGCTCCCCAGCTCCTCTGCCTTTCCCCAGCCCTGCTCCACTTAGGTGCCCTGTGTCTAGCTCCCTGCAGCCAAGCCCTTCTCCCTCTATAGCCAAAGGGAAACTGTTTGCTCCTGGCTTCCCTGGCCTTTTTTATACAGGCCAGCTGTGGCCCGATTAGGGTGTGGCCCAGCTGCGGCCACTTCCCCAATCAGGCCAGCTTTTAGACCTGCAGCTTTCAAGCCCTCCCAGGCCACTTTTTAAACCCCTCAAGGCAGGAGCCGGTAACCACCCCACTACATACCCCCAAACCTCTTTTTGTGTGTCTCATTCACTTGTTAAATCTTGTTGTCGATTGTAAACTCTCTGGGGCAGGGGCTGAAATTTACATTATCTCTGAGGCCCTTAGCACATTGGGGCCTGCCCGTGCTTGAGCCCGCTAGCCGTTACTGCAATAAAATGATTAAATAATAATAGTCAATAGCCAAAAATCTCTGTCCAAATCCCCCTTCCACACACCCACCTCTTTTTTTTAAATGTATAGGAGCATGACAACGTCTCCGAAACAGCAATTCCCCTGCCACGCCCACCCACATACTTGTCTGTTTTCTCTGGGCCAAAGTTAAATGCATTTACAGGTTTCAAAAGCGACAGTTCACATTTGTATGTGGTGCCAGGCCGCTGGAAAGTTTTGGCTAATAGAAAGTTTTGGGGCCCTTGCCAGCTGGCCTGCTCAAGGGAAAGGCCCCAATTCAGATCTTACGCTAGTTTGATACCCTTTGCTTACTGCAGTGGATTCATTCCCGATTAACAGTCATTTAAGTGAGACCAGAATCAGGCCCAAGGTGAAGTCTAAACGGAGCTCCTATAGCTCAGATAGTAGAGACTTATGATTTTGGAGTAGCCCCTACTGGGTTCTGTCCACGATACAATGTGACTCAGGTATTAACATCCGTGTTGTACGTGTGCAGCAGGTGGATTTGTTACAGTATATGGGGGAAGGAGACATGTGGCCAAGGAAAACGAATACTTTAGTTGAGAGACCGCTGTGCTGCTTCAGTGGAGCTGATCTCTAGAGACATGCAAAGCTGGCATGGGGAAAAGCTACAAGACCCCTGTTTTCTGCCAAGCGAGGCCTGAGGTGTTCCAGTCCAGGTAGGCTACTAGGAAAAGGCTTATTGACTACAAGCAGTTCATTATGGCAAAGCCTACCCCCTCTCCCCCACAGGGCCCATTTTATGCTTTTTATATCCACAGGGAAATTATTCCAGCTCCTCCAGGGAAACCTAATCTTTTCTTTTCTAGTACAGTACAGGAGTATGTCAATAAAAGGGCCCATGTGTCATGCCTTTATATAGAAGGTTAACATAGCCAGAGCCTGGGAGTGGGGCATGGATGGGGTTACAGCCTAAATCTGTTTTGAAAGAGGCTGCTAGTTTTCCAAATAAAGGGACAGGTGGTGGATCCCAGACTCCAGCCCATCTCCTTGGCTGAGTATCTTCTCACCCCTGGGAGCAAGGGTTGCTGTGGGACTCCTTGCACCAGTATAATAGTTCACCAGTCTGACTAAGGGGTTCATAACTGAGCTCCCAACCGGTTTTTTAATTCAGGATGGTTTATAAGGCTAGACTGGGATTTGGGGCGTGCCCCTGCAAATGGATGCCAGACCCAGCCACCCATCACACTTCTGCTTGGGCTACTAGGACCTTGGATGCAGGCGTAGGAGGATAAGCATGCCTGCTTACTCCCACTCTGGAGCAGAGAGGCATTCAGTTGGTGGAGCCTTAGAGATATATGCCCTGACACACTGAGCCAGCGCTGAGGGGTTGAAATTTGACTCTGGTACAGACCAGCACCAACTGATGCTCTCTCCAGAGCAAAGGGGAATCAGCAAGGGAATTGTGACCTGGAGTAGCACAGTGCAGGTATCCCTTGCTCAGGGCTATGGCTAAAGGCACAATCTATCCCATAGCAGACACTGTAAACGAAAGCACCCGTTGCCACAAGGGGTTTAGTCATCTCACTCCATCAGGGAGCTGAAAGAGGAAAGAGCAAGTGTGGGGAACACAAACAGCCAAACAGATTCAACAAAGTTGCCTGTGTTAATCACAAGCTCTTGTAATGTCACTAGCAGGCTGAGGCGGGGGGCGGGGGGGACTGCTCACTCCCTTGAAATTGGGAATGCAACCTCGAGTTACAGCTCCATGAACAGCAAATATTGGCAGCTGGGGCCCTGTAGCTAAGCAGAGTCTTTCTCTCTTGCTACCTTCAAAGCAGTGAAGAACTAAAACAGAGGCAGTGGTGGAAGAAAGATAAAAGGAGTCCAGTAAAAAAAAAGTGTCTGGAAGCAGCAAACGAAGAAGATGATGTAGCCAGGCAAGGGCCTGCAAACCTCACTAGTTGCTCTCACTGTCACAGACTCAAGCAGGACTCCTGGGCCTCTCCCACAGAAAGGATGGAGAGAGACCAAAGGAAGTGCTCTCCAGAAAGCAGCACTGCACGGAGACACCTCAGGAAGCGAGAGAGAGATCTCAGTTTCCTTTTCCAAAAGCCTGCAGCCCACTTTGAACTCTCACACCACACAGTCCTGGACAAATGGTATTAATGGCTGAAGCAGTGGGAAGCCTGGACCCCCATAGCTCGCCAGCTGAGGGAAGGGTCAACAGAGACTCATTCTATCCATCATGTCCTGCTCCAGCCCCATGAGCCTCTGGCGGGTGGAGAGACAGAGACAGATCAACAGTCCTGACATTCACTGGAAGGAATCCGAACCATCCTGCTATATTTTTTGTCAGCTCCCTTCTCTTCCCCCCCCATCCCCCTCCTTTTCATTCATTATACAGTGCTTAGAAGCAGTGGCAGCTGTAGACAAAAGAAGGTCCCAGCATGAGAGAGCATCATTAAACAATTGAAAAAGAATATAAGGAGCTGTGTGAACAAAGAGCAGGATGATACTGAGCCATTGTCATTTTAATACTCACTCCATCATGCCTTGTAATTCTTTTAATTGCTCCTTGTAGAATCCCACAGCACCAAGCTGGCCTTGAGAGAAAACATGCGTGATACTTGTAGCTGTCCACTCATCCCACTGAATTTTGTTTTTTAAAAGCCAGATACTGGGATTAGCAATAGTGGTAGCTGAACATGGTGAGGAAGGGGTTTCAGTTCAGGTAAGTACCCAAAAACTTGGAGCCCTGGTTCATTCCAAGCATGATACAAGAATAACGCACTGGCAAAGCATAGCTGTCTCTCCCAGCAACAGGAGTACTGGGCTTTGGGGGCGGACGGACGGACGGACACACACACACCCCTGTTTCAAGCCTCTGGCCTGGTGCTGATTCAGATGCCAAGGTCATGTGATGGAAGCCTGGAAGCAGCTTATCCTAGAAGAAGGAGCCTCTGCAGACAGAGAGAAGGTCCAGGAGGAGATAGGACATGAGAAGAGCTCTGTGTCCCAGCCAGGCAGAAGTCCTGGCAGGAGATGCCAGCCAGGAGAAGCTGCCTCAGCTGGGAGAGGCTTTAATAAAAAGAGGGCTTTGGGAAGGAACTGTAGAGCCTGGGGAAGTGATCTAGAAGTCAACACATGTAGGTCAACAGCATCTCCCTCTTTTAGAATTTGTAAGCATCATATGTCACCATTTCTGTACTGGGCTTTAGAGAGGACATTGAGACAGCCTCTGAGGACAGGCCCACTTTCAAGACATCACAGTGTTTGATGCTAGATGTCAGACACAAAACCACCCCCACTCCCTCACAAGCCAGGGACAATGCGCATTAGCTGGTCAGAACGTTGACAGAAGCAGCACTGGCCAAGTTCAACACTTGAGCAGTAGAGGTTAGAGTGAGGAGAATAGAGTTAGGCACCCAGTGGTCTCCATCAATGGCTATTAGCCAGGATGGGCAGGGATGCTGTCCCTAGCCACTGTTTGCCAGAGGCTGGGAATGAGAGACAGGGAATGGATCACTTGATGATTACTTGTTCTGTTCATTCCCTCTGGGGCACCCTGCATTGGCCACTGTCAGAAGACAGGATGCTGGGCTTGATGGACCTATTGTCCGACACAGTATGGCTGTTCTTATGTTCTTATCCCTGCAGAGCCAACAGAGCAAGAGTTCGAGTTGCATTCTATTCTTTCTTGTGCAGCAGAATTGTTTGACAAAGTTCTTGTCAAGTTCTTCCAGTGTATATCCATGGAAGACCAAGCGGGTTGCACAAGTGTTACTGAGAGCCTACATTGGCCTGTGGAATTATTATTGCTAGTGGTGGTGCACGAGAAGGAAAGACCTCTGATTCACAGATGTTAAGGCCAGTAGAGACCGTTATGATATAGTCCTACCTCCTGTCTAGTACAGATCGAAGTATTTCATAGAGTCAAGCCCATATCTTGCAGTTAAGCTAGCGCACTACTCCCTCAACCCCCAAAGGCATCCAGTCTTGGTTTGAAGACTTCAAGGGATGAAGACTTCACCACATCCCTACTAAGGTATTCCAGTGGTTAGTTTACCCTGTCAAATTTTCACCTCAGCTCTAGCCTGAATTTATTTAACTTCAAATTTCAGTCTTTGGATCTTGTTATGCCTAAGCCCTGGTATACACACAGTCCCTGGTTCGAACTAGGGTACGCGAATTCAGCTACGTGAATAACGTAGCTGAATTCGAACTACCCTAGTTCGAATGACTTACCGTCCAGACGCCGCGGAAGCGAACTCCGCGGCTCCAAGGTCGACTCCGGCAACTCCTCCTGCCGTGGTGGAGTACCGGAGTCGACCGCGGCGCTTCCGGAGTTCAAACTATCGCGTCTAGATCAGACGCGATAGTTCGAACTCCGAGAAGTCGAACTCGCCGCGTCGACCCGGCGGGTAAGTATAGACGTGGCCTTAGTCTGCAGCACAGACTGGCTTTCAGAGCCCAGAGTGAGTGGCAGGGCTAGGAGTTGGGGAGGGGGGGAGGGAAAGGGCTCTTAATTTACCAAGAGACAAACATGGAACCCCACAATTCTACTTTTTTGCATCACTTTTCAGAGAGTTACTCACTTTTAATGAACTCTAATAGGAATCTCAGGCAGAGACCCACATTAGCACCTGCCCCAAGAACAAAGAACTTTAATTTAAGGGTAGCAAGTCACCTGTCCTCCAGTTACTTCATCAATACACTCAAAACATTGCTTCTGCCTTCCGAGCAGCAGCTCATAAGGGAATTCAAACACCAGGTGATGATGAGTTCTCAGACTGAGAAGAGCAGTTCATTCATTTGTACACAAATGCACAGTAAGTACCTCCAAAGAAGTTCCTTACAAAGCGCTGCTGGTCTCCATAGCAATTGGCATTTGCTGTACTTTCCTTGGAAAACATTTTAAAAAAGATCCTTACAAAAGTACATTTTTCTTCATTATTTATGTATCCCTAGTTTAGTGCAGGCTTTTAGCCCTTCATATGCAATAGACTTGTCCCTTCAGTTTATGTGGTTTCATTTCCACATGGCGTGTGCTGCATGCAAATTGCTGGGGTGAGATCTGAAATTTGAAGAGGAATTTTGTCTACAAAAATAAATCAACTATTTGGATTCAAATGTGCTTCAACTAGGTCTGGTCTTTCACATCCAGGCTGAAGCTTTGAATATGCCACAGCAGCATAATGACTTGCATCCTTCATGCAAGTCTTTAATGCCTAAGGAAAATGAATGTAAAAATATAAACGGATCACACTAGGACCAATTCTTATTTAGAGAGCTTGAAAATCATTATCGTTCATAAAGCAAAAAAGTTTGTCCAGAGGCATGAAAAAGGATCCAATTCTGCCACCTTTACTCACGTTGACCACCACTTTACCCCACTTCATACTTTGAAAACATCTTGGGATGGGGAAGGCCTGGAGCTGCCACTAGATCTAGTATATCTTGTTTCAACCATAGCTTTCTTTGGGATGGTCTTATCTCTAGCATGGGTGGCCCATAGTGCAATGACTTGGCTTGATGCTAAAAATTGCTCAGAGCTATAGGTTCTCTAGTGCTGGCACAACCTTCACAGCTTAGATGATGGGGTTTCTGATTCCCTATACTTATTCTTTTGAATCAGAGTAGCTTGAGCAGGAGAAAGGGTTGAGAGTTTAACTCATCCGTCCAAAGCTCCTGTCTCTAGCAACAGCAGACAGACACTAAACCAGCCTGAAAATGACACACTAAGCACTTCCTGATTATCTAGCACAAACCTCTCCCCCCTCCATGGAAGTAGAGATTTCTATTTCAGGTTGGTCACAATGGATGGTTGTGCTCACATGAAGCAAAAATAAACAAGCAGATCTCAAATCAAGAATTCTAAAAAAGCTCTTTCAAGGGCTATAAATCTCTTCCTTATCTAGCTCTTCTATTTCTAAAGTCTACAGGAGAACAGAGGTTTGGCAGAGTACATTCCACTTTTCACATGCATTTCAGTATAGTCTTTCCTTTGCTACTACTAATAGCAGTGAACTCCATCCTCCTACCTATAATTGCTGTAGTAGTGTTAAACATCAGTTACCTCCTCTGTTTAGGATTGATTCATTTACTCATTTGGAATGATTTGCATAACTTCACTCAGGCCTTCTTCATTATTTAAATAGAGTGTAGCCATTCCAGTCAAACTTTTATACCATCGCACAGTCATTGGTGCTAGACTCTTTGCTCTGGGAGACTTTTATGAAGGCTAATCCATTGTTTTCACTGAGTATTCAAATGTGTCCGATGAGCCACCACTGAATATACATCTACATGTTTTCAGATGAAGTTCCTATAAACTGAAGGCATTAAAGGGAAAGAGGCCAGTTTTAAATGATAGCAAATAAGGCTCAACATGAGTATATTTTAGCAAGGAGATGGCCACAAAGCTGCCATATTTAAGGTTTTCTTTGCAAAGTGTCTATAAATGGTTCCATTCCTTTCCGTTGTGACGTTATCACTGGTGTTGCTGTTCAACATTACATATATTAAGCCATTACTGTATCTGGAAAATATTCACAAGTTGTCATCTTGCTCCTAACTGCGTCCTAGAGGCATGAGATTATTCCCTACGTTACAGTGTGTAAAAGTGTCAACTTTATAACACTCAGCCAAAGAATTACACAAACGAGACTCTATTTCACTGGCAACCATTCAAGAATTGAAGTAGCTGAGACAATGAAATACCTTCAAACAAACAGGAGTTATTGAAAGGATCATGCAAGGGCAGGCAAAGTACTCTAGTTCAACATATTTAAATTTTATCAAATTACAAATGACAGGGCTCAACTACTTAGCCATAAAGGAAATCTACAGTAGAATATCATCTTGGGGCTTGTTTTCACTCCACTGTGCTGCTCCAGATCTGTACCAGTGTATATCAAAGCAATCAATGGAGCGACACCAGTGCAGAACTGGAGTAAAGCAGTGCAGGCCCTTGGAGCTGCCCTCCTGCACCTGAAGATGAAGTGTTCTCAAGAAAGTCTCTGAAGACTTCAATTATTTACAGTGAATTTGTTGGTGCAAGGTGCCAGATTAATGTAACTAAACTGAAGTCCTGTCTTTAACCAGAGGCATGCAGCAACTCAGCAAGCTCCCCCTGCCCAATACCCCATTGATGAGGCTCCACCCAGTCAGAAGGAGACACCTTCCGGTGGAAAGCATAGTTTAGTCCCCATACACATGTAGGGCTTGACTATGCTCTTGCTTTACTCAGCCAAGCAGGGGAATGAGGAGAGAGTCGGCTCACCTGGCCAAAACCCCCACTCAGCCAAATGGATCTGTTTGAATCTTGGGTCCAGCTCTAGCAAAACGCACAGCCTGTGATCACCGGATACAGCCCTGCAAGCAAATGGGCAGGACAGGCAGAGATTTGTCTCTATCCTCCTCCACTCGCTGGCCAAGTACAAGGGCACAGGGCAGTAAACGGCACCCTTTCAAGGCCTCCAGTCATTTCCCTACCACCACCTACATACAAACCAAGAGAGGAACACAGGAGGAACTGGGATTAACAGGAGTGCCTCCCACAGCTAGTGTTGGGGCAGTGCAGTTTATACTACACAAATTGTTCAGGGCATCGCCCAAAGGCACTATCTCGCCTTTAATCTGCAGAGAGCATTAGAAAGTATATTAACTAGCACCAGCTGAAGGGGGTGGTTTGAGCTATGGGCGCCTGTTCATTAGAGACCCGCCAAGACTCGTTTCACATAAGCCACTGATCAGCAGTCAGAAGACAACAGCTTCTGTTCAATGACTGGGATCACATCTTGACCCCTGTATCAGGAATAATATCTATTACCAGCAATATTCTGGCTCATCTTTTCTGCATGAATTCATGGCTTTTTAATTCTCCAGAACAAGTGTATAAAAGGGTTTAAGGTGGGACTTTCAAAAGCTCTTAGCACTGGGCTAACTGCTCCCACTGAAGTGAGAGGTAAAACTCATTTACCGGTAATTTCATTTACTACCAGGGGCGACTCCAGGCCCCAGCACTCCAAGCGCGTGCTTGGGGCGGCATGCTGCGGGGGGTGCTCTGCCGGTCGCCGGGAGGGCGACCGGCAGCTCCGGTGGACCTCCCACAGGCATGCCTGCGAAGGGTCCGCTGATCCCGCAGCTTCGGTGGAGCACCCGCAGGCACGCCTGCGGGAGGTCCACCGGAGCTGCGGGACCAGCGACCGGCAGAGCGCCCCCAGCGGCGTGCCGCCGTGCTTGGGGCGGCGAAATGGCTAGAGCCGCCCCTGTTTACTACAATCGGAGCAGAGTTAGGCCAAGGCAAAGTGCTTATGAAAAAAAATACCACCCGTAATTTGGAAGTGGCCCAAAACAATTACTACAGCCAAGGAATGCAGCATTTCACAAGTTAACAGCTGATTCTTCCACCCTTACTCATGATGAGTAGTACCTTCATCTGCAAGATATTGCAATGGGACTACTTGCAGACAAAGGGACTGGTCAGCGTGAGTAAGGGTGGCAGCAGAATCCAGCCCTCAATTTGAAGGCCATCGTACTGCTCAACATTATTTGGAGCCCTGCCCTCCTCTTTGTTCCATAGAGCACCAAGAACACTTTTGGTGCTCAATGAACCACAGATATGAGGTTAGAGGCATGCTGGTCCTGTAAAAACCATAACGTCACAGTGCATACCTACAGCATACAGTACAGATAGTTGACATTTGTCCTATTGGTACTGAAGCCAACTGTAAATGAGCTTGGTTCTAATACAAAGTTATCTCCCTGTAGAACACAGAAAAGTTTACTCCCAGAAAATATGTGAGCTTTCCTGTCCATGTTTTCCCCTCTTCTCCACTGCCATTAAGCCACATTTCCAAGAATGGGTACCTTTTTCACCAGCATCCTCCCCATTCCAAGAATGGGTACATTTAAATTCAACAAGGTATGAAGGCTTTCCCTGAAACTTAAAGGCTCAGCACAAGCCTCACATAGCATCAGAAGGAGGATAGCTTTGTGTTTGAAGCACAGACCTGCGAATTAGGAAATCTGGGAGCGGTGTTTCACTCAGCCAGATTTCTTCTGTAACCTTAAGAAAGTCAACTGGACTTCTCTGTAGCCAAGTTTTTCCATCTGTAAAAATGGGGATAGCACACAAACAATCTACCTCAAAATATTGTATGGTCTTCAAACACACTACAATGGGCAGGTACTCAAAATGCTCAAACTTGAATCCCCACGTAAGCACCTAACTATGAAGCCTGATTTTCAGAGGTGCTAGGCACCACCTCCTTAAAGCCAATGGAAGCTGTACACGCTCACTCCTCTGAGTATCAGGCCAATTATTTAGATGACTAATTATGGACGGAGGAGGTGGATTTTCAGAGGCACAAATGAGAGTCTGGGGCCCAACCCCCACTGAAAGTTAAGGGGAGTTTGGCACCAACATTTGTGCCTTTGAAAATTTCCCCTCCAGGGGCCTAACTCTAGGCACACAAACTTGAATGTTTCAGCCAGTACTGTATTATTTTCCCTCTGATGGTGCATACCAAGGTCATTTGTTGCCATAAAGCAGAAACCCAGACTGATTCCTTCATGATTTATTAAGACTTGACAAAAACAACTACCAACTTGTCCTTTGTGATAAATGGCGAACTAAAGCACCATCTGCCATTACCAGACAAGCTCACACAGCCCCTAGGACTGAAGGAGGGCTGCTTAACCCTTTTTTTAAACACCAGAACAAACCTGGTAGTCAGCAGTTGCAAGATGTTCAGGAAGAAGGGAATGTTATCTGGAAGTTGTTAGCACGGGACGCCATGTAATCCCAGCAGCGTGCCCCAGGGAGACAAGTGGACGTACCTAGCCAGTGCAAGAGATATCCTGCCATCACAGATCCAGAAAAGACATCAGGATAACTCAGAGGAGACAATTGGTACTGCTGCTTCCTCCCCAGTGAAGCTATTGCCCTGGAAGCAGGGTTGTCTAGACATTAAAGTACATGACTTGGAAACGGGAGGTGCTGATTGTTTCCCCTGATCTGTAACAAATTTGCTGCGAGACATGGGCTGTAGCCCCCTCTATCATGGCAGCTTTCACGTATGAGAGAAATAGTTCACTTTACAAAAGGAAGACACCTTTATACAGTGAGAGGTTTACAAAACCTGAGGGGCTCGAATGCTTTCATCAGTCATTCTGGCCTCGGACTGAGGGGTTCTGGATTCTGTTCCTGACTCAGTCCATGCAAACTGGAAATTCCAATGGCACAAAGGGCAGTTTGCCCCTGATAGCCAACACAGGCAAAGGGTAAGAGAAAGGAAGTAGTATTGGACTGTCCCTTTAAAAGGCAGGGCTGGATACAGTCCCTCACTACACCAAGTTCCAGCCATCCAGTCAGCACAGAACAAGAGAATACTGGGAGATGTATGTCCTTGTAGGACCTGGAGGATCAGTTAACCCTGGCAACAAGAACCATGAAGACATTTTCAGACAGGTGTGCAAACTGCTGGCCCAGGCGAGCATTTACCTGCAGAAACTGGACAATCAGGAAGACCCTGGAAGTGAAACTGTCTGTGCTGTGGAGGAGCTGGCAGAGCAGAGGGAGCAAAACTTGAGAAGGCCAAGCAGGCATTGGAGAGTGCACATGCTGAGCTGGCCATTGAGGTGGAGATGCTTCGACAGAGCAGGAGGGACTCCGTGCACAAGTGGAAGGAATTTGGAGCCCAGTTCCACTAGCTGAGGGTTGAATTCACGAAGGAAGAAAGACGTTGAAGGGAACAAGCTGAGAAAGTTACCAAACTGCAAGTCAGGTTGGACACCATTCCAGGACAGCTAAGCCAGTCAGACAGCAAGTCAATCAAGTGACCTACAGGTCAGAATTGCAGAACACACAGGAGCTGCTGCAGGACAAGAATACATCTGTGGTAGCAGTAGCGTTCCTCTCTCTGACATGGAGAGGGGTCTCTTGCCTCAATTTCTCTACATCCAGTGGTCTTCCAGGGGCTTGTAGGGTACTTTTGACCCTCTGGTCAAGAACCAAAAACCCAGCTTTTCTAGAGTAAAACAAATGTCAGCTTCAGCCCTCCTGGGATCCTGTAGCCTTTCCTTTGGTCCAACTGTCCTTCTGGCCCTCCTGAACAATTCCTCCTCTGAGAAGGGGCACCACATCCTCTCCACTTCAGGCCCCCCACCCCGACTGTCCTATGTTTCTGTTTATCAAGACTTTTCAAAAAAATAAATAAATAAAATAAAAAAATCACATCATTCCCGTTTCCCTGGTACAACAGTCCCTCTCCAGGGCTCTTTCGTAGTGCAGCTGTTGGGATTCCCTCCGAGACCTTTTCCACTCAGCTTATCCCGAACACCTTGCCCCATTCTGGGAGAACACTTCATCCAGTTATCTGGGATCCAAAACACTCAGCTCGATTCTGGATTGTGTCACTCAGGTTCCTTTATTTGGCATACAGCAAAGCTAGGCTGAGTGGATCAGACTCAAGCGTAGGGAGTGAGTAGAAGGTGCACCACACATGCAGAGTGACACAGACAACTTCTTCCTTCATATACATTTACATGTGACATTGCATTTCTAATACATTAAATCACACATTTTTGGATTGGCTTGATTACTTTGCAGGAACCAATCCCTGTACAGCAGGCTCTATCCATGTGCGGTTCACATGGAACCTGGTCTTTACCTTCCAGGTTTAACTCATCCACAGTCCCTAGCGTCAGGGTGTACCTGCTTATCTTAGTACAGACATGACTCCAGCATACTGGTTGTCAAGCCCCTGTTTACAACTTAAAACTCACCTTCCCAATTGTGCCCACTATGAAATAAGGGAAATTACTTCTGTCAAGCCAGACCTACACCAGCCTCTCTGGGCCCTTTCAAGCTAAGTCCCTCACAAGCTCAGTTCCCAGGTCCTCAGCCTGGCCCTTGTGGAGAATTACACTCCAGATCTTGTTTCAACTCTGGTTTCTCTTACAGCTGTGTTAGGCCAAGCTGGACTTGTTTGATAGAAAGCCACATTCCAGGTCTGATCTCTCCCTGGATCAGTCCCGTGAAACAACTACCACAGCCACCCTGCTCCTTTCAGCTTCTTCTCGTGAATGAGCACACAGCTCGCCTCTTGTAGACCTCTGATTACATATTCAAGACCTTTCAGGAAACTACATCTCCCAGCATTCCCCTGTTCTGCACTGAATTAGGATCAGGTCCTTAAAGGGCCACAACATGCATCAGGAAGGGGCGGTATCCAGCCTATCCTTAAAGGGACAACCCATTCTATGACACTCCCATTGTACAGATGGGGAAATGAGGCAGAGAGAAATTAGGTGACTCGCTTGAGGTCACCTTGAGAGTCTGTGGTAAAACCAGGAATTAAACCCAGGCCTTCTGAGTCCCAGTCCTGTTCCTCAACCAGAAGGCCAAGCTTCCTCTCTCACCATGACAGAGATGATCCCTGTCCCTGAAGAGTTTACAATCTAATGGAGAGTATTTCACAAAATCCATGTGTACATATACATTCAAAAGAGATTATTAGACTTTTTCCTCCTTAAATTCTCTACATAAGAATGGAAAGGATGAAAAGTCCCCCACCTTGCATCCAATACTATGGCATGCAGAAAACCAGTGAATGGATTAACACAACTGCTCAGCCCCAAGGTGGTTAAACAACAAGAGCCGGTTAACGAGGGGAAAAGGCCATACCTATGGAAAGGTGGGATTCCTAACAACCTGGCACAAGCAAAGAATACTCATACTTCTATTTAATTTAAAAAGAGTTCAAAGAACCAAAAAGACTATTTTCCCCCCCAAACAACTCATGACGGACAGCAGCAAATCCATGCTCTACAGTGCAATTTTAGGGGAGGGAAGGGAAATCACAATTAAACATTATTTCATCTCAAATAGGGCATCAGTGGAAACCAAAATTCAGATTCATTTGTTTGTCCACTAAAAGCGCCAGCCAAATCCAATTATGATTTCATTGGGCCAATGTCAGTCTTAGGGAAACATTCTTGACTTCAGCGGGCAGGCTTACACCTTGGATGAATTTGGACCATCCTGCCTACCCAAGTAGACAGGTAGTTTCAGTGGATACAAGATTCTTCTTCACTTTCTCTCCTAACTTCTTGTGTAGAGTTGCTGTGTGCTGTTAAACAGCTGCTGTGTTCCACCACAGAGTGACTGTGTTTCAGCCGTGAGTGGAGTAAATTCTGTAGTTCATTTCAAAGTTTGTAAAGCACTGTGTGTCCTTTTGGGATGAAAGGTTCTGTGTACATAAGTCACTATGACTGGCCCATTCATCCACCTGGATTTTTTTCGTTTCTAATGCTGTGGCAACAGGACAGCACACACTCACACACGCCCAGGCCTGTAGCTGCTAGTGCAGGGTTTCTCAAACAGGGGTCGCCGCTTGTGTAGGGAAAGCCCCTGGCAGGCCGGGCCGGTGTGTTTACCTGCCCCGTCCGCAGGTCCGGCCAATCGCGGCTCCCACTGGCCGCGGATCGCTGCTCCAGGCCAATGGGAGCTGCTGGAAGCGGCAGCCAGTAAGTCCCTCGGCCCGCGCTGCTTCCAGCTGCTCCCAGTGGTCTGGAGCAGCGATCCGCAGCCAGTGGGAGCCGCGATCGGCCAGACCTGCTGATGGGGCAGGTAAACACACCGGCCCGGCCCGCCAGGGGCTTTCCCTACACAAGCAGCGACCCCTGTTTGAGAAACCCTGATATAGAAGGAAAAAAACTTTGAAAAATGCAAATAACTGAAGTGACAAAGTAAAGCAACAGACTCCATAAGGAACCCAAGGGAGGGAAATGCAGAAAAAAATATAAAGGCCCAGTGGTGAAGATGTTTTAATTTCAAGAATCAATCATAGAAAAGTACTTACCGTGTAATTAAGAAGAGCCCACAGAAAACATAAAAAACAGCTCACAGAATTACACCACAGGTGGCACTACAATTAAACAGCAAGATGAGTGTGGGGTGGGGGGGAATTAGTCTGAAACAACTCAAGTACCATACTAGGTGAGTTATGAGACTCAAACAAATGTCCTCAATCCATCTGTTAAAGGGTATATTTTTTTTCCCTTTCTGATGCAAGAAGATGAAATTAAGACTATACCAGGGATCGGCAACCTTTGGCACGTGGCCCGCCAGGCCAAGCACCCTGGCGGGCCAGGCCAAGCACCCTGGCGGGCCAGGCCAAGCACCCTGGCGGGCCAGGCCAGTGTGTTTACCTGCTGCATCTGCAGGTTCGGCCAATCGCGGCTCCCACTGCCTGCAGTTCATCACTCCAGGCCAATGGGGGCTGCGGGAAGCCCCACGGGCCAAGGGATGTGCTGGCTGCCACTTCCCACAGCCCCCATTGGCCTGGGACGGCAAACCGTGGCCAATGGGAGCCGCGATTGGCCGAACCTGCAGACGCAGCAGGTAAACAAACCGACCCAGCCCACCAGGGTACTTACCAGGGCCAGCTCCAGCCTTTTTGCTGCCCCACGCAGTGGGGAGGGGGGGAAGGGGAAACCGCAATGAGCGGCACTTCAGCGGCAGCTCCACCGCCACAGCTTCGTCCTTCGGAATTGCCGCTGAAGAGCCGGATGTGCCACCCCTTCCCGTTGGCTGCCCCACGCACCTGCTTGCTGCGCTGGTGCCTGGAGCCAGCCCTGGTGCCTACCCTGGCGAGCCGCGTGCCAAAGGTTGCAAATCCCCGGACTAAACCAAGCCTGGTAATATCTTTGGCAGAGTCATTTACGAAGGTCCTTTTTTGCACCCATACCATCCCAGGTTGTGGTCCTGCTAGGGTGACCAGATGTCTCGATTTTATAGAGACAGTCCCGATATTTGGGGCTTTGTTTTAGATAGGCACCTATTACCCCCCACTCCCCTGTCCCAATTTTCACACTTGCTATGTGGTCACCCTAGGTCCTTCGGATCTTAGAAGTTGAGCAGAGTTGAGCTTGGTCAGTGCTAGGGTGGGACACTGCCAGAGAAACTCCAGGTGCTTCAGGAAGCATCATTCATCATTCCTACGTGGCCCTCTTCTCTCTGAATTGTGACTGAAACAATGTCCTCATCTGCAGTTAGGAGGTAGTATGCAGCTGAAGGCTCCATCTCAATCTATGGCAGGGTTTCTCAAACAGGGGTCGCTGCTTGTGTAGGGAATGCCCCTGGTGGGCCGGGCCAGTGTGTTTACCTGCCCCGTCTGCAGATTCCAGCCGATCGCGGCTCGCACTGGCCATGAATCGCTGCTCCGGGCCAATGGGAGCTGCTGGAAGCGGCGTTGGCCAAGGGACTTACTGGCTGCCGCTTCCAGCAGCTCCCATTGGCCTGGAACAGTGATCCACGGCCAGTGGGAGCCGCGATCGGCCGGGGCAGGTAAACACACCGGGCCCACCAGGGGCTTTCCCTACACAAGCAGCGACCCCTGTTTGAGAAACCCTGATCTATGGGGCTCAAAGATCTCATGGTATATTTTCCTAGGGCAAAAGTGTCAACACCACTGTCAAGCTGTAACGTGGGTTGAAAATTGTGCCTACTTGTACGCTTCTCTTGCTGTTTCATTTGATTAAGAGAGATTCTGTTTCATTTTGCTGCCTGGAACTATTGGGTCTTTGGCTGGGAGGTATTAAACAGATGCTGCACACCACCTCAGAAATGAGTGATGTGATTCCTGGCTACATAAAGCACTTTGAGATGAGAGGTGGGGTGTGTTTTTGTTTGTTTGTTTCTGTTTCTCATGCCAAGGGTGACGGTCAGGACACACACTGCGTGGTGTCATCACTTGATACAATTGCAACATTCACAATTATAAACGTGTTTCTGCAATACAGGGGTTAAGTGGCAGCTTTAGTCAGAACTGAGAAGCAACAGGAATTTCTAAGGCATCCCCAAGAATAAACTTCCCTCTGTGGAGAAGGGAATTTCCACTGACATGCCAGCTGCTTTCTTTTTATCTCAATCAAGGTAAACCTTGCTGTTTTGGAAGGAAATACCTTAGATCCTATCAGCAGCTCTGTAATTTGACAGGCTTAAGCAAGTAGCAACTGCAAAAATTGCACCTAAGTAAAGAACAATAAAAACAGAACAATAAAGTTTTGGCTGAAGACAGTTTTTAAAAAAAATAAAACATGAGCCCAAAAATGTGCTCAATGTTGATGCCTCATACTAAAATCATTAAGAGCAAACCTTCAATGCATTACGACAATCCGATTCAGGCACTTAAACCAAACTCAGGGAATATCTCAACACTAGAGCGAGCCAAGGATATATTTGTAATGAACCACATCGATGCCAGAGTAAACAGATTGGGATAACAATGTTTGCATCTACAACATAGTAGATTAACTCGGAGAGATTAGCACTAGCAAAGCAAAGCAAACATTACTGTGTTGGGGAAAATCCATGCAACAGTGTAACTCGGCCTGAAAGTGCTCTCAAAGTTTTATGTCTCTCACTTGCCAGGGACAGATTTTCATTCATTCCTAACTCCATTTCAGGGCACAGACAGCTTGTGTAAATTAGAATTGACCCCTTGCCAGCCACTGACCCACCCCGGTGGTTTGTATTGTTTATGGCCAGCTTTGTCCAACTCAGCCCATCCCGAGCTTTAAATAGGATTCTCAGGAAGGGGCTGGGTTGCTGTTGCTATAGAACATGGGTTCTCAAACTGGGATTCAGAACAGACATCGAGGTGAGGACTAGCCTGCCCTCCCTATATTGGTAAATGGCAGGGGTTCTAACTAGCTCCTAGCTCGATGAAAGGGGAGTTCTAGGGCGGAAGAGGTTGGAAACCACCATCGTAGAACCATTTAAGAAGTATTTCAGAAGCAATTTTAAACTAACTGATTGACAAGGATCAGGCCGTAATTCTCCTCCCTGAATCAGAGATAGTGTAGCACAAATGGATAAATGAATTAGTGGAGTGCAGACATTCATTCTTCCAAGGCATCGGGTCTTGGCCATTATATATAGAGAGGCAAAGACCCAGTGATGGCAATCCCAGTGTTCATCAAGGGTCTATTTCTGCACCCACTAAAATGAACAGCAAAGCTCCCATTGACTTCAGTGGGCAAAGGATCAGTTCTATAGTTCTCACGTTGTTTCCAGAAACACAAGGAAACGTTGTTTTGCTACACGCAATATTGCATTGTTACCTTTCCCGATTCTGCCAGGAAGTTCAGTATCTGTTGTGTAACCTGTCTGGACGTAGTTGCTTATTACTGTGAGGAGTTACTTTTTATTCCACTCCAAATTAGAGCTCTGGTCTATGATACCACTCCCTCGCCAGCCAAGGGAATAATAAATAGCACTTGTATAGCTCGACATTTTTAGAATGCTCTGCAAACATTAGCTAGCTAGCCCTCATAGCACCCTGGGAAGTTGGAAAGTAAATATTATAATCCCCATGTTACTGAGTAGGAAACAAGCAAAGAAATTAAGTGCCTTTCCCACAGCCGTACAGTAAGGCCCCGATGCAGCAAACCGCTCCAATTCAGTGCACATGCTTAAGAGCTTTGCTATCTTTAACGGGACTTAAGCTCATTCTTAAATCACTGCTGAGTCGGGACTTAAATCAGTAGCAGAGCTGTCACGAGAACTCAGCAGGACCCTGCTCCCAGACCTATGCTCTAATTCAAGGGGGTCTCAATGCGGGAAAGGGAGGGGTCATGACACCCTGGTCACGGCCACCCTACCCTTCTCACATGGCTATCTGGGAAGGGGGTTTCCCAGCTAGACCCCAACTAGAAGGGATGGGGACCTGATGTGGAAAAAAGGATGTGTGGCATAGAAAAGGTTGAGAAGCCCTTTTCTCATCACTAAGCTATGCTATCTGTCCAATCTCCTTCATAAATGGAGTAAACACATTAATACTGGTCTTTGCGTTCCCACACATAGGAAGGCAGAGGAAGCCCTGCTTGGCTACTGTCATGGAGTTCCCATTGTATTCTCTTCCATTACAGAGCATTTGGGACAAAGGGGAGGGTCGGTGGCCCAAATCCTGCAGATCCCCTAGTCGGCATGGGCTCAGGGCCTTCCCAAAGATTCCCTGCGTGTCCACACCAGCTGTGGGTCTCTGGAGCACCCCCTGGTGGAGCAACTCCAATAAAACCATATTGCCAGGGCTTTCCCAGCCAGTGGCTGACTCCAAGATCCACAGCAAGAGGGAGTCAAGATTACAGAGGGAAGATCTTCAGCACTTCCTGAAAATCAGGTCCAGTAAGGTAGGTAAATTCTATTATTTGCAGATGGGGAACCGGAGAGTATACAGAGGATAAGTGACTTGCCCAAGGTTAGCAGCACCTCTGTGGCAGAGCTAGGCTTAGAGTCAAGGTCTCCCGATTTCCAGTCCTTCCTTCAATTCCAGTACTCAGGCACAGATCATCCCTCAACTGATAGCACGTAAAGTTACAGCCACCTGCAACTGGCTGCTGATGCCCCTTGATAAAAGTTGTCATTCACAATTATTAAATGACTGAATTCCAAATAAATAAATACATACATAACTTGTGGAGCTTTTGCATCGAAACCTGAAAGTGGCTGATATTTGTCTGCTTTTGTTTGTTATGTTACCAACCTGAAACCTGGGCCAGTTTTTAAAAGACCTGGTCCAAACTTACGACTTCAGGGGAGAAAAGATACAAAACATGCTGGTTTTGACCCCAAACCAGGTAAGACTTGGTGGCGCTGGCCAAGATGTGCTCTGAGTTTGGGGGGGTTGTTCAAACTCAAAGCTCAAAGGGAACCTTAAGAGCTGCAAACCTACCCAAAGCAAAAATGGGCGGGGGGGAAGGCACATTTGCATAAGCCCTTCCAAAAATATCATGGCTCAGCTAAGTGAGCTGGGACATAAACATCTTTGATCAGGTTTGCATATGCAAACTTTTGGAATGTGATGCACGATGCTATTTCCACTGAAGTAAATTGCAAACTCCCCCATTCATTTCAGTGGGAGCGGGAATGGGCCCATTAAAGATGCATCAAATGCAGTCTCTGTGCAGTAAAAGAGAGAGCAAGTTAAAGCCAAGAGGGAGCCTGTTTCAGGATTATTATGAGATCGCTACTGGTATCCTTGCTCCAGTACCACTCCCCTGCTACTGCCAAACGTGCTATAGGAATTTCAAACACCTTTTCACAAGTGCTCGGCTATAATCGAGTTATTTCTGCACATTTTGGTTCCCTTACCACATTGTTATATAGTAAGGACCAAATGATACAGTCCTGCTCATTGCATAGTTGCAGCTAGGCCTGAGTGAAGACTGCAGGACGTGCCACCAGGTCTGGGCTGGAGGGAATGTATTACAGTACAACCTTTACTGGGAAACGCTGATGTCTTAACTGCAGTGGGAGTTCCACACCTGGAAGGTGGGAAGGATCAAGGACCTGTGACTGTTCAAAAGTAATAGGGAACACGGAATAATTATGGACCATCAAGGGAGGTTGGGGGATTTTACCCTGCTTCAGATAGTTGAGGTGTCATAGTACAGGGACAACAAGCAACAGGTGGTGCTGAGTAACAGGGCACTGTCAGCCTACTAGGTGGGGTTTTCTTTAAGGCTTTGTCACCAATGACAGGAAGGGGGGAAAGTTTAAGGGTGATGTAAAGAGTGAAAACTGCAAGCATTCAACAATGATTAAAAAAAATAGGTCAAGAGAAAAAGCCATAAAATGACAAATTGACATTTTCTTTAAAGCAGACATAATTACACAGCATTTTGCAAGAAACATATTTTAATGAGAGTTCTAATGTGCATTGGAGGCAAAGGAATCTCTTTTGAAATAGCGCAGTCTCCATCAAGAGCTAGCTCTGGCATGTAAGAGAAATGTTTACCCTAAAATATTTGAAAAGTCAGCAATGGGAGTCAGGCAAGGATTCAGTGTATGTGTACACACACACACCCCCCTCATTGCTCAGGAACCTCACCCAAAGATTTTTATTCCTCCAGGAAGAGCCTACAGCCAGCCCCAAAATGATCAATTGAGGCATCAGTGTCTACTGATTAGAGCAGACGTGGGCAAACTACAGCCAATGGGAGCTGCTGGAAGCAGCGGCCAGTAAGTCCCCTGGCCTGCACCACTTCCAGCAGCTCCCATTGGCCCAGAGCAGCGATCCGCGGCCAGTGGCAGCCGCGATCGGCCGGACCTGTGGACGGGGCAGGTAAACACACCGGCCCGGCCCGCCAGGGGCTTTCCCTACACAAGTGGCGACCCCTGTTTGAGAAACCCTGGGCTAGACAGACCGTTGGTCTGACCCAGTAGGACCGTTCTTATATTCTTATGTAAGCCAATGGAGACTCTCCAGGCTTGGGCTGCTGTAACTAAGATGAGACTGTGGCTCTGAACGTCTCTGTGCCTTGGTTTCCGCTGGGCGGAATCCCAGTAGAGAAACTCCACACTGCCCCATAGCAGGAGCCATATCTACTGGAACAGTCGAGCCCAGTGAGAACTGCAGCATTTTTGTAGATATTCTGAGAGTAAAATCTCCCAGTTCATCATCATGATGGTAGGAAAAGTCTTTCTAATTGCCTTTACTCATGCTGAACTCTACTTACGCATACAAGTAGTCCAATGAGTCTGCAACACTGACTCCCAACCATTACTTTGTAATAATACTCTGCAAATTTTGTAATGATTAGGGTGGCCAGGTGCCCCGTTTTCAACTGGAAAGTCTAGTGGAAAAGGGGACCTGATAGTGTCCACTCAGATCTAATTCTGGTTACTGTGGGTGGGGAAGGCACTGGGTCATCCCTTGCGCCAGCCTCTACTCAGCCGGGACCACCTCCTACCTGAGCTGGGCAGCTGCAGCTCCCAGCCCCAGCTCTCCAGGTGAGTCACTCCTGATCTGGGCAGATGGAGCAGGGGGGAGGAGAGGTGAAAAGCAGTGAGCAATGGGGGCAGGAGAGAAGAGGAGTGAATGGGGTGTGGGGCCTCGGGGGGAGAGGCGGGGTAGGGAATGTTCCACCACTCCAGCTGGAGCATCCCATTTTTAAATAGTAACAAGGTGTCAATTCTCTTAATGATGTGTACAATAGCAAATATTGTCATGAACATGACACACTTTACCCAAAAGATCCCGAAGCACTTTGCAAACCAGGCACACACAGCACCACTAAACTGCACCCTCCACATATGTATAAGGCAACAGTAAACTGGAAAACATGAATGACTATGACAGGAGCTGAAATCTTGGCAAACCATACTGAGGAAAAACTCCTGCTCTTCCAAAAAATAAAAGTTGTCATAGAATCTTCAAGGCCAGATTTATGGGTTTGTGGGGGGAGGGTGCACCCATGTGCACAATGTGTGTACTTCCATGTCTAAGTCACGCATGCTGTTATCATGACTACATGATCAAATCTGGTATTTACACTCAAAAATGGATAGTCAGTTCCATAGCTGATCATTTGCCAAACTGAAGCAGTGCACGTGCAAGTGCAGTGATCATGGATGAAAATTAAACATACAGTTGCTTGCACGGATTTTGCAGGTGCTTGCTTCTCAAAAACTGCCCCTCAACGTCCATGGAGAGCAGATGGAATGTGTTATTTTAAGGTCAGAAGCACATACACACACACTGCATTAAGTACACACTAAGGGATGCAGAGTGTCAGCTGTCAAAGAGTAAATGACCGCTCTAAGAGCATCAGATATATAGAAAATGTATAAAGAATCCTATAAAGAAAATCCTATAAAGAAAATGTAAAAAGAACGGCTGACTTGGGCAAGAGCTCAATGTTTAAGAGGAAAACAAATTCTACAGTGAGAAATTGGGTCAAAGTGGCTTTATAATAAATATGAGGTGGAGAAAAGGTTAACCAGAACTAAATAAGTTAGGTTTGGTAGAAAATGTAAGTACAGGAAGAAGCTAGATCAATCAAAATACTGATCTGAGTGTGACCTGCAGAATCAACTTGAAAAATGATGGTTACAAAGGAACACTCCTGTGACATCCAAAAAGTTCAGATTAGCTTTAAACCTTTGACTTTTCTTAATGGTGACATTACCAGTTTCTAAGTCTCTGCATCTCTCTCATTACAATCAGCCAGGAATCTAGCAGTTACATAGCACCTGGCTCTCGCAAGTTCAGTATCGTAATAAGTTGACAGAAACATCAGCACAGCGTGCAGGCACTGTTAAAATTTTGCAGACTAAATTAAAAAACGTGGGTTAGGTACAATTTAATCCAATTCCTCTTGGTTTTTCTTGTATCATTAACTCCAGATCCTGTTGCCACACGTCTACAAAAACTTCTGCACAAGTTTTGCCCACAGTGCGCAAAGAAAAAATGGATCCAAACTAATAAACCAGGGTTGTCTTCAGATATTTATAGTGCATGGCTATTAGGATTACACAAATTCCTCTTACCTGTAGCAAAAAAGCACCAGAAAAGCTGCCAACTGTCGCCCAATTCCCGAGCCACATTCAACATTCATCTGAAAAGTACTTTGCAGAGTTGTCAGCCAAAGTGGAGACTGGCACTTGTTCCCCAGATTGGAAGAAGAAAAAACACCAAAAAAAAAAAACACACCAAAACTCAGCAGGGTGCTGGAGGGGAGGAAAAACCCCACTCTCTATATCCTACATGCCAGCAACCGACACAGAAATGGAGAAAAATGACACACACAGAGAGAGAAAAAAGACAAGTAAATACAGCTAGACGGGACTGAGGGAATATGAAGGAGTCCACCTCCAGGGAGAGATGATCTAACTACAAGAGAAGCAGCCCTGAGCTCAGGGTTAGACTAGTCTCTGAGGGAGAGAGCTGGGAAGTATAATGCAGTGGGATCTGGGAAAGGGGGGGCATGGGAGGGGTTGAGGGAGGGAAGAGGGGTGGGGGTGTGGTGAAAGGAAGGGAGGGTGACAAGGGAGGGAGCTATCTTGGATAGGAGGGGAGGGGATGAAGCTTTAGGAGGAGAGGGGGCCAGGGAGTGGTTTAAGGAGGATGGGGTGGAGGGAGGGAGCAGAGAGGAAGGTGACTAGGGTCTGGTTTGGGGAGGGAGGGACTGAGAGAAGGGGGGAGGGGCTGATTTGAGGGTGTACACGAGGGAGGAGGGGAGAGGGTTTATAATGGGGTTTGCTGAGGGGAGAGAGAGGGGAGGGGACAGGGTGTGGAGACAGAGGAGTGGAGTTGCAGAGCAAGAGGAGGCTGACAGAAAACAGTGAGGGACTGATTTGGGGTTAAAAGGGGGAGAGGGAGAAGGGGTCTGGGGCTGGTTTAAAGCAGGGGGCAAAAGGGAGATAGGGAGGGGGAGGAAGATGAGGAGGGGGCTAAGGGCTGGAGGCAAAGCAGGAGACCTGAGAGGAGGAGGTTAGGGTCAGATGGCTGAGAGAAGAAGGGGTTAGGGGCAGGTTAAGGGGAGGAGCAGCAGCAGGAGGAGGGGGCTTCGGGCAGGTTAAGAGGAGGAGGAAGGGGCTAGGGGCAGGTTTAGGGGAGGGGAGCAGGAGCATAACGGAAGGCGGGGGCTGGGGTAGGTTTAGGGGAGGAGGAGCAGCAGGAGGAGGGGGCTGGGGCAGGTTTAGGGGAGGGGGGCAAGGGCAGAGTGGGAGGAGGGGTAGCAGCAGGAGAGGGGCTGGGGGCAGGTTTAGGGGAGGGGAGCAGGGGCAGAGTGGGAGGAGGGGGCTGGGTTAGGTTAAAGGGAGGGGGAGCAGCAGGAGGGGGGGCTAGGGGCAGGTTTAGGGGAGGGGAGCAGGGGCAGAGTGGGAGGAGGGGGAGCAGCAGGAGGAGGGGGTTGGGGGCAGCTGGAGGGGAGGGGAGGGGAGCAGGGGCAGAGTGGGAGGAGGGGGAGCAGCAGGAGGAGGGGGCTGGGGCAGGCTTAGGAGGGGGCAAAGGGGAAGCAGGAGGAGGAGTGGAGGAGAAGGTGGGGCTGCTTTAAGGGAAGGGGTGGAGGAGGAGGCTCTAGGGATTGAGTTTCAGAGATTTATAAAGCAGCCCAGGAGAGAGGGAAAAAAGCAAGGGGCTGACAGCTCCTAGGCCAATTATAGCCTAACTTTGCCAAGTATTTTGGTCTCTTTACGGCCACATCTGAAATAACTGTCTGCAGGGGCAGAGGGAGAAGCGGAGGGAAAGATCAGCCTGGCAGCAGCTGGAACTCGAGCCCCTTGGGGGACATCGAAGACCCAGCACTCCTTTCCCCTTGTGGGAAGATGACAAGGGGGCCAGAGAGTGGGGGACACATCCCTAGTGGCTTTGGGAAATAAATGCGCATTTTGGCTTTGAGAACAGGTGGCCTCCTCTTTCCCACCCTCCCTGAGCTCAGTGTCTAAATAAAAAGCCCTCGGCAGGGATATTTTTGGTAGAATTTCAGCATTAGCCTGTTTGCTGGAGCCGTCTGTCCATCCTACACCCACCGCCCCACTGCCACATGCCTCTGCTCTTCATTCCTGCACAGACTCAGTGGCCACACTCAGGCCCAGGAGAGGTCTGCTGCTCGTGCAGCGCTTCTTCGCGGTGCTCTCACAATAGGAATGAGGACAGGGCCCGATTCACGGTGCTCACTCCTGCCACTCGCCCATTGTGCCCCCCTCGCTCCCGATCAGCGGTGCCTTCTCCGGCAGCAGTCCTGTTGAGTTTCATCGGCCTGCTCTCAAATACGATGCTGCTCGGTGAAGAGAAAGGTGACAAAAATCTGGCCCACAGCGAGCAGACTGTCAATAGGTGAGCACAAGTACGGCAGTCCCATTAAGATTGCTCCTGTGAGTAGGTGCTTACCGGTCACAGTCTAGTCCGCTGAATTCAGTGGGCTTCATCCTGCTCCCATTGAAATCAACAGCAAAACTCTCATTGACGTCTACAGTGCAGGATCAGGGCCTACATCAGAGGTGGGCAAACTACAGCCCACAGGCCACATCCAGCCCATGGGACCATGGCCACATCCAGCCCTTGCGCTCCTGGCCAGGGAGGCTAGCCCCTGGCCCCTCCCCTGCTGCCCCCCGCCCCGCAGCCACGCCCTGCACGGGGAGCGCTCTGGGTGGTGGAACGGAGCACTCCTTCTGAGCGGAGCGGCAGAGTAGCTGGCTCCGGCCGGGCATGGCTGCCAGACATGCTGCTCTGAGCGGCACGGTAAGGGTGTGGGGAGCAGGGGGGTTGGATAAAGTGCAGAGGGTCCTGGGTGGCAGTTACGGGACAGGGAGCAGGGGGGTTGGATAAGGGGCAGGGAGCCGTTGGATGGGGCAGAGGTTCTGGGGAGGGGGAGTGGAAGGGTGGATAGGCATGAGGTCCTAGGGGGCCTGTCAGGGGGCAGGGGCATGGATAGGGGTCAGGGCAGTCAGGGGATTGGGAGCCAGGGGTTGGATAGGGGGTGGGATCCCAGGGGGCGGTTAGGGGAAGGGGGTCCTAGCAGGGGGTAGTCAGGAGACAAGGAGCAGGGGGGGGTTGGATAGTCTGGTGTTCTGAGGGGGGCAGTCAGGGGGCAGGAAGTAGGAGCGGTCAGATAGGGGGTAGGGGGCAGGCTGTTTGGGCAGGCACAGCCTTCCCTACCCAGCCCTCCATACAGGTTTTGCAACCCCAATGTGGCCCTTGGGCCAAAAAGTTTGCCCACCCCTGGCCTACATGCATAAGTTACTACTTTCTTAACGGAACAGCTCAGGGTTTCTCAAACAGGGGTCGCCGCTTGTGTAGGGAAAGCCCTTGGTGGCCCAGGCCTGTGTGTTTACCTGCCCCGTCCGCAGGTCCGACCAATCGCGGCTCCCACTGGCCGTGGATCACTGCTCCGGGCCAATGGGAGCTGCTGGAAGTGGCAGCCAGTAAGTCCCTCAGTCCACACCACTTCTAGCAGGTCCCATTGGCCTGGAGCGATTGGCCAAACCTGTGGACGGGGCAGGTAAACACACAGGCCCGGCCCGCCAGGGGCTTTCCCTACACAAGCGGCGACCCCTGTTTGAGAAACCGTGGGATAGCTCTTCAGCTGGTCTAGCTCCATTGAAGTCAACATAATTGTGGAAGGCAAAAATCCATCTAATTCATGTCTGGTTTCTTTTCAGAGCCAGGCTTCCTTCAGGTTGCTAACCCCATTTCAGTTTCTTTGAACAGCAGGAATTTCTAAAATCCTTTATTTTGCAATCCACACAAACTTCAACAATGAAAATAAACTCTCCAGTTTCACTTTTGTTTCCAGCCACTTTCTGGCTGTGGTTTTCATGCACTGGTGCAATGCTGCAATGTTTGTGTTGCAAACCAACCAGGGAATATTTATTAGTTTTTTCAATATCTGTTTTTTCTGGAATTGTTTCTTATAAAATTTTTTTGCAAACATTTCCTTTGGTTTTGTTGGTTTTTTAAAAAATAAAACCTACATTTCAATCCAAAGGTCACCTACCTGTGGACATTTAAGATATATGCGGTAATAGCCCTTAGCAGGTAGGGCACTGAAAAGAAATGCATGCTATTTTTCCACACAATAACCTACCATCATATGCCTGTCAGTGTATGTTCAAGTGACAATAATATTAGGCTTGATCATAACTAGCCCCTAACACAGCCACATAGGGAAGTATGGATCCCACTTCCTCCTGTGTTACGGCTACTCAGACCTGAGCTCAAATTGGGGTGGGAAGCACAGGGGATGGGTTCTAGATACTCCCCACCTCCATGTATCAAGTGGGTGAAGAACAGGCAGAGCCGCTCAAAATATAGCACCCACAAATTATACTCACCCATTCCACTGCATCAGGAGAACTCTGGGGGTCACCCCTGAATGCAATACCTGCCAGTACTTCCCCTGGGGTGGTGCACCTACACACTGACTGAGACTTCCTTAGGCCCAATCGATCCCTCGTTAATGCTCACAACCCCCTAATGAGTTAGCTAAAAGCATCTGATTCTTTTTAACACCTAGGGAGATTAAAAAGCAGCGATCATGGGTTTGCAAACTCACCAAGCTGGTTTAGTGTGAGGTGTGGTTTTAAACCAGTTTATTTAAACCAGCTGCAAAAGCCTATCTGGACACTCTTAGTTCAGTTGAAACTAAGGAAAGGAAATCAGGGTTAGAAAGGGCTGGGAAGGCTTCTGCTCTAGCATTTTGTTTCTAACACGCTTCCTGTGCCAGATGTTGTTCTCGCTCCTTGTGTCCCCTGCTCCAGGATGTTACTACTGATGAGGTACATGTTATTTCTGACTTAGGGTCTCACACATTCCTTGGACTGCTTCAGGGCCACCATATGTGACCATAAATAGCTTAGGATGAAAAAGACCGATTAGGTCCACAACCATGGCAAGATATATTAATTATCACCTGGGTTTCCTATGGGGATGAAAACAAGTGCTGCTAATGGAGAAAGATCATCATCTTTTGCAGCTACTCCCCATCCCTTCTCCTGCAGGGACCATCACATTAGTGCAATGAGTAAGGTCCCAATTCAGCAAAGCACTAAATCAGCGAGCATGTGCTTTTGTGCCTTGCTGAACTGGGGCTTAAGTTTAATATTCATAAGAAGCTTGGCTTTTTACAAATTCTTTGCAGTGCTGGGCATGAGTTAAAACTCTGGGCTGATACTTCAGCTTGTGGGCGTAGAGAGAGAGAACATCTATGAGCCAGTGCAGAAAGTTAAGGTACTTGCTGAGGTTTCAGCTGTGCACTTACCCTGCGGCCAGCTAGCGGAATGGTTGCACGGTGGTCCCTGGCACTCCCAGCAGAAGCAGTGCATATGCTTTTACAATAGATGTACAATAGCATAAATATCTACCCTTATATGCCATTTTGAGCAGGAGTTTTTCCCAACCTGCCCTCAGTCACAGTCCATGTACTATGTAGCATCCAAAGTCATGTATTACAAAAAGCAGAAGGCTGAGTAGATGAATCACCTCTAGACCTGAGCAGCAGACATAAGCCCATAGCAAAACAACATAAAATAATATGAATACTAGCACTTAGCATAGCACTTGTTTTCATCAGTCTGATTTGCTTTACAATCAATTAATTAAACTTTAACTTTGCATAACTTCAAAGGACCAGCAATTGAGTGCTGGGGTTTCTCTCTTTCTAGCACTTGAACTTTCTTTTGAAGCATTTGTTAGCTTTGTAACAGAAAAGGGAGCTTTTCTCTCCATCAACTGTTGCTCTAGCTTCATCAATCATAATTGAATAGGTCAAGTGGTGCATTAAACTTGAGTATTGCATTCAGTGATGTCCTTCCTATGTACTCTAACACTATTGTAGTCTAATACAAATTGTTCACATAAATATCTATTCCCTCATCTACTTGTTTCACAGCTGTATGTATTTAAGCAACAATTTATCACAGCTTCTCTTCTAGCAAACCTAATAAGTTCAACGTGTTGCTATTTACTCCTACCTTTGGAGCCATGTGGTTAGCAACACAAAATGAAATCTTTCCTGTGTCAAAATGTCTCTATATAAAGTTCATACATGTCTAAGATCTTTGGGGGAACTGAAAGTGATTTAAGAATGGTAACTTGAAGTTTTTCTCTTTTTAGGTATTTATAATTAAATGGTTTAATCTCAAACCACTGGAGTTCAGAGATACTGGTGCATAACTCTAAAGGTTTGCCCCAGTTTTGCAATTCCTTGCATTCTGATTGCAGGTCTCCAATTTGCATAATCACTGTACAGTTACCTCTCAATAACTATACAGTATGCAAAACCCAGTGCTTTACTTGACCGACAACTATTAGTCAATCTGAATGCAGATAGTTGCATAATCACTGGACAGTTATTTCTCAATAACAGTCCTGTGATTATGCAATGCTTCTCTGCTCTGATTGGTTATTCTAATCGTTCTGTTCTAATCACTTCCTGAACTTAGAATGTACAAGGTTTTTTCCAGCAAAAAGAAGCCACCTCAGGTTTTTGTTCTCTAAAAGGCAGCATGAAATTTACCTGAAAGAAAAGCTAGGAAAATAGAACAAAGAAAATTATATAAATCATTTGTTATATTAAAATATCAAATGGTTCAGAGATGGTAGATTGGGAGCATCTGTTCTCCTTATCTCATAACACAAGTCTAAGGGGACATTCAATTCAATTAAAAGGTGAGGAATTCAAAACTGATCAAAGAAAATGCCTTTTCACACACCGTTTAATTAGGTGGTGGAACTCATGGACACAGGAAGTTGTTGAGACAAAGAATTTACAAGTTTAAAAAAGAAACCGGGCATTTACATAGATAACCAAAAAATATTCAGAGTTATAATAGTTAATGCTACCAAAAAAGTGGGAGGGATATTAAACTTAAGGCTTAAGCCAAAGTCCAATTATTAGAGGTCAGGATGAGACCTAATGTGGGTGGGCAATTATCCTGTATCTGCCTGCTGTGGGGTTCTTACACTTTGCTCTGAAACATCTCCTTCTGATCACTGTGAGTGACTGGACACTGGATTAGACTGACCTCAGGTTCGATTTGGCCTGGCAATTCCAATGTTCTGAGAAAATGGGGTGTGTCTTAAAATGACAGCTCCACACTATTCAGTTGCAACATTTTTGAGCAGCTGTATTCATTTTGATGTACAGAAATGAAAAGGAAACTGCCAAGTGGAATGTAAACATCCGTAAAACAATCTTTTCGCCCTAGTGTTGATTGGCTGGTTTCCATTAATAAATGGTAGGATTTGCCAATACCCTCCCCCGATTCACAAATCACTTGTGTTTTAGAAATCAAGTTGTTAAATCCAGTGCTGAAATCAAAATATCATTCACCCATTTTCACTTATAAATCTGAATAAAAATCAAATATTTCTATAAACCCCATTGTTTTCAAAACAGCACATTTTCTACAAAACTGATGTATGCTAAGCATTTTACAACATACTGCCTGCTCTTTAGACAGGTTGTTCTTTATTTGGCTACCTACATCCTATAGAGTTCTTCTATTTTAAATCTGCATTCATATCTCCAGCTATTCCCAAATCCCATTCAATAAAAATCAATTGCAAACACAATTATAAAGCACTGAAGTCATCTCTCAGTCACTGCAGAGGACATAGCTGCGTTCTAAGCATGTCTTTTTTCCCCTGATAAATTATCTCATCCTATATCATCTGATCAATGGTTTTTCTAAGGCATCTCTCTCCATGATATCCAAGTTTTGACCCTACATATGCAGATCAGCATTATAAACAATTTAACCCAGTGTTTGAAAAGTTGTGGGATAGTGGACCAGAAATTTGTCACTGCTGCGGGGTTAAATATTGCCCCATCCTTGTCCTCTGCATAATTTTAAGCAGAAAATTTTACTTTGGCGAAAAGGAGGAGACATTTTTATGACAGCTTGATTTAAAAAAGCTTTGGTGGCTGAAGCTGCTCAGTGGTTTGAAGGACTCCTGCTAGAGATGCAGTAATGGGCAGAGTGCAGGTGAGACAGTCAAAGGTACAAGGTAATTGCAAGTTATCACATGACTGTCTCCAGCATAGGCTCTAAAAGCAATGCACAACTGAGTTAGGCACTAGTAACATAAATAAAAGGTTTCTGATCTGCATAGAAGCATATACTATGCCATTTTCTTAGATCTGATTAAATGGTTGCATATTCATATTGCATTCAGGTTCGGTAGCATCAGTATATGCGATAGCTGGTATTATGTGACAATGCAGTTCTATCATTAATTTTTTTTTCCTAATTGCAAGAGCTAACTTGTGTGGTGCTGAGCTACTGCATCAAGTAATACATCAATGCACATTTGAGAACAGGCTGCTATTTTAGTGCCACTGATACAGTTCAATACTGGGGTTTCTGTTTAGGTTTTCAACTTACTGACTCAGCTAGACAATGCATTTGCTGGAAATAGTATCACTGATTTAACAGCCTTTCTTCCACTTTATTCAGCATGATGCCAGGTTTGAAGGCTCTGGCTTTAGTGCATTACAGACTCACCTGTGTCCTCTCATACCCTGGGCCACATCATCAGCTGGTATAGAAATCAGTCTAGCTGCCCTGATTTCAATGGAGCTAAGCTGGTTTACAGCAACTGAGGATCTGGCTTCATATCTTTAGGTTGCTGCATGCAAAATCCAACTGCAAGTTGTCCAGCTCTTCCAGGCCAGAGCCGCATCTCACTTGTATGGTCTGGCCGTCTGACCGTACACAAGCAGCAAAGTGGCTGTAATTCCAGATTCTTACTCTTTTTTAAAAAGCCATAACTTGCTGGGCTGGAACATCATTACATACATTCACCTTGTGCAGAATTCTGCAGCCATTTTGTTCTCAGAGTTCGGTGCAGATTGTCAGACAAGGTGCACACTGTGTCCTCTTGCCAGGTGATCATATGTTTGCATATGGTCTTCAGCTTGTCCTTCTATTTATGTAAACTAAAGGTCATTTTGACTGAAAGCATCTTTGTATAGCAAGAAACATAAGAGGTAACAGGACTTCAAGATAAGAATTGTGGCCCTGAGGTTAAGGATAATGACATAACTGTGAAACACAATAAGAACCATGTTTTGAATGAGATGTAAGACTAAGGTTTCATGCACTTGTGAAAACTAAAGGCCTCACAGCAAATTTTATCAGAGCAGAGGGCATCTACTCTGATGTCCTGGCCAAATCATTATGGACCCAATTCTGCCATCCTTGTTCATTAGTACATTAGTACTAGTACATTAGTCCAAAATTAATCCCATTGGAATGGCCTCTTCTCAAGTTTGCACTGATGTATAACATTGTCCTTTGTATTGAGTGTTTGCTCATGTGACTGAAAGAAACCTCATTTAAACGCAGAACTGCTGTGTCACAACATATCAGCTATAGGGTTTACTAAAGCAACTGAACCTGCAATCAGTGTGAAAACAGTGAATCAGATGTAAGAGAATGTGTATGTAGACTACAGAGAGCGTAAGTGGTGTGGTAGAAAGGTTTTAGCAGCATGTGTTTGAGATGGGACATAACTTACAACTAAAGAAGCCTGGATACAAGCACCACGTTTGTGGTATATTTACTAGGTGTGTATAATTTTGCTTTCAGTTAAACATCAGTTTACAGAAAAAACAATGTTGTGGTGCCCACCAGCCAAGCATACTCACTCAATGTCTGTTTGCAAAACAACGTGGGAGAATGAAAAAAAAAAAAAGGCACCGGACATCAAAGACAACATTTGGATTTGTTCGTAATTTGAAAAATGTGTATGTGATCTGGTGGATATGCCATTATGTGACATGACATTTTGGGAAAGAGAAATCAAGGGAAAGAATGAAATCAAAACCATGAGTGAGGCAGAAGGGAGGCTGGATGGTTTGTTACTGGTAGGGAGAATGACTGAGGAAAGGCAGGCATGAAGTAAGGAGCTCTGCTTTGAGAGGGTTCGAGTTCTTTGGTGATGTTCTGTTTTGCTGAGGTAGATTCCTCTGTGGAGAAAGAGATTAGCTACTCAACTACCCTACCAGAGGTGGGGTAGGGGATCTGAGGAGAGATAGGAAGCAGGAGAAGGCAATGGATTAAAGGACCGGTTCAAGGAGGGTTCTCTGCATAAGGAGACAGGGAGCAGGAAGGCACAGAGAGAAGCACAGAAACAGGTGTTTCAGGCTGGCATCATTGCTGGATAGAAGGAGCAGGAGACGCAATATGCTGAGACAAGACCTGATATGTGGGGAGGGCAGAGCTGGGAAGGCCCCTGAAAGCAGGTCTGAGAAACTTGAATGTCACATGGTGGAAAGTGGGGAGCCATTGAAAGGATTGGAAGGGGGTGGCATGGTCAGAGTGATGGGCCAGGAAGATGGGTTTAGCAGCAGTATTTTGAACAGACCAAGGTGGGGCAGCAATGTATGCATCAGGGAGGCCAGAAACTATTCTGCAAAGTGGAGCAAAGTTTGTAACCGAGTTGGGGGCAGCCATATTAGAAGTAAATTCCCTGATATGATTGTATCTGGAGCGTCATCAAGGCCTACGTGTCTGGTAGCCATCTTCAAAGTTCAGAGGAAATGCAGTTGCCTCTCCATGAAAATGGCATCCATTATAAGTGTAGAAGCTGGTTCTGTTTGCCATGCTGCTCTCGTTGGGAGGCTTTGCATCTTTCCTGAGTCTCTGCACAGCTCTGGTCTGATGTAAGGGCTGTAAGAGCAGAGATGAGTGAGGTCAACCCAGGATCCTCAGGGACTTCATTTCTGTCACGTGAATTAAGAGCGTCTGCCCTTTGGGCTGATTGGGGAAGGCGCTGTGCTGTATGTATTGCTCTTTGCGTCTCTAACGACAGCGTGCTGCAGGACATCTGGGCTTGGGAGGAAAGTCAATTGCGTGAGGCCAGAAATACAGCCCATTTTGGGAGGGTTTATGGAAGAGAAGAGGAGCGAGGTGCTAGCAATGCTGTTCTTTACCACATCTTGCAGCAAGCAACTCCATGCACATCAGTGGATGACCTAGAAGGAAACCTTCACATTCCTGCTGTTGTGGCTGAAGGCAAAGTGCTCTGAGAGACACCACGAGAAAGCGATGGTCCTGGGAACGCAGTGGCGGGTATTGGCTGCATTCAGATGCTTGAGTGCTTGCTGACAAAAGGAAATGTGTATTAATAAACCCTTCTCTCACCTGAGGCAATACAGAGATATAAAGTACAATTATCCCAGTGCACAGCTAGCGCATTCCAACATTGTCCTAGCCAATAATGGGGTTTTTCTGCTCCAAACCATGCACGTGCTAACAGGACTAAAGGTGCATTGTAATGTGGCATTGGGACCTTTCCAGCAGTCAGCCACATAGCTAAGGGCTATGGGGAGAAGGCGCTGACTAGAAATGCAAATGGGAACGGATTCAGAGCGGACAGCAGGATGTACAATGTGAGAACTGCTCAGCGACATGGTCTCATGACAAGACTTCACACCTGTGTGTGTGCCGGTAACACGCATGAGTCACAGCTCTGAGTTTACTTCAAAGACTGCTTCTCTCCTCCTACCCACCAACACAGGACAAGGCAAAAGGCAGGAATGTAATGTCTCAGAAACAGTCTTTCTGCACACAGGAGGGATGGCAGCTGTCCTGTAGTCAGCCCCACTGAAGGTCACTGGAGGATAAAACATACAGTAAGGACACACCTAGGAGCTCCTGGAGAAGGTTAAAAAATGAAACTGCAGGAGAAGAACAGAGTAATGGTTTCCAGGAGTTACCCTGGCACAAGGCCTCTTAGTTTCACAGGAGCTGGGAATAAACCTTGTATAACCCTCATCACCATAATAGCTGAGTGACATTTTGATTGGACTCTTAGCTGAAGTGTTTGGGCATCAGGGGTGACCAGCAAGTCTAGGAGAAAACATTAATATTATGATTAATATATTAAGCAATAAACAGCCGAGGTGTATCCATAACAAACAAGGACAGCAAAAAACGTCATTACAACACTGCCAAAAATAATTTTCTCCCCCTAAAATGGCCCTTTCCCGGGAAAAAAATTTCTTGTAGAAATGTCCTTTTTTTTTTTAAACAATGAGGTGTTTGAAAAAAAGTGTCAATTTTTGACCAGCTCTCCTGGATTGATTTATTCACAGAATTATACAAGTTGGTCCCGACCCTGCAAGTGCTTATTATGAAGCATGGCACGTCCCATGAAATGCATGGTGGAAAGCCCTGGCCTCCGCAGTGAGCATGTGCAGGCTCGGTCCCTTACCGGCTGCAGGAAATATGGCAGGTGTTGGACGCAGTAATCAGTTACGGTCAGTGTAGCCATGAAGGGGAGAGGGTACGGTGACTTTACGTCACCTTTACACCTTCCCCAATGCTGAGCCGTCACAGCTCTGTTCTGGTGCCAGTTGGTGCATTCTGGCCATGCCCCACCCAAGGGTGGCTCCAGGCACCAGCGCAGCAAGCGCATGCCTGGGGCGGCAAGCCGTGGGGGGTGGCCTGCTGGTCGCTGTGAGGGCGACAGTCAGTCAGCCTTCGGTGGCATTCCTGTGGGAGGCCCACCGGTCTTGCAGCTTCGGCGCGGGACCGGCAGATCACCCGCAGAAACGCCACCAAATAAATCCACGTGACCAGCGGACCGCCCGCAGGCATGCCACTAAAAGCAGCCTGACTGCGTTGCTTGGGGCGGCAAAAAGCATAGAGACTCCCCTGGCCCCACCTGGACCCACCGTGCCCTCCTCTCCATCCTGACACACCCCCTGTCCTGGAGAAGGGGTATGGTAGGTTGCCATAAAGCCAGATAAACTGGAAGAATCCTCATGAGCCTCTTTAGCACAGATTTAAGGCCCCGTTCCACCACTCCAGTGGTGAGAAGGGACTTTACCATTGAGTTTAGTGGAAGATTCAATACAGCGTTTCACAAAAACCTCCCTTACGACTCTTAATTCAAGTGATCCTGAAGACAACTGTCTGGTGTGGACACGTGTCTGAAGGCCTGGAAATAAAGGATGCCAGGGCTCTGAATGGGGCCAGGGTTCAGAGCACTTGGCTCTGGCTGGCCTGACTTAACCTCTGGGTTAATGGCATACCTAGGGGGAAGGAATCCTGATGTGGGCAGCATGGGCTGGGGCGGGAGTGTGAAAGGGTGCCTGGAGAATGTGCCGGTTGTCCGTGCTACTGGAGAACGTAGTGGGGCTGCAGCTGGAGGTTAAAGCTGCCCTCCTCAGGGAGGGCAGTAGTGGCAAACATCTCACCTATCTCAAGGGATAAGTGCATCCTCTCGTCCAGTGGTTCTCAAACTTTTGTTCTGGTGACCCTTTTCACCTAGCAAGCCTCTGAGTGCGACCCCCCCCCCTTATAAATTGAAACCGCTTTTTTATATATTTAACACCATTATAAATGCTGAAGGCAAAGCGGGGTTTGGGGTGGAGGCTGACAGCTCACGACCCCCATGTAATAACCTCGCGACCCCCTGAGGGGTCCCAACCCCCACTTTGAGAACCCCTGCTCTAGTCCCACGTGGATAGACCAACCCAAGGAGACGAGTCCTCTGCTTCAGCCTTCCTGGTACACGATTCCATTCACTAACCCAGCAAAATAACCAGTGTAAGCCCTGCCGTGGGTAGCTTGTTCTCTGACTCACCCTTATCAGGAAGCTGCAGTGTCATTTCCATTACAGAGGCTTTGCATGCACCGATGAGCCTACTTCCATGAATATCACCAATTCATATGTACAACGCACTCCTCGCTGCTTTCCCCCGTCTGTTCCCAATACAGATATTGTCATGACACGTGGGACGGAGAGGACTTACTTGTCTTGGCCTCTGCACCCCTCCTCTTCCCATCCATTTGCCGAAGTGACCCCACCCCAAAACAAAGGAACTACAATTGCTGGTGTCTGTGGAGTTACACTGCTGATGAACTGGACTCTAATTTCTTTTTAATAGGTGCCATGTTTCAAAGTACCAGTGCAGATCTGCCTAATCCCCAGGTAAAGTTTTATCATTCAGGAAAATATCAGCCACCACGGGACAAAGGCTGGTCTACATGAGGAAACTGACTGGCATATCTAGAATGGAACAAGCTATTCCTCTCTTGCTATGCTGGAATAACTCCCCATAACATGGAATAAAAGTGACTTTATTCTAGAATAATTACTCATTTAAAGTCATTTTTATTCTGGCACAGAGTGTCCACACAGGAAGTCATTCCAGCATAGCTATAGCAGAATAGCTTGCTCTGCTGTAACTGTTCCAGTCCAATTTCCCATATAGACGAGTCCTTATTCTGTGTTAGAATCATTATGCTGACAGACACAGGGCAGACAACCTGACACAAGCTAGCCCTGAGCCCAAGAGTGTAGTAGGTTTAGACATATATTCAAAGAGTAGTTATCAATGGCTCATTGTCAAACTGGGGGGAATATATCTAGTGGGGTCCTGCAGAGGTCAGTCCTGGGTCCTGTACTATTTGCTATTTTCACTAATGACTTGGATAATGGAGTGGAGTGCGTGCCTATAAAATCTGCAGATGACTACAAGTTGGAAGGGGCTACCAGTGCTTTGGAGGACAAGATAAGAAATCAAAATGACCTTGACAAACTGGAGAAATGAATAAATTCAATACAGACAAGTGCAAAGTCTTACAGAGGAAGCAAAAATCAAATGCCCAACAACAAAATGAGGTACTAGGTGGTAGTACCGCAGAAAAAGATGTGGAGATTATAGAGGATCACAATAGTGATTGTGGATTGAATCTGAATCAACAATGTGATGCGGTTGTCAAAAAGCTAATATCATTCTGAGTGTATTAACAGGCGTGTCAGACAGGGGAGGTAATTGTCCTGCTCTATTTGGCGATGGTGAGGCCTCAGCTGGAGTACTGTGTCCCATTCTGGGCATCACACATTAAGAAATATGTGGACAAATTGGAGAGAGTTAAAAAAAACTAGGCATGTTTAGTCTTGAGAAAAGAAGACTTACCTGATAATAGTCTTCAGATATGTTAAGGCCTGTATTAAAGAGAACAGCAGTCCATTATTCTCCATGTCCACTGAAGGTAGGACAAGAAATAATCAGCTTAACGTGCAGCAAGAGAGATTTAGGTTAGATATTAGGAAAAAAACTTTCTAACTATAAGGATAGCAAAGCACTGAAACAGGCTTCCAAGGGAGATTGTGGAATCTCCACGACTGGAGGTTTTTAAGAACAGGTTAGACACCTGTCAGGGATAGTCTACCTTTACTTGGTCCTGCCTCAATGCAGGGGGATGGACTAGATGACCTCTTGAGGTCCCTTTCAGCCCTATATTTCTATGATTCTGAGAACATAGATCAGGGATCGGCAACCTTTGACACGCAGCCCGTCAGGAAAATCCACTGGCGGGATGGATTGGTTTGTTTACATGCAGTGTCCACAGGTTTGACCGATCGCAGCTCCCACTGGCCACGGTTCGCCGTTCCAGGCCAATGGGGGCTGTGGGAAGCAGCACGAGCTGAGGGATGTGCTGGCCACAGCTTCCTGCAGCCCCCATTGGCCTGGAACGGCAAACCGTGACCAGTGGGAGCTGCGATCAGCCAAACCTGTGGACTCTGTAGGTAAACAAACCAATCCATCCCGCCAGCGGATTTCCCTGATGGGCCGCATGCCAAAGGTTGACATCCTTGACATAGATCATGAGACCATCTATAGCTAATTGGACAGGATTAAACCATTTTTTAAAGAGACATAAACCATCATGCTCCAAGGTATAACCGAACCACTGACTGAAAGGGATTAGGAAGCCACTTTCCCTATGGCCGGACTATCCCATATTTGACCAGTGCAGGGTTCCTTGCACTTTCCTTTTAAGAGGCTGATACTGGACATTATTCTCTGTCCTTCTAACCCTACCCCTGCTCTTAAAAAAAAAAAAAAAAAAAAAAAGGATTGTGGAGTTTTTTCCTCTCATACTATTTATTTCCTGTTTCATTTATTTCCACTTCTTTGTGAGGCTGTTTGAGTTTTAAATTTTGATAATGAGCTTTAAGGCGTGTGAAAGCTGCTTCATAAAGTGTGTGTGTGTGTGTGTGTGTGTGTGTGTGTGTGTGTGTGTGTGTGTGTGTGTGTGTGTAAGGGGCGGGGGAATGCAATATGCCTCCCCTCAGCTCCTGTACTGGCCCAGCAGAATGCATGGTTCATAGGCCAGTTTCATTCATGACAGAAGTGAGCCATCTGCTGGACTGATGCTGTAACAGCCTTTTTAAGGAAGGCTGGGCCACCCCTTGGCTATAGGAATTTACCCAACATCTTTGCGGATATTGATGTTCATCCTTTCCCTCTGCGGTGCTGGAGCTAGCGGTGCTGCCACACCCCCTGGCTTGGGGTGGTAATAACGACTCCCAATGAATGGTTTCCATCATCAGCACACCCACTATAAAAATAGTTCCCGCACCCCTGCTTTCCCTCGAGCACTACCCCAAATACTCCCTTTGAAGAAAGGGGAAAGGTGTGGAGAGACCCCTTAAAACAGCCAGTTAAACAACTATCACGTGCTGAGTAGGCGGAGAAAGCGCCTGTACTGAGTGACAATACAGCACTAAAAGCTACACGTAGACTCATTGTCTGAGGAAGGCAATGTGCCTTGGTGGATGAGGCATGGAGCCAGGATGCCTGGGTTCCATTCGCTGGTCTGCTGCTCTATGACCTTGAGCAAGTCACTTCCCTTTTCCATGCCTCTGTTTACCTCTTGTCCTTTCTGTGTCTATCTAGTTCAATGGTTTGCTCTTCAGCAGCACCGTCCCCTACTACGGGCACCTCCAGTGCCAAGCACAATGGAGCCCTGCACTCAGTTGAGGCCTCTAGATGCTGCTATAATATCAATAATGTCAGAACAGTCAGACTCAGGTACCCACAGCATTAGCCAAAATCCATCGTGCTTAACAGGGACACAATCAGCCAGTCCCTGTGTGTTTTCCTCTCCTGGAATTGACACCTCCTCATCAGTTATTGGGAGTGAACTACATCCACCCTGATTGTATTGGCCCTGTCAACCCTGGTTCTCCACTTGTGAGGTAACTCCCTTCTCTTCGTGTGTCAGTATAACAATGCCTGCATCTGTAATTTTCACTCCATGCATCTGAAGAAGTGGTTTTTTTACTCACGAACGCTTATGCCCAAATAAATCTGTTAGTCTTTAAGGTGCCACCAGACTCCTTGTTTTTTTTGTGAGTTAGAGTGAGTTTATTCTTGAATATTACTATCTATTAGCAGGCGTGGAATTCTACGCTCTGCTCTTTTAATGCAGAACTTGCCAAATAAAGATCAGAGGCAACATTTTCAGAAGCACCTCAGTGACTTGGGAGCCTGAGTTCAATTTTCAAAAGTCACTTAGGTCCAGGTGCCTAATTCCCAGTGAAAGTAACACAGACACGGTGGGTGAGCTAGTATATTTTATTGGATCAACTTCTGTTGGTGAAAGAGAAAAGCTGTCAAGCTACACGGAGCTTTCCTGGGAGTCTGGAAAAGTAATCAGACCATCCTTTCCCTTTAAAGCAGCTGAGGTGCAGTGGACATCATCTTCAGTCTTTTATTCAGTACAGCATTTTAACTCATTTTAAAATTTCCCAGGCTGTCTCTTAGCTGGGACAGTCACTTCACGAGGCTGGGGGGAGGGGGAGGAGGGAAGGTGTCTGTGGGATCTGTCACTGTCACACAAAGAATACCCCTCTCTTTACAAACATCCCTACCTGTAAATAAACCCCCAGAATCAAGAAACACAATAGTGATTTTTTTTCAGATGTGCGGAAGAGTTAATGGGTGGCCGGCAATTTCCCCTTTTGTTTTCCTGAGGGAGTTTGGTGGAGATCCTCACTTCTATTTAGGCTCCAGACTCCCATTGATTTACATTGGTGTACAACAGGGGTCGGCAACCTTTCAGAAGTGCTGTGCCGAGTCTTCATTTATTCACTCTAATTTAAGGTTTCGCGTGCCAGTAATACATTTTAACATTCTTAGAAGGTCTCTTTTTATAAGTCTATAATATATAACTAAACTATTGTTGTATGTAAAGTAAATAAGGTTTTTAAAATGTTTAAGAAGTTTCATTTAAAATTATATTAAAATGCAGAGCCCCCCGGACCAGTGGCCAGGACCCGGGCAGTGTGAGTGCCACTGAAAATCAGCTCCCGTGCCGCCTTTGGCACCCGTGCCATAGGTTGCCTACCCCTGGTGTACAGCATTATAGCTCTGCTGGCCTCAGTACAGCTACTCTGGCCCTATAATGAGTATCTGGCCCTATACTGCGCTCGTCTTGAACCACCACCTGTCATCAGGCAAGGTGGGTAATGGAGCTCAGCTCTGGCTTTTATAACCTGCACGCTCTGCTGACTGCTTTTTTCTTTTGGCCTATTCTTAGCAACTGTGTGTTAGGCCCTATCTGCGAAGAGAGGGGCTGGATAAGCTGTTTCAAGGTGAAGAGGATTAGCATCTTTACTTGGGTAAGGGGTGTCTCCCATTAGCTAACGGGGCTGGAATAATTATGGCTTGTTCAATAATCACTGGCAGAATCCTGGTGCAGCATCAACTAGGTATGACAGCTTGACAATAGGGCAAACGGGCTGATTTACCATGAGAATTATCCCTGTAAGTGCATCCTAGGCCTCAGAAGCGTTTCTAAGCTTGAGACCAGAGTTTGCTTCCAGCCTACGCAAACCTGGCGCACTCCCACTTGTATTTCCTGCTGCTGACAGTCGCTTGGAATCAGAAAAGCTGAATGGGGAAAAATTGGATATGGAAAAGAAACGCAAAGGGACGCTCCACTGCATCAGACACCAACTCCTCATCTTTGCTTGCAAGGCCTTTCACGACCTGTCCCGCCTACCTGCCAACGCACACGCTATAGAGATGTTGACTCCCGCCTTCATTCTGCCCGCGATGCCAGTTTTAATCATTCGTTTAAAACCATTCCCAGGAAGCATTTTGTGTTTCCACCCATGCTGCCCCTTATGCATGGGAGGGGCTCCCCAGAAGTATTTACAAAGGTACCACACTGTCCATTTCCGATCCCTCCCTAAAACTCTTCTCTGCTGTGATGCCCACAAAAAACCTGACAGCAGCTGGGGTGCTGGGACCATGGTTTTTCATGCTCACCAGTATTGTCTCATTGTTTCCTTGTGCTCTGTTTTCTCTATAGCCTTACATGTAGATTGCAGGCTCTTTGGGGCAGGGACAATCGTTCTGCTATATGTCTGTACAGCACCTAACACAACTGGGTCCTGGTTTCTGTGCACTACCAAGATGCAAATAAAGACTAAATAAATACATATTTGTTTCCTTTTTTGGAGAGTGAATCTAGCCCTGGCCAGAATTTGCTGCTTATTATGGTCTAGCACAGGTTCGTTGTGCTGAGGCTAACAATAGTGCTGGGGAATTTTTAAATAAAAAAAAAGGGTTTCATGAAATGTAAGGGGGAAAAATCCATGAAAACCTTCCAGTTCATAGCAGGGTTAGTGACAATTAATCAAACTCCGCTCCCTGCTCGCCACTAGTTGTTTCTTTTATTAATATGGGCATTGTCCAAGCACTGGGCTTTGGTTTTTTTTCCCCCCGAGGCTTTCATGTTAAACCTGAGTCTATGGCACAAGGTGCACAGGCTGGATGCAGGGGCAAGAATGGCAGGACAGATTGGCTGAGGCTCCTGGGCAAAGGGGAGAAAGGAAGGCAGGGAGGGATGGGGAATGTAACTTACAAGAAATGTAGCTGACATCACCTGGAGCATTTTTCTTGACTGTTGTTTTTCTATTGCCTGTGTGCAGGGCCTTACAGTCTGAGCAGAGACTGTGTCTCTCTAGGGATTCACACAGATATTTGGGACACTGTTGTACTAGAAAGAACAAGCGTGTCTTGTCCTAGGCCTCTCTCTCACCTCATGTCCCACTTTTCAGCCAGAGGAGGAGGAGGAGAAGAGATGCGTCCGTTCTGAAGACAAGGTTGAGGGCAGAGTGAGTTCGGCAGAGGAGATGGCCCAGTGCCCTGCCAGTATTGGTGACTGAGCCAAGGCAGCCTTAACCAACTTGAAAGTCACACAAAGGTCACATTTTGAGAAGCGGGTGAATAAATCCCATTTTAGGTGCTTGCATCAGCACTTAGGGGCCTGAATACTGGTCACGCTACAAATTCATCGTCCCACTGCTCTGCCCTCTGAGGTGGCTCCCCATTGAATACAATATCAGATTTAATGGTTTGGGTCCTAATAGTCAAAGCCCTCCATGGGACTAGCCCTGCTCTCTTAAGAACCTGCCTCCCTCTTATTTGACCTTTCTGGTCCTCTTAGGTCTGAAAAACCTGGCTGACATTCTTATAAAGTGCTGCCTGCTCAAAACCCAGCCCATGTGGTCAGGGCTGTACTTGAGGCCTGTTGCTCTTGGAGTCTCTCTCTCTCTCTGTGTCTCTCTCACCCAAACACATCTTGCCACTGGGTCTGGGTTCACAGGGGCTGCTCCACACGCATTTCTGGCTGCCCGGGAAGTCCTTTGTGCCTTCTGGGACTAGTCCCACCCCTGGGAGGTGCTGCTTTCCTCTGGTGCTTGTGAAATGTAAAGCTCTCAGAAGACGTAATGTGCTATTTATGTGCGATGCACCATCATTTAATTAGATACTGGGCCAACCTCACGTGCTATACTCAGCTGCTGGGCTGCAACTACCACCTATCACATTGATCACAATGCCGGTCTCACATTACCTTGTGCTCTCTACACCTGTTCGTTGTAGCCATCGAATGTCTCTTGTTCTACACTTAGATTGTAAGCGCGTTGGGGCAGGGACCATCTTTTGGTTATGTTTGTACAGGGCTTAGCACAGTGGGCTTCAGCTTTCTGTTGTAATACAAATAATCAGTAATAATAATAATAATCTGTTGAATTCAGAGGGTGCAATGTCATCAGATGCCACAGATTTGATCCTCATGGGAACCAGATGCCAGGACGGGAATGTGCAAGGCACCATTTTTACACAGTAAATTTTTGTCCTCTGCAATTTAAGAACTGGTTGGAATTTTTGTCTCATTAAAGTTAATCCCATGGAATTAGTGTTTATGGGTGGATACAGTCCCACTGATCACCTCCCCCACTACCCACCTCCCAGTGCTATCCAAATACATGCCTCGAGTCAAATTCTGATGTCAGTCACAATGGTGTAAATACAAAGCAACTCAACTGACTTCAGTGGTGTAGGTCTGGCTTGACATAAGTAATTTGCCTAACTTCTTACTGGGCATAACTGGGAAGGTGAATGGAAGGTCAAGTTGTAAATAGGGGCTTGACAACTGATATGCTGGAGTCAGGATGTCTGTGCTAACTAAGATAAGCAGCAACACCCTAATGCTAGGGACTATGGACAAGATAAACCTGGAAGGTAAAGACCAAGTTCCTTGTGAACAGCACATAGATAGAGTCTGCTGCACAGGAATTGGTTCCTGCAAAGTAAACAATCCAATCCAAAAATGTGTGATTTAATGAATACCAAATGCAATGTATTGTGTAAATGTATATAAAGGAGGTGGTTGCCTGTGTAACTTTGGATGTGTGATGCACCTGATACCCACCCGCTATGCTTGAGTCTGATCAACTCAGCATAGCTTTGCTGTATGCCAAATAAAGGAACCTGAGTGATGAAATCCAACCGAATATTTTGGATCCCAGAGAAGTGGATGAAGTGTTTTCCCAGAACTGGGCAAGGTGTTCTGGATAAGCTGAGTGGAAAAGGTCTTGAAGGGAATCCCAAGTCGTGGAGTTAGACTGGATTTACAGCATGTAAATGAGAGCGGGGTTTGGCCACTTGTTTGTTAGATACACTGTGGCAAGCTCAGGTTCTCCCTTCCCTTTCTCTAATTTTGCTTTATGGCTATTTTTTCAGAAAGGAAATCTTCTGAAGTTGCATTTGCTTTCTAAATTGAATTGTACAGCTTTACCAGGCTGCCTGTTAGTCATGTTATTACTCCTGAGGGAATTCTGTGCCAAAAAGATTAAAATTCTGCCCACATTATTTAAAATTCTGGAAATTTTATTTAGGTAACCTTGCTTGCTTAGGAGTCAAATGGACGACATCACATTTCCAGAGTGAATAGGTTAAAAAGACTGGAAGAAATAAAAGAGGAATTCATCGATTTTAAAGCCAGAAGTGACCACTATGCTCATCTAAGTCTGACTTCCTGCATAAGCCAGGCCAAGGAATCTCAGCTGGTAAACTCTGCATCAAGACCAACGTGTCTGTTTGAGTACAGCAGATCTTTTAGAAAGGTATCCACTCTTGATTTAAGTACTTCAACTGAGGGAGAACCACATCCCTGGATAAGTTGGTCCGATAGTTAACTACACTTACGGTTAAACATTTGCTCCTTATTTCTACTCTGAATTTATCTAACTTCAGCTTTCAGCCATTGGATCTCACTATGTCTCTTTCTGCTAGATTAAAGAGCCATCACCTAGCAAAAATCTCTTCCCATGTAGGCACTTACAGACCATGATCAAGTCACCTCTTAACCTTCTTTTAGATGAACTAATAGATTGAGCTTCTTCTCTCTCACATATAAGGAATACTTCTCTGACCTTGAATCATTCTCGAAGCTCTTTTTGAATCTTTCCAGTTTGTCAGCGTCTTTCTGAACTTTGGACACCACAACTGGATGCAGTATTCCAGTCAGTCTCGCTAATGGCGTAATGGAGACAATACCATCTCCCTACTCCTAATTGATATGTTCACCGTATGCAGCTGAGGATTGTGTTCACTTCTTAGCTACAACATTGCTCTGGAAGACAATGTTCAATCGGTTATTTACAATGATCTCTAAGCCCTTCTCAGTGCCACTGCATTCCAGAATACAATCCCCATTCTTCTAAGTGGACTTACATCCTTTGCTTCTAGATGTATGACCTTGAAATTTGGTGTATTAAAGCATGTGGTTTAAATGAGTCCACTTTTTCAATTGATCCAGGTCAGTCAGTATAACTGACTTGGTAACTGACCAATCCCCAGCACTCTTTATCCTCCACCTATTTTTGTACCATCTGCAAATTTTACCTGACAGTGCTATACTTCCTGTTGACTCTCCCAGGACAAAACCAGACACCGAAGGGTATATTTTCAAAGTGGTGCCCAGAGAAGGGAGAGAATCAGCAGTTTAATTCCCACTGATTTCCCCTGCAGAATACACCTTCATTTCTAATTCACTCATTGCAGTTAGTCAAAGTGATTGTAAAGGGGGATTCATCGCCCAGTGGTGTCTGGTTTTGTACTTAATGCTAGAATTCCTTGCAATTACACCTAACCTGAGTATATTTCTATCCTCTGGAATGTGTAGCTATGGGGCTCTCACTCCTCAGTTACCATGACTAGTTTATCTGTAGAGATGGCGGTGATGATGGTAGAGGCAGGTTTTAAGGTAACTTATTTAAGTAGTGCTACTGCTGATGCTGCTATTGACTAGCCTTGCTCTATGCTTTGTCGTGGTCTCTGCAACTGGTTCCTGTCTCTGGGAGAGCATCTGGGAGAGTCAACAGGAAGTGTGGCACTGCATAGTATTCTGCAGGATGTGTGGTAATTTTTCAACTTCCTGGTGATGCTTATAGAACAGTAATTTCCCAGTCACTACTCACCAGTCTTCCTCACCCCAGTATATTCAAAGCTTTGAGGCTAAAATCAACTTCCGCTCTTTGCTGATCCACCCACATCATTAACTTCCTCAGACCCCTCCACTGGCTTCCTCTCCTCCTTTCTGCATTAAATTCATTATCCCCATCACCACTGGTCTCACTGTGGAATGGATGATATTTTATTCTCGAGGTTTCTGCGAACCAATGGCTGCATGTCAGATCGGCTATACACTGTTTGCAAGGCACTTTGAAATTAGGGGATGACAAGCCTTATGCAAATACTAGGCTAACCAATTCATCCTTTTGCCAGGCGATCAGAAATGAACACGATGCAAAGAGGAGGTGGTTAGAAGTCAGGGGCAAACAGTTAATTGTAAGAGACATGAAGAATTCTGGATCTAGTCTGTCAGTGCCCTCTGTAGCACAATGAGGAAGAATCAGTGACCAATGAAACATTACTTTTATTTCCTATTGTTGCTTTATAAGATGGTAGCATTAGCAGCTTGGCAGGTGGACTATTGAAAGATCCAGCTCTAATGTCATTAATTGGGCAGGTGTGCCTGTGTCTAATGTTCTGGTGCTTTGCAGATTTGGACTTAATATGGAGCAGCATCAGGGAGGAAGTTGGGCAGCACGTTCAATCTTCTTCCACCTGAATGATGTCCCCTAATGCCATCCTTCGTGTAGACGGTCTCCTCACAATGAGGACTTCGTCTGCCTCGTCTTGGCCAGCGCCCCGCCCCCGGTGCTTTTTGGCCATGTTCTCGAGGAGCTTGCTTGCATCGCTGAGGGTTTTTTGCGTTCGTTGACATGCAGTTTGCTGCTTCACCTCCTCTGTGCTCAGTCTCGTGGCCTTTAAGGGCTTGGCTTTGCTGAGCTCTTCCTGTTGCTCTTTCATCTGCCTCAGTCTAAAGCGGCGCCGGGCAGTGTCGGGGTTAGGGCTGTGGCCATCAGGAACTTTTGTGTCCTCATGCAGTCCAGGTGCTTGGAGGCTGTTGCACTTGGCTTTGGGGATTAATGACGTACAGAATGTCACTGGGGCATCTTTGATGGCTGATTTTTTATCCAGCTGGGAGCTTGCCTCTGTGGACAAGATAATTTGGACTTCACACAAGGCCTTGGTGCCTTTAGATGAAAGGGGCTCATTCCTGTATTCTAGAGTTGCCTTCTCACTCAGCTTTATCTTATGCAGGTTCTCCAGTTCCATCTGGGCTAGATTTTTGACCCTTTTCACATGAGGCTCACTGTTGATGGAACCGACGCTGGCCAGCTTCTGAGCAGCCAGCTGAGCTTCTGCCTGGATGCTCATAATCTTCTGGAGCTGGGCTTCTTTAACTTCCAGGGGGATCTCCAGGGGAGCCAACTTCACCGGCCTTTTCAGGGGTAGGTTCTCCAGGCTGCTTGCATCACCTGCATGAAGTAGGCTTGGAGAAGTAGACCCCTCTTTTGTTAGCTTCTCAGCCCAGAGCTTTGTCTCCCCTTTGCTTGACTTAATTTCTACAGTGCTGGGAGGAGGAGGATGAAAACTAGGGGCTCTAGGCTCACTCCTCTTCTTTCCATCTGGCAAGATTAGGATAGGGTTTTTTTCAGGCTGCAGGTTCATGACAGTAACTTCACTAACTGTGCAGTTGAACTTGGACCTCAGCCGTTCCTGTGCCACTGGAGCAGCCTGCAAGAACAATAAATGTGCAAACAAGTCACGGTTGTGGATTCTATTAGTCATTACCTTTAGCGTTTCTAAATTAAAATTTGAGACCTTGTGGAAAGTGCTTGATAGATGTCCCTGAAGACTGAACCCCCTTAACCATACAACATCCAGCAGCAGTGCAAGCTTCCCTCACCCCTCAGTACCTAATGTTTTGTCAGCCTAGATGTAAGAAGGTATTTCAGTCTCCATACACCTTCAGTACTTGTACTGAGCCTAGCCACAAGCCTGCCAGTGCTGCCAGGCATGGCCACCCATCTCTCCGCTGCTCAATGAACTGTCTCTGTGCTTTCCTCCACCCTGCCCCTACTTGAAATGTCCATGCTGAGCACATGGGCAGTACCCCAGACAGCTCCACCCTTTGAACTTATTTCTGCTGTGCTGTCTGTGAGGAATGCATCTCAATAACACATGACAACCTCTCTCTCTATTTCTTCTCCCCCTCTCTGTGTTCTTCTGTCTCTGTGTTCAGTGCCAGCTTCTCAGGATAGGGACTATGCCTTCATATCTGTCTGGAGCGCACATAGCACATCCACTGATTGACAGTACATAGTCATTGTGATGGTGATCTTTGTGATGTAAGAAAGAGTTCCGCCAACTGGGCACTAGCAGGTATGCTCTATTGTCTACGGGTGCATCTACACTTCTGCTGGGGGAGGTGATTTGCAGCTTGAGCCACCGTACCCACGCTAGCTGTACCACAGCTAGATCACTAACAAGAGAAGTGAGGACGCAAAGGTGTGGACTTCATTGTGGGCTGCACAAGTGAGTATGTTTCCAGGGGGTGCAGGTGGGCTTGTGCAGCCTGTTCTGAAGCCTGTGCTGCTACAAGCCCATAAGAACATAAGAACGGCCATAATGGGTCAGACCAGAGGTCCATCTAGCCCAGCGTCCTGTCTTCTGACAGTGGCCGATGCCAGGTGCTTCAAAGGGAATGAACAGAACAGGGAATCATCAAGTGATCCATCCCCTGTTGTCCATTCCCAGCTTCTGGCAAACAGAGGCTAGGGACACCATCACTGTCCAGCCTGGCTAATAGCCATTGATGGACCTATGCTCTATGAATTTATATAATTCTTTTTTAAACCCTGTTATAGTCCTGGTCTTCACTACATCCTCTTGCAAAGAGTCCCACAGGTGGACTGTGCGTTGTGTGAAGAAATACTTACTTTTGTTTGTTTTAAATCTGCTGCCTATTCATTTCATTTGGTGAGCCCTAGTTCTTGTGTTATGAGAAGGAGTAAATGAAACTTCCCTATTTACTTTCTCCACACTAGTCATGATTTTGTAGACCTCTATCATATCCCCCTTTAGTCATCTCTTTTCCAAACTGAAAAGTCACATTCTTATTAATCTCTCTTCATATGGAAGCTGTCCCACACCCTAATCATTTTTGTTGCCCTTTTCTGAATTCCAATATATCTTTTTTGAGATGGGGCGACCACATCTGCACACAGTCCTCAAGGTGTGGGCGTACCATGGATTTATATAGAAGCAATATGATATTTTCTGTCTTATTATCTATCCCTTTCTTGATGATTCCCAACATTTTATTAGCTTTTTTGACTCCCGCTGCACATTGAGTTCAGAGAATTATCTACAATGACTCCAAGATCTCTTTCTTGAGTGGTAACCGCTCATTTAGACCCCATCATTGTATATGTACAGTTGGGATTATGTTTTCCAATGTGCATTACTTTGCATTTATCAACAATAAATTTCATCTGCCATTTTGTTGCTCACTCACCCTGTTTTGTGAGACCCCTCTGTAGCTCTTTGCCATCGGCTTTGGACTTAGCTTTCTTGAGTAGCTTTGTATCATCTGCAAATTTTGCCAACTCACTGTTTAGCCCATTTTCCAGATAATTTATGAATATGTTGAATAGGACTGGTCCCAGTACAGACACCAGACACCACTATTTACGTTTTTCCATTCTGAAAACTGACCAGTTATTCCTACCCTTTGTTTCCTAACTTTTGGATAGGAAACAAGGTCCTCACTGCTGTATTTAGTGAGCTCGCTATGGCATTGCTAATGTGGGTACATCTGCGCTAGCTGCAACTCACACCCCCAGGTGCCGCATACACATATCTTAGACTATAGAGTACCTGCTAGTGCCCAGTTTTTTAGCTAGATTAAAGCTAGCTCAGGTACCTCTGAAATTGCTGCGAATCACTCCAATGGCTACGGAGTAGACTTACCCCGGGTGTGTTTTTGTTTCCATTGTACTCAGCTCTGAGAAGGTGGGGAATAGCAGTTTGTTTGCTTATTCAATTTTGTCCTTTTACATTTTACAAATGTTGGGTTCCCTTCCCCCATCCGGGTGCAGTGGAGCTTCTAATTAATGCACCTGCAGTGTGACCTTGAGCAAGTCACTTTTCTGTGTGTCTCTTCCCCGCCTACCCTTTGTCCGTGTTCTCCATTGAGCTTGTAAGCTCCCTGGGGCAGGGATTCTCTTATGTGATTGTACAGCGACTAGTGCAATCCGGCCCTGACTTCAACTGGGGCCTCTAAGCCCTTCTGTAATATACATGATTTATAAAACACATTAATTTGTTCTCCCTCTGCTGGCTGGAAGGTAGTATTGCAGAAGAGCATGGGCTATTATACTCCACATCATGGGTAGGCAACCTATGGCAAGCTGATTTTCAGTGGCACTCATACGGCCCAGGTCCTGGCCACCGATCTGGGGGCGGGGGGGGGCTCTGCATTTTAATTTAATTTTAAATGAAATTTCTTAAACATTTTAAAAACCTTATTTACTTTACATACAGCAATAGTTTAGTTATATATTATAGACTTATAGAGATCTTCTAAAAACTTTAAAATATATTACCAGCATGCAAAACCTTAAATTAGAGTGAATAAATGAAGGTTCGGCACACCACTTCTGAAAGGTTGCTGACCCCTGCTCCACATTCTTTCTTAAGATCATCTCACCAAATCCGACTGTGCATATCTCATGCCTGTCCACCATCTATTTCTTGGTCACCAACAACTGTGGGAATTTACTTAGAGTATCTTGGCAACAGTGTGAATTAATTATGATAAATAAAAAGATCATTGTTTTATTAACTGACATCCTTTTACCTCTCACCCTCCTCCCACCGAGGCACCTGGGGTTGTGTACTTCTCCGTAAAAGCAGACAAATACAGTGAAAACATAATTGAAACTCCCATCTAAAATTCAAACACACAAAGCAGATGGGGGAGGAAGCGCTCAAATACAAATGAGCTGTGAGGAGGGAAGGTAATAAATATGGGGCCCAACAGTGATCATTCTAGAAAAACACCTTGGGTGAAAAGTGTTTGAGGTACCGTTAAAACCTGGGGATTGACGGGCTGAGCTGGATTTCCCAGCAGGGGGTGAATGCCGCGTATCAGCGCCCAACAACACGAAGGATCATTTGAAAGCTCATTTCTTTGCTGAGTTGCCACGTGCTGGCGGGATTATCATTAATAAATTGTGGCTCCACCTCAGTGCCTCCAGGGACCGAACACAGCACATGGCTTCAAAACCTTCCAGAACAATCAGCGGAACCAAACCCAACCTGAACCAAACTGTGATATAAGAGGCTATAAATTAGAATAGACCCCTCCCATTAGACAAATATAAAGTGCAGTCAATAAAAGTAGTGGCTACTAAACTGCATTCTGTATGGCACATAAAATGTCTGCTGAGCCTGTAAAGTTTTCCCCTTGCCTCTTTCCTGCCATGATTTCCTTTGCTTTTCTATTAGTTTGAGAGAAGTAGGTTTGAGTGGTTAGAGCAGCCCCTACCCTACTTGTGGGGTGGAGGGTGGGGGAAGAGGGGAAATTCTCCCTTGGGCAGGTTCTGTACACCACCTAAATCCCACTAAAGCCCTGCCTGAGCTCAGTGCTCAAGGATAAATTGCACCCTCAGTGACCCTTCACATGTTACTTAATAGCCTCTCAGAATGCCCATCTCTAATGTGTAGAATACAACTGGAGGCTTAATTAATTAACAGGCCCAATCTTGTACGGATAGTTGCTCCATACACAGACCTCCCCTGAGAGTCCCGTGTACAGAGCAATTATTCCCCGCTCCGAGGATCAAAGGTGCTATACAAGAATTGTGTTTTACCAAAGAGAACATATGTGTTTGTTTAGCAGCCTCAACCATCTCTGTAATATCACTATTTTCGTGGTTTCTGTAAAGATATGCACGGTAATGGCAGGGGAGCTATGCAAGACTGGCTTCTAAACAACAAATGCTTGATAATTAACCTCTATTTTATCTAGGCCCCATAGGATATCTCGTTACCCAGCGTAATTACCAGAGAGGTGTACGTCTGTGGTGGTCACTTTCCCTGCATTGCAAGGTTCTGCCTAAACAGCTAGTTCACATACAGAGGGTGGGATTTTCCAAAGGGCCTCCGGGAACTAGATGCTTTTTAGAATCCCACTCACAAGCTGTGGGGTTTGCCCCAGTAGGTTGGGAATTGATCCTCTTAGCTCTGTCTGTGTGTTTGTCTCCCCATCCCACTCAAAGGGATGGAATCAGACATCTTCAAAGCACTACCCCCTCCACCCCAGTTGCCTAGGACTGCGTGAGTGAAGGAGGGAGGCGGGAAAGATAGGTCAAATGCATTGCCAGTGGGATGTACGTTGGTCCCCCACAGCACCCAACAGGACCTTGGCCAGCGAGGTACTAAAAACAATCCACCCCCGTGAGTGACGTAGTTGTATTGAACTAACCCCCGGTGTAGACAGCACTTGAGCTTGTCCCATCACCATAGCTACCGCTTCTTGGGGAGGTGGAGTACCTACGCCAACAGGAGAAGTGCTCCTATCAATGTAGTAGCATCTGCATCACTGCCACATTTTAAATATAGACCTACCCTGGGTCTTGGGGTCACCTGCCCCTGCCAAAGGTTCTGCATTGCCAAGGAGCCAGGTGGGCAGTAGGGGGTCATGAAGCCATGCAAATCTCGGAAAATTTGGGTTTTGGGAGCCAGACCCCTGTTTCATGTGAGGGAGAAGGGCAGCCCACCCCCCTACATAACTCCATATGTGAATCCTCATGGACTTTTCCTCCCTTTCTTGGGTTTGACCTCAGGAAGGGCTAACTTGATCCTGGCGTTATAACGTACATAGGAACATTAGGTGCACCACATTTGAAGGGCCTCCTTTAAAAAGCACTGAATTATATTTGTCTTAGTTGCGCTCGTGAAGTTCACTCACTCTGCTGGCTAAGAGCAAATTTATAATCTATTGAAAAAAAAACCCCACAACCTCAGCAATCCTAAACCCTTCCTAAATAAAACATGTATTAAATCCCATTGCTGCGGGATAATCTGTGGCAATAAACAGTTGGCTGTTACACAACTCAGTCGCTATTCTTCCCGTCATTGCCTGGAACGGCTGAGCATTGTGGTTCAAAGAAGGTGACAGAGATACTGAAGCAAGCAAGTTCACAGATCAAATCCCTCATCTTATTTCGTTGAAAGCAGGGCCCAGAGACCAAAGAGTCCCAAGGTTAAGTCCCTAATTAACTCAGAGCCTTCTTCAAGATACCCTGATTCGCCATGTGATCTGTGAAATCCAGACGTGCTGGTCCCTAAGCCCCTGAGGCACATGGAGAGCCATTCAATGGGCTGTCATGCAAAAGGCTGTCACGTCAGACAGGAAAGAGCAATGATTTATTTTAAAGGTTAAAGCACAGATGCTTGAGCACACCGCACATTATGCAGGTACAGCGAGTGACTCTAATCACTCTGAATGAAGATAATGCAACATAAATATGGCCAGTGCTCCCAGATAACTCCCAGAACAGGAGCAAGCAACACCAAGCATCCCGCTACATTCACCGACCCTGCCAGGTATCCTAGGGGAAATATCAGCAAGAGCAGAAACTTGCATCAGGACATCAGCACTCGTCACCTCAAACCATTTTACATGATGATGTGTTGGGGGCCCAGTGGATGCTGGCTAAGCAGAGCTAGAAGGGCACTGAACAATCCTGTGCAGAACCAAGTGACCACAAAAGCACAGGGGTGGGGACAATACCAGGCCTACCCCAGGACATACATACACCTAAAGCAGCGGTTCTCAAACTGTGGGTCGGGACCCCAAAGTGGGTTGTGACCCCATTTTAATGGGGTCACCGGGAATGGCTTGGACTTGTTGGGGCCCGGGGCTGAAGCCTGAGCCCCATCACCTGGAGCTGAAGGCATCAACCCTGGGCAGCAGGCTCAGGTTACAGGCCCCCTGCCTGGGGCCGAAGCCCTTGGGTTTCAGCTTTGCCCCGCCCCAGAGCAGTGGGGTTTGGGCTTTGGCCACCCCACCCGGGGAAGTGGGGCTCAGGCAGGCTCAAGCTTTGGTCCCCCGCTTCTGGGGTCATGCAGTAATTTTTGTTGTCAGAAGGGGGTCGCGGTGCAATGAAGTTTGAGAACTCCCGACTTAAAGGAACACACTACACAACTCCTTCTACAGTGCAAAGGGAGCTAAGCTCTGATCTCACACCAGCATAAGTCAGAAGGAACTGTCGGCCTCAGTGGAGTTATCCAAGTGACACTGGTGTCCGCAGGTTCAGAACCAAGCCTGCGGAGTCTTTGACTTCAGAAAGATGCTACGAGTATATCCTGGCCAATGCTGAAAGAGAAGACCCCCCCGGTTGCTCTAGACAAGTATGAGAGGACGTTTCCTGGAATTATCTTGTGGGTCTGTTGAAACAGTTTCTAAATAATAATAACAGCAAGCAGGATTTTCAAAAGTGCCTAGACAGGATGGCCCAATGTATGTCTGTGAGTGTGTGGGGAGGTGTCACTAGCTATGACTTGCAGGACCTGAGTTCAGTGGCTCCTCCACCACAGATATCCCGTGTGACTGTGGCCAAGTCACTTAGTCTCACGGTGCCTCAGTCCCCCTTCTATAAAGTTGGGCTGAAAGCACTTCTCTCTTTCACAGGGGTGTTGGAAGGACAAATACAAAGATAGTGAGGTGCCCAGATAGCATGATGCTGGGGGACAGATTTTGGGTGTCCAACTTTAGACACGTTAATGAGGCCAGATTTTTCAGCATATGGATGTTCTGAAAATCAGGCCCTTTCAAAGTTTCCCAAGTTGGACATCAAAACATGGAGGTCCCCGTGATCCCTGGTTGCTTTTGAAAATCTTGGCCAATAATACTGAGTGTTTATGTGACACTTTACAAAGGTGGGTATCGTTATCCCCTTTTTATGTGGCTTCCTGTTTGGCTAGGGATCAGGCCATCCCAAATGTTATGATACATTTAGTATGCACTGCAATTGCATTCTAGAATCGATTTTTATACGTTATGAAATACATTTTACAGGTGATATTATAGGATCTGGATTTACAATAGTTAACCCAAAATGGTGTAGTGTGGGCTTAATTAATTCGTGTTTGTAAAACTTGTGAGGCCGTTGAACGAAAGGGGCAACGATATCGTTATCATGCCTCTCCTCCCTGTTGTTCTAATTGCTTTGCTAGGTCCCCATCACATGCCTCGGGACAGACACTGCCACTTCTCACTTGGTTTTCATTTATAAGAAACAGAGAGAATGTGCACCTTGCCCCACTCACACGCTTTGCGAGTCACTTGGCTGGCCAAGAATACCAAAATGGTGATTTTATCATCCAAAAGCTCCTGTACCGCTGCTTAGAGTTCCACAGCAAGGCAACTGTTCTGTTATTTAACTCTTGCTAGGCTTTTTCCAGTTACTTTACCCCTCCACGGTGTTGTCTAGTAGAGAGACCGTGAGTCTAAGTACCAGATATTCTCGTGTCCCAATCCTGTGCATTATATTGATCCCTGTATGACCTTGGGTAAGTCACTTAAGCTAACGTTTTCAAGCTTCAGCACCTAACCAGGGACCCAATTCCATATTTAGACCAAGGGTGCCTACATTTAGCCTCCTAAATCCAGACTTAAACATCTAAAATAGTGACATGATTTTCAATGAGAGCTGCTGGGTGCTCAGCGCTTTTGAAAACCAGCCCATGTATTTATATGCCCCAAATAAAGATTTAGGAGCCTAGTTTTAGGCACAAGGCTTTAGATACAAGCTTCTTGTTCAGAGGTGCTGAGCCCCTGCAGTTCCCTTTCACTTCAGCAGGACTCCATGCAGGAGTAAAGGTCTGCGCATGCAGAGAGGACCAAACTCCAAAGTTCAAACCCAACCCTAATGCTGGGGAGTATATCTTAATGCGGGAAAGAGTTTCCCACAGCTGCACGTAATCTGTGGCAGCAGAAGAATGAAATGCAGACTCACCTTCTAACTACCAGCTGCTTCGCCACCAAAAAAATGCATTCCCCAAACGATAGTGACACGAGCAGAACTTACAGAGACCAAGAAGATCAAGCTTCCTACTATAGAATTTCCAGTGTTTCTCAAGTTTAGGGCCTTGCACTATAAAGCCAGACAGACATGGTTGCTTGCTACAGTGGAAGTTCCTGTCTAGAAATTAATTTGTTCTGCACCCTCACAAAGATCAGAGAACCCAGTGCTCTCCGATCAGCCGCCAAGTCTACAGTACTCCTTCCGTCTGCCTGCTCTGAACTTGCTCCGTAGGCTCAAACAGATTCAGGCAAGCAGGCCCATGTCATCTCATACCCTGTCTGCAAAGAGAGGGCTGAATTTGACGAGAGATTGAAGATTTGCAGGTACTGGAACAAAAGGTTGCTGCTCCCAAGCAGATAGCTCAATAGAGGCAGAAGAAGTAATCTCTGGGGCCGGACTCTCTGGTTAGCTGAGCTATGATCAGCACAGGGATGTAGTGGAGGTGGCAATATGTTCTCTGGGGCCTCTGAGAAGTGGTGTGGTCACTGGCATAACATACCCTTCACATTAGCCTTCACTAGATTGGACACAGCCCTAGGAACACTTCTGGCAACCAGGGGATCTACTGAATATAGCAGCATCCTGGCCGGCTTCCTTTCTCCCAGAAATGCTCCCTGCAGCAGGGTTGGCCGTGGTTGCCATAGGAGCCTTGAAGGGGGAACTGGAGAAACCCCCAGGAAGCCAACTTCCCCCATTTCCATCTGCTTTATACCAGGTGACCAGCCAAAGTCGACCCTGCAACTCAGACTCAGTTCCTTTAAAGGGTGGTGTTGAGCCTTGAGCATTCACTTAGCTCCAATCATTTTCCATCCCTCCGGCCGTGTACTGCAGCTATTGCTCACTGAAAACTGTCACTCTGTTAATATGTTTTTCACGTGTTCCTGTTCGGCTGCCGGCAAGAGACAATATTATTGTAGTGTTCATGTTAAAGCAGAAGTAACTCTTAGCACAGGTAATCTGCTGACACTTTGAGAGCAGTGAGAGAATCAATACAGCTTCTTTACCAGAAGTTATTCAAACACACCTAGGAGTCTGTAGCTTTCTGACTTCTCCCTTAAAACATACCACTTTCTTGTTGAATTCTTAAGGGTTTAAGACCCAAGGAGGCAGGAAAAAATCCATCCATTGATCCACGAATACCCTGGATGATGACAGAGTTTGATGTCTCTCCCTCTTTCCCAAGCTTACCATCTCTCCCACCCTGTCCTCTTCCCGCTTTGTTTGGAGGGAGCTTGATGTAGCAGATAGAACATGTGTCTGGTAGTTAGGAAATTCAGTTCACCTGCCACTGACTTGCAGCATGGCCTGGGGAAGTCACTGAACATCAATATGCTTTACAGTTACTGAAGATACTACAGCGTGTTTTTGCAAGGATAAGGATGTCTGTTAAACCTGAAGTCCTGGCCCTATTCCGATCAAGGGAACAATCCATTCTCTTCCTACCTAAATTCCTACTTGTAGTTTCAATTCAAAGCAGTATTTTCTTCACATCCTCTCCTAAGCCATTTAGAATTGTTGTGCACTGTTATGCCGCCGTTGTGTTCCACTCAAGAAGTGGCTGCATTTCAGTGATAGCTGGATTCCTGTGCGTGCAGTTTGGAAAATGACATAAGATCTTCCAAATGGAAGGCAGAATACATTAATCTATGACATGAAAATATAATACATGTGAAAGTAAGAACTGTTTATGTATGAAACAGATGTAATACATAAACAAGGCCAAATGACACTGTGAGATAGTTACTCATACAGCACCTACTGAATTCAGCTTTTTGGCAGTTACATCAAGTAGCGATTGAATAGAGTGATTAAGTGGAAACACGCTGGATTTGAATAGAATAAGCCTCTGACAATAGCTACTGTACTGTTAAAACAACCAGACTCTCTCAATAGTAAATCTAACCCAAAGAGAAGAAACCACCAATGATTAAAAAGACCAGTGACAGCGTAGAACAGCATCGCCCTGCTGCTCCGTTCGCATTGACGTCAGACAAATAAGATTAAGTAAAGACACGCTCAGCTACAGTAAACCCTTAAACATAGCCCCATATTGCAGATAATGCCAAAATCTCAGCCCCTCCCCCCACTCAGCCTGCTTTGCTGAGGCAGCGCATAGCCGCAAGTCACCTCCCCTAGGCAGGCAGCTGAGAATTCCACATGGCACAGAGGGCCCTTCTCCCCCCCACCCTGCACAAAAGGGGCATGCTGGGGTGGGCAAACTAGGGATGGAAAGGTGTGGGGTGTCCCATCTGCTCCCAGGTGGCACACTGATCCCTAAGTCACCACTGCATGTGGCATAATTTAAAGCATCCTCGAGGCTGCTTTAAGTTGTACTGAGTGTTGTTTTGGTCCCTGGATGGTCCAGGATCGGGGGACAGAAAGATGGTTTAGTGTCACCTTCCCTCAGCTTTGGCAAGTGTAATGTGGACTCTGCTGAGAGCTTCAGAGGGCTCTTAGAGATGGTGCCCTGGTCTGATAACCCCAAGGGCTCACCAACTGCTCGGTGAGACATGCAGCTAAAAACCGGTGACCGCAGGCGCAAAGCCTGCTGCCTGACCAATCAAATGAGCGTCTGTTGGAAAGGTGACATCACCAATATCTGTACTTCTGTTAAACTGCACAAACATCCAAGAGAAAACACAGCTGGGAAGAAACAACCTTAACCAAGCAGAATTCCTAAGCAATCCAGGTAGGACGCCAATCAGCAAATGAAAACACCCACCCACAATAAACGTCTAACCCCCAACCACATGCGGTACAGAGTCTGAGCCAGACCCACTGCCCCTGTAGCTAGTGAGCATCAGTGACTGTGGTCAGGCCCTTTGGGTGAAATCCATGACTATGCAGGTGCCATCAAAACCTTATGCCCCCCTTAACCCTATCTAAATAGGGCTGAAGTGGGACTCAAAGGGTGGATCAGCTTCTGTGAGGCCTCAGCACAAGGCACAATTTCACCCTGCATATAACCCATAGGTTTTTCCCTGTGGATTTAGTTAGTAAAGTATGTTTCTAAGGGTTTTTCCCACACAGATAAAGGGACCAACATAGCTAACCTGGAATAGCTCCTTATGTAAACACTCTATTCCAGAATAAAAATCACTTTCTGTGCAGGATTAGCTAAATTATACCAGACTAGCTCTTACCGAAGAGTTATTCCAGAACAGAGATGCTAGTCAATGTCCTATAGGTACACAAGGATTAAGACATTTTTACTGTGAAACAATTGGGGCCAAATTCTGCTCCTGCTTTTGTTCCTCCTCCTCCTAGCAGATACAGCCAGGCTGGGTCCTGCTCATTTCCAGCTGCTTAGCATCTGGAGCACACCTCTGTGGTGCCTTAAAGGAGAAGGCCGGTGCTGAAGCCCAGCCTAATCATATTATACACAGGGCCTTGACCCTACACTCTTCTGATGCTTGTAGCCTCATTCAGAGCCATGTGCTTCAAGGTGCCAGAATCCCTTTCAGAGCTTTGCCCATGTGGCAGACTCTTCTCTGTGAGGTTCCTCTGGGCACTGCCCATCTCCCTCCGGGAATCACAGTCAAGCTTTTCAAAATCCACTAGTGATTTTGGGTGCTTCAATATTTCGGTACCCAATTGAGGACAACTTAAAGTGGACTGGTTTTCAGAGGATGGGTGCTCAGCACTCCCTGAAAACCAGGGCCCTTTCAGGTGTCTCAAGCTCAGAACTCCCCCGCAAAAAAGAAACCCCAAATTGTTAGGCACCTGTGAAAATCTTGGATGCTATCTTCAAATAATTTCAAGAGAGTTCTCCTCTGTCCCCAAGCTTTTGGGGAGAAGAGAGGACCTCAGGGTTTTGCCCACTGTGAGCCTCCATCTGTGGCCAATATAATGTTTTGCTTAGACTTTATGGGAGGTCTGTCTTCATCCTGCATTCACTTACAACCCCCATTTACTGGGTGTGCCGTGTGCCTTCCTGGAGAAAGAAGTCTTTGAACTAAGGTCCCAGTCTGGCAAACACTTACACATGTGAGTAACTCCATGTGTGTGATGATGTGAATAGTCCTGTTGGCTTGAGACAGCCTACTCATGAGTGGCAGAGGGCAAACACAAGGGCCTTGTTCTGATCCTCTGGCACAGGAGTGAATTTCACCCCATGTGAGTCAAGTACTCACGTGTGCACTTCCAGGGTTGGCTCTCGGGTCTATGCAAGGCTATTCCTCTCATTCCAGTCAAACAATATGATATTCAGTGTCAGTGACTTACCAGAAATCTGCTCCCTCTCAGAAAGATCACACATAGACCTATCTGGCTCTCAGCATACAATGACCTTACTTCCTAGCACCCGAAAATTGCTGCTCCTCCCACTCTGTTTCCAGACAGATTTTCCTCCGAGCTTCCACACTCCACCAGTGATGGAGGCAATTTCTTCCCCTCCCAGCTGACCTGGACAGACTTTTGGTTTCTCAGTGACTGAAAGGTGCATCAGGTCATCTCCATCTGATAAACCCAGGCCCCAAGAAACCTGCATTAATTCTCCCCTGACAATGTTACACATTCCAGTGTCCTGTGCTGCTGTTTCATGCCGTCACAGTATACACTGCATGGCAAAGTCTATCAGAACATAATATGCTTATGTAAAGGAAGTTAAAGCTATTGCATGGGACTTGTCTTAGCTGGTGGTTAGAGGGCAAAGGGAGGCTTCTGATTTGCTTCTGTCTCATATTCTTGAATCATCACTTGAAAATGGGGAGGAGGTGAAATATTAGATCCTCTCTGGCTGCTGTAGGTACCATCAACATATATATCATGAGCAACCCAATTGGTTCGGTAGCCAAAATGGTGTAGGTCCATGCGAATAAGTGCCATATAGGTTTGACTGTGATAGGGGGAGGATAATGTGGCTGCCAGCTCTCTGGTTTTGAGACCATCTCCTCGGCGGCAGATGTCTACACCAAGTGGAAGTACAGTACTGCCCACCATTCGTGTTGGGTTTGTTGCAGATGGGGAAACAGAGGCACAGAGTGACCGTGGCTCTGATCCAGCAAGGGACTGAAACAGGTGAGAGTTCCACTGACCTTGCTGCATCAGAGCCTAAGTGACTCTTCCAACATCACACTCTGAGTTAGTGGCAGAATTGGGTCCTAGCTCCATACCCCATCTTCTTCTCCATTGCCCTACTTCATCTCCCCAGTTGCACCCTCTGTCCCAAGAAGCCACAAGAAGCAAGCGAGTTTTATCCATTTTGATGCTTTTGATAATCCAACCTCCCTAATGGGCTTAATTCACGAATCCCAAACTATTACTCATTTTCCTACCCTATCTGACAGATCAGATTTGGTTCCTGCACCTCTCTCTGCAGCTCGCAGGCAAATGAGGCAGTGATTAGATGGGCACAGTTGATGCCACCTGCTGCTTCTTGCGGCCTTCACTAAAGATCATGCTCCACTTCACTAAAGATCACTTTGAACAGCTCCTTCACTGGAGAAGGAGGAACGGCAAAGGGGTCAGGTGAGGTTGTTAGCATCATTCAAGAGGATCTATGGTCACTTTGATGTGACAAGCAGCACCTTGAGTAGCAGGGATGAAGATATTGTATCTGGATATTTATGATGTTATTTTAGGCCACTAGACTCTGCTTCTGATGGCTGGTCAAGAAGACCAGCTGAGCTGCAGTGTTCAAATCTAGATAGGGTGACCAGACAGCAAGTTTGAAAAATCGGGATGGGTTTGGGGGGTAATAGAAGCCTATATAAGACAAAGCCCCAAATATTGGAACTGTCCCTATAAAATTGGGACATCTGGTCACCCTAAATCTAGATGGCAACAAACAAAGCCTCCAATCATGGTACAGATCCTTCTGGTATTGAAATGAGAATGAATAGACATAGATATAATTGCCATCTGAAGGCTAAAATCAACGCTCCACCTCTTCAGACTGTAATACTGATGTGGAGGGTCTTTTGCCACACCCAGAAACTTGTGAGAAACCAGCAGCATGTTTCCAAAGCTACAATGATTCATGCAGTCACTGCTGTGCCATGGGATGCACGTACAGTGTGTATGTGCCGCTGTGTCGCCGCTGAGGTACAACATGTGTCCTGGGCTCTCACAGCACCCTGTAAGGGTATATTGTGTAGAACAGTGCACACTCTGCACTCACCAGTCTGCCATGCAACCATGCAACCACTGCTGCCCTTTGCTGCAGGACAGAGAGCTGTACAGTCACCACTACCCCATGCCACACTTCACCCGCTATCGCTCCACACTGTACAGAATCAGGCGTTGCTTTGCCAGGCTGCAATTGTCTGTGCTGCACAGCAGGGTACAGAGCACGCTGGCTGCTCTGCCACACCATGAGAAACCCGCGCTGCTCTGTTATCGTTTCTGGGGCAGAGCGTGGCATGTGCGATTCACAGCATACAGAGGCACCGTATTTGGCTGTCTGGCTAATAAAGGAAAAGTGCCAGCTTGGGAATCCATGCACTTACCCAAGTCGCTGCACTTTCAAGGTGTTATTCTAATCTTATTCTATGAATATAGTGGAAAAGGAATGTGACTAGACATGGGGCCACATCGGGATTCTGAAGCTGTATGGCGGGCCGGGCAGGGAAGGCTGGGCCTCTCCAAACAGCCTGGCCCCCGCCCCCATCTGCCCCTCCCATTTCCCACCCCGACTGCCCTCCTCAGATCCCCCAACCCATCCAACCTCCTCTGCTCCTTGTCCCCTGACCACTCCCCTGGGACTCCCTGTCCCTAACTGCCCCCCCAGAACCCCACCCCCTATCCAAACCCCCCTGCTCCCTGTCCCCTGACTGCCCTGACCCCTATCCACACCCCCACCCCCTGACAGGCCCCCTGGGACTCCCACGCCTATCCAACCACCCTCTCCTCCCTGTCCCTTGACTGCCCCCTGGGACCTCCTGCCCCTTATCCAACCCCCCTGCTCCCCACCCCCTTACCATGCCGCTCAGAGCACCAGGACTGGCAGCCGTGCTGCCCGGCTGGAGCCAGCCACACCGCCATGCAGTCTAGATCACTGGGGCAAGCCAGCGGGTGGACAGCAGGGGAGGGGTGGAGGGCTAGCCTCCCCTGCCAGGAGCTCAAGGGTCAGGCAGGACCGTCCTGCGGGACGTAGTTTGCCCACCTCGGGACTAGACTTATCAAAACCTAAACAGTAAACACTGGTTTTCCCAAAGTGGCATAACTGGTCTCTGAAGAGCCAAGCTGATACCCAGAGGAACTGCAGCTCGGAAACTCCAGATTCCATTGGGATACTTGGCTTCTACTGCCCTCTCTGCGCCCTTTTCTTCTGGCTTTTTTCTTCCTTAGTTCTCTTTCAAATGCTGAAAAATGATGCAATCGTTCTCCAGCTGCCCCACCATTAAACCATCCAGTGTGGTCCTCTTAGCCCTGAGGTCTCCTAAAGTACAGTAGGAAGAATCAGGCTGAAAGTCCCCATTAAGCCTTTTCTCAGTAATCAAAATCTGGGGGATAGGATAGCAGCAGAGCTATTCTCCTCTAAGTCACTGATTTTAACCTGGCCCATTTTGGTAGCAATGGTCATTTTCTTCTCTGGGAGTTTGAGGACAGATATCCACATCAAGAAAAGTTACTAGCATGTTTCTGTTATGGAGAAGTCCTACAGAACTGAATAGGAATGAAACTAGTTGGGTTCTATAGAAATGATGCTAAAAACGTACAATGAGTTTATTAGAGACTCATTACATTGTACTGGATGGTTCACAAATTCATGATCATGTCCTGTTAAATTCTGTAGACCTTTTCCATAAGGACTGGCACTAACTGGTACCCTTCCTGGCGGATGCCAAAGGCTGAATGCTCATGGAGACCGATTTACTTTCGTACCCTGAGAGATGGTCCCGCTAAGTGAGGACATTGGTGGAGGAATGCCCAGGCAAATCCTACACTTGCTGCTATAGCATCACCCTTTTCAGGATAGCTAGTGGACTTCAGGCCTGTCAAGCCAGCATCTTTTGCCAGCACTCAAGCACTCTGCCACATCCCGGATTCCACCTGAGCCCAACCCGAACCTCTTTTAAGCCACTGGAGACACTTCTCCCCAGAGGTTCTTCCTGCTCCAGCCACCGTGGTAAGCTCCCTTTTAAACTGATGCTTTTTTGGGAAGGGTTTAGTCTGTTTTTACTGCATATGCTGCACTTTCAAATCTTTACCTCATCCTTCCGATGGTATTGCAAGTGCTGGTTCAGTGCCCCATTACGGTATGATTCATTTTTAAGGCCCTTCTGCACTGATCACTCTTATCAGCCAGTGGCTCCTGTCTTGCTCTCAGCTTTTTTCAAGGCAACATTTTTAAAGGTGAAATTTCGTCATCTCTCTAAGGCAAGAAGCCCAGCTCATCAGCAAGACCCCCGCCGCTCCGATACTCACCAGCCGGCCTGGCAGTTCCTGTTTTGCTCTTTGTTTGATCATTCCCAGCTGCGTCTCCGGCTGCCGGCGAGATTTATGGACTTTGCTGTGTTGGAGCTGCCGTTGCAGTGTGTGCCGCGACAGAGTGCCTCTGTTCACTGGGGATCAAGGAGAGCTTTCAGGGATAAGTAATGGGAGGATTAGGGTCAGTGTTTATACAGGCACTTAGGAAAATTGGTCCAGGGTGGATTCTGAATGTCAAAAAGACAAGTGTGAAAATGGTGTATTCCTCTGATTTCCCTAAATACTCCCTCTGCTCCCATGCTGTCTTTCTCCCCAGGCCCTTTATCTTTTTCTTCCTTTTATTCTCTCCTGGTTTCTTTTCTGTCCTCTCATTCTCTATCTCCCTTCCCTTCTTGGTTCTCTCTCTTTTCTCCCTCTATTGCTTTCCCTCTATCTTGTCTCTCTTTCCATTTGCTACTGGAACAACCTCTAGTCACACAGGTCACAATTTTTAAAATTAGTCTTCTACACTGGAATGGCTTACCTAGGGGGTAGGTGATGGAATCTCCTTCCTTAGAGGGTTTTAAGGTCAGGCTTGACAAAGCCCTGGCTGGGATGATTTATTTGGGGATTTGATCCTGCTTTGAGCAGGGGGTTGGACTAGATGACCTCCTGAGGTCCCTCCCAACCCTGATATTCTATGATTCTATGATTCTACACCTCTGTTTCAGCACCTACATATAAGTGGTCTGATTCTCATAGGTGCTCAGCTCCCAGCAGTTCTCAGTGGGGTTGTGAGTCCTCAGCACTTCTGAAAATCAGGCCATTTATACTGTAACCCACCCCACAGCCAGGTGTCACAGAGCTCCAGATATGAAGTAGCACAATGCTATAGGCACCATCGGGGGTTCCCAGGAACACTTGTAGGTGACAAGTAACAGAGAGGACGCCTTCACTAGGGCCACCAGAGAGAAGAGGTGCAGATACCCACAGCACCATTGCTTCAAATTACAACATAAAGAGCAAACAACAGTCCCCAGCCCAGCCCCTAGGAGCCATCCAATCCAGCCATGCAAAAGGAAACAAGGTCCCAGTCCCTAAGCTCTAAATCTTGGGCCATGCAGCCCTAGCTCCCAGGATGCTGCTTCCAACCTGCTACTCCTTTTCACCTATAGCTGCTAGCGCCCTGCCGCACCTGGTTGCCCTTAGACTGTGCCTCCTTATGGTGTTCTCTGCTGGCTGAATGTTGCATTGCGGGTTAACAGGTGCCCAGTAATGAGCCAGCAGGTAGGGTACTGTATGATATTGTGGGTGGAATGTGCCCTGCAGAAGGGGACCACAGATTTGGCTTATCAGAGCCATATCAGTAATAACCATAGGAGCACGGAGCAGCTAATGACCAATGGCAGCTCTCCTTGCTCACAGACGGCCAAATCCCAGCCAGCACTTGGTGCCCAGAACTCCCAGAGAAATCAGTCCCCTCACAGGCTTTGGCCCTAAGTGGGGACCCTAACAGTTACTGCTTTGACAGTAATCCCCATTACAGCTCCAGAGACAGCAAAGGCAGGTGTCTCCTTGTCACTGTTACTTTAAGGCTGGGTCCTGGAACCAGGGCACATTCTACAGGAAGGATTTGACATCAGCCTAGTTAGAAAGCAACACACCATTGGTGGGAACAGGGGGGCACCCATCCTGCTTCAACTCATTCCCCCATCGCAGGTATTGAAACCAGCAACAGCATTTGCACTGGTAGCTGTGTTCACTCCCTGCTGCCTGCCAGCCCTGCAGTGCCTCTGATGCCCCCAGAGCGTCCGAGTCTGCTTATTTTCCACCCGCTGCCTGAGCTGGCACTAATGCACTAAAGCTTTTGTCAATCACAGCAGGAATGGCACAGATAATCCTCCTGGGATCAGGGGCGGCTCTAGGCATTTTGCCACCCCAAGCACAGCAGGCAGGCTGCCTTTGGCGGCCTGCCTGCGGAGGGTCCGCCACGGGACCACAGAACCAGCGGATGCTCCGCAGGCAAGCCACCGAAGATAGCCTGCCAGCCGCCTTCGCAGTGACCGGCAGAGCGCCCCCAGTGGCTTGCCGCCCCAAGCACGTGCTTGGCGTGCTGGTGCCTGGAGCCGCCCCTGCCTGGGATGGCTCAGCTCTGCTCCGGGCAGAGGGCAAACATGGGCTCAGGAGTGATGGGAAATGCTCCAAATGAGTTAATTCCATTTGGAGGGAGGAGGGCCGGGGTGATGCTAAACAGGGAAAGATGGGCATCAGCCTCCTAATTACTCCAGGTGCTGGCTCCTCTTCTCAGGCTTTTTATCATTATGTAAATATGAGACAAGTGGATGATTGTGGGGATTTCTGGGGGCAGGTTCTGGGCCTGCGTTTACCCGTCTCTCTGCTCTTGTAAAGCTTACTCTGAGAACCCTCCATCTTGTAACTTTCTTAGACCCATGGAGGGCTTTTTGTTTGGTTGATTTTGGAAGTCGGGGAGGAGATCTTGAGCTTCCCTTGTATAGCCTGGAGCCTGGGCTCAGCCTTGTGAATGAATAGAGAGCTCTCACCGGTCACCGTTAAAGCATCAGCATTTCTCATCGGTTACCATACAAAGCCCTGCATGAGACAGTCTTGAGGCTGAGCATACAGGGGAACTGTGAAATCTCACTTAGCTCTGAGTGGTAACTGAAGGTAAAAGCTGCCTTTTCAATGAGAAGCATGCCAGATCCGATCTGTTTACAATGCAAGTGATGACAGGACTCAGAGCCTCAATGCTTTTGAAATTAGGCCTCTGAATACAGATTTCAGAGAGTTGCATATAATCGTTGCCCAGGTGCTAATATGGGACAATTATGGGTCCACATTTCAACTGGCCTATAAAAGGGCTCCTGCAAAGCTCACATTTGGTTTGCGACTAGGTTAGTGTGCTTGCAAACTGAGTCAGATAAAATGGGGAGTAGGATTACCCAGAACCTATGGTCAGGTCCACAGTTACTCAGTTTGCACCCACCAGTGTCTGTTGTACGGATAAACCCAGCATTTGCACATGCATATGTTAGCTCATGCAAGATCACTACATTTGCTTCCAGCATTTCTTTCTGATTCTTTGTATCAGAGTAGCACCTACAGGCCCCCGTGAAACTGGCCCCATTGTGTTACCATGTACATGCAGAGCACCTAAGGGACAATCCCTGCCTAAAGAGTTTACAATTGAAATAGATAAGACATAGGGTGGAAGGGGAAACTGAGGCACAGAGCGAGGCAGTGACTTGCCCAAGGACACAACAGGAAGGTAATGGCATCGCCCAGGTCTCTTGGCTCATAGTCCAGTGCCCAATCCACAGACCACACTAACTCCCAGTTCTGAGGCCAACTCCTAAATAATTGTTGTTTCTAACATTCTCGGTTCTCCTTTTCCTTCCCTATCCTGTGGATGGTGATTGTATAGCTGATCAACCCAGCTGACTCTGGTTAGTCTCCATGAAAGACTGAACACATAGGATAGAATTGCCAGAATAAGCAAGTCCATACTCACACTTTTATAATGTTACCGCAGACCACGTTAATGATCTCAGGGTGCTGAGTACCTTCAACTCCCCTCGAATGAGGATCAGAACCAGACTTGGAATAGTCTGCTGGTGAGTTTACTTTACATACTAGTTAAAAACCTCTTGGGAGGGATCTTGGTGCACTGATGGTGACTTAGGAGCATATGTCCCAGTAAGTCTCCTTTGATTCCTAAATCCCACCCTAGATGTCTGGAATATGCATATCTTGTTTTAAAAGGTTCATTGCAGTAGAGGTAAAAGGTGCCCCAGAGACTGGCAGGTGAGATTTTCAAAGCAGTCTAGAGGGTTGATGGAAGATGTGTCTAATTCTCTTGGACAGCTCTGTCTACTCCCTACCACAGCACATGTACAACACGGACAACTATAGGCCAGTCATCCCTGTGATGCTGCACCCCATAATGCTTTAAAGAAATATGCTTATGAATGTAAATATGACATAACTGGAATCTGTTTTATGCTAGACGTGCCATGTAACATATCTTTGCAAAGGTTATGTTCTACTGCATGTATTCATCCTATTCGTATGCATGTAACATTTTTAAATCTGAAGATATGAGCGTTGGCTCTATGCTTGTATTTAAAGCGTTTGCTGTAGAAAGCACGTAAGGCAGATTTGATCAACATCGTGTGAAAGGCTTATTCAAGTAAATGGAAGTACTTGGCAAACAATGGACCTTGATAGACGCCAATCCACATCTGAGCTTTCCTGGGAATGTCCCTGTAGAGAACTAAGTCATGCATGGACATGTGACTTGTCCATGTGGCTCCAAGACTTCCTCTTGTAGCTGGGATTCTACACTGGGGGAGGGAGGGGTTTCCACCCACAAGAGAGAAACTATATAAAGTCCTGGGGGACCCTCCATTTGGTATTCAGGTGGCTCAAGAGGTAGACTCTCCACCCCTAAAGGATACCTGAAAGAAGCTAGAACAGTAACTACAGGGGTGTGAGTGATTGCTGACCCCAGACTAAGAAGGAGGCTAGTCTGTAAAAGAAGCTTATTGGAACATCTCTGAGGGTGAGGTTTCATCTGTAATCACTTTCCTACTGTATTAGGCTTAGAGTTGCATGTTTTGTTTTATTTTGGTTGGTAATTCACTTTGTTCTGCCTCTTATTACTTGGAACCACTTAAATCCTACTTTTTGTATTTAATAAAATCACTTTTTACTTATTAATTAACCCAGAATAGGTATTAATACCTGGGGGGGGGCAAACAGCTGTGCATATCTCTCTATCAGTGTTCTAGAGGGTGAACAATTTATGAGCTTACCCTGTATAAGCTTTATACAGGGTAAAATGGATTTATTTGGGGTTTGGACCCCACTGGGAGTTGGGTATCTGAGTGTCGGAGACAGGAGCACTTCTTAAGCTGTTTTCAGTTAAACCTGCTGCTTGTGGGGGACATGGTTCAGACTTGGATCTGTGTTTGTAGCAGGCTAGCGTGTCTGGCACAACCAGGCAGGGCACTGAAGTCCCAAGCTGGCAAGGAAAACAGGCTCAGAGGTAGTCTCGGCACATCAGGTGGCAGTCACAAAGGGGTTTCTGTGATCCAACCCATTACAATCATAGAATCATAGAATCTCAGGGTTGGAAGGGACCTCAGGAGGTCATCTAGTCCAACCCCCTGCTCAAAGCAGGACCAAACCCAACTAAATCATCCCAGCCAGGGCTTTGTCAAGCCTGACCTTAAAAACCTCTAAGGAAGGAGAGTCCACTACCTCCCTAGGTAACACATTCCAGTTCTTCACCACCCTACTCGTGAAAAAGTTTTTCCTAATATCCAGCCTAAACCTCCCCCTCTGCAACTTGAGACCATTACTCCTTGTTCTGTCATCTTCTACCACTGAGAACAGTCTAGATCCATCCTCTTTGGAACCCCCTTTCAGGTAGTTGAAAGCAGCTATCAAATCCCCCCTCATTCTTCTCTTCTGCAGACTAAACAATCCCAGTTCCCTCAGCCTCTCCTCATAAGTCATGTGCTCCAGCCCCCTAATCATTTTTGTTGCCCTCCGCTGGACTCTCTCCAATTTATCCACATCCTTCTTGTAGTGTGGGGCCCAAAACTGGACACAGTACTCCAAATGAGGCCTCACCAGTGCTGAGTAGAGGGGAATGATCACATCCCTTGATCTGCTGGAAATGCCCCTACTTATACAACCCAAAATGCCATTAGCCTTCTTGGCAACAAGGGCACACTGTTGACTCATATTCAGCTTTTCATCCACCGTAACCCCTAGGTCCTTTTCTGCAGAACTGCTGCCCAGCCATTCGGTCCCTAGTCTGTAGCAGTGCATGGGATTCTTCCGTCCTAAGTGCAGGACTCTGCACTTGTCCTTGTTGAACCTCATCATATTTCTTTTGGCCCAATCCCCATGAACCCCATCCCAACACTCTGCTATGCCATTACACCTGAATCCACACCTATGGGAATCCCCTCTAGGAGTGACAGGGTAGTGATGGTTCCAAGTTCATTCCAATTCGGAGCAGACTATCATACAAGTAACTGCTAATTGGAGGTAGTTGTCCTGGTGGTTTTGTCACGGGGCTATCCAAAACCAAACCAACTCCATAGTCTATTGAACCACCATCAGATGGCAACTATCAGCTGATACCAACCTGATTTTAAATAGTTGGCCAGAAGCGAATGTTGCCCTATCCCATTGCTAGTTCTCAGAGCCATTCATTTACCTGCAGTATAAGGATTGTCGGGGCTTGTACTGAGTGAACTAGGGAAGTGCACAAAGGGAATATGAGCCTTCAAAGAATGCAGCCCGAGAGAGCGCTACTGAGGCTACCAGATCCATAGGGATTTTGCTGGGCTCTCCTAAGAATATCTGTTTGGGGAAAAACTAGAGAAGTACACAGATGTTAGGGTTTATGTTTTCAGAAAGAAGTAAAACTATGAGACCAAATTATAAAATAGAAATGTAGCAAAAGTGGCAGCAAAATCAATCAGTGATGAGGGAAAGAGAATGAGGGAGATTTAAGCTCATCAGCTGCTTTTGTACATTAAAGAAATCACCAATAATTTATAAAGGGCGTAATAGTCCTTAGCTTCCATCGTCTTGCCTCAACGCTTCTCAGGCTCCTACCGAGCCTTAGCTGAACATGAGTTGACAATGGTTTCCCTTCATGTCTCACTTTCTAGCATCAGGCTGTATAACTTCAGTGGTTGTCAGAGATGGCCCAGAACAAATACTCCTCTGTCCCACTTACACTGCCTGGAGAATGGTCTTGTATCCATTGGGTGCACCAGGCACTTCAATGTAAGATTTGGTTACAGACTACAAATGAGCATGAATAGAGGGAACACACAAGATGATGAATTTCACTAGCTACTGTGATACAGCGTGGCCAGAGGGCAGCAGGAGAGGATTAGAAGGGAGCCTTATTCCCTGTAAGGAGAAGAAAGTTTGCTATAGATTAACTAGAGCACCTGCAGTCAGTCACATGATAAAAACCCCTGCTTCAATCAGACAGTGTGGGAGCTGGAGCAGAGAGGAATTGCTGTTGGAGCAGAGAACAGTTTGGAGAAGTGCTGCGGTGAGCTAAGAAGTCCAAGACCCTAGGTAAGGGGCACCTGGCTCGTACAGAGGGAGGGCAGGAAGCCCCCCGACAAGCTGAAGGGCAGGAGAGGAAAGTAGCCCAGGGGAAGGAACCGTCAGTTCAAGTGGTTCCCCACTATCCTCAGGGCCCCTGGGCTGGGACCTGGAGTAGAGGGTGGGCCCAGGTCCCTCCCTCTCCACTCCCCTCCTCTAGGACTCTAGTGGGGCAGTTAACATTCCACTGCAGGGGCAAGAAATGGTGCCCTGAACCTCCCCCTCCAAAGAAGAGAAAGTGTGAGACCCATCATAATAGTGCTGGCAATTTGCCACACTACACACAGAGTAGGTACACAATGAGAAATGGCTTTGACCAACCTTGATCTCTCCAACTCCTCCCTTCTCCAGACTAACTAACTTCCATGCCAAAGCTGTACATGTCGGGCTCCAGCTCTCGTTAGCATAACCCTGCACACATGGGAGGAGCTTGCTCTAGAAATGCCCTCTCCTCCCTTGTGGATTCCTGCTCCAGTCAAATACTGGGCAGCCAGAAGCAGGCAAGCTGGAAACAATGAAATGGAAGAGAAGCTGAATGGGGAAAGCTGGTGGAAGATGCTGGCACCATGTCCAGTCCCTTGTCAGGCTACACATTCTTATGCTAGAAGGAAAGGAAGAGGAGGACATGGCCAGGAAACACCACCAGCCCTTCCCTGAGGGTGAATTCTCCTCCAGACACAACTGTCCATGCTAGTAAAATGGGTGCAATCTGTTCTTCTGTGCTTTAGGAGGGGTTAATCAAGCAGCTCCTTTCTTCCTGCTGTCTTCTTGCCCACTGCTGTCTAGCCCACAAATCCAGTAGACCAGGCTCAATGCAGCATGAAGCTCATGAATCACAAGGGCAGTGGTTTGTCTCCTGCATGTCCAGGCTGGAAAGACAAACCAGGCAGCTTTCCAGACTTGTTACTGCAAGGGCATCTTTGGTCTTTGTGGCTCCTGAACAGCAATGCACTCTACCCACAGGAGCCAGGAAAGCTCATTTTGGTTTTACTACATCTCAACCATGCTTTGCCATCCTCACTGAGTATCACCTGGACCCCAAAAAGGCTTATTCCTCCTGTCGGTACCTACACTGTGCTAAGTGGGAACAAGTAACGAGCACCTCTGGCATCTTGCACTTGTCATGCCCGGAGTGGGTTTGCCAGCAATATATTTGAAAAGCTGAAAACGAATGCATGTTGTGTGCTGTAGGAACCATCTCCTGCTCCACTGGGCTAAACTAAACACCTATGACTGAATGGAACCCTAGTCTGCTAACAGGTGTGTTCGCGCTTTATGGTGTCATTGGCCGCTGTGGGTCCTTCTCCAGCATATAGATGGGGGGTGTACGAAATGAGCATACCTACAGTGTAATGCCTAATATTTCCTATGTGAACAGCAGGGCCTTTTCATTACACGGACTGAGCTATACCTGAAGAGCTACCTACACCTACCCTGAAGAGCTTCAAATCTAAATAGACAAGACAGATAAAGGGTGGGGCAAAGGACACATTAGCATCCTTATTTTATAGGTGAGGGACTGTGGCACTGAGAGATTAGGTGACTTGGCCAAGGTCATATAAGACGTCTGTTTCAGAGTCAGGAACTGAACCCAGATTTCCTGAATCCCAGTTGCTCTTGACTTTTTAACCTTTCACTCCTCCTGAAACTAGCAGGTACATTTCTCTGCTGACCAGTGGACTTTGCTACAGCCCCCTCTGGATGTTCATGAGTAAGTATATATTATATAAGTATATATTACAGGCCTGTGCTGATGAAAATGTAGATTCCATTGATGATCAGAATGAGAGTGCTTAGTCGTGTACTACCCTGAAGGTGGATAATCACTTCTGGATGCCAATTTCCTGCTGAAAACAGTGCACAAACTTATTTGATTTTACACATTCTGAAGTCCCCACCCACCAAAGACCCAGTGTTAAGAGCTCAGAGTCAGCTAGACAGATTGCTGCAATAGCACGCAAAGTGCACAAGATGCTTTGCAATGATAAATACGCAGCTGCAGGGGCATTTCCTCCAAAGTCTCAGTCACAAAAAGCACACACATAAACATTGCACAGCAACAGAATAATAATCCAAACAACAACGAGAGGAGAGAGTAATAGGCTATTTTGAGTGCATTTTAGGACTCTCCCTTGTAACTTCGGCAATCTGGCGCTTCTGGGGGGGAGGGAGGATCCAAAGTGTGGCAGGAGTTGTGGAGTGGAGGTCAGTGTTGAAAGTCTGATTGAAAAAAGCAAGGGCCTTGAGGAAGGATTTGAAGGAGGATTATAAGGTCACGTCGGGGACCCGCTCAGAGACGGTGCTCCCAGCAGCAGGATGGCATTAGAAACGGTATCAAAGACCCTGATCCTGTACTGAGAATGAGATGCTAGTGCCATCATAGAATTCCATAGAATTCAACAGGACTGCCCAGGAGTTTTTCACCAGCGTTGGGCCAATGCGTGCTGGGCTGGCAGAGCAAGGGTACAGTAGGAGGCCTGATTCTGATCTCTTTTAAAGTGGTATAATTTTAGTGGATTTACTCCCGTTTACACCTTTAAATAGCTGCCCCCCTTCTGTCTGGGTGGGAACTGTTCCTTTGTTCAGCCACACACTTTAAAACACAGTATCAATGAGTACCCATAATTCCATAGGTAGTGTTCATGCATACGTTTCACAGTGATGGTCATCGCCAGTGTGTCATTCACTTTCAGAAAAGATCTCACTCTCTGTGCCCTTTAATAATACAGTAACATTGTATGCAGTCAGCTGATTCAATTGCCTATCACTTGAGGGTCACACTGCACCCCCCACCCCTCTTTGTGTAGCTCAGTAAACCTTTAGAATGGATTCTTTGAAAAGTAAAACCCAGACCAAGCTTCTCTCTCCTGCTGGGCATAGGCACGGGCAGTAGGGTTGCGGAAGGTGCTGCAGTTTTATGCGAGGTGCCAGCTGCACATGCAGGGTCCCCGTCCCCCCCACTCCCCGCTCCAGACTGCGGGCAGGGTCCCAGCTGCCGGCCCTGCTCCTGGACCCGCATGCTGGGTCCCACATCACGGATGTTGGCCCTGTGCCCAGGGATGCCGGCTGCCAGGTCCGCTACTGGCTGCGCACGTGGGGTCCCGCATCACAGCTCCCGGCCGTGCGCCCGGGGGCCCGGCTGCCAGCCCCACTCCTGGCCCTGAGCCCGGGGGCCCGGCTGCCAGCCCTGCACCCGGGGGCCCGGCTGCCGGCCCCGCTCCCGGCCCTGCGCCCGGGGGCCCGGCTGCCAGCCCCACTCCCGGCCCTGCACCCGGGGGCCCGGCTGCCAGCCCCACTCCCGGCCCTGCGCCCGGGGGCCCGGCTGCCGGCCCTGCGCCCGGGGGCCCGGCTGCCGGCCCTGCGCCCGGGGGCCCGGCTGCCGGCCCTGCGCCCGGCCCTGCGCCCCGGGGCCCGGCTGCCAGCCCCACTCCCGGCCCTGCGCCTGCGGGCCCGGCTGCCAGCCCCTCTGCCAGCCGTGTACATGGGGTGCAGGCTGCCGGTCCTGCATGCGGGGGTCTGCTACTGGCCCTAAGCCTGCCCCCAGCTGTGGCCCCAACTTCGGCCCCCTTATTCCTGTCCCTGTCCTCCCCTTCACCCCCTGTGACATGGCCCTGCTCCCGGCCTCAGCTCAGGGGAAGCGGGGGGGGCAGGCACAAGGTCAAAAGTTGGAGGATAGTTTTGCTGGCGTTCAGCACCCCCGCTACAAAAAGCATCCCAGCCCCACTGCTGTTAGTGTTGGGTTGCCAACCCTCCCCGTTCCATTCCCGGAATCGGGTTCTATCTTCCAGAGGCCACTGAAACCAAACTGGGAGATTTTAGGCCGCTAAAAGTCTGGCGGTGCAGTGGTGTTAGGGTGGGCTCCCTGCCTGCCCTGGCTCTACGCCTCTCCTGGAAGTGACCGGCACATCCCTGTGGACCCTGAACGGGTGTCTCTATGCGCTGCCCCCCACCCCAAGCGCCAACTCCACAGATCCGAGGTAAGCACCGCCCAGCCAAAGCCCCCATGCCTCTCTGCCTCCTGAACCCCAACAATGCCTCCTGCACCCCAACCCCCTGCTCCAGCTCCGAACCCCCTCCTGGAGCCAGCGCTGCAATCTCCCTACTGCACCCCAACCCCCCGCCCCAGCTCTGAACCCCCTCCTGGAGCCAGAGCTGCAATCTCCCTACTGCACCCCAACCCCCTGCCCCAGCCCTGAGCCCCCTCCCCAACCCAGGCTTCCTGCCAGAGCCTGCACCCCTCCTGCACCCCATTCCTCTGCCCCAGCCTGGAGTTCCCTCCAGCACCTAAACTCCCTCCCAGAGCTTGCACCCCACATCCCCTTATGGACCCCAACAACCCCTTCCTGCACCTGAGCCCTCTCCTGTAGCCAGCGCTGCAATCTCCCTACTGCACCCCAACCCCCAGCCCCATCTCTGAACCCCCTCCTGGAGCCAGAGCTGCAATCTCCCTACTGCACCCCAACCCCCCGCCCCAGCCCTGACCCCCCTCCTGGAGCCAGCATCCCAAACGTGAAAGATGACCTAAAATAAATCTACCTCAGTGTCTGAGTCCAGCTGAGTATAATAACTGTTACCTCCGCAGCAGGATGGTTGTGAGAATTAAACACTGGCTCTAAAGCACTTTGAGAGCCTTATCTGAAAGGTGTGCTCTAAATGCGCAGGTTTCTGTGGTTTTTCTATAGAGACTTGACCCCCCTCAACAGCGCTTCCTAATGGTTATAGTGCAGCAAATATTGGAGGGAGATTTAGCTTTCAGGGCTTCGGAAAAGCCTAACAAAATAAATAAAACTTGGCACTTTTAATCTTCCAAGCACTTTACAAATGTGAATCTCTCCAAGCCTCTAATGAGGTAGGTGAGTATCATTATCCCCAAAACCGAAGAAGAGAGGGCAGACCACTTATCTAAAGCTATAGAGGGAGTCAGTGTGAGAACCGCAGTGAAGATCCAGGAGAGCCTGGCTCCCAGGCTGTGCTCAGACCACCGGCCAGGACCACATTCCAACAGAAATAAGAGTTTGATACATTTGATGTATGTAATTATCAAGAGTTGGCTCATGGCATCAAGTAAAAATTACAGACAGCTTGCTGGCTTGGCAGACACAATGAACAGAGAGTCTCATGGGAGAGTGTAATGCTCAAAACCCGCTTCCAGACTCCTGATCTCCAGATGGTGGCGCATCAACATGTCAGAGGATTTTTCCGAAAGTGAACCAAGTAATTGAAATTTTAGGATCATGCCAAAATTGGTAGATGCCAAAAATATAACCTACATTTTTTATTCTTACTATATGGTTTATGGTAGTGCCTAGAAGCTCCCACTGAGACTGGGGTTCCACTGTATATGCGTACATGGTCTGCCCCAAAGAGCTGTACGAGCTAAACAGGTGGGAGAAAAAAAATATTATCCTTGCTCTTTTCCAGAGAGGGGACTGATACACAGAGAGTAAATGACTTGCCCGAGTCACATAGGAAATCAGCTGCAGAACCCAGTTTCCTTTTAGATCTGTTCTCACAGGTGTGCATAGCTGTTTTCAAATAAATGTCTTGGTGCTTTAAAAAAAAGTTAGCATCAGCAGCCTAACACTCATGATGAGCAACCCTACAATAACTAAATAATTTGTGTATGCACCTGAGGTGCGGAAAGATGGGTAATAAATCACGTCTGGCCTGCAGATAATTAATATAATAAAGAACATTGAGTTAAAATACTTATTTACAGAAACACCCAGGCAGCATCTTTCTATGCTGCATGTTATTAAAACTGATAAAAGCAGCTACTTAACTACTGTACATAGCCACGTCCATGTCATAACTCATGCTTTATTATGAACGTACAGGTAATGACATGAAAAGTCAATGAACTATATTACATCTTATTTAGGTTGCAGTTCCAGTGAAATATAAAGTGTCACCAGTAGACTTTCTCTCCTAGCAATTCAGTAGCAAGTTACAAGCAAACTCAATGAAGCTAATCTGCTTGTAATGTATTTAATGTGATGTTTCAATTTATATTCAAGTTGTATATTCCTTTTTTTGACAAATATGCTACATCATAATTTAAAAAAAAAAAAAGAAGCTACATTCTCTCACAAGGCCAGAAGCAAATAGCTACTGACCTGGGATGCCTACTAAGTTAAGACAGTGCCTCCCACTATGCATAAAGAGAATGCCAATTTTGTTTTCATTTACATTGGTGCTGATCCAGAATAACTCCACTGACAGCTACTCTGGATTAACACCAAGTTATGTCTGAGCAGAATTTGGTCCATTGTGTCCGTGAAATAGCTGCATCATGCTCATCATTTCTGTACCTGTTCCACAAGTTTATATATAAGGTTCAAAGGTCTCGTGCAGCAGATCTCATTTATGAGGGGTTTGTGTTTGCTTTAGTCAGGCACCAGCCCTAGTTAAGTATAAATTTAATCTGATTTGATAAACAATACATATTATTTAGTTAAGGATCAGATGACGCAGTGGTAACACATGCACCTGGGTTACTTTGTCATTTTTAGCCTTGGTGCCGTTGCACTGTTGCTGAAAAATCGGTAAGAAATGTTCGAATGTAGACAAAGCCTGAGAGAGAATAGCGGATAGTTAATGTTGAAGTGTGGAAGAGAGAGAGATGCTTGTACTTCAGATGCTGTTTCTCTTTGGGTAGAAATTGTATCAAATATATCTTGCAAACTATTACATTAAGTGATGAATGAGGGTAGGCAACATCTTCTGGTTTACATGGTAATTTAAAGAAAACAGACCCTGAGAGCTAGTGAAAGATGGTGGATTGGATTTAACTACAGCCTGAAGTCCCTTGTTTAACAATTTTAGATTGGGCAGCTGCAGGGCCAACTTCACTACAGCATCTGCCTGAAACTCTGATTTTCCAGGGTGTGTAAAGGTAGGTGTCCAAATCCCATTGGGATTTAATGGATGATAGACACCTAATTCCCTTAGGTACTTTGGAAAACCCCATCCTTAATTCTGTTCCAGTAGGACCACTTGTAACTGGATTTCTGTGTGTGTAGCTGAGGGCGGAATTGGGCCACGATCATTTAAGAATATGTGTAAGCTGAACTTCAGAACAGGCATAGGAAGCTCCTCAGTCTCTCTGGGTTTAAATTCTGCAGGCACTTTTGTTTTACATTCACTTGCCTTAAAAGTATTTGTTTATGTATATACAATAATGTCATTATAACCCACTCAATCCAATTAGCAGCATCATAAAATTGGAATGAGGGTTTTTGTTTCACTCAGTTGTAAGCAAATGAAGCAGTAATAAATCCTCAATTAGCATGGAGGAAAAGAAGTTGAAGGAATCTTTCCCCCTTTTGCCTCCCTTCCCCCACATTTCAATGTAAACAGAAATGTGTGGCTGGCATTCAAGAGGAAAAAATATCTAATTTAAAGTCACTTTAAATCTTCAGTGATTTATGTTATGCCAAGCAAGTCATTAAAAATCCCATAAAAATATGACAGTTGCCACTGGAAAAAATCAAAGGGGATTTAGAAAAAAAAAGAAGAATTGAGAAAGAATTACCAGCCAAAGCTGCAACTAAAATGCCAAGTAATGAATTGCAGGAGATGAAACTGGAAGCATAAGCTTGTCTTTGGAGCACTGCCCTGAGATTAATGAAATCTGGGTTCAAATCCTGACTTTTGGCAAATCACTTATTCTTTCTGTGCCTGGATTACTGATGTGTGAAATGGAGAAGGTGACAGTTCCTTTTTCCTACCCCTTGTCTTCTCTATTTAGATTTATTTAGATTTGCGAGGCCGGGACTGTCTCTTATTATTAATACATACAGCACCTAGCAAAATGGGCCTGTGCTCTGTCGGGTGCTACAGTCATATTAATAGTCAAAGTGTGGTCTGAGCACTGGACTGAGAGTCAGGAGCTCTTGAGTGCTGATCCCCCAGCTCTGACACTGACTCACTTTGTGGCCTTAGGCAAGTACCATGAGATCTCAGCCTCAGTTTCCCCATCCCAACAGGTGAAGAGCGGTATCTACAGCCTTGCAGGGGTGATGTCTGAACAAAAACCCACCCCAAATTGTTGTTTAATAGACAACTCTGCTCCAAGACCTCTGCTTCCATCACACTGACAGCTGGGTAATTGAGGGATCTCATTTCACTTGTGACATCTTTTCAGTGTTAAGGAAAAATTAACATTCTAAATCTAGGGCTGGGTTTTGTCTAGTCTGGTGTCTTTATCCCCCTCAACCTTCCGACTCAGGTATCGCAGCCCCTGTTGCCCGGCTGATGACTTGGCTTTAATTGCACTATTCAGCATGCATGTTAGTTTGGTTTGGGCACAGCCAAGCTCTTTGCTATTGCAGAATCAGGGCTGGGAAATCTCTCATTAGTGGTGACTGGTGATCTGGCATTATAGTGACAGGCATGATGTGCACCGCACACAAAAATGTTATCTTGCTTTCAGCTCTTCATTTTTGTTTGGTTCATCTGTTGGTTTGATTATTCCGTGCAAAATGATTGATCAGATCCTATTTCCGACTGGCTTTAGCTTTTTTTCTTAAGAGGAAAACTTTCCTTCCATTTCGCAAGCAACATCCTTGTGGTTTGGATGTCCCACAGCAGGGGGAACTGGTCTGAAAGAACTGTTATCTTGTAGCTTCATCACAGAAATGGGAGCCAAGACCCTTTGGTTCTATTTCTGGGTTTGCCACTGGCTCTCTCTAAGGGTACGTCTACACTACGGGACTATTCCGAATTTGCATAAACCGGTTTTGTAAAACAGATTTTATAAAATCGAGTGCGCGCGGCCACACTAAACACATTAAATCGGTGGTGTGCGTCCATGGTCCGAGGCTAGCGTCGATTTCTGAAGCGTTGCACTGTGGGTAGCTATCCCGTAGCTATCCCATAGTTCCCGCAGCCTCCCCCGCCCCTTGGCATTTCCGGGTTGAGATCCCAGTGCCTGATGGGGCAAAAATCATTGTCGCGGGTGGTTCTGGGTAAATGTCGTCAGTCACTCCTTCCTCTGGGAAAGCAACGGCAGACAAGCATTTCGCGCCTTTTTTCCCTGGATTGCCCTGGCAGATGCCATAGCATGGCAATCATGGAGCCTGTTTTGCCTTTTGTGACTGTCACCGTATGTGTACTAGATGCCGCTGACAGAGGCGATTCAGCAGCGCTACACAGCAGCATGCTTTTGCTTTTGCATGACAGCAGAGATGGTTATCAGCCATACTGCACCATCTACCAATCCATAAATTGGTAATAAGATGATCATGGCTACCAGTCCTTTTGCACTGTTCCATTTGCTGCTGTCATAAGTGCCCCTGGCTACTCTTAGCCAGGGGCGCAAAAGCCAAAATTGGGAATGACTCCCTGAGTCAATCCCTCCTTTTTGGTATCTAAAAATAGAATCAGTCCTGCCTAGAATATGGGCAAGTGTACTAGAGAACCACTGTATCAGAGAACCAGAGAGCACAGCTGCTCTGTGTCAGATCCTGCAGAAATTATGAGCTGTATGCTATTCACAGGGGATGCTCCTGCAACAACCCCTCCTGTTCATTTCATTCTTCCCCCAGCCTTCATGGGCTACCGTAGCATTGTTCCCCCACTTGTGTGATGAAGTAATAAAGAATGCAGGAATAAGACACAGTGACTTGTTAGTGAAGGCAGCCTCCAGCTGCTATGATAGTCCAGACAGGACAGTAAGGAGTGCATCCCTCTGCTAGTTCAAGGGCACTTGAATCTTTTCTTTACACATGAAGGGTGGGGGCTGATGGAGCTCAGCCCCCTGTTGCTATGACGATGATGGATATCAGCCATACTGCACCATCTACCAGGAAAAATTAGGACCAGGCGACCTTGATCGACCTGTCCCAAGCAAGTTGGTATGGTATGGTTACCAGTCCTTTTGCACTGCCCCATGTGCCAATAGGCTGATGATGAGGACGGATAGCAGTCCTATTGTACCATCAGCCACCCATGGCGGGGTGGGAGGAAGGATGTTGTTGTTGAGTGCTGCACCATCCCGTCTATCTGCAGCATTCAGTAAAGATAGGGTGACATGTAAAAGAGTCAAGACAGGATTGTTTTCCCTTTCACTTCTGGGGGTGGGTGGCTGGGGGGGGTGCGTAAATTGCCTAGCTATGCCCTGACCCACCGCGGACACTGTTTTTGACCCTAGAAGCATTTGGAGCTCAGCCAAGAATGCAAATGCTTTTCAGAGACTGCAGGAACTGTGGGATTGCTTGAGTCCTCCAGTCCATGAGCGTCCATTTGATTCTTTGGCTTTCCGTTACGCTTGCCACGCAGCAGTGCGCTGAGTCCCTGCTATGGCATCTGTCTGGAGATATTTAAAAAATGATTTTGAATTTCGTCTTCTGTAACGGAGCGCTGATAGAACAGATTTGCCTGCCCTTACAGCGATCACGTCCGCATCGTCCATGCTGGAGCTCTTTCTTTATTTTGATTTTTAACTGCATCACCACCCGTGGTGATCGGAGCTCCACGCTGGGCAAACAGGAAATATTCAAAAGTTCGCGGGGCTTTTCCTGTCTACCTGGCCACTGCATCCGAGTTCAGATTGCTGTCCAGAGCGGTCAGTGGTGCACTGTGGGATACCGCCCGGAGGCCAATACCGTCGATCAGCGGCCACACTAACCCTAATCCGATATGGTAATACCGATACTAGCGCTACTCCTCTCGTTAGGGAGGAGTACAGAAACCGGTTTAAAGAGCCATTAAAATCGATATAAGGTGCCTCCTAGTGTGGACGGTTGTGGCGTTAAATCGGTTTTACGCTCCTAAAACCGGTTTAAACGCGTAGTGTAGACCAGGCTTAAGACATGGGAAGTCACTTAACTGCTCTGCATGCCATTTACCAGGCTGTCAGATAACAGCGGCAGAGCTAGGTGCTAATTTTGAGGCTTAAATATGGTAGACACAGACAATTTCTGCCCAGTGTTAAATAAAGTTTTCTTCAATTAATCTTCTTGGCATGCTGGGTAGCACACAACACTTAGCTCCTTTATATCTCGCCTGCAATCATTTTATTTTTATGCTTTAAAAGAAATCAAATGTTCAAGAGGCATCTGCTTCGAGGTTGATTTAAGTGTAGTTGAGCCTAGAGTGATCCAAACCTGAATATGAGAGGGGTAGCCGTGTTAGTCTGGATCTGTAAAAAGTGACATCTGATGAAGTGGGTATTCACCCACGAAAGCTTATGCTCCAATACGTCTGTTAGTCTATAAGGTGCCACAGAACTCTTTGTCCCAAACCTGAGTGTGGACTGTGTGGGGCAGCAAAGGGTGTAAGTTCAGCAGAGGAGCAGAAGTGCATGCCATGTGGATGTACACGTGACATCTTTCCATGGTGAATACGATTGTGGTAATAAAGGTAATAACTGGAGATATACCAATCTCCTAGAACTGGAAGGGACCTTGAAAGGTCATCTAGTCCAGCCCCCTGCCTTCACTAGCAGGACCAATTTTTGCCTCAGATACCTAAGTGGCCCCCTCAAGGATTGGGCTCACAACCCTGGGTTTAGCAGGCCAATGCTCAAACCACTGAGCTATCCCTCCCCCCACAACTGTGGTAGCAGTTGTGCTTACAATTCCTATCCCAGGTCATCAGCAGGGTTGAGCCTGGGACCTTCTGCACCAAAGCAGAGATCTCTGCTTGGGCTAAAAGAGAAACTCCATGAACTGGCAGCAGTAGTAGGCTGAAATCCTCTCATAGACAAGCCACTTGCTGGGGAAGCGAGACAGGTATTGAAAGCATGTTGAAAGGATAGCCTTGTGGTTAAGGCACTGGATTGGGACTCAGGAAAGCTGGCTTCAATTCTTGGCTTTTCTGCTGGCTTTCTGTCTGTCCTTGTTCAAGTCACTTAACAGCCCCATGCCTCAGTTTCCCATCTGCAAAATGGGATAATAACACTTCCCTTCTCCCACCTGTTGCTTTTCATAGACATACAGACTGTTAGCTTTTGGGGCTAGCGATCATCTCTCAATATGAGCCTGTACAGCACTTAACACAATGATGCCCTGTTCTCATATGAAGCTGCTAGATGCTGCCCTAATAAAACCAATACAACAGCATATGCCCGTAGGTGCTCACAAACCATGGTGATGAGCATGGCATAAAAACTCAGATAGTACAGCTAGCCTTCTGGAATGTGCACCATGATCGCAACAGTGATGGTTTGCAGGAAAAGCAACAGTCCTAAATTCCAGAAGCTGCTGTCCAGAATAAGGTGGGTCCAGTAGCCACACTCATGTTGCTCTTAAAGAAAGCACCAGTTGCAGGAACCCTGCAGCATGCTGAGCTGGCCCATAGGTGCAGGGCTGTGTTGAGCTGAATGCACCTGACACCACATTTTGGGTGCACGCTGCTGGCCAAGTGTAAAGGGCCTGGGGCACATTGCCAGTATTTGTTCCTCACACTCTATAAGAACGACACATGCCCAGAACGATTTTCTTATTGCCTTCCTCCCAGCAGAATTCCTGGTGACATCACAACCGCTGCTGGGCCAGTGCTAATGAATCAGGGCAGCCCGGGCGACTTTAATAGAAAATGTCACCATGTTGCGAGGCGAGATGAAGGATTTGGTACCTCTTTTATTGCTGGAATTTCCACTCTACTTTTCTGGGGTTTTATTAACCTCCTCTTAGAGGCAAATCAATCAGGCAGAAACAGTTATAAAACTGCTTACAGGAACTTGGCTGGGCTGTAAAACAGATTGCCAGTTCTACAGCTTGATGGTATTTTAAAACCCCAGTCCCCTTTCATAAATTTAACGGTTGTTCTTTTTTATTTAAATCTTATTCACAATACGACTTAGCTGTCCTAGAATCTCATCTTCATCTTTTTTAAAATTCTGCTGGATAGTTGCGCCAAGAGAGAAAGCAAACGAGAGTGGGTCATATATAGCACAACAAGGAAAAGCTTTGTGTGGAGAGAGACAGGGCTTTATCCTCCAAGCCTTTAAAGGTGCAAGCAGGAGCTACTTTTACGGTTAGTGGTGAGCAAAGGAAACCCGTTCTTAGTCTGCAGATTGCATTTGTGGCCAGTTCATTGTGAACTTTCACAGTGGGTCTGATGCTACTCCACTGATGTCAACTGATCTTGATTTTCTCTGCGTTGCTTGACTACAGAAGTCACATGATACTGTTGCTGCTTGGAGAATGGTTAGCACGCAGTATGTAATCGGCCAGGCCCAGATTGCAAACTTTACCATTTGAAATTCACTTTCCGAGAGGAGCCAGAGCAGATGCAAGCATGGGGAGTGGCAGGTCTCAGCCCATGGAAGCCCCTGCAGTATGGAGGTGATTGCACCAGTGGGCAGAAAGAGGACAGCAAGGGAGCAACCACCAGACATGCAACAAAACACTGTGGTGAAACCCCATAGATGTTGTGATGCTTTGGGAGTGCACCCAAACCAGTAAGGGGTTGTGTCACTATTGCCCACATCTAATGAGATGTCTCTTTAAGAGATCTAACGAGGAGCTAGGGGTCTGGGGGGGGATGAGTTGTGTCTGAGTCATTGTTGCTAGGCAGATGCACAACTAGCATTCCACTGCCCAAAGTTTCTGGAATTGGGTGTGGTAGTTTGGCAGATGACTCCCTGTAGCTGGACCCACATACTCCATTGAGAGTGAGGAGTCAAGGCACCTGCTTTACAAAAGGATAGGTGACCTGCCTGGGTTGGCCAAAGCTCAGCTGCAAGAGCAGGAAGCAGCAGGCTGTTTTTCCCCTAACTCTGAAGCATTATACAGCGGGTTAATGCTATTGTTAATTTGCCAACACAGGGAAGCCCTGGCAGTGTTAGTTTTAGAAAGAGGAAATTGGGAGGGCAAACTAATTTATTTTGTTTTAATTAGATGCTTGGGATGTGATTTGCTTTTAGTCAAATTGTCTTAATGAATCTGGATCACCAGCTCTTTTCTTATTTAAATGTGATGATGGGGAAAGAGTCACTTATATTTTGCTATTCTCCACTTTGTGTTTTTCCTTGTTGTGGTTATTCATTTATACACTTAGTTAGCTGACTAGCTGAGTGATTCCACAAATATTTAATAATAGGCTCTTCTATCTTGCAGAGAAAGGTATAACCCAATCCAATGGCTGGAACTTGAAGCTAGACAAACTCAGACTGGGAATAATGTGTAAACTTTTAAAAGTGAAGATAATTAACCATTGGAACAATTGACCAAGGGTTGTGGGGGATTCTCCATCACTGACTATTTTTAAATCAAGACTGGATATTTTTCTAAAAAGAGAAGCTCTAGGAATTAGTTGGGGGGAGTTTATGGTCTATGTTATACAGATATGTAGACTAGATGATCACAAAGGTCCTTTCAGGCTATGCATAGGCCATCACAACACCCCTGTAAGGTACAGCAGGGGACTGAAGCACTGAGATTAAGTGAAGGAAGCATGTGGCAGAGCAGGGACTTGAACCCAGATTTCCTGAGTCCTAGGTTAGCACACAAAGCACTAGAGTGTCCTGTTTCTCAGGGGGTTCATTGCTTAAAATGCCTTGTCCCCTCCCACTTTCACAAGCAATCCATCTGTACCTTAGGATATGTTTACACTGCAACCAGATGTGTGGCTGGCTGCAGCACATGGAGACCTACCTAGGCTAGCTTGAATCTGGCTAGCTTCCGTACCGATAGCAGTGAAGCCACAAAAGCAGGGGTTAGCCACTTGAGTATTACCAGGGTCTGGGCAGACCTGTGCAGCCTGCACTGGCGTGGATTCTTGGCTATCGTTACGCAAACCAGCTCAGTCAAAGCTAGTTTGGGTAATCGCACAAACTACAGCCACCCAAACTACAGCCACCCCTCCAGACAGCAGCTGTAACATCTTTATCCCACAGTTGTGTTGGTGTTGGATTATTTCCTCCTGTAGGTTTTCACATGGAAGAGACACTTTGGCACTAACAGCATGTCTACACTGCAGCTGGGAGTGAACCTCCCAGCCTGGGTAAACAGACTTGTGCTAGCTTCGCTTGAGCTAGTCCATTCAAATTAGCAGTGTGGATGTTGTGGCATGAGTGGTGACTTGGACTAGCCACCGAAGCTTGGACTCAGGGGCTTGGATTCGGGTGGCTAGCTTGAGCAAAGCTAGTGTGCCTGGACTAGGAGGCACGCTCCTGGATGCAGTGTAGCTGTACCCTACATGTCCAACCTTGCAATGCACTGAGCACTCTCGACCTGATTCGGCACCGCAGCCAACGTTTTCAAAAAGCACCTACGTGACTGAAGAGCATAAAGCTTTGGGATGAAACCTATGGCCAACAACGCAGCTGCCAGGAGCTTTCTCCAATAAAGGTAAAGCTCATCTGTACAGGAGACAGCTCTTGGGGGCTAATCCCAGACTGTGGAGTGAACTCTGCCCAGGAACCAAGGACCATCGCCAACCTCACCACCTTCCAGACCCAATGCAAGGCGCATTTCTTTGACCTGCCTTCTCTTACAAACACATAGCAACATGTCCAAACCAGACGCTCCACTGTGCATGCTTGTCTCCCTGGGGAGAGGGGGAGAGAACACACACCTGACAGCCGTGGCTTAGTGCACTGCTGGAAGGTGTTCAGGTACGTTGGTGACGAGCGTGGTCTAAGAACCTATATCGAATAGAATAGTCCCACGCTCAAATGTGACTGAGGCACTGAGCAGCCTAAATCCCATTGACATTGAATGAGACTCAGGCTCCTGAGTGCCTAAGCCACTTTTGAAAATGGGACATAGCTGCTTTTGAAAACTTCCCCCACATGATTAACTTTAAGACACATGAGGTATCCCATTGGCGCCAGCAGGGACTACTCACTTGCTTCAAGTTGAGGACCTGGGGCCAGATTTTGAACGGTATCTAGGTGCCTGCTGGGATTTTCAGAAGCAATTAAGTGCCTAAAACACACTGGAGTGGGAGGCACCTACATGCTTTTGAAAATCCTGTTAGGTGTTGCATCGCAGAGGAGCAGGGACAGAGTCTGACAACCCATGTGATCATAAGCAGAGAGTACTTTATTCATTTCCAGCATGCTCTTTATACTCTTAAAGCAGGCAAGCAAGCAGTTGCTAATTGGTTAACAAATTTAACACACCCGCAGCTGTAACTTCATAGAACTAGCCAAGGCCAACTTCTCAAAACAAAGCTCAAAGCCTAATTAACCCATCCTAAAAACCTAAACATCTTAGCTTCCCACACTACCAACTGCCAAGCTAGCAAAATATTCTCAACACCTCCCCCCTCCACCCAAAATCAAAAAGGAGGGGAAAAAAAAAAGGGATAAAAACATTAGCAAAACATTTCCAACTTATAACAACATAACACCACAATCTATCACAAACCAAAATTAAAACTTTATAAAGCCAACCTATATAACCATGCAATTCTTAACATAACCCCAACAACACCAAACAAAAACAAAGCACAACAAATAAATGGTGTAAATTCTACAGGATTCCCCCCTACTCAATAGCACACCAACTTGTGGCAAACTTCTATTACCAAATTATCCCTCAGATGTCAGGCGATCAAACTGACACTGAGGAGGGGGGGGGGCCTCCTAGAAAAAACACAACATAAACCACATAAAACACAAAAAACAATCCTGGCCAGAAAAAAACAAACAAACAAACACCACAAAACAAAACAAAAAACACATAACATAAATTTAACTCTGTAAATAAATGCATGGTACATAAAATGCTATGCAGCTAACACCAATTTTCTTAATATCTAAAAAACAAAACAAAACTACCCCTACTGGGCAATCAATCATTACATACAATATACAAATCCCCTTAGTACCATCAGGCAAAAAAGGAAAATTACATCATCAATTAAATCATTTACAGTAATACAATTGCATCCTAACTTACTTCTAAATTCAACTGCTATTCCCTCCAGCAACCACAGAGTTAACTTTGTACTCTGCCTAACATTACTCGCTAGTAATTAATTACCTTTTCTATCAACTACACCCTCAAGGTTATCAACCAGTATTCCAAGCTTGTTGTCTGTTGCCCGCCGCCTGGGCCCGATCCTAAGCACTTTACATAAAGGTATTTTGGGTCACATAAATTCAAAGCCATTCTCCCAAATTTCCTAGATTTATGCCTACAACTCCCCGCTTTAAGAATACTCAACAAACCTTTAGGCCGAATTTTCTCAAACTTCAAAAACAAAAAACAAATAGGCCCTAAAAAACAGGGGTTAGTAATGGGGAGGGGTAATATCATTTACAATCCAATTAGGGAGGGCAATACATGCTAAAAAAAAATTCCACAACACAGGGCGCAGCCTGCAAAATAAACCCCAAAATCCAATCAATACCACAGTTTTTAGCAGGAGTCCCAAATTCTTTCCTGCCAGTGTGCAATTCTTTGCTTCTTTACCAGGGTCAGTTCTCAATGTCTTTTTAGTCAGGAATTTCTAGACATTGGCAATATCAATAATGTAAGTGTTTTTTCTCCTGTTCCACCACCATCGTGGTTCAAGTTCTACGGGGGAAATTATCAGGACATCATCCTATACATTCAGGCAAAGCAAAAATTATCTCAATCAATTAAATCATTCAGGGAGGATCAAACAAAAAGAATCCTGGCATAGCAAACAAGCAACTTTCCTCCAGGGGCCCAGGTTGTGTACATCGTGTGGCTCTTTCAGACATTCCATCCACCACTGCAGCAGACATCTCTGATACTAACACAGTTGCAATTTCTTCAGTCCTACTGTTTGCAGCCTCAAATCCCGAATGAGCAGTGGTAATATCTTGGACTAGTTCAGGAAATAGTTTTCCAGGCACTGCTTCTAAAGGCTTTAAAGTTTCAGCTGAGGTTTCCATAGATGTTACAGTTTCTGCAATGATTTGTTCTTCAATTGCTGCAGCTGTAACAGGCACAAATGTTTTTTGAGCCCCAGAGCTTTCAATACTAAAAATGGGTGAGCCAGTATCTGCCAGCTGCACAGCTAAATTCCCTTGCTCCTCTTCGTCTCCCTTTCCACACACAGGCAGTTCTTGAGGACACATGTCGCTCTGTAGAGGGGCCCCATTTACAACTGCCCCTGGGCATTCTGATACTAGGTTAGATGGCGCATCTCCTACATCATTCTGCATGGGGGCCTCAGCTGCAACCGCTTCAGTGTGCTCTGATTCCAAGGTAAACACAGTATCTTCTACCTCTGTCGTCCCAGGTGCCTCAGTTACCCCACTCTGCATTGCATCCCCAATAAAAGCTTCCTGAGTGATTTGCCGCCCATCGGGTCCCTGAAGCTGAGCAGTTCGGGTGGGCTTGCGCAAAGTGATGTCCATAGCAAAGGCAGTTTGGGGAGGGCCAGTGGATCCAAACCCTCGAGACCCGCGGTCAATTGGGGTCGATCGGGGCACACATCCCTTGAAAGGTATTAACTGAGCAAGACGTGTACCAGCAGTTATTGTCACAGGGGGACAAAGGGCGCGTACCATTATCCCAATATTCCCCGTATAGTCGGCATCAATAAGGCCAGGCAAAACAAAAATACCTTGTTTCGATGTCGACGAATGGCCAATCAAAAGGGCACTCAGTCCAAATCCTAATGGACCATCGGTGTTGGAAGGAAGAACTTGAACCTCGTCAGTGTCTAAAACTACATCTGTCGCTGTGGCCAAGGCCACTCCGGCACTGCCACGGGTTGCTCCGGTGAGGTGTTCCAGGCAGCCGGGTTGGCGGGTGGAGGCACTTGTGTCGTCGCGCTCCTCCAAGGGGCGCTCCGTGATCCGTTTCCCGGCAGCGGTGTTCCATCCTTCGTGTAACGCGCCCAACAGTCGGCGGCGCGATGTCCAAACTTATCACATCGTGTGCAAGCGCCAGTTGCAGCTTCAGGTGACACATCAGAGGCCCGCTGCCCATTTTGCATAGGGCAGTTCCGCCGGAAATGCCCGGGTTTTCCACAACCAAAACAGGGGCCGGCTGGCCGGGTCGGTCTTCTAGCCCCCCGCTGTCCCCCGAGCAGGGGTTGTAACGCCACGGCCAGTGCAGAGGCCTGTGCCTTAGCATGAATTGCTGCCTTATCCGTCTCCTCAAGCATAGCGGCCCTACCACATGCCTCGATCATTTCCATCAGGGTCGCAGTCTTGGGCAAGGTGGCTAATATACGGCGGCAAGTGGGATTTGCATTCTGGGTTGCAAGATCAAGTCCAACTGCAGTTCTGGCCTCTGGCGTCAGATTAGGAGATCTATCAATAGCCTCTCGAAGGCGATCCAAAAAGGTGGAATACGGTTCCGATGGGCCTTGTGTAATTTTAGCATAGGGAGGGACCGGCTTTCCCATCTGGGGCACCGCTTTAAAGGCAGCCAAAGCTAGTTCCTGTGATTGCTGCAGGATCCGGGGCTCAAGGCGAGCTTGCAAGTGCGGGTCAACAAAGCGACCGGCTCCCAAAAACATATCAGCAGTGGCCAGGCGCCGAGGATCATCATCCGGTAAATCCAAATTGCGGACAAGAGCCAAGTCAACTCTCTTAGCCCAATCATCTTTCCACAACAGTTTCTGTGTAGGTGTAAGAAGCATGTCAGCTAGCTTAATCGCATCGTACGGACACATTGCTTGGCCAACAAATACCTGTTCAATGATAGACTGTACATACGGATTATCTAGTCCATAAGCCATGATCGATTTCTGTGCCTCACGGATCAACTTCCAGTCCAAAGGGGCCCACCGTCTATGATTAGGGTGTTGAGGGTCTGGCGTAATCACCGGAAAGGCCTCAGGTGTTAGACCTTCAAGGATGGCTTCTCTTAAAACTCCATGCCAGCGCTGTACCGGATCCGGAGGGTCCCCAGTTGGAGGGTCCCCGGGGCCAGGCGGGGCGGGGGGGCGAGTCGAATGAAAGCACTTGTGAAGATGCGATCGCGATGATCCAGGTGGAAGACCTTCCAATTGGTCCAACTTGTCACATATATGCTGCAGCTGTCGACCCTGGCGCTCCATCTCCTTATAGAAGGCATCAGACTGAGTAAACTGAGGAAACGTAGTCAAATCGGGATATGGGTTCGATGGCACATGTTCCACCCGAGCCTCTTCTGTCCCCCCGCAATCGTGGCACCCCCAGGCCCCGTGGACACGGCATGGCTTTGGAGGGGGTGCATACGGCAAGGCTGTCTCCATAGGCTCGGGCGTATCGGGGGGTAACGGGACCGTAGCAGGATCAATCATGTCGGGGCCGATAGCCACATTGGAGGGTAGTGGGGCCGTAGCAGGGGCAACATCATCCATAGGGTAGGGGTTGGAAGCCAAAGGTATCACCGTGTCCTCACCACCGAAAAACTCTCTGGCTCCAACCGGCAACACAGAAGGCATTCCGGGCGTTGGGCGGCAAAGCTCAGAAAGGGCCGCCTGCACTCCTGCCTCGGCCGCGAGAGTTTCTACTATCTCCTTCGCCTTATTCCATACTGGACTCAGGGAGAAGGCCTCCTTATCGCCCCGAGCCACCGACTTCCAAAGCTCGGAGCCTAGCCGCTCCCAAACAGTTTTATCAAAAATTGTACTTGGTTGAACAGAAAGTCCCCTTCTCCGTCCCCACCGCAGCAGACGGGATAACTTATCAGAGGGGAGCTTCTCTCCCTGCCGCTCCGCGATGCGCATCAAATATTCATGCACCGTCCTTTCTTCCGCTGATGCAGCGGTTCCCATGTTAGCTGCTCACCTCTGGGCTGGGGTGTGCCTCCCTTTTCAGACGCCCTGCGGCTTGCCGCTCGACACTGAGCTCAGGTGCGCCCCTCTTTTCGGACGCCCTGCGGCTCCTAGCCTCTCGAGACTGAACTCAGGTGCGCCCTTCTTTTCGGACGCCCTGCGGCCGCCGCTCGACACTGAGCTCAGGTGCGCCCCTCTTTTCGGACGCCCTGCGGCTCCTAGCCGCTCGACACTGAGACTCAGGTGCGCCTCCTTTTCTTCTTTTCAGTTCAGGCCACCAACACTGTCCTCATTCAATCACGTCGGGGTCACCATTTGTTGCATCGCAGAGGAGCAGGGACAGAGTCTGACAACCCATGTGATCATAAGCAGAGAGTACTTTATTCATTTCCAGCATGCTCTTTATACTCTTAAAGCAGGCAAGCAAGCAGTTGCTAATTGGTTAACAAATTTAACACACCCGCAGCTGTAACTTCATAGAACTAGCCAAGGCCAACTTCTCAAAACAAAGCTCAAAGCCTAATTAACCCATCCTAAAAACCTAAACATCTTAGCTTCCCACACTACCAACTGCCAAGCTAGCAAAATATTCTCAACATTAGGTGCCTAGATACTTTCAAAATCTGGCCTGTGGTGCTTAGGGGCTTTTCTGGATAGGGCCAAGGTGTACTGCATGCTGCAGGATTGAGCCCTAATTTGCTTGGAACACACCCTGCATTGCTCAGAGCCCTGCGGGGTCCAATATCATATTGACCACAAGGAGCCCTGTAATTGGGACCAGTGCTTCTCTTCCTATCTGTGCCCAGCACCACGGGTCTGATTGGGGTTTCTGGGCACTACCACAGAAACCAAGAACCTGGCTCCAGACATCTGCACATGAGACGGATCAGCCACCTGGCAGGCTTCTCTTATCTCCCCTGGCTGCTCCTGTTAGAAAAATAAACCAGTCAATGAGAGCTGAGCACTCAGGACCACCCATGATCAGCCCCTAATATCTATAAAAAGTTACTAAAATATTATTGCATTTACCTCTGAATATAATATTTTTCTTCACGATTATTATTAATGTTGATGGTGGTTGGCAGTTTGCCAAAGGGATTGATTCTGCTCTATAATTGGGTATGAAATTAATTTTGATTCAGCTAAACCCCAGGTCCTCCAGGATAATCCAAATTATATTTACCCAGCGTTTTAAATCCCGCCAGGGCTGATCCTTCCTCATGGGAGTCACCAGGGCTGCTGGGGAGAGAATAGCTTCTGGGAGTAGTTTCTGGCCTGATTTAAAATACTGCCCTCGGGATCAGTCCTCTTTCACGGAGGAGGAGGCAGATCCTCAGCACTTCACTAAAGCCAATAGACACTGAGCTACTCTGATTTACACCAGCCTAAGAATCTTACCCATTGATTTCAGTGGAAGCAGGACTGGGCATTGTATCATAAGCCTTCCTATAATGGCTCACAGGGGCTTGTGTGCTGGGCAAACAGCCAGAGAACTTGAACCTTCTCAGTCCCTGGTGTCCTCTCATGTTTATGAACCTCATTAAATACTTCAAAAATAAACTGTCGGCCGTGTACGTTTTCTCGTTTCCCCACAGTGCACCAGATATTCCCAGAGCTCTAACCCTATAGGGATAATCCAATTCCTCATACCGCTGCCATGTCTGTTTGGGGCTGAGGTTCATAATCTAGGAGTACCTTATTAGCCCTAGATGTGGGCAGGGATAGCTCAGTGGTTTGAGCATTAGCCTAATAAATCCAGGCTTGTGAGCTCAATCGTTGAGGGGGCCACTTAGGAATCTGGGGCAATACTTGGTCCTGCCTAGTAAAGGTAGGAGGCTGGACTCAATGACCTTTCAGGGTCCCTTCCAGCTCTGTGAGATCAGTGTATCTCCATTGATTATTATAGCATCTCCAAAGGCTAGGTAGGCAGCATTCTCCTGTTTCCCCACTGCTCTTTGGCATCCTCTTTTATCTCTTTGCTTAAAGTTTCCTCTTCCTTTTTATAAGCTCTGCTTGCCAATTGTGTTTGTTTCATTAAATTCCACGGGGGTGACTGACTTTCAGTGCTGGAAATGCTGTCCGCCGGGGAAACTGCTCCTTCCATCTCTGCTCCAGCCGCAGAGGCATGCACCTGCTTTTTATTGACTTCCTGAGGAGCTGGCTTCTCCGGGTGGCTGGATGAACTGAACAGGCCTCGCTGTCACATGCATTAAAAGTTCCATGGTGCACTCTGCTGTGCTCCCATTTCAAATGCTGCAGGCTAGTGAGCTGCAGATTCACACACCAACTCGCCTCAAGCTGAGAAGCGCTCCCCCAGCTCGAAATGTAGACATGTCCTAGCTCACAGTGGAGATGTCCCAGTAAATGAGAGGAAAAAGTATCTCCCATCCCCCCCTACTTGTCTGTCTGTTCTTAGTACCAGGACCATCCCTTCTGGTCTGCTGACAAAGCACCTAGCACATAGTGGTTGCTACCATAAATGACTAATAAATAAAGATAACATCTATACGATACACGGAGCAGAGCCCACCCCGAACCGAAGATGAGGTTTGTCAGTATTTTAGCTGACGAAGGAAATGGTGAAGGAGTGGTCACCTCACCTTCACTGGAGAACATCCTCCTTTTCTGGACGATAATAATAATAATTAATACTTGGAACCTAGAGAGCCTTTTAAATCTTCAAGGCACTTTACAAACGTTAACTCATTAATTTGCCAAGCCATCTGTGCCAAGCATGACATTTCAAGCTGGCTAATAAAGATTCCTCTGCAGAGCAAATATTTTGCCTTTTGAAAGCACCAAATGAGACAGGCATTTTTTTAAAACAGCCGGTTTACAGGAGACTATGCCTGCACTGGCTAGCTTGATGATGGTTGCAAAGAGTGCCCTGGGTCCACAAACAGTCAGAGCCTCGCTATAACTTGTTCATCCTAAAAACTAGCATCTCCAGCAGCACAGTATCCTGTAGCAATGGTAAGCCTCTAGTCACAGCCCTGTTCTTTGCCTCAGTTTTCCCCACCTGTAAAATGGGGAGAATGATACCTCCTTTGTAAAAGTGCTTTGAGGTCTACTGAGGAAAAGAGCTATAAAAGAGCTAAGAAGTAGTATGAGTTCAGTAGTGACTCAGAGAGAAGAGTGCCACTTACTGTATCATTAACCCCAATCATTCCCTGCAGCACTTTATTATTATATATTTATTTGTATCACCGTAGTCACTAGGTTTTGGGGAAAGAGAGAAAAAAGAGTCCGACCCCATTGAGCTGACAATCTCAGCTAGAGTGTGGAGAACTGGGAAATATTTATATTAATTTTTTATAAATGTCATATGCCCCTCAGTGGTATTATCCCATGTGGATGTGTAGGGTTAGATCAAAAGGGGTTGTTAAAGAAATCAGGCAGGAAAGAATGGCCTCAAACACAGTAGCTAGGTAGATAGCAGTGAAGAGGAACTCCTCAGCCCCATCCCTAGCGATGTTTGCCAAGGCTGAGAAGAGGGGGATCACAGACACTGATCTGTTAAAAGGCAGGCCCTCCAGAGAGGGGCAGGAGGGAGGAAATTGTCAGCTGCTGCAGGCTGACACTGAGAGACTGACGGGGCGTGAGGAGGCTACACCAAGCCAGCTGAAAACTGGGTGCCCAAGAGAACGGAGGGGCAGCAGCTCTAAGGGCTGGAGGGAAATGCCGAGGGTGGGTAAGACTATGCAGGTAGGTCTCTTTGTTATTTGAAATCCCCACTGGGAGCGCTGTGCACCTCTGGGCACAACAAACGTGCTGTGCTTTGTTTTGAAGAAGTTGCTTCTGTGTCACTGCAGGCCGTTACTGACCCCCAGCTCCTGAAGGGAAACTCTTGCAGGTGCCAAACCCTTTAGGCCTGCTATGTAATAGAGTTGGCAGCCAAGGGCTAGAACCTGGAAAGCCAGCCAGCCAGTGTGTCTGGATTGCAGGATCCCACCCCAAAGAGAAGTGGAGGCACAGGCCTGTCACTTGGAAGGGGTACACATGGGGGATTGGAAAAGGGTCTCGGAAGGGGCAGCCTCCCCAGTGACCAGGGCTGAAAGCACCTGCATTTTCCCTAGAGGGGTCCAAGCTCAATCTCACTTGATGATGTCTTAAAAGGCAACAGCTGGAGACGAAATGCCCTCAGGTTTTAAACTCGTGTAAGTTATTGACATTCCATTTAAACGCCTAATATACTGAGTGTTGAGGTGGTTTAAGATTGGTAATAAAAGCGCCGACCTCCGCTAATTCCTGCTAGCTTTAAATCTCCATGTAGCAATGTCGTAACCAGTAAGGCCTGATTGGTCCCTGCAACATAATTTCCCTATAACCTAGACTCACGTAGCATGTGCTGTTGGGGCTGTCCCCATCTACTCTGCCCGCTTTCTGGGGCAGTGGTTCTCAAACTTATTTGATTGCACCCCCCTTATTTGCCCCCTCTCCTGCCATACAAGTTCATATATTGATGACAAAAAATCGTATGAGACCCTCTGGTTCGGGGGATTGGCCCTGTTTTTTGTCTGTCCTAGGAGCGGTGGAAGCTCCCGAAAAGTGTGTGGGGAACACTGGCTCCCGAACCATGGCCCTGCCCACCCCCATACTGCCCTTTCCCCCAAAACCCCATTCTCCCAAGGCCACTCCCCCACTCGCTCCTCTCCGCCCCTCCCCCATCATTGCTCACCCTTCCAGCCTGTAAAAAGTGATGGGGCCTGGCCCCCTGGCTCCCCCTGTTCCCGTGCCTCTGGTCGGTCCTGAGGCTGGCGCTCACAGTCGGGAGCCACTCCAGACAGTGGAACGGGACATGAGGCGTCAATTTCTAATTTCTGACTGTATTTTGTTAATAACACCTCACTCTTCTATAACAGCCCCCGCCCCCATCTCAGAGCTCCTGACAACCACACCCCTGTTACCTTGGTTGCTTGGTTGCAGTGCCAAGAGCAGGGGCTCTTAACCTTTTCCAGCTCTGGCCTTCCTCCCATTGAGCAGTATGGGAAGAGCAGAGCAACCTCTCAAATTCGGGACCCGCGGCAAGAGGCATCAGCAATATTAGGGCCCATTGTACTAGGCACTGCATAGACAGATTTCGTCGGATCCCTGTGAGGTAGGTTAGTATCATTACATGCAATAAACCCCTAAGAAGTTAGGTTTCTGACTACGTGGGTTTCTGCCTCTCTCCTGGCATCAGAGCGCGGTGTTTGAGTAAACAGTCCCTTGCTTTGAACGGTGAGGGTGGGGGAACATTCCTAGTGGGTGTCTCCTTCGCTCTGCAATGATCTTTCCTCTTTGGGTCTAGCATAGCCCAGAGGTGCTTACCTTCTAGGCCGATTGCTGGGCTTCTGTGTATTTTGTGGGCTTTTTCTGGCCAGAGGAGGGTGTTTACAGCTCTGGGTGCAGAGCAGTCGTGGGGTTTTTTGCGGGGGGAGAAAGAGCTTTTTTGTTATGGTCTGTTGGAGCTGAGAAGTGGAAGTTTTATGAAGTGACTCTAGAGTGCCCAGAGCAGAAAACGGGCGCTCTACTAAACCCATACACCAAGGCACAGAGAGGCACTGCGATTTACTCCAGATGCCGCAGCAAATCATTAGCAGAAGCTGTAACTGACGCCCCGGAGCCCCGATTTCCAGTTTCATGAAACAAATCTATGTGCAGTGAGCAAGAATGATCAGGTCCCCATCACACATGGTCCGGGAACTGGGATCAGAGCCCTGGGCATCCGGCTCCGAAAACACATGCCTTTACCAGTTGCACTAAAGGAGGTGTGTCCTAGTAATGGGTGTCGCATTCTCCCTCTGGCCCAGCCACAAGGGGGCACTAGCACTCACACAATCTGACACAAAAGCACATTGCATGTCAAACAGTCATCTTGCAAACTGCAGCCCCGGTTCCTGTCTGTTTAAAGGGAAATCAGTTATAATTATTTTTAATCTAATGTATTTATTGGAATTGCAATAGCATCCAGAAACCCTCATCCACATCGCAGCCCTGTCGTATTCAGCACGGTACAAAGACGTAACAAGAGGCACTCCCTGCTCTGAAGAGCTGATAAAGTAATTACTTCTAAAATATTTTGCATAATTATAATCCCATTAAAGTCATTTATCACTTCCCATTGTCCTCCTAATGGAGCCTGAAAATAATAGGCTAGAGGCGACTGTGTCCAGTATCTATGGGGTACAGAGATGGAGAGGACTGCAGCAACCCCAGTTGCAACTCCCTGGGTGTAGGACTGATCCTCCCCTATAAAATAGCCCTAAAGGGCCATCTGTGGGGAAAGAATTGCCCTCAGACCCCACCCAGTGTGCCCCCTGCACCGAGGGGAGTTATCAGGAGCCAGCTATGCCAGCTCTCCCCCAGCTGGGGACACCCCACACATGGGTTAACCCTTAGGGAGATGTGCTAGATTTTGGCCTACTATGTAAAGGGTCTTTTTCAAATACAAGGCTCCGGGCACACCCGTCGTGTGCTTTTCCACCTGGTAAACACTGATTGTTATTGGCTGTTCCTAAGGCTGCACAATAAGCCAGTGTTTACTCACTTGTTGGCTAAAACAGCGTCCATCTGATTCACACTGAGTGCTTGCCTGGTCCCTCGGTGAAAGCACATGATGGATGATTGTTGTTGAATACTGGCTCAGTAATGGATTTGGTGAGTGGGGAAAAGATCATTAAAACCGACCCACCTTCTCAGTGACATTCCAGCGATGGGGGGTGAGGATTTGTTTGCAATATTCTGCAGTGCCAATAATTTGACTGACCTGCCTCTGCTTGTGCATTATATGGGGGTGTTGGCCATGGTGCCAAGGCTAAATCCCAGTCTGGGCAATTCAGCTGACTGCCTAAAATCTCTTTGCAGTTTCCAACGGAGGCAGATTTCGTCTTTACTTCCCAGCATCTGCGCTGCGTAGGTGGTGTCACCAGGCACAGTTAAACAGCTGCCATATCCCCACCCAGAGGTGGCTGCTTTTCAGTGGGAGGTGAACCCTGTGTATAAAGGGCCAGATTCTACCTGCGCTAGCCCAGAACGAAAGTCCACCGGAAGGGGTGGCAGCAATGCATGTTAGCTGCAACCCAGGCTCCATCTGGAGACCTGCTGCTGTCCAGCACAGTTCTAAAAGTGAGCTGTCCTGGCAGGAGAAGGGGTGTGGGCAGAGCACAGGGGCCATCCCTATAGCGCCCTGGCTGTGTTTTCAAGCTGCCCTGCTCCAGTTGAGCCTTTGTGATGCAAATGGCACCCTACCCTCTCTGAGGGGTAAATCAGGAGGAACTGCACTAAGTCAGTGGAGTTACACAGATGCAATAGCAGTGTGATGGCAGGTCAGTGTCTAGATTTCTTCTGTAAAGGGCCATGCACACCTATGGCACTACCTGGCTAATGTACAGAAGAAGGAGAGCCTCTAAGCAGTGATAAAGCTAGAAGTGCAGATAAAGCTATAGCATTATGGGTTAAATATAGCTCCCAGAAACTACAACCCTCTGCTGCACCTTTGGCTTCTTCTGATTTGGTAGCATCTTAAACCCACTTTGCACAGGTGTAAATGACTCCCCCAGACAGTGGCTAATAAGCCCTGTTGTCTCCAAAGGCAGCTGGTGAGGGAGAAATGGGCACACCTCTGCTCTCACACTGGTTATGCATTGTTACGAATCCATTGACTTCAGCGGAGTTATGGAGGGTTTACACTAGTGGAAACAGCATCAGGCCCCGCGTTTGCTGCATGGAGCGTGGACGCTGAGTGGTGTTAGTGCATGACACTCTCTGGCCCTGCAGCCTTGCGCCCTCCCCCCCGCTGCATGCCCCGGCCCCAAGGTTCCCCCCCTGCAGCAGCTCCCCCCCTCCGCCCTGAGGCGCCCCCCTGTGGCAGCTCCCCACCCCCACCCTCCGCCCTGAGGCGCCCCCCCCCGCGGCAGCTCCCCACCCCCCACCCTCCACCCTGAGGCACCCCCCCTGCCCCAGCTCACCCCTGCCCTGCCTCCTCCCCGAGCACGCCGTCTCTGCTTCACTTCTCCCGCCTCCCAGGCTTGCGGCGCCTAAGCTGATTGGCACTGCAAGCCTGGGAGGCAGGAGAAGTGAAGCAGCCACGGTGTGCTCGGGGAGAAGGCGGGGCAGGGGTGAGCTGGGGTGGGGAGTTCCCCTGTGTGCTGCCTCCCCCATTACTTGCTGCAGGCAGCCCTCCCCATGCTCCCCTGCCCCAGCTCCCTCCGCCTAAATGTCGGCGGCAACGGAGGCGGCCGAAGATCCGGACACCGCGGTCACTGCTGAAGAAAATGGTGCACCCCAAATCTAGTGCCCTCGGAGACCACCTAGGTCACCTAAATGGTTGCACTGGCCCTGGGTTGGGGTGGGGTCTCCAGCACTGGCAATTTTAAAATCAAGATTAGACGTGTTTCTAAGAGATCTGCTCTGGTTCTAACATAGCCTGCATTGTACAGGAGGTCAGACTAGACTAGACTCAGGTCTAGAACCCCAGCCTTCATGCTGCCACCCAGCAGCAGCTGTAACCAGCGTCAGCTCAATGGCCCTGGGACCTGCTGTGGATACAGACCATGAAAAGTCCCGCCTCAAAAGGTCTGACAGGCAGCAGCCTCATGGCTCCTGATTGGCCCCAGGCCCTATATGAACCCAACAGGTGTTCTAGGAAGTGTCCAGGCAACAGGTGTGGGTCTTCTGTAGCTGCCATGACCATTTCTGCTCCTGAACTCCTGGCTTTGACCCTGGCTTGATTTGGACTTTGCCTCCTGGACCCTGAAACCTGACATGGACTCTGACCCTTGGTATCGACCCTGGCCTGCAACCTGACTATGAACTCCTCCACTACTCCCAGCCTCAGGTTTGCCTCTGCTCTGACCCTTGATCCTGACTGCCCTTGTTGGGATCCTGACAGATGTTCGCAATGGTCCCTTCTGGCATTATCATCTCTATCTGAGCAGCATCTGAGGAACTCAATCCATGGAATGTTCCAGAAATTCCCAGGCCATTGTGAGATGTTTGCCAAGGCTTAGCAATATTAAGGATCCACTTTGTTATGGTAGTAAGCTCTCTGCCTCCCACTCCCCAAATATATAATTAGGAGCAGGTGATTCAGTTTAGTTCTAATTGACTTTCCTGGCCAGTGAAATTGAACCTTAAGAAGGCATGGGTGCTGGAGTGTGGGTGTTGGGGTGCAGCTGCACCCCCTGACATCATACACCGGGGTGTACAGTTTGGTTCAATGGCTCTCAGCATCCCCTATACAAATTGCTCCAGCTGCCCTGGAAGCAGGCAGTTTCCTGCCAGTTCCCATTCAGTGAGCTTTGGTTACTGACCCTGGCTGGCTGGAGGAGCAGCAGAGAACTCGTGCTCCGGAAAGGCAGGTGTGGGGTGCTGCCAGCTTGACTCTTGCTGCGGTGTGGGTATGTAGGAGGCTTAAAGGACACTTGCTGACTGAGCAGCCTTTTTGATTGAGGAATGCAGGCGGCCTGTGAATGAGAGTCTTGTGGCTGTACAGCCAGGAGGGGAAGACCCAGATTAATCTCTCCCATGCCACATGTTAACGAATGAAAAGGAAAATGTCCAAGTATTTAAGCCAGCGGGGCCAGCGCAAGTAGATTGGGTGCTTCCAACGGTGCGAGGACATCCAATCCCACCTTTGGATCCCTGCTCCATAATCCCACCATGCTTCCAGCCCCCTAAATATGTACTCTCCTCCTTTCGCACAATGCTCCTATTCGGTCACCTAAGCAAGAGCCTAAATAGAACCTTTGCATTAGCCTCAGCGGAGCTTTAGGGCGAAGTGCCCAGCTGTGGGGTATAAAGGACTGTGAGATACATCTGAGACCTGAAGTCACCAGCTGGACTCCCTTTTTGGAGTGAGGAACTGAGTGGGCAGCATCCCTGCAGCTAGAGAAGGGGGGCTTGGGGTCTAGCCTGTTGGTGAATGACAATGCTATTCTGCTTTCCTTCCTAGACGTGGGGCATCCGACTCCATGCCTATGGTTATTCCTCCATTCCAGGAATAGATCTGATTTTTTTGTTTTTAAATTATCCCTTTTTAAAATATCTTTACTAAAACTCCACCCAAATCATATACATATAACATGTACTTAAATGCCATACAATCCATTCAAATAAAATGTTACATTCAAACACCTCCTAACTAAGGGTATGTCTATACTACCCGTCGGATCAGCGGGTAGCGTTCAACGTATCGGGGATCGATTTATTGCGTCTCGTCTGGACGCGATAAATCAATCCGCTAATCGATGCCCTTACTCCACCTCAGCAGGAGGAGTAAGCGGAGTCGACAGGGGAGCCGCGGCAGTTGACTCACCGCCCTGAGGACGGCCAGGTAAGTCGAACTAAGATACTTTGACTTTAGCTACCTTGTTAGAAACAATACCAGCTGTCTCCTTCCTGAAAAGGGGCTGCAGTTCAGCTGAAAGGCCTCTTGTCAATGACTCGGACCATTGGTGCTCTTGGATATGTGGGTATTTAAATAGCAGCCATACACCCCTTCATTATTACTATTTGTTTGTACAGACCAAGACCTGCCTGTGCTAGGCACACCGCAAACAGAGAACAAATGGTCCCTGCCCCAAGGGGTTTACAATCTAAATAAAGCCCGAATTCCCCACACTATGGAGTCTAATCTTGCAAGTAATCTCAGACCCTAAGGGGGCTACTAACATGAGCAAGGGTTACTCATTTGAGCAATAGTTTCTAGGAGCAGGCCCATAGTTTTTACAGTGCCTTCGGATACTGTGTGAGAGAAGGTGCTAAAATAAATGCAGTAAATACACCCCCTCACTCCACGCCATAACATCAACCTACCGCCTCGTTCCCTATGGAAAATATCCACAAATACCATGGACAAATATATTTGAATGCACTCCCTAGCATCTCTGCCAAGCCAGGGCTGCCATCCGTTATTCATTGGTTAGTCACTAGCCACTTCAATTAGAAAGAGCATTAGCTCACAGGCAATCAATTCAGCAGATTACGGTGGTATTCCCTGCCACTGTGCAATGGGATCTAAATGACCTCTTTGTTTAAATGATGGAGAAAGCATTTAAAGTAATGTCCCTTATGGATAGACTCCAGTGCGCGTGATGGCTTACTTAGCGCATTCAATATATTCATCAGTGAGGGAGAGTGAAACCAGGAGTTCTCCTGTTAGAAAGACGAAGGTGAAATGTCAAAGGAGCCAATTGTATAGATCTAAAGTACAATCATCTCTAGTGCTTCCTCCTTTCACACTGTTTAGTGCTCTTTTCTCTTTCTTAAAGGCCCAGGCAGTTAAGTAGGAGTCTGAGGCAGTGAATAAGAACCTGGTATTCTTAACCTGTGATAAAGCAATTTAAGGGGCATCTTAACTATCTTGTGGCATCTAACTACATAGGGTTTGATCCTGCTCCTATTAAAGTCAATGAGAGTTTTTCTTTCAACTTCAGTGACAGCAGGAAAGGTCCATATACACACCTGTACTATATTAACTATTAAACCCCATATCACGTGAAACTCTGAATTTCAGCTTGCTACGAACTCAAAATTTGGTTCGGGTGGATCCAAAGGTTTCCTGAAGTCCACACACATTCCGCGTCAGTGTGAGCCATTTCAGAGTTTTGCACTGAAATCCTGGAAAACCGAAAGCTTTGCCTGTTTGGAGGTGAAGCTAGATGATACTCAGCAGTTGTGATTGTTTCACTTTGAGGTTCGGGGTTTGCTGGAATCTGAAACTCAAAGGATGTATTTAGCATGTCATCCCAAAGCACTAGAACTACGGGCCAGATCCTGCTCTCATTTATACCAGTGAAAATCTGGAGTAACTCCACTAAATTATCCTAGGCTTACACCAATGTAACGGAGGGCAAAAGTTGACCCTCTGTCTATAAGAAAGTACTTGAGACCCTACTTAAGTGCAGCTATCCCAGCAGCTGTTTAACAGTGCATGTAAAGCCTACCGCATAGCATAAAAGAGACGAGAACTTCTGTATCCCGTCAAAGCAATACGGGGGAAATAGGGTGGGCAGGATGTAATTGTCCACACTGAAATGTAACCAGGACAGCGACATTAACACCCCAATACTTGTGCATGCAGCTGTGGCATCTTTAACAATCAGAAATAGTTAGCGCTGCAGTTTTACTGTCCACCTAGAAGACAGCACAGTGCCTTCTAGCTCCACCCAGGACTGGAAGGCTGCAGGATAAAAACTACCATTGTATAGATTGTAGCAGAAAATGATGAATCCATATCCATTCCTCTTTGCTGTTGTCAAGGTCTGAGTTCAAGGTTCTGTGCTTCCCCTGTTTCTGCTGACGTCATCACTGACACTTCAGCGTAAATAGCGCAACCTCCTTGGCTAAATGTCAGGGCTGCCCTCATCAACAGCAGGAGAAATACTGATTAGGGCAGGTGATATAAATGGTAGTGTAGGAGAAACTCATTTGCACAGCCAAGTGCACGTAAGTTACAGTGTTTTGTTATTCACATCTGTCGCCTCCTCAGTTTACCCCTGGTGCGACTTGCCATCCATGAACTGCTTACATCAGGGTTGAATTTGGCCTGGAAAGTTATTTTAATTGTAACATTATTTTGCCCCTCAGTCACACGGTTATTGGCTGCTATGTGGCCTACCTAACCCATCTTCATGATACATCGGTTACTACTGAAGATTGGTGTCCTTTCTGCTACCATTCCAAGTGTAATGGCCGTGTGAATTAAATCAACAGTCCTTCTAGCAGATGAAACAGCAAATACACCCCGAAGCCTGAGTATGCCTTGCCCGTCCTAAAGCAGCGGGAAAATAAAGGGTAAAATATGTAGACTCCAGCTGTCTTTATTTACTAAAATAGAGTTCCTTGGTGCGCAATAGCTACACAGCTTAATTAAGATTGCCACTTTATATATATATTTTTGTTACCATTACCAGCAAAACTGACTTGACAGCACTGCCCAATGCAGCATTACAAGTGTGGTTCCCAATGTAGAACCCTGATAGATGCTGATGACATTTTGCACTGCAATATTTTATGCACACATGTTGATTAAACAGACCTTTCACTTCAATGACTTCCTAAATGATGAGTTAATGGGACTGATCTGATGCTATCTGCATGCCTGCGTCAGAAACACTGTGCTGAACGGAGGTTCAATATACGTGTAGAGTAAGTCATTGTTTTAGAATGAAAACTAAGGGGGGTGGTGTGTGTACCTGTGCAGTGCCTAGTAATACGAACCTTGGATATAGTAACTTTCATCCATAGATCCATAGACCAAGGAGATATAATATTTACCTATTTTACAAACAGAGAAACTGAGGCACAGAGGAAGTGACTGGGCCAAGTCAGTAGGTGACTGGCAGAGCTGGGAACAGAGATGATTTCTCCTGATTTCCAACCCAGTGCTTTGCCCATTTACTGTTCCTGTAAATATTAAATTCCACCCAACTAGTTGCCAAAACACATTTTCCTTTTCAAATTCCATTTTTTTAACTTAAAATGTTTTCCCTGTGCTAATAGCTTACGTCAGTCTGCAGCACTGTCCAGACAGGGACATAACATAATGTAGCCACCAAATTAGAGCTAAGTGCACTCTTATCTGTTGGAAAGCCCATTCTCGGCTGGTCACCTTTCAATCTGCCTTTGTCAGCGGCTGCTCTGCACGACAAGGCAGAGATACAGTAGATCTGTTTTCAAAATGTGGCAGGCATTGCTCTTTCCTTGTGAAATGTACATTTCTCTGTAAGGTGCCCGTAAACTTCAGTTCCCAGCATTCATACCATACAATGGACACAACAATACAGAAAAGGGCCTGCTGAAATATACACCACTGGTACATAACAGGCCAAATCGTGTCTGCCTTACTGGCACAACACTAGGGTTGTCTCTGTGTTAATTAAGCATGTTTTTAAGCATGCTAGACTCAAAACAATTCAAGCCCCATTTACATACAGGAGGATGAGAAGCCTGCAGAGGGAGGCAATAGGGCTTTCTGGTGGAGACAGCAAGCTGAGCACACAGTGGGGCTTCCCGCCTCCTGAAGCAAGTTCATTGAACTTTGGAAGATACAAGCAAGGGCAGAAATCATCCTGGCATCCATCCTTAGACAGACTCAAGAGTCCAGAGCTCTTGCAAGCGGAGAAAGATGGGTCCCAGGGCAGGTGCAACCACTAGGCGAACTAGGCGGCCGCCTAGGGTACCAAGTAGCTGGGGGCGCCAAAAAGCACGCTCAGGGGAGGTGGTGGAGTGGAGGTGAGCTGGGGCAGGGAGGAGCGGGGAGGGCTGCCTGCATCAAGTAACGAGGGGGGGCAGGCACGGGAACCGCTCCCCGCCCCAGCTCACCTCCACTCCGCCTTCTCCCCTGAGCATGCCGCCCCTGCTCTAATTCTCCTCCCCTCCCAGGCTTGCCGCGCCAAAAAGCTGATTTTTGGCCCCTGCTCCGCCCCAACCCCACCTCTTCCGGCCTCTGCTCCACCGTAGCCCCGCCCCCACCCCACCCCCACTCACCTGAAGACTGTAGCCAGGCCCGACCCTGCACTCACCACATGGTAAGTGCAGCGACCTGGCCACAGCCTGCTCAGCTCGGGGTGGGGGCTGGCTACTTCCTGCGGGAAGTGGAGTGACCCGGCCCCAGCCCCAGCCTGCTCTGCTCCCCTGGCTCCCAGGCTTGGGAGGAGGGGGGAGCCGCCCCCCAGCACTCGCCGGCGGCGCGGCTGGGAGCCAGGGGAGCTGAGCAGGCTGGGGCCAGGTCACTCCACTTCCCGCAGGAAGTAGCCTGTCCTCCTCCTGCCTGCCCCCCCCGGGGGCCTGGGGCAGGGCCCTACACAGCTGCCCTGCAGAGGCCTGGGGCCAGCCCCCCCTCTCGCCCGTGGAGGCCTGGGGCCCCACACAGCCCCCCCATGGGGGAGCTGCATAGGGCACCAAAATAGCTAGAGATGGCCCTGGATCCCTGGGCCAGAGGGGGGTGCAAGGTGGAAGTTTCACCTAGAGCGTGAAATATCCTTGCACCAGCCCTGATGGGCCCTTCAACCAAGAGGTGGCGGGTGGCTGAAGTTTGAATATAGGTGAGAAACCTACTTAGGTACGAAAGAACAAGGTGCCAGCTTCCCTTGTGGAAAGTCCTGACTGTGGGAAAGTCAGTCATGGCTGGGAAGATGAATGTTTCTTTCACCAGTCAATCTTCAAGAAAGCCTGTGTCTTGCTAGATTAAGTTTTTTTTTTAAAAAAACTTTTAGAAGCATATTTTGTTTTACTTGTGACTCTATCTTAATTCCTCATACTTCAACTGACTTAACCCTATGTGTAATTTGTTAATACATTTATTTCACTTTTACCATAAACTAACTCAGTGCTGGGTTTAAAGGGAAGTGTGTATTCACCTCAGTTACATTAATAAGCTGCAAAGTGTTTTTGTGTCTCTAAAGGAACAAATGAATCGTATTTCTCTGAACTGTCCAGGAGAGGGCTGGATATTACAGAGGACTCAGTTCGGGGAAAATTCAGGACTGGGAGTATGTTGGGACTGCAAGTAGTAACTAAGGTGGTAAAAGTCACTGTGGGACTGTAGACAGGCTGCTGGTGTCAGAGTTGCTGAACCAGGGTGTCTAGCACTCAGACACTTGGGGTCTGACCAGCATGCTGGTAGGCTGATTGTGAGCTGCCCGGGTTGGTAGCTACCACAGTGAAGCATTGTGAGGCACCCAAGGCTACAGGGCTGACAGTGACACTACCCCTCTTTGGTCTGGATTGAACCGCTAGGTGAGTGACACAGATGGTGTTACTTACTGTCCTAATGAGGTGACCGAACTACGGTATGAAAAGAAACAGTCACTGAGCTAATTGAATCTGAACTTTGTGACTCAGGCCCCTCACTGTTAATGGAGCCTGTTTTAGGGCAATCATTAGATGGATAGTTAGGATGGTGAGTGATGGCTGGTGGATAGCAGGGAATCCTTGCATCATATGTGCTGAGTGTAGCAGTGCTGAACCAAACACTTTCTGTTGATCAGCCAGCCACTCTGTAGCTCATGCAGCAGGCATGCCCTGCACAATACAGCATGTGATAGCTATAATATTCTGCACATGAAATCAATGAGATTGTAAGGAGAGGAAGCAAGTGTGGAATTTGGCCTGATTTTTTTTTAACCAAAAGTGTTGGAATATTCTGAAAAGTGGCACTGTAGAAATGGCATTGGAAGTCTCCATCTCCATAGTTGCTATAACACATTTTCTTACATTACAAATCTAAAGTTGTTTGGTTTAAGACTGCCCATCTTTTAAATTAGCACAGAATCTGAGAGTCAAGCTGGGATCCATTCTGATATGTGCATCACAATTGTATCAGAATGAAATTCTACCCTCAGCTAACGTCACTGAGCTTGATTCCAGTCCCATTTACACTGGTTTTACACTGATGTAAACCTTTTGACTTGAAGAAAATTACTTCTGATTCACACTGTTAGTGAGATCAAAAACAGGGATACTGGTTTCTTGGCCCTGCAATTGGTAACTGACTTGGTACCGCAAGACATTTTGATAATTGTATCTCGTTCTAGTTTTTTTTAACTTGGCATAATGAAATGGATTAAAAACTGGATAACTGATAGATCTCAAAATGTAATTTGTAAAACATCCAATGGCTGGGACAAGGTATAATGAAACCTAATGGCTGGGAGTTGAAGTTAACAATGTTCAAACAAGAAATAAAATGCATGTTCCAATAGCTCCGTTCAGTATTGGAACTGATTACTGACAAATGTGACGGTGGTCTTCAAATCAATACTGGATGTCTTTCTAAAAAAAACGCTCTGGGTTCAACCACATCTTACTGGGTGAGATTCAGGAATCACTGGGTGAAATTTTATGTGATCATAATGGTCCCTCTTCTGGCCTTAAAATCAGCGGGTGAAATCCTGGCCACACTGATATCAATGACAAAATCCCTATCAATTTCAGTGAGGCCACATTTGCACCCTATGACTCTGTTTCCTTACAGTTGCTGGTACCTATGGCCAAACCATAACCTTGAGTCTATACCCAGCCTATCAAACTGAATACAACTGAGAGTACATATAGGATTCGAAGGACAAAACCACAGCATGTGATTTAACAAGTAACCGTTTTTAGACAGCGATGGATTTATCACTGCAGTTGAGCTCTCTATTGCTGCGTGCTTTCCATTTGCCAAGCGCCGTGTTTATTTCTGAGCATGATGGATGAGTTGTACTGGTGATATACAATGTGGGATGTTTTTAGCCCAGCCTTAACATTGCTTCTGATAATAATTTCAAGCAGCATGTGGTATACACGCCAAAAAGAGTTTCCTCCCTCTCCTTCAAATGATCTAAAATTGGACTTGCATAAAACCAAAGCACAGAACAGGTAGCACAGGTGCTGCTGGCAGAGACACTCCGGCTCTGGCTACACTAGAGAGCTTATGGTCGATTTAATTAATCCACCTCCAATGAGTGGCGGCAGCTATGTTGGTGGGAGAAGTTCATGGAGGATAGGTCCATCTATGGTGGGAGAAGTTCATGGAGGACAGGTCCATCAATGGCTACTAGAAGGTTGTGCAGGGATGGTGTCCCTACCCACAGTTTGCCAAAAGCTGGGAATGGGCAACAGGGGATGGATCACTTGATGATTACCTGTTCTGTTCATTCCCTCTGGGGCACCTGGCATTGGTCACTGTCGGAAGACAGGATACTGGGCTAAATGGACCTTCGGTCTGACCCAGTATGGCCATTCTTTATGTTCTTGTGTCCACTTAGATCAGTGTAACTCAAGTTGGTCAGGGGGTGCCTTATTCACACCCCTGAACAACATAAATTAAACTGGTGTAAGTGATAGCGTAGACATAGCCTCTGATACCTGCTTAGCTATAGTCATGGTCATTGTTTTGAAGAAAAGTGCCCATTTATCTTCTAGAAAAGTTTCTCAACTACCAGTCTGTGGACTGGCACCAGCCCCTGAGATCTCCCTGACACAGTCGAGGAAGGTGGGAAGTCGGTCCCTGGCATCAAAGAGGTTGAGGAAACACTGTTCTAGAACACTTGCTGCCTTTGCTCATGTGAAGTGGCCTGATTTTTCAGAGGTACTAAGTGGTCAGCTCCCACTGACTTCAGTTGAAATTGCAGCCGCTTCACACCGCAGGGGTGGGATGGGGAAAAATCAAGCCACTGATTTAGATGCTTAACTTTAGACATTCAAGTTGGAAAAATATCTCCTGAATCTCTCTCTGCCTCCATTTCTGCCACTTCTCCCTCTAAAAGCAGGGTTTAATGATAATGACCTACCTCTCTCATGTGCTCTGATGCTAAGTTCATTAATATTGGTGGTTTTCGATAGAGATGGAGGGTGCTGTAGCAATGCACAGTAGCATTATTGGACTCACACAAAGATTACAGAGGTTAAGAACTTGCAGAAATTTCTTCAGAATATTTTTGGCAAGTTCTTAAAATAGGCCTAAGAAAAATTGGTTTATTTTATCATGCTGCGGCTACATTCCCTTAAACAGCAATGTCACTGGCATCTAATACAGTGTGGTGCATCTTAATATTGATTTATTATCTGGGTCCGGCTGGTCCAGAATATATAGTTTCCTTTCTTTCCTCCTCTAATCCACCTGCTGCTACTTCACCTCTCTCTCTCCACCTCAGGCATCTCTCTTCTGTCCACCTCTAGCAGTTGGTCGTGAATCCTAATGTCCCTGGCTCCAGTTCTGATCTGAGAAACTTCAATTCCCACTCGCTTGAATGGGTGCTGAGGACATTCCGCCTCTCCCAGGAGGTGCTCACCATCTCAGAGTCAGGCCCCCATCTCTTCCTCCTCCCTCATCATCTTTATTTTCTCTACCAGTCACTCCAGAGTTTCTTGTGAATAAATTATCATCTAATCACTGCTCGATGGTCCTCTTTGTGCCACCCCAGATAATTTCTTCCTTACTCCAGCTGCTGAGAGGGAGGTTGTTCTTGTGGCTACGACACCAGCAGGACCCTCAGGAATTGAACTCAGGTCTCCTAACTGCTGCAGATGCTGTGTGACCTTGATCAAGTCACTGGAATCTCTCTGTACTTCCGTTCCCCATCTGTAAAACAAAGATACCATTCTGCCTCTCAACCTTCCATCTTGTTTATTTACAGTGCAGTCTTTTGCACACTGACTCTTTCTTATTGCACAGGACCTAAGATGATAGGGCCCCTGATTTCCACTGGGGCTGCCAGGTACTACTCTAATACAACTTAGAAATGAATGCTACTCTGTGTTCACAGCTTTCAAACACTGGCACACAGGTATAGCTGTAGCTGCCTTTGGTTTCTTTAATTGCATCTCCAGCCATAGAGTTTCCACAGTGATATAAGGAAAAAGGAATATGGATAATCATCAAGCAAAATCTCTCAACTGAATGCTACTTAAAAAAAAATTGGAGATACCTTTCATGCAATCAAACCCATAACCACAGGCATACTGCAGCCTCTGGCCTTGTCACATTATATAACACAACAGCAGAGAGATTAGGTGCTATGTTTAAATAGAGGGAACTACATGTGAATACCAGAAAATCATTAGTAACCAAGGCAACTAACTGTGATGGAACCTTTCTCATAACAAATACCAAAATAAGCTATAGGAAAAAATAAAACCATTATAGCATTCAAAAAAGCATTGCCACTTTAATCATGCCCATAGTATCAGAATTCAAATCACACACAGAGAGAGACCCAGGCAATTAATACAAATATGTTAAGTATTGTTTGGATAATACTTTAGCATATGCAACTAGAAATCGTTGCTTCACCGCTATGGGTAGATTGTCATTCTATTTTAGCCACCAGCCAGCACTGAAGGGGTTTGTATAAATAAGTCTCCATACATGGCTAATTTAAGGACAGACAAGGGCCCATCCTACAGAAAGTCATCAATATATTAGGAAACACTCATTACCATGAGAAAGATACAAAAGCATGTTATGGATTTTAATTTTTTTTTTAGTACAACTTGTTTGATTCAGAATATGGTGCAAAGTGACAGAGAGAGAAGGGCTGGTTCATACAATGGGGGGATTTTCAAAGGCACCTAGGTAATTTAGGAGAACGAGCCCCAAGTCAATGAGACCTGTGCTCCTAAACCACTTTGGTGCTTTTTGAAAATGAACCTCCAGGCACTGGCCCTAGGAGATGTGGGTTCTAGTTCTGTCACAGACTTTGTGCATAACATCAGGCAAGTTATTTAAACTCTCTGTGCCTCTCTTTCCCTCCTTGAAAACACTCAGAATACAGGAACCTGAAGGCCAGATTGCCACCAATATTCACCAAGAGAAAGAAAAGCCTTTGCAAAACTAGTCACGTCTAATTTACAGCAGGAGAACCCACATACATTTGAAAGTTTTGGTGCTGGTAAGATAAGCCCCCAAAGGTTGGGTTGCTTGCGTGAACATACTTGAGTGTGCAAAACCAGGTGGGATCTCTCAGCAGAATACCCTGCCTTTCTATTTCCCCTGCCGCAAAATCTTAGTTGCTCCCACAGATAGTTTCAGCTAGAATGTGGAAGTGAAGGGCCACAAGGCCATTGGGAAAAAAACAGGGGAAATCTTAAATACTAACAGATTTATTTGGGCATAAGCTTTCGTGGGTAAAAACCCCACTTCTTCAGATGCATGGAGAAGTGGGTTTTTTACCCACGAAAGCTTATGCCCAAATAAGTCTGTTAGTCTTTAAGGTGCCACCAGACTCCTCGTTGTTTTTGTGGATACAGACGGGCATGGCTACCCCTCTGATGGCGGGAAATGTCACCCCAGTGTTTGTGAATCCTGGACTTGGCTTGCTTTGTCGTTGGGGGAAAGGGTGAGGACCTTAATTCATCTCATCCAATGTGTCTGCCCTGATTCTAATTCACGGCTATAGTCTCAATGGGCCAGGTAGTAAGTTAAAAAGCAAATGACAGAGCTACAGTTGGGACATCAGTCTCTGTTGGCTTACGGCAGCTATTTGCCCCTTTCAGGCAGAGTTCAAAGTTGCGTTCTGCTTTATAGAATCGTAGAAATGCAGGGCTGGAAAGGCCTAGACTATCCCTGGCAGGTGTTTGTCTAATATGTTCTTAAAAACCTTCAATGAAGGTGATTCCACAGCCTCCCTTGGTAACTTATCTGAGTGCTTAACTACCCTGACAGTTAGAAAGGTTTTCCTAAAACTAACCTAAATCTCCCTTGCTGCAGATTAAGCCCATTACTTCATGTCCTATCTCCAGTGGAGAACAATTGATCCCCATCCTCTGAACAGCCTTTAACATATTAGAAGACTATTTTCAGGTCCCCCTCAGTCTTCTTTCAAACATACCCAGTTTTTTAAATCTTTCCTCAAAGGTCAGGTTTTCTAAACTTTTGATCATTTTTGTTCCCCTCCACTGAAATCCAATTTATCCACATCTTTATGGAACCCAAAACTGGACACAATACTCCAGCGGAGACCTCACCATTGCCAAGTAGGGAAGAATAATTATCTCCCATGTCTTACATACAATACTCCAGTTAATACAGGATAATATCAGCCTTTTTTGTAACTGCATCACACGTAGACTCATATTCAGTTTGTGATCTGCTATAGCCCCCAGATCCTTTTCAGCAGCACTACCCGTTATTCCCCATTTAGTAGTTGTACATTTGATTTTTTTTTCTTCCTACATGCAGTACTTTGCACTTGTCTCTACTGAATTTCATCCTGTTGATTTCAGACTAATTCACCAAGGACATTTTAATTCTAATCCTGTCCTCCAAAGTGCTTGCAACCCCTCCCTGCTTGACGTCATTTTATAAGCATACTCTCCACTCCATTATCCAAATCATTAATGAACATATTGAATAGTACTGGACCCAGGACTCGCTCCAATTTGTCCACATCCTTTCTTTAGTCAGGGGCCCAAAAGTGGATGCAATACTCTACAAGTGGCGTCACCAGTGCCGAATAGAGAGGAACAATCACGTCCCTCGATCTGCTGGCAATGCTCCTACTAATGCAGCCGAATGTGCCATTAGCCTTCTTGGCAACAAGGGCACACTGTTGACAAATATCCAGCTTCTTGTCCACTGTAACCACTAGGTCCTTTTCTGGAGAACTGCCGCTTAGCCATTCAGTCCCGAGCCTGTAGCAGTGCATGGGATTCCTCCATCCTAAGTGCAAGACTCTGCACTTGTCCTTGTTGAACCTCATCAGATTTCTTTTAGACCAATTCTCCAATTTGTCTAGGTCACTCTGGATCCTTTCCAGACCTTCCAGCATATCTACCTCTCCTGCCACCTTAGTGTCATCTGTAAACTTGCTAAGGGTGCAGTCCATCCTATCATCCAGATCATTAATTAAGATGTTGAACAAAACCAGCCCTAGGACAGACCCCTGGGGAACTCCTCTTGATGCCAGCTGCCAACTAGACATTGAGCCATCGATCACTACCCGTTGAGCCTGACAATTAAGCCAGCTTTCTATCCACCTTGTAGTCCATTCATCCAATCCATACTTCTTTAACTTGCTGGCAAGAATACTGTGGGAGACAGTATCAAAAGTTTTGCTAAAGTCAAGATATATCACGTCCACCTCTTTTCCCATATCCGCAGAGACAGTTATCTCGTCATAGAAGGCAATCAGGTTGATCAGGCATGACTTGCCCTTGGTGAATCCATGTTGACGGTTCCTGATCACCTTCCTCTCCTCCAAGTGCTACAAAATGGATTCCTTGAGGACCTGCTCCATGATTTTTCCAGGGACTAAGGTGAAGCTGACTGGTCTGTAGTTCTCTGGATTCTCCTTCTTCCCTTTTTCAAAGATGGGCACTATATTTGCCTTTTTCCAGTCGTCCAGGACCTCCCCCGATCACCACGAGTTTTCAAAGATAATGGCCAATAGCTCTACAGCCACATCAGCCAACTCCCTCAGACACATTAGATCCAGACCCATGGTCTTTACTTCTCTCCTGGCTCCCACCATTCCCCTAGCACTGGCCTCCTTTCTGTACCTTCACATGATCTCTCCGCTCTTGGTTTGAGAGCCGCCTTTCCTGCTTTGTCTGCCACCTCTCCATCTACTCTCAAATCTCAGGTGGTGAGCCCTTGCCATTGCTCTGGCACTTTGCCCCTATAAACCCTCAAGGAACTTCACTGGCGCCCTCATTGTAGCAAATCCCAAAGGGACCTGGCTTCCTTGCAACTTGAGCACCACCCAGTCTAATCTCTGCCCAGGTGCTTGTGGTGGTCTGGCTGTAAATTCAGTTTATGTCCATCACTGGCAATCTTGTCGTGTTGCCGAAGCTTTTGAGGCCCATGTGATCACCGGCCATGTAGCAGCTTGATGTCATGATGTCAGATGTTGCTGAAGGGCCCCAAACATGGCAAGAAAATCCCCCAGCACCATTGGTGATGGGTAACATGGGGTAATGGTGGGACAAGTCAGTTAAGTGGTTTACCCAGGGATACACAGCAAGTCAGTTGCTGAGCTGGGAAGGGAACATTAGCAAGTGTACAACACTGGCCCCATACACATCTTCCTCCCCTCACTTCAATTTCTCTTATAAAAATAATGTAATTATTATTCAACTCTAAAGATAAGGTTGTAGGAAAGACTCTACACCCAAGAACATGGATTTATATTTGGAGACAAAGCTCTGCTCTGCCTTGCCAACCTTTGGACCAGCTATATCTTTAGAAAGGGTCTGTATGAGCCACTGAGCTAGCAAGCTTTAAAGGGGGTTTCCTGGAAAGAATTCTCTGCATGCCTTTGCCTGCTCGGCTTTTAGCTGGAGGCAGAGTGAGAAGACACTTGCATGGTTAGTTCTGCTTCTGTGATCCTAGAAACTGGAGAGAACAAAGGCTGGGCAATAATAAATGTCAGATCAAAAGAGACTTACAGTGTCTGCCCTTAATAATGCGATCACTCTCTTACCTACCTAACGTTGTTCAAACAAGACCCAAGACATATTTCCCATTCATGGCAATGAGTGACAGCTCAATACCTCTTGTCTGAGTCTGTTCTCCCAGAATAGAAATGAATAACCAGAGCCTCCCTAATCATAGCATTATCCTTGCATTCTGCCTACCTAGAAATCCTACTATTTTTCTACTGGCCAAATTATTCTTCACGTCCTCGCCTGAAACACCTCTTTGGTAGTTGCAAATGATTGTGTCCCCCTGCCAGCAGTGACTGCATCTCATTGGGAGAAGTCTTAACAGTTTATGCACAGGATTTGGCATAACTAGATTGCCTAGAAGTAGAGGTTCAAATCCTGCTGTGGTTGACTAAGCTTGACTTTTATTTATTCTCTGTGTGTCTTGTGGATGAGATCAGTAAAAATAGCCCTACCTGCTGTGCCTGGACATTAAAGATTTCATGGCAATGGAGTAACTATTTACCTGTAGACAATGTGCACTGCGGACTCTTAACTAGCCCCTTCTAACTTGGTATTTATATTGTTGTCCTCTCAAGTCCTGAGGGCCTCTTAATTCTTTGCCAATTAAATAAAGTGAAATTAATAGGTGAGATCTATGGATATTGTTTTATAGCTATGGATAGGATTTATTATAGTTGTGTGGAGATGGGAATTGATTAGGTTAATGCTAACCAGGATAAACATCTGTATAATGCAAATGATTGTATTCTCTCCGGTCATGCATGTTAATGATGACCAAGATAAAAAGATTTCAAAATAAAGATCCTGTGGCTCTTCTCCTTTAGTTCTGTTGTCCTTTCTCTCTCCCATTTTGTTATGTAGTGTGCTGTGTGCACAATTCTTGCTCATCTGCCCTTTGCCATGCCAGAAGGGGCTATTTTGCAGCGGTTTAAAGATTTTTGTGTGTATTCAAAGAGTCCTGAAGTCTTTATATTGGCAAAACTCCCACTGACTTCAATGAGACATTTCTTGTGAAGGGCTGATTAAGGATGACAGGATTTGGATCATAGTTAGTAAAGCATTATAGGATTCTTTAGCAGCCAAGGTGAAATAGAATGCAAAGCTGGTGTTATTAACCCAACCTCTCTTTACTCAGGCTAATCTCCCATTCAAGTAAAAACCAAGGAAGGCTCCAGGATTTGTCTTTTTTTTTTTTAACCACAATTCTGATAGAGAATTTCCACCGATTGTTTTGCAAACTGAAAGATCGGTTCTGTCATGATGATAACACGCTCTCATTAGCACATGCATATGGTCCTATAGCTGCCAATAACAGTGTTTTTTCCATGTTGCAGACCTGTGTATTGTGGGGGCGGATACCAGCAAACTAGTCCAAGTGCACCAACTTCCTAGCACCTTCTCCAGTCAGTGGTCAGAGAGAACGGATGATTCTAGTAATGATGGAAAATAGCTACATTCCAGATGGGTACATTACATGTTGCTTATTTCAAAAAATTCCCATATCAGTTCAGCTGGATTAGGTATTTTTCATTCTCCTGTCCTGCTTTAGGGCACCAGTGGATAGGCGGACGGATCAGGAAGGAATGTCCTTGTTGGGACATGTACAGAATTGGCAAGGTACATTTTGGGTTTTTCCCACCTTTCTCTGAAAGATCGGGCATAAGCCACTCCCATCACAGTGTATTGGTCTTCATGGACATATTCTCCTGACTGCTATGTAGGGTGACCAGACAGCAAATGTGAAAAATCGGGACGGGGGTGGGGGATAATAGGAGCCTATATAAGAAAATGACCCAAAAATTGGGACTGTCCCTATAAAATCAGGACATCTGGTCACTCTACTGCCATGTAATGTTGCTCAAAAGCTGTGAATTTGCTAGTGCATCCCAGTACTGAAGCAGATCCATTTCAGTGGTGAGTGGAGGGGAAGCACGTGCTCGGGTACACCCATGACTGTACAAATAGTTACATGATAGACTACATAATGGTCTCAGTTATGTGGGTGCAGCTCCCACCGATCCCCACACCGTGCTGCAACATCAAGAAAACCGGATTGCTAAAAATATACTAATCTTCTCCTGCACTGGCAACCCTCACCATCAGTGCACTTCCTATTGCCTCTAGGAATACAAGAGGTTTACCCAAGGTGAGTTCCTTAAAACATGAGTGGCAAGGGACCAAGGCCTAGATCCTCAGAACTATTTAGGCACCCAACTCCCATTGGGAGTTAGGTGCCTAAATATTGTTAACCATTTGGCCAAAGGGCCTGTTGCTAGGTACAGGCCTATTCTCAAGTGAACCAGCCCCCTAGCATATGTAGGTAGTGTGGTCGAGTGGTCTAAAGTGGTGGATTAAGGGTGTGGGGAGGGATAGCTCAGTGGTTTGAGCATTGGCCTGCTAAACCCAGGATTATGAGCTCCATCCTTAAGGGGGCCATTTAGGGAACTGGTGTAAAAAAATGTTGGGGGATTGGTCCTACTTTGAACAGGGGGTTAGACTAGGTGACCTCCTGAGGTCCCTTCCAAATCTGATATTCTATGATTCCTGTCAAGCTTTATGAATAATTTGTAATGCTTATTAAGAGTGGAAAGCTTAATATTAAAGAGTATATTATGCTGATCAGAACAAATGTTCTGACCACTAATTGTATTAGTATGGAAAATTTGAATATTGCCATATGTGCTTGGAAATTTGCAGTATGTATCAGACAAAAGGGGAGTTATAGTTTGTAAATTATCTGTCTATAAAAGAATGTCAATTTGAGTTATTGACTAAACTGGACGGCACTGGGATCAGAATGTCATCAGCTGCCAGCTTTGGTTCCGTAAGGACTGGGTATTAGATTGCCTTTATTATTTAAGAATAGTGCATAACAAGGAGGGCTATCAGACTTGACTACTCTTATCTCACTCTTTTATTGTTCGCAGGCAAGACTGGACCACTTATCAATTTTATATATAACATTTTATATACAAAATTTAATAGAGGTTCAAAACAAACAAAAGAAAATATTTCTTCACACAACACACAGTCAACCTGTGGAACTCCTTGCCAGAGGATGTTGTGAAGGCCAAGACTATAACAGGGTTAAAAAAAAGGACTAGATACATTCATGGAGGCTAGGTCCATCAATGGCTATTAGCCAGGATGGGCAGGGATGGTGTTCCTAGCCTCTGTTTGCCAGAAGCTGGGAATGAGTGATAGGGAATGGATCACTTGATGATTACCTGTTCTGTTCATTCCCTCTGGGGCACCTGACATTGGTCACTGTTGGAAAACAGGATACTGGGCTATATGGACCTTTGGTCTGACCCAGTATGGCCGTTCTTATATTCTGATGTTCTTAAAGATAACAACCATCTTTGAGGACCTGGGCCAAATAGACCATGGCAGTCCTACACATCAGCACACATGTGGCCCAGTCACCAGGAGATTTCAATCCCTGCTTTGGGTTTGAGTGTTAAATCCCATTTACTTAAAAATGGATTTGATAAGGGCATAGCTTGTTTGAAATTATCTGGTGCTGAATTGAAAGCATACACACACAAGCCACTTCCTGAATCCAAAATGAGGCAAAGGAAAACTATGAGAACTTTCTTTTTTCTTTGATATCACGACTTCGAGTTCATTGCCCTTGACTTTGTTAAAGCATCTTTTGTTACCTTATTATCGCATTTGGATTTGGACCATCATTTTGGAATCCATGCAGATAAAGTTATCAAGTATGCCCAGTGTAAGCTGAGCACATAATGGAAAGCTATAAAACTAAAAGGCCTGTTTGTGTGAGTTACGCTACTGTACCAGTTCTTGAAGATACTACCAGCTACTAGCCCTTGAATATATTATATTGTGGGATGTTCTTGGCTCCTTTCAAGGTTACAGCATGCCGCCTCTCTACATTACATTGCTGTTTTATTCAGAGTTGGGCAATGACTCTGCAGTGCTGTGAGGTAAAGGAATTTAGGTGCTTTGATCATGTGTTTTAAGGGAGACATCCACCAATGTACCAACATTTGCAAATATACTTACGGTAGAGCAAATATAACTGTGTAATACAGGTTAGCATGTTCCAGAGAGTGGAAATGCTTGTCAAGCTGAAAGAAAACTCAGCTAAGCTATCACCATAAGATCCACTTCAATAATAGGTGAGGGATAGCTCAGTGGTTTGAGCATCAGCCTGCTAAACCAAATGTTGTGAGCTCAACCGTTGAGGGGGCCACTTAGGCATCTGGGGCAAATTCAGTACTTGGTCCTGCTAGTGAAGGCAGGGGGCTGGACTCAATGACCTTTCAAGGTCCTTTTCAGTTCTAGGAGATTGGATATGTCCATTATTTAAATAACAACCCATTCTTATCTAGAGCTTTACAACTGTTAGTTGTAAATAAGACTATGCCAGATCCTGCGGTCCTGGCTCACCACACATATCCCATTTGCTTCCTGATTGAAGACTAGAGAATCAGGCTCGCTTTCCCTCTCCTTTACTTTCTTCTGAGGCGCGTCTTGTTGTGCTATATGTGCAAGAGAGTCAATATGACCTAGTGGCTAGACAACTGGGCTGGGAATCACAAGACCGAGAGTCTATTTCCAGCTCTGCCACAGACCTGCTGTGTGGCTCTGGGCAAGACACGTCACTTCTTTGTGCCTCTATTTCTCTGCCCACTGGAGCAGGACTTTATGCCCTGCTCAGCACCATGGAGCCCTGATCCCAGCAGGGGCCTCTATGTGCTCGTGCAATACAAAGGATAATAATATCACTCGACTGTCTTTTCCAAACCCTCTGACAAACAAATCTCTCAGACTCAGGCAAATCCACCTCTTCCTTGGTGCAGCGACAGAGGAATTCCATTCTATATTTAATGCTGGGCTACTAATCCATTCCCGGCAGTGGGGGCGCCCCAGAGTAACTGAGAGCTGGACATTGTACTATTTAAGTCATATTGCCTGGTGGTGACTGTTAACATCTCACTTGCGACTTGAAAGGATTATTCAAACACATTCCACTTGTATAGTAGGGCAGTTCTCCATGGGGTTTGCCAAGCTGGCTCCTGCAGCACATTCCTCAGCCACTGGGAAAGAACTCACCCCACCAAAATGTTTTCCAGCTATTCCTGGATAGACACATATTTTGGATTTCAAAATCATTCGTCATTTTTTCCCTAAAAGAAAATAAGGCCTGGTGAGGGCACTGGACAGGGACTCATTCTATTCCCACCTCTGCCACTGGCCTGTGGGGTGACCTTGGGCAAGTCACTTTGCCTCTCTGTGCCTCAGTTTCCCCCTCTGTAAAAGGGGAATAATGGTACTGCCGTCCTTTGTAAAGCACTTTGAGATCCACTGACGAAAAGCATTTCAGAAGAGCTAGGTACTCCCTGGCCCTCTGCTCCCTCTTTGTAAAATGAGGATAACACTTGTTTGTCTTATCCATTTAAATTCCAAGCCCTGTGTGGAAGAAACTGTCTCGCACTATGTGTTTGCACAGTAAATAGGTTCTAATTCATATCAGAGCATCTAGCACTACCTTAATACAAATAATGAATAATAATAATAATAAGGGAATTACATTGCTCTGGCCCAAGGTTATTGTTCTTCTCTTAACTTTCTGAGATTTATCATCATGGCTTCCTGCTGGTGGAAATCAGAAGTAACTTCCTGAAGCTTGCCAGGGTGTGAGGAGAATCTGCCCCTTTAAGTCTACGGGCATCCTTTGAGATCAGAGGAAAAGCTTCCTGTTTCAAAGTTTGCCTGAAATCTGCATGACTAGGATACCTTTTAGTTGCTATTCGCCTTGTGGATGGAACTGTCTTCTCCTAGGAAGTATCAGGATCACTGATTGTATCCGTTTTTAAATTGCTTGATGCAGCTTGCGTTGTTCAAGTAGATTTTATGAGGTGCCCTTTGGCTCTGGTAATGATTTGTTGTTCTATTGTGTTTCATTAAGCTATTATTTGTGAAGAGCTTTGTGATGCATTGCATGAAAGCTGCGATATAAGCAATTTATGGTATGGAATGCCAATTCCGGTATCAACAGGCTATGATTAATGGCCCTGTGCTAAATGCTCAATGCAATTCTTCCTTTCCTGAAATCCATGGTAGGGAGGGATCAATGGATTAAAAGCTGTTGTATGTGATAGCTATAACCATCTCGGCTGGTGGTACATAGCAGAGCAAGTTGAATAACATGAAAAATAATTCCAGATATTATCTACTTCAACATTGCTGTCAATTAGTCATCAAACTAGCGTTCAACCAGCTACAGAGAAAAGCTAACAGCACATCAAATCATCTGTTTGCTGAAGTATGGCAAAGACATGGGGAATACATCCTTCATCACATAATGTTCAAGCAGTTCTGTTAGTATACAGTCAGAGGGCAGCATCCATGGAGCTATTCCCAAACTGCCAGCAGGTGGCACCTGTGCATTCAACACAATTGCCCTTCAGAGAAGTCTGTGGAAGGAAGCATTTGTCTCTGTTCTATGGATTACAGCCCCTTTTTCCTTAGAAGTATTATCCTTAGGACCAGTTGCCATTGGCTAGCAGCAAGTTTGTTGCCACGAATCACCCCTTTTAATAATCCCTGGGAATTACTTTTTAATGCTCATTAGCTATAAAAGTATGATTGAATTTCATAGTGCTGCTCAGAATAAGTGCATGGAGTCATGCTTGTTCAGTCATAGACCCCAATCTTCCAAGCTCAGCTATGTTGGAGAATTGTTATATGCATGCAGATCCCCACGAAAGTCAACGTCCTCACCCTCAGGCCCACCATCACCACATGAAACAACTTCCAGGATCAGGCCCAGAGGCTGGTCCTTTCTGTGGAAGAAATATCAGTCCAGATAACAGTGTAGATTTCTACAAGCCGTTCTCCTGTGGCAGTGTCCTGTATGTCCTGGACTGAGTGATGTTACATATAGAAATGTTTCCTTTCTATCAGTTCTAAATATACTCTGCCCTTTGATTTCCTTGAACATCCCTACCTCAGTGCTTATTTGGCCCCTACTACTGTAGCATCTGAGCAGCTCAGAGTATGGGCCAGAAACAGCAGGAATATCGCTCTCTCTTTTGACTTCTTCTTGGCCTATAAATAATTATTTTATTATTTACTATTCCTTGAGATCTATAAAGACGTGCCTGACCCCCCAGAGGGATAAATAGCTATCCCAGGATATCTAATGCTGCTAAATAATCAGGCAACCCCAAAATAATCCACGTTCCCCATTTTCACTAAATATACCCCCTCCCCCAGCAGTACTGGCTTCAGCAGCAGCTGTCCTAAAATGATGTGCCCTGAGGATCAATCAGTTTAGGCTATTTTTAGACAAAGGGAGCACAGAGTGTATTTCAGAGGAAAGGGGCTGTTCCTGTGAGCAGCCCCCTCTCTGTTATACCAAGGAGGGTGCAGTTTGAGACCCTTTGCAGATCCTGATCAGCTGAGAGCTGATACATAGCCCTGGCCTACACTGGCAGGGGAGGATAATTTAGCTAAAGTTGACGTACTTAGATCAGCTTACTGTGGTGTCTTCACTGTGGTGAGTTGACTGCTGCCACTCCCCCATTGATTCCGCCTGCGCCTCTCAAGGCGGTGGAGTACAGGAGTCGCCGGGAGAGCTCTCGGGGGTTGATTTATCTCGTCTAGTCTAGACGTGATAAATCGACCCCCGCTGGATCAATTGCTGCCTGACGATCCGGGGGTAGTGTAGACATACCCATAGTGTAAGCTCTTTAGGGGCATGGCAGTATGGCAGTGGAAGAAGCACTCACTTTCACAGGAGCATCCTAATCCACTTGTATTATTACTATAATTTTTATTTTATTTTGTCATCCACTGCTTCATGGTAGAGAGGTCTAATCCATAGTCTCTCTCCAGCTATGGCTTTCTCTAAACATTTGCCAACCACAGACAGAGAAGGTCTATATACAACATAAGAACTTACGAGCTGCCATACTGGGTCAGACCATGGTCCCTCTTGCCTAGTATCCTGTATTCTGACAGTGGCCACTACCAGAGTTTCAGGGGGAATGTACAGAACAGGGTAATTATGGAGCGACCACTCCTGTTTTCCATGCTTGGCTTCTGGTAGTCAGAGGTTTAGGTTCATCCTGAGCATCGGGCTGCATCCCTGACCATCTTGGCTAACAGCCATTGATGGACCTAGTCTCCATGAACTTATCTAGTTCTTTTTTTAACCCTGTTTTACTTTTGACCATCACCACACCCCATGGCAACGAGTTCCACAGGTTAGTTTTGCACTGTGTGAAAAAAGTACTTCCTCTTGTTTGTATTAAACGTGTTGCCTATTAATTTCATTGGTTGATTCCTGGTTCTTGTGTTATGTGAAGGGATAAATAACACTTCCTTATTCCCTTTCTCCACACCCAGTCATGATTTTATAGACCTCTATCATATCCCCCCATTTAGTCATCTCTTTTCTAAGATGAACAGCCCTAATCTTTTCAGTCTCTCCTCATGTGGAAGCTGTCCCATAGTCTTGATCATCTTTATTGCCATTCTCTGAACTTCATGCACTATATCCTTTTTAAGATGGGGTGACCAGAACTGGACACAACATTCAAGGTGTGGGTGTAGCAAGGATTTCTATAGTGACATTATGATATTTTCTGTTGTATTATCTATATCTTTCCGAATGGTTCCTCACATACTGTTAGCCCTTTTGATTGTTTCTGAGCTGTGCACTGAGATGACGCCTTCACAGAACTTTCCACGGTGACTCAGGATCTCTCTCTTGGGTGCTAAAAGCTCATTTAGAACCTGTCATTATTCATGTGTAGTTGGGATTTTTTTTTTACACTGTGCATTACTTTGCACTTATCAACATTGAATTGCATCTGCCATTTTGTTTGCCCAGTCACCCAGTTTTGTGAGATCTTCTCTCTCTGTGAATGGCTAGCCAACTACAAAAGCAGTTTCTCCTCCCTTGGTGTTCACACCTCAACTGCTAGAAGAGGGCCTCATTCTCCCTGATTGAACTAACCTCGTAATCTCTAGACTGATTCTTGCTTGCATATTTATACCTGCCTCTGGAAATTTCCACCACATGCATCTGACGAAGTGGGTATTCACCCATGAAAGCTTATGCTCCAATACTGCTGTTAGTCTATAAGGTACCACAGGACTCTTTGTCTCTTGCATAGGAGACCTTTACTGAAAAAAACAACTATAATCAACAGACTTCCACACAGCTTGACTTCCACTTTTGCCTCTCTTGTTTATCATTCTGTACCATGTGTGGAAACATCTAATGGCTGAACAATATTATTATGTGTGTGTGTGATATATGTATGTGTGTGTATAAACAGAATATATGATGTGATGAGGTATGAATGTTTTATTGGCATAAGTCTGGGCTGTTGATTGAGCTATAGATGGGAATCAGGAGAACTGAAAGGGCTGATACAACCAATGCGGGGTAACGGTCACTTTCTGCCTCCAGGGAAACTGGGAGCTGATTTATATTGTAAACTCTTTAGGAGCAGGGACCCAAGGTTTTTTTATGTATCTTTAAAGCACCATGTACTGTGGGCACTACTGGAATACAGTAACAATACTAATTGACATGACATGACATATGAGAGAGATTGTAACTGGTGCTGAGTCTGTGAAGATGTTAATGAGTGGCAGGATATGACTTATACAATACTCTCACATAAGCTCCTCCAAGTCTTTAGCCCCTAAGAGGCAGAAGGATCCCAACATCATTAAACTGAAATCCAATCTGCTGTTAGGATGGCTTATGGCCTGTGAATACTTGGTCATTCTCAAGTTACCAGTGGCTATAGCACTGATGACATTATTCTGTGATAGATGCATTAAGAATCACCCGTATTGGATATGGGAGGGCTGACTTCTGGCTGAAGACTTGACTATTGTGCTCCTGGGCTAGACTTCCATTTTCCAATGGTTTTATTTCTTGGCACTGATCTGTAGCTCTGCATCTTAACATGCTATGGATTAGCTAATTCACAGGGGAGTTTTTCTGAGATGCCAGTACCTTCTCAAGAGGCAATGGGCCTGATTCACCTTGCTGCTACTGTAATGCCGACAGACCTCAGTTGTTGGTGGGGGGCATCGAACCTGGGACCTTTGGAGCTAAATGCATTATTCTCTACTGCATAAGCTAAAAGCCACCTGGCCCTTAGCTAAGACGGTAGAGCAGATTCATTCATCTCTCTCTAAGTGGTCTCAGTGCCACTAGATGGGACAGAACACCACTCCCAGAAGGTGTGTGGGTTACATACTTTCCCTAGCTGAGGAAGCCCGTCTCAAGCTTCAGAGACTTCCCAGTTGAAATCTCAGATGAGCCCCCACTTGTAATACCAACAGACCCTGGTCGCTGGCAGTCAGGATTGAACCTGGGACTTCGGAAGCTAAATACATGAGCCTCTACTGCATGAGCTAAAAGCCAACTGGATGTTAGCTAAGGCTGTAGCGCAGACTCATTAATCTCTCTTGAAGTGGTCGCAGTGCCACTAGATGGGACAGAACACCACACTCAGGAGGTGTGTGGGTTATACTACCTTGGTAGAAATCTGGAGTAAGTCCATTCAGGTGCAGTGTAAAACAGGTTTAAGTGAAAAGAGAAACTTGCCCAGTGTGAAGCATTTAATCTGAGAGCAGGTATGAAAAATGATGAATACCAGAGAGAGGCTGAGTTGGAAATGGACAAAGTGTGTTTTCTACTGCACTGCTCAACATCTCTTTTATACGCAGGCCATCACTTAAGGCCAAGCAGAAGACAGCATCCACCCCTTGTTCTAGCAGAAGCTGGAAGTGGACAGACAAGGATGAGAGACAATGGTACTGCATGTCCCAGCAATCAGCCTGCTGGTGGCTACCTACCACTTCGTTTAGAATTGGCTGCCATTGCAGTGGTTTGACCAGCGGCGGGTTGTGTTTCTCTCAGGCAAAGCAATGTGCAAAGAGGCAGGGCTTCCTGGGATATCATCTGGTCTTTCATGCCTGCAGAGCTTCGGTCCCTCTTCCCCTCCCTTCTCTTTTAAAGAGCCACCAGCAGAATGTGAACATTAGGGTCTCTCTCCTGCATATGCTGGAGATCAGTCATGCATCGTGTGCCTCAAACCTCTTGCTGGGAATGTATTCAAACCATCTAGAATCACACGGGGATCCTTATGATTCATCTAGTCTGATCTCCTGTGAAACAATCCATAGCATTTCACCCAGTGATTCTGGCATTAAACAGAATTACCTTCCACGTCTCTTCTGGCTTGACTACAGTAGCACCTCAGAATTACGAACATATTGGGAATGGAGGTTGTCCATAACTCTGAAATGTTCATAACTCTGAACAAAGCTTTATGGGTGTTCTTTCAAAAGTTTACAACTGAGCATTGACTTACTACAGCTTTCAAACAGTACTATGCAGAAGAAAAATGCTGCTTTCCCTTTATATTTTTTAAGTAGTTTATGTTTAACACAGTACTGTACTGTATTTTTTGTTGTTGTTTTGGTCTGCCTGATTGTGTGCTTCCGGTTCCAAATGAGGTGTGTGGTTGGCTGGTCAGTTCATAACTCTGGTGTTCGTAATTCTGAGGTTCTACAGTATTTGAAATTTGACATTCTTTCTTTGACCATCTTGATCACTTGGTATGTTTCTTCCTGGATGGAAGATTGTAACTTTGAGAATCAATTCTGAAGCACTTAGAAGAGAGGAAAGTGATCAGGAACAGGCAGCATGGATTCATCAAGGGCAAGTCATGCCTGACTAACCTAATTGCCTTCTATAATGAGATAACTGGCTTTGTGAGTGAGGGGGAAAGCAGTGGATGTGTTATTCCTTGACTTTAGCAAAGCTTTTGATACGGTCTCCCACAGTATTCTTGCCAGCAAGTTAAAGAAGTATGGGCTGGATGAATGGACTATAAGGTGGATAGAAAGCTGGCTAGATCATTGGGCACAATGGATAGTGATCAATGGCTCTAAGTCTAGTTGACAGCCAGTATCAAGCGGAGTGCCGCAAGGGTCGGTCCTGGGGCCAGTTTTGTTCAATATCTTCATTAATGATCTGGAGGATGGCGTGGACTGCACCCTCAACAAGTTTGCAGATGACACTAAACTGGGAGGAGTGGTAGATATACTGGAGGGTAGGGATAGGATACGGAGTGACCTAGACAAATTAGAAGATTGGGCTAAAAGAAATCTGATGAGGTTCAACAAGGACAAGTGCAGAGTCCTACACTTAGGACGGAAGAATCCCATGCACTGCTACAGACTAGGGACCAAGTGGCTAGGCAACAGTTCTGCAGAACTGGGGGTTACAGTGGACGAAAAGCTCGGTATGAGTCAAGAGTGTGCCCTTGTTGCAAGAAGGCTAACAGTATTTTGGGCTGTATAAGTAGGAGCATTGCCAGCAGATTGAGGGACGTGATCATTCCCTTCTATTTGGCATTGGTGAAGCCTCATCTGGAGTACTGCATACAGTTTTAGGCCCCACACTACAAGAAGGATGTGGAAAAATTGGAATGCATCCAGCAGAAGGCAACAAAAATGATTATGGGGCTGGAGCACATGACTTATGATGAGAGGCTGAAGGAACTGGGATTATTTAGTCTGCAGAAGAGAAGAATGAGGGGGGATTTGATAGCTGCTTTCAACTACCAGAAGGGGGGTTCTAAAGAGGATGGATCTAGACTATTCTCAGTAGTACCAGATGACAGAACAAGGAGTAATGGTCTCAAGTTACAGTGGAGGGATGGGGGATTACGTTGGATATTAGGAAAATCTTTTTCACTAGGAAGGTGGTGAAACACTGGAATGAGTTACCTAGGGAGGTGGTGGAATCTCTTTCCTTAGAGGTTTTTAAGGTCAGGCTTGGCAAAGCCCTGGCTGGGATGATTTAGTTGGGGATTGGTCCTGCTTTGAGCAGGGGGTTGGACTAGATGACCTGATATATACTATGAATCAGTGCTCCAATGCAGATACACATTTAAAATTAATGCATGTCTCTGCTTTAAATTGTCTGTTAGGTCATGTATTCCAGCAAGTAACCTCATCCTCTAGGATTCCTGCAGGAAGCTGATACTAATGCAGCACAGACCAAGTAAAAGTAAATTGATTTTAAAATTCCAACAAAGTAGTTCTGGAAACTGCTTTGCAGTATTTGCCCAGCTGTAATTTCCTCTCTCCGCTGGAAGGCCGCACACCTCCAGCTGCACAAGACTTGTTCACACCATGCTGGGGCAAAGGGGTCAGCAGGGAGCCGGAGGGAAGAGTGCCACCTACTGAATCACCAGCAGTGCTTCTGTTAACTGTGTTTCCACTTGGCTGTCTCCCAAGTGCCAAGGTTGTTGAGCTTGTGCGAGCTAATGAAGTCACATTGACCAAAGCATAACCTGCTTATTAACAGCATTGGAAAATTATTCCCCAACTGTTAACACTTACTCATTTTAATGTGTATTTAATGCAATATATTCGTGTTCATTGTGTTCTCCTCTCCCTACGCACGCTTAGCTGCCATTGACAGGGAGAGCAGAACACACCCCCTCCAAGTCTTTCACTTATTAGCAAGTGTTACAAGGAGTGTTCTGGTTGGGGAAGGTTTTGGGTGCTCCTCAGTGATGTGCTTCTAAGTTCTGACTCATCTCCTATTGTAGCAAGTAGGGATGGTTATTATCCAGCATTTTAATCTGAAAACGCATGTGGAAAATGTAAGGTTTCAAAGTGATGCCTTCTGTGCAAAGTCATCACTAATTAGGTGGTATGCGGGAGTCATCTGGGTCCCTGTAAACTGTAGGTCATGCCAATATTGGAATCCTCTGAAGATTTTTAAAGCAGTTAGAACAGTTACAGGGGGAAATAATTAGTATTTAATCTTTCATGGGGAAATCATGATTAACTCTAAACTAGCTCCCTTTAACATTGTGCAATTGTATTAGGAGGAGAGAGCTCCTTGCTGATATAAACGCTCTCTGTCTAATGACAGCTAGGGGAGTGGCAGGGAGCTGGGGACAGCGGGTCTTGATCTGTTTAATCCTGGACAATTACTATAATAATTTATTTGCATTATAACTAACTAGGTTCTGGCCCTATTGTGCTAGGTACGGTATATAAACATAGCAAGAGACAGTCCAGGCCCCAGCTAGACAAAGCATCGGAAGGCAAACATAGGCACAAGAGAAGCAAAGTGACTTGCCCAGAGTTACACAGCAGGTCAGTGGCAGGTCACCTGAGTCCCAGTCCAGTGCGTCATCCACTACATCACATTGCTGCCTGACCAAGAAACTGAGAATGAATTATGTACTTTGCAGTTGGTTTTAGAGCTAGTAGAGAAATTTACTCCAGTTCACACCTATAAAAGAGGATCTCTTGAGGGAGACATTGTGCTCTTGTTACTGAGCATTTATGATAGGTAATACCGTAGCTGTTTCTACGCTTTCTGTTTGTTTGCAGAGGGAAAGCTATCTGTATGTTCAATTCATGGCTGTTCCCCTTTACAGCCTGAGGAATTTGTATTCTTTAATGCTGTGTCACATAGCTACCATGTTTGGCTCCATATTCAGCTCTGGATCCAAACTTCCCTGAAGTTCAGGTCTCAGAACTCTGGTTCAGCCTACGACAGTGATAGGGATTAGCTATGAAATTTGGGGCTGGGCCTAAACTTCCCTGGTATTCTGGGGCCACATTCCCCTTTCCCATGGGAAGGCATAGTGGGGGTCATAGCCAAAGTGGTCCATCAGCGGAACAGAATTTGCTTCCCTATGCAATAGGCAGTCGTTTGACCTCCAAACACTGTGCATCCCTTCAGATCCATACAAAAGAATCCATTAGAAAGACATATGGCCAGTTCTGGGGCCCCTTGACCTCGCCAATAGATCCTGGGTAGCTCAGCACCATTGGAGTCACAGGACCAGGTCTTCCCGTACCTTAAATAGGATTCTGTGCAACAGCTCACCCAGACTGTCTGAGAGAATCAACACGGGTGGTCCAGGAAACGACAAGTGTGCCCCCGCCCATCACCTGCCCGTACATCCTGAATCCCCAAGTAGAGCTCTCTCTGGGGATCCAAAGCAGTGAGGTATTGTTGATCTCCATCCCTAGTGCCATATGTGGTCACCTACCATGGATCATGATGACACACATGAGCCGTTGGTGCTGACTTGTTTCTAGCAGTAGTCAGGAGGTTTGGGGAGGCACCCAAAAGTGCTGTTTCCTATCCAGCACTTAGCCATTTCGCTTAGATCTGCACAATTAACCTAGAACAAAGGTTCTCAAACTGGGGTGCAATGTATTCTGGAGCAGGGGTGCATGAGAAGCTTTAGGGGGAAAAAAACCAAAAACTTACTGTGCACATTCAGAGCTGGGAGGCCAGAGCGTGGCAGCTGCTGGCTGGGCACCAAGCTCTGAAGGCAGCTCCCCACCAGCAGCAGCGTAGAAGTAAGGGTGGCGATACCACACCATGCCGCTCTTACTTTGCTGCTGCTGCTGGCGGCAGCGCTGCCTTCAGGCTGGGCACCCAGCCAGCAGCCACCGCTCTCCACTCTGCCTTCAGAGCTGGGCAGCTGGAGAGTGGCGGCCGCTGGCTGGGAGTCCATGGGGAGGGGACATAAACTACTACAGACACAAAGAAGGGCGGCACGATAAATAAGTTTGAGAAGCACTGCCCTAGAACAACTCACACTGGAGGAGGATGCTATGAGATTTCTGGCACTTCTTGTCCTACAAGAACAGCTGCTCTCACATGTTATCTTGGCTGTAGCAGGGGATGCCCCCTCCAGAACACCCACAGTCTTGGCATGTGGTGGCCCAAACCCTTCCCTTGTGGCTAAGGGAGTCCATAGCCTGCTTTCTGGGGCTTGTGCTGCACTTCTCCCTGGTCCTGTTGAATTGCCTCTTCCAGCTGTACCAGCTGTCACCTACTGGGGTACAAGCCAGACCAGTGGGGGGCTGTGTTACACCTGCCCTGTAACCTGGACTACCTTGCAATGCCTTGCTTTTGTAGCCTCCAAACTGGTCACTCCTGGATGTGTTTGTGTAGCTGCAATTTGCCAGTCACACCCTGGCTCTCAACAGCCTTGGTTATACTGCAGGGTGACCCCAACACCCTCCCAGTCTTGGTCTTGCCCCCAGAAATGTATGTTTGGTACTGCCCAGCCCTCTCCTCGACAGTCCAAATATATTAAGTCCATTCTTCCTTTAGGGGAATAAGATATACTAGTCTGTTATCTTAAATAGAGTTACCCAGACACTAAGTTAAACACACTGGATTAATAAAACAATAAAACCAGTTTATTAAGTACAAAGAGAGAGACTGAGTACAAGTAATGGGCCATAAAAGTCAGAAATGGTTACAAGAAAAATAAAGATAAAACACTTACTAGTGTCTGATTTAACAAACCATGTTAGATTTAAGCAAAATTTCTTGTTGCATGCTTCCAGCAAGATTACTGACTAAATTCTTCAGATCAGGGACCCCTCCATCACACCCCGAGTCCAATGGCTATTTCCTTTGTCTTCTCAGGTGCAAGTAATGTGATGGGCAGGGGGAAAGTGGGGCCCTAGGGGTGTTTGTCCCTTGTTTTTATGGTTTCAGTCCCCCTCTTGAAAAACATTTCCGGCTGAGACAAAGACTCTATGTGGAAGGATGTTCCCTGCTGGGGGGGGGGTTTCACCTGTTTGAGCTTCCTTTGTTTTCCTTCCCTACTTGATGATTCTATTTACTGCTTAAATGCAAATTAAGGCAAACAGACATTCCTTTGTTTAGGATGACTTCTGCTTGGGCAGGGCTGTGGGGTTTGGAACATGTGTTAATAACATCATACAGGGGAATTTTATAACTTCCCATAGAATGTTGCCACATATATTTTATCAGGATATTTCTGATTAGCATGACAAGTTATGAGTTTTCAAATGATATATCAAAAGGCAGATCTTGTACACAGATTATGATGGTAGCATGTAGGATGTGAATACAGGGGTGCATTCCCTCACACACAGGTTGGAAAGAGTCTTTCAAAAAACAGAACTCAAAACAAAAACTTCATAACAATCTTTTAGCCTTTTTTGGAGGTGAGGTCACACCACCTCAGTCCTTTCTCCCCTGTTGTCTCAAGTACTCCTACCTGCATTGCCTCTAACTCAGGCCTCTACTTCATCCAAAAGTCTCTCCCCAAACCTCACCCTCCTCTATGGCAGTGCTCTTCCTGCTCCCTGCGAAACACTGCAGACATCAGAGAAGTTGCCAGCCATTGACAGACAGGAGGCATGACCAACAGCCATCTGTCCAAGGATGCTCTCCGCTATTACCATTGCCAATGCCCAGCTAGCACGTTCACAATGAGCGTTGCGTGTCCCCTTATCACAGACACAAGCACAGTCATAAGAACATAAGAATGGCCATACTGGGTCAGACCAAAGGTCCATCTAGCCCAGTATCCTGTCTACCGACAATGGCCAATGCCAGGTGCCCCAGAGGGAGTGAACCCAACAGGCAATGGTCAAGTGATTTCTCTCCTGCCATCCATCTCCACCCTCTGACAAACGGAGGCTAGGGACACTCTTCCTTTCCCATCCTGGCTAATAGCCATTTATGGACTTAACCTCCATGAATTTATCCAGTTCTCTTTTAAGCCCTTCACAACCTCCTCAGGCAAGGAGTTCCACAAGTTGACTGTGCACTGTGTGAAAAAGAACTTCCCTTTATTTGTTTTAAACCTGCTGCCCATTAATTTCATTTGGTGGCCCCTAGTTCTTGTATTATGGGAACAAGTAAATAACTTTTCCTTATTTACTTTCTTCACATCACTCATGATTTTATATACCTCTATCATATCCCCCCTTTAGTCGCCTCTTTTCCAAGCTGAAGAGTCCTAGCCTCTTTTTAATCTCTCCTCATATGGGACCCATTCCAAACCCCTAATCATGTTAGTTGCCCTTCTCTGAACCTTTTCTAGTGCCAGTATATCTTTTTTGAGATGAGGAGACCACATCTGTACGCAGTATTCAAGATGTGGGCGTACCATGGATTTATATAAGGCAATAAAATACTCTCCGTCTTATTTTCTATCCCCTTTTTAATGATTCCTAACATCCTGTTTGCTTTTTTGACTGCCGCTGCACACTGCGTGGACGTCTTCAGAGAACTATCCACAATGACTCCAAGATCTTTTTCCTGATTCATTGTAGCTAAATTAGCCCCCGTCATATTGTATGTATAGTTGGGGTTATTTCTTCCAATGTGCATTACTTTATATTTATCCACATTAAATTTCATTTGCCATTTTGTTGCCCAATCACTTAGTTTTGTGAGATCTTTTTGAAGTTCTTCACAGTCTGCTTTGGTCTTAACTATCTTGAACAGTTTAGTATCATCTGCAAACTTTGCCACCTCACTGTTTACCCCTTTCTCCAGATAATTTATGAATAAGTTGAATAGGATTGGTCCTAGGACTGACCCTTGGGGGGACAACACTTGTTACCCCTCTCCATTCTGAGAATTTACCATTTATTCCTACCCCTTGTTCCCTGTCTTTTAACCATTATGTGTTACATTAGCTATATTCCAGTCATTGGGTACAGAAGCCGATTCAGAGGACATGGCAGATGAGCTATGGGGTTTTGTTTATATAAAGGTTTGGTTAAAATGCTAAAGAATATTAGGGGGATGGGGTGAGAGCATTTGCAGCTGACCTAGAAGAAAGCAGCACATCTGCCTGAACTAGGCTAAAGTTATACTGCAGGATAAAAGTGGGAGTTGGAGGAACAAAGGATGGTTGAGGACATCACCTCAGCCCAGAGATTCTCTGCCTGGCAGAACTTAGGCAACGTTGCCAGCCAAGGGAGGGAAAATAGGGGAACAGACAAGGACCACAGTCTAATTACTCATATTAAAAGCCCAGCAAAAAAGAAGCAAGCCAACTGTAGAAGCTTTGCTTTCATTGAGGACCATCATATCTGACATCCTGCTTCTAGCAGTGTTCAGGACCTAATGGTGCAGGGGGAGGCAAAACCCACAATGGCACCTGTCCTGTGGTGCACTGCTGCTGTGGAGAGGAAACCACACTCCACAGCAAGACATCTAAATGCTTCCATCTTGAGTACAAGCAGGGTTAGTCATAGGACTTTGCAGACTTTCTTTTGAGACACCTATGGTACTGGACTCCATGAACAGTGGATTTCATAGGCTGCAGAAGATCTCCTGTGCACCAGGTCTACTATGAGGATGGGCACCTGCAGGAATTCCCAGGCAATGGGGACTCCTCACAGCTAACACTAGGGTACAGCTGGGGCCAGTGCTGACTTTGTCTAGGGCAGTGGTTCCCAAACTGGGGTTCGTGAACCCCAGGGGGTTTACAAAATGTTACGGGGGTTCTTGGGAAAAAATTCCCTAATGGTGGACAGAGCTGTCCGTAGGGACCCCAGGCAGCATGGGGCCAGCAGCCCAGAGCCCCTGGACTTCCAAGAGCTAAGCAGATCAAAGCAAGCATCTCTATCACATGGAGGAGATTTGAATTTCAAGACTCCTTATAAGAAATGGAAAGAGAAGTGGATATTTTTTGCTGTTTTTAAAATTAAATAGGCAGCTGGTATTGTTTTTTAAATTATTATGAAGAACAAGTTTAAGTTTTATTGTAACATGAGTTGTTTGCCTGGACTGCTCAGGACCTGAAGGCTTGTGTAGGAGGAACTCTTTGAGTTGGCGTCTTAAATACCTTCATTCTGTTTCACATCTGATACTCCTTGATGAAACATAGGAGCCTTGTCTTATTCAAAATGATATAAGCTACAAAAGTGAGATCTTGGAAGAGTGTTGCTGTTTTCATACTGTAATAAAAATACTGTAATGATAAATAATAATTAATCATAAATAGTGCGTAATAAGCATGTCATAAAAACAAATTTTATATTTCCAAGATCACTGCTTTTATAATCAGGTAAAGAAGAAAATCCCTGGAAATATTCATTTTTAGGGGGGGTTCATGAGACTTGATATTTTAGTGAAAGGGGTTCACAGGTTGTTAAAGTTTGGGAACCACTGGTCTAGGGGATGTTATACAGGGCCCATGTTTATGTTGATCAAGTGGTCACAGTACCTACATTGGAGGTGAAATACTTATTCCAGGCCAAGGACAGGTGAGGCCAGTGAGTTTCCCTACGCCCTGCACGTGGGTCTAAATTTACTTGTCCCTTCTTCATATTACAGAGCTGGATTTAAGGGGCCAGGCTCCTAAATTTCACACAACAGCACCACAGCCACAAAAGCCCACCTGTCTCATATGAAAGTTAAAACACAGAAGGCACAACATAGTAGTTACATACAGACCTGCCATGTGGACCAATACAATGATTAAATTAAAGACTGATATTTGAGCAAGTGTCATCAGCTGCAGGGGACTGTCCCTGAGGGTCAGAACTGATCCCCAAAGCAGAAATCCCATTAAAGCTATTCCAAAAAGATGGACCTTTATTGATGACGTTTGCAACTCTAGCAGGGTGAAAATTGTGCAGCGGGAAGCAGACAAGCTCAGTTTGCAAACACACAATGCTCTCAGGCAGGATAAATTAAAAATCCCCATAATCTGCCTCAAAATCCCAAGGGACAACAGCAGTTCTGATGCGCCAAAGCCCCGATGGTTGGAGGAATCCAAGAGATCTGGTTTGAATTCAGAGACCCAAGACTAGCTTTTAAAAGCCCGAACAGCCTCGCTTTTCACTCTGTTTTGAGACTCTGCAGTTTCCCTGTGGGAAAACATGGGCACGTGATTTGGCATCGCTGCCAACACAGAATATCATGACTAAACCGACTGCAGTCATTGATCTGGGACACTAGGGGGGGTAATGCTGTTATGGACAGGCAGCGAGGACCAGTTGGGGGGAGGGAGGACTGTGTCACAAGCCTTACAGGAAAAAAGAAAAAGACGGAGAAAGTGTCCTCAGTCCACTATTATTGATGCCACTGGCTTTGACTTTTGCTTAAAAGCTTTCTGTTTTCGGATCCCATTACAGCTCCATATAGGCCATTAGTTAATTAAGTTATGCCACTAGCGTCTCTGATAGCTTGACTATGTTATTACTCACTCTCTGCCAGCTCTCTTTGGGCCCTTCTCCGACCGCTCCCCCAAAACAAAATTGGAAAATAAAATCAAAACCAAGGTGGCACGGAGGTGGAAGGAGATTAATTCTTGGTGAGGTGCAGCCAAACCTGCCTCCGCGGGCCAAGCGCATCAAATCGCTCTTTCCAAACCACTACGGCACTGACAGCGTTAGGATGCAAATAGAGACAACAAGACGCACTGAGCCCTTTCAAATTCATTGACATTGGTAATGCCTCAAAATGCCCCCCTGCTCCTCCTGGGACAAGCCAGGTGCTCCCTAGAATTCTGCAGAACAGAAAACCCCACAGTGGCTGGTCCAGGACAGACCAGGAGGCAGCAGCCCCATATCAGCCCAGTAGCCTCACAGTGACACACAGAGGAAGTGCATTAGAGAACGGGAGCTGGGTCAGAGCAAACAGTGACATCCGGTCAGACTGCTTCTCACTCCTGTGCAAACGTCACTGGCTCCTGCTGGGAAACCTGCAGCATTTGGGGACTGTGGGGCTCAGAGATTTGAGAAATCTATCTGCCTTGGCTCTCCCCTGGAGCCCATCACTATGATATCTGAGCATCTCCCTTCTCTTCATGCACCTTCAACCAAAGGAGACTCACAGTACCCTCCCGGAGAGGCCAGGAAGTATCCTTACCGATTTTACAGATGGGGAACTGAGGCACAGAGATACTAAGGCCCGATCTACACTACAGACCTAGAGCAGTATAACTATGTCATTCAAAGCAACATAATTATACTGATCTAACCATAGGTGCCAACTTTTCCCGGCGCCGGTGGGTACTCGCCCCCGGCCCTGCCCTGACTCCGCCCCTGCCCCCCCATTCCAACCCCTTCCTCAAAGTCCCTGCCCCAACTCTGCCCCCCTCCTTAGCCCCATTGAACTCCTTCCTCAAATCCCCGCCTCGGCCTCACCTCTTCCCGGAGCTCGCCGCGCTCCCCCTCCCCCACTCTCCCTCCCAGCGCTAGCCGCCACGAAACAGCTGTTTCTCAGAGGCAAGACCTGGGAGCTAGGGGGAGAAGCGAGAATGTGGCGCACTCAGGGGAGGAGGCGGAGGTGATCGGGGCAGCAAGCCCTGGGCGCTAGGGGAGAAAGCGGGGATGCAGTGCACTCAGGGGAGGAGGTGGAGACGGAGCGCAGGTTGGCATGGCGGGGTGGGGAGCTGCCGGTGGGTGCCTATGGATCTACCCTCCTGTGGGAGCACTTCCCCTGCCAACATAACTACCACCTCTGTGCATGAAGACAAGCCCTTAGTCACCAGCCCGTGGTCACCGAGGGAGCCAGAAATGCCACCACAGTCTCCTGAATCCTAGCCTAGTGCTTTTACCACAAGTCTATCCTGCTTGCTGAGCACCGGTGGTATTTCAGAAAATTTCAGGGGGTGGGAGTGGTGCCACCTTTCCCACTTCCTCTTCCTGCTGAGGCCACAGCGGTTTGCAAGGTGGGTCGGTCCCACCCTGGAGGGGGTTGGGGAGGTGACATGCCGGTTCTATCCCCAGGAATAAGGGGAGGGAGCGGGCAGGAGTGTATGTGTATATGCTCAGCTCCAGCCCAGGCCACCACTGCTGCTTCCCATGCAGCTGATGGGGAGAGGGGAGTTGAGATGATGTCATGGCCATTAGGCAACCTGGCCTGGTCTGCCCCCAAAGCAGCCCCTGCAGAGCAGGGAGGGACACCGCAGTGCCAGCTGGCGAGGAGCTATGGAAAGTCAGGGGGCAACCCCCGTGTACCATAACAAATGATGCCTCTGCTCCAGAGGCAGCTTTTACCTCTAGATGCCTGTTCTTATGCAGTACTGAGCTCCCTGCCCCACCACTGAAGTTAATGGAACGGAGGGACCTGTGTACCTCACAGAACAGACGTGGGCAAACTACAGCCCGCGGGACCATCCTGCCTGGCCCCTGAGCTCCCGGACGGGGAGCCTAGTCACCAGCCCCTCCCCCACTGTCCTCCCTTCCCTGCAGCCACGCTGCCACGCGGGCCACACTCTGACCCGCCACTCCCGCTGGGCAGCGTGGGGAGCGCGGCTGGCTCTGGCCGGGTGTCGCGGCTGCCCGCTCCTGCTGCTGGTAAGAGGGCGGACAGTGGGGGGCGGTTGGAGAAGGGAGCAGGGGGTCCAAGGGGCAGTCAAGGAGGAGGGGGCAGTTGGATGGGGCAGAGGTTCTGGGGGGGACAGTCAGGGGATGGGGAACAGGGAGGGTTGGGAGTGGGAGTCCCGGGGGGCCTGTCGGGGGTGGGGATGTGGATAGGGGTCAGGAGGGCAGTCAGAGGACAGGGAGCGGAGGGCGTGGATTAGGGGGTGGGAGTCCCGGGGGGACTGTCAGGGGACGGGGGTGTGGATAGGGAGAAGGGGGGTTGGATAGGGGGTGGGGATCCTGGGAGGGGGCGGTCAGGGGACAAGGAGCAGGGGGGTTGGATGGGTCGGGAGTTCTGAGGGGGGCAGTCACGGGGCGGGAAGTGGGAGGAGGTGGATAGGGGGCGGGGGCCAGGCTGTTTGGGAGGCACAGCCTTCCCTACCCAGCCCTCCATACAGTTGTGTAACCCTGATGTGGCCCTTGGGCCAAAAAGTTTGCCCACCCCTGTCCTAGAAGGTGCTCAGCAGGGTTGAGCCTCTAGGTCAGTAGTTCTAATCTTACCCAAGATGGAAATCACTAGGGCCTGGCTCCTGATTGGTGCTGAGCAGCAGCCACTCCCATTGACTTCAGAGGGTCCCTCTCTAGTCGGGGGAAGGGCAAGCCTCTCCCTGAGCTGACAGCGCTTTTCTAAAGCAGTGCAGTTTAATTTGCCAGCTCTGCCGAGCCAGCACTAGGCATAAGCAGCTCCCCTGTTTTCTTTTTTATTATAAGAACTTGCCTGGTTTAGTATTGGGGAGCCCCAAAACATCACTGTTTAGGGCTTCCAATGGGCTAACACCAGCTCTGTTCTGAGTCACCTCCTTCAGTAGGTAACAAGTATTAATTTGTTTAAAGTCTCCTTTCCCTGTCTTCAGACATCAAGAGAGAATCCCTGGGCACATAAGCTGGCCACCTTCAGCAGATCTCGAGGCTGAGTGGGTTCCTATTACCACCTGGAAAACAAGCACAGCACATCACACAGGTGGTCTTAGAAGGATAGCAGCCTTTGAACACATTTTCCCAGTATCTGTGTTAAAGAAACAGTTGTTCTCCACAATTCTGCACTGCTCCACCATGAAAATTCAGTGCTTTGGAGCCTTTTTAATTGTTTTATTTATTACAGAAGCAATGATAATAATCATCTTACATGTATATAGCATCTCTCTCGGCATAATACACATTATACTGGAATACATTCATCCACCAATGAAATGCTGCCACCTCTGGGGCATAATTAATGTGATCGCTGTTTAAGAGTGCACTGCGATACGCCGTAACAGTCTAGGGCAGGAAGTGATGAGGAGAATGTATCCAAACGAAAGGCAAAGTTGAGGACACAGAATGTTGCCACTGCTACTGGAATATAATTGGAGTTAACACTCTCCTGTTCTCTTATCAAAAACAACAACAAATCTTTAATGATCACAAGTAGTCAGGACCAGGGATTTACTTCTGTTCCAATTGCATCCTCTACTGCACAGTGCCTTGCTAGGACATTGGGTCTATGCTGAATCAATATGGTGCTTTATCCTTGTGGTAGAAAGTGCCATTGTGCTTGAGGAGTAGAGCTGTCAGCCAGTGATATTCAGGTGATATTCAGGGTAACCTGGGCCCAGCCCATTGAGTACCCTGAAGATAAGGATTAAGACCTTAAGCTTGACTTGAACATACCCCACTGGGATAGGATAGTGTCTCCAAGCCAGCTGGAGGCAGTAGAAAGTATTACTGCTGCTATATAAGAAGTTAGTGTCAGCAAGAAATCCAAGAATACTTCTAAACTATGAACTGAATTAACCAATTGTGGGTGTGTACCTTCAACCAAAGGAGACCTCACCACGGCTACAAACACTTCAAAATGCTTTCCTCTGCCCACCAGCATCACCTGTGACTTGCTCAACCACCCGTTCTTTGTCCGTGAGCTGATCTCATCCAAGCCCTGGGACATCTTGGCAATACTGGGATCATCTTGAAAGTGAAGTAGAGCAGCGTGTCATCTGCATAGCAGGCTCTTGAGTCCCTGTTATCTGATCAGTTCACCTAGTGGTTGCATCTAGATGATAAATAGGACAGCGGATATAATTGAGCCATGTGGAACTCCACAGGTAAGGGGGCCAGGGCCGGTGCAACATTTAGGCGACCTAGGCGGTTGTCTAGGGCACTAGGATTTGGGAGGCGGCATTTTCTTTGGCAGCAACCGCGGCGGCCGGATCTTTGGCCGCCCCGGTCGCCACCGCCATTTAGGCAGAGGGAGCTGGGGCAGGGGAGCACAGGGAGGGCCACCTGCAGCAAGTAAGGGGGGGGCGGCACACAGGGGAACTCCCCGCCCCAGCTCACCCCTGCTCCGCCTCCTCCCCAAGCATGCCGTGGCTGCTTCACTTCTCCCACCTCCCAGGGTTGTGGTGCCTAAGCTGATTGGCACCGCAAGCCTGGGAGGCGGGAGAAGTGAAGCAGCGACGGCGTGCTCGGGGAGGAGGCAGGGCAGGGGTGAGCTGCTGGGGCGGGGGGGTGCCTCAGGGCAGAGGAGGGGAGCTGCCATGGGGGGACGCCTCAGGGCGGGGGCTTGGGGATGCGGCAGGGCACAAGGTGGAAATTTCTCCTAGGGCACGAAACATCCTTGCACCGGCCCTGGAGGGGTCTAGTGGTGAAGATGCAGTGTCCCGTCGCTACTCCATGGGTGCAAACTTGCCAGGAAATATTCAGACCATTTTAATGCATTCACCCTGCCACCTCTATTAGGTGGGATAGCAGTCTGAAAATGACTGACTGCACAGCTATTGCTCCACCAGAAAATGAAGATGGGTTTCCTAGCTCATGAATGCTTGCTACAGTGAGCAAATACATGGCCACATGTTGCTCTCCCTGCAAGCAACAGTTGTTTTGCTAGAAAGTCAGAAGAGAGGGAGTGACAACAATTTAGGTGGTGTAAGACAATGGCCAGATGTTGCATTGCTGCTAGAGAAGAGTTATGAACCCAGTAGAAACACATCCTGACCCCTCTTTCACATGGGAACCAAAGGCAGATCTGTCATAACCAAAATTTAACTCATGCTTCCAAGAATCAGAAAGTGGCCAAGAAGGTCCCCCAAGTTCTTGACCAGGCTCCTTCTCTGCCAGGGGCTTCATTCTAAATACATTTAAATACTGCTCTGTAGGGGAACTTTCTTTATTTTTCAATCTTTCCCATGTAGCCATCTTGGATTCCTCTTCGTTGCTGTTGGGAATTCATGTCTGGTGCCCTTCTTCCCCATCCTTTGGTACCCTTTTCACTAAAGGCGGGAAAAGGGGCAGGTTATGTGACTGGGAATCTGCCCCGAAACAAGGCAGTATAAAGGTCCAGCCCTCAAGTCACACGGGGCTGCCCATCCAAGAGGCAGACAGTGCATGCCACACTAAGGGTTGCTGGGGTAGGATCCATACCTGCAGGCGAGGATAGCTGTCCAGTTGCTGTCCTTTGGTTCCAATTCATACACACACTCACCACGACGCAAGGAGGGAGATCTGTGAAGAGAAGAACAGAGTTGTCAACTTACCTGTCTGAAGGGTCCTCCTCAGAAGCCTGCTGCCTAGTGCTCTGTCCTGTGGTGTCGGTGAGTGTCTGCGACCAAGCTGCCAGATACGGTAAAGAGACACCTGGGCTCTAACCATCTGCCACATATACAGTTCTGGGTCAGGACTCTAACCCCCTGATTATTACAGCCATAGCTGGGTTTTAATTTTAGTCCTTTATAATTATAGCTCGGAAGTCCTTAATGATTATCCTTTTATTACTGTTTTAACTGTTGAGTTATAAATAAAGCTGCTGTGTTAGCTTTACCTTATCCTTGTACATTTTCTTTGGGCTAATGAACCTGATGACAGAAGAGGGCTAGGGAGGCAAATCGAGGCTGATTTCCCTGGCCAGATTAAAAATCAGTCAACAGCTCAAGCACAGGATATTATATAATGTAAAGTGCACAAACTCACTAACCCTCCATGGTTTTGGAAGACAAGTTATGTACCAGCATAGCCTGAGATCTCAAAGTAGAGAGAGGAGCCTTATAAATATTCACCTTGTTCGCTATTGACAGAGATTTCACAAGCCTGGAATGAATCTAATAAAACTGGGAAGCTTGAGGCTAACATGTTTCTCTTCTGGCAGGGAGCTGTTTCCCTCTTCAATAGAAGGGAAATGGTACAGTTGCTTAACACAGCCATCAGCCAGATGCTATGGGATGCAATTTAGCCAATGGAGAAACAGAACCCAAAGGCTACCAGGCAAGGGAAAGAAGCAAACTGCTTCTGACAAGTGACAACATGTTGCACTCAGTCTGCTTCTTATCAGAACATACAACAGTTTAGGAATCTACTTCTTTTTAAGAATATATTTTTAGCCCCACTGACTCTCTTTTCTCCTTTGTTAGTGTGTTCTGCCGACAGCTATCGCACAGAACAATCCTGCACTTTCTCCGGCCGCTCCAAATGTTATTCAGGATTTTGTCACCAAATATTTTGTGAGGAAGAAATGCTTTATTAGATAAATGACCCAATCTGTAGCTCATGAAACGAAAATAGTTCAGCAGCAGCGTGTGTGCATGCGTGTGAGCGAGAAAGAGAAGAAACATCAGGAGACTGAGGTAATCTATTTTTCTCAGTGCAAAGGTTTTTTTTTTATCATCACAGTATCAGGAATATGTCAAGTAAATTGAATCATATAAATCCAAATAAGAGGGATGTGACTTTAAATGAAAACCCAGAGGAAGGAGTGAGAGGTCATTTGATGATGACAATAGAGACTCTGAATCATGCTAAGAAAAAAAGGGTGGATTCTAGAATCTGTGCTGCTTGGGTGTTGTGTTTAAGCAAGCCTGAAAACTCTGAGCAGAACTCATCAGGCCTGATTCATCATCACCCTCCACCTTGTGCTGTCCAGTTAAACCAGTGCAAAGTGCCTCCAAAATGCCACCATTATGATTTAATAGCTTTGTACGCTGACTTTGCCCTGGTGCAAATGACAGCACGAGGTGCAAGGCAGTGATGAATTGGGCCCATTTTGTGCGTCCTGTATGGCAGGACAAGTGCTGATGATGCCTGCAAGCAGCTTTTCACCCAGCAGGGCAGAGCTGCGAAATGCCTCCCACTAACCAAAGCTCCGCTGCTTCAACACAGTAGGTGAGCTGCCTACCAAGCAGGACACTGCTGGGGTCAGGCCTTGACACCTGCTGCTGAGCTCCCCTCACTCAGAGAATGGGGATGGGTTGTGGGTTATGATGGTTGGAATCCACTGTGGACAACTGTCATAAGTAGTTAGTTAAGGGTTAAGGTCTACCTGTAAAGGGTTAACACAGACCTGGTGAAACACCTGACCAAAGGACCAATCAGGGAAGAGAATTTGAAAATCCCAGAGAGCGGGAACTTGGGTCTCTGTGTTCTTTGTTCTGAGTTCTTAGCCGTCTGGACCTACACCAGACCAGACGCTTAACCAAGTCTGCTCATCTTTCTGAACTAATTTCTTCTATTCAAGCTAGTGAGTATTAGAAGAACTGGGTAATTGCATATAAGAATCCTGTGTCTGCAATTCTGTGTGTTTGCATTGATTATTCGTAATTTTGCCTGTATTGTTTGTACTGAGGAAAAGGGAGAAATTTCTCCAGGGATTAATAAGATTAGACCCTATGAATGTCTATCTTGGATTCATAGAGATTGTGTATTTTTTTTCTCTTCTTTCTTTTATTCTTTTAATAAACTCTTTTAAGTTCAGGACTTGGTTAAGTTCCTTACCTGTGGATTCAGGGGAAGGAAGCTAGGCGCCACTCTGTGGAGACAAGGATTGTCTCCAAGCAGAGAGAGAGCAGGAGAGGGAGGGGGGAAGTGGGCTGCTTCCCTGTGTGTAGAGATTCAAGGGGTTTGAATCTGGGTTCCCCAGGGGAAGCTTGGGGGACAGGCAGTGCGTCAGACACGTTAACCTGACTGGTGGCAGCGAGAAGGAATCCTACCCTAAGGGTTAGGGTGGGGGGAGAATACCTGCGGGTCCCCATCTTTGAACCCACAAGCTCAAAGTGGGGGTGAGATCCCAGGACATGGTGGCAGCGGAGTTTCGAATCCATTGTTAGAAGGAGTTTTTTCAGCTGGGCTACGCTGAAGGAAGCTATTCTCTTCTTCTAGAGCAGGAAAGCAACCTGAGAGAAGAGGTAGTTTACTAGTCTTCTGTTTCTAAGTGGTATTGTTAGAAGCAGTTCCAGCAGTTTGGCTGGAGGGAATTAAGTTTCCAGCAGGCTTTGGTGAAAGCAGTTTCTTTCGGGTGGCATAGAAAAGCACCTTGGAGGAAAAGAAAGTGTGTGCATTCCTTAGGTGGGGGGAAGTGCCCTCACAGGTTGCAAGGAGGTGTGTCCCTCCTTTGTGTGATCAGGATTCCTTGGGTGGGGGGAGTGCTCCTCCGAGCTCATCCCGTCCAACAGGGAAAACAGGTTTGGTGAGGAGAGAGAGCTCCTGAAGCCAGTTTTTTTTGTCCTGTGACTTTTGAAATGCAGAAGCCAGGAAGCCGAGATTTTCACTAGTCTTTTCTCACAGAGAGACAGAGAGTTTTTTAGATTTTCCCTGTTGCTCAGTACAGAACAATAGAGAGTTGCAACACACAATTTGCTATACACAGAATTAATTACCCTTTCTCTACTCAAGTTATCATAAACAGGGAGGGGGTGTCCAGCACCCCAAGGCACAGATATGACGGAAACAAGTGACCAACTAGAGCTTGCTCGATTGCAAATAAAAATCCTGGAAGCCAAAGAGAGAGAACACCAGATGGCCATGGCGGCCATGGAGGCAGACCAGAAAGCCAGAGAGGCAGACCACATCAGACAAATGGAATTAAGAGAGAAAGATCTGGAAATCCAGAGGCAGGCTCTGGAAGTAGAACAGGCTAAGCAGCATAATCCACCACCCCATCCACCTACTGATCACACTTTTCGGAAAAAATTTCCCGCCTACAAGGCAGGGGATGATGTTGAGGCCTTTTTAGAAAACTTTGAGAGGGCCTGTATTGGATACCATCTTCCTAAAGACCAATACATGATGGAGCTGAGGTCACAGCTCAGCGGACAATTATCCCTTGTGGCAGCTGAAATGCCTAAAGACCAGATGGACGACTTTCCACTGTTCCTAACCAAGGCCAGACTCAGAATGGGCATCACCCCTGATCACGCCCGTCAGCGTTTCAGAGCCCAGAAATGGAAACCAGAGATGTCATTTCCAGAGCACGCTGCTTACCTGGAAAGACACTATTTCTCCTGGATATCAGGATCCAAGGTTGAGGAGCTAGACGACCTACACCTCCTGATATTGATGGAGCAGTTCCTAGATGGTGTTCCTGAGAACATTAGACGCTACATCCAAGATGGTAAACCTAAAACTCTCACTGAGGCAGGAGAGATTGGAGCCAGATGGATGGCATCGGTAGACAACACGAAAGCTACTGCCAAAGGGAGCGATTCACACAAGGTACCCACCGAGACTAAACCGTACCATCGAGGGCCAATCAAGCCCACACCTACAACCCAAGCACAGTCACACCCTACCTCTTCTTCTACCTCACCAGTTTCCAGTAAACCAACACCACCCCGTGACCCATCAAGTGGGCGATGTTTTGGATGCAATGAACTGGGGCATATCAGAGCCAAATGCCCAAAGAACCTGAACCGGGTCCAACTCCTTGCACCTGCACACCAAGGAAACCCGGACGCTGCTGGGGTCAGGCCTTGACACCTGCTGCTGAGCTCCCCTCACTCAGAGAATGGGGATGGGTTGTGGGTTATGATGGTTGGAATCCACTGTGGACAACCCTCCCAGAAGCAAGTCATTATTGTCATGACCGCCTACGACGTGACTTCAAAATGGGGTGCCAGGCAAGGTGCAAATGTCTCAAGGCAGCACTGCGTTGCGTTGCCCTGTGCCACTGCAGTGGGGAATGCAATCTTTCAACATGCTGAACACTGTGAAAGACTCTTCTTTCTTAATTCATTTTAGGCGGCATGTTCAATCTGTTTGAGACACAGCAATATTCTGTTATACATAGATCAGTCTGATACATCATTATTAGCCAAGAGAAATGTCACTTTCTATCCATGAACAGAAACTTGTAAACTTATTATGTTATATTTCTACATCATTTTCTACATAATTAATATTTTAGTAGAAGCTCTCTGGTGACATGCTACAGAGCATGTTAACTCTTAATATTTGTGTATCATCTCAAGCCATCACAATACATTACTTTAGTTTTTAGGACACCTAAGACACCAGGAATATAAATGTACAAAAATAAAAACCCTCCGGGATGGTTTAATACCATAAACAATCAGTATAAAAAAAAATCAGTAGAAAAAATGCATTCAGAATGCACTTGACGACCTGGCACAAGTCAGCAATCACCGCATACCTGAAAATCTTTATTAGGTCATGCCCTAAGACTCTGGCACATATCATGCTTTTATCATGAAACCCACAATTCTTTCACAAATCTGATCAGCTACTGGCAGAACGGTTACATATTTACCAGCCTTCTTCAGCCAGTGTGAAAGCTAAGGACATATATAGTGGCATGGAGGACCGGCCTCACGCATCAGGCCAGACTGGATGACTATGATTAACGAGTTGGACCCACTGCATAACACAGGCCACAGGACTTCCCTGAATTAGTGCCTGTTGGAACTAGAGCATATCTTTATATCCAATGTTGACTTCAAAACTCCCAGTTGTGCACAAGCCTTGGCAAATTGTTCCCACAGTTCATTATCCTCACTGTTAAACATGTACCTCATTTCTAGTCTGAATTTGTCTAGGTTCAACTTCCAGTCATTGGATCTTGTTATACTTTTGTCTGCTAGACAGAACAGCCCATTATCAAATATTTGTTCCCCATGTAGGTACTTACACAATGCAATCACATCACCCCTTAACTTTCGCTTTAGAGCTTCTGGAGTATGTCACAATAAAGCATATTTTCCAATCCTTCAACCATTCTTGTGGGTCTTCTCTGAACCCTGTCCAATTTATCAACATCCACTTGAAATGGGGACACTAGAACTGAACCCAGTATTCCAGTATCAGTAATACCACTGTCAAATACAGAGGCAAAATAACCTCTCTCCTCCTATTTAATATATCCTGTTTATGCAGCCAAGGATCTGATAAACCCTTTTGACCACAGAATCACATTGGGAGCTCACATTCAGCTGTTTATTCACTCTGACCCCCAGTCTTTATCGGAGTCACTCCTTCCCAGGATAGAGTCCCCCATCTTGTAAGTATGGCCTGCATTTTTTGTTCCTTGATGTATAACTACATTTGACAGTACCAAAATTCCTATTATCAGAGGGGTAGCTGTGTTAGTCTGGATCAGTAAAAGCAGCAAAGAGTCCTGTGGCACCTTATAGACTAACAGACGTATTGGAGCATGAGCTTTCGTGGGTGAATACCCACTTCGTCAGATGCATGTAGTGGCATAGTAAATAATAGTAAATTCCTATTATTTGCTTGAGCCCAGCTTCTCAAGTGATCCATATCACTGTGTATCAGTGACCTGTCCTCCTCATTATTTATCACTCCCCAATCTGTGTGTCATCTGGAAACGTTATCAGTGATGCTTTTATGTTACCTTCTAGGCCATCAATTAAAACATTAAATAGCATAGGCCCAAGACCTGATCCCTGTGGGACCTCACTAGAAACACACCTGCTCCATGATGATTGCCCATTTACAATTATATTTTGAGATCTATTAGTTAGCCGGCTTTTAATCCATGTAATGAGTGCCATTGTTAATTTATGTTTTGTAATGAAAATGTTGTGCCACACCAAGTCAAAAACCTTATAGAAGTCTCAGTATATTATGTCAATACTATTAACTGTATCAATCAAATTTACAGTCTCATATCAAATTAGTTTGACAGGATCTATTTTCAATAAACTCATGTTGATTGGAATTAATTATATTACCCTTCTTTAATTTTTTTATTATTTGAGTCCCATATCAGCCATTCCATCATTTTGCCTGGACCAATGTCAGACTCACAGGTCTGTAATTGCCTGGGTCATCCCCTTTACAGAAAATCAGTTTTCTTCCGGTCCTCCAGAACTTCCGCAGTGTTCCAAGAGTTACTGAAAAACAAACAACAGTAACAGTCCAAGTGAACTCCTCAGCCAGTTGTTGTTTTAAAATTCTTGGATGCCAGTTTTGCAGACCCAGTGATTTTAAACTAGCAGGTACCTCCTCATCTTTTACTTTTCTTGACCACACAAAGAGGTGGCAGAGCCAACACATGGGTGGGCCTGGAAGAAAGGGGGAGCAGCTACTCCTCCCCCACCCCCGTTCATGAGAATTGGTGGAAGGATAAGGCAGAAGAAGGAAAATGGAACCGCTTCCTGACGATTCAGCTTATGGCTAATAGACCTGTCCCAAGCCAAAAATTAACATTTCAGTGGAAATTGAACCGAATCCCTAACTGAAGTCAAATTTCAGCTCTTGGTCAGTACGTGTCTTCAGAGCACTACGTACCTATTGATGTCACTAGGAGCTGAGGTTGGTCGTGTCTCACAGGGATCAGGCCCTCAGTAGCTGCACTGCTAACATGAAATTTGTAGTAGCAGCCACTCTACCACAGTTAAATGTAAGCAAATCTGCCCTTCATTTAAAACCTCAGGGGGGACTAAGTACATTTGGCAGTAACGCCTAAATGAATTCATGCTTTGCACTTACAGGGCAGTGCAGAGACCCTTTCCATCTGAGATTCTTAAGCCTCGCAACACCCCAATGACACAGGTAGATAATATTACACCTGTTTGATAGAGGGAAAATCTGAGGCACAGAAATTAAGGCCAAACTTTTCAAACCTAGATGCCTAAAATTAGAAACCTTAATCCACATTTAGGCATTTAAATTAGAGGCCTGCTTCTGAGAGAGGCCGAGCCGCTGGCAATCACCCTTGATTTCAAGGGATAGAAATGGCTAGCTTTAGACACTCACATTTGATCATTTTTTTCCTAACAAACTTGTCACACAGTGAATCAGTGGCACAGTTAGGAATAGAACCCGGCAATACTGACGCTCAGTCCTAGTTTCATTGCACTGAGCCACACCCTGTACTAGCTGTATAAAAAGAGCTATGAAATCAATGTGTGGGACAATATAACTCTCACCTGGGTTCACATCTGAAGTCTGTGTTTCAGCCTGCTGAGAATTTCTAGGAGTGCATTCTAACCCCTTGAGGACTGCGACTTACGATGGAAATAGCAACAGAGAAAGGTTAGCTACGGGGCAGGCACATTCAGCTGACAGCATCTCACTGAGAATATGTGCAGAGAGAGGTGAATGGTGAAACTAAGCCTGGGGGACTGAGCTTGCTACAGGAGAGTCTGTGCTACTGGAAACATACAAGCCCCAGCCCAGCACTGGCTACAGACAATGATTACACAGATCAGGAACAATTAGGAACCCCTGAAAATCCCTCCTGAATATTTTCTATACCTGTTAATTGTATTCCATATGTGTAGGGACAGGTATTGTGGGCCTGATTCTCTTCTTGCACTATTGTAACTCCATAATTTCCCAGGGCACCACTCCTGGTTTACACCACTGTACATGAGGAGAATCAGAACATGTGTTACCAGCCTAGCAGTTAATATGCAAATGAGATCATATAATTTACTGTGGGTGTGACTATACTAATGAGAGGAGAGATAGTCTTGTGGCTAAGGCATAAGGCCAGGATTCAGGAGATCTGGGCTCAATTTCTATCTCTACCACAGACCCGCTGTGTGATTCTAGGTAAGTTTCTCTGTGCCTCAGTTCCGCATCTGTAAAAAGGAGGTAATAGTATCACCTACTGCACTGAGGTGCTGGAAGGATACATTCATTAAGAATTTGTTTAATGAATAGGGTACTGGACTGAGACTAAGGAGTTCTAATTCCAGCTCTGCCAATGAACGGCTGTGTGCCCTTGGGCAAGTCACTTCACCGCTCTGTCTCCCCTCCCACCCTTTGTTTGATTGGACTGTAAGCTCTTTGGGGTGGGGATTGTCTCGCACTGTGTTTGTGCAGGGCTTGGCCTAATGAGACCCTGATCTTGGGCAGGGCTTCTAACGGTTACTGTAATACAAATCAGTAATCATTATAATTAACGGGAAGCTCTCAGCCATGGCAGTGGTAGGGGCCATATGAGAACCTAGACATAATGGAAGTTAAACCTCTAATCATGTGCAGTGGGAGCTAGGTTTTCTCTGAAGCCTGAGCAGGATGTGACTAATCTGAAAGTGCTCTGACTTCTCCCCAGCCGACCTGACTCCTGAGTACTTGCTAAACATTCAACCATGCCTCCAAATGCTCCATTTACGGTGCCCGTAACCTCCTGAAACCCTATGCAAGTTCTCAATTAATCCAAAAGGGACTGTAAAATTCCAAATCCAAACTGATGGACTGTGAAATCCACATCACGTTGTCACCCACAGCAAACTCTCCCTGCTCTGCACAGAGCTATAAATAGGCTTTTATTTTTAGCAAGCAGACAAAGGCAGCCGGGAAGATGTTGCAGAGCGAGACTACTCCTGGCTCACTGATTTTTTTTTTATTTTCACCTTTAGAGAGAAGACGGGGGGGAGGGGAGAAAGGGATAGGATGGAGCTGTTCTGTAGCAGCAGAGCCAAATCCACCATTATCTTTGGGTCCAGTCTCTTTATTTCCTTCCTCTGCTCAAGATAATCTGGCAGCCAGAAGGCATGAACTACATTCCCCACTCCAGAGGAATACAGTACACCCAGCTCCTGCGTTCGCTCCTCTGTCGGAGTTTGCGACTCCTGGCTACCGACTCCAGAGAAGAAACCAGTTAAGTGTTCCCCCCGCCCCGGCAATGTTTTCTCTCCCCTCTCTTCTTTTTGTCTTAAAAAAGGAAGATGATCCTTGTTTTAACTATTTAAATGTTTCATGGGCCACTTGTTAATCCAACTTGGAACATCTGGGAAGAGTCAGGGCCAGATGCTCCCTCAGACTGATTTGACAGCCATGTTACTCCAGGGACTCTTGTCTCACACTAGTGTAAGCATCTGTCGCAGGCAGGTTACTTTGTAAAAAGTGATCTTAAAGGGGCAGACACCCACTCCCCCCGACTCCCTAAAATCAACAATGGTTTCCTCCCGTAACTGCAGCAGGAGCAGCGGCTAAGCAACAGAGGTCAGTTAACTGGGAGTTAGTGGGGGAAGCAAAGGTGAAGGGTCAGGATGAGGTGCATCCTGGGAAATAGTGTTCTTTAGCCACAAGACAGGTACAGCACAGGCAACACCAGTGCAAGCTTCTACTACAGTCATCCCTGACCTAAAGGAGCTCAAAGGATGGGAGCTGTTTAGTGTCCTTGTCCATTCAGACTTTGGGCCCAATTCTCTGGTCCTCTATGGCCGCTTTGTGCTGCTGCTCTGGTGTGAAGGAGCCAGAAACCCAGCAGATCTGCCCATCAGGAGATTCCCCTTGTTTAAGGGGAATCCCTGGGTGGCACAGAGCCACAGCATCAGCTCTCCATCAGCACCCCTTGGGAGCCCATAAAGTAAGCAATATGGCCAGAGGAAGCAGGTGGGCCTGCTCCAGCTATTCCTGTCTGCTGGAATGACCCCTTTGTGACCACAGGTGACCAGCCATAGTATTCTGAGCCCAGAGTCTGGGAGCCTCAAAAGTGCCAGAGAGCAGCCCCCCTTGCCCCCATATCCCTGGGTCGTACACCAAGCACAGCTGAGCCAGACCAACAACATGAGCTTTTGGTCACAGTTCTGAGGCTGGCCAAAAGGGTGACGCCTATTAGTGAAGCAGGTGCCCACCCCTTAAGCAAGCACTGGGAGAGCTGGGAATAAAACCCAGTTGTTGAGCTTCTCAGTTCCCTGTTCTAGCCAATAGACACTAGGGCTCTGAAACAGCCGGTAGCACCCATCGTCCAAAAGTCACCTCTTCTCCAGAATCTCAGCTTTCATTTAAAAACAAACTAACACAAGCCCCCAAGTAGTCTCTAGCTGGTCTAGTTACAAAGACAACCTCAAGAATGTGAACAGAGTGCACCCAGTGCAGAGATGTCTGAGTCTGCAGAGAGCCCGGAGCAATGGAGACCTGCTCCGTTCATCTCAGTGAGGTATTAACTCAGATGCCAAGTGAGGATAGATCACAAAGCTGACATTTAAATGATGTCATCCCTCCTGTAAAAAAGGCGAAGGAGGGTCACAGATCTGCACAATTTTCGGTGGGTGACATCTTATTCAGTTGCCCCAAGGGGTTGGCATTTAGGAGAGACCACCATTTTATTTTTCTTTTCGCTACTGTCAAGGAGGAGCTGAGCCCAAGTAGCCTAACAGAACCAATGAGCATATTCAAGCCTTAATGAAGGGAAACCAAGCTCAAGGAGCCCAGTGAAACAAAGCAACCTAAGATCAGCCTTTGAACATATGCACAATCTACTGCAACAGTGTTTCATTTTGGCCACTCATGTGACGGGGGCTTATTTTGTGGGCAGAGCTTGGAAGCAGCACCATTTTTTCCCCATGGTGGTAGATACAATTATTTCCACTGGTGATGATAATAGACAGTTTTGATGCAATTTATCTTTATGCTTGTGCAAAGCATAAATTTAATCGATTCTAAGACCAGAAGGGACCACTATGATCATCTAGTCTGTCTTCCTGCATAACACGGGCAGCAGAACTTCCTGAAATCAGGGTGGTCCTGTTTTTAAATAAAGATTTCTACCATCTTTGCACTTTGCTACACTCTGATGCCTCTGCCTCTCTATACACTAGTGGAATTAAGACCATCATCTTCATGTTCAAAAGAATAAAAAGGCAGGTCCAGCCAAATTAACTCTCATTCATCCAATCTTTTCCAGAAAACCTCAAGACTAATTGAAGTTCAAACTGATACAAAGGCACTTTTGAACTCAACATTGCACTCATTGAATAATGAAATTAACATCAGGACAATAAGGAATATTATCAACATAACAAATGCTCACTGGTCTTAATAACAGATGGGGAAATGGCTTTATAGTAGATGTTTTAAATCTATTAAGCCCTTCTGCTTTGTGTATTGACACAGGTAATGAGTTCCACGGAAGGAATGCTACACTTGAAAGCCTTTAGCACTAAAAGCTTAATTTAGTGTACAATGAATAATACAGGATCCCCATTCATGGGTCGATCAAAACAGGATAAGAGAGAGCACCAAAAGAGCAGACAGATCATGCTAATAGGAAGCTCGAGGCTTATTTAAAAATCTATATTGTAGTTAAAGTTATAATGTAAAGTGGAACTTGCCATTCTGTTCCTCAGAAAATTTAATTGGTAAAGGGATACTACGCCTTGCACTTGTTCCAGTCTGGTCCAAGACAGAAGAGGATAAATGTTATTGCAATCTGACTGCCCCCAAAATTGGTTGCCATTAAAAAAAAACAGGGACCACAGCACAGTATCTATGGTCCCTACAGTTATTGTCTACACAAGGAAATACTGATATATATTTACCTGTGGAAATCGTTGTCTTCTTCCTTGTGTGGAATGACTTGGTGCTTTAGTTTGTTTCTAACAGACAACTGTCCATATGTCTGAAGTCACAATCGCAAGTGACAGCAACTGGCATTCTTGGCAGGGGTAGCAAAAACTGAACGGGCCACGGAGTTGGGATTATGCTCTCCCGCCAAGACATGGTCCCTCTAGACCAGAGCAGGGCAGGGTATTGGGAATGAATGCATTACTGCTACTATTGCTGTACCTGGCCCATGGATAAACAGAGCCTTTCAGATTAGATTTAACGGGAAAATTCAATTCCTCTCTCATGTAAATGTATTAAAGCCTCTAGGAGTTATACCACAGAGGAAGGTGATTCCATTGCCCAAAGTGATCCCTATTGGAGGGGAGGGGAAAGCAGAATAAAATGGGAAGAACCCAAGACTCCTAAAGAGCTTCAGAACAAAACACCAGGAAGTTCCACACCAGATAACAATTCACTCCTTCCCACAACGAGGCTGGACTTTGCCACCCCTCCTTCAACAATGTGACAAAGATCTCACTAAATCCGATCAACCTCACATACAGTAAAACTCAAAATAAACAGAGCTTGGGGAGGGATAGCTCAGTGGTTTGAGCATTGGCCTGCTAAACCCAGAGTTGTGAGTTCAATCCTTGAGGCGGCTACTTAGGGATCTGGGACAAAAAATTGGTCCTACTAGTGAAGGCAGCAGGCTAGACTCAATGACCTTTCAAGGTCCCTTCCAGTTCTAGGAGTTTGGTATATCTCCAATTATTACCTAGCTTCAGCTAATCCAGGCTTTCTGAGTAAAAGGTGCCTGTAGATGCTAGAAAACACCTTTTGCTCTAGTTTTAGAAATAAGGCTTAAGAAAAAAAAAGATGATTCTCAAGATAATTGTTTCTTGGAGTCATAGGAACAATGGATAGTGGTTAAATAACTTCTTGTTATTTTAAAACATGCAAAAAGGATTTAAAAACATTTAAAAGGCATGTTCTGAGCAATGCCTTAAGCAAACACAATGATTAAGATAAAAAAAAATTATAGGCTTAGCAGTGGGAATAGTCACAATTCTTTTACCACTGTTTGAGTCGGCTTGCCTTTTTTTTTTTTTCTAAAGGCCTGACATCCCTGGCTGACAGTTTAATTATTGGGGTAATGAGATGGATAAAGGGACTTGCACTGCAGTGACTCCCACTTACTAAACACTTGCTTGGAGCTGCAGCTGCAAAAAATGCCACGGTTCCTCAAAGCAAAGATAATAATTTCCTTGTTGTCAGTGCCTTAACACTTATTATATGAGTGCTTAAAGGAACCCCGACATTTTCATTGCTATGACGGGTTCATAGAAATCAGAATTGGATATGACCAGTTTGGTCATTATAAGGCTCAACTGCCAACCATTAACTTACATTAGTGAGCAGCTACTCACAGAAATAGTCTCATTGACTTCACTGGGATTATTTGAGGACTACAGGGTAGATCCTAAATGTGTGTAAATTATCACAGCTCTGACAATTTATAGCAGCTGACTACAGGCTTCCCAAGTACTATTCAAAGTTATCAAAATTGGGCCCTGTGTTTAAACATCTGCATGTAGGGTCAAATACTGACGCCTGCTACTCTCTATGTAGTCAAAACGCCTTTTTGAAATAATTTTGCCTGAAGGACAGAATAGGGCCACGAGAATTTGGCATCCCGTTGAAATTAACAGGGTAACAACATATATTTCAACATATATTTACATTTTATAGCAAAATGTGATTATTTTTCATTCTTGTTGAATACAAAGAAATCAAGCCTGTATTTTAGCATAGAAATTCAAGCTTGATTCTGCCATCTCTAGTACCTGGGATAAATCAGGAGTAAGTCTGTTGAAATTAACAAGATTACAGAGGTGTAAGACTGGTGTAAATGCCATCAGCATTGCATCCTTCAACTTTAAAGGCAGGGTCTGATTTTTGAGCTCATTGGCACTTTTTGAAACTGGTGTAAGTGGAGTTACTCCTGATTTACAATAGTGTAAATGAGAGGAGAATCAGTCCCACAAAGCCAAGCTGTGCCCCTTGGTTTACACCCATACAATCCGACTGATGTCATTCAGGCTGTACAGCTGTAAATAAGGGCAAAATGTGGGCCAAATTCAGCCCTGACTTTGAATTTCACACTGATTTGTGACACGTTTTATAGCACTGTTAATAAAGTCTGTTGAACGTTTTATAGCACTGTTAATAAAGTCTGTTTATTTAAAAGAAAGTGAGGAAAAAAACCACAGTGATCACTGCCATTCTGTTCTAGGGGGGCACGTGGACCATCACAGAATTGGGTCATTCCAGTTTTCTTCATAAACTGTACATTAGTATTTGCAATGTCCCAATTTCTGCATCATATTGATGGTGCTTATAGTAAATTTCAATGCACCTGGAATCAAAGTGAAGGCTTATATTCAGTCCTGTAGCCTCAGAACTGAGAGACTTTTCAGGAGGAAGCACTGTGTTTGCATTTCTAATCTCTCACTTTTAAAACCTTCCATCTCAAAGTGAATCACAAACATCTGCATATACAGACATCACCAAGAAAATGCAGCCACCTCTGGAGTAAAACATGACAATTCCTTGGCAAAGCACAGGAGTTTCAGACAGGAAGGGAAGAACTCTGTACCCAGTTTAAACTACAGGAGCAATTTGAGTCAGCACAGGGCCGCCCAGAGGGGGGGGCAAATGAGGCAATTTGACCCAGGCCCTCATGAGAGTTTTTCGGGGCCCCTGGAGCGGGGTCCTTCACTCACTCCAGGGGCCCCAGAAAACTCTCGCGGGGCCCGGGCCCCCAGAGCGTCTTCTGCTCTGGGTCTTTGGCAGCAATTCAGCGGCAGGGGATCCTTCTGCACCGGGACCCACCACCGAAGTGCCCCGAAGACCCACGGTGAGGGGTCCTTCCGCCCCGGGATCCGCCGCCGAAGTGCCCCGAAGACCCACGGCGGGGGGTCCTTCCGCCCCGGGACCCGCCGCCGAAGTGCTGGGTCTTCGGCAGCAATTTGGCGGCGGGGGCCCAGGCCCCCTGAATTCTCTGGGCGGCCCTGAGTCAGCATAATGTATCTATGACACTGGGGTTAGTCTAGTTTTGCAAAAAGTGCCACAGGAATGTAATGACTAAGTGGCCAGGAACATATCTGAAGAGCAACATCTTCCTTCCTAAAAGTAGTCTGGAGAACAGGTTCAAGGAATACTGCCCCCAAAATAAGCACATCAACTACTGACACACCAATATCACTTCCTGTACATCTCTGGCTTCTTTGGAGGTCTCTTGTCCACACTCAGAACAGTCCCAATGCTTCATAGCTAGTGAAATCTTGATGAGACAGTATTATTGCTGCCAGCTGTTAATAAAATTGGCCTGACCTTCTTTTTCACTCTCCTTCCACTTTGACTTCCATCTGAACCATCTGACAGTTGGGATTTAATTAAATCTTTGTGAATCACTGGGGGGAATGTGTTGCGTAATATGAGCCAAATCTTGTTTGCCATCCTCTCTGACGTCACTGGGTCTGCGCTCATAAGTGTTTGGCCATAGGACTCAGTCAGTAGTGTAAAATGAAATCTCTGAAAGTCATAGAGTAATAGCACGCAGTTTTGCATGTTCTTTAGCAGATTGTTTCTTGCTGGCCAGGAAAGAGGAACCAGTACATAAGGCGACCATAATATTTTGAATAAGATAGCTATTGTATTGAGAGTTTTATCCTGAATATTCTCAAGATACCTGGCCATCCTACTTTTGTTGTTTCTAATGCAGTGCCTAGAGGCTCCAGTCAAGCATCAACGGCTGAGCACTATACAAACGAGTAAAACAAAGACAGTCCCTGCACCAGTCAGTTCACAGTCTAGGATTATCACAGGATGCAACAGACAGATGAGTAGGTGAGAGGACAGAACAACAGTGAAATGGGCACATTTTGCAAAAATCAGCAGACATGGTGGTTCTCCGATCACCACCAGGTTAACTCACTCCAGCTGGTTTCATTCAGCTAGCTACCCTCTCAGAATTATTATTTTAATGAATTATTTCTTTCATAGACCTGCCATATAGATCAGGACTCCATTGTGGTAAACACTGTCTCTTGCTATGTGTTTATACAGTGTCACAATCTGACCCAGTAATCCATTCGGGATGATCACCAGTCAGTTGCGAGTGGGCACTGTTGTCAGATATTCAGCTGTGTGTGTGTGTTCTCCCCATGTGCTGTCCCAGCTCTGTGCAGACAGTTGGCACAGCAGACCTCGAGCAAACTGCCTAATGACCTCAGGATCCATTAAGGTGCAAAGGCACTTGGTCAGGTTGATTACCAATGAAGCACAGTCCTAACTCCCTGGATCAATATCTACAGTTACACTAGCACATGTATGCCCATGACAATGGACACAGCTCAGTCAGTGGCGGGACTTTCCACTGCCCTCTAGGCTGGACAAAGGGTTAAACTGAGGTATCCCAACATTTATAGACTGAGACAAACAATATGGGTTGAACAATGTACGTATCATCTTACATGTTTCATGACATGTTTGTTATAATAATAATGGGAGATATACCTATCTCCTAGAACTGGAAAGGACCTCAAAAAGGTCATTGATTCCAGCCCCTTGCCTTCACCAGCAGGACCAAGTACTGATTTTTGCCCTGATTCTGAAAGGGCCCCCTCAAGGATTGAACTCAAAACTCTGGGTTTAGCAGGCCAAGCCTGAAACCACTGAGCTATCCCTCCTCCCCAAAAATACAGGAAACATACTCTCTGAGATGGCTTATCACTCCCCTTGTACTTTGCTCTTGATATTTCAGACAAAACATTCCTATTCACCACCTGTCATTGTACTTTCACTCCTGCTGTTTCAGAAAAAATATTCATCACTTTTGTCAAACCATTTTATCGTGTGCGAGGTTGTGGTGTTCTTGCACTGGCCTGCTGGAATGTGTTTACAAATTCAGCGTGTTTTAACAATGCTGGCAATGTCAGTGCCGAGTTCGTGTACTGGACACTGGCATCTGCTTTTGACAGGGCCTGACTGTTGCTCCTAGCATAACATTTGCTTACTTTGGTTCAGGCCTCAGGTCTTGCACCAGGCCCATGCTTCAGGCTCTCTCTTCCAACTACAGACCCAACTGCTGGATCCCATGTGTTTTTAAGTCAACTGGGTCTGGGTAGAGTATAGCCACTGCTTTTAGCTCTGGGATGCCAGGGCACAATCCTAGGCTCTGACCTCTAGTCTGAGCTCTTCCTTTGGATGACAATGCTCAGCAATCCTGATCCCCAAAATCAGTGTCTGAGCCCCCTGAGTCCACGAATCACTTACACATGCTCCCCAGGACTCCACCTAGGCTGTTGGCACTGGAGACATCTAGATTAACCCTTTCATGAAGAACATGGCAGGAAGCAAGAAACACAGGCTTAGCAAAGGAATTTCTTAACCACAGTCGCATCATTCTTAAAAGCACTTGAGGGTTACATATCTTTGCAAAATAACAAAAGTCCTGCGTTGCCCCCTCCCCATCTGCAAGTCCTTCTTCTGTGTGGCAATAGTCGCACCCTGCACAGAGCAGAGCCCCTTTTTTAAAAGAGTCCCTTCTCTTTTTTTCATATGCTTGACCTGGTATGTTTGTCCCTTCCCCACTGTGGCTAGGAAGTCCATTGTTCTAGGAGGTTGGGATGGTTGTTGAGAGACAATCTGAGTCAATGGCACCAGATTGTCATCTTGATGCCTTTTCCGGATATTCTGTCAACAAGGTATTAAACTCTTCTCCTGGGCAGGGCGTCTGTCTGGAATGCAGTTTAATAAGCTGATTTGGGCAAGTTTTAGACATATGATCAGCATGTAATACAAAAATGGAGTTCCTCATACAAAACAGAGCTCACAGTTTGATGTAGACGTCTCACTCTGTCACACAATACCTGCCTTGAAGAGCTTATGTTTCAGATGAACAGCAGGAGAAAGGATGTATTTTTATCCCCATTTGAGGGACTAAGGCACAAAGAGATTAAGTGACTAGCCCAAGGTCACATGAGGTTTGCAGAGCCATAAACGGGGCTCCTGAATCCCGGTCCATTTCCTAAACAAAATGACCATGCCTGGCTCTCTGAAACCATGACTTGATGCTTTTCATTCATGCTGTGATTATAAGAGGGAGGGGGGGAAACTGTCACACATAAAATTCAAAAATCATAGGAAAAAAATAGAAGGAGGAGACATCTACCAAAGCATCTAGAGAGAGATACTGGAACAATCACTTTTATTCAGAAAGCAGAATATATTTATATAGGATTGTTTGGTCTTGCAATCCTATGGAGCTGATATTTGATTATGTCTGTCTGCCTGTGTCATCATCAGAACTGCTGCTACTGTCAGTTTCCTTCATTTCACTATCCCACCCCCCAAATATATCCACTTAAGGGATAAGTAAAACCCATTTCCTAGTAGGTTTCAGCTTGTCAGCAGAACAGCTTGATTTAAATCATGCGCATGAATGACTCTTGTAGCAGTATAAAGCTGTCCCAGTTATTTGCTCCCAAAAATAAACCAGAGATTACCATAGTATCAATGGGTTCCCAGAAGTGAGAGCCAATTTCTGCCTCCAGATGCCTATGTTTGCAGCTCATCTCAGGCAATGGGTGTTGCACTGGTACATCTGAGGGCAACATTTACCATTAAATGTACTTTTTTCCCTAAAAGCATGATTTTCACATTGGAATAAACTACAAGCAATACCTCAGAAGCTGTATTCCAAAGAAACATGCCAGGCCTGAATTTTTCTTACAGATGGAGTGACAATCAGAGCTCAGACTCTCCATGGGAAAAGCAGAGGATCTTAACCTCAAAGCAATCATATTGACTGATTGTATATAATATTATTGCACAGTATTGTATAAAAACTGGTAACTTGCTGGTCATGAATAGCATTGTGTGGTGTATGTACAAGCTGTGTACAAAGAGTTATATGTGTGTGTTGCATATATATTCTTAAAATGTGTTTAGAAGACAGTACATAAATCCAGCTTGCCCTAGACAAAGGCATGTTGAATTCATCTCCTGACTGCCTTGATTATAGGCAGAGGACAATGAAAGTACATTTACATAAAAGGTAAACAAAGCCATCAAACTAACAAGTGGCAGCTTAGTGAGCACACCAGGGGGCAGATTATGCACCCCAGAAATCCTTCCTGGCTCTTGAGGCAGAGACAATGGACTTTGGCTAATATAAAGGGGAGCAAAAGGACATTTTAGTTATCCCCATCACTTAAGAGACAAAAGAGGACAGAGCTCTTGGAATCTGTGAACGGTGGATTCTTCAACCACCCCAGCTGAGATCTCTGGGAACTAACTATAGCTGAGAAATTGCCCAAGACTAAGATTGTAATATGTTAAAATTTAGATACTAGAAAGTGAGTTTTAATTAGTTTTGTTTGTAACCATACCTGTCTCTTTTTCTCTTGCTTAGTATCACTTAAATCTCTGTTCTTTATTAATAAATCTATTCTTAATTTAATACAAAACCATTTTACCATTGTGTATTAAAGTGAAGTGTGAGTCTTCATCTAACCTAACAGGTTGTTGTTTGTAGTGTCTCTTTGGAGGCAGTGAACTTAATTATTTGTGAGAGTCACAGTGAGAGGAATTGGACACTACCGAGAGGCATCTCTGGGGAACTTGGGAACTGGAGTTTAGTGTTTGTTACCTGCAAGGCAAGATTTAAAGTGGCAGTCTTGAGGAGTTTTCTGGTGGGGAGCTGACACAAGGTCTAGTCTCCAGCAAAGCTCTCACTTGCTAGATAGACGGGTAACAGAGTGGCTTAAAGTTCAGGGTGTCCTGAAGAGAATGTCACGATTGGCTTGACCTATTATGGAACAACACTGTAGGAATGGAAACGACCAATCAGAACATTTGATTCATCTCCCTTCCATTGCAGGATAATTCCTATAGTACATTGTCTCATCTGTTCCTGGATAGAGATGGGGGTTCAGGTATAGTGTTTGGTTCAGGATCCTCTCTAATGCATCTTTGTTGCATTTGCTGTTACTGATTCAGATATTTGCATTATAAGAAGTGCCCTGTTCCTGATTCTGAAGTGAAGCCCCCTAACCCTATGCTGATGATGCCATGGTCTGCTGCTACAGAGACAACCAAGGTCAGAAGTTCAGCATTGACAAATAGCAAACTAGGCCTAAAGGTTGGTTCTTGCTCTGCCATTGAATTAAATGGCAAAGTTCCCCTTCTCCTTGGCATCTTCCAAGGATGGACCAAGGAAACAATCACATGGACTAGCAACCAACAGTGCAAACTTGCTGTAGTCAGGAAACAAAAAGAAATCAAATGGAAGGATCTGCTTCCTTCCAAACTCATTCCAGGTTCATAATAGTGAAGCAACCTCAAGAACGAAAGAGCTGCATAGTTTGGAGTGTGAAATATGCAGAGGACCTACTGAAAAAGGTGTAGATGAGCTTAGACAGGACACAGGAGGTGAACCAGGGCTAAATAGCTGGTGCAGGGCTTTGTTACCTGTGTAAATTTTTGTTGCTCTAACCATCTGTTGAAAGATTCAGTTTTTACGGTGAAACAGGATTATAGGATTTATCCTATGCCAGATGAACTCTGCATGAGTTCATATCTATTGATCTTAAAGTTTTGCATTGCTCATGTTACGTCAGTGACATTAGTGAGAAAATAGAACAAAACTAAAGTTTAAGGCCAAGATTGCCAAAAGTCACTAGTGATTTTGATTGTCTCAACTTTTGAGTATCCAACTTGAGATGCCTTAAAAGGGGGTTGGTTTTTCACACTATGCCTCAGACTGGGCACTCAGAACCAGGGCACTCAAAGTCATTTAAAAAAAAACAACCAAAACCAATTACAATAGGGAGAGGGAAGGAAATACCAAAAAAAGCTCCCCAAGTATGTTTTATGCTGTGTGAAAATCCCTCTTTGAGGATGTGTTTCTCTTCCCTCCCTGAGCCAATCCTTAGCATTTAGGAAAGCTGCCAACAGCCAAGGAGTATCCACATTTCATGTTCTTACCTTGAACTTTATTTGGTAACTAGGGCTGTCAAGCGATTAAAACAAAATTAATCGCAATAAATTGTGTGATTAAAAAAATTAATTGTGATTAATCGCACTGTTAAACAATACTAGAATATCATTTATTTAAATATTTTGGCTGTTTTCTACATTTTAAAATATATTGATTTCAATTACAACACAGAATACAAAATGTATGATGCTCACTTTATATTTATTTTTTATTACAAATATTTGCACTGTAAAAAAACAAAAGAAATAGGATTTTCCAATTCACCTAATACCGGTACTGTAGTGCAATCTCTTTATCATGAAAGTTGAACTTCCAAATGTTGAATTATGTACCAAAAAATTGCATTAAAAAATAAAAAAATGTAAAACTTTAGAACCTACAAGTCCACTCAGTCCTACTTCAGCCAATCACTCAGACAAACAAGTTTGGTTACATTTGTAGGAGATAATGCTGCCCACTTCTTGTTTACAATGTCACCTGAAAGTGAGAACAGGTGTCTGCATGGCACTATTGTAACTGGCGTCGCAAGACATTTACATGCCAGATGCGCTAAAGATTCATATGTCCCTTCATGCTTCAACCATCATTCCAGAGAATATCCATCCATGCTGATGATGGGTTCTGCTCGATAATGATCCAAAGCAAAGAGGACCAATGCATGTTCATTTTCATCATCTGAGTCAGATGCCATCAGCAAAAGGTTGATTTTCTTTTTTGGTGGTTGAGGTTCTGTAGTTTCCGCATCTGAGTGTTGCTCTTCTAAGACTTCTGAAAGCATGCTCCACACCTCGTCCCTCTCAGATTTTGGACGGCACTTCAGATTCTTAAACCTTGGGTCGAGTGCTGTAGCTCTTTTTAGAAATCTCACATTGGTACCTTCTTTGCATTTTGTCAAATCTGCAGTGACGGTGTTCGTAAATCAAACAACATGTGCTGGGTCATCATCCGAGACTGCTATAACATGAAATATATGTCAGAATGCGGTAAAACAGAGCAGGGGACATACAATTCTCCCCCAAGGAGTTCAGTCACAAATTTAATTAATGCACTATTTTTTTAATGAACATCATCAGCATGGAAGCATGTCCTCTGGAATGGTGGTTGAAGCATGAAGGGGCATACGAATGTTTAGCATATCTGGCAAGTAAATACCTTGCAACGCCGGCTACAAAAGTGCCATGAGAACATCTGTTCTCACTTTCAGGTGACATTGTAAATAAGAAGCATGCAGCAGTATCTCCTACAAATGTTTGTCTTAGTGATTGGCTGAACAAGAAGTAGGACTTAGTGAACTTGTAGGCTCGAAAGTTATACATTGTTTTGTTTTTGAGTGCAGTTATGTAACAACAACAAAATCTACATTTGTAAGTTACACATGCTAGAGATTGTTCTACAGTACTTGTATGAGGTGAACTGAAAAATACTATTTCTTGTTTATCATTTTTACAGTACAAATATTTGTAATGAAAAATAATATAAAGTGAGCACTGTCTGTTGTAATAGAAATCAATAAATTTAAAAATGTAGAAAAACATCCACAAATATTTAATAAATTTAATTGGTATTCTATTGTTTAACAGTGCGATTAATTTTTTAATCGCAGTTAATTTTTCTGAGTTAATCACATCAATTCACTGTGATTAATCGACAACCCTATTGGTAATGTTACGTTATTTGACTGGATTGGGAGGAGAGCACTGGGGCATTGCACCATTATCTGAATATCATTGACCTCCAGTATCAAAGGGGTAGCCGTGTTAGTCTGGTTCTGTAAAAGCAGCAAAGAATCCTGTGGCACCTTATAGACTAACAGATGTTTTGCAGCATGAGCTTTCGTGGCATCCGAAGAAGTGGGTATTCACCCACGAAAGCTCATGCTGCAAAACGTCTGTTAGTCTATAAGGTGCCACAGGATTCTTTGCTGCATTGACCTCCAGGAAACTGTGCTTCTAAAACTTCAGTCAATCTGGCACTTTAGCATCCCAGAGAACGAAGGACCTGGGTGCCAAGGGGTGCTCAGCCCACAGCTTCAATGATAGCTGCAGAGGTTGAGCACCTTCTCAGGATCATGCCTTTTGATACCATGCAAAACACTCAGGCTGACCTGTTTGTGTGACACATGCAGTCAATTGACTTAGTGCCCAGCATCCAGCTCTAGAGTCGAGAGGGGAGCTGCACTAGAAATAAGCACCAGTTATAAGCAAATACAGCCAAGCAAGGTGATGAGGAGCATGGCAGAGAGGTGGGTAACAGTTTGTTAGTGAAGCAATTTTTCAAGCAGATAAGAACCTTTTTTTCAATGAGATTCCCAAACAGTGGCCATTTATCAACATGTGAAAGAGATTTATTATAACAGAAATATTTGCTCCATAATGCCACGGGGGGTGACACCACAGCAGGCTCCGCAGCCATGCAAGAACAGCTTGGTTTCCCTAAGTTCACACTTCAGATCTGATGTTCAGGTGGGTAAATGAAGGTTTAAAACAGGACAGTGATTCTCAGCCTTTCCAGGGCAATCACCAGTCCACAGTTAGCATGTTAGGCAGTGCCTTTGAATTGACCTCTGCTGCAAAAGCGTTCGTTAATGAAGGCTGCTTTTGGCAGCGGTTGCTGGGCTGTTTGGAGAAGCCCTGCTACTTCTGTTTTGGAGCTCCTGATTGTAATGAGCTCTTCAGGGTTCAGGGCAACAGAGCAGCTCTCCCCCAGGAATCAATCCTTCGCTTGGAATAGTGATTTTGTTGAACTGGCTGCTGTGAACAGAGCACAGGATAGGGAGGAAGGCATATTTAATGTACTCGTATTTTATTTTCTCATTTCCTCAGTGGGAAGTCCCAGTGGCAGAACAAACACTGTCATTTACCAGACCAAGGCCTTGGCCATCACTTCCCACCCCACTGTTCCTTCTGCAACCTGCAATGGAGCCCGTGCTGCTGCAAATGGATTGTGATACTGTGTTTCAGAGCAGCCCAATTCCCACTGCCGATTAGAATGCACCCAACTGACTGGGATTGATGGCTGATGAAGGAGTCTTCAGCCACAAGAGCCTGAAGTGCTAAATGTGGTCACACTTTATATTCAGGGTCCATTTATAAAGGGTTAACACATAATTTAATAAATTGTTAAATCAATTGTTATAAAGTACAACAGGTCAATAGGTGGCATATAGCCCTGGCTTATAATCATCTCTAACACCTTCTACCAAAGTGCCTATAACCATCTATAGCACTCAGTGCTCATGTCTGTAGCATGTTTATAGAATTTAATTATTTATTAATGCTTAATAGCTATTTATAATGAATCATTCATAAGATGTTTGACCATAAACATCCTAGGTTAGGGAACCATTCAAAAGACCACCCGCAAGTTAGGCATCCAAAATAAAACTAAAAGCATCTTAGTACAAGCTGTGTAAGTGGCTTTTCGCTCCGCAGAGATCATGGTGCAAAATGGAAAGATTCTTGTATTTTACATTAGCACACAGGGTGTTGTGTGTAACTGAAAGGGGAAAGTAATGTCGCTTGTCTGCTGTTTTTCCTTGCTTACTTCAGATAATTCTGCACATAGCAGTTAGTGCTAAACAACACTTCAAACTCTTTTCAAAGCATGTAACACATCTGATACTGTTCTCTAGCAACTTGATTTTTTAAAAATTCAAGTACAGTAAAAACCTCTGCAAGAAATAAGCAAGCTATCAAGTTCAGAAGGCACTTCCAAGAACCTTCACATGCAGTGAGCACAGTTCTACATTGCCTTTGTTAGAAGGCTCCTTCTTTTAAACATCTTATTTTTGTAGCTCTCCTGAGTGGTCCCTGGTGACTGGCTTTGTTGGATATAGTGTATTCAAAATGGAAAGCATGGCATCAAATGTGTGCAAGCTGGCTATGTTTGTATGCTTTTTATTCCTCCTGTTAGGAGGCAGAACATGTGGGCTTCAAAGACAGCTGTCAGTCCCCGTGTATCAGAATCCAGAAGTAGTAAACTAATTCTAAGGACCCCAGGTTCTCAGTGCCCTACCTTACTCACTCTTGTACCTTCATTGACGAGTATTCCCTTTATTTTTAATGGAGCTGCATGGAGTAACTGACTATTCTACATGAGTAAGGGTGGCAAGCCCGGCCCTAAATGAATAGGCTATTGGAAGGTCCTACGTTAATACTGTACAAAATACTGTAAACAAAATTAGATAGTAAGCAAATGTGTAGGATAAAATTGTAACTGCAAACACCTGTAAAAACCAAAACCGACCCCCTGAAAAATGCTATTCTTACATCTCAGTCAATCTTGCCTTGCGCTTTTGCATCCCAGAGGATAGAAGGCCTGGAGAGGTGCTCAGCCCGTTGGCTTCAATAAGAGCTGTGGAGGCTGAAGACCTTCTCAGGATCATGCCCCTTTAAAGAATGCAAAACTCTCAAGCTGATCTGAGCATGAATCAAACATACACCAGTTTGTGGTTTGTTTTCCCCTGTGACAGGTGCACAAGAACGTGGCATATTGATGCAATTTGGTTGATGGCCAATATTTCTTGCCCTCGTGGTTCTTGGCAGGACAACAACTCTCTAATCAGGTACAGGTGAACTTCACAGTCCTGACACCGAGCGTGTGATCTCTGCCATCCTTCCAATATGATTTTCCTCCTCTTCTGCCCTGCATTGAACAGGATGCACTACTGGGGAAAAACATGTTCTTGGCATTGTGGAGCCAACAAAGCACAGGTGTCCACCTAACCAGCAGCTTTTCTGGAGCTCAATCCATCTGAGCAGCTGGGCAGAAAGGAAGTCACCCACATGGGCTGAAGGAGCTGATGATGAGGTCATTACCACTGTGCCTTGTGAATAATACAGACGTACTTACATTCAGTAAAGATCACTCCGTTCCTCACAGTCCCCAAAAGCCAGATTTTAGACTGAAAGCAATTTTATAGGGTCCACATCTTGCTCCCTTCAAAACTCTTCCTGACTCAGTGCGCTGTATCTCTTGGGTGGGAGTTTTGCATTCATATAGGAAGCAGGATTTGGCCTACAGAAGCTGATGATATGACTTCTCTATCAACCCTTTTCCTACATTCCGACAGAGACAGGTGCACGGAACTTTCAGCGGGAGGCCAAGTATCTATGGAGAGTAGACGGGTGTTACCACCTGCTATCAAAGCAAGCCATCTCAGAACACTCTGCCTTAATCATTCTGTGATATTTCAGTTGCTTCTCTTTTATGCTCTTCAAACTCCATTTTTTTAAAAATGAGATCAAAATCAATAAAGATAAAGTCTGCATTGCCACATCCTTTGTAGGCACGATGGAATCAAGGACGGGTTTCTCTTTTATAATTAATTCTGTTTCACAAGAAGTTCATATATATGCTCAATGGAGAGGCCATTAGAGTCATACTGTCAAAAGGATGAAGAGGACCTGTCTGGGTAACAAAGTTACCAGTCCATTACATGATTTCCTTATGATGCCGTTCATTTTCATCAAGCAGCAGGTCCCGTTCAATGGCTTCTTTGATGTTAGCCTGATGGTTTGCAAATTTGCTTTCCTTTGGAATCACACCTGCAGTTTACCTGGAGGAAGGCAGCCCTTGCCACTATCACAGCTATCCATCACCAACAGTTTGGGCCAAGCTTAACCCTCCAGCACAATCACTATTGACTTCATGCTTACTTCAGGGCAATAGATGCCAAGGCAGGCTTTGCTTTGTCCCTTTCATTGTATTAAGCAGCAAACACAGATTAAGATTAAACATAATAGAGACCATGTGAAAATGCAAAGGCCCTAAACCCGCTCATATTTCTGGGATGGGGACAGTGGAGTCACAAGGAATATGGAAATACACTCGGTTCTTAGAGAATGATGATATTTGGGAGATGCTTTGGAGAACTGGAGGACTCATCTGAGCCAGTGTTGCCAAGTGCAGCTTCCATGCTCACCTCCTGAATGAGCCTCTACAGAAGGCTAAATTGAGACGCACACCCTCGCTTGTAGTCGCCGAAACAAGCTGCTCAAAAAAGCAGTAAATTTAGTGTCAAAAAGTAGCTTCCTCAAGTGGCTCCCCACTGTAATACTCAGTCAAATAACAGCAATACACACAGGTCCCAGCCCTGGGAGTGTTATACTGGAGATCATCTATTTAAGGTACTTTTGGATTGGGGAAGGGAGGGGTGAAGGAGGGCAGCAAGGGTCTTTTGGTTCTAGATTAGAAGAGAAGCACTGGAAGTTGTCTTGATCCAACTCTGTTGCATCCTCCTGAGGCTCCTGGCTATCTACACAGCAATGACAATTATTGCAATACCAGTTCAATATTTTTCAGCATACATAACATTATATTATGCTTTATATGTTCAAAGAACAGATCCCACTGACTTCAGCTGCACAGGTGAGAGCTCAGCACTTCTGCAGATCAGACCCCAAGGTCTCAAGTCAGGCAACCAGAAAATGAGAAACATAAAATTAGTGACCACTTGGGAAAAGTTTGGTGTAAGTGATTAGCCTAGCATCACATAGGAACTCTGTGGCAGAGGATAGAATCTAGTTCTCTAGGGCAGCATTCAACTGCCTTAGCTGTCAGACCATCTTTTCTTGTCCTGTGATCTCCTGCTTCCTTAACTACACACCTTCCAACTTGTGCAAGAAATTAAACTGGGGTCCTACAGTCAACAGTCCCCTTCACTACACAACCCTGATTCATCTCCAGAGCAGGAAGATCATGGGCACTGAACGAGGCAGGGGTCCTGTGGAAAAAAATAGCACGTGATCATTCAATTAAAGACCATATCACAATGCACATGCATAAGGGGGTTGAATTAAGGCTGCATAGCTGATCTCCCCCTCCAGCCCCTGGAGACTCACTAGACTGCTGTGAGGAGACCCCCACTGCTAGAGCCTCTGTGATTTAAGCTTCCAGAATCTGAACAGAGTCTATGAATTGCCTCAAGCTTGGTGTTCCTAGACATGCTCTGGGGCTGCAGATCCTCTGTCTAGCACCCTCCTCCTGAAAGCTGAGAACTCATGCGCCAGTTGTCTAGCCCTAGGGACAAGTGCTGACCACCCAGACTCCCTCCTGGCTTAAACACGCCCTCTCCCACAACTCCAGCCACGTGGGAGTTCTGAGTGCACAGGTTACTTCTTTGAGGTCACATGAGGGCTGTAATGCAACACACACAGACTTTGCAAAGGATTCGAGACCACCACTGCTTAAGCGCAAGAAGTACACAGCTCCATACAAAAATAACAAACCCTACATGCATTTCCTCCCCACTCTGGAACATTCTTTGGTCTGATGCCAGGGTCCTCTTGGGGCATACCGGTCTTCTTGCTGAAGCTCATGACATGGCATCTGAACCACGGAACCTCACTCCCTGTAGGTCAGCTTGCTATCTCTGACCTGGGTTCGTCCCACAATTAAGCTGCCACTCCCCCTCCCACTACAAAAATGTATGCAACTTTTTCCCTCTCTTCAGCCCCCTGCAGACAAGTTGGACACAACTACTTATCCTGGCTTCAGCTAACTTAATGACTGCACTGGAACAGGCAGCCGTTGAGTTGTGATCTGGTCTGTCAGGGACCCTTATCAACAAAGGTGAAATCCACATACACACAGAGCTTTTCAATTGAACAGTTTTCATAGTAACAACTTCATGCTGTCAACCAGAATTCATAAGTTCTACAGAGAGAGATTCCCCAGTAGCCCAGCTCCTAGTCAGACTTATCTCACCTCCTCAGCCCACTTCCTTCCCCCATCCCACCAGATCCCTGTCCCAGTCTCCTTGCCCCACCAGTCCTGCTCTCCCGCAGGCTCCTCATCTGATCTCAGTCTCCCCACTCCACCTCCTGGCTCCCAGTCCCCACCCCCCAGCATTTCCTTCCCCAAGGTCCCAGCCCCAGTCTCCTTGCTCTCTACATCCCAGCTCCTTGATCTAATCTATTCCCTTCTGCTACATAAGTCTGGAGCAGGGCCGCCTAGAGGATTCAGGGGACCTGCGGTCTTCGGCAGCGGGGGCCCCTGCTTCGGCGGTAATTCGGCGGCGGGGGGTCCTTCCACTCCGGGACCCACCTCCGAAGTGCCCCGAAGACCCGCGGCGGGTCTCCTGCCGCCAAATTACTGCCTAAGACCCGGCACTTCAGCGGCAGGTCCCGCTTCAGCGGACCCCCCACCGCCAAAGACCCAGAGCGGAAGAAGCTCCAGGGGCCTGGGCCTCGCGAGAGTTTTTTGGGGCCCCCTGAGCGAGTAAAGGACCCCGCTCCAGGGTCCCTGAAAAACTCTCATGGGGGGCCCTGCGGGGCCTGGGGCAAATTGCCCCACTTGCCCCCCCCCCCGGGAGGTCCTGATCTGGAGCTCATCCCCTCTGCCTGTGATTCAGGCAACTTCTTCCTCCATACTGGCTGGGCCCAGCAGCCAGGGCACTGACAGCACAGAAGATACAAACTTCCTGCTTCCTGTTTCAGTACCCAGCCCTGGCCTAAAGCAGCCTAGAGCCACAACTGCAGGGAAAGTCCTGTTCAGCCCAGTGCAGAGAGAACCTTCATGGATTTATCTGCAAAGATCTAGTAAGGTTGAGCATAGGTAACCTGAGATTTTTCAAAGGCTTATCACATAGGCAAATCTGGACCAATTTTCACAGATTGGCAAAAGGCACATTCTGGACACAACAGCCACCCCCTTCCAAATTTCAAATGCCTGCTCTAAAACACGGGGGCATGAAAACTTCTCACAGAAGCAGTTGCCAGAATTTTTTTTAACATGGGCAAAACATATTTTTCCCTAGCCTTGTTCTTGGAAACGGCCACACCATTTTGGCTGAAATAATCCCAAAAACATTCAGCTTGAGGCAGACACCCACCATGAAAAATTTCAGCCCAAATGGTTAAAGTTTGGCAGAGTTATAAGCAACTGAAAACAAGGACTTATGGGAAGTGTTGGGCAACTTTATGATATACAGCCCAACTAGTCCTGCCTATAAATATACACACACTGTGGCGCAGATTAATATCGCTAGAAAGACATTTTTGCTGTAGCCATGCACTGTGTGGAAATATTTTTAATTACGTTACCGTAATTCACTAAATGCTAATTAAAAAGAGGGTTCTCACTGCCTAGGGCAGTTTAGCATTAAATTTAATTTTCACTAATCTGCCCAATACCAGGAGAGTGTAAGACATGCTTGGGGGAAAGGGATAGCTTAGTAGTTTGAGTATTGGCCTGCTAAACCCAGGGTTGTCAGCTCAATGAGGGATCTGGGGCAAAATCAGTACTTGGTCCTGCTAGTGAAGGTATGTGGGAATATCTTGCTAACTTGGCAGATGGTAGTGTGAGAAGCTGAGGTGTTTAGGCTTCAAGGACGGGCTAATTAGGCTGTGAGCTGTGTAGTGAGATGCTGGCCTTGGGCTGGTTCTCATCTGCCAGTAGACAGTAAACAGGATAATAAATCAGAAAGTTGTACAGGATGACAATTACCCTATGAAGTTATAGCTGTGCCTGTGTGTATCTTATTAACCAATTAGCAATTGCTTGATTGCCTGCCATAATTGTATATAAGAGCATGCTGGAGAGAAATAAATGACTTTGCTACCAATCACATTGATTGTTGGGCTCTGTCCATGCCCGCACGAGACGCACTGAGATGCAACAAATGGTGACCCCGACGTGATTCGTATCGAATGATGATAGTGTCGGTGGCCTGACCCAGGCAGAGGAGAGCGGCTATAAGTCACGGCGGAGAAGGGCGGCTATAAGTCGCGATGGAGAGCGGCTATAAGTCGCGGTGGAGAAGGGCGGCTATAAGTCGCAGCGGAGAAGGGCGGCTATAAGTCGCGGCGGAGAGCGGCTATAAGTCGCGGTGGAGAAGGGCGGCTATAAGTCACGGCGGAGAAGGGCGGCTATAAGTCGCGGCGGAGAGCGACTATAAGTCGCGGCGGGGAGTGCTGGAGGAGCCCCCAGGCGTCCGAAAGGAGAGGCGCACCTGAGCTCAGAGGTGAGCGGCTAGAAGCCGCAGGGCGTCCGAAAAAAGAGGCGCACCTGAGCCCAGAGGAGAGCGGCTAAGTTATGAGTACCGCTGTATCAGCTGAAGAAAAGATAACACAGAAGCCTTTATTGCACATTATGAACCGACAGGGGGAAAGAATCTCCCCTGCTGCACTACCTCACTTATTAAGGAAAGAGGGGGAGCTGGAGAGGCTCCTCCTGACCGCCCTTCGGGCACAGGACGAGGAGGTGCTCCGCTGGAAGCGAGCCCTGGACGGGAAGACGTTGGAGTGCACGGCGCAGGCAGAGTCTCGTGCCGTGGCCCCAGAGGTCGTTTGGACCTACAAGCAAGTAAGTTGTTTTGGCAGGAGCCTGGAGAAGGCGTCCTACGCTGGCTGGTCTGAGCCTGGGACAATGCCGAGAAAACCGTTATGCTTCTCCGGTATGAGCAGCAACAGCTGGGTGTTCTGACACAGGATTCACAGATTAAAAGAAGCCAAGCAGGGAAGGAAAAAGAACAGAATGAGTTAACCGAAGAAATCTTTCTGGCCCCGGTCAAGGACACGCCGCTCAGCTAAGACTTGGTGGACAGCCAAGACTAAGGGGGGCTTGACTGGGCCCAAAAAGCTGTGAGAGCTGAAAAACCCTACCAGGCACTAACGGAATGTGTTAGCTGTTTCTTCTCACAGGTATGGAAGAGCTGTCCAAAGATCCTAGCAGCCCTGCCACCTTTTGGAACCAGAAGACTGACTGCTTGGACCCATGATTTTTACTGCAAAAAGACCCCTTCACATCAGGAGAATTCTGCTACTGATGATTGGCCTATTTTTTTTTAGCTCCATTGTGCTTCTAAACAGCAGGAAAATAGGACAAGGTGACGTGCTGGCTAACCTCTCCCTTGTCCGCTGCAGCCCCCATTGTGTTATTGGATTTTTTTTTTTGAAAGAAGCAAAACCACTATAGGATGATGTCCTGATAATCTTCCCCGTAGAAGCTGAACCACGACGGTGGTGGAAAAGAAGAAAAAACACTCATATTATTGACATTGCCAAAGTCCAGAAATTCCTGACTAAAAGGACATTGAGAACTGACCCTGGTGAAGAAATAAAGAATTGTACACTGGCAGGAAGAAATTTGGGACTCCTGCTGAGAAATGTGGTATTAATTGGATTTTGGGATTTATTCTACAGGCTGCGCCCTGTGTTTTGGATAAATCCTTCAGTATGTATTGCCCTCCCTAATTGGATTGTAAATGATATTGCCCTTATTTAGCTTTTTATTGTTGGAGCTCCGCTTACCCAAGTACAGACTGGAGTTGGTGAGTTACATGTCATTTCTGCCATTAGTTTTAGGATTTAGAAGCTACTGGCAGAGATGGTATGGGCTATTACTGAGGCTGGGAAAGCATTGCTGTGGAAGTTAGTATGTTTAATATCCTGAATAACCAGCTGATGGCCATTTGGAGTGATTTTAAGCACCAGGATGGCCCACTGCCCTTACAGATACATTAGGAGTACCATCTGATTTGGGGTTGTAGAGACATACCTGGACACTGTCTGGGTGGAAGTGTAAATATTTGCAGTGCTTCTCCCCAGCTTGTGGACCGGTTGGGTTGGGGGGTGAGGGCTCTCACATACCGAATCCTGCCGGGTCCAAGGGGAGGATGAATGTGGAATTAATTACCCCCTTATTTTTAACCCCAGCCTTTTTGAGCTTGATTGTTTTTGTTTTTAAAGTTTGAGAAAACTCAGCCACAAGTTTGTTGAGTATTCTCAAAGGGGGGAGGAGTTGGTGTTACTAGGCATAAATTTAGGTAATTTGGAAGAATGGCTTTGAATTTATGTGACCCTAAGTACTTTTATGTAAAGTGCTTCTGTTAGCCTTATTAGATTTTTGTAAATTTTGTGTTATGTGCTGATTATTGGCAGTTGTAAGGCTGCTTGATATTAGATGTAGCCTATATTAAAATAGATAGGCTGAAAGCAGATGCTGTGATTAAAGTTATATGTATGAGAATGTAGCCCCCATGGTGGGAAAGTACAGATAACTGTTCACAGAAGAGACCAGAAGGGTGGGGGCTAGTTAAGAAGCACAGCCTCCTAGCTAAACTGGTTGTGGAATAAGCTAGTGTCCATGGACGGAACGTTTCTGCGAGGAAAAAAGGATCGGGCCCAGGCGGGCAGGCAATAGACAGAGAATTTGGAGAGGAAAAAAGGATCGGGCCCAGGCGGGCAGGCAATAGACAGAAAACTTGGAGAGGAAAAAAGGATCGGGCCCAGGCAGGCAGGCAACAGACAAAGAGCTCGGAGAGCAGGTTGGAAACCTTTGAGGGTGTAGTGGATAGAAAAGGTAATTAAGCACAAGCATGGGGATTTCAAATATTCAGGAGAATATTTGGAATGGTGATTTAAATTGATAAGTGGCTGTTGGAAGACAAGCTAGTAATTTTTAAGGAGAGTAAAAAGTTAATTCTGTGGTTGCTAGAGGGAACAGCAGTTGAATTTTGTAAAGATGCTAAAGAGTAAAGTTTTTGGTGTTTTTGAAATGTTTGTAAATAAATTTAGGCAAAGAATTTGGTTTGCAATTGTTTGGCTATAAACAATTTTGTTGCATTAGCTGAAGAATATATAGTGCTATGTAATTGAACTTGTATTAGGCTTAAGGGCATATAAGTGGTGATGGTTTTTTTTTTCAGTGTTTAAAAGCAGAAGTTAAAAGTAAGAAACTTTAAGCTGTGAATAGCTTTGAATCCAGAAGCAAGCCAGGCAGCAACTGTATTAATGTAAATGATTTAACTGATGAAGTAATTCCCCTGTTTTGCCTGAAGTTAATAAGGGTAGTTGTATATTTTATGTAATGATTGATTGCCCAGTAGGGGTAGATTTGTTTTTTAGATATTAAAGAAAATTGATGCTAGCTGCATAGCATTTAATGTACCATGCATTTACTAATAGAGTACAATTTATGTTTTGTGTTTTATGTTTTGTCTTGTGGTGTTTGTTTTCTGGCCAGAATTGTTGTTGTGTTATTTTAGGGAAGATTTTTAAATGCGGTTACATGGTGTGTTTTCTTTATTTCCACCCCCCCCCTCAGTGTCAGTTTGATCACCTGACATATGAGGGATGAATTGGTAATAGAAATTTGTCACAGTTTGGTGAGCAATAGAGAATGGGGGAACCCTGCAGAATTTACACCATCTATCTGTTTTATTTTTGTTATTTTATGTTTGTTTTGTTTGGTGCTGTTGGTGTTTTGTGTTAAGAATTGCATGGTTATAGGTGAGCCCTATAGAATAAGGAAATACTATTTGGTTCTGGTTCTGTTCTAATGCTAGGGATGCTGTGTATTTTTGCTGCTTGCCTTTTGTATTTTTGCTATTTGTGTGGCCGCCGTTGCTGTTGTGTGGCACGCACCTTGGCGGGACCCTCCTGGCCCCCTGGGCCACTTATGTTACCTGGAGGAGGGATGTATAGGTAAGAGCAGGGCACTGCGGAAGATATTGTTACGGTTTAGTTAGGCAGTTGGTGTTTTTATTTGCCCTTTAGTTTTGGCTTGTGTAGATTGTAGTATTGATATTATGAGTTGGGAATGTTTTGCTATTGTCTTTTCTTGTTTTGATTTTGAGTAAAGGGGGGAGATGTGGGAATATCTTGCTAACTTGGCAGATGGTAGTGTGAGAAGCTGAGGTGTTTAGGCTTCAAGGACGGGCTAATTAGGCTGTGAGCTGTGTAGTGAGATGCTGGCCTTGGGCTGGTTCTCATCTGCCAGTAGGCAGTAAACAGGATAATAAATCAGAAAGTTGTACAGGATGACAATTACCCTATGAAGTTATAGCTGTGCCTGTGTGTATCTTATTAACCAATTAGCAATTGCTTGATTGCCTGCCATAATTGTATATAAGAGCATGCTGGAGAGAAATAAATGACTTTGCTACCAATCACATTGATTGTTGGGCTCTGTCCATGCCCGCACGAGACGCACTGAGATGCAACAAAGGTAGAGGCCTGGACTCAATGACTTTTCAGAGTCCCTTCCAGTTCTATAGGATAGGTATACCTCCATATAAGCTGTAGGAGAGAACACCCTATTCTGGTGGTGCCAGCCATAATAACAGTTGTACTATGGTATTTTGGTAGCACCCAAAGCCCCCATCAGGACTGAGGCCCCACTGCACTACATGCTGTACACATATTAAAAGACAGTCCCAACCCCAAAGGGAAATCCAGGCCATGTCTAAAACTTGCTGTTTCATTCTTTACATCATCACAGAGATCCAGTCTCTTCGCTCAGTCCACACAGCTCAGGCTCTTGCCCAGACCTTCATCACCTCATGCCTTGTCTTCTCCTTTCTGGTCTTGACATTCCATCATGCCCCCCTGAGCTCCATTCAAAATACTGCTGCTGAAATCATCTTCCTGGTTCATGGCTCTGACTACATCCTCCCCCTTTTTGCGTTCCTCTGCCAGCGCCCCCCTTTTGCATCCTATCCTATCAAACATAAACTACAAGTCTTCCTCCTTAAGGCCCTCCAAAAGCGTCAGGTGGCTTCAAGAAACAGGGGAAGCCACAGACTGTGCCCCAAGGAGTTTGCAGTCACAGCAAGGCAAAGAGAGAGAAATACTGGCCGGAAGGGATAAGACATTCAAGCAAACGGATGAGGGAGGTATCTTTCAGCCAGAGAGCAGCAAGTGCCCAGCACCCCTGGAAATCAGACACACGTGCATTGAGTTGGTCACACAAACAATGAGGCACATACAGTTACAGTCAAAATATAGCCACAAGTTCACTGGTTCCCAACAAGCCTCTACTATACGACCCCTTCAATGTCACCCCCAGCAAACCCCAATTGCATTTTCAGTATAGCTTATGCTCCTCTCTCCCAGCCTTTGAGAGATGGTCAGTTGCATTTCAGACTATCTACCCTATAGTTTTGCCATTGAGAATTCACCTAGTAGTCCCACAGGAGCTCTGATCCATTTCAGCTGGCACTCACAGACCCAGGTTGTAATATATGTCTCCATTAGGATTTAATGTGAGTCCTACAGAGATATTCAAAAACAAAATCATTGTACAATAAAACAATGACAGCGAAAGATAATTTAACATTTCTCCACCCCATACATTCTTCATCCCTATTCCAGCAATACTGTAATAGGCCAGATAAATTGTACAGTGACATCAGCTTCTCCCACAGAGACATACACACCACCTTGCTATGTGCATTGTCTGAAATTATTCTCTTTATGAAATTTTGCAACCCTAGCAAGGCAAGGAGCCCCGTCAAGCATTACCAGAGCCAGTTGGGAGGTACTGCGGTTAGTCATTCACAAAACGCAGAAGGAATAAAAACATGACAGATTTAATTATTATAAATAGATCATTAAATCCCCTGCAGTCAGTATGTGAAATACAATCTGTAAATAGAACGCTGGCTGGAGAGAAAAAAATACTCTTCTCCACTCTGATCTGTATGTGGTAGAAAGGGAAATATAGTTCCTAAGTAATTCTGGGTTATTTGTTATTAAGGCATTGATAGTTAGTTATTGCTTTTAGGGGGATAGGGTAGTTAGTAGTGAGGCTAATGCTGCCAGCAGGGAAGCCCATCTGGCTCTGTCACATTTCAGGCCAAAGCCGTTAGGGGTATTACAGCAACTGCTGTGGGGAAGGAGGAATGAGGTGAGTGAAGGACATGTGTTACCAACTTGAAGCCCCTAGACAAACTCCTACTCACTTAGAATCATAGAATCATAGAATCTCATGGTTGGAAGGGACCTCAGGAGGTCATCTAGTCCCACCCCCTGCTCAAAGCAGGACCAAATCCCCAAATAAATCTTCCCAGCCAGGGCTTTGTTAAGCTGGGCCTTAAAAACTTCTATGGATGGAGATTCCACCACCTCCCTAGGTAGCCCATTCCAGTGCTTCACCACCCTCCTAGTGAAATAGAGTTTCCTAATATCCAACCTAGACCTCCTCCACTGCAACTTGAGACCATTGCTCTTTGTTCTGTCATCTGCCACCACTGATAACAGCCTAGCTCCCTCCTCTTTGGAACCCCCCTTCAGGTAGTTGAAGGCAGCTATCAAATCCCCACTCACTCTTCTCTTCTGCAGACTAAATAACCCCAGTTCCCTCATCCTCTCCTCGTAAGTCAGGAGCCATTCCCTAGAGAGCTCCAGTGGCATTTTCAATGGAAATGGTAGAAGCCCCTCTCTCAAGTCCTTTGAAAGGACTTCAGTCTGTGAGAATGTGCTGTTCCCCTCAAAGATAACAAAGAAAAACCTAGCAGGAGTGAAGCACGCTCACCAGCTGGAAGAGAGGAAAATGCAGCATCCAGACCCAAAGCAGCACATTCGGGCTGCAATAGCTGTTTTTTGCCAAATTTCAGGAGCCAGTCTCCAGGAAGGCATGCTGGGGAGAGACATTCCTGTAGGACAGTGAACCTGCATTGGGGAGGGTTAGGAGTGGGCCAGTAATCACTGAGGTAGGGGCTGCACCTGTGGGTAGTGCAGCACCACTAGATCAGAGGGACAAAGCACTTAAGAATGGAGAGTAGAGCTGGGCAAATAATTGTGGGCTGCATCCACACAATATATATACTACCTGTTTGGCCCTGAGGATGTCACGTGGGCCACAGCTGTGTGCTGATTGGGCTGCAAGCAGTCTGCGGGTTGAGGACCACTGAAATAGGTGATTCCGGGCTGGGTTGGTGACAATCTCTTCTAGAGAAGTAATTCCACCTTGTATAAGTACTTAAGTATTGATTGGAGCAGGGACTTTTGATTCTCCCCTCCCACCACCCATTCTAGGCGATAGACTCTTCTGCTCTTAATCTCTCCTATTGATGTTATTGTGCTTTGTACAAGCCCATATATGCCAAAGACAGAATGACTCTATAGCCTGGTGATTAAAGCACTCACCTAGAAGATGTGGATCCAAATCCATCCTCTGAGTCGGATAGAGAGAAGATTTGAATCTACATCTCCAGGCAGAGTGCCTTAACTACCAGGCTATACAGTCATTCTTACTCTTTCTTTGGCCCAATGAATATTGAAGTTTTTATACAAAGGAGACCAGCTTCACCAGGAGAGATTGCACACAACCTACCCCAGACTAGCCTATAACCTGGCAACTAGGCTGCTCAACAGGAAGGGGAAGATCTGACTTCTAGTATCTGCTCCAGAAGGTGGATTCAAACCTGGGTCTTCTGCAGCCCATACACATGGGGCTAATACACATACATTTGCTTTGCTGCCCTGGAACGTGTTTTTCTTGCCAAAATGAATTGTGTCACCTTCACAGACATTTTGGGGTTAACGAAAACTCCATTTTTTGGGTGAATAAACTATTCGTCCAGAAAATTTCACTGACTTTGAACGTAGCGCAAAGAATCAGTTCTGCAGTGGGTTATGGAAGGAGATGATAGATAACTTGACTCCATATATTTTTCTGTCACAGGGAGTACCCTGTATGAAGTTTTAGTCCTTCTGGCTGTATGTGTAGGAGAGGTAGGGGAAAAGACACAGGTAAATTATGCTGTAGAAATTTGGAGTGGTCCAGAATTAGAAGATTGAATCCAAATCCCTCTAAACTGCAGGTGAGGAGAGATCATTTAGAATCTGAACCCACCCCTGTGGTTTTGGTTTCAGCTCTGTGAAGCCCATATCAGCTCTCTCTCCCTGGATCTCTGTGTGGCCTAATATTTATTTTTGGGCCAAACCCCTTTCTTCCTCCACTTCTGATTCTCTTGTTAATGGTGTGTGTTGATTACCAGAAAGAACAGCTAGAACCAGAACACTGCTTAATGAACACAGCGGGACGGACACACTGTTGAAAAGTTTCCCCCTGCCCTGGAGCAGGGTCCTGACACAGAAGGCATCACTGGGATCCTAGCTAGAGCTGCATCTGTACATATGTGTCACAGCTACTGGGTCAGTGACCATGCTGACTGTGTTCACTGAAAGCTGGAGGCCAGTGCCTTCAAAACATGCAGGATCTGAGGGCACCTGTCTCAGCTTGCATTACCCACATACATCCACACTGAAATTACAGAGTTACTCAGCTTGTGACAATGGGTAGGCGACGACGGGGGGAAGAGTGATATCTCATAGGACAGTGGAGGCAAGTACACCCATTAAAAGCACTTGGTGGATATATGATTTATATATTCACCATCTGGGACACAAAGCAGCACCGAACTATGAGGAATGTTGCTAAAACTTCAGCCTAGAGCTCTGGCACTAACCCAGCTAACAGAGCTGGACAGGCGTATGAAATTGGACGTTTCACAGCTAGAAAAATGTGCAGCCCACCCCACCAGAGCTCTGACACAGAAAATCAAATGAGGCAGATAAATACTGTGTGGTCATGCATGAGCACACAATTGCTTTCTGTGAATCTGATGGAGGAACAGTAATTTTCAAGCTAACATTATAATAGTCTAATTTTTCTAGCAGTGATGGAGGGCCTGGCTCAAGTAGCCCATAAAGGGAAAGGTTTAATGATCCTAAAAGTTCCTCTAATCCAACCATGCCAGCTCTCCTTAACTCTACGAACTCCTCCCACTCTCTCTTGGAGAGAATCAATGGCTCCAGTCCTTGGATCACATCCTCCCCCTTTCTATTACAGTTAAACTTAGGCCACGTCTACACAGCAGCTGAAGGAATGACTGCAGCTCAAGCAGGCATGTCTGTGCTAGCTTTAATCTAGCTAGTGTGTTGAAAATAGCAGGGAAGATGTAGCGGCATGAGCGTCAGCACCGGTAGCACCATAGGGATGTACCCAGAGGCAGCAGGTAGGCTTGGTCAGCCCCAGATGAAGCCCACAGTGCCAAGTCTACCATTTTTACCTAGTGGAGGTATGCCTGCCAACCTGAGCCGCAAATCACAGCTTTGATTGAGGTGTAGGTATAGCCTCAGTCAGGCAACAGAAGAAAACCCAGGTGACTCAGGTGACCTGTCACCAAGGGTAATAATGAACATTGAACACCCATAGCAAACCCAGTGTTTGTGTCAACCCTAGGCTTAATATGGCTTGCATCGGTCACTTGACCAACGCACACACTCGTATAACAAAATCCAAGGCTGCTCACAAACAGCTCACGGAGAGGCGAAGAGCAAAAATGATCCAGCAAACGGTGTGCTACAAATTGTTTGCCCAGCTACGACTGTGGCACACCGATGGTTCCATCTAGTAGAGGGTGGCAATATGAAAACATATTAACTATTTAACTGTAGTATTTATTTGTAAGGAAAATAATATTTTACATTTTCTTTTTATACCTCATCCTCAGGGCGGAGAATTTTGTTGACAGTGAGACACATGCATTATAAAATAAATTGACTTTAACAGGGTCAGAAGCAAAAAGTCAGCATCTTTCTTTTGTAATGGGGTATCTGATGGGTAGAGAAAATCAAATTGTGCCAGGGTTTAATGGTGAGAGGATGGTGTCGTGCAATCATGACGGCTGGTCTGGACAAAATAGATGAAATGTTTCCTAAAATATTTTGGGGAGGAGATCTTGTTAGTGCAGGGGTGGGCAAACTTTTTGGCCCAAGGGCCACATCGGGGTTGCACAACTGTATGGAGGGCTGGGTAGGGAAGTCTGTGCCTGCCCAAACAGCCTGGCCCCTGCCCCCTATTCACCCCCTCCCACTTCTCACCCCCTGACTGCCCCCCTCAGAACCCCATACCCATCCACGCCCCCCCGCTCCTTGTCCCCTGACCGCCCCCTCCCAGGACCCCCACCCCCTATCCAACCCCCCTGCTCCCTGTCCCCTGACTGCCCTGACCCCTATCCACAAACCCGCCCCCTGACAGCCCTCCTGGGACTCCCAGCCCCTATCCAACTGTCCTCTGCTCCTCGTCCCCTGACCACCCCCTCCAGGGACCGCCCACCCCTAACTGGCCCCCGGGACCCCACCCCCTTATCCAACCCCCCCTGCTCCCTGTCCCCTGACTGCCCTCCCGACCCCTATCCACATCCCCTCCCCCTGACAGGCCCCCCAGGACTCCCACTCCTAATCCTCCCTGTTCCCCATCCCCTGACCACCCCCTCAGAACCTCTGCCCCATCCAACCACCCCCTCCTCCCTGACTGCCCCCAGGACCCCTGCTCCCTTCCCCAACCGCCCCCTGCTCCCCACCTCCTTACCAGCAGCAGGAGCTCACAGCCCCGACACCCAGCCAGAGCCAGCCGCGCTCCCCACGCTGCCCAACGGGAGCCGCGGGCCAGAGTGCAGCCCACGCGGTGGCATGACTGTGGGGGAGGGGGAACAGCGGGGAAGGGGCCGGGGACTAGTCTCCCCGGCTGGGAGCTCAGGGGCCAGGTAGGAAGCTCCCACAGGCCGGATGTGGCCCGCAGGCCATAGTTTGCCCACGGCTGTTCTATATACTGCTTATCATGCCTGTTTTGTGGGGACGTCGTGTTCTTCCCCACCTGTGTATTGTATCCAGCTGTTGTCTCTAGTTTTATAGTTTGACTGTACGTGGGGACCTTCTATTTGTCTTAGGTTCGTACAGTGCCTAGCACAGACGTGCCCAAACTGTGGAGCACGCCCCCCTGAGGGGCCATGGAGGGACATTAGAGGGGGGCGCAGCTGGGGCCCAGGACAGACCCCACAAGGGGCAGAGAGAGAGTGCCACCCAGCTCCACTCCAGGCCCCAGCTGCTGGCCCTGAGCATGCATGGGGCCCCAGCTACCGGCTCCGCCCCTGGGGCCCTGGTTGCCGGCCCCATTCTCCACTGCTGGCCCCATGCCCAGGGTCCTGGCTGCTGGCCCTGCTGTGGCCACAGCCTCCTTACCCCCATACCCATCCTCCCCTTCCAGAGTCCCAGCCCTGCTCCCAGCATCAGCTCCAGAGGTGGGGGGTGTGTGAACAGGCTTAAGGTGGGGCACAAGGTAAAACATTTGGGGACCACTGGCCTAGCACGGTGGAGCAGGGACCTCTACCTGTTGCTGCCATAGGAATAATAATTCAAAATATGAGCTGTTTTGGTTAGGTTTTAGACTGAATATACAGGTTATATCTCTCTTAAATACTTGCATGGACCCCATTCCCATAATATTTCAGGATCTCATAATGGCTTAATGTATTCATCCTCACAACATCCCTGTTAGATAGGGCAGTACTTTTATCTCCACTTTATACCTGGGGAACTGAGACTCAGAGAGATGAAGGCCCAGATTTTTGAAGGTATTTAGGTGTTGCTGTGCTCAGTATTGACTATTAATGGGATTTAGGCTCCTAAGTGCCTAAATGCCTTTTTGAAAATGAGATTTGGGCTCCTAAATCAGTTAGGCATTGCAACACTGTGTGCAGCGACACCTAAATACCTTTCCAATTCTCGGCCTAAGTGACTTGACCAAGTCTGTGGTAGAACAAGGAACTGGGCTCAGCGTCAGATTTGAGTCTCTGACTAGCCCGAATCACTGTACAAACCTCATCCTTCCTCCATCTGTTTCCCATCTTGGATGACACAACTCTTAGAATGCAATGTCAGTACTTGTGTTTGCTGGTTTGAAGTGCACTTTCAGTTTTCAAATGTTTGCTTAAAATTCACTCTCTGTGAACAAACATGCCAGTAAACTCATTCACTAGAATATTTGCCAAAGAAAACTCAACAGAGGCATGAACACAGGGAAATTGAATTCAGATTATTTATTGTTCATAGTTTTGAGCTCCGCTCTTGTAAGTAATTACTAAAATTAGCCTGCAAAAATCTCCTTGAGGTGACCCTCTCATCAATCAAGACAAACTCCAACTGCACAGCACCCAGCCGGTGACTTGAGTTCCCCACACCCACCCAGGGCCTCTCACATGGGGCCACTCCTGAGTAGGAAAGAGACCACCCTCAATCGAGAAGTTTGTTTCCAGAGCCAATGCTATGTGTGGAGGTGAGGCCGACTATAGCTAGTCGGTACCTTTCCACCTCTTCCACCAACTCTGGCTCCTTCCCCACTGTGAAGTGACATTCCACATCCCTAGAGCCAGTTTCCATTGCGGAGGGCCAGTCCGTCTTGGTCTGTCCCTCTTGCTGCCATTCTGGCATCACACCTGACCTCCACCCTTCACCTTGCGGGCAGTGAGCCTGTGAGATGGGTCCACGTCACCTTTTCAGGCTCTTGCCTGACACCAGCCCCAAGGGTAGATCCCGGTATCCTTACTCCAGGTAAGGATTGCGTGGTCATTTTTGAGTATCAGAGAGGAAAACCCTGACTGTTGTTTGTGCCTGTTGTTTGCACCTAACAGCAGTTTAGAGTACTCAGCCTTTCCAGAGATGGTGGAATCAGTGCTCAATAGAGTGCCACCTACGACTCTGTAAAAGCAGCAAAGAATCCTGTGGCACCTTATAGACTAACAGACGTTTTGCAGCATGAGCTATCGTGGGTGATTACCCACTTCGTCGGATGCAAGACTCTGTAGTTTTACTGTGAGACTTCAATGCTCATGTGGGGAATGATGAAGATACCTGGAGGGGAGTGATTGGGAGGAGCAGCCTCCCTGGTCTGGACCCAAGAGGTGAGTTATTGGAGTTCTGTGCTAGTCATGGATTGTCCATAACAAATATCATGTTCGAACACGAGGTTGATCATAAATGTACTCAGTACCAGAGTACCTTGGGCCAAAGATCGATGATCGACTTTATAGTTGTCTTCTCAGATCTAAGGCCATATGTTCTGGACCCTTGGATGAAGAGAAGAGCAGAGCTGACAACCAATCACCACTTGGTCGTGAGTGGAGCCAATGCATAGGATGACAGCTGGATAGACACGGGAGGCCCAAATGATCAGTGCAAGTCACCTGGGAATGTCTGGTGGAGGACCATGTGTGGAAAGACTTCAATTCCCATCTACGGAAGAACTTCTCCTGCATTCCAGGTGATGTCTTGGACATTGAGTCCAAGTGACCATGCTCAAGGCCTCAATTGTTGAGGCAGCCACCAAAAGGTGTGGCCTAAAGGTGATTGGTGCCTGTCATGGTGGCAACCCTAGGACCCACTGGTGGACTCCAGTAGTGAGGGAAGCTGTCAAGTCAAAGAAGGAGGCCTTCCGCGCAATGCTCACGAACCGGACTCCTAATACATCTGAGAGGTACCAGCTGGCTAAAAGGGCTGCAGCTGCAGCGGTCGCTGAAGTGAAAGCCCAGACTTGGGAGGAGTTTAGAGATACCATGGAGAATGACTACCAGATGGCCTCAAAAATGTTCTGGCAAACTATTTGTCACCTTAGGAGGAGTCAGCAAGACATTGCCCAGGCTGTACTCAGCAAGGGTGATGAAATGCTGACCTCGACTGCAGAGATTGTTGAGAGGTGGAAGGAGAACTTTGAGGAATTCCTCAACCCAATGGACATGCCCCCCCTCCCCCTTCTAGGAAGTAGTGCTGGAAACCTCAGGTGAGATCTGATGAAATAACTGTGTGGATCTGCTAAACATGGCACAAACAAAGAAAGGTTAAATACAGGAAATGTATGGGGATAAAGAAAGTCTAAACAAGTAGGTGTTACTATGTGTGTCCAAAGGATGGACCAAGAGGAGAGGCCATAGGGATGGTTTTGTCCAAAAAAGGGGATCCGAGAACGGAGGCAGCCACTCCTTTGCCTGCAGTCAGGGTCACCTTGGGGCTACCTGGGTGATTGTGGAAAAGATGCCTGAGGTCTTTCTCAGGATCTACACAGAGAGATAGAATAACAGAGTTTAAGGTCACAAGCAATCAATAGATCATCTAGTCTCTTTCATATCACAGGCCGCCAACATCACCCAGCACCTGCGTACCAAACCCAACAACTGAAATTAGACCAAGGTATTACAACCCTCAGGAGACTAAACTATTATGTACCACAGGCAGAGAACGAGGGACCGAGGTGCACCAGTGCCTCAGATCCTCACAATGGCAGGGAATTGATTAAGTGAGATATATGTAGATGATTCTCACAAGCAACCCACATCCCACATTGCAAAGGAAGACACAAATAGTAGACCCAAGGTCACTGCCAGTCTAACATGGGGGGAAATTCCTTCCTGACCTCACACAGGGTCATCAGTTAGACCCTGAGCATGTGAGCAAGAACCAACCAGCAAAGCACTTGAGAGAGAGAATGTTTGGTGCCACCTCAGAGCCCTGGCCACCCTGCCCAATGTCCCATCTCCAGCTGTGGCCATCTCTGATGCTTCACAGGAAGGAGACAAACAACTAATGCCCAGAATACATGGGGATGGGGGTAATCCCTACCTGACACCTGCAGGTGATTGGCTGAAGTCCTGAAGCATAAGCTTTTAGGAACGTCAGACATAAACCATAAGAGAAAGGGACCCTCAGGACTTCTGAGCCCTGGTCCCCACCATCACAAGCAATCCCATCATACAATCCCACTCACAAATTTGTCCAGCTCCCTCTTAAAACTAATTAATTGTTTCCCCCCACAAATCATGTTGGGAGGTTGTTCCAGAACCTCACTTCTGTAATTGTTAAAAACCCTCCTCTAATTTCCAGCCTGAATTTGTTCATGACCAATTTATATCCATTTCTCCTTGTGCTCTTTAGCTTAAATGGCTCTTCACCCTTCCTGATGTTTAGACCTAGGATGTATTTATAGAGTGCAATCATATCCCCTCACTGTCTTTATTTTGCTAGCCTAAACAAGCCACGCTTTTTTTAGTCTGTTCTCATAAGATAGGCCCTCCATTCCCTTGATTATCATCATAGCTTTTTCTGCACCTGTTCTAGTTTGAATGCATCTTTCTTGAACATGAATGATCAGAACTGTATACAGTATTCCAAATTAGGTCTTCCCAGAGCCTTGTACAGTGGCATTAATATTTCTCTATCTCTACTGGAAATGCCTTACCTAATATATCCTGGGATCGCATTTGCCTTTTTTTTTACAGTTGCATCACATTGGTGGCTTATAGTCAACTGGTGGTCAACCAACACACTGAGATCTCTTTCCTCCTCTGTCACTTCCAACTAATGAGCCCCCAGCTTGTAACAGAAATTTTCCTCCCTTTCTTCATTTGAAACATCTAGTCATGGACTTGTGCATTTAAATCTATCTGGAGGAGTATATGAGGGTAAAGGACTGTCTTCTTGTAATATTTTTGTAGGGCACATTGCACAATGGGGTTTTGATTCATGACTGTGGCACCTAAATGCTACAGCAATGCAAATAATACTTCAGAACAATTACCTGTTTTTAAAATTCAAATGCACCCATTCAAGTGCTTATTCTTTACCACTTCCTTCAATGTGAGGCGTATAGTGTCAGAAAAATTCCTACACTGATGCTTAGAAACTGCGAAGACTGTAAAACAAGATAATCTAGCCAGTCTTCTCTAGAATCATGTTATGAGCTGTCTTACCCACCTTTCAGAAGTTTCTAGATTCTAGTCAACCATAGCCTCTGACAATTCACAACTCCCCTCTCTTCAACATCCAATGGCAGATAGTCCCATCCACTAGACAAAGCCCTCTCCAATCAACAATGACTCTATTCATTCCCCTTCTTCCAATCGGCTTCCAGGTAGTTCTGTAACTGCCTTAGTATTTCGTAATAGGCCTAATAAGCATTGCAAGAACCTTAATGTTCTCATAATTTCACTTTTCACTTTTTAGAACAGTTTACATTTACAGGTTGAAATTAGACCTTGATGTTTCTAAGTTGAGCATTCATGTTATGTCCATTTAAATACTTCAGAGAGAAACAGAAATGGTGTAGCTGGAAACACACACACTCAGAGGGTTGAGTGTTTCCTGGTAAAAGACACCACATATTTTCACAACTCTGGACTCAGAAGATGGACCGATAGATGAGCAGTAGACAGCACCAGCAAAGTCATCTAATTCACCACCTGCACTGTTCATGAGATCCATCTAATCAGCTCTGCTTTGTCTCCCTCCATTGTTACTTACTATTTACCTGTTCCACCCTTGGCAAGTTCTTGTTTTCTGATCAAGTGTGTTTTTTTAGAAATGTTTCCTAGGACTAACTTAATTTTAGTTTAAGGGTCTGACTCCTTGTTATAATGCACATACTTATCTTAAGTATCCCTCCCACTTCTTCATGGATCCTTTGGCCTGATATCGTCAGGTATTGGAGCCCTTTCAATTATCATTAACTTCCATAGGAGCTGAGTTTTCTGCACCTTACAGGCCTGGGCACTCAATAGTGCAGTTTCTCATCTCGTGCCTTTGTCATCACTTCTCTAGGATATGCCTACCAAGGCCCCAATTCAGCACACCATTTCGAGCACACCCTTGACTTTAACGTGTGTTTAAGTACCAGGGACTTCAATGGAACTAAAGTGTACACCTAAAAATCAGCACCAATTGAAGTGGTTTGCTGAACTGGGGCGCACATGCTTTCCATCTCTCTCTGAATCTAAGACTCTTTAAGCCTTATTGTGTTTTTCAAGCAATGAACACACTTCTTTAAGGCCCGGGGTTACCCAGTTATCTGCCTAATATTTTGGTACGCCTCTACCCCGACATAATGCTGTCCTGTGGAGCCAAAAAATCTTACCGTGTTCTAGGTGAAACCGCGTTATATTGAACTTGCTTTGATCCGCCTGAGCACTGCTTTACCGCGTTATATCCGAATTTGTGTTATATTGGGTCGTGTTATATCGGGGTAGAGGTGTATGTACCCACCACTAACAAACTAGGTCAGTATTTTATTACTCTTCTTGATTTACTTTTAGTTTAACACCACTATAATGTCCCCTGCAGCCTGACTCTCCTGTCCTACTTAAAGATGACACCACAACAAAAAAGTGCTGCCTAAGCTTTAGAGCAGGTACCATTTAGTTTAAATGTCCTATCAGCATTATGAACCCTTATTTTCACTCTAACTTTTTAAAGCAAAAGATCAGCTCTCCCTTTTTCATATTTAACCATGCAATGGAGTTCTGAATGGTGATTTGCATTTTAATTAGAATTAGTGGAAGGACTGTTACAACATTTCTTTAAAGTTAATCGAGAGCTTTCATGCCTGTCACATCAGAGCAAGTAGCTGGGACAAAGAGGAGAAAAAGTGTTAAGTTATGAATGGGGAAGAGAAGTCCTCTAAAGAGTAAAGATCTGAAACTAGCAGCAATCGACATGCTGTGAGTATCATGCAGAAAGAGAGGACGGGCGAAGTGCCCTTAGTGCACTATGGGGAGTGGCCAGGTCTCTAAATATTGATATATGCCAGCTGGTGTTCTACGTGAAACATTCTCAATTAGTATAATCATTAATTATGTGTTTTACAATAGCCCCTGGAGCTCTCAACCAAGGTCAGGGCCCCATTGTGCTAGGCACTGTATAAACACATATCAAGAGACAGTCCCTGCCCCAAAAAGCTTGCAATCTAAATAGGCAAGACATACAAGATGTAGGAGAAAGGCACCGTTATCCCCATTCTATGGCTAAGGAACTCAGGCGGAGGGAGATCAAGGGATGCACCCAAATTTACACGGAGAGCATGTGGCAGAGCTATCTATTTGCAGTGTGTGAAAACTAAAACCAAACTCAAAGAAACTAACAGCAAACCTTTTGCACAGTGTTTTGCTGGCAAAGAGTAGTTTACATTTCCCACTATACAAGATGTGGCTTAGAGAACTGAAAACAGAGAAGGGTATAAGATGCCTGAGCTCTGCTCCTACCTATTCTAGTGCCTCCTCTGGTTGCCCTTGTGTATACAGCTTTGTTAAGCCTCACAATCTCAATACCTCCAAGGAGTAAGTAAATGTTAGAGCCGGTCAAAAAACAATTGATGGAACAGTTTTCTATCAGTTTTGTTTCATTATCGAAACATTTCAATTTTTTAATTTGATCCAAATTATTCAGCAAACTCTACATGAAGTCGTGAATAGTTTCAGGAGAACTGAAACTGCATTGCTCAACAAATAAACCACCTGCCCAAAACATTTCTCCCAGCTCTAGTGCCGGGTTCCGGCCGCAATTGTGCAGCGCTCCAACACAACAAGGTCTTTACGGCACCCTACCCAGGAAGTCTATCTGGGAAGCTCAGCCCTTAGAGGCACAATCCCCAACACCACAGCAAGGTCTGCTAGAGGGGAGAGGGATAAAGTTGCACAAGCAACTGGCTGCTCTAAGTTCCAGGAGAGGGGGAAATCTGCACATAGAAGGCCCTCTCTGTGCATGGATCTATTAAGGATGGTTGTGTCAGGATTATTATCTCAGGCACGAAGGGAAATCATGCTGGGATGGGGAAAGCAAAACAAAACAGCTCTTCAGGTGTCTTCAGAAACAGGAAAGAGAACACAGACAAGCTGTGGCTATGCCATTGTCTCTTTGTAGGAGGCTTTTCCCAAGTGTCCCCGCATTACAAGTAAATGGCTGCTAATGATTTGTGTTCACGACACTTCTAAGTAATTTAAACAAATCTGTATCTGCTACAGAGTGAACACATGCCAGCAAACTAACCCCACCAGGCTGACTTCATCTGTACTATGCAAATTCATTTCTGATTAACATCCCCTCAGATTAGTAAATTATGGGATGACAGTTTCAGGAAGCCAGTTGGGCTCCCTACTTCCCCTGTGCTCATGCTTTAAAGACAACTGACTCGCTTTCCTGCTGAGGTGGCGTTCAGCTTTGCCTAGTCTAACTGGAGTACTTTTGCATGTGATCGGTCCCACTAGCAAGGTTTGACCTGCACAGAGGGACATGGGAATAACTGCATGAGCTGAGATAACAGGGGGATGTGGTGCATTACACCTGGTATTCAAGTTCTTTGTCTTGTCTTTGAATGAGTGGGAAGAAACTAGAAGAGAAATCCCCCCCCCCTCCGTGATCAACTTGGAGACAATGGGGAGGTATCAGAGACCAGGAGCTTTGGGCCTTTCATACCTCTGGCCAGCAGAGCTCAGGTCGGTCAGTGCATTTGACACTGGCATTTGAATGGGAGCTACCTGTATCCTGCAATGGGGAGAACTGAGCCCCAGATAGGTAAGGGCAGCTGTTCCTCCATGATCACCTGCCACCAGACAATGCATGCAGCAGCACTGGCATCTGCCCTGGAAGAAGACTTCCTGCTCTTTCTCTTGGCCAGGAGTTGATGGCTGCTTTTAGGGTCCGACCCAAAGGCCATTAATATCAATGGGAGGCTTTCTACTGACTTCATTTGGCTTTGGATCAGGTCCAGATGGGAAGAGGGTAGAGGTTATGTTTCCCAAAGGAGGAACATGACCCCTGCAATGGAAGAGCAGCAAGGAGCATGTGCGGAAGGAATCTTTCAGATGTTTTTAAATGTCCTTTTGGTCAGGGCCCAGTGAAACAACTTGCACTCACAAAAGCAAATTCTACAGAAACAAAATGAAAAGCTTTCACCGCACAATCCAATGCAAACTTTAATGATCTTTCCTGAGCATTAGTGTTTCCTTACACAAGAAAGCAGTGTTTTCATTTGCCGTGGTATTTGCTATTGATCGTGCCCTTTTCTTTTAGTCCAATTTGGCATGCATTTAAAACTGTTCATTCATGTGTCTCACAAGCTTTGATGTCGGCACAGTTTTGGGGACATTTCAAATTGCAGCCCTAAGTGCATTTTCTGTATTATAGTAATAGCCTCTAATAGAGCAAATGGCAATATTAAAGGAAACTATCCAGGCCTGCATTTCTCAGTTGTAGGAATGAGCAGAGCTCTACACTAAGCATCAAAGATGTGTAGAAGAATAACTTGCAGACTTTGCACCAAATTTATTAAAAGTCAATCACTTGGTCCAAAAATCAATTAGACGCATTTCTTAAAATTCAGAGGAGTGCATCAACTTCTGCTTTACCTGAAATCAAATTTAATGAGCGCTAAGGCAGGCACAGCTATGTCACTTTCGGTAGCATCGGTGGGATTTGAGAAGAAAATTGTTTTCTTAGCCTCAGATGAAATGCCCACCTTTTAATTCCTCAGCACACTCACAGTCAGACATGCAGTCATGGGCAACCCCTTTTCATTGCCAAGGGAATCACATGCAAAGAGAATTTAAATGCTAAATATTTATTGAGTGTTTTCTAAAACTCCAGGAACTCAAATAATCACAGCTCCATTTTTATTTCTAATACAGAATTCCTCAAGTCTCTATCTGTGGCTTTCTCTTCTTCCTCATTTCTTCCTTCAAAGCTGGCCATCCCTGTAATACTCAATACCCAGCACTACATACCCCTTGACTCATTCCCTTAGCCTTGTACCCACTGGCTTAGCTCTGTCAACCTGCGGCTATCTCAGCTACTGAATATGTCCAAGATGGAGGCCTGGTCTACACTTAAAATTTAGGTCAACATAGTTACCTCCATTAGGGGCGTGAAAACTCCACACTTTTCAGCACTGTAGCTATGCTGATCTAAATCCCAGGGTAGATGCTGCTAGGTTGATGGATGAATGCTTCCATCTCTCAGGGATCTGGTGTTCCAAAAGAAATACACCTTTATCAGTGTAGGCTGCATGTACACTACTAATCCCTGTAGTGTAGACATGGCCTGAAGTCCTTCTGGGGAGGGGAAAAATAAAATCTTCTTTGCTACATCTCTCTGTGTCTATATATATATATATATATATATATCCACTATCTGTCACAACCTACAAGTCTTGAACCCAGAGGCACAGGTTTTCTGGGAGTCATCATGCTATTATCCTCCACCCAATAGTTTGCTGGCATTAGTTAGAACCAGGATTCCTTGAAGCCCAGTTCAGATAGAAGGCTTCACCCCTGAGCCCCAAGTGGTGGAACACCACAGGTCCTGACTGGCCCACTCCCCTTACTTACACCAGAAGGAGGATGTGACACTTTCTTGGGGGGGCCAGGATCATGGGTTACCTTGTTACCCCCCTGCCTCCAGTGTGAAGGTGTGGTATCTTGTGGTATCTAAGCTCCTTTACTGCAGCAACTGTCTTGCCACTCAAAAACTCTCTTCAGGACACTGTCAGTTCTATTTTCTTTACAAGTTAACATGAGGTGTATTCCAGTCTCAAAGCCCCTTAGAAGAACGTTCCCCTTTAGCATCCAGCCCCTGTTACGGGACATTAACAGAAATTACCAGGTAAATTGCCACCCAAAAAGAGTATACTCACAGCTGGAAGACTACAACACAAGATTCACACTTTGCTTAATACCACAAATGAATCATTGGATCATACAACTAGGCCATCCCTGACAGGTGTTTGTCCAACCTGCTCTTAAAATCCCCAATGATGGAGATTTCACAACCTTCCTAGGCAATTTATTCCAGTGCTTAACCACCCTGACAGTTAGGAAGTTTTTGCTAATGTCCAACCTAAACCTCCCTTGCTACAATTTAAGCCTATTGCTTCTTATCCTACCCTCAGAGGTTAAGAACAATGTATCTCCCTGCTCTTTGTAACAACCATTTATGTACTTGAAAACTGTTATCATGTCCCCTCTCAGCCTTCTCCAGACTAAGCAAACCCAATTTTTTCAATCTTCCTCATAGGTCATGTTTTCTAGACCTTTAATCATTTTTGTTGCTCTTCTCTGGACTTTCTTCAATTTGTCCACATCTTTCCTGAAATGTGGTGCCCAGAACTGGACACAATACTCCAGTTGAGGCCAAATCAGTGTGGAGTAGAGCAGAAGAATTACTTCTCAAGTCTTGCTTACAATTCTCCTGCTAATACATCCCAGAATGATGTTTGCTTTTTTTGCAACAGTGTTACATGGTTGACTCATATTTAGCTTGCGGTCCACTATGACCCCCAGATCCCTTTCCACAGTACTCCTTCCTAGGCAGTCATTTCCCATTTTGTATGTGTGCAGCTGACTGTTCCTTCCTATGTGGAGTACTTTGCATTTGTCCTTATTGAATTTCAACCTATTTACTTCAGACCATTTCTCCAGTTTGTCCAGATCATTTTGAATTTTAATCCTATCCTCCAAAGCACTTGCAACCCCTCCCATCCGCAAACTTTATAAGTGTCCTCTCTATGCCATTATTTAAATCACTGATGACGATATTGAACAGAACCGGACCCAGAACTGATTCCTGCGGGACCCCACTCGTTATGCTCTTCTAGCATGACTGTGAACCACTGATAACTACTCTCTGGGAATGATTTTCCAACCAGTTATTTACCCACCTTATAGTAGCTTCATCTAAGTTGTATTTCCCTAGTTTGTTTATGAGAAAGTCATGCGAGACAGTATCAAAAACCTTACTAAAGTCAAGATATACTACATTTACCACTTCCCCCATCCACAAGGCTTGTTACCCTGTCAAAGAAAGCTATCAGGGTGATTTGACACAATTTGTTTTTGACAAAGCTATGCTGACTGTTATTTATCACTTTATTATCTTCTAGGTATTTGCAAATTGATTGCTTAATTATTTGCTCCATTATCTTACAGAAGTTAAGCTCACTGGTCTGTAATTCACCGGGTTGTCCGTATTTCCCTTTTTATAGATTTGCCCTTTTCCAGTCTTCTGGAATGTCTTCCATTTTCCATGACTTTTCAAAGATAATTACTAATGGCTCAGAAATGTCTTCAGTCAGCTCCTAGAGCATTCTAGGATACATTTCATCAGGCCCTGTTGATCTGAACACATCTAACTTGTCTAAGGAATTTTTGACTTGTTCTTTCCCTATTTTAGACTCTGATCTTACCTCATTTTCACTGGCATTCACTATATTAGATATCCAATCGCAACCAACCTTCTTGGTGAAAACCAAAACAAATAAGTCATTAAGCACCTCTGCCATTTCCACATTTTCTGTTATTGTCTTTCCCCCCTTATTGAGTAACAGACCTACTCTGTACTGGGTCTTCCTCTTGCTCTTAATGTATTTGTCAAATGTTTTCTGAGACGTATTTCTCATAAAATGAGAACAGGTTCATTAACAACAATAGAATTTTAAGTGCTACTGAGTAAGGATAAGGATACTGAGTAATGGAAACCGAATTGATTACAAATAAAACAAAAAGTAGAACATACTTTCTGGAAACTATAACTTGACAGGCTACAATCCTTGTCTAAAGCAGTTTCTCACCCACAAAGTTTTTCTGCAGTTGTTGCTGGATATCAGTCAATCCAGGATCCGTTCAGTTACGAATCACCCCCCTATGCCAAGGATGTTTCATAGTGAAACGAATAACGGAGTGTTGTCCTTGAACTCCCTGTTATAGTCTAGTAACTCTCTGAGTGCATTCATGCTCTTTGTTCTTCTCTGTGTGGCACCATGCTGAGATCACATCCCCCCATTAGCCTGTTTTTCCTGTTGACTATACATGCAAATGGGGCTTTCTTTATGCTGGCTTCATAATGCTTAATTTACATCAGAGACACAGCAATAACTATCTTCCCTCTAGTTTGGAAGAAATCTGTTTCTCCCTTTGGTTACAGACTTTAAAGCTTAATATCAGTAGGTATACATGTCACCGTGCCTCCGAGGGTCACAACTGAGAATACCAAATTCAGGACAAACTGCTGAGAATTAGGACAGACACACCCCAAAACTGGTGGTTATTCTCCTATAGGCTAGACCAAACCAGCAAAAAAAGTAAACTTCTGTTTCACCACAATGGCTAACAAGAAGTTAGAAAAGCTGTTTCCTTATGCATTCCAGTCCTGGGTTCAAAACCCAGACACTAGACTTAAAGATGAGTGGTTATTTAAAACCAATTTCATCAAACAAAAGGGTTCTTCTGAGCCCAAAGGACCAGTCACACACCTAGGTCAATATATAACGTAGCTCTTACCCAAAAATCATGCTGTTGCCAATCCTTTAGTATCTAAAATCTAAAGGTTTTATTTATATATAAAAAAAAGAAATGTGAGAATTAAAACTGGCTAAAGGAATCAAATACATACAATACATGCAAAGTTATTGGATCAGGTTTGTAGCAGTGATGGAATAAACTGATGGCTTGTTAAGTCTCTGGTTGCTTCCAAATCATTGGAAGGACCTCAGTCCCTTGGTTAGAATGCTCCCATTAGTATAAGTTCATAGTCCAGAGGTTTGAGCAGGAAAGAAGCAAAATGGAGATGTTTCCAGCGCCTTTTATAGCTTCTACCATGTAGAGGGAAACCCATTGTTTCAAACAAAGCCCTCAGCAAAGCTAGTGGAAAATTACAGGTAAAAGATGGAGTTTGGAGTCCCATGGACAAGTCACATGTCCATGCATGATTTTGCTTAGTCATAGCAGGAAAGTCCATTAAGTGTAGATAGGCATCTACCATGGTCCACTGTGAGTTAAGTATTTATTGATGGGCCACTTAATTTAAATAGTGCCTTCAAGATGTGCAGGCTAAATACCTTGTGGGTGTTACCCTAAAAGCAAACATTTGAAATTCAGGTATAGAGCCAATACTCATAACTTCAAATACAAAAATGATACATGCGTACAAATAGCACGATCATATTCAGCAAATCATAACATTCGCATAGACACCTTACTTGACATAATTTATACAAGATTTGTTGCAATTATATAACAGTGGTAGCAACAATGATCTACATGGTCATATTTTATCAGATAATGTCACAATACAATACATACATATCACAATGATATTAGTGACCAGGGTGCCACTGTCCTTCCTTTGATACGGGACAAGACATTTTTTGGATAAATGCTATGAAAACAGCATGCTGAGTGCACTGAGTTTGTCAGGATTGTCAGGAGTTGCTGCTGCAGAACAGTGAACCCTTTGACAGCTGGCCTTTAGGGGTTTTTAACATCACAGAGAAACAGGAAGTTGTCCATGCAACTAGACTCCACCCTGTCTTGGACTGCTCACCCAGTACTACTTGCTCCTGTCTCCAGATCTGGACCTGACTCAGATCTGATTTCCTGACTCAGACTGATTCCTGGTGTCTGACTATTGGTTCCTGACCTTCTAGTTCTGAACCCTGGCTGCCATAAGGACCCACCCCTTGCTGTCCCATGCTACTCACTGGGTCTGGCCACCTACGTCCTGGCCCTGACACTACCTTAGCATAGAATGGCCAAAATTCCTCATTGATGGAACACTCCATTGAAGGTAATGGAGTTTTCTCTGTAAAGAATGTGTCCCTTTGACTTGAAAAAAAAAGTTTATATTTAGTTTAAATTCATAACATTATTTACAGAACATCTTAGTGGTTTTTGTACATCTTTTTTCTTTCAAAGGCCCAAACCTAAACGTGGGGCCTAAAGCTGTCTCAGAGGTTGTCCATTTTGCAAATGGCCAACGGGAAAAGAAAACAAATTCACATACAGCATCCGTAAGCCGAGTTCTTTTCTTGGGGTAAGGCGCACCTGGATTCATTCAGTGAAACTCAGACTGTGTGGTATTTTTGTGATAGGAACAGAATCAAAGTAATAAACTCTTCACTGGTGGCCTAACCCAGAAATGAATGTTGGTCTGCAGAAAAGCAATGCTAGTGCGTTAATTCAGAACACCAACTCCCCACCCGCCTACTTTTGGTGCCAATAAAACCTTGCAGGCCCAGAAGAAACTACCTACATTAATGATTTATCTATACTCCTACACTTGCCTCCGCTTACCATCAATCAGTTCCTATTGAATTCTAATAATTTTTAAATTTCCCTGACCTCTTCAAGCCTCACTTGTCTCCTGTTAACTAGGCATTATTTCCACTGAGGTAAATGTATTCCAATCTACTCTGTAGTACAATACCCAGCATTTTCTTATCCTCTTCTTATCCTCACCCTCCTACACCCCAAACCCCTCATCCCAGTCCCACCCCAGAGTCTGCACCCCCAGCCAGAGCCCTCACAGACAAACCCCGCACCCCAACCCCTTGAGCCAGCCCGGTGAAAATGAGCAAGTAGGGAGAGCAAGCAACAGCGGGAGCGGGGATGGAGTGAGCAGGGCCTCAGAGAAGAGGCAGGGCAGGGGAAGGCCCTCAAAGGAGGACAGGGTAGTGGGTGGGGCAGGGGTGTTCAGTTTTGTGCAAGCAGAAAGTTGGCAAACCTACAAAAGCCAAATAACTGTCCTAGCCACCTAGCCCCTGAATTCCAAGTAATAGCATTGCCACTGGCCTACAAAACTCTTTCTCTCTCTCTAGCTCTCTCTTTCTCTCACACACACAGTCACTGTCCCAAGTAGTCTGCAAACTAAGAAGACAAACTCATATATGAAGGGTGGGAGAGAAGATCATCAAAATAGGTGCAACTGTTTTATATAGAGACTTTATTTTCTATTAAATAAATACATATCAACTATACCCAACTGAGACTATTTGAGATATTTGTCTGTAGAATTTATGAATTCTGTGTCAGATTATGAACTCTCTGTATGTATCTTTTCTGAGCTGTAAAAATCATTTTGAAGGTGCAACACTTTGCTTCCTTTATTGTGTTTGCCTCCATGCCGAACTGAAAGTCCAAAGACAAAGGGATAACATTGTGGGTAAAAGCTGAGATTACTCAGTTTGGACAGGTGTTGGTGGGTCTTGATTTGAAATCATACCAAGAGATATGTAAGAATGTAAAGAAAATGAATATTATTGAATATTAACCTGAACCTGAATACATAGTAAGCAATGTATAATGATCCATATTTACAAATCAAATATTTTATTTCGAAATCTGGATACAAGGCAGCTGTATCTGGACCTTTAACAACATTGAAGGAGTTGACTCAGAAACAAGCAGGAACAAAAGGTTCAATTATTAAAATATATATAATTTTGATTGAATTTTTTTTAAGAAAACAACCCAGATGAAAAGATGGAAGAGGGATTTGGGCAAAGAAATCAATCTGATTGAGTGGGTCTCTATATGGGAAAGGGGATATACATTTTCACTTTGAATAGGGCAAAGAATGTTTTTTAAATTATTGCAGAGATGGCATTTGACTCCAGTTAAGAGCCATCATAATTTTGCTACAAGGGAAGCACTTTGCTGGAGGGGTTGTGAGGAAAAAGAAACATACTTGGTTATGTCCAGGAACTAGACTGTTTTGAGAGGAAATTATTAGAGAAATTCATCTTATGACAAAATGCCAGATTTCTAGAGAACCTCTGACCTTTCTTAATGTTCCAGTACAGGATGTACATTTTAAACAGAATGAAAAATTAATTTCTTTTTTATTGTTAGCAGCTAGATTTAGTATTGCACATTACTGGAAAAACATAACTTCTCCTATGGAATTTTGGTAGAGCAAAATATGGACTGTCCTTGCAAAGGAAAAGCTTTCACACCAAGTACATACACAAGAGGAGTGCAAAAAAAGAGGATAGGTATTTAGAAATGTGGTCATCCTTTTTAGAGTACTCAAAGGAGGAGGGCTCCAAGGCAGCAAGAATCTTTAGCCAGGTTCTTTGAATATTAAACTGACCCTGACTATGTAATAAACAATGTCTGATGTAGTGTGTTAACATTTTATTGTAACTTTGCCTTAATAAATACGTTTTTTTAAAGCAAGTCAATGACTTAAAGTGCTCTCCCATTTAAATAGAACCACTGGAAACATTAGACAGGTTCCCAACCAGGAGAACTGGTTTATCAGGGAGAGGTCACCTGGTAGGACACTCTAATCATCTTAGGAGGCCAATCAGGAGGTTACCAAATGGTGAGCTGGAGGGTTATAAAAGGAGCTGATCTATTTTTTCCCACCCCAAGACACTTTTTACCAGCTCAAGCTTACAGAAGTCTGATGAGGCAAAGGGAATCCTGCCTACCTGAACACAGATGGGCCCGATGGACTCCCAAGGGAAGGGTGATTATTGCTAAATTATCAATATGCTCCTGTGCTTTATTTGTACAAAATATCTCTGTGCGTTATGTCATATGCCTCCTGAAAGTCTTAAACTGAAACACTTCAGTGGGATTCTGGGAGAGGGTGTGTTTAAGTTAATGAGGTAGGTTGGGGGTTAGCACTAGACCTGGGGACCTATGGCAGGAGGTTGAAGGGCTTCATTTCTGTGGCGGGGCAACAGAAAGAGATGGTGCCCAGGAAATGTGCAAGAGAAGAACCAGGGATTCAGTCTTCTAAGACCCAGAGAAGCTTAAAACACCTGGGGATCCAGAAGCAGGATTCCCCGCACAGCAGTCTGGTGGGTGGCTAGCCAGGGGAGCCTGGCCAGAGTTGTGACGGTAACCACCCCTCAAACCTACAAGCCAATCTCTTGTAACTTTCACAAAATTGGAAGAGAAGAATGGCTGGAAGCCTTGCAAATCAGGCCAGGGAGGGCGCTCAATGGCAGCTTGGAATGAGTCATGAAGATGGCTGTGGAAGAAGCAGACAAGTGGGTGCTCAAAGCTACAAATGTTTGCAGGTTGGTGGGGAGGACACCCAACAACAGACAAAAGCAGATGAGCAGGAGGAGCCAGAGCCGTGCAGGTTCCTGAAGAGAACGGGAAGAACAAGAAATGTGAATTTCCAGTGGTAGTCCAAGCTTCTTGATATGACCTTGCCAAACCACCCAATACCTGCCCCGGATAGACTACCGCTAGGGGTGAGAACAGTTCAGCCTCCAAGTCCAGTCCTTCCTTGGCCACTGATGTGGTGTGAACAAGGGAGCCAGTTAATGCCAGTTGTGACCATGGTGCTAAACACTTACCTACTGGGATCCAAAATGAGCTCACTAAAGACATTTTACATAGGAGCTATCATGAGACAGTAACAAAACTAGCTAGTATCAGTTTGGGCTAGAGGTAGGGAAAGGCTTGGTGTCCCATCACCAAACCCATTTGGCCAGTTAAGTCAACTATTCAATGAAAACCTTCTTCTAAACCCACACGCATCAGAGCTGTCAATCTCTCTGCACTGAATAAGGGATTTTCTGACCTATCTTTTTAAGTCTTCATGTTACACATTTCATTGAACATTATGAAATGTGCCTCATCAGAAAGCATTGAATTTGTATGGCAACATTTCAAGCTCAGAAACATGGGACGCTTTAGCTTGCATTGTAATATAATTTGCCTGTTTATTTTAGTACAATGTATCTTTAGTCTAAGATTGCAAACAAATAAATGACTGGCTGGTCGAAGGTGCTTGCCCAGAAACAAGCTTCATTAGAATTAATATTTAGCTTTCAAAGTAGCAATCTGGAATTTGTGTAAAGGTTTTATTTGTAGGCATTAAGAATAAGCTGTGGGGCAATTACTGAGGCTTCTGCACTGCAAAGCTGGTTTGTAGCCCTTTGCAAAGGCTTGAAATTGAGCCTTCCATCTAATTCTTTTCTTAAGCTGCTCTTCTTTGAAAGCTCACCTACGTCTTGACATGAGCAGAAATTGGGCTACAAAGCTCATGGCAGGAGGACTGATACAATGCTTGACTTTGTGACCAGGGGCACTCTACTCTGGGAGTTCACTAAGAATTCCTGTCTGGAGATGAATGGTCATAAAATAATCCAGTTCCTCTTTAAAAAATATCCAGCCACAATATTTGCCTCCATAATTTAAAGTGGAGAATCCCACAGATTAACTCCACATTTCATAAAACAGTGTTTATGGGTCTGAACGTACTTTAAGGGAGTGTCCCTATTTTCTTTTCTAGCTGGACACGGTACAAAGGAGAGACTGATCACTTTCCACTGCCATCGTAATTTTGACTAAGACTGAGCTGCATGTTGGCGTGGTTAATAAAAACTCCTGTGACTCTTTCCTGAATGTCCTGGCTAAAGAGTTTGTTGAACCTTGCACAGGTCACCCCCTTATCTTCTCAGAAAGTCACCTGTCACAAGCGCGAATCAAAAAAATGGGAGAATTTTTCACAAAAATGTCACTATTGCCAGCCAGCTTCTGGCTCAACTGCAGCACGTTCCTATTTCTCAGCCAGACGGGTTTTTTTGGGAAGTTAGTGCTCTGAATGAGTTTAACACTGAACAGGTTATTAATGTTCACTTTGAGCAAAATAATAGTTTTGAAGGTATTCCTTCAACTTTTCACTGCAGACGCTTGTCCATCACATGGAAGAGTCGTCCCACTAGCCTGTTTATTTCTGTTAAACACAAAGCTAGTTCTACTTGGTGTACCACTAACTCTTCAACAAATGTCTTGTAGTTACAAAGAATCCTACCATTTTGACTGATTAAATTAAACTTCGGGACGTTTCAGCTATCCCCAAAAAAGTTCTCAGCACATATATGTGATGTATGGTCACTTTTCATATTACCTACAAATAAAATATCTGTAAACTAAAGACTGGTTGATACTTCTTGAAAAACCTGGTGATTGAACCAGCCTTAAGGATAACTATCATGCTGTCCACCCAATCATTTCCTCTGCTAGGTAAGCCTAGGTCAATTTTTTTTGTGTTGGCAAGAGCTGTGCTACTCTCGTCTGGAATTTGCTCTCTGCACATCTTCTGTAAGTCCAACAAAAAACATACCAATGTTTTATGCACAGAAGAAAAGGTAGGCTTAGAAACCTGTCAACAGAAGTTATTTTATGGGGAAAAAGACAAAAAAAAGTGCCAGAAATAGTTCTGCTGATTTGATTTCTCAAACAGAAATAAAAAAACAGAGCGATCATTGTAGTCCTACATCAATAAAAAAAAAAGTACACAGAAACTCACACAGACAATGTAGTCAAAGCAAAATAGCAAGCACACGTTCACGCACCTACATAAGCAAAATGATGTCAAAGCTACCTGGAAGTGGATGTACTAGTTGATATAGAAAAAATGTATTATTTCTTGCCAATTGGGATGGGGGTGGGGGGTAATAGGAGCCTATATATGAAAAAGACCCCAAAATCGGGACAGTCCCTCTAAAATTGGGATATCTGGTCACCCTAATCTTGCTTGGCCAACATTTGCTGCATCAGAGAAGATGAAATACCTTCATAATGCACCCAAACAACTTGTGCAACACAATACATTGACTAGGTGAGTGGAACTGAATCATTACCATATGCCCTGAAATATGATATATGGTGACTCCAGCCCTTGTTGTCTTGAATGGCCAAAGCCCATTGCTAATAGCATAGAAGTACCTGTCTTACAGAAAGTGCACTGTTTACAGGTCTGATTTGTTGTCTAGGAGTGGGAGTCCACTCATTATAAATATCAAGTCAAACAAGATACAAAATAGGCCTTTGTCTTTCCTCCACAATTCAGATCTTCCTAATGTAGAATTACGAGTGGAGAACCAACTTAGCCCTAACTGAGCCTCATTCATTTGTCCCTTAAATGTTTAGCACTTTCCCAACATTACCGTTTTCATAGAAATAACATGTAGCTGAAATGTTTTTTTTAACATGTAACAAATCTGGGGTCAGACACAAATCAGATATTAGGAATGGCAATATACAAAAACCTGTAGGAGAACACTTCAACCTCCCTGGCCACACCATAGCAGATCTTAAGGTGGCCATCCTGCAGCAAAAAAACTTCAGGACCAGACTTCAAAGAGAAACTGCTGAGCTTCAGTTCATCTGCAAATTTGACACCATCAGCTCAGGATTAAACAAAGACTGTGAATGGCTTGCCAACTACAGAACCAGTTTCTCCTCCCTTGGTTTTCATACCTCAACTGCTAGAAGAGGGCCTCATCCTCCCTGATTGAATTAACCTCATTATCTCTAGCTTGCTTCTTGCTTGCATATATATACCTGCCCCTGGAAATTTCCACTACTTGCATCCGACGAAGTGGGTATTCACCCACGAAAGCTCATGCTGCAAAACGTCTGTTAGTCTATAAGGTGCCACAGGATTCTTTGCTGCTTCTCTCACACACACGTCTTTATGGTGTGGATTCAATATTTTAAAACACTTAATAATCATTTGTATCCATTGAAAAATGTGTAAAGCCTCCCTCTTTTGTGCAATGATACAACGGATGAGTGTGTGAAAGTGGTGAGAGCAAAAAACTGGAAGCAAGAACACCTGGGTTTTGCTTGTGCGTCTGCCACAGACTTGATGATTCCAGTTGGGCAGGGTATTCGCAGCTAGACCCTCAGCACTGTGCACGTATTTATATGCCTAATTAGAGTATGCACAGTCACAGTGACTGCCATCTTTTTGTGTTGTGTTTTTACCATGTTGAGCACAACGGATCCTGGTCCATTACTCAGGCTCCTAGGCACAATGAGAATGCAAATCATAAATAATAATATTTGTGCCAATGATCAATTATATCGCCGAGGCCTTTTACACATATAATTGCCCTGGTCATAGGGATAACTCTGTTTGCAAATCAGGTGCACGTGATGTGTATTCAGCATTAGGAAATTCTGGTTCACTTTCTCTGTGCTTCCATTAAAGTATGCCTATGTATCTCTAACACTGGACATATTGTGCAAACAGTATCCACCAAACTCACACAAGGTGGATGTGAGATTGAATTAATGATTGCAAAGTGTTTTGACTCCCTTTGATGAAGGCTACTATATTACAATTTATTTCTTACTACATTGTGGGATTGAGGCTCCTCTGCCATTGGTGAGGAAAATCTGGCCGGTTATTATTTATGCAATGTGTGAAATGCATTTCACAGACAGAGTCAAGGCTTTTGCCTGGAGGAGCTTATAGTCTCAACCGACAACATCAGATGAGAGATGGGGAATGAGATGCAAAGAAAAGCAAATGATTGAACACCGCCGCTCATCCAGCACCTGCCTTGTTAGCTGCATGGTGTGGTTTGTTTGTAATTAATGTGTAGTTTATTCTGTGATGTAATTATTAAACCATCCTCTACATTAAAAAAATCTAATCAACACTCAAAACTTTGCAAAATAATCCTCCCCGAAACCCTGCTGCATATTTCTAACCATAGCAATTGGAATGGACTGTATTTACCAGGCTGATAAATTCAACATTTTACAGTGAAAGGTTTCCCATCCCCGCACCTGTGTATTTGTGCTGTAAGTGGAGATCAAAGCCCGCAACATGGACTAAAAGCCACGCAAACCCCTAGAGCGGCACAAAGGACAACACGACTAGAACACTGGCCTTATTAAATGCTGTAGATGCTCAAGATCCTGGCTTATTTAACCAGTGACACCTGCAGCCATGATGCTTATAGGCTCAGGCCCTGTCACGTTTACTCAGGCGATCCAAATTATTACTTGGATCTGCCCTGGAAAGTCAGCAACCGGTTTTACATTTGATCTCTTATGCTGCTGCTGCTGGGACGAAGAGAGTGAAAATCCAGGAAACAAGGCACCAAAACCCTTCTGAACCACCATTCTCCTATGCAATTATATAAATAGCCATGTGCCCTTTTATCAGCCGGCCGTGAAAGGGAGAATTGAATTACATCCCTGATGAATAATGCTTGCTCACACAAGACTATGGCTCTTTTCATAATGAAAAAAGACATATCCCTTTTGTAGCAGCATTCTGAAGAAGACAGTGAACATATTGCATGGCTTGCCTTTGTTCGAGTTTATTAAAGCTAAGGGCCTAGGATATTTTTACATTTTTAAGGGAATTGATGTATGAGTGAAAAGTTCCAGCTTATGATCCCTGGAGTTTATTTATCCACAGGACACAATGAAGCAGGACAAACTTCTACCACACGCCTTACAGCGAGGGCTCTCCTGTATGCATGACAATAATTCAGCCTCCTGGTCTTTTCAGTCTTTGCCCTCTCTGCGGAAGCTACTTCACTGTGGGATCAGACCATTGGAACTGGACAGAGCACTATACTCATTTTGCACTGACTACTGATGGTAATGATGGTTCAGCTTTACTAACTCAGAATGGATTCACCCCAGCAGCCCAGCAGGGACAGGTGTATCTCCTGTATCTGCTATCTCTAGGCTATTTGGTCTCCTCTTGCTCAGATTCTAGTTGATCCTCCAAAATGTATTATAATTCAGAGATCATATTATTTCTTGATATTTCAGCCCCAAAATAAAGGCTGGAATTTAGTGTATAAACACTTGCAGATGGATTCTCTGGGCCACCAAGTTCACTTCGCTCCCTGAATCTTAGCTTTGCCACCCAGTGTGAAGAGAATAAGGAGTGAGGAAGGAAGGGCCCATGTCAGGGGATAAAAAAGAATGGGGGATGGTGGTATGAAGCTCCGCCATGCCTGATTCTCCACTGCCATGTGTACTACCAAAATGTTGCAGTGTGAGTTGGTCTCCAAGCACTGGACTAGATCATCAAGTTGCCACATGGAAGGTTTGGGCTTCAGGATGTAACTTAAGGTGGCAGACACTGGTTCCATTTTCAAGGTTCGGGGAAGCTAGTACTGTGGCTGACTACCTCACAACATCTGCTGATTCATGGAAGGGCCCTGGGCATTGGCTCTCAGGGGAGTTACATAGCTGGTATATCTGTCACAGATATATTATTAGCACAGTTCCTGTATGCAGGCTGGATAAGTTGAAGCTGACTGAGACATGACACCCTCACTGTCTGGGATCAGGAATATTTAAAATTAGCTGTTCATCTTCTGGAATTTCAGAGGCTAAGCAGGTTTGGGCCTACTCAGGAACTGGATGGGAAATCTCCAGGGAAAACTAAGTGCTACAAGATGTGGTGATGGTGGATCAGTAGATAAACTCTATCTGAATCATTAATAGATCAGTGCAACACCACACAGGGGAGAGATGCCATCTTTTGCATGACACTGAAACCAAAGGCCTGATCACCTGTTATTAAAAATTCCATGATGCTTTTTCCAAGTGTAGCCGTAGTAACCTGGATAAATGTCAATGTAGTTAACCCCATGCTGCCTAGCCAAAATGTTTTCTGTACTTTCGAGTGGATATGGTATTGTTCACTTCCTATCCTAAGCTGTTCCATGGCATCATTGTGAGCAGTTAAGTGGACAATGCATTTGTCCCCAGAGGTGGCGGCATCTTCTGGTGCATGAAATGACATTGTGTAGACACAAAGAATGAAAGAGATATGTAGTTTGTAACATGCTTTGAGATCCTTCAGGTTGAAATGTTTTATATACTGTAAAAATTTACTATATTATTAAGAGAATATGTGGATGTTCTAAAGACAAGGATAATGAAATAATGTGCAATATTTCAGAACCACTTGAGTTAAGAAGGCTGCACAGATCAGAATCTCCCTTTACAGCGGTATTTCGTATGATAGATAGATAGATAGATAGATAGATAGATAGAATTTACTGCCATTGAAGAAAGTGCAGGACATATAACTTCAAAACAGTGTCCTTAAATGGAGCTGACAGTGTACTTTATTGCAAAAGCCAAAAAGCAGAACAAATGGAAAAAGACTGTTGTTATGACTTTACAAGTCTAGCTAAAAAGATTCTGGTAGCTGCTGTAATAATTTTGCAGCTAGAGATAAGACTGGAAGGTGAAGTTAATCATGTCAGGAGATTAAAAATGTTCATTTGCTTATGTTTCTGAAGAGTAGATTGGGGAACCCATATAAGTCATTTGTATCAGATTAAAATAAAATTCTGAATCTTTTTTGGGGGGGGCTTGTTCCAGTTTAGCTTTCTTGTCTCTACTACCCTTCTTGGTTTCTTCTTCTCATCTAACAACGTTCTCTTCACACAACCTTGTCACTGTTGGTTTGAGAACCTACTTCTCTGCACCTCTGGCCTTCTGGCCTCATAGCTCTTATCCCTCCCCCACAACCCCAGACAAACACATACTTTTCCTCTCTCACCTATAAAGTACAGACCTCTTAACATTTTGTGCAATGGAAATTCAATGGAGAAATGCTTGTTCTAAGTCTGAGGGTCTAAAAAGATTTGTTTAGACAGTATGTCAGTCTTCCAAAAAAGGATTGTGTATCATGCATCAAAGATGCGTTAGAGGAGAACTGGGATTTCCAGTTCCAGCATGGCATCTCTAACTGATTATAATGTCAGACATGTTCACATGATTTACTGAAGAAATAGTTGAGTTGTGACCTTTATAGTCCACCAAAATTTAAAAACTAAGGACATTCTCAAACATCAGAGGGGTAGCCGTGTTAGTCTGGATCTGTAAAAGCAACAAAGAATCCTGTGGCACCTTATAGACTAACAGACGTTTTGCAGCATGAGCTTTCGTGGGTGAATACCCACTTCTTCAGATGCAAGTCAAACAGATTCTCAAACAGATTTCCAACCTATCTGAATAACTTTGAAAAATCACATTAGAACATTCTACAATAATTCAAAACATGAACATTTGAAAGCCATGAAATATGGTTACGTTTAACTATCCATTCTAGTATTTTGGGTTACAGTTTCTGGGAAAGGCTGCATAAAAAAGTAGGGCTTGATTCAGCCAGTAATTACTTATATGACTAACTTACTCACATGAATAAAGATACACACAATTTAAGGCCCAGTCCTGCAAACACTTATATGTACATCTTGTAAGCATTATAAATTCCTGTAGTTTTTCATTATTACAATAATGAAAACTTTTAGGATTCTAACATGTTCATTATGTAACTGCACACTGCACCATAGTAACTCTAACTCAGGAACCAATCCATGCAACAAACCTCGATGCCAACTCTGCCCACATATCTACACCAGCGACACCGTCACAGGACCTAACCAGATCAGCCACACCATCACCGGTTCATTCACCTGCACACCCACCAATGTAATATACGCCATCATATGCCAGCAATGCCCCTCTGCTATGTACATCGGCCAAACTGGACAGTCTCTACAGAAAAGGATAAATGGACACAAATCAGATATTAGGAATGGCAATATACAAAAACCTGAAGGAGAACACTTCAACCTCCCTGGACACACAATAGCAAATCTTAAGGTGGCCATCCTGCAGCAAAAAAACTTCAGGACCAGACTTCAAAGTGAAACTGTTGAGCTTCAGTTCATCTGCAAATTTGACACCATCAGCTCAGGATTAAACAAAGACTGTGAATGGCTTGCCAACTACAAAACCAGTTTCTTCTCCCTTGGTTTTCACACCTCAGCTGCTAGAAGAGGACCTCATCCTCCCTGATTGAACTAACCTCATTATCTCTAGCCTGCTTCTTGCTTGCTTATATATACCTGCCCCTGGAGATTTCCACTACATGCATCCGACGAAGTGGGTATTCACCCACGAAAGCTCATGCTGCAAAACGTCTGTTAGTCTATAAGGTGCCACAAGACTCTTTGCTGCTTTTATAGATCCAGACTAACACAGCTACCACTCTGATATGTGGACATGGAAAGGAATTCCATTGTTTGAATAAGTGTTTGGAATTAATCATAGTGCGGCTATTTCTAATTTTGAGCATATTTGAATTTATAAATATTTGACTACATACAGCTGTTTGAATAGTGAAATAACACATTCATGAATATATTTCTGAAAATTGACTCTAAAATCAATTCACTGCTATTAGTTAGGTCACATTCTTCATAACTTGTGAATAGGAGAACCACTTATTATTCAGGAAATATTTCTGAGTAGCATGCATTTCACAAACTTGTTCTGAAAGTGTGCCATTCATTATTTTCCTATTAAAAAGTCTGTCATCCAACCAGGAAGCAGGAACCATGCCATATGGCCCACCACACAAGATAAATGTGAATACTTTAAATGAACAGTTCCCAAACAACCCCAGACTGAAAATCATTCATTTAAACTATTAAGGAAAGGCTTACAAATGACAAATATATTCACAGAAATTGGGAAAGCTTTGCAAATAATTTGTGAACCAAAACCAGGCTTAAATACATCAATGGTTCTGGTTTGACAAATATTACTTCATTTCGCTGTACTTTTAAGCCAATAAAGCTAAACGTTGTATTCGACTGTCATGTTTCTCAGGATGGGGGGTTGTGTAGATGGGGGTTTCTATAATAAGTAAATTCAGGCCAAAGGTTGAACAGAACTCCTTTTCATGACTATTGGTATACAATATATTGTGGAAATCGACAAGGCACAGTACCTCTGGGATACTTGTTAACACACGGAAACAGCAATGAGACTTATATCTAGCCCTTTACCTTTGGTAATGACATACCTATTATGAGATTCTTTTTAAATTACAGAGAAGGTGGGGAAAATGCAAATAGGGGGAAAGGACGACACAATATAATGGGGACTGTTTTTTCTGAGCTCAAGTGAAGCTTTTGGGGCAATAGTAGCTGTAAACTGGGCCTCAATCCTGTTCCGAGGACCAACTCAGAGCAGCTTCTGGGCTGCTCTAAGTTGTGTCAGCTGCAGTGGCCCCAACGAGCCATTCCAACAAGCTGGGAATTGCTGGAGGAGCAATAATGCTCTGGCTATGCCACTCTCACCACACCCTCTATGGTCTGTCATGGAAGCTTTGCTTTTGATCCTTATTTTTATGTTTCTTTCCCCTTAATTTGAAATAGGTAATTCAGAGTGAAAGTATATGGCCTGGAAAAAATAGGTAAGCCTGGGAAAACACGGAACAGAAGGCCCATTATACTTTGCTTTAAACTCTGGTGCCTCCCGAGCAGAGCCAGTGTTGGGGAAACACAGTGAAATGACTAGCCTGATTACACCTTTGGAGACATGAAAAGAAGCAACCAGGCACCAAAACCAAGTGCCAGAGGGCTTGTCTTAATGCTGCAGTGAGACGCTACTTTCAACACTTTGCCAACTTGACTTTCATTCCAAGGTGAAGATAACGAAGTGGGGACTAAAGTAATTGACTCGGATTTTGTCACAGAGAGAGCTGGGGAATGATTTGGTGACAGAGAACTCTAGAAGTAAAAATGGAGACAAAAACATGCTTCTATCTCAACCAGCAGACAAGAACCTCCATACTCACTGGAACTTGTATTGAGGAGGGTGATCAGAGCACCCAATATATCTCCAACTCAAAGTCTGGTCAGAAAATCTAGTGTGATTTCACATAGCTTTGAGTGTAATAGGAAATGTAAATGGCCACTGGCATATTTAAATATCCTGGAATTACCTCCAGAAGAAGAATCTTTGCAGGTATGGTACAGCTCCCTCTTTTAGGACTAGCAACTGGACCGTGACACAATCACAAGTACTTGAGCTGGGTGAGGTGAAGGAGATATGTGTAAACAGTGAGTCTGGTTCTTCCCAGAGTATGAAGTCAGTGTCACTTCCTGCTGCATCTCACTCAAAATGGGGCCAGTAATCAAGAATTCAATCTTCATCCACCTCCAGTGAAAATTTTAGGCGGGAGAAGGAGGAAATACATTGTCTCCCCACAAAATGCAAAACAACAGCGTCTAAGTCAGCAACATGTGTACAGAGACTGGAAAGATATTGTCAGCCCTGAAAAGGCCAAAACTTCAGTACAGTCAAGGTTCTAGCTGTCCCATTCTGCCTTCCTAAATGTTCCCTCTGCTTTCAGCTAAATAAGGTGTTACTATCCAGTCACCGTTGCTACAGGAGGAGTAGATAAATAAGATGGCAGTACCATACCCATGCTATACCTATGTCTAAAACCCAGCTGACTGTGGGCTCCAGCCAAGACTAGAGCCGCTTTATCATCACCTTCTTCACAACCTTCCCTAAAACTGCAAAGTTTGAGGCTAGGTACGTGACTTATCTAAGTCCAGAGAAGGAGTTGGTGCTAGACCTGAGATTAGAACACAGGAGCACCCCAGTTCTCAGTCCTCTGCATAGATTGCTAGACATGATTTAAAACATCAATTTCAAATAAACAAAAACAATATTGGCGCTCTGCAGGGCTTTGAATGGAGTTGATTCTAATCAGCATTGGGTGAAAGCAGTGCAAAAGGGTTGCCATGAAATTGCCTTAATGTGTTCTTTAGACTCAGTTGGTCTCTTCTCTCTTGCTCTATGCAAATGTGTTTGTTTTCCTATTACTTTGACCTAATGTTCTTGAGGCTGCTAATCATTATTTATGAGACTTTCTTCAATTTAAAATGAAAATTTGCAGAACAAATTACACTTAGATGAATACCTTCTGCTTCTAAAAATGCATTTAAAATATATATGAATTTTCAGGTGCTAGAAATTAACCTGGCCTCTGGTAAACTGGCTAATTTAAAATGCATAAAACATCACAGGCACTCACGGGGCGGGCTGATGAATGCAAAGGTATATGCTCAATTTTATTTTTCATCAATATTTATTTGCTTTCCACTTTTTAAAAATGCCTTGTAAAAGCCTCTCTTTATATTAAGGATGGGTCCAAACCAAAATGCCTAATCCAAATTTTGGATGTGAACCCAAATCTCTATATACTACAGGCCCATCTCTATAGTGTAAATAGCTATAGAGTGTCACTATGTGCCACCACTGCCCTCTATTGGCTGGAGTTCAACTATATACCAAGACTTTCTACTAGTAGTGATTCTATTTTAACTGATTCAGAGTGGCCATAATGTGTGAAATCACGACAAGTCGAATCTTCATTTAGGTTTCTAAGGAGCTGTTATGAAGTTTCTTTAGTCTAGTTACTATGGCAGTGCCTTCACTTTGCCCATTGAGGAGCTGTACATAAAATCTTCCAGGAAGCTAGAGATCATACTTAATTTGAATATATGTAGTAGATTACAATCACCTTCATTTTTACATGGAGATGAAGCTTGCAGAGGCTTCGAATGCAGTGATCCATCTTGACCTGTTTCACCTCCTTCCTCGCTCGTTGGAGGATCTGTAGTTTCTGATGTATTTTAGTGATGATGGAGGCCGGATAAGAAGAACCAAGGACTGATTCAGCTCTAATCAGCACATTACTGATGCTGCCACAATCTGACCTGGCTGTGTTCCCCATCTCAGTCTCTGCAACTTACTTTGTTGTACAACTGTACAACTGTGTCTGTATGTGTGAAAGAGTCCATGTAGTACAATGCTACATAGAGTCCCGCAGCATGTGGGCAACTTCCAGCTCCCTGTTGAAGCTTAACCCTTCATAGCACAGTCTCTCCAGCTACATTAAAGATGACAGTTGTTGGCCACCATACAAAACTCTCTGGGTGGCCTCTGGTCTGTGTGAGCCCACTCTGTGTAGCCTGCATTAGAAGAACAATGAGCAGGTCTGACATGCTTTGTTATGGCGGTATTTCTCCAATAGGAAGCTTCTGTAATTGTCCACGCTGACTGGGTCACTAGAGTGCTCTGGGACACCAGTCCTTTTCAGATACCCCACAACTCAGCACCATCACATACCGCTCAAACAAAAGGAACCCCTACTAGTGTTGGCAGAAAAGAGAGGCTGCAAATACCTCTGGTATAATTGATAAGTCAGTTACCACAAAAGAGGGCAGAATAGTTCCATATCTGGCCTATAGGTGCCAGTCCAGTTGAGGCTACAAGGGTAACCTTGCCCCATGAGGGTCCTCAGGCCTAGTACTTGAGGTGTCCTTGCTGGTCCATTCCTTTGTTGCAATTAGGCATCTGTTGGTAGGTCCAACTAGCTGGGGTTCAGACCCAGTTCTCTGTCTCACAGGAAGTGCCTCTGCATTGCTGTCCAGTTATAGCCAAAGCTACAGTCTCCTCTACCGCTTGCACGCTGCTCCCCTTTCGGGGGGAATCAGGCTACCAGCCCCAACCTAAAGTCACTGTTTATATATTCCATACCCTTTACCTTTATGAACAGAGTCCCCCACCCCCTTTTCAGAGCCTAACTTACTCAGCTCACATGACTGGCCCCTTCCCCAGGCTCATCTCCTATGTCTGGGGCAACATGGCTGACACAGCTGATTTCAGGTTACTGCCCCTTTTAGACCCTTGGAGGAATGTTGCCTCTTTGCTCCTGAGGGAGTCCTCTGCAGGCATAGGCAGCAGGTAGCTAGGGACAGAGGGGTCTCCCCCCATCTACCCACCACCTTACCATCTCCCCCTCTAGGGGCATGGGGCAGACAAAGTCTTGCCTCCAGCAATGCCAGGGCCAGGAAAATGGGGGGCAGGCAGTGTGGGGGGAGAATTCTACCTACACACAGACACGCCTCACACTATAGTGGGCTCCTCCTAGCAATGAGAGCCAACAGGCCACAGCCCCATGGGATAGGAGCCACCTCTGCCCCATGTGGGAGCAGGGTGGGCTCGCTATCCAACACCCCCCCACACACACGGGCCTGCCTTACCCCCCAGGCCAGGATGGAGACTGCACAGTGAAACCTCTCCCCAACCCCTTGCACACTCCCCAGAAAGAAGGGCCTGACATCACCAACCCAGTACAGTAGAGTGGAATCCTGCCACACATGTACTGGGGATGGGGAACGGGACCTGCCCATCCTACACACCTAGAGAGCCCTTCCCCACAGAGCTGGGAGCCTGATCACTTAGCCCCCCTGCCAAAGAATATTTTCACTCTCCACTCATGCCTTCAGGCTTCCCTAGGCTGCCTCCTGCTTTTGTGAGACACCCCCTGTCCCCACTCTGCTGGCCCCCTGCTTGGCTCTCATCCCCCAGACTGCCTCCTCCTCAGCTTTCCTTCCAGGCTGCCGCTCCTGCCTGCTGCTCCCCATCCCACACAGGCCACTGGCTTCCTTCCTCAGCCCCTTGAATAACATTTTCTTTTCCTCTTCCCTAGGCACTCTAGAGCCATCTATGAGCTAATTGAGGAATAGGGTCCTTATCCCTGAAGATGACCCATGGCCTAATTTTTCCCCTACAGTTCATTTTTGGGGTCAGAGGGCAATAGACAGCCAATGCGTTCGTTACATTTGTTTCAGTTACTTTGCATATTATACCCTGTGCTACCCAAATTCTACTTAAGATGTTCTAAATCCAGTATCGTGGTATTCCGGAGCTAATTTCTTAGCAATGGCCTATTACTTAGACCATGGTAGCACCCAAAACACATTAGATGATTTCCATGTTTGTCATAAACAGATAGTAAGGGTTAAGGTATCCTTTTACCTGTAAAGGGTTAACAAGCTCAGTAACCTGATGAACACCTGACCAGAGGACCAATCAAGGGACAAGATAATTTCAAATCTCTGTGGAGGGAAGGCTTTGTCTGTGTCCTTTGTTTGGATTGCCGTTCTCTCTTTGGATTTAAGAGAGGCCAGACATATTCTTCAAGTTCTCCAAGGTTTCCTGAAGTATTTTCTTCTATTCAGTATAGTGAGTATTAGAAGGCGGTTTAGTCTTATAATTGATTTCTACATTTGCAATTGTGTGTTTGCTGAAGAAATATCTTTATTTCTGTTTGCTGTTACTTTGATTATTCTGAGGAAGAAGGGTGTGGGGGGGAAAGCCTCTCCAGGCTTCTAAGTTAGACCCTGTATTTTTCATCCTGGTAATACAGAGATAGTGTACTTTTTTCTTTCTTTAATAAAATCTTTTCTTTTAGAACCTGAGTGACTTCTTCCCTTGTTTGGATTTTCAGGGGAAGCGGAGGGGGAAAAGTGAATCCCTCTTTGTTTGATTCAAGGAGTTTGAATCAAGGTATCTCTCCCAAGGACAAGGGGAGGGGGAAGGAGGTGGGGGGAATGGATTATTTCCCTTTGTGTTAAGATCCAAGGAAGTTGGGATATGTGTTCCCCAGGGAAAGTTTGGGGGAACAGGGAGTGTACTAGACACTGGAATTTCTAGTTGGTGGCAGCGTACCAGATCTAAACTAGGATTTTAGTTTAGAGGAGTCCATGCAGGTCCCCATCTTGTGAACGCTAAAGTTCAAAGTGGGGAATAAACCTATGACAATGTTACAATAGGTTTTTTTCCATACTGTTATTTTACATTCCCTTCAATTCATCAAAGCTATCTTTATCTTATATCTCTGCAGTTATCTAGTCTAGAGGTTTAAAATTCCTCTTGTCCTGAAAGAGATTTCTGCCAGGCTGTATGAGTTTCACAGGACTGTGAGAACAGTTCATAAATGCTTTGGGATGAAAGGCTCTGTTTGAGATGGTCTTATATAAGGTTTGTCACTATTATCACAGGATCAATGAACTGGCATTTCCTGTCTAGGTTACCTAGTGGTTATGGCTGCTCTGTAATTAAAGTGTCAGTTCACACACCGCAGACAGTAATGAGAGACAATCCTGGATCTTCATTCCTGAATAAGGAAGGACAGCTTGACAGAACTCCACTCAAAGTAGCTTCAAGTTTATGAAAGGAGGGGTCATTGAGATTCCATCAAGAAAACAGTTCAATCTACAGCTCTGTGAAGCTCTTATTGAGAGTTAACTACATTTGATCACAAGCAAAATTACACCATTTCCACTGATTTCCATCATGTGGCTTGGGCAAGAAGTGAACAAATTTCACCCTGGAAAAAAACAGCAGTACTTGCACTCATTTGCAACCCCAGTTCATATGTTCAAGGTTTGTTCCTTCTCTGTTGAGATGGGCTAGTGCACTCAGGGGTATGAAAGTCACTAAAACCCTCTTTTCACTGTTAAACCATTAAGGAATTGTGATTAGTGAAAAAGGAATCTGACTAACTTTTCCCTTAGCAACCACTTCTCATAAATCCTTTAAAACATTTTTAAATACACAAGAAAAAAAAACAAATAGAGGAAATTGACAGTGCTTGGAATACAAAAGTCAACAAACTTAACAGGGAGGGTAATGAATCACTGGTATAACTTACCAAGGGTTGTGGTGTGTTCTCCATCACTGACAATTTTTAAATCAAGATTGGATGCTGTCCTAAAAGATATGCTCGGTTCAAACAGGAATTAATTCAGGGAAGTCCTATGTCCTGTGTTATACAGGAGGTCAAACTAGGTGATGACAATGGTCCTTTCTGGCCTGATAATCTGTTAAATGACTTGCCTTCTTGGAAAGCTACCTTTTATTTCTTTCACATTCAGGGGAGTTCTATAGAAGAAAATCATTGCTTGAATTGTCTCTTTCTGGAACCAGGAGTCTCTCCTGTGGGAAGAGAAAAATCAATCCACTCTTGGCTTTTAGGTCAACAGTTGTTAAAATTATTCCTAGATGTTCTTTTGATGAATACACAACTTCTGTCTCACCAATACTAATTTCATTCACCCGCTGCAGGCAGGATACTGGACACAGGCAAGTTGAGTAGCCCATGGTCCTCAGCTCTTCTCCACTTTAGGATGACATCTGACTGTCATGTTGTGATGTTCTGTATCTCAGGGGAACACCCTACATCCCCATGTTCATCCTTATAATATGATTGTGTGGTATCCAATGAAAAGTTTGTCATGTTGGGTGTCTTCAGAAGGTTTATGATGCACTGAGCATTGTTGTTATAGTGATGTTATAGGTTGTAATTTCATGTATATAGTTATGAGACTGAAAATGTGTCCTCATGGCTTAAAACAAGTCCAGGCAAAAACTCTCCAAGAGCAGAGGGGCAGTTCACACCTCATCAGGGCATGTATGGGACAAATCCAGCCCAGCCTCACAGGAACAAAGGACACTGGCCTAGGCAGAAAAAAAGGATCTGTTGGACTCTCGAGTGAGTCACCCCCCTTCCTTTGGTCAGTTTGGGATTACGATGAGGTAATGCTCACCTGACCCTGAAGGGGAGGTGGGGCAAAGCCAAGGGGGAAGAAAGAACATGATAAAAGGGAGAGATGTTTGCCATGCTCTTCCTCTCGCTTCCACCTCCATCTGCAGACATAACCACTAAGCGACTGAAGCGCTGTTCAAAGGGGAGAGCCGGGCTGAAGGGCAACCAGCCAGCCCGTGGTGAGAAGCATCTAAGTTTGTAAGGGCCCTGAAAGTGTTCAGATCAGCTTAGAATGTGTTTTGCTTTTATTTCATTTGACCAAATCTGACTTGTTGTGCTTTGACTTATAATCACTTAAAATCTATCTTTGTAGTTGTAATAAATGAGGGGGGTAGTTCCCTTTTATGGACACCCAGCCAGTCAGGAGCTATAGAATTCTTCTTAGCAGCTGTCCCCTAACTGCCTGAACTGTAAAGGGTAAGGGAAGCTTAATCTGAGTTGGCACCTGACCAGGGCACCAATAGGGAGGCTGTACCCTTTCGAATTGGAAAAACTGCTGTGTGGCAGGGGGGCGGGAGGGTTCTTTGTCTCTCAGGCTGGAGAGACGGGAAGGCAGCAACAAGCTGTAAACTTTAATCCAGGTAGGGGAAATCATCAGCATCATACCTAGAAACTCCTCCTTTGGAACCCCGGATATGTAAGTAACACAGGAAAAGTTAAGACAGATGCTATTAGGAACCGTTTTGGTTTGTGGACTCCTGTGTGCTAACCCCAGGTGCTTTTGTTTTGCTTGTAACCTTTAAGCTGAACCACAAGAAAATTATTTTGGGTGTTTAATCCCTAAAGCCTGAGTTTTCAGATGTGTTTCTTTCTTTTTTAATAAAATCTACCTTTTTAAAAAAAATCTTTTGATTCCAAAGTCCTTAAACAAGGGGTTGGGCTGCTCACGTTGCTAAGGCAACTGGTTGGTATTTTATTCTTAAGCCTCCCCAGGAAAGGGGGTAAAGAGGCTTGGGGGGATATTTTGGGGGGATAGGGATTCCAAGTGACCCTTCCCTGAATATTTGTAAAAATCACTTGGTGGCGGCAGCAATATCTGCCCAAGGCAGAAGACTGTGCCTTGGAAGAGTTTTAACCTAAACTGGTAAAAAATAAGCTTAGGGGGTCTTTCATGTGAGTTCCCACATCTGTACCCCAGAGATCAGATTTGGGGGGGTATACCCTGACATTAGTTAATACATTTATTTGATTATTCTACCTGATGCAGTGCGTTTAGTTTGAAGCGCATCAGAGACCCCCTTGGGATAAAAAGCCTGGTACATGTCAATTTCTTTGTTAAATTGATGAACTCATATAAGCTTGCAGCATCCAGCAGGCATAACTGGACACTGCAAGATGGAGGTTCCTAGGGCTGTGTCTGGGACCAGATATATTGGCTAGTGTCATTCGGTTGCACAATCCAAGCAGCGGCTGGCCAAAAGTGCTCACTCACATAGCTGGGAGCAGCTTACCATGCCAGAGGCTGTGCGTGAACATCCCAGGAGTGGGAGTTCTCACAGCAGAGCAGGGTAAGGCTCTCTCCCAGAGTCGAGGACTGGAGTGACCAGCAGATCACTGGTCCAGATAACACCATGGGAACGTCAGAGTGGTGCAGCGAGCAGGGTGTATGTGCAGCTTGTTACTCCAAGTGGAGTTCACACTTTAAGCACTAATTTTTGTGATTTTAAGTGAGTCTTAAGTGCTGTGGCTAAGAACAGTCAGGAGGAGGTCACAGTTTTGTTATTTTCTGTTTGCTTATTTCAGGTGAGGGAAATAAGCACAAGAAAGCAGAAAAATGACCACCAGTGAGGCAGCTACGGAACTACAGCTGGCCAGACTGGAAGTGGCAGAGAAGGAAAAGGACCACGACTTTCAAATGTGGCAGCCAGAAATGAGACTCAAAGAAGCAGCTGTGGCCAGGGAAACTATGGAGGCAGAAGCAGCCAGGGAGGCAGCCAGAGAGGAGGCTGCACACAGAAGGGCCATGGAAGAAAAAGAGAGAGAGAGAAGAAAGAGAAAGAGAGTGGGAAAAAAGAGAAAGTGAAGAAAGAGAAAGAGTGAAAACACCAACTGGACTTGCTAGAGAAGCAGAACCCAAAGTCTCTGACCCCAACGACTCCCATCACTCCAAAAATCCACAATTGGGAACACCTATGTCCTGCATACAGTGAGGGGGATGATATTGCTGAATATCTGACTACCTTGAAAGACTGTGTGTGTCATACATGACATCCCTGTTGTTAAGAGAGTTCCTACCCTGATTTCGAAATTAACTGGTAAAGCTCAAAATGTATTCAGTGGAATGCCAATTGAAGATGCTTTAGACCAGGGATCTCAAACTCAAATCACCAAGAGGGCCACATGAGGACTAGTACATTGGCCCGAGGGCTGCATCACTGAAACCTTTTCATACAGCAATACAAAAGTATAGTCAAAAATGAAAAAAAAGAAGAGTAATATAGTTATTACTCATAAAAGTTAATGTATGAACTTTTTTTAAACTCCTGAATCTTTTTTAAAAAATCCTGAATATCAGCATTTGATATATGGTCACTATTTTTAAAGAAAACATAATAAAACAACAACTGGACCAACTTATAGCCTATAGGATTTCTTTTTAAATATGTACAATAGTGTACCTGAATTTGAACGTATCTTATTTAAGATGCTGAAGTTCAGACAATGCATACATTTAAGTTCAATTAATAAAAATCTTAGTATGTTTGCAGACAATTCACAAACAGGAAGAAGGCTATAATGACTGAATAGTTCACCCAACTATGCTGTCAAACAAGTGTCTTTTCCTATTATAATGAGAGCATAAATTCCCCCACTCTGCCCCTGCCCCTGCCCCTGCCCCCACTCCACGAGGCCCTGCCCTGCCCCACCTCTTCCCACCCCTTCCCCACCCCCATTCAAACCCTTCCCCAAAGTCCCTGCTCCAACTCCGCCCCCTCCCTGCCTATATTCCAACCTCTTCCCCAAATCCCTGCTCCAGCCCCGCCTCTTCCCTGCCTCCTCCCCTGAGTACAGGGTCCCCGCTCTTTCCCACTCCCTCCTGGAAAGTCCTAAATGCCACCAAACAGCTGTTTGGTGGCAGGAAGCACTGGGAGATAGGAGGAAGAGCGGGGACACGGCGCACTGGGGGAAGAGAGAAAGGGGACAGGGGGGAGAGGAGCTTGGCTGCCGGTGGGTGCAGAGCACCCAGTAATTTTTCCCCGTGGGTGCTCCAGGACTGGAGCACCCATGGAGTCAGCGCCCATGCCAGGCCGCAGGAAATAACTCCGCGGGATGCGACCCGCGGGATGCATGTTTAAAACCTCTGCTTTAGACTATGGTAAATTTAAAAATACTGTTTTGCAAAGTTTTCAGATTACCCCTGAAACATATAGAGTTAAATTTAGGACTCTTAAGGGGGATATTAGTCTGAGTAATGGGGAATATGTGAACAAAATGAAAGATTTGATGGGAAAATGGGTGAGGGGCAAAGGGGTTACAAGCTTTGAGGGAATGTTTGATCTTGTGGCTTAAGAGCATTTCCTAGGCATATGTAAGGCAGATGTAAAGCAGTGCCGATGGGACAAAGATATAAAGTCTGTGGATGAGATGGCATCTCTTGCTGATGTCTTTGACCGAACCCAGGCATCTATTGAAAACAAACCACTGAAAGAGGTGTTTAAAGTTGGTGGGAAGGGAAGATCCCATGTTATCTCTAGCAAGAGAGATGGTGGCTGGGAGGCTGGGTACTCACCTCCTCAAAACCAGAGTCAAATATGTCAGCAGAATTTATAGATGAGAGTTATTGGCCAGCCACATTATGGAGGAAGATCAAGTATGGAGACCTTTGTCTTGGGGATGTCACTGTTTCTAGGATCTATTCTGTTTTGTCTTCCTATTGATTCCAAGCTTGGTCAGCTTTGGAATTAACTGAACTTCCAGATGTTACTGGCATAGCCTGCTTCATGGGCTAAAACAGCAGAAGCAGCCTTGCTTCAGAGGGAACGTGGACCAGTGGGAGATGGTCAGAACATGTGTGACGTTCCCCCGGCGTTATCTCAACCAGTGATCTGCTAGGTCACTCCAGTCCTCGACTCTGGGAGCCAGCCTTACCCTGCTCTGCTATGAGAACCCCCACTCCCGGGAGGTTCACACACAGCCGCTGGCATGTAAGCTGCTCCCAGCTCCGTGAGTGGGCACTTTTGGCCAGCTGCTTAGACTGTGCAACCGAATGACACTAGGGAGAAATAATATTTCAGCCTTATTAAATTCCAAAGGGCTTTTAGACAAGCGACAAGCACCTGTTTCAAGAGGGCATTGGAGCTGCTGCCATGTACACTCCTCTGTAGCCTCAGAAGGAATTCAGAAATTAGTCAGTATTCCCCCTATCCGTGTATGGTACTTATATGGCCCCCATTGTGGTCATATCTGAGCACCTCACAATCTTCAACATATTTGTAACACCAAGAGACCCCGGTTGTTAGTGGGCGGGATTGAACCTGGGATCTCTGGAACTAAATACATGAGCCTCTACTGCATGAGCTAAAAGCCACATGGTGCTTAGGTAAGGCTGTAGCAGACTCATTAATCTCAGTGCCACTAGCAGGGACAGAGCACCACTCCAAGGAGATTCATGGATTCCATATTTATCCTCAACCCCTCTGTGAGTTAGGGAAGTGCTGAGGGACAGACAGGCTAAGTGACTTGCCCAAGGTCACACAGTAAGTCTGTAGCAGAACAGAGAATTAAACTTGGTGCTCCTGAATCCTAAGCTAGCACCCTAAGGGCTGACCCATTCTTCCTCTCACTTCCCCCTAAGTCTTGTGGTTCTACAACTCCTCCGTCACCCACAACATGGGCCATAATTTAACTCCCATAACCTGGCCTATAACAAACAGGTCCAATCAAATGCCTAAGCAGGGAACCTCAGTGTTGCTTGATGGCTTCTATTTTAAGGCAGAGAAGTGTGTGTGTGGGGGGGGAACAAATAGAAAAGAAAGATGATAAGACAATATTCCTCTTCCAAAGATCAAAATTAATGAACCTCACTCCAGTGGTGGGTGGAATGGCTTTTCCTTCAGCTCACTGAACTGGAGGTAAATGTGATATACTGGAGTCCGCAGCTCCTTCCACTGTGTTCTAAAATTCCCTTCCAATCTTGTAAAATGAACTGTTTATTCCCCTAGACTTCAGATTTTATTTGATTTTTTTTTAAATTATCAAATTATCAGCACAACCAAATATGACAGGTTCACTTTCAAACTCTTTTAAAAAGGTCCTCGCGTGTTGCCATTCGCAAGTGTCTGTCTTTATCACTTTCTCCCTCGCTCCTTGGCTTTGACACCTTTCAGCCCCCAAGGGTTTATTTATGTTAATTAACAATGAAGTTTCCTTCCAGCTGAATAACCAGATTATCTGACTCTTGATTTAATGGTGGAGTCAGCTTTATTTACTGTGATTTACTATTAAAAAATATGAATAGGAGTAAAATACATAGCTCAAACTCACATCATTATATCTTCAGCGTGAGTTACTTCATTTCTGGCCAGTGACCCACAGTTTAAAGCTGCTGCGAGTGCACAATGACCAGGGATACATCTCCATCTCATCAACTTACTTCTCCATTCATTTTGCAAGTCACCTTTGCAACCAAATCTTCCCATGCCTAGACCCTTGATTTCTCTCTCTCTCACATTACTTATTATCTAACTCTGGGCAGCATCTTAAGATGCAGTTTGTATGAAAGATGGTATACAAAATAAAGCTGTCTTGTGGTCTGTTGGAACAAAGGCAAAACAGGAAGTGGTTTGAGAAAGTTGTTTGTGCCAGAATTTTCAAAAGGATGCTCAGGAAAACGTGCCTCTTTTATGGCTCATGACATTTTCAGATAAAGCTTGCAATTTGAATCCAAGTCCCCTGAGTGCTTGGGGGATGGGTTGAGTGGTCCAGGTGGGGGCTCAGAAGCATGGTGAAGGGTCTAACTGTTCATTTGGAGTCTCCAGGAAGCTGTTGACAGGTCAAGGACACATCTAAGTCAGCAGACACAAGTTCAGAGACGTGGTGGGGTAAATCACATGACTGGAGCACTGTCATGGACGGATATAAACTGTTCAGGAAGGACAGGCAGGGCAGAAAAGGTGGGGGAGTTGCATTGTATGTAAGAGAGCAGTATGACTGCTCAGCGCTCCAGTATGAAACTGCAGAAAAACCTGAGAGTCTCTGGATTAAGTTTAGAAGTGTGAGCAACAAGGGTGATGTTGTGGTAGGAGTCTGCTATAGACCACCAGACCAGGGGGTGAGGTGGACAAGGCTTTCTTCAGGTAACTAACATAAGTTACTAGATCGCAGGCCCTGGTTCTCATGGGTGACTTCAATCACCCTGATATCTGCTGGGAGAGCAATACAGCAGTGCACAGACAATCCAGGATGTTTTTGGAAAGTGGAGGGGACAATTTCCTGGTGCAAGTGCTGGAGGAACCAACTACGGGCAGAGCTCTTCTTGACCTGCTGCTCACAAACCGGGAAGAATTAGTAGGGGAAGCAAAAGTGGATGGGAACCTGGGAGTCAGTGACCATGAGATGGTTGAGTTCAGGATCCTGACACAAGGAAGAAAGGAGAGCAGCAGAATATGGATCTTGGACTTCAGAAAAGCAGACTTTGACTCCCTCAGGAAACTGATGGGCAGGATCCCCTGGGAGAATAACATGAGGAGGAAAGAAGTCCAGGACAGCTGGCTGTATTTTAAAGAATCCTTATTGAGGTTGCAGGAACAAATCATCCCAATGTGTAGAAAGAACAGTAAATATGGCAGGCGACCAGCTTGGCTTGACAGTGAAATCTTTACTGATCTTAAACACACAAAAAAGAAGCTTACAAGAAGTGGAAGTTTGGACAAATGACAAGGGAGGAGCATAAAAATATTGCTCAGTCATGCAGGAGTGAAGTCTGGAAGGCCAAATCACACTTGGAGGTCCTGGGTGACTGGAAAAAGGCTATTATAGTGCCCATCTTTAAAAAAGGGAAGAAGGAGGATCCAGGGAACTACAGGCCAGTCAGCCTCATCTCAGTTCCTGGAAAAATCATGGAGCAGGTCCTCAAGGAATCAATTCTGAAGCACTTAGAGGAGAGGAAAGTGATCAGGAACAGTCAGCATGGATTCACCAAGGGCAAGTCATGCCTGACTAACCTAATTGCCTTCTATGAGGAGATAACTGGCTCTGTGGATGAGGGGAAAGCAGTGGATGTGTTATTCCTTGACTTTAGCAAAGTTTTTGATACGGTCGTCCACAGTATTGTTGCCGCAAGTTAAAGAAGTATGGGCTGGATGAATGGACTATAAGGTGGATAGAAAGCTGGCTAGATCTTCAGGCTCAATGGGCAGTGATCAATGGCTCCATGTCTAGTTGACAGTTGGTATCAAGTGGAGTGCCCCAGGGTCAGTCCTGGGGCCAGTTTTGTTCAATATCTTAATTAATGATCTGGAGGATGGTGTGGACTGCACCCTCAGCAAGTTTGCAGATAACACAAAACTAGGAGTATTGGGCCAAAAGAAATCTGATGAGGTTCAACAAGGACAAGTGCAGAGTCCTGCAACAGGACAGAAGAATCCCATGCACTGCTACAGACTAGGGACCGAGTGGCTAGGCAGCAGTTCTGCAAAAAAGAACCTAGGGGTTACAGTGGATGAGACCCTGGATATGAGTCAACAGTGTACCCTTGTTGCCAAGAAGGCTAACGGCATTTGGGGCTGTATAAGTAGAAGCATTGCCAACAGATTGAGGGATGTGATCATTGCCCTCTGTTCAGCATTGGTGAGGCCTCATCTGGAGTACTGTGTCCAGTTTTGGGCCCCACACTACAAGAAGGATGTGGAAAACTTGGAAAGAGTCCAGCGGAGGGCAACAAAAATGATTAGGGGGCTGGAGCACATGATTTATGATGAGAGGCTGAGGGAACTGGGATTATTTAGTCTGCAGAAGAGAAGAATGAGGGGGGATTTGATAGCTGCTTTCAACTTCCTGAAAGGGAGTTCCAAAGAGGATGGATCTAGACTGTTCTCAGTGGTAGCAGATGACAGACCAAGGAGTAATGGTCTCAAGTTGCAGTGGGGGAGGTTTAGGTTGGATATTAGGAAAAACTTTTTCACAAGGAGGGTGGTGAAGCACTGGAATGGGTTACCAAGGGAGGTGGTGGAATCTCCTTCCCTAGAGGTTTTTAAAGTCAGGCTTGACAAAGCCCTGGCTGGGATGATTTAATTGAGGATTGGTTCTGCTTTGAGCAGGGAGTTAGACTAGATGACCTCCTGAGGTCCCTTCTAAACCTGATATTCTTTGATTCCATGATTCTAAGTCACTCATTGGCTTTGCCCCATCAACCACACCTGGAGACCCCACTCCTAAATGAATTAAATCCCCTTCAAAACACAGAGGAGGCTACAAACAATAGCTGTCTATGGCAGAGTCTCTAGTGCTTGCCACAATTCCTTCATACGAAACTCTTCACTGCCAGCACTGTTCAAGAGTTGGTCCCTGAAGGTTAGATGCACTATGTGGGAAGAACTAGTTTTCTGATGTGCACATCTTAAACATGCTTTAATTCTTCTTCAAACCCTGATCCCAAGCCCTAACCCTAGTCTGAATCCTGATCTAAATACCACCTATCTGTCTCTAAAAACATCACTTCACTGGTAAATCAGTATATGAGATTAAATGTCTAGTATATTAGGCAGCTCTTTCTTCTCACACAAATAAAACAAGCAAACTTACGACTCATAGGGAGGTCTAATTGGTTTACACATCAGAATGAACAGAAGAGTTTTCCAAGTCATTCCCCCCAACACTCTGTGAACAGCTGTCTTGATGAAACTCCAACATAGTGTGAGAACACCAAGCAGGGTCCTTCAGATAAAGTAAATCTGGTTAGGCAGCTGGTACCCTGTGACTGCAGTGCAAACAAAGCATCTTCGGCGCTTTATAACCTTCCAGTCTCCTCTGTTAGGTGACTGCCTGGTAAGACTTAACCGGTGACCACAAAGTCCTACCATATGACTTCATTACCAGGTGACTTCTCCAGTAACAAACCTGTTCTCCTGGGCAGAAGCCAGCCTTCTGCCTAGGGTACTTCCATTTTGAATAGAGGACCATCGTGACTTAACGACCCTCTATTATTAGGCCTTGGGCACTACTCCTGCTGGAATTTCAGTTCAATAGAGAGGACAGAGAAGACAAAGGAGCTGCCCATTCAAAATGGAGTTTGCAGCTTGGTAGAGATACATGCAGAGAGTTCGTAATCTCACAGAGAATTCATCAATTGTACAGATGTTTTCCCCAAATCATCACAAAGGGAAACAGATTTATTTGAGTTGGAAGCACAGAGCATACCTAGGGGAAATTCTAACACTCACATCCAAGAGATGTGGTGGGGAATTTATAGCTTCACAGGGATGCTGGTCTACAATTTCCCTTCCTTTATTAAGAATCCAACATAACATCTATCCATAATAGCCAGCTTCTGCTATTGGCAGATCATTATTATAGGCCTTCTGTGTTTTTGTGGGTATCTCATAGAAGGGTCATTGCCAGTGGCTAGATAATGGGCATTAGTGATTCTGAACATTTTACCAAACTCCTCTTAGAAGTGCTGCATAAGCCAAACCCTGACCTGTTTTACTGTGCTGCAACCCTGAATGAAACAAGCATCAACAAAGTGGAGCAGCAGTGCCTGGAATAACAGAATACCTTTTTAATGATTTATGGATTGTAGCTAGCAAACTTGCTAGTCAGATGGATCTGCAACTGAACAAACCAAGGCTGACCTCAGGCAATGAAATCCATGTCAACACAGACAGGCATTGCACAGGATTTACTAGAGATTGATTGTGTTATTTCATTGTCACATTATCACCTGGTTAATTTTCAAGACAGGTCTTTTTTTTTTAATTCAGACACTTTCTCTCCCGAGGCCTACGCTGTATGTTTTTGGGTTCAAAATCTTTTCAGAATTTGCTGCCACCTACTAAGCATCATTACCCATTTCAGTCTCAAAGAACAGCAGGTGAAATTTGCAAAGGTAAGAGTGGCTAAGTCACTCACAGGAAAAAAGAAATAGGACACTACTGTGATCTTTTCCCTTTCAAGCCCACAGTAATAATTTTACCACCCAATCTAGCAAGCCAGCAACATCCTCTGTGGCAACAACGGATAGAGGAAGATCCTTTATATTTAATAAACATTGTCATCTAGCTATCGACTGTAGCATGATCCTTTTTTTTAGGGAGTGTCGCATACCAACAGTGTCACATACATGGACTAGGGAGAGGAGTCAAGTGAGAAAATACATCCCCTTCCCTTTTTATTAAAAGAGTAGGAAACAAAAGCAATTTCCTAGGCAAACAACATTGGGAGCCGCTTTTAAGAATGGCATTATCCGTTTACCAAGATTAACATACATGTTAAATGGCTGGTCAAATCATTCATTGTGATTAACGTATCTGACAGACCTAATCCTTTTTTCGGTACATGAAGCATTCTTCAATCAAATTTGTTTATTGTATCATGTTGATTGTTTACATAAAAGTCATGAGTTTGTGACTGCTCCCTGACTGGATTACTGAAACTTTTAAATGAATGACAAGTAACAAATAACGGATAGTGCGCATCCAGTATGAAATTTCAGACACATTTTCCTAAAATTATGATGCTTATTTGCATTTAGGAATGCTTCCATGAATACTGGCCATTGTCCAAATAATAAATAATATCACCCCATGAATCATTGTGAACCAAATGTGGCTTTTATTCACAAATCATCATGTATTAGTAGAGTAGATCTAATTGTAAATACAAGAAAGCCAAGGTAGAATGGGCAAAAATTCAAGGTTTCTCTTTGATACAAAACACCAAAATGTTGTTGGACCATTAAAATACTCCCTAAAGTACTTAACGGTTTGCATCTTACACTCCCTGAAGAACTGAAGTCCATGGGACTACTCAGAGTAGTAAGCATTAGGTGCAGCAGTGTTTTCAGGAACAAGATCTTTATTACTAAAACCAATGTCTATAGGCCTTTGTGTCTAGAAAATCCAATTTAATGCTGTGGTTTTGAACACCTAACTCATGTCAACAATGAAAGAAAAATTATTCTTACTACTGATAGTACAGGACAGCTTTGTTCTTTACCCAGTGAGAATTTACCAAGGATGCTTATAGAATCATAGGCTATTAGGGTTAGAAGTGACCTCAGGAGGTCATCTAGTCCAACCCCCTTCTCAAAGGAGGACCAATCCCCAGATTTTTACCCTAGGTCCTTAAATGGCCCCCTCAAGGATTGAACTTACAATGCTGAGTTTAGCAGGTCAATGCTCAAACCACTGAGCTATCCCTCCCCCCTTCCATTACTTAGAAAGTAATGAACTGCAGACTCTTAGCTCAGGAGGAAAAGGGCTGTGTAGTGGAGCTCACGAGCCGGGGTTCTGAGTCCCAGCTCCAAAACTATAGATGGTTTATGTTGCAATTGTGCTGCAAAAAAAATAGATACATGAGCTTGTTACCCTGGCAGAGGCTCATGTAAATCTGGGCTAACAATATACAAGTTGGCAGATCCATACCCTGATTTCCAGCTATGAACAGGCAAAATATTTCTTAGCTGACTCCACCTCTTTCTGGCTATAGTGAGTCCTTTATGATTCCAAGAAAGTGCAGCTGCTTTTCAACAGGCTTTCCATCTGAGCTGGAAGAATCACAAAGAGGTCATGTAGCTTGTCGACTATACGAGTCAACAGAGACCAGAACCCATAATACTTCTTTTTACCAATCTTTTGACGGTAATCAGCAGACAGCATATAATAGGGTGGGGCTGATTGAGCCCATGATGGCTCGTTAGCCCATTCATGGTCAGTGTGGGGTTAGTATACCCCATCACAGTGCAGCAAAGTTGCTTGCAGGGGACTTAATGTAATAATAATGAAAGCCAAAATGTTCCCCTCCAGGATTCCATTAACACTATTTAATACTGAGCTGTGTAGATTTGCATTGGCTGTTTTAGCTCATCAGTGGTCGCCTCCTCACCTGAAAAGCAAGAGCCTAGAGACTCCAGTGATGGGCACATTACAAACATGACAGACAGATAGCAACAACCATATAATTGAAACCTTTAGTGCTTTTGCTCTCTATCTATCTCTGCCTGCACTATTTGTAAGGGGAGGGATAGCTCAGTGGTTTGAGCATTGGCTTGGTAAATGAGGGTTATGAGCTTAATCCTTGAGGAGGACCATTTAGGGATCTGGGGCAAAAATCTGTCTGGGGATTGGTCTTGCTTTGAGCAGCAGGTTGGACTAAATGATCTCCTGAGGTCTCTTCCAACCCTGATAGTCTAATGACCTTATGGTAGGGACAAAATCAACCCTTTTAAATTAAAGGGACCCTTGAGTTCTCTCCTTGGGAGCTTACATCTGATTCCTCTAGCAATTATGCATGGAAGTGTAACTGTTTGCCTCCTGCATAAAGGCTGCTACATAATTTGCTTTTATGAAAGACCTTCTAATTGATCCAAGATATTCTTGGCTTATCCAATTTTCTGACCATCACTGTGATCACAGCCCACGTTTTATCAGATTTCCTCTAATGAGGCTCCTAAAGGGTTGTTGGCCTCTGGAGAGCACCCAGTTGGAGGTGAGTTTAGTCTGCATGGAAAGGTAATTAACAGAGAGTCCCACCCAGTTTTGCTGCTGGTAGTTTCAAGAGGCAAAAAAGGTCCTGCTGTAAAAATGGTACCAGCATTTCCAGATTGTATTTGAGCAGTTCACCACCTTGAACTCATTAGAGAGGGCCAGATTCTCCTCTTATTTACACCAGTAATAACTGGTGTAACAACAGTGGTGTGATTGCCACAGTGAGAGAAGAACCAAGCTCAGAGAATCTCAGCCAATGCATACATCTAATTAGAAAGCAACACCATGAAAGTCTTTAGGTAATCATAGCAATGTGCATCCTGCTGAGGGATGGACACACCAATTCCAACACACTAATAACTTTGCCCTGGACCTACAACCCTAACATCAACAAATTCTTGTTTTTCCAAAGTTCTGGGCTGTTTGGAAAAAGCAGGGTTTAGTTTTTTAAAGTTTCAGTATTGCTCGTTTTTATAAATTCTGGAGCCAGTGCTGATATTTCATTCCTGTGATATTTCTAGAAGTTGAAAAACTAGAAATCTCATGAAAAAGCCACTGTAGAGATATGTTTGTAGAAGATTATAATTTAGAGATGCTCCCTCATAAGGGAGAGTATTATGAACATAGGCGTTTGGAGATGTGCCCTGGAGTCAGGGGTTGGGAACATCACAGGGCTGTGTGCAGCAGCTCACTACAGAAGCTCTCCAGTTTGTTTTATTAAAGTTCTATTCCTGTCTCATTCATTGGTTTGTTATTTGATGAACCCAAAGATAGTTACAGCCTCTTCAAGCAAATCTGCGCCCCTTGGATGCAACAGCTAAGGTTCACTGGGCCATCTCCACCCCAAATCCTATGCAAGACTGTTTGTTGAGAGGGAAGTGGAAGATGCAACCCCCACAATGGGAAGGGCAAGGAGCTGCTGCCTGAGTTTGCAAAAACAGGAAGACAGTGTGTGGTGCTTTTCTGTTAAATGGGGTGGGGGAACCTACAACTTACTGCAGCAAGAGAGGAGCATGGAGGGGTTACACTGGCACTCTTAATTTCATACCCTAGGGCCTGGATTGAGAACTGATTGTAGTGTCTCTGCCAAGCAGACCAGTTTCAAGATAAACCTTTTATTATAAACCAGAACTGTGTACAGAAACGAGGTGGATAAACCCCCTACTATCTAGTATTCTGCATAGCTGCAACCTATGACTGCCCTGTCTGGTCTTGGTTTTGTCCCTGGCAGGAAGTGTCCCAGGAAACCAAAGATGGCATGAAGCATGTACAGGAAGTGTGACATCACTGTCTGCACTTTCTGGAAGAATTTACTCCGTCGCACACTGATGGGTTCTTTTATTTTGGGGCTATAAGTCCTAAAGGCAATTGTGCTGAGGGTGTTTGCACCTTTTGTTTCTGTCAGTCTTAGGGTATGTCTACACTACCCACCGTATCAGCGGGTAGTGATCAGTTTATCAGGGATCGATATATCGCGTCTCATCTAGACGCGATATATCGAACCCCGAGAGCGCGCCCATCGACTCCGGAACTCCACCAGGGCGAGTGATGGTAGCGGAGTCGACAGGTGGAGCTGCAGCCGTCGATCCCGCGCCGTGAGGACTGGAGGTAAGTCGAAATAAGATACTTCGATTTCAGCTACGCTATTCCCGTAGCTGAAGTTGCGTATCTTACATCGACCCCGCCCCCTAGTGTAGACCAGGTCTTAGTGAAGGAATTCTTTCCATTACTCAGAGTGTGATTGTTCCTGGGAGCCCACCCAGGGTTATAGCCTGCTGCTATGAGCAACCACGGCATTTGCTCCCGGGTCCTGGTACACCCAGGACACTACCATACACCCGGGGACCAGCATACTACAGCATTGAAAGCAACACGCTGCAGTGGGATGGGTGGCTAGTCTATACCCAATCTGTGCCCATTTCCAGTGATTCTTTTTGTCCCTTCTCACAACCTCACCAGACTAGTAAAATAAGTTTTCTCCTAGGCAGCTCCTGCCCTGTGGAAGAGCCTTCCTGTGTCTTTCTAACTCATCAGCACTGTTACTTTTCTTAGCCCATCCTTTCTATTTTGGCCAGACCTCTCAATTTCCTCTTTCACTTTGCTACTGTTGGGCTCAAGTTTTTAAATGTGAACATCCAAACCCACAGATGCCAATTTTCACGCAGTAAATAGGCACCCCGACTTTCACAGTCAGCCAGAAATCCAGCTAATCCCATTTCAAAACAAGCCAGTCCCGAAGAACCCCAACACTCTATGTGACTAGATCCCCCTGGCGTGCAGTCTGGGACCATGGTGGGCCCGCTGTGCACCCCTGACTTTCCCCCACCCTTGCCCCCGCTTGCCCCCCCTTGCCCCTGCTTGCCGGGAGCCGATCAAAAAAAAAAGAAGCAACAAGCTACAACAAGCAACAAGCTACAAGCCAAAAACTAGCCAACAAGCAACTCATAATCCAAAGACACTAGTAAGGTGGTGAAGAACTGGAATGGGTTACCTAGGGAGGTAGTGGAATCTCCTTCCTTAGTCACAAAGACTACTTTTATTTTATATAGTCTTTGTAGGAAAGACAATTTACCCCTTCCAAGTTATAATCCCTTCATTACATTATATCTATGGCTGGATGATTTCATAGGGCTGGATCCATAGGTTCACGCAGGTTGGCTCAGATGTGAGCATCTTCCTCTATTAACCCAAATACCCATTCTGGGCTTGCCATAATTTACAATTACTCTTCATTGTTCTTTTTATGACCTTTAACAAATCTGAAAATCCGTATGTCTGCAGAGGATGCATTGCTGAGTTATGCAGCTCCAACAGTACAGGACGTGAGCAACTCCTTACCCTGAGAGTTTCTACTGTGGGCACATCTGGGTTGTGGGGCTTGCTTGGGTTTGCTTTTTTTAATACTATGTTCCATTTAAATGCTTGTTGGCACAAGATCAAAGCTAAGAGCTTTCCAGCATGAGCCTGGGGAAATTTTCATTCTTTTGGATGCTACAAAAGTTGACCCTCCTTTTAAATTTTAATAAACATTGGCAAAATGGATTGTGACATGAGATGTGCAGTTGAGTGCGTTACATAGAACCCCACGGTTTTGGGTCTTTTGATATAGAAAAGGGCTGTGGCTTAGTCAGCGTTGTCTCTATTTAGAGAGGAAGTACGGCCTAGTGATTAAAGCACAGGCTTAGGAACCAGTGCCCAGTCACGCCTTCAGGCCTTCCACCTATGTCTCTCCCCCTTCGTACTAGGAAGGGATGGAAGTCCGCTGTTTTCATGCCACTCTCTCCTGCTGCTTTTGCCCTCATGGAAAATGAGCCAATGTGAAGGGAATGAGGGGGAAAGGACAGGTCCAGAGGGGGAATGCTGATCAGATGCATACGTCTATATTAATTTTTGCATTCCCCTCACTGAGGAATCCACCGGCAGAGAAGCTCTGCCTCAGCTGGAGTCAGGGTCCCAGAAAGCAGCAAGGGACTGAGCCAGTGTGAAGGCAGGGTATAGGTTCTGGGGAGCAGGTGGAAGAGACGCCACATGGTGTGGTTCCCACTGGGACTTAGGCACCAAGCAGCTCAGTGGTATCAGAGCTTAGGCAGCTTTGTGCATGCCCGCTAGCAGAAATGTATGGGACTTTACCCATGGCAACTTAGATGCTACAGAGATAGGCCACAGCTGAGCAGTGGTTCTGAGGAGCTGGAATTTGGCCTTAGGCATCTAAAGTGCCAGTGAAGTGCCTAAATCCCTTGGGGATCTAGCGCTAAGGCTCTATTGTTGTTTGCGTCTCAATTTGCAGCAATTTTCCAAGGATGCAAAAGTACCGGTTAATTCTCCAGATCAAAATCCCCAAGAGAAACATCTGGCCCAGTTTTCAGTGGCAGACTTGAAATCTCTTTTACTCCTTAGAGATAATACTGACCAGAATTATTTTCCTTACAGAAACTGCTTTGACAATGGCAGAGATTCATCTTCCCCTAAGTGTCAAAGATTAAACAAATGTGTTACCTTTTAAAAGAAAGCTGTTACATTATTTTAAATGCTGGTGATTTTTTTTTCAATGATTTGTTACACTGCTGCTGATGTTGTTACTTCTACCAGAACTGTCGGCAAGTGAGATGATTTTATCTCAGCTTTCCCGCCACCCTTCCGTTTTTTTAACCCAAAATCTATGGAAGAGAAATCTCCAGGACACAGACTGGCTGAAGCAGTAGCTCTGATATGTCATTGTTAGATGAAGCCCTTTAGGTTTTATTCTTCATCAAGCATTTCTAGACACTGTTTACCAAGATTGCCCCCTTCTAGACTGGTGACTTGGACTTCTAGTTGTACATTAGCCCTCTCCCCCACCCAAGTACTCTACCTTCTCAAATTCAGTTTCCAAGGTGGTGTCCACAATTAAGTTAAAAATCTCCTCAGTCATGGGGAGTTTATGTCTCCTCTATCAGATGCTTCGAACAAGTGGGTAGATCTTAAAGAATCAACACAACACCCCAAGTTCATCCATTGCCAAGAGGAGATTGGAGTAGGAAGAGAGCCTAAGACATGAGCCCTTGTATTAAGCAAGAACAGGGCTAAAAATGCCAGGGCTTATGTCTAAGTTCTGGTCTACACTGGGGGGGGGGGTGTCGATCTAAGATATGCAACTTCAGCTACGCAATTAGCGTAGCTGACTTGACGTATCTTAGATCAAATTAAAATGACTTACTTCACATCCTCACAGTGCACCACGGCTCCCCCGTCAACTTTGCTTCCGCCTCTCGCTGAGCTGGAGTTCAGCAGTCGAGAGTCGATTTATCACGTCTACACTACACACAATAAATCGATCCCCGATAGGTTGATCGCTACCTGCCAATCCAGCAGGTAGTGTAGACGTACCCTAAGTCTCTCTTCCTTCCTCAAAGATCACCTCCTAACACAACTAGCACAGTTACACATACATACCCAGGTGTGATACTAGATTGACTTGGTGTCTTAGTCATCTTGATTCCCCTTCTAGTGACCGCTGCCTACAATGACTGCAAGTCTTTAGTACCCATACAGCTAAGAATTCTTCGTTAGCTCAAATAGAAGATGCTGTAGTTTTCACAGCAGAAGGTTCTGATATCTGTCCCCACTGATGACCATGACATTCACATGGCTACATTATGCAGTGTGCCTGATGATCCTGGAGGTCCTGTACAGTCACTGAATCCTGAGAAGCTCAGTCACCAACTCCCTCTGGCTGCCAGTATTTCCTGCTGAACTTGAATTAATATGCAAATTAGATACAATTAACTTAGGTTTGAACAGAGACTGGGAATGGCTCAGCCATTACAGTAATTGAATCTATTTCCCCATGTTAAGTATCCTCACACCTTCTATGGGTTTTTTTTTCTCCTGCTGATGATAGTTCATCTCAATTGATTGCCTCTTACAGTTGGTATGGCTACTTCCACCTTCTCATGTTCTCTGTATGTATAAATATCTTCTTGCTGTATGTTCCAGTCTATGCATCCGATGAAGTGGGCTGTAGCCGACGAAAGCTTATGCTCAAATAAATTTGTTAGTCTCGAAGGTGCCGCAAGTACTCCTGTTCTTTTTAGTAAAAAGTGGTTTTACCAGAAATCCCTTTTCATTAGTCCTGGTGCTAATGACCAAAACTGAACCAATGAACAGGAACCTTGTTTGTTTGGCTTTTCTACAAAAATTGACAGTCCCAAATTGTTGTGCTTTAGATTCAAAATACCGTAATGCTTCCCTACTCATCCATAATAAGTGGTTGCTCTAACTGTCCTCTTCCACCATTATTTCCCCTACTTCTCTGCAAAGTTGGTTGGTTCTTGAGTTGTTGGGGGGGGAGGTGTTTTTGTGCATGCATGTATGTGTGTGTTTTGTTGTTGTTGTTTCTTGTGCACTTATGGGGTGAGATATTTTCTGTCTGGGAAGCTTCCAAATGACAATTTCTGTGGATTCGGGGGGTGGTACCATGTCCCTTACTAAATAACATTTATGCCTTCTTTGCTTTCTAATAGTTATAACTGGTAGAGAGGAATCTTTGTAGAATGAGAAGAGAAGAACTACAACATATCATTATTGGGATGTGGATGCTCAAGTCATTAATATAAATGGTTACAGTAGTGCACATTTAAAAAAGCTTTTCAAGGAAGATAATTACCAGAAACTAGGATAGATTTGCAGGGAGTTGATATTGATCCACCTTTTCATCATCAGAGAGAGACCATTATGGGTAAAACAATAAAGAACCATTTTTGGAGCTGTATTGAACGAGCCTGAAATCCTTTTGGATTTATTTTTGGAAGCAGTTGCAAACGTAAAATGACTAAATATTAAAGGCACAGACATGTATGTGATACATATTTTATTTTGATGGTAGCAATTGTGGAAGAAAGCAAAAGGGTGCTCTGCTCCTGCAATGATAATATCATAGCCATTAAACATGCCTCAAATGTTTAAATAAAGAAGACAATCGGAGCTAAAACAACAGACACAAAGGTTTTGACTTGCCTTATTTGGTGACCATCACAAATGGAGTTAACCCACTTGCGTGGAATGAAGCAATACCTCCCTAGTGTAAAACCAAGGGTGAATTAGCTCCTGTGTGTGTGTCTGTCTTTTCCTGGAGAAACTGATGCACTGACGTCAGGTAGCCTTTGGACAATCCGACATCAATGTAACAGTATCCCAAGAAACCTTAGTCAAACTACAGGGTAGACCTGTTTGCAGCATCTAAGACTAGACTGGACGGTTACTGTACTATTATAGATTTAAACTAAATTCACAATCTGGACTAAGGGCCTGAACTGAAGTCAGGAAGGGTCTTTCCATTCATTTGAATTGACTTTGGATCACGCCCTAGGACTTAAATGCAAAGCATCTAATCACAGCTTATTAAATTATTTAGAATTAGTATTTGACAGGCATCTTCTTGTTTGGATTTACAGAATTTTCCACTTGTCATTGAGTTAAAAATTCTCATTTCTTTTCCTCCTGGTTGACATGGAGAGAGAGAATAAACAACCACTAACCCTACAACAGGATCCCACTGTGCATTGCACACTGGGACTCCTACGCTGAGTCTCCGCTTCAAGGATCACGACAAAAGAGAGAGTTGCAGATCATGTTGATGAGACTCCCGCCTTGCATTCCCTGTGTCATACTTTAACACAAAGGCAGGCAGCTTGGCATCTCTGTGCTGCTCTGGATTAACAGACAGGGCTCCACATCCTCACTGAGAAATTTGTCATGCACTTCGACGGACACACTAGGGTTATTTATTTTGGGGTCCAATTAATAACTTTACTGTTTCATCGGATGAGTCGTTTCATTTTTAATGAGTTCTTTCAAATTTCCAGCAGCCTGCTCTAAACCAGCTACGATAAAGGCTAGACAACAGAAATATTGAAAAGGGCATTTAGCTCTGTAGAGCAAGTGCCACTATCATCCAGCATCTTGGAGGGAAGTGAGAAATCTGTCACCCTAACAGCCAGCCCGCCTGCTCAAGCAAAGAACATGAACCAAAGACCCACTTGGAGGGACTGATCCAAAATTCACTGAAATCAGTGGACAGACAGCATGAAAAAAATAGTTTCAGAGTAACAGCCCAAAGACCTAAATATTGACCATTCTAGTGCCGTGGGAATTTGTTTAATTAGTTTTCCGGGAAGTCATGGATCAGCTCTAATAATAAGTCACTATGAAAGGAACAACACACAAATCAAACACTCTAGGTTAACGTGACACAACCACCTGTGCCTTTAATAGTAGCCTAGCTGATTCTTTTCATGTGAATGGACACTTGCCAACTTTGCTGACACAGTCTGAATCAACTGTATAGAAAGACTATAGACAGAATCATTATCAATAATCATCTAGAATTACTGCTGCAGAGATCAGCCTCTTGGGATATTAATCACACATTCCCTGGACTTTGAATTCCCCTTCTTTTCCACCATCAACTCTGTCTGGAAATCTACCACACTTTTCCATAGCTTTGTCCATAAATGCCTCGACCTCAACTTCATCTCCATGGAAATTCTTTTCCCTACCTCAGGCTCTTTGCACCAGGACAATAGCAGCTCCCTTCTTTGTGTTTACTGCCATCCCAGCTCTACATGGGATGCCACTGCCTGCCTTCTCACACAGAAAAAGAAGTTGAGACCACATCACCCTCACTCTCCCATATCAGCTCTCCATCTCTTTTGGGACCCAGTTCAAAACTGCTCCCTTCTTGCCTTTAAAATGCCCCATGTACTTACCCCAGGCTGCCTCATAGACTCTCTCCTCTTCTTCCTACTCCTGCCTAGCACCGTCGGTGTGACAGGATGTTCCACTGTAGCTCCTCTCACCTGGAACCCTCCTTACTTTGCCCCTTTGCCATGTTGACTCTCCAGCGATTACATCAAAGCTCAACTGAAAACATCTTTGCTCCCTCCCCTGACGCTCTCCGTTGCCCTCTTTCGTTATTTCTTCTTTATCACCGGTTGTTTTAAATTAACTTCAGCTCTCTGGGATACAGCCTGTGTCAGTGATTACTATGAATTCACAGTAGTACCCACCAGGCGAAAGGCACTTTGCTAAAATTCAAGAAGGGACAATCCCTGCTCCCTGGAACTCATGATCTAAGGACAGACAGACAAAAAGACAGAGGCTTGAGGCAAGGAAACTACAGTCGGCAATTTATATCCAAATCAACTCAGCTCACTGCACATAACACAGCAGAAGCAAGCCTTTAAGATTGTGGGTAACATAGGGTCCTTCTCAGAGAAGTCATACCAGGAATAGAGGACATCATGGGTGAAAGCAGAGAGGTGCTTGTGCCACCAGACTGGGAACACTGGCAGAGTAGAGGGGTCATGGAGAGGCGATGTGAAGGTTGGCATGCAAGGAGAAGTAGGGAGGGGAAGAGTTATCTAGAGCATTGAAGGTGGCAACAAGAAGCTTAAATGTGATGCACTACTGGATGCAAAGCCAATGGCAATGTTATACAGAATGAGGCTGCATTGTATTATCACTCCTCTTTCAGCTACGGTTCTCACAGTTTACTCCTGCCGCTGCAGTGCTGTTGAAGCTAAATGCCATTATCTAAACACAGAGTGAGGGAGGCAGGGAAGGAGGGAGGGACTGACACATTTGCAAATCTAGTATTATAACGCCATCAGAAACTGCACAGAGAAAGCCTGGGGGGCTGTCCTTCCCAGCCTCAAGAAAGCCTGCCTCTAAGTTGTCTTGCTCCAAATTGCAATTTGCTCCTCGGCTTGAATAGAGCCATCTTTGGGATGATATATCACCTCATCACTTCCTTCTGATGGTACATTTCGGTGATGCCTCATCATCAGCCCCATGTCAGCTCTCCAGTGTATATCAGTAAAATACAGCATCAGAGGGAGGCACTTTGAAGACAAAATATGTAACAGATAATGCCATTCAAAAAATGCTTCAGCTTAATTATGGGACCTGAGCAACATCTGTGGTTACATCTGAACCACCTTGGAACATGTAAAAATGAATTATTCTCCATATTAATGGAAAGTCATATTGCTGATTCTTTTCCATTTATGCTAGGATTCTGGCAGTAAATTAAGTTATGCAAGGGGTGGGGGGATATCTCTTATTTCAGCCCACGCTAATTGAAAGCTAATTTAAAGCCTCTGCATGTTTACCAAGTAAACCAACGTCTGGCAGCTTTGAACAAAGGAGAGATAGGCAAGGAAGGAAGGTTTTGCAAATGCCACTGGCTTCCTTGTGCAACAGACTGTTAAATCCTATTAGCAAAGTTTCCCCAGGAGTAGCTACAATAAGCGGAGGAGGTGGCGCTTTCCCTCACTGCAGTGTTTAAATATCTACCCATTTGGTTTCAGGTTAGGGTTTTACCTTTTAAGATAGAAGAAGAGTGGGAAGACAAATTGTGCAGCTCCTGGGTGGCCGACCCTGCCAGCTCACTCCAAAGCCTGCAGGAGTGTCTGGATGATATTGTGGTCTGAGAGCCTGGTCCAATGACCACCAGTGTCAACTAAAAGCTTCCCATTGACTACACTAGGCTTTACAGAAGGATCTGGATACTGAAGCTCCCTTGCTCTCCAACTTAGGAAAACAGAGTTCTTGCTGCTGGGTGTAGGTCACCAGTGTAGGATTTTCCTTTCTTTTGTGTCCTCATTCTGCTCAGTGAGGTATACAATGAAGTTGCACCTTAACTACACCTCAGCTGGGTCAGGTTTAGAGCTGGGCAAATAATTGATTTTTTGGTTTCGTTCTCAAAAATGGGGGGAGGGGGAAATTGGTTCAGCTGGAACCAAGTCTGAAATGTTTGGTGAACCACAGAAATCTGTTTTCAGTGTGTTTCAAAAGGGGAGATTTGAAGTTGGATCCTCTACATCCCAAGCGACTGCCCTGACCACTGAGCTAAAGGCTGGAGGGGGCAAACAGCACCACTACCACTTCCTGCTGCTGCCTTGGGAATGGCTGAAATGACTCGTGTCAAATTTATGAATAGTTTCAAGTCAACTAAGATTGCAATGTTCATTGAATAAACTACCATATATACCCGTTCATAAGCTGAATAGTTTTGGTAAAAAAGTGACGCATCAAAGAGTGGGGGTCGGCTTATAAATGGGTCTACACCAAAATTTGATGATTTTAAACTATGGAAGCAGCAAAGAATCCTGTGGCACCTTATAGACTAACAGACGTTTTGCAGCATGAGCTTTCGTGGGTGAATTTCGTGGGTATTCACCCACGAAAGCTCATGCTGCAAAACGTCTGTTAGTCTATAAGATGCCACAGGATTCTTTGCTGCTTCTACAGAACCAGACTAACACGGCTACCCCTCTGATACTTAAACTATGGAATCATTGAATTGAATATCTAATACCGTGTCATTTTGTTTACCTGGAGTGTCTGCAGGCATGGAGCCTCTAAGCTCCCAGTGTCTGCGGTTTGCCGTTCCCAGCCAATGGGAGCTGCGGGAAGTGCCGTGCCTCTTCCCGCAGCTCCCATTGGCTGGGAACAGTAAACGGCGGACACTGGGAGCTGAGGGGCTCTGTGCCTGTGAATGTGCCAGTTAAATAAAACCTCCAGGCCCGCTAGCATCTTACCCTAACAGGCCAGGAGACAAAGTTTGCCAACCCCTGAAATATAGGGTCGGCTTATGAAAGGGTCATACAGCTTTTGCTATTTTTACCTAACCATCTTGGGGTGTCGGCTTATAAACGAATGGGCTAATGAACGAGTATATACGGTATTCGTCTGAAAAGCCTTGCCCAGCGCTAGTCAGGATCACTGCTATTGTCACACAAGAAGAAAAGACCCAAACTTGACTCTCAGTTCTCTGGTTGGTTTTTCAGGGCTCACAAGTCCTTTTAGTTATAAACTCACCCCATTTCAGAGGGACTCACTAAGAGGCGGGAAATATGGGATGGCCTGTATGGAAAGTTACTTTTCAATGTAACCCCCACCCACACTTCAGTGTTATGGAGAACAAGCCAGCTGACATATATTAGTAACCAAATTTGTCATCAATTAAAGCAGCTCCTGACTTTTGACTGAGCCAGTAAAAATAAGTCTTCTTCCCACTGGATTACGTTCAGTTCTGCTAAGGATAGAGGACTATAACCAATAGAACGTTGGCCATGATTCCCAGTGGTTTCTCATCCAAAAGATAGTATCAGAGAGGTAGCCGTGTTAGTCTGGTTCTGTAAAAGCAGCAAAGAATCCTGTGGCACCTTATAGACTAACAGACGTTTTGCAGCATGAGCTTTCGTGGGTGAATGCCCACTTCGTCGGATGCAAGAGTGGAAATTTCCAGGGGCAGGTAAATATAAGCAAGCAAGAGATAACGAGGTTAGATCAATCAGGGAGGATGAGGCCCTGTTCTAGCAGTTGAGGTGTGAAAATCAAGGGAGGAGAAACTGGTTCTGTAGTTGGCAAGCCATCCAAAAGATGACACACCTAACAGCACAACTAAAGAAAGGAAAAGATCAGAACACCCTGTTTTCAACAAGGCAATATGGGACAAGAACCCCTGATTTCTAAGCCTAGCTTCACCACAATTTACTTGTACTTCAGTTTCCCCATCTATAAAACAGGTCTGGGTTTGGTGTTTTGAAACTTAACTGCTTAGTGTCTGCAGTGCAGTTTGATGATAAGTATTTAAGATTGTTTTTTCAGTTGGCTTATAGCACTGGAAGAAAGCTATGGTTAGCAAGCCAAAACTTCTGTGTTTATCTCCTGACCTGCCATATTCTGCCTTACTCTAGTCATCAGAATCTCCTGAAGAGTTGTGACAGATCGCACTGACAGAGAGATGCTGTGTGGGGGGACACAGAGACACTACAACGTGAGAGGATCTATGTGACAGCTCATCTTGTAATTTTGCGAGGTTGGTAAATGTCAACCAGGGACATAATTAAAGACAACTAAGCCCTTGTAATTTAAGTCAGCTTTGAAACTAGTTCTCAAGAGTTTAAAGGTTAGTGCCTTCTAATTTTAAAAATACTGCGCCCTTCATTCCAGTCCTTCAATAATGCAAAAAAAAATAAATCATGCAAATCAGTCCCTAATGGGCTGGAAACGTATCTGTTTCACTAGTGGAGCCGAAAGAACAGATGGGAAAATATGTCCTTTTTCATCTAAAATATCAGCATTATAGCTCCAGTTCATGAGCCTCTAATGTCTCTATAATATTATTTTACAATATAATGGTGATGATTAAAATCATAGAGACACTGTAACCTATATCTTCTGCAATATATGACAATTCATTCTTCTCAAGCAGTATAGATATTCAAAGCCCACTCCCAAATGTGTTATGTTACAGGTAAGGGCTAGAACCTCAGCTGTTGTAAATTAGTTGTTGAAGTCAATGTAGCTTATGCCAGGTGATGCTTTGGTCCAAAGGTGTTAAATGCAATTGAAGATATATCCTTGAACACATCTATTAAAATAAAACCCAAACTTTAAAATTAAAACCAAGCTATATTTGCATGCAGGAGCTGATGCTAACCTCAAGCCAGCTCACATGTACAAAATATTAAACAAAAAAAACCTGACCAACACCTAAACCACCTTAACTCTGCCCTTATACCAAAACACTCAGAAAAAGTTTAGATTAAACAAAACATTCATTATATATCTTTTAAATCTTTAATACTTTTTTCTTATTCATGCACCAAACACAATCATTGAAATAAAAAACAACTGAATAACTTAAGAATAACTTAATATCTATTATCTACCAATCATCTAAAGTTCAGTATTACCCATCATCATAACATAAAAGTACAGTAAAAGTTTTGTTATCAGGCATGTTGGGTAAAAGGGAAGTGCTGGTAAGTAAAAAGTTCTGGTTAACTAAGAGGGAGGGAGTTTGGGTGCAGGAGGGGGCTCGGGACAGGGGATTGAGGTGTGGGATAGGGTACGGGGTGCCGGATCCAGGCGGCGCTCACATTGGGCTGCTCCCCACAAGTGGTGACATGTCCCAGCTGCTTCTAGGCAGAGGCACAGATAGGCAGCTCTGCACGCTGCCCCCGCCCTGCCCCAAGCGCTGGCTCCATGGCTCCCATTAGCCAGAGACAGCAGCCAATGGGAGCTGCGGGGATGGTGCCTGCAGGGGGAGACAGGGCACAGAGCCACCTAGCCATGACTCCGCCTGAGCTGAGTGTCACCTGAGCACCAGCTCCCGCACCCAACCCCCTGCCATGAGCCCCCTCCCGCATCCAAACTCCCTCCTCCCACACTCCAAGCCCCTCGTGGCTCTTCCTACTCCTAGGAGCAGCAGGAACATATCACTGCTTCCGTGGAGCCAAATAGGGAGCTGGCCAGCCCCACGCCAACCAGACTGTCAAGGTTTCCTCCCCCACTCTGAACTTTAGAGTACAAATGTGAGGACCTGCATGTACCCTTCTAAGCTTAATTCCTAGCTTAGCTCTGATAGCGCTGCCACCAATCAAAAATATAGTGTTTTGGTACACTTTCCATTCCCCCCAAACCTTCCCTGGGGAACCCAAGATCCAAATCCCTTAGATCTTAGCACAAGGAGAAATTAACCATTCCCCCATCCTTTTCCCCCCAGACTTTCCCCTCCCTGGGTTACCTTGAGAGGCTTTACACAGATCCAAACTCCTTGGATCTTAAAACAAAGAGGAATTAACCATTTCCCCTCCTTTTCCCCCACACCAACTCCTGGTGAGTCCAGACCCAACTCCTTGGATCTTAAAACAAAGAAAAATCAATCAGGTTCTTAAAAAAAAAGCTTTTAATTAAAGAAAAAGAAAAGGTAAAAATTATCTCTGTAAAATCAGGATGGGAAATGCATACAGGGTACTTAAATTTATATAGCCAGAGAAATCCCCCCTAGCCTCAGGTTCAAAGTTACAGCAAACAGAGGTAAAAATCCTTCCAGCAAAAGAAACATTTACAGGTTGAGAAAACAAACATAAGACTAACACGCCTTCCTAGCTGGGTACTTACAAATTTAAAACATGAGACTGATTCAGAAAGATTTGGAGAGCCTGGATTGACGTCTGGTCCCTCTCAGTCCCCGAGAACGAACAACCCCCAAACAAAGAACACAAACAAAGACTTCCCTCCAACAAGATTTGAAAGTATCTTGTCCCTTCATTGGTCCTCTGGTCAGGTGTCAGCCAGGTTTACTGAGCTTCTTAACCCTTTACAGGTAAAAGAGACATTAACCCTTAACTATCTGTTTATGACACAGACTATAAACCGAACTTTCAATGAAGATCAGAAATGCCGGTTTCTAGAGCTTTCCGGTTGGTAAAGTGCCAGATAACACAGCTTTTACTGTCGATCTTAATTGAAATCTCCTTACTAAACAAAATAGTCCCATGCCAAATAGAACTCTTGTACCTTATGATAAAACTAGGTCCAATATACTAAAATGGAAATTGTTGATGTCATGATGAATCATCATACTTAACACTAGAGAACAACTAATATACATGCTAATTTGATTATCCAAATTTATAAATGTTAAAAAGTTATGTAATGGCCGGGTCCAATTCCTATTAAATTAAAAGCTAAATCCGCCAGTGACTTTGGTGAAAGTTTTGGGTCAGGTTCTAAAATGTTAAACAGCAACGACTAAAGTAAGACATTTTAAAATCCACAGGTCCAGATAACATCAATCCAAGAGTTTTAAAGACAGCTGGCTGAGGAGCTCCCTGGACTGTTAATGTTGATTTTCAATAAGTCTTGGAACACTGGAAAGTTATGAGGAATGGAAAAAAGGTAACATGTACCAAAATTTAGAAAGGATAGAAGAGATGACACAAGCCTGTCAACCTGACATCGATTCTGGGCAAAATAATGGAATGGCTGATACGGGACTAAATTAATAAAGAATTAAAGGAGGGTGATCTAATTAATGCCAACCAATATGAGTTTATGGAAAATAAATCTTGTCAAACTAACTTGATTTTTTGGCGAGATTACAAGTTTTCTTGATAAAGGAAATAATGGTGATTATCTATTTAGATTCCTGTAAGACATCTGATTTGGTACCCCATGACATTTAGATTAAGAAACTACAATAATACAAAGTCAACATGGCACACATTAAATGGATTAAAACCTGGATAACTGATAAATCTCAAAATAATTTAAAATGAGGAATCACCATCAATGGGGTATTTCTAGCAGGGTCCTACAGGGATCAGTTCTTTGCCCTATATTATTTAACATTTTTATCAATAACCTAGAAGAAAACATAAAAACGTCACTGATAAAGTTTGCAGATGACATAAAGGGTGGGGTGGTGATAACTAATTTAGAGAACAGGTCAGTGATACAGAGCAATCTTGATCACTTGATAAACTGGATGCAAGCAAATAATCTGCATTCAATATGACCAAATGTAAAGTCATACTTCGGGAACAAATAACATAGGCCATACGTACAGGATGGAGGACTCTATCCTGGGAAGCAGTGACTCTGAAAAAGTCTTGGGGGTCATGATGGATAAACATGGGATGTTGTGGCCTGAAGGGTTAATGTGATCCTTGGAAGTATAAACAGGGCCCTCAAGTAGGAGTAGAGAAGTTATGTTACCTCTGCATCTGGTGTCCACTGCTCAAGAACGATGTTGATAAATTGAAGAGGGTTCAGAGAAGAGTCACAAGACTAATTAAAGAATTGGAAAACGTGCCTTATGGTGAAAAATCCAAGGAATTCAATCTATTTATCTTATCAAAGAGAAGGTTAAGGGGTGACCCGATCACAGTTTATAAGTACTTACGTGGGGAACAGAAATTTGGTAAGATAGTGCTCTTTAGTCTAGTAGACAAGGGTAGAACAACATCCAATGGCTCGAAGCTGAAACTAGACAAATTCTGACTAGAAATAAAGCACAAATGTTAATGGCTAGGGTAATTTACTAAGAGTCATGGTGAGTTCTCAAGCCCTGGAATTTTTTAGAAAAAAATAACTAATCTTGATTTAAAAGATATATGCTTGTTCAAACAGAAATTGATTCAGGGAAGTCCTATGTGTTATACAGGAGGTGAAATTTGAAGATCACAATGGTCCCTTTTGGCCTTCAAAAATAATCTGTCAATCTATGAAAATAGTAATACACACGAAGGAGCAGACTTAAGGTTTGGGGGCTGGTTAGATGGAATTTTTCTAATGGTGAGTGCATTTATTACTTGTTACTGTTAGTGTCAGAATTCTGAATGTAACCGTAGCTTGTGATTTCTGTTATTGTTAATGCTTGGGGTTTTACTCTATATGCATTCAGTGCTGATGTCTTCTTTGAATTGCACTCAGCAACCTTAAATGTAAAAAAGTTTTCTGTTCTAGAATTTCCTGTTTATTGGGGGGGAAACCTGATTTAATATGATGCCAGGCTCCTATTTCTTCACCTGACAAGGTCTGTACACTGTCCAGAGAAATATTAAAGTGTCTGGTAAAGCTTTCCGTGCCAAACATGTAAAAGAGTTTCTTGTAGTAGCAGTGTTTTCTTAACCGGCTCCCTGTTTCCCAGCCACTGCACCACTCAGGCCATCGGAAAGTCACCATCCCCACTTCCTCAGCCAGTTCATATCACCTGACTCAGACCCTCCTTATTCCCTGGTACCAGCCTCCATTCCCTCCAGGCTGCCCCTGTGACCTCAGGCAAATCAGTTAGTATCTCCTATGCCTCAGTTCCCCATCTGCAAAATAGAGATAATACTGCTTCCTTTCTCCCACCTTTTATCTGTCTTGCTATTGAGGCTGGGACTAATTTCTCACTATATGTAGATGGTTTGCAATGTCTCATTTGACTGAATAATCCAATCCAAGATTTGTAAGATCTTTGGCAGTTGTTGCAAATGTATGTATCTTGGTTGGGAGCTGCTTGCTACCTACGGGCTCTTTTCTCGTCAAGCTGTAGGAGCCAGCTCCTGTCATGGACTTTGATACCCTGATGGAGTCGATGGCGCCACTTGTTACGATCACTTGCCAAGACTTCCCATTGGTCAGGATCAATTCCAAATGCCTTCATATCTCGCTTGTATGTGTCTTTATAGCAAAGCTTGGGATGTCCTGTTCTTATTCCCTCTGATAGCGCCCTGATTATTGCTAAACCCAGGGTTGTGAGTTCAATCCTTGAGGGGGCTACTTAGGGATCTGGGGCAAAAATCAGTACTTGGTCCTGCTAGTGAAGGCAGGGAGCTGCACTCAATAACCTTTTGAGGTCCCTTCCAGTTCTAGGAGATAGATATATCTCCAATTTTTTTTTTTTACTCAGATGGCCCAGCCAGTGCAGTTGTCTTTGCTTGAGCAGGGCTGTCACACTTGGTAAATTTGCCCTTGAAAGGAACTCTGTGTTGGTGACTTTATCCTGCCATTTGGTGTTGAGTATGTGGCATAAACAGCATAGGTGGAAATTATTTAACCAAACCCATAAAAACCCAACCTGCTTCCATCTGACTCCTCAGTACTTCATACCAAAGGCCCGATAAGCACCCTAAGCAGTGCCCTTCGTAAAAAGTTTCAAACCTATTAATTTAGTTTAGCCATACTTTTAATAGACCCGCTCCCTGTAGCGCTGAGTATGTTCCAGGCAGCCAAAGGTGAGATTAACAGTAGTTATTAGTCTACAGCTCAGGTGTTAAAATAGCTTTATACAGAGGTTATTTACATGGTAGTGGGAAATAGCAGGTGCTTCCATCTCAGGTCAAATATTTTATCCCTTTGTATAAAACTTGTGAAATTTAGGCTTGCTGGAGGTGAACGAGATTTACATGAGCCCTTGATTTCTCAGTCTATACGATTATTGCAGTTTTAACAGCCCAGTGCCATACATCCCTCTACTCCAGACTCTCTGAGTGCCAAAGATAATAAGAAGTCCATTCAGTATTCCTCAAACAGAAAATAGCATATGAGATTTCCCCTCTTTAACTCACACTTGAAATTCTTGTTTATCCCCTCGTCCTTGCCAAAAGTAAAATTACCTCCCACTCACCTCTTCCCCCACTGTTAAATCAGTGACTAACAGCAGTCATGTTCTAGACGATTATTTCTCCCTTGATGTAAATCACTAAGAATGGAGTGATTCACTGAGTCATAGAACACTGAAGTTGGAAAAGGCCTCTTGGGTCACCTAGCCCCTTCTCTCTTCTAGGGTAGGATATGTAAGCTAATGCGCAGGGCAGCCTAGTTTTAAATGTCCCAAAATTCTCCCTCTTCCTGCAGGAAGCTGTTCTATAGTCTCATCCTCACGGTCAGGAAGTTTCTTCTTAATATTTGGCTCAAATCTTCCTACTTCTGTTTCAAAACACATGTAAGTGAGAGAAGGCTCAGCACCAATACCAACAAAGTCCTGAAAAGGAGTAACTTCACTTACATTGGCACCTTATAGACTAACAGACGTTTTGCAGCATGAGCTTTCATGGGTGAATACCCACTTCTTCGGATGCAAGGGTGACTTGCATCCGAAGAAGTGGGTATTCACCCACGAAAGCTCATGCTGCAAAACGTCTGTTAGTCTATAAGGTGCCACAGGATTCTTTGCTGCTTCTACAGAACCAGACTAACACGGCTACCCCTCTGATACTTCACTTACATTAAATTTGAACCCACTTAAGGACTCCTTCATGCCACCAGAATGGTGTAAAAAAGACTTGGTGTAAATGACAACCAGGCCCATGGACATGAATAGTACTGCTATTTGCATGAGTCTGTGCTACTCATTTCAATGGTTGCAGAATCAAGTCATAGAATCATAGAATATCAGGGTTGGAAGGGACCTCAGGAGGTCATCTAGTCCAACCCCCTGCTCAAAGCAGGACCAATCCCCAACTAAATCATCCCAGCCAGGGCTTTATCAAGCCTGACCTTAACAAATTAGACAAAAAATGTGTGTAAGTCACTATAAATCATTAGTTTCTGTCCAGAGTGTAAACTGTCTCCATCTTCAGTGTCTACGATTCTCTGAAATTCCAACGCCATTAATTACTTTCTGCCTATCAAAATCCCACCCTTCAGTTCCAATAGGAAAAGGGATTTTTCTTCACTGCCTGTTCTAAGCAGTCATGTTGATGTGCATTGTTAAACAGTTGCTTCACTCCACCCCAGAGGAGGCAGATTAGATAGCTCAGTGGTTTGAGCATTGGCCTGCTAAACCCAGGGTTGTGAGCTCAGTCGTTGAGGGGGCCGCTTAGGGATCTGGGGCAAAATCAGTACTTGGTCCTGCTAGTGAAGGCAGGGAGCTGGACTCAATGACCTTTCAGGGTCCCTTCCATCTCTATGAGATAGGTATATCTCCACTTCAGTAGTGGGCAAGCCATACTAATTATATTAATGTCTGTAAAGAGTTTGTGGGAGGGAGACCTTTGATATGGAAGTGCTAAATATAGGCTTATTATTACTGTCTCTTTGGTGGTCATTATGAATAGCAGGAGCAGAGAGAACACTGTGTGGCATATCTAATGTAGCTGAAAAATCTATATCTGTACACTTCTTAGAAATGAAGCCTTCACTAAACTTCACCCCCTCGGTCAGGAGAGATTACAATAGCACATGAATAATAGATTATGTGCTATTTTGATGATGCAAATTAGTTTTAATGCAGAAGATTATTTTCATCAATGTTCATAAATGGATTTTTCAGGGCTGCAAGGAAACCTAATTAAATCTGATTCTTTTAACTGCTCGGCACTACACATGTATTGGTAGAGGGTGGTGTGTTTTTAAACAGTTGTCTCCATATCTTATTTAAATCCTGCATTGTTATTTTTAGTCCCTGCAAGCAAAAAGTACAACTTAATAATGAGGTCAGACGAGTAGCCCTTTAATAATGCATAGCTTACTGCACCAGAAATAAGGCACGCCTGCACCTAGGGAAAGTCATACTGGGGACATGCTAGGGCTTCGGCGCTAGTTAGTTGGGAAAGACACTTTGTATTTGTTTGGTTTCTTTTCCTGTTACGAAGCACTGGAATTTAGTCAGAGCATCAAGGTTACCACCACTATTCTTGCAAAAAGTGCCAGGGGATTTAGCTGGCATGACCCCAGTTTTACATAACAATACATTATGGTAATTTGAGGAGCTCAGTCCCCATTAACACCAGGCTGAGACATTGGGTTAGGTCTCAGAGTAGCAGCCGTGTTAGTCTGTATCCGCAAAAAGAACAGGAGTACTTGTGGCACCTTAAAGACTAACAGAGTCTCTGTTATCTCATCTCTGACTCATAGAGATGAGATCTGCCTAATGTATCAGCAACAGTAGATCCTTCAAGGGTCTTTATTTTTCCCTAGCATTCTCTCACCCAAATACAGATGTAACTGAACCCTGTTTAGCTTAAAACCTGGTCAAATGACTCTGGCGGTCTGACTGCAAACAAGGCTTGGGTGCTTTGTACACCAACTGTGCCCATTTGGCAGCTCCGAGCACAGAGGAAAAGGATTACTTTATATCAACAAGCAGATCAAAGAAATGCTAAGGATCAAACACATCTGATTTGTGCAAGTCTGATTTGTGCTGTGGATAGAGGGATTCAAGAGGATGCACAGAGCAACTTAATCAGCTCCTCTGAGCTAGATTTCAGTCTCATCAGGCTGCACTTTAACTGAGGCCAGGGATGTAATCTTTGGATGCACCAACAAAGGCTCTTGTGTTTTAAAACAAGCACTGCTTAATAAAACAGGTATTTGGGGCAGGCAACACATCTTAGTGTGTTATTTCATGAAGTGGCTAATACACTTTTAGGCTCTGTACAATGCTAAATTCCATTCGTAACTGCCTTCCAACATTTGAAACTGCATTACCTGTACGGTTACAAACTGTCCTCCAGCAACAATGAATTCTTTGCATTGGTCTTCACTGCAGAGGATGGGAGGGATAGTCTCATATCTGAGCCATTCTTTTTAGGTGATAAATCTGAGTAACTGTCCCAGATTGAGGTGTCAATAGAGGAATCTTTGGAACAAAGTAATAAATTAAAGAGTAATATGTCACCACAACCAGATGGTATTCACCCAAGAGTTCTGAAGGAACTCAAATATGAAAGTGCAAAATTATAACTATGGTATGTAACCTATCATTTAAATCAGATTCTGTACCAGATGACTAGAGGATAGGTAATGTGACACAAATTTCTAAAAAAGGCTGCAGAGGCGACCCTGGCAATTAGTTGCCAGGAAGCCTAACTTCAGTACCAGTCAAATGGGTTGAAACTATAGTAAAGAACAGAATGATCAGACACAGATGAACATGATTTGTTGGGGAAAAGTCAACATGGCTTTTGTAAAGGGAAATCATGCCTCACCAATCTATTAGAATTCTTTGAGGGAGTCAACAAACATGTGGACAAGGGGGATCCAGTGGATATTATGTACATGGATTTCCAGAAAGGGTTTGACAAGGTCCCTCACCAAAGGCTCTTAAGCAAACTAGGATAAGAAGGAAGGTCCTGCCATGGATCAATAAAAGGTTAAAAGACAGTAAACTAAGGGTAGGAAAGAGGTAAATAATGGTGCCCTCTTCCCCCCCGCCCCCCGCCAGGGATCTGTACTGGGACTAGTCCTATTCAACGTCATCATAAATGATCTGGAAAAGGAGGTAAACAGTGAGGTGGCAAAATTTGCAGTAGATACTAAATTACCCAAGATAGTTAAGTCCAAAGCTGACAGCGAAGAGTTACAAAGGCATCTCACTAAACTAGGTGACTGGGCAACAAAATGGCAGATATTCAATGCTGATAAATGCAAAGTAATGCACATTGTAAAACATAATCCCATAAAATAAAAAATGATGGGGTCTAAATTAGCTCTTACCACTCAAGAAAGAGATCTTGGAGTCACTGTGGAGAGTTCTCTGAAAACATCTGCTCAATATGCTGTGGCTCAATATGCTGCTACCAAAATGTTAGGAAACATTAAGAAAGGGATAGATAAGAAGACAGAAAATATCATAATGCCACTATATAAATCCATGGTACACCCATACCCTGAATGCTGCTTGCAGTTCTGGTCACCCCATCTCAAAAAAGATATATTAGAATTAGACAAGGTATAAAGAAAGGCAACAAAATGGCTAAGGATATGTAACAGCTTCCATATGAGGAGAGATTAGAAAGATGGGGATTTTCAGCTTGGAAAAGAAATGAGTAAGAAGGGATATGATAGAGGTCTATAATATCATCACTAGGCTGTAGAAAATGAATAAGGAAGTGTTATTTACTCTTTTACATAACACCTGAATCTGGGGTGCCCCCAATGAAATTAATAAGCAGCAGGTTTAAAACAAACAAAAGGAAGTACTTCCTCCCACAACACACAGTCAACCTGTGGAACTAATTGTCAAGGGTGTTGTGAAGGCCAAGAGGACTAACTCAGTGGGCGGAGGGATAGGTCAGTGGTTTTAGCATTGGCCTGCTAAACCTAGGGTTGTCAGTTCAATCTTTGAGGGGGCCATTTAAGTAACTGGGGTAAAAATCTGCCTGGGGATTGGTCCTGCTTTGAGCAGGGGGTTGGACTAGATGACCTCCTGGGGTCCCTTCCAACCCTAATCATCTATGACTATATAACAGGGTTCAAAAATGAATTTGAGAAGTTCATGGAGGACAGGTCCATCAATAGCTATTAGCCAAGATGGTCAGGAACACAACTCATGCTCCAGGTGTCCCTAGTCTCTGACTGCCAAAAGCTGGGAGTGGGCGTGATGGATCACTCAATAATTGCCCTGTTCTGTTCATTCCCTCTGAAGCACCTGGCACTGACCACTGTCCAAAGACAGTATAATGAGCTAGATGGACCATTGGTCTGATCCAGTATGGCTGTCCTTATGTAACAATCCCACAGTGCCCCTGTTCTCATAATAGTGACCACTCTGATTACAATTTTGAACTCTCCTGCACAGGGGTCACTGTGATCAGAAGACCATCCCCCGCTTTAAAAAAAACCCAGAATGTTCCTGAAATGAATTTTGTCCCGTGAGCACACCTGTGAGAGCACAGAGCTATGGCTCTATGCAAAGCTATCATTAAAAACTCCAGCTAAGCCTTGTACTCTTGCTTGGTCCAGGAAGACTTCCTGGATTTCCTCAGCCTGTGGGGCAGTTCACGCTCAGCTATGGAATTCCAGCAGGAATACAAATGTTTACTGGGACATTGTTGCTTGTCTGTGTTGTATCTCAGCTGCTGCATCTCCTTGGCAATATCAGGCTATTGAGAAGGAATGGTGGCAATCCTACCAAAAGACAAAGGAACCCAACAGAAAACCTGGGACTCACCCCCATACCTGCCACTACCCACCACAAGGAACTTTCTCCCACCTCTGCCACCTCCCCCTCAAGACTGAGCCTGAGCACAGATGGGCAGAGAACAAGGGCACTGCATTGTGAAGTAGCCAGTTCATTTTAACAGCATGCACTGGCAGCCATGGGAAAAAGAAAGAGAATATTATAAGCAACCCCAAACACTCCCAAATGCATGTTTTTAGCACAGCAGGCAGGTAGATTTGCTAGCAACATAAATCACTTCATCACAGCCAGAAAAAAGTAAAACCCACTACCACTACTGCAACCCACTACCTGAGCATCCAAATCAAATACAAATAGAAAATTTAAAATAAATTGCATGTAGGAGTAAAGGAAGGACTGGGAGGTACGGCGGGAAGTTATAGGACAAAAGACACGATGACTTACATCCTAGAAACTATTGTACTGCATGGACATGTCTATATTTCTGGGGTCTTCACACACACACACACACACACACACACACACACACACACACACACACACACACACACAGAGCCAGCATAACATGCCACAATATCTGTTCCACTCAGCCCTAGGTGAAAATAGTAATGCCTGGCTCTTTTATAGCCCTTTCCATAAGTATATCTCAAAGTACTTTACAAAGGAGATCTGTGTCATCATTATCCCCATTTTACTGATGGAGAAACTGATGCACTGAGAGGTGAAGTGACTTGCCCAAGGTTATCCAACAGGCCAGTAGCAGAGCCCAGGTCTCCTGAATCCCAGGCCAATGCTCTCCATTAAGACACAGGAGAATTGCTATGACTGTGACCCCTGTGATTCATTCAGGAAGGGTCAGCACCTTGCACTGTTCAAAGTGAGTTTTAAATGATTTTAGAAGTATTTTGGTTGTTCTTTCCTGCTCAGTCTAGTTTTTGTTTGTGAAAATCATTACTTATTTTGTCTTTCAAAACAGCCACAAGACTCCCCCTTCAAAATCAGTGCTCACTCACCAGATTCATAATGTCTCAATTCATTTAATATTCCTGTGCAAGCCAAGCACAGTTTATTCATGAAGTGACACAAATTAACACAAAGCAGCACACTGACTATGGCACACTATCAAGTGTGCTCGTGAGGCCTTCCTCAGCTGTACAGCACCGTGATGTTCTTTTGTAATTACCCTCGTGTCAGGCTGTTCAAAATAGACGCCTTTCCATTCCCTTTCCACCCTGCCAGTAACGCGTCCCTCTTTGCTTTGAAAATATTGTGTAAAACTCAACGCGCAGCAACAATGGGAATATGTGGCTCTCTGAGACCCAGCCTAGTCCTGAGGCACCTCTCCAGCGTCCTTTCAAGCTATCCAATGCCCATTCTAGTCAGCCTGCACCTGCCCAGATGGGAGCGAAATCTTTCCTTGCTGCTGTCTTGGTGTGCAGTGTATTGCTTCCTGACCCAGGAAAGCAGACAGTAGGCTGTGTTGTGGGAGTCCCAGTGGCATTTGCAATGCCTCCAATATGAAAATGCCAGTCTGGGGGAAATGTCCCTGTTTGCAGTTTTTTAAAAAGTGCTCTATGCCTACAGGGGTGTGCATCATACACCTGCCCTGACCAGCCAACATTAATGTCAATGAAATGTCCCCACTGATCTACCCACACTTGCATAACCGTGGGAACATACCGAGCTAGGTGGGAGAAAGAGGGATGAACTGGGAAGCCCATTGCATCAAGCCCATCTCTTATTCCCTGCACATTGGCCAGAATCACAATCCTGCACAGCAAGACAAGTTCAACAGCCTTGCACATCTCAGTGACCACAGTCTCCACCTTAGATTCACCAGCACCAAACTGATTGCCCACTGACTGATGGCAATCCAGGGTTGCAAGCTTCCACAGCACAACTGCCACCCACTGCTACACTGTCAAAACAGCTCTTGTTCTGGTGTCTCAGCGATGGAGAGCTGGAATGAACTTGGCGCACAACTCCAGGAATGTGGTTTTCCACATCCAGAAGTTCTACAGCCTACCTTTCCTCCCTCCCCATGTCCCAGCTTCAACTCACTCTTCCATCCCTTCGGTGCCTGACATTAGGCTCCTCACTCTTCCCTCCATCCCTCCCTCCCTAGTAGGGTCACTAGGCATCCAGGTTTCGACGGGAATGCCCATTTGAAAAGGGACCCTGGCGGCTCCAGTCAGCACTGCTGACTGGGCTGTTAAAAGTCTGGTTGTCAGCATAGAGCCCTCACCCCAATCCCCTGCCCCAGCCCAGAGCTCCTCCCATATCCTGAACCCTTCATTTCTGAACCCACCCCAGAACCCACCCCCCCAGCCCAGACCCCTCACCTCGCCCCACACTCCAACCTCCTGTCTCAGCCCTGATCCCTCTCCCACCCTCTGAACCCCTCAGCTCCAGCCCGGAGCACCCTCCTGTACACCAACCCCCTGATCCCCAGCCCCACCCCAGAGCCCACATTCCCAGCCGCAGCCCTCATGCCCCCACAAACCCCAACCCCCTGTTCCAGCCTGCAGCTCCTTCCTGCCCACTGAACCCCTCATTTCTGGCCCCACCTCCAAAACCACACCCCCAGCCCAGAGCCCATGCCCCTTCCCACACTCCAACCCCCTGCCTCAGTTCAGAGCCTCCTCCCATATTCCAAACCCCTCGGCTCCACCCCCAGCCCAGAGCCTCCTCCTGCACCCCAAACCCCTCATCCTTGGCCCCACCCCGGAGCCTGCTCCTCCAGCTGGTGCTTGGGGCGGCAATCTGCAAGGGGCGGCAGTCCCTGTGTTTTCGCCACCCCAAGCAGCGCGCCGAATTGCCGCCGCGGACAGCGGGCAGCGGGGGCAGTCCGTGCGCCTTTCCGGCGGCAGGCGTGTTTCCGTGGTGGCGGCAATTCGGTGGCAGCTTCTATGTTTAGCTGTCCACGGCGGCTTCAGCCAAACATAGAAGCTGCTGCCGAATTGCCGCCTCCACCACCGCCGCGGAAACGTGCCTGCCGCCCTAAGGGCACACGGACTGCCCCCGCCGTCCGCGGCGGCAATTCGGCGCGCTGCTTGGGGCGGCGAAAACTGTAGAGCCGGCCCTGCCCTGAGTCCCAGCTGGAGCTCCCTCTTCCCTCCCCTCCTTCCTCCCTCTCTCCCTCCCTCCATCCTAGCTCCAGCTTGCTCTTCCCTCCCCCTGTCCTGGCTTGTGCTCGTTCCCCCTCCGGCTCCAGCCAGAGCTCATTCCACAGCCCCAGGGCCAGGAGCCACTCGCTCTCCCCACCACCGCAGCCTGGGCCTGGGGGAGTTCTGTGCCCCCAACGATTCCTGGGGGGGGAAGGGGGCGCATGCCCCTGCTTGCCCCCCTTGTGCACGCCCCTGGAGGGCAGAGATTCAAAACCAGTGTGAGGAAGAGCAGATTATGGGATGTAATGGTGAGAATTTACAAAAAAAAATGGTGCGAAAAGAGACGATTATGGGATGGAACGGAGAGAGGAATTATGGGACCTTGACCTCAAGATCCCACAGTTCCCCGAGAGGCATGCTGGTATCCCACAGTGCACTGCAACCCTGTCCAACAAGGCAGGGCACTGGATGGTGGCACTGGGGCACTAGAATACCATCCCACAGTACAGCGCATCTGCGGGCAATAACCCCTGTCACTGTGAGGACACGCTGCACTGTCAGAGGCAGCCAAGCATGCATGTGCTCCGGTACGCTGGCAGAAATGCTACTGGTGAATCTTTCTAGCACAGACAAGGCCGAAGTACCTAAAAATGGATTTAGGAGCCTAATGTCAGGCACCGAAATTCACATTTTGGCTATAATTTATACCTGTCAAAAAAGGCAAAATCCAGCCCCAAACTTAACTATGGAGCTGCTATTAGTGCCTCCACAATACGGGCCATAGAAGTGTCAAGGATCATTGTTACCATTGTATTAGTATAAGGAGCTGCAGTTTCAGCTTCGCTGAATCAAAGCTTCTGAGGCACCCGCTCATTCCTGATCATCTGTGAATATTGCAACATTGTCCGTGGGGTTTGCTGGTCCATTTCTGTTGAACGTGTATGTGTACATTTAAACAACGGGCCCTCACTTTGGCAGGACTTCTAGCTAGTTGTTCCTTATGATATGCACAGAAGGGTATGTTTGTGATGTTCTTGTATGCAGCTCTTGTTTTATGAAGCACCTGTATATGGTCTATACATATGCGTACAATAGATACACACATTGTACAAGCTATGGGAATGACTTTGAAGCAGAACTCCATTGCAGTGAGGTTATTTCCTCTCTTATCTCTGTTCCAATACTGACTCATGCAGACTTTTTTACTTTTTCCCTGAAGTAGCTGATGTACTGAGCAGTGTTTCTGCACTGAAAGGCCTTTGTTGAATAGATCTTCAAGAATTCTAAGCCCTTGAGTCTCTTACTGATTTCTTCAGCGCCATTCACCTTATTGGTTTCTTATTAGATCTGTGATTTGCATTTCTTTAGTCCTTTTCTAGGCTAAATATATTTACCAACTGCTGAAGCTTCTGAAATATGGCAGTATAATCTTGCTTACAGCAGGGGATAGGGAAGCAGGAGTCCCAAGATCTCTGATGTACTATAACAGGGATCGGCAACCTTTGGCATGTGGCCCATCAGGGGAATCCACTGGAAATCGCTGTTCCCGGCCAATAGGGGCTGCGGGAAGTGGCGCAGGCCGAGAGCTGTGCTGGCCGCCGCTTCCTGCAGCTCCCATTGGCCTGGAACAGTGAACCACGGCCAGTGGGAGCTGTGATCGGCTGAACCTGCGGACGCTGCAGGTAAACAAACCGTCCTGGCCTGCCAGAGGATTTCCCTGATGGGCCACGTGCCAAAGGTTGCCGATCCCTGTACTATAAATTTGCTGTGCAGCGTTAGACAAGCTACTTAGTCCCCAGTGCAGGAATTTATCCCAATTCAGAAAAGCATTTAAGCACATGTTGTGTTTAAGTGATCCAAGAACAGGGGCCATAATGGCCTAGTTTTCAGATGTGCTGAACACCTATGTCAATGGGAGATGCAGGTGCTCATCATGTCAAGCCATTGATCATGCCTGGCCTGCTTTAGGGTCACCAGACGTCCCGATAAAATCAGGACTGTCCCGATTTTAAGGAGTTTGCCTCGCATCCCGACCAGAGTACGGTCGGGACGCCATTTGTCCCAATATTTTGTTTCTTGGTCTTCGGCAGCAATTCGGTGGAGAGTCCTTCAGTCACAGATGGTCTTCGGCGGTATTTCAGCAGCGGATGCTTTTGTCTTTGGCAGCAAGGTTTATTACACGCTGCTGAAATACCGCCAAAGACCATCTGCGACTGAAGGACTCTCCGACGAATTGCCGACGAACTCCTGGATGGGTGAGTGTAAAAAAAAAAAAAAGCCCCCCCCTATGGTGGTCCCGATATTTTCCCCTTAACATCTGGTCACCCTAGCCTGCTTTGAAGTGCCATTCTCATTCTGAAGACCCTAGATGTTCAGGCAAGCATGTGAATCTTTGGATGAAGCTAGTAAATAAACACAACTATGACATAGTTGGCATAAGAGACACCTGGTGGGAAAATATGCAAGACTGGAATATTGGTATAGAAGGGTACAGCTTGCTCAGGAAGGACAAGCAGGGAAAAAAGGGAGGAGGTGTTGCCTTATATATTAAAAATGTATGCCCTTGGACTGAGGTTGAGATGGAAATAGGAGACAGACTTGTTGAAAGTCTCTTGGTAAGGATAAAAGGGGTAAAAAACAAGGCTGATGTCATGGTAGGGGTCTACTATAGACCACCTAATCAGGAAAAAGAGGTGGATGAGGCTTTTTTTAAGCAACTAACAAAATCATCCAAAGCACATTACTTGGTGGTGATGGTAGACTTCAACTACCCAGACATCTGTTTCGAAAATAACACAGCATCGCACAGATTATCCAACAAGTTCTTGGAATGTATTAGAGACATTTTTTATTTCAGAAGCTACTAGGGGAGAGGCTGTTCTAGATTTGATTTTAACAAATAGAGAGGAACTGGTTGAGAATTTGAAAGTGGAAGGCAGCTTGGGTGAAAGTGATCATGAAATGGTAGAGTTCATGATTCTAAGGAATGGTAGGAGGGAGAACAGAAAAATAAAGACAATGGATTTCAAGAAGGAAGATTTTAGCAAACTTAGGCCTGGTCTACACTGGGGGAGATTGACCTAAGATATGCAACTTCAGCTATGAGAACAGCGTAGCTGAAGTCGACGTATCTTAGGTCGACTTACCTCGCGTCCTCATGGCATGGGGTTGACTGCCACCGTTCTTGCCATGGTGGAGTACAGGAGTCGACAGCAGAGCGATCGAGGATCGATTTATCGCGTCTACACTAGATGCGATAAATCGATCCCTGATAGAGCGATCACTACCCGCCGATCCAGAGGGTAGTGTAGACGTACCCTCAGGGAGTTGGTAGGTAAGATCTCATAGGAAGCAAGTCTAAGGGAAAAAACAATTAAAGACAGCTGGCAGTTTTTCAAAGAGACATTATTAAGGGCACAAGAGCAAATTATCCCACTGTGTAGGAAATATAGGATGTATGGCAAGAGAACACCTTGGCTTAATCAGGAGATCTTCAATGATCTGAAACTCAAAAAGGAGTCCTACAAAAAATGAAAATTAGGTCAAATTTCAAAGGATGAATATAAACAAATAGCACAAGTATGTAGGAACAAAATTAGAAAGGGCAAGGCACACAATGAGATCAAACTAGCTAGAGACCTAAAGGCTAACAAGAAAACATTCTACAAATACACTAGAAGCAGGAGGAAGTCCAAGGACAGGGTAGGCCTGTTACTCAATGAGCAGGGGCGGGGGGAAACAATAACAGAAAATGTGGAAATGGGAGAGGTGCTTAATGATTTCTTTGTTTTGGTTTTCGCCAAGAAGGTTGTTGGTGGTTGGTCATCTAACATAGTGAATGCCGGTGTGTCATAACCAGATAGTGAAGGGTTAATGCCTCTTTTACCTGTAAAGGATTAAGAAGTTCACCTAGCCTAGCTGACACCTGACCAGAGGAACCAATGGTGGAACAAGATGTTTCAAAAGGAAGGAGGGAAGTTTCCTTTGTTTAGAGTCAGTTTCAGTTTCAGCCGGAGTGGAAAAGATCAAGGAACCAGCCTCTTATCAGAGTAATAAGTTTTAAAAAAGAATAAAGAGGTTTATGGTTTATTTTCTTTTTGTAACTTGCCTTGGCATTAGGGGAATAATCAAATTGGGTATTCTTGTGTGTACTAGGTTTTGCCCAGGGGAACATCTTCTGTTTTGAATCTGTTGTCTGTGAGATCAGCTTGTATGCTATCTCCCAGAGGTTTTTTTTTTCTTTTACCTTTCTTTTCTTTAATTAAAAGCCTTCTTTTTTAAGAACCTCATTGATTTTTCCTTGTTTTTAGATCCAAGGGGATTGGATCTGGAATCACCAGGGATTGGTGGGGGAGGGGGAAGGAGTAATTCTTCCTTGTGTTAAGATCCAAGGAGTTTGGATCGGTGTTCACAAGGGAATTGGTGGAGGAATCTCTCTAGGCTACCCAGGGAGGGGAAGGTTTTTTTGGGGGAAGAGAGAGTTTTCCAAATGACTCAAATATTTGGATGGTGGCAGCATATTGATCTAAGCTGGTAATTAAGCTTAGGGCTTCTCATGCAGGTCCCCACATCTATACTTTAAGGTTCAGAGTGGGGGTGAAACCTATGACATGGTGAAAATGGGGTAGAATCAGAAGAGGCTAAAATAGGGAAAGAACAAGTCAAAAATTACTTAGACAAGTTAGATGTCTTCAAGTCACCAGGGCCTGATGAAATGCATGCTAGAATACTCAAGGAGCTGACTGAGGAGATATTTGAGCCATTAGTGATTGTCTTTCAAAAGTCATGGAAGACGGGAGAGATTCCAGAGGTCTGGAAAAGGCAAAGATAGTGCGAATCCTATAAAAAGGGAAATAAGGACAAGCCAGGGAATTACAGACCCGTCAGCTTAACTTCTGTTCCGGAAAGATAATGGAGCAAATAATAAAGCAATCAATTTGCAAACATCTAGAAGATAATAAGGTGGTAAGTAACAATCAGCATGGATTTGTCAAGAACAAATTGTGTCAAACCAACCTGATAGGTTTCTTTGACAGGGTAACAACCCTTGTGGATGGGGAGAAGCAGTAGACGTGGTATATCTTGACTTTAGTAAAGCAACAAAAGTGATTAAAGGTCTAGAAAACATGACCTATAAGGGAAGATTGAAAAAACTGGGTTTGTTTAGTCTGCAGAAGAGAGAACAGAGAGGACATGATAACAGTTTTCAAGTACATAAAAGGTTGTTACAAGGAGGAGGGAGAAAAATTGTTTTTAACCTCTGAGGATAGGACAAGAAGCAATTGACTTAAACTGTAGCAAGGGAGGTTTAGGTTGGACATTAGGAAAAACTTCCTAACTGTCAGGGTGGTTAAGCACCAGAAGAAATTGCCTAGGGAGGTTGTGGAATCTCCCTCATTGGAGATTTTTAAGATCAGGTTAGACAAACACCTGTCAGGGATGGTCTAGATCAGTGTTCTTCATTGCAAGCCCCACGAACCAGTGGTGGCTCCCATCGACCTTAAGTGCAGCTCCCCGTCAATCACAATCTCCAGCAGTGTAGCAGGGCTGCCGCTAAGGCAGGCTCCCTGGCCCCACGCCACTCCCAGAAGCAGCCAGCATGCCCCATGGCCCCATGGGGGAGAGCAGAGGTCTCCATACGCTGCTCCTGTCTGCAAGCACCGCCCCCACAGCTCCCATTGTCTGGGAACGGGGAACTGTGCCCAATGGAAGTTGGGGGAGGCAGTGCCTGCAGAGAGGGGCAGTGCACAGAGCCATGTCCCCGCCCCTAGGGGCTGCTGGGGCGCGTTGACTCCTTCTGGGAGTGGCATAGGGCCGGAGCCGCTTGAAGTAACTGCCGCAACCTTCAATGGGCAGGTTCTGAATAGCTCTGCAGCATTAAGACCTGGAGTAGCATGAGTACAGCAAAACTCAGAGCAGTCACTTCAGAAAATCCCGAGCTTTTGAAACTTTTCATTTGTACAGATGTTGGGAGAATTGAGAGTGGAATTCGAGTCTTGAGGTAATGAAGTACAAGGAGTTTTTTAATTTAACTGAGAACTTCTTCCACGTATCAGTGACATCTCTGTCCCCAGTTATCACAGACATTTGTTCTGACCATGCTAAACTGGAGAATGAAATTGTGGCACTTCAGACAAATGACATCATGAAGTCTGAACTTAAGACAGGTGTTTATCATTTCTGGAAGATAGTCCCTGATACACAATACCAATCTCTGGAACATTGTGTGCAAAAAATGCTGTCATTTTTTGTCAGTACGTATACCCGCAAATCTAAATTTTCAACAATGAATATTGTGAAAAGAAAACAGAGGAACAAACTGAGCAATGAACATTTGGACTGCCTTCCTAGGATTGTGATGACAGATTACAAATACTGCATGAACAAAGTTAAGGAGGAAGAGGCACACATTGGCTCATCCCGTTTTTAACGTAAGTTTTGCATTATTTTGCTCTTAAAAAGTTGACTCGCATAGGTGCCTTTTTAATTCCATATATTTTCCCGGTTATTATTTTATAAAAGGAGTATCATTTTATTGTACAAGTAGACTTTGCTTTAGTTACACGAGTGGCTCTGTAACATGACATCATTAAGGAGCAATAAGCAATGTGTTAATTTAGTAGTTGATGTGGCTCTCACATTGAAAGCTTTTCGCCAAAGTGGGGACTGGACTAGATGACCTCTTGAGGTCCCTTCCAGTTCTATGATTCTATGTTTCTCTGTACTAAACTTCCGCACCTTTAGAGGATTGCCCTGCTTCTCTCACAAGGCTACTTGTGACACCTTGGACAAGTCACTTCATCTCTCTATACCCCAGTTTTTCCCTTTGTAAAATGGGGATAGAGCAGATCAGCATCTCCCCCTCCCTCCCTCCCCGTGCCTCCCGCTGTGAGCAGGAAGCTCTGGAGGGGAGGATCAAGGAGGTGGTGCACCTTGGGGCGGGGGACGGAACTGGGTGGGAAGAGGTGGGATGGGGCTGGAGCAGGGCCGGGAAAAGGTGGGGCAGGTGTGGAGCAGAGGCGGGACGAGGCAGGGCAGGGGTGGGGCCTTGGGGGAAGAGGTGGAATGGGGGCAGGGCCTGGGGTTGAGCCAGGGGTCCAGCCTCCCCCCACCACCACACCTCCCGGCACTTTGGAAAGTCAACATCTGTGGAAGTAGCAATACCAAACACCAAACACATGGTTTTCATGTTTTCCATCAGCAGCACCCCCCACTTTAAAAACTGTTCCAGCACTCCTGCCAGCTGCCACATACCAAGAATACTAGACATTCTGGTACTTCTGTGAGTGGCATGGGTCCACCTCTGGCAGTGTGACTTCGCATGTACCATGTATGCAAGGTTACACAGAACAGAGGATGCCATTTTGAAAAGTGCACTGCCCTGTCCCCGCCAACATGACCTTGGACACACGATCCCCCATCCGTGATACCAGAGAAAACCAAGTCTGGCTTTGTCTCAGTACCAGATGCCACAAAACCATAGAAAAAGAGAACTTAAAACCAGACCCACAGCTTGCCTATACTATGTAGAGACTGCACTCTAGAGTTGGGTCTGTTTTCCATGGTCCTCCCCATACAGTATATCAATATCACACTCCTAGCTATGTCAATATCATGCTTGCATCATATCTTCTGGTTGGGTGGCGGAGCAGCCAGTGCCCACAGTGCAAGTTCTGTAAGTGAGGATCAGAGAGGATTTCATGGCAAAGTTCCATGTCCGACAAGATACAGAATCACCACAGTTAAAACTGTGATGAACCTAGTGTTTCAGTTCCTTAAAGCCTATAAATGCTAGTGATATTTACTTGCTAAACTCTCACTCGACTTTTGCTTTCCATCCCCCGCCACCCTGGCAATGGAAATGAATGATCTCCTTCTAAAACCTGAGAATCCAATCAAACTATAGCACCATCCCATCTTGAACCAAGTACTCTACCTGCCCTTGTTTTAGGGAGAGAAGAGTTGAGATAAAGATCTTGAGAGGCTTCCCATAACAGCAATGAAGACAAGAGGAATACACCACTTTGGAGATGCCGACGCATAAACAAACTCCTTCTCCAAACATACATATGTAAACTACGTTAAACAATCATTGTTTTTACCTTGGGGAAATATGAGGAGATCAGCAGTGTCTAAATAACTGGGCTACACTAGCGGGGGGGGGGGTGTTGAACTAAGATACGCAACTTCAGCTACACTATTCACGTAGCTGAATTTGAAGTATCTTAGTTCGACTTACCTGGCCATCCTCATGGCGGCGAGTCAACTGCCGCGGCTCCCCCGTCGACTCCGCTTACTCCTGTCTGGGGATTGGTCTTGCTTTGAGCAGGGGGTTGGCCTAGATGACCTTCTGAGGTCCCTTCCAACCCTAATCTTCTATGATTCTATGATTCCTCCTGCTGAGGTGGAGTATGGGCGTCAAATAGCGGATTGATTTATCGTGTCCAGACAAGACACAATAAATCGATCCCCGATACATCGAACTCTACCAGCCGATCCGGAGGGTAGTATAGGTGTACCCTAAATAAGACCTATCGTCTCATCTTTTATTGATTCACATTCCATTCATCTCCTTGTGTGTTTTGCAGCAACCCCCCAGAATGGTTCCTGTTATAGTCTAGTCCTTTAAAAAACAAAAACAAAACAAAAAACATTTCCAGCCTGGGAGAAAAGCCAACATGCTGAAGAGAGACGATGACTGTGGGAGCACACATTAGCTGAAGCAGGAACGCTGAAACAAGCAAGTAAAGCATTGGCATGGCCACTTTGATTGTCACTAGCTAATCTGAAGGCTGCTGCTTATTAAACCATGATTGTTTATTTTATTTTGTGGCTTAATAATAAATGCTGGCTAAGCTGAATGCCAGCCATGTTTAATTAAGCAATCTGCCACTTCCTCTCACGGGTAGAGGAATGTGCTGGAAAACACAAACTAAGTCTGCAAAGCATGATGTTTGCAGAGTCACAAGACACCTAGAAAGCTTAGGTCATACTCTGCACCATGGCAGCAGAGTGCTACACCACCCCAGGATTTAGGGGGTAAACTCTTGAATCTAGCCTTGGGAAGATCATCTCAATGCAATGAGGATCTTCCAGGACATAGAGGTGATGGAGAGGGTCCAGGGTTGCTCCCACTTATTGGTGGGAAGCAAGGGAAAGGGGGCATGACTCGGACACCACTATTCTATCCCAATCCCTAGCTACAATTCTGGGGCCCCATCCAAAACGTGTTGAAGTCAATGGTAAGATTCCCATAGACTTCAATGGGCTTTGGATCAGGTTCTTGCTAGCTTTGCCCATATTCGCAGGTCTGCCTGGTCCCAGGAACTAACCCATAGGATTTGCCATTCTGGATCAGATTATCAGTCCATTTGGTCTGTTCTTTGGTGTCTAGCAGGAGGCCGTTTCTGTGGCCACCGTGCAACTAGCCAGTGATGCAATTCTATACCTGGTGCATGGGGGATTCCTTGCCAACTACTGCTCATGCCTTTAAGCAGCAGATTTGATTATCCCCTGTTAACTTCAAGGCCCCTCATTGCTGGGATCCCATGAGTCTGTAGGATTCTGGTTTCCTCAGACCTTGCTAACCACTCTCTCAGCATCTCCTTCAATAGCTCCCTATTTTGGCTTGCTACCCCTCTCTGCCTGTGACCCTCAACATTATGATCTCAGTTCCTTCCTCTTCTCCTTCTCCCCATTACCATCATTTCACTTACCACCGTTATGCTGACAACTCACCGATCTGCCCTACACCTTGCACTCTTGGTGGTCTGGTGTGGGGGTGTGCTGCCCCCTTTCAAAGGGTGATGTAGGTGCCACTCCTCCATGTGACCTCCGCCTTCAGTGCCACAGTGTCCCTAATGAGTGAGTCCATCTCCCGTGCTACTACAGTTTTAGAATCAGCAGAGTAAGTTAACCTGAGGGCTTTCCTTAGTCTGGCGACACTAGGAGCACACAAAGAATGAATACAGTGACCACAAACACAGTTACAAGAAAGGAATTTTGTCTGTATTATAAGTTTTACTAAGCAGATAATCAATGTTACGATCACAACACATATACAAACCCTGAGAGAGCCCATGCAATAGCCCGTACTGTCTTCATACTCACATTTCCAAAGAGTCAGGTTGTCATCAGTAGGGGTGGGGAAATATCTCCTGATGGAGTCTTCCCTCACTATCCTGTGTTCTGACCACGCCTACTACCTTACATATAGATGCATTACGGTTTCAACCCCTTTTTCCTTACCTGTACTTCCACACACCATAAACTTTGCTGTGCCTCACTTTTTATAGGTTGTTTGCTTAGTGCCCCTTATTCTCATTAGCATCTACATGCGCACGTCCCCACAGTAACCTGCAGTGACAGCAGAATTTCTCGTGATGTTACAATCGGGTGTCTCGCAGTCTGAAGAGGTACATTGTGGAATAATTTCCAGAACATCACCAACTGGCACATTCTTAACAGTAATCTTGTAACTCTACTGGCACAGGGTTAGTCCTACTGATGTCAACCCTCCTTAGGCCTAGCATGGCTAAGCTGACATCTTACAGGCCTCGGCCTGTAGGCCTTGCACTAAAGCCTCACTTTGCTTACATTTAATACACATTCATCACTCATAAATGCTTGTCAGCCTTATACTTCTATGATCCTATCCTACTTAAACCTACCCATCACACACGAATTAATTATACTTAACCACAACAATAAATCCTCGATTAAATGATTAAATGAAATAATTGGCTAGAACCTCTCTAAAGTGGCAGGAGCTTCCAGAGTTAGACTGCTGCTATGATTTAGGGAAGTGAGCAAGTAAGGAGAGTAATGGCACTGGTTCAACTGATGAGCCTTTTGTGCAGAGGGAAGGGTGGTTATGAATTACAGCTAATGCCACGTTTCCTGTAAAAATAGCTCTCTCTCCCTCCCCCCGTCCTTTTACATAACTGGGCAAAATCTCTTCAAGCCCTCAGTGCACAAGCAGCCCTGATTCAGCAAAGTTAACTTTACACTAGGCATTTGCTTCATGTCTTGCTGAAATGGGGCCTCCCAGGGTCAGGTGCTGGGTAGATGAGACTACTTGAATAAAAGGATGGGGCCTGCTTTTATTACAACTGCATCTGAAAACTCACTTGGTGTGGCATGGCTTTTAGAATCCCGGCCATTCATCTGCAGACTGTCACAAGCAGCAAGTAGAATCAAGATCCTCGATTTTTCTGGCTGCATCGGAGCTAGTGGGTGTCACCCGGCTTCTCTTGGCACATCTGTGCAGTACATACTCGAAATCATCCAATATTTCATGCAGTTGTTTGGGCCGATGTGCATGCTGCAACATCGGCACCTCCTGTCAAAATGTGACCAGTGGGGCCTGCGATAGCAAACTGGACATCAGTGCACTTAGCTTACTGGCTGGTACTCATTTAAACCTCTTTGTTTTCATTATCGGAGAAGACCTGTCATCCCTGGTACGTCTATGTACTGACAACTTAACCGCTGATGTCAGATTTTGTTGAAAAATGAGTTAATTTATGAGTGCATGAAATGTTTGTCAAAAAGACAAAACACTTGGATCTGTTGGCAGTATATAAAACTATAAATACTGAAGAACTTGATGACAGGAGCCAGCGTTTATTAAAATTATGATCTGTAATGTTTTCAATAACCTCTTTCATGTGTACATTATTACTCTGCAGCGGGAGCTTTTCAGATAGCCGCAAACCAGGCAGCTGGAGCGAGCCTAGAATATGCGTGGGCAATGAACGTTAGTGTCAGAGAATGGTAGAAGTTGAGCATAGGAGAGCTCTCTTAGATCATCAAGTCTGGGGTGTCTCAGACTTTTCCCGAAATGTGGCGCTCACCTCAATGGAACAATTGTCTTGTGGATGCATCACCTCCATTTGTGACTGTACGAGGCCCCTGTGGCAACTGCAGCGATAGCAGCCAGAGGAAAGTATCTTACATACTGACTGACTTCAATAAAAAGCCTGTTTTGTCCATGTTCAAAGAGTTAATCATGCAGTTTCCTTTTGCTCATTACTTGTTTGTATTACAGTAGCACCTACAGGTCCCAGCTGAAATCGGGGAGTCTCTGTCCTGAAGACTTTTAAATCTAAATCTATTGGACAAACGGTGCAAGGGGAATCAGAAGCAGAGGGAAGGGAAGTGACTTACCCAAGGCCAAATAGTGAAAAAGCCAGCGATAGAACCCAGGTCTTCTGACGCCATTCCCAGCCCCTTATCCACGAGTCCACACTGCCTCCCTTCTCTCTTCCATTTCTCCCTCCCAATCTGTCCTAGTATTCTCCATCCCTTTGCTCCCTACATATGCTTCTCTGCCACCTGGTTCTTTCCCCGACCCCTCCACTTTCTTCCTTTCTCATCTGCTTCCCTGGACTTGGTGCTCAGCTGCCTTGTCCTCTGCTTCCCTAGCATCCCTCTCCTGCTGGTGTCTGCCAACTCCAGGTCCACTGGTAGCTCCTGTTTCCTCGCTTTATGTAGAGGAATCCCTTAACAGTTCCAGCTGAGATAGATCCTCCTCTCTTTTGCTTCCAGTTGCTTTTACAGGCCTCCAAACTTTCCTTTGGGCAATGAATGCAGCAGCAGCTAGAAACAAGAAGCAGCGAGCACCATTTCATCAGCCAGCTATCTGCAAAACACCACCAAGCACCCTGCAGCAACATGATCCGCAGACTAGGATTTGGGAACCATTCCCCTTCCAGTGCAGGACTGTTCCCTACAGTATTCTCCCAGTTCGCTAGCTAGCCTAGTTCTAAGTGACTCAGGCAATGGAGTTTTCCAATTGCTTCCTTTAGGAGACCATTCCAAAATGCAATATTGTTTATCATAATAATTTATTGAGTGTGGACAGCATGCTCAGCTTTGTTGAGACAAAGGGTATGTCTACACTACAAAATTAGGTCAATTTAATATAAATTGATTTTTTAGAAATCAATTTGATACTGTCAATTGTGTATGCCCCCGCTTAAGACCATTAAGTTGGCAGAATGCATCCACAGTACAGAGACTAGCGTCGACTTTCGGAGCTATCCCACAGTTCCTGCAGTCTTGGCCGCCTATTGGAATTCTGGGTTGCCCAATGCCTGATGGGGCAAAAACATTGTCACTGGTGGTTCTGGGTACATGTCATCAGGCTCCCCTCCCCTCTTTCCCTCTATGAAAGCAACTGCAAAAAATCATTTCTCGCCTTTTTTCCTGGGTTACCTGTGCAGACGACATACCACGGCAAGCATGGAGCCCACTCAGCTCACGATCACCGTACGTCTCCTGGCTGCTGCTGGAAGACGCGGTATTGCATTGCTACACAGCAGCAACTCCTTGCCTTTCCAAGTTAGCAAAGACAGTTAGCAGCTGTATTGTACCGTCTGCTTCTGTCTCCTGGTTCCTCCTGGCCGGCCTCGGTGAGGTCGGTCGGGGGCTCCTGGGCAGACATGGGCGCTCCTGGCCGGCCTCAGTGAGGTCGGACAGGGGCGCCTGGGCAGACATGGGTGCTCCTGGCCGGCTTCGGTGAGGTCAGTCGGGGGCGCCTGGACATAAATGGGAGTGAATCCAGGTCATTCCCTTCTTTAAGTTTCATCTAATGGACATTCAGTCCTGCCTGGAATATCAGGCAAGCCTACCAAAGAACCATAGAGGCAAACGGCTGCTCCGGGTCAGAGCACCAGACATCCCGAGCTGCATGTCATTCTGCATGTCATTCTAGGGGGTGCCCCTACAACTACCCCACCACTGTGCTTCCCTCTTCCTCACCCCTCCCAGGCTACCTTGGCAGTTATCTCCCCATTGTGATGAATTAATAAAGAATGCATGAATTTGAAACAATGACTTTATTGCCTCTGCAAGTGGAGATCAAAGGGGGAGGGGAGGATGGTTGGCTTATAAGGAAGTAGAGTGAACCAAGGGGGCAGGTTTTCATCAAGGAGACACAAACAGAATTTTCACACCATAGCCTGGCCAGTCATGAAACTGGTTTTCAAAGCTTCTCTGATGCACAGCGTGCACTGCTGCGCTCTTCTAACTGCCCTGGTGCCTGGCTGCACTTAATCATTTCATCTTTTAGAACAGAGTTCTGATAGCACAGATTCGTCACCCAATACAGCGATCAGATCCAGTACCACCCATTTGGTCCATGCTGGAGCTCTTTTGCGATTCTGGGACTCCATGCTCACCTGTGCTGATCAGCTTGCCACGCTGGCCAAACAGGAAATGAAATTCAAAAGTTTGCGGGGCTTTTCCTGTCTACCCGGACAGTGCATCTGAGTTGAGAGTGCTGTCCAGAGCTGTCACAATGGAGCAGTCTGGGATAGCTCCTGGAGGACTGGCTTTATGACCCCTGGGGCCTGATTGGAATACCAGGCGGTGGTCCAGGGCTTCGGCGACACTTCGGCGACGGGAGGTCCACTCCGGGTCTTCCGCAGCACCGAAGGACCCCCCCACCACGAAATGCTGCCGAAGACCCCCAGAGCGGGGCCCCGGCCACTGAAATGCTGCTGAAGAACCCCAGAGCGGGGCCCCCTTAGGCGTGGGCGCAGGGCCCTCTTCAGCGTGGGGCTCAATTCTGGGGAATTGGCATAAAGCCGGCCCTGGCTCCCAGAGGCCAATACCGTCGAATTGCATCCACACTACCCCAAATTCGACCCAGAAGGGTCGATTTCAGTGCTAATCCCCTCATCGGGGAGGAGTACAGAAATCGATTTTAAGAGCCCTTTAAGTCGACAAAAATGGCTTCATCATGTGGACGGGTTCAGGGTTAAATCGATCTAACACTCCTAAATTCAACCGAAACTTGTAGTGTAGACCAGGGCTAAGATATAGTCCATTCACCAAGGAGCTTACAATCCAATCAGATTCCGGCTATTCAGCTCAGACCCCAAGAGAAGGACCAATTTTGATGCGGTGCCAATATTTCTGGTGGATCATTAATAGGACCATAAGGAGATTTGTTAAGTTCGTGATTAGTGTCAACCAATATGTTAGAAAAGCGTCAGGTAGCTATTCCTTTTTCCTGCTCTTCCGTCTCTGATTAGTAGTGATGGAAAGGAATAGCACTATAGCATTGGGGCACTAATGTTCAGTAAGTCTCTGGGAGACCATCATTTGTTTCTTTGCTGGTTGAACCCCTCTTTTGCCAGGCATCTGAGTACAGGGTAGCTGGCTTTAATGCTTAGCATCCTGACTGAGATGTTTTATACCAAGAAATTTAAACTGGTCTGACTGAGGTTGTTTCTATCCCTTGATTCCCACTTGCCATGAACCCCAATTCCACCTCTCAGGGGAAAAAAAAAGAATCCATTCTATAGTTAGAGCACAGGTTCTCAACCCCCTCACCCATTCCCTCTTGCTAAATGGGAGGGGTATCCCAACTGGATGGGAGTGAGGCTTCTGGAGATACCAGTGTGGAAGAGGTGGAGAACCGAACCACTGCTCTGGACTTCCAGCTACTCATCAGTACACTTTCCAGGCTCACTGGGAGAAACTCCCAAAAAAATCACTGCTCCCTGTTTGGTGTGTAGGGAACAGCTAGCCTGACCAGCTTCCCAATACATATACTGCTTCAACCTGCAAATGGGGTTGCTTGATCTTGAAAGTGAGACCAGTCAGGCAGAGAGAGACTGTGATCCCAGACTACAAAGAGCTCATCACGGCAATTACCTATTTCTTTCCTCGGAGAGGCCCTTTAATGATGATAATTATGCTCTCCCTGCAGGATTATTATGATGATGAAGAGGTATTTTGAAAACTATATACAGGGTTTCAAGGCTCCCCAGCAACAGTGATGGCAAAAGGGACACTGGTCGTACAATCTCACCCCCTACTCGAAGAGCTGAGACTCTTCCTTTTACAGCAGCCCAGAGATCAAGTGTTTCAAGGGCAGAGTCTTCATACCAGCCATTCAAACTCTTGGGAGGAGGGTGTGACACTGGGAGGCCAAGTGCCAGCTCGTGCCAAGGCTGAAGGCATTAGCTAAGAGCTGACAAACTCATGGCTGGAGACCAGACCAATTCACTAATATAGTAGTTTTGTTAAAAATAGTCTTATAAGAATATAAGTAGTGTTTAGACTCTACGAAATGTTTGTAAATCACCGCATGTGTTAATCTCACTTGCAATGTCGGTATTCCGAGCTATAAGGAAGTATGTACATTTTGCTTTATAACTTTGAACATGTTTACTCTGAACTTGTGAACCCAGGCTCAGGAATCATTCGCCCTCTCTCCTGCTCCCCTGCCACCCATCAAGAAGGACTATCAAAAACGAAGTGGGCCATTATAAGATAAAATGCTGTTAATTGCCCCCTCCACCCTTGGAGAAGTACGTGCAGAATGCCTCATGCCATCAGTTTGAATGATGGAAGAGGAAACTATAAATAGCTGACATGAAGATTTTTCATCTCTTTGCTATTTGAACTCTCACAGGGCCAGAGACACAAACGAAGCACCCCCTCCCCCCCCAGGGTTCCCCAGGGTTTATCCTGTTTCCACCCTGAAAGATAATTTGAATTGAAAGATCACTACAACTCTGTCACTCTTAGGATTTAGATTGCAACTCAGTTGTGCACGTGCTTGTTTGCTTTAACCTGTAAATAATTCTTATTTCTTTTTCCTAGTTAATAAACATTTAAGTTAGTTTATGACAGGATTGGCAAAAAGCATTGTCTTTGGTGTGAGATCTAAGGTACAAATTTATCTGGCATAGGTGACTGGCCTTTTGGGACTGGCAGCCATCTGAATATTTTGTGATTTCTGGTGTAAGCGACCATCTATCACTAAGGCCAACTTTCCTACGATACACAGGAGAGTCTAAGAGGAGCGTCTGTGCCTCTGTGGTAAAATTATTATAGTGATCAAGGAGTTCACATTTTTTGCCTGATTGGTGAAATCTAATTATAGAACATATCATCAGTCTGGGGTGTCTGCCCTGTTTTTGACATTCTGCCCTGAGGGAGGCACTCACGGTCACGCGCAACTCAAGACAGCGTGACAGAGGGCATTTGTGAAAGGCATAGGATTGACACTAAGTATCTGTTTATCCATGCAGCAAAGACAGCACAGGCAATGAGAATACACATTCCCCTCACGCTCCCCCTGCCAATGAACCTGACCTGGAAGAATTCTTCATTTGAAGTGAGTGAACTGGCATCAAAGATGATCTCCTGAGGTCCCTTCCAACCCTGATATTCTAAGATTCTGTGATTCTATGAATTAGGCCCAGTGTCTTTTCCAGCCACCACGCTGAGAGGACGATGAGGAACGATTGCTAGAATTTTATATGCACCACCTAAAGAAAGGACGTCTGCAAGGAAGTACATAAACTGGCACTGGGGGAGGATAGTCTCGTCTGTTTGAAATGAAAAGAATGGATTTAAACTGGAACAAGAGTCTTTTAGTTTAAGGAGCATTAAAAAAACCCACATTTTAACTCACCAAGAAATTATATGTTCTAGTCTGCAAAGCCAAATCAGAGCTTAGAAGGAAGTGTACTTTGATGGAACTCCACACTTCTTACTGGGAGACTCACACTTTGAAACATTTAATCACTGGGCTACTGGACAGGTCACGTCTCAGCTCTTCAAATAGGGGGAATGAAAGTGGGTAGGTAGATATGCTCCAGAGACTGATGGGTTAGTAGTAAGGTCACCCAGAGCAGCAATGTCCTGCCTTTTCCAGCAATTGTTCCAATTTTCCAGACTCAGCTGCATCCTCCATAAGCCAGTGCCTGTTGCCTCCCATTCTCTTGTGCAGTCTGCATGGAGGTTCATACAAATCATACAAACGAGGTCTGGAGGAGCTCAGGTCCCACTGAGATTAAAGGGAGGAGGGCAGCACAAGCCATGCTGGCCTAGCACAAAGATGTATAATTCGGCGCTCAGCTGTGAGCCGGCCTATGTGTCAGCAGAGGGGAGTAAGCCATTGCCTTACAGGCTAGCCACATCACGGCTCACAACTGGGGTGAGAGGGGAACCACTTCTGCCAGGTGGGCAAGGAGAGGGTGAGCAAGAGCAGGGAATAGGCAGAGGCTTGACTCCCCTAACTCCAGTGTGCCGGCCAGCACCGCTGATCTACTGTTGTATGGGAAGTAAGCTGTGCCAGCAGTGGGGCTGTTACAGCTTATTCTACCAGAAAGCAAAAGGGAAGCAGAGGCTGAGTTTGACTGAGTCACAGTTTGGTCCCTACTCTGCACCTGTGCTGCCCTTTACTCCAGACAAACAGCCTAGGATTGGGAGGACAGAAACCACAGTGACAATCACGACCGCTCAGTGGCCCTCCTTGTGAGCAGGCACCAGCTTCCAAAAGAGCTGGTAGAATCAGGATCTCCGCTTACATCACACCTTGACAAGCTGGAGATAGTTCAGAGAAATCAAAGATAATAGAGTCCGGGGTTGTCATAAACAGATAGTTAAGGGTTAATGTCTCTTTTACCTGTAAAGGGTTAACAAGCTCAGTGAACCTGGCAAACACCTGACCAGAAGACCAATCAGGGGACAAGATACTTTCTCGGTGGAGGGAAGCCTTTGTTTGGGTTCTTTGTTTTGGGGGTTGTGCTCTCTTTGGATCTAAGAGGGGCCAGACGTATATCCAGGCTCACCAAGCTTCCTGAAGTATTCTCTTCTATTCAGTATAGTGAGTATTAGAAAGGCGGATTAGTCTTTTGATTAATTTCTGTATTTGCAAATGTGTGTTTGCTGGAACAATATTTTACCTCTTTGCTGTATTTGTACTGCTGCTAGCTCTCTAGTTTCATAAGCTGTACCCTGTAAACTTCCATCCGGATTTTACAGAGCTAAATTTTACCTTTTCTTTTTTTCTTTAATTAAAAGCTTTTCTTTTTAAGAACCTGTTTGATTTTTCCCTTGTTTGAGTCCCCAGGGGATTAGTCTGACTCACCAGGGATAGGTGGGGGAAGAGAGGAGGGGGGAAGGTGAATCCCTCTTTGTTTTAGATTCAAGAAGTTTGAATCAAGGTAGTCTTCCCTGACGACCAAGGGAGGGGAAGTCTGGGAGGGGGAATGGTTTATTTCCCTTTGTGTTAAGATCCCAGGAGTTTGGATCTGTGTTCCCCAGGGAAAGGTTTGCGGGGACAGGGAGTGTGCCAAAACACTATATTTTTGGCTGGTGGCAGTGTTACCAGATCTAGCTAGGATTTAAGCTTAGAAGGATCCATGCAGGTCCCCATCTTTTGGACGCTAAAGTTCAAAGTGGGGAACAAACCTATGACAGGGGTGTGGGGAAGAAAGCAGGAGATGGACTAAATCTACCACAGTCGCTTCCATTTCTAACAGTTCCGTGAACAAGAAAATTCTCTTTGATGCCTTTCAGCGCTACTGGAACACACTCGATCACACTGTTCACAGAGTGCTGTGCAAATCCCTGGTCCTGGGATTGGTATGCTTAATCCTCATCCACTCTTTTATGCATCTTCTCTATATCCTTAGATATGAATTCAGCTTTTTTTTTTAAAAAAATTGTTGGAGATCTTGTATTTCAGCCAAGCTTTGATGTATTTTTCGATGTCGTCAGACTGGAAAATCTCAGCTCAAGTTTGAGCTCTAAATAAATGAGCTCCGAGATCTCTACCTCAGTGGGAAGATTTGTTTATCTTTTGTTGTTGTTCTTGGCTCCTTGTGAGTATTTGTCGGAGTTTCCTTACCTCTCACATCACAAGTGTCACAACAAAATGACAGAGCAGTTGACAATACAGCCATTAGAGCATGTGGCAAGCTGCTTGCCAAGCTGGATGCGTCACGAGTAACCCTGTGAAGAGCATCATTCCAAATCACAAGGGTACCTAGGACCCTCTAGCCATGCTGTATCTCTACACAGACAGGCCCTGAAGTCCCATTTCCAGATGCATGATCCTGGAATGATGCCAAAGTTCCAGCTGCCTCATAGCTTGAAGTAGAGATGAAGGGGCATATCACAAAGACACAGCCTGGAGGAAGGAGAATGGTGTCGAGCAGCACACTGACCCTTTCAGGGCCCAGCCAGAACCCTTTCACAGACGCTCAGCTCCTTGAAGGCAAGGCATTCTGTTATTTGTGGCCCCTACGGAGCATGCAACTGGGCCAAGCGCAATGCCAGCTGGGAGAAGAGACGGGAAACAAAGACAGAGCCTGTTTGTTATTCAGCATAGGAAAGAGTATGGACTCTTTCAGTGGAATGCCTGAAGGGGAACGTCTGCAGCTGTTTGGTCAAGGCTGGTAAGGGTCTAGAGAAGGAAACTGATTAAAGTAGTAGGCAAATGCCTGCAGCTGGGGTGGGCCCCGACAGGGTAAAAGGATTATTCCTAGACTCTAGTGGGAGAGCTGTACAGAATCCTGGAGCCACGAGGCAGCAAGATTGATTAGGGTATGTGTCTACACTGCAATTAAAAACTCACAGCTGGCCCACACCAGCTGACTCAGGCTCTGCTAAGGGGCTGTTTAATTGCTGTGTAAACGTTTGGGATCAGGCTGGAGCCCAGGCTCTAGGACCCTGCGAGATGGAGGGTTCTATCCAGGCCTTAGGGAGAAGGCTGTAGAAGCTGAGTGACAAGATGTGGCCGGGAGAGGGTTTCCTGTATAACTATTAGAACACAGTTTGTCTATTAATAAGCCAGACCCCTGAAGGGGAGATTATTTGCCACAGAAGTGTAGGAGAAACTGGGCCACACGTCGAGTGAAGGACTGGGTAAGCTGACCCTGTAACAGGGGACAAAGATGGCTTTAAATCACCTTTGCCCCACTTGCACTCTGTGCTGTTGTGGGAGCCAAAATGGCCCCAGAATAATTGGGAGCAGCCCTGGGGGTGCTTTGACCTAGAGCAGCCTCCATGCTGTTGCCTATAGGCCCTGATCTGCTCCCAGCTCCCCCAACATGCCCCCTATATTGGGGCCACTGAGTACAGTTAAAGTATATACCAGAGCAGCACATAAAGGCTTAAGGTGGGGGCTCTGAAAAAATAAATAATACATTTGCCAGCTGACATGAATCAGTGCTATTCAGTGAACCAAATTCTATTGCCTGACTATACCGGAGAGTGAATTCTTTCCTAAATGCCTTCAGGTGAACAGCTCATGCCATGTTTTCCCCCCAACCTTCAGCCACTCTCACTGGCTAATGGCAGTCCTGGCACCTCTAGTCCCCACTGATTTGAATGTGGCTTCCGGTTCTTTGCTCAATTAAATCCCTGCCCAATAGCTACTCTCCCTTTTCCTCCATCTGCCCCCAGTGTCAGCCTCCTAACCCTGCCAAAGAGCTGTTTGACTTCTGGAGCAGTGAAGGTGCTGCCACCACTGGTACTTGTCCCTCCTTCCAGGAGGAAGACTGGTGCTATCTTTAAGGGCCAGCTCTCCTGGCAAATGCTCTGGGTTCTAGCCCACAAGGTTCTCTAAGGGAGTAAGCCAGTGGCTGGGCTCTAGCTAGATCCTTGGACTAGACTCCACACAGTGGAGCTCACTTCCTAGAGTGTGCCCTTCTCACAGCTCCTCTGTGGCAAATCTTTAATATTTTACACATTACCATCAGCAAAGGTCCAAGCCTGCTGCTCTTAAACCTTAAGGGCAAAACTCCCACTGACCTCAGCAGAGGATCCTGTCCCAAGTTTATGCATCAATATATGGGATTAACATGCAGCTCCTAGGGGGAAGATTATGACAGGTAGCATGCTGGTACTATTGTTGCTCCATCTGGAGTGCAGGTGATGGTTTTTCTTCCCAGTAGCTCACTGGACACTGGGCTAGATTGATAAAGGTATTTAGGTGCCTACAGGTGCAGATAATCACTCCTGTAAATCCAATTAAATGTCTAAGCAAGCTAAGTGCCTATCTCCTATTGCCTTTCAATGGGAGTCAGGCACCTAACTCACTTAGGGGGACTTATAAAGGCATCTAGCTGTATCTTTAGGCACCTAAATCCCTTTGTCAGTCTGGCCCACTGTCTAAGTTTCTCCTCTTGGAATTTTGTTCCACAAGTTTCTTGGAGAAACGCCTCTGTTTTCCCATCAACTCTTCCCTTCAAGATTTTCTTTTTATCCGTTTTTATTTTGAGTGTCTTATTTGTCTGCACCAATGGGTCCCGTCTATGTTTCGTGACTGTTGTAATTGTGCATGGTGCCCCCACGTCCTTGGAAACGGGCTCAACTGACTGGCTAAAGTAAAAGCTGACAGGTCTGCATTTGCTCTTTCAAATCAATGGCCAAAGGGGAGAGGTATGTGAGCGGATCATCTCGCACTGCAGCATTGAGCTCTCTAGCACATAGCATAGCAGTCCACTGGGTAACAATCTGGATCACAGGCTCTTCTCTGACTTTGATGCCTGTGCCCTACACGTTTTCATACTCAAGGTGAATGCATAGACATCTGAACAAAGACGGTGAACCATGGGTCAGATTGGGAATTTAGGTTACTAGGCGTGGTTGGAGGCATTGCTGAGATGGTTCCAGGTGCAACTCATGTACACAGCATCTAGGAATGTGGGCAACAGTGCCCATTGCTCTCCCCATCCCCTCATGCCAACCCAGTTTTTCTGGCTATGTTCTTGTGCCCCACCCGTTCCCTCTTGCACAAGGCTCGTCGCAGTCTAGCCCAATGAGTACTATGTTTTCTGGAGTTAATGCTGAACTAGATAATGTTAAAATATTACCAACTGTTTTAGCAATAGAGAATGTTACTCTAAATAGGAACAGACAGACTGTGGTAGATGAAATTATAACCTGTAATTTAAGACTACTCAGTATAAAGGAGGACCAGAGACTCAGATTGATAGGCGGGTTAATTGAGACCATTTTGGACACTAAATTTGACCCAAATATAGAAATATATACGTACATAAGCTCCATGGCATGGCTGTTGAAAAATCTCATGAACATTTTAGCATGGATGCTAATGAACCGTACAATACAGAGAGCACTGACTGGCTGGTTGGCTGACAATGCGTTATAGTAAGAAAAAGAGATGAAGTGTAAAAAGGGACTGGACATAAATCCATTAAGTAGTTTTTTATGCTGGCAAGAAAGAGTGTGCAGTCAAGGTGTGGAATTCTACTAAATAACAACGGAGGTATTTAAAACAAATTCCGTTTGAGCTTTCATTCTCATGAAGTAGGGTGTTATTTCTTATTCATTTTATTTTTGTCATGAGACAAGTGTTACGAATTCTCTGGGAGGAAAATAATAAAAAAAGTCATCCTCTATTATTTATAGTTAGGTCCCACGGGTCCCAACCGTGGCAGGAACCTTGCTGTGAGGAGTTTAAACAAACACACCACTCCTCTGTATTTCCAGTTCTTGTCTGTACAGCAAGCATTTTCACACAGAAAACACAGATTCATATTGGCATTCATATTTACAGCAAAATTGTTCCTGGCAAGCTGCAGAGGGAAATAGGGGAAGAATGCAAGGAATCATCCTTCTCTTTATGTCTTAATATCTTTGTTAAACCAACAATATTAGTGCATCTCATTACACACTCTCCCAACCAGGCAAAACGTATAAACAGAGGAATACTGAGTAGAAATAGGAAGGAGGCAATATTGCATTTCGTATTAGTGAGACCATTACTGGAATACTATGCCCAGTTCTGGGGTTCATACTTTGAAGAAATTAGAAATGATTCAGCGGAGAGCAACAAGAATGGTTTATGGTCTGGAAAATATGCCTTACAATGAAATACTACTGGAGTTTGATCTAGCTTATTGAAGAGAAGGGTAAGAGGCCACTTGATCATGGTCAATAAGCACCTGAACAGGAAGAGGGTATCTGATACAGGGTTCTTTAATCTAACAGAAAAGGGCATAACAAGAGCCAACAACTGGTAATAGAAGTTAGGAAGGCAAACTGGAAGTAAGGTGCACAATTTTTAATAACGAGGGTAATTAAGTACCAGAATAGATTACCAAAGAAAGTGGAAGGGTCCCCATCACTTGGAATCTCTATTTAGATGCAGATCTCTCTCCAAGAGGGGTGCTGTAACTCAACCACAGTTTATTGAGTTCAATGCAGGAATTACTGGATGACCGTGGATAACCTGTGTCATCGTAGAGGTTGGATTAGAGGATTTTAAAGCAGATTTCCCTTCTGCTCTCAAAAGTCTGTGCAAATGATTTCCTAGGAAGAGTGTAGCTCATGATAAATCAGTGGTCAATACAATATTCTTGGAGCATGAGCTTTCGTGGGTGAATGCATACATCCGACGAAGTGGGTATTCACCCACGAAAGCTCATGCTCCAAAACTTCTGTTAGTCTATAAGATGCCACAGGACTCTTTGCTGCTTTTACAGATCCAGACTAACACGGCTACCCCTCTGATACAATATTCTTGTGAGTAAGCATGTGGGATAATACTGCAAGGGACTGATGACTGCTACACATGCAAGAACTTAAATACTAGCTTTGAAGACAACTCTTTGTAGAAACTATATGTAGTCCCAACCACCACCGAGATAATCAATGTCTTCATTAAAATATTCAAGGTTACCCTTTCATCTCTCTTCACTGGCCCTAGCATCTGTCAGTGGTAAACTAATAGGTGAAACCAAGTTATAAACTTTACAGTTCAGAGCTGCTGACTCAACTTTCTTTAAGAAGCACTCAATTAAGTGCCGTCTAGGATTGCTTCCTGGTGCTTAATGAGTGGAATGGCTGCTTTTATTACAGGGATAGAGGATGTCAACTGGTCACAACAGAGACAGAATTAGAAAATGTTTTCTTTTAATACAGAATTGGGTGAGACACAAAACTGATATTTAAGCTCACTGTGTGTAAGGCACCCAGAGTCACATACAGTAGGAACTTTATTGTGCATATTTGAGTTTGTCTGATGTATCATGTATATGTGTAAATGTATGGAATTCACATCACTCACTCATACTGCAGTACCTGCACAATATTTTCTGTTCGGGCAAATCGGCAACTAAATCTAAGACAAGGCTATATAAAATTATTCACACAAAATGTTTCTGACTTCTTTTCTGGATATTTACTTTCCTTTATGAAATTACTTTTTTAAAAACAAAACCCAGTGTGCTTGGAATTATTATTTATAAGTGATCAGTTAACTTTTCTAAGTAACCATAAAATATTGATTAGAATCAATTCATTTCAAGGATGAATTGTACTTTATGGATGCTGCAGAAGGGGAGAAACACCTGAAAAATAACCATTCCATTTGATAATGCACTGATCCCAGTAAATATCACACCGTACTCAGCGGTAACAGCAAAAGAAGGGCCCAGGTTGTAAACTTTATATCTGGACTCAGACTCAAAGTTTGCCAAACTCTGGGAGTGTTTGTATCTGAAGTTATGACTCTTTGTGGGGGGGGGGCGTTAAGAGGAGAGGGCAGCAAACTTTGAGGGGATGCAGAGAAGGGTGTTGTAGTAATCAAGGTGTGACATGACAAAAACAAGAGGAATGAGCAGCTCGGGAGAATGAGTGTTTAGGAGGAGTTAACATGGGCTGTTCTGGGAAGCAGACTGTGCTGAAGAAGTGACCACAAGTAACAGTGCCTGAATTTGCATTATAACTATATAAACTCTTTGGGATGGAGGAGGGATAGCTCAGTGGTTTGAGCATTAGCCTGCTAAACCCAGGGTTATGAGTTCAATCCTTGAGGGGGCCACTTAGGCATCTGGGGCAAAAATTAGTCCTGCTAGTGAAGGCAGGGGGCTGGACTCAATGACCTTTCAAGGTCCCTTCCAGTTCTAGAGATTGGTATATCTCCAATTATTACCTATATCCAAGCCCAGGAGCCTGGACCCAGATCCACAAAAGGACTTAGGTGTTGCAACGCTCAGCATCACAATATCTAACTTTTAGGTGCCTAGAAACATCACTTGGATCCCTGTCATAAATAAACAGATCAGGGTTAAGGTCTCTTTTACCTGGAAAGGGTTAACAAGCTCAGTAACCTGAGAAACACCTGACCAGAGGACCAATCAAGGGACAGGATAATTTCAAATCTCTGTGGAGGGAAGCCTTTGTCTGTGTTCCTTGTTTGCTCTGTGTTCTCTCTTTGGATCTAAGAGAGGCCAGACATGTCTCCAAGTTCTCCTGGAGTAGTTCCTACTATCCAATAGTGAGTATTAATTAGAAAGGCGGATTAGTCTTATAATTTGATTTCTACATTTGCAATTGTGTGTTTGCTGGAGAAATATCTTTATTTCTGTTTGCTGTTACTTTGATTATTCTGAGAAAGGAGGAGTGGGGGGGGAGAGCCTCTCCAGGTTTATAGGTTAGACTCTGTGTATTTTTGCATCCTGGTAATACAGAGAGAGTGTACTTTTTTCTTTCTTTAATAAAATCTTTTCTTTTTAGGACTTGATTGATTCTTCTCTTGTTTGCATTTTCAAGGGAAGGGGAGGGGGAGGTGAATCCCTCTTTGTGTTGATTCAAGGAGTTTGAATCAAGGTATTTTTCCCAAGGACTAGGGAAGGGGAGGGGGAGGTGAGTCCCTCTTTGTGTTGAGTCAAGGATTTGACTCGGTGTATATCTCTCCGGAGCAGGCTGGAGAGAGGGAAGGGGGGGAGGGGAACTGGCTGTTTCTCTCTCTCTGGTGAGATTCAAGGGGTTTGAATCTGTGTTCCCAGGGAAAGTTTTGGGGGAACAGGCAGTGTGTCAGACACTTAGAAAACTGACTGGTGGCAGCGTATCAGATCTAAACTAGGATTTTAGTTTAGGGGAGTCCATGCAGGTCCCCATCTTGTGAACCCAAAAGCTCCAAGTGGGGGAGAAACCTATGACAATCCCTAAACCCTGAGTTAGGAGCTTAGATTCCCTATACAAAGCATGGGGAGAGATAGGCAGCTTAGAATCCAGTCCACAAAAACCAACACCCTAGGCGAGGAGCCACCTAAGTGAGCCACTGGAAGATACCCCTCATTCGTATGTCCTAAGCCAGGACTCTCACAAAGATAGCCCAAGCTTCAGGAAAGCACCTTAGGCCTATCTGTGCTTGCAATCCATAGCCAGGAACCCTTCTCTTGAAGCCAGGTGGCTTAGGCCTCATTCTGCTTCTTTCTCCTCCTCATCCTTATCCTGGTGCCATCACCATTTGGCCTCCAAATAAAACTTTTAGCCAAGTGGTTACAGCACTCACCCGGGACGTGGGAGACCCAGGTTCAATTCCCTCCTCTGCCTGAGGGGGAGCAAGGATTTGAACAGAGGCTTCCCACAGAAGAGTGCTCTCACCACTGGGCTATGGGATAGTGTGGAGGCTATGGAGACTGCTTCTCTTTGGATTAAATAATGAAAGAGTCATTGGGACAGAAGGAGACAGGCTGGGAATGCCTCAGTAGCTTGGTACCCACATGGGAGGTGGGAGACCTAGGGCCCAGTCACCCTGCTCCAATGGCTAAGTATATATCCAAAGTGAAACATCTTCAACAGGAGAGATTGAGGGAGCCCCAAATCAGAATTTCCCTTAGTTCAGTGGTTAGGGCACTCTTGTGGGAGACCCCTGTTCAAGTCCTATCTCCCTCTCAGGCAGAGAAGGGAATTAAAGCTGGGTCTCCCAGATCCCAAGTGAGTGTTCTAACTGCTGGACTAAAAGTTAGAAGATGGGCACCATTCCTGCTCCCACATCTCGCATGAGACCCAGTCAGGTAGGTGGCCTCTGAGAATGCCCACCAGATCGGGCCCCATGGTTAGACAGGCATGTCTCAATCTGTCTTCCCTTGGTGCATGGAGAATAGTTGGGAGGTAAACATAGAATCACAGAATATCAGGGTTGGGAGGGAACTCAGGAGGCCATCTAGTCCAACCCCCTGCTCAAAGCAGGACCAATCACCAACTAAATCATCCCAGTCAGGGCTTTGTCAAGCCTGACCTTAAAAATCTCTAAGGAAAGAGATTCTACCACCTCCACAGGCAACCCATTCCAGTGCTTCACCACCCTCCTAGTGAAAAAGTTTTTCCTAATATCCAACCTAAAGCTCTCCCACTGCAACTTGAGACCATTACTCCTTGTTCTGTCATCTCGTACCCCAGAGAACAATCTAGATCCATCCTCTTTGGAACCCCCTTTCAGGTAGTTGAAAGCAGCTATCAAATCCCCCCCTCATTCTTCTCTTCTGCAGACTAAATAATCCCAGTTCCCTCAGCCTCTCCTCATAAGTCATATGCTCCAGTCCAATCATTTTTGTTGCCCTCCACTGGACTCTTTCCAATTTTTCCATATCCTTCTTGTAGTGTGGGGCCCAAAACTGGACAGTACTCCAGATGAGGCTTCACCAATGCCGAATAGAGGGGAATGAGCATCTCAATCTGCTGGCAATGCCCCTACTTATAGAGCCCAAAATGCTGTTAGCCTTCTTGGCAACAGAAGCACACTGTTGACTCATATCCTGCTTCTTGTCCACTGTAACCCCTAGGTCCTTTTCTGCAGAACTGCTGCCTAGCCACTTGGTCCCCAGCCTGTAGCAGTGCATGGGATTCTTCCGTCCTAAGTGCAGGACTCTGCACTTGTCCTTGTTGAACCTCAGATTTCTTTTGGCCCAACCTATCTGGACACTGAGAGTGAGTGAGCAGTGTAAAAACCCAGAGGCAGAAACTTAGAGCTTAGCGAATTTTTACAGGGAAAATGTAGGTACCAAGCACAATTTGGCCGAGCAGGGGTTTTGTGGATCACAGTGGTGCCTAAAACTGGGATTTAGGTGCCTAAGTCCCTTTGTGGATCTGGTCCCTGGTGACTACCTGGTTAAGAGCTAGTGTAGACAGGGGACAACATTTACCAAATTATTAGAGGGCCAAAAGATGCAAGACAGAAGCCAGGTGGGATTTACAGACGTGCCACAGCAGGAAGTCAATAGGAATTAGGAGGTAAACCTGTGCCTATGAAAACCCCACTAAATGCCTACCTGCATCTTTAGGCTCCTACATAGCAAACCTTTGTAAACTCTGAAAGAGGTCTGACTGTATCCCCGTAACTGTGGTTAAAACCTTTACAGTCAGTTTCCACACACAAAAGTGAATCACAAGCAGCAGAATTTGCCCTTCAGTCTTCATCCCTTCCCCTGCTCCCAGTCATCTTCAACAACCCACAAGTTGTGCTTGGAGCAAAAAGGCAGTTTTTGCCGGAGGAAAACAAGCAAAGCTGTGCAGGCACAAAGTGAATATGTTCACAGTTCTGACATATTTTGCCTGAGTTTCTCTCCATGTGCCTTGTGGGCCTGTCTCAGTCATCTTTCGCTGTCCTGTGCTCCCAAGATCAGTACTAAGTTACTTGATTAGTTATCAGCAGACAATGGGAGCTAGAACGTTTTTTTAATTACATGCTTTGATTAGGGAATTCACTGCCTATCTCTACTAAAAATTATCTGTCTGGACTGCCATTTAAAACATATTTGCCACTGCTTAGTGTTCTTAAGGATTGATTAGTGTATTATACGCAGAACTAGGAGCACCGCCTATAGTTAAAGATTGCCTGGCATTTTCCCTTATAAGACCCTGGTTTTAGTTGCTAATGAAACTTTACCAAATTTTAAGTGTTTGGGCTGAAAACTTCCATACTGAGCATCTGCCTTAAGCTAAGTCTTTCTGTGGGAAGTTTCAGCAAAAACGGTTTAGCTGTTTCAGAGAATGAGGCGACACATTTTGCCCATGTTAAAACATTCTAACAGTCTTTTAACTGCAAAGCTCCAGCACCTCTAAGCTTTGAAGCAGGGACTTGAAATTGTGCAAGGGGGGCTTACATGGCGGAGATGTGCCTTTTGCATACACATTTGGCTGTTATAAGCATTGAAAAAATTGCCGTTCACATACACTCAGTAAGAGTATGTTACATTTGGCAGCTAAATTCTGTTAAACTTCTGTATGCACTTAGCGTGCTCCAACCCATGTCCAAAGGGGCTAAGCAGAACATTCCCTGAAATTGCTCCTTCTGGCTGTCAGGGGCCGCTGCGGCATTAGCACAGAGCCCAGGCAGTAGCATGACAGGAAAGCACAGGGGACCAGAAGCAGAGGAGGGGGAGGGGAGGACAGATGAGTCTGGGACTCTGATGAGGAGCCTGGATGGAGGGGGAATTGGGACTAGGACGAGAAGCCTGGAGGGAAGAAGAGCAAGTGAGATGGGACTGGGAAAGGGGCAGGCTAGAGAAGTCAGAGGCAGCAGCACAAGCCCTCACCGGCACCTGGAATTGAACCCACAAATTCCTTCAGTCTCAACCTTCCTGCATTCTACCAATAACAGGTGTATGTCAGGGCAGCTGGGGGGCTCATTCAGCCCTGGATGGGAAAGCACAGCTGCCTCTCTCCTACCACTGCCCCAGCACAAGGATGAATCTGGTCCTCCCTCTCCATCTAAAGAGGAGGGCCTGCTGCACAAACAGACCAAGTCAGAGATCTCCTGGCAAGTTGCAAATGAAGCTCTTTAGCAGGCAGGTTAAGGCACCTCCATCATTGATAAAGAAAACAGTCTTGCGCTGGGAGAGAGTGGTGATAAGCTACCGTGCTGCTGTGCAGAGGCCGTGAGCATTCAGAGAAATGCTCAGCCAGCAACTAAAATAGCGACAGAAAACATATTTTTGTCAAGATTCAAGTCACCTCAAGGATTAATTTAATACTCACCAGTTTGGATCGCCTCACCCTAGTTGGGGTGGCAATGTTGCCATAATTATCATTACAGAAAGCTCAAATTGCTGGAACAAGGACCATTTTAAAGAAGGCTAAGCAATTTCAAGATGTGATGGTTATAACGATATTCATTGTGCAGATGGTAGTTCTTTGCCTGGGTTATTTTTAAAGACTATAAGAATTACTCATCTATGTTTAATGCTGCTAGAGAAAATCTATCTATCCAATATGTCTCAGGCCACAAGAGAACCTGGGATCTACAATATATGGGTTGTCTACAGTTTGGTATTCTGCACTTGGATTATGATTCCAGTCCTATATTTGCATATCTAGTTCCCATTGAGTCAACCTGGAAACAGTGAGAATGCATACTACCAATAATAGCACTTATTGGCAGAATTCAATATTTTTTTGTAATTTCAATGGATAATATCAATATTTATTTAAAATTTATTATTTTCAATTGTTATTGATTTACATTTTCACAGTTGTGCAAATTTTTTTCTTTCCTTTAATTTTTGTTTTGTCAATTTAAAATTTTTACAGTTGCAGGAACTTATGGGGACCAGACAATAATTATTTATTTACCACAGACATTGAGATTCAAAGAATTGCACTTTATAACTGTTAAAAAACACAAATCACCAACATCACATCAAAATAAATACCCTGAAATCAAACTCTAACAAGTTCTCAATCAGCATTTGCTTACTGTGCCTATCTGTTAATCTCTGCTATGATAGTTGGAAATAGCTTTTCGATTGTTCGTGTGTGTTTATATGGTGAAACCAATCTTTAGCAACATTTACGGATAAAAATCTAATCCTCCCACCCCTATTTATACACCACCATTTTTTTAGGATTCAAAGCACTTTACAAAAAGTGAAAGTCTCCACACCCTTGGAAGGTAGGTAAGTATTGTTACATCCATTACACTCCTAGGTAAAGCACAGAGAATTCAAGTAAGTTTCTACATAGCACTTCAGTGACGGAACTGGAAATGATACCCAAGTGTCCCAGATTCCTCTCCTCTGCTCTGACTAGACCACTGCACCTCTTGGAGCGCTGCTACCAAAAGGAAGCGATACTGACGTGTTTACAACTGTGATGAGCATTCCTGAATTAATATATGTTGCAGGGCATGCTCATCTTCTACCTGGGGAGTTAGATTATGCCTCTCTAAATTCCTCTTCCACTTTCAGCTGAACATAGGTTTCTGATTCCATTCCTGACCACCACATCTACACAGGACGGCACATTTTATTGACTGTAGCTATTTTATATCGTGATTTCTGCAGAATTTAGTTTTTCTGTAACTTTATTCAAGACGCACAGTATTTGAGCTCTTCTGTGAGTCAAGTAATACTTTGCAATATCAGCAGAACACGACCTGTCTAAAAATCTGATAGGAAACAAGATATTAGCCTGTAATATCCCAGCATCTTGATCTAGGTGGCAAAACACTTCACAGGTTTGGCAAGAAAAAACGCTATGGACAACTCTGCCGTACATATGACAGGACAAGCAATCAGAATATTTGTCAAAGAGACATTATTAAGGGCACAAGAGCAAACTATCCCGCAGGGTAGAAAAGATAGGAAGTTTGGCAAGAGACCACCCTGGCTTACCCAGGAGATCTTCAATTATCTGAAACTCAAAAAAGAATCCTTTAAAAAGTAGAAACTATATCAAATTACAAAGGATGAATATAAACAAATAACACAAGTATGTATGGACAAAAATTAGAAAGGCCAAGGTACAAAACAAGATTAAACTAGCTAGAGACATAAAAGGTAACAAGAAATACATTAGAAGAAAGAGGAAAACTAAGGAGAGGGTAGGCCCGTTACCCAATGAGGGGGGCTGGGGAAAACAGTAAGAGAATGTGGAAGTGGCAGAAGTTCTAAATGACTTTTTTGTTTCAGTTTACAGCAAAAAGGTTAATAATGATTAGACAACTAACATAATGAATGTCAGTGAAAACGAGGTAGGATCTGAGACTAACATAGGGAAAGAACAAGTTAAAAATTACTTAGACAAGCTAGATGTCTTCAAGTCACCAGGGCCTGATGAAGCACATCCTAGAATACTCAAAGAGCTAACTGTGGAGGTATCTGATCCATTAGTGATTATCTTCAAAAACTCAGGGAAGATAGCAGAGATTCCAGAGGACTAGAAAAGGGCAAATATAGCGCCCATCTATAAAAAGGGGAAGTAAGGACAATCTGGGGAATTACAGACCAGTTAGCTTTACTTCAGTGGCTGGAAAGATAATGAGCAAATAATTAAGCAATCAATTTGCAAACACCTAGAAGATAAGGTGATAAGTAACAGTCAAGATGGATTCGTCAAGAACAAATCATGTCAAAATAACCTAATAGCTTTCTTTGACAGAGTAACAAGCCTTGTGGATGGTGGGGGGGAAGTGGTAGATGTGGTATATCTTGACTTTAATAAGGCTTTTGATACTGTCGTGCATGGGCTTCTCATAAACAAACTAGGGAAATACAAACTACTGGAGCTACTATAAGGTGGGTGGATAACTGGTTGGAAAACCATTCCCAAAGAGTAGTTATCAATGGTTCACAGTCAAGCTGGAAGAGCATATCAAGTCGGGTCCCGCAGGGATCAGTTCTGGGTCCATTTCTGTTAAATTTCTTCATCAATGATTTAGATAATGGCATAAAGAGTACATTTATAACGTTTGTGGACAATACCAACCTGAGATGGCTAGCAAGTGATTTGGAAGATAGTTTTACAAATCAAAATGATATGGACAAAGCAGAGAAATGGTTTGAAGTGAATAGGATGAAATTCAATTAGGACAAATGCAAAGTACTCCACTTAGGAAGGAACAATCATTTGCACATATACAAGTGGGAAAGGACTGCGGAAGGAGATCTGGGGGTCATAGTAGATCACAAGCTAAATATGAGTCAACATTGTTGCAAAAAAAAAAAAAAAGCAAACATCATTCTGGGATGTAGTAGCAGCAGCAGTGTTGTAAGCAATACATGTGTCATGAATAGTTAGTAAAGGGTTAAAGCATAGTACCTGGTGGGCATCTGACCTGAGGACCAATCAGGGAAGAGAATTTGAAACTCCTAGGAGGGAACTTTTCCCTCTGTTTGGGGGGGTCTTTGTCTTTGGCCGTTTGGAGTTCAAGAGACCAGACGAGTTAATCAAGTCCCTACAAGTTCCACCTTTCTGAACTAATTTCTTCTAGTCAAGATAGTGAGTATTAGAAAGATACTTTGTGTCCTTATCTAATAATCCTATGTTTGCAATTCTGTGTGTTTGTTATTGATTATTCTTAATTCTGCTTGTACTGGTTGTACTGAGAAAGAGAGAGGATTCTCTCCAGAGATTGATAAGGTTATACCCTATGAGTGTCCAGCTTGGGCTCATAGAGATTCTGTATTTTTCTTTTTATTCTTTAATAAATTCTTTTCTTTTCTTTGGACTTGGTTAATTCCTTCCCTTGGGGAAATTCAGGGGAAGGGGAGGGGGAAGTGGGCTGCTTCCCTGTGTGTGTGAAATTCAGGGAAAGGGGGGGGGAAGTGGGCTGCTTCCCTGTGTGTAGAGATTCAAGGCGTTTGAATCCAGGCATCTCTGTCTTCAGAGCAAGCTGGAGAGAGGGGGGAGGGGGAAGGTTCCTCCTCTGTGAATTGATCTGTGTTCCCAAGGGGGGAAACAGGGGTGTCCCGGCCCACGGAATTGACCGGGTGGTGGCAGCCAAAGGGGAGACCTACCCTAGGATTTTGGGGTGGGGGAAGACATGCGGGTCCTCACTTTGAAACCGCCCAGTTTCAAGTGAGGGTAGACTCTGACATGGTGGCAGCGGAGTTTCGAACCCATTGTTACAAGGAGTTTTTTTCAGCTAGGCTACGCTGAAGGGAGCTATTCTCTTCTTCTATAGCAGGAAAGCAACCTGACAGAAGAGGGAGTTTACAGTTTCAGCCAGGTTGGCTGGAGGAAATTAAGTTTCCAGCAGGCTTTGTTGGGAAACAGATTTTCTTTCTTGAAGCAGTTTTCAGGGTTAGGAGTTTTTTTTTTTTCTCTGCTGGCTATGCTGAGGAAAAACTCTTCCCTAGAGGTGTGTCCTTCCTTTGTGATATCAGGTATCACTCAGGATTCCTAAGGTGGGGGGAAGTGCTCGACAAAGTACATTCCCATCCAACAGGAAAAACAGGTTTGGGGGGGAAGAGACAAACCCTCCAGCCAGGTTTTTTTTTTTTCTCTCCCTGTGTCTTTTGAAAGGATCAGAAGACAGGAGAACACAAATCCCTGAGGAATAGACCAGATTTTCTCAGGGGTATTGTTAGCAGCAGCCTTTCAGCTGGGCTGCTGAGTACAGCAACTCAGAGCAGAGGGAGACAGAGGAATTTTTTTTTTACTCTTTCCCTCTTTCTCAGTACAAAGCAGTAACATTACACAAACCACAGTTTGCTATACAGAGGATTGCTTTATCTTTCTGTACTCAAGTTATCATAGCCAGGGTTAGGGACTGTCAAACACCACAAACAGTTCACGGACTGCAGAGGGGTGTGGCCAGCGCCAGGACACAGACACAATGAGTGCCAAGGCCGCATCTAAACTGGAAACAAGACACAAAGAACTGCAATTACAAAACATGGAATTACAATTAAAACTCAAGGAGATTGAAATGAAAGAAAAAGCCAAACAGGCTGATCACAAGAGAGAAATGGAGATAATACAAGCCAAAGAGGCTGAGCACAGAAGACAATTAGAGTTAAAAGACAAAGAACTGGAAATCCAGAGACAGGCTCTGGAATTAGAAAAACTAAACAGCAAACTCCACCCAATCCAACCCCTCTTCAACCTAATGATCAACCTTCTCGGAGAAAATTTCCCACCTACAGGGCAGGTGAAGATGTTGAGGCCTTCTTAGAAAACTTTGAAAGGGCCTGTCTGGGATACCATCTTCCTGAAACAGAATACATGATAGAGCTGAGGCCACAGCTCTGCGGACAATTAGCCCTGGTGGCAGCTGAAATGCCTAAGGGCCAAATGAACGACTTTCAACTATTTCTAACCAAGGCCAGACTCAGAATGGGCATCACCCCTGATCACGCCCGTCATTCAGAAACCAGAAATGGACACCGGAGGAGTCATTTCCAAAACACGCCTCCTACATTGAAAAGCATTTTTCTTCCTGGTTAGCAGGAGCCAATGTTCAAACCATGGACGAGCTAACCCTCCTGATGATGATGGAGCAGTTCTTGGATGGTGTTCCTGAGAACATTAGACGCTACATCCAAGATGGTAAACCAAAAACTCTCACTGAGGCAGGAGAGATTGGAGCCAGATGGATGGCATCGGTAGACAACACGACAGCTACTGCCAAGGGGAGCGAATCCAACAGGGTACACAGCGACACTAAACCCTACCGTCGCGGACCAATCAAACCCACACCTACAACCCACGGACAGTCACACTCTACCTCTTCTTCTACCTCACCAGTCTCCAGTAGACCAACACAAACCGGTGACCCATCAAGTGGGCGATGTTTTCAATGCAATGAATTGGGGCATATCAGAGCCAAATGCCCAAAGAACCTAAACCGAGTGCAACTCCTTGCACCTTCACACCAAGGAAAGCCGGACATAGATGTATCTCAAATACCCTTAGAACATAGGGAAACTTTGAGAGTGGACGAAAAGGAGATCATCGCATGGAGAGACACTGCAGCACATGTGTCAGCTATCCACCGAACCTTCGTGGACCCCAAATTCATCAACCAGAAAACCAAAGTGACAATTCGACCCTTCATGTCAAAACCTGTAACATTACCTACAGTGCGTTTACCTGTCCAGTACAAGGGCTGGTCAGGGAAGTGGACTTTTGCTGTCTATGACAACCATCCGATTCCCATGCTACTGGGGAACGACTTGGCCCGACACATTGAACAGCAAAAACCAGAGGGAGTGGTTACACGAAGCCAAGCCAGACGAGCTGCTGCACCCATCCCTGTTCCTGAGCCATCCACCCAGACCCCGTCTGTGTTACCAGAGACCCAGACAGAGGTGGTGGAACCGGATCCCAGGCCAACACCGACAGCAGCCATAGTTCATCCAGTCCCAGAACCGGAACTGGAAGGGCACCCAGCGCCAGCACCGGCGCCAGCTATTACAACTCCACCGCCAGAGGGCGACAACGGGCCTGAACTGGAAAAACCAGCAGACAACCCTACCCAAGAGGCTCAGCCGGAGCCTGAAATGACGCCTTGTGCACCAGCGGAGAGCGGTTCACAGTCAACGGAAACAACCTCATCACCTACATCGCTCCCAGAGGAACTGGTGTCTCCCGCCTCAAGGGAACAGTTCCAAGCAGAGCAGGAAGCCGATGACAGCCTCAAGAAAGCATGGGCGGCGGCACGCAGCAACCCACCGCCTCTCAGCTCTACTACCCGATCCCGGTTCGTTGTGGAGAAAGGACTGTTATACAAGGAATTTCTTTCTGGTGGACACCAGGAGGGCTGGCATCCTCAAAAACGGTTGCTCGTTCCGACCAAGTACCGGGAAAAGCTCTTAAGCTTAGCCCATGATCACCCTAGTGGCCATTCTGGGGTGAAACGAAGCAAAGACAGGTTGGGAAGGTCCTTTGACTGGGAGGGGATGGGCAAGGCGGTAGCCACTTACGTCCGGTCTTGTAAGGTATGCCAAACGGTAGGAAAACCCCAAGACCAGATCAAGGCCCCTCTCCAACCACTTCCCATAATGGAGGTCCCATTTCAGCGAGTAGCTGTGGATATTATGGGTCCTTTCCCAAAAAAGACCCCCAGAGGAAAACAGTACATACTGACTTTTGTGGACTTTGCTACCAGATGGCCGGAAGCAGTAGCTCTAGGCAACACCAGGGCTAACACTGTGTGCCAGGCCTTAACTGACATTTTTACCAGGGTGGGTTGGCCCTCTGAAATTCTTACAGATTCGGGAACAAATTTCCTATCAGGGACCATGAAAGACCTGTGGGAAACTCATGGGGTGCATCACTTGGTTGCCACCCGTACCATCACCAAACTAATGGCCTAGTGGAAAGGTTCAATGGAACTTTGGGGGCCATGATCCGCAAATTCGTCAATGAACACTCCAATAATTGGGATCTAGTGTTACAGCAGTTGCTGTTTGCCTACAGGGCTGTTCCACATCCCAGTTTAGGATTCTCACCATTCGAGCTGGTGTATGGCCATGAGGTTAAGGGGCCATTACAGCTGGTAAAGCAGCAATGGGAGGGGTTTACACCTCCTCCAGGGACTAACATTCTGGACTTTGTAAGCAACCTTCAAAACACCCTCCGAGACTCTTGGGCCCTTGCTCGAGAGAACTTAAGAGATGCTCAAGCGGAGCAAAAGATCTGGTATGATCGACATGCCAAGGAGCGGTCCTTCAAGGTAGGAGACCAGGTCATGGTCTTGAAGGCGCAACAGGCCCATAAGATGGAGGCGTCCTGGGAAGGACCATACATGGTCCAGGAGCGCCTGGGAGCTGTTAACTACCTCATAACATTCCCTGATTCCTCTTTAAAGCCTAAAGTGTTTCATGTTAACTCTCTAAAGCCCTTTTATCCCAGAGAATTACAGGTCTGTCACTTTACAGTTCAGGAAGGAGATGACACCGAGTGGCCTGAAGGTGTCTACTACGAAGGTAAAAGAAATGGTGGTGTGGAAGAGGTGACCCTCTCCACAACCCTACAACGTCTACAGCGGCAACAGATCAAGGGACTGTGCACTGACTTCGACCCCTTGTTCTCAGCCATCCCAGGACGGACTGAGCAAACCTACCACTCCATTGACACAGGTAATGCTCACCCGATTAGAACACCACCCTACCGGGTGTCACCTCATGCCAAAGTTGCTATTAAACAGGAGATTGACAACATGTTGGAGATGGGTATCATCCGCCCTTCTACCAGTGCATGGGCATCTCCAGTGGTTCTGGTTCCCAAACCAGATGGGGAAATACGCTTTTGTGTGGACTACCGTAAGCTAAATGCTGTAACTCGTCCAGACAACTATCCGATGCCACGCACTGATGAGCTATTGGAAAAGTTGGGACGTGCCCAGTTCATCTCTACCATTGATTTAACCAAGGGATACTGGCAGGTACCACTAGATGAACCCGCCAGGGAAAAATCTGCCTTCATCACCCATGCAGGGGTGTATGAGTTTACTGTGCTTCCGTTCGGACTGCGGAATGCACCTGCCACCTTCCAAAGGCTGGTGGATGGTCTACTAGCAGGATTGGAAGACTGTGCAGTTGCATACCTCGATGATGTGGCCATTTTTTCTGATTCATGGCCCGAACACCTAGAACATTTGAAAATGGTTTTAGAGCGCATCAGGCAGGCAGGACTAACTGTTAAGGCCAAAAAGTGTCAAATAGGCCAAAACAGAGTGACTTACCTAGGACACCAGGTGGGTCAAGGAACCATCAACCCCCTACAGGCCAAGGTGGAGGCTATCCAACAGTGGCCTGTCCCAAGGTCAAAGAAACAGGTCCAATCCTTCTTAGGTTTGGCCGGATATTACAGGCGATTTGTACCACACTACAGCCAAATCGCTGCCCCACTAACTGATCTGACCAGGAAAACCCAGCCAAATGCAGTTAAGTGGACTGATGAGTGTCAGAAAGCCTTTACCCAGCTTAAGGCGATGTTCATGTCGGACCCTGTATTAAGGGCCCCAGACTTTGACAAACCCTTCCTAGTTACCACCGATGCATCTGAACGTGGGGTAGGAGCGGTACTAATGCAGGAAGGACCGGATCACAACTTCCATCCTGTCGTGTTTCTCAGCAAGAAACTGTCTGACAGGGAAAGCCACTGGTCCATCAGTGAAAAAGAATGTTACGCCATTGTGTATGCCCTGGAAAAGCTACGCCCATACGTTTGGGGCCGGCAGTTCCAGCTACAAACTGACCATGCTGCGCTAAAGTGGCTTCACACCAACAAGGGAAACAACAAGAAACTTCTCCGCTGGAGCTTAGCTCTCCAAGACTTTGACTTTGACATTCAACACATTTCAGGAGCTACCAACAAAGTTGCTGATGCACTCTCTCGTGAAAGTTTCCCAGAATCAAGTGGCTAAAAACTGTTCTTAATATGTTTTCATGCTTAGTAGTCGATGTAATAGTGCATGTGTTTTATTACTCTGGTTGTTTTACAGTTCTAGGAGGAAATCGCCGCCAGTGGATCCCACTGTGACGATTTGGGGGGCGTGTCATGAATAGTTAGTAAAGGGTTAAAGCATAGTACCTGGTGGGCATCTGACCTGAGGACCAATCAGGGAAGAGAATTTGAAACTCCTAGGAGGGAACTTTTCCCTCTGTTTGGGGGGGTCTTTGTCTTTGGCCGTTTGGAGTTCAAGAGACCAGACGAGTTAATCAAGTCCCTACAAGTTCCACCTTTCTGAACTAATTTCTTCTAGTCAAGATAGTGAGTATTAGAAAGATACTTTGTGTCCTTATCTAATAATCCTATGTTTGCAATTCTGTGTGTTTGTTATTGATTATTCTTAATTCTGCTTGTACTGGTTGTACTGAGAAAGAGAGAGGATTCTCTCCAGAACTTAGCAAGGTTATACCCTATGAGTGCCCAGCTTGGATTCATAGAGATTCTATATTTTCTTTTGTTCTCTTAATAAATTCTTTTCTTTTCTTTGGACTTGGTTAATTCCTTCCCTTGGGGAAATTCAGGGGAAGGGGAGGGGGAAGTGGGCTGCTTCCCTGTGTGTGTGAAATTCAGGGAAAGGGGGGGGGGGAAGTGGGCTGCTTCCCTGTGTGTAGAGATTCAAGGCGTTTGAATCCAGGCATCTCTGTCTTCAGAGCAAGCTGGAGAGAGGGGGGAGGGGGAAGGTTCCTCCTCTGTGAATTGATCTGTGTTCCCAAGGGGGGAAACAGGGGTGTCCCGGCCCACGGAATTGACCGGGTGGTGGCAGCCGAAGGGGAGACCTACCCTAGGATTTTGGGGTGGGGGAAGACATGCGGGTCCTCACTTTGAAACCGCCCAGTTTCAAGTGAGGGTAGACTCTGACAACATGAAAAGTAATTCTTCAGCTCTACTCCATGCCGATTAGGCCTCAGCTGGAGTAGTGTGTGCAGTTCTGGGCACCACATTTCAGGAAAGACATAGACAAATTGGAGAAAGTCCAGAGAAGAGCAATAAAAATGAGTAAAGGTCTAGAAAACATGACCTATGAGGGAAGATTGAAAAAACTGGGTTTGTTTAGTCTAGAGAAGAGAAAGACCGAGAAGGGACATATAACAGTTTTCAAGTACATAAAAGATTATTTCAAGAAGGAAGGAGCAAAATTGTTCTCCTCAAACTCTGAGGACAGGACAAGAAGCAATGGGCTTAAATTGCAGTAAGGGCGGTTTAGGTTGGACATTAGGAAAAACTTCCTAACTGTCAGGGTGGTTAAGCACTGGAATAAATTGCCTAGGGAGGTTGTGGAATCTCCATCATTGGAGATTTTTAAGAGCAGGTTAGACAAACACCTGTCAGGGACGGTCTAGATAATTAGGGTGACCATATTTCCCCAAGGGAAAATGGGACACTTCATGGGGCTAGCTCTCCCCCTCATGGCCCTTGGGGCTGGCCTGAGCCGCTCGCCCGAGCCCCCCTCCTCACGTGGGGCTGTACTGAGCGCCTCACCTGAGCCCTCCCCTCTCCTTGCCATGCAGGGCTGGTGTCACTGCTTGCCCAAAGCCTTCCCCTGGGGCTGGCCCGAGCCACTCGCCCGAGCCCCGCCTGCCCACCGTCCAAGCCCTTCATAGGGCTGGCATTGCTACTCACCCCCTCCCACATGTTCCTCCACACCCTAATGTTTTGACAAAAGTGAGCATTTGTCCCGTTTGCTCTTGCCAACTGATCAAGTTGGCAACAGCAAACGGGACAAATGCCCACCTTCGCCAAAAAAGTTGGGACAGTTGGGACAGGCCTTAAAAAAGGGACTGTCCCAGCCAAAATGGGACAATGATCATCCTATAGATAATACTTAATCTTGCCATGAGTGCAGGGGACTGTACTAGATGATGTCTCGCGGTCCCTTCCAGTCCTACCATTCTATGATTCTCATATTTTTTGGCATCTTCCAGCACATACGGAAGATAAAAGTATTAACCAAAATCTGCTGTGCATGTTCTTCCACCAGTTCCTAAATACATGAGAATATTCATAGAAGCCTTCCCTCTGCTTTCTAATTCAAAGAATTGAAGAGGCCGTGCCAAGAGAGCCACACTGATTTCCTTCTGCCTAATTTAGACAGACTGGTAATCAGAGCAGAATAAAAATTTAATATTACTAATATCGGCGAGCACCACTGAGATTCAGAGATGTGACTTGCACACATCTGAGTTCAGCTCTGCTACAGGCAAAAATTGCAATATAAGTCAATATATTATCATGAAGGCCAATGCAGTTATGTCATTTATAGCAATTAACTAAATGCAAGAATCAATACATGGACTAAACATGCCATGACTATTTAGAAATCACAATCCAACTACTAGAGGAAAAGTTGATCTATCAATAGCTAAACAACTTAACCTTCAGTCACTGCAGCTGTAGAGACAGGAATGTGGGGGAGGGATAGCTCAGTGGTTTGAGCATTAGCCTGCTAAATCCAGGGTTGTGAGTTTAATCCTTGAGGGGGCCACTTAGGGATCTGGGCCAAAAATTGGTCCTGTTAGTGAAGGCAGGGGGCTGGACTTGACCATTCTAGGAGATTGGTATATCTTCAATTATTATTATTTCTTTATTATAACATTTCCCAAATAAAGATTATTCAAGGGCTGAACAGTATAACTGGGCTGTGCAACTAGGAACCAGTGATGCCTTTTATTTTCTTTGCACTGTATCTTTAAGTTTCTAAGTATCCACCCTGGTGGGCATATTAAGCAGCCATTTTGTTCTTACAGTTTAGTAGAGATTGTCAGAGGATTGTCACACACTGTGTGCGCTCCTTTGGAGTCTTTGCCTTTGTTCTGTATTATTCAGTTGTTCTTAGTCTAAAAACAGTATCAGTTTACTTTTTGTGCATGGAAAAATAAAACCTTCAGAGAATTTCAGGATATATTATCTGAAAACACTCTCTCAATGAGCACAACTTTTAGGATAATATTGTACATCCATCTGAGGGGGAATTATTATTTCAGTACCTGGAATTTTTTGGCTCTTCCATGGAATGAACGAACACACACACACACACACACCACTATCGAGCTGTGTGTTTTTATTTTGAATGCTTCGTTAAAGTCTGATGTCTTTTACTGCCTGAAGGAGGTAGAAACCAAAGCCTAGATGGATACATATTGTGGTGGTATTAATAACTAATAGGATAGGCTTGCATTTAGGCCACTATCAGTATTGTCATAAGAATATAAGAACAACCATCTGTCCCAGCATCCTGACTTCCACCAGTAGCCAGTGTTGCCAGCTGCTTCAGAGGGAGTGAACAGAACAGGGCAATTATTGAGTGATCCATATGCTGTTGTTCAAGCCCATCTTCTGGCAGTCAGAGGTGTAGGGACACCCAGAGCCTGGGGTTGCGTCCCTGACCATAAAGGCTAATAGGTTCATCAATGGCTATCCTTCATTAACTTCTCTACCTCTTTTTTTGAACCCAGTTATGCTTTTGGCCTTCACAACATTTCCTGGCAATGAATTCCACAGGTTGACTATGCATTGTGGGAAGAAGTACTTCCTTATGTTTATTTCAAACCTGCGGTCTATTAATTTTACTGGGTGAACCCTAGTTCAGTTGTTATGAGAAGGGGGAACAACATTTCCCTATTCACTCTCTCCATACCATTCATGATTTTATAGACCTCTATTATATCTCCCCTTAGTCATCTGTCTTCTAAGATGAACAGTGCCGATCTTTTTAATCTCTCCAGCTGTTCCATACCCCTTAATCATTTTTGTTGTCCTTTTCTGTACGTTTTCCAATTCTAATATCTTTTTTGAGATGAGGTGACCAGAACTGCACAGAGTATTCAAGCTGTGGGCGTACCATGGATTTATATAGTGGCATCATGATATTTTCTGTCCTATTATCTATCCCTTTCCTAGTGGTTCCTAACAGTGTTAGCTTTTTTGACTGCCCCTGCACATTGAGCAGATGTTTTCAGAGAACTACCCATGATGACTCTAAGATCTCGAGTGGTAATAGCTAACTTAACCCCCATCATTTTGTATATATAGTTTATGTTATCTTTTCCAATGTGCATTATTTTGCACTTATCAACATTGGATTTCATCTGCAATTTTGTTACTCAGTCATCCAGTTTAGTGAGATCCCTTTATAACTTTTCACAATGAGCTTTGGACGTAACTCTCTAGAGTTTGCCACCTACCTGTTAACCATCTTTTCCAGATCATTTATAATTTATAAATATGTGCAGTTCCTTGGGCCCCAGTTATTAGCCTCTCTCCACTGTGCAAACTGATGATATATTCCTACCCTTTGTCTTCTGTCTTTTAACCAATTAGTGATCTATGAGAGGACCCTACTTTTTGTCCCATGACTACTTATTTTACTTGAGAGCCTTTGGTGTGGGACCTTGCCGAACCCACAAATCCAGAAATCAGGGGTTCCAGAAAATCTTAGGTGTCTTTCAAAAGAACAGATTTTGGATTGTTTTATTTACCTTCTGGTTTCTGAGCCTTTAGGATGCACTTACTTCACCTCTCCAAGCTTTTCTCTGCAACCACAAAGGCCGAAAACTTACCTTTTTTTTAATGCAAGCTACGAGTCTCATGGATTTGCTATTGAGTCCAATAGTTGGGGCTTTCAAGAAAATAAAAAATCACTAGACTTGTGATCAAGTCATGTGAGTTGGCAATAATGTACCAATGTTTACCAGGATAACATCCCATACTTTTGTGTTCAAGCATCCCTACCTCAAAAAAAACACTCTTTCCCCGCCACACACTCCAAAATATGAAATGGGTCAAAGCGGGGACACAGTATTCTATGGGCCCAAGATCTAGAATTGACAATATTTAGCCTTAGACTAATGTTAAAGTCCAGTATTTTCTGAACCAGTAAGACTATAAATAGATCAGGTATCCTGTTGAAAGCAGTGATTCCTAGACCCTGCACTCATAGTCTTCTAGTCTGGTAAAATGCAAGATACTGGTCTGTAATATCACAACTCAGAGGATCTTTAGAAGTTTTTTTTAAATATATGTATAGTTACTAATTTCTCTCTCCCATCATCTGGTATAGCTGGACAGATGGTAATTAAGGTAAGTAGGATTCACACAAGTGCAGTACCCATGAAATATTTTCTAACTTTCTCGTTCAGTTTTAGAATAGGTCTTCTGTAAGATGGATGGCAGATACAAAGTACGAGGGTAAGGGCAGCTTGTGAGTAATGGGGTCTTCCAAAATGTCAATGGAATTGTAATGGTCTGAAGAAAACCCATGGTACAGCCACCACCTCTAGACACACACATATGAGATCTACTTATTCCACATATTTGGTGATGATAGCCTTGTGGTAAGTCACCTCACCTCCACTCTGACCACTAACTAATCTCCACCAAGATCATTTCTAAAATTCCAAACTTTCAGCTTCAAACAAATGCCTCACCCGAAAAAAAAATAATCAACCTGCTATTAAAATGTTTCTTTCACAAATGTGGAATTCCCCACTTAAAATGTCATTGGGCCTAGGATGAGCAAGATTCAGTCATGCACCAACTAGTTAGACATCCAATATCTCACAACCCTGCAGTGCTATGAAACGGAACTTTTTACCACTGGTGATGAGGATGCAGGGCATGTATGGGGTACCTGTTAGGGAATAAAAGGAGGCCATCTGACAGCAGGCAGGTGGATTAAGTTAGTTTCAGGAATTCAGGAAGAAGTCCCATCCCGGTCCATTCCTTCTCACGTGAGAAACTTCAGCCTTTTATAATTAATCCTTTCATGTGGGTCTTCTATGCCATACCTAGAGAGGAATATAAAACAGAGGCTGAGCTGGATGTCTGGGTCAATGGGCCTGGGCATTGTCCCATTAGAGCCTGAAATATTTATCAGGTTTTCAATTGAAATAAAAGTAAGAGAGAGCAAGTAGCTATCTGGAATCAACCATGAGATTCCCTTGTGAGTAGAGCTGGTTGGGAGTTTTCTGTTAGAATGATTTTCCCAGGGAATATCAAGTTTCTGCAAACCTAAAGTTTGCCCATAGGAAATTTTTGATTTTGCCAGAAATATTTGATTTTCCATCTGGGAAGGAAAAAAAACACAAAACGAAGTAATTCATTTCAGGTAGATGCAACACAACTCAAAATATCTGGCTTTGTTAAACTAACGGGAAATGTTTTGTTTGGAATCAGTTCAGTAAAACATTCGACTGCATGGCTTATTAGTACATTGCCTTATGGGAGTTGTAGTTCAGGCCCCCATTCTCTCATAGGGAACAGACTCCCTAAAGGACTACACATGACTCTGGGTGCATGATGGGAGATGGGACAAAAGCAAGTGTTGAAATGTTGACATTACCTAGGATAGAAATTCTGAATGGATGGATGAGATGGGACCAGCTGATAGGGTCGTCTGGTACCAGGCCAAGCCAGGACCTTTTCTCGACCCAGAAGGGTTCAATCCAGTCCCAGCACTCCATCTCTGGTGCGCATGATGCAGGAGAGGGGAGCTCTGGTAAGTGATCTTTCTGAGTTGATGCTGCTCGGTTATGAGTGGTACAGCTGTCCTTTGCTTTGTTATATGCTAGAAGTGGGTTAAGAGTTAGAAATGTACAAACCTTGCTGTGTCTGTGTGTGCTTCACATTCCCCCGTGCAGCTATGCAGTGGGGCAGAATAGTGTGTCAATACACACAGATTTCATGGGAATCCTCCAGAGAGATCTCTAGGAAACTTTCCTGGAGGTACTCGCCAATCCTCTGCTGAAGGTTCCTTGGCAAAACTGTTTTGTTCCTTCCCCCATTGTAGGGCACTTTCCCACACCAGTCAGCAATCATTTGTGCAGGAACCAAAGTGGCACACGGCTGAGCAACATAGATACCCAGTCTGAAGCCACAAGAATGCAGGAGATGCCACTACTTACCCTCAGTAGTGAGATATCAGCTTCAGTGACCTCTGCCTGTGGAAAACGGTGGCAATTTGCAATGTTGTCCCTAGTTGCTTGCAATGGTCTCCTTAAAAAACTGCCTAGACCCTTTGCCCCATCTTGAGTGTGCCCTTCCCGGGCCGAACTCACCATGTTTAGGGCATTCACTGAGCTGTGTGCTAGCCAAGGGACAGTGAGAAACTGATTTGTATTTTAAAAGAGGTGTATTTTACTAACATGATTCGATGCTGTGAGTGCACTAACAATCATGCTTCTGTTTATTGTTTCTTGTGCTTCAGCAGAAGCGGCCTTCAGGGAAACCCCCTACATACTGGTGGAGCGCCTTTGCTAGATAAGGAAGTGACTGAGGAGAAGCAAAAAGGACATGTTTAGAGAGGTGCTCCAATCCTCAGATGCAGAAAAACAAGAACACAGGGCGTGGAGAGAGACTGTAAATGAAAGTCAAACTAGACAAGCAGGACTGGAAGGAGAGTGGGGAGCATATTTTAAAGGGCCAGGGGTGGATGATAAAAGTGATGGAGGAGCAAACAAAGATGTTGAAGTGCCTAGTCGCGCTGCAGGCAGAATACATACATGCTCCTCCTCCCCTGCAGCTGATACGGAACTGCTTGGTATGCTCTCCCTAAACTCCTCCCAGGCATTCCTTGCATCTTCCCAGCTCATCTCAGTACCCCATTCACTCTACCCCTTCGGACAGCTTCCAAAATGATAGCTGGAGTTACACACAGCTATGAGAGCCTACATCAAGACATGTCCACCAATGTAATATAGGCCATCATGTGCCAGCAGTGCCCCTCTGCTATGTACATCGGCCAAACTGGACAGTCCCTACGGAAAAGGATAAATGGACACAAATCAGATATTAGGAATGGCAATATACAAAAACCTGTAGGAGAACACTTCAACCTCCCTAGACACACAATAGCAGATCTAAAGGTAGCCATCCTGCAGCAAAAAAATTTCAGGACCAGACTTCAAAGAGAAACTGCTGAGCTTCAGTTCATCTATAGATTTGACATCAGCAGCTCAGGATTAAACAGACTGTGAATGGCTTGCCAACTACAAAACCAGTTTCTCCTCCCTTGGTTTTCACACCTCAACTACTAGAAGAGGGTCTCATCCTCCCTGATTGAACTAAGCTCGTTATCTCTAGCCTGCTTCTTGCTTGCATATATATACCTGCCCCTGGAAATTTCCACTACATGCGTCTGATGAAGTGGGTATTCACCCACGAAAGCTCATGCTCCAAAACGTCTGTTAGTCTATAAGGTGCCACAGGACTCTTTGCTGCTTTTACATCAAGACACTGCCCTTCACTGTTATCTCCCTTTCCACCAAACATTTTCTATGCGTGGTTAATTGGTATTTAATAAAAACATACTCTCTGAAAGATAATCAATCTCTGTCTCCTACACACGGTGGTTGCTGCTGGAATTAATACACAATGGCAGTTGGAACAATTGCAGACTACAAATCACGATCGGGGGAAGCTATCATCAACATTTTCATGCACGGCGGCCAGTTAAAGCACGGCAGAGTGATGTATAGAAAGACACATTACTGGAGCTCCTTGTCAAAATGGTGTCTCAAAGCCTCCTTGATTTGAATACCACCTTCCCCCTCACACACCCCGTTGTGCCCCTCTAATGGTCCTGGTATCTGGCTGCTCAAAATCAGCAGCCAGGCGATCCACCTCAACACTCCACCCCAGGGGGAAATTTTCACCCTTAGCCTCACAAATATTATGCAGCACACAGCAGGCCACTATGACCATGGAAATACTTTCCTCATTTAAGTCTAGCCATAAAGCTAGTGTCAGCGTGCTTTTAATCTGTCAAACACACATTCAATGGTCATTCTGCACCTGCTCAGCCTACTGTTGAAGCGCTCCTTGCTGCTGTCTAGATTTCCCATGTAAGGCTTCATGAGCCATGAGAGTAAGGGGTAGGCTGGATCTCCCAGGATCACTATGGGCATTTCAACACCCCCCATTGGAATCTTCTGGTCTGGAAAGAAATTTCCTGCTTGCAGCTTTCTATGCAGGCCAGTGTCCTGAAGATGCATGTGTCATACACATTCCCTGACCATCCCATGTTAATATCAGTGAAACAACCATAGTGCTCCACAAGCGCCTGCAATACCACAGACAACTACCCCTTTCTATTGATGTACTCCATGGCAAGATGTTCTGGGGCCAAAATTGGGATATGCATGCCATCTATCACCCCGCCGCAGTTAGGGAATCCCATTGCTGCAAAGCCATCCAGAATCACAGTCCTTCATAGCAGAATGCGATTAATTGCCCTGCACTCTTGCGTTACCACACAGACCCAACGGTGGGCTTCCCGACTCCAAACTGATTCGTGACTGACAGGTAGCAGTCTGGAGTTGCCAGCTTCCACACAGGGATCACCACACACTTCTCCACCAAGACGGTAGCTCTCATTTTGGTGTTTTTGCGCCAGAGGGCTGGGCTGAGCACCGCACACAGTTCCAGGAAGGTGGCTTTCCACATCCTAAAGTTCTGCAGCCAGTGCTCATCATCACAGACCTGCATAACGATGCGATCCCACCACTCAGTGCTTGTTTCCCAAGCCCAAATGCAATAGTCCACCAGGTTCAGCTGCTCCATGAATGCTGAAAGTAATCTGGTGTTGTTTTTCCACGGCATGCAGCAGGACAAGCACCTCGGATTCATGTTTAGATTGGGAGCTCATGATATACTGCATGACCAGCCACAATGTGTTCATAAACATGACCACAACAGTAGAGAGCAGCACAGGATCCATCCTTTCTGACAGCAGGCACTCAGTAAACTGGGGTCGTTGAAAAATGGAGTTAAATGCAGTCGGAAGCCCATGGAATGATGGGACAGAAAAAAACTGCATCATGGGATGTTGAGCCTGCACCCATGATGCACTGCGATCCACTCCACCTTCCCACAGCTGCTAGCTGCAGAAGGTGGTAAGTAGCACAGTGGGGATAGCTACCCACAGTGCACTGCTCTCACTGCCGATGCTAGAGCACCAACTGGGGACACGCTCCCGAGAGCAGGAGTATCGTGTGGACAATGCACAAGTGATGTAATCAAACCGGTTTTTGATCGTCAGCTTAACTTGAGTCAACAAAACTCTGTAGCGTAGACAAGGCCTTAGTCCCGCTAAGAACCCTGAGTCTCTGTGAGCCCAATTCTTATCACTACCTCCTATCATCTCCACCCATTATCCTCCTGCTGCAAAGCCATGCAGAGTTCTCACATTCAGCCTGCTGGGAGCCTCCCGTTGATAAGCGGTAACTGCTCAGTCCTTAGGTTTCTATGCTCTCTGTCAGGGTCTTCCATTCACAGGGGTTGATTCCAGGCAGTCCTTAATGACACACGCATATCACCCCAGACAGCTATGTGACACAAACCTCTCCTGTCTCCTGCTTTGCCCCAACAGCACCATTTTAACCCTTCTGCACCCACTGGGTACCCAAGTGACAGAAACTGAGTCATACAGATAGTTCATAAAAATACTACAGAAAACTCCCACTTCCATCACAGCTACGTAGCTTCGGAGCCACATGGCAACCATGGGCTATAACTTGGTGGGAACAAAGAGACAACATTGGAATGTTGCATTAAATATTACTCAGCAATAAAAAGGAGTCATGCTTCAGCCACCCAGACCACAGGCGCTGACTTCCCATTGTGCCGGGTGGTGCTCGACCCCCAGCTCTGCCCTAGGCCCTGCCCCCACTCCATCCCTTCCCTGCCCCCTCCACACCTCTTCCCAGCCCCCGACCCGCCTTTTCCCAACCTCGTTCTGCCCCCTCCCCTGAGCACACCGTGTCCTCGCTCCTCCCCCTTTCCCCCCCCAGCCTCCTGTACACTGCGAAACAGCTGATTGCAGCGGGCGGGAGGCATGGGGAGGGAGGGGGAGGCACTGATCGGCGGGCCCCACAAGCGGGCAGGAGGCACTGTGGGGGAGGAGCTGATGGGAGGCTGCTGGTGGATGCTCAGCACCCACCATTTCTTCCCTGTGGGTGCTCCAGTCCCAGAGCACCCACAGAGTCAGCACTTATGACCCAGACAGCGATACACTTTGTTCAATAGCACAAGAGGAATGACACACACCTCAGGTACAGAGCGGGCCAGGCAGCATTACAAGCCTTTCTTCCATGAAAGCTGCAGCAATTAGAATTTAGTTATTCATAATGTTAAACCCAATGAAGTGTGAAAAGGCAGGCGCAGTCTCGCATACAACGCCCTCTTTTGGAGCTGCCGGGCATCCTTTGAGTTCACCCGGCTCTGCCTTAATATCTTCAGCCCTGGCTTACAGGAAGAGTTGAAACGTCTATTGTTCTCCCTTGGCTCATAACACAAGAGCAAGGGGACATTCAATTAAATTGGAAGGTGGCAAATTCAAAACGGAAGAGGAAACTTTCCCACTCAGTTGGATAATAAAACTTCGGAATTCACTGCCATCAGATACCACTGGGGACAAGACTTCCACGTGATTCAAAGATGGGGTGTAAAATTATATGAATAAATAGCCAGATTTATAATAGCTAATACTAAAAGAAGAGTTTTGGAAGAGATCTAAAACCTCATGTTTCAGGGTCTAAGCCAAGACCCTCATGGAGGCAGATTACTCCCTATCTGCCTACTTTAGGATTTCGTTTGCCTGCCTCAGATGCATCTGGCACTGACCACCATCAGACACAGAAAACTGGACTACATGGATCATGGGTCTGAACACTATTCCTAAATTGCACTATTTCTTCTAGGAATGTCTTGTGATTATCTGCCACCTGTAGCAGCACTAGCAGAGGAGAACCTGTTGGATGAGGGATTCCCTCCTCCATTCCTGCCATCCATATGTGGTGCTCTTCAGGTCCTGCATGGTAAAAGGCAGTTGATGGTCCTGCTCCCATGTTCAGCCATCCCAAACCTGAATAGATTCTTCAGGCTCTGAAGCTCTTTCAAAGCTTCAATGCCTAACTACAGCCTATTCCAGACTAGGTTTTCAGTAGATAGGTGGCACAATGACTTAGTGTAGGAACCTAGGGTCTCACTATGGGGTTCACAAACAGGTGTTAGGGAGTCACAACCATCCTGTCCTTGCTACTCGTAAGAAGGTTCTGGCTAGATGGGGAGGGTAGAGTCAAGGTGATCCTGATTTGGAAGAGGGTGTCCTGGTATAAAAGAGTTAAGAACCACTGTCCCAGCCTCTCACTTCTAACTTCCAGGATTGTTTAAGCCAAATGGGGAATGAGTTTGATGGGCTGGTCCTGGTCCCTGGATGACAGATCTTTTCACATCACTGATCAGAGGCAAGCCAGAGCTAAAATATCAAGAGTGTTGCACGCTGGGAAAGCTGTGCCATGGCAGCACTATGGAGGAGGGCATACACACTGTCTGCCTGTTATACCAGACTCTAGCCAGTTAATGGTTATTGATTATTTGTATTACCGTAGAACCTACGAACCCCAGTGGTGGCCAAGGATCTCATAGGGCTAGGCATCGAGTGAGTCCATAGCAAGAGAACCCCACATTTTCATAAGCACTAGATTTTCATTCCTTTTTTATGAAGAAAAAGAAGAAGAAGAAGAGATCTTAAAGCTTATCATTCCCATTGATTTTTTCCCTTCCTGCCAGATGTTGCATCGTGTGGCTGTGGCTGTCTTTGAGAGGACAAGAAGAGAGGCCACATTAGCCAGGTCAGACTTTGAACTCCTGGATGCTGATGTCACAAACTGTTTGCTGATGAGGTGACGTGATGCTCTGTGACCCAGGGAAATAAGACTCTTGGCATAAAGAACAGAAGGTGAAGCAGCTTGGGAAACGGAGTGATCAGTAGTCTAATGACTCGAAATCTAGACCTAAACGGTGCCGACTCCTGCATTACGCACAATAATTTGATCCCTAGCACCAAACAAGAGCCCTTGACAGATTATAACATTAAATTCTGGACAGAGAATTTTTGTGTGTGTCTGATGCCTAGACCATTTTTATTGAAGCTGGGGATTTATAATGTAAGTAACTTACACTGCTTTTGATAAGTATCGCTTTCAAATCGGATTATAATTTGCAAAGTCGCACAATGTTCAGGGTAAGACCATGTCAGACAGCAAGATAAAGATTCAAAGAGACTCCACCGCGCATTAGCTCTGGGGAGGAGCCAGGTTACTGGGAGGCAGTGTCGAAGAACAAGCATGAGTGTAAAGGACACCGGTGACAAAGGTGAATTCTGCTTTTTAATTCAGGCTGAGACAAAGAGGAGATTTATCAGACGTCCCAAGATGATGCCACAGACAGACAGGGATGTTTGTGCGACATGCAGCTGTTCCCAGTTGCTTGTGGTTTTCTGGCTCAGATCCGATCATCTGCCTTTCTGGGCTGCTCTCATTCAGATCCCCAAAATCTCTCCCCCTTCCTTGAAATGGGTGAAAGACTACTGCATTCACCTCTGTGCCAGGAACCATCCTTCTGGCTTTTTTATTGTCTTTTTTGTACTGTATGTCTCCAGTCAAAAAAAGCAGGCTGCTAGGAATCTGTGGGTATGCTGGATATCACAAACAACTATCTGTAGTGAGTGGGCCCAAAGGTTCCCCTGAACAGGACACTCACTCACCATTGCTAGGAGAGTCTCGCTGGCTTCACAGAGAAGCAGGAATTTAAGACAGGGAAACAGACAACTATTCTGTGCCCCTCCTGCGTGTGGTTCATCACAGAGACGTCGACAGGGTGAGTCAGCCACAAGCTGCTGCTGCGTCATCTTTGCAGTCAACTGGGGTAGCAGCCCAAGGAGAAGCGTAGACACCAAGAAACTCCTAATCAGCTTGTCGTGGGGGATGGGAGGAGAGAAAGTGTCATTTGCCCCTGAGTTAAACCAAGGCTGTGTTATTCCAGGAGCGAGTGAAAGCCCTTCCAAAGGAGCGGCACTCTCCCCCCTCAGGCATCCCTTCCTGCTAATCCTCTCTCTGTTCCATCTGTGCCCTTTGCCTGAATGGCAACACCCAGACTGTTCAAGGGACATCAGCTACAATGCTCATGCATCTCAAACGAAGGCTGCACATGCACAAGGACATTAGTGACAACCTCACATCTTGGGGCTGACTGACTACCTATAGCACTGAGTGTATCACTTGCTGTCATTTCAGGATGTCATAGGAACACAAGGACCTCCGAGGTCATCAAGTCCAGTCCCATCCTATTGCAGGCAACAGATCAAATGTGCTGGGTTCAAGTCCCAACTCTGCCACAGACTTTGTGGGAGACCTTGGGCAAGTAACTTAACCCAGTAGTTCTCAGCCAGGGGTATGCATCCCCCTGAGCGTAGACACAGTCTTCCAGGGGATACATCAACTAATCTTGATATTTGCCTAGTTTTACAACAGGCTACATGAAAAGCGCTAGCAAAGTCAATACAAACTAAAATTTCATAGAGACAATGACTTGTTTATACTGCTCTCTATATTATATCTCAATCTGGTGGGGGGGGTGCAATTTAATTTTTACCATATAATTATAAACGAGAATGTAAGCACATTTTCAGTAATAGTGTGCTGTGACACTTTTGTATTTTTATGTCTGATTTTGTAAGCAAGTAGTTTTTAAGTTAGGTGGAACTTGGGATACACAAGACAAATCCACCTCTTGAAAAAGGTACAGTAGTCTGAAAAGGCTGAGAACTACTGACTTAACCTCTCTGTGCCTCGGTTCCCTATCTGTAAAATGGGGATAGTGATAATTCCTTTCTTTCACCTATGTCTGTCTATTTTATATTGTAAGCTCTTCAGGGCATCTGTGTACACAGCTCCTATCACGATGGGACCCTGTTCCTTTATGGCTGTGTCAGTGAGTGAGTGTGGTTGTGGGGGAGGGTGAGCGCACAACGTTATTGAGGGAAATTTTGTTTTAAAACTAGAAGTAGGCATTTAGCTGTGCATGCAGGTAGACCAATCATCCTCTCTCTTGTCAGAGACAGTCACCAGTCCAGCTCCAGATTTGCAAAGAGAAGTTTTCGTTTTCACCTGCAGGACAGAGCACCTGACAAGAACTGGAGGGTGGTTCTTCCATTAATTATGCCCAAATTCAGTCCAAAATATGGCCAACAGTGTTTTCTACAAGTCCAGAGATTGTTTCTGAGCAACATAACATGTAGATTTCAGGCTATTCTATTACCCCAGTGGATGCTGATATCTAGGACAGGGAGACTTACGGAATTCACCACTACATCAGGCAGCATCTTGATCAGCTCTTCTAGGAAGAGTAGGTTATTCTAGACTAGCAGGACACACAGGTAAGGCATTTCTGGACTCTCAGACTAAGTGGATGTACTCAGAGGATTTGGATTTGAATGAGCTTTCCCTGCATTTCAGCCTGGAAGAGATCTGTCCTCCTTGATCCTGACTCTGCCTTCCAGTTTCCTCTGTGTCCCTGGACAATTCACTCAACCTCTCTGAATCCCATATCCCCATGTCACCCGTAAGGGGAGCAAGAGTCTGTGGCAGCATGAGAGAGGGGTACAGAAGATCAGGGCCTCTGCTCGTGATTCATCCCTCTCTGGGAGGCAGAGGCAGACCCTTAATCTATGGTGTGGAGCCTTCAGAAGGGGCACTCTGAGGAGAGGAGAGATCAGGAAGCAGCTGCCGTCTGTGCAGAACACTGTCGTTATCCATGCTGATATCACAGTGGAGTTAATTCTGTCCCTACCAGCATTAACCCCCACTTGCACCTGGAGAGGGTGGGTTTGCTTACAGCCCGGCTCCTTGCTCCAGCAGGAGGGGAAAGGCTGGGCATCACCAGCACTGCTGAGTCATTGCTTCTTTTCTCTGCATATCCTGGGTACCATGAGATGTGGACACAACACCCTCTGCCTCCTCCATGATTTCCCAAGACCTCCATCTGATGTAGGAAGCAACAGTCCCAGAGGGTCACCTGACAGTTTCCTGGGTTTCCTCTGTCCTTTACCATGTGGGGGCAGGGTGTCCCAGGATGGCCCATGCTCCCTGTCTCCATCATGGAGACACTAAGCCTTACTTTCGGGGGTGCTGTGAGGAGGCTTAGTTAGCTAATAATGAATACTTAGCACTCTGTAAACATTGTCAGGCTGCCCCTGAAGGGAATGAAAGGCTCTGGCTATCTGGAAAGCAGAGGGAACCATTCTTAGAAAACTCCCACAGCCTCTTTGACGGATGTGCAGTGTGACATGGCACCTGGGAAACTGGAACCATTTTTTCCTTTAAGTCTCTGGTGTAGAGAAACAAAGTCACATAACTAATTAAAACCACAAGCCGGCTACGGCACCGCTGAAAAGCGCAAAGCACGTTGTGCATAGGTATAGGATTTGCTGATGAACAATATAGCTGGCAATCAAGCACTACATATCTTTCCACAGCCTGTGTGTTCGCGCACGTAGGGGTGGGCAGGTGGAGAGGGGTGCATATGGGGCAGAGAGAGGTGGGGGGAGGATGTATGTTGCCTTTTGACAGTATTGCATCTGGATTAAGGTAGCAGCCAGAGGGCCTACTCAGGTCAGGCCTCCATTGTACCGAGTGCTGTAAGAGCAGAGCAAGACACTCTACCATGAAGAGTATACAATATTTAAAGAAACAAGAGCCAAATTTGCTCTGCCATGCCAGCATTAGTTCTTCCTGTTTAATTCTAGGTTTCTCTTCTTAGATTGTAAGCACCTAGTGGCATGGACCATGCACCCTCTCTCTCTCATCTAACTACAGTATTTATATAGCATTGATCACCACAGTAACTCTTCTCTCCACAGCACCAAGTATCTTGTCAGTGCTCAAGAACTAAAGAGACTCATCACAACACTGAAGCCAGGAGATCAACCCATCACCTGGTGAGAGGTAATTAGGCATTATAATCTCACCAAAGGATTTTTATAGCATATTTAGATAGGGCGTATAGCAGGCTATGACCCTGAGCCAGCCTCTCCCAGAAGGCCCTTTAAATTACCCCCAAACAGCTCCTACACAGACTGGCAACAAAGCCTCTCCAATGCACAGAACGTTAAATGAAATGTTCAGCAACCAAACTATCTTTCTCCCCTAGCACTTCCCCCGCCCCCGCCCCGCGGTGGAGTTCACACACAGTCTTCTCTGCAGTCTGAAGGTAGAGTCCAAGTAATTCAGCCTCACTCACATACCAGCACGCCTCTTCCATCAAGCATCAACTCTGCTATGAGGGAAGAGGCAGATTATATGCTGGCCTCCTTTCCAGAATTTGCCCTGATTGGCTAAGAGCCCTGCCCCCACCCAGTTCTACAAGGCTGGTTGTCCTGGGCCTAAGGAGAACAGCATATGGGGAGGATTTCCAGAAACCAACTGTTTATCACTTCTCTCCCTCTCAACAGCTCTCTCTCATTCCCTGGGTCTTCTGCAGAACTGGAATGGAGTAGCCTCATCCCAAAGACATCCCCATGTGGCCTTAAAGTGCCAATATACGTCATTACAAGGCCCCAACCTGCCCCACTGGACTCAGAGGGTGTTTTACCATTGACTTCAATGGGAGCAGGACTAAGGACATAGGTCAGAAGCGTCTCAAAGTGATTTACTATGCCCTGGTAGGAATTCTCTCTCTGATGTGTGCACCAGAACTCTGTTCGAGTTTAGCAAAGGAAGTGAAGAACACTGTATCCAAATGCAGCTGCAGACAAATTCTACATAGGTAAAATGTTAATATCCCAAGTGAAATATCCAAAGTCAGATCAGGGCTAGTATTCCTATTCTTACAAGAAGTGCCATGGGATCTGTAAAAATCATGAGTGGTCAGAATGACTTGAGTTTTACCTCTCATCCTCTCATCTTTTCATACAGTCCTTTCCCTCTCTGCTGAGACCACCAGTAGAATTGCCGGTTCGGGCAGAGTTTGTGACATCGACAGACCTGCCTGCATTAAGCTAGACTGACACTGCAAACTCATTTCACATAGTCTGATGATATCTTCATAGCTTAAGTGACACTCGGTCACGGACAACCCAGGTAGCTGCATTTAACCCAATGACCTGAAAGTGACAAGTAACTGTATTCCATTAACAATCCCCAAGGCCACTCAATACCACCCTGCACAATTTCAGCGGGAACCATGAACCCCTCTGTAACCAAGCCTGTCCATATGCACTGACCTAAGGGAAGCTGGCTAAAAAAATACCCCACAAGTGATATCCCAACAGAGATAGAAAAACAAAATAAAACTGAATGAAGAAGGAAGGAGCGTAACAAGATCCTCATTTCATGTGTACAAGCTGAACTTAGATTTACTGTCAGCAGTTAACTGGTTCTGTACAGCAGCCACTTATGTGTAACTGATAGGTAGTAAAAAGAATTATTTGATGATTATCCCATTGCCTTTCCATTACTGGCCTGACCTGATAAGAAGCAGCTCCCCTATCCATCAAAGCTGTGACCGCTCTTACTGAACTCATTTTTCAGACCACTATCAGCCAGCCTTGGCTATTTTTACTCCCAGATTTATAGGACAAATTCAGCCCCTAAATTCAATTTTCTTTGACGAAAGCTTTTCACAAGTTTCTCCCCGGCACCCTTTGTTTTCTGTGAATTATGTGTTATCTTCTCTGTCCCAGATATAAGTCCCAGACAGTTATCTGCAGGGAGATCATATTGCTTACCTACTCCTTTTTTTAAAAAACCATTGAACTGCTTCAGCAATAATTATTTTCATCCAAACCTCATTTTAACGTTTAGGAAATTTGTGAACCAGGAGAAATCTGTGCTTTTGTGGGCATGGTTATTTTATCTCGTCATTGGACCTTGGATCAGATTCTGATCTCACTTACTCTAGTGTGCATCTTAATTTCAGTGAGGCCACTTGTAAAAGCTAGTGCTCACCATTGCTCTGTATTATTAGTATTATTATTTCAGCTATACAGTAGCAAGCAGAGACCTAGATCTGAGTCCCATTGTGCAAATACAATCTCACTGTAGAAGAGCAACTCACCGGCCAACATGTTCCTTTGTGGCTGGGCATGGCATAGCAGGCTCCTTCCCTGGCACCTCCTGATGACTGCTACTCCAGACCTGCACCAGACTGTTTCTTCTCATGACTCAGCCTTCTGGCCAGGTCACTTAAAGTTCCCCCTCAGATCGCTTCTGGGAGAACAGAAAGTCCCACCCACAAATAGCTAATTGGCCTTGTGTCAGGTCTTCAGTCCCTGACTCTGGGATCAAGGGTCCTTCCACCCCTTTCCTCAAAGCTCCATGATCTTGCCATCTTCCCAGGCCTCAAACCCTCTCAAGGTTCACTCTTCTTTCAGGACAGAGGCTCATAAGGCACGTCAGTGGAGTCCCCCCCCCACAAATCCCCACTGAAAATATAAACTTAAACCACTTCTGTTCTCCTTGGGCTTGAAATTTCATCCCTCTCAAGTTTTTGCTATGCTCTATTCCTCAGTTGAATGACAACTCCCAGGGCTGCCTCACCTGGAGTCTTGCCCTTATTTCAGGGCTTACTACAGCTGCTGCCCCCCACCCCATGGCTCTCTCTAGTTCTCCTTCCACCTCAGTCTCAACAAGCCCTTCACTGGAGCAGCACTCCCGACCTCCTTCCTCTCCCCTGGAGCTTTCCCCTTCACCACTGAGCTCTCTCTTTGTAGACCTTCTTGACCTCTCTCAGGTCTGTCCAAAAATTGCAATTAAGCCACCAAAATCAGGATCAGCTGGGAGATAGCTCCTGCATCAAAGGCAAAGCTGAGCTTGACTCCTCCTAGCCAGCCTGTGACATTAGACAAAACAACACGGACAAAGGGTAGTAGAGGAAACCAAAGCACAGAAAGAATTAACTTGCCCAAAGTGACAGTAGTTCAGAGCCCTTATTCACTGATTCCCTATTCACTAGATCAAAATGTTACGCATGCTGCAAAGACATAGATTCAGGTTTGCATCTCAGAGTGCGTTTAGTCACATCACAACACAAAACCAGAGGATCTGAAATAAAGCCTATTCTGACCAAATGTCAGAGTAACATTTGGAAAAGAGCTGGCTAAGGGGAGATATGATTGAGGTCTATAAAATCATGACTGGCATAGAGAAAGTAGATAAGGAAGTGTTGTTTACTACTTCTCATAACACAACAACTAGGGATCACCAAATGAAATTAATAGGCAGCAGGTTTAAAACAAATAAAAGGAAGTATTTCTTCACACAACACACAGTCAACCTGTGGAACTCCTTCCTAGAGAATGTTGTCAAGGTCAAGACCATGACTGGATTCAAAAAAGAACTAGATACATTCATGGAGGATAGATCCATCAGTGGCTATTAGCTAGGATGGGCTGGAATGGTGTCCCTAGCCTCTGTTTGCCAGAAGCTGGGAATGGACAGTAGGGGATGGATCACTTGATGATTCCCTGTTCTGTTCATTCCCTTTGGGGCACCTGACACTGGCCACTGTCAGAAGACAGGATACTGGGCTAGATGGACCTTTGGTCTGACTCAGTGTGGCCATTCTTATGTTCTGAGAACAAAATAGCTGCTGGACTGTGCACATAGGGGAAATGTACAGAACACAAAGACACTACAGTGACAGATTTTTTTGTTATCAATCTGTCTGAGGCATCAGGTGATCAGGTTGAGGCCGCAGGATTGTTAGGAGAGGAGATGAAGGAGCACACCAAATGACTACGTTTTAAAGCTTTATTAAGAAAATAACAGGGGTCAGTGCTGGGTGCTCCCCATGTTACTTAGGAGGAAGGAAGAAAGCGTTCGTGCCCCAAGCCCTAACCCACTTTCATACTCACACATGCACAACCCAAGGCTGAACAAGCCTGGGTGTAATGTGCGAAGACGAGGGGCAAGAGTGGACAAGAGTTCTGTCCTGTGCATGGGCCGTCCAGGGTTCACTGTTGATCTCCAACTTGCTTCAGCTCTTGGGAGGGCTTCAAGCCCAGGGTTCTTCTGGGGGTGTTTTGTTCAGGGACCTTTGTCCCCCGTGCTCTTTCTACCAGTCCCAACTGTCTTTCTGTGGCTTCCTCAACTTTTCCAAAACACACTGGCTTCAGGGACATGAGACTGTTGTTTTCTAACTCAGGGCAGGTCCATACTTACCGCGCGGGTCGACGCGGTGAGTTCGACTTCTCGGAGTTCGAACTATCGCGTCTAATCAAGACACGATAGTTCGAACTCCCCACGCGCTCCGGTCGACTCCGGAACTCCTCCACTGCGAACGGCGGTGGCGGAGTCGACCTTGGAGCCGCGGAGTTCGACCCCGCCGCGTCTGGACGGGTAAGTCAGTCGAACTAAGGTAGTTCGACTTCAGCTACGCTATTCGCGTAGCTGAAGTCATGTACCTTAGTTCGACCCCCCCCCGCGTAGTGTAGACCAGGCCTCACAGACCTTCGCTGTTTTACTAGCTTGCTGCCCCTGCAGTTTTGTTCAGTTCAGTTCTTTTTCTTTTTCTTTTCTCACAGTTGGTTGGAATTGAGATACGAGCTCCCGGATTTTTAGAGAGTTTGTTTGTGTGCATTGGCCTTCAGCAGCTGGAGTCATCTTCTTCTTATCTTCGGACCTACCTGGAGCACCGAGTTAACCCATTCCTTTCTCCCTTCCTCCCTCTACAGCCTCTCGTAACCTGCAAAGGACCCTTTCACTCCACACTCACACCTTCAACCCTTCCCACAATACACTCCACTACATATACAAGTGCTAGCCACATACAATGCTGAACTGCTTACCCAGGGGTCCCTCTGAGGCAGGGGAGCAGTGATATTGTGATGCTACAAGGATAAGGCTCAATACGGAACAGATCTCTGTATTCAAATCTCTCCCCTCACACCCAGAAATCTGAAGACCTTGGATTTGAGGTGCTCATCTCTGCTAACCACATATTGGATTATTAAACTATATTACTTCCATCATTTGTGCTATTTATTCATGTTGTGCCTTTCACTCAGCTCAGGTGGTACAGCTAGATTGGTCTCTTTCATATAAGCCTGTCATAGGTCTCACCCCCACTTAGAGCTGTTGGGTTCCAATATGGGGACCTGCATGGACTCCCCTAAACTAAAATCCTAGTTTAGACCTGGTAAAAGCTCCCACCACCCAATAATGTACGTGTATTGGGACACAGTCCTTCCCCAAAATCCTTGGGGATCCCAAGAGCCCCAAATCCATGGAGTTCTTACACCTAGGAGAAATAAACCATTCCCCCCTGCTTCCTCCCCCCTCCCTTTTCCTAGGAGAGATATCGGGATCCAACTACAGAGGGATGCCTTCTTCCTCCCCTTTCCCTGAGAATTCACCCAAGGAAAGATCAACCAAGTCCTTAACAGAAAAGATTTATTAAAGAATAAAAAAAATAAACTCTCTCTGTAATACCAAGATGGAACAATACACAGGGTCTAAACTTATCAATCTCTGGAGAGAATTCCCCCTCCCTTCTTTCTCAGTAAAAGCAATAACAGTACAGAATTAAAGAAATTCTATAGCAAAACACAGAATTGCAAATACAGAAATAAAAGTATAAGAATACTAGTTCCTTGCTAATACTCACTAGCCTGAATAGAAGAATTTATTGCAGAAACCTGGGAGGACTTGATTAAGATGTCTGGACTCCCTTAACTCCCAAGAGAGACTCTCTAACACAAAGAACAGAAAAAAAACCTTCCCTCCACAGAGATTTGAAAATCTCTTGTCCCTGATTGGTCCTCTGGTTAGGTGTTCACAGGTACTGCTTGTTAACCCTTTACAGGTAGAAAAAAACCTTAACCCTTAACTAACTGTTTATGACAAAGCCCCACATGGTATGGGAGATTAGCGTGGCTAAGCACACTGAGCTAGAAATCTGTGGAATACTAATTTCTGGTCCTCATTGGTCAACTCAATCTGCAGGCTGTTATTTAACAATAGCCCCCAAATGTCTCAAGAATTGCTACCAAGACAATATTAAATTGGCTACGGTCCTGTTCTTCTTGCTGTTCTTAGCAGGGAACAGAGTTGGGACTCAAACATATGCTTAGATGCTGTAGCTTTGTCTGTATTGAGCTTTTTTCATGTAACCCTTCTGCCAGGGTGTGTCAGCAGCAACAAGGGCAGGATAAATATCTACTGGCTCCTCTTAACATTATAAAACAGAAACAGCTCACGGCCCACTCAGAAATCTGGGGAAATTAAACATGACCCCGAGTACCTCTAAGAGACAATACTTTGCGGGCACTGAGTATAACAAATGAAAATTTATTAAAAGGGGGAGGGAACTCAGCATTAATGTGAGCAACCACTGCCACAATGGTTTAAAAATATGCAAACCCCCACCCCACAGAATCTTGGGCATTGTCCTTTGCCTCAGTTTCCCCACCTTGCTGTATGAATGTCTGACAGACATAGATCCCTTTAACACCCCACTGCTCTTCCCCTCTGCTACCTTCCACTCACCGTTGATTGTCTGAAGTCAGGGAACACCCAGGATTCAGGGGTATATTCTGGTGGATTCAGCTCAGACCCCTGAAGCGGGGGTGGGTCAATCAGTCCCACTAGAGGGGACAGAGCACCATACCCAGGAGGCGTGTGAGTTACATGAGCATCTCTGAGGGCAGCGCTTGGAATGGTAGGAGGCAGGGTTGAATAAGTGAGTGGGAGGTACAGTCTATACCAGTGGTGGGCAATCTGCGGCCCACAGGCCCACAGGCAGGCCGCGAGACAGTTTGTTTACATTGACCATTACAGGCACAGCCACTTGCAGCTCCCAGTGGCCACAGTTCGCCGTTCCTGGCCAATAGGAGCCGTGGGCGGCTGTACCTGCAAACAGTCAATGTAAACACTGTCTCATGGCCCGCCAGCGGATTACCCTGACGGGCCATGTGCAGCCCACGGGCCACAGGTTGTCCACCACTGGTCTATACTGATCTGGGAATAGTAAGAATTGTGCACACACTGAACACAGTAGGCTTATACAGACTGCCTCCCAGGCTTGATCTGAAAATCCTCTAGTCTCAATCCCCCTCAAACCCAATAATGGAGCTTCTGACCAGTCACTGCATTTCCCATTGGTTGCCACACTAGGGCTCTGTTGGGTTTTGAGAAGCTCTGAAAATTACAGGTAAAATAAATGGGAAAGTGTGAACAGGAGAAGGAAATCTGGAGGTGTTAAAAAAGCAGACCAGCCAGGGAAGAGCTGCACAGGGTGCACACGCTGCCTATTGAACACGAACGCACAAAGGAGTTACAACCTTTTGCAAGGGAAGGCAAGGAGCCTGGGGTTTGCTGCTAGCAATCCACCTCAGGCTTTACTTTTCACTCACCTGGCTTCCTGTTAAGTGTAATCCAACAGGCCATTTCCTGTATCAAGTAGCACTAAGTTTGAAGCTCCCCGCTGGAGGGCATTCCAGGAACTATGTGGGAGAGGCAGCCTTGGGCTGGTGCAAAGCCCAAGGGGAGGTGGTTTGTTCTGTGCTTATTCATCTACCAGGGACCTCTGCAGCTCAAGGCACAGCCCTCTAGTGCACAGAATGATCCAGGTGCAGGACTGTCCCGGCTATTTCCCCTTCCACTCCTACAGACTGCCCCTGCCTGCCTGAGAACCGGCATACAGGCCCCCAGGGCAGCGGAGATGTGCTCTACAGCCCCTTTGCAGCACCCAAGCTACTGCCAAATGGCCTCTGGGCTATGTGAAATCAAGTCTCATTCTCCATTGCCCTGCATCTTGTGCTTACACTTCCCCCTTGCAAAGTGCATGTAAAGTGCTACTAGCTCAGAATGGAAGTGTGTGCGCGCGCCCACTTTGTACTGGTGCCAGCGACTGCCCAAGCTGCAGGGCAGTGGAGAATCAGGCCCCTATTTCAGCAATACAGGTTCAGGTCTGAAGAGCTAAGCAGGACATGAATCAGTTCTCCATGGGATTCCCCCTCACATTTTGCCATTGATATGGTGCCGTGGTTAAAAAAAAAAACAAGCTCTCCGAAGGGTGCGCATTGTGCCTGCAAGGGTGGGATTTAATTCCTTTGGCTCAGGATTTTCAAATTAGTTTGTTCCAGGCATTTTACTGCTTAGCAGCAGCTTGTGTCCTGATTATAAATATCAGAAATCAAATCGGGGATGTTTCTAAGAGAGCAAAGCTCTATAAAAAATTATGCCTAATAATTTTCTACTGTAACCACATCTCTTGCACTTTCCGAGTAACCCAGAATTTAATACAGTTTAAATAATGTATGTGGTGGCAGTGAGCGGTAATCTCCAAGCAGAAGAGAGCACTGTTTCAATGACACACATTATTCCAAGCGATTGCTCGCTGGTACTGTGGCATATTATCACATCATGAGCTCGGAGCACCAGATGGACCTTAGGATCCTGTCCCTGCATGGGGCTTACTTTAAAAGCTGCTTGAAGGTTCTATGTGGGGTTTCCCCTCATCCGTGACAGTTTGGCAGGGGCAAAAGGCCATTTTGATGAGTGAACCTCAAAAGCAGCTGGGTTTAGAATCCTAGGAGGACCCTTACTGGAGATCTCCAAGAACCTTAACTAATTGCCCACAAGAAATGTTCTCAGGGAAAATGACTTCCCAGCAGCATCAAGTGTCCCTCCTCCCTCCCATGTGTTTTTCTCAGCATTCAGTCTGGTGCTGCTAGCGCTCATCTGGCCTGCTGTGTACTTCCCAGGTATCTTCCTCCAGCTCTCTTCCACTGCTTCTTTGGGCCCCTCCAATGCCACTCTCCAGCCTGTGTGCCAAGCCCCACTAGTGCTCTCAGACTCTCTGGTATTTCTGCCTTCCCTGCAACGGCCCTATTATTCATTATTATGTCTTGTACTGTGGTAGCACCTCAGAGCCCAGGACTCTGTTCTGCTCAGCCCTGTATAAATGAAAAGACAGTCCCTGCGCTCTCTCCATGCCAACCCCCAGTCTCTCCTCCTGCTCCCATCTCATCCTCACTCAGCACTCACTGCTCTCCCCATCTTCTCTTTCCCAGCATTGCGCTGGAAGGCCTTATCCAGTCTAGTTTCTAACATCTCCCTGGGGAGACTGCTCCTCAAGAGAATTCCTCTGGCTGCTAGGAAGATTTCCTATAATAGTCAGCCTACCTCTGAGGAACAAGAAGCTGGATGGCCCCCCAGAGTGCCTGGGGAGATTGTTTTAGCCCTCGCAGAATAATAAGTCTCTGCATTCCAGTGAGGGAGACTGACCCATCTCCTTTCCCCCCTGTGGATATGTTGCCATTGGCTAAAGATGTACATAGATTGTATCAGAAGTAACGACAAGAGCCTACAGACCCTGGACCAGAGAAATCACTGAGGTGCTTTGGGGGGAGACGGTTGGGAGAGGTCCAGGTACTCTCCACGCCAAATTTATACATTGAGAGTGAGAACAACAGTATAACAGATATAGCCAGAGGGGGGCGGTTAGGTATAAGGAAGAGGGGGGGGGGGAACGGATACTAGACCGACAGGTCATACTGGTAGTACTGTGTCCCTACCAAGTTGGGTGAAAAGGGTGAGAGGAGCCAAACAGCAAAAATTAGGATGTTTGTTCACCAATGCGAGAAGCTTAGGTAACAAAATGGAGGAACTAGAGCTCCTGGTCCGAGAATTGAAACCGGATATCGTAGGAATAACCGAAACATGGTGGAACGGTAGCCATGACTGGAGTACAGGTATGGAAGGGTATGTGCTGTTTAGGAAAGACCGATACAAAGGTAAAGGTGGGGGAGTAGCATTGTATGTCAATAATGAGGTGAAAAGTAACGAAATAACTAGCAATGCAATGGATAATACGGAGTCTGTTTGGGCAATGGTCACATTGGGGAAGAAAACTACTAGAGCGTCCCCTGGGATAGTGATTGGGGTGTGCTATAGACCACCGGGATCTAGCCTGGATATGGATAGAGAGCTCTTTAATGTTTTTAAGGAGGTAAATACTAATAGGAACTGTATGATCATGGGAGATTTTAGCTTCCCGGATATAGATTGGGAAACAAATGCTAGTAATAATAATAGGGCTCAGCTTTTCCTAGACGTGATAGTTGATTAATTCCTTCATCAAGTAGTTGCTGAACCGACGAGGGGGGATGCCATTTTAGATCTGATTTTGGTAAGTAACAAGGACCTTGTTGAGGAAATAGTTGTAGGGGACAACCTTGGCTCGAGTGATCATGAGCTAATTCGTTTCAAAATAAATGGAAGGATAAACAAAATTGCATCTGAGACTAAGGTTTACGATTTCAAAAGGGCTAACTTTACTAAATTAAGGCAACTATGTAGGGAAGTGGATTGGACTAACATATTTAGGGATCTAAAGGCGGAAGACGCCTGGGGTTATTTCAGGTTGAAGTTGCAGGAGCTGTCAGAGGCATGTATCCCGAGAAAGGGAAAACGGTTCGTAGGTAGCAGTTTTAGACCGAGCTGGATGAGCAAGCGTTTTAGAGGAGTGATTAAGAAAAAACAGAAAGAGTGGAAAATGGGAGGGATCAGCAAAGAAACCTATCTTATTGAGGTCAGAGGGTGTAGGGAAGCAGTGAGAAAGGCAAAGAGCCGGGTGGAGATGGACCTAGTGAAGGGGATTAAAACCAATAGCAAAAGGTTTTTTAGCCATATAAATAGGAAGAAAACCAAGAAGGAAGAAGTGGGACCACTTAAAACTTTAAACGGAGTGGAGATTAGGGATAATCTTGGCATGGCACAATATCTGAACGAATATTTTGCCTCGGTCTTTAATGAGGCTAATGAAGGGCTAAGGAATAGTGATAGAGGGACTGATGGGAATGAAGATATGGGGGTAGACATTACAGTATCTGAGGTGGAAGCCAAACCTGAACAGCTTAACGGAAGTAAATTGGGGGGCCCGGATAATCTTCATCCTAGAATATTAAGGGAATTGGCGAGTGAACTTGCAAGCCCGTTAGTGATGATTTTTAATAAATCTCTAAACTCGGGGGTTGTACCGTTTGACTGGAGATTAGCTAATATTGTTCCTATATTCAAGAAGAGGAAAAAAAGTGACCCAGGTAACTACAGGCCTGTTAGTTTAACATCTGTAGTATGCAAAGTCATGGAAAAAATTTTAAAGGAGAGAGTGGTTACGGAACTTGAGGCCAATGGCAATTAGGACAAATTACAGCATGGTTTTACGAAAGATAGATCGTGCCAAACCAACCTGATCTCCTTCTTTGAGAAAGTAACAGATTTTTTAGACAAGGGAAATGCGGTGGATCTAATATATCTTGATTTCAGTAAGGCGTTTGATACGGTACCGCATGAGGAATTACTGGTTAAATTGGAAAAGATGGGGATCGAAATGAAAATCCAGAGGTGGATAAGGAGCTGGTTAAAGGGGAGACTGCAGAGGGTCGTATTGAAGGGTGATCTGTCGGGTTGGAGGGGGGTTACCAGTGGAGTTCCTCAAGGTTTGGTTTTGGGTCCGATTTTATTCAATCTATTTATCGCTGACCTCGGAACCAAAAGTAGGAGTGGGCTGATAAAGTTTGTGGATGACACAAAGTTGGGAGGTATTGCCAATTCAGAAAATGATCGGGATATCCTCCAGGGAGATTTGGATGACCTTGTAAACTGGAGTATTAGTAATAGGATGAAATACAATAGTGAAAAGTGTAAGGTTATGCATTTAGGGATGACTAACAAGAATTTTAGTTATAAGCTGGGGACGCACCAGTTGGAAGTAACGGAGGAGGAGAAGGACCTAGGAGTCCTGGTTGATCGTAGGATGACTATGAGTAGGCAATGTGATGTGGCCGCTAAAAAAGCTAATGCGGTCTTGGGATGCATTAGGCGAGGTATTTCTAGTAGAGATAAGGAGGTGCTAGTCCCGTTATATAAGGCGTTGGTGAGACCTCATTTGGAGTATTGTGTGCAGTTTTGGTTTCCCATGTTTAAGAAGGATGAATTCAAACTGGAACGGGTACAAAGAAGGGCCACTAGAATGATCCGAGGAATGGAAAGCCTGTCGTATGAAAGGAGACTTGAGGAGCTCGGTTTGTTTTCCTTAACCAAAAGAAGAATAAGAGGAGATATAATTGCACTCTTTAAATATATCAGAGGGATAAATACCAGGGAAGGAGAGGAATTATTTCAGCTCAGTGCTAATGTGGACACGAGGACAAACGGATATAAATTGTCAGTCAGGAAATTTAGGCTTGAAATTAGACGAAGGTTTCTAACCATCAGAGGAGTGCAATTCTGGAACAGCCTACCGAGGGAAACAGTGTGGGCGAAGGACCTCCATGACTTGAAGATTAAGCTGGGTAAGTTTATGGAGGGGATGGTATGATAGGATAACGGGCTTAGTCAATAGGTCAATAACATGCCACAATGGTAATTAGTATGAAGGGTCAATGATAGGATATTGTTAGCCTTTTTCCAGAGGGTCTGGCTGGAGAGTCTTGCCCGCATGCTCGGGGTTCAGCTGATCGCCATATTTGGGGTCGGGAAGGAATTTTCCTCCAGGATAGATTGGCAGTGGCCCTGGAGGTTTTTCGCCTTCCTCCGAAGCATGGGGCAGGGGTCGCTTGCTGGTGGAGTATCTGCTACTAGCAGTCTTTAAATCATGATTTGGAGCATTCAACAGCAGAGTCAAGGGAGAGAATTATTTCAGGAGTGGGTGGATCGGCTTATGTGGCCTGCATCTTGCAGGAGGTCAGACTAGATGATCATAATGGTCCCTTCTGATCTTGAATTCTATGATTCTATGATTCTATGATCATTAAAAACATTAAAGCCCTATTGGACCAAAGTAAGCATGTCTATTTTTATAGTATTAAGAGTATTGCTTATCATTTGTATTGTGGTAACACTCTGTGCAGATCGGGCCCCATTGTGCTAGGTGCTGTATATATGGGATCCCTTGGTGGCATCCACACAGCTTGACATAAATAAGCTTCAGCCACTCAAAGTGGGTCTTATTCATTAAAGTCCTGATCTCAGCCCCAGTGCTGAGCCCAGACAGCCAGGCTCTGCACTGGGGGTTTCCTCTGGGGCAGGACAGGCACACAATTTTCTGTCAGACCACAGAACTTCAGTGGCTGCTATTCCACTGCTGTCTCTGCAGTGTTTCTACACCCCCTATACAGAAGGAAATGACCTACAGTGATCCCACTGTGACATACCGGGGCACAATCCAGACTAGTGGGGGGCTGCATCACCCCAGCCTTGGGTGCCTTGCTGTAGTAGCTCCAACCTGGGCTTCTCACAAACCACAACCTGAGCATCTCTGTGTAACTGCAGATTGCCAGCTACTGGCTCTCACCAGCCTTAGTTATACTGCAGGGTGATCCTAATACTACCCTTCTCTCCACCCCCAGTCCAGGATCTTCCTCCAGAAATGTATGTCCTGTACTGCCCAGCACTCTCCTGGACAGTACAAATATATTAATTCTGTTTTCCTTTAAGGGAATAATGTGCCAGTTTATTACCCAAACACTTCAGTTTAAAACACACTGAATTAGATAAAACAATAAAGCAAGTTTATTAACTACAGAGAGATAGATTTTAAGTGAGTACCGGTAATGAGGCATAATAGTCAGACATGAGTGCAAGAAAAAGAAAGGTAAAACACTTACTAGTATCTACTTAAGAAATTATCTGAGTTGCAAAGCAAACTTTCTCACTACATGCTCCTGCAGATTACTGACCAAGCTTTTAGGTCAAAAACCCTCCCCTCAGAGTCCAACAACTGTTTCCTTGCCTTTTCTCAAGGATGAATGAGGTGGGCAGGAAGAGACAATGGGGTTCCTTGGGGTGTTCATCCCCCCTTTTTGGACAGTTTCATTGTTAAATGGCAGAGGGCCAAGAACTGATCCCTGCAGAACCCCACTGGAAACACATCTGCTCAATGATGATTCCCCATTTACAATTCCACTTTGAGATCTATCATTTAGCCAGTTTTTAATCCATTACACATATGCCATGTTAATTTTACATCATTCTAGTTTTTCATCAAAATGTTGTGCAGTACCAAGTCAACCACCTTATAAACGTATAACCATATTACATCAACACTATTACCTTTATCAACCAAACTTGTCATCTCATATAAAAAAAAATATCAGGTGTGGCAGAGCTCTGACCTTGCCCCCGTGGGTCCTGCGCTTCTAGGTGGTTTATGCTAGCCTCAGTGGCTCACTGCAACCCTCCACATAGCCCTTCTCTCTCTAGGACCAGGGTTACAGTCTACTGAGCCCTTTTCATCATAGGCCAGCAAGGAGGTTGGTGAGAGAACTCCCACAGTCTCTGTTGTCCCTGGGGGCTTATTTCAGAACAGTTTAGCCTCCTGTCCTGACAGGGGCCTGACTTCCCCTCCCAGGAGATGTTCCTGTAGTGGTGGGTTGGGGGGAACCCGGACCCACCCTCTACTCCAAGTTCCAGCCCAGGGACCCTAATGGTAGCAGCTGTTGGCAGCCAACCTTTCACTGCCAGAGTTGCTATATTTCCCTAGGCCACTTCCCCACAGCTCTCCTGCTTCTCCCTTCTTCACCCTTTCCTTAGGGCTCCTTTAACGATGGTTTGAGGGTGTCTTCATTAACCAGCCCTTCAGCCGCACTTCCTCTCCCCTGGCTCCCTGGCTCTCCTCTGCCTTACTGGAGTGAGCCCTTTTTATAGTATCAGAGGGGCCTTAATTAGAGTCAGGTGGTCACATTAACTGAATGGCCTCACCTGACTCTTTGCAGGTTAATTAGAGTCAGGTGTTCTCATTAGCCTGGAGCAGCCCCTGCTCTGGTCAGTCAGGGAACAGAAAACTGTTAATCCAGTGGCCAGTATATATGCCTTCTGCTATTCTGCTGTACCCAACTGGCCTGGGTCTATCACACAGGTTAGTTTGACAGGAGCTATTTTCCATAAACCCATGCTGGTTTGCATTAATTACATTATCCTCCTTTAATTCTTGATTAATTGTGTCCTGTATCAGTCGCTCCATTATCTTGCCTAGGATAGATGTCAGGCTGACATCATCCCATTAGGGTTAGGGCTTTAACCTACATTTTTCATTGTTAAAGAATGTAGGGCTCACTGAAGGTACCTGACTGACATCCCCAGAGAACAAAGTCCACTGTATATCCATAGCTGCAGTGCAGGCATCAGCAGCACTGTCTTGGCAATGCACCTCATCTGTGGGGCTGGCTCTAATAGGTGAGAAGGTAGTTCAGTGCTAAATACTCATTCAATCCTTGCCAACAGAGAAGTTAACTGTGATATGGACACCCACCCACGGGGAACAGGACTGAGCTATTCAGCTCATTTCAGACAGGCCGCTAAGAAGTCATGAGAGGCTAACAACTTTCAGCTAATATGCACACAGCTCAACTCTGCACCAGTGACCTAGAGATGAAAGGCTCTGGCCCCCATTAGCCACCTCCTGAGCTCTCCAGTCTTTTCATGGTGATGATTTGCAGATTTATGTCATCTTAATAAACATCTCCCTTCAGTGCGCTCCCTTCCTTACTCCCTGTGGTCTGGGTGTCCTTTCTTGCTTTCTCCAGCAAAGCGGAGCAGTCAGGAATTGTCGCTTTAATTACATTTTATTTGCTGAGGTTAACAATATGTCAGCCCTTAGGTGCCGTTCGGGTAGGATCTAAAAACATCTCCCCCACCCCCTCATAGCACTGCTTCACTGTCTGTGTGAGGAGCTGCCCCAGCCCACTGCCGCACCCAGAGTCTCTTACCCAAGCAACTTTTACTTCTCAGACATAAGCAAAATACGTGCACAGTTGCTCCGCCTACCCTGGGCTACAGCTCCCAGGCAATTTCCCCCTTGGCCTCTTCAGTCCCTCCTGCTTCAGGGCTCATTGCCAGGTTCTCCCGCACTCTGTTAATTAAGCACTGCCTCCCAGCGCTCTCTCCCTGGAGACCCTTTTCCCACTACCTCCCCTCCCAGCAGGGGACTCTGGCAACCTCTCCCTGAGAATTCCTGCTGCGCCTGCTCCCTAAGCATCCCCCTTCCTTGCTGACAGCCGGGCCGTTGATCGCCCCAGGTGCTGATCCTGTGAATTGGCCAACTGAGAGTACCTGTTCTAGCACCGGGCAGCTAAACCTGCTTCCTTGCAAGGGGCCAGCCATCCTGTGACAGCCCTTTCTTCTGTATCCCATTGACAAGTGTGTGGCCTTCATGTTCAGCCTCCACGTGGGTAAATATTACTAGTATTGGTTCTCTGAAAATCTATAGCCAGGGATGAGGAGGGGGCCTCTGTTTCTCGCTCACTCTCTCTTCCCACAGTACTCTTCATACGTCACTGCTTTCTGCAAGCTCTTTCCTACTTCCCCACATGCCACAAAAATTTACCGACTATTAACCTTGAAAACATGCCCCCTTCCACCTCTCGTCTTTTTTTAGAACAATTCGCTGAGCCTTGCATCCATCTCACTGGGCTGACTTTGCTGGCTGAGGTTAATTTCTGCAGGGACACTGTGAGAGTTCTGATCCTTCCCTTACAGCTGAGACGGAGATGATGCTTTTGTGAACTGGGGCCCCGTTTTCTTCCTTCTCTTCCCTTTGCAGGACACTACTAATTCGCACAGCCTTCTTAGAAATGATTGTGTGTATGTGGTGGGGAGAGGGGGTGGAAATCAGGCCACTGCGGGATGCTGCCAAACATGGTGTTCATGATACGGTGGGTAGCATTCTTCCTCCCAAGTCATTATTAAACCAGTGCCTCGGCCTGGATTTTATGGCACTGTGCTGTTAGGCTGTCAGTTTTCAGATGAGATGACTTTGGTCCTGACCAGCTGTGGTCCTCAAAGATCCATGGCACTCTTTGCCAAAACATAGGTTAGTCCCAGTCTCCTGGCCGGATTCCCAGTGGAGTCAGCAGAGGCTGCCTAGCAACATTCCCCCAGAACTTGCAATGAAATACACACTTTTTCTTCATTTGTTCCTCTAACTCGGCTTGTCTTGAACTAGTGATCTCAAAGGAGAGGACTATATGGGCATATTGGGCTTATGCTGCCAGCCATCTAGCCCCCTCCAGGGCAGTGTTTCTTGTTTTCTTTTGACTTCCATAAGAGAGAGAGAGAGATCTATGGTAGCCAGCACTTATGAGTCAATGGTTCCTTCCACCCCATCCCCAGAACTCTAAGCGTCAGCCACAGGCGACATGCCTGGGAGCAGTGTTCTTGGAACATGGTATATGAGTGCATGCATCTTCTAGCTAAGCAATTCCAGCGATCAGAAGAAGGGCCATCCATCCGCTAAACGCAGCAGTGGGTGACACGTGCTAAAAAAAAAGGCCAGTAGCTGTAACTGGGAACTGAGCCGGGCACTGAAATTAGGTGTCGGAAGGCTACGCTGGGATGGATGATGCATATGCAGCGCTGCCTGTACAGCTACGTTACGTCAGAGTCATGGTGTAAAAGACCCAGTTGGGTTTGGGGGGGGTCTTCACACAGATGTGTGGGCGCTCTTCTCCCAGGCGCTCGCTTTCCCAGTTGAATTTAGCGCTGTTGGAAGGTGCCCAGTGGACAGTACTGGAGGCTAAAGTCCTCTGCTCACAGAACAGTTAGCACATGCTTCCCACTACGGTGCCCCTCTGCATATCAGAAAGCTGGTCTATATTGGGCCTGTGTGTTGACACTTTCTTACGGGGAACCTTTTAGCCTCGATTAGGATGGCGCTTTTATGACCTGGATCCTTGTCTGCCAGCGATCTGTCTGTCTGCAGGGCTTGTCTGCCACTCTCCCCACCAAAGCCAGCATTCTCTTCAGCTGGGATCCTCCGCGGGGCTCGAGGCAACGATACCGTGGGAAGCATCAGCTCCTCTGGGCCTGCGTCTTTGACCCAGCAGCCTGACCTGCCTAGAGGGGTTTCCTTGGAGTCGAGGGAAGCAGGTGATGATGCTATAGAGAGCAGTTGCCTCTCTGCCCCCGCTCTCGCCACACCTTCAACACACGTTGATCCTCAAACATGCGGAGCGGAGGGATTCTCTTGAGGCCAGGGGATGTAGGAAGTCAGCTCCCTCCGTCCCACTGGATCAGGCTTCCCACCTCTTGTGGAAGCAAAGACGACAATCCAGACCTAAATATTTTCTGCATGGCTCAAAATATATTGCCACTTGCCCTTGACAGCCTGGCCTTGATGACCTGTGAGCACCGTTGGGCATATGTCTATCACAGCTCCTAGGCTTTTGCTGTCTTGTGGAGGGGAGGGGCAGCTGTTGCAAACAGACTGCATTTAATATTGCTGTTTCTCTAGTAATGAGACAGCCACACTAATAATCATGTTCTTCCAGCCCCAGCGACAGCTTATGCTGTGAGAATTAAAGTGCATAGTGTCCCGTGTGCTCCCCCATCCGTCATGTCGCAGTCTTGAGTGATTCATGTCTGTCTGCATTTACAGGAGTCAGAGTAGAGCCTGCCCCACCCCCTCCTGATTTTTCACACTTGCTGTCTGGTCACCCTAGCTGCAGGCCAAGGGTTTGAATCACAATGGTATATGTGCCCATATGAGCAAGCATGACACGCTCCCATGGGCTGTCGGTGTTCTGGGAGAAGGTCGCTGGGGCGGATGGCTGGAGGTGCGGGGAGGAACATTCTTACAATAGGCTGCTTCTGAGTCACTGAAGTCAGTAGCAATTTAATATTAATAATAGCCAGCTCTTATATGCAGTGTTGTTGCCGTGTCAGCCCCTGGATATTACACAGGCAAGGTGGGCGAAGTAGTATCTTTTATTGGACCTAGTTCTGTTCGAAAGCTTGTCTCTCTCACCAACAGAGGTGGGTCCATTAAAAGATATTCCCTCACCCACCTTGCAGGGCGGGCTCCGGGTTTTCTGCCGCCACAAGCAGCAAAAAAAAAAAAAAGCTGTGGCAGTGCGATCCCGTTGCTCCACTCTTCGGCGGCAATTTGGTGGCAGGTCCTTCACTGTGAGAGGGACTGAGGGACCTGCTGACGAATTGCCGCCAAAGACCTGGACGTGCCACCCCAATAGTGGCCAGAGGGCCGCCCCTTGGTATTGGCCACCCCAAGCACCTGCTTCTTTGTCCCTCTAGCTTTTATACAGCACTTTTCATCAGTAGATCTCCCATTGGCATCAATGTAACTGTCCCTCTGGGAGTAGAGAGACAAGGTGGGTGAGGGAATAGCTTCTATTGGCCCAGCTTTTGTTGGTGACAGACAAGCTTTCGAGCTGACATTAAAGCATTTCCTGGCTCGCAGACTCACTGCTGCCTGGAAAATGAGAATACTAATGATATCCTACATTCATGTAGCACCTGAATCACAGAGCACTGTACAAGCTTGACGTCTGTGGGAGCAACTTCACCAGCTACGGCAATACAAGCCTCTAACCTCCTGTACCAATAGGCAAATATTCCTAAATTCAGGGGACGCCCTAAGTATTATCCCAATTCAAATATAAGCCTCCTCCTTTCAATTTTTCTGGACTAGTGCTCCTCCCTAGGCCACCTCCTTACCTGGAACTGTCTTCTTGGGGTAACCTCCCCTTCATCAACTCGGAGAGGCTACGACCTTCTCAGATACCCAGGCAGCAGCCAGTTGGGCTGCTCATCACTCCTTCCCATTTTGTGGGAAGCAGCCAATAGGCTCATCTGTCCCTTAAATTCTAGCATGGATCTGAAGGTATTAACCTCTCATCTTATTAGATTGTAAACTCTTCGGGCCAGGGACTGCCTCTATGTGTTTGTACAGCACCTAGCACAATGGAGCCCCATTCTTGGTTGGCCTCCAGGCACTATCATAATAAATATAATAAATAATAATAAAGCATCAGTGGAACCAGGAAACATTTTTTCCCTAGTCCCACAACTGCTGCCTTTTAGAGCCGTGGGACTGAGGCAACCAAGAATTCACAGAGTCTCTGGCTAGGTGCCCAACGCATTCATTCAGGAAGCTGGGCAGGCTTCACCATGTGATGACCCTTGTCTGAATATGGGGTAAGTTGGCTTCTGAAAAAGACTGAATTTGAGAGGGGACCAGGCCAGATAGCTACTCAATGACAATGATGGGGAATAAAGGCAACTGTGTTGTTACTCAAAAACCAGCACCACACAAGGGATGATTGGCTTGCATCAAGTGGCAAATATTATATATATGTAACCCCTCTGCCAGGCTGAATTGATAGCAGCAAGGGCCGGATTCAATATATAGGGGTCCCTTCCCCACAACATAATGCAAACCAGCTCGAGCCCCCACCCAGTGACCTGGGAAAATCTTACACACACTCCTGGGCGCCTCAAGGAGGCAATACTTCCCCTCTCGCAAGCACAGACTCTTGGTATAACAGAAAAGGTTCAATTACATAAGATAAACAACAAGCATTAAATTGGGAAAATACCTCAACTAGAGTTCACAGGTCAAACTGTGAGCAAAGACCCACCCCAGCAAATTGGGCTGTGTCCTTCTCTCTGGGCCCTTGAGTCCAGCAACCCCCAAATCACCCACAGTCCCACAATCCAAAAGTCTCTGTCCCGGGTCAGTGCAGCCCCAGAGTTCAAGAGTCCCTCTGCAGAAGTCCCCCTCCCAGCCTGGGTAGAAAGGGGCACCTTACGTGGTTCGGGGCCAACTGCCCTGCCTCTTCGTGGGGTTCTGCTTCCACTAGTCGTCCCCGCAAACAACTCAGCTCCGCTTGCTCTGTGGGCTGCTCTGCTCTGCCAGCTGCTCTGGCCCACCAGCTGTCCTGTGATCTGCTCCGGCCGTCCTCGCGAGCTGCTTGGCTCCACTCACCCAGGGCTGCACAAACTGCTCCACTCCACTCTGCCAGCTGCTCTGCTCCACAGTATTGCTTCAGGCTCCCCCACTCATTGGCACAGTACTCAGTGCTCTCAGCTCAGCAAGTCCAGCTCTTCAGTGATTCCAGCTCATAGTAGGGGAGCCCCAGTGCCAGTGAATTCAGCTCAGTAACCTGTATCTAGATTCTTAAGGGAATCAAAAATTAACTCTGACATTCCACAGTGGAGAGAGACATAGGTAGAACTGGTGCTTCTGGCTCACACAAGGCGCTTATAGCACCAAGTACAGATATCTGTCCCCAGCCTCTCTCCTTTCAATGGGTTTTGGAACCCATGTCCCTTGTCTAGCAAGTGCTATTTAGTTGATAATGAAACCCTCTATCATAAGACAGTTTTGTAGTTCCTCATTTACTTAATCAGGGTGACAACATTTCATTCCTCCTGCCCCAATAACAACGAAATTGGGGGTCCCACAGCTGTGAAAATAACCATCCCATGCTGCTTTGCGGTATGCTAAGTGGGGTGGGAGTGCCAAATGCAAATAACTGAAATACCAATGCAAACACTTGAAACTTCTTTCCGCACTCCCCATAATTTACCACCAGATGTCAGGGTGGGGCTCATCCTGACTCTGCTTACATCTATCTATCTATCTATATATATTAAACAACACAGGGTGAGTATCCTCAGCCCCCATCCAAGGGCTCCCCCCCCCATAATGCTCAGTACAAATGCTACCCAGGACCAGCACTACACGATACTGGCTCAGAGGAAGGAATGCCTCCTCCATTTGCTTGGGCAAGATTGTTGAGGCGCATGAACCCTGCCGGCCTGGTGTCCCCAGAGACTGAAGTCCTCTATTGCTCTACAGATCAGGCTGAGCAGAGGCAAGCAGAGTGCAGCTTCTTGCCGGTGCGCCACAGCCTTGAGCCGGGGGACCGCTGCTCAGGGTGAGAGGATAGTTTTCTCCCAACAGCCTGTTCAGTCCTTGATCTCTTTTGTGAGACTGTCAACAAGGGCACCTCATGCAAAGGTATTTTTTTATGAGGACACCTGTCCACTAATTCCATTCATGTAGGTGACAGAACAGCCGTGAAATGGTTATAGCTTTGTCACCGCTACCCATCTAGCCTGGACTGAAACAGTTAAGTTAGGGTCAAAATCTGCTCTCAGTTACACAGGTGCAACCACCATTGGCTTCCGTGGGAGCATATACCCATGTAACTGAGAGTAGGGTTTCCTCTATAGGGCAACCTGCGTGCCAGTCCTGGCCACCCACTGTTCCTCCAAAGCCTGCCATTTACTGAAAGCCCCATCTCCCTCCCTGGAGTAGCCTGGATCTGCTCTGCAAATCTTTCATGCAAGAATTGACCGGCTGAAGCCTGGGAAGTCACGCGGCCTGGTAGGATGTATTAGCCCTGCAAATAATCCACAGAAAGAGCCCAAACGAGCCTGAGAACTCCCACAGGACTGTAAATGTGGTGTGATTTGCTGTCTCCCCCAGGAGAGCATGCTAATCATTGGCTGTAGCAGCTGTATGTGATTAATTTAAGTAATTTAGCACCCTGCGATTCACACTGACACGGAGATCGATGATTTGGATGTTTCCTGCATTATTACTATCATTACAATTACCTCCCACAGACACTTGCGCTCATGTTAACGAACCAGAGGCCATTAGCTTCCCCGTCCACCACCTCTACATACTGTGAAGCTGTAAAAGGGCTCTTCCTCAGTGACCAGATCTCATTGGCTGTAACACACAGGCAGGTGAGTTTACAGTACATGAGAAAAAACCTGTTCTATGCACCTCCGGGGAAGACAAAAAGGTGAATCTTACAAGTAAATGATTCCTTGGGCTTGATACCTTGAGGGAGAGGGATAGCTCAGTGGTTTGAGCATTGGCCTTCTAAACCCAGGGTTGTGAGTTCAATCATTGAGAAGGCCACTTAGGGAACTGGGGCAAAATCAGTATTTGGTACTGTTAGTGAAAGTGGGGGGCTGGACTTAATGACCTTTTGGGGTCCCTTCTGGCTCTATGAGATAGGTATATCTCCATATATTCTGATCCCACACTGGTGTCAATCAGGCTGATTCCAGTGAGGGCAGTGGAGATTCATGGGTATAAAAATCAGTGCAAGTGAAAAGAGAATTTGGCCCCAGTTGCAAAAAGAAAGGTGCAATTTACATGGCAGGCATAAGCAACTTCAAAACAAGGGGGTAAATAGCAAGGGTATGTAATGGCATTCAGTGGGTGTGTTCTGCAGGGGGAAAATTCAACCACAAAATCAGTGTGAGTTGTGCCAGGGCTGAATTTGCCCCCTCAGTTTCTGTCCAAGCAGATCACTCACATTCAAGCAAGAGTGGGAACACATGTAGAAAAAAAAGGCAACTTATCCAAATCTCTGTCAGCCAAGAGGCTGCAATAATAGGACATGCTAATACTGTATATATGTATTGCAATCAGTTGGCTCCTTCTGAGGGAACACTGTATTTTTTTCCCTTCAGCAACCAAAATGGTCTTGCAGTAAAATGCTGGAGCCACGTCCAGCCTGGGTATGAGCAGCTGCTAGTCTTTTGCCTTTGACACAGCTACACCCTCTTGCAACATGGCTGATCATGATTCTATGTCCAGCCTTTGGAATGACCCATCTGAAACACGCCTTCCAGAGCCTTTCGCTCCTGCCTTTTGCACAGTTTACCACGTGATGCAGTTTTTAAGGTATGTGAATGTAACCCCGTGTTTGCCTGTTAAACACTTACTTATACAAACACAGGAACTAACTTCACAGATCAGACCAGGGGACCAGCATCATGGTTCCAACATCAGTCATTCACAGCTGCTTCAGAGGAAAGTGCAAGAAATCCTACTCTTCACTGTTTTCCAAATGGTGGGTTGGTTCAAGATGGGTCATCACAACCAGGGTTGGATTAACCCATCACTGGCCATGGACTAGGCAAGTGCACAGTTCTCCCAGACCAGTGCAGAGGGGAGGCGTTAGGGGAAGGAAAGGTGGGGGAATAGGTTGGAGATGAAGCCCATTCTGCACTCACCTCACAGCAGTGGCTCCTGTCCTATGGGCTGGCTCCCCACTCTAGGCATTGTGAACTGGCACATGCGGTTACAGCACCCCTCAGGGCTGGCCCAGCTACCTCTCCATGATGATTGGGGAGAGGGTGCGGTCACCAGAGCCAGTCACATCTGGCCTAGCTGTAAGTTTGTACTAGGTCACACTGACACTGATTCAAATTCGGTACAGCTGCCCGGAAGTGGCACTGCAGTACAGTGCACCAGGTTGCCATGCCTGGCGTGGACAGCCAGGCCCACCCCCCACGGGACAGGAGCAGCCGCTGCAGACTGATGACAGAACAAGGAGCAATGGTCTCAAGTTGCCGTGCGGGAGGTCTAGGTTGGAGATTAGGAAAAACTATTTCATTAGGAGGGTGGTGAAGCACTGGAATGGGTTACCTAGGGAGGTGGTGGAATCTCCATCCTTAGAGGTTTTTAAGGCCCAGCTTGACAAAGCCCTGGCTGGGATGATTTAGTTGGGGGTTGGTCCTGCTTTGAGCAGGGGTTTGGACTAGATGACCTCCTGAGGTCTCTTCCAACCCTAATCTTCTATGATTCTATGATGTGTGTGACGTGGGCTCACTCTCCAAACACCCCCACTCCAAGTCTTTCCACACCAGACTGGGATTAGGGTTGTGGTGTGAGGGCGGAGGGTGCAGATATTGTGGGTCACAAAAAAAGACAAAATGTTGTTGGGGGGGGGTCACTTGCATAAAAAGTTTGGAAACCCTTCTTGGATTATCTTGAGCAAAAGAGAAATTTCTTCCTAGCCCCAGGCACTTAGTATTTGGATTACGCCCTGAAGTATGAGAGTTTTATATCCATTATGTATTTTGTATCCTTTTTTAATGAAACAGTGGCTGTTTTCTTAGTCCATGAAAGTGTCTAATCCCTTGTTGACTTCTGTTAAACTCTTGGCCTCGGTGTCATCTTGTTCCAGCGAGATCCGCTGGTTATTGTGGGTCATGGTGGTTGTTTTTTAAATGTTTCCATGTATCCTTTTTAAATGTAGTCTTTCAGTTAAATTGGATGTCACCTCATTCTTGTATATTGAAAAAAGATAAATGGGAGCACCTCGTTTTCCTTCTCTGGCCCATTCATTATTCTGCACACCTCTAGCATGTACCTGCTTATTTGTCTCCGATGAATGAAAGCCTTTCCCAAGGGAGTGACCAGAATGGAACACACTATTCTAGGTGAGGTGCACATGGCGTGATCGTATTCTAGGTTCTAGTTTTCATACCTGGTAATGTTTGTTTGGTTTTTGACTGCCACTGCACCTTGAGCAGATGTCTCCATTGTGGTGCAGAATGGTTGTATTCCTCCACTGAGTCTTTCACAGATAGGTTCCAGCAGATTCATCCATGGAGATGCCAGGAATGCAAGTTTTAATGGCTCTGGGCCAGATTTTTAAAAGGTATTTGGTTGCCTATAACAGGGTTGGCACCCACCTCTCACGAATGCCCCCTTCTCATTGGGCCTGTCTGCATTCTTTAGGTCTAGAGACCCCTTTCGGTGGTTCTCCAATGGGTTTTCAGTGCCTCAGCCCTCTGGCTGAGTCACACTGTCTGCACATTAGCTAGCACAAACCCCTTCTGGGGTATGCAATCCAAGGAGGCCTATCTCAGTACCCCTCTGATGGTGCCTCTCTCTAGTCCTCCTTAGGCTTTATTCTTGAAGTAGTCCAGCCCTGGTATGGGGCTGTATCCCCAGGACTGCCTCCCTGGAGACATTATTTTTCTGTAGCCCCCCCTACCCCCCCGGCTCAGTCCTTACTCAGTCCCTAGCAGCCAGCCAGGAGCCTCTCGCTCCCCCGGTCCCTGCAAGCAGTTTTAGCTGTCTATAGTCCTTCCTTCTCCTGCTCCATGCAGCAGCGAACTATTGCACTGTTCTGTAGCTCCTTTTATATGGTCTTCCTGGGCTGTGATTGGCTACTTCCCCTGCGGCCCCTCTAGCCTGCTGATGGAGAACCTCTCCACTGCTCCTTTCCTGGGATGGGTGTGACAGAACCCTGAGGCCTCCAGCAGGGGGCCTTTGGGCTTAGTCCACCCCATCACATGCCTAAAGAGGCAGAGAGGTGTTACTGTCCTGACTTTCTCACTCCCATTGATTTCAATGGGAATTAGGCACCTAAGCACTTTTGAAAATCCCACTGAGACCAGATCCTCACAGGTATTTAGGTGCCTAACTCCCTTGATTTTCAAAAGTGCCTTACTCCCATGGGAGCCAGGCACCTAGGTGCTTTTGAAAATCCCAGTAAGCACTTAGCTGCATCTTCAGGCAGCTAAAGATCTTTACAAACCTGGCCCTCTAACCAGCACTCTTTATTCCTTAATTGAATAATTACACCAAAAAGTGTTTGCTTGCACATGGGAGTAAATAAGATTCAATAACCAGTTCCTCTGCTTCTCTGTTCAGCCTGGATAAATAGAGGTGCTAAAATATGCCACTGAACCTACCAGTGACAGTCACCCCAAAGAGAACAAAATTCTTGGCCCTAGTAGTGAATGATGACACTGTGTGATATGCCACAAAAATCATATCTTAAAACAAGATTGTGTGCGTGGTGTTTATTGCCACCGTTAAAGAGATCCTCCTCCTTTCTGTGCTATGAGGATGCCAGTCGAAGCTCCCAAACTATTCCATCACCAACATTGTTTAGCTGTAAGCCAAGGACAGAATGGTGGATATACATTGTGTCCCACTGGAAGGAGTCTGCCAGACCCACTTGTTTGTTTATAAGTGAGGTTAGTTGATTCATCACCTTTAAGGCCAGAAGGGACCATTATGATCCTCTAGTCTGACCTTCTGCATAGTACAAACCACAGAACCTCGCACAGCAATTTCTGCATCAAGCCCACAGGTTCAGTTTGAGCTCATGCATGTCTTTTATAAAGACAGCTAGGCTTGATTCAAAGAAAGCAGTGATGGTGAATCCACTATATCCCCAGGTACGTTGTTCTAATGATAATCACCTTCACTATGAGCTATTTCTTTATCTGACCAAGTAGAGACTTGTATTACTGGAGCCAAAGGTGATGTCTTTGTTCCTGGTTGCTGTACCGCTGTGGCTGGCTGATTTAGTTGGGGATTGGTCCTGCTTTGAGCAGATGACTAGATGACCTCCTGAGGTCCCTTCCAACCCTGATATTCTAGGATTCTACAGTTGCGGGGTCTATGAGAAAGGAGGGTGTGTTCATTTCTCTGATTTATTTTTCTACTGTTAGTTTAACAGCCCTGGAAATAAAACCCTCCAGTAGCCACAGAACTGCTGCAGCTGAGGAAGTGACAGTACTTGGATCCTATAGTGATGGATGTGGCAGAAGAAGCATGCAGGGGAGACTCTGATCAGTTGGCATGCCCCAAGCCCCACCTGGAAGGGACCGCCACTAAAGGGTGGTTCATTCGAAGTGCCCATTCAGTCCTCTCCTCACTGCTGAGACTGCCAACAGGTGTGGACACGTCCCACTAGGAATAGCACTGAGACCCCAAAACCCATCTCACGCAGACCAACGCACAGGCAATAATTTGGGGGGTGAAATCCTAGCCTCAATGACGTCAGTGGAAGTTTTGCCACTGACTTTCATGGGGCCATGATTTCACTCTTGACCTACACACTGGCAGCCTAGAAGTGAAAGGCTCAGTTGCCCATAACTAATTCCAGTCCCCCCAGGCTATGGCTAGCTTTTTACTCTTTTCCCACTAGCTTTCCTTTTGATCTGGCTGCATCTGATTCACCTGACCACAGCCTGAGCAAATATTTGATAAAGGTTCATATTTCATTCTCCACATACTTTTGTCAAAAAAAGCCTTTATTGGAATGCAAAATATCTTCTGTATAGGACATGTCTTTTGATTTTCCCCTTAAATTTACTGAATAAATCTTATTTTGTACATTGTGATTCGTGTGTGTGTGCGTATGTCTGTGTGTATATATATATATATATATATATATATATACACACATACACACATATATATCTATCAATCTATAGATATATCAATACATTCATTATATAAATCTGAACATATATAAACAATATATATATATATATATTTATACACAATACTAGATATATATGTATATATATACATATATACACATATATACATACACTGGACATCTACTGGTTGCTGATGGACTTTTCTTTAACAAAATAGGTCTCATCAGTGGACTTTACGTCTGCAGTGCAATTTTACAGGAAGTTAACATTTCCACATTCAATATAAAAGAAACAATATACATTTGAAAACGTGCCATAGGATTTTTAATGAAAAAATTAGAAAAGTGCATTTATTTTACAATACTACAGTAAATGAGTCTTTTTCTTTTTTGTAAAGACATTGTAAAATATATACAGGGTTGCTTAGTGCATTCATTACAAAAGAAAGATGCAATCCCTTGCATAAATTACATAATGTACATGGGTTCGCTGTCTACTTGGACTTGTAAACATTTGTGTGATACAGTTTTCATTCTTTACATAAGCTGCAATAAATCTCATTTTCATTTGACTGTTGTTTCACTCTGCTAACTCCAGTACGGCATTCTAAGGCCATGAGTGAAGGCATCCTCTCTGGTAAGGGAGGAGGACAGAAAAATTGAAAAAACCCACAAACGATTAGAATGCTTTAATTTGGTTCTCTGTAATCAGGCTATCACTGGCTTAACTCATTACATCTTGATGCGTGTGACCTCCTCTATCTCCATTGCTAGGACCAGCTCGACCACCACTGTGAAATTAAAAGTCTGAGATTAGGCCTGATCATTGACTCAGGCAAGACAGCTTCCTGGAGGTAAATGTTCAGTACAATACACAGCCAGTTAAGAAGAGTGCTCCTATTTCTTAGGTTTTGCACTTTACTCTTGATGCTCCGTGCACTGCACATGAAGTTTACCAACCAGGGGAGAAACGTAGCTTAAACTCTATCTCACATTGTTGAGAGCCTATAGAATGCCGCCAAAATACCCTCACCAAGTCCTCCTATGCACATTCCGAAAAAGTACAAAAATGTACCCGAAAAGTGTCTAGAGATCCAAAAGAGACACAGCGGCAACACACACACAAACACGCAAGCGCTCCTGTTTGAGCACAAAAGCTCAGTTTCCCAAGTGGAGTCCACAATTCATTTCCTTCATGTATGTGTGTTTGGAAATCCCAACATTTCTCCTTAGGTCACAAATTGAACACTTTTATCCCTGTTTCTCATAGATAAACAGTTTGTTGAAGTAAGTAATTGCACCTTAAAGAGACAGTATCCACATTCTTTTGGCCTGCTGGAAACAATCTGACAAGTCGATTTCTCATTATCTCCCATATTGACCATTTTGGCTCCAAATGATTAGTTTCTTTGCACTCATATCACTAAGATCAAACATTTTCATCAAATATTCCTTGATAACAATAACCAGCCAAAAGAATCTTTAAAAGCATCTGGAAGAGCCACAGTTAACCCCACGCCCGCAAAGAGAAGCATCTGGATTATTGGTTAAGTAGAAAATTATGAAAATTCTAAAAAGCAAAAACAAATTGTGTTTGTTTTCTGAAGAACCAGCAAGCCTCTAATCATTTGAGTGTGTTGGGTATTTGGTAAAGAGGAGTGTGGTGCTAGATAGGATACATTCTATATAATGATGATCTTTCTCTTATATGGTCCAATCCAGCAGTCCTCATGCACCTCAAAACCCCATTAAATTTAACGGGACTAACCAAGCTTAAGGTCTGCAGGGTGGTGCCCATGCTTTGGCAGTGGATTTCTAGTAAAGCCATCTATGGGAGCAGGGGTTCTCAAACTGTTTCATAGCATTGACCACCTCTGAATAACAGATTGTCTCTTGGCTCACATTCTCTCTTCTTCCATTCATGATTGTGTAGACCATCTCCACTCTACTGACAACTAACTAACATCAGTGTGGCAAGTGCAGCAATTGTTTATATAGAACAGTAACATTCAGTAAGTCCTGCATTTGTAAGCCAATTTACCAGCAGGAAAGGAGGAGAGCCATGTGATCAGCCAGCTCTGCTTGGAACATCACCAAGTTCTCAGTGGACCAGTGGTGGCCCAAAGGCCACAGTTTGGGAATCATGTCACTAGAATAGTCATTCCTAATCTGAATACAAGACGAGTGTGCAGTGAAAAATAATGAGAGCTTTGACTATGTCTTGAAAAAATAGTCTTGCAGAGGTGATATTTATTAACCCCTGTGTATAGTCGGCCAATTGCAAGACAACATTACAGGTTCCCAAAGGCTAAAGAGCTACTTTGGGCCAGATTCTGATCCCTTTATTTGCAATGAGTAGCACCATACTGTGGGACCCCACATTAGGGTCACTCACATGCTAAGAGTATGAGAATCTCGCATTAATCCATCCGCATTTTGATGTTTGGGTTCATGGGAAACTGTGATGCACCAACTATTCTGTTCCATTCTGTACAGGTTCTTACGCCACCCTCATCACTTTAGTATCTGAGCACTTCACTTAGGAAATCTATTGGACAATTCAAAAGAAATGTACTCACAGGCAAAAACAGAGAGCTGGAATGAAGGCCCTGACCTTGACCAGTACAAATGCCAGTTTGAGTTCTACTTTTTAGAACTCTGATTTCTTTATTTTTTTTTCCATCCCCTAAACATGACGCAGTGCCTGAAGACGTCATATTAGATCCCCATGATTTTCTTGATGGGGTTGTTGAAATCACAACTAAAATTAGAAGAGTCAGGTAAAAAAAAAACAAATCGTGGGTACCAGTTTGATTCCTCTTCTCCTTTCCAGATAAGACTTTGTTCCCTGGTTATTTGCAAATCATTCTTCAAACCAGTGTGTATGAGAATGCTTCACACTTATGGTCTTCAAAGCCCTGCACAGACATTAGCTAACAAGTCCTCACAAAACCACTGTGCACTGGTGGTGCGCAAATCTTACCAAAGAGTGAAACACATGCAGGCCCTGATCCCCAAAAATGGACGTCCATGGGGCAGACTCCCCCTGGCCGTTAGGCAGTTGCACAGTTTGAAGAGAGGGCACTTGAAGTCTTCCTTAGCCCCCATGCTCCACGTAAAGGCCAAGCAGAATTCCACTCCTGGATGATCTGCGCTCTTCACACCAGGGTAGGAAGGGACCGTGAGGAGGAGGTGGATGCCCTGGCCACACTGACTAGCAGAACAGAGAGGAGTCTGGGAAATGCCTCCCTGTGCTCACACTGAGAGGCAGCTTCACTCCCGCCTTACACTAGGCTGGGCCTTATAGGCCTGATCTATCCCACAAAGAGGTTTAGCGACAAAGCCGAGGTCACACAGCAAGTCAGTGGCAGGGGCAAGGATTAGTCCTCACACACTGCCCCTTGCTCAGTCCCCTGGCCCACGCTGTCCTTCTAGTGTGACACTGCTGGTTTCTCTTCCCTGTGCATGATACAGGGCAGGGGGCAAACCCTGCTCATTTTACTCCCATGAGCAGAGGGATTGAAGTCAATGGGGAGATTCCTATAAATAGGGGAGCCCTGGTTCAACCCCCATCTGCCGCCACCTCCTTCTTAGTCTCAAACAATCCCGGGGAGAATAGCCTAGTTGGGACATCAGTGTCTGGGAGGCACAATACACTCGCCTATTTTAATAGAGCTAACCTAATTAAATGCCATGATCAGATTAATTAGCCTCTCAGTGATAATGATTACAAAAGAGCTGCATGCAGAAGCGGTCAGGATGGCCAGCAATATTGCGTTTCCTTCATGTCCTTTCTCTAAAGGTCAATTTTGATTATTGTTGTACAGTTGAAAAGTCCAAATGTACCAAAAATGAAGCTCATTGTGTAGCGAATCCCCCCCTCCCCCAAACTCAGAATGAGGAGCACTTTGGTGGCTAAGTAGCCCCTACTCCCTCCAGTGGGACAACACATGAGGTCACATCCAGCAGCATCTGTCCCTTTATGAGGAGTAGGGATGTAGATTGTGGCTTTGCCATAAACTCTGTGAATGGAGCACTGTGTAGCTGCACCATCCCAAGAGCCAGGCAGGGAATGTCTCTCTCTAAGACACAATTTCCTCCCTGCTTGTTCTCAGGGTTGCCCGCACTGGCAGATGCCAACACTCCCCATGCCAGCTCCTGCATTTCGGGGGGAGGAGCAGAACCAAGCTTCTATCCGCTTCCTACCCACCTGTCTGCTGCTTTGCTGCTTTCACTCCCCTCCCTCCACAATCTCCTCTACCAAAGGAACAGACTAAAATATCTTGTCCTCTGGGCCTACAAATCGCATCTAATCAAAGTGTAAGTAGGCGGCACACAGACAGGTTTGTACAAATTGCATTTCCTATTTGATTCCCTTGTTTTGGTTTTTAATCAATCTATATATTTCTTTTGCCAGTAACAATTAGAGTGGAACATTTCCTTCTCCAGTGTGCTTTTCTGTAATATAATGCTCTTCATTAATACATAATGGGGAAAAGTACAGCATGCAATGATCCTGGTTGTTAATATGCGTCTGTTAAATGGCAAGCTAATGAATTAGTGCAGAGGTAGTCAGGGATGCTGTGCACAGAGAAAGCCAAAGAGGGACACTGTCTGTAAAATGGACCCTTTGTTGTTCCTGCACACCTCGGCCCCAGATACAATGTTCTGGGTGGAAGAATGACTGCAAGCTTTGCCACATGCCGAAGAAACAATTTATCAACGCCAGACCAGCAGCATCAGAACTGGCGCATGAAAAAGATGCATTAAGGAGCACGGTTTCAATTATTATGCTTGCTTAGATCCACTTGTGAATTAGCAAGCGATGATAAATTCTATTGCGCTGCTGTTTGTTCTGCATTTCTCAAAGTGAGCCCAGACAACACAGCTTGGAACTGTGAATATTAATTACCAACACAATGATATCATTAATTTTTTTTAATCTGCTGTGGGTGTTGATGTGTGGCGGTGCTCCATACATGGTCAGGATGCAAGGTGGAAGAAGGCTGACAAGAAAATTAAGTAAAAATGAAACACACTGGGATTTTTGTTAATTACAATATTCATCTGTCACATTTGCAGAAGGAGAGATGACTGGAGACTGCAGGCTCCAGGGATAATATTGCCATCCTAAAATTAGCCAGACAGATTTGTTGCCAGGATTCCAGGATTATAAAGCAAAAACACTGCAGCACAAGTTGTACAGTTGGGCTGTTTCGTTTTCCTTAGTACTTTCTACAGTGTTGTTGCTATCATTATAATGGTCAGGAAGGACTCTTTAATGTGAAGCATTCATTGTATATATTTATTATAGGATGGTGTGTGCAGATTGAGCCACATTCTGATCTCACTAACACTGGTGTTAATCAGGATTAATGGAATTGTATTCAAATCATCTGGGTTACTCTAGTGTAAAACAATTGTGAGATGAAAATTTGGCATATTGGGTCAGATTCCTCTCTTTTTTACACCAGTATAACTCCATTTACTTAAGTGAAATTACTCCTGCTTTCCCAAATGTCTACTTAGCAGCACCAAATATAGCATGTCCAAATCCAAACCTTAAACATTTTCAGGGCCTGATTCTGGTCTCTCTAACTCCTTTGCCAGTTAGGAATAATTTAGCTGAAACAAATGGAGTTACCTGTATATGTGTAATCAGAATCAGGTATTCAATTTGCTGAATTCAAATTTCACACCGCAACTTCTCCAAAGAAGTGCAGACTTGTACACATGAATCACTCAGGAGTCTATATAATTATACAGCTTTCATTAGAGTTCTCAGCAATTTTGGAGAAACAAATGTGTATTTATATCTTTGGAAAGGAACAACAGAGCAATGTTTCCAGGGCAATCAGGGCCTTTTGGGATAAACCAAGCTGAGGAAAACTCCCACTGACCTTAATGGGTTGTCACAGTGCTTCAGGCCCCAGTTCAGCAAAGCACTACACCCCATTGAATTCATATACTTAGGTTCTTTACTGAGCTATGGCCTCAGTTAGGAATATAGGATCAGAACAACAATATACAGTAGTATAATATACTGCAAAGAACAATACTGCACTGGTAAAGAGATGGAATAGATGATTCAGTGTCTGTTCAATCCCTACTTTCTATAGATAAGATTCTTCTATATGCAGGAAAAAAACACAATAGGGGACAGGAAGTTGAGCAAATTCCCCCCTCAGGAGCTGCCACTGAAACGGCTCATTGTAGGGTAGGGTCTGCACCCCACAAAGTAGGCAAAGAGTTTGGCCATCAAAACCCAAGCATCTCAATAGATCTGCAATGGTCCAGGCCATCCATGCGGAGATCCTGATCTTCCATGACACTCCTTGTCTACCATCTTGGACCTTCTACAGCAGTGCAGTCCCTAAAGGAGTCCCTGAATCTCCATGATGGCCTCTGTCCCAGAATTCAATCCCCAATTTGGGGTGAAGAGGTTGTCATTGTGGAGAGGAAGATAATGTTAACCAGGTTACATCTGGTTCTAACAGAAACAGACCAACTCTGGGCTATATTCCTTCCTGGTCGAGTTAAAAAGATGATATCAGGGATGGGGGTTAGCTCTGGAAGGTGCTGCATAGAGGACACCTCACAGAACTGGGCATTATTTGGGGTAAAACACACAACTGCTGTCTTCAGAACCACTCCATTAGGATTTCACATGGAAATTATATTTGTGCTCACATCTCGTACTTGAGATCTTTGCTTATTTTTGCCTCATTGGTACTTATTGCAAATTCCTCTGCCACCCTGGTTACAGTAAGGAGTAAGATAAGTTGGGGGACCCTAATTCAGTCTCTAAATTCTGATTAAATAGCAACAGAGTCCCAGTGTGCATGCCAATCTCTCTGTGTCCAGTATCATTCTATCTGTTTTGCCCTCCATGTATCTTGATGTTGGCTAATGCTTTCCACACAGTTTATCTAGCTGAGTTTTCTAAAATGAAGTTGGATGTTAAAGCTGGATGGCAGGCAGGTAATAACGGGCAACCTTTCTGTTTTTGAGTCTGGAAATATTATGCACCCTTAGTTGCAAAATTAGTAACACTGTGATTCTGATTGTAATTTGGGTAATAGTCCAGTTAATAATAGCCTCTCATTAAAATATGCATTAAAAAGGCCATAACATTAGTGTAATGGAGACATTCCAGCACATCACTTTGTTCCGGCTTCCCCAGTAAAGGCATTAAATGTATGTCTTAATTAGACCCCAATATTAACAGGAATATTACACAAAGTAAAATCAGGCCATAAACCTCTATTATGGGCTATTTCCATCATCATTCCTCCCTCCAGCGTCCACATACCAAATCATCTCCCTTCTCCAGCTCTAGTTCCACTGATTGCACTTTCTAGCTTTTAGCGTCTAATGATGCCTTTTTTTATACTGCCAGGAACAAAACCTTTCAAATCTTTCAGAGACGAGATAAATTACCTGGACAAGACTTAATTCTTAGGATTGTTGGTTACTGTCCCAGTGTTCTTTCAATCAAAGTACTAACTAACAAGATGACCTACAATACAGTAGATTAACTTGGTCACATTCCTTTTATTTTAACGTATTCAGTTCTAAATGATCTGTTACAGAGGAGTCCATGCAGAAGAAAGTCCTTCGCTTAGGTTTAATATTAATCTTTTCCATTTGTTAATAACCTAAAGGCTATCTCAGAGTCTCGACGTAACATCCAAAGCTGCCTTCCATAGGTGTCTCCTTAAAAACACTGTACTGCAGGCATCTCTGCAAACCTCACAAACAAGGATCTAGAAAAGCAGCCTGTTAGATCAGCCAGTGGATTTCTTACATAGTAATAAAGACTAAGCAGAGGGTTATGCCTGCATGGTTCTATTAAGTTTCCTCTCTCATTTCCATATCACAGCATGCTCAGTCAAAGCTATTTCAGGCCCTGCACTGATCAAACTGATTATATAATAACTCTATTGTCCTATCATATTACATATTATCATCAAAGAGAAAAAAAATCAAAGTCGACTGTGGGGAGCTAAAATGGTGTTGTTTTGATAAAGAGCATATTGGTGTGACATAAACAGACTAATCTGATTTATTATTATTTCTAATGCTTAATAATGTGGAGGAGTGGGGAACAAGAGGCACCTGAAAATGAGAATGCATTGCAAAATGATCATGCAAGTCTCTATGGCTGGGCTGTAGCCCACGAAAGCTTATGCTCAAATATATTTGTTAGTCTCTAAGGTGCCACAAGTACTCCTGTTCTTTTTTGTAAAGACACTGTTTAGTTCCTTTGAGTATTATGAAGTCTTGTTATAATTAACTCCACTACTGCATGCCTCTACCCCATCAGAGCTTTCCATGCAGCGATGTCAAGGGTGGGAAGATAAAACTATTGCTTTTGTTTCTTTCAAAATAAAACAAAATTCTAGGAAGAAAAAAAAAGAGATTTATATAAAGAAATGTATTCAAACAAAAGAAAAACATGTACAATGAAAAACAGAGTGACACAGAAACAAGCAAGAGTTTATATAGAATCCAGAGAGCCAGAGATGGAAAAGACACATCAGATCTGCCCATCCCCCATTACAGGGTGAATGTTATGATTAATCCCCCACTGAAGTCAATGGGAATTCTCATGGGAGTCAGGCAAGCAGGCTTTGGCTTTTTTGTGTATGATTGTATTCTATATAATGTTTCCTCTAGTGCCTTGTCCATTCCAGTTCTAAATTCCACACGTAAAACTGGACAAATGTGGCAAAAAAAGCATTCCAAAGTGTATTTTAATTAGATTTCATTGTTATGGTTTTATTATTATTATTGTTTGTCTGCAGATGTTCATACAAGTGAGTTTTTCTATGGGAGACTGGTCACAAAGCAAATGGTCCAAGATGACTTATGCTGGAAGTGTTTGGGCAGCCGTCATGAAATCACTTTGATTCTTCCCCATCCACTTTACAAAATTTTCAGTCAACCAATCAGGGAACAGAAACAACACCATGTAATTTGGGTGATCCGCCATGTGCCATAGAATCATAGAAATCTATGGCTGGAAGGGACTTCAATAAAACATCAAGTCCAGCCTCCTGCATTGAGATAAGACCAAGTAAACCTAGACCATCCCTGAGAGGTGTTTGTCCAACTACTCATAAAAACCTCCAATAATGGGGATTCCACAACCTTCTTTGCAAGCCTATTCCCTTATAGTTAGAAATGTTTTCCTAATAGCTAACCTAAATCTCCCTCGCTGCAGATTAAGCCCATTACAAACCACTGATAACTACTCTTTGAGAATGGTCTTTCAACCATTTGCAAACCTACCTTACAGTAATTTCATCTAGAACACATTTCCCTAGCTTGCTTATGAGAATGTCATGTGGACTGAATCAAAAGCCTTACTAAAACCAAGATACATCACTTCTACTGCTTCCCCACATCCACCAGACCAGTAACCCTGTCACAGAAGAAAATTGGGTTGGTTTGGCCTGATTTGTTCTTGACAAATCCAGGCTGGCCATTCCTTATGAACTTATTATCCTCTAGGTGCTTACAAACTGATTGTTTAATAATTTGTTCCAGTACCTTTCCAGGGAGACTGACTGGTCTATAATTTCCCAGGTCCTCCTTATTCCCCTTTTTAAAGACAGGTACTATGTTTTCCCTTCTCCAGTCCTCTGGGACCTCACTGTCCTCTCTGAGTTCTCAAAGATAATTGCTAATGATTCTGAGATTGCTTCAGCTAGTTCCTTAAGTACCCTAAGATGAGTTCCATCGGGCCCTGCTGGATTGAATACATCCAATGTATCTAAATATTCTGTAACCTGTTTGTTCCCTATTTTGGCTTGCATTCCTTTCTCCTTGTTGTCAATATTCATTGTGCTGAGTATCTGGCCATCATTAACCTTTTTAGCAAAGACTGAAGCAGAATAGGCATTAAACACTCTTCAGGTCATCAATTATTACCTCTCCATCTCCATAAATAACTAATCGTGAAGAATTAAAAATAGACGTGCAACCAATAGTGCATGAATATAACCCATGGGCTGAAATATGTTCACATAAAGACCCAGAGTTTGAGCTGCAATTGAAGAGCAGTTGCCACAGTTCAAGGAGGCATAGTGCCAAGGTGGCTTTAAACTACCTTCATACTTCCCTTTACTCTACACCAATATACACTGGCCTGGGCCCTAGGCAGACTTAGAGCAGTGTGTGGACTGCTCTAAGTGGTGCCTGCTACCAACAGCAACCAGGAAATCACCTGGACATGTTTATACCCCAGCCATATCTCCCTTTCCCCTACAGGAAGACCCATAGGAGCAGCTATATCCCCATGCCTTCACATTTACTGCTTGATTCTGGGACTGCCTCCTTCAATTGTCCCGTTTTCTCTATCCAAAGCATTTCTTGCCACCCAGTATCAGAGAGTGTACCACAAAATACACGCCAACATTTTCATCTAGTTCAAGAGGGGGGTGAATACACAGACAAGAGGATTCAGCTAACTATACTACAAGTGCTCGTACAAAAGGGGTCTTATAAAGATTTTATATAAGGGACTGGTTTCAAAATGTAAACAAAGAGGCATGAAGATCGTATTTAAGGTAAGAATACCAGATAGATTTACAGATCTTTCAGGCAGAAAAACATATCCTAAGGCACATAGACACCTTCTGTCTAAATGGCGTCCCACAAGACACACACTCTCTCTTTACATTCAGAGATTTAAGGTTAAAAAGGGGTATTATAATTATCTAGTCTGTCCTCTTTCATAACACAGGCCATAGGAATTTGACCCAGTAATTCCTGGATCAAAGCCATAACTTCTGGTTGAGCTGTAGCATATATTTTAAAAAGACAGATAGTCTTGATATAAAGACTTCAAATGATGAAGAACGCACCACTTCCCTAGGTAAGCTGTTCCAATGGTTAATTCCCCTCACTGTTAAAAATGTGCACTTTATTTCTCATCTGAATTTGTCTAGCTTCAGACAGGAGAATCTATAACTTCTCAGTTAGAACACATTACAAACATTGAACTTCCAGAATTCAAAACCTTGTAGAACTTTTGACAATTTAGTTCCACTTGGCAAGAAAAGAGATTTTTTCCCCCCTTAATAAAAAAAAAAAATCCAACGTTTTTAAAAAAATTTCAAGTTTTTTGAAAAAAGTTCTCCAAGCCAAATTCTCCCCTCAAAGGCAGGCAGAATTTGAATGTTCACAGCTTTGTGAAACCAAATCTTTTGTTGATTTTCTTGGATTCCTAATGTATATACCAGATATGCACAAACAGAAACATACGCAACAGTGAGTCTCAGAAGACCAGTAGATCTCACGTCTTGAAACAGATGTCTAGTTGGTTATCATAGAGGTGGATCACAGAATGTTAAGACTGCTTTCCAAATGTCTACTGGTTTCAAAGCTTCTAACATCACCCTAAGTCTTAGAGTCTATTGGGTACTTAGAGCATGTCATTAGTTAATTATGTACACACAGTACCCATTAACACTAAATAAAAACATATTTCCCATAAATTACGCTAAAATGTTCATTTCAGTGTCATGGTCACTCAGAACTCTAGTTTAGTATTTCACTCATGTTATGGGAGGTTTTAGTGTGTAATACCAGCATGATTTTGCAGAAATTCCCAGAAGAGGAAGTCAGAGAAAGCTTTCAAAGCTGTGTATACTTGTGTGTTATAACACACTGAAATTACAGACTTTGACTTTATTGAATGATAAAAGCTAGGAGAAGAGAGTTGAAAGTAGAGGTCATTACTATCTTCTGCCCATTAATGCCCCTGACAAATAAACCCTAGGAAGGCAGTCAACATCCCATAGGCGCACACAGCTGTTGAGGTCAGATCTGAAATGGAAGTTTGCATGAATTTGAGAAAACATATTATTCAGGTACACTTAGAACTATATATAGGGGGTTATTGCTTTTATATAGCAAGTATATGCTAGTGTAATCAGCAAGAGAGATGATTTGTGCCAGATAGATAATGCTTTTTTGTACATTGAATTAACCCTGAAGGTATTTTAAAAGGTAGGATTATTAATTCAGACGCACCACTGTACCCTGATATGGGTCCCGATCCTGCCTCCATTGAACACAAAGACAAAAATTCCAGTGGATCATATCCTGCTTGCATTCATCATGACAAACTTCCACTAGCATCAGTGGGAGTTGGACCAGGACCTAGAATTTGGTTCTGTAAAGTCAGTTTGGTTCAGATCATTAGCTGGGTGATGAATGATCCCAAAGGAACAATTTCACTTAGTGACATCATCAGCCTTCACTCCATCTGGCTAATGCAATCTGCTCCCGGTATAACCCTTCAAAACACCGGAGTGCAACTGTTCTTGCCACATACAGGCACATACTTATGCCTTTCAGACTAGCCAAAAAGCAAGACCATATCTACTACTGCAAGTTCCCAGTAGGCCAAAAATGATCAAGATACTGTTCCTTGAATTCTTCCTGAGACCAACAAAGGCTTTCCACTATTTACAAATCAAAAGCATTTAGAGACAATCATCATTATTTTTTTTTATTTATTTAAAACAAGGAATGCCTTGTCACTATTATATAAGAAAAAAATATACATCCGCCTATTTATACCCACCCTCATCCAAGCATTCCAAAAAATATAATTCCTATTCATGCAGGTAGTTGCTGCACCAAAAATTAAAATAAAATAATAGCCTTCATAATAATAATATTTTTTTATAAATAAGAGCAAAGTAACAAAAAGAAACTCTATAGTTCCAACAATTTTCCCAATTTCTCTTAAAAAATTCTACTTGCACAACAAATTGTTGGAACAGTAGCAAATGGTGAAAGTAAATGTAGTTAAATCAATTATATTATTTGCTTTTGATTATTAATTCCATTGCTAGTTTTTCTTGTGTTTTTTTTTTATAATGCATACCAGTTTTACAAAGTGCATGCTTTATTTTTATTTTATTTTATTTTTAATTTTGAACTGGCAAGCTAAAATGATCCATCTTTTCCTGCCTCTTTTTTTTTTTTAATGTTAATACAATCTAAAATCTAGCATTCAAAAATTGATCATGATACATCTGGTATATTGACTGCTTATGACACATGCTTGACTTGGCAAAAACAAAACAAATTGGCTCCCCCGTCCCCTATTCTTTTGGAAGCAGTCTAAAAGTTAAAAGCAGGCTGGAACACAATTGCTTCAAGGGAAAAAAAATGAATACCTGATGCATTTTTGTCACATGGCACTAGTTGTAGAATTGCACACACACGCACTCAACACACACGCGCACACGCACACAGCGACCTGCTTGAGAGGAAAATAGTTTATTAGGTCAGGAGTGCCAGTGGCACATGAAGGCTCCCAGCTTTGTGTGCAACTTTGGATTTGGTACCCACTTCATGTCACCTCGAATCCTCTGAAATCCACCGAGGGGGGGTAATGTAAGGCATACTTTGCTGGAACTGTAATAATCCATGCTTCATGCTCAAGAGCTGAGTCTCAGAGGAGGACTGGCTTTTTCTATTCCCTTTGGCCTCACTCCGTCTCACTCAAGAAACAAAAAAGGTAATTGGGGGAAACAAGTAAAGCAAAAGAAGACAAATCACTTTAAATGGACTTTCGCCTTTTCATCAGCCTGTGGTTATCTGTAAAGCTGTGCAACCCAGGTGAGATGGAGCTAACAGGAGATGGGAAAAGGCTGTTTTTTAATGTGCTTGGTGAGATCTCTTCTATCTTATAAGAGATGGAGTGAAAGTACTGAGGATTCAGCTTGGAGCTGAACGAATTTTGGTGAGACACCATCCGGCTGGTGTACTCATGGGACCTGTAACACATGCAGGAACAAACTGACTGAAGATCTGTTACTTCGGCCTTGTACCGTGGCCGAACGTGCTGGGCGTCCTCTTGAATGTGGATAATCATGCTGTTGCGGTTCCCTGCCAGGGATGCCCGCTCCTCGGCATCCCGTCTCTCGTCCTCACTGTTCATGGTTAAGAACCTGAGAACAACCAGATTTAGAAATGCCCCAATGACTGTCAACCCCACTAGAATGTACATAAAGCTAAAAGCCACGTAGACTGGCTTCTTTTGGAGGGCCCCTTTGGTCTGCAGGGCCACATAGTCACCAAATCCTATCGTAGTCAATGTTATAAAGCAGTAATAGTAAGCATGGAAAAAGCTCCACTCCTCATATTGGGAAAAGGCTGCTGCTCCAATGCAGAGGGTTCCCATGCAGGAGAAGAAACCCACAGTGACCATGTTTTCCATGGAGACGTCGGTGCTCCTCATCCCGCAGCACTTTTTGATCCGTTTCAGGAGGTACTTGACAAAGGTGTTCATGCGCTCGCCCAGGCTCTGGAACATGACCAGCGTCAGTGGGATCCCCAGGACAGCGTAGAACATACAAAAGGCTTTCCCGGCATCCGTCCCTGGGGCGGCATGTCCATAACCTGGAGAAGGAAAGGAAAAGATAGGAGAGTCAGCAAGGAGGGGGAATTCCAAAAGCTTCCTCATCATACCGGCAGTGCAAATCATTAACAAAAATAACTCAAGCACCCTGTCAACACCCACGTCTTCCCCAGGCAGAATAGTCTCCTTGCTGGAGAAGTCAAAGCCACCTCTTTCAAAATCTTTGGAAGGCACAAGTGACTCCTACATTAATGAGGATTTCTTTGCTGCTGCAGCAGTGGAAGTGTTCAGCCTGGGAGTTCATGAGAACACTGCAGTGATGAACTGCCCTATTGTAACAGGGAGCTCCCAAAGCCAGCAAAAACCTTAGGTATGCATGTGCCTGAGGAGAAGACGGGATGAGGGAATGGAGAATCTATTCTGTTGCGTTCCGATTTAAGGTAAAGGTGGGGGAGTAGCATTGTATATCAATAATGAGGTGAAATGTAATGAAATAACTAGCAATGCAATGGTTAATACGGAGTCTGTGTGGGCAATGGTCACATTAGGGAAGAAAACTACCAGAGCCTCACCCGGGATAGTGATTGGGGTGTGCTATAGACCGCCGGGATCTAGCTTGGAGACGGATAGAGAGCTCTTTAATGTTTTTAAGGAGGTAAACACTAATAGGAACTGCTTGATCATGGGAGACTTTAACTTCCCAGATATAGATTGGGAAACAAATGCTAGTAATAACAATAGGGCTCAGCTTTTCCTAGACGTGATAGCTGATGAATTCCTCCATCAAGTGGTTGCTGAACCGACGAGGGGGATGCCATTTTAGATCTGATTTTGGTGAGTAATGAGGACCTTGTTGAGGAAATAGTTGTAGGGGACAACCTTGGCTCGAGTGATCACGAGCTAATTCGTTTCAAAATTAATGAGAGAATAATCAATATTGCATCTGAGACTAGGGTTTACGATTTCAAAAGGGCTAACTTTACTAAATTAAGACGACTAGTTAGGGAAGAGGACTGGACCAACATATTTAGGAATCTAAAGGTAGATGACGCCTGGGGTTACTTCAGGATGAAATTGCAGGAGTTGTCAGAGGCATGTATCCCGAGAAAGGGAAAACGGCTCGTAGGTAGCAGTTTTAGACCGAGCTGGATGACCAAGCGTCTTAGAGGGGTCATTAAGAAAAAACAGAAAGCGTACCGGGAGTGGAAAATGGGAGGGATCAGCAAAGAAACCTACCTTATTGAGGTCAGAGGGTGTAGGGATGCAGTGAGAAAGGCAAAGCGACGGGTGGAGATGGACCTAGCGAAGGGGATTAAAACCAATAGCAAAAGGTTTTTTAGCCATATAAATAGGAAGAAAACCAAAAAGGAAGAAGTGGGACCGCTTAAAACTTTAAACGGAGTGGAGATTAGGGATAATCTTGGAATGGCACAATATCTGAATGAATATTTTGCCACGGTCTTTAATGAGGCTAATGAAGGGCTAAGGAATAGTGATAGAGGGACCGATGGGAATGAAGATATGGGGGTAGACATTACGGTATCTGAGGTGGAGGCCAAACTTGAACAGCTTAACGGAAGTAAATCGGGGGGCCCGGATAATCTTCATCCTCGAATATTAAGGGAATTGGCGAGTGATATTGCTAGCCCGTTAGCGATGATTTTTAATAAATCTCTAAATTCGGGGATTGTACCGTTGGACTGGAGATTAGCTAATGTAGTTCCTATATTCAAGAAGGGGAAAAAAAGTGACCCAGGTAACTACAGGCCTGTTAGTTTAACATCTGTAGTATGCAAAGTAATGGAAAAAATTTTGAAAGAGAGAGTGGTTAAGGAGCAGGAGGCCGATGACAACTGGGATAGATTACAGCATGGATTTACGAAAGGTAGATCGTGCCAAACCAATCTGATCTCCTTCTTTGAGAAAGTAACAGATTTTTTAGACAAGGGAAATGCGGTGGATCTAATATATCTGGATTTCAGCAAGGCGTTTGATACGGTACCGCATGAGGAATTATTGGTTAAATTGGAAAAGATGGGGATCGAAATGAAGATCCAGAGGTGGATAAGGAGTTGGTTAAAGGGGAGACTGCAGAGGGTAGTACTGAAAGGGGAACTGTCGGGTTGGAGGGGGGTTACCAGTGGAGTTCCTCAAGGTTCGGTTTTGGGTCCTATTTTATTCAATCTATTTATTGCTGACCTGGGAACCAAGAGTAGGAGTGGGCTGATAAAGTTTGCGGACGACACCAAGTTGGGAGGTATTGCCAATTCGGAGAAGGATCGGGATATCCTCCAGGGAGATTTGGATGACCTTGTAAACTGGAGTATTAGTAACAGGATGAAATTCAATAGTGAGAAGTGTAAGGTTATGCATTTAGGGATGACTAACAAGAATTTTAGTTATAAGCTAGGGACGCACCAGTTGGAAGTAACGGAGGAGGAGAAGGACCTGGGAGTCCTGGTTGATCGTAGGATGACTATGAGTAGGCAATGTGATGTGGCCGTTAAAAAAGCTAATGCGGTCTTGGGTTGCATTAGGCGGGGTATTTCTAGTAGGGATAAGGAAGTGCTAGTCCCGTTATATAAGGCGTTGGTGAGACCTCATTTGGAATATTGTGTGCAGTTTTGGTCTCCCATGTTTAAGAAGGATGAGTTAAAACTGGAACGGGTACAAAGAAGGGCCACTAGAATGATCCGAGGAATGGAAGGCCTGTCGTATGACAGGAGACTTGAGGAGCTCGGTTTGTTTTCCTTAACCAAAAGAAGGATAAGGGGAGATATGATTGCACTCTTTAAATATATCAGAGGGATAAATACCAGGGAAGGAGAGGAATTATTTCAGCTCAGTGCTAATGTAGACACGAGGACAAACGGATATAAATTGTCAGTCAGGAAATTTAGGCTTGAAATTAGACGAAGGTTTCTAACCATCAGGGGAGTGCAATACTGGAACAGCCTACCGAGGGAAACAGTAGGGGCGAAGGACCTCCATGACTTTAAGATCAAGCTAGATAAGTTTATGGAGGAGATGGTATAATAGGATAACGGGCTTAGTCAATAGGTCAATTAAGTGCCAAACTGGTACTTAATTGGGTCAAATTGGGTCAATGATATGATATTCTTAACCTCTTTCAGAGGGTATGGCTGGAGAGTCTTGCCCGCATGCTCGGGGTTCAGCTGACCGCCATATTTGGGGTCGGGAAGGAATTTTCCTCCAGGGCAGATTGGCAGTGTCCCTGGAGGTTTTTCGCCTTCCTCCGAAGCATGGGGCAGGGGTCGCTTGCTAAAAGAGTGGGTAGATCGGCTAATGTGGCCTGCATCTTGCAGGAGGTCAGACTAGATGATCATAATGGTCCCTTCTGATCTTGAATTCTATGATTCTATGATTCTATGAAATAAAAGCCTTGTCCTTGTAAGCAAGCAAGAAGAGTGGCAACACTGCTTAATGGCAAACAAAATTATACAGAGTTCATTTGCTGGAGAAGTTTCACTTCCTTCCTGAAGGATTTACAGTGGAGTATAGCATAACATTCAACCTCCATAACTGGACATGGTTGTCTTCACCAGGGCATTTAAAAAAAAAACACACACACACTGATACCTGGCATTGGAATCTGGTCCATTGCAAAGGCAGGGGATTTTTATGACCTCAAAGGTAAGTATTCTCTGGCAGGAGTGATTCAGCAGTATCCAGAGAACCATCAGAGGTAGAGAAACCATCCCAAACCTCTCTTCAGTTTGTTGGTGGAATTTTAACAAGCTTCTCCTAGGAACCCTGTGAAAGACACTCACTGCTGGAAGACTGTAGGGTTTTGAGGGGAGGGTTAAGGCTTGCACTATTTTTAATTACAGAGGAATGCACAATTGACTCAGCTCATTCTCCAATTACTAGAAATGGTTGGAACTATTAATTATATCAGGTGACTCAGGCAGTCCAGGACCGGGTATGTGGTATGTTTCCTGTTATATTAGTAGGGATATGAGAACTGGTTTGCATTGAGTGAGAACCTACCCAAACCATTGTGACTTAACTTTTTCACCCCACATTGTGGCACAAATCCATACTTCCTGCTAGGAGTGGGAGTGTGAAAATACCTAGATCCCTGAGCAGATACAAAAATTGTATCCACACCCGATCTGCAATCTGCAAACAAAGTCCGTGGATATCCATGGATACAAAGCTGATATCCGCAGATTTGCAGGGCTCTAAAAATACCTCAAGAGAGAAAGATCTTGCAGGAATTCTTGTCCAGTTTTGCAGTCCTAAGAGGAATCTAAATGTCCTGTTCCCCACTCCATTATGTTGGGGAATATGACTCTTCTGGAATCAATGGCAATACACAGGTATAAAACTGGAGTGGAGAATCAGGCCTATAGATACTCATGGCCTAGTGAGCCATCTAATCCATCTCCTTGCCAGTGTAAAACACACACAGGCGGGCGGGACAAAGGTCTCAACTTTTAGATACTTATCCACACTGAATGTAATCTCTAAGTGTAAAATTCACTCCCTTGCAGAGAGATTGCACAAGGTCTTACTCACCACCTATTTTCCACTTAAGCCCTCCAAATAGGAATGTAGATGGTCTCTTGGCCCTCCACACAGGAGTGAATTTCTTTTGACATTTCCCCAATCAATACTGTAGCCTTACTCTGATATTTTCAGTCAGACTCTTGGCCCAAAAACTAGCCATCTGCAGTGTGCACAGTGTGAAATGCAACTAGTAGTTAGTTAGCTACACTGCTGCAGGTAACGGTAGTAAATTGTCCTGTGCTTGGCTACTGATGCAATGATCTATTAATGCACTTTCACCAGAACTCAGTACTGAATCCCATCCAAAGCAGAAAGAAATACTGGTCTAGAAAAAGAAACAAAAACTAGAAACTACATCTTCAAAGATCCAGTAACAACCTTTATTAACTCAACTGCTAGTTGCTGGCAGCTGGATGGTGATATAAAAACAAGTCTGCAAAAAAAAAATAGAAACAAGTTATTTTTAAGATTACAGAAAGAACAAATTGATTCACCTGTTGTACCAGACCTTGTTTTCAGCTCTTTACAAAGAGCAGCTTCCAAATTTCCTGGGGGAATAAATGCCTCCCATAGATTGATGCTGGATTTGTTCCACCTGACTGTCCCTCAATAAAGGCTATAATTGCCTCTCATTACTAAGATCAGCTTTTGAACTACAGGGGTGTTAATTAAAGCAAGGACATCTTCCCATTTTATAGCTTTAGTTACAGCTGATAAAGAGGAGGAAAGCTCCAGAAAATGTGATTTTCCAGATGGTGACAGAGATGGCAGTTGGTAGAAACAGCTTTCACTTGGGCTCTAAAGAAAATGGTTAGGGATGAAAAAAGATTTCCTTTGAAATTGTCCAATCCCACTCCTTAAGGATCCAGAGAGACAATTTAGGAAGATTATAATAAATTAATATTATGCACTTACAGAGTCTCTTCCATCCGAGTTTCTCGAAGTACTTTACAGACCCCGTAATTAATTCACTTACAATACCCCTGTGAGATAGATAAGTTTTAGTAGCCCCATTTTGCAGGTAGGAAAGGTGAAGCACAGATAGATGGTGACTCTCACAAGGTCACACAGCTAGAAAGAGAACGTTTACTATATAACTTTAGCCATTAGACCATACTCACTGCGTCAATGTAGGTTTATAGAATCGGATATGTTATATCACAGTTTGAACATAAACACGTAGAACAGACAAGGCCTTTTTTATTGAGATGGAATCAAGCCTTTAAAATAGGTACATGAGTGCTAGGCAAAGAACATTTCTTTAGTGCAGACAAGGCCTTGGAGCATATGTAGCTCCGTCGCACTGGCCTCAGAGATTAACAGTGAAATGCTCTGAACTTTACGAAGCAAAAGCAAAACTCTCATTTGCTTAAGTGGTGCAGAATCAGGCCATAAACACTGTAAATCAGCAAAAAGCAAATGATATTAGTTAAGTTCTTTAAGTTTTAATAATGTAGGTCTGAAATTTAAAATGGGACACTGTCCCTTTTGATTTCAAACTCCCTCAGAGGCCCAATGTCAGAAGCCAGAGAAGGATTAAAGTTTGCCAGAAGAAAGTGGAGGATAAACAGTTTTTCTTACCTGTAAATAGTGTTTCTCCAGTGGATAAGGTCAGGCTCCAACTAGATGGGTTTGACTTACAACAAGCCTCGGTGGACACAAGCGACCACTTCCGTAGCAGAAGATGACTGCCTAATAGGGTGACCAGACAGCAAATGTGAAAAAACAGGATGGAGGTGGGGGGTAATGTGAGCCTATATAAGAAAAAGATACAAAAATCGTGACTGTCCCTATAAAATTGGGACATCTGGTCACCCTACTGCCTAAACAGGGTGTCTAGAGACTCTTGTTAACTTCCCCAGCTCAAAAGCCGCTGCACTTTATTCAAATATGAAGAGAAGTACTTACAAGTTGGGAGATGAGAGACACTGGGTTGGAATGAGCCTGGTTAAAGAAATAAAGGCATCTGAATACACATGGTATTGGGTTTTCAGCTTAGATCATTTTCACCACCCTGAGAAGGGGGTGAAGGTTATGCAGAGGATCCTAGGACCATGATATTGAGAAGACATCCACTGAAGAAGCTAAGGGACTGAAGAAAACCAGGGGACTTGGGCATCCACAAGAAAGGAGAAGAGGTCCATAAAGGTGACACACCATGTCTACACCAGGGAATGGAGCACTGCAGAGGGGACAGCTCCTTCTGCCAAGTTAGAGTTTCTGCTTATTCTGAATGTGAGCAAGTTCGATGTGCCTGGGAGATGAGCAGCAGATAGAGGAAAGAGGTTTTGTTCTGCTCAGCTGAGCAGTAGGATCAAACAGTAGAGAAGCCCAACTTGTGGAGCCTTAACTTGGAGCAGGGCCATATCTATCTAGGTATCTAGAAGGCTCCCATCACTGCAGTATCTGGAACGGCAGAATGCAAGGACCTGATTAACAGCAGGCAGGAGAGTGGACTAGGAGAGTGATCCCTAATGTTTAAAGAGACAGGGGGTGTACAAATGACTTTCACCTTGAATGGTGGGAACAAAGTGGCTTCCGTACTCATTCTTTCCCCGTTACGCCCAGATGCTTGCTTAGGCTTCACCGATGGGATTCTTCAGTTGTGCCCTGGTTTGGAGAAGGATAGTCAGGCATGAGGAACGTGTCGTGTCCCAAAGTGTTATCCCTGTTTTGAGCCAATCTGTGTCAATTGCAGTTTCTTCCCCAGCTACAGCTGAGGCGATATGGAGCGTGTCCGGTTCCTCAGACAGTCATGCAGAATGGTTGAGAGGTTTAGTCATGAGAGGCAGAGACTTGGGTCACCACAGCCTCATCCCAAATGGGTCACTGAGTTATTTTCTTCTTTGCTGGCTCTGAGGGATGCCTCTGGTACTCAACAGCACACTAAGGACAATTCTGGAGAAGCAGCGAGATCTGAACACTCTTGTTTGCTCTGTTCATAGCAGAGTATAACTTGGGAGGCTTGAGGCAACCTGATTTGTTCCATTAAGTTGGCTGTTCCATTGCTTGCTTGTGCCCTTTTAAGTATAAGGAAAAAGGAAACCCACTTAGTTTGAGGCCGGCACTATCCAGTCAGGGAGAAATACTTGGTTAGTTTCCTTTCAAGCTTCTAAAAGAGTAGTACAGACACGGTACTGGCATCTTAAAGTCCCACTTATTCAACAAGGTGAATTCCATTGAATCACATTGAGTTCCTGTGAGAAGACAGACGCTCCCAGGACAGCTGGGAGTATTAAAGCACCAGCACTAAGCAAACAATGAAACATAACTGCGATTATGCATCTTGTCACCTGGAATAAGCAAGTCAATGATAATTGGTATAATAAATTAAAAGGGAAAAAAATTCTGAACATTCCCAGTGCAGCGTGTCTACACTGTGGCCTATTCAGACCACTAGCAGTCCAGGGCAGAGTCTGTGTCTGTACTATGTCCTGTGCTCTCAGCTCTCTGGACAGGCGTGGCTGCGCCCTAGGCCCTCGTACCAGACCAAGCACATGGGCAGTGCTTACCAAATCATCATATTAAAAATGAAACCTACAGCCAACAAGCTGTTTGGTATTTGTAAGCGGTGTCAAATCCACGGTAAAGCTGCAGAGCTGCTGGGTTCATTCACATTTGCACTCAGTTTTTAGACCATCTCGAGTCCTGAAGCAGCACAGCTCTCGGTGTTAATCAGGGGGGAGAATTGTTTCCTCTGGGGAGTAGGTTTTATTGCCTCTTTCCTTCTCATGTCATTCACTGCAGTGACGGCCACTTGGCACCTCTCACCAGGCCGCCTCTTCTTTGACAACAGCATGTGCAAAAAATGAACCGTGCCAGCCCCGTGACTCAACCCTTTCTTACTCATTCTGGCTGCAGCTCCGCAAGGCAGATCATGAAACGGGAATGATGGCATCTGCAACTCAGACAGGGAGGCATAATTCAGATAAAAAAGCCAGGCTGATGTCACAGGTTCACTTCAGAGGTTTATCAACATCAGGGAAAGTGCCCCGGAGAATTACCGGCACTTTTCTGACTTCAGAGCCACCACTTCAAATGGGAGGGAGAGGAAGCCGCATCCTTTTTATTGTAAAGATGAAACCGGTCGACGTCAGGGTTTGGCAAGGGGGCTCTGGAGTTGGCTCTGCTACAAGGCTCGCTGTGACCAAAAGCCATTCCCATCTGCTCAGTGGCAGGTGTGAAGGGAGCTGGTGGGAATAGCAAACAGGAAAGCACTATCGCAGCTGGCATTCTCAGAAGACAGGCCGAAGACTGAATGAACCATGGTGATTGAACTCTCTTCTTGCCCTCAGAGATGACCCCTTCGGGCTGGAGGCACACTGCATAGAAACGTGCGCTGCTGCCGTCCGTGGAACACATTTGTTCTGGGAAGATTTCAATCCTCGGGGCTGCCAATGATTTAAAAAATGACAATAAGTAACAGGCCCTCCCCAAAACCAGCACTGCAAACTGTTACGGCCCAAAGGGCTTCCCAGCACCAGTGGAGAGAGGTGTTAATCCCCTGTTAGAGAATCAAAGGGGTTCACCATTCTTTTTCCCAGGCAGCCTTTCAGTGGAGAAATCCATTCATTCGGCAATGTTATCATCCACTGCCATAATGCCACAGGCTGTGCTCTCATTGGAGCTCTTTTTAAAAGGATGGGGCATGATTGTTATTGGATGGGAGACATCCAAGGAAAATCCATGTGCTGGAGGAAGCAGTGTTGTGTGAGGACAAGTTTCCCTAGATGCCAACATGAGCCAGTGACCCAACATGGTGCCAGGTGGTGCTATGCTCCTGGAGCACCCATCTTTCCCATCTTCTGACCACCTGAGGTTATTAAACATCCTGGGCAATTTTCTGCAAGATTGGAGGGCTAATCCCAATTCCTGGCTACCTTCCTGTTTGATTATAGTCTGCTGAATTAAATTTCCCGTCCGAGTTTCCGATGGAGTTATTACTCTTCCTGTCTGCTGCGTAGCATAGCTGCTGCGTTCCACCCCAGATGTGGTCACATATCAGTGATGACTGGAGTGATATCCAAACCAGCTAAGCTATTCAGCCACCCAGAGAAAAGAAGGTAAACAAATCAGATTCCAGTCAGAAAAGCAGCAGCTCTCCATCTGATCTGTGCTCTGAGTCTTGTTCATCTGGATGAAAGATGCCTTGTTAACATAGACATCCTCCCTGGCATTCAAGCAGTTATTCAAGGAAGTTATTTTTGACTCCTCCCTCTCCCTTGTCCCATGTATCCAAGCTATCTTTTTGTTCTGTATTTGTACATCACCCAGCACAATGGAGTCCTGGACCATGACTAAGGCTCCTAGGCACTGCAGGAATACAAATAAATACAAAATAACAATATCCAAATCCTGCTGCCTTTTTCTTCCTGAACTTCTCCAGGATCCACCCTTTTCATTCCCTTCCTACAGCCAGGTTCAAGCCCTCATTATATCTTGCCTCAACTACTGCTACATCCTCCCCTCTGGTCTCCCAAACGCACAAATTTTCTGCCTTCGGCCCATATAAAAGGCAGCTGCTAAAGTCATATACCACAACACAATGGCTCTCTCTCGGTACAGGGTGACGTGGTGACATGTGGTGATATCACACACTGCTGTGAAGATGTCATTGTCACAGACAGGAACCCTGCAGAGTTTGGGGCAAGTCCACTGCAACCGTTATGTAAAAGTAGGCCGGTACAGTGTACCAGTAAGAAGTAGCCGCTGCTCCTGGCCTGTATGCAGCCAATGTTAAAGTTTGCCACCCCACCTCCACCCCTGTCAGCAGCCCTGCCGGTAGGGACCATAAGTCGTCTGTGTTACTTTCACCTCTGGGGGTGGGTGTCAAAATCTTAGCGGTATCCCCTATGAAGATTTCTTGTATAAGGGTGGCTCAGTTTATAACAACTGCTAATCTTTCCTCTGCTACTATACAACCCACCTTCCCCAGTAACCATGCTTCCTCCCAGGATGCTTGCTACAATCCACGCTGATTCATAATATAAGTCCGTATACCCTGTTTGGAAATTACACCGAATAGTTCATGTTATATCAGGGTCCACAGGGCACAGCAGGTGACTTGGGTGGCTTTTTTCTCACTGGGAATCTTTCTTGTTGAACTTGAATCAAGTTTTTAAGTTGCTCACATAAAACAAGTTTAAATGAGCCTCAGCAGAGACTTGGCTGGATCTGTGGATCCCTCCAAGAGAGAGGCAGGGACATAACAGGCAGGAGGAATGGGCTGCTTCTCCTCTGATCTGCTAAATTATATGTCAGGTGCCAGCCTGAGCCATTATTCTTGAGGGTGGGAGGCCAAGCCAGATCTCTGTACATCGTGAGTCATGAGACAGATAACTGCCTCAGCCTACAAAATTACCCCAGGAGCAGGAATGTCTGTAAGCAAATCGGAGAGACTGAATCAAATGCCTGCCAGCAAACTGAACAGATGACAGCAAAGCAGCAGAGATGAAACATTCCCTCAAAAGATAGATTATGGCTGCTGTGTCAGCACATCCCTGTCCTCTTCAAGTCACGGGCTGGTTTCTTCAAAGTCTTGTTTCCTCAAGCACTTTTAGATCATGTTATGGCCTAAATTCATTGTATAGAATCTTCTCTACCTAGATCTTCCCTGGCTTATGAAACTTGTACCTTCTGTTTCAGCAAGGCCTGTCTAGTTATCGTAATTGTTTCCTTTCACATATCTCTGTGTAGCAACAAGATGCCCTAAGCACCAACATTTACAATCCATGTAATGTACATGCGCTACACACGATAAGTGGTGGCATAAATACCTCTGCCACGGCTGTTACACAGACGTATTAATAGACTTCTTGTTAGGTGAGAGAAAACAGCAGCAAAGAACACATGCACTCAAAGAGACACTTGAGAAAATAAATGACGCTTCTGTTGCTCAGTAAAGCTAGCTGAACACAGGCTCTTCTGGACAGCTGGGGGGAATAACAGTGGCAGGCCATCAACCAAAAAAACCTGCTGCACGGTGCTAAGCAAAACTCCATGAATCAATAGCCCCACCTGATCTCAACTGCTGTGCCTGCCTTTGGTGGGAAGACACATTTCTTAGACAATCTTTCAGTACTGCCCCACCAAGGGCCACATTCAGGGCCAGATTTAGGGGCAGGCAACCCAGGTGCCCACCTGTGGTGCCAGGCTTGGGGGCCACCAAGCTCGAAGTGCCGTTTTTGTTGTTAGCATGAATAAATACAGATGTACAGATCCTAGCATGCAAAGGTATTGTCTTATATGACAGGGATAAATCATGCATGCAAATCGTGCATCAAAGTCGTGAAATGGGCTACAAATGCAATAGAAATAAGGTTCTCAAAAGTTTAACAAATGGAGAGGGGGCGCCAAAGATGCTCCTCGCCTCAGGCACCATCATTTGGTCTAGGACCGGGCTGGCCACACTGATGATTTACCAGTGGCTAGAGGGCAACATTTAATGTGTGTAAACTGAAGCCAAACTCTTTTTTAACACAGGGCTGTAGCCCATATAGACTACAGGTCGGCTTCTATCAAGATGGAGTGTTGCATGCAAAATTCAGAGGTCCTTGTAGGTTCCCTGAGATGGGACTGCCTTTGAGCAGACTCCCCAGTGCTTTTCTAGGTGGTCAATGCAAGCAGCGCATGCAGCCCCCACCTACAGCCCACCCCTGCTTCACTCATGTGTCTTTGATGGATCAGCCACCAGAGGAGACAATTGCGAATAGTGCTTTAGAGGCAGCATTCACCCTACTCTCTGCCATGCATTCAGGGTGTGCATAGATGCAGGTCAGACAACGTGGCCTTATAGGTAAATAACCAATGTATTTTGAGGCAAGATGGAGCCAGTGAGATGAACTGGTTAAAGACAAAACATTAGAAATGGGCAGAAAATAGTGAGCAACTTCCAAAAAAAGTTTTAAAATAAAAATATCTTGCTTTTCAATTAAAAACAAAACCTGAAAAATGCAATTTTTGAAAACCAACACATGTATATTGGAGCGGGGAGGAGGGTTGGTTTTTCATCATATAACTGGAACATTTTGAAAGAAATGAAATTTTTCTGTGACAACTTTTGTTTTCAAAAAAGGCTGTTTAAATTTTTTTGGAAATGACAAATTTTGACTGGTACAACAAATTATTGATACCTATTTTGTAATAGTAAGTATGCTGGGCACTGTAGGCTGTAACCCATAATCTCTATTACCTCAATTCTGCTGTATCTCATTATCTTGTACATTTTCTTTTTTACTGACAAGGTAAGAAATAACTGGGACTGTCAACAGTTCTCTTTACCCTTTAATAAAAAGCCTAATAAGTAAAATGGCCAATGTATCTGTTCTTTCACACAATGTTCTTAGAAAGAACAGGAGTACTTGTGGCACCTTAGAGACTAACAAATTTATTTGAGCATAACTTTTCGTGGGCTACAGCCCACTTCATCTGATGCATAGAATGGAACATATAAGAAGAGTATATATATACATTCAGAGAAGATGCCATACCAGCTCTAAGAGGCTAATTAATTAAGATGACCTGTTATCAGCAGGAAAAAAACTTGTAGTGATAATCAAGATGGTCAGTTACAGACAGTTGACCAGAGGTGTAAGGATAGTTATAATAAGGAAATAAATTCAAGTAGTGTAATGACGCAGCCATTCCCAGTCTCTATTCAAGCCAGAGTTAATGGTATCTAATTTACAGAATAACACAGCTGCTACTCTGAAACCTGTCAATGTTCTTAGAGTACTAGAAATCAGAGACCTGTTAGATAACCTAGTCCAGCTCCCAGACAAAGCAGAATGACTCCCTGACGTATATCCACTAGTGTTTTGTCCAATGTCTTGTCTACTCTGAAATGTTTCAAGTGACAAGGTTAGTTCAGAGGAAGCCTATGGAAACTAAGGGCACAGAGCCTGTTTCTCTCATTTGTCTCTCTCTCTCTCTCCCCGTACTGTTTCACCTCCATTCCTCTCATTGTGTTTGCTGTCTCATCTAACTCCTGTCACATATGAGAGCAGACATGACTAGCAGCAGCTTCTTTGTTTTATCTCACAGGAGACGTGGTAGCTGCATCTCCCTAATGGCATGATGCAGCGTACAGAACTCAGACTGTTGAGAGCTCAGTGCCGCAGCCAGGATTAGCTTGGATGTTTCATGACTAACCATACTCTTTTGGAGGCTGAATGCCTACTCCAAAGCCAATTCTGTTTCGTCCATCATTTTCCCTCTCTGTGGCCATCATCCAATATGTACTGGACCCCCACAAGGCAGGCTCCAAGGAGTGCTGGAGCAACATCCCAAGCAAAGTTTAGGGAATATTAATGCCGCTTTCCCAGGGATGAATGTATGGAACTACACCCGCAGGAGAAAGTGCTCTGATAGCTCTGCTCCACACAGGTGCCACGGTAAGACACACTTCTCCACTGACAGAAGCAGTGTATTCTGTCAAGTCACAATAATAATGAACACATCACTTCAAAGCATGGAATGAACATTAACTAATCCTCAGAACCTCCTTTTTTATTTGTTGCTGCTGCTCTAATTCTCCTCTGCCTTGTGTAGTCACTTCTGCAAAGTAGCTATTTGGTGGCTTCAGACCGTTCCCAGAGGACAAGAGTCCATATGACAGAACAGCCATCACAACTGGTATTTTGCTGACCTTCTCTGCAGACATGCCCTGAACGGAAAGGGTGTTGCAACTGAGACGTGCCCTCAACACTAGCCTCCCCAGGGCAGAACTGAGCACAAGCATGAGGCACCATGAGGGAAAGCTTCCAGTGCTACTGCCTGTGCTGACCTTGCTCTTGGGAGAGAGGACACCAGCCTCCCCAAGACTGTCCACCAGGGAACCTTCCCCTGACTTCAATTCACTTCAGAAAAAGAAATAAACACTCAATAGCAACAGCCCCTCCATCCACTCTAGGGCTCCACCTAGTGACTCTGCAGTACTGCCCTGGCACCCGGTGCCGAAGACTGTGGGGCCTGCAGCTTCCAAGCACTAAGGGGCTGGGAAGAGGGGGGGAGTCCTGTATCCACCCGCACAAGGGCACTGGCATTTCAGGGACGGGGCAGAGATTTGGGTCAATCTGATGCTGCTAACCAGACCATCCTTCCTTACTCTTTCCTAAGCCGACCATTATTTTGCTCTGGATTTCCTGCTGGTCAGTTGTTGACAGTTTGCCAGGACTACAGCTGAGCCTGGTCAACTTACTAAAGGAATAAACAATGCAGGAAATCAGCAGCCAGATGCCCTCCCCGGATAAGCTCACTTTGGACTCATTATACACCAGGGGGGAACTTGGAAGAGCAGCCCAGCTGGCATGCTGGATTCTTGTAAAAATAACGATCTTCCAGTCACCAGGATGGGGGGAGTCACTGGATTCAATGGCAAAGGGAAGGAAGCAGCTGACACTGAGTCTCTGGGTTCAGAAGACTTGCGTGCATCGCAGTATGGACTATTTAACCATTTACAGCGGTAGGGCCAGATTTTCCACTGCCTTGCACCTTGTGCTGTCATTTACCAGTGTGGGTGCAAAATACCAGAATTCAGATTTGGCAGCATTTGACATCCCCTTTGCACTGATGTAAGACTGTCCAAAATGCAAGGCAGTGGAGAACCAGGCCTGTAGCATTTCTGAGTCCAGTTTTTTCCCCACTCAGCTCACATTCCCTCCATCTGACTGTGTTCTAATTGTTGTTAATGAGCTCAAAGCACTTTTAGGAAGCTGAATTCATACTTCGCCCCTATATCCCTTCTCTCCACTTGCTGCTCCTCTTCCTTCTCTGAAGATGTCACAGGTTTGATCCATGGGTCACATCACAGACACTCCCAAGACAAATCATGCCTAGAACAAGATCTCAAACTGAAGCGAATCATAGAGACAAGTAAGAAAAGATCTATTACGTCATGTTGTCCATTCCCAGGGGCAAGTGCAGGCTGTTCCGTACAGTATATTCTCCAGGGCTTTGTCCAGTCTTGTTTAAATGTTTGAAATAACAGGGCTTCTGCCATTTACCTTAGGATATTAGTCCACTGTCCAATAGATCCTACAATCAGGAAGTCTTTCTGCTATTCAGCTATGTTTTCTTCAGTTCTTTTCCCCATAATTATTACTTCTATACTCCCATATCCCAGTCACAATTTCTCTCCTTCCTTGATGTTTAACTCCCTTGAAATACTTGTAGATAGTTATTGTCTCTCACCATAGTCAATAAGCTTTATATATTGAAGTATTCATGGCACGATCCTGCACTGAAATCAACAGACGTTTTGCAGCTTTAGCTTACCTATGCAAATATAGTTTTTATATCTTTCCCCACATGCAAATCCTTTCCTTGATCATTCTTATTATTCTTTTCTTAATTCCCTATAATCCTTCAGGATCTTTCCTAGCAATGTACACAGTCTGTCACATGATGACTTTGCCTATGTAGCTCCAAAGGGCCACATCTTTTTAACTATCCCATTGCATTACAAACTCAGATTTGCCATTCATTATCACCGCTAGGTCTTATTTGTCATCACTGCTTTCCAAGAATCTTCCTCTCCCTGCACATCTGTGATGCAGACTAGGATTTGTGTCCCTTGATCAGATATATAGAGGGCAATAATAATGCATAATCGCAGAAGAGAATGTCCAGCTTGCCGGTTTCACCTCGGATCACTGTTCCATTGGACACATGTCACTCAGATATGTTTATAGTGAAAACAAGTATAAGTTTATTCAACAAAGATTAGAAATTCAAGTGATAGCAAGTAGAAGTACTGGAAACAGATGCTTACACATAAAATAACATCATAACACACAATCTAGAGCCTAGCCTTAACTAGATACCTTCCTGTCTTATACAGCAATGCTCACCCAAAGTCCTTCCCATGTTTTACAGCCAGACTTGGCTCTGCTCTTCTGTTCATGCGACAAGTCGTTCTGTCATCTTGCCTCCTCATAAATCCGACCCCCTCCTGCTGTTTATTTCTTCCTGTACATTTCCTCTTTTAAAGCTTTCACAATCACTTAATCACCATTTGGCTCAGTATGCAAACAAGCATCCACAAGGCTGGATTTACACCTTACGTGCCCCTCAGCACGGCATCTTCCTTGTCCGCCCCTCCCCCTGCCTACAGCTGACCTTCATGTTGCACACAGTTTTAGAGAGGTACGGCACCCCTAGAACGCCGATGCCCCTGGACATGTGCCTACTGCTGAATTGGAAATTCACCTCTGAGCATACACTGTGAGACATATGATGCCCATCACACACATGACCAGACAGAGGGATAAGCGTGTGTTACCTCCTATTTGAAATGAACCTGCCTGAGACATGTTACCTCCTGGTTACATGTCTTAACAACAGAACTTTCAGTATCGACACATAACTCCTTAAATATTATCTGTACACACATACCACAACCATTACGATGTTCAGTGAGCTACTGGCTCACAGTAGAGACCTCATATGCCACCCTTTAGTGAATTATTATGCACATATTCAACTCAGAGGATCCCCGTAAATCTCTGTGCAACCCCTGTGCCCTCTGTCAGTTGGCATCAAGAGGCCCTTGGGTCACAGAGTTCAACTTGCTCAGAATTCAGTTGTGATGTGCTGGGAACCCTTCACAAGGGCAGGGGCCTAGGCATCTCATGTCTTGTACGAGTCTGCAGGTCCATTTGATTGGTATGTCTGAGTAAGAGGGTAAGTACTTTCAGGGCGGAATACAGGGGCTTGTGGGGTAATGATCCCTGCAAAGTTACAAATGAATTGAGCTTCTTCCGAACATTAACTGATCTGAGAAACGTGGACTGGAAGCTGTCTGGAAAGCTTTCACTGAAAGGGTCTCAGGTGTTCAACCTTAAAGACCCTAGTTAAATATGTGTTGACAAAAGCAACCAAGAAACAGAATGTTTTAAATGTCAAATAAAAATCACTTCCTGTCTCCATTAAACATTTCATCAATACCATTATCCTACTGGTTCTCCTGCAGTCCACAGAGTCTTACAAAACAAAGGCTGAGGAGAGATATGATTGCTCTCTATACACCAGAGAGATAAATACCAGGGAGGGAGAGGAGTTATTTAAGTTATGGGCCAATGTTGACACAAGAACAAATGGATATAAACTGGCCACCAAGAAGTTTAGCTTGAAATGAGATAAAGGTTTCTAACTATCAGAGGAGTGAACAGCCTTCCAAGGGGAGAAGTAGGGGAAATAATCTAACTTGTCTCAAGACTGAGCTTGATCATTTAAAGGAAGGGATGGTATGATGAGACTGCCTACAATGACAGATGGCCCGTCCATGACTGTCATTAACAAATATCTCCAATAGACAGAGATGGGACACCAGTTGGGGAGGGCTCTGAGTTACTACAGAGAATTCTTTGTCAGGTGTCTGGCTGGTGGGTCTCGCCTACATGTGCAGGACTAACTGATCACCAAATTTGGGGTCAGTCAGGAATTTCCCCGTGGGTCAGACTGGCAGAGACCCTGAGAGTTTTCACCCTCTTCTGCAGTGTGGGGCACAGGTCACTTGCTGGTATAAACTACAGTAAATGGTGGATACTCTGTAACTTGACATCTTTAACTCAATATTTGAGTAATTCAGCCAGAGGTTATGGGCCTACTACAGGGGTAGATGGGTGAGGTTCTGTTGTCTGCAATGTGCAGGAGGTCAGACAAGAGGATCATGATGGTCCCTTCTGGCCTTAAAGTCTGTGAGTCTTGATAGTCTTCCATGGGAAGCAGTGTGGCATCACTAGCTGCCTTATGAAGCCTATAAAACTAAGTATATCCAGTTAAACCCCCTTGAGAGAAGCAGGCTGGTAATCTACAGTAGCAAGAGAGGCTGTCACAGGCAGTCAGAGCTCACCCATGACCTCTGTAAGATACCGATAATTTATCTCTATTAGGTTCCTTCTTTTCAATTAAACTAAGATTTATAAAAGCATAACAATTGCCTTCATAGGTAGTTTCCAGTGCATTTACAGGCTTATCTTGTTTTATTTACTGCTGTATCCACCATAAATTGCACCCCGATAAAAAAAAATCAGTCTTTGCAAACTCTGAGAGGAGGTCTTTATGTGCATGGATTTTGAGTGTGGTGTCTCCTCAGCTTTCAGAGAGACGCTATGGCTTTCCACAGTCAAGACGAAGGCTAAAGGAAAGGCTATGTGATTTCCCTTCACTGGGCTTGGGCTGGTCTACACTAGAAAAGCCATATTGGCATAACTATTGGGGTGTGATATTTACCAATACAGTTATATTGGTACAAGTCTTGTGTGGATGCCGTTATACTGGTATATCTTATATCACGTCCCAAACGGAAATAAGCAATACCAACATAAACACTTTTATACCAGTATAGCTGTATCCACATTAGTGGGTTTTGCCACTTTTACTACACCAGCAAAACTTCCTAGAGTAGACAAGTACTAATGGTGGGTTCACTTCTAAACACGCTGGGTGAGGAGGACCATAAAGCAAAAGGGCTAGAATGTCTCCATAAAATGGGGATAATAGACCATTACGATTCATCTGCTATTGGAACTGGAAAAGGTTCAGAAAAGGGCTACAAAAATGATTAGGGGTGTGGAACAGCTTCCTTATGAGGAGAGAGTAATAGGATTGGGACTTTTCAGCTTGGAAAAGTGAGGACTAAGGTAGGGGGGATATAATAGAGGTCTATAAAATCATGACTGGTGTGGAGACAGTGAATAAGGAAATGTTGTTTGCTCCTTCTCATAACACAAGGACTAGGGGGTCACCAAATTAAATTAATAGGCAGCAGGTTTAAAACAAATAAAAGGAAATATTTCTTCACACAACACATAATCAACCTGTGGAACTCTTTGCCAGAGAATGTTGTGAAGGCCAAGACTGTAGCAGGGTTCAAAAAAGAACTAGATAAGTTCATGGAGGATAGGCCCATCAATGGCTATTAGCCAGGATGGGCAGGGACGGTGGCCCTAGCCTATGTTTGCCAGAAGCTGGGAATGGGTGACAGGGGATGGATCAATTGGTGATTACCTGTTCTGTTCATTCCCTCTGGGGCACCTGGTAGTGGCCACTGTCAGAAGACAGGATACTGGGATAGATGGACCTTTGGTCTGACCCAGTATGGCCATTCTTATGTTCTCAGCCAGTTCCAATATTTGCAAGCAGTTGAATTTCGCAGTTTGGAGGAAGCTGCTTTTTTAACTTTTTGCTTTTTTGTTGCCATCCTGTCACTATGCACAAGATCACGAGCAAGAGCTAGCCAGTGGGCAAACAGCTCTAGGCTTTGAAAGGCTTCCTGCAGCTACTGGAATGGTATTAAACACCACTGTCCCAGGTTCTAGTTCTCCAGACCACTGACTACTTCCCTCATGTCAACAGTCAGAGAACTTATTTTATCCTCCTCTGAAGGAAAATCTCCCAACGTAGTCTCACTCTTGCTGGCAAATCTAGATTGCACTGCTGGGCAACTGAGTAATTGACAGTGAGACCAGTCATTGTTTCCCCAGCAGGTGTACCTGGCCTCAAGCAGCAGCAGTGCTCTGACAGGCAAAGCCCAGCTCATGGCCACCCTTCATAAAGACCCAATGGTGATTCAATCAGATTTACATAAGGAACTGGGTCAAAAAAAGCAAAGTATATTTCATGAAAAATCATTAATGAAATGAACAATTTTTGTCGTGTTCAAAAATCTTCTTTACATTTTTTGTTTTTTTTTCAAAGAAAATGTTCAAATTGTTTTAAACTATGTTTTAAAAAAGCAAAAAAAAATTGTGGCTTTTAATTTAAGATTTTTGTTGGTTCCTCCCTCCCATTTCTCTCCTAAAAACCAGAAAATGCAAAAAATAAAAAATAAAAATTGGAAAACCACAATAAAACTGTTCACAATTTTTTTTAAAAATTGCAATGTTTTATTTCAAAAATTTTCATTCAAAATATTTTGACCACAATGAACATTTTTCACAAAAATGTTAATTTTGATCAAAAAAGGCATTTTTGTTTTGAAAAAAAGTTAATGGAAAAAGGTTGACCTGTTCTATTTATATATAACTGGAGCCAAGGAGGCAGTGGTAAGGTTTGGATTAAGCTTACCCGATCAGGATTCATAGAATCCTAGATCAGAGTTTCCTACATGAAACATCTGGGGGCATTAGTATACTGGTATAATTATATTGCTATAATTATACTAGTCTAATGTGGACACTCTTCTTCAGAATAATCGTAGCATTTTTTAATTAGCTTATAACAGAAAAAAGGCCACTATTGTCCCCTTGGGTTGTTGTACTGGTGTAGTAGTGCTGGTAAATTTCCCCAGGTACAGAAGCCCTGAGATCTTTTAAACTGTTGTCATGAGATTTTGGCCTCAGTTGACTGAAATCATTTCAGATAGTCAATTGTGTGAGATCTTTCACACTCCTCAAATGTGGAAACACCAGGTTCCACCTGCATCCAAACGAGAATCAGAAAAATCAGACTCCTTCCAGTTTGGGATCCAGCCTGGAATCAAAACTGAAGCAAAAGTTGATATAGAGATGTGAATCCAGAACCCACCTCTCCGTCATTGTAAGCTGAATGGATTTAGACCATGAGTATGGCTAAATGAGTATGACTCATCTGTAAAAATTCACAGAACCTTATTTTTATCTCACTTAATCTGGTGTAAATCAGGAGCAACTGCATTGATGTTAATGGATTTGCAGCATTGTAAAACTAGTAAAAATTGAGATCAGACTTCATCCCACTATCCTAACAATTAACTGGAGACAAAGCCGCGCTCTGATGCTTCGAAGGTGAAGGCTAAGAACCAAACCTTGCAGACACTGCAAATTGTTCTCCAGCAAATGACCCATGGAATGCAGGCTAGGATACCTGCAGTATTGAATCTCGAAACTGACAGACAATCCCAATTAGCCATTCTAAATGCCAGGAGGGTTCTACTTTGCCAATATACCTCTAGTTACCAGCAAAGCCTTTCACACGAAACAAATCAAGTGGGTTTTTTCTTTCTTCTTTAGGGTTTACAAAACATCAAGCCTTTTCCATGCCAGCCTGCGACACACACAACCTACTGTAAGCTCGTGGGAGGCAACAGAGTGAGACGCACCATTTAATGTACCTGACTAGGCATAAGCAGAGTAATCCATCATTTTTGTTTTCCATTTCCAGTGAATAGGAATAGACAAACTGGCTGGGATAAAATAAGAAACCACCTTCCAAAGTTTAGCTCAAAACTCTAACCTATTCCTTTCTCTTTGGGTTTTAAAAACATTCTCTTAATCTTTTTAACCTCATATTTTTCCTTTTCTCTCACTTCAGAGTTCCTGGGTTCCAGGTAGAACAAAAAATCAAATGGACAAAATATTTCCTTCTGGTATCCATCACTGTCATATCTGAGCTGTTCGAAAGCATTGATTATCACAATTATTTATTATTTTGATTGCTTTAGTACCTGGCAGCCACAATCATTGTGCTTGGAGCTGTACAAACACACAAAAAATTATGGCCCCAATTCTTCATAAAATGCCTGTGAAGCTGGGCATTTTCATCCTCCCTTTACAGCTAGAGAATGCCGAAGAGGGAGAGTGGGACAGGAGGATGTGTCTGGGAATGATGGGATGAAACAATGAAAGTAAACATTTAGACTGACTCTCAAGAAAGACTGTCTGACAGGGAAACATTCCAAGCAATAATTTCAAAGACAATGGAGTAAGCCCATCACTTGGGACATTTAAACTTAACTTGGGTGAAACATAGTGACCACTGCTGCATTTACAGGGAGATTGGGTGAGATAAAACAATAGGTCTTTTCCTCTTTGATTTCTATAAGCCAAATTCTCCTCTAAATTTCATCCTCTGTAAACCCAAAGTGATCCCACTGAAGTCAGTGAAGTTACTTAGGATTTGCAATACTCTGAGTGGCAGCAGAATTTGGCTTGGTGATTGACATTCCAAACCCACGATTTAGTCCCCTGAGCTCTTCCCTCAGGCTGCACAGCACAGTACCAATGATATCACCACTGGCAGTCAGAGGGACTGTAAAATATGAATATTTGGCTTCTACTTGACACTAGCTGAGCCTGAATCTAACTAGCTTGGCCAGAGTGAGGTTCCCTTTCAGCTCGACTGGCAGAACAGACACCTACCATGACGGACGCAGGTTAAGTTTGAGTTGTGGGAGTGTGCAGGGCACCCAAGCTATGAAGCTGGTGTTTATATGGAAGGAGCAATGCTTCTATGTGTTTGCTATAGAGTCCGTCCATCAGATGCAAAAATGTTTATCTTTTCTTTTTTAATTCTGCAAGTGTACATCCTGCTCAACCCCACTCCCCAAACACTGCCACCAAGATATACCACACACTCCTTAGGCCAGGGGTTCTCAACATTTCCAGACTACTGTATCCCTTTCAGGATCCTGTCAGAAGCCCGAGCCCCGCCACCCATGGCTGAGGCCCAAGCTCTGCTGCCCAGGGCTGGAGCATGTAAATTAGCTTTGTGGGGCCCCCGTTGAGTGGGGCCCCAGGCAATTGCCCTGCTTGCCACCCACAATGCCAGCCCTGCACTTGTGACCCTCTAAACTCATCCTGTGACACACACCCCGGACTCACGATCCCCAGGTTGAAAAACACTGATCTCGATGAGTTGATGTATCTCCTGGAAGACCTCTGCATACCCCAGGGGTACACATACCCCTGGTTGAGAACCACTGCCTTAGGCCAAACCCTCATTGCAACAGGAGTTGCAGGTGCTCAGCAACTCTCAAAATTTGGCCCTGGGTGACAAAGAAAAGCCTCTTAATGGGGTTAGTGGTGAGAAAGGTTCCTTGACACCATGTTCCCTAACTGTGTCAGCTGCAGGATTTTTTTCAAGGCTTTGAAGTAAAAGCTCCATTTCCAGGCTCGATGCAATTTGCACTGTCCCTCATTTATTGTGACTCTCCATTTCCTTTGAGGAGTCCAGGCCTGCTGGATAGAGCTGCTGGCATTGTACTTGAACACTTGTGCAGAAAAGGCAGCTATTTCCTAGCACCACACAGTGATTCCCTGACTAAGCAGCCCCAGTGTAATAAGGTGGGAGATATTTCCTTTACCTTTGAAAGGTGCCAGCATTATTCAATTTGGAAGACTCGGATTCAGAACCGACAAGCAGCAGAACATCTAGCGCTAGTGGTTAATCAAGTAGGTGGGTCGCGGGTAGCCTAGCAGACAGACAAGCTACAAATAACTCTCACCAAAGGGAAAAATCCTCTTTGGAGGCACTGCCCCTCAAACACAGATCTCCTCTGACCCGTATCCCTACTCCTCACCTCAATTCTTTTCTCGCTCTCTTTCCCTTGTCCCATTCCCTCTCTTAGTCCCTTCTCTTTCATTCCCATTCCCAATTCTCTTCGCACACTCTCTCTCATTCCTCTCTGCTGCCCGTTCCCATCTCTCTCTCATTCTCCTGTTCTCTTTTCTCCGTAACCACCTTTTCCCCCCACACCTGGGTCTCACTCTTTCATTCCCTTCCGTTGGCTACTGACCGCATTTACCTCACCAGGCAGCGCACAGCAGTTTGTGGAACTTTATAGCCTATAACACTTCATACAACAGTTGCTCTATGATCATAATAGTCGTCTATAAACATCTACCTTATCTTTGCAGAGGGGATTAATTCTGGCATGATAGATAATAAAATTAGCCATCCCTGGCAGAGGAGACAGACCAGCAGCATTTACAGAAAACAATTACATGACATTTTGCACAAGCAAACTACAGCAAAGCTAAGAGGTGATGAGCATCGTGAAGCTGTTAGAGTGGGATGCGAGGCACCTGTGTCTTGGTTAGATCAGGCACGTGAGTGGGTTATTTCAGAGGCATTTTGTTAGCTTTTTTGTCTGCCACCACACATTGAGTGGATGCTTTCAGAGAACCATCCATGATGACTCCAAGATCTTTCTGCAACAGGCTGATCTTCCTTAAATGCACCGTTAGCACCATAATCATCCAGTGGCCCCACAGACTGTATAGCATCCTTCCTCCTTCTGATGTCCTTTGAAAACAATTGCAGCTCGTTTTTGCATCCTTACTTAATTGCTCTTCATATTCTTTCTTGGCCTGCCTTATGATACTTTTACACTTGACTTGACAGAGTTTATGCTCTTTTCTATTTCCCACAGAAGAATTTTTCTTCTAATTTTTAAAGGATGCCTTTTTGTCTCTAACTGCCTCTTTAACGCTACTGTCTAACCATGGTAGCAGTTTTTTTGTCCTTTTGCTGTTTTTTAATTTAGGGTAGACATCTAGTTTGAGCCCCTACTATGGTGTTTTCTAAATAGTCTCCATGCAGTTTGCAGGCATTTCACCCTTGTGACGGTTCCTTTTAATTTTCATATAACTAGTGTCCTCACTTTTTTTGGTATTTTCCCACCTACAAGGATGTTTAAATTTAATTACATTATGGTCACTATTATTGAGCGTTCAGCTATATTCACCTCTTGGACCAGATCCTGTGTTCCCCTTAGGACTAACTCAAGAACTTCCTCTCCTCTTGTGGGTTCCAGGGCTTGCTGCTCCAAGAAGCAGTCATCTAATGTTTGTAGAAATTTAATCTCTGCATCCATTCATGAAGTAACATCTACCCAGTTAATATACTTGAAATCCCCCATTATTACTGCATTTTCTGCCTTTGTAGCCTCTCTAATCTCCCTGAGCATTTCACAATCATTGTCACCATCCTGGTTAGGTGGTCGGCAGTTAGGTGGTCCTCCTGCTACACTCTTATTGTTCAAGCACGGAATTTCTACTCATAAGCAGCAAAGAATCCTGTGGCACCTTATAGACTAACAGAAGTTTTGCAGCATGAGCTTTCGTGGGTGAATACCCACTTCTTCGGATGCAAGCAGTGGCATCTATGGTTTGATTCATTTAAGAGTTTTACTTTATTTGACTCTATGCTTTCTTTCACATACAGTGTCACTTCCCCACCAACACAACCTACTCTGTCATTCCTATATATTTTGTACCCTGGTATTACCACGTCCCATTGACTAGCCTCATTCTGCCAAGTTACCATGATGCCTATTATACCAATACCCTCATTTAATGCCAAGCACTTTAGTTCACTCATCTTTGTATTTATACTTCTGGCATGTGTATATAAGCCCCTATATATTTTGTCAATATTCAGTTGCTTGCCTTCATGTGTTATATTGAAATGGGACTCTTTTACATTGACTGTTCCTCACTAGCTCCAAACTGGACCTTACCAACTTCTTTCCAATCCCCTCTACTTGGATATAGAGTTCCCCCTTTAATAAATTCATTCCTAAGGAATGTCTCCACCTGAACTGTGTGCTCCTCCACACCTGCCAGCTTTTCCCCAGTCCATAGTTTAAAAAAATCCTCTACAACCTTTTAATCCTGCATGCAAGCAGTTGGGTTCCATTCTGGCTTAGGTGGAACTCAGCCTTCCTGTAGAGGTTCCTCCTTTTCCAAAAAGTTCTCCAGTTCCAATTAAACATAAAACCCTCCTCCATACACCATGAGCTCATCCACACATTGAGACTCTGCAGTTCTACCTGTTTTCCTGAACCTGCTCTGGAACTGGAAGCATTTCAGAGAATGCTATCATACAAGATAGGAGCCTACAACTGCTACTAGTTAATGAATAACCAGTAATGATGTTACTCCTTTAACTCAAGAGGTAGAGACCTATGCTTTTAGGGTCTGAGCCAAAGCCCACTGAAGTCTGTAATCTTATGGACCATAATGCTGAAGCTCCTAGGTTTAAATTCCATTTTGGGGGGAACCGGGTCCCAGTGTCACAATTGCAAAGAAACTAGAAACCAAGCAAGTTTTGTGTGGGTGTCTTGCTTCACATAGGTCTGCTTTGACACCAACCACAGGATCAGAGCTGAGTAAAAGGAGCTGGCAGCTTTAACATACTGCTGTTTACAAACAGATGTTGGCCCTCGATTCATCTCCACCAAGAGAAATAATAATCCAGCTCCTTAAATGAACAGAGCTGCAGAATTTTGCCTGAGTGAATGTGGCAGGGAGATACAACCATAAAAAGACATTTCATTTGTCCTATTAGTGGCTGACTATTGTGGAAGGTGTTCAAACAGTTAGAAGGATTCTGGATCCTTGAATTATTGATAGGGTGAGCTGGATTAGTGTCTGAAATGCTTTTAGCTTAATTGGCCAACCCGTAATTGCTTCATTTTTATTTATTTTTTTTTTAATTTTGGTGAGTTGCCAGTTTCTGGGCTTTTTATTTTGTTGTTGTTGCCAAAATGACTCCAAGCTCAAAGAGAAATTGCTGAGGTAATGGCCGGGCAGCATTCCTACCAGGCTGCAAAGGAGCCACTCACGAAAAAGGGGGCTGATTTGTCCTGGAGATTAAATGTAATTTGAGGGGTGGGGGGAGGGAAAGGTAAGCAGCCACATCTCTCTTGAAAGGGAAATGTGAGGGAGCTCAGAAAGACCATGGTACCCTCACCCCTGCCCTCCCAGGCTGTCACCCTGCCTATTCCATTCACCTCCTGCACCATCGCCTACCCTACCGCTGACCCCACGCCCATCCTCTTCTTACCTCATAGTGCTTATTGCCACTCGCCCAGGCCCCTCCCATTCCCCTTCCCCCCCTCACACGGAGGAGTCACGTGACTAGATGAGACCAGTGGGCCATCTAGGCCAGCCTCCTGCCTCCAGCAGTGGCCAATGTAACCCACACACCTCCTGGGTGTGGTGTTCTGTCTCATCTAGTGGCACCGAGACCACTTAGAGAGAGAATAAGCAATTAATGAGTCTGCAGTTAGCAGCCAGTTGGCTTTTAGCTGATGCAGTAGAGGCTCATGCACTAAGCTCCAGAGGTCCTAGGTTTGATCCCACCCACCAACGACCGGGGTCTGTCAGCATTACACTAGCTACATTCACATGCCTGCTGTAGACAGTACAAAATGCTCCACACGGTGCCATCCCTACTCAGCTTCTCTGAGACTGTCCTTCCCAGCCCCTCTAACCTGTCTCCCTACCTGTGGCAGAAATGGTGCTGCTCTGTAGTAATTTATGAACACGTGTGTTGACCTGATTATTGGGATGCTTCCTGGGTGAATGTGATTGGTTTAGTTTAATGAGAGGCTGTAAGGAAAACAAGCAGAAAGAGAAGAGAAATAGCTCAAGATAAGCCACTTCTCAGCAAACACTCGGAGGTTGTTGAGAGACAATGTCTGAAATATTAGGGCCCAGGGCCAGGAACCAGAAGACCAAAAGGCCTGGAGCAGAAGTTCAGGGGAGCCAGACTGACAGACAGGATCCTCCCTCCCCCCCCCACGGGTACCTGATGGAGCTAGGCCTGCCTGGCCACTATCACAGCATGGCCTTAGGTGAGCTAGACATGTGCATAGATGGGTCATTGTTTTTAAACCCTTTCCTTCTAAATCCCTCTAAATCAGACGTGGGCAAACTACAGCCTGCGGGACCGTCCTGCCTGGCCCCTGAGCTCCCAGCCGGGGAACCTAGTCCCCGGCCCCTTCCCTGCTGTCCTCCCTCCCCCGCAGCCACGCCACTGCGCGGGCCACGCTCTGGTCCGTTGCTCCCGCTGGGCAGCATGGGAAGTGCGGCTGGCTCTGGCCGGGTGTCGCGCCTGCGAGCTCCTGAGGTGGTAAGGGGCGGGGAGGAGGGGGTGGTTGGGGAAGGGAGAGGGAGGTCCTGGAGAGCAGTCAGGGAGGAGGGGCTGGTTGGATGGGGCGGAGGTTCTGGGGGGCAGTCAGGGGATGGGGAACAGGGAGGGTTGGGAGTGGGAGTGTCGGCAGGCCTGTCAGGGGGCAGGGATGTGGATAGGGGTCATGAGGGCAGTCAGGGGACAGGGAGCAGGGGGATTGGATAAGGGGATGGGATTTCAGGGGCCAGTTAGGGGCAGGAGGTCCCGGGAGGCGGTGGTGAGGGGACAAGGAGTAGAGGACAGTTGGATAGGGGGTGGGAGTCCCGGGGGGGGGCTGTCAGGGGGCGGGGGTGTGGATAGAGGTCGGGGCAGTCAGGGGACAGGGAGCAGGGGAATTGGATAGGGAGTGGGGGTCCCGGGAGGGGGTGGTCGGGGACAAGGAGCAGGGGGGTTGGATGGGTTGGGGATTCTGAGAGGGGCAGTCAGGGAGCAGGAAGTGGGAGGGGGTGGATAGGAGGCGGGGGCCAGGCTGTCTGGGGAGGCACAGCCTTCCCTATCCGCCCCTCCATACAGTTGCGCAACCCCGATGTGGCCCTTGGCCCAAAAAATTTGCCCACCCCTGCTCTAAATGAAAACAAAGAGTACTTTGGTGTATAAGAAAGGCTGTTTGGCCAGGATATTCCCCACAGGTCACAGACTCCAGAAGGGAAGAACCACAGGTGCTGAATCCACTCAGACCCTGGGTCTGCAAGGTTGAGCCACAGGGATGTAGCTCAGGGCCTGGTCTAAGAGGGGAGTATTGCAGAATCCCACCTCCGGAGAGATAAAGGCCTCACACCTGAGGGGTGAGCTCAGAAACTAAAAAGGGGATAGAGATGCAGCTAGCTCTGCAACTGTGATACTCCCCATGGTGCCATGTCTACTCAGCTTCTCAGCCCAAGCCTTTCTCCTTACCAGTTAACTTCCACAAAGCCCATCCTCCTCTCCCCTCACCCTGGATGTCCCCCTCCTTGTGTCCCCTTGACACTCTCCCCGCCTCTACTCACATCAGGGCCGCCCAGAGGGGGGGGGGGCAAGAGGGGCAATTTGCCCCAGGCCCCGAGCCCCACAGGGGCCCCCACCAGAGTTTTTCGGGGCCCCCGGAGCGGGGTCCCTCACTCGCTCCGGGGGGCCCGGAAAACTCTTGCGGGGCCGGGCGCAGGAGCTTCTCCGCTCCCGGTCTTCGCCGGCGGGGGGTCCTTCCGCTCCAGGGAGGAAGGACCCCCCGCTGGCGAATTACTGCTGAAGACAGAGCGGGACCCGCCGCCGAAGTTCAGCTCGGTCTTCGGCGGTAATTCGGCGGCGGGGGGCCCTTCCCTTCCGGGACCCGCCGCCGAAGTGCCCTGAAGACCCGCGGCGGGGGCCCCCCTCTGCCGAATTACCGCCGAAGACCGGGCTGCACTTCGGCGGCGGGTCCAGCTTCGGCGGTAATTCGGCGGCAGGGGGGCGGGGGGGCCCCGCCGTGGGTCTTCGGGGCACTTCGGCGGCGGGTCCGGGAACAGAAGGGCCCCCCGCCGCCGAAGACCCCGGGCCCCCGGAATCCTCTGGGCGGCCCTGACTCACGTCCCTCCCCCACCACCAATCCCCCTCTCTCACATCCCCACTCATTGCCACCCTTGTCTCTTCTCCTCTCCTAGGTGGGCAACACTGTGCATATAGCGTGGAGTAAAAACCAGCGGCTCTTGGCAAGACAAGCAAACGGCCTGTTAAATCCAGGGAACAGAGATAACAAAGAATAGCATTTGCATGGGCTTAAAGTAATCCAGTGTGCATACAAGGCCTGAGCTTCAGTGCCCTTGATTGTTTAACTCCAACAGCCATTCTGGGACTTTAGCTAAGATAGATTCACTGTGTGTAAGACTGCTCCATATTTTATAGACTAAGTGCCTCCTAACTGGCTTTAAAGTATGATCCCTGCTTTTGCTTTGCAGTGTGATCTTAAAGGAGGGAAAGGGACAGCACAGCCTGATACCAATGGGTTCACGAGTTCATGGGAGAGATTCAGCTTCCTGTGAGAGGTGAGGAAACAAGAGAGGCAAGGACGACAGGGAGAGACAAGAGGGGGATAGACATAAAGGAGAAGAGAGAAATAGAGCAGAGAAAGGAGTAAAGAGACAAGCAAAAGAAAAGGGAGAGAGAAAAATATGATGATGCACAGAGCCAAGAACAGAAAAAGATAAGGAGAGAAGGGACAAGGAGAGGAAAAAAAAGAGAGGAAGAGAGAAGAAAAAGAAGCAAGAGACTTGACAAGGAGAGAGGGGGAGAGCAGGGAGCCGTTTCAGTGAGAAGTGGAGTCATGGCTAATGTCTGGAGAAATTAAGATGAGGAGCACGGTAACTGTGTGTCTCTGATGTGCTTGCTGCAGCATTTCCTACTTGGGACTTTGGGAGCCCAGGCTGGCTCCCTTGCTGCTGCATGGCATGGTCAGATTCCAAATGAGCAGAACTGGGAACAAGGAGAGACCAGGGAGAACTATCCAATTCCCCAGCGAAAGGCCCCTTTTCTAGCAGAGATCCAGTTGTGTCACTCTCTCCCGGGATAGAGCAGCACTATTCATGTGCACTCTCTCTCTCTCTCACACACACACACCACTTACAGACTGTTCAAGTAAATAAACAAATGTAGCAGCATGGTCATTATGAGAGTAATCTCTATTTCTGCTGACTCATAAGGAAACCCAGAGCACAGACAGCATAAGCTGCCTTTCAGCAGGTCTGTGCCAAAAGAGAGAGCTTGTGTGGGGATGAGGAGCCACTTTGCTTACACCAGAAAAGCTCTTGGAGAGTGATTTCATTCACAATAAATCTCCTGCACTAATGGAGAAAAGGATTGAAATCAAGAAGTTTCGGTCTCTTCTCACTGCTAATTCCATTGACTGCAGTGATACTATTCCTGATTTACACTGTGTAAGTGAGAGCAGAATCAGACCCAAGATTCCTGGGTTGATTCACAGCACTGCCACCAATTCCCTGTGTGACCTCCAGCAAGTCACTTAACTTCTCCGTGCCTCAGTTTCCCTCTCTATAAAATGGGGATAATACTTCCCTGATTCAGAGGGGAATTAGGAACATTTGAAAATAACTTTGGCTGACAGATGCTATATAAGGACAAAACACAGAATTCTGAGCACACGCACATTCTTGCTCTGATTTACCTAAAGTTCTCATACTATGAGCTCTCCTACAGGCCCTTAATTTCCATAGATGCAAAGGACCCGATTCTCCTTTCATCTAGAATAGTCGAAATTCCATCCAGTTCCCTACAGTTGTTTCCTCCTTCTTCATCCCAAGCCTCTGCCCTCTTGTTTCTCTATGTGCCTTTCCTTTCTGCTGTTGTGATAAAGACAAGCTGAAGAATTCCATTTCACATTGGGCTCTCAAGGGCCAGACTCATGGCCCCCTCTTCTGGAAGACAGTTTCATTAGGCTAGCCACTGAGGTCAATTGCTCTCCTCCTCCCATGAGATTGAACCTAGAGGTGGACAGCTTCAGAACTCCAGCAAGATGCAGAAGTTAAGGGAGATGATGAGAGAACAAAGAGGATGTGGCTAGGGCAGTAGCCTGGGTGTTCGGCAACTTGGTTTCAAGATCCATCACTGACTTTCTGAGTGAGCTTGGACATAACCCTTAGTCTGTCTCTACCTCAGTTGCCCCATCTGTAAAATTGGGATAATTGCCCTGCCCTTCCTCACAGGGATATTGTGAGGATAAATACATGAAAGATTGTGAGGCGCTCAGATATTAAGGTGATGTGGGATCAGATAAGTAGACAGGTCTTTTCTTAGATACATTGGGACTCAAGCTGGTTGACTGTGCATGTGTGCGTATCTGTCTGTCTGTCTCACTGTCAAAGGACTTTTTCTACCAAAACAAATTTTCCAGTTTGTCACTGAAAAAACAGAAACCAAATAAAAATGTGCACTTTTTTGGTAAACATTTATATTTATTGGTTTTCAAAAAACAAACATTTTTAATGAAAACCAACTTTTTTTTCCTTCTAGAAAACAGTCTTCAAAAACTGACCATTTTTCTGTTTTGGTTTTCCAGAAAAAAAAAAAGAAAGTTTTGTGAAAAATTCCCACAAAAAATAATGGTCATTTTTCAACCAGCTCTAACTGGGACACTGGGAAAGAGGGCCATAGACCTGGGAACTAAGACCTTGAAACTCACCCAGTGTTTTACGGGAAGCCAATGTAGAACTTCATATACACAGGCAAAAACCAAACCGTGTTATAAAGTGGCTTGGAGGCTGTGGTATTATAATACAATCTCCAACATGGTAGGTGCTTCAGGACAGGTGAGCTATTTGAAAATTCACAGTCCGATGCAGAAGCAAAATACCAAGGAAAGTGCAGCACGTTACACAGACAACGTGAATGCTGCAGAACAAAGGGCAAGGGCAGCATTGCTAAGCAGTGCTATTGCCAAGCATTTTTCAAATACATTTCTTTATATTACTTAAGCAATTATGATCATGACCCAGGGCATTTCCTGGGTAATAAAGATCAGCTGAAAGTACCACACACACAGACCATTAATCCCTGACTGTCATTAGCTGCTATCTCCACTGCCACCACTGTACATGGGTTCTACAACATCCACAGTCGGGGTCTCCAGGCGCAGCCATAACAAAAATGGCAGATAACAATGATAGTACAGGTGGCACGCCAGGTGCAAAGACAAACACCATGGGAGCTGCCAGAAAGCTGTAGTGCAGATCTGAACTGAAGAGCAGAGCACGGACATAAGGAGGCAAAACTCAAGTGAGTGAGAGCTTCAGAACAGGTTCATACTTTAAACTCTGCCCTGTTTTCTTTAACCTGCCCTGTCCTTCCTTCAGGCCTTGGCTCATGTTCTGCTTTCCTTCAAGTGAAACAGTTAAAAGGGCTTGTGTGAAGAAACACACTTCAGCCAAGGCAGGGGACGGTACCGCAGCACAGCTCCCACTGGGGCATTACGAAGGGAAGATGCCAGAACTCACCTCCTGTTGGAGGGGGCCAGGACCGTCCAGAGGGGGGGGCAAGAGGGGCAATTTGCCCCAGGCCCCGAGCCCCACAGGGGCCCCCACGAGAGTTTTTCGGGGCCCCTGGAGCGGGGTCCCTCACTCGCTCCGGGGGGCCCGGAAAACTCTTGCGGGGCCGGGCGCAGGAGCTTCTTCGCTCCCGGTCTTCGCCGGCGGGGGGGGTCCTTCCACCCCGGAGCGGAAGGACCCCCCGCTGGCGAATTACCGCCGAAGACGGAGCGGGACCCGCCGCCGAAGTTCAGCTCGGTCTTCGGCGGTAATTCGGCGGCGGGGGGCCCTTCCGTTCCGGGACCCGCCGCCGAAGTGCCCCGAAGACCCGCGGCGGGGGGCCCCCTCTGCCGAATTACCGCCGAAGACCGGGCTGCACTTCGGCGGCGGGTCCCGCTCCGGCGGTAATTCGGCGGCGGGGGGGCCCCCGCCGCGGGTCTTCGGGCACTTCGGCGGCGGGCCCCGGAACAGAAGGGCCCCCCCGCCGCCGAAGACCCCGGGCCCCCGGAATCCTCTGGGCGGCCCTGGAGGGGGCTTCCATATTTCCAAATCCCCTGCCCAATCTACACTGCACTTGCAGGAGTTAGAGCATAGAAAGAGTTGCAGAATTAAACACCAGGCCGAAGGCCTGGTAACACCACAGAGGGGTATTCCCACTCCCTCCCTCCCACCCGGGGTTACATTTATGCCTGGAATTACATCAGGAATGAACCTGGCCCTTGGTATTGATTGAGTGGCAGCACCTAGCTGTGTTCTGAGCAGCAGGAGTATGAGGCCAGAGACTAGTAAGATCAGAGATGGGCTGAGCATCTGAAAGCCAACTGATTCCCCTTCTCCCTGGGAAAGAATTCTCCTGTTGGCCAATCCTTCCCCTTCCACGGTTTCAGATGTCGCCCCTCCCCGCCAAGACACTGGGAGAACTGAGGCCTAACGGGTTCATGCTCTCAGTATAAAGACAAGCACAGGAAATGGGGAGGACTTTGGGGTACATTCTCAGCCAGGCTCTTTCACATCCATAGTTGCCTCTTGTTTCATTTCCTGAAAGGGAAAGTTTGGTTTGATAAAGCCCTAACGCTGAGATGAGCGGCGAACAGCAGAGGCTAAGAGAGGGAGTTTGCCTGGGATCTGTCTGAGACGAGGTACCCTAAGTGCTGTATTAGGGGGGCTGTGTTGGTGAGTATCTGAGTGCCTGTTGCGGGGACAGTTTGTCAGTTTGACCATGTGCTTGATTGTTTGTTTGTTTGTTTGCTTGTTTGAAAAGTGTGAATTGGGAGGGCTTTGTTCCAGCTGGGCCTTGAGTGGACCTGACTGTTATAAAAAGGCAGTCAGCAGCAAACCAGCTAAGCGGCGAACAGCGGAGGCTAACAGAGGGAGTTCACCTGGGGAGAGTCCACTGAGGCTTTCATCTTGCGGGCTTCTGTGAGTTGCTGCAACAGCTGAGGAAGCTCTTAGAAGGAAGAAATTATGGAAGGTGAGCGTTCAGCTGTTGTAACCTATGCAGGTTGTGCCATGTTTGTCTTTCTTCCACAGGACAGAAGCGACTTTGTCTGTACAAAGTGCAAGCTGGTCTCTATATAAGAAGAGAAGGTTTGAGGTCTGGAGAAACAAGTGTCGACCCTGCGTTGCATAAGAGAAAATGAAGATTTCCTGGACAGACGTCAGGATATGCTTCTACCGGCACAACATCCTGAAGAATTGGAGCAGGCTGCGCAGAGGGGACAGAGGGACAGTGAAGAAATTTGGCAGCATGTGACCTCCAGAAGAAGAAAGAGGAGTGTCCATGTACCAGCAATGGAGATACAGGTGAGCAACCGTTTTCATGTTCTCTCCACAGGTACTAATGCGGAGAGTGGACTAGATGGTACGTCTGAGAGAAGGGAGCAGAAGGAGACTCCACCAATTGGAAGGCATGAGATGCACTGTCTTAGGGATGGGGGTTCCAGGAACACCACTCCCAAGAGAAGGAGGCGGGTGGTGGTGATTGGGGGACTGAGTCATCTATCTGCCGCCCCGACCGAGAAAACCGAGAGGTCTGCTGCTTGCCAGGAGCTAGGATTCACAATGTGACAGAGAGACTGCCGAGACTCATCAAGCCCTCGGATCGCTACCCCTTCCTGCTTCTCCACGTGGGCACCAATGATACTGCCAAGAATGACCTTGAGCGGATCACTGCAGACTACGTGGCTCTGGGAAGAAGGATAAAGGAGTTTGAGGCGCAAGTGGTGTTCTCGTCCATCCTCCCTGTGCAGGGAGGTGGCCTGGGTAGAGACCGTCGAATTGTGGAAGTCAACGAATGGCTACGCAGGTGGGGTCGGAGAGAAGGCTTTGGATTCTTCAACCATGGGATGGTCTTCCAAGAAGGAGGAGTGCTAGGCAGAGATGAGCTCCACCTAACGAAGAGAGGAAAGAGTATCTTCGCAAGCAGGCTGGCTAACCTAATGGGGAGGGCTTTAAACTAGGTTCACTGGGGGAAGGAGACCAAAGCCCTGAGGTAAGTGGGGAAATGGGATACCGGGAAGAAGCACGAGCAGGAGACTGCAAGAGGGGAGGACTTCTGTCTCAGACTGAGAAAGCGGGACAATCAGCGAGTTATCTTAAGTGCCTATACACAAATGCGAGAAGCATGGGAAACAACCAGGGAGAAACTGGAAGTCCTGGCACAGTCAAGGAACTATCATGTGATTGAAATAACAGAGACTTAGTGGGATAACGCAGATGAATGGAGTACTGTCATGGATGGATATAAACTGTTCAGGAAGGACAGGCAGGGCAGAAAAGGTGGCGGAGTTGCATTGTATGTAAGAGAGGAGTATGACTGCTCAGAGCTCTGGTATGAAACTGCAGAAAAACCTGAGAGTCTCTGGTTTAAGTTTAGAAGTGTGAGCAACAAGGGTGATGTCATGGTGGGACCACCAGACCAGGGGGATGAGGTGGACGAGGCTTTCTTCCGGCAACTAGCAGAAGTTACTAGATCACAGGCCTTGGTTCTCATGGGAGACTTTAATCACCCTGATATCTGCTGGGAGAGCAATACAGCAGTGCACAGACAATCCAGGAAGTTTTTGGAAAATGCAGGGGACAATTTCCTGGTGCAAGTGCTGGAGGAACCAACTACGGGCAGAGCTCTTCTAGATCTGCTGCTCACAAACTGGGAAGAATTAGTTAGGGAAGCAAAAGTGGATGGGAACCTGGGAGGCAGTGACCATCAGATAGTTGAGTTCAGGTTCCTGACACAAGGAAGAAAGGAGAGCAGCAGAATATGGACCCTGGACTTCAGAAAAGCAGACTTTGACTCCCTCAGGGAACTGATGGGCAGGATCCCCTGGGAAAATAACATGAGGGGGAAAGGAGTCTAGGAGAGCTGACAGTATTTTAAAGAATCCTTATTGAGGTTACAGGAAAAAAAACATCTTGATGTGTAGAAAGAATAGTAAATACGGCAGGAGACCAGCTTGGCTTAACAGTGAAATCCTTGCTGATCTTAAACACAAAAAAAGAAGCTTACAAGAAGTGGAAGATTGGACAAATGGCCAGGGAGGAGTATAAAAATATTGCTCAGGCATTCAGGAGTGAAATCAGGAAGGCCAAATCACACTTGGAATTGCAGCTAGCAAGAGATGTTAAGAGTAACAAGAAGGATTTCTACAGGTAAGTTAGGAACAAGAAGGTGGTCAAGGAAAGTGTGGGCCCGTTACTGAATGAGGGAGGCAACCTAGTGACAGAGAACATGGAAAAAGCTAATGTACTCAATGCTTTTTTTGCCTCTGTCTTCACGAACAAGGTCAGCTCCCAGACTGCTGCACTGGGCAGAACGTGATGGGGAGGAGGTGACCAGCCCTCTGTGGAGAAAGAAGTAGTTCGGGACTATTTAGAAAAACTGGATGAGCACAAGTCCATGGGGCCAGATGCACTGCATCCGAGAGTGCTAAAGGAGTTGACAGATGTGACTGCAGAGCCATTGGCCATTATCTTTGAAAACTCATGGCAATTGGGGAAGGTCCCGGACGACTGGAAAAAGGCTAATGTAGTTCCCATCTTTAAAAAAGGGAAGAAGGAGGATCCGGGGAACTACAAGCCAGTCAGCCTCACCTCAGTCCCTGGAAAAATCATGGAGCAAGTCCTCAAGGAATCAATTCTGAAGCACTTAGAGGAGAGGAAAGTGATCAGGAACAGTCAGCATGGATTCAGCAAGGGCAAGTCATGCCTGACTAACCTAATTGCCTTCTATGATGAGATAACTGGGTCTGTGGATGAGGGGAAAGCATTGGATGTGTTATTCCTTGACTTTAGCAAAGCTTTTGATACGGTCTCCCACAGTATTCTTGCTGGCAAGTTAAAGAAGTATGGGCTGGATGAATGAACTATAAGGTGGATAGAAAGCTGGCTAGATCATTGGGCTCAATGGGTAGTGACCAATGGCTCCCTGTCTAGTTGGAAGCCAGTTTCAAGCAGAGTGCCCCAAGGGTCGGTCTTGGGGCCGGTTTTGTTCAATATCTTCATTAATGATCTGGAGGATGGCGTGGACTACACTCTCAGCAAGTTTGCAGATGACACTAAACTGGGAGGAGTGATAGATACGCTGGAGAGTAGGGATAGGATATAGAGGGACCTAGACAAATTAGAGGATTGGGCCAAAATAAACCTGATAAGGTTCAAGGACAAGTGCAGAGTCCTGCACTTGGGACGGAAGAATCCCATTCACTGTTACAGACTAGTGACCAAGTGGCTAGGCAGCAGTTCTGCAGAAAAGGACCTAGGGGGTTACAGTGTGCCCTTGTTGCCAAGAAGGCAAACGGCATTTTGGGCTGTATAAGTAGGGGCATTGCCAGCAGATCGAGGGACATGATCATTCCCCTCTATTCGACATTGGTGAGGCCTCATTTGGAGTACTGTGTCCAGTTTTGGGCCCCACACTACAAGAAGGATGTGGAAAAATTGGAAAGAGTCCAGGGGAGGGCAACAAAAATGATTAGGGGGCTGTAGCACATGACTTATGAGGAGAGGCTGAGGGAACTGGGATTGTTTAGTCTGCAGAAGAGAAGAATGAGGGGGGATTTGATAGCTGCTTTCAACTACCTGAAAGGGGGTTCCAAAGAGGATGGATCTAGACTGTTCTCAGTGGTAGCAGATGACAGAACAAGGAGTAATGGTCTCAAGTTGCATTGGGGGAGGTTTAGGTTGGATATTAGGAAAAACTTTTTTCACTAGGAGGGTGGTGAAGCACTGGAATGGGTTCCCTAGGGAGGTGGTGGAATCTCCTTCCTTAGAGGTTTTTAAGGTCAGGCTTGACAAAGCCCTGGCTGGGATGATTTAGTTGGGGTTGGTCCTGCTTTGAGCAGGGGGTTGGACTAGATGACCTCCTGAGGTCCCTTCCAACCCTGATATTCTATGATTCTGTGAGGCCTCTCACTGACAGACTGCATTGTACACTCATCCTCAAACTAGGAAAGAGGAGATTTTACCCCAGTGAATCCATTACTTGCATTACTAAATGAGGCTTTGCTGATATCCTGTGTCCCCTCTGAAAGGCAGTTTAGTACTAACTGGGGTGTTGAAATACATTCATTTCCCTTTCCGATTCTCTTTTGTTCTATGATCAAGCTCACAGCAGCTTTTTAAACACACAGCAGCTTGTTTCAGCCAGTTAAATGCCTTCCCCCCAGCTCCTCCCTCATAAAAGGTGCCTCCCATTGACAGGCCAGCTGCCTTTTGCTGCACAAAAACACTTTGCCGCAAGTGCATCTTTCACGACCGCTCCTCCACCAACTCAAACACCCTGCACTTGCTGGGCCACAGCAACCAGGATCCCCGATAAAAGTTGCATTCAGCCCCCTCTTTCAACACAGACCTGGTGTATAGGTCCTTAAGTAGCCCTTCGCAGTTCTGCTTCTCAGTCAGCCCTGGGTAATGATTTCCTAGGGACCATAATACTTATAAGCACAATAATTGAATGATATCATCAACAACAGCAGCATCTGTGTTGTCTGTTTAATTAACTGGGGAGCAAATGAGGCCCTAAGAGTCATTAGACTGAACCTTTATTGTTTTTCTAATGATCTCTGGCTTCTCTTATTTGATTATTGGCTAAGGATTCCACTTTACAAAAACAGCAAAAAGCACTTTTAATAACAAAAGAAAATCTATGTGCTCCTGAGCTATATACATTACTTCTCTTGCGTTGCAGATGACAGTCTAACTGCAGGCGTCTATCTCCCCACCACACACTCCAGCCACTCTCACCAACTTATGAGCAACGAAATAAAACTGGACCACAGTCGTCTGCACTTCATGGGAAAGAAAGAGCAAGCTTCGAGCAACTGCTTTAGCAATGCAAAGCTGATGACTGTTATGGAACCCCAAACCTCCTTGGCATTAACTTACAGCAGGGGCTTGAAAGGGTGGAATCTTTTCCTCAAGTCAGAGTACGCTGGAGGTACTACAATTACATCCACTTCAATAGCTGCGGTACCCTTCCCATCACACACGGGCACCTGGATCCATCTATATACAGATCCACTGTCGTGTCTCGCCATTCCTGGTCTGCCTCCAAAACCCCTTTTTTAGTTTTCACGGATGAAACCCTGCAGGAATTCAGAACCTCTACAGGGACTCACCACAACCTGCCTTCATGAAGCAAAACTACACCAGATCCACCGATGTACAGGCCCAAATCTCCCAGAGGGGAGGAATCTAATACATGCAAACATTATTTTAAAATATAGGTCCCTAGGTTGCTGCCCTGATACATGCCACTTAAGATAAAGGACTAAGCCTCATTAGGTGAAAGTAGTAGCACAGTCATTAACCACCTTCATGGACCAGCCAATAGAGGGAGACAAAAACCCACGTTCTCCTGGTGTGGTTTAGAAGATGCACTCCTCAATTAGCTCTATAGTGCTGAGTAAACCAAATTCTCTGTTCATTCCCTCTGGGGCACCTGGCATTGGCCACTGTCGGAAGACAGGATACTGGGCTGGATGGACCTTTGGTCTGACCCAGTACAGCCGTTCTTATGTTGTTCCTCACAAATACACTGGGTAAATCTGGAGTGAATTTCTTTACACTGGTGTAATTGAGAGCAAAATTAAACCTTGTACCTTTAAATAGTCTGGTGAAATGACTGTAGCTTCAATGGGGTGAAAATAGCAAGAAGTACAGAAAATCTACTATTTTTTTAAAAAGGAATGAAAAGAAGGCAACTCATTAATGCGATTAGACATCCTTTCCATCAGCAGGGAATGGCAAAACTGCTGCAAGATTTGTAGCCTTAAAAGGGTTACAACTCAGTGGACATTTGCTCTGAGCTCCAGACCAGCTTTCTACTAGGCCAGCTTCTTAACTGTGACAGCTGTTACTCTTAGTTACTCGTTTGCCAGAAGAATTCTGCTACATTTCTAGCCATATAAGGAATGTATTCATAATCCCTGCTTTGCTTTTATTTTTCCCCTCCCCCACCCTTCTCCTGCTGCTGGCTGCCTCCTGTTCATCACTGGATGGATGAAAAATAAAAGAATAACGAAATACTGGTGTATGCCCCATAAGTTCAGAGCACAGCAGCCCTCTGCATCAAACAAGGGTGAGTCCGACAGAGAGATCAAGGAAGTTGCTATCCTGGATTCAGGACAAGATTCCAGCATTCTGGCTCACAGTTTGGGTTAAAAGAGGCATCCGTGAGTTCAAATGCCTTTGCAAACTGTCTGTACTTCAAGCCTGAAAAGCTGAGCTGGAACTCACACAGGAATAGTCTCTCTTACGAGAGTCCCTGCAATCCCACGTCTAGTCTCAGAGGGATAAGCCACCAGAGATGCCTTTCCAACAGGATATTGGAACTTCAGGTTCCAGCTCTGGACAGAAACAGGGGAAAAGTTACCTGAACATAGGGGAGGCAGTTTGGGCCAGTGAAGAGGACCTGGGACAGGGAGCAATGAGATTGCCCCTAGTTCTGCTGCTAACTTGCTGTGTGACCATGGACAATAGCACCCATCTGTGACCCTCAGAGCATCCCAGTGCCAGAGGGCAAGAGGCTCCCCAGTATGTAGCAGAGTATCAGCTGGCCTAACCAGCTCAGTTCACCCCACACAGTGTTGTCATGCTATTTATTTAAAAGGAGTCCTGCAATATATCATTGGAAAACGAAGGGACAGATTGCATTAGAATTGCTTAGAGTTTCATCCTGCTGCTGGGTGATCCAAGCACCACTAACATCATTAATAAATAGAACAAATATTTGTGGGACCACCAAGTCATAGCTTCAGATGAGCTGGAGACGAGCTGTTAGAACATTAGTCCCTGCTCTAAGGTCCAGTGCAGGACTGTCTCCTATTATGTATTTATCAATGGTTTTGTGCAGTCTTGTTTTAGAAATGCGAAGCCAAGTAACAGGCACTATTTCCCTTGGGGTATTACTCTACAGACTAATACAGCTGACTGCAAGGCCATATTTCTTTATATTCACTTTACGTTTTCAATTCCATAACCTCACCCCAGAACTCCTACATGTTACCTCCTTTTATTAAGTTAAATCATTCCTCTCCCCGCTTGTTTTTTAAACCCTTTACGTATTTGTACCCAGGTAACATGTCCCCCTTTAGCCATCACTCTGGCAACCTCTCTAGATTTAACGCTTGCAGCCTTTCTCAGAAAACACTCTCCCCTCCCTCCCAGTGATTTCTGTTACTCTTCTCTGAACTTCTTCCAGTGCCTCAATCGCTCTCTGGTAACAATATGTCCAGAACTGAAAACATGCCCCTCCTTGTCCCAGAAGGCTGCAACAACCCTCTTTGTTTCTTCATCTTTCTTTCCCTGATTAAGCTGCTGCTGCCGGAGTGCTCAACTTCCGGGTGACTGCTTCATTCTCCCAGGCCAGAGCTTTCAGAAGTGTTGAGTTTTTTACTACCTGGTGCTAAGCTAGCCACTTATTCTCTAAAGATTGGAGGATGTGCATACGATGGGAAAGGAAGGAGAGAGGCATAAGGACCCAGTGCTGTCTACAAATGCACTCCATTCCCTACATGCATTCTAAATCTAAAGAAACATCCAGGAGGTAATACGGTAAGACAGACTGCAATAGTCCAGGCCGCAAAGGGGTGGAGTTCATTGCCATTCTGAAGGGAACAGGCAATATGGGGAACTGGAAATCTTGACTCCTGGCTTTATTCCTCATTCTGCTACTGAGTTGCTGTGTGAGATAGGGTGAGTCACTTAACCCTTTTGTGCCTCAGTTTCCCTATCTGTGAAATGGGCATAACAATGCCTTCCTGCCTCACAGTGATGCTGTGATATTTAACCATGGTTGCAGGAAGGGAAGGGGAGAGCTATCCCTCTGACTAGGTTTTGAGGCCATCCTCATTGCTGTAGTCATTAAAGGGGGGCATATTTATTATTATGAAAGATCATCCCGCAAAAAAATTACCATGCAATGTAAATTCCTATAATCTCTAGGTTTCCAGGAGAGTGCAAATAAAGAACATCTACCAGACAGGCAGTTGCATTTAAGGTAATTGATTTTCAAAGACCCTGCTCCTTGCCAAAGTAAGTATCAGTTCCTCTGCATTTTGTAGTTCATTCAGCAGTGCTTTTCCTGTGCATCAGGGATGTGTACAGAGGAGGGGAGGTTGGGGAAGGAACAACTGCCCTGCTGATTTGTCAGGGGGTGCTGGTTTGTGCTGATATGGCATGGGCTGTAGTGCTGGGCTGAGAGCTCACACAAACCTAACAGTCTCCTCTTTACGGGAATGTGGTCTGTATGCCACCAGCTGTCACTTCCCATTCTCAGAGCTCTGGCTGACTGACAAATTGGCTACAGTGTTTCGCTCTCTTTCTTTTGTTTGAACCTGAGAGTTTTGATGACTCTGCCACAGCTCTGTTTTGCTCCAGGCCATGCAATGCCCCGGCAGTCAATGGGCACTGAGCCTTTCCCCCGCTCCTCATGCACTCTCCCTTTCACTGACTCTGTGCGGGTCTGACATTTACTTTCTCATTGGAGAAGAAGGCACCAGACATAAGTAGAATCAAGCCCTTTCTTCCTAAGCTGCTGAAGAGAGAGACGCCTCATCTCTGTGCCATGCGCTGGCACATGCAGCTGGACTGAGGAACACTCAGATGACATGAGGTTGTTTTGACTGTTGCTTTTTTTGGCCTGCCATGCTTTCAGTAATTGGGTTGGGGAGGGGACATGGTACCAGCTGGCAGTAAAAGAGGAGCTTCCCTCTAGCACAGCCTTGATTTCCATCTGCTTTATCATTACTCTGTTCCCTTTCTCCTCCCAGCCTCCCCGACTCCATCTCTCCCTCACGTTCCCTTTCTCCCTAGTATGTTGCACTTCTATAGCGCTTTCCACACCTCACAAGGATTAATTAATTTAGCCTTGTGCCCTCCCTGTGTGATAGCTGTGAGCATCCCCCATTTGCAGCCAAAAGACAGAGAGGGCCTGTGCTTTGCCCGTGGTAGTGTCTGCCCACCCTCCAGCCTTTAAAATGCTATCCTTTACCAACTGGGCTGGGTACCGAGGACACACCTGTGTCTCCCTGTGCAGAGAATACCATCTCCAAGATGGTGGCAAGGTAACTCTTGGTAAATGGTGACTCTCTAATGTGGGCCTCTGTACCCATTGTCCTGCTACAGAATTGGTACAGAATTGTCCCAGGTGCCAGGGACATCACAAAATGGACCCTGTTCTCTCAGGCCACCCGAGCTATGTGCCATGCAACAGCTGCCTCTCCCACTTTCCATGCTTGGCCAGAGACCTCTGGGAGGGAAGGAGAGAGAACTACAGTGGGGGCTGGGATACCTGCCATGCTCCAGTCTGTCCCACCATGCCCCCACTTTAGGAGCACTCCAAGGCTGAGATAGGAAGTATGGCAGCCAGATGGCTACCTTTCAGTTACTAAACCCCTTCACCACTCACAGCCTTCTCTGTACAACAGCAGCTCAGAAGTCCTATGGAGCCACCAAATCTTCCCCTCCTCGTAGAGCAGCAGCCTGATATCAAGTGGCAGGGGCTGCATCAGCACCTGTTGGGCAGAAGCACCGGAGAACCAAGAACACCTGAGGGGCAAGGGCAGCAGTACTTGGGGACAGGAGGAAAGCAAGCTGATTTCTCGTTCCCAAATGTTGGAGGGCCTGAATCTGTAGCAGAACCATGAGCAGAACCCACCTCTGACTCCTATACCAGCACATTACCCATAAGGCCATTCTTCCCCTCAGCTACAGCTACCTTGTTGTCTCCTAAATTTGGCAGCTCTATTTTCTTCCGTGTCTTTATTTCATATGATTGTCACTTGCATAAAGTAATGTAGCCCTGTCTGGTTTACCTGCATTTATATTGCCTGATTTTTTACAAGTTGTTTACTCATTCGCTTTGCTCTAAAAGCCACTTCGGGTAAGGACTGTTGATCTTATTCAGATTTATCTAATCATTTCATAATGCTGAGTGCTCTTGGGTTGGTCAGCTCAGGATCTCCAGTGGGAACAGACTCAGATACTTAATCTTTGCTTACAGAACAAACTTGTTTATAAGGGGTATTAATGAGCCTTGTTGTTCTATGCCAGCTGCAGTCCTCTTTAGGGGAAAATAATCATCTTGTCACTGAAAAAGCAACCAAACCAAGCACAGGGTCCCAGGTGAAGTCTAACTACCAAGGCCTGCGCAATAATCATGTGACTGGTTTGGGGTTTCATTCTATCCCACCATTAAAAAGCACAATCCAAATCACTTGGACTTGTCCTATTCACCCACACCCAGGCACGTGACACTAACCTATACAGCTTGTAGTACAGCAAGGATGGCTAAGGGCTCAATGAAACTCACCGTGCAGTCCACAGCACTTGTCATCTTTAATAGGAAGCTGTTGTCAGTGGAGACCAAAGGCCCCAGACTACATGATGTTGTTGTTATAATTCATGTTACAATAGTGCCTACAGTCCTGATCTGGGAGGCGATACATTTTGATTGCTGGGATCAAGCTGAAGCACGGTATGCGGAGATTTGTCATTCTGGATAAATATCAAGGCAGCTGTACTCTGATTTATTTTATGCAAATCGAGTGTGATCCTTGGGCAACTGGCAAGCTGCAAGGCAACTGGGCAATGACTAGCTAGCCTCATGGTATCCAAAGCAGTAAAGAGCTACCATGATAGACCAAAGCAATCACCAGAGTCATTTCTTCTGTGTGAAGATCCCACCAAGCAAGCAGGGTGATTGCTGTTACAGGAAAAGCCTTCGAGGAGGTGGGGACATAATTGCATTGGTTGCATGCCAAGTGAGGCTCTGAAAGGGCCACGCTGATACTCTACTGGCCCAAGTTCTTGGACTTCTCACTGACGTTGTGGCTAGGTCTGAATTGAATACTCAAGCAGAAGCAGAGTTCAGATAATGGCTATGGGTGGATTTGCAATACGCTAAAGAGAAACGTAATCTGCAATAATGCAGTTGAAATCAACGGAGCTACACCAATTTGCACTAACTGATGATTTGGCCACAGAATGTAATACACTGCATCAGGCCTTCGGTCTATCAGATTGGGAATCCTGATTCCGATCTGAACACATTGTGATCTGATGTTTCAGAGAAAGGCATGGCCTTACACCAACACCCCCCTCCTCCAACTACAATGCAACCAGTCACGTGCATTATACCCAGCAAGGATTCATTCCTTCCTGACCCTTGCAGAACTCATTCTCTGCCCTGAACCAAAGAGGAACGATATTGCTGCTCATGAAATGTCAGCTACAATTTTCAAAATCCAGCCTGGACAACTGAACAACAAGTTGCTGTTTGTAAACATCGAGAGATGTGACTGGAGTCTACAGCATGCATTTCAGCACCCTCTGTGAATGGTTATACACCTTACACACCTTTTGCATATGGCGGGAACCCTTTGTTCCAAAACTTGGTTCTCAGACCAGTTTGTGGAAAAATACTGACATCCCAAGATGGAGTCCAGCATCATGTGCCCTTGTCACATGTCTTTGTAGAGGCAGCCATCACTCACAGGCTGTCTGTAGCGTTCTCAGGAAGGCTCACCAGGTGAGAGATAAGCTTCTCCTAAGGCCTATTGGTCTTTCTAATGGCCCATTACCCTGAACAGGCCCTTTGCAACCAGCTATTTAGACTGAAAGCATCTTGTCTAGTGGGCAGGTGTAACAGATACATAGTCAGTATTTATTACTTCAGATTCAAAATGATACATGCATACAAATAGGATAATCATATTCAGCAAATCATAATCTTTTCAGTGACAGCTCACATGATCCATCGTGCATAAAATGCATCATAATTATGCTATAATTATATCATAATAATATCACTATGAAGACTATGGGGTGAAGTGTCACATAAGGTATCAATGGAAAAGTTACAATCTATCAAATATGATTATCCTATTTGCATGCCTGTATCATCTTTGTATCTAAAGTTATGAATATTAATTATGTATCGGTATTTCAAACGTGTTTACATCTAGTCTAGCCAGCACATGATGAATGGACTATTCAAGCTGATGGCCCATTAAAGAACACTTAGCAGTCACAATGGATATAGAAGAAGCTTCTCCCCAGCCAGTGAGTCTTCCTGTGGACACTTTAGCCATAATTTGGGTAATGGCTACCTCTATGAGTCATCAAAGCGTGCAAAGGCATGTGACTAGCTCATGTGACCCTGGACTCCATCTTGTGCCTGTAATTTTCCACACGCTAAGACTGCGAGCAATCCCTCTACATGGAAGAAGTTATAAAACACCCTGGAAGCATCTCCATTTTGCCTCTTTCCTCTCTGATTTCTGGACTATGGATTTGCATTAAAAGGAGCATTCCAATCAATGGACTGAGGAACTTCCAGTCTTTCCCAGCCAATGCGATCTAACATCACTGCTGCAAATCTGGTCCAAGAATTTTGCAATGATTATATATGTATATGATTTCTTTGACCATTTTAACTCTCTCCTTTCTCTTATAAATACACCTTTAGATATTAGATACTAAAGGATTGGCAACAGCATGATTATTGGGTATGATCTGAGTTATATATTGACCTGGCTATGTGGTTTATATCTTGGGATTAGAAGGACCCTTTGTTTGATTAAATTGTTTTTAAATAACCACTCATCATAAAGTCTTGAGTCTGGATGGTGAAATGAGTGACTCCTCGTGGAGTAGTGGGGGCAAAAGACATATCTGGCTTAAAGACTAAGTTTGATAAGTTTATGGAGGGGATGGTATGATGGGATAGCCTAATCTTGGCAATTAATTTGGCAATTGATCTTTGATTATCAGCAGGTAAATATGCCCAATGGTCTGTGATGGGTTGTTAGATGGGGTGGGATCTGAGTTACTACAGAGAATTCTTTCCTGGGTGCTGGCTGGTGAGTCTTTCCCACATGCTCAGGGTTTAGCTGATCGCCATATTTGGGGTTGGGAAGGAATTTTCCTCCAGGGCAGATTGGCAGAGGCCCTGGAGGTTTTTCGCCTTCCTCTGCAGCATGGGGCACAGATTCTCTGCAGCTTGAGGTCTTCAAACCACAATTTGAGGACTTCAATAACTCAGACATAGGTTGGGGGTTTGTTACAGGAGTGGGTGGGTGGGATTCTGTGGCCTGCGTTGTGCAGGAGGTCAGACTAGATGATCATGGTGGTCTCTTCTGACCTTAAAGTCTATGAGTCCTGTTCCACTGTCTGGAGTGGCTCCCGACTGTGAGCGCCAGCCTCAGGACCTCAGTGCTGGAATGCCTAAGGACACTGCAGTTTGGACTTCTTGTTAACCAATGTGGTGAGACTGAAGTTTACTTTTGTTACTGGCTTGGTGTATCTTATGAGAGAATAACCATCAGTCTGAGGTGTGTTTGCTTTATTTTTCATCAGTTTGTCCTGAATATGGTATTCTCATCTGGGACCCATTGACGCACGGGGACACAACGTTATAGTAATTTCATCTAGACCAATGTTTCTCAAACTGGGGTAGTGGACCCCTGGTGGTCCCCGAGGGTATTTCAGGAGGTCCACAGGCCCCACTGATCAATTCCTCCTGCTTCTTCTATCTCCCGGAGGCTACTGAAGCCAAACCGGCAGATTTGAGGCGCTAAAAGTCCGGCAGCGCAGCGGAGCTAAGGCAGGCTCCCTACCTGCCCTGGCTCCACACTGCTCCCAGAAGCGGCCAGCACATCCCTTTGGCTCCTGGGTGGGTCGGGGGGGATCTCCACACACTGCCCCTGCCTGAGCGCCGAATCCACAGCTCCCATTGGCCGGGAATTGCAGCCAATGGGAAATGTGGGGGCTGTGCCTGCGGGCAAGAGCAGTGCACTGAGACCTCCTGGTCCCCCTGCCTAGGAGCCGCTGCCAGAGTGATGTGACAGTCACTTTCGAGAGCCGCCCGAGGTTAGCGCTGCCTGGCCAGAGCTTGCACCCCTCATCCCCTCCTGCACCTCAACCCCCTGCCATAGCCCAGAGCCCGCACCCCTTCTGCACCCAAACCCCTCCCAGACCCCACACCCCATGCCCTCTCCTGCACCCAAACCCCTCCCAGACCCCACACCCCATGGCCCCTCCTGCACCCAAACCCCTCCCAGACCCCACACCCCATGCCCTCTCCTGCACCCAAACCCCTCCCAGACCCCACACCCCATGCCCTCTCCTGCACCCAAATCCTCCCAAGACCCACACCCCATGGCCCCTCCTGCACCCAAACCCCTCCCAGACCCCACACCCCATGCCCTCTCCTGCACCCAAACCCCTCCCAGACCCCACACCCCATGGCCCCTCCTGCACCCAAACCCCTCCCACACCCCACACCCCATGCCCCCTCCTGCACCCAAACCGCTCCCACACCCCACACCCCATGCCCTCTCCTGCACCCAAACCCCTCCCAGAGCCCACACCCCATGCCCACTCCAGCACCCAAACCCCTCCCAGACCCCACACCCCATGCCCTCTACAGCACCCAAACCCCTCCCAGAGCCCACACCCCATGCCCTCTCCTGCACCCAAACCCCTCCCAGACCCCACACCCCATGCCCTCTCCTGCACCCAAACCCCTCCCAGACCGCACACCCCATGGCCCCTCCTGCACCCAAACCCCCTCCTGCACCCAAATTCCCTCCCAGAGCCCACACCCCATGCCCCCTCCTGCACCCAAACTCCTCCCAGAGCCCATAGGAAGGTTTGGGGGGTCCCCCAAAAATTTAAGTCAAAATAGGGATCCTCAGGTTGCTAAAGTTCGAGAACTGCTGATCTAGAGCACATTTCCCGAGTTTGCTTATGAGACTGTCACGTTGGACTGTGCCAAAAGCCTTATTAAAATCAAGAAATACTACGTAGCCAGCTTTTCCCTTATCCACTAGAGCCCTGCATGCATACAAAATGTATATCTGTGGATACGGATTTCCGTGGATATAAACCAGATATCCACAGAGCGGCAGGGCTCTACCGGGCTCTACCGGGAACCACATCAGCAAAGGCAGCAGCATGTTGGGCTGCTTCTTGCAGGAGCCAATGCCCCACAAGAGCAGTTCCTCAGGGATGACTGTACTGCCCACAGCGCTGCCCACTGGGGCTGGCACCGGTCTCACCAGCAGCTGTCCCTGGTCGCACTAGTGTGTGCAAGTGGCTCACACACTCCCAGATCGCTGCATGGAGGGGTCTATTACTTATCAACCTATTATCCTCTAGTTAATTACTAATTTTTTGATCATTTGTTCTAGTATCTTTCAAGGAATTGTTCCAATATGTTTCCATGAATTGAAGTTAGATAGACTGATGTACAATTTCCCAGATTCACTTTGCTCCTGGTTTTAAAGTTAGGTGCTTCTCCAATCCCCGGGGGCTTCACCCACCCTCCATGAGTGCTTGAAGATAATCGCTAAAGGTTCAGAGATTGCTTCAGTTAGTTCCTTAAGTACCCTAGGGTGAATTTCATCCAGCCCTGCCAACTTGAATACATCTAACTTACTTAAAATATTTTCTAACCTGTTCTTTCCCTGTTGTGGTTTGTATTCCATCTCCTTGGCTGGTAATGTTAACCATGTCAAGCATCTAGTCATAATTAACTTTTTTAGTGACGACTGAAGCAAAATTGTCATTAAACACCTCACCCTCCTTGGTATCATCTATTATTAGCTCTCCTTCCCCACTAAGTCGAGGACCTACACTTTCCTTCATCTCTCTCTTGCTTTTAATATATTTATAGAATCTCTTCTTATTGTCTTTCCTATCTCTTGCTAGGTGTAATTCATTTTGTGCCTTAGCCTTTCTCATTTAGTCCCTACATCCTTGTGCTATACTTTTGTAGACATTTTTAGCAATTTGTCCATATTTCCACTTTTTGTAGGATTTCTCTTTGATTTTTCAGGTCATTACAGAACGGCTGATGCCACTATATTGATTCTTGCTATTCTTCCTATCTTTCCTTCTCACCAGGATGCTTTGCTGTTGTGCCCTTAATGCTGCCTCTTTGAGAAGCTGTCAGCTCTCCTGAACTCCTTTTCCTTTAGATTTTCTTCCCACGGCAGTTCTCTGAGTTTGTTAAAGTCTCTTTAGTTTTGGGTTTGGGGCTTGTTTGTTTGTTTGAAGTACATTGTCCTTATTCTGCTGCTCTGACTTCTTCCTTTTCTTAGAGTCATGAGCCAATCAACATAAGCCATAGCTCACATTTCAGGGCACGAAGTGATCACCAGCAGGATGAAGTTCCTCCTCACAAGTACACTGTACAGTAGCTAGGAGTTGGGGAACATTCATATCTCTCTGAAGCAGGGATACCAAAGACAACGTTGGCCAAATGCCACCTAATTTTCATTTAAGTGTACATACATTATTGTAGCAAAAATAATTGCAAGATAACATTCTTTGCCTCCATGATATAGGAACACAAATGGGGTGTTGGCTGAGTTTACCACCAATCGAAACTACCAGCTGATCAGATTTCTCATGCTGCACCTGAGGGACAGAACAGGTGTGAACCACATTTAAATTCTCTGGACCACAGTGAAGCCTCAGGGTAAACCTTGGGCAATCTTGTTATGAAGCATCACATCCTGGCCACTGCCGGGGGCAGAGACCAGGACTCGATGGAGCAGTTTGACCCTGCAGGGAGACTCCTGTATTCCTGCTACAGTCTTTCTCTGTGGGTACTCTTGTTCCATCACACATATAATGACCCTGAGTCTCTCGGGACTGGAGAGAGTGCTTTAAAGAAAGAGTAGCAAGGCAAGGGGAGGGATGGGCCCTCATTCATAGAATGGACATACACAGTAAATAGCTCCAGGGTGGATAAGTACATTAATGAAGCATGGCCATGAGTCCTGCCATGAGTGCAGGGGACTGGACTAGAAGACCTCTCAAGGTCCCTTCCAGTCCAATGATTCTATGGCTTACCATGTACGAAAAATGTTTCACTGAGACAAATACACTGCCGCTGAGCTCTCACCGAGTGCAGCGGAGCCAGTGGCAACAGCATCTGTTCACATCAACATGTTTTCCACTTTTTCCTTGAGTAACCCCCCAAATCCTAATTGAGTCTTTCAGGGACTTTGGGTGGAGAGGAGGACACGAAAGCCAACGTTAATACACTGATTAATTATGGAAGGCTCAGAGACTTTCAATTTGTCTAAAGTCTTAATTTGATGACAAAAATCCTCACAATATTCTGTACCCTTCAGCCTCAATACACGATTATCTTACTTAACAAAAAAAAAAAAGTTGTAGTAAGCGGCACCAGACGGGAAATTTGAGATGGGAAAGGATATTATAGTATTACGCTAGAGAATGCCATAAATAAATCTTACACAGAGATGGGTAGGCAGATTAGTGCAGTGTTCTACACACATCATGCCGCTCTACAAGACAATGACTCATCAAATTCTCCATTTCTAGCAGTCAGTCAAACCTGGTATTTTTTACAGCACAGAAGGAAAGCCAGAGGAAACAACCTGAAGCAGGGTTGGCTAGACGTAGGTTTTGTCCACTGGACAGAGCAGAGATCTAGTAGTTAGGACTCATGGATTGCATTCCTGACTCTGCCGTTCACTTGCTGAGTAATTCAGGGCAAATCGTGTATGCCAAAATTTTCAAGCTCAGGTGCCAAACAGTCAGCTTCTCATTCCATACTTAAGCATCTACATTTGATTCTCAACTTCAATGGGAGCTTTAGGCACTCAGAAACTCTGAAATTCAGGCCACTTATATAGATGCCTGTAAGCCAGTTGGCTAAGAACTCTCTTCAGGCACAGGATATATGTCCCCATGTCTTCGGGGCTTCAGTTTTATTTCTTCCAAGTACCATATATTGAACATATCAGTCATTACCCCAGAACTTCTATCGTAAAGAACAAAATTGTCAGACACATAGATGAACATAATTTCTTGGGAAATAGTCAACATGGTTTTTATAAAGGGAAATCATGCCTCACCAATCTACTAGAATTCTTTGAGGGGGTCAACAAGCATGAGGACAAAGGAGATCCAGTGGATATAGTGTATTTAGATTTTCAGAAAGCCTTTGACAAGGTCCCCCACCAAAGGCTCTTAAGCAAAATAAGCAGTCATGGGATAAGAAGGAAGGTTCTCTCATGGATTGGTAACTGGTTAAAAGATAAGAAACAAAGGGTAGGAATAAACTGTCAGTTTTCAGAATGGAGAGAGGTAAATAGTGGTGTCCCCCAGGGATCTGTACTGGGCCCAGTCCTATTTAACATATTCACAAACGATATGGAAAAAGGGATAAACAGTGAGGTGACAAAATTTGCGGATGATACAAAACTACTAAAGATAGTTAAGCCCCAGGCAGACTGCAAAGAGCTACGAAAGGATCTCACAAAACTGGGTGACTGGGCAACAAAATGGCAGATGAAATTCAGTATTGATAAATGCAAAGTAATGCACGTTGGAAAACATAATCCCAACTATCCATATAAAATGATGGGGTCTAAATTAGCTGTTACCACTCAAGAAAGAGATCTTAGAGTCATTGTGGATAGTTCTCTGAAAACATCCACTCAGTGTGCAGCAGCAGTCAAAAAAGCAAACAGAATGTTGGGAATCATCAAAAGAGGGATAGATAAGAAGACAGAAAATATCATATTGCCTCTATATAAAATCAAGGTACGCCAACATCTTGAATACTGCGTGCAGATGTGGTCGCCCCATCTCAAAAAAGATATACTAGAATTGGAAAAGGTTCAGAAAAATGATTAGAGGTATAGAACAGCTTCCGTATGAGGAGAGATTAATAAGACGGGGACTTTTCAGCTTGGAAAAGAGGTGACTAAAGGGAGAGATGATAGAGGTCTATAAAATCATGAGTGGTATATAGAGAAAGTAAATAAGGAAGTGTTATTTACTCCTTCTCATAATACAAAAACAATGGGCTACCAAATGAAATTAATAGGAATCAGATTTAGAACAAACAAAAGGAAGTATTTTTTCACGCAACGCACTGTCACCCTCTGGAACTCCTTGCCAGAGGGTGTTGTGAAGGCCAATACTATAACAGGGTTCAAAAGGGAGCTAGATAGATTCATGGAAGACAGGTCCATCAATGGCTATTAGCCAGGATGGGCAGGATTGGTGTCCCTAGCTTCTGTTTGCCAGAAGCTGGGATTGGGTGACAAGGCATGGATCACTTGATGATAACCTGTCTATTCATTCCCTTTGGGGCACCTGCCATTGGCCACTGTCAGAGGACAGGATACTGGGCTTGATGGATCTTTGGTCTGATCCAGTATGGCTGTTCTTATGTTCTTCTTTTGGTCCCATGTTCTGAAGGAGCCAATCTACAAATCCTACAGGATCTAGCTGGGAGCCCAGGTGAGCCTCTCTGATCCCTACTCCTTCCTAGCCTGCTCCCTATGGGATTCAACTCTGCAGGCCGTCTGCCTGAGTCATATAAATAACCAGTTCTCTCTCCTGGCACAAGGAATCCCACAGGTGTCTACCTACTCCCCACAGTTCTCTAGCTCAGCTCAGCTACTTGCTGGTTTTTATGACAAGGTGATCTTCATGCTATCATCCAATTCTGGCCTCATTGCATCAGTTGGGAGGCAGCTGATTAGTAAGGTTAGTAAAGCTCCAGGAATTAAAGCTTAATCTTTAATTAAAGATTACGTCATGTGATGAACCCTCCAAGAATACATTCAACCAAAACTGGCAACCCTACTGATATGTCACCATATGGGGGTAAAGCCCAACACCCTTAAAGGGCCACTCCACCATGTGACACAGCCTAAACATGGTGCCTACCTTTAGGCCCTTATGTATGAATATTTAATTTTAACATCTTGATGTCTCCGTTTATTCATCTCAAAATTTATATAATAATTATTATTATTATTATTAATAGCTAGTTTACAGAGAGACTAGTTGTGAGGTTTTTGTTAATTAACTTTGTAAAGGGTTTTCAGATGCTTTCGGGGAAAGTGCTATCGAAGTATTAAGACTTTGCAATCACACGTATTTATAGTTAGGTAAGACCTAAATAATAATAACAATAATAATAAAATAATAATAACAATAATTACTGTTATTCAAAAGTAATAACCTTTACTTAGCCCATCTTCACTTCTCAATCCAGGACAGCGCAAATTGAAACCCATCATAAATCTATTGCTCTACATTACGTGTTTTCTATATTGCCCATCACCATAGTAACTGAGCATTGCTCAGGTACATCAGATATGTACAGCAATGTCCCTAGTTGATTTCATGGCAGCTTCTGTTCTTCTCCCTTTCAGAATTATAGGAAGCTCCGCATGGCAGATGATAGAGAAAGAGAGACAGAATAAACTATTAAGCCATCTTCATAGAATGACAGAGTTTAAGGCCAGAAGGGACCACCAGATCATCTAGTCCAACCTGCTGTATATCGCAGGCCCCCACCACCACCTATCCCCCACACACTAAATCCAGCAACCAAAATTAGACCAAAGTATTACAGCTCACAGAAGACTAAATTATTATGTGCCACACGCAGATAATAGGAGGGACCAATTCCCGCAATGGCAGCAAATTGATTAAGATATACACAGATAATCTCAGCAAGTGACCCCCCATCCCATGCTGAAAGGGAAGGTGGAAACCCCACAAGGTCACTGCCATTCTGACCTGAGGGAAAATTCCTTCCCAACCCTACCAGTGGTGATCAGTTAGACCCTAACCATGCAAGCAAGAACCAGCCAGATAAGCATGTGTGAGCGAGAATGCTGGGTGTCACCTCAGAGTGCTGGCCCTCTCGATTCAGCAGTGTCCCATCTCCCACCATGGCCATCTCTGATGTGTCAGAGGAAGGAGACCAATCCCCAGGCCACAAAATAAAATACACTGGTGGGGGGGGAGGAATCCCCTCCTGACCCTTGCAGGGGACCAGATGAGGCTCTGAAGCATGAGCTTTTAGAAACATAAGGCAAAAACTATAAGAGACCCCACCCCCAGGACTGTATTCCCTGCCCCCACCCTCACAAGCAACCCCATCATACAATCACACTCATATATTTGTCCTGTCTATCCCCAGTGAGATGCCAGGATAGGGTAGTTCCCTACAATGTATTCCCCAATAGTTTGTTCAGTCCAGTTTGAACTAATTAAAGATATGGGGCTTCTACCACTCTACATTAGGAAGTGATTTTTTTTCATATATTTAATCTGCATTCTCCTTTGGCTGATTTATTCTCCACTTTATCTCCTTGAAAAACCTTAACTAATTTCTCCCCTCCATGAGTTCTGTGTGTAGAACTCCCCTGGAGGGTCAGGGGGCAGCCATGTGCAGGATGCTTACAGAACCAGGCCCTTAAAGTTTACACTCTTTGGACATTTGTACACAGTTATCCTGTCATTTTTCTTTTGCAAAATCATTTGCAACAAGGCCGACATCTCAGTCCTTTCTCCGCATGAGGCTTTGGTAACAAAGCTCATCTCTCCATAAAACAGGACAAATGAGCATTCTGAGAGTAGAAAGCTTGTTTGTATTTTCATTGAAGTCAGTGGAAGTCTTTCCATTGACTTCCGTGCAGTTACCACTCAAGAAAAAGATCTTGGAGTCATTGTGGATAGTTCTCTGAAAACATCCACTCAATGTGCAGTGGCAGTCAAAAAAAAGTAAACGGTATGTTGGGAATCATTAAGAAAAGGATAGATAATAAGACCGAAAATATCATATTGCCTCTATACAAATCCATGGTACACCCACATCTTGAATACTGCGTGCAGATGTGGTCACCCCATCTCAAAAAAGATATATTGTAATTAGAAAAGGTTCAGAAAAGGGCAACAAAAATGATTAGGGGTATGGAACAGCTGCCCTATGAGGAGAGATTAATAAGATTGGGACTTTTCAGCTTGGAAAAGAGGCGACTAAGGGGGGATATGATAGAGGTCTATAAAATCATGACTGGTGTGGAAAAAGTAAATAAGGAAGTGTTGTTTACTCCTTCTCATAAAACAAGAACTAGGGGCCACCAAATAAAATTAATAGGCTACAGGTTTAAAACAAACAAAAGGAAGTATTTTTTCACACAATGCACAGTCAACCTGGTAACTAATCTCTGGGAATGGTTTTCCAACCTGTTATGCACCCTTCTCATAGTAGCTCCATCTAGGTTGTATTTCCCTAGTTTGTTTATGAGACGCCCATGCACAACAGTATCAAAAGCCTTACTAAAGTCAAGATGTACCACATCTACCACTTCCCCACCATCCACAAGGCTTGTTACCCTGTCAAAGAAAGCTATCAGTTTGGTTTGACATGATTTGTTCTTGACAAATCCATGCTGACTGTTACTTATCACCTTATTATCATCTAGATGTTTGCAAATTGATTGCTAAATTATTTGCTCCATTATCTTTCCGGTTACTGAAGTTAATCAGACTGATCTGTAATTCCCCAGGTTGTCCTTATTTCCCTTTGTATAGATGGGCACTATATTTGCCCTTTTCCAGTCCTCTGGAATCTCTCCCATCTTCCATGACTTTTCAAAGATAATCGCTAATGGCTCAGATATCTCCTCAGTCAGCTCCTTGAGTTTTCTAGGACGTGTTTCATCAGGCCCTGGTCACTTGAAGACATCTAACTTGTCTAAATAATTTTTAAATTGTTCTTTCCCTATCATGTACTTCTGTACCAGATATGGACTGGTCACAGAGCTTCTTGCTGAGTGAGATACACGCCAGATTTGTTCATCATAAGATCCCAGCTGGTATATTACAATATATAGGAATGTACCATTCATAAAAATGAAGGCACGATTCTCTGTTTATATTTTTTCTGATATTTTGTTCATTTCTTATATGTGTAGAGTCCTCATATGAAAAAACTATCCCTATAGTGAGAGCCGAAGATCAGAATCAAGGTCAGCTGCTCATGCAGTACTTCCCTCTCAATCTTCAAAAGGAAAGACCAGAAATGTCAAGATAAATTTTGTGCCCACTTCATGAAAGCCGTATGCAGATTTTGGTTTCTTAACAGAATGAAACCTCTGAACATTCTGAGGTTCTCCCTCCACTAATTCCACTATATGCTCCCAGTTTAGGTGACAAGTTGAGGGCTGTGCAATATAAATGGTTCAAATAAGGGCAGATGTATACAGTATGCATAGAATAGAATAGAATAGAATAGAATAGAATAGAATCTCCTATGATATCTGACCACATCAAATGAAAATTCCGTACACACAAAAGAAGGACAGACTAGCAGAGTTGAGATCAATTATGCAGATGCAAGAGGAGATTTTGCCCTTAAATAGACACTTCTGTTTCCATAGGGTGAAGTGCAATCCAATTATTTTAAACACACACACACACACACACACACACACACACACACAACACACCAAGCATGATATGGAGACTTAAAATCAAGAGTGGATTGGTCAGGGAAATAAATCTGTTCTTTGATGCAATGAAATGAAAAGAGGAAAATATGACATTACAGTAACAGTGAGGGAGGTTGTTGGGAGGTAGTGTGGTCTAGTGGACTAAGCATGAGACAAAAAGCTTAGATTGCCTGAGTTCTAATCCTGACTTTGTGACTTGTGCACTATATGTCTCAGTTTACCCATCTAAGATATGGAAATAACAACAATGCTTACTAACCTGCCTCTGGGTTTCATTGTGAGGCATACTTAGTTAATATTTCTACAGTACTTTGAAGATATTAAACAAACAAAGGAGAAGGAAATTCAGTCTCCCACACATCTGATGGAGCATCTTTCACAGCCAGTAAAATCAATTTGATAATTAGAAACATTTCAAAGGAAGGAAATGAAGTGTTTCCACAGCTAGCCTGATTCCCCTCCCAGCACAGCAAATCAGGAGCATCCCCAATGATGTCAGGAAAGTTACACTGGTATGAGAGGAGAATCAAATCTATCCTGCTGCTCTCCTGCTTAGCTAGTCAGTGCAGGCCCCAGTCTCTGTGTAATTGATCGCTGCTAAGGGAGCAGGACCAACAGCATACATTAATGATGAAACGGCACTGTTATTTAGTGCTAACTAGCAGGACTGGATTAGCCCCCCTGAATAATAACGTCTTCTCTCTATTGACAAAACATGCCCAGGTAGCAACAGTTCAAGTTTCCTGCACAGCATTCCACCCACATGCCTCTACTCTGACCTGGGGGACCCACTTACAGGTGGGCGCAGAAAGGTTCCATGTTCATTCAACTTCTGGTCTCTCTGCAGAGATTCTTAGTACTATAATGCACGGTTCTAAGGTGCCAATCCCCATAATATCAAGGTGCCACTGCCGAGGGATTTATTATGTTGTGGAGCTTTGTCCACTAGGAACAGCATTAAGAGGTCAATCTCTTTCACAGAGCCCATTCGACCTGTGCCCCATTAAAATCAGTGGCCAGAGTTGAGAAGCTATTTATCAGACCCTTGACCTGACTCCTGTTCCATCCAGTCCCAGTGCAATTCTGTGTTTTCCTGAAGTCTTGCTAAGTTGGAGTTGAAATTTTACAATCGGATTGTCAAAATGAACGGCATGGATTGGTATGTGAATTTTGGCCTTGTGTGTGTAGCTGAAGAATTGTATAGAACCATGTTTCAATGGACAATTATTCAGTATGCATGTGCAGCCAGGGTCTCTTTGCATGTGCAACTGCACATTTGCACCCAAATGCATCATTTGAATGCAAAGTTTAGGCACTTCACATCTTAGTTGCCCACTTATTGTGTTACCCCCTTCTCCCTCTGCTCTGCCAATGACGCCATCCTTAACCGCCACGTCATCTGTGCCTCCCAGAAACATCTTTATGCTTTTTTGCCTCTTGAACTTGTCCATAAGGCTATTTTCCTCCGGCTAAACCCTTCTTGAGTCTCACTCCTGCCTTGATCCCCACAAGAAAACAAACTATGCTTAATGGTAGAATGAGAGGTGGCTGGAGCAGGCAGCTGAAAGGCAATAAGGGAAGATCAATATTTATCTGACACATCAGATTACAAACAGAGAGCAAAGGCAACCCGCACACAAAATAGGTTCTTGATTGTTTCCTTCTCTCCAAACTTGTGTTTGTTGCTTTGTCGTCTTAGATTATAAACTGTTCGGAGCAGGAACTGTGGGCCAAAATTTTGTTGGCATCGCTCCATTGACTTAATGGACTGGTGCCAGCAGAGTGTTTCTCCGTGTGTTTTCTTCTATGTTTATGCACAGCACCTATCCCAAGGAGGCCTCATCCCTGATTAATAACAACAACTTATGTTAAACATAGTTTTGTGTTAATTGCCTTAGCTTTCTTATTTGCTCCACGCGTGTAATAAACCCTCTGTCATTGAAAGCTGTGCTTTAGAGCCATTCTATGGTCAGTGCCAACATGAGACACTGCCCAAGGTGCTTCTAAAAGTTTGTCTACACTTACCAGGGGATCGACGCTGTGGCGACTGATGCAATGGTGGTCGATTTAGCGGGTCTAATGAAAACCCACTAAATCAACCGCAAAGCACTCTCCCGTCAACTCCTGTACTCCACCAGAATGAGAAGAGTAAGGGGAGCCGATGGGAGAGCATCTCCCATTGACATTGCATAGTGTGGACCTCACGGTAAGTAGATCTAAGCTACGTCGATTTGAGTTACGCTACTAACATAACTCAAATTGCATAGCTTAGAATGACTTTCCCACGTAGTGTAGACAAGGCCTAAGCTGCTCCATGGTGGGTGTAAGTTCACTGATCTCCAGTACAGTCTAACTACAGCCTCAGCACACCCTCGAAGACACAGCAGCACTGACTGAAAGGTGCAGTTTAAAAAAACATCTCCCAGTGACCTATTATCCATGGATTTCCAAAGAGACCATCAAAACCCAGCACGTCAGTGTGTGCCTAAGGAAGCTTCTGAGCTATGGATCCACAGCCATTCAGTACATCTGAGAACTGAAAACATCCCGGTGGGATTAATCATAGAATCATAGAATATCAGGGTTGGAAGGGAACTCAGGAGGTATCTAGTCCAACCTCCTGCTCAAAGCAGGACCAACACCAACTAAATTATCCCAGCCAGGGCTTTGTCAAGACTGACCTTAAAAACCTCTTGTGGTAAACTAGTATTTTACTCTTGGGAATGCTTCTCTCCTGACTGTGGGGGTTTACAGTTTCAGAGCAAACACTTAAATACTACCTTATAACATGAGGTACAGCGATTAAGTGAGATTAATCATGCAGCATCCTACCAGAACTTCATAAAGTCTAAACACATTTTTTTTTATAAATCACCTGATCTGCCAGTGACACAAGATGAACCTAAGCTAGGTCCAGGTTTCAGGGTTCATGACAAACTCAAGACTTAGCTTAGGTTCATCTTGTGTCGCTGGCAGATCAGGTGATTTATAAAAAAAAATGTGTTTAGACTTTATGAAGTAGAGACTAGAGCCAGGCAAAAAGTTGGTTACCACTCCACAAATCCTGGCTCTAGTCTCTACAGCACACAGTGTGAACACAACATATACAGCCTATTCTTATCCTCGTGGGTGGGCTATTGCAACCTGCGCGCGCCTTTAGATGCATGGGTGCAACAAACTCTCCATGAATAGCTTTGTCCCTAGATACACAATATGCGTGTGCATCAGCCACCTCTGGCACCCAAACCCATCTCTGGATCTGCAAACAATTCTCATTGGGTCCAAGCATATGTCTGTGACGTAGTGTAACAGACAATGGGTGGGAGGGAGAGCAGATATTATCCTCCCACCAGGGCATCAGCACAGGAGTTAGAATAGCCTGAGGCGAGATTCCCTTCATATTGCTACACCCATCTCTTAAAGGGCTTGAGGGGTGGGCTGTGGAATCCTTGCAGGCAGAGTCGCGTTGGCAGAGAACCAGGAAGAGCAGCTCAGAGCCATACATCCAGTGCAGAAAGATAGGACCTCTGTGCAGATGGCCCTGTACCTCCAGGGGACTGTGGGAGAATCTGATGGGGTTAAGGCCTGAACCCCTAGCTTCATCTGCAGAGGAGGCAAACCCTGCCCCTCCTTGGAAAAGTTGGAAGGAAATTCTATGAGTTGTTCCTCTTGTGGGGGTCCAGATGCACATAAGACCAATTGGAATATTGCTATTTCTATCTAGCCATTAGTGTGGCAGCACTAAGGCATTACAGAGCTGGATTCAGAACCTAGCTCTGCCACTGACTCACTATGTGCCCTGGACTAGTCACTTAACCAGTCAGTGCCATAGGATCCCCAGTGGTCAAATAGAGACAAGGACATTTACCCTCCTTGGTAAAGTGTTTTGATTTCTAAAGGAGGAAAGTTTTATTCAGCATTATTACCATGGGGAGACAGTTTTTGCTGCTCACAACTCCGGACTGATTTATGCCATGAACATTCATTTTTGTAAAGGGACTGCTCAACGCAACTACAACTCTCCTCACCAAACTGCAGGCTGGGAGCTTGCTGCTTTATTCAAATGGCATCACAATACAACTGGGCAACCCATAATAACCCAGTTCATCCGGTGATGACCATTCTACTACATTATGAGTCCTTGTAATTTTTACCCTGATACATATGACAGGAAAGGCTGCTAACCCAATTAACGTTTAAATCTTTTTTTAAAAGTCTTCTTAAACTATTTTCCCCAGTAACACGCTGCACCACTAAGGTCCAGTCTACACTGGGGGGACGAGAGGGGGAAATCGATCTAAGATACGCAACTTCAGCTACGTGAATAACGTAGCTGAAGTCGACGTACTTAGATCTACTCACCATGGTGTCTTCACTGCAGTGAGTCAACAGCTGACGCTCCCCCGTCGATTCCGCCTGCGCCTCTCGCTCCGGTGGAGTACCGGAGTTGATGGGAGAGTGCTTGGCAGTCAATTTATCGCATCTAGACGGGACACGATAAATCGACCCCTACTGGATCAATCACTGCCTATCAATGGGGGAGGGATAGCTCAGTGGTTTGAGCATTGGCTTGCTAAACCCAGGGTTGTGAGCTCAATCCTTGAGGGGGCCATTTAAGGATGGGTCCTGCTTTGAGCAGGGGGTTGGACTAGATGATCTCTTGAGGTCCCTTCCAACCCTAATAATCTATGATTCTGTGATCTGGACAGTAATGTAGACAAGCCCTAAGTTCTACAGACTCACTGTGTGGCATGAAGAATGTTTCCTGTTGCCCATTTTAAATGTATTGCCTTTGACATTCATTGAATTTCTTTTCATTCTCTATTTTATGGAACAGGGTAAAAAAAATCAGAGTGGCAGATTAGCCTAATCTTTACCATTCATTATATGAAATTCATCACTCCTATCACCACTTATTCTTCTCCTTTCCAAACCAATTAACCCTAGTCATTTTCATCTCTCCCTACATTAGAGAACCACATGCTGCTAAATCGCTTGCATTGCCTTTCTTTGGTCCTGGTACTACTGTATCTCCTTACTAACAAAAGGGAGAGCAAAACTGAACTCCGCATGTGGGTGAGAATGTGCTATCAATTCTAACATTTTCCATAGCCTCCTCCATCCCTTTCTTAATTCAGCAAATGTCTCATTCACTTCTTCAACCCTCCCACTGCGCATTGAGTAGATAGCTTCATTGAGCTGTTAACAATGATGCCAGCAGATCTTTTTATTCCCCCCCTACACCCGAGAAGTTAGAATTAATTCAGAGCCGATCAGTGTGTACATGGCATTTAAGTTGTTCCTTTCAACTTGTATTACCTTAGATTTGGCTATGTTGAAATTAATCTGCCATCATGTTGGCAATTTCTGAGGTTTATTAGGTACTTATGGAGTTCCTTGTATTTCCTCACTAGTCTTTACTAACTTGACCTTGGGGGGTACGTTCCTATTAATGTCCTTTCCATCCTGCAACTTGAACGTTTAGCCCTATTCTTTGTTTCCTACCTCTTACCCACTTTTTAATCGATGGCTGTGCTTTCCCTCACACTCTATGGTTACCGCTTTTCACTAATACCTTCTTGTGAGGGGCTTAGTCAAAAGTCTAAATATATTGTATTGACCAGTTCTCCTTTATCTGCCGTGTTGTTAATGCCCTGAAAGGCATCTGTGATGGGCTGACTATCCCACACTCACCCAGCAGGGTTTAATGCAGGCCAGATGGGCCCAATAACCCAGAGATACAGTCGCACACGGTCCATAGAAAGGCGATGCAAGTGATCAGCTGGGCAGGCACAGGCAGGGCCTATAAAGCCCAAGAGCTGAAAGCAGAAGAGACTGCCGGGAAAATGCAGATGGTCCCAGGAGAAAGGGAGGAGTGAGTGGGGACTGCAGGCTGTGGTCACTCCCTGGGAAGAGGGAAGGGGTTTGGGGAACTGGTAGGCCCAGGAAGACAAGGGGAACCAGTAGTAGGAAGCAGCCCAGGGATAGAGCAGTAAGGCCAGAGAGAGAAGGCCCAGGCTGCTGAGCTGAGGGTCCCTGTGATGGAACCTGGAGAAGAGGGTGGGCCCGGGTTCCCCTACCAGCCACTGGGCAAGTAGCACCAAGGATGTGAGCGAGAGGACTGCCTGAAAGGAGAGAACTCTGACAGTGACACGGCCAGCGGCCAAGCCACAAAGAGAATTCTGGAGTTCCTGAGGCTGCAGGCAGAGCTGCAGGAGGGCAGAGTGATGGTATGCAAACCGCAGATGCGGGGGGATGTCAGCCTCCAGCTAATCCCCAGAGTACCAGGAGGAGGCACCAGGCCGGCAGTGAGTGGTGTATCCCGTGACAGCATCTACCAGGTTATTAATGTTGAAGAGGCACAATTTATTGTGATTAACTGAGATCAGGGACCCACTGTGCTAAACGCTATACATACAATAAGAGAAAATCCAAAAATCTTACAGTCAAACTAGACAAGAAAAAAAAGGGGTGGGAGCCAGGAAGTGGCATTATTTAAATTTTAGAGGTGGGGAACTCAGGCACAAAGAGATTTACCCTTAAAAAGTCATGATGGTTTGTCACTTTAAATTTACACTTATCAAGGTGCTTTATTCCTGTGTCTATCATTCCTTTCTCAATTGTTCTTCCTGCAACTGAAATAAGACTGAAAGGTCTGTAATTACCAGGATTACCCTTAGCTCCTATTAAATAGATAGATATGTTGGCCATAATCCAGTCCTCCCTTGTCAAATTATTCATCGTAAGTAGCATTTGTTGTGCATTCAGCCCCCTTTTGGTTAGCAAATCAAGTGGAAACCAATCCTGATTTTCTTTAAATGTATGCAGTGCTTGTAAACATTCATCCAATAGCATGGCCAACCAATTAATCAGACAGTGAGGGCCAGAACCACAAGGGTCCTTAGGCACTGCTCTGCTCAGCATTGCAAGGCCTAATCCCAAAACACTAGGATGACCAGACAGCAAATCGGGACAGGGGATTGGGGGTAATAGGAGCCTGTATAAGAAAAAGACCCAAAAAGCAGGACTGTCCCTATAAAATCAGGACATCTGGTCAGCCTACAAAACACCCTGCCGCCTTCTGGAATTCTCTGCCCCAGGTTAGGCACTCAGGCACCCCAGACAAGGCCGGGGGAGAGTTAGGGACCTAAGGAAGGGATGGATCCTCAGAAGCCAGCATTCTGAGCAGGCAGCTGACAACGCTATCCAAGAGTGAAATGCAGAGGAAAAGGGTGGGCTTAGGCCCAGATCCTCAACACTATTTAGGCACCTAATGCCCATTGAACTGGACCTTACACGCCTGACAGACAGGCCTGTGATAGGCACCTCCTTCTGCTTGGGATCCGCAGCTGTTTGGCCCTAACAACACAAAACTGAGGCCTTTCGATGTTTTGTGCAAAATAAAAAAAAAGAGAGAGAGAGAGAGAGCAAACACAATAAGACGACTTGGGGAGAACCTGATAACAGTCTTCCAATATGTTAAGGGCTGTTATAAAGAGGACAGTGATCAATTGTTCTGCATGTCCACAGAAGGTAGGACAAGAAGTAATGGGCTTAATCTGTAGCAAGGGAGATTTAGCTTAGATATTAGGAAAAACTTTCTAACTGTAAGGGTAGTTAAGATCTGGAATAGGCTTCCAAGAGAGGTCGGGAAGTCCCATTTTTGGAAGCTTTTAAAAACAAGTTGGACAAACACCTGTCATGGGTGGTCTCTAGGTCAGCATTTCTCAATCTTTTTTGATACCAGGGACCGGTTTGCTGCCTTCCTAAACTGTGCCAGTGAGATCTAGGCACCAGCGCTGGTCCACAGACCAGTCATTGAGAAACATGGGGCTAAGGCTTGCTTGGTCCTGCCACAGCATGGGGGTGGGGGGACAACGACTGGACTTGATGCCTTCTCAAGGTCCTTCCCAGACCTACATTTCTATGAATAGCCTGGTGATGCAGGCACTCATCTAAGATGTGGAGAAAGAACTTTAAATCTCTGCTTTGCCTGATATGGACCTGGGTCTGCCACATCCCAGCTGCGTGCCCTAGCCACTGGGCAATAGAGTCAGTCTCTTTCTCTCTGGCCCCGTAAAGTTATACAAAGTGGAACAGCTTCAACAGGAGAGCTCTGCTGCAGAACAGCCAGGGTACTCACAAGTAGGAAACCTCAGTTCAAGCCCTTGCTCCAAATCAGGCAGAGGAGGGATTTGAACCTGGGTCTCCCCCATCCCCGATGAAGGCTCTACCCATCAGGGAAACACACAACTACTACCTGCTGTCTTTTGTACAGCAGCTGCCCCTCCCCTAGTGTTTCCTGGCACCAGCACTCCTGCTGCAGGGTCTTACAAATATCAGATTTTAGGTGAGCTCAGAGCACAACTCTCGCATTGGACCCTGCTGGCAAGATCAGCGGGGTAATTTGAGAACCCCGCTTCAGGGCTTCAGCTTAAGCTAGAGCTCAGAGCAGCTTGTTAGCTCAGTGAGGGGTGTCCAAATGTAGGCAGCTTTGCAAATGCCAACGGGCGGAAACTTACAAACATAGAGGGTTAGTGGGTAGATAAGCAGTGGTTTTGAGAGTGTCAGTGGAACCTAAATGGTGGATTTAGGCACCTAAAGAGACAAATAGCTGCCTATGTAGCTTTGTGGACCTGTTCTCAAGTTATTCACGAACAATTTTCTTTGACTCTTTATTATTCATATTCTCTGATTGGTCATGTAAGTCGCACAATGTTTTGTGTCAGCTCCCTGATTGGCTTAAGCATTTTAAACAGGAAAGTAAGGAATAAAACATAAAGCTCTTTTGCTATGAATTTTGAGATGAACACGAGAGAACTTTTAGGATTGGAAGATGCTTTTACAAATAGCTGGTGGTTGTCCAAATACTCCTGAGACATGAATGATACGGCCCCCGCAAAGCTAACTGAATTGAACTCAGCAACTGAGTTGCAAAAATATAGTTCAGACAGATGATTTTCTATTTATTCAGCTGTAACTCCAGGGAGGTGGCTGCTTTTAATGGTAAATTACACAGGTTTTCAGCTACAGTATAATACTTTGTTCCTACGCGCCTCCAGAACTCCCTAGGGGGATTTCACCCTGTCTTGATTTAACCCCAATTCTGCAAGCTGATCCATACAAACGGAACTATGTGCTCAAACAGAAGCCAAATGACTTCAGTGGGGATTTGCGTGGTTCTGTCAGGACGGTTCCTGGCAAGATCAAGGCCTTAATTTCTTAACGTGTTCTTTTACCTTATTGGCTTATGCTTCTGTCTGACAGTGCCTCACCTTGCTCTGTGTAACAAGTCAGCCAGCTTCCTGGGTGGCCGTGCGGGACACAAGCATTTTGCAACATGGAAGAGGAGAAAGTCCACTGAAGTGGTATCCTGGAGTATCCTGCACCCTCAACTCTTGGAAGCTGGTTCTTTTAAATGTCCCTTCCTTTGGCCTGATATATTCCCCAGGGGGAATAATTCATGAACACAGGTCATTGCTTGCAGGGATAGTACAGCAGCACCCACAGAGGCGGATTAAAATCCCTCAGAGGAAGGGAAATCCTCTCCCCACACACACCCTAAATCCTCCCAATTCAGTCTGAACGCTGCTTTGAAATGAAGATTGATGCAAAGACGTCATTTAACTCCTCCGCAGTCTCTTTATCCTCCCTGATTGCCTCCTTTTCACCTTCAAGGTCTAGAGTCATCTCCACTAGCTTGTAACCAGGGAGAAGAGACTGAATCAATTGTTTATTAACTCAGGCAGGAAATGACTCTGAAATGATACAGCAGCTGGAAGCCAACAGAGCTTTATCAGAGGCCTGATCAACTCGGCATGAATGAGGTCCCCAGATTCACCCTGAGAAGAGAAGCTATGCCTGCTGCCAGCATAGCTACATCACATCATCTGGGATTTAGGTGAGAGTCCTGGGAATGCTGCCTTTTATATTCCTTTTTTATACATAAAGTCACTAATAAATGGAAAGTATGTTTCTGCTACCGATGTATTGTCGTAGTAAATTGTGTGTCCAGTAGACAGAAAAAAACAAAAGTTGGGGGCATCATCTCAAGCTAGGTATGGTCCTGACTCATACAGTCCAGCTGTGTATGGCAAAGCATAAAAGCTTTAAGCGGGGGGGACAAGGAAGAGAGAAAATGAGAGCGAGTGAGTGAAACAGAGGAAAAGAGCAATGTTTGTACTTGTCTGTCTGCTGCTCCCTGCACTGCTAAATCCATATACCTTTCAGGCCTTGATTTAGTAAGTCTTCTATGTACAAACCAAAGTTTTCCTTTGACTTCCAGAAGCACTGTATAATCTTGGAGATCCCAAGCCACCCAGTTGTAAGAAATTACTGCCATGTGTCTTTTGCAGTCGTTTACCCCTCAGCAAAGGGAGCGTTCAGTGCTACCGAATGAGCTTCTCCAGGCACACCAGTGATAGCATTTTGCAAAGGTATAAATGAGTAACAAGCTGCAAGGCAGCAGAGAATAGATCCCATGGGCTGCAGAAGTGGTGCTGCTGATTAAGTAGATGGCACCGTCCTTTAGAATCACTACTGTGGCAATGCACCGGCATCATGTTAAGATATACTGTGCTGCTGGGAAGGCTGACTTTCGGAAGAGACTAACGTCCCATGGCTGTTTTCACAAGTTAGTCTGTTAGACATGGTGTCCTGACTTTGAGAGCAGTGAGAGCAGTTACAACTGCCTACCTATGTTCTTCTGCAGTGTTACTTGGGTGTGGTATTTTTAAGTCTCAAACTGATGCGGAGTCTTGAGATCTGTTAAGTATCAGAGGGATAGCCGTGTTAGTCTGGATCTGTAAAAGCAGCAAAGAATCCTGTGGCACCTTATAGACTAACAGACGTTTTGCAGCATGAGCTTTCGTGGGTGAATACCCACTTCTTCAGATGCAAGACATCTGAGATCTGTTGTTAAACAACTAGAGTGTTGCATTCCAGAGATGGCTTCATTTCAAAAGTGACTGAAATTATTCTTCTGTATCGAGTGGGACATATGAATAACAGCCTCTGATATGGGGAACATCTACTAATAGTGAATTTGTTCTATGAAAAAGAAGTATTCATATGCACCAAATTCTGAAGGCCTTCCTCAGGTTTTAATCATTATTTAATCATTCTTAGTCAGGTAAACCTACTGTATGTGCACATGAATGCATCTCTCTCCCTCTCTGTTTTTGTGCTTTGGTATAACCAAGTCTACATAAGGTTTGTTTTAAAGTAAGAGCTGAACTACTAATCTAAGATGATATCCTGTCTCCATTGGAGTTCGGACACCTGCAAGATGACCCTGAAATCTCACTCAGCACTTGCTTTACACTGGAGGATCTCCACGCACTTTAGAAACATTAAGCCAGTGAGGCTGCCAAGGATTAAAGATGGAGAGAGATTAGGTTGCTTGTCTGAAGTTACACAGCAAGTCAGTGGTTGAACGAGGAGTAAAACCTAGAAGTCATCATTCCTAGCCTCATGCTTCAATCCTCAAACCATATGGCCTCTCCCACATCCTTTGGGAATGGGACTGTTTGTGGGATTGAGCCAGCATGTCTCAGTGATCAGTTCTCTGTGTTACCCAGTGTCTGGAAAATTTACCAGGTTTCCAATTTATATTCTCTGTAACAACTTGTGAAAACTTTGGTCAACCGTTTATTTAACATAGTTCTTTGGGTTTTGCGTTTTTTCCCTTCCTCCAGGTAAAGATGAGAAGCATATTCAGCCAGTGGTTTGAGCATTGGCCTGCTAAACCCAGGGTTGTGAGTTCAATCCTTGAGGAGGCCACTTAGGGATCTGGGGCAAAAATTGGTCCTGCTAGTGAAGGCAGGGGGCTGGACTCGATGACCTTTCAAGGTCCCTTCCAGTTCTAGGAGATTGGTATATCTCCAATTATTATTAAAAAAGAGAGAGTCTTGTTAGTCCAAATCCTGTAGTATTAGATCAAATCCTGAGGGATGCTAAGCAACTGCTGAGCAAACTGCTGTGCATTGTGAAGTCAACTAATTGCACTGTGAAGTCAACTGATTGCACTGGAATTGCAAGTGCTCAGAACCCGTCAGGATTTGGTGTATTACTGGGTCCAATCCTGTCCTCATGGAGGTCAACTTCCACTGCCTTCAGTAGGCCCAGGAATAGGCCCATAAGTATCACACACACCTTCCAGCTCTTCAAGGTGCCTTATTATTCCGCCTTGAGTGGGAATAGATATAAACCAGCAGCTCGGGGAATAGTGCCATAGCCGCTGCAAACTGATCATCAGTTTCTAATCTATCCTTCTGCAAAGGTTCGGCATCTACAGCCTGGTCATGACATAATGGGCACAGGGTAATCAGGGTCAACACTTCGCAGTCCGGCAGAGGCTTGAGATGTTAGCCTGTACGTTTTTCATTGCCAGTCTGCACCTCCATCAGCCGCGCTCCAGTGCTTTGGCTTGTATTAACCTCTTGATCCAGAAGGGAGTTGTCTCTTTATTGTCCCCCTCACTTACTGTTACTTTCCTCTGTCGTACCATGTCATGAGTTCATACCTCTGCACTAAGACACTAGCCGGCTTTAATCCCTTTAGCAGTTCCTGCTCGGTGACCTGCCTGGTCACCTACCACATCCCACAACATTTCAATGGGACATGAGGTGAGCCATGTGAATGCTGCCGTTCTGGATGCAACTTTGAGTGAAAGGGTTTAACCCATAGAAAATTGATTTGGGAGGCACGTCAACAGGCTGCAATCTTACCCCCTGCATAAGGACATTGCTGCTATTATACATACACGTGTCACTTCCAGGCTACGCCACTCAATGCGCTCTACACTTTAAACCCATTTGGTAACCAAAGCTGGTAGAGAAAATAGCAACCTGTTTATGAAGCAATGTATCTCAGCAGCAGCACACACCGCCAGTGTCCTGTGATCGACAGGAGCTGGTGGAGATAAGTAATTGATTGTAACCTATATGGTCTTGGACCTGCCTACCAAAAAGACTGCAAGTCTTCCTGTGCTTTAGTGGCCTAGCTGCATTTAGAAATGATATTCAAGCTTTATCCCCTTCACTACAGGAGAAAAAAAGCAGGCAGCAGGGCATTCTCACTGACCGACTGACCTTCAGGGCATGCTGTAAAGATCATCTGTTTCCCAGGTTTATGGGGAACCTCGAGGGTGTAGGTGTCATAGGAAGTTTGGGGGGGTAGGAGCAGATTTTGCTGTTGGATTTACTGGCTAATTAAAATTTTGTTATGTGGGGTCTGGCATTTGCTGCAGGGTGATGACTTGCATAGACGCTTCTCTTAATAATCCTTCAGGCACCTCACACAATGGAGAACTTTGTTTTCATTGTCTGGCATTTAATTCAACACTAGTCACTCAAACGCTTTCTCTCTTACAGGATAAGTATTACCGGATGGACGATTTACAAACAAAACTGAACAGCGATCACAATACTAGTATGTTGTTTTTCAAGATATCTAGCCTGGCTGGGCCAAAATCACAGGTGTTCTTGAGGGTGCCCATCAAGATTTGCACCCTCTATCCCCGGTGACCTTTGCTCCGCCCAAGGAGAGCAAGAGATAGTTCCTGGGTGGCACCTGACTGTGCCATTTCAGGACCCATGTGTGAGGCTGAACATATTGGGCCTGATTCTGCCTTCACACAGGAGTGAAGTCATTGAGTCACAATGGTGAAAAATTAGTGTGAGATCACAGAAAGCCAGTGCCTACACTGTGCTCCCAGGCACAGCCTGGCCAGGGGTCAAACACAGAGTCCTCCCATTCCTGTTACCTCAGCTGCTTGGGGGTGCTGGGTTTTGGCGGGTATTTTTGGTGAAGGCTTGTTAGCAGAGGGAGCGGAGCATGCTGACGGAGTGATGAAAATGCCAACAGGGCCCTCTAAAAAGAATCTACCTATAACAAGGAAGGGAAATTGTGTGAAACACACACACAGAGGCAACTGAAATGCACAGCGATGGGCAGATTGAACAGTTGCAGATGCTTTCTAATTTCAAACTTTATGAGATTTACTCTACAGTGCAGCAGTATTTAATAGGTCTTTTGAGGATGCTGATAATGCCAGAGGAATGAACCAGCCTTTAAAAAGTTTATTCTCTTCCGCACTGAGATTTTCTTCTGGAAATAACCCTACAGTAGGCAACAGCCAATCTTGTCACTGCAGGAGAAAAGGTGCTCTATGAGCTGTTACTGAACAGGGAGCAGGATGAAAGAGGTAACTGTAATCTACACAGAGAAGATTAAGGGGTGACATGTTAATGCTGAGAGTAACTAGCCACTGGAACAATTTATCAAGGGTCACGGTGGATTCTCCATCACTGACCATTGTTAAATCTAGATGGGACGTTCGCCGAAAAGATCTGCTCTAGGAGGCATTGTGGGGAAGTTCTAAGGCCTGTGTTATGCAGGACTTCAGACTCAGTGATCATACTGTTCCATTCCGGCCTTGGAATCTACGAAGCCCTGGTAAGATTCTCCTGAGTAGTCTTGCCTCCTTTTTCTACCTCTTCTGAAATCCTTTGTTCCTTTTTTTTTTTTTTTTTTTATAAACAGCCCAGAAAAAGAGCCTGCCTGGATCCATGCTAGAAGCAAATCTATTCCTGGAAGATTTCTGCTTCCTTAGATGAAACTCAGCTTTGCTCATTTATAATGCAGGGCCTAATCCTGCAGCTCTCACTCTGAGAAAACTCCCACTGCCATCTGTATGAATAAAGACTGCAGAATCAGCCCCTTAACCTGGAATCCTCCCAGCCCGCGTATAACAAGTTGCTTCTTGCTGGTGTTATGTAATCAGCACTCCATTTCCCTCCAGTGGCCAGGATCTGGGCAGATCCTTATAGGTGACACTAGGCCACACCAGATGTTAGTCAGACTGGAGCTAGAGAGCCAGGAAGAACTACAGGATCTGTCTGGGTTCAACATCCTCACCAAAGAAATCCTCTTTGGAGTCATCACAACCAAGCTCTATCCTTCCTCTGCCACAAGGGTCACTGCAAGTATCTATCTGCTTATATGACTGCTATCACCACAGCAGCTGAGCAGGTATCTATGCTGTGTATGCAGATGCGGGTCCAGTAAAAGATATTACCTCACCCGTCTCGTCCCATTGATTTCAATAGCACCCACTTACTCCAGAGCTGGATTTGGCTCTCAGGGACAGTAACATTTTGATGAGAACTCTGCCATCTCTGTCCCAGATGCGTTTAATTTTCTCATGCCAGAGGAGGGCAAAAAGAATGGTGTAGAATAGAACTCCAGATCCAGACACAGGAAAAACACGAGACTAGATTCTCCACTGCCCTGTGCCTTTGTAGTTACCGACCCCCATACAAAGTGAGTGTAAAATGCCACCAAAGCAGAAATCTCCACTCACTTACCACTGGGCCTCATCGTTTACACCCCCTTTGCACAAGTGTAAGTGGAAGGCGATGGTGACTCAGGATGTTGATTCCGTGGATTTCAAAGGCATGCCCCACAAAGGACAAGCAGCTACTCCCAAGCACCACATTGATGTATACCCCTTTGATGTATTAAATTCCATAAAGCTTTTCAATTTTTTTTACTTATCTACTACGTGACTCCCCCCCCCCCATTCTCTTTGATAGGAACCCCAAAGCTACCTACCCTCATTTTTCTCCACAGAATATTTCTCCTTACACAGACTCATAAACTTTAAGGTCAGAAGGGACCATTATGATCATCTAGTCTGACCTCCTGCACAACGCAGGCCACAGAATCTCACCCACCCACTCCTGTATTAAACCCCTAACCTATGTCTGAGATATTGAAGTCCTCAAATCATGGTTTAAAGACTTCAAGGTGCAGAGAATCCTCCAGCAAGTGACTCGTGACCCACGCTGCAGAGGAAGGCGAAAACCCCCCTGGGCCTCTGCCAATCTGCCCTGGAGGAAAATTCCTTCCTGACCCCAAATACGGAGATTAGCTAAACCCTGAGCATGTGGGCAAGACTCACCAGCCAGACACCCAGGAAAGAATTGTCTGTAGTAACTCAGATCCCACCTCATCTAACATCCCATCACAGGCCTTTGGACATATTTACTGCTAATAGTCAAAGATCAATTGCCAAAATTAGGCTATCCCATCCCCCACATAAACTTATCAAGGTTAGTCTTGAAGCCAGATATGTCTTTTGCCCCCAGTGCTCCCCTTGGAAGGGTGTTCCAAAACTTCACTCCTCTGATGGTTAGAAACCTTCATCTAATTTCAAGTCTAAACTTCCTGATGGTCAGTTTATATCCATTTGTTCTTGTGTCCACATTGGATGATTCCTCTCCCTCCCTGCTATTTATCCCTCTCATATATTTATAGAGAGCCCTCATATCTCCCCCCAGCATTCTTTTGGTTAGGCTAAACAAGCTAAGTTCTTTGAGTCTCCTTTCATAAGACAGGTTTTCCATTCCTCAGATCATCCTAGTAGCCCTCTCTGTCCTGTTCCAGTTTGAATTCTTAAAACATGGGAGACCAGAACTGCACACAGTATTCCAGATGAGGTCTCACCAGTGCCTTGTATAATGGTACTAACACCTCCTTATCTCTACTGGAAATACCTCACCTGAGGCATCTCAAGACCACTTTAGCTTTTTTCACGGCCATATCCCATTGGCGGCTCATAGTCATCCTGTGATCAACCAATACTCCGAGGTCCTTCTCCTCCTCTGTTACTTCCAACTGATGCGTCCCCAATTTATAACTAAAATTCTTGTTATTAATCCCTAAATGCATGACCTTGCACTTTTCACTATTAAATTTCATCCTATTACTATTATTTCAGTTTACCAGGTCATCCAGATCTTCCTGTAGGATATCCCAGTCCTTCTCTGTACTGGCAATACCTCCCAGCTTTGTGTCAGCCGCAAACTTTATTAGCACATTCCCACTTTTTGTGCCAAGGTCAGTAATAAAAAGATTAAATATGATTGGTCCCAAAACCAATCCCTGAGGAACTCCACTAGTAACCTCCCTCTAGCCTGACAGTTCACCTTTCAGTGTGATCCGTTGTAATCTCCCCTTTAACCAGTTCCTTATCCATCTTTCAATTTTCATATTAATCCCCATCTTTTCCAATGTAGCTAATGATTCCCCATGTGGAACCGTATCAAATACCTTATTGAAATCGAGGTAAATTAGATCCACTGCATTTCCTTTGCCTAAGAAATCTGTTACCTTCTCAAAGAAGGCGATCAGGTTGGTTTGGCACGATCTACCTTTTGTAAAACCATGTTGTATTTTGTCCCAATTACTATTGACCTCAATGTCCTTAACTACTTTCTCCTTCAAAAATTTTTCCAAGACCTTACATACTACAGATGTCAAACCAACAGGCCTGTAGCCGGATCACTTTTTTTTCCTTTCTTAAAAATAGGAACTATGTTAGCAATTCTCCAGTCATACAGTACAACCCCTGAGTTTACAGATTCATTAAAAATTCTTGCTAATGGGCTTGCAATTTCATGTGCCAGTTCCTTTGATATTTTTGGATGAAGATTATCTGAGCCCTCCGATTTAGTCCCATTAAGCTGTTCAAGATTGGCTTCTACCTCAGATGTGGTAATATCTGCCTCCATCTCCTCATTCCCATTTGTCATCCTACCATTATCCCTAAGCTCCTCATGAGCTTCATTAAAGACTGAAGCAAAGTATTTGTTTAAATATTGGGCCATGCCTAGATTATCCTTAACCTTCACTCCATCCTCAATGTTTAGCGATCCCGCTTCTTCTTTCTTTGTTTTCTTCTTATTTATATGGCTATAGGACCTTTTACTACTGGTTTTAATTCCCTCTGCAAGGTCCAACTCTACATGGCTTTTGGCCTTTCTCACTTTATCCCTACATGTTCTGACCTCAATAAGGTAGCTTTCCTTGCTGATCACTCCCATCTTCCACTCCTTGTAGGCTTTCTACTTTTTCTTAATCACCTCTCTGAGATGCTTGCTCATCCGGCTTGGTCTACAATTCCTGCCTATGAATTCTTTCCCCTTTCTTGGGATGTAGGCTTCTGATAGTTTCTGCAACTTTGACTTGAAGTAATTCCAGGCGTCCTCCACCTTTAGATCCACAAGTTCTTCAGTCCAATCCACATCCTTAATTAATTTCCTTAATTTTTTAAAGTTAGCCCTTTTGAAATAAAAAACCCTAGTCACTGATCTATTTTTGTTTATCTTTCCATTTAGTTTGAACTGAATTAACTCATGATCACTCAAACCAAGGTTGTTTCCTACAACCATTTCTTCTATGAGGTCCTCACTACTCACCAAAACCAAATCTAAAATGGCATCCCCTCTTGTTGGTTCAGCAACTACTTGGTGAAGGAATCCATCAGCTAAGGAAAATCTTAGCCCTATTATTACTACTAGCAGTTGTCCTCCAGTCTATATCTGGGAAGTTAAAGACTCCCATGATCACACAATTCCCATTAGTATTTACTTCATTAAAGAGGTCTCTAGCCATATCCAAATCAGATCCTGGAGGTCTATAGCACATCCCAAGCACTATCCCACGGGAGGCTCTAGTACAGGAGTCGGCAACCTTTTGGAAGTGGTGTGCCGAATCTTCATTTATTCACTCTAATTTAAAGTTTCGAGTGCCAGTCATACATTTTAATGTTTTTAGAAGGTCTCTTTCTATAATATATAACTAAACTATTGTTGTATGTAAAGTAAATAAGGTTTTTAAAATGTTTAAGAAGCTTCATTTAAAATTAAATTAAAATACAGAGCTCCCAGGACCAGGAGCCAGGACCTGGGCAGTGTGAGTGCCCCTGAAAATCAGCTTGTGTGCCGAAGGCGGCACGCGTGCCATAGGTTGCCTACCCCAGCTCAAGTAGCTTTCTTCCCCAATGTGATTTTTGCCCAGACAGACTCTGTCTTATCCATTCCATCACTTCTTATTTCTTTACAGTCTACCTCATCACTGATATACAGTGCTACTCCACCACCTTTGCCTTTATTTCTGTCTTTTCTAAACAGCACATGCATTTCAATACCTGTACTCCAGTCATGACTACTATTCCAACATGTTTCTGTTATCCCTATAATATCTGGTTTCACTTCCTGCACCAGTAACTCTAGTTCCTCCATTTTGTTACATAGGCTCCTCGCATTGGTGTACAAACATCTTAATTTTTGCTGTTTGGCTTCGCTCACATTCTTTACCCGATTAGGCCCAGACATTCTACCGCCAGTATCAGCTGTTAGACTGGTATCTACACTACCCTTCCTCCTTATGTCCATTCTCCTACCCACGGCTGTATCCTTTCTTACTTCATTTTCTTCCCCCACAATGCTAAAATCCAGCGTGGAGATTATCTGGACATCTCCCAACCATCTCCCCACAAATTCCTAGTTTAAAGCTCTCTTACTCAGTTTATAATTTATGCCTCCTTCTGCAGTGCCCAGTAACCTCACAGAGATCAAGACTGAATTCTGTAATAACCCTTAGCTAGTTTAAATGCTTCAATCGCGGCATTTCAATGCTGGTCTCAACTCAGTTACCTCTGACTGAAAATATTTATTTTCAGAAGTGTTGCAAAGAAAAGGGAATCTCTGAAAAAACAAATGAAGAAAAATGCATTAAGATGCAAGAAGGGCTGGAGTGCCTTAATGAACTGCTCTATCACCAGGAGATCACTTCGAGCTCCTCTCAAAAAACATGCAAAGAGATTTAGGGATTGTGCACAGAGCTTTCGCACAGCCATCTGGCTGCAGCAACTAATACAAAAAGCAGCGAGAGGTAAATCTCCCAAGGTTCAAAGGTTTAGTTCACATAAATACCCAGCACTTTCAATCCCTATCTGAACTATCTGACACTCGGGGTTTGTAAAACTGGGCTGGAAGTTTCACAAGAACCGATTTGCTCAAGAGACTTACAATCTCTCTTCCCTTATTAAAAGCAAATATACTGTTCTACACAATGGTCCAAATGCAGGTGGATTCTCCTCTTCACAAACCCAAAGGGCCAATCTGAGCAAGTTACTGCAGAGTTTGCATATTCTCCCTCTAGGGGCAATAGGAAGCAAACGAGAACTGGGCAGCGAGGCTTCTGTGCAGCTGTTCCTTGCCCCTGGAAGATCTCAGAAGATCCACATACATCTCATGAGAGCCATAGGTTTCAAAAACCCCTGTCCTCTTCCACAGGATCCCAGCAGGGGAAGCTACTCTGGTGCCTCGTACCATAAAGCCTATGATCCCACAAGAGTCTCCAAGGCAGCTGCAGGAATTCACTGAACAGCCCAGCAATGACAGCACAGGGACGTTGTTGTAGTGCCCAATTCTGAGAGGTCCTGGCTACACAGAGCTCCCGCTGAAGCGGTTCTAGTGCTTAGCACCCCTCATGATCACCCCCAAAGGCTTTCCAGGCCAACCCCCACAGTGATGGGAGAATTAGCAGGATGTAAAAGAATCGGGCCCTTGCTGTTTAGGAGGCTGAGATGTAGGCATGAGAGTCAAGGCATTCTAAGCTTTCAGGATTTATTTATTCGGGGGCAGGAGTCATGGTGCCCTATCACAAATCTCCCCATTCCTGTCCCAGGGACTCCAGTGTCCCTATCCCAAGAGCATCCTCACACTTAATACCAATGTGTGTTATTAATACACAAGATAACCCTGTCTCACGAGGGCATACAGAGAAACTATTTTCTCAGTCTCATCTCCCACCTGTCCCAGCTGCTATTTGTCTTCTTGCATGTTTGCTAAAAGCCAGGTTTCTGTAAGATTTTGACTCAGAACCATCTCTAGTTAGCAAGTAATGTCAGATAAAGGCTGCAGTAAATCCCTCGCGGCCCCAAAGGGGTTTTTTTCCATATACCAAATCTCCCAGAGGGAATCTGACCCTGCATGGCAGCCATTTTGCTCAGTCATGCCCTTGCAAAGAGGCCCAAAGTCCCTTCTCCAGCACAGGGGACATTCCAGTTTGGGCAGGTGCTTGCTTTCAGGTTGTGGTAATCTGTGCCAGGGGGAGGGATGTGCAAATAGTATTCCCTCAGTCCCTGGGCTATGTGCTCAGGGGCGGCTCTAGCGATTTCACCGCCCCAAGCAGCGCGGCACGCCGCGGGGGGCGCTCTGCCAGTCGCCGGTCCCGCAGCTCCGGTAGACCTCCCGCCGACGTGCCTGCGGAGGGTCCGCTGGTCCCGCGGCTCCGGTGGACCTCCCGCAGGCAACCCCGTGGATGCTCCACTGAAGCCGCGGGACCAGTGGACCCTCCGCAGGCACATCGGTGGGAGGTCCACTGGAGCCGCCTGCCACCCTCCCGGGGACCGGCAGAGCACCCCCCCACGGCATGCCGCCCCAAGCACGCGCTTGGCGTGCTGCGGCCTGGAGCCGCCCCTGTATGTGCTGCACCAGCGCGGGGATGAACTCAGCCTCCAGTCTGTCTTAGGGAGACTCGCTGAAACTTGGACAGGAGCAAGGAAGCTGCAACATTTGCCTGTTGGAGTAGCTAGAACGCCAAGTATAAAAGATCTTCTCTGTCAATTCTTGAGTTAAGCATGGTTCTTAATCCACATTTTTGCAGAGTGCATAGACATGCGGACCTGGCCCATCTCTTGTACTACTATTCAGAGGGCAGAAATGGAGGAAGTCCCGTTACTTTGGTCATCTAACACTGGCTTGAAAAAGCAACGGGGAATACATTGGTCAGAACAGGCCTCAGAGATGGAGCAAATGACTGAAGGGGCCAGCTTCTCTGTGGATTGACACCTCACGCACAGTCATTTCAGATTTTTTATTGGCCCTGATGCTGCAATTCTTACTCAGGCAAACCATCCCTTGTTTTGAATGGGCATATTGTCTAAGAGCTGCAGGATCTAGCCCGCTCCCTCTATTGAACTGCTATGAATCCATGAAAATACCATCTCTTTCCCTGTGATACATCATGAGGGGAATGGGGGAAGAGTGTCCCATTGTTTCATGCCTTGGGACACTTTGTGGACCATTTATGATTAAGTTTGACTTTAGACCCTAGGGCCGGTGACTTCCATGGAGCTGTGCTCACTTGTACCCTAAAATCTAAAGAGGGAAACAAGTCCTGTCCTCATTTAAACCTCCGCAAACCTACCTGCTTTCATCAGGTTTGCACAAGCGTGAATGAGTGCAGAATTCAGCCTCGTCCCTTCGATAACGGGAATGAAACTTTGCCATGATGACACCTTCCTAATGCTAACACCTTCCTAACGCACCGTCCAGCAATGAGCCGCTGCCAGAGAAAATGAGCATGACAAAAATGGTAAAGCCACTTATAGCATCAACCCTATTAACATGTCATTGAAATGGTCGGCAGCTACTGAGCGCGAGAGGAGGTCTCACACAGTAATTGGACTCAGCTGTAACTTAAAGCATTACACCCATGTCGTTTTGCTAATAGAGACTTTGCTGACGCATATTTTATAGCTTTATTGTGTAATATGTAACAATTTGCTGGGATAAGAATTCAGTAGCTGATAAACCCAGCTAAGCAGGACCTTGGAATGAACTGTTAAGAACATTAGCTCATTTGCCACTAACCTAATTCATCCAGCAAAACAATGAATGAAAGTGGAGGGTCTCATTTTATCCCTTGTGTTAATAATTAGCCCTTGCATAGGTCTTTTCACTTCCACCGCACTGTAGAAATAAATAGTAACTCATTAAGCCCCACAAACACTCCTGGGAGGTTGGTAAGGGGGCATTTTTACAGGCAGGGAAATTGAGTCCGAGAGTCGCAGCCGTGTGCCCAAAGTTATACAGCAAGTCAAAGCAGAGATAGGATGGAATTAAAGGGCAGGGCCTCCACCCCGAATCAATCTGCTACATCATGCGGCTGCTCTTGCTATAATCACTCAAGCTTAAAATTTAGTTTCCGATAGCACTTTGTATTCTTGCTTTCCTACAACTGGCTTTTTTCGCACCTTAAATGGGATCGAATGTGTGTGTGCATTCTCAAGTGCTTTCTTCTGCCTCGCTCATTTGGCAACAGGTCTAGAGATAAGGAAAAAACCAAGGACAGCACTACAACAGCAACTCCAGTGTCACCTAAAGAGGAGTTTTCTCCCAGTGACCACCTCAGAGCTCAAGTGCTTTCATCTGATACATCTGTCTTTATCCCCAATGATCTAATGCTACAGGATCACGAGTGGCTTCCCAAGAGTTTAATTTATCCACAATTCGGCTAAATGGTCAGGGCCATTCAAAATAAGATTTTTACAAACAACGGGCTCGGTTTCCCCACTGGTTTGCACATTGTGGAATCTTTTACACCTGAGTGAAGTGGGCGAGGTTCTAGGAGACACCAGAGGTATGCTTAGCTCAGCCTCCTTGGAGGAGCAGAACACACCTTTATGATCCCCCCCAATACTGGCCCTCCCGATGATGGTTCTATCCCGCAGTGCAACTTAAAGCTGCCTCAGGGCTGCCTTAAATTATGCCACAGCCACAAGGGTTTGTCCCATCTGCCAAAGCTCACCGCAGCGCAGGGACACTGGCCCTGTCTCCTTTCCTCAGCCATGCCCTCTTCACTAGAAATCAAAAGGGCGGTGTTCTAGGAGCTGCTACACAAGCGCTACACAAGGGCAATCTTGATGGGACTCTGTAGGCCCTTCCTCCAGTCCAATGCAAGCTAGAGCAACACAAAGCAGTTGGAGTACAGGGCAGAATCTGGGCCAGTGAGTGTAAAGCGGATGTAAAATGCTGCCATTCTGACTGGGTTGCAGTTTACTCTCACTTTGCACAGATGTAAATATATACACAAGGATCAAGTCAGTGGAGAATTAAGCTCAGGATTTCTCACCTGGAATGCATGGGTTGGGGCAGGAAGGAGTAAAAATAGGAGAGATTCTTTAACGAAAGGAGAAGAAAATATAATTGAGCTGCAAATTGAAGAGAGTACAAATTAGTCGAAGGATAGCTCCCAGATCCATCAGAAAGTTGAGGTTATACTCATCGTTCCAAGGTGAAGAATGGTTGGCCTTCGGGGTTTCCAAAGTCTATAGACAAAGCTCATAAAAGCATCTGTATCTCTTTACTTTTCAATTCTGTATCTACGGATGATTTGGATCCCCCAGGCTCCTGACAAAATTCCAGGGTCATCAATTCCATCGGGTTCTACCTCTGACATGAACTCGTACTGTATAATTTTGAGTATAATTATTAACTATATCTGTGACAGTAGCAACTAGAGGCCTGATGAAGGAGCAGGGCCCCATTGTGCCAGGTTCTGCATAAATGTTACCAAAAAGACAGTCCCCTGCCTTAGAGAATTCCCAATCCAAGTTTATGACAAGATACAACAGGTGGATGGCACAGACAAATGGAGAGTATGAGGTAACAGTAAAATCAGCACAATTCTGTATAATAAGCAGTACTCTCAACTTAGGTACTTATATGGCCACCATTACCATAGCATCTGAGTGCCTCATAATCTTTTCAACGTATTTATCCTCACAACACCCCTGCAAGGCAAGGAAAGGCTAGTATTGTTATTTTACAGATGGGGAATTCAGGCACAGAGAAGCTAAGTGACTTGGCCAAGGTCACAAAGGCAGTCTGTGATGTAGCAGGAACTTGAGCCCAAGTCTCCAAAACCCTTGGCTAGCACCCTAACCAGTGACTCATCCTTCCCCATAATGAGACCATCCTTCCTCCCGCTCAGCACATGTCAGATGACAGGGTTTTATAGCCACCACAGCAGAGGTGAGTCTGAAAGAATGATGTAGAAGGAATCGATGCTGGCCATATGGATTTTAACTGAGAGTTTTTCCTCACATATAACGGGCAACATAGGAAAAAGCACAAAGATGGTGGCTGTGCGACAAGTGAATGGAGGGGTAATAAAGACTGGCATTATTGACAACGTGAGTCTTCTTTAGATCGTGACACATCAATGCCCATGGCTTGGCGAGTGGAAGATAACTGTTGTTATAAAACAAATAAGATAAACAAATCCATCTTTTCCCCCACACATGTCTAGTCCTACCCAAGCTAGAAGGAAAATGAATTCTTATGTTTATCTGGACTAGGATTTTCTATTTCAGTTCATTTCCCTGCTGAATATCATCTTGTTAAAGATGTTAAAATGCTCTCTTTTATGTTCATGACAAAGAGGTGGCATTTTTGAATAGTCAAATCAAGGAGAAAGAGAGGAGAAATGAGTCTGCTGATGAAAAGTTGAATGATTTAGATAAAAAGATCCGTTATTTGAGTCAATTCCATCAGACTTTGAATTATATTGTTTTTCTTAATTTTTTTTTTTTATTGAGGCATAATGATCTGGAATGTAACATAATTCATTCACTTACCATAACATCAATAAGGGGCTAATTCTGAAGGCTTTTTTGGTGAACAATTCGACCAGACTGAATGCATATTTGATTGATATTACGAAAAGAACTGTTTGGACTAAGTTTTCTACTGATTTTTTGTATTAAAACTTTCTAACTGACAAATAATAAGTTTGTACAACAATAGTAGCCTTTTCTGATTAATTATATGGCAAATATAAGAGCAGTTTTGGCTTATCTCCTTATTGTATTAAAATTCTACTATCCAGAGGGTAATATGTTTGTATTTACTCATTGTGATATTCATCAGTTTTAACCACACAGGTGTTTCATATTCAGTAAACAGGTCTAATTTAACTGGATATTGGTTAAATTGATAAATAATGCAATTTGGCTTAGTTTTTTATTAGCATCTCATAAACTGAACTGAACTAGTATAATTAGTCTTTTTATCCAATAGGCCCTATTACCCAAGGCATTTTGTGGACGGGGACACAAACTTTTATTTATTTCTTGTACATCTGCTTTAAAAACTCAAGGAATGTGCTCATCATTTTTTAAAATCAATTCATCTAAAATATTGAAATTAGTAATAAAATTTTGAAAAAAAAGACATTAACTCGGATTCCCTCTCCACAGAATCTTGTGGTTACAAAGAGGAAGGAAGGTTTGCAGTAAAACATCCCAGACTGGCTAGATTTGGAGTTAAATAGGCTCCAGTTCCATAAAGCACTCAAACGTGCTTAATTTTAAGCATGTGCTGAAGTCAACCTGACTTCAATGGGACTTCGTTATATGCTTAAGTGTTTTGCTGAACTGCAGCCTATATGACCCTGGGGCTTGAATCCACAGGGAACTCCCATTGATGTCAAACATAGCTAATGCTATACATTTAACATTCAAACCAGGAACAGAAAAAGAAGCCACTTTCTAAATAAAGCCTGTTATTTATCAACACACAGATTTTTTTTAAACTGTATATTGTCCAGTTCAATAATACTGTCCTACCTTTATTTGCTGTCACTGCTTATTGTTATTGCTTGTATTACAATAGTGCCTAGAGGTCTATTCTGCTAAGCATAGTACAATCTAAGGGCTTGTCTATACTTCTGGATAAATTGGCACTGCTGTAATCGATGCAGCAGGGTCAATTTAGCAGGTCTGATGAAGACAACTAAGTTGATGGCAGAGTGCTCTCCAGTTGATGTCTGTACTCCACCTCCCCAGGAGCCTGACGGTAAGTCGGCGGGAGAGCGTCTCCTGTTGACATAACATGGTGTAGACACTGCTGTAAGTGCACCTAAATTATGCTGACTTCAGTTACATAACTGAGGTAACGTAACTTGGGTCAACTTACAGCTTTAGTGTAGACTAGCCCACAGAGTAAGTGACTCCTGCTGCTCCAAAGAATTTACAATCTATACAGACAAGACGGGCAAAGGGTGTGGAAAGAGGAATATTATCATCCCCATTTTACAGATGAGGAACTGAGGCACAAAGAGAGTAAGTGTTTTGCCCAAGGCCACACACAAAATGTGTTGCAGAGCCAAAAACTGTACCGAGATCTCCTGAGTCCCAGCCTTAACCACAAGGCTATCAATCACCTACAGCTTTTAAATCTGCATTATTGCAGGTAGGGAACTGAAAGTCTGCAGAGTAAACTGATTGATGAAAAAATACCTGAGAATAATGTCTAGTAAGTATATAACCCATTATAATAACTGAGTGCATATGCCAAAAAGAAATCCAATAGAAAAATAAATCAGTCGGCGCAAATCCCAGCTGAGTACACAAAAAATCTAAAGAGAAAAGAGAGCGTGTCTATGCTTAATGTCATATTAAACATATACAGGCTGAGAATGGCAATCTAAAAAGTCACGCTCCCCACATCTGAACTCACAACCAATAAATAACAAGCATCCCATAATTCCACAAATGCACCTCGCTTTCCAGTTCACTGTTTATTTGGAACTGGTCCAAAGCCTCCCTGACAGTACCAAGATCCATGTGTCTCCTTTTCCATCTCAGAAAGCAGGTCCAACGGGGCACCAAGGCGTCATTTTAACAGTAACCTATTTACTTCACCACAGCTCCACATGGTACATACAAGCAAAATGCAATTCCCCCACCAAGACGTCATTTTAACAGTAACCTATTTATTTCACCACAGGTCCATGTGGTACATACAAGCAAAATGCAATTCTCCCACCAAGACGTCATTTTAACAATAACCTATTTACTTCACCACAGGTCCATGTGGTACATACAAGCAAAATGCAAATTCCTCCACAAGGGAATTTCTTGTGCCATCTCCATGTAATTGTCCCTACAAATAAGCAACAATAACCACACCAGATGAAAACCCTTGCCCTTCTACAGCACTGTCAGTGGAAGATCTCAAAGCACTTTGCCAACATTAATCCACAACACCTCACAACAACACAGTGAGTTTGAGAGTATAATCTCTATTTCACAGGTAATGCTATGACGTGTTATCAGCACGGTCTGAAGCATGACCTCAGTAAGTTTCCCAGAGTTTCCAACCACTCCAGCATCCCCGTCAAACATACACAGGCAAGACTTGAGTAGTCACTGCAACTTTTACAGCCTACCCCAGCACTGCCCCATGTTGGCACGGCTTCTCTGAACCCCAAAGCACTGACTTTGCTGCCAGGTTGGGAAGTGAATCATGTTATAATGTCCCAAGTGCCCCAACCACATGAGGGGGAAACAAATGCATCAAGAACAAATCCCAAGAAGCTGTGAGGGGTCAAGATGACTTAGCTGGAAACAGAGCCATTTGGGTAGAGTCAAACCAAATGAAAGACTAACTGGACGGAAAGTCCCCAAAGTAAGCATGGCCAAATGGGGCAACAACATCCTTCCAATAGGAGTAGTGGGGGCAAATAACCTAACTAGTTTTAAGATGGAGCTTGATAAGTTTATGAACAGTAATATATTATGGGGTTACTTGAGATAGCAGGCAACTGGACCCAGGAGGTCTCTTCTAGGCCTATGTCCCTAAGCATATCAAGGTCAAGTCATAGAACACCAAGGTTGAAAGGGACCTCAGGAGATCATCTAGTCCAAACCCCTGCTCAAAGCAAGACCAATCCCCAGACAGATTTTTACCCCAATTCCCTAAATGGCCCCCTCAAGGATTGAACTCATAACCCTGGGTTTAGCAGGCCAATACTCAAACCACTGAGCTATCCCACACAAGTCTGTGAAATGCCCCATTCCTTACAGCAGCTATGAACCAATGCTATCTAAGGCTAGAACCCAGTGTACCTAAAGGAATAGGCTAGACATGATCTGTCTCGAGCATTCCAAACATCATGTAGGAGTTTTAACCTGAAATAGTCTCTAGAAAGCTAATGCCAAAAATATAAATTATTAGGGGGTTTTGTTAGCATGGAGTTCATAAATAGTGATTAATGGTTTATCAGCTTCTAATAATGCTCATGTTAGTCTAGCAGATGGTGGTGGGGACGTGCACAGCTCTAGAAATAAAAGGCATCCACCAGGAAGGAAAGAAAAGCGTTTCTGCAGAGAAGCAGAGATGCTTTACTATCTAAATCTTTCTTAGGGAAAAAGAACACTTTGAAACATTGTTCCGGCTTGTTTGATTCCCTGCAGCAACCCGCATCCAATGTTCTCCATTAAAAACTAAAGTACACATTAGAACCATGATAAGAGACTCTCTTTGTTTTTCCATTTTCTGACCAGGTGTACAGATAGGTCAGCTCAGTTCTGCCAGCTCTCCTTGAAGCCTCTAGGGGGAGCTCTGAAATCACAGTTCTTCCCCCAAGTGGCCTTTATATTTTGTGCTTTATTTTGAAAGGAGGATACTGTTAAATTATAAAAAGAAACTTCTTCCCCCCTTGACTGTTATTTTTAAAATTAAGCATTGTCTCCCTTTGGAAAATTCAGAGGGAGCAATGTCAGCCCCAAAATAATATTTTATGGCCCACTTTGTTGGATAGTTCAAGTGAACAAGCACAGAAATACCAGGGGGGCTAACCAAAAAAACAGTGGGGTGGAAATTAAAAAGGTGCTAAAATGTTACTCTCAGTGACAATGTTTCTTTGGGGCAGGGAACAATTTATATGTTTGTAGAGTGCTTAGTAAAATGGGGCCCTGATTAAGGCATCTAAGTCCTACCATAATAAATAAATAAATAATAATAATAAAATATTTTCTGCCTTTTCCCAGGTATCTATTTTCCACATGTTCCTTTGCATCTGTAGGAACTTTAGCTCCGTGCATTCTGAATGGCTCTATTAATATCAACAGTATATTCTGCTCTGACCATCTAACTGCCCTTCCCAACAACATTCATCCTTAGTATATTTATTAGTAAAATTACATCGTTAGAGAAACACATTTCTTAAAGAACCCTTTGGGATGCAAACTACATCAGGATATGAGTGTGCAGGACAAAGAGGAAGAGGTATCACGCTACCTTAAGCATATGTACTATAAAAAAAATTAACACCAATAATTTCCAACGAATCTGAAGCTTCCCCAGTGGCTGTCCCACTCATTCCTGAAGAGAATGAATGGTGCATTACATTGACGATACACCAACATTTCTAATTCAATATTATAACGTTAGAATTCCCCTGCAAAAAAGGACCAGGAATTGTCATATTGCTTCAGAGGAGGATCTTTCACTGGTTGGTTGTGTAACCCACTGGTCAGTATCAGTATATGTTATGCAGTCATAGAATCATAGAATCACAGAATGTCAGGGTTGGAAGGGACCTCAGGAAGTCATCTATTCCAACCCTCTGCTCAAAGCAGGACCGATCCCCAGACAGACCATTCCCCCTCTGCCCACGGGGCATGTGAGTCTGTGGTAGACCCCACTACAGATAGTCCCCACTAGCTTTACCTTAAGAACAAGGGGACTTGTGCTTTTAACTCTGGAGGTCTCTCGTTGAATTCTTGCTGTTAGACAAGATGGTGCTATGGGCATCGTAGTCTCATGACACGCTTCCTCTGTACACAGGAAATATGTAACCTGCTGGACCGTCTGTATTCTGCCTTCCTCTCTGTGCCTTATCCTCAGATAATGGGTCTGGTACAGAAACTGTCCCTTCAGCTCAAACTGCAGACTTATGCTTTGAGCTCTAGGTATCCCAGGTATCAGCCAAGATAGTGGCTGTCACATTTGCTCACCTTTTGTATTTATAGTCTCCTTAATGAGGGTAGAATTAAAAAATAAAATCACTAGAGCCGTGCAAGTAACTGATTTTTCAGTTCATTGGTTAAACCAAAACATTAGGGAAGAAATTTGCTGTGGGTCAACCCACAAAGATTTGTAAGTTTTGGTTTTTGGGGTGGAGGGTTGTTTTCTTTTGTCAAAATGAAAAAGTTTTAAAAAATGATTTTGAGTCGAACAAAATATTTTCCTTGACCGACAATGAAACATTTCATTTTATGTTTGAGTTTATTTAACCATTTTTTTAAAAAAGAAAATAGAAATAAATCTCAAAACATGACATCATTTGGAAGTGAAAAATTGAAACATTTCATATTAAAAATGTTGCAACTGACTAGGTTGAATTTGTTTGGAATTATTTTTCCAATCAAAATAATTTTGCAAATTTGACATAAATTCACAAAATGTTTTGCCCAGCTCTAACAATAACTGATGAAGTCTATATAATTCAACGGAATATTCTGAGAGGACGATAACAGGGAGAATGCTGTTTTCTGACTGGCTCTTGGGAACTCCCAATCCCAGAGAGATATTGACAAATTATAGAAGATAAGGAAATCTAAACACAGGAATAAGAAATTATTATGAGATTGGACGATACTAACTAATGAAGAGAATTTAAAACAGACAAATAGAGATAGTTTGGCTAAACAGAAATTACAGTGAAGACTTGCTGACAGTCCATAAATATCTGAGGGATGAAAACATGTTATTTCAAGTAGTAAAGGGGAATAAAGCTAGGAGGAATGGGAAAAAAATACGAAACAGAAAATGTAGGTTGAAAATTAGGAACTGGATCCATTAGGCTGTGCAATAGTCTGCCAGGGAAAGTTCTTCTTATGGAAAAATCCTGTAGTATCTAATTAGGATGGAATTTATGGGAACCTAAAGAAATTCTATAAGAAGTCTATAGAAATTATTCTAAAACCTATAGAATTTAATGTGCAGTCTAGTTTTAAATGCTGTATGGAATAATCTTGCAGACTTTAATAGCCGTTAGATAGAATTTTTGAACCAACTTTTATAATTCCATAGTTCTTTATTATATTCTATAGGGAGGTTAAAAATCTTATGGGAAGTTTATCATTTCTTCTAAAGTCTATAGGACTATTCCAGAAGGAGTGGCAGCCTTTAGGAATTTACAGTTTGCAGCTGCTCCAACCCATAGGCAACCCTTGGGAAAATGCTCTATTTTACATCAGAAGCTGAACCAATGCCCAGAGAATCCCAGAATCCCACAGATGCAAAAGGTGGCTTCAAGCTGCCTTTTTCTCCCCTCCCCTGGGCTTTACCTTCTGTGCTACAACTCCTGAAGACACAGCACAGAATCTCAGCCTATATATCCTATAGGCCTTTTAATGTATAACCCCATGTTCCATCTGGTCATTCTACTGGATCTTGATTGCTAGGAATAGTGAGGTGGAAAAGTGATCAAAGTTGTTCTGTTCACTTCCTCACCCCATGAGAGGCAATGGACACACTCTGCTTGGCCCCCCATGTAGAAACAAGCAGTGAATTCACATGAGTATGTGAACCAGAAATAAAACATAAAACTGTCTGGTTAGAATCATATGAGTCTATGGTAAAAAATGTCCCCTTATTTCTCAGTATAGCAGCTCCTGGGATGTTTCCAAGTCAGATCTGCTATTTATTTCAGAGGAACACGTTTTTTTACTACAATTAGCATGATAGGGTCACTACTACGAAGAATGAGCTGGATTCTATTCCACCTCACATACCACCAATAAAGCTGTTTCCTGCGTGCTCACTGCAGAATATTACCCATGATGAGGGCAGAGATGGAGAGAACACAGCTTGATCTTCAGGCTGCAGGCTGAGTTTATTAGGTTGGCAGTCGGCAAAAAATTATTGATTTGTAAACTGAGCAAATTTGGTATAAAAGTCACTGAGGGGGCATAAACATGGAATCCCAGGATGCCTTTTATACAGGCACTTCACTGAGTGTAAGCATGCTTTGGAAATAATTCTTTTCCATTTCCTTCCTTTTTGTTGCTGAAGTTAAGATCCAATCAGAAATAAGAAGCTACTTACGTGTCCATCTGTCAGTCAGATAAGGATTAGATTTTACCAACTGCCCTCATCTTTACCTCACTGGCGGCCTTATTGAAGTCCTTGGGATTGAAAGCTAACTAAGAGGAAATGACGCCATATCACAACTCATCAGAGAGAAAAAACTGTCAGGCTCCGTCAGCTGTCTGAGTCAGACTGTCGTTGCTTACTGTTTTATAATGAATGTCAGGGATAGAAAGCAAAAAAGCACCTCGGTTACATTATCTCTTCTCACAAGATGTTGGAAAATGCATCATACTTCTTAGAACCGGCCACATCATAATGCTGGGCTCTGAAGACATATATAATAAAGTTTCCGAGTCCTCAGTCAGTGACATGTTCTCTGCGGGAACTTGCCTGCCCATCGGGTACCACGTGGCAGCTGCCATTTCAGATTCCCAGAATCCCTGTGGCTGCATTCAAAGCTTTTAAAGCATCATGTGGCTCTCAAAGGCTCCTTTCATGGCTGTGAGGGTGGCCAAGGAACGTTACCTCCTACAGCGGCCATAGGGCTGTGAATAAGACAGAATGGTAAACATATTTGAGAAATGTGAAGACTACCCTGCGGGGACTACGCTGCAATAATGGCACTTCTGTGGTGCTGAAAGCCATCACTTTGCAGCCTACCACTCACAACTAATGCAAACCTGAGAGGCTAGAACAGGAATCGCCCTCCTGCAGCTTGATACAAAACTGATTTGACTCATACATTCACTTTTCATCTTCACACACCTCTCCCATTGAGCAGAGAGGGCAAAATACCGACTGTTCCTATGAGATTTTGGCTGTGTTTGGAGTGACATATGGAAGAGTGCTGAAGCAAGTTAGAAACATAGTTGATTGTATTAAGACCTCATGCAAATCAGCATGCTGGAGAGAAGGGATTCTGGTTCCTATGTGTCCCATAGAAAATCCATCCTGCCAGCAGGATTCCTAGAAAGTGTCCTCAATTCCCACTGAAACCAGATGATCAGGCCAGAACCCTTTCATGGGTGTTACAAACATCACAAACTGAGGCCCAGTTTTGCCGACCTTTGAACAGTTCAGACAAGCATCTAAACTCTTGGATCCCTTCCTGAGATTTTGAACATTACCCATTACTACTCACAACATATCCGATATGGGCTGTTCTTCCAAATAACACACTTTGCTATATATCACGTACCCTCCTCCCAATACCCTACTCACCTACCAGACTGTACTTAGAGTGGCAAGGTCTACAAAAGTGTATGGGTCAGAGATCAGGTGAAAGAAGAGAAGAACCAAGGGAAACAGGTAGAGATGGAGTCAACCCAGCATTGTGGCACAAAGGGAATGAGTCTAATGACTGAATGATATACTCTGCATAGAGTAAGAAAAATTAAATGCAGCCACTACTTTCCTGAATGGGGAAGTTGCAGGGGATGTGGGCTATACCCACTTCTCCTCAATTAGTGGTATTGTTGACTCAGCTGATCCACGCTATGCATGGATTCAATGATTATGTTCCCAGTGTGCTTAGACTAGATAAGTACTGCCAAGATCTAGCACTTGACAGTATGTGGGTGTGTGGAAACCGCCCCCCACCCCCGCCCAGCATGGAGTCTTTGTTCTCTGGCCCTCTGCATAGTGGCAATGCAGTTTTCCTGTTGTGTCTGAGGCCTTTTCTGCCTGTACTTTAGGTCACAGCATTTATCCCAGTTATAATATGAAGAGGTTCTACTCAGGTCAGTTTATCTCCCCTTTCTCGCTGGTTTGTCCGCTCTGGATTCATCTTCTTATCCTCTTTGTCCATATGATTTTATTTGGAAGATAGGTTGTTTGAGTCCAAACCATCAGGCCAGTATGGTTGTAATTATTAATTATTGGTTACTTATTATTTAAGTGTTGCCAATTAAATCACACACTGTCACAGGCATTTTGTGATGGGTGTTGTACATATTGTTAAATATATCAATACTGTAACAAATCTGTGGCCACATGGGACAGTATTGCTTATCCCTGCATTGCTCTTGGAACATTATAGCAACAGCAGGGATAGAACCCAGATGCCCCTGCTACAAATGCACTACAAAAGAGACTCACCATTAGCGTTATAGGTCTATGACACATAGCGGAGCAGTTCCAATTCCATCCATATACATCAGTAGCATGTGTACAGTCTAGCTAGTTCATTACAGTACAAAGCACACTGTATGATGCAGGATAACACAATACATCAGCAATTCAAAGAGTTATACATTATGTCAGTAGGCTTTTCTAACTGTTGGGGTTATTCTCAATGTTCCACCCTGCTCCATTTTTATCTGCAAATTAAACCCTCCTAGGAGAGAATCATCATATGTTTTTTTAAAAGACTGAATTGCTCATGCACCTGGAGATTGATGACAATAAATAATGAATTAATTAATTTGATTAAATGGGCATTTAGGTTTCCCACTTATTGTTATACAGTACCATCTACAGGCCCTAACCACATACCTTGAGGCTATGCACTGTACATATGTATATATGTCTGAGTTAATCCCTGTCCTGAAGACTTTACCATCTGTATAGACAGACAACGAGTGGAAGAAGGGAAATGCTATTATGCCCATTTGACAGATGGAGAACTGAGACAAATTGAGATTCTGTAATTTACCCAGTGTCAGGGAAACTGCAGCAGAACTGAGAATTGAATTCACAACTCCTGAGTCCTGGCCCAGTGAGATCCCAAAGCCATGTGTTTTCTTTTGTTCCCTGTTGAAAGACAGGCAATCAGTTGGCAAAGGGGCGGGTCTTGAACATGGCAATGGTTGACCTCCTCCCAACATCCTTGGGAAGGAGTCCCAGGGCCTTGGGCTCCACCTTCATCTCCTTCAAATCTGAACCTAGGGTCTGGGAGTGATATTTGACACTATCAGCATATTATATGGTTAAATCCCCTGGGCATGAATGGAAGGTGACTCTGATCCTGCTTACAGGGAGATGTGGCAGCCATGTCCACACCTGGGAGGAGAAGTAACATACACACACATAGTATATCCTGCTCCTGACACCCTGTAACTCATCCATCCCCCAAAAGGCCAATCCCTTTTCTGTCATTTGTATTTTCATTCTACCTAGCCATTTGCAATAAAAGGGAAGCCGAAAGGCCGCATTAAGCCAGCCAGCAGCCTGTTGCAAGACAATGCAGAAGTTAACACAGCCTGAGATGACAATCACCCCTGCTATCTCCAAACAAAGGCAACAAAAAACGTACTTGATTATTGAGTGATTTTCCTTCAGCTTTTGAATTTGCCCTAGCATCATTGGGAGCCATTGACTTTTCATGGACTTACATAGACTGTTCTCTCTTATCAGCGCCAGACCGCATGGTTCCTTGCTTGTCAGCCTGGTATTTTTGCTTTGCAACAATGTCGCTGGTAAAGCAATTAACATTTCATTTGAGTTCTTAAGTCAAGCTGGTGTAAAAGCATTCGGAAAGAAGAGAGCTGTTTTCAGCAGGAAGGGCCATTGGAGGCACACGGTCCGACCGTTACACAGCCAAATACATCAATGCTTAGCAAAATCAAATAGGTTTATACCCAGTAACATTTGTGATAACTTTTGAAAGTGAATGTAGGGCATGTAAATGGTACCAGATTGTTGGTGTTGACAGCAGGCCTCCTCAGAACAGCTAGACCATGGGCAGCAGTGATGTATGGGCTTTCAACCTGGGGGTCCCAACTCCCAGAGAACTTGTGACCACCCTCTGCCTCTGTATATAGCTAGATGGGTTGAGGGTCATGAAACTATGTGTGGAGGTGCCCTGGAATTTTTCCTGATTTGTAACTCGAGGTCACAGTATAGAAAAGGTTGAGAACCTCATCCCAACCAATAACCCCATCCCAACTTAACTCTGACCTGCATGCACCACTGTACAGGATGAGAGAGAAACCCATTTTCAATCCTCATTCAAACCACAGCCCCTTTACTGAAGTTGTCAGGACAGGGGGCACCATTTGAGGATGAGATGCACAGATTCGTGCCAGCCAGGACAGTGGTTTTTTTGGTAATACAGTGGATTTTGATATGGAGCCCAGGTTACTAGGAACTAGAGTGACAGCCTCCAACTCATTCCACAGAGATTCCCAAACAATCTCACACACTCACTTTCTTAGAAGCACAGATGCCTATATATACTTAATAGCCGCTTTAGTCATGGCGTGAACATGTTGGGGGGAGGGGGGAAAGGAACTAAATATTCCAATATATAATTTTCTCCTTTTGGTTTATTAGATTATACCCTTGTTTAAGAACTAACTGTTCTTTTACTGTGTGTCCTTTTGGCAACCATCTCTACCTTGCGACATGTGGGTGTGCATACTCCCCCAAATTCTCTTGCATTGGCACTGCAAGTTCAGATGAAACACATCTCAGGAACTGTACTCTTGCAGACCAGGCGCAGGAGTATTTAGAGCAATTAATCACTAAAATGAAGAAAATCCAATGACTGGCAGTGTGGAGGAAGGAAAATTGTTAACTCAGAGCACTACTGAAACGTGCTCCACATACACAATCCCTGAAGCATGCAGCAAGGCTGCCTTAGCATTGACTCAGTAATGACAGCAACTGAGCCCCATACTGTTTGGGGTTGGGCTGTGTACTAACCTGGAGATTCTTATTCAGTACAATTTTGTCTTGAAGAGGGATTTGGGTAGCTCCTTTCAATGAGGGGCCAGGAGAACTTCTGTTCTCTTTATCTTACAAGGAAAAAACATCAACCACTCTATGGTTGTTTTTATTCCTCTAGTGTAGAATGCTTTTTAATGTAGAGATCTCTAAGCCCACTGCGGAGGATTTAAGTATCAGTATCCCCACTTTACCAACAAAGAACCTGAAGCACCAATACATTTAGGCCATATGTTTTTAAAAGTGACCTCTGCATTTGGGTGCTTCCATTTTTGGGTGCCCAACTTAAAACACCCAAATTGCTGAGTGACCCAACTCTAGCTATGGTCTATGAGCAGCATTTGGCCTTGGCTAAGAATATTAGAACCCATAATTCACCCCCTGTGCAGCTCCTGCAATGGTTGCAGGAGAGGATGCTCACGGTATATAACTCCGATGCTTTTATTACCATGTCATCTTACCCTGTTCTGAGAGAGGATTGTCTTTCTAATATTTCCTACTCTTGGTATCACCAATATAGCGCCATCACTAGTAACAATGGTAGAAGCAATATTGTAGATCAGACACCAGAGTTTTAACTTCCAAGTCACCTAAAGCTCCAGTACTCTGTCAACCAGAGTTCTGCCACTCGTGGAGCTGCACTGGTGCCACTGTAACACCAATGGATCCCAGTCGTCGTCAGGCAGGATCAAACCTGGGGTCTCTGGAGCTTAGTGCATGAGCCTCTACTGCGTGAGCTAAAAGCCAACTGACTCTTAGCTAAGGCTGTAGAGCAGACTCATTAACTCTCCCTAAGTGGTTCCAATGCCACTAGATGGGACAGAACACCACACCCAGGAGGTGTGTGGGTTACACCAGCAACGGTGGGAAGTTTGATAGGAAAATCAAGTCTAGTGTAGAATACTTGGGCATAAATGCCTGTGCCCTGTCCGCATTGCATCTTCCACTATTGCCTCCACTCCTGGAGGATGATGGGTTTTAATCTTCCTAGTGCAGAGAGTCTCTTTGGCTCACCTATGTCTCTGCCCCTTACACTTACAACACACCCTCCCCCAGCACAAGTCTGTTCATTAGTCCACATCATAGGCACCAAGTTTTCCAGGCGCCGGTGGGTACTCCCCCCCACCCCGCCCCCATCCTAAACCCTTCCCCAAAGTCCCCGCCCCCTCCCTGCCCCTATTGGACACCTTCCCCAAATTCCTGCCCCAGCCCCGCCTCTTCCCCGAGCACGCCGCGTTCCCCCTCCTCTCTCCCAGCGCTTGCTGCCGTGAATCAGCTGTTTTGCAGCGGCAAGCACTGGGAACTAGGGGGAGAAGCGGTGCCGCTGTGCGCTCAGGGGAGGAGATAGAAGCAGAGTGGAGGTGAGCTGGGGTGGGGAGCTACCAGTGGGTGCAGAGCACCCACCAATTTTTCCCGGTGGGTGCACCAGCCCCGGAGCACCCATGGAGTCAGCACCTATGGTCCACATTCAGCGCCTCCTAAAAACTCACCTCCACCATCTTGCCTATGAGATGAGAGGTGGAGGGCACAAACAGGTCAATAATTGACCATCATTTGCCTTATTGAATAACTACATCCCCCCTCTCTTAGCCATGTGTGTCCTTTCCATTCCCTTCCCCACACCTTGTCTGTTTTACGACCCTCGCCTGTTGGGTCATGTTGTATTTAGTCATTTACCTCCTTGGGGCAAGGAACCATGCACTGGCCCTGTAAGTCTACAGGTACACACACCTCTGGGTGCTTGAAAAATAACTGTGGCCCTCTAAGACTCTCTGAATGAGCACTGCATCCAGATCCCTAAAGCAGAGAACTTCGCATATCAGAAGCATGCAAAGAAGAAAAATCTCCATTGTGCAAGTACTAGTCCTACAGGCATTTTAATACAGGTCAGACAAGTAATAATTGGTTCTAAGTGACACTCCCACAAGTGGCGATATTCTACACCTGCAGGCAATGGCACTCAGGTGTGAAATTCTCACTTACCATGGAAAAGTATCAAAGAAAATCAAAGAAATTACTTCCATTCTGATCATTCCAGCCACATGAATGGGCACAAGCAAAGGCGGACATATGATAAGGTGTCCAGATGTCCTGATTTTACGGGGACAGTCCCAATATTCGGGGCTTTGTCTTATATAGGCACCTAGTACCCTCTCCCACTCCCTGTCCCAATTTTACACACTTGCTATGTGGTCATCCTAACATATGAACACCAGTAAGAAATATTTTTCCAAAGGTAACAACAGAGCAGTGAAAATCATCTTCCTTACCCGTCACCCTAACAATATCACCTTTCTCTCCACATTTGAAATCCTTCGCCTGGCTCCCTCATTTCCCTCAAGCGCCTTGTCATCACCTTCAACATCTTACGTTGTTCTGCCTCCATCTTGTCTCTCATCAGGTAACCCATTGCTCCACTTGCTTTGCCAATGATGCCCGCTGTCAGTGCCCGTTGGTCTGCTTCTCCCACAAATGTCTCCACACATTCTTTCCCACAGCTCCTTATGCACCATAGACCTTCGTGACTTAATCTGTATGACTACACTACCGTCTCCAACCTAAAAACTCTGCTGCTGTTATTCCACTGATGTCAGTGAAACTGGACGGCAACAACGTTTGCCCTCTTCTTCAAATCCCTCCTCAACGGCCACCCCTATTGCGACACATACAAGATGTCTGCCTGCCAGCCAGTGATGACAAGGGTCAGTGGCAGTGAGGGAGATATATTTACATATTTAAGGGGGAAAAAAAACACCTTTCAAATGATTTGGAACAAAGTAGCCTATGTAATGATATGAACTTATTATCATCCCCCTTGCGCTTGCTTCCTTTTCCCATCCTTTTTAACACACACTCTTGTCTCATTTCAAAAGAGATTGTAAGTCCTTCAAGGCAGGGTCTTAGGATAACACTTCCCAAAGTTCCTACGTGATTTAGGAGTCTAAGTCCAGTTTTCAAAGTGACTTTTGCACTTAGGAGCTTATGTCTTATTGAAAGTCAGTGGAATGGGAGTTAGACGCCTAAATATCTGAGGATCTGGGGCCAAAGTCGCTTGTTTTTTTAAATGGGACTTGGGTTCCTAAGTCAAGCTTTTGAAAATACTTCCCTGCGTCTTGCTTTATGTAGAATGCCTGGCATAATGGGGCCTGATTCTGATTGGGCTCTTTGGGCAACACTACATGCAATAGTAACAACAGATCCACGTAACCAGCTAATCACTACGAGTGACAGCTGGAAAATCCCACTGCGTTTCGAGTTTACTGGAATCTATAACACTTTCAAACTAGGAGCCAGAGCTCTTTATTGGTCTCAAAATCCAGGCATTGCTTCTCAGTACAACTAACCGATGCAGGACTGCATTGGCATGTTTTACTACTTCACGCTGTCACATGCTCAGAGCACTTTGCTGTGTTTTATTTCATCTTTCTGTGTCATGAAACTTTTCTGTAACCAAAATACATAGGGCCAGATTTTCTGGTCCTGCCAAGAAACACCTAACACCAGTCCGGGGTGGTGGCAAAGATGTCTTTAAGCTGACTTTTCATTCCCCAGTCCTAAGGCCCATTGGTCCAGCCTTGAATGACTTTTATATTAGTTTAAAGGAAACCACAACGTAAGGAAGAATGGAAGTTAAGTCTCCTCCATTAAGGAGTGATCTACAACAAAGACATATCTGTCTGTATGTAATTAGATATGGATAGAGTGCTAGCGGGTGGCACTCAAGAACAGGCAGCTTTCTTCATAGGTTTTGAAGGACCAATAAAACTTCTTGTTGTGCCATGCAAAGAGCTTCTTGTGTGGAGCTGTTAACAGCCTCAAGACAGAGCACACAGTGCGTCTCTCCTCTGGAACATGCTGCAACAGCTCTGCCTCAGGTAACAGCCACTGTCCTTGCACAGACAGCTGTCAGACATTAACGGTGCAGTACATAGAAAGCAAAATTACAAGTTACACAGCTATATGTGCTACACTGCTCCTCAGCATCCTAACTCTCTGTCTAGAAACTTATCCTGCTCCCATTACCACAGTATCTAAGCACCTCACAATATATCTCTGAAGCGTCAGCCACACGTGGGGAACTGTAACAGAGAAATAGTGAGTTGCCCAAGGTCACACAGGAAGCCTCTGGCTGAGCCAAGAACTGAACCCAGGGTCCCTGCGTCTGTGCCCCAGCTACTACTAGGCCATTCTTCCTGCTTGGACCAGCGTCCCTCTTACTCCATGAGCTTTGCCACCAAATGAAGGTAGTGGGAGTTTGCCTAACCAAGGATCTCAGGATTTGGTCCAGGTTAACCAGCTGGCTGTGTACGTCACAGAAGCCTTTTACTGTGCTTGGCAACTGGAGGAGGCAATTCTATGTGGAGAGGGGTGGGGGAATCTGTTTGCCATTGGGGAGAGAATCTGGAGGGAACCCACACTTGGGATGCTGTTCAGACTAAGGACTGCCCTTCAGACTCGTCCCTGTAAATCAATAGATGGAATCAAAGTGAGGTGATATTACAAACAGACACCCCATTAGGAGCAGAGAAAAGATCAAAGAGCCTTGAAACCACCAAAGTCTCTCCCTCCCAGTGTTTCCTTGTGCATGGTCATGGAAGTTACCCACAAACAGCTGCCCCTCTGACACACTGGGCTTTATACTAGTCTCCCACTGGGGTAAATCTGGAGTCACTCCCCTGAGGTCAATTGATTTACACTGATATAAGTGAGATGAGAATCAGAAGCACCGTGCATGCAGCACCTTCCCTCTCAGCGTCTCTTTCTGAGCACAGGCTCTACAGAGGCGGAGTCTAGTTGCCTAGGTTTTATTCATGCCTCAGGCACTCTGAGCAGCAGAACTTATATCAAGGACTGCAGCAGCTGGGAGGTGAAGGGCAGGCGAGAGGAGACAAAAGCCGTCTCTCTCCCCTTGAAGATTAAAGGCTATTGGCCTACCAAAGATCCTACTGCAACTTGTAAGAGAAACAAATGGAGCAAGTCATATTAAAAGCTTTTGTCTAAAAGAATATGTATGTTGTTTTAATAGCACTAAGAAAAGCTCCTCTGACCTCCCCTATGATGTCTTGGTACATACACGTACAGAAAACTAAAAGGACTGAAAACCACCACAGCCCACCACTTTCAGTCTCAGGAAATCAACTGAGTGAATGATTCTAATTGTTGATCCACCTGATCCTAATACAGAATTTATGCTCAGTCCTCCAGAGTAGAACAACACCCACGTCTTCAAAGTCCCTGTCAATATGTGGTGCAGGAAAATCCCTTGATAACGTCCCATTTAGTGATCAACGCACCATTGTGCATGTAAGCAAGACTCGCCGTAGCAAGGAGACCATGGATGGGCCCACAAGTTTGATCCATATTACTTACATACCCTATATGGTTCAGTGCCAATGGACTGGTATTTTCTTTTAACTCTGACATAACTTCCATGGAGAAATTTTGTATCAGGCTCTCTGTGTTAATTAGCACTGTGCTAATCAGCACTGAAGGGCCAACAGGAGTCTCTCTTGCTCCCTGAACTGACAATGGCATTGATGCCTATGGAAAGGGAAGGGAGTGCCTTGCTTCCATCCACAACAAATCCCTCCGGTTGATAGAGGGTCGGCTTGGACAAATTTTTCAGGAAGTCTCCCATGCCTACAATAGCAATGGCTGAGATGGAAGGCATGGAGAGTGAGAGAGGAGAGGAGTGAAATATATATGGGAGGGGAAAGGGGGTTTCCTCAGGGCTCCACAAGGATTGCAAGGGAGCCCTCCAAGCAGAATAACAGCTCAGGAACACCAAACTTTTAGAATGCAAAGAACTAGAAGCCCATCCTCTCCTGGACATTCTGACCTGGCTTCTGTTCGCACACCAGTATAAATCAGGAGTGACGCCACTTCAGTGGCGAAGACACAGGAAACACCAACTGTTGAAGAGCTAGTTCAAGGGTATTAGTCCATAACGCTATATGCTGTTTAGAGTTATATTCACACCAACACTATTGCTTCCCAGTTTCTTTGTGTGGGGCTGGTCAGCATGCATTGTTCAATGCATGCCCTTTGGGAGAAAAAGCACTTTCTGGTCTCTAGCCTCACCCTCTCTCAAATCCTCTGTCCAAGGTCCTGATTATTACATACTGGCCCTAAATTCTGTAGCGAGGCCCCTGGAATTCTGCATTCACCACAGTGCTGAAAACTGCACAGAGTGAGATGTAGAGGAAGACAATTTTTAATTAATTATATGGATGGAATTGTATCGATTTTGTTGTTTACAGGATATTATATATATATATATATATATATATATTATATATATATTTTAAGAAAACTGTGCCTGGGAACATTTTCTAGGCATTGCAGACAGCTGCCTAACCTCCCATTTGCTGCAGTAGCCAGTACTGACACTGTAAAATTCGAGGGGGGGGTCTTCAAAATTTAGGGTCAGTAGGTCAGATTCTGAACTCATTTACCACAGTGTAAATCCAGAGTTAGTCCACAGAGATCAGTGGAATTGGCCTGGATTTAAAATAAGGTAACCAAGATCAGAATCTGGCCTAGTATATCACACTCCCTTCTTTTCATCAAGAGGGGATGGATGACTCTATTCCACTCCTTCTGGTTGATGGAAGGGGGTGAGGGGACAGAGAGGCATAGGAATGGAAGCTAAGAGGATAAAGGACATTATACTGGGCTGAGACATGTAAGTAGGAGCTAGCATTTGGTGGTGGGACTAATCAATAAGTCAATTCCACTGCAAGCTCAGGATCTCATAGTGCCTTGAGAAGAAGGCATAGAAACTAACTTGATAGTGCACTTAATCTCAGCCACTCTTGAACAGATTCTTTCCCTTGGGTATGCACTGACCATGGTTGCTTTGTGCTTTCCATGTCTTAGGGCTGAAAGTGTGGCCTTCAGCTCATCCTCCATGCCAGTGGAGAGGCTGTCCCAGATTAGAAGGTGAAAGAGAGCATTTGATGACATGTTTAATGAGTTTATGAACACCTCTGGGACAGCTGACACCAAGCAGAGAGCACGGACGACTTCTCTCTCTGAAAACTGGACATGGACACTGGGAGCAGGAGGAAAGCCCAGGAGAGTGAGCGTGGCATGCAGCAGCAGATGCTGGGGGTTCTGAAGGAACAAACAGACATGTTGAAGCATCTCGTTGACCTTCAGGAGAAACACCTTGAGGCTAAACTCCCTCTGCAGCCCCTGAAGAATGGCATTCCTGGATCGCCATCCTCCTCCTCTCCCAAACATTCCAGGAGGTGAGCAGGGGAAAGCTATATTCCTTCCACTCAACACTGGGGGAGGCTACTAGCAATAAAAGTGCACATACAATGATCTTTGACTGCCAAGCCCACTGTATTTAGAAGACAGGATCACTGTGTTTTTCCCCTCCAAATTTTATTCTACTGACCAAGGTTGCATTCTTTTTCTGATCTTTCACTTCCAATATGTTTGTGCGATAAAAGACCAGGTCCTGAGAATTAAATAATCTTTATTACTTCACACCATGGGGGAAGAGGGGGAAGGGGAGGTACAGGGAAACTGAGGAAACAGAGAGGATTTTCTGGAGACAGAAACCTAGCAGGCACAGCAAGGTTCACAGTATGGGAAGGCACAACTCAAGAAGCTGTGCACATTACTGTGGGTCGTTACTAAACTGGGTTTTCAAAGCCTTCTTGAGATGTAGTGATCCATGCTGCGCTCTTCTTATTGCCTTGGTATCTGTCTGCTCAAAATTAGCAAACAGCCTATCCACCTCCATGCCCCACTCCTGTGGAAACTTCTCACCCTTTGCCTCACAGATGCTATGGAGCACACAGCAGGCAGGGGTAACAGTGGGGATATTGCTTTCACTGATGTCTAACCTAGTAAGCAAACTACACCAGCGACCCTTTAAATGGCCAAAGGCACATTCCACCACCATTCTGCACCTGCTTAGCCTGTTGTTGAACCACTCCTTGCTGCTGTCCAGGTGTCCGGTGTATGGCTTCATAAGCCCTGGGAGCAAGGGATAGGCTGGGTCTCCCAGGATCACTATTGGCAGTTCAACATTTCAATGGTTATTTTGCATTCTGGAAAGAAAGTCCCTGCTTGCAGCTTTCTGAACAAACCTGTGTCCTTAAAGATGCGGGTGCTATGCATCTTCCCTGACCATCCCACATTGATGTCTGTAAAATGCCCCAGCACTCGGCAGCTCCCATGTGACTTCTAAGGCCAGATTTTCAAAAGAGCCCAAACCCCAACATGCATCCAATGTGTTGAGCTCTTTTGCACCTGTGTTGTATTAACGCCAAAGGAAGCCAGTGCACATCTATCCAAAGATGAAATAGATATTTAGCATATAGTGCCCAGATTCCCAATCCCTTAACTGATCAGTATCAATTCCAACCAAGCACATGACTTGTTAACACAATGGTACCCCTCCATCTACATAACAAACCCACTCAGAGGGAGAAAAATCTACATAACCACATTTTTGAGACATACTTTAAAAACACCCTGATTCCTCCCTGGGCAAGGGCTCTTGGAGGAACTGGTTACTTTTGAATAGTAATTCAGTATTCTTCTGGACAGCAGCAGCATTTTACCAGACCAAGGGCTGTATTCTGGCTGTTGCACACTGCAGGAGGGGGATGGAGACATGAAGCACCTAAGCAGCAGGTACTGAAGCACTGCATGCAGAGGACAAAAGCGAGCAGTATGCTTCCAGGTGCACTGGCACGGCAGGATTAGGAGGACTAACAGCTACATCCCATGAAAGTGAGCACTTCTCAAACAGCCAGCCTCCAGCTTCTAGTGGATAAGAAGCAGGGTGGTATAACCTACCAGGTCATTTCTACTTTAGATGCCGGGGGGTGCAGTCGGGCTGAGTTATCCCCATGCTTTCTGCTAATGGACCACGAGCCCTGGCCTTTGTCTCCCTCTGTACTGGTGAGGATTCATAGATTCCAAAGCCAGAAGAGGATCACAATGGTCCCTACTCTGACCTCCTGGATAACACAGGCCATAGAACTTCCCCAAAAGAATTCCTAGAGCAGATCTTCTAGACAAACATCCAATCTGGATTTAAGAATGGTCAGTGATGGAGAATCCACCACGACCCTTGGCAAATTGTTCCAATGGTTACTGACGCTCACCATTAAAAATGAACACCATACGTAATTAGGTAATAAAAGGTAATAATTGGAGATATACCAATCTCCTAGAACTGGAAGGGACCTTGAAAGGTCATCGAGTCCAGCCCCCTGCCTTCACTAGCAGGACCAATTTTTGCCCCAGATCCCTAAGTGGCCTCCTCAAGGATTGAACTCACAACCCTGGGTTTAGCAGGCCAATGCTCAAACCACTGAGCTATCCCTCAGGAAAAGAAGGGTTCCATCCCTGCCCCTCTCTTTTACCCAGACACACGGGGACACCCAAACTCTAGCCCTCAGATGGCAGCTGTGCCAACCAATACCTGCTACCTTCCAGTCAACTGTGACTGCTCTAATACGTGAGTTTGACTGAACCATTCAAAACCATATGCTCACAGGTGGTAAACACCCCAACTCCACTGTAGGCGAGCAAATGCATAACTGGAAGATAGTAATGGTCTAGAAAGACCTACCATAGAAACTCATTGTTAAGATAAGGTGGGCGAGCCTAAGAACACATCATAAAAGGCTGAAACCCTAGTACACTTACTAGTGGTTAAGAGTAAATACTTCATCAAAACACCAGCTTCTGCCTAAGTACAACAGGAGCTGCTCAAAGCCAATTCTGAGCACAGTGAGCCTCTACTGATTGTGAGTGAAGTTGTTTCATGGGTTATAAACTGGCTCTGGTGCATTTGCAAGGAGGATATTACAACAGTAGGGTCAAATTAACCCCTGGACGAGACCAGGGATCAATATGGCTCACAGAGTGTTAGCTACTAGAAAGTAGAGGAGCTGTGCATCTTAAAGCCATGTTGGGGTGGGTGTTTGTGAAGAAAACAAGAAAGCAGCCATTCGGAATCATCTCTAGCTATTGCTTCTCAAGCATTAAAATAGCCCCCGAGTTGTGCAGTGCATTCAGGAGCTGGCTTGTAATATAGCTAATTTGCCTCTGTTGGCCTACATAAGTAAGTATCAGCTAATGCTGCTTCCTCTGACTGGCCTAGTGTGGTCATTAAGGCAAATGCATCGGTAGTGAAGCTCTAATTGTTCTGGAAAGTACCCTTTAAATAATAGCCCTTTTATTACCAGTCATGATCTGTCTTAAGAACAATTCATGTACTTAAGCCCTTTGCTTTCAAAGGCCAGATGCTCACATGTGTGCAGACCAGAGGTGCTGGACAGGTATTCCCTGATAAAGTTACCATCTCCCTCCTTTTTTGTGATATTTCTTACCACACAAAGCAACATGGGAAGGGAGGCCGTGTGTGTATGTTTGTATGCGTGCACATGCACATGTATACAACTCAGATTCCCCAAGACATCAGTACAGGGCCGGTGCAACCATTTAGGCAAACTAGGCGGATGCCTAGGGCGCCTAGTGGTTGGGGGCACCTAAAAGTCCCCTCAGGTGAGGAGGTGGAGTGGAGCTGAGCTGGGTGTGGGGGCGCGCAGGGAGGCTTGCCCGCAGTAATGGGGGAGGGGGCGCACAGGGGAACAGCTCCCCGCCCCAGTTTACCTCCACTCTGCCTCCTCCGCTGAGCACACAGCCCAGCTCTAAGTCTCCTCCAATCAGTGCCGCAAGCCTGGGCGGGGAGGAGAATTAGAGCAGCGCCGGCGTGCTCAGTGGAGAAGGCGGAGCCGAGGTGAGCTGGGGCGGGCTACCCAGGCAGGGTTAGGTGCCGTGGCGGGGGAGGAGGGAAGTCTCCCCAGGCAGGGTTAGCTGCCGTGGTGGGCGGGGAGAGAGGGGGGAAGTCTCCCCAGGCAGGGTTAGCTGGCGGGGGGGGGGAGGAGTCTCCCCAGGCAGGGTTAGCTGGTGGGGGGGGGGAGGAGTTTCCCCAGGTGGGGGTTACCTGCGTGGGGGGACAGTGGGGAGAGGGGTTTGCTGTCGTGGTGGGGGGGGTAGCTGCTGTGGGGGAGCTCCCCGGGTGGGGGGCTCAGTTAGCTGCCGTGGGGGGGCGGGGTTAGCTGTGTGGGGGGTGCAAGGTGGAAGTTTCGCCTAGCGCGCGAAACTTCCTTGCACCGGCCCTGCATCAGTAAACACATCTTCGGAAGTATTTTGGTCAAATTCTACCCTCAGATGCCTGTAAGCAGTTCCTGGACATGAATTCAAAGCCAAAATGTGTCCCTTGCACAAGGCAGAAGGAAGAAGAACTTATTGTTTCAACTATTTGTTGCCTGAAATGAGCTTGATCTCATTTTAACAATAATTGTTCAAAGGTGCAGAAGCTAAAAACCTCCCAGAGAAAATCCACCTGTGGTACCATCTGTAGCAAGGGGCACAGTGGTTCATGTATTTTCAAGAGTGTTGGATATGAGAGATGGGCAACCCCTTTGAGATACAATAAGAATCTCTCCTCTGCAAAACCTTGGCCCTAACTCAAATCAAACCCAAACTGAGCTTCTTTGGGATTCAGACATAGTTGATTAACATTTATGTGCCTTATTTTTAGAGCCCAAATACCACTGAAAGGACATGCTTACACAAGCAGAAGCAGGAAGTACCAGAAATCTCACAAGGAAGCATATTCACAAGATGTTTGGATAGTTCAAAGCAACATCAGAGACGTATTGCGACTTCAAGGTTCTTCCCTGATGCAAACTCCAAAACTAAGGTCAACTATCACTACTTCATGGAGGGTCCTATAATATTTCAGATACAGTAGCTTTATAGTCATAGCCTTATGTATTCCACAACACTGGAGTAAATTCTGCTACAACATCCCTAGTTTCTGCAATGGACTTCATTTAAATTCCAAACCGGAGCTTTCATGAATTGTTGCAATTATTATTACTACACGCACCATTGTCTTGCTCTGGATTAAATCAGGCCTGTTCCCCTGTGTACCATAGACCCCAAGCTGTTAATAGCTACTGGGGATTCTCCTTTAGCTCAGGTGGTAAAGGGCTGTGCTTTTGAAGCAGGAGGAGACAAAATCTATCCCTGCTGCCCCAGCAAACTTCCATCATAACATACAGCAAAGTGACAACTGCAAAGCTCCTCTGTGGCCGTAGATTTGTTAAAATACTGCCTTTGTGTCACAACTTCCATGGCAACAGCCTGTGATGACTTAAACATAGGACTAGGACATTGCTGGTAGACACAGCTAAAAGAGAAGGTAGGTTGTGGAGGATAAAACATGCCACCACCTGGACCTAAAATGTCTTCATAATAGGATAATGGAGACATACAGAAAACTGCTGGCACCACCAATTACCTCGAGAATAGAATTTTTGTCTCCAATTTCCCTTCAGTATGAGCTTTAAGAATTTCCGCAGGTTGAGGGACAGCACCATTTGCCCTGATCTGACCTCTTGTACTATACAATTAGCTGCTGTGGGTTTAATTCGTCACTCTGTGTATTATCAGTCTCAGGAAAAACACGCCTTTCCGAAGAGACTGCCACATTGAGCAAAGAGAGCTATCATTTTCAGTGATGGCAGAGCCTAGGAAACCATCTGCTGCCTGTCAGATCCCTATAACCCCACAGTGAGCGGGCTCTTCTGCAAGATGTTCTTCTCGGTTGTGCTGCTTTGGTATGATCCAGGATTCAACTCAAGGGACAATATAAAATTCTTTCCCTCTTAATCACCCTAACAAGTAACAAATACATACGTGCCCCTTAACAGGGAGTTGTCATTCATTGCAATGCCCACATCATCTCAATAATGCGAGCAGTTAAAAATGGAGAGTGAGCCCTTAACCAACTGAATGTTGCATAAGCCTCCTATGGCAATCTGCCCAACATTAAAAAAATGTTTATATAATTCTGGGAAAAAATGCCAAGAAACTTGGAGGGGTGTTTTCTTTCCTGAAGCAGAAAGGAAGAAAGTGCATATTAAGCTTTAAAAATAAAAAAATCCACTATCTCAGCTGATCAGAAGAGGATGTTAACTGTCAGGCAATGGGGAAAGAATGCATAATATATTTTTTAAAACAACAGCAAAAATAAGCATCAAAGCTCTTCTTGCAGATTTCTCTGTCGAAAGTTGGAGATGTAGCTTAATCCCTCACTCCTTGAAAAAAGCTTCATGCTAATCCTAGCTGTAAACTCCAAAGACAACATAAGCTCAACCTCAGCAAACCACGTATGTTTCTTTGTTTGGGGGAAAATGTGCATATAAAAACTGCACTTGTACAGCAAGAACTCATAACAACAGGTCAATACATCGCTTGCGTTCCCTTCTTTGAATGTCTGTTATTTGCTTTACACTACAGAGAATTCTTTAGGAGTTTGGCTGCTACAGAATGTGGCTCCTTGGATCACGGAATGTATGGACCTGAATAAGGACCTGATCCAAAGCCCACTGAACTAAACGGGAGTATTTCACTGGCTTCAAGAGGCTTCAATCAGGCCCTAAATTTCCAGACGTCCTAGGATCCAGGTAATATAGGCATAGGATGCCACCCATGATCTACTGTGTACAATAAACATGTACTGCAGTCAGTAGCAACCTGTTGGCTCACATCAGAAGCAGAGAGGACTATGACTGATTAGCTCTGCATTACCAGCAGATGTCCTTGATGGCTAGCTTGTATTAGGGGGAAGATGGCTAATTCATCCAGCCACAATCATAACAAAGGCTGGGATTTTCAATAAAAGTCACCTAGCTCTTTAAGCCTTCTTTTGAAAATCCCTCCCCAAGATGATAATAAAACAGAATAGTACGTGCCCATCTCTATATAATTTGGCTGTATTTCCATGCACAGATTCTGCTGCTATCCAGAACCATGAGACCCAAGTTAGAGAAGCTTGTTTATAATATCATGAATCCACGACGAATGTCTGCCTTTGGTATACCCACATTCGGGGGAGGTACTATTTACCTGGATATAAACTAGGAAAGTCTGTGTGGTGTTGTGGTACCATGAAAAACAAATATCAAGGCCCTTAAATTGAGACATCCCTCAAAATACAACCCATGAAAATTTCTAATGAAAGGTTTGGGGTTTTTTTTGAATGATTCACAAACAAAACTGGACTTTGAATGAAAAAGGCCTTTGAAAACATATGTTTAACGGTGACAAAAAATGTTGACATTAAAGATTCATCACGTTTTCCAAGCCTCCACCCCATAATAGATTAATGGATAGAGTAGGATAACACATATTGAATATGCTATTGAGATATAAAAATGAAGAACTGTTAAATGGTAAGACCAAGGGCTTTGTTAGCTAGATTTTAATAAATTGTAATTATGTATAGGGAACGAGTATAGAGAAGGTAACACTTCAGCCAAAGCCTTGCCTGGCATAAGTGATTTGTTTAAAACGACGGTATTGTTGGCGAGATAAGTAATATGTCATGCTGGAAGGTGTAAGTAAGAGCTACACAAACATGTAATGATAAATATAAAACACGCTTTGTCTGGGAAGGCTCAGGAACAGAGTGACAGAGAATGACGTGACCCCAAAAGTGCAAAAACAGCAGGAAAAATGCAGAGGTTGGGTAAATGAAGTCTGCATATACATCATGTACGGGATACTTAACAAAACCAAGGGGTAATGTGCTAAAAGTCGACTGGATAAAGATTAAGGAATCTGTAATGTAGACATGTTTAAAACACCTAAGTGAACAAGGCTCAGATTGGAAAAAACACTGATGCAGAAAGTGAAGGAATGGGACTGAAGGACTAGCCCAAGGGGTCAGAGAAGGGAACGGCCATCATGGAATGTGAAAGAACTGCCCAGTGCCCAGAATGTGGTAACTTGGGCCCATTTACCTATTCCATCTTGTCTGTTATTATTTGCTGGCATCAGTACATTTGTCTGACAATAATTCTGTCTGAAATTGTACAAATAAAGGCAAAAACTGATTAAGCCTAAATCGGGTGGATTTATGAGACAGTTTCATACTTTTACCTCCAGCAGTGGTTTGGAGGCATAAGAACAGGTTTTGGATCCAGCTCCACTCCAGTTCCCATCCTGGCTCTGCTACTGAAGCAGTGTGTGACTTTAGGAAAGTCACTTAACCTTCCTATCTCTCAACTGAGGAGATGTTTTTACAGGATTTACCAATCCCACAGAAATGCTGTGAGGGTTAATTACTGAATGGCTGTACAGCATTTTGAACATGCAAGGTAAGATATGATGTTCGTTATTCGTGTTACAATACAGCATTGATCACACCCATCACTGTTTACCAAACAATGGTCCCCAGCACAAGGGTATGAGCTCCTCCTCTAGGGAGCCAGCACCCTGAACTCCTATTGCCTTTGGCAGGAGTTAAAGACACTTAGTTCCTTGCATGAAGCAAGGATCAGATGAAATAAAAACAATGGGCTCGGTCAAGGGCTGTCTTTCCATTGGATAACTTTCCTTTGGCTCCAGTCCTGTATGCACAGGGGCCTGATCCGGATCCCACTGAAATCAATGAAGTTTTGCTATTAATTTCAATGGGATCAAGAGCGGGCCCATGGATAAATCAATTAATGAGCTGTCTCTTGAGCTTCTTTTCCTCCTCCCATATTTCTCTTCCTCCCTGCTTCTTTTAACTGCCCCATCAATGCCTCTGCTCCTTCTCTCGTCCCCCTTCTTTTTCCTTCCTTCCTTCCTTGACAGTTTGCCCGTTTGTTTCATTTATACTGCGATTTGTTTTGGCATTGCGTAGTTATTGCACAAAGTGAAGTACGGGTGTACAGACACAGACACTTATAAGCCATTCCTAGGAAAGGTGCACAAGGAATTCAGACACTTGATATGGGTATAGAAAAATAAACAACGAGTATATTCAAAGGCTATACAAGAGAGAAGAACAAAGTGTCACTTAAAAGATCTTGGACTTTCTTTCTCCATAGAAAAAAAAATGTACTGAGCAGGAACGGTCCCAGCCATTTTGCCGGCCAGGGCAGAAAACATTTTCACAACCCCCTCATCCCCAGTGACCAAGCCAAAAAAAGAAGATGCCCTAACCACAGCCAACAAATCAGTGGATTAAAAGAAAGAGGAAAAAACTTGCAAAGCTATGGAGCCCCTTGGAAGATGGCCCCCAGGGGTGACTTCCTTGCTTGCCTGCCCCTAGAACTGACCCTGATCCCAAGGAGCATCAGAGTTTGTGAAAAATAGAAAAAGGAAGAAAGTGAAGAAAAATTAAAAGGGAACAGAAAGGCAAGGAGAAGAGAGAGAAAGGACGCCAAATGCTACATAATAATAATGAAATCAGTCACCCATTTCTCAGATTTGTATCAAGAAGCTCTGGGCACAACAATCACCAAAGGCTAAGGGACTTTTGGGTGTTTCAGAAACCAAACTGTCACGGAGTCCCTGGGCGACGCTTTGGAACTGCTCCCCACAAAGCTAGTCAGGACTTTGGGGAGCCTCCTCTCCCTTGGAGCAGACTGTCTTCAGGGCAAGAAGCTCACACGGCTTCATCTTCCTGGGTCTGACCTTGGAGCATTCAGCGAGTCCGCCCAGGCAGGGTCCTGGGGAAGCCAGAGGGTCCTGCACGCACCCCCGCTTCACAGTCAGACGTGGCTCTTAGCCAGCCAGTAAAACAGAGGTTTATTAGATGACAGGAACACGGTCTAAAACAGAGCTTGTAGGTACAGAGAATTGGACCCCTCAGCCGGGTCCATTCTGGAGCCCAGCAAGCCAGACAACCCCGTCTGCCCTCACTTCCCATCCCCAGCCAGCTCCCAACTGAAACCCCCTTCAGCTGCTCCTTTTCTGCTGAGTTCCTTTCCCGGGCCAGGAGGTCACCTGATCTCTTTGTTCTCCCACACCTTTAGCATCCCCTTGCAGGGGGGAAGGGTTCAGGCCATTAGTTGCCAGGAGACAGAGTGTTGGCCAGAAACTGAGGCACCCACACAGTATTCTGAGGAAACATTAAGAACAGTCCCACTTCATCACACCAACTGCAGCCTATTATTGTATATATAACTTGGATATGTTATCCTGGGCAAACGTGGTTTAAGATCAATCTAAATTACATTTCAGCCTTCTTTGGAAACCGTTTTAAAATGGGTCCTGCTAACATGACTATAGCATGATGTCGACAGGGTATAAGTGTGAAAAAAACATTTTTCTTTTAATAGACTGAAGAATTGTCTCTAAAAACATGTTAACAAAGTTGTGGACTGGCCACATTGACGGCACAACTGCGGTAACGGCAAACTATTTTTAAATGGTTTCATGCAGTTGGAAATATAGTATAGATGGGCCTTTTAAGATTCACTGAACCTATTCTACAGTTGTATGGACACCTGGAGTACTACAATGTGGCTGACTCTGCATGTTCATGTACAATGTGATCATATCCACAGAGTTCTACAAGTTGGCTGACCTCATTGGTATGAAGGTGCAATCAACAGAGACTACAAGTCTCACAATTTAATACTCTGGGCCAGAGCTCCACTGGCATGAATTAGAAGAGTTTCATTGACTTCAAAGGAGCTATGCCCATTTGTACCACAAGTGCATGTGGCCCTCCCTCTTGATCTGAATGTATTAAAGAGGAGAGTGGCTCCAATCGGCTCTCTTTTATTTAAATTAGATATGGCCTTCATGCGGCTGGCAAGTTGCTGATGCAGCCGTTGGCTGACCAAATCATGGACTTCTTTGTTCTATCACTTCCAAGACCTTTCCATACAAGGATCTCAATGCACTTTACAAAAATTAAGCAAGCAAATCTTACCCATCCTTCTGCAGTAGGTATTATTATGCCCATTTTACAGATGTGTAAATTGAAGCACAGAGAGGGTAAGTAGCTTAAAGGCTGTCCTGAACAGAAATGCATTTAATCGTGTGTTTAGCTACTTTCTTAAATCTGGGGCCAAACGCTCTGTGAAGCAGCTATCTGTTGTTTGCAAAGCATCCCTATCAGTGGAAGCATCATCTACTGGGTATTGCAGATACTATACAGCATTCTCCAAAAACACCACATCTCTGTTGATCAGAGTGTTTCAATCTCTTCTCACAGTAGACTATGGACTGAGTTCAAAAAGTCAGAAGATCATCAAGCTAGAAAACCAGCTCTTTGAGACTCCCTCTGCACATCACATGCCATGTCTGCATTCAGCTCTCATTACTTTATGCAGTCACTTCTTTTTTCCAAAAAAAGAACATCCTCAATCTGTTCATTGCTTTAGTTCATTTTAGGGCAACATAAACAGCTTTCAGTTCTTTACAATCCACACAAGCCTTCAGAAATATTCAGTGTTTACTAGGGCTCTGTAGTGTTAAATCAAGTATGACTATCACCCTTAAAAGCCTAAACGATGGAGTCATAGCTATACTACTAACACATTTTGACAGGGTCACCACCTGCCTAAGTAAAAACAGTTTACTCACCCCTGTAAACCTAGAAGGTGGAGTCACAAGTTACCAGAATTTCTTTTCAAAAGTTGGCATTGTTATTCGTAATACCCAGACTCTTAATTTACTCAACGGTATAAATGACAGTGTATCATTTAAAAGATAAATAGCTGGAAGGAATATTAGATTCATTTACTCTCTCTCATCCTCTTGGCCTGATAGCTGGAAGTGGATGGGAGCTGATATTAACGAAGTGAGAAGAATCCTGAATTAAAATCAGTAAGTGTTGAGAGCCATAAGTGTCTGATTACTTCCTTTGACCATGTGAAAACTTTCTCATAATTCTAACAGGACAAAAACTTCAATAAAAGGGATGTTTCTATTCTGCCACTGGATTTTAAGAATAAGGTTACAGAAAATCGTGATGTTTGCTCTTGCTAATTCCTTGCTAGAGATATTAGAAAACAGAAGTAAAATAATATTGTAATCTGAGTTTGGGAAGATCTCCTGGGGAAAGAATACAAATCCTCTTTCCATTTACTTGGTACTCTCAGATTCCTTTATTTAGAACTGGGATTGACAAGTTACACAGACCAGCAACTACCTACTACCGCAAGCCAATAAAAATAAAATGATCTAGAGAATACGAGAGTAAAAAGTTGGCTAAATCTTATTACTGCAACTGACTTGGAAGGTTTTTAATTATTTATACTTCCATTAAAATAGATCTTTAATTATCTATATTTAAGACGAACTAATGAGTTGTGTTTCTTTTTAATGTGGAGTCAAAATTTGGCAAAATGTGGATACTGCAGGACATTTGCTGCAGGGAGCTGTCCCATTCAGCACCATATTTGTACAGTAGACGTTCAAAATGAAGCTCAATAAATACAAGTCAATCTTACTTTCATTTGGGTCCTTTTTCTAAATAAATAGTCTCTACCAGGCTGAGATAGTCATTATGATCATCAAAACTAATTTTACAGGGGCACTTAATGACTGGGCCATTTTCGTTAACACAGTATGTGCTTCTTGAATTCAACCTGGAAGGTTTTGAAGGAAGAATGAGATGTGCATGCAAGCAATGTGTGCAAGTTTAGAATAAAAACAGGAACAGCAACAGAAGATTAACCTGAACAGTTAATATTATTGCACAATATAAGAAGCAATATCAGAGGAAAAATGCTTTAGTATTTCCTTTCAATGCCCAAGAACTTCTTAAGTAGACCAAAATTGAAAATGAGAAGCTTTTTACTGGAAAATTAATCTTTTTGGATGAACAAGTAATTTATCCACAATATTTCATCCACTCTAATTTTTTACAATTGTTATAAAAGATAACATCACTGGGCAACTTATGTTTTGAATGGATTATGTGAAAGACAGAGTAGAAGAAAAGCAAGACAGATATAGTAACTAATTTATTAATAAACTTTTGGAATATTGATCACTTATCCTGCCAGAGAATACACTTATAAATACTAGTTAAGATATCTCCCCATTGTGTCTTTCCACTGCATTGTTTCTTCCAGCACTTGACTACTGCTATAGATATTGTAATGTTAAAAGAATGCTGACCTCCCAAAGTGCCTCAGCCCACTGACAAGAATGGTACCCTGTGCAAGAAATGGGTACCTGTCCAAGGCTATTGATTTTCTTAAACGTATCTAAACTCTTCATTTTAGAAAACACCTAAGCATTGTGTAACTGACATTGTTGACTTAATAAACTTCAGCCTTCATTTTAGCAAAAGAAATTGGACTCTTCTGTATTTTTCATTAAGTCATTTCTGTTGTATCTCAAAGGAAAACATTGATCCAACTTTCCTCAACTTTGGAAACAAAAGTAAGTTTTTGTTTATTTCCAGGCAAAACATTGTTTAAGAAAAAAAAACTCATTTACAACCCTTCATACCCATCACCAGCATAGCTTAGTGACTGTGAAAATATTTAACTGTTGTTTACAGCAGGCATACAAAGTACAGTAAGTAAACGGACACATGTATTTAAATCATATAATAAGCCATATGGACAAGATAGTTCAATGTTTTAGTAAGGCATAAATAAAAAACTAAAAGATGCAAAATTGGGGAGAAGAAATCCCACTGAACAAAACAGGAATCTAGTTCTGGCTTTATAGAGCATGCACAATAACCATATGTTGCATGGCCTCCTATGAAATATTTATGTTTTCTATTCATAAAAAGATGTCTGGCAGTGGGGAAAAAAATAGTCAAGGAAATAAACAAAAGCAGAGACTCTCTCTTAAAAATCTCATCACCTCCATAAAGAGAACTAGGCTTCACATTGTCAGATGATCTTTCGAAGAAAATGATTCGCTGCCCCAGGTAAGAAAGTCAAAATATAGATGTAAGTAAACACTTTTTCCTGACAGCTCAAAGGAGAGTGGATATTCTGCTGAAAACTGACAGTATCTTTAGGTGGTAATGTGCAAATTTGTTGTAACAAGCCCTAAACAGTCAAAAGATAGTGTCTGTCTTTATTAACAACAGTAAGCTGCTCTTTCATGTCCTGTTCAATATAATGCACTATCAAACATTCACTGAGCTGAAGTGACCTTCTCAGATCTCTACAGATGTTAAAGAGGAACATGTCCTGTGAGAAGGACATATCAGCTGCCTCATTAAATGCAGCCTATTTAGTATAAAACAAGTAACAACGTCAACACTATACAGGCCAAAGCAACAGTGCTACAGTTTTATCTGTAGATTACAGCCTCTAGTAGTCGACCTGCTTGTTTTTATTTCAGGAAACAAAACTTTGTTTGGAACCTGCAGTTTTACTGGAGTGAAATATAGAACTGCAAAATGACAGCCTGTAGCTTTGTCAACATATTGTCACTTGACAGTCTCTGGAAACTTCACTTTGAAGTTGAGTAATGAATAAGGGTGAGTGATTGTCTTTATGTTTGTTTAATTGTTTACCCCAAAAAATGCAGGCTCGGGTGTGACACAACACACCACTGTTCAAGCACCAGTCACTGCAATTTGCAAAACAAAATTTCTGGAAAATAAGGGTTGTAAACAAGGCAGCCACAGAGAGAAACGACGACTGTATTCAGCGTCTCCTGGCACAGCACCCACCACTACCAACACTGTTTGCAAACAGAGAGAGACAACTTTTCCCATGATTAAATGAAGACTTATGATTAGCTGATGCTGGCTTCACTGCCATCATCATCAAATAGCTCTTTGCATGAGTCCCCCCCCCCCCAAAGTCCCTGAAGCTTGCAAGTGAAGGAGTGCCCAGGGTACAGTAAGTAGCTAAGCCAGGAGTTGCAGAGCAGAATGGGTTGCACATCCCAGCCACCTGCCTTGAGGTTCCCGAGCAGAGTTTTGGCGTCTATTATCCTTCTCCTCCCCTTCCCCGGAGAGAGCATGAATCTCGCTTGGTGGCCAACGCCAGCCCCCTTCCTACCCCCTCACCCAACTTCAGACACACGCTCCAGGTGCAAGAGGACAAAGGCTGCGCCTCGGGGTGACTGGTGGGCCATCGCAAAGCCCCTGGAAAGACACTAGCTGCACACCACGGGGATAGGGAGGGGAAGGGGTCCTGAGCGACTTCTGCCCTGTTTAACCCTTTGCATCCAACAGCTCGTGGCATCCCTCGGCCAGGCCAGGGGCCGGGCACTCACCGATAGTCGTGATGACGGTGATGGCAAAGTAGAAGGAGCCGGCGAATTTCCACTGGACCCCGGCCCGGTGGGGCTCGGACTGCATGATGACCAGCTCCAGCTGCCGGTAGTCCTCGCTGGTGATGTTGTACTTCCCTTTGAGCCGGATCTCCTCGGCTTTGAGCTTCTCCTCCTCCCGCATCTCGTTGTCGGACTCCAGGGCATCAAAGACGGCGGCCCCGACCAGCAGGTAGGTGAACGTGCAGATGATCAGGGACAGGGTCCGCACGTTCTGCCGCTTCATGGCCGCCAGCAAGGGGCGAGTGAGGGGACCATGTCCCCCCCCGGCCGTCCGGGGATCCGACAGGGTGCAGCAGCAGCAGCTGGCGGGGGGCAGCTGCAGGGGGCGGCGGCTGCTCCCGAGGCGCCGGGGCGGCTGCTCCCCGCCTCCCTGCTCGGGCTCCTGGGAGGAAGACAGGCACAGGAGGCTGCTGGAGCGCCTGGACCAGGTGCCCTGCAGCCGGGAAACTCTACGCAGGACTTGCCCAAGCCAAGCCGTCCCAGTGCGCAGGGCCATGCACAGCACCCCCCTCCCCGCTGCCTCCAGGAGTGGGCTGGGGGGGGGGACAAGAGCCCCACGGTCCTGGGGAGGGGAGGACCAGCCCTCGAGTGCTGGCGAGGAGAGGCTGAGCGGCACGGGGAGAGGGGTGGGGGGGGCAGGCGGGGAGCCACCCAGCAGCAAGGCAGACCCGGTGCAAGGGGAGGTTGGGTTTCTGCTGCTCCTCCGACAAGTTTCTTTACTCAGCACTTCTCAGGCTGGCGAGGGGGAGGGGAGGAATGGCGGGGGAGGGGGGGAGAGGGAGCAGCGTCCCCATCAGAGCTGCCTCGGGCAGGGCTGCACCGGGGCGGAGAGCTGCCGCCCAGGGGGAAGGGGGGTCGCTTCTGGAGAGGGTGAGGGAGAGGCTGCAGCGGCGGGCACGCCAGAGGGGCCGGGGAGGTGGGGCAGAGGCTTGCCCGGGACTGTCACTCTCCACTGGTTGCGTGCGGGGAGGAGGCGTGAGAGGAGCCCTCAAGGGAGGGCTGGTGCAAGGCACCCCCGCTCCGAGGCTGGGGAGCCCAGCTCCAGGCCGATGGTCAGTGGGTGCAGGTCCCCTGCCCACAGCGGATCGGAGCGATCCCCCGGGCGCAGAGCACTCCCGGGGCACCGGCGGCTTTGATGGCGGAGGCCAACTTTTTATGAATTGTTCCTAGCCAAAGAATTCAAACCGGGCGCTCTGCGGCGTCTGCCCTCAGCCGCTCCCCGCCGAAAGAGCCCGTCTGGCGTCAGGTGGCTGGAGATGGCCGATGCTCATGGAGACTCTCTGGAAGTCCAGCCCGACTATGAACGAGACCGTGTCAGACGTTAGCCTGTGAGTTTTCGGCAGCATACCCAGAAAGCGGGCTGTCCTCGCTGCGGGGAACCGAACTCGCGGGCGCCGCGTCCTTCCTGGGGTGAAGCAATCAGAGTCCACCGGCGCCGGGCACGACCCAGCGGGAGGAGGGTCCCCGGGGCCACGGAGACGCGTGCAAAAAGCAGAGGCGTTTCCCAGGGTGGAGAAAATCAGCAGCCCACCTGGCTGGAGCTCGCTCTAGCTCCGAGCAGACACATGCCCATCAACCTGTCTGGCCCATGGAGGTGAAGCATCACATCCCAGGGAGGCTCATTCCAGCCTTTCTGCGACGGGCAGGAAAAGACACCGAAACCATCCCCCGAAAATAACAACAGGAGCCAGGGGTGTCGCGCCCCTCCCCCCTCACACACACACCCCTCCTCAGCCAGACCCCAAAACTGCCACTTTCTATTGCTTTGGGGCTGTTGGGTTCCTTGGCCCAATGCCTTTTAAAAAGAGCAGTTCTCCGCCTCCTGCCAAGGACTTGACAGCATCTCGGGGAAAATCAAGCCACTGCTCCAAGCCATCTCGCTCGCTCCCGTCCTCCCAGCAGGCGGGGTGAACAGTCCCCAGGCAAACCAACCTGCAGTGGCTTTTGTGAGCGGCTGGGGTGGGTTTTTCCTATTAACCCGCTCCTCGCCGAAGCACCTTTGATGCTCCCGCGCTGCGCCCACCCTGCCTGCAAGAGGCTGCACTTGATCTGTTGCTCCCCTGGTCTCTCTCTCCCCGCAGGTCTCCTGCCTTGCACCATCGCAGGCGACTCGCTCCCGCTGGCTCGGTCCCCTCCCCCGCTGTGGCCACTCCCCGCCTGCTCCTACTATGCTCAGCCTAGCAGGGTTTTGCTGGGAGCCAGGCACCACGTGGTGCAGGTTTTCCAGGCGAGCTCCCTTCGCTCTTTCAGCCTGTCCATCAGCCAGGGGGGACCAGGTCTTGCTTCCCTGCCAGACTCCGCTGAGCCAGGGGCTGTGTGTGAGGAGGGATCCTGGGACCCGGGCTACAGGCGACGCTTCAGATCTTTGCCATGCGCGGAGGCCAGGAGTGAAACCAGTTTAAAACGCGCTCCGCAAAGTTCTCTGCTCCCCGCAGGTGTTGCTAAGCGGGCGAGGCAGGTGCTGAGCCCGCATTTTTCCACCCCTGCCTGCAGCCCTGCTTTTCTTGGTTAGCTCTCGCCGGACGGGCTCGGCTGGTCTCCCCCCACGCCCGCTACTTTTCTCGGGTGGGTCACCACCTAGTCCTCACCCCAGGCAAGACCCCTGGGGCCAGTGTGTAATGCGGGGCTACTCGCTGTGTCCGCTCGCCTGCAGCAGGGGAGCCGGGCACGGGACAAAGCAGAAGTTACCCACCACGAGTGGGGTTTCCCCCCCCCCGCGTGGTAATTGCAGCGGGCGGAATCACCCACCCCATCAGCGCCTGCCCCTCTCGGAGCCGCAAAGCGCTTTGGCAATATTACGCGGCGCGCTGTGTGAAATAAGCACCTTCGGTAAATACGGTGACTCAGAGCAGACAGCTGTTTATGGTTAAATAAAGCAAACCCCATTATAGACCCTGGAGCAATGAGGCGCGCGGCGATTAGAGCAATTATGAATCATGACTGGGCTTGGCTGCCCACGGCCAAGGGGGCTCTGCCAGGCGCTGGGAGGAGGCAGGTTGGTTCTGGGGCCATCACCCAGTGCCAGCTGCTAGCCAGAGAGGCGGGGTGGGCTTGTGGAGAAAGCACTGGGCTGGGATTCAGGCGGTTCTTGGCCTTGCTGCAGCCTCCCTGTATGCCCCTGGGGAAACCAAACTCTTTCTGCCCCCTACAACAGAACCTCATTGCTCCCCCTCTCCCCGATTTAGGTTGGGATTTTCAAAGAAGCGCAAGGGCATGAGTTGATCACTGGGAGTCCAGTGCCTAATTTATTTAGGACACAACCCCCGCCTTCAGGACAGGGACTCTCTCACACACTGTGTTTGCATGGCCCCTAGTACAATGGAGCTTTGATCCGGATTGGATCCGCTAGGTGCTACCCTAATCTGAACAAACAATAACCACCACCCTATTTATTCAAGGCTGACCAGGTTCCATACACAAAGACAGAGCTGGTCAGGGGATAAAGAGAGGAAGCTCTACCATGGCGGTGTGCTATATGTTTTTAATATGGATTTTCATTTAATTAAAGGCCTGGTGATGATGCTCATCACAAATATTCAGGAATGAGGCGTCACAGAGTTCCAGGTGTCTAGATACAGGCAATTCAGTAGGAGATTTCCAATAGCTTGAGGCATTCTGAAAATCCTGAGAGCCCCTCCTCCTGCTATTTTTACATGGTTGGGGCAGGTGTATTTTAGTAGGTCTGATTTAGGGCCAGAGCCTGAGGTGTTCGCTCAAGTCAATCTCCCCTTGATTTCAATGGAGACATTGGAATTTGGGCCTTCAGATGTAAGGCTGGGATTTTCAAAAGAGTGTAAGGGTCTTAGGTGCCTAATTCTCATTGAAATCCAATGAGACCTGGGCACCAAACTCCTGCAGGCTCGGTTCAGAGTCTCAGCCTATGTTTCCAAGACTTTGTCTTCCTCGATGCTTCCAGAGCAACTAGGACATTGTGAGGCTCAATGGATGATGACCAAGATTATCAAAAGTGACTAGTGATTTTGGATGCTCAAATTTGAGAAAATGTGTTAAGCACCCATCCTCTGAAAATCAGGCCCTTTTAAGATGGCTCAAGTTGGGTAGTCAAAAAGTGAGACACCAAAAATCACAGGGTCACGTTTGAAAACCTTGGCCAATTATTCTTGTAACTGAATATGGTGTGGGATTAGTTTCCAGAGCAGAGTAATATTTCATTAAGGTAATATCTTCGTCACAGCAGCTACATAGCTTACACACTTCCCAATCCACAACAACGACATACATGTCAGGAAGGACTCACACATGACAGACATGAGCTATAGTGTCTAGCGACAGAGACTGAAGAAAGAGTTGCTGCCCCCCGGCTTTTTGCAACTGAGCAGTCTGATTAAGGTTGCCCATTTCTGATTCTCCAGGGGAAGTGTGTGGGGGGGGGGAGAGAATCTATAAATAGCTTGCAACACAGAGAATCCTACAGCAAAGTTGCTGGGAAGATCAATAGCATGAATCAAGGAGGGCTCTAAATTACATCTCAAGGGAGGGAGGTGCTGAACTGAATTGAAAAATGAGTTGCAAATGCTGTATGTGTTGTGTGTATCTAATTAACAGAGGGTGACTAGGATCAATAGCGAGGAAGGAGCGGGGCTAAAAATAGAGCTCAGGCAGGGATTGCAACCTGCGGGCAGCAGCTTGGATGAAAATGTCCCCCTGAGTAATTAACCTTTAGCTGGAAAGTGATGTTTAGTGCTGGGCTGAAACGTGTCCTGTGAACAGCCTGGAACTGATGGGGGGTGGGGAGGAGGGGAGAGAGAGCTCTGTGGTACAGTACAGCGCGTACAATTAGGCAGGCTAATGCCTGCTTTTTGCCTAGGAGACACCAGGCTAAGGAACTGGTGTCTTGTTTTCTGGGAAAAGATCTAAGTGCATTCAAAGCTGCTAATGTTGCAGTGGGGCTGTGGAAGCAGGAACAATTTCTCTATCCATCTCCCTAGATACTTACATGGCCTCATCGCCATCATGTTAGGGAGTCTCCGACACGGCCACACACAGCTCTCATCGAGCTTGCTCGCATCCCAGAACGGCAAAGCTGTGGCAGCAAAAGCCTTGGCATAGGCTGGGATTACTCACAGACCACGCCTGCGCTGCAGTGTCACGGTTCTGGGTCCCCAAGCTGCTGGGACACCCAGCGATCTCAGTCTGGACATGGCCTCGGAGATACACCCTTCCCTGGGGTGTTCCTGAGGCAGTATAGTGACATGCTGCTCCTCACTCAGGGCTAATGTCCTAAGGACAATCTAGAGGGGGAACATCATCGGGGGGGGAGAAGTGGGAGGGGGAAACAGGATAGGGACTGTTTGTTTCTCTGTGTTTGTACACCAGCTAGCACAATAGGGCTCTGATTCTTATGGGGCCTCTTATGCATTACATGACTTATATCCAATTTAAATAAGCCAGGACCGTTTATCATAGTTTTTTTGTCCTCCACAGCCCCATAAGCAAGTCCTGAAGAAGCCAGGATACTGAGGCAGAAGGAGAGGCATTTCAGCAAAACGCGGGCGATAGAAAATTACTCCTGGCATTATTCTGAGTGGTGACAGTTGCTTATTTCCACAGAAGGTGATCAGACGGAAGGAGTGGTTATTGCCACCCAGTTTACGTGAGGCGCGTTTCTGATCAAGGTTTCTGGTTTCAGAATGATTCCCACACTTGAAAAGTGAGAATTGCTATGCTTGAGAGACGCACCCAGACGACAGTGACTGAGGATGGCCCTGCAGAGTTCCCGAATAAAAGTCCTTTCCTGTAATTTTCAAAATGGTTCCGGGAATGAGCTGACTGTGAATGAAGACTGGCCTTCACCATGGAGCTAGAGCACGGAGAGGAGCTTTGCGATTTTAAATGAAATACATTAAATGAGGCCTGATCCAAACCCAATTCAATGGGAGGCTTGCCACAGACTCAGAGGGCTTTGGATAAGGCCTTTATTGTGAAATTATTTTCACATAAAACGATCAGGGCCTGATTTTTATTGATCATTATTAATTTGTATGACTGGAACGTCTAGGAGCCCTACTCACACACCAGGACCCCACTGTGCTACTCACTGTACAGACCTCAGGCAGTCCCTGCTTCAGAGAGCTGACAATTTAACTATGGGACACGAGACCACAATTCTACCACTGGGATCACAAGCTCTGTTCTTGGCATCTGTTTTCATCATACTTGTGCTTTTACGAACCCAGTGAAAAGTTTATTGGTTACATACCTGCAAGGGGAATTCTACCCCTGTTTAATACATGAACATGTCTGTGTTCATACTGCAGTCGCTCTGGGTCATGATGGAGGAGAGGACCCGAACAACAGTAATTCCTAGCTCATCTAGTAGATCCCAAGTACTTTACAAAGGACATTAGTGTCGTCATTCCTATATTACCCCTGGAAAAACTGAGGTATAGAGAGATTAAATGACTTGCCTGTGGTCACTCAGAAGACCAGTGGCTGAGCAAGGAATAGGATCCAGGTCTCCTGAGTCCCAGTCCAGTGCTCCATGTACTAGACCACACTGACCTTGCTAAGGTTGTTTTCTTTCCTCTTTTTCCTTTTGGATGCTCCACTGGATGAGAGGGGAGCCCCTCTTGAGTTAGGTGTGCAGGGTCAGGTCGCCCATTCTTCAGCGTTTTTCCTTACCAAAGCCACACACCCCGTACAGCTGAAGGCAGAATTGAGACTGCTGCTCTAATGCTCACCCTATTGCCTAGATACTAATGTGGCAGTCACCCTGAAAGAGACTTGAGATAAGGGAAACTTGCATGGCTAGTTTCATTGACATATGGGAGAAAGGGGTGCAGAACCAGCCTCCATTTCTAATTTTCCCACTCAGCTTTCTTTTTACTGTGAACAGATTCATGTGAAATCAACTTAGGCAGCAGGAATTTGAGCATCTGGTGCAACCTAGTCTCCTCTGTTCTATTTTTATATTCATGTGTAATTTTTATTCTGCAGAGCTTGTATGTGGCAGGAAGTTCAATGGTCAAGCCAAAGGTCTCTTCAAAAGCCACCATGTGGGACACTGAAAACAATATTGGAGAAAACTGATCTATGCATTGCCTTTTCTACATCGCTCAGCAGAGCAGAAGGTGCCATCTTTTGTCTCCAAACAATAAATATTTGGAGGCACCCTGGACTTATAGCCTACCCTTTCTAATTAAAAATGTCAGGCCACTTCTTTAGCCCTTCAGCTATTTTTCTCCCCTCTTAGGAAAAATGTTTCTCAGAGTGCATCCAGTTCCCTGTCCAAGGTACATACATGGCCCCAATCACTGTAGTATGAGAGCATCTCACAATCTTCACAGCACTTGTCCTCACAACACCCAGTACTATAAACCTCATTTTACAGAGAAGGAAAAGCACTTACCCAAGGCACACAAGAAGTCTGGGGGAGCAGGGAATGAAACTTGGGTACAAAAAGAACCCCAGGCACTGATGGGCCATCCTTGCTCCCTTCCTAAGAGGATGTATTTAATGCATTCCACTCAATCTGCACGCGTGTAGCCAAAACTCCCTTTTTTATCATTATTAGTAATTTGTATTGTGCTGCACAAACTTATAGAAAAACAAGGCTTCTACCCTAAAGGGCTTACAGTCTATGACCCTGTGCTACAAACACTTGTGCACTTATACTAAGCACATATGCACGTAACCACTTATAAAGAGGGCTAGCGAACTGGATAGAAAGAAGAGGTGGACAAGACTTGAAGACAATCCTGAGTTTGAGCAAGGGAAGGATAGTAGAATTGCCAATGGTGATTCAGTGGACATAGGAGGAAATATCATGACTTGAGTTTAGGAGAGCATTAAATTATTGTCTTTTTAATCATTCATTTTTAAACCTCTCTTTTTAAAAAAAAAAAGAGCACTGTTGTAATTAATATGGCCACTTAATCAGGATGGACCCTCCCCTAATGTAGCACCACCAAGCCAACCCTACTGGATCAGCTTGCTATCAACTGCATGGGAGACCAGCATAGCACCTCATCTGTATTCAAATGCTATAAATATCAGAGCTCTCTCACCTCACAAGTGTGTCGGGAGGATTAATTAGTTAATGTTTGCAAAGCACTTAGAAAATGTAAAAAGCACTAAGTGCTAAGTATTATTGTTATTATTATTATTGTGTTATAATGGAAGTAAGAACATAGCAGAGCCCTACATCTAAACAAATTCAATTACATTTAGCTGTGCAGATGTCTCCTACAGCCACGTTCTAAAATAAATCTCAGCCTGGGTATTCACAAAAGGCTACACTGTTTCCTTGAACGGAATATTATTGTTTTACTCTCTAAGAGCAAATGGGTCATGTACCCTAATAACAGTTTTGCTGAGAAACCAAGAGGGACAAACCGAGGCTAAAGTCAAGCACTGGATGGAACATTCCACCACCTCATATTGCCGACTCCAGAACAAATGGAAAATAAAATAGACTTTTACGTGACTGCTACAATTCTGAGAATCCCTTTGGATCAGAATAGTCAATCTGCAAATGTTCAAGACAGCTTATAAACACACAGGCAGCTAAAAAAAGGCTTGGTGCTGAGTAAATATGAAGTGCACGTTCTCTCATTATTGGAGACAAAAATAAGGCTTTTAAGTAGGTTACATTTGGAGGGGTATGTAGGTGGCTGTAGTATTGAGAATTTCTCTCTGTGTTTTTAGCGTGCTGGCTGCTCAGCTGGAGAAAAGGGGCCTGATTCTCATTTCAGTGCAAATCAGGACTAGCTCCACTGAATTCAATGGAGTTACACTGGTGTAAAAGTGATGCAAGAAGAAAATTGGAGCAAAGTGTTTGCACTAAAGTGATATATTAGAATGATTTTTTTATTTACATAGTGCCTTTCATGCCAGGATCTGATAGCTCTTTTAAAACATTAATTAAGCCTCAATGTCCCCATGAGGTATGGATTACTACGCCCATTTTGCAGATGGGTATACTGAGGAACAGAGCAGGGATGGTGGGACATGTGCCTGCACTATCAGTCACAGACCTAGGGTACGTCTACACTGCAATTAAAAACCCATGACTGGCCCATGCCAGATGACTGGGGCTCACAGGGCTTGGGATAAGGGGCTGTTTAAATGCAATGTAGACATTTGGGCTCAGTTAGAGACCGGACTCTAGGACCCTGCAGGGTGGGAGGGTTCCAGAGGTTTGGCAGCAGCCCAAGTTCAAATGTCTATTCCATACTTAAACAGCCCCTTAGCCCAAGCCCTGCAAGCCTGAGTTAGCTGGTATGGGGCAGCTGTGGGGTTTTAACTGCCGTGCAGACATACCCATAGGGCTCTATTCACCACTCCTCAGCTAGGCAAATCCCCAGAGCAGCCACTGGAAGTTTGGCTGACTAAAGAGTGCCAGATGGGACCCTTAGAGTTTAATTCTGCTCTGGATTCAGCAGTGGCCAGTCCAGTGAAGTTAGCTAGTCTAAATTGTGGTCTAGATTGTACCTTAGGCACAGCCCTAACTGGGGGGGTGGGACTATGCTCCCGGGGCATGTCTCAGCAAGCACTGTGTCCCAGAGACACACTTTTGAAGCACAATTCCTCCTAGGGCTTCCATCTTGCATGGGGTGGGGAAAATCCCTTCATAGAGTGAAGCATAATCCCTCTGCACCTGGGTGTCAAACTGGTAGAGTGGGAGGAAATGGAGCCATGGCTCCACCTAACTTCTCCTTTCCTACCTAAGCTATAAGTGGAGCTTCCTGTGCCATTCCTGTGTGCTGAGGAACCATGGTGGCATTAGCAAAGAGAGATCCTTACTCCCTGTATTCTTCCACATGGCCACTTTAAAGCTAGGGACACCCTAGCCCTGAGAGCAAAACCTGTCCCTTAGTAGTGATTTTGCAGAAAAACTCACCCACTAGCTGGAGATAGCTGGAGCTGACCATAGTTCTGAAATCTGTACACTTCTGCTAACTCTTGTGGAGTGCATTAGCTACAAAGCCACAAGGGTTATGGAGCAAATGTCTAAGGGGAAGATGGTAAAATTAATTTATTGGTCTGCTGAGTCAGGCAGCGGTGGCACAACCTCTCCCCCCGCCCCTCAAAAGATCACGTCTTGGCAAGGATAAGAATTTTAGGACAGATTGAAAAAGCTCTGTTAAAGAAATAGGCAGAAAGTTGAGCTCCATGTAAGAAACTGATAGTAACTTGTCTTTTGAACCTATCAAGCAATCTCATTCTTTTAGCTACTGTATGAAAAAGTAAAGAATATGATTGAGTGTTTTCCATATAAATGTCATGAAATAAACAGTGCTCCATTTTCTGCCGCACATTCCCTTCTACAGTAAATGTCAGGTTTACAAGATAAAACAGTAGCTAAATCCATTTGGCCTCTATGCATCTCTGTTCTAAACATATAGTACAAATATCTTTGTGCTGACTACTTTGTACATTGAAATCTCGAATTCTTCCAACTTATAAGTGGGCTATTAATAAAGTAATATAGAAGGATGAAATACTAACAATAATTGAGGCTAAATCTCAACCTAGTCTCTTATCACATCCCCCTGCCATACTCCTTACCCCCACCACTCCGCCAGTTATTCCAGCCTCAGTGCTCTATTCTTTTTGTTCTCTTCTCCTGATCCCATGTTTTCTTTCATGCCTCCCCTTATTCACGGAATACTGGGTTTGCCAAGCCACTCCCCAAGCCCCCACTAAAACTCACTTCTTTCACGGTATCCACTAAAACGCTGGCAAATATAAGTGACTGTATAAGGCACTGCACAGGGTGTTAGGCCTGGTTTCTATCCCTGGGTCTGCCACTAGGTGGCTGTATGACCTTGGGGAAATCACTTCCCCTCTCTGTGCCTCCATTTCTCCATCAGCCAAATGAGGGACTTGTAGCCTGATCCGCCATGCCATGCCGGCTGCTTGGAAACCTGCTCTTTTTGTGGGCCTAGCAAATCGTGAGTCTGGCCTTGGTGTAAATAACTGGCTTCATTGGGAGTTTGTGTAAGGACTGACAATGGATTAAGCAAGAGCCTCAGGATTCAGCCCAATGATTTTATTAACACTGTGCCTAGCATGACTTCTGTCGTTTGAGTGAGACATGACCTCCAAGACAGACTCATAACCCAGCCTACAGGGAAGAGAAAGGGGAAGGTGAATCTAATTCTGCAAAAGAGCACTACTCTGTGCTAAGATTGTCATGACGTTTCAGAGGCAGGGGAAGGGAATGAGGAGAGAGAGAGAGAGAGAGGAGAGAGAGAGAGAGAGAGCGCCTCAAAACAACACTTTTCATTTTCAAAACCTTTCACTGGTTTGCCAGAGAACATGACAGCTGATCCCAAACCAGCTATTTCCAGCTCTTTATTTTGAGAGGACTCCCCCCATGGAATTGTAACTAGGATATTTCACTGCCCCTTGCTTTCTCACATGGAGCAAAAAAAGAACTTGAAAACAGGACCAAAAACATAGTTCTCCTCACCGTAAAATGCAACAGAGTCCATCCCTCTATGAGGCTGGTCCTATCTAAGGTATTTATATGGCCAACATACTCGGCTCCTGTGGTGCCTCACAATCATTGGTGGATTTCTCCTCCCAACACCCCTGTGAGGTAGGGAAGAGCTATTATCCCCACTTACAGATGGGGAACTGAGGCACAGACACTGAGTGACTTGCTCAAGGTCACATGGGAAATCCATAGCAAAGCAGGGAACTGAAGCCAGGTCTCCTGTGCCCCCAAGTGCTATAACCACTGGGTAGTCCTTCCTCTCGGCAACTCCTATGTAGGCAAAACTCTTATAATAATCCATGGGAGTGTTCCATGGGAAGGACTGCACAACCAGGCCTTCAAAGGAAAATTGCATTGTACAGTAATATCAAAGCCATACTAGGCCAAATCTTCAGCTGATGTAAACTGGGGTAAAAGCATTGACTTCAAAGGAACAAGGTATTTACACTAACCTAAGATCTGGCCTATTCTGTTCACTGTATCTAAATACATAGAGAATAAAACACAGAATTTATTTAATATAAAATCAAAGCAATCACCTAGGCTATCAGATATTTAGAATAGATCTCAGGGAATTGGTTACTACTTGATTAGTAAGAAAGAAGGAACTTTTAAGGTAAGGGAATGATTTTGTTTTTAAGTAACCGTTATTAAATTAATGCTTAACAAAATTGAAGCTTACTTTATGAAGAAAGTTTCCCCAACCCTGTTTTCCCACACTAGCTGAATCCTCTCAGTCCCACCCACCAGCAGCAATATGGAGTTCCCGGTGAGCAGCATTTGTGGAACAGCGGCTTCCACTGAAAGAGAGAGACTCTTCATACCATTCAAAGTCTTGGATGTAGGGCAATATTCACAGGGGACCCATACTGTCCATACAGCCCAAGGCTTGCAGTGGGGCTGAAAATATTTCCCTGCAGCAGAGATGACACTGTTTCGTAGATTTCATAATTCCAAGGCCAGGAAGGACCATTGTGACCATTTAGTCTGACCTGCTGTATAACACAGGCCACAGAACTTTCCAAAAGAATTCCTAGAGCAGATCTTTTAGAAAAAACATCCAATCTTGATTTTAAAATTGTCAGTGACAGAGAATGCACCACAACCCTTGGTAAGTTATTCAAATGGTTAATTTCTCTGATCGTTACAAGTGTCTGCCTTATTTCCAGTCTGAATTTGTCTAGCTGAAACTTCAAGCCATTGGATCATGTTACACCTTTCTCTGCTAGATTGAAGAACCCATTATTAAATATTTGTTCCCCATGTAGATATGTACAGACTGTAATCAAGTCACCTTTTAATCTTCTCTTTGTTAAGACAAATAGATTAAGTCTGTCATTACAAGGTATTCACTTGCATCCGAAGAAGTGGGTATTCACCCACGAAAGCTCATGCTGCAAAACGTCTGTTAGTCTATAAGGTGCCACAGGATTCTTTGCTGCTTCTACAGAACCAGACTAACACGGCTACCCCTCTGATACATTACAAGGTATGTTTTCTAATCCTTTAATCATTCTTGTGGATCTTCTTTGAACCCTCTCCAATTTATCAATATCCTTCTTGAACTGAGGGCATCAGAACTAGACATGGTATTCCAGCAGCAATTGCACTACTGCCAAATATAGAGGTAAAATAACCTTTTGACTCCTACTCAAGATTCCCTTGTTGATGCATCCCAGGATAGCATTAGCTCCTTTGGCCACAGCATCACACTGGGAGCTCATGTTCAGCTGATTATCCACCATGAAACCTGAATCTTTTTCAGAGTCACAGAGTTCCCCATGCTGTATGTGTGGCTTACATTCTTGGTTCCAGTTAGCCATATTAAAATGCATATTGTTTGCTTGTGCCTAGTTTACCAAGCGATCCAGATAGTTCTGAATCAGTGAATTGTCCCCTTCATTATTCACCACTCCCCCATCCGTTGGGCCATCTGCGAATTTTATCAGTGATGATTTTATGCTTTCTTCCAAGTCATTGATTTTAAAATGTTAAATAGTGTGGGGCCAAGAACTGATCCCCACAGGTCTTTACTGGAAACACACCCACACAATGATGACTCCCCATTTACCATTATATTTTGAGACCTATCACTTACCCAGTTTTTATGATGGCCTTTGCAGCCCTGTGTGTGGCAAAGGGAAAACCCACCCTTTCCCAAATATTTTGGTAAGTAAGATAGTTGTTGGGGATATGGTAGGGTAGTGGACTGCATGATGCACTGGCCTTAATGCTGGACATGCCTGGCCCAGAGGATCTATGTCCATTCCAACAACCTACAGACTTCCACCTATATAGGAGCTGTTGCTCCAGGCCCCAGCCTAGGTTTGTGAGTGGATTTACTTCCCAACCCTCTGCACTCTTTAGTTGCATGGAGTTCAGTAACTACTCGGGCTTTACATGGGAGGAGGGTGACTTTTACCCCAGCGAGATGACAAATCATTTACAAAACTGGTTTTGAAAATTTCAGTTTTACACACATAGAGCAGGCCCTCACAAATCCAGAAACTCAGCAAGTCTCATATTGGCACTCTATCCATCCAAGTACTTTACAAACATGAATTAATTACTAACATCCCTCTGAGGGAAGTGAATATGGTTATACCCAGTTTTCAGATGTGATACCAATGGAAAAACTTCCATTGCTTTAAATGGGACCAGGATTTCACTCTCAGAAATTAGGTAACTCACTATAGTTCATACAACAACACTGCAAACAACTATGGAAGATATGAAATTTTGCTGTTTAAAATGGAAACATCACAACATAAAGAAGAAAGACAGACTAAGCAGTGACATCTACTTCCTGAGCAAATGCAAGAAACAAAACATCATCCCCAGAAGACTTACCATCTATACCCTTCTGGCCACTATATATAACTCCAAATATGCTGAGGATCTCTTCAGAAGACTTCTGAAAAACTGAGAAACCATCTTCTGAACCTTACATTCTCCAGAAGAGACCACCTGAAACAAAAAATCACCATATGCTCTCACACGCTGGAAGAAAAAAGAAGAAAAAACAATAAGGCAACTTACCTTGAGATCATGAAGGAAACCCAAAACTATTTAAAAAACCCTGATGATATCCATCCAACAACAAAAAAACAGAACCAGCTACAACCAACAGGGAACATCACCTCTGGGAAAAACCAAGACACCATAGCCCATCACATGACCACAACACTACAAGAACAAATAGATATAAACTGGCCATCAGGAAGTTTAGACTTGAAATTAGACAAAGGTTTCTAACCATCAGAGGAGTGAAGTTCTGGAACAGCCTTCTAAGGGGAGCAGTGGGGGCAAAAAACAAATCTGGCTTCGAGACTAAGCTTGATAAGTTTATGGAGGGGATGGTATAATGAGATTGGTCTTTGACTATTAGCAGTAAATATGTACAATGGCTTGTGATGGGATATTAGATTGGGTATACAACCCTGTACAGTAATATGTATAAATGTATAAGGTATACAGTAATGTATAGTATATAATAGAGTGTAAATATGCAAAATATAATTTTACAGTACTGTATTTTTAATTACAGGGAGTAATTACAGGGGGTCATCAGGGCTTGATGTCGATCCATGAGACGGAGATGATGGAGAGCTTGGGTGATGAAGAGTGAGTCATAGACGAAGTGGTTGGCTCTGGTTCAGCTTGAGAAGTTGATTGCATAGGCTCATCTGCTGCTGGTTGTTTTTCCTTGATCAGCAACTGTCACTGTTATCTCTTGAGCTGCTCAAACATTTCTTGATACGGTCTCAAATAATCAGTAATACTACGTGTGGTTTTGAGGCTTCATTCCATAGAGGGATCGTATTCAGAAATTAAATCATTCGAGTGTTTCGCTGCTTGGAACACTTCAGCAAATTTATGAAGATTCCAACTTGCTGGTCTTCCTGTTCGTCGTCATCATCTTTGTCTTCTGTAGACAATTTTGTCAGTTCCTCTAACTCTTCATTAGTCAATGCTTCTCTATGGCTCTCAATTAATTCTTCAATTTCTTCCTCAAGGATGTCAACAAAGCCATCACCACCCACTTGCCTGGCCACCTGAACAATGCATTTCAGTTCTTTGTCAATGGTCGGGAAACCCTTAAAATTATTCACACATTCTTTCCATAGGTTTTGCCAACATGTATTGACTGTATCCATTGCCTGTTTAATATAAGTGATGCAATCGGCAATGTTGAAGGACTTCCAACACTCTATCACATTAAGATTGGGATCAGCATCCATAGCACTACATATCCATGAGAATGTAAGCCTCGTGTATGTGGCCTTGAAACAGCGAATCATGCCTTGGTCAAGAGGTTAGAGGATGGAGGTGGTACTGGGGGGGAGAAAGATGACTTCAACATCGTTATGTGAAAACCGGAGTGCCGCAGGGTGGCCAGGAGCATTGTCTATGATCAGCAACACTTTATTTAAAGTCAAGTCCTTTTTCTTCGAGGTACCGCTTGACCCCCGGAATGAAACACTTGTGGACCAATCCAGAAATAATGCTGCCGTCACCCAAGCCTTTTAATTTGATTGCCAGAACACAGGCAGAAGATTTTTGTTCTCGCCTTTTAGGGCATGGGGATTTGCAGCCCTGTAAAGCAAGTCTGGCTTTATTAAATGCCCAGCCGCATTGCCACAAAACACAGTCACATGGTCTTTAGCTGCTTTGAAGCCGGGGGCTTGTCTTTCTGATTTCAAAATGTAAGTGCAGTTGGGCATTTTTCTCTAGAAGAGCTGTCTCATCAGCATAAAAAACTTGTTCCGGATGATAGCCGCTTTCCTCTATGATTTTCTTTAATTGTTTGGGGTAGGCTTTTGTTGCCTCTTCATTGGCAGATGCAGCTTCACCAGTAGTCTGCACGTTCTTGAGGTTGAAGCGGTTCCTACAACTGGCCTTGGCTGGCTTTGAATTCCTTGTCATCAGAAGGCTGTCCCTCTTCGGCAGGAGGTTTGAACAGCGCGTAGAGGCTAACAGCCTTTTCTCGCAATGTGTTGCCTTCAATAGGCATATGTTTACAGTTCATGTCTTCCAGCCATAAGTTTAATGCCTTTTCAGTCTTCACTAAAGTCTTATCACACACCTGGCTTGTCACCTTAGCAGTTATTGGAGCACTTGATGCCACGGCTTCATGAATTTCTCTCTCTCGAATCTTGATGGCACAGATGCTAGATTCGTTGCGGCCATATTTACGCGCCACATTGGAGACCAACATTCCGTCTCTCAATAAGTCCAACACAGCCAGTTTTTCCTCCAGCATTGGAACAGATCGCTGTTTATTCGGTTGAGCACCAGATGAAGTAATTGGCTTGCATTTAGGGGCCACGTTGTACGAAAAATACATATCTTTAAACACTAGAATCACACTCAGCATGGCAAGATGCTCACACTATGGCCTGGTCTACACTAGGACTTTAATTCGAATTTAGCAGCGTTAATTCGAACTAACCGCTCAACCGTTCACACCAGGAATCCATTTAATTTGAACTAGAGGGCTCTTTAGTTCGAATTTGGTACTCCACCCCGACAGGTGGAGTAACGCTAAATTCGACATGGCTAGCTCGAATTAGGCTAGGTGTGGATGCAAATCGAACTTAGTAGCTCCGGGAGCTATCCCACAGTGCACCACTCTGTTGACGCTCTGGACAGCAGTCGGAGCTTGGATTGTCTGACCAGCCACACAGGAAATGACCCGGGAAAATTTGAATTCATTTTCCTGTCTGGGCACTTTGAATCTGACGTCCTGGCTGGACATTGGGGCGAGCTCCGCAGCACCTGCAACGATGCAGAGCTCTCCAGCAGAGGAGTCTGGCCAATCCAAGAATAGAAAGAGGTCCCCAGCAGGGACAGACCGGGAAGTCCTGGATCTGATCGGTGTGTGGGGCGAGGAGTCTGTGCTGTCGGAGCTGCGCTCCAGCAAGCGGAATGGAAAGACCTTCGAGAAGGTCTCCAAAGCAATGATAGAGAAAGGATACAGCCGGGATGCAATGCAGTGCCGCGTGAAAATCAAGGACCTGAGACAAGGCTACCAAAAAGTCAGAGCGGCAAACGGACGCTCCGGAGCCCTGCCGCAGACATGCCGCTTCTACGAGGCACTGCATGCCATTCTAGGTGGGTCTGCCACCACTGCCCCACCAGTGACCGTGGACTCAGTGGATGGCATAGTGAACCTGGACAGTTCCTCCTCGATGTTCGCCAATGTGGAAGATGAGGAACGGTCTGTGGAGGACGGTGCAGGCGACAGCGAACACAATACCGCTTTCCCTGACAGCCAGGATCTCTTCATCACCCTCACAGAGATCCCCTACCAACCCTCCCCGGCCGTTAACCCGGACTCTGAATCAGGGGAAGGATCAGGCGGTAAGTGCTATAAACATGTAAACATTTATTTTTTATAAAACAGGCATAAAAAATAGAAATACTATATATAAAATTTTAAGTGAAAAACTATATGAAAAGTAGGTCCACACATATAGGGATTGAACAATAATTCTCCAGGGACAATTCAAGAAAGGTCTCATTTAGGTCCTCAAAAAGCCTCCGCAGGAGGTTCCTGGGGAGAGGTGCCTTGTTGGGTGCTCCATGGAAGCACACTCTTCCGCGCCAGGACATCCTTATGTAGATGGGAATCATCGCCTCCACAAGCATGGCCGCATATGGTCCTGGTCTCTGCAGGGCTTCCCTTAGCATCCGCTCTTTGTGACTCCGAGGGACCCGCATCAGGGTGATCTCATTCATGAAATGCTGCATCTAATTAGGGCAATTAGTGTATTGTTACTGTTGTGAATGGTTGACTTTTACTTTGCATAACAATGACCCTCGCTTAACAGCCACGTGTTGTAGGCCACATAGGAAAAGCATACATTGATCTTTCCTGTGCACTGGCGGGAGGGGCTGGAAAAGGGTCAGAGTATATGATTTCCAGATTGCCTTTAGCGGGAGGGCACAGCTATCCATTAACTGATAAGCAGAATGTACTGTAAGGCTTACCAGGACTGTCTGCTAGACGGATTCAGCTGTCTCTCCCCACTTGTCCGCTCTCCTGTGCAATGCCGCAGCCAATGAGAGCGTATTCCGAAATCTCGAACTTGTCCTGAGATCTCGTGAGACTTGTTGCCCTGTATGGTCTTGTTCAGAAACTGACTAGACTGTGTTCACTGTTCGCAAACATGTATCTGTTCAAGGAAATCAGTTACTTTTCCCATCACACAGCTTCGGCTCTTTCCCGGACTGCCCCGGCATCCCCCTCGCAGAGGCTGGCGCAGATTAGGCGGCGAAAGAAAAAGACTAGGGACGAGATGTTCGCGGAACTGATGGCTTGCTCCAGAGCCGAGGCGGCAGAGCAGAGACAGTGGAGGGAGACCCTATGTCAACAGCATCGCACACACATCGAACGGGAGGACAGGTGGCGGCAGGAAGACCAGCAGGCGACTCAAACGCTGCTTGGGCTAATGAGGGAGCAAACGGACACACTCCGGCACCTTGTTGATGTTATGCAGGACCGCAGGCAGGAGGACAGAGCCCCCCCTGCAGTGTATCTGCAACCGCCCTCCCCCGCCAAGAAGTCCTGCCCCCCCCTCACCCAAAAGTACAAGACGGCGGGGCGGTAGGGGCCGTGAGAACTGTCACTGCACCACTGCATAGCGCTAATGTACCACACACCTCTCACGCTATAAATTTGTAGAAGTGCTTCCCTTACAGGCTCACCCAGTCCCAAATCCAAGTTTCATCCCCCCACTGTGTATTAGATTATTAAAAGCTGTTTGCTGTTATTCACTGTTTCGGTCACGTCTTTCGTGTCAGAGGATTTTTTTGTGTATGGGGGGGGGGGAGGGGATTTATAATTGCACGGTATAGCCTACATTACCAGGGTACAGACTTGGGGCCATGATCAACTGCAGGGCACACACACACTGCAGTCAGTAGGCACCAGGGTCACTCTGTGTGGTGTATGCTGCCCCGGGTCATTCTGTGATGTGTATGCTTGTCCAGGGTCCTAGCGCCTGCCACCCCCTTAATGTTAAGGCACGCTGCCCTTACCATGCACTTCCACCGTAGCAACGACATCTGCACATCCCCAACCGTTATTTTGTGGTCCGGGAAGAAAGTACCTGCCTGGAGGCGTTTAAACAGACCAGAGTTCCTGAACACACGCGCGTCATGAACCTTGCCCGCCCACCCAACGAAGATGTTGGTAAAATGTCCCCTATGGTCTACCAGTGCTTGCAGCACCATTGAAAAGTAGCCCTTTCGGTTAATGTACTCGCTGGCCTGGTGGGCTGGTGCCAGGATAGGGATGTGAGTCCCATCTATAGCCCCACCGCAGTTTGGGAATCCCATCGCGGCGAAGCCATCTATGATGTCCTGGACGTTTCCGAGAGTCACTACCTTTGAGAGAAGTTGCTCAACGATTGCGTGGGCTACTTCAATCACAGCAACCCCCACGGTAGATTTGCCCACGCCAAAGTGGTTCGCTACTGACCGGTAGCTGTCTGGCGTTGCAAGTTTCCAGAGGGCTATGGCCACTCGCTTCTGCACACTCAGGGCTGCTCGCATCCGGGTGTCCTGGCGCTTCAGGGCAGGGGACAGCAAGTTACAGAGTTCAAGGAAAGTGCCCTTATGCATCCTGAAGTTTCGCAGCCACTGTGATTCATCCCAGACCTGCAGCACTATGCGGTCCCACCAGTCCGTGCTTGTTTCCCGGGCCCAGAATCGCCGTTCCACACCATGAACTTGACCCACTGCCACCATGATCTCCACGGCGCGGCGTAACCTGCTTTGTGAGAGGTCTGCGCCACTCTGTGAATTCCTGTCCTCACCGCGCTGACGGAGCCTCCTCACACGATTTCTCAGCAGCTGACTGTGGAAGAGGTGGACGATAAGGTGCGAGGAGTTGACAACGGCCATAAGTGCAGCGATGATCGCAGCGGGCTCCATGCTCGCAGTGCTGTGGCGTACGCGCTGTAACCGACAAGAGAAGGGCGCAAACAGATTTCCCGCCGGAGCTTTCAGGGAGGGAGGGCGTGATTGACGGTTCAATGACAACAGTTACCCAAAAGCACCCTCGACACATTTTTCCCCCAGGAGGCATTGGGAGCTCTACCCAGCATTCCAATGGGCAGCGGGGACTGCGGGAACTGTGGGATAGCTTCCCACAGTGCACCGCTTCCAAAGTCGACGCCAGCCCCGTTACTGTGGACTCAGAAATTCGAATTAGTGTATTTACTGTGGATACACAAATTCGACTTCATAAGGTCGAATCCACAAATTCGACTTAAGTAGATTCGAAATAGTCTTGTAGTGTAGACAAGGCCTATGAGAGGCACGCGGGACCTGAGACCGACTGAGGGAACAGCAGATTCACGTCTCCCATCTCACGCTCACTCCGGGGCATACGCTCATTGAGTGGAATGGTGGGTGGAATCACCTGCACTATTTACAGGTATCTTGTTGTTTTCCTTTTTTTTGCCGAGTGCATATGGTTGAATTTGCGTAAGTTAAATGTGTGTATGATGCAACTCACCTGTAGAAGACAATGCACAATGCTTGGAAATCCACCCAAAACCATCACCAAACTCTACCAGTTCATCCTCACCCACAACATCTTCACATTTAACAACAAATACTTTGAGCAAACCATAGGAACACACATGGATATTAGGATGACTCCCCCACATGCCAACCTCTTCACAGGCCACCTCAAGGAAGAATTTCTGGGAAAAAATGCACCGTGAAACTAATGATATACCTGAAATACATCAACTATCTTTTCATTCTCTGGACAGAGACCTAAATTACCTCAGATTTCCACCACAGATTCAACAATCACCACCCATCATCATATTCTCTCTGGAAAACTCCCACACAAGAATCTGCTTCCTGGATCCACGATTAGCTTAAACAATGGAACTCTACAAATGACAATACACAAGAAACCCGCCAATCACCACATTTACCTCCACAGATCCAGCAGCCATACCAGATACACACACATGCACACAAAAATTAAAAAAATTCAATATCTACAGTCAAGCACTCAGATACTACAGAATTTGCTCTGAATAGAAAGTCCAGGATACACACCTAAACACACTTAAAACCGCTTTCACTAAATAAGGACACTCCACCAGAAAAGTTGATTACTTCTTGGGGTATTTGGGTGGCCCTTTCCAAGAGAACCTGCTAAAATACAGGAAAACAAAAACTGCCAACCCACAACCCTAGTTGTCACCTACCACCCCACACTGTGTTTGGTCTTAGTCAGGGCATTTCCTGGACCTCACCTCCGATTAAGTCTAGCAACTCTTCAATTTTAGGGCCCACAGTCTGGTTCAGTCTCCTGGCTGTTTTCTTGGAGATAGCATGGTGTGAGGCTATTGCCCCTTTGCTAACCCAAGCCTTTCAGTTGCCATTTCCTTCTCTGCACTCCCTCATTTATAGAAGGCCTTGTTTCCTCTATTGATTGCAGCTGTGGGTGCCTGCCTCCATGATTGGCAGCCCTGGCAGCTGCATGCGAGAGGGGGAGAGGAGAATCAAACTGCCTGCTTGTAAACAGGAGAGGATCTCCTCCTGCCTCTGTCTACGCTCAGTATGGAGTTTGTAGACCCCATCACACCAAGGCTGAATTTGTCCCAGTCATTGTGGTGGGCAAACTGAGGCTGAGTATGAAGCAGACTCTGACAGTTCTGCAAACAAGAGTATTGGAATAATTCGATTGGGTGTGTGGGGATTTGCCTCTCACAAGACAGTACACACTACAGTTTCAACTGGATACAATATTCTTCATTTCCTGTCCTAAACTGTTGTGCAGAATGTCTGTGTGATATTAAATGTGGCTGTATTGGTGACAGATGAAGCAAGTCCTACATGTGTATAGCTACAAACCGATATCTACCCAGACTGTCTATCTCTGTGTGTATTTGTGGGCAGGGAGGTGAGAGAGAGATCAGCTTTGCTATATTTACAGATGAGAAGCATTATATAATTGTAGAATATCATTTTTGTTAAATGCCTCTCCTGTTTATTTCTTTTAATTTATATTTTTGTTTTTCTTTGACTCACCATAATGACATCTGTGCTTCTTGTCTAATGGATTCTATCATCATAAGCAAGAATTATATCCTAATTAGTTATACTATAAATAAATGCCTCATTTTTTGTACAGAAGATTACACAATCAACTTTTCCTTCCAGTATTTTGCATTTACCCAAGTCTATAGGACATTGTGTTCTGATACTCCCAAGGTAAATTCTCGGAATCCCAGATGTTTTCAAGTTTTTACATTCCGAGTAGAGCTGCAAAAATACTGCAAAAACCTTTTCTGTGAATTTGTCTGCACTTTTTAAAGAATTCACTTCAGCTGGGCTGGGGTCCCTTTTGCATTCACTTTTCACTAATATACTAGCAAAACATGTTTATTGACAGGAATATTGGCCAAAGTGCAATACCCGCCATTGTAGTGGATACCTGGGATTGAAGTGGGGACTGCTAAATCTGCTTGAGTTGAAGCCAGGCTTTCTACTAGATGCATATACTCTGTAGATCGGGTGTAGGTAATACACGCTAACCAAGGGTTGTAAAAGCACCAACATTTAATTGAATATTACATAAAGCAGATTTTGAATTTGTATTCTCTCAGCAGAAACTTCATTCTGAGAGTTCTTGTAAACAAACATGGACTAGAAAAAAGCTATGTAACTTAAGTGTCCAGTGAAACCAATCAAATGCATGAAGGGAACTTTTCACAAATGAGCACCAGATAGATCAAGAATTAGGTGAAAAAACTGTGCAGCTCCTAACTTCAAATGACAAATATGAGAAACAATAACAATCTATTCACGGACAATTAGAACAGAAAACGAGGTGTCGTTCTTCAGCTAAATTATTCATTAAAAATTATTCACCCAGCTCTGACTGACTGCGCCATTCCATCACTGTTACCTTACCTGATCTATTCATGCTGCTAGGAGAAAAGAAGTCCAGCGTATTAACCAGACTTGCTAATCACCCAATGAACTCAATGAGCAAACCGCTAAGTGCAACCTTCAGAAACATGCACTTTGACTTAATTATTATATAATCTTAGGGCATGCTTACAAAACAAAGCCACACTGATTTAATTTAAGGTGTGATTTTTACACCCATTTAGTGAAACTGGGTGCAAAAGGCTATGGAAATACTCCTATTTGGGTTTTAAAAACATGTTTATTTCTGTTTATCTTAAATCAGTTAGGAAGAGGCTTATTTAACTGGAATAAACCACTCTTAAACCCAAATAAGAGGGTTTAACTAAGCCCTGATCTACACGGGGGAGGGGGAGGATATCGATCTAAGTTACGTAACTTCAGCTAAGTGAATAACGGAGCTGAAGTCAATGTATTTAGATCGACTTACCATGGTGTCTTCACCGCAGTGAGTCAACTGCTGCCCCCATCGACTCTGCTTGCACCTTTCGTGGCGCTGGAGTACAGGAGTCGATGGGAGCGTGCTCGGGGGTCGATTTATCACGTCTAGACTAGACACGATAAATCTATACCAGCTGGATCGATCGCTACCCGCCGATCCGGCCGGTAGTGAAGACATACCCTAAGCCAGTGCAAGCTGTGTGTAGACAGGGCCTCTTTTTTCACATGAAGTATCAGAGCTCTAACTAGCTGTGTTAAGGTCATGGCAACATGAAAACTTTCAAGTCATAAAAACCTCCCTCCCCAACAAATTGTTATATTAATCTTGTTTAAAAAAATCTGAAATTGTAGGCTGGGAAATATAGGGGGCCACTACTTTGATCTCAGCAAGGTCCAATGAGAAAATGTAGTTTTATAATAATTCTCCAGTAAGGAGTGTGATAAAGTTCTTCCTCTACCTTGGTGGGTCCTGCGCTTATTGGTGGATTTGCTCGCCTCACAGATTCACCCTGTGGGTCGGGAAATAGCCCAGAGACCTTCCCCTCTGGTTTGAAGGCACAGTCCAGGTCAATTCCTCCTGTGTTTGATCAGGAGTTGGGAGGTTTGGGGGGAACCCGGGCCCGCCCTCCACTCCGGGTTCCAGCCCAGGGCCCTGTGGACTGCAGTTTTCTAGAGTGCCTCCTGGTACGGTTGCGCGACAGCTACAACTCCCTGGGCTACTTCCCCATGGCCTCCTCCCAACACCTTCTTTGTCCTCACCACCGGACCTTCCTCCTAATGTCTGATAACGCTTGTACTTCTCAGTCCTCCAGCAGGATGCCTACTCACTCCCAGCTTCTTGCGCCTCTTGCTCCCAGCTCCTCACACGCACTTCCTCTCCTCTTAGCAGGTTAATTGGAGTCAGGTGTTCTCATTAGCCTGGAGCAACCCCTGCTCTGGTCACTCAGGGAACAGAAAACTGCTTAACCAGTGGCCAGTATATCTCCCTTCTACTACTCTGCTGTTCCCAACTGGCCTGGGTCTATCACATGACCCAATGCAACTAAAACTTAAAAGTGCATTGCCTTCAATTCAGATTACCCAGGTGCTTCAAAATAGGCACATGCTTAAGGGCACTGTTGAGCAGCGGTGGGTTTACTCAGGTGCCTACCATCTGCAAATTAGACCACTAAAAGGTGTCTCAAGTTGGGCCCCAAAAACTGAGGCATTCAAAGTCATTAAACATTGTGTAAAATCTTGGATCATGTTTTCACAATGCCACAGAGTTTTTTGACGCATGGTATTTGCTTTGGTGGTTTCGGGGTTAATCGTAGTCAGAATTAGAATATTAAATGCCTTTAGAAACATGCAGTGTTGTGGAACAATACACCACGCTTACCTCATCCTGTTGAACCACATCATCATCCAGCATGGCATCATCGATTTCCTCTCTGAATCTCTCCATTGGCTTCCTCGTCTCTTCCACATTCAAGGTTCTCTTTCTCAGTCGGGGACTTGCACAACTCCACTTCTATTCTAATGCCTCTTCCTACCATATTGCTGTTATTGGTATTACAGTGGCAACTCAAGGCCCCAATCAAGACCAGAGTCCCATCGTGCTAGGCAGGGCCACAAAGATTTTGGGGGCAAAATCAGAAACGGAGACTTCCTATCCTTCCAAAAAGTTACCGCTGAGGCAAGGCCCTGTAGGAGAGTCGGGAGGAGGGTTGGAGAGGAAACCTGCCTTGCACTCACCCCACAGCAGCGGCTCCTGTCCCACAGGGCTGGGCCTGGGTCCCCGCTCCAGGCATTGTGACCTGGCCGCAGTGTTGCAGCGCTGCTCAGGTTTGGCCCCGCCACATCTCCAACATGACAGGGGGGGAGCTAGGCCAAACCTGATTGGCCCGGCAAGCTGGTGCACCAAGTCAGCAATGCCACTCCCTCAAATGTGACCTGGCCTCCCCTCCATCCTGACTGAGGGGCAATCAGACCAAACCTGAGCAGTGCTGCGACTCAGATTACAGTGACCCACTCTGTTTTGGCCCACTCACCCTCCTCTCCATCATAAGGGTTTGAGCATTGGCCTGCTAAACCCAGGGTTATGAGTTCAATCCTTGAGGGGGCCACTTAGGGATCTGGGGCAAAAATCAGTACTTGGTCCTGCTAGTGAAGGCAGGGGGCTGGACTCAATGACTTTTCAGGGTCCCTTCCAGTTCTAGGAGATTGGTGTATCTCTTATTATTATGACAGCAGGTCAAACCTGAGTGGTGCTGTGACCCTGTGCACCGGGCTGCAATGCTGCTGGGTGTGGGGGCCTTCTCAAATAGGGGCCCCAGGGCAAACTACCCCCCTATCATCAGCAGCCCAGGTGCTGAGTATTGTACATAGTATGTACTACAGGACACCTAGTAAGAGACGGTCCCTACCCCAAAAATCTTTATTATTAATGTCTTAATATTAAAGGCAAAAAGTGGGAGAAAGGAGTATCATCATCTCCATTTTGCACATGGGGAATGGGCCAACAGAGAGACTAAATAACTTGCCCAAGGTCATGCAGGAAGTCTGTAGCAGAGCTGGGAACTGAATTCCCTCTCAATCCAGAGCCATAACCACAAGAGATCTATATCCCCCTTCTGTTCCACCAACCCCTTTTACAAATACATAGATTCCAGCACCAGAAGAGATCACTGGGAACACCCAGTCTGACATCCTGTATAGTATAAAACAAGGATCGGCAATGTTTGGCATGTGGCCCACCAGGGCAAGCCCCCTGGCAGGCCGGGCTGGTTTGTTTACCTGACGCGTCCACAGGTTGGCTGATCGCAGCTCCCACTGGCCACGGTTCGCTGCTGCAGGCCAATGGGGGCTGCGGGAAGCCGCGGCCAGCACATCCCTCGTCCCACGCCACTTCCCGCAGCCCCCATTGGCCTGGAGCAGCGAACCGCGGCCAGTGGGAGCTGCGATCGGCAGAACCTGTGGACGTGGCAAATAAACAAACCGGCCCAGCCCGCCAGGGGGCTTATCTTGGCTGGCCGCATGGCAGACATTGCCGATCCCTGGTATAAAACTTCCCCAAAATAATTTCTAGACAAGATCTTTCAGGAAAACATCCAACCTTGATTTTAAAATTGCCAGTAATGGAAAACCCTTGGTAAATTGTGTTTTACAAGCATTCCAACACTCCCACATCAGCAATGTTCTACTAAAATAGCTCACCCTCACTTAAGGTATACCCGTGATTCGGAGGAAGGAATACGCCACACTTATTAAATCCACATAAGCTGCGGTTAATATCACTGATGTAAAAGGACCTGGAGCCATTAGAGAGAAGCTCATTTTACTCCCTATAGCGGACGGGCTAATTACACTCACTTACACCTTATTTCCAGCCTGAGTCTGTCTAGCTTCAACTTCCAGCCATTAGATTGTGCTATACTGAAGAGACCATTATCAAATAGTTGTTCCCCATGCAGAGGTGAAAGTGGGCCAGTACAGCGTATCGGTAAGAAGTGGCCACTGGTTCTGGCCTGTACACAGCCAACGTTAAAGCATTGCCGTGGCAGCGCTTTAATGTCACTGCCCCTTCCCCCCCGCCCCAGGCAATTTAAAAGGGTCCGAGGCTTCCAGCCACAGCCACTGCTACTGCGGCAGCAGTCCGAGCCCCAAGACCTTTAAATTGCCGCCAGAGCCCCAGGCGGTATCTTTTATGTTACTTTCACTCCTGTCCCCATGTAGGTATTTTTGAATCCTCTCCCACCATTACTTTTAGGAATTTTTCCACGCTGTCCTTTATGCTGGAAATCCCACCTGACCCTAACACGAAAGGCCAGTTCCTTAACTCCTTCTTGCCAATCCTACCAAGCAAAACATGCATGTCAGTGGCTGAGGAGCGTGCTCTGCACATCCCAGGAGGCACTCAGCACCTTTCAGCATCGGGTCCAATGACAAAACTATGCTCTAGGTCATCCACTGAACTTTGTGTCTAAGTTCCTGCATCTTGGCAGAAGGTTAGACTAGATGATCATTGCGGTCCCTACGACTCTAAGACACATTCTGAGTGCTTTAATAAATAATAATTAATACAGCATCACAGAATCTGTCAGATGGCATATGTGATGTTTCTGCCACAAACACCTCATCACTGAAACATTTAAACAATTATCTGCCAATCAGAATGGCAGATGAGCATACACACTTTTTTGGATGCCACTTCTGGTTTCCATAGTAACCATTTTAAACCTCATCATCTCTCAATTAAAACCTCTTATAATTTCTCTATCCTTATGGGATCATTTCTGGTTCCCATGGTAATCACTGAACTCTCATGATCTCTCAGCCCTGGTCTACACACAGCCCCTGGTTCGAACTAGGGTACGCGAATTCAGCTACGTGAATAACGTAGCTGAATTCGAACTACCCTAGTTCGAATGACTTACCGTCCAGACGCCGCGGAAGCGAACTCCGCGGCTCCAAGGTCGACTCCGGCAACTCCTCCTGCCGCAGTGGAGTACCGGAGTCGACCGCGGCGCTTCCAGAGTTCGAACTATCGCGTCTAGATCAGACGCGATAGTTCGAACTCCGAGAAGTCGAACTCGCCGCGTCGACCCGGCGGGTAAGTATAGACGTGGCCTCAGTCAGAGCCCCTCAATCAGGGGCTCCAGCCTGTAGCAATGTCCTGCTGCTGGAACAGAAAAGCCCAGTTCTGCTCCCGTTGAAGTCAATGAGAAAACTCCCATGTAATTCATGATGCAGCGCCACATAAGAGAATGCCTCACACATCTCTGTCTTCCTCAACTGTCCTCTGCTCCTGATTCCATCTATCAGAGACTCATTCCAACATTGCATACCACTCAGAACGCTTAGGCATCTCTTTCTTATTAAATCAACCTGCCACAGAAATTATTCCTCCCTCACCCTACAAATGTGGAAAATCCCCCTCAAAATTATATTAGTCCTAGCTCTGAGCTGGCAGGATATAGTCCTGGATGTGAAAACATCACCCACTAATATGGATTTTATGAATAATGTTACGTATTGGTGATTATACAGGCTTAGCTTCTGTTTGCTATACAAGAAGTCCATTTCCATGAGTCGTCTTCTTGTTAAAATGTGTTGTGTTTCCCATTAATGGCTAGTTCACATAGAGAATTATAGCTTACTAATGTTACCGGCCAATGGGGCTACGCCATGAATTCAAACAGAGATGGTCTGCACTGCAGTGGTGAAGATCTTGGCTTTAAAGCTTGATAATGAGCAATGACGGTGCTACTTACGCTTCACATAAAGATCAGTTTTCAGGTCAAGAAATTAGATTCCAAACCACTGGCCTACCGGAAAGCTTCTTCTTTATGTAGTTGGCTAAAATAAGAGATTTCTCCTCTCAAAAGAGAGGTGAGGTTATTATTTTATTAAACATTACTCATAGACTCAACACCATTTTGACTTGGTCTTTGACTTAAGTTGGGACAGCCTGAAGAGTTTCCCATTTGAACTTCTGTGGAGATACACGCCTTCTTTCATGTCTTTAAATGCACAGTTCAAGAGTACCGACAAGAAGATTCCAAAGAGTGTAGGGGCAAGAATGCATCCTTGCTTCCCTCCATTTTTCATCTCAAAGCTGTCTGAAGTGGACCCGTCAAACTGGACAATTGCTTTCATGTTGTGGAATGAATGTATAAGACTTAACAGGGTTGGTGGGCAGCCTATCTTTTCTAGTATTGCAAATAGACCCGCTCTGCTGACTGTGCCGAATGCTTTGGTTAGGTCCACAAAGGCAATGTACAATGGTCGGTTTTGCTCTCCGCACTTTTCTTGGAGTTGTAGCAGAGAAAATATCATGTGAGAAAATATTCCTGTGTCTGAGGCTGTCTGTATCTCTTCATAAAGCTTGATCCAGTAATGACTTGCACAGCGTCTGCTTACTTGCTGCACCTCAGTTGGTGCTAATCAGGGAACTTCTATTCGCTGATGATGCTGCCCTCATAGCCCACAATGAAGATCTACTACAAGAACTCATGGCACGCCTTTCAAGTACCTGTCAGACATTTGCTCTCACCACCAGCATCAAGAAAACCGTTCTGTTAGGACAGGTGGTTCCACAAGATCCTTCAATTACCTTAAATGCAAACCAGCTGGAAGTAGTCCAAAAGTTCAGCTATATAGGTTCTACAGTGACCACCAACCTCTTACTGGATGAAGAACTAAATGTTTGCATTGGAAAGGCTGCCACCACCTTTAGCAGACTAGTTAAAAGAGCCTGGAACAACGCAAAGCTCACCATCAAGGCCAAAATGCTAGTGTACCAAGCCTGCAAACTCGGCACTCCCATGTATGGTGAGGAAATATGGACAACTTATGCTTATCAGGAGAAAAGGTTAAATAGTTTCCACCTACACTGTTTACGCTGCACACTCAACACAAAATGGCAAGATAAAGTCACCAATGCTGAGATTCTTCGAAGGGCAAATTTACCAAGTGTGACAGCCCTGCTCAAGCAAAGACAACTGTGCTGGCTGGGCCATCTGAGTAGGATGGAAGATGGGCACATACCCAAGGACATGCTATACGGGGAGTTATCAGAGGGAACAAGAACAACAGGATGTCCCAAACTTCATTATAAAGACACATGCAAGTGAGATATGAAGAAATTTGGAATTGATCCTGACCAATGGGAAGTCTTGGCAAGTGATCGTAACAAGTGGCACCATCGACTCCATCAGGGTATCAAAGTCCATAACAGGAGCTGGCTCCTACGGCTTGAAGAGAAAAGAGCCTATAGGAAGCAAGCAGCTCCCAACCAAGATACATGCATTTGCAATAACTGCCAAAGATCTAACAAATCTCGAATTGGACTATTCAATCACATGAGACATTGCAAACCATCTACATCACATGCTGCAATTCCCACCGTCTCTCGCAGATGAAAGGATGCCAGCATAGATTCAAAGACTTTAAGGTCAGAACGGACCATCATGATCATCTAGTCCAGGGGCGGGCAAACTTTTTGGCCTGAGAGCCACATCGGGACTTGGAAATTGTATGGAGGGCCGGTTAGGGGTGGGGGTTGTGGCCTGGTCCCCACCCCTTATCCACCCCTCCCTCTGGGACTCCTGCCCCATCCAACCCCCCGTTCTCTGACAGCCCCCCCAGGACCCCTGTCCCATCCACACACACACCCCCGCTCCCTGTCCCCTGACTGCCCCCAGAACCCCCACCCCCGACTGTCCCCTGCTGCCCCATCCAACCCCTCCTCTCATTCCTGACGTTGTCCCCCTCCCAGGACTCCTGTCCCATTCAACCACCCCTTCTCTCTGTCCCCTGACTGCCCCGGGAACCCTTGACCTGACTGCCCCCCACCAGCCCATCCAACCCCCCCTCTCATTCCTGACAGACACCTGGGAACCCCTGCTCCATCCAGCAATCATCCCTTCTCCCTGTCCCCTGACTGCCCCCCACAACCCCCTCCCCTGACTGCCCCCTGCCGCCCCATCCAACCCCTCCTCTCATTCCTGACGTCCCCCCGCCCCAGGACCCCTGCCCCATTCAACCCCCGCGTTCCCCGCTCTCTGACCGCCCTGACCCTATTCACACTCCCGCCCCCTCCCCACCTCCCCAAACTCTCCTACCCTCTATCCAAACCCCCACTCTCTGCCCCCTTATTGCACTGCCTGGAGCACTGGTGACTGGCAGCACTACAGCTGCGCTGCCCAGCTGGAGCCAGCTACACCACCGCGCAGCACAGAGCACCGGGCCAGGCCAGGCTCTGCAGCTGCGCTGCCCCAGGAGCTCACAGCCCCACCACCCAGAGCACTGTGCCAGAGTGAGCTGAGGTTGCGGGGGAGGGGGAACATCAGGGGAGGGGCCGGGTGTGGCCTCCCCATCTGGGAGTTCAGAGGCCAGGCAGGAGGGTCCTGCGGGCCGGATGTGACCCGCGGGCCATAGTTTGCCCACCTCTGATTTAGTCTGACCTCCTGCATATTGCAGGCCACAGAACCTCACCCACCCTCTCCTGTTATAGACCTCCACAGTACAGCTGGTGGGTTTAAGGAACTGCTTAATATTATTAGTACTAAGCAGAGTATCATTTTATTTTGTAGCCTTATATAGGTTTGAAACGACAGAGCGCTAAGGTTATTGTAAAAATTCCAAACAGAGCCCTGTGGTGTAACAATGTCAGAACTTAAGAGGAAGTTCTCTTGCTAAGGCCACGTCTACATTACCACGGTACGTTGGCAAAACTTATGTCGCTCAGGGATGTTAAAAAACACGCCCCTGAGTGACGTACGTCTCACTAGCATAAGTGGTAGCATGAACAGCGCTATGTCGGCAGGAGAACATCTCCCGCCAACATAGCTACCGCCGCTCATTGGGGGTGGTTTAATTATGTCAATGGTAGAACTCTCTCCCATTAGCATAGAGCAGCTACAGGAGAGATCTTACAGCTGTGCCACAGTAAACTCTCTAGTGTAGACTTAGAGAAAATATTTATAACCACAAGGTATCAAGAAAGTGTCTAAGTTTTTTAAATACTGAATGGGTTATGAAGTAATTGAATATTTGATCATCATTAACTGAATACTAGGATCTATGGTATATCAAAGGAACTGAATATTTGGTATCTACGTTATATCAAAAACTGAGGGAAACATTTAATTTATAGTTTGAAACCCCGCGGTGAAATCAAAATCTTCAAGGGAAACCCAATCAAAGTATCAGAAGGAAAAGAACAGCCACAGAGGCTTGTTAGCAGCTTGATTAGATGAGAGATCCCAGCTTAAAAGTGAAATAAGGGCAATCAACAGCACTAACCAGGTGCTCATGCACCGAAGAGGAAAACTTGTAAGTGTGCCAGCTGAGTCCAGCAAACACAACAAAATTACACACGTTACAAAAAGTGTAACACCTCCCAAAGAGCCCAAACATTAGAATGTCTGCACGTACGACATAGAATCATAGAATATCAGGGTTGGAAGGGACCTCAGGACGTCATCTAGTCCAACCCCCTGCTCAAAGCAGGACCAATTCCCAATCTATCTCAGGACCAATTCCCATCGATCTCAGGAACCTATATCGCTACGGTTCCAACCCGTCTGAGTTTTACCTGGACAGTCCAGTTTTTGGCTTCTGTGTCCGGGTGCCATTTAGGGTTGCCAGGTGCCCAGTTTTCGATCAGAAAGTCCAGTTGAAAAGGGAGCCTGGCAGTGTCTGGTCAGATGTACTGACCAGACACCCAAAGTCCGGTTACCCAGGGTGCGGGGAGGCACCAGGTCACTAACCCGCGCCAGACCCTGCTCAGCCGGAGCTGCCTCCTACCTGTAGGCATGCTCCTTGTCAGAGCACAGGAAGTGCAGGTGGGGTGGGAGGAGGGAGGTGGGGATGATCCAGCAAGCAATGGGACATAGGGGGTGGAGAGGAGTGAAAGATGGGGGTGGAAGACGGAAGAGGCAGGGAAGGGGCGGAGCCTCAGGGGTCTAGTTACCAGAAATTAGAAAGAATTAGAAAGGTGGCAACTCTATATATGGCTCCCATCTGAACACCTCCCAGTGTTACTATATTTATAATCACAATACCCCTGTGATGTAGAGAAGTGCTATTATTCCCATTTTACAGATGGGTAACAAGAACACAAGTGACTCGCCCCCAGGTTAAAAAAAATTTTTTTTAATAGAATAGGGACTTGAACGCCCCTCTCACCCCGCCTTAGTTACTTCCCTCTACATACACCACCCTTGTACTCACCTCAGCCTATAACCCTTCATCCCCCAGTCTCACCCCACCGTAACTCTGCCCCCTGAAAAATACTTCTCAACCTGATGGGAAAAAGAGGGGGGAGGGAGAAGAAGAAAAAGACAATTTTTCAAATAACATCTCAAACTCCAGCTGAATGTTTGTTTCTTAAATTGCCTGTGCTTAGCAGTGTTTGCATTTTAAATGGTCCCCAGCCAGGCTTTGAAGTAAGAACTGATTGAGGTGAATGAGGTGGTAGAATTTACACCTCATTGACATAAATGGGCTATTAGGGAATAGAATTCACCCTTTTCCTTGATGCTGTTTAGCCAGAGGTAAACTTCAGCAAGGCTGAGTTAAACAGGACAATCACGCATTTGACTTAATTACTTTGGGAGTTTTGCTCTGAGCCCACTTTTGGGAACTTACTCCAAAGGTCAATTCCTGCTCAACTTGCTCTCCGTGTGTAGACACACTGAAGTCAATGGGACCCATGCGGCACTGTAAACCTTATCGACACTGGGATTTTAGCCACTGTAGCTGCACTGATGCAAATTCCTAGCGTAGACAAAATTTACTCCAGTATTGTGTGGCTTGGATCAATGCAGCTTACTCCAGTTTGAAAACTGAGCTGCACTGGCACAAATCACATCTACATTAGGGGTTTCTTCCAGGTATCTGCACCTGTGGCTAAAATACCAGTGTATTTGTAGACAAGGCCCGAGTTTTAATTCCAATGTCCAGGACTCTTTTTCTTATCAAAAGCAGGACAGATTCTGATCTTAGTTACACAGGTCACTTGATTGACATCTATGTCAGTGAGCTCAGAATCTAGCTCAACTTTTCCTGCTTTTTATAGTGCTTCACAAAAGTGTTCACAGTTTAGCTAGATCTGTCTTATAAACCACCTTGACCATTCTAATCATTCAACATAATAGGGCTCTTTACAGAAGGAATTCTGTTACAAGTGATGCAAGGGGATGGATTTGATAACCTAAGAGGGCCTAATATCTATGAAAAATTCAAATTCTTGACCCCTTTTTTATTCCTCTGCAATTCCATTCATTCAGGAGCAGTTATACCCTGAGCATCTGGGAGATTTCTCTCCAGTAACTCCCCAGATCTCTTTGCTAGTCAGTATGCTGCAGCATTTTCCTAGTTAGCATATTCCTTCTTTGCTTCAAGACTCATTATTCTACATTTATCTGCACTGAACTGATTTTGTCATCTTTTTTGCCCAATTACTTAAATGATCTAAGACCTTTTGTGTCGAACTGCATTGTTCTTCGTTATTTACCTTTCCTTCCAATGTACTGTCACTTGGAAAGCTTGATTTCAATACCATCCAAGTCATGTCTATAAATAATAAAACACTTAACTACACCAAGGCATTATACTTGTCTTGAAATGCCTTGCCAGTTTAGACATGAAAAGTAAACACCAGTTCCGTATGTTTTACACACCTTCATATGATGCCTTAACGTCACTCTCTGCTACCATCATCTCTGGCACATATTGAAGTTGCCAGCGCAAATGTGAATTTATGAGCTGACTATCTTAGCTCCACGGACTAAAGGAATGATAATCCTTTGAACTGGACCCACTAGGAAGAGGTTGAAAACTAACCTTACGCTTATGTTGATGTGAGTGACTCTTGTTGTGAGGTAGGTCCGTCTTCTCCACTCTGTGGCTGCTTTTTGTTCCACAGTATACAGTGCCAGAAGCCCTGCCGATCAGTTCAGTAACCCATTCCACAAGTCCATTTTTATTTATAGAAAAACCCTTCTGCCATGTGTTGTCAGCAGCAACAAGGCCTGAGTTCAAATATCTACAGGTTCCTCTTAAAATTAACAAACACCATCAGCTTGAGACCCCACTCAGTAACTTGGGAACAACCTTACCTGGCAAGACTTCGCCACTCGCAAGCACGGAGTCTTTGTATAACACAAGGAAAACTCTAATAGGTGATAAAGGAACACAGCATTATCTTAAAACAAACACAGCACCAATAAATCCACAATACAGCTAACGGAATAATAAGTAAAACTCTCACCCGCACAGTAACTTCTGCAGTAGTCCTTTACTTCATCCCCCCCACGCACCCATGTGAATATCTGATCAGCAAATATCCCTTTGAGATATCACTTCCCCCCACCCTTCCCTTCTATAGCTGCCCATTCCACCCCACTCACAGTTTGGTGTCAGTGAGTAGCATTCCCAGAGTCTGGAGTGCTCTCGTGCAGGTCTGTCTCCAGCCACTAGGGGGAATGCTGCCTGGTCTGATACCTGCCTGGAGCCTCCACCCAAGTGATTTCAGCTTTATTGGTGCTATGTAGGGGAACCCTCACCAGCGTTCACTCAGCTCCATTACTGCCATCTGCAGCTTCAACAAAGAACCAGCTCCCTGCAAAGTTGCCTCTGCCCTTCATCTCTGTGTTGCCTCTTCACAAAGTCTCCAGTGGAAGGAGAATCAGTGGCATTTAGGACCCTTGAGCAGAGTACTGGCAAGGAGTGCATGCCTGATAGCTAGAAAGTAGACCCCACCCCCTCTGTTCTCACTTCAGCCCCACTACTCCATCAATTCTGAGTTTCTGTATAGTTCTGGTGACTCCCCAAGGTGTCACTTGGAGGACTTCTGGGTAGAAAGCTTATGCGAATGAACTCTTTCTGTTGCAGCACTCTCCCCTGCTCACCAATAGATGGTAGCAGAGAGCTCCTTCCCCTATTGAGGCTCTGTCTGTTCTTTCCCCTGTTCATCAACACGTGGTAGTGAGCTCCCTACCCTCTAGGGCAGAGTTTCCTAACCCCTGCAGGTCACGACCCAAAAATGAGTCACCAGAAAGTGTCAAAGAGTTTTGGGGCAGGCTGGGCTTGGCTCCCTGCCCCGGGCATTGCGATCTTGTGCACAAGGTCACAGGGTCGCTCAGTTACGACCCAGCTGCACCTCTCTCATGATGATGGCGGGCCAGCCAGGCCAAATTTGAGTAAGTGCTATTGCGATTCCATGTGCCAGCTTGCAATGCCATTCTCCCAAATTTGGCAGGGCCAGACCCCCATCAGGGGAGCCAGGCCAAACCTGAGCAGTGCTGCAAGCCCAGAGGTCTCAAGGAGCAAGGAGCCATGCCCAGACAGCCCAGGGGGACAGGAGCTGGGAGAGATCACTTGAGGTCTGATGCAGCAGGTCAGTCTGGGAAACAGTAGGGCAGGCAGGGATTCTGGGGTCCTGGATGCTCCCCTAAATCTGCCCCTTCTTCTCACAAGGGTGGGGAAGAGCAGCCTCCAGATCTGGTCTGAAGATAACATGTTCTCCAGTAAGTAGCAGCCACCCAATATACTCTCCATCCTGCAGACAGATGAAATCTTGTCTCCCATATTCCCTGTCTTGCTGTCCACTCTCCCCAGAATAGCGCCCCCAGTGTATACCTCCCACACTGCCAGGCAACTCCCCCTCTGCCAGATCACCCATCCTGGGACCCAGCCCCCCAAGATCTTCCCTCACTGCACCCATGGCCCTTTTTGTCCCCCAACTCCTTCCCTCAGCCTCCCCACTTTACCCCCAGGACCCCAAATACTTTCCACCTCTTTACCATCTGCTGTGTGAAGACGATGTGTGTTTTTGGGGAGTTATCTGCTTGCTGCCCCCTTTCCACAAACCCTTCTGCCCCATATTCTTCCCCAACCCCTCACTGCACCCCCCACATGGCTTTGCCCCCCAAACTTCCTCCTCACTAAACCCCAGGCATCCTGATCTCCGTACTTTGCCTCCAAATCCCACAATCAATACCTCCTACCCTCTGCCCCCCATGAACCATGTCTGGGAACTGTATGTTATTTGGGGGGTGTCCTGGCTCACCACCTCTTCCCCCAGTTGTTGGTGGAGGAGGGTTCTCCAGCTGTTCACATCTGTCTGGAGCATCTGAAATCCTAGCTCCGTGCACCTATTCTCTCTTGATGGATCATGACAGGGGGTGGAGGGATATTGGCTCTAGGGGCATCTCTCAAAGTTTAGAAATGGGTCCTGAGCCCAAAGAGGTTGGAAACCAACGCTCTAGAGCCACAGGGTTTACACCTAGATTCCAGAAAAGGAAAGAATATACCTTAGTTAATCTGTAATTTCTCTTCTTCAAAACATTTTAAAGGAGATTTAGGAAGGGAACCAGACTTACAGCTGTAGAGGTTAGAAATGGAAAAGGCCTATTAGGTCACCTAAACCCAATCTCCTGCAACTCAGGATTGATCAGTACAGTATATTTTCTAGTGTAGTTTTCAGTGTCGGGGCTTCCACCACTTCCCCTGCAATCTTCCGAGTGTTGTACAGGAAGAGACCATCACTTCTCTCCATCTGTCATAATGGCCTAGGAGATCATACTGTAGACATTGTCCTAGATAGACCATTTTTCCACAGCAGAGATCCTGTAGTTCACAGGATGTTACTCAACCCTACCCCCTACTGATTTTCTGTGCCGCTGCCCATATCTTCCATTGCTGTAAACACAACAGGGGCCGCTGCTCCTGCAGACACTGCTGTGGCTCCCTGCTGGGAGGAGGGGAGAACATCCTCCATGTGCTGCCCTCCCCCCCCGGGTTTATAAATGTGAGAGGTTGGGGTGGGGGGCAGGGGGCAGAATGAAATTGGTGTATTTTGGAGGGAAGAGAGTGGTAAGAGTCCTGGAGCTCCCTGACCAACCGCTCCCCACTCGCACACCACTGCTCAGGCTCTGGCACACGATGAGTCCCAGAACTGCCTGTAATCACAGCACTCTGCCCAGGGTAACCCAAACACACACACACACACACACCCCGCCTCTGTCAGCCATTCCTCCCAAATGCCATGGCATTGTCCCCTCCTGAGCAAGATGAAAAGGCCCAGCAGCTGGTTCATCCCGCTAGCCTCTGCTCACCGCCACTGCGCAGGGTGTCTACCAGGAGATTGTGGGGGAGGGATTGGAGGAGGGGGAAGGAAATGTGTTCTTAGAAACTAAAAATGACAGATAAGCGCGCGCACACACACACACGCAACACACACACTTGTGGCTGCTTCCCTTAGCCATAATTCCTGACTTGGAATGCTCCTGGGACAATGCAGCAACTCGCCACCTTTGACTATGGGCTGCGTTGGGCACTTGATCTTGCTGCCTTAAGTGTGCTTTTTAGTGTGGGGCAGAGGGATAGCTCAATGGTTTGAGCATTGGCCTCCTAAACCCAGGGCTGTGAGCTCAATCCTTGAGAGGGCCATTTAGGGAGCTGGGGCAAAAATCTGTCTGGGGATTGGTCCTGCTTCAAGCAGGGGGTTGGACTTGATAACCTCTTGAGGTCTATGACAATAGCTAGCTTTTCAGCATCAAAACAAGGGACCTCTTTTTTCAGAGGTGCCAAGCATCAACAGCTCCAGTGGATCTCCAATTCGAAAAGTTGGCCCTAGATTATAAGACTACAACCACCAAGTCCATCCAAAGGCCCATCATCAATTAAAAAAAAAAAAAAAAAGGAATCTCTTCCCTCTGTTCATTTTTCTTTCCAGTCAAGTCACAGCTAATGCAATTGTAATTTTTTCTTAAACACCCACAAACACAAAATCAATAAAGGAGACTATTGAAAATGCACCTTTTTTCCCTTCTGTTATATACAAGTCTCCTGCAGGAATCAACAGCGTGGTTCTTAATAAATAAGCTACTTTGCTAACTGGGCATCGTCAAATAGAAAGGTGGAGGCACTGACCAGCTGCAAGTTACGGCACCAGCATTCAGGCTGTTTCAAGCCTTGATTTTTGAGTTCTGAACTTTTTATGTTTGTTTGTTTGTTCTTTCACGGCCAGTGAAACAAGTTAATGGGGCTAGAAAATGAAAAGCCATTTTTCTATTCTGTGTTTTAATAATTTAAGGGCACCTCTAACGACCAAAACAAATATATTTATCATCGCACACAAAGCCCCTAGGCATGGACTCTAAAAAGGCACATTAGTGGCAGTGCAGCTGGGGCCCTGTCACTTTGCAGTTTAATTTAACTCCTGCTTTTCTTTCGTTTATCACCTGGGGTTCTAACATTGTTGAATCTTTGCAGAAAAATGAAATAAAACATATATTGATGCAAGGGTGAAATTCTATCGCCTGTGTTATGCAGAAGCTCAGACTAGATGATCATAGTGGATCTTTATGCAATAACAAAACCTGTTCTTCACCCGGAATCCTATTTACAGCTGGACTGGGCTGTTTCATCCACTAAAAAATAAATCCATGACACCATGTGCTACTAAAGGCATATCCTAATATGCTGTCAGTATAAGAAATTAAATGTAGCAGGAGGCAGCACGGCAGACTACAGACCTGGCACTGTTATAGCAGAACAGAGTGCAGAGATACATCATCGTACTGTATAAGAATTCTCTCAGGCTTTATGCCTTCAAAAGAAGCCTTTTGCAGTGGAATTTTGATACAAGAATGGGTTTGGGCAGCTCTTCTGTTGGATCATTACGTCCAAAGGAGCAGTACATGGAGAGGCACCAAATCGCGAAGCAAGCGTCAGATGTCATAAAATGGAATCACAATTAGCATTTTCATACAGAAGCACTTTACATGTTAGCAGGAAGCCTTCAGTGGTTTTCAAACTTTACAGGCTGTGTATCCCCCTTTCCAAATAATGCAGTGTACTGCGTACCCCCATCTGATATAGGGACATGCTATATCTATGATTAGATTGCCAAGTCTTACTAAATATAATGCACTGTCTGCCATTACAGGATTTTTCTTACGTACCCCCTATGGGTACGCATACCCCAGTTTGAAAACCACTGCTATAAGGTAGGTTAGTAAGCATTATTAACCCCATTTCACAGATAGGGAAAATTTAAGATAGGCAGGGAATTTAAGATATTTGTCCACCGTCACACAGTGAAGCAGTGCCCAAGTCAGGATGAGAATGCAGCTGTTCCTCACTCCCAGAGCCAGGCTTAGACTATGGACCCAAACCACTCTCTTTGGCAGGAAGCAAAACTTCCATATCACAAGGACAAAATGAGTTTCTCTGGCTACTTCAATGCCTCACTAGGCTAATCAGGATATCATTGACTTTAGCTGCACTCCATAAGCTATGATGTAATTTACTGTACCTGCAGACAAGGGGTACTCAGAAAGGAGTGACCACTCTGGCTGCTTTCAAGTACATCAAAAAGATCTCATCCAGATCCATAGAACTGGATCCCACTGAGCAACATAAAAAGAGGACAAACATGTCAGCATCAGTGGGAACTAGCTTTGGGTTGATCTGCAAAGCAAAATGATCACAACAAGCAGTGATAAGTAAGTCCAAGATCCTCTGTGTCTAATATATGTTGTTAGCAAACTCGGGACAATGTAGGTCTGGATACATGAAATGACTAGGGAGCCTGATTCTGCTGTTCCTTACACCAGTTTCACACTGGTGTAACTTCATTAGCATCATCCCTTATTTACGCAGGGGTGAAAGCAGAATCAAGCCCTAGGTGTATCAGTGGCTATTAGCCAGGATGGGCAGGAATGGTGCCCCAGCCTCTGTTTGCCAGAAGCTGGGAATGGGCGACAGGGAATGGATCACTTGATGATTACCTGTTCTGTTCATTCCCTGTGGGACACCAGGCATCAGCCACTGTCGGAAGACAGGATACTGGGCTAGACGGACCCTTGGGCTGACCCAGTATGACTGTTCTTATGTCCTTTTGACATTTTTTGTTTCTCTTCTTGAGAACGAGCCAGTGTCTGCGGGATTTAGGTGGTACAGTGAGGCTATACAACAACCTTTTCAAGACCGTATACCTATATTCAAATCCAGCTTAGATCACAGCGGAGGCTTTGGTGTCTTTACGCTAATCTTTACAGTGGCTGTGGAGCAGAGTGCCATCCCACAACTGAGCATAATTCTCAAGCTCTTCTCAAAGAAAGACCCAGGGTAGGAATGCCAGCGATGCTGAAGGTCAGGAGGAGTAAGGTACATTGGCAGCACATTACACATCCAGCTTGCATTATTCTGGGTTCTGGCCAATGCTCTCAGTCTCTCGCCAAAAAGGAATTGCTATTGTGGCATTGATTTTCTGCCATAGGAGGGGGAGGCTGGCTTCTAGTTAAATGCAACAAGAGCAAGTGCTTTAGCTTGTTACTGTGAAAAGTGTTGCCTCTTACGCTCTAATGCCTGTGAGATGTTCTAGCCCATTTGCAAGGCCGGCATACATGTAGTAATTAGAAGGAGCCTGTCGGAATGACGAGAAGGAAAAGAGCAGATTTTATAAGGTATTAAAGATTAAATCCCAGCTACCAAGGCATCCCAATGCAGCTACTATATATATATAGAGAGAGAGAGAGAGAGAGAGAGAGAGTTAGTTAGTTAGAAAGCCAGTAACTTCTGTTGCAACCCTAGAACTTAACTGCAGGTTTTACATGGGAAAATATATCATCATAAATCAACAAGGCCATATCATGCCAATGATTTTTAAGCAAAATGATGGTGTCCCGAAGTTACCATCTTGTCAGTGGAAATAATGTGGTTAGCTCAAAAGCAGTTGCCTTTTTGAAACTCTAATGAACAGAGCTGGGTAAATAGCCATTGAGCAAAGCACCCAGCAGTTGCTAAGCCCAGCTGGACGGACCACTTGGCCTTTGAGAAGATGATCTCTCACAAGATTTCCAGTACTGCCTCGGGTATAGATGGAAATATGCCAACATTGGGTTTTTTTTAATTTATTGATTGGAATTTCCTTTCCTGGCTTTGGCCAGGACACAGAAGTGAAAAGATGAAGGGAAAAATGAAGGACAATGAGGGGTGGGGAAAGTATCCAAACATTCCTAACCCTCAGGAAAGCATCTCTCCGGGTTCTGATTGAGCAAAGGGATCGAGGATGAAGGATCGAGCTCCCTTCTCAATTTCAGAGAACCCCAGAAATCGGAGATGGACAGAGATGACATTCTCCATGTTGAAAATGTATCTGAATTAATCAGTTTCTGCCCCCAGAGTAGCTTAATCCTTTTAAAAAGATTACTTCTTGTAAAATTTGGAGTGTTTTTTGGTGTTTGTGGAAGATGCTGGGTAAGTCATCCTGAAACCAAACCACAGAACTGGAAGCAGTATAAGCAGAGGCAGCACACACTGCACCAAACTCCCTCTGCTCTTGTTTACAGGGTGTGTCTCAGGCGTGGAGGAAGGGAGCTCGGTCTCCAGGGCCCATTCAGTCCTCAGCTTCTCTGCTGAGCTACTGTCTGGATAGCGCCAATTGTGATGTATATTATTTGTTTTGGTAACATGGACTCTTTCTTACAGAGACTGAAGCCACCACCAAGTTAAATATGGGCCAATGAACAGTTTGCTGCAGATCATCATTTTCAGTCACTATTGACCTGCAGCAGTTTGGAGCTGGTAAACTAGTCCCCAAACTGAGCCTGCGTCCATGGAACAAGTCACAGTATCTGGGGCCCTGATGGTGGAATGAAACCATGCTGCTAAATGCCTGAGCCATCCTGGCCTTCACCCAACATGTAGTCATTGCTTTCTAATGCAGTCAGGCAGTTGGTACATATTTGAACTGTTCACAAAGAAAATACAAGTAGAACATGGGGCATATGAATACCTGACACAGCATCTCTTCTGGGTGGCTTTGTCCAGGAAGAATAAATTAAGGTTCCCTTAATTGTTTTTATTGTCTTTCATCTGATCTTCCTAGCAGCTCAAGACAAGTTGTTTGCACATGTTCCGAGTTGCTTATTTCTTTGGAATGAATTTCAGTTCAGGTTCTCATCTCCTGCGTCAAGGTCTATTTTCATACTGCTATTCCTCTGCTACTAGACTGGGAATGAGACTTCTGAACAAGTGACTGTAACCGAGGCCAAGTCTGAAAGAAAGATCTTTTTAAGCATTTAGGTCTAGCGAGCACCCAGCCTTGCATGAAAAGGCACACCAAAGACGGTGCGCCCACTAGCCTTATGCCACTCGGCGGGAGCTGGGCGAGAAAGGGATGGCCTCTCTCATGCTAACACTTTGAGCCCCCTCCAAGGAAACGGGGTGAGGTGGGGACCATGACCCGGCTCCCCACACATTGGCAAGCACCATTGGCTTGGCAACAGAGGGCAGCCCACACTGCACCTTTTCAAAGGGTAGCACAGCTGCCATTTCAGACTCAGCCTGTTCAGCTCCTTTTCACCCACAGCCCCAAGAACATGCACCAGGGTTTAACTGCCATAATCTGACCCTCGGGGTGTATTAGGAATGTGTTCTGGGGATTAAAATGTCCTGGACATCAAGTCCACACAGTGCACCCTTGCAAATGGCAGAGCCACTGCCACACTTCCCTTGTGTTCCAGAACATATTGTGCTTACTTGGAGCACAATACCTGCCAGAGCTACCTGTGGAAGATCCCCCAATCTGGGGATGTGCCTTAAAGTCAGAATAGAGCCTGCTCTATGTTTGAAATGTGCTTTGTGACCCTATGAAGGGCTACAGTGTGTATTGTGACAAAGTTCCTCCTCTACCTTGGTGGGTCCTGCGCTTATTGGCAGATTTGCTCACCTCAGTGATCTTCCCCACAGTCTGGATCAACTCCTCCTGTGTCTGATCAGGAGTTGGGAGGTTTGGGGGGAACCCGGGCCCTCCCTCTACTCCGGGTTCCAGCCCAGGGCCCTGTGGATTGCAGCTGCCTATAGTGCCTCCTGTAACAGCTGCATGACAGCTACAACTCCCTGGGCTACTTCCCCATGGCCTCCTCCAAACACCTTCTTTATCCTCACCACAGGACCTTCCTCCTGGTGTCTGATAACACTTGTACTCCTCAATCCTCCAGCAGCACACCCTCTCACTCTCAGCTCCTGGTGCCTCTTGCTCCCAGCTCCTCACACGCACTTCCTCTCCTCTGGCTCCCCCCCGCCTGACTGGAGTGAGCTCCTTTTTAAACCCAGGTGCCCTGATTAGCCTGCCTTGATTGGCTGCAGGTGATCTAATCAGCCTGTCTGCCTTAATTGGTTCTAGCAGGTTCCTGATTACTCTAATGCAGCCCCTGCTCTGGTCACTCAGGGAACAGAAAACTACTCATCCAGTGACCAGTATATTTGCCCTCTACCAGACTCCTGTACCCCACTGGCCTGGGTCTGTCACAGTATGTAACCCACTGCTCCACGTGACATTGTGCCCTTTGTGCCCAATCCACAGAGGATAGGAGTCTATTACAGTCCCACATACAATAGCCGGATCTTTAGCTCAAGCTGTCTTGACTCCTGCTTCTAGCTCTGTAGGTCCCCAAGTATGTCAACCAAGATGGCTACCATCACATATACGTGCAAAATATTATTACATTAATCTAGGTACACCATCATGGAGATATATATATCTGCCTGGGATTTATGGAAATCAGTATTCGTTTTTCCAGTGGTAAGTTTTGTAGCCCACTGTGGCCACCATGAATTCCAGTTCATTGACAACATGCATGTATCAACAACAACAATGCTCATAGCCGCCATTAGCATCAGCACTCAGTTACTATGCTGACTGGTAGATGAGAGTGAACGCATCACACAACACAGTGGATCCCACTGAAAACTCACTAGCAGCCAGTCTGCATTGGTTGCAATACCTTGGAGTAAAGCCCCAATTCATCTATGCGCAGCAAAGTGTTTAAGCACATGCTTCACTTAGCCACATGCCTAAAATTGATCATGGGCATAGTTCTTTACTGAATAGGGAATAGGCTTAAGCATGTGCTTAAATGCTTTGCTGAACTGGGGACTGCCTGTAAATCATGCTACTGTGGGAATGAACCTGCACCCTTAACCCACCCCACCCCACCCCACAAATACACTACCCACGCCATCCCTGAATAATTTCTATTTGCTCCCGTGTGGAGCAGAGATCATTAAGAGCCTTGGTGTAGGATGGATAAGGACATCCCTGAGCAGCTAGTTACCTTTGTAAAAGTATTATAATGTAAGGCATTTCCTGGATCTCTGTATAATGAGCAATACAGTAATCTTATTAAAAAGGACTTAAAGGACATGACCAGCTGTCTTCAGTGTCAAGCATGACAGCCCTTAGACGTGCTTAGTCACATTTTGACTCTGATATTATTTTGAAAGCCCAGATTTAAGTCACACAGAAATGTGGCTTTTCATCAGATTCTGCGTTGAGTAGAAGCACATTTAACCCTGAAAGTCCCAGACAAGCAAAGAGGCAGATGCTGCCTCGCCTTCCATTTTTTCAAGAGACACAGACTGACATGGTTTTCTCTACATTTAATTGTCTTCATAATTTCTATCATTAGGGTCAAATTCTGAGGGGACTTCACCCTGGTGCGCTATTAAGAGAATTGTCCTTGGAAGGACTTTTTATCAGTTGCTCACTATATACTGGGTTTGTGAGGAGAGAAAGAAGAGAAAGAAACCAGGAGACTGGAGTTAGGGTGAGAGGGGGAAATGGAAGAGAGGTAAGGCAGGGAAGCGATTCCTGGTTCTGCCACCCACCCACTGGGTGACCTTGAGAAAGTCATTTAATCTCTCTGTGCTTCTCTTTCTCCTCCCTCACTTTGTTTGTCTATTTAGATTGTGAGCTCTTCAGGGCAGAGACAGTCTCTATGTGTATGTACAGGCCCTAGCACAACAGGGCTCTGATCTTGGGTAGGGTCTCTAGGTACAATTGCAATATAAATAATAATAATAATCCTAGAATCATAGAACTGGAAGGGACATCTAGAGGTCATCTAGTCCAGTCCCCTGCACTCATGGCAGGACTAAGTATTAGCTAGGCCATCCCTGAAAGGTGTTTGTCTAACCTGCTCTTAAAAATCTGCAATGATGGAGACTCCACAACCTCCCTAGGCAATTTATTCCAGTGCTTAACCATCGTGACAGTTAGGAAGTTTTTCCTAATGTCCAACCTAAACTGCCCTTGCTTCAATTTAAGCCCATTGCTTATGTCTACCCTTGAGGTTTTAGTTCCTCTAACTACCATGATTGCAAATTTTAGCATGGACAGGGGACAAACCTTAGTTGCTAGTCGGTTTTACCCCTAGCATTCATCCTCATTAGACACAACTAGAAACAGACAATTTTGGTTCTAGAACAATTGTGTAGCATCTTTTCTAGAATTTGCAATCATGTGAGAGGACATGTGTTAAAACACCACTGAGAACAAAGTCAAGCATAGATGTACTCACCAAGAGAAGTGGGCGCGATCTGGAAGAGTGGCACAGAGAAGATGGAGTGTGTGACAGAGAGAGGGGACTGAAGAGAAAATGAAGAGGGAGAAAAAACTGAGGGAGGCTGATTACTAAGGACTTCCCAGAGAGGCAGAAAAAGAGCGGTGGGAACTGGAAGGAAGTTACTGGAGGTGGAAATAGGAATAAAAATATGGACAGCAAGATGGCAAAAATACATAGAAAGACGACAGAAAATGAGAGAAGAAACAAAAAATGTAGGGCGAGAGAGAGAGAGAATGGACAAAAAGGGAAATTAATGGTAACTGAGCACCTAACTCCCATTAGTGCCTTTGAAAATATTTATGAAATTAAGGCCTAATCCAAAACCCAATGAAGTCAATAGTAATCTTTCTAGTGCCTTCAACAGACTTTTAGTCAGGCCTACAAGGGGGGAAATATGAGGACAGTTGTGAACAACAAACACATTCTAGAACTTCATTGCCGCTAAGCAGAAAGAAAATGCAGCAAAATCCGCTAATGATTCATTATAGATTATTAATTTAACTCTGCTTTCAAGAATGCCATAAAAACATGGCCGCACCTAATGGTTTGGGAGTGCTTGGAAGAGGGATAAATCAAGGAGATCAACTAGCACCATTAAAAGTTTGCCTTTAGTCAAGACAATCTGTACAGCTGTAGGGCCAGTTTAAATCACAATAGTATCTGCATAACACTGCCGAAAAAATAGCTTTCAAATTAGTATAGCCTCTGCTGCAGGCTGCAGAGTTTATTGCTTGCAGCATAAAATCTAATGAGGCAATGAAAATCTCAGACCTTTTATAAGCAGCCAGACTGACAGCACTAGAGATCAGAGTCCACTATCAATTCACAGAGCCAGTATAACAAGGCAGTACATAAACATCTCCACTCAGCTCTGCCCATGTTCTAACAGGGACACCTATAGGCTAAGAGGATAATTGTATCCAGCCCCAATCACACTTTTCACCCTTTTTGAATCCATGAGTGTACAAATAAGGGTAGTGGTTGTGATGGTGGCTTTGTGGTGTGGACACCTGGGCACAAAGGATTTCCCTGAGACCAGAAACTCATTTCACCAAGACCAATGAAAAGCCAGGAAATGGTCATGGATTTTTAAGACTACCGACCTGGGCTGGCTTTGAATTCATGCCCTAGAAGTGAAAGGCCCATTTTCACTTTCCTGAGCCATCCAGGTTTTGTGTGGAGGAATCATGACGAGACATTAAAGGGAAGGAATAACACACAAAGGATAAGCCTCTGGGACATTGCCTCCAGGTCGTTTTCTCTCCTGGGATTGAGCTAGAGCCCACTGAAATCAATGGGAGTCTTTCTATTGATTACAGTAGGCTTTGGATCAGGCCCCAAGTGCCCAGACTAGACCTCTGGGTCCTAGCGACACCTCTGCGGGTAGGGACCACAGGCTTTGCATTTCTCACACAGTCAAATACCAGATTGTTATTCAGAAACATTGGCATATCCTTCTTGCAGCGAGGAGATAGGATAATGTTCTCCCTAAAGGTGTCAGACAGTAATTTCCCCCTTGAATAAACGAACAAAAGCCTTGATTTCTTTATCTAATTGGGTGTGTTTAGTAACAAGTTGGGCTACCAAAGCAAAGCCTCACAGAACACAAATATTAAACATTTAACTCTGCATCACTTCAACTTCCTAGAAAGTTTTGGTGACGCTATCCTATTGTCTGACCCAATCTGGCCTGCACAGTTGAACGATCATAGTTCTTTTTTTGTGAGCACAGCACAGGTCTGCCACTGACAGGGCTGGCTCCAGACCCCAGCGCGCCAAGCGCGCGCTTGGGGCGGCATTTTGCCGGCAGGGCGGCAGCCGGCTCCAGCGGACCTTCCGCAGTCATGCCTGCGGGAGGTCCAGCGGAGCCGCGGCTTCCGGGGACCTCCCGCAGGCATGACTGCGGAGGGTTCGCTGGTCCCGCGGCTTGGGTGGACCTCCCGCAGACGTGCCTGCGGAAGCTCCACCGGAGCCGCGGCACCAGCACACCCTCCGCAGGCACGTCTTCCAGAGGTCCCCCGGAGCCGCGGGACCGGCACTGCCAGAGCGCGCCCCGCGGCGCACCGCCCTGCTTGGGGCGGTGGGATTCCTAGAGCCGCCCCTGGCCACTGAGCAGTTTAAATGGTTTCTCTCATCCTGCATTTCCAGGAAACACATATGTTCACAAGGTCCTGTCCTCAGCTGATTCTACAACAGCATCAAAATATATATGGGGGAAGAAAAAAGATTTCTTCCACCTGTGCACAAGAACAACCCTCTGAAGATTGTGGCCTAGAGTCTATGTTGCACCACGTTGCTCTGCACCTCTGCTGTAAAAAGGCACGCGAACAACATCACAGAGCATCAGCAGCACACAATCCACTGACCACAAACTTCCCATGCACCAGCTGCAGCAAAATGTGCACCTCTAGAATGGGCTTGTACAGTCATCAGAGGGCACATCATGAGATCAACAATAGATGATCTGCACAGATTTGTCATCATCGGATCGATGGACTACCAAGAGCAGGTCACGGGAGGATCAGTGTAAGAAGATCACCTAGTTGCATGGAGCCAGCATAATGGGTCCTACAAGGCTCCCCAGCTTATCAGCAGTTGCTGTATCAGTCACTTGGGACCTTTGGCAGCTAGAGTAAATTAGAACTTACACCAGGCTGCTCTAAAATATATTCAGGGACCAACCATCCGCAAAGCAGCCTCAGGATTGAGGGAGTACAAAAGGGAGCTTTCTGACACCCATGATCCCTCATGTAATCTCTGCACATACCTCGGATGTGGGTGGGAATCTACCCAGATGTTCTTCTAGCCTGTGCAAATCTTTGCTGTTTTTAACTTTGTGTGTGTGATGGTGTTTCACAGAAAAAATCTCTGCTAAGCCTTTTATCACGCAGCACAATCTGAAGTCAGAATATGGCCCTAAAACACCATTGTTGCCATCTCAGCTGTCTGGTTGTTTGAAGTTGTTGAGCATTATGTAGGATTAATGAGGTAGGAGCTGCCTCTACTGATACCCACCCTATTATTCCAAGCAATATCATAAGTAAGACTCTGAGCTGTGTTGTAACCTGGCAGAGACCTCTGTTGATAGTGATTCTTTATTTGAAAGGGTTTTGCTGAGAATTACATCTGCCTTCTCTCTTCAGCTCCATTCTGCAGCCACTTAAGATTGTGGAGAAAATAGTTTCCAAAAAAAAAAAAACCCCAAGAAAAGTAAAAGGAAAGATCAAGACTGTCAGAGATGCTCGTCTCCCTGTGAAGAACAACAAAATGAAACTCTCTGGTTTCTTAGCCCTCACACAATTAACATAGTCTGAAATCTGTTGATATTTTGATGGCTGTACCATTAGGTCATTACGTGATCCTCAATTACGGCTCTGGATTTATTCCACTGATCGCAGAGGACATCTAAATCCCTGACAGTAGCTGATATACACGTCTCTTCAACACTCTGTGCTGCATGGTGATCTCAAAGAACTGAGCTGCTGAAATATGTCTGTGATATTTCCACTGAGTGGGAGTCAGTTCAGTATCTGCACATTGTCGGCAGTGCAATCGAACCATCCTATGCTGAGGTATATGATGATCTAAAAATCCCTTTATCAAGTATGAAACTCAGCCCTGGTCTACACTAAGGTCGGGGGTCGAACTAGGGTACGCGAATTCAGCTACGTGAATAACGTAGCTGAATTCAAACTACCCTAGTTCGACTTACTTACCCGTCCAGACGCCGCGGAAGCGAACTCCGCGGCTCCAAGGTCGACTCCGGCAACTCCTCCTGCCGCGGTGGAGTACCGGAGTTCGAACTAGCGCTTCCGGGGTTCGAACTATCGCGTCTAGATCAGACGCGATAGTTCGAACTCCGAGCAGTCAAACTCGCCGCGTCGACCCAGCAGGTAAGTGTAAACGTGGCCTCAGTGTCTGGTTGGAAGCTCCTACTGCAGCAGATTATATGCTAGGTTATTTCCTGCTGCAAAACAGTGTTACTGAAGAGCTCTATGGTTTATTACTGTACTGTCATTTAACTCTTTTTCAATGTAATGTTACTTTAAAAAAAAAACCAACAAGGTCTTGGATATGGAATATTGAAATGTTTAGTACAAACAAAATTTAGCCCTGATTGAACCTCAGATAAAATAGTTTGTGGGGGTCCAGATCTTCAGCTGGTGTGAATCTGTGAAGGACTATTGACTCTAGTGGAACTGAACCAATTTACACTAGCTGAAGATATGGTCTTGGATATTTGACTGAAACTTCTCAGAACATTTTGAATGTGGATATGGGGCTGATAACTCTCATTACGTTTCCAGTACATCATGCTTCTGGTTAGGCCAGAAGTAATCCTAATTATTGTTTAATGACATCCAAAAGTGTGCCAAGCCCCTCACAACACAAATACAAAGACATGATCTCATCCTCAAGGACCTTGTAAACTCATTTCAGACAATTCAAGAGGGCAAAGAGACTGCTGGGAGGGGTCGAAGAGGGCAACATCAATATGATTACCTGGCTATTTGGTGGAGATAAACACATTAAAGAACATAAACAAGTAGAACGTAACTAATTTGTGCAGGCACCAGAACAAAAGAGTCTTCAGAAGGACCTTAATTACAGAAAGGATAGCGGTCTGGAGATGAGCTCATGAAGAGTTTTGCAGACATAGAGGATAGTATAAAGAAAGCACAGAGATAACGGTAGACAAATGAGGTCTGGAATTAGTGGAGTGGAGGAGTAAGAGACAAGGCCAAGGGTGGCCAAGCTTGGGAAGATTCTTGAACTTGATAAGAAGAAGGGGAACCAATGGAAGGATTCAAAGATATGGTGATGTGATGCACAAGGAAGGTGTCCTGTGCTTTGTGTGGATGGGAGGAGGTCATAGAATCATAGAATCTCAGGGTTGGAAGGGACCTCAGGAGGTCATCTAGTCCAACTCCCTGCTCAAAGCAGGACCAAATCCAACTAAATCATCCCAGCCAGGGCTTTGTCAAGCCTGACCTTAAAAACCTCTAAGGAAGGAGATTCCACTACCTCCCTAGGTAACCCATTCCAGTTCTTCACCACCCTACTAGTGAAAAAGTTTTTCCTAATGTCCAACCTAAACCTCCCCCTCTGCAACTTGAGACCATTACTCCTTGTTCTGTCATCTTCTATCACTGAGAACAGTCTAGATCCATCCTCTTTGGAACCCCCTTTCAGGTAGTTGAAAGCAGCTATCAAATCCCCCCTCATTCTTCTCTTCTGCAGACTAAACAATCCCAGTTCCCTCAGCCTCTCCTCATAAGTCATGTGCTCCAGCCCCCTAATCATTTTTGTTGCCCTCCGCTGGACTCTCTCCAATTTATCCACATCCTTCTTGTAGTGTGGGGCCCAAAACTGGACACAGTACTCCAAATGAGGCCTCACCAGTGCTGAGTAGAGGGGAATGATCACATCCCTCGATCTGCTGGAAATGCCCCTACTTATACAACCCAAAATGCCATTAGCCGTCTTGGCAACAAGGGCACACTGTTGACTCATATTCAGCTTTTCGTCCACTGTAACCCCTAGGTCCTGTCCCTGCCAGCAGGTATATGGGATCTTGGGGAGCAATTACCACACGGGTGGGGTGCAAAATAAACTTTATTAAGAAAATGCAAAAACAGGGAAAATTTAATAGTGAGGGGTGTGGGGTTTGTTAAGGTAGACAATTGGGGAGGGGTTTCTTTTGGTGAACAGTATAGGGGGTTTCAATAGTGGGGTACAATACAGTTGGTAAACAATTAACACTGAGGTATAAATGTAACAGGTAGCTAACAATTTCTATGTAAAAAGGTGTGTGTCAGCAGCATATAACCAACTAACAGTTATGGAAAAATATGTTAAATAACAAACAATTTTAGGTAAAAATGTGTCACAGTGGTGTAAATATAGAATGTGAGGTGTATCAGAGAGGAAAAAAGTAACCAATGGGGTTTTTTGCTAGATTGGGATGGGGGGAGAGGAGCACGTGGTGGAGCAGAGGGAGATTTAAACTTAGAGAGACACAGAGAACAGACAGACTGTAAGGAGTCAGAGAGACACAAAGAAGCTGGGGGGGCGGGGTTGCAGTGGAAAGACAGACTTAACCACAATTATGCAAAACACAGCAAAATCTTATCTATGATCTAACTTAACCAAGACTACACAAATTAGCAAGTAACAAAACACAATGCAACAATTCTCTAAGCCTAACTTACAGAGTATAAAGCTAAACCTAACTTAACCTAATGAGTGCACCTTATACTAGGGGTGGTTCTCCAAGGGTGTGGCTGCAGCAGTGGAGCAACTGCAAGTGAGCTTCCCAGGATAGAATCCAGGGAGGCACAGGTTTATTTCTAGCAGCAAAGGAGCTGCAGAACCAGAAACAGAATACAGATGCAGACCAAGGAGTTAACTTGGGTCTGTCTGTTGGGGAAAGAAAAGCCAGCAGCTAGAACAGGGAGGGTCTGCAAGAGAGAGTTCTTACCAATCCCCAGGACAACAGCAGAGGCAGGCACAGCAGTAGCATCAGAGGATGCAGAGAGGACTCAATTTGCTCACAATAATCAGGAGATCTCCAGGCAAAATTTGTTGTTCGTGGGAGGGGAGTTTAAAAACGGGGGTACGCTCAAAAACAAACGAGAGCGGGGAGAGGGCCTCCCAAAGACCCCTAGCTGATCAGACCAGGTGGCAAAGCAAGGACCTTCTCCGAGGTCTGCTTAGAAAATGGCTGGTTATATAGGCAGACTTAGGCAGTTTCCTGCCAGTAACTTTGATTGGTCCCCCTTGTTAGAGGGGAGGAGAGAAAGCAGGGAAAAGTCTTCAGGTGAGCACAGACGTGTCTGGGCTAGTCCTAAGTCACAGGCATGACTTACATGCTCAGCTATGTGGCCATATAAGGTCTTGCATTCTTGGGCAGTGCCCCCTACACCAAGCCCAGGTCTGAACAAAGGAGGCGGGGCCCACCCCCACCTGAGCAGAGCAATGGCTCCGGTTAGTCTGCAAAGGCCATTCCACTGAGCAGGGCCAGGCTATGACTCTTGCTAGCCCCATGGCCGGGAGGGGCGGCCACACAGAGAGGAAAACAAAAAAGGAATGCAGCAGGGAGGCAGCTGTAACAGACAGGTCCTTTTCTGCAGAACTGCTGCCCAGCCATTCGGTCCCTAGTCTGTAGCAGTGCATGGGATTCTTCCGTCCTACGTGCAGGACTCTGCACTTGTCCTTGTTGAACCTCATCATATTTCTTTTGGCCCAATCCTCTAATTTGTCTAGGTCCCTCTGTATCCTATCCCTACCCTCCAGCGTATCAACCACTCCTCCCAGTTTAGTGTCATCTGCAAACTTGCTAAGGGTGCAGTCCACACCATCCTCCAGATCGTTAATGAAGATATTGAATAAAACCGGCCCCAGCACCGACCCTTGGGGCACTCCACTTGATACCGGCTACCAACTAGACATGGAACCATTGATCACTACCCGTTGAGCCCGACCATCTAGCCAGTTTTCTATCCACCTTACCGTCCATTCATCCAGCCCAGACTTCTTTAACTTGCTGGCAAGAATACTGTGGGAGACTGTATCAAAAGCTTTGCTAAAGTCCAGAAATAGCACATCCACTGCTTTCCCCTCATCCACAGAGCTGGTTATCTCATCATAGAAGGCAATTAGGTTAGTCAGGCATGACTTGCCCTTGGTGAATCCATGCTGACTGTTCCTGATCACTTTCCCCTCCTTTAAGTGGTTCAGGATTGATTCCTTGAGGACCTGTTCCATGATTTTTCCAGGGACTGAGGTGAGACTAACTGGCATGTATTTCCCTGGATCTTCCTTCTTCCCTTTTTTAAAGATGGGCACTACATTAGCTTTTTTCCAGTCGTCCAGGACCTCCCCCGCTCGCCATGATTTTTCAAAGATAATGGCCAATGGCTCTGCAATCTCATCGGCCAACTCCTTTAGCACCCTCGGATGCAGCGCATCCAGCCCCATGGACTTGTGCTCGTCCAGATTTCCTAAATAGTCCCGAACTACTTCTTTCTCCACAGAGAGCTGGTCACCTCCTCCCCATACCGTGCTGCAGAGTACAGCTGTCTGGGAGCTGACCTTGTCTGTGAAGACAGAGGCAAAAAAAGCATTTAGTACACTAGCTTTCTCCACATCCTCTGTCACTAGGGTCCCTCCCTCATTCAGCAAGGGGCCCACACTTGCCTTGACTTTCTTCTTGTTGCTAACATACCTAAAGAAACCCTTCTTGTTACTCCTAACATCTCCGGCTAGCTGCAACTCCAAGTGTGATTTGGCCTTCCTAATTTCACACCTGCATGCCTGAACAATACTTTTATACTCCTCCCTGGTTATTTGTCCAATCTTCCACTTCTTATAAGCTGTTTTCTTGTGTTTATGACGAGCAAGGATTTCACTGTTAAGCCAAGCTGGTCGCCTGCCATATTTACTTTTCTTCCTACACATTGGGATGGTTTGTTCCTGCAACCTCAATAAGGTTTCTTTAAAATACAGCCAGCTTTCCTCGACTCCTTTCCCCGTCATGTTATTCTCCCAGGGGACCTTGCCCATCAGTTCCCTGAGGGAGTCCAAGTCTGCTTTTCTGAAGTCCAGGGTCTCTATTCTACTGCTCTCCTTTCTTCCTTGTATCAGGATCCTGAACTCGACCATCTCATGGTCACTGCCTCCCAGGTTCCCATCCACTATTGCTTCCTCTACTATTTCTTCCCTGTTTGTGAGCAGCAGGTCAAGAAGAGCTTTTCCCCTAGCTGGTTCCTCCAGCACTTGCACCAGGAAATTGTCCCCTACACTTTCCAGAAACTTCCTGGATTGTCTGTGCACTGCTGTATTGCTCTCCCAGCAGATATCAGGGTGATTAAAGTCACCCATGAGAACCAGGGCCTGTGATCTAGCAACTTCTGTTAGTTGCTGGAAGAAAGCCTCGTCCACCTCATCCCCCTGGTCTGGTGGTCTGTAGCAGACTCCCACCACGACATTACCCTTGTTGTTCATACTTCTAAATTTAATCCAGAGACACTCAGGTTTTTCTGCAATTTCATACCGGAGCTCTGAGCAGTCATACTGCTCTCTTACGTACAACGCAACTCCCCCACCTTTTCTGCCCTGCCTGTCCTTCCTGAACAGTTTATATCCATCCATGACAGTACTCCAATCATGTGAGTTATCCCACCAAGTCTCTGTTATTCCTATTACATCATAATTCCCTGACTGTGCCAGGACTTCTAGTTCTCCCTGCTTGTTCCCCAGGCTTCTTGCATTTGTGTATAGGCACTTAAGATAACTCGCTGATTGTCCCGCTTTCTCGGTCTGAGACAGGAGTCCTCCCCTCTTGCAGTCTCCTGCTTGTGCTTCCTCCCATGGAAGCCAGAGGTGGGGGAGGTTACAATAATAAAGACAAGAGATAATGTTGGCCTGAATGAAAAGTTAGTAGTGTGAGCAGAGACTAAAGATCTGTCCTTAGAAATGTTCTGTATGAAGACGGAACAAAAATTGGGCTGGCCTAGTTGTAATGATAAGGGAGTGGGAGGAGTTTAACACACACACACGGTTCTGGGCCTGAGTGAAGTAGAGGATGGTGGTGTATTCACCCTGACAGGGAGTGGAGGTGCAAACGGGGTGGCAGGCAGAGATAAGGAATTCTGTTGCTGACTTGTCAATTTGAAGTTGATGTCTGCATCTAGGATTTAATATCAGGGAAATGGGTCTAGAATTGCATCAATGAACTGAGGGGGACAGGTCAAGAGTGGAGAGTTAGATTTGTGAACAGCCACGATGGAGACCATAGCTGACTCCTCGTGAGCAGATGAGGTCACTGAGTGGGCACAGAGTGAGAAAAGAATGCAGCCAGCCCTATGGGGCACCCATGAAAAATGGGAGAGGAGAGGAGGACAGTCTATCAAAGGAGATACCAAAGAAAGTTGGGAGAGCACTAGGAGAAGGCAGTGCTGTGGAAACCAAGCGGGCGGACAAGGTGACCCTTGGGTGATAAGTAGGGTGTTGAATGTGTGCAAAAGAGACGCTGCCTTGTGAGAGAAAGAGGCTGTGGAGAGAGCACCCAGTGGGGACTCCTAGGTTTATATGAGAGACAAAGGATGGAGTTGAGGGTTTCACAGGGAACAGGAGGGGAAAGGGCTTGTAAAGGAATGTGGCCAGAGGCCTAAAGAGAGCCAGCTGAGCAAGGAGATGGTGAGATATTTGCTCAGTGATAAATTCGATGACAAGTGACTAGGGAGTGAAAGAGGAAATACCACCAGGAAAGCATTTCTCAGAGCATTTTGACACTCCTGCTCCTCGGCACAAACAAAGGGCCAAGACTGTCCAGAAACTGCAAAATAATGGAGTGTCAAAAGTTAACTGCAAAACAAACTTTTATTAGAATTGTGGATGCCTGGTCACAGCTGAGGGTTAATTTTCATGCTTCCTTAATCTCCTGGGTCAGCCAGAGTTGGAGCAGTAAGCATTGGCAAGAACTGATAAACCACCCACTGCCTTTCTCTGGCCATCAGGCTCAGTGCAGAGTATGTGAATGGAGCTCAGTTTATCTAATCTTAGACCAGGCAAAGCAAATGAAGCAACACACACCCCTTTCTGTTAGTGGGATACCTTAATGCTAGCAGCCTACTAGCTTCAATGCATCTTTGACAGTTCCGCTGATTTAAAAGAAAATCAGCTGAGAGAGAGACCAGCTGCTAATTGCTTTGTCCAGCCTTTTATTTCTTTCCTCCTCCTGAATTGTTACATCTGAGAGGGACTTGCACCTTATGGATGAAGAAGCCCTTTGACTTCCAGGCATCGCTTCCTGGGTTCACAGTTCTTTTCTGACAGTTAAACTCAAACCATTAGTAACCAAGCAGAAATCCAACAGACACTTATTATCACTTAAATCCAATTTGCCCTCTCTGAGGTATTGAGGATGAGATTCCATTCTCTCATTCACACACAAAAATTACCTCAATTTCTGTTTCATGTAATTGTCAGCTTAACTCCAGCAGATTTTCAGAAATACAGCCTGTGCCATTTCAACAGTTGATTCAAAACCATCTCCCAATTGGTCCAGGACCCAATATCTAGACACATACATGTAACACCTGCTAGAGATGGCAACTATTCTGTTATCATCTAATCTCAGCCCTTCGAGCAAATGGAAGTTATTCTGAGGAGAAAGTTTCTTGCTTTATCAACTCTCCCAGGTCTTGGCTTGAAAAAAGCCCAACTAGTTTTCTCTGATGACTTTCCCTGCTGCCAGTGTCCGGGGTGTGGGTGGTCATGCCTACAGCAGTAGTGTTAGTCAGGAATCAGAGCCCAGAGGCCAGAGCTAAGGGAAGTTAGCTAAGGGAACTAAGTCCAAGTCAGGAATCAGATCCAATGGTCAGAGCCTGAGTCAGAGGCCAAAGGTCAGATCCGAAGTCGGGAATCAGAGCTGAGGGTAAGAGCTGGGTTACTTGGAGTGAGCACGGATTGAACTTCTCATCCATCTTAAGTCTCATCAATGACTTTTCGCCCGGCAGACATCATCCTCGTATCGAGGGATCGCTGTTGAGAGCAGGACAGGGGTAAGGCTGTGGTCAAGGCAAGAGCAGGGCTGGAACAGGACTGGAGAAAAGCTGGGAACAAGCTGGCACAGGAGCTGGCACAGCCTTGGGTGGTTGCTTTGAGCAAAAACTGAACTGCTGCTGCTGCTGGGGCTTCCACTTCCACTTCCAACAGGCAGTGTCGCCAGTCAGGCAGCCTACTCCAGGATAGCTGTGCTTGTTTGGTTGCCCAGAGATGGACTCTGCTGCAGGCCCTGATTCCAGACACCTGCAGATCAACAAAACGTGTCAGCATGGCAAAGTGCTGGATAAAGCACTGGATCAGAGGTCAGGAGTTCTGAGCTATCCTACTGGTTGTGCCACGGATTCCCAGTGTGAGCTGTGCTTCAGTCTCCCCACCTAGAGACTAAGGATAATCGTGCTTGCATGCCTTTGCAACGTGCTTTGTGACACACTGATGAAGAGAGCTATGTAAGTGGTAAGTATTATTATTATTATTTTGCTAAGTAGTAGTATTATTGCTGTCAGTGAGCTCTTGTTCTTCTAATGCTATGGGATTCAAAGACCAGAAGTGGCTGGTAAATATTCAAAGAGGGTAGCAGAGGTGAAAAGCCCCCCCCACCCCACCTTTCCCTTTTAAATTTTAGGCATCATGCCAAATTACCTGCTATTCTTCTTCAAGTGATTTCACCTCTGCATTCCACTCTTGGTGTCAGTGCGCCCAGCGCACACCTCTGGGAAACTTTTCCCTCAGCAGTGCCGATTGGATGGCTCAAATTCACCCTGCAGCCATGTATCACTGTGCACATGTATAAAGGGCAGAGCCACCCACCCTCCCCGCTCCCTCTCAGTTCCTTCTTACCACCTGCGAGGATCGTTGGCCTCTGCTCAATACCAGCACGGGTCTCTCTCTCAGCCTTTGTAAATGTAGGTTGTCTATATATAGTCTAGTCTTCAGTATAATTAGAAGAGTTAATTTTAAATTAAACATCAGTGAGAGGTGCACCTCCAGCTTTAGCAGAATCCTGGCACTGTTCTCCCTCACCCGTACTGAGGAAGAAATGCAGCGCTTTTAAAATTTGGTAAGAGGGGTGAGGAGGAGTGGAGTAGAGGGCACCTGAAACTTAGGTACAAATTTGGAGGAGTGTGCCACTGGTTGCTCCCCCCCACACCTTTCTGGGGTATTGGGGTCTGTAGCGGGGTGGTGATCCGCTCCAGCCCTGACAGGGTTGGAACCAGCCCTGGGAGGGGGCTGGCAGGCTGGGAAAACAGCCCAGGCTGAGTGTGGAAACAGCCGCAGCTGAGGCCATGCCCCAAATGGACTCAGCTGGCCCTGTAAAGGGACTGCTGGGCTGAAGCAGTCTCAGTCTCCCTCTGCCTGTAGAGGGAGAAGGCCCTGGCTGCAGGGCGCTAGAGACAGGGTACCTGAGTGCAGCAGGGCTGGGGAGAGGCAGAGGAGCTGGGGAGCTCCAGCCTGGAAAGCCCCCAGCATTGGGCTAATAGGTACTGGGGGTTGCAGAGGGCAGCCCAGGGATAGGCAAAGGCAGCAGGTCCAAACCCAACCTTGTCAGTGGTGAGTAGGCTGATACTGCAGTCTGCCCCAGGGCGCGGGGGCTAGACGATGACTGGCAGTAGCCATATACTGAGGCGAGCTGGGGATAGTGGGTAGGGGTTCCCCTGGGAGGGGGAGACCCTGAGAGAAAGGGGTTACTGCCAGGAGGCAGCACCCCAGGTAAAAGGGGCACCGGGTCCAGAGAGGGACACGAGGGCCAACAGTAAGCGGTAAGGCGGATCAATGGCCTGCAGAGGGGGCTCCGGAGCTGGAATGAGCTAATTCCCGGAAGTCACCAGCAGGAGGCGCCGCGGCAGTGAGTCCAGACGCTTACAGGGTCCCACTGAGCCCACCTATTCCACCAGCCTGGGCTTCCCTGCTCCCTGTCCTGCTGTGCCAGGCCCTCAAGCCTCCTCTGGCATAAACAGAAGTAGGGCCACACCCAGCTGCAAAAGGACATGGAGACTGAGATCGGCTCTGTGTGGGACGACTCAGCTCAGGGATTGCCCCGCACTCAAGTGCACACCCCCTGTGGAGTGCAAATCCAAAATTGTCTTGTCTTGTGCTTCACCGAGACCTGTACCGCTCATGAAATCCGACCCCTCCCTCAATGTGGAGGGAGATATTCACAGTTCTTTGCCCCCCTTCCCCCAGGTATAAATTACACAAATGGTTTGAGAATAAACAAAACAGGTTTATTAACTACGAAAGGTAGATTTTAAGTGATTATAAGGGACAGCAAACTGATTAAAGCAGATTACTGAGCAAATAAAACAAACACACCAGCGATTCAACCTCCAATACCGAATTTCTCTGATTCCCCGACCGGCGGGACCTCATAGATTCGTTGAATCAGGGAATCAGGGAAATTCGGTACCATTTATGATGGCGTTGCTCCATCCATTGCCAGGCTCTTGGCACTGGTCTCCCGCACTGATGGATCAGCCCCTGCATGGTCAGAGGAAGGCAAATCTTCATCGCTGGAGTAACAGGTAGGATCTTACATCTAACAACACTGAAGCAAGGCCTACCAGTCTGCTCAAAGAACCTCTCCCCCAACCTACCACCATGACCCTTCAATGAGACCTACCCTGGGAATGTGCGAATGCCCTGCCCCATACCAGTGGGTGTTTTGGAACCCCTGGGGTTTTCCCCAGCTTTCAGATCTTCCCCACACCGTGCATACTTAGTATCCTCGTCTAGAAGGCAGAGTCTATGCACCGAGCAGCTCCGTCCCCAGGCCTGGTACCGAGCATCAGAACCACAGCAAAAGCTGGTAGAAGAGTTTCTACCCCCTCCAGTCTTGGCTTCCTCTTCATCCTCTCCAGATGAGGCTGTTTCATCCAGGACAAATCCACCCACTCCTGATGATTTTAAAGTTTATCGGGATTTGTTAAAGAGAGTGACTGCAGACTTAGGTGTACAGGTGGAAGAGGTCAGGTTGTCCTCCTCACATTGCCTAGTGGACATTTTTTCATCGGTGGGTCTCTCCAGCATACCTCTGCCAATTAATGAGGCAGTACTAGATCCGATAAAGGCTTTATGGCAGACTCCATCCACTTTGCCTCCCACCTGTAAAAGGGCAGAAAGAAAGCACTATGTGCCCTCCCAAGGTTTTGAGTACCTTTATATTCACCCACCTCCAGGCGCAATAGTCATCATACTGGCTAATGAGAGAGAGAGTGACAGGGCACCAGGCTTCCACCCCCAAATCAAAAGACTTTAAGCGGCTAGACTTATTTGGCAGAAATATTTATTTGACAGGGGGGTTGCAGCTGCATATTACTAATGGGATGATACAATTTTAATTTGTGGGACCCTATGGAAAAGTTCAGAGAGCTGTTCTCAGGGAATGCTAGGCAGGAGTTCTCTTCCCTGGTCAATGAGAGCAGATTAGTCATGAGAACTTCACTGCAAGTGGGACTGGACACACCTGACTTAGCAGCTAGAATCATGTGTCTCCTCAGTGCCATGTGTAGATCATCCTGGTTGCAGATTTCTGATCTTCCCCAGTAAGTCCAGAGTACTATCCAGGACTTGCCATTCAATGGTCCTTCTCTAGTTTTGAACCAGATGGACAGCAAGCTCCATGGACTTAACCTATGGACTTCGAGGTAGCTCTAGAGACCTTTATACCCACCTGCAGTGCTTAGGAAGCACGATCAGCCACGGGAGACACACTGATATTCCACATCTCTCCATCCTGCTGCTTTGGCTCCTGCTCCAGGTCCTTCAAGGCACTTGGGAAATGCAAAGGCGGCATTTTGATGCCATACCAATCTTCATCTCTCCAGACCTGAATTCCCTCACTAGTAAACCGTCTATTCCACTCCCACAGTGCTTGGTCCTGAATTACTTCAGATCAGTGGGTCTTGGGCACATTGCAAGTGGGCTATGCTCTCCAGTTTGCTTCTACCCATCCCTGACCCTCTTCAGAGACCACTCTCACAAGAAACTCTTTATTCATGGAGTACAATCACTCCTTCTCTTGGGAGCCATAAAGGAGGTTCCATGTGGTCGCAGAGGGAAGGGGTTTTATTCCCAGTGTTTCCTAATCCCAAATGCAACTCGGGGGTTCAGACCAATTTTAGACCAGCATCATCTCAGCGAATTCTTTAGAAAGAAAGTTTTGCATGGTCACCCTACCTTCTATTATCCCTTCCCTGGATGCTGGGGATTAGTATGTTTCCCTCGACTTAAAAGTTGTCTACTTCCAAGTGGCAATCAGTCAGTCTCCCAGGAAGTACCTCTGATTAATCTTGACCAGTTCACTCTATTACCTTTTGAGCTGTCAGCAGCTCCCAGGGTTTTTACAAAGATCATGGCAGTAGTAGCTGCATTCCTCGGGAGTACAGATTTGCCCCTACTTTGGTGACTGGCTTGTCAAAGGCCAGTCCAAACTATAAGTGCAGAACAGTGTTGCCCTGATCCAGCGAATGTTAAATGCTCTGGGACTGTTAATCAAATCTCTCTTCTCTCCTATGCAGAGGATAGAGTTTATAGGGGCTGTATTGGACTCCTCTCAAGCCAGGGCTTTTCTTCCCAACTCCAAGCTCCAGGCCATCTGACCAATTGTTACAAGTTTGAAGGATCACCTGCTCACAGCAGCACAAAACCGTTTGAGGCTTCTGGGTCACATGGCCTCTTTCACCTACATGGTTCAATATGACCGACTGCACCTCAGAACTCTGTAGGGCTAGCTGGCATCAGTCTACTCACCAAGCACCATCAGTTGGACTCGTGGTAAGACTGCTCTCCTATGTCCTCACTCTCCTAAGATGGGTGGACAAACCCATCCAGTGTATGTGCAGGTGTTCCATTTGCTTGCCGGCAATTGACACTCATGCTAGTGACAGATGCTTCTGCCCCAGGATTGGGAGCCCATCTGGGTTCTGTACAGACACAGGATCTATGGTCCTTAACTTTACACATGGATGTCAGAGAACTGAAAGGTGTCAGACTGACATGCCAAGTATTTCTATAGCAGATCAGGGGAAGCAGCCTGTTAGTCATCACAGACAACAGAGGCAGGAAGACCACTCTTCTTCACTCTGTCAAGAAGTGACTCTACTCTGGGAGCTCTGTATGAGCAACTGGATAGATCTAGAAGCATCTTACTGGCCAGGCATACAGAATGATCTAGCAGATCACCTGAGCAGATTGTTTACGAGTCACCACAAGTGATGTCTTCACCCAAATGTGAGCAAATAGATCTTCCAGCAGTGAGGGGTTCCCCGGTGGACCTATTTGTGACAAAGACCAACAGAAAGAGCCATCAACTCTGCTCCCTATGCGGTCACAGCCCAGGTCCCATAACAGAGGCCTATTTACTGATGTGGTCAGGCAGGATCCTCTATGCTTTCCCACCAATCCTGTTTATTTACAGGATATCTCTAAAGATAAGACAGGACCAGGCCAGAGTCCTGCTTATAGCCCCAGCATGGGCCCATCTGCACTGTTTCCCCACTCTCCTGGCATGGTAAGTGAAACCTCCAATTTCACTTCCACCTGACTCAGACCTAATCTTCAGGATCGGTCACCTACTCCATCCAAGCTTACAATCCCTTCATTTTACTGCATAGATGCTCCATGTCTAGACATTAGAGAGCAGGCTTGCTTGAAAGACATTCAAGAGGTCCTGCTAAATAGTAGAAAGTCTTCTACAAGAGCTACTTACCTCTCTAAATGGAAGCATTTTTTTCCATCTGGTCTTGCCAGGTTGGAGTATCACTAACCAGTTCTTCAGTTCAACATGTTCTAGAATACTTATTATACCTGAAACACCAAGGTGTGGTGGTTAGTTCCATCAAGGTGCATATGGAAACTATTTCAGTGTTCCACCTGAAAGCAATCACTCTATTTTCTCAAGTGACAGGTCCATACAGTTTCTTAGAGACTTAGTCGGGTGTAAGACCTAGTTCTACCATGGGATCTAAACTTAATTTTATCAAGTCTTATGGGTTCTCTGTTTGGGCAGTTGGCTACCTGCTGTCTGCTGCATCCATCAATGAAGGTGGAATTTTTGGAGGCCATTACCTTGGTCAGAAGTGTAGGGTTGCTGTGGGCATTAATGTTGGGATGTCCGTATATGATCTTTTTGAAGAACAAGGCTTACCTGCGTCTTCATCCAAAGTTCATCCCAAAGGTGGTTTCTTCTTTCCACATCAACCAGCCAATTTATTTGCCTATTTTTTGTTCAAAGCCACATATGGGGAAGGAGGAACTGCATTTGTATACCTTGGATGTCAGGAGTGCCAGACCATTTTACTAGGACAGAACCAGACACTTTCATAAATCCTCCCAGGTGTTTATACCAGTGGTGGACAGAATAAGCCAATCAGTCTCCATCCAGAGAATTTCTTCCTGGATCACATCCTGCACATGCATATGCTAAGATTTGACTAATGTCACTCCACCTGACAGAGTCACAGCTCATTTCACGAGGTCAAAGTTGGCCTTGGCAGCCTTTCTGGCTCAAGTTCCAATTGCAGATGTTTGTAGTGTAACCTGATCCTTGGTCCACACATTTGCTCTCCATTATGCTGTGGCTGAAGACTCCAGGAACAAATGCTAGTTTAGATGAGCTGTTCTCCAATCTTCATTGAAATAGACGCCAATCCCATCTCCCGTTCTTATGATTTGAGAGTCACCAAGAGTGGAATGCACATGAGCAATCACTTGAAGAAGAGAAAACAGTTACTAAGCTGTTCCATAACTGTAATTGTTCTTCAAGATATGTTGCATATGCCAATTCCACAACCTACTCACCTACCCAGCAAGACATTCCAGCAAGAAGAACTAGGGTAGGGCAGGTTGTCTCTGCCCTTTATACCTGCACACAGTAGCATATGGCAGGAGGGGGCATTCGAGCCACCCAACAGGTACAGCTGAGGGAAAAAGTTTCCAACAGCCCCGTGCTGGGCACACTGACACCAAACGTGGAAGGAATGTGCAATACATCTCGACAAACAACAGTTACAGATCAGGTTAGTAACTGCTGTTTTCTCCATGCTCTATCTTTCAATTTTTTTGTAAACCTGAAGTACGGTGTCATTTCTTTTAGCTACACAGAGATCTGCAGACAAAGTCAGTATTCCCTTGTATATCTCAGTCAGCTTAACCCACTTCTTTTAAGATAGATGTGAATGCACAGCAGCCCTGAGCACTGCAAAAATGGCATTTTAATCAGGAGCTATTGTTTGGTAATACCAGAGCACCAAGAACATCCTTACCTAGAGGCTACATTTGCCTTTCAACTCCTCTGCGGCAGGTTTTCTTTTGAATCTGTTTCTATTCAAGTCCTTGCAGGTTCACAATCAAATCACCAAAGATGTGTTAAACAACATAATCAGTTCATGAACACGATTTAAAGGATAAATAGCTCACAATCAACATTAGTCACCCAGCATGGCCCTGCTTGGGCACAGAGGCCCAAGGTCTCTTTTTGATCTGAACTAGAAGGGGCTATATGTCCTCCTGGACACAATAGCCTTCAAGAGGATCAAATGGGACTTTTTTTAACACCTAATTTGTGAACTTTGCAATAGAATTGACAGAGCTACTAATAACATTTAAAAGTTATTACTCTTACCAAAGGCCTAAAGGATTTTATAGCGCTAAGGCAATTCCCCCAGACTCTAATGATAAAAATGCACTCTTCAAATCATGTTATAGGTACATCATTGCCATTACTTCGCTTATTGGGTTCCTTAACTGTAAAATATATCAAGGAGGCAAGAGCTTGCTTTTCGGGTGGTTTTTTGCAGTCATATTTCCTGAAAAACATCTCATTAACCATGCCCCATCGTGGGCTGTTAAATCGATGGGGTTGGGGGTGGGCAGTGGCTTTTTGCAGACTATTTGCTGACCAATATGTTCTGAAATTGCCTAATATTTACCCGTATTTCCATGTTCAGCTGCAAATCCTAGCCCCACTCTTTTGTATTTCCTTGTATTCTGCTTACCATCATTTACTAGTCTCCGATACACTTCTGAAAACTGCGCCTTGCAGATTGCGACGGGTGTACAAATGTTCTCCCAAACTCCAATTTGTCGCAGCACATGGGGGAAAAAAATAATCTTTAAAAATAGGTCCTCATTTCTTTTCTTAGATTGCAAAACTCCAAGCTGCCATGCACTCCCCCGTTCGTCTGAAAGTGATTAGTTGGCAAGAATAGAACTTTGGTTTCCTAGGTGCAGTGAGAGAATGCAGAGGCAGCCGAGGATATAGGCTAAATAGACAGTTATATCGGGTGCCGCAGCTCAGGGGATGTAGCCAGGACAACATTAGGACTGGAGTCAGTCACACACAACACGTAGCACTTTTATGTAGTGCTTTATGCTTCCAAACTGATGTACAAACATTAATCACCCTAAAGAGGCAGGTAGGTATGTCCTGTACTATCCTCAGTTTACCAGTGGGGAAACGCAGGCAGGACAAGGCTCAGAAATTATTTATAAAAATGATGGACCGAAATGATGAAAACACCTTGCTCTGATGAAATGCTCATCGGTATATCTCAGAGTTCCTCAGCTGCTGTATGACACATCGGCCTGTACTTCAAAGACTGCCCCGGCTCCCAAGTCATTGCTGCAGATTTGCCAGCTCTACCAGTTTTCAGACCCTCCTACAGTGCTACCAAGTTATCCCTGTCTGATTGGCTGCACTCCCCTGCCTTCTAGGGAAGGGCAGCCAATCAGAGCAGCTGCATTTACTGAGAGACAGCCTGCAACAGCTGAACTTTCTTCCTTCCCTCACTGAGAACACAGGGCTAGAGCAATCCTGAAGCCCCCTAGCCCTGGGGTCTCACAGCTGGCTAGGGAACTGGCACTCCCCGCCCGTCCTGCAACACCCATAGCTAACCGTGTCCCCAGGCCTGGGAGGGTGATGGTGAAGTGGCTTATGCTGCAATGCAGGGTTCTAGGGTTGAGTTGTACATGAGCTCAGAGCCTAGAACTGGCACATGCTGTAAACAGAAACCAACCGAGCCCTTTGCATCCCCATTTTGCCAATGAGGAAACTGAGGCCCAGAGAGGTCAAACGATTTACCAAAGGCCACACAGGCAAAACTAGGATTAGACGTCAAGAGTGGGTGGCTTCTCTTATTCCATGTTTCTATTACAGTGGCATCCACAGGCTTCCTTCAGGGTCAGGGTCCCATTAGAGCAGGCACCATACAAACACAAGAGACACAGACTAAGTCCAGAGCTCATGCCCACCTGGCTGCTGCTCGGCAGGTCCCCCCACTTCTGCTCAGTCATGGTTTTTCTCAGATTGGCTCCAGGGTCCTTTGCACAATGGTGCATCCTTTGCAGCACTGTTTTAGTTCACACGGATGATGCTGGAGCATGGCTGGGAATTAGTGTCCCCTTCCTTAGTGGAAACGAGGCCAACATTTTTGGAGGATCAGATGATAGAAGTAGGAGACTAGGAGAGTTGTTAGGCTGGTAAGACAGAAGGAGGGAAGGAAAAGGAAGAAATATGGGTACTGGGAAGGAGATAGCCCTAAATACTATCTTCTCCAGGGGGTCAATGCACCTAAAGGCAACCTCCACCTGCTCCACCTTTGGGGTAGTGTGCATTCTTTGCACGTGTCAGTTTTTTGCTTTGTTTTGTTTAATATCATGTGGCCCCAGAAGCCCCCCTGAGCTTGTGAGCTCTCTTTTTCTGCTAAGTCCTTTCTCCAGAGGTGTCTTTAGCATGGAGTAATTGCTTTGTCTACCAGGCTATTTACTACTGATGCGTTCACACTTATCGAGATATGCCCTGTAAATCAATGCGCTGTAGAGACTAATCATTGGTTCATTTCTTTTCAATGAATGATGTTTATTGCATTTCCAGGAGCCATAGCTCTTTGCTCTTCCTCATTAGGAGGGGCACCTCGCATCATAGATTTTCCATCCCACAGAGACCTGCTGAGATTTCACTTTCATTATCATCAGTTATTTACATCATGGAGGCAGACCCGGGGCACTGAGATTACCGGACTGTGTGACAGCCATATAGGAGAGAAAGGTGAACCCATCTGTGATGGGGTGCTCCACTCACCGGTCAGATGGTGCCTCCTCCTGGTCATTCTGGGGAATAGCTCACAAGGTCAATGCCCCTTCCTGTATTATTTAGCCACCTGATTCTCTCTGTGGCCTGTTGGGTTAATTAGCTTCCTTTTTAGCCTTCATTAAACCTTTCCAGGCAAGTGTGGGGAAAACAACCCATCACACCATCCAAAAGAAAATCACAATTCTTACCACTTCCAGAGCTCTTGTCCTTCCACCTGCAGCTCTCAAAGTACCATTTAATTTCCTTTTTATATAAGGAAACCTGAGATGACCAGAACTAAAAACCTTTGCCTTTTCTAGAATGAACCATCTAGAAAGCTGTAGAGCATTCAATTATTTTTCTTCCCATTCCAATGCCCTTTACACCTGCTCTGATCGTAAGCTTCCCAAATCAGACAAGGGGGATGGAGGGCGTGCAGAGAAAGTGAGGTTCAGACCTACCCTTAGCCAAGTGTACTACATTAATGGCCATACCCTGCACTAAGTCTCTCGTAAACTGACTTGTTTTGGGTCATGACTTTACTCATTTCATAAGAATAAGAAGAAACTCCAGTAATTTACAGTTGAAGTGATATTATGCGCATGTGTTGCTTTTCCACACATAGAGAGCAAACAGGTTTCTTCAGTCCAGCTGGCCTTTGGATTAACAGGCTAACAAAATAAGAAAGAACAAAAGTAAAGTTTCCATGAGACAGCACGCACTGCACTCTCCCATCATGTAAAATGGCTGTCTATGACTGCAGAGAGAAGATTCCGTATGGATTTAAAGGTACAGTAAATGTAAAACAAATGTGTAACAGTGCCATAGCTAGATTTACCACAGTAACCCTTAGTCTTCACTCCACCCACCCATGCCATTATCTGTTTCTTTTCACTTGTTGGGTTAGGTCTTATTTACTTCATAGGCACTTTGGGGTAGGCAACCTGCCTTCCAACATTTCTACATAGCACCTGGGGGGGAGGGGTATATAAATATTGCTTTTTGCACTTTCCTTTCCCCCTGGAGTCCTGATGTGGAGCCACAGTTCAGAGCTGAGGTCTGGGTTTGGGCCCTGATTCTAAGCATTCTCCAGTCTTCCTGTTGCTTCCCCCAACCTCTCAGCATCACCATAACTGAGCATCAGTTGGCTCGCTCTCATCCACACGGCAGGCTCACTCTGATGCTCAGCTGAGATACGAATTCAGAGCAGAGTGTCATCAGGCTACTGACAACACTGCAGCCTGTCTCTCCATATACAAAGCAAACAGAATGGGAGGCCGGAAGTACCCCTTTTTGCATTACTTTAGATGGAATATATGGGCTAACATAACCCAGTCACCGTCCAACATTAAACAGTGTTAAACAGAATCTGGGGCTTGGTACACAGTGGCAGCATGGCAAACACACCATTAAAAATCCTTTTAAAGATACAGAAAAGAAGGAAATCATTTGCAACGTCAAGTATTCAATAAGGCTTTCGTTATTGAAAGCCTTGAGCTGTAGCCAGTTTTTTAGAAGGAAAACCCCCCTCTTGTTTGACAGTCTCTTAGATGGGATTAAAGATGGTAATAATTGAATGCTGGGGTAAGCAAGAAGAAGTTACTTGAGCTGGGCTGGAGATGCCATTGCTGCTGTTGTTGTTAAAGGCCAGTCTCAGAGGGAAAGGCTGCCTTGCCTGACAGTCTCTTAGATGGTATCAATGCTGGTAGCAACAGTGATCCCAGGCAGTGGTTGGGATTCAGCTGGAGTTGGTAGGGGTGGCCATGCCATCTGGCCCTCTCTCTGGCCTGATCTGGTCAGGGCATCCCTCGGAATCAGCATGATGACAGTCCAGGGTCCCAGGAAAGTGTGGGGATGCAGCCAGGCTGGTGCGGCTTGCGCCGGTAGCCTCGGTCTGTTCTTTCGTTTCCCCCCAAAGTCTCTCTTTAAGGCTCCCCCAAAAGAGAGCTGATGTGTGGCATAGCCCATCGCCACGTTATTGTGTCCACCAATTAGAGCTAAGATCAATTTTGGCTCATTAACTTCCGGCTCCACAGCTCCTGTTTTTAACAAGAAGGATTTCAACATAGGCCTTGAATCATATCAACTTGGCCTTTCTGTCTCGCCTAATTCAGTTCTTTTGTCTCCCTTTTGTACCTTGCCCCATCAGCACTTGCTATTCTGGGTTATGGTGACCTTTTCATGAACATTTACATCCTATTTGCAGGTGGGCTCAAGAGTGCGGCAACTTTGTAGCCAATTGTCACCACAGGACACCACACAAAGGGCCCCTTTGCAATGATGAGAGTTAGTTTGATGCTTCCCCCTTGATGCTCTGAGGCTGGCTGGTTTGTTGTGTGCAGTTAGTGTTCCCTAGATCTGGCACATACACAACGACAACAGGGTGATTTACAGACGTTATTGGCGGGAGCAACACCATCCAGTGCTGCTGCTAACACCATTTGTTTTCGAAGCGCCCGTTGTTCCTAATGAACATATCGTTATGCCAGAGCCCCTGCTGAATCCTGCACAGCATTGGACACCGAGAACTGTGCCTGTCTGAACCACCGACAGGCAAGTGGGGAGCATCTACTTGAGGGATTATTTTCCTTTAATAAACCTTTCCTAAGTGGAACTTTTCCCCCCTTGTTTCCCCCCCTGCTCTAGTTCTTCAAATCAAAGCTTTTCTGGTTAGCTATACAGGGAACAATCCATCATTGCACTGCAGTTTCTTACACCCTTCTTGGTATTTGTCCTTTGACGCGCCTAAATATGTATGAAAACTTTCATAAAGCCTAATTGTTCACACTGCACAAGGTGCAGAGCTTTGCAGGCTATTTCTAAATGCAACAAACTCTTTGTTGTACGGTTAAATCTTCTCTTCTTTACTATCAGGTTTAATTTACTTCCAGTGCAAACTGATCACAGCCTCAGCTGCCCTTTTTTTTTTTTTAGTGTTGTTTCCCCCGACTCCATCACCAGTAGCCAGTGTTGTTTCAGAAGCGCCCAGCTTCTAGCTGAAAGCTCTGATTTCTGTGACATGTTTATTGATTGGCACAGCTAATATATTGGGCTGGTTGAATAGTTTATTAATTTTAGGAGCGTTATATTGGCGTCTGATATAATTTAGGTTTTGTCAGTGCACGACTGTGTTTGTGCATCCAGCCTTTTTTATGCGTGCACGTTGTTTATTGCTTTGTCTAGGAATGATATTAGGAAAAGCCTCTAATATATTAGTTATATCTCAAAGAATACAGAGGCATGTGTCCAGCATATTGATTTCTGTCTGCATTATTCTTTGGATTGTATTAAAGGTTAGAGGTTCTGACCAAGATTGGTCCCACATTGTGCTAGGTACAATACAAAGACCTAGTGACAGGGAGGCCCAATCTAAGAGATTCCAACCTAAATAGACATGACAGACAATGAGTATCAAGGGCATTAGGCTTAGAATCCAGGTCTCGGTCCCCCAGCCAGTGCTCTAACCTCCAGAGAAGACAACCTCTCACTGTATACCTTACACTGGGGTCTCATATCGTGCAGAAAGACCAACTGAGCTCACTGAATGAGGCTGTGAGGGAATATCCCTGAAGTAGGGAGGTCTATATTATGTGCTGCTCTCTGGTGGATGGAATGTTGCCCTCAAGTGGCTGTATCTACAGAGAATATCTGTTCTAACGAGTCGCAGGGTAGGTGGTACATAAGAGACTCACATACCAAGTGGCCCACAGATCGCACAGGCTTGTGAAGAAAGATTTGAATTCTGTCAACCTAGGTTCCCAGTGCTAGTCACTGAGCCCTGCTAGCCTGTGTTTCAACACAATGATGTCTCTTCCTTTCCCGCTCCCGGATGGTAGGAGCGAGGGTCATCTCTGTTTTCTGCAACACGCGAATCTTATGGCAAGCAATGACACTGCACGTCGCTGGGCTGTTTTTCAAGCAGGATTGATGTGAACGCTGAGCTTTTAAATTAACACACATTAATGAAAATGGATCTGTGATCACTATTCTAGGAGCCCTTCCACATTGAACAGCCTCATTAAGCTGATCTCTTATTGTCTCCAAATCCATTCAGATTGTGTGTTCTTGTTGTTATTGTACCCCTGAGCGGCATCTGCAGGTATGCGTGTACTGCCCCTGGTATTTTGGAAAGGCTAATGGTGTTATTGTAGCACACTAGTGTCTTTTTAGAGGAAGACAAGTGAGGGCTTATAGGGAAAGTGCTCAACATTTTCCTAGGATACAGTGTTTTCATGTCTCCATAACCCCTGGGTATTTTTAATGCAAATGCAGGGTTTACCTAAAATGAGAGAGCGCTTTCTTTTGTTAAAAAGAACAACAGTGCAGTTTTCAGCAGTGAATGTGCTGCCTTGCACACATTCTGAACTACATCGAACAAGATAAAAAGGGACCAGTGTGTGGAGCAGCCAGGAATGCTGCAGCGACTTCAATCTCTACCATATATTATGGTGAGCTTACTCGCAATGTGGAGCCCGTTCGAGACACAGCTGATGCACCATCAGTCTCAGGTAGCCCATGAAATATGCATTTTCATAAAGCAACCACTTCAGTTTGATTGAATCAACCATTCATTCCTTAGCACTTCTGCTGAACTTCTTGTATATGGGTTTTTGGTTGTTTTTTTTGTTTTTTTGGTCTGTGTATCCTGTATATTAGCTCACTGTTCAGTACTCTGGAAGCAACCTAAGTTAGGGGGCCAGATCCTTGGCACCTGGCCCAGCTGCTTTGTGCTGCTAAGGCAAAATAGCAGGAAATGATCTTCCTGACAGAGGGGAATCCTAGAGAAAGGATAAGTGACTTTACACCATCTACTCACGCCCCCTCCCCATAACTTCTATGCAGAGGGCATTTTGGGGGCAGGGCACATCATACTTCACCTGATTCTTAGCTGCCACAAGAGTCCTTATGGAACCACAGCACCCAACATAATTTAGAGCAGCCCAAAGGCTGTTCTAAGTTTCATTCATAGAATCATAGACTATTAGGGTTGGAAGGGACCTCAGGAGGTCATCTAGTCCAACCCCCTGCTCAAAGCAGGACCAATCCCCCAATGGCCCCCTCAAGTGTTGAACTCACAACCCTGGGTTTAGCAGGCCAATGCTCAAACCACTGAGCTCTCCCTCATTGGGGGTTGTGGGGGGAGGAAGAGGCACAGGTAAGGGCTGTCTTTGTCCTGGGCTGGGTCAAAATCAGGGAAGGAGAAAGCCACTGTGCCAAGCTTAGCTCAAGTGAGGATTGGGCCTGGAATGTTAAATTGGCACTTTGTTATAGGGGTGATATGCCCACTTGAGGCCTAAGTGTAGAATTGGGGGGCCCTGAGTTAGGGACTCAGGAGATTTCTTAGTGCCTTGACTGATTTCCATGATCAATTCCCCATTGCTGTGGTGTCAGACCTCTGTAGCTCTAGTATTCCCTGCCGGCTATGGGAATGGTTCCTGTCACACACACTGTAAGTCATTCATAGATTCTAAGGCCAGAAGGGCCCATCACTATCATCTAGTCTGACCTCCTGTACATCACAGGCCATAGAATGGCCCCAAAATAATTCTCAAAGCAGATTGTTTAGAAAAATATCCAATCTTGATTGAAAAATTGTCAGTGATGGAGAATCGACCACAAACCTTGGTAAAAGCAGCAAAGAATCCTGTGGCACCTTATAGACTGACGTTTTTGCAAGGCATCCGAAGAAGTGGGTATTCACCCACGAAAGCTCATGCTGCAAAACGTCAGTTAGTCTATAAGGTGCCACAGGATTCTTTGCTGCTTTTACAGATCCAGACTAACACGGCTACTCCTCTGATACTTGAAACCTTGGTAAGTTATTCCAATGGTTAATTATGCTCATGGTTAAAAATGTATGCCTTGTGTCCGGCCTGAATTTGTCTAGCTGCAACGTCCAGACATTGGCTCAGGTTGTACCTCTCTCTCCTAGATTGAAGAGCCCATCATCAAATATTTGTTCCTCACGTAGGTACTTATAGACTCTGATCAAGTCATCCCTTGACCTTCTCTTTGTTAGACTCAAAAAGCTCAATCTATTTAGCTTATCACTATAAGGCAGTAGAGAGGACTCGCCCCCCGGCGGGGTGGTGGGGCACCACACCGCCTCACTACACCCTCTTTGCTGGGTTGGGGGATACCCAGTCTATGGCCTAGACCTTCGGGCAGGGCCCCAGCAAGCATACAAGGTAAGCCCAGGCCCTGGGTCAGGGCGGGCAGCAGACAGACAGTCAGGAGCTCAGGCCCTCAAGCAGGGACTGGGCAAATAGTTCAATAGCAAAGCCCAGGCTCCTGGCTTAGAGCGAGCTGGGGAAGGAGGAGGCTGCCACTCGTGAGGTGGGTGGCGGAGGGGGCGCAGGCCCACCCACTCCACTGTGTCCCAGCCCGGGGCCCTAGCAGCGGCAGAAGACCCGCTGCTACGTTAGTGGGGATCCTGGCCGCAACACACTGACATTGGCCCTAGCAGTGCTGCAGCCAGACTAGGGTCGGCTGCCCCCAGGCTACTTCCAGACTCCCCCTCGTACGGTACCTGGGTCTGGGTGGTGTCCTCGGAGGGTTCCAGCACCATGGGTTCCTCCGAGTAGCTAGCGAGGGGTAGGCTTGGCAGCTCCTCTGGGTAGCTGGCGACGGGTAAGCTTGGCAGCTCCTCTAGTCACCGGTCAGCATTGGGCATTGGCTGGTCCAGCCAGTCCTTGGGTCGGCCACAGATTGCTGGGGTCTCCCAAGCCCAAGCCAGGCCACAGGCGTCTGGCCTCTCTGGTGGCTGCTGCCTAACTGAGCTTTGCGTTTGGGCTTTTATACTTCCTGTCCTGCACCATTACCTCTCAGGGGCAGGCGCAGGATCCACTAGCTCCGCCCACTTTGGTGTCTGGGGAGGTTCTTCCCCCGGCGGGGTGGTGGGGCACCACACCGCCTCGCTACAGGCAGGTTTTCTAAACCTTTAATCAGTCTCGTGGGTCGTCTCTGAAACCTCTTCAATTTATCAACATCCTTCTTGAATTGTGGGCACCAGAACTTGACACAGTATTCCAGCAATAGTCCTAGAAGTGCCCAATACAGAGGTAAAATAACCTCTCTACTTGTACTCAAGATTCCCTTGTGTATGCATCCCACGACCACATTAGCTCTTTTAGGCACAGCGTCATCTTGGGACTGCTGAGCAAAGAGACTTTAGGATGAGAACTGCTAGGATCCATCCCTATTCCCCCAGGAAAAGGAGATCCTCCCTCCCAAGAGCTGCAAGGCTGGGGAGAAAAGAGAAACACTGGTAAAAGAGTCTCAGAAAACCACAAAATGATCCTGACACACTGACCTGAGTTGGAGAGGGAGCAGTTCGCGCTGTGATGTTGCAACGTGTGACAGTGTGGCTGGCATGATACATGCGAACACCCCAACAAAATGCCAGTTTACCATACTAATTTTGTGGTGCTCAAGCAAACTTTTTTGGTAACAAGTAAATGTCTCTCCAGCTTTTCAAGGAGGAAAGTCTTTGCTCTGTAGTGCTGAAAGGGCGGTCAATGTAGAGCCCAGAGACATGGCACTTAGCAACTCCTAACTTCTGCCTGCTGCACTTTGTAGCTGATAATTTACATACAGCCCTGGAATGTCTTAACATAATCTTGTCACTGAACAACAGAGTCTTTGCACAGGTAACAAGGTTATAGGTTTTCCTGCTGAATACATACACCAACACCACCAAAATCCAGCACTCGGTCTCTTTATTGTTGTGTGAAACTGATGGAAGTATTGGGAAATCAGGGACTGGAAGGAGAGAGTGTGACCACTGCATTCACTCAAAATGGCTGTGACAGCTCTCTAGGTCTTGTTGAGATCGGAGGTAGCCTGCATTCATCTCTGCTGAATGTATGAAATGCTGACGGTAGGGGAGCGAGTCGGCTCAAAGCTACTTTGAGTGAGTGTGCAAATGCACCAGAAAGCAGTGCTCGTGCGCTGGGATTTAGTCCCCATCTCCGGTACTTTCCCCTTACCCCTATGAACTCTGAGGAAGAGGATTAGAGGGGATAGGACAAAATACCACAGACTGACTGTAAAAAAGTAACCCACATAAAGTAAAGAAGCTTACACTGAAAAAGAGATTACAAAAAATCTGTTGCAGGATAAAATTTTATTCCATTAAGCTAAAATCGGAAGAAGGGAAAGGAGGTTGTGCCGTAAACTCTCCGTGGCGCACACAGATCTAACAAACAGCCGCAGCACGGGACCAGGCTAATCTAGTTTTTCAGTTTGAACACTGACATCTGTTTGGTCTGCACCTGATAGCTCTGCAAACTGCTGCACTTCTTGTTGCCATCAAAGCAGCCAGCTGATGTCAAGAGTTCAATAAGCAGAGGCAAGTTAAAAAACAATAATGGTGATGGGTGACATATTTCCATTAATGGACTAGATATGCACACAGATACATCACTAGATACCAGCTGCCAAAACAATGCAGTGTTATCTACAGCGCAGGGAGAGGCACTGGAAAAGAGCGAGCGAGAAAGTGAGAGGAAATAGAACAGTGGGCAATGTAATAACATATTTATTTTTTCAGTGCTGGCTCAGCTCGCAGCTCATTCGCACAAAGCACTGATAGACCAAACACACCTCTTTTGCCCAGACTTTCCACATCAGTGGTTTAGCTGCTACCAGGAGGGTTCGTTTCCCCATAATGTGGCCTCTGTATAATCACTGCATTAAGTCTTTCGGTTCCAGGAAGGTCATTCCACACCTGGCTACTCATATTAGGTAAGTGTTAGTAACAATTGCCAGGCAGCTTCAAAGACAGGCCCCCCACCCACACCTTTTGGTAAACAAATATTTAAATTTAACACAGAGACCATTTAAACAGTATTTGAAAAACATTTAAACCAAAATGAGCTGGTGGTAAATCTACCACTGTGTCCCCTTATGCACACACACAAACTCTCTCTTTTCCCTGTGCTTGTCTATCAGAGATGATTTCTCTGTCTCTATATTGTGGCTATAAAATGTGGCATGTGTGATTTTTTTTCCAGAGCTACAGTGTCACTCAGCCCTTTTCCAAACACTTGTTAGCAAAATTAAGTCTGGGATTCCGAACGGCATTCTAGTCCTTTGATTAATGGTTGACCGGTCTCCTCATTTTCTGGTAAAATAGGAAATCTATAGCCTGTATCCAAAGTGGTACAGATATTACCACTTACCAGATATTACTAACAGTGCACACAGTTCTTGGTTCTATGAACAGAAAGCTGTCTTTGACTCTTTTATTTATAACCTCCCCGCTTTCCCAAGATCTGATTGGCTCAGTTCTCAGGCAGTGGATGTGTGTGTTGGAGACAAGACTGACTGTCCTTAACTGAAGCTTTGAAGCACAGCTAGTAATTACCACACCCTTTTTCTGGATAAGGCTGGAGCCTTTGAATTGAGTTGGCCTGCTCTGCTCTCTGCACATTTCCAGAGCCACAGATGCATTCAACAAAAATCCTTGCCACCTCCCCACTGCTTCGCTTGTCATCTTTGGAATTAAATCAAATACTTGTTATCCCTTTCGACCTGAGCAGTTACCCAATACTTGGAGTCTAGTGGGTTGTTTCCATTAGGATGAGAAATTGCTGACTGAACTAGGTGTTTCTTTGACACAATCTTATTAACAAAAGAATATACACAAAAATCCTGTTTCACTGAATGTAGCAGGAATCAAACAACAGGACAAGCTTCTTTGGTCACAGTTCCAAGCCTCTTTCCAGATAGCACTCTGTGCAAAAGCGCTCTCTCTCAGCTTTTCTCATTTTCATAGAATCATAGGACTGTCAGGGACCTTGAGAGATCATCTAGGCCAGTCTCCTGCACTCTTGGTAGGACTAAGTATTATCTAGCCCACCCTGACAGGTGTTTGTCTAATCTTCTCTTAAAAATCTCCAGCAATGGGGATTCCACAACCTCCCGAGGCAATTTATTCCAGTGCTTAACCGCTCTGACAGTTAATAAGTTCTTCCTCATGTCCAACATAAACCTCCCTTGCTGCAATTTAAGCTCATTGCTTCTTGTCCTACCCTCAGAGGTTAAGGAGAACAATTTTTCTCCCTCTTCTTTGTAACAATCTTTTATGTACTTGAAAACTGTTATCATGCCCCTTCTCAGTCTTCTCTTCTCCAGACTAGACCAATCCAATTTTTTCAATATTCCCTCATAGGTCGTGTTGTCTAGACCTTTAATCATTTTCGTTGCTCTTCTCTGGGCTTTCTCCAATTTGTCCACCTTTCCTGGAATGTGGTGCCCAGAACTGGACACAATACTCCAGTTGAGGCCTAATCAGCATGGAGTAGAGCTGAAGAATTACTTCTCGTGTCTTGCTTACAACACTCCTGCTAATGCATCCCAGAATGTTTGCTTTTTTTTGCAACAGCGTTACACTGTTCACTCATCTTTAGATTGTGATCCACTATGACCCCCAGATCCCTTTCTGCAGTACTCCTTCCTAGGCAGTCATTTCCCATTTTGTATGCGTGCAACTGATAGTTCCTTCCTAAGTGGAACACTTTGCATTTATCCTTGTGGAATTTCATCCTATTGACTTTGGACGCTTTCTCCAGTTTGTCCAGATCATTTTGAATTTGAATCCTATCCTCCAAAGCACTTGCAACCCCTCCCAACTTGGTATCATCTGCAAATATTATAAGTGTTCTCTCTATGCCATTATCTAAATCATTGCTGAAGATATTGAACAGAACCGCACCCAGAACTGATCCCTGCAGGAGCCCCCTCATTATGCCCTTCTAGCTTGATTGTGAACCACTGATAACTGTTCGCTGGGAACGATTTTCCAACCCGTTACAAACCTGACTTATAGTAGCTCCAGCTAAGTTGTATTTCCCTAGTTTGTTTATGAGAAGGTCATACAAGACAGTATCAAACAACCATGCTGTAAGTGTGTCGCTGGGGCTTCTTTGTTTCTGCTGCTTCTCTCTCTCAAACACTCCCCAATACCTGCATTTAGCCCCCAAAGAAACACAGCACACCTTGCTGACCAGGCTTGCCTGTGACCTGTGGTTTAGGTGCTAGTGCCTATTTTTTCAGCTATGTATTCCATAAAGGAGCCAAATTCCTTTTTACAGGTATCCTGTAACATCCAGCGGCTTCAGTGAGGTTTCACTCAACCGCCAAGCATAACATGCAGTCTTATATGGCATGTGGGTTACATTATTATTCTGATCTGGTACCTTTGTACGTGCAGTTTGTGCAGGCGTAAGTGACTACACAAAGACTCAGTGTACTTCGCTCCAGAAGTCCTGAACAGTTAGAATTCTGGCGAGTGCTTCAGCAGGGAGTTAAGCTGAGGGACAGAAAAGGGGAGGGTAATCATAGCTATACAGCATTTCCTTCCATCACCTGTTACAATAACGCCTCCGTGCTCTCTTTGGTATGCTCCATGGCCTGCCTTGAATGGCTGTGTTCTGCACGGGGAGCTGTGTGTGCATTATGATGGGCACAGGTGTGACTGCTATGTCCTCACACTGACACTGCAGATGCCATGGCAGGAATCAGCAGCTCCCTACACCCGTTACCTGCTTGCCCCCAGGAAACCCAGGATCCAGTAGGATGGGGATCATCGCTACTGGAAGTCAATGCTCATGCAGGCTGCCAGGCTGGATGTTACTATTTTCATTCATTGACTCAGCAACGTGTGTAAGTTCAACTTTGCTGTTGTTCTGTTCTTGGCTTTTAGCTGCACGAGCCTTCTTTCTCGTGTTTCCCTCTAGGATCCAGTGGCAAGAGTCTGCTGAGCTGTTATCCGTCTGGCCCCCCTCCATGCAGCCCATTCACTTTCCTTCATCTGCTCCTTCCCCTCCTCTTGCAGTGGGAGGTAGCAATTTTGGGGGAGCAATGAGTGGACACTGAAACATCACAATGAGCTAGGAGGGTTTGTTGGAGACACAGGGGCATGTACAATTCCCGCATAACCTATAACGAAAGTGTCTTTCAGCATTTCTTTTTTCACATCTCTGGCATCTCGGAGATGGTGCTGTGGCAGTCCCGGGTACAGTAAGTATATTGGGATGCAGCTGCTATTTAACAAGGGATTTTTTGTCTTTTTATGTTTTTTGGGGGAAAAACAAAAATGTTATAAAGTCCCACGTTTCACACTTTTAAGGTCACACTTTATATTTAGGGTCCATTCATAAATGCTTAATAGCTGTTTAAATGATTGGTAAATCAAGTGTTGTATATTGTTATTGACCTGTTGGACTCTCGAGATGTTACTTGTAATCAATAATACCCTCTATTCATGTGTTTATAACCATCTGTAGCACACACCGCTTATATTTATAACACACTTATAACAGCTATAACACTTTATCAATGCTTTGTCCTGTTTCCAGGTATAAATAGTTTATAAAGTGTAAGCCATTTTAATACAATGTTATGTTTTTAAGTATCAGAGGGGTAGCCATGTTAGTCTGGATCTGTAAAAGCAGCAGAGACCCCTGTGGCACCTTATAGACTAACAGACGTATTGGCGCATGAGCTCTCGTGGGTGAATACCCACTTCGTCGGATGCAATGATGCATCCGACAAAGTGGGTACTCACCCACGAAAGCTCATGCTCCAAGACATCTGTTAGTCTATAAGGTGCCACAGGACTCTTTGCTGCTGTTATGTTTTTGTTTTGTGTCCTTCCCTTCAGCTCTGGGGATTGGGGTGCTGCAGGGAATGGGCCCATGCAGAGCTGACAAAAGATGAGTACCAACCCAGCTGCTCTCAGGCCTGCCTTGGAAGCAGGACGGCTGCAAGAAGAGGAATCCCAGCCAGGCAAAGAAGGGGCAGCATCCCTCCGAGCATGGAGCTAATGTAATTGTGGTCATAGCCTCTTGGTATAAGGTGATTTCCCAACTTTATTAATGTGCTTTACACCCATAAACCTTCATGACTATGGTTGATGTGTGTACGTGCAGGGGGTACAAGACATCTTCACCTGAAGAATGAAAAAATGAACCCCCAGAATATAAAAAATGGCAAGGCCAGCAGTGCTAACATTCATGCGGTACCTGATTTATGGAGAGACGAACAGAAACAGCACTGTGAATCTGGCACCTTTGATTAGCACTAAATTTACCTTAGAAGACAAAGATTAATTATATTAATTCCAGACCCAGACTCTCTGTAGGAACATGGTGGTGCTTGTGGCACCATGTGATACATTATTACTACCAGTAAAATCATACAGGGACACTATCAAGACTTATATGCAGCAGAGAGAGGCAGATGTGTAAATAACAGAAACTAGATATTTATTCACATCATTAAATTTAGACGTCTTAAGTTTCTCCAGTGTACTGGGCCAATTTCTGCTCTCAGGAACTGAGGTTTAAATCACTAAGTGGGGTCCTATCGGATGTACAGTTGCATAACAAAGCACAATTTGGCTCACTATGTTTGAATTAATAGCTGGATGTTTCAAGGAGAAGTACAATCGGCTTGCATGTCTAGAAAAGGACAGGAGATCAGATAAGCAGAGTCCTTTATTCAAACCACTGGACCCCAATTCCGACGGGTGTAATTTTCTATTTGAAACACTAAAAATGAGCTCCGGCATTCTCGTTCCGAATACATTCCCACAAAACGACATCACCACTTAACATTCGTCACAGGTAAGCCTCAGTGTGACAGTGCAGCTCTCTTACCCTGATAGGTAAACGTATAAGAAAGCTGGGAAAGATATTAGAAGTGCCAAAGTTAACAAGTGGCAGAGTATTATCATATATATATGAAAGCTTATGTTAGTGAGCACATACTGCAGAATTAAAACGCCATTTTGGAAGCTAAGGTTGAGAAATATGCAGCTTTCTTTTATTACAATGACAGCTGTTAGAGCTTGAGTCAAACCCCATCGAATGGACAGGACTGTTTCCAATTACTTCGATGGGCTTTCGATTAGCCCCTTAATGGTAAAATGGTGCTATTTCCCTGGTCATTATAATAGAGGATTGCACATCAGTACAGGTTTCACAGTACAACATCCTTTACTCGGAGAGAGAGGGAGAGAGAGAGAGAGAATCTTCCATTAACAGGCTCAGAGCTAGGCTATCCATGGATATTTTTGTCTCACACCCAGATAAATGTGGTCCTCATAAAGCGTTAGCTTTATTCCTAGCAGCAACTGTAGCACGAAGAATATCTTTTGGGGATTACTGAATTAATCTCAATTTAGAGTGTGGCGGTACAGTAATATTATTGTATCACATTATGCAGTAGGGGCGCATGCAAGAAAAGCAAAGCCTTTCTGGAGAAACTGAATTCCCACTCTCCTCACTTCTTCCCTTAACACCTATACAGGCAGGCGATGGTATGCAGCAAATTTGGCCCCACCGCACAGCTCTGTTCGATGGAGCTCTGCCACCGTAAAGAAGATGCTAAGCTCGAGTCACTCAGAGGCTCTTCCCTGTCAGGCTTTCCTGCCCTAAGAAGAGCAGTACAAAGCTGTGGAACTATTTCTGCTGTCACAGGACATTGCACTCCTTTGCAGCTGACAGAAGAATTTGTCGTTCCAAATAAGCCTTTTAGACAGTCATTTGAACTTGAGAGACCTTTTCCTCTGAAATTCTAAAGCTCTAGATAGATGTTTCCTCCAACTCAAAAGCAAATGTTCACTGTGTTGTGAACAAAATTTTGGCGCAAACGGCATCACTGCTGCTTGAATGTACTGGAAATGTAGATACTATAGCCTGTAGCAAAAGTTCCCTCATGCTTAGAAACTACTGTTCAAGTGGGAATATTTTTTGCATTATTGCCATTCAAAAACTGCAGTATTCATCATTCAATTGAGCCTGGGCAGGATTGTGTTTCTACTGAAGACAATGAGAATTTTGCCAGTAGGAGTGGGCTGTAAAGCCATCATATCTGAATAAAATATGCATTTGGTTATTTGCATGTTTAGACACAAATATGATTCACACAGCAAAGAAACATTCATGTACAGATCAGACACCATCAGTGCTTCACCTAGGGAAAGCCTCGGTCTCTTTATTCAAAGCTTCTATGTAAAAGACAACACAGTAAAGCAAATTTACAGTACATTTGGCAGCTACAGCCACAGTGAAGTACCTTGCAAGCAGTTATTCCGTAATGTTTTATTTTATTCATTCGACAAAGAAAAGAAGAAAATACCATAGTCTAGCCTGGCCTGTCTAATCCTGATTAGTAGACGTTTGGAAACAATTTCTTGTGAAAAGCTTTAAAAACTATCAGCAGATTCATCTTGGTGGCATTTTAAGAGGCCTGCAACTGCTTGAAATGGCTCCCAACTGCCATGAAATAGGCCTGTGGCACTCTGACATCATAGGTTACCCACAGGCAGGCAAATATTTGGCTTCAATCCTTTCTGGAAAAAATAGAAATGTTTCTACCTGTCTTGCTTTCCTTCTTTTCTTGTTTACTGCTGCACAAAGGGAAGTAACTGCACTGTGACCAAGGAGGGACGGAGAGCTCTTTTTGGGTTCATGCCTATTCTATCAAGAAAAACTGGAGATACAATTACCGCTATTTCCTGCAATAAGTAACAAATTAAAAGGCATTACTGCTGCTGCGTTCCTTAGACTCTGGTGGGAAAGAAAAAAAACTGTTCTGCTATTGCCTGGCTTACATCTATTCTGAGTTAGAAAGACACCAATATACCCAGCAAACAAAGGGCTTAGAAACAAGCATAGGAAGAAACTGTGACTGAGAAAATAGGTCCCAAATGGTGTATTCAGTGTGGTGGTGGTGGGAATTTAGTGGAGAAACACAACTCTTGTTCAAGTGCAGACGATATATCCTTAGGTATCATTCAGGTTGGAGCTACGACCTTCGAGCTCATGGCTAAATTCAGCTTTCACATACACCCCTGCAAATCCACTGATATCAATGGGGAGGCATGGCTATCAGGAAGAGAAGAATTTTTCCCTTAGTGGCTACCAAAGGCTTTTTGGAAGGCAAGGGGGGGTGTATCCAGTACATTATATTCCATCACTCCTTTCCAAATAAGCAAAGGCAGCTGCCCGAATGACCTCAGCCAATTCTAAAAGGGTTCAGCTGTGCCTCTAAAGAAAGGCCTGTGGGCTGGGGTTGGAAAGAAACATAGTGGGGTCAAGCAGAGGACATGGCAAGTGTTTCTGTGCACTGTGGCTAATCCAATATCATATGGTACATTTACAGTTTGGTTTGGATCACAGGCTCCGTAGCACGAATGTGAACACTGGGCAGGCAGAACCAAGAAAGAGGAAGCTCCCTGCTGGAGATGTCTTCATGAAACTTGATGTTCAAGTAAAAATCACCTGTATAGAGAAAGAGCAGGGCTCCAAAGCACACAGCATTTTTGGTTGGTTTCACCTGAAAGAGAAAGGGCGGAAGTTAGCTGAATAAAACAAATTTGGTAAATAATAATAAATAATAGTAATACTTTGCCATTCTATATATTCGTGAAGTAAACCTCACAAAGCCCCTTCACCTCCACCCCAAGAAAGCAAATGTTGCTATCCCCTTTTTACTGATGGTAACACTGATGTAATGAGAATGAAGTTAAATGAGTTTTCCCCAAGCCTTGCAGCATGTCTCTGGCAGAGCTCTGACTAGAATACATATTCTCTTGAATCTACCAAAATGTAGCTGTCTTTGGCAGAAGCTATCAGAGGTTTCCAGAACACCCAGGAACATCTAACTCTTAACCCTTATTTAGCAACTTGTGTATTAAAGACTGGTTCTTAGAATTTCACACATATTAAACACCTTGCTAAACACCATTTAACCACTTGGCAATAGCTAATAGCATTTATGGTAATACTGTCCAAATATGCAGCTCACTTCACCATCATTGGGCTAAATGAGTTTAGTGGGAGACATCCCAGTAAGACAGCAATCCTAAATTAGCACATCCCAATTGAGTATAGTATACTGAAGTATTATTTCATGTTTATATAGAGCCTTTCATCACACAGCAATTCAAATTATATATACACACACAAACTCAACAGAGCACTTAAATATGCACTTCACTTTAATTATGTGAATAATCCTATCCCTGTTCAGCAAAGCATTTAAGCACAGGCTTAAATTTAAGCTCATGAATAGTGACAATGACTGCAAGTGGAGCCTCTTACATACCTAAAATTAACTACGTGTTTTGCTGAACTGGGCTAGTATTAGTCACATGCTTTGCTCAACTGGAGCCATAAAGGCTGAGCAGACGTCACTGAAACTTCTCCACAAATTTCACCTCTGTTTCAAAAAGTTGAAGGAAACTGAACGGGGAGGTCCAGAAAGAAACGTTACTTGCCCCAATGAATGTTGTTCTGCAGCAAACTGATCCTGCAGGATGCTGAGTGCTGCCAAGACATGCTGAAATCAATTGGGGGTGGAAGTTTATCAGCATCTTGCAGGATCAGGCCTATGCAAAGCCATTCTTTCAAAGGTTGGGTTGCCTAGGGTGGTGGTGGAATCTCCTTCCTTAGAGGTTTTTAACGTCAGGCTTGACAAAGCCCTGGCTGGGATGATTTAGTTGGTGTTGGTCCTGCTTTGAGCAGGGGGTTGGACTAGATGACCTCCTGAGGTCCCTTCCAACCCTGATATTCTATGATTCTATAGGAGTCATGTGACAGGATATATGATTTAGGGAGGGATCTGCAGAGGCAGTGTTACAGAAAGGATGAAAGACTAAGCATGGTGATCCTTATCACTCCCAATATAATACCCGGGAAACAGAGACCTGAACAAATGCTCAAGTAACAAAGAAAAATATTTTTCATTATTGTTTATTACTCTTCTTTTAAAGTGAACTTAGTGTTTGTGAAAGGTGCAGTACATACAGCACGTGAGAACACAACCCCCTGTTTAACCACACATTTGAGATAACACAGGTAAGCTATCGTGCCAACTTGCCCTTGGCTGCCTGTTGTCATCTAGGGGTGAGAGTGTAAATACAGTCCTATTCAGTGGTTGGCCTCTTGCTATTAAGGGCAACATTTGTGCTGGTGGGTTTTGTAAAGTAGATATTTGATGGCTATGAACTTATTCATAATATTTATTTATACTGCTGTCGTATTTAGAGGCCCCAGTCAGGAACTCAGCCTCCATTGTGGTATACACTGTGCAGATATATGAAAGACGGGCTCTGCCTCAAAGAGTTTACAGTTTTACTTAAACTACACTGATGCTCCTCACTCGTTTCACATGGGACACTGAGGAGCTGTCAAAGAGTTGCTGATCGCTATTCCTGGGCTGATTCAAAATAACTGTCAACCACAATGAAATGTTTTTCCCCCATTACCAATCCCCTAGCCCAGGGGTAGTCCATTATTTTTTGTCAAGGTCCAAATTCTTGGTCAAAGTATAGTCAAGGTCCAGGCTCCAGAGAGATTAATAATAAATAAATAAAAATATTCTGGAGTCCGGTCAAAAGTGTCTGGTGGTCTGGATTCGCTCTCAGTCCACTTACTGACTACCTCTGTCCTGAGCCATCTTGTAAAAACATATTCAAACACACACACACTGAAAACAATATTGGTAATCACAGAGAACACAAGGAAACATGAATTGCTGATAATTACAGAAATTTCCAGGGCAGTTAGATTTGTTTTGCTTTTAATTTGGAAAGTATCAGCTTGCTCTGAGCAACTAATCAGATAAAACATTATTAAGAGCCGAAGGAGTATTACTAAAGTGATTAGGTTTAAGGTGGCCACGATACAACCAAAAGAAATCTCAATCAATGCAAAAGTATTTTAATCAATTAGGCTCTGCACTGTTATCTCACATCTCAAATTCCTACATCTGGTAATATGTATCACAATCTTGTTGATTACTAATAAACTCATCTTTCTTTTATGTTTTAAATGGACAGTGTCAAGTAGTTTTAACTCAGACTAAAAGTTAAGTGTTAAAAACAAACATTTTGCATAACTTAAAATTCATATAAATATTTTAATGATTAAAAAACCAATAAAACAGTTTGTTTTTAATATAGATAGATCCCTGCATTGTTTGAAACTGAAGGACCCAAACACAACTTCATTATAGAGAATGAGAAAGTGAACATGGGCTTTCAACTCCAAGGGAAACTGACCATTCTCTATTCTTTATGGCGTGAAATGAAAAATCATGATTTTTGTCTTTTAAAGTAATAGTTCAAACACTTTTTGTGTGCTGCTTAACAAAGAGTGTGCACTGAAATGTGTGTGTGTGTGTCTGTATAACCCCACTCTGCTCCAGATATGTCCAGAAACAAATTCAAGCCTAGTCTGAAAACTACAAAGATTTTCCGGGAGTGAACTTTTAGGAGTCTGGCTTGGTAAGAAGCTAAAGTGGAGGATAGCAGTTCGGTCCAGAAAGGTAAACTCAGTTCAGCATTGATGACCAACCCATTTCTGTGTCAATGTAATGATGGGCCACACTCTGCTGGTAAAAGCTGGCTGATTTACACCAGTTGAGAATCTGGTCTGATGTATCAGTCAGTTTATAAAAGGAGAATACAGATTCACTGAACTCTTTCAATCTCTGACCTAAAGTCTTTTTGAGGTCTGGCTTGGACCTTGATCATAATTCTGGGTAGCACTCATTCCTCCCCACAGTATCAATACCCAAAATACAAAAACGAGGTACTGGTTTCTGAAATTTACTTTTTGCCATTGATTAATGAGTCAATATGGGAGGATGAGAGAGACTCTGATAACATCAGATATACTGTTTGAAGAAATTTCCTTCTGTGATCAGTATTCGGAGCCCTGAGGAAGTATGACAATATGTTATCTTTGGGATTTACTGTAGGAAATGCCCTGATACCAATACCACAGAATAGAATACTTTTTGTCTCAGAAGTTCACATTTTTTCCCTTGGCCTTTTTGGAGTCAGAATTTGGACAAATTAACAAAAAACAACCACCACCCCTCATTACCTTAATAAGGGATCGTGTTTACAGTAGAAGTGCTGGGTTGGGCTCAATAGCAGGGGGAATGCTGAAATTGCACCTCAGGTATTCACATGGGAGATAACCTCTTGGCTTCTCTCCTCAGGGGAGACCCAATCATAAAGCAGAATATATTTCACTGACTTCTGCCTTCTCCCTTGCTAACCTCATGGGCAAGACTCTTCCACAACTGGGTACTTAAGCACTGGAATTCTGATTCAAAATCAACATTGTCAGAATGATAGCCCCAGGTCAAGAAATCCCTCTCTTGATGATTTCTGTTGACACATTTAAGCTGAAATTATTCAGCAAACAATACCATTAGGATCCATTAAAATTCAGGCTGATGATGAATTCTGTACTCGCTAGCTTTAAAAAAAATCTATTTTCTGCATATGTTGTACAGTTGAAAAAACATGCACATTGAGTCGCCAGTGGTTAACCTTTAATTTCTCCCCAGCTCAGATTCACTTACATATTCAGTTTTGACAGTCATATTTTACTGGATAACTTAAGACCTGACCTAAGTAAAGACCTGACCATACACTCACTCTCTCTTCATGCTTATTTAATATGCTACCAGAATCAGAGCATTCCTTACAACATTTCAGTATTTTTCCTCTGTTTTTCACTCCTCTTTGATTTTTTGTATCTTTAAATAACCTTCAGTGTTTTGCCTCAGGAACAAAAATCTCTCTGACTTGAAATCTCTAGACTTGAGAGAAAGTTTAACTCTTCTTAGTAGGGACACAACATTTTTTGCATGGTTTTAACACTGATTTTTTTTTTTAAATTGAAAAATCAAAATGATGAGATCAGCCTTTATAACTGTATGTTAAGTGACAACTGAATGAACATGCTCATCTTATTGGTCTTTAATGTTTATCTCATTTTCTCTCTTTTAGTCTGTGGCATTTCCTCATAGCCTGGCTAAAAATTGTTTACAGTTTCTTTGTTCAGCCTGGAGGATATTTCCATTACCTTGCAGAAAAAGTTCTTTAAACTCTAAATGCTGGTGGGGTTGAATGGCTCAGGGGATTGGCAATATTGTATCAAACCTTTTATCAATGGTACAAACTCAGAGTTTGCCAGCTTGGTAGTGACCAAAAGCTATTGACATCTGTGTGGCCTGTGTCAAAGGAATTAGTGATCCTAAACCATTATATGGAAATGATTTTCTACATCACAGAACCCAACACCCTCTATTGGCACCAGTTGGGACCGCTGGTCAACATCAGTACTTTTGGAAAATCAGGCCTCTTTAAAGTGTGCACCCCCAAATACTGAAGTTCCCGAAATCATGAGTTACTTTTGAAACCTCTCAGCCCTTGTTGGCAATATCTGTGAAAGATCAAGGATTCAATAGGCATGAAGCTGAATTCTCCTTTGGGGTGGAGCCGTTTCGGTCACATGGTTAAGAAACTTTGTTAGGCCAGTATGGAGAAGTTTGCACTACTGCTGCCTATGCTGTACCTTTTGTATGAATAGATAAAAGAGTTCAGTCTCCAGGGCTGTCAATCCCTCACCTCCAATAAAATTCACTAATAATAAGCTGCATATGTTGGCATCTGTTTTGGCATATCGATTTTTAATGCATGTGTCATGCAGATGAGTGGACTATGAAAAAGAAAGACTCACTGAATCAATGTGAAAGGTGTTGGATCCAACAAAGGTGATGGCATCATGGAGCTCATAGTTGTGCACTCCGTTTTGGTAATCCTGGTATGGGATCACCGTCAGAGCAAACGGGCCCACACTGTGTTTGCTCCAGTTGGTCAGCTTCACCTCCAATGCGATGGGGTCCCCAACTTTGCAGTCTACTACAATATCACAGTCACAGACCTTTCCATCCACCAAGACATCTGCAATACAAGACATGAATTTCACGTTATTTAGGACTTTTGCTGTAGGAACAGCACTAAAATTGGTCTCCATGAGAATCCTGAAAGATGCACAGTGATAATACACAGCAGTTTAGGCTATGGAGTAAAGACATATACTGTGTAGCTACAACCAAACCTCAGAAGGCACTTTAGCAGGTATAATGTAATGATGGAAATTAAAATTTAGCTAGGATACGAGGGTTTACATCCCGTCTCTTGCAAAAAATGCCACGGAGTCCTTAATGACAATGAAGGAGATTTCCAGTAAGAAACCCACGAATTACTTTCACTGACCAATTGAACATTGCGGCCTATTACCTGTCAGTGGCTAATTGTCCACCTTTATAAGAGGTAAAAACATGTGTTACATTTTTCCATACACAAAGAACAACAGATCCTTTCAGTGTGAATAACTGCCAACCCCATTCTACTGTCTGGTGTGCTAAAGCTACAGACTTATCCTCACTCTGCCTCCTTTGGGGATGTTAGCACAGCCAATGGTGCTATTTGGAGCCATCCTTGAGCTTGGAGAGGCTAGTCCTATGCAGAGGTGGAGGAGGAGGCAGCTCCTTGCGCCCTCATGCAGTGCAAACCATAATCTGGCCTAAGTAAAGACCTGACCATATGTGAGCTGCATTCCACCTGCTCTTTATGCATAAGTATTGCGCAAAAAGAACCAGGTAGTCAGCTGGGGGAGTGGGCAGGGGAGCTATACGCAATTCTCAAATACAAACTGTAACTGGCGTAGATCCTTTTCTGGATGCCCACATGTCCATGTGTCATAGCCAGAAATAAATCTCCCTGTTAATATGGTGACCTTTTAAAGCAGGACAGTCTGTGTTGGGGTTTGCAGTGTAATATATATATATCACATACACTAATATCCAGCAATAAGAAAAAATGGGATTTCAAAATGTTACAGTGGCAATAAAAGCTTGTCTACTTATTGCACTTTATTTCATTCTGAGATTCTTATTTTTACTTTACAGTTTTCATTTATTTCTTTTTTTCTCATGGAGATAGCAGTAAATATAATGCCCCCAAACTGGTTACTGCTGGGCCAGCTGCAATCAAAGTGAGTGTGCCCAGTAACACAGCCCATTTGCTTGTACAGCAGTGAAATGATTCATTGCCTATACAATGTGAAATTGCTAGCATAATTCCCCGCTCTGAAAGGGTTTCCAGTTGTGCAATATCAGTGTACTTCACAGACTAAATTTATCTCTGATGTACTGTAGATACTACAGCATTTCTATTTCACAACAGGCTCTTGTTCAGAGACAGGGAAAAGCTTTGAGCACATGTGAGAGAGACCATTCAGAGTGGATACATGCACTCAGGATATCTCACATTCATGGGGTTGTTCGGTTCCATTATTCCAACCTCCTCCCATATTACAGCCATTGTGAGATTCACAGTGTTACACTTCTTCAAAGAAGGTTTGAGTTGTATTAATCAGAATGTGCCCTCATTTCTTACAGATATTATTTCTTATTCTTATTCTCCAGGAACGGTCAGACATGCTCAGCTCGGAGAGAGCATATTTCTCACAACGAGTTTTTGATTTTTGCATTGTTGGCTCAGAATCAGAATATGATCTATGCTTCTGTGATGCCCATTGAGCCTAGCAAACTGGACAAACCTTGAAGCACCAATGAAGAAAACAGCTAGCAAGAACGAAGAAACAAGTTCAGAAATTAACATTTTTTTGACAGATCCAGTCAGCAAATGACAGGCTGATCAGTCAAAGGAAGTGATCTCTAAACTTCCCTTTGACCAGAGCTGCCATGTCGCAGCAGCAAGAAGCAAGTACACTACACAGGAGGTACAACAGTCGGAGCAGACATGACGCTGACACAAAGAGACCAAGCTGTTGGTGTTATATATGTCACTTTTTAGAAAGATTCCAGTGGTATGGTTGAAAATGAGGCCTATTTAAGCAAAACATTTCCATTTCCAATAGGATGTACGGTTTCTATGATTAGAAGGAACACACTTCACAGTCAACTGTAGCATTTTGAGGAGGGCTTGCAAAACTATTTTTGTACTACTGCACCCAAACGTGACGGTCTTCTGCACAGCACGGTCACACGACTTTCTACAGTAGTGGTTCTCAAACTTATTTGATCACGCAACCCTCTATTTTGTGTCTGTAGTAGGTTATGCTACCCACAGCAGCGCAGAAGTAAGGGTGGTATGGCATTATCACCCTTAGGGCTGGTCCACACTAAGAAGCGGGGTCGAACTAGGGTACGCAAATTCAGCTACGTGAATAGTGTAGCTGAATTCGAAGTACCCTAGTTCGAACTACTCACCCGTCCAGACGCCGCGGAATCGAAGTCCGCGGCTCCAAGGTCGACTCCGCCACCGCCTTTTGCAGTGGTGGAGTACCGGAGTCGACCGCGGCTACGCGGCAGATTAGACGCGATAGTTCGAACTCCGAGAAGTCGAACTCACTGCGTCGACCCAGCTCGTAAGTGTAGACTAGCCCTTACTTCTCTGCTGCTGCTGGCGGCGGTGCTGCCTTTAGAGCTTGGCACCCAGCCAGCAGCTGCCACTTTCTGGCTGCCCAGCTCTGAAGGCAGAGCCATTCCGTGCAACATTTACTTTTATGCTGCAGTTGGCAGTGGTGCTGTCTTCAGAGCTGGGTGCCTGGCCTGTAGCTGACGCTCTCCGGACACCCAGCTCTGAATGTGCACAGTAAGTTTTTTCCCCCTAAAGCTTCTCACACACCTGCAGAATATATTCCACACTCTCCCTCCAGTTTGAGAACCCCAGTTCTATAGGCCTGTCGAAGGACTTCAGGGTAGGCTAGCACGCTAGTCGTTGGGGACATATTCCAAACTTAACTGACTGATTTCTCACACAAAAATGTGTGTGTATGTATCTAAACTTAACGTTTTCCAGCCTACTGCAGCAGAAGCGGAGACCAACTGCTTTTTTCACTCAACCCAGGTGCTCTATTTCTTTTCATGGCTCTCTCATGGAGGAAGTGCTTTCAGTTTTTAAAAATTACCCTTTACTTTGGTTGCCTCATACCATGGGGACCTGCAGCCGTGAGCTTTACTGGCCCCAAAGACTGCCTCCGGCTCACATGAATCTTCAGAAATATTCAACGAGCTAAGTGCATGAGTCTTTATTTTAAAGCTACTCATCTATTTGCCATTAGATTTTCAACTCCATGCACAGATGCAGGAATTATGGATGAAACTTTTGCTCGCTGTCCCCATCATGTAACAACAGTTCAGACTGTTGCTTCACAACATCTTTAAATGAAAATATTAAATCCACCAGAAGGTGAGGAAATTATACCCACCTCCAACAAATCAATTTCCTTTGGTATTCCTGAAAATCAGTTCACCAAACATTGATTTCGAAAGAGACACAAGGAGAGAGAAGTCTTGTGTGTCTGCCCGTCAGTCAGTAGATGGACTAATTGTTTCCTGTCCTCACAGCAGTCGGCTGTACATTTGTAGTTATAAAGCCAACTATCTCAATAACATGCCAAATGACAAAACACGTGCATCTGTGCTGTAGAATACTATGGTAAGCAGTGTTTAGAAACAGTTACGTTTCATCAGAGAAAGCCTCTTGATTTGACATGCAGTTTCACCCCCTTCCTGACACAGAAAGCACCTACTGTACCATATGGATCCGCTTACATACTTTAATCCATGGACAGAGGAAAAGCCATGTGTATAGGGTCTATTTTCTGTGGATTTCGCTTCCTAACACAGATGGCATATAAAAGCTGTGATTGCTCACACCACTGCTTTGCAAGTGAATCATTACTTGCTCTGAGTCATATGAAACAGCAGACAGTGGCAGTATCTAAATCTTGCTAGACTTCAGATAAAAGATAATCAGTGTTTCAGAAAATTAGAAGACAAGAGTCTAATGCAAGCGCTGATACAAAATATAATAGGTGCAGGGAAAAGTCAAGCTGTCAGGGAAGAAATATGAAGGTTTGGATGTCTGCTACTGGGGGAGAGTTTAATGCTTTATTCCTAGATATCAAAATAAAGCAATGGAATGAGTCCCTTTTTTTTTCTCTCCTTTACTTTTCATGTACCCCTTATATTTCATTTACTTGCACATGCCTTCACATGCTTTACCACAATACATTGCAATACTAGAAATTAAAGAAGGGAAAGCCCTAGAGGGCATATTGTCTGTCCTGCATCACCAAACTGATGCTATATAAGTGCAATATATTTATTATTATTACATACGCTAGTGAGGACATATATACTGAGAGGGGAAACATTGTCTGGTGGTTAGAACCCAGGATGGAAGGTATTGAATTAGCACAATACACCTCTACCCCGATATAATGCGACCCGATATAACACGAATTCGGATATAATGCGGTAAAGCAGTGCTCCAGGGGGGCGGGGCTGCGCACTCCAGTGGATCAAAGCCAGTTCGATATAATGCAGTTTCACCTATAGCGCAGTAAGATTTTTTGGCTCCCGAGGACAGCGTTATATGGGGGTAGAGGTATATAAGAAATTAGGTGAATAGATAAAATCAGGAGCCCTGGCCTGCCTACTGATTCCCTGATTTAGGCAAGGCATTTAACCTCTGTGCGAGTTCATCCTTTTGTTACCTACCTTACACACTAGATTAATGTATACCACAGGGAAGCTGAGAGATTTAACTATGAATAATAGTAAAAAATATTTCACAATTCATATAACATCTTTCTTCCATTGTTTTAACGTGGTTTACAAAGGCAAACTAATGTTTCTAAAGTGCTTTCAGATTCTCAGATGAAAGATCCTGTATCAGTGAAAAATGTTATTTAGCGTCTGCAAGGTGAGACTGTCAGAATCACCTGGTGAAAACTTGCACTTGTAAATAAATACCAATTACTATTAACTTTTGTCTCAAAAATCAATATCTAAATATATTGCTACAAAATAAGTAGAATACTTTACATACCCTTGTTATTTGCCCAATTCCAATACACTTTCTGTATGAGCTTTGGCAACTCCCGGCTATAATTCCAAACTTGTGTGCTGAAAGTTCTATGTACCGATACTGTCATGGTTAATTGGATTTGTGCACAGAACTCCCTATGCACCATTGTGAAAATTTAGCTTGGAAAACAGCATACCAATGGGAGTCTGAATGTTTATCCTCAATGAAAATACATATTCTGGCAATGTTTACACTCATCTTTCAAAGTTTATATTGATTTTGAGATATATACTGTATTGTGTGGGTGATTTGTACTATTCCTCATATTGAGGGAAACAGAGTTTTCAATCAGATATTTGCCATTAAAGACCAGGGGCCGTATCATCCATTGGTGTAGCTGCACTGACTTCAATTCTCTCTTTCTCTCTCTTTTTTTTTTTTTAAACAGTTTACACCGGCTGAGAATCTGGTCTGGGATTTTTAATAAATCTTAGACAGAGCTTAATTTATTCAAATGAGAAGGTTAACAAAATTTAAAGCAGCAGATGGCTAGAGGAGTAAATAAACTCACTCACTTGACAGATACAAACTGATCTTCAAGCCCACAAACGCAGACGGTAACCAGCTGCAGTGTGATAGTTGCAGGGGGTTCTTTAGATAGGCTTTTTTTAAATGTTGTTATAACTGTGCGAAGGAGGTTAGTTTTGCTAATCTGTATATATGAGAGTGGAACACTAAGGCTTGGTCTACACTAGCGTTTAACAGACAAAAGCGCTGGTGTGTATGCGCTTCTACCGACATATTTACTGCCGCTCATGCGGTGGTTTAATTATGCCGGTGGGAGAGCAGCTACACAGGAGACCTTACAGCGCCACAGCTGCAGTGGTACTGCTCTGTGGTGTAAGGTCCGTAGTGTAGACATAGCCAGTTTGAAGAGGAACAGCAATAGCATTGAAATCTCTAGATAAGATGCACCAGATACTTGGTTGGAGGAAAGCAGGAATTTCTGCAGTGAAACAGTGGCACAGAATGATTCAGTTATTTTGTGTACACACAGTATAAAGTGATGATTAAAAGCCTTGGCCATGCCAATTTGGCTTCCAGTTTTGCTAGCAGAGCAATCTAAGGGCCAGAAATGCTGTTTGGAACTGCTTCCACCTTCTCTTTTCCTGAGGGGTAACATTCGTTCAGATTTGTATAGGGAAAGCTCAGGAGCACACAGAGCAAAAATCAGCAAAAGTTCCCGTTTGCAAATACATTGAACAAATCAGTTTGACCCTGGTTATATATATTTAAAAAACAAAAGAAAATGGAGAAATCTCAGGATGGAGAGAAATCATCCTACCACAAACAGACCCGCTGTTTGATTCAAGCTGATTCTCCTGTTTGGTAGTTTTAGATTAAGCAAGTACCTTGTCCCTCCTTTTATGCGTCAAGTCAGAAACAGTTTCTGGCAGCCTCTTATTTCATTTTGCGTAAGCAGTTTTGATAGAGGAGTGTTGAGGTTCTGCGCAGTATTCTTCCCACATACCAAGCTCTTTTGAACTCCGGTAAGTACCTTATTCAACAACCAAACCCAAGCATTGCTTCTGTCTCTCTATGCAGAGCATTTCCCCTTCATTTTCCAAACGGCTGGTGCAGATTATTTACACATTGAGAAATAGGGTTGGTTATGTTCGTTTGTCCATTATGAGGCCTGCAGTATTTTCATAGCTGGATAAATCCAAACAAAAGATATTAATAAAAACTTATTGCTTCTATGTTCCTAGTCATGCTCATCAAGCACGGGCCAAATGATTATTTAATAACATGAAAGCATCACATGTATTTGTATAAATTCTACTGTATGTGTTTGAGATCAGTTTCTCATACCAAGCCCAACCATTTTAACTTGGAGCAACATCCTTCGGTTCATTCACTGTAATACAGATAAAATATTGAGCTAAATTCATCCATAACATTACTCCATTGGAGCCAACAACTATACCGTGCATAAACATGCATAGCTATTTATATAGTAATAGTTTGAAACTGTGCTAGGATTTTATCCTTAGAATTGACCATTCTAAGCCTTATGCTGTAAAATGCTAAATGTTCTCAGCTCCCCACTGAAGTCAGAGCAACTACAAAGGCGCTCAGTACATCTTTAGATCAGATCTTTTGAGATGGGATGATTCTAAAGCATAGACAAAGCCAATCTAACTTTCTGGAAATACCAACAATTGAGCCAAAGTCCTTCAAGTGACATAACAGTCACACTTCTGCAAACATACAATGCGGAGAACAGGGGATTAGGTGTAGTAAATAAATGATAAAACGCTAAGATTAACTACTGAAACAGCCAACCAATTTCATAATCCTTCCTAGCTGCCTGATTTCTGGCAATCTTTCCCATACACAAAACATTTTAAAATTGAATTAGTCATTTTATTTCTTCCACAAGTAATTAAAAAGAAATACACCATTTAAAACATTGTTGCAGCAAAGTAAGCAGTGAGTAATCTTTGATACTTGTCAGTATTTTTCTATTTAATCAGTCATCCACAGTGGCTGGTCTGCTGAAGATAGATCTTGACTGGTCTGATTACAATTATCCCAGAGACATTCTCAGTTTGTATCTGTTCTTTCCTCTATGCTGACAATGGATGAAGGCAGCCTTTTTGTCCCCTGAGGGCTCTGTTTCAAAGGATTGCTTTATTTTTCAAACTTGTTCACTTGGACTGAGTAAGCTTTCTTCCCCCTCATCACTATAATGCTAATGTTCAATTTAATTCCCAAGTTTACCCTCAACAGACACTTGATCGGCGTTCAGTTTCAGTGCTGTTCGATCTCTATTATAAACATTTGGATGTAGTACAATCTTCTTCAATTAAAGCTAAATGCCAGGGTTATGCTAGCTGGAAAGAAAAGCACTAACAAAAACTGTGCTTTGGGTGCAAGCTGGCTCCAACTTTTAACTGGAAATTTAGATAAATCTGACCACATATGAACCACAGATTTATTTTAAGAAACTAGTTTATTCCTTCTGTTTAATCTTGGGTATTTGGTGGTAGGGTTTGGTGGTGGTGGCGTTTATGCATTCTGTAATGTACCTTTCTCATCTAGATGAAATTTCTGGCAAGCTGATCACACTCACTTCTCCTCTGGCAGCCAGGATGACTTGTCATTTGATGGTTTGCCAGAAATTTCATCTAGATGAGAAAGGTATTTGCTATCAAAGTGAAAACCAGTTCAGAGTTTTACTGCTTGTGTCAAGTCCTAATCTAAAGGCTCAAAAGCAGATCCCTTTAATTTTAAAGCACCCATGGACTTTTTTTTTCTAATTGAGTCTAAACTTCTTTTGACTAGTTTCTGTGGCACAGTCCCAGTTTGTTTAAATAATCCTCATATCTGAATGTAGGCCAACCACTTTTATTTGCTCATTGCAAGCAGGTTTGCAGAAAGATCCTTTTGATCAACTGCTACACAGGTCAAGCTAACAGATACTGTGCCCATTCCATATTGTATGATTCACATATGCTTTAAGGCCTTTGAAAATGTTATTCCTATCGCTTGCTTATGGCAGAGCTACTTATTTTCATTGATTCCTTGCACTGCTTTGCAAAAAAAAAAAGACAACAGGTGCTAAGTACTAGACAAAGTAAACTCACACTGTGATACATTGGATTGCACTGTAGAATATTATGCTGTATAGTACTAGCATAAAAGATTTCTTTTGTACAAGAAATATTCTAGGAATAAGCCCATAACGCAGTAGAGTATGGATTAAAATATGACTTAACCTGTAGTTTATTCAAAAGAAAACGCTATGATTTCTCTCCAAAGGCTGTGTAACCATATACAGTAAAAGCTTTGTTATCTGGCATGCTGGGGGAATGGAGGGTGCCAGTTAGTAAAAAATTCCGGCCAACTAAGAGTTATACTTACCAATGGATTACCAATTTTCAAAGAATTAGAATACAATAAAATGAATAAACATTTCTATTCTCGCCCTTTTCAAGACATGCACAAATATCTATTTTCTGTTTTAATGTCAACACAACTCTATGACGCTTCTCTCCTTTGCTTTTTGCTGGTATTTTGGATGTCGTAATGGTAGGGTGGTGTTGATATTTTACGATAATCACAGGAAAATACACCAAGTAAGAAACCGACTGATCACGATGGTGGATACAAACAGAAAGAACAGCATTTGGCTCTTCTCAGCTAACTCGAGCGTAGTCCGACTGCTCTCGGAAATACCCGGATCCCAAATAGGGATGTAAATAGCGGTTTAAAAAGTTAACTGGTTAAATGATTAAAATTATCTCCTTTAACCGGTTAACCATTAACCGATGTCGCTCTGGTGGCAGGCTGGGGTCCCTCCAGGGCTGGAGTCCCACTGGCATGACACAGTCAGCGCCAGTTAACCATTTAACCTTTTACATCCCTAGTCCCAAATAGCTTCGGAATCTATTCCAGTTAGCTACGGCATCGGTCCCAGTTACTAGATTGAAGATTTGTATTGGGAGATATCAGAAATGCAAGTTTCTAGAGCTTTCCAGTTGGTAAAGTGCCAGATAACACAGCTTTTACTGTACAAGGCTTTCACCCTCTTTGTGTATCTCCACAATGATGGCGGTGAGGGGCGACACTGACTGGCTCTAGAGAGGAGAACCATAAAGTTCTCCTGTGATAAGTGAGGGTGGCATGACTTTCGTGACTAAATGCAGAACAAAACGGTCTGCAGCCATACCATGCTATGCTGGAAGCCTGTCTGATCTCTAAGAAGAATTGGGCGGGATAGTATTTTGATTGGAGACCTCCAAGAAACCCTTAAGTGCTTCAGGAAACAGCGATAGTGATTCAGAAAGTGATACATTTCCTCTGAGTGAGTACTCAACACCAGCAACACATGGGATACTGTGCAGCAGGAGCGGGTTGTCTTACAGGTGAGACATACAGCTGAGCTTTCTGTGTGTGCAAAAAGAAAGGACGTTACTACCAGTGTTCAGGTCTAAATTCTACCTCTGGTCATTACATTCTAAACATTACATTACCTACCTAAATTCTCCCTAGATACAGTAATTTCAAATGGATACAGTAATCTTCATTACCTGATCTCAACTGCAGTGTACTATTGCTATGTGTTCTTCACTTAGATGTTGCACTGTATGCCACAAGTCACTATTTTTCATATAGGTTTTTTTAAATTTTGGGATCCTTTGGGATGGAAAGTCCCTATGTAATCTGGAGTTGTCTAAAGTGGGAAGGACTTCAAGAATACACAGAAAAAGACGGAAAACAGAGATATCTCTGCATAGACATACAGAAACACATAGTAAGACTATTTTAAGAAAGCAATATAGTGACAGTGAATATGTTAACAAAGTGGCCACTAGATGTTCTGAAGATACATTTTCTGTGTGTGTTACAGGGGAGCCAGGAAATACTAGATCAGATGTCAAGATTGCGAGAAAAAATTACGCTAACACAGCAGCCTTTTTCCAGAGTCCTGTTAAAGGTATTGCATAACTCCCTATTACCAGGCAGGTAGATGATTTACTGCATCTCAGTGACTGTGTAAATATGAGCACTAAGACACCGAGCCTCATGGGGCTAGTTTAGACCAGCCATGATTGAAACTCGATGAGCTGGAATTAATTGGAGATATTAAAGGGTTTTATTCAGGGACAAATCGTCCCATCTCAGCACTTTAAAAGAGGTAAGGTGGGGCATGTGGTTACCAGACTACACATGGGCTAAGGTCTATAGCCCAGAACTACTCAAGAAGAGAGAGGCCATGTATGGTATTTACTGTGAGTATTTTAAACAAATTTCTAGGCATTCTTAGTGAAGTTTCCTTGCATTTCACAGAGAGGCTTAGACGTAAAATGTTCCATCTACTAATTCTAAATTGCTCGAGGTCTCACTTAGTGGATTCAGTTAAATTCTTTCACGTTATTGTTTTTTGTTACTGCTGTTGCACCAAAACATCACACAGTAAATCCAGGCAGACGTGTGGAAAATTATCAGACCATAATTTCTGTGGCATTACTATTCCTTGGATCTGACCAAACTGTATCATCCCTTGCTTTTAAAACCTGACCTTCCTCCAAACCCAATTCAAATCCACTTACTAACAGCACCATGATCTCTTGCAGGACTACACCATAGTCACACAGCTAAAAGAACTCTCATCTCTACCAGAATGGCTGGCGCACTACTTCTTCTGAAGAGTAAACCAGCTAGTCAACCTGTACTATTTAACCAAACACCATAGCCATGCAGTGACTGCCGAGAACAGCTTTAACCTTACGTTGCAGAACAGCACAACTGAATAAAAGGTAAAAACTTGTTAGAACAGAACATTCTAAATCCAATCAAATAAAGCAAGAAACTGCCCAGTCACCTGACTGAGTTTGGTCCCATTAGACATAATGAAGCATTAGAATCCCTGAGAAAGGTTGGGGTCATCATTTGTGAAATGGATACGTGTTCCTCATGGCTAGTAAAAGCCAGTGAAGAACAACTGAACTCACTGGTAACAGAAAATCTCTATGACAAATCTAGCTTGCTATTCCAGACCTTTCTCCTTCTACCCAAACTAACGTTTTGGCCTGTCTTTCTATCATCATCTTGCTGATGTCAAGCCATCAGCTGGAACTTGACATTCCCAAAACTCAGCTACTGAACTTTCCCCCTCTGGTCTTGACATCTACAAACTTCTATCTTCCCAGTCCATTCAAAATGCTGCTGCAAAGCTCATCTTCCGAGTCTATAACTCTGATTATGTCCCTCCTCTCTTGAAAACCCTTCTCTGGCTCTCCCTCTTCTACCACACACATACATTTATGGTTCTACTATTCAAGCCTCTCCACGGTTTAACCCCACTCTATTTACCAGCCCAATGGCAGCTTTGATTGCTGGTTTGTCCACTTCTCCGATATCCACATACATGCTTTCGCCTATTCTGTTCCTTACACGTGGGAAAAGCTCCCAGTCAAAGCCAGTAAATAGCCACCTTATTCTTCCTCAGCTCCCTATTTTAAATTCATTTCTGTTGTAATGCATACAGAAATCTGCCATCTCTTATCAGCTACACCAGTGGTGATTTGTGATCACGGCTACTCATTAGCTATGAACTGTGCACACAGGTAATCTAGGTTAAAATAGCCTATTATTTTTGTTACCCTGTTTTCCATTCTCCTCCTCCCCATCCACCTGTTATGAGTCATCTTTTAGACTTGTAAGCTCTTTGGGGCAGGGACTGTCATTTCCAGTGCCTAGCATGATAGTGCCCTGACATCTTCGAGGCCTCTAGGAGCCTCTGTAATGTAGGTATAAATAATAATAATAATAAAGTCTCCTTAAAGAACACTATGTTTGTAAACATTAATTAAGCAGGTCTCAAGGCAATCTTGTGAGGCAAAAAGGTGGGAATTATCCCCATTTTCTAGATGGGGAAACTGAGACACCACAAGATTAAGCACCAAGGCGCAGAGGAAGTCCACAGTATAATGCAAATAGCAGTCAGGAGTTTCTCAATCTCAGACCACGCATTAGCAGTACTTTATATAGAGACACAAATGCTTAAAATACCCGGTGAGAGCGAGATGTGAACCTGACTCCTGAAGGAGATCTATGCTTATTAGATTGTAGGGCAATGTGTTCCACTCCCATGCTGGCTGCAAAAAAAACCCCATTCATTCTTAACTGTAAGCTTTTCAAATCTCCATGTTGGTTCATAGTGGGTCATTTCAATCTGCTAGCTTTTGTTACCAGCAGCTCCTTACAGTATCAAGCCCAATGCAGAACTAAAGGTAAAAGCTGGGGATTTATAAGACACACACCGAGAAGGAGGAAAGGTTAAAACGAAACCCAGCCTTAACAAAAAATAAACTGGAATACACATAATGCTATTAAAAGAAAGAGAACTCTTTGATAAGAGCGTTAAAGCCTTTCTTCCCAGCACTCAAGGGCTCAGACATGAGCTTGGTGAAATATAGAAAGAATGAAAAGTTTGGGTTTCAATAAGTTGACAAATTAAATACATCAGGATAAAAAAAAAATCAGCCTAGCTATGGAGAGTAGAGAATTAAATCCTCTATGAACTCAGAGGCTGCTATACATGCCTTCAGCTTCACCCACCTAGTGTTGGAAATCATTCCAGCATACTTCTCTATTTTTAATTGGCCAGCTGGGAGGCAAAATCATTCCTAGCTAAAATTTAAAACTGGGTTTCTTCCAGAGAAACCAGTGGGAAAAAAATGAGGAAAGAACAAGTATACAATTCTGTCCTTTTATCATTGGCTTTTAAATGGCAGATACAATTATGTGCAAATCAGTGTTGTGTGGTGGTTCATTAGGTCTCTTTTCTAAGAATTATTTGTGCAGTACTTGGTGGGCGGACAGGACAAGGATATCAGCTTATCTGCAGAAACACAATATTGTGTCTGTTGTACCTGCTACAGAGAGACAGATGCATAATCAGAGAACACAGAGACTATTAACCCTTGCCAATCCATAGCAGATGAAATACACCAAATGCAATAGTTAGCAACAAATGATTAGAAATGTTGTCTTAGGTCTGATATAAAAGGTAGTCTTTCAGAAGTTTAAATTGTTCACTTCTGTCAAATAAATGGGTAAACGAAGCTTGTAAGAAATGGAGAAGAGAGTTTCTAAAATGCAGAAAGTTACAGAAAAAAGATTAAAATGCTTCAGAAACCAAACTCTGGAAAGATTTAATGATCGATTCATAGCATCTTTCTGGACTAGCGTGCCACTTTGTCAAATAACCTACACTTTATTGATGATTAAACGGGGCATACACACTTCTTTTTACTTCATCTGAAAAACATGCACTCTCTCTACACCTAATTCTCCAAATTCTCAGCGGGTGTAAACTGGTGCAGCTCTGTAAAAGTCAATTGAACATCACTGATTTATACCATCTGAGGATCTGCAATGAGGTACTTAACAGAATTCAGAACTGTGACTGGAGGATAGCCCAAGAGAAATGAGTTTTAATAAGAAACATAAATCCTTACTCGAGTAGTGTCCCTATGGGTGCTCCACTTGAGGTGCGCATGCACCGCTTGAGTCCTTGATCAGAGATTTCAAGCTACCAGTGTCCGTCTGGCCCACACATGAGCCCTATGCCTCCCTGTGGCAGACACTGAGGTTATATAGAGGTGCATGGGCAAACCGCCCATGGTTCCTTCTCTCCCACTGTAGCCTGAGATAGAACCCTAGTGAGTCGGTCTAGAGTGTCCTCAGCCTTCTGTTTTCATTGCAGTTTATAGTTGCAGTTCATTGCAGTTTATAGTTGTAGGTTAGTGTTTAGTATAGTTAGTTTTAGGTGTGAGAATTGTTTTTCCCTCTCTTTTCACTCGGAGAGGTTTGTCTTCTCCTGGCGGGGCATGCCTGGCTCGCCAAGCTTCAAACACTCCCTTTCTTCCACCAGAATTAGTACATTTCTGTGTAGTCTTAGCAGAGAGACCAACAATTGAATGCTATGGAGACTAAGGGGATGTCTACATTGCCCCAAAGTTCAGACTACAGGGGTGTGAGCTGCAGCATGTACCGCAGTGCGGAGCTGTAACTCCCCTGTGCAGATGCAGCAGGCATGACCTGTAGTTTGCATTCCCAGGCCCTTTAAATTGCTGCCGGGGAAGCTGATTGCATGGAGCAGTTTATACCCCCATAGCCCAAACGGCAGGGAAGTGTAGACATGCCCTCAGTTACCCTCTCAGCCCCAGAAATGGTTCTTCCTGAGCAGGCACATTGGTAGGCAGTGTTGAAAAATCTGCACTGCTGCCATTCAAGTGGGACCTGCCCTTGGGATGAGAGAGGATTTTCATCTCCACAACTGCAAATCTGGGATCTAAACTAAAAACAGAGTTCAACATGAAGTTTCACATTGTAAAAAGTCATTTTGTTGGCGGTCTGGTCCTTCCTAAACTGAAAAATGTTTTCAGTTTAATGGTGTTTTGTTCTGCTACCTAATGGCCTCTAATACAAGTTCAGGCTATGTTCTTACATAGCTACTGTTGAAATCAAACAGTGAAGGCAAGTCTGTGACCTGGTTAGAAAGTATGTAAAATGAACAGTAACATATTGGAAAAAGTTCCCAAGACTTTTTCTGATTTCACAGAGTGCAGAGCGCCTTAGCAGTTAACCATCCTATTGTGTAGTTTGTCTTTTCCATGATTAATGTGTGGGAAAGCCTGCCCTTTGCCCACTTGCGGTACAAACAAGAGAATGAATTAAAAGAACTAAGCATGCAGTCACTTGTGGGATGATAGAGACTCTGTGAGAATGCTCCTGGTAATCTATATTCACACTTTACTGTGCTGACTGACCCAGAATGAAATGAGGCCAATGCCTTTTCTGAAGCGCTATATAGCAAAATAAGTTTTCTCTAACCCATTTCCATCACTGGCTTTGTCATGGTTAGTGGCAAAGGAAAGTACATGAATTGCAGACATGATTTTCAAGATCACAGAAGAGCATAATAATGTGGCAAACAACCCAGAAGAGGTAGGTTTTCAGAATGTAACAAATCACAATAAAAGTGAAATTTTTTCAAGCATACATAAAGTTGCTAAACAGATATTGCAGTCTACATAGCAAAACAGGGCCTCTGACTCAGCTCACGGAGTACAATAAATGCTGACTGTACAGGAGTTTTAGCTAAAAAACCCAAAGTTTTGGAACTGATTTCAAATGTCCAGATGGCAGCAAGAAAAAAACAATTTCTAAGTCATATCATAGACAAGAACTTTGCTCTAGCGGATAGGGCCAGAATAAAGCCACCTAAAACACTCAGGCCTTGCATAGGATCTACACTGAGGTCCACACGCTATAATCCTAATGCTCCTCAAGAACGGTCTTTGTGCTGGCATCAAAACAGTCCACGCAGATGGTTATACCAGAGAAGGGCTGTTGATATGTGTTTAAGCAGAACAAGTGGAGCCAGTATTCAGGGTTGCAACTACTATTCCAGTGAACCATGAGAAGAATAGATATAATCCTCTTAGCTAAATAAAGATGGAAAAAGATGTTTATTGCCACTTCTAGTATATATGTATATGTCTAGCACCAGTAAAGATCCAACAGCATTGCAAATATAAGACCTATATTTAAGAAAGGGGAAAAAAGTGACCTTTAAGAAAGGCCCTTTAGTTTGACCTCAACTGTATGCTTAGAACACATTTTGAAAGAGAGAGTAGTTAAGGATATAGAGGTAAATGGTAATTGGGATAAAATACAACATAGTGTTACAAAAGGTAGATCATGCCAGATCTGTCTGATCACTTTCTTCAAGAAGATAACTGATTTTCTAGATAAAGCAAATACAGTAGCTCTAATCTATCTGGATTTCAGTAAAGGATTTGATACAGTCCCACATGGGAATTTATTAGTTAAATTGGAGAAGAGGGGGATTAATATGAGAATCAAAACATGGGTAAGAAACTGGTTAAAGTGAGACTTCAATGGTTCATGTTGAAAGGTGAACTGGCTGGCTGGAGGGAGGTTACTAATGGAGTTCCTCAAGGATCAGTCTTGGGACCATTCTTATTCAACATTTTCATGAATGATTAAATTTGCTCTAAACTGGGGACTTACCAGAGGAGGAAGTAACAGGAGGAGGAAAAAGACCTGGGTGTATTGATCAATTACAAAATGACTATGAGTCGTCAATGTGATGCGGCTGTGTAAAGGGCTAATGTAATCCTAGGCAATCAGATGAACTATTTCTAGTAGAGGTAGTGGAGTGTTAGTACTATTATTCACTGCATCTGGACTGCTGTTTGCAATTCTGACACTGCATCTGACACTGCATCTGGACTACTGTTTGCAATTCTCATTGCCCATGTTTAGGAAAGATGAATTCAAACTGAAACAGGAGCAGAGAAGGGCTAGTAGGGTGATCAGAGGAATGGAGAACCTATCTTACAAGAGTGACAAAGAGTCCTGTGGTACCTTATAGACTAACAGAAGTATTGGAGCATAAGCTTTTGTGGGTGAATACCCACTTCATCAGATGCATGCCATGCTCCAATACATCTGTTAGTCTATAAGGTGCCACAGGACTCTTTGTCACTTTTTACAGATCCAGACTAACATGGCTACCGCTCTGATACTATCTTATGAGAGGAGACTTAAGGAGCTTGGCTTATTTAGCCTAACAAAACAAAGGCTGAGGGGAGATATGCTTGCTCTCTATAAATTCATCCAAGGGATAAACATAAGGGAGAAGGAAGAGTTATTTAAGTTAAGGGCCAGTGTTGGCACAAGAACAAATAGGTATAAACTGACCATCAATAAGTTTAGGCTTGAAATGAGACAAAGGCTACTAACCATCAGTGGAGTGAAGTCCTGGAACAGCTTTCCAAGGGGAGGAGTGGGGGCAAAAATCCTAACATGTTTCAAGACTGAGACTGATAAATTTATGAAATGGATGGTATAATGAAGTTGCCTACAATGGCAAATGGCCAATCTGCGACTGCTATTAGCAAATATCTTCAATTGCCAGAGATGAGAAACTAGATGGGGAAGGCTGAGTTACTACAGAGAATTCTTTCACAGGTGCCTGGCTGGTGGGTCTTGCTGAAATGGTCAGGGTCTAACTGATCACCATATTTGCAGTCAGGAAGGAACTTCCCCCCATGTCAGGTTAGCAAACACCTTATTACTGTTTTGTTTTTGCCTTCCTCTGCAGTGTGGGGCACAGGTCAATTGCTGGTTTGAATTAGAGTAAATGGGGGTTTCTATGTTACTTGAGGTCTTTAAATCAAGATTTGAGAACTTCAGTAACTCAGCCAGAGGTTATGGGCCCACTACAGGAGTGGGGGGTTAGGTTCTGTGGTCTGCAATGTGCAGGAGGTCAGACTAGATGATAACAATGATCCCTTCTGGCCTTAAAGTCTATGAGATCTGTCACTATGCACCATCTGGATGTTAAGGGCAGGTGCCTTTGGTGAGGAAAGAGGAATGACTAGAACCAATTTAATATGGCTACATCCACTCCTGGTAGGTCTTGTAGGTGAGTCAGCACCATCTTATGATTAGCAGTGTCAAAGGTCATTGGCAGAATGTGAAATATAAGCATTGATGGTTTTCCCCCTATCCATAGCCATAACAAGATGAACTATTAGTGGCACTTCTATGCCATAATTTATACTAAAATCTCACTGGGAAGGGTCTAGTATATTCATCGTGACCTGCTCAAGAAGTGAATGACGGACAAAGGAAGGCAAGTTGTCACAATCATTGGCACTGAGTGATGCTTCCTTAAGAAACAGCTGAAATATCATGACCAACAAGGTGGCCAGTAGATTGCTGTCTGGGCAAGGAACTGATGCCCCTTGATGAAGAGTGGGATAAGGGGCTCTCCCACTTGTTTTCGCCAGGGAAGAGGCACAAGGTCAATTCTGCATTTAATGGGCCAGATTTCCCTTAGTGCTTTCAAACCTCTATTTGCGTGCAACTGGGTCACCCTTTATCACAGATGGCAGCGATAAGCCAGTTATTAGCCTGCTCACTATTCAGAACACTTTTGCTAGTCAAGATTTTGCCAACTGTGTAGTGGAGAAGATTCTTTGTCATTCTCTTCACAGATGTGACACTGTCAGCTGGATTCACAGTCAGTTTTATGTCACCAGCTTTCCATTCTTCTGTCTTCCTGCTTCACTTCACATACCTCATTTGGGGATAAAAGCAGAGGTTAAGGCACAAGACAGGGAGTCAGGAGACCTAGGTTCTATTCTTAGCTATAATTCTTCTGTGATCTTAGGCAAATCAATTTTCTCTGTCTCGGTTTATCCCTCTGTAAAAAGAGAACATTAATACCCAGTCTTATGGTGTGTGTGCACGGCATGTGCAAGACAGAGATTAAATTAACTTTTTCTTGGGGTGAGAAACTAGGATAGAAAAATGCTATGTAAGTGCAAGTTATTAAATACAACACTTTGTTTCTAGAATTCTAGACTCTCATTCAGTAAAATGGCCACAAATTTAGTTTGTGATATAGGGGCTGAAATTAGGACCAGATTTCATGAAAGTCAGGCTCCAAGATGGTTCATGGAACATTCTGAATCTTAAAAAAACACCTGAAAATCACAGGTGAAAGTGTTTTGTTCATCTTCATCACAAACCTGAGTTTGAAAGCATTTTACAAGAAACAGCAGTTATAGCAAAACCATACAATCGGGTCTGAAAATCTCGGAAACCATACAATGGGGTCTGAAAATCTCGGAAACCATACAACGGGGTCTGAAAATCTGGGGAAAATTCATGCTTCAAATCAAGTTCCACAAAATGCAAATTCAGATTTTTAGAAAAATGATAGAAATGACTATTTAGTGACGTAAAAGCACTTCTCATCCGTTTCTGCTCTCTTCTTCCCTTCTCGAGCTCACCTTTCACTGCATTACCACTTCTTCACTCTCTCCTCTGCACATATTATACTTATTCATTTGCTACTGGTAGCAGCCACAATGTGCTAGGTAGTGTACAAACAGAAAAGAAACCACAATTCCTGGCCCAAAATGATCACACTCTTCCACATAATTTTATAAATTACGCTCCTCCCACCCTGCACCAGAGCGCTTCTTATACTCCATTTGTGATTCACCCCAATGGGAGGATGGCTTTAATTCCAAACAGGTGCTGCAGAGGGGCCAGGCAGAACAGTTGCCGCTTCCATTCCTGTTCAGTGACATGCACTTTTTTTAGCAGTGTTAGCTTTGTACAGCCTGCCTCCTGGCAGAAGGGAGGTTGCCACTCCTGCTCTTGGTTGACCAAGGCCTCAACTGAATCTCACCCTCAGTGTTCATCAAATGGAAAAGGTGAAACCTTTGTGCTGAAGTAAATGCTATTTTCACGTTTCCTGGTGGAGCCTACAAGCAACAAAACAATAAAAACAAAAACTGAAAACCTATAATAAAAGCAGTGGAGTGACCAGAACGGTCAGTTCCAGATAACAGCCTTGCCAACCTGTAGCCATAAAAAAACCAAACACCTTTGCCAATTGTCATTTCTAGTTAGATGCTAATTTAAAATTCTGCTGCATGGTTGCTTGGTGGAAAACCGCTTTGTAAGAGCAAAGGTCCACATCCTCTGACACTTATCTTTTAGCATTGATTTATAAGAAAATCATCTCTTCCTCTGGTGGCCTGGAGGCTTCTCTCTAAAACGTACAGTGAAAACCAATATAATTGTTAATTACTTGAACAGTCAGGCAAGTTTGACCTATTGCTACTTAATTTAAGGATTTGTCCAGGAAGAGAAGTCAGTATCTGCTACAGTATATTGCCTCAGACACCTATTACCGACAATAATGTGGAAAGTGAGCTTCCTGAAAGGGGAATGTTAGCAGTGGAACTGAGTATTCTCCCATAACAAGGAGCTACTGACAGTATAGCCCAGTTGGAGATGTGTCAGTACTTCAGATGACATTCTTCCCTCCCCCTCCCCCGAGTTTCAAAACTACTCTCTCTGCCCTCCTTAACATACAAAACCACATCAATGCATTTAAAAAATATGCCCCACTAACATGAGATTTAAAATTCAGTTGCTCACATAAGTTGGAACAAATCTTAACAGGTTATCCAGTCCACTTTTCCCCCACCCTGCACTATGCCAATGGACCCATATTAATGAACTGGAAACTCTAGTTATCTCTCCGCAAAGTAAAACTGCAGGAAACCTGGCCAGGAATTCATGGAGGGAAATTTTGATGAGGGATCCTTAGCTCAGAGGTCAGTCCTGCTTACAGTCCACCAAAGCATAAGGGTAGAACGTCTTTCAGATGAAATGTACAACACATCTGGCATTGTAACCGACAGGAATTTATCATCAAAAGGCACGACTGATGCATGTGAGGTGGGGAGCTGTATGAGTTTTTTGTGTTCATTGACCATTTGAAAGGTCTGTATTTTTATTTGGTATTAGCTCCCTGATATAACTCATGATAGTTATTACTCCTGCCTGCAACCAGCATGTGGAAAAATTGATCCCAGGCCTGTAGCAGCTTTTCTATACATAAAAATATTATTGCTTAATATATTTTGGACTATTTCTAATTGCCATAGAGCCACAAAAGTTACAGATCAAAAAAAGCCTATACTTTATCTAGCCCTTCCCCCTGACCATGCAAGAATATTTCATACAGCAACTTTTCTAGAGCACTGAGCACCCATGGAATCACAATAAATCCAACAATAAAACAAAATATTTGAATGCCAGTGTGACAGAATCACTTTGGAAAACACATATGAGATCGCTGCAAGACTCAGTTCCATGCTTTGCACTGAAATATTTAAACAAAACCTTACTCTGAGCAAACTGCATTTGCCTGGTAATGTTACTACACTTGGCAACATCACACATTCCATAGCACTCAAAGTTCTATCAATAGAATCATAAATACTTAAATCTTCCACAAGAGTATGTACTTTTGCAGGGGGTGGGGACAGTAATCTTCTCTGACATAGTTTATAAACATAGTCCTTTATTACTGATCTCTGGGCCAGGCTTTAGAATATGCACAACTCTCAAACCTAACAAAATATTTCCTTCTCTTCCTCCACAAATCCTGGTGAAAAAAGGAAGAACGTGATACAGACTTTATTTACAGCTCTGGACAACCACCTGCCATTTCTGGCTCTGACTGCTGAACAGTTTCTGCTGGGCAATGACATAGATGGCCTTTCTACTGAGATTTCCAAGGGAGAGCAACACGGCTGTTAATTAATAAAATAGCTAAAGTTTGGCTGCCGGCTGCTTGCAATAATGAGCAGAGTTGGTATTATAATGATGGTTGCTTTTCAAGTCACTAAGCCCCCTAGGAGAAGGAGAATTGTTGCAAACAAGGTAATAGTAGATAAGAGAATTGAGTCCTAATAGCTCTGAAAGAGATCTCTCTCAGATCGCAAAATAAAACATTCAGAATTGCTCTTCTCTCCAAAGGCTAAAAATTTGTTTATTTGTCTGACTGGGTTGTCTGACTCCATTATCTACAGAACAATGCGATCACAGTTCCATTTAGTTGGCAGCACTGAAATTAATGCTGCAGAAATAGTTTCCTATTTAAAGCAGATACTACATACTTAACATATAGACACCAGTGGCCAGTGAAGTCAGTAGCCAGTGAACACGTGCTGAGGAAAAGACCAATAGAGCTTAGCTGAATTCTCAAAAAGTTTGGTTTTGTAAAATAATCTGCACCTTGCTTCCCTCCGATCCATTCAAAATGCTTCTGCTAAGATCACTTCCTAGCCCATCCTTCTGACCATGTCACTATTGCTTTGAATCCTTCCACTGGCTTCTATTCTCCACTGCATCAACTACAAACATCTGATCTTTACCTTTAAGGCCATTCAAAACTCTGCCTGTCCACGCTTGTTTGCCCTTGTGTCTTATCTTGTCACACCCTGTCCTTCCAGCAATACCAGCCTCTATCACCATTTTGTCTGCTTCTTCCATAAAAATCTCTACATTTTCTTCCATTCTTTCCAAACAAGTGCATAAAGAAACTTGTTTGCCTTCATATACCGCCTCATCACCCATGCCTGCCTTGATGCCTATGGGAAGCCACTAGAAGATAATGGCTAGGAAGATGACCATTAGATATTTCTGCTCTTTATTTTATTTGGCCAATATATAGACACATGTCCCTACTGGTTTTCCCTCCCCAGTTTGTACCCATTGTTTGTTATGCCCATCTCGTTGCATCTTGTCTTAACTAGACTGCAAGTTCTTTGGGGCATGGATCGCCTTTTACTTTGTGTTTCTACAGCGTCTAGTACCATGGGCTTCAAATCCTGACTGGTGTCTCTGGGTGCCACCATAATGCATATTAATCATAATAACCATACTAATAAAGGCTGCTAATGAGCACTAAGTTACAAATTAAGGACCTGTCTCTCAAGTTAAGTATCAAAGTTCCATTGCATCACATTTTTAATTATAATGTATTGACACATTAGCCATTATATAACAAAGCTAAAGGTACAACTTCGAATGAATGCAGAATCTTTTACCTTTTCCTTCTGAAAAATAGTATTACTGTAAATAAGAAATTTTTTTAGTTTTCACCAGTTCCTTGAGTGCTAGCCAGAGAGTGGCTGTGGTCCTCCTTTCCAGCATGTGGAGAAAGGAGAAATTCAGAGCCTTGATTCTTAAGTGTTAGATAATCCTAACTCTTACTATAATTTCTTTTCTATTCTATATGCTTTTTTCCACTGATGGATCTGGGTAGAGAGGGGAGAAGAGATGGATAACACCTAGATAGATCATACAGTTACAAGCTAGAACTTCTATATGGAGCTACAAATGCAAGATTGGTTCATATATAGTAATATTTCTAATGTCATATCCGGTCCTGTTTTAAATGTCTCAAATGATGAGGCTTTCACCACTTCCTTTAGGAAACGATTCCACAGTCTAATAAATCTTATTGGCAAAGCTTTCTTAATATTCAGTTTAAATGTTCTTTTCTACATTATTTCCCACCACTCTTAGTTATAGCCCATAGTTCTATCCTCAAAATAATCCCTCTCCTTGCTTGGTGTTTACATCCTTTTAATATATGTAGCTTCACTTCCCTCTGGCATAAGGAGGCATTAGAAAAATACACTTAGTTAAAATTAAAATTGTCACACAAACCAACAAAAGCCAGATCATTCTGAGATAAATAGGATTATAGCAGCTAGAAATGAAAAAGACCTATTAGATCACTGAGTCTGCCCCCAATACAGGATGTTTCACAGTAAACTGATGTGCTACACATGATCTAAGCCAAAAAGCCAAAAATAAGCCTATATGCCTTCCTTAATTTTGCATTTCCTGGCTTTTGTACAATTTGTATTCTACACAAGATTAACATATTTGTGCCTATATATGTGTGAATTTTTATTACTCATCAGCCTAAATCGTTTTCCCTTCTCTCGCTCAAACAGATTGTGTATTATGGTAACCTATCTCCAGTTTGAGGATGCTGAACAGGACTTCTCTCAAGTACCTGTCAAGTAGTCCCTAATTTTGGCCAGAATCATGTAAGGTTCCACATTTTGAGTGGAAAGGGTAATGTGGTTTTGTCTGTCTGCAGTCAGGTACAATTGTACTAATGCTGCAATCCAACCTCATTTGAGCTGCACTTTCCCCAAAAACACATGGGATTTGGGAGCTGGAAGAATATTTAATATTTTTGTTTACCAGCAGTGTAACTGCCAGACACAAAACTGATGAATCTCGATTTCTAATAACAGCCACGCCTATGACAGGAGTTATCCTTACAACAAACACCATTCCAGGGGAGCGGGAGACAGAAGGTCCAAATGAAACAGCAATAAGGCCTTCAAAATCTTTGACTTGGAACTCTCAGTTATTTTATGGGATTTTATAGTCTGATAAATATATTTCAAAATTCTGAAAGAGATGGCAACATTGCTTTTTATCTTAGCCTAGAGGGCTGCCACTGGGCACTCAAAGCTCCTACTTCCAGAATATTTTGAAGCGTGGAATACGTGAATGATTCAGCATAGAACCATTAGAGGAAGGATGGATTAGTAGTTAAGGCAGGTGACTGGGAGATCTGGGTTCTTCTCATGACCAAGATACAATAAACTTTCCATGTGACCTTGGACAAAATGCTTACTCCCTCTATGCCTCAGTCTTCTCTTCTTTAAATTGGGACTAATACCACCTCACTTACATGTGATGCTTAAATTAATTGATGTTTGTAAACACTTTGAGACACTTGGATGAAAAGTGCTATGGAAGTATCTACCTAACTATGCATTTCTAAAACAGTGTTATCAATGTGCATGAAGAAAAAAAAGCACTTTTTTTTTACTGAAAGTGTTGTACTATTGCTTACCAAGACTTTGTCCCCTTTGACTTTGCTGGAGAAAATTTTGCCACATTCTTCAGTAGCCATTTTTGCAGGAAGGGCTTATGTAAATGGATAGGTCTTGTGGTGCAAGGGGTTAGTATTAGAGATCTTTGGAAACCTTTTATTATCTAGAAAATCAGAGCAATTATTTCTGTTTTCTGAATTTTCTCACTTCCAAAGCAGTTTATTTGGCTCTGCCTTACTCAATCTGTTGAACTGAGTTCGAAGGGAAGATGATAGGTGAAAACTGAACAAGAACATAGAATTGTTTTATGCATACAGATTCTTCTCTGGTATTGTATGCTTACCTTTTTCTTGAGGCACTAGTCTTTTTTTCCTTGTAATGCAAATTTTTAAATAAAATGTTGAAAAAAATGTCAATCCATAAGGATGGCCATACTGGGTCAGACCAATTGTCCATCTAGCCCAGCATCCTGTATCTGACAGTGGCCAGCGCCAGATGCTTCAGAGGGAATGAACAGTCCAGTGAAATTTCAAATGATCTATCCTCTGTCATCCAGTTCCAGCTTCTGGCTGTTGGAGATTTAGGGACACCCAGAACATGAGGTTGCATCCCTGCCCATCTTGGTGATTAACCATGGATGGACCTACCCTCCATGAACTTATCTAATTCTTTTTTGAACCTAGTTATACTTTTGGCCTTCACAACATCCCACGACAATGAGCCCCACGGGAAGTTGGCTGTGCTGTGCGAAGGAGTACTTCCTTATGTCTGTTTTAAACTTGGTGCCTATTAATTTCATCAGATGAAAAATTTCTTGTGTTATGTGAAGCGGTAAACAACGCTTCCCTACTCACTTTCTCCACACCATTCATGAACTTATAGACCTCTGTCATATGCCTCCTTAATTGTCTCTTTTCTAAGATAAACACTCCTGGTCTTTTAAATCTCTCCTTGTATGGAAGCTAATCCAGATACTTATTAATTGTTGTTGCCCTTCTCTGTACCTTGTCCAATTCTCCTATTATCTTTTTTGAGATGAGGCAACCAGAACAGCAACCAATATTCAAGAGAAGAGGGTACCACGGATTTATAAAGAGGCTTATGATATTTTCTGTCTTATTATCTATCCTTTTCCTAATGGTTCCTAACAGTGTCAGTTTTTTTGACTTCTGCTGCACATTGAGTGGATTTTTCAGAGAACAATGACTCCAAGGTCTCTTTCTTGAGTGGTAACAGTTAATTTAAACCCCATCATTTTGTATGTATAGTTGGGATTATGTTTTCCAGTGCGTATTACTTTGTACTTAACATTGAATTTCATCTGCCATTTTGTTGCCCAGTCACCCAGTTTTGTGAGATCCCTTTGTACTTTCTTCACAGTCAGCTTTGGACTTAACTAACTTGAGTAATTTAGTATCATCTACAAATTTTGCCTCCTCATTGTTCACCACCTTTAACAGATCATTTTTGAATATGTTGAACACCACAAGTTCCAGGACAGATCCTTGGGGGACCCTGCTATTTTCCTTTCTCCATTTTGAAAACTCACCATTTATTCCCACCCGTTGTTTCCTATCTTTTAGCCATATACTGATCCAGGGACAGGACCTTCCCTCTTATCCAGGACTGATTAGTTTGCTTAACATAAGAACATAACATCAGAATGGTCATACTGGGTCAAACCAATGGTGCATCTAGCCCAATACCCTGTCTTCTGAATCTACCAATGCCAGGTGCTTCAGGGGATAGCTCAGTGGTTTAAGCATTGGCCTGCTAAACCCAGGGTTGTGAGTTCAATCGTTGAGGGGGCCACTTAGGGATCTGGGGCAAAATCAGTACTTGGTCCTGCTAGTGAAGGCAGGGGGCTGGACTTGATGACCTTTCAGGGTCCCTTCCAGTTCTATGAGATAGGTATATCTCCCTATTAGAGGGAATGAAAAGAACAGACAATCATCAAGTGATCCATTCCCAGCTTCTGGCAAACAGAGGTATGGTGTTGCATCCCTGGCTATTAGCCATTTATGGTCCTATCCAAGCTGAAAAGTACCAGTCTTATTAATCTCTCCTCATACAGAAGCTGTTCCATAGCCCTCATCATTTTTGTTGCCCTCCTCTGTACCTTTTCCAATTCCAATACATCTTTTTTGAGATGGGGTGACCAGGTCCGCATACAGTATTCAAGGTGTGGTTATACCATGGATTTATATAGAGGCAATATGATATTTTCAGTCTTGTTATCTATCCCTTTCCTAATGATTCTCAGCATTCTGTTAGCATGCAGCAGCAGTCAAAAAAGCTAACAGCCTTAACAGCCTTTGGTGAGGGACCTTGTTAAAGGCTTTCTGAAAGTACACTATATTGACTGGATCACCCTTGCCCCATGCTTATTGACTTCCTCAAAGAATTCTAATTGATTGGTGACGGCATGATTTCCCTTTACAAAAGCTGTGTTGACTATTCCCCAACATATCTACATTTTCCTTCTCTGTGACTTCTGGGTAAAACAAAAAGCAAGGATCTGTAAAGTGTAATGATTCTTAAATATTCAGCATAAGTACCAAGAAACTGCTTCAAAAATACCAGACATTTATATATCAGATAGCTGAGTATAGGAGTGAGCTCCCCTAGGTTTGAGCAGACTGAAATAAAAAATCGTAATTCAGGGAGAAATGTCCTTGCAATAGAATTTCCTTAATTCTGGATTCAGTACAAATAAAAGGTTAATCTAGGAGAAAGTAGGCCTTTCTTGACTTTGTAGCAACCTCTCTTGCAAGACAGAAAGTAAGAGATATTGAGTGGAGTCCTTGTCGACTGCTGAAAAATAAATATAAAGTTTCTAGCCTTTCTAACTTACTTTTTTATTTAAATACTAACCTTCTCATACCAGCTTTATGATACTCCCTGATGCTGTTAAGTGATTTAGGATGCTTTAAAAGTCTACCAAAATGCACTCGGAAAATTATTTAATTATCTGTGGAAGAACGACAAGGTTCAAATATTCATGTTGGCTTGTTCTTAGAAAATTGGATGTAATATATGTTCATAGTTAAGGTCTGTAGCTTATCCTCCTCTTTTCCCAGGAGTGATGGCTAGGAAACATAACTTTCCTCCCAACCACTCAAAATGTAGAAAATACAACTACTGTACTTGGGGAGCATTCCCAACTCTGAATGAAAATACATATACCTTGAAGAAAGCATCCTTCTGTTATGTCTTAAATTTTTCCACCCCTTGATTTAATTTAAACAAAAGTATGCCAGAAGGGGCCAGGCACTAGAATAATATTCTTCTGTTCTTATACAGAAGATTGCAATGGCTGCTGTCTTAATTATGATAATCTTTAGTTGAGGAATGCAGTGGAAAAAGATCTGACACAGATGTGGCAAAAAGGTTTTTTCAGATCTTATCGTTATAGGAAGTTTCTTTTATTTTCAGCAATAGAGAGAAACCGTGGAGTTCGGAATGTCTGAAAAAGGGATATAAGTGCTTCAAGTTCATTTGTCCTCAAGGGTATTGCTAGAAATACATGCCAAAATTCCAAATGATTTTTACTGCCTCTTTTTCTAGGGTACTGGTTCAAACATCCACCAGTTTTTGTAAGATGAATGTACTAATTCTGATGTCATGAATCCTGATGAGGGGTGAACAGTTTGTAACCGGCTCTTGGAAGAATCTGAGGTGAACAGGTATAGGTTTCATAGATTTGTGTGAATTACTTCAATTATCAAGCTGCACAACTTCCTGGCACTTGGGGACATCCTAAAAGGGCAGCATAAATTATTATCATTCACTGTAGAAGCCCTTCCTGAAGAGATACTCTTAGCCCTTGATACAAACAGTTGAAATGTGTACAACAGACTAGGCACTAGGAGAGATTTTTGTCTTGACCACAAGGTGCTTATGAGAGGCTCCATGTATCCAGGTGATAATACAAAATCTCAGAAGAATCTCACTGGGGAGAACTCTCAGGACTGGCATAATCAAGCTGAAAGTCTCCTTTAAAAGTATTTTTTTTTTAGGATGCTGAAAATTGTTATCTGGTCTTCTGCTGGGTGATGATATTGAGCTAAGTTCTGAATTGTTTAATATTCTTATATAAATCATGTCCTGAGACAGAAAAAAAGCTCCCTATTAGTATACAAAAAAAATCCATCCTACGTATCATGTAGAATGATTTCTGTCTGTGATAAGTGCACGACATACATACAGACAAACAATTTACCTCTTCACCATCTTAGCTGACTGAGAACCTCATTAAAAATAATAATTCATGTTGTAATTATCTGTGGATTAGGATTCACACAATCCTGTTTAGACCACACAAGCAGGCACTTCCACTGAACAGCTCATCAGCTCAGCGATTTAAAGACTACTACAAACTGGGTATTTAAAGTCCATTCCAGAGTTACAAAACCAATCTTTGCTGTATATTATCTCAGCAGAAAAGTTTTATCTGGTATAATTATTATTATTTAAAAATACACAATACTGTACAATTAATTCTTCCTTCTTTTCCTGCCTGATCCCTTTTCCAGCTAGTAGTTATTACCTACCAATGATCAGCTATAAATGCCACCGTTCATTTTGTAGTTCCATTATAAACTATAATTCATAGCAGTGATTTTTTTCAGACCTTTCTTCTAGGAAAGAAAGCACTTGTTCGCTCTGGAACAATACCACTTTGGGTTACAATCTCACCAGAAATAACAAACCAAACCATGCTGGAACTGGTCAGCATTTGAACAGGAGACCTCTCAGAAAACCCCAGATGCTGCAAGGAGCAGCACTGGTGATTCTGTAGATGCCACTTTCCGCTTTGAGTAAGTACATAACGAATGTCCAAATATGGTATGGCATGTGTGTGAAGGGCGGGGTCACAGACTGCTGGAGGTGACAATTTCAGATGAGATGCAAAACTGAGATGTTGACCACTTGCAGTCGTGAAAGAGCCCATTGTACTTTTCATAAGGTTATAGCTTTCTAACCAAATTCCAGTTTGATGGGCTGCAAGGGACCATCTACCTAAACTTTCAAGTGGATCAGATATTCTTCACTTCCTGTCCAAATCTGCTGTGTAGCATAGTGTGTAACACTATTAAATATCTGCCTCATTCCTCCCAGAGGCAGCTACATTTCAGTGGTGCTTAAAATGCACAGCAGCACTCAGAGGGCAGGCTGTATCACAGACCCACTGGATACAGCTCCCAGCCCAGGCCAGGGAAAGTACCCCCACTCATAATATATGGAGATATACCTATCTCATAGAACTGGAAGGGACCTTGAAAGGTCATTGAGTCCAGTCCCCTGCCTTCACTAGGAGGACCAAGTACTGATTTTGACCCAGATCCCTAAGTGACCCCCTCAAGAATGGAACTCACAACCCTGGGTTTAGCAGGCCAATGCTCAAACCACTGAGCTATCCCTCCCCCATATAAAGGTGTTGAGGCAAATTGAGATAGACGGGGGATCTCTTAACATACCAGGCAAAAAGGAGTGAGTGCTCTCCCTTTACTTTTATCAGTACCAAGCATAGAAGAGAGGGGAGTCTCTCCCTACTTTTAGCAGAAGAGGGGGAGCTACACTCCAGCAGCACCCCACCCCCCCCGTTTTCTTATTCACTGCATTTGTACCCCCCAGGATGGTGACAAGATGACTTTTTAATGTTGACCACCATACGTCTCTTTTTATTAACTGAATAAAACTGAAGGGAAGATGTATGTACAGCAGAAGTACAATAGGCTGGTATACTGTTTATAAATACAGCTCCCCAAAATGAAAAAAACTATGTCCTAATTATCCCTTATCTTCCACTCCCCCACATAGACTTCTCAAGGCCCCATTCAGAGATTTTTTTAAAAGTATATTGGAACCAAAATTGTTCTGGATTTGAGAAACAGTTCTATAATCCTTGAGTCATTTTGCCTACTACTGATTAAAGCTTTCAAATATGTACAGATTTATACCCCTAGGTTTTGCTGTTGCTTAGCCAAGCTATACAGATATTTAGGTCTTTCAGCTCAGATACCTAGTATAGGATGTGGCATAAGAACCTGACCAGAATAGAATAGATTTTTAAGCTTTCCTCACCTTCCTCAACTTTAAAAGAAAACTCACTTTAATTGCCCTAGGGACTCTGCCATTTCTCATTAAACACCACAACTTCTATACTTCTTGCGATGTGTTTAAAGAATTGATGTGCAAAAGTTTAGTTGCACAAACTACAAGCTGTACAACTCATAATTACTGAGATCTGAAGGAGGCGAGCATCTGTGGACAGCCTCTCTGAAACTTCACGGTAAACACTGCTTGATCTAATTAGGAATCAGTCAACATCTCTATGACAATTACTGCAGAAAGTAATTATGACATGACCAGTCTTCCTTTAGATGGAGGAGCAACAGAAAATGATAGGAAACAGAACTCGGCCAGGAGCTAATAAAACAGCCTTTGACACAAGCAAGGGAAGCGTATGATTACAGGAGAAAAAGGTACAATTGTGGAAGAAGATTGGAAGAGGAGGAAGTAGCAGCAAACTGCAAGCTATTATGATTTAAAGAATCAGTTTAGCCAACCTGTAATAAATGAGTCCTAGACCCATCATAATAAAGCACAAGTTATGCTTGCAAACAAATGTCTATTATAATCTACTATAGGCAAAGACCTTAGCTGCAATGCTATGCTTTGTAGCTGACCTACTGTCACATATCTGGAATCAAGTGATACTACATGATAATTCATTAGCTATCCTACATTTATTGTTATTAATTAATGTTTTCAACATAATTTAAAGCACTGACAATATTTTCAAGTTCCCAAAGGAGTGTGGTCTTGTGGATAGAGTAGAGAGAACAGGGAATCACTACTCACTGATTCTATTCGCAGACTGACCCAAAGACTTGTGTGACTTTAGTAAAATCATGTAACTTTTTTGCCTCAGTTTACTAAGCTGTATAATTATTAATGCTCAATTCTGTATTGACTTAAATATAGAAAACACTTTATAAAACAATGAATATGATCAGTACATTATTTGTTTATGTAATAAGGATGGTATGAGTCTTTAATTAATCTTTGTAAAATGCTTTAAGATCCTTAAATAGATGGTATTACAGGAGTATAAAGTACTTTTAATTACATTGATTTTGGAAAGAGGTGTGAATATGTGATTATAATTATTTTTTCCACACAGATTTATATGTAGCAAGATTTGGACAGAACAAAATTAAATCTCTTTTTTTCTGCAGTGCAAATTAATTATTTGAATTGCATACCAACATAAGGAATATTGTAACTCATTTTTAAAATAGACAGTAAATTACATAGAAAAATTAAGTATTCTAAAAGTCAGTTCTGTAACCTATCATTATCAAAAAAGAATCCTACAAAAAGTGGAAACTAGGTCAAATTAAAAAGGATGAATATAAACAAACACAAGTATGTAAGGACAAAATTAGAAAGGCCAAGTCACAAAACAAGATCAAACTTGCTAGGGACAGAAGGGGTAACAAGAAAACATTCTACAAATACATTAGAAGCAAGAGGAAGACCAAGGACAGGGTAGGCCTGTTACTCAATGAGGGGGGAAAATAACAACAAAACATGTTGAAATGGTAGAGGTGCTTAATGACTTATTTGTTTTGGTTTTCACCAAGAAGGTTGGTGATGATTGGGCGTCTAACATAGTGAATACCAGTGAAAATGAGGTAGGATCAGAAGTTGTTAAAATAGGAAAAGAATAGGTTATAAATTACTTAGACAAGTTAGATGCTTTCAAGTCACTGGGGCCTGATGAAATGCATCCTAGAATACTCAAGAAACAGACTGAGGAGATATCTGAGCCATTAGCAATTATCTTTGAAAAGTCATGGAAGATGGGAGAGATTCCAGAAGAGTGGAAAAGGGCAATATAGTGCCAATCTATAAAAAGGGAAATAAGGACAACCTGGGGAATTACAGACCAGTCAGCTTAACTTCAGTACCCGGAAAGATAATGGAGCAAATAATTAAGCAATCAATTTGCAAACCTCTAGAAGATAATAAGGTGATAAGTAACAGTCAACATGGATTTGTCTAGAAAAAATCGTGTCAAACCAAACTGATAGCTTTCTTTGACAGGGTGACAAGCCTTGTGGATGGGGGAGGGGGAAGAGACAGATGTGGTATATCTTGACTTTAGTAAAGCTTTTGATACTGTCTCACATGAGGGCTATATGGTCCCAGGCATTCATCCAGAGGCTGATGGACTGGGCCACCCGCTGGCTGAGGCCCGAGATGCAAACAGTGGGGGAAATAATGGACGGCCGAGTCCTAGAACAATTGCTACAGGGCCTCCCCAAGAATATCTGAGTCTGGGTCAGCCAAGTACAGTTGATGCAGCAGTCAAGCTGACCGAGGAATACACGGAGGCAGACGTCCCCTGAAGGGAGGGCTGACCCTATAAAGACAGAGTGGGGGAAGAAACCAAGGGAAAGGCCCAGAGAGGAAGAAGGAAGAACCCCGAGAAGCTCCCAGTAGAGCCAGCATGACTGTTTGCTGGCAGTGCAAAAAAAAAGGGAGACTGCATATGGGAGTGTGACAAGGTGCTGGCTAAGGAACTCTGAGCCAGGCCTCTGTCATGCCAGCTCCAGTCAAGAAAGGGGAATTGGAACTGGCTGAGTAAGCCCAGGCCTGAGTGGCAAACCAGGAACAGCTGCTGGCCTCATTAGCTGGGCCTACATAAAGGCTGGCAGGAAGGAAGCCAGGGAGAGAGAGGAAAGGGAGAAGCCAGGGAGTTAGAGGGAGCTCTTCTCTGCTGACTGCAGGAGTTAGCAGTCCCTCAGGCTGTGTTACAGAAGCTGTTTGTAGCTAGAAGGTGGTGGGAAATTATACTGTAAATAAAGAGCCTGGGTAATTGCACCAACACAGCGGTCTGGCTGGTTTGTGGGTACAGCAGGGGCAGAACCGAGGGGGGACCAGCTGCACCCCGTTACAGGGAGCCAAATCAAGACTGCCTGGGTAACCTTATTTATGGCATTCCCTAACTTTTGAGTGTTTGTCTTTTCCACCTTAATGATCTTTTAACATAGTTTTATTGTTTGTGATTTACTGTACATAGTACTGTTAATATACAGTAAATATGGTGTTTGTCATAATTCAAAATAAAACAGACTCAGAGAACTTACAAAAACACTAGACAGTTGAGGTGTGGGAGAGCGTAGACACATCTTCACATCACTTCAATTAACTGAACAATAACTCTGTGAGGTATTTATCCCTTTTTCATATATGGGAACACCGAGGAAGAGAGGCTTTAAGTCACTTTGCCAAAGGCCCTAGAAGCAGTTAGAAACAGAGCAAGTACTAGAACTCAGGAGTTCTTGATTCTCAGATTTATGACCAAGGCACTAATGCAAGCCTCTCTATTTGACCTATTTTGTCCTGGTAAATAATCATGTGGTTTAATAACCAAAACTCAGTAGGAATCTACATATTCAACTATGAGGTTTCTAATGTATACCATCACAGTGGTATCTAGCCATTACTTGTATGAGTATATTGGTTTCACGTACGAGATACACCGATAGATATATTTTTCAGGAAAATACTGGTTCCAATTCCAGGATTTCAACCTGACAGCACATTTTTAATTTTTGCCCACAGAGGTGTGACTAAATAATGTGATTTAAGAGATCTCTAACAGTGAGTTTGTGGGGTCCATCAAACCCCATGTTGGCAGACAAAGAATGATAAAAATATATGACACTTAAATATCTGATGATAGACACGTGCATGTCCAAACACTTTACAGCTACCATATCTAATATCTTAAGGCGGTGAATCAACGTAAGGAGAGAGAGAGAGAGAGAGAGAGACATTCCTCTGACCAGCTTCTACTCTGCATTGAGACAGATTTATAACCTAACCGACAAATAACAGCTGAATTAGAGTGTGACCAGATTACAGTATCTTCTGGCCTTTTTTTAGATCTCTTCCAAGCTGTTCCATATTCCACCACTGATAATGATCTACCAGATGGTTTCAGTTATTAGCAACTGTACATTAAAGCTGAAAGTTTCATTTTTGGAGAAATTAAGATACTTTGGAGATTGTCAAATTTCATTTCTTTGCAGATGTGATTTGAAATAATCTCTTTTATCCTGAAAATTATATCTTTACTTAATGTATAATATAGACACAGTATCAGGGCAGAAGTATAATAGAAATGCAATCTAGTCAAAGAACTAACTTCCCACTGTGAAACTGCAGTTATTTGTTTTGGAATCATTACCTATGTCCTGGAACATACTGCATACTATTCCTCCATTTTGATGGGCCTATCTAGAAAAATGGAAACAACTTCCAATGCAACCACAATTGTACACATTTCTCAGTGATGGAATGTTTCAGGCATTCTAATCTATGAATAATGTATTGTTTGTATCCTGACAAGTGATGCACCTTGTTTGTTAAAATGTAAACTACTATCAAGTGAGATCTCTAGGAGCACGGACATCAATTTCAATTTGAAGCTCATTTAAACTCTTAATGGTTTAGACTCCATGTGCATTCACTCCTTGGCCTGTCTGCTCAGATGGCTAACACAGTAAACAACAGTTGTGACATGGATACCTGTCTACTAAGATCTGAACAGAAATCACCAGCCAGTAGTCAGATGATGATTATTTTCAGTTACACATGTTTGAGCTGGATACTAACAGATGATGTAAAGGTGAAAGGCTCCACATGCCGATATCAATCCACTGAGTCATCCAGCCCACTCTAGCAAATGTATTTGAAATCTTCATTACAATTCCTCTCAAGAGTCCCCAGTTTTTAGTTATTTACAAAACTCTGTTTTGTCAGTTTCTATTACTTTTATTTAGTTGAGTTACAAAAGCTACCTACCTACCTGCGGGTAAATTTGCTGTGAAGTGCATTAGTTACACTAATCCATGCATCTTCTCAAAAATCTGCCAAATAGTGGACAAATACTGAATTGTCAGGTTATATTGAGAATTATCCCTTGAACTTGTATCAAATGCTTCTTGAATACATTTACAATAAGAGACAGTTTTACACACATGCACATAGAGTATCTTTGTATACAGCTGTATCAGAATGTAAATAGTGATTCAGAAAAGAAAATGGATTTTCATGCTAAACTAGTTGTCTCTGCAACAGGGCTACCCTAAATAAATGTCTTAAAAGACTCAACCCACAGATAAGAGCTGTGATGGCAATCTCATTGCAGTATTTTCAGAGGGACTGAGTCTGTGATATCCAGTGCAGTTATAGATATAAACAGCTCAAAGCTAAATTGTCTCTGAAGTAATTAAATTATACCTGCCTTCAACGTAATACAAATATACCTTGGAGAAATAAAAAGGGGGAAAAAGGACTTTTTTCTGTTTTCTATTTTTATTTATTTGCAAACATAGTGTACCCCTACTAGAGCCACTATCCGTGAAGCTAATTGTAAGGCTCCTTGCAATGTCCAAAAGCCTCACAAAACGGATGGCAATACCATATGTCTTGATACACCTCACTTTCTTTGGGGTCTGATCAGGTGAGATGTAATAGTTCTGTCTTCCAGATTAACAGTCTTTTTTTTTTAATTTGAAAATTGTACATAGAGAAAGAAGAGTGGAAGGAAGAGAACAAAATATCTTCCTTGTCCGTTTGCACAATCTGCAAAGCAGAGCATTGCAATTTAGACTGGGCAAAGTGTAGTAGAAAGACTTCCGATATTGCTGTCTGCCTATCTGGATATCAATCAGTTGATGAACGTTAGAGACACAAGGCTGAATTCTCTCCTTGGATGCAGATATCTGTCTCTCAAACTATGATGTGAACTCTACATGTGCCACTAAGGCTAATAATAATAATACCTAGCTCTTATACAGCTCTTTTCATTGGTAGATCTCAATGAATGCACAAAAGGAGTTAGGTATCAAAGTCCCTGGTTTAGGCATTTAAGTTCCTATTTTGGGACCACTGCAACGTACAAAACTTCTACTGAACCCTGTAGGTGACTAAACTCACGTGGTGCCTAAGTTTTTGCAGTAAGAAGTTCCCGTGGTGTTTATGTTTCTGCCTCTGAGCACACGCCCTGCAGCCTCAGTCTAAGGATCTGGCCGCTTCTCTCCTGCCTAAGCTCAAACTAGGGGAAAATAGGTGTTCAACTACCTAAGTCATGTGAGGGGGCTCAACCTGGCAGGTGCCCTCTGACCAGCCTGCTGGACTGGGGCCCTCAGGCAACTTCTCACAAAACAGCAGGGGGTAGGGGGAAAAGGATCTCCCTCATAACTTTCAGCCCAGTTGTTCGGATACTTAACTGGGACGTTGGAGAGACTGAGGAGGACAAAGGAAGTGGTGAAAGTGGAGAATTTAATGCCTGGTAAGGGATAGGATCTAGCAGGCAGGGGCTGGGGTTAGAGGTAGAAAGCAAGCGATATACCTCAGAGTTAGTGACAGAGGTGAGGAGACAATGTTGGATGAGGAGCAGAGGACAGAAAGGTGATCATGTCAATCTTTTTTTAAGGTCGGCAAGATATTACCCAGAGAATGAGCAAAGGGTAAGAGTTGGGTGGTTTTAGGCGGGAGCCAAAGGTTATAAACGAGCCGCTGGGATCATGGGAGTGGGTACTGATGAGGGGGGAGAGAAGTAATGCTGTTTGGCGAAGGATGCTGTAGCTACGTGGTAAATTGACTAAGTCTTAATCACACTAAGCAGAATTATATAATGTAAACATCAAGTTGACCTTGAAATTGATCCTGGGGTTCCAGCCAATATGTAACATGGCACTCAAGCATTGCTTCCTTGGCACGGGGCAAAGGATAGATAATGTGCATGCTCTGTGATCTACATCAGTTGCTGAGAAACCAACCAAAAATTCATTTCAAGATTTTGCCGACAGTCTATAAAAGCATTAATAATAATTCAGCTCTGAGGCATATTAGTGATGACCTCTCCTACTATCCCGCTCCTGGCCAATTGTTTGGCCAAGTTCTCCAACATCCTAAAATACCATCTGGATGGAGTCGTTCAGAGGCAGGAGTTTCTTGATCCAGAGACCTCATCTATCAAACTCTCTCCCTGAGGCTTTCTTCTCATGTTGGTACAAGTTATCTTTGACCATTTGGCTTATCCTTTATAACCAGATCAGCTTTTCAAAAAACCATTTTCTTCTGCCATTTGTTTGAAAGTTTGATGTCTCTAGGCACTGTGCCTAGCTTGCTTTAATTTTTGTTTAATCATATACAACCTAGCAGCTACTGGAGTCAGGGCATTTAACAAATACAAAATATTTAATATAGACTGGTAATAGAAAGGCATGAATAAGTCATGCATTTTGTATTCCTTTCCTGCTGAAATCAAGCAATGAGTTGTTCAGAATTCCACCAAATATTACTATAATAAAAGGGCCTATGATTCTCTGGCAATGGTGATTCTCTGAACTGCTTTCCTTCTGTCATACTTAGCTGAGATTCAGAAAGCTGCCATACAATTTCTACAGTTTTATTCCCTTTCCTAACTGATGTTCCCTGCTCCATATTGCAAGGGCACAACAACACTTCATCTCTACCAATTGTACTGATAGCCTAAGGCCTAATTCTCTTTTGGAAGGCATCCAATTCTTTAAGAAAACAGATTGTAGTGTACCACTAATTGCAGCTAAAAAGAATAGATGGCTTGAGTGTCGGTTATTTATCCACCAGGCATTCTTAAGTATAAATTTAGTATACCTACAGTTTCAACAAAGCTTCAGCAAAGCATAAACTTGCATATATTATTTGTTCCCTGTAATTTGGGGGTCAAGGTTGTGGTTTCTTTTATTGCCAATAATTAACCAATTCAAGGGTGGATGTTTTCCTTTAACAGCTTACAAAGATTTAGACTGCTCTAAATGAATGCATTCCATTTCTAACGACTCCTCCATATGTCCTCAACACACAATTAGAAATCTAGTGCATCAGTCCCCACTTTTCCATGTTGGTTTGTTAATGTGAGGGAAGAGAAGAGATAAAACCCAGCATTTCTGAACACTATGGTGCAAACAGGCAATTCAGTTCTGACATAAGCCAGGCACCAAGCCAATCTGCATTGATGTGTGAAGCCATAAAACTGCCATTAACCTTCCTGTATGGACAGATTACTACAGTATTGTCCACCATGCTTTTTCTTCTGAAATATTTGGTACTGTTATGATTCTAGACTAGATGGACCACTGCTCTTAGCTGATATTGCAATTCCTACGTTTCAGGTCTGGCTCTGATGCTGTGTTTATGCCCATAACCCAAATGAAACCCAGCTGAGGATATTGACCAGCAGCAGAGGAGATGGAAAACCATGCTACGACATGGTACTTCTCATGACATATTAATGGAGATAAGAAAGCTGAGTTAAAGTATCAAGTTCTCCTAGAAATCAAAGCACAGACATCTGCTCAGTGGAACAAGCATTCTGCACCTTAAATACTGACACAGTGTTCACTGACTTCAGTGGGAAGGATTCACCTACAATGTTGTGAAGCTATTTATGCGTGGGGCTGAAAGTCCTTGTTATTTACAGTATGAGGTGATATTTTACAGGTTGAGAAGTGCTTTTCCACACTTCAAAACAAAAGGAAAGTATACAACTATAGACTATTTGAATTGATTGATTGATGGAAACAGGATCATTTCAGCTTGCTTTGAAGGGTTTAGCAATCCAGTTTACATTGTCATTAACCCAAGGAGCAGAGATGCTGGAGTACCAGTTGCAAAATTATAACTGTCAAATAAAAAGTTGCTCCGTTGTATTCTATATTCTTTTACATCAACAAACATGTTGGGTCAGATTCTGTCTATCTTAGAATTTTATATTGCCGCCAATCATGACAGGATCTGAGCACCTTCCACATAAAATCAATAGCAACAAAGTCCCTAGTGGACAGCATTGAGTTTCTGACACTGCTCCCTGTTTGAGGTAAAAACTCTGCTTGGGAAAATATTTTTGGTTTAGATTTATTCCCTTTTCTTTTTTTGGTGTGTAGAAAGGCTGTCAGTGTTAATGTCATTCTTATGGTAAAAAGGCTTTTTCGGAGAGGAAGCTTTTGCAGTGTTTCCTAACGATCATTAGACTATGGCTTCACTTGATATCCTTTGTTTGTTTGTTCCATAGCCAGATCCCCTCGACCGTGAACACTTTATCCCCAGCTCGCATGTGCCCTGTTCAGAGTTTTGCAAACTGCATTGTCCTAGAAGAGCACAAAGTCTCCTCTCATTTACAGTGGGGTAAATCAAGAATAGCCCTTTCAGGTCAGTGGAATTACACTACTGTACAACAGAGTCAGGCAGGCTTTTTGTGTGTAGCTGAAACATGGGTGGATTAGAGAACAACAGTACTAGCCTTGGCCCCACGACCAATCCTACATGCACTGAAACAAACACTAGGTGAAGATGAGATGTGGTGATCTCCATGTCTCCCTGTTTCCATCCCCCCAGCCAGCTCAGTAACCCACCCAAATCCCTTCCTCCCACAAAAGGGGATTCTTTTTTCTGCTCAAATGAATGCAATAGATGTTTTTTAATTTCCAGGCAGAATGGTCAGGTCAGGTCAGGTCTGTTGGCAGATGACCACAGTAGTCCCAGTACCTTGTTGATGCACTCTTGAAAGCAGGAACCTAGCTGGCCATAGGCTTACCATAGGCTTTATCTAAAACCCATTGAAGATATTGGAAATACTCCCATTGACTTCAATGGGCTTTGGATCAGGCATCAGACCTAACACTGTCCCTGTCAGAGGCAAGTAAAAAACAGGTCTGTACAGAGGTGACTCCTTCCATAGAGTTCTCACATTTTGTGTCACTCTTGACCTGAAGCATTCATTTTTCTTCCACCATTTGCCTCTCTCTCATCTTTCTCCTTTCCAAGAGTTTTTCTCTCTTCCTCATCAAAGGTAATAAGCATTATTGTATACAACTTCAAGCACAGCTGATCAGATCAAGGGGAAAAAAATCTAATAGCATAAAAGAATATTATGCCTTCATATCAGGACTACTAAAGTCTGTTTATTATTATTAGTGCTAGAATTTTACAAAGGGACAGAGAGTTAATACCAAAGTACCTCTAGAAAAAGGAACAACAGTACAATATAATCATGGTAATTAGCAACACTATAAAAAGATAAAGAACAAAAGCTAATATATTACTCCTGTTAAATGTGTTTGACAGAATCACCTTAGAAGCTTAATATAATTCTAGTTGGAATCATATGGCATCTTTTGCATAGCTATGATTACAGCACCTAGGTTTCAGAGCTGTCCTATCCATCACATTTCTTCAGCTTTATGACTGCTGAATCATTAGAGTTTGCCATGCTGTGCAGTTTTTCTGATATATCCCAAATCTTCAGGTGCATTGGAGAAAATACCTCTGCCCTTCTATTTTCCCCTTTGATTGTTTTTATGAGTTTTAACTTCAAAAAATCTTTTAACTTTTATTTTAAATTAAAAACCAAATACATCAACCCCACCGGCTCCCCATTCATTTCAGCAGACCGTTCTAAATTGTCTTCCATTTTAAAATCATACATAGAGTGCTTCCACCCCCCTAAGGAATTAATCGCTCCCAACTCCTCCTGCTACTTTTTCTGCTTGCCTAGTTCTGGCCAACTCTCTGGGTCTTCACAAATTCTCACCATTGTTGGTGTAAAAGCCTCTTTCCCAACTTCAGCCATCAATCAGCCTTTCTGTATGTGATCTCCCCATTCCCAGCACCCTATTGACCCAGAACTGTGCACAGGAGATCCCTCCAATTCTGGGGGCACTAAGACCCACACATTGCTTGTTTCCCCAGCTCCATCAGGACTTGATTCTTGACTCTCCATTCTCTTTTTATTCCATTTAGCTTATCCCCTCCCTTTGTATACCCTCAAAAAGGAAGAAAAAATAAGAGAAAAATTGTGGCACTAAGACGCCATTTGCTGCCATCACATTGTTCACTCTAACTCTTCCCTCATGCTGTGTCTGTCTTGTGTATGTAGATTGTAAACTCTTTGGGGCAGCACAGTTTTTTGTTCTGTGTTTTAGAACACCTACCATATTGGGGTCCTGGTCCATGACTGGCTCCTAGGTGCTATGGAAATACATATAATAAATATAAGAACAACCATACCGGTTCAGAATAATGGTCCATCTAGCCCAGTATCCTGTCTTCTGACAGTAGCCAATGCCAGGTGCTTCAGAGGGAACGAACAGAACAGGGCAATTATTGACTGATCCATCCCCTGTTGTCCACTCTCAACTTCTGGCAGTCAGAGGCTAGGTACACCCAGAACATAGGGTTGTGTCCCTGACCACCTTGGCTAATAGCCATTGACAGACCTGTCCTCCATGAACTTATCTAATTCTTGTTTGAACGCAGTCATATTTTGGCCTTCAAAATATTCCCTGGCAACACGTTTCACAAGGTGACTGGGTACTGTGTGAAGAAGTACTTCCTTACGTTTGTTTTAAATCTACTGCCAATAAATTTCACCAGGGGAAACCTTCTTGTCTTATGTGAAGGGGATAAATAAGTTTCCTATTCACTTTCTCCACACCATTCATGATTTTATAGACCACTATCATATCCCACCTTAGTTGTCTCTTTTCTAAGATGAAGAGTCCCAGTCTTTTTAATCTCTCCTCATATGGAAGCAGTTCCATACTCCTTATCATTTTTGTTGCCCTTCTCTGTACCTTCAATTTTTTTTATATGAGGTGACCAGAACTGCACACAGCATTCAAGGTGTGAGTGTACCATGGATTTATAAAGAGGCATTATGATATTTTCTGCCTTATTATCTATCCCTTTCCTAATGGTTCCTAACATTGTTAGCTTTTCCGCCTGCTGCTGCACATTGAATGGATGTTTTCAGAGAACTGCACTTAGGACGGAAGAATCCCATGCATTGCTAGAGACTAGGGACCGAATGGCTGGGTAGCAGTTCTGCAGAAAAGGACCTAGGGGTTACGGTGGACGAAAAGCTGAATATGAGTCAACAGTGTGCCCTTGTTGCCAAGAAGGCTAATGGCATTTTGGGTTGTATAAGTAGGGGCATTTCCAGCAGATCGAGGGATGTGATCATTCCCCTCTACTCAGCACTGGTGAGGCCTCATTTGGAGTACTGTGTCCAGTTTTGGGCCCCACACTACAAGAAGGATGTGGATAAATTGGAGAGAGTCCAGCGGTGGGCAACAAAAATGATTAGGGGGCTGGAGCACATGACTTATGAGGAGAGGCTGAGGGAACTGGGATTGTTTAGTCTGCAGAAGAGAAGAATGAGGGGGGATTTGATAGCTGCTTTCAACTACCTGAAAGGGGGTTCCAAAGAGGATGGATCTAGACTGTTCTCAGTGGTAGAAGATGACAGAACAAGGAGTAATGGTCTCAAGTTGCAGAGGGGGAGGTTTAGGCTGGATATTAGGAAAAACTTTTTCACTAGTAGGGTGGTGAAGAACTGGAATGGGTTACCTAGGGAGGTAGTGGAATCTCCTTCCTTAGAGGTTTTGAAGGTCAGGCTTGACAAAGCCCTGGCTGGGATGATTTAGTTGGGTTTGGTCCTGCTTTGAGCAGGGGGTTGGACTAGATGACCTCCTGAGGTCCCTTCCAACCCTGAGATTCTATGATTCTATGAACTATCCACGAGGACTCCAAGATCTCTTTCTTGAGAGATAACAGCTAATTTAGACCCCATCTTTTTGTATGCATAGTTGGGATTATGTTTTCCAGAATTCATTACTTTGTATTTATCAACACTGAACTTCATCTCTCATTTTGCTGCCCAGTCATCCACTTTTGCAAGATCCCTTTGTAACTCTTCACAGTCTGCTTTGGACTTAAGTATCTCGAGTAATTTTATATAGTCTATAAACTTTGCCAGTTCACTGATTATCCCATTTTCCAGATCATTTATGACTATGTGGAACAGTATTGGTCCCAATAGAGAGTTGTGGGGGACTGCGCTATTTACCTCTCCCCATTATGAAAAATGACCATTTATTCCTACTCTCCGATTCCTATTTGTTAAGCAGTTACTGATCCCTGAGACGACTCTTATCCCATGACTTCTTACTTTGCTTAAGTAAGGGTCTTACTTTTTGTGGGGGGTCTTGTCAAAGGCTTTCTAACAGTCCAAGTACACTATATCAACTAGATTATCCTTGCCCCTGTGCTGATTGACTCCCTCAAAGAATTCTAATAGATTGGCGAGACATGACTTCCCTTTCCAAAATTGTGCTGACTCTTCCCCAACATACCATGTTCATCTATATGTCTGATAATTCTGTTCTTTATTATAGTTTCAACCAATCTGTGTTGTACTGAAGTTAGATATACTAGCCTGTAATTGCCAGGACTGTCCCTGGAGCCTTCATTAAAAAAAAGCATCATATTAGCTATCCTCCAGTCATCTGGTACTAAGGCTGATTTAAACAATAGGTTACATACCACAGTGAGTAGTTCTGCATTTTCATATTTGAGTTCCTTCAGAACTCGAGTGAATACCATCTGATCCTGGTAAATTATTATTGTTTAATTCATCCATTTGTTTCAAAACAAAATCATGAGTGGTGTGGAGAAAGTAAATATGGAAGCGTTATTTACTACTTCTCGCAACACAAGAACTAGGGGTCACCAAATGAAATTAATGGGCAATAGGTTTAAAAGAAACAAAAGGAAGTATTTCTTCACACAACACACAGTCAACCTGTGGAACTCTCTGCCAGAGGATGTTATGAAGGCCCAGACACTAACAGGGTTCACAAAAGAACTAGATAAATTCACAGAGGATAGGTCCATCAGTGACTATTAGCCAGGATCAGCAGCAATGGTGTCCCTAGCCTCTGTTTGCCAGAAGCTTGGAATGGGCGATGGGATGGATTACTTGATGATTATCTGTTCTGTTCATTCTCTCTGAAGCACCTGGCATTGGCCACTGTTGGAAGACAGGATACTGGGCTAGATGGACCTTTGGTCTGACCAAGTATGGACATTCTTATGTTCTTAACCTCCTCTATGGACACCTCAATCTGGGACCATTCCTTAGATTTGTCACCTAAAAAAAATGGCTTAGGTGTGGGAATCTCCCTCATCATCCTCTACAGCAATGATCGATACAAATAATTAATTTAGCTTCTCCACAATGGCTTTGTCTTCCTTGAGTGCTCCTTTAGGACCTTGATTGTCCAGTGGCCCCACTCACTGCTTGGCAGGCTTCCTGCTTCTGATGTACTTAAAAAAACGTTGCTGTTAGTGTTTGTGTCTTTTTCTAGTTGCTCTTCAAATTCTTTTTTGGCCTGCCTAATTATACTTTTACACTTGCACAGTTTGTGCTCCTTTCTAGAATTTGGCTTCTATGCTCATTATGCATGGAATTTCCATCCATAGAGATTCTATGATAAAGTTTGTTTCATTTAAGATTTTTACTATATTTGACTCTATGCTTTCTTTCAAATAATAATTCAAATTTGAAAGGAAAACACATCCTTTTTTCCTTGTATTCAGAAATATTCTCCCTCCCTCTATTCTTATTTATCTCTGTTATTATATTATTTAATCTTGGAAATAATTTTGGAATACAGCTTGTATGGAAGATGCTATACAAAATTATTGGACTGTATTTTCTTTGAAGCAATTCAGAAAATATTGGTTAGCAGAACAGACAAGCCTCACAGTGTAAAAGACTGTGAAAGTCAAATGCCTTTCAATACGATGGGCAAATTCTCGTATTTAAACCACATTCTCCATTTGCCTAAGTCCTATTTTTAGCACATCTCTAACCTTTTAGATGAGTTTACTATTAATTCACTTGTCTATTTCCTGCTTACTAATCTTCCGCGTAGCCAAAGCAGATGTAATAGTGGAGCCTGATATGTGAATTTGGTGTACAGTCCCAAGACTTGCAAGAATTTTAGGGTCTAATCCTGAAAACCTTTAGTCACAGGAATAATCTTTACTCACACAAGTGGTCCCATACAAATAAAAACGACAAACACGAATGTTTGCAGGCTCAGACCTCATAAATGTAATTTCTTTGGTTGTTCAAACACAGCTACACAAACAGGTAGTCAGATTAAATATGGCTTCCATTCTATATTCCATTCTCGGTATATCCAATCCTGCAATCAATGAGAATTTTGACATAGATTTCAATGGGGGCAGGATCAGGGTCATGGTGGTTCTACATACCCACGCTCCTGGAGTCATGTGCAAACATCGAGGCACACAGCACCATACCAGGATAATTTTGGAAAGAAAAAAAAGTAAATTTTAACAAATTTTTTTTGCACCGGAGAGTGGAAGAGAGAAACAAATGTCTAGTGATGTCACTTCTTGTGCTACTGGAAGGTGCTCAGATATTACAGTAATGGGTGAAGTATAAGAACCTAAGGAAAAAAGAAGAGAAGAGAATTGATCCTAAGAATTGTAGGTCCACATGGGAATTTGATGAGCATGTAGACATGCTCATGGCAAGGTGTTAACGCTTTTATTAATAACAATAGTTTGTACTCATATAGCACCTTTTATCCATAGATGATTATGATGATTTATTTGTATTACTGTAGTACCTATGAGCCCTAGCCCTGGAGCAGGACCCCATTGTGCTAAGGGCCCTACAAACACAGAACAAAAAGACAGTCCCTGCCCCAAAGAGTTGACAATCTAAATATAAGACAAGAGATAACAGATGGATACAGACGGGGAAATGAGGCAGTATTGGTCAGCATGATAGTCAGTCACCTCAGCACACCAGAAACCTAACCAAGGATCTCAGAATGCTTTACAAACATTAATTAAGCCTTAGAACACCTCTACGAGGCAGATACATATTTATACCAATTTTTACAGCTGGATCAGCTGTCACACAGAGTGACTCACAAAACATCACAAAATGAGTCAGCAGCACAGTGGGAAATAGAACCCAGGAATCCTGATTCCCAGTCTGCTGTGATAATCTTTAGACAATGCTCCCAATCCTCCTCCTGGTCATTCAGTCCTTGGGAGCAGAGTAAGGTCCCTTATCTAAAGCATAAAACCACAGTAGATTTTTGACTCTCTCTCTTTCCCTCTCACATTTAGCACTACAGTACCCAGAACGATGCATTTAATTTTGTCAGGCACAAAATCTCTCCAGAAAATGCTGCAGTGTTTATGGTACAACACAGAAAATTGACTTTGTAAAATACACTCTAGAAACAGAAAATGAGTTTAAAAATACTTTGCACAGGAAGGCTTCTGTAGGCAATGAGAAAAGGAAAAGAATATTGCTAACCTTATTCTATTTTTTCCCGTAGCCTGAGGGAGGCCCTACAGCAGAACTATTATCTTTAATCTTATATTCTCTTTCCAGCATGTATTTTATTTACTTCCTTCCGCTAACAATACCCCTGCCTCTTATTAACTTCTGAATTCAAACACTTTATAAGAAGATTTTCCAGGATAAGACTTTTCTGTGTTGGATGTGCAAAGGTTTAGAAACTGCCTGAGTACTCTCTGTGCTAGCTAAGAGTTAGCAGTGATAGTTTTCTCAAAGAAAATACTGAAGCAGTGAAAGTGTCAGGTGGCAATCCAGTTTGTTTAACAAGCATGAGCCTCTCTGGCTTACCAGTACAACTACAAAATGGAAATATTTTTTAAAAAATTCATTAAAAGGGACATTATGAAGATAATACATCGTATGGAAATGGCTAGTGTGGATATATATATAGTACTTGTGGTATCATTCAAGCAAGGTCTTACCGATAAATGCCTTCTCTACTTTATTCATAACAGACCTTGCATATATGAGAGAAATCTGAAATGTCCTTTCCTCTACCACCTTGCCTCTCCAAGTATTTCTCAGTAGGAGTCAAGTGGGTTTGTCAAAAGAGGCATTGTCTAACATCACAAAGATTTACATTCTCTTCAGAGAATCATCTTAATAGGTATCTTCAAACCTGCTATTTAAGTGCAATTGTCTCCCCAATTCACCCATTCCAGGCAAATAACCCAAAACAATATGTATAGACCTTTTGAGAGAGACATCACACTTACAAGATCCCGCCAATGTGATGTCTGAGTCTTTTCAGTTTAATAGGTACCATGATTGATGGGAAGAACAAGAAGAGGTGGGCATTGCAAATGGGAAACATCCTATCCCCACACACTTCAACCACTTTTCTTATCAAATCCATGCACTTTTTCCCCATTATAAGAGCTTCATTAAAAATAACATAGTTAGATAGTCACTATATGATGAGACCCCTATAAGTACCTAAGATAGACAGACAGTTAGTCAGCAACTCCTACAAGCACAGCAGTAAAGTAATTCATTGCGATGTCTTTTTATAGCTCTCTTGCAAGTTATTATCAGTATTTTCAAAGCACATTTTAATGCCAAATCCATTTTCAGGCAATGCAGGTGTGTAAAACAGTTGAAAAATATGTAGGTGTTCACAAATGTAAGTGGGGTTTCTATAATCCACTGGATTTCACATAGATAGTGGAGATAAATATCAACCTATGGAAATACTACTGTAACTGGTTTATCTGACATCTAATTTATGGCTTACTGGCACAAACAACAACAACATAGTGTTATTTTCCCTAAGTAGTAAACAATATAAAAAATGAATAAGGATGATCAGCTGCTATAAACCTCCTGTAAGGCAAAGGGGCTAGTGGAATCAGATGGTTTAATAACAAACACAATGTATTTACCCCAAAGAAAAAATAATCCTTTTTTCCTAAACTCTCAGTCGGCTGTTTTCTCAGCTATCACTCCATTATAAATTCACATATACCTTTGTCAACACCAGAAGCAGAAGTAAGAGAGAAATAAATCATGCTAAAAAAATTAATCTCAAAGCCCCCAGCTTCCAGTAGTGCTGGTTTGTTGACAAGCTGCTTCTCACACTTGTGCTTTGGCATGTTGGAAGGACTCCTGGCCAAGGACGGTGCTGCCCACTCAGTTCTTTGGTGGCTCTCTTGTCAATTTAATTTAAAATAACTATTTTAGAAATGGGCCTGAACCAAAACTTCAGATCATAATATGCCCAAATCTGCAGAAAGTTTCTGAACGGTTCTGAGGATATGCAGCTTAGGGCTATCTTTACTCTTTTGGCATGATGTTGTGCAGACACGGTTTCCAAAGGCTAATGCCTCAATGGTGAAATCCTGGCCCCACTGAAGTCAATGGGAGTTTTGCACTGACTTCAGTGGGGCCAGGATTTCACCCCAAGTATCTATCTCTGGCTTTTTCATTTGTGGACCCCTGAAAAATTTCAAATGGAGATGCGGAAACTTTTGGAAATCTTAAACATAGTCTGTGGACTCCCAGGAGTCCGCAGACCACAGGCTGAAAACCACTGTTCTGTGTTAACGACAACATTTCACGGATCTCTTAGACATAGTCTGCAGACCCCAGATTGAAAAACACTGATCTATGGGAACAGTTTCACTGGATTAATGGGGTAGGATGGATTTTATACACAGGGCCTTATTTTGATCTCACACCAATATTACACAGGTATATGACTTCTATGGCATTGGTGATGTAACAGAACAGAACCAGACCATGAAGGTCCATCTTGTATTCACCCATGTTTGCCTGAGTAACGCTGAGAATAGACTGGACATTGGGTGGAGGCGGAAAGAGAGATGGTAAAAACACGTTGACAAGTTGGTAGCACAGTCAACATTGTAGGAAAAATTAGAGTTTGAAAAGATTTTTAACAATGCAAAGCAGTAAGCTTTTCAAATTTAGTCTACTTATCATGCATGTTTATAAAGTATACAACAACTTCAAATGTATTTCCAACTCTTTCATGCAGTATTTCGCCAAGGGATTGAAGGAAAAAAGGTTAATTAAATAAAAAAACACTACTGCAAAAATAAAAATGAAGGTTTTTGACAGTAAGTGATTTCTTCTTTAGATCTGGAACCTCAATGTACCTGGGTCTGTCATGTAGTATGCACAGCAATGACTAGGTGCACCAAGATACTCCCTACCCAGAGTATTTTTCACCTCTAATCTCAGTCATGTTCTTAATGGACAAGTATCAATGTTACAAATTCAGACGTACAACTGGTACTCTTGAGGCCAAAGACTGAATGGACAGTCTTCTCTCACCCCTAGAGGCATTCCTCCCACTCAGTGCTGGAACATCTTTGGAAGGATGGTTTGGGAAAGCTTGCATCACTATTGCCCTGCAGTAGCAATTTTGTGTAGAGAGCACTTTAGTCTCCAGGGCTGTCAATCTGGCACATTTCATCAGGACCAAATTCATGAGAGGGTTTTTTTTAAATTACTGATACTGCAAAGAGCACATTACCATAACCAAGCGTACTGATGACAAATGACTGCACCACACCTTCAAGCAGGGCGGATTTTGTCCGACTGTCCCAATGAAGAGAACAGTGCTTTACTGCAGAAGGCCTGGGGAAGAGAGGTCAGAAACTGCTGCAAAAGGGGAGGAGGGGTCCGCGTGGTCACTGACTCATCCCCTGGGAACCGGAAGGGCCACAGGGTTTACAAGGAGCAGCCTCGGGCAGTGAGGCCCCTTTTACTCGGAGCAGGCTAAGGCTGCACCACCCTCCCGCACCTCTAGATGGTGAAATGCCTGGCTTGGTCAAGACCTGCTGGGGGCCTTGCATTAGCCACTCTTTTTCGGTGGGGGATGGGAAGGAATTTCCCCCTCACCACCAGATTGGCCTAGGTGGAGTGGGGTGTTTTTTTTTTTGCCTTCCCAACAGGAGGCTCGGGGAAGGCTTTGTTGATGTTTAGCATGAAAGGGTTAGGCTATGTCACAACTCATTATGTAAGTGTGGGGCGGATGTCCAGTGCAGGTACTCCATAGGGAAGGTATATAGTGACTGGATAAATGGCCTGGAAAAGGACTTAAAAAGGAGGTGTTGGTTAAAGGAACTGAATGAGGGGAGGGTGCTGGGCTCCTGTGAATGGCACGGCAGAGATCCAACCCCTCTCCCCTTTCTTATAGCCCACCTTAACCCTCCTACAAGAGGGGATGGATGGTAAGGTTCCAGCAATGGGTAGGCTGAAGGATCTGGATGGAAAAAAGAGTGGGAACTGGCGAATCCCCCGGGGAATTATTGAAGGAACATGAGGTTACCTGCACTGTACACTTGCATCTGCCGGGTAGTCCCAGACATTTAATAAAAAAGTTGCAGCCTGATTAAAACTGTATCAAGTATCTACTGTCCTCCTTTCAGTACAGCTGGACAACATATGAATTTATCATTGAGAGGGAGTTGGGTATAAAAATACAAATTTCTTTTAGTAATTTGTTTCGGCTTGTCAAATAAGGTTTTTGCAATATTTTGCCATGTATACAGTACCGCTGTTACTAATCTCTATTATCTGTTACAGAATTTTACAGCTGTTTAATCTGGCCTGTACATTAGAAGGCAGAGAAAACCTGTACATAAAATTCAAATATACGCTTACAAGTGCATGCTATATTTAGAGAGAGAACAATTTAACAAAGATGCTATGGTGGCAGGGCCGGCTCCAGACCCCAGCGCGCCAAGCGCGCGCATGGGGCGGCAAAATGCCAGGAGGGCGGCAGGTGGGTCCGGCGGACCTTCCGCAGTCATGTCTGCGGGAGGTCCAACGGAGCCGCGGGTCCACCGGACCTCCTGCAGGCATGACTGTGGAGGGTGCGCTGGTCCCGCGGCTCGGGTGGAAGTCCCGCAGGCATGCCTGCGGATGCTCCACCGGAGCCGCGGGACCAGCGAACCGGGAGGTCCACTGGAGCCGCGGGACCAGCAGACCCTCCGTAATCATGCCTGCGGGAGGTCCGCTGGTCCCGCGGCTCCCGTGCACCTCCCGCAGGCACGACTGCTTGGGGCGGCCAAATTCGTAGAGCCGCCCCTGTATGGTTGTGAGGCTATTTAATACAATCCCTTAACCACCAAGGTCCTCTGGATTGCATGGGTCATATAACCGCAGTTGAGTTTCGTTTTATGCAGTTTAAAATTAATGTGTTGCACAACCCAATTCAAATGAGACATCTTGGCTAATTTAAATGTACATGCCAATGTTGTGTCATTAAGAGGAAACAGGAGTATTTATGCTTTTTCAGACTGTATCTTGATGAATACAGTGAAAAGATGAAGGACAATTATTCAAATTCTATTTACATTTAGTCTGAATTAGTCTCAGATTAAAAAGCAGGCTTGATGATTTTTCCATATGTATGAATTATTTTTATTTCTTTTATATTATTTCAGAAAATCATTGCTGGATAAAGTTTAATTTGGTGGTTATCAGTCTCCAATAAATTATGCATTAGAGGTTACATTAAACGGATCACAAAAATTCAATGGACTTTACTGCAAATATAAAATATAAGAGGCAAACTACAAGGAAATAAAACTGAGCATGAGACACAGCGTTCAAATTTGATTTGAATCCAACTTCTCTCAGAAGTCAGGGAGTTTAAGAACATAAAAACGGCATAGTGGGTCAGACCAAAGGTCCATCTAGCTCAGTATCCTGTCTTCTGACAGTGGCCAATGCCAGGTGCCCCAGAGGGAATGAAAAGAACAGGTAATCATCAAGTGATCCATCCCATCACCCATTCCCAGCTTCTGGCAAACACAGGCTAGGGACACCATACCGTTCCATCCTGGCTAATAAACACTGATAGATCTATCCTCCATTAACTTATCTAGTTCTTTTTTGAACCCTGTTATAGTCTTGGCCTTCACAACATCCTCTGGCAAGGAGTTCCACGGGTTGACTGTGCATTGTGTGAAAAAATACATCCTTTTGTTTGTTTTAAATCTGCTGCCTATTAATTTCATATGGTGGCCCCCCATATTTATTGTTTTATGAGAAGGAGTAAACAACACTTCCTTATTTACTTTCTCCACACCAGTCATGATTTTATAGACCTCTATCATATCCTCCCTTAGTTGTCTCTTTTCCAAGTTGAAAAGTCTCAGTCTTGTTAATCTCTCCTCACATGGTAACCGTTCCATACCCTTAATCATTTTTGTTGCCCTTTTCTGAACCTTTTCCAATTTGATATATCTTTTTTGAGATGGGGAAACCACATCTGCACACAGTATTCAAGATGTGGGTGTACCATGCAATTATATAGAGGCAATATGATATTTTCTGTCTTATTATCTATCCTTTTCTTAATGATTCCCAATATTCTGTTTGCTTTTTTGACTGCCGCTGCACATTGAGTGGGTGTTTTCAGAGAACTATCCACAAAGACTCCAAGATCTCTTTCTTGAGTGGTAACAGCTAATTTAGGCCCCATCTTTTTATCTGTATAGTTGGGATTATGTTTTTGAATGTGCATTCCTCTGCATTTATCAACACTGAATTTCATCTGCCATTTTGTTGCCCAGTGACCCAATTTTGAGAGATCCTTTTGTAGCTCTTCGCAGTCTGCCTGGGACTTAACTATCTTGAGTAGTTTTGTATCATCCGTTACCTCTTTTTCCAGATCATTTATGAACAGACCCCTGAGGGACACCACTATTTACCTCTCTCCATTCTGAAAACTGACCACTTATTCCTACCCTTTGTTTCCTATCTTACGAATTCATAAAAGGACCTTCTCTGCAAGCCTCTAATAATAACAACAATACTACAAATATTTTGCATTTAAATAACATTTTCCATTTCCAAAGCACTTTGTTGACACGAATTAATTAAAAATGTTAAAACACCTCTGTGAGATAGGAAAACATTATTACACCCATTTTTATACATAAAGAAACTAAGGCAGAAAATGAATTTCCAAGGGCTAAAGATAAGAGTCGTTGCCAGAGCTGGAAATAGTACTCAGCATTTCTTGATTTTCTGTCCTGTGTTTAGACCACTACAGTTGATTACACCTCTCTTTTTATATTTTGCAGATAAGCATACAAACAGTTGCAGATTGCCTCCTTTCCACATTGCCTCAATGATATTTAAAATCATTCAGAAGTTATTTCCCCGACAAAAGTTGCTTAAAGATCAGATAGTTGGTTGAGGTGGGAATGGGCTGAAAAGTGGACTGAACCAGAAAATAGGCTCTTTACTGATATTCACAGTATTTCTCGCTTCCAGCTGGGACAGAAATACAAAGACAACAGTGTATGCTATGGTATTTCATCACCTGCATTTCCATTTCTGGCCAAAATCGGTCAGTGTGCAAATGCCTAGTAATGAACATTATCAAAGAGAAAAAGTTATCCAGAGTTTTTCAAATGTCGACAAAGGTTTGGGTAGAGATTTTGATGAAGGTTGAAGCTGTTTTTTCATGCAGACCAATTCACTTATCCCTCATTTTAAATTATATGGTTCTTAATTTAGCATTGAAAGAAGCCCGCTTTACATTTTTCTTTACTTCAAGTCAAGCAAGACTATTAAAATTTGGAATTATGCTCAAGTTTTCCATGTGATTGCCCCATATGAGGATGAACTTACTCCTCTGCTTAATAAGAGTGTAGCAGAGAAAGAAACAAAAAAAGGTTGTTTCTCAAAAAAGATTATATTGTGACACCCATAACAAATCCTTCAACATTAAACCCTTTCAATAAAAGACTCTGACAAAACCCAAAAAGCAGGTTTTAGGGAACTATGTCCTATCCTCAGAATCACCGATACAGCCAATGGCAATATTTTTGATGATGGAATGCTTCTAAATGTGTTTTTAATTAGTTTATTGTATTACCACATAATATCTTTAATGGAATTTTGGATGGGTAGAAATTCTCTGATATCAGTCAGAATTAGTTATCTCCAGCAGGGAGATTTTCTTCTTCTATTCATGAAAATCAATTAATCTCCCTTAATAAACATATTGTTAATGTTTTAACTCACCTTGAGACTCAAGGGTGGTGCTGTTACTTCAAATGTAACAAACATTCTAAGCAGAATGGCATTGGATACATTAATAGGACTCAAACCGCATCATGAATTTATTACCTTCAGATAGTCTGTTTCACGTAGATGGCATTTAAATTTAAGTTCCCTGAGAGACATAAATTTCCATTGATCATATAAATTTTTAATGCACTTCCATTATTAAACCAAACTTTATTCCAAAGAGGTTTGTCTTTAAAATTAATGAAAGGATTTTGTCATACTCCAGATGAAGCAAATATAGAATTCCACAAACCTAATACAGAAGCCAGGTTTCTAAAAATGACCCGAGGCCTGTGTAGAGTATGATTTGCTTTAAGTTAAGTGAGTAGGTCACGTCTCACAATTTCTCTCAGTTGATAAGGATCAGCCAGGCATTGCTCTAAAGGGAAAGCAAATAGATTGGTTCGGAACAGAGCTCAGAAATCTGCACTGATACGCTAAGTGATAGCAGCAACTACTAGGAATGTGGAAATATTTCTACACATTTAAGAACTAGGCTAGAGATTTGCCTTTTTATTATTTCATAACCAAGTGATAAACAAAAGATGTTTGATGTGAATATTTGGGGCCCAATTCTCCCTCCACACAGAAATGTATCCTCCAAAAAAGGAAAAACATCTGTCAAGGTCCTCCCACAAATTAATTCCTGGTAGTGACAATTCTACGTCATACCTACATTATATGATGTTGAAAATTTGCTAGCAACACAGATGTCAAACTTGCTATGAAAACAAAATGAAGAAAAGCTTCTAAACGTGACTAAATAGATGTTATTTTAAATGCTCATGGCTACATTCTGAATCTTTTTTGTTTAGTTTTGTTTTAGTTTCAACAAATACTTTGCTCTGGGAAAGAAGAATGGTTTTGTGGTTAAGACAGAATTTGGAGTCCAGAACCCCATTTCAGTGGTACGTAGGGCAAATCACCGAGTTCCTTTATTCACAATGGGACTAGACATGGATTAATGTGCTTCTCAGCATGAGTAAGAATACCAGAATCTTCTGTTTAATCTTTCTGTGAATCAGTTCCTTCATCTGTAAAACAGCTATTTGTGCTGCTGCATGTTTTGCAGTTTTATTCATTAATACTGTAAAGTGCTTTGAAATCCCTCAATAGAAGATGAGGTACAAATGCAAATTATTTTATTATTAGTTTGTTCCTCCGACGTTTGCACACATAAAACAAACAATGGGCTGAGTATGGAGGCACCAACTGCAGAGGGACACTATTAAGGAAGACTGTGGTCTGAGTGCACTGGCTAGCTTTCAGATAGGAAGGATATTTTTCATTTCTCTGAAGTGGGCAGAGAATTGATAGCTCGTATTTCATGTTGCAGTTATGCCTACTGCACCACTGGCTATTACAGCAACAGCTCAGAGTCCTCATTCCTATTTGCTCTGTAAGTGGCAATAATTGCAAAAGTGCTCTGAGCATGGCAGTGGTTAGCTTTGATTGGGAAATACAGTTGTGAACACTGTAGAAATAAAATAATAACCAAGAGAACACTTCCTAGACATTACACCTTTTGCATACAAATATATGTAAAACGGGTCTACTAAATTCTTAGAGAAAAGATTTTACTTTCCTTATCTTAAAAAAAGGAATCCCCCCAGATCAAGTATTACTAACCATTAAAACAACTGTAATACAGGACTTCTGAATCTCATGGAGTGATTACCACAGTGACAATTTAGATCTTTAAAAATCACATAAAAAGAATACTTTTTACTAGCAGAGCGTTTTGACACCCTCAGAAACACTACAGAAGTCTGTTTTGTTTTGCAATACCATACATAGTGTCAGGATCTACATTCACAGACAAATGAGATGAGGAAAGGCATTTATCTTTTTGAAACAGTATTAGCATACAGACTATTTGGACAGTGTCTCACCCAGCCACTATAGAAAAAAGCTTTGGTCCACATTTAGGCAAGTCCAGTATCTTCGTAACACTGTTGCAAAAAACATCTGGAGTACCTTTGTCAGGAAGGGCCTAATTCTGTCCTCACTTAAACGCTGCACACCCAGTAAACTCAAGCGGATTGCAAGGGATGTGAAGGCAGAAGGATCACATCGCTCCTTAAGCAAGGGAGCCCGTTGTCTGGCTTGCCAGGGGACAGGGATAACTCTTTAAGGGCAGAGAGGCACACACGTGCTGCAGACACAGTGTGGGTCACACAGAGAGGCACACACGTGCTACAGACACAGTGTGGGTCAGCATGGGGATGCTGACTCATACCCCAGGGTGACTGGAACAGAGGGGAGATGATAGAAGTACAAGCTGAGTGGGGAGAAGCCCTCTTTCACCTGGACCAAGCAGAGCAGCACCCACCCTTTCACCCTTGAAAGTGATGAAATACCAGGTCAGCATCTGTGGTGGGCATCGTGCTAGCCACTCCTTTCTCTTAGGGCTGGGAAGGAATTTCTACCTCACCAACAGATTGGCCAAGGTAGAGTGGAGGGGCGGGTTGGCCTTCTCCACAGCAGGGGGGGAGGGTAGTGAAAGCTTAGTTGGGGCGAGCACGGAAGGGGAGGTAGCTATAATGTCATAACTCATTATGTAAGCATGGGGCGGATGTCCAGTGGAGGTACTCCATACGAAAGGGATACAGTCAGGGCCAGCTCCAGGGTTTTTGCCGCCCCAAGCAGCGGAAAAGAAAAAAAAAAGCCGCGATCATGATCGGCAGCACTTCGGCGGCAGCTCCACTGCACCACTTTATTCTTCAGCAGCAATTCGGCGGCAGGTCCTTCCCTTCGAGAGGTACTGAGGGACCGGCCACCGACTTGTCGCCAAAGAGCTGAACGTGCTGCTGGTGCCTGGAGCCGGCTCTGGATACAGTGATCAGATAAATGGTTTGGAAAAGGATTCAAAAGAGGTGTTCATTAAAGGAGCGGAAATGGGGGAAAAGGGGTGTTCAGGGCTCCTATGATTGGCACACAGGGTGCCAAACTCTCCTCCTTCCTTTATAGCCCACCTTAACCCGCATTTGGGGTAGTTAGCATATGGAAATAGTTTTATGATAACAGGCAAGGCAACCATTGTGCTAGCCAGCCATACTACACACAACAACGGTAAATATAATGTCCGTATGCTGCTGACTGCAGTAGCAAATATTATTCAGCAGTAAAAATATATTCTTTGGATCACCCAGACCACAGACTATTTTGGGTCTCTTTTACCCGTTTATATGCCCAGGCCTGGGATTTGAGTGCTTAGGATAAATACGGGCTAACTAGTGCAACAGAAAATTGGATTCTATACTTGGTGCAAAAGATGGTAAAATACCCTATTCAGCTACACACTAGTTTACATCTCAGACAAACAAGTATATCACAGAACTGATGTGATGCTCTTTGAGTATTGATTGAACTGGTAGAAATCTTAAAGTCAGCCAGGTCCACTTAACAGGATAGAGGACAATGCGCTCTCAAATTTCACAGTATATGGTATATATTTAATGATTTCTACTTTCTGTACAAGAATGTGTTTCATCATACACTACAGGTATTTAAAGAAAAGTTTATTGAGCTTTATGACTCAATGATACCTCCTTGGAGATAACGAGGACTGGAGTCCATGGACCTACACAAACTAGAGAGCATCTCCTTCCTCACACACAACACGAGGCATGTGCAGTGTTTGTACAGCAAAAACATAGGATGGCTTTTACTATATGGTTCATTTAGAACTGTATATTTCCAGACCAATTGCCCCATCCCTGTATCACCAGGGATGTTTTTTAGGTGGACAGAATACAAAATCTCTATTTCCATTTGCCCTAGCTAAAACAATTGTAAGCATAGAATTGGCCATAGGAACCTTCTCTGGCTTGAATGCATCTGAAGGGGGTCAGAAATTTGTTCCATGAAATTCTACACAGAGAAGCAAAGACATTATTGACCAATGAATCGGGGGCGGGGGGAGGAGAAGAGAGAGAGAGAGAGAGAGAGAGAATCACAAGATAGGTGGGATCTCATATTTCCTGTCTCCTAAAATATACAAATAAGAGGCCATTCAGTAAAACTAAAAGACAAATTATTGATAGAGATGAACTACAGTTAAGCTGGGGAACTCACTGCCAACTACAGTTAAGCTGGGGAACTCACTGCCAACTACAGTTAAGCTGGGGAACTCACTGCCACATCACTGAAAAAAAATGTTTTTGCAAATTTCCAGTAGGATTTGATTTTTATACGAGTAAAAGTCGGGTTCACATTGACACTAGCTAGGTTAAAAATGACACTGCATAACCTTGTGATCCAGAGGGTAAACTGATCGCCATCTGTGGCACGGAAGACGGCAATATATTTGATCATAACTGCACACTGTTCTGCTACCGGCATGATGTGGTTGATTATTGCACAATTGCATTTGCCCACTTCTCTGTAAAGCAACCACTATCAGCCACTGTTAGAACAGGATACCAAACTAGGAACCTGATCCTGCAAAGCCTTTCCTGATGTACACATTGTGCCCATTGACTTAAACGGGTGAATCATGAGTACGGATGACTTGTGAGAGTAGAGGTTTGCAGGTTCAGGGGCTGAGTGACTAGTCTGACCATTGGTCTGTTCTGGAACCACAAATCCTATATTTGTATGATCAGCCAGGTTTGATGAATGCATTTTATAATGTAGAGAGCAAAGAAGCTTGAAATTCCAAGTTTCATTAAGATTCTCTAGCAGCTGCAGTAAAAGGAATTAGCATGAGAAGCAGAGCACAAAGCTATCCAAGGCGTACTATACAAGTGAACAGAAATTGAAGAAAAATGAGCTCCTTGTGAAATATTGCAATGATTTCTTTAAGCAATAAAGATATGGTTTGTTAAATAATAGACTAGACAAACTCAAATAAAATAAAAACTGTCAAAGTCCTCCATCTTTTGTAAGGTGTTTCACAATATTCCAATTTTGCTTTCATTATCAAGGCATAACAGTTGATCAGATCTAATTGCCATCTTGTCTGGAAAATATCTTAGTAGCATTTGAATACGTCAGAAAATGACAGAAAACTGGAAGAGCAACACAAAATAAAATTACTGTATTCTGAAAGCAACCTGCAGACAAAATTCATAATGCCACTTTACAGTACTGCTCAGATACAGTGAGAAAGGACCAGGATGGAAAGACTGTTAGCATCTAAGGCCAAGACTTGCCCAAGACACGTCCTTGACCCCCGCCCCTCTTCCCCGCACATGGAACCAAATGACATTAGATAACAGTGCAAAACATGTATTATTGTCCAACCAGGATTCAGTTATAACAGCAAAACTGGAACCTGGCCCTTAATTAACTCAGGAATGGTGGTGATACAGTTTCAGGGTAACTGCACCTGTATTCTCCATCTATGGTCCACCAAGGGCACCAACTTTAGACTTCTGGCTCCCAGCTGTCACCTCTCTTGGATGGAGACTCATCTTATTCCCTCCTGACAAGGGATTTTAAGGCTGCACAGTTCCTTGTCTTACACTGTGATGTCCCCCACAAATCAGAATGCCTAAAAAGGCTGATAGTCTTTGTTGTGCTTTCTCTCCGGGGGGCTATAACTAGTGATTGCCTGCTCTTATAAGTTACCAGACAGCTCCTCTGAAGCAAGCACATTTATTCTTAAGGTAAAAGCATTACAGAGAAAACACATAAAAAACAATAAAAGTTCCTACATACTGTGACCTTCAGAGCCCCTTTATATGCCAATTGGCAAAGGGAACATTGTTATATAACAGTAAATCCCAGAAGCTCTGACATACTCATTACACCCAACAAACTGTTGCCAGAATATTTATCCAAATAGTGTCTTGTAAGGTTCACGAGTGATATGTATCTACACAGGGAGAAGATAAGAGATACTAGAGGGCTCTTTATTCTAGCAGAGAAAGGGATAATGACATGCAATGGGTAGAAGCTGAGGCCTGAGGCTAAAAAAATTAAAACTAACAATAAGGTCAATTTTTTAGTAGTGATGGCAATTAACATTAGGAACAGATTACCGAGGGATGTGATAAATTCTATATCACTTGAAGTCCTTAAATCAAGATTGAATGTATTTCTAAAAGATACAATCACAATAAATTTTGAATGGAGGTATGGACCACAGGCTGAAAACCAGTGGACTACTTTATCACAATCATCTCTTCAGGTCTTAAAATGTATACATCTATGAATTGCAGAAGGCTGGGTGGGAAGCCTTAAATGATTCGGTTATTTTAGTTCATGTCCTGGTGCAAGAGTTGGGCTGTGGCTCATGCAAAGAGACTCTAAATGCTTTACTTTATCTTTACATGTAGAGATTTTGAACTGTTTTGAATTTCCTCTCTTCCATTCTGAAGGCAGTACATGAGAAATCCAATGTGAGCATCAAACCCATGCAACCACCTAATCTGTGAATTCCAAATCTAAAATCAATCATGTCACTTTCTAAACTAATAGGTTCACACACTGCAGCAGATATTTGCTTAAATAATTAAACACCTTAGCCAAATCAAGGCAAAATCTCTTGTAGGAAAAAATAAAATAAAATCTCAATGTCACCTGCTGCATTCTTTTAATCTTTTCCTTGAGCTCTCCTGCAGAATTTTAGGATAAAAAAATTATATTACAAAAGTACATCTTGGGTTTTGTTAGTGAGATATGAGCTCTGGATTTCTTTTAGAGCTGGTTTCTAACTAGGAACACAGCCTTTACTGCCAGCCTCTGATCCAGAGAGAACAGAAAGAATTTTACTTGAATTGATAATCTACAAGTCAATTGTTGGAAGTAGATTTCAGGGAGTGGTAGAGGACACATTTCTTACTGAGAACTACTCTGCAGGATTACAGGCAAGGTTATAGTAAAGTCCTTTAAAATAGGACAGATAATGTATCCATTCACTAACTGCCAATATTCTCATTCTCCTGCCATGTTACCTCATTTTAATCAGCTCTTTTATAGTATGCTATTCATGTGGAAATAAGGATAAAAACTCCCCCACAAAGGTTACTGACTACATACAGTACACAACTTTATTTTGCATAATTTCTTTCATACAAATTGTATCTTAAAATAATGTGCAGGGTTTATTAATAAAGTTAAAAAGAAAAAGAAAGTGAAAGAGGAAAAGAAAGAGGCATGGATAACGGACAAAAGGGACAGCAGCTGTCTCATCTGTATTGATGATTAACTGAATTATGTTAAAACTAGCTTTATATATTTCTGTACTCATCATATGTAGAACATTCCCTTCGGCTGCATTATTTTGCACTTCATTTTGCATTAAAAATGAAGGGCCAAATTTTTCCCTAGGATGCTGGTGCCCAGCTACTGGTGAGCTCAATGCCAGCTGCACATGCACATTTAGCCTTAAAAATCATTCAACTAGTTAAATTCAATGCAGGGTCTGAATTGTGCAACTGATTTTTCTCTGTGTTTACTGTTTTTTCAGGCAGGATCATATTGCTGGCTTCCACCTCCCGTGATGTTTTTTTTTAAATGAAGAAAACCCTCAGACTCCCTCTAGCAATAAGCCTGAATCTACAGTACTGTAAAACCAACCAGCAAACCTCAGTTGCCTAGAGATGTGGCCTTTAGCTAAAGAGGAAATAGAAACAATAAAACCTTTGGGAATATTTTAAAGATGATGCTTAATATGGAGAGGGAAGAGAGCTGCATATTGAAAGTGGCCCTTAGTATAGGCCTCATGGTCTCCAAGAGGGGTTAGCTGAGGAGACTGTAAATGACATTATGGGGTTTCATATTTATTCTCCCAATGAGTCTCATGTCCAATTTGCTCAGTTTATAAACAAAACAAGATTTTTCTTACTGCCAAACCTGAAATGTCTGCCTGGTGCCAGAAAATCACACTGTGACCGTTTCACCATTTGTGGTACAGCCTCGCCAACCATCACCCGTAACAAAGGGCCCAGAATCAAAACTTAGATGGCAATTTTGTTGACACGTGAAACACAATAGGAACACAGCTTGATCTTTTGCAGCTACATTGGTTCTGCAGTGCTGACAGTAATGAAAATTTGTATCTGTCAATTTATTAAACTGATCTAACTGTGAATAATAACAGGGAGCAGAGAGGTGCAATAACAGGCAATTTCTAAAGAGTATAATTTCTGACCATAATCACATATAGAAACAGCCCTTTTTTTGTTACCCCAAAATACTAACCTCCCTGTGTGCTGAGATTCACTTTATCTCAATCTCCTGTGATGCTGAGTGCCCTCAGCTCCCAAGGGAGTAGAGAGCAGAAGGTGCGTAGCACTTTGCAGGATCAAGCCATTTGTTAGCAGTTGTAAATCTCTAATTGTCATATATTGCCAGGGAACAAAATAGCTGGGTTTCACCATGATTTCCAGTATTACATTTTATCGACATTATTTGCAACGGTACTTTTTAATTTCAGTAACTTTTATCCTATAATATTTAACTGAAATATATGACCAAATGGCCAATCATATCAGAGTGCAATTCACTATCAATTTAAATATCAAAAATATAGATGAGATCCTTTCCTGAACTGTATATGCAATATTTTTATAGCACATTTTCATAAAATGCTAGAAAAAATGAAGTTCAGACACAAAACCATTAACAAGGTTGACAATGGTTTCCTAGTACTTGAACTTCCCCTTTTAAAGATAAACACTGGCTGTACTGGTTATTACTCTTCTAATATTTAATGCATAAAAAGAAATCACATGATCATAACCAAAGCAGAATGCTACAGAGTTTGGGCATTTCACAAGTGTCTTACGTATCCAGATTTGTAATTGTGGTCTTGGCTTTGGTTGGGCTGTTATAGGAGGAGGTAGGCCACTTGGTTAAGAGTTGAACAGGGATCCAAGGGCACAAGTTAGACTTGAAGCTAGCTGGTCACACCATCACGCTCTAGAAGGAAACACTATTGCTCATTGGAGACCAGATATCACCTCTCTCTTGTTGGTGTTTGTTCTGTTTTTTGAGAGGTAGTCTCAGCTCAGGTGGAGCAAGGGGGCCAGAATCTGCTGAGAAATGAACAGTAGGGAATTCCCCAGGTGAGGGAGAAGTCCCCCTGGTGTAAAACTAGCTTATGTGATATCCTATCTCCTAGAACTGGAAGGGACCCCGAAGGGTCATTGAGTCCAGCCCCCTGCCTTCACTAGCAGGACCAAGTACTGATTTTGCCCCAGATCCCTAAGTGCTCCCCTCCCCTCAAGGATTGAACTCACAACCCTGGGTTTAGCAGGCCAATGCTCAAACCACTGAGCTATCCCTTGTACCAGCCACATACCCTCCCCACTGTATAGAGGATTATTAGGGGAATGAGCAAATGTGGCAGAGTTCTGCTGTGACTTTCTGTCCTTCAGTGGCACAGATACTCTATATGCCAGTGGAATAAGTGAGAACAGCCCCTGACCACTCTAAATCTTGCTTGAACAGCCCGGAGGATTAGGGAACCAAAAAGGGTTCCCTGATATCCCACTCAGTGCTGAGCAGATCTCAGCTTGCGGAGTCTTTGGGAAAAGTATGTTTTACTGATGAACAAAATCCCCTCAGGAATAGTGTCTGAAATAGAATCCCATCTGCCACACTGAATGGTTCCCAACTGGAATCAGACAGTGAGGAAGGCAAGGCTCCTTCCTAGGAGTCTGAATGATGCTGTGACAATTTTGCATAATTATTGCTACACCGCCATTATTAATGGAGGACTGCTATGGAATTACTAATGGATTCACTCAGATCACGACAGACTTTAAAGGAATCCATGTATCTATCACTTAATTTTAAAGACATTCATACAGTTTCAGGAAAGCCGTGAAAACCTTTGTGAAGGGACAAAAGATAATCTCTGAGAGCTGGATTGCGCACTAAAGTCCCAGCCCCGAGCAGCTGCAGAAAGGAAGGGTCCTTCTGAGGTTCAGCTGCTCTGATCTGCAAAATAGAACGAGTACGCTGCATTAGCCCGTTAATAGATACAGCATACTGCCCCCATCTTGTAACCAGGTATCTCTACTGGCATGGATGAGAGGTAAGGGGCAGAGCCATGACTTTGCTCACTCCCACCTCTTGCAGGAAGAATATCGGGCAATCAGCTCCCCTACTCTCCCAAGGTCCGCTCTTTGACCCAAGATCTTGTTGGTCCTGTGGGGCCCTTCAGGGGGTGGGAGATGGGCCTTGCTCTCCTGAATGGTTGCATAAGACATAGCCATAATCTACTCCATTATGAAGCAAAAACATATAAAACATTACAAAGAGCTTCACAGATTATCAAAGCATCAGTGTGACCAAATGAAGTCAACACCTGGCAAACACAGTTGTTTGGGATGCATTTCCAAAGGAAATTATGCATTCAATAAGTAATATTCATGCTTGATAACTGATTATGGCAAATGGCATTCATGATGAAAAGAACAACGTTTTGTAGCAAAGACAGCCCACAGAAGTCTAGAGGAGGTATACTGAGGCATAAGGAGCTGAAGTACAGTGTCACAGAATACACATCAAAAGATGATTTCTGCATAGCTTCCTGGGCATGAGTTCAGTGTGGCATTCAAATAGTGACACAGAAAGAAATGAAATTGACATATATGAAAAGATTGACTATGCAACAATCATGGGAGGAGTGTGATACCATTTGCAGGTGTTTGAAGGGTGCAAGTATCAATGATGGAGAGAAGGTGGGAATATTATGATGGATAATTGCATGCTATTAAGAAAGAGAACATTTAGGTCATCAGGAAAATCTTCTTGATGCTGTATTAGCCTGTGGAATACTCTTACATGGGAAGAAATATAAATCTCAATGTCTGGAACTTTCAAAGCTTAAGATTCTATGCCTCAGCTCCTCATCTGTACAACAGGCATAAAAATACTTCCCTACCTCACAGATGATTAATTTATTAATGTATGTGAGGTGTTCAGATACTGTAATGATGAGTGCCATAGAAAAGCCTACAAGTAATACTACACACTTACTCCAGTGTTATTCAGAATAAGATCATTTCTATACCTGGGGGCAAAAGTAAAGGAATTGTTTTAACATCTTCTCTAAAACTGGAGTTTCAAACTTGAATATGTAAAACCTTTGAATTTGTGCAGAAAATAGTTCTCTGAAAGGCAGTCTCCTATTTTGTGTCAGGGATCTGTTCTGGGCTCTCTCTTTGGAAAGCTGAAATAAGAAAATATACAGGGGTGCATTTTCAACACAGTGCACAGAAAATTATAGGTTTATTGCTTTTCATAATAGTCATTGTGGATCTGCTCTACTAACTATCACTTATATCATGTTGAAAACTAGCACCCCAGCTGCATATCCTGTTACACAGTATAAACTCATCCTACAGTATCAGTGTTTTAATACCCAATTACCATCGGAGAGGCATTCCTACTTTTCAAATACCTGCCCCCCACCAGCCAATCCAGTTTTTTTATTTTCCAGAAAAAGGTGACAGATTCTAAGAGTTATAAGTGGGAGAAGGTTTTATTAGAAAGGGGAAAATAAACCATTCCTGATCCCAAATGTAGCACAAATGAAAAAGTGTATGGTAGTTTTATTTATGGTACTACAGATTGCAATTTCAGCACAAGGTAGAGTTGTGGAAACAATCCCTCTGCTAGTATCTCAGGCTTTAAAAAAACCATCACTTATTACATTGTACTTTTAAATTTCAGAAATCCAGTCTTTACAGGACAAATGCTTTTGCTGAGTTGACAGTTCTTTGACTATCAAAGGGAAAAGGTCTACTTTGACATCAGAACCAGAGCACAAAGAGAAAAGATGTATTGTGAAAGTATATACAAGCATCTAGGATCAGAGGAAAATATTAAGTTTTCTGTGAGTGTCTAAAATGTTCAATCCTGTGTCTCCATAACTAAACAGATTAGTGTCATAATGACCTCTACAGAGTTTTAAAAAAATTTAAGTTAGGTAAGTCAGAACGGTGTCTTTCTTAAATGAGATCGAGCGATACAATATATGAATTCCTTTAAAATCCACACTGGTTACACCAAAAACAATATGGAAATTGTCATGGCTACGTTACTACAAAATATGAATCTATGACTGCCTCAGCTGTTCAGAAAAGGGCAATTATTTATATATTTCTGTCCATACTTCTCCAAATCTTTTTGAATGCTTCAGGAAGTTACTTCAGGTGGGCAAAATAAAATGAGAGCTGACCACCTCACCACGTAGTTATTGATATACCATGAAAAGAACAGCCCTCATGTTATTTTGGCCCCATAAATAGTTCTTTGAGGCTACATGGATCCATGCAAAACTATAAACACAAATATTTTAAATAAAACTACTAAACCCTGTATACAATCCCAGCATCCAGGCAATCTGAGACCCAACATTTCCAATAATCTTCTATATGATGACAAAAAATAAGAGACATCGTGGGAAAAAACCCAATACTTTTCTTACATTGTGAGCAATTTGGAGCAGCAATCATATTCACATTTAAGATTTATAGTGCCCAACAGATACAGATCAGGGCCTGTCGGTGGTAAGAATATTGTGTTTATTTGGGTATACCCAAATACTGAAATAGTCTGGTTCCAAACCACAGCCCTATTGGACTTCAGTACACCACAGATTTTTCTCATATACCAGAGCTATTCCTTCTACTTTTTGAAATATTGTTCAGATAAATCTTGGAAAGTCTGCATTACTTCAGCAATGCAAATTAACTTGTAATACAGTGTTTTAGAAACAGAACTTAAAAATAAAACAACTTCAAATACTGACAAATATAAATCCAGAAGGAAAAATTAAAACACATTTTTTACCCTTGTATTATTATTCATCACAGAAGCAGAAAATTAATAGTAGGTGATTGAATTAAAAGCTGTCCATTTCTTCACAATATCCCCCCCTACCGCCTGCTTTCATTTTCCGATATGATATCCTGACTTCCACACCAGGATCAAAGAAGGTCTCTCAATTTGATTACAGATGGGACAAAGCAAAATTGCAGACCTAAAGAGGCTCAGGTCTGGATCCAAACTTTGCAGCTGAAGCCCATATCCATTCTTGACCAATTACAAAGCATCATATGTAGATCTGATCTTCCCTGTAGGGATTCCTGTTAAAAGGCTCCCTAAACAGAGGCAGACTGCAAATATATGTAAAACCCCATATTTCAATCGCACACCCAGAATGGTTATTTCTATGTAGCTAGTAGAAATTAGCAGAAAAATTAAAGTATATAAATGAAATGAAAAGACGAGAAAAGATTCTCGCTTTATATTGTGTGTACTCCAAGTATCACACACTGCTTTACTAATTGTGATTGGCTACATAGACAAATCTGCTACACCCACTTTGTTAGACACTAAATTAGCCAAATCCCTGGAGTTTATATCTCCTGCACTTTTAAAAAGATGCCATGGGAACTTAAACTACCGCTTAGTATAAGAAATGCTTCATAGTCTCCTCTGCAGGATGACACCTCCAATAATGCATCTTCTTGGTAGGGCTATGCAATATCAACATGAGCTATGAACTCAGGAAGAAAGAGAACAAGGAAGAGAACAATAATGTATCCAATGACTTTTAAAACTATGAGACTAAAGACAGAGCCATGCAGTCCTACACAACTGGCACTAAAACAACAACAACATTTCCCTTAAGTTGTCCTGGATAGTTAAATAAATTAAAAAACAGGTACAGAGGTAAACACAGCAATACTTTGACCGTTCTTGCTCATCTGTTCTTTCTTCAATACATTAATATCCAAGAAATGTGATGGTTTTCTTCTAAACGGAGCGATTACAAACCCGTAAGGAATGACTGTTAGTTAATTAAGGGACAGGATTTGCAGAAGTAAGCCAGTCATCATTAATCTTAGAAATGTCAACTGGCTTCAGTTACACATGTAGGTTCCTGTTGACAGACCTCTATTTCAGAGTTAGGAAGACGCATCCACTTACTAACATGATCAGACAGGACAGTTTACATCAAAGCTATAAAAAGTAATGACATTTTAAAAAACAGAAGCCTATTAATTTTTCTAGAGCTAAAATAGACTCAGACTTCAAGGTCAGAAGAGATCATGATGATTGTCTACTCTAGTCTGACCACCTGCACATTGCAGGCCACAGAACCTTATCCACCCACTCCTGTAACAGATCCCTAACCTCTGGCTGAGTTACCAAAGCTCTCAAATAATGGTTTGAAGTAGTGGTGCGCAACCTGTGGCCCATTAGGGTAATCTGCTGGTGGGCCATGAGACTAAACAAGCCAAACTCTTTGAGTCTCCTCTCATAAAGCAGGTTTTCCATTCCTCAGATCATCCTAGCAGCCCTTCTCTGCACCTGTTCCAGTTTGAATTCAGCTTTCTTAAACATGGGGGACCAGAACTGCACACAGTATTCCAGATGAGGTCCCACCAGTGCCTTGTATAATGGTACTAACACTCCTGATCTGTACTAGAAATACCTTGCCTGATGCATGCTAGGACTGTGTTAGCCTTTTTCACAACTGTATCACATTGGTGGCCCATAGTCATCATGTGATCAACCAATACACCCAGTTCTTTCTTCTCTACTGTCACTTCCAACTGATACATTCCCAACTTACAGCAAAAATTCTTGTTGTTAGTTCCTAAATGCATGACTTTGCACATTACATTTCATCCCATTTCTATTATTCCAGTTTACAAGATCATCCAGATCTTCTTGTATGATATTCCAGTCCGACTCCATATTGGCAATACCTCCCAACTTTGTGTCACCCACACGTTTTATTAGCGCACACTCAAGTTTTTGTGCCAAGGTCAGTAATAAAAATATTAAATATGATTGGTCCCAGGAGCAATCCCTGAGGAACTCCACTAGTTACCTCCCTCCAGCCTGACAGTTCACCTTTCAGTGTGACCTGTTGTGGCTCCCCTTTAAACAGTTCCTTATCCACTTTTCAACTCTCATATTAATCTCCATCTTCTCCAATTTAACTAACAACTTCCCATGTGGAACTGTATCAAATGCCTTACTGAAATCCAGGTAGAATAGATCTACTGCATTTCCTTTGCCTAGAAAATGAGTTATCTTCCCTAAGAAGGAGATCAGGTTGATCTGGCACAAACTATCTTTTGTAAAACCATGTTGTATTTAATCCCAATTACCATTAACCTCTATGTCCTTAACTATTTTCTCTTTCAAAATTTGTTCCAAGACCTTGCATACAATTGAAGTCAAACTAATAGGCCTGTAGTTCCCCAGATCACATTTTTCCCCTTTATTAAAAATAGGAACTATATTAGCAATTCTCCAGTCATAGGGTATGACCCTGAGTTTACAGATTCATTAAAAATCCTTGCTATTGGGCTTGCAATTTCTTGTGCCTTTGAAGCATTTCCCAAAATCAGATGCAGTAGACATAATTTTAATCTGAAGTGTTTCTGGCCCCTAAAATGTACCCATAATATTAAGAAATGAACCCTGAAAATAAAAGTAATAGTTAGCACTGCACAGAAAAACTTGACAAGGCTCTGGGTAAAAAAAATAAAAAAAAAAAAATCCTTTTATAACTGAGATGAAATTTTAGGAAGCAAAATTTCTTCTCTGGATTTCCTGTAGAATTAATTCTCCAAAGGCAATCTGCTTGCTCTTTGGGTGGCCTTTCAGCTGTTACGTTTTGCTGGCTGCCCTGGAGGAGGTTTTTTTAATATCTTGTGAAGGGGAGGGGGGGGCAGGGAAACTCTCAATGAGCAAAACACTCCAAAACGGAGGCACTTCTGCTTCAGTAAATACATTGAGGATATATAAACTTCAGAAAAGGATCTCTTATGTTCATTTCCAAAGGCCAAGCATATTTATAGAGCACTTTCCAACAATGCTTCAGGAAATCGGTTCTTACACAGTAAAAGAAAACCTAACTAGGGAGAACATTGAGTATTGTACATCTTTGTCACGGGGGAAAACACTATTATATTAAATATTATTTTTAAAGAACTAATGACCAATACTTTAAAGGCCTTCAAAGGAAATTTTACATTTAATTAGGATTCCAGAATCCAATATGAGAGATTCCATCATCAGATACTAAAACTGGATTATCAGTGTGGATGTTTTCAAACGTATCTATGACAAATGTTCCGCTCTTAGACACCCACAATATGGTAAAATAATTTTTTCAGTGGATACACTATTGTTCTCTTTCTCACTCTTCCTGCAGTGAGCACCGTCACTTAGTTTCCCACTTAACACTGGCATTCTCAATTTCTCACCTTCAGAGTGATGCCACCAACTTGAAAATCACATTTGTCTGAAAATTTTGTACCGACTATTGTTACAAGTGACACCAAAAATTACTGTTTCTGAAAGAGGAAAAAGCTCTCTATACTTTTCACATTTGACATCACTGCATATAGTTAGTTTCACTGTTTCCCTTGCGCAGTCGGCCATTTTCTGAAAAGACTTATAAACATCAACAGGGGAACAGAAAAACCTTTACATTTTTAATGGGAGTTTAAAATGAAAAATGTCTGGCTTGGGCTCTAACATTTAAATGGTGTTCTTATCAAAAACAACTTGAGAACAAGTAGTCAAAAAATCAAGTTTACTTTTGTGCCTTTAATAGAGAAGACTTTGAATACCCTATTGGCACCTCATACTCATTTCTGATCTGCTGGGTCCTAGCAGAGTGCCATATATAGTTGCTTCTGCTCATATACTGTAGAAAGGGAAGCTATCAAGTTAAAAGTGTTTTTTTAAATGAATTTAAAAAATAATTTCCCCACAAACCATCCAAAGGGTGGGGATGGGTTTACCACATTTGCACTAATGAAATAGATACTTAGAAACAGGAAGCTTGGAAGTAATTTTTTCTCATGGGGAATGGGCCATGATTCCACCCCTACGCCCAGCAATACTCAACAGGCAAGAGCCTTTTGTGTAGAGGACCCTATGCCCTCCTACCTCTGGGTTTCCCTGCCAGGATGGTTTCTCTGCACTGGCATGAATGGCACCCTAAAGGCATTAAACCTTAAAAAGACTGTTTTCAGCCCGGTGATACAGTTTCTGACAGGCACTATGCAACCATAGTCCTCTTCAAGCAGCCTAGGAGAGGGCTCAGCTGATGCACCACTTTTATTAAAAATTTCTCTCTTTCTCTTGGTCATGCTCTTAGACATTCAGTGAACACTTTGCTATGACTAGGCGTGGATTCGCAAGGACATTTTTACTGAAAAACATCCTGTTTCTTAAAGTGCATTATATGAGAGAAAGGCCAAAATCCATTTGCTGTGGATGTAAAATCTTAACTACAATTTCTGCTAAGAACTTTTCATATAGGCCCGGATGAGGATTAGCTAACAAAGAACAATACATAGCTAAGAGAAAGCTGGGGTAAACAGATAACCTTGTGTGTTTCAAGTCAGTGAGCAGAGTCAGCATAACTCCGAATGTAATTGGGCGTCCTTATTGCGAGTTATAGACACATGAAGCGCTGAGAAAGGCTTTATGGTTACTCCCTAATGCAGGGAGGAGATAGTGGTACAATACCCCTCAGTTCCTAGACAGAGTTCGGGGAGAGGCCTAATATGATTGACATGAGTTATGACACCCTCCCCTCACAGATGTATGTCAGTCCTAGCCCACAGAAATTCAAGGGTAAACTTATAAACAATTATTATTGTTAAGTACTAATTACTGCTTTTTTGCTTTAAATCTCCAGGAATGTACCTGTTGGTCAACCGGGAGAGCTGCTACCACATTCCCCTGGACCCCAAAATTAGGATTTAACCTATACATTTTAACAGACATAGTTTGGGGGTAATTACCTGTATGTCAGCAATATGTTAATTTGAGCCATGGGCGGCGCCATTATGTAATTTTTTAGACCATTGTTTTGCTGCTAGAACCTATCCAGGGGCTTGGGAAACGCATCCCCATTGCTTCGCTCCGCCCAATGAGCACCCTATATAATCTATTGTAATTAATTGTTCTGCAGTGTCTCTGAGCCTGATAAGCAAAGTGACACTCTGCCAGCGCTGTGCGTAATAAACTCCTGTGCTTGACTCTACACGGTGTCCGTTTTTGATCCTTCAATGAGTACAACTGTCAAACAAATTTTTAGACTCTACTTCATGTATTTATTTGGACACTGGTGCTTCTAGCCTTGGATCTGAAGCATCTTGTTGGGACTGTGAAAAGTACCAATAGTTAAAGGATGGGTTAATTTCAAAACAGCCAAGAGAGACTGGTAGAGCTACTGTAGCTCCGAAAAGGAGCTGGTCAAATAATGAAAAAAATAAAAAAAAGAATTTATTTGCCACTAATTTATATTATGAACTGGGTTCTAGCCCACAAAAGCTTATGCCCAAATAAATGTGTTAGTCTCTAAGATGCCACAAGGACTCCTCGTTGTTTTTACAGAAAAAATAGCCAACTAAATAGTTGAATTAATATTATTAGCCATATATTGAGTTGGGTGAGTAATGACAGATGTATTTGAGAATAATTTATTGAAAAAAACCCTAAAATTAATCAGATAAGTTATTTGCAACGACTAATTTGTACAACTTGATAACCAGAAATAAGAAAAGAATTGTCAACAAAATCACGTAAAACTTGCCTTTTCTAAGGGTTCATTACAAACTTGCAGCTCAGGTCAAATTGTTGAAAGGTTCCCAGACCATCTGAATGAATGTTGAATCATTCTGAAGCACACTAAGCTGACTTTTTGTTATTTTAAAATTCTGTGACATCAGCAGTGTTGCATGGTTTGAATGTGAAATCAGGAGAAACTCAGCTGTTTTGACTGAGCTTCACTGTGAGATTTTGGGTTAAGCACAACTCAAATGCAAACTGAAAGCAAAACTCAGGGAAGCACAAACACACATTAACTAAAGCCAAGTTGATTATCTGCACAAACCCTCTGAAGTAAAACCAGTTAGTATCTTTTAGCCACAAGTAAGAAGTGCTCTTCTAGATTTTTCAGATGTGAACATTGCCCTTCTTTTACTCCTAAAGGGCTTTTGATGTAAAGTGATTTAAAGTGCTAAACTGAGCCTTGTGCAAATATCTCTGCACAGAGTAAGTTTCATTTGATAGGCTTGGAAGGTTAGATTTTTATCGGTAAATGTCAATAAACATCCATTTCCTCGTATAAACTGACGTAAAAATATTTCCATCGATAGGAATTAAGATTTACAGATAGGCAAAGTAAGAAAAATTCTGCTTGAAAACTTATTAGAGTTTGATTTAAGGCTATTTACTTTGTATATTTTGATATATGATGTTGACAATTTGTGACTTGCAGTGCAGTTGTAGCCATGTCAGTCCCAGGATATTAGAGAGAGAGAAGGTGGGAGAGGTACCATCTTTTATTGGACCAACTCCTGCTCGTGGGAGAGACAAGCTTTGGAGCCACAGAAGAGCTGTGTGTGGCTCAAAACCTTGTCACTCTCAACAACAACAGTAGTTATTACCTCACCCCCCATGTCTCTCTAATTTTACAATTACATGTCTCTAACTTTTTGAATCTCAAGATCGACTGTCATTAAATAATTATATTCAGCTTCCCCATTGTCCGAACCCCTCCCCACAATTTCCTGCAAGTGCGAACATTTAAAACAGGAAAAAATGCTTAAAAATTGTGTGTCAAAATTATAAAAAATAATGCTGTGATTGTAGCATATGAGCTTTAATCTAGCTAGCACAAGTAACAACAGTAGGGCAGACATGGTGGCATGAGCTTCAGCACAGGCTTGCTGCCTGAGTACAGTAACTCCCCACTTAACCTCCTCTCACTTAACGCTGAGCCCCCCCCACCCCTGGTGCTTGCAGAGTAGGGGAAGCTACCGCTGCTGTTGTGCAACGTGCTTCTCCTAGCCTATGGCACCTTCAGCCTCCTGGCCTGCCTCATTGTTTGCAGTGCCAGTGGGCTGTGCCTGTGTGGGGTAAGGCGGGGGCACCTCCCAACTATAGTACTGTACTGTACGGCAAAAAAATTTACTGTACTGTACGGCAAAAAAAATTTCCCTGGAACCTAACACCCTCCCCCTCCCCTGCCCCCGTTTACATTCATTCTTATGGGGAAATTGGATTCGCTTAACATCGTTTCACTTAAAGTCATGTTTTTCAGGAACATAACTACAATGTTAAGTGAGGCGCTACTGTACAAACCCGCCAGGGACCCTAGGTACGTACCCCGGAGGACAATGTGGTCTAAAGTCTGTGCCACCATGTCTACCCTGCTGTTACTCATGCTAGCTATATGAAAGATAAGATACCTGTCTGCAATCACTCCTTCACTTGCACTGTAAACGTCACCACAGAGACTACAGAATAATATTTTACCACAAGTGCTTAATTACCTCTGCTTCATGGTTTAAAAGCTAAGCTGGCTTCCACATTAGAAAAGTTTCTATTTCCTGGTACACTGGTGGGACTATTTGAGCTTCAAGATGGCTTTTTTTTTGTGAACATCTGAGTCTCTTCATTAAATAGATGCCTCTCAGTAAAGAGTGGATTTGCAGGACTTGTTTGCACACCTGACCACTTTAATTACTACTCAGAAATAGTCAAAAGAGTGGCGGAAATGCCACTCCAGTAGTTCCTATTGTCATGCCATCTTTCAATCTGTTTATTCTTTAGGACCACTTCTGCAAGTATGTCCTAGTAACAAGTAGATGGAAAAATGCCCCTCCTGATCTACGGAACTTTTCCATGACCAAAAATCATTGTGCTGTCAATAGGCTGTTTTGTGACTATTCTATCACACACTGATAAAAATGAGATCACAACTGAAAAGGTGCTAAATGCTGCTTTTTCACTGGAATTATTTCCTTATTCTGAAGCTGTCACAGAAACGATACACTTTTTTATAGGACAGATGTTATCTAAAATCTCTAAGCTATAGCTGTCAGTACCTCTCTGATTTTGTAAGTGTCTGTCAAAATTATAGACTCAGGTTACAATTCTAAGGGTACGTCCATACTACCCGCCCGGGTCGGCGGGTAGCGATTGACTTCTCGGAGTTCGATATATCGCGTCTCATCTAGACGCGATATATCGAACTCCGAACGCGCTCCCGTCGACTCCGGAACTCCACCACCGTGAACAGCGGTGGCGGAGTTGACGGGGGAGCCGCGGACTTCGATCCCGCGGCGTGAGGACGGGTAAGTAGTTCGAACTAAGGTAGTTCGAGTTCAGCTACGCTATTTGCGTAGCTGAACTTGCGTACCTTAGTTCGAACCCCTCCCCCCAGTGTAGACCAGGCCTAAGGGTATTAAAAGTGTGACTTGACATGTAATGAAATGTATGTGTTCTTAACAAAAAATAACATGCCAACATTGTTTTAAACCTGAAGCTCAAGAAACATATTGTGTTTAAGCCATTAATGTGCTGCTCAAACACCAGCAAGGTTCCTGGCAATTCTGAAGCCATGTTGCTAGTACAAAGAGATATTTACCCTGCATTAGGTAGGCAATGACCTGATCGAAACTAAACAGACTTTGGAAGGACATCGCTTATCATTCAAATGGGCATTTAAGCAAAAAAATTTTCTGAGCTTCTGCAAAACCTACTGGTTAAATTCTGCTCTGAGTTACATGAGTGCCACTCCGTGAAATGTCAATGAGAGTGGGAAAAAATGTAAATGAGAGCAAATGTTGACCCTAAGCTTTAAATATACAGTACCCTGAAATAGATAAGATTTTACAAAGTAAGGGAATTCTGAATAATCCTACCATACCTGTTCTGTGCATAATAGAGGTTTTCAAGTTCCAGAGCTACCAACCTGGCACTTTTACATTCACTTTAAAAATGTTAACACAATAATAAATAAATAAATGAACATTGTTTCTGTCAGGGAATAATGATAAAACTATTCCTTTAAAAAACGACAAAATTATCAGTTCAGAAGTTCAAAGAACTTTATTTATATTGAAGTACATTTGCCATTGTTAAGCACATTTTAAAGATGGATAAAACGAGACAGAGCGAGTTAAATTACTTGCCGAAGGTCACACAGGCAGTAAGTGGCAGAACCAAGACCGAAACTCAGGAGACCTGATTTGTAATCCATTGTTTCACATGGTATCCGTACTCTTAGAATTTCACAGTTATCTCACCTCTGAAAATGGACCACAAACAGTCAAAGGGGTGCGCTGCATAGCTGCTGCTGGAGTACAAACAGAAATGAGTCAAAAGGCAATAAGCACTGCCTCTGAAAAGATGAATATGGTACACTATATTTAGACTGGACAATTCAGCAGCTCATTTTTTAAAGTTCTATTTAGAGAGTTTATTTTGTCTTCATTTTAAGGCAGAGAAAAACCTAGTAAATGCAATTTAGAGAATGGGGAGCTCTCATGGGAATTCGTATAAACAAGCCTCAGTTAATGAAAATTACTGCTGGTGGTAGGGAGGAAGAAAAGAAGTAGAAAGCCAGAAGAGTGATTTATGAGATTAGGTATCCAAAATACACACAACAGATTCCTACTGAAAACAAAACTTCCCCCACACAGGATAATCTTTCAATAATGTATAACAATATTAATAAAAAAATCAGTTCTGTGCTTGAGCTACAGAATTTGTTTTCAATCTCAAGTGATTTTTGTCCAATTACAGCTTGTTTCTGTTCATTGCAAGACTGTTATAAAATAAATAACTCTTACATATTTTTTCTTAATAATCAGAATGTCCAATGTAGCCTAGCTTTCCTTCCCATCAAACATGTATGCCTTCCACACAAATACTCCTCGGCAATTTATGAGGCTTGCCCTAGAGGAGAAATCTGGATCTTAAAAAAAGTTGTTACCAAACACATTAATGACTTGCTCTTTCCTAAAAGAGGTGATTCCTTAACCACAAATAGGAAACCTGCTAGTTGGTTGGAACCAATTTGGGCATCCATAAATAAAGAAGAATTCTTTTGTGTACCTATTGTTCCTGACCTTCAGCCTCAATTTTATTGCGTTAATTGAAAGAAACCAAACTGGAGAGGAATTAAAAAGATGTCCATAAGCATCTCTAGTGACCTTCCACTGTAACTCTCATCCTCCGTTACAGCACACTACAATCCAGTATTTAAAAAGCAAAAAGGAAGAAAAAGAAAGTACTGTGCATCGTATCTCCCATGAATCTCTACATGCACAGAGCTCCACTGAAATCAATGGGGCTGTGTATGGGTGCAGGGTTTGCCAATGTGGAGGAACTTGTAGATCCAGGACTATAGATTTGTAAGGAAGATGGCTTTAAGTCTCTACTGATGTGCTGCGTTTCAGGCAGACTGCTTTCTTCCTGGATAGGCAACTAGGTCATAACATTTTGTCTCCTCCAACCTTAACAAGTTTTGCTTTCTCAACATCCCATTACATTGCTCACAGACATGTAAGAGATTCTCCTAACACTGCACAATACCACCATCTGCCATCTAATGGACAGTTATATTCTTTATCTAAAATTAATTTGTATTTCAGCTCCAATTTACAGCTTTCCCTGAATTAAAGCAACACAATCCTGCAAACTTTTACTCATGAGAGTTATCCCTGTTCATGGGAGTAGTCCCACAGTAGTCATTTGGCACCCAAATATCAATGTTATGCAGCTGATAAACAGTAGTAAAGGTGCATTACATTATCATAACTGTCTCATTGTTACCTTATCACCACTGCCTTCCGTATGTTGTACCTAGGTGTTATCTTTCATCTTATATTAGATTTTAAGCTCTGTTGGACAGGGACATCTTTTTTGTTACGTATGGGTACAGAGGCAACTACAGTGTGGCCACAATATAATAAAAATAATGCTAGGAAAACATGATCATTAGAAGTGACAAACTGTGAGTCCTGAGTCTAACTCAGAAGGGACAACCTGAGTAAGAATTACTCACATTAAGCATTGCAGGACAGCTCATAATTATCCCTAACATAGTGCTTTCATCAACAAATTATGTTCTATGTGCAGAATACTGCTGATTACTACCAGTTTTTCACTCCTTTCTCACCCCATAATAGGACTGCTCACTCTGTAGATGTTCTTCCACTCTTTATTACAGTAAAGACAATGTCCTTCCAAACAGAAGAATAGCAGAAAGGAGTGATAATAACATTACTGATGCTGGGAATGTTGCTTAGAAGTTAAACTATTCTCTCACTAGAGGTGATACCCTGGGTCGGGAAGGAAGCACACTGGCATAGCAGTGATGGGAAGCTTGCATCTCCCCTGCCCATACTGTCCATGGATAGAAGACTTCATCTTATTTATTCCTTGCACAGAAGACTTAACTTTCCTGGCCTGTGAGTACAATACCTTTCCTCTGTACTAAAATGCAGTTAAAACATATATTAAAAATAGAATAGTCACCACGATAATCATATCAAACACCATTATTTTTAATTCTAAAAGTGGCTTAGATAATGAAATGGATTGTGAAGACAGGCCAGTGGTGGATTAGCCACTGGAACAATGGGGCCCAGGCCCATGGGGCCACAGGTAATTTGGGGCCTCCAGAAAAATGTGCACTCCCGCACCCCGACCCGCTCCGCCTGCCCAGAGCTCCTGCCAAGGAGCAGGGGAAGCCCCCATGCTCTGACCCTGATCCCAGGCAGGAGGGCCAGGGGTGGGGGGAGTGGGGAACAACTGCAGGCGGAAGGTGTGGGGAGGGGCTCCCACTTGCTCTGGCCTTGGGCCCCACAAAATGGTACTCTGTCTCTGAGACAGGCCCATCTCGTCCAGCATAAGAAAACAGAGGTGTGTCTGAGGAATGACAGGCTTCTAGCAGGGCACAAGGTCAGACTGGAGTCTGGGCAATGAGAGTGGGGCTAGACCTACCGCAAACGGGTGCATCCGTACTTGAGAGAGACCATGAGAAGGGAGCGGAGCAGAAAACCAGTCACTGCAAGGAAAGACCTCAATGGCAGTTGAGTGGGAGCAAGAGAGGATTGGGGAAAGGATATCTTTTTGGGGAGGAGATTATTTTACAGAGCACTGGCTTCATCAGATATGAGAAATCAAGAGTGTTTTGGGGAATCTGAGGCATAGGATTCGTCCTTCTAGGTTATTTCTGGCAGAGGCAGAAGGAATAGTAAAGCCTAGTTGTATTAGCCACATGATATGTAACATGTACATATTCCTTTTAGACTTTGTCTGGCTTATGAAAAGCTGCAAAGGTGAAACGAGTGACCTTTGACAATGCTGACAAGTTCGTATCTCATCCACGGCTTCTTTTTATAGCTTTTACTGACTGGGCAATCTGGCTATTGTCTAAAAATATATTAGCAGTTACTATGTCTTGAAGAGGGTCTTTAGCAAAATGAAGAGCTGAAGACAAAGCACTGTGGTAGTAAATGCGGACAGGTCAGAAAAAGATCACTTTCTCTGTTCTCCCTCTGTCAGATGGTTATAATGCTGAATATTTAAACGTGGTGATGCTAATGACTTTCGCTGTATGTGAAGGGAAGAATTACTATACATTTGTAAAACTAAAGTACAAGCCTGACTACTGATGACAGGAATGCAAGAAAAAAATGCAGCCCTGATCCCAGGCAATGGCTGATTTTAATGAAGGAGAATTGGCCTTTCATGGCTGACGGAAGCAGAGGCAGCAGTTTGTCCGATGACTTTCATTTGAAGAATGTGCACATTTCAATGCTCATTCGTTCTGATATGGTGCCTGAGGCTGCCCTTTCAGCATTAGTGCCCTCCAAAGATGTTTTTCCCCTTAAGTGGGGTGTTTTTTTTTTCATTAAGAATCAGCACAAAATAGCTGTTGCTTGAGGGGAAACTGTGTCGACTCACGTGGCCTCTTCTCTGTGACTTAATTCATACATTTTAAGGCCAGAAGGGACCATTATGATCATCTTATCTGGCCTCTAACCTCTCTGTGATTTAGGCCTTGTCTACATGAAGAAATTGACTATATATAGGTATACTGTAATAGCTTCCCATGTGGACACTATTCCAGAATAAAAGGCACTTAATTCCTGAATAATTACTTGGCCCACGAAGCACAGTAATTATTCTGGAATAAAGTGATTTTTATTCTCAAACAGTGTCCACACAAGCAGCAAAGTGTCCTCTGGCACCTTATAGACTAACAGATGTATTGGAGCATTAGCTTTCATGGGTGAATACCCACTTTGTCAGATGCAGTGTCAATTTCTCTGTGTAGACACAGCCTTAGTTTCCCATCTGGAAAACAGAACACTGAGCTACTTCACAGGTTAATAATTAAGCCTGTAAAGTGCTTTGAGGTCCTTGGATGCAAGGTTCTATGCAAGTATGATGATGATTACGGTTATAAAACTGACTGTGTTGAAATGCCAGTTCAATGCTCATACTCAACACAGATCTCAAAGTCAAGCTGTGATCTTTACATTTTAACGTCATCACCACTAATATCCAACAGATTTCTGTCTCTCCCAAGTGCCTGCTCCAGATATCTGGAACCTCTGACTGCTCTGTTCTCCCAGGCAACTGGATGCCACTCAGTTTCTAGGCAGGTTCTAGCATATCTTTGGGGCATCTCTGAATAATTGTTTCAGGGCCCTGCTCTTTACCAGGGTTCCCTGGCTGCTTCTCCTCTGTCTCAATAGCTGTTTTGCTCCACTAGGCAGGGCAAGACTCCGCATTGAGGGCTCTTCCATTCTTCAGATGGAGTTTAGTTAGAGTGAGTTAGGCGCTAACATAAAATATGAGCTAATGATGGGTAACAGGACAGTAGGCTGGGAAAGGAGGTTAGGTAATAACAGTTAGCTAATGTAGTAATTCAGCAAGGGCTAGCGCACAGAAGGGTGGAGTTGGTGGTTTTTTGTTTTGGGGTTTTTTTTTTGCTTTGTTTTGATGGAATAACAGCAATACATGCCTAAGATGGCTAATTTCTTGTAGGCCATTTTCATACCCTGCAGTCTACCAACTATGGGCTGAGAGATTGTTCAGTGATTACTCCATTCCTTCACGTTGCCACCTGCAGTGATAGAGACGCACTGTGGGTGACGAGTGTAATGTCCAAGGACATCATCTCTCCATGGTAACAACTCCTGGCTTCCTGGGGATAGACAGGTAGGATACTTTCAGAGGATGGAACACAGAAGAATAAATGCACAGAGTGGTCTGAAGTAGAGGCTTACACATGCAGTCAGTTTGAATATCAATATCCTCAGGCCCAGAAGGGAGGATCTTCTGATTATTGATTCGTGCTGTAGTAACAAGAGTAGCGGGACTGGCAAAGCTGACTGAGACACATATGGAGCCCGAGGTGTTGAGCAGGGTCTTTGAAGTGTCATGAACCCTGGAGAGGAAGCAGGACCACTGAGAAGAACAAGACCTACAGAGAGCTTATTTGGGACATCTTAAAGGATGTGCTGCATGTCCTGTGAGGGAGGTGAAGTGGGAGCACAGCTCTTTATGTTGGTTTCCAGGTGAAGAAATGGGCAGAGGCGGAATCCAAAACCTCTTAGTCTGTGGTTGCTGCCATGGGCCTTGCTGCTAGAAGCCCTGTGGCCTGCTCTGGAAGGGGAGGGAGACTTAGAGTCTGGGCCTGTTCCAATTATTCTCAAGAGGGAGCGAGCAGGTCATCTCTACTGTGGCACTACAAAGCCACACCTGTGGTGTTTGCTGCCCAACCAGCTTCTCGACTGCTCTGTGAGAAGCTGAAGATGTCTGCCTGGGGATGAGGCAGGTGACAAACAGGAGAAAGTCACAGAAGAGGGAACTCCATTAGTTCAGACTGTCAAATTAGTAGGAAAAGAATGCTGCATTTTAAAGCTGTTATGTTTCCCTCTGCCAGACACCCCCACCTCACCCCCCCACACACACTATCTGAACATCTTTTCCTTTGAAAGAAAAAACTCTATCCCCTCTAAAACCTGTATGAGAACCGGCAGAGCAGGCCATGACAAAACTGGAGGTGCAGACTCCTGAGGTTATGAATTATTAGGTTTCCTCCTGTTTGTTTTCCTTCCCAGCACTTAGTAATGCTACCATTTAGGGGCTAAATTTATAATGCATGCAGTTTTTGTTAAAAAAATTACCCAGCATTTCTCACTTGTAATGTAATTATTCTTCCTCTTGTATCCTAGAGGGTTCTACAAAATTAAACACCACAGTCAGTTCCAAGGCCTGTAGTAGCTATTTAGGAAATACTGAAGCCTAGTCTAAACAGGATTGCATGAATCATCAATTACTTTAAATACAATTTATTTAATAAGTCAAAGCTAATGGTGGTAGCCCCCCTATGCTTCCAAATAAATAATAAATAGCTGAATTTAGGAACATGATGTAACCAAATTCTCAGCTGCCTGTGTTACTCTCAGAGATTTTAATAATACTTTGGTATAATTTAAGAAGAGGGGAGGCCCTTGGCATATCCCTATGAAGAATGAACAGTTTCTCTGAGTGTGTGTGTGTGGGAGGTAGAGGGTTTGATAATGCCTGTTTTAAGAGCCTACACAGTTGGCCCAGATTAACACAAATTCAAACAGAGCACATGTATAAAAACCAACACCCTCCTCCCTCTTTAAAAGGAGAAAGGGTCTGGGAGGGGGAGTCACGGTATGTCTGAGTCTATATTTTCAGATAAAAAATATTATACTTAGCTGCATTGGTTGACAACAAGAAGCTTTAAAACAATTTTTAGTATGATCCTCTCCAGAAGACACTACTAAATTTACACTATGAATAGTTAACAATGAGTGTGATCCTCAGAGCACCTGTTTTTACCTTGTTGTGTCATTTACAAGTCTTCTATGCATACACAAACAGAATTAGATATCTGTATTTTTCTCTCTCTCTTTTCATTTAATATTTAGGAGAAACTATATTTACCTCCAGAAATGCCTATAAATATAATTTGATAGAGTAAGAATGTCTGATGTTATAACAACACTGGATGCACTTTGATAGAACACTATTTTTGTTTAATATATAACTAGATCACTTGATTAGATCAACAAATACAATAAAATTATAATGCAAACAGAGGTGGAAATCCTTATTTATACTGGACAAGCCTTACCAAAATATGGATTCAAATTAAGTAATTTTATTAGTATAATAAATAATACTTGCTGATGATATAGTGCTTTTAGTCAAAGATCTCAAATCATTCTACAATGGTAAGTAGGAAAGTATCGTTCTATTCATTTTACAGATAAGGTACTGAGAAACTAAATCACCTTCCCAAGGTTATGTAGCAAGTCAGTGCTAGAATGGGGAAGGCAGATCTGCCATCCAGTTCCATGACCTACCCACTGGATCATCCTACCTTCCTTTTTAATTACAGCAGACCAAAGAGTTGTTGAAACTGACACAGGAACTATGGGTGGCACAGAGTGTGCTTATGGTTAGACTTTAGGGGAAACCTGATTGACTCACATAGACCTCTTCTCTGTGATTTAATTAATAAATTATAAGACTAAAGAGGGACATTAGGATAATCTAGTCTGACCTCCAATCTCTCTCTGTATTAGTTTCCCACCTGTAAAACTGATGAAAATATAACACTGACCTACCTCACAGGTTAATTAATGTTGAAAAATGCTTTGTGATCCTTGCATACAAGCTTCTATATCAGTATTAGTAGTAGTAGTAATTACTATTACGAAACTGACTGTGTGGAAATGACAGGCTGTGTTACTCACCGCATATCTGAAAGTCAAGCTATGATTTTAACACTAATATCCAGCAAACCGCTGGGCTTCGAATGTACAACACTCTAGCTTGCGGCACACCGGCCATGTGGACCCAGATATTGCATACTAGAAGTTCCATAGTGCACTTTGATCTACTGCTATTTCAAACAACAAGCTGTTGCTCCTGTCTCAAGAGTTGCTTCTCTTCTCCACACTAGCCTGGGGAAGACTCCCAATTCTAGTCTCTTCCACTCATCATAAAGGGGTTCCCATCTATTGGATCCCTTTTATGATTTTTATGTCACTGCTTCAACAGTAGGCTGATGTATTAGGTAGACCCCACACTATGCTTCTCTCAATGCCCTTGCTCTGGTGCCTGCATACATTTATTTGAGCCAATAACATATATTATTACTTGTAAACTTTCTAATGTCCCTTACCTTCTCTCCCAGAAAGGTGCATTCAGATTAGATTGAGAATTTTTACAAAACCAAGGCTAAGCAGTAACAACTTTATTCCCTGCAGGTTTCAATTTAATCAGGCTTTTTTGTTGTAACAGAATATAGATGTGAATTACCCTGAATTTTCACTGTAAGAATATCTTTAGGGCAGTAGAGTACATTGTGGGTGGGTGTCTTTTAAACTATTATTAGCATCATTTTTAAAATACCTTTTTGTGCAATGTTCTTGGTTTACAAGAACAGACTAACTCATTTGAGAGAGTGCCTTTGTGCGAGTGTTTGATACAGTCAAGTAGAGACAAGATTTGCTTTCCGTTTTATTCAACAAAGAGTATAGTTATGATATTCACTATAGAAGTCAGTATCTGTATAAAACCATGCTACTGACTAACTGTTCTAACCATTAAAATGTAGCTCGGTAGCTTATATGGATAAACAACTATTTTACACATAGGAAGAAAAAATAGCAGACACAAAAATGATGCATCAGTTAGTTCCAGTTATAAAAGAAAAATATTAATATGTAGGGTAAAGCCTATTAAGTATAACAAATTTAAACACTACTTTGAAAGATCCATAAGCAGCTCATTACACACATTAATAAATAGGCTGATACTATTTGGCTAATCCCGTTTAAGTGTCTTAAGGTTACAATACATAACTAATTAGGTGACAATGTCTATTACTGCTTAGTAACAGCTACTGATACTGTGAAGCTGCCTGGAAAAATATTCAGCCTTAAAAAGAAAGACCCAGGAGAAAAACAAAACATTATGCAGAAATATTATTTGAGAATAGGTTTGCTGCCTCTTTCATTTCAGAGAGATGATGGACTTAAACACAATGCAGGGAGCATGAAAGGCTTTGGGAAGCACAAAATTCAGTCTTCTCTACATTAGATTAGGCCACCTGCTATCTCTCCATATTCCCACCAGCAAAGATCATTCAGTTAGAGCTTGTTGGAAAAATTGAGATGAGGCAGTTTTTCACTGAAATTTACCAATTCACTGAAATTTAAACATTCCACAGAGAGGGTTTGAATCTGACAAAGCTCCTCTGGAATCAAATGTTATTTTATCCCTTCACCTAACACAAGAAGCAGGGGTCACCCAATGAAATTAATAGAAAGCAGGTTTAAAACAAAGATAAGGAAGTACTTCTTCACACAATGCAGTCAACCTGTGGAACTCATTGTGAAAGCCAAAAGTATAACTCGGTTCAAAAATAATTAAATACATTAATCGAAGATAGGTCCATCAGTGGCTATTAGCCAAGATGGTCAGGGATGCAACCCCATGACCTGGGTGTCCCTAAACCTCTGACTGCCAGAAACTAGGACTGGACGACAGTGGATGAATCACTTGATAAATGCCCTGTTCTGTTCATTTCCTCTGAAGCATCTGGCTTTGGCCACTGACAGAAGACAGTATACTGGGTTAGATGGACCACTGGTCGGACCCAGTATGGCCATTCTTACATTCTTATGATAGAATTCAAAATGATAGAATCATAGAAACATAGGGCTGGAAGGGACCTTGAAAAGTCATCAAATTCAGTCCCATGTGCTGTGGCAAGACCAACTAAACCTAGGCAGGTGTTTGCCCAACTTGATTTTAAAAGCTTGCAATGATGGGGACTCCACGACCTCCTTTGGAAGACTATTGTATAGTTTAACTACTCTTATAGTTAGAAAGTTTTTCTTAGTATCTAACCTAAATCTCCCTTGCAGCAGTTTAAACCCATTACTTCTTGTCCTACCACTGGTGGCCATGGAGAACAATTGATGAGTGTCCATTTTATAACAATCCTTAACATATTGGAAGACTTATCAGGTCACCTCTCCGTCTTCTTTTCTCAAGACTAAACATTCCCATGTTTTTCAAACCTTTCTTCACACCTCAGGTTTTCTAAACCTCATCATTTTTTGCTCTCCTCTGGACTCTTTCAAATTTGTCCACATCCTTCCTAAACAGTGGTGTCCAGAATTGGACACAGTACTCTAGCTGGTATTGACAAATTGGAAAATTGGTCTGAATTCAACAAGATAAAATTCAGTAAAGGCTAGTGAAAACTACTTAGAAAGGAAAAAATCAAATGCACAAAATAGAGAATAACTGGCTAGATGGTAGTACTGCTGGAAAGATTCTGGGGCATTACACTGGATCACAAATTGAATAGGAGTCAACAATGTGATGCAGTTGCGACAAAGCCTATTAGTGCTCTGGCATGTATTAACTGGAGTGTTGTACATAAGAGACTGGAGGTAATTGTTTCACTCTATTCGGAACTGGTGAGGCCTCAGATGGAGTCATGTGTCCAATTCTGGGTACCACACTTTAGGAAAGATATGGAAAAACTGAAGAGAATCCAGAGAGCAGCAACAAAAATTATCAAAAGGTTAGAAAACCTGACCTATAAAAAAAGGTTTAAAAACTTGGCATGTTTAGTCTTGTGAAAAGAAGACTGATTGGGGAGAGGGGGAGAACCTGATAATAGTCTTCAAATATGTTGAGGGCTGTTATACAGAGGACTATGATCAATTGTTCTCCATGTCCACTGAAGATAGTAATGGGTTTAATATGCAGCAGGGAAGATTTAGGTTAGATATTTGAAAAAAGCTTTCCAACTACAAGAATAGTTAAGCTCTGAAAAAGGCTTCCAATCTCCATCATTGCAGGTTTTTAAAAACAGATTGGACAAACATCTGTGAGGGACGGTCTAGGTTAACTTAGTCCTGCCACACACAGGGGCTTGACTGGATGACTTCTTGAGGTCCCTACCAGCCCTACATTTCTATAGTTCTATGACTGAAATGATGAAGGTTGGTAATGACCACAAGGAAAAGAAGGTCGAGAGAGCTAGACAGGGACTTGAGAGAAATCAATGTGAATACAGGTAGTCCAAGACTTTACAACATTCAACTTACGACAAACGGCACTTATGACATTTCTGAATTGACACCCTGATTCGACTTACGACAACTGGTTATGACTTTACGATGCTCGGTCCCGCATTGGAGTGGATTGCAGTTCCGAGTTCTGGCATTTCGACTTACGACGCAATTTTCAGGAACCAATTGTGCCATAATCTGAGGACTGCCCATAAGGCGCCTAGACACTGGAAATTCCAACTAAGTGCCTATCTGTATATTTAGGCACCTAGATACCTTGCTCTTAGTTTCTCTGTGCCTCAGTTATCCACCTATAAAATAGGGATACATAGTACTTCCCTACCTCACACGGGTGTTGTGAGGATAAATACATTCATGACTATGAAGCACTGAGATACTATGGTAATGAGTCCCATATAGGTATTTGTGATCGACTGATAGATACAGAAGGCATGGACAAACATTTTAACCATAAAATAATAATAGAAGGAACAGATTTTTGAGATGTCATGGATATAGAATAGATTAAAAAAGGGTATTTTTGGAGCAGAGCTGAGGTTAGTGACATTGGTCCAAGCACAGATAATTAAACTGGGTCAAAATAGCCCTTTGAAAAGAGAAATAGAGATGCCTACAGAACAGAAGAGACCATTTCCCAGCTAAACTATATTGCTTTATAAAGAGGCACCAAATACATATTTTCCTCACATCCAATGTATAATAAGGGGGTAGATCTGATCAGATGTTAGCAGGAAATAAGAGCTTTTTCATCTTTTCAGACAACAGGGCTTTTATAAAACTGATTCATTCATGTATTTACTCATTTGGCAGACTAGTTTCCCCAAAAGGCTATTTCAATTCAGCAGTGTTTGTACAGCAGAGCCCAAAGCTGATAAACTGGGGACAATGGCTGTTCAGTAATATAATAAAGTGAGAGAATGGAAAAGCAAACAGCTCATCTAGATTTATCCAAAATAAATAGAAAAAGAATATAAAATACTCAGCAGAGAAGAAGAAAGCAGGCAGTACAGAAAAAACAAATGGGAATTAAAGAAAGCAAGAGAGGGCAGGCTGAGATGAGAATCACAGTGCACAGTAAGAGCTGATGGCTGGTGCAGGGAGATGTGTGTGAATACAATGAATTTATGCTGAAAAACGGGGTGAATTTCTCTCAGAAGTAAAAAGCATTTTGATAATCCCAGGTCATTTTAGGGTCAAAAGTGAGAAACAATCAGCTTGCAACTCTAAGAAACAGAGAATATAAGCCTTAAAATGCCGGATATTAAAATTACTAAAATAAAGTTTTGTTTTTGTTTAAAGGAAATTAAAATTTAGAAAACAAAAATGTAGGCATCCCACTTATACAGCCCTAAAGAATTTATGTCAACAGCCCTGCAGTAGCAGGGAGGTAGGTCAGATAACCTTACAAATTGATCTTTGTATTCCATCATTAGCAATTACAACGTGTAAATACAGGAAAGGAGAACACTTGATGGAGTCTTCAGCTCACAAAATAACATTTCAGGAGGTATAGTATCCCTCTCTTCTATTCATAAGATTATAGTGCCACCAAAGACACTTTTGATGGCAAGTCCCTAGTAAGAGAAGGTAGAACTTTAGTTTAATGACAGCAGTTTCCTACCTATAGACTACTGCTTGGGTGCCTGGCATCAGGGCAGATACTTGTAAATGCCTGGAATAAGTTTAGATTTTGATTTTACAATGAATATGAAATGGGTTCCCCTTCTGAAACTCTCTCAGAAGAAACAGGGTTTGTGTGTCTTACTGTGTTCGAGAATTCCCAGTGTTGAGATTGAAATTCAGATATTCTTTTGTGTTATCCATGAACCCTTAAGTCTTGCCAGATACTACTCCTGAGGGCATTCTGTGCCAAAAAATTAAAAATTCTGCACACAATATTTTAAAATTCTGCAAATTTTATTTGTCAAATAAATGTGGAGACTCCAGCATGGCATTGGGGAGCACAGGCCACTGGCTGAACAGACGTGTGAGATCACTCTGCAGCTCCCCCTGGGACACAGACTCAGTGATGAGGCTGCACCCCACCCTGACATAGTGCAAGAACTGGGCTTGCCCCAGAAACGCCCCAGGATCCTGCCCCGCTGTGCCAGGTGCACCAGGTGTGGGCACAGAGGCTCAGCTCAGCAGGATCCAAGTGTGGAAGGGCTTAATGTTGGGGGGATCCAGGTGTCAGTTGAGAGGATTCTGTGTGGGGCAATCTGAATGCGGGTGTCTCAGTGGGGGATGGGACTGGATGCACAGGGGCTTGTTGGGGGGTTCTGGGTGCAATGGTAATGGGACTCTCCAGGGGGATCCAGGTGATGGTGGTTGGAGCTCAAAAGAAAGAAAAATAATAAAAGTTGCACTGAAAAAAATATTGCTTATGGCTATAGAGCCAGAGATGGAAATTTTTATGACTGATATCTGATATTCTATTCTATGAAAATATTGGAGCCTCCCTGATGGTCTTGTGAAAGGTCCATCATCTTTGCCTGTGTCTTTTCTCGGTTGAGTCTTTTCAGCTTAGATCTGTATTTTTCCTAGGATCAACACAGCTAAAGAATTCTCATGAATTTTGTATTTTCAATTTGGTTGGTGAGGTTATGCAAATAAAGTGTTTTTACAGCTTTTTGTGCCCCTAAAAATAATTCAGTGACTTTAAGATCCACTCCACGCTGTTTCTAGCCCCAGCCAAAGAATGTAGGCCATAGTTACAGGATAAGAACAGCCATATTGGGTCAGACCAAAGGTCCATCTCACCCAGTATCCTGTCTTCTGACAGTGGCCAATGCCAGGTGCTTCAGATAGAATGAACAGAACAAATAATCATCAAGTGATCCATCCCCTGTCGCCCGGTTCACAGCTTCAGGATGGGCTACTCTGTCTTGGGAAGCAGTGACTCAGGCTCAACTCAGGTCAGGCTTGACAAAGCCCTGGCTGGGATGATACAGCTGGGGATTAGTCCTGCTTTGAGCAGGGGGTTGGACTAGATGACCTCCTGAGGTCCCTTCCAACCATGATATTCTGTGACTCTATGACTCTGAAAAAGATTTGGGTATGGGAGTGGATAATGAACTGAACTTGAGCTCCCACAATGCTGCTGTGGCCAAAAGGGCTAATATGATCCTGGGATGCATAAACAGGTGAATCTCAAGTAGGAGCAGAGAGGCTATTTTACCTCTGTACTTGGCACTGGTGTGAACACTAATGGAATACTGTGTCCAGTTCTGGTGTCCACAATTCAAGAAGGATGTTGATAAATTGGAGAGGGGTCAGGGAAGAGCCACAAGAATGATTAAAGGATTAGAAAAGAGCTCAATCTATTTAGCTTAATAAAGAGAAGGCAAGGTGACTAGGGGGTGACTTGATTAGAGACTAAGTATCTGCATGGGGAACAAATATTTCATAATGTGCTCTTCAGTCTAGCAGTGAAAGGTATAACAAGATCCAGTGGCTGGAATATGAAGTTAGACAAATTCAGGCTAGAAATAAGTGAATAAAGAAATAAGGTTTAAAGGCAAAATTTAATTATCAAAATATTAAGTTCTGGTTCCTTGACAGCAGGGGAGATGTTGATAGGAAAAATGACAGCAATCTAAGCAAGAGACGGTGGGTAAAATTTTGAAAGTGAAACTAATTAACCACTGGAACAATCTAACAAGGGTTGTGGGTTCTCCACCAGGGGCAATTTTTAGATCAAGATTGGATGTTTTTCTAAAACATCTGCTCTAGGAATTCTTTTGGGGAAGTTCTATTCCCTGTGTTATACTGGAGGTCAGACTAGGTGATTTCAATGGTCCCTTCTAGTCTTGGAATCTATTAACCAGGCACCTGGAGAGTTAGAGTGCCTGATTTTCCTCCCACACGGCTGTAAATCTTGGGTAACTCCACTGAAGTCAGTGGAGTTATGACAATTATGATCAGAGTTCGATCCAGAGTGTTTGTTAAAAAAATGAAATTTAGAAAGATGTGATATTGCAGTAAAAATGCATCAGACTTTATGCCAGAGAGTATGACAACAATATAGTTAATGAAATTAGAATACATTAAGTGTGAATTGTTACTGGTGGCTAAGATCTTATAGATACATATTACTTTAAAAATAGTAAATATCAATGAAGTGAGGTATGATATCATGTATTATATCATCTAAATTAGGCTTAGATTGCTTTATGCAGTCTAGCTGTAGCCATGTCAATCCCAGGATATTAGAGAGATAAGGTAATATCTTTTATTGGACCAACTTTTGTTGGTGAGAGACAGCTTTTGAGCCACACTTCAGGTCCTGAAGAGAGCACAGCTTGTCTCTCTCAACAGCAGAAGTTGGTCCAATAAAATATATTATTTCACCCACCGTCTCTTGCTTAGATTGCTGTCATTTTTCCTATCAACATCTCCCCTGCTGTCAAGGAACCAGAACTTAATATTTTGATAATTAAATTTTGCCTTTAAACCTTAACAGGAAAATATAATGTTCAATCCGTACCTTCAGAAAAGGCACTGAAAAGTCTAAGGAGAAATCTGGGAAGTAAGAGTATTTGCCCCAGGTTGACTTCTAAATGTTTTGGTCCAAATAAACTAACTGAATAAAATGATGAAGCCAGCTTATCTGACCGTCTGTGACAAAGGCCTAGAATAACTCCCGCTAACGCAACAGAAGCAGGCGAATGCATTCACTAGGAAAAAATATAAATCCCTGAAATGGGGACAGGAAAAGTCAGGAAAACTTAATCACTCAGAAAAGAGCAAACAGACAGAGTGGAACAGGAAGAGGCAGTGAGAAGTGTCAATAATGCCCTGAGATTGGTACCAATTAAGAGAGAGGAGAAAATATGTTACAACAGACAGCTGGAAATAGTAACAATTAGGCATTCACTTAGGAAGTCTTACTGAAAAGTTAAGATTCTGTGAGCTCAGAAACAAACTACATCTGTGATTAATAGAGAACACTGTAAATCTTGTTAAGCAGGAAGCCTTAAGAGGCTTTTCTATAGCTTTATACCTAAGAGAGACTAGAAACCATTGTGTTGTTATAATAGCCTACAGAAAGATATTCAGTATCCTAATCTCACCCATGATTACATTATCAGAGACAAAGAAGATTTATAAATGCTCCCAGATGAAGGCCCAAATTCTGGAAGAAAGGTGGCAAGGGTGCCAGTCTGTGACTTGGGGGATCTGGGTTCAATTCCCTGCTCTGCCACAGCCTTTCTGTGTGTCCTGGGGTAAGTGGCTTGTCTCTCGGTGCCTCAGTTCCTCATCTATAAAATGGGGATAGCAGTACTGTGACACCTCACTCAGGTACCCGGAACCGTGAGCTCCTGCATTACCCGCCACAGCAAGTGAGAGCTTTGCTGGTGCTGTGCTACGTGTCAGCTCCCCGACGCACCAATTTGTCTGCCTTGCCATCATTCAGGACTCTGTCAGTCCAGATCTTGCCTTACAGATAACAATCAATGAACCCCAAATCCTGAGCTCCCGAGACACATCTCTCTGCAGTGTCCAGTCCCTCTCACTGGACACACACAAGTTATTAAGTTCACTGCCTCCAAAGAGGTAGAACACATGCCAGCCTGGCTAGCTGAGGGCTCAGCTTCCAGTTTAATACACCGCACTGATATGGTTTTGTAATAAAACAAGAATAAGTTTATCAACAAAAGGAAAGATAAGTGATACTAAGCAAGACTAAAAGAAACAGGTATGATTACAAACAAAACAAAACCATGCTTTCTAGTGACTAACATGTAATTTCAACAAGTAACAATCTTTGTCTAAACAAGTTTCATATTTACATTAAGTCTCCAGCAACTCTTGGTTTTCAGGCCAAGAGGATTCATCTTTCATAAGCTCAAAGGATGCTATATCCTCTTGTCCCCCAAGTGAAGGACAATTCAAATGTTTCTTTGCTGCTCTTGTACGGCCCAAAGTCTCATTTCCCTGTTTCAAGAACCAGGAAGGTTTCCTGGGATGCAGATTCTGTTCCCTGGTGTGATCGTTAAACTGTCTTCTCCCTCACTTGTTAGCTCGATGGCTTGTTTACCTTATATGTAAATGTACTTCCATTGTCCTCTGCCCATGACTAAGTCAGTCAGACAATTAAATACACATTCCTTTGCCAAGGACAGGCTGGGACTTATGTACTGCCTCCTAAACACAGTTTAAGAACGTATTTCCAGCGCACTCCTATAACACTTAGTGCACAACCCATACATACATCACACAATGATTTTCGGGACCAGAGTGTAACCAGTTTACAAATGATACCTTGCATGACACCTTTGAGATATATATTATAACAACAGTGTGTTGGGGCAATGTGTGTGTCAGACCTGGTGTGAGTTGCAGAATGGTGGGGCCCTCTGCCAGTTGGCATCAATGGGCTCCCAGGGTCACAAGTACTTCCCTACCTTCAGCAATGATGTGAAACAATTGTTTTGAGATGCCCAGATACTATGGTGGGTGGGTTCATATAAGTATGTAAGACAGCTAGCTGCAACAAAACATTCCTATTCAGGACAGCAAAAACACATGCTTAATTTCAAGCACTTAGTTAAGTCCCACGGGGCTTAAGCACATACTTAAATTCAGCACATTTTAGTGCTGGCCTGAACAGAGATAGACTCAAGCGTGCACTCAAAGGCTTTCCTGAATTGGGACCAAAGTTTGTTCGTTATGAACCCTGAAGATGCATGATGACTGAAGAAGCAAGTACTTGAGATGTAAGCTGAGACACCAGGTGCACCTGAGAACCGGTCTTAGGAAGCAGAAGCCTAATTTCCACAGTACACAAGTCTGATCTAGACAACACAACAGAAATGTGACCAGACTTGAACACTTGAGATTTCAGTCATATATCTATTATTACAATTCATAGAGTTTTCCACACTGTCATGAACTAACTAGGACCAGAGGCCTTTAACTCACCCCAAGATGTGCAACACCTGACACTTACTACAAACCATAAGCAAACGTAACCTGACAATATGTAGTATTACTGTGCCTCAGATGAGAGAACAAAAGATTAGACACTCAGATTAAGTTTTCTAAAATGCCAAAACGTCAAACCCAGTAATTTGCCTGAATCACTTTTTGAAAGATAGCAACAGCATCCATATCAGTCATTACGGACAGTTGCTTAACTTTGTTTTTGTATACATACATGTACTCTGAAATGATATATTCCCTGAAGAAGGTATGAGAAATGCTTGTTTGCCTAATTTTCTAATGGTCTACGTGTCTGAACATTCAGCTAGCCATAGTCAGAGACAAATATCTAATTAATTTAAAGAAGCGTTTATTGCACTAATCTATACATCTGCATATATTAAATTTCAAGGTGTTCATATTTAACTGCCTCTATAATTTTACAACTGTCATTTTACATTATTTCAGATACTAATTTACTCTTATAATCCAGTTAGCACTGCTACTTTTTAAAACCGTTAACAGTGGCATACATAGGCTGTAGCTACATTGGAGACCTCTTTTTTGATGCTCTTCCTGACAGACATCTGGACTTAAACAGTACCAATCTTTGTGTGGAAAAGAAATCTAAACTGAGCTCCTAGGCTGCATGCATCTGTGGGAACGGTTCACAGCCATTTTGGTACTTTATAGGTCAAAAGGAATACCATAAACTCCATCTGGAACCCAACAGGCAGCCAGCGCAGATCATAGATAGCTGGTATAACGTGTTCACTACAAGATATACCACTTTATAAGTGGGCTGCAACAGACTGAAACAGTTTCAGTTTCTGGACAGATCTAGGTTGTAGCCTCATTAGGACTCCATGGCAGTAGCCTAATCTTAAGGTGATAAAGGAACAGAACCTGCTAGTGCATCCAAACACAGTCGCTTCAACCTCTGTCAGGTGTGGATAAAAATAATCTCTGTCACTGCTGCTGCATGATCATCCAACAGCAGCTGGGAATCTAAGAACTAAACTGCAAAGCAGAGTAACACGTTAGCTACACACCATCAATTAAAGGGGAAGATAAAATCCTTGCCACATCTTCCAATTGCTTCCCTTAACCTTCAGCATTGGTTCAAATTTCAGCCCGATTGAGCCTCAGCCAGAAGGTCTTCCCCCGGGCCCCAAGTCTCGGCCACACACTGGATAAGGATGTTGATGCATTGATTGGAGCACAACGAGATGGGGAGGGAGAGAGAAAAACCCCAGACTTCTACACTGTTGTAAGATAATATGTCCTTACTTTAGAGGCCAGGTGTTGTCTTTGTATAGTGCCAAGCACACCACCAGCGCTTAATAAATAAACTCCTGTATTGTCATAATACAGCGCCATAATTCTGGTATCTAAAACCAAAACATTTCTTTACTTATATAAAGAAAGGAAGAGCGAATGTGAGGCTGGAGCTCTCTTTTGTTGATTTTCCACAATTACTAGAAAACACACAGCCCAAGTAGAGAGGTACTTACCATGCCCAAGTAAAGGCCACTTTATCCTGTCCAGCAAATTCTGTTACCATTTTTCTTGTTTCCTTGGCTTGGGATCCTCTTATTTTACACCAGTCAGCCATTGGTGATATTGCACTCAGTGTAATTCATACCCTGTTAAACATTTCTTGTCAGCTCTGGTGAGTTACTGGCAGGTAAGAAAAGTTCACTACAGCGACTGACATCACCATTATTATTCTGTCTTGTAGGAAAGATAATGGTAGGTTCTTGGTGGACTGCTCCATCTGTGAATATTCATTTGTGTGTGTGATATCTGGCCATTTTCTCTGGACACAGCCCAGCCCATGACATTGTGTAACTGAACGTCATGTTGAAAGACCATGAAGTCTGTGTTGCTTGACTTATGAATTTAAAATTATAGAGATTTCTCCTCTTGTACGTTATACTTTTCATTTAATATAACGGACGTGCTTCTTACTAACAAGAGACTTGCAGCATTTGATTTGAATATTCAGGGTCCTCATGAAAGAGATTTTGTGATGAACAAGCTTTGGTTCCTAATTTATAGTAGTTACTTGTCAAAGTGTTCCATTTACACTGGAGGTGATAATGCTATTTACAATTTAAGTGCTAATATAATAAACTAGAAACTGTAGATACAATTTACATGCTCCTTCTCTAAGAACATGAAAACAGACACCAAAAATCAACGAAGCAAAACAACCTTCTAGTAAACAATTAAAAGAAAAATCTTGTAATCAAGTAGCAGTTTTCTTACATTTTCTAAAAACTATCACCAAATACTTTGACTAAACCAAAACCCAGCCCATTATGTTAGGAAAGACACCCCCCAAATCAACAACGCAGCAAAGAAAGATTAGTCTGAAGGAAGTATGTGAAAGGAGGGATCATAAGAGGAAACCCTACAATTACAATGCAACAAACAAATTAAAAGCTATGGAACATATCAAAACTTGGGTTGAACAGTTCCAAAAGCAGTAAGAATCTCAGTCTAAAAACTACATCTTGCCATATTTGGAAGGAAATCAATTTCTCATACTTGAGCCAGGCAGTTCAAGCTCATGGAGGAGAGAGCTGGAGTATGGATAGAGTAAGAAAGAGAAATATCCACTCTTCTTCCCAGGAGAAAGAGGAGCGAAGATGTCCCTTCTCACGCTGCCAGACACAGAGGGGGCAAAATCATTCCATCAAATACTACAGGAATGAGCAGGCTTGCTGCCCAACTTTAAAATCTATAGAAGGGGATGTGGATTTACCAGATGCTTCCCAAGAACAATGGAGGGATGCAAACTCTGCTTTAGCCCCCCCACCCCGTGATCCTCCACAGAAGGAAAGGGGAGGAAAGGAGAAGGCAGTCCTATGTAGAAAAAATAATGGGTCACAGGGCCTAATGAAAAGATGGGGTATTGAGGACAGAAGGTTCAGGGCCTGCCTTTTCGGGACCTCTACTGGCTAAAATAGACACTTGGGATGAAATTCTGGCTCCATTGAAGTTGATGGCAAAATTCCCATTGATTTTTGGTGAGGTCAGGATTTCACCTCTGAACTCTGGAACCTTTGGAGGTTTCTTCATTGCTAGTTTTTGTAATATATTCTTGCAATGCTGTTTGTGAGTTTTAGGAGGTTTGGCGTACCTGTTTCTGCAGCATTACTAGTTTTGGGTATGGATTTAAATTTTTTGTAATGTTTCTATTGCATTTTTAACAATATTTATGTCCCTGCAGGCCTATGTACAATGCAATTAATATTTTTTTGGGTGAGGGGGAGAAGGAAGATTGTATTTTAATTTAAGATCCAAAAAAGAGTGAGGAAAATCTTGCAAAAAATATTCCATATCCCCATAAGCTATAGGCACAACCAAACCTGCCCAGGCTTGCACATCTGCATTATGGATTATTCTACCTATCATGGCATTTCTAAGGTACCGCTGACCATGGTATCTAAATGCCAAGACAAATATCAACAAATCACGTTCTCTCTTTATGAGCAGATATTCCCCATACACAACAAGAAACAATTTAGATTCACATACAAATACTGACTGATTGCCTAATCTCAATGTTTTGCCTCCGACTTGCAGCATGAAAAGGTCATATAGAAAAATGCTTCCTAATGTAACTTTATGATGGCTGGCAAACAATGCTTCCCTCTTTTAAGGCCTCTAGTTCTGGATTCTGCATTTTGAACCAACATCTAACCTTAAACTGATTAGCAATGTAATGAAACATTTTAGCCTGGAATCCACTTTAAGGATGACAAATCTTATTTCCAAGTTAAAGAAAAATACCTGTGTATGCTGATAATGAATTCAATTCTAATACCCAGTTCATACAATTAGTATTTATATTAAGCACTGGAGATTATGTCTTTAATACCGTCTGTGCTAAGCTACAGGCATTGTAGTTTTTAACCTGCTGTAAATCAGTGTATTCAGAGGTAGAAATTTGGGTCAATAAAGCAAGATTGGCCCTTTTCACTTAATCATATTTTACAATTACAGAGCTTGCAGTTAACTCTTTCAGGGAGCGTCTTGTAGCCCAGTTAAAGTGATTATCAAGCCATCATTTTCTTTTCCAGGAAAATCAAGTTATTTACACGCAGCAGACAAAATGGCTAAGCACTTCATTGATTTCCACTGAAAACAAATTCATCCAGCCATTAAGGTCAGCAGGGATTTTTGCGCAGGTGAAGACTGCAGGACTAGGTCCATATTATAATGGTTTTTCAAATTTTTCTTCTTTTTTTTCTTTTTCTTTTTCAAGTGGAGGCAGAAGGGTAGTGAGTTGTTCTAGTGTAGTTAGCATTGGAAGTGACAAAATACTAGTGCCCTAGAAAGTGCTTTCACAGCCACAAATAAATGGGCCAACTTTCCCCATTGCATGAAAAACAAAATTCTTCTGCATGCAACATTCAAATCCCAAGAAATTCTTGTACCTTAGTAGTCATGTGAGTATACAGCACTGTGTCCTTTCCAGAAGGGGATGAGGTACTGGCAGATAGGGCCTAACAACTCTACCTTGCTCCACAAGTCCTGGGCTGAATTCTGTTGAGCAGCCCTACATTTCTATGATTCTATTATTCATATTCAATTTGTGATCCATTTTAATCTCCAGATCCTTTTCAGCAGTACCACCACTAGCCAGTTATTCCCATTTTGAACTTGTACATTTAATTTTTTTTCTAAGTGAAGTGCTTTCCTCTTGTCTTTATTGAATTTCATCTTGTTCATTTCAGACCAATTCTCTAATTTATCAAGGTCCTTTTAAATTCTATTCCTGTCCTCCAAAGTGCTTGCAACCCCTCTCAGCTTGATGTCTGCAAATTTTGTGAGCATTCTCTCCACTCCATTATTCAAGTCATTAATGAAAATACTGAGTAGTATTGGACCCAGGACTGACCCCTGCAGAACCCCACTAGATAGGCCCTCATAGTTTGACAGTGAACCACCAACAACTACTCTTGTGGTATGGTCTTTTAACCATTAATAAACCCACCTTATAGTAATTTCATCTATACCACATTTCCCTAGTTTGATTATGAAAATATCATGTAGAGTTGTATCAAAAACCTTACCTAAATTAACATATATCACGTCTACTCCTTCTCTATCCTGTAGGCCAGTAACATAGTCCATTATAACTCAATACTGTCATGACATATATAGCTCATCATAATGTTCATTACAGTTACAGTATATATAGGATGTGGGTTTTTGTTGACCTTCCTGAGAGAGGACTACATCGATCAGTGAGTGTAAAGGATTCTGAAGATTTAAAGTGTTAAGAATTATTGCCAGGTATGGACCCAAACTGGGACAATGGGTCCAACTCCAAGTTTTCACAGGTGTTGGATGTGAGCTTTTAGTTCAGCGCGTTACACAAAAGGGGGACACCTAAAATGTTTGGATCTGAAGCTAGACTTCCAGGGGGATGAACTAAGGTTGGACAAGCAACCTTAATTCTGGCATTTACTATCTTTTGAGTGCTTCATTTTGCAACCTTAACTTTTTTATCATATGATTTTGGATGTAATATGGATATATGGTGACTATAGCATTCTACTGCTTTTTGAATCCTTCATTCTAACAGTTTTACAGCAATAAGGGTATATCTAAGCTAAACTTTTCCATACATATCTGGACATCTAAGTAAATAGAAAGTGATCAAGACACCTTCTCTCTCACATCAATGGCTAAACAAATCTAAGACACCAGAGGGCATTTTGATTTCCCTTTGACATCATCTAAAATTGATGTGTTTCATCATGCTTGAGGACCCAGGGAATAAAGAATGGCTGTTTCAGTTTAAATAAAATGCAACATTACACTGCCTTACTATACTTAATAACCAAGGAACAAGCTCCCAGAGGGCGTCTTCTGGCTAATGATGTGAATAGTAGACTGGCTGTATCCAAAAAGCATGGTACATTTCATATCTGGAGAAACTTCACTAACCTCACATAAAATATTTACTTACATATTTGGGGAAGTTATTGAATTATGTTAAAATGTAAAATTAAAAAAAAAGATATATATGTGACTGACAGAGCAAGACAGGTTATTGTATTTTCTCTTGTTGTTCATTTCTTTTAAAATGAACTTATTTCCTTTAACGATAGAGTTCACAGAAAAATCATTTTCAGCAAATTACAGGTTTAATCCTGCACTAATGAAGTCAATGGGAAGTTTGTCATTGACCTCAATGGGAGCAGGTTACTAAGGAGCTAATGCTGGAGTCACAAGGATCCCCCTTTATGTCAGAGTCTCTAAACGTTCACCATATGGTCTCATGCATTTTTACTTATAGCTCGGAAAACCTTCATAAAGGACTATTTCGTGTACTTCTTTACACGGCTTTAAATGGCTTTCTATCAAAGTTCTGACAGTTTTTAGATAGGAACCCATACTTTTTAATGCCTTAGGTTCTTCTTACACTTGCACTGATTTAAATCTTTTGTTAAATACCTTTTAATTAAGTCAGGATATTATTTATAGGAGAACTAAAATGAATCATTAATCATGATAAACCAAAAGAAATGAGAAATAAAACATGTGCTCCCATTCGAAAGTCAGTCAGTGAAATCAACTGATCTCTAAGATCATTGACCAAATCCTGCAATTCTGAGCTTTTACATGCTCCTTATTCAGGCAAATTCCTATTGATGCGAATGAGTAAAGTAAAACCTGAGTGTGTGCTTTAGGACTGAACCTCATGTGCCCTGGGGATGATGAAATTTCTGTCCTTTGGGAAATGATGATGGTGAAGCTTATTCTGTTTTGGAAAAGCAAAAGAACTTAGAAGCACCACTGTGTTAATTTTTTCACACATGTTCATAATACAAGTTGATGGGAAGTAATTGGGTTTGGTCCTGCTTTGAGCAGGGGGTTGGACTAGATGACCTCCTGAGGTCCCTTCCAACCCTGAGATTCTATGATTCTATGATTCTAATTAACTACACAGGAACTAGCACTTTTTGTTGCGGTGTTTAAAAGTTGTCATTTCACAACAATAGCAAAATCATTTTTAAAAAAGAGGGTACATCACAGGAAAAGGATTTGATAATATGAATGAGATTAAACAAGTAGCAATTTCCTCCCCAACACGGAATCTATCATTGTCTACATTTTTAAGAATGCAGACCTCTCCATGTCTTCGGGTTCTCTGTGTTGTTGAAATAGCAGTCTAGACAAATAGTTACTGTTTTAATGTTTTGGTTTGTTTTCAATTCCTGGAAACTCCACAAGATGCTATTATAATTGCAGTTCTCATTGACTTCTGATGTGATAGGCTGGGAGCAGAACATCTGCAAAGGCCTATGTAACAATTTCCCATAAAAAAAAAAAACAGAAGGATCTGCTCAGTATAATTGAGCCTTTTTAATCAGCTCACCTTGGCTTTGGTTACACAAAAGCAAAAACGTCACAAGATGCTGCTGTCAGGCCAATAGGATACATAGTATGGATTGACCATTTGCAAGATTAAATTGCAATATTTAAAAAGGTTTTGCTTTTTGCTCTACTAATTAGAATAAGAATCTGTGATGCTCTGTACCTCAGGGAACACCCTACACCCCCACGTTCATCTTTATAAAATGATTGTGTGGTATCCAACGCAAAGTTTGTCATGATGGGTGTCTTTGGAAGGCTCATAATGCACTGAGCATGGTTGTTATAGGGATGTTATAGTAATTGTTACAGTAATGTTATAGGTTATAATTTAATGTATATAGTTATGAGGCTGAAAATGTATCCTCATGGCTTAAAGCAAGCCCATGCAAAAACTCTACAAGAACAGAGAGGCAGTTCACACCTCATCAGGAAATGGATGGGACAAACCCAGCCCAGCCTCACAGGAACAATGGACACTGGCTTAGGCAGCAACAAAAGAATCTGTTAAACTCTCCAGGGAGTCACCCCCTACCTTTGATTAGTTTGGGACTGAGATGAAGTAATGCTCACCTGACTGAAGGGGCAGAGGGGGGCAAAGCCAAGAGGAAAGAAAGGACATGATAAAAGGGAGAGACATTTTGCCATGCTCTTTCTCTCTTCCACATACACCAACAGACACCACCACCACCAAGCGACTAAAACACTGATCAAAGGGGAGAGGCTGGCTGAAGAGCCAGCCTGTGGTGAGAAGCATCTACGTTTGTAAGGACACGGAAAGTGTTAAGATCAGCTTAGAATGTGTTTTGCTTTTATTTCATTTGGCCAGATCTGACTGGTTATGCTTTGACTTATAATCACTTAAATCTACCTTTATAGTTAATAAATCTGTTTGTTTATTCTACCTGAAGCAGTGCATTTGGTTTGAAGCGTGTCAGAGATTCCCCTTGGGATAACAAGCCTGGCACATATATTAATTTCTTTGTTAAATTAATGAACTCATAAGCTTGCAGCATCCACCGGGCATAACTGGACACTGCAAGACGGAGGTTCCTAGGGTTGTTTCTGGGACCGGAGATATTGGCTAGTGTCATTCGCTTGCAAGTAGCTGGGAGCAGCTTACATGCCAGAGGCTGTGCGTGAACAACCCAGGTGTGGGGGTTCTCACAGCTGAGCAGGGTAAGTCTGGCTCCCCGAGTCAAGGATTGGAGAGGCCTAGCAGATCACGGGTCCAGACAACACCAGAGGGGAGCATCACAGGGTCCTCTAGTCTCAACCGCAAATTACTACTACTGATGTTATTATTATACCCTGCTACTACTGAAAAGATTTCAAAGTACTTTAAACAGGTGAGTTTTTTCCATTTTGCTGATGAGGGTAAGAGAGAGAGAAAAGTGAAGTGAGTTGCCCACGGTCACACAGTAAGATAGTGGCATTAGGGAACAGAACCCATGGGTATTGATTCCCAGCACTCTACTCTAACCACTAAACAAAATGCTACATGAGAAGTATCTTAAGCTGTGCTAACATGATTTTACATTCCCAATCAAAACTCACAAACCTACAGGCCAAATGTAGCAGAAAAATATGGCTCATAGCTCCAGCTTTTAAATTTGAAGAAGTTTTTCCCTGTTTCAGAAGTAATATTCTTCACTGAAATAATTCTCTAAAAATCAAGAGAGTGTCCAAAAATGCCATTCCAGCTATGCCATCACATTTCTGTGGCATCTCTCCAGAGGCAACAGTCAGAATCTGCACCACCTGTTTGCAGCATTATGAGCAAGTTCACTATAGCAATTCATTGATAAAATGTGGCACAGCATAGCCTCTTCAGTGTCCTAAATGAAATTCCTGCAGTTGGCAGCAGTTATTCAGACAACACCTGATGCTCCCAAAGGCAAACCCTTGCCACCCTAACTGCTAAATCCTGCAAACACCACTGAACAAATCAAGGACAATGTAGGCAACTTCTGTAGAAGATTTCTGTTTGTTTTATAACAGGCTTAGGATCAACATTGAGATTTGCACATAAATGCTTCCTTTTATCCACTGATCTCGGTGCTTTGCAAAGATGGGTAAATCTAACCACATTTTGTACAGATGAGAAATTAAGATACTGAGTGATTAAGTGACTTGCCCAAGGTGAAAAAGCAATTTAATGGCAAAATCTGAATAGACTCTCAGCCTTGTTTTCCCATTTGTGAGTTCACAGCTGCGACAGGGAGTTTTTCCCCTTCTCAGTCAGATTCCCAAGCAAGGAGGAATGGCTAATATCTTTGATTTTCTGTAACTACTGTCCAGTTCATTTTGTTTCTAATCACTGCCCATTCTTTTTAATTTAAGTGCTGACAATGAGGTAATGTGGCAATACACTAAAGGATGAAATCCTGGCTCTAGTTAAGTCGATGCAAGTTTTGCTACTGACTTCAGTGAAATCAGGATATTGCCAGAGTCAGTACTTCCAAAACGGGATGATAAATATATTATATTACTGAGGTGGCCAAACTGTGGCTCTTTCACAGTTACAGTGCCCCTCATGCCTCCCCCCCGTTCTCCATGTAGCAGATTGGAAGGGGAGCTCAGAGCTGCTTCCCTGTGGCGGGGTAGGGGCTTCTACTCATCAGGAAGGGGGCCTCAGGGCTTCAGCCCTGTGGAAGGTGCCTGCCAAGACTTGGGGCTTCAGCAGGAGCAGAACTGAAGCCCTGAGCCTTGGCAAGTGCCTCCCAGGGCTGAAGCCCCAAACCCCAGCAGGTGCGCCCGGCTCTCGAACTTCTGAAGATTATCATAAGTGGCTCGGAGGATCAGTAAGTTTGGCCACCCGTTATGTTATATAAAACATTAGTCCTCCATTTCATTACATCCCACCACACTTTCACCTCCTAAGACTAGATGATGCAATGCAACATGTCAAAAGTAATGCAAACAAATGAAAAAAAAAACTTTTTGAGATCCAATTTTCATCAATGTAAGCAACTCGAGAAGGGGTGTTTGTCTTAAAAAAAGGGAAGAATAATAGATTATCCAGCTACAAAAATAGCTGAAATTACCAATCATTTTCAGTGGTTCATTTTCTAACTGTGCATGCCTGACATCCTTTTCCTTTACCCAATGTTTCCAGAATGCATTAGCTCAGCGGTATCTGTGTTCTACAGTAATAATTAGCATCTTGGGGAGTCAGCCATGGATAACAAAAAACATAACTGAAGTAGAGCTAATCAAGAGTAAATTTAAAAATAAGGAGGAGCTTGTATAATCACAGTAGATTTTTTTTTAAATCACAGCAGAGTTAAGTCAAGCAATTGCCTTTGGCATAGTTTATTCTGTGGAAGTTCTAGATTTCTTCTAACAAGGGATCAGAAGGTTAAACATGCCTCTGTTTCCTTAATGGCATAAGAAATTAATGGAAGGTAATAAAGTAAAATGAAATAAAATAATAATGACAGTGTAGCCTGGCTAATAATGCTTAAGGACAAGTGCAGATTCCTGCACTTAGGAAGGAAGAATCCCATGCACTGCTACAGACTAGGGACCGACTGGCTAAGCAGCAGTTCTGCAGAAAAGGACCTGGGGATTACAGTGGACGAGAAGCTGAATATGAGTCAACAGTGTGCCCTTGTTGCCAAGAAGGCTAATGGCATTTTGGGTTGTATAAGTAGGGGCATTGCCAGCAGATTGAGGGAAGTGATCATTCCCCTCTATTCGGCACTGGTGAGGCCACACCTGTAGTACTGTGTCCAATTTTGTTCCCCCCCACTACAGGAGGACATGGACAAATTGGAGAGAGTCCTGCGGAGGGCAACGAAAATGATTAGGGGGCTGGTGCACATGACTTAAATGGAGAGGCTGAGGGAACTGGGGTTATTTATTCTGCAGAAGAGAAGAGCAAGGGGGATTTGATAGCAGCCTTCAACTACCTGAAGGGAGGTTCCTAAGAGGATGGAGCTAAGCTGTTCTCAGTGGTGGCAGATGACAGAGCAAGGAACAATGGTCTCAGGTTGCAGTGGGGGAAGTTTAGGTTGGATATTAGGAAAAACTTTTTCATTAGGAGGGTGGTGAAGCACTGGAATGGGTTACCTAGGGAGGTGCTGGAATCTCAATCCTTAGAGGTTTTTAAGGCCTGGCTTGACAAAGCACTGGCTAGGATGATTTAGTTGGGGTTGCAGCAAAGAGTCCTGTGGCACCTTATAGACTAACAGAAGTTTTGGAGCATGAGCTTTCGTGGGTGAATACCCACTTCGTTGGATGCATGCAGTGGAAATTTCCAGGGGCAGGTGTATATGTGCAAGCAAGAAGCAGGCTGGAGATAACAAGGTTAGTTCAATTAGGGAGGATGAGGTCCTCTTCTAGCAGTTGAGGTGTGAAAACCAAGGGAGGAGAAACTGGTTTTGTAGTTGGCAAGCCACTACAGAAACACCTATAAACAACAGATTAGATTGAATCATCTAAGGGCTAGTCTACACTTACCAGCCGGGTCGACGCGGTGAGTTCGACTTCTCGGAGTTCGAACTATCGCGTCTAATCTGGACGCAATAGTTCGAACTCCGGAAGCGCTGCGGTCGACTCCGGTACTCCACCACTGCAAACGGCGGTGGCGGAGTCGACCTTGGAGCCGCGGACTTCGATTCCGCAGCGTCTGGACGGGTAAGTAGTTCGAACTAGGGTACTTCGAATTCAGCTACGCTATTCACGTAGCTGAATTTGCGTACCCTAGTTCGACCCCGCTTCTTAGTGTGGACCAGCCCAAAGTCTCCCCAAAGGGCACATAATATATTCTAGGCTGGGCCCTGATCTGACAAACAAAGATCTTCTACACAAGTAATCCCAATGACTTTAACGGGAATATTCACATGCATAAAGTTACTCACATCCTTAAGTGTTTGCAAGCTCAGGCTAATACTGATGAGATAAAAGTTGCTTTACATCTATCTTTAAAAATTGTTTCCTGTTTTCTTAAGATCCCCTGCTAAAAGATATCATACCATACAAGTACAAATCATTATTACTATTACATTTGTGACATAAGCCTTTGCTCTTCAGGCTGTTCTAGAATCACAGGATTTAGAGATGGCCAAGTCCTATTAAATTATCTACTTCAGCCCCGAAAGCACACAGAACAATTCCATAACAACAACAGTAGTAATAGAAACAGTTAAGAAAAGGCAGCACTTCTATACCATTTCATATGTTCAAGTACTCACAATACTCCTGGAGGGTAGGTTATAATTTTCATCCCCATGTGACAGATGGCCAAATGAGATTTGTTTCCTCAATAAAGGTTAAAGGAGTTGCCCAAGGCCACATAGCAATTCAGTCTCCTAGACAAAAGAACTTCATTCACCTTAATCTTTTAGGTCACAGCAGGCATTAGCAGATATTAAACTGAAACAAATATATTTGATCTAACCAAAGAGATTATTCCATATTTGTCTGTACTGATGCAGCCTGATACACTGGAAACTTTTCCTCTTAGTAAAATACCAAAATGACATTAAAAACAAACACAATTATCCATAAACTGAGTCCTGAGCACCACATTATAGAAGCCACCAGTTTACCTCTAAATTGTGCGTTACTGTTCAGTCACACATGTTGCTTCCTTAGTTTTAAGGCTAAGGCCACGTATTCAATCACTAGCTAGCTGAGAAACAGGTCCTTGTGCAAAATGAAGAGACCTCATGCCTTCATGTATGTGAACCATGCTGAATCGCCTCAGAGTATAATCAATGATAAGAATCCTACAGCTAAGCCTGGCAAACTGAGGAAATGGTTTAAGTACTTTCATAGCTTCTCATAAGGAGGTCTTTCTGCCACTTAGCAAGCTAACATATAGCAACAGATTAATATACAGTAATAAGAGTTTCTGTAGTTGATAAAGGAGATTTTAAAAAAACTATTCAGTGTGGTCTTTTGTTTCAATTTAGCCAATTTAAAATTCTCTAAATTTTTCCAGTCTGCTGCATCTAGTGCGTCATCTCCATACAATAATTCAGTTAATATGCTCTAGTTTATCCAAATATTTGCCATGTTTTATTGATCGCCTACCTTGTGCCCGATCTGTTTCTTAACAAGCGTGTTTAAAGGATAGTTGTAAGCAAAAACAAATTTAAGTAGAGCAATAAATCCAGGCCATTCATGAATCAGTGATTCAATTTCTCAGGGATTTATAGTGACTAGATCTTGAAAATGCAATCCTGGAGGCAGCTTGCCATAGAAAATCTCATCCTGGGTGCAAATTGACTGGTTTTAGGGAATACAAATTTACAAGAACAAAATAATTTGTCAGGAACTTGGCCTTTATCCGATTCTTTTCCCCACTTCTCAGAGGCATTTGTCCTATCTGTCCCTTTGCAAAGCCCGGCAGTGCTGAGATAAGGCTCTCCACCTCTGCTCTCTGGAACTACCATCCTGAATCTTTTCACACCATTCAGCCCCCAGTTAATATTTAAAATTTCTGCCAAAAATCTCAAAAATATTTATATTGTATATCAGGCTGAAAATCTACTTGATAAAGATCTAGAAGACTGTGGAATATTCTACCAAGGGAAATGGTAGAAGCCCCATTTTGGGGGGTATTTCAACACATTCAAATATATTGTATGGAACAACCTTGTGTGCTATGGTCATTTTACTACTGGTCGTAGTGTGCTATGTGTCTCTTTACTATGCTTGATGCATAGAGGATGAGAGTCTGTTATAGCCCCCAGCTCCATAACTCAAGCAACAGAGACTCGTGCTCTCAATTCAGGAGTCTGGTTCAAATCTGGATGTCTTGGCTGAGATGGAGGCCATCACAACTGCACTGAGAGGGAGATGGATTATGAGACCTCACAGGTTTTTTTCCATCACTAAGATATGAAAACATGTCTTCTCCCTTGTCTCTACGTCTTAATTTCTCTGCCTTCTCCTGTTATATTTATTTTAACCCTAATAAGATTATTTAATTCCAGAAATTGTTTTGGAGAAACAGTTTGTCCGAATTGTGTCAAGTATCAAGGGGTAGCCATGTTAGTCTGTATCCACAAAAACAACAAGGAGTCTGGTGGCCACTGAAGAACTGTTTGTTTTTTTTACCCATGAAAGCTTATGCCCAAATAAATCTGTTAGTCTTTAATGTGCCACCGGACTCCTTATTGAGTTTGTATGAATGAGGTCCATTAATGTTAATGTAACTATCTTCAAGAGTAATGCAGGAAACTGTCAGCACACAAATGTTTACAAAACCTAGTAATTTAATTAATGAAATACAAAAGATCATCAATAATAGGTTTTACCTTGCATTTCATTAGTGATTTCTTTTGGACCACCAGTAACGCCTAGAGAAGGAATTGATGCATGTCCACTTGTTTAATGGTTTCTCTAGCTAGCAAAAACACAGCACAGAGCAGCTCACAATGCCTGGATCTCCAGAGACACTAGAAACAACTTCTCAGTGCATCATTCATGCTATATGTACAACAGCAGCCCAAAATACACTGTCACAAGCATACTGGATTCATGCCAAACTAAACACAGACAGGAAAGGGGATTCTAAAGCACTTATTTGAAAGAAGAATTTTATAATAGCACTACCCAACATTCTGTACCACTAAGGAACACTCTGCATAATACAAGAGAAATGAACACAGTTTTTAGTTAATAGGATAAGAAGCTATTCTAACCCCCATCTTCGACTACGTAGGGATGAGTATGTAATATTTGAGTCTGAATCTTGAGAGGTGCTGGTCTCTCAACTCCCACTGAATTTCATCCCCAGCGGGATTAGAAGGCACCCCCATAAACAGGATTTCTCCCCAGATAGCTGAATGTCATCATGAATCCTCAGAATCCTTGGATTATTAGTCAATTCTCCTGGTGTTTCTGTGGGAGCATGCCCTGCATGAGAACACCTTGTGACATTTTCATCCCTACCAGGGATTTTTCCCCGGGGAGGAGGCAGTCTGGGCTACCATTATTTTATATCCATTGGGATGAGGAGGGGAGAGAGGGAACAGAGAGAGGCAGGACTCCTGCTACACGCTTATTTAAAATTCATTATCTACCACAAGGTCCTCTCTCTGTCAGACATAATGCCAACTCCAGTATGTGACAATTTTCACCTGAGAGAGAAAGAGACATGGCAACCTGAGATTGGATTTGTCTTTCTACATGGTATAGATTGAGCATATGCATCTGATTAGATAGAACATAAGGAGGACAAGCACAGATTAAATGTGTCATTATTTCACCCATCTCTGTTCCCCACACATGCCGTCCATACCCTCTCCACACCCTGGGGGAGATTTTGGATTATGCCTCTAAGAGTCCTCCTGAGTCTGGACTGCTCTGCAGCTGCTGGGGTTACATAGACAGCTTTGGGGACCTGTATAAGCACTAGCGGAGGAAGCAGGTGCCTGGGCCGGCATATGCTAAGGGGCGGCATTCCGTCCATTCTTGGGGCAGCAAGTCCGGATGGCTTTTTGTTGTTGTTGTTGCTTGGGGCAGCAAAAATGGTAGAGCCGGCCCTGTGTAAAAGATACAGCAATCTATCCCCATCTGTCCATGGGACACAGTGCTGCCCACACGATCAGCAGCGCTTAGTGTCACACAGCCCTGCCCCGACACGCCCCTCTTACCACCCCCAGTACCACCCCTACTAAAAGATTTGCAAGGGGGTGACTAGAGGACAGCTTTATGGCTGTCTTACTCAGTTCCTGCACAACGAAACTTTCTCTGGACAGATCTGAGGCTTTCAGAGATGCTGCTCCGCCACTTTTACATGGTGTAAAATGGCTGGATTGGGGTATTCTCTTTTTATGAACACCTGTTTCCAATTTAAGCCACCTATTTGCAATGGTTTTTGTTCTATCTAATTGGACTACAGGGAAATTTTTCTTTTTACAAATCTTAACCAGACCCCTTAGCCTCCCATTTTAAATATATGTATGAATGAACCACTTATTTTTGAGATTTTGGCTGAACATTTAGAGTGGGACAGGTGGCATTTTTTGTTTTTATGTACTTATTGGAGTATAAATATATTGAATTTTGCAGCAATGGAATTATGTGTCTGCTACTTCTATTTATTTTAGTAGCTGTTTAATTAATTTAGTACAAAAAATCTGAAGGCGCTGATTTGCCCCTAATTGTTACACTTAATTCAGGAGCTCCAAATATCCTTTGTATACATGATGCAAACCATGTAGTACAAAGATTGCAATAAATATACTCTTCTTGGCACTGTCCTATTAGCGGTAGAGAGAATTTTTGCATACATGATGAGGGTAGACTAGATGCTGCTTTTGAGAATCACAGACTTCATTTTGGTCCACGTGGTAGGTTTAATTAACATATGGTCCCTCAGGCTGCGTGTTTGTGCCTTTTCAGACCAGTAGTTTTTATTTGTTAGACTATACTGGAGTCTGATCTAAATAAAGTTGAAAACTCTCACTTACGACGATTCTTGTAACACTGCCAATTTTTTTTTTAAGCTGAGAAGTTTTTCTCTGCTTCCAAGTGTAATGTAAACCTGTATTTACCATTACTGCACCAATGAATTTGAGGTTGCATTTCTTTTATGAGATCTAAATGCAAAGGATCCAAAAAGTTAAGATGCAATAAATTCAGGTAATGTGTATTTGGCAAACAATTTCCTTCCCTACCATACCAAACAAACAAAATATTCCCGTCCTTGACAACTTCATGTGTTAGAGATGACGTAGAATGAATAAAACAGCAAGTCATTTACTTATATTTTTGCAAGGTTCAGTATGTTGTCATATCAGGAGTTTCTTTGCAATGGCAACAGCATGGGATACCAGCCAGGCAAATAGGCTTTTACCTTTTTTGTGGAGAAATATCTACCCTGTAAAACAATGCAATTCAAATCCAGAAGAACTTTGTTACTTATAAGCATTTTGTCAATTTCAATGATCCCTGTCAATGATGGAAACCGAATAGCTCTCTAGCGGTTAACCGATAGAATTCCAAGCTGCTGTACTAACTTGAGCTCAGCGCCTTTTCCATTGCTGCTTCCCCTCATATCATTGCTTCAATTAAATGACATTCAATTAAATATAGTCTTGAACCAAGTCACTATTTCTTTTCTGTGGTCCCTTGGAGATTGTATTCTAGACAGGTGACATAGGCTGAATAGTCTTAACTCAGTAGTTCACCTCACAAAGCCTATCACAATTATGCAGAGAATTCAACATGATTAGAAAGGCCTTGATCAAACAAGGCAGAGTGTTGAACAAGAAAGCAGCATAAATTGCAAGTCTTGGCCATGTGGAAAAAGTTCTCTCCTGACAGTGTCCTTTCATGCATTGGAAAGAGATTGTGTGGAAATGTCATTGTACAGATTAATTCCCCAAGCTATGTGAGTATTCATGCCAGAGTATCATGATTTTTTAATACGGTAAGATCCGCTGTATTTTATGGCCCTGAAACTCTGGCTCGTAAGCACTTCAGGGCCAGTTACCACCACAACAAGTCCGAGAGCACAGAGACATGCCAGAAGAGTTTGAAGTATTTCTTTCGGTGACAGGGATAACATGTAGCTGTCTACATATTATACTCTCACAGAATCGGCTGTGGGTTACCAAATTCACGGTGCCATCATCTGATATTCAATAGTCACTAAGCAATGTATTTATTGCTTTTAAGTGCACTTGACTATATAGCATACATAGGTCAGTGGCAATGGACATGATGACACAATACACGCTTCCAGAGAAGGAGAAAAACAAATCGGAGGTTTCTCTACCTGTCTGAATGGCAAGACCAATATTAGATACTTAGGTCTAGTCCAGAGGTGAAAGTAAGCCGGTACGGAGTACCAGTAAAAGAAAAGGTGCAGCAGCGTACCGGCAAGTAAGTGGAGAGTTCAGTACTGGCTTACTTTCCCTCTTTTGGCTGCACAAAAAACAGTTTAAACTCAAAGCTAATAAAAGCTTGGAAAGGGAAAACTCACTGTCACAGTGGTTTCTCTCCTCCCTCCTCCTCCAGCCAGGCTACCAACGCGGCTAGGCTCCACATTCCCCCAACTCCTCACACTCAGCAGGGGCTGCAGGGCTCCCCTCTAGCTTGTAGCAAGGGGACTGGCTGAGGGAGAAGCCTCCCCAGGACGCCTGCTGCCTGCATAAGAAGTTTAAATTTAGCTGTTCACTCCGCAGTTCAGACTGCGGATTAGGGGCCATTTCTGTCATCCTTGTTGATTTCACTCACAGTTGTTGGGGGCGGGGGGGTGAGACCAAGGCAAGGGCAAAATACAATAGGCATTTGGCTGCACAGCTTAAATCCGGAGCTAATAAAAGCCAGTGGAAGGGGAAAAGTCACTGTCACATTGGTTTCTCTTCCTCCTCCTCCTCCAGCCCCAACAACTGTGAGTGAAATTAACAGCGATGTGATAAATGACCCCTAATCCCGCGGAGTGAACAGCTAAATTTAAACTGTTCTTATGGAGGCAGCAGGCTACCTGGGGAGGTTTCTCCCTCAGCTAGTCCCCCTGCTTCCTGCTGCAAGCTAGAGGGGAGCCGCTGCAGCCCCTGCTGAGTGTGAGGGGTCGGGGTAACGTGGAGCCTGGCCGCATCGGCAGCCTGGCTGGAGGAGGAGCGAGGACAAGGAGAAAAATGTGACAGAGTTTTCACTTTTTCAGGCTTATTCCAATAATAAAGTTGTATTATAGAAAGTACTGGTAGTAGTAGTAGTAGCAGCTTTATGTTCTACAGTGAAATCATGCAGTGGGAGGTATGAAGTATGTAGGAGAGGTGGGTTGCTTGGATTTGGACTGTACCAGTAAGAAATGTAACTTACTTTCACCCTGGCCCCGCCCCTTCTGCCTGAGGCCCTGCCCATTCTGGGGCGGGGGGAGGCAGAGTGGACCCCATACCGGTAAGAGCTGTATTTTCCTTTCACCCCTGGTCTAGTCTACCCTAAAAAGGTCCAACAGTATAGCTATACCAGCAAACCCCTCTCCAGTGTAGACACAATGTGCTTTTATTTTTTGCAAAAACAAAAGCTTTTTGTCAGTATAATTTTGTCTACACTAGAATTTTTGCTGGTATAAAAATGTCATAAAAAGCAACACCCTACCCAATATTATTATAGTGGTGAAAGTTTCTAGTGTAGACCTGGCCTGAGTTAGATGAACACCGAAGAGGAAATTTAAGATCAAACTATCAGCTGGATCTGTTTAGTGAGGTGTTAGCAGTGGTTTTTATGTATCATGTTAAACTGTACAGTAGACTAGAAACAAGTAAAAAGGGTTTCCCTGGAAGTAACTAGGCATAAATATTTGAATATGGTATAATTACATTTTTATACTATTTACCTTGCTCCCCGCATATTCTCTCTCACAAGGGTATAAATATGGCAAGTTTTCCATCATTCTTCTGTTGCTTATATGCAGTAGAAAAATTACACTGTGCACACTGTAGCATCCCAAACATTGTCTATTCCCAGAGCTCGCACATCAAGGGCTAAATTCATCTTTGGTGTAATTCCACTGATTTCAGTGGAGTTGCATCTGCTTATAGCAAATCTGAATTTGGCCCAGTCATTCAGTCTAAAAAAGATGTAAACTGGCTAGCTTATACCCATTTCCTGAATGGTAACAAATCTGCACAAAGCCATGTTTGCTGGACTAAAGAAAGTACTTTTCCTAAATATCTGAGCATGGAACCATTACGACACATTTCAAGATCTATGTTCCATTTGATATTTGAGAGCATTGCATAACTACCACTGTAGCAAATGGATCTAATTCTCAAAAGGTCTCTGGACATCCTTAATTTTAAACATAAAGAACCCTCAACAACCCGGACTCAGGTTCTCTACACAAGAGAGGTTTATTTAATAAAAAAATCTTGGTAATTATTTATAATTTTCACCACAAATGCAGTTGCTTATGGATCTCATAACTAAGCAAAAACTACATGACTGTGGGATTTATTAGGCAAATAACTTCTTCTGAAATGTAAAACAGAGTCTTACCCTGCATTTACTTTTGCAAACGTTCTGCTTAACTGAAGTACTGAAAATGATACATTCCCTTTTATATCCACCAGGCAGATTTCCAAATGAACTTTTGTTGTCTTCCTGGCACTCATCAACCACATTCATGTGCATAATCTTTTCTTATAGTTCCCCACCATCCCCAGTCTATGTACTCATCAATGCCCTGCAAAGCAATACATTGAGCAGAATACTCTGGTAACATCTTAAGCTCTTCTGATAAAGGACATCATTGGCAAACTATAAAACATAATCATAAAGAGGATCAGCCTCAACTCAATTTTGTGGAAACTTCCTTTACAAAAAAGAGCCAGATTTCTCAGCTTCCATTCATAGGACATCAGTTGGCTGCAAACCAATGAATGCCACAAAGATCCCTATTTTCAAGTGAATTTCATATCAAAATTGTATCCTAACTACTTGTGGCCATTAAAGAGTCCATCACACTTTATGCCACAGTAGGGGAGTTCACATCACTATTTTTATTCATATATCAGAGTTTAAGGCCAGATGGGACTAAAGTATAACTTCTATTTGGCTAAAGCATCAAAAATATATATGCTTGTTCTGAGATAGAGAAAGGGGAGCAAGGCAGACCAGCTGAAAGTCTGAGTGAAGATAAAGGGGAAAAACAGGAGTAATGTCATGGTAGTGGTCTACTGTAGACTACCAAATCAGGAGGAGAAGGTAGATGAGCTATTTCTAGAACAAGTAACAGAACTATACAAAATACAAGACCCGGTAATAATGGGGTACTTGAACTACCCAGATCTGTTAGAAAATTCTATGTCAAAACACAAAATGTCCAATAATTTTTTAGAAAGTACTGGAAACAACTTTTTGTTTCAGAAGGTGGAGGAAGTGAGCAGCCATGTTAGGACTAACAGTAAGGAAATGGTTGCGAATCTGAATGTTGAAAGGGAATCTGGATGAAAGGGATCATGAAATGATAGAGTTCATGATTCCAAGGAAAGGATAGAGTAAAAGCAGCAGAACAAGGACTATGGAATTAAAAAAAAAAAGACTTTAACAAACTCAGTGAACTGGTAGGTAAGGTCCCACAGGAAGAAAATCTAAGGGAAAAAGGAATTCAGGAGAGTTGGCAGTTTCTCAAGGAGACAATATTAAAGACACACCTGCAAACTACCTTGATATGAAGGAAGGATAGGAAGACTATAAGAGGCCAATATGGCTCAACCTGAACATCAAAAAGGAATCCTACAAAAAGTGAAAATGGATAAATTGATACCGATGAATACAAAAAAATAGCACAAACATGTAGGGACAAAATCAGAAAGGCTAAGGCAGAAAATGAGTTACAGCTACTAAGGGACATAAAAGGCAATTAAGAGTTTCTATAAACACAATAGGAGCAAGAGAAAGAACAACAGTGTAGGTCCTCTACTTAGCAGGGAAGGAGATCTAATAACACACGACATCAAGGCGGCTCAGGTGTTTAATGACAATTTTGCTTCAGTCTTGACTAACAAGGTAACTTGTGACCGAATACTTAATGCAATTAATGTTAACAACAAGCGGGGAAGAAATGCACATCAAAAGAGGGAAAGAACAAATTAAAGAATATTGAGATAAGTTAGATAAAGTCTCTGCTTTCAAGGATAAAGTCTCCCATTCTGTAGGTTTGACCTGTATTCCTTGTTCAGTATAACTTTTGCATTTAGCTGCATTAACATTTTTTTATTTCAATAAGACAAGCTTATCAAATGATCCAGATTTCTCTATACAACAGCATTGGACCTAGTAGCGATGTCTGCAAAACTCTACTAGAAACACCTCTATTTGATGATTTTGCATTGACAACTGCTTTTTGAAATCTGTCAGTTAGCCAGTTTTTAGTTCATTTAAAATGTGCTTTATTAGTTATGTGTAGTGCTAACTTTGTAACAAGATTGTCATGCAGTGCTAAATCAAATGCTTCACAGAAGTCCAGTATATCTATGCAGTTATCTTTATCAAGCAAACTTGTATCTCATCAAAAAATGAAATCAGGTTTGTTTCATAAATCCTATTTTCCATAAAACAATGGTGTGACCGGCATTAATGGGATTCCTGTATTTTCATTCTTTATTTATTGAGTCCTGTTACAGCTTTTCCATTACTTTCCCGGGGACTGATGTCAGGCTAACAAGCTTAGAGTTACACACGTTATCCCACTGGCGTTTCTGAAGATTGGCACAACACCATTAGCATTCTTCTGGAATTCTCCCGATATTCCAAAATTTATTAAAATTGAACATCATCAGGCCAGCGATCTCCTCAGCCAGCTGTTTTAGGACTCTTCTTGGGTACAATTATCCAAGACCTGCTCATTTAAAAACATTCATCTCTAGTAGATTTTGTTTAACATCCTCCTTGGTTACTGAGTGACTTGAAGGTTCTTCTCTTCCTCATGTGATAAATATCAAAAACATTTATTGCAGTGGTTCCCAAACTTGTTCTGCCAATTGTGCAGGGAAAGCCCCTGGCGAGCCGGTCCGGTTTACCTGCCACGTCCGCAGGTTTGGCCGATTGCGGCTCCCACTGGCCGCGGTTCGCTGCTCCAGGCCAATGCGAGCTGCTGGAAGTGGCATGGGCCGAGGGACGTACTGGCCGCCACTTCCAGCAGCTCCCATTAGCCTGGAGCAGATGGGGGAAGGATAGCTCAGTGGTTTGAGCATTAGCCTGCTAAATCCAGGGTTGTGAGTTCAATCCTTGAGGGGGCCACATAGGGATCTGGGGCAAAATCAGCACTTGGTCTTGCTAGTGAAGGCAGAGGGCTGGACTCGACCTTTCAGTTCTATGAGATAGGTATATCTCCAACAGACTGAAAACACACAGCTCACCAAGTCCCTTTATCTCTAAGCACAATTACATCCTCCAAAACTCCCATTTGCTGCTACTGTTCAGATAACTGTATTCTGCCTTCATAAATTCTCCATGCAGTTTCAAATGGATATTCTACTCATTTTCATGCTCTATTCAAGACTGTTCTGTGTCATTTCTTTTTAACATCTTACATGCTTCACACCAAAAGTGGTGGATGAAAAGATTTCTACTATATATAAGTAGTTTAAACAAATAATTTGTAAAGCACTTTGAATTCCATCTGAATGAAAGCTGCTATATATAAACCTAAGATATTGTCATTCAAGATCATAAATTCCATTAGAAAGCTATCTTCAGAATGTGTTCAGTTTTCATGTTAAGCATTCAAAAGTCAGGAACTGACAATGTTAAGTTTGCAGTCCAAATCTTCACTCTGCCCCCTTGTGCATATGGATTACAATTTCTCAAATACAATACATCACACATTTTTCTGTTGGTTTAGGTGTATGTATGCAGGATGCAGTTACGGTTTCCATTCTTGAATACTTTCACTGATTCCATTATCATAATGACCCTGTCTGTCTTACATGACTGAGAATACAGTTTTCAGAAGTGCCTACATGACTAAGGAGCCTATGATACATTTTCCAAAGTTACTTAGGGTCTGATTTTCAAAGGTATTTAGATGCCTAGTTGGTTTTTCAAAAGTGCCTAAGCAAGTTAGGCACCTAACTGTGAATAATTGGATTTAGGTACCTAACCTGCTTAGACACTTTTGAAAATTCAATGAAGCACCTACTTTGTATCTTTAGATAGCTAAAAACCTTTGAAAATCATGCCCTTACATAAGAACATAAGAATGGCCCTACTGGGTTAGACCAAAGGTCCAACTAATCCAGTATCCTGTCTTCCAACAGTGGCCAGTGCCAGGTGCCTCAGAGGGAATGAACAGAACAAGTAATCATCAAGTAATCTATCCCCTGTCGTTCATTCCCAGCATCTGGCAAACAGAGGCTAGGGACACCATTCCTGCCCATCCTGGCAAATAAACATTGATGGACCTATCCTCCATGAATTTATCTAGTTCTTTTTTGAACCTTGTTATGGTCTTGGCCTTCACAACATCCTCTGGCAAGGAATTCCAGAGGTTGGCTGTGCACTGTGTGAAGAAAGACTTCCTTTTATTTGTTTTATACCTGCTTCCTATTAATTTCATTTGGTGACCCCTAGTTCTTGTGTTCTGAGAAGTAGTAAACAACACTTCCTTATCTACTTTCTCTACGCCAGTCATGATTTTATAGACCTCAATCATATCTCCCCTTAGCCAGCTCTTTTCAAAGCTGAAAAGTCTCAGTCTTATCCATCACTCCTCATACGGAAGCCGTTCCATACCCCTAATAATTTTTGTTGCCCTTTTCTGAACCCTTTCCAATATATCTTTTTTGAGATGGGGCGACCACATCTGCACACAGTATTCAAGATGTGGGCATACCATGGATTTATATAGAGGCAACATGATATTTTCTGTCCTATTATCTATCCCTTTCTTAATTATTTCCAGCATTCTGTTCGCTTTTTTGACTGCCGCTGCACATTGAGTGGATGTTTTCAGAGATCTATTCACAATGACTCCAAGATCTCTTTCTTGAACGGTAACAGCTAATTTAGACCCCATCATTTTATATGGATAGTTGGGATTATGCTTTCCAATGTGCATTACTTTACATTTATCAACATTAAATTTCATCTGTCATTTTGTTGCCCAGTCACCCAGTTTTGAGAGATCCTTCTGTAGCTCTTCACAGTCTGCCTGGGTCTTAACTATCTTTAGTAATTTTGCATCATCTGCAAATTTTGCCACTTCACTGTTTACCCCTTTTTCCATATCGTTTATGAATATGTTAAATGGGACTGGTCCCAGAACAGACCCCTGGGGGACACCACTATTTACCTCTCTTCATGCTGAAAACTGACCATTTATACCTATCCTTTGTTTCCTATCTTTTAACCAGTTACCAATCCATAAGAGCACCTTCCCTCTTATCCCATGGCACCTTACTTTGTGTAAGAGCCTTTGGTGAGGGACCTTGTCAAAGGCTTTCTGAAAATCTAAGTACACTATATCCACTGGATCCCTTCGGTCCACATACTTGTTGACCCCCTCAAAGAATTCTAGTAGATTGGTGAGGCATGATTTCCCTTTATTAAAACCACGTTGACTCTTCCTCAACAAATTATGTTCATCTATATGTCTGACAATATTGTTCTTTATTATAGTTTCAACCAGTTTGCCCGGTACTGAAGTCAGGCTTCCCAGCCTACAATTGCCAGGATCACCTCTGGAGCCCTTTTTAAAAATTGGCATCACATTAGCTATCCTCCAGCCATCTGGTACAGAAGCTGATTTAAATGATAGGTTACAGACTACAGTTAGTAGTTCTGCAATTTCACGTTTGAGTTCCTTCAGAACTCTTGGGTTCCTTTTGGTTCTGGTGACTTATTGCTGTTTAATTTATCAATTTGTTCCAAACCCTCCTCTAATGATACCTCAATCTGGGACAGTTCCTCAGATCTGTCACCTAAAAATGGCTCAGGTTTGGGAATCTCCCTTACATCCTCAGCCATGAAGACCAATGCAAATAATTTAATTTAGTTTCTCTGCAATGGCCTTGCAGAGAAAGGCCCTTAAGAGCCTACATCTCTTTGAAAATTACTGGGGCATAGGATCCTAAGGATATGTCTACACATAAACCACTAGAGCAGCACAGATGCACTGTTGTAGCAAAGATGACACTATCCTTCCACTGGAATAGGTACCCACCTCCCTGAGAGGCAGTAGCCAGGTTGACAGGAGAATTCTCCTATTCACCTAGTGCTGTCTACACTGGGATTAGGTCAGTTTAACTGCGTCGCTCAGGGGGGTTGATTTTTCACACCCCTGAGCGACATAGTTATACTGATCTGATTTCTTAGTATAGACCTCAGGCTTAACACAGGTTTGAAAATGAGACTTAGACTTCTAAATTACTTACATACTTTTGTAAAACTTATCGTAAGGCTGCTATCCTGCAGATGGAACCCCACTGCAGGCAATGGAGGTATGTCCATATGAGTGCAGTTTAGGACCAGGGCTTAAAATTTTTTGTTTGATGGGCCAAATACTTTGCTGGTGTAAACTGGCAGAGATCTATTGATTTTGGCCCAATAACTTTACTTATCTTTGTTGTAATTTAATAATTTTGCCAGCACATGAGAACTATACTTTTTTTTCAGCCATAGCTCACTTTAGGCGCACTCCAGGGGATGAAGCATGAAAATACAAAGCTAACAGCACCATACATACATTGACTATAGCATTCTTTAGGTGTAATTCAAGGGACGAGGCAGATCACTACAGAACTAATTCAGCTGTAAATTTAGGAGGGATGCCTATCTCAACAAATGTTCACCAACTGTGTTGCAACAACTGGTTTTTATAATGAGGAAAACATCTTCCCCCCCCAACTCTTCTCATACTCCAAAAGCAGCTGAACAATTTTTAGTCAAACTTTTCAAAAAATTTAATCTTCAGGCAGAAAACAGAACTGTAAAATTTCAAACTCACAGGAAAGTCTCAGAGAGTTATAAAGTTTTCAGTCAAGCACTTAGAATAGAAATATTTATGCATCCTTAACTATAGAGATTGTTCCCACTCCTGTTATAAATGCACATGTCATGAAACACCAACTCCATTGGGCTGGCCACCATGTATGTATGCCTGACAGTTGCCTCCCAAAGCAAGTTCTCTTCTCTCAGTTAAGTCAGGGAAGAAGGGCTCATGGAGGGCAGTGAAAGCGTTTCAAAGACATACTGAAAATACACCTTAAAAAGGGAGGCATGAACCCAATAAACTGGGAGGACTTGGTGCATAAGCGAACACAGTGGTGCCACACCATACACCAAGCCACAGCTCGCTTGGAGGAGAACAGACGTGTTCATGAGACAGAGAAGTGAAAAAGGAGGAAAGAAGGGGCACAACACTCCAGCCAGCAACTATGGGTATGTCTACACTACCCACCGGATCGGCGGGTAGCGATCGGTTTATCGGAGATCGATATATCGCGTCTCATCTAGATGCGATATATCGATCCCCGAACGCACTCCTGTCGACTCCGGAACTCCACCAGGGTGAGCGACGGTAGCGGAGTCAACAGGGGGAGCTGCGGCCGTCGATCCCGCGCCATGAGGACGAGAGGTACGTCGAAATAAGATACTTCAACTTCAGCTACGCTCTTCCCGTAGCTGAAGTTTTGTATGTTACATCGATCCCGCCCCCTAGTGTAGACCAGGCCTATGTCTCCTCCAAGATTACATCTGTCACTTCTGTGGGAAAAACTGAAGGACACAAATTGGGCTCCTTAGCCATCTAAAAACCCACCAATGAACCCCCTTGGCAGACATCGTCCTTGCATCAAGGGATAGCCAAAGATAAATTTTAACATAGTTCTGTAATTTACCATAAAGGTCTAATTTTCACAAGAGCCTGGAGGTGGAGGGAGGGTCATATACACTGAAGATCAGTGAAGGGCTCAGGGGCTGACCAACAGGCACTGTTAATGAAAAATCTTCCAGTCTCAAGCGCATGGAGCACATGCACATCTTGAGTGGAATACAGATAGGAACCATCACTCAAAGAAGAAAAAAATGGATTAATTACATCAGACACTGAAGGCAACATAATTCGATATAAGTAATAAGAGAAAGTGAAAATTCAGTTCATTCAAGAGACTCTTGCCCAACCTACAAACCAGGGTCATGTCTTAAGATACCCAGAATCTCTTTTGTTAGGGCCCTGTCCATACTAGAATTTAAATGGTACGGCGATAGTTTTTTAAAACATGATTCTTGGCTACAAAATGCTAATGCTGTTTCTCTAGCCAGCACAGACACAGATGAATTGTGGTATAAAGTACTTAGTAAAACAGTGCTCTGTTGTCCTATGTTAGCTTCTTGGTTTCATGCTTCATCCCCGGGAGTGCATCTAAGGAGAGGTATGCTGATGGCCGAAAAAAATGGTTTATAGCATGTCTTTGTAACATGGTTTATAGCACAATTCATCTCTAGACACAGAACTGGCAAAACACTTTAGTACTTGGCTTGGAAGAACCACAAATACACAATTCTTTGTCTAATGTAGTTTTAATTCTCTCATGAAAGGCCCAAAAGAAACCTTCCCTCTAACTTATGGAACATATCAAGTCAAATTTAGCCCACAGGTTAGCTTTTTGACAAATACGTTTATACTAAACTTTAGAGTTATGTAAATGTGTCCATTAAAAAAACCAAAAACAAATGGGAACAGTTATTAAGCAAAGATCCTCCTACGGAAAATGTGCAGATTTGAGAGGAACATTTTCTATTTTCAAAGTAAAATATTTATCATTTTCCACTTCAGCCTTCCAAAACTATTTTCTAGTCAAATACGTCTCAAACTACTTACAAGGTGAGTATGTATTTTCCTCCTTCACAATCCCTATTTTTATCCTTTAAATGTTGCCAAGGTTGTGGGAATTATTAGGACATATAACTTGGAGAAAAAGAGATGTAAAAAAGGGAAAGTTTAGAATGCTGTTTCTGGTCCCATCAATGATATATTTTAGCTTGTGGAATCAACTTAAGGAAGTGATAAAATTTTGATTGCTAAGGACTTCCAAATATACTGAAAAAGTAGTATTGAGTTTGCGTACACACTGCATTGTAAACCCAGATCTGTAGGACCTGAACTTGTGGATTTAATGTTTCCAGGCCCATGCTTGAGCATCCACACTGTATTGTAAACTTGGGTTTACAATTTCAGGACCCAGGTCTCACAGTTGTGCTCATGAAGACATACTGCACTATGCAGACAGTAACCAGGCGATCTGACCTTTTAATAGCCTGGAGGTGGGGGGCAGGTAGGGACGGGGAGAAGTCATCCCTACCCCAGAGAGAAGCCCAGCAGACAGGTGCTGGGAATCAGCTGACACAGCTCCATCACTGGCCCACACACTCAGCTCAAATATAAAGGAGAGCGTAGCCATGAAGAAGGGGGAAGCCCAGAGAGAGGATACTCTGTTAAACAGAGCAGGAGGCTGCAGGCAGGCAAGCAGAGCTTATAGAGAACCTTAGGGTCAGAAAGGGCCCTACCTGGTAGCTACTGGAGGCCAGAGGCCTCACTCCAAAACACTAACCAGACTGGTTACTGGTGTTGCTTTTTATATAGTTTTCTTGCTTTGTTTGGGAAGACAATAAACTAATCCCTGAAGAAAGGGACAGAAATCTAATCTGTGCATGGCTGTCCGTCTATCCCCAGGCAGTGACTAGGGCCACCAGCCTACACAGACCTCCTGAATTGGGTCTGTGACTTGAGCTGCATCCATACTGCAAAATGACAGGGTTTGGACCTGAGTCATAATCAGACTCAGACTTGGACCCCCATCTCCCATAGGTAGGTCCTAGAACAAGGTCCTGAGTGCTTGCTGAGCCATGTCAGAAAGATGTGTGCGCGCACGGTACGTGGGTTTGACCTCAAACCTGAGTCTGAGCATGGGTTTACAATGCAGTGTAGATACAGCCACAGAGAACAATCCTGCACCGAGAGGGAGATATACTGGATGACTGAGTAGCTATTTCTATTTCTATCTTATAAAGATTCTATGCAGCAGCCCAAACAAAAGAATTTAAAATATAATTCCCTAAAAACTGAATAAAAACAGGCAAATAAATTGAATAAAAACATTGTTTTTCTGTTGTCCAAAACTGAGAAAAATGCAAAAATTAAAGAGAGTATAAATAGTGAAAATCATCTTATGTTAAAAAAAGCATTTAATGTTTTCAACTTCAATGTTTAGACTGCATTCTCCTCTGGGTAAGGACTTTATTGTACAGTCTCAATCAGGTATAATTATTAACTAGTGGTAATTTTAATAATCTAACATGTTAACGGTTTTGTTTAAATTTGTGCTCCTATTTTAAATTTATAGTGTCTCTAAGAAATGGGATGGCATGAGGACTAGCAACATATTTCATATTTTAGCACGTTAGCCTCATAATAAAATAATATATGGAGATATGCTTATCTCATAGAACTGGAAGGGACCCTGAAAGGTCATTGAGTCCAGCCCCCTGCCTTCAGTAGCAGGACCAAGTACTGATTTTGCCCCAGACCCCTAAGTGGCCCCCTCAAGGATTAAACTCGCAACCCTGGGTTTAGCAGGCCAATGCTCAAACTACTGAGCTACCCCTCTCCATGACAACAAGAGACGTGTTCATGGATAACCCAGTCTGACTACTACCTAATGCACCTCCCCAAAGAGTATGAAACAAACTTGCGTGATTCTGTGCGTGCATGCAATGTCCACAATATTCTCAGGGAAGGTGCACATATTCCCATTCACATCCTTAACTGCTGCTGATAGAGGACAGAGCTTTATTCATTAACAAGCTTAATGACTGAAACATTAACACAGACCACACAGCATATGCTGCAGTATTTCTCCAGTACATTTAGAAAGATAATTAAAATAGGAGGCTTGGACTGAAGTTATAGTTACTGCCAAACAAACACTGCATTCATTGTATATATTTCTGCCTGCTAAATGCATAAAGTTGCAAAAAGAAATGTTTTATCTTTTAACTTTTGCCCTTACCAGTGACAAGGTTGTATAACCATGATGGTCTAAAAGGCAAGGCACATTATTCAAATTAAAAAAGCCCTTCACACCTTTCCTCCTCAAGGGTTCCAAGCTAGGCATATAGGAATTGCTTGACACATCAGTGAAATGTGGCTGCCTCTGTTATGTTGGCATTGTGGTCTCTAGCTGTCCCCAAAGGTTTAAGCAGCAGAAAACTAAGCAAATCTCAAAAGCCTGTAAGTGGCACTTATTTTACAGCGTAAAATGGAGGGTTCGTGACTCGGAAAAGGAACCATAAGAAGAGAGGGGGAAGCACAGGAGTAGTCCTTGTACTCCACTTCCTTCTTTTTCCTTTGTTCTCTTCTCCACTGGCTTTTGCCTTCCCTTTCCTCCTGTAAGTTCACTTGGGACCTTGAAGGTCTAAGACATTTGAAAGTTACACCAGCCTGTTAATTCATGGGAGACATTAAAACTTTACTACCCCTGCTAAAATTGTACAGCTGTCCCTACCAATCTTCCTGTCCCTCCTTCTAGCTGTTTTTCTCTTACTCATAGGTTTTTCCTTTGTCTACTTCCTAAGGAGTGTGAGCTGTAGGGCTAAAAATTGTAGTGTAGACATTCAGGCTCACGCAGGAACTCTCCAGCCTGAGCCTGACTGTCTGCACTGCGCTTTTACAGTCCCACAGCCCAAGCCAGCTGACTTGGGCCAGCTGCACCTGTGCCGTGGGTCTTTTATCACAGTCTAGACGTATTGCAAGTTGTCTTGGGGCACAGAGCAGATGAAGCTCATTGAACCAACGTGGTTTCTAGGTACCAGTGGTTTTCAAGATGTCTGTGTTTTCTAATGTACAGTAGAACCCATAGTTACGAACACAAGAGTTACGAACTGATCAGTCAACTACATACCTCACTTGGAACTGGAAGAACGCAGTCAGGCAGCAGCAGAGACAAAAAAACCAACCAACCAACATAAAAACTGGGTCAGACCAAAAGTCCATCTAGCCCAGTATTCTGTCTTCCGACAGTGGTCAATGCCAGGTGCTTCAGAGGGAACAAACAGAAGAGGTAATCATCAAGTGATCCAGCCTCTCTCACCCATTCCCAGCTTCTGGCAAACAGAGGCTAGGGATGTCATCCCTGCTCATCCTGGCTAATAGCCATCCCCCATGAAGTATCTAGGTTTTTTGTTTTTTTTTAACCCTGTTATATTCTTGGCCTAATATTCTCTGGCAAAGAGTTCCAGAGGTTGACTGTGCATTGTGTGAAGAAATGCATCTTTTTGTTTGTTTTAAACCTGCTGCCTATTAATTAAATACAGTACAGTACTGTGTTAAACATAAACTACTAAAAAAAATAAAGTGAAAGCAGCATTTTTTCTTCTGCATCGTTTAGTTTCAAAGCTGTATTAAGTCAGTGTTCAGTTGTAAACTTTTGAATGAACAACCATAATGTTTTGTCCAGAGTTAAAAAACTTTTCAGAGTTACAAACAAACTCCATTCCCAAGGTGTTTGTAACTCTGAGGTTCTACTGCACTAATCTACAAATTCCAAACAAAATCTTGAAACACATAAGGCATGTAAGGATTTGAAATTGATTTGACTGTCTGCCATCTAATATTTCAGATACAATGAAACTGAAAGGCAGTAAGTTTGAACTGATCAAAGGGAACGCTTTGTTTCTTTAACATAATGCCCAAGTAGTCAGTGGAACAAACTGCCACAGGGAAATATTAAGGTCAAGAGTTAAGGAAAATTCAGGGAAGGACTGAATATGTTTCTAAGAAAAATGAGACCATCTAGAGTTATATTAGGAAGGATAAAACAGGTTTGGAAGGGACAAATATTTTTGTTCTTCAGGGCATAAATCAGCCTCTGAAGGGGTCAGAAAGAAACTGCAGATATTTCTGTACCTATTACAGGGGTATTTGCATCTAACTCTGAAACATGTGGTACTGACCCTGCTGGAGGCAGGACTAAATGGATCATAGTGCTGACCCAATATAGCAATGCTTATGCTCCTATTTTAATAGCCCCACCAAAACAAATGTCACCAGCCACATAAAACCAAGGGACAGTCCACCATCAAAGAGCAAGACACGCCTGTTTGAGCTAGAAGAGAAAGTAGAGCTGCAGTTTATGCAAGTTTATTGCCTAAATATTACTTCTGAGTTTTGGGCTAACGTACAATATAATAATGGAATGTTTTTGTTTATGGAGGGGATACTGTACTTTGCATAACACTACAATAAACTAATAGACTCAAAAAATCAGGAAACAAAAATTAAAAGTAAGCCCCTCAATCTTAAAAATGGGATGGCTACATAAATAATTTTATGGATACTTTCTATTGTTGTTCATGGATAATAGAGATCTATTTTCTCTAGCTGTGAAGTGCCTTCTGTATTGCAGAATGCAAATACAACAGCCATCATAAGGAACTACTGAAAGTTAGTGGCTTTTAAAATTAGCAGTCAACTTACAAATTAACATTTCATACAAGTGTATGTGAATATGTGAGCAATTTCAGCCACACTTGCTTTTAAAATATTGGTTTTCTGTCCCAGACATTTCATTTCACACAGAAATTTTTTTGCTCAAGTTACAAAAATTAGGGGATGTAGTAGATCTAGACTGCACTTGAACTTTAGGAAAGCACTTACTACAGTGTCTCATTAGATTTGAAATGAAAAATTAACTGAAACTGGTTTTATGTAAACTCTGATACAGATTGAAAATTGGTGGAAGGACCACAAACCAATGGAAGGTATAGGTGACAATGAGTTGTGCAGTGGTAGCTAGTGGTGTCACACGTATTGACTCAACATTAATTGCATTCACAGATGGTGCTCAACTGGGTAGTTTTGTGAACAACAGTGCAAACAGGTTTTAAAAATATGGGTAGGAATAAATGGGGATTCAATCTGGAATAGCAGAAGCTAACAACATCTGGGGGAGAGAAATAATACACTACACAGTTATTCAATGGGAAGGAAAAACCCTGAAAGTATCAATACTGAGAGTCCCCAGGGTAATAATGGACAGCAAATTAGATAGGAACTTGCAGTGGGGTACAGTAGCTAACATGTCAAATCTGTTTTAGGCTGTATACCCAGAGGCATCACAACACAGTCCAGAGACGTATCAGTTCCCTCCTATGTGGCAAAAAGGAGCCCACCCATCAAATACTGTGTTCAGTTGTACACATCTTAGTACTAGAAAGATCTGAAGGGATTTCAGAGCACAGCAACATAAATTACTGAAACGCTGGAGGGCCTAAATTATGATAAAAGATATTGAAATAAGTGTAACTTGGCCAAATAATGACTAAGTGGGGATATGGCATTTGAAAAAAGAAAGCACCAAGGAGGGAAGACTTTGTTCAGGATGTTCTGAAGACCACAGAATAGCTTCCCATCACTTCACTTAAAAATGGATGAAACTACTGAACCATGTACTACGGTGAAAAATTGTGTATTGGAACAGGAAATGAACTAGAAGACCTAATAGTTATTTTCCATCTCTAGGCCCCAATCCTGGAAACATTTATGCATATGAATAAATCTATGCTTATGAGCAGTCCTAATTAACTTAATGAGACTACTCTTTCATATAAATGCTTGCAGGATCGGGGCACTGGTTTCTATGATTCTACTGAAAATCATCAACGTTGTTCATAAGATAGAAATAATGAAATCTATGTATGGTAAATGGACATTTGATACCATATTTCCCTAACAAGAGCAGGGGTGGCTCTAGACATTTTGCCGCCCCAAGCACAGCAGCATGCCACGAGGGGCGCTCTGCCGGTCACCGGGAGGGCGGCAGGCGGCTCCAGTGGACCTCCCGCAGGCGTGCCTGCAGAGGGTCCACTGGTTCCGAGGTCCACTGGAGCCGCAGGACCAGCGGACCCTCCGCAGGCACGACCGCGGGAGGTCCACCGGACCGGCCTGCCGCCCTCCCGGTGACCAGCAGAGCGCCCCCCCGCGGCATGCCTCCCCAATCACACGCTTGGCATGCTGGGTCCTGGAGCCGCCCCTGAACAAGAGCAATTGAAAGGATGGCTCATGTTCTAAATTAATTTATATTGTTTGTTACTTTTGATTTGTGTCAAATATTCAAAGCCCTGTGAAGTTTCTTAGTTCCTTCCCACTTCTAACTGACAGCAGATACTCCAGATATAGCTCTTTCACTAAGTTATAATGGTTAAAACCTCCAATAAAAATGAAGTAGATATTTTCTTCATAACATTTTTCTGTCTATAAATTGCCTGTGATGTTCCTGGTGCTACATTATATAATTAACTGATTAATTTATTTAACAAGCTTGAACTCTGCTTTTTAACACACTATCACTATAATGAGCTTCTGTTATTTATCTTTGATTTGTGGTACTGTTCCACAATTTTATGATTTTATGTTTATATAAAAAACATCTGTTTGAGGAAGGATATATCCTCACTCTTTATATATATATAAAAATATAAATGATTTTTAACTGACAAATTTATTAAATTTACATACCATATTCTTTATCTGCCAATAAAATACTCTATATAAACAACTTAAAAATCATCTTGTTGTCTTCAAGAATGCAGATTCCTCCTTCCTTCAGCACATATAAATTGAATCCATACTGTGAAAAATCAAAGAGGGTATTGATACCCTGAGCAAGCATGCAGAATTCAATAATTTTGCCATCTGAAAATTTTAGCTTTTAATTTTTTAATCAACTGCCCTACGAACCCTCCTATTAATCCTGCCTGCAAACAACAAGACATTTCTAAGGCAGGCACAGTTTTTGTGAAGTTCTCAGAAGGCAGAGATTAATTGAAAAGACTACAGGAGTATTTTGGCTGGCCTCCTGGAACAAGTAATTAAATTAACAAAGCACACAATTTAAACTACTGCTCATTTTGCTTCACTACTAACTCTGTCTTTTAGAGCAAACCCTACGTGTTCCTCCTCTCTGCCCTCTTGCCTCACACTGAGTGACTTTATTTTGTAAGGTCCCAGTTATGCAACCACTTAAGCACTTGTATAACTTTACTCACGTGTTTACAAATCACACCCATAGGCAAGAGCTGCCTGGTTCCCTCATGATGTCCTTCCCTGAGCGATTCAATGGTTAAGACACTTTAGTCTAACCTGCTTATCGTGATCATTATACAACACACACACACAAATTAATAATCCCTTGAATTCAATAGGACTTCTCAAGGAGTAGAATTACACATGTTGCACAACCTGGACTTCAACTGAGTGTCTTAAATACTGTATCCTTACTTATGTGGTTGTACTTAATCAGATAATCAGCTGTCAAACTAAGTGCTGCTGATTATTTCAAGGCAGTATCCTGCTCAAATAAAGCACAAGTATGAATGCTGGGAAGCAGATGATAACATTCACTACTTTAAAACCAAGTTCATCATTCCAGAGTGACAGTAATCAATAGTCATTTGACATTTTAAGAAGCTGTACAGGAGTTTTCCCTGCACTTTACATTGAATAAAAACAAAGAGGAGTCCGGTGGCATCTTAAAGACCAACGATTTAAGCTTTCGTGGGTAAAAAACCACTGTGGTTCTTTACCCATGAAAGCTTATGCCCAAATAAATCTGTTAGTCTTTAAGGTGCCACCGGACTCCTCGTTGTTTTTGTGGATACAGACTAACATGGCTACCCCCTGATACTTTACATTGAATAGTATAATATACTTGATTGGCATCCTGATAAATGGCTCACTCTCTTCACTGAAATTCCCAGGAACAAATTCAATACAGTGCATTTCTATGATCCTAAACAATGGTGCATTAAATCCATTAAAATGACATGCCTGCAGTTCCTGCAAGCTTATTTAAAGCAACTTACTGATATGATTTTGATGTTCCTTGGTAAAGCCCAACCTAGGAAAACTATGTATTATGTACTCACACGTGAGGTACTCTTGATCATGGCACTGCTTTGGGGCCAGAGTGCTGAGTTATATTTTTCTTTTTCATAAACGAAGAAGATGAAAGGGCTGAAATCAGTTAAGAGCCTCATAGGGGTGGTGGAAACTAAAGAAACCAGCATCTTCCTGGGCAACACTTGCTGCATCTCTAAAAACACATAACGTTGGCACTGTTTGCTGACATAAATTCCCCACTATGTGGACCTTTGTCCACCTCAGATTGTTTCCTTACTCTATCCATGGATAGAGTAAGTGAATCACTCTTTAATATAAGTTTATGAAATGTGTAAGATGTGTTGTAAAATGCTTCTTTTTAAAGCTATTCTAGTGAATATGTCTTCAATCACAATACAGATGCTCCCTGACTTACGCAAGCGTTCCGTTCTGGAACACCTTGTGTAAGTCAAATTTTGCATAAGTCGGGGATGTATACCCGACAATTATGTGCAAAAAAAAAAAGCTTACGGAACTTTTTCCGTAAGTGTGGGTTTGCGTAACCTGGGGAGCGTCTGTATACTTCTAAAATCATAAAAATTGGCCAGATTAATAAATTGACATACATCTGCTCTCAACGAATTTTGTGCTAAGAGGCCACTAAAATTCCAGTGCAACTTTCTGAAACCACGGTTCAGGAAAATAGCATCCCTGAGGTATGCCTATGAGGATCAACCAGTTAGTATCTTGTTACCAGATTAAAGAGAAAAGGATGTACCCCTTCATTCAACATGCTCCCCTTTGACCAAGAGCAAAAAACCCAGATGGCAAGATTAAACTGTAACGATGACTGACTAGTCATAGAACAAAGAGTTATTTAAATTAGCTTTTGATCTTATTAAGAATACATTAGCAAGATTGCTAATAAAAGAATGACAAAATTTAAATTCCTATTGGCTCTCTGAAATCATGCAGTATGTAAATAGCTCATTTCTCCTAAATCCTACGCCAAGACATTAACAGTCATAAAACCCCAGGATCCTGCAAGTTCAAAGCAGTTCTCTTCAGGCAATGGACTTTATCATCCTGATCATTTAATTCATCTGACAAAGTTAGAAGCAAAACAAGTTCTGCTCTATTAAGATTTGTTTAATTTTGTTTGCTCTTTACTACTAATATGGGCATTTCTATTCAGGTCCACCGTCTTTCCTGGAGAGACACCAGTAAAAATGGGAACATCTTTCCCAGAGAGAAGAAGTTAGGCAGAAACATTAGGCCTGCAGGGCCTTTGTAACAAAGCAGCAATATAGATCCACATTAACAACCAATCAATACTTCATTTAACAAGGTTAGTCCACAGAGAATAGCATCTCTTTTACAAGAGAGACCTGGTTATCGTGTTCTACAGTCTACTTTAAATCTTTGGCCTAATTCTATCGAAGTTTATCTTTTAATTCAAAACTACATTTTCAGTGTGAAGTGACTCAAACAAAAGTAGATCTGGACAACTGAAAAAAATTGATGATTACGGTTATTACATGTTGGCTCTGAAGATTCCTACATTATAACCAGTTACCATGGAGCTCAACTGTTTAATCTTTTCCTGTCACATGTGTGGCAGTAGATAGCCTTTGTCAGATGAAACCAGCGATACTCAGACTGAGGCTCCAGAGCTACAAGTGGCTCTTTAATGCATCTCCCCTGGCTCTTTGCAGCACATGATATTAAAACACAGTAATTTAATTATTAACCAGCTAAGTTATTAACCAGTCAGGATGCTTTTACTATGTTTTGAACCAACTGTAGTTGATAAAATAATAATACTTGGTCAGTCATTTTCCTGTGAGAATAATCTATAGATACGCGTGCGCACACACAAACATACACACACATAAATAAACTAAATATTTCCCAGTCAGGCTGATTTAATATGAATATACAGTACTATAGTAAATGAAAAAATGAATTCACATGACTGTGGCTCTTTTGAGTAATGCTGATTACTAATTTGGCTCCTAAACCACTGAGGTCTGAGTATCACTAGGCTAAACATTAGCTTAGATACTGAACAAGTATCCTTCCTAGTTATCTCCAAGATGAGACAACTTAGATGCCAAGATTTTTTTGAAAACTAGCTGCTTTATTTCACAGGACAGTTTACAAATGCCTTAAAGAATAAATTATTCAATGCCATGCACAAGAAATAAAGAGCATGGCCCTCATTTCTGCTGCTTGTGACTATTTCCCTATGGATGGAGCTGAAATGTCTGCTAAATTAGAGAGGATTTTCCTGTGATTAAAAATTATACATACCTTTAAGGAGACTAATATTTATGTTAAACTAAGGTACTTCCTGTAAGTACAGTGAGAAATCTAATTCTATCCTTTGGAGAAAACTGCAATTAGAAAATGAATTAAAACCAAATTAATGTTTTCCCTATCTCACTTAAATAATAATTATGAAATCCATAAGTGAGAAGTTTAAATAAAAAGTAAGTTACAGGCTAAAAAAGAAGATGAAAATTATGAAAGCTGGGGTAATATATATCTTGTTTAACATAAAAAATTCTTTACTTGAGATCAATGCCTATTATTTGGGCCTCATCTATTCTACACATATTTTGCTGGTACAGCTATACCAGCAAAGACCTCTAGCGTAGATGGAGTGTATACAGACAGAAGGAGGTTTTTTTCTGTCAATATAGCAACACCACCTCCCCAATGACATTAGCTATGTCATCAGAACCACTTTTCTGTTGGCACAGTTATGTCTGCACTGTGGGTTTTGACTATATAGCTATGTCAGCTAGGGGATGTGGGTTTTTTTTACATCCCTGACTGACACTGCTATGCCAACAAAACTTTGTAGCATAGATCTGGCCTTGCACTGCAGTAATTTGGACTTACCCATCTAGCACAGAGCTGAAAAGCATTCTTATAAGCTTGGAAATGTTTGTATTAGGTACCCTGCCATTTCAAAAAAGGCATTTCTATAGCTGAACTTAGATATTCAAAACTCTCAGATCTTTTAAAGTATTGAACAATAACTACATTGCAAATTTTTGCATTATTTTGCAACTAAAAGAAGAAAGGGCCTTGGAAAAGTCACTGGTGATGATGCTATTTTTCCTCTTTTGCCAAAGCAGCAATGAAAAAACCCAATTGTGTGTAATTTGTTATTTTTATTTTCTTCTGCATCTTGTATTCAGTGGCAAAAGTAGCAGGATATTGCTATATATTCTTAACAAGCTTCCATCCCCCAGTTCTTTGAACATCTCTAATAGACTGCAGCAGACACCCACTGAGAAGATAAAAGTTGTATAGTCAGTGAAAATATTTGGTCATCTGTAATATTTGAAAGGACGAGATAAAAGAAACTTGGATTATCACTAATCATAGCAATATGCTAACCCTAGACAAGACACAGTTTCTTTGGTGTTTTGTTTTTTGCTTTAAGAGCAAGGTTTAGTAGGTTCTCTGTGGAACTTTGCTCAATGCACCTGGTCTAGTGCAGTAAATATGGGGTTGGGAGTTAGGTAGTTCTGAGTCCAAGCTGTGCCACTGACTCACCGTGTGATTTAGGCAAGACAGTTAGGCTAACTTTTCAATATCTAGAATGGAGACGGCAGTAATCAGCTTGCACTACGAAGGGTGTTCTGAGGGTTAGTTTATGTCAGGAAGTGCACTGAACAGGTAAAGTGCTATATAAGTGGCAACAACTATTATTTATTAGTATTAAAGTCTAAAATGAATACAAGAAGGAGTTCCCCATTATCTACACATTTGTTTCATCTACCTGCTATGTCTTGTCAGTAATGCAGATTGTATGTTCTGTAGTCTTTAGGGCGGGCTAGCTTGCTTGCTTGCCTGCCTATATATCTTTTCATATGGATTTCTTATGAGTTTGATTATTTGTTTTATTATAATAGATTTATAGGTTTATATTAAAGTATTTTGGCAGTAATGCAAGGGATGTACAGGCCACATCTTGTATATAAAGCTAAGGCAGGGGCCCCCAATGCGGTGCCTGCGGGTGCCATGGCGCCCGCGGGGGCATCTTAATGCGCCCACGTCCTGGCCCCCGGGAGAGCACCCGCTGAAATGCCGCAGCGGCATTTTGGCGGGGACGCCTCTCGATGACGATGCTTGTCGCCGACAAGTGATGTCATCGAGAGGTGTCGCTCCCGAATTTCGGCGGGGACGCCTCTCGATTGCGTCGCTTGTCAACGGCGGCATTTCGGCAGGTGCTCCACCGCCGCAGTGGTCCTTCAGCTGGCACCCGCCAGCCAAAAAGGTTGGGGACCACTGAGCTAAGGCAAAGTTAGCATACATATGTCTGGGACCTTTCACCCAGAGAGCAAAATTAGCATACATATGTTTGGGACTTTTCACCTAGATAGGTGGTGATGAGCTAAAGCATAAGGGCCATATATGGCTGCAACCTTTAACATAGATAGATAGATAAAGGATGCGTTGAAGCAGGTTGGCATAGACGGCTTCCTAAGTTCATACCACTCTGTAAACTTAACAGGTAAACCACAAGGAAAGAACCAAAATAATGGGGTAGGACAGAAATAACAAATGTTAGAATGAGCGAATGTCATTAATTTGTATGTATATGTCATCAATACTTACAAACACAGCAACCTATGGAGTAAGAGTACCCTGACATTTTGTGGTTGAGTAAACAAAGTTTGGGCACAGAAGGAGGGCTCATGTACTCAATCTCTGTAAGAGGGGTGACCCACCATGCCAAGGAAGCTTCTATATTTCTAAGCTTCGAGCTTAAAGTTTCAAGGCTTCTTTGCTTATTAGTCTATTAATTTTTAATGGTAAGTTTTAAGTCAGTTAGTTGAGCAAAACTCTAAGTTAGTGTCGATAGCGCTTTAGCTTCTCCTAAGCTCTGCACCTCCCACTCAAGAATTGAAGAACCGGGACCTGAACTCTCTTGGCATGCGAGAGGTGAGGTTGGTCCTTTGTCTCTTACCACCAGGTTATCACGGAAGGGTGTGAGTATATTAATCAAAAGCTTTACAGTATATACTATCATATGTATCTTTAGAATAATAGTATTGCATTTGTAACTCTGATTATTTTACCATTTGATTACTATTTGAGTACTATTCCATTTATCTCAATAAAAGTCTTTAAGCCTACATTTGTCTCAATGTGAGCGTGTTGTCATACCCCAGAGGGTCCTTGCAAACTCGGTGTAGCCTGATTCTGGGACAAGAACCTTATTGTGTGATCAGATTAATTGGCGAGCCTATAACCTGTACTATCAAAATTAATAATATTAACCTTCTAAAATCAGGCAACAGTTCTTTGGAGCAGGGGCTACCTTTTGATTACTTGTTTGTATAGTGGCAGGAGGCCAAAGGCTCCAAATAATTTGCATGGAATTGTCCATACTGCATGGAATCATCCATACTGCACCTGCTCTCATCTTAACTATGGAGGTCCGCTCTAAGGAGACTTGATCCAAGCGGCTGCCACATGCTCCTTTTATAAAATGTTGATCTTTGTCACATAATTATGCACATTGGCAGCTGCCTCTCAAGTGAAATGGGTGGCAGAGAGGGTGAAATAGTAAGAGTTTTCTAGTCAATAGTAATAAAGGAGAAGGTACCATAGGCACATCTCTGCTGAGTCCTTGTAGACAAAGAAAACTGGCTACATTTAATTATTTCTCAGGAAAGGAACAATTGATGCAGTAGTTACAGCCAGCTCAGAGAACGATCACCACATTTGAGCTTTTGTATTATGCCTGAGGCAGCCAACATGAGTCCATGACATAAAAACTTGAGAACATGGATAAGCCAGCAGGCTGAGTGAACAAAAATCTGATTACATTAGATTGTATTCTCCTTCATTGTCAAGTACCCTCATTTAACAGTTTCAAGTCCAGAAATAGAAAACAATGATTTCCAAGAGATCATTTAGTTTTAACAAGTGGATTAATAGACACTACCTCATTTTCTGCTTACGTATAAGATGGGGAGGTAACTGGTACAATCTATTTCAAGTGGTTCTTGTGATTCAAATTATTTTAAGTAGCTATGCTGGGTATCTAAATTGCTCCTTCTCTCTAAGGCATTTCTATACAATCCTCCTTTCTTTTTTGTAGCTGCAACATTTAAAATGATCCTTGGGCTGCTGTATTGTGTACGAGAAAGTAGCCACTTCTTTCATATACACCTCTACCTCGATATAACTCTGTCCTCGGGAGCCAAAATTTTTTACCGTGTTATAGGTGAAACCGCATTATATCAAACTTGCTTTGATCCACTGGAGTGTGCAGCCCCTCCCCCCCCGAGCGCTGCTTTATCGTGTTGTATCCGAATTCATGTTATATCGGGTCGCGTTATATCGGGGTAGAGGTGTATTTTGATTATCTAGTCATTTTCCACTACTTCCCAGTACCATTTAAAGAGCTCATGGAGTTAGGAGTGCGGTGAGCAGACACACCGAACTCTTAACCAATCAAACATTCTCCATTCAGTAGGACCCAGAGGCTTAGCAATATATTCACCAGAAACTTAAAAAGGTTTAGATGGCCTTAAAACATGTTCACCGTTTCTTTTTTGCTTGGGTGGCATTGGTCATTTCAAGGATTATCAGGAGAAAGTCAAAACACAAATCTCTGGAGGCAGAATGGACACAGAACAATTTGACCTAACTGCAAAACTTCATTATGAATTGATCATTTCACTTAGATGCTTCCAGTGACCTCTTTCACCCTATTTATTAAGTATCAGAGAGGTAGCCGTGTTAGTCTGGTTCTGTAAAAGCAGCAAAGCAAAGCACCACACCCTATTTATTGGCATACGAGCCAATTCAATGGTTATAATCTAGTTTAAATCATTCACATACTGTTCGGCAAATATTAATAGGCTTGATTTTCAGGTCTTTGTGGAACTGGCAGTCCTTTATTTCTTTTTGGAAGTCTCTTGCAAATATTTCTTCAGATGCGGATCATCATTTCTAAGTAGAGAATATATTACTCTGCAGACTGCTTAGATATTTCCTATTCTATGACATGATTAGAGATAATATGTAAGTTTATGCATTTAAAAAAAGCTACAAACTCCCTTACAAAAATTAAAAATAATTCATTGCAGCTATACTATTCAGAAACTTACCGAGTGCACTTTGTGATCACTACCCACAATACTAATGATTTATGCATTCTTATACTAAATATCCCTTTTCTAAAATATAATGCTGTGGAATAGCTAATTTTTCCTCTTATATCCTCCTTGAAAATCCTTGTTAAAACCCTTCTTTGCCCTGAAGATTACAAAAAACTTGACAATAGTCTTGCTGCTGTTGTGCTAAGACCACAGCCTGTCATGTATCCTTGTACTCCCCCATCTGTCTGGATCCATCTGTTGTCTCTTGTCTTTTACTTAAATTATAAGCTCTTTGGGGCAGTCTGTCTTTTTGCTCTGAACTTGTGCAAAGCTTATCATAGTGAGGCGCTGGACCATGAGTAGGGCTCTGAGGCAGTACAATAATACAAATAATAAATAATAATAGGGAACTAAAGAAACCTGTTCACCTATTAGTTCTCCCTTTAACAACATTGACACCAGAGTCAAATAAATACATTTGTATTAGAGTTTTGTTTAGAATTTTTTTAAAAAAAAAGAACCTCAATCTTTTGCAAAGATGTATGATGTTAATTTACAATAGATGTTCGAAAGGAATAAATGAACACTTTGTTATTTATTACCACACACCTTCAGTATCCAGTTTAGATGAATAATCAGTTGGGGGAGGAGGTAAATAAATGAAAATCCATACCCTTTTGGGAAGTTCATGCTTGAACAAGATATTAAACATTGTAAAGCTGCTAAATGTATTCATCAACTAACTTCAAAAGTTGTGGAAAAGGGACCACAAATAAAATCAGAGCTGTACATATTGACTTTATTTTGTCATTTGCTTTGTAAACTCATTGGGGCAACAATTAAGATGTGTTTTGTACAGTAACTCCTCACTTAAAGTTGTCCTAGTTAAAGTTGTTTCGTTGCTGATCAATTAGGGAACATGCTTGTTTAAAGTAGGGCAATGCTCCCTTATAACGTCGTTGGGCAACCACCTGCTTTGTCCACTGCTTGCAGGAAGACCAGCCTGTTGGAGCTAGCTGGTGGGGGCTTGGAGCCAGGGCAGACTGGCAGCTCCCTGCTCCCTTAAGTTCCCTGTGCGGCAGCCACCCAGCAAGCTATCAATTGCCAGGCAGTTCAGCCGTCCCTCCCCCCACTGACACGTGCTGCTCCTTCCCTCTGCCTTGGAGCTGCTCCCAGGGGCCTCCTGCTTGCTGTGCAGGGGATGTGAGGGGGCAGGGCTAATGTCAGGGTGTCCCCCGGCTCCTGCAACCCACTTATCCCATCTCCAGGAGGGGTGGGCGACATGACAGGGCTCAGGACAGAGGGAGCTTGCTGGCAGCAGCTGCTGTCTCAACTTGCTGTTCTACTTAACAAGGCAGTGTACTTAGAGTGGGGTCAGCGTACTTAAAGGGGAAATTGGATTTGCTTAACATTGTTTCGCTTAAAGTTGCATTTTTAGGAACATAACTACAATGTTAGATGAGGAGTTACTGTATAGTGCTACGCACATTATGGGTTCATAACAATGATGCATCTCCGAGCAGAATTTGGCCCCACAGTTGTATCGCTGCTGTTGGATTTTTTTTTATCACTTAAGAGAAGAAAAATGCTAAATATAATTGTTTTAATGTTCCACAAATATCAGATGCAAGTAAGCTGGATAACTAGGTACAGGTATTAGCAAACACATCTGAAAGATGATTTAACACTTACATAGCTTTGATAGATCACAACAAACTTTCTAAAATGGGCAAGTATTATTCCTGTTTTGCAGGTGAGGAAACGAAGGCACAGGACTGCAGTATTTTATAAAGGCCACAAAGGAAGTAAGTGACAGACTCACAATCTCATGTTCTACCTACTGACTAACTTCGATCCTCTGTAGAGAATCTGAAAAACACAGGTTTTGTCTTACAAAAAAATTGTTATTTTTCCATAACTTAAAATATCATAAATTAAGATCTTTTCCTTTTATATGTCTCATTCCAACATTTTATCTTTCTTCCCTCAGAGAGAAATCCTAATTATTGTATCTATATTTCCAGACACTAAGCATGGGAACACATTTTCTTGCTGTATTTCTTTATTAGCTTAATTGAAGCTGAGCTTAGGATGTACAGCTTGGTAGTAACAAAAACAAAAAAACATAACTAGGATAATTCTGGACAAATGAGTTAAAAATGTTAAAGAGGAACCATGCAGACAACTTATTGATTTTCATGACAATTATATCATCCCAGAGCTGTTTATCTGAGGAAAGTTTCCCCTACAACAAGTAATGGTTTGAAAATCTATTGCATTTTTTAATCAGAGATTCTCAATGCATTTTACACTCATTAATTAAATGGGCTGCAAGAAGCACTGTGTACTTGAGGCAATTACTATATACCCCTATTTTGCAAATGGGAAAACTGGAGAGAAACAGATACTTTAATGGACAAGGGGAAGATTTCCAAAGGGTTTTAAATGGGGCTTGAGTGTGTGTGTCTAACTTGTGCATGCAAATATTTGCATGCACATTATCTGCATACATTGGGTCTATTACTCATGAGCAGGAGACAGAATATGCAGACACAAATGGGATTTACATGCACAGATGAGACATTCTTATCAATTATACATGCTGGAGAGAGGGTTTGAAAAATGTGTACATGAAGGCTGACATATACAAAATGAAATCTTTTATTGATAAATAGGCCCATGTGAATTGCCCAAGGCTACTCAGAGCCAATGGCAAGTTAGAGAATTGAATCTAGGGAGTTCTGATTCCTAGTTTCCTAGCAGATTACCGGTAAAGCCTATTGCCTCACAAAAGCTCTGTTTTCCACATTTCCACATTCCATGAAAGCTGAAACTTGAAATTAGCATCACTTACATAAATGGGTTACATTTTGAAAGTAAGGGAAGTGCTTTTGGCTAGATGCATCCGACAAAGTGGGTATTCACCCACGAAAGCTCATGCTCCAAAACGTCTGTTAGTCTATAAGGTGCCACAAGACTCTTTGCTGCTTTTGGCTACTGTGATTCATGCTCTTCTTAGGTAATGTTTCATGATCATCACTGGTTCAAACACTGGATACATGTAATTCTATCAGTATACCTTAGACCAGGGGTGAGTAACCTTTCAGAAGTGGTGTGCCGAGTCTTCATTTATTCACTCTAATTTAAGGTTTTGCGTGACAATAATACGTTTTAACGTTTTTAGAAGGTCTCTTTCTATAAGGTCTATAATATATAACTAAACTATTGTTGTATGTAAAGTAAATAAAGTTTTAAAAATGTTTAAGAAGATTCATTTAAAATTAAATTAAAATGCAGAGCCCCCCGGACCAGTGGCCAGGACCCGGGCAGTGTGAATGGCACTGAAAATCAGCTCGCGTGCCGCCTTCGGCACACGTGCCATAGGTTGCCTACCCCTGCCTTAGACAGTGATCATCATACCTACCTATCATTGACAGTATATAGGGTTAGAATGAGGCAGACAGCACCAGCATTTTCAAAAGGCCTACTTTCTTTCAAACAATTCAAGGAAATATTCTCTCTCAGTCTGTGAATTACTGAACTTTGTGAAGTATTTTATATACAGTTGCATGAAGGGACTCCACACAAATTAAATATGGTAAAAAAAAATAAAGCTAAAATATGTCCTCTTCATGCAGTATAAAAAGGACTGTACCTTCAGAAGGTTCTGTAAAAGTTCCATGTATAAAATAAAGAAGCTGTAATTCTGGATGTAAATAGTAGTTATTTCAGTTTAAGAGTTGGAACTTCATCACAAGCCAGAAATAAAAGAAACAGACAAGGCAGATCCCTTTGCCTCCAAGCCAGTATTTCAGGGGTCTCAACCCAAATAAGCAGAAAAGCTTCTGCTGAACAGATTATTATTATTATAAATGTATTATAGAGAAGTCATGGAGACACAATGCAATAGCTCTTTCAATTCAGAAAGCTAAGATTCATATCTACAAAGGATACAAGTAAAATTAATTTGATGGCCTCAGTTCAAAACTAATGGACACTAATTAACATTCCAAAACCATTTTAGAAACAGTACTTCAGTAATTTCTTAAATGACACCCATGACTAAATATCAGTATGAAGCCTTGAGGTGCCAAAGCTCAAAGGAACAATCATTCTGGTGCATGATTATATCTTTTCACATGAGTAAATGCAGTCAATTGTTAATAATTTTGAGGAACAGCCAATCACAAAGGATCATGGAATTTACCAGACACCAACTTGTTACAGATGATTGCCTTTAAGTACATGTAGAATGTCAGCAAAATCAGCTTTAAAAAAAGTCTTGCTTAGGTTCCAGTCTCAGTGCTACTGTGTTCAACTGAAAGCCACCTTAAGAAAGAGCTGAAACTGCTGCCACCAATGATTTAAAATGTCAGAGTGCATCCAGAACATAAGAGGCAGCAAGGTCCAGGGCATAAGACACTGGACTGAGAGTTGAGAACTGGTCTAGTCTTGGCTCTGCCACTGACTTCCTGTATGAGTTTTACTCCTGGGGGAATTCTGCGCTACTATGCATGCATAATTAATGAGCCCAACATCTTTTATTTTTTTGTGCAGAAAAAAGCTTCTGCTGAAATGCTGCTGCACTTTTGCCTTTTGCCCACCGGAGGGCACTATGGTGAAAGAACAAAGCAGCAGCTCCCAGCCAGCGAGGGAAGAAAAAGAGCTGCCTTCTTCGCAGCAGGCCAGGTCAGGAGATAGGGACTATGGGGAGACAGACAGTATGGGGTGATGGAGGGAGGGTCAGACAGGGGCTCATAAGAGCTAGTGGGGGAGGACAGACTTGGGCAGGGGCTGAATTAAAGTAAATTGTGGGGGTTAGGTTCCAGGGAATTTTTTTCGCCACAGTCTCTCTCTCTCTCTCTCCACACGGTATAAGTTTTAAACAAACACTTTAATACTGCACACAGCAATGATGATTGTGAAGCTTGGTTGAGGTGGTGGAGTCAGAGCGTGGGATATTTCCCAGGGAATGCCTTACTGCTAAATGATGAACTAGCACTCAGCTAAGCTCTCAAGGGTTAACACATTGTTAATGTAGCCTCACACTCTACAAGGCAGCACGAATGGAGGGAGGGGAGACAGCACGGCAGAGAGAGACAGAGACACACACCGTGTGTGTGAGAGAGAGAGACGTGCATTGCCCCTTTAAGTACGCTGACCCCATTCTAAGTACACTGCCTTTTTAAGTAGATCAGCAAGTTGAGATAGCAGCTGCTGCCAGAAAGCTCCCTCCGTCCTGAGCTCTGTCATGTCCCGCCCTGCTCTGTGGAGATGGCCTGATGGGGTAAAGGAGAGGGGTAGGGAGAGGGACACCCTGACATTAGCACCCCTCTTCCCCTCCTCAGGAGCAAGCAGGAGCTCCCGGGAGCAGCCCCAAGGCAGAGGGCAGGAGCAGCACACGGCAGTGGGGGGAGGGACAGCTGAACTGCCTGGCAATTGATAGCCTGCTGGGCAGATGCTGCACAGGGAACTTAGGGAAGTGGGGGGCTGATGGGGGGCTGCTGGTCCATGCTGGTTCCAAGCCCCCATCAGCTAGCTCCAACAGGCTGCTCTTTCTGCAAGCAGGGGACAAAGCAGGTGGCTGTCAAACAACACTATAAGGGAGTGTAATGAGGCAGTCTGGCCCCCGCCACCCCAGAGGGGGATGAGCCTTTCTGGACACCAAAGTGGGCGGAGCTAGCAAACCCTGCATCCACCCCTCAGAGGTCAGGGCGCAGGACAGGAAGTATAAAAGCCTGACCCCAGAGCTCACTTGGCTCTCAGCCACTGGAGTGACTGACGCTTGTGGCGTAGCTCCCTGTGGGGAGACCACGGCGAGCCGTGTCTGACCCAAGGACTGGCCAGACCGGCCAATGCCTGATGCTAGCCCGAGCCCAGAGATGCTGCCAAGCCTACCGCTCGCCCATTACCCCCAAGGAACTGCCAGGCCTACCGTGTGCCAGTTACCCCAAGGAGTTGCCAAGCCTACCGCTCGCCAGCTATCCTGAGGAGCCCATGGTGTGTGACCCTGTGGAGGATGCCGTCCGGATCCAGGTACCTCTAGAGGGGGAGAAAGGAAGTAGCCCAGGGGCAGCCGCCCCAAGTCTGGCTGCAACACTGCCAGAGCCAATGTCAGTGTGTTGCGGTCAGGATCCACATTGACTGACCAGTGGATCTTCTGTCGCTGCTAGGGCCCCAGGCTGGGATGCAGTGGAGTGGGTGGGCCTGCGTCCCCCTTGCCACCCATCTCGCGGGTGGCAGTCTCCCCCTCTCCCTGGCTGATCAGAGCCAGGGGGGTTGCTGTTGAACCTGTCTGCTCAGCCCTGCCTGAAGGCCTGAGCTAGTGACTGTTTGTTGCCCACCCTGATCTAGGGCCGGGGCTTGCTCAGCCCCCGCCAAAGGGCCGGAGCTGCTGACTGTTTACCGCACAGCCGAGCTAATTCCCTGACACACCTGACCCAAGTAGCAAGGTGGTCTGGCTCCCCGCCGCCCCGGAGAGGGACAAGCCCCAGCCAACCAGCCTACAGGGAGCATTGCACAACTTTAAACGAGCATGTTCCCTAACTGATCAGCAACGTAGCAATGAAACAACGTTAAGCAGGATTACTTTAACTGAGGAGCTACTGTATCAGAGGCTGTACAGGTGAATACCCCGATTCACCCACTAACTCAACTAATTAAATTACAGTGAAGCAGCATTGCTAGTGGACAGAGCACGGGACTTATCTTAGGAGACATGGATTCTATTCCTGGCTCTGCTACCACTTCACCGATATAGTCCTCAGCTTCCCTATCTATAAAATGGGGTTAATGTTTCTTGCCTCCTTTAAGTGACGCTTTGAGATCTACAGGTGAAAAGCACTATATAGGAACTACGTGGTTTTATTATTACTCTGAGGATGCTTTGTATATTCCTAATCAAAGGGAAATATTAAATCAAGAAGATCATTTCTTCTCTTTTAGAATAAGGAAATAGTGGTCAGAATATAGACAAGAAGGACTCTTTTTAGTGAAAAGAAAAAGAAGCTTCTTAAAATTAGAAAAAGCAAATCTAAACAAACCCTATACTAGTAATTGCCCTACTGACAGCATGAAGCCAGACCATACTGATAGAAGTTTCTCTAGTTCACAGAAATTTTTAAAAGACATCATAGAAGGTTCTATTTGTGTGACTTTGATACCAACTAATTAGCTGTTCAGCGACTAAACTGAAAGTGAAACCCAATTAGAGCTGGAGTGCATTTACTAGACAGAGTGCAATCCAGTCCTATACTTTAAGGTAGCCATTTTGTATGTATGCTTCCCAATCTGCGTTTTCAAAGCGGATGGAGTTGCCAAAATACCACATGCTGCCTCATCAACTGCTAACTAAGATTTCTGTGTCCTTTGAAATTATTTTATTTCAAGGTCCCTCTTCTACACCAGGGTACAACAGAGAGAGGGAGATGTAAAAGAATTTTTGCCTTTGTAAATTCAACAGTATGAAACTTTAAAGTTTTGTGCATGTACTTTCCCACCAAACAGCAGCATTAATGCTTTTCATATAACTGCCTGCTGTGGCTCTATCACTTCAGTGATACCCTCTCAGTGCAGTATCAAAGACACACCTCTGTTGATTATTGTCTCGGTTCCATTGTGTTGAACTGCATTATTAATGGGAATTGACTGAAAAACATCATGACAAGCTACTCCCTTGTGTACCAGCAAATGCATTGTCACAAACCCCTCTATTGTATAGTGCAGGGGCATGCATGTGAAGGCAGCATGAGATTTTATGTTCATTGTGGTGCAGATACCTCAACTGTTTGAAAGACACAAGAAGTCTGTCTGAGAAAGCAAATAAATTGCTCTCCTTATAGGCCCTCATTAGGTTTATAGATGTTACTGTACAGAATGCAGTAATAAATTAGATCATCATTTTGACAACAGAATAATCTCTCTAAAGAACACTATGTGTGGAAAGAAAAGTAATCTAGCAGATCATTTTAATCCAATGATAATTACAGACTACATTAATCCTGTAAATTAAGAAACTGTATTTAAGAAAAAACCCTTGAACACAATGTTAACTTAGTTCAAAGTCACCTACAGGCTTTAAGTATCAAGTTAAAGCAGGTCTTTTCAGATATCACGAACACTTAAAGAAGAATCAGACAGTTTAATGACCCAGACTCCTGAAAAAACTCACACAAATGCTGAATTTTAACTATCATTTTTTACTTCAACTGTACTGAATTTTCCAGATTCTTAGGCAATGCTCAGAACTACTGACTTTCTTTTCTTTTCTAAGTTTCTTATTTCAGGGAAACTGAGTAGGGATAGGCTCGAGTCTAAAGATGAAATAGTAACAATATTTGTCTCTCTATATTATGTATTTAAGTAATGTAAATTATAATCCTGCCACCTAACACTATCATTAAAGACCTGTCAAAATGTCCATTTTCAACCATTTTTCATTTCAGAGGTTTATAAAAAACTCTTGCAAAAATTGTTCCAGCCTAAAACTTTGTATATAAAGATTTTAGATTTGTTCAGCCGTTTTGTTTTCTTGCTAAATTAGAGGAAAGAATAGCACATAGGTTTCATAGTTTCAAACCCTATTTTTTTGAACATTCACTAAACTGTTTGTGTTTTTCAAAATAAAATTGTCTCAGACAGCGCATTATAACCCCTAAGGATATGTCTACACTGCAATCCGAGGTATGACTGCAGCTCGGGTAGACATACCTGTGCTAGCTTTCCCCACTCATTGCTAAAATTAGCAGTGTAGATGCTGTGGCAAGGGGTTTGGGACAGAAATTAAAAGCATGTCAAGGTCCTTAAGTGCATACTTGCATTTCTAGACCATGCTGCAACCCATGCTGCCATACGTTCCCTGGTATTTTTAGCAGTTCTAGCAAGGGTATGTCTACCTGAGATGTGATCACACCTTGGCTTGAGTATATACATATCCTAAAAAAACTTCTAGCATTAAACAAACATAAGGACAAGAACATCTTTGAATTAGATAGGCTGCAGCTGCATATGTGTACCAGTGACCTTGTGTAAGAAATTGTATGATGATTTTAGAAAACATTACTAAGTCATATTGGATGAGTTCTAAGGTCCACCTAGTCCAGTGTACTGTCTCTGATGGTGGCTGCACCAAATGTTTCAGGGGATGGTGCAAGACCTTCCTTTTCTGTAAAAATACCATGGGATCCTTCTGTCTGTTCCATGAGTCCTGATAATTAAGGAAACCAGACACAGCAGAGGGACAGAAAAATAGTACTATAACTTTCCAAAGCTCTCGGATAACTGTCTATAAGATATGAGGTGATGAGCCATCTGCCAAATCCTTCTCCACTCCAATGACCATGTCCTTTCATTCTGAACAACACTGACTCAACATCCCTGTTAAGTGTCTAAACCATCCCTCAGCACCATTGCTTGCCCCCTTCTTCCTTCCCCCTCCCAACCAACAGAAAGAAGCTAGTAGGCTCCCTTCTAGGGCAGGAGGGTCCTTCTCCCCACAGCCAAGGCACAAATCAGGATCCTCATGGATCCACATACATCAAATTTACAAGGCCAGTCAAGAAGGGAGCCCCTCCCTCTGGGTGAGCCAGTAGGAAATGCTTGGAAGTAGTTAGAGCAGGCTATAGGGAGTCAGGATTCCTCTGTCTGCTGAAAATTACCTTGTACATCTCTTATGGGTTCCAGTGTGAAGTAATTACTTAATTCTTCCTCGGGCAAAACTCCTATTTCATTTTGCCTGAGAAAGAGCCTGAGTAAAGATGTAAGAATAGGGCCCAAATGTGAACCTTTGCAAGCTTTAGATCCCCTTACACTATGAACTTAAAAAAAGCCTTTTCCCAGAAGGAGTGTGCACTTATTTTTGAAGCCAAGCACTGCGAAAAAGATAAATAATAATGACAAGTTTCAGAGTAGCAGCCGTGTTAGTCTGTATCCGCAAAAAGAACAGGAGTACTTGTGGCACCTTAGAGACTAACAAATTTATTTCAGCATGAGCTTTCGTGAGCTACAGCTCACTTCTTCGATGCATCCGAAGAAGTGAGCTGTAGCTCACGAAAGCTCATGCTGAAATAAATTTGTTAATAAATAATGATCCCTTTCAGAGACAGAGTGCCTTTTAAAAATGTGAACAAAATAAGATCAACGCTCTGAGAAATGACACTTCTTTTTCACATTTGGCTCTATATTTGTAAACAAGAACCAGTGATAACTTTTACAGATGATTAAAATCAAGCGGAAACAAAACAATAACTATGCTGTTCAAGCAGAAAAGCCTGCAAAACAAAAATATTTTGAACACACACATTAATAACACAAACTATGTATTTGGTCCATTTGTTTTTCCAGGTGTTAGTGAGGATAAGAAGTATGTTTTGCTCTCTGAAGCACCCAGCCTCATGATGTCAATTTCATCCAGCATACAGGCTACATGACCATTCCATTATAATAGTAAACCTTCGGAACTTAATAATTCATACAATATACCATATATTGTATCTTGAGAGCAAGGCAATCTGGTAAGGACATATTACCTTTACTCTGTACTCTGCATTGCTTGCCATTTCACTTCTGGTTAAGAGCTTGCCATTTCATTTCTGGTTGTAGAGCTTCAAATGGCCAGGGGTCCATAATTTCAGAGAATCTCCCCTCCCCTCCTTGGACATGCTAGAATTCTGTGCCAAGGGGTGGAGAACCCAGAATATATGCTTCTTATTTTAGCATATATTTGTTTGCCCTTAATCTAAACCATCTGAAACACATCCAGACACTATGGTGATTGGAGAGCGATACAGGCATGTAGTACCATGACTAATTATAAAGATTCATTAATGTAAGTAACGATACACCTGTAAGGTAAAATAAGGAAAGTGAGCAACTGATCCGTTAAGTAACTAGCCGAAGATCACATTGTAAGTGAAGGGCAGAGAAAGGAATCCTGCCTTTCCTAAAGCCTGGTCTAACCACGATAACCCAGATTCTTTAGGGAAAGTTCTCTTATACATCTATTTAATTCACGAAAGAGTTATGCATACTAAGGATTCGATATGACAAAGTAGTTAAAAGAAAAGGTTTGTGTCAAATAAGTGGTTTGCCATTTGGTAGCCCTGATTTAACTTAATAGTGCTTACACAGCATTTTTCATTGTACGTCTCAAAACATTCCATAAAGAAAGGGAATAATTATTATCCCCTTTTGACAGATGAGGAAATGCAATCGTAGTTTGCATAGCAGGTCAGTGGCAAAACTGGAAAGAAAACAGAGATTTCTTGACTCCTAGTCTAGCACTATCCACAGAACCACAGTGCCTCCCAAAGTAGATAACTATCAAAATAACAAATTACTGGTAGATAATAAAATCCAATTTCCAATACAAGGGAACTAATTCTTCATAATATTCTAGTACTTAGAGGCCAAGATCAAAATATCTAAATCCAGATCATAAGATGGTCTGTAACAGCAAAGGTCTATTGGAGTCAATTGAGCTAATCTGATTTATGCCAATTGAGGATATGGACCTAGATGTTTTGATGTTTGCAAATTATATTAGGCAGGTTTAAGGCTATATGGGTGATGCACATCAGGTATGATGACAGTAAGTGATGAAGGATGATTGTATGGTAATGGTAATTGACTGAATCCGTTAACTGTTATGTAAGCTGGAATCACTTTCAAACATAACTATTTATTAACTAAGACTTTTGTTTAGGAATTTTATTAAAAATCTCATCAGAACCTTAACTATGGAATTATTAGAATGCCTCCATACTTACTGTACAAGTGCACCATAAGTGGCTTTCACCATATAAGGGGGTGCAGATCTACTGACCACAAAAGTTATGTACCTGAATTTGGGGTACTTCAGTGACCTAAAGAGAGAAATTATACAACTATAAATAAACAAATCCTATATTTCAAATTATAAATGCCACTGATGCAACAGTGTTTTACAGCTAACCCATACAATAACAACTGACAGAGTCAGAGCTGAAGCGAAATTTGATTCCAAAGAACTGCACTGGGTTGGATTCCAAGTCCAGCTTTTAGAGTCTTTGAATAAAAGATCTTGACAGTTTGCATTGTTAAATAATTGGATGTCATATAACCGTCCTGTTTTAGTAATCATTCATTTAATTATCACCTGTGCTGAGGTAATCCAATAAAATACACTCTGTTCAATATGTTCTAACACTTAGAACAACAAACCCAAGAATACAGAGAGCTTTTTTTAAAAAATGCCAATATATCTAGTAACCTGCTTAACCCTGGGACACCATTGGTTCCCGCTATTCTGCTAATCACTCCTCCTGGACTTCAGGTTAACTAGAATGCACTCTACACGGGAACCCTTAATAAAAGGATAACAACTACCAGAATTAATTAGGGTTTAAAGAACTGTAAGAACTGTTAAACAAAGCAAGAGAGATAAAAATGGGCTAAATCCTAGTCCTTTAATATAAATCTCTGCAAAGACGTTATTTTCCCCTTGCTGCAGTTACCCACTATTTGTCATGCCCCATCACTGTGACTATGCTCGAACTCCAAGTTCCAACACGCACTCATAGTAAACCAAGCTCCTCTAGCTCCAGCAATGGCATTTTAAGGTGATATTACAGTTGTCACCTTAAAAAAAAATCAATATTTAATAAGATTAGGTATTTGAGTTAGTAACACAGTGGTATGTGACAGACTTAGGATAGGAAATAATTAGAATATGGCATAGCTAAGTACTTCAGGTAGTACTATGTACTAAATGTTAGTAAATGTCTTTTATCATAGGCAAGGAGTGGTGAGGTTTCCCCATAGAGACCGCTTTTATTTCATCACTGATATTTTCACTAACTTTAAGGTATTTTCAAAGTGGGAAAAAGAGTGTAATACCATGGAATAATCTTTTTCACCCTAGTGATGGAGGCTATAAAGTTTTACATTGTTTTATTTCTGAATGCAGTTTTTTTGTACATAATTCTCCATTTGTAAGTTCAACTTTCATGATAAAGAGATTGCACTACAGTACTTGTATGAGGTGAATTGACAAAACTTTTTTTTTGTTTTTTACAGTGAAAATAATATGCAGTGAGCACTGTACACTCTGTATTTTTTGTTGTAATTGAAATTAATATATTTGAAAATGTAGAAAACATCCAAAAATATTTAAAATAAATGGTATTCTATTGTTGTTTAACAGTGCGATTAATCAGAATTTTTTAAATCACTTGATGGCCCTATTTGAAATATTAGCTCTTGACTTCCCAGGTTTTGCTGGAAGGAAATAGCATTGGGATGATATAGTGACATCTCAAAACGTACTTAGATACTATGATGAAGTGGGCATATAAGAACCTACGCAGGCTGGATAGTAAAGGGTAAAAACTGAGGTGCAGTTTCTTCAGCACTGAATTGAGTGGGAGTTATGTTTTAGACCAGGGGTAGGCAACCTATGGCACGTGCGCCGAAGGCGGCACGTGAGCTGATTTTCAGTGGCACTCACACTGCCCGGGTCCTGGCCACCGGTCCGGGGGGCTCTGCATTTTAATTTAATTTTAAATGAAGCTTCTTAAACATTTTAAAAACTTTAATTACTTTACATACAACAATAGTTTAGTTATATATTATAGACTTATAGAAAGACCTTCTAAAAATGTTAAAATGTATTACTGGCACACGAAACCTTAAATTAGTGTGAATAAATGAAGACTCGGCACACCACTTCTGAAAGGTTGCCGACCCCTGTTTTAGACAGTCTTAAATTGTCTCTAGGCTGGGAAAGCTACAAGTTTCAGCCTATTATGATATCGATATTCCACATAATTTCTCCCATTATCCAATATATTTTATGTATATGTCCATCTCTCCTTATTTATTATAGAGAGACAGACAAAATTTAGAGGCCTTCCTTTCACATCACAAAGGCACATTTAATAATGCATTATGTTAAATATATCGCTTGCCCTTGATTTCTGTTTCTTTGGTATGGTTAATAATTTAGAAGTAATGTCATGTCAAAGATAAAATATTCTACTAAAAAACACTATCTGACTGCTGCAGCCTAGCCATCTAATAATATAATGTAGCAAAGAAACTCCAGCATTATTCTATGCTGGTTATCTAAAATCCAGTGTTCTACTTTTAGTTTCACAAGACAGGATACAGGAACAACCATTATTATTATTATAAAAAAGTGAGATGTTTTGTATAGGTGTAATATGTCAGGAGTTTGAGGCAGAAAGCTGAAATTTGGTAGGGGCATAGGCCTTATGCCACAGATCTGATTTTTGGTGGTTTTGTCAAAAAGTGGCTGTAATTTGTGAAAGTTAAAGGAGCTTTTACAAGGACTTTGTGCATTCACACTAGATTTTGAAAAATCTCAATGGTTTATCAATGTTCTACTGGTTCTGACCAGGCATGAATACCTTAGGCAAATTTAAAGGTCATCCTGCCTTCTTCTCTTAGCTCAGTACAGCTATGCACAGAACTAAACAGGACCCTGAATTAAAGAGCACACAGAATGAGGAAAAAAAATAGGCTGGAATTTTCAAAGGATACTAAAGGAACCCAAGTAGGCATTAACTTCCTCGGGCACCTTTGAAAAATCCAACCTTAGGCATTAAGTTTGTCCTGTAATCATAGCAAACTTTAGCATAGCATCTTAAATTCTAAGCCATGCAATGATGTGTTGCTGTGACAATCTTGTATTTAGCTATGATACTCTTAGTCCCTTTCCCAGACCTGAAGAAGAGCTCTGGGTAGCTAGAAAGCTTGTCTCTCTCACCAACAGTTGTTGGTCCAATAAAAGATATTACCTCACCCATCTTGTCTCTCTATTCTTACTCAGTTTGACTGTTAAATGGAAATTATTTAAATCAATTAACACTAGTTGTCAGTGTTACAAGTAACTGTTCATAACCCTAGGTGCCAATAGGAATACACTGAATATAATCAACACCCAACTGACATGAGCATGTGTCAGGGTTCCCCCCCCTACTCTGAACTCTGGGGTACAGATGTGGGGACCAGCATGAAAGACCCCCTAGGCTTATAAATACCAGCTTAGGTTAAAAACTTCCCCAAGGCACAAATCCTTTCCTTGTCCTTCAACAGTATTGCTGCCACCACCAAATGATTTAGACAAAGATTCAGGAAAAAGACCACTTGGAGTCCTTATTTCCCTAAAATATCTCCCCAAGCACCTTCACTCCCTTTCCTGGGGAAGCTTGAGAATAATATACTAACCAATAGGTTAAAGTGAGCACAGACCAAACCCTTGGGTTTTTAGGACATTAAAAATCAATCAGGTTCTTAAAAGAAGAACTTTATTATAAAGAAAAAAGTAAAAGAATCACACCTTCAAAATCAGGATGGAAGGTAACTTTACAGGGTAATAAAAGATTTAGAACACAGAGGAATCCCCTCTGGACTCAACTTTACAGTTACAAAAAACAGAAATAAAACTACTTCTTAGCATAGGGAAAATTCACAAGCTAAAAAAAAGATAAACTAATGCATTTCCTTGCCTTTACATACAATTTCTGTAATTTTAGATGTATCATTTCATGTATCCTTTTAGGAGTTGGTTTACCTGCTTGGTCTCTCTCTCTCTCTGTGTCCTGAGAGGGAACAAACAAAGTGAGCACAAACAAAACCTTCCCCCCTTCCCCGATTTGAAAGCATCTTCCTTCCCCATTGGTCCTTCTGGTCAGGTGCCAACTAGGTTAATTGAACTGATTAACCCCTTATAGGTAAGTGATTTTGTACCTCTGTCCAGGAGGGATTTTATGTTACTGCATACATAAAGGTTGTTACCCTTCCCTTTATATTTATGACAGCATACATTTCTATTTTGTAGGGCTAGTATGTGATTGTCTTGGAGTATACAAAATAAATATATGGAGGTATTAGGAAAGAAAATGATCCAGTTATTGTTGTGTCAAAATTAGAGATGGATCTAACCCACCTAATCCAGGATCTGAAGCTAGGATTGGATCAAAGTTCCCATCTTAAATTTATCTTACTCCTCATTTTGGAAAAGTCTATCCATTTAGATGCTTTTATAACAACACTCATCACAATTAGCTGGGATTCTGATCTGGATTTTGAATCGTTACGTTCAGGAGTATGTGGATCCATTGTTCTGGTTTGATCCATTATGAAGTTATGAAATTCAGAGTTGCTGTTTTGGCTTGGACCCATCTCTAATCATTGTTCTGCTCTGGTTAGAATGATGGGGTTCATTCATAAAGTGGATTAAACACAGAATAGTTTTTCTCCAAGAGAAAAAAAATTGTAAATCAGAGTTAGGCAGATATCATACCCTGAATTCCTGAACATAAAAACAAAAGCAAAATATAACTGAAATTACAGGGATTTGTTAAAAAGTGAATGGCAAATTGCCATAATTGTTTCCACTTAAGAAATTAGCTTTGAAGTAGCTTTTTATTATACATCAAAGATGAATGAAGAATGAAGTTCAATTAAGGAGGACAACTCTTTACACCGATTGGAAAAGCTAACTGTGTAATATCCCCTTCTTCAGACTCTTTTCAGAGTCTTTTTTGTAGCTTGTTCTCAAACTACAGTAATTTATAATCTCTAACATTTACACCTCTATACAGACAATATATGAAGGATTATTTGATGATTTCCCAGTGTAGAAATATTAGGTTTCCCTTAGAGGATAACTGCATAACTGGAAGTTAAAAGGGCCTGTACTTTATATCATAATTATTTGTTAAAATATCAAAAGCAACATATATTTGTAAAATAGCTTTAGAACTGCAGACATAAATAGGACTTTCCAATTGTCACTCTAATAACTAATTGCCAGTAAAAATAAATTTACTGGTAATAATTAGTTAATAGGTTAATTGAGTGCTATGACCCGATTCCCTCCACAAAAATCTACAGTCTTGGACTTGCATGCTGTTCTGTGTACACAGTGTTGTTAACATGAGTTAGATTAGCTTAGATCCATGTGCCACAACAGAAATATTCCATATGGTGTTGATACTGCACTTATAAAAAGTTTTTAATGAATTTTGACATAATGTCATCACCTGAGGAGTGCAACGATAGCACGGAAATGTACTGCCTGTCATATTTTGTTGCTTAATTAACTTGTAAGCAACTAAAGACAAGATGACACCTGATTTAAAACTCTGACACGTTCTACTGTGCACATTTTCTAAATTACTCTCCAACCCTAGTTTTTACTAGCCAGACAGGAATGAAAACCAGATACTAGATTTTAGGGATCTCTTTATTCCTGCAGTTATTCCTCTCTGTCAAAGTCAGAAATCTGTTTGCTGTGAAAAGTATTAGATGCCACAAACAGAACTTTATGACTACAAATAGGAAATAAACATTGAGAATAGAGATCTTAAAAGCTTTTCTTGAGATGTCAATAGATTTGTAATGTGAAATATCAATGCATTTATATATATGTCTAATGATGGGCCTACTAGGTCCTCACCAGGATGCACAGGAAGGAACGAGGGAAAACAGTGCTATTTTAGGTTGCTGAAAGAATGCCATCACTCATAGTAAACAGCTTCTCAGTAACGGATAAAAATTCCAAGGTATGCCAGATCCTTTCAGTGACATAAAGGCAGCAATTCTATGCACAGTAAAACAGAGACCCATGCAAACTCTGGAAAAAAAGAATAGAAATTAGAGATGGAAAAAACTTAATAAATTGTCCACTACATCTCCCCATTTGGTTAATGCAAGATTCCTCCCTATAGTCAAAGCCAGTAGAATTTCACATAAGGCATACTGAATTCTGTGGAAGGGAACTGAAATTCTGCTGTCCATTTCCATAGTTACCAAAACCCAGTAACAGAGAGAACTTAAAAATTAACAAGGGCTATTTAAAAAATAAAATTTCTCCCTGGGCTCACGTATGTCTTCTCTCTCCTTTTTAGCCCATAAGAAATGCTTTCACCAGTAGGCTCCTGCAACTCTCACATGAACTCGCAGGTTTCTGGGTGCCTGAATGGAGAATCTTTTTTAGCTGCTACTTGGGTCTATAATGTTGCATGACCAGATTTGTTGTGTGCCATTTTATATGACTCGACACATGATCAAATGAGTCACAGCAGCCATTTTGAATAAGAGGAAAGATTTTTAAAAAAAATATCTAGCCTTACAAGTAAACTAAAACAATAGAGGTTTTTTAAAAATGTTCTATTTTCTGATAGGGAGCAGACTTAGTTGCAGAAACATGGAATATAACAAGCTCAATCTACAGTACATGTTCCACTGCTTTTCCAAGTAGCTTTATATGTCTCCAATGATGGAACTTCTACCACTTCTCTTGGGAGAAAATGCAGTCTACACTGCCTCACCCAAACATGTTTCTGATATTCAGCATGCATATTCCTTTTTCCTTCTTTCTTTATTTTAATTTTAGTTAAATGCCCTTGTACCACATAAAAACAGTTGAGTGTCTTCACTATATTGAGAAAGGCAGAACTGTAACAATAAAAAGCAGTCATCACAAAGGGTCTGAAGGCAAAGTGTTTTGTAATGAAATATGATATTTAATTTTTAGAAATACAGTTGACTCTTGGAATAAGACTTATTGTGCTCTCAGCAGCGACGTATATTGTGATGCCTTACCTATAAGGTGTCCCTTTCCTTCTCTCACAGCACCATCAAATTTCTATGTTACAATTTAAAATAGAGCATTTTAGGGAAAGTCACTCCAGTTTAGGTCTGGAGTAACATAAAAGCCTTGAATGAAGCTTAAACTAACATCAACAATGAAGCTTAAACTAACATCAACAACCTAGCACCCTTTTTCACTTTCTTTCACATCTTCTGCAAACAAATCAATGATAGAATGTTCTCTCGTCAAGCTACAGTAGCTGTCTTGTCAGATTTCAAGATAGGCTGTGTGTAATGGTGAGAAAAAGATTGCCTGCCTGCCTGAATTGGGTCCAATTCAATAAACATGTAGGCATCCTTCAAACCCAACATGCCACAGTTTTCAGCATAAAAGTAACTCCAGTAAAATAGCGCATGTTCCATTCTTCCTACTCACCAAATCCAAATTTCATCTTTGATATGAAGACACTACAACCAACAGTAGTACTCAGGTTTCAGAGTGGTAACTGTGTTAGTCTGTATCAGCAAAAACAACGAGGATTCCTTGTGGCAGTTTAGAGACTAACAAATTTATTTGGGCATAAGCTTTCGTGGGCTAAAACCCACTTCATCAGATGCATGGAGTGGAACATACAGTAGTACTGTAATATAATTGCAAGTATCTCATCATCCACCCATACAAAGAGTATGTAGTTTCTCTCACTGTTCTGGGATTCCAACAACAGATTCCACTGTAAAAACTTTAACTCAGTCTATTGACATCCACTGAATGTGTTTAACTGAAAAGCAATTATCGTTCTCTAAATTATATAGCAAATTTCCTCTATGTGGTAAACTCATCAAAAGATCCAATGGCAGGTTAATCAATCCTGAGTGTCATAGCCATTTCAGACAGACAGAGAAATAGCATCACTGGTGCTTTCTCCTTCCTGTCTTTTGTATGATCCCATGGAATAGTGCAAAAGGTGGGATGGCATATAGCAGAAATATTGCCCCTCTTTGCAAGAGAGCATACATCACATCAAATCCCAGGTTCTGACATATGGAGACCACCTCCGGGTCCTTTACTGCTGTTTCCAGATGCAAAGAGGTCAATCATCGTCCCATCATCTTGATTTAACATGAGGTGAAGTGGGAGTACTGATCTTTTTTATGTCCCCTTTGGGAGTTTCTTCCTATGACTCAAATTCATAGCTCTGAAGGCCATAAGGAACGAGCAGATCATCTAGTCTGACCTCCTGTATGACATAGGCCATAGAATTTTATCCAGTCCCGCTGCAGAGTCTCCTTTAATTTGTGTTTGATTATGATCCTGCTTCAGAGGGATGAGAAAAATTAGGCTAAGAGATTGTTCCAAAAATATTTAAAATGGCTCTCTGCCCTCAAAGTGACTGGGCTAATTGTCCTGTCAAGTTTGGAATTTCCCTCTGAAAAGCTCTGCAGCCAGGAGGGCTGGGACAGCCACTGGCCATTGGAGAGGTAGATAAAACTGAACAGAACTTCAGAGTAGAGGTCTGTTCTGAATTTTCTCTCAGCTCTGCCACTACTCAAAATGCAACCTTGGGCACATCACCTATATTCTGTGTGTCAATGTATTCCATCTGCAAAATAGATAAAAGACTAATCACCAAACTCACAGGAGTGCTATGAAGTTCAATTAATGACCTCCCCCCCCCAAAAAAAACAAACCAAATTGTGATTCTGCATGTGGTCAGTCTAGGCAACCGTTCACACACATAGTTTTTAACCTCTCCTTCCAATTGTTCTATAACCAGTTGTTGAGTTTCTGTTAAAACTAAATGGTAAGAACTACAGATGAGGGAAATTTTACTATTGGTTTGCACAGGATCTAAGAGAAAAGGCCTGCTCAGGAGTTGTGAGCATTAGTGTAATACAGAACCAAAATAATTAACATTATAATTAACTTATTTATATTTGTAAAGCACCTACATATTCTCAGATACAAGGTAATGAAAAATTGTGAAATAATAATAAAAGACAGGGATTCTATACTGTAAAATGTAATGTTTCCATCTCTGTTTTCACGTAGGAAAAATAGAATTAAATAAAAATGAGTTTAGATCCCAATTTGCTTGTTCATACAACTTCTGGCCTATTAGCGATCAAGCCAACATACAATTTCTGGCCTATTAGTGATTAAGCCAACAAAGGTACGATCAACAGTAATCAGCAACATAATCCTTTAAAATTAGTGTCATGGGGCAAAATGAGCTGAAAAGAAAAACAGAAGGAAGGGCGAGAGACAGCGTAAGTATAAACTGGCTCTTTCACATTCAGTTCCATAATTTAACATCACTAATTTCACTTATGTATGTTCATAGCAATCTAAGCAAGAATAGCACAGTTACCTTTAAAAAATTTGCATAGTTCTTCATTCTCAGAGGCAACTGAGCAGTATGTACAGTACTACCAGGGCCGATTATTTTACATGAGGCGCTGTAATACATTCAATTATTAAACACCACCATATGTCATTTTCCTCCAGCTCAAAAAACAACATAGGGTTGCCTTATTGCAAAAGCAAAGTCAGATGGAGGAGAGAATATTAGATGCAACTAAAAGATTCTCTTTGCTACAAGATGACTTTTTTGGGTAACCTTTTCATTAAAAGTTTTAGGAAGGTTTCTCCTCCTCGTCAATTGTTCTTTCAGCATCTCTTTTGGTTCTTCTCCTCCTCCTTTCTGCAACTCCCATACGGCTATGTCCTTAGGGCTCTCTCCTCTACACCTTATCCTCGGATGACCTCATTCATTCACACACAACTGTCATTACTATGCTGAGTCACAAATCTACCTCTAGATGCCTGATCTGTCTCCATCAATCCACTCCTGCACATCTAATTCTCTAGCCATCGCCAGAAAGGCACGCTGCCGGATCAAGCTAATCATGGACCAAACTGAGTTGAATATTTTCCCTTCTGCATCCTCATTTCTCCTCTTCTGTGGACAAGACCATTGTGCTTTTGCAAATCTCATTATGCACTTAAATACCTTTAAAAATCTAGCCCTATGTCTTAACTGCATCCTTCTTCCATAACATATTCAAAAAGAAAAGACTTCCCTTTCTGTCCAAATAGCTAAAACATCCATCCATGCCCAGGTCATCTCCTGATTTGATTACTGAAACAACCTCCAGTCTGGCATCTGATTCCCACCTTGCTGCTCTCCAGTCCATCCAGTCTGCAGCTGCTAAAATTATCTTCTTTGCCCATTGTTTCTGGCCATATCACTCCCCTTGTGGAATCCCTCCACTAGCTCTCCTTTGCTCAACATTTAAACTTCTTAAGCTCAAATCCAGGGCCCTGCACAGCTCCTCCTTGGCCTACACATCATGTATCTTGCTTCTTATGATGGCCTCATTCTCCCCCTTAAATCAAACAGCTTCGTTGCCTTTAGTTCGTTCACCCATTCCTGCTTTTCTACTTTCTTGTATAATGTCCCTTATGACAGAATGATTCCTCAGTGCTAGTGCACCATGCCTTTCCCCAGTCAAATTATTTCTACTGAGGCATTTCTTCCACAATGCTGACAAATATTAACTTATATCAGTGAGATGTGTTATATAAGAAACAAAGTGTGAGACACTATAGAAAAAAACAAGTTATAATTACTTAGACAAGTTACAAGTCTTCAAGTCACCAGGGCCTGATGAAATACATCCCAGAATACTCAAGGATCTCACTAAGGGAATATCTGAGCCCTTAGCGATTATCTTCAAAAAGCCAAGGAAGACGGTAGAGATTCCAGAGGACTGGAAAAGGGCAAATATAGCAAACATATATAAAAGGGGGAATAAGGACAACCCAAGGAATTACAGACCAGTTAGCTTAACTTCAGTACCCAGAAAGATAATTGAGCAAATAATTAAGCAATCAATTTGCAAACACCTAGAAGATAATAAGGTGATAAGTAACACTCAGCATAGATTTGCCAAAAATAAATCATGTCAAACCAACCTAATAGCTTTCTTTTACAGGGTAACAAGCCTTGTGGATAGGAGAGAAGTGGTAGATGTGGTATATCTTGATATTAGATAAGGTGGGTGCTTTTTTTTTTGCAAGGCTTTTTATACTGTCTTGTGTGACCTTCTCATAAACAAACTAGAGAAATATAACTTAGATGAAGCTAATATAAGGTGGGTGCATAACTGGTTGGAATATTGTTCCCAGAGAGTAGTTATCAGTGGTTCACAGTCAAGCTAGAAGGGCATATCAAGTGGGGTCCCACAGGAATCAGTTCTGGTTTCCTGTTCAATATCATCATCAATTATTTAGATAATGGCACAGAGAGTACACTGATAAAGTTTGCGGACGATACCAAGCTGGGAGGGGCTACAAGTGCTTTCACAGAATATCAGGGTTAGAAGAGACCTCAGAAGGTAATTTAGTCCAATCCCCTGCTCAAAGCAGGACCAATCCCCAGACAGATTTTTGCCCCAGATCCCTAAATGACCCCCTCAAGGATTGAATTTACAACCCTAGGTTTAGCAGGCCAATGCTCAAACCACTGAACTATCTCTCCCCCTCCAACACAGGGTTACCACTGTCCCTGGTTGGGCTTGAACCACCATCCTTTTGGTTAACAGCCGGAGGATAGGATTAAAATTCAAAATGATCTGGACAAACTGGAGAAATGGTCTGCAGTAAATAGGTTGACATTCAGTAAGGACAAATGCAATGTACTCCACTTAGGAAGGAACAATCAGTTGCACACATACAAAATGGGAAATGGGTTTTAGAGTGGTAGCCATGTTAGTCTGTATCAGCAAAAAGAACGAGGAGTACTTGTGGCACTTTAGAGACTAATGAATTTATTTGAGCATAAGCTTTCATGGGCTAAAACCCACTTCATCGGATGCATGCAGTGGAAAATACAGTAGGAAGATATATATATACACACACAGAGAATATGAAAAAAATGGGTGTTGCCATACCAACTGTAATATGAGTAATTAATTAAGGTGAGCTATTAGGTGAGCTATTATCAGCAGGAGAAAAAAAACTTTTGTAGTGATAATCAGGATGGCCCATTTCAGACACTTGACAAGAAGGTGTGAGGATACTTAACATGGGGAAATAGATTCAATTTGTGTAATAACCCATCCACTCCCAGTCTCTATTCAAGCCCAAGTCAATGGTATCTAGATTGCAAATTAATTCCAGTTCAGCAGCTTCTTGTTGGAGTCTGTTTTTGAAGCTTTTCTGTTGCAAAATTGCCACTTTTAAGTCTGTTACTGAGTGACCAGAGAGGTTGAAGTGTTCTCCTACTGGTTTTTGAATGTTATGATTCCTGATATCAGTTTTGTGTCTATTTATTCTTTTGCGTAGAGACTGTCCGGTTTGGCCAATGTACATGGCAGAGGGGCATTGCTGGCACATGATGGCATATATCACATTGGTAGATGAGCAGGTGAACAAGCCTCTGACAGTGTGGCTGATGTGATTAGGTCCTATGATGGTGTCCCCTGAATAAATATGTGGACAAAGTTGGCAACGGGCTTTGTTGCAAGGATAGGTTCTTGGGTTAGTGTTTTTGTTGTGTGGTGTGTGGTTGCTGGTAAGTATTTGCTCAATGGGAAATGACTGCCTAGGCAGGAGTACAGCAGAAAGTGATCGCAGGGTAATAGTGGACCACAAGCTAAATATGTGTCAACTGTTTCAAAAAAAGCAAACCTCATTCTCGGATGTATTAGCAGGAGTGTTGTAAGCAAGGCACGAGAAGTAATTCTACCTCTCTACTCCGTGCTGATACGGCCTCAACTGGAGAATTGGGTCCAGTTCTGGATGCCACATTTCAGGAAGGATTTGGACAAATTGGAGAGAGTCCAGAGAAGAGTGACAAAAATGATTAAAGGTCTAGACAACATGACCTATGAGGGGAAGGCTGAAAAAAACTGGGTTTGTTTAGTCTGGAGAAGAGAAGACGGAGGGGGGATATGATAACAGTTTTCAAATACATAAAAGGTTGTTACAAGGAGGGGAGGAGAGAAAAATTGTTCTCCTTAATCTCTGAGGATAGGACAAGAAGCAATGGGCTTAAATTGCAGCAAAGGAGGTTTAGATCGGACATTAGGAAAAACTTCCTAATTGTCAGATAATTAAGCACTGGAATAAAGCCTCTGGCAGGCTGGGCTGGTTTGTTTACTTGCCCCGTCCGCAGGTCTGGCCGATTGCAGCTCCCACTGTCCGTGGTTCGCCGCTGCAGGTCAATGGGGGCTGCTGGAAGTAATGGCCAGTAAGTCCCTCGGCCCCCGCCGCTTCCAGCAGCTCCCATTGGCCTGGAGCAGTGAACCGCAGCCAGTGGGAGCCGTGATCGGCTGGACCTGCGGAACGGGCAGGCAAACAAACTGACCCAGCCCGCCAGGGGCTTTCCCTACACAAGTGGCGACCCCAGTTTGAGAAACACTGGTCTAGAATAATACTTAGTCCTACCTTAAGTGCAGGGGATTGGAGTAGAAGACCTCTCAAGGTCCCTTCCAGTCCTATGGTTCTACACAGTCAATCTTAAAAACACTGCTCTGAGAATCAAGGTTTTTTATTTTTCTCCCCTGTGAAATTCATTGCCAGGATAATTTTTCAAACTTCCTAGCGTATGTTTCCTTGTGGCCTCGCTAATCTCCACCAAGGACAATGATAATAAAGAAACTGGACAAATTGTGATGAAGATTTAAAAATGAAATCACTTTGATGCAGAGCTCAAGTGTTTTGAAGTCCACAAAGATTAAATTCTTCAATAACTAAGCTGCTTCATCTTCATTGCAATATCCTTCTAGCCTCGTCAAATACCATGAATAAAGGGAAGCGAATCATCAGACAGTATTTTATTTTTATAAATGAACTTGAATTCCTGTTTGATTGTGCAAAATAGATGTGAAATGTGTATTGTTTCTTAGTAGATAAGCAAATGAAAGCAATGCAGTCAATTATTCTTACTTTAAATAGCAGAAACTTCAAACTATAAGCAGGGGCAGATTAGGTTTTGGTGGGGCCTCTTGGCCAGAGCAAGTAGGGGCCCTTCCCCACCGTGCTTCTACCCGGGAGCAGGGTTGGGGCTTGCCCCACTCTGCCTGCCTGCCCGTCGCTGCAGCCGGGGAGCTGGGGCAGGGCAGGCAAGCCCCCATGCCCCAACTCCGTTCCCCAGCAGGAGCACCGGGCAAGCAAAGTGGGGCAAGCCAGGATGGGCAGGGATGATGTCCCTAGCCTCTGTTTGCCAGAAGCTGGGACTGGAGAACAGGGGATGGATCACTTGATGATCACCTGTTCTGTTCATTCCCTCTGGGTCACCTGGCATTGGCCACTGTAGAAAGACAGGATACTGGGCTAGATGGACCTTTGGTCTGACCCAGTATAGCCATTCTTATCTTCTTATAGCAAGCCCCGACACCCTGACCCCGCTCTCCAGCTGGAGCGCCGGGCAGGCAGAGCAGGGTGCGGGGATGCCCATTTTTCCGGGGTCCCCCAATTGGCCGGGGGTCCTGGGAAGAGGCCCCGTTGCCCAGTGGGTAATATGCCACTGACTGAATTCAAAATTGTTAAGCATGTTCAATGACTTTTAAAAAATATTGGTTTAAATATTGGTTTAAATATTCACCTCCATACTAAAATCTTGCAAAATTAATAAAGCCCCAAAACACTACAAAGTCCTCAAATTGAACCCACTTTTTGCCTTCAATTTCATAACTGTGGGCCCAGATAAAACCATGTAGGTATCTCCTTGATTAGCAGATTTGGTTAGTTTATAAGACATCTCCCTCTTCCTCCCTCCCCCCTGCCAGTTTGTATTACTGAAGTGTTTGTCGGTGTAAGCTGTGGGTTCAGATATTTTAAAAATCAGGCCCTTAATTTCTTAGAAAATTGGTAACCACTCCAAGCTACTGTTAGGGGATATCTACTAGGCTATGGATTAGACCCGTGTCAAATTACTTAAAAGTAGACCTCGTAAAGCTTAAAGATTACAATATAATGACCAGTGTTGTCTTGGACAAGGGAGCTGGCATTCATGAATTAGTAGACCTTTTCTTTCTCTAATTTCTGTGATTCCATAATAAGGTAATGCCTTTTTATAAATAAATGTTTTCAATTTAAGCCTCAATTTTGTGAATGTTGGAAGCACACCTATATTAACAATTAAAAGGTTGACTGCTACTGTTCCAGGTTTAAATTTGCCAATAGGACATCCATTTTACCCACCCTAATCTTTCTGGCTTGCACTTGTCACAAAAAAGGGGTATTTGTGAGAATTGCAGGTTAGGACTATCCATTTTAATTCATCACAAAAGAATCATTATAAACTAACCAATCCCATTAGTTAACCACAAAAAAAAGACCAGCATATAAATAAAATTCATTTAAATAACTAGGCAGAAGGGCAGTTGGGGAAAATTGATATTTATTTAATTACAAAATAGACATGTATTAAATTTTGTATATGGAAGTTCCGGTAATTAGCCAGTTTAGACCTCCTCAAAGTGGCTGGCTAGTGCTACAGAAGCACCATGTTCAGCAGCTGTGGGCAAAGGGCGACACCCATCATTCTTGGGAAACCCCAGGAATATCTGTCTCCCTCTCCTCTACCTTTCATATTAACCAGCTTCCTAGACACCTTCCAGGGCAGGGACCAATGTACTTTTATTTGTTTCTAGCACAACAGAGCACCCAAACATGTCTGAGGTTCCTAGGTACTATATAAGTATTAATAATGTCTGCAGGTGAGTAAGACAACCCATAAAAATGAGCATTTATAATGCCAACAAGGAATTTGACACTCTTATTTTAATCATGTCACCTGCTTCAGCTCCCTATTATGCCTAGAATTCTCTACTTTAGAAAAAGGATATGCTGCTGCCTTTTTTTCCCCCTAGAAGTAGTTACATTTGTAAATTGCTGGGGGTGGAGGTCCTCTTCTTTAAGCTTCCTCTGTCCTTCCCCACCTTCCTCTCCTCGAAACTGAGGGGTCCCGAGTCATAGTGACCTTTCTTCTGGCCAAGGAAGGCTGTATATAGCTCCAAATAGCTCCACAGTAAAGTCAGTGAACTTGCATGTTAATCATAGTCCTAACCCAAATCATGACTTCTTCCAATCACTCCCTCTGGCAGCACTACCCATGCTAGACATCACTGGGAATGGTCAGTCTCTCAGAACAGCAAGCCAGCTGGAACAACCCATATCACGTCTCATGAATGTAAAAAACATGGAGGGTTTTCTTTTGCTTCTATTAACTTGTATTTTTGGAAGTTTACCATATGACAGAAGGCAATGGCAAGTACTAGCAAAATCTTATACTTGCTGCTTAATATTAAAGGACATATTTTACGTGTGTCACAAATAAATTTGGACATGACAAGAGACATGACTGCATAACAGACATGTTACACCAGGCAAGTTTTTCCAGCCTATCTGAAATTGACTCCAAGCCTTGATGCTGTGTGTTGAAAAGCAATCTATTTCACCCTATATCTGTACCTCTGCAGCAACAGTTAAGATGTGAAAGTTTTGCACTGCCTATGGCAAAACAAGGCTCTCTGCTAATGCTTTCAAACAGTAATCTTGTTCTCATAAAAAAAAGCACATCCCTCTGACAGAAGTATTTTGATAGACACCATTTACCCAGTGCAAATATGCATAATTTTAAGGGTTACCTCTAGGCATAAAATGAGTCAGCTAATAGTGACAATTTTTTCGGTGAGAACTTAATTATGCTCTATGGCCTGGATACTAGTTGTCACAGTCAGGCTGCTTATCCAGGTCCTATGGAAGTCAAACTACTGCTAAAGGCTCCAGATTTAGCTAGCATATCCAGGAGACCTATACATAAATCTTGTTTATTAAGTTTATTAAGCCAATGAAAGGTGGTTTAAAATTTTCACTTCTTCACCATTATTCCCTCTTCCAAGTGATTGGAAAGCCACACAAAACTTGACATTCAGATTATTCTCAAAGCTGCTCTATGAATGGCCAACAGGGAGGCTTCATGACAAACTCCTTCTACAGCCCTTCAAACCCAGGATTTATCAACCCATGCAACAAGAAAATCTACTGCAAACCTCCAGCTTGTCCTTCCCCTGCACAACAGTCACATCTAGCGTGGTCACTTTGCAATTGTGTTAGCTGTGTGAGGGATATGTCAGGAGCTAGATGAATTTATAATCAGAAGTTTTCTGGTAACTTTTACGTTAACTGGAGCAGAGAGCTAGGCAGTTATATTTTAAAGGCTGGGGAAAAAATCTTCCCAGCTCAAAGCAATGGAAATAGGATGAATTCAATAAAAAGTCTGATCCATTTTCCAAGGCACTAATATGTGCACAAACGCAAATATTTTAACTGAATTTGAACCTAACTCATGAGCATTAAATAGTACTAAATGTGTGCAAAAGTTATCCAAATAATAATAATAATAATGTTTTAAATATCTGGGCTGCAACATATATTAGCAGCTGTACAAATGTAAACAGCAACAGCACAACAAGGTTTAGGGCACAGAAGTCAGGAGTATTCATATCCAGTTGAAAATACACAGAGAACTTCAGTACAAGGAATGAGAAGTGGAACCTGGCCAAGACTTCACCCTCCACTCATCTGAAAAGTTCCAGAAGATCCTTTACACCACAATGTCTGTTTCGTGTCTCATCTAAAAACCAGCACAACTTCTAAACACACCTTAACACCATTCTAGAACAGGGATCGGCAACCTTTGGCATGAGGCCTGCCAGGGTAAGCTCCCTGGCGGGCTGGGCCAGTTTGTTTACCTGCCGCATCTGCAGGTTCGGCTGATCGCAGCTCCCACTGGTCGTAGTTCGCTGTTCCAGGCCCATGGGGGCTGCGGGAGCCCCCATTGGCCTGGAGCGGCAAACCGTGCCCAGTGGGAGCTGCGATCAGCCGAACCTGCGGACGTGGCCGGTAAACAAACTGGCCCAACCCGCCAGGGAGCTTACCCTGGCGGGCCGTGTGCCAAAGATTGTCGATCCCTGTTCTAGATCATTATGGAATCATCAGCACCATTTTCTGTTGGTCCTCGTTGTTCCTTGGTGTTCTCCCATCCAATTACTTATCTGGCCTGCTAGTGCCTAACAGGATGACAATCCAAGAAGCTGTGATGCAAAGAGCAAGCTGTACTTGGCTTGGTTCCTGCAAATAACCAAGCCAATCCTAAAACATATGATGCAATGTGATGTGTAAATGTACATAAAGGAAGGAGGGTTCTGTATAACGCCCTATAATCATGCTTTACGCTTGTGTCTGATCAACTCAGTGTAGTTTTGCTGTATGCCAAATAAAGGAACCTGAGTGATGAGACTGGAGTCAAACTGAGTTCTTCGGGGACCGATTGGAAGAGGTTTCGGGGGAAACCCAACATAGTGGTGCCATGACTTGGATTCCATTTGTCTGGAGCAAGTAACATATAGTTTATTACTAATGCAGCTTTATTGTCAAGGACTGCAACCCAGCAGTTTAACATTAGCACTGGAAGGGTTAAATATAAAGAAGTTACTACCATGCTGGAGACATGGGTTAAATCTGTGAACTCCCCAGAGACGTATTTGAGGAGGACTGGGACTGGGTGAAAAAGGAACTACAGAGAGTGGCATTAGATTTAAAAAAAAGAAAAGAGGATGCTTGGCAAAGTACAGGACAGGTCTGTTAAATGTCACTGAAATGTTTAAAAAAACCCATTGGCAGCCACAAAAATAATAGCATCTAGGTCCCCCCCGCACTAACACAAAGAAAGCCCAAATCAAGGTAAAAGTTTCACAAAGATTATTTCGGGTGACTAAAACTTTACAAACAAAATGGGCCACCTTGAGGAATGAATGCAAAAAGCACAGAGAGCAAATCTAAGTAGTAGAAAAAAACAAACTAAATAGAAAAAAAATCCTGAAAGGTCAGGGAGAAAACCATATGTTACCTATTTGCATAAAACCAAAGTAGAAAGCAGCTGTCCTTCAAGGACTGTATTTAGTGAGTACAGCTTAGTAGACAAAGTGTACTAAGTTAAGAAAGAAGTGCAAAAAAACTCATAAAAGATATGCTTAAAGCCACCAAGGAAAAGTCAGCTGAGAAATGGGTTATTTTAAGAAATAAGTTATGGTCCCAGAATATAGTAGCTATGATGAGATAACCGGCTCTGTGGATGAGGGGAAAGCAGTGGATGTGCTATTTCTGGACTTTAGCAAAGCTTTTGATACAGTCTCCCACAGTATTCTTGCCAGCAAGTTAAAGAAGTCTGGGCTGGATGAATGGACGGTAAGGTGGATAGAAAACTGGCTAGATGGTCGGGCTCAACGGGTAGTGATCAATGGTTCCATGTCTAGTTGGTAGCCGGTATCAAGTGGAGTGCCCCAAGGGTCAGTGCTGGGGCCGGTTTTATTCAATATCTTCATTAACGATCTGGAGGATGGTGTGGACTGCACCCTTAGCAAGTTTGCAGATGACACTAAACTGGGAGGAGTGGTTGATACGCTGGAGGGTAGGAATAGGATACAGAAGGACCTAGACAAATTAGAGGATTGGGCCAAAAGAAATATGAGGAGGTTCAACAAGGACAAGTGCAGAGTCCTGCACTTAGGACAGAAGAATCCCATGCACTGTTACAGACTAGGGACCGAATGGCTGGGCAGCAGTTCTGCAGAAAAGGACCTAGGGGTTACGGTGGACGAAAAGCTGAATATGAGTCAACAGTGTGCCCTTGTTGCCAAGAAGGCTAATGGCATTTTGGGTTGTATAAGTAGGGGCATTTCCAGCAGATCGAGGGATGTGATCATTCCCCTCTACTCAGCACTGGTGAGGCCTCATTTGGAGTACTGTGTCCAGTTTTGGGCCCCACACTGCAAGAAGGATGTGGATAAATTGGAGAGAGTCCAGCGGAGGGCAACAAAAATGATTAGGGGGCTGGAGCACATGACTTATGAGGAGAGGCTGAGGGAACTGGGATTGTTTAGTCTGCAGAAGAGAAGAATGAGGGGGGATTTGATAGCTGCTTTCAACTACCTGAAAGGGGGTTCCAAAGAGGATGTATCTAGACTGTTCTCAGTGGTAGAAGATGACAGAACAAGGAGTAATGGTCTCAAGCTGCAGAGGGGGAGGTTTAGGTTGGACATTAGGAAAAACTTTTTCACTAGTAGGGTGGTGAAGAACTGGAATGGGTTACCTAGGGAGGTAGTGGAATCTCCTTCCTTAGAGGTTTTTAAGGTCAGGCTTGACAAAGCCCTGGCTGGGATGATTTAGTTGGGTTTGGTCCTGCTTTGAGCAGGGGGTTGGACTAGATGACCTCCTGAGGTCCCTTCCAACCCTGAGATTCTATGATTCTAAGTCTTAGGAAGTGTCTTAAACAATGAAACACTGAAATAAGTAATATTTTTAAAAGTATGTGCAGTTAAAAGGAGCCTTTGCACAAATTAAGACTGCGGAGCTCAGAGGGGACTACATAGTCAGCAGCAGTGCAAGTAATAAAGTGTTAACTCTGAAAGCGTTAAAAGAAAAACAGAATGCTTGGTTAAATAATAAAACCCAGTTACAGCAGTGTGCAGTCATGCCTGGTTAAATCCTTATTAATCAAACAAATTATGCAAAGAAGTCAGGTGCTGACAATTGCTACCACTATGCTTTTTTTTTTCTCCTGAGAAGTCTTTATGGCCATTCTGAAGGAAATGGGCAATGAATATCTCTAAATAATCAACTGTGCTGGCTACTGCAAGTACAAAGACAATCTGATTTAAATTGTTTGACTATGGACAATGTACTTAAAATCATTAAAGAAAATAGAGATTTCTATACGGCTTTACTGGTTCCAGATGTATTAGCAGGAATGTAACCTGGGCACAAAAAAACAAGCAAACCTGTAATAAACTGTAGTGCTAAGTTAAAGGAAAAAATAAATGAAACAACAGCTAAAATAGTGCATCAGAATGACTGCACCACACCTTTAAGTGGGAGGGTATTTGGCTGGCTGGCTGAATGAAGGGAACAGTGCTTTATGGCTGGGGGAGAATTACAGCAATTATTAAAGCCCAGGCCAAAAAAGTTATCCCATCTATAAAAATTCAAAAGCTCAACTAGTAAAGCTAAGCCAAGCAAGTTTGGGGCAAAAGACATATCTGGCTTTAAGACTAAGCTTGATAAGTTTATGGAGGGGATGGTATGATGAGATTGCCAAATTAATTGCCAAAATTAGGCTACTGATCTTTCATTATCAACAGGTAAGTATGCCCAGTGGTCTGTGATGGGATGTTAGATGGGGTGGGATCTGAGTTACTAACAGAGAATTCTTTCCTGGGGGCTGGCTGGTGAGTCTTGCCCACATGCTCAGGGTTTAACTGATCACCATATTTGGGGTTGGGAAGGAATTTTCCTCCAGGGCAGATTGGCAGAGGCCCTGGAGGTTTTTTGCGTTCCTCTGCAGCATGGGGCATGGGTCACTTGCTGGAGGATTCTCTGCAGCTTGAGGTCTTCAAACCACAATTTGAGGACTTCAATAACTCAGACATAGGTTAGGGGTTTGTTACAGGAGTGGGTGGGTGAGATTCTGTGGCCTGCATTGTGCAGGAGGTCAGACTAGATGATCGTAATGGGCCCTTCTGACCTTAAAGTCTATGAGTCTATAAGTTTAAAATATTAATTTGGTCTCTTGTAATAAACTGCTTACAACACAGGAAAGGACTGCAATTCTTTTTTTAAATCACCTGATGTGTAAAAATCCTGATGTGCAAAATAAATTGCCCATTAAAAACAAATCTACTAAAAAAATCCATCCAAATCTTTCATTCAAGATTGCAGAGCTAAAACATTCTCTTTGGGCAGCAGCCAATGTCTCCTGACAGTCTTAGCTTTGTTAGTTAACCCTTTGTGAATCTTAGTGCTTTTACAAAGTTTTAATATTTATAACCTAATTTTAAAAAAATTAAACACAAATTAGTAAACAAAACTAGGCAGTAAAAGGCTATCCAGAACCAAAACAACAGAAAAAGACCCTAAATCCCCTTTTCAGTAATAAAGAAACAGCTAAAGCAGCTGCAAAATAATAAATAATAATAATAATAATTCAATTAATATGAATAAGATAATGGTCTAATACATTCGAAGTAATAGTTAAATAATAAAATTGTGCATTCCTGTAAAACATGCAGTATATACAGTAAAAAGAGTAAAACAATGTAAACAAAACATGCTACTTAATTAAAATCCTATAAGGGTTCCAAAAAAGAACCACAAAATGTTTTTATTTTCTTTTTCAAATGACAGTGTCCTTTAAAAGCAAAAACCAACCCAGCATCAGTTTAGGCCCACTATGTACTAGTGCAGGGCATCTAACATCAAGGGGCTGCAGTGGTGAAACTATATCTGTGCAGTTATACAAGCTGTGAGTTCTAATATATTCAAGACCTAAGTTGAAGCACAGGTAAGGCAGGAAATATTCAGAACAGGTGACTCTTCCAAAAGTTAGGACTTTAGGAAACATTCAGAATAAGATATCTTGTCTTCTGCTTATAAAGCAAACACCTGAAATCTACTCATTGGAATAATATTCAACAAACCCTGCTTGTATATAACTAACATTTCACATTTTCCCCTGATATAAAATGTAACAAAAGGTCAAAAATCTACAATGTTGAAATGAAGTTGTGTAGCTGGCTTAAGCTGTTGCCAGCCTTGTTCAACATCAGCATTAGTTTAGCTCGGAGCTAAACATGTTTTAATTTTAAACTTATCAGTGCTGACTGCTACAGGGGCGCTCTACAAATAATCATATAACTCAGGAGCAGTGACAAACTTCAACAGCAAAAGCTGCTAAATTGACCTATAAATATAAGACACTGCAGTGCATATGCTGGCATTGCCTCTTTTTTCAGAACTTGGGGGGAAAATTAGAATACGAGTCTCATTTACTTTCTTAAATTTCTTTACGTGAGGATGACATCAATATTCTGAACTTAAGCCAGGGAAACCAATCACACGTAAACATTGTGCATTTAAATTGTACTTGGAAAATGCACTGCAATCTGAAATAAGGCTGTAGGATTTTATATTGCCCCGTTAATCTTCTCTGATACTTCTGGAGCAACAGTTTTCTTCTTTGACAACTGCACTTACAATTATTCTAAAATCATTTTTTTCCAAAACCAGCAGCTTCACACAGCCAATTTCCTTTGAAGCTCGTTTCTTTTTCACTTGGGGGAGTAAGGTGGGAATGGGCAGAATTTAACATGGATGATCCCTGTTCTTCTAAGGGAGAACCTGCCACTCTTCTGATACACAATACTAGGTCCTTTCTAATAATTTAGTTTCTTTTGCTCCTACAATTTAGTGAAGAAAAGAGTTACTCATCTTCATAATTAATCTTGAAATTTAATTAAACCAATTTACTGAACATATCAGATGTTTGTCATTTTCAAAGCGCTACTGACATTATGCTGTTATTAGTAAAGATTATTTATGTTACTCTGTTCTATTTTACAGCCAAGGTACCTATAATACTATCCATATGCTGTGTTATTTTGCATTAACAGAATAATTTATTGTGTTGTAGATACTTTATTTTATTCACTTACCTATGCAGTCAGCAGCACAAGCATAAATTAAATTACAAAGCACAGTAATGGTTCCTTATGGTAAATACATGCAAACAAATAAAGCTCATGATAACTTACATATACTTTCTTCTCCCCCATCCTCCTTGACTTAGTGCCAGTAGTCTTAAACTGTGCATTTTATAAGGCTCTTATCTTGCAAACTTACACACATAAAGGGGACTGCTCATGTGCTTAAAGTTAAGTTCATATGAAGGTGTTTGCAGCACTGAGGCCCTACATTAGCTGAAAAGGTTTTGTTTTATTTGCATTCCCAATAAAAGCACATGACATGAAGGACAGTGGAGACTGCAGAGTGAAAATTTAAAGTGTGTTTCTTTTCTGAAAAATGACCCTATAAAATGGTATTGTGGGATTTCATGGTAAATTCTCTCTCAATCATCCCATATCTCACACACTTGATTTTCAAGTCACAACCTGCCACTCTCCACCAACTGTCAGTCCTACATGCTCAATGTGGGCTCTGAAAATCAAGCTCTTATTTTCTTCTTGCACATCTCTGGTAATAAAGATCCTGCAGGCCAAATTATGCCCTCATTTACACCTATGAAATCCCAATGGGTTTAATGGTCTTGGCCAGGGATACATAAAATATCACCTAAAGCTCTGGGATGAAGACTATGATCAACAACTGTGGCACAATGGAACTATCTAGCACAAGGGTAAAGATCATGCAGGAGACACAGCTTTCTCAGGGATTGGTCCAAGATTGTGAAACAAACGCCAGCTGGATCGAAGAACGACACAAACTACAACTTTCCCTTCTGAACATCAGGGGAACTTCTGCAACCTGGCCTTTGCTAATAAAAAATACACAGCACAGCATTCATAAATATTTATTTTAAACAAAAAAGAAAAAGAAAACCCACACAATTTTCCCTCTGGGGAGAAGATGGCAAGAACAAAGTTAGTCATATTGCTTGATATGCTAAAAAAGCACTCAGCTTCCCCGTGATGGGCATGGTATAAGAAAAGGAATGGAACAGAAGAGAAAAGTATGCTCTTAATGACCCCATGCAACTACACCTCTACCTCGATATAACACTGTCCTTGGGAGCCAAAAAAATCTTACCGCGTTATAGGTGAAACCGTGTTATATTGAACTTGCTTTGATCCACCGGAGTGCGCAGCCCTGCCTGCCCGGAGCACTGCTTTACCGCGTTATATCCAAATTCGTGTTATATCGGGTTGCGTTATATCGAGGTAGCGGTATATATTTAAATCAATGGTCTTTTGCATAAGTGTAAAAAACTCTCATTTGTGATAACAAAAAGGAATATCTTCTAGCTCCCTCCCTCTTAGCTAAATTGGCTCTTCAGGATTGTCAAAAGTCAAAAGCTGTAAAAACATTTTTGTAACTCAGGAGTCATAACTACATGAAAAGCAGATGTGCTGAGTAAGATTATAAAACTGGCTCAAAGTCACTTTTCAGGGTAGAACTGCACTTTAGCTGAAATTATTCAGGTGTCATTTAATGTTATTGCTTTTATGAAGTACTTCAATTTTCATAATTAGATTAATTTTCTTCCCAGAAATACTTAGTCAAATCACTCTTCCTTAGTACATAAATATCTGCATTGTCATTAAAACTGAATGTCTACCAGTCACTAAATCTTCCTATTACTACTGAGATCTGGAATAGCCCTATGGCACATCATCTAGAGTCACAACGCATGCTGATTCTAACCAAAGTAGTTGAAGAATCCAAGTGCTATGAAGGGATGTTCACATTATCAAGCTCCTGAAGACAGGGCCTGTCTTTCTGTTCTGTGTTTGTACAACACTTACTACAGAGGGGTCTTGGTCCATCACTAGGGTTTCTCGGTGATATGGTAATACAAATAAACAACAATAACAACTGAGTCGAGGCTCAAATTTTATCTTTAATTTAAAACAAATAACTAATAGCAATTTCCTAGGATCTGTTTAAGCTCAGTGAAAGCCAACGTTTTTATCTTAGTTAACATCTTGTAGGGCTGTAAAACCAAACACAATAGCACTGTGCTAGTACAAGTGGGAACAAGGCAATGAAATTCAGTAGGCCAGACTTGCAGATACAGCATGTGTTTTGGTGACTGTGGGGTAAAGGAAGAAACAAAATGGGGGCCTATTTTTAACTAGAACTGTGACAATTTGGAAGACATTCTGTTTTTTTTCTCTGAGGGCTACAGTTATAATCTGAGAGTACAAGTAGCAGGAACTCCACAGCACATTGGAAAACAATCAGCAAGCATTACACCAGCAGTCCTAGGCTTGGTAGTATTGCTTGAACCAGCCCTGGTACATCATCTTCAGCATCCAAAAGCTTTCTAAGCACATAGCAGACTTATAACAAGGGATTCAACTTAAAAACATGGAAATTGAAAGTCTAGTACACATCTTGTTGGTACAACTCTGTTCCCACACAGCTAATGAAAACATATGCCCCACATAAGATGTATAGCTACAAAACATGCAAGGTAGGTTGTGCAGGAATATGGGCAAGGCGAGATGTAGCCTCTCAAGAAATTAGAGAAATGTTTAAAAATATTTTCTTCAGATTTATGCTTCACATAATTTTGCCATGATCATCATTAAAAGAGAAGCAGTTTTCACCTACAATAGCAAAAAATAAAATAAAAATTAATGTGAAACCTACTTTTAAATATTTTTTTTGCACTTTCAGACCCAGTGTGCCTTTTGTGCACAGTCCTATAACCTAGTCCTATCTGTGCAAAAACCCCTAACGTCAACGGGGCTTCACATCAGGGCAGGAATCCACCTGTAGAGTTTTTAGTGCAGGATTGGGGTCTACATTTGAATAAAATAAACTATTTAGTAAAAGGATGTGTATTAGCATGAAAATGTCAATAAAATATTAGGCTTACTCATTGCAACACAAGAGGTAGCTTAGCAATATTGTAGTACTCTGTTGCATATGGAGATTCTGAAAAGTAGTAGAGACACACAGCTGTAGTTTACTAACCTTAATGTTTATGTTCTTTTTCCATTATTGATTTATCCTGCATTGTAACAATATTAAAATAGCTTCTGAACATTAACCAGCTCATAAGCCGGTAAACAAAGGCAAGTAAGTATAATGACTATGAATCAATAAAGAAGCAGATTTGCAATCTAGTAAGTGCCAAAGTAAGGCATATAAATGCCAGAGTCACATGTATAGGGGGCAGCAGTAAAAGAGATGAAACTCCATATGCAAAAAAATTCATTAGCCCCCTGTCCTCAACTGATTAACAAGTACTAATGCTTTAGAAGCCACATGGAACCATTTTAACTTGCACTTTAGGATTTTGTGAACCATATGATTCACAGAATTGTGATCATTTACGCAACTAACCTTTGGAAGGTCAGTCTTAAACAGTAGAATTCATAAAAAAATATTAAATGCACTGCACTATTTCCACCGAAAAATACAGTGAATAAAAAGAGGGCAAAATAAAAGGGTACGTGGTGAATTTTCAGCACAAAAACAGAAACACCATTTCTGGTCACCGAAACAAGAGCTATGCATTGTCCTGCATTGATTTGAAAAAGGACCCTTTTGCATGTATATTCTACCTTTGTTTTTCCACACCATGTGTAGTTCTAGGGAATATATCTGTCAATACAGAGGTTCTATAAAATCAAATTAATCATGGAAAGTATAATTAAATGCAATACTTTATTGTCTTTCATAAGTATGCTATCTCCAATTGACATATACAAAACAAAGTTAAATAAGAAAGCTAAAGGGAAATTATTGCAAAGGGAGAATTGTAAGTTATACTGTGTATAAGAGAGAGAAATGTTTTCAGCTATGTTTTCAGGTATGTTGGAGGGTCAATGAAGCAAAATGTTAAAGACTCTTGCATCAAGTGTAGTGAGATTTTGTGAAGGGATGTAAAGGATGGCACTGCTAGATGAGCAAGGGAGTCAGGGGAGAGACATGGACCTGATACTCCACTGCCATGCACCTTGTATATTCATTTATCCCTATGCAAAGTGAGAGTAAAACATTACCAGATCAGAATAGCAGCATATTTTACACACATCTGCACCAACGAAGCTGTAAATAGCCACACAAGGTGAAAGGCAGGGGAGAATCAGACCCAGCATTTTTGAGGCAGGCTAGTGCAAATCTATGGAAAAGGTCTTATTGTAACAACATTTAACAAAAGAATCTTCTTGTTTTATCACTGCTATGAAATGTCACTCTTATTTCTCCTCAAAATGTTACTCTGTGCTTTGTGTCAATAATTTCCAATAATTTTTAAAGAATGTTTAACCACAGAAACACACAGTATAAGTAATCCTAAGTAGGAAACTGAAAACAACGTAAGAGTAGTGAAGTTACCTAGGGAGGTAGTGGAATCTCCTTCCTTAGAGGCTTTTAAGGTCAGGCTTGACAAAGCCCTGGCTGGGATGATTTAGTTGGGTTTGGTCCTGTTTTGAGCAGGGGGTTGGACTAGATGACCTCCTGAGGTCCCTTCCAACCCTGAGATTCTATGATTCTAAGTATAAATCCTGTATTTCTAACAGAGGAAGGCTTTTAATAAGCTACGGGTAATATTTTCAAACTTGGGTGTCTAAAGTTAGGCACCTAAATCCATATTTAGGCACCTACATTCCGTAAGTGCCTTAAGTTTCAGAGGTGCTGAGCACCTATTAACTTCAAGGTCACTTCATGTACCTAAATATGAAATTAGATGCCTAACTGTAGATACATACATATTTTAAAACAGTTGCAGTATCTTACATCTAGAGAATAGATTAAATAAGTTCATAATAATATAGTGCAGTTTAGTTAACATGTAATGATAAAATGTACATACAAGAAACCTACAGGAAGGTAGGCAAGTGATGATCAACAGGAAAATGTAGAGATTTTAAATTATGTCAGATTTTGTTGCATCTATTTTAGTATAAAAACAGGAGAGACTGAGTGGGCCCTGGGGATTAGTATTCTGCCATAGAGGCTCTCTCTTTAGTTTTCTGGTTCAAATGCAGCACAAGTCACTAGTTAGTGATTGAAAGTGATAACCATCTCATGACTTTTTAGTCATCTGTGTGAAAAGGATTTGTAGTTGGTACAATTCCAAGTGGTTGGGTGAGCACGTCAGAAAAAAGAGCAGCATAGTCTGCATTAACTGACAAGCTGGAAATCTCAGCAAAAGCAGCAAGAAATTGAAGGACCATGCTGCCTTTTCACTCCTTTAAAGATTCATAGATGCTCAGATTTTTGAGGCCAGAGTGGGACAATTATGAACAGCTCAATCTGTTTAATTTATCAAAAAGAAGATTTGGAGGTGTCTTGATTGAAGTGTGTAAATACCTTCATAGGGAGAAAATACTAGCTATGAAAGGCATAAGAAAGTTATGGAAGTTAAAGCTAAACAAATTCAAATCAGAAAAAATCATCCTGACTATTAAAAATTTGTAATTTAACCATGGGAACAAACTACCAAGGGAAAACTTTCCTGAAGTCTTCAGATCAAAACTGGATGCCTTTCTGGAAGATCTGCTTTAGTCAAACAAGTTATTGGGCTCACTATATGAGTAATTGGGCTGTGATATGCAGGTCAGACCAGATGATCTAATGGTCCCTTCTAACCTTAAAAATCAATGAATTGATAAATGAGCTGGTTGGACTTCCTGCATAATACAGCCCAGAGAATTTCACCCAGTAATTCATGCATTATGCTCATAACTTTTGGTTGAGGTACAAAATCTTTTAAGATGGGGTGACCAGATTGAAAGTGTGAAAAATCAGGACAGGGATGGGGGTAATAGGTACAGCCAGGGAGGCACCGTGCACTGCTCTTGTGCCCGCAGGCGCCGCCCCCACAGCTCCCATTGGTCGCGGTTCCTGGCCAATGGGAGCTGCAGAACTGGCCCGCAGGCTGGGGGCAGCGCGCAGAGCCTCCCTGGCCTCCCAGGCGCTGCAGGGACCTGGCGGCTGCTTCCGAGAGCCGCATGGAGCCTGCCTTAGCCCTGGGCCCCTGCTGCACCGCTGACTGGACTTTTAATGGCCCGGTCAGCAGTGCCAACCAGAGCTGCCAAGGTCCCTTTTTGACCAGGCGTTCCAGTCGAAAACCGGGTGCCTGGCAACCGTAGATGATCTACTGCTGTATCATGTACCAATTCTGATTAACTACTACTACTCAGCATAAGGAACATAAGAGTCCAGAAATCACTATCCACTGGTCTCCTGGCTGGTTTACACTTTCATCAGCACACATGAAAGTTTTAACAAATGCAAGTATTAGTGGTGGCTGACATGAAAAACATGTCTTGAGCTTAAGGGCCAAACTATGCCTACTTATTTGCATATGAGAGCGTGAAGGGCATGAGCCCAGGCAGACATTTTAACTCCCAGCACAAATCAGTGCAGAAGGAATGCCTTTATCCACATGTATCCCAAGGTCCAGTGTGCTGCAGCAGCCATCAGAACAACAAGTTGTGGACTACAACTGTAGCATGTTGAGAGAACTTCCTGGTTCCTACAAGGATGTACCCTCTGCCCTCCCAGCAGAAAGTATCAGCCGTGTCTGAAGCTGGGAGCATGAGGCAGGCAAGTAGAGAGGAGGCTGATGGACTGTAATCCTGTTCTTTGTTTCTTTACAGAAGAAAGCCTTGTTCCTGGTTTGTCTGAGTGGGTCTGGTCTGAGGTGAATACACACTGACACACAATGCAGCACACACAGAGGAGCCTAGAAATCATTTTCTCTGAGTTGTGTAAAAAGTCACAATGCAGACTTTGCCTATGTGGAACAACCTCATACTGGGTCAGTGAAGAGGAAAGGGGTTATACACAACAAGGAAGGCAATTGCTATTCCACTAATGTAATCCAGTCACAAAATTTCCAGGGACCATCTGTAGACGGAGAGCGGGGCTGGCTATCTACATCCAATCAATTCTTGGACTCTCTGAGAGCTCTAATTTGTGGTACTAGTAGTTTTCTGCTGAATGAAACTATATTTAGCATTTTAATTTACAATGAAGAGCCTGGCTTTTGGGATCTTAAAACATTTTTCTTTTTCGGTTTTCACAAACTAAATTTTTAAAATAAAGCATTCCTGCCATTTTGTAAGCGTTTCAAAGAGATGTGTTCAAATTTCCTTTGAACACATACGACTGTACTTACCTAGTTTATGCACACATATACATGATGTGCACATCAGGTATCTGCACACACATGCATCCAGTCAGATGACCATGTGAGTGTGCATATATCCACTGTGTGTGTACATAACATTAGACATTTTCATAAGTAAGTTATGCATCTGCAGTTCTGTGCATGTAAACATATGTGGTACTTCCTACAGATGACAGAAGCATACTTCAGAGAGAAGTGTGACTTCAGTACAATACTGTTAAAATTGTTATGTAAAAAATGCAACTACTTTGAAAATCCTTACCTAGAAGGTCTTAACCTTGAAGGTGTTCAAACTTATTTTTTTCTGGGGATGGGGGAGAAAATGGAGGGATTGGAGTGGTCAACAAAATCCATACTGCAGCTGCAAGTTAACACTCCTGAGGGCATTCTGTGCCAAAAAATTAAAAATTCTGCAAATTTTGGCAAGTTTTATTTGTCAGTAAATAAATGCAGAGGCTCCAGCATGGCAGTGGGGAGCACAGGCCACTGGCTGCACGAAGGTGAGAGATCACCCTGCAGCCCCCCCCTCCCTCAAACCCCGGGACACAGACTCAGCGGTGAAGCTTTACCCGACCCTGACACAGCACAAGGCCTGGGCCTGCTCCAGAAATACCCTGGGGCCCTGCCCATCTGCACCAGACACACCAGGTGTGGGGCAGGCAGGCTCAACCAGGCAGGATCCAAATGTGGAGGGGCTCAGTGTGGGGGGATCCAGGTGCGGGGTGAGAGGATTCTGCCTGGGACAACCTGGGTGCAGGCATCTCAGTGGGGGGGGGGAATCTGGGTGCACCGAGGCTTGTTGGGGGTGGGGGCGTTCTAGGTGCAGGGGCAATGGCACTCTGCAGGGGCTTCCAGGTGAAGGTGGTTGGGTCTCAGCAGAGAAATCTGGGTGTGGGGGTCTCAGCAGGGGGGTCTGGGTGCTGGGGGAGCGGGGCTTAGTGATGTGGGGGCAGGGCTAGCCTTAGTGAAAATGGTGCCCTGGGCGAGCTTGTATTTTGGCACTCCTCTCCCCTTCTCCCACCATCACCCCTGGCTCCTATGGGCTCCCTAGGCTCCCACACACATCACCTCCAGGCCATTACCTATACTTCATATGGAATGTCCACAGGAAAGTCCATTCAATGTAGATGGGCATCTCCCATGGTCCATTGTGAGTTAAGTGTCCCTTGATGAGCCACTTACTTTGACTAGTCCCTTCAAGATGTGCAGGCTAACTACCTTGTGGGCGTTACCCCAGGAGCAAACATTTGAAATCCAGGTATAGAATCAATACTCAGAACTTCAAATACAAAAATGATACATGCATACAAACAGCATAAACATAGTCAGCAAACCATAAGCTTTTCATAGATATCTTACATGCCACATTTTGTACAAGATTTGTTGCAAATATATAACAGTGGTTGCAACAATGACCTACATGGTCATGTTTTAATCAGATAACGTCACAATGAGTAACTGCTACAACTATCAAATTCCTAGGCCACTGTCAGCCGAAGCACAGAAGTAAAGGTGGCATGGTAGATGGTGTATCGCCACGCTTACTTCTGTGATGCTGCGGTGGCTTGTGGTGCCTGGCGCTTGGCCTGCGGCTCAAGGTAGGCTTCGCGCTGTCACATGGAGGCTGCATCTTGCCAGAGCCCACGGCCCCTCTGCAGCCCCTAGCCACTCCTAGCTCACCACGAGCATTTTGACAGGAAGTACCAAGCAGTAATAACAACAATAATAATACAAGTCTGTCTCTCTCTCTCTCTCGCTCTCTCTCTCTCTCGAGAGAGAGAGAAAGCCTGTGTGTGTGTGTGTGTGTGTGTGTGTGTGTGTGTGTGTGTGTGTGTTGAGGAGTGTGAGACTGTGTGAGAGACAATCTGTGTTGGGGGACTGTGAGAGGCAGAGTGTATGTGGGTGTGAGAACCAGTCTGTGGGTGAGAGAGAGACAGTGTGTGTGTAGGATTGTGAGAAAAACAGTGTGTGTTGGAGAGTGTGAGACTCTGTGTGTGTGTGTGTCGGTCGATCTGTACTGGGGGACTCTGAGAGGTAGAGTATATGTGGGTGTGAGAGCATGTGTGTGAGAGAGCGTGTGTGTGTGTGTGTGTGTGTATTAGGGAAGTTTGAGAGACAGTGATTGCACTGTCACTTTAAGTCCCCCCTCCCTCCCCGGCTCCCCCGCCCCCTCACTCACTTTGAAGTTTTGCTCCACCTGGCCCCAGCCCAGCCGACCCCCTACCAGAGACCAAGCGGTGCAGGGCCGCAGTTATGGAGGGACTCGGCTCTGCTCCAGGCAGTGAGCCGTGCTGCCAGTGACCGGCCCTGGCCCGGCCGCTCTGGGCTCCCCAGGGCTGGGGCAGAGCCAGAGCCCTCAGCTGGCCGGCTGAGGAGTGAGGGAGGGAGGGAGGGGCTAGGGGGTCAGGGAGAAGCCCACTGGCCCAGCGCAGGGAAGGGGCCAGAGAAGAGAGGAATCCGGCCACAACCAGCCAGGGGAAGCCCAAACCCCTTGTGGCGCCCACTGGCCACCGTACCCTGGGCATGGGCCCTGTTGCCCAGCCCTGTGCGGGGATCTGGGTGCAGCTAGTTGGGGGGCGGGGGTCAGTGATGTGGGGGCTCACGGTGGTGCAGGGGAGTGAGACTCATCAGGGTGGGGGTTTGAGTGCCAGGAGAACAGGGGTGGGGACCTGGAGGCAGGGAGTCTGGGTTCAGGGGCCTCCAGATGCAGGGGTTGAGGTTCAGTGGGGTGGGGTTTGGGTATGGAGGACTAGGGGGGTTCTGGGTGTATGAGGTGAGTCTTGGAGGGGATATCTGGCATGGGAGGGTCCGGATGCTCGGGGGTTGAGGGAGCATCTCCCCATACAGTGACCCCTCCCCACGCAGCTGAGGAGTGATGGGGATAGGAAGCAGGGGAGGATGCTGGGCTTCCTGCAAGTGGGGGAGGTTTCTGGGGGTGGGTCTGACATCCCTAGCCACTCCTTGCAGGGGAAGAGGAAGTCCCATCCCATCCTTCCTGCAGCCCAGCTGGGACTAGCGGTTGATCCTAGAAGCCACTCGCTGGGATGTCCCCAGATCTGCAATGAATTACCTCTCTGCCAGCTGTTCTGGGGGCCTGAAATGATGTACCTGCACAGGCAGGGAGTGGTGTGTGACTGTTCTTGCAGCTTCCCTTTCCTTCCCTGTCAGAAAGTCATTTTTATTTCAGGGAAGCAAAGAAATCTGCAGGGGACATGAATTTTGCACAAGCACAGTGGTGCAAATTTCCCCGAGGAGTAAAATGAACAAACTGTGCCTGGTTTACAATTAAACTTGCTATAAAATTTCCAGTTCCAGCAGATACAAATGACAAGAAATGTGTGTACAGTATTATTACTATCATTAAAGGTGACAAGAAAAGCTAAACGAATATACTCAAGCAATTTTACCAGTATGAGCTGAATACCCCAAAAGTCTGATTTAAAAGAAGTAACATCACATTTTTACTTACAGATTTACTGCATTTTGCAGGTCTTTTGACATCCATCCTTGTCATTGTTAGCCGATACGTGTTAAATGTGATGTCCCAAGACTCACTAGGCTAACAGGACACAACTTTCACAGAACTTCACTAGAGCATGGAGCCAATCTATACTAGCCTGAGTAGATTTTACTCTTTTTGTATTGTTTATGAAAATTTCTCTTTTCTCATTATTTTATACATCTTGGCTTCTAATATAATAAAGGAAAATCTGAAGGGAAAAACAGCAGTCTGAAGATGAGTCAGCACTGATTTCCAGCAAAAAGTGCTTAGATACTTCTGGGGGCTGTATCAATGTATAGGTACGTAGAGAGCTGTTCAGGTTATGTATACAGATATAAAATAAAAAATAATGGCAAAGATTAAGTAGGTAGATTTGATAGATGGACAAGAGTTAACCAGAGTTAATGCTAGAGATGAGCCAGAAGTTGAACTATTTACCCAAACCCTCCTGATCTTCAGTGGTTCAGATAACGTGGACCAGAATTCAAAGGACTACTCGTTTTGATTTAACAAACAAAATCTTCTGATTCCTGGTGTGGTCCATATCCTTTTCCAATAGCATTATTCTGTTGTACTCATTTTCCCATAAACTTTTAAAATTAAATTAACCACCATGAAAAAAAACAAAAACTACTATTACCTTATTTGGCCCTCATATGTAAAATGCACCCTAAGTGGTCTGGTCATGAGGAGACCATATACAAATACAATATGCTGTTGCTAAGGACACATTTATTTCTGTTCAGAGAACAGCAATATCAGTGTTACTCCTGTACTATGATTTATCAAAATTTACTGTAGTACTTGTAGGACCTGTAGTCTATGGTAAGTGCTAAATAAATGGGGAAAGATTCTTTCCGTCCTGACTGCCAAGTTCTGAATGTCTGTTTTTGTTCCTTGGAGACAAGCAGTAGTAGATCTGTTTTTGCTAAAGAAGATCAGAATGTGTGAAAAATAAGACATGACTGGATGGCATCCATGCAGCTCCAAGTTGCATTTTAGTCTGATTTTCTTTCTGTGCTAAACAGAGAGGCCCTTTTGGAGATCTTTAGAATACATAATCAATGACACCATCATGCAAAGTGCAAACCTCCCTGATCTAGTGACACAAGATGAACAAATAATTAGGAATATTGCAGGCCAGGGAAATGAGTGGCAAGTGCCTGCTGGCTCGCTCTCTCTCTCTCCATGCAGCTTTCTCCTCCTGGATTAATTTTTAAAGACAACTTGTCTTTCTTTTCTAGTGGGGAAAAGAGTGGGGACAGATTTCCAAAAATAGGCCAGCCTGTCATAATGGCTAACTGTCACACAGGGCAGAGACTGGAGCTGATCTCATAGGGAGGAGGCTAAGAATGGAGGCAGGCAGGGGAGTAAGGAGCTATGGAAGGAGAGTAATACAACGTTCTATAGTGGAGCCAGGAAGAAAATGAAGAGATACACTGCAATCAATCCCAAACTAAGACACAAGCCAAAAATCAATCATTCTTAATAAAAATAAATAATATGCTGCCCACATTATCAGTTTTCTATCCATTATTAGCACAATTGCTGTATTCTACTGCATTGATGCTCAAATATACCCTACTGCCTAAAGTCTCCCTTGAACAAATGTGTATTTAAACAAACTGACCCAGAAAATTAAACCAAAATGCTCTTTAAATTCATTTTTAAATGCTACCTTAAAAGGGTCCCTGTGTATGTGTCCTCTGCAGTAAACAGATATACTTAAGTGACAGGATAATTCATAAATAAATGTGTTATGGTTTTCTATGAGACCTCATACAATTCAGATTATACCAACTGATCACTGAAATGCTGCCTTTAAAAAGTCCTCTTAAATCCAAGCCATATTTGGCCAAGATATGGGGAAGTTTGGAAAGAAAATACAATTGCATCACTGTCAAACAGATAAAAATATAACTGTGATCTTAGTCCATGCAACTAACATTCATTTTATTAACAGGGCTGAAGTGGACTATTTGAAAACAGAAATCTTATTAAGAAAATCTTCATCACGCATGCTGGCTTTCTCCTCCCCCCGGTATGGAGGAAATGTATTTTGTCTGTATAATGTTTCCCCAATAATGGACTAATTTTTTTTCCATTGCCTGGCTGAACAGCACGCTGCTGTGGAACATTAAAGACTCACTTCGTTAAGATGGAACACCAGGTGTTGTCTGATGCATCTGTGTAAAATGCTAATAATACAACCTTATCAGGACGAAAAATGATGATGTAAAATTGAATCTCATTACTAATCCATGGATTTATTTTCTCTCCTTAGGCACAAAAATGCAGCATATTTGCCAGCAGATAACAAGTTTGTTTTGTTGGACAGAGTCATGAAACGTTGGTTTAATAAGGCTGAACTCTGAAGCCAATGGAATTTATCATTATGATTATTATTAATTTTTTGTATTGTGGTAGCATCTAGAGGCCCCAGTTAATGAGGAGGGTCCCATGGTTTTAGGCACTGCATGCCCATAATGCAAAGATGTTCACTAACCCAAAGAGCTTACAATTTCTTTCTCCCCTTTCAGTGTATTTATTCAAAATATTTCTGCATATTATTCATGTAAAATAGTTAAATAATACATAATTATTAAAACTATAGTTAATTATATATTGTACTCATATAAAACACCTTTTATCCCAAGATCTGACAGTGATGTACAAAAAATATTTACTAAACCTCAGAGCAAATCAACAAGCCTAGACCCAAGAATCTTAAATGAATGAGCTGAGGAGCTCTCTGGACCACTAATGTTAATTTTGGACAAATCTTGGGAATCTGGGGAAACTCCAGAGGAAAGGAGGACTGCCAATGTAGTTCCAATATTTAGAAAGAGTAAATGGGATGACTCAGGTAACTACAGGCTGATGGAGCAGTTAATTCAGGATTCTGCCAACAAAGAATTAGAGACTAAAAATATAATTATTGACAGTCAGCATGGTTTCATGGAAGGTAGGTTTTGTCAGACAAACCTGTTGCTTTTGCTGGCAGATTTACAGGTCTGGTTGCTAAAGGCACCTGTATTGCTATAGTATACTTGGAAGGTTGACTTAGTACCACATGACTTTTTGATTAAAACAACTGCATTGTATGGAATTATCAGGGCACATGTTGAGTAATTAAAAACTGGCTCACTCTGAGATCAGTTATTGGTCCAACTCTATTTTTTTAGATCTATCAAAGATCTAGATTAGTGTTTCTCCACCTCTTTGATACCAGGCACTGGCTTCCTGCCTTCTCAGGCACTTTCCTATCTGTGAGGATAATTAAACAGCTTACCAGAGGAGATGGTGGACTCATTGCTTGGAGTCTTTAGAAGAAGATTATATATCTTTTTAAAGAGATGCTCCCATTCAGCTTCAGGAAGAAATTCTACAGCCTATGTGTGGGGCAAGGGGAGGGTTGGGGGGTTGGCCTAGGTGGTAGCGCTGATCCTTTCTGGCCTTGGTGTATGTGAATCTCTTGGTCTCCCTGTCCATGCGCCTGTAACACTACACCCCATATTCTTCATAGAAATATGGTTATAATATGATTATAGCATAACTATATGTTCTATGCAAGGTAAGGCATGTGAGAGATCATTGAAAAGGTTATGATCAATGAAATATGTTTATCCTATTTGTATGCATGTATTATTTTGTATCTAAAGTTAGGAATATTGACTATAGAGCTGTACTACAAAAGTGTTTGCACTTGGGGAACACCAGACAGAATGCAACCAATCTGGCTGGCTAGCTGGGAACAAGTCAATGGACCATTAGGGAGAACAATAGGTCTTTGAAGACGGTAATCTCCCACCTTCGTGGGATGCTACAAAATGTCTCTGACTCATAGATGCTTTGACACTGCAGGGCCATGTGATCACATACCTGATACTGGACTTCATGATAGAATACCAGTATTTTTCCACTGAGGGGTGGGGGAGCCACACTGGAAAACAAAAGATTCCCACCATATGTAAAACCTATTTAAGGCAGGTAGAGACATAATCAGTGTTCACTCTTCACTGAATCTCCGCCCAGGATGACTGCTGTGAACTTCTAAAAAACAAAGACAAAGGGAGGAAAAAGGATTGAGCCCACGCTGGAAAAGGTGTCTGGCCTGTAAAAGGAATACCTGGAGTTTTAAACTGCAAGCCCTCAAGAATCTCTCCAGTCTGCCTAAAACAACATTTAGGGGGAGAAATTACTACTGGTTACCAGTTTCTTTAGTATCTTAAGCTTATATTTCATTTGTTTTATTTGCTGGGTAATCTCTTTTGATCTGTTTGCTAACCCTAATAATCACTTAAAATCTATCTTTTGTAGTTAATAAACTTGTTTTTGTTTTCTCTAAAACCCGTCTGTGGAATTCATGGTGGGGGCAGGGGGGAGAAGCTGTGCATATCTTCCTCCACATTGAGGGAGGAGGCGAATTTCAACAAGCTTATGCTGTACAGTTCTCTGTGCAGCACCTGATGATACAATTTTGGGTTTACACTCCAGAGGAGTGTGCACTGGAATGCTGGGCAATTCCCTAGCTGAAGCATACCCATGCAGGGCTGATTTTAGTGTCTGTGTCTTTCTGCAGCTGGGTGTGTCCCTACCTGTGTGCGCGCTGGAGGAGGCTTGAGGGCCTGGCTCAACAGGACAGTGTAAGGGAGCCCAGGCTGGTGGAACAGGCGGGCTCAGGGGTACCCCAGTTTCAAGTGGCACCCCAGGGGAAACGTATCACAGCAGCATGGAGAGAACAAGATTGCCATCATTGTCCTCAACATAGTCATAACATTTGCAGCTCTTTATTAAGATAAACAAGTCTCATGCTTCAGTGATTCCTTGCAAGGGTTAGGAAGGAATATTTCTTCTCCCACCGCCACCCGCCCCCATCCCCTGCAATACTGGTTAAATGTATTTTTGGAGCACAGATGGGGCTTTCTTTCCTCTGAAGCATTAGAGATTGGCAACAGCTGGAGAGGGTGGGCTGGAGCTCTGAGGTGGTACAGAGAATCCTTTTTAGATGCCTAGCTGGTGTGTCTTGCTCACATGCTCAGGGTCATACTGATCACCAGAATTGGGGACAGGAAGGAATTTCCCCCCAGGTCAGATTGGTAGGGAAGTTGGATTTTTTTCAATTCATAGCAAGGCCTGTCCTTTGCCTGCTGGAACATCTGGGCATATCCCACCTAATAAATTCCCAACCACTGCAGGGGAGTCAGGCATTGGTGGCACCTTGGTCTCTCCTGTTCTTTACCTGTGTGTTTGAGGACCGAAATATTTTGGTCTAACTGAAGTCTTTTGGCTTCATATAGATGTATCTGGATGGTCAGACCAGATGTCTGATGGTCCCATCTGGCCTTAAACTCTATGAAACATCCCTTATGAAGTGGTTCAGCACTAGTGTATTTATTTTACAGAGGGGCACACTGAGGCACAGATGTTAAATGATTTGCCCATCATAAGAGAGACAATGAAAGCACCAGGAACATAACTTAGGGAGCGCCATTTTCCAGCCCACTCCTTTAACCACTAAACTATACTTCCTCCTGATTTCAGGTTGTGTTAAAGCAATTTTAAAAAAGATGGAACTTAAATGGGAGATCATTTTGCGCATATTTTCATGGTCATAATAAACTATAAACAAAATAGGATTTCTAACTGAGAGGAAGGTCTTATGGTTAAGGCACTGCACTGGACAGAAGATGGAGGTTCAATTTCCATCTTGGCCACAAATTTATTGTGAGAATTTAGGCAAGTTCCTTATGTCTAATCCTGTAAAGCACTGTGCAAAAAAGAAGCAGAGTGCATGTGAACAGAGAATCACGGGATCAGGGACATAATTTCTCTGTTCCCTAGGCCCTCATCTCCAAATGGGCTGTTAGGCATGGACACTCTAAGCATCATAATAAATAATTGTTAGCCTAATGCTAGTGGCCTATAGCTCTTCACTCCCCATAATGCTTATGCTACTTAAATAAAGGTGGTTTCAAAAAATCAATTATAAACAGCAATACAGCTTCTGCCAAATGCTGGAGATACAATGTAATTAAATCTGTCATCTTTTACCCAGTCATGCCCCACTGAACTCCAAACATCTGTCCACATAGCAACTAAGCTCCCTTGGCTAGCCTGGGTCAGCTGACTTGGGCTTGTGGTCCTCAGATGGCAGAGCTGTACAACTGTGGTTTAGACAGGGGCAGCTCTAGACATTTCACCGCCCCAAGCAGGGCGGCATGCCGCGGGGGGCACTCTGCCGGTCGCCGGTCCCGCGGCTCCGGTGGACCTCCCGCAGGCGTGCCTGCGGAGGGTCCGCTGGTCCCGCGGCTCCACCGAAGCCGCGCGGGACCAGCAGACCCTCCGCAGGCACGCCTACGGGAGGTCCACCGGAGCTGCCTGCCGCCCTCCCGGGGACCGGCAGAGCGCCCCCCGTGACATGCCGCCCCAAGCACGTGCTTGGCGTGCTGGGGTCTAGAGCCGCCCCTGGCTTTAGATGTTCGGGGTTGAGCTGGAGCCTGAGATCTGGGACCCCATGAGAAGGGAGGGTCTCTGAGCTTGGGCTCCAGCCTGATTTCAAACATTTACAGCCCGAGCCCTGCAAACCCGAGTCAGCTGACCCAGGCCAGCCTCGGGTGTTTAACTGCTGCAAAGGACAGTTTCTGACTAATGCAGGTTTTATAAGTGTAAGTTCTACAGCCATAAATCAGATTAGGTAGATTTCAAACATCAAGCCCTAGCCTGGAGCCTTTTACTGTTCTACGGAAAGTGCCTGTCAGGGCTTTGCAGTGCCTTTTTTACATATCACATGGATACTGAGCTTACAGAAGGAAAGGTTTTACCAATGATAAAATGACAACTTCTTGCAAACTGACAAGCCAAACTCAAATAGAGAAAATTTACCTATAAAACAAAACATCTGAGAGATGTGCAAACCAAACAAATCTACTGGAATAGATGATCTTCAGCTGAGAGAGGAAGACTATTAGAATCAAAAGTCCCCTTAACATTTTTGTCTATAGAGGAGCCGAGCTCTTCTGAAAATCTGACTCAATGTTAAATACTACAGCAATTAATGCACTATTAAAACTTAGATAGGAGATAACGACTGACAGAGCTGAGATAACCAATAAAGGACCAGTCATGGGGATGGCTTTATGATAATGACACCTATCTTGTAGGACCAGACTGAGAAGAAACAACACATTTTGCGTAAGCCACCGAACAGCCCTCAGATGGCAATGAATTCTGACACCACTAGCAATCTGACAAGACCTGGAGCCAAACTATAGCTGCATTTCTACAAAACTTCTGTGGTCTGAATGGGTCTCAAATTAAATCCAGGTTTTAAAGAAACTTCTAATACTACCGTATGAGAAGACCTGTGAGGATACCCTAAGGGGAAAATTATTAGGAATAATTCCATTTACTGCAGGTTTGTAGCAAACAGATCAACTGAGTGAGGGTATTTGCCTGGAACGCAGCAGACCATACATTTAAAAGAAACACTACTGCACAAAATTGGGCATTCTGAAATGATTAAAGGCAATTTCTTTTTACTTAAAAAATTCTTCTTAAGTATGTTTCTTTGAGGCAGGTGACAAGAAATAAATACTGAATGCTCAACAACATGACTTCTGAGCTTATCCTCTGGAACAACATGGCACCCTCACAAGGTAGTGCATGCCATGGTTTTGGCTCGGGGCAGACCCTCCAACAGTGCCTTAACTATAGTCTCATTTCTCAAGGAAGAACCAGAGCCAGCACATGCATTCATGCAGTAATGAGGAGAGAATCTGTGTGTATTTTTTCAAAGTCTTGCGCCCTTTCCACTTCCTTACACTGCCTCACACCAAGTGCTACTACTAGGACATGTGGCATGACCTTTGATCTATGCAGTGAAAGACTACTAGAATGTTCTTCAGTTCAAACCCCAAAGATGTTGCTAAGTTGCTTGGATAATGATTTGCATTTTCTGAAGCATTATAGTTGTCGTCACCTCATTGACATATAGTCCCTATTAATATTATTAGTCAGTTATCTGGGGTTGGCTTTTCATCACTGCTATAATAATGCATGTAGTATGAGGAGGTTTGAGCAAGAAAGATTTTTGGCCATTGAAATAAATAATGCTCCACAATTTCAGAAACCAGAAGGTTATTTCAAGAGAAAATTGCTATGAAACAGTCATTTAAATAATGACTAGCTATGCTTCCCTGCTTGATTTCTTTCCTCCTAAAATAATTTTTACTTGCTTTTAGGCAGTTGGCAACAAATAGATTTTAGCATTTGTGTCTCAAGCAAAGAGATAAATCCAGAAATTTGCTACAAAAAACATGGAAAACAAGTGGTATCCTCTGATGTGTGCATCAAGGGCACCCAAACTTAGTCGAACAAGGGCTGCATTGGAAACTTGTCAGGAACTCAAGGGCTACCAAGAATCTGCTTGAAATGGAGCATCTTGAAATTGCTCTTCTCTCTAGTTTGAAGGTGCAGCTCAGAGAGACGACAGGTCCCAGTGTGCAACATTCACATGAGCGCTCAGATCAAGATATAGCATTTTTGTGTTGAAGCAGCAAAGAATCCTGTGGCACCTTATAGACTAACAGATGTTTTGCAGCATGAGCTTTCGTGGGTGAATACCCACTTCTTCGGTTGCATCCGAAGAAGTGGGTATTCACCCACGAAAGCTCATGCTGCAAAACGTCTGTTAGTCTATAAGGTGCCACAGGATTCTTTGCTGCTTCTACAGAACCAGACTAACACGGCTACCCCTCTGATACGTGACACTTTTGTGTTGGGACCTCTAGTCTTCACAGGCTGCAGTTTTCTATTAGACATGAAGGCAATCATAAATTGCATTTTAATATGTCCTGCATAATCTGTGTCATAGGTGCTGAGCTGTGGTGCGGCCAGCACCGATGAGAGTGATTTGGTCTGTGACTGTTTTGTGTTGGTCTGCTCTCTATGAGGCAAAGAGGATGGCTTGCATTTTTGAGGATTTTTTTGGTCTTTGGGGACCTTGGCGGTGAAGAGACCAGTGACCTATGCAGGGAAGGGGGTTCCTGCCCTGGGATGGAAGCTGGTCTTAATGACTTCTCCATCAAGATGAGTTTCAGTCTCAGGCCTCTATCTCTGGGTGCCCTAGCTTTCAGTTTGTTACAATGGGCACATTTCTGAGGAATGTGAGCTTCCCCTAGGCAACGAACACATTGAGCGTGTCCATCTGACAGAGGCTTTGTCTCTCTGCATGTTGTGCATCTTTTAAATCCTGGTGAACCAGGCATTTTTCTAACCTAATACTAATTGTACTAAGGGATAAAGAAATAAAAACTTTTTTTTTCTGGTAGGGAATGTAACTCTAATAACTGAAACTTCATGTATGTAAACTATCCTATCTCACTAATCTAGTAGAAATGAAGATTTTCAGTGGGACTGCTGAACTCTGTCTCAGGACAGGGACAGTTGAGAAGGAACTGAGGAGTCTGAGTTGCGCACGTGCTAGATGAAGCGCCAACGACATGCGAGGCAGGCATTGCTGCAAAACTCTCTAAGCAAACGCACAGGGACGCACCATCACCTGGAACGGAGCACCCACAGGGACATCTCTCAAAGAAGAATCATAAATTGCATTTTAATATGCGCTGCATAATCTTGACCAACAGACCACAACCTGAAGGCCCTCAAGGCAGTGGCTATTGCTCGAAGTTACTAGAGAAACTATGTGCAAGCGGTTCAGGACAGAAAGATCCATTCATCCCATCTTCCCCATATAGACCCAACAATCCCATCTAACAATTTATAACCATTTAATTACAAAAAATAAAACTAGCTCATTACCTATCATGTTTACAAATGTAGTGACTCAAAACCATGGTTCAATATCTACATGCAACTTGAGAGGTAAATGAGAGAAAATAGAAGCTCAGAGTTACGAACATCTTGTGAAGGGTGGTTATTCATAACTCTGAAATGTTCGTAATTCTGAACAAACCATTATGGTTGTCCTTTCAAAAGTTTACAACTAAATATTGACTTAATACAGCGTTGAAACTTTACTATGCAGAAGAAAAATGCTGCTTTCCCTTTATTTGTTAGTAGTTTATGTTTAACACAGTACTGTACTGTATTTGCTCTTTTTTGGGCAGGTGGGGAGGTCTCTGTTGCTCCCTGATCGTGTACTTCCAGTTCCAAATGAGGTGTGTGGTTGACCGGTCAGTTCCTAACTCTGATTGTCATAAACAGATAGTTAAGGGTTAAGGGCTCTTTTACCTGTAAAGGGTTAACATACAGTACCTGATGACCACCTGACCGAAGGACCAATCAGAGACAAGATTTTTTCAAATCTCTGTGGAGGGAAGCTTTTGTCTGTGTTTTCTTTGTTTGTCTCAGGTACTCTTTTGAATCTAAAAGAGACCAGTCATGTCTCCAAGTTCTCCTGGAGTAGTTTCTACTAATTAATAGTGAGTATTAATTAGAAAGGCGAATTAGTCTTATGATTTAATTTCTATATTTGCAATTGTGTGTTTGCTAAAGGAAATTCTTTATTCCTGTTTGCTGTTACTTTGCTTTCACTGAGAAAGAAAGGGGGAGAGGGGATTCTCTCCAGAGATTGATAAGGTTATACCCTATGAGTGTCCAACTTGGGCTCATAGAGATTTTGTATTTTCTTTTTGTTCTCTTAATAAATTATTTTCTTTTCTTTGGACTTGGTTAATTCCTTCTTCTGTGGAAATTCAGGGGAAGGTGAGGGGGGAAGAGACAGTTCCTCCTGGGTTTGATTCAAGCAGTTTGAATCAGGTATCTCTCTCCTAGGAAAAGGGAGGGGGGAGGAAGCAGGGGGAATGGTTTGTTTCTCCTGGGTGTAAGAACTACCCTAGGATTTTAGGGTGGGGGGATACATGCTGGTCCTCACTTTGAAACCCCCCAGTTTCAAGTGAGGGTGCAGACCAGGACACTGATGTTCATAACTCTGAGGTTCTACTGTAGTTAAAATTGGCAGCATACCACATTTCACTTATATCATGGCAGAGGCAGGGCAAATTTCCACTGTGACAACGAAGCTCAAAGGCGTGGGACAGGAGTGGAGATAGAGTTTTTAAGCGTAAAAGTTTAGTTATGAGCTGCCTGTGAAGCTTACTGGCCAAACATATGTCCAGATAATTCACCGAGCATGCTGCCTCATGGACAGAAGACAAGCCTGATTTAGAAACGGTCTCATTCTATTGTTTTTTGCACCATGGACATTTGTCAGACAAGGAATGAGCTTAAAGGTCATAGCTACAATATGCTCTGTTTCATTTCTAAATGAAGAGGTGAACTGGACAAGCCTCCTTAATCATGAGGGCTATCCAAATGTGAGATTTACCATCCCTTTGTTTCCAGATCTTATCAACCTAAATAACTTTGAAAACAGAAGAAGATACTGTAAATCTGGTCTGGTAGCTTTGCAGCACTATGGAGATTTGTCCAGATCTTACCTAAGTAAGAGCAGAGAGAATGTGTTAAATGTGTGTGGTTGTTCCAGTCACATCACACCCAATGTTAGTTGCTACTCTAAATCACATGCAGCATATGCTACCTCCTGAAAGAATGACTTGCAAAAACAGTGAAAACAGCAACTGTCACAGAAGTGATAAGAAAACAATGGAAAAGGGAGTGATGATTGAATACAATAAAAAACCCACAAGACTCTCTAGATCTGTTAAGACATTTCTACAGCTTAAGTTTTTATATCAAATATTATAAAATATAAGTGGTTTTAGAGAGAAGCATCACTTTCTCTGTCTCACTTTTCCCAGTTGTAAAATAGAGATAAAAATATTTAGCTTGCTTAACTGTTTCATTCTTTTTTTCTGTTTCGAGTGTCCAACAATTCTAAAGGACTCTGACCTATGCCCAAAGTCCATTCAGGAGTGTTGAGGAAATTGAGGCACAGGGAATGGTGTACAGGTGTTTAATTGTTTTTTCTAGATCTGTATATTTCTTGTGCTAGCTTAACTGGAGTTTTGGAATCCTTTTCAAAGTCTGAGTTTGTTTTTTTCTGCTTACACATGCCCCTAAAGAGGCGAACTGTAAAGTTAAAGTATCCATGTGGTGGAATTCAGGAAAAGGAGTGCTTAATCTACTGGAGAGTTAGGGGCAGGGGGTGGCCAGCACTGGTCCTGGGGGCCTGAAGCAGCTGGGCTGTGAGGTCTCATTTCCATGAAGGGAAGGAAGTGTGCCAGAGGCCAAGGAAAGAGACAGACCTGGAATCTATTAAAAATTCAGCAAGCTTAACGCACACAGGCCCGGCATATGAGGCCTAAACCCAGCAGTCTGGTGAGTATCCAGCAGGGTAAGCTCTACAAAGGCTGTGACAGATACATTGTCAGACATTCCAAATAACAAAAGAAATTAACAGGTAAATAAAATTAAAAAAAGGTTTTCTTTCTTCTACTTTTGTTTGTGTGACATTGTGTGGGATATACACAGCAGGTTAAAAGTACCGAGGTTTTTTTAAAAAAACTTTAACAAGACCTATGCAGAAAAGGAACCAAGAATACTGTAGAATGAAGCAGGAGGCACAATTCCTGTGGAGGCAGTACCTATCTAGATATTTATACCACACATCAGCATGATGTAGTAATCACAATTCAAAAGTTTCTTCCATTGTCAGAGATTTTTCCTATTCCAAAGATTTCCCCCCATTTTATATTCAAGAAATATTTCTCAAACTGGCAAAATCTTTCAAGATGGAAGAAACAATTTAAGCACACCTCTGGGCCTGGCTCTGGAAGGAAAGATACAGGTCTGTCTCTTCTTATGCTGGGGTTACGTTCCGCGGTCAGCGCGTAAAGCGAAAACCGCGTATAGTCAAAATTACATTGAGTGTAATGGCGGGCGGAATCGCCCGCACTACAGGAACAGTATCTAAATTGTTATTTTTCTCTTTTTTTGTTGTTTTTGCCAACTGCGTAAAGCTGAATTCGCGCATGTTAAATGTGTGTAAGATGCGACAGACCTGTATACAACAGGGTAGCAGATTCTAAGATTCTGTATAGAAAAGCAAAGCTCTTTTGCTGTGTCATCCTAAACCTGCATTAAGGAAGCCAAAGTAATTACTGCTAGGTCATGCTAGTAGGTGTATCTATCTATCCATCCATCCAGTATATAAAAGGGTTGGAAGTGCCTGTCGGTTTCAAAGGGAACCATGATGTTACTGTTTTTGAGTTACCAATGAAAGGAAACTCAGGGTCTGTGTACTCTGCTAAGGGTGGAGTAAGGGCTCAGCCTGCTCATAGGACCATCATTGGTCTGCTGGACATAAAAAAGGAAAAAACAAAACCAGACCCCATACCTCCCTTAATGGGATATGTGGGGATTAACTAGTGTTTGTAAAATGCTTTGAAAACAAAAAAGGATATAGTCTGTTTAAAATATCTTAAAATTTAACACAGTACCACTGACAAATGAATATATTCTTTAGTAAAGCTCTCAGAAAAACAGCGACTTGTTTTTTTGTGAGTGAAGGAGAAAGTAGATAACGTAAGGAACAATCCCAAAGCAAATATTCCAACTAATTACTAGATGCATCCAGTTCATAGCTTAAAAATAACAAATGTAGTAACCAGAAAATTTTAATTCCACAAGTAACTGCTATAGGCTGCTATATCACTCATCCAACAATGCAATAGGTTGAGGTTTTTTGGTTTGGTTTGGTTTGTGGCAGCACACGTGATCAGCCTGTGGGTTTGATTCTGCCAGTTACCAACAATCTTTCAAGAGGAACTTCCTGACTGAACAAGATGTCTCCCCTTCCTAGTAAAAGCTGTAAACTTACACACTAAAAGAACAAACAACCCTCTTCCAAATATCAGATAAAAGGAAGGAATCATTGCTCAGTAAAGTTATACAGTTCCCTAGCTGCAATGACATAGCATCCAAATATGGAATCAGATTATTCTGCATACAAATCTTTACACAGACTAGATACATAGAGCTGCCCTTGAGCAGTACAGTGTTCTCTTCCAGCTGTCTGAAAAACAAGGAATATTAGAAGCAAAAACTATCAATATCTTTGTACCTGCTTTAATATGTTTGCACACAGCACGCAGAATTCTCCAGTGCCCAGCTATGTGTTTAGAATCAATCGCCGTGGATTCAAGGGATGGTAGTAGAACTAAGGTAGCAACTTTTGAAAAACTGCTTTATTTCACCATAAAATAAAAAGTAATTATAGTAGGTTATGAATCAAAAAATATAATAGCTTTATTCATGCTTGGTGTCTCCAATACCAGTACAAACAAGGGCGGGGGGAAAGAAACAACAAATCTCTAGACCTGCAAGCTGATGCTATTTTCTTTATATTTGTATCTATAAAGACGTGCTAATTTAAAAAGGCCTCTAGGTGCATTTACTTAATTTAAATCACCAAACACTAGCACATCCCAAACACTTCCCACTAAGCAATATATAGCAGCCATAATCCCACCACAAAGACAATATCCCCAAAGAATAGTACATGTTCCAAAAACAAGGCTACTACTAAACCCATGAAAATCAGAGCCAATGTATTAGAGTGATTGTCAACATGGATATCTAGAGTTGCCCAAGGACAAGAAGTCTATGAGCCTTCAACATCAAGACAGACAAGAACTCAATAGGTCTATATTCTTGTATGTCTCACAGCATCATACATGAACAGTTCGAGCTTTCTGTGCTTATGTGAGGTTGGGTTGTTATTGTATCACTAATTTAGATGGTTATACACTAATAGTGCTGATTTCTGGAGTTGGCTTTTGAAGCAGAATGGTTTCCGAGGCTTGGCAGTGAAAGTCATTTTTTTCCGTCACTGGTAAAATGTCAAAAACCTCCAAAGAGTTCAAAATGTGGTTCTGATACCCTAAGCCCGAAGCAAAAAAAATTATTATCCTGTATGATGTAATAAAACTGATGTAATAAACTAGTGCTAAAAAGAATTTTCCAAAATCTTAATTTCTTATCTGCTCACTCTGCATTTCTAATTTTAAATTCATTGTTTTGAAAGAAAATGAAGTAAACAACAGGCCTGTGAGACTGAATTTGGATCACAAAGATAGTTCTTATCTAATGAAGAATAATCGGAAGAGCTGTATATGAAATAAGACAGAATCCATTTGAGAGCTTTTGCACACATCAAATCCCTTTGATTGTTCTCAAGGCCTATTGGGTAAGTGCATGAAGATGTGCTTCTAGCCTGTAAAAACATCAGAAAACAGCGATGGTCTCTGTATTTCCAAAGTGGCATAACTACTACAAAGTGACAAGCCTAGTTATGGGATTTCTGTGTTCAGCTCCCCATTTTAAGAAGATAATCTCTAATGTTTTGTAGTGCATAAAGCATCAAAGGGCTACTGAGACTGATTAGTTCCTGAAACAAATCTGAAGTGTTCAATCAACCTCAAACTAAATATGGTTTACTGTGAATCTACAACCAAGCAAGAGACATTATACAACATATCAAAATGTTACAAGAAAAAAATCTCTTTCCTCAGAAGTCTGAAAACCCTGAATTCTCTCTTTTATAGGCTCTCCAACAATATCACATAGGGTAGGGTGCATAAATTAGTGGAAGTGTGGCTTTAAAAAGGCAGTGCATAAGGGTGGGTATTTATTAAATGTTCAAAAAGGAGTGAGGTATGGTCTGAAGCATGGGACACAGTGAGCCAGTAACTCCTTAGGTTCAATCCCAGTTCTCACTCGCTGTGCAACTCTAAATAAGTAACAATCTCTCTTTGCTTTCCTTTCTCCATCTTTAAAATAAGAAGGGTGGGGTAATGAGTCTTTACTAGTTAATATTTGCAAAGTACTTTGAAAAGGAAAACTCCAATGTAGATGCTAAGTGATTGGGCATATATTCATGTGTATAGGCATATCCGAGGAGCTTGCGCTCAATCTGCAAGGTCCAGAGAATTCTGGCCCCAATCCAACAAAGCACTTAAAGACATAAATAGGCCAATTGGCTTCAGTGGGACTACTCACATGCGTATAGTTAAAGCCGAACTTAATTGCTTTGCTGGGTTGGGGCCAGAATATTCAGGACCTTACAGGATCAAGGCTTTTATTGTGGGGCATAATTTTTTATTTTTCTATTTTGTTCATAGGATCAAAGAGCGCACACCATGATTTTCCTTCTGGGGTATGTCTACTCGCCAACTGGGAGGTATGACTACAGCATGAGTAGGCATACTTGAGCTTGCTTTGACTGAGCTTGCTAAAAATAGCAGTGAAGCCGCAGCAGCACAGGGGGCAGCATGGGCTAGCCACCCAAGTACAAACCTGCCCAGGAACCTGAGTATCTACTTGGCTGACAAGCCTGTGCTGCCGTGGCTTCACTGATATTTCTAGTGAACTAGATCAATCAAAGCTAGCTTGGCTATGTCTACATGTGTTGCAATTATACCTCCCAATTGCAATGTAGAAATACCCTTATACTCTAGCCCTATTTATTTCTAAGATCAAATGATGGAATATAATGTAGCAGTCAGTCTTATGCACAACACAAAATGAAAACCCAACTGGACCCACTTTAAAAAGACTGCATGAAGGATGACAAAATCAAAACCAAAATGACCACCAGCTGACATTCAGCTGTGACAGCAACTCAATGCTCTGCATCTACAGAATATTAGCAAACAATTAACATTGTGGCAACATCCCCCCATTCGCACACACCTACTCAAAACCTTAAAGGAATGGAAATAAGGCCTTGGCTACACTTGAGAGTTACAGCGCAATAAAGCCACCAACAACGCTGTAACTCACTCCCCATCCACACTGGCAAGACACATACAGCGCTGTATCTCCGTGGCTACAGCGCTGCTTGTACTCCACCTCCACGAGAGGAATAAAGAGTATAGCGCTGCTGCTGCGCTGGAGCACCAGTGTAAACAGGGAATAACTTTAGTATGCAGTGACTGACCTCCGGAAGCTTCCCATAATCCTTTTAAGTGAAGGTTCCGCTCTTTGTTTTGTTATGATGCCTCTCTTTGTTTTGTTGTGAACTCAGGGCTCTGGGAGCTGCTTATCAAAAAAACAAACACAGCTCTTGTTTGCTGTGAATGAGCAGAGACAGGGGGGCTCCCTTTGGAACGCCCACAGCTAGTGTTTGCTTGAGGAGAGAAGCAGTGCGGCGGGTGGGGGGGGGTCCATTTTGGGGAGTGGCTGCTTATCTGGTCTGTGAGGAAAAAAAAAACAGCTGCTGTTTCCTTTCAGTGACTGAGGGGTGAGGGAGAGGGTCGGAACTTGCAAGGCAGGGAGCTGACACAGTGTCGGCTCCAAAAATCCACTCTCTCTCTCTCCCCCACGCTCCCTGTCACACCCGTCCCCTCTTTGCAAAGCACGTTGCAGCTACTTGAACGCTGGGATAGCTGCTCATAATGTACCACTCCCAATGCCGCTGCAGATGCTGCAAATGTGGCCACGACAGTGCGCTGGCAGCTGGCAGTGTGGACAGACTGCAGCGCTTTCCCTACTCAGCTGTACGAAGACAGGTTTAACTCCCAGCACTGTACAGCTACAAGTGTAGCCATATCCTAAGTCATTAAAGGGAAAGACTTCAGCATTCCTTTCCACTTTCACATTACCTGCAATGATGTCAACAACACATTCCAGCACTTCCCAGCTTTCACTTCCATCTGCAGCACATCCCAAAAATAGAACATACCTCATCTCCACCAAACTTGCATCTAATGCAAAACCTTAACAGTGAACTCACGTTCTTTTATATCAATTATACCAACAGAGCAGCAGAGACTGTCATACATTCCACACAACTCGGAAGTTATTTTGCCTTAATACTACAGAGATCACTGTTTAATCACTCTGAAGTGACAAGTGGATAAGGCGGGTGTTTGCCATGTTAGAGATCTGGGTTCTGGGCAGGCAGTGACTTTACATAAACTCTCTCTGCTAACTTATTTAAAAAGGAGTGGGGAGATTGGCTGAACACTCTCCAGCCTATTTCCTCTAATTGTCTTCTAGGTCGGTGTTCATTGTGTTAGTCAGTAACAAGGGTAGTCAAATTACAAGGAAATTTAAACAGCCTTTTGAAGAGGTGAGATTTAAAGGGCTGGTGGTCTCCTCTTTCTTAGCTCATGGATCTTCGCCATAGGCTCCTGAGTTTCTGATGAAGGACTATCTGTCTCTTTCTGGGTTTTTGCCCCTGCAAGTGAGTGGTGGTGTTTGTGCTATTACAATTCCATGGGTTTAGCTTGGTGCACATATTTTCCAAATACTCTGAAGATAAACACTACCAAAGGGTAACTGATATTCTAGAAATTGGTGCAGGAGGAACAACAATGTGGACCAGGGACAGGTCTGAGAATGTTTCAGATTTGTTGCAAAAAAAGGGTACAAAGAAAATGACACACTCCAGTGAAAAACTGCCAACGGGGGTATTTTAAGACTCATTACTCTATCTGGATCAATTCATTTTTCATCAAAACATCATGAGAAATTCAAATGGTGCTCTCAGTTTATATTCTGTTTTCGTTTTCTCCATTTCAATAAGATGTTTACAAAATAAAGGTACGAAACCCTGTAATGTTACAAATGTGCAGACAAAATATTAAAATTAAATTAAAAAATTAAGACAAAATCAAGTCTGAGAGCACATTTCAGTAACTTAAGGGTGAAACACCATTAAAAGCACTGTAACAACAATCAGGAGTGGTGGAACCATTTTTATAGTTGGGATACTGAAAGCCACTCCGTCAAACTGTAAACCCTGTATATGATGTAAACCACTTCAAGCCAGGGGGTGCAGCAGTACCCCCTGCATCCCTAGTTCCAGCACCTATGATAATAATAAAAAATTAGAAATTAAGGACATTCAGAGTAAAATTTAACATAAAAGAAAACTCAACTTTTTAAAGTATGGAAATGCAGCAATTCCATCACTAAGGCCATGAACCCCAACCTAGATAATGGTTAGAGAAAAGCAGTGGAACACACTTCTCTCCAACCCCACATCTCCCATTTTAAAATTAAGTTGGAGAAAGCTTAAAATCACTGCCTACCCAGAACCCCCCAAAATATTAAACTCTGCCCAATGACTCAACAGGAATTGGGTCTTCTCAAAACATCTCAGAATCTGGTCCATATAGGTCCTTTTCCATCTTAAAGGCAATTTACAGAGTACATTGTATTATCCTGGTGGTAATGAAACTTACTAACCTTCAGAGGTTAATTGAGATGTTTGCTTTTTATATCAACCTTTTCTTTACAGTTTACATTTGTAATGTTGTTGAGGTTCTGGGGTTCAACTCCTCTAAAATCGCTAAAAATACGGTTGATCTCAATACGCAAAATTAAGACCATTTTATTTGCGCTTTTATCACTTCAAAACTTGATAACTGGAATGCTCCATTAACTGGGTTGCCCTGTTACTCTTTCGGCTTGGCTTTAGCATCTCCAGAATACCGCTGCATAGGGACAAAAAAAATGTTTGAAAGTATTACACCTTCACAATTCTCTGCTCATTGGTTGCAGGTTCTCCAGAGGTTAAATTTGAAATTGTAATCCTTATCTTTCGTGGAACAAGTCAGTTCAGGCTTATGCACTCTCCTTGTATTATAAAGTTCTATCACAAAGTGCTGCACCCTGCTCACAGTCCAGCAAAACTAGCTGCACAGACAACTAAAATGATTACACAATAGACAGAATGCCTTGGGAAGGGACATTTCAGTTTGTTGGCTACTGCAGCCAGAACAGTTCTCTCAGTGCAGGAGAAAGGAAGTGGCTGGCTGTCAAGGCAACTGCATATATAACCTATGAGGAGGCCAGCAAGGTGTGGTCATCCACAAGGGTGGGCATATGAAAGAGATATAGACAGCAGCATTCTCTAGAAAGAGGGGCTGAGCAGAAATGCATTGCTATGAAAGGGGCTATAGAGCAGCCTGTGAAACTTAACTTTCAAATTTTACTTCCTCTTGATCAAGCTAGAGATTTTTGATCCAACATGATGCGGCTAAGAGTGATGGTTTTTCATATAGACAGTTCGTGTGCCAGTGAAGGCATACATAAATGTGTTTAATAATTAGTCAAAGAAAGTTTACCTGACATAGAACATGCCTTCCAGTAAACCTAGGAACAGGATACTAGGATGAAAATACTAAAAAATATTATGCATAGGATTAGTGGGTGACTGCCATAACGCAGGTCATAAATTCATGAGGAGGAAGACTTTCTTAAAAGGTAACTAGCTAGCACTTACACATTGTGCGACAACATTTAGTGAGAAAGACATGGGATAATGGATTGAAAGCAAAATCAAATGAATGGAATAACCAAACGTTAGCTGTTTGGACACTTGCACTTTCTTTGTGGCAACATGCTCTCTTTTTAGAGTCTACATTTGTTCAGATATACGAAAGACATAATGGGCTAGATTTTCAAATTAGGCACATTTACATACCTACGTACATATACAATAAACTAATATATGTACACAGATATCACTTCCCCCAACCTTAGGCAAAAGACAATAACTATCAACAGAGCATACCCACACCATGTAATGTTTAAGGTCAGGAAGCGAAGACAGCCAACTGAAACTGCGGACTACATTTAAATGGACAGAAAGTAGTTGCTTAAGTTGTAACTGGAAAGGGCACAACATTGAGCCGCTCTCAAAAAAAGTCAGAGTTTTCCAATAACAAGTAGTCAGATAACACACTCCACAAGCACCCTAGCACTGTGCTGGGGCATTGGTTCTTCCTTTATAGAGGTAAAAGTGCCGTCTACCAAATCACCAACACATATGCTTGCAGCACATAAGTGTTCTTTTGAGGTCTCCATCAAGTACTGATGGAAGGAAGGAATAAAGGGAAAATAATTGTTATCTTAGCAAATTTACAGGTAAACCATTAGAGCAGTACCTGAATTCTAACACGAATGTGGCATTTATCATGCAGGCCTGAGCATCTAGGTTTCATATAACAACTCTCCAGCTCAGTTCTATATCACATCCTAATTTATCATGTGCACAAACATCTTTAGAATGTAAGCTCTTTGGCAGGGACTTTTACAGGTTTGGCGTATTTTTTTTTTATTTTTTTTTACTAAGTTGCATTCCCTTGTAGTTCTACATAAATGATTCTCCTCATTCTAGCACATGATAGGTACTTTGCCCCCCCCCCATTGTTCCAGTTCGTGGAACACTATACTATGCTTCTGTACACAAGGAATTCTCAGGCTGTGTCCAGGTTTAAATCCCATTTAAAGACCTAAATTTTTAGCACAGCTTTATAATTAGCAGAGTTCAGAACTGCTAATCTTCCAGATGTATTTAGCTACTGTTTCTCTATCTCCTCATAGAAGTCAGTACTCCCTAATCTGATATCCTACTGTTACAATTTACCATACTTGTTAGTTTCCTAACAAATTAAACCAATCTTTCCATTCAAATAATGATCAAAATCTTTACCAGATACTAGGGTGATCTGATTGAATAATAGCAGATAGAAGGTGCATTTCTTTTTCTATTTTTTTCTAAAAAAAACTATTACTAGGGGACACGTATAGCACTGCCTCTTCAACAATCTCTGTTCTGAGCAGTCACACGGATTTTGTTTACTTGTGTAACCCGTATAAGCTGGAAAAGCAATGTGTCTACTGAATGAAAATGAAGGATACATTCCATTAAGTCCCTGAAAAGCAAGACAGCTGAGCACATGAGAACTCCGAAGCAATAACTTATTTACTGGGACAGACAGAGGTGGGAGAGAATTTGAAGGTTCTTGTTGAGATTACTTTTCCTGAGCCAAAATCCAAAGCACCAGCTGAACAAAGTCTCAGGAATCTTGCAAAGTCCCACTCTGGCCACTATATCACTCATTCTATTTATAAACATTTCTCATTTGACTAGAGCCTTTGATGCAGAAGGGGGAAAAAAAGAGGTAGCGATATGACAAGCCCAAAGTGCATCTATTCCAGGCTGAATAATACATGAAGATAAATGAAGATGATGAGGCTTGAAAGTTTTTAGATTAAAACAATGTGTCTTTATGAAGAAAGGATCTTTCCTGCTCCCGGTCGCTGTCACTTTTCAGAAACTGACCTTTCTGTCTTCAGGATGCCAACTGAAGCAGAAATTGGGGCTATTACTTTCAATGAGGAGACACCTGTGTTACACACTTTGGGGGCTTAATATTCTATTAACTAGGTTAGTGCTTAACTGGAAACAGTTTGAAGTGTGAAACTGTGGACTCTGTCCAGCTGCTGGAATTAGCAGATCTGGAAAATAAAATTATTATTTAATATTTGCTTATGGTGGCACCCACAATGTAGAGAAACTCCATGGAGATAACGATCTAAAAGACAGACAGACTAATAGGGAACAACCATATAGGAGTCAGTTCAGTCTTTAAAAGGAACTTACATGTGGACAGGATGAGTGAAAAGAAGATGCAACCATGCCCAATAGGCTACGTAGAAGAAGGAAAGAACGCAGTTGTGCAAGAAGCCGATGATGTTAGCAGAGCAGTCAGACTACAGGTGAGGCAAGGCTTGACAAAGGAGGATAAAGAAGGTAGGGCAGACCTAAGTAGAACTCAGAAGGTAGACACGAATAACTTAAAAATATGATGTGACAATGGATTGGGGCCCAGTGGAGATACTGGAAAGGGAGTGATGCGTTCAAGTCAGTGGATGAGGAAGATCAATTTAGTGGCTGTATTTTGTATGTTACTGGAAAAGGAAGTTACTTACCTGTTCAGTAACTGGAGTTCTTTGAGATATGTTGTCACCATGTATTCCACATCTGGTGCACAAACGCTCCAAGCACTAGAGATCGGAATGCATTAGCCAGCAGTGTGCACTGGTTGGACCTGCTCCGTGCATAGCCTCAAGCCATTCCCCTTTAGGGAATTAAAAAGGGGATACAGTGACCAACTGACCCTCAGTTCCTTCAACACTACACAGTCCAACTATTAGAGACTCAGCAGTAGCGGGGAAAGGAGAGTGGGTCATGGAACACAGACAACACCTCTTGAAGAACTCCAGTTACTGAACAGATAAGTAACTTCCTTTCTTCTTTGACTGTGTGTGCTCCATATCTGCTGACTCTCAAGCAGTACACTGTAAAGACAGAGGGGTACTGCAAGTCTAGAAAGACCTAGGGAATTATAGAGCAGTCAGCCTAACTTTAATACCTGGAAAGATATTGGTGCAAATTATTAATCAATCAATTTGCAAGCACTTGGAGGATAATAGGGTTAGGTGGATTTGTCAAGAACAAACCATGCCAAACCAACTTCATTTCCTGCTTTAATAGGGTTACTGACCTAGTGGATGGGGGGAGGGGGGAAAGGGAGGGGAAGAAGTAGACGCAAAATACCTTGATTTTAGTAAAGCTTTTGTCACAGTTCCACATGACATTCTCATAAGCAAACTAGAGAAATATGGGCTAGATGAAATTACTATGAGTGCACAATTGGTTGAAAAGAGTAGCTATCAATGATTTCCTGTCAAATTGGGAGAGCATGTGTAGTGGGGTCCCTCAGGGGTCAATATTTCAATTAATGACTTGAATAATGGAGTGGAGAGTATGCTAATAAATTGTGCAGATGACACTAAGTGAGTAGGGGTTGCAAGCACTTTGGAGGACAGGTTTAAATTCAAAATGACCATGACAAATTGGAGAATTGGTCTGAATTCAACAAGATGGAATTCAATAAAGACAAGTGCAAAGTACCTCACTTAGGAAGGAAAAATCAAATGCACAACTACAAAATGCAGAATAACTGGCTGGGTGGTCACACGGCTGCAAAGAAGCTGGGGGTTATAGTAGACCACAAACTGAATATGAGTCAACAATGTGATGCAACTGCAAAAAGGGCTAATGTGATTCTGGGGTGTATTAACAGAAGTGTTGTATGTAAGACAATTGTTCCGCTCTGCTTGGCACTCGTGAGGCCTCAGTTGGATTACTAGTCCCGTTCTGGGTGCCACAATTTAGGAAAGATGTGGACAAATTGGAAAAAATCCAGAGAACAACAAAAATGATGAAAAGTTTCAAAAAAAGGTTAAAAAACTGGACGTTTAGTCTTAAGAAAAGAAGACTATGCGGGGGAGACCTGATAACAGTCTTCCAATATGTTAAGGCAGGGATCTCAAACTCAATTTACCTTAGGGCCAATGCCAGTTCTCAAATCCTCCCAGCGGGCCAATGTCACTCATGCTGCCCAGAACCCGCCCCCCAAAACTCCACCCCCTCAATACTCTGCCCCCCATCTACCTAAGGCTCTGGGAGGGAGTTCTGATGTGGGAGGAGATCTGCGGTAGGGGATTGGGGTGCAGGCTCTGGGAGGGAGTTTGGGTGCAGGAGGAGATCTGGGGTGCAGGGGTTGCAGGCTCTGGGAAGGAGTTTGGGGGTGGGATGGGGTATGTGGGAAAGGGGAGGGGGTGCAGGCTTGGGGAGAGAGTTTGGGGGTGGGAGAGGGTGTGTGGGAAGGGGGAGGGGGTGCAGGCTCTGGGAGGGAGTTTGGGGGTGGGAGAGGGTGTGTGGGAAGGGGGGGTGCAGGCTCTGGGAGGGAGTATGGGGGCGTGTGGAAAGGGGGTACAGGCTCTGGGAGGGAGTTTGGGGGCAGAAGGGGGTGTGTGGGAAGTGGGAGGGGTGGAGGCTTGGAGAGGGGGTAAGGGTAATTTAGCTTTGGAATAGGCTGCCAAGGGGGGTCGGGGAGTCCCCATCATAGGAAGCTTTTAAAAAAAAGTTGGACAAATACCTGTCAGGGATGATTTAGGTTTACTTGGTTCTGTCACAGTGCAGGCGGCTTCACTTGATGACTTCTCGAGGTCCCTTCCAACGCTACATTTCTATGATTCTATGATGAGTCTAATTAAATAGGGATTTTAATACAGCCTTGCTAAATTCAGCATCTGCCCATGAAGGTACATAAGTTATTCCCGGTAACAGCCCTATAAATATCAACTATAGGAACACCCCTAAACAGGACCGTGGAGGCTACCTGTGCCCTGGTTGAATGCACCCTAATGTTTCCACCAAGCTGTAAATTGGCCATTTCATAACATAACTTTATACAACCTGACACCCATCTATAAATTCTCTGGGTTGAAACTGCCTGACCCTTCAATCTTTCAGCAAGAGAAAAACAGCCATGGGGATGACGAAATGATTTTGTCCTATCTAAATAAAAGGATAAGGCCTATAAGATATCTAACGTGTGCAGTACAGCTTCACCCTTGGTTGAGTATGGTTTCTGGAAAAACAGAAAGCACAGACTGATTTAAATGAAAATCAGACAGTACCTTATGAAGGAATTTAAGGTGTGGTCTGAGAATAACCTTGTCTTTATGGAAAATCATATATGGCAGCCCTGCCTGAATTTTAACGTGTTGACCTGCAATGTCAGAAAGAAAGGAGCTGCATGCAAGCTAAAGCACCCTGAGCATCAGAACTCTGATATGAAGCTGGGTTTTGTGATGAGACGATTGTACTTGAATTATGAGATCATCAAGTTAAGCTCCCCATCCCAACACTGGGGCATCTATGACAATTTACTTCAGAGGAAATGATGTCGAGAAAAGAATATCCTTGTAAGCTTGCTACTGATCCTTCCACTAACAGAGGGAATCCAAGACTACCGGAGAGATTTGCAGTATCATGTTCATACTGTGAACACTGGGCTGGTAAAGATTTTTTAGCCATCCCTGAAGGCAACATAGATGCATCCTTGCAAATGGAATTAGAGTGCATGAGGCCATATGGCTAACGAGGTAAATGTTCTCATGGTTGTTGGAGGATTGATCTATAGATGACTGATCAGTTCCGACATGTTGCTGAACTTGGCATGAGGCAGAAATGCCTTCAACACTGTGGAATCTATGAGGGCTCCAATATATTCTATTCTTTGCATTGGAGTTAAGTGAGACTTGTCCTTGTTTATTCAGAGTCCCAGGCTGGTGACCAAGCGTATGATGTACTGAACACTGTCTGATACTTGTTGGGGGAGGGGGAAGGAACCCTGAACCAACCAGTAAATTAAGATGCTCCTTTGCTTTAAATGCACTGCAGTTACCACCAGACACTTTGTAATGTCCATGGGGCCTTTCACAAGCTGAAAGGCAGCACCCTGTATTGATAATGCATGTTGCACGTTACAAAAAACAGGTAATTTCCGACGTGCTAGATCAGGGATCGGCAACCTTTGGCACGTGGCTCGCCAGGGAAAGCAGCGGGCCGGTTTGTTTACCTGCCGTGTCCGCAGGTTCGGCCGATTGCGGCTCCCACTGGCCACGGTTAACTGCTCCAGGTCAATGGGGGCGGTGGGAAGCGGGGGCCTGCACATCCCTCGGCCCGCGCCGCTTCCCGCAGCCCCCATTGGCCTGGAGCGGCGAACCGCAGCCAGTGGGAGTCGTGATCGGCCGAACCTGCGGACGTGGCAGGTAAACAAACCGGCCCGCTGCTTACCCTGGCGAGCCACGTGCCAAAGGTTGCTGATCCCTATGCTAGATGTATGTTAATATGCGTCTTGTAGATCAAGAGCTGCAAACCAATTGAGAGAGGAATATGGAAGAGAGAGTTACCATCTAAAACTTAACTGATGTACAGAACAATTTAGATTTCTCAGGTCTAATATTGGACACTAGCCTCCTGATTTATTGGAAACAGAACCCCTTCCCCCAGTATTGAAAGGGGACCTCTTCTACAGTCCCTATAGCCAGAAGTGATTGAATCTCTAAGTAGATTCTTGTGGGTGGGGTCCCTGAAGATGGAAGGGGAAGGCCAGTGTGGGGATGTAGGGACATCCCTGAACTGGAAAGAATAGCCATTCTGAATTCTTTCCAGCTCCCCTCAGTCGATGGCGATATCCTTCTAGTTTTCTGGAAATAATGCAAATGATCCCTAAAGCTGGGTTAAAGAAATGGTAAACATACTCTAAGGTTGGTTGGTGGCTCTCAAAGTAAGTATCAAACTGACTACTTGGACAACAGGAACTATTTTGTATTAGCTGTCATGGAAGTAAGAGATTGTTTTTCAGAAACTTCTCAACCTTATTTTAACTGGAATAATCGAAATGAGAAAGAAGAGCTTGGTAATTTGCTACATGAAATTGTAAGTTTGCAGGCAAACAATTTTTCCTGCACAGAAGATTCAACCTCTTTGGTTCTTTGTCCTTATGGGTACTTACAAAGGGTTGTTGCTTGGCTTTTCTTGAGAAGTGTAATGACCAGAGACACTGGAACAGAATGGGAGTAGAAACATTCAAACCAACAGAGGGATCTGATACCTTTTTAGAAGTTTTAGTGATGCTGGTGTCTACCATGGTAACTGCACCAGTTCAAAAATGCCCTCATTTGTAGGCACAATGAGTCTCTCAGGTAGGAATGTATGTAAAAGGTCCAACAATTAATGTCCCGTGTCTTGGACAGTCTGAATCGAGATTTCCATTATCTCTGAAATTTGCCAGAATAACTCACGGGACACTTTGTAATCAGGAGGTGAAGTCTGAGGTGGTATATCAGCTTCATTTGACAATGAAAGGAATATACATGTTGGGACAATATCAACAGCCCGATGCTGTGGAACATCCTCAGTGCGAGACAGAGGCAGGGAGGAAGCAGGGCCCTGACCTGCTGGTATAGTTGCTGATGCTGAAGTACAGACAGGTCTGGAGGTGAAGGTGATTGTCTCTGGAACAAAATGCTGAAGGGTGGAGTAGATAGAACCATGGGACCAATAAAGCCAAGAGCTTTGACCACAGGGATAAAAAAAAATGTAGCAAGAGGATTGGATACCTGATAGGGGAAACTGGCTTAACCAGCTTTAGTTTGCCTTTAACCCTAGTCTGCCGCCCTAACATATATGGATCACAGCTTTGGGGAATTATGAAGGTGAGGTATCTGCACTATCAGAAGATGAAGACAGCACTGCTTCATCACCCTGTGAAGTGGCTTATTCTACAGGAGTCCTAAGCAATATACCAATGGTTCCTGAGTGAACAGCAACAGAGACTCAGGGAGTGCAATCAGAGTCAGAGCCATGATGCTCTGTACATCAGCACTCCTTGCTGTTATGCTGAAGAGAAACCTGGTTCAGAGACCTGAGACCTAAATATAGCTGGCACCGAAGGCAACAGCTTCTGAAACACTGGCACCAAAGCTGACGATGCAGGAGGCAGCTGCATCTGCAAGCTCAACTCCAGAACACACAGTCCTGAATGAGCGGGCCCCAGAACTGAAGGATGCAGAACCAAGGAGACCACTGCCCCCGGAGAACTTTGGTGCTTTCTCTTTGTGAGAGCTGGAGGGATCTAAGGTAATTTTAGGAGCATATTTCTGAAGAGCAAAAAAGGAAGTACCTCTCCTTCTTTCTTCTTAGAACTGTTTTAGCAGGGGACCAATCCCTATGTTCCTTTTGGGAACTTTTACTGCCATCTGCCTGAGAAGAAGAGACTGAGGTAACAGGGATTCCTGAGGCCACAGTACTGGCATTTTTAATTCACAGTTGTCCCAGACTAGGAGGATCCTGCCCCCCTTCAGGGGTCTAAAGCAGGCCTTGTTGATTTCTCCAACAGAAAAGGTTTTAGTCTCTTTTCTCTGGATCGAGCAGCCCTTTTGGTAAGGGTCTTATATTCCTTACATATTTCCCTAATATGTCCTTCATCCAGGCAATAAAGACAATTAGAGTGAGTGTCATTAACAGGCCTAGCAGCCCCATGTGACAAACAAATCTAAAACCTGGAGACTTTTGAATGGCCATGAGGAAGTTTCCCTACTGGGAAAAAAGAAAACAAAACAAAAAAACCATTATTAAGATAAAAGTTATCAAATCAACACGCTATATCTTACCTACCATTAACTCAACTATTTACAGATAAACTAATATGTGAGTGGACAAGACAGGACCCTGCCAACTGACTCCGTCTCACAGCCGAGAAGGGTGAAAGGAACTGAGGGTCAGTTGGTCGCTCTGCCCCTTTTTATACCCTCAAGGGAAGAGGGGCTTGAGGCGATGAAGGTAGTGGGTGCAAGCAATAGACACTTCTAGCTAAAGCATTCTGATTTCCAGCATATGGAACGTATACACCCCAGATGTGGAAGAAACAAACAAGCAATCAAAGAAGAAAGGGACAAATGTGCATCTGGGAGACCAGGAAGGAGGCCATTACAGCAGTCAAATTGACCTATAATGAGGCACTCGAACAACCTTAATCTTAATATTTTTGGAGTCCTGCCTGGGCTGCATTTTGTGCTGAGACAGTGATGGGGCTGCACCTTGAACAAAATGTCAAGTTCTGCTCATTTGAGCAAGCCGACAAAGAACAAGTGCGACAGCGAGTGCTTCTGACATCATGCAGGATCTTTGACAAACTACAAGGTAACTAAACTTTGAAGATGTGCAATGAAAACAAGTGAAGAATTGTCTGGCCATACCGAAAAAAGGACAGGAGACATTTGACATGGGTTTAATCGGGCCACAACATTATTATTAGATGTCAGAGACTACCCAGCAGATAAAAGTGTACAGTGCAGGTAACCCATGTTTATTCTGTAATTACCTGGGGGGTGGGGGGTTTACCAGCTCTCCCTCTTTTTCTATCCACGTCCCTTCAGCAAAACTATTGCTGGGACCTTACTATCCACCCCCCTCGTAGGAGGGGTAAGGTGGGCGATAAGAATGTGGCGGTTGGGCTCCCTGTCGTACCAATCACAGGAGTCCCCAACCTCCACCCCGTTTGTTCCTTTAACAAACACCTCTTTTTAAGTCCTTTCCAATACATTTATCTGGTCACTGTGTACCTTTCCTATGGAGTACCTGTACTGGACATCCACCCTACACTTAAATAATGAATTGTGACATATAGCCTACCGCCCTTCATGCTATGCATGAACAGAGCCCTTCTTGAACCCGCTGTGGGGAAGGTGAAACGCCGCCCCCCCCCCAACTGCACCTAAGCCAATCTGGTGGTAAGGGCCAGCCTCCCTAAAAAAGGGGTGACTAGCGTAATGTCCACAGCCGGTCTAGACCAAACCTGGTATTTTGCCACCTAAAGGGGAAGGAGGGTGGGTGCTGCCTCAGCCTGCTCCATGTAATAGGGAGGCTTCAGGCACAAAGCTACCCCTTTTAAACCCTACATTCTCAGGGAATGAGTCAGCAACCACACTGACCCCCCTTTTGCAGCAATTTTCATCTCCCCGCCCCCAGCCATAAAGCACTGTTCCCTTCATTCGGCCAGCCAGACAAATACCCGCCCACGTAAAGGTGCAGTGCAGTCATTCTCAATGCGAGTAGCAAAAATGGTAACTACACAATAATACTAAGCAGAGGTCGAAGGCAGAATAGGTATGCAGAATAAGCTATTCTCTCACTCCTAGAACTGGTCCTCCCTAAACTGGATTTGAGGTACAGTGGGAGGCCAGTGCTGGAGAAGTTTCTACTGCCATAACCCATGGCATACTGCATTATCAATAGAGGACTTCAGTCTTCAGAGATGTTGGACCTGCAGCTTTCATCCTCACTAAATATGCAATAATGTAAAATTCTTATATAAAAGACATAAAAATATATTTGCTCTCTTTCCTAGATGAGACTCACACAGGTCCAAAAGGGAGATTGCAGGTAAAAGTGAATGTAAACTTGATGGCATTATCACATTAAACTAACTGACTTCAACTGATTACCTATAGCAACTAATGGAATTATTCACTTCTGCTCTAGGTTCACGCTGAGACTTATTAATCTCATCTAGAAAAGAAATCAAAATGAGAGATGTCCTATAAAACTGGATTAAAGCATTAGGCCTGTAATATCTGATGCCTCTACATGAATTACAATACCGTGTGGCTTCTACATGGGGAAATACAGTCTCATCAAATACAGAAAATGCCAGTGTGCTTTGCAGTGAGAGAGAGACTGACTTTCTTGCAGGAAGTCAAAGTGTCACATATCACCCCAGGGGAAATGCTCTAGAGTTATAATACCAGAACCTATAAATAGATACCAATTTAAATGCGACTTGAAGAGATTAAACATGATTTTTTTCTCCCGCAATCATATTACAGTATCAAGACAATTTCCCTCTTACTTCAGTTGATGTATTTTTTTGTTTTGTCTCCCTAGCAGAAATACTTGTACTTTTAGGAATTTCCCAACTGTATTAATTTATGCAGCTCATTTCATACTGTAGCAGACACCTCAGTTACCCTAAATATTAAAATTAAAAAAGAATTGTTAATTTTGGAAACAGTTTGTTAAATAATTCACTAAGTTGTCAGCTCATGTAAATGTTTTTCCTCCAACACTAGCATATTATTTTCCAAGCTCCAATTCAAGAGACTGGTGTGTGGTTGAAATCCCAGGTGCAACTGGATTCCTCATAAGTAGCTCAGACATGTCCTGGAGGTGAAATACTTATGACCTGAGATAGATTAATCTCTAAGCCCATGACAGAACTATGGGCACACAGTAAGTACGGTTTAGATGTGCTCTCCTTCATTCTAATAATTTTTACTTATTTCACAGAACTCCTTTCACACAAAAATATCTCAGTGCATTTCCCAAATTGTATACAGACACCGTCACTGAAATGCAGCCAGACATCACCGGGTAGAAGTGTAGTGCAAATAGAGAAGGAAAAATTTTCCTCAAGGGCACCAAGAGCAAATCCAATTCTTACAAAAGCATCACTGGCCACTGAAATCACACAGATTTTCTGTTTTTAAGAGCTCATTATAAAGAGCATGGATGAATGAGAGAGAAAGAATGAACTTCATTGGAATTACATTTCTCTTCTTCAAAAGGCTGAAGGCCTGAGTCAATCCTGTTAAGATTCAAACCTGAGGCTCCAGGGACTGGGCTTAGATTTAAAACCCAATTCCAAAGGCACCAAATTATAGCTACAGCTGCAAAACAAGTCTCACTCCCTGATGTTGCAAACTGGACACCATCAAATTAGGCCTGAAAAAAGACTGGGAGTGGATGGGTCACTACAAGAACTAATTTCCCCTGCTGATACTCACACCTTCTTGTCAACAGTTTGAAATGGGCCACCTTGATTACATTGGACTCATTAGCACTACAAAAGTGATTTCCATCCCTTCTTGTCAACTGTTGAGAATAGCCCACTTCCACCTTAATTTAATTAGCTCCTTAGCACTGACCCCACACTTGGTAAGGCAACTCCCATCTTTTCATATGCTGTGTATTTAAACCTCCCTACTGTATTTTCCACTCCACACATCCAATGAAGTGGGTTTTAGCCCACAAAAGCTTATGCCCAAATAAATCTGTTAGTCTCTAAGGTGCCACAAGTTCTCCTCGTTGTTTTTGCTGATACAGACTAACATGGCTACCACTCTGAAACCTGTAGTACCTGTGTGCATGAGTTAAGCACTCACAATTCTGCATAAACATGTGTCTTGATGACATTTCAAAATCATACTGCTGATGGGAAATTTCTAACACTTGTATTCAGCAAAAGAAAACACTTGTTGCTCAATGTATTTGTTGAATCTTCTGTATATTTTTCCTCATAATTCATAATACAAACATTTCAGGATATTTTTGAAGAGATTTGGCTGCATAAATTTGATATAAAGGTTTAGTGGTCAGTTCTCTCCTCTGATATGCATTACACATCTTTACGTAAAACAGCTTCCTCTAGAACTTGATGAAGATTTCCTGGGGCCTCTCCACCTCATTCCAACAGGGTTGAAAGCAAACATACTTTAAAAATAAATAAATAAATAAAAAACCCCACTTATTTTATGCATTTTTGTTCACATTTAATGGTCAGGACATATTTTATGAAAATCCATCTGGTACTAATCAGAATAGTTTAACTGAATTATTTCTATGTTCACTACCAAACAAAAAAGTCTCACTCCTTGATAGGTAATAATTGGAGATATACCAATCTCCTAGAACTGGAAGGGACCTTGAAAGGTCATTGAGTCCAGCCCCCTGCCTTCACTAGCAGGACCAATTTTTGCCCCAGATCCCTAAGTGGCCTCCTCAAGGATTGAACTCACAACCCTGGGTTTAACAGGCCAATGCTCAAACCACTGAGCTATCCCTCCCCCCAAGGGTTGATGTTGTAGACGGATACATTTGAATGTAATTGGATTGTTGCCTTCCCATTTGGGGAGGGAAAATCATTTAACATACTTTGGAGGCAAAAGAAATTTGAATTAAAATGTGAAATAAAAATGTATAATCTGGGATAATATCATTCCTCACTCTGCTTCTAGAAATGGTGAAAATATGTGTCTTAACACAACTGCGCTGAACACCAATACTGTGACAAGAGTAGGGGAATGAGAGAGAAATAGATCAGGTTCAGGGATTTCTATTATTTAAGCAAGAAGCAGCCAGAACATTTTCAGATGCCTAGGTGAAGTCCAAGTGGAGATGTAAACATTGATTACATTTACTCAGTATGTTCGCTTCATTGCTCAGCTGACTTCTCCCCCATCACACACAAACACTTGCCCCGGCCTTTCTACACATGATGTTATATCATCAGTGCTTGGCTACACAACAGCAGCTACTAACGTTGTTGCCTCTAAGTACCAACAGCTGCTCACATTCACCCTCTTCAAATTCACACCTTTTGGTGAAAATAATTGAACAGTGGGTTCTCCATCCCCACTAATTCACATATTGCATACTCCTCTTATAGTAACTACTATTACTGCGCACTGCAGCTGGGACAATAACTGATACCTTGGTATGCTGGCAGTTCCAAATAATAGTAACCCAATAACTGGTTCAGATCAAATGGAATCCAAAAATTGTGAAAAATTTCAGCGAATCAAAAAATCCATGTTGGGTCGAGCAGTGGAGGAGGCAGCCTATTTTATAATCTTCAGCCCAGTGGTTAGGGCACTTATGGGAGACCCAGGTTCAATTCCTCTCTCTGCCTGATATAGAGAGAGGATTTGAACTGAGTTGCCTATACTGCAGAAGATCACCCTAGGCACACTGAGCAGGTGTTTCTCAATCTCTCCCGTTTTGGCTTTTCATAAATATTTAACTAATCATTGGAGCAGGGACTTGAACATGAGTCTTCCACACCCAAGGTGAGCACATTAACAATCAGACTATAGAGTCATTCTCACCCTCTTCCCTAGCCCAATGGCTGTTAATTGTCATTCATAGTGGCACTTCACTGACTTTCACAGTGACAGTGAATAATCATTCAATTAGCTACTGGGCTAAAGACTTGCTGTCGCCACCACCTCCTCCTCCTCTTCCTCTTCCCTCCTGCTCTTCCTCTTTAGCATCTAAGTGTACAAAAAAATTTGTCCAAAACTATTTTGCAAATTCTAGAATTTTGTGAAATTCGTGACTAGTTTCAGGTCGACTGAAACATCATTTTTCAGAGAATGAACTTATTTGTCCAAAAAATGTCACCTCTCTCTAATACTCACTTATCTACTAAATTCTAGAGCCCTCCCCATGCTAGCTACGACTCCAGCAGCTTGTAGTGCCTCTGCTGGTACAGAATCTTCACAAACCATCTCCTGTTTCCCTTCCTAGCTTGCGGCTGTCTCTTCTAAAGATCAACTAACCTTACCAAGTGCACCTACACCCCTCTCCTGAAACACTACCTAGAATTCACTATCCAATCTCTGCTATTGTGAATGAAATAGGGTTTGGAAGAAATTGCTCTTTTTTACCCAGAAGACAGTAATTTTTCCCCTTCATAAATCATTTTTTCTTTTGTTTTCATCACTCTGTTGCCCTTCTATCTTCTTCTTAGATGACAGTGTTCTAGTGCCGCTCTTCCAACTGAATGCTGCTGACATAATGCTGTACTCTTTTTTTAAGGCAGTGGGCACTCTCTCCCGCTCCAATCACCAACTGGAATATTTTAGCAGGTCCGAAAATATTAGTCTTTGACATGTGTAGCACATGGCTGTTTAAAATTGATTTCAAAACTGCTGGCTCACAAAGTGAAAGACTGAAGAACTAGTGTGTTCAGGTGGATCTCCTTAATATTCCTTTATCATGTCTCTTGTATTTCCTGTCTCCACCTGCTGGCTGGAAATTGCATTACCTATAATGTACACTGGTCTCAAGGATTGGAGAAATAACATTCAGACTGGATTTAAAAATATATCCATAGAATGGGTAAACTTGTTTCACTTCTAGGTGTTCTTTCTCTGGAATCTGTGCTATGGAAGCCAAAGGATCCATAAAACTATTTTAACTTTGGGGTTAGAAATGCAGAGGATGCATAGAGAAAAAAAAACCTGCATTCCCAATTTCTTGTATCAACAATGTGATTGGAAAGTAAAAGTAGTAGAATGGGCCAAACCACCCCAATGAAGTTCAAAACATGCTTTCTGAATGACCTTAAACCCATTTTAAAAACTAAAATTGTCATCCTTCAGTGGTGCTGAATTGCAAGTAAGCTAGATAATGAAGGAAAATAAATAAAACTCTGAAGTTCCTTTTTTTTCCCATTAAATATATGTAACCACATACAAAGACTATAACAGAGAAATTCACCAAAATTTATCAAACATTTCTTTAAATGGCTGCTTACAATTTTCTGTAGCCAACATAAGGACGTTACCAAGCATCTCTTCAAGAGCATATGTCTGTATGCGACAAATACTGCATTTTACAGTGAATGTACTCTGCAATTATTTTGAACAGCTTCAGTAGTTACTTGTAACTGACGATATATATTCTGTTTCGTGTAATAGTAATACTTTGCAGTTATATAGTACTTTTCATCTAAAGATCTCAAAGGACCCAGAGAGATACTATTGTGTGTGTTCTGTGGTTGGGTAAACTGAGATACTGAAAGGTTAAGGATGAGATTCTGCTACTCTTACTCACAGTGAGCAGTACCCTTCGCTACAATAACCCCAGTGAAGTTTAATCTAAATGATTTGCTCAAGGTCATACTTCAAATGTGACAAAACAAAAAATAGAAGAGGTCCAATTTCCAGTCCCACCTCTAATTCATCAAATGATTCAAAATATATCTGATTTTTTTCTGCTAAGAGAAAATTATTGTGTGTGTGTAAAGAAAAATAATTGATTAGACTGAAGTCCATATAGTCTAGAGGCATGGGATGGAACATTTTTATCGCAGATGACACTGCAAGTTAGATTCCAAAGAAATTTACTGTGAAGTTCACACTCCTGCTGATGATGATAAAAATAAGGTCTTTCACAAGACCTTGACAACTGCCAGAAATGCATAATTTTGAGGGAGGAGCTAAGTGTTTTTAAAAGCATGATGTTGAACAGCTTAAGACACACAGCATATGTCCACCCAAATGCCATCTGCAAAACCTGAGGACATATATTACACCATGTACATATTTCTATTTCTGTCATGTCATTGGGGGAGAGGAAAAAAAACGGACCATGCTAAATGATGCAGCCCCGGAATGTGCCAGAGGCATGACAATGAGAAGACTAAAATATTAAGAATGTTAAGTAAAAAGAGCTACAAGGACAAGGCACAATACAACACATCAGTAGATGAGAATTATTGCACAATCAGGAATAAAGAATGAATTAAGTACTCTAAAGTATGAGCAATAGGCCTCTCTCTTTCTAAGTAAGTGTGCTCTACTGCTTTCCTCATAACTTGGTATCACCTGATCTTTCAAGTTTTACATGCATGAGGATCTCCTGGCTCAATTGTGGCTTGGTGGAGCCAACTCTTCAAGATTCCACCTGGGCAGAACAGAATGCAAGTTATTACTTCTGACTGGCACAATTTCCTATGCCTAGAGTGACGTGACATGAAAACGGCATGCTCCATTACGCCAGCCAAGAAATTAACGTACATCACTATCATATAGCAGCTTATTGCCCTCTCTCTGTGAAGAATAGGAGTTACAGACTGTCCGGCTCACTTTTGAGACTTAAAGTGCAACTATTAGCAAAAAGTAAATACATCTAAACATGGAATATTTTGGCTAAAAATTGTGCACAACCTTCATTTTTGTTATTCAGTGTCCCACTGCCCAACAGACTTGTTTGTCTCATCTACCTGTAATGACATATCTTTCAGACTGTAAAGCTCTTTGGGGCAGGGACTGTCATTTACTATGACTGTACAGCACCTAGCACAATGGGGCTCTGACCCGATTAGTCTCTATGCACTATTGTAATATAAATGTTAAATGACAGCAAAAAATAACAGCACATCCATGAGGAATTCAGCTTTGAAGTTTCCAAGCTGCCACTCAATTTTGCATTTCCTGAATACTGTATGTATTGATGTCACACTTAGAGCTCAATTATGCCTCATCTTGAATGGATGAACTGGGGCATGGGGATAAGGCATTGCAAGCAGGCATAACCTTACTCCTATCACTAGGGAGTGCAAAAATTTTTACCAATGAGACAGATAGTTCTCTTGTCGAGTGTTTGTTTATTTAATACTGGGGTTGTGAAACTGATCCGATGAGAGGCTGAAAGTACAGTACTGAAGTACTGACATTAAATGTATTCTTTGTATAAAATCTGCAAATATTACACTATTCAGTAGAGAATGAGTCAGTCAGAGTCAGAATTTCACTGGTATTCTTCATTATATAATAAAGCTGAACTACTGACACAGTTAAACTCCACTTAAGGAGGACACAATCAGGACAGCTGGTTATTGAGCTGCATCTTCCAAAGAATAATTTAGCATAATTTTGGTGAACAATAACTACTGTTTAAAATGAACACAATTAGCATTTTTTTTTTGCCAAACAGAACTGCATTTGCCTAGTGACAAGTAAATAAGTTGTGTTTCACCAGGTATTAAATAAGTGTGATGATTATCAAAGAAAAATTAGATCAAAAATAAGGATAAATGCAATTAGTGCCAATTTAATACATTATTTTACATAGTACAGTGTTTTATTTAGCTTCAAGTCATTTCAGACTACTAAACAATGGACACTTCTCTTGCTGAGATAGCTGCTTAGACACCTTAGTCCTGAAATTAAGTATGGCACCGTTTCTCTAGTGAAGTGCTACAACTAGAATGAAAAAATACCACTTTTATGATGTATGTAAGGGACTAATCAGGTTCTTCACTGGATTGTCCCAATTAAGAGGTTTCTACTGTATAAGTAAAATATTCCCAGTATTGATTGTATGGATTAAGATTACCATTAGCTAGAAATACAGTATATCCAATGCTTCTTTATCTGTTAGCCTTTGTAAATAAAATTTTGCACACAGATACAGAGTTTTCAGAACTTTGTTGTAGGAAACAAAGGCTAAAAGTTTCTCCATTTTAGTGTAACAGTCATTTCTGTCCCTGACAGGAGTTTCACTTTCCTTGTGTGTTTTCATAATGCATATGATACAGTCTCTGTGTTCTTTTAAAGATAATTAAATCTTTAATTTGACTGATAGAAGTCCATTTCACAGAATTGCTAACACGTTCAGTTTTAACATTCTCCGACTTAGTGAGGGGCACATTATGTGTGAAAGATCATTTCTGGAGATTTGCATCCCTGCTGCAGAGACAATTTTATTTATTTGGCAAATTTGCACTCATCAATGAAATGCTGATCCATACAAGAAAACATTTTGGAGAATGTTTTCTCTGACAATATATCATCTTCTTACCACGTTTGGTGGGTGGGTTTTGCTTTATTGAGTGGCACAGGTTACTTTATATAAGTGCTCTCGGAGTCTGATTGAGTACGTCAGTTTTTTGTTAGCAAGGTTTTACTCAACCTATTCAAAGTATAGTGCTGTCCCATCCCATTTCAAATGGTACATGGGATTTTGAATAGACTTCTGTGAAAACAGTGATACTTTTAAATGAAAGATCATCCTCCTGGCTTTAAATGTTTGTAGTTTCTCCTTGTGAGTGTCAAATATAAGTTTGATTTGACAAAGATCTGGTAATGTGGCTGACTTTTTTAACAGCACAAATTGTTAGTAGTTCATTCTTGTTTAAACTTATGTCACCCAAACACCCATTCTTTACCAACTGATCAATGCTGTTTAATTGACTTTTATGAGATGCTTCAATTCCAGATCCATCAATTGTAAGGGAAATTGTCACTGATATTTGGGTTTTCTGCCTCCATCCTATTTTATTCCTGACTGCAGCACTTAAATTAGCAATAGTACATTTCTTTTCAGCTGCGCTTCTTGTACACTGCCAAATGGTCTGCAGTGCCACTGAGGTACCCAGAGTTCATGAACCTGTTTATTTTCTGCCTGTCTGTTTGGAATACTGTTCAGAACACTATTCATACACCCCAGGGGACTTTGACTTATGCTCCTGTTGCTAGAGAGAGCAGTAAAGCCAAACCCATATAGGCAAACTCAGAAGACAGACCATGTAGTATTGAGACTGCATGAAGATTGACTGTTCTGTTACTCACAGAAAAGGTCGTTCCAAGTCAGAACAGAGACCACTGGCATGCTGGTATGTGAATGCTTTCACTGCTACTTCTCATACTGTACTGTGCTATGGATGAAAGCCCTCAGTCTCAATTCAGCACCTGTCACCAGCCTGACAATCACCTTAAAAATTAACAGGGAAGGAAAAAGAAAGGAAGCAAAGACTTCAGAGGTGCACTAGAAGCATTCCAAAGTGAGCAGGAACCACAGAACAAACAAGTGATGACCTCAGGATACAGATTAGATCTCTAAGTGAAGAGAACTGATGACCAGAATGCATTTTGTTTGGAGAGAGGAAGGCCTCTGTCCCAGATGCAGTGAAAATGGAGGAAAAAGGTATGAGTAGGTAACAGCTGCTGGGATGTTTGCTATTTTTCCAAGTATTGCCTAAGTCTCAGAAACCGCTGTTTTCATCTAACATCGCCCTTCCAAGGAGGATGAGGAATTAGAGGGGGAGATCAATTCTTGCAGTCTATTTAGGACAATGGCAATATTTTAACTGGCAAAAAATGAAAAATACAACCTGCAGTAGCTTAGAAAAACTGTGCCTTCCAGAATATTTCTTAAACAACTTTCCCAGCTCGACTCTGTGAGGATCCCTGACCTTCTCAGCCCATCATACAAAAACCTACTTCAGGAGCTCAAACGCTCAACCACAGCAAAAAAGGCATCTTTCGGAATCTGAATACCTGCTAAAACAGGGCACAAGAGTTGTCTTTGGAAAACTGCAAACTAGAAGTAATGAGTCCAGCGCACAATAATCATCTTCTGGGGCTCGCATGCCCCCTGGTCTAGAGCCCAGAAATAGTCTGTGGGGCTTGCACACCAGACTTGGCTGACCCAGGGCACAAGAATAGTTTCTGTGGACTCATAGATAGAACTTCCTGTTCTAGAATACAAGAGTATTTTAATAAGGAAAGAAGGGATGAATGCCAGAGCTTGATGAGCCCTGCTACAGGAGTTGTTCCCTGTAGCCTGAATGCCTGTAAACACAGTCTGGAAAGCTCCCTTAAATATAGTTTGGACTAATCTGGATGTGGACAGCTCTCTCTTTTAACTTGTTTTGTTACAGTTTGTGACAGAGTGCTGAGGACTAGCACTTGAGTCAGCACTCTGGTCACTATGGATATGTCTCCGCAGCACCTAGACACCCTCGGCTGGCCCATGCCAGCCGACTCAGGCTCATGGGGCTTGGGCTACAGGTCTGTTTCATTACTGTGGATGCTTCTGGGGCTTGAGCTGGAGCCCGAGCTCTGGGACCCTCCCTCACCTTTCAGCCTGAACCTGGAAGTCTACACAGCAATGAAACAACCCCACAGCCAGAGTCTGTGAGCCGGAGTCGGTTGGCATGGGCAGCTGAGGGTGTCTAGGTGCTGTGTACACATACCCTATTAGTACTTAATTCGGTTCCCTTGGAGAAGGCCTAATTGGACAGAGGACTGATTGGGGAGAGTGAGTCAATGAACCAATTAGCCCTCTGAAAGGGAAGCTGTATAAAAAGGGCACAGGAAGGCTTGCTTAGAGGAGAAGAGAAGGAAAGAAACAGAAGGTTAGGAGAGCCAGACAAAGGAAGTTCTCTGAGTAGATATACCTTATCCCTCCCCCCCCTCTTTTGGAGAAGGGGTTAGAAAGTTGAGATACAGCGTGACGGTGCGGAGTCACTGATAAGCATTGGTGTAGGGACTAAAGCACTGTAAATAAACAACATGGTGGTGTGTAGAAGCAAGGAGGTCTCAGAGTGGTCTGTGTTCGTGGAATAGGCAGGGGCTTGGCATGCTGCCCCATCACACTCTCACTCTATAATACACCCTCTTACAGTTATTTGAAATATTGTAGAGAACTCTGGACACTACCACAATGAGGATATTGTGGTCTTGAATATAAAACTTCATAAAATAAAAAGCCTCCATATTAGTTACAAGATGTGTATTAATAATGTGTACACAATATCAAGGTGATATAAGGTAGTCTAGATTTCCCTGTGAAGTGTTAAATATTTTAAATCATGCCCAGCCTTCCTGCTTCAAGTACTGCAAAGTGAATTCTTCTAGGGGATTTCCTATGAGGTGGATTATCCTGCTTGGCAATTTTTCCTCAAATCAGTTATTTTATGAGCCCGTAGGACCTCATGGCATAATCTTCCAAGCTTATAATGAGGTTCTTTCTAAAGCACTCTTGGGGGGGAACACCCAGATGGGTGTAGCAATTTACAGAATAGGTGATACCCATACTTTGGGAGTAATAGGCTGAGAGAGATCATTTCAGTGTTATGTGTATGATCACTACTCCCCTTATCTAATCACAATATGTTAGGGCTATGAGTGCCACAATAACATGAAGAGCTATAATAATAGGAGATATACCTATCTCCTAGAACTGGAAGGGACCTTGAAAGGTCATTGAGTCCAGCCCCCTGCCTTTACTAACAGGACCAAGTACTGATTTTTGCCCCAGATCCCTGAGTGGCCCCCCTCAAGGATTGAACTCACAACCCTAGGTTTAGCTGGCCAATGCCCAAACCACTGAGCTATCCCTCCCCCCATGAGCTGTTTATACCCATTTCATTAGCCCCTGTTTTTAACTGTAACAGGATATTTTGCGTTTACAGCTTTTCCTATGTTGTAGCTATACTCTTTTAGGAAACATAATATACTTATTATACCTTTAGTTTCGTTCCCCCCTTTAAAATCTTACTTCAAAGAGAGCTGGTGATCCAGTCTAATCCAAGTCAGCAATCAGAGCTCTGTCCTGCTAAAGCTAATTCAATGCAGGGAATAAATTCATGAAATTTATTTTAAGGAAGCATCATTTGGCAGGAGCTTAACATTACATAATCTCATTTTATCTACATCTTTCTTCGTTCTGAACATATTCTATTTTTTTAAATCAGGTTTTCCTGATTTTCATAGCTTTGTCAACCCAGCCTTCCCTCCCAGTCCAGAGAGCTGCAAGAAGCTACTGAACAGTCCTGCTTGGTTTCTTTCCAATGGAAATATTCAGTCTGGCCTCTTGGATCCTGAGGGTGTAGATGTAATCAGGGAAGGACTCTCTTTCACCAGTTTCTAAAGCTATTGACACAGGGATTAATGATCACATTCTTACATTTTACAGCAACTTTCACCGAAATAGATTTCAAAATATCTCCTGACAGGAAGGCGTTTGGCCAGCACGGACCCATTGTTGATTACTCGATACTGTCTCAGAATATAGGTAAATATGTGGGCCATTCTAAACTTATTGCTTATATCTGTGTGTGCTTAAAGCTAATAAACTGCAGTGTTAGACACTGCAACTTTTGGCTGGAAGAAAGAAAATGACGTAGCTAAGGCTCTCATCCCTCTTATATAACCTCTGGCCCTGAATGTGTGGTATGATGAAACAGCAGTCATGTGAACCACAATGGGCTGTCCAGAAGGTTCCCGATCACTCTGGTGCAGGCACCTCAAATTATGAGTGAGAATATGCACAGGCTTCCCAGAAAAGAACCAATGTTATGACTAGTAGTATAAAAACACATCCTAAATTTGGGAATATCTAATGTGAAATCTATGTTTGACAGCTGGAAACTTGAGCAAATTAATTTTAAGCTTTTTAAGATAGCTTACTACTTATGAGGACAGTACAATCCATTTTATCCAATATGATTCACTTATTCAGAACCGGTATCGTCTATTATCCAACTACATACATGGGTGACAAATATACTAACAGCCCTAAATTTGGGACATGCACTCATGGGCTTTGGATCAACCCTTTAGTCTATAGTAGATCTGAAGTCAAAGGGAGTCTTGCCACTGAATGCAGTGATCATGCCCTTAATGTTCAATCTTCCATCACATGTGCAAGTGTAACACAGAACCCTGTATACAATGGCTTAACAACGTGATGCCTATTAACCCTTCCTTCCTATTTTTGATATATTATCTATACCCTTCTGTAATGGGGCACTGTAGCGGAGTGGTTACCTGCTCCGGCCCTGACTGAGTTAAGGCCAGCCCTGGGAGAGGGCTGGGGCTGTAGGGAAAAGCCCAGGCTGATTAGGAAAGCAGGCACAGCTGGGGCCACACCCCAAACAGAGCACAGCAGGTCCTTATAAAAGGGCTGTTAGCTTGGAGCTAGACAGTCTCTCTCTCCAGTCTTGGAGGGAGCAGGCCCTGGCTGTTTATAGAAAGGGTACTGGGTGTGAAGCAGGGTTGGGGAAAAGCCAGAGGAGCAGGGGAGCTCCAGGCTGGTGACTTCCCAGGCTGCAGGGCCTGGCCGTAGGCCCACCCCTGAGGTACTGGGTGGTAGATGAAGACAGCAGGTCCTACCCCCTTGCCTGTGATGACTGGCTCTTATACTGCAGTCTGCCCCAGGGAGCAGGGGCTCATTGCTGACTGGTGGCAGCCACCGGCTGAGGCAAGGGGGAATTAAGGGTTGGGGTCCCTGGGGAGGGGACACCCTGAGAGTGAGGGGTTACTGCCAGGAGGCAGCACCCCAGATAACGGGGTCCAGGAGGGATACGGGGGCCCAGCGGCAGTGAGACATCAGCCTGCAGAGGGTGCTCCAAGGCTGGAAAAAGAGCTAATTCCCAGGATGCCAGCAGGAGGCGCCGCAGGGGTGAGTCTCACACCATTACAGGCACTCACCTCTTGAGTGCTTCCTAGTGGCTAGGTGCTCTACTGCATGACTTTTCTTGCTCCTGGCACTCCCTGCAGGCTGCTGGCTGACCTTGAAGGGCCATCAGTGGCTTAGCCCTCTACTCACATCACAAAGTCCAAATGAACCCTTGCTGGGGTATTAAGGAGTTCAATAACTAAGCAGTCTATTTGCCCTCACTAGGGTCTTCATATCTGGGCCCCTTAAATTTGGCCCTTTCTTCAGGCTCTCAAATAAGGCCTGTCCTTTTCGTGGGGTTTATGCCAATATACTTGTGTCCAGTAGGGGAACTCAGGCCCACCCACTACTCCAGGTTCCAAACAAGGACCCAATACACAGCAGCCATGTACTACTTACTTCAAACTTTCGCTAAAAGTTCCTTGAGCCTATTCCTACCAGGCCTTTTTTATGTCCAGTCTCCTACCTCAGGGCCAACGTCCTCAGGTCCTTCTGCCTCTGCAATCTCAGTGTAAGTTCAGCCTGTCACAAACTCTGGCTACTTGTTCGGCTCCTTTGACCAGAGAGGAACACACTTTTTTTTTTTCCTCCTCTGGTTCCAGTCACAAACTGACCTAATGAGTAAGGCCCTGAAGCTCCTTTTACTTCAGCCCATTATTCTCTGATTGGCTGCTTCTGTGAGGCCAGGCGGACTCATCTTCACTGTTCCTTTTCTGTCACTTCACTACTTAATGGGGTGGGATATATTAGGGCTGTGGGGCCTCCTGTAGGGACCCGCAAAGGCCAGTACACCTCATCACACCTTCATAGACTGTAAGCTGTAATTACCACTATGTAGCAGTGGCAATTACATTGTAATATATATTTGAAATACATAGATAAATTAAACTAAAGAATGGGTAGAAGAGTTTATCCCTGATTTTTATTAAGTAGGCAAAAATAAAAGGAGTATACAAAAAAAATACTCCTCTGTTTCTGAAAATATCTGGTAGAGTCACAGTGTTTTCTTTTGTATTGAATATTGTAAGTAAATAACTAGAAACAAGCAAAGGAAAAGAAATAATTCAGCCTAAGAGCCTGGTTTCTAACACCAAAGTATATGCTTTTTCCATACACAGTCCTTTTCATTCCTGCGGCGCTCCTTTTTATGATTATGAGCTTCTTTTATCAATACTGTAGTTATTTCTGTGTAGTCAAAAAAGATGCAAACTGAGCAAAAACCAGACAAATGACTGCATAGCTTTGGCAGTTTCACATCAAAGTTTCAGGAGCAGTAACATTTTCAAAAAATGCAACGCTAAAATCCTCTAACACAGGAATGTAACAATCAATTTCTTTACTAAGAATATTCCTCAGTTGCTTCCAAGAAAAAAGTGGAAGGTGGGCAATTCAACAAACTATGAGAAGATGGGGATTGTGAGTAAAGAATCCTTACAGTAAACAGCAACAAGACCACCTAATGAAAATATTAGGTAACCCATTTTTAAAAACAAATTTGTAACAACCTCATCTTTGCAAGTTGCAAAGTTGCAGGTTGCAAGTGCTTTGAAGGATAGGATTAAAATTCAAAGTGATCTGGACAAACTGAAGAAATGGTGTGCAGTAAATCGGTTGAATTTCAATTAGGACAAATGCAAAGTACTCCACTTAGGAAGGAACAATCAGTTGCACACATACAAAATGGGAAATGACTGCTTAGGAAGGAGTACAGTAGAAAAGGATTTGGGGGGTCACAGTGTATTATAAGTTAAATAGGAGTCAACAGTGTAACACTGTTGCAAAAAAAAGCAAACATCATTCTGGGATGTATTAGTAGGAGCGTTGTAAGCAAGATATGAGAAGTAATTCTTCCACTCTACTCCATGCTGACTAGGCCTCAACTGGAGTATTGTGTCCAGTTCTGGGTGCCACGTTTCAAGAAAGATGTGGACAAACTGGAGAAAGTCCAGAGAAGAGCAATAAAAATGATGAAATATCTCAAAAACATGACCCATGAGGGATGATTGAAAAAAATGGGTTTGTTTAGTCTGGAGAAGAGAAGACTGAGGGAAGACATAATAATTTTCAAGTACATGAAAGGTTGTTACAAGGAGGAGGGAGAAAAACTGTTGTTCTTAACCTGTGAGGATAAGACAAGAAGTAATGAGCTTAAATTGCAGCAACAGCGGTTTAGTTTGGAAAAACTTCCTAACTGTCAGGGTGGTTAAGCACTGAAATAAGTTGCCTAGGGAGGTTGTGGAATCTCCATCATTGGAGATTTTTAAGAGCAAGTTAGACAAACACCTGTCAGGGATGGTCTAAGATAGTATTTAGTCCTGCCATGAGTGCAGGGGACTGGAGTGGATGACCTCTCAAGGTCCCTTCCAGTCCTATGATTTTATCTACAGCAACATTAACCCCATATTTTCATGGATTCTTTTCCTGTATGTCAATATAAAAATATGAACATGTTGTTATCTGCAGTTAATTATGATGATTTAAAAACCTATAAAATTCTACACATTTGACTTCTAAGTTATCACAGGTTCATTTCACAATAGGGGGCCAGAGCCTCAGCTGGTGCAAACTAATATAGCTCTGTTAAAGTCAATAAAGCTGCACCAATTAACACCAACTAAGTGTCTGGCTCAGGATTGTGGATAATTGTCAATACCTCTCCTTTCCAAAATAAACATCCGCATTTAACAGACATTTTTGATACAAACTGCAATCACATATGAACTTGGAACTTTTATAACTGCCCTTTTTTTTAAAGTAGCAATCAGCTGCCTGCTGCCCGCAAATCCATCTGCAACATCAGGCAGCTTTAAATAAGCAAATATATACATCTATGTTCCAAACTTGTGCCCAAAAGCTGAAGCTGAGACTGTGTGCAGCAACTGCTGATACTAAATCTTGAGTCCTAGACTATGTTGCATAAATGTAGTCCTGTTTGAAGAGGACTGTTAACGTGAACTAGGAACTTTTTAGTTCGTGTCCACAGTATCCACGTGAAGGAGTTATAGCGCAGCACTTTGATGTGCACTGCTATTCAAACCCCTCCTGGTCCAAACTGTTGGACAAGGTGACAGTCCTAGTTTCAGTAAAACGAGCAATACTGTATAAATGTATTTCACTATAAAAATATCAGCTTAAAATAACACGTTTATGAAAAGAGAGAATTCGCCTCTTTATTACAAATGATATTCTTTATTAAAAAGGACATGTATCCATGCCTGCTAATCTTCCCCCACTCTTATTTTAGACTGAAGTTTGTCCTGACCAAGTGAAATATATTTCAGGGGAAGAGTTGTGATGACATGATTTTGTACACATATATTTGACTAGGATACCAAATCTGTGTAAAAGCAACTTTGCTTCAGGTTTGTATCAGGTTTCCTGGCATGGCTTAATTCTACTATTTTCCATAATGACAACAACGAAAAAAGGAATTGTCTAATAAATTGAAATGTGACATCTATATCAAGGCAAACATTCAAGTCCCCTGAATGCTTTATGGAAGCCACACTATTGTAGCTTTGACATACATTTTCTCCAATAGCAGCTTTTATTTATTTAAAACCCATCAGTTCTTTCAGCTCCTCATTTCCAGAGTTGCCCCTTCAAATTTTTAATCTCATCTTCCTAATGTGAAACTGCCGTAGAGCATCACTTTTAAACAATAATGCAACTACTTATGAAAGCTATATAAATCATGTGAAAGATTATCCTATTAATTCCCCTTCTCATTACCAATTTCTCTTTTTTTATTTACGATGTCTAAGGACTTTAAAATTCAGTTACTCCTGGGGGAGGAATAGTTTCAATTTCATTGATGCTCCCTTCTGGCACTTGACATTTTCGTAAGCCTGTCGGACAACAGCATTCAAGTCAGTCCAAGTGTGAAAATTATGCTCAGTCTACAACAGATCAATTCTAGTTTGTAGCTCTCAGTTAATGACTTGGTGATGGAGGCCCTTTGGAGATATACAAGCAATGAAGCCAGCTTCAAAATCTCAGCCTACCAGTGCTAAGAGGATCCCAGCTGGAGAAGCGGACAATAAACTGATTAGAGAACACCAGAGGGCAGAGATGCAATTAATTGCCTTGTTCTACCTGTAAAAACACCAACCACTATTTCTTTTCAAGATAGAGAAGAAATTACCATCCTGTTGAACTACAAAAAGCTGAATAATTAACTGTAGCAATGCTTCTATTTAAAACAGGTATTCAACAGAAGACAGTGTTTACAGCAAAGGCTTTTGTGCCATATACTTCCCTTGCTTGTTAGAACCATCAAACTGAATCGTTTATATATATACATATACATATATATATATATAGTTAATTTAGAGCATCCTAATTTTTATTTTACTTATTTTATAGGATTTTCATTTTTAAGAATGAAGCATCAAAGGAGTTAAAGTATTAAAAAGAAGCTACATGCCAGATGCTAGACCAGTGTTTGAATGTTATACCCAGTCTCCTGCTCCCAGTTTAGGAGGACTACACTGAACGAGGATTTTTAAAGGTGAATTACAAAGATTTGTGCCTTGATAGAGGAAGAAACGATGGTCAAGATTTCCCCACATGCTACAGCCTCACGGTACCATACTAGTTGTACAAACACTCCAGAAAGATAATCTCAGCAAGGAACTGAGGATTTCTCCAGAACAGAGTAAACCTCACTCTGGAAGTGCAAACGGCCCATAAATATACCCTAACCTGTCAGTTTCCCCTGAATACAGCCAGCTACTTCGCTGGAGATCCTCATCTCCCCACCTCTGAGCAGAAGATGATGGAGGCACAAGAATTTAGTGCATACTTCCATATGTACAGGAGATCCTCTTCTAGAAAACTGTTCATATGAGGAAACTGTCAGCTTCCCCTGTCTGTCACAGGTAGGGAAGTTACTTCACCGGAATGTATGCTACCACATGGCACCTTCCCTCCTCTAAAGCATCCTACAATGTGTGTATCCTCCTTGCACCAGCACCCGTTCATTGTGTATCCTATCCCCAGTCTCTGATGCAGCCCATGGGTTTCCCTAATTTCAGGCATCATTAGCTTCAGGATGTATTTCGGACAGCCTAGACATTCTTAAATTTGGTGTAACCAAAAGAGCTTCCTCCCTGTCCCCATTCCAAATATCTCAGGCTGCAGAGACGTGAATACCCTGGGGTTCTGCTAATTGAAATTTTAACTAGTTCCAAATTTTGGTTTGTGGAGAAAATTAATTGGTTCAGTGGAGCATAAAGAAATGAAACTGCGTATGTGCACTAGAATCAAGCTCTAGTTTTACTATAACTTTAACTTTGGTAAATTATGAGACTCTGAGGGCTTTAACAAATTTGCTTCTCTTTTATAAAACAAGGTTAGGTATTCATTATTATTATACATGTAGTAGTTTAACAATATTAAGATAGACTGTCAAGTTAATCTCTGTTTGCAAAGACACTTCAAAGTGCACAGTAAGCAGATCTAAAAAGCACTGTAATTTGCAACTGGCAATCATCATCCTGGTAACACTGTAAGCTTTCATAATTCCACTGGTGTTTAAATTCATGAGCCAAAACACATTGTAAAGTTTTCCTTTATTGCTGTCAAGCACAGCCTTATACATTCTCTTATTTATCCTTTCATGCCTTAGCTGGATCATTTGAGTGTTTGAGGGGGAGTGCTTGCTACGTTGAACAGCAGGCTGGGACATACCCATTATTTTATGGAGAAACAGCATGTACAGTAACAAGTTTAATACCCCTAGTCAGAAAACGGACTGGGTCTTTGTAATCAAACTGATGTAACATTTGTTATTGGCATTTTCATCATGGCAATGCCAGTGTCAGCTCCAATTTGGCAAGAAGGTTCCACTTTTCTGCCAGAATAATTATTATTACTTTCCCACACTGTCCTACTGGCTACAATGAGTTTAGGGGGTTGAGTATGAATACACAGGAGAGCGCAAATGCTTCAGATAGACTAATCTGGCAACACAAAAGTTCAAGAAGCTGTGGATCCAACACAAAATCAATGAATGAGACAATACATAGCTCCTTAAATCACTAGATTCCCTCTTGTATGTGGGTGTAAACTCTATGGCACTGCTTACCTCATGCAATCAACTTCATTAAATAACTCAAGCTACCCTCCTCCACCCCTAAAGCCATCTCCAACAGCCTAAAGAAGATATTGATTTTTCTGGACTATGTTTGGATTCAGGTCAAAGATGCAATGTAATAAAATAGCCTGAGATAAGCACTCCCTGTCTAGCATGTAATCAGATTTGTGAAAAACATAGTCCTAGGTTCTGTTCTTGGATCTGCCATTAACTTGCTTTGTGACCTTATACAATTCACTTAACCTTTCAGGGCCTTATTTTTCTCATGCATTTTAAAACAAGAAAATAAAATACATCTTATTGTTAAATGATTTTGGTCAATCTCTTTTATAGTAAAACCCAGAACTAACTACCCCATTAAAATAAGCCCCAATTCATTTTGCCTGGTCTTTGAAGAGAGTTGGGGGAGCCTGAAGTATTCGACAGTGTCTTGGAGTTTTCCTATTTTCATATGGAGCTGCTGCTTGGCAGAAGAGGTCATTTGACTGAAATCTGTATTTGTAATTTTTAAATAATTGTCAGCAAGCTCCGATCCTATGTACGGACACTTTATTGTCTTCCTATTGTTACACTCCTTCACAGGCTCCCTGGAATTATATCATTTTAGTACAAAACACAACACTTTTCTCATGTGTTAGCGCTTTTGAGGTATTAAAAACAGCAATATGCCACTGGACTGAACAGACCCTATGCTGAACGGTGTAACACTACTAGTATATTTATCCCTTTAGCTCAAATATATAGCTGGTATCTATATGCTAAGCAACACAACATACCAATAACTTCTAGGAGAATTCTTTATATACACAATGATGGAAATATAAATTATATACACAAACAACAAAAAGCAAATCCTAAGGGACCTACATTTCGGATTATGAATAGTACTAATGTTAAAAGGGCACTCTGTCTCCACAGAAGCAAAGAGAAGAATATTTATTGGTATGTCCTGAAAGCTGCTTCTTGGCCTATATTTATTGCTCTGTAAGTCGACACAGCAAGTACTGGAGGAATTCTGAGAGTATTCCAGAGTTTAGAAAAGAAAAAAGCATGTCATATTCCTTCCACCCATCTAGTCTCTGCCAAAGGAAGGAGTTTTGCATATACATCATAAGAAGTTACTCACCTTGTGCAGTAACAATGGTTCTTCAAGATGTGTGTTCCTATGCGTGCTCCACTGTAGATGTGTCTATGTCCCTGTGCTGTTGATGGGAGAACTTCGGTAGCAATGTCTGTTGGGCCCACACATGTATTGTCTCTCTTTATGCTGTCCCATGAGGTTAGCCAGCACACGCAGGCTAACTGTCCTCAGTTCCTTCTCTACCACAGAGTCATAGCAAGAACTCCAAAGTAGAAGGGAGGAGGGCAGGTAATGGAGCACCCATAGGGACACACATCTCGAAGAACCATTGTTACTGCACAAAAGGGGGTAACTCATTCTTTGAAAAGTGTCCCTATGGGTGCTCCACTGTAGATGACTCCCGAGCAGTACCCCCTTGTAGAGCTGGGACTTTGGAGTCGGCTTTGTCACAGATGAAAGTACTGTGAAGCCAAAGCCAGAGACGGAGTCCCCAGTGATTGCATAATGTTCTGTGAAGGTGTGCACTGATGCCCATATCACCACTCTGCAGGTATCTGAGATGGGGACATTCTTAAAGAAGGCGACAGATGCAGAGATTGACCTCGTAGAATGTGTACAGATTGAGTTGAGAGAGCTCATGTTAAGAATTTCGTAACACTGTCTGATGCATTTTGAGACTCACTTGGAGAGTCTTTGGCTGATATCACTGAGTCCGTAGATCTTCCTGCCATAGTGAAGAAGGGACTTCTTGAAGGCCTTTTTCCTATCAAGGTAGAATGCAAGGGCTCTCCTAATGTCTAGGTTATGCAGAATGGCCTCCCTATTGTCTCAGTGAGGAGTGGGGTAGAAAATGGGAAGGTGAATAGACTGATTCACGTGAAATGAGGAGGTCAGTTTAAGGATGAATCTTGGATGTAGCATAAGTGTAACCTTAATAGGGAAGAACACTGTGCATGGGGAATGCGCCATTAGTGCTGCTATTTCCCCAATTCTTCTAGCTAAGGTAACTGCACTCAGAAAAACTGTTTTCATCTATAGGTATGCTAGCGAACAGGTGGCCACAGATTCAAAGGGGGGCCTAATCAGCCCTTTCATCACTAGGCTTAGGTCCCACAAGGAAGTAGGAAGTCAAGTTTGAAGGAAGAGATTTGTTATTCCCTTAAGGAACCTTTTAGTGGTCAGGTGCAATTGTGCTGAGGTTGGTGAAATGCTCTAATAGCTGCTAGGTGGACCCTGAGAGAGCTCAGGGCTAACCTTATTTTTTAAGGGTCAGGGTGTATTCCAGAATATGTTGCAGAGTTGCTGACATTGGAGAGCTTTGATGGGACGTGCACCAAATCTGAAATCTGGACCATTTCTGCAGGTAAGTGTGCCATGTGGAAGACTTTCTACTGCGCAGAAGAACCTCTTGTGCTTCTTTTGAGCACGAGTTCTCTAAGTGCTGGAACCACATAGGAGCCATGCTTTGAGGAGGACGACCCCCAAGTTGGGACGTATGGTATATGCCACTTGTCCTGAGTGAGTGGGTTTGGAGTGGCCAGAAGGGAGATAGATCAGTGGGCACATCATGAGTTGCATCAGGTAAAGGTACCAGGTCTGTCTCAGCCATGTGGGAGCAATCAGAATTATGTGAGCTCCATCCCTCTTTATCTTTAGCAAGACCTTCAGCAGAAAGGAAAATGGAGGGAAGGCATAAAGAAGATCCATGTCCCGTGGGAGGAGGAGAGCATCGTCCAGAGAGAGCTGTCTGATCCTCGCCCTGGAACAGTATCGCGGACAATTCTTGTTCTGGTAAGCGGTGAAGCGGTCTGTGGATGGTGTTCCCCAGTGTATGAACAAGTCGTGAAGCACTGACAGGTGCATCTCCCGCTCATGGTCACGTGGGAATGTGTGACTGATCTTGTCCTCTATTATATTTTGCGTGTCCAGGAGGTAAGTCGCAGACAAGGTGATGTTGTCAGAGATGCACCAGTTCCATAGTTACATTGCCTCTGTGCATAGAGATGGCAATCTGGTTCCTACCTGATGGTTGATATAATACATGCAGGCTACATTGTCCGTGAGGATCATTACATGTGATCCTTTTATTGGTGGGAGGAAATAGGCACAGGCATTCCTGACTGCTCTCATCTCAAGGAGATTGATATGCAGGGATCTCTCTGCAGCTGACCATTTGCCTTGCTTTGTGAGACCATTTAAATGCATGCCCCATCCTATAAGGTATGCATTGGTGGTAAAGAGCAACAAAGGTGGTGCCTGAAAAAAGGGGATCCCTTTGCATGCACTGGCTGGGTTTTTCCACCAGTCCAATGAGTTCTTGATCCTGGTGGGCACTGACAGGGGTTTGTCCAGATCGCCCCACTTCAGTCTGTAAACTGAGCTGAACCACGGCTGTAGGCATTGCATGTGAAGTCTGGCATGCAGAATCATCACCATGCTGGTTGCCTTATGCTCCAGGAGCTGTTATGTTTCTCATTTCTGAAAGTACAACCCAGACTAGTGGTACCGCTGATTAAAATGATCGTCTAATGCTGATGAGATTTCAAGAATGGCTTTCTGGGGGTGATGGTACTCCCTACAGTGGAGAATTATACTAAACTCTACTCTGCAGCTATCTTCCTCTTACCATATAGTTTTGGAGGGTAGTGGGTTTAGTTGGGGATACCTGTGTGTCAAACTTACCTGGGGTATCATATGATAAATCAGCATAGCAATTTTTTCTCTATTTTCTACACAGAAGCGGGACCCGAACTCAGGAATGGGAGGCAGTAGTTCATAAATTCTAATCTAGTTGCCCACACTAATTCATTCTTTGGCCTTGGGCAAATGTGTCTCATTTTATCCATCTGTAAAATGTGGAAATACCTACCAATTCCACAAGGATATTGTGAGTTTCAATTAGTCAAAGTCTGTAAATAGCTTGGAAATGCTATACAAGAGCTAAATAGTATTTAAAATGTAGGATTTTAATCTTTACATTTCATTTTTGCTAAATCAGATGCATGAGATATATCAGCCAACTTGCAAGGGTTGTTAAATTATTCCCTCAACATTTTATTCTTTTGTAAAAGCTGTTTGAATAATCATAGCTCCCCGAGAGGAGAGAGAGTTTGGGTAATTTCCAACAGAAAAACATCAGAGTTTCCTCATATTCAGGCTCTTGTAGTACAGAATGTTTAATGGGATCACCATTGAATTATTCCCTATTTAATCAATGGGAATGAAGTACTGCTTCAGTAAGTGAATGAGAGAACACACACAGGAGTAGCTCTCCTTTGTTCAAAGCGGGGGAAGGGAAAGAGAGAAGAAGAGGGAGTGTATGTGTGTCGAATGTGTTAGAGAAGAAGATCTCTCTTCAGTGTCAAACCAGAGAGAAGATATTTCAGTGCTGATAAAACCCAGCTGAAATACTTAAGATCTCATTGTAAGCAAAGTGCTTTTTGGTTTCCCACCCAACAGGTACTTGAAATCTACAAGCTGTGCCAACTCTCAGCATGCAATGGTGATAAAATTTAAAATCTAGCACTAATGGAAAGACATTTTTGTCATACACTGCATCAAAAAGTAAGGTAGCTATCAGAACTGAGTACAGTAACTGGTTGCTAACAAAAAGGGTAATATATTACTATGTTGCTATCCAGGCAAGAGGGTGGCTCTGAATTCTCTTCTGGTTCTTAGATCATGCCCATCACTGTGATGTCTGAGCACGTGAAGCGATGGATCTGTAATCACTTCAGGAAAGAGACCCTGTTTTCATACCTGTTTGCAAAGCACCTATATAAATTAAAAGTAATAATTCCATTATAAAAATGGCTCTCCAGAAAAAGCTAGAGATCTGGCGTACAAACAAGATAGTTTATTGCTTTGGAAAAGCAGACATTCATTTACTAAACATGCAAGCTCCGAAGAGTCTGGAGGTCAAAAGATCAGTTTCTTCCAAATGTTAAAGAAATGTTAAACTGATCAATGTATAAAAATAATTGATCAATTTACTGTTCTGTAACATTTAAAATGCAATAGTAATGACTATTAAAACCAGGTCAATATACCAGCATCTAGCTTCTTGTAATTAGTTAGTGAACATTTTCAAAACAATGCCATGGTTTCTGTTTGCGTCTTTTGTTGCAACGTTGGAGTTTTAGCTATATTTTACAAATAATACTATAACACTTTATAAATTCACTCTTGCATACGGTTCATAAGGGACCTTTAGCCAGTGGAGGATAGAGCTCTGGCTGGTGAGGGAAATTCCCCATATGGCACACACACTGGTAACCAGCTTCTAGACCCAATTCCCTTGGGCCCAGGTGAAGGGTGTGTATCTGGAGTGCTGCTATAGTCCAGCCCCTGTCAGCTGGTAGATTACGCTGGAGGGCTGTTACCACTTGCTCTAGATTAGAGGAACTTTCTGCCTTACACCAACACTGGCAGGCTTGAACCAGTGCTTGTCAGTTTCTCCCATTTAAATTTCTCCTTGACACCCCTTTCTACTGTGATCCCTACAAGAGATTAGGCAAGTCAGGGAAAGCTGATATTTATCTTAAAAAAAATGATGATGTATATTTTTTTCCTTCTCACCACCCTTCATCAAGATCATCTGTTCCTTGTCATCTTAGATGGTGAGCTCTTTGGGCTAGGGGTGTTTTCTCATTATGTTTGGACAGTGACTAGCATGCTGTGGATGCTACCATTTTACCAACAATCATTTATGTAAAATGAGTGTTTTAAGATCTTTACATCCTACCTGTAAACCGTCCCCACACCGCAACCTTTGCTATAGAAGAACTGGAACCTCACTGCCTGTCTTGGAGCCTGTGGATAGTTGCCAACATTTTCAGAAGTCAAATATAGTTGGATTCTGGAATCTGTGTGTATTCTGGTTCATTTTAGGATTTCTCTAGCAATTTACAAACTACTTAATTGTCAAAACCCCTTTGTAAGGCAGGTAAATGTTATTTCTTCCATTTTTCAGATATGAAAACAGAAAGGTTAAGGCCAGCTTTCCCAAATATAGGTGTACAAATTTAAGCACCTAAATCTGCAAATTTTGAGTTTGGGGCCTAATTTTGGGCACCAGATTTGAATTTTTTAGCCTCCATAACTTGACAAGGATTACTGAGGAAGGTACGGTCACAGCTGGGATTATCTGATCTCAGTCGACTGCATCATGCTGCCCATCCTGCTACTGAGCTGCCCCTTCTTTTGGTCAAAGGTCACACTGACTGCTCAGCAGAGAAGCTGGTTAAACTGCAGGCAGCTAGCTGGTTGGAGCTTGGAATGGCTCTGGTGCTGTCAAAGGAAGCTCGCATGGCACTGCCTTCTACAACTGTGAGGAGTCTTTAAAAGGAAAAAAAATGAAGGCTGTATGGGGACACATTTTCTGGACCCCAAACTCTGGATCTAGGTGCTGTGAGGGGACTGTGAATAACCCATTGATCTTTAGGAAAATCAAGTGATACGCTTTCAGCCCAAGGGATCGGTTTGATAATTTGAAGGTTCTTTGCAAGTAAAAGAGCTAGAAGGTTTTTTTTCTCTCTCTCTCCTTAAATGAAAGCTGATATTCTCTTTTTACATTTTTTCTGTGGCTATAAGCTTTTGTAACGAGAAAAGCTGGCTCTGTTCTGGAGCAAAGCTTCAAATCAGTAAGAGGAGAAATGGAGAGCAATACGGATTTAATTTACTATATAAAGGAAGACTGAGCTCTTTCTAAAAGCATTATTATTCTTTAGAATTAAAGGTCTGAATGAACACTTATAAAATCTTAGGCATTAGCCTCACATTAATTTAAGGAGTAAAACAGAAACTCAACTGAGAACTTATCCTTTAAATTTCCACAGCAACAGTAAATCAGTTCTGTTCTCTGGTTTAGTAAAAGAATGTAATTAATCAGACGCAGTAGCTTCACATACCATTATACATATAATACTTTCACATACTTATCTATTTTAAGTTCAATTCCTTCCCTGAAGTTAACAGTTGTAACCTTTACAACAGTCTGTTCAAGTCCCATTAAGAATCAACGATAGGCTACACCAGTTGTAAGAACCCTTATCAAAGATCGAAAGTATCCTCTTTGTCAGTCCCTGCAGGGATCGTTGGTTACCAATTTCTGGAAAGTAAACCCCAAGTTAATCAGACACATTCTGTGCTTTCCTGTTCAACCCTTTCCAACATTCTTTTCTCATTGTTAAAACCTCCTAAATATATTGCTAATTAACTCACTGTAATTAAATGACATCTATTCTGTGTATAATGGCTGAATATATAAATTCACAAAATAATTATGATCATTACATGATCCACATTTAAGTGACCTTTCTAATCTGTGACTGTCACACTCAGAAATCACACGCAAACCCCCAGAGGATTGGTTTTTCATTTCCAATAAGCCCTAAGCTATCATTTGAAAGAGCTTTTACATCCTAAAGCCTTTTGAAAAGCACCAAAATCCTAGGGGCTGCAGAGTTCCAAAAATATCAACCTTAAAAATTAATTGCCTTTACCTTATTTCCTCTTTTTTGCTTATCCTTATGTAGTCTGAAATAATCCTCCAGTTAATTCCAAATGCAGTCACTAAACAAGGGGCAAAAACAAAAACTTTCTATTGTACATTCACCAACCCATTCTTCACCAGAAACTGAAGCTCTTGGCCTACACCTCAGGTTATATTTAAAATGTACAAATCTATATAGTATAGTTACAACTTCTTCTTACATAGTAAATTAATTTTGCAAAATAAGGAAAAGACCCATTCTTATTCTGCATCATTGCAAGGTGATAAATATAAGTCACTAAGTAGTAGTAGAGTAGTCAAGGGAACTGCAATTATTTGCCACTACACATTGCCAAAGCAGATGTTACTAAAATGCAATACCAATTTAAATAGGAAAGGAAGCTACTGGATGCTGTTGTAACTAAGGTCAAATAGTCTATAAATCAGATGTTGACTGGACAGCTCAGAGTCTGAATAGCAAATTGCCTTGGAAGAAGTCAAAACGGAAGGGCTTCCTTGGGAGGATTTACGTAATAAAGAACAACCCAAAAATTCCTAGCAAAATGTGTCAGATTAAAGGGACAGCTGTACTGTAATGACAAGTATCAATTTTGAGTTATTTCCTATCACTTTATAAGGTACCATAACAAATCACAGAAAAATTCAACTGTGTGGGATAGAGTTGTTGTGCCATACATCATGATACGTGAGATCTCGGAAGCTAACTTGGGAACTAAGTAAATGGGAAGTCAATCGATACAAAGCCTTTTTTTTTTTAAGTAACTGAGAAAAAAATCACCACCATCACCTTCAATATTAAAGACAGTAAACCTCAATTATTATAATAATCTTGAGTCATAAAATTAGAGAAGTCAAACAGAAAAGACCATCCCTTGGACACCAGTAAAGGATTGGTCCCTACACTCCAATAAACTGATAATATCACACTATACAGTTTAGTTTAAATCAAACATTCTTATTATGTATTATGTGTATTGCAGTATATGTAGGAGCCTTAGTCATGGACCAAAGCCCCACTTTGCTAAGCACTGTTCTGTATGCAAACACATAACAGAAAGATCTGCCCCAAAAAACTTACAATCCAGTATAAGACAAGAAAAAACAAGTGGGTAAGGACCGACAAGGGAAGGATGAGCAAATAATTAGACAATACCAGTTAATATGATAGACAGTAGCCTCAGCACAACAGCTGCCTAAGTGTTGCCAAGTTTTTCTTAGGCATCATGGACAAGAGAGGGATATGAATGAGGATCATGAGGTGACTTTGTAGAAGTTTATATGGAGCTCCCCAAAGTATATAGGAGAGCATGGGAGAAAGCACAAAGGTGCTTGTTTGAAATTTTTAGAAATGGACAACGAAGGCTCTCATCATTGGCAGAGCAGAAGTGGGAGCTGGTATCATCATAACGTAAGCAAGTTGACAAATACGTGGAGATAGGCCGTAAAATGCTTGAAAGTGAAGACAAGTAATTTCTATTCGATGTCATGGAAAAGGGGGGACCCAGTAGAGGGACTGTAGAAAGAGAAGTGACATGGTCAAAGCAATGACCTTGGGAAATAATATTTGCAACAGTGTTTAAATGGATAAGAGTAGGGCCAGGATGCTGCAGCAGTTGAGATGCAAGTTGATGAAGGCCTGGATCCAAGCTGAGTAAGGCCTCAAGTTTTAGCTGTGTGCATGGATAGCAAGTGCTAGATTTTAGAGCTATTATGCAGGAAGAACCAGCAAAATTTTGGTACAGGCTGCATGTGAGGAGTGGTAGAGAGGGCTGAGTCGAAGATGATGCCCACGGAATGTGTAATGGTGGTGCTGTCCAGTGTGACCATGAAAAGAAGGAGGGGAAAAAGATTGACAGGGAGGATATTAAGAGTTCTGTTTGATTATGTTTACTGTAAGTTGACAGCTGGACAACCAGGAGGAGCACTGTCCTGTATATTTTGGTACACCACTACTGAGTTCTTGTGCACTACAGCATTCTATCAAATTGAACAGGAAAGGTTGAAGAAGTCAGGTCATAATTACGGACATACCACAATGTCAGGGTTTCCCAAACTGAGGAGAAGCGATCTGTGCAAAAAATATGTACAATTCTGGGAGAAAAAATTATTCAATAAACTTAAAATGATACAAAATGGATACATAACATGAACCCTGTAAGATGTGTCCCATTGAAGCCACTATATTTGTAACCTGAAAATCATGTCATTGTCAAACAGTGCAGGATGTAAGAATGTGCAACAGACTGCTAGAGTCTCTGCTTTTGTAACAGTACTAATCCTACAACTGTCATGAATAGTTAGTAAAGGGTTAAAGCATAGTACCTGGTGGGCATCTGACCTGAGGACCAATCAGGGAAGAGAATTTGAAACTCCTAGGAGGGAACTTTTCCCTCTGTTTGGGGGGGTCTGTGTCTTTAGCCGTCTGGAGTTACAAGGGTCCAGATGTTTTAATCAAGTCTACAAGTTTCCACCTTTCTGAACTAATTTCTTCTAGTCAAGATAGTGAGTATTAGAAAGATACGTTGTGTCCTCACCTAATAATCCTATGCTTGCAATTCTGTGTGTTTGTTATTGATTATTCTTATTCTGCTGTTTTGTGTACTGAGAAAGAGAGAGGATTCTCTCCAAAACTTAGCAAGGTTATACCCTATGAGTGTCCAGCTTGGGCTCATAGAGATTCTGTATTTTCTTGTTTTCCTTTTAATAAATTCTTTCTATAAAGACTTGATTAAATCCCTTCTACTGTGGATAGGGGGAGGGGCGAAGACACTCTCTCGGTGGTGAGACAGGCTTATCTCCGGGCAGAGAAGGGAGGGGGGAGATAGTTCCTCCTGGGTTTGATTCAAACAGTTGAATCAGGTATCTCTTTCCAGTGGCTAGGAGAGAGAGAGGGGGGGAGGTTTCCCTCCGATGAGTGGATCTGTATTTCCCCAGGGAACGTCTCTGGAAAGGGGAGTGGGAGGGGGAATATAGGGGTGTCTCGGCCCACGTAATCGACCGAGTGGTGGCAGCCTGAAGGAGACCTACCCTAGGATTTTGGGGTGGGGGGAAGACATGCGGGTCCTCACTTTGAAACCGCCCAGTTTCAAGTGAGGGTAGACTCCAAGCCAAAGAGGCTGAGCACAAGAGAGAAATGGAGAAAATACAAGCCAAAGAGGCTGAGCACAAAAGACAACTGGAGTTGAAAGACAAAGAACTGGAAATCCAGAGACAGGCTCTGGAATTAGAAAAAACTAAACAGCAAACTCCACCCAATCCAACCCCTCTTCAACCTAATGATCAACCTTCTCGGAGAAAATTTCCCGCCTACAGGGCAGGTGAAGATGTTGAGGCCTTCTTAGAAAACTTTGAAAGGGCCTGTCTGGGATACCGTCTTCCTGAAGCAGAATACATGGTAGAGCTGAGGCCACAGCTCTGCGGACAATTAGCCCTGGTGGCAGCTGAAATGCCTAAGGGCCAAATGAACGACTTTCAACTATTTCTAACCAAGGCCAAACTCAGAATGGGCATCACCCCTGATCACGCCCGTCAGCGTTTCAGAAACCAGAAATGGACACCAGAGGAGTCATTTCCAAAACACGCCTCCTACATTGAAAAGCATTTTTCTTCCTGGTTAGCAGGAGCCAATGTTCAAACCATGGACGAGCTAACCCTCCTGATGATGATGGAGCAGTTCTTGGATGGTGTTCCGGAGAACATTAGACGCTACATCCAAGATGGTAAACCAAAAACTCTCACTGAGGCAGGAGAGATTGGAGCCAGATGGATGGCATCAGTAGACAACACGAAAGCTACTGCCAAGGGGAGCGAATCCAACAGGGTACACACCGACACTAAGCCCTACCGTCGCGGACCAATCAAACCCACACCTACAACCCACGGACAGTCACACTCTACCTCTTCTTCTACCTCACCAGTCTCCAGTAGACCAACACAAACCGGTGACCCATCAACTGGGCGATGTTTTCAATGCAATGAATTGGGGCATATCAAAGCCAAATGCCCAAAGAACCTAAACCGAGTGCAACTCCTTGCACCTTCACACCAAGGAAAGCCGGACATAGATGTATCTCAAATACCCTTAGAACATAGGGAAACTTTGAGAGTGGACGAAAAGGAGATCATCGCATGGAGAGACACTGCAGCACATGTGTCAGCTATCCACCGAACCTTCGTGGACCCCAAATTCATCAACCAGAAAACCAAAGTGACAATTCGACCCTTCATGTCAAAACCTGTAACATTACCTACTGTACGTTTACCTGTCCAGTACAAGGGCTGGTCAGGGAAGTGGACTTTTGCTGTCTATGACAACCATCCGATTCCCATGCTACTGGGGAACGACTTGGCCCGACACATTGAACGGCAAAAAACAGAGGGAGTGGTTACACGCAGCCAAGCCAGACGAACTGCCGGACCCATCCCTGTTCCTGAGCCATCCACCGGGACCCCGTCTGTGTTACCAGAGACCCAGACAGAGGTGGTGGAACCGGATCCCAGGCCAACATCGACAGCAGCCATAGTTCATCCAGTCCCAGAACCGGAACTGGAAGGGCACCCAGCGCCAGCACCGGCGCCAGCTATTACAACTCCACCGCCAGAGGGCGACAACAGGCCAGAACTGGAAAAACCAGCAGACAACCCTACCCAAGAGGCTCAGCCGGAGCCTGAAATGACGCCTTGTGCACCAGCGGAGAGCGGTTCACAGTCAACGGACACAACCTCATCACCTACATCGCTCCCAGAGGAACTGGTGTCTCCCGCCTCAAGGGAACAGTTCCAAGCAGAGCAGGAAGCCGATGACAGCCTCAAGAAAGCATGGGCGGCGGCACGCAGCAACCCACCGCCTCTCAGCTCTACTACCCAATCCCGGTTCGTTGTGGAGAAAGGACTGTTATACAAGGAATTTCTTTCTGGTGGACACCAGGAGGGCTGGCATCCTCAAAAACGGTTGCTCGTTCCGACCAAGTACCGGGAAAAGCTCTTAAGCTTAGCCCATGATCACCCTAGTGGCCATTCTGGGGTGAAACGAAGCAAAGACAGGTTGGGAAGGTCCTTTGACTGGGAGGGGATGGGCAAGGCGGTAACCACTTACGTCCGGTCTTGTAAGGTATGCCAAACGGTAGGAAAACCCCAAGACCAGATCAAGGCCCCTCTCCAACCACTTCCCATAATGGAGGTCCCATTTCAGCGAGTAGCTGTGGATATTATGGGTCCTTTCCCAAAGAAGACCCCCAGAGGAAAGCAGTACATACTGACTTTTGTGGACTTTGCTACCAGATGGCCGGAAGCAGTAGCTCTAGGCAACACCAGGGCTAACACTGTGTGCCAGGCCTTAACTGACATTTTTACCAGGGTGGGTTGGCCCTCTGAAATTCTTACAGATTCGGGAACAAACTTCCTATCAGGGACCATGAAAGACCTGTGGGAAACTCATGGGGTGCATCACTTGGTTGCCACCCCGTACCATCACCAAACTAATGGCCTAGTGGAAAGGTTCAATGGAACTTTGGGGGCCATGATCCGCAAATTCGTCAATGAACACTCCAATAATTGGGATCTAGTGTTACAACAGTTGCTGTTTGCCTACAGGGCTGTTCCACATCCCAGTTTAGGATTCTCACCATTCGAGCTGGTGTATGGCCATGAGGTTAAGGGGCCATTACAGCTGGTAAAGCAGCAATGGGAGGGGTTTACACCTCCTCCAGGGACTAACATTCTGGACTTTGTAAGCAACCTTCAAAAACCCTCCGAGACTCTTGGGCCCTTGCTCGAGAGAGCTTAAAGGATGCTCAAGCGGAGCAAAAGGTCTGGTATGATCGACATGCCAAGGAGCGGTCCTTCAAGGTAGGAGACCAGGTCATGGTCTTGAAGGCGCAACAAGCCCATAAGATGGAAGCGTCCTGGGAAGGACCATACGTGGTTCAGGAGCGCCTGGGAGCTGTTAACTACCTCATAGCATTCCCTGATTCCTCTTTAAAGCCTAAAGTGTTTCATGTTAACTCTCTAAAGCCCTTTTATCCCAGAGAATTACAGGTCTGTCACTTTACAGTTCAGGAAGGAGATGACACCGAGTGGCCTGAAGGTGTCTACTACGAAGGTAAAAGAAATGGTGGTGTGGAAGAGGTGACCCTCTCCACAACCCTACAACGTCTACAGCGGGAACAGATCAAGGGACTGTGCACTGACTTCGACCCCTTGTTCTCAGCCATCCCAGGACGGACTGAGCAAACCTACCACTCCATTGACACAGGTAATGCTCACCCGATTAGAACACCACCCTACCGGGTGTCACCTCATGCCAAAGTTGCTATTAAACAGGAGATTGACAACATGTTGGAGATGGGTATCATCCGCCCTTCTACCAGTGCATGGGCATCTCCAGTGGTTCTGGTTCCCAAACCAGATGGGGAAATACGCTTTTGTGTGGACTACCGTAAGCTAAATGCTGTAACTCGTCCAGACAACTATCCAATGCCACGCACTGATGAGCTATTGGAAAAGTTGGGACGTGCCCAGTTCATCTCTACCATTGATTTAACCAAGGGATACTGGCAGGTACCACTAGATGAACCCGCCAGGGAAAAATCTGCCTTCATCACCCATGCAGGAGTGTATGAGTTTACTGTGCTTCCGTTCGGACTGCGGAATGCACCTGCCACCTTCCAAAGGCTGGTGGATGGTCTACTAGCAGGATTGGAAGACTGTGCAGTTGCATACCTCGATGATGTGGCCATTTTTTCTGATTCATGGCCCGAACACCTAGAACATTTGAAAATGGTTTTAGAGCGCATCAGGCAGGCAGGACTAACTGTTAAGGCCAAAAAGTGTCAAATAGGCCACAACAGAGTGACTTACCTAGGACACCAGGTGGGTCAAGGAACCATCAACCCCCTACAGGCCAAGGTGGAGGCTATCCAACAGTGGCCTGTCCCAAGGTCAAAGAAACAGGTCCAATCCTTCTTAGGTTTGGCCGGATATTACAGGCGATTTGTACCACACTACAGCCAAATCGCTGCCCCACTAACTGATCTGACCAGGAAAACCCAGCCAAATGCAGTTAAGTGGACTGATGAGTGTCAGAAAGCCTTTACCCAGCTTAAGGCGATGCTCATGTCGGACCCTGTATTAAGGGCCCCAGACTTTGACAAACCCTTCCTAGTTACCACCGATGCATCTGAACGTGGGGTAGGAGCGGCACTAATGCAGGAAGGACCAGATCACAACTTCCATCCTGTCGTATTTCTCAGCAAGAAACTGTCTGAGAGGGAAAGCCACTGGTCCATCAGTGAAAAAGAATGTTACGCCATTGTGTATGCCTTGGAAAAGCTACGCCCATACGTTTGGGGCCGGCACTTCCAGCTACAAACTGACCAGGCTGCGCTAAAGTGGCTTCACACCAACAAGGGAAACAACAAGAAACTTCTCCGCTGGAGCTTAGCTCTCCAAGACTTTGACTTTGACATTCAACACATTTCAGGAGCTTCCAACAAAGTTGCTGATGCACTCTCTCGTGAAAGTTTCCCAGAATCAAGTGGCTAAAAACTGTTCTTAATATGTTTTCATGCTTAGTAGTCGATGTAATAGTGCATGTGTTTTATTACTCTGGTTGTTTTACAGTTCTAGGAGGAAATCGCCGCCAGTGGATCCCACTGTGACGATTATGTGGGCTAGTCATGAATAGTTAGTAAAGGGTTAAAGCATAGTACCTGGTGGGCATCTGACCTGAGGACCAATCAGGGAAGAGAATTTGAAACTCCTAGGAGGGAACTTTTCCCTCTGTTTGGGGGGGTCTGTGTCTTTAGCCGTCTGGAGTTACAAGGGTCCAGATGTTTTAATCAAGTCTACAAGTTTCCACCTTTCTGAACTAATTTCTTCTAGTCAAGATAGTGAGTATTAGAAAGATACGTTGTGTCCTCACCTAATAATCCTATGCTTGCAATTCTGTGTGTTTGTTATTGATTATTCTTATTCTGCTGTTTTGTGTACTGAGAAAGAGAGAGGATTCTCTCCAAAACTTAGCAAGGTTATACCCTATGAGTGTCCAGCTTGGGCTCATAGAGATTCTGTATTTTCTTGTTTTCCTTTTAATAAATTCTTTCTATAAAGACTTGATTAAATCCCTTCTACTGTGGATAGGGGGAGGGGCGAAGACACTCTCTCGGTGGTGAGACAGGCTTATCTCCGGGCAGAGAAGGGAGGGGGGAGATAGTTCCTCCTGGGTTTGATTCAAACAGTTGAATCAGGTATCTCTTTCCAGTGGCTAGGAGAGAGAGAGGGGGGGAGGTTTCCCTCCGATGAGTGGATCTGTATTTCCCCAGGGAACGTCTCTGGAAAGGGGAGTGGGAGGGGGAATATAGGGGTGTCTCGGCCCACGTAATCGACCGAGTGGTGGCAGCCTGAAGGAGACCTACCCTAGGATTTTGGGGTGGGGGGAAGACATGCGGGTCCTCACTTTGAAACCGCCCAGTTTCAAGTGAGGGTAGACTCCTGACAACAACATTGTGAGTGTAGTTGGTAATTACATTATTCAAAACAGTACAAGTTACATTAAGTATTTGTTATATACATGATGCAAAAATTCATGCATGCAGGCTGTTGCAAAATCTGTCACTGAACTGGAACACCAGCCAGTTGTCAGAGAATACAACTAAGACAAGGGTATTGCTGTGTCTCTGATGACTGCAGTACACATCATTCAGTCTTTGCCGGAGTTCAGTTCTTGCTGAGAGATGGATTATTTTGTGAAACAAAGTAGCAAGTGGTTAAATGCCAACTCAGAAAGAAGAAATGAGATGATAAATATATGACATATATGGTGTAACACTGGTTGGTTCAAAATTACAGCATAGTATGTTCTTACGAGCTGGCTGCTCGGATCATAGAATCATAGAGTATCAGAGTTGGAAGGGACCTCAGGAGGTCATCTAGTCCAACCCCCTGCTCAAAGCAGGACCAATCCCCAACTAAATCATCCCAGCTAGGGCTTTGTCAAGCCTGACCTTAAAAACCTCTAAGAAAGGAGCTTCCACCGCCATCCTAGGCAACCCAACCTTTGAAGTTATTGCAACATTCTCAAACCAAACATCTGGAACTGAAAAATAAACCTGAGAATGTTTCTTCTTGAGAAAAGTGGAAGCCTTGAAAAAAAATCAAAATTTGATTCCCTAAACTGGCAATGTCATAAGGAACACCTTTCAGGTACGTTATTTAACATTTAAAAGATTCCAAGGCCAGACGGGACCATTGCTATCAGATAGTCTGTCCACCTGTATAATAGAGGCCATAGAAATTTCCTAAAGTACAATAAAATAAAATAATTCCCTTAGAAAAACCACCACTCTTAGAACACAAGAATGGCCCCAGAGGTCTATCTAGCCCAGTATCCTGTCTTCCAACAGTGGCCAGTACCAGGTGCCCCAGAGGGAATGAACAGAACAGGTAATCATCAAGTGATCCATCCCCTGTCACTCATTCCCAGTTTCTGGCAAACAAAGGCTCGGGGCACCATCCCTGCCCATCCTGGCTAGATTTAAAAATTGTCAGTGATGGAGAATTCACCATGAATCTTGGTAAATAACTCTCACTGTTAAAAATGTATGCCTTATTTTCAGTCTGAATTTGTCTAGTTTCACCTTCGAGCAACTGGAGCACATTATACTTTTCTCTGCTAGATTGAAGAGCCCGTTACTGAATATTTGTTGCCCATGTAGATACTTAAAGACTGTAATCAAGTCCCCCTTTAGCCTTGTCTTTGGTAAACTAAATAGATTGAGCTCCTTGAGTATAACACTATAAGGCATGTTTTCTAATTCTTCAGTTATTCTCACCGCTCCTCACTGAACCCTCTCCAATTTATCAATGTCCTTCTTGAATTGTGGACACCAGAACTAGACACAGTATTCCAGCAGTAGTTGCACCATCACCAAATCTCTACCCCTTGAGATTCCCCTGTTCATGCTTCCCAGGATCAAATTAGTTTTGTTGGCCATAGCTTCAGATTAGGAGCTCATGTTTAGCTGATTATTCACAGTGATTCCCAAATCTCTCTCAGAGGGCAGGTCTTCACTACCCACCGGATCGGCAGATAGTGATCGATCTATCGGGGGTTGATTTATAACGTCAAATGCAGACGTGATAAAATCGATCCCTGATCGCGCTCCCCGTCGACTCTGGAACTCCAGCTCGCGAGAAGCGGAAGCGGAGTTGACGGGGGAGTGGCAGTGGTCGACTTACCGCCGTCCTCACAGCCAGGTAAGTCAACCTAAAATACACCGACTTGAGCTATGCTATACGTGTAGCTGAAGTTGCGTATCTTAGGTCGACCCCCCCCCCGCTAGTGTAGACCTGGCAGAGTCACTGCTTTCCAGGATCGAGTTCCTCTTCCTGTAAATATGGCCTACATTCCTCGTTCCTAGATGTATACATTTATATTTAGCCATATTAAAATGCATATTGTTTGCTTGTGCCCAGTTTACAAAGTGATCCAGATTGCTTTGTAGCAGTGACCGTTCTTCTTTATTTACCACTCCCCCAATTTTTATGTCATTTGCAAATTTTATCTGTGATGATTTTTGGTCTTCTTCCAGGTCATGTGATAAAATGTTAAATTGTATAGGGCGTAGAACTGATCCCTGCGGGATCCCAGTGAAAACACACCTGATCAAAGATGATTTCCTGATTATAATTACATTTTGAGACCTACCAGTTAGCCAGTTTTCAATCCACCTAATATGTGCCATGTTAATTTTATATCATTCTAGATTTTAATCAAAATGTCATGTGGTACCAAGTCAAATGCCTTACAGAAGTCTAAGTAGATTGTGTTAACACTATTGCCTTTATCAACCCAACTTGTAATCTCATTAAAAAATACCAAGTTAGTTTGACAGGATCTATTTTTCATAAACCTATGTTGATTTACATTAATTATATTATCCTCTTTTAATTCATATTAATCGAGTCCCATATCAGCCAGTCAATTATTTTGCCTAGGATCGATGTCAGGCTGACAGGCCTGTAATTACCTGGGTCAATCTCATTTACCCATTTTAAAAATTGGCACATCAGCTTCCTTCTAGCCTTCTGGAACTTCCCCAATGCTCCAAAACTTATTGAAAATCAACATTAGCAATCCAGTGAGCTCTCAGCGAGCTCCGTTAAATCTCTGGGATGCAAGTTATCTGGAACTGCTCATCTAAAAATGTTTAACTTTAGTAGCTTCTCTATACCATCCTCCAGAGATATTAGAGGAATGGAAAGAGTGTCACCACCATCATGTGAGGAAACTGAATCATCTATTTTTTCTCCAAATGCAGACGATAAATATTTCTTGAACACTTCTGCCTTTTCCGCATTATCATTGATAATCCTACCACTTCCATCTAGTAACAAACCAATACAATCGGATTTTTTTCCCCTAATATATTTAAAAAGCTCCTTATTGTCCTCAAATCCACTGGCCACAGATTTTGCCTTATGGCCCTCTGCTTCCCTTATCAATTTTCTACAGTTCCTATCTTCTGATTTATATTCATCACTATCAACTCCTCTTTCTTCCATTTGTTAGTTTTTTGGGGTTTGTTTATTTTTAAAATTTTATAGCTGCTTTCACTTCCTCTGTAAACAGTTACAAACTTTTTTTAACCAGTACAACCTTCTTCCTTGATTGTGGCTTTTTTGGCATCGAGTAAAGTGTTATTAAATGGGGAAAAATTACCATGGGGAAATAGGTTTTACTTTGTGTAATGACCCATCCACTCCCAGTCTTTATTCAAGCCTAATTTAATGGTGTCCAGTTTGCAAATTAATTCCAGTTTTGCACTTTCTCGTTGGAGTCTGGTTTTGAAGGTTTTTTTGGTTGAAGGATTGCAACTTTTAGGTCTGTAACTGAGCGACCAGGGAGGTTGACTGGTATTTGAATGTTATAATTCTTGATGTCTGATTTGTGTCCATTTATTCTTTTGCATAAAGACTGTCCGGTTTGGCCAGTGTACATGGCAGAGGGGCATTGCTGGCACATGATGGCATATATCACACATATCATATATCGTATTGGTAGATGTGCAGGTAAAAACTATTTCCGCATGCTAATTTTTCCCCTACTGTTACTCACACCTTCTTGTCAACTGTTTGAAATGGGCCATCCTGATTATCACTACAAAAGTTTTTTTTTCCTCCTCCTGCTAATAGCCCATCTTAATTGATTAGTATTGTTAGAGTTGGTATGGCAACACCAATTTTTTCATGTTCTCTGTGTATATATATCCTCCTACTGTATTTTCCACTGCATGCATCTGATGAAGTGGGTTTTAGCCCACGAAAGCTTATGTCCATATAAATCTGTTAATCTCTAAGGTGCCACAAGTACTTCTCATTCTTTTTGCTAAGACGGCTACCACTCTGAAATCTAATAAAGAATTCACCCATGTTGGATGCAACATTTTTCGAGTTAGGAAATTATCATCTATACTGTTTAGAAATTCAAAGGATGTTGTAGTAGCACTGGTAGCATGAGACTACCAGAATATGTCACTGAAACTGAAGAACCCCATAATTACGTAGTTTTTCCCCCTACACATTATAGATAGTTGCGTAAGGAGGCAGTCAGTTTCTTCCCTACATTGATTTGGTGGTCCGTAGCAGACACCAACTAATCTTGTGCTTTTATCTGATAGCACATTGATCCATAAGTATTCAAGATCATTTTTTTCCAAATGACCAGTAACCCCAAAAGAGGTAATGGCATTTTTGACATAGAGTGCCAGTCCTCCTCCCTTTTGGCCCATTCGATCCTTATACCAATTGCATAGCAGTGTAAGCCACATAGCATTGTAGAAAACTATATTCCCTTCTCTGTGCAACAGACGGTATCAAAATTGGCCTGGAGCTAGGCCTTTGTCAAACACCACACAGTATCAATGGCGTGGCTGATGATGTCTGAGAGCAACTAATTTCAAAACTCCATATTTGACTGCTCATGGTTGGGGCTAGAAGTCACAAAATATGTCTTGTTCTAGAAGAAACTGGCTAGATCCAAACATTTGCACTCCTACATTGCTATAATGTAGTAACAAAATATTGTCCTTGGAAGACAATATGGCTTTTGTTCAGATGAGGCCTTTCAAGTTTTATGTGTAAAAAAATTCATCATCTTACATAAGAACATAAGAACGGCCATACTGGGTCAGACCAAAGGTCCATCTAGCCCAGTATCCTGTCTACCAACAGTGGACAATGCCAGGTGCCCCAGAGGGAGTGAACCTAACAGGTAATGATCAAGTGATCTCTCTCCTGCCATTCATATCCACCCTCTGACAAACAGAGTCTAGGGACACCATTCCTTACCCATCGTGGCTAATAGCCATTAATGGACTTAACCTCCATGAATTTATCCAGTTCTCTTTTAAACGCTGTTATAGTCCTAGCCTTCACAACCTCCTTAGGCAAGGAGTTCCACAGGTTGACTGTGCGCTGTGTGAAGAAGAACTTCCTTTTAGTTGTTTTAAACCTGCTGCCCATTAATTTCATTTGGTGGCCCCTAGGTCTTTTATTATGGGAATAAGTAAATAACTTTTCCTTATCTACTTTCTCCAACAAATCTTATTCAACAAATATTCTGAGTCATATCTTATTTTGCTGCATTTATATGCCTGTTAGCCCTAAATAGCTAAAACCGCTCTGGGAAACTATGCCGAAGCCCTTCTGGCTCCTTCGTCATGCAAAGAACTGTAAAGTTATTGATTGCAGCACTTTAGTGGTAGGAGCCAGAAAGAACAAGACTTGACATCGAGATCTCCAGGGGAGCTTGAGAATTGGCAATTAGCAAGAACTTTTTTTTACTTATCAGCTGAGCCAATTTAATCTGGAAATCACCAAGATGCAAATATGAAAATCCATTATGCCATTTCTTACATTGTCACATTTTTCGTGGTACAACCACCACACAGTCATACTGATAGGGATTTTAAGGGGTCCCGCTTGCCCCAAGCTGAGTTAGCTGCCAGACCCCCACCCATAGGGTCAGAAGCAAACTGCATCCTAACCCCTGCCTTTCAGGCCCAGGCCTGTTAGCAAAACCCAATTGCTATATAGGACAAAGGTTAACTTCTGCAAACTTCTTGTCTGTCTATATCAGGGGCACGAGGGGGGGGTGATGAAGAAACCAGAGAAAGGGGAACTGAGGGAAGCTCAGCTAGAATGCTGAGCCTTATCCAATGCAACCGCAAAGGAGGGGTCTTACAGGCAGGCAGACTACCAACGAAAACCACATTTGGCACAATAACAGGAAAAACCCTAGATGGTAACAGGCTCGCTAAAAGGAAGAAATTATGCCAAATAAGGAGTTAATAACGTATAATGTGTGTGATGTGTAATTATGCTTTGTGGTTTTAGCCTTTATAAGCTTGGTGAAAATCTGTTAAAGACAAGGCAGCTACCCCCACCTTCTTTGTGTGGGGCCATGTTGACCTTCCCTTTATGCATATCGGAATTTTAATAAAGGTGCCTCAGTGTGTCTGACCCAAAATCAACGGTGTGGTCAATTTTTCCACGACAATTCTATTTGAACATTTAAGTAAAATCATGTTTAAAATATCTTCCACAATAAAATATTCATGGCAGAAATAATGGAAACCACTTACTCACAGTGATTTATGAGGAAAGACGGGAAAGTTACTATCTGTTACTTGCTTCTCTAAATGTTCAAAAATTTCCCAAGGAAAATATTCGCTTTCTCCTCTCTTTTTTTTTGTTCTGTGGCTTGAATTTTCATTTGCCAAATATATTAAGACGTGGTATTATACCTCAGTGTGCCGCTTCAAGAGCATTATATAGCTTTGCCCTCTAGGAATTTCACAAATAAATCACAGCTTTCTCACCATCCCTTATAGTAATGCTCTCCTTTGGAGCAGAGAGTACATGCTGGTGTTGAGCGATACCAAGAGCTGCTTTTTTTCCCCCCAATTACACTGTTCTATTGAAAAATACTTGTGGAAAAGAACAATTACCTAAATGAGAAGAACTGCTTTAAAGTGGCATCCGACGAAGTGGGTATTCACCCACGAAAGCTCATGGTCCAAAACGTCTGTTAGTCTATAAGGTGCCACAAGACTCTTTGCTGCTTTTACAGATCCAGACTAACAGGGGTACCCCTCTGATGCTTTAAAGTATTTTCTCTATAGGATCATGAAAGTAAATGCAACTGCATCTGATACTTTAAGGAACAACAGTGGTGTACCCTAATATTATGATTAACACAAATATTTGAAAAAATGTGATTCAGCAGCAGTTGTAACACAAGACGTTTTCCAGTTCTTTTTCCATGTGTTTAAAAATTGCAAAGATACATTAAAACAGAGGTAGGGGTGTGTGTGTGATCTGTGCAGCATAAGAAGGATCTGGAAGCTGTGGGAAATGAGAAGCAAAAGAATACAAACTGAAGATATTGTGTTCATGGTATGTCTTGAACATGGTATGTCTTAAAATTTTCAATAATTTATGTTGACTCGACCTTTGAGACATTCTTTTATATTCATTGTATATGTTAAAAACCATAAGGTTGTGACATCCAATTTCCAATGCATTTATGGCAAGAAAGTACTATTTAAAAAAAAATCTAACACACTGAGACTGCCTGGAGATCTCAGTTCACATTCTCAGCTTGATCCCCAGGTAGGCACAGGCTAGGAACAGTCTGAAGAGAGCTCTCAGCTGCTGAGAGATATCAGCTCTGAAATGACCTTCTCCAGCCTATCCAGGATTGGTACTGACAGGTTCTAGCAACAGCTGCATTTAGCCCTTATCAAGAGAAATGGGTCACCCATCAGAGTATTTAAGAGGGTAACAGACCCAGACATTCACCCAAAACCATATAATAGTCCTTTCAGTTCTATAGCACTTTTCATTCAATGACCTGAATCATTTGCACTTTTAATCCATCTTCCCAACATCGATGTGATTCAGTATCATCATTGCTGGGTCAAATGCTACTTGCCTTACTCATATGAGTAATCCTACAATTAATAAAAGGTAATAATTGGAGATATACCAATCTCCTAGAACTGGAAAGGACCTTGAAAGGTCATCGAGTCCAGCCCCCTGCCTTCACTAGCAGGACCAATTTTTTTTTGCCCCAGATCCCTAAGTGGCCTCCTCAAGGATTGAACTCACAACCCTGGGTTTAGCAGGCCATTGCTCAAACCACTGAGCTATCCCTCCCGTGGTATAAATGCAATTACTCATATGAGTAAGACCAGCACAAAATTGACCCCCTTACCTGAGCATGTTACACAAGTGACTAGAATGAGGTACAGATAAATTAAAGGCTTGATTTTCAGATGTCCTCAGCTTCTGCAGATCCCACTGTCTTCAAACAGAGATGCAGGTAGTCAGCAATTCTAAAAGCAAAGCTCTTGAGTTGTCCAAAGTCACATTTTTACCGAGTTGGAGAGTCAGGAATAGAACCCACAACTATATTCCCCAGCCTTATAGGTGAGTGCCAACTCTGATACAAATTAAAATTGCTTTCTGTTTAAAGGTCAACTAATCTAAGTGTTCTAAAATCCACAGGATTACTCAGATTGTCTTGAAATCTGATGTGCCTTATGAAGCTGTAGGGTAGAGCTAGTGGTCCATATTTGGGGTCACTTCAGCAAGACATTCCTGAGATACAGCTCCCCAAAAAGGACAGCTTTTAACAAATTTAATTAATTCTTTTTTGTCCACATTTGAGCCTCAAACTATGGCTCTGATCCTTCCTAAACTGATCTCAGTCAGGGCAGAGATGTCTGAGTCCCTCTCTCTGTCTCCCCATGTGAACTGGCATCTGTGGGACCCCTGACCCTCTAGGGTGGACTGAACCCCTTCTCTTTGCCTCCCTTCCTTCCATGCTTCTCTAGGTGTGGAACCAAGGACAGGCATGCCTGGTGCACACACCAAGCACAGTGTCAGGAGCTGAGAAATGGGCATGCTTGGTGCATAGCACAGGCTGACAAGCACTGATGCTAGCTGGGCGGGGGATGAGAACACCTACTGAGATAAATGGAGCAGTTCACATATTTCACAACTATTGTTACAGGCAACATTTATCTCTCTGAGTGTTTTCATTCAGCTAAGAACACCTCCCCAAGATGAATGGACCACTTCACACCTCTCTGAGCACCCTATACTGCAGATGAATCTGTAAACCCCCTTTCTCCAACACTAGGCCCAGGTTTGGGGTAAGGAGTCTCCACCTCCACTCTCCTGCCCCTTCCTGCCTCAAGCTGTGATATCCAACTCCTCCCAGCCCCATCACTTTCACACTTCCCCATAGTGTCTCCAAGTTTATGAGGAGTGAAGTAGCAAGGAGAAGGGTAGAGCTAGTGTTTGTGGTGGGGGAGACTGAAAGCAGCAGGGATGTGTGGTGGCGGGACTGGGAGAAGTCGTGGGAGCTTGGAGCAATGGGAATAATGGAGGAAATGTTGGAGACGTCGGAACAGTGGCAAGGGAGTGAGCAATACGAGAGATCGGAGCACGGGCGTGTTGGAACAGTGTAGGGAAGAGGGGGGGAGGAAAGGCGGTGTCAGCTATGTGCAGTAGGGGATGCCAGAGAGCTTCAGTTTCATCCCCTCCTCAAGCCCCCACATCTATCATTCAGTAAATGGTAGGTACTTATCTGGCCCTCATCAGCATAATATCCGAGTGTGTCTCAGTATAATGTATTTATCCTCAAAACACCATAGTGAGGTACTATTATTAGCCCCATTTTACAGCTTGAAAAAATGAGACACAGACAGACTAAAAGACTTACTTGAGGTCACACAGGAAATCTGCAGCGGAGCAGGTAATTGAACCCAGGTCTCCCAAATACCAAGCACTAACCACTGGACAATTGTTACTTTCATGCCTCCCCATCCACTATCTGTCCCGCTTTTCAAAAAATGTTGCCACTGAGTCCATGCTAGTCTCTGCACCGTTCCCCTCTCCAGCCCTTCAATCTGCAGGTCCCTTGCTGATGCCTAAGAACATAAGAATGGCCATACTGGGTCAAACCAAAGGTCCATCCAGCCCAGTATCCTGTCTAGCGACAGTGGCCAGTGCCAGGTGTCCCAGAGGGAGTGAACCTAACAGGTAATGATCAAGTGACCTCTCTCCTGCCATCCATCTCCACCCTCTGACAAAGAGTCTAGGGACACCATTCCTTACCCAACCTGGCTAATAGCCATTAATGAACTTAACCTCTATGAATTTATCTAGTTCTCTTTTAAACGCTGTTATAGTCATAGCCTTCACAACCTCCTCAGGCAAGGAGTTCCACAGGTTGCCTGCCTCTCTGTGGGGAGGATGGCTGAAAGAGGAAAACCAAGTTGTGCTGGAAAGACAGGCAGGAGACAAGGAGATGATGCAGGGGCAGTGAAGTTACCGACAGTGCATTGTGTGACTGGGGTAATTACTGTGAAGGAGCCAGAGGCAGTAGAACAGGAGAGCTAGTTTGAGTTACATCAGGGTGCTAAGAATTTTTTTTTAAACAAACAAGGAAATTCAATGCCAAAAATCTTAGTTAATGCAGAGTTAAATTTGCCCAGTTGTGCATCATGGCCAGGGCTTAAATTCTTATAGATTATTTCCTGGAGGCCCCCCCCAGCCCCATTTGGGGCTCCTGGCTTCAGCTGCAGCAGAGTTTTGGGACTTTAGCCCCTCAGGAGAGGAGCCTCAGGGCTTCGGCTCCATGAGGCGCTCCAGGGCTCGGGTTTCAGGGCTCCGGGCTTCAGCCACAGGGCTCTGTGAACCCCCTGAAAATGGCTCGCAGTCCCCCCTCCTTCCAGTGGTTTGAAAATATTTACTAGAGTTCTGCTCCAGACAGCTCCGGCTAAATGTAAGCCCTCGCTGTGCCCTTTCAGAATGTGGAAGGGCTAAACTTACAACTCCGAAAACAAAAACAAAAAACAAAAAAACCCACTCCCCAACAAAGTCAAGACGCACCTCACCCGCTACAATGCAGCCTTAACTCTGCCACCCGGGAGCTGGCAATAGCTACTGGAAATGGGTCAGTAAGGGTGCTGCAAAGCTTAATAAACTGCCAAGGGAAGTGGTGAATTCTCCTTCTCTTAAGATCTTCAGTTCAAGGCTAGAGGCCTTTCCGGAAGATGCTTTAATCAAACACAAGGTGTTAGGCCCAATAGAGCAGTAAAACTGGGTGAAATTCTCTGGCCTGTGTTACACAGGAGGTCAGCCTAGATGATGTAATGGTCTCTTCCCTCCCTAAAATCTATAATATGCAGATATGAGGAAGGACTAAGAGACTGTGCTATTGTTTGTGTTGTGATTCAGAGATTTGAATTCCACCATTTTTCTCTATGCATTCCAACTGCATTTACTGTGTTACATGTGCATTGAATGGTGGAAGAATTAGTTGGAGCAGGTTGACAGAGCTGTGATTGTAACCAGGAGAGAGATGCAAGCATACTTGGAGGAATCAAGTATACCTCACTTCAGCACTGAATTTTGTAGGGTGTGTCATTTGAGGTTTTCTTGCAGTCTGATAGCACACATGACAATTGTCTCTAGGGCCTACTGAGGGGTAAATGAAGGCTACATCCCAGAAGGAATCCTGAGGATAACGTTGAAGGGTAGTTACATTTTGACATTTTACAAGTCTGTGTGAAGTAGGCTCAGTATAGGCAAAAATAGGTAGCTCCTGTTGCTACACCTGCCCTAAATCAGAGTTTTGTCTTAGCAAGAAAAAGTACTAGCATTTAACCTACAGTACTCCTGTGCTCTATTCCCAAGGTGTCCTGCAGCACTGGAGAGAGCAGAGTGCTAGTCTGTGTGTTATTGTGTTGGGGCATCGCTCAAAGAAGGCAGTGTTAAGGTTGCACTGTGGGATGACATGTATCTTATTTTGTATTTCCTGGTTTTCAGACGTTTAAATTTGTGCTACTTTAGCTCTTCATTTCCTGGTTTTTAGAGGTTTAAGTTTAGCCACTCTCCATGTTCTCGAAGGCTCCATGGTATCACTGCAACTTTAACTCTGTGATAAAGTTTTGGGGCATTTAACATAATAGTACTAATATATTAATTGAGGTACTATAAAAGTTGATGGTCAGTAGATCTTTATGAAAGTTAAAGAATATAGAGCTGTAAATACAAAATCTTCAACTGATTTCTAATTAGTATATAACAAGTATTCCACTCAAACACTCTCTAGCCTTTCAAACTAATTTTGTAAGATGTCTGAACTCTACATAAACCTTTTTAAGTGTACTCACATAAGAATATCATACTTAGGCTTGGCAGAATTTGATTTTTATTTTCTATAATTTTGATGGACAATACTGATGTTCGTTTTAAGAAAGTTTTTTCTATTTTTATCTATTTAAATTTTCACATTTGTGGAAAATTATTGGGAGGGTGTGTCAGACTATGGGGGAGAGAGGGAGACATACAAGAATTATTTAATGACAGTAGACCTTGAAATTCAAAAAGTTAAAGCTTTATAACCAGGGCCAGCTCCAGGCACCAGCCGACCAAGCACGTGCTTGGGGTGGCACCTTGTAAGGGGCGGCCAATCTTCCGGTGAGGGGCAGCGCTCAGGGTTTGGGGTTTTTTTGGTTTGGTGGGGCGGCACTCGGGGTTTGTTTGTTTTTTGCTTCAGTGGGGCGGCGCTCGAGGTTTTTTGTTCATTTGTTTCGGCCAGGCAGCACTCGCGGGTTGTTTGTTTCGGCGCTGCGGTGCAGTGCTCGGTGGGGGGTTGTTTCGGCAGGGCAGGGCGTCTCTGGGGGGGTTGTTTTGGCGGGGCAGGGCGGCGCTCAAGGAGGGTTGTTTCGGCGCGGCAGGGTGGCGCTCGAGGGGGGGTTGTTACAGTGCGGCAGCGCAGCGCTCGGGGGGGGGTGTTTTGGTGGGGTTGCTTCAGCAGGGTAGGGCAGCACTCGGGGGGGGGGGGTGTTACGGCGGAGCAGTGCCTTATTTTAAAAAAAAATGTTTTTCTTGGGGTGGCAAAAAAGTTAGAGCCGGCCCTGTTTATAACTGTTAAAACACAAATTGTCAACATCACGTCAAAATACACAAAGTAAATATCCTTAAATCAAACTCTAATAAGTTATCAAGCAACTTTTTTTATTTTGCCTATCTATAAATTTTGATTGTGTGTATACAGTGAAATTGATGTTTACCAACATTTACTGATACAAATCTAATCCTTCCAAGCCTAATCATATTGTTCTGAGGATTACTACTACACTTTGGAAGTGAGCCATGGGTAGTGCTTTGCTGCTAAGGCAGATCTTATTTCAAACACTTCCTATATATTTTTATTGTTGAGAAACATTCTTATTTGGTATTTAGACCATTAAGTTGTCTAATATTAAACTTCTTCATACACTTTACTTTCACATACAACACCAATTCTTTCTAAATTGACAGAGGAAAACAGCATCAGATGTCTGCTCTCCCTATTTACAAGTTAGTCATTTTTCCACACTGTTAAAAAAAACAACCCACCATGCTCTTTCCTAGTCTGGTATATTTCAAGATTAAAAGCTGTGTCCCTATTTATAGTTTTTAAAAGTTGGCAAGTATGCAACAGCATTATATAACCATTTTTAAACAATAACAAAAACAAACCAATTGCTAATATTTAGGTACAATATAAAAGTATGAGAAGTCAATGGTTTCTGGTAAAGTAATCTGCCTCTCCCTGAGTTGTGCCAACTGCAACCACTGATTCAATGTATACAAATAATATGTTCGATGATGCAACTAGACTGCTAAATTTCTTTAACACCTTATTTAAAGGTAGCCATCCTGCAGCAAAAAAACTTCAGGACCAGACTTCAAAGAGAAACTGCTGAGCTTCAGTTCATCTGCAAATTTGACACCATCAGCTCAGGATTAAACAAAGACTGTGAATGGCTTGCCAACTACAAAAGCAGTTTCTCCTCCCTTGGCTTTCACACCTCAACTGCTAGAAGAGTGCCTCATCCTCCCTGACTGAACTGACCTCGTTATCTCCAGCCTGATTCTTGCTTGCATATATATACGTGCCTCTGGAAATTTCCACTACATGCATCCGACGAAGTGGGTATTAACCCACGAAAGCTCAGGCTCCAATACGTCTGTTAGTCTATAAGGTGCCACAGGACTCTTTGCTGCTTCTACAGATCCAGACTAACACGGCTACACCTCTGATATTTAACACCTTGTATACTTTTCTTCTCATACTATTTCTTCCTCTATTCAATAGCAGCATATATGGAAATGAGTGGCTACAGTGAGCATTACTCGCAGTGTAGATGAAAGGAAGCCATTGCTGTATTTTAGCTGACTCAACTCTCCTCCCCCTAACAATACTTCAACCAATGGAAAAATCATGTGATTTATTCATGATAGGCTCTTCAACAAATAGATAATCCTGCATTTGTATGTGATTCTTCTCTATTTAATAAATTAGACTAAAGAAAACATCACTGTGTTACTCCGGCTTTATGCTGGTGTACCTTTACTGAAATCTATGGATTTACATTGGCATAAAATAGGTGTTAAACAGAAGTAAACCAGGACAAGTGCTTGAGGGACATGCTTTGACCTAGATCTCTCAGCTTCTTTGATAGCTACAGAAGATCCTTGTAGTTTGATATACATTTTTCTTTAAAATAAAAATACAAAATTCTACTCCAACTGTTAAAGTTTTTAAAAAGCTGCTTTTCAATTTAGAAGGCCATACTTCTGCTTGAAAGATCTATTTTTGCAACAGCAAATCCCTCAGGAGAACATTACTAAGGCCTAAATTCATCAAAGTACTTAAGCAAGTGCTTAGTACTTAGTACTTCTACAGTCTAATAAACATTTTTGTTCAGAAATGCATTTGTAATATGTAATAATGCACACACTCTTTTTCTCAAAATTTCTGCAGCTATGAAGACAGAACACAATGTAGAACATAATGCACAGACTAGGTAGGCAGGAGGAGATATCTTTAGAAAGATAAGAAGCTGGAGTCAAAGGCAGTAATTAAATGGAAAAGGTTCTGCCTCCCCAGGCTTCCTCCAAGAAAGAAACTGACTGCCCAATAGACAGAGAAAAGAGAGAGAAAAAAAATCAACTGGCTGGCAATCAAAGAATACTAAGTACAATGAGTGTCAGCAGTGGAGGAAAGTTTACCTTTACTAACTTATTAAGCAGCAACAATGGTAATTATTTAATAGGACACACTGACCCTACTCTAAGTATAGTATGGAAGAATTCAGAATAGAACAAAACTCGTAACACCAAGGATTAAACTAGTATATCGCAGATATTAAGATAAATTAAGTGATACCATGTATCCTTGTGTAATTTAAAGGATCAAAATCCTTTGTGCTCTTAAAACAACAGGACATGATATATTTTTTTTAATTTATTTTGGATTTGGATTTGCTGACAATGAGTAAGAGACAACTTTTCACAGAAAAATCCTTGGTAATAAAGAATGAGGGCAAAATATCTAAAGAACCACAAAGTAGACAAAAATGACTGTTTCTGAATCAAAGGCTTCCCATGATGCTTCATTAACTCTTTCAATTTCAGCAAAGATCTAGTATATTTATAGTGCTAGTTCACCTGTGCCTCCTTCCTGGCCCTACCAGGTAAACTCTCACTTTTTCAAATCCCTTCTAAAACCCATTTTTTGTTAGTTTTCCATTGCTGACCTTCACCTTGTTTCCCTCCTTCCTGATTCTGTCCCCCTCACTGTAATATAACTAAACAAAGTAACTATCAATACAGCTAGAATGGTAGGCACGGACGTTTTATAGGTAAGTGATGAGTAAGCAGTTGATTAATCAAAGCATAATTAATTTGGTGTCAAATTAGCAAGACAGCAAATTTAAACAGTCAATTAATTCAGATATTCAAAAGAGAGTAAATAATTAATAAGGAATCAAAGAGTTTGTTAATTGTGTGACAGCAAATGAGTTAAGGGAATCAAATGAGCAGCAATTAATTAATTATGCAGAGAATCAAATGAGCCATAACATATTTATAGTAGATAATCCATATAAATGGGCAGTTTAAAAGCATATGGGTAGCAAAAATGATGCAATGTATGAAAAGAAAAATGATTAGTAAGACAAATTACTGGCAATTGTAGTTAATAAAACTATTAAGTAAATCAGTTGAATCAGGAATGAAAGAATCAGGTCAGAAATCAATCCGTCGAGAAGACTATTCTGTAATCAGGCAAACTGTAAAATGAAGTATTGGGCACCCAGTGGGATTTATTGAGTTACCAGGTGCTGATCTAGTGAAGAAGCTGAGATAACACATGGGAGTAGAAGCATTAAAAGGGCCTTCCGAGGTGTGACTTTGTTATGGTCTTTCACTGTTGTTAACCCTCATCTGTCCAGTCCCCTCTCCATCACTTTGTATTTACTGCCATATTCTCCTCTCTTGCTGTGTTATGTCTAATTTAGATCATGGCCCGTTGCTTATATTTGTCTGAAAATTGTCATGAACACATATTATGTTACATGAATAAATAAATATAAAATATAAAATAAATGGCCCAAACATTATCTCCAGAGGTTAACGCTCATAAGTTACTGTCATTACATTTTTAAATAAACTATTTAATGCAGTGGTCCCCAACCTTTTCGTCTGGCGGGCGCCAGACGAAGGACCGTGGCGGCGGTCGAGCATCCGCCGAAATGCTGCCGAAATTCGTCGGCGCCGCCTCTGGATGACGTTGCTTGTTGGCAGCAAGCAGCATCATCCGGAGGCATCGCCACTGATATGCCGCTAAATTTCGGCGGCATTTCAGTGGACGCTCGACCGCCGGCCAGGACGTGGGCGCATCTGGATGCCCCCACGGGCGCCATGGCACCCGTGGGCACCGCATTGGGGACTCTTGATTTCATGGATGTGAGTGGGACTTCTGTTTACCACTAGTTCAGGGGTCGGCAACCTTTCAGAAGTGGTGTGCCGAGTCTTGATTTATTCACTCTAATTTAAGGTTTCGCGTGCCAGTAATACATTTTAATGTTTTTAGAGGGTCTCTTTCTATAAGTCTATAGTATATAACTTAACTATTGTTGTACGTAAAGTAAATAAGGTTTTTAAAATGTTTAAGAAGCTTAATTTAAAATTAAATTAAAATGCAGAGCCAGGACCCAGGCAGTGTGAGTGCCACTGAAAATCAGCTTGCGTGCCGCCTTTGGCACATGTGCCATAGGTTGCCTACCCCTGCACTAGTATAAGAGGAGGAGATGTATATTACGACCTCAAGAAGAGTATAAAGTGATTTTCACTGACACAATGTTGCAAACATTATTTTTGTGGCAATTGGTGCTTTGCAGTCCAGATAACCTGAATATTATACTGTAAGAAATATTTTGTACTAAGTGCCTATTAAAATACTTACATGCTCAAGGTGAATTTACTAAGCCACAGTGGCCTTAGTTCACTTTAGCTTTACTCACTTCCCATGTAGACTTGCCATTGGAAAAGCCAGTTTTTCCATGTAGTATTCTTGACTTTCCACACTGTTAGGACCCTATTGAGCTCTTCAGCCCATACAGAGACTGCATATATCAACCCCCATCTTCAAAGTGACTAGATGAAACACCCTTCAATTTCCCTTCCTTTCTGCTGTTGGCAGAAAGAGATTTTGGTGAGCAATGTGCGGCACCCATTTTCCCTCCAGAGGCTTCAAAGCACTCCCAGACCTAGTGTTTCCTACATGAGAGGAAAAAGCTCAGACTAAAGCTTGACAAAAGTGGCCTTTTTTTTTTTTGGTGAGGAGATGACAAAAAGTTGCAAACAAAAGATAAAGGTTGGGTTTTGGATTTTGGGGGAAGAGGGGGGCAAATTTTTTCAGTGAAAAGATTGAAATTTTTCTGCATTGGAAAAAAATTCAAAATGTTACTATGAGTGTCCTTCTCTTGTCATTTGAAGAGAGAAAGTTTAAAAATGAGAAAAAGTCATTTAAATGTCAAGTGTAACTTTCTCTCACTTTTTAACTTTTTTCCCCACTCTTCTCCCCATGTTTTTAAGTGAAAAAAGGTAAGAAACTGCAAAGTAGGCATTTCCCCATAATTTTGAAATAAAAAATTTCATGTTAGCTGAAAAACTTTCTATGAAAAAAATGTCAACCAGCTCTAGCTAAGGCCCTACATAAGCATGACCTGAGACCCAAACAAAAATTCCCAAGAAAATTGTGTTTTAACTGTTATGCAAGATTTAAGCTAAGTTTTTCCTTATTAAAGAAACAGTGCAGACTCAGTGACAAAAATATAAATCTTCTGGAACTATAATAAACCAGTACGGGTGAGGGAGGCGGGAACCTACCACACAACTATTCACAAGTTGTAAAAGTAAACTGATGTATTGACAAGGAAGCACTGTTTTGATCTAAATATTAGCCTTGTATTATTTCACCGGAAAAAGTGGGTCACTGGGGGAGAAAGTCTCACTAGAAACAGATTTACACTTACTATATTTTAAAAAAGCATTCTGTTCTCACAGCAACTACTATAAACTTCTTGGAAACCATATTTATACCTCTACCGTATTTCCGAAAACCTGCAGCTGCCATTGCATCTCACTTGCTTCAGCACAGCCTTCTGCTCTGTGCTACTATGGGAGTAAATCCCCAAACAGGTTTCTAACTCGTGATTAAACTGCAAGTAAGTTTCTGGAACCAATTCAAGGGCCAGTAGGGGGTCTTTATTAAGATAAAGGAAGGATTGTCCCTCTATCTGAAAATATTCCCTTCTCCCTACTGAAGGAGAAAAGAAACATACTTGCATTTATCAAATTAAAACAAATCTGAAAGGGCCACTGTCAACCAGTTAAGGCCCAAATTATATAACTCTTTAAATCAAGTGGAGAATGTCTAAATACTTATGGTTCCTATCACAGAAACTGAAGGTGGAGAGACCTACCAAGTTCATCCAGTTGATTCCTCGGGGGTCAGAATAGGATAAGATACTTATCTGGTAAGTTACATTTACTGGGATGAAAACAAAATCCGATACTTGTTTTTCTGAGACAAATTATTGTACAAACAAGTATTATTGATGAACACATCACAATACAATGCAAGTTCCCTCTGATGCCATTTAGTGGCAGTTAACCAACAAATAAGAGGCCCCAATACATATTCTTGTGAACATCTCCTATCTAGGTAGTTCTATTTAGATACCGATATGCCCCCCTCCACTGTATGATGCCAAGGCATAAGTAAGGAGGAAAATAAAGGCAGTAAACGGTGTCTCAGATAGCATTAGAAATATGGCAAAATAAAATGTTTGCCAAGTGGGAAAAAGAGCAAATCAATATCATTTATTTAATATGTTTCTAGATTGCCTAGCACCAGAGCATCTAGGGGCTTACAATAATAAAAACACAGCTTCAATACAGTACCAGCAGTGAGCAGCAACAAAATCAATCAAAAGTTAAGTGAAATAAATGCATCTTACATTGTACCCTGAAACTCATGAAGCTCAAGCTCTAGCAGCGCGACACAAGTTCCAAAGGCAAACTCTCCTGCCAGTACAGGATAGTCTACAGAAAACAGCAGCAAGACCACACCAGCAGATCTTGACTGCTACGGTAAGAATAAGCAAAGAAATTCTATTTTAAGGGTATTAAGGAGGAAAATTACAAAGACACTGAAAGCAAATAATACAAAAAAAAAAATATGAGGATTTAATTCAGAGCAATATTACAAAGTGATGCTGTAGGCAAGGTGTCCCTTCCTGGAGAAACTAACTTCATTATAAGCATAAAACAACTCGGGGGTGTACTGGTAGTTTGCGTTCAGAGAGAGACTGCTAAATTGGGCATTTTGGTCTGAAACCTGTAGCTGTTACACAGTTTATGCCATTTTAAAAGAAGCCCCCAACAAGTAAACTGGATATTTAGGGCATCCTTGCAGTTTCACAGAAGTCTGCTTGTGACATTAGAAGCAAGCTGCCATCTTGAAATCAACTTAAAACATGGCAGCCCCTACGGACTTGGAGAACCTGCCTGGAAACCAGGTACTCATAATTCTGGATAGCTATGCCAGTTTTTATCAGATACAATTAATTCAGAATTTCTGATCAGATATCACAACAACACATCCACACATACATTCCTGGTTTACTCCAATGCGTAACATCATTTTTTAAAACGAAAGAGGAGAAGAAAGATCTGGGTGTATTAGTCAATCAGAGGATGACTATGAATCATCTATGTAATGTGGACATAGAAAAAATTAGATTAGAGTAACCAATATTGTTTGGAAATTGTGACACATAAGACTTCAGTAGATCTTTCCTAAAAAACTGAGAAGAGAATGAATGAATGAAAGAAGCAAACCTGCAATGCAGTGTTCCTTCCGGTAGTTAGACCTGCAAACTTTCTTAACAGCTTTCTAAATAGCAACTGTGATTTCTTTTTCTAATTACAATTCTCTTTCTCCTCTCTCTCAACCCCAAAGTAATTTTAACATAGCTTCTTGTTAATTAACTACTTTAATTAGTAATGCTTCTTGGCAAATTTAGCAGCTTCTTGCAAGTTCAGTCACTAACAGCTATGTTTGGTAACAGTACATATTTATCCTGATAAAAATCACAAGGAATTTCCTCTTTTGCAGCTTGCAAATTATTCCAAAACACAAAAATTTACTTTTTTTAATCCAAATCTCCAGTTGTGGAGCCTTAGGAACTACCAAGGGCACAAAAGTCACAATCATGGAATTAAACAGGTACATACTGTACCAAAAAGCTGTTAGGATCCTTTCATGCCTCATACGAAAATAAACCATACACTCACCACTCTATAGTAAAGGCAAAATTCAGTAACAGGACTTGAGAATCTTTATGAGAAAATGCACAAGTGCAATCCAGTCTGGTTCAGCACATGCACTAAAATACTGAGTTTAAGTGTAGAATCATTGAGGCATAATTTTTAGTGAGTTAGAGTCCAAGTGACTTGTGACAAACTGAAATTTGTAGCTATGTACAGCATGAGTTTAGGTCAAAAATTTACAACTGTTTTTACCCCAAAATGCTGACTCTTGTATTACAACATCCATAGTCAGCAATGTGTTGCTAACATTTTGAAGAAAGAAGTTTCAAAAAATCCCATTTTCCTTTAGCTGTGATATATGTGTGGGCAGGCACTTGCAGAAAGGAGGGGCTATCTAATCTACTGGTTGTCTTTTATGCCAAAAATATTCTTATGTATACCAAAAATATTCGTATGTAACCAAGAAGCCATGGACTGGCAAATAAATGTGCCGCACACTGCAAATATTTATAATTTGTTGCTGTAAAATATCGGTGTGTAAGTGTAACCTACACACCTCCTGGGTGTGGTGTTCCGTCCCATCTAGTGGCACCAAGACCACTTAAAGAGAGAGATAAAATGAGTCTGCTCGACAGCCTTACTGAACAGCCAGGCTTTTCAGCTTATGCGGTAGAGGCTCATGCACTAAGCTCCAGAGGTCCCTGGCTCCATCCTGCTCACCGATGGCCGGGCTCTGTTGGTGTTACATATGGACAGTACAGTACAGCACAGTGTTCAGCTTGTGTGATTTGAAATGTGGTGGGGTGAAGACCTAGTATTATCCTCCTCACATTTTTTTTGAATACTTGATATTTAGTGCAATTTGAGTCATTGTAAAGGTAAAAGTTGCTTTTCAGAAGAATTTTTATGATACCCATGAGTCAAAGTCACTCATGGAGATGATGATTTTGCAGGATCCAAAGAGATGGTGGACTCCACCAGAAGCATGGAAACGACCCCAAAGTACCTTGAATGTTACGATGGAATTTTAACAAGAAGCTCAGGAGAACTCCCTCCAGCCTGTCACTGCCACTATTGCCTATGCATGAGCATATCACATATGCTAATTGCAAAGAGATACAATTATATAGCTGTGTAATAAAGCCAATACAAAGGAAACACTTCAAAATCATTCACAAAAAAACCACTATTTGTAATATTGCATATGGTCCTGGAAAATCAGAGCTGACAACCGAACTAACTGGTGACTAACAGTAAATGATAGCATGAAATTGCTGGACAGTAACTTCTCGTGTGACCATGAAACAAAGTGTCAGCTACATCTTCATCTAGTCACATTCACAGCATCTGATCTGCCTGACCTGTAGCATAACAAATAATTCACAAATTGGAATCTATAGAGCGATGAATGGATTTATAAGCCATAAATATCTCAATCTTCAATTACAAAGTGACAATCATCACCTTGCCAGAAAGGTGTCATTTATAATTTCACTCTATGTATCGCTAAGACATTTATTTCTTCCTTTTAACATGTGTCTAGCAAGCCAGATATATAGTGAGAACATAAGGTAATTTGCTCTCTTCCAACTCTGTGCTGAAGTTGGCCTTAACATTTGTGGGCTCCTCACTGAAGCCCTCTTGACAGGGCTCTCTCTCTTAAGAGGGTGCACTAATGTGACTTTCTCCCCACACTCTAATATGGAGTCCCTTTTGAAAGCCCCCCAAAACCATGTGGTCAGGACTTTCAATACAGAAGAATCTCTCTATCCTCATGTAGATAGTGGTGCTGGAAAACAACTATGCTTTCTCTGGTAGTCACCAATCCAAGTGCTGACCAGGTCTAACACTGATCAGATTATTAGATCTGACAAGATCACAACCTGAGGTGATATGACAAGTAGTGAGGTAGATTTACATAAAGAAATCAAGAATTACCATTAGAGAAATGTTACAATGAGAGTAGTGTTGTAAGTGTCTATAAACTCAATTTATAGAAAAGTTAACAATCGACCTTGAACAATACATCCTCCTTAAAAAAAAAAAAAGATGGCACTTGTCAATTCATAGAACCACGTCATATTAGTGATTTCATCAGATTTATTCACGTAGCCGAGTATAACATCATGCAGGAGTCATTATAGAGTTTTGTTGAAATAAAAGTGTACTCCACACCTTTTTATGTTAGAGAAAAATCCCTTGGACTTCAGGTGCAACAGTGGCCTCTACACTCCACAATAGGCACCAGCATACTGAAGAACAATCTATGTTTGAATTCTGTGAAATCCATTAATCTCAAAAACAAACATGGAAATTTGTCTATTATGTAATTACAAATGGTGACGTTTTGGCCCAGAACACATTTAATCAATAAGGCTTTTTAAAGTTATTTTCGAGGAGACATAAATTAAACCTCCAGCGCTAATAAAGAGAACTGCTGAAGGTTCCACTTAAACCCCCTGAGACTAAAAGCAGGACATTCAGAAGAAGGCTGAATCTCAGGCTAACACACTGAGCTAAACTCTACAATTGCAGTATGATTCACTGGGATTTAGCTCTGTGTAGGTATATATATGTCCCTGAGCATAGCTATATGCTTAGCTATAGTAGTACTGCACATGATGTTAAATAGTTTGCAGCAGTATCCCAGAACAAACTACAGCATCTCACTGTTTCAGTTCTGTACTTTCTCACTTCTGTGTCTTTATTAGACGTTTACTCTTATTTCACATTGTGGAATTCCAGTTTTAAAATGACATTGGAAAAGAAAAGAAATCTCTTGGATATGATGTGGTGATTTACTTAAATTATTTTTTTAATATACCGTGAAGATACAGTTCAAAGTTATACTTGTTTGAGAGATATTACCAAGTCTGCCAGCATTCCCAGTTTTAAGTATATGAATGAATCCCGCACCAACTGGTAAAATCTTTCAAACTGGAAGAATTAAATAATGCAATGTAAATGTGATGCTGTAATTGCATACCAATCTTATATTTAAATAGTTAATGCAATGGCCATTAATAGCCCATTGCTGGAATACTACTAAACCATTACTAACATTTACAATTGTGATACATTACACTATTCGCATATTGTAAAGCTCCTAGAGTTTAACAACAAAACAAAAAATGTAGCAAGTGGCATAAAATTTATTAACAGTGATACATTTTCAGTTTTGAAAGCGGCATATTCAAATGGAAATATGTCAACCTTCTTTCATACTGATGGTTGAAGGGCGACCATGTACCAAACTGTCCAGAGGAAATTACACTTGTATGTCTAAATATAGGGATCAGATGATTAATAGGCACGAGTCTATTTGCCATGCTGTTTACTTTCCATAAGATTAAGCTTTGATAGTTTTAATATGCTAATATTTGTACTGACAAGTCATTCAAAATTTCTGAAAAACTTTTTTTTAAAGTATGAATTTATTGGTCATAAAAGCAGACCGCCATTGATTGACCTTGAGATTATTGTCTTCAATTAATCCACAGAACAATGGCAATGCAAGCTTCACTCATGCTCCCTTGACAATTGTCCTTGATCATGACCAGAAGGAACTACCTCTAAAAACAAAGAGAGATCAGCTCTACCTCCTATCAAATCCTTGCTCTCTCTGCTGAGACCGGATCTTGTGGTGGCGATTTTTGAGATGTGGAGTCAACAATGAACAGTCAGACCTCCATATTCATGTCACATAGATCATGACAAGCTCTTAGATAGGAATGACTTTAGGGCAATATAGACAAGAGGCCAGGCAGATGCCATGAGTACTGCTAACTTATTAGTTCAACTAAGCATCTAATGGTTGGGCCAGATATAAAGAGGGTTTTGTGGGAAAGTCCAACAGCTATGATGTTGGTGAGGGTAGGGTATCAGGCAATTGTGATGAAATGTGGCAACTGGATTACATAATGTCCACCTGTGGTCCCGCCCTCCTTTTATTTTTCCTAAAGGTATCTGTAATTTTTACTTACTGAATTGTGATTAGGAAGTTCCTTCTAGTTCAAGCACTCATTCCAGGTAATATCGAGGTGCTCTGCAATCCTTCAAGTTTACTAAGGTTCAGATCTTACAGAAATGACTAAAATTCCACAAGAGAAGGAAACTATATAAAGAGACTTTTTTTTCTCCCCAATTGTATGTTTAAAGGCTAAAGCTATAGTTCATGACTATCTTCCATTCAAGTTTTCTGATGCTAACAAAATATTTCTGTGTTAAGGGGATCATTTTTCCATACAATCTTAACGTGGTGATATAATAGCAAAGGCTGGATAAACAGTCTTCTCTTCCAATTTAATATCTAAAGCATTTTACACCAAAGTAATTTTTACCAAACGAACAATCTGACTGTTTTTTCATCACTATAAAGAAGCACTGCTGATCAATCTCTGAATTTACCAACTCAAACCTACTAGAATCAACCTCAATTTACAGCGACCAAAATCATTTACTTAAATTACTGATGTATAAAACTTGAGATTTTGCATTAACATGACAGCAATTCTAGGAAATGTAGTTTCCAGGAAAATAACCAGACTATGAAACACATTTAATAACACTGACAACTTGAAACATCAGTTAAAATTGGGTTGTCACTTTCTCTCTCCAGTTTTCTCCTTTAACAACATTTTAATTACTGGATAGTCAGCCCAATGGTCTACAGTTTTGAAACATAGCTGTTAGAATATCGGCATCTAGATTTTTAAAAAGTTCAGTAGTGGTTTGCCTGGAATACTGTGTGTCATTCAAGCATTTATTAGATAATTACCAATCTTACCAAAGTCCCTTGAGGCTGCGAATTATCCCTTTTTTAGTCATAAACCCTAACTCTTTGAAAAGATTGCATCAGACTAATTTCTAACAGTTATGAAAAAGGCAGACAAAGTAAGAGTAGGGGAAGGTGTACAACATAGAGATAAAGTAGTCAAGATGGTGATTGCTCCCCCCTTTTAATAACTGCCCCTCAAATTTGCCATTATTTAGTTGACTTAGGGCTTGTCTTCACTACAGGCTAAATCGGTGCTGCTGCGATCGATGCAGTGGGCATCGATTTATCAGGTCTGGTGAAGACACGATGAGTTGATGGGAGAGTACTCTCCCGTCCACTTCAATACTCCACCTCCTCGAAGGTGGGAAGCTTTTTAAGTGCCAATTTTTCACAACACAACTCCAATAAGATTCCAAATTGGTGAGAGTCACAGAGGTCAAAAGTCCCAGTTTCACAGTAATATAATAAATGTATGTCATAGCCATAAAATCATATACATTTGAAAAACATCCTATACCAATATGTTTTCTATGAATTATGGTGACAGGTTTTACATTAAAATATATAATTCACTGAATTTTGGGTAAGAAAAAGACATGGTGAGGTAGATTTTCAAATTGTACACTTTCCCTCTTATTGCAACTGTATATTTTGTTATGAATCAAGTTGCCAACCTGAAGGACAGGCTACATGATTTTATATTGTTCATCCTAGAGTTTCAGAGAGTTTATTTTAATAATAGCCTTTTAAAAAGCTTACACTATTTTAGATGCCATTCTGCAATGCAATTTTTGATAATTACATAATGAAATGACCACTGGGAAAGAAAGACAGCAGGAGAATCATTTAAGGACAACGGATAAGGGAAGGGTAGGCTCTCCCCCTCTCTGTTAGTAAATTAAAATAAACTGTAAAACTCTCTATAATGACAATCTTGTGGCCCTCAATAAACATGTAGGTCTAAGTATACTTAACCCAGCATAAGTGTGGGAGGATAGACTAGATGATCTGTTGAGGTCTCTTCCAGCCCAACATTTCCATGATTCTATAATCTTAGACTACGTAGTCCATCCCTCTAACAAGTACTGTACAGAGATTTGCCATGTCACAATATATTTTTCTTGTGTAAATGAATACAAAGAAACACTTGAGTCAGATTATTCATGACATTTGTGCTGGTGTGTGGTAAAGGGAGGACACAAGGAGCCTTCCCATAGCTGAGCATGCCTTATACATGCCTTATCACAGTGCCCCAGGTAATAGACTAAAAGAAGTGAGGAAGAAGTAGCATCATGAACCCACTCCCACTGCACCAGCCCATGTAGTGGATGGGACTAGCTCTTTTATTTTGCCCTTTACTTTTCGAGAGAGAAAATGTGGAAAAAATACTTTGGCTATTAATCAAAATTACATAGACACTTAATACACTGTCAAAGCAATTTGCTAGGAATTCCACACAATTAATTCATTTGTAGAAGGCTTTTCTCTAGCAAACCCTTGCTAAGGGTGACCCACTATAACAAAGCAGCCACGTGTTTAAAATGGGAAAATTCCAAAAAATCTGACCCTACAAATAGATTTAATGAGTGCTTAAGCAATTTCTCAAGTGCAGCAGATAAAGTTTACTGCTGTTTCTGACAACACATTACTGTAAATGCAGTTGCAATATTGGCTTCTATTTCTGGAACAATATTAAGGAGAATGTGGAGATTCATAGCGTTTTAGGCCAGAACTGATGGTTTAGACTTATTCCAATAATTTTGTTTGTTTCTCTTTTGACAAAATTCAGAGAAACCTCTCAAAGTTCATAAAACATTTTGGTGTTGCCAAATCTCCATTTTTGCCTAAAATTTTCTGGCTGAAAAATTTCAATTTGGTCTATTCTCCCTTGTCTGATTGTCTTCACTACTAACTACAATTCAGTGCACAAATTATCAATGAATACTATACTTATTTGTAAGCATTTATAACTTCATTCTACCTCTTTCTTTCTCTTTCTATCTAAACTATATATCACGATTGCCTGTTCTATTTTATTTCCTTTTGGGTTATAACCGTGTATTATTTTTATAAACCACAATTAGTGTGGTGGGAGTACTTAACTATATACATATATAGGAGTACTTATCTATATCTATCTATAGATATATATATAGGTGGCAAGTGACAACTACATTTTATCTGAAGGCTCTCTGCCAAAAATTCCGTACCACACCATATAGTTCTTGATCTAGTGGTGCTGTATTTAGACTCAAAGTGCAAAAACAGGTTAATTCTTCTTTGACCTTCATTGCAAAAACAGAAGAATTTGCATTATTATGATACCTGTATACCATCACACAGAAAGTCTGTTTCATTTTAATATTTAAGGTCTGACAAGACAAACAACCCTAAATAAAACATTCAAAATATAATATGCAGATTACCATTGAAAGGCCTTTGAACAATTATGCTTCATTCTAGGGAAGTTTGCTGAGGTTTTGATCAATTATTTCATGGGAACAGTCCCTTGCTTGTTTCACTGGCTATGGTTCCTGAATCAATAGAAGAAAGGAAGCGTAAGGAAATGATACCAAACATAACTGAGCAGTGCTCTCTATCACTGAGACCCTCTGAATAATACCAATTAGCCTCTTGCCTTACATAGACACTACCTGAGTTATAACATTTCTCTCTTTTTCTTTCTGATGCACTGTATCTATTCATAAGCAATTTGATCCAGTAGAAACAGTACGTCATCAAAGAGCAATCTTTAAAAACAATAGAAAAGAATGAATCTCTCCCTACTCCACTCCACTGACATCTCTAAAAGCTTCTTCTCCGAATAGATTGTTTCTCTTTTCTGAAATCCAGCAGACAGTAAGTCAGGCAAACCACCTCCAGCCATAGTTTCATCACATCACATAAAATGAGCAAGGGTAATGCTGAATCAACTCTTGGCTAGACCTCTCAGAAAACCTAGGTGTTAAAGGAAGTGGTGTTTGATTTACTTAAATGTATAATATACAAAAATATGTTTGACCTAGATGTCAACACTATTTACTCTCTCAAAACCTTTAAATGCAAAACACAAACTTTCTAATCCTCAGACTCAAAATTTTCTTCTCTGAGTGACACCTGCCAAATCTTGTTTTATTAATGAAAGGCATTTCTTTAAAAAGAAAGTCTAGTTTTCAAAACATAATCAAAATGTTGTCACCTGAGTAGCCTCAGAGTCTGTATTTGTACTTCATATGTAATTTGGAGAAAAATGGCCTAAAGTCGTGGTGGTTTGTTTGTTTTTCCCCCTCATGCAGTGGAGTTTTTTTTAAAAAGGGAAATAAGGTAACTGTTAACAGAGCTTACAGAAATGTAAACATTATAAGAATAAAGAGTATATTTTTCATACATTAGGTGTAGTGTATCTATTCACTTAACATATAAAATAATTTAAAATGGCAATTTAGCACAGAGATTACCAAAGATATTCCATTCCTTAAATTTCAGAATCATCATTTACTGCCAGAAAATAAAAGTTATATTCTTCCTATTAATTTCTGATATCTAGGGTGAAATTCTGGCTCTCCTGCAGTGAGTAACAAAATTCCTGTTGACTTCAGTGGGGACAGGATTTCATCTCTGGTACCAGGAAACATCACACTATCAAATGATGGTAGATGTTACATTAGATGCTGACAGTCATCAATTTTAAAAAGGCAGTTAAAAATTAAATACCCAACATTCAAAAGGGAGTAATCTGGAATAGTTTTATTTTTTAAATGGTGTGAATTTCATGCTTGTGAAGAATGGCAAAATGACAGGCCAACAGACCTTGGCTCTCTGCTTATATACCGAACACGTAAAGCACAAAGAGCAGCAGTGAAAACTTATTCATCACTCCAGAATTGTGCCTCATCCTTTCTTTTGTAAGGGTAAGAGAATATAGTTCATTCTCAACGCCCATTCAGTCATTTGCATCTCTTGAAGCTGACAAAGTAGAGGTAAATTACCACCAAATGCGGTTGTATTGCATCTGTGGTGAGATATGCTCCTGTGGACCAGGAATTGTGACCACCAATTAATTTAATATTAGCCACCAAACAACTATCAAATGATTACAGGTTTCAGAGTGGTAGCCATGTTAGTCTGTATCAGCAAAAAGAACGAAGACTACTTGTGGCACCATAGAGACTCACAAATGTACTTGAGCATAAGTTTTCGTGGGCTAAAACCCACTTCATCGGATGCATGCAGTGGAAAATATAGTAGGAAGATATATGTACACACAGAGGACATGAAAAAATGGATGTTGCCATACTAACTATAATGAGAGTAATCAATTAAGGTGGGCTATTATCAGCAGGAGAAAAAAAAAACACCTACAAGATCTCTTTCAAGCATTCTTACAACTACAATACCCACCTGCTGAAGTGAAGAAACAGACTGACAGAGCCAGAAGGGTACCCGGAAGTCACCTACTCCAGGACAGGCCTAACAAAGAAAGTAACAGAATGCCACTAGCCGCCACCTTCAGCCCCCAACTAAAACCTCTCCAGTGCACCATCAAGGATCCTGAAGGACAATCCTTCACTCTCACAGATCTCAGGAGACAGTCCAGTCCTCGCTTACAGACAGCCCCCCAACCTGAAGCAAATTCTCACCAGCAACCCCACACCATACAACAAAAACACTAACCCAGGAACCTATCTTTGCAACAAAACCCATTGCCAACTCTGTCCACATATCTATTTAGGGGACACCATCATAGGACCTAATCACATCAGCCACACTATCAGAGGCTCGTACACTTGCACATCTACCAATGTGATATATGCCATCATGTGCCAGCAATGCCCCTCTGCAATGTACATTGGCCATACTGGACAATCTCTACGCAAAAGAATAAATGGACACAAATCAGATGTCAAGAATTATAACATTCAAAAACCAGTCGGAGAACACTTCAACCTCCCTGGTCACTCAATTACAGACCTCAAAGTCGCAATACTCCAACAACAACCAAAAAAAACTTCAAAAACAGACTCCAATGAGAAACTGCTGAATTGGAATTAATTTGCAAACTGGACACCATTAAATTAGGGTTGAATAAAGACTGGGAGTGGATGGGTCATTACACAAAGTAAAACCTATTTCCCCATGGTAATTTTCCCCCTACTGTTACTCACACCTTCTTATCAACTGTTGGAAATGGGCCATCCTGATTATCACTACAAAAGTTTTTTTTTCCTCCTGCTGCTAATAGCCCATCTTAATTGATTAGTCTTGTTAGAGTTGGTATGGCAACGCCTATTTTTTCATATCCTCTGTGTATATATATATCTTCCTGCTGTATTTTCCACTGCATGCATCAGATGAAGTGGGTTTTAGCCCATGAAAGCTTATGCTGAAATAAATTTGTTAGTCTATAAGGTGCCTCAAGTACTCCTCATTCTTTTTTCAAATAACAACACACTTCTAGCACTACCACTCCGGATATGAATGGGTAAACTAAATATGAAAGGCTCCATATATTCTCATTGCCAAAACTCTGAAACAGTTCTCCAAAGATTGGAATTGCGATGGATAGTTAATAGGTTAGTTACTGGAAAGCAGCAAATAATAGATAAATATGACACACACACAAAATTTGCTAATTCTCTCTGGATGCTTCACTAGTATAATACTTTACTTGTACATCCCTAATTTAAAAGGTGAAGGAAGATAACACAAACCTAGAGCATTATTTCAACTTGCATGTCTGAATGAGGTTAGTTTGCTGGAAAAAATGAAAGCATGTTTCATCTACTGTACCCATTGTCAAAAGTAATCTGCTCTTACATGTGGATTAATTAAATATTAAAAATAAGAGGTATTGACACTATGAGAGCTTTTTCTGGCTGAGTAGTTCTATAAGTAATGTAGGGACCTTGAGGTTTCCTTTTTACAAAATTAAAATATTGCACCCTTAAGGCTGCCACAGCACAGCTGCTAATTTTGAACAGCTCAGACTTAAAACTAGATCAGTAAACTTCAGCTGGAGATGAATAAATAAAGATAGGTGGTTCATTTTTAAAGATAAGTGAAATGAAAATAGAAGGATCTTTTTATAGTAAAAAAAAAAAGCTTTGGGGAGATCTCAGAACTTCTTTCCCTGATTAAGAACACTATTTACTGTTTAATTAAGAGAACTGAAGGGTGAGCCTTTTAAGTAATTTTTCAGCTTTATTTTCACTGAACACAAGTGTGTCTGTGGAGATGGAAACCACAAGCAATAATGATTTTAAGATTGGTAGCTTCAGCAAAGAGATTTCATAGGCACCCAGGTTTTCTTTGAAAGTTAGCTGGTTTAACTAGTACAATGTGTAAAGATATGTTTGTAGAAGATAATTTAAAGATGCTCCCTCATAAGGGACAGTCTGATGAACTTAGGAATTTGGAGATGTGCCCTGGAGGCAGGTGTTGGGAACACTGCATGAGCAGCAGTTCACCAGAGATGCTCTCCAGTTTGTTTTATTGAAGTTTGATTCCTTTTTCATTCACTGGTTTGTTATTTAATGAACCCCAAGATCATTACAGATTGTACTCTGTATAATCACCATTACTTTGTTACAGTAGTGCCCAAACACCCTGTGCTAGGTATTATACAAACACTTTGGGCTCAAGGAGGAGCCTGATTTCACACCTATGCAGGGAACTGAGAAGTGTAACAAGAAACCACCAGACTCTGCATAGTAGAGAGAGCAGCTGCTGGCAGGTTATCTCCCTTCCTGTGCAGGTGGGAAGGAAGTGGGCAGGCAGAGGGGGGGACTGACTGTGCAGAGTTTTGGTTTTACTTCCACCCCCAACACGCCGGCATGGAGGTAAGCTGTGCTAAGAAGTAGGGTGACAAGATGTCTTATTTTTGGACTGGAACACCTGGTCAAAAACTGATCCTGGCGGCTCCAGTCAGCACTGCTATAACAAGTTTTTACAAGGGAAGGGAACTCTAAAAGAAATTTATTTCCTAAAAAGTGAAAGTTGTTGGCCAATAATTGCAGAAGAGCTAATGTATCATACATTTCTCCCCACCTTTGTCTAGCTACATTATAAACTCTTTGTTGCAGACTCTCTCTTTTTATGTGCATGTCCAGCACCTACCACCCTGGAGCCCTGACCTTAGTTGGGGTCTCTAGGCACTAAACAACAATTGTAATAATAAATAATGTGGAAGTATATGTGGTAGTGCATGCTAGATGTGTACACATGAATACTCGTGTGTATCTGCATGTAGGTGTGGGCGTCAGTTTCTACAAATTCATTTATATAGGTATCTGGACAGGTGTGCATTTGTAAGAATCAAATATAGGGGTTATATATCCTAGTTAACAGGTCTTTAAGTACCATTTTTTCACATTAATTGTCAAACATGCTGATGTGAAGACACCTCTCGTCCAGACTTTTCTTTTCATTGAGGGTATCTGAGCCTTTTCCATACTTTCAGAATTGGAATGAGATGGACTCGCTGAGAAAGAATGCTGTTGCATTTGACAAATACGATAGCAAAAAATCACACCAAAGACAAGACTATGCGCAGAAGCAGAGAGGAATTCAGTATTACCTGAGTAAAAGAAGCAGAGTGGGCCATAATTCCAAACAGGTGCAAATATATATATATGAAAAAGTTACCTTCAGGAGGATGTGTACCTCTCCTGTACCCCTTCCACATACTCTTTCCTCCCACCTCAATCTCAGATTTGATGCCATCTTCCCACCAAAAACTGGTTGGGGATATGCACCTAATGAGTCTTGTTAAATCAACAAGAATTTGATCCCATTAGTGACAAGAAATGGTAACTCACTATGGTGCCTTGGGCACGTCCTTGACAATACCACACTGAGTACATAGTATGAATGATTATGCAATGGCACTATTCAACGGACCTACATTTTTATTCTGCAGATGCTATGAATCAAGTTGTTTAATCTTAGTAGTTATCAAATCTTACTGCATGAAGCAATTACATTCTAATACTAATACTGAAAATCATGCTACTTCATCGTTCTTATCTTGGGGCTCAATTGTAGCACAATTCTAGCGAGGTACTTTAGAAGCTTGAACACAGCAAATCTGAAATTACTGTGCATTTTCTGCTTCATTTGCTATTAAATTTGTCTTTACTTATGTTTGCAGTATTTTTCACTCCGTTTTACACAATCATTAGGCTCTGATGGTTACACAAATCTCCACAAGACTATTTACCGACTGGAAACCAACCAGCATTCTATTTTTTAAAAAAAGAAGTTTAAATAAAATAAAACTGCAGTCACTAATTCCAAGTCAGTGTTGTAAGAATGCAAAGGTCAATTATTTTGTCCTTGTATATTAAAGGCTGAACATGACACACCAAATAACTGACAGTTTTACAAGTGACAGGTTGTTTTAATTACACTTCACATCAATAACAGTTGTCAAAATGAAATTAAATGAATTCAAGTGCCATTTGCTTTCCACAATCCATTAGCAAGTGTCTGTCTTCAACAGGCTAGGCAAGCCTTTATAGTCTCAAATTTAAAATTAAAACATCTAATTTAATTCACTTACCAGCAAGAGTGGATATAGCTTGACAAATGTATATGCTTGTACATACAGTCACAGTTTATATCAAGTATGTGGTAAGCACGGATGTTCACAAAAAGTACACTATAGAAGCCTTGCAAAATTTTCATGAAAATGTACTAGCCCAGACACAAAAAATCTGCATGTTGGTCTTTCATGACCACAATGAAGATAAAACTAAAGATACATCAGTCATCCAACAATAAAGACTTGATCCAAACAAGTCCCAGGACAGAAATTTTCCAGACTGTGAACATAGGATGGCGCTTTCACTTCTGATCGCTTTTTCAACTCTCAGTATATTAGAATCCTCATTGCCATCACTTTGATAAATAGCCCATATAGCTTCATTGGTAGATATACCCGAGAACAAATTCCATCCAATGCATTTCCGGGATGCTAAACAATGGATAAAAGGCACACCCAATGTCATCTGCAGCCCACTCACAGAAATGTAGGTGTTAAATTGTGTTTGCTATCATAAACTTTGAACACCGTCCTTACTCTTGTTTGACTTATGGATGATTATCCCTGTGTTCACTTAGGTTGGGATCCACAAAGGGACTCAGGAGTTACCATCCTCAGCATTGCAAAGTCTAATCTATAGGCACCTAGAACATCACTAGAACACTGCAAGCCACAAAGCCTAAGTAGACACCAATGGTATGTATACACTGAAAAAAAGAAAAAAACTCCCCACAACTGTGGCAGCAAGTCTCAGAGCCCTGGGTCAATTGACTCAGGCTCATGTATGGGCTTGTATTGTGTAGACATTCCTGCTCAGGCTGGAGTCTGGGCTCTAAGACCCACCCCCTTTTGCCAGTTTCAGAGTCTGGGTTCCAGCCTGAGCAGGAACATCTACACTGCTATTTTTAGCCCCTCTTGTACCCAGAGGGTATATCTACATTGTGATTAAAAACCTGTGGTTGGCTCATGCCAGCTGATTCGGACTAAGGGGCTCGGGCTAAATTCTGGGCTTGGGCTGGAGCCCGGGCTCTAGAATCCTTCAAGGTGGGAGGGTCCCAGAACTCAGTCTGCAGACTGACCCTGAATGTCTACATTGAAATTAAACTGGCCCACAGTCTAAGCCTTGCAAGCCTGAGTCAGCTGGCACGGGTCAGCCATGGGTGTCCAATTGCAATGTAGACATACCCTAGGACTCCCTACACAACGCAAAGGGAGAGAGAGGCACCTGAGATACGCCTTATTGGGACAGATTCATGGAGCTCAACCTATTCAGCTTGACAAAGAGAAATTGAGGGACGACTTGATTACAATGTATAAGTACTAACATAGGAAACAAATATTTAATAATGTGTTTGTCAATCCAGCAGAGAAAAGTATAACATAAGCAACGGCTGAAATTTGAAGCTAGACAAATTTAGACTAGAAATAAGGCATAACTTTTTAACAGTGAGGGGAACTAACCACTGGAACAATTTACCAATGATCATGGTAGATTCTCCGTCACTGACAATTTTTAAATGAAGAGTGAATGTTTTTTTCTCTCTAAAAGATATACTCTAGGAATTATTTTTGGAGGTTCTAGGGCCTGTGTTATACTGGATGTCACACTAGATTATCACAATGGTCCCTTCTGCCCTTGGAATCTATGAGTCTATAAAAATGGGATCCACAAAAGCCAGCAGGCAGATATCTAAGCTAGCCAGTGAGATACCAAAGAGAAAAGTGTGTCCTAAACCCCATCCCTCTCATAGATATTGGTGCCTAAGTCCAGGCTGCAGGCAGGCACCTATCTCTGCTACCAATACACAGCTATGAATTCCTCTCTTGGAGTCAGGCAGATTAGGTACCTAAGTCATTTCTTGACAGAATGAATTAAGATGCCGGCCTTGCTAGGTAATAAAGGTAATAATTGGAGATATACCAATCTCCTAGAACTGGAAGGGACCTTGAAAGGTCATTGAGTCCAGCCCCCTGCCTTCACTAGCAGGACCAATTTTTGCCCCAGATCCCTAAGTGGCCCCCTCAAGGACTGAACTCACAAGCCTGGGTTTAGCAGGCCAATGCTCAAACCACTGAGCTATCCCTCCCCCTCTCCACAACAAACAGAGAAGGAGGAGGTGCCAACCTTAAAACTTTTAGCCCCGTGGTTGGGTTTCCCACATCCCCAATGAGTGTTCTAACCACTGGGCTAAAAGTTATAAACAGGGCAGTAGTGCCAACTCCTCCACCTCCTCCAGACAGATTTTGAATGGGACACGATCCAGTAGGCAGCCTTTGCTCCTTTGTCTATCTTCTCCTGGTTTGTGGATCGCACTGGGGCTTAAGCGTGAGATAGGCCTCCAGGTGCCTAAAGTGAGGCAGCAGTGCAAATACCCAGAGGCAGAAAGTTAGGCACCTAGGGAACTTTTACAGCAGATATTTAGGCACTGAGCACAGTTATGCAAACACAGGATTAGGTGGTAGCTGAGCAGGGGTTTTGTGGATTGTAGCAGTGCCTCAAACTGGGACTTAGACATGTAAACCCCTTAATGCTAAAGTACCTTTGTGGACCTGGGAGTTAGTCCTTCATGGTGACTGAATAAGGCTGCGTCTACACTACTGAACATATGCTGGCACAGGTCCCTAGCGTAGACGCAGTCTACGCCAATAGAAAATGTTTTTCTGTCAACACAGGAATACCATCTCCCCAAATGATATCAGCTATGTTTACAGAAGCATTCCTCAGTTGACACAGCTGCATATAGAAAGGGGGGGTTTGTTGGCATAGCTCTATTGGTCAGGGTGACCGTTTTTTCACACCCCTGACCAATGCCGTTACTATGCTGATATAACTTTTAAGTGTAGACCAAGTCTTTCAAAAGTGAGGTCTGCTCTTAAAATTACTTTGTAAAAAATGACACCATGTGAGTCATATTTGTCTCTCATCGACTCCAGATCAAATCTCTAAATATGTCCCCAATACAATCAGTCTTCCCACGCCTAGTGAATGAGAAACATGAGACATGGTATACTTGGAATAAGGAAATATAAAATGAAATGTTTGTTTCCTAGATGAAGAAGATAAAGTCCTCTTATTCTCAACAATAAATACCTATCATGGTGGAATCTAGATGCTCCCCAAAGAGAAATTCACATCTTAATCAGCTTCTCTGTCACCTGGAGAAGCAGAGCCATAGTGATCTTTTCACTATAGGCATAGTCATGCTTTTGAAACGAAAGTCTAAGGGCATGTCTACACTACAGCCCTAAATCGATCTATATGTCCACACTACCCTCCTTCTGTTGGTGGTGCACGTCCTCACCAGGAGCACTTCCACCGACTGAAGAGGGGCAGTGGGGGTAGGGGAGTGGAGGGGCTGAGAGCCAGGGCTCTCAGCACCGTGTGGCTGTCCCTCCTTCCCCCGCCCCAGGGCTCTCGGCTCCCCACTCCCAGCTGGAAGTGTGGGAGAGGGGACAGCTGCCCTGGCTTCTCGGCTCCCTGAGTGGGAAGCATCTGGGCAGCAGTCCAGCTGGGAGTGGAGTGGAGAGTTGAAATGTTCTCCCATTGTTTTTTTAATGTAATGATTTCTGATGTCAGATTTGTGTCCATTTATTCTTTTGCATAGAGACTGTCCCATTTGGCCAATATATATGGCAGAGAGGCATTGCAGGCACATGATGGCATATATCACGTTGGTGGATGTGCAGGTGAACGAGTCCCTGATGGCGTGGCTGATGTGATTAGGTCCTATAATGGTGTCACTTGAACAGATATGTGGACAGAGTTGGCAACAGGCTTTGTTGCAAGGCTAGGTTCCTAGGGTAGTGTTTTTGTTGTGTGGTGTGCGGTTGCTGGTGAGTATTTGCTTCAGGTTGGGGGAGAACACTTCAACCTCTCTAACAACTCAGTTACAAACCTGAAGGTGGCAATTTTATAACAAAAACACTTCAAAAACAGACTCCAAAGAGAGACTCCTGAACTTGAATTAATATGCAAATTAGATACAATTAATTTAGGTTTGAACAGAGACTGGGAATGGTTGGGCCATTGCACTAATTGAATCTATTTCCCCATGATAAGTATCCTCACACCTTCTATGGGTCGTCTCGATTATCACTTCAAAAGTTTTTTTTCTCCTGCTGATAATAGCTCATCTCAATTGATTGGCCTCTTACAGTTGGTATGGCTACTTCCACCTTTTCATGTTCTCTGTATGTATAAATATCTTCTTGCTGTATGTTCCAGTCTGTGCATCCAATGAAGTGGGCTGTAGCCCACGAAAGCTTATGCTCAAATAAAATTATTAGTCTCTAAGGGTAGATCTATACTCACCGTCCGGGTCGACGCGGTGAGTTCGACTTCTCGGAGTTCAAACTATCGCGTCTAATCAAGACGCGATAGTTCAAACTCCCCTCGTGCTCCGGTTGACTCCGGAACTCCACCACCACGAATGGCGGTGGCGGAGTCAACCTTGGAGCCGCGGAGTTCGACCCTGCCGCGTCTGGACGGGTAAGTCAGTCGAACTAGGGTACTTCGAGTTCAGCTACGCTATTCGCGTAGCTGAACTTGCATACCCTAGTTCGACCCCCCCCCCTTAGTGTAGACCAGGCCTAAGGTACAAGTAGTACTCCTGTTCTTCTTGCGGATACAGACTAACACGTCTGCTACTCTGAAACCTATAGTGATAAAAAGTATCTTCTAGGAAATTGTGATAAGAAGTTAATACAGCCTTTTACTTCTGAAAGTCTAGGTTCTAATCTGTATTAGGTCATACATGAAAGGGGATTGGCAGTCTCAATGTAGCTGATTTTAAACACACAATTGTTCAGCACTGGTAAAACTCTACACATTCTGGTGAAGTTTAAACTTTTTTCAATAAATATATTGTAATTACACAACCTAAATGTGACACACTACCTCAAAGTAGCACCCTGTAAGCCTCATATTCATCATTACCTTTCTTATTCTGAAGGATCCCAACCATATAGCAAAAACTCAACTTCACACACACACTAACAATATACCGTACATATTTTGACAGAAAAATTAGTTTCAGCAGCTCAATATAGGTTATCAGAATTAGCTAAGGCTACCCTCTGAAACCCTGTCTAAAATCTGACCGATGGCCCATGTTCTTTTCTGTCCTTTATTTTTCACTAGCTAGTTAATTAAAACACGTTTAAAAAATGAAAAATCTTAAAACCAAAGAATGGAAAAAATAAACATTCAACCTCATAGAATTAAAAAAAGTGAATTTCCTATGCAACATCAACATTATGATAAATGCTGTTGTAAATCTATTTGGGGACTTTTTTCCATTGGTAGGCAAACTGTAGACAAGATATGTGATTTGAAACGTCTCCATTGTTGGCTTCCTGCCAACTATGTCCTGATGTGCTAAAATTAACACTGTCTGGGTACCTTCTGTTCATTATCGGTGGCATATCTTGTCTACAAATTTAGTTCTTTTTGAGTGTTTATCAGCAATGCATTTTTCTATAATCTTAACTATTTCCTACAGCTTTAAACTTTTTAAAGCTGTAATTTGCATAGTAGCATTTGTTTTGCATTTCATCAGGACAAAATCCAGTTCTTGTAGCCTCATATTGCTATAACTTATGAAAAATCAAAGATGAAGATACTTAACTATGCTATTTTATTAAATTAGAGCAATCTTTGGATTTTTGAAGTAGATTATAAAGAAATTTCTACAATTGTTCATTACATTTAAGTCCACAAAAACAGCATGCGCTTTTTGTGTTCAACACTGCAGGGGTGCCCATATCTTGGCTTGCTTGTGGGAGAAACCTTATGGAATATGTTATTGACTGACATCTGTTGCAGATAGTGGCCTTTTAGCCAATCTTTAAAATCCATCATTTGCATTTTGTCCAATATACTTCACCGGATTAGTAATACTAATCGTATGCACAAAACATAAAACAAAGTTCCCCACTAAAACAACCTATGATAGTTTGCACTCCCAACTCCAAATACAGCTTTCACAACTGACCAGTACTCTCCAAAGGCTCAGCATCCTTTAATTTCCCATTTACTACTTTCCAAAGGGAGCTCTCTGATTGTCACACACACTTGTCAAAGCAACATCCTAAATTACTCATTAAGTTTGATTCCGTATAAACAATTATGATTGTGCGTCTTCACTGATTTGTCTGTGGTAGTGAATATGATCAATGAATGACAGCTTCAAGTTGCAAGATAACTGGTTCAGCAGTCTGTCCTTCAGATCACTGAGGGAGCATTTGTGGGTGAGAGTTTATGGGTGTATTACAGGATATTAAACTTTTTACAACATAAAGCATGGGCAATCATATTTAACTTTGGCCTTGTTTAGACCAGGATTTGGAAGGTGTCAGTTAACAAGTGTTAATAGCCTTGTGTAGACAAGATTTCATGCTGTTAACAAATATTAAAAATAGTTTAATTTGTGTTAAAGGCTTTCATGTCTAATAACTACAAACCTCACACATCAAACCAAATAATGGAACATTTATAAAGATGTTGAGAATTCTGGAAGGAAGGCATCAGCTTTTATTGGATGCCTCAATCAACAAATTCCTTTCTGATTTTGTTAGCCAGCATATTAAAACTGCCAGTTGGGTTGGAAAATTTGCTGAACTGTATCCTTTTCTTGAATAAAACCATATTGGTCTTTGAACAAAGTATCTGCTAACCTTGTTAGAGATCTGGAGATGGTGTTCATAATTTTTATTATTAAAATCCTGCCATAAGTGTACAAATGTACAATTAAAAGAACAAGATGAAATAAGAGTTTCTCTCTTTTTGTTGGCCCTGAGAGATTTCATGTTGAAACCAGTGAACAAACAGTATTTTTTTTTAAAAGTTATCACATTCTGCACCCAAGTGGCACAATCAATTTGCAACAGGCCTGCATGTTAGGAGCTCTGGCTCTGCAATAAAACTCCTTTAAGCCTTTATTGGATATTTTGCTTTTTAGGACAAGTGCTAAGACACATATCGCTTTATAATGAAAGTATTACCTCATCTCTTTCTGAATCATTTGACTCAAGGCAGGAAGAATAAAATTAACCAAGTAGTAACATTATTTTTCAGTGTTATGTAAACTTTTGCCGTGAACATGTAGAGTCATCTTTTTATCTTCACTTTTGCTAGTAGTCCCAAGTCATGTGCCATTTTCCCTCTCGCATTTTCTAGTAACTGAGACGGATAGAATTTATTTCACAATTACTGTTTTTATAATCATGGATATTTTTTAAGTGACCTTTATTTTACTTTGAAGCCAGGGGCACTCTCAGCCATCCCCTACCATCTTATCTGCTTGCAAATCTCTGAAGTGAAGGTGCTGACATGTAGCTTCTGGAAGACTGAATTAATGTAGACAAGACCCTGCTGTTCTGTGTCTCTAGATCTCTTTAACCAGCATTAGAGCCTCATGGCAACATCATTCAATTTTTATTCCATCAATCCTTGGCTCCTACCAGGATCAGATTTTAGGCAAGCTGGTGGCATGAAACAATTGAGTAAGAACATGAATGGAATTAGGGTATAAATATAATTCAGCTTTATTAGCCCTGTACAAAAATCTGTCATCAACAATTAAATGTTGAAAGTTTGTTTTTTTAACTTTTAAGAACAAATGTTAGCGTGAAAACAGCAAATGACTACTCGCTATATGACTACATATCTAAGACAAAATATTGGATGAGTCCTTTCTATACTTAGGAATGCTCATTGGGATGAGTATAGACCATTAATAATTATTTTACTTTGAGCAAATAAATACTTTGGATAGGAATTGGTTAATGTTTTTAATTATGTTCTTAGAACTCCCTTGTAAGATAAGTAGTACTCTGTGCATAAAATTCCCGGTCTGTTAAATGGATAGAGTTTGACATGTTCAAAGCCATGGAAAGAGAGAATGCCAAAGCCAGGGTTAGAACTTTTCTTCTAGTACTGATACAAGTTCCAAGCAGTACAATTTTAAATTTATAAAACAAAATGGCACAAGTATATTTTTATATACCATCCTAGGGGAAATTCCAGAACTAAGTATGGAAAAATGGTTACTAATCTGTTCCACAACAATTGCTGTACAAGATGTGTTGCACGTGTCAATTCCACTCTTGGTGTTGGTGTACCCAGCACACATCTGACAAACTTTTCCCCTCAGCTGTACTCATTGGGCAGCTGAAGCTCCCGTGCTACCATGTACCACTGCATGCAGATATAAAGTGCAGAGCCACCCACAGCCCCCTCAGTTCCTTCTTGCTGTAACAATGATGAAGAGGGACAGGACAGCGGGTTGTGGAATGAACATGAGCAAAATATCTGGAACAACAGTAGTTACGGAACAGGTTTGGAGCCATTTTTTATTCTTCAAGTGATTGCATATATGCATTCCACTCTTGGATACTCACAAGCTATAAGATAGGAGGCAGGATTGGAATCTATTTCAAGAAAGATTGGAGAACAATTCGTCCAACTCTAGCATCATCTCTGGAGTCTTGAGCCACAGCATAGTGGGAAGCAAACATGAGGACCAGGTTGCTGCTCTACAAATGCCTGCAATTGGAACTTGTGCCAAAAAGGCTGCTGAGGCTGATTGTGACCTTGTCAAATGAGCTGTGACTCCTTCAGGTGGAGTGACATTAGCCACGTCATAGCACATACATATTCAAGATGCGATCCAGGAAGAAATTATCTGAGTGGAGACTGGTTGACCTCTTACTCTGCCAACCACTGCTAAGAACAACTGGGAGGATTTACGAAAGTGTCTGGTTCTGTCCAGATAAAATGCCAAGGCTCTTCTGCCATCCAAGATATGCAAACGCTCTTCCTCCCTGGTCAGATGCAGATTTGGTTAGAAAACAGACCAAAAAATTGCCTAGGTTAATGTGGAAAGAGGAAACCACCTTTGGGACAAAGTTTGGATGATGACGCAGGTAAACCTTGTGCTTAAAGAAGATCATATATGGAGGTCCTGACACTAAGGTCTGCAGCTCCATTACATGTCTGACTGAGATAATAGACACCAAAAATGCCATCTTTAGTGATAGATGCAGCAGAAAGCAGATAGCCAATCATTCAAATGGGGGACCAATAAGTCTTGACAATACTAAGTTTAGATTCCATGCGGGAACAAGGTCTTGCACTTGAGGGTATAACTTGACTAAGTCCTTTAAAACCCTTATGGCCATATCATTGGAGAAAACAGAGTGATTTATCTACTTCAAGATGGAACACTGAAATACAAGGCAGATGTACTTTGATCGAACTAATCACCATACCTTAGTGTTTCAGGTATAATAAGTAGTCCAGAATAGGTTGAACTGAAGAACTGACATACTGGCAAGACCAGATGGAGAAATGCCTCCATTTAGCAAGGTAAGTAGCTCTTTTAGAAGGACTTTAGCAGGACTTATTGAAAGTCTTTCAAGCAAGCTTGCTCACCAGTGGCTGGCTATGGAGGCTCCATGCAGTTAAGTGAAGAGATTTGTAGGCTTGGGTGGAGTAGGCAACCGTGATCTTGGAGATTAGGTCTGAGGTAGGTGGAAGTGAAATTGGAGCTTTCAATGACATCAGGAGAGGGGGGAACCAGTGCTGACCATTCCATGCTGGGGCTATAACTATGACTCTGGCCTGGTCCTGACTTATACTTAGCAATATTTAGCAGGATTGGTGGAAAAGTGTAGAGAAGCCTGCCTGACTACGTCAGTTTAAACAAAAAAAAAAAAGGCATTTGTAATGTAACCTGGGCTGTGACCCAGCAGGGAGCAGAACTACTGACACTTTCTGTTGGACTTTGTTGCAAATAGGTCCACTGGGGCAAACCCCCACTGCTGGAAGATGCATCAAGCTACATCTGAACGAATAAATCACTCATGGTGACTTGTAAACAATTTATTCAGGTGTTCTGCTAGGTTGTTCTGTATGCCCATCTGGTAAAATGCTTCTAGAGGTATCCAGCTGGCAATACAGACCTCCCAGAGTAGAGGTGCTTCTTGACACAGTGGAAAAGAGTGGTCTGCCCCCTGCTTGTTGAGTTAAAACATTGCCATCATGATGTCTCTGAAGACTAACAGGGTGCTTCCCCGATCTGCGATAGAAGTACTTGGCACACCGGTCTGACGGCTTTCAGTTCTCTAACATTTAGGTGCAAAGCTAAGGCCTCTGATTATCATAGACCCTGCATCTGTAGAAAACCATACTGGGCTCGGCATACCATAGCAGAAGTATCTGTCACTAGCATGAGACTTGATTGTGGGAAGGCAAATGGAATGCCTACACATACAAATGGATTTGTCCACCAATTTAGGGAGGTGAGAGCACAGGAGGACATTCTTATTACCAAGTCGAACTGATGGTGGCTTGGGAAGTTGGCTAATGCCAGCACAGTTCTGAGGCACAGTCTGGTGTACTGAATCGCATAGGTGCAAGACCCATGCGACCCAGAAGCCTTACAGAGTTTTGTGCTGTTGTGAGCAGGAGAGCCTTCAAATCTGTAATATATGATTGAATTGATTAGAACCTGGAGTGCAGAAGGGCCCTGGGGCTTGAGATAAGTGCAGTACAGCCCCTATAAACTCTAACTTCTGCCCCAGAGCATTGACTGGATCAGGGCAACACTGTACTGCACTTGCAGTTTGAACCGGCCTTTGACAAGGCTATCATCTAGGCAGGGGTAAATCTGCAATCCTGATCTTCGGAGGAAAACAACTACTACTGCTATGACCTTTGTAAAGACCCTGGGAGCTGCTTACTAGCTGAAAGGTAGAACAGTGAACTGGTAATGATTTAGACTTCCCAGAAATCGGAGGTACAGTAACTCCTCGCTTAACGTTGTCGTTATGTTCCTGAAAATTCTACTTTAAGCGAAACAATGTTAAGCAAATCCAATTTCCCCATAAGAATTAACGTAAATAGGAGGGGTTAGGTTCCAGGGAAATTTTTTTCACCAGACAAAAGACTAACAGACACAGAGTATAAGGTTTAAACAATTTAATACTATACACAGCAATGCTGATTGTGAAGTCAGGTTGAGGTGGCAAAGTCAGAGGGTGGGATAGTTCCCAGGGAATGCCTTACTGCTAAATGATGAACTAGCACTCAGCTAAGCCCTCAAGGGTTAACATGTTGCTGTTAATGTAGTCTCACACCATCTACAAGGCAGCACGAATGGAGGGAGGGGAGACAGCATAGCAGAGAGAGACGGAGACGCACATTTCCCCTTTAAGTATGCAGACCCACTCTAAGTACACTGCCTTTTTGAGTAGATCAGCAAGTTGAGACAGCAGCTGCTGCCAGCAAGCTCCCTCTATCCTGAGCCCTGTCGTGTCCCTCCGGTCCTGCTCTGTGGAGATGGGGTAAAGGAGCGGGGGTCAGGAACAGGGGGACACCCTGACATTAGCCCCCCCCCCTTCTTCCCCTAACCCCTGCACAGCAAGGGTGAGGCCCCTGGGAGCAGCTCCAAGGCAGAGGGAAGGAGCAGCACACAGCAGTGGGGGGAGGGACAGCTGAACTGCCGGCAATTGATAGCTTGCTGGGTGGCTGCCGCACAGGGAACTTAAGGGAGCAGGGAGCTGCCAGTCTGACCTGGTTCCAAGCCCCCACCAGCTAGCTCCAATGGGCTGCTGTTTCTGCAAGAGTGGACAAAGCAGGCAGCTGCCAAACAACGTTAGAAGGGAGCATTGCACAACTTTAAAGGAGCTTGTTCCCTAATTGATCAGCAACGCAACAACGAAACAACATTAACTGGGACGACTTTAAGTGAGGAGTTACTGTACTTCCTGTGAGCGTGACTGATAGCTTCAGGAAAGTAGGCATCTTTTAAGTCGAGGATGGCATACCAGTCCACAGGATCCAGGGAAGGATAATAGAAGCTAGGGGGAGCTGAGCTTTATCCTTTTAAAGAATTTGCTGAGATGACACTGGTCTAAAAATTAGTCTGAACTCCCCTTCCCCACTTCGCTTTTGGGATTAGGAAATACTGGCAATAAAGCCCTCTCCCTCCAAGACCACATGGAACCTCCTCTATGCCTAAGATTAAAATCTCGCTCAGGCTTACTACAATAGCTCCAAACCATTAATATATTCTGGGCACTTTGTTGCATGGAGCTTTCCATGGATGTTTCATGCAGTAACAGTCCTGAAGCTGAGGGTGAAATCCTGGCCCCACTGAAGTCAATGGGAGTTTTGCCAATGACTTCAACACAACCAGAATTTGACCCAGAGTTATTTCTCTAGTACATACAAGAGTATTTAAAAGTAGCTCTGTCACTTGGCCAAAAAGACAATAATGTACTTCTAGTTTTTATAAGCCCAATCAAAATCAACACTGAAAAACAAAGTGAGTTTTTTCTATACCTTTAATTTTGTAGAAGTGCAGCTCCGAAGCAGAGTGTATTTAATGATAACCCTTTCAATTCATTTCATATCCCATTTTCCAATGGTAAAGAGTATTTTTCCTCCCTTCAAGTAAGACGCTCTTACAACAATATCAATAAATTTGTTTTCCTAAGGAAGATGATGTTTCAGGACATGATTGAAAGTTAAGAGCCTCTCATGGGATGTCACAATTTCAGTGCATAAATCCAGTAATACAGAGGCAAGCCTCTTCAATGCAGAAATTTAAGACTTGGCTCACAAATATTTTGGAAATTTCTAGGTCTAAGGATTAAAAAAGAATTTTGGATTTTCTTCAGTAATTCAAAAGGTACAATAAAATCAAGCCAGGTATAACTATATGCCATACAAATACTCCTTTGTAAGGTTATGTTTACATAAATAGAACCTGCCAAAGAACTGAACATAATTATTTCATTACTGTATGTACTGACAATTCATAATACCTATAAAAATGAACTTGTGATATGGTCCTTTTTCTGACAATTATGACATTTTAAATCTGAGGCCAATGAAAATAAGTAAATCTTCTTTATTTAGTTTGGATTTTTTTTAAAATTCCCATATCGTTTTTTTACAGCCTGCCTGAGGAAGTCCAAATCTGTTTGTTGGCTTTGCACTAGTCACAATTAGTAACGTACAACATAAAACACAGGTTTATAGCGAAGCAAAGTTTACCCTTACAGAGATCAATGATCTCACCAATAAGAGGTGAGATAATGGGAGGAGGCTTATGTCCATTTACAATAAATAGTCTGCTGAATTAAACCAAGTAGCTGGCTCTCAACCCAGGCTTCTATTACTCAGCACACGATAAGACTAAAAGTAATGTAGAGTGTTCACACCATAGCTATACTTCAAGGGCTGTTGATCTTCACACTTGAACAGAAACTAAGGAACACGATTGCTCTATTTGTCAATGTTGTCAAGTTATCATTCAAGTTACACATATGCCGATTATGTAAAATATAATTTAAAAATTATAGTAGTTTCCAGCACTATAACATTTCCTATTCATTTTCTCTATTTCTACATACTGGAAACTGACAATCAAAATGACAACCAATTGCCAGCCCTGAAAATGCATCTGTCTTTACAGTTTTTTTATGTATTATTTTGCATGATGTAACATGATTACCTCCAAACAGCAAGGAAATATGACTGCCTGAACACATGGCAAAATGCATCAAACTTCTCAAGCCATTCACTTTTTAATGGATCATCTCTCAAAATTAATAAATAAGTCACATTCAAGTTTAAAAAATAATGACCCCAAAACCAAAATAGGAGGCCCTATAAAGGCTTGTCTAAACTACAGGTGCTACAGCAACACAGCTACGGTGTTGCAGCTATGCCACTGCAGCTCCAAAGTGTAGATGCTTCCTGCACTGATGGAAGGGGTTTTCCATCACTGTAGGTAATCCACTTCCCCAAGTGGCGGTAGTTAGATTGATGGAGGCATTGTGCTGTCGGCCTAGCCATGTCTACACCAAGGGGTGATTGGCATAGTATGGCTCTTGGGGCATGATTTTTTCATATCCCAGAGTGATGTAGCTATGTTGATCTACATTTTATGTGGCGACTAGGTCTAAAAGATTTAAAGAAATAGCAGAAGATACAAAAACATTTGTGAAATGATGATTTAAAAGCCCCTTTAATTACGTCAGTAATTAGCTATGATCCCAAATTAATGCCAAAGTGACATATTTGTTTCAATTTAGATCAGCAAAATTTTATTGTGATGGAAATAGATTAAATACTTTGTATAGTTACACACCATAAATCTAACACATTACAAAAATAACTTTGAAAGAGCTTGCAAACATTTCATAACTTACAAATAATGGCAAAACTCCCATTGATTTCAATGGGGTCAGGATTTCACCCGAGTGTCCAACATTCAGCATCATAACCTGATTGAACTTGGAATTACTAGTACTAAAAATAACCAAGAATTCATCTAATAAACTACAGTGTCACTCTAGTCCATTATTACGAATTTAAATAATATGTAACAAAAAACATGATCATGCTATTGTATTGTTGAGCATTGAAAGGCACAAAAGTCAAAAGGTAATGTTTCTTCAGCCATCTGAATTGTGACACCACAATTACTTTTTATACTGTAAAATGCAAATATAGATGTATATGTGCATTTGAAAACATGGATTTATAAAATAAAGTACTGGATATCTTCTCACAATATGTTAATTTCAATCATGTATAAAGTCTTTAGTCATAAAATAACTGACTGTTTTTCCATCATTTCTTTACTCTACTACTGGTTAATTCATTGTTATTTTGACATCTTTATACATGTAATTCATTTTAATGTTTTCTGTGACAGCACCTGAATGATTTATCTCTTCTCTCTGTCCTGAGCAGAACCCACAATCTTACTATTTATTTTTAGATTTTGGTGACTCTGGGTCTATCTGAGCATTGTAGGTACATCCTTAAAAAGTTAATAGTGACAACAATCGGTTTCATTACAGGAACAGGCTTCATTTATGTTATGATTATATTTTTCTTGACAGCTTATAAAAATAAAACTCCCTTAAAAACACTATTAAAATATTTCCCTAACAAGCAGGAATCACAGTTTTTCCACAACTGAACTGGTATTTTTTTAGGTTCTGAATGGAACTTGGAGATATTTGCAAACAACTCTGCCCCTACAGTCATATTTGGAATACTGGCTATTTGTCTAACATTAGTATTTTCTATTTTAAAATGTCATCCTGTCTGAAACTGCATGTGCCAACCACAAAATAAAAAAGAAAAGAAAACAACACAACCCCCCACAACCAACCAACCCAGAAAATCAAACACCAATAGAGTAAATAAATCTAATTTTATTACTATTTTCCATCGTGTTCATTAGAAACAGCTCTGTCTTTGTAAACCAACCAACCAACCAAATAACAAAGTCTGCACAAGAAAACTGCACCACAAAATGTGAAGCAATTACTACTGGTGAAATAAAGTGAAGTAGGCTAGTTCTCAGTAACCAATAGTTGTAATCTGAGAAAGACTTCACACAAAGCAATTCAGATTTACAGTCAGATTAGTTTTCACACTGGATCCCCCTTGACAACAACCTCTTCCCTCAATCTCAAAACTTGAAGTGTTGTCCACCGTGGTGCAGTCAAGCCAGAGCGATAATAATTTGTTAATATAGCCATTTTTCTCTTTACAAAAAATTGGATAAAAAAGAAAAGAAAAATGTGGCAGTGGTCAGATATTGTTGCCATAAGAATCTCAAAAGTGTGGGGTTGATGTCCTATAAGATTCTGAGTCCCACAGAATTCCACGTCTTTAAATAGGAGTCATGGTAGGTGCCTAACTATGGATTCAGAACCTAGATTTTAGGTGCCAAGATATGAACATTTTTACTTCAGTCTTTTCATGGCAATTGTACTGCATTCCCATTTTAGCCATTTAGGGAGTAAAGGAACTAAAATCAATTCAGGCATTCTTTATACCCTGTAGAGTATACTAACCGTATTAATTCCTCCATCCTACTATGATAGACAAGTTTCTATCTAAATCAAGTGTACATATCAATATGAGAAAAAAGTTTTCCAGTAACTCCTTACGTAACAGATACATAGATTCCAAAGCCAGAAGGGACGATAGTGATCATCTAGTCTGACCTCCTGTAGAACACAGGCCAGAGAACTTCCCCAAATTAATTTCTGGAGAATATTTTTTAAAAAATCCAATCTTGATTTAAAAAGTCAGTGATGAAGAATCCACCATGATCACTGGTAAGTTATGCCAATGGTTGGTTATTCTGACCATTACAATTTATCCCTTATTTCCAGTCTAAGTTTTAGGTTAAATATATACATTTCCACCTCTCAACTTGCAACAAAATATACCTTTCAATATGGGAACAGTGGACATTAATTATGCTGGCAGGTATTCTACAGAAAAATACATTGTCTTATCTATTTGTACATCAGAAAGGGATGTTGGTGTATTCAGAGGCACTAAAATAAACAGTTTAAAGCAACATGGTATGTTACAGTCCTGATTTACATTTAGTCTTCAAACTACTAGAATTTTAATGCAGCGACTGACCGCTAAAAAGAAGAAAAATGCATGTCATCATACCTCCAAAACATTAATCAGGATAACAGCACCCAAAGGCACATCTCTGAGGAAGAGGAATTAATTGCTCAGTGTATTTTTTCTAGTTTCCATAACAACCCACTACTCATTCAGGCTACGTGCTCCTCCACTCATCACCCAAGCTAGCAGAAAAAGAAAATGCACTGTCAAAAATTAACATAATCCGAATTAAAGAAAATGATGGTGATGTCATACAGACCAATTTTCCTGTGGCAACTATCAGCATCCTAAAGCATTTTCTCCAATCAAATGGGAGGAAGGATAGGCTTGTAGTAAACCATAGAACTGTGCAGTAGAAGACAATATTCTATTGTTCTGCTATTGACTTTTGAGTGACTGTGGGCAAGCTGCTTCACAAAAACTGGATGAATTAGTTTTAACAAACACTTACCACCATCAGCTCCAAAGTCGACACAGGACTTTGGGGAACAGTGATCTTGCTTAAGAGCCTTCTCATGGAACCAAAGGGGAAAGCTGTTCATTTACTAAAGGTATTATAGGGAAGAACAACCTTAATCTGGATTGTAGTGATGACACAAAGGGATAAAGTATGAAAAAATTGAGTGTCTTTACAAATTTAATCTAGTCTGGGACCAGAAACACCGAAGTGCCATAATCCTAGTAGTATGGTTATGGAATTACATCACTACAGGGCAGAGTTACAGCTGTTTGGGTGCCTTAACTATGTTTATTTTTTAAAAATGTGTGGATTTAATTAAGTATAACCTTAGCTCTCAATTTCCTGGATTTGTAATGCTTGGTTGTGGGATAATTACAACATCTCTGCAAAATTTCTTACCCTTCAATTACTGATACAGTGTCTTAACCTTAACTCCATCTTCACATAAATTATTTGACTGAGAACGTATTATATGTACACTGTGCTATGTGAATACAGTAGCAAAAGCAAGAACATAGAAGTGTACTTGTACTTGGAACAAGAGAGAATAAATTTTCTAATGGCTCTTAATTCCTTTGGGAGTTTGTTCCAAACTCTTGGACCAGTCCCAGAGAGAGTTCTGTGTCCTGTACAGGTGAGCTTTACCCTTGCAGTGGACCCATTGTGCCCACAGCTTCAGGCAATCTTTTAGGCATTCTGGGCCCGAACCATTAAGAACCTTGAAGCTAGGACAGAGACTTTTAACTTGAGTTGATATTCCATGGTAAACCAGGGCAGAAAACAACACAGATCTGATATTTTGTGGTAGCTGAAGAGACAGACTGCCATTCTGTGCTAGGTGGAATTTCCCAAGGGCTGATGGCTTCACACTCAGGTAGCACTGCTGTACTGCAGCTGTAAGTGCATATAACAGGGACCAGATCATCATCTGCTAGATAGGATGCAATCTCTTAGCCAGCCACAGATGATAGAATGAGTTACTTGGAGATGCTGCTATATCAGAGCTTAGTGTTAAGTCAAAAAGCAATTCAGGAACACTATCCTAAATTGCTGATTGAACTGAGCAGCTGTGGTTGTACAATTTCAGCCAAATGAGCCTGCACTCTTCAAAGTGCTTTCCTTGTGCACCAGCATAACCTTCAATTTGCTTGGGTTCAGTTTCAACCAGATGTTCTTAATCCATGAGGATATCTCATCTAAGTACTGGGCCAGTTTAATGAGAATGGTGTTGTCATACATTGTGAAAGATACATCAAGCTGTATGTCATCTGCATACTGTTGGCATTTGAGTCCACAGTGCCTTACCAGTTCTCCCAAATGTTGCATGCAAAGTTTAACAAGACTGGAGAAAGAACTGATCTTTCTAAACCTCTTGACATCTCTCAAAAACAGGAGTTCTTACTGAAAACATAATAATACATGCAAAACACTTTATATCTTCAAAATGCCACACAGACTTTAATTTCACCTTGGTGAAATGTGTAAGTATCATTATTTCCATATCAAGCCCCAGTCCTACACTTTTATTCATGTGCTTAACTTTACTACCATGTGTAATTCCAAGTCAATGGGACTATTCAATTAAGCATATGCATAAATATCTGTAGGATCAGGGCCTTTGAGATATAAACACATATAAAGGAATTTAGTGACTTGCTCAAAGGGAGTGGGTGGCGGAGCCAGAATTAGAACTAAAGAGTCTCTGGCTGTCTAGCTTGTGTGCAGAGTAAAGCACACAAATCTTGTTAAGGCCTCAATCATGTAAAAGTTAAGCATGTGTAAGAATAAACTTATGCATGTGAATAGTAGTCTGTGGACTTCAATGGGAATACTCCCATGCATGAAGATACTCATGCTTTGGTGTTTGCAGGAACGGGGCCTACGTCATCACAATAATACAGTGCAGGGACCATTCACTAGAAACCTTTCTGTCATGAAATATGCATCCCTGATCTATAATGCCTGCATTTTGCCTCCCACTAATGTCCATTGTATATGCCTGATGTGCTAACAATGGGTAACCAACTGCAATTTAGTAAGTCATGAAGGTGGACTGCCAGTTTCAGCTGGGAAGCAGGAGTCCATCTGTGTGACTCCTCTGTCAGGATGGGGCCTTAATGTTTCCTATTGTTTGTGTAAGGTGTTTCACACAGCAACAGGGAAGAGAAAAACATTTCTAAAAATAGGTGAGTATGACCATAAAACCACAAAAATTAGCTGTGGATTTGGGCCACATGTAGTACTGAACTTTTTTTAACTCATTTTTTTTTAAATGAACTGATTAGATGTAAAGTTGAATGAGTGCCTTTAAAATTACCTTGCTACACTTTCTTATTCTTCTATGCCTGCCTCTATCCTGGAAAAATGAACAGTATAAGCTCATTCAGTAAAAAATGGTGGAAAGTTTAAATTAATCTGAATAATGAATATTATTCTAAAATCTGTCTCAACAATATTTAACTGGAATATCTAATTTAAACTTGTGAAATACAAAACTTATTACAATCCCTGCATAACCTGTCAATATATCCTTATTAAGTCTATAATTCAAACTGCAATGCCTATAATTTTATAGGTTAAACAAATTCTTTAGGAAAATGGACAGTGCAGGGGGAATGTAAAAGTATTTATTTTAAAGTAAATTTGGTAACGGTGAAGGGTTTGTGCAAACTTCTCTCCCAATTTTATATTTTTCTAAGCAGATTTTAACATCACCCTCATTTCTTCCAAGACCATGTATAAGGAAATTACAAAAAATAAAAGATTTGGAAATTATTAGGGAGACATTTCAGTGGGGGGGGTCTGAAAGTGATAAAATAAATATTTGTTTTTGTAAATAGAATTACATCTGTACCACTGCAAGTTGTAAGAAGAGTACAAGTTTTCTCACCATTTCAAACAATACCCATAGGATAGAATCAGTTCTATATCAATAAGTTAACTTTTTCTCTTTCAAATAAATTTATATGGAGTGTTGTTGCAGCCTTATTGGTCCCAGGATATTAGACAGACAAGGTGGATGATGTAATATCTTTTATTGTTGGTGAGAGAGACAAGCTTTCGAGCTTACACAAAACTCTTTTTCAGACGATCCAGACTGGATGTGCTATGTAATGCAATAGACAGATTTGTTCTGAACTGCTCATTTTACAGACATGAAGTTGAAAGGTTCTAGCCTAGAAAAAAATATGTAACTTTAACTGGTACGCCACTGTTTTCCAACCCCTGTATAAGCACAAAATAAAACCCAACACAAGCCTTAAGGTTAAAGCTGACTGTCCACAATTTAAAATAAAACTTAACCTATGAATGAAAACTGGTAATTTTTAACTATTTCCTGGCAGCTGAAATAAAATCTCTATGATTTTCCCTGAGAACAATCTTCCTGTGATCATGGATAAGGCTTAAAAGAGCCCTTTGCTTTCCTACACTTTGTGAGTGAAGAGACCTATACACATTATGAGTTTCTGCAGCTTTTAAGGTTTCATTAAAATTCAAGCAATCATGAAGTTTCTGGTTCTTAGAGTTGCAAAGAAAACCTTGCAAACAAACAGCATCCCTCTTCCTGAGTCTGCATACAGCTAGTTCCAGTGCCTTTGCTGGTCATCATAACTTTGTGAAGCAGCAGCACACAGCATGAGTACTGTATGTAAGGTTCTTTAAGCCAGACTGTATTATATATTAAATTATATATATTGACATGAACAGATGCTTTTTTATATGCACGGAAGAGTAGAGATAAAATTGAAGATTCAACCTTAACTTTTGGAATTTCCCAACACTTCTGAGAGCTTGCTTTCCATGTTTAATGAAATGCAAAGGATTTTGTTGTTGTTGTGTTTAATTTTTTAGCGATGGTATTATCCTGGGGTTCTTGAGATTACATAAACCATCCTAGTTTTGATCCTATGCTTTACAAGATCAGATGTCCTCCTGATGGGACTATATATAATTATAACTGTACAACCATAATTTGTATCTTTTTTATTCTCTATGTAAGTACTGTAGATATTATGCTTGGGAACATTAATTCACCTTGCCTTCCCCTATTTTAAACATCATATAATTTATTTAATTTAATCGTATAAGACCCACAAGAAGACTTCCCTTTCTACCATTCAATATTTCTCATTTCTAAAGCTTCACTCACCATAATTTGAGATTCTTAAAATAGACATAACACTGGCTTGTTTCCCAACAGTTTCTGACACTAAGAAGCACTGCAATCTTTTCTCCTCAGGTAACTTGGAAAATGAAATGAAAGACACAAAAATACATAAAGGAACATTAATAAAAATACTGATATTATTGCCACCCAAAGTAAAATAAATGGAGGGGGGAATCTTTAATAATGAATTGCAGTAGAACACTAGAACTCTTGTAAATCTTTCTAATGTTGGGAGTGATTCTGTTTGTTTGATCTCTTTGTCTGAGGAAAGCCACTGATGCCAGTTCAGTTTCTCTTTGCTCAGGGCTTTGAGAGAAAGTTTTAATAACACAAACCACAGAAATAAAGTGATTATGGCCCCTTTCTACTTTTAAATTGGAAAATCACCAGGGAATGCAGTATAAAGTTCAGCAAGAAAGTCATGAACAGGCAGGAAGGATACTTCAGACGAACTAAGTCACATAATCCAAGAAGTAGGCGCTTACTGGAAACCATTCATATTTAATGGTCTTTGCAGCAGAGGGTGTTTATGTAAGCTCATTTTGCTAACATTTTGGGGGGTCTGTAAACATTATGCAACACAAATACTTAGCAGCAGAATGTAACAGCCTGCAGTGCCTGCACTGAAAAGACTGCAACAGTCTCTTCCCCCTTACAGAATAATGTTGGGACTCAATTAATAGTGAGGAAAAAATCCTCTAGATTTAAGGTGCATCCATTGGCAGCAGTTGTAGCCGTATTGGTCCCAGGATATTAGAGAGACAAGGTAGGAAGACAAGGGAGAGACAATGACCTGAAGAAGAGCACGCATGTCACTCTCACCAACAGAAGTTGGTCCAATAGAAGATACATTACCTCACCCACCTTGTCTCCTCACTGGTAATCAGGAGCAGAAAAGAAAATAAGCAAAACAGTAATAACAACGAGGAGTCCTTGTGGCACCTTAGAGGCTAACAAATTTATTTGGGCATAAGCTTTCGTGGGCTAGAACCCACTTCATCAGATGCATGGAGTGGAAAATACAGGATCATGAGAATATAAAAATAAAACAAGCGGATTTCCCTTCAACTTCAGTGGTTGTCAGCTACCTTGCAGAAGTATCACCGGGAAAGTTTAACCGTGGCCACTGGGAGCTGCGGGCAGCTGTGAAAATGTAAACAAACTGTCTGGCGGCCCACCAGTGGTTTACCCTGATGGGCCACATGTGGCCCGCAGGCCACAGGTTGCCCACCGCTGAGCTAGAAGGATCAACATAAGTTGACCTGAAGGCTTACTAATTGAAAATCGTGTGAGCAGTCAGCATACTACACGAGTCCTACATTAGTGCTTCTAACATTGCTAAAACTGAACCAATATTAGCAATGGTGGCTTTTTTTATTCCTTACATACATTGAGATCTTGAAAGAACACATACTTTTGAAACAAGATACTATTATCACAGGTTCTGTTAGCAAAGTGAGCAAAGATCATAGAATCATAGAATCTCAGGGTAGTCCAACCCCCTGCTCAAAGCAGGACCAAACCCAACTAAATCATCCCAGCCAGGGCTTTGTCAAGCCTGACCTTAAAAACCTCTAAGGAAGGAGATTCCACTACCTCCCTAGGTAACCCATTCCAGTTCTTCACCACCCTACTAGTGAAAAAGTTTTTCCTAATATCCAACCTAAACCTCCCCCTCTGCAACTTGAGACCATTACTCCTTGTTCTGTCATCTTCTACCACTGAGAACAGTCTAGATCCATCCTCTTTGGAACCCCCTTTCAGGTAGTTGAAAGCAGCTATCAAATCCCCCCTCATTCTTCTCTTCTGCAGACTAAACAATCCCAGTTCCCTCAGCCTCTCCTCATAAGTCATGTGCTCCAGTCCCCTAATCATTTTTGTTGCCCTCCGCTGGACTCTCTCCAATTTATCCACATCCTTCTTGTAGTGTGGGGCCCAAAACTGGACACAGTACTCCAAATGAGGCCTCACCAGTGCTGAGTAGAGGGGAATGATCACATCCCTTGATCTGCTGGAAATGCCCCTACTTATACAACCCAAAATGCCATTAGCCTTCTTGGCAACAAGGGCACACTGTTGACTCTCATTCAGCTTTTCGTCCACCGTAACCCCTAGGTCCTTTTCTGCAGAACTGCTGCCCAGCCATTCGGTCCCTAGTCTGTAGCAGTGCATGGGATTCTTCCGTCCTAAGTGCAGGACTCTGCACTTGTCCTTGTTGAACCTCATCATATTTCTTTTGGCCCAATCCTCTAATTTGTCTAGGTCCCTCTGTATCCTAGCCCTACCCTCCAGCGTATCAACCACTCCTCCCAGTTTAGTGTCATCTGCAAACTTGCTAAGGGTGCAGTCCACACCATCCTCCAGATCGTTAATGAAGATATTGAATAAAACCGGCCCCAGCACCGACCCTTGCGGCACTCCACTTGATACCGGCTGCCAACTAGACATGGAACCATTGATCACTACCCATTGAGCCCGACCATCTAACCAGTTTTCTATCCACCTTACCGTCCATTCATCCAGCCCATACTTCTTTAACTTGCTGGCAAGAATACTGTGGGAGACTGTATCAAAAGCTTTGCTAAAGTCCAGAAATAGTACATCCACTGCTTTCCCCTCATCCACAGAGCCGGTTATTCATCAGTCTACTTACTATCAGTTTTACTTCAGGCTTCAGTACATAAAGCCATCTCAAGCAAGTTCTGAACAGACAGCTCTTACTGACTTCACAGATAACCATAAAGCAGACCCCACCTCAGTATCCCAACTAAAACTAGCTGTGCATCTTCTCATTATAATGAGACTTCTGCCACCACCCCAGACAGAAGCTGTGCAGTTTTAGTGTTCTTTAATGGCAAGCTATTTGTTACCAAAGCTTTATTTAACTAAAATTACCTAATAACTTTGGAGAAAAGACTCTCTTCTCTAGAGAAAAAAAATGAGAGAAAAAAGATTAAGATCTCTACGATATTTGTGGTAGGACACATTCCTTGGATAACCATGGGGAATACATGCATTAAAAACCACTAGAAGATTTTCTTATTTGATGAGAGATGACTTTAAAAGTTCTAAAGGCAAAAAAATTAAAAAGCAGTAACAGTATATAGAACATTCGATGCTAGTGACCATTAAGCAGTCCGAGATGTTTTTTCCCCCAGGGAGTGAGATTCTTTGCTAAACAGAAGAATGTAATAGAAGGCAATGCAGCTTACTTAAATGTCTGACACTCAGTTTTCTAACATTTCACCACAGATACTAAGTAGCATGCTATAATAAAACTCGTGTTTGTTAGCAACAAAAATAGGAAGAAGCCAGTTTCATTAAGCTGGTTTCATTAGCAAAACAAAGATACACAGTATACAGGCAGGGGACAAAGAGTAGTACATATTTAGTTCAACAAGGATCACATCTATAATGAGTCTGAGGGCCATGCCAATAGCAGCCATCTTCATCTAGAATAAAGATGTGGCCCAGGAAGCCAAAATTTCACTGTGCAATGTTCCATCTTGATTCAGGTCACTAAGCTCAAGATGGAGCATTGCATGCTGGGAAATAAATTCAAAATTTAGGAAACAGGCTTCTCAGTATAACTCTGTGGGCCACAACTGCTCTTTGATCACCTCCTTAAATCAATGACTCTTGTTTACAATTCTCTAACTATAGTGCATGTCCCAAGATTTAAGAGAAATTAGGAAACAAAAAAATCCCTGTACCACATCTTGAATAACTTTCAGAGAAATAAATGGGCCACTAATAATGTGTAAAAATTTAAACAAATACATGTGTGGATACCTTTTTAAACCACCTCTGCAATATGATTTGCAATTCCTTGCTGCTTCGTCTCCATTTCAAAAGATGACAACACATACTTTAACTAGAATGACTAAAAATGGTGAAACTGCAATGAGCTTCCATAGATCGTCCAAGGAGCATAGTGTAAGCATCATTCTTTTTAAAGAGGGTATATGGAGTCAAAAGAAAATAACCACCCAATTACCTGATAATCAGGGTTTTTGATTTCAGTCTGTCTCCTTGAGAATTTAACAGAGACTAGCAGATACAGACTTTATATTCTAGCAGAGCTGCTTAACTTCCCTAATTTGTTTTTTTTTCTTTTTTTTAACACCACCATTGACCCTTCACATCACCTGACATCCAAATAATCTCAGTGAATTATACCTCTAGTGCACTTGGACAGGGTTTACTCCAGCATTTTCTTGAAATTTCACACCATTGCAATACTACTGGTGTAGCGTCATCTGTGACTGCAATGCAAGATTAGATGCAAATTAGACAACGTGGTGGTTAAAACACCAGCAAGGTTGTAGTAGTGGTGGAGTGCATCAGTGTGAAAAGTGAAATGTATTTAAGGTCTTTCAGGGAAAGCGTGGTCTAGTGAGTTGAGCAGAAGACAAAACAGGAATGCTTGCAATTAAATCTAAACTCTGTCACTAACTCACTGTTTGACTGTAGGCAAGTCAAGTGATTCTGTATTTCATTATCTTGCACTTGATTCCTTCCTAAAGATCTCAGAGTGCTTTGGAAACTTTCAACAATGAAGCCTCATGACACTCCTTTGGAGTAGGTAAGTATTAGCCCCATTTTTCAGACAAGAAAAGTAAGGCACAAAGACTAAGCGACTTTTCCAAGGCATCATAATACATTTGTATCAGGGCTAGAAAAAGAATCCAGATCTTCTAAGACCTAACTTTGAACTTTAGTCACGAGATTCTTCTTCTCTTTGTCTCAGTTTTGCCATCTTAAAAATAATTATGATGATATTTACCTAACATATGGTAATATTGTGAGGATTAGTGTTGATAAAATGCTTCAAAAAAGAAAAGTCCTACTTTTAAGTGATGTCACAATTTCAACATATTAAAGGAACAGAAAATTTTTGGAACATATGACTAGTTTGTTTTTTTCCTTTAAACCTGTCTCAATCCTTCTTCTAAAATAGGTTTCAGAGTATCAACCGTGTTAGTCTGTATCCACAAAAAGAACAGGAGTACATTACACACATTGAATCTATTTCCCCCATGTTAAGTATGTTGTCAAACTGTCTTAAATGGGCTATCTTGATTATCACTACAAAAGTTTTTTTTTCTCCTGCTGACAACAGTTCATCTTAATTAATTAGCCTCTTACTGTTGGTTGGGCAACTCCCACCTTTTCGTGTTTTCTGTATGTATATATATCTCCTCACTATATGTTCCATTCTATGCGTCCGATGAAGTGGGCTGTAGCCCACGAAAGCTTGTGCTCAAATAAATTTGTTAGTCTCTAAGGTGCCACAAGTACTCCTGTTCTTCCAAAATATGCAGCACTAATGCTTGTTTAATTGTTCTATGGCATGTCGATATTTTAGAAAATGAGAAGCAGTAAATGTAATGAAAATTCAGCTGTCACCTTCCCTTCCAAACCATACTTTATAATCAAATAGTAGCTATACTGTCAACTACCCACCAACATTTTTTCCTAATTTAGATGTCAAATTTCACCCCAGTTATGTATTCCCAACCCTGTGGGACATTACAGAAACAGCTGCCTTCATTTCAGCTGGAACTCTAACAAAATTAGTTTTATGATAAATCATCGCCTATAAATAATTAATGCTTCTTTCTCAATTAGATTTTTGATTATTAAGTCATTATTTGTTCATCCCCTTGGTAATGATTCTACTTCCTTTATATACATATACAAACACAACTTTGGAGAAAAATAAAATCCTTATTACCTGTGTGCAGATGTGGTCACCCCATCTCAAAAAAATATATATTGGAATTGGAAAAGGTTCAGAAAAGGGCAACAAAAATGATGAGGGGTATGGAACAGCTTCTGTATGAGGAGAGATAAATAAGACTGGGACTTTTCAGCTTGGAAAAGAGACGGCTAGGGGAGATATGATTGAGGTCTATAAAATCATGACCGGTGTAGAGAAAGTAGATAAGGAAGTGTTGTTTACTACTTCTCATAACACAAGAACTAGGGGTCACCAAATGAAATTAATAGACAGTAGGTTTAAAACAAACAAAAGGAAGTATTTCTTCACAAAGCGCACACTCAACCCATGGAACTCCTTGCTGTAGGATGTTGTGAAGGCCAAGACCATAACAGGGTTCAAAAAAGAACTAGATAAATTCATGGAGGATAGGTCCATCAATGGCTATTAGCCAGGATGGGCAGGAATGGTGTCCCTACCCTCTGTTTGCCAAAAGCTGGGAATGAGTGACAGGGGATGGATCACTTGATCATCTGTTCTGTTCATTCCCTCTGGGGCACCTGGCACTGGCCACTGTCGGAAGACAGGATACTGGACTAGATGGACCTTTGATCTGACCCAGTAGGGCCATTCTCATGTTTCTTATGTTACCTTGTACTGTGCACCTGCAGATTGGGAATGATTCACCCACCATAAGAAGCTGAAGGGGTCAAGAATTTTGAATTTGAAAATATTAGATTAGTAAGTGTTGGAAATAATTCAGAGCTACAAAACATTTATTTTGCATAGCAAACCAAAATTTTGCCAAGACCAAAATGCTAGTCTCACATTTTCTATTTGTATTCCAAAATGGTTTACATTTTTGCCAAGCTATTGGCCCAAAATACACCAACTATCAAACCCTGAAAAGAAGGTAATTGTGACCAATTCTAACTAAAATCTTCAAGCTCATTAACAGATAATTTGATTCATTAATTGATTTTACTGCATTTTGAGCTAATATCCAACATGAGTTGTTGATTGGTTAGACCATGGGACTGTGTTGGGATTCAGGACACTTGAATTAGTTACTGGCTCTGTCACTAAGTCACTCTGTGATCTCGGGCAAGATAATTATCCTTCTGTTACTCAGTTTACCCATATGTTACATTAATATAATGCTTACTCACAGTCTTAGTTCAATGATTCTAAAAAACACTGAGATTCTGAGATGAACGGACCCATAAATGCAAAGTAGAGTTAATAATTTGGGGGTAAGTGAATAATAAAATGAAGGCAATTATGTTCTCATACCAGTGAGACAGGATATAGGGCACAGTTATGAAAAAACATTAACAAAATTGTACAATATCAACCCGTATCCAGTCGTCTTTAAAGGGCACTGACAGGTTCAAAGTAATACCACCTGATATAATAGATAATAGCATAAGCTATTTCTGACATAAAAAAAATTCCCAAACCCCAAACTCATTACCCTTCCAAAATGAAGACTTCAACAGTCTCATAATTCCAGGTATTGGTCAGAGAGAAAAACTATCATAACAGAGTCACAAAGAATCATCCTGCATGCTTACCATACTATCCTTCTATCTTTCTTGAATCCTGCATTTGGGAGCCAGAAAGAACAGGCACTTCCATTATTCCTCAACTCCGATAGAGCTGTAATCTTGTCAATTATAGTTATTTCTCACCTCACAAGGACAGAACAAACAAGGAGAGTAAAGGAATGATGCAATGACACATCAGCACCAGGGCCAGCTTTAGGAACTGCGGGGTCCAGGTCTTCACTCGCTCCGGACCCCCTGCTGCCGAAGTGCCGCAGAAGACTTGGATCACCACCAGGTATGTAAAAAAAATTAAAAGGCACCTAAGGCGCGGGGCCCAATTCCGGGGAATCAAGGGAATCGGCCTAAAGCCGGCCCTGATCAGCACAAACTGAATGAAACAGATTGGCTGGGAAATAACAAGAGGAAATAGTGAAGGCAATTTCTGCCCTTTCAGTTAAGGAGAACTGCCCACTTTCTGTTACTGACATTTGCAGAGAATGCTCCTGGATTGCTGGTTTATTTTGGATGTCCAGATAGCAGCAGTAATAGAATGAAAGAGTTATTTGTTTCTCGAACCATGTTTGGCTAGATGACACAGACCATTTCTCTCTAACATACTTTGACACCGTTATCTATAACTTTATCACCTCCAGATTAGACTTCTGCATGTTTTCTAGTAGGAATGACCCTCAAACACCACTTGGAATCTTGAGTTAGTGGAGAGTATGACTACCTACTTATATAGTGATGCTTCTAGCATGAAGAATACGACATCTGTGCTCCAGAGACTACATCCATTTCTCTTTGTTTCTGGGTGAAATTCATGGAGATATTTTTAAACCATAATCCTTTTATGTCTTGATTTCATGTTAATTTTATGATGGTCTCTTTCCTTGAGTTTAATCAACAGCTGAGATCATCAGAGGCTCTTAAGCTTACAGCTCCTAGACTTCTGTGTCTTGGAGAAGTGGACAGAGCTGTTCCCAGTCCTGAACCCTCAACCCTAGACATCAGTCTCCAGGCACAGAAGCTACTTATGTCACATTAATCATAAGATCACACTGCAAGCCCTATCTATTTATCAAGGCATTTTCTGAGTGGATTTTGAGAAGTAATTTGGGGTTTATTTGGAGGAGTTTTTATGTTTCTCTTAGGTAACACTGGGTAGCTTATGTCCACTTTTTTACTCTTACTTATTGTAAATGTACCTTGAGACAGACTGATAGGAAAATGAATGAAAGGGAAAAATGTATTGTGCATTAATCATGGCTTGCACTGCTTAGCAGTATGGTGCTATGTCTTAAAACTTCCATGTAATTTCAAGGGCAGAGAAGACAACAAACCACCATAGTGATGACAAAGTCACAGATAATCTATATCTATATATTTGACAGAAATTTGAGAGGCAATATGTCCTAGTGGATAGAGCACTGGGCCAGGATTCAGGAGTTCTGGGTTCTATACTCAGCACTGCCACTAGCCTGCTGAGTGATCTTAGACAAGTCACTTTGCGTTCCTGTGCCTCAGCTCTCCATCTATAGAATGGGGATAATAAAATCTCTCTTTCTTTGTAAAGTGCTTTAAGATCTACTGATGAAAAGTGCTATATAAGAGACAGGTATTATTATTTCTTGTGAGAGGTTCACCCACATGACCATCCAAGAGGCTTCACCCAGAAAGTGCACCACACAAAAAACTCCTACTAATTGCAGTGAATAAAAACAACAGAATCAGGCGCTGGGATTTAACACTACTGCAGCCTTTTTTTTTTAGAAGAATGATGGTAAACAGCTCAGTCTGTGTGTGTGCGCGCGCGCACGCATCCATTTTTGGGTCAGTCCAAATGTGACTGTCTATTTAAGGAGGTGGTAAACTGGATCAATAAAGGGATGACTGATTGTTTAAAAATATTAAAACCATAATCAAACATATTTTAAAAATTATTTCCATATTAGTGTTTTAAAATTAAAAGTAATTTTTATACACTATGTATATTTACCTAAGGAGTATGGCCAAAACTGTCCTGTTTGCTAGCAGAAAGCCATATTTTCATCAGTGGCAGCTATTGCCCAATATAAGGATGATGTCTGCCAGGGCAAAGCCATATTTTAGAGCTGTGATATCATCAGATGTCACTACAGTAGATATAAAACTCCTTCACTGATAGCAAAGCCATGAAATATAGTGGACTTCAAGTGTAAAATCACACAGGAATATTTTATCAACTGACAAATGACATTTAGTGCTGTTCCTTTAACTGTCAGTTTTTTAACTTTGCAGAAAGAACAAGTGAAGGCAATCTTATTTCTTTTTTGGGGGGGGTTGTGTGATGGGGCTAAGGAAGATGGGGAAGGGAGAGTGTGAATAAAAAATTAAGGTGCCTATCAACTAGAAGACCATACAAACACAGAGTATCATGAAGTACCAATGACACTGTCCCATGACTTTATCATAAGTTAAACTGCTGGAAAGGTTTGGATGTTAGCCTTTTTTCTGAGAACATCCTACCATTGTTATCATTTTCAGTGTCTCTTTTGAATTGAGAAACTCCAATCCTGCCTTTGGGTAACCCTCTCCAAAATCCTCAGGCTTAGCTGTGCATAGCAGTGTGATCAAATGGGCAGGAGCTAATTATATTTTGTGATGGAAATGTTGACCCCAACCTGATTGTATGCCCTAGGACTCTGTCTCATGGGTGATTTTATGCTTGCTAGAGGTAAAATGACATTGTGTAAGATTGGAAGGTGTGTATTGCTTATTAGTTTGGAACATGCATGGGGGGCAAATAGGTGGATATAAATAGATGGATTATTAAGCTTGGTATATAGCTAACGGCCTATTATATTAAGTTAAGGCCTTGAGGGAGCATTTATGCTAAAAGCTGGAACTTAGGTGAAATGGTGTAGGCCTAAAGAGATAACCCTTAGATCATAAATTCTGCATTCTCCTTTTAAGATGGCAAGTAAGTGACCGCAAAGGGTACAGTATACCATAGAAACCTGCAAGAAGGGAGTTCTGGGGGGCTTTGACAATCAGGTTGCTGTGCAGTGATCTAAGCAGTTAGATCACATTTAAGTATAGAAATGATTAAGAAATAAGTGATGTAAATCTTGAACATTCATGCTTAATTTTGGCCCCCCAGAGGCCAAATATGGATAGGGGTAGGAACTGACCTTATTATAACCAGGGTAAAGGATCAAAGATGTTGTAAACTGAATCAGGACCTCCTTGCTGACGAGCTCCACTTACTCTTCCTTCTATCTTCGTTTCCAGTGATCTCCATAAATCGTGAGCATGCACAATGCGTGATTGTAAGTATGAACAATGCAGGAGACCACTGTACTATACTTACCTTATTCTTATATTTATGTATATTGATTCTTATGATTTCAATTGTAGTAGTCTAGGTTAAATAAGGTTTCTGTGTGCATTTCACCTAATTACATCTCCTTAATTAACTCTAAGTAGCTGCCTAGGAAAAGAGCCTTTTATATGTGACAAATGTATGTTTCCACCCCAATAAATAATCTAATAGTGTAATAACTGTACAGGATACAGAAGGCTGCAAAACAATCCCACACCACACACACTTCAGCAACACCTTGGTCTGTTTTCATCCCTTGTTCTGAAAATATTTCTCAGTTAGCAGCAAATAACTGCCACACATTTGGCTTACAATTGTTATGAGCATATTGTAGGGAACGTAGGGAATCCTGTACTCTTCATGGCCCATGAAGGAAGAGGATGAACATGGGGATTCACAGATTCCAAGACCAAGAGTGACCACCATAACCAGTAGGGTTGCCAACTTTCTGATTGCACAAAACCAAACACCCTTGCCCCACCCCTTCTCCGAAGCTCCGCTCCTGTTCACTCCATCCCCCGTCCCTTGCTCTCTCCCACCCTCCCTCACTCGCTCATTTTTACTGGGCTGAGGCAGGGGCTGAGGGTGCAGGCTCTGGAGTGAAGCCATGGATGAGAGGTTTAGGATGCAGGAGGGGACTCCGGTCTGTGGGGGTGGGGCTGAGGGGTTCAGTGCGTGGAAGGGGGCTCCAGGCTGAGGTGAGGGGTTCGTAGCATGGGAGGGGGCACGATCTCTGGGCTGGGGGCAGAAATGAGGGGCTCAGGTGCAGGAGGGGGTTAGAGTTCTGGGGTGGGGCTGGGGATGAGGGGTTTAGGGTGCAGGAGGGGGCTCTCCAGGCTGGGGCCGAGGGGCTTGGAGTACGGGAGGGAATTCCGAACTGGGGCAGGAGGTAGGACGCAGGAGGTGGTTCAGGGTGTGGGCTCAGGGAGGGAGTTTGGGTGCAGGAGAAGGCTCAAGGCTGGGGCAAGGGCATGGGATCTGGGAGGGAGTTTGTGTGCAAGAGGGGGCTCGGGGAAGGGGGTTGGAACATGGGAGGGGGTTTGGGTGTGGGAGGGGGCTCAGGGCTGAGACAAGGGGTTGGGGTGCGGGAGGAGTTTCAGGGAGGGGGCTCCGGGCGGCGCTCATCTTGGCCGGTCCCCGACCAATGGGAGCTGCGGAGCCAAAGCTTGGGGTGGGGCGGGGACAGCACATGGAGCCCCCGTGGCCGTCCCTCCACCTAGGAGCTGAGGGATATATCACCACTTGTGGGAGCCACATGGAGCCAGGTAGGGATCCTGCTAGGGTCCCTCTTCAATTGGGCGTTCCCTAATAACCAGCCAGACCAAAACTTGATTAAAACAAGTCTTTTAGAAAAATATCTAATCTGCTTTTAAAGACTCCAAGGAATGGTGAGTCCACCACCCTGGTAAACTGTTTCAGCATGTAACTAACTACCCTTACTGCTAGGAAATTGCATCGTATTACAAGGTTGAATTTATCTAACTTCAGCTTGCAACCACTGAATCTTGTCAGCAAGACTGAAAAGCCCCCCTCTATATTTTCCATGTGTAAGTACATGTTGTGACAGTCTGTAATCCTATGTTCACCCCTTCCTAGAATTATGATAAATTTTGTACAAAGTATGTCTTGTGAAGTGTCATTTGAAAACTCATGATTTCTGATCATTATTATCCTGAAAAAATCTGTGTGGCAATATTGTATATAAAGTTATAAGATTCTACTGTGTAATATTACATTACTGGGACATGTTGCAACATGTTCTGGAGGGCAGTCACAAACCAGTTCCCCGAAGACAAAAGGTTAGCTAATGCCTCAGGCAGGTGTCAACAAGATCACACAGACCATTACCTGATTAAGTGTCAACTCTTGGGCAGGAGAAAGAGTTTGGGAAAAATCTACATTTTGACAAAGAAGCAGCTTAATGTTCCTTTCTACACAGACTTTCTCTCTCTTGAACATGAGCTGGAGAGGATTCTTGCGCAAGAGAAATGGCTATAAGAGAAAAGGGAAGATGCCCCAAATCATCTCTCCCTTTCTCTCTACCAACATCATCAACACCTGAAGAAGAAAGGAAGCAGCATTGGACTGAGAGGAGATCCTGACTGAAGGATTCAGCCAGTAAGACTGTTGGAACTTGTGGTGAGAGAGACCCTTTGCTTTGAATTCACTTAGGGCTTATCTTCACTACTGGGGAGATTGATGCTGCTGTGATCAATACAGAGAGTGTTATTTTTGCAGGTCTAGTGAAGACCCACTAAATAGATGGAAGAGCACTCTCTGGTCGACTTCGGTACTCCAGCTCCCAGAGTAAGATAAGTCGATGGGAGAGCATCTCCCATCAGCGCAGTGCAATGAAGACACCGCGGTAAATTGACCTAATCTACATTGATTCCAGTTACGTTATTCACTTAGCTGGAGTAGCGTAATTTAGGTTAACCTACCCCGGTAGTGAAGACAAGGCCTTAGCTTGTTGGGTGTTAGCTGTGTTTTACCTTTTATTTCTTTGTAACCAATTCTGACTTTTATGCCTCATTACTTGTAATGACTGAAAATCTATCTTTCTGTAGTTAATAAATTTGTTTTATTGTTTTATCTAAACCAGCATTTGGTGTGTTTGGATTGAAATGCTTGGGAAACTTCATTTGGGATAACAGGATTTGTGCATATCATTTTCCATTAATAAAATGACAGACTTTATATGAGCTTGTGTTGTCCAGGAGAGGCTTGTGCCCGCCCACTGCCAAAGGACCCTCCCCCAGCCTGTGGGGAGGATCTACAAGGTCCAGGAACTCAAATAATTATGGGGGACAACCAAAAATATAGCAGGGACAGGTGTGAAGGTCAAAGGGTCAAACAAAGGGAACCCGAAGGGGACAGCAGCCGATATGTTAGCCCTAGAATGTTAAAGGCCCTTTTTCCTACAAGCTGAGAAGGGGTTACACCTCAAGCCAATCAGGGACACCTGAACCCAATTAAGGGCTGCCTCAGGCCTTTAAAAACCTCTCCTCTGGGGGTGGGAAGGGGGGAAGAAGAGAGAGACAGACAAACAGGCTGCTGCCAGGCTAGTGACAGCAGGGAAATAGGCTAGTCTTCTTCCCATAGGGGAAACATCCAAACCAGGTCTCCTACAGGAAGGACTGACACCCTGGGGCAAACAACAGGACAACATTCTGCCCCAGTGAGGAGGCAGGGAAAGGTATTCCCCTTTGTTTTTGAGTTTGTGAGACTGTTTCCATTTTGTTTGGTGGCGGAACAACCATTAGGCCGACCTCGAGGCCTACCTCAAAAGACAGCCTAAGGAACACAGAAGGGGGAAGGCAAACACTGCCCAGAGTAGGGATGATCTACCCCAGGCCCACCACCACCAGAGGGGGGAGTGCTAAGTCTGGTGAGATGAAGGAGGTGCCTTGCCACACATCCTAAAGTTCTGAGGATGCAGACGAGCAGGAGACCCTGCCTCATCACCTGCATACCTTAGAAAGTATGCAACACTCTGGTAATTAAAAGTAGTACTTTTCAAGTTAGCCACCCATGTATAGGAAGAATACTGGCCCTTCCTAAGATGCACATTTTATCTAAGGAAAAAACAGTACATGCACAGTGTGCTATTTTCAAAGGCTTATACTTCAGTCAATCAGAAAAACTTCATATGATTACTTAGACACTTCTCCATTAGAACTATTTCCATACCAAAAGTTACCTTTTTCCGTAACTGGTGTTCTTCGAGATGTGTTGCTCATGTCCATTCAACTTAGGTGTGTGTGCTCACTACGTGCACTGGTGCCAGAAGTTTTTCCCTCAGCAGTATCCGTAGGGGACTGGCTCTGGTGCCCCTGGAGTGGTGCATGTATGCCGCGGCATTGCACCACTGGCCCCCTCAACCCTCAGTTCCTTCTTGCTACCAGAGGTGGTGTATGGAACTGGTGCTGCTTCAGCTTGTGCTCTTGCTACTCATTCGTTTCAACTCATTTACCTGTTGTATATTATTGTATATAGTTTTCCTCTAGTTTAGTTTCCCTATTTGTTAGTTAGAGACTTAGTAGGTCCCGAATGGGACTTCGCCTCGGGACGGGGCATGCCCCGGTCCCCAGGCTTTAAGCCCTGTGATCACTGTAAAAGGCCCATGCCCATTAGCGATCCACATAACAGTTGTTTACGGTGCTTGTGTGAAGGTCACAGTGAGAGGTGCAGAATCTGCAAGTCCTTCAAGCCCAGGATGAAGGAGCGTGATGTTCACTTGAAAGCACTCCTTATGGAGTCTGCCCTTACCCCGATGCCCGAGCAGCAGTCTGATTTGGTGCCAAGCACCGTGACCTCAGTGCGCGGTGTCCCACTGGAACCATCTGTGCTGCACTGGTCCCCTTCTGTGGCTCCAGCCAAGAAGCCCAGGAAGATGGGGAAAGGAGAGTCTCTAGCGTCCCACAAGGAAAAGGACAAGTCTGGGGTGGACCAAGGCCCTGTCTCAGGCACCTCCTCACTCCCTTCAGGATCTCGGGCCCCAGCTCAGGTCGAGAGGTGTAGCCTAGCCCTTTCCCCACTGGCCACCCAGATAGCGATGCAGGTCCTTGTCAGCGCTGGGTGCCGTCCACACCGGAGGCCCTGCAAGTGGCGCAAGAAATTATGTCCCTCCTGGTGCCACCCACTCCAGCCCCTGCAGGGTCCTGGTCACAGGGTAAATCCGCATTTGGACCACCACATTCTCCACCTCTTCGGCAACGCTCCCCGTTGCAGGGGACACCCTGCCGACGGTTGCCCTCTCGCAGCTGACATGCTTCTGACCCTGAAAGGCAGAAGCTTCGCAGCCCCTTCTGGTCTCCAGACTTTGGACAAGGGCAGAGAGGCTCGAGGTACGGCTCGCCAGTAACTGGGCACAGTCCAGACAAAAATACTTCCCTCAGCATTTTTGATTGTAGAGCTACTTTTTAAAAAAAAGGCAGTTTTTAAAAAAAAATAATTTAAAAAGTATACAGTTTTACATTTCTCATACTAAAACAGTTAGATTTTTTTCTCAACCTAAAAAAAATGTCATCTTTCAGAAAAAAAATAAGCCTGAATAATTCCCACTTTCAGAGTCCTGAGCTACTGAAAATAGGAGGTTGGAATGTAATCTCTTATACACCCTTATCTAAAGTAGTCATTTAGGGTCCTGCTTCGGCACCCGTGCCATAGGTAGCCTACCCCCGGAGTACAGGATGCGTGTATTATTATTAGTCTGAATGATGAGATATGTACTTTATCGGGGAAAAAATCAGCTTTAAATAGTTATTTTTCTATGAAACGTATGGGGCTTTCAGGAAAGAGAATGCACTAAGTTAAAAAATCCTGGCGTAACACGATTATTATCTTTATGTAGCCAAATGTTTTAAAATAAAACTTACAAAAAATTGTAACATTCTTTTAATGAGGGTTGTTAAACATTAGGCCAGCATATTCAGAATCAGATGCCTAAATAAATGGTCTTATTTTCATAGGTGCTGAGAAACCCATAGCTTCAACTGAAACCACTGGAAACTGTGGCTGCTGAATTCCTTTGAAAATAAGGCTACTTATCTGGGCACTCAAGTTTGAAGATGCCGGCCTACATATAAACAGCTAACCCTGCCTGGGGAGACCTCCACCCGCGGAAGCTAACCCTGCCTGGGTAGCCCGCCCCAGCTCACCTCGGCTCCGCCTCCTCCACTGAGCATGCCGGCGCTGCTCTAATTCTCCTCCCCGCCCAGGCTTGCGGCACTGATTGGAGGAGACTTAGAGCTGGGCTGTGTGCTCAGCGGAGGAGGCAGAGTGGAGGTAAGCTGGGGCGGGGAGCTGTTCCCCTGTGCGCCCCCTCCCCCGTTACTGCGGGCAGCCCTCCCCGCGTGCACCCCCACCCAGCTCACCTCCACTCCACCTCCTTGCCTGAGGGGACTTTTAGGCGCCCCCAACCACTAGGCGCCCTAAGCGGCCGCCTAGTTTGCCTAAATGGTTGCACCGGCCCTGCTTGCAATCTTTAAATCCAGAATGGGTCTCTTTCTAAAGGATATATTTGACTACAACCACAAGTCATTGGGCTGAATGAAAGAACCACTGGATGACATTCTCTGTCCCACGTTATGCAGAAGGTTACACTAGATGATCATAATGGTCTCCCTTGGCCTTGAATCTCTGAATGAAAGTCAGACACGTGCATTTCAGGGCAGAATTTATAGCCAGGTTGTGTAACATTTTACAAAATCTGCAATCTATAACTTCAGAGAACAAACTACAGGCCAGTGCTTTCTTCTTCACTAAAAATACACTTATGAAAGGTCGTCTTTTGTGGAAGCTAAAATATGTTCCCCATGGGATGAGTGATGCACAAGACACTATCATTTTTGACAAAATAAGTGAGATAAACTGCATCCCCATTCAAATTGTGTATGGGGGAGGGAGGGGTCCTTCCCCCATGTGAGTGATTGCAGAACTCTCTTTGGAATCAAGAACTTCTTGTTTTACAGATGCTGAGTCACAGTCACTGTGTGGCAGTGAATAACCTTGGTTAAGCCTTTACCTGTGTTGACTTCTTCTATAGACTAAGAATCAGGGGGAAAAAAATTTCTTTTGCAAGAAACCTAAGGATGTCCCAAATTTTTCCCACATCCATAAGAAACATTTTAAAATCTACAAAGCTTTTCTTTCCTTAAAATATATTAATGATAAGAACATGATAAAATGATCTGAGCGCACATGAAGGAGGAATTCCTCAGTTCTATACAAGCACTATTATTAATGTTTTTTTGGGAGGGGCTATGTAACCCTATGTGCAGATGACTACTTCAGAAACAGCTTGAATAAATACTCCAGTATTTGTGAGTAAGAGGGAGAAAGATGGGACCCAGCCAGGACAATCCTTCCTTGCAAGTACCTCTCAGACCCATGACTGTGTAAGAGCTGGATAAAAAAAAAAATTCTTGGAAGGAGCCTGATCCAGAGGCCAAAAATACCCCGAAGCCAGCAGGAGCCAGCACAGAAGCAGTTTTGGGAAGTGTATTAGTGTGAACTGGTGAACGTTGGTGATGTCATGAGACTGCTTTCCACAATTCTTGCTATGAAAATTCTCTCCCATATGCTGAGTGGCTGTTTACTCCAACCCCACCTGCACAGTCTCTTCAGCTCAGCCTCCCTCCACCTGCCATCTATTTCCCACCTTCCTTCTTTTCTTCCCTCTTCTCCCTGCTCCTTTCAAAGTCCCCTCTCCCTGACTTTGTCTTTCCATGTAGCTAATCCCAATTTAACTATACCCAACCCAAAACTACTCAAGATAGTTAAGACCAAAGCAGATTGTGAAGAACTTCAAAAAGATCTCACAAAACTAAGTGATTGGGCAACAAAATGGCAAATGAAATTTAATGTGGATAAATGTAAAGTAATGCACATTGGAAAAAATAACCCCAACTATACATACAACATGATGGGGGCTAATTTAGCTACAACGAGTCAGGAAAAAGATCTTGGAGTTATCGTGGATAGTTCTCTGAAGATGTCCACGCAGTGTGCAGAGGCGGTCAAAAAAGCAAACAGGATGTTAGGAATCATTAAAAAGGGGATAGAGAATAAGACTGAGAATATATTATTGCCCTTATATAAATCCATGGTACGCCCACATCTCGAATACTGTGTACAGATGTGGTCTCCTCACCTCAAAAAAGATATTCTAGCACTAGAAAAGGTTCAGAAAAGAGCAACTAAAATGATTAGGGGTTTAGAGAGGGTCCCATATGAGGAAAGATTAAAGAGGCTAGGACTCTTCAGTTTGGAAAAGAGAAGACTAAGGGGGGACATGATAGAGGTATATAAAATCATGAGTGATGTTGAGAAAGTGGATAAGGAAAAGTTATTTACTTATTCCCATAATACAAGAACTAGGGGTCACCAAATGAAATTAATAGGCAGCAGGTTTAAAACAAATAAAAGGAAGTTCTTCTTCACGCAGCACACAGTCAACTTGTGGAACTCCTTACCTGAGGAGGTTGTGAAGGCTAGGACTATAACAATGTTTAAAAGGGGACTGGATAAATTCATGGTGGCTAAGTCCATAAATGGCTATTAGCCAGGATGGGTAAGAATGGTGTCCCTAGCCTCTGTTCGTCAGAGGATGGAGATGGATGACAGGAGAGAGATCACTTGATCATTGCCTGTTAGGTTCACTCCCTCAGGGGCACCTGGCATTGGCCACTGTCGGTAGACAGATACTGGGCTAGATGGACCTTTGGTCTGACCCGGTACGGCCTTTCTTATGTTCTTATGTTTTGCAGCCCACCACTCTGTTCACTCTGCTTCTTTGGTATATCCCTTTCCCCTACCCTTTGTCTTGTCTATTTAGATTGTAAGCTCTTTGTGGCAGGGACTGTCCATTACTCTATATTTGTGCAGTGTTAGGACAATGGGGACCCACTCCCAGTTGCTACTGACACTACTGTAATAAACATAACAACACAATAACAGCAGCAGAACAACAACTACCACTGCTATTGACAGGGGTAGAGGAAGATGGTATTAAAGGTTGTCTTGAGTATAGAAAAAGACTTAGGCTATTATAAAATAATATAACAATTTGCTGACACAAAGTATCCTATTTTACAACTTATAACATATAACAGAGCAAAGAACAATATATAGCAGGGTGGGTATGCAAGAGAATTCTTAAAAGGCAATTATAATTAAATTCACATCACTATGAATTGAAAAGGCAGTGTACCTATACATCTAGAGCTTACTGTGCATTATTTGTCTAACAATGTAAAGTGTTTTGTACTTATAAAGTGCTACATCAGGGCTTTCTGTTCTTAACAACAGAGTGTGCTGGCAACCCTTATGTCCCTTAAAATTGCACGAAATCCCAGGCTGATGTTACAAGATTTTCTTGTCATTTTTACAGGCCATCTTTCTAAAAGCTTTTTTCTACCCTCATCTTTTTTATGGATTCCCACCCCTTTTCAGTGCAGCAATTATTAATAAATTTTCCCCAGATCATACTTAAAAACAAAACCAGAAGAAACTATAAAGCCTCCAAGCTACACACTTAGGTAATATATGCAACCACATATTCCTAGTATTATCATCTTCGTCTTCCTCTTCCCTTCCTTCTCCCACCTCGTGTCCTCAACACTCACCTGTTACGGGAAGTTCTATGGCCTGTGTTATGCAGGAAGTCACACTAGGTGATCACACTAGGTGATCACAGTGGTCTCTTCTGGCCTTACAAAGTATGAATGTACTGGCTCTGTTTGGCCTGCATGTAATTTGGGAATGGCATTGTCTTACTGTGTGTGTAGCATGCCCAGCCCATGGGCCTCTGATCCTGATTGGTGACTATGAGCTATTCTGCATTGCAAATTGTAAATAATAAACAAACCACAATTCTTATCAAACTGTACATTGATGTTATTTCTTCCGTACTGTTGCAATGCCTTGTTAAGAAAATGAATAGCTTAGATGTCAAGCAGAACAATATATATTTAAAACTCTTTGCTATTTCAGCTGACTGCTATTTCTTTGGAGAATTGAATAAAATATAAAGTAAAGTTCCTTGAGCAGAATCTTTTTGACTAATATATTACTGAATGAAGTCTTTGGGAAAATAAAATCACACACTCAAGGTGAAGTAGAACATTTAACACAATTGGCTATACCATCTTTTCCTGAGCATTTGTTTCATGCTTGGAATCCTTTTGATGCTTTACCTTTAGTGTCACAATAAAGAAATGCTCTTACTACTGAAGAGCTGATGAGAGTAAACAACAGATGTGTGATAGCATTGATGTAGCAGAACATATCCCCATCAGAATTTTTGACCTTTGAGCCTCCCTTTTGAATGCTGTAGCTAAAAATACCTCTTTTCCACTGACAAACATTAGAGCTACATGCAGCAGAATGGCAATGAGGAGCTTTATGCTCTAATGGTCTTACTATAAATAGAATCTGTTCCGTGCTAAAAGCTCTTCATTAAAAGGATTAGTGAGTACAATCTACAGCAGGAGCAACTGACATCAAAACCTGCATCTCTCTAGCTCAGAATCTGATTTTAGAGGTACCAGATTTAATTTTTCTATCAAATTTGTATGATTTACTGTATTAAAAAAAAGAAAAAGATTGTCGCCTCTCTTCACAGTGTTTTTAAAAACCGTCTCTTTGTTATTACAACTGATATCAGCGATGATTCCCTAGAAAAAGGAATTGAACTCAAACTGTAATGTCTGAATCCTCCATCATCAAGATTCCCCATTTAGGTGGGTCCAGGAGGCAACTGCCTCTAGATTGAGTACCTAGAAGCACTACTCCACTGCAGGCTGCTTCTGAAGGCATAGTTTATGTGAGGATGACCCTGGCCATGTGACACATTTTGGGAATCTTCTTGGTTTGTGGGCAGGGGGAGAGGGATGGAGACTGGAACAATCAGGAAAGGTTACCTGTGGGAGGAAGTAATCCCTTTACATTTCTAATTTACAAGCAATGTTTCTTATTAAAAGAAACAAGCAAAGGACATTTTCTAATGCTGTATTTTTGCTTTTTTATAGTATCTGCTAGATTACCTGCTGATTTCCAAAACACTGTAATTCACGAGTCTCCCGTGAGTCACTGTTTACAAATAAATGTTATATTCAAAACACTCAATACCCAAAATAGGTAATGATAAAAACTAAACAATCTATGATAATCATTCATTAAAATAATCTTTAAACTTCCTAATAAATGTCAGAACTCATTTCCAAGCAAAGTCTTACAGAGAACCAGTGTGGTGTTCTAGAAACCATAGGCTTATTAAGTATGGGAATTAGAGTGATAAGGAGGAATATTGAGATCTCAATCTGTGCCCACCAAGCTAACTAAAGATTATATCTGGATGTGCTACTGAGAAATTCTGGTTACTTACCTTACAGTAACTGGAGTTCTTCAAGATGTGTGGTCCCAGTGCACATGTGCTCCATTCGCCTGAAACAGGAATATTTTTCTTAAGCAGTGTCTGTTTGTTGGTAGTGGAATACACATAGTGACCACACATGTCAAAGAACTCCAGTTATTGTAAGGTAAATAACCAGAATTTCTTCTTTGAGTGGTGGTCCCTATGTGTACGCCTCTCCAGGTGAGTCACAAGCTCTGTTCATTGAGGAGGAAAACTTTGCCAAACAAGAGACTGCAGGACTGCTGTGCCAAAGGATGCATCTGCTGAAGAAGCTTGAATCAGGGTGCAGTGGCTAGTTAAGGTGTGCACAAAGCCACATGCAGCTGCTCTACAGATCTCCAGAATAGCAACACTTTGAATATAAGCTATTGAGAAGCCTGAGCTCTAGTCAAGGGGACTCTGACACCTTGTGGGGTAGGTGTCGCTGTCAACTCAGCAAACAGGATGCAACCTGAAATCTATTTGTAATTATTCTGTGAGAAGACTGCTTCCCATCTTATCTGTTCAGCAAAGGAAATAGAGTCTTGTAGATTTCCTTAGCCGGTAGAAAGCTAAGGCTTGATGGACATCCAGAGAATGGAGCGTCTTTATCTTCTCTGATGGCATGATACTTTGGGCAGAAAAAAAAAGACTGTTACTCACCTTTGTAACTCTTGTTCTTCGAGATGTGTTGCTCATATCCATTCCAATTAGGTGTGTACGCGCTGTGTGCACGATCGTCAGAAGATTTTTACCCTAGCAACACTCGGTGGGTCGGCTGAGCGCCCCCTGGAGTGACGCCATTATGGCGCTGGATATATGCCCCGGCCGACCCAGCGCCCCCTCAGTTCCTTCTTGCCGGCTACTCCGACAGAGGGGAAGGAGGGCGGGTTTGGAATGGATATGAGCAACACATCTCCAAGAACAGTTACAAAGGTGAGTAACCATCTTTTCTTCTTCGAGTGCTTGCTCATATCGATTCCAATTAGGTGACTCCCAAGCCTTACCTAGGCAGTGGGGTCGGAGTGAGATGTCGTGGAGTGAAGGACTGCTTAACTAAATGCAGCATCACCCCTGGACTGCTACACTATCGCATAGTGGGCGGTGAAGGTATGCACTGATGACCAAGTTGCTGCCCTACAGATCTCCTGAATGGGCATATGCACCAGGAAAGCAGAGGATAGATTGCAATGTGGAAGTACGCGTCCTTCATGTTGAGGGCGGCGTACCAGTCTCCAGGATCTAGGGAAGGAATAATGGTCCCTAGTGAGACCATGCAGAACTTCAACTTTACCATAAATTTTTTGAGCCCATGTTGGTCCAGATGGGCTAAAGCCTGCCCTTGGCCTTGGGGATTAGGAATAAAAGCCCTTGCCCCTTGACTCTCCCGGAACCTCCTCTATTGCTCCCAAATCCAGGAGTGATTGGACCTCCTGTAGAAAGAGGTACTTGTGAGAAGGGTCCCTGAAGAGGGACAGGGAAGGGGTGGGGAAGCAAATTGGAGGTAGTATCCCTTTTCCACCATGCGTAGGACCACGCATGGAGGAAATGGGAGAGACAATTTTGGAAAGGTGGGGAAGGATCCTGAATGGAGACTGGTGGTCCGTCCTCGGGTGCACCTTCAAAAGTTCTGCTTAGGCCCTGCTGACGGTTTGGGAGGGCCCTATCCTTGGCTGGCTTGGTGCCCAGTTTGTTTCCTTTTACCACCTCGGCCGCATCGTCTAAAGAAGTCCTGTCTCGGCCAAGGGGGAGGGTACGACCTCTGAGGCTGTGGTCTGAAGGGCCTTCTCTATGTTACTGGGGTATGCATTCCCAGAGAGCGCATGATAATTCTCGAGTCCTTCAACCTCTGTAGCCTTGAGTCTGTCTTCTCGGAGAATAGGTCCTGGAGGGTCTGCTGCAACTCTGGTGGTAAGCCAGAGACCTGCAACCATGGGACACGGCGCATGGCTATGCCTGAGGCCAGGGTCCTAGCTGCCAAGTCTGCCACATCCAGAGAAGCTTGTAGGGAGGTTCTGGCCACCTTCTTGCCCTCCTCTATTATAGCCCCAAATTCCTCTCTGGATTCCTGTGGAACCAACTCCTTGAATTTCTCTATAGAGTGCCACGAATTATAGTCATATCAGCTCAGGAGTGCCTGCTGGTTGGCTACCCTGAGCTGCAAGCCTCTACACCTTGTGCCCAAATAAGTCTAGGGCGTCTAGCATCCTTTGATTTAGGCACCGGGGCCTGCTGACCGTACCGCTCCTTTTCGTTGACCGACGCCATGACAAGGGAGCATGATTGGGGGTGCATATAGAGGTACTTGTAGTCCTTTGAAGGGACAAAGTACTTCCTTTCCACCCCCTTGGCCACAGGTGGAATAGAGGCTGGTGATTGCCAGATTGTCTTGGCATTGGCCTGTATGGTTCGTATTATGGGGAGGGCAACTCTGGACGGTGTCTCCACGGACAGAATGTCCACCATAGGGTCCTCTGCCTCCACCACCTCCTCTACCTAGAGGTTTATATTGCATGCCACTCTGCAGAGCAGTTCCTGATGGGTGCAGAGGTCCATAGGAGGAGGGCCCAAAATCAAAGTCCCCGCCACTGCCTCATAGGGCGAGGACAAGGAAGATATCCCCGGGACTAAAGGATCCTGCACGAGGTCCTCTTGTGGAGGATCTTGTTGCTCAAGGTGCATCATGCTAGGAGCGTGGGCCTGCATTGGCGCTGGAGCAGTCACCTCAGAGCCTCGGGGTGGGAGGGGGGAACGACACAGTGGCCTCCGGTACTCGGGCCTCCGAAGGGGCAGAACAGCAAGCCCCCGAAGGAGCCCCTGGGCCTGATGGTATGCCCAGGGGGTCCAAAAGGACCACTGTGGGGGTTCGTGGCCCGGGCCCTGGCCTTCTTCAAGCCACTGGCCTGTACCGCCCTCACCCTGGTCCTGGGCGTGGTAGCCACCTTGCGAGCGTGACGACGCAGAAGCAGAGCGAGATGGCCAAGGCGGTGCTGTACGCACCAGTGCTGAGTACCCCGGTGCTGTATGGTGCCATGGTGCCAGGGACCGGTGCCGTGAGGCAGAATGGTACGGAGACGTCAATCGGTGCCTGCGGTCATATCGGTACCGGGAGCCTGATCTGGATCTTGATGGCGACCTCCAGTGAGATTGGCGTCAGGATTGGCTCTGGGTCGAGTGCCGCTCTGAGCGGTGATGGGAGTCCGATCGGTACTGGCCATAATGCGATTTGGATCTCCACAAGCCGGAGCGGCGTTGCAAGTATGACCGGCGCTGAGAGCGAGAACAGTGCCGGGACTGCGAGCGATGCCGTGATGGGTGCCGGGAAGAAGATCGGGACCAGTGTCGTCCTTCTTCACTTGGGGACAGTGGTCGCATGAGGGACGGCTTTCCCTTTGACAGAACCATGCCAGAGGTGCTGCCGGCTGCAGAGACATCAGCTCTGTGAGCACGATCATGTCCCACGCCACTGAAAAGATCTCCAGTGTGGAGGGTTGTCTCAGCTCGACTGCGGTGTACACTAGGGAGCTTACGTGCACCAGACTCGATGGCCCTTGCGGCGGAGTCGATGGGGCAGGAGCCGATATTTGTCCTATGCGCTCTGGCAATGGACATGGCTCCAACTGCAGCGCGGGAAGCGTCAGCGGCTGCCACACCAACAAACAAGAAGTGACCAGCACCTGCTTGGGCTGCTTCTTCTTCTGGCTCGGAGACAGAGACCTGCGCCGTGATGGTGGAGGTGCCGAGGAGATCTGGCGCCGCGAGTCTTTGCTAGAGTCCAAATGCAGTGCCGGACCAGTCGGTGCTGCAGGGGCACTCCGCACTGAGGACGACAGTGCCGAGTCTCAGCGCACGGAGGAAGGAACCGAGCTGCTTCAGTCTAAAGTCCTGCTCCTTCCTGGTCCTCGGCTTGAAGGCTTTGCAAATGCGACACTTGTCTGCTTGGTGGGATTCCCCCAGACACCTTAGGTAACAATCGTGGGAGTCTCCCATTGGCATCGCCCTCTGGCAAGCCGAGCAGGGTTTGAAGCCCGGAGACCCAGGCATGGGCCTGGGTACCGGGATAGGGGAGAAGGTAGAAGACCCCGTTCCCCCCAACTAATTAAACTAATTCTAACTATACTAAGTAATTCACAACTATAACCAACTATTAACAATTAATCAAACTATTAACAGGTACTAAAGCGAATGCTAGGGAGAGTGGAGATCAGCTAAGCTGCGCTCCACAGAACCAACAACTGTCTTGAGCGGTAAGAAGGAACTGAGGGGGTGCTGGGTCGGCTGGGGCATATCCGGCGCCATAAGGGTGCCTCAGCAGACCCACCAAGTGTTGCTAGGGTAAAAATCTTCCAACGATCGTGCACGTTTTGCGTGCAAACTCAATTGGAATCGATATGAGCAAGCACTCGAACAACAGGTAGGTAATGTCCTGATTCATGTGGCATTCAGAGGGAACCTTTGGAATGAACATGGGGGGTAATGTCACATAAACCTTCTCCTTATGGAAGACTGTGTAGGGAGGGGTCTGCCATGAGGGACCCAAACTCACCTGCTCTTGTGGTAGAGGAGATAGCTTTCAGAAAGGCCGCCCTCAGAGACAAACGAAGAAGGGAGAAGAAGGCTAAAAGTTTTAATGGAGGATTCATGAGTGCTCACAATCCAAGGCTGAAGTCCCAGATTGGCCTAGGTTTCAGTAGCAGATGAAAGGTTCTGGCAGGATTGTCACCTGTACCTCCTAGTAGGAGCAACTCATGAGCAACTGGTCGTTGAGATACGGAAATACCTAACTGAGTAGCCAGGGTATGTAGATATGCTGCCACCCTGGATAGCATCTTCATGAAAATTCTTGGGGTCATCAAGAGACTGAAAAGAAACAGTTTGCATTGATAATGGTCTCGGCCCACTGTAAAATGCAGGAACCTCCTGTGTGCTGGGTGAATGTCTATGTGGAAATAGGCATCCTTCAAATCAAGACCTGCACACCAGCCACCTTTGTTCAGAGAGGAGATTATAAAAGCAGAGGGTGATCATTCTGAGCGGCAGATGAAGATATTGCGTTATCTGAGATCCAGAATTGGTCTCCAATCTTCCTTCTTTTGGGAAATGAGGAAATACCTTGAATAACCCCACACCCTTGTGCTGAAGAGACACTGACTATCAATCCTAGCTGGAGCAAGGAGTCTACCTCCTGTCTGAGTGTCCTCTCATGAAAGGGGTCCCTGAAGAGGGACAGGGAAGGGGGTTTTGTGGTGTGGATGGACAGAAATTCTATAATATAACTGGTAGTACCAATCTCTAGGTCCCTCTGTTCACCATGATACGATGTCATGCCTGGGAGAAACAGACCAGATGGCCACCGAATGGATTATGGATGCTAGGTGATAAGGAGGCTGGTTTGCAGCTCTTGAGGGTCCTGTCAAAAGTATTATTTGGTGGAAAGATGGGGGTGGGGAGTGAATGACAGAGGGAAGTTCTGCGTGCTGTGCTGAACTCCCTGGTATTTCCTGGGAGCCTCACAGGATCTTTGGTGGTAAACTGCTGAAGAGCAGGATGTTGTTTGTCTGGCAGTGGTTTGGATAATTTTCTCTGAGGTGCCGGGGTGTATATACCCAGGAAGCAAACGGTTGCATGGAGTCCTTAATGGTATTCAGTGATTTTTTGTCACTGAATAGGCTGCTGCCCTTGAAAGAAAGATCCTCCACAATAGCATAAGCTTCACTGGGAAACCCAGAGGTTTGGAGCCCTGGAGCTTGTCTCATGACAGAAGGTGTCACCATGGAGTGAGAAGCTCTATCTGCTGCATCTACTGAAGCTTGGAGAGACAATCTAGCTATTAAGCTTACTATCATTGATGATGGCCTGGGATTGTAATCTAAACTGTAGGGGTAATTTGTTAGTGAACTCAAAGTTTATTATAATTAATGAAATCACATTTAGCCATCAAGGCCTGATAATTCTAAGTGTGGAATAGTAGGCTAGCTAGGGTGAAACACTTTTTTCCAAAGAGGTCTAATTTTGGTCCTTGTTGGAGGGACCAGACCCAGGTTGGTGCAGACAATAATGCTCAGTGATGGCCTGAACCACTAGGGACCTTGCAATGGGGGGCAAACACAAGTATTCTTCTCTTTAGAGGGTACAGAGTATTTCTTCTCTGTTCTTTTCAGAGTGGCGACAAAAGTGGCTGGGTTTGTCAGACCATCTTGGCTGGTTCTTATTATGGTCTCCTTGACTGGAACTGCAACCTTGCTAGAGCCTGCACTCTGGAGAATATCCAGCAGCTTGAAAATGGTATCCTGAACTACTTCCAGGGGAAGCTCCTGGAAATGTTTATTGTCATCAGGTGGTGATGGTGAGGCACATGCAATTGCCTCATCAGAAGATGAGGCCAAAAGTGCCTCAAGGGCAAGTAGGTCCATTTGGTCAGGTTGTTCTTACTTCTCATAGTGGCCCTGAGTGAAGTGTGGTTCTTCCTTATGAGACAACCTACATCTGAACTCCTTCTCTGATCTTCTGAACTCAGGCGGTCTCAGATATGGATCCCAGGAGCCCCAGTAGGGACAGTGTGAGAGACAGGGGCGGCTCCAGGCCCCAGCATGCCAAGCACGTGCTTGGGGCGGCATGCCGCGGGGGGCGCTCTGCCGGTCGCTGGGAGGGCGGCAGGCGGCTCCGGTGGACCTCCCGCAGGCGTGCCTGCGGAGGGTTTACTGGCCCTGCGGCTCCGGTGGAGCATCTGCAGGCATGTCTGCAGGAGGTCCACCGGAGCCGCGGGACCACCGGACCCTCCGCAGGCACGTCTGCGGGAGGTCCACCGGAGCCGCGGGACCAGAGACCGGCACAGCGCCCCCCGCGGCGTGCCTCCGTGCTTGGGGCAGTGAAATGGCTAGAGCCGCCCCTGGTGAGGGATGATATGGGTAAGGAAGTGGTCCCGATGGGGAAAGTGCCATTGGTCTCAAGCTGGGTAGTGTGTCCTGTAGGAGTGAAAGGATGCCCTAAAGACTCTGCAACTCCTATAGGGGCTAGTATCACATCTCAATATGATCTGTGGAGCTGCTCTCTCAGTCTCAAGTATGCCAGAAGAGTACAAGTCCTCAGATTTCACAAGTGGACTGCTGGTACTGAGTGTCTTGTGACACCTCGGCTGGTCAGCGGTAGCAACGAATGGTGCATCAAAGGTGTGGGTACCTCTCTAGTGATCACCATTTCCAAGGTATCATCAACACCGGGTCAGAACACACAGCCAGGCTGTTGAGGACAGTATTGCCAGCCATGAGGGATGGAGAGCGTGGGGGGCTTCTGCCTCCTGGCACAGTCAATAATCCTGATTTTGGTTGGGCAGTGACACAGTGCTGTACTGTCAGTGTAGGGGGCAATCTCTCCTTTTCTTTGATGGCACTGGGGCCAGTCACACCCATCAGTGGTTTTGGAGCACTCTTGGCTCTCAGTACTGACACCTCAGACCTGTGTTCCCTGTGAGCTCCTGACACACCAATATTGGGGCATGGAGTCTCACCAGACATGGAGGGTATAGGGGAAGAAGTCCTCTTCTTGGATGAGGACCTGGGAGGAGATTTCTCTCACTTTTTGTGAGAGTACTTGCGCTCCTCCTGTCTGCTCCACCTGCTAGGGTCCGTAACTCTGCCCTCTGATGATCTGAAGCCCAGGAGTACCATACTTGGAGGGACAGTTCTTGGTACCTCAAGCCAATGTACAGAGGGTCAGACAACCTAGGGTCGGACCACAGTCTCATCGATCATTTGATCAAGAGTTTTCTGAGCCAGAACTCTTGAGATATCTGGGTTTAGATGCGAAAGGAACAACAAACATTGCAATTGGAGGGGATGTGGGACACCTCTCCCCCCCAAGGAAATACAAACAAGTGCAATGGCAATCACTAACCAAGACGACCTGAGGGCAGGCCACGCAGGACTTAAAGCTGGGGTTCTTAGGTATAATAAATACCCCAAGTGGTGAGGTATCATGTGGGGGAGTCAAGCCCCTTACTAACACTGTCTATCTAAACACTCAAATTAGCTAACAATCTAGAAAAATATAAAAACACTTTATAGAAGAAACTTTAATTCAAAGCAGCAATGCTAACAAAGCCGAGGACCCTGGTGGGGTTCTATCTCAAGCTAAGAGTGGTAGAAAGGAGCTGAAAAGGCCATCAGTTCACACCTTGGTTCAGAGCACAAGGAGGTAGAGGTCACAGCCATGGACCAATGGACACTGCCAATGAAAACTTTTCCAGTCTCAGGTGCATGTGCACCTCCAGTGCTATACAGCTGGGGACCATCACTCGAAGAACTCCTGCCTCTTTTGTACTGCTATACAATACAAGAAGTCTATAGAGACCTTTCTTGTATACAATCCCTTTTCTAGATTTTATATTACCTCTTCTGCAAGAACACTAAGCCAATCAAACTGTGTCTTAAACTATGTGGACTTTGCTACTCAGATACCTGATTTCAGAGTTTCTTGTCATAGATAGGCTAATTAGTCAAACCTCACACCGGTAGTGCTGAAACCTAGGAACTCTAACCAGTGATTGCCAAGAATACCCCAAAGAGCCAGGTATTGAAATTAGTGTGCTCTATATATGTGAAGTCACCAGGGTAGCTTGACAATTTGGTGAGAGAAAATAATTTGAGAGTTCAGGAATGTGTGCAGCTTAGAAACATTTATCTCCCAATGAATGGAAGTGGAATTCCAATTAGAAGAACAAACTGCAGTATGACAAATTCCAAAGGGAAAGATAGTAGAGTGATGATAAGCCAAATGGTAGACCATTGATGATCTGTGCATATGGAGAATGAGAGGTATATGGTGTGGTGAGGGGCTTGGTGTTACTGTGTGTGCTGACTGTGTTGTTGAGTGTATGGCTGTGCTGGTTTGTGTCTCAAGGTTTGTGCTGGGGGATTTTGTGTTGATTTGTGCCGGTGGTGAATTGAGGGGTTTGTACTATGGTGAGAAGCTATTATTTGGCCTTATGATGTATGCCTTTTGTGTTGTGTGAATGGTTTTGAAGAATTGTGGTAACTGGGCCAAGTAAACCACCATCTGTGCAATTTCCTTCATACAACCAATGAAACGGTCACATGCAAATTAACTGTATGATAAGGTTGATGACTGGTTGAGTTAACTCTGATATCACCATGGTTTAGGACTCTTGATCTGATATAGATATATGCCTTACTGTTGAATGGGTAAAAAGAACAGGAGTACTTGTGGCACCTTAGAAACTAACACATTTATTTGAGCATAAGCTTTCGTGGGCTACAGCCCACTTCACTGAATGGGTGAAATTTGTACAGTCAAATGCATAAGAATTTAAAAATGGACACTAATAGATAGCAAAAATCAATGATGACTGAACCTGGTGATAGTCTGAAAAAAACCAACTCTTAACCTGCTTGTTTCATTGCTTCATGCTGACTCTACAGACATTGCAGGCATCAGAGTGACATACAGAGAGGAGATAATCCTGGAATATTATATAGATACACAACTAAGGTGACTAAAATGCAGCTCCTGGACCAAATTACGTCCATGGAGTTATGTAATTCAGCTTTCATCACATCTTTAATTGTGAGGCACAGCCCACATTCACAATAGGCCCTGGCATGCTCCAGCTTGATCTAAGTATGTCAGGGTTCCCTCCCCACTCTGAACCCTGGTGTACAGATGTGGGGAACCACATGAAAGGCCTCCCTAAGCTTATTTCTATCAGTGAATGTTAAAAACTTCCCCAAGGCACAAATCCTTTCCTTGTCCTTGGATGCTATTGCTACCACCACCAAGTAGGGTGACCAGATGTCCCGATTTTATACTTACAGTTCTGATATTTGAGCCTTTCTCTTATATAGAAGCCTATTACTCCCCACCCTCATCCCGATTTTTCACACTTGCTGTCTGGTCACCCTACCACCGAGTGATTTAGACACAGATTCAGGAAAAAGACCACTTGGAGTTCGTAATTCCCCAAAATATCCCCCCAGACCCTTCGCCCCCTTTCCTGGGGAGGCTTGAGAATAATATACTAACCAATAGATTAACAAAGTGAGCAGAGACCAGACCCTTGGGTTTTTAGGGCATTAAAAACCAATCAGGTTCTCAAAAGAACAACTTTATTATAAAGAAAAGAGTAAAAGAAGCACCTCTGTAAAATCAGGATGGAAGGCAATTTTACAGAGTAATAAAAAGATTTAAAACACAGAGGATTCCCCTCTAGGCTCAACTTCAAAGTTACAAGAACAGGAATAAACCTCCCTCTTAGCATAGGGAAAATTCACAAGCTACACCAAAAGATAATCTAATGCATTTCCTTGCTATTACTTACAATTTCTGTAATCTTTGATGTATCATTTCAGTAGGAGCTGGGTTACCTGCTTGGTCTCTCTCTTTGTCCCGAGAGGGAACAGCAAAGAGAGCACAAACAAAACCTCTCCCCTGCCCCAGATTTGAAAGTATCTTCTTTCCTTATTGGTCCTTTTGGTCAGGTGCAAACCAGGTTATTTGAGCTTCTTAACACCTTACAGGTAAAAGAGGGATTTTATGCTACCCTTAACTGTATGTTTATGACAAAGTACAAGATTGTTTTGATCAGCATGAAACATTGCATGCTGGGCCTAGGGAGCTCCTCCATAGCAATTGTGAGGCTGGCTGCCATTTGCTCTGTTTTATGATGCCACTGGGTTCCTATCAAGGTGCTAAATAAAATATTTAAAAAGAGAAAGGAGGACTAAGATGGTAAAAATGGTAAAAATGTTGAAGGTAAAAACAAAACATTTTATTCCTAAACTAATCTTTCATATTTCAATGGCAGACAATACAGTATTGTAAAACAAAATTCTTACAGCAGCACAGGGAAACCTCCAAAGGTGAAGTCATTTTACAAAATGGTTACACATTAGTTTGCTCTATTTATTTTCTACAAACATTTCAAAGAAGATTTTTGTGTAAATTAATGTTTGTTGTAGTGTGTTTTAAAGAGCAGTCTTCAGTTCATCAATTACCAATCTCTAATTACAAGCTGACTTTCATATCAGATTTGCATCACAAAACTGCAACATATACTAATCTACACGTTGTATTTGTCCGAATTATGTATAGCTTTCTGAATGAACGTCCTGTACCAACACAGTATACTGTGGCAGCTAAAATGCTGAAACAATCTCTCACAGGTAAACTGAATCATATTTCTGAATTATCTCATTTTCTTTCTTTGCCCTGCATAGTTCTAGTCTATTTTTCACCCCAGAGTAATGTCTATTGTCTGCCAAAGACTTATGTGTACTAACGTCTCCAGGGAATTGTTCAGTCTGCATTAAAACCTTCTACAAAGATAGCGACTGAAGGGTAAAACACAGAAAAGGAAAATGAACATGCTCCTCCTGGGTGGTATCCAAGACTTCACCCTCCAGAGAAAGAGAGAGAGAAAGACTGGGAAGAGCGGGGTGCATGAAAGACATTGTAACTGTATAATGGACTCTGATTTTTGTGTCTTTTTGACATCACAATTGTGTAACAGTTTTACTATCTTTGTGAAAGAGATATTGTTTTTCTTGAAACAAAACAAACTGTAACTGACTTGTACATTTGGTGAGTTTCCTGGCTATATATTTATAAATTTCCAATTTAGGAATGTCACAAGACTCAGAAAATAGACACTCAGATCCTACCTTGCTGAGGATCACATACATACCTGGTTCGACAAACAAAGTTTTTCACCTATCAGAATCCAACCAAGGCTAGGCTCTTAGCAAAAAATCTTGTTAGTTCTGGCTGTTTGGTAATTGAGTTATTGTGATCAGTCCAGTTCTTAGTAGATAGTTATAGCTTCTGTGATGTTGATATCTATAACTGGTATCCAGAAAGGCTAAGGATTGAATGGGCATGGGGTCTTCCTTCAAACCCACTGAAGTATTTTCTATAAAATAGGTCTTAAGCACATTGTTGGGACACTGAGTGGATTTCGGCAGTGTTAACGACCGTACTGTGCCTGTTCTTTGGATAGATGACTTCAATATCGAGTCAATGAAAACTACATTCACTAAAAAGGTGTTTTAAGGATAAATTAAACCAAAAGCTCAGGCCATCTTTAAAGGCGTTGACAAGCCTTGTTCCATCTGGAATATTTCTTAGACTTTCTCCACGATACCTGATCAATCTATTACACTGCTGAGTCAACAAATATTCTCTCACAATTATAGGTTTGGCTTAGGGGCATCTAACGAAAGTTACAGTGAAAAGAAGTTTCCTCCTTAATGTTCTGGTGATATATTATTATTAAATTACGTTGTATTTACCAGTCTAACTGTATTAATACACTTCTTGTAGGTTAAAGATGCTCTTTGCTGAAAGCAGCAGTTTGCTAACTTGACAGCTGAATATTGATTGAGGCAAAATTCATTTTGGCACCATTAACTAACTTTCAGGCAAGCACAATGGAGTTACTGAGTTGACTCTATTTCATTGCTGCTAGCTTAAGATTTATACTTGTATTGATGTGGGGGCATTTTCTGATTTAAGCAATATAACAGATTGACCAGGTCTCATGGAGAAGGGTCTAAAGAATATTTCAGATGGAACGAGGCTTGTCAATGCATTTAAAGATGTTCTGAGCTTCTGCTTTACTTTATCTTAAATACTGTTACTAAAATTAGTATTGGTGAAAAGTTCCACGTGATCCTTGGACACCAACTGAAGTCATAGGTACACACACTTAAATCTGAATTTCAAAGTGCTTTATAACAAGACTGCCTGCCTCTTTAAGTGTCATGACTACAGAAGGACAGTGGCCTGCTGGAGCCCTTGTCAGGATAGTAGGCCTGGACCAGATGACTCAGTAGAGAATAGCCACAGGGCCAGTCATCTAAGCAGTAAAACGAGCCACTGTAGCTGGAATCACAGTCTGAAACCCTATCCACTAGATCACAATGAAAAATCAAATGAAGACGCAAATGAAGTAAAAATCTTAAATGAATCCACATGTTCCATAGCATCTCTATGGATCGTAATTCCATGCTCTAATAAGAATATAACAGATGGGATCTATTATTGATCACCTGACCAGGACAGTGATAGTGACTATGAAATGCTAAGGGAGATTAGAGAGGCTATCAAAATAAATAATTCAATAATAGTGGAGGTAATATAGGGAATAATTGGAGATATACCAATCTCCTAGAACTGGAAGGGACCTTGAAAGGTCATTGAGTCCAGCCCCCTGCCTTCACTAGCAGGACCAATTTTTGCCCCAGATCCCTAAGTGGCCTCCTCATGGATTGAACTCACAACCCTGGGTTTAGCAGGCCAATGCTCAAACCACTGAGCTATCCCTCCCCCCATATTGGAGGATTTCGATTAGCCCCATATTGACTGGGTATATGTCACCTCAGGATGAAATGCAGACACAAAGTTTCTCGATACTTTAAATGACTGCTTCTTGGAGTAGCTGGTACAGGAATCCACAAGGGGAGAGGTAATTCTCGATTTAGTCCTGAGTGGAGCGCAGGATCTGGTCCAAGAGGTAACTATAATAGGACTGCTTGGAAATAGTGACCATAATGTAACAACATTTAACATTCCTGTGGCGGGAAGAACTCCTCAACAGCCCAACACTGTGGCATTTAATTTCAGAAAGGGGAACGATGCAAAAGTGAGGAGGCTAGTTAAACAGAAATTAAAAGGTACAGTGACTAAAGTGAAATCCCTGCAAGCTGGACACTTTTCAAAGACACCATAATAGAGGCCCAACTTAAATGTATACCCCAAATTTAAAACAAAACAAAACACTAAAAGAACTAAAAAAGAGTCACCATGGCTTAACAACCATGCAGAAGTAGCAGTGAGAGATAAAAAGGCATCTTTTAAAAAGTGGAAGTCAAATCCTAGTGAGGTAAATAGAAAGGCGCATAAACACTGCCAAATTAAGTGTAAATATGTAATAAGAAAAGCCAAAAAGGAGTTTGAAGAACAGCTAGCCAAAAACTCCAAAGGTAATAACAAAATGGTTTTTTAAATACATCAGAAGCAGGAAGCCTGCTAAACAACCAGTGGGGACCCAGGATGATCGAGATGCAAAAGGAGCACTTAAAAATGATTAAGTCATCGCAGAAAAACTAAATGAATTCTTTGGTTCAGTCTTCACGGCTGAGGTTGTTAGGGAGATTACCAAACCTGAGCCGTCCTTTGTAGGTGACAAATCTGAGGAATTGTCACAGATTGAAGTGTCACTAGAGGAGGTTTTGGAATTAATTGATAAACTTTACAGTAACAAGTCCCTGGGACCAGATGGCATTCACCCAAGACTTCTGAAAGAACTCAAATGTGAAATTGCAGAACTATTAACTATGGTTTTTAACCTGTCCTTTAAATCAGCTTCTGTACCCAGTGACTGGAAGATACCTAATGTAACGCCAACATTTAAAAAGGGCTCTAGAGGAGATCCCGGCAATTACAGACCGGTAAGTCTAACGTCAGTACCAGGCAAATGAGTTGAAACAATAGTAATGTATAAAAATGTCAGAGATATAGAAAAACAAATTGTTGGGCAAAAGTCAACATGGTTTCTGTAAAGGGAAATCATGTCTTACTTATCTATTACAGTTCTTTGAAGGAGTCAACAAACATGTGGACAAGGAGGAACCAGTGGACACAGCGTACTTAGATTTCCAGAAAGCCTTTGACAAGGTCCCTCACCAAAGGCTCTTACGCAAATTAAGTTGTCATAGGATAAGAGGAAAGATCCCTTCATTGATTGAGAAATGGTTAAAAGACAGGGAACAACGGGTCTGGAGAAAGGGGTAAACAATGAGGTGGCAAAGTTAGCAGATGATACTAAACTGCTCAAGATAGTTAAGACCAAAGCAGACTGTGAAGAACTTCAAAAAGATCTCACAAAACTAAGTGATTGGGCAACAAAATGGCAAATTAAATTTAATTTGGATAAATGTTAAGTAATACACATTGGGAAAAATAACCCCAACTATACATACAATATGATGGGGGCTAATTTAGCTACAACAAATCATGAAAGAGATCTTGGAGTCATCATGGATAGCTCTCTGAAGATGTCCACGCAGTGTGCAGCGGCGGTCAAAAAAGCAACAGGATGTTAGGAATCATTCAAAAAGGGATAGTGAATAAGACGGAGAATATCTTATTGTCCTTATATAAATCCATGGTACGCCCACATCTTGAATACTGCATACAGATGTGGTCTCTTCATCTCAAAAGATATACTGGCATTAGAAAAGGTTCAGAGAAGGGCAACTAAAATGATTAGGGGTTTGGAACGGGTCCCATATGAGGAGAGATTAAAGAGGCTAGGACTTTTCAGTTTGGAAAAGAGGAGACTAAGGGGGGATATGATAGAGGTATATAAAATCATGAGTGGTGTGGAAAAGTGAATAAGGAAAAGTTATTTACTTGTTCCCATTATATAAGAACTAGAGGTCACCAAATGAAATTAATGGGCAGCAGGTTTAAAACAACTAAAAGGAAGTTCTTCTTCACGCAGCGCACAGTCTACCTGTGGAACTCCTTGCCTGAGGAAGTTGTGAAGGCTAGGACTATAACAGGGTTTAAAAGAGAACTAGATATATTCGCAGAGGTTAAGTCCATTAATGGCTATTAGCCAGGATGGGTAAGGAATGGTGTCTAGCCTCTGTTTGTCAGAGAGTGGAGATGGATGGCAAGAGAGAGCTCACTTGATCATTACCTGTTAGGTTCACTCCCTCTGGGGCACCTGGCATTGGCCACTGTCGGTAGACAGGATACTGGGCTGGATGGACCTTTGGCCTGACCCAGTATGGCCGTTCTTATGTTCTTAATGTCATGTAAAATGCAGAACCACAGAATACAGTTATTTTCTTTTATTGTAATCTCCCCTGAACCAAATTGCCAGGGTGGATAAAAATCAAAGATTTTTTAAAATTTTTTTTTTAATTTAAATCAGATTTTTTTGATAAAATGCTTTGAGGAAAACGTAAAAATACATTATAGCTCAAAAGATACATGGTAGCTCAAAGATCTCATCAGGGAATAGGGATTATAAATTCTAATTCTATAGCATGAGTCAATATATTCATGTAATGTTTAAGAAAAGTTTTGTAAATGAGTATAAAAATATTGCTCAGGCATGCAGGAGTGAAGTCAGGAAGGCCAAATCACACTTGGAGTTGCAGCTAGCAAGGGATGTTAAGAGTAACAAGAAGGGTTTCTACAGGTATGTTAGCAACAAGAAGAAAGTCAAGGAAAGTGTGGTCCCCTTACTGAATGGGGGAGGCAAACTAGTGACAGAGGACATGGAAAAATCTAATGTTCTCATTGCTTTTCTTGCCCCTGTCTTCACGAACAAGGTCAGCTCCCAGACTACTGCACTGGGCAGCACAGTATGGGGAGGAGGTGGGCAGCCCTCTGTGGAGAAAGAAGTGGTTCAGGACTATTAAAAAAGCTGGAAGAGCACAAATCCATGGGGCCGGATGCACTGCATCCGAGGGTGCTAAAGGAGCTGGCGGATGTGATTGCAGAGCCATTAGCCATTATCTTTGAAAACTCATGACAATCGAGGGAGGTCCCAGATGACTGGAAAAAGGCTAATGTAGTTCCCATCATTAAAAAAGGGAAGGAGGAGGATCTGGGAAACTACAGGCCAGTCAGCCTCACCTCAGTCCCTGGAAAAATCATGGAGCAGGTCCTCACGGAATCAATTTTGAAGCACTTGGAGGAGAGGAAAGTGATCAGGAACAGTCAGCATGGATTCACCAAGGGCAAGTCATGCCTGACTAACCTAATTGCCTTCTATGACGAGATAACTGGCTCTATGGATGAGGGGAAAGCAGTGGATGTGTTATTCCTTGACTTTAGCAAAGCTTTTGATATGGTCTCCCACAGTATTCTTGCCAGCAAGTTAAAGAAGTATGGGCTGGATGAATGGACTATAAGGTGGATAGAAAGCTGGCTAGATCGTCAGGCTCAACGGGTAGTGATCAATGGCTCCATGTCTAGTTGGCAGCCAGTATCAAGCGGAGTGCCCCAAAGGTCGGTCCTGGGCCGGTTTTGTTCAATATCTTCATTAATAATCTGGAGGAGGGCATGGATTGCACCTTCAGCAAGTTTGCAGATGACACTAAACTGGGAGGAGTGGTAGATACGCTGCAGGGTAGGGACAGGATACAGAGGGACCTAGACAAATTAGAGGATTAGGCCAAAAGAAACCTGATGAGGTTCAATAAGGACAAGTGCAGAGTCCTGCACTTAGGACAGAAGAATCCCATGCACTGCTACAGACTAGGGACCGAATGCCTAGGAAGCAGTTCAGCAGAAAAGGACCTAGGGGTTACAGTGGATGAAAAGCTGGATATGAGTCAACAGTGTGCCCTGGTTGCCAAGAAGGCTAATGGCATTTTGGGCTGTATAAGTAGGGGCATTGCCAGCAGATCGAGGGACGTGATCATTCCCCTCTAGTCGACATTGGTGAGGCTTCATCTGGAGTAGTGTGTCCAGTTTTGGGCCCCACACTACAAGAAGGATGTGGAAAAATTGGAAAGAGTCCAGCGGAGGGCAACAAAAATGATTAGGGGGCTGGTGCACATGACTTATGAGGAGAAGCTGAGGGAACTGGGATTGTTTAGTCTGCAGAAGTGAAGAATGGGGGGAGATTTGATAGCTGCTTTCAACTATCTGAAAGGGGGTTACAAAGAGGATGTTTCTAGAGTATTCTCAGTGGTACCAGATGACAGAAAGAGGAGTAATGGTCTCAAGTTGCAGTGGCGGAGGTTTAGGTTGGATATTAGGAAAAACTTTTTCACTAGAGGGTGGTGAAGCACTGGAATGGGCTATCTATGGCGGTGGTGGAATCTCCTTCCTTAGAGGTTTTTAAAGTCAGGCTTGACAAAGCCCTGGCTGGGATGATTTAGTTAGGGATTGGTCCTGCTTTGAGCAGGGGGTTGGACTAGATGACCTCCTGAGGTCCCTTCAAACCCTGATAGTCTATGACCACCAGCATCATAAGCAGTCTGATCCTATGATCACAACTGACAATACATCCCTCAGCTCGGACAGGAAATTCTACCACCCGTGTAGCATGCTTTCCAGCAAAGACATGTTGGATGATGAAATCATTCAGTGCCGGGCAAAGACAAGCTTGGCATGTGGCAGGCTCATCCACAAGCTCTGTTGGGGACGTAGAGTCTGCTAGGAACCAAGATAAACATCGATCACGCTTTTGTACTCACATTATTCCTCCACAGCTGCAAGACATGGACATTCTACCAACGTCACATCAAACAGCAGGAGAACTTCCACCTTCGTTGTCTAAGATCCATCTGCAACATCAAGTGGCAGGACAGGATCCCGAATACCAAAGACCTAATCAGAGGTGCCAACTCCCTGGCATTGAGACCATGCTCATCAGCGTTCAACTTTGCTGGATCGGCCATATAATCTGCATGGAGCTTTCCCGTATACTGAAAGCAGTGTTTCACAGCCAACTGAGCATTAGAACCGCCTCTATGGGTCGACTTATCCTTAGATATAAAAACACCTTGAAGGCCAACCTCAAGATAGACATTAGAACCTGGGAACTCGTTGCACTGGACAGACCCAGATAAAGAGGTCTGTGTCATGAGACTGTGACCAATTTTGAGTAGTGGCATATGAAGTCTCTGCAGGAGAAGAGAGCACGTCATAAGGCCAAGGCCTCAACCCCTCTCCCCAACAATGACTACACTTGCACAAAATACAGCCACATTTGCAAATCTGGGATTGGACTGGCTTTCCATATGAAAAGCCATAAAAACAAATAAACCCAGAACTCAAATCAACACTAACTGCACACTCATCTGTCGAAGCAGCAGAAGAATCCAACAGTTTACCACTCATTAAACCCTAGATTCTCCTTCAGAAAACCTTGAATACCAGTGGTTAAGAACACATATCTATGGAACTGGGACCAAGGGTTTGAAATCACTGCTTTAGAAACTGCTCAAGTAATCAGTTACACAGACCTGTTTTCTCTAGCCTTTTCTATCTCTGAAATTCTATAATTTATACTGTTTTATTCAGTCTCTGAGTGGAAAAGGAAAATTTTGAGACACAAAAACGAACAGTGGTTACCATTCAGCTCTCTACAGTTGCTGTTTGCAAGTAATTAATGTTACTGGAGTTTAAAGCTTCTGTACTGGGCCTAAGTGTCCTGCAATTTTGAACCTTCATGCCGGGTCCCAGAGACGGCCTTCCCATTAATTCTCTAATCCAAAGTGGATCTTGAATTGTACAAAACACCACAAATTAGTGTTAGTTCCCCAAAACACTGAGTGCAAGGAATAGTGTGCACACTGCAGTAGCAAAAGGAACAACTGCAACAAATTTTAATGACAACCATGGTAATGTCTCACAAGGTTAGGTTAATTCTTTAACATCCTGAAGTAACTCATGAAACAATACAGACCTCAATCGACTACATTAAAGACAAATTTGAAAGGTACACATTTTATTTTCCCAAGGAAGGATCCTCTTGGCAGTATTAATTTACATTTCTAAATAAAATATAACCTCTTGGTTTCCAAGCAAAATTACTGAGTCATTTTGCAATGAAGGTGCATGTGTCATCTTATGAAATTAATTTAAATTTAAATAAATCTATATCCACTACACATCATCATTTATAAAGGCCCCATAATATGATTAATGTTTTTTTAATTCTTTCCAAATGCACTTACTTGCTAAACAGAAATAGCTCATAATTCATTAATAAATGAGAAAATTGCTGACTAATACATTCACTAACAACAGATGTTCACAAATCTACTGATTGACATAGCGAGCTATAAGATATTATAGTTGCTAAGTAACTCTCAAAAGACAGCAGAGGTCGGATTGCCAGTTTAGGTAACAATGATGCTCAGGTTGTTACAGCAATGGAGAGCTGCTTACTACCTGTTTTCACCCAGTTTGAAATCTCATCTACATTTTTCTCTCTTACTTTTAAATTTCTTTTACTTAGCTTATACCAGCGGTTCTCAAACTGTGGGTCAGGACCCCCTTTGAATAGGGTCACCAGGGCTGGCTTAGACTTGCTATGGTCCAGGGCTGAAGGCCAAGCCCCACTACCCAGGGCCCAAGCCAAAGCCCAAGGGCTTCAGCCCTGAACAGCGGGGCACAGGCTGCAGGCCCCATGTTCATCCTTATAATATGATTGTGTGGTATCCAATGAAAAGTGTCATGTCGGGTGTCTCTGGAAGGCTCATGATGCACTGAGCATTGTTGTTATAGTAATGTTATAGGTTATAACATATAGTTATGAGGTTGAAAATGTGTCTTCATATCTTAAAACAAGCCCAGGCAAAAGTCTCCAGGAACAGAGGGGCAGTTCACACCTCATCAGGGCATGTATGGGACAAACACAGCCCAGCCTCACAGGAACAAAGGACACTGGCCTAGGCAGCAACAAAGGATCGGTTGGACTCTCAAGTGAGTCACCCCCCTTCCTTTGGTCAGTTTGGGACTACGATGAGGTAATACTCACCTGACTCTGAAAGGGGAGGGAACCATGAGGGAAGAAAGAACATGATAAAAGGGAGAGACGTTTGCCATGCTCTTCCTCTCTCTTCCACCTCCATCTACAGACACCACCACCACCACCACCACCAAGCAACTGAAGTGCTGATCAAAGGGGAGAGCCTGGCTGAAGGGTAACCAGCCAGCCTGTGGTGAGAAGCAACTACATTTGTAAGGGCCCTGAAAGTGTTAAGATCAGCTTAGAATGCCTTTTGCTTTTATTTCATTTGACCAAATCTGACTTGCTATGCTTTGACTTATAATCACTTAACATCTATCTTTGTAGTTAATAAAACTGTTTGTTTATTCTACCTGAAACAGTGCGTTTGGTTTGAAGCGTGTCAGAGACTCCCCTTGGGATAACAAGCCTGGTGCATATCAATCTCTGTTGAATTGCTGAACTCATATCAGCTTCCAGCGTTCAGGAGGCATAACTGGACACTGCAAGACGGAGGATCCTAGGGTTGTGACTGGGACCGGAGATATTGGCTAGTGTCATTCGGTTGCAAAATGCAAGCAGCTTACATGCCAGAGGCTGTGTGTGAACAGCCCAGGAGTGGGGTTCTCACAGCAGAGCAGGGTAAGGCTGTCTCCTAGAGTCGAAGATTGGAGTGACCTAGCAGATCATGGGTCCAGATAACACCAGAGGGGAATGACAAAACATAGGTTTGTGGGCACCATTTACTACATTCCATTTTCAGGAATAAGTATGTAATTGGCAAGGATCTGTGATAGCAGAGGAAGATCTAGTACTGTCGAAGGAGTTAATGCCACACAGGTGACACTTAAGAACGGGACTAGAAAATAGACACTAATTCACATAGCTGTAGGAAGAAAAACATGCATATGTCAAAAAACCCAAAAGTACAAATATCCTTACACACAAACATCTTTTCTAAAAAATTACTGGAGCGTGGCTTTTTATTGCCAAGCTTCCACAAGAAGCTAATAATGTTTTTGTATCTGCACGCACTTTTCTCACTCTTGGGATGTAAGGTTATCCATGATCATCCACACTGCCCAAGGATGGAGCAGCTGTGGCAGTAATACTATCAGTGATTAAAAGCTAAGGTTTTGTAAATATTACCACAGAGTTAAAGATTTTTTTACAGTGTACCTTTACTCTCAAGTTTTAACAGTGAGATTAGTATGTACATTAGTAGCTGAAAATGTATCTACCATGATAAACACTGTATATTTAGAATGAGCAGCTGGAAAAATTAACTTCTATCAGGCAGAGTTAGTACAAAATTCCAGCTCTCATTATTTTAATGTTCACTGTTCTCTGTAATTTTAAGCAAAACTTGAGCTGTCTCTTTTTTAATGTTTTATTAAGTTCCTATTTTTTCCTCATTACAGACATGACAACTTTCAAATTCAATGTTGCCTATACTGCTGCAACCCATGTGCTTCTCTCCCCTCTTTTCATTTCAATGGCCTGTAAACATCAGTAATTATGTATCACAAATCTCCTTCAAAAAATGTTGTTACAAGCAGCTGCATGTATCACCTGTCATGAGCTACATACCAAGATATGTTTCCAGGGGTAAAGTACAGAATAGATCTCTGTAACGAAAAACCCCATCCACACTAAGCATAAATCAAAACAATTTACAAATGTAGTTTAACACAGTTAAGCCCCATCCATACCCTATTTAAGCAGAACTGTCCAAGAGAATACCCACTGGCAGGATTCCAGCAATATTCTTTAATGAGAGCGTGACAGATGCGGAGCCGCTCGGTAATAGTTTATGAATACTGAAGGCTGACCTGATTATTCGGATGTTTACTGTATGAATACGTTGCTTAGTTTAATAGCAGGCTATAAAAGGAAAAAACAGGCAATGGAAAAGAATGGTCCAAGATAAGCCAGCCTTCACCTCGGGAAACACTTGAAAGTTGTTACAAGACAATGCCAGGACCGGAGAACGCATGGGAACCAGAGGTCAAAAGCACTATAACAGTTTTTAAAAAGGACTCTCTCGGAAGAGAAGGTGTAGTTGTTTAGGACTATTTGGGGAAAACAGACTGACACAGGCACCCACCAGGATGTCTGAAGATGCTATGTCTGCCTAGGCTATCATCACAGAAGGGCAGGGCTTTAGATAAGGTAGACACATATGTAGACTGCTGTTTTAAAATCCTTTTTATCTAAGTGCTTTGTTTATACTGTTAAAATTAAACAGTTTGAAAGCTGTCCAGTTACCGTAACACCACTGGTCAGGGTCCCCTGAAAGGAAGAACTTCAAGGGCCAAACCCAGTCAGGCTTACTGGGTATGCACACTTTATACACAAGGTGCTGTAGCCCATGGCCTAGTCTAAGAGAGAGAGAATTGTAGAATTCCACCCCAGAAGAAGTAAAAGCATATGGCTTGACACCTCAGGGGTGAACTCAGAGAGACCTGGAAGGGGACAGCCCTGCAACTGTGACATGATGGCAAAGAGGTTTTAAATATTTGTAACAGGCACATTAAACACATTTAAAACCACAATATTTGCATATTACAGCTGGAAGTAAGACTGAGTTCAAATCTAGACTCAGGAATGCCAGTCAGCTGCCTGAAACAGTTCTTGGTACACCGCAGCCCTTACCTGCAGCTTCTGAATATGTATGAAAGATGCTGTGCAAAACAACATTTTACTGCATTGTTTCTTCATTGAACTAATTTTTGCTAAATCATTCCAAATTATAGAGTTTTCAGAAGCAAATAATGATGCAGTGACTTGATCTGAGTAAGAAAGTAATCATCATCATGTTTTACAGAGTGTAAAATAAAATTTTAAAAATGCACCACCCTAATTTAGAAAGCTCTCTTACTTTCACTGTATAACTGTAATTATTTTCATTCTTTATTACATCTCATAAATTTGGACTTGATCCTGATGCTGTAATACTCACCTTCATGTGAACTTTACAAAGAGTCCAATACAATGTTTATTGATAACACTTCTGCTTTTCAAAGCCATATTACAAAATACATTTGCTCTGTGTGACAGGGTATACCAACCCTGCACTGGACCAATGGTGCCTGGCCAATCACCATGGGCCCAGGAGACCACGCTGCATCGCCCATGCTGCGCATGCTCCAGGTGGAAAGGACAGATAAAAGGAAGCAGTCCAGCTCAATCAGGGCTGGCTGGCAAGAAGGAAGGATATGTGCTACAAGCTCCTGCAACTCTCCAAGCGGTAGGAACCATGGACCCGGACTATGCTGCGGAGAATGAGCCGATCCCAGAGACTGACTGGGATGCTAAAATACTGCCAGCCGGGAAGATGCCCAAGATGAGCCTTGAAGTAGGATGAGACCCAGGGAATGTATCAGAAGCCGATGCTTGAACCGTTAACTGAGAATTTCCCAGCTTCAGGGCCCTGGGTTGGAACTCAGTGGAGTAGGGTGGGCCCAGGCTCCCCTGCCCCCCACAACCCACACTTGCCACTAGGTGTGGTTACTGGGGGCTGCAGCCATAGGCTGTTTGTTTGCCCTGCCCTGCTCAGGGGTCATAGAGTGATTGTTTGCTCCGCCCTGCCTGAAGAGGTAGAGCTCCCTAACTGTGATTGCCTGCCCCAGGCAGGTGGCTCAGGGGCCACAGACTGTTTGCTTTGCTTTTCTCCTGCCCGGGGGCTACAGACTGACTGCTTACTTTGCCCTGCCCAGAGGGTCAGAGCCCCCTAATTGCTATTGTTTACCCTAACCAGGAGGCTTAGAAGAGTAGAGACTGAGCATTGGCTCTGTCCACCCCAGAGGCTGCTGGCTGTTTGTTGACTTTACACTGCAGAGAGTCAAAGCCCATTTGTGATTGTTTGCCCAAGCCAGGAGGCTCGGGAGGCATAGATGAAATGTTTACTGTGCCCTGTCAGGAGCCCGGAGTCCCCTTAATCCAAATTGCCTGATCCAACAGAAAGTCCTGCAGGTGATGTGACGGGATGTACAAACCCCCCACTGGGCCAATGGGGGCAGCCCAGCCCGACACGCACTCTCATCACTCTGCTCCTCTTATTATCTGAGGATGCTACAAAAATCTTCTTCCTCTTCCTGTAACATCATAGGATGGTTCTATAGGTACACATATATGTTAGGGCCAACCTGACAATTTGATATATAAGAGAGCTGATAAAAACAATTCAGAGTTTACAACCCAGCAGTAAATATTTGATGTGGGTGAAAATACAAAATCTCAGCTCAAGCTTTTTTGGTTGGTTGGTTCCCTTGTAAAATAAAATCAAAAGTTTAAACTGTTTTAATGTTCCTATTCCCCAAAAACAGTTACATTTTTCTTTTAAAAATGTATTTTAATGATAGTTCAATAAACAGAAAAACAAGGCACACAGTCTGAAGAGGAGGCAATAATAAAACAAAACTTACAGAAAAATATTTTGCTACATTCCAGTTTTATCAAAGGATTTAAAAAGGCAGAGAGAAAGAAAGAAAGAAACAGGGAAAGGAAACAACAACTAGAAGAAAAGACAGAAAATACTCAACAGAAAGATACATAATTCGCTGTCAGTGTTCCTATATAATGACTAGCAAATACTCGTATACGTATATTTGATGTTACAAATGTGTATGCGGCATTTCTCATACAAAGGCTGCTTCTGTTATGCTTCACTGTCTTATTGTTGATAGTATTTCAGGCTTCCAATGTTGGGGTACCATTAATTTAGTTATCACAAGACAGATCCAGATGGATTTTGTGCTTTTAAATCAGTTCCATCTTTCTGTTATTTTTGTCAAGGCAGCAGAATTCTGTGGAAAGCGGATGCTTAAGGTTTAAAATTGAACCAATTGTCCCTAAGAATCTTTGTCAAGAATTGCATGATTTCCAAAGAATTTGTGGTGATCATGGACCATGCCCAATTTGGAAGGCACAATTCCCATCACATTAAAACAGGTGGTCTGACTTCTGTGTCATAGCTAAATTTGGTTCGGTGTCACTATCTTCCCTGTCACAATAACCAATCCAAAAAACTCCAAAATGCTTTGCCCTCGGTTGCAAAAAACTTAATTGGAACCTAAAAATATTATTCAAAAGTGTATCATTTTCAGGGATTACTACCCAAATTAATGAACTAGAAAATTAGTGTGAGCCATTATTTACTCTTCTGTCATTAGCTGCCGGAAAAGCATTTGACAGAGAGAACTGGATTATTTGTGATACCTATCAGAAAAGTTTGGCCTGTGTAAAAGAAAGGGAACAATCTCAATATAAACTGATAGAAGTCTAAAACTTTCAAACTGCATTTGGGTATGCGGCTGGGTTGCCCAATCTCCCCAATTAGGAACATTACAATTTGAACTGGCAATAACTATGAAGTGGAACAGAGCCAGAAAACTAAACAGGAAGGTGTCAAAGTAGTCCCACCCACCAAATAACTAGAAAAAACTGGCCACTGCACCCTTATTTCCCCACTTGTTTCCATATACTTGTAATTTTGGAAGGATATACATGCAAGAGACAGCTCAACCTGAACAAGGAATCATCATTTGTAGTATAGTACTGCAGCAACTGCATAATGAAAACCCTAGTGAAGTTAAGGGAAAGATTTCTCTTAACTTCAATGGATGTAAGATCATTCCCAAGAGCGCAAGTTAGTACAAAAAAAAAAACCCTAGAGAAAAACAACACTTCAAAATGGGGATGTGAGAGGAAAAGCTCATCAATTTCAGTCCAGAACAGTGCATCCTACTTTGGTTCAATGCCTAAAATTGGCTCGAAATATCATGTCTGTATAGGCTATTCAAAGCATTCCTGCAGTACTGTTATGAATATTATTCACTTCTCAGTTTTTGCATAGCTATTAGTAAATTCCATCTAAATTGCTAAGTAATTAGAATCCCCTGTAATCAAAGTTTCTTACTGGACTCTCATATCTATAAATACATTTCCTGATCTACTTTTCCAAGCTGCCCATGAGCTAAGTATCTTCCAGGAATCATATACCCACTTTTATTGTTCATAATTTCTATCCACACTGCCTCTGCTGTGTCAGCCAAAATATTCATATCGCTTTTCTCTACCTACTCAGTATTATCCATCACAAACTGGCCCACAAAAACCAACTTTTATTTTGCTCATCTTCTCTATAAAAACTTTCCATACTGGCTGCACCTTGACATGATGGGAAGGCTTGCATATTCCAATGATCTTGAGAGTCATGCCAGCAGGAGTTTTAACTCCTGATAGAGCCACCCAAGTTGCACAGGTCAAAGGGAAAAGCAACCCATGGGCCCTCTAGATTGGGGGTTGAAAGATAAGTCAACAGCCTATCCTTATAAAAATGTTAACTTACAAGAAACACAAGAAGGCAGCTATTCCAACAAACCGCATGACAGACAGGAAGAGCAGAGCAGAGCCTTGTGAATGAACTAAGCGACACCCAAAAGCACAGGGAGGATTCCAATTCAGATCCTCTCAATAAAGTATGTGTTGATATAATATTTTAAATGCCAATCCATTTTCCTGGTTATTCACATTTATTCTATAAAACTAGTATATCCAGTTCAGCAACTTTATTGTATGAACTCTTAACAATTCATAAAAAATGTTTAGTATTTCTGCTTTAGTCATTTAATTGTTTACCTTTCTTTCCTCTCCCACAATGCCACTCATTTCTCTCATGTGAATTACCTACCTTGTTCTAAGCAATATTTTATTAAATAAGTAAACCGACATTAGTAAATTCTAAGCCTAACATTTTGCATGACATTTATTTTAAAAAGAGGAATTATTTAATTGAATTATATGGAACAAATAGTAGTTGAAATTCAAATTCATCACTTGCTCATCATCACAAAAACATAAGGAAGTAAAACTTCAATAAGAATTACATCCGCTGATCCAAAGTATGTCATACAGAGGCATTTGTTGACACCTGAGAAACAATTTTAATGTGCCAAACATCCTAGTTTTGTCAAGTTAGTCCCTTTTTCAGTACACTATCCTAGTCTCTTGATACGTCTCAGAAGCTAAAACATCCTGCTTCTTGCTTGTTTGCTGTTCCCATCGCCTCTCAGGCTGTTAGGATACTTACAAGCTTTTTCCACTTTTCTTGCATCTCATGTAGATTTTTTTTTGGGGGGGAGGGGAAGCAGGGTAGCAAGCTGAGGATATGCAACAGAATTCATACACAATCAAGGTTGTTTCCCAACTGCAGCCTCTCAGCCTTTCCATCAGACATTGATCATTTTCAGTATAGATGACTTGTTCTTGAATTTCTCTCAAAATGACACACTAGATTTCCTTTTCTACTGACCATATCACCCATGCTGTTGTAATTCCAAAATAGAAGTAATCAGAGAAAATTCTTGGACTTATAAAGGAACAGAATCCAACATTCATGGTTTGTGTTTTTATTTTGAAGTGTAGAAGCCAATTTTTTAACTTCCTATGTGCATCCTTCAAAGTAAAGATTTTTCTAGCCGAAGATGGCCTGTTTCAAAAAAGGGTGTTCAACTAAAATAAATGAATAACTTCTGCTGTTCAATCCAAATGAATTAAAGTGCTCCTTTCCAGTTTAAGATCTCAACTCCCTTTTTGCTGACCTTTATACTCTTCCATATCCCCAGGCATCTCATACACAGACCCACTGGTTTCATCAACATATTTACACCCTGGGGCAAGGACTGCCAGTATTTGGATTCAGAGTAGCAGCCGTGTTAGTCTGTATCCGCAAAAAGAACAGGAGTACTTGTGGCACCTTAAAGACTAACAAATTTATTGTAGCATGAGCTTTCGTGAGCTACAGCATCCGAAGAAGTGAGCTCACGAAAGCTCATGCTACAATAAATTTGTTAGTATTTGGATTGTTGGTTTAGCACCTAGCAAAATGGTGTCCAGGGTCTATGGACAGAGTAAAGACAAGCTGACATAGCCTCAGTTCAACTCTCTGCCTCCTTTCAGCAACCCCTAGATGCAGCAAGCCAATAAAAAACAAACAGAAAACAAAAAAAATCTGCTCTACTAGATGCTCAGGACATTTTCTGGGAGTGCAAATTACAAGACAAGGGTTAAAATCCCAGGGTGGTCCCAGCCAAAGCAGGACAGTTAGAAATTGTATCTGGAGAGATACAGGTCTCAGGAATCTGACCACCAGTGGAAACCATCATGGTGTCTGCACTCACCCCCAGTATGGCCTCCAAAGCACACCATTATGCCTTAAGAGAGCTTGGGGGCCAGACTTCCTTTTTTCTAGATACTAAGCAGCATTTTAAAATATTTCCCGCCTTATTAAGGGTACTAGGAATTGACACAGCTGTACTCCATCAGAATTAATCAAATGTATTGCTGAAAGACTTAATTACGATTAGAGGACTGACTAGAAGCTACAAAATAAAATTAATGGTTTCATTAATTGTTTTTAAGATCCATGAGAGGAAGGACCTTTGTGTATTTAAGAGATGGCTTCTGTTCCATGATTTTATTTATTCACTGTTAATATATCATTGTGGTTATAACAGTCAGAGTTTAATATCAGAAGGGACCTCCTAAATCATCTAATCTGACCTCCTGTATATCACAGGCCAACACCACCCAGCACCTACACACTAAACCCAACAACCAAAATGACACCCAAGTATTACACCCCACATGAGACTATTTTATGCTACAGGCAGATAATAGGAGGCGCTGAGGGGCACCAGTGCTCAAGGCCCTTGCAATGGCAGTTGTCTCATTTAAAATGCAACAACATATTGCTAAATATTGTCGAAGGTATTTTGAGGATACAACCCAGAGGATAGCTGCCCTAAAATGGCTGATACGCTCATTAAGCTGTTCGAGAAGCTGTTAAATCCACCTCTGATATTTATGCCATTTACCTATTATGAGCAATTTAAATTTAGCCTTCAGTTTTCAGTCTTCTCTGAATATAACAAACCTGCATGAGGCAAGTGAACAGCTGGTTTATTTTTATTTCTCTGTAAAAGGTTTTAGTATTCTGTACTTATAAACTGGCAATCAAGAATACAGCTATTTAGCACCACTTTCCTTAATCGTGAGCTAGAGACTTCAATGCTGTATATTCTATATAAGCAATTCTATTTTTTTTCTTAACTCTCACTTTGGCAAATGCAATTTACTGTACTGTACAATGCTTTAAGATATCAGTGTTTAATTTAAACTGTCTTGAAGTACATGTACAGTGTGTGGGGAGAGAGTTCATACTACTCTGGCATGATTTCCAGGCATCCCATGGAAAATATACAATCTACTTAAAGATTTACTGAGGAAATCACCCAAAACAGATAAGACATTTTGTTAGAGTTAAGGAAAGATTAACACTAGAATTTCCGCATTTATATTTAGGATTTCTGATTTTTTGTTTTAACCAATAAACTTCCTGCTCTTCCATTGCCCCCCTTCCTGATATAACAACAACAACTTGGAAACTATATGTTTATCCAATCAACACCAGCAAAACTCTGGAAGTGGCTACTAGTGTCTCAGGGCTTGTCTACACAGAGCAGCAATGTGCACTATAGGGGTGTGATTTCCAAAGTGCACTAACATGTTGCACATTAATTGGTCTATGTATACTCTTCTGGCGCACACTAGAAGTTCCCTAATGCTCTTTAATGGAATGCTGTTTGAAACAGTTCTAGGGAACATTATAAAGGGAATACTCATTACAGAATATACTACTGTAATGAGCAATGTATGTAATATACACTACTCATTACAGTATATACAAAGAGAAAGCTGCAACCACTACCCACCCAACACCTAGGATTTCTGGACATAACATCAAACTCAAAAATTGCTAAAATTAATCCCAAAAATGACATTAAATGAACCCTCAAAACAGAAACTTAGTTATATTTCAAGCCCATAGAGAAAGCCTTTGTAATCACATAATGTCCGATCCTGCAAGGTGAGGAACACCTTCAACTCCTATTCACGTCCACTGAAGTTGATGTACTCAGAACTTCAGAGGGTGATACCCATATAAAAACAATTCCCCTTAATGGAAAGCAAGTTGTGGACTCTACCCGGGTGAAGCAGGATTAATGTGCAATTCTTACACAAGTCCAGCATGCTTGGCCTTTAGAGTTTATTTTGCTTTATACTGTGTATAATCGTTATTCAATTTTAGTTGTTCACTCAGTGTCTCAAGGGCTTTGAAGGAAGTCAAGGGTTTGCTTTATAAGTAGGGCTGTTGATCAATCACAGTTAACTCACGCGATTAACTCAAAAAAATTAATCATGATTAATCACAGTTTTCATCGCAGTGCTAAACAATAGAATGCCAATTGAAATGTATTAATACATTTTTTACATTTTCAAATATATTGATTTCAATGTATTAATACATTTGTTACATTTTCAAATATATTGATTTCAATTACGACACAGAATGCAAAGTGTACGGGGCTCACTTTATATTATTATTTTTTATTCCAAATATGTGCACTGTAAAAGTGATAAACAAAAGAAATAGTATTTTTCAAATCACCTCATGCAAGTCCTGTAGTGCAATCTCTTTATTGTGAAGGTGCAACTTACAAATGTAGATTTTTTTTGCTACATAACTGCACTCAAAACCAAAACAATGTATAACTTTACAGCCTACAAGTCCACTCGGTCCTACTGCTTGTTCAGCCAATTGCTAGGACAATCATTATCATGATTAATTGTGATTAATTTTTTAATCGCTTGACAGCCCTATTTATCAGAAATATTTTTAGAATGTTTATAGTTTGCTACAGCTCCAAAGCACTATGTAAGCTTTAATTAATTCATTCTCACTGGGTTTCTGACATTTATCATCATCTCCATTTTACACATTTGGAACCTGAGGTACAAATAAATATGGTATCTCAACCAGAGGGTTGCAATCCCAGGAATGGTGAACACCCTTTTTCCTTTATGGGAGTAAAGTCCCAAAACTCTATAAAGGGGATTTCAAAACTTCTTCTCTTGTAGCACAGGGTCCTGTTATAGAAATGATTGAGAATTAATGGCTTAAACAATTCACCCAAAAGGAGTCAGAGGTAGAGCTGATATTAGAACACAGGAGTTCCTTGCTCCCAGTTTAAAATAGGGAGAACGCAAGTCCTAGCTCTGTACCTTGCTTTTATTATAAAAAATATTATTTGGAACACAGATATACATAAAAAGATTATTTTAACTTATGGTGTATTGGAAATTAAAATATTGGAACAGTATCATATACATTAATTGTTAAGCATCTACAGTTACAGGGGCGGCTCCAGGCCCCAGCACGCCAGGAGCATGCTTGGGGCAGCATGCCGCGGGGGGCGCTCTGCTGGTCGCCGGGAGGGCGGCAGGCGACTCCGGTGGACGTCCCGCAGGTGTGCCTGTGGAGGGTCCGCTGGTCCGGCGGCTCCGGAGGACCTCCCGCAGGCATACCTGCGGGAGGTCCACCAAAGCCGTGGGACCAGCGGACCCTCCGCTTGGGGCGGTGAAATGTCTAGAGCCGCCCCTGTACAGTTAGCTCATTACATTTGTAACTATGATAATTTCACTATGAAATGCAGAACAGTACTAACAGACTGATAAAGGTTTGGTCTCCAGAGAATTTTATTCTCTTGTATAATTTAGCAGCATGAAATATACAGAGACATCAGAAAAGAAAAATGTTGCAATTCAAGCAATTACAATTGGTCTCTCAGAAATCCAGCCATAAAACTTCCATTGATATTCTTCTCAGCATAATCTTTTTGCTTATTAGGCATTTGTAAGATTATGGTTCTTTGATTTGATTATAGTAACATATATGCACTTTTAAAAAAAGACTATTCCCACATTTGGTTTGATGCCCAGTAGTATAAAGAAAATATGCCATAAATTTTAGAAAGTGTTGAACTTGCTAGTGTTAAGCAAGATTACCTTTTTCAATTACACATGATTTATTACACTTGATAATAGACAACTCCATTCTAAAGAGATGGTCTAAATCTTAAAATCAATTTTTAACAACACATTAAAAACTCTCACATTAACCTTTGATATATCTTCCTTCTTTATGAGCTTTCCAATTTTAAATATTTTTACACTGATCAGCTCTTTCCATTTTGCATTTCTTCCCAAGTCACTTAATATTACCACATCCACTACAAAGGAGTCTACTTAATGGGGTTTCTTTTCTTCCCTCTCTCTACTACCATTGAAAACCGACCTGACTCCTAACCACCCAGATAAACATTTTAGTACCATTAACAATGAATTATATGATTCTTTATATTTTATTTAATCTAACAGACTATTGATTGTATTCTGCCAAATTACTTTTCCAAAGCAAGACAGAGTTTTGTAATGTACAAGTATAACATACATTAATGTATGACAATTTTAAAAGAATACTGAGGTTAGAAAAACAGCTTTTATAAAGCTATAAAGGTCACCTGCATTGTTAAGTACTCATGGAAATTTTAATGAAAACAGATGAATTACAGTAAATCTTCACTATAGCAGTCAGCTTTTCCTAAAGATAGCACAGAGCCTGAGTGACAGTAAAATATAATTTACTGCCATACAGCATTAGCTATAAATCATTGTCACAAAAGCTTCAGTCAATACACACAAGCGTTGGACAAATAAGTGAGGTATCATACTATACAAGTAGCCTCAGCATAAAATGTAAGCAATTCTTACGTAACAGCATCAAAATAACAAAATTCAAAGCAAAACCAGTTCCTGATTATTCAAAGTCCAATGCTTAAGAGAAAGAAAACTTCTCAAACTGCTGACACTAATCTATGGCCTCATGAAAATAATGTTATCCCAAAAAGAAATGCTGTCAAACAAACACACAAGCAAAATAATGCTAACAGCTGCTTAACTGGGTCTACATTTTGCATTCCTAATTTCCAGAAGACTGGAGTTCATTTGAAACCAAAATTCTAATAATGTCCAGCAGTGAAGTACACAGCTTTTAAAAGTCTGACTTGCTATTATAAGAAATAATACTAATGCCCTTTTCATATAGACTTAAAACTGTTATATTAATTTATGTTACATTTGCCTTTTATCAGAAATGCCCATTAAAAATGTTAAACCAGCTTTTAAATGTTACTTTCACCTCCTTACTGGTACTTCAGCCTTAGAAAATTCTATCACTGGCTGCTTTCACTTCATAAACAAATCCATACTATACAGTTGACACATAAGAAGACATTTCTGCCTTCTAAAAAAAACATTCACAATTCACATTAGTTGCATCAGGAATTGGGATAGATTGACCATTTCATTATAGCTAATCGAGTTCAGTACCAATTAAATTCTAATCATCCATGTTCAATACCTGGCTACCCATTTGTCCCATATGAAAAGGAATTGAACAGTGTAAACCTTTTGTGTTCATTTTAAATAAATTAAATCTACATGTGTGATTATTTAGAATCAAAGCTTAGAGTGACATTAAGGGCTGCAGTATATCTGTTAGTTATTACATGTGTATGAGGGGATTATACTTACAATTAAGAAGCCAAAGTCCTCTCTCACACCCACGTTACCTCTTAGGATGACACTTTTCATGATTATTCTCCGCTAGAAGTTAATTTGTTTAGGAAGTTTGAAGAAAATCTATCCTGCCATTTAAGAGTTACCAGAGCATGTACAAATGGTGTTTTTCACAACTTCAACAGATTTTTGCACCGATGTTAAAATCAGTTTGAATTTCAAGCTTCATGTTTAACATGAAGGTATTCCTGGGGCACCCATGTTATCAACGAGTCAATACAGAGCACTATGCATTCATTATGTGCTTTTCCCTATCAATTTAAACTATGAATGGCAAGAGGATGTCATATTTTATATATACATACACAACCACACACACACCCTTCTTCCCCAGATCCTCCAATAACACTGTGTCTCAGGGCTTGTCTTCACTACCGGGGTAAGTTGACCTAAGTTACCTACATAGCTTAGGTTGAGTTACCCTGGTGTCTTCACTGCGCTGTGTCAACAGGGGGACGCTCTCCGGTCAACTTCCCTTACTCTTCTCGGAGATCTGGAGCACTGGGGTCGACCAGAGAGTCCTCTGCTGAAGATTTAGTGGATCTTCACTAGACCTGCTAAATCGATCCCTGCTGCATCAATTGCAGCAGCATCGATCTCCCCGTAGTGGAGACCAGCCCTCATCCATAACTTTGCAGATCACTTCCAATTGTGTCAGAAGTGGCACCCACTGCTGTGGGGCTCTTTCTGAAGGTCCCCAGTGGCTTCCACTGCAATTATTTCACTTTGGAATACTTGGCCCCAAGCATGTGGAACCTCAACTCAATGCATGATTTAATGATCATATATTTAAATAGAAATTTAAATAAAAGCAAGTGGAATCTTTCTTCTTCTTTGTTTTTTGTAAAAAGGGGAATTAAATACCATACATTATTAATGTAACATTCTGGTAGCAATTTTACACAAATGAAGCCAGGGAAATAATTCACAGTTCCCACACTAACATAACATTTTGACACCGTACATAAAAATTTAGTCATTACAGTTAACAATATACGCAAAAATGGAAAATATTAGACATGAACAAGAAGACAAAGTATGGCTTAGGGAAAGACCATATACTTTGCTGGCATAACTTGGATCCATAACTTTGCATTTTCTTACCTTTGATCTTACTGTCTCAGCAATTTAATAACATTCATGCCATTTTTCCACAATATTGTATACTCCTTTGGAGCCATAGACCCCTTAGAATCCTTTGTTTTAATAAGGAAGAATATCACACCGTAGGCCAGGAGACATTTCAACCCACTTGACTATAAGGCAGGAAATATCACAAACCTTAGAAATAGAGATGACAGTTCAAATCATTGACACAAGACAAAGTCTGTCATCCTTCCATTAGGTTCCATATAAGAAGTCAAAAATTATTGTGCAGAAGACAATGGTATCATGAATCAGAACAAGTCATGTGCCTCCACCAAACATCTGATCTTGACCTACAGAGTTACCACGTTAAATAGGGATGCAAAAGACTACTTAGTTCTTATGAATCAACACTCTTGCTATATTAAAGGGAGTAATTGAATTTGCAACTTGAAGGAAAACCCAAAACAAGAGAGAATGAGAGAAGAACCAAAAGATCTTTCATTTTAAATAAGATGGATTAGATAAGATAAGGGGGAGATTTTCACATTCCTATGGGAGTTAGAAGCACAAACTCCAATGAAAATCAGTGGGACATACGCCTAAAAATCATCACCACAGGCTCTTAAATGAACACTGTTGCCACTCTTACACAGGAGTCAAATTTACATAACTGTTGCATGTGAAATTGATTCTGCTCACACAGGTAAGGCATAATTATGAGAAAATGCTCTTCCATGCTAGCCAAACTATCACCCTTCCGGTAAAAGTTAATGTAATGTAAATCTCTAGAACAGAGTAATAAATATACTTGAAAAGAAGTTTATCACAGATCAGTGACAAACAGAACTTATTTTTCACCACATACTGTAATATGTAAGGAAAAAGTAAAGAACAGTTGCATCTTGTACAAAACATTAGGATCTTTGTTTGCAAGAACAAATTCCTGATCAGCTGTATCACAAAACTATTATCACCATATTTAACATTAATACAGTTTAAAGATAATAGATATCTAAATTATAAGATTTTCTCCAGCTGAGCAAAGCATTCATGGAGAAAAAAAACAAAACCCCCCACCTTTCCTACTAACCTCTTCTGCATCATAGATTTTCAATCAATAAATGAAAATGCAAACAATGTTGTACATGGTACATCTTATCAAAACACTACTTGATGATTTTACGTAATAAGTCTCTGTAAGGTACATATTACAGAAGATTAGAAATCAATACTCATCCTAAATAATCGTGAATGCTTTTTGACATTACTCACCCCACTGGAGAGGAGCCAACTGCAGATGCTCTAGGACCAGTTGATTAAGAACTCCTTCTACACTTGCTTCCCCTTCACGCTTCAAAGAAGGGTAAATGAGAGTTAAGGAAAACTTTGACCCAGAGAGAGAAAGGGAGCCTGTAGCACAAACATTTACGATTACTGAAAACCAAAACTGAACCTTAAGGATTTATTAAAGATTCAAAACTTCATATCTATTTATTAATCTGTGATGTTGGATAATGGACAATTAATTATAGTAGTTTATATCTTCAGTGTGGAAACATTAAGTGCCAGATTCTGACCTTGCCATGGTGAAGCATGCGTGAAAGTGAAAGTCAGACCCAAGTGGCTAGGAAAAAATGCAATCTGGACCTTTAATCATCACATGCAAGGCCCACACCTCTGACAGTCTATGTGCCTGGTGGCAAGGTCTGGCCTCACACCCAAGCAATCTGATCACACCCTCTTTGCACTGTGGAATGGCTCTGGACATATCGCCTACCTACTCCTTAAAGTGCTGAAGGAAGCACTAGGTTCTCACACCACCCTGTTCCCATTCAAGTGCTAAGTGGGGAAGGAGCAGTAACTTCCTATGCCTTCTCTTCATACCCCAGTACACTCAAGACAAACAAAATATGAAGGAGTACAGATCAAACGTATAAAATATGGGATAAGCAGAAAAATAAAACCCCTGTTGTAAACAGAAATAAAATGTAATGCAACGGTTTGGGGGGAAAAAGGGAGAAAATGGGAGTTCCTCCTATCAAACAATTCTACTTACCTTTGCCTTTGAAATAAAAGGGAAACATGGGATTATTTTCCTTGAATACAAAATGTAAACCACGAATCACTATTAAATAAAATCAATGAATTTACTTACAAGCACTGGGTTCATGCTGTGTTTAGGTGTGCCACATTATATATCTTCCTTTAATTATATGCATTATTACAAAAGGGGCTAATTTAAGAGAGCTCATAATCCAGGAAATCAAAGTTGCACAGCAAGTTCCTTGTACTGGGAAATCAGGCTGTAGGGGCTTGAAAAATACATATTTCCTAAGTGCTAATATAACAGTAAATTGAACTAAAAAATACCTCGTATTCACATCATTTCATTTTCACTGTATATAGGTTGAAGCAACTACAGCATCACAAATTAGTTTACAAAAACAAAAGCAATGGCTACTTTTGAATTCAAAGCACTCTAGAGAAGTAAGGGTGCAGATATAAATCCTCTTGCATTTCACGGCTTATTAAACAGTGTTCGTGTAAAGATGTATCAAATAAATTGCATGTCCAAAAACAGCTTCTGCAGGGGCACAGAAAAAAATGATTACTTGTCTTACCCTACAATAATTGTGGTTCTACAAGATGTAGTCAGTGTGAATCTCGTTGTAGCCATGCACGTGTCTCATAGAAACAAGCTCAATCCTTTGAATAGCTGTATCCGTTGGGGGAAGTGCATACTCCAAAGTGATGGCATAAAAAGGGCCGAGTGACATTGTCCCTTCCTCAGTTTCCTTGCAATTTGAACCTTGTCGTAGCTGAGGACTCCAAAAACAGGGACAGAAGGCAGATTGTCAGATGCACACCGACAACATTATCTTAAACATCACAGTTACTGTAGGGTAAGTAACCATATTTTCTTCTTCAAGTATCTGTCAGTGAGGATCCCACTGTAGGTTACTGGCATCTGTGATGGAATGAGTGACAATTTCTCATAGTTCATTAGGAGGACCAGATGGGCGAATAGAGAGAGTACACCGATGAGGCTTGTCAAGAGTTTCCTGATATGATCTCTCTCTGATCACCCACTTATCTAGATACAGATAATTGTGGATGCCCATTTTTCTTAGGTGTGCCACCACTACGGCAAGGCATTTTGTAAAGGTTCTTAATGCAGTTGAATGGCACTACCTGTGGGAGGGGTGAATGGCAATACAGAAGTATCCATCCTGTAGTCTCAGAGAGACAAACCAGTCCTTAAGCCTGAAGTGATAAATAATGAAGGCAGGCATTATCATACTGAACCTGAGACCATTCATTATCCTGAGATCCAAATTAGGACGAACCCTTCCCTCCCCCTGCTTTATTCTTTGGAATGAGGCAATACAGGAAATAGAAGACTTCTTCTTTACTCCTGCAGAACCTCTTCCACAGCTCCTAGACTCATAATGACTTCTTTTTGTCATAGGATCTCATGAGAAGGGTCTCAGAACAGGGACAGGGAAGGGGGACACAAAAGGAATTGGATAGAGTAGACATGAGTGACAATACTCAGCACACATTTTTTGGTTATAATTGCCAACCATCCTCAATGGAAAGGAGTGAGGGTGATTTCTGAAGATCAGCTCCAGGGTGGTGGTGTTCTTGACACCCTCTTCTTCCTCCATCAAACCTGCTGCCTCTGGCATGGAGCCTGATGTTTTATGGAGAAGACACTCATCATCTTCCTTCGAGAGTACAAGGGTCACTTTCTGAGAGGGGATTCCAGTTGGCAGCCATGGAAATCAGAGTATGTGTTCTCTCATTCAGGGAGCTGGTACTGGTAAGGCACTGAAATGTTAATACCAAGAAACTCAGTGTCTCTGTCAAATAGTTCAGGAAATGAAGCACTTCATCCTTCCAGCTACTGAAGTCCATGCCCTTGAAGGGTAGATTTTCTATTGTTGCCTTGACTTGTTTTAGAATCCCAAATGCCTGTAAGCAGGAGGCTTGGTGCCTTGTAGCAGCTGTGGCCATGGAATAATCAGCCACTTCAGACTCATCCACTGCAACTTATAGCACTGTTTTGGCTACCAACTGCCCTTCTTTGATTGTATCTCTCAGTTCCTTCCTGCATTCCCGCAGAAGCTTTGATAGGAAGGTCACTCTTTCCCAAACTCAGAGACTGTATTTAGAAAACAGGTTCGCAATGTGGAATTGGAGAGAGGCTGACAAGCAAGCATCTTGGCCAAAGAGGTCTTGTTTCTTGGGGTCCTTCTGTTTTGGATTCACCTTGGTGGGCCTGGCATTTCTTAGACTGCAGAAACCACAAGCAGCCTTAGGGTTGGGTGAATGTAAAAATGTTCAAAGTCCTTATGTAGGCTTTGGTAGCACTTTTCTACTAGCTTTGAATTCAGGAGAAGCAAGGCCAGGGTGTGTCTCAGTCCCTTTGCTGGATTCAATATACACTAATTTGGAGGGCATAAATTTTTGTGAGCACAAAGGAGCTGAGGATATCTAACAGTTTGAGCGTGTTACCTTGAATCACCCTTGTCTTGATGTCCAAGGCTTCAGCTATCCTTGAGACAATACTTGGAATCCCTGAAATCATCAACAGCCAGGATTCACATAAAGAATAATGCAAATAAATATTGCTACATCTACCATCTTGTTACCAGTTGTCTTCATTTAATATGCCATCCTACATTAAAAAACAGTGGCTTTGTGAGCTGCCATGTTTATTGTCTCAATGATTTTAACATCAAATGTGTGCAAATAACAAGTAACAAATGTTTAAGACTGCCAGAGCTACAGTCAAGGTAGAATATGACAGTCAAGATGCATATGAAGGAAAGAATCTAGTGTCACCAACTATTAAGTTTCTAGGGGTCAAATTATGCCCTCAGTTACATCTGTGCGACTTTGTTGTCCTTCCTCCGTAACACCTGTGCAGCCCTGCTGGCACTCAGTAAACTTTTAATTGATGATATATAAGAAGGAATAAAATCCCAATCACTGTCTTATATCTCTGCTGGTTCTATAGAACTCCCAGCAGTAACCAGCAGAAAAACTCAGTCAATGCAGCTAGCTGATACAACTCCTAAATACACACAGGGACTGGAAAGATGACACCATCTTAGTGTCGGTTCCAGGATATTAGGGAGACAAGGTGGGTGAGGTAATATCTTTTATTGGACCAGCTTCTGTTGATGAGAGAGACAAGCTTTCGAACTTACACAGAGTTCTCCTTCAGATCTGAGAAATGTACTCAGAGTGTCACAGCACACAAAAGACCAGCTTCCTCCAGGACCTCCTCCACAAACTCCAAACAACAAACTCCAAAAACCAACATCCATCCCATCCCTGCCACCTGGACATTACTGCAGAGTTTGCAAAGAAGGTTGGTTGTGTCCTGAAGAAAGCTGGCTCTTTGTGTGTTTTGACACTCTGTGAGTATGATTCCCAGACCTGAAGAAGAACTTCATGTAAGCTTGAAAGATTGTCTTGCTCATCAATAAAAGTTGGTCCAGTAAAAGGTATTACATCACCCACCTTGTCTCACCATTTTTACATATATTTTTCAGTTTAAAATTACACATTCTTAAATACATTAAATAAAAGTTGTCGTTTAATTAGAGGGCTATCACAAATATTAGAAAAGACAAGGGGTAGTAGGTGTTAGTCTGGAGAATAGAACTTTGAGATTGTGTTTCAGTTACTATCATGTATTTGTATTGCAATATCACCCAGGGGCCCCAAATCCACTGTGTTAGGCATTATACAAACATATAACAAAGACCCTGCCCCAAAGAGTTTACAAACAAAATAAGTAAAATTTTAATATTTAGTTTCATAGAGTGAGGACCAATTATTTATTTTAGCACAGTAACTGTAGGAATAAGAAGTACAATTTATGATTTCCTTACATTATCAATTCTTTGGGGGTAGGGTCTCTCATCCTATGTGTCTGCACACCACCTTACAAAATGGAACTTTATTACTGCCTGGTGCCTCTGGATGCTAACGCAATGGAAAGAACAACATATTTGATCATTTATAACAAACAATGCTAACATTAGAAAAAATCAATATACACTGAAATTTACTTGAAAGATGCATTCAGATTCTATGGCTTTTCTCACCCACTGAAGGGGAAAATGAATTTTCTTTTGTTCTATACTGAAAGGGTTATCTCCAGGATCTTTAATGTGATTTATTGGTTTTATGTTGCAGATTGTGCATTTTTAATGACTATTTAGTTGTTTTTAAAATAAAATAGAATGAGCCTGAAATGTATTTAAAAAAAAGTGGAGATTACTTACTGTAACTGGATGTTCTTCAAGATGTATGGTCACTATTTGAATTCCATGCATGGGAATGCATGCACACTATTGTGCCCAAGTCTAGAAGTTCTTCTAAGCAATGTCTGTTGTCACATGTGCAGTACATCTCCTTTTGCACTGACAGAGGGTATAATGGGCGCATTGCAGGTCAATGCCTTTCCAGTTCCTCTTCTTACTGTAAATCCAACAGGATGCGAAGCAGAGGGATGGAGGGCAGGTAGTGGAATACAGAGACCAAACATATCAAAGAACCTTCAGTTAGAGTAAGTAACCTCCACTACTTCTTCTGGTGATGGTCCCTACATGTATTCCATACATGGATGATTAGCAAGGAGTGTTCAGACTGGAGGAGGTGCAAGGAAGCTGGTAGCAAACATACTTGCAATACTGCTGACATCACTGCTGCATCCGTGGGCCGGGGCATGAATTAGGGCAATAATGCATCAAAAATGTGTGGATTGAATTCCAAGTGGCTGCTCTGCAGATGTCCTGTTGTGAAACATCTGATAGGGATGCGATGGAGGCAGCTTGTTCTCATGTGGAGTGAGCTGTGACATGCCCAGGAGGAGGAATGTTTGCTAACTTGTAGCACTCTAAGATGCATCCTGAGACCCATTTGTAAAGCCTCTCAGAGGATATGGCTTGTCCATGGAGCCTCTCTTCTATGGTGTTAGAACGTCTCAATAATTTCTTAATGGGTTTGGCTCTTTGCAGGTAGAACATCGGATGCTGAGGGAGTGAAGTCTCTTGAGGTATAGTTGAGGAGAAACCTTTTCTTTGTGAAACAATGTATAAGGTGGGTCCTCCATGATGGTGCCAAGCACGCTGACCCTCCAAGCTGAGGTGATAGCTACTGAGAACACTACCTTCATGGATACGTGGGCCATGGTACAAGTCACCGTGTGTTTGAAAGGTGGACTAGTGAGCTTGGACAGGACAATGTTAAGGTCTCATTTAGAGGTAGGTTTAAGCACTGATGGGAAGTTCCTGATCAGATCTTTAATGAATCTAACTGTAGCTGAGTGAGTAAAGACAGAGCATCCTTCCACTGGAGAGAGGAGGGCATTAATTACTGCTAGGTGTACTCATAGCAAACTAATAGAGACACTTGAAGTCTTTAGAGATAGGAGACAGTCTAGAACAACCAAAATGCTTACAGTATCTGGAGAACGTTGGTGCCCTTGTGCTTAGTCTGAAAAACATCTCTGTTTGACTTGATATCAGATTCTAGTAGATTCTTTTCTACTCTGGTTAAGGATCACCTGAATGGGGACTGAACACAAGCATTTAGTTTTCAATGCCCATCCAAAAACCAGGCAGTGAAATGGAGTGAGTTTGGATTGTGATACTTGGTCTTCCCCCTGACTTGGGTTAGGAGATCTGAAAACAGGTGAACCCTGATTGGTGGATGGGCAGACACTCTTAGAAGATCTGTGAACCAGAACTGTCTGGGCCGGTGGGGAGCTCGAAGAAGGATGTTGGCTTTGTTGCGATGTATCTTCCATACAACCTGAGGAAGTAGGGGAATGAGAGGAAAGGCACCTCTGAAGCCATTCATCTAAGACATCAGCAGACCATTGCCTTGGGAGTCACAACACATGGTTCATCTTGAGCAATATAGAAGTAGCATGTTTGAGACACAAAGAGGTCCTATAGCGGAGTATCCGACTATGTATCTCACTTAGGACTGCAGTGCAAATCTCCCACTCATGGTCTACTGAGAAGCCTCTGCTTAATCTGTATCTCATGGAGCTGTGAACAGCAGGAAGGTACACTGCATACATCATGACGCAGTTCCTGATATGCCAGTTCCAAAGTCTGATGGCTTCCTGGCACAGGGCATGTTTATATAGATCACAGTGGTGATATTATCCAACATTATCTGAATATGGAGTAAACATATAATTAGAAGGAAGGAATGATGAAGAGGCACCTGTTGGAGTCTGTGGATCCAGTTCTACCTCTTCCTCTCTGTAGACTGATGGAACGGGCTGGCAAGAGTAAAACTCCTCAGAGGGGCCCGCACACCTCCTATAAAAAGATCCCTCAGATGCCAATAAGGCCAGGAAGAGGAATCAAAATAGTTGCAGGAGGCCCAGGAAATCAGTACCTCCAGTCCCTGGGGGGTTCATATCTGGCATAATGGCGAGCAAAAGCCCTTGACTGTCTGTCAGGGCTCAACAGCTTCTCAAGAAATACTGGTGCAGCCATCTGCTCTGATTCATCGAAGTCCAAGAACTGCTCCATTGGTAGTGGTTGTGCTGTCAGTACCAGGGCACTCCTCCTGGATGGTTGGAGGTGAGATAGCTCCAGAACAGTGATGTAAGTCCCTCCTCTGAAGTAAGGACACTCTTATGAGGGGCAGTCCAGAAAGAAGTGGAGACTGTTGATAAGGCAGGAATATATCATCCGGTATTATATAAGTCTGGCCCTGGTGTCCAAGGAGTTCCTGCAGTTAAGTATGATGAATCCAGTGCATCTGTAGTGACTGGATGGTTTTTAGATGGACAAGGTAGTTTCAACGATGGGTCCAGACCAGCACTTGTAGACAGAACCAGTAAGCATCTAACCTAAAGCTTTGGTACAGAACTGATCGACAGAACCAGCAGATCTTTCTTTACATATCTTGCATTCAGATCTAGGAGTCTTCATAGGAGCTAGCTTCTTAGGTTCCATTCACGACAACTCACTCATTGTGGACAGACTCGGGAAGGAAGAACATTTCTTTTGGACAGCCCTCAACAAGGATCTGTCCTTGTGCCCATGAGAGTGCCCTCTACTCTCAGGTAGGGTGGAGCTGGGGGGAGGGGTACCACAACCGGGGAGAAAGAAATAACCTATACTATAAACTTTTTAACCACTAAGTACTAGTCTAAGAATATAACTATTTACAAATGTTTTCTATGTAGGTTAAGAAACTAAGTGAAGGAGGACACAATTCTGACTCAGGCTATGCGACAGTAAGAAGGAAATGGACTGGTGTCAACCTGTACCACCTCTTATACTCTTGGTTAGGAACACAAGAAGAGCTACTGTGCATGGGTGGGCCAACAGACACTGTTTTGAAGAACTTCCAGACTTGGGCATGTGGCAGGCAAGTGCACTAACATGGAATACACATAAGGACCATCACTCGAAAAATATGGGAGGTTTCCTTTAATCATTTCACACTAGACATATGTATATTATGTAGTATTAGCATATTTAATTCTATCCATGGTTTTCACAGACCCACACTGACTACTAGACTTTATACTTAGTGTTTATATCCTATCTGTGAAAAGAGAACATTTAACCGGAACATATAGGCTTTTTAAATCATATTCATATCTTGTCAATTTATGAAATGTTTAAAAAAAATATGGAATTGCTCATTTGGTAAGTGATAATTAATTTGGTAATTGACTAAAAGATACTGTTTTCCTCTAGTTCTCTGTACATGTAGAGTATAATAATGGAGAAAATGAGTCAATATGGTCAGCAAGATAGGCAGTGGTCACCGCACACTAGCAGCCTAACAGCTGTCAATGTTTGTAGGCCTCACAGCAAAGGACAGTTTTAAGGAGGGTTTTGAAGAACGATGAGTTAGTACTGCAGATGTTTACAAGGAGCATGTCACAGCTGTGGGGGAAGAATGTGAGAACACACAACGGTGCTTGTTTGAAAATTTAACAAGTGGACTATAAGAGGCAGCAGATGATCTTTCATTATAAAACAAAAGATGATAGGTAGGGTTAGGGTGATCAGATGTCCCAATTTTATAGAGACAGACCCGATTTTGGGGTCTTTTTCTTATATAGGCTCCTATTACCCCCCGCCCTGTCCCAATTTTTCACATTTGCTGTCTGGTCACCCTAGGTAGGGTGGGGACAGGTCATGAAGGGCCTTGGAAGTAAAGACAAGTAGCTCACGTTTGATACAATAGAGAACAGGGAGTCAGTGAACGGATGGAAAGAGGCATGATGTGGTCAAATCAACGTGCTTGCAAAATTATCTTTGCAGCAGTATTCTGAACAAATATAAGTGGGGCAAGATTGCATTTACTGGCCACAAAAAAGAATGTTACAGTAACCAAGGGCTGGTCCACACTAAGAAGCGGGGTCGAACTAGGGTACGCAAATTCAGCTACGTGAATAGCGTAGCTGAATTCGAAGTACCCTAGTTCGAACTACTCACCCGTCCAGACGCTGCGGAATCGAAGTCCGCGGCTCCAAGGTCGACTCCGCCACCGCCTTTTGCAGTGGTGGAGTACCGGAGTCGACCGCGGCGCTTCCGGAGTTCGAACTATCGCGTCCAGATTAGACGCGATAGTTCGAACTCCAAGAAGTCGAACTCACCGCGTCGACCCGGCTGGTAAGTGTAGACTAGCCCCAAGACATTAGCTGATGAGAGCCTGCACATGAGTTTTAGCTGTGTAGATGGATAGTAAAGGCTGTAGCTTAGAAACATAATGCAGAAAGCAACTGCAAGACATAGACGTAGCCTGGATGTGAAGACCTACAGCGGTCCGAGTCAAAGATGAAAGGGAGAGGGATAGCTCAGTGGTTTGAGCATTGGCCTGCTAAACCCAGGGTTGTGAGTTCAGTCCTTAAGGGGGCCACTTAGGGATCTAGGGCAAAATCAGTACTTGGTCCTGCTAGTGAAGGCGGGGGGCTGGACTCGATGACCTTTCAAGGTCCCTTCCAATTCTAGGAGATAGGGATATCTCCATTAATTATGACACTTAGGTTATGGGTCTCAGTGACAGGTAAAATATTGGTCTTGTCCACAGTGATCAAGAAAAAAGGTATCAGGGAAGATTAAGAGGTCTGTTTTAGCTATGCTGAGCTTGATCTGACAGCTAGACATCCACAAGGAAATGTCAGAGACACAGGCCACGATTTTAGTTTGGACAGATGGAGACCGAACCAGAGTAGAGAGTTAGAACTGTGAATTTTAGCATCAAATTGGTAATTGAATCTGTTCACAAACAGAGGTGATTACCCACAGATAGGGTGTAGAAGAAGAGGACCAATGACAGATCCTTGTTTAATCCCCCAGGAAACCGGAGAGGATATAACGAGGATCCTCCAAAGGACACACTGAAGCAGTGATTAGAAAAGTAGCAGGAGAACCAAGAGAACAGTTTCATGGAAGCCAAGGAAAGATAACATTTCAAGAGGAGGAACATGGTCATCTGTGCCAAAGGCAGGTGACAAATCAAGGTGGATGAAGATGGAGTACTGGTTCTTAGATTTCGCTAAAAAGAGGTTGGTAGATATTTGGCAAGAGCTGTTTCTGCTGAGTGCAAGAGTCAGAAGCCATATTGAAGAGTCTTGGATGGAACTGGAGAAGAGGAACTTCAGAAAGCAATTCCTCCTTTTTACACTAAGGCTTTGGCTACACTTGCATTTCAAAGCGCTGCCGCGGCAGCGCTTTGAAGCGCTTAAGTGTAATCAAAGCGCCAGCGCTGGGAGAAAACTCTCCCAGCGCTGTCCGTACTCCACTTCCCTGTGGGGAATAACGGACAGCGCTGGGAGCGCGGCTCCCAGCGCTGGGGCTTTGACTACACTGGCGCTTTGTAGCGCCGCAATTTGCAGCGCTGCAGAGGGTGTGTTTTCACACCCTGCTGCAGCGCTGCAAATTTGTAAGTGTAGCCAAGCCCTAAGCCCTGCATTTCACTACACCTTAAGTGAGCTCACAATTCTCCAGTAATAGATACCCTGCTGCTCTGATTTCCTACTCTGTAGACCTGCTAGGAGAACTGGTTTGTGGGGTTTGACCCTACCTGGATGACCCTACAGCAAGTGACTGGCACTAAAGACCAGAAGGGCAGTATCCCCTGTCACAGGGCCTAACGTAAGATTTAATTTATACATGTGGATGAGTAAGAAGTTTACTTATTTAGGAGTAAAAATCTCTAAATAAATTAAATTGCAGGAAGGATTGGATTACAACCTCAGGCTCACTGTATGACCTATGACAAGTAACTTAAAATCTCTGCATGTCTATATTTCCCTATCTAGAAAGAGGAAAAATTAATATTTATTCATCTTTGTTAATTGTTTTGACATGTACACATTCAAATGACTGTATAAGGGATACTCATTATTACTCTGAAAATGTGTCCATGCAACAATGATGTAATCTTACACAACACGCCTGTTCCCTGTATGTGTTCAGAGTCCTATGTGCTGACTTTCTCCACCAAAGTATTTTTTCTACTAGTATTTAGCTTGTTAGCACTGCAGACCACACACAAAGATGAGAGTAAGCAGAACCCTCTTCTGGCCTGCCCATCTTCAACAGAAATATTAGAAATAAGATCCAAAATCTTTACTGTGTGTAATGCATGCATCAGCTACAATGAACAAACCTTTACTTTTAGATTCCAATATGAGTCTGCAGGTCTGGCAGTTTAAAAGATTAGCTTTTTACTTGTACATTCAAAAAAATTATTCTAGAGCCACAGAGGCAATGAATACTACACCCTATGATGCCATTTTAAAAAATAACTTTTCAGAGTGGAACTTTACTTTGTCTCTCTTAAGAGACAGGGGGCGAATATTGTATAATTTTTTATGTTGAAAATCTCAAAAACGGTTGAATGAACAAATTATATTCCCTAAGGAAAAAATTTGTCTCTTAGATTCTAACAAAACTTATCAATGTATACTGCTGTTCCAAAGACACCATATAACTAAAGCACAACCTACTGAATGTATTGTGTTTGAAATGTGATGCTAAAAAGGAATTTGGTATAGATTTATCAAATTGTTTTCCATCTTAAATCCCTTAATTGTTTTCTATCTGCTGTGCAGTGTTTCACCTCAGGCATGCTGAAGATGTTTTTTAAGTCACACTTGTCAGTTTCTGTATGAATAAATACAGGTGGATGAATGCATCCCAGTCCTACTTCAGCATAAATAAATTAGCAAATTTTCATAAATAGAAATTATACTAATGAAAAACTGTTTTAAATGATTAATGAACACTGTTTACCATAAATCTGTTTTCTCATTTGCATTTTGAACTTTTGGAATGCTGATTATGGTGCTGTTTTGATCTTGCTTAAGGCACTTGTTTAGGTTTTGAAAAACAAGATGAACTCATTTGCTGATCTCAGTCAACCAGATGGACCAATGAAACCTCACTTGTTTCTTGAGACAAAATGGGGCAGTAAAGGAGATTTATTACAAAGTACAACATGATTACACATAAATATTTATTTAACATTCTAAAAATCACAAAGCTACCCCAAGAGATGAACGATCTGAATGCAAATGTAAACTATTTCTAAAACTGATCAAGATTCACATAAGGGTGGAATGAAACATAGAAATTAGATAGAAGAGATATATTAGGCTGTCAAAACCATTGCTCTATCAATGCTAGATTATAACTTAAAAAATTTTCTATTACTTTGCCTAGTCTTGTTTTAAATGTCCCATATAAGTGAAAGGATATGTAATTGACATACTTAACAACACTTTTAACAACCTTAACCCCAAAAATAAAAACCTTAAAAATATCATCAGGGTGTCACATGGTACCCATGTGGAAGATGGCTGCCTAGTCCCGCATCTCCTTGTGTCCCACATATTAATTCATCTCTAATAATTACTGTCCTAAAAAACTGGCAATTAAGTTTCTGTCATAAATGTTTAAATAAGTCTCCTGGATGAACTTCAGACTGTTGAATGTGGATTCCAATGAAACAATGAGAAGCAACAAAAGACCTAAGTCGGAATCACCTAAGCAGCTGAAGGGGGAGACCGCAAGGGCACAGCAGAACATAGCCCAGGATATCATGGCACTGAAAGATTTCCTCACAGACTGAGCGTATTCAATCTCCAAAGATATTTGTGGCCTCTCTACAGATGTATGTGATGTAAAATCCCAAATGGCTCACTTGGAAAATGAGCTACAAAGAACTGCCAATAAAACCAGTGAAATTAAAGAAGAAACTGCCTCCTGAAAGCTTGGACTAGACAAAGTGGAATAAAAAACAGGATGGTTTAGAAAACTGATCTCAAAGGAACAATCTTCACCTCCTGGGTGCTGCTATATGTCTAGACTAAGGAGAAAGATATTATAAAAGTGAAAGCAGTTATAAAAAATTTAAAATGTAACAAATGAAAAAAGGGCAAGTTGATTAGTAATAAATACAAAACAGAAGCTAGGAACTGTAGAAAATTGATAACAAACAAAAAGACATCCGGAGAAAACTATGCCCAGTAGTGATAGGAACAACAACAAGGAGTTTACAAAAGGATTCCTAACAATAGTATTACTCCATTATTAGGTGGAAATGGTAGAACTGTCAATGATAATGCAGAAAAGGCAGAAGCATTCAATAAATATTTCTGTTCTGTATTTGGGAAAAAGCCAGATGATGAAGTCAGATCATATGACGACGACATTCTTCCCATTCAAACAGTAACTCAGGAGAATGTTAAACAGCAGTGACTAAAGCTAAACATTTATTAAAGCACCAGCTCTGGATAACTTGCATCCAAGTTTTTTTAAAAGAGCTAGTTAACTAGATTGCTGGACCATTAATGCTGATTTTCAGTAACTCCCAAATGTTAGGGTGACCAGATGTCCCAATTTTATCAGGACTGTCCCGATATTTACTTGTTTGTCCTGCGTCCCAACCGAATATCGTGAATTGTCCCGATATTTTGCACTCCAGCACACAGGTGCCCGCAACTCAGCCCCGGCCCCACCCTGCCCCATTGGATCCCTCCCCAAATCCCTGCCCTGGCCCCGCCTCTCCCCTAAGCCCACTACATTCCTCCTCCTCCCCGCTCCCTCCCAGGCTTGTGCGAATCACCTGTATGGGGAGGAGGAGGTGAGCTGATGTGGTGGGGGGCGGGGTGGGAGCCCCAATCAATTTTTGCTATGCTCTGGTGGCTTTTTTTTTGCTCCGCCAGTGACCCATATCGCCATGTCCCGATATTTCATGTCTCTCATCTGGTCACCCTACCAAATGTAAATGTATTCCTCTAGAAACAAAGAATGCAGGCCATATATACAGGATGGGGGACTTTATCCTGGGAAGCAGTGACTCTGAAAAAGATTTGGGGGTCATGGTGGATAATCAGCTGAACATGAGCTCCCAGTGCAACACTGTGGCCAAAAGGGATAATGCAATCCTTGGATGTGTAAACAGAGGAAGCTCAACTAGGAGAAGAGTGGTTATATTCTCTCTGTATTTGACACTGGCGAGTCCACTACTGGAATACTGTCTCAAGTTCAGGTGTTCACAATACAAGGAGGATGTTGATAAATGGGAGAGGGTTCAGAGAAGAGCCAGAAGAATTACTGAAGGGTCTGAAAAAGCATGTTGTATAGTGGTAGGCTCAAGAACCTCAATCTATTTAGCTTACCAAAGAGAAGGTTAAGGGGTGACTTGATTACAGGCTATAAGTACATACACATGGGGAACAGAGAACAGTATAACATGATCCAATGGTTGGAAGCTGAACCTAGACAAATTCAGACTGGAAATAAGGAGTAAATCTTTATCAGTGAGGGTAATTAACCATTGGAACAGTCTGGCCAGGATCGTAATGTAGTCTCCATCATAGGCAATTTTTAAATCACAATTGGATGTTTTTCTAAAATACATGCTCTAGTTCAAACAGGAATTATTTTGGGGATGTCCTGTGCCTGTGCTATACCTGAGAGAACAGTGGATAATCACAGTGGTCCCTTCTGGCCTTAAAAATCTATGAATCTTATAAGGAACTAGTGACAATGGTCCATCACACTTGTCACATCACATCTAAGTTATTGAAAAGAATTTCAATAACTAGATTATTAAATTACTAGAAATTAAAAAACCTAGGGCTGAACCAATATGCCATCCAGATATTGCAGTGTGTGCAGTACATACTGGCTAGTTTCCTAAGCAGACTTAACAAGCTTGAATACATTATCCCAGTGATTTACACACCGCACTGGCAGCCAATGTAATTCCAGATCTAATTCTAAGTTCTTGTCCTGCTCTTCAAAGCCCTGAATGGATAAGGGTTCATTTACCTCATGGAACATCCATCTTTCTTCACTCCTCAATAACTTGCTACACTCAGAGACATTTTGGCTGGTAGAGCTCATGTTTCCTCCTGGCACAATAGGGAGAAGGGTATTAACAGCGATGGCCTCACAAAAATGGAACAAACTTCTGCATGATGATATTTGGCTGATTCTGAATCCTGAGCTCCTTCACACAACATGGCAAGATGCACCTATTTAAATTGGCATTTCCCTAAATAACCATGCAGGAAAAAAAATAAAAAATCAGCCTCTGACACTGTAATTTAACATATATTTGTAGTTTGTGTCTATTGTGGTGGTGGGTTTGTGGCTGATAATTAGTCTGAAATTGACAATATATTTATAGAAAAACAGACCATTATCAGAAAGTACCAGTTATTGTATTGTGACTATTTATCTGTGACAGATCTGAACTGACTGGTAATAGTGGAAATGAATAACTCTAAGGTATTTCTTAAAAAAAAAATCACAATTTAGTACAAGTGCCAACATATCCTATTACCAAACCTCAGGGTCAGTCTGTGTCCCATAAAAACACTTAGAACTGCGTAAAGTTATTCAAAAATGAAGGTTACTTATCTGTGACTAGAACTGTTCCAGATGACGTTCTATACATTCTCACTTAAGGGAACTAGGCTCACTCTGAGACTCTGGAATATTCTGGAAAGCAGTGTGCACTAGGGGCCTATAGAGGAGGGGGTTAGATTTATCAGAAACTGGGAAACCTTTTGGGAAAAGAGGAGCCTATACAGAAAGGATGGGCTCTACTTAAACCAAAATGGAACCCGGTTGCTGGCATGTAAAATTAAAAAGGTCATAGAGCAGTTTTTAAAGTAAGGGCTGGGGGGAAGCCAACAGGTGCAGAGGAGCATGTGGTTCAGACACAGACATCCCTTAGGGGAGGGTCTATTAATGGATATTCTCTATATCCTAGTAAGGAGGAGTGGGTAGAAGATGATAAAATACGGGCAGAGTCTGATGAGAAACAGTTAAATGAAAGAGACCCATTCAATTACATCACATAATGGCAGACAGCTGAAAAGTGACAATTTTTAAGTGTTTATATACAAATGGTAGAAGTCTAAGATGGGTGAATTTGAGTGCCTTGTATTAAATGAGGATATTGATATAATAGGCATCACAGAAACTTGGTGGAATGAAGATAATCAATGGGACACAGTAATACTGGGGTACAAAATATATCAGGAGGACATAACACGTTATGCTAGTGGAGGAGTGTCACTATACGTGAAAGAAAACAGAGTCAAATGAAGTAAAATTTTAAATGAACCAAATTGTACCATAGAATCTCCATGGATACTAAGCCCATGCTTGAATAATAAGAATATAGCAGTACGGATATACAACCAACCACCTGACCAGGATGGTGATAGTGACAGTGAAATGCTCAGGGAGATTAGAGAGGCTATAAAAATGAAACACTCAATAATAATGGGGGATTTCAACTATCCTCATATTGACTGGCTATATGTCATCTCAGGACGGGATGCAGACAGTTTCTTGACACCTTCAATGACTGCTTCTTGGGGAAGCTAGTCCTGGAAACCACAAGAGGAGAGGCAATTCTTGATTTAGTTCTAAATGGAGCACAGGATCTGCTCCAAGAGGTGAATATACCTGAACCACTTGGTAATAGTACAGTAAGTCCCCACTTAACGTCATCTCGCTTAACGTTGTTTCGATCTTACGTCCGTGCTCCTTTAAAGTTGTACAATGCTCCACTATAACGTCATTTGGCTGCCTGCTTTGTTCACACTGGCAGTCCCTCATCAGATACCCCCCCACCCCCAGAGGACCCTGCAGATCAGCGCCTTCCCCTGCTCCTCCTGCCCATGGCAATCAGCTGGTTTGCAGCATTCAGGAGGCAGGAGGGAGGAGCGAGGACTCGGTGCGCAGGCTCCCCCTCCCTCCTGAACACCGCAAACCAGCTGATTGCCGCAGGCAGGAGGGGGGAGGAGCGAGGACGTGGCGTGCTGAGTAAAGAGGGAGAAGAGGCGGGTTAAGGGTGGGGGTTTGGGAGAAAGGGTGGAGTGGGTTGCTTCCTACCCAGCAATGATGTTCCCATTGCTTCATACTCAGCCATGATGATTGTAGTATTAAATTGTTTCTTTAAAATTGTTTAAAACTTATACCTGTATTAAATAGCTTGTTTAAAATGTATATAATGCCTTTTGTCTGGCAAAAAAAAAATTCCTTGGAACCTAACACTTCTCCCCCGCCCCCTCCCATTTACATTAATTCTACTAGGGAAATTGGATTCGCTTAACATCGTTTCACTTAAAGTCATATTTTTCAGGAACATAACTACAACGTTAAGTGAGGAGTTACTGTAATCATAACGTACTAAAATGTAACATTCCTGTGGAGGTGGAAACACCAAAGCAGTCCACCACAATAACATTTAATTTCAGAAAGGGGAACTACACAAAAATGAGGAAGTTAGTTAAACAGAAATTAAAAGGTACAGTGCCAAAAGTGAATTTGAAGAACAATGCCAAAGACTCAAGAAGTGACAACAATTTTTTTTAAGTACACCAGAAACAGGAAGCCTGCTAAACAACCAGTGGGGCCACTAGATGACTGAGATGCTGAAGGAGCACTCAAGGACGATAAGGCCATTGCGGAGAAACTAAATGAATTCTATGCATTGGTCTTCATGGCTAAGGACGTGTTTGAGATTCCCAAACCTGAGCCATTCTTTTAAGGTGACAAATCTGAGGAACTGTCCCAGATTGAGGTGTCATTAAAGGAGGTTTTTTGAATAAATTGATAAATTAAACAATAAGAAGTCACCAGGACCACATGGCATTCACCCAGGAATTCTGAAGGAACTCAAAAGTGAAATTGCAGAACTACTAATTGTGGTATGTAACCTATCATTTAAATCAGCTTCTATATCAGATAACTGGAAAATGTCTAATGTGATGCAATATTTTTAAAAAGGCTCCATAGGTGATTCTGGCAATTACAGACTGGTAAACCTAACTGGAGTATCAGGCAAATTGGTTGAAAGTATAGTAAATAACAGAATTAGCAGATACATAGATGAACATTATCTGTTGGGTTTCAGAGTAGCAGCCGTGTTAGTCTGTATCCGCAAAAAGAACAGGAGTACTTGTGGCACCTTAAAGACTAACAAATTTATTGAAGCATGAGCTTTCGTGAGCTACAGCTCACTTCTTCGGATGCATAGAATGGAACACACAGACAGGAGATATTTATACATACAGAGAACATGAAATGGTGGAAGTATGCATACCAACAGGAAGAGTCTAATCAATTGAGATGAGCTATCGTCAGCAGGAGAAGAGTAAAACATGGTTCTCATAAAGGGAAATCATGCCTCAACAGTCTACTAGAATTATTTGAGGGTGTCAACTAGCATGTGGACCATGGTGGATTAGGTAATTTAATACTTTCTCTCCTGTAGGACAAATTCTGCCCTCCAATGTTTGCAACTGACTTTTTACTGAAGCCAATGTGATTTGCACACATCTCTAATGACAAAATGTAACCTTTTGGTTTTATGGTGCGTCAATCATCACTAAATATTAACCAATTATCGTTACAAGATTGTTATTGAAGAAATATAAACTCTAAACAACCCAGGTGGTGGCTTGTTTAAAAAAATTATATGAAGAACTAAATTCATCTGGTTATTTATGGCATATGCAATACACTCAAAACTACATTTTTTAAATGTAAAAATGTTTGATATAAGGCAACATTAATTAAGAGCTTTACCTGTGCCATTAATGCCCATTATGATGGATCCTGTGTAACGTCTAGCTATAATGACTCCTTTTATTACCTGTCCTTTATTGCATATGCTCATAAAAAAATACAACATTCATATCTAGGAAACTGAACATTGCATAAAAGCTCCAGGTATTTTTTTCCCTTTAGCTGTAGAGTAGGTTTGATTACTTCAAGAAAAATTGTTCATATATTGTTCCCTAATGTACAAATCTCTCTCATACACACATCCAAGTACATAAAGTACGGTTAATGGGATACCTCAGGAAATTAATCTGAATTTAGTCCAAAGAGGAGTTAGGTAAGGTAAGATGAAAAAATCTCTTTCTGTATAGAGCTCACCAGCATGGAATCTGGGCTATATCTAGTAATACCTCAGATGCATTTCTGAGACAGCCACCCCGCTAGTTCTCTCATCTTGACCCCCTCGGCTTCATGGACACCACACCCAAAAGGCAGAGTTCTCCGATATCTGTTCCAAAAAGACACATAAGATTGTGGACTGACCAACAGGTTACAGCCTGACAGATCATGTCAACAATAGCACACTCTTTTGGGCTATGAAGAAATGCCCAAAGTGGAAAACCTGACTAATGAGGAAAAGTTAGAAAAACTGGTCAAGTTTAATCTTGAGAAAAGAAGACTGAGGAGGAGTACTTGAAATCAGTCTTCAAATATGTTAAGGTTTGTTATAAAGAGAACAGTGAATAGTTGTTCTCCATGTCTACTGAAGGTAGGACAAGAAGTAATGGGCCTAATCTGCAGTAGGGAGATTTAGGTTAGATTTTAGGGAAAAAAAATTGAACTATAGTGGTAATTAAGTTCTGGAAAAGGCTTGCAAGGGAGCAATCCCCATCATTAGAGGATCTTAAAAGCAGGTTGGATGAATACCTACCAGGGATGGTCTAGATGTACTTGCTCCTGCCTGAGTGCATGGGGCTGGATTTGAGGAGTTCTCAAGGTCCTTTCCAGCTCTACACTTCTATTATTCTAAGTGTAACTTAAAAAAATATTCTCAGCATTTTAAGGCTAAATCATGATTTCATTACCACTTTGCAGACTTTGCTTTTGGAGAGAACGAATCTAATTTTATATAACACCAAACTCACTGCTATTCTGCATTCCCCAAAAGTTGAGGAAATAGACAGAATTTGCAGCATACCCATATGACTCAGATTAAGACAACCATTATATTAAGACCTGAACATCGTGAAAAATCTAAATAAAATACAGTGCAATTAATTAAGTCTATAATTATGTTAAGTTCTAATTGTTTTCCCTTTCAGTAACCTTATTAAATGGTGATATAAATTATAAAATAAAATGTGTCATAAGGCTGCTATATATACTGTGGCAGAGTTCTGACCTTGCCCCCATGGATCCTGCGCTTCTAGGTGGTTTATGCTAGCCTCAGTGGCTTACTGTGACCCTCCACGTAGCTCTTCTCTCTCTAGGGCCAGGGTTAAGTCTACTGAGCCCTTTTCATCATAGGCCAGCAAGGAGGTTGGTGAGAGAACTCCCACAGTCTCTGTTGTCCCTGGGGGCTTATTTCAGAACAGTTTAGCCTCTGGTCCTGACAGAGGCCTGACTTCCCCTCCCAGGAGATGTTTCTGTAGTGGTGGGTTGGGGGGAACCCGGGCCTGCCCTCTACTCTGGGCTCTGGCCCAGGGAGCCTAATGGTGGCAGCTGTTGGCAGCCAACCTTTCACTGCCAGAGTTGCTACATTCTCCCTGGGCCACTTCCCCACAGCTCTCCTGCCTCTCCCTTCTTCACCCTTTCCTTAGGGCTCCCTTAACGATGGTTTGAAGGTGTCGTCATTAACCAGCCCTTCAGCCGCACTTCCTCTCCTCTGGCTCCCCTCTGCCTGACTGGAGTGAGCCCTTTTTATAGTATCAGCGGGGCCTTAATTAGAGTCAGGTGGTCACATTAGCTTAATGGGCTCACCTGCCTCTTTGCAGGTTAATTAGAGTCAGGTGTTCTCATTAGCCTGGAGCAGCCCCTGCTCTGGTCAGTCAGCGAACAGAAAACTGTTAATCCAGTGGCTAGTATATCTGCCTTCTGCTATTCTGCTGTACCCAACTGGCCTGGGTCTATCACAATACATAAAAATCAAGCATTTATTAAAGGATATAATTTTCCAGCAAACGTCTAACTTGCTGTTGATCTCCAGACCTTTCGCCTGCTGTCTCTCTTCTTCCAGTTGCTTTGGGTTTGCAAATTGTATCCTTTCACCAGGGGAATCTGGGAAACTCTCGAAATTAAACTTGTCAACCTGGATAGCCATACTGAGATGGGGGGGGGGGGAAGGAAGAAAAGAAAAGAATTGTTAATACAACAATTTAGTGGGAATGTCTCCCACAGATCATTTCACAGACTTTTACCAAACCAAACAAAAAGGTATTATATATTGCTTCAGTAAGAGTAATCTGGATCACAATGATGCATTAATATCATGATTCATGGTACAGAATATTGAAAGCAAGTTATGATCAAAGATCCATATTGGTAAATTGAGAAAACACTAGGGGATCCCTTCATCCCTGAAACCTGTTCACTTCACTGGGGCTCCTCAAAACTCAACAAAGCTGCCACCAGAAAGCAGGACTTACTTTTTCAAAGTGATGAAGATACATAGGATGCAACAACAACATTTGGACAAACGGTTACACCCCTAAAACTTGGTTCAGCAGAGATAATACTTTCTCCATTTCTGTTTTTCAACCTATTTTAGTTCAGTTCAATGACTTAATTCAAAGTTAAGAAACAAATTGGGAGTTGAAAAGCCAGGAAAGCTTGTTTTCCTCTTTCAGTCTCTGAATCAAAAGTTAGAGAGGATGAGCTCTACTAATTCTAAAATCTTGAAAGACATGGCAACCACAAAATCAGTTCAATTCACTAACTACACATAATACTTGCTTGTTTAATAAATCAGTTAGATTTAAATGAAACATATGATGTGATAAATGTTTTCTTCTAGGTATTCAACATATTAAGGTAGCATTATTTAATAAAAAAATTAAAATGCTGTTTTGTGCTTTTTTGCTGAATTTCCATCCAAATAGAGCTTGATACATATCACCAGTAAAAAAAAAAAATTAGTAAATAAGAAATGCGTTATTCTTCATTTTCTAAAATACTAACAATGTAAAAATTAAGAATGTCAGTAAATGAAAGTTAAGCTATATAACTGCTTAAATAAATGTATAGATAGAGTGTATCCTCCTGGCTAGCAAAAAGAAGCATCAAAATTAATGTAAAGCCTATATTTAGTAGCAAATCAACATGCTTTAATGGTTATCAACCATGAGAATCAATCTTCCTTTAGGAGAATAACTAAAATGTGCAAATGCAAAAAAAGAAGTTAAAAATAATTATTTAAATCAAGGTTTCTTGTTGCTTATTTAAATGATTAAAATCAGTGATTTACACCACTTTGATTTAAATAAATCCACCCTGCTTAAAATATGAGTATGCTAGTAAGAAAACACTAAATTACATTTTAGCAACTCATCCCCATACAGCATCAAAGTAAATGTAAAAGAAAACCAAAAAAAGAAAAAAAAATTGTAGGAATATCAAAATGTGTCCCTGAAATTAATTTTAACTTTTGTTTCCTTCAAAAATTATACTTTTAAAACTCATAACTTAAAACAGGGGTGGGGAATTTATGGCCCGCTGCCTCATTACATCTGGCCCATGGCAAGTCTCCGTGCTGCAGATCAGAAGTGCCTAGCCTCGACGCCCCTCGACGGCTGGAGTCACAAGCGCTGGCTCGCCTCACTGCGGGGGGGAAGCTAGGGTTGCCAGGCGGTTAAAAGTCCAATAGGCTCCGTGCAGCTCGTGGAAGCAACCAGCATGTCTCTGCAGCCCCTAGGAGCAGGAGCAATCAGGGAAGCTCCACGCGCTGCCCCTGCCCCCCAACGCCAGCTCTGCAGCTCCCATCGGCCAGGAACCATGGCCAATGGGAGCTATGGGGTGGGGCCTGTGGGTGCGGGCAGCAAACACTGCACAGAGACCCCTGGCCCCTCCGCCTAGGGACTGGACATGGTCGCCACTTCTGGGACCAGTGCAGAGAAGCAGTCAGGGAGCCTTCCTTAGCCCCGCTGTTCCACCGATTGGAAACCACCTGAGGTAAGTGCCGCCCAGCCAGAGCCCGCACCCAGAACCCACTGCCCCAGGTCAGAACCCCCTCCTGTACCCTAACTCCCTCCCAGAGCCCACATCCGCACCTGCAGCCCAACCCCCTGCACCAGGTCAGAACCCCCTCCCACACTCTAACTCTCTCCCCGCATCCCCACCAACACCCCAACCGCCTGCCCCAGCCCTGAGCCCTCTCCCTCACCGAAACTCCCTCCCAGAGCCCACACCCCAAACCCCCTCCCACACCTCAATCCCCTGTCCCAGCCCTGAGCTTGCTCCCACATTTCAAACCTCTTGACCCCAACCCAGAGCCCCCTTCTGCTTCCCAAACCCCTGGCCCAGCCCCAACTCAGAGCCCACACTCCCAGCCGGAGTCCGCGCCTCAGCCTGGAGCCCCCTCCTGCACCCTGAACCCCTCATTACTGGCCCCACTCTGGAGCCTTGGGGAAGCCCTGAGCCTCCGCCCCCCACCCCGCACGGGGCCGTGTGTGGCTGATTTTTTCTGTGGGTCAGTGGCCCTGATAGAAAAAAGGTTCTTAAAAAATAATGAAATTACCACTAAACACTGACATGCCCCTGCATATAGATGTACAAATGAAGACCCCGGCACCCCAACAAGTCACTTTATAACATGAATAAGAGACTCCAGGGTGTGGACATGCTGTTTAATATAACTATGCCAAAAGTAGCTTCTCTCACACACACACAAACTTCCTAACATAAGCCTACAATTTTTGTAAATGCAAAACCTATATTTACTCATGCACATGAGATAACTGCAAAAGTACCCAATTTCCATGCAGCCATGCAGATTTTGTACATTAAAACATTTGTAAGCAAAACTCATGAAGTCCATAGCTTCAGCATCTCTCAATGCATCTCAGCCACTACTAGACAGTATTTTCAACATTTTATGGTAATAGTAATACAAACAAATAATTAGTAAAATAATTACTTTATCAAGCATATGGTGAGGCATGAAAACAAATTAAAATATTATGGTATAGTGTGTGCTAAACAATGAGATATTAAACTATAAACAACAATTATATAAAAAAACAAGAATTTACACCTTTCTGAAAGTAGTGTGAAATGGGTTTTCCTGTATCCAATAGAATGTGTTTCCTGTCAAAGTATCATAAATAAGAAGCACTTTCTGAAATGGACTGCTATGGAAAAAATTAATTAGTAAAGAATTAAAATACACTACTTTGGACAACAACAAAAAATGAATGACTGCTGATGACTTTGCTCCCAGGCAAGACAGAATGAAAGAGACCAGCTTTTAGCATAATTCCTGTGGCAATACAACTCACCCAAGAGCAGGAGTGTCAAGTACATTTCCTAAGGTTGGAGGGAACTACATTAGTTTCTGTTCTGTACCTCAGCAAATTTCAAATGTGGAAATATTTTTCATGGATGTACTAAGACAGGCAAATGTAGAATAATGGAAGTAACTGAAGTAAACAACTTACAGATTTTTGTTGGAGAGGGAGGTTTATTGAATTTGTGATGTTTGTTTAATTTTTTAATTAAAATATCCTACAAAATAGAATTTTTTTCTTTAATAAAAATTTATTTCAGCTAATTCAGTCTTATTTCTAGCCCTTGGTAAATGTAGGACAAAGCTTTGGCACATCCCAAAGTACAGGGAGTAACTTACAGTCATAAAAGTTTGAGGTGGAAAGAGGGACCCAGAACACAGCATCAGGCTAGAACCTAAATGAAGGGTAATTTACAGGAGAAATTCTTAATGCTCCATGATTCTCCTCCATAGTCAAAGAGCATAGGTGTGGCAGGGAGCCAATGGTGGCACCACCGTTATTGATCCTGCAGGCTGCTACTGAATAGGAGTGTCACCACTGTAGGTCTTGCTGGAGCCCTAGGCATAACTGACAGTATGAACCAAAGGCTATGAACCAGAGTAGACTTGGCCTTGGTAGAACAGCAATACACTAGGTATGAGTCAACCAAGTATTAGTCAACATTCCTGACCTGAGAGGAAGGTACAATAAACACCCAGAGTTCTCAAGTAGCTATGTAAACACATTCTGAAGAGATGGTGCTGGGACACATCAACCCCTCATAGAATAAGGGTGGGATAACAGGATAATGGATGAACATGTTTTGTTTGAACTAGCAGGCATAAGGTATTAATTAACAACATCTGGAGTGTAATACCTAACTTGTTTGTATCGATGTATAAAAGTAGAAGGCATAAGAGAGGCATCTTTGTACTGGTCTAGGGGACAGAATACTGCTATGCTGACTGAACTGGTACCTTGTTGCAGGCATACAAGTATTAGTGTACCTGTAGCTCCTATGGGGCACTAGCACTGTCCTTTGTAAACAATAAACTTGTCCAAGCACCTTCATCCCCGAACCAAGCCTGTGGTCTCCTTTTATGAACAACACTGAGGTGTGCTGAATTAGCCAGCTGTACTCTGTGCTAGTGCAGCTAACAATGGAGCTCCAAGAATTGCAGCACTAGCAGCATTAACAACTTTGCAGCACTTGTAACAGTCCACAGCCACAACAACCATCAAAACTTTTTTAAAAACCTGAGAAATTTCTATAGTAAATCATAGACTAACAGAAGTATTGGAGCATAAGCTTTCGTGGGTGAATATCCACTTCATCAGATGCATGTACATGCGTCTGACGAAGTGGGTATTCACCCACGAAAGCTTATGCTCCAATACTTCTGTTAGTCTATGAGGTGTCACAGGACTCTTTGTTGCTTTTTACAGATCCAGACTAACATGGCTACCCCTCTGATATAGTAAATCAATGTTTTATTTAGCTTTATTACACCTTTAATCAAATTCAATTTCTAAGAAAATTCCCTCCCCTTCGACTGGGAGGCAGAAATAACTTGCCTAAAAGCTGAGGTAATCAAATCAATTTGGAGGAAGTAAACACAAATATCCTCCTGCATTAAGACAGTAAAAAGAGCCAAAAACATTCTTCAAATGCTTTGATTACTTCAAGATTAGACATATACAAAACTATCACTGAGCTCATGAACATGTAAAATGCATATGTTGTGGAAATATATTCATGCTAAGGAGTATAATTTGGCCTAATCCTGTTGAGGAGGGCTGTACTAAACTTCCAGACATGATTCAGAGAAGCTCAATAGACACACACAAAACCAACCAACAAAATTATAGTACAAATGACAAAATATTAAGATATTATCATTTAATTTAATGTTAAGGTACCCAAAATATATATGATAAAGAGACAGGGAAACATTTGAGTTATTTGTGGGCGTGTGCTTTGCAATGAAATGATTATCAATGATAAATTGCTGTTAACGATAACATTTGCTCAATATGTGATGGCCCTCAGGGAATTCATCAGCTGCGCCTTCCACAAAACATAAAATGGTAATGCTAAACTGACAAATCACATCAAATTTATGAGACCCTCCCTGAGCTCCATTCATTAGTCTTCCACTTTTTATTTAAGTATCCTATTATTTCATTGTCTTTCTTGTCAGTATCAGGTATTCATCCCTTGTAAGACTGTGGAACTTGTACACCATAGTTAAAGAAAGCGTGAGTGGGAAAGAGCACAGATCTTCCATCTCTAATAAAAGCAGCGGAAGATCTTCCCTTTCTCTACCTGGTTGAGTAAGTAGTGCCCCCAGACTGCTTACCCTCCTCCTTGGTTCATATGGTGAAAGCTCTCAGTCCTGTTTCAATCAATTTTAACCAATGCTTGCACCTATGCTCAGGTGTATGATATATACTGCACTGATGATATCACATCAAGGGAGACAGGCAGCACAATATAGTAGCATCCTGAGAATAAATGTTATAAACCATGAGGATGAGGCAAAACCATGGAGGGAAAAACATCACATAGTGTAATCTGCAGAACAATACAACAGGTACAGTACTATACTGAGGATACCTGGGGGTGCAGGAAGTGGAAAGAATCAGAATGTTAGAAATTCATGACAAAGGAAAGAATCTTTTAAATATTCTTGTAGTACATAACCTTTCAGTGCTCCTATTACTAAAAAAATTCATATGAAGTTCTGTCACTTTCCTGGTATTGTATCATTAAAACTCCTTTACCATTTACTCCTCAATGTTTACTGAAATGGAAGGCTTTTAATCTACTAAAAATCAAATATATAAAAAGGAAATGCCTCGAACACCACATCTACCATACATCATGAAGAAAATCTATAGATACACACACACAGGCTATACTTCCACTGAAACATGCCTTGACCAGTCGACTTTTAAATGCTGTATGTCACCTTCTGTGTACCATTGCCTTAACAAATGTGTTCTGAATTTGATAGATAAAAAGCGTCCATTGTGTTATGCTTATTATTTTAAGAACTTAAAGATGGTCTAGCTTTGAAGTGATTTTATAAAGATGCACTAATTGATAGCCTCCAAATAAAAAGCAGGAGATATAGAAGGGGAATGCACTGCACTTAGTTTCAACTTGTTCCTTGCACTGTGAAATAAACAATGAAAGAGAGAGACAAGGTAGGTGAGGTAGTTTTTTTTACTTGATCAACTTCTGTTGGTGAGAGAGACAAACTTTTGAGCTTACACTGGTCCGGGAAACATACTCAGGATGTCACAGCTAAATACAACATGGAACAGATAATTTAGCATAAGTAGTTAATGCCTATTTCAAGGGACCATTCAAGGTGAAGAGTCCCATTAACAACCCTCCACTCATCAGGGTTGGAGGGGGAAGAAGGGACGTGGGGGGAGAAAGGAAAGAAGCTGGAGAGGGAATTGTTAGTGGATTATAGATTGTTGGAATAAGCCATACATCTATTGCTTCTATTCAGTCCATGATTTTAGTGTCTAGCAAAAGCTTAAAATCATAACTTTGCTAGACACTAAAAAACATGGATTGAACAGAGACAATGGATGTATGGTTTATTACAACAATTTACAACCCACTGACAACCCTCCTCACCCCCAGCTGCTTTTCCCCTCCATTCATTCCTTTCTCTGCTCTGATTGGAGGGGTGCTAACAAGCCACTTCACCTAGAATGGTCCCTTGAAACATGTCAACTAGTTATGCTAACCAAATTTGTTCCATCTTGTATTTAGCTGTGACACCAGGAGTACATTTCCCAGACCTGAAGAAGAGCTGTGTAAGCTCGAAAGTTTGTCTCTCTCAACAACAGAAGTTGGTCCAATAAAAAATATTACCTCACCCACCTTGTCTCTTTAATATCCTGGGACTGATAGGGCTGTAACACTGCATACAATGAAACTAAGACACATGCTACGTATCTAGGTTTTTCTCTAATTCTAGATTCAGAATCCTTACTTAGTTTATAATTTCTATCTGCTGTCAGAGTCACTGGACTACTGTCCCTCTTCGTTTTCAAAATCTGTTAGCATTTTATAAGGCGTACTAGTACCTAAGTACAAACAAGAAGAGAAAAAAATGAGTGTACAGCAATTATTCATTTTGCAAGTTATGCTTAGGCTTGGCAGAATTCTATTTTTTTAATTGACTGATAATATTGATCTTTATTTTTAATAATGTTTTCTATTTTTACCATTTAAATTTTCTCAGCTGTAGAAATTATGGGGTGGGTCAGTCAATTATCTAATGACAGTAGACAGTGATTCAAAAATAAAGTTTTATAACAGTTAAAACAAATATTAACATATTTCAAAATATACAAAGTAAATATCCTTAAATCAAACTCTTAACAAGTTCACAAGCAGCATTTTGCTTACTTTGCCAATCTTTAAATTTCAGCTTTCATCAATGGAAATATTTTTTCATTGGTTTGTGTGTGTATGGCAATATTGACGTTTACCAATATTTAACAATAAAAATTTAATCCTTCCAAGCCTAGTTATGCTATACAGGAAACCACGGACTTAACAGTAACCACGGTTCAGGGGAAAACTGAAATCTGAAGTCAACAAGACCCACAAATCCCAGGACTTAAAAATTTTTATACTTGCTTTGAAAAAAAGGAACTAGAATTTCATTTTAACCTACTTTACCTTGAATATAGCAATTCAATTTTTTGAGAGGAGAGGGTTTTAATAACTCATGAGATATTTGCATAAAAATACTGCATTATGTAAAACAATATCCATGGCCAAAAATGCACATGGAAGACAGATTTTTTCCCCTTTTTAGTTCTCTAAGGATAACCTTGCTGGTGACGAGAGAAGAATGAATTGACAAGTTTTCATGAATAATGAAACATTCATGTTTTGAAGCTACTGGTTTTAGTCATGAAATAAGTCCACATTATTGTGACAGCTGCTCAGATGATAAAGTAGTATTACAGGGATGCAAATTAGTCAAATATAAATTAAATGAATGAATAGGAAATGAAAGTCAGCTCATGTGCAACACAGATATATCTGCATGGTGCTGTGCCATGGCACTTGTCAGGGTTACTTAAGGAAAATATAACAAACCTTCCAAAACTGTAGAGAGTAGTTAGTTAAACATCAGTAAACCAACTCTCACTAAAGTGATGATACAGCATTGTTAAAGATACAAGAAATTTCACTTTCCTATATATATGCATTGCCACTTTATTGATATATTACTGTCTGCCACAAGAACCAAATGCACAGTACAGGCAGATTTTTATTGAAAAAGGAAATATTTGAAATAAAATGAAAATATTAGTATTGTAAGACCCAGTGTGCACTATACATTCTTACGGTATCTGTCATTTTCTGTGAAAATAGAGTTAGTAGAAATTAGAAACTATCTTTCTAACTGGCACAGAAATTTTGCAATGGCTGAAAACAAAGGCAAATAAAAAAATGCCTTACAGAAAAGCTGACATCCAAATACCTTCTAATTAATTTTACATTTTATATAAACTCTATATAATAAAATGTGGCAAATACAAATATAATTTAACACAAGTTCAACAGTTTATTAAAATCAACATAAATGACATAATGATGTTTGAACATACATTTAAGAGATATATTAAATGGCTCCCAGAAATTGGCCACCCTTATATTTAATCATTGATATTTACTAAGACTAGCATTCTAAATTTATGTACACCGCATTGATTTCTATTTTTTTTTTAATTATTTTTAAAAATCCATACTTCATATTTTATATGAAAGTGCAACGGTAAAACTAAATGACTCAGCCAGCCCACAGGAATTATCTCCCTCCTAGCCCACAACTGATTTCATGAAGAAAAAAGGACTGCGTTAACATCTGAACTCTGCAGAGGGAAAGATAATTTTTCCATTCATCTTTGAAAGGTCAATTAAATTCACAAACTGCACTTATAACTTAAGTATTTTATTTAAAATAATTGACATGAAAGATAAGTAGCCCATAATGCTGAAGTCTCAAATTCAATGGCATCTACATATCTGATCCAAAGAATTTCAGATAATAAAAATTCAAGCTAAGAAAGAATAGTTCCTCTGTATATAATGTAATTTCTAAAAAGCCTGCCACATTAAGAGTGTGTTAGCTTGTTAAATGCTCAAATTGAAGCAGATTATGTTATGGATACTGCGATTGTTGTCTCTAAAGGTTCCTCAACCCAGAAGCCCTAAATAGCAATGAGGAGGGATAACAAATTCGCTCCAATCTCTACCTTTTTCACTTGACCATTTAAATGGTTTATGCTTTCATAACAAAAGCCACACTGGAAAAGTGTTAGCTATTTATGGAAATACGAATTTTGCTATTTAATTTACGTATTAGGACACCCCTAATCTACAGACAAACGTTCTCTAGGGTGGGGAATAAGAAGCTAATCATCAAAGCTCATTCACTTAATTAGGAAATTTGGAAAAGCGTTAGCATTATATTAAGTGAAGATGCATACATATATAGATGAATATCTGATCTCTATTCAACAATGTCAAAGCCGTATTTGAATTATTGACAGATCAGGATTTATTTTGCTTGAACCTAGACAATTATCTTAGCCATTCTCTATGTGTAGCACCTCATAATTCTCTTATTGCAATGCTAGCCATTTGATGAACATTTTCAGAAACTGCACCATGTAATTTCCAGTTTTTTAACTTATCTTTTTATGCTTCTGAATTGTTCTCTGTCACATGACGCAGGATATATGTACAAAACAAAAAGGTTACTTATCGTACAGCAGTTGGTCTGAGATATGTTGTCTATATGTATTTTACTCCTGGCATGAGTGTGCCCCCAGTGCCAGAGATCAGAATGTTTTGATCAGCAGTGCCCACTGGTCCACACTTGTATCCTACCTGTCCTTGTGCCCCTTCCTCTTGAGGGCATAAAAGGGTGGAGTGGGGCCAAATGAATATCAGCTCCTTCATTAAATAAACATCCAATGAGTATAGAGTTCAATATAGTATGGTAGGAAGGCAGGTTGTGGAATACATATAAACAACACATCTTGAACATCAGATATTGCAAGGTAAGTAACCTCTTTTTCTTCTTAAAGTAATTATCTATGTGTATTACACTCCCGATGAATCCCAAGCAATGACCTCACTGGAGGTGGGATATTGGAGTCCCAAGAGAATAATGATTAAATAACTACTTTGCCAAAGCTAGCATCTGCTTTGGCAGCCTCCCCTATGGCATAATGCTCTGTAAAAGTATGAATTGAGTGCCAAATGGCTGCTATATGTATTTCAGGAATTAGATCATTTCTAAAAGAAGTTGCCCAAGCAGCATAAGCTCTAGTAGACTCAGCCTTGAACTGAAAAGATGGTTACTCACCGTAGTAACTGTTGTTCTTCGAGATGTGTTGCTCCTATCCATTCCATGTAGGTGTGCGCGCCGCGCGTGCACGGCTCTCCAGAACATTTTTACCCTAGCAACTCCGGCGGGCCGGCTGGGCGCCCCCTGGAGTGGCGCCGCTATGGCGCCTGTTATATACCCCAGCCGGCCCGTCCGCTCCTCAGTTCCTTCTTGCCGGCTACTCCAACAGTGGGGAAGGAGGGCGGGTCTGGAATGGATAGGAGCAACACATCTCGAAGAACAACAGTTACTACGGTGAGTAACCGTCTTTTCTTCTTCGAGTAATTGCTCCTATGCATTCCATGTAGGTGATTCCCAAGCCTTACCTAGGCGGTGGGGTCGGAGTGAGAGGTGGCAGAGCGCAAGACTGCGGAGCCGAAGGCTGCATCGTCTCTAGATTGTTGCACCAACGCGTAATGGGAAGCGAAGGTGTGAACGGAAGACCAGGTGGCCGCTCTACAGATGTCCTGGATAGGGACATGGGCTAGGAAGGCTGCCGACGAGGCGTGAGCTCTGGTTGAGTGAGCGGTGAGGCGGCATGGTGGCACGTGAGCAAGCTCGTAGCATGTCCGTATGCATGATGTCACCCAGGAGGAAATTCGCTGCGAGGAGACCGGCTCGCCTTTCATGCGATCGGCAACCGCCACAAACAGCTGGGTCGAACGCCGGAAGGACTTCGTCCGATCAATATAAAAAGCGAGGGCCCGGCGAACGTCCAGGGTGTGGAGCTGCTGCTCACGGGATGAGGCGTGCGGCTTCGGGAAGAAGACTGGAAGGAAGATCTCCTGGTTGAGATGGAAAGCTGACACCACTTTAGGAAGGAAGGCTGGGTGTGGCCGAAGCTGCACCTTGTCACCATGGAAGACGGTATACAGTGGAATGGCCGTCAGGGCGCGGAGCTCAGACACTCGTCTGGCCGATGTAATCGCCACGAGGAAAGCTGCCTTCCAAGAGAGATAAAGCAGAGAGCACGTGGACAGGGGCTCAAAGGGTGGTCTCATAAGCTGGGCCAGAACCAGATTCAGATCCCACGTTGGAGTAGGACGACGTATCGGCGGGTACAAACGATCGAGGCCCTTAAGGAATCGGGAAACCATCTCGTTGGAGAAGATGGACCGACCACCCATAGAAGGTCGAAACGCCGACACGGCTGCCAGGTGCACCTTCAAGGAGGAGATCGCTAGACCTTGGTCTTTAAGGTACCAGAGGTAGTCCAGGATGGTCGGGATGGGGACTAGGAATGGGTTAAGGCCTCGTTGGTCACACCAGATCGCGAAACGTTTCCACTTCGCAAGATAGGTAGAGCGCGTCGACGGCTTTCTACTTTCGAGCAAGACTCGCTGCACTGCCGCCGAACAGTCCCTCTCTGCGTGGGTCAACCACTCAGGAACCAAGCTGTAAGATGCAGGGACTGCAGGTTCGGGTGACAAAGCCTGCCGAGGTCCTGAGTGATGAGGTCTGGCCATAGCGGAAGGGGAATGGGATCCCGAATCGAGAGCTCGAGCAACAGGGTGTACCAGTGTTGTCTCGGCCAGGCCGGAGCGACGAGTATTACGCGGGCCCTGTCCCTCCAAAGCTTGAGTAGCACCCGGTGTAAGAGCGGGAACGGAGGGAATGCGTAGAGGAGGTGATCTGTCCATGTGAAGAGGAATGCATCTGACAGGGATCCCGGAGCTCGACCCTGGTACAAGCAGAACCTGTGGCACTTCCTGTTCTCCCTGGAGGCGAACAGGTCTATCTGGGGAAACCCGCACCTCCGGAAAATTGTGTGGGCCACATCTGGGCGTAGGGACCACTCGTGGGAGGTGAACGACCTGCTGAGGTGGTCGGCCAGCGTGTTCTGTACTCCCGGCAGAAAAAACGCTTCTAGGCGAATCGAGTGGGTCACGCAAAAGTCCCACAGGAGCATCGCTTCTTTGCAGAGTAGGGAGGACCGGGCTCCGTCCTGCTTGTTCACATAGAACATCGCTGTCGTATTGTCTGTGAACACCGCTACGGAGCGGTCCTGCAGGTGGGACCGAAAGGCGAGACATGCCAAGCGGATCGCTCTCAGCTCCCGGACGTTGATATGGAGGGAGAGCTCCTGAGCCGACCATAGACCTTGCGTGTGAAGGTCGCCCATGTGAGCACCCCATCCTAGCGCCGAGGCGTCTGTGGTCAGGGTGACCGACGGGCGAGGAAGGCAGAACGGGACCCCTGCGCATACGACCTCCGGGTCCAGCCACCAGTTGAGCGTCTGGAGAGTGGACTTTGCGACCGTCACCACCATGTCTACGGGGTCGCGATGGGGGCGGTACACCGCTGCCAACCAAATCTGGAATGGGCGAAGGCGCAGCCTGGCGTGCGCGGTCACAAACGTACACGCTGCCATGTGACCCAGTAGGCATAGGCAGGACTGCACCGTCGTTGTGGGGAAGGCATGCAGGTCCCGTATGATCGAGACTATGGTCTGGTGCCGAGGACGAGGAAGGCAGGCCCTGGCTAAGTTGGAGTCGAGGACCGCTCCTATGAACTCCACTCTTTGCGTTGGAGTCAGGCAGGACTTCTCGGCATTGATAAGGAGGCCTAGTGACCAGAACAGAGACAGTATTTCGGCCACTTGATCCACTACCAGCTCTTGGGATGGCCCGTGTATCAACCAGTCGTCAAGGTATGGGTAGACATGAATTCGACGCCGACGGAGGGCTGCGGCAACCACCGCCATGCACTTGGTGAAAACCCTTGGTGCGGTGGATAGGCCGAAGGGCAGTACCGCAAACTGGTAGTGTTCGCCGTTGACCACAAAGCGCAGGTAGCGTCTGTGGGGAGGGTAAATTGCCACATGAAAGTATGCATCCTTCATGTCGAGGGCGGCAAACCAGTCTCCTGGATCCAGGGAAGGAATGATGGTCCCCAGGGTGACCATACGGAACTTGAGCTTGCACAGGTGTCTGTTGAGCTCCCGGAGGTCTAAGATGGGACGAAGACCTCCTTTCGCCTTGGGGATGAGAAAATATCTGGAATAAAATCCCCTGCCCCGCCTGCTGTGCGGAACCTCCTCTATGGCACCCACGCTCAACAGAGTCCTGATCTCTTGTAATAGGACTTGCTCGTGAGAGGGGTCCCTGAAGAGGGACAGGGAAGGTGGGTGGGAGGGAGGGGGCGAAATAAACTGAAGGTGGTAACCGTGCTGGATGGTACTGAGGACCCAGCTGTCCGATGTTATGGAGCACCACGCCTGGAGGAAGTGGGAAAGACGGTTGGAAAATAACGGGGTAGGATCCTGGAGTGAGACTGATGGGCCGTCCTCGGGCGTCCCATCAAAAGGCCTGTTTGGGACCCTGAGGGGCCTTGGAAGGGCCCTGGGCCTGGTTACGCCTGCTCCCCGATGGTCTACGGCGGTTTAAGTTTGCACGCCGACTATTATATGACCGTGACCTGGCCTGGGTAAAGGGCCGGTAGGGCTGCTGACGGAATGACCTTCTCTGGGTAGCTGGCGTGTGCATGCCCAGAGTCCGAATGGCAATACGGCCATCCTTCAGGGTCTGGATTCTAGAGTCAGTCTTTTCTGAGAAGAGACCCTGGGTGTCAAAAGGGAGATCCTGGAGGGTGTACTGCACCTCGGGTGGCAAGGTGGAGGACTGCAGCCACGAAATGCGCCTCATAGTCACCCCGGAGGCCACGGTTCTGACTCCCGAGTCAGCGGAGTCCAGGGCGGCCTGAATTAAGGACCGGGAGGCTTTCCTGCCCTCTTCCAAGAGCGTCGAGAACTCTTGGCGTGAGGCTGGCGGGGTCAGCTCCGAAAACTTCCCCAGGGACACCAAGATGTCAAAGGTATACCGGGAAAGCAGCGCCATCTGGTTCGCAATTCAGAGCTGAAGACCACCCGCGGAATAGACCTTGCGCCCCAACAGGTCCATGCGCCGTGCCTCCTTAGATCTCGGCGCTGCCGCAGGCTGTCCATACCGCTCCCGGTCGTTTACCGACTGGACCACCAGAGAGTCCGGAGTTGGGTGCATGTACAAATACTCGTACCCCTTGGGCGGGACCGAGTACTTCCTCTCCACCCCACGTGCCGTGGGGGGAACCGACGACGGCGACAGCCAGATGGTAGTGCTAGTACGTTGTATCGTCCGGATAAAGGGTAGGGCCACCCGCATCGGGGCCTCTGCTCCAATGACATTAGTCACTGGGTCCTCGTCCTCCGGGACCTCCTCGACGGGCAGGTTAATGGCCTTCGCCACACAGCAGAGAAGGTCCTGGTGTGCCCGTAAATCAATAGGCGGGGGGGGTCAGTCATGGATGCCCCCGCCACTGCCTCGTCCGGAGAAGATGACGAGGACCGACCTGGGAGTACCTCGTCCGGAGCCTGCTCCTCCAACGGGTGCTCAGCCGCCACGGAGCCTGGATCTTGATTCGGATCCTGCGGCAATGTGGTCTCCCCCGTCGGTGATGGCGGCGGCCTGCTGACTGTGGCCTCTGGCTCCCGACGTGGCGGTCCCACCGGCCTCGGGGGAAAGGGAAGCGCTCGAGGGTCATGGTAGTCCCAGGGAACCCAAAATCCCCACTGATGGGGTCCATGTTCCCAGCCTTGGGACTCGGCTCTAAAGTCAGCACCACTGCCCTCGGGAGAAGCGATCGAGGGTTGGCGAGAGGGCCAGGGTGGAGCTGAGGCGACACCCGAGTGTACCTCCGATGCCGGTGGCAGGACTCTGAGCGGTGCCGAGGCTCGGTGCCGGTCATCGCGGTACCGGATCGGAGAGCGGGACCGGTGTGCGCTGCGGTGCCGGGAGCTCGACCGGTGCCGGGAGCTCGAACGGCGTCGGGCGCTCGACCGCAACGGTGACCGACGGCGTCGGGAGCGGCTCCGGGAGTCTCGGTGCCGAGAACGGGTCCTGGAGCCGGATCTCCTGCGGTACCGGCGACTCAGTGACCGTGATCGAGAGCGGTGCCGGCGACTCGGTGACCGTGATCGAGAGCGGGAACGGCGCCGGGAGTGCGACCGGTACCGCGATGCTGAACGGTACCGGGACTGCGACCGGCGCCGGGACGGGGAGCGGCGCCGCGACGGTGATCGGCGACGGGATCGGGATCGGCGTGGTGGTGACAGTCTCTGAGATTGGGACCGGGTCCGAGATTTGGAGCGCCGTCCATGCCGTCTGTCGGGGGTTGGAGACCGTATCATTGCCGGCTTGCCCACCGACTGGACAGCCCGCACCGGCGGTGCCGGGGGCCGGAGGCTCGGAGCCTCTGCGAGCTCGATAAGCTCTCTCGCCGTCTCAAATGCCTCAGGCGTAGACGGAAGCTGCAGCTCAACCTCGGCTGGTACCGGGGAGCAGGGTGTTGCCGGACTCGACGGCCTCAGGGGTGCCGGAGTCGGCGGCACCGTGCACAGTTTGTGCACTGCCACAGCCTGAACCGTCTTTACCGGAGATGGCTGGGCTAACGGCCTCGGAGGATGTTTCGAGGCCGTCTTCGGCGTCTTGAGCTTCCTCGTTGGGGAGAGGGAGCGGTGCCGGGATGTCGGTGCCGGGTGTCGAGAGGCCTCGGTACCGGGGCGGCTCGGTGCCGCCGGTGCGCTGCATGCCGAGGATGACTTCGGCGCCGGAGGGGTCGGCGCGGGCGGCTGGAGCGAAGCCTCCATGAGGAGCTGCTTTAATCGAGAGTCCCGCTCCTTCCTCGTTCGGGGCTTGAAGGCTGCACAGATCGGGCACTTATCAGTTCTGTGAGACTCTCCGAGGCAGCGCAGGCAGGAGTCGTGCGGGTCACCGACGGGCATATGCCGCTGGCAAGCCGCACAGGGCTTGAATCCCGGTGCCCTGGGCATAAGCCCGCACCGGGTGAGGAAGAAGAGGGTTTAATCCCTCTAATTCCCTACTAATACTACAACTAACTAAACTTAAACAGCAACTAAACTAACTAAGTAAACGAACTATGCTAAAGAACGGAGAAACGCTAGGGCTGTGGAGGTAACGAAGCACTCCACTGTTCCAACTGGCCGTCACGGGCGGGAAGAAGGAACTGAGGAGCGGACGGGCCGGCTGGGGTATATAACAGGCGCCATAGCAGCGCCACTCCAGGGGGCGCCCAGCCGGCCCGCCGGAGTTGCTAGGGTAAAAATGTTCCGGAGAGCCGTGCACGCGCAGCGCGCACACCTACATGGAATGCATAGGAGCAATCACTCGAAGAAGAACAGGAAGATCTCGTTTAGCAACCAGATAATGTCTGATACAATCAGAGATCAATTTAACTATTCTTTAGGAAGAAATAGTCTTCCCTTTTACCCTCTCAGTATTTTAGTCTATAACTAGTCTAGATGAGATTCTAAATAGTTTAGCTCTATGTTAATTAAAGGATACGGATCTTAATACATCTAAGGGGTGTGATTTTTTTTACATGCTACAAGCGTGAGATTTTTAAATGAAAATAGGTAAATTAACCATCTGATTATTATGAAAATCTGATTGAACTTTTGGAATAAACTAGGTTGAGTCCTAAGAGATTTTATCTCTATGAAAACCAGTGTCTGATGGGCCTGCTGTTAAGGGTTGATGGTCTCCCAGTCTCTGCTCTAATGTAATGGCCACTAGAAATGAGATTCTCATGGAAGGATGTTGATGTGAACCTGTTGCTAATGGTTCATAGGACGGAACCACGTGACTCACTAATACTACATACAAATACCACGAGGGATGAGGTTCTCTAAGACTATATCTACACTGTGCAGGAGGGTGATTTCCCTGCTCATGACCACATACTTGTGCTAGCTCTCATCGAGCTAGCACTAGTATAAATAGCAATGTAGCCACAGCAGCATAGGTAGCAGCACTGGAAGCATGGGTTATCCATGCCGAGTACGTACTCACTGTTTCAGGCAGGTTTGTACTCGGCACAGGTAATCAATGACTCCATTGCTGCTATCTGTGCTACCATGGCTAGACTATATTTGTGCTATCCTGAGTTAGTGCAAACACGTGTTTGTAAGCAGGGGAATCACACTCCTACCTCACAGCACAGACAGTTTAATTGTCAGGAACACCTGCCCACCGTAGGGTCTGAACATTCAGTATAATTTTCAATATGTGGATGGAAAGCGGACATATCTGTCAGGTGAACCATCACAGAACTAACTGAGAAAGCTGTTGACTTCAGGGAGAGTAGGTAATCTGAAATAAAACAAATGTCTGTTCAAAATGGTGAGATATAGTGAACTTCAGCCCAGAACAAAAATCTCTTCTATTTAGCATTATAAGCAGATCTCACTGAATCTTTTCTGCTATCAAAATATTTTGGATGACCCTAGAACAAGTCCTTTCCATATCCATACAATCACTGTAAAATACAGGGATGATAGATAGCCTGGAGGAAGGATCCTCAGTTCATCTTGAGAAATCAGACGCAGAATTAGAGATAAAAATACTGGGGGTCAAATTGACAGTGTTAAGAGGTCTAGAAACCAAAATTGTCAGGCCCAAACTGAAGCAATTATCTTCGCAGCCCTGTTTCATCTCTCTTAAAATTCTTGGTATTAAGGGAATTGGTGAGTATGTATATCTCAGTCCTGTAGACCATGGAAATTAGAATAAAAATCCTTTCCCCTGTATTGCAGAGGAACCTAATCCATGGCTCCAAGAAGCAATCAATATGGATTGAATTTTTGTTGTAGTATCCTCTCATGAGAGAGGTCCCTGTGGATAAGGGACAGGGATAATCTAGAACTGAACAAAATACCCAGTTCAGATAATACTGGGGGCCAATTGGTCTGCTAAAAGTTTGTTCCAGGTTTCCCAAAAATAAGCAAGTCTGTTTCCAAAAGGAGTCAGCAAAGTGAAAAGGTCCATAAAGATTGGTTCTCAAAAGCTCTCAACAGCACCATCAAAATTTGTTTTTTGTTGTTCAGAAACAGTCATGAAGTGGACGCAGAAGAAGCAGGTGGACATCTCTTATGAAAATGTTGCTTCTTTCCTGAAAGATATTCTGTAGGCCTTTGGTATGAGTATGCAAAAGGCTGAGAAGATTGCCTTACGTGAGGTGGTTAGTACTGTCTTCTCTTTAGCTGCATGGAACAGACAACCAATGATCTTAAAGTTTAACAAAAATCTTTTAGGGTGTGTAAGGTGTCATCTGTTTTTTGAACCAAAAGGTTTGGTTCCTTAAAAGAGTAAGCCCTCTACAGTATTTTATACCGCTCATGAAATACCAGATGATTGAAGCCATGATAAACATCTCATTGTTATGACAGTCACCACTGAACATGCCATTGTGTCTGATAAATCTATAGTGGCTTAAAGAACTGTTCTTGGGATTAGTTGTCCTTCATTGATTAACAACTGCAGCTCCTGTCTCAACACTTGTGGAACACTATCAAAAAATTTGGCAACTCTATGCCAACATTGGTAGTTATCTTTTGAAAAGAAAGTCTGATAATTCAAGATTCACATTTGTAAACTTGCAGAACAATATTTTTTTCTACCCAGTAAGTCTAATGTCTTTGGTCCTTTTCTTTCAGAGTATACTTAGAACTGTGTTGATTAATACATTCTTGGACACACCACCACAATGACAAGAGAAAAAGGTGTTGGCTATACACAAAAATACTCAAATCCCAAGGCCTGGACTGGTTATATTTTGTCTACTTTTATGTCACAGGGATTGCGACAGAAGTTCCCACAGCAGTTGAGTCAGCTCTAGAAGGCCTTCATTAAGTGGCATTGCCACTCTGGCAATAAGGTATGTAAAATTTCCAATAATTTGTAAGTTTTTTGCTCACCACCTCTACTGGAATTTTCAGCATTTCAACTAGTCTTTTTAGAAGCTCTTAAAATGCTTTATAATCATCAGGAGGTGCTGCTGCTGCTGGAGTTACAGCTTTGATAATGCTGATGTAGAAAGGTCAGTGTGATGAGTTTGCCCTTTCTCAGATGAGTGGAGCTGTGCTGTGCTGGAAAGGTACGAGGTTACTGTTCTATGTCCTGGTAGACTGTAAACTACATAGCCGACACCAGACTTGTCAGATATTGAAAAGTCCAATATGGCCATGAGTGTCCTCTATATGAAAAATGTGCTCTAGGCCAAGGTGGTAGAGACCAGGATGGATGAGTTCCTCTGTGTTCTCTATTGCTACTATAATTAGGTGGGGTCCTAATATATGGACTTGTAGAAAAACACGCTGGAAAGTAAGATGGAGAACCCCCCTACTATCCACCAAAGAGGATGAGAAAGAATATTCTTCCCAGACAGAGAGAGCACATTTTAAAGTTGTTCCAAGAAGGACAGTACCTGTATCCCTGAGTAAAGAACTGCTTGATACTAATAATGGAATTCTCTGTGTCTGTTCTAGTCATGGAGACTCAGGAAACTAAGATTATTAAGTCTTTCGGTGTTGTAAAAGTTGGTGCTAACCGAGCCAATATTGAAGGCATCCAGACCAGTGCCATGTTGTAGAGTACCAAGGCTGTCAGTAATAAAAGTCTCTTTAATGGTGTATGAGAACTTACATTTATACCTTGAATACCCTTTTCATCCAGTCTCTGAAGAGATTTAATTCTCCTCTTTTTGGGGGGTGCCTAATGAGGTGACCTCCCTTTACGTTCTTCATGGAAATGATGATGGGACTTATCCCCATCCAATGATTTCAGCACCTGAGCTTTTACCACACAACTTATAGGCACCAGAACTAGAGAAGGACTTTTCTGAGAGAGCTTAACCTGCGGAACACCAGTATTGGAGGCTGGTCTCATTGATTTATCTAATACAAATCTAGCCCATCTAGATTTTTTTAGTTTGCTGTGAAAACAAATAAATTGAGCATGTGTTCAAAATATGTCCCATCACCTAAACAAAATGAATATTCTGTGTGGCCATCATTCAAGGGAATGGCCATGTCACATGAAAGAGAATATTTGAAACTGTGTGACTTCTGGTCAGCCATGAAGACTGATGATCAGTATTAGGTAACAAAAAAAATATATACTTGAAAGTCACCTGAACAATGCCACTATTCTAACTAAAATTCCGATACTTAAAAAACAACATTAACTATGCAAAAACAATATTTACATCTAGATATTAGGGCTGGCACGTGATTAAAAAAATTAATCGCACTGTTAAACAATAATAGAATACCATTTATTTAAATATTATTGGATGTTTTCTACATTTTCTATAATGTCAATCTTTAGAGCCTACAAGTCCAATCAGTCCTCCTTGTTCAGCCAATCACTCAAACAGGTTTGTTTACTTTTGCAGAAGACAATGTTGCCAGCTTCTTGTTTACAATGTCACCTGAAAGTGAGAATAATCTGAGTCAGATGCCACCTGCAGAAGGCTGATTTTCTTTTTTGGTGGTTAGCGTTCTGTAGTTTCCACATCGGAGTGTTGATCTTTTAAGACTTCTGAAAGCATGCTCCAAACCTCATCCCTCTCAGATTTTAGAAGGCACTTCAGATTCTTAAATTTTGGTCGAATGCTGTAGCTATCTTTAGAAATTTCACATTGGTATCTTCTTTGCATTTCGTCAAATCTGCAGTGAAAGTGTTTTTAAAATGAACAACATGTGCTGGGTCATCATCTGAGAGCTATAACATTAAATATATGGCAGAATGAGGGTAAAACAGCAGCAGACATACAATTCCATTCCAAGGAGTTCAGTTACAAATTTAATTAACGCTTTTTTTTTTTAACGAGCGTCATCCGCATGGAAGCATGCCTTCTGGAATGATGGCCAAAGCATGAAGAGGCATATGAATCTTTAGTGCATCTTGTAAATAAATATCTTGTGACGCCAGCTTCAACAGTGTCATGTGAATGCCTGTTCTCACTTTCACGTGATGCTGTAAATAAGAAGCAGGCAGCAGTATCTCTTGGGAATTTAAACAAACTTGTTTGTCTAAGTGATTGGCTGAACAAGAAGTAGGACTGAGTGGACTTGTATGCTCTAAAGTTTTACATTATTTTGTTTTTGAGTACAGTTATGTAACAAAAAAAATCTACATTTGTATGTTTCACTTTCATGATAGAGAGATTGCATGACAGTACTTGTATGAAGTGAATAGAAAAATACTATTTCTTTTGTTTATCATTTTAAAGTGCAAATATCTGTAATAAAAAATAATATAAAGTGAGCACTGTACACTTTGTATTCTGTGATGTAACTGAAATCAATATATTTGAAAATGTAGAAAAACATCCAAAATATTTAATAAATTTCAATTGGTATTCTATTGTTAAACAGTGTGATTGTGATTAATTTTTTTTTAGTTAATTGTGATTGACACCCCTAGTAGATATTAAAAGTTATCATCATCATGGCAAATCCCTACCGGAAATGGACTATTTGCAAATTGAGCACCACATACATTGATTTCTAGCTAGATCCTTAAGGTAGCTTGTGCGATATTTATGTCCATCATTGGTGATTTTATCATACACCAAAGGTTTTGGCAATCATTTGATCACTGGCCATATAGCAACATAACTTGGTAAACATGCTTTGTATTTCATTAGTCTTCCATCCAAATAATATGCCCTTAGCAAGAAAGCCAACAAAACCAAACCATTGCTGATTGAGGCTGTTGCTGGATTAGCCTCCAAATATCCTCATTTCTGATCTTGTCCTATATTAAAGGTTAAGGCTGCTCCAAAGGGATGCTACTAATTGTTTGACCTGTCAGCCTCAGCTGCGTAAGAAAGACTTGAGAGGCAGTTGACCACTCTATGCCCTTTTATGCCCTAGGGAGGGTTGGTGCAAAGGCAGCAAGAAAGCACAGGTCTGCAACATATGGGCACTGCTGATCAAAACACTCCAATCTCCAGATCTCGGGGTGCATACACACCAGGAGTGGAATATATATATAGACAATCACTCAAAGAAGAATAAGCCATCTATAAATACAAGTGAATTTACTTCTTTACAGATGAAGGGGAAAAATATGCCCTAAAATAAGCAATCCTCCTCTTACTCCATCATTAATGTCAGCACGCACTTAATCCATTTTCATCCCCCATCCAGGCAAGCAGATAGAACTTGATCCGTGCTACAAATCAAGAGTCAGGCTCACTTCCATCAGTTATGTACCACATTCCAGAATAGAGAGTGAAACTCCACAGATTCATTTAATCAGAAGTACAGTTGGAAATATGGGCTTTTATTCACAACTTGCTCATATAGTAAAATTCATTGTATTTCTTTAGCACATTTTTACCTTAGTCATTTGAGAGAAACAGTGATCTAGCAAACTGAATACAGAGATAAGAGTCAGGCACTCGAGTTCTAATCCTGATTCTGCCACTGACTCAGTAGGCGGCCATCAGCTATTCATTTAGGCCAAAACTTTTAAGTGCCTATTAAAATCAGGCACCTTTGTTTTTGGATGCCCTAACTTGAAACACTTGAGGTTTGATATTCACAGGTGTCAAGCACCTACAGCTCTCATTTGCCTCCACAGGAGTATGGTTTTCAGCACTCCTGCAAATCAGTCACTAGGTGTCTCAAATTGGCAGCTAATATTAGTAAACTCTTTGAGAGTACACCCTTTAATCTGTGTCTCATGTCTTATCACTTTAAAACAGGGAAACAGTAAAGTTAACTATCTCACAAGGATGTTGTAAGGATTAATGAAACAGTGCACTGTAGCTGTAAAGTGCTAAAGAAATGTGATTCGGCTCAATCATGTCCCCATATTCTTCATGTAATGTATTAATCACATATGAAAGGGGGGAAAGGAATCAGCTGTCTCCACAGCACTGTCCCCACTTTCTCCAGTCTCATCAGAAGGAGTTTTGCATATCCAAGAACCTGAGAGACCGCAGGGAGATGAGAGTGGGTGGGCAGGTTAGGTGGAAACTGTATTAACTTTTCATGTCTCTCTACTGTAGAAATCTTTTTTTTTTTTTTGGTAGTGGGAGAAAGGAGGTCCTTTGATGCCAACTGCAGTAGCTCTGTCAGTGCAACTCTACCAGAACTACACTGTGAAAGAGTGGGAGGAAGGGATGGACACCAAGGTGCAGGACTTGTACAGAGGGGTAGAGCCTCAGCACAGATGTCCCTAGCCTCCTAGTGGTCTCCTGTAACCTACTGAATTGATCTACAGGACCCAATTTTATAATTACTTACTACCACACACAGGATTTACTACTGTGAGTAGAGTCCCAAGGAAACTAAGTATCACTACCAAAGGACTGCGCCTCAATAAATAATATGTAATAAATTATGAGGTATACAGGTCCCATTGCAAATTAGTAACCTGCCATGAATTATTGAAATATAGGTCACTACAGTCTATTACTAAGAAATATTCACATATTTTTATATTGACATACACATACAGAGGTACGCATTCTCACGCAAACTTTTGTATGAGACACAAAATCTTGTTTTTCCCAAAACAGTGTACATAGACAGCATTATTTATGACTGGACTCACAATATCACCAATTCAAAAATGCATTTTTAAGAACCTGTACAATTAAGATACATTTCAACAAAACAAAATCTACTGTAAAGACTTGGAGCAACTTGAAAATCCACATTGTCTTAAATTTCCCTAATAATCTGTAATAATTTAAATTTCTACTGATTAACATTTATTTTATAGCCTAAGTACACTCCTTCTCCACAGAAGATAGTGTTTAATAAAATAAGGTGCTACTTTATTTTTAATATCACTCAGCTATGGCAGCCCTTATTCCTGATTCAGCTATATGCAGAGTTAAGATTACAATCACTTTGTCGCTGATCAGTTATATATTGATTTGCCTTTAAATATTTTCCCCAGTATTCTGCTGTGTTGTACTAGTTCCCTAATTTTTCTTTTTACTACACTTCTGAGAACTACAGATATGGAAGCTGGGCACAACCCCAGACTTATAGAAATTTGGCACAAATTCTTGAGTTCTTTTGGAGCCAACAGGGAACTGCTTTAACTTCCCACTTAAAATTTTGCATGTCTGAATATTTTAAATGATCCAATACCCTTTCCCACATACTGGTTCTCTCAAGGAAAAGAGCGATGGAAACTGAAGACCCATAAGCCTCAGACTTTATTATGCCTCTAAATTAGAAATTCAACCATTCTCATGAAAAATATTGAATTTTGTAAGGGATATTTTCAATAATAATTCACTTCAGTGAACTAGCATAGTGAAGGCAACATATTATAGTAAGTGTTTGACATTGTTCTCCCTTGTTTTATTTATAGCTACCTACCTATCTGGGCATTTATACCAGGATCATCACTGCAGCATCTAAAACAAATTTCAAACCAGTCAATTTTGTGGTAGTCCTGTTTAAAACAAAAATTAAAAATGTGGTTGTTTTTGTTTGCTCTCTCAGTTCAAAAATGGCTGCAGGGCTTCAGCTCAAACTTACCAAAAAATTCACTGTTACAAAAACAACAAACCTGGATAATTTCAACCCAAAATGTGATTGTTAAAAAATACCTGAGAGTGAAAATGGGATTTCTACCCTCACTGCTGAAACAATTTCCATTCTTATTTTTGTTACCCTTAACTCAGATATAAATGCTTCCTCAGTGAAGACTATTATCTTTGCTAAATTTGAGGTGAAGAAATTAAAAATAATAAAGTTGTAAGCAATTCAACAATTACTCCTTGGGATGATCAGTATGTGCAAGCTTTCTGGCACAGCTCAATGAAGCACTGCTCGCATGCCTCTCAACCTGCCAAGCCTCAGAAGTAGGAAACATAAGAATGGCCATACTGGGTCAGACCAAAGGTCCATCTAGCCCAGTATCCTGTATCCCAACCAATGACCAATGCCAGGTGCCCCAGAGGGAATAAACAGAACAGGTAATCATCAAATGATACATTCCTTGTCGCTCATTCCCAGCTTCTGGCAAACAGGATAGGGACACCATCCCTGTCCATCCTGGCTAATAGACATTGATGGACATATCCTCCATGAACTTATCTAGTTCTATTTTGAACCCTGTAATAGTCTTGGCCTTCACAACATCCTCTGACAAGGAGTTCCATAGGTTGACTGTGCGTTGTGTGAAAAAATACTTCCTTTTGTTTGTTTTAAACCTGTCTATTAATTGCATTTGGTGACCCCTAGTTCTTGCGTTATGAGGAGTAAATAACACTTCCTAATTTACTTTCTCCACACCACTCATGGTTTTATACACCTCTATCAGATCCCCCCTTAGTCATCTTATTACCAGTCTGAAAAGTCACAGTCTTATTAATCTCCCCTCATATGGCAGATGCTACATACCCCAAACATTTTTGTTGTCCTTTTCTGAACCTTTCCCAATTCCAATATAGCCTTTTTGAGATGGGGCGACCATATCTACATGCAGTATTCAAGATGTGGGTGTACCATGGATTTATATAGAGGCAATATGAAATTTTCTTATCTATCTCTTTCTTAATGATTCCCAACATTCTGCTAGCTTTTTTGACTCCGCTGCACATTGAGTGGATGTTTTCAGAGAACTCAATTTACCAAACAACAAATGTCTCAGATGTGGTTAATTCTCAAAGGTGTAATCTCTGTTAAAAGCTCTCCACAGGGAGGCGTACGAAAGACACTGCAATGGACACAGAATCATAGAATCACAGACTTTAAGGTCAGAAGGGACCATTATGATCATCTAGTCTGACCTCCTGCACAACGCAGACCACAGAATCTCACGCACCCACTCCTGGAACAAACCTGTGTCTTGAGCCATTCAAGTCCTCAAATCATGATTTAAAGACTTAGAGATGCAGAGAATCTTCCAGCAAATGACCCATGCCCCACGCTGCAGAGGAAGGTGAAAAACGTCCAGGGCCTCTGCCAATCTGCCCTGGAGGAAAATTCCTTCCCGATCCCAAATATGGCATTCAGTTTAACCCTGACCATGTGGGGCAAGACTCACCAGCCAGACACCTAGGAAAGAATTCTCTGTAGTAACTCAGATCCCACCCCATCTAACATCCCATCACAAGCCATTGGGCATATTTACCGCTAATAGTCAAAGACCAACTAATTGCCAAAATTAGACTATCCCATTATACCATCCCCTCCATAAACTTATCAAGCTTAGTCTTGAAACCAGATATGTCTTTTGCCTCCTGGAAGGCTGTTCCAGAACTTCACTCCTCTGATGGTTAGAAACCTTCGTCTAATTTCAAGTCTAAACTTCCTGATGGCCAGTTTATATCCATTTGTTTTTGTGTCCACATTGGTACGGAGCTTACATAATTCCTCTCCCACCCCTGGTATTTATTCCTCTGATATATTTATAGAGGGCAATCATATCTCCCTTCAGCCTTCTTTTGGTTAGGCTAAACAAGCCAAGCTCTTTCAGTTTCCTTTCATAAGACAGGTTTTCCATTCCTCAGATCATCCTAGTAGCCCTTCTCTGTACCTGTTCCAGTTTGAATTCATCCTTCTTAAACATGGGAGACCAGAACTGCATACAGTATTCCAGATGAGGACCAGTGCCTTGTATAACGGTACTAACTCCTCCTTATCTCTACTGGAAATACCTCGCCTGATGCATCCCAAGACCGCATTAACTTTTCTCATGGCCATATCACATTGGTAGCTCATAGTCATTCTGTCCTCAACCAATACTCCGAGGTCCTTCTCCTCCTCTGTTACTTCCAACTGATGCGTCCCCAGCTTATAACAAAAAATTTTGTTATTAATCCCTAAATGCATGACCTTGCACTTTTCACTATTAAGTTTCATCCTATTACTATTACTGCAGTTTACAAGGTCATCCAGATCTTCCTGTACGATATCCCAGTCCTTCTCTGTACTGGCAACACCTCCCAGCTTCGTGTCATCTGCAAACTTTATTAGCACTTTCCAACTTTTTGTTCCAAAGTCAGTAATAAAAAGATTAAATAAGATTGGTCCCAAAACCGATCCCTGAGGAACTCCACTAGCAACCTCCTTCCAGCCTGACAGTTCACCTTTCAGTATGACCCGTTGTAGTCTCCTCTTTAAACAGTTCCTTATCTACCTTTCAATTTTCATATTGATCCCCATCTTTTCCAGTTTAGCTAATAATTCCCCATGTGGAACTGTATCAAATGCCTTACTGAAATCGAGGTAAATTAGATCCACTTTGTCTAAGAAATCTGTTACCTTCTCAAAGAAGGAGATCAGGTTGGTTTGGCACAATCTACCTTTTGTAAAACCATGTTGTATTTTGCCCCAATTACCACTGACCTCAATGTCCTTAACTACTTCTCTTTCAAAAATTTTTCCAAGACCTTGCATACTACAGATGTCAAACTAACAGGCCTGTAGTTGCCCGGAACACTTTTTTCCCCTTTCTTAAAGATAAGAACTATGTTAGCAATTCTCCAGTCATACAGTACAATCCCTGAGTTTACAGATTCATTAAAAATTCTTGCTAATGGGCTTGCAATTTCATGTCCCAATTCCTTTAATATTCTTGGATGCAGATTATCTGGGGCCCCTGATTTAGTCCCGTTAAGGTGTTCGAGTTTATCATTTATGTTTGGTCATTTATGTTGTTTTGTTTAATTTTTTCTTTTCCTTTCTTAGCAATAACATAGTGATGGTTAAATAAATGTGATATTTTGTTTGGTTTTCATCATGAGATTCCCCTAAGGTATGTAAAAGAACTCCTGTGACTAAAATAGTGTAAGTCACACCCCTGAATTCACAGTAAGAGAAACAACTAGTAAGAGCTGGCTTAGCATTTCTGGTTTCTCTAAACTAAATATTTTTAGTAATTTTGAAAACACAATTACTTGGTGTCCAACAGTTTAAAATTACCCCTTTCAACTCCACAATAGCTAATTTGTTTCTGTTATTTTCCCATGTGCAAATCCCTACACCTCACACAATTTCTACGATTCAAGCTAAGCATATGAATTACTTTCTTGTCATATTCCTTCCAATGCCCATATGTCATGAGCGTGCTGTGAAGATCTCCCCTTTCTTCCAGCAGTGAGCTTTGGTGAACACAAGGATGCAATGTCACACTAAATTGTGAAATGCTTATACTCAGCCTCAAAACCTCAACAGTTATTGTGACCCACATAATGTGGTTTCAGAAAAAGAAAAGCATTCTCCCTCACAGCACAGGACAAGACATCAGAAATATGGTTTAACTAGGCCACAATTCATCCCTCCTTTGTAATCCATTCCACCTGCTGGAGAGCTACCATCAGTCTTCCCCATTAACCTGGTCCCAGTACAATTGCTGAGACACCAACAACCTCCCCTTGTCCAAAAGTCAATGGGGTGGGAAAGAAGAAGTGTCTTCTCACTGTACCAGGCATTAGGAACCCCAACCCCTAGGAGATGTTTCTTTTGGAAATGATTATCCGTACCCACTTCCAATTCCTTTTTATCATGGAACCAGACTCCTACACAGCTGGGTACTTGCCAAGTTTCAACAAAATGAATTTTACAACTCACCCTAGGTCCCTGGGCTGCTGAAAGGAAGTTGAGATAACCCTCACTGCCCAGGCCAAAGTGGCATTTAGGGAAAGATTCCTTTCCAGCCCCAGAAAGATGAAAAGGGAGAAGGGAGGGATAGCTCAGTGGTTTGACCATTGGCCTGCTAAACCCAGGGTTGAGAGTTCAATCCTTGAAGGGGCCATTTAGGGAACTGGGATAAAAATCTGTCTGGGGATTGGTCCTACTTTGAGAAGGGGGTTGGACTAGATGACCTCCTGAGGTTCCTTCCAACCCTAATATTCTATGAATAGCATGATGACTAGAGGAAGGCCCAAAACATGGCTCCTACTCTAATCCCCTGATGAGAGTGGAGTGAGCTTTCCTTCCCAAGGCAGAATGACACCTCAGAACTGGGGGGAAGGACTTATACCCTTGTACCCTTTTGTCTAGCAAATCAGAATAAGGCACATAAGCCCTCCTCCTCTAGCCCACAAGGAGTCTAATAGCCTAAAAGGGGGGCGGGTATATTCTTTAAAGAGGCTGAGGGTTTTCTCTCCCCTGTTGGTCCAGACAAAGATACACCCACCTACCCACCTCTGAAGTTGATGGGGGAAGGAGGAGGGATTTTCTATTTGCAGAAACTTCTCTTGGAAAAATGGACAAAACTGTCTCAGGATAAATGAAAATCATTAAAAGAGAAAATTCAGAAGCTGTGCAGCAGGTGCAACATGTTACAGAACTGCAGTTACAGGCTTTAGTATTTAAATTGAAAAATGTGCATTTGAAACTTAATTTTGGGAGACTTTCAATCTCTTTCCCCATCTCATTGTGTATGCACTGAAAGCAGATATATATGGTCTATGTCTGATGCCATATTGCGAGTAATGAGAAAATATTCTGGGGGTTCTAAGGGCTTGATGTATTTACAAACATGATTTATATCAATATTTAGGAATACTATATTGCTGAGTCCACTCCCACTCAAATTTAATAATTGCACCAATATTTTTGCCTTGTCCTACCAGAGCTATTTTACCAGATGTACCCTACTTTTGCTTGTAAGAGTAGTATTGAAAATGAAGTGAATTATCTTTGTAAGTGCCAAATCAGTTCTTTCATGGAGGAACCATGTGTGTCATTTAATCTCTCGCAATATGAGACTATACAACATTCTTAAGAGAGAGGACTGTAGTGTGAGCAGAACTCCAGAGACTGAATCTGTGCTGTGAGTCTGTCTTTCTCTGTGCCATTAAAGTTTAAACAATACACAACCTCTCTGCTTCTATTTCTATCTGTAAAATGGGGCTAACAATGCCTACCTCAAAGCCCTATAAGGCACCCATATAAAATGGTGAGGGGCACCAAATCAATGCCAACAACAATACTTATGTCTCTCACAAGAGCATTGTGAAGTTTGCTCAGTCAATATCTGTTAAGGGCTTTGAAAATAGAGTAGTGTGATGTAAGTGCTACATAGTGGTATCAAACATCCACAGGAACAAAGATGTACCTGATTTGTTGGATGTTTGTTTTACATCTACAATGCAAAGAATGAGACATTAAAAAAAAGATAAATTTAAAGTGTAAGGACTTGGAGGTAACAACTCTACAAAAAAGTTCATATACTCTGGCCCAAATCATCTAACTTATTAGGTAATATTGTAGGTCTACGAATATATAGTTGGAATTATGTATTAGATACTAAGCAAACAGGAATACTGCAACTGCAAACATTTTAGTATTACTTAATTTCTTGCGTATTACAAAAAATAAGCAGTATTAAAACCAAAGCATTCTTTCCTTGCACTCCAGAGGCTGGTGCCTACAACTGAAAAGTATCTCAGCCATGAAATGGTATTAAATGTCAAATACAAAATGTTCCAAAAGCATCATAAATAATAAGGTCATGTCTCATCCAGTTTCTTTGACTCTGTTTTATCTGATACTTACCACTTCTTAATTTTGGTACTTCCTACTCCTGCTCCGATTTATTACCATTTCAAACATGAACATAAAATACAAAATTCCCACTCTAAATAATGTAACAATCAAAAATATACAAAACCAAAAACACATATGGCCTGCTTTTTGTCCTCAAAGACTTATCAACAAATGTTTTCCCTTTCCATTGCTTACTGTTCTCTCACCATTTCCCAGTCTTTCACCACATGGTATTTTGTCATTTGTTTTCTTTTCAGTCTAATTTATATTCTTATCTTTCCAGAATAATGCATAAAGAGAGAAAGAGTGCACCAAGCAGTAAATCAAGGAGAAAGTAGTGGAGAGGCTTTTATTCCCATTTAACATGATTTAGTTTCTCTAGGGGATACACAAATTGGAAATTGCTAAATCATCATCTACTAGGCAGAAACAACGTAGGCGAGCCCAATTAAATAAAAGGCAGAAAGTTGTGTTATGCATGTAATTAAGTGAAATTTTTTTAGAAGACGGAATTACAGTCATTGTGAAAAAGGCCAAAATGAATTGTCATAGGAACAACAGTTTATATATGTTCCAAAATCAGGGAACTGATGTTTTCAGTGCAACCAAAAAGTATATTTTCTCTCATTGCAAACCAAAAGGATGAACTGAATATACATTATTACCAGATGTTATGACACTGGCTAAACAGCAGCTCTCAGTTCATGAAAGGAAAATGTGCTGATTAGAATTATGTTCATATGAAACCATGAGGGATATAGTCAGACCTCTATAAAAAAGCTATGCATATTAGTGTCCTCAATGGCAGTCACTTAGATAAAGTGTTTGCAGGATCAGGCCTATAAATTCAAAACTAACAGCAGAAATAGGGGTGTGTTTACATCAATAAATAAGTTGTTTCCTAATCCCCCTCCCCTCCACACACACAATTGGGAATAGCCATAATTTGTTTGTTGGCGCTTGACACACTTAATTTCTGTAGTCCATCCTCAAGCTTAATTTAACGATAACCACCTTGCTAACCACTCATCTCATCCCATTTGCAAGACCCAGACCTTCCTCCTTACGTACATCAAACAATCTCATTCTCTTCCTTGACGTCATGGGACAGAAAGGAAGGGTTTGGCTTTTGTATTTTTATGGACTAGTAATTGCTTAAAGGATAGGAAACAAGGGGTAGGAATAAGTGGCCACAATTTTCACAATGGAGAAAGGTAAATATAGGGGTCCCCTGAGGACCTATACTGGGACCTGTGCTGTTCAACACCTAAAATCTAGAAAAGGGTCTGAAGAGTGAGGTGGCAAAATTTGCACATGGAACAAAATTACTCAAGATACTTAAATTCAAAGTGGTCTGTGAAGAGATACAAAGGGATCTCACAAAACTGCATGACTAGGTGACAAAATGGCATATGAAATTTAACATTAATAAGTGCAAATAATGCACACTGGAAAACAATCCCAAATATGCATACAAGATCTAAATTAGCTGTTACCACTCAAGAAAGATTTTGGAGTAATTGTAGATAGTTCCCTGAAGCAGTGAAAAAAAGCTAACAATGTTAGGAACCATTAGGAAAGGGATCGATAACTAAATAAAATATAATTATACCACTCTATAAATCCACCGTATGCCCACACCATGAATACTGCATGCAGTTCTGGATCATCTCATCTCAAAAAAAGATATATTAGAATTGGAAAAGTTGCAGAGAAGTGTAACAAAAATTATTAGAGGTAGGGAACAGCTTCCATAAGTGGAAAGATTGAAAAGACTGGGACTGCTCAGCTTAGAAAAGAGACAACTAAGAGGGATATGATAGAGGTCTATAAAATCATGAATGGTGTGGAGAAAGTGAAGAAGAAAGTGTTATTTATCCCTTCACATAAGTACCAAAGGTGACCTGATGAAATTAATAGGCAGCAGGTTTTAAACAAACATAAGGAAGTACTTCTTCACACAGCATATAGTCAACCTGTGGAACTCATTGCCAATGGATATTGTGAAGGCCAAAACTCTAATGGGGTTCTAAAAGAATTAGGTAAGTTCATGGAGGCGGTCTATCAATGACTATTAGTCAAGATGTTCAGAGATGCAAACCCATGCTCTGGGTGGCCCTAGCCTCTGATTGCCAGGAGCTGGGAGTGGATGACAGGGGATGGATCACTTGATCATTGCCTGTTCTGTTCATTCCCTCTGAAGCACCTGGCATTGGCCACTGTAGGAAGACAAGATATTGGGCTAGAAAGACCATTGGTCCGACCCATTATGGACATTCTTATCTTCTAAGAATCTCCCAACAACTTACTCCATTTTCCATATTGAACCACTCAAATATTCTTCCATTTATGTTGCATCCCTTTATTTCACATCCTTTGTTTTTGTTTCATCTGTTTAAACTGCATAGACCGTATAGTCTTTGGTAGATTTTACCCATCACATTTGATTTTAACATATACTTTCCATTAGGTGATGAACAACAGTTAGTTATTCCCAGTCTTGTTCACACTGATAATTCCAACCTTTGGCATATACTTCTCAAGTAGTGAGAAATATGTTGAAAAACCACAGTTTAAATCATTATTACTTCATTGACACTAGTCAGAAATACCTTAGACATTTTATGCACATTTTATTGTGTATATAAACACACTGACCAAACTACAGTGAGAAAGGTCCAAGGAAAAGAGTTTGATGCATTCTTAAAGAACTGAACATCATGGAAATGCAGAAGAGACAGAATAAGTCACATGATCAAAGTCATCTCTGAAAAATCAGAAATGATTGCTTAGAAATATCACAAAAAGAAACATTGTCTTCTAAGTTTTGCAACAAAGTATAGTAGTTTAATCGTTTTTAAATTATTCACATATGCCAGTTCTTGACTACCAGATGGACAGGGAAAAGAATTAGCATTCTGTAGTTGAAGGCAGTATGAAAATTGAAAGAGGTGATTTAAAAGACAAAAACCAGGGCTTGTTTTGATGAGTATGTATTCAGGACAAGTACTGCAGACACAACCGTCTAATGTCACTGTGTCTTTGAAAATAGAGGAGTCAGATCTGCCTGGACTTTCAGATAACATCAGATGAAAGACAAGAAGCTCTTCCTCAAGATTAAAGATAATTGGCCTTTTTTCAGAAAAAAATGTTCTTTAACAACATAAAAACACCACAGAAAAGAACTATAGGGAGGTGCTGATATTTTTAATGTCCTTTGTAAATGCATATCCTATAACAACAGATAGCTGGTGTGGCACAACTATTCACCAGCGGACTGAATTAAAGTGAGCTATTAGTGAAGACCTTGGAGTGTGCCAAATGCCTAGTACATCACATATGCTTGACAGCCATGGGCACTATACGGCTGCTGTGCAATTGGAGGGAAAGGGGGTGACTTAAGCAATTACAAGATTAAATCTCAACAAAAGTCAGTGGAATTTAGGCTCCAAATTGACTAAGTCACTTTTGAAAGTGGAACTTAGGTACTTTTAACACTTTTAACATTTGTTAATAACTGTTTGCATTCCCATGAAAACTGGGGAATAATCTCTCTCCCCCTCTCAGCAGGTCCTTATTATAGACAGCGATAACACCACCTCTTATTAACCTGACACTTCCTATTATATGACCCATTTTCATTTGCTTATAATTTTGTCAAACTTTAACCATGTGTGCTGAAATTTAACATGTGGGGTATTTTCTCCAGGATGAATTTATTCATTTAATTATTTTTATTTCAGCAAAAATAGTTCACCTGTTTCCAAGAACAAGGGTAGGAAAAAATATGTTGTTAAATTCTGGTGGCCTTTTCTTTGAGAAGCTTTAGTGTCTCAATGCTTTGGAGCAAGGACTTGAAAATTAGCAGCAGGTAGCCTTTGTGTCAGGAATGTAACTTTTGCTGTCACTGTGAAAATCCACCCACTTTTGGAATAATAATAAGCCTCTGAAAAATTCCAGTTCACACATGTTCAGTAGAGACTTGCCTGACTTCAGCTAAAATCTCTGAAGATTCCACCCATGCTGAGCATGCTCCAGCCCTGGGCTAAGCAGGACTTTCCCTCTTCCATTCTGGGCTGCTGTACACCATTCCAGAGCCAGGTGCGGGAACTAAGAGCAAGGAGCTTGGCTCTCCCGTGCTCTCTATGCCTTCCCCCCCCCCGCTGGGCCCAGGCGGCATGGAGAAAAAAAGCTGCCTGATTCAAATGCAGAGGCTACAAGAGCAAGAACTAGTGTGTTGGGGTGGGGGGGAAGTGGGAGCAGTTAGTGACAAGAAGCCTGGAGGGGAGAACTGGAACTGGAGACTCATGGGAGGGAGAAGGAAACTGGGACTGTGAGCTGTGCGGGGAGGGGAGGACTGGAAAAGGCTGGGCAAGGAGACTGGGACTGGGAAACAGTGATGTGCAGGGAAGGTGTGGGGGAGGAGACAGATCTGACAAGGAGCCAAGGTGTGAGGGGATAACTGGGACTGTCTGGGTAAAGAGACCGGGTCAGAGACAGTATGAGAGGAGAGACTGATATTAGATGAAAAGGCAACCTTAATTGTAGCATTTCCTAGTTTTTGAGTGCTTCACTTTGCAACTGTAATACTGTTATTTTAACATAGGTTTTGTAATATGTAATACAGAATTTTAGTGTTTGTAGCTCCAGAAGAGATTAAACTAATTTTTAAAGACATACTATGGCTTTTATAACCCGATTCAGGGGAGGAAGGAGAAAGGGGAATGTGACAATACTGTGATTCAAAGGGATGGTCCATGTAATGGGATTTATTTGCTTTCTCTCATTTAAAACAACGAGAACTGATCAAATTTCTGAAGGAAATACATATATTTTATGTATATTAGTACTTCATACCAAACAAGCAAGCAAACACCACAATATAATGAACTATTTATATATATTTTCTCAGCAAAGAAAAAAGTCAAGGTAATAATTATGAAACACCATTAGAATAGCAGGTGATGCTTCATTCCTTTCATCCCATCCCCACCCCCACTGAGAAATACTTTATTATTCAATTCCTTTTCTGAGGGCTAGTCTACACTTACCAGCCGGGTCGACGCAGTGAGTTCGACTTCTCGGAGTTTGAACTATCACGTCTAATCTGGACGCGATAGTTCGAACTCCGGAAGCGCCGCGGTCGACTCCGGTACTCCACCACTGCAAAAGGCGGTGGCGGAGTCGACCTTGGAGCCGCGGACTTCGATTCCGCGGCGTCTGGACGGGTGAGTAGTTCGAACTAGGGTACTTCGAATTCAGCTACGCTATTCACGTAGCTGAACTTGCGTACACTAGTTCGACCCCCGCCCTTAGTGTAGACCTGCCCTTAGAGTGACAAATCTGATAACTTCATGACTTTTTATTGTCAGACTATTTAAAAAATGTTATTACTCTGTTGTGTGACCGATTTATGAGATGCAGCTTTGTATTTACCAGCCAAAAAGTGAAAAGATTTCACATCTTGTTGTACTATGGACATAAATGTCCTGCATATTTAGCTAAAAAGACCAACACAGTTTCCACTTTATTTCTACTGGCAATGATTTTTTTAAAATAAATCCTGTATATCAGAATTAGAGCTAAACCTTTCCCTAATTTTACAATTTCTCCACCAGTCCTCATTACTTGTAGCAATAGCCTGTTTTATGTGAAATCCTCATACTCAAAATGCAATTGTAAACTGAAAAGTTATCTTGTGGTTCTGTTTATTGTGTCAGTGACTCCAAATCAAATTTGCTCAGTTTATGAAGTGAAATACTTTATTATTTCTAATCTTCAAACCAGCAAACTCACTCTTGGATCCGAAAATCAATCTTTCTGACTCATTCATCATCATCAGAAATAAAGAACATTTTGCAGGCCAAATCCAGCCCTGTTACACCTGTGCAACTTCACTGTGTAAGCAAGGGCAGAATTTGCCATGTAAATGGAATTTCGTTAACATTTTTATTGATGGTGTGTGAGCTGGACTGGAATTCAGCTGTGTGTCTTTATTTTTCTCTTTACGCTTTATTGTCTTTGCATGTGATGTGGTGGACTAGGCCAAAGTCCCCCTTCTGGAGGCCTCAGGGTTCTGCCACACCCATCCCAGGAAAGGAGCAGTGGAGAGGTTCTCTAAGCAGGCTAGAGTGGCTGCACAGGAAGCAGCCAATCAGGGCCAGGAGGGCCATATAAAAGGAGCTGCAGAACAGAGCAGCAATTAGTTGCTGCTTGGAGCTGGAGAAGAAAGGACTGCAGGCCTGGCTGCCTGGAAGAGCAGCAGGGCCACGGACAGCTCAGTGTTTGCAGGGACCGGGGGTGCACTGAGGGAGCTCCTGGCTGGCTGCAGGGACTGAGCCTGGGGAGAGCTGCAGGAAGATAGTGTCTCCAGGAAGGAAGCCCTGGAGATACAGCCCCATAACAGGGCTGGACTACTTAAAGACCAAGACCCAGGGAAGGCAAGAGAGACACCACCAGAGAGGTACTGAGATAGGACTGTATACCCCAGATGGGGTCTGTTCTGGTTAACATGCAGATAGTGTGTGACTCAGCTGGAGGGCTGAATCGCTGAAAAAAAATGCCTGAAAGCCACCGAAAAGGATCACCAGTAGTGAAATAACACAGACACACCCAACCAGAGGGAGGGGGCGCCTGCAAGAGTTGGGTGCTGACCCCGTTGCACTGCAATATTAATAAGAGTGAAAAAGGAGAAAACTTACTTATTTTAATAGCAAAATAAAGTGTCTTAGACACTGAGTACACAGTGAAGAGATCTGTCACTTATAAGGTATCTTTTTTACAGTAGAAATACACTTTAATATCTTAACATGAGCTAGAATAAGATTCTCTGGCATAGAATAAGCAAGTAATGATTTCCATCTTACATGAAAAATTCCAGGACAAAAATATGATTCCATGAGCAGGGGAAAACAAAAAACTCATAACATCTTTAGAAATTAGTTTAATCTAATCTGGAACTACAAACCAAAAATGCTTTACTCATCACGATACTGTGATTTTATTATATCGGTACAAGATCGAGTTAAATTTGTTTGAATGTTTTAAGTATGCATGTCCATTCTTTAAAATGTTTGGGGAGGGTTGGGTTTTTTTTGTTTTGTTTTGTTTTGTTTTTTTAAGTGTAACCTTAACTATGAATTTCTTGAGTTTGTAATGCTTGCTTTTGGAATCATTACAACATCCCTGAAATTTTGGGGGTGAGGGGTTGTTTTGTTTTTTTACTGAGTTTAAATTATTGATACATACACTTTCAACATTAACTCCATTGTAACATGGTTTTATATCTTGGAATGTCCCATGTTTTAAAAATTATTAAAAATTTCCTACATGAATACTAAACAAGACATCCAAAGAGAATACTACTGTGCCATGTTCCTAATTATTTGAATATATGTAGTATCAGTCTTTATTCATTTGATTTTTACTTTTAGTAGCAGATTCACTGATGAAACTAAACCAGAGCACACTGGTCAGCAAAGCTGGATTTACAACTTCATCTCTTTTTAATCCCAGTTTTAATGCAAAAGAGAAGCCAGCCTTAACTAGAAAGCCAGGCCCAGTGCCTCTAATATATATGCCACTTGGCTTCTCAAACTTCAAAGAGCCAAAAATCACCACGCACCCTATATACCCACAAAAGGGCTAGAGATGATTTCAAAATTGTAGACTAGATGTCAGTGAAACAGAAGAATTTATTACCTGAAATTAAACTTTGCTTACTAAAGATACATTTTGTATTTAGACCAAAAGACTCCAAATATTTCAAGCCATACAGAGTTCATTTGTATTTATCTGATAAGTCTGTTTTCAGTGCTGTACATATGGATACCACATTAAGAAAGATTTGAAATTTCTCTGAATGATGACATTTGCTGAATGCTGTCCTTTTTTGTACTATGTTGATAATTACAGCACAAAGACTAAACTGCTTCATCTGGAATGTCTTTTGGGCTGTGAATTTATGGCATATCTATCACTGACTCAATCAACACAAAAATGGATCTCAGTATTTTTCTGAAGAAAGCTATGACAAACCTGCAATAGGTTAATTTCCTGGCCAATAGGCAGTAAAGTTAAATACAAATTTTAGTGCTGAAAACTTGAGTGTTTCTTCACCATGGCCTCTCTCCTCAGGCTGAGAGAAATGATTAAGTAAATAACTCCTTGCAAAATGTTTGTGTTTCTTTCCATAACGAAAGTACCTTTTTTAGGATCCAATCTTATTCCCACTAAGTCAGTAGGAGTTTTACAATTGATTTCAACGGTAGCAGAATTAGGCAATTAATCACTGTGTTTGAGATCCTACCAACATATGCCAGGTGCCAAGAACACAATCTTTATTTAGACATTATTTCATATTATTATTCTCACCCATCCCCATCTTCTGAGATATAGAAATAAGAATATCTGTAGTTTTCAACACTTGTTGTTCAGCACAGTGGTTTACATGAGTTTTCTGTGCCTGATTTGTTTCATGATTTGAACACCTGATGGTTGGCAGCATGTGATAAAATAAAGTCTTTTTAAATGGTTCAAGTTACCAAAAAGGCATTTTTCAAGCAGAACAAAATATCTGTAAAAAATGTCTAGAAAATGACAGATCGACTTTCCTATTTCTAGCAGGTATCCAAAGGAAGTTATGATTAAGGTAAATACTTCTTTCCATTCTGTACAATGCAGAAAGGAAAGAATCTGACAATGCCATTATTACATTTATATACAGCATTTCATCCCAAAGGATCTTAAATTCTTCACGAAATATATTATGAAATACAACCACCCTTTGGGGTGGAGGTACATATCCAGCCAGGCAGAACACTGCACAACTGTGTGGGGAAGAGGAAATTTGGGCCAGAATTAGGTGCAGACCTCTGCTCTTACCAAAAGTACATGGAATCTCTAATTTCACACAGAACTTTGGGTTGTAAGGTCTCTCCACACACCTAACTGCATGGCGATCATGGCGATCTATCATGGAAAATACGAATAGCTAAGTCAAATATGCTAGGATTTGAGAGAGTCTAGATTTCTCATATCTGATGTTTAAAGCAGTCAGTCACCCCCTCCAGCTGTACTTTTGTACTTACTGTGCTTTTTCGAGATTAAGGTTTGCCCTACAAAGAGGTACAGAACATATTTGATCACTAAAGAAAGGAACTAAAAGCTGAAACCAAACCATACGAAACACTGCAACCTGTCAAAGGTGATAAGTGCTTATGATTACCCCTTACTGCATCCCCATACTCAGCATTTCACTAAATAGCACTGCTCATTTTAAAAATGGACCTGTCATTTTAACATCCTGGGATTCTTTCATGTTTTATCTAAAGTTATGTACTGCATATAGCGCATAATCAGTAATCATCTCTATTACCAAGTTCTGAAGTTACTGACGAACTTTGTCAAGTTTAGGTGAAACCATGTTAAGAGCATGAAACCTAGTTATTTTAAAGGCAGATACTTGCCTGCTCAAGTAAATGGATGAATTAAGTTATTGGGAGCAATTATTCTGAAATATGAAATGCTTTAAGAACCTTCTATTAAATTAAATTTTACAAATTCAGCCATAATCTACACTCCATGTAAACCTGTCAATGAGGTTGTAAAATGCAAGATGTAAAAGCCAGAATCTGGCCAAAAGTTTCTATGCTTATGTATATTAGACTCCTATGACATAAGTTTCAAAGGTACAGATATCCTTCTCAGGGGCATAAAACAGATTATAAATTCAGAATGTCTGTGTGTACAAAAATAAAATAATTCCTTTTCTGTATATCAACAAATAGAAGACTTCTGGTGTCTGACCCATACATTTAATACTGTACTATTAAACTCTGCCAACCTTCAAACGTCTATCTTGATTAGGAAATTATTTCTAAGTCAAATTATTGTTACTAAAGATCAGCAGTACTACACAGTGATGAAGATGCAAATACAAATGTAACAGCACAAAGATTAAATATATTTGAGAAATGTTTAGCATAATTTACTGGTATGTAGCAGATACCTGTGTTCTGTAGAAAAAAATTCTAGTATGGGGGCAAAAAACAAGAAATCTGGATTTGTGTACCATTTACCCAAATTCAAAAACAGTATTTTCAAGAGATTTATGCTTCTATGTACTTTCTTTATTGGTAAAGAGCTCATCAAGCATCACTGAAGAGGTGAATAGGAATCAGAACAAAAGAGAAGATAAGAGTGGTAACGCTGTTCCTGAGAAGAAAGCAAAATGTTCAGCAACCCGTAGACAGTGCTTGTTAATGCTGATATAACTAGAGCTCAAATAACAGTGAAGATTTTTCTGCACTCTGATGAAGACAATGTCTTTCAGGCTTTCTAACAAAAACACTGGAAACAGCACTATGTTGTTCCCTTGGAAAGAAGATGCTACTCTAAATTGAAATATAAGTAATATAATATAAATACTGGGTACTGTTGGGAATTAGAGATTGTGGCAGAGTTCCAACCTTGTCCACGTGGGTCCCGCGCTTCTGGGCAGTATATGCTAGCCTCAGTGGCTCACTGCGACCCTCTACGTAGCCCTTCTCTCTTTAGGGCCAGAGTTACAGTCTACTGAGCCCTTTTCATCATAAGCCAGCAAGGCGGTTGATGAGCAAACTCCCACAGACTCTGTTGTCCCTAGGGGCTTGTTTCAGACAGGGGCCTGATTTCCCCTCCTAGGAGCTGTTCCTGTAGTGGTGGGTTGGGGGGAACCCGGGCCCGCCCTCTACTCCAGGTTCCAGCAAGGGGACCCTAATGGTAGCAGCTGTTGGCAGCCAACCTTTCACTGCCAGAGTTGCTACATTTCCCTGGGCCACTTCCCCACAGCTCTCCTGCTTCTCCCTTCTTCACCCTTACCTTAGGGCTCCCTTACCAATTACTTGAGGATGTCTTCATTAACCAGCCCTTCAGCCGCACTTCCTCTCCTCTGCCTGACTAGAGTGGGTCCTTTTATAGTATCAGAGGGGCCTTAATTAGAGTCAGGTGGTCACATTACCTTAATGGTCTCACCTGACTCTTTGCAGGTTAATTGGAGTCAGGTGTTCTCATTAGCCTGGAGCAGCCCCTGCTCTGGTCAGTCAGGGAACAGAAAACTGTTAATCCAGTGGCCAGTATATCTGCCTTCTGCTACTCTGCTGAACCCAACTGGCCTGGGTCTACCACAGGATGTAAAAAGTTAACCAGTAAGCATTAGGCTTACCGTTAACCAGACCTTAAACATTAACACCCGCGGCTGGCCATGCCAGTCCGGCGGGGCCCCAGCCGCACCAGGCTGGAGCGACCTTAGCCCCAGGTGTGCCATGCTGGCAGGACCCTAGCCCCTGCTGAGTTGGAGTGGCCCCCCAGCGCTGGCTGTAGTGACCCCAGCCCCAGCTGAGCCAGCCCACCGCCAAAGCAACATCGGTTAACAGTTAACCGGTTAAATTATATAATTTTAATTGTTTAACCGGTTAACTTTTTAAAGCGATATTTACATCTTTATTGGAAATATCCTTGAAGCAGCCTTGCATGAAGTTTGTGATACTAGGTGATTCAAAATCTCTTCACAGTGGAAATCTTTCAAATGTCAAGGACTGCAGAGTCCCATGCAGAAAGCTGCAGAGACTTGCTTCAGCCAGCTAACTAAGAGAAAGGAACAAGATTTTAGCTGGAATTTCATAATAATGGTATCAAGTAACAGAGGGGTAGCCGTGTTAGTCTGGATCTGTAAAAGCAGCAAAGAACCCTGTGGCACCTTATGGACTAACAGACGTTTTGCAGCATAAGCTTTCGTGGGTGAATACCCACTTTGTCGGATGCAAGTGACGAAGTGGGTATTCACCCACGAAAGCTCATGCTGCAAAACGTCTGTTAGTCTATAAGGTGCCACAGGATTCTTTGCTGCTTTTATAATAATGGTAATTATTGCCTATTGCAAATAAAGTTAAGGCAACATTCAAAAGGGACTTGATTGCAAAAACAAGAGCAATCTGTTCTAGAAAATATAAACTTACTTGTAACATCTTTAAATGTAAATCTATGACGTCACTATGATCTGATTGAAAAAGGTATGTGAGATGAGCTGCCATGGATTCCATACATCCTGTGTTACCAAAGATCAGATATACAGGCACCAGATACTACTTGGAACAAGAAAAGCACAAGAAGCAGCAGTTCACACAAGTGGAAGCTGAGGAGACTAACCTCAGATTTTCTCATCCTTGAAAACGCTAACTCAGATTCATAAATAATACTTAGCGAAGTGGGATCATAAAATACTCATGGGGATGACAGAGTTATTACCTGAAAATCACTGAATGCTCAATACTAATCAATGACAACAGAAACTCATTGCTGATGACCACAATGCAGGTATACAAAACAATGGTACCATCAGGAGGAAGGGAGGCAGACACAAGCAAAATACACTAAGTTTTCAACAGCTGAAGACATCTATTTTTGTACCACAATTTACCTGAATGGTCATTTTGTCTATTTATTCTAAGATATTACATTTTAAAACTCCATTAATAACAAAAAGAAAAATAAAGCAAACCCAAAAATAATTAAATTTTCAGCTATGGGTTTGATATGCCAGGAACAAAATGTTTAAAACTACTATATAATCACAAACAGATTTTATCATCTGCAGTTGAAGAGAGCTTTTTTATCAAGTCATTTTCATCAAGTTGCATTTTATCCTTTCTCCTTTGTAAAAATCCAAGAACTTGAACAATCACGTGTATAAATCAGTATTGTTATTGTGTGTTTGAAAATGTATTAACACAATGAAAGGGGAAAGTACCTAGCAATCTGTAACAACAAGTCTGCTGTTCATTATTTCTACCTTCACAGTGGAAAGTCAAACAAATTATCTATCCATTCATTTTCAAAGAATTTAACTATAGAAAAATCTTCAACACTTAATCATTCCAATACTTAAATACAATATTACCTAAACTTTGTTGATTCTGTTTTCCTTCCTGGGGTTTTATTTATTTATTTTGGTAGGTAAAGAATTTCACAACATAATTTTATGTAGCGCTATTACAAAAAACAGCACTCATGACAACTCTCTCATGCAAGTGTCGTTAATTGTACCAATTTAAAGCAATGTCTCAAGACAAACATGTCAAACATTCAGCCCATAGGTTGAATCCAACACATTAGATGTATTTATGTTGCCCGTGTGACATACACAGATTCTGCAGAAAGAACTGTTACTTTACAGTAACTATGGTGTGACAGATATGGCAATTTCCCGCAATATCTTTGGGAGACCTTACTGCATTAAATTTATGTATCATTGTGGGTCAAGGATTATATGCAATTCCCTGGGGGAGGATGATTAAGAATAGTGTGCATTGTAGCCCAGATGGCTAGTTTGTTTTATTATATTCACTGCTACTGTAGCCCAGTGGCTAGCTTGCCTTCGTTATATTTACTGCTTTGCATTATATTCAGCAGTAAGGCAAGAAAGCTACAGGCCTGTATCCTGTAAGACATCAGCTTCAGCAAGTTAGCGTAAGGTTTGAGACCTATGATCTTTGAACAGATAAATGGCCCAATGGAAAAAAACCAAGTATTTGGGGAGCTGAAAATAGAGTTTAAGGGGAAGTTCTGATCACAGGTAAATAATTCAACCACAGAAGGGTCCTGGCAACAAGCTGACGTACATAACAGGTACATGAGATACATTTAAGGCTAGCCTGCTTGCTTATATATCTTTTCTTATAAGTTTCTTATTTTCTTATAGGTTTGATTATTTGTTTTATTATAATAGATTTATATTAGGGTATATTTTGGCTGTAACACAAGGGACCCGCAGGCCACGTTCTGTATGTTGAGCTAAGGCAAAGTTAGCATACATATGTCTGGGACCTTTCACCTAGATAAATGGAGCTAAAGCATAACATCCATGTATGACTGCAACTTTTAACATAGAAGATGCGTTAAAGCAGGTTGGCATAGGGGCTTTCCTAAGTTCGTACCCCTTTAAACTTAACAGGTACACCACAACTTAGAACTTGGAAAGACCCAAAATAACCAGTTAGGACAGAAATAACAAATGTTATATCTAACCACAAACGGGCCATGGTAATGAATTGACATATATAAGAAGTTGAGATCACTGATATACTAACCTATAGGAAAAGACACTCCAACATTAGTGAGGTGAGGAAATACCAATAAAGAGAAGGGAAAAATCCCCTACTGAATATGCATCCAACATAACAGCATCAGCGTAACATATTATAAAAGTGGCATCCCAGCCTAGAGGCGGGGGGGGGGGGGAAATGTAGTCCTTGGGAGGTGCCAAAATGATGGCCACTGGTGATGATGGGGAAGGTGATGGTGACGAGAAAGATGATGGCTAACATTTCAGGTTGTTCTACAAGGAATGGTGAGAGTATATGTGTGTGTAGATGTACATTCTGTAGTATCTCTAGCTATCTTACTAACTTGGGGTGTTTGTGACTGTGCTAAATATATTAATAAACTATATTTGTAAATATAAAAGAGTTCCTATATTGTGAGTGTTGACACTGTGCACATCAGGGTTCCCAACTATATAATAATTTAAGTAATACTGGGCCTGATCGGGAGGTCAGCCTAAACCTAAACCTACCCAAGTACAGAATGAAATGTAAGACCCACCTTTTCCATAAACCCTTCCCCTAGCAAATACTTATTTACAAAGAAATTTTTTTAAAAAATAAAATAGTTCAAACTACAGAGAGGGAGAAAGAGAATGCCTCCTTCTAGATTTGTGATTTTTACATAAGTATGTTACAAAATCAGACATTAATATAACAGCTGATTTAAAAATTCTTTATCTAGATTTTACAAAGACAGGGTTACATTGGATGGGAAAATCAATATCATCTAACAAAAGTTGGGTTTTACTTTAAAAGGTAAACTTGTAAGGGGAGATTTTAACAGCCCAGAAAAGTACTTAGGCCACTGCCAGTAACTGGAATATTGATTATTATGCTTATTGTCAAAAGCAGCTGTCAGGCCTTTGTAGCAGCCTTAGCATAACTAGACAGACCAGTATGGGAGGGGGAGTAACCACAAGAATTGAGCATGACCCTGCACCATCCTGTTGGGCTTTCTTTTAAACTGCTGAAGTATGCGATTTTGAAAGACAGGAAGTCTGTCTATATTGGATTTCTGGTGTGTGTTTGTCTAGGCCCATGAGACCACAGATTCTGCAAAAACACATCTGTATAAATGATGGCTTGAAACTTCTTGCTTAACAAACTGTTTGCTCAGTGGTTATTGGTGATTGACAAGCTATGCAACATTTACAAGCATAAAAAGGGAAAAAGATCTAAGCTGGATGGATTCTTCGTGGATACATCTCAAGATCCCCAGTAGCAGATGGGATGATGACCACTGGAAATCTGTTGTTGACCTGCTTGAGACCACTCCAGACCTTTGTGGTAACTACTGATTTAGGGTGCTCTATAGCCTATTGCATTTGTACGTGCTTGAGACTAAAATAGAAGATTTAAGTGAAAGCACTGTTGTGTTGTACTGCTTGAGCTAACCATCTATCAGACAGATACGCTGTGTCCCGACTGATTTATTCCTGACACTGCCCTGCACAGAGTAAAGTTACCAAAAGCTTTGGGTGCAGAAGACCCTGGGTAACAAACTGAACTTTTTTTTTTTTACCTATCGCAGCTTGGGTTCATATAGGACATTTGTCTCAGATTCTCCCTGCCAGTGTTTGTAGTTTTACAATCACATTTTCCTAATTTTAAAATGTCTCCCTCTCCCTTGTTGCTCTGAAACACCACCACAATAAACAAGGAGAAATGAGTGACTGTACAAGAGTAACCGTGAAAAGGATAACCATATAAAGTGCTGGCAAATGCACAAAGTAACCAAACCCAAAATACTAAAATATATTTTTTTTCTCTAATCCCTTTCAGTTTTATTCATTTTAGGTTATATCTGAAACAAAGAAAATAAACTCAGGCAGAATTGTGATTTTTCAGTTGATGTTACCCTTTTAACTCTAGTCTTATTTTGTAAATGCAGGAAATATTTTAAAAGATCTTGTTTCAAAAAATAATCACACATTTCAGGTCTACACAATACATTAAATATTTTAAACAGTTTAAAGTTTTAAAGATTTTCTATTCAGTTTTCTAAAACACACTACTAAACTTCTTGTTCCAAATAAATTCACCCTCCTCTGACTAATCCATCTCAACTCAAAACTTTGTTTCCCATGATTAATAGATGCATGTTTTTCTCCCTGTGCCTCCTTGTCTCCATTGCTAACACCTCCTTTCCCCCAGTTATGAAAGCTTGAAAAGTTGGTGTCATCGGACCACTCCGATTACTCCTTTACATCCAAGAAGTATCAAACCCCTATTGCTTCTTACACAAGATCTCCAAAATTCAATACTTTCCTGTTAATTCAGATGGCTAAACCACTCATTCACACTCATGCTATCTCATGTTACCATTAACTCCCTCTCACCAACCTAGGAGCAGATGCAAGGGACTTCACAAAGAGTTGGAGTAAACTATATGTGGGCCTGAAGAAGGACTTTTAGAGGGAAGAGGCACAAAAGAATATCTCAAGTGAGCATAAAGATTCAAGTTATGTTAGGGAAGACAGAAACATTTATACTTAGACCTAATACAAATGCTTTTATTTTTTAATGCCATCCCATTCACGGTTATAAACTCCTTACAGGCATAACTGTTTTATCCAGGTAAGAAACTAGAGAAGAAAGAAAGAACACACACCTTTCCAAAGTCCACATTGCCATTCTGAAAAATTCAGAAAACAATTAAAATCTATGAATGATGTTAAGCAGAGGCAAATAACCCAAATGTAAAATATAATAACTCAGATAATTTGAATATTTCTGTCAAGTCATATTCTATGCACTTTACTTCTGACTAGCTATTACAGTTTCATTTCAGGAGCATGCAAGGAGAGGATAGAAACACAAATCTCAATAATAATCAGGTGCATTCTGAGTCATCACTAATTCCTTAACGATTCTCTTTTGATCTTCACTAACCAACATGATGCTGATTTCTCATCCCACAAGACTAAGTTTTTATTCTGATGACTAACATGCAAATTTGTTGAAAGCATAATAAAAATCACCACGTTCTTCTCACTCAGTGCTTTAAGTGGGAGCAAATCTCCTGCTTTGCCCTAAAAGATGTGACTCAAAACAGGGGATTGTGGTGAAATCAAAATATTTTAACTTTCAAACTTAAACTCTCCTCTCACAGAGCATGCAAATCCAACCTTTATTTGTTAGACAAGAAAGATGGTTTATATTATTTGTGTGCAGACTTTTATTGGTAATGTACTAAACCTAAAAAATGGCACAGCCTTTACACTGAGCAATTTACAATCTAAGTAGGCAAACAACAGAAATCAGAGACATTGAGAGACCGGGCAGGAGGATGAACTATTCTTTACTTTTCACGATGGATGGGAGAAAAAAAAAACTGTCAAGAGGAAGGGGGCTGGAGATGTTATGAGCATGGTTCTCTCCCTGGGACTTCCCAATAATTTTTTCCTATTGGTATACTAACACAACAGTATGAAGCAATTTTGCTTTGACATGCATATTCAACCAAATCAGTGGAGGAACCTTAACTAGGAGAAATCCCCAAGCTCATGACAAGCACCATCTTTCCTTGACTTTCTAGAAGCTCCTGCTTATTTATCAAATGGTTATGATCTCTAAAAGTAATTTTGATCCTCTTCTCATCGCTCACTCCCTTCTCTATCACCTATTTTCCTCCTCTAACACTTCCAACTGTAGTAGCAACATATCCTCTCCTTCAATGGCCTTCCTTGCCCTCACTATCAATTCTTTCCCTTACTTTTCTCCATAAATTCTGAACTTCATCAGGTTACTCTGTTTAAATAAAAGCATATTATTTTCTCCCCATTATAAAAACAGAACACTATTAATTTTCATTCCCCCCTTCTCTCTTCATCTCTAAATTGTTTAAATGTGTCATAGTCCATTGATGACTCAAGCTACTGCTCCATTCCTCACGTTCACCAGTCTGGTTTCCTCCCCCTCTACTACACTGTCTCACCACGGTCTCCAACAACCTTCATGAACAAATCTCGAGGTCTCTACTCCATCTGTATCCTCTTCAGCAATTTTTGACATTGCTAATCAATATTTTTTGCTACTTATTATTTGTATTACAGTAGTGCCAAGGGATCCCAATTGAGATCAGGTCAGCCTTATGATAGGTGCTGTTCCTGACCTGAAAAGAGCTTACAACTAAATAGACAAGACATACAAAGAGTGGAAGGGAAATAGAGGTACACAGAAAGAAATTGACTTATGCAATATCTCAGAGCAGTTCAGTGGGAGAACCAGAAACAGAACAAATGTCACCTAATTAGAGTCCACTGCCCTAGCCACTGGATGCTATCTCATTCCTTCTCCTTGAAATCTTATCTGTGCGACACTGCAGTCTGCAGGTTCTTATCCTACAACGCTGGTCATTTCTTCAGTGTTACATTCATTGGGCCCTCCCTACTTTCTCCCACTTGCCATGGCAGTTCCATAAGAACCTTTCCTGGGACCACTTATTTTATGCTCTCACACCCTCTCTCGGTGATCTCATTTGCTCCCAAGGTTTCAGCTATTTCTCTATTCCTGACCTGTTTCCAATATCTCAGTTTGTCATTCTCGTATCTCCTCCTGGATATCTTGCTGCCATCTTAAACTTAACTGGCTCAAAATTGAGCTCCTTATCTTCCCTCCTAATACCTTCCCACGCCCTCTTCTCTCTGACACTGTTCACATCACCACCATTGTTCATATTGCTCAGACTCATAATCTGTCTGTAATCTTTAATTGGATCATCCTTCTAGACCCAGATCCAGGTTGTGTTCTAATACCCATATCATTTTCCTCATGGACATTCAAATAAGTGTTCATCTTCCTGAGCTATCATTTTGACCGGGTCACATCACCACCACAAATACAAGTTTCTCGGCAGTACTTTTAAGGCCCTTCACAATGTAGCCAACTCTCAGTCTATAAAATCTTGTATCACATGTCAACAGTGCCAGTTTCTATTCTCATTCTCTATTTCTTCATAAAACAACTTTCTGTTTTCCAAGCTGTCCCTTATTCATAGAATATCTTTCTCAAACTAGTCTGTAAACCCTCTAACCTTTCCTCCTTCAGATTCATAAGATTCACTCCTATTATAGTGCCTATGTTAATCTGATAATAGCTAGATGGCCAGCAGGAACTGATGTTTATTTATACCTGATATTCTCAAAATTATCTAACAATGCATATAGATGGTTTAAGTAAATATGTCTTTATAACTCTTTCCCTCATTCAGCCTCAGTTGTTCCTTCTGATTGTTTTCTACATCCACTTTTTGCATTTTTTTTAATTCGACGTTAAGATCGCTGGGCTAGGAACCACTCAATTAATTAGTGTTTGCATATGGCATAGCAAAATGAAGAGGTACTGATCCTCACTGGGATTTCTAAGTACTACTGTAACAATACAGTAACAACAACAACATGGCAGTCTTATTTACCTTGCTAATTTCTATAGCACCTATTGCCATGGTAGTTAGAAGAAAAACTCAGAAAATGATAATGAACAAAACAAGATAAAATGAATATAATCAAATACTAAATAAAGTAAATGCCTCTTGCATCACATTTGGAAGATTAGACTCGGACTCTGACAAACAAAGCTCAATGACAGGGGCTTTCAGTTGTGGAAGCTATGAAGTGAGATTGGGGTATCTCAAATCCCAGACTCAAGACTATTTAAGGGTTTAAAGATAATCACCAACACCATGAATTGTGTTCAAAGCAAACAAAATGTAAGGGTAAATGTCTAACATGATCACCTTGTCCTCATCAAGGGCAGAAGTATGCATCACCAAGAAGAGCAGTGATAAGTAGAGTGCTTTAAGCTACCTGAAGGTGACAAAGGTATGTGTAATTTGTGATGTCTCATTAGAGAGTCCCTTGCCATTTGTAATTATCTGGTCTTTACACGTGAAGTTTGTAAGTGTTTTCCCATCAACCCTTCATTCTGACATTAAATAAAGGAGGCAGCATGCTTCTTACAGCCAAACAATCTGGCTTTGTGAAAGGGTTTTTTATCAGCCCCTGGCATAAGAAAGTACACACTAGGTTCTTTTTCCTTTTTAGCATTTTAATGATGTTCACATTGTAACTCAAGGTTTCTACTACCAACCTCGACATTTCTCTACCTCAAGGAAGCCAAAACAGATTAGGTTCAGACAGAACGAAAAAAAGACGGTTACTCACCTTTGTAACTGTTGTTCTTCGAGATGTGTTGCTCATATCCATTCCAATTAGGTGTGCGCGTGCCGCGTGCACGTTCGTCGGAAGATTTTTATCCTAGCAACACTCGGTGGGTAGGCTGGGTCGCCCCCTGGAGTGGCGCCGGATATATACCCCTGCCGACCCAACGGCCCCTCGGTTCCTTCTTGCCGGCTACTCCGACAGAGGGGAAGGAGGGCGGGTTTGGAATGGATATGAGCAACACATCTCAAAGAACAACAGTTACAAAGGTGAGTAACCGTCTTTTCTTCTTCGATTGCTTGCTCATATTGATTCCAATTAGGTGATTCCCAAGCCTTACCCAGGCGGTGGGGTCGGAGTGAGATGTTGCAGAATGCAAAACTGCTGAGCCAAATGCTGCATCATCTCTGGACTGTTGAACCAATGCGTAATGTGAGGCAAAGGTGTGAATCGATGACCAGGTGACTCCCCGACATATTTCCTGGATGGGAACATGGGCCAGGAAGGTGGCAGATGAAGCTTGAGCCCAAGTAGAATGGGCGGTGAGGTGGCTAGCCGGAACGTGAGTCAAATCATAGCATGTACAGATGCAGGACATTACCCAAGATGAAATTCATTGGGATGAGATCGGTAGGCCTTTCATCCGGTCTGCCACAGCTACAAAGAGCTGAGGCAACCTTCGGAAGGGTTTTGTTCTCTCAATATAAAAGGCAAGAGCCCTGCGAACATCTAGGGTGTGCAGCTGTTGTTCCCAACACGATGGGTGTAGCTTCGGGAAAAAGACTGGAAGGAAGATGTCTTGATTGACATGAAAGGCGGACACCACCTTAGGGAGGAAGGAGGGGTGTGGTCGCAGCTGTACCTTGTCCTTATGGAACACCGTATATGGGGGGTCCGCTGTCAGGGCCCGAAGCTCAGATACTCGCCTTGCCGAAGTAATAGCGACGAGGAAGGCTGTCTTCCAGGAAAGGTACAGCAGCGAGCAGGTGGCCAGTGGTTCGAAAGGAGCACCCATAAGCTTGGCTAGCACCAGGTTGAGGTCCCAGATAGGGGTCAGGCATCTAACTTGTGGGTACAAATGTTCCAATCCCTTGAGGAACCTTGAAACTATGGGGTGAGAGAAGACTGATTGGCCATTTTCCCCTGGGTGGAAGGCGGAGATGGCTGCCATATGCACCTTTATGGAAGAGACTGCTAGGCCTTGTTCTTTCAGGGACCAGAGGATAGTGTAGGAACTGACACCTGCCTGGTGACTGAGTTACGTTGAGTGCACCAGCAGGCGAAACGCTTCCACTCGGCCAGATATGTCATCCTAGTGGAAGGCTTCCTACTGCCCAAGAGCACCTGTTGGAGCGAGGCAGAGCAACGCAACTCAGACTGGCTCAACCACGCAGCAACCATGCTGTGAGGTGAAGAGACTGCAGGTCCGGATGGTGAAGTCTGCCGAAGTCCTGTGTTATGAGATCTGGCCAGAGTGGCAGGGGGATCGGGTCTGCCACTGAGAGGTCGAACAACATGGTGTACCAGTGCTGCCTCGGCCACGCTGGAGCAATCAGGATCAGGTGGGCGCTGTCCCTGAGAAGCTTGAGTAGGACTCTGTGGACCAGCGGGAATGGTGGAAAGGCGTAGAGTAGGTGCTTCTTCCACGGGATGAGGAAAGCGTCTGATAGGGAGCCCGGGAAGCGTTTCCTGTTCTCTCGGGAGCCAAAGAGGTCTATGTGGGGAAACCCCCACTTCCGGAAAACAGAATGGATGACATCCGGACAAATCGACCACTCGTGAGACAGGAAGGATCTGCTGAGGCAATCCGCCAGAGTGTTCTGGACTCCTGGGAGAAAGGATGCTATCAAATCGATCGAGTGGGCTATGCAAAAGTCCCAGAGGTGGAAGGCTTCTTGACAAAGGAGGGAGGAGCATGCTCCGCACTGCTTGTTTATGTAAAACATGGCCATTGTGTTGTCCGTGAACACTGATACACAACGGCCTTGGAGATGCTCTTGAAACACCTGGCATGCTAGATGGACCGCCCTCAGCTCCCGTACATTGATGTGTAAGGCTAGCTCTTGAGTTGACCAGAGGCCTTGAGTGCGGAGGCCCTCGAGGTGAGCACCCCAACCTAGAGATGATGCATCCGTGGTTAGGGCCATCGAGGGTTGCCGTGGGTGGAATGGCATCCCTGCACAGACTAGAGTGGGGTTTAGCCACCAGGTTAGGGAGCCCAGAACCTTCTGGGGAATAGTGAGCACCGAGTTCAGGCTGTCACTGTGTGGCCAGTATACTGAAGCAAGCCAGGTTTGAAAGGGACGGAGGCGTAGCCTGGTGTGTTTGGTCACAAAGGTGCAGGAGGCCATGTGACCTACTAGGCTGAAGCAGTTGGGGAAGGTTTGAAGTCCTCGAATAATTGTAGCCATTGCTTGAAAACGCAACTGCGGGAGGCAGGCTCTGGCCAGATTGGAGTCCAGAACCACTCCGATGAAGTCTATTCTCTGCAAGGTTGTCAGAGTAGACTTCTCTGTGTTGATCATCAGGCCTAGGCTCCTGAAGAGGTCTTGGACGATGCACAGGTGACATGATACTTGTAACTGGGAGGTCACTCGAATGAGCCAATCGTCGAGGTACGGGTAGATGTGTACCCGACGACGCCGGAGGGAGGCGGCGACTATGGCCATGCATTTCGTGAACACTCGTGGGGCTGTAGAAAGGCCAAGCGGAAGTACAGTGAAATGAAAGTGTTGATGGTTGACCACAAAACGGAGGTACTGTCTGTGTGGTGGGTAAATTGCGATGTGGAAATATGTGTCCTTCATATGGAGGGCGGCATACCAGTCTCCCGGATCCAGGGAGGGAATAATGGTCCCCAGGGTTACCATGCAGAACTTCAGCTTTATCATGAATTTGTTGAGTTCTCGCAGGTCTAAGATCGGTTGCAGACCTCCCTTTGCCTTGGGGATTAGGAAGTAACGGGAATAAAACCCCTTGCCTCTCATATCTTTTGGTACCTCCTCTATGGCTCCCACGGCTAGGAGCGACTGGACCTCTTGTAAGAGGAATTGCTCATGAGAGGGGTCCCTGAAGAGGGACGGGGAGGGAGGGTGGGAAGGTGGGGTTGAAACAAACTGGAGGTGGTATCCCAATTCCACCGTGCGCAGGACCCAGCAATCGGAAGTCAGCTGGGACCAGGCAGGGAGGAAATGGGAGAGGCGGTTGAAAAATGGAGGAAAAAGATCCGGGAAAATAACTGGTGGGCCGTCCTCGGGCGTCCCATCAAAAGTTCTGCTTGGGCTCCGCTGGTGGTTTAGGGGGGGGCCTGATTTTGACCCCCTTGAGGGCCAGACTGCCTCCGATGATTCCCTCTACCACGCCTTCTGCTAAAGTCCTGACGCAGCCTCGGTGGGGCGTAAGGGCGGTGTGGCTGGGGCCGGAAGGTCCTGCGTTGGGTCACTGGCGTGTGCATACCCAGCAAGCGCATTGTGACGTGATTGTCCTTCAGACTTTGCAATCTGGGGTCAGTCTTGTCTGAGAAAAGACCCTGGCCTTCGAAGGGCAAGTCCTGAATAGTTTGTTGTAATTCAGGAGGAAGGCCTGATACCTGGAGCCAGGAGATGCGCCTCATTGTCACTCCTGACGCCAGAGTTCTGGCTGCAGAGTCCGCTGCATTCAGAGAGGCTTGGAGGGAGATTCTTGCCACCTTTTTACCCTCCTCAAGTAAGGCCGTAAATTCTTGACGGGACTCCTGGGGAAGAAGCTCCGTAAACTTCCCCAAGGACGTCCACGTGTTAGAGTTATACCTACTTAGGAGGGCTTGTTGGTTTGCCACCCTAAGTTGAAGGCCCCCGGCCGAGTATATTTTGCGGCCTAGGAGGTCCATGCGCCTAGCCTCCTTCGATTTAGGAGCAGGGGCTTGCTGGCCATGATGCTCCCTTTTGTTCACCGATTGCACTATTAGAGAGCAAGGAGGTGGGTGAGTGTACAGATATTCATACCCCTTTGAGGGGACCATGAATTTTCTCTCTACTCCCCTGGCTGTGGAGGGAAATCGATGCTGGAGATTGCAAAATGGTGTCCGCATTTGCCTGTATGGTGCGGATAAACGGGAGAGCCACTCTAGTAGGTGCGTCAGCCGAAAGGATGTCCACTACAGGGTCCTCTATTTCAGAGACCTCCTCCACCTGTAAGTTTATATTCTGAGCCACTCGTCTCAAGAGGTCTTGATGGGCCCTTAGATCAATTGGCAGAGGACCTGAGGAGGATGTTCCCGCCACCACCTCGTCTGGCGAGGAGGAAGAGGAGAGGCCAGGGACTAGAGGGTCCTGTGGGGGCTCCTGTTCTTGAGGAGCATCATTTGCATCAGGTGGGACCTGGGTATCTGCAGGTGGTATCGGAGCCTCATCCGTGCCCATGTCGGGGGGACAGCTTACTGTCGCCTCTGGCACCCGGTGTTCTGACGGGGCCGATCGTGGAAACACTGAAAGAGCACCTTGTGCTTGGTGGTATGCCCACGGTGTCCAGAAGGACCAGTGATGGGGTCCTTGCTCGTGGCTCTGGCTCTCGGGAAATATATGGCTGGGGACATCCGAATCGCGCTCCTGTGGATAGGAAGCACTACCAGCCTGTGATGACACCGATGTGTGTCTCGACGGCCACGGCGGTGCTGACAGACCCTGAGAGGGAGCCACGGTTCTGGTTGTTCTTCCCCGGGGCGGTACTGGAGAGTGGTACCGGGAGCTATAACAGTACCGCGAGTGAGACCAGGACCTGCGACCGTAGCGGTGCCAGGAGGTCGACCAGGAACTCAAGTTCTTTCGTCTGGAGCAACTGCGGGATATACGGTGCCAAGAGTGGTGCCGTGAGTCGGATCGGTACTGGGAGGATCTGGCCGGCGACTGAGAGGCCAAACAGTGCCGCGAGTGCGACCGGTACCGCGATGGAGAGCGGTGCCAGGAGTGGGATCAGCGGGATCGAGAGCGTCGGTGAGACCGTGATCTTGAATGACGTCTCTCTGTTGGTCCGACGGAGGGTGGACTTACCAGGGTTGGTTTCCCAATGGATTGGATGACCCACACCGGCAGTGCCGGGGGTTGAGGCCGTGCAGACTCCGTCATAGCTATGAGCTCCCTTGCCGTGGAGAAGGTCTCCGGCATAGAAGGGAGAGCAAGCTCAACCACAGCATGAGCCGGGGAGCTGTCAGGCACCGGACTCAACAGTGCCGTGCTCGGTGGTGCCACAGTCGGCGGTGCCGTGGAAGATGACGGTGCTGGGCGATCCGTCTTCAATGAGTGCTTCTTCTGTGGAGCTGAAGCAGCTGGAGCCGTATGCTGCTTCCTGGGTCCCGGGGACAGGGAGCGGTGCCGAGCAGATATCAGTGCCGGTAAGGGCCGGTGCCAGGGCTCCTTACAGATGCAGCCTGTTGAGCACTCGGTACTGATGGTGCAGGACTAAGTGCCGACTCCATGAGGAGCTGTTTCAATCGAAAGTCCCGCTCCTTCTTCGTCCTCGGTTTAAATGATTTGCAGATGCGGCACTTATCAGGAAGGTGGGATTCCCCTAGGTACTTCAGGCAGGAGTTGTGGGGGTCCCCTATTGGCATCGGCTTTTGGCACGCCAAGCACGGTTTGAATCCCAGTGACTTGGGCATGAGCCCGCATCAGGGTGGAGGAAAGGGGCTAATCCCCGATCCCCCCTTAAACTATATACACTCACTATATATAAATACACAACAAATAATACTAACTATAACTATAAGAACTCGAACTATAAACACAATTAGCAGCAAAGAACTACGAGTAAGCTAGGGACGTGGAGATCAGCAAAGCCGCGCTCCACAGTTCCAACGACCATCACACGGGGGGTAAGAAGGAACTGAGGGGCCATTGGGTCGGCAGGGGTATATATCTGGCACCATAATGGCACCACTTCAGGGGGCGACCCAGCCGACCCACCGAGTCTTGCTAGGGTAAAAATCTTCTGACGAACGTGCACGCGACGCGCGCACACCTAATTGGAATCGATATGAGCAAGCACTCAAAGAAGAACTAACACCTCTTACACTCCAGATGTGTATGCTACATGGGCTGGATCCCCAGGTGTGCCATCTTGGTGAGTTCAAGATTAAGGAGCAGCATAGACAGCTTTATACTATCTTTCTGCCCCTCAGACCCTGGTAGCTGCCATGGAGTCAAACCAACTTGACACAAGTTAGTGCAGCCTCAGTTGCTCTAACTTTCACCAGAGGATAATGGCTCTCAGTAAATCACTCTACTAGCCAACATTATATTGCACTCCAGCCCTACCTCCAACATTTCCCTCTTGCCACTATTGCAGCTCTATGCTAGTTCAGAATTCCATTAAGCTGGAGAAGGAAGAAGTTACTCACCATGTGTGGTAACTATGGTTCTTTGAGATGTGTTCCCTTATCGGTGCTCCATAGTAGGTGTGTCTGCGCCCCTGCACTGTTGATTGAAGAACACTGGTAGCAGTCTGTCCCACATGCGCATGCACTGCTTCTCACCTTCCATGAGGCTAGCGAGCGTGCACGAGCATTCCCTCCTCAGTTCCTTCTCTAGCACGAAGTAAACTACTAGAACTCCGAAGTAGAGAGGAGGAGGGTGGGTCATGGAGCACACATAGGGACACACATCTCAAAGAACCATTGCTACTACACAAGGTGAGTGACTACTACTACTTCTTCTTCAACTAGTGTCCCTATGGGTGCTCCATTGTAGGTGATTCCCAAGCAGTACCAACCACTTGGGCCTGGGACTTCAGAGTCTAATCCATATGGCTGATCGTATTGTGGCACTGAATTTGGCATCTGCGGCCAAATCCCCCAGGATGGCATAGTGCTCTGAAAAGGTATGCACAGATTTCCAGGTAACTGCTCTGCAGATTTCTTATATAGGGATACCCCTGGAGGTGGTGACGGATGAGGAGACCAACCTCATAGAATGTGTGCATTCCGAAGATGGGGGTGCTGTATTACGCAATTGATAACAGAATTTAATACAGACAGAGACCCATTTGGAGAGTCTCTGAGCTGATATCACTGAACCTTTCGACCTATCTGCAACGGAGGGGAAAATCTTGGTGATTTCCTTGAAGACCTTGTCCTGTCCAAATAGGAGGCCATGGCTCTTCTCATGTCGAGCATATGGAGGATGGTTTAACTGTTATCCCCATGAGGATTGGGATAAAAGGCTGGAAGCTGGTTCATGTGAAATTCAGAAGTCATCTTGGGAGTAAACTTTAGATGTGGTCTAAGTGTGACGTTGTCAGGAAAGAACACATGAAAGGGGGATGCCAAAGTTGTTATCTCCCCTATCCTTCTGGCAGAAGTGATGGCAATGAGGAACACTGTCTTCATGGAAAGGTGAGTTAGTAAACAAGTGGCATGAGTTCAAACGGGGGTCTAGTTAGTCCTTTAACACTAGGTTGAGATCCCATTGAGGAGTGGGGAGCCTGGGTTGTGGGAAGAGGTTTGCTATGCCCTTGAGAAACCACTTTGTAGGTCAGTTGGGAGAAGATTGATATTAGTGAAAAAAAACTATTATATCCTATATTTGAATATGAACAGTTCCATTTTCAACAACCAAACCAGACTTGGGGGGGAGGGAAGGGTGAATTTCAAACAATGAGCTCTCCTACATACTGATAGTTTGTTGTTTCTAGAGGATTCAGCAAAGCTGTACTCTTAATTATTTTATTGTGACAGTTCTTGAAGTAAGTGAGAAATTGAAATGGATATCATTTGGTATTTATAACTTCAAAAGTGGTTTTTTGCTTTTACACTACACTACTACACATCTTGTTGTTAGTAAAACCAGGAACTAAAACAGATACAACCAGCAGCCCGCAGCCCAGATGCAATCTGCAAGACATGAAAGACTCATCTGTAGGCTTTCCACATACCCATCCATGCAAAAGTGCATGAATAGGTCTTGAGAGAATCTACTGAGAATCTACTTCAATGCCAAATATGCCACCAGTAGCTATTTGAGGTGAGTGATCCACAACAGCTGGTCAGCAAATGGATTTTTGGGGGCAGAAAATTTTGACTTTTCAACCTTTAGTTTTTTTTTAAACGTGTTTGGTTTCAAAAATTTTGATTTTCATATTTTCTAATGAAAAAATCAGAAATTTTAAAAGAAAAACTTTGTGTGAAAATCTTTGTTTAATCGAAAACCCACTTTTTCATTCCTGATTAAGAAGAGGTTTAAACATAGGACTAGAAAGGACCTCCTGGGTCACCGAGTTCAATCCTCTACTATCATGGCACCCTTGCCATATAATGTCATTTATAATAATACCAAGCTCCACCTTAAAAATAGTTAGGTTGTTTGCCCCCCATACACTTATTCATAAACTGTTCCAGAACCTGTTCTGATGATTAGAAATCTTCTTCTAATATCCTATCTAAATTTATTCATGGCCAGTTTATCCTACTCATTTTTGTGCCAATATTTTCCCAGGGAGGGAGAAAGAGCTTTTTAAGGTAAAGATTTACCAGATGATTTATACCCAGAAGCCATAATCTCTCTCAGCCTTCATTTTGCTAAACTAAAGAAACCAGCCTCTTTTAGTCACCTCTTGTAAGATAGGTGGAGAGGAGGGATAGCTCAGTGATTTGAGCATTGGCCTGCTAAACCCAGGGTTGTGAGTTCAATCCTTGAGGGGGCCACTTAGGGATGCAGGGCAAAAATTGGTCCTACTAGTGAAGGCAGGGGGCTGGACTCAATGACCTTTCAAGGTCCCTTCCAGTTCTAGGAGACTGATATCTCTCCTATTATTATTATTTTTATAGGTTCTCCATCCTCCTGCTCATCCTACTAGCTGATCTCTGCACCTGCTCCTGTTTTAATTAATCTTTCTTGAACATGGATGACCAAAACAGTACACAGTATTATAGATATGATCTTACCAGTGAAGTCTTTCACAGTGGTATTAACACTTCCCTTTCTGTACTGGAAATAGTTCATTTGATACATTCTCGGATGGTATTTGCCTTTTACCCCTTCCCTAGTGTATCTACCCCCCATATAAGTGGGGCAATTACCCCAACACAAATGTATCTTTTCCTTTCTCAAACTGCTATGTCCAACAGGTTTTTCAAACATTATTTCACATATAATAAAAGGTAGCATCTTGTTTTATATTGGAGTAAAGTGCAGAATAAGGTAAAAATGAAACTACAGAATTATACATTCTCTATCTCACACATACACACACACCCCCTTTGTGTCCGTTTGTGATAGTGATTGATTAGAAGAGCAAGTTTACGCTCATAATGAACACATTCCAAAATACTATCTCCTCCCCCACACTCCCAAATGTATACATTCAAATATCTCACTTACAAGAAATATGTTTAAAGAACACATATACATCCCAAGACAGTATCTCAAGACAGCTATGGCACAAAACTACTACAATTTATGAATTTTGAACTACTTCCACAGCTCCTGGCTTCATCTCCTCTGTTAAGGAAATGATTTGACTATCTATAACTTTGGTTCTTAAACTGAGGGCTGTGACCCAGTTATGTGGGGGTCACGAGCCCCGACCCCGGCGCGTGGCTGCGAGCTCCAACCCCTGCGCTGGGCTGCGAGCCCCGACGGCGATGCATGGCTGCAAGCCCCAACCACCATCTGGGGCTGCGAGCCCCAACCTCTGTGTGGAGCTGCCAGGCTGTGAGCCCCGACCCCTGTGTGGTGCTGCAGGGCTGCAAGCCCTGACCCCAACCCTGGCCAGGAGCGGGGCTGCGAGCCACAAGTCTCAACCCCTGTGCTAGGTTGCAACCATGAGCCCTTACCCCATCCCTGGCCAGGAGCAGGCCTGTGAGCTCCAACCAGGTACAGGGCTGCGAGCCCCGACTCCGACTCCCATGCGGGGTTGGGAGTCCCGACCCCAACCTCCTTGTGGGACTGCAGAGCTGCGAGCCCTGACCCCAACCCTGGCCAGGAGCAGAGATGCGAGCTCCAACTCCAACCCTCACATGGAGCTGCAAGCTCCAACTCCGACATCCACACGGGGCTGCAAGCCCTGACCCCAACCCTGGCCAGGAGTGGGGCTGCGAGCTCCAGCCAGGCATGGGGCTGTGAGCTCGACCTCGGCCAGGCGCAGTTTTGTGATCCCTGACCCCAACCAGAAAAGGGGCTGTAAGGCCTGAGCTGGAGCATCCAGGACGCTGTGAGCCCCGACCCCTGTATTGGGGTTGTCAGGCAGAGCCCAGCCATGCTGAGGGTTATCAGCCAGGAGCTCTGACGGGCACAAGGTTGTTAACTCCCAGCCCTGCCACACACAGGGTTGTCAGCCCCGAGGCCTGCCACCTGCTGTGAGCCCGGCCAGGCGCTTGGTTGTGAGCCACCATTACCACCATGTGTGGACCTTAGAGCCCCAAGCTCCTCCAGCCCAGCTCCAACCGCAACTCCACTCCACCTCCAGCGCTGCTCCACTTCCAAAGAAAGAGCGCCAAGTAGAAGTTTGCCCAGGGCGCCATTTTTCCTATGGCTGGCGCTGGTACTGAGACAACATTAGAGGGCTTGATTTGCAGCTGAACAAGTACTTTATTAATTAACAGTCAGACACACAAGTGCAAACTTTCTCCTGAAAATAGCACCTGTACTGCTAAAACCGCTAAAAAATGAAAGTATCTTGTCTTACATTAAACTTGGTTTTACCAGTATCACCACCTCTGGTATTGAAAAACCTCAATGCGTCATTTGCTGAGAAGTTTTGTCTGCTGAATCAATGAAACCATGCAAACTGCAGTGACATCTTGAAACTAAAAATCCTGAGCATAAAAATCAAAACATGGATTTTTTTCCAACACAGAAGAAGCAACAAAGGAGGCCAGGCTTGACGCTGATGGAAATTTCTGACAGCAAACCTCCTCAGCTGTGGATGCCTTTTATATTGTGTCACTACGAATTGCCTGTACCTAAACGCCACATACAGTAGGTGAGGAGCTTATTCTGCAGCATGCAAAGATACCGTGGCACTTATGGTTGGCAATGATACTGCCAAAAAACGGAATATGCTTTCCATGTCTAACAATACCGTGAAACGCGGAATACGTTAGATGTCTAAAGATATCAAAAACAAGTTGTGCACAAAATTAAACAAACATTCTCCGTTCAGTATGTTCAGCATGCAACTTGAAGAAACTACTGATGTTACTCACTGTGCACAATTGATAGCATTCGTACGGTATGGTAATGCCGGGGATGTTAAGGATGAGTTCTTATTCTGTGAACAACTTAAAACCACCACAACAGCACAGGCCATTTTCAATAAGGTGACTGCCTTTTTCGAAAGCAATGGCACTGACTGGAAAAACCTTTGTGGTATCTGTACCGATGGTGCTCCAGCAATGATAGGTGCACGGTCTGGCTTTCAGCAGGTAAAGTGTGTCTCACCTAATGTGATTGTCACTCATGGAATCCATCGTCAAGTCCTAGCTGCAAAGACATTGCCAATATGCCTTAATGCTGTGGTGATACGAGCAGCGAACTACATTAAAGCTCATGCTCTGAATAGACTCTTTCGAGAGTTCTGCAGTGAAATGGGTGGTGAATATGAAGTTCTACTTTTCCACACTCAAGTCCGATGGCTTTCTAGGGGATGCACATTAAAGCACATTTTTATTCTTCAAGAAGAGATGGCAGAGTTTTTCCTGCGAAAACAGAAACAAGAGCTGAACAAAATGTTCAGTGACAAGAAATGGCTTCTCTGCTTGGCATACCTAGTTGATATTTTTGGTGGCCTTAATGATCTCAATCTGTCACTTCCTGGAAAACGTTCAACATTAATAGACCTGACTAATAAAATCAAAGCCTTTCAGATGAAGTTGGATCTGTGGTGCAGGAGGCCGGACACAGAAAGATACGGCATGTTTCCGACACTTTCCTCGGTCAGCGAGGAGGAGGAGGAAGTTAACATTGATAGTGCTTTCAAGTCAGCAATCAGTGAACATTTGAAAACCCTTCATGAAGAGTTCTCCCACTGCTTCCCAGCACTACCAGAAGCACCTCATTCCCTGGTGAAGAACCCTTCAGTGTGACAGCTAAGCAGTTACCTACTGACGATATTCACACACAGGAACAGTTTGTCGACATGATCAAGGATGATGAAGTGAAAGCAAACTTCACACAGCTGCCTCCAAACCTGTTCTGGTGCTCAGTTGCAAGTGAATATCCACTGGTGTCTGAAATGGCCTTGAGCATCCTTCTGCCATTTCCCACTACCTACAAATGCAAGAGTGGATTCTCCAGCCTTCTCACAATAAAGACGAAATCTCAAAAACAACATCAAGAATAAAACTTCTTGTGTCAAATAAACAGCATCATCCATCTCACTGATTTTTGGCTGCTTCGAGTCAATTGCTGTCATGTATTAAAATAAAATTCTACTTAAAAATAACTTTTCCACTTATATTTAATTCGATAAAAATGTGTTTTAGTCTTAATTTAAAAGCAGTGAGAAAAGGTAAATTCATTTTAAGCAATAGGGTTTAAATTTAGTATTTAACATAGGGTTATATATATAAAAAATTGTTTTTAATTTCTGGAGTGGGGGGGCGCACTCAGAGGCTTGGTGTTCAAAAGGGGTCACCAGTACAATAAGTTTGGTAACCATTGATCTATAAGATAATCATTTCAGGAAACCAAAATACTAAGGATTTCATAGGATCAAATATTCCTTTTTTCAATTTTTGCAGCTCTGCTTTACCAAATAATCTAATAAAACACACTGATATAGACCCCCAAGAGAGATTGAAACATTATTATTCCCTCTATACCTCCTCAGTGGTATACTTTCCAATTTTTGCAGAATAATTTCGTCTAGTTTACTTTAAATGTAGCAAAAATGTATGCAAAGTGATCTGTAAGTCCATATTTCCCCATAAGACATACATGATAGTCTATTGCTTAGATCAGTGGACCCCAAACATTTTAGGGTCACCCCCTCCTCCCCATCCTGAGCTGGGGCCGGGAGCAGGGCTGTGGCTCTGTGAGGAGGGAGATGTGAACGGGGCAAAGGGGCCGAGGCTGAGGCCACAGCTCGGGACAGGGCTGGGAGTGGAGCAGAGCCCCAGCCGGGGCCAAGGCTGGCAGCTGGGGCCCCAGACACCGGGTCAGCAGCCAGGGCCACGAGCAGAGCTGGATGGTGCTCCCTCCCTGCCCCCCCAATGGTTCTCCACGCCCCCATAGGGGGACACACCCCACATTCTGGGGACCTCTGGCTTAGATGTTACATCTCCTGTGTGTGCAGGGAAAATCATTAACAGCTTACAGATTAGACATAATAATACCACATTGACTATGCCACATTAACACTCCAACTTTCATGAAGGATTATATGAAAAGAGGTGCTTTCAAAACACTTATGTTGGTCATAGTCTACATATTTCATAGTTCAGGAGGCTGGTCACCAAGATGATGAAGGAAATTACTATTGTGACCGTCCTCAAGAATTATTTTTACTAGACTTCTTTCCTCAGACGCCTTTTATGAGCAGGTAACAGAATGTATCTATCAGTTACAACATGAAGGTGTAACACATCAAAAAACAAACCAGACAGTGTGGTCCAGTGGATAGGGCTGGGAATCAAAAGACCAGATTTCTATGCCCAGTTGTGCTTCTGATGGGTTGTGTGACTACGAGCAAATGACTGCATTTCTGCATCTCAATTTCCCCAGGTCCTGAAAGACCACAGGAATTGGTGCAGATATTAGCTAGACTATTCTGGGTTATGCCCAGTAACCTTCTATTAATCAGAAAAGTAATTTTACATTTTCCTTAGCCTCCACATCAATAAAGATGCTAAGACATAAAAGAGGCAATATCTCTGGATTATAATGGTCTCAAACTCCAGTGATTCTGTAATGGGTCCTGACGGCTCTAGAAGATTGTGGTGATATAAATGAGGTGGAGATGTTGTCACTAAGGCCTGGTCTACACTACGAGTTTATACCAAATTTATCAGTGTTAAACTGAATTAACCTTGCACCCGTCCACACAATGAAGCCCTTTATATCAATATAAAGGGCTCTTGATACCGGTATCTGTAATCCTCCCCAATGAGGGGAGTAGCACTGAAATTGGTATTGCCATGTCGGATTACAGTTAGCGTGGCCGCAATTTGATGGTATTGGCCTCCGGGCGCTATCCCACAGTGCACCATTGTGACCGCTCTGGACAGTAATCTGAATTCGGATGCACTGGCCAGGTAGACAGGAAAAGCCCCACGAACTTTTGAATTTCATTTCCTGCTTGCCCAGCGTGGAGCGCCGATCAGCACAGGTGACCATGAAGTCCCAGAATCCAAAAAGAGCTCCAGCATGGACCGTACGAGAGATACTGGATCTGATTGCTGTATGGGGAGACAAATCTGTTCTATCAGAGCTCTGTTCCAAAAGACGAAATGCCAAAGCATTTGAAAAAATCTCCAAGGCTATGATAGACAGAGGCCACAGCAGGGACTCAGCACAGTGCTCTGTGACAAGTGTAACAGAAAGCCAAAGAATCAAATGGACGCTCATGGAGGGAGGGAGGGAGAGAGGGGGGACTGAGGACTCGAACTATCCCACAGTGCCCGCAGTCTCCAAAAACCATTTGCATTCTTGGCTGAGCTCCCAATGCCTGAAGGGTCAAAAACATTGTCGCGGGTGGTTCAGGGTATATGTCGTCAATTTACCCGCCTCCCACCCCATGAAAGAAAAGGGAAAAAAATTGTTTCTCGCCTTTCTTCAATGTCACCGTATGTCTACTGGATACTGCTGGTAGACGCGGTGCTGCAGCGCTAAACAGCAGCATCCCCTCCTCTCCTCTCCCTGATGGCAGACGGTGCAATAGGATTGATAACCGTTATCATCCCGTGAGTGCTCCTGGCTGGCCTCAGTGAGGTCGGACGGGGGGCGCCTGGGCAAAAATGGGAATGACTTCCGCTCATTCCCTTCTTTAAGCTTTGTCTCCTGGAGATTCAGTCCTGCCTGGAATATCATAGCAGCTGGAGGCTGCCTCCCCCTCATTTTATCTCAATAAAGTCAGAGTTTCTTATTCATGCATTTTTTATTACTTCATCACACAAATGGGGGGATAACTGCCACGGTAGTCCAGGAGGAGTGGGGGAGGAGGGAAGCAATGGGTGGGATTGTTGCAGGGGCACCCCCTAGAATGGCATGCAGCTCATCATTTCTGCAAGATGTCTGGGGCTCTGACCTGCAGCAGCTGTCCCCTCTGTTTTTTTAGTAGGCTTGCCCCATATTCTAGGCAGGACTGACTCTACCTTTAAACAAAACGTAAAGAAGGGAATGACCTGGGGCGTCATTCCCATTTTTGTCCATGCGCCCCGGCTGACTTCAGCGAGGCCAGCCAGGAGCACCCATGACAGCAGCAGACGGTACAATAGGACTGGTAACTGTCTCTGCTACCTTGCAAATGCAAGTGAATGCTGCTGTGTAGCACTGCAGTACCGCGTCTGTCAGCAGCATCCAGTACACATACGGTGAGAGTGAGAAAAGGCTAAACGGGATCCATGGTTGCCATGCTATGGCATCTGCCAGGGCAATCTAGGGAAAAGGGCGCTAAATGATTATCTGCCATTGCTTTCACAGAGGGAGTATTGACTGACGAAATTTACCCAGAATCACCCACGACACTGTTTTTGCCCCATCATGCACTGGGATCTCAACACAGAATTCCAATGGGCGGGAGAGACTGCGGAAACTAGGGATAGCTACCCACAGTGCAACGCTCCGGAAATCGACGCTAGCCTCGGTACATGGACGTACACTGCCGAATTAATGTGCTTGGTGTGGCCACGTGCACTCGACTTTATACAATCTGTTCCCAAATACCGGTTTCTGTAAAATTGGAATAATCCCATAGTGTAGACATGCCCTCCGAGATACTAAGGATGCCCCAATAGCATCCTGACCTTTAGGAAAAGACTGGTCCCAGTCACCCATTAATTCCTATTCCTCAGGGTCAAAAAAAGCCATCAGGAATGCTAGCTAAAGGTGGTGTAAAGGGAAAACAAATACTGTTGAAGGAGAGGGCATGAAAACTGTACCCTGAATCTCTTAGCAACTTAACAGAGCAGAGGTACCTAAGTCTGCAGATAACCTTGAAAAGAAACTGAGAAGACTCCAACAGCATGGTAATTTTCTAATCTTGGTTCCAAACATTCAGTGCTGTGACAGGGCACTCATGCGGGTTCAATGAGCACTACTTTCTTGAGAATGCCAAAGCTCACAGGCACTGGGGGTGGATCTCCCACACATGGGTACAGTCACAGGCAATATGTGAATAAGAAGTAAATATTTAAAATGTAATAAACATCATATAAGTAACAGTTTCATTCAAATACAAAGACAAGAACACCCCCAGTCCAAGCCCCAGCTCCAGTTTCAACCTCATTCCCACCCGCATATTGAGAGCAATCAGTACTTCACAATTATCAAGTCTTCTGATTAACCCTCAGATCCAGCTTTTAATGAATTAAAGATTTCAAATAAAATTTCCCCACAGTATTACAGCATACCAATTCCAAGTCAGCCACAATGTCAGGAAAGTGATGCTAATTTTCTAGTGTTACAATGATTAAATATTTGAAAATGCATTTTAAAAATTGATACAAACATTGATCAGTCTATAGTGTCTATTTATCTCTTTGAAACATCTGAAATATAGTCAACAGCTTCCAAATAAGGAAGAGTGATCTCAAAGAAGCTCTATCAGTATATAGATTTTTAATTAAAGTGTTAATTTTAATAGTAATGCCATCTTACATTATTAAAAGTGATTTTAGCATCAAATTTATGTTCATCATTTATACTGTATACTTTTTCATTTTATTCATTTTTATTATGTATTTTACAATAGCACTCAGAGACCCCATTCACAATCAAGGCTCTATTACATCTGTATTGTGCATAGACATGGTCCTGCCTCAAAGATCGTTAAGATACAATTTAATATTTGAAAAATAGCAGTTCCAATATTTGTTTGAGAGAGAGAGAGAGAGAGAGAGAGAGAGAGAGAGTTCCTATTCAATTTTCATGCAGTAACAGATTTCTGCAATATTTAGATTGTAAACATTGCAGATACATTTTTAAAACTCAACACAAAACTGTTTTAATTGGAATGGGGAAAAACAAACCTAAAACCATAAAATATTTCTATTCCTAGTACCGAGGCAGGCACTTGCTGGATGTCTTATATGAACTGTACTAGCTATAAAATGTCAGAGAAATATTCTGCTCTTTGACAATTCAGTAAGTGAAACAAAGATGCTCCTAGAGTGAGAAGCAAATTAATATTCCATTAACCTTTGCTTTTTGTGATCAGACATCACTCAGAAAGGTGGTTGCCTTTTGAAAATTACAACTGTATTAACAACAGCTAGGATTAATGTCTTATTAATGGATTTCCCAACCACTAAAAGAAGATCAAAATAACTTTTTGAACTGAGCAAATAACTTATGATATTCCAATATATCCCAAATGCTGATTAGGAAAGTGACATTACACACAGAAAGGATGATGAAATTGAACAGGTTCCAACTTCAGACATACAATTATGGTTGTGTATTACCAATAACACAGTGAAGCACGCACTGCTGATATGGTTTACACCTGCACACAATACAGCAGGGAGAAATGTGCATAGTCCATAAAGGAGTCAAGGTACACTGGGGCTAACTAAGACACTGATCCTGGAGTCAAATCCTGGGAGGTGCTGAGGATGATCAAAACTGTCCCATTAGCCACTAAAACCTTCCAGAATCGGGCCACTGGAGAACTGCAGAAAAATGCTGGGATTCAAGCAGGGCTGGCTCCAGGCACCAGCCCAGCAAGCAGCTGCTTGGGGTGGCCAACGGTGAGGGGCGGCACGTCCAGGTCTTCAGCGGCAATTCGGCGGTGGGTCCCTCAGTCTCTCTCGGAGCGAAGGACCAGCCACCAAATTGCTGCCGAAGATTGAAGCAGCGGCAGTAAAGCTGCAGATTGCAATTGCGGCTTCCCCCCCCCCTTTTTTTTTTCTTTTTGCTGCTTGGGGCAGCAAAAACCCTGGAGCCAGCCCTGGACTCAAGAGACGAGAATTGAAGACTCTCAATGCCTTGAATGAGGCACTTCTCACAGGAGTTGGCCCTTAAAGAGAAACAGCTTACTGATGTCAGGCACAGGACTTCACACTATGGTAAGGTGACCATATCGCTTAAAAAATATGATGTAATTAAGTATCAGAGGGGTAGCCGTGTTAGTCTGGATCTGTAAAAGCAGCAAAGAGTCTTGTGGCACCTTATAGACTAACAGACGTTTTGGAGCATGAGCTTTCGTGGGTGAATACCCACTTCGTCGGATGCATGTAGTGGAAATCTCCAGGGGCAGGTATATATAAGCAAGCAAGAAGCAGGCTAGAGATAATGAGGTTAGTTCAATCAGAGAGGATGAGGCCCTCTTCTAGCAGCTGAGGTGTGAAAACCAAGGGAGGAGAAACTGGTTCTGTAGTTGGCAAGTCATTCACAGTCTTTGTTTAATCCTGAGCTGATGGTGTCAAATTTGCAGATGAACTGAAGCTCAGCAGTTTCTCTTTGAAGTCTGGTCCTGAAGTTTTTTTGCTGCAGGATGGCCACCTTAAGATCTGCTATGGTGTGGCCAGGGAGGTTGAAGTGTTCTCCTATAGGTTTTTGTATATTGCCATTCCTAATATCTGATTTGTGTCCATTTATCCTTTTCCGTAGAGACTGTCCAGTTTGGCCGATGTACATAGCAGCGGGGCATTGCTGGCATATGATGTGCAGGTGAATGAACCGGTGATGGTGTGGCTGATCTGGTTAGGTCCTGTGATGGTGTCACTGGTGTAGATATGTGGGCAGAGTTGGCATTGAGGTTTGTTGCATGGATTGGAATACAAGCTGTCAGGAACAGTATCCCTGATGATGCCACAGCACAACTGGTTGCTGAGCTCTGTGCCTTTATCCTCACACACAACTATATATATATCTCCAGATCAGTGGCACCGCTATGGGCACCCGCATGGCCCCACAATATGCCAACATTTTTATGGCTGACCTGGAACAACGCTTCCTCAGCTCTCGTCCACTCACGCCCCTTCTCTACCTGCGCTACATTGATGACATCTTCATCATCTGGACCCATGGGAAGGAGACTCTGGAAAAATTCCACCACGATTTCAACAGCTTTTACCCCACCATCAACCTCAGCCTGGACCAATCTACACAGGAGGTCCACTTCCTAGATACCATGGTGCAAATAAGTGATGGTCACATTAACACCACCCTATACCAAAAACCTACCGACCGCTATGCCTACCTTCATGCCTCCAGCTTCAATCCCGGGCACACCACACGATCCATTGTCTACAGCCAAGCACTGAGGTACAACTGTATCTGCTCTAACCCCTCAGACAGAGACCAACACCTACAAAATCTCCATCAAGCATTTTCAAAACTACAATACCCGCACGAGGAAATAAGGAAACAGATCAACAGAGCCAGACATGTACCCAGAAGCCTCCTACTGCAAGACAAACCCGAGAAGGAAACCAACAGGACTCCACTGGCCATCACATACAGTCCCCAGCTAAAACCCCTCCAACGCATCATCAGGGATCTACAACCCATCCTGGACAATGATCCCACACTTTCACAGGCCTTGGGTGGCAGGCCAGTCCTCGCCCACAGACAACCTGCCAACCTGAAGCATATTCTCACCAGCAACTGCACACCGCACCATAGTAACTCTAGCTCAGGAACCAATCCATGCAACAAACCTCGATGCCAACTCTGCCCACATATCTACACCAGCGACACCATCACAGGACCTAACCAGATCAGCCACACCATCACCGGTTCATTCACCTGCATGTCCACCAATGTAATATACGCCATCATATGCCAGCAATGCCCCGCTGCTATGTACATCGGCCAAACTGGACAGTCTCTACGGAAAAGGATAAATGGACACAAATCAGATATTAGGAATGGCAATATACAAAAACCTATAGGAGAACACTTCAACCTCCCTGGCCACACCATAGCAGATCTTAAGGTGGCCATCCTGCAGCAAAAAAACTTCAGGACCAGACTTCAGAGAGAAACTGCTGAGCTTCAGTTCATCTGCAAATTTGACACCATCAGCTCAGAATTAAACAAAGACTGTGAATGGCTTGCCAACTACAAAACCAGTTTCTCCTCCCTTGGTTTTCACAGCTCAGCTGCTAGAAGAGGGCCTCATCCTCCTTGATTGAACTAACCTTGTTATCTCTAGCCTGCTTCTTGCTTGCTTATATATACCTGCCCCTGGAGATTTCCACTACATGCATCCGACGAAGTGGGTATTCACCCACGAAAGCTCATGCTCCAAAACGTCTGTTAGTCTATAAGGTGCCACAAGACTCTTTGCTGCTTTTACATGATGTAATTAAGTACTTTCTTACATGCTATGCTTATCACACTCTCAGCCTGGTTATGATTTTATTACTAACTTTCATTTTACTTCGGTAGTATTCCCTGCACAAATGTTTTATTTTCTTTAAGATCATTGGAATTATTGACTTTGGAAACGCTGTTGTGCACCTTCAGAGATAAAGAGCCCGACTCTTTGACCACAAGGGAATTGGAAAGAAGAGTGTGGTCAGTCTATGAATATAGTGAAAGTCCTTTCCCAAGATGTTGTTACACAGGCACTGGTTATAGTCAAATAAATAGAGGATTTACTTAAAAGCCCAGCAGACTGTAAGACCTGACTATAACTAAATACAATTAAAGATCCTGACTATGCAGGCTTACGCAAATGCTTACATTTAAGCACTGTATCCCCATTGAATTCAATGGATCATTCACAGTGCATAATGTTAAACAGGATCTTTGCAGGATTGAGGCCAAATTTTGTAAAACTATCATTTTAACTAGAGCTCAGATACTAACAGTGTTTCTCTGAATTGTGAAACTGGAGAATCCAATGCCTGCTTTGTTATACAGCAAAATTCACAAACCAAGCATAAACGCAGTCATATAGACACAGGCCAACATAGTCAAACCTAGCTTAAAGTTAAATTCTAACTCTGTAGTTAGACTCCTAAAGAGAAGTGCTCTTATTTTCAAAGATGCTGAGCATCTGGAGCTCCTATTAAAGTCACACTACATTTAATTAAGAGCCTTAACTTTAACTTCTGAGAGAAGAGCAAACTTTTTTGCGGAATTTTGAACTGAAGGAAAACTAGAATGTTATGATGTTTGCAGCCTACATAGGAGAGACTGAAAAGGAACACAGTGGGGGAGAAAAATTCTGGAATAATTCAGTATACATATCATACTGCACTACTAATTCAATATATACATTACTCAATGCATAGTGTACTTTTCTTATGTTTTAAATGTGGGCACATACAGCTGTATCACAGTAAAAAGGAATATCAGAACAACCCAATAAAAAATAAACCAAACAAAGCAACAGCATAGGAAACAATCTTGTACTGGCTCATACGCAACGGACAAAATGAACTAAACAGGTCTTTTCTGTTTCTTAATTTCTATTATCCAATCCATTACACAATCTGAACAGATGTACTCTTATCAGGGTTTCACAATACCTAAGCTGTGGAGCACAACATGCTGATAATGTTGTACAAATGGCAGACTACAGCGAAGGAGGGTACAAACAGCCAGTATATGTCTAGTGAAATGGAGTGGAAACGAAGTTCAAACTGAACACTAGCTGAGCCAATAATTAGATGCAGTGGGGAGGGGAAAGGAAGAAGATAGTAGCTATAGCTGCTGACAAGTAAAGCACGGACTGAATTCACAACAGTCCAATATTAAGAGTAATTTTGTACCTTGGATGGAAAGGTAGCATACTAATTACCATTTGAAAATTAAACTGAAGTGCTACTCATCAATGGAATTGATAAGGCAAATATTTAGCATGTTGTAGCAAGGCAAAGTGATGCAGATAAAATAACTGAGTTCATTACCACTGGGAAGAAAGTTAATGTACTGAATACTAAATATATGCATTATACATTTAGAAAGGTTAGCATTAGCAGTATTTTTTAATCATGTTATTATACTTAATGATAGTTTCTTTAAAAGATATTTGGAATTTAGTCTACAGAGAGGTAACCACAATCCAACAAGTTCATGATCTACCCTTATAAAAAGGTAAAGTGTCTTTAGAGTTCTCTCTGTCTTTAAGGCAACTGGTTTTGTCTGGTTGAAGATATATGGTATAAGAATATAAAATAGCATATATATGGATATGACTAAATGAAATATTTAACTAAAATATTCCATATTACTCTTGCAATACTTTGCTAGAATGTAATAGGACGCCCTTCTCATTTTATGGGTACTTCACACATGCTTGGGCAAATCCTAAGGACCCTCTTTCCATCAAGGATCACAAGAGCCAATGATACTGATTCCTTCCACTAGCTCCCTCTCTTCCACCAAATCACATTCAAGTTTCTTGTCTTAACATTCAAGGCCCTTCAGGTGAGAGAACCAATAGTCAGTAAGGACTACAAATCTGGTCTACAAAAATGGGAAGAATATTTAATGATCAGGGTGAAGAAAGCCATTTGATTTTTATGCAGTTTCTATATAAGTCCTCAGGATCAATACAGGTAGATGCAAGAGCTAGTGTCTCGATTGGTTCAGATGCTACTAACTATAAAAATGTCTTGTGTAATGTGTACAGCCCTGGACACAAAATTTCTTAAAGCAACCTGAAACAATATTATATTTTTTATTACATGGGGGGGAAATTGCAATGTTATTTGGAGATGGTTCAAAGAGTTAAAATCATAGAATCTCAGGGTTGGAAGGGACCTCAGGAGGTCATCTAGTCCAACCCCCTGCTCAAAGCAGGACCAAACCCAACTAAATCATCCCACCCAGGGCTTTGTCAAGCCTGACCTTAAAAACCTCTAAGGAAGGAGATTCCACCACCTTCCTAGGTAACCCATTCCAGTTCTTCACCACCCTACTAGTGAAAAAGTTTTTCCTAATATCCAACCTAAACCTCCCCCTCTGCAACTTGAGACCATTACTCCTTCTTCTGTCATCTTCTACCACTGAGAACAGTCTAGATCCATCCTCTTTGGAACCCCCTTTCAGGTAGTTGAAAGCAGCTATCAAATCCCCCCTCATTCTTCTCTTCTGCAGGCTAAACAATCCCAGTTCCCTCAGCCTCTCCTCATAAGTCATGTGCTCCAGCCCCCTAATCATTTTTGTTGCCCTCCGCTGGACTCTCTCCAATTTATCCACATCCTTCTTGTAGTGTGGGGCCCAAAACTGGACACAGTACTCCAGATGAGGCCTCACCAGTGCTGAATAGAGGGGAATGATCACATCCCTCGATCTGCTGGAAATGCCCCTACTTATACAACCCAAAATGCCATTAGCCTTCTTGGCAACAAGGGCACACTGTTGACTCATATTCAGCTTTTCGTCCACCGTAACCCCTAGGTCCTTTTCTGCAGAACTGCTGCCCAGCCATTCGGTCCCTAGTCTGTAGCAGTGCATGGGATTCTTCCATCCTAAGTGCAGGACTCTGCACTTGTCCTTGTTGAACCTCATCATATTTCTTTTGGCCCAATCCTCTAATTTGTCTAGGTCCCTCTGTATCCTATCCCTACCCTCCAGCGTATCAACCACTCCTCCCAGTTTAGTGTCATCTGCAAACTTGCTAAGGGTGCAGTCCACACCATCCTCCAGATCGTTAATGAAGATATTGAATAAAACCAGCCCCAGCACCGACCCTTGGGGCACCCCATTTGATACCGGCTGCCAACTAGACATGGAACCATTGATCACTACCCGTTGAGCCCGACCATCTAGCCAGTTTTCTATCCACCTTACCGTCCATTCATCCAGCCCATACTTCTTTAACTTGCTGGCAAGAATACTGTGGGAGACTGTATCAAAAGCTATAGGCTTACAGCAAACATATTATTTTGTATATCTGCTTCTGATTAACCTCTAGCCAAGCACTCCTTCCTGTATTTGTGTTAAAGTAGTGGGAATCAAACTCAATTCCACCACTGGTCAAATTTAAATTTGACACTTGACATGAGAGTTAAAATAAGTGAGACCAGTGATGATTAGTGAGGCCTCACTGGCTGATTAATTCCTGACAGATTTATGTAGAGATACAGTAAAACTCACCATGAATTTTCTGTTCTCAAGGTTTCTTTTGAAAGCTAAGAGAGAATTTGAGTGGCTAGCAATGCTATCATTAATGAGTCTCTTTGCCCCACAATCTGACCAAAGTCTTTCCATTTCTCCACAAACTCTTGCAATTGTACACCAAATTTACTGATGTTCTGAGCCTAGTATGCAAAAATACAAACTTTTAAAATAATAAGTGTTAAGTTGATAAGCACGTAGAAATGGAAGTCACCTTTTACAATGGGAGACAAAGAAACATGTCCAAAATATACCTAAACTCTAATATAGAACATGCTGGGCTGTACAAGTGCAAGCTTATTATCTCTGAGTCTTCTAAACAACTAGTAGTTTCAAATAAAGATGGGTTTTCCCAGTTCAGGAAACTTTTTGTACTTCCAGGGATAATCAGAAGGACACACGTAGGTCAGATATTTAAGACAACTTCTGAACATAACATTCCATTTAAAATGAGAAGTACGTCACATCTCAGAGAGAACTCCATGACTTTTAGAAAATGGTGCCAAGTTATTTGCATGACTCAGACTGCTCACTAGCTTTACACATACTGAATGTTTCATCAATTTTATGTTGATCTAACCCTTTTTTAAAGGATATGGTCACATATTTAAAGAAAATTCCCTTAGCTATGTTGTTAAAAGCAACAGATTATTAAAACAAATAATTTTTTCAATGTACTTTTTACTATTATTCTGTTTCCTCGTGCATTTCATTCAGTTCGCAAAAGAAAAAACATTGCATCTGCAGTTTCACTTTGTTTATAGGAAGTATTTCATTAGTTTTCTTCTCTAGTTCTCCTGTACTAGAACTGAAACATTGTTTGTAAACTCTTCTGATGAAATATTCAACTCCAAATGAAACTGTTTTAATTTAATTTAAAAACAAATAATAAAATGTATCCTTTTATAAAGAACAAAAAAAATTGAGTCTAAACTACCTGTTAGTGTACAATTTTTATCTTAGTGTAGAGGAGACATATTCCCTGACAATCTATTAATTTATTACTTGGAATGAATACACTATGACCAGAGAGTTTATCATCAGCTGAACAGCTCCAAGTTTTCACAAAGCTGTTATGTTGACTCAGTCATGAGTCAGATTTCTCAGGTGAGTAGGCATTGCATTTTATTAGCTGCGTGAGTACCGAGTGCCTTTTCATTCATTCAAAGTCGATGGCTCCCACATTTATAGTCCTATCTGGGTTGTCCCATGCCCCTCCCTGGCAGGTCCATGTCTGGAATGGACTGGCCTTTCAACAGAGAATACAAAATGGCAGTTAGTACACAAAATGCGGGGCAATATAAAACAGAGTTCACAATTTGATACAGACCTGTAACTATGACAGAATGCGACACGTCCCTTCCATTGAACGAGACTCACGACCAGACAAACATGGAAGTAGGCTCAGAGTCTACCTGAACAATGATTGTAGGACAACCTGTCTAAATTGGCACCATCCCTGGACTGATGGAAAATGGCATAATGACAAGCAAAAGTGTGGACAGATGACCAAGTTGCCTGAGCTCTAGTAGAATGTGCCAATACTCTAACAAGAGGGGTTATATTATATATAGCCAATTGGAATTGGAAAAGGTTAGAAAAGGGCAACAAAAATTAGTAGGGCTATGGAACAGCTTCCGCATAAGGAGAGATGAGTAAGACTGGGACCGTTCAGCTTGGAAAAGAGACAACTAAGGGGGGGGATATGATAGAGGTATATAAAATCATGACAGGTGTGGAGAAAGTAAATAAGGCAGTGTTATTTACTCCTCCTCATAACACAAGAACCAGGAATCACCAAATGAAATTAATAGGCGGCAGGTTTAAAACAAAAAATAGGAAGTATTTCTTCATGCAATGCACACTCAACCTGTGGAACTGTTTGCCAGAGGATGTTGTGAAGGCCAAGACTATAACACGGTTCAAAAAAGAACTAGATAAATTCATGGAGGATAGGTCCATCAATGGCTATTAGCCAGGATGGGCAGTGATGGTGTCCCTAGCCTCAATTTGCCAGAAGCTGCGAATAGGTGACAGGGAAAGGATCACTTGATGATTACCTGTTCTATTCATTATCTCTGGAGTAACTGTCGGAAAACAGGATACTGGGCTAGATGGATCTTTGGTCTGACCTAGTATGGCCATTCTTATGTTATTATATATGTTCAATTGGTAACAAACAAATGCATGAAGAGATCCAGGATGAGATTCTCTCAGTGGGAACTGGTTGGCCCTTAGCTCGGTCCTCAATTGCAAAAAAAAAAACTGCATGGAGAATCTAAGAGAGTACACTCCAGACAGAAATCTAAAGTCCTGCTCACATACAACAACTGAAGTCTGTCCTCATCTCTATGTGCATGGGGTTTCAGGAAGAACATCGGCAAATAGATTGCTTGTTTAACATGAAAATTAGAGACTACCTTTGCAAAAAATTTTGGGTGAGGATGGAGTTAAACTTTATTCTTATAACAAATTATATAAGGAGCCTCTGACACTAGACTTCTCAACTCACCCACCTTTCTGGCTAAGGTAAAACCCTACCCTCATACAGAGGTGGAGCAGACAGCAAGTTGCAAGGGGTTCAAATGGCAGTCCCATCAACTTTGCTAAGACCAAGTTCAGATCCCAAGGAGGGATAGGATCTTGCACATGTACCGTCTCCCACAGTATTCTTGCCAGCAAGTTAAAGAAGTATGGGCTGGATGATTGGACTATAAGGTGGATAGAAAGCTGGCTAGATCGTCAGGCTCAATGGGTAGTGATCAACGGCTCCATGTCTAGTTGGCAGCCGATTTCAAGTGGAGTGTTCCAAGGGTCGGTCTTGGGGACGGTTTTGTTCAATATCTTCATTCATGATCTGGAGGATGGCATGGACTGCACTCTCAGCAAGTCTGCAGATGACACTGAACTGCGAGGAGTGGTAGATACGCTGGAGGGTAGGGATAGGATACAGAGGGACCTAGACAAATTAGAGGATTGGGCCAAAAGAAACCTGATGAGGTTCAACAAGGACAAGTGCAGAGTCCTGTGCTTAGGACGGAAGAATCCCATTCACTGTTACAGACTAGGGACCGAATGGCTAGGAAGCAGTTCTGCAGAAAAGGACCTCGGGGATACAGTGGACAAGCAGCTGGATATGAGTCAACAGTGTGCCCTTGTTGCCAAGAAGGCTAACGGCATTTTGGGCTGTATAAGTAGGGGCATTGCCAGCAGATTGAGGGACGTGATCATTCCCCTCTAGTAAACATTGGTGAGGCCTCATCTAGAGTACTGTGTCCAGTTTTGGGCCCCACACTACAAGAAGGATGTGGAAAAATTGGAAAGAGTCCAGCGGAGGGCAACAAAAATGATTAGAGGGCTGGAGCACATGACTTATGAGGAGAGGCTGAGGGAACTGGGATTGTTTAGTCTGCAGAAGAGAAGAATGAGGGGGGATTTGATAGCTGCTTTCAACTACCTGAAAGGGGGTTCCAAAGAGGATGGATCTAGACTGTTCTCAGTGGTACCTGATGACAGAAGAAGGAGTAATGGTCTCAAGTTGCAGAGGGGGAGGTTTAGGTTGGATATTAGGAAAAACTTTTTCACTCAGAGAGTGGTGAAGCACTGGAATCGGTTACCTAGAGAGATGGTGGAATCTCCTTCCTTAGAGGTTTTTAAAGTCAGGCTTGACAAAGCCCTGGCTGGGATGATTTAGTTGGGAATTGGTCCTACTTTGAGCAGGGGGTTGGACTAGATGACTTCCTGAGGTCCCTTCCAACTCTGATATTCTATGATTCTATGATAATTTGACCAACCCCTTTGGGAATCTGGTAATGATGGAGTTAAATAAAAGATCTACTCTCCACCGAAGAATGGACTTTTATAGAGCTAATTGCCAAACTTTGTAGTTTTAAAGTATAGAAGATAGTTCAGTTCAAGGGTGCATTGGGAATATGCCCTTCTGATGGGACAAAATGGAGAAACACTTCAATTTAGCCAGCTAAGTGCCTCTAGCTGAGGGTTTTCATAGAATCGCAGGATTGGAAAGGACGTTGAGAGGTCTTCTAGTCAGTCCTGCCTTGAGTGCAGGGGACTGAAGTATTATCTAGACCATCCCTGACAAGTGTTTGTCTAACCTGCTCTTAAAAATCTTCAGTGACAGAGATTCCACAACCTCCCTAAGCAATGTATTCCAGTGCTTAACCATCCTGACAGGAAGATTTTCCTAATGTCCACCCTAAACTGCCCTTGCTGCAATTTAAGCCCATTGCTTCTTGTCCTTCTTGTCTATTATTCAGAAGCTGTGATGTTATCTGATTAAAATATGACCATATGGACCATTGTTGCAACCACTGTTATATATTTGCAACAAGTCTTGTACAAAGGTTGTCAAGGGAGGTGTCTATGAAAAGGTTATGATTTGCTGGTTACGATTATGCTATCTGTATGCATGTATCATTTTTGTATTTGAAGTTATGAGTATTTGCGGTATACCTATATTTCAAATGTTTGCTCCTGGGGTAATGCCCACAAAGTAGTTAGCCTGCACATCTTTGCGGGACTATTCAAATTAAGTGGCTCATCAAGAAACATGCTTCACTTAACTGACAATGGACCATGAGACATGCCTATCTACACTGTATGGACTGTCCTGCAAACCTGTTTTTTGGGGCATAGGTAATGATTTCCTGCAATGACTTGGTGAAATGCATGGAAATGTGACTTGTCCATGTGACTCCAAACCCCATCTTGTTACTGTACTTTTCCAAGGTATGAACAATGGGATTCCCTCCACATGGCAGAAGATATAAAAGGCCCTGGAAACTCCTCCATTTTGCCTCTTTCCTGCTCTAGCCTCTTTCTTACCCAAACCTCCGGACTATGGATTATACTAATGGGAGCATTTTAGCCAATGGACTGAGGTCCTTCCACTGATTCGGAAGCAACCAGAGACTTGACTTAAACCAGCAGTTTATTCCATCACTGCAACAAGCCTAAACCAAGAACTTTGCATTTATTGTATTATTTGATTCCTTTAATCAATTTTCTCTCTCACCTTTCTTTCTTTCTATGAATAAACCTTCCAATTTTAGCTACTCATGGATTGGAATCAGCGTGATTTTGGGGTAAGATCTAAGTTATATATTGACCTACGTGTGTGACTGGTCCTTTGGGATCACAAGAACCTTTTATTTGATGAGACTGGTTGTAAAGAACCACTCATCTTTAAATCCAGTGCTTGGGGGGGTGTAATACAAGGACCAGAATACAGAAGGGAACTGCTTTTATGACTTCTTGTTAGCCAGTGTGGTGAAACAGGAATTTACTTTGTTCCTGGTTTGGTCTATCCTATGGAGGATTAGCCACCAGCCTTGGGGTGTATCTGCCCTATTTTGCAGCAGTTTGTCCTTAATTTGGCACTCTCAATTGTGACGTCCAGAAGGCACGGTTACAGAAGCACTTTCTGAACATCCTTAGAACAAGATCTTGCCAAAGGCATTAACCATGAAGCACTCATACCATCAGGCCTAGGATTGCAGACTGGGATGCAGCAGGCACCTGTGGTCCTGAGAAAACATGTCTGGATCCAGTGGGACAGTTGAAGCTTGACTGATAAAGTTAGTAGCAGCGACTTTGACATCAGTGCTAGAAGGATGACATGAGCATGGTCTGTTTAACTATGAACAGGCAGCAAGGGAATCAGAGGGAAGGCAAAGAGGAGTGAGTCCTTCAGGGTAGCAGAAAAGCATATTTAAATAAGCCTGGGCTGGGACCTCTCTGGAAACAAAACCAATGGCATTTTCTGTTGGACTTTATTGCAAACAGATCCACTTAGATAGTCCCTCAGAGCTGAAAGATCAATCTGGCCATGTCTAAGCATGACGATCACTCATGGTGTTCAGAGAAGGTCCTGCTCAGTTGATCTGCCTATGTGTTGTGCTTCCCTGGAAGGTAAGCAGACGGGAAATTAATTGAATTGTTACACAAAAGTCTCAGAGGCAAATTGCCTTGTGGGATAGCTGGGTCGATCACATTCCTCCGTTTACATAAAACACAGTTGCAGAGTTGTCTGTTAGAATTAACAAGTTCCTTCCTACTTTATGTGGGAGGAAAGCTGAATAGGCTAGTCATACCTCCTCTTGCTTTGGGGATAAGTAATTAGTGGGAACAGAAGCCTTCCCCCGGAGTCCTAACAGGCCCTGCCAGAAGAAGCAACTGGACCTTGTACTGAAGGATGATCTCATGAGAGTCATCCCTGAGGAAGGACAGGGAAGGGGAGTGAGAAGGAGTAGAAGAAATGAACTGGAGGACACGTCCCAGTTCCACTGTGTTTAAGACCCACCGATCTGATGCAACTCAGGCCCAAGCACTTAGGAAGTGGAATAAGAGATTTGTAAACAAAAGGTGGGAAAGAGATGAAACTACAGGAACTGATCCATTACCCTCGATCACTGCATCAGAATGTCTGGACAAGACAGCTGGACTGGATGAGCTCACTAATAATTGAGGATGTTGTGTACTATCGCCTCTGCCCTTTCTCCTCAGCAGATCTTGAGACTGGGGAGCAAAACCCTGATGTCTGTGTGGCAGATGAGGACAGAATTGTTTCCTCTGCTGCTGGAGTACAGATTCCAAGAGGTTTAATGTCACAGTAGAATCTTTTAGGCTATGGACCCCATTTGTCCATCATATCTGAAAACAAAGAGGGACCTTCAAAAGGGAGGTCCTGGGTGGTCTGCAGGACTTCTGTGGAAACCCAGGTGATTGCCATGAATACCTTTTCATAGAAATGGCTGATGCCCTGCTTCAAGGTGTCGTGTGAGAGCCATCTGAATTGTCCTGGAAAGCAGTTCTGGCAACTAGCTTGCCCTCATCCACTATTACCGCAAATTCTTGCCTACAGTACTCTGGTAACTTGTCTTTAAATTAGGGGTGTCGATTAATCGCAGTTAACTAACGGGATTAACTCAAAAAAATCACGATTAATTGCACTGTTAAACAACAGAATACCAATTAAAATTTATTAAATAGTTTTAGATGTTTTTCTACATTTTCAAATATATTCATTTCAATTACAACACAGAATACAAAGTTTGCAGTGCTCACTTTATATTATTTTATTACAAATATTTGCACTATGAAATTGATAAAAAATAGTATTTTCCAAGTCACCTCATACAAATACTGTAGTGCAATCTCTTTATCATGAAAGTGCAACTTACAAATGTAGGCTTTTTTGTTACATAACCGCACTCAAAAACAAAACACTGTAAAACTGTGGAGCCTACAAGTCCACTCAGTCCTACTTCTTGTTCAGCCAACCGCTAAGACAATCATTATCACGATTAATTGTGATTTGTTTGTTTACATTTACAGGACATAATGCTGCCCACTTCTTAATGAGAATGTTACCTGAAAGTGAGAACAGGCATTCATATGTCCCTTCATGCTTCAACCACCATTCCAGAGGACATGCTTCCATGCTGATGATGCTCATTAAAAAAATAATGCATTAATTAAATTTGTGACTGAACTCCTTGGGGGAGAATTGTATGTCTGCTGCTCTGTTTTACCCTCATTCTGCCATATATTTCATGCTATAGCAGTCTCGGATGATGACCCAGCACACGTTCGTTTTAAGAACACTTTCACTGCAAATTTGATGAAATGCAAAGAAGGTACCAATGTAAGTTTTCTAAAGATAGCTACAGCACTTGACCCAATATTTAAGAATCTGAAGTGCCTTCCAAAATCTGAGAGGAACAAGATGTGAAACATGCTTTCAGAAGTCTTAAAAGAGCAACACTCTGATGCAGAAACTACAGACCCCAAACCACCAAAAAAAAAATCAACCTTCTGTTGGTGGCATCTGACTCAGATGATGAAAATGAACATGCGTCGGTCTGCACTGCTTTGGATAGTTATTGAACAGAACCTGTCATCAGCATGGATGCATGTACTCTGGAATGATGGCTGAAGTATCAAGGGACATATGAATCTTTAGCACATCTGGCATGTAAATATCTTGCAACACCGGCTACAACAATGTCATTCAAATGCCTGTTCTCACTTTCAGGTGACATTGTAAACAAGAAACAGGCAGCATTATCTTCTGCAAATGTAAACAAACTTGTTTGTCTGAGCGATTGGCCGAACAAGATGTAAGACTGATTGGACTTCTAGGCTCTGAAGTTTTACATTGTTTTGTCTTTGAGTGCATTTTTTTGTACATAATTCTACATTTGTAAGTTCAACTTTCATGATAAAGAGACTGCACTACAGTACTCATATTAGGTGAATTGAAAAATACTACTACTTTTGTTTTTTACAGTACAAATATTTGTAATCAAAATAAATATAAAGTGAGCACTGTACACTTTGTATTCTGTGTTGTAACTGAAATCAATATATTTGAAAATGTAGAAAACATCCAAAAATATTTAAATAAATGGTGTTCTTTTATTGTTTTAACAGCGCGATTAATCGCAATTAATCACTTGACAACCCTACTTTAAATTTTATAACTTTCTCCCAAAGAATGAAGTCCTAGAAGCTCAGGCGTGCCTGTTGGTTTGGAATCCTGAGTTGCAGATTTCCTATACAATAAAATTTCTTTCCAAACAAGTCCAGCCTTCTCAAATCTTTGCCCTTCAGTGTCAATGCTTGGTGTCCTTGTACCTCACATTCACTAAGAGCTATGACCATCAAGAAACCTGGGGGAGGGCTAGAGTAAATATTTTCATAACCCTCAGAGGGTATGTAGTACCTCATTTCAGCTCACTTTGCTGTGGAGGGGAAGGAGAATGATGTGTGCCACTGCCCTTAACTGTCTCTGTAATGGCTTCATTAATCACAGAACCACCTAAGAGGGGCCATCGATACCAGAGTGTTGATAAATTCACAAGAGCTTTCATGCATCTCCTCTACCTGACTGTCAACAGCCTTGTCTGGCAACAAGGAAGAGTATGCCACAGTATTCACAGGTGGTGCCTGTTCCATAACTTGTGGTGGGGAAGTCACCGAAGTGACTTTTGGCTGCTCAGTACCAGGTACTAGAGAATGATGCTTTTGGTGCCAATGCCCCCAGAGCAATCTTGATGACTGTAGGGAGGGCTAAGTGGGAAGTGGTACACTTCATGGTGTCTATAAAAGACACTGATATGGGCCTGGGATCCACCCCCGAGGGGGCCATAGCCCCTTAGAAGGAGGCCAGTGCTTTGACTATCACATGACTCATGGTCTCCAACTCTCTGATGAAGGTTATGCCCTCTGTCTTGGATGGGACACAGACTAATGCCTCTAATCCTTTTCTTAGAATGGGACCAAGGAGCTGCAGATATCTCCAAAGTGCTCCGTACCGGCATCAATATACTTGGGGTGCTCCGTGAGTGAACATTTGAGCCTCACAACTCTTTCTTTGAGTGGAGCTTAAATCCCTTACAACTGTGACATTTGTCACTTACGGGGGGATTCTCCCCAACATTTCAAGCAGGCCAGGTGTGGGGTCACTGACTGGCATAGGCTTACCACAAGTCCAGCAGGACTGAACACCTGGTGGGCATAGCATCGTTCCAGTACCAATCCCAGTACTGAAAGATGAAAAACTGGTCCAAAAAGACCTAAGACTGAAATCTATCATTTAAACAAGCTAAAAACAAACAAACTTCACTAACTAATTCCTAACAATAACAGGATATAGATATATAGATATAGATATATATAAAAGAAGCGAGGGAAGCACTTATGACAAGTCTGAGATTGCTCTGACAACTGTCACATGCAGTAAGCAGGAACTGAGGGAGGTCAGAGGTGGCTTCACACTCTTAACTCTTATACCAGCATACAGTGGCATGTGGTGACAGAAGGCACTTGCACTGCCCCGAGGGATACCACAGAGAAAAAGTTCTCTAACAACTGTGCATGAGGCACACACACATACTTACAGTGGGATGGACATGTGCAAGCACTTGAAGAATTGCAGAGTATATCCCAGTTCCACTGTCCTCAGACCCCACCAATCTGATGTAATGTGGGTACAAGCATGTAGGAAGTGGGACAACATGCTGCCAAAGGGAGATCTCTAGGAATGGTTTGCTGCACTGCACCAAATAATCAAAAAGACTGCTTGGAAGCTGAAAATAATCTTGAGGTAGGAGAGGTGAAGTAGGTGGAGGTTTTGGTCTCCTCTTTTGATACCTGTGACACTTTTTTGAGCTGATGGGCTATCCCACTGGGTAGTACAGATACTTCTTTTGGACCTGAGGCTGAAACTGTTTCCTCTTAATAACAGAGATATAAAATACCCAACAATTTCAGGGTCACCTGGAATATTTTAGAGTGCCGAGCCTCATCTGTTTTGCCTAAAAATAATTTTGGGACTTAAAAGGGCAAGTCTCTGTTGTGCAGTGCATTTCAGCTGGTATGTGTGATGCTTCCAGTCATGAAGCACAAGGCACAATGGCTTTTGCCATCCTGTAGGGAGGAGCAAGCAAGCAACTGATTCTCATTTATAAAGGCTTTAAATTCCTCTTTCACATCATCTGGTAATTTGTTCTGAAATTGAGACACTACATCCCAGTTTGAATAGTCATAGCTGGCAAGCAGCGCCTGGTGAGTCACAATTCTAAATTAGAGCTACAAGGCGGCTGAGGTAATATCTTTTATTGGATCAACTTCTGTTGGTGAGAGATAAGCTTTCAAGCTTACAGAGAGCTTCTCTGTCTCACCAACTGAAGTTGGTCCAATATAAGATATTACTTCACCCACCTTGTTTCTGGGACCAACTCAACTACAACAACATTGCATATAACAACTCTAAATTGTAAACTGGAAGAAGAATAAACCTTTCTCCCAAATAAATCAAGTTTTTTAATTTTTCATCCTTGGGAGCTGAATTAACCCAACCTTGGCTTGATTTTTCATCACTCTTCAGAAGCTCTTGCCTTGTAGTCATTGGTGACTGGAGAAGACAACTCTAAGACAGCAGCATCAGCAGGAAACTATGAGGAGATGTTATGCATAAATATTAAAGTTTCTGTTTGGTCAGGTGGAATAATCATCTCCCTATTATCCAGCATCAAGGAGAAGTGGCCCTCAAATCTGGGGAACTCCCAATGGGTTCCAGAAGGGCCTTTGCTGCACCTGGATAGGACTGGGGCTACTTAGGAAATTAATCAGGGATGACTATTATAACAGATTTTCCTGTTAGGGGATCAACAGAGAGAATGATTGTGGGCTAAGAAGGACTCACTGAGAGATACTATCTTGAAGAATTGTGAGTCTCCCAGCTGTAAATAATCATGCTTTCAAATATAAATTACGTAAACTGAGCGTGTATAGACATCACAAAATATGTTTCTGGGAGAATGTTCTTGGCAATGAGGTTTCCTTTGTCTAAAACCCTGTATAATGCTACTAGTATGGGAATTTAGTTGGGGGATGAAAACGGCGCATCCCTTCCAGATGCAAGAGAGTCACATATCCAGCTCTTAATCTGACAACAAAGGGTGGTAATGTAGCTATTACTTTCTGTATTCTGTATAGTGCTGTACTAATCTGATTGATAATCTTAGATTAAATAATTCCAGTTGAGTCTTTTTCGACAATCTTGAGTCATTAACTCAGATACGCAACAACTGCATAAATTGATTTAGAGTAAAATAAATGCTGAGCACTGTCTATGCCCTTCCTATTAACTGAAGATTTAAGTCACTTCCCTCTGTTCCCCCTACTGGTATAGCTTGTATTGCTCTTATTTTGGCTCTCTTGTTTATGAGGTTACCTTCCTTCAGATTAAGTCTCGTTTTACCAAAGTTCTAGGTATATTTAATGTTGGATAGTATAACTACACTTAGATTCACAGAATCACAGAAGATTGGTGTTGGAAGAGACCTCAGGAGGTCATCCAGTACAATCCCCTGCTCAAAGCAGGAGCAACACAAACTAAATCATCCCAGCCAAGGCTTTGTCAAGCCGAGCCTTAAAAACCTCTAAGGATGGAGATTTCACTACCTCCCTAGGTAACCCATTACAGTGCTTCATCACCCTCCTAGTGAAATAGTGTTTCCTCATATCCAACCTAGACCTCCCCCACTGCAACTTGAGACCATTACTCCTTGTTCTGTCATCTGCCACCACTGAGAACAGCTGAGCTCCATGCTCTTTGGAACCCCTCTTCAGGTAGTTGAATGCTGCTATCAAATACCCCCTCGCTTTTCTCTTCTGCAGACTAAACAGTTCCCTCAGCCTCTCCCCATAAGTCATTTGCCCCAGCCCCCTAATCATTTCTGTTGCTTTCCGCTGGACTCTCCAATTTGTCCACATCCTTTCTGTCGTGGGGGGCTCAAAACTGGATGTAATACTTCAGATGTGGCCTCAACAGTGCCAAATAGAGGGGAATAATCACTTCCCTCGATCTGCTGGTAATGCTCCTACTAATGCAGCCCAATATGCTGTTAGCCTGCTTGGCAACAAGGGCACACTGCTGACTCATATCCAGCTTCTCATCCACTGTAATCGCCAGGTCGTTTTCTGCAGAACTGCTGCTTAGCCAGGCGGTCCCCAGCCTGTAGCGCTGCATGGGATTCTTCCTTCCTAAGTGCAGGACTCTGCACTTGTCCTTGTTGAACCTCATCTGATTTTTTTTGGCCCAATCCTCCAATTTGTCTTAGGTCACTCTGGACCTTATCCTTACTCTCCAGCATATCTACCTCCTTCCCCAGTTTAGTGTCATCTGTGAACTTGCTGAGGGTGCAATCCATCCCATCATCCAGATCATTAATAAAGATGCTGAACAAAACCAGCCCCAGAATCGACTCCTGGGGCACTCTGCTTGATACCGGCTGCCAACTAGTCATCAAGCCGTTGATTACTACCCGTTGAGCCCGACAATCTAGCCAGCTTTCTAGCCACCTTATAGTCCATTCATCCAATCCATACTTGTTTAACTTGCTGGCAAGAATACTGTGGGCGACCGTATCAAAAGCTTTGCTAAAGTCAAGATATATCACTTCACCATAAAGTCCTTCCACTGTGACAAAGATGATAAACTTAGCCACTCTCTATTTTTCACTTCCCTTAAAGCTTCACTTTCATGCTGCTCCCTTGCCATGTACTGTGCTTCCTGAGCTATATACAAAGCTATCATCTTCCTGCTTATCTAGGGAACGATCCTGAAAGGTGAATGCCCTCAGGTCTCATCAACACCAATGAGATTTGAGGCCACTCAACACCCCTTAGAACTGTTCAAGAATGGTCCCTTCAATCCCTACTGAAAATCATAGAACCATAGAATATTAGGGTTGGAAGGGACCTCAGGAGGTCATCTAGTCCAACCCCCTGCTCAAAGCAGGACCAACCCCCAGACAGATTTTTGCCCCAGTTCCCTAAATGGTCCCCTCAAGGACTGAACTCTCAACCCTGGGTTTAGCAGGCCAATGCTCAAACCATTGAGCTATCCCTCCCCCCACTTTTTCCCATGACACCTAGAAAGAACTAGTTGATGAAGTCTTCAAGATATTTATTTTTAAAAGAACGTTTTGCTCTAACATGCTGTGCACTAGCCTTCACTGAGTAACCACAATCTTAGTGATGTTGCATCTGTCCTTCCTTTCCCAGCCCTTCCTGTTTTGTTCCTCACACTTCTCATTATGTCACACCTTTCAGCTCCTCAGGACAGGGACAATGTCTTTTTAATATATAAAAAAATTCTTAAGTATTACAAAAAGGATAGCACAGGAATTTTAGCTCATACAATTTATAACTTATATTATTCTGGCCAACCACAGAACAAAATGTAGATCTTAGTTTCCAGACAATTAGTTCTACCCTGGAAAGTGTTTTCTCATCTACAACCATTCTGCCAATACATCCATGTAACTTAAAAAAGGGGGTTAAAAATAGCAAGATATACAAAATCCCAATTAGTAGCAGTTGCCACAATAACCTTTGTCAGGATAAATCTTAGGTGTAAGGCTCAGAGATAGTTACTATGGCAACAGCAGACACTTGCAAGGTACCATTAATGAGAAATGCAGTATCTGCCACAGAAGAAGCCAGATGCTGTGGTAACCTGACGGTCTATTTAAAGAAACAGTGTTTTCATCCCCTGCCCTTCTATTTCAAGTAGCAGCTGGAAAATAAGCTGCTATACAAGTATCTTTAAAATACATGTTTTTATTCTGTGTTATCTCACCACCTTCTTTCCTCAGAACTTTGTAGTTCCATTGTTAAAAGCTTAAACTAAGCTTTATTTAAAGGGTATACAGATGAGACCTCCCACACACCACCACATTTTACATACTTTCTCCAAAATAGGATTTAGCTCAAAACATAAGAACAGTTAAGCAGGTAAGAGAGGCAGTGTTTCAGGAATGAATGCAGACATGTATAGTACCAGAACAAAAAGGTAAAAATCAATAAGGATTTTCATTTTGAGAAATGTTATTATGAAACTAAGATGAATATTTTTTATGAGTTTTCAATAATGAACTCCTTTCTCTTATTATACAAGTGTTTCAGCATTTCCACAGAACATAAATTACTAATATGTAATATTTTTACCACCAACTTATGTATATTTTGAAAAATATTACAAGCCAACCTTCAGTGTGAATCAAAAATTGTAAAAATTTGATGCACCTCATTTTTCTTTTTCATTCTTGCAATTACAAAAGACAAATCTGGACCATCACTGCCACCAAGAGCACTCTTCTCTAATGACAAAATTGCATGAATTCAGTATTGTACCTGTGGAATGACAGAGCCTATGTCAGGACTCTAAATAATTCACTGTGTGATGTTTCATAGCTCCACTGAAAAATTAGAAGATCATAGAATCATAGAATATCAGGGTTGGAAGGGACCTCAGGAGATCATCTAGTCCAACCCCCTGCTCAAAGCAGGATCAATCCCCAAATCCCTAAATGGCCCCCTCAAGGATTGAACTCACAACCCTGGGTTTAGCAGGCCAATGCTCAAACCACAGATGTTTATTACTATACCTTCTCCTCATTGTGCTGCCCCTAAATGCAAAGCATAAGCAATGGACTGTGACTATACCTTAGTATCCTCAAACTGCACCCAACTGAGAGCTGCCTTGGCAACTTGCCACAAGCCCAGGGATGTGCCTGGTTTGCACAAACTGAAGTACATTGTTCCTGCCCTCATCATTACTACAAAAATACAGTCCACAAAAACTCTCTCTCTCTCTCAGCACTTGATCCAAGTTGCCTTTTGCTCAGGTTAAGATAAAGAGTTGCACACAGTGAGTGGTAATCTTCCTTAAAAAAAGTGAAGAGGTTGGTGGCTGTAGGCCAGACGACAGAACTTGTTTGCAAACTGTCACATGCACATATAGCCTTGTATAAATTATAGACTGCATTTGATCACCCTAGTCAACCCAAACAGAGCAGTTTTGTGTTTAAAGATCAGTTATGACAGGGGTTGTCAACCTTTTGCTTTCTGAGGCCCCCCTCAACAGGCTATAAAAACTCCAGGACCCGGGGTGGGGTAGGGGGTGGACTCGGGGCCAGGGCTGGGCCATCAGGCATAGGCATAGTTTGATTTCTATTTTCGGGGGCAGGGGCCAGCGGTGCTTGGGCCAGCTCCACACAGCAGGATCCAGGAAGGCAGCGCCACCTCCATCCCCTAACTCACCTCAGCAGGACACCCAGCCTGTCTGGGTTGTGTGTGGTGGGGGTTCAGCTCAAAAAGTTTGAAAAGTGCTCAGGGTACAGGGAGGGGATAGGTAGGGGCTACGTGTGGGTGGGGAGTAGCTCAGGGTGCAGGGATGGGATAACTAGGGGCTACGTGCGGGTGGGGAGTAGCTCAGGGTGCAGTGAGCGATAGCTAAGGGCTGTGTGCCAGGAGGGCTCCCCTGTGGTTACTGCTCCCCAAGGGCTCTGCCGGCCACAAAGCAGGGTCCCCCTGCCTGGGCGGCTCTTATTGGCTGCATGAGCTGAGGAGCAGCTGCAACTCCGGACACCAGCAGTAGACAGGGGAATGGCGTGGCCGCCTGTTCCATGACACCAGTCAAAGCAGCAGTTGCCCACACTGCCCCACTCCAACTTCCTGCCCCCGACCTGCCCAGAGGGTGGGGCATCAGGGGCAGGGAGAGGAGAAAAGGGGGGTGTGGAGCTGCCCTGGGACTGCCCCACTCTGGCACTGAATTGGAAGGGGGGGCGGCGGCGGGGCTCAGAGTTTCAGCCTTGTGGCGAGGGACACATGGGCTTAGGATCTTAGCAGTGGGGGGTACTGGGGTTTGGGGTTTCAGCCCCATGGCTGGGGTGCCAGGGCTCGGGCTCTTTGGGTTTCAGTCGCAGACTCCCAGGTGAGAACCACTGAGTTATGAAATACAGTCTTTCTTTTCCTAAAATCAAAGTCAGTTTAACAGAGAACATAGTTCACAGTTAAAACAATTGGCAGCTTCCGATACAAAGGGGATGCAACAGGGTTGTGCATATGGTTCCTTGTAACTGGGTGGCTATGCTCTTCTGCACATTGTTGGCACGTGTGACTCCCCCTATTACCAGGTGCTAGAATCCGAATGGGATATCTGATTAGGATATAATTTCTTACATAATTACTTAATTTGTAAATTCAGCATGATTAACTCCTTGCTCCTGGAATCACATACATGGTGCCTTATCAAACTGAGTTTGTGCAGACTATGCAAAGTACCATCCATGGGCCGAATTTAGCCCATGGAGTTCAACAATGTGGCCTTGTAGCTGTCCCGACAGGCAATGTCCCGGCTTCATCAAAGCTCAAGACCAAGATGGTATATCATTTGCTGAGATTGTATAATTCTTGTGGGCTGTTCCAAACTTTTCCATTTCTAGAAAATTAGATGCAGCCTTCTGCTGGGGATATTATGGATATACACGCATTAGTATTTTACACTGAAAAGAATAGACATATTAACACCAAAGGGATGATTCTCTTGAATACCAATTGAATTATTAATGTTCTGACACTTATTCTGCAGTGTTGACATATATTTCAATTTGTAGCTAAATGAAAACAAACCAAAAAAACAGTGTTATGCAGGAGAAAGAACAAGTCATTCAGGAAGAAAACAGATGACCTGGCAAACTGTACCTGTTGCAGTAATTTAAGAATTACAGGTTTCCCTCAAGGGAGCAATGACCCAATAGCTTTTTTCCAAAACGAGTTTTCTTTCACTCAGCTGTCAGTTCAGAGTCTGTACAAAATCCTTTTCAGGTTCAGAAAGCTCACACAACCTTAGGTGCAAAGAAGACAGAGAAAGTATGTCCGCAAGCAGTTGACAATTACTGAAATTCTGGAATCAGAAGGTGTTTGTGGAGTTGTTTCATATCTAGAATACTAACATCTGAGATCACTAGCCTTCCACCTATGGAGATTTAGGTTCAAAGAGCTTATACCAAGTGAGTTGAGTTATCTAAAAGGCACACTGTCACACTAAAGGCCATAAACGAAATTCTGTACTTCACTTGTGTAAGTCAGGCCAGGTCTACACTACTGCTGCTAGTCGATCTAAGCTACACAATTTGAGTTACGTTAGTAGCATAACTCAAGTGGATGTAGCTTAGATCACACTACGCTATGTTGATGGGAGATGCTCTCCCGCTGACATTGCTTCCACCTCTCATTGAGGTGGAGTACAGAAATCGATGGGAGAGTGCTCTCCCATTGATTGAGCAGGTCTTCACTAGACCAGCTAAATCAATGCCACTGCATCTATTGCAGCAGCACTGATTTAGTTCCGTAGTGAAGACAAGCCCTCAGAAACAACAGAATTATTCTGGTGTAACAAAGAACCTGAGCTAGAGAAATCAGCTCCATGGGTGAGAGAGTCGGCCATGATTTCTTCACTTTATTTTTGTTTTTGAAATTCTCTTTCCCTGAGTCTCTTCTCTTTACTTTTCATGAAAACTTACTTAAAAGCACTAACAATAATGCCCTTTGAATTTTTCCATATATCCTCTCAATCGGTTATGGCTGTCTTTTTCAACATCATCAATTCCAGATTTTGTAATACCAAAAGAGCAAACCGTTCTGCAGGACCTAATGAAGAGAATGTTAGTAAATCTAACATCTTGAATGCCACAAAGAAAAATCATAAATTACAACAGAGATTCCATCAGCAAGGGAATGACATTACTTAACTTGTCTCTTTTCTGTGCAGTCTTAAGAAAGTGAGCTCCAAGGAGCAATGAACCTGCAAGTGCCCTAAAAAGAAACACATCAAGTGCCCTGAGACAATATACCACCAGTACAATACACAGCTGTGCTGGTGATGTCCAGATTCATGCTTTCAATCAGTATTTTAACTACAGTTGATAATTGCTAACTTGTAATTACAATCACTTAGAAAGAGTACATAAATGTACCTTTATCGAGCAGATATCCCTTTTCTCTTTTTATTTGTTTATAAGGAAAAACAGAGTATAAGTGCCAAATTCTGTCTCCCATCTTATTAAACCAGCAGCAACATATTTTACAAGCCATTATATTTTGACTTGCAGCCCAGGGCTAGATCAACTGGATGCACATTGTTAGGTTCTAAATTAACTGTAACCACTCAGAAAAATGACCTGGGTATAATTATGGAACATTCAAAGAAAACATCTGTTCAATTTGAAGTGACAGTAAAAAGGCAAACAAAAATATTAGAATGCATAAAAAATGGAACAGAAAATAATAATGAAAATATGTCATTATAAAGTCAATATTATCTCATATATGGTGCATTCCATCTCAGAAGAGATATAGGTGAAAAACAAGGGGTCCTGAGTGATCCCAGCTGATAGAGACAAGAGAAAACTCTTCCTTTGGAGAAAGATAGACATATTGGGACAGTTTGGTGTAGAGAGCAGAAAAATAAGAGGGGGCATGATACAAGTATAAAGAATAATGTATGGTACAGAGATAGTTGATCAGATGCCTTATATACACCGCTACCCCAATATAACACGACCCAATATAACACGAATTTGGATATAACGCAGTAAAGCAGCGCTCCGGCGGGGGACGGGGCTGTGCACTCTGGTGGATCAAAGCAAGTTTGATGTAACGCTGTTTCACCTATAATGCGGTAAGATTTTTTGGCTCCCGAGGACAGTGTGTACCTTCTTTCATAATACAATACAGTAACTCCTCAATTAACGACATCCCAGTTAATGGCCAATTAGAGAACATGCTCATTTAAAGTTGTGCAATGCTCCCTTATAACATTGTTTGGCAGCTGCTGGCTTTGTCCACTGACTGGAGAAAGAGCAGTCCATTGGAGCTAGCTGGTGGGGGCTTGGAACCAGGGTGGACTGGCAGCCCTGCATCAGCTCAGGCTATCAATTGCCCGGCAGTTCAGCTGTCCCTCCCCCAACTGCCCTTTGCTGCTCCTGCCCTCTGCCTTGGTGCTGCTCCCAGGAGCCTCTTGCTTGCTGTGCAGGGGTGGAAAGATGGGTGCTAATGTCAGGGTGTCTCCTTCCCCCTGCTCCTGCACCCCATCTCACCAGAGCGGGTGTTGGGGGGGGGGAAACAGGACAGTGCTCAGGACAGAGGGACCTTGCTGGCAGCAGCTGCTGTCTCAACTTGCTGATCTACTTAAAAAGGCAGTGTACTTCGAGTGGAGTCAGCGTACTTAAAGGAGAAATGCGCCTCTCTCTCCCACACACACACACACACACACACACACAGTGTGTCTCTCTCTGCCATACTGTGTCTCCTCCCTCCATTCTTGCTGCCTTGTAGAGTGTGAGGGTACATTAACAACGTGTTAACCCTTGAGGACTCAGCCGAGTGCTAGTTCATCATTTAGCAGTAAGGCATTCCGTGGGAATATATAACCACTCTCTTCCACCCTCTGACTCCACCACCTCAGCCAAGCTTCACAATCGTCATTGCTATGTACAGTATTAAATTGTTTGTTTAAAACTTATACTGTGTATACGTGTTAGACTGTGTGTGTGTGTGTGTGTGTGTGCAGATATATATCTTAGAACATTAGGGTTGGAAGAGGCCTCAGGAAGTCATCTAGTCCGATCCCCTGCTCAAAGCAGGACCAACACCAACTAAATCATCCCAGCCAGGGCTTTGTCTAGATGGGCCTTATATATAGTCTTTTGTCTGGTGAAAAAAATTTCCCTGGAACCTAAGCCCCCCTATTTACATTAATTCTTATGGGGAAATTGGATTCACTTAACATTGTTTCACTTAAAGTAGCATTTTTTAAGAACATAACTACAGCATTAAGCGAGGAGTTACTGTACTTAGAGCACAACAGAATTGACAGGTATCATATTTAAAGAGAGAAAAAGAAACTTTTTATACAGCACATAATTTACCTGCAGAATTCATTACCACAAGTCACCTTCTTTTTTGAACAATCATTGATTAAATACTTCATCTTCACAATACCTGGTAGAACCTTTCCTCCACCTCCAAAAACAATTTTGTCAGTGAAAGAGTCTCATAAAAATGTCCATTACTTGGGAGTGTTTCATTAACTGCTGTGCTTTCTTACAAGTGTCCAGAAAGGATTTATTAGGAATTCATGAGGGAAGCTTTAATGAGGCTAACAGGGTAATCTTAGAGCTCAGTTATTACAGAGTTCGGGGCCTTCTTCAACTTATGGCATGTTGTGAGAAAGGGATTGATTTAAAAAATACAATAATTGGTCTGGAGATCTTAAAGACACATAGGTCACTAGGCTACAATCAGAATACTATGGTTCAAGAAATGAGAGATTGATTCCTCCCTGAATTCCACATCCTCTTGCTTTCTCTCAGTGCTTGAGGAAATACTGCTTGTCCTGCTCAATGGGCAAGATGGGAGCTCACATGGGGACTAGCATCCCATGCTGCTCTACTTACTCAGAGACTTAAAGTAATAATAAACCCGAGGACTGAAGGACTGAACCATTCCAATGTACTTCATTTGTAGCAATGTCCATAGTTCTGTAAAAACCTGAACTCAGTCTAGACTCCATTTTTATTGCATTTACCAGTGAAAAAAGATAGGAAAAAAGATAGATCTTTTCCTATCTTTGTTCTGGAATCACAGAACAACATGTTCTGTGATTTCAATTATCAATGCTGCTATATCACAGGATGCGTAAAACCAACAAAGAAACAACCTTTATGTGCTTGCTGGAATCACTCCACCCGACATTAGGAGAGCAGTCATAAGCAGACTGGAACGATTAAGACATGTCAAAGGTACCAGCCATTCACCATGTAGCTACACCACAGCAATTAGCAGCCTGATATCGCAGAAATGCTTCCTAGCTGCAATGGAACTGCTAAAGAATATCACCGACAGCTATACAACTGAAAATGTGGTGCCCACAGCTTGAAATATTCAACGACATGAAAATGCACATCGACATTGCCAAAGGCCTTCCCACAGGTGCAGAAAAGGATTGATCAACCTAGAGATCTTTAAGTCGCCTCTGAACAGGAATTGGCTGGTCAGAAGTCTGTATGCGGAAATGGGTCTATTCCAACAACTCAGAGACACATGACTCTGGTGAAACACAAATCATTGAACATCTGTCAGTCTGCAGCACCAGGAAGGCACTATGGAAGATCTCACCAGGGCTACAGACTGGGCCATATCATGTGCCCAACATTGGAAAAACCTCTGATTGTGATGGAGGGACCTGAGAAGAAGTAATTATTGATCAAATTTGACAACAGTGCCCCAAAGCCTATTCACCTATGCAGGAGATTCCACACCATTAAAGCAGTATCGACAGAGCAGATGCAGAGAGGAAGGGCTAGGAACTCCCTTGCAACACTGCAAGAGTCCCTACCATGCTCCCCAATACACTAGCCCCAATTAGTGGCAAGGAAGGTAGTACTAGGGACAGACTGGAGCAGAAGCCACCACAGGTAACTGAACTGAATGGCCCTGACACTCATAGCAAATGGCTCAGAAACATTCAAAGTTAATGAATCAAGATCAGTAACAACAACAATCTGACGTCTGCATCATGCAAGGACGAAGAAGTTGTTCTTCCCCCATTCATGCTCCTTTCGAGTCAGGCCCTTAATTTATTTTGCCCTACGATGTGGTGGTGGGTTTTCTGCAATTTGCTATTACACGTCTCTAGTTTAAACAAAAAGTTCACTCCAATTAGATTAGCACAGACTACTGTATTTATTTTTGTTGAATTTAGGACTCAAATCATTACAGTACACTAAATCCCAGAGGGCTTCGGCTGTATGAGTAGAACTCTAGTGTTACTATAGTGACATCAGGAGACGTCATAAGAGAATGAAGACAACGTTTCAAACATATTTCTAAAGAAACATATGGGAATAAGACAATGGAAATTCTGTAATAAAGCAGGCTTTCTACAGTACTGCTGTGTATACAGTATCTTTCACTATTATCCTTCAGATCAAAAGACCTGAACTATACAGTACCATAATAGCTATTACTCTGCTCAATTAATGGAGAGAGAGGAAAATGCATTGTAATATTAAAGAATGGATTCAAAGTGCTGGAGCAGTGATCTTAAATGAATGTCCTCCTTGGAAGAAAGTCATACAGTTATTAATACTAAAGCTATTTAAATTATGTTTTTAATCACTCTGTAAAATAATGATTTGGATATTTGTCTGTAGTTACAGGAAATCTACAATATAACATCATTATCTTTTTACAATGCTCAGTATTTAAGAATGGAGTGACATGGGTGTGGTGTGGAAGTGCCAGCCTTAATAACCCTCTGTGCATTAAACCAGGCATAAATGGCATCAGCTCAAGACAATCATCTTTCTTTCCATTAAATAGCTACAGTGCTTCCACACCAGCAACATAGTGTGAGCATCCCTAAGTACAGATAGCTCTAGAGCAGGGGTTGGCAACCGATGGCACACGTGCCAAAGACGGCATGCGAGCCGATTTTTAATGGCATGCTGTTGCCTGCTATTAAAAATCCTGCCCAGCCCGTTCTTCTCCGCCCTCCACCCCCACCCCGCGGGGGCAGGGGGCAGAGCATAGGCGTGCGCACGGGGTGTGCCAGGTGTGCCCAGGCACACCCTAATGCAGAGGTGGGAAAATAGCTCCACTTTCCCAGCGCGGCAAGCTATGGGGTCTGCGCTCCCGGGCCAGAGCACCCGGCCAAGCGCAGCAAGCTGCCGGCCCCTCCCGTCTTCCCCCCTCCCCTGGAGCCCTGCCGCCGCACGCAGCACTCTGACGGGCAGGGCTGCCCGCTCCTGCGGGTCAGCGTGTCTGGCTCTGCACGGAGCAGAACATGCTGTTAGGAGCCTCATGGTAAGGGGTCCGGGTCCGGGGGGGAAGGTTGGATAAGGAGGGGGCAGTCAGGGGATGGGGGGGTTGGATAGGGGGTGGGATCCCAGACGGGGGGGGGTGTCTTTGGAGGGGGCATGGATCCAGAGAGGGGTTGGATGGGGCATAGGAGTCCCGGGGTCTGCAGAGAAGGAGGAGGGCAGGGCCTTGGGAGAAGCGGGGGTGGGTGGAATAGGGGAATATCCCCTCCAGCCCCTTGCCCCGACCCCCCCCTCACACACACCCAGGCCTCTGCCTTGAGCCCTGTTCCCCACACAGCCCCCAGGCCCCTGCCTTGAGCCCTGTGCCCCTTCATACACACTCAGCCCTCTGCTTGACTCCTTCACTCCCCGCACAACCCCAGCCTTGACTCTGGCACCCCTACACATACCCAGCCCCCCTGCCCTGACTCTTGAACCCCCCTCACATGCCCCCAGCCCTCTGCCCTGACTCTTGAACCCCCCACATCCCCAGCTCCCCACACACCCCATGCACCCCCATACCCACCCCCACCCTGAGCACCAAACGAGAGCTCCTACACACACACACCTCACACACATTCCCACCTGCACCCCTCACACCAGCTTCTCAGGTAAGTGCCCCACACCCAAACCTCCTGCCCCAACCCTGAGCCCCCTCCCTCATTCTAGCTCCTGGCCAGACCCTTCACCACCCACCCTGTGCTCAGTGCACTCCCACCCGCAGCTCAGTGCGGAGAGAGGAAGAGAATGGGCCAGAACCAGGGAGAAGGTAGGTACCCACTGTTTGTGGGCAGGGCCGGGACCCCAGACTGGCAGCGGGCTGAGCGGATCCGGCAGCCAGAATCCCGGCTGGCAGGAGCCGGCGGATGGAACCCCTGAGCGGCAGTGGGCTGAGTGGCTCAGCCCACTGCCGGTCTGGGGTCCCGGCTGCTGGTCCCGCTCAGCCCGCTGCCGGTCTGGGGTTCTGGCTGCTGGACCCTTGCCAGCCAGGGTCCCGGCCACTGGTCCCGCTCAGCCCGCTGCAGGCCTAGGTGAACAGAACCTCAGACCAGCAGTGGGCTGAGTGGGCCAGCAGCATAAGATCAACATTTTAATTTAATTTTAAATGAAACTTCTTAAACATTTTGAAAACCTTGTTTATTTTACAATACAACACTAGTTTAGATATATAATATATAGACTTATAGAGAGAGACCTTTTACAAAACATTAAAATGTATTACCGGCATGTGAAACCTTAAATTAAAGTGAATAAATGAAGACTTGGCACACCACTTTTGAAAGGTTGCCGACCCCTGCTCTAGAGGCTGAAGTCATCTGTTTATCCATAGAACAATTACAACACAGTAAGCAACAATGCAAGCTTCCCCACGTTCAATTCTGATCTGGAATGACAGCTATGCCCATTCAGCTTTTGATGTCTTGCTGACAGTGTCAACAACAGTGCCCAGTTGTGGGCTGGTGGTATTTTTTTTTTAAGTAAAAACATTTGTCAACTGGCAATTGGACTAATACCATCAAAATCATTTCACAATTTGAATTTATAACCTGGAAGTGAAAGGTTCTAAATCCAGTTACTCATCCCCTGAGTAATCAATCCCCCAGTATTGAAGGTTCTCAGATTTAGTCAGGTGACATATATGAAAAATTAGACTTCATAGGAAAATATTTTGTTTTAGAACCAGTTGGCACAGTGCTGAAAAAAGTGTGTATTTTTTTAATATCTGGTAATTAAGAGCAAAAGGGTCCTTGAGCCCAGGTTTGCACCTAGTAAAAATATAGCTAGGAAAGGAGATTGTGTGTTTGAAGCTTGCCTAACTGCCACCTAAGCAGTAACTGGGATTGCAGCAAAGAGTGGGGAGGAAGGCAAAAGAAGAGGCAGTGTACCTCTGAAGAGGAATATGGAGACAGAACAGCATGGGAGCTTTTATGGAAGGCAGCTCAATACTTATCTTAGATGGGAGGCTGGGAGTCAGGAGCACTATGCTGAAACTACCATTGATAGACAAGTAGGCTGGAGTGGGTGTCACAGTTCAGAGAGGCTGAGGGGAAGATAAGGATTCTTAGAGCACATAGGAGAATGCTACAGATAGGAGGGGAGCTAAATCAAGTTAAATTATGTTGATGGATGTGGAGAAGGGAACGGAAGGTGTCTAGCTTTGGGAAGACTGGATGAGCCTGGCAGAGAGGTGGAGTAATTCATGCAAAGAAGGAGAGATTATAAGACACTTTTATTTCTACTTACAAAGATCCACAGCTGCAGCACAGTAGCACATTCTTAGTACCTTTCCTTGTCCATCCTCCCTTTCCTACATTTTTTTAAACAATCATGAATCTTTGTCTTCCTCAATAATATCAAGCCTCTTAATAAGCAGAACATCCTCAGTGGAGAGTTGGTAATGTGAGATTTTGACTTCTTCCTTTATGTTTATAATTTACCAATGGCAGAATTTCATGATTCTGAACACAGAATGCCTTACTCTAGCATATATATAGGGATTTAAAGAGACTGCATTTTAGTTTCAACAATGGCTTTTTTCAAGGAATGACACAGCTGCGGTATGACCCAACTACAGAAAAAAATTGCTTCGTTTACCTCTCCCCTTCCCTTTTTTTTCCTCCCTCTCACCCAATGTCCAACAGAGAAAAAGAAATAAATCAGCAAACATCTAAAAGGACTGGAACTTTGCCCAGTGTATCATTTTTGTTTGTACTTTATTTTGTCAATTTAGACTGTTAGCTTCTTGGGACAAGGACCTGTTTTCCTTGTTTGTCCAGCATCAAAATCATTGACAGCACTCAATAAAAAGTAGTAAACCATCTTTCCCAAGTGTTCTGAGAGGGAAGAAGGAACCGTATGGGCCTTTTTCATAGAAAGCTTTTTATCATCACTAACTATGGGTTCTGATAATGTCAAAATGCAAATACTCGGTTATATTGATCTTTGAGCCCTGAACAGCCTGCAGCCATTGTGTACTCTATGATTTAGGGCAACTATAAATGTGATGATGAACCTCAGATTTTATTGAAGACAAAAATATGTTTCTAATCATTTACAAAACCAATGTAAACTAACCTGGGGTTGAAGGAAAAATATCTGAGTTCCAGTTTTGATGGAGAACAGATAAATGTCCTAACAGAAAAGCACAAGATGGGGTATGGTTGGTGACTGTTACAGACCATCAAATCATACTAGGGAACAGGATTACTGGCTCCTTAAGCAGCTATCTATAATATATAGGGGGAAAAAAAACTATGTGATCATGGGAGACTTCAATCTAAGTAACATATGCCGGTGGTCTCATGCTGCTAGCTAGTACTAAAATATCACTGGAATTTCAAAATATTATAGATAATTTCCTAACTCAAAGTTTTGAATCAAACACAGAGGAATTCTATATTAGACCTTGTCTGCACAGATAATCAGGAACTGATCATAAAACTAAAAAAAATTAGTAGTAGTGTAGGTACAAGTAGGAAAATTAAATTTGTTTTGTGCAAACAGATTAAAGCCCAAACAAGTTATATATACACATTTGGTGCTTTAAAAGGGCCAATTTCACAAAACTGAAAACAATTATGAGTCTCATCATTTGTGAGAAAAATTAATTGGAAAAAAGTGAATGATGCTTGGGAATGGTTTGGAACAATTAATTAGATGCCAAAAAACCCACAATCCCACAACTGAGAAAGAAGGCCACACTGCTTAAAAGGCCAACCTGGTTTAAACAAGATGTAAAGGGAGCTATAATTAAAAATATATATATGTAACAACTGGAAGAAAGGGGATAGTAATGAATATAAATCAGAACCTAGGAACTGCAGAAAATTGATAAGGGAAACAAAAGGACAAAGGGAGAACTCTACAGCCAGCAGATTTAAGGATAATAACAAGGATTATTTTAAAGTTATATCAGGAACAAAGTGATCCTAATAATGGTATTGGTCCATTACTGGATGGAAATAGTGGAATAGTCAATAATAATGAAGAACAAGCAGACATATTCAATAAATATTACTGTTTTATATTTGGGGAAACCCTGATGTAGTCATATCACATGATAAGACTTTTCCATACCAACAGTACCTTGGGTGGATGTTAACAAGTAGCTACTGAAGCTAGACATTTTTAAATCAGCCATTCCAGATAACTTGCATTTGAGAGTTTTAAATGAGCTGACCAAATAACTCACTGGATCCTTACTGATGATTTTCAATAAATCCTGGAACATTGGGGAAGTTCCAGAGGACTGAAAGAAAGCTAATCTTGTGCCAATATTTAAAAAGGGTAAACATGATGACCTAGTTAATTAGAGGCCTGTCAGCCTGACATCAATCATGGGGAAAGTAATAGAACAGCTGATGCAGGAGTCAATTAATAAAGAATTAATAGAGGGTAATAGAATTAATGCCAATCAGTTCTTGGCCATACACTATTTAACATTTTTATTAATGACCTGAAAGAAAACAAAATCATTACTGATCAAATTTGCAATGACACAAGGATTGGGAGAGTCGTAAATAATTAAGAGGACAGGTCAATTATACAGAGCAATCTTGGTTGCTTGGTAAATTGGGCGTAAGCAAACAATATGCATTTTAATAAGCCCAACTGTAAAGCTATACATCTAGGAACAAAGGCCATACTTACAAGATATTACTTAAAAGACTCTCTCAGGATGCAGTGACTTTGAAAAAGATTTGAGGCTCATGGGGGACAATCAACTGAACAAAAGCTCCCAAAGTGAAGCTGTGGCCAAAAGGGCTAATACAATCTTGGATGCATAAACAGGGGAATCTTGAGTAGAAGTAGAGAGGGTATATATTACCTCTGAATTTGGTACTGGTGTGATTGCTACTGGAATACTGTGTCCATTTCTGGGGTCCACTATTCAGAAAGGATGTTGATAAACTGGAGAGGGTTCAGAGAAGAGCCACAAGAATGACTAAAGGATTAGAAAACATGCCATATAGTGACAGACTCAAAGAGCTCGATCTATTTATCATAACTAACAGAAGGTTAAAGAATAATTTAATCACAGTGTATAAGCACTTACATGGGGAACAAATATTTGATAATGGAATCTTCAGTCTATCAGACAAAGGTATAACAAGATCCAATGGCTGGAAGTTAAAGCCAGACAAATTCAGACAGGAAATGAGGTGCAAGTTTTAATAATGATGGTGGATTCTCCATCACTGGCAATTTTTACATCAAGAACAGATGTTTTCTAAAAGATATGTTCTAATTCAAACAAAAATTAGTTCAGGAAAGTCCTATGCACTGTGTTACACAGGTTGGATTAGATGATCAGTGATGTCTTCCGACCTTAGAATCTGTGTGGGAAGGATAAGGAGAACAGAGGAATTTATCATAACATCTAGTCCAGCATCTTACTCCTGACAGTGGCCAGCAACAGGCCCTTCTGAAGAAGGCAAAAGAAACCCTGCAGAAGACATCTATAAGAAAAACTGCCCCTAGTGAAAGTCTTTCCCCAAACCCATTAATTAGAACAGTATTTCTCAACGACCAGTCTGTGGACTGGTGTCAGTCCCCGAGATCTCCCCAACACAGTTTAGAAAGGAAGCAAGCCGATCCCTGGTATCAAAAAGGTTGAGAAACAATGAATTAGATTGCTTATGCCCTGAAGCATAAAGTTTTATATGTCTTCTAAAATATTTATACTTACTTTTCCTTTTTCTTTTTTTTAATCTTGCAATTGTAAATTTGGATGTCATAGCCAAAAGTATAGCCATATACTTTTAATCAGTTTACCTCAATAATCCCCAAAAGATCCTCTCCTATATATACTCTTGTTATTTAAGGGTCACTTAACTTTTGGTGTATCCAAATGATCATCTCTCCAACTCCTCCCAAAAATCTGAGGCTGTCTATGTGCACAGAAAGAGGACAAGATATAGTTACCATTTTGGGCACAGGGAGGGCAAAAATGTTTCACATACCCACCCAAAATTGCTACGGCCAGCTCTGCAATTTCAAGCCACTGTGCTACCTTCTTTCCTGAATGAAACTAGAAGCAGATTGGAACAGACACTGCAATACATATGATCAATACCCCTGAAAAGAAATTATATAAGAGTAAAGTAATACTACAAGTGCTCCTACCAAAGATGGAGAACTTACTTTTGTTTTATGCCCTTTATGGTGAAGGGGAACTTTAGGCTTTTATACCTTTAACTAAAAATGAAAAATCAAATGTCTTTGTAAGATACATATGAAAATTGTATGTGAATGGACATCTGTTTCTTTCCTCTCACTACAGTATGGTGTTATTGTTCAGAATAAATAGTGAAAATGAATTTCTAAGGTTGTTTTGAAAGATTTTTTTAAAAGTTGCTGGATCATAGGTGTTTTAAGCCTCCGAATTCTAAACAAAGTCCCGTCAATGCCTCATAAGAACATAAAAATGACCATACTGAGTTTGGAAGGCAAGCAGTAACTGAGCTGCCCAGTGAGGAGCTTGGAGGAAAATGGTTGGTGAAAATGGATCCAAGTTGGGGACCCCAACAAGTGGAAGGCTCACACAGGCCCCTAGGAAAAGTGTAAGATCTACGCTGATATGGGGAAGCCAAGCCCTGGAGCAAGATGGTTGTTGTGACAGGGTGCATCCCCTGAAAAGGGACAGGAGTGACAGGCTGCGAGACCTGGAGGATGGAACCCTACATTAACAGGAGAAGCCCTCAGGGCAAAGACCTGGAAGCAGGAAGGCCAGTCACACTTAGGCAGTAAGGTCTGGAAAGTGGGGCCCTGAAACAGGGGCCAAAGTCACTGAGAACACAGTCCTGCTATTGAGTTTCAGGTGGCTGACTTGCTGATATCATCCCTGGAAAGGGATGTGGGAGACACCTGCCGTATGTTTATTGTGTAAATTGAAAAATAGTTTTCTAAAAGGTTTGGGGGAAGTATTGCACTGGCGTATGTGAATAAATTATGCCCAGAGCTGGGCTTTATATTAGACAATGGGAGACTATGTTCCTTTCATGGGCAGAAGGAGGAGGGAAATTGAGGCAGGTATTCCTGTCTTGCTGCAGCCTGCTGCTGGAGGGCATTTCAGATGGGGCCCACATGTCATAAATTTTATTCTATCTTCATCTCAGCTTTCACCCCTTGTATTCTGAAAGTAAGAGTGGTTCTTTGTACGATGACAACTTTAGGAGAGAAACAGACAATTCATATAAAGGTGAAATCTCTAACAGTTTAAGTAGATTCAGATTTTCACATTCTTTACACTTGGAAAGACATTCTTTCATAGGAAGATGTCGCTTGGTCAGCAACAGTGTATGGAGCTCCTTATTGCCAGTCATTTAATCAACCAAACCATTCGTAGCGTCTGCAAGTATTATGACATCTGCAGCTATTGACTGTGGAATCTTTGTTTATCTCATATGCATGAAAGACTTTCATAACTCAGTTATGGTGCACCACAAAGACAGATGACAGGGTTGAGCTACTGAGATCATCACCATGATAAATATCTTTCCACTGATTATGTTGTTTGAGATTCTTCAATGCCAGACATGCTGTGCACAGAATGTAAATTCAAAGGCAATGCATGATATGCTGTACAAAACTAGATATCTTGAGGCATGTAATGAGATAACATCTATTACCATAAATTACAAAGTGATTTACGCGTAAACGAGGGTTGTCATGAAATTTAATTTTAATGGCTTGATAATCAAGTAAGAAACACAATAATTACCATAACTAAGTTTTTCAATAAATTAAAATCACTGCTGCTGGCAATACATTATTTTTGTTAACATGCATAATACAGCTCCTTTCAAGAGTTCTGTCTGATATATTCTGCTATTTTAATTTTGTAGTAACCACCAAACCACTATGACAAATAAGTTACTACCGATTACATTCATCACATTTCAACATTCTTACAAAAGAGTCCCTCAATAGTCTCCTGTAGAGTTGAGCAGCAGCATCTCCTACATTAAACAAAACTAATGTAACAGCTAAACAGCATTAGGGGAGGCAAAAAGACTACAAATTGATACTACTAATGTTATAGCCAAGTGTGGAATTTTCCTGCAGATACAGTGTCACGCACTTTAAATGCTAAAGTTAGAATCTAATGTACAAGTGATTTTCTCCAAAAACTTTGCAAATGGGGGGCTCCTGTAACACAGAATAAGACAAATTTGCCCAAAACCATATATAATAAAGCTCATCTCTCTCATTATCATGAGCTGCGTATTCAACTGTCGGTTAGCAAAATACACACACATTATTCTAGTACAACAGACATATTTTAATTAACTGAGCCTACTATACACATCACTCAATCTACCCAGAAGGTCACCAGCATCAATTACAACTCCCTCACACCAGCCACCAATGACGTAAACAATAACTTCCAATGTATATATTAGAGCCGGAAGAAACTCAGCTATTAAAGTTTGATGAGCTGCAAAATGTGTTTTGTGTTCTTTTGCAGCACTTGAGAGTATCTTTCCAATGAATCCAAAACATTATCAACTGAAATTGTAAGCCAAGACTCTCTCCTCTGCCGAAGATCCCAACACTTTCATCTATTGCATGGTTTGGTCACCAGCAATCCAGGCCCCTCCAACTCATATTTTCTAAAGGGGTCAGCAAGCACAGAACTCTTCAGTAAAACAGTATATTCCAAATGCACCAGGCCTGCAAATGGATAAAGTGGCCATAATAGTAGCAGGACCCACAGGAGTTGTCGAGGTTCCTTCCCCACTCTGAACTTTAGGGTACAGATGTGGGGACCTGCATAGACACTTCTAAGCTTAATTACCAGCTTAGATCTGGTATCGCTGCCACCATCCCCCAAGTACTACCTTTTTTTCCTTGGGTAGTCTTGAGAGACTTCACCAATTTCCTGGTGAACACAGATCCAAACCCCTTGGATCTTAAAACAAGGAGAAATTAACCATTCCCTCTCCTTTCTCCCACCAACTCCTGGTGGATCCAGATCCAACCCCCTTGGATCTAAAAACAAGGAAAAATCAATCAGGTATTAAGAAAAAGGCTTTTAATTAAAGAAAAGAAAGGTAAAAGAAAACCCTCTGGGAGAGATTAGCGTACCAGTTACTCTCACAGACAACAGATTCAAAACACAGAGGATGTTCCCCTGGGCACAAATTTAGTTACACAAAAAATACCCAAATTTAATAATTCCCTTAATGGTATCAAGACAAGTTACAAAGAAAATAAACATAAACCTGTTTATTCCTTTCTAAAACTTACTACTCTGATAAGAGGCTGGTTCCTTGATCTTTTTCACTCCGGCTGAAACTAAAACTCTCAACAAAGGAAAACTTCCCTCCTTCCTTTTGAAACATCTTGTTCCCCCATTGGTTCCTCTGGTCAGGTGTCAGCTAGGCTGGGTGAACTTCTTAACCCTTTACAGGTAAAAGAGGCATTAACCCTTAACTATCTGTTTATGACAGGAGCATTTTGAATCCCACAGCTACTGAAAAGTGAAGTATGAAGTGCACACCCGTGAAGATATCTTGGAGATTTGGGCAAAGGATAAAAGCATATCCCTGCCATCTCCCCAAACACAAAGATGAACAATAAGAACATAAGAATGGCCACAGTAGATCAGACCAATTGTCCACCTAGCCCAGAGTCCTGTCTTCCGAGAGTGGCCAGTACCAGAAGCTTCAAATGAACAGGGCCCTTTATCGAGTGATCCACCCTGTCATCCAATCTCAGCTTGTATTAGTCAGAGGTTTAGGGAAACCCAGATCATGGAGTTGTGTCCCTGACCATCTTGGCTACTAGCCACTGACGGACCTATCCTCCATAAACTTATCTAATTCTTTTTTGAACCCAGTTACACTTTTGGCCTTCACAACATCCCCTGGCAACATGTTCAACAGGTTGACTGTGTGTTGCATGAAGTAGTACTTCCTTATGTTTGTTTTAAACCTGCTGCCTATTAATTTCATTGCGTGAACCCTGGTTCACGTTTTATGTGAAGGGGTAAATAACACTTCCTTCACGCCATTCATGATTTTATAAACTTCTATCATATCCCCCATATTATCACTTTTCCAAGCTGAATAGTCCCTGTCTTTTTAATCTCTCCTCGTATGGAAGCTGTTCCAGACCCCTAATCATTTTTGTTGCTCTTCTCTATACCTCTTCCAATTTTTATATACTTTTTTTTGAGATGAGGCAACCAGAACTGCATGCAGTATACAAAGTGCGGGCATGCCATGGATTTATATACTGGTATTATGATATTTTCTGTCTTACCTATCCCTTTCCTAATGGTTCCTAACACTGTTAGCTTTTTTAACTGCTGCTGCACACTGAGCTGATGTTTTCAGAGAACTATCTACGATGACTCCAAGATCTCTTTCTTGAACGGTAACAGCTAATTTAGATCCCATCATTTTGTACGTATAGTTGGGATTATGTTTTCCAGTGTGCATTACTTTGCACTTTGAATTTCATCTGCCATTTTCTTGCTCAGTCACCCAGTTTTGTGAGATTCCCCTTAGTAATTATTCACACTCTGCTTTGGACTTAACTATCTTGAGTAATTTTGAATGGTCTGCAAACTTTGACGCTTCACTGTTTATGCCCTTCTCCAGCTCATTTATGAATATGTTGAACAGCACTGGTCCCAGTACAGATCCTTAGGGGACCCTGCTATTTTCTTCTCTCCACTGTGAAAACTGACCATTTATTCCAACCCTCTGTTTCCTATCTTTTAACCAGTTACTGATCCATGAGAGGACCTTCCCTCTTATCCCATAACTGCCTACTTTGCTTATAAGCCTTTGCTGTGGGACCTTGTCAAAGGCTTTCTGAAAGTTCAAGTACATTATATCTACTAGATCACCCTTGTCCACATGCTTGTTGTCACCTTCAAAGAATTTGAATAGATTGGTAAGGTATAATTTCCCTTTACAAAAGCTCTGTTGGCTCTTCCCCAACATGTTTTCTTCATCTACGAGTCTGATAATTGTGTTCTTTACTATAGCTTCAACCAATTTGCCAAGTAATGGCCTATAATTACCAGGATCGCTTCTGGAACCTCTTTTAAAAATCGGTGTTACATTAGTTACACACCAGTCATATAGTACAGAGGCTGATTTAAGCGACAGGTTATATACCACAGTTAGTAGTTCTGCAATTTCATATTTGAGTTCCTGCAGAACTCTTTGGTGAATACCATCTGGTCCCGATGATTTACTACTGTTAAATTTATCACTTTGTTCCAAACCCTCCTCTAGTGAAACCTCAATCTGGGACCATTCCTCAGACTTTGTCATCTAAAAAGAATGGCTCAGGTGTGAGAATTTCTCACATCCTCTGCAGTGAAGACCAATGGAAAGAATTCATTTAGATTTTCCGCAATGGCCTTGTCTTCTATGTGTGCTCCTTTAGCGTCTTGATCATCCAGTGGCTGCACTGTTTGGCAGGTTTTCTGCTTCTCGTACTTACACAAAAATGAACAGCAATTTTTTTTTTCTTTTACTAGTTGCTCTTCTAATTCTTTTTGGCCTGCCTAATTTACTCCTATGGCTATCTGGCCCGGAGGAGAGGGGGCACTGCTGGGCTCTGGGGGCTAGGTGGTGCATGTATCTAGGACGGGGGGGCCCAGTGGCTGGGCTCTGGGGGGGAGGGGTTATGGGTGTCTGGCTCCCGGCTGGGCTCGGGGGGGGGGGAGAGAGGGAGGGAGAAACAGGAACTGGGTTGTCATAGGGATTCTTTTAACTCTACTCCTGGGGAATTTTTTTGTGTGTCTGTATTATTACAGACATATTTGCTGAAAAGTATTTTGAAATAAATTACCAAAATAATTGAAACTGGCATGATTATGTACTGTTATTTTGACAGTAAGGACAGTTACCTGTTCTGTAACTGGCGTTCTTCGAGATGTGTTGCTCATGTCTATTCCCAGTAGGTGTGCGTGCATTATTTTGCAGGATAAGACAATTGTTGCAGTCAGTGTTTTAATGTATTACAGCGGTGGTTGGGAAGGGAGGGAACTGCACACTTTTCTTAAAACACCAGATAAATAAAGCTTTACTATGTTGAATGGAATGATACAAGGAGTGCTTATGCTTTCCACAGCCTATTTCAAACAGTAGTATGTCACAGTGCACCACAGAACTTTTAGTGCATTATAACAGGGTCCACATGACCAGTTAGTGTGGAAGGCTAGTACACTGTAGATTTATACCCTGGCTGGCCATGCAATATGTCTCTATATAGACAAGCTCTGAAGGAGGGGCTGGAGAGTGAGGGGAATGGGTAGGGATAAAACAAGAGAAATGAGGGAAATATTTATGATGGGTGACAAAGGAAATAATGGAGATACTGGGGATGGAGAAAGAACAAGGAATTAAAAACTGACTGGAGGTGAACAAGTCAAACACCTAATCAGATATTAACAAAGGGTAGTCCAGAAGATAGGAAAAAGGCGGCAAGTGAGAATCCAGTGGCAAGGCTCTGTTGGGAAGACCAATGCACTCTGTCCCCGAACAGCAAGGAAGATTGAAAAAGGCTAATTTCTGCATTTTTCATATTGGCCTCTAGGTAGTAAAATCAGTCTTCTCACTGAAGGGGTTTGGTAATCTTCTCAGGCCTTCTTAAATGCAACTTAAGTTTGTCTAGATGTTCAATTATACTAACTGTAAAACTATGGAGGCAAAGTAGGAGCTATGCAGTAATGCTTACATTAAAAGTACTTATAACTGTGAAACAGAAGATAATTAATACAAAATACACATAGTAAAGTGCAATTTATAACCCAGATTACAACATTCAAATATTTTACGCTGGAACTAAAATCACATTATTGTGATAGGAGCTCATAATATAAAAATGTAAATGTGAAACAAGTTTTTCCTTGATAAATAACCCTACTGGAGGAGTCAAGTACTTGGAAATGTTTACATCTGTTATGATATTGGCATTTCAGACTATTTAAATTAAAGTTATTAAACCTGAATACAAATCAAAGGAGCTACTTATTCAAACTTATCGTCCCAATAAAGGGTCATTGTGCTGTAGGCCTATTTTTAAAAGGTGTTTATAGTATTATAGTTAATAGTATTCACAGTCAAGCAGGAAGGGGATATCAAAGGGGGGGCACGAGGATCAGTTCTGTTCAATATCTTCATCAATGATTTACATAATAGCATAGAGAGTACACTTGTAAAGTTTGTGGACGATACTAAGTTGGCAGAGGCTGCAAGTGCTTTGGAGGGTAAACTTAAAATTAAAAATGATCTGGACCATTCAGAAATGGTCTGAAGTAAATAGGATGAAATTCAATAAGGACAAATGCAAAGTATTCCTCTTAGGAAGTAACAATCAGTTGCACACATACAAAATGAGAAATGACTGCCTAGGAAGGAGTACTGCAGAAAGGGATCTGGGGATCATAGTGGATCCCAGCCAAATAAGAGTCAACAGAGTAACACTGTTGCAAAAAAGAGGGGAAGGGGAGAGACACACATTAGACCTCAACTGGAGTATTGTGACCCGTTCTGGGCACCGCATTTCAGGAAAGATATGGACAAACTGGAGAAAGTCATGAGAAGAGCAACAAAGAATTAAAAGTCTAAAAAACATGACCTATGAGGGTTTATTTAGTCTGGAGAAGAGAAGATAAAAGGGACATGATTACAGTTTTCAAGTACATAACAGATTCTTAGAAAGAGAAGGGGAAAAAATGTTCTTCTTAACCTCCGAGGACAGGAGAAGCAGCAATGACCTTAAACTGCGGCAAGGGAGGTTTAGGTTGGACATTAGGAAAAACTCCTTAACTGTAAGGGTGGTTAAGCACTGGAATAAAGTGCCTAGGGAGGTTGTGGAATCTCCATCTCCAGAGATTTCTAAGAACACGTTAGACAAACACCTATCAGGGATGGTCTAGATAATACTTAGTCTTTCCATGAGTGCAGGGGATTGGACTAAATGACCTCTCAAGATCCCTTCCAGTCCTATGATTCAATTACTACTATTTATTATTTTGTACCACCCAAATCTGTGCTGGCTCTTCACAAAAGATATACTCCTTACTCCAAAGAGCTTATAGGTTTTTTTAAAATATGACTGAGGTTCAGAGACAATATGGAAAGGATGTGACACAGAAGGGCAAGGGACACAGCAGCACAATCACACATTTACTATGGTTAGGCATGGCACATCTTGGTGATTGTTAAAGTTTTTCTTTTTAATTAAACATAAGGAACACAAGACTGCATATTATTGTCTTATTTAATGCAGAGATCATGGAAGAGGTGAATTCTATAATAAACAAATGGCAAAAGTGCAGCTTCAATTTGAAACAATGAATTTCCTGAATGCTGTGGCTCTGGAGTCACTAAGGCTGACAGTGCCCAGTAATTTCAACACTGGCATAAGATGATGATTCTTCATATTCAATTCAGGATTTTGTGGCCAACATGAGGGTTACAGGACTGTCCTAGGTAGCTGCAGACTCAGTTTTGGATCTAGTGTTTGGGTTAGAATTAGAGGGCTGGATAAAGTACTCCTCTCATGGAAAATCATTGGCTCCAATGGCTTGAAAAAGTAGTACTATTCTCCTGGAGGAGTGAGGAATTTATTTTGATGATCTGCCACTATCAATGGTACTGGAGTGTTTCCCCTTTCACGGTTTCATCCTCACAAGTAACCTTGGTTTAATGATGATTTGGGAGAGATGAAGCAAGGTGTAGGACAGCTAAAGAGCTAATGGCAGAAATCCTGGGCCAAAGACGACTTATTGAGACAAACATTTCCTAAGGTCTTGAGGTATAATTGCGTGCCTCTCGAGATGGTACCATTCCATATGGTAGAGAAACTGTTTAATGAAGTTTTCCTTCTCACAGGGGCTGATTTGACTACCCCTCACTGAGAGCAAATTTCTGGTTATTTTGCAGAGAAAATTACTTGGATTAAGACTATGTTGCCCACATCAATGACAGTAAAGCAGGATATTGAGAAGTTGAAAGCCAAAATTCATCTGGGTTTAGAACTGTGGTGTTCACTGAGGTTCTGGATGTGATCAGAAAATTCTATTCCACACACTGTTTGGACATAAAGCCTTCTTGGCTGATGAAAGCTTAAAGGGAAGTGCTGGGTCATTTGGAGGCAGACTGTCAATCCCACCTTTAAAAAAGAGCAGAATACTGCGAGCTCTTAAGGAAGTAAGTGTATATCTTAACTGAAAAAAACATCACTTGATGTTGACACTTGTCAGTTATCAACCAGCATCTCATCTTCAATTTTTGTTTCAGAGTATGGAGAAGATGGCAATGAAACACCTTTCAGAGAGAGCAAAGGAGCCAGATTCCCCTACCATCAACCAAGGAAACCTTTTTCTGCCTAAATTCCTGAAGTACTCTGTGTAGACTCATTCCTCCAACCCACACCAACTCACCTCTCCCCACAACCTGGGAGGAGGAAGGGGAGAAAAGAATATGCAAATTGATAACTGTTTTGCTAGAGGGACAGTCTGGCGGGGGCTGGATATTTTACCCAGAGAATATAATGTTTAGTTGTATGTGAGGCATAAACTTGTTGAGGAAGCCTCTTGTTCATATTTTGGCATCAAAACACTGATTTTCCCCCAATGATGAAATAAATTCACTTCTTATAAGCACCACAGAAGAAGTGGGGTCTTAGGAAGGATTTGATTGATAGGGCAATGGTCTCAACACTATTTATTAATTGTTTAGGACTGTGTCCACTATGTTCCATGCACTTTCCAGATATTAAAGAAGGATGCTACCTGCCCATAGGAACAAACAGTCTAACAACTATGAAGTGGACAGGTTAGACAAGAGGATGGGAATACCTCTAAGAGCTCCTGCCTAGATAAGTGCCCAAGGAGATGAATGAAGGGAACAGACTACAGAGCTAACCTACTGCAATAGCTCCTGTTTTCTTTTTCTCTGTTTCCATTTTCTTTTGTCTATTTCTCCTTTTCACAGAATGGTTGTTATGGCAGAAGTGAACTGAATGAAGAAAGGTCTATTCTGTGCAAAGATTATATATAAAGTGAATTCAATCTATTTCAATGAATAAAAACTGAGGTTTCAACATCAAAATACGCTCTGTTTAAAGTGCATCAAGAGCCATTATATTATAAACATTTTAGGAAAACATAGCCAGTCAATCCAACAGTCCATGTCATTTGTACAATGCTGAACCCATTCTTTCACTCCACAAGTAACAATCACCTTGTGCTCTGCAATTAATTTTACTGGAAGAAAACTGCAGACAAAATAAATTGCACTCAAAGATGTATCTTCAGAGAAACAAAAATAGACTGCAGTCTCTGAAACTGTACAATGATTTAAAAAAATGAATAGCTCACAAAAGTTGAGAGAATAAAGCTCTAGCAGTACCTGTTTAATGCCAAAAGCACTTACCGCTGACATTCCCCCGCATGCAGAACTAGGTCTTCATTGTTTTTAGCACTAACGGTCAGCTCATGTTCAGTTGAATTGAAGACATCAAGGAGTAGATGGCATTGTCGGGTGCTGTTTGGAAACGAAAAATAAATACATACTGTAGCTTTAGTAACACAGAGTATTTGAATTACATATATTATGGAATCTAAAATTATATTTACCCTCATCTATTCCAATTATAGTATCTTAATTTTTTCTCTAAAACTAACTCTGATTAAACCTTGTTGAAATTTAAAAAGAGCACGCATAGTTGAACAAGAGCAGAATTTAATTATACTTATGATCTGCACATGTCTGTGTCACCTATCAGGTGGGATCACTTCTAAGTATCCTCAAAAGTACCAAGTATAATCCAGCACCACCTTTATTGGCAGACTGCTACCATTAAACAATAGATTTTTTTGGTCAATTCTTTGAATGCTCATTTAAGACAGTTTTAATATATATGACTTTGTTGACAAAGTCCTTTTAAGACCCAAACTACTAAGATCAGTGTTGTTTCAGAGAAAATTAAGAAAGACAGCTAAATCAGCTGGAAACAAGGAGGAAAGCCAACAGCATGTTATAAAGCCACCCAATTTTCTACAAACCACTAGCAAACACTTCATGAACAATTGATTCGGAGACCAAACTGGGAACCATTTATCTAGAACATCCCCTGCAGCATTGTTCATTATTGTACATTTACTAGAATTTTGTTCAGTTGAGTTCTTAGAAGTCTTAAGAAATGGAGCTTCAAAATTTAACTTTTGATCTTCACTGAAAAAATCAGTCCCTGCAGGCTGCAAACTATTTTTGTTGTTCTTTTCTCTGAACCCCCTGCAAGTTGTCTCTGTGTCTAGTAATTAGGGGTCCAGAACTGCACTGTTTGTAGAAGCTTTAGTTATTTTCATTTTTAAAACTGTCACTGAAGTATTTACATGAACATAATATGAAATTTCTTCATAACAGAAACATTAGGCTCCAATTTCAATCTGTAAATGAAAACCTTAACTGATTGAGAAAGGTAGAAGGGAAGTAATGAAAACACTAGGTGTACACTACAACCTTATATAGGTATAACTACATCACTCAGGGGTATGGATTTTCCACACCTGAGCGATGTAGTTATATCAACCAAACCTCCATAACTACCACCTCTCGCAGATGTAGATTAACTACACTGACAGAAGCAGCTCTCCCCCCACTGGCATAGTGGCGTCTTCACTAAAGTGCTAAGGTGGCACAGCTGCACTGGTGCAGCTTTTTAAATGTAGACCAGCCCTAAGATTCTTGTTATGTCTACTATGACTAATGAGAGAAAAAAATATTATATACCTGTTCAGAATCTTAAGGACAAAGCGGAATGGATGGAGTTTTGACATTACCAAGGGTCAGTTTGGACTGATGGACAGCTGCGGTCCCCTCAATTCCCCAACTTGGGGTGCCATTTACACTGTTTCACTGTGAGAGCAACCACTCCTGGTCTACTCACACACAGCCACCAACATGTAAATCACTTCCAGCTATACTGTACGAGTGCTATAGCCAGCCACTATTGAATTACACTGCAGGAAACATGAGCAAACTCCCAATCCCAGACATTCCCGCAGAAATATCTGTCTTGTACCACCTTAAGCCTCCTCCACAATATAAGCTCATATAAAGTCCATCATTTCATTAATAGAAAATGATATGCATAAATCTTGTTGCCCCAAATGGAGTTTCCCAAACACTTCAATCCAAACAAACTGGTTTAGAACAAACAAAAAAACAAATTTATTAACGACAAAAAGATTTTAAGTGACAACAAGTACTAAGGCATATAAGTCAGAACTGATTACAAGGAAATAAAAGGTGAAAGGCAACCAACACCTCACTTAACAAGCTAAGTGAATACAAAGCAAAAGGTATCTCTCGCCACATGTTCCAACAGTCTTACTGCCTGAACCTCTTTTATTCAGGATCTCCCACTCTTCCCCAGTGCAATGTTGCTTCCTTTGTTCTTCAGGGGTTGATGCTGCCATGGGTAGAGAGCAAGGGTGAGATGATTTGGGACACATGTCCTTTCCTCTTATAGCCCTTTCTCTTGTACAAGAATCATGTCCAGCTGATGTTCAGGAGACAGAAAAATTGCATGGGCAGGACCATTAAGCTACTTTGTCAAAATGTAGATATTTTGCCCATACCCTCTCTGCTGCTGAAGAGTGGCCACTTAATCAGGTGATGGTGCATTTGATCTTGTTGAAACCTGGCTGAGGCGTTGGCTAGCCCTTTGTCTCTGGGGAACTTGTTTGTCACTGCCCTTCAGAACATGTCCTGGTAATATCACACAGTGGAATCCTGTCTCTTTGCATACAACGTTGCCACACATTTTACCAGGACAACAATGATCAGCAAATCATGAGTTTTTAAAGGATACCATACACAGTATACTTTATCCAAAATTTAGCATAATCTTGTAAAAGGGGTGAACATGGGGTACAGACTCTCACATGAGTCATTGGTGATTGAAGGGAATGGCTAGTGAGTAAAATTGACCTTCACTGGTCCTTGAAAAGATAAGAGTGGGTGAAACTGTCAAGAGGGAGTGGGATTGGTTGACAGAAATTTCTGGAAGGTGGGTGGGGCATCTAACATGATTCTATATAAATAGGGCCCTACCAAATTCACAGCCATGAAAAATGCATCACAGACCATGAAATATTTTCTTCCCCCGTGAAATCTGGTCTTGTGTACTTTTACCCTATACTATACTGATTTCATGGGGGAGACCAGCCTCTCTCAAATTGGGGGTCCTGACCCCAAAGGGAGTTGCGGGGGGGTTGCAAAGTTATTTTAGGGGGGGGTCGCGGCATTGCTACCCTTACCATACCATGCCACCCTAATTTCTGGACTGCTGCCTTCAGAGCTGGATGGTCAGAGAGTGGCGGCTGCTGATTGAGGGCCCAGGTCTGCAGGCAGCAGTGCAGAAGTAAGGGTGGCAATACCATACCATGTGCTTACTTCTGTGCTGCTGCTGGCAGTGGCTCTGCCTTCAGAGCTGGCTCCTGGCCAGCCACCACCGCTCTCCAGCTGCCCAGCTCTGAAGGCAGCATTGCTGCCAGCAGCAGCACAGAAGTAAGGGTGGCAGTACTGCAAGCCCCCTCACTCCTTACAATAATCTTGTGACCACTCCACAATTCCTTTTTGGGTTACGATCCCTACAATTACAACACCGTGAAATTTCAGATTTAAATAGTGAAAATAATGAAATTTACTATTTTTAAAATCCTATGACCGCGAAATTGACCAAAATGCACCGTGAATTTGGTAGGGCCCTATATATAAACTAGTTAGCTCATCACATTTTTAAGTCTTCACAGTGTTGAATTCACTAGGTGGTTATTTCTCATTCTAACTAGTAAATGTGAAAGCTCCTAATCAATTCCATTGTCACAGTTTCAGTGGAAACCTAGTTTGAAATAATTAAAGAACTGGAGCCACACAAGAACAAAATAAAAAATGACTCAAAGAAGCTACTGAACTTTTCCATTATTTAGCCAAAAACACTCTATATTTTAAAACTTATTCAGATTTTTCACCCCAAATCTTTATTTGCAAAGGAGGCTGTGTCACAGTTTGTTGCAGTGAAATAGTGGGAAATTGTGTAAATACAATGGAGCAGAAAACCATTAGAATTTTGAATTGTGACATTTTACAAAGACCAGAAATCTCATCCAGCAAACTCAGTATCAATCAAGGTTGTTTAACATATTCAGATTGGTTCAGCAACATTTTAATAGGACGCAAAAGTATAAATTTGGTAAAAGTTTATCATTAGCCAATATAAGATACCACACAGTGGTAGGCCTAACTAGTTAGTAGGCTGGATTTCCAATTATTATCCTTTGATGTTTCACTTACAGAACTGTAGACTTTTCATTTTGGACAGTACACCTATCTCCAGGCCACCCTCCAGGAACAGCTGGATTAGCACCGTGTCCTATCTGGGCAGGGAAGGAAAGGAGGGTACCAGCTGGGCAGCGGCCACAAAAGGCCCCCTTTGGTAAGTATTAACCTTTTACAATTTTGTATATTACACAACATAAAAAAGACTTTGGTTATCTATAAATTTAATCCCCTGTACCTAGGAAGCAGAAAAGTTCTGTCCTTAAAACTGAATGTAGGTCTGGTCTACACTTGGGGGGTGGGGAATCGATTTAAGTGAATAATGTAGCTCAGGGGTCGGCAACCTGTGGCACGTGTGCCAAACATGGCACACGAGCCGATTTTGAGCAGCACGCAGCCGCCTGCTGCAGTCCTGGCCCTCAGGCCCCCCGCTCTCCCCTGAGGGGGCAGGGGGCAGAAGCTTGGTTCTGCAGCAACCAAGCTTCCCTCTCCCCCGCTTCTTCCCCCAGAGTGGTTCTTTCCTGCCTTGCCCCCTCTGCTTCCCTGCGCCAATCAGCTGATGGACCAAGCGAAGGGGAGGGGGAAAGAGCAACAGCGTGCAGGCAGTTCCCTAGAGGAGACAGAGAGGTAGGAACGGAGCCTTGGGGAAAGGGGTGGAACAGGCATATCCCTTCCAGCCCCCTGCCCTGAGCCGCTCAGGCAGGGGGCTGGGAGCACCGCTACGTGCGGAGCACTCCAGCCCTCTGCCCTGAAGCCCCCCCCCCACACACAGTCTTCTGCCCTGCACCCATCACACCCTCCAGCCCTCTGCCCTGAACCCCCCACACATTCAGCCCTCTGCCCTGAACCCCCACACACACCCAGCCTTCTGCCCTGAACCCCCCCCTCCCCCAGCCCTCTGCCCTGACCCCTGAAACACCCCCACCCTGATCTGGGGTCCCGGCCGCAGGCCCTGCTCAGCCCGCTGCCGGTCTAGGTGAACAGAACCCCAGGCTGGCAGCGAGCTGAGCAGGCTGGCAGCGTAAGATCAGCATTTTAATTTAATTTTAAATGACGCTTCTTAAACTTTTTGAAAACTTTGTTTACTTTACATACAATAGTTTAATTATATAATATATACTTATAGAAAGAGACCTTCTAAAAACGTTAAAATGTATTACCGGCACACGAAACCTTAAATTAGAGTGAATAAATGAAGATTCGGCACACCACTTCTCAAAGTTGCCGACCCCTGATGTAGCTGAAGTCAACGTACTTAGATCTACTCACCGCGGTGTCTTCACTGCGGTGAGTCGACTGCTGATGCTCCCCCGTCGACTCCGCCTGCACCTCTCGCTCCAGTGGAGTACCGGAGTCAACGAGAGAGCGCTCGGCAGTCCATTTATTGCGTCTTCACTAGACACGATAAAAATCAACCCCCGCTGGATCAATTGCTGCCCATCGATCCAGCGGGTAATATAGACAAGTCCTTAGTGTGTGTTCAATGCTCAGGAATGTAAGTAACTAAGGGCTCATCTACACTAATGCTGTAATTCAATCAAAGTTAGGCAACTTCATTTATGTAAATTATGTAACTGAAGTCAATGTAACTTTGATTGAATTACAGCGGTGTCTACTTCTGCCTCTTGGGGAGATGGAGTACAGACGTCGACAGGAAAGTGCTCTCCCATCGACTTAGCTTGTTCACCAGACCTGCTAAATCAACACAGCTGCATCGATGACAGCAGTGTCGATTTAGCTGGTAGTGTACACATGGCCTAAATATTGGGCTGTACCTTAATTCTTAGAGTCTCTCAGTCTGCTAAAGTCCAGATCATCAGGAAGGTATTCCTCAAAACTAATGAAGGGACCTACAGAAATACGTTATAAAACAGTGGGTAATTAATAACAGATGCCTATGATCCACTTAGGTTCTGCAATTGATACATAGTTGTTATTGCACCTATTTTTTTAAATGAATGAAATAATGACCCACTGAAAGATGTTTTAGCTCATTAAGAATTGCCTGTTGCCACAGCTGTCAGTAATAATGACTGGATTAAAAATCCCTTTATAGTTTATCAGCTAAACTGAGATATTACAAAAGAAATTCCTTAAGTAATGAGGTAAACTGAGATACCAAAAACATTGTGGGAAAGTAATTTTTCCCTCCAAAAGGAAAATGTTATACGGTCTCGCATCCTATACAAGGAAAGAGGTTTTGGAAGTTAGAGTGGGAATGAACACTGCTAGCATTCCACCAATTACAGATGAAGGAAACAGGGTCAGCTTTTTACTCTCCACAAAAAGTAGTTCAGTATACTTTCTTTATGTATTCTGTAGAGTGCTGTATTAACCTTTGACTGATCATCTTTGATTAAATAATTCCATTTGAGCTTGTTACTTTGACTTCTCACATGGTTATTATTGTTATTAAATTCAAACACGCAACACCTCCAGACAGTTGGTGGGGGAGGCGAGTTCAGTCAAGTCAATCACTTGTTCCCCCAGTGGCCAGTGCAGATAAAGGCTAAAAGGGCCAGCTCCCAGAGGTAAGTGAGACTAACTGTGATACCCGGACAAATTATTAAACAATTTGTATGCACCTAAAGGATAACAGTGTGATAAGCAATAAGCAACATGGATTTGTCAAAAACAAATCATGCCAAGCCAACCTATTTTCCTTCTTTGAGTAGAAACTGGCTACTCTGCTAGGAGCAGCCAGGATGAAGCCCGTGTGACTCGCTGCCCTGAACAGGACATGGTCACATGGAAAAGCTGAACCCATGGAATAAGACAAGGAGGAAAGGAGCCACAGACACCATTAACAATTCTTTCAGACATCTGCAGTGACATAAGTTACAGCTGCAATATCTTTACTGGCAGAACAGTGTACAAGCACATCAGAGTGATCTTCCCATCAGGGATGCAATGTAGGGATGCAGAGCTGGGCGCACTGCGAGACACCACTGCCCTGTTGTGCCATTCAATGGGAGCACCTGTCAGGGGGGACTAGTCCTCCCCACCAGCACAAGAGACAGGCAGGCAAAAGTTAAGAGCTGCTCCTAAGCACTCTGTTTCCCAAGGCCTTTGGGCTTCAGGCACGTTGCCTATGTGTTCCTGTGTTGGGTGCTCTTGCTGTAAGTCAATCAATTCTATAACAGGGACTGTTCCCTGTTTCAGTTAGTTGGTCCAATTACTCTCACACTAATGTACTCGTCTCTTGCTTTTTTATGGGCTGATGCCATTCATTTTAGCCCTCTGTCACTTTTACAGTCACTATCACCAGTTTTATTTTAGCTACTGCAATCTGTACTCTTGATGAGCAGAACTGTGGGATAACATGAAAGGTGCTTTATGAAATAAAATTAGTACTTTTGACATTATAACTGCACTGATCAAAACCCTTTTACTTTATTTCTCATTCTTGCAAAATATAGGATTTTCAGTTCTTTGTGTTGTCCTAGTAAACTACGGGAGGCACAATTTTTTATCTTAACTCAGGGAGGCTCACTATGACAAAGTTTGCCTGGGTTAGGCAAACACCTGTCTTGGATGGTCTAGATATACCAAGGAGGGGCTGGATTAGATGACTTCTTAAGATACCTTTCAGTACTACATTTCAAAGATTAAATATGGACTCAAGCTTGTGAAAGAAGAATAGTAGATGTAAACTGGTGCCTTTTCAATGTAATGTACAGGATGTGTTAGCACATACATATGAAAGAGAGTGAGAGTAGACAGTAAGCTCACATTTTAGTTGGCTATTTGAACCCTCAAATTAAATCTGGTGGAAATGTTATCACTATCTTACGCAGTGTTGCTGTAGCCCTGTCGGTCCCAGGATGCTAGAGAGACAAGGTGGGTGAGGTAATATCTTTCATTATACCAACTGTTGGTGAGAGAGAAGTTGGTCCAATTAAAGATCTCTCACCTACCTTGCATCACTATCTTAAGTATTCCTAAGGCACCAACCACCTTGGTATCTAAGACATCATACAGGAAAGATAATTTCCCAAATTTAAGTCTATTTAAAACACAAGGGAACTGAGGAAAAAGTCTGTATGGTATTTTTCCAGTTGATCACTTGGGTAGCATTGTTCTCTCATAAGAATATAAGAATGACCATACTGGGTCAGACCAAAGGTCCATCTAGCCCAGTATCCTATCTTCCAACAGGGGACAATGCCAGGTGCCCCAGAGGGAAAGAACAGAACAGGTAATCATTAAGTGATCCATCACATCGCCCATTCCCAGCTTCTGGCAAACAGAGGCTAGGGACACCATCCCTGCCCATCCTGGCTAATAGCCACTGATGGACCTATCTTCCATGAATTCATCTAGTTCTTTTTTGAACCGTGTTATAGTCTTGGCCTTCACAACAACCTCTGGCAAGGAGTTCCACAGGTTGACTGTGTGTTGTGTGAAAAAATACTTCCTTTTGTTTGTTTTAAACCTGCTGCCTATTAATTTAATTTAGTGACCTATAGTTTTTGTGTTATGAGAAGGAGTAAATAACACTTCCTTATTTACTTTCTCCACACCAGTCATGATTTTATAGACCTCTATCATATCCCCCCTTAGTCGCCTCTTTTCCGAGCTGAAAAATCCCAATCTTATTAATCTCTCCTCATATGGCAGCCGTTCCATACCCCTAATAATTTTTCTTGTTTTTTTCTGAACTTTTTCCAATTACAATATATCTTTTTTGAGATGGGGCGATCACATCTGCATGCAATATTCAAGATGTGGGCGTACCATGGATTTATATAGAGGAAATATGATATTTTCTGTCTTATTATCTATCCCTTTCTTAATGATTCCCAACATTCTGTTCGCTTTTTTGACTGCCACTGTACATTCAGAGAACTATACACAATGCCTCCAAAATCTCTTTGTTGAGTGGTAACAGCCAATTTAGACCCCATCAATTTATATGTATAGTTTGTATGTTTTCCAATGTGCATTACTTTGCATTTATCAACACTGAATTTCATCTGCCATTTTATTGATCAGTCACCCAGTTTTGAGAGATCCTTTTGTAGCTCTTCGCAATCTGCCTGGGACTTGTCTATCTTGAGCAATTTTGTATCAACAACTCTCTCATCAACAACTAAAGGTAACTTATAAGTAAGTGGGGAACATTATCTCTTACTAAATTAAAAAAATACTGTGGGGTTTCAATGTATAGGTCACATTGTTAGCTTTAATAAGAAGATGCATTTCCCAGCTGCATTCAAATTCCTCGGGAACACTTTGATGGCATATTTCTGGAACTCAGGGAAACTAGACCAATAGTATTTTATGTTAACTGCCAACTGAAAATCTGAAGCTATAAAAGCATAGCCTGTCTCATAAAAACTAAATAAAAGCAGTTTAACATCTCATATAAAACCTAAGCAACAAAATCTGATACAAGTTCAAGGCAAATTAATTTAAAAAGTTAAATAAGGAGAGAAAGTGTAAGTGCAAACTTTGACTTGTAATTTACAGCATCTAAGTATTTGGATTCAGCAGAGAAAAGATCAATACATCAAGAAAAAGTGTGTTTTACTTAATGAGAAACATTTATTCACAGGTGTTTTGAAAATGATAAATTTCTACTATTTTTCACTTTAAAATGTAATATAGTATGATAAACGACGTGGCTTGGTGCTGGGAAATCAATATTACGAAGCACAAGAGAAACAGCTTTGTTGATCACCAAAACCATTAGCATAGAATAAATACAGAGACATGATGAGCACATGAAAATAATAAAGTGCATTTATGAACATGCAGTCAACTCACGTATGTAAAAATAAAGGGATAATAAGAACCTTTCGGCAGTGGCTGCAGGAAAAAAAGCTGCACACAAAGAAAGATTTAAATATGTATATTATTTTTGGCCCTTTTTCAGCAAAGCACTTATGCATCAGCTTAGTTACTACAGCACGTCCTGAAGTCCATCCCCATTCAGCAATCACTTGAGTATACGCTTAGCGTCCATTGACTTTACATGCGAATGTGCATGCAGAACACATATGGACTAAAGCTAATGAATATAGTTAAGCATATGCTGAAGTGCTTTGCTGAATTGGAACTATCCAGCACCTGCTACTATGCAGAGAAAGTATACATGAGAACATAATTGTACTCCATGGAAGCCTTAACTACAAATCAAGTCAGCACTATAATAAAAAGGTTTTTTTAGGGTAAAATATTTGCTATATGCAGTAAAACACTGGCAACAGAATGACAATTAAGGAATAGGAAAGTCTTATTTTAGGATAAGGAAAATGGTCATTATCTAACACAAAGAATAATAAATTTGTGAGTTTCTCGATACTACATTATTAAACACAATAATCACCTAGAGATCAGAAAATAAAGAACTAACTTTAGACCCTAATGAGTGTTGGGAAAGTGGTTATGGTACCTAGCATTTAGAGCAGGTGACTTGTAGTTGGCTGAGTTCCTAGCTTTGCCTCAGACTCGCTTCATGACTGTGGGTCAGTCATTTCAAAGAACTTTAATTTTCATCTACAAACCTTGGGCAGGGTAGACATGAATAACACGTGGAAAATGCTTTTTGAGATTATTGGATGAAAGAACAAGCGGGAAAAAAAACCCATAAACAATAAAATACGTATAAAATAAGAAGTACTGAAATATGTTTCCATATTAAGATTACATAATCCAGTCATAGTGTTATTTATATTTAAGGAATGGTGAGGGGAGGTTGTTTATAAAAGCTTAAAAGCCTTATGGTTACACAGGAAAGACAACAACAGATCTTTTACCATACAATGAGCCAGCAGAGTGAATGAGTTGTGGATCCCCTTGGAGAGGTTTGTAGTTTTCTAGGTTCCGTGGAATTTTTGTAAAACAGTATCAATGTTTTGCTGAGTATTTACAGAGTCCCCAAAGTAAACACCCCCACAACTGGATTACAAGCATTTACACAATCCCTGAAGTATATACCCATACAATTTGATTATATTTACCATATTTTTCAGTTAGCACCATGTATGAACTTAGCACAACTGAAAAAGAATAAAATTATCCCCATAGTGTAACACATCAATTTTAAACACAGTATTCAGTAAATCAGCCTAGCACTAAAATTGTAAGATTTGACTATGTGAATGTATAAGACATGTATGTACAAAATTAAACCTTAATCACAAAAAGGTAAATCTGTGGTTTATTTCACTCCTGAACATGTTTGCGTATCATAGGATGAGAGGGACATATTCCAGAAAATAAACACAAATAAGGAACTTCTAAAGGTAAATTATAAACTTTAAACCTGCAATCTTTATTGAAGTTTAGAAAGTATTAATGAAGTTATTACATCTCTCAAGTACGTTATCATCATCAAATGCATAGAGGAATGTTGTATGACTGATAAGTACAAAGATTAGATTTTTAATCATAGGAGATTACAATTACAAGCAACTATCTTTAGCTTGTATTAACTGTTAATATTAAATTACTGTTCTAAAACTAGGTAAGTGCAAGGAAAAAGTAATGCTGTTGATTAATCGCAGTTAGCTTGCACGATTAATTAAAAAATTAATCACCATTAAAATTAATCGCAGTTTTAATCACACCCTTAAGCAACAAAATACCAATTGAAATGTATTAAATAGTTTTGGTTATTTTTCTACATTTTCAAATGTATTGATTTCATTTACAACACAGAATACAAAGTGTATAGTGATCACTATCATTTTTACAGTGTAAATATTTGTAATAAAAATAGTAATATAAACAAAAGAAATAGTATTTTTCAATTCACCTCATACATATACCGCAGTGCAATCGCTTTACCGTGAAAGTGCAACTTACAAATGTAGATTTTTTCCCTACATAACTGCACTCAAAAACAAAACAATGTAAAACTTCAGAGGCTACAAGTCCACTCAGTCCAACTTCTTGTTCAGCCAATCGCTAAGGCAAACAAGTTTGTTTACATTTATGGGAGACAATGCTACCTGCTTCTTCTTTACAATGTCACCAGAAAGTGAGAACAGGGGTTCACATGGCACTGCTGTAGCCGGTATTACAAGGTATTTACATGCCAGATATGCTAAACATCTGTTTGCCCCTTCGTGCTAAGGCCACCATTCCAGAGAACATGTTTCCATGCTGATGATCCTCATTTAAAAAAAAATGCATTAATTAAATTTATGACTGAACTCCTTGGGGGGAGAATTGTATGTCCCCTGCTCTGTTTTACCCACATTCTGTCATATATTTCATGTTATAGTAGTCTCGGATGATGATCCAGCACATGTTGCTCATTTTAAGAACACTTTCACTGCAGATTTCACAGAACGCAAAGAAGATACCAATGTGAGATTTCTAAAGATATCTACAGCACTTGACCCAAGGTTTAAGAATCTGAAGTGCCTTCCAAAATCTGAGAAGGACGAGGTGTGGAGCATGCTTTCAGAAGTCTTAAAAGAGCAAAACTCCAATGCGGAAACTACAGAATCCGAACCACCAAAAAAGAAAATCAACCTTCTGCTGGTGATTCAGATAATGAAAGTGAACATGCATCGGTCCACACTGCTTTGAATGGTTATTGAGCAGAACCTGTCATCAGCATGAATGCATATCCTTTGGAATGATGATTGAAGCATGAAGGGACATATGAATCTTTAGAGCATCTGCTATGCAAGTATCTTGCGATGCGGGCTACAATAGTGCCATGCAAATACCTTTTCTCACTTTCAGGTGACATTGTAAGAACATAAGAATAGCCATACTGTGTCAGACCAAAGGTCCATCCAGCCCAGTATCCTGTCTACCGACAGTGGCCAATGCCAGCTGCCCAGAGGAAGTGAACCTAACAGGTAATAATCAAGTGATCTCTCCCCTGCCGCCCATCTCCACCCTCTGACAAACAGAGGCTGGGGACATCATTCCTTACCCATCCTGGCTAATAGCCATTCATAGATTTAACCTGCATGAATTTATCTAGTTCTCTTTTAAATCCTGTTATAGTCCTAGCTTCACAACCTCCTCAGGCAAGGAGTTCCACAGGTTGACTGTGCGCTGTCTGAAGAACTTCCTTTTATTTGTTTTAAACCTGCTGCCCATTAATTTCATTTGATGACCCCTAGTTCCTATATTATAGGAACAAGTAAATAACTTTTCCTTATTCACTTTCTCATGATTTTATATACCTCTAGCATATCCCCGCTTAGTCTCCTCTTTTCCAAGCTGAAAAGTCCTAGCCTCTTTAATCTCTCCTCATATGGGACCCGTTCCAAACCCCTAATCATTTTAGTTGCCCTTCTCTGAACCTTTTCTAATGAAGAGACCACATCTGTATGCAGTATTGTATGTATAGTTGGGGTTATTTTTTCCAATGTGCATTACTTTACATTTATCCACATTACATTTCATTTGCCATTTTGTTGCCCAATCACTTCGTTTTGTGAGATCTTTTCGAAGTTCTTCACAATCTGCTTTGGTCTTAACTATCTTGAGCAGTTTAGTATCATCTGCTAACTTTGCCACCTCACTGTTTACCCCTTTCTCCAGATCATTTATCAATAAGTTCAATAGGATTGGTCCTAGGACTGACCCTTGGGGAACATCACTAGTTACCCCTCTCCATTCTGAAAATTTTCCATTTATTCCTACCCTTTGTTCCCTGTCTTTTAACCAGTTCTCAATCCATGAAAGGATCTTCCCTCTTATCTTTTGGGATGGGGGAGCCTATCCAGGAAGGATGGGCTCCACCTAAACCAAAGTGGATCCAGACTGCTGGTACTTAACATTAAAAAGGTTGCAGAACAGTTTTTAAACTAAGAGGGGGGGGGAAAGCCAATTGCTGCAGAGGAGCATGTGGATCAGACAGACTTCTCTTCAATTACAACACAGAATACAAAGTGTAAAGTGCTCACTTTATATTTATTTTTAATTATAAATATTTGCACATCCTCATGAGAGTGGTCTTTGATGAGGGACAGGGAGAGAAGTTGAGGGAGGGACTGGAAATAAACTGCAAGGTGTATCCCTGTTCCACAGTAATTAGGGGGACCAACTACACAGAAAGTGGGATAACCTGTTGGAAAAATTAGGGGAGAGAAAAACTGGTACATTGCAATCTGGTTGGGATATCCCAACTATCTTGAAGAACTCACAGAAGACGACAATTGTGGAGGAGGTCTTCTGTGTTTTTTCCCTCGTTTTCTAGATTGATTATGCTATTGTAGGAAAACCTGGCACTCCCGTAGAGACTGAAGGTGGAACTGCTTTCTTTTAGAGAACGACATGTAAATTTCCAATTATTTCAGTGTGGACCATCTCATCCATCTTCTGTGAGATAGGGAGATCCTAGATCATCTGCTAGATCTTTTATGGGGGACCCAAGGACTAAAGTCATGAACATTTACATGTACTTCCTGAATCTCCCCCCATCTAAGGATGCTTGTAGAGAGGTCCAAGCCATCAGCTTGCCCTCATCTAACATGGTCTAGAACTCCTGTCTGGCATCCTCTGTCAACTTGTCAGAGATCTTCAGGGTATTGGCTCAGAGGGAGAAGTTGTATCTGGCCAATAAGGTTTATTGGTTAGAGATACAAAACCATAGACAAGATGTGGTACAAAAGTTTTCCACTGACAAGGCATCTTTGTCTTTTGGTAGAAGGAAATCATCCCTGACACACACTTTCTTTCACTGCAGAGACAACTGGGAAACCTGGTGAAGGATGTGCTTGAAAATAGCAGGCATGGTATCTTTTCTCAGTTTTCTTAGCTGTCAGAGGAAGACAGCATGTTTTTCCACAAAGATTTTGTAGGTTCTAGGATGGCCTCATTGATAGGTAGAGCCATTCTAGAAGGTCCTGCTGAACCCAGAATGTCCACCAGCCTGTGAGAACTCTCTTGAACTACTTCATCAGGAATATCAAGAGAAGTAGATACTCTCTTTTAAAGCTCTTGACAAGCCCTGTAGTCATCCTGGACAGGTGAGAAATCCCAGGAGACAAGAGTCTCTGCAGATGATGAATAGGAAGAATGCAGAGGAGGCTGAGGTTGATCCTCCTGTAGTGAGATGGGTCAAGGTTCCGAACCCTGAGTCTGGTCTTCAGGGTCTTGGATCAGAACCAACCTCAGTACTGACAATAACCTCCTAGATCTACTTGCATGAGCTAGCCTGTCATCTGCTAGATCTGTAAGTCTTAAGAACCAGGGAGGATCTGAAAGTGGGAGGCATGTCCCACAGGTTCCAGAAAGACCATGTGTATGGCATAGAACCTTGGCAATCACTGCTCCATGGATCCATGTCTCTGAAACTCCAGTGGGTACCAAGAACAGAATTCCCACAATTAAGGTGAAGGGGAGTGTCATCAGGAACAAGGGGCATAAGTATGTAGAATCATAGAAGATTATGGTTGGAAGAGACCTCAGGAGGTCATCTAGTCCAATCCCCTGCTCAAAGCAGGACCAACACCAACTAAATCATCCCAGACAGGGCTTTCGTTGCCCTCTGCTGGACTCTCTCTAATTTGTCCACATGCTTTCAGTAGTGTGGGGCCCAAAACTGGATGCAATACACCAGATGTGGCCTCACCAATGCCGAATAGAGGGAAATAATCACTTCCCTAGATCTTCTAGCAATGCTCCTACTAATGCAGCCCAATATGCCATTAGCCTTCTTGGCAACAAGGGCACACTGCTGACTCATATCCAGCTTCTCATCCACTGTAATCCCCAGATCCTTTTCTGCAGAACTGCTGCTTAGCCAGTCGGTTCCCCGCCTGCAGTGGTGCATGGGATTCTTCTATCCTACATGCAGGACTCTGCACTTGTCCTTGGTGAATCTCATCAGATTTCTTTTGGCCCAATCCTCCAATTTGTCTAGGTCACTCGGTGTACACTAGGTGTATCTCAGACTCTGAGGAGGACCTTGAATTGCTTGACCACACTGGTGATGTGCCAAGTGGTGCCAAGATCCAGGAACATATCTCCAGAACCTGGGACAGCATGCTAGATTTACTGCTGGACTGCATGCTTCATAGATCTAGCCTTCACAGTACCAAGTACTGATCTGGTCTCCGAGATTGTGTGTAGCCAGGGCCTAACTTCCACTGGTACCTGTCAACTTGTCTCCTGGACAATCAGAGAATCCAGTATCGAGAGGCAAAGTAGGTCCTGTGCTTCTGCACAGGCCTCTGGCACCAGTGGTATCAAGAGATTTTCCTGATGCTGTTGTTGCACCAAAGGAGTCAGCACTACAACATCAATAGCACAGGCACCAGTGCCAGAGCTGAAGACCCTTGATGAAAATAGGTCACTGCTGGGGAATCTCTCTTTCCATAGGACACTCTACCTTATCCTCCAGATTGCTTACTGTCGTTTACTGTTCTGGTCTGAACTTCTGTTCTTCTTTCTCAGCACCAGAGAAGGGGATTGGTGCTGAGTTTCAGAAGCAATGTCTGCAGGACTGCTCCTCACCGATGTTGGAATACTTGGTGCCCGCCCTGAGTGGGAAGGGTCAGAAGGGGAACACAAGGCGGCCTGCACGAGGAGGTGATGCGGTCTCACCTCTCTGTCCTCTTTTGTCAGGGATTTAAAGTCCTTGCAAATCTGGCAGTGGTCTAGATTGTGACTCTCACCAGTGCATTTAAGGCATATGGAATACAAGTCACTCACCAGCACATATTTCTTACAAGCCAGCAAAAGGCTTAAAACCCAGAGACTGAGGCATACTGTGGCACTGTGAATAAGAGGGAACCCCTGTTCCAAGAAAAACAAAGAAGAGCTACACTAATCTTAATACTAGCAAAGGCCACGAACTTACCTATGTACAGAAAGGAAGATAATTTCCCTCTAAAAATAAACTTGCAGAAGCAAAGCAATGCACTCTATCGATCACGGGTGGTAAGGAGGAACTGAGCATGGTCTGGGACGGCCCTGCCTTTTATACCATCATGCAGCAATCACTAGAAGAACCACTTTAACATGCAAAATTAATTTTCATAAAATAGTTGTTGGCTCAAGAAATACCTCAAATAAAAAGAAGATAATGAAACTGACTATACAGAATTGAGGTTTTACTATTTATCAGGTAATTATAATAGCAGCAAATATAATTAATAGAAGAACTTTCTGTTCAGTATTGTTGATTAACTTTAGGCACCCAAAGTTTGAAAATTTTGACCTTTGACTATATTCTATATACTATCCTTGGATGAAAGTCACTATAAATAGAAAACTTTATTTTATCATCTATGAGAAACAGGTAAAAATCCACTTAGGAAAGAATGACCAAAACTTACTTTTCATTGGTATCCAGTAGCATGCAGAACACAGTCTAAAACAGCAGACAGCAACACTAAAACCTTCACAATTGCAGTCAAGATACACGGAAGAAGGTACCCATTATAAACGGAAATGTTTTATTTTCAAACTATAGCAAGGTGAAAATATATGAACTATAGAAATTTTCCAATGCACATGGACTGTTTAACCACAAAGTCAGGTTTTCTAAGTAAAAGGTAAGTTACAGTTGGTATCTTATAAAATATCCAGCAGTTCCACACATCTCTCCATACATCTTATTAATTCCATTCAGCAGCTTTTGTCTGCATGTTGCTGTGGATATCCTGGGTTGCAAGGATGACTGGAAGTCTTACCTTGTTGCAGGAAGGGTACTGACGTGCGTAAAGAAGACAGATGGCTCCACTTCCACATGAAGGCCCAGGGAGAGGTTCCTGTAATAGCCATCAGCATGTCCTGGTCCCCCAGAGTATTTGAAATTCAGAATGGCTTCCAGTGTCTGGAAAAATAATGGTAAATCAGTTATTAACTACAGCTCAATCCTGTGCATCATAACTGCTCAATAAAATTAGGTCATGGAAAATGTGCATCAGTGGTGAAATTTCTAAACCAGTCTTAATAGAAGTTATTATAGACACATGAAAATTGATTTGTAACTTGTCAAAAAAATTCTGGTAGCTTTGGAAGCAAAGTTGTCATGCATATATTACACACAAAAATCTCTTCATTTCTTAAAGCCCGTTTTACAGTAGCATCTTACTGGTTAACAGATATTACAATGGTGGGTGTATCTACGGTAGCAGTTCCCAACCACTAATATATTGCTTTTATTGGTGCTAATTCAGAATTTCATGAGTGCTACTCTAGACTCCCCACTTTTTCCTTAATGAGCTGCCTCTGCTGGTTCCCATCACACCATTTCCCATTCCACTGTGTGCCCTCCAACTCACAACGGAGCTTTGGTGGCTCCAAATCCAAGCACTGGCTGTTGCAACAGAGGTCTTAGGGTGGAAAACCAGCTGTTGCCAAAAAAAGGTTTAGAAGCACTGGCATATGGTATAACTTCAACCACCAACACAACAAAGAATAAAAAAGCAGTATCACACCAACTAGATGCCATTACTTTTCAGAGGGTTACACTTCAAGCTCCCCAAAGCATTTTACAAGATCTGCAAATGTTTGGTGCTATTGCTATTGCTTACTCAGAAACCACTCAGGAACAATCAGAGACCAGAAGTAACTTAAAATGTCCTAGTTATGAAGGAACTTCATGTTATGAAGTGCTCTGACACTGTTCTATTTTCATATTGAGGGAATGGAAACTATTAATGTTAATAAAAAAATTCCCTGAGGATTTATGTTAGTTAGCAATTCACTGTTCTGCAATAAGTGTGTGTCTGGGTACCACATTAACCCATTCACAATTCATTCAGAACAGTGCAGCTTAATATATCCCTAAATCAGAATTTACAATATCAACAGAAGTAACTATTGGGCACTCTGTGCAGTTACTTCTACTGCTTTTACAATAATTTCTCATTGAAAGTTAATGAAGCTAAGCGTATGTCACTTCAGGAGTTGATCAATAGCAAGTACAAAAATAAAAAGTGCAGACCCATTATAAACAAACAATTTCATTCTGCTTTTCCAGATGGCTTAATTAACAAACAACAGAGCTGGAATCATCAAGTCCAGAAAGCTGGCACTGCTTAAGACTAAGTCATAACTTGAGACAGAACCTCAACATTTAATTAGAAATTCTGCAATGAAAAGCATGGATCTCTATGATTTATTTTATTCCTGTAATATTCATGGCATGCTGTCATATAAAGTTGATGCGATTAGGTTTTCATTGTCCTCTATAATCAGACAGATATTACAAGCATTTATATATGAAAACCCCTCAGTATATTCAAATACCTACAACAGGGAAAACCTGAGCTCTTTAGAAGGCTCTCTTTACTGAGAATGGAAAATAGGAGTAATTTTTAATATGTACTTTTTATTCATCATATGAACCAAAAGAGCCCTCAAAGTCAAAAATTAAAAGTGCAATTCAACTCTGAATAGCAACAGTGTTAAAATGGCTCCTTCAAAGCTGAACTGCTTGTTGGGTGTATTCAAGTAAAATCTATTCAGTTTCATGGTAAAAATTCACAAACAAAAAACTTAATTTAACATTAAGTAAGGCTGCTATCACCAATAAATGAAACCATAAAAAGTTAGGAAATATGTTAAGGATTAAAAGGTTAGAGAGCCACGCATTCTCAAGTTCGGTGTTGAACTGGCAAATTTGTAGGGCGGGGCCTACAGTTCCCTTAAAGTAGCTATGAAAATGTAATTATTTCCATTGTTGTTTCCTCTGAGACCTTGCGGAGCAACGTTTGAATGATGATTTGATGACTCAGGTTGTGCCTTAGCATGTAACAGAGCAAACCATGAGAAGGTTGTCATCAGCAGCCTCACTCTCAAATTAGGAAATTCCAGCATGAGCATTGCCCATGCACCCTTACCTCAGTCCCTTGTGCATACGCATTATGATACAGTCTTTAATTACATTGAGGAATGACTGAAAAGTTTGGTGTAACTTGCCCAGTTTCACATAAGAACTCTATGGAAGAGGCAAAGATAGAATCCAGGTCTCCAGGTGAGTGACTTCAACTTCCCTAGCCATAAGACCATCCTTTCTCTTCCCGCAGTCCACTACCTCATTCACTACAAAACTTTCAACTTCTGCAACAAATGAGGCAGGAGTCCTTCTCTATACACCCCTATTAATCCCCAGATCAGATCCATCCTGTGCATGGAATAAACGAGGCATCCCATGTAAAAAATAATATGCAATCAAGTAACTGAAAACTTTGTATTGCCTAATTTTTTTATTTTGTTCATTCCTGAGAACAAGCTTAACATTAAACTTTTTGTGTGTGAATTACCTTAGTTTTTAATAAAAAAAATATTTTCATACATATGCTATTTAAATAATTAAGCATTTACACAATTGTTGTCTTCACTGTATATTTAATTGCTACTGTTATCTCTGTGGAGCTCCATGTTTCACCACTCAGTGCCATGTTGATCAACATATTGGAAATAATTTAACTAAACTGTATTCAAACAAAACTTTTTTTGTTTTTCTTGCAACCTTTAAATTACTTCTTTTTAAATTGTGTAATAGAAAACTGAGTAGGGACTCAGATCTATAATTTCCTCCTTTTTGAAAAAGGTAAATATTCAGAAAGCCAGAGATTTGTAAGTATATAAAAATATATAAGGAGCTTTAATTTTATATCTTATTTTCATGAAACCCTTTTTGAGGAAAGAAACAATTACCCTTTGAAAAGAAACAGTGTAACTTACACAGCACAAACCCCAAGGAGCACAGCAGGAGCTCCTTAAAACTCATTACAATTTTTCCTGTGACCCTTCATTATAATGTTATGATAGTCTGTGGTAAACCAGTTTTCAAAGGCAGCCATTGCAATGACTACCAGGTAAGCAATCAGTGCTCTCCCAAGTATGTAAACAAAATGGAGGACATGAGAAAGGAGTGGCTGATTATTTCTGATGTCACAATGTTACTGCTCAGGGAGCAGCAGAAGCCTTTAAATCTGCAGTGCTGTGTGGAAAAGATATCAGGCTTTTCCAGTGTTCCAGTTTCCCCAAATTTCCTTTAAAACCAACACCACAGAAACACTCAAACTCATACGAGTTTATTCCACATGAACATTAATTAGTGGCTGAAATTTGGTACAAGTTCCCTGTAGCATGTTTCAGATTTAAAATATGAGAGAGAGACCCTGTAAAACAGAAAATTCCGATGCAAAGTTAAGTATGGTCTTACTACTGCAAGAGCATAATAAGCACTGTCAGCTATTTACAACTGTTAGCCCTGCGGAAACAACAACAACTAAACAAGATTGAGGTGCAAATTCTATTCATCTTGAGATCAATAGAATCACTTACCAAGCGTCTATAAATTAAATCATTCCAAGCCTACTGTAAGGAATGAAGTTGCACAGGTGTCACTGAGATGATAATTTTGCCTGCAGAATCCTTACTACTGATGATGATACACAAGTGGGAAAGAAATTAACTTGAGTTCTAGAGCCCATTATTACATATTTATTCCTCATGTAGGTACTTAAATACTGTAATCAAGTCACCCCTTAACCTTCTTTGTTAAGCTAAATGGACTGAGCCATTGAGTCTATCACTCTAAGGCATGTTTTCCAATCCTTTAATAATTCTTGTCGCTCTTCTGTGAACCATCTCTAATTTATCAAAGTCCTTCTTGAACTGTTGACACCAGAACTGGACATAGTAATCCAACAGCAGCCGCACTAATGACAAACACAGAAGTAAACTAACTTCTTTACTCCTTCTTGAGATTCCCTGTTTATTCATCCAATTAGCCTTTTGGCCACAGAGTCACATGGGTGAGGGCGTGTTCAGCTGACTATCCACAATGACCCCAAAATCTTTAACAGAGTCACTGCTTCCAATGATAGAGTCCCCCATCCTGTAAGTATGGCCTACATTCTTTATTCCTACATGGATACATTTACATTTAGCCATATTAAAACATATATTGTTTACTTGCACACAGTTTACCAAGCAATCCAGATCACTCTATCATTGACCTGCCCTCTTCATTATTTATCACTCCCCCAATTTGTAGGTCATCTGCAAACTTTATCAGATATTTTCTTCCAAGTCATTAATAAAAATGTTAAATAGCATATGGCCAAGAATTGATCTCTGCAGAACTCTGCTGGAAACACACCCATTGTTCAATGATGCTTCCTCATTTATAATTACATTTTGAGACCTATCAATTATCCAGCCTTTAATTTATTTAATGCGTGCCATGTTAATTTTATTAGAGACACAGGCGGATGAGGTAATATTTTGTATTGGACCAGCTTCTGTTGGTGAGAGAGAACACCAACGGAAGCTGATCAATAAAAGATATTACCTTACCAATCTTGTCTCTCTAATATACTGGGACAGACATGACTACAGCAACACATTCAATATTTTTAATCAAAATGTTATGTAATACTAAGTCAAACACCTAACGGAAGTCTAATTATATTACATCAACCTTATTGCCTTTATCATTCAAACTGGTAATCTCATAAAAAAAGATATCATGGTAGTTTGACAGACTTTCCATAAACCCACAGTTGACTGGCATTAATTATATTACCTTCCTTTAATTCCACATTACTCAAGTCCCATATGAACCTCTCCATTATCTTGCATGGGGGGACTGTTCTTGCTATACCAGTTCAATAGTGTAGGAGCTTCTTTTTCAATGGGACATGTACCCCAGCTACCACCAGATTATGTGTAAATCAACTTAGAATCTTTTAATTTAGTTTTCTGTGAATTCACAGAAATGAATTATCAAGAAGAAATACCTTATAACATGTATGTATAGCTTCTATTTGTTTTTTTCTTGGCAGATCAAAAAAAGCTACTTACCCAGATTCTGCACCTTAGGTCACAATTTTAATTAATTTTAATTAATCATTTGAAATGTATTGATCTAAAATAAATTCAGATTCCTGAAGCTCTTCAGAGTAACGATAGTAAGCAGTATTTGTATAGTTCTTTTAATCCATGAAGAATTTTGCTAACATTAACTAAGCTTCACAATACCCCTCTAAGTGGTGAGATAAGTTATAGTATCCCCCGTTTACAGATGGCGAAATTTCAGTGAAGTTACTCAGAATTTACATTGATGTACCTGACATCAGAATTTGAAATAGGGCACATATGCAATTTTCTCAAGTCACAGAAGAAGTTAGTGTCAGAACCAGGTTTTGAACTTAGTCCTGCGAGCTTTATAAGATTCAACATGCACACTCAGATTTAAGTGAGAAATTGTCCTCACCCACAACTATTTTACATTTGGGGACAATATATACCTTCAAGTCAGTGGCACTGTTATGGGTACCCACATGGTCCCACAATATGCCAGCATTTTTATGGCTGACCTAGAACAACTCTTCCTTAGCTCTTGTCCCCTAACGCCCCTACTCTACTTGCACTACATTGATGACATCTTCATCACCTGGACCCATGGAAAAGAAGCCCTTGAGGAGTTTCACCATTATTTCAATAATTTCCATCCCACCATCAACCTCAGCCTGGACCAATCCACACAAGCGGTCCATTTCCTTGACACCACTGTGCTAATAAGGATGGTCACATAAACAACACCCTATACTGGAAACCTACTGACTGCTATACTTACCTACATGCCTCCACTTTCCATCCAGGACACACCACAGTCCATTGTCTACAGCCAAGCTCTAAGATACAACTGCATTTGCTCCAATCCCTCAGACAGAGACAAACACCTACAAGATCTCTATCAAGCATTCTTAAAAACTACAATACCCACCTGCTGAAGTGAAAAAACAGATTGACAGAGCCAGAAGAGTACCCAGAAGTCACCTACTACAGGACAGGCCCAACGAAGAAAACAACACAACGCCACTAGCCGTCACCTTGAGCCCCCAACTAAAACCTCTCCAGCGCATCATCAAAGATCTACAGCCTATCCTGAAAGACAATCCCTTATTCTCACAAATCTTGGGAGACAGACCAGTCCTCGCTTACAGACAGCCCCCCAACCTGAAGCAAATACTCACCAGCAACTACACACCACACAACAAAAACACTAACCCAGGAACCATCCTTGCAACAAAGCCCAATGCCAGCTCTGTCCACATATCTATTCAAGTGACACCCTCACAAGACCTAATCACATCAGCCACGCCATCAGGGGCTCATTCACCTGCACACCTACCAATGAGATATATGCCATCATGTGCCAGCAATGCCCCTCTGCCATGTACATTGGCCAAACTGGACAATCTCTATGCAAAAGAATAAATGGACACAAAACTGACATCAGGAATCACAACATTCAAAAACCAGTAGGAGACTACTTCCACCTCTCTGGTCACTCAGTAACAGACTTAAAGGTGACAATTTTGCAACAGAAAAGCTTCAAAAACAGACTCCAATGAGAAACTGCTGAACTGGAATTAATTTGCAAACTAGATACCATTAACTTGGGCTTGAATAGAGACTGGGAGTGGCTGGGTCATTACACAAATTGACGATTTCCCCATGTTAAGTATTCTCACACCTTCTTATCAACTGTCTGAAATGGGCCATATTGATTATCACTACAGAAGTTTTTTTTCTCCTGCTGATAATTAATTAGCCTGGTCTACACTAGGGGAGGGGTTCGAACTAAGGTACGCAAGTTCAGCTACGAGCTGAACTCGAAGTACCTTAGTTCGAAGTACTTACCCGTCCTCATGGCGCGGGATCGAAGTCCGCGGCTCCCCCGTCGACTTCACCACCGCCGTTTGCGGTGGTGGAGTTCCAGAGTCGACGGGAGCGCGTTCGGAGTTCGATATATCGCGTCTAGATGAGACGCGATATATTGAACTCCGAGAAGTCGATCGCTACCCGTCGATCCGGGCGGGTAGTATGGACGTACCCTTAGAGTCGGTATGGCAACTTTCACCTTCTTATGTTCTCTGTATGTATATCTATCTTCTTACTATATGTTCCATGTTCTATGCATCTGATGAAGTCTAGCCCATGAAAGCTTAAGCTCAAATAAATTTGTTAGTCTCTAAGGTGCCAGAAGTACTCCTGTTCTTTTTACCTGGAGGTGGGAACTATTCTGTATTTTTTCACAAAGAGAAAGAGGAGAGAAATGTTTTAGGATGACATTTTAAAAGCTCATACATTTGTATCACTGTCCTGTGGCAACCACATTAAAAATACAACTGCCTCACATGTACTACAGGGAAGATTAGGTAAGACAAGAAGTTAACTCACCTTGTGCAGTAACCATGGTTCTTCAAGATGTGTCTCTCTATGGGTGTGTCTGCATCTCTGTACTGCTATTCGGAGAACTTTGGGAGCAGTCCATCCAGCCCACGCATGCACTGCTCCTCACCTGCCACGAGGCTAGCCAGCACACGCGGGCAATCCCTCCTCAGTTCCTTCTCTACTCCAGTCAACTATTAGAACTCCTCAGTGGGGAGGGACGTGGGGGGGCCATGGAGCACCCATAGGAACAAACATCTTGAAGAACCATCGTTACTGCACAAGGTAATTTCTTTTTCTTCTTTGAGTAGTGTCCCTATGGGTGCTCCATTGTAGGTGACTCCCGAGCAGTGCCCACTACTGGAGTCTGGGACTTTGGAGTCAAGTCTGATATGGATGATAGTACTGTGGCACTGAATTTGGTATTTGCAGCCAAATCCCCCAGGATGGCATAGTTAGTCTCTGAGCTGAAATTGATGTACCTTTTGACCGATCTGCAATGGAGAGAAAGTCTCAGGGATTTTCTGAAGACTCTTGGCCTGTCCAAACAGAAGGCCAAGGCTCTCCTCACGTTGAATGTATGGAAGATGACTTCCCTATTATCCTTTGGGATAAACGGCTGGAAGCTGAATACGCTGATTTATGTAGAATGTGGAAGTCACCTTGGGAGTGAACTTTGGATGTGGTCTAAGCATGACTTTGTCAAGGAAGAACATAGTAAAAGGGGGATGCACCATCAAAGCAGCTATTTCCCCAATCCTCCTTGCAGAGGTGATGGCAATGAGGAATGCCATCTTCATGGAAAGATGAGTAATGAACAAGTGGCCCTGGGTTCAAATGGTGGCCTAGTCAGACCTTTTAATACTAGGTTGAGATCCCATTGAGTGGGAGGTCTGGGTTGTAGGAAGAGATTTTGCTATGCCTTTGAGAAACCTCTTTGTAATCGGATGGAAGAAGATTGAATATCCTTCTACCTGCTGATGGAAGGTTCCAACTGCTGCTAGATGAACCTTCAGCGAACTGATAGAGAGTCGCAACTTTTTAAGAGTCAATAGGTAGTCTAGAATCACAGGTAAGGTGGATGCAGTAGGGATCCCACCAGATCTGGAATCTCTTCCATTTCTGTAAATAGGTATGGCAAGTAGCTCCTTTCCTACTGTGCAATAACACCTTCTGGATCTCCTCAGAAAAAGATGTCTCTCTGTGCTGGAACTACGAAGGAGCCAGGCTCTGAGCTGCAGAATCCAGAGGTTGGGATGGAGAGTGTCTCTCTCGTTCTGTGATAAAAGGTAAGGAGTGATTAGAATAGTCATCGGTGGTCATAGTGCCAGCTGTGATAGGTAAGGGCCTGTCTGGGCCAGGTGGGAGCAATCAGTATGATGTTTGCTCCTTCAGCTTTCAACAGGACCTTTAGTAATAGAGGCAATAGGGGAAAGGCTTAAAGAAGGCCCTTGTGCCATGGAAGGAGGAAAGCCTCTTCCATGGAATGTCATCCAATCCCTTCTCTGAAGCAGTACTAAGGACATTTCTTGTTCTAGTAATTAGCAAATAGGTCTATTATCGGTGTCCCCCATTGTCGGAATATGTTGTGGAGTACTACCAAATCTATCTCCCATTTGTAGTTGTGTTGGAATTTGTGGCTAAGACTGTTCATTGTGTTGTATATTACTTGTAAGCAGGCCACTGATCTTAAGGTATTCTTGGAGATGCAACAGTTCCATAGTTTTAGTGCTTCTACATACAGGGAATGTGATCTGGAACCTCCCTGATGGTTTATATAATACGTCCAGGCCATATTGTCTACCCATGACCCTTACATGTGTGTGTTTGATAAGCATTTCTGACAGCTCTGAGTTCAAGCAGGTTGGTGTGGAGGTATGTCTTTGCTGAAGACCATTTGCCTTGTATTGTGCCACAATTGAGATGTGTACCCCATCCTATGAGGGATGCAAGGGTGGTCAAGAGTAGAGATGGAGAAGACTGAATAAAACAGAGTTCCCCAACAGACATTTATTGAGTCTTTCCATCAGTCCCAGGATTGCTTGACCCTGGTACACATCAATAGTACTTTGTTTATATTCTCTCTGTTCAACCTCTAAATCAAACCACACCATGCTTGGAGGCATCTCATCCATAGTCTGGCTTGAGCAACCACCGATGCACCCACGGCCATATTCCCCAGGAGCTGGAGGTAATGTTTGGCCGAAATTTGGGGCTGGATTGTACTGTCTATCAGCAAGAAGAGACTGAGAAATCTGTGATGGGGGAGGAGCACCTTTGCCTGAATGGAGTCAGCTCCTATGAATTCTAGCCTCTTACCAGTGTTAATGTCAATTTTTGTTTGTTGATCTATAGGACCAAATTCTGAAACAGGTCCAGTGTAGTTTAAGTGACTCACTGGGCCTCTGCAAAGGCCCGTGCCCCGAGAAGGCAGTTGTCCATAAATCATAATGCCTTGAGATCGTAAGTGGGCTGCCACTACTGTAAGGACCTTGGAGAATACTCTGGGAGCCAATGAGAGGCCAAAATGAAGTACTCTGAATTGATAGTGGTCTTGACCTAGCATAAACCTGAGATGACATCTGTGGTTCAGTACGATCACGATGTGAAAATATGCATCTTGGAGGTCGAGGGCCGAGAATCAGTCTCTTTTTTCCAACTCTGGATTGATCATTGATAATGTGATCATCTTGAACTTCTGAGCTTTGATAAACTTGTTTAGTGCTCTGAAGTCTAGTATGAATCTCCAACCACCTTTTTTCTTTGGTGTCAGGAAGTAACGAGAGTAGAAGCCTCTGCCGATGAGATGTGGGGGGACTGGCTCTATGGTTCCTACGCTGAGGTCATGGTTTATCTCCTGACGTAGCAGGCTCTCATGAGACAGGGCCCTGAAGAGGGACAGGGAAGGGTGTTTGGGAGGGAAGAGAGAGGAGAAATGGATGGAGTAGTCAACTCGGATGATCTTGAGCACTCATTTGTTGGAGGTTACCCATTCCGAACAGAGTCCGGTGCATCAGTGACCAAAAGATCCATTGTGCACCAGAAATCAGTGATCAGTGATACTGACACCAAGCCTGTGATAGTTTCCAGCTCAACTGGGGCTCACTATGGGGACTCGAGGACCTTTTCTTAGAGGCCTTACATGAGTGGCTCGCAGGCGTTTCTCTGAGCTCACCTCACTTTGAAGTGGAGGACTGCGGTGAGAGCTCCTGCCGGGACTCCAGTGGCTGAAGGGCTGACTCCATGACTATGAGTTTGAAATTCAGTTCTCTGTCCTTCCTGGATCTGGGCTTCAGTTGTTGACACAAGCTACACTTCTATGGAATGTGTTTCTCTGCCAAGCAGCGAATGCACTGCAAGTGTCCATCAGTCACTGGGATAGATTCCTTGCAACTGAGGCACTTTTTGAAGCCACAGGGGGTCAATGGAAGACAGTATTTTTCTTTTCTTCTTTTCCTATATTTTTTTAGGCGATAGACAAAATAAAATGTAAACGAAGTAAAGACAGGAAAAAAACTTCAAAAGAAGCTAAAATTAGCAATTCTAAGAGTTAACGTTCCATGAATGGACAGCTCTAGCTCTGTCTCTAGCCTGGGTGGTTGAGAAGGAACTGAGGAGGGTTGCCTGCGCACCCTGGCTACCCTTGTGGCAGACAAGGAACAGCCCATTTGCAGACTGAACAGACTGCTACCAAAGTTTTCCAATCAGCAGTGCAGGGACACAGACATACCTACAGTGAAGCACCCATAGGGACATTACCCAAAGAAGAATATAAGTGACTCATTAAAGAGAGAGGACAACACAAAGAATGGGGATCCTCTGGGGGGGGCATAGAATACAATTTTCTATACTTCTAGCATTCTACCTACACATTTGCATTCTATCACCTTCCCAAAAGAGACACATTTACTGGAAGAGTTGCAGTTCAGAAGGTATTTATTAAATCAAATTTCTTTCCTTGGCAATTGTACAAAGTCCTTAATATCAAGCATTGGATTTTAGATGATTTCCAGATTAATCCCAAATTAAACAATGAGCATGTAAAATCAGAGATGGTAGAGGTGGTTCATATCTCAATGAAGACCAAAAATATCAACTTATTTAAAATATAGGAGATCCATACTCAGAGCACGAAAATTTAGATTTCAGGTCTTAAATAATCCTAGCAGCTATTCATTTTCCAATGGAATCAAACAGAACCAGTTCGAAATCTGCAATAAGATAAATGTCTGGTTCTCCTATAGTTTACACCAAGGAACCACACAGCTGGGTGGGTGAATTTACTCTGAAAATATCAGTCAATCGGTGAAATTCAATCACTATTGAGTGTTCCCTCCATGGCTTTTCCTCCTAACTAACCAATCCAAAAAATAAATAAAGCAAACCAATGCCCTAATGTGAAATTGCCATCTGACCACTTGACACTCTAAATATCAAGACTTCATTACATTGGGCAGAAATGTTTTAGTGATAAACCACAGAACACTAAAGAAAATCATATTTATCACAGTAATGCTCTTGAAACGTTTTGTTCACCAAGACAGCTTCCACAGAAAGCGGAACTTAATTCTTTAACACAATTATTTTCTCTCTGCCTGTTTCTGGAAATCCTTGTCATTACATATCTCAGGTTATAATATGTTGCAGAGAAATCAAAGTATAATTATCAAAAGAACAAACTGTCACTCAAGCCACAGAATTTATAAAATTACTTTTAATATTTGGCAATAAAGACTTCCAGTTAACAATAACAGGTGGAATTATCAAAAGTGCTTACCCTGATTTAGCCTTATTTCTAACACTCCTTAAAACAATTATGTTAGACAAGGAAAACAGATGGATAGAATGTTCAAGAGCAAGTCTTTTCATATTTTTTTTACTAGCATTTCAATCAATCATTTGTAATCAGGTAATTACATACAGTAACAAAGGGTCTGCCTTGTTTTATATACTATATTCAGGAGTAAGCAGGGAATGTACACCAGCTACGGAGGTGTATCCACATTAATTTACGGGGTATTATTATTTTTATAGATCCTATAGTCTGCTAGGGTCACTGCAGAAGGATTAGATCAGGACCCTACCCTTAACAGCTGACAATGCAAGAGAACGTATAAAGGAGTGTGGAAAAAAGGAGAGATAAAAGGAAGTGTCATTGTGTTGGGAAGCTAAGCGTGTGTCTTCTGGTTCAACATTTTTTGTATTCTAGTTAATTAGTTCCACTTTAAACAAAACAGAGACCCCACTAAGTCCAATACAGGTTTTAAATGTCTAAAAACATTTTCAAGCAAACTAGCAAAAAGTCTACAGAAAGGACTGGTCTACCTGAAAATGTTTAGTTTTAAAGCTCACCTCTGTGTACGTATAAAGTTTGAGCAACTATTTTTAGACATTATAAGAAAAATTTAAAATAACAGTCTCAGGCTGTGACCAAACTTCTAATATTTCTGTAAGCAAAGAACATACGGACTTTGGGTTTATAAGGAAATATCACTTGCTACTAAACACCTCCTAATAATATAATTAGAGTCAGTGATAAGAAAAATCAAAACATAAAAGTCTGAAGCTTTTCTTTAGTAATTCAGAACATCTTTAATTGCCCAGCACCATCAAATGTGTTCTCTATAAAACCATGTCACATTGAGAGTGATATTTAGTGATATTCAGTAATCAGCTGAACTGTATTTAGAATGATACAGTGTTAAGGCAAACAATTAATAAATTTCCACTGACTCCCACTTGGTAATGAAGAATGCTCTATACCTGCATTAAGTAGCACTTTAACTGTTGCTTATGGAAAATGGCAAAGAAACATATTAAACAACATGAAGACCAACAGGTTCTGGTCTTAATTAAATGTATTTTTCCATCCTTATAAAATCTGTGATGTGTAATTAAAGCTCTACTAAATAAAAGATACTAATGCACTGTCAAATATGAGGCTGGCATGAAGCAGAGCAATCAAAGGAAATAACCTATTAAAACAAAACAAAGTTTCCATTAAGAGACGCAACATTTCCAATCGAAAAGCTAATCAATATTGAATAACCATATATTTTGTACTTATTTATACAGAACCTTCCCATCTGAGGTTACTTTGCATTTAATAAGCCATTACTTTGCAAAGAATTAGCCAACCTTTAACATCCTTCTGAAATACATAAGTGCTTTTAAATCTATTTTACCAATGGATAGACTGAGGCAGATATTAGTGCAGAGACGTTTCCAAGAACACACCACAAGTTTATGGCAGACTCAGGAAGAGAATCCAGCAATCCCTATTCCCAGGGCCCTGCTATTACCATTAGTAACATTTAATCTGTCCCTACATACAACCTGCAACAAGGAGACCCTCCTGAGAAAGAAGCACCAGACACCTCCATTGTGTTATTCTCCCCTTGCCAGGACCCTACAGAGCTCTCCATAGAGTTAAGATATCTGTGAGAAGAAAGAGCAAAGAATGACTTTGTGAGAGGACTGGGAAATGCACAACATCCACTTCTGCTTGGCACAGATTTTCCCCAGCCTGGGACTGTATCAGCTCTCGCACCGAGAACCTTACACAATGGGGATACATCTTTAAGGGATGTTCCTGGGTCAGCTGCAGCCCAAGGACTCCCTTGTAACATAGCTCCATTGGTGCTTGCCACCAGGCATTGGGGAGGAAAGACACCTGCTTGGGGTTTGGCCTGCAAAGGGACTGGCATCCTGTGGATCTTCTAGGTTTGGAGGTTGGGCAGATGGATTAATTTTGTAGCAGGATTAACCCAAAACTAGAGTGTAATGATCAGGAAAGAACAGCAGAGAGAGTGATGAATAATATTAATACTCTGTGTGCATGTGTACATGTACTTTGCTAGGTTATACTCGTGAAGTAAGAACGTATTGGTATTGTAATTATTTATATGTAAAGTCTCTACAATCAACAGTAATCAAAAGGAAAAATGGCACCCAGTACCACAAGGCAACTTTGGCAGTTTATGAGCAAAATCTTGAAATTGCCTGATATGCGTTTCTCTCTCTCTCTCTCAAGATATATGTATTGCCAAAAATAACACCTGCTATAAAACAAAATACCAGAGTGGGACTAAATAAGTAAGAATCTTGGAGCTCAAATGCATGCTACAAGTGTATGGGGAAACCTACTAGTGGTACTATTGATAGAGGAAGAGAAAAAAGCAAGTACACAAGCAGGAACATAAGCACGTAATGATACTATGAAGTACCACCACCAAGCCAGAACTAAACAGACTTCTACTTCACTTTAGTAGTAGTTGTAAACATATTACTTACTATTACTTATAGTATTAAACCTCATACTTGATGACAATTTATTCAGTTTCACAGTGACATTCACTTACAAGAATTCCCAAGCTTATGTAGCAAACAAACTTAAACGGCTTTCTCACCTTATACCCACACAGACCTCCACACAAAAACACTCCATAACTTTGGGGAAATTTGGATCTAAACTTTAAAGCTGCCTCCTTCCTCCAGCTCTATAACAGACCAAATCAAAATTCTAACTCCAAATATTTACAAATTTGGGGAAAAATTGAATCTGGATTCAAACCTTCAGGCCAGGGTTAACCTCTAACAACTAAGATGAAATAATCAGGACAAACTGGAGGTAATGTCATAAAATAAAAAGGCAATGACAGGAGGAAGACCATAAACTGAGTCCTCAACTCCTGGAGTTCAGTAAAGGAGGAGGAGGAGCCAGGCCCAACACAGAAGAATCAGCAGTGGGACTTCAATCCTGGACTGCAATGGGGAGTGCCAGCCCAACTGGTGAGGACAGAAGAACCTGCTCTTTCAGCACCAGAGGATGAAAACAATACTGCCAGCCCATATCCTGGCATAGAAAAGAAGGTATTCTGAGACCTCCCCACACCCAGAATTCTTGAAGAGGATGCACATCAGCACTGGTCAGTTGCAAAAGAAAATACAGCGAGAAAATGACGTAGGAACAAAATACCTGTGCAAATATTTTTTCTTGTATTAATTTACCAATGTAAAAACAGAATGCTGTGCTCCATACAATTACATTAATGCTCAAGATATTTTAGACTGTTTTACAGTAATGATTACCTGCACCAAGCTAAAATTGCATTGACATGCATATGATCTAGCTGTGCAATGTCCACTACCCTTAATATGGCCATGCAGAAAAAAATTAATTCACTGTACCGAAAATATACTCAAGCATAATATATATATCTATAGAATTGAGATTCATTTTATGATAGGCAGAAGCTCCCCTCAGTGTATGCTCAGAACTTCCACGAGTTAATGAAAACACAGAGAAGATTTTGCTCTTTGGCAAATCATATTTATTAGCCAGAATTTTTTCCACCTCTTTCATTACAAATTAAGCACTGCCTCCATCACCTCTAGTTCCTGCTTTCTCCCGGGCTCCTCACCCACCACCTCATCACTCATGGGCCCTGCTGCCTCCCCTTCTTCCCCCCGCATTGTCCCAAACACTATTCTGGAGCCTCGCACCCCAGGCCTGCCCCACTCTTCACCTCTCGTCCCTTGCGCTCCCCCAACCATGGCAAAAATGGGCGGTTGTCCACATCACCCACCCATAAGGCCCTGTTCAGTCCTGGTTAAATCCACACCGCCCTGCTCCCCAAATATAGAAGTCAAAACACTCCTATGCACCAGACCAGAGCACCCCAACAATCGGTGAGATGTAAAGTTTTAAAGTTGCCTTGTAAACACCATAAATTATAATGCAGACTCATTCTCTTCTAAATATTGCTACAGTGCAGGCAGAGCTGAATTACATAGATGTGGTTTCCTTTCAAATCACAACACATTCACACTGTGTTTTTACATCTCCCACTACTGTAGCTCCATAAGCAGCTATTGGTCAACCTCCTCGTCAGCAAGATCACTGTGTGGTGTTTGAGTAGGCTGAGATTGTTTGTGGCAGAAGGCAAAAGAGTTAAAGACACAAATGGATATCAAAGTATTTCAAAAAATCGGTGCCAGATAGCACCCCAAATGTGATACAGAGATGGTCCCACAGGAGCCACCTCCTGCTAAGAAAAGAAGGAAGAAAAGCAAACATTTCAAGACTGGCGGGAAACGCACTTTCTTGTGTTTCTGAAGCCATCTGATTCTGTTTCTGAGCAAGTTGCAGTGTGTGCTCTTTGTAAAAGAGAAATTCATCAAATCAAAATGTATGCAATGCAACATCACTATAGCAATAATGCAAGGATACTTGACCAGAATTACCACAATGAGTTTAAGAGGTGCAAGCTGTTATATGATGCAAAAACAGAGTTTGAAAGACAACAGCGGCAGCTCAAAGATTTTTTGAATCAAGTGGATCAGATTCAAGTGGCTACTTTTAAAGTCGCACTACATTTGGGGCAAGCAAGGAAACCATTCAGCGATGGAGAACTCCTGAAAAAAATTGTTCTGGCTGTAGAACCAGAAAGTAAGCTTTTCAGAGAGCTACCACTCAGCAATGACACATTACAGAGGACCACAAGAGATCTGGTGAATTTTCTACAAAATGAAATAGCTGGAAGAGTCACAGCAAGCCCTTTCTACAGTCTGTGCTTGGATGACAGCCTCGATGTCATGAGGAATCCCAAGATAATCGTATATGTTCGCTTTTTGGACTGTGATCGCCATTGTTTTTCTGAAGGTGTTTTATGTCAGGTGAGCCTCGTATGTCTACACTGCCAAGTTGTCGATAAAACTTTTGTCTCCCCAACCCCGCAAAAGACAAAAGTTTTGCTGACACAAGTGGCAGTGTGAACACAGCTTTGTCGTCAGGAGCACTCTCCTGCTGACAAAGCTAAAGCCGCTCGCGGGGCTGGAAGTATTTTGTGCCGACAAAGTACCAAAAAAGAGCATTTACACACGCCGACTTTTAGCTACAAGGCTGTGTCGACACAGCCTTGTTTCTAAAAGCTGTGTGGTGTAGACAAGCCCTCCGAGACAGGCCTACTGGCAAACACACACATTTTTTAATGTGTTCAGGTAAGAATGCAGGAGTGTCATGTTAGCTTTGACCATCTCTGTGATTTGACAGCTGTTGGGGCAGCAGCTATCCAAAGTGCACGAGTAGGGGTGCTGAACGGCTTCCGAGAAAGGTGCACTCAGAAACTTTTGTTGTTTCACTGTTTTGCCCTACAAGAAGTACTTGCCAGCAGAGCTTCAATGAGAAGTATGAATGAGGTTGACTCCATAGCGGAAAAAATGCATCAGTGCTGTCAACACCAGCAGTGTCAATAAAGGGAGATTTGCAACTCTGTGTGAAATGGGCTGAGAGAGAGACAAGGTGCTGCTGAATTACAACCCAATCCACTGGTTTAGTTTTAATGACAGTGTAAAGAGGCTGTTTGAGCTCTGGGAAGAGCTTGCTGAGGTTCTGAACAAAGTTTCACTGGAACTGTCCCAAAAACTATAAGATCCAGAAATATATGGTTGCCTGTTCTTTTTGAAGGAGTTTTTACCAAAGCTTTATTCCTTGAACCTGGAGCTTCAGAAACCTCAGCAAACAATATTTGGTAGCATTGAAATAATGAATACATTTAGAATGGCAATCACTGACATAGTCCAGCACTTACAAGAGGAGCAGTCAGTTTCTCAGCTCTCGGGATTAGAAAGTGCAGCAAAAACTTGGCTCAGCTGTAACCGAATACCTGAGTATCCTCTTGGAGGATCTTGAAAATTGTTTCAATGAGGGAACCTTTTTCCGTCAGTACACCTTTGTGACTGACCCATTCAACAATTCTGGTTCAGCTTTATTAGCTGCAAACAAACTAACTGCCTTGCAAAACAGATTAGTTTCCTTTAATTCTTTGGATTTAAGGAACCTCGAGTTCCTCATGCTGAAAATGTGCAATGATTCAAGAATGAAAACATACTTCTGTCAGCCTGCTGTTACAATACAGGAGTTCTGGAGTAATGAGTATCTGTTTGAGGACACCTTCTGATAAATCTGTACTGAGAGATAGCCTATAGTGCTCACTTTTGAGCAAGTAACAGAGACTAGTTGTGGGGTTTAAGTAGCAGGGGATTCTCCTTTCTCTACATGCTACTTTGTCATTAAATTAGTCTAAGCCAGGGGTCAGCAACCTTTCAGAAGTGGTGTGCCGAGTCTTCATTTATTCACTTTAACTTAAGGTTTCGCGTGCCGGTAATACATTTGAACGTTGTTTAAAAGGTCTCTCTCTGTAAGTCTATATAATATGTAACTAAACTACTGTTGTATGTAAAGTAAACAAGGTTTTCAAAATGTTTAAGAAATTTCATTTAAAATTAAATTAAAATGCTGATCTTACACTGCCGGCCTGCTCAGCCCACTGGCGGCCTGGGGTTCCATTCACCTAGGCCAGCAGTGGGCTGAACGGGGCCTGCAGCCAGGACCCCAGCTGGCCAACCCCAGGCTAGCAGTGGGCTGAGTGGGGCCGCTGGCTGGGACCCCAGCTGGCAAGGGGCCAGCAGCCAGAACCCCAGACCAGCAGCGAGCTGAGCGGGGCCAGGGGCGCTGCCGGTCTGGGGTTCCGTCCACTGGCTCCTGCCAGCCAAGGTCCCAGCTGCCGGCCCCGCTCAGCCCACTGCCGGTCGGGGGTCCCGGCCCTGCCCACATAAGAGTTCTCCCTGGTTCTGGCCCACTCTCTTCCTCTCTCTCTGCACTGAGCTGACAGTGCAGAGAGAGAGGAAGAGGTGGGGTGCACTGAGCACAGGGCTGGGGGTGAAGGAGCAGGCTGGGGGTTGGGGTGCAGGGTCCAGCCAGGAGCTAGAATGAGGGAGGGGGCTCAGGGTTGGGTCAGGAGGTTTGGGTGTGGAGCGCTTACATGGACAGCTCCCATTTGGTGCTCAGGGTGGGAGGTGGGGATGTGGGGGGTGCAAGAGTCAGCACAGGGTGTGTGTGAGGAGGGTGCAGGAGTCAGGGCAGAAGGCTGGGGCTGTGTGAGGGGGGTGAAGGAGTCAAGGCAGAGGGCTGGGGGCATGTGAGGGGTGAAGGAGTCAGGGCATGGGGTGTGGAGTGCTGGGTATGTGTGGGAAGTGCAGGAGTCAAGGCAGAGGGTGTGTGAGGAAGGTGCAAGAGTCAGGGCAGAGGGCTGGGAGCATGTGAGGGGGTGCAGGAGTCAGGGCATGAGGTGTGGGGGGCTGAGTATGTGAGGGGGGGTGCAGCAGTCAGGGCAGAGGGCTGGGGGCATGTGTGGGGGGGTGCAGGAGTCAGGGCATGAGGTGTGGGGGGCAGGGTATGTGAGGGGGGGTGCAGCAGTCAGGGCAGAGGGCTGGGGGCATGTGAGGGGGGGTGCAGGAGTCAGGGCATGGGGTGTGGGGGGCTGGGTATGTGTGGGGGGTGCCAGAGTCAGGGCTGGAGTTGTAGGGGGGAGGGATTGCAGGGGGCTGGGGTGTCAGAGGGATTCCAGGGGTCAGGGCAGAGGGCTGGGATCAGGGGGGTGCTCCCAGCCCCCTGCCCTGAGCGGCTCATGGAGGGGGCTGGAGGGATACCCCTTGATTCCACCCCCCTTCCCCAAGGCCCTGCTCCTGCCTCTTCTCTGCCTCCTCCCCAGTCTGAGCAGCGAGGGCGCTGGGGCTCCTCTTCTCCCCTCCATCACAAGGGCCATCGCCTGCAGAGAGGGAGGAAGAGGCGTGGCACAACACAGGACACTGAGGGAAGAGGCAGGGGAGGGGGGTAGCCTGGCTGCCAGCAGAGCCTGCCCTACAGCAGCAGCCAGCAGAACCAAGCTTGCTTCTGCCCCCTGCCCCTGCCAGAGAGAGCGGTAGGTGGGGGGCGGAGAAGAGCGGGCTGGGCCAGGCAGGATTTTTAATGGCACACTGCTGCCTGCCAGGGTCCCGGCCGCCGGCCCCACTCAGCCCGCTGCCGGGGTTCAGCATCTTTGGCACGCATGCCATAGGTTGCCGACCCCTGGTCTAAGCACTAGTATCTACAAAATGGGGCTGATACCTCCTTTGTAAAGTGCTTTGAGATTTACTAATGAAACCAGTATATAAAAAGCTAGATATTATTACAGTGATATATTGCAGGTTCCCTAATGCATACATTCTGTAAATAATATGCAGGTTATCCTTTTTTATAATTTCCATTTATACATTTTATAGTGTATATGGGAAGAAAGAAAAAACAACCCACTGATGGGGAAATAAACATAGCAGCAATTCATTTCTACAGCACAGTTAACTGCATGTTAGTTACAAAATTTTAGGGAACTTGCAATATACCACTGTAATAATAATAATTGCCCAATTAGGTAATAATTTATTTGCCAATGTATTTAATTTCGAACCAACAAAACAACTTTAACATGTGAAAAGCAGAAACCAAATCCCAACTGAATTTTCAGTTTTCACTGCTAAACATGGCTCTCGCAGTTAGTCTATTTAAAGCAACTTGACCTTTTATGAGACTTGGTGCCTCTGTGAATTAGATGAAATTATAAGGCAGCTACTGCGTGGATCCAAACAGTCTATGAAACAAAATCAGAAATATCTCTGTACAACGTTCAAGTTCTATCCTAGACTTTCTCAAGTCTGTGCACTGTGTGCACTTTGAATTTCAGTAGAAATGTGCGGCGTACACCAAACGTTTATCTAGCTCATCCTTCCATATTTATGTCTCGCCAAGCCACTGAGCAATGAAATTGCAGCATCCCTTTGTAAAATAGTACAATGGCAGTGATAAGTAGCTGAAGATAAATATAGCTTCTGCAGATACAGCTGGAGAATTGAATAATGCAGTGCTTCCCCCGCCCTCCCCCCGAAATCAGTCCACTCAGCAAGGAATCCACCCCAAGCTTAGAAGGCATATTTTTAATCTGAACTGGCTAAAAATATCCTGTTTATAATGAGTGTGGAAATGCAAGCAGAATAATATTCAGTTTAAAGGGGATAGCTGTCATGCTGTACTGCTCGCATATTAACTAATGGGGTGAATCAAGGGTCACTTTTATAGACAAATATACAGGTTGACAGATGCAAATAGAATACACGGCAATTTCTTATGGGACAGAGTTCATTTCAATATAAGACTTTACTTACTAATTAGCTATTGGAGCTATATATTCCTAAATTATTGAACACAAGTTGGTGTCTCCAAAACATAAGAGTGAGGAGGAGAAAATGAGGGTACTAACACTATACCCATAGAATTATTTCTCCACCAGTTGAACTGTTCTCGAAAAAATAGTCACAGAAAAGAAAGCAAAGTAATTTTTCTGGCAGTGTATTTGTAGTAGCCTGTTTAAATAATTGAAAACAAATTATGTACAGTCTGTTGGCATGACAGTAATGCAGCACAATGCCAAGACAACAAACCCAGTTTCATAAGTGCCTCAAGGCTTATCCCTGTAACCATGGAAGCACTTGTTATAGACCTCAGCCATCACAGAATCTCATACTGGACTGAGATTCATAGGAGGCACTAAAAAGAGACGTTACTATCCAGTAACTACTGTTCTGCAATAGTACCACCTCTACATATTCCCCCTTGTGGGACTGGTACCACCAGGCATGGAGCAGCAGAATCTTCTTGAGAGCAGTATCTGGTGGGGCCATTCACTCTTCCCTTTCCCCCACCCATCATGGAGGATTCTAAAGGTTTAAAAGTGGGAGTGGCCCCATTTGCCCCTCAGTCCTGTCCCTAATTCCAGAATCCTTGACCCCAGATGGTGAAAGTGTGGAAGTTGGGACAAAAGTGTGAATATGCAGAGGTGACACTCTTGAACAACAACAGTTAATGGTAAGTAACCTACCTTTCTTCTTCAGGTGGTCTCTGCACAAGAAAAGGGCAATCTACCAATAACATGGGGTCTTGTTTGACCTGGGGACCTTTGCACCACGTAGATGGTATCATGAGCTTGGCTCAGCCAGATAAAACCGGGGACCTGGACTCCAATAAGCCAAGTAGAGGGCTACTTAGGCTAGCGGATCTTCAAAGTCAATCCCAGACTTATATGTTGCTAGACTTAAGCCACCTGGGCCTGGGAGGGCTCCCATATCAGTAGAGAAATGAGATATGACCTTCCCCGCTCCTTTGGATGAACATCATAATTTAGTTTAAGAAAAGGCAGGGAATCTGAGGTTCAACTGGCAAGTCTTTAAAAAGTCACTTGAATGCTTCTGTTCTTTCTAAACTTCACAGCAGTTGACTTCTGCTGAATTTACAAAATTATTAGACAATACCTTAGGCATTTCAAAACTACTTGCAAAGTAGTAATAAAAACTGGAAACGAACAACAATTTATTTATTTATATTTATATTAACCCATAAAAGCTATGTTAAAATAATATTATGGTTGCATGGTTAAGCACCCAAAAGTCAGAAAATGCCACAGTTCAGGTGGTGAGGATGATGCATCAAAAAAGATCACAGAAAACATACATCATATTATTTGGGAAGCAATGTATGATCACATACTAAAAACTGTATTGTAATGTATATGTGCTAGAAGATAAAGTTAAACTTACATGTGCAGTCTCAGCCTTGCTATTTCTGACTCGAGAATTTAACCATGTATCTTTAATATCCTTTTAATATTTGTTTTTAAACGGCATTTCAGACATATTTTAGTTTCTTTGTTTCAAGAGAAAAAAAAACAAAAATGCCTAGACAGGATTGCAATACCCTATCCAACACACATCTTCTGAGAGCCATTTGAGGTTGTGTCCTCTACTTTGCACCTTAGTAGATGCAGTTTTTATAATACAAGATGTGCAGAAATTGTAGCAAGAGATCTGGAATCTACAGTTCATTTGCACCTAAAATGCACTCACTAAATAAGGAATGGGCTCCTGAAGAACACAGCTTCATTCTCTGCTCATGCACAGCACTTCTGAACACCAGTGAAAGCAAAGTACTAAAAAAAGAAATCAATCACACTGTGGAATTAACAATATACCAGTATACATTCATAGACTTAAGGTCAGAAGGGACCATTATGATCATCTAGTCTGACCTCCTGCACAATGCAGGCCACAGAATTTGGCAAATCAAAACTAATGTTGACTAAAACTAATTGAGACTGTTCCCCTACCAAATTTCAACTATCTACCATGAGATTATTCTACACCAAGTCCGCTTGTATTCAAACACAGCTGAGCTTTTCTAGCTCGAATTTTCCAGACATATTAACCCTCAGGCAGCAATCAGCCCAATTAGTGAAACTTTCAAAAAATATCAACTACTGAAAGAAGGATGTTAGAATGGAAATGCTTAGACAACTTGAACTATAATTGCTCTAGCAATCTAGCCACAGTAAATATATTTTAGTCCTTCAGCATAGCAGTTAACATACTAAAACAGAATGCTCAACATTTCAGATCCTTGAGCTGTTATAATTGGATTGAGAATACAAACTCTGGTATCACACAGAAGACGACTCAAAGCATTACCAAAACATACTGAGCTACATTCAAATTCACTCCTCATGTAACTCCACTGATTTAACCAGGGATAAAGATGGAATTCCATCTGGGATCAATCTGGCATATTGTCTTTTAAGGTCTGTACCTAAGAAAAAATACATCCATCTAGTGTGATGTGAAAAACTGAAAAAGGCTCATGAAATACCTAAATGAATGGTTTTCAGGGATTCTGTGCCCCAGAAATCAATTGTATATTATAGTGTAGCCCAGCAGTTCTCAAACTGTGGGTGCCACTTTGAATGGGGTCACCAGGGCTGGCTTAGACTTGCTGGGGCCTGGGACAGACGCCCAAGGCCCACTGCCCAGGGCTGAAGCCAAAGACTGAGGACTTCAGCTCTGAGTGGTGGGGATCAGGCTGCAGACCCTCTGCCTGGGGCTGAAGTCCTTGAACTTCAGCTTTGGCCCCCCCGCCCAGTGCAGTGGGACTCTGGCTTTGGCACTCCCCGAACCTGGGGCAGCGGGTGGGCTTCGATGCCTCATCCAGGGGTCGTGAAGTAATTTTCGTTGTCAGAAGGGGTCATGGTGCAATGCAGTTTGAGAACCCCTGTAGCCAGATATACGATCAAAATAGAGTCACAGAACAACAGTGCTTTAAACTATTTTAATGCAACTTCTTCTGTCAACAAGCAAAGTGTAACTCATGATTTCCTTGAATATTTTTGTTATCAAAAACTTACACTTAGCCTCTCTCAGTCAGCACAAAGAGATAATTGTAGATCCAAATTGAGGCAATGATGACACTAAAATTCATTTCCTCCCTTCACTGTTCTCTTTTTCCTATAAATCAACCAACTAAACAGGGCTTGTCACAATGAGATCCAGTATTGTCTCTGTAGCCAATCCCAAATGCACCAACTACTCTTGCAGGCTGAGAATGAGCTACAAACTGTGCAAGAGCTATTGGGACTAAAGTAGAAAAATATAAGTCTTAAAGTAGATTAAATCTATCATAAAATGTTTTCTCGTGGGGAAGAAAAGTATATAAAGAGCCAGTTGTCAACAATTTGCACACTGGACGTCAGACCATTCTACCACATGAGGAGATTTGGTTTGGATTATGTCTGCCACTGATTTCTAAACATGATCTCAGTTCAACACCAAATTAGAAATTCATTATTATTAATTATTATTATTTATAAACAGCAGCTTGGCTTCTCTCTCCGCATCTTCCATAAAGACCAGCTGTGTTCTTAAAATTCCAGGATATACCATAGATACAAGTGCCCAAAGTAAAATGATGCAGTTTTGTGCTCCCCACCCCCAATCACCATAGTATCTGAAGAATTAACCAGAGCTCCTTAGTTGGATCCAATAGCCCATCGTTAATGAGGGGGGTGAGTTTCCTTTTTCCCTTAGATGTTAGGATATTGAATTGAGGAAGTATCCAGCTGAAGTATCCATTTTCAGAGAATCTATCATATATCCTAGCAATACACCCATCAGAGAATGAAATTCTCAGGTGATAAAGCAAACAGAGACTTGACCACATCCTCAGAACAGGATAAGGCAGAAAAATTTCCTCTTGGTGAGTACTGAGAAGAAGCTTATTGTCAAGTCTCATATCCCTTTCTTCTTCCTCTGAATGAGAGAGAGAGAATCATAGAATATCAAGGTTGGAAGGGACCTCAGAAGGTCATCTAGTCCAATCCCCTGCTCAAAGCAGGACCAACATCAACTAAATCATCCCAGCCAGGGCTTTGTCAAGCCTGACCTTAAAAACCTCTAAGGAAGGAGATTCCACCACCTCCCTAGGTAACCCATTCCAGTGCTTCACCACCCTCCTAGTGAATTTTTTTTCCCTAATATCCAACCTAAATCTCCCCCACTGCAGCTTGAGACCATTACTCCTTGTTCTGTCATCTGCTACCACTGAGAACAGCCGAGCTCCATCCTCTTTGGAACCCCCTTTCAGGTAGTTGAAAGCAGCTATCAAATCCCCCCTCATTCTTCTCTTCTGCAGACTAAACAAGTCTAGTAAGATTAGTTTAAAGGAATACTGCCTAACAAAAGATAAATTTGTATTATATTTGGAGGTGGACAGGGTGGCAATGGAGACAACACTTTTGCTGTCCTGGGAGGCGAGAAAAGATGAGTAGCAACAGCAGGTTTTTAGCTGGTCCCTTTCACTCTCCAAGGATGACTCTGCCAGTAAATCCACATCATCCCCGGGTTAAAAAGTAGGCAAGGGAAAGGGGACAACAAACATGGTTAAAAGCTCCACAGAGAGCCCAAGGGAGAACTATAGCTCTGGATGCTGAAGCATCTATGGTTCTAAGAGCTTTTCCACTGGCAGCCATGAAAGCACAGAGGCCAATTAGGACAACTTATGCAACTGAGGTCCTAGCTGAGACTCATCTCCAGTATTCAGGGGCCTGCCTCACAGAAGACCCTGCACAATTAAACTAGTAGTAGAAAGGAAGGTACTGAGACAACTGGGATCTTCTGAAGCTTTTAGAAACTTGGCTTTGAGCACTCAGTGTCACAAAAAAGCCCTATGTTAGCCACAACAGGCACTGCCTTCCAGAAGGTTCCTGAAGCTCAGCAGTGCTGGAGGCAGATATTCCATAAATAGGTGTACGTAGAGATCATTTTAAAAAATAATGAATTATACTGTACTTGCCAATAAAAAAAATTACTTGCCTCAGGCAAATGAATAAAGAAAAGGTTTGCAGAGGTACTTTAAGCTTAAAAGCAGCAAAGAATCCTGTGGCACCTTATAGACTAACAGACGTTTTGCAGCATGAGCTTTCGTGGGTGAATGCCCACTTCGTCGGATGCAAAAGTGGGCATTCACTCACGAAAGCTCATGCTGCAAAACGTCTGTTAGTCTATAAGGTGCCACAGGATTCTTTGCTGCTTTTACAGAACCAGACTAACACGGCTACCTCTCTGATACTTTAAGCTTAAAGGGTGTCAAATGCTTTGCTACAAAAAAGGTAAGACCTCTTGGAAGGACAGACTGATGGTTAAGATACTTGACTGGGAAATCTGAGTTCTGCTCTGCTACAGACTTCATGTGTGATCTGGGGTAAGTCTGTCACTCACTCTCTGCCTTAGATCTCTGTGTGTAAAATAGGGACAATAATATTCCCTTACCTCAATTTGTGAGGATAAAATCACTAACGTTTTTGAGACACACTGATATATCAGTGATGGGGCCCACATAAGTATCTACATAGATGGAAAAGAAGTTCCTCAGTGTGTCGCTAGGCCAGCAGAATAATTACAGTCACATAGCAGAAAAGAATCACTACCTTAGATGATACATGTACCTCATCATAAAATGCTTTTAAAGCATACTTAGAACCTCCCTGTCCTTCAGTTAATATCTACTTGGTTGCCTCTGTAGTTCTGCTGGCGGGTGATCCAGAAAGGACAACTGCTCCCATCATGAGATAATTATATCAGGCCAAAATTGTCTAGTAATTAACAATTCTATTTCCCTTGCTAGCTAATGAGCACACCTACTTCCCTAAGTAATCAAATCTTTCTGTTCAGAGGAGAACAGCAGCCAGATGCGTTACTCTTTGTATCTTCTGTAGTCATAGTGACCACCAAAGACCAGGCACAGAAGGCTAGAAAAATAAACCTAAAATACTGCTATGAGACAGTAAAATCGTTCAGTTTTTTTGGTGGGCTTTTGTATGTTTGTTTGTTTTCCTACAACAAGGTTTAAAGTTGGAGTTAGCTATCGATCCTTGGCAGGCTCAAGATGACTGATGGTGAGGGAAGGTAACTAAATAAATTCTATTATTAAAATGCATTTAATACACAACAGCATAATTACATCATCATCATCACCACCACCACCAGCCAACCACCACAGTATCACTGTGTCAACATAACCAAACTTGTTTAATAAGCAAAAAGGATACACAAAACTCACAGGGCATTACAATTAATTGTATTTTAAATTACTCAAGGTCAACAATTCAGAACAATTTGCTGAGGCAATCTGCCACTTCACTATTTTTCCCATTATACGTGATCCTCAAGTTCTTTTCTGTGGTTCAAATCAATCTCAGGTAAGACTGCAATACAAATTAAAAACTGAAGGAATGCTGAACCCACATCATCTCTACCTAATGTAGGTATTTTCAGTAGTATGGACAACATTTTAATACAGAGATTGTTTCCCTCTTGTTTGTAGTGGAGCAGATCATCTCTCACCATCAATTCACAATTAACACCTCTGCAGCAGCTACAGCAACTGTTTACACAGAAAAGTAAAATTAAGATTAGATAGAAACTGTTTATATAGAAAAGGAAGATTAATTGAATATTTTTAGTTATCTTTTAATGAAGATTTACGAGTGGAATGAAGAACCCACGCGCTTGTAACCAGCTGAGACTCCACAGACCACCAATGATAAACTGATTACAGTTAGATTATTTTTGCACTTCGAGATTTAGAAGCTTTAAATTAGATCTTTGCATTTTATATAGAAAATGTACTTCCACGAGGCCTACACATATGCTGTATATGACAGTGATTACTCTGTTTTGCATGCTATTTGCTTTCCCATTTAAATGGAAAACATCCATTTAAAAGCATTACAAATGCTTATTTAAGAACACACTATTTCAGCTCACTCTTGGAACTCCATAAATATTCTGCCTCACAAACAATGAGTCATAACTTCAGAAATTTAAACTAGCCAAGTAATCATCCATTTAGCTGGTCACACACAATTAAATCCCCAAGCAACAACTATCTAGCTTCTGAGGATTCCATTTTATCAGCCATTGAGTTCAACACAAATAACAGAACCAACAAAATATCAGTTCTTTGCAAAAAAAAAAAGTTATTAGATCTTTGCATTTTATGAGAAAAGCTATTTCAAAACAGGCCTACATCTGTGTTGTATATTACATGATACTATTACTTTCCTTACTATTGGTGCGTGGATTTGGGTTTGTTTTCACACTGTTTAAGAATCCATTTGAGATCCTCCGATCTGCAGGACAATGCATAGAAAAATGCCTTTTCAACAAAAATTCTTCTTTGTATGAGAAAAGTAAAGAAGATTTGAAGACATAAAAATCTGGATTTTCCTTCTCCATAGCACTTATTTTATAATTTAAGTATTCAATAGATATACTTGGACATTCCCACAGAGTTACCCACTTAGAATTTGCCCTGATATTCCCACCCATCTACTCATTTTTCTCTGTAACCATCATCATAATTATTATATTGGAACTGTCTTTTTTTTTTTAAATGAAGAAGTCCTGCTAAGTACTGATCGAGTGGTCTTCTATGTTGAAACTAAGATACTCTAAGTGAAACAAAGGCGAATCTTCCAAAAATCCAAGGCAATAAAAATATTTAAATAATTGTCCAATAAAAGATATTACCTCACCCACATTGTCTCACTAATATCCTGGGACTGACACAGCTACAACTATACTACATACATATTTATAAAACAGTAAGTTCCACCAAATTGTATGTTTTTAGAAAAATCAATGTCCTTCTGTTCTAAGAAGATTTTATAAGAAATGGACTGCTCCGAGCTACATATTTATTTATATACATTTCACCATAAGAAAACCTAACATCTGTTCAGTGTAAAGAGCATGCAATGGAAACAGTGTTAAAATATATGTTAACCCTAAAAAGAAGTATGAAATTGATAAGACAAATTTCATATATCATTACATCCCAGGAAGTATTAGCTACTCAAAATGAACATTATTCTTATGTATTTTACTCTCACTTGTATCACCATTTATAAAAATATTACTAATTATTTAGTAATATTAAATGGTGGCAAATATTAAACAAAATTGGCCTGGGACAAGCAAATGACAGGGGCAGGGGGATCAATCATATTTCTGAGGACCTACAAGTTGCATCTGGTAGTCTGCAACTGATTATTTACCCTAATGCAGAGGTTCTCAAACTATGGTCCGCAGACCACCAGTGGTCCATGAGCACCATGCAGGTGGTCTGCCGACAGTTCCCTGTAAGTGGAGCTGCGCATGCCTTCCCAGCTCGGTGGGGGAGACACCCCCCCTTCCAACCACAGCTATGGCGAGGGAGACACACACCCCATTCCTAGCCCAGTGGCTGCCATGGCAGGGGAGACACACCTCCTTCCCAGCCCCAGCTATGGCGGGGGAGAGACACCCCCGTGCCTCCTTCCCAGCCCCAGCTACGGCAGGGGAGAGATCCCCCCCCTTTCCCATTTCAGGTTGTTCTACAAGGGATGGTGTGAGTATATGGATATGCAGGGATAGTCTGTAGATCTCTATCTACTTTACTGAGTTGGGACGTTTGTAACTTTGCTAAATGTATTAATAAACTATTTGTAAATATAGACAAGTTCCTTTAGTGTGAGTTTTGAACCCTCAAAGGGATAACTGGGGATTTTTAAATAATCTAATTGATCGGGGGGAAGGATAGCTCAGTGGTTTGAGCATTGGCCTGCTAAACCCCGGGTTGTGAGTTCAATTCTTGAGGGGGCCATTTAGGAATCTGAGGCAAAAATCTGTCTGGGAATTGGTCCTGCTTTGAGCAGGGGGTTGGACTAGATGACTTCCTGAGGTCCCTTCCAACCCGGATATTCTATGATCTGGCTACATATCTTGGTCTGCAATGGGCAAAGTAGCCTGAAGAGAATAAGGTGGACTAGCATAAGGCTTGTGGTGTCATCCAGCCAAATATTCATGAGGCAAGCAATACTGGATGCTTCACTGCTAATGAAATAGAGACAGCAGACATACACAAGGCAGTTTTCATTGTATTTATATAGACAACCTATACGTTTCAGGCCAAACAATAATTAAGTTGTCTCACAGGATCAGAGGAAAACAAATGTGGGTGTGTCTGATAAAGTAAATGTGTTTAACGTATGCTCAGAACCATAAATGGTCATGCAGATTTTATAAATCATACATTTGTTCTTGGGGCACATAGAAAAAGTGAACAAGAAGAGCCTGTGAGAGTCTGTATAGGCAAGATATTCTAGTAGTTAGGGTAGGCAGTAGTTTTTGTTTAAAAGTTATTGAAGAGTATTTCAGCGTTGCTTGCAATTGTTGTAACTGAGTACATGATACATACATATTTTAAATGTCATTACTGGATTACAAAGCAAATGTATGGCATCCTGTCTTTGACAACCCAACACACTTCAATTTACCCAGGAATTTGGGATATAATCAAGTCTTTCTCCAAACAACTCCAAGAGATATTCTACAAACTCATCCCCCACAAAAGCCACGCGGGGACCTTCTACATGCTTCGCAAGATACACAAACAAAGCAACCCAGACAGAGCCATTATATCTGACCACAGCACTCTTACTGAAAAAATATCAGGACTCGTAGAAACCATCCTCAAACCACTCAGCACACAAAGGGCCACCTTCCTCCAGGATACAATCAACTTCCTCCACAAACTCCATAAGATTAACAACCTCCCTCGGACCACCATCCTTGCCACCATGGATGTCACTTCCCTATACCCCAACATACAACTTCAACAACCACCACCCATCCATTAAATTCTCTCTGCAACAATCCCACACTAGCATCAACTTCCTGGATATCATTATCAGTTTCAACAGTGGAACCCTACAGACAATTATACACAAGAAACCCACAGATTATCACACAACTTCACAGATCCAGTAACCATCCCAAACACACTAAGAAATATGACAGGTTTCAGAGTAGCAGCCGTGTTAGTCTGTATCCGCAAAAAGAACAGGAGTACTTGTGGCACCTTAAAGACTAACAAATTTATTTTAGCATGAGCTTCCATGAGCTGCAGCTCACTTCTTCGGATGCATAGAATGGAACACACAGACAGGGGAAATTTATACATACAGAGAACATGAACTAAGAAATATGTTATCCACAGCCAAGCACTTAGAAAGCACAGAATATGCTCCAAGGAGAAAGTCCGGAATATACACCTTTAAACACTCAAAACCGCCTTCATCAAACAAGGACATTTCACCAGAGAAGTAGATTATATCATGAAATGGGCCATCCAAACACTCTGAAAGACTATAGAAAGAAAACCCACTCCAACCGCATACCCCTAGTTGTCACCTACCACCCCACACTGGTATCAAACTACTACAACACATACTCCAAGGGGACTCCATCCTGAAAGAAATCTTTCCTGAACAAACACTTCTGGCATTCAAACAACCCCCCAACCTCACCAAGTTCACCATCAGAAGCATGTTCCCGCAGACCAGGACACACCAACTTGATGCTTTTGCCATCACAAGTACAAAGCAGCCTGCAGGTGAAGCATGAGTCATCTGTTTCAATGACCACCTTGTGCACCCCTTAGTGCTTGTCCTGGGAAAACTATGAAAAGGATAGAAAATAAAAATACTCAGTTTTGTTTCTGCTTGCTTTATTCTATGCCTCTTCTCCCTTAGTGAACTGTACCATGCTCATTACACCTATGGTGATGAGGTAAGAGAAGGCTATATAAAATCTTAGGATGTCCAGACAGACAGGATTTCATTCTGTAATTCTTATTTGAACTTCTGAATTCTTTTAAGAGCAAGGGAGGAGAGAGAGAAAGGAAAAAGGAGTGGAGGTCAGAAGTTTTAATAAAGACAAGGTCAGTATCTAAACCTCTGTGGAATGCATACATTTTATATTTTACATTAGCCAACTTAGTATTCCTTACTCACAGGACTGCCGGTCACCCTGAATTTAGTCAAAGGTGACTCCTAATTTTGATAGGCCAGTCACGTGCCCTGTCATACAAGCCTGCAGGATACTACGACTATGTCTACACTAAGCACCTTTCAGCAACATAGCTGTGCTGCTAAAGCCTGCCGCTAAAAGGTGTGCAATGTAGCCACTCTGTCGGCGGGAAAGAGCTCTCCCGCCAACAAAAAACTTCCACCCCCAACGAGTGGCAGTAGCTTTGTTGGCAGGAGAGCTCTCCCCCCGACAAAGCACCGTTCACACCAATGCTTTTCGTTGGTAAAACTTTTGTAATTCATGGGGTGTTTTCACACCTCTGAACGACAGAAGTTTTACCAACAAAAATCACGTGTAGACAAAGCCTAAAATACCAGTTTGAATTTGAATAGGAAAATAGCTTTGTGTTGCCAATGTGATACAGTGTTGTGAGTAAGAACACTGCTCTACAGCCAAAATGCTTCTGAAATAAATGTAGTCAAACTTTACTAATTCTGGGTCACTGAGAACGAAAATGATGCTTAAAATTGTTGATTGGCTCTAGTTTTCAAGGTATGCTATTGGGTCAGTATATACGACCCTTGACTTGGGAATAGCGGAGGATAAGTGAGTTATAAAGGGAAGGGATCTCAATTTAAACCAGAAATGACTAAAATACATCTTTGACTGGATCTATGAATAAATCTATGACTGGGTTTGGACAGTACTTGCTTTTTAGGCAAAACAATGAATGATGCAATCTGAAGCTGGTATTGCATCATACATGATATGAATTGCATCATGTTATTCCTAGAAGTCATGGATGATGCAATCATAACAAAGCTTACATCACTCTGCTGAACAAATTGCCCTATATCAGCTCTAGAAATCATACAGTGTCGTGCTCTCTTATTTGTCAGTGTTTGATTTTGCAAAGGGACACATTTCTGTTTAGCCAAAGTGAGCAGAGATGCCTCGTACTTGTGTGAACAGTGCAGATAACTTCTGCTATGTTTGTGGTGAAGTGACTTTTGCATCAGAAAAGCGCAGTATAACCACTATGGTTAAGAAAGCCTATCACCTTTATTTTGGCTGCAAAATTGGAGATCAGGACAAGAGGTGGGCCCCACACATATGCTGCAACACTTGTGCAACAAATCTTCGCCAGTGGTTGAACAGGAAAAGGAAATCTATGCCTTTTGCAGTGCCAACGATTTGGAGAGAGCCAACAGATCATACCAGCAATTGTTACTTCTGCATGGTGCCTCCAGTTGGGAAAGGTGTCTCAAAGAAGAAAAAGTGGACTGTGCATTATCCAAACATTCCATCAGCTATACGCCCAGTACCCCACGGAGAAGGGCTGCCGGTTCCTGATGCACCAGAATCATTCTCACTTGAGTCAGACGAGGAAGAGGAAGCGGATGAAACTTCTGGTCCTGAACCATCCATGTCACAGGACCCACATTTTCTCCCATCCTCCTCCTCTGAACCACACCTCATAACACAAGGTGAACTGAATGACCTTGTCAGGGATTTGGAACTACCCAAGAGTAAGGCAGAGCTGTTGGGCTCCAGACTACAGCAGTGGAATCTCCTGGCAGGTGATGTTAGGGTTTCCATGTTCCGTGACCGGCAAAAGGATCTTGTCCCATTCTTCCTCATGGAAGGTGATCTTGTAGCCTGCAACAACATCAATGCTGTGATGGCAGCCCTCAACATTGTTCACAATCCAGATGAGTGGAGACTGTTCATTGATTCATCAAAGACAAGTCGTAAAGCTGTTTTACTGCATAATGGCAATGTTTTGCCATCAATTCCAGTTGGTCATGCAGTCCATATGAAGGAAACCTATGACAACATGAAACAACTTTTGAGGTGCATAAACTATAACCAACATCAGTGGCAGCTTTGTGGCGATTTGAAGGTTGTTGCTCTTTTGCTTGGTCTGCAGACTGGATACACAAAGTACTGCTGTTTTCTCTGCGAATGGGATAGTCGTGCAAGAGATTCCCACTACATCAAGAAAGATTGGCCACTCCGACAGTCATTGGAGCCTGGGAGGAAAAGTGTTCAGCATCCACCACTTGTTGAATCAAGGAAGATTTTGTTACCACCCTTAAACATCAAGCTGGGTCTGATAAAGAACTTTGTCAAGGCCATTGACAAAACACAAGCAGCTTTCAAGTACCTCCGTGGAAAATTTTCAAGGTTAAGTGAAGCTAAGATAAAGGAAGGTGTCTTTGTTGGTCCTCAGATTCGTGAACTTCTTCGAGATGATGCATTTGACCATGCACTGCATGGCAAGGAAAAGTCGGCATGGAAAGCCTTCCAATTAGAGGCAATACATTTTCTCAGAAACAACAAGGCAGACAACTACAGGTTGTTGGTGGAAAACCTCCTCAAGGCATACAAAAGCCTTGGTTGCAACACGTCACTAAAGATACCTTTTTTGCACTCTCATCTAGATTTTTTTCCACCGAACTGCGGAGCAGTTTGCGACGAGCACGGCGAGCGATTTCACCAGGTCATTGCAACAATGGAGAAACGCTATCAGGGCAAATGGAGCCCATCAATGCTTGCAGACTATTGCTGGACAGTGACAAGAGATGCTCCATTTAATGAATACAAGAGACAAGCCAAGAAGCGCCGAGTAGACACTGAATAGGACTAACCTATGTACATAATAGTTTTTTGCCTTTTGTTTCATAATAAATTTTAGTTATATAACCCTTTTGCTGATTTTTAAAGTCTTACATAAACAGGACAGGTGAAATATTATCATGTAAAGCAACCATAAATACATGAAAAGACCTAGGTTTACAATTTATGATTAAAACTCTACTATCTACACAATATACATAGACATAAAATGTAAAAACTTAAATATCTTAAAAACAGTAACCAATCAGTTGTTTTAATTGTCATATTTGAATTCAGCACATCAAAATACATAATAAATACCACATTATCTCTGAAGCAGACAACTTCTCAAAAATTGTAGACCAGTATAACAGAAAAGTATGTTTTGTCCTACCATGCAAATCTTAAAGTGATTGCTGTACAACCCTATACTCCCATTAATGCTCAGAATTCAGCATGTGTCAGTTGCTTGGGGCTTTCCTCTTATCTTCTCCTACTTCATCTGTTAAAAACACACTCCCTTTCCCACCTGGCTGCATGGTCTTTGTTGTTTTAAGAGTGATAGCAGAATCATTATTGATTGTGAGGCTACCTCCTTGGGAATCATCAAGTTATGATTTCTGCTGGAAGTAGGATATCTGGCTAGTTGACAAAAGGAATGACAAATCAGACTCTTACGAAAACCTCTCCTCCTACTTTAACTTAATATTTTAAATGTTTTTTCTTCTAAATTTTCACCTTTTGGGGGATACTCACAGAGATCATTTGTCAGCCTCTTTCAGTACAGCACTATCTAGTGAGAAACTAAGTATTGTGGCTTTATTACTACTATGTACTTGTACAGCACCTTCCATCCAAGGATCTCAAAGCACTTTACAAGCATTCTTTAATTAAGCTTCACAGATAACTATCATCATCCCTATTTTACAGATGCAGAAACAGGCAAAAAAGAGACTGAAGTGACAAACCCAAACCCTGGTCTATACTACAGAGTTAGATCAATGCAATTTACATCGACTTTTAATAATGTCAGCGTCTGCACTACAGTGTCCCTCCCTTCAACATAACTTGCCTGTTATGTCGACTTAATTACTCCACCTCCACGAGAGACATCGTGCTTAGGTCAACGTAGTTAGGTCGACGCAGGGTCAGTGACATTGCGTTGCTTACACTGACTTACATGGCCTCCAGGTGGTGTACCACAAGGTCCACCGTGACCACTCCGGTCACAGCTTTGAACTCCACTGCCTCCAGCCAGGTACACAAGTAAACGCCGCTCCCCTTTTGAAGCCCAGGGAAGTTTTGAACTTGCTCTTCCTATTTGCTCAGTTTGGAGAGCTCACATAGCAACTGCCCAGCTGAGCATGCCTGCTCCATGCAGCAAATGCGCTCCTCCCTGGAGTACAGGTGAGGTGGTGGATCTCCTGGGTCTGTGGGGAAAGGAGGCTGTGCAGTCACAGCTCTGCTCCAGCTACAGGAACTTTGACATCTATGGCCAGATCGCTCGGGACATGGAGACGGGCTTGTACAAATCAAAGAGCTGTGTCAGGCATACCAGAATGCAAGGGAGGCAGAGTCACTCTGGTGCAGAGCCACAGACATGCTGCTTCTATAAGGAGGTGCCTGGGGTCAGAGTGGTGGAATATGAGTGTGGGGAGCAGTCAGGGTACCTGGCATCGGGTTGTAAGAAAAGAGGACATGGATTTAAGAAAGAATGAAAAGAAACAGAATTAAAGCCTTCCCTGGACAAGTAAAAACAGATACCACTGGCATTCACTTTTTCATATAGATGTAAACTGTTCAAGGTTAAATTACTGTTGATGGTGAGAAATTGGTACAATTTTGGTATGCCTATTGTAGATTATTCATTAAAGAAAAGAGATTTACTTCTCTTAAGGAAGATTTTTGTGTTAAAACAAAACCCAGTAAGACATCCTTACTTTTGTAAACATGGTACATTAAAATAAATTTCAGCGTTACATGGCTTTGTACAGCGTTATTAAAGTGAGTCAGTGTCATATGGACAGATAAATTATTTCCATTACATTGCACATATTCAGATTTGAAATAAACTTTTGTTATCTGGACAATATGACTTGGGTCTATACCTCCACAATGACCACAGATGCACAGTGGTATCCTTTGGACTCCCACCTCTGTCAAAGGAAGGAAAGGGGTGTCTCAAAAGCAATCAGATTTTAGAAAACAACTGGACCAGTGCCTCCAATTTAAAAAATCTGTCCTTTCACTGAACCTGTAGTTATGTTTGCTCCGATGCTCTTTTGAATCTGTTGCCTGAATTCTGTATTGGAGTAGTACTACTGAATGTATTTACAACAGAATTCATAAGAGCTAGTAGCTGCAGAGAAATCACAAGCAAAGGGGATCAAATCCTTTCCTCATTTAACACAGAGCCGGTGCAAACATTTAGGCGACGTAGGCAGTCGCCTAGGGCGCTGGGATTTGGGGGGGCACCATTTTCTTCGGCAGCGACTGCGGCAGCCGGATCTTCGGCCACCCCGGTCGCCGCCGGCATTTAGGTGGAGGGAGCTGGGGCAGGGGAACGTGGGGAGGGCTGCCTGCAGCAAGTAAGGGGGGGGGGCGGCATGCAGGGGAACTCCCCGCCCCAGCTCACCCCTGCCCCGCCTCCTCCCCGAGCATGCCGTGGCTGCTTCACTTCTCCCACCTCCTAGGCTGCGGCGCCTAAGCTGATTGGCGCCTCAGGGTGGAGGGGGGGAGCTGCTGCAGGAGGGGGCGCCTCGGGGGGGGGCGGAAGGAGGGACGCAAGGTGGAAGTTTCACCTAGGGCGCGAAACATCCTTGCACCGGCCCTGGTTTAACAGGTGCATAAATCCTCTTATAAAGAGAAATCACTGTGGGGAGCAAGGGAACAGAATCACAAGGGAGTTTTCTATACGGGTCATACTGCAATATGCTGCATGCGAGTTAAAACGCACTACAAAAAATCATTAGATAGAAATGTAAATAATCTCTATCTGAAACAAATTCCTATGTTTGAGGTTTATTTTAATTCTGGCTGAATTCAATCATGAAAAGCTTAATTAGAAAAGAAACAGTATTCCAGGACCTCCCTACATTCCTGCCTCCCCATCCCATATCTAATGGGGCCACAGCAGTACCAAGACATTCCACCCCTTGGAGATTAAACTCAAGGATAGGGACACATACATCCAGCTGTTTGTGCTAGTGAATTCCCTGTTCCTTCCCCATTAAAGATACTTTCTCTTGTATGTATGATGTTTACCTCAGCATTGCATAGGTATGTTTGCATAGGTGTGGAATAAAAAAATCTATCTATGGAAACTGAATTTATCTTTATTATTCTCCATCACATGGGGGCTGCTGCTAACATTCGCAGACAACAGCAATAGGTGCATGTGCATTGTTATAGTCGGCGCACACAGCAATCATTAAAAGGTTTATAGCACAGTGCAAGCAAACAATGCCAGGCTCAGCACAGTACAGCAACACACATTACTGTGGCTCATTGTTAAAATGCTTCTTCAAGGCCTCCCTCAGCCAACTAGCCCCCTGTTGAGCTCCCCTTATAACGCTGTGTTCATAATGCACCAGCACGATATTGAAGAGTAGTGCTGGATCCATGCTTTCTGACAGATGGCTGGCTTGCAGGTTACTAGGGCAGTTGAAAAGCAGCTGGAAACTTAGTAGGATTCCCATGGAATGATGGGATTGAGAAACCTGCATCATGTGTTGCTGAACCACCCCGAGGTATTGCAAACCCTTCCCAAAACAACCTGCAGTCAGTTGCACAGTGGAATAGCTACCCACTATGCACTGTTCTCTGGGTCAATGCAAGAGCTGCTACTGTGGATGCACTCCATCAACACAAGCAACATAGTACAGACACACAACAGTGATTTAATTACAGCAGTGGCTGTATGTCAACATAACTTAAGTTGACTTAACTGTGTTGCGTAGACAAGCCCTGAATCAGATGCAGAGGCTGGAAAAAGACCCCAATTGTCAACATTCCCCATTCCATTCTCTAACTACAAGAAGAAATGCCCTCTCATTGTAAAAAAGAAACCATGTGACTGTAAACAATTTAAAGTGTGGGGAAAAAGGTGATGGGAAATACAGGTGTATGGATGTCTTAGTGAAATATTCAGTGATAATGTTAAAGTTGTTTTTACCTGTGCAATTGTACTGGATGTAGTCTGAACTTTCACCAGGCATTCAAATGGATACTTCCATTATACACATTTTTTCATACAATCCAAAATATAAACAGCATGTCCAAACTATAAACCTGCTTCAGATAAAAGATCACCTGCTTTCTACATATCTGGAGTCAAAACAGACTAATTAATCCAGTCATTTTCTAGTGTGAGCAATGTCTAATTAGTTTACCACGAACACCAGTATTCAGGACACTTGTTCTAACCTCATTCATTATGAAGCTTCACTTGGCATGACAATCCAACTTTGTCTGATAAATTAAGTCAGTGAATATTAACTGCCTGGATTACGTATGAGCCTCACTGTATCAATGCAAGGTTGATTAGTTAATCTTTGTTGCTGTATTGGATAATTCACTTGTGTTTCCTGTCTCTCTTCAATTACACATTTGCTAAAAAATTCAAACCAGGAAGAAATTTAATGCACATACCAACACCTATACACTACTGCATTCTGGATATTGGTCTAACAATTAGAAAAAGAAGTATCTCATTTTCCTACAGAATCCCCATGTCTTTGGGAACATTTAAAGATTCCATGTTATTGGCTGATTTTCAATCTCTCTCTACCGTAGCTCCATAGTAGGTACATAACAGGAGAAGAGGCATTAATAATATTAATATTAGCTATTGTATTGGCATAGTGCCTAGCAGCCCTAGTAATAGACTAGGATCCCACTATGCCAGATGTGGTACAAACAAAAAAGACAGTCCCTGCCTCAAAAAGCATACATTCCAACTGTCCGTCCCTCCATCCTCAGTCCCCAGACGACAGACAGACGACCACCAGTTTCCTCCCCAAAGGATGGTCTGTAAGGTGCCTATGGTTCTAGGAGGAGAAATGGAAGCAACACAGCAGAAGCAGAAGTAGGATGGCAAAGGGAGGACATCTTCAAATAAGGGGGGGAAAAAATCAAAACAACAGCATCATCTGAATGGTCACTGTATTTAACTGAGAAAGTGCCATATTGGGATGGTGAGTTGGAGAAAGGAGATTAGGGGCTGAGTAAGAATTGAAATAACCCCTAAAATAGAAATGCAAGGAACACGCTTTAAAATAAAACAAAAATTGGTGGTAATAAAATATCACAAGAGTGATAAAAACAAAAAATTCTAAGGAATAAGGCAGGGTAGGAGGCAGTCATGCTTGGTCATGCAAACAATGCAAGTAAAACCTCATGTTTTGCTTCTATCTTGTCTATTAATGTATGTTTGTCTTTTGTATGTAGAATGCCAAGCTCTTCAGGGCATTTTTTATGCATTTGTCACAAATAGGGATCTTTAGATGCAACCAGAATGCAAATATCAAGAAAATAATAGTAGTAGACAAATGTAAAGTTATTGTAATTATGTCTTTTTACAAATGGAAATGCTAGTCCACAGGTTCTCAACCTGGGGCTTGTAAAAAGGTCTGGGGAGAGAGAGGCACACGCTCTATTTTTCTTTATGATTAGATATTGAGTACCCCCAACACTTTTCTGTTATAACATGATATCCTTGTATGGAACAGGTTGAAAACCACTGCTATAATCTCAAGTACATGACTTGGGCATGGTTAATGCAATGCATGTTCTCCAGACTTAGAGAATTCTGCATATAAAAATCATGATCTAGTATTGTCAGAAGAGGTAACCTTTTAAACCGAGTCAGGATTGATTTCAGAACACGTCCGTCACCCTGTGTACAATTTTATTCTGTTAAATTTCATTTGCATTTTAAAGAAACATAGATTGTGTATAAAGACGTATGGCATAATCAAGCCCTCACTCACTCCATGCAGAGAGCCTAGAAGGGAATAAAATCCTTCCAAACAGCACAGAAATGAACTCTGTGTATACACCAGCTAGTTCTGTACCAATGTAGTAATGGAAAGCACAGTATAGTAGTTACTAGCTCTAGGAGTCAGAGCTGTGTTCTATTCCTGGTTCTCCCAGGGTTATATGGTCTTGGGAAAGCACAAACCACTAGCTTCTGAAAAGTTAAGCAGCAATGGTACCAGCACAATATATTCTGAGCAATATAAAAACCCTTTCATATTAAGCTAAAATGAACAAAGTAGATTTTCACTGGACTAATTAATAAACTGTAGTACACAAACATTTAGGTGTAAAATGGACATTCCTAAGGAATTCAAAGCTGATTGTACCCCACACAACAGTTTGGCCTATTATTAAGGTTGCCTGACACTTTCCATTATAACCCCATGTTTTCAGTTGCTTATAACACTAGATAAACTAACCTTTTGGGCTAATATTCCTTATGCTTGGTGTCTGCTTCAGATTGGATGTTTTTGAAATTTTGAACAAAAAATATGCAGATGTTTTTAAGAATCAAATCAATAAAACTTAGGTAGCTTTGGCCATGTAACAAAAAAGGTCTACATTTTTTAAACAGGTTTGAGTATATATGGTAGACACAAATTTAACTCTACAAAACAACTGTTAGGCGTCTCAGTCAGCAAAGTGAGAGCTCTGGGCTTGGCATTTTAGTCCACAAGTCTGCTTCTATTCTGAAACCATTTTGAAAGAAAGTAATTTAAAACTGATCTCTCATCAGAGGGTCTGAGACCCGGGATGTGAGTATACCTGCTGAAAGTCAGGGAGGAAATGAGAAAGTGACTATGAGTTTGTTCCATTTAACTTCCCTGCAAGTTCACCATCCGTAAACACCAACACACGGTACTAGTGATTTTCAGCGCATATATGTCAGGGTGGATAAAAATCAATGATTTAAAAAAAAAATCAAAAACATTAGATTTTTTTGATAAAATGCTTTTTGAGGTTCCAGGGGCTTCTGTATAGATTCTTTAGGTTAATCTTTCTATCTACCCAATGGGACTCAGTGCTCAGTCTAGAAAATACCATCAGAGATTCTTAGTTTTGCAGTTCTCAAACTATGGATTTGTGTTTCCAGAGATAACATGCTTGTTAACAACAACAAAAAATTAAAATAAATAATATATCGATGTGAGAAATAAGACCTCAACCCTATTGTCCCTCTGCAAATTTGTGTACACAGAGTCAATCCCTTACCTCTCTCTAAAAGTGCAAAGTTTCAAAAAGTTCAATGAATAAAAGATTGTTGGGATTGGAATAGATCTGGACAAGGAGAAGAAGTCTGGAGATAAAAGTGAGATGGAGGGACAGGCAGTAGAAACAAAAGTGAAACTGTTTGAGCAGCATGTTCCAGAAGTCTTGAGGTCTTTCTGAGTGCAGCCTTCATTGATTTGAGATTGACCATACCATACTCTCACTAGAAGGAAAAACCTATAATGGCAACAGGCCGTAAAAGAGACCCAGTCTGGGAATATTTTAAAGAAGTTCCTCTACCTGTGCGTAAAACAGGCATGCGTGCAAAATGCCAACAGTGCAACAAGGAAATGCAAGGCCTGCTTGCCTGAATGAAACATCATAAGAAGTGTTCCTTCTCAGGAGGAAGCCAGGTTTGTAGATGAAGGAACATGGTACTATCATTTTAGATGCAGTTATAAAAAAAATAAATAGCTGAAATAAGCAGATCTTCCTTTTAAAATTTCATCTTTAAAGTAGTACTGAGTATCTATAAATGCAATGAGTAATATTAAATGCGCAGTATGGTAATAATTAAATAACTGCATTGACTTATTTTGTTTAGGAGAATCCATCCTCAACATACAGGATTATGAAGACTGTCCACCTTGAAGATCATGCAGTAACTAAATACCGTACAGCAACTAAATACTGCGTGCTTAGTTGCCACAATACTAAATGTTAGAGGACTATATCAAATAGAATCTTGGGTAAACAATCCAACAACTGATCCTTACTCACTGATACGTAAAATTTGCTCCTGCGTGGAGAACCAGCACAAAGTCTCTTCGTTGCTTAAATCCTACTGAAACCCCCAAAACAGGAAAGGCTGGCAATCTAAAATGACAATAGGTATAATTGCTGTGGGATTAGAACAGCCTGAATAATGTGGCATAGACTTAGGTCTATGCTACAAACCAAATTTCTCTAAAATATATATTTTTAAAAATCCCCATTCTACCCTATCAAAGGCTTTCCTAACATCGAAAGAGACAACAGCAATTGGTTATATCTCTTCTTTAGTTTCCCATATAATATATAGGAAGCACCCTAAAATAACAGTTTAAATTTCTTACATAAGATTACAAATTTTCAAATACACCTCTACCTCGATATAACGTGACCAGTGTGCTCTAGCAGTTTGGTTAATACGGAGAGCCAAATAATGGAGGATCAGATAAATGGGGGTTTACTGTACCCGATATCAAAGATTCTCTCACATTAACATCCATCAGAACTGAGCTCTCTTGGCATTAAGGCCCTCTCTGGTTTTGACTGAATGCAGGAGAATGCTTAGAGCTATGGTGTTTCATACCTTTTCTTCCTCGTCCTTTGAGATTCTGAAGCTGCCATTTTAGAGGAGCTGTCCCTGTTGTGCATTGGTTACAAAAAAAAAAGTGGGTAAACTAACCTGAACTAAGCTCCATATTCCTCAAATGAGAAGTGGGTATACTCTGTGACAAGTTGAACTTCTTGTCAATTGTTGGGAATAGCCCACTTAATTGAATTGGCTTGTTAGCACTGATCCCCCACTGGATAAGGCAACTCCCATCTTTTCATATGTTGTGTATTTATACCTCCCTATTGTATGTTCCACTCCATGTATCTAATGAAGTGGGTTTTTAGCCCACGAAAGCTTATGCCCAAATAAATTTGTTAGTCTTTAAGGAGCCACAAGGACACCTCACGGTTTTTGCTGATAAGACTAACACGGCTACCACTACTCTGAAATCTGTTTACCTGTGTTTACCCATGACTACACTAGAGTCGCCATCTCCCCATGCAGAATTAGTGATACGATAATTCTTGACAAACCAACCATTGAGGTAAAAAAGGAAAGCATTTCTACACTGCTCTTGCATATTCAGCACTCAAGGAAAGAATTTCCAAGTAGGCTTATATAAACTATTTCTAGATGGTTGGGGGGGGAAGAGGGGGCTTTGAGTATTACAAAGAACATTTTGAAGCACTCATTAAAGAACAATAGAGAACATCACCTTTTTCCTTCTAAATTGTTTCTGCTATGAATGTATGCCTCTTACCCCTGTACCAGCTACTCTACTAAAATTATGTTACTAAATAAAATTTTATATTCATGTTCTCACTAGAATTGTAGTACTGTGGGTAGAAGCAAAAAAGGCAAATATACTATATTTTTAAAGAGTTTAAATTTCAAACAATTTTGATTTACAGTATAGCCTAGTGTGTGGGGGGGGGGAAACTATTTCCCTTTTAATTCACTTCAGCCAATTCTTTATTTTAAATGCAGAACCTGGATTTTTTTCAATTCTGCTGTTAGCTGTTGCTTCTTGTTTTGCTTTCTATTTTTGAAGAGTCAGTCTATCCAAGAGCTGACTATGAAGATTCTAATTTAAGAAAGAAACAGTGCTATTGTGTATAATAATGAAGAAAACACAGAAATGTTGAAAAAATATTTCTGTTCCATATTTGGGAAAAAGCCAGATAATGTAGTCATATGACAATGATGATGACAAAATATTTTCTATTTCAAACAATGACTAAGGAACTAAGCAGCTATTAAAGATAAACATTTTTAAATCAGCAACGTTCAGATAACTTGCATCCAAGAGTTTTAAAAGAGCTGGTTGAGGGGATCGCTGAACTCTTGCTGTTGATTTTCAGTAAGTCATGGAACACTGGGGAAATTCCAGAGGCCTGGAAGAAACTTAATGTTGTGCCAATATTTAAAAAAAGGGTATATGGCACAACTGGGTAAGTAGAGGCCTGTCAACCTGACATCAGTTCTGGGCAAAAAAAAAATGGAACTAATGCAGGACTTGAAAAATGAAAGGAGGTAATCAATGCCTATCAACATGGGTTTAGGAAACAGAGCTGGTCTGTCTACTTTTTTTTTTTAATTATGAGATTACAAATCTGGTCAAGATTGATGTAATATATTTAGTCTTCAGAAAAGCAATAGATTTGGTGCTGCCTGATACTTAGATTAACAAACTAGAACAAGGTTTTCTTCTAGTAGGGTCCTATAGGCATTGGTTCTTAGCTCTATGCTATTTAACATTTTTATCAATGACATAGAAGAAAACAAAATCACCACCGATAAAGTTTGCAGATGACACAAAATTTGGAGGAATGGTAAATAATGAAGAGGACAAGTCACTGATACAGAGCAATCAGGATAACTTGGTAAGCTGAATACTAGCATATAATGTGTATTTTAATACAATCAAATGCAAAGTCATACATCTAGAAACAAAAAACGTAGGCCACATGCGAGCCTAAGAACCTGTCAATGATAACTGGCAAAAGGTTCACTGTTCTGTAACAGCAACTCCTAACAGACCTGACAACCTAGCACACTGCTTTCAAAGCCTTCATCCATAAAAAATATCATGCAAGGTCTTCAATAAAGGCCTGGTTCGTATGTAAATTAAGCATTGTAAGCTAACACCATGGAAGCCTCATTTGCATACGAAGTCAACAACAGAATGGAGAGGGGTAACTAGTGGTGTTCCCCACGGGTCAGTCCTAGGACCAATCCTATTCAACTTATTCATAAATGATCTGGAGAAAGGGGTAAACAGTGAGGTGGCAAAGTTTGCAGATGATACTAAACTGCTCAAGATAGTTAAGAACAAAGCAGACTGTGAAGAACTTCAAAAAGATCGCACAAAACTAAGTGATTGGGGAACAAAATGGCAAATGAAATTTAATGTGCATAAATGTAAAGTAATGCATATTGGAAAAAATAACCCCAACTATACAGACAATATGATGGGGGCTAATTTAGTTACAACGAGTCAGGAAAAAGATCTTGGCATCATCGTGGATAGTTCTCTGAAGATGTCCACGCAGTGTGCAAAGGCGGTCAAAAAAGCAAACAGAATGTTAGGAATCATTAAAAAGGGGATAGAGAATAAGACTGAGAATATATTATTGCCCTTATATAAATCGATAGTACGCCCACATCTCGAATACTGCGTACAGATGTGGTCTCATCTCAAAGATATACTGGCACTAGAAAAGGTTCAGAAAAGGGCAACTAAAATGATTAGGGGTTTGGAGAGGGTCCCATATGAGGAGAGACTAAAGAGGCTAGGACTCTTCAGCTTGGAAAAGAGGAGACTAAGGGGGGACATGATAGAGGTATATAAAATCATGAGTGATGTGGAGAAAGTGGATAAGGAAAAGTTATTTACTTATTTCCATAATACAAGAACTAGGGGTCACCAAATGAAATTAATAGGCAGCAGATTTAAAACAAATAAAAGGAAGTTCTTCTTTACGCAGTGCACAGTCAACTTGTGGAACTCCTTACCTGAGGAGGTTGTGAAGGCTAGGACTATAACAGCGTTTAAAAGGGAACTGGATAAATTCATGGTAGTTAAGTCCATAAATGGCTATTAGCCAGGATGGGTAAGGAATGGTGTCCCTAGCCTCTGTTCGTCAGAGGATGGAGATGGATGGCAGGAGAGAGATCACTTGATCATTGCCTGTTAGGTTCACTCCCTCTGGGGCACCTGGCATTGGCCACTGGGCTAGATGGACCTTTGGTCTGACCCGGTACGGCCGTTCTTATGTTATGTTCCTATGTGTGAAGTCAACACACCAGGGAATAAACCACGGGGTCATCTTGACTCTCGGGACAAACAATGACTTTGGTAAATATAAAGGGAATGCAAAAAGACACCCATTTATCCTGCAGCTGAGGAAGTAATCAAGTAGTGTGCATTCAGGAACTGATTTGGGGAAGTCATATGGCCTGTCTTATTCAGGAGATCAGATTAGATCAGGGATCAGCAACCTTTGGCACGCGGCCTGCCAGGGTAAGCATCCTGGCGAGCGGGGCTGGTTTGTTTACCTGCCGCGTCTGCAGGTTCGGCCAATCACGGCTCCAGGCCAATGGAGATGGCAGGAAGCAGCGACCAGCACATCCCTTGGCCCGCGCTGTTTCCTTCAGCCCCCACTGGCATAGGACGGCGAGCCGCGGCCAGTGGGAGCCACGATCAGCTGAACCTGCGGATGTGGCTGGTAAACAAACGGCCCGGCCCGCCACGGGGCTTACCCTGGCAAGCCGCATGCCAAATGTTGTTGATCCCTGGACTAGATGATTAAAGTGATCCATTACGGCTTTATAATCTATGAAAATATGGGAAGAGGGATTTGAATATTTTATATACTGTTTCTGTAAACTGGTGTAGCTAAACACTTGAAGAAAGTGATCATGCAGCTTTATAAATACATAGATGTCAGGAAGGAAGGAAGACTAAAATATAATACAACATTTTATATTCATATACCACCTTTTACTCAGAAGGATTCCAAGGCACCTCACTCACAATACACCAAAACAGTCCGCTCTGGGATAAAGAGTACCAGCCAGGAAGGCAATAAGGTCATAAATAAATGTACAACATGTGTGGGAGGGTGATTTTTCCCCCCAAAGATACCAAAGCAAATCGCTACCTTTTTAATATATATGTATAACAGAACAGACTTTGGTTTTAAGATGTCATTCAAGAGATCTCTGTACAATAATCTAAAGGGAGCTCATTTTATCAATCTAAGAAGGATGAACAGCTGAGCTGACTCCACTGAAATGTAAACCCCTGATTCCTAGGGAAGGGGAGGACATTAAACCAGTGTATGATGCAAAGATTTGTTTTTCAAATTACCAGCTATCTAATGTAGTCAGACTAAAACCCATCTGCAGGGACTGCTCCATCCCCACAGCAATCCTTCACTGGAGTACAGAGTCCCCATAGAGGAAGAAGAGTTGGTTATCAGCATCAGCAACCAGTTGCAGGAAACCGCACCCTGGAAACCTCCTTCATCAAGGACTGGGAAGAATCAGAGGGGATGCAATAGGGTAAGTGGCAGTCATTTAACTCTCAATGCAGCATTTCACAGTTCACAGTGGGGAATGTACATACAACCTTAAAACCTGGAGCAGTCTGTACCGATAGGAGGTACCAGTTAGGAAGCCCATGGAACTCAAGTAATACTCCCATGCATTGACACTGTGACTTCCATTTGTCTTCACTACAATTTAATTCAACTATCAAAGAAGTCATGGAGTAATAATTTAGATGGAATATAGGGGCCCAAAGATTTTAACATAACCCAGTCATTGTTTGATATTTAACACTGTTTAACAATAGTTGGTGCCTGGTATATAGAGACCTCCGCCTGCTTAGTCCCATGACAAACACAACATTAAAAATCCTTTTAACCTTTAATTAAAAAGAAAGAAAAGGAAAAACAGTTAAAGCACTTGAAATGCAAAGTATTAAATACAGCTTCATTTTAACAACATCCCTTGTTCCCTTTAGCTGAAGCATTTTCAGAAGGAAAAAAACCCTTGTCTGACTCTCGTATTGTATGGTAAAGTGTCATTTTGGGGGGAAAAGAGAAGTTAGGTGAGATGGGCTTCAGCTTTTGTTGCTAAAATGTAATCCTGTTTCATCCCAGGTGGTGTTTAGGATTCAGCTGGAGCCAGTAGAGGTTATGACATCATCTGGGTCCCTCTCTCTGGCCCAGTCTGGTCAGACAAAGGCTCGGGGTCCCAGCCATGATGATGCAGCTCATTCCAGTAGCCATTTTTTTCTCCCTGAAGTCTCTTTTTTTTAAGGACCCAGAAAGGGAATGGTGGGTGGAATTGCATATCCTCTCATTATTTTGTCCACCAGTTAGGCCTAAATTCCTACACACCAGTTTTGGTTCACTGATTTCTGCTTCCCCAGTTTTCTTGTTTATCAGGCATAATCTTAACATGGTCCCTGAGTTATATCAGTAGGTCCTTTTCTTGGGACTCATTCAGACCGTCTCCCTTTCATAACTTCTCCCATGAAAATTTGTCATAAGTTATTGTGACGTCTTAACAACTTACAATCCCTTTTTTACAGCTGAACTCACAATTAAGGTAAATTTGTAGGCCCAATTATCACAAAAATCACTATGAGCAAGTTCAATATGAGCCTTAACTTTATTTCCTCTATAGAAAAATCTATTTCAAAATAGTTTTTTGTCTTCATACTTTTTCAATACATTATGCTATTCAGTCTGAATTAGATAAAGATCCTGGATATTAAAAATTAACCCAAACAAAGATCCCGAATCAAAATTTTAGTTACTGGGATATAAAAGTGTACCCTTTTCAGATAAACAAGGAGCAGAATTAAGACTGTTTCTAGAATAAGCAATGTAATATTTTTTTATTTGTACTCTTAGTTAAGATTTGTAAATCTAGCTGAATATTTATCTACCTTCCCTTACCTGTTCATTTTTAACCCCCCATTCCCCTTTTTTTTTTTTTTTTTTTTTGGGAGGGAGAGTCTTTTAAAAGTTCCTTGATAATTATGTCAAACTTTTAATACTAAACTAACCTTAACTTAAATGCAAAATGTTTTCTGTTAGAGGGGAAAATAAAGGGAATGACTATTTTTTCCTTTTATAAACAATTCAGTTAGTCGACAATCCAAGTTGTAACAGAGAATTGGACTGTCAAGTGACATTTTAATTTGACTAAGTGTTGATTTAAAAAGATTAGAGATTAGAGCAGTACACTGAGTAAGTGTTCTCAAGACACTGCTTACGTATATTTTAAAATTTGATTAACATTAAGATTCTAGCAGACAAGTAGGACTCAAGAAATTAAAATTCATTCAAAGATTGATACTTCAACATGACTTTGCCCATTAAATTATATGTTTAAACAATGGTAATGCTACACAATGCAAAGGCCAGGAAATTCAAACATGGCTTTTTTAATTTGATGTTCTTGTGAAAACAAAGCTTCTGTGAAATGTATAAATCATCCGTTGTATTCCTTTTTACCCAAGAAATTAGAGTAATTCTCACAGAAATATTCACTGAGGCAGGGTTGTTTTTTTTAAAAAAGACCAAACAAACAAAAATAAACATTATGTACCCATTAGAACACAATGTCTAAATCTATTCATTATATGAACATTTATCATTTGAATGTATTTAATAACTTAATGTAAGGCTATTTACATGAGTTGGATAATACATTTAAAACATACTTTAACAACAAGCATCCTTATGAAACAATTTATTGCACATTTATATGCATTTGATTTACTTAAAAAAACTTATATTTGACACCTTACTTCAGGCACTCTTGTCTCAAAATACTAGCAACAATTAAATAGTACTGTTTCAACCCATTTCAATTTCAGACACCTTCGAAGAATATTCACACACAGGAATCTGGAGGGCAATGAGAAAGTGCCAGCCAACATGGAACATACCAGATTATTTCAATTTATTTCAGTGGGCATCCATTCCACTTGCAGTGAAACTTCACACAGAGCAGCAGAGGGACTAAGATAAACAGGCACAAAGATTCAGCTATACACTTCCTAATAATACCAATGAATACTGTGTTTGATGTTCTTGTACACCACACAAAAAAATTATACCAGAGAATCCAGTCCTGAGACTTAACTCTAAACCACAAACTGCACTGCTTTAAACAGGTAATGGAAAAATATATTGGAATTCCTGACTGCTGATGTTCATACAGTGCTAACACATTAATAAATAAAGGCATTCTTCAACACAGTAGCAATACAGAATCAAGGTGATCCTTTGAATGAAAACTCTTTAAAAATACGTGAAATAATTAATAGTTAAAAGACTGGCTTAAACTAGCAAAATGTATGTGATTAAAGATGACAGAAAAAACTGTGGTAAAAAAAAGTTAAGAAATCTTAGAAGTCAGCTTCAAAACAGTTCTGATCTGTAGCCCAGCCTTATAAGATCAAGTTACAAAATAAGTGAAAATGAATGAATAATATATTTTAGAATGTATTTTTCTATACTAAGAACATAAAAACGGCCACGCTGGGGAAAGATCAATGGTCCATCTAGCTCAGTATTCTGTCTAACAGTGGCCAATGCCAGAGGCTTCAAAGGGAATGAACGGAACAGGGCAATTATCAAGTGATCCATACTCTGCCGACCACTCCCAGCTTCTGGCACATAGAGGCTTAGGACACCCAGAGAACGGGGTTTCATCCCTGACCATCTTCACTAATAGCCATTGATGGTCCTATCTTAATGAGCTTATCTAATTCTATATTGAGCCCAGTTATACTTCTGGCCTTCACAACATCTCCTGGCAATGAGTTCCACAGGTAGACTATGCATTGTATTCAGTAGTACTTCCTTTTGTTTGTTTTAAACCTGATGCCTATTAATTTTATTGGGTGACTCCTGGTTCTTGTGTTATGTGAAAGAGTAAATACCACTTCCTTGTTCACTTTCTCCACACCATTCATGATTTTATACACTTCTATCATATCCCCCTTAGTTGTCACTTTTCCAAGATGAACAATCTCCGCCTTATTAATCTCTCCTCATATGGAAAAAAACGGTTACTTAACTTTGTAACTGTTGTTCTTCGAGATGTGTTGCTCATATCCATTCCAGTTAGGTGTGCGCGCGCCGCGTGCACGTTCGTCGGCAAATTTTTACCCTAGCAACCCCAGTGGGTCGGCTGAGCGCCCCCTGGAGTGGCGCCATAACGGCACCGCATATATACCTCAGCCGACCCACCCGACCCTCAGTTCCTTCTTGCCGGCTACTCCGACAGTGGGGAAGGAGGGTGGGTGTGGAATGGATATGAGCAACACATCTCGAAGAACAACAGTTACAAAGGTAAGTAACCATTTTTTCTTCGAGTGATTGCTCATATCCATTCCAGTTAGGTGATTCCCAAGCCTTACCTTGGCGGTGGGGTCGGAGTGAGACGTGGCGGAAAGCAGGACCGCAGAGCCAAAGGCTGCGTCATCTCTCGACGGTTGGACCAGGGCATAGTGCGAGGCGAAAGTATGAACGGACGACCAGGTCGCCGCTCGGCATATCTCTTGTATCGGTACTTGCGCCAGAAAGGCAGGGGATGACGCCTGGGCCCTGGTAGAGTGGGCGGTGAGATAGCCCAAAGGGACATTAGCCAAGTTATAACAGGTGTGTATGCACTCTGTGAGCCAGGAGGAGATTCGCTGCGACGAGACAGGAAGACCTCGCATCCGGTCAGCAATTGCCACAAACAGTTGCGGGGATTTGCGGAACGGTCTTGTCCGATCACCATAGAAAGCCAACGCCCTACGAACATCAAGGGAGTGAAGTCGTTGCTCTCACGAGGATGTGTGAGGCTTTGGAAAGAAAACTGGAAAGAAGATGTCCTGGTTATTGTGGAATGCAGACACTACCTTCGGGAGAAATGCCGGATGTGGACGTAGTTGCACCTTGTCCTTATGAAAAATGGTGTACGGTGGGTCCACCATGAGCGCTTTGAGCTCGGAGACCCATCTGGCTGATGTGATAGCGACTAGAAAAACCGTCTTCCATGACAGGTACAGCAAGGAACAGGTGGCCAGCGGCTCAAAGGGTGGGGACATGAGCCTGCTGAGGACGAGATTGAGGTCCCAGGTGGGAATCGGGTGGCGCACCTGGGGGTAGAGACGATCAAGGCCCTTTCTGAAACGAGTAGTCAGCGGGTGAGAGAACAGTGTATACCCTCCCTCACCGGGGTGGAAAGCGGAGATAGCCGCTAAGTGCGCCTTGATAGAGGACAGTGCAAGGCCTTGCTGTTTTAGCGACCAGAGATAGTCAAGGACCATTGGAAGCGGAAGCTCGGAAGGAATAGCATCGTGCGCTTGAGCCCAGCAAGCGAAGCGTTTCCACTTGGCCAGGTAGGTAGATCGAGTGGAAGGCTTTCTGCTGCTCAATAAAATGTGCTGTACGGGAGCAGAGCAGCGCAATTCCGACTGGTCTAGCCACTCAGAAGCCATGCCGTGAGGTGGAGGGCCGTCAGGTCTGGGTGATGGAGAGTGCCGTGATCTTGTGTTATAAGAGCCGGGTGAAGCGGCAGAGGAATTGGGCTGGCTACCGACAGACGGAGCAGCGTGGTGAACCAGTGTTGCCTGGGCCACGCTGGCGCAATTAAGATGAGACGTGCCTTGTCCCGTCGGAGCTTCAGCAGGACTCTGTGTATGAGGGGGAACGGAGGAACGGCGTAGAACAGATGACGAGTCCATGGAAGGAGAAACGCGTCTGACAGAGAGCCCGGTGACAGGCCTTGAAAGGAGCAAAACTCCTGGCATTTGCGGTTCAGTCGGGATGCAAACAGGTCTACATGGGGAAATCCCCACTGTTGGAAAATGGCATGAGCCATGTCTGCTCTCAGCGACCACTCGTGGCAGAGAAAGGACCTGCTCAGGCGACCCGCAATGGTGTTCTTGACGCTGGGAAGGAAAGACGCCACCAGATGTATCGAGTGGGCTATGCAGAATTCCCAGAGTAGTATCGCCTCGTGGCAGAGGGGGGAAGAGCGGGTCCCGCCTTGCTTGTTGATATAGTACATGGCTGTTGTGTTGTCCGTAAAGACTGAGACACAATGGCTGTGGAGGCGAGTTCGGAACGCCTGGCATGCCAGGCGCACTGCCCGGAGCTCCCTGACGTTGATGTGCATATTCAATTCCTGCACCGACCAAAGGCCTTGAGTACGAAGATCGCCGAGATGGGCTCCCCATCCGAGGGACGAGGCGTCCGTTGTCAGGGAAAGGGAAGGTTGAGGAGCATGGAATGGGACCCCCGCGCATACGTGGGAAGGGGTCAGCCACCAATCCAGGGATTGAAGGACACCCGCTGGAATGGTGAGTAGGATATCCAGAGGGTCCCTGTGCGGATGGTATCTGGAGTGGAGCCACAGCTGGAGTGGGCGGAGGCGGAGCCTGGCAAACGGAGTTACGTGTGTGCAAGCCGCAATATGACCGAGGAGGCGGAAACAAGCACGGGCCGAGGTCATACGAGAGGCCTGAAGGGCGCGGATTAGCTGTGTAAGGGCCTGGAACCGTAGCTGAGGAAGGTAGGCTCTGGCTAGAGATGAGTCCAGGGTCGCGCCAATAAAGTCCAACCTCTGAGTTGGTACTAAGGTGGACTTCTCTATGTTGAGAACTAGGCCCAGGCGCATGAATAAGTCCTTGATCACTGTGACATGTTGCTGGACCGTGGCCTGCGATTCCCCCCTGATGAGCCAGTCGTCCAGGTAGGGAAAAACGCAGATGCCGCGCCGACGGAGGTGGGCGGCGACAACGGCCATGCACTTCGTGAACACCCTTGGGACCGTGGATAGGCCGAAGGGGAGGACCGCAAACTGGAAGTGAAGGTGAGCGATCGTGAAGGGGAGGAAGTGTCTGTGCTGTGGAAAGATGGCGATATGAAAATAAGCGTCCTTCATATCGAGGGTGGCATACCAGTCTCCCGGATCCAAAGTAGGGATAATCGTCCCGAGGGATACCATGCAGAACTTCAACTTCAGCATGTATGTGTTGAGGTCCCGCAGGTCGAGGATGGGTCGGAGGCCCCCTTTGGACTTGGGGATCAAAAAATAACAGAGTAAAACCCCTTGCCCCTCTCCGGAACCTTCTCGACCGCTCCGATGGCTAGGAGCGAATGCACCTCTTGTAAGAGGAGTTGCTCGTGAGAGGGGTCCCTGAAGAGGGACTGGGAAGGAGGGTGGGAAGGTGAGGGTGAAACGAATTGTAGTTGGTAACCACGTTCCACGGTGCGTAGGACCCAGGCATTGGTGGTCAGCCGGGCCCACGCTGGGAGGAAATAGGAAAGGCGGTTGGAAAAAGGTAGGGAGGGATCTGGAGAAAGATCTGGTATGCCGTCCCCGGGCGCATCTTCAAAAGGATGGTTTAGGCCCTGGTGGTTTAGAGGGGGTTCGCCCCTGGGACGGTTGGTTGCCAGGCTGTCGTCTACGTCCCCTGCGACCCCGTTGCCGACCAGAGTCCTGCCTGTATCGAGGCATATAGTAAGGTCGGTTAAACTGGGGAGCGGAACGGACGCCTCTGGGTAGCAGGGGTATGCATCCCCAAAGTACAGATGATGACCCTGTTGTCTTTTAGGTTCTGGAGTCCGTCTTTTCGGAGAAGAGAGCCTTGGAATCAAAAGGAAGGTCCTGAATGGTGTACTGAACTTCAGGAGGGAGCGTCGAACTCTGGAGCCAAGAGATCCGGCGCATGGTAACGCCCGAGGCTATAGTACGTGCCCCCGAGTCAGCTGCGTCTAAGGAGGCTTGTAACGAGGTGCGCGCTACCTTTTTACCTTCCTCTACGAAGGCCGCGAACTCCTGTCGGGAATCCTGAGGTAGGAGCTCTTTGTACTTCTCTACCTCAGCCTAAGTGTCATGTCCGTAACGGCTTAGCAAGGCCTGCTGGTTAGCCACTCGGATCTGCAGGGCACCAGCAGAGTAGACCTTGCGACCAAGCAAGTCCATTCGCCTGGCTTCCTTTGATTTAGGAGCCGGGCCTTGCTGCCCGTGACGCTCTTTATCGTTGACCGACTGCACCACCAACAACGAGGGGATAGGGTGTACATACAGATATTCATATCCCTTGGAAGGGACCATGTACGTGCGTTCCACCCCCCTTGCTGTGGGCGCAATAGAGGACGGAGTCTGCCATAGGTTATCAGCAGTCGCCTGGATAGTCTTAATGAAGGGCAGGGCTATGCGGGTAGGGGCGTCCGCTGACAAAATGGTCACTATCGGATCATCCACTTCCGATACCTCCTCCGCCTGGAGGTCCATTCGCAGTGCCACCCTGCGAAGGAGCTCTTGGTGTGCCCGTAAGTCAATTGGTGGGGGACCTGCAGACGACGACCCTGCCACCGCCTCATCCGGGGAAGAAGAAGAAGAAATCCCGGGCATGATGGTGTCCTGGTCAGCGTCTGGAACCTGGGAAGGTTCCTGTTCCAGAGGTTCCTGGGCAGGCTGATTACCTTCCTCCGCACACGATGGTACCTCAGTGTCAACTGGGGGGCGGCTTATTGTAGCCTCCAGGATGCGGGACTCGTGTGGTACGGTGCGCGTGGTAGGCACAGGGGCGCCTTGGGCTTGGTGGTAGGCGCAAGGGGTCCAATAACCCCAGCGATGAGGGTCCTGGTCCACATAATGGGACTGCTGAAAAACTCCTGAAGGGACCTGAGGGTCATGTTCATCAACGTAGTAACTGTCGGCGTGTGAAGAGGCCGAGGCGTGCCGGGAGGGCCACGGCGGAGCAGATAACCCTTGTGTCGAAGTGCCCACGGATCGCATTTCCCGCCTCTGTGGCGACCGGTGCCGGGAGGCATCCCGATAGCGAGAGCGGGAGCGAGAATGGAACCTGCGAACAGCGTGGTGCCGGGAGGTCGACCGGGATCTCCATGTTCGGTGCCGGGAGCGGCTTCGCGAGTAGCGGCGGCCGTAGTGGTACCGAGATCCTGAACGGTGCCGGGAATGATGAGTCGGAGAGCGGGAGAATGACCGGTGCCGCGTAGTCGAGCGGTGCCGGGACTGCGAGCGGCGTTGCGATCGGCACCTAGATCGAGATCGGCGTCGAGAGCGTGAGCGCTGGTGAGAGCGGGAATGGGAGCGGTGCCGGTCGGACTTGGTGCCAGCAGGCGGCTTGAGCATTGACGGCTTGCCCATGGAACGGGGCGCCCGCACCGGCGGCGGCGGCACAACCGGGTCTGTCAATGCGAAGACCGCTTCGAAGGTCTCCAGAGTCAACGGCAGTGGCATCTCTACCGCGGCCGGAGCCGGGGAGGTCACAGGTGCCGGGCTCGACGGCCTCTGAGGGGCCGGAGTCACCGGTGCCGGCAGAAGCGTCTGCGGCGGAGGAACCGGTGCCGCGGCAGGTTTCGGTGCCGGGCGGTCCGGACGGGGCGCACTCAGGTGCTTCGGAGCAGGCGGTGCCGAAGAGGCAGCGGCCTTCCCCTTCTTCGCCTTTGGCGAGAGAGAGAGCGTCTCTGGGCGGGTCTCGGTGCCGATGGCACTTTCGGTTGCACGGTAGAGTGGCCCGGCGCCGTGGCGGCACTGCGAGAGTCCAGAGGGACAGTGGGCGGTGCCGCGGCCAGAGGGGTTAAGGCTGCCTCCATGAGGAGTTGTTTAAGCCTAATGTCTCTTTCCCTCTTTGTGCGAGGCTTGAAAGCCTTACAAATTGGGCACTTAGAAGACAAGTGCGACTCTCCCAGGCATTTCAAACAGGAGCTATGAGGGTCCCCTGTAGGCATAGGCCTGCGGCAGGCCGAACACGGCTTGAAACCCGGGGAGCCGGGCATACGCTCCGGTCCCGGGAGCGGGTGGGGGCTAACCCCCGAACCCGCTAACTATCTAACAGTAAACTGATTAAACTATCAAAAACAAGAAAACCTACAACTAAGATATCAACTATGTACAATTTTTTTTAGAGAAAAGAACTATGAGGAAGCTAGGGAAGCGGAGGACAGACAAGCTGCACTCCACTGTTCCAACGACCGACACGGGCGGTAAGAAGGAACTGAGGGTTGGGTGGGTCGGCTGAGGTATATATGCGGTGCCGTTATGGCACCACTCCAGGGGGCGCTCAGCCGACCCACTGGGGTTGCGAAGGTAAAAATCTTCCGACGAACGTGCACGCAGCGCGCGCACACCTAACTGGAATGGATATGAGCAATCACTCGAAGAAGAACTGTTCCATCCCCCTAATCATTGTTGTTGCCCTTCCTTGTACCTTTTCCAATTCTAATATATCTTTTTTTGAGATGGGGAGACCAGAACTGCACGCAGCATTCAAGGTGTGGGCATACCATAGAATTATATAGTGGCATTATGATATTTTGTGTTTCATTAGCTACCCCTTTCCTAATGGTTCCTAACACTGTTAGCTTTTCCGACTGCCACTACACATTGACATTCTTGAAAATGATATGGACATATTGTACAACATGGTTTAAAGAGGTATTCTCTCCACAAAATTTCCATGTCTTACTGCTAAAAGAAACCCAGAAGAACAAATAATTCTTCTATGTAAGAAAGTATCTCTTTTTTAGGCCCAATGGGTGGGGAGGGGGAAGAGAGGCAAAAAGACCCAATATTCACTATCTCTGGTAATGCTGGGGCAACATAACTATACCAAGAAATTATCTTACTTTCACATGAATAGCTACTTCCTGAATAATTTTAAGAATTTTCCATCCCCACAGTACCAGATCATTGTGCAGTTAATAGTATCACTCTGATAAACACAAAAAACATATATACCAGTAATATCAGTACACATCTTTCCTCTCTGTTATCCAGATGTTAATTATGTGAGAAGACAACGCAAGATGTGTGCACCCTAGCTCATGTGGCCCTGATCTTGATCCTTTTGGCACCACCATAATACAAATATTAATATCCAATATTAATGTGTCACACATAAGAATCCTATTAATGACCATAAGACTTTCATGTGGCACCATTTCAGAGATCACAATCCTTAAGCTTTGATCCTGCATTGTGACTTCAATGGGGTTCTCAACAGACTCAGCAACCAAAGTGAGTAACTAATAAATCATTCCTGAAGGTCTTATATAGCAATTCTGTTTTTCCCTTTTTTTGTATATAGAGAGGTAAAAAAACCACCAGTTTAGATTTACCTACTCTTTCAACAAACTATGATCAATCAGTTGGTTGGGTGTTTGAGATTCCACATACTCTGGAGTTTGCTTGGAGTTTCATGTCTATGCGAAACTAAAACCTTAAAGCAAATCTAATTCAAAACTTTTTTTTTAAAAATTGCATAATAGCCTGTGGTCTGAGGCTGGAGTAGTGGTTCTAATCTGCCAGAATACTCATCAAAGCTTGAAATCAGGCAATATTCACCTGGCTTCAAATTTTGATGTGAACAGTTTGCACAACCCTAATTACTTGTTCACTATCAAACACAATACCCATAGCATTCTGACAATATCTGTTTGTCTGTTTGGATAGATCAAAAATATGTGGTTTATGTTTATTAAAATGCTTTGATATTTACAAAGGTATAGAATCTGTCCCAAAATATTGGCTATTGGTCAGAAATTCTAACTTGTGATTTTTATTTAAACTTTTAAGTAAAGATTATTTTGGTATAATACAGTACAGGAAGGAAAAAATAGCTATATTTTGACCAGGTTTATTGTATATTTAAATTTGAAGCAAAGAAAACCTTAATTTACCTTCCCGGGCCTTTAAACACAAGGACTCGTTATTAATAGTTGAACAGAAGTGAGTTAGTGGATTGTATTTGTGAATTTCCTCTCAAGAGCCTAACTCACTAAATTAATATTTCATTGACCTCCTCCATGTTGGATGATAGTACAGCAAATGAAATTATAATTAGACTAAAGCCCTTCCAACATTACTATGCTGCTAAAATTTTGTTGATTAGTTGCAATCCTAACAAGGCTAGAATAATTCAAGCTTGTATCTCTATCAAGTCAACAATCATAGAATATCAGGGTTGGAAGGGAACTCACAAGGTCATCTAGTCCAACCCCCTGCTTGAAGCAGGACCAATCCCCAGGTTTTTTGTTTTTTTTTGTTAAACCCCAGTTCCCTAAATGGCCCCCTCAAAGACTGAACTCACAACCCTGGGTTTAGCAGGCCAATGCTCAAACCACTGAGGGGCTGGAATACAAATGCAGCTAACTTCACAAGGCTGTTTGTGAGAGAGAGAACTAGAGAGGCTTTTTGCGCACACTTTCTTTTTTTGCCTTCAGCTACAATTTAGACACACAGTAGAACCTCAGAGTTATGAACATCAGAATTATGAACTGACTGGTCAACCATATATCTCATTTGGAACCAGAAGAACGCAATCAGGCAGACAAAAAAAATGCAAATACAGTACAGTATTGTGTTAAACGTAACTACTAAAAAATAAAGGGAAAGTTTAAAAAAGATTTGACATGGTAAGGAAACTTTCTGTGCTTGTTTCATTTAAATTAAGATAGTTAAAAGCAGCATTTTTCTTCTGCGTAGTAAAATTTCAAAGCCATGTAAGTCAAAGTTCAGTTGTAAACTTTTGAAAGACCCACCATAACGTTTTGTTCAGAGTTACAAACATTTTAGAGTTATGAACAACCTAAGGTGTTCATAACTGAGGTTCTACTGTACATCAATGGCCTCACGAATTGTAAGATACAAGGAGACAAGAGACAGAAATGGAAAAAGAAAATCCTTAAGGTGAACAGGGATCTAGCAACACAAATGATGCACATAGTTATCCATGTTTCAGAGTAGCAGCCGTGTTAGTCAGTTATCCATGATTGCTCTCTGTTGGAAGTCTTCTTAAGGTGAACTATGGCTCAAGCAGCTGAAGGAAAGTAGTGGGAAAGCTGACTCAACACACGGAGGACCTATAAGCTAAGATGTGGCCTTTGTTCCATATCTACATAAAGATCCAAGGGAATGTAGATCCTTCTGGAAAATAATCTCATATATTTGATCCTTGTCTTACACCAGAAGACAGCATTCAGATCACTTTGGTACCAATACCCACTAAAAACAGAGTTCCCTTTGACAACCACATCACAACTTAAAAATGATCTCTCTATGTACTTGGCCAGGAGTAGGCAACCTATGGCATGGGTGCCAAAGGCGGCACGCGAGCTGATTTTCAGTGGCACTCACACTGCCTGGGTCCTGGCCACTGGTCTGAGGGGCTCTGCATTTTAATTTAATTTAATGTTTTATTTAAATATTTTAAAAACCTTATTTACTTTACATACAACAATAGTTTAGTTATATATTATGGACTTAGAGAAAGACTTCTAAAAATGTTAAAATGTATTACTGGCACACGAAACCTTAAATCAGAGTGAATAAATGAAGACTCGGCACACTGCTGCTGAAAGGTTGCCGACCCCCGGACTTGGCTATGACAATGGCCTATGAGCTTTCCCTGGGGCTTGGGGGTTTGTTTTTAGTAGAAAAACCATGGGTATCTTTGGAGATAGACCATGGAGTTTCCTAAGAAAAACCTGATTTAATGAATCCTAAGAAGGTGATTCTCTTGGCAGGCTCATAACCTTCTTGCTCCAGTAACTGTGTCAATGTTCTCACCTTTTGCTAAGTAGGCAAATGATATATTTAGAAGATTAACAGACTGTTTCTTTCTTCATTAACCACCTGACACGATTCCACTGGTGGTCAAATAAGGTGAAGTCAATGGAGAAGAGGCTAATGGAAAAAATGGGGCCAGAAATATATGTTTGCATACAAAAACAGTCACATATGCACAGCGCTCAAAAAACATTTACACACACAGCCCTCTGGACATCATAAGACCAAAATTCAAGGCCCTATCACCCCTAAAATTTTCAATATTCTGCAGAATTTTGTATTGAAAACACATAAATGTCACAGGGAAGTTGGAGCTATGGGAATTTAAGACGACCGGGGTGGCCCACTGGGGACTACAAGATAAGCACATTAACTTACTTCTACTAAAATAATGAGCAGTGAAATTGTTAATGTCATCTAAATCACTTTAATTGCATTTAAGAGTGAACAACTACACTGATGTGGAATTAAGGCAGCTCACACCTCTCAGGGATGTCTTCACTGCAGAGTTAACCTGAGTTAACTCTCTGAATCTTTTTTGTTAAGTGAGCAGGATGGAAGGAATTATTTATAATTCAGCAATGTCTTTCCTCCCTTCCACAAAACGTCCCAAAAACACAACCATTGCAGGGTACAAGGCTTTCCTCTAATATATTTATAATAATCTAATATGCAGTTGTGTAAAGAGGATTGAGGTATTTAGTGCCCAATTTTCATTCCCAATCTATGTACTAGGAAAAAATATAACTTTTCAAACTCATTGATTTACAGCAAAACATTTTGGAAACATACTAAAGTTTCATAAATAATGCTACAACACAGGCCTATAGATACTTTACTTTGTTCAGAATAAATAAGTTTATAGAAAAAACAGATACCTTCAAAAATATTTATAACTTTGATCGTGCTTATGAAAGAATGTTGACATTTGCAGTAAATCACCCAGCACACACTATCAAAAGTGAGTTTAATAAGATATTTGCTGAGGCAAATTGAACAACCACCACCAGGAGTATGACTTACTTAGATTTCACAAACTATTCAGTCTTCTCTTTTCAGGAATGAAATTACTTATTTTACAGAGCTGTCTCTCCATCAATAAGCCAATTTCCATCCCTCCCCAAAACAACAACAAAACTAGTGTTCCATTTGGATTTATTTGGAATTCACGATAGTGAAAGACTAAAACTTTTACTTTTATTCATATCTATCTATATGTATGGCCCTACACACACACACACACACTCTCCCTCTGCGTTATTAATTAATATTCCAGTGTATTTTGTTGCCATTGAAGCAGATATAAAAGAGGTGAACAGCAGCATCATTTCCCACCTCTAATCTGTACTTTTAAAAAAAAATGTATTGTTTATGACTGGGTCAAATTAGGGACGATCCATTATAATCTGTGCCTATTCCCAGAAATTCAGAAATAAACATTATGAATTCTGGGCCAGTAAGATTGGTATCACTATAAAATCCATCTCCTATCATTTCCTAACATACAATTTATGTAGGGGAAGGAGGAATAAAGGTTGAATATTGAATAGCATTGTTTACAACTAAACTAAAAATTTTAATACTACTTTAATGAGCATGGGGTATTTTCTTGCTAGATGAAACAAGTTCAAATTACAGAAGAGGAATCATAGAATCATACGACTGGAAGGGACCTTGAGATGTCATCAAGTCCAGTTCCCTGCATTCATGGCAGGACTAAGTATTATTTAGACCACCCCAACAAGTGTTTGTCTAACCTGCTCTTAATAATCTTCAATAAGGAGATTCTACAACTTTCCTCAGCAATTTGTTCCAGTGCTTAAATACCCTAATAGTTAGGAAGCTTTTCTTAATGTCCAGCCTAAACCTTCCTCGCTGCAGTTTAAGCCCACTGCTTCTTGTCCTATACTCAGAAGTTAACAATTCTTCTCCCTCCTCCTTGTAACAACCTTTTATGTACTTGAAAACTTATGCCCCCCGTCTTCTCTTCTCCAGACTAAACAAACCCAATCTCGAAAAGCTAATTTTATCTCAATAAGAACCTTTTCAATGTGTTTTTCTTTTAACAGAAAAAAACAAACAAACAAAAGAATAGTCATTACAAGATTCTATTGTTAAAAATCTTCATCTGAACTGATACATCTAGAATAGTATGCTCACTTTCCACACTGTGGGAGCCAGATATCTTTGAGTAGATGTCTACACTTCAAGCTGGGGGATTGATTCCCATCTTAAGACACTATGACGCTAATTTTCATCAAGCTAGCATGTTAAAAATACAATGCGGCCACAGCAGTGCAAGCAGCAGATAGAGCTAGCTTCCTTGAGATGGTGCCCATTCAGAAAACTATATTCTCTTAACTGGCATATACTTGCAGTGGCTAGCCTCTCCAGCCACTCACAGAAACAACTTCACTCTATTTTGAGTGAGCTAGCTTGATGAGAGATAGCATGGGATGTCTCCTCAAACTGAGACTTGTATCCCTAGCTCCAAGTGTAGACATATCCTTATTAACTAAGAATTTTATGATACAGTGAAACCCCGCTATAACGCGACCTTTGGGGTCCAAAAAAATCCCATCGCGCTAAATGTGGGGTCGCGGTATAGCGGGGTTTCAAATCAGTCAGGTGCTCCCCAAAGCTTAGTGCCCCTGGTGCCTAGTGTCCAGCAGGGGAGAGGAGCTGCGACTCCCCACCTGCCGGGGACAGAGAACTCCGGGGCTGCGGGCGCCAGTGCTCTCTGTCCCCGGCAGGTGCGGGGCCGCGGCTTCCCTCCCACTTCAAGAGGAGCTGCGGCTCCCCGCCTGCCAGGGACAGAAAGCACCGGTGCCCGCAGCCCCGGAGTTCTCTGTCCCCGGCAGGTGTGGGGCCGCGGCTTCCCTCCGGCTACAAGAGGAGCCTGCCAGGGACAGAGAACTCCGGGGCTGCGGGCACCGGTGCTCTCTGTCCCTGGCAGGTGTGGGGCCGCGGCTTCTCTCCCGCTTCAAGAGGAGCCACGGCTACCCGCCTGCTGGGGACAGAGAGCACCGGCACCAGCAGTCTCGGAATTCTCTGTCCCCAGCAGGTGCGGAGCTGCAGCTTCTCTCCCCTGCCAGGGTGTTGGGGACCATTGGTACAGTACCATACTGTATTAGACTGTACCTTAAAGGGGGAGCCAACCTGCGATCGCGTTATATGCAATTTCACGTTATGGCAGGGCGCGTTATGGCGGGGTTTGACTGTATTTTCAGACTTTTTGACATTGTGGGTGTCAGTTGCACCAAGAACAGGAATGTGCCTGTCAGATGCAGAGCGATTGACCTTTGTAGGAAGGTAAGAAGGCACTCAGACAGAATTATGATGAAAAGTATCAGAGGGGTAGCCGTGTTAGTCTGGATCTGTAAAAGCGGCAAAGAGTCCAGTGGCACCTTATAGACTAACAGACGTATGATTTACAGGCATGATTTTAAAGGTAGCCATCCTGCAGCAAAAAAACTTCAGGACCAGACTTCAAAGAGAAACTGCTGAGCTTCAGTTCATCTGCAAATTTGACACCATCAGCTCAGGATTAAACAAAGACTGTGAGTGGTTTGCCAACTACAAAAGCAGTTTCTCCTCCCTTGGTATTCTCACCTCAACTGCTAGAAGAGGGCCTCATCCTCCCTGATTGAGCTAACCTCGTTATCTGTAGCCTGATTCTTGCTTGCATATTTATACCTGCCTCTGGAAATTTCCACTACATGCATCCAACGAAGTGGGTATTCACCCATGAAAGCTCATGCTCCAATACGTCTGTTAGTCTATAACAGTGGTTCCCAAACTGAGGTTAGCAAAATGTTACAGGGGGGTCTCGGAAAAAAATTCCCTAATGGCGGACAGAGCTGACCCTAGGGACCCTGGGCAGCACAGGGCCCGGAGCCCCTGGACTTCCAAGAGCTAAGCAGATCAAAGCAAGCATAATCTATCACACTGAGGAGATTTAAACTTCAAGATTCCTTGTAAGAAATGGACAAGGAGGTGAATATATTTTGCTGCTTTTTTAAATTAAATAGGCAGCTAAGCTTTGTTGTAATATGCGTTGTTTGCCTGGACTGCTCAAGACTTGAATGCTTGGGTAGGAGGAACTCTTTGAGTTGGCTTCTTAAATACCTTCATGCTGTTTTACACCTGATACTCCCTGATGAAAAATAGAAGCCTTGTCTTATAACAGCTTCATTCAAAGTGATACAAGCTACGAAAGTGAGATCTTGGAAGAGTGTTGCCATTTTCATAATGTAATACAAATACTGTAATGATAAATAATCATTAATAATAAAGTGTGTAATAAGCATGTCATAAAACACATATTTCCAAGATCACTGCTTTTATAATTTATACTCCGGTAAAGGAGAAAGTCCCTGTAAATATTCATTTTTAGGAGGGGGTTCACGAGACGACATTTTAGTGAAAGGGGTTCACAGGTTGTTAAAGTTTGGGAACCACTGGTCTATAAGGTGCCACAGGACTCTCTGCCAATTATGATGAAAATCATCTTGCAATAATACTGACTCAGGAACAGTAATTCACAGCCTGAACATCTGAAATCACAATAATTTGTATTTTATTTCATGTCATTTGCAGTGAGGAGTCCAGGTTTTGAGGGGGGAGGGGAAATCAAACTGGACCTTACAAAAGGGCAACACTGCAAACTTAAATATAGGTAAGCTAACAAGTCTCAATGACAAAGCTCTCAAAAATGACTAGGCAGCTGGTATCCTGAATTTGTTATTTATTGTTTGTTATTTACTATTTTATTCTGGCCCAGCATATTGTCCCCTTCTCCACCATTTGTTTGTTTTTTTCCATCTGTTGTCTCTTTATATATTTAGACTCTGAAGCTCTTTTGGTCAGGGACTATTTATTGTATGCTTACATCACCTAGCACAGTGAGACACTGATTGTAGCATCTAGATGCTACCACAATACAAATAAAGAATAATATAGAACACATGCAGAGACAGAACTGTAACTTTTATCTTCTTGCTCCAATGCAACAGGCCTTACCACTTAAGTTAAAGGAAGATCACTGTTGAAAGGAACTTTCTTTCCTGTTAAACTTCAGCATGCTCACATAGGCCTCGTCTACACTACGAATTTAGCAGTGCTAAATCGAATTAACCCTGCACCAGTCCACACAACGAAGCCATTTACTTCGACATGAAGGGCTCTTAAAATAGATTTCTGTACTCCTCCCCAACAAGGGGAGTAGCGCTGAAATCAACATTGCTGGTTTGAATTAGGGTTAGTGTGGACGCAATTTGATGGTATTGGCCTCCGGGAGCTATCCCACAGTGCACCATTGTGACCGCTCTGGACAGCAATCTGAAGTCTGATGCACTGGCCAGGTAGACAGGAAAAGCCCCGGGAACCTCTAAATTTCATTTCCCTGTTTGCCCAGCGTGGAGAGCTGATCAGCACAGGTGATCATGCAGAGCTCATCAACACAGGTACCCATGCAGTCTGAGAATCGAAAAAGAGCTCCAGCATGGACCGTACGGGAGGTACTGGAGGATCCGATCACTGTATAGGGAGAAGATTCCGTGCTAGCAGAACTACGTTCTAAAAGACAGAATGCCAAAACATTTGAAAAAGTCTCCAAGGGCATGATGGAGAGAGAACACAATAGGGACTCACTACAGTGCCACGTGAAAGTTAAGAAGCTCAGGCAAGTGTACCAGAAAACCAAAGAAGCAAACGGACAGTCCAGTGCAAAGCCGCAGACATGCCACTTCTACGCAGAGCTGCATGCAATTCTAGGGGGGGTCGCCACCACTACTCCACCCCTGACCATGGATTCCAAGGAGGGAGTACTCTCAGCCATGCCTGAGGATTTTGCGGACGGGGAAGATGAGGAGGAGGAGGACGAGGATGAGCTTGCGGAGAGCACACAGCACACTGTTCTCCCCAACAGCCAGGATCTTTTTCTCAACCTTACTGAAGTAGCCTCCCAACCCTCCCAAGTCGGTATCCTGGACCATGAAGCCATAGAAGGCACCTCTGGTGAGTGTACCTTTGTAAATATAAAACATGGTTTAAAAGCAAACTTTTTTAATGATTAATTTGCCCTGAGGACTTGGGATGCATTCGCGGCCAGTACAGCTACTGGAAAAGTCTGTTAACGTGTCTGAGGATGGAGCGGAAATCCTCCAGGGACATCTCCATGAAGCTCTCCTGGAGGTACTCCAAAAGCCTTTACAGAAAGTTTCTGGGCAGGGCAGCCTTATTCCGTCCCCCATGGTAGGACACTTTATCACGCCATGCTAGTAGCAAGTAATCTGGTATCATTGCATGACAAAGCATGGCAGCGTATGGTCCCAGTGTTTGCTGGCATTCAAGCAACATCCATTCTTTATCTCGCTGTGTTATCCTCAGGAGAGTGATATCTTTCTTGGTAACCTGGTTGAAATATGGGAATTTAATTAAGGGGACAGAGGTGGCCGTTCCTACGGGGCTGTTTGCCTGTGGCTGAAAAGAAATCCTTCCCTGCAGTTAGCCAAGCGGTGCGGGGGCGGGGAGGGGCAAGAGAAGCATTGGCGCTGACCTGTTCGCATTTGGATAGCAGGGATCTTCCCTGATACTAGTCACGAGGTGGGGGGAGGGATAAAGTGATCATCCCAGATAACTGGATGGGGTGGGGGTTAGTTTGGTTTCTGCTGCTGCACGTTAACACGAAAACCGGAGCACTCAATGGGCTTTGCTTGGTATGGGAGGGAGGGCGCTGCTTTTATGAAGGTTGCAGAAGCCGAAAGACAATGGCTTACCATGGCCGCATGCAAGCCGAATTCTTTTGCCCGGCCCTGCGTCTGTCATCTCTAACACCAAAGCCGCAGGCACTCAATATTAGGATGCAAAATGCGACCTTGTACCGAAATCACATATGCTATGTAATGTGAATAGTGTTGTTCACTGTGAAAGAGTACACACATTGTTCTGTAAAATGTATCTTTTTAAATTCTTCTCTCCCTTTTTATTCCCTCCCGCAGCTGCAAATTTTTCAAGCCTCCCTCCTCCGTCCCGAAGGCTATCTCAGATAAGGCAGCGAAAAAAACGCACGCAAGATGAAATGTTCTCTGAGATCATGCAGTCGACCCGCAGTGAAAGCGCTCATTTGAATGAGTGGAAGGACACAGTATCATAGTACAGGAAAGCGGCCAACGAACGTGAGGACAGGAGGGAGGCTCAAGATGAGAGGTGGCGGCAGGAAGATCAGAGGAGGCAGGATGCAACGCTGCAGCTACTGCGGGATCAAATGGACATGCTCTGGCGTCTGGTGGAGCTTCAGGAACGGCAGCAGGATCACAGAGTGCCGCTGGAGCCCCTGTATAACCGCCCTCCCCCCTCCCAATGTTCCATAGACTCCTCACCCAGACGCCCAAGAACGCGGGGGCGGGGAGGCTCAGTGCACCCTGCTACTCCACCCCAGTGGACAGCCGAAGCAAAAGGTTGTCATTCAACAAGTTCTGAAGTGGCCTTTTCCTTCCTTCCCTCCTCCCCCAGCCCACCCGGGCTACCTTGTCAGTTCTCTCCCTATTTTTATTATCAATTAATAAAGAATACATGGTTTTTAAACAATAGTGACTATTTCCTTTGAAAGCAAGCTGTGATCGAAGGGGGTAGGGTGGGTGGCTTACAGGGAATGAGTCAATCAAGGGGGCAGGTTTTCATCAAGGAGAAACAAACAGAACTCTCACACTGTAGCCTGGCCAGTCATGAAACTGGTTTTCAAAACTTCTCTGATGTGCACCGCTTCCTGGTGTGCTCTTCTAATTGTCCTGGTGTCTGGCTGCGCATAAATCAGCAGCGAGGCAATTTGCCTCAACCTCCCACCCTGCCAGAAATGTCTCCCCCTTACTCTCACAGAGATTGTGGAGCACACAGCAAGCAGCAATAACAATGGGAATATTGGTTTGGCTGAGGTCTGAACGAGTCAGTAATGTGCACCAGTGTCCCTTTAAACATCCAAATGCACATTCTACCACCATTCTGCATTTGCTCAGCCTATAGTTGAACAGCTCCTGACTACTGTCCAGACTGCCTGCGTATGGCTTCATAAGCCACGGCATTAAGGAGTAGGCTGGGTCCCCAAGGATAACTATAGGCATTTTCAACATCCTCAATGGTTATTTTCTGGACTGGGAAGTAAATCCCTTGCTGCAGCCGTTTAAAGAAGATTAGTGTTCCTGAAGACGGGCGAGTCATGAACCCTTCCCGGCCATCCCACGTTGATGTTGGTGAAACATCCCTTGTGATCCACCAGTGCTTCCAGCACCATGGAAAAGTACCTCTTGCGGTTTATGTACTGGCTGCCCTGGTGCTCCGGTGCCAAGATAGGGATATGGGTTCCATCTATCGCCTCACCACAGTTAGGGAATCCCATTGCAGCAAAGCCATCCAATATGACCTGCACATGTCTCAGAGTCACTACCTTTGGTAGCAGCAGCTCAGTGATTGCTTTGGCTACTTGCATCACCGCAGACCCCACAGTAGATTTGCCCACTCCAAATTGATTCTTGACTGATCGGTAGCTGTCTGGCATTGCAAGCTTCCACAGGGCTATCACCACTTGCTTCTCAATTGTGAGGGCTGCTCTCATTCTGCTGTCTTTGCGCTTTAGGACAGGGGACAACAAGTCAAAGTTCCATGAAAGTGGCCCTACGCATACGAAAGTTTCGCAGCCACTGGGAATCATCCCACACCTGCAACACTATGCGGTCCCACCAGTCTGTGCTTGTTTCCCAGGCCCAGAATCAGCGTTCCACGGCATGAACCTGCTCCATTAACACCATGAACTCCAAAGTGCCAGGGCCCGGTGTTTGAGAGAATTCTGTGTCCGTGTCCTCATCATTCTCGTCGCCACGCTGCCACCTCCTCCTCGCCTGGTTTTGCAGGTTCTGGTTCAGCATAAACTGCACGATAATGCGCGAGGTGTTTACAATGTTCATGACTGCTGCATTGAGCTGAGCGGGCTCCATGCTTGCTGTGGTATGGAGTCTGCACAGGTAACCCAGGAAAAAAGGCACAAAACGGTTGTCTGCCATTGCTTTCATGGAGGGGGGAAGGGGAGCCTGACGACATGTACCCAGAACCACCCGCAACAATGTTTTTTGCCCCATCGGGCATTGGGATCTCAACCTAGAATTCCAATGGGCGGGAAAGACTGTGGTAACTATGGGATAGCTATGGGATAGATACCCACAGTGCAACGCTCTGGAAATCAACGCTAGCCTCGGTACTATGGATGCACACCACCAAATTAATGTGCTTAGTGTGGCCGCATGCACTCGAATTCCATCTGTTTCCAAAAATCAATTTATGTAAAATCGGCGTGTCATAAACAGATAGTTAAGGGTTAAAGTCTCTTTTACCTGTAAAGGGTTAACAAGCTCAGTAACCTGATGAACACCTGACCAGAGGACCAATCAAGGGACAAGATAATTTCAAATCTCTGTGGAGGGAAGCCTTTGTCTGTGTTCTTTGTTTTGAGTTCGTTCTCTCTTGGATTTAAGGGAGGCCAGACATATTCTTCAAGTTCTCCAAAGTTTCCTGAAGTATTTTCTTCTATTCAGTATAGTGAGTATTAGAAAGGTGAATTAGTCTTATAATTTAATTTCTGCATTTGCAATTGTGTGTTTGCTGGAGAAATCTCTCTATTTCTGTTGCTGTTACTTTGATTATTCTGAGGAGGAGGGAGGGGAAGTCTCTCCAGTTTTTATAAGCTAGATCCTGTAATTTTTTCCATCCTGGTATTACAGAGATAATGTACTTTCTTTCTTTCAATAAAATCTTTTCTTTTTAGAACTTGATTGATTTCTTCCCTTTTTTGGATTTTCAGGGCAAGGGGAGGGGGAAAAGTGAATCCCTCTTTGTTTGATTCAAGGAATTTGAATCCAGGTATCTCTCTTAAGGACTTGGAGAGGGGAGGGGGGAATGGATTATTTCCCTTTGTGTTAAGATTCAAGGAGCTTGGATCTGTGTTCCCAGGGAAGGTTTGGGAGGAATGGAAAGTGTACCAAAACACTATATTTTTGGTTGGTGGCAGCTTTACCAGATCTAAACTAGGATTTTAGTTTAGAGGAGTCCATGCAGGTCCCCATCTTGTGAACGCTAAAGTTCAAAGTGGGGAATAAACCTATGACACGGCGTAATCCCATCGTGTAGACATACTCATAGTAATGTAGTGCCCGATCCTACTACCACTGAAATCAACAGCAAAATACTCCAATTGTGAGATGAGTGGAAGCATGACTGGGCCAAAAAATCATCCACAATAAAAACTGTTAATACTTCACTAAAGAGCAAATTATTCTGTGCCTGTAGAGTCAGTGTCCACATTTACAAGGCGATTTAACTAAATGGACAGTCTGAAGCTACATCAAGAAGTTTTTGAACTTGAGCGAGATAAACAAGTCAAAATTTCAATACAAAGTCATTGTAAATTACCTGTAACTCAAAACAATGTGACAAATTTTCATAAAACTTCGCAAAAACATTCTCCTGACCTTCAGAGTAAATCTGCCAAAAATTCTACACAAGTAACTTCTTCAATTCAGACTTTCAAGTGAGCTGAAATGTGCCTTTATAATGGCAGCTGGTTTCATCCTTAATTACTGAGATATCTCTAATCAACATTAAAATACATAAGTATCCATTGAAAGCTAACATTGACATCTACATACATATTTATTCAAATTATTAATATTCTGATGTTTAGATTGGTCACTGTCATAACAAAATTTGAAATGTAGATTCCCATATGGTTTTAAGAACACAATGATTATTTGAGCTTGTTGTGTAGAAAAGGAAGAATTGGGACACTTTTTTTAAACAAAAATACAGTTTCAAAATGGTTTGAGTAAGAAAGTAAGTTAGAGGTCTGGGAAAGTCTAGTGAGAAACTGTATTTAAAATGGTGGAATGGGAAAGTTCACATATTCTAGGTCTTTGGGAAAACCACTAGCTGAGGATCTCATTACATTAGTCACTACAATAAAAAAGAATTATGGACCATATTTCCCTATGATGTTTGTTGTTTTAGCACAGTTCTTCAATAACAATTGTGAGTGATAACCAAAGACACTGAAAGCCTAAATGTGCCAGTACTAAAATCTTTATCAATTGTTGGATGTATGAATACTCAAAGCCAAAGGGACGCATGTAGGATTTCTGAGGTTAAGGTTGCCAACTTTCTGATTGGGGGCAGAGGGTTGGGGTGCAGGAGGGGATGAGGGCTCCAGCTGGTGGTGCAGGCTCTGGTGTGGGACGAGGGGTGAGGGATTTGGGGTGCAGGAGAAGGGGCTCTCGGCTAGGACCGAGGGGTTTGGACTGCAGAAGGGGGTGCAGGCTCTGGGAGGGGCTCAGGTGCGGGCTCCAGGCAGCGCTTACCGCAGGTGGCTCCCGGAAGCAGCTGGTATGTCCCTGAGGCCCCTAGGCACAGAGGTGGCCAGGGGGCTCCACGCGCTGCCGTCACTTGCAGGTGTCACCCCCACAGCTCCCACTGACTGCTGTTCCCAGCCAATGGGAGCTGCAGAGCCAGCACTCGGGGCAGGGGCAGCAAGCAGAGCCTCTCTTGCCGCTCCTGCACCTAGAGGCCACAGGGACATGCAGGCCGCTTCCAGGAGCTGTGTGGAGCCAGGGCAGGGAGGTCTTAGTCCTGCTGCGCCACTGACCGGACTTTTAATGGCCCGGTTGAAAACCAGATGCCTGGCAACCCTACCCGAGGTCGTATATAATATGATCATCAATTAGTTTTCCCTTCACAGCATGAAAACAGTAAAAGAAACATGGTGTGAACTGTAATTACAGAATTGGATTATCAACGTTTTACTACTGTAAACTCTCTATTTTGAAACAATTATAATTTTGGCAAAATTATTCCCTTCACCCAGAAAATATCCTACCTGGGATTTAGTCTAAAAAAGATTGTTTTGGTCAAGTTTGAAAAATTATTGTTTGAATCTATGAAAAAAATGGGATTTTTTTCCATCCTGTGCTACAGCATTCATAGAAAGAGGTAGAATAAAGGCTGTTATGAGAATTTCCTGGTTGTGTTTTAAAATCTCAACCCAAATGCTGCATTCCACTAGGGGTTTTTTTTGTTTTGTTTTGTTTTTTACACTGAAGCACTCCGCCCTCTTCTCTTAACTATCTTGTGAATCACAAACTAATTAAAATGTATTCAATCCATTTCTCAGTCACTGACCACTATGACATTTAAAATAAAAACCTTTTCTCCCTCATCAAGCTCTTATTTAATCACTGCACTACTATCATCACAACTGCTAACAGTGTGTTATGCAAACCAACATTTTGAGGGAAATGACAGACTAATAGGAAGTGCAAGTGTATGAACAAGGTCAAGGAAGAAGTAATTTCCACTAGCTCACTGTGGTCCTGTTTCAGTCTATTAATGTGCCAGGAAAAACATTCTTTGTAGGTAATTTCTGATATTTGAGAATCTCTGGGGAAATTTCTGGAGAATTATGAGAGTGCCACATCTGCCACAGATCTGTATCTACATCAAGAGTCAAAACTAAAGCTGTGCAGAAAAGGTGGGACTCAAAGTACAAACACTTGAAAACAGCATCTATTGGAGTTATACCTGCTGTCAAAAACTAGCAATGGTTTGGAACTTTTATTTGTCTATGAGCTGCCTGCTGACACTTTCAGTTATTTACTTTCTGGTACCTGGGTTGCTGAAAATTGAAATAGCTATTTGTGCTATATTAAATGTTCAAACCTGGCTTAGTGGGCTAGGTCACCGGAGGCAAATGGCATGCTATTATGTAAAACAACAACTAGGTTCTGCTTCTCACTGCAGCACTGGTATGTAAAGTGAACCAATATCAGGGCCTATATTTTTGTAACTTGAGGAAACAACTATAATCCACTTAATCTCAAATTAATGTTGTTATCTGAACTCTAAAAGAGAGAGAGGGGAATACTAATGCATTATAAACACGAGTCAGCTACCTTTGCTAAAGCTTTGAAATGATCAACAAAGCAAAAATAAAAATATTATGCAAAATAACTGACCAAAGATACACAATTTCTCATTTCCTTAACACTGAAGTTACAAGTACCTCTCCTCATGGAGCATAAGTTATTTACAAAACATTAATTTGAGATTCAAAATATAAACTAGATTTACTTTCCCTAGAAATTGTATTTATTTCATATTCTGGAAACAACCAGATGCATTTGCTTTAGCCAACTTCTCAGAACATACAAACATCTTCATTACATACCTCTTTCAGTACCTGTTGAATATATTCTCTAATATCTCCTAAATCTTTAAATTACTGACATTTCCTACAGAAAGACCAAACCAAATATTTGACTCACCATGTCCCTAAGGATGCGTAATACCAACTTGCACCCACACACTGAGAAAAAATAAGTACTCTTAGATGACAATGCCACTGAATCCTACAGCAAATTACAACACAGTACATGAATTAACCAGTAGGCAATATCCATGAGCAGCGGATTTTAAAAAAAACAAAAAAATTTAATTTCTTTTCATTACTGCAAGAAACTACATTTTACCCAATGTAGGCTCTGATGTATTTTCAAATTATCCTTCAAAATCATCTTGCATCATTCTTAGTAGACGTCATTATAATATAGCTCTACATATTAGAGCAGCAAAAAACTCGCAGCAAAAAAATCTCAACTATTCAGAACTGAGTCCTTTGTAAGTGATTACAGCTCTGCATAATTTATTTTATGTATTGTGTACCCTTTGTTTTTCACATTAACCAAACTTAATTTTGGGTTTGGTGATGAATATTTTTCAGACCCTTTGGATTTTGCAAAATTAGTTCTGATGCCCATGTTTTGCTTTGTTTTTTCAAGAGAGGTTAAAAAGTGCTTTCTAAATAGGAAGGTAATATTAAAAAATGAACACCATCCAAAAGCAAAGCTGGTGAAAGCGGATACTATGACTGGTCTTCAGTTCTAGTTCCACACCCACAAATCACAAAAGCTACTTAGAATCATAGAATATCAGGGTTGGAAGAGACCGCAGGAGGTCATCTAGTCCAAAGCCCTGCTCAAAGCAGGTCCAACACCAACTAAATCATCCCAGCCAAGGCTTTGTCAAGCTGGGCCTTAAAAACCTCTAAGGATGGAGATCCCACCACCTCCCTAGGCAACCCATTCCAGTTTTTCACCAACCTCCTAGTGAAACAGTGTTTCCTAATATCCAACCTAGATCTCCCCCACTGCAACTTGAGACCATTACTTCTTGTGCGTGTCATCTGCCACCACTGAGAACAGCCTAGCTCCATCCTCTTTGGAACCCCCCTTCAGGTAGTTGAACGCTGCTATCAAATCCCCCCTCACTCTTCTCTTCTGCAGACTAAATAACTCTAGTTCCCTCAGCCTCTCCTTGAAAGTCATGTGCCTACTCCATTTTTCTTCTGGGGATTGAGGTGAGGCTGACCAGTCTGTAATTTCTCTTATTTTCCTTCTTCCCTTGTTTAAAGATGGGCACTGTATTTGCCTTTTTCCAACAGTCCGGGATCTCGCCCAATTGCCACGAGTTTCAAAATTGTTCTTTGAGATATGTTCTTCATGTCCATTCCATTTTTTGTGTGCGCACACGCCCACATGCACAGTTGTTGGAGATTTCTGCCTTAGTGGTATCCGTAGGGCCGGCTGTGGCACCTCTTGGAGAGCCGCTCCTATGCGGCAGTATATCAGGTGCCACCAGAGCCTAAGCCCTCTCAGTTCCTTCTTGCTGGCAACTTTGACAGAGGGGTAGGATGATAGGAAGTGCAATGGACATGAGCAACACATCTCAAACAGTTATGAAAAGGTAGGTAACCGTTTTTTCTTCGAGTACTAGCTCATGTCAATTCCATTTTAGGTGACTCAAAAGCAGTATCCAAGGAGGTGGGCTTGGAGTTCACAGCTTAGTGGCTTGCAGTACTGCCCTACTGAAGCCAGCATCGTCCCGGGCCTGCTGGGTCAATGCATAGTGGGATGTCAAAGTGTGGACAAATGACCAGGTGGCCACTCTACAGATGTCCTGGATAGGCACATGTGTCAGATAGGCTGTCAAAGAGGCCTGCACCCTGGTAGAGTGGGTGTGACAATTGTCAGAGGTGGCAACTTCGCTTGGTCATAGCAGAAGCAAACGCAGGCAGTGATCTAAGAAGAAATTCTTTGTAGATAGAGGTGACCTTTCATTCTGTTGGCCACAGCAACGAATAATTGCATTGACTTATGGAACAGCTTGATCCTGTCAATGTAGAAGGCCAGAGCCCTTCTGATGTCCAGGGCATGTAGCCTGCACTTCTCCTCTGACCTATGTGGCTTCGGGGCATGAGGGGCAGCATGGGAAAAATCATGAAGGTGCTTGTTTGAAAATTTGACAATTAGGTGATGGAGGCTGGCATCATGAATCGAATGGAGGTAGGAGTCAGATTTATAGAATCATAGAAATCTCTGGCTAGAAGGGACCTCAAGAAGTCATGAAGTCCAGTTCCCTGCACTGAGCCAGGACCAAGTGAAGTATACCATCCCTGACAGGTGTTTGTCCAACCTGTTCTTAAAAATCTCCAATGATGGGGATTCCATAACTGCTCTTGGAAGTCTTTTCCAATGCTTAACTATCCTTATAAAACGAAAGTTTTTCCTAATATCTAACCTGAATCTCCCTTGCTGCAGATTAAACCAATTACTTCTTGTCCTACCTTCAGCGGGTATAGAGAACAATTGATCAGAAGAAATGGAGATCTTCTTCCAGCTCTGGAAGGTTATCCTGACCACGCATAAAGACCGTTTTAGACTTTTATTTTGGGAGCACTCATCCTGGGTCCTGAGGCAAGGGGCTTTGATTTCTTATTACATCTGCTCCTTTCCTGGGGCTTCACTGAAGGGCTAGTTTGGTTCAGCTTTTCATTGCCCTGATCTGTGCATAAGAATTAATTGATAAAGTTGCGGAAAGGGGGGGGAAGAGGACACTCACCCACAATGCTCAGGATGGCCCACCCTTTACATCCTCTCAAGATAAATCTATATATAGGGGGGAATTATAGGCCTCACAACATATCCTGAAGTTTGAAAGAATCAGACTGGCATGCCAAGCGGGAAGTGAATTTCTGCCCCTCAATGCACAAGTCTAGGGACTGTCAGCTTGAGAATCCCAGCTGATCTCAATCACGTGGATGGAGTACCAAAGGAATGGTGGTCACTAAAATACACAGGATCGGAAGCACTGTAGTCCTTATGACCCTAAATAAGTTATGGAAACAAGTGCTCTTGGACACCACTAACTGGACATCCTAAAAAAGCAGAGTATCCAATATGAACCCCAGATTGTTTTACCTTATTAACAAGAGGTAGTCATACACCCTAAAAGAAACAGATAAATCCTCAATCTTTTCTTGTGGTTTTCCTCAACTAGGATCATCTGTTCCATCCCCAATGAACTTCAACCAATTAGCTCTCAGCCAGACACCAAGCAGCATAACCACTACCCCATCTGGGTTCAATGAAAAAGATGTAAAACCAAATATCAGCAACACATTGATAGAACTGTAACCCAATCTGTCAATCTCCCCTTGCAGACTCCTATAAAAGCAAGACTGGCAGGAGAGACTCCTGAAAAATTCCAAAACCCACTCATGGTGGAGAAGAACTTCCCCAAACCACTCTTTGAGCCTTCTGAGCTAGAAAATAATGCAGTCACTCAAACATAACTCCATTTACCATTATGAGGATGTGAAGATGTGTTAATTTATGGCCAATGATACTGAAGGCACTCTTCTCACTTGACATTTGTCCATTATCAACACAAGATCATCGACCAATAAAACCAGGATAGGTTCTGTATTATGTCCTTGCCAAAAAGTAAACTGAAAGGGATCAAGGCTATCTGAAAATTCCACAACTACTACTAAAGCTGCTTCTCCCTTACCTCTTCTTTCTTCCCCATAATAGTAAAGGTTAGGAGTAGGGAGATAAGTGGCAGAAGCTTTTGTGAGCATGAACCTAACCATCACTCTCATCCTGGAAATAGTAGAAGACTGAGGGCTTGTCTACATGAGACGTTCCTGCAAAGCAAGTTATGGTGTGAATCTACAGTGCACTAACTGGCCGCGCAATAATGTCCAACGTGGACATTGCTACAGAACACTGAAAGTCCTGAACCATGCTTTGATTTACTACACTGTACAAGTAGTAGTGGTCCAGATTCCCAGTTTGTATATGCAATTGTTCTAGCAGTTTAATTTTAGTTTCTGTGGGTAGCACAGTTATCTTTAAGTACTCTCTTTTGCTGAGATTACAGATATGGTATAATTTAGCCTCTAGAATATGATTTAGTGGAATTTAATTATTAGGGTTTGAAGAGACTAAGCCAAAATTATTCTTCAGAAAATTATCTACCCCCTAACAAACATTTTAATGCAATGTCCTGGAAAAGTTTTGATTATTTTTGAAGATGGAGGACCTATAAAAAAACTGATAAATCTATATTTTTAATTGGAAATATATCTTGTTTTACCAGACTTAAAAATTTCTCTCTGCCTGTTTCTCCAAAATCACCTACGGAATGTCATTATCTCCAACAACAAAAAGTCCAAAATCAAACTCTTCCTTCTGAACTCTCCCTCCCCACCACTTACCACTTCATTTATTGTTGTCCCCAACACCATTGTATTTCCAGTTTCCCAAGTTTACAGCCTTATCTTTGATGCAACTTTCTCTTCTACTCACTGGATGTTTCAAGCCTTCACATCAATTCTTGCCACTTCCTTCTGGACAATCTCAGCAGAATTCAACCTTTCTTCATAATTCTCTACAAGATTGCAATCTAGTTATCTCCCACTCTCCAGCCTCCCTTCTACATCATTCAGTCTCTCTCCTTCTCTGTATAAAAGTCCAATTTAATTTTTTCATTTTGAAGGTATTTCACAACTCAGCACCTGTCTATAGTTCCACCATCTTACCTTAAATCTCCTATTCCCTCCAATCAATTCAAGTCTGTCTTTTGACAGCATCTTTCCTGATTTCATACCCTTTTTCTTTCTGCCCCAGGAACATAATTTAAGATAACATGTCATCCACCTGCATCTCATCTTTGAAAAAGCCCCTCACAAACAAAAACCACCAGTTCTGAGAAACATTCCAGGTACAGTGACCTAGTATGTCAATTTGGTATTGCATCTACCTATACCTGTCAGACCTTTTGGAGGATGGGTGGTGGTCTTTGACACAATCAACTTACTGTAACACTGTACATGCCTAGTGGTATTATATCTCAAAGATGTGATATATTTTAAGGTGTGCATCATATGACACCCCTCCCACCCCTCTACTCCAATTAACTGCTTCTCTTCCCATGGCTGTGAAATTCCACTCTATTTATATTACTAACATGATGTCTCTGTTGCTGCTTCTTCCCTCAACTAAAGACAAGTCCAGAAATAGAATAATCCTTCCCATGTGCATTATATGATCCATCTAATCTAGATTTTTACATCATGCTCATCTCCATAGAATTTGAGCAGCTTACAAATGCTAAAACATATACACAAATTCTGAAGAATATACATTCTGCTTATCATGGGCCAAATTTTGAGTCCAGCTTTAATTGGGACTCTACTTTTCTACTTGCAGTTTTGAGAAAACTCGTGTGGACTCACAATTTTGGTTGCTTGGACAGCTACTTCATTTCTGGGCACAACTCATCACTTAGCTTTCCAAGTGATGTTCATTACTGGGGCAAATAATTTTGGGATCGGCTGTGGAACTCTGGATGTAAAAATGGAGGTCAGCCTCTGAAAATGTAAATCTTACAATTGTTCACACTCTCCCCATTTTTGGGTAGAACACAGATCTATGATCCACCCAAGGCCATTGCTAACCACTGAGTCAGCACAATATCCTATTTTGTTCATTCATCCAAGCTATGAACTGCTTACGAGTAGATGGTTAAAAAAATACTGAAAACCTTAAAATGAGAACAAGAGATTTTATCACTTTCTTCTCACTAACTAACTACACAGAATAAATGAAAGCTACCGTAGTTGTTTTAGTTAACAAACTTATAATGAAAACACTCTGAGGTGCTGGATTACTTGGGAACTTTTCCTTGTGTTCTCACTTGTTCTGTTGATTATCCTTTGTGTTTCAGAATTGTACAGCATAACAAATCAATATCAAATACTAAATACAGTCTTTTGCAGAAGGTTCAAATATCCATTTTCTCACATTTTATTAATAAAATATTTTTATTACAACATTAGTTTTATTTTTCAGTTTTTCAGAAGGCTGTGATCCATAGTTGATATATAATCTGCAGAGGAACACTGACACATTCAATGGCAAATAAAATGTATTGGACAATATACTGATCTTTCTGTGATCAGAGTAGCTATGTGAAAAAGCCAAAACAGATTTTTTACCTTGTCTACTGAATTTAAAGGCAAGGTACAATTGGAATTAGCAGTTGAATTAGAATTCATCACCCAGAGAAGCTATTTTTTCCAAATCTATACCAGGAAGAAAGTGTATAACCCGACAGCATGCCAAGGGTTTATTGTTCTCAAGGACTATGATTCATTTCTAGATACGGCAGGAAAGTTGTCAAAATTCTTGAGCATTGATCAGTAAGATAAGGGTTATTATTGTCTTAGGTTGCTTTTTACAGGGAAAAAAGGCTCATGCAACAGCTTTATATGATCATATTGTACAGTATATGATATTTACATCTTACAGCCCATTCCTCAAAAGATTAGGATCCAGCTAGTCACATTGCTGATGGGTTTAAACTACAAAGGCTTCTGACTCCAAGCTCCTAAATCTAGCATAATTTAAATTAGCCCAGCATTTCTGACTATGTTGATATATGAATCTCTTCAGTACAGTAAGATTCTGAACTCTTGGGGAGGACATAGTGTCTTTATTCTCTCTGTAATGCTTCTTGCACTCCTATGATGCTATATACAAATATATAATAGCAGTAATAATTATATTCTTCTAGCCTATACCCAAGTGAATACATATGGGCCAGTTGATATGAAGGAGTCAAAATAAGGCACTTAAGAACGTATACAGTTTTAAATTAAATTCAAGAAATAAATGCAGGAAAAATTACATTTTATTACAGTTTCTCTCACACTCACAGACTCCAAGCTTCACCTGTGCCCAAAGGGTACAGAAACAGGGGGAGGGGAAGGTATTTGCTTAAGCAAACATGTACCAGCCAATTCTGATATAAATGTAATCTTCTGTATTTATTATTTCTGTTAGCATCATGCCTTGCTTTGTGTGTCCACCATGATCTTTCTCACAGTGTAAAAATGTGTTAATGTATTAAAATTTTACCAAGTGTATACAGATGTATAGCTTCTACTTGAGCGACCAGGGTAACGGTAACCATGGTACTTCTTCCAAGAATAGAATTATCATCTGTAACAGCATTCATGCTGTGGCAGCTGACAGAATGGTTATAAATATACCTATTAGCAGTCTGAATTGAATCTTTAAACAGCACTGTAGGGACAGCAGTTGGCTAAAAATAGCTTGACAATACTGCATCTGAATACTCGTCCTCAGAAACACTGTCACATATACAGAGTGAATTCCAATTTTTTCTTCCATGTAGCTGAAAATGAACACCTGTGACACACACACGAGACTGACAATGTGACATTTTCTGACCTCCTTCCTCTCCTGTAACACAATAAAAACTTGAAAAGGCTGCTATAAAACATAGTGCACTCCCTAGAATTTAAAGCGTATGAAGCAAGGGCAGAATCAAAAACCATTTTACAAAAGAAATATTTACATGATGAACAGCATGCACATTGTACTGTCTAAATTAGTCATGCTTAGTTTCATTTTTATATAAGTTTTTGTAAGCAAACACAAAAATGAAAGTTGCATAGCCATGTCCTGTACCAGCATCAGCTAATTTTTAATATTATCAGGAAAAATGTACCTGATAAGTTTTCTTTATCTTGCAGTCAAAAATATACATTATACACACCCTACATGGTGTTTTCTTAGTCACATGTCAGAATGCTTTCAACCAACACTCAGAATTCTCTCATTTTTAGGGTCTGAAGCCCAATCCTTGTCCACTGCTGATCAGAGTAATAATAGTGCCATACCCCAACAATTGATTATTAAGCAAAAGGTTTTGTATTTTGTATCAGGGAAGTATACACACAACAATCAGTATTTCTTTGTCCTAGATGCCATTTAAAATCGGAAAACTGGAAATTTATTGGTGAGGCTCCATCTGTTTCATTTCCAGAGTCTAAGAGCACCATTGCAGTGTCCTATAAGATCAAATGGAAAACGCAGTTCTTCAACCAAGTTCCTTTCCCCAGTACATTTAAGAAAGAAAGATTTCTTAGTTATGATGAAAATGACACTTTGGGAAAGGATAAAGTTCTAATTTGTTTTCTGAAAAAATATTTTAAAATGACATAGTTGAAACAACTATTATCTCCCTCATTTCATTTACTGCCAGAAATATCTTAAGACAGAGAAATCCCTGGTGGTGAAATCTCAGTGGTGAATAATATAGTAAGAGCCAAATTAAGATTCAGGTGAGAAAATCCAGGTTCAATTTTTAGATGAATTTTGACAGCTTCTTTCAACAAACATATGGACCAATGTACACTCTGCACCAATGATTTTTTCCCTCATAAGGCAAATAGAGCAAAATATAAGTTTTAGGCATAATGTGATCGCAAGTCTCATCGTTTGTGATATTTTCTTGTTTTCTTTTACTATTGCAATCTGTTCTCATTCAATATTTTCAAGAATATTTTTCCCTTTTAATAGTTATTACAGATTCCAAATAAAGTACCTTATGATGGAATGAGTTTCTGTTGTTGAAATGACGACATGACCTAGAGAAGGAAGTAATTGGAATAATGTATCTTTTGTTCTTTCCTTGGGCTTAGGTTTTAAAGTCTGCTGTGCAAAGACAGCAATGATGTTACACTTTGTTTTTTGAATTGTGCTGCAGCTACCATCATTATTTCAATAAAAACCCTGGCAATGTTATTAAACTGAAGGGTAATCCTGTTTACCAGTATTAAGTGTTGTTTGTGATCATTATTTCTTTTTTAATCATCTCTATTAAGGTTTTGAATAAGGTATCCCTAGAAGGTTTTGAACAAAATTCAGACAGGCAGACAACCTGAGATAGAAAGATCTTCACACTACTGTGTTTCTTCCCTTCCTTCTCACCCAACATTTTTTTGTCTTCAGTTTAAAGTGAAAGGATGTGCCAATGGTTATTCTATTTTAGTCTTAATAAGAACTCACTCATCACTGCAGTATCTGTCTTCCAGTAGCGCCTTAAGCAACATGACTAACATCTGTCACATATTGTTCGGGGTCTCATCCTCTCACAAGGGAGAAAAGTGTGTGCAATGGAGTGCTTTGTTTTGGTAGGGTTGTTTTATTTTTTAAATATATATATATTGCTATATGTTTATGTTAGAGAAGGCACGTCAAAGAAATGTGTCTTGCACTTGTAGAAAATTCTATTGTGCCAGAGGAGTGGAGGTATCAAATCACGTTCTTCATACGAGTGCTTTAGGCAATATTCTAGACATCCTGGGTCCAGGTCATTGAGTATCTTGAAGGTAAGGATCAAGACTTAGAAGTTGATTTAGTATTCTAAGGGAAGCCAGTATAGAGAGCGGAGGACAGGTATGATGTGCTCATGGTAGCCGAAGTTGGGGAGAAGACACACCGTTGCATTCTGTACTGGTTGAATTTATCTAAGTGCTGAAGATTTCATGATCAGGTATTCCTGTATGACATTGCTATAATCCAGCTGACAGGTGATGAAAACTTTATAACTGGAGCCAGGAAGGGATGGAAACTCCTAGCCAACCAGAGATAGCAGAAAGCATTACACACATGGGTGAACTTAGTGTCAGCAACGAATCCAAGAATATTCCTAAACTATGCACGCAACTGGCTGATTGTTGGTGTGTGCCTGCATTCAGAGCAGACTGCATCATGGCTGCAAACTCTTGCAAATGCTTTCTTCTGCCCACTAACATAATCTGTCTTGTTCAAGTTCAGCTTCAATCAACCGTTCTTCATCCATGAGCTGATCTCATCCAATCACTGGGCCATCTTGGTGAAGTAGTGTGGTTATATGTGGTGAAAGATAAGGAGAGCTGAGTGTCATCTGCATGTTACTGGCACTTAAGTCCATGTCATCAGAGGACACTAGCCTGGGAATTGCAAGACCCATGTTTAATTCCTTGGTCTACCACAGACTTCCTGCATCATGACAATGAGCAAGTGATTGTGTGTCTCGGTTCCCCATCTATAAAATAGTGATAATAGTACTTCCTGAACTCATGGGGATGTTGTGAGGATAAACACATGCTGGGCCATATATGCTTGTAACATCATTGGTACTACCATAAGCCCAAGTCTTAGGGTACGTCTACACTAACCGCCGGATCTATCGGGGATCGACTTATTGCATCTAGCGTAGACACGATAAATCGATCCCCAATCGCTCTGCTGTCGACTCCTGTACTCCATCATAGCAAGAGGCAGAAGCGGAGTCAACGGGAAAGCGGTGGCAGTCAACCCCGCGCTGTGAGGACGCGACATAAGTCAACCTAAGATACGTCGACTTCAGCTACGCTATTCTCGTAGCTGAAGTTGCATATCTTAGGTTGACCCCCCACCACCACAGTGTAGACCAGGCCTTAGATATATTTCTGACTAGTAAATACACTCAAAGAATAACTTGCAACCACTGAATACTGCTTTTATTTTAATACACATTTTTACAAGCATTTACTTCTGACAGCAGCAATTAGATCTCAACTCTATTTGCAGTGTGTTGAACAAAGCAGCACCTTTTTAGTGCATCCAGTTCTCAGTGTGAAATATACATACCTCTTCTCCTCCTAAAAAAAAAAACTAAACTAAAGATGCAGTCCCTTTTCATGATCTATAACACTCTAAAATTAATGTTATGAAGTCTCTCAGTCTTGCCTATAAAAGTGAATTCTTGATACTGTTCAACTAGTCATAGAAAGAATAAACTGCTTACAGCAAGGGTGACTAAAGAGAAATAAATCTCTCATGCCCAATTTTTAGGTTAGTTTCTTTAGAAACTGTTTCTCTGTGCACTGAAATATATTTAGCTAAACGATGCACTGAGTGCGGGCAGCATTCTGTGATGAAAAAGAAGTAACTCCCTAATCCTATTGACTTCCTTTACATATCACTCATCTTTTCTGTTTATCTGGAAGTAGAATTAGGTTGTGAATTAACCCACTTTTAGTCAAAGTCTCTACAGTAGTCCACACTTCTATAATATTTATTAATGATCATCCTGCCATATTATTAATTATAGTTATGCATTTGGAGATCTTTAGAAGGAAGACACTGTAGTAAATGCATTATCATTATTTATGAAACACCATCAAATGTAGTATACAATGTATAGAGTAGGAGAAAATCTCTTCCCTTCCTCAAAATCCACTTCAATGCAGATACCTACTACAAGTGAAGAAACCCCCAACTCCCATCCCTTGCACAGACATGCACACAAGCTCCACAACCAAATATGCTGAATATAGATTCTCATAGATTCATAGATTCTAAGACTGGAAGGGACCTTGGAATTTGTCCTACAAAACTTCTGACAAATGTTTTTGACAAGATGATAAATCATAACTCAGGAGTAAGATTGTTGCCTATCAGCATGCTTTTCCTCACTGTCAAGGGAATGTAGACCTGGCATGATGATTGCTTTGCTGGGCTACCAATGATTAAGCTAGACTTGCACAAGCCCAGGTGGGATAGAACCATCTCTGAGGTGAGGAGTCTGCCAATGATTAAACCCAGGAAGGGCAGAAGAATTTGTGTTTCTTAGTGTTTATTTTGGACTTTGGGCACTTCAAAAGGCTTGGAATGTTTACATGACCTACCTGGAGGGCTACGCACCTCAGTCTGGATAGTGTTGGAGGCTGGGTGGATCAGCTGAAAACAAGGAGGGAAACTGAGGCAGAGCCATTGCTACATCATACCTTGCCATAAGCAGGTATGCCAGGAAGGCATGCAGCCACAAGGGTAAAATATGTGGACGTAAAAATGAGCTGATCAATGGAACTACTGTTGTGTGAAGCACGATGTGAATGAAAGAAACAATTTATATAGTGTAGTCAGTCTAAAGTACATGACAATGTAGAAGGCAAAAAACAAAAAAACTGGTCCCTACTATGTAGATCTTACATTCTAATGAAGAGTGGGTAGGATAGAGAAGAATAAAATACAGAACAAGCAATGAAAGGTGCAAGCAATTAATAGTTTATGGTCATTTAAGCTAGAAAGCTTTCTGGAATAAAGTGTGCTTTTCTGGGGCCTTTTGAAGAAGGTGGATTGCTTTACAAACATTATTTGAGGGGCTGTGTCAATTATGTATGTAGCAGCGTAAAAGAAAGGGCAAAGCAGAGTAAAAGTGAGTATGACATGGTGGCTGTTTGCAGATTACATGGCTTTTCTGTCTAGCTAACTGAGGGGTATACAGGTCACAGCAATACTATAGCATCAGATTTCAAGGGAAAAAATCAAGTTAAAAAACTTAGCACAAGGAAAATGGAGAGTATGGAAAACAGATACCACCAAAAATGTCAGTGAAAGACAGCAGCATAATTACGGTTCAACCTGACAATTCAATAAAAATGCAAAGAATAGAAAGAAGACAACACTTATTCTAAAATGGCTGAGCTACCTGAACTACATCTAACAAGAAAAAAGAAGAACAAAGTCAGTAAGGAAATATATTTAGAAAAACAGAATACAAGTAGTCTATACAAATTAATAAGTGCCATGCATGCATTCAAATTATGTCAAATGTCATGCATGCATGCTTCTCAGTGTAAAGTGTAATTGCAAAAACAATGTGTCCGGTGCACAAAGAAAACAAATACATCTGTCTTTCTTTATTCCTCATAATTTTTCTTAATAACTTACCCTAATAAATAGTACAATCTGTCAAATTCCAAAATATTGAGCAGCCATTCAAGCTTTGAGTTTTATAAAGGCTAACATGAAAATCTAAATCAGTTTTGTATGGGAAAATAGTTCTTTGCTCAGAAATCCAGAAACATAAGTAATCCTGGAGGATAAAAATAAACCATACAACAATAGCATGAAGTTCTTAAACTGTCCTGGCTACTATGAAAGCCAAGAGAGAAACTTTGCTATGCATTTCAATCTCATTTGTAACAGTACATTTGCAGGAAGCTTCATAGTTTTCAAGCATGCAGAAGATTGTTTTGGGGATTCATCAGGTGGCTCCTCAGCAACTTCTCACTAACCAACACTTCTACCATCTTCAAAGTGGCAAAAATCAATATTCTGTTTAACGACTATGAAATGGAGAACTTCCTAAACCCAGGGTGTGGACAAGCACAATCCAATTCCCAGGAGGGTAAATTTATTAGGCATTTTATAAACTATGGAAGTTCTAAATTGCCAATTTCATCTACCTTTACTGTCAGTCATTTGCCCCAAACAAGGTAGTGTTTAAAAACCCTTCCAATCAGTATGAGCAAGGAACAAACAGGAGCACCAATGAGAATAGCTCTGGAAAGCAAAATTTGATCCCAAGACACTAATCATCACTAAAGTCATAATCAGTTAAAATGAATTCACTATCCTTGTATTGAAACAAGAACCATGAGACAAATTATGGTTTGCATTTAAAGAATGTTGTGTGTTTTAACTCAACTAAAAAAATAAAATGTCATTTTGATGACTTGATCGAGCAATGCATGAAGACTCCAGAAACACTTGACAGGTCTCTGATGGGTTTGAAGAGACCACCCAAAGAAATATCTTCCTCCATAATGGTACTCCAGGGAGTCCGCAGGCCCTGCTGATCAACTCCTCCCCCTCTCTTTATCTCCCGGAGGCTACCTAACCCAAATCAGGAGATTCTTGGTGCTAAAACTCAAATGGCACAGTGGGGCTAAGGCAGGCTGCCTATCCTGACTCTACGCTGCTCCCAGCACATCCCTGCGGCCCCTGGGAGGGGGAGGAGGCACGGGGTCTCTGCGTGCTGCCCCTGCCCCGAGCACCAACTCCACAGCTCCCATTGAACCAAAGTGCCAGGTTAACCAAAGAAAAGGTTAAGAACCATTTGATCAGTTCAACCAAGATTGACACCACATGGAGAGGCTCCGATGAAAATAATCCAAACAAAACACTTCACTAAAATGAATTTAAGATTTCAGACATCAGCAATTGGAGAACATGTTATCTTTAAAGACATAAGAAAAAGAAAGAAAGAAGTGGGACCGCTAAACACTGAGAATGGAGTGGAGGTTAAGGATAATTTAGGCATGGCCCAATATTTAACAAATACTTTGCCTCAGTCTTTAATCAGACTAATGAGGAGTTTAGGGATAATGGTAGGATGACAAATGGGAATGAGGATACGGAGGTGGATATTAACACATCCAAGCTAGAAGCCAAACTCGAACAGCTTAATGGGACTAAATCGGGGGGGCCCAGATAATCTTCATCCAAGAATATTAAAGGAACTGGCACATGAAATTGCAAGCCCATTAGCAAGAATTTTTAATGAATCTGTAAACTGTATGACTGGAGAATTGCTAACATAGTTCCTATTTTTAAGGAAGGAAAAAAGTGATCCATGTAACTACAAGCCTGTTAGTTTGACATCTGTAGTATGCAAGGTCTTGGGAAATTTTTTGAAGGAGAAAGGTGAACTGTCATACTGAAAGGTGAACTGTCAGGCTGGAGGGAGGTTACTAGTGGAGTTCCTCAGGGATCGGTTTTGGGACCAATCTTATTTAATCTTTTTATTACTGACCTTGGCACAAAAAGTGGGAATGTGCTAATAAAGTTTGTGGATGACACGAAGCTGGAAGGTATTGCCAATACAGAGAGGGACCAGGATATCCTACAGGAAGATCTGGATGACCTTGTAAACTGGAGTAATAGTAATAGGATGAAATTTAATAGTGAAAAGTGCGAGGTCATGCATTTAGGGATTAACAAGAATTTTTGTTATAAAGTGGGGATGCATCACTTGGAAGTAACAGAGGAGGAGGACCTTAGCGTATTGGTTGGTCACAGGATGACTGTGGAGTGGGTTGGACTAGATAACCTCCTGAGATCCCTTCCAACCCTGATATTCTATGATTCTATGATGGTAGCAGGGTGGTCCCCTGATCCTGCCCCGAAAGGCTTGGGCAAGAAGCCTGGGCTGATTGGGGGAAAGTAGGCTCAGCTGAGGCCATGCCCCAACCAGTCCCAGCTGGCCCCTATAAGAGGCTGTGAGCCAGAAGCCCAGAGAGTCTCCCTCTGCCTGTGGAGGGAGAAGGGCCTGGCTGCACGGAGCTAGAGACAGGGTACCTGAGTGGAGCAGGGCTGGGGAAAGGCAGAGGAGCTGGGGAGCTCCAGCCTGGAAAGCCCCAGGCTGCGGCCTAGCACAAGGTCAACAGGTACTGGGGGTTGCAGAGGGCAGCCCAGGGTAGGCCAAGGCAGCAGGTCCAAACCCTCCTTGTCAGTGATGAGTAGGCTGACACTGCAGTCTGCCCCAGGGCGTGGGGGCTAGATGACGACTGGCAGTAGCCTGACACTGAGGCGAGGTGGGGATAGCGGGTGGGAGTTCCCCTGGGAGGGGGAGACCCAAGGGGTTACTGCCAGGGGGCAGCACTCTAGGTAAAAGGGCACTGGGTACAGGGAGGGACGCAGGTGCTAGAGGACAGGCGGATCACCGGCCTGCAGAGGGCGCTCCAGAGCTGGAAGAGCTAATTCCCGGAACAGACCAGCAGGAGGCGCTGCAGGGGTGAGTCTGCTCCTCTACAATGACTATGAGCTGCCAATCTGATATGGCTGTAAAAAAAGCTAATGCGGTCTTGGGATGCATCAGGCAAGGTATTTCCAGTAGGGATAAGGAGATGTTAGTACCGTTTTACAAGGCACTGGTGAGACCTCATCTTGAATACTGTGTGCAGTTCTGGTCTCCCATGTTTAAGAAGGATGAATTCAAACTGGAACAGGTACAGAGAAGGGCTACTAGTATGATCTGAGGAATGGAAAACCTGTCTTATGAAAGCAAACTCAAAGAGCTTGGCTTGTTTAGCCTAACCAAAAGAAGGCTGAGGGGAGATATGATTGCCCTCTATAAATATATTAGAGGGATAAATACCAGAGAGGGAGAGGAATTATTTAAGCTCAGTACCAATGTGGACACAAACAAATGGATATAAACTGGCCATCAGGAAGTTTAGACTTGAAATTAGACAAAGGTTTCTAACCATCAGAGGAGTGAAGTTCTGGAACAGCCTTCCAAGGGGAGCAGTGGGGGCAAAAGACATATCTGTCTTCAAGACTAAGCTTGATAAGTTTATGGAGGGGATGGTATGATGGGATAGCCTAATTTTGGCAATTAATTGATCTTTGACTATTAGCGGTAAATATGCCCAATGGCCTGTGATGGGACACTAGATGGGGTGGGATCTGAGTTACTTCCGATAATTCTTTCCTGGGTGTTTGGCTGGTGATTCTTGCCCACATGCTCAGAATTTAGCTGGTCGCCATATTGGGGGTCAGGAAGGAATTTTTCTCCAGGGCAGATTGGCAGAGGCCCTGGGGGGGGTTTCGCCTTCCTCTGCAGCATGCAGCACAGGTCACTTGCTGGAGGTTTCTCTGCACCTGGAAGATTTTAAACCACAAGTTGAGGACTTCAAGAGCTCAGACATAGGTCAGGGGTTTGTTACAGGAGTGGGTGGGTGAGATTCTGTGGCAGGAGTTATACAAAAGGTCAGACTAGAAGATCATAATGGTTCCTTCTGACCTTAAAGTCTATGAGTTAAGAAGCAAAAACTCCAAAGAAATATGGAGTTAAAGATGCACTTCCCAAACATACTGATGCAGATCTCAAAATCTGAAGAAGCATGATTCCTTTCTGTAGACCTTAGGACACCTGCAGGAAAAGGAAGCAGTCTTTTCTCTTTCCTACGATCTGCAGAAGAGCCCTCTTGTGAGACTTGAGATGGGAAAAAAAATTCCTCCCAATGATAAGGTCCCTTTACAATCAAGTTGTGCAGGGACAAGGGCTAGACATGTTTCACTAAGTTCACCAGACTGGATATTCTCTGGCATTGTTGCTAATAGTAATAACAACTTTTGATATATGAAATTACTGTAGCCTTTTATCCGTCTTTTCGGAAAATAGAGTCTCTCTCAAAGGGGAGATCCTGAAGGTCTCCTAGACCTCGTATGGCAGACCTGATACCTGGAGCCAGGAACCCCTTCCTAATGCAATCCCGGTAAACATAACCTAAGTGGCCGCATCAGCCCCATCCAGAGCGGCCTACAGTGAAGCGTGGGAAACGAGCTTGCCCTCCTCCACCATGGCCAAGAATTCAGCACGGAAGTACTGTTGCAGCATCTTTGCGAACTTTGCCATTGCCCTGCATGTATTGTAGCAGTACTTGCTGACAATGGCCTGCTGATTAGAAATGTGGAGCTGCAAGCCACCAGTGGAGTAGACCTTTCTACTAAAAAGGTGGAGTAGTTTTGCCTCCAGATTCTCTGGGGAGGGGCCTTGGTAGCCCTGGCGTTCGCGTTGGTTAGCAGCATCCACAACCAAAGAATCTGGTGGAGAATGGGGATACAAATGCTCATAGCCCCTGGACGTCACAAAATGGCATCTTTCATTGTGCTTCGCCATAGGAGGTAACAAAGCCGGGGTCTGCCATAAGGTTCTCTGTACATGTTCCATGCATCTGATGAAGTGGGCTGTAGCCCACGAAAGTTTATGCTCACATAAATTTGTTAGTCTCTAAGGTGCCACAAGTACTCCTGTTCTTTTTACATTCTTATAGACATGATTCAGCAAATGAAAACAGTAGTGTCAAAATCACTATACATGCTGCAGTCACTTGAGGAGTTTTGGATGACTAGTTGTGGAGCATTCCTACTTCTAATGGGGATATTTGTATTATTGATATGTTGTGTATTAGGCTCCGGGAGGTAAAGTCTTTATTTCAAGGATATTTATTCTGTTTACTTTTCATTTTGCTACAGTTGCCTAGGACTTCATAAATAAATTTAATAAATGGAAAGATATATAAAAACTAGCCACTGGCATGAAAAGCAACTACCTGAATGGTCTACTAGCCCTGAAGATTGACTTTATACAAAGAAATTCATTTTAATAGCTTTTTATGTCAATAATCTTTTCCTCTTGCTCAACCCTATTTAAACTAAATCAATAAGTATGCTATAAGAGTCAAAGCTTGAAAAATTGCACTCTATACGTACTTAATTTCAAAAATACAGTTGCAGAGAATGTGTTATCTATGATTTAACAGCTATAGATAGTTAAAACATTCAGATTAGCTAGCATACTAATATTCATGTTAAATTAATTATCAAGCTGCAGATCTCTAACTCCAAGGAATATGAAAAGATTCTAGACATATGTAACCTGTCCAAGTGGAAAAGCTTAACTTATTGTGCAGTATTTTTCTACTCTCTTTTGCCAGTGAATCACAAGATTCTTAGTCCAATTGAAAATCAATGTCAGAAAATCATTTCATTGTAATTTACAAGATCAGAAAATTAGTCTGAAATCAATTTATCAAACAAAATTTGAGGTTTTCCTCATATCAGTCTTCATTATTTTCTCACCATACAAAAGAATAGCACTGAAAGAAAAACCCACTTTTAGCTCCCTCTACGTTTTCCATTTTATCTGTCTTCCTCCCCCTTGTGCTCTGTTCATTTCTGTAAATGTACAGCCCATTATGCAAGAAAATGGCTCCATAGTAAGTACTACCATAGACAAGTTGCTTCACATAGTGGTGTACAGCAGATAAGTGCATCATCAAAACATTAATCTCATTTCAGAAAACATATTTGAACAAATTACTAAAAAATATTTTTGGTGTTTTAAAATCTCACTGTTTTTGTCTCTCTTTTAATAACATTGGCATAGACAGCATTTTGGTGATGTAAAGTGCTAAATATGAGGAAGCTATATGAATATAACCAGTACATACAAGACGTGGAATAGCAGTTACAGGAGAAGACAGTCAGAAGAAATGGTTTCTATCAGTTAAAAAGCCATGCTGGTTAAGAGAGGATTAAAAATAAACCATATAAAATAAATGGAAAAATGGATAAATTGATAGCAATGAGTACAAATCAGCAGCTAGGAAAAGGAAGTGAAAGGTATCAGCAAAAATCTCTGGACAGTCGTTTTAAGCACAGTAAGAAGAAATTCTTTTAAAGTACCAGGAATAAATGAAATCCTAATAAAGATATATGTCCAACACTATAGAAGGATAGTAAAACTGTTCATCACAATGCAGAAAAGAGAAATTCTAACTAAATATTTCTCTTCTGTATTTGAAAAAAAGCAAGATGATACGTTCCTATAATACCGTGGTAAATACTGAGATACTGTTGTTGGGAAAAGGAGATGGAGCATGCCTCTACAGTTGATAAGATTAGTTTGTTGTGAGGTGGACATTAATGGAAGTGAAAGAAAGGCCAAAATGTCTCAACCGCAGCAAGTAATCAAGAATCAGCAGTATTGAAAGCCGCATAAGGTCCAGGCCTTGTTGGGTCGTTGACACAGAGACCCTACTACATGTCTTCCTGCTCTGCATCAGGTTGTCCTCAAACATGGTACTCAAACAGCCAACATCCAAGCTGTCAAGTGCAGGGACTTCAAGCCTGGATAGACTATCTATCCATACTCCTGAGAGATCTGGTCTGGGAAGTCTGTGAGCTGGACCAGTGGGCAAATGGACATGTGTAGCAAACCTGCCAGCCAAAACTGCCTCAGCCAATACGGAGCTATGAAAATGATCATGGCTTTGTCCCTTTTGATTTTGAAAATCAGAAGAATAAAGTGGAATGGTCTAATGGAAGCCTGGATTCCATTGCAAAAGGAAGGCACCAGGCAAACAGCCCAGGCTCAGGCCTTCTCTGGAACAGAAATTTTCATATTGTCCTTAGTGGCAAACAGATCTATCACAGGAATACCTCTTCCCCTCCAGTAAGGGAATATCAGCTCTTTGGATCTTTGCAGGGACCACTCATGATAGATCACAGATTGTCTGCTCAGGAAGTTTGTCCAAATATTGCTGACTCCCAGGCAGTAAAGAGCCATCATGGTTATGGTGGCAGAATGTCTAGTCTGATGGCCTTCAGGAAGAGGGGCAATGAGCAGGAGCCTCCTTGTTCATTAATGTAGTGCATCACAAAGATGTTGTCCATCAGGATCTACAGTGTGGAATTTCAGATGAAAAGTAAAAACCCCTATCCAGGCTACCCTGAGGTCTCTGAGTTCCAGCATGCTTCTGTGAAGTCCAGTGCCTCCCAGAACCCTTGCCTTTGTAGGTGATCTCCCCAGCCTATCCTTGACACATCAGTGATTAAAGTCTTTGTCAGGGAGGGAGTTAAGAACAGTACTCTCTCCATGCACTTTTAGGAGCTAGCTACCCTGCCAAATGTGTGAAGATGTGACATGGTATGGCAAAGACCTTCCTGTCCACCTGATGTTTCACAGCGGATTGGATGGACCTGAACCAGAGCTGTTGGGGGTCTCAGAAGAAGTAAAGCCTTACATGATGCTGCTTGGCAAACACACCAAGGTAAGTCTATTGTTGTAATTGGGTTTGATCTTGTCTAAGTAGCAGCGATTGTAACAAGAACTCTTTGTCAGGCAGGTATCTCTCTGACCCAGAGGTGATCCTATGAACCTTATCTGGGATTAGGTAAGACCCATTTTTCATAGTTCACTAGTTCAGTGGAGTGTCTTCTTTTCATAAGGCCTTTTTATTTGGGGGGGGTTGTTTTGCCTGCTTCAGGCTCTTGCCTCAGAGCACAATTGCTCAAACACAAAAACTCAAGTGAGTTCCATACTTCCTTCAATCCCTTGCTGAGTCCTGTGACAGGCAGGCAGGCAGCCCTTAACCCTTCCCTGGAAGTTTCATCCTGTCACACACTTATAGTCCCATCTATGAAAAACAGTTTGTCCCAACCATATCAAATTTGGGCCCCAAAAAAATGTACTCTGCTGGCATCACACCACATATGCAAAATTTGATATCAATTATCAAATTATTCCTGAACACATCCCTCCCAGAGAGGGGAGAGATAGTAAATCTGACTTAAAATGGGAAGGTGAATTAAGATAAACCCTAAAGGGTAGATCTAGTCAGCCAGATGGATTGTTCTCTTCAGAAAAAATGTTATGCCTATTTAAAATGAAACAACTATGGTTGTTAACCCAAAACTTCACCTTCCCCAGGTGAAATGCTTAGTGAAAAATGGTTCAAGTTTTTCAGTCCCTAATTTGTTTTGCACTCTTATCACTACCATTGGTCTCATTTAGGGTTGCCAACTTTCTAATTGCACAAAACTGAACACCCTTGCCCCACCTCCTGGCCAGGGGCCCCCTCCTACCTCACCCCTTCTCCAAGGCTCCACCCCGCTCTTTCTCTCTCATTTTCACCGGGCTGAGGCAGGGGGTTGGAGTGTAGGGGTATGGTATCTGGGGTAGGGTTGGGGATCAGGGGTTTGGGTGCAGGAGGGGGCTCTGGGCTGGGGCCAACAGGTTTGGTGTGTGGGAGGGCGCTCTGGGGTGTGGGAGGGGGTATGAGCTCTGGGCTGGGAGTGCAGACTCCAGTGTGGGGCCAGAAATGAGGGGGTTCAGGGTGTGGGAGGGAGATCTGGGCTGGGGCAAGGGATTGGGGTACAGGGGGGGTGAGGGCTCCGGGATGCAGGAGGGGGCTCCAGACAGGGGCTGAGGGATTTGGAGTGTGGGAGAGAGAGTTCTAAGCTGGGGCAGGGGGTTGGAGCTCAGGAGGGTTTTCAGGGTGCAGGGTCCAGGAGGGAGTTTGGGTGTAGGAGGGGGCTCAAGGCTGGAGCAGGGGGTTAGGGTGCAGGAGGGGGCTCAAGGCTGGAGCAGGGGGTTAGGGTGCAGGAAGGGTTCTGGGTGCGGGCTCTGGGCAACACTCACCTCAGGCAGCTCCCCTTAAGTGGTGACATGTCCCTCTTCTCACAGGCAGAGGTGCACCAGGCAGCTCTGTGCTCTGCCTCCGCCCACAGGCGCTACCCCCGCAGCTCCCATTGGCCGTGATTCCCAGCCAATGGAAGATGTGGAGCCGGTGCGCAGGGCGGGGCCAGTACAAGGAGCCCCCATGGCCATCCGTCCACCTAGGAGCCAAGGGACTTGTCACTGCTTCCAAGGAGCCTCGCGGAGGCAGGTAGGGAGCCTGTTAGGTTCACTCCCTCAGGGGCACCTGGCATTGGCCACTGTCAGTAGACAGATACTGGGCTAGATGGACCTTTGGTCTGACCCGGTACGGCCTTTCTTATGTTCTTATGCCAGCCCCACGCCAACCAGACTTTTAATGGCTCAGTTAGCAAGGATGACCAGCACTGCCAGGGTCCCTTTTCGACCAGGCATTCCAGTTGTAAACCGGACACCTGGCAACCCTAGTCTCATTATGTGATCTCAGACAAGTGAAAAGCTTTGTGCCTCAGGCCTGGTCTACACTAGGCGTTTAAATCGGTTTTAGGAGCCTAAAACCGATTTAACGCCACAACCGTCCACACTAGGAGGCACCTTATATCGATTTTAATGGCTCTTTAAATCGGTTTCTGTACTCCTGCCCGACGAGAGGAGTAGCGCTAATATCGGTATTAACATATCGGAATAGGGTTAGTGTGGCCGCAATCGACGGTATTGGCCTCCGGGAGCTATCCCACAGTGCACCACTGACCGCTCTGGACAGCATTCTCAACTCGGATGCACTGGCCAGGTAGACAGGAAAAGCCCCGCGAACTTTTGAAATTCATTTCCTGCTTCCCCAGCGTGGAGAGCTCATCATCACAGGTGACCACGCACAGCTCATCAGCACAGTTAACAATGCAGTCTCCTGAGAATCGAAAAAGAGCCCCAGCATGGACCGCTCGGGAGGTAATGGATCTGATCGCTATATGGGGAGAGGATTCAGTGCTAACAGAACTGCGTTCCAAAAGACGAAATGAAAAAGTATTTGAAAGAATTTCTAAGTCTATGACGGATAAAGGCCACAGCAGGGACTCCGTGCAGTGCAGAGTGAAAGTTAAGGAGCTCAGACAAGCCTACCAGAAAACCAAAGAAGCAAACGGAAGGTCCGGGGCAGGTCGAAAAACATGCCGCTTCTATGCTGAGCTGCATGCAATTTTAGGGGCTGCGCCACAAGTACCCCACCCCTGACCGTGGATTCCGAGGTGGGGGTTGTAATCTCTGCCATGTCAGACGGGGAAGATGAAGATGAAGAAGAGGAGGAAGACCTCGCAGAGAGCACACAGCACTCCGTGACCCCCAGCAGCCAGGAGCTTTTTATCACCCTGACGGAATTACCCTGCTCCCAGCCCTCACAAGCAACTATTCCAGAGAATGACGCCATGGAAGGGAGCTCTGGTGAGTGTACCTTTGCAAATAGCAAACAGTGTTTTTTAAGCAAGCCTTTTTTAATGATTGATTTGCCCTGAGGACTTGGGACGCATTCGCAGACAGTATAGTTACTTAGAAAAGTTTGTTAACATGTCCGGGGATTGAGAGGAAATCCTCCAGGGACATCTCGATGAAGCGCTCCTGTAGGTACTCCAGAAGCCTTTGCAGAAGGTTTCTGGGCAAAGCATCCTTGTTCCGCCCACCATGGTAGGACACTTTACCATGCCATGCATGTAGCAAGTAATCAGGTATCATTGCGTGGCAAAGCATAGCGGCGTATGGTCCCGGTGACTGCTGGCATTCAAGAAGCATGCGCTCTTTATCTTGTTCTGTTATCCTCAGCAAAGTGATATCGTTCAGGATAACCTGGTTAGAAATCAGGAATTTAAGTAAGGGGGGGTGGCCATTTTTCTACTGGGTTCGTGGAATGCAGCAGCTTAAAAAAAACACTTTCCTGCACGTAGCGAAGCGGGGGGAGGGGAGGAGTGAAATGCCGATGATCTTTTCTGTTTGGTCACCGGCGAGGCGATCTTCCCCAAGCTACCGGACAAGCAGTGGGTGGGGGGGAGGGGGAAGGTTGTTGATTAGCAGGGAGCTAGCGTGGTATTAGCCATGCGTTGGGGGGGGAGGGGTAAATCACTGAGACAGTGGCTTACCATGGCCGCATGCAAGCTGAATCCTGATGCCTGGACCTGTGTCTGAGATCTGTAACCCAAGAGTTGCAAGCAGGCACTATTAAGATGAAAAATGCGACCTTGTAGGGAAATCACATGTGCTATGTAAGGTGAATAGTGCTTTTCACTGTGAAAGAGTATAACCATTGTTCTGTAAAATGTATCTTTCTAAATATTTATCTCCCTCATGCAGCTGCAAATATTTCAAGCGTCCCTCCTCCATCCCAAAGGCTAGCACAGATAAGGCGGAGGAAAAAGAAGACGCGAGATGAGATGTTCTCGGATATTATGGAAGTTACACGCAATGAAAGAGCTCATCTGAATGAGTGGAAGGACGTGGTTTCAAATTACAGGAAAGAGGCCAGTGAACGTGAGGACAGGAGGGATGAACGTGAGGACAGGAGGGACAACCGAGATGAGAGGTGGCGGCAGGAAGACCGGCAGGAAAATCAGCGGTGGCGGCAGGAAGATCAGCGGTGGCGGGATGCAACTCTGGGGCTGCTGCGTGATCAAACTGACATGCTCCGGCGTCTTGTGGAGCTTCAGGAACGGCAGCAGGATCACAGAGTGCCGCTGCAGCCCCTGTATAACCACCCTCCCCCTCACCATGTTCCTTAGCCTCCTCACCCAGACGTGTAAGAACGCGTGGGGGGAGGCTCCGTGCACCCGCCCACTCCACCCCCGTGGACAGCCCAACCAGAAGGATGTCGTTACTCTGAATTTTATTTTTTTAATGGCCTTCTCCATCCCTCCTTTCCTCCTCCCAAAGCACACCCTTACTTCTCTCCCTCTTTTTATAATGAATCAATAAAGAATTCATGCTTTTTAAATGAGTGACTTTATTTGCATAAGTAAGCTGTACTCGAAGGGGGAGGGGGAGTTGCTTACAGGGACTGAGTCAATCAAGGGGGTTGGGTGTTCATCAACAAACACAGCAGTCACACTGTACCCTGGCCATTGATGAAGCTCGTTTTCAAAGCTTCTCTGATGCGCACCGCTTCCTGGTGTGCTCTTCTAATCTCCCTGGTGTCTGGCTGCGCGTAATCAGCGGCCAGGTGATTTGCCTCAGCCTCCCACCCCGCCATAAAGGTCTCCCCCTTACTCTCACAGAGATTGTGGAGAATACAGCAAGCAGCAATAACATAGGGGACATTGGTTTGGCTGAGGTCTGAGCGAGTCAGTAATGTGCGCCAGCGCGCCTTTAAACGGCCAAATGCACATTCCACCACCATTCTGCACTTGCTCAGCCTGTAATTGAACAGATCCTGACCACTGTCCAGGCTGCCTGTGTATGGCTTCATGAGCCATGGCATCAAGGGGTAGGCTGGGTCCCCCAGGATAACGACAGGCATTTCAACATCCCCAACTGTTATTTTCTGGTCTGGGAAGTAAGTCCCTTGTTGCAGCCGTTTAAACAGAGTAGTGCTTCTGAATACGCGAGCGTCATGAACCCTCCCTGGCCATCCCGCGTGGATGTTTGTGAAACGTCCCTTGTGATCCACCAGTGCTTGCAGCACCATTGAAAAGTACCCCTTCCGGTTTACGTACTGGGTGCCCTGGTGCTGCGGTGCCAAGATAGGGATATGGGTTCCATCTATCGCCCCCCACAGTTAGGGAATCCCATTGCAGCAAAGCCATCCACTATGGCCTGCACGTTTCCCAGAGTCACAACCTTTCGTAGCAGCAGCTTAGTGATTGCTTTGGCTACTTGCATCACAGCAGCCCCCACAGTAGATTTTCCAACTCCAAATTGATTCCCGACTGACCGGTAGCTGTCTGGCGTTGCAAGCTTCCACAGGGCTATCGCCACTCGCTTCTCTACTGTGAGGGCTGCTCTCATCTTGGTATTATGGCGTTTCAGGGCAGGGGCAAGCAAGTCACAAAGTTCCATGAAAGTGCCCTTACGCATGCGAAAGTTTCGCAGCCACTGGGAATCGTCCCACACCTGCAACACAATGCGGTCCCACCAGTCAGTGCTTGTTTCCCGGGCCCAAAATCGGCGTTCAATGGATAGAATCTGCCCCATTACCATCAGGATCTCCAAAGCGCCGGGGCCCGCGGTTTGAGATAATTCTGTGTCCACGTCCTCATCACTGTCATCGCCGCGCTGCCGTATCCGCCTCTTACTCGCCTCGGTTCGAAGGTCCTGGTTCAGCATATACTGCACGAGAGTGCGCGAGGTGTTTAAAACATCCACGATTGCGGTATGGAGCTGAGCAGGGTCCATGCTTGCTGTGCTATGGCGTCTGCACGGTTCACCAAGCAAAAAAGGCGCGAAACGGTTGTCTGCCGCTGTCAGGGAGGGAGGGAGGGGTGAGGCTGTACCCAGAACCACCCGCGAAAATGATTTTTGCCCCATCAGGCACTGGGATCTCAACCCGGAAATGCCAAGGGGCGGGGGAGGCTGCGGGAACTATGGGATAGCTACGGGATAGCTACCCACAGTGCAACGCTCCAGAAATCGACGCTAGCCTCGGACCATGGACGCACACCACCGATTTAATGTGTTTAGTGTGGCCGCGCACACTCGATTTTATAAAATCTGTTTTACAAAACCGGTTTATGCAAATTCGGAATAGTCCCGTAGTGTAGACGTACCCTTAGTCTATCCATCTGAAAAATTCTTATTTTCTTTTCAAAAGAGCTTGAGCTCACCAGCTGGAAAGTACTACATACAGTGCAAAATTATTATAATACTTAAGTCTCCTTTCTAGTAAACATTTTTCAGTTGTGGACACCTTCATCAAGAATTATTATAGTTATAGGAATCTATCCGGGGTACTAATGCTGTGTATGCAATCTAGAAAGACATTTCAGATTAAAAACGGACATGAATAGTTGTCTTAAAGTGGAAACAAAGCATTTTGAGGTTAATAAAAGTTAACTATTTTTACATCATATGTATTTTGTCTGTCTCTCTGTGTGTCCTTTCAGAAACCTGAAAGCAGAAGACCTAGTTTTGCATTTCTTGGAAATTTGAGTTGTTTAGCCAAACTCAGTCTCCTGCTGAAGACTCAACCTTCACCATTCACAATTACAGGTACTTGAGTTAAAGTTTCAGTTTATGTTGATGGCTAAGTTACAGCATATCTCAAACTTCTAACAAAGAGACACTATTTTTACAACCTCTTATATCAACGGCAATGGGAAATAATCTTAAAGAAAACCAAAGTTCTCCCAACCAATATATCAGATCGGAATTTTAATCCATCTGGTTTTACTAAAAATGGCAAAGAAAAGTATGACATTTAAAACCTCTTCTGCCTCAAACAGCAAATGTGGAGCCTGCTGTGATTATCCAATGATTTCTCTAGATGAAATAAACTAGGTAAAAGGAGATTCCAGTGTACCCTTTCAGAAACGGTTTAGCATCAATTATAGATGTCACATTCTATGTTTCAAATTTCTTCAGCTGAGAACCACAGCACTTGACCTACTCTTCTGAAGTCCTCACAGTGATAAATTACTAAACCTCATTTGTCTTTCATACTCTTGGGTAAGAAAGTCAGAATGCCACTTTCGGCTAAATAAACAGAAGACAGGCTATCTGAAGATCCTACTGATCTGTTAAGATGCACTTTAACTACTCTGACAAATTGCCCAGCAGGCAAAGCACACCTTTATGCATAACTATGACCTGTCTCTGTAACTGAGAAATTAAGAATATTCTGCCAAGAAAATGATTGGAAAAGTAATGATACAAGCTCCTGGTGAATTGTTTATTCACAAATATAGAACTGCATAATAAAGGATATGCATAGTAAAGAAAAAGGATAAAGAATGAGCAAGTTCATATAACTCAAAGCTGTCATCCTGAGAAAGCACGGTGTCTTATAAATGGCTTTTCTGGAGGCTAAATCTGAAAATATCCTTGCTTGTCTATTTGCATATATTAAGTCTTATCACCTGATTACACTGAGAGAATCTATGGAATCCTAAGACAGTGACCAAATGAACTATTTTTGTGAGACCATAAATTATTTTCTGTTCAGTGTCTCAGCAGCAAAATTAATGCAGATTGAAATATATTTCAAAAGCAATTTCTAAATAACTATTTTTTGTTTTGGACAGCTACATGTTTTGACTAGCAAGGGCCAAATTACAGCTGACCATGCCAGGATGCACTAAAAAAGATGCCCTCCCACCAGCTCTTATATTCAAGCAGGTGCAAGCCATAATTTGGCTGCAGACACTAGTCAAGAAGATAGGTAACTAGCTGGTATGCCCGAAGTAGTATGTCTAAGTAGGTGAGGATATCACCTCCAGCCCAGCTAAACACTGCAAGGGAAGCTTAATGATACATTTAAAAAGGTATAGCAAGAGCTACTTCCCTTTTTATTTTTTCTGCTGAAGTACCAGTGGAAGCATTACCTCTTTCAAAGATGTAATGCTTCCAAGGCATGGTCATTCAGGGATCACACCTCAACCACCTCCCTAGCAGACCTCTCTCTTTCATAGGAGAGCTCATATTGCCCTAAGAAATCCTTTGTTAATTTGCTTATTTCTACACAATATTAATAATTTTTTAATTCAGGCCATCTTTATTTACTGCTTTTACGGAGGATCTGCTTTGCTTCAATATCTTGTTTACCAAATGTGCCACTAGTACAGGCCTGGACAACATGCAGCCCGGGGGCCGCATGCAGCCCACGTGGGCTCACTGTGCGGTCCGCAGGGGATGAGTAGGTGGCTCACTGTGGGGGGTAAGCAAGCGCTGGGTGAGGGAGGGGGGCTGAAGAGGTGGGTGGGCAGTGGCGGGGGTGAGGAGGCGAGCCGGGAGGTGGGGGGGCTGAGAAGGCAAGTGGGCGGGCAGTGGCGGGGGGGGCAGGTGAGCCGGCGGCGGGGGAAGGGGGCTGAGGAGGCAAGTGGGCAGGCAGGCAGTGGCGGGGGCTGAGTAGCAAGCCAGGGGGGAGGGGCTGAGGAGGCGAGCGAGGAGTCAGTGGCTGACCTGTTCTATTGATCTGGTCTGGCTCCCATCCCCTCTCCAAGGGTTGCAGCTGTCTGGAGGTGCTGCCTTCCACGCCTTCCTCATTCACACCTCATTCATCCAACAGGGAAATCGATTACAAAGTTGGGGGAGTATTTCAGGGCAGCTGGGTGGCGCGGCTGGGGGTGTTGTGTTTCGGGGGGGCTTGGCGGTGCTGGGGGTGTGTCCCCGCGGGGATTCGGCCCTCAGCTGTTTTCTTTGGAGTAATATGGCCCTTGCTGCTTTACGAGTTGTGCAGGCCTGCACTAGTACAAGGAGAAGTTTTGCTAAGGCATTCTTAGCAACAATAAAAAAACACTTTCCCCAAAATTGTCAGTTAGCAGCTGTCTCAAATTGTAACATAGGAACTATTTGAGAAGAGAATGAGGCGCAAGAAAGGAATGAAGGAGGAAAGAAGTTCAAATACGGCAAAACATCAAAGATGTCTAAAAAACTACTGCAGCATAGAACTATGCTACAACAGATTCAACAGGATTAAAAACTGAAAGCCTGATCAATACTGAAGATGCAGTTATGAACCTCGAGGGCTTAAATGAAGCAACTCCAGACTATTAATTTAATAACTGGCTTAGGCTGGGTTAAAATGTAAGATCACCTTTGTATCATATTATGCTCCAAAAGGATCTTGAAACAGAAGAGAAAAAAACCTATAGCATTAAAGAAAGAATTAAATCACTGAAATTTCACCTCACTCGTGCTTCAGGATTTTACTTTTCAGGTTGCTGAAAAGAACAGATTAGTGCTGTAAAACGCCACATTTTTTAAATTATTTTTCTTTACATTTCCAGCTTCTCTACAACTATATGATATGAGGTACACATTAAGGGCCCAATTATTTCATTCTTACAGGAGGTAGCTGTAGTAGGAAGAGGGCCTGACACACAAAACCTTGTATCAGAGGTCTGGTATGGAGCCTGAGGCCTGGGCTAAAGTAGTGGTCAAAACTTTGCTAATATAAAGCAAAATCAGGCTGTGGCCTAGAGGCAGGCCCTGCTCACAGAATCTGGTACAAACAGGGCTGATATTGCAAAAACACACATTCCTATGGTGCGCTAGGCACAGAGCACTCACTCAAACACATTCCAGAAGGGTGGTACCAGAACACCTCAATACCAATACATTCCCTAAAGATAACAGGAACACGCTGACCGCTCCTAAAGATAAGGTCAAGATGATAATGTGATGGATAAAAATGTACAAAGTGATGGGTGGTAACTGGCTACATCGGCGAGTGTCCCCTAACTATGTCAGAGGGGCAGTACATAACTTGTTTGTATTGATATATAAAAAGATATCTCAGAGGGAGTGACTATGGCTGTCCTAGGGGGATAATGGAAAGTCCCGTCATTAACAGAGCTAGTCCACTGAAATGGGCATACATGTGTTAGTGTACCTGTAACCACTGAGTGAGGACATTAGGACTGTGCTTCACTGACAATAAAACTGACCAAGTGCTTCGCTACGTACCGAGTCTGTGGGTTTACTGGGCAGTTTGATTGGAGCTTGCTGTACAGGCTATCTGGCGTGAGTCAGTACAGCATGCAGAAAGAACACACACGCAGCCAAACATCTGACCACAAAAGCACCTTACTCCAGGAATAATCCCAATGAAATGAATATAACTATTCTGGAGTTAGATACTGATCAAGCGCGTAATGCCTGGCTTACACTTACGATAGTGTATAGAGTACAGGCACTACACGTGTAGTTGGTCACTGCAGTGACAGTCGGCTGCATCCATCCTGTTCACTGTAGTGTGCAGCAACACACAGCAGTGAAAGGCTCACTGTGGTGAAGAAAGACTCTCGCAGGGGGAAGCAGCGCTGAAAGAAAGACTCCAGCAGCAGGGAGGTAGGAGGATACTACACTGTTAAATATAGCAGTGCAAGTATAGGAGTCATCACTTTGGTGTACAGTGAGCTGAGTAGGGTACACCACTCAGGTGTGAACCTTAGAGTTCAGGTGTGTAGGGCACTCTACTCTACTAAGCTGTGCCTCGCTGTCTACACTGCTATTTATACCGTTCTAGCTGGACATATACTCTACACACTGCCATACCTCTAAATGTAATATAAGAGTGGGAGAATCTGGTTCTAAATGGGAAGAACACACAACACTATTTGAAACACTCCTAAAGCAGTTCTATAGTTATGCCATAATAGACACCACCTGTGTTTTATGATGCTAAAAAACGTTGAATCAAAATTTCTGAGTTTTAATAGTTTGAAAATCTAATGAAGAATTACAACGGATTTCAAGTCTGTCCATTCAGACAGTAGTTTTTTCTATATGAATTCCTGTTGTGTTTTGTAAAACCAAATTTCATGCTATTCCTTTTAGAAATAATGGTGTTGGCTCTGTATCTACCATCTTCTCTACACATCTTTTTCAAAATGGACCTCGCTCATTTTTTACATTTTTGTTTTACAACATTACTTTATTACATTATTTAAATAGAGGGAGATTTTTCAAAAGCACTTATTGTACTTTGTTTATAGTGTTGCACAGCAGCCTGAATCTTTCAGTTGGTGAAGGGCCCCTACATAAATAAATTTTAGTAAAGTAGACCTTTGAGGTTTGCCATGAAAAATGCCATATAAATATTAAATGTCATCACTGGGATTTTCAAAGGAACTGAAGAAAACTGAAAAAGCCAGCCTCCATTTTTAAAAGGATAATGGAGCTAGCTCATTTAATTACCATTACACCAAATATTGTAAATAAAAAGCACATTAAACCAAACAAATCTGTTAAAAAGTTGTCAGGATTTTATCTAGAATGAAAAACTTAAGGAGGGAGGGGAAATCAAAAATGTATTTGAGCCTAATTTTGAAAACACTGAAAGGAAATGAATATAACGTCATCAAAAATGAACAAACAGACTGTTATATTTGGACCCAGCAGAGAAGGATATAGACAGACACATAGGGAGCTGATAGAAACACAGCTGTGGTCTATGGATGTAGCTTTGTTATTCTGGCAGCAAAACAAAACAGTGAGGCTATGCCTGAATGATCACAGAATGCCTAACCATTTAAAAGGACAGGACATCACATTCCTCCTTAAAAATACTTACCAAATAGATCTACATTATTATTTAAATGGCTAACTAAAAACACTATGTAACCTAACTAAAAGTCAGGGTGGACTACAGCAGACACCTAAATTGCAAGGGATTATTCTTCCCTAGAACAGCAACTGATAAACTAAACAATGGATACGTTTTTGCACTTGTTTGGGATAATGTGGTGATGGTAGTGCAGCAGTTTACTGAACAACAAGAACAGTCAGGAGTGAGAATCAATTGGATCTCGTACAGAATCAACTGGATCTGGTACCAAAATATCTCCCAACAAACTGTTGAAATTAGGAGCTGTAACAGAGGGAGGTCTGATAGGAGGAAGAGAAGTACTAATGTAACATCTCCAGACTCCGGTATTTGTCAAGGCTGCAACTGGTCCATATGCCATTTCCATAAAGTACCATCCGATAGGTACACCACAAAAAAAGGTCCCATGCACTCCACCAGTTGAACAAGTATCTATTTCATTCCACAACCATAGTTACAAGTCCATATTAAGTCTCCTACTTGATAAGGAGGAGTCTCACATTGTTGATCGATGTGCAGAGCTTGGGTTTTGACAACATCAGGATGCAGCAGGCCCAACAGACACACAAAGATCACTTAAAGAAAAAAGAGTTGCAGGAGACGCCTGGTTAGTAGCATGTGGAGTCTTCCTGTACACAAGCAAGAAATAGTCCAATTCCTACTGATGACTCAAGAACTGACTTGTTAGCATTTAAGGCATGCTTAAGTGTTCATACAAAGCAGTGCACGAGTCCATTTGTACCATAATGGTATGGAGAAACATGTGCGCTGAACTTTGGGTAAAGCTGTCATAAACAGATAGTTAAGGGTTAATGTCTCTTTTACCTGTAAAGGGTTAAGAAGCTCAGTAAACCTGGCTGACACCTGACCAGAGGACCAATAAGGGGACAAGATACTTTCAAATCTTGGTGGAGGGAAGTCTTTTGTTTGTGCTCTTTGTTTGGGGGTTGTTCGCTCTTGGGACAAAGAGGGACCAGACGTCAATCCAGGCTCTCCAAATCTTTCTGAATCAGTCTTTCATGTTTCAAACTTGTAAGTAGCACAGGCAAGGTGTGTTAGTCTTATGTTTGTTTTCTCAACCTGTAAATGTTCCTTTTTTGCTGAGAGGATTTTACCTCTGTTTGCTGTAACTTTGAACCTAAGGCTAGAGGGGGAGGGGGGTTCCTCTGGGTCATAAGAATCTGATTACCCTATAAAATATTTTCCATCCTGATTTTACAGAGATGATTTTTACCTTTCTTTTTCTTTAATTAAAAGTTTTCTTTTTAAGAACCTGATTGATTTTTTTTTCTCTTTTTTGTTGTAAGATCCCAGGGGATTGGGTCTGGACTCACCAGGAGTTGCTGGGGGAAAGGAGGGGGGAAATGGTTAATTTCTCCTTGTGTTAAGATCCAAGGGGTTGGATCGGTATCACCAGGGACTTGGTGAAAAAGCCTCAACGCTATCCAGGGAGGGGAAAGTTTTGGGGGGACAGGGAGTGTGCCAGACACTGGAATTCTGGCTGGTGGCAGTGTTACCAGATCTAAGCTTGTAGTTAAGCTTAGAAGTGTCCATGCAGGTCCCCACATCTGTACCCTAAAGTTCAGAGTGTGGGAGGAACCTTGACAAAAGCCAAGAATTTCTGAAAGTCTTCTGAACAGAGTTGAGGTTCATTATCACTCACCAACTGTAATGGTACATCAAATCGGCTAAACAAGGTACAAAGATGTCTAATGGTCTTGATAGCTGTAGTAGAAGTCATTCTGAAAATGTCTGACCATTTCAAACGGACATTGACTATGACCAAAATCATATAATCTTCTAAAGATCTGGTGAAGTCCACAAATACGTGTCCAAGGAGTCTGAGGCCATGACCAACGATATAGATGAACTGGCAGGTTTCTTGCTGAATTTGCTGACATGTAGTATAGCAATCCACCGTCCCCTCAATGTCTTTGTCAACCCCCGGCCACCATTGCTTAAATGCACACTTGTGTTCTTTAGTCCAGTTCCATTTTTTCTTTGCTTGTAAGAGTTCATGTAAAGGTGACAATAACCTTACTTGTCAAGCAGTCCTAAGAATAAATGTAACTGTGACAAGTTCTATGGTGCTTCAAAAACTTCCTTCTCTTTCATTGGTGATTTCCATATGCCCCAGGCATGAATTACACATCCAAGATATTCAACTGAAGGTTTGAAAAATTCATCTGTCTCGATAACCCTCAAGTTAATGGTCTTCCTAACGTTGCAAGACAGCACTCATATTCCAAAGATGATCCTCTTAATCCTTTCTTGTAACAAGGATGTTCTCCATATAGCACTGAACTCTGTTCAGTACCTTCAGGATCTCATCCACGGCTTTCTGGAACAGGGCAAGCACCAATGTGATACCAAAAGGCAACCTGTTATAATAAAATAAATCTGTGTGTTGATTGAGAGAGACTTGTAAGATGCCCAATCAATCTCCATTTGTAGGTATGTATTGACCAAATCCAATGTACTAAAAACTGTCCTCCATTAAGTATAGCAAACAAATCTTCAATATGAGGTAGTGGATACTGGTCTGCACATAAAACTGAATTAAGGGTCTACAAATTCAGACTGAGCCATCCTTCTTGGTCATTGGTACAATGGGTGTACCCCATTCACTGTGTAAAGCTAGGGATAAGACTCCAATGTTCACCGAACAGTCCAAACCAGCCACCACCAGAGGCTTCAGAATATAAGGCACAATTCTGGGCTTGCAATATTTTTGTTGGCTATCAGACTCAAAAGTGAGATTAACTGACACATTGCTCATCTGTCCAAGTTTTTTTTTTCCAAAAACTTTGCAGTGTCTGTCCAGTATTTTGAGGTGTTTCCATGATCTCCTTGATCTTAGTCCAATTCAGTGTGAGTTTCTCAAGCCCAGTTCTGCCAAATAATGGTGGATACAGTCCTTCAATCATATACAAGGGTAGAACAAGTTATTGTCCATCTATTTTTACCTGCAGTATACCTTTTGGTACTAACTTTTCTGCAGTATACATCATCTGGAAGAAACTTAATGGTTTTGATGAACTTTGACAAAGTCTGGTGATAGGTAGATGCAGAAATCAATGAAATGGCAACTCCAGTACCAAGCTCCATTCTTGCAGGAACTCCTTCAATCAAAGGTGTAACCCAGATGCAATCTCTTACTCCAGCCTCCAACAACATATACAGTGCTAGATCTTGGTCAGTATCACTAGAGATCTTGTCTTCATTATAAATTCCCAACTTCCATCCTATCTTAGGTTCAGTCTTCATAGGTGTCTTCTTTGATGGGATAGCTATTCTGTGTTGCTGATGGCTGAACTGTTTGATAGGTCACAGTGATGTGTCCTTTTTTCTGGCACATTTTGCAAATGACTTGGCATTCCCAGCACCCTGACTCAGTAAGTGTAGTTTGTGCACAATGGCCTCATGGAAATCCCTTACATTCCCATGGTCCTCTGTCTCGACGATTCAGGAGGTACATTTCTCAGCTCACACTAAAGTCCAGCGAATCTTTCACTGCAGTTTCCATGGCAATAGCTACTTCAACAGCCTTCTTGAATGTAAATGCTGACACAGTAAGTAATGTCTTCCAGATCTGGTCATTGCATAATCCAGAGACACACTGGTCACACAGGGCATTACTTAATATTTGTCCAAACTGGCAATCTGACAACTTCCTTAGAGCAGGAATGAACTCTTCTACCAACTCTCTACTTCCCTGATGGAACCAATATTGTTCTGCTATCATTGATGGGGTAGGAGAAAAATATCCCTGCGTTGCTGCAGTAACTGCAGCATACGTGGCAGTTTCAGGCACAGGTGGGGACAATAGGTCACACAGCAGTGCATGTGCCTTTTGATGCATCACTGTCAGTAAGGTTGAAACTCTCCATCCACCTGGAATATTGTTGCAAGCTACAAATTGCTCAAAACATTCACGGTACACCACACGATTCATGATTTTTGTCCAACTCACCAACATTGCCCCAAAAGTTGCCATTTCACTTCTCTCCTATTGAATGCCAAACCCTCACAGACATCTCTTCTCTGCCACGAGAAATTTTTATTTCCCTGGTCTTGCAGATTGCATCTGCAATGTATTTAATTTATTTATATTTACTGTGCTTAATCTGCCTCTTGCGACCGTATGCTTATGCTGCAGACTCACTCCTTTGGCTTTATTTGGGAACGCTCAGTGCAAGATAAAACTGTTTCTCTCTCTACCTGCTTGCACACGGTCAGTCAAGATGGCTGCATCCTTTCCCCTCACTGCTCTGTTTGAATACCTCTGGCAGTAACTACAGAACCCTTCTTCTTTTGTTCTATCTTTATTTGCCGACCTTCCCTCTCTTGCTAGCTGACTCACACTGTCCCTTGAAGCAAAAACAGCAGTCTGTCACCTTGTGCCTATAGGTGAACTTTTTCCCTTCTGTTTGCTTAATTTTAATTCCTGTTTAGGAAATGGGAGCACTAGACATTTGTGAGACAGAAGATCTGCATCACCAGTATGTTCTATTTGGATCCAGCAGAGGAAAGGCTATAGACTGGGGGCGCTGATAGAAACACAGCTGTCTGCTGTAGTGGTAGCTTTATTGTTCTGGCAGCAAAACTAACACAAAAGTGAGGCTGTGCCAGAGTGAGCACAGAATGCCTAACCATTTAAAGGGGCAATACATCACACTAACCTTCAATTATTGCTACATAAAGGAGTCACCTTTCTCACTTATGTCTGGCATAAACAGTCAATATCAAGGACTGAAGAATATCAATTACTGTAGTACCTTAACACATGAGCCCTGCCAAAGGAAGGAAAAGTGTTTTACAAAATGGATTATTAAAAGAAACTGAGAATTAATCAGATCTAGAAACATTTATGGAGAGATCACAAAGACACTTTCCTAACGTTCTAAAAGCCAAGATGTGACCAAGGACCCAGGGGAGCCAGCGGAGGTCACTCAATTAAGGTGAACTGCAAAGAATGCGGCAGACAATCCCAAAAGCTCATGGATATTCCAATACTTAGATTTACCAAGCCAGCACAAAACAGCTTCTTTATTACCTCGCTGGTTGCCCAGAAGCCAACACAGTTCCCTTAAAGTAACCCAGCCTCAGGCCACTGCCCAGATACCTAAGTCAAGAATGATGAAGATTACTGAAGATCTTATTTCATCATAAAAAAGAAAAAGTTCTACCAATCCCAAACAATCAGACACATTACCTCCCAGGTTAATGAATATTCCAGATTTTACCCCAATATATGCTTATAGCAAATTTTTATTAACTAAACTAAAATTTATTTTTAAAAAAGCGTATGGTTAAAAGATCAATATTCATAAAGACATGAGTCAATCTTGAGATTCAGATTCATAGCAGAGATGGTGAGCTTTGTAGTTGCAAAGAATTATTTTAGAAATAGTCCAAAGTTTATAGTCCAATGTTTATATTTCAGGCCAGTCCAAGCAGAACTGGGATCTCAGTCCTTGTAGCTTAGGCTTCCCCTGCATGAAACCTAAAGCAGATCTGAGATAAAAAGGATTGGGACCCAAGGGTCTTTTATAGTTTTCTAGCATCCACATGACTATACAGTCTTGGGTAAACAATAGGCTTTTGATGTAACCTTCTGTTTCTAAGCACCACCAGTAATTAGTTACACAAATTAACACAGAGCAATTTATCCATTAAGCAGTCTATCACAAACTTTAAGGAGACATATAGACAATGACATTATTTCACCCAAGATTCATCTAAATGTTAATATTCCCATTTGATCTCTGAATTATAGTGACAGACAGGAACAGTCTCTTAATATTTGCTAGCATCTAAGATACACACAATTAGTATCACTTCTAACAATATAGATTTGCTTTGCAAAGTTCTAGCCTACCTACCATGAATGGCCCTAAATACCATTCACATACCTTTCTAACATGACTTTAAAGCAGGGGTAGGCAACCTATGGCACGGATGCTGAAGGCGGCACGCGAGCTGACTGAGTGGCACTCACACTGCCCATGTCCTGGCCACCAGTCTGGGGGGCTCTGCATTTTAATTTAATTTAATTTTAAATGAAGCTTCTTAAAAATTTTAAAAGCCTTTTTTACTTTACATACAACAATAGTTTAGTTATATATTATAGACTTATAGAAAGAGACCTTCTAAAAATGTTAAAATGTATTACTGGCATGCAAAACCTTAAATTAGAGTGAATAAATTAAGATTGGGCACACCACTTCTGAAAGGTCATTCAGCCTGCAGGACATTTAACACTTTCTGGTCATGCGTCACACAAGGATTCTCTTACAAATCCCGTATGTTATGTCTTTTGCTCTTTACACAATATATATAACATGAGAGAACCACATTCACAATGGGGCCTAAGTAACTGTGTTTACTAAATCGATATAACATGCAAGACCCAGCTACATATATGCCAGGCTCATTTATACTCTGCAACTCTGACAGGGTTTTTGTGGGTTCTAAAACACAGAAGACAGTGAATGCCACTAGAATAGTGGTTCTCAACCAGGAGTATGTTATACAGGGCTAACAAATAACTACATTTCTATGAATTATCAGCATTTCTGACAGGCACAAATATTTCTAAACCATAATTAGAGATGTATACAACATTTTCATGGAGTACTCAAAATATATATTATTTTGACAGGTTGTTCCTAATTGTTTGCAAACTTAGAAATCTCTACTTCTTTCTTGCATTAGCTGTTATCAAACCATTATTATTACCTTGAATAACTGCATGGATAACCTTAAAATATACCTCAACTTGGTCTAAATAGCATGCTGGCCTTCCCACACAGCATGGGCTATGAGGCAATACCTGGGGGGCAGTTCACTCCTCCTTGGCTATCCTGAAGCAACATAAGAACGGCCATACTGGGTCAGACCAAAGGGCCATCTAGCCCAGTATCCTGTCTTCCGACAGTGGCCAGTGACAGGTGTCCCAGAGGGAATGAACAGAACAGGTAATGATCAAGTGATCTATCCCCTTCCGTCCATCGCCACCCTCTGACAAACAGAGTCTAGGGACACCATTCCTTACTCATCCTGGCTAATAGCCATTAATGGACTTAACCTCCATGAATTTATCTAGTTCTCTTTTAAATCCTGTTATAGTCCGAGCCTTCACAACCTCCTCAGGAAAGGAGTTCCACAGGTTGACTGTGAGCTGTGTGAAGAACTTCCATTTATTTGTTTTAAACCTGCTGCCCATTAATTTCATTTCATGGCCCCTAGTTCTTATATTATGGGAACAAGTAAATAACTTTTCCTTATTCACTTTCTTCACACCACTCATGATTTTATATACCCTCTATCATATCCCCCCTTAGTCTCCTCTTTTCCAAGCTGAAAAGTCCTAGCCTTTTTAATCTCTCCTCATATGGGACCCGTTCCAAACCCCTAATCATTTTGGTTGCCCTTTTCTGAACTTTTTCTAATGCAAGTATATCTTTTTTGAGATGAGGAGACCATACCTGCATGCAGTATTCAAGATGTGGGCATACCATGGATTTATATAAGGGCAATAAGATATTCTCCATCTTAATCTCTATCCCTTTTTTAATGATTCCTAATATCCTGTTTGCTTTTTTGACCACCGCTGCACATTGTGTGGACGTCTTCAGAAAACTATCCACGATGACTCCAAGATCTCTTTCCTGATTCATTGTAGCTAAATTAGCCCCCATCATATTGTATGTATAGCTGGGGTTATTTTTTTTCCAATGTGCATTACTTTACATTTATCCACATTAAATTTCATTTGCCATTTTGTTGCCCATCAGTTAGTTTTGTGAGATCTTTTTGAAGTTCTTCACAGTCTGCTTTGGTCTTAACTATCTTGAGCAGTTTAGTATCATCTGCAAACTTTGCCACCTCACTGTTTACCTCTTTCTCCAGATCATTTAAGAATAAATTGAATAGGACTGGTCCCTGGGGAACACCACTAGTTACCCCTCTCCATTCTGAGAAGTTACCATTTATTCCTACCCTTTGTTCCCTGTCTTTTAACCAGTTCTCAATCCATAAAAGGATCTTCCCTCTTGTCCAATGACAACTTAATTTACGTATGAGCCTTTGGTGAGTGACCTTGTCAAAGGCTTTCTGGAAATCAAAGTACACGATGTCCACTGGATCCCCTTTGTCCACATGTTTGTTGACCCTTTCAAAGAACTCTAATAGATTAATAAGACATGATTTCCCTTTACAGAAACCATGTTTACTTTTGCCCAACAAGTTATGTTCTTCTATGTCTCTGACAATTTTATTCTTTACTATTGTTTCAGCTAATTTGCCCGGTACAGACATTAGACTTACCGGACTGTAACTGCCGGGATCACACAAACCACACAAACCTGAATACAAGATTTATAATGTATCTGGGAGTTTGCACAACCATATTTATGTATCAAAATGTATGTCCACTGGGAAATGTAGGACATAAATAGCTTATACTAGCAAATGGAACCTTAATTACATCCCTCAGAATAACAAAACATGGGCAGGGCACTGAGACCTAAATCAAATATGATCCTGAATATAAGTTATAAAAGATGGTCAGAACAAGGTCTAGTTAGGACACTAGGGATGACATAATGGTGGAAGTCTGAGTATGATCAAGCTTTGTGGTAATCTCCACTTACTTTTTCTTCTATCTTTGCTGTTATCAGCCTCTATAAGACTGTAAGTATGTCAGCATTTGGGGATTGCTTTATCTTGTACCAGCCAAAGGCTCTAAGCATGCACAATCGTTTTAATTAGGGCTGTCAATTAACTGTACTTAACTCAAGCGCTTAACACAAAACAAATTAACTAGATTTTAAAAAGTCACAATTATTCAGTTTTAATCACACTGTTAAACAATAACAGACTACTAATTTAAATTTATTATAATATTTATTATAAAGCCCTGGCGGGGATGATTTAGTTGGGTTTGGTCCTGCTCTGAGCAGGGGGTTGGACTAGATGACCTCCTGAGGTCCCTTCCAACCCTGAGATTCTATAATTCTATGATTCTATGATTCAAGACCTCAGGGTGCAGCGAGTCCTCCAGCAAATGACCCGTGCCGCATGCTGCAGAGAAAGGCGAAAAACCTCCAGGGACTCTGCCAATCTGCCCTGGAGGAAAATTCCTTCCCAACCCCAAATATGGCAATCAGTTAAACCCTGAGCATGTGGGCAAAACTCACCAGCCAGCACCCAGGAAAGAATTATCTGTAATAACTCAGATCCCACCCCATCTAATGTCCCATCACAGACCACTGGGCATATTTACCTGCTAATAATCAAATATCAATCAATTGCCAAAATTAGGCTATCCCATCATACAATCCCCTCCATAAACTTATCAAGCTTAGTCTTGAAGCCAGATATGTCTTTTGCCGCCACTACTTCCCTTGAAAGGCTGTTCCAGAACTTCACTCCTCTAATGGTTAGAAACCTTCATCTAATTTCAAGTCTAAACTTCCTGATGGTCAGTTTATATCCATTTGTTCTTGTGTCCACATTAGTACTAAGCTTAAATAATTCCTCTCCCTCCATGATATTAATCCCTCTGATATATTTATAAAGAGCAATCATATCTCCCCTCAGCCTTCTTTTGGTTAGGCTGAACAAGACAAGCTCTTTGAGTCTCCTTTCATAAGACAGGTTTTCCATTCCTCGGATCATCCTAGTAGCCCTTCTCTGTACCTGTTCCAGTTTGATTTCATCCTTCTTAAACATGGGAGACCAGAACTGCACACAGTATTCAAGATGAGGTCTCACCAGTGCCTTGTATAACGGTACTAACACCTCCTTATCTTTACTGGAAATACCTTGCCTGATGCATCCTAAAACCGCATTAGCTTTTTTAACGGCCACATCACATAGGCAGCTCATAGTCATCCTGTGATCAAACCAATACTCCGAGGTCCTTCTCCTCCTCTGTTACTTCCAACTGATGTGTCCCCAGTTTATAATCAAAATTCTTGTTATTAATCCCTAAATGCATGACCTTGCACTTTTCATTATTAAATTTCATCTTATTACTATTACTCCAGTTTACGGGTCATCCAGATCTTCCTGTATGATATCCTGGTCCTTCTCTGTTTTAGCAATACCTCCCAGCTTTGTGTCACCCACAAACTTTATTAGCACTTTCCCACTTTTTGTGCCAAGATCAGTAATAAAAAGATTAAATAAGATTGGTCCCAAAACCGATCCCTGAGGAACTCCACTAGTAACCTCCATCCAGCCTGACAGTTCACCTTTCAGTATGACCCGTTGTAGTCTCCCCTTTAACTAGTTCCTTATCCATCTTTCAATTTTCATATTGATCTCCATCTTTTCCAATTTAGCTAATAATTCCCTATGTGGAACTATATCAAATGCCTTACTGAAATTGAGGTAAATTAGACCCACTGCGTTTCCTTGGTCTAAAAAATCTGTTACCTTCTCAAAGAAGGAGATCAGGTTGGTTTGGCACGATCTACCTTTTGTAAAACCATGTTGAATCTTGTCCCAATTACCATTGACCTCAATGTCCTTAACTACTTTCTCCTTCAAAATTTTTCCCAAGACCTTGCATACTATAGATGTCAAACTAACAGGCCTATAGTTACTCAGATTTCCCTTTCTTAAAAAATAGGAACTATGTTAGCAATTCTCCAGTCGTACAGTACAACCTGAGTTTACAGATTCATTAAAAATTCTTGATAATGGGCTTGCAATTTCATGTGCCAGTTCCTTTAATATTCTTGGATGAAGATTATCTGGGCCCTCCGATTTCATCCCATTAAGCTGTTCGAGTTTGGCTTCTACCTTGGATGTGGTAATATCTACCTCCATATCCTCATTCCCATTTGTCATCCTACCATTATCCCTTAGCTCCTCATTAGTCTGATTAAAGACTGAGGCAAAGTATCTGTTTACATCAGGGGTCGGCAACCTATGGCATGCGAGCCGATTTTAAGCGGCATACAGCTGCCTGCCGTGGTTCTGGCCCCCAGACCCACTCAGCGCCCCCACCCACCGCTCTCCCCTGTGGGGGGCAGAAGGCAGAAGCTTGGTTCTGCAGCAGCCAAGCTTCCCCCTCCCCCGCTTTTTCCCCCAGCGTGATGCTTTCCTGCCCTGGCCCCTCTCCTTCCCTGCACCAATCAGCTGATGGCCGTTGCAAGGGGGCAGAGGAAGAGCGCCAGCCTGCACACAGCTCCGTAGAGGAGACAGAGAGAGGTAGGGGGATGGAGCTTTGGGGAAGGGGGTGGAACAGGGCATATCCCTCAGGGCAGGGGGCTGGGAGCCGCTCAGGGCAGGGGGCTGGGAGCACCCCTACGAGCCGAGCACCCCAGCCCTCTGCCCTGACCCCCACAAACACACTCTCAGCATTCTGCCCTGCACCCCGCAGCCCTCTGCCCTGACACCCCACACACCCAGCCCTCTGCCCTGAACCCCCCACCCCAACACACACCCAGCCTTCTGCCCTGCAGCCCCACAGCCCCATCCCTCTGCCCTGAACCCCCCCACACACAGCCCTCTGCCCTGCACCCCCACAGCCCCATCCCTCTGCCCTGACCCCCCCCACACACACAGCCTTCTGCCCTGCACCCCCTAAACCCCCAGGCCCTCTGTCCTGAATCCCCCCCACCCCAACACACACCCAGCCTTCTGCCCTGCATCCCCACAGCCCCAGCCTTCTGCCCTGACCCCTGAACCGCCCCCACCCCAGCCCTCTGCCCTGACCCCTGAAACACCCCCCCGGTCTGGGGTCCTGGCCCCAGGCCCTGCTCAGCCTACTGCCGGCCTGAGTGAACAGAACCCCAGGCTGGCAACGAGCTGAGCAGGCTGGCGGCGTAAGATCAGCATTTTAATTTAATTTTAAATGACGCTTCTTAAACATTTTGAAAACCTTGTTTACTTTACATACAATCGTTTAGTTATATAATATAGACTTATAGAAAGAGACCTTCTAAAAACGTTAAAATGTATTACCGGCACGCGAAATCTTAAATTAGAGTGAATAAATGAAGACTTGGCACACCACTTCTGAAAGGTTGCCGACCCCTGCTTTAGATATTGGGCCATGCCTAGATTATCCTTAACCTCCACTCCATCCTCAGTGTTTAGTGGTCCCGTTTCTTCTTTCCTTGTTTTCTTCTTATTTATATGGCTATAGAACCTTTTACTATTGGTTTTAATTCCCTTTGCAAGGTCCAACTCTACATGGCTTTTGGCCTGTCTCACTTTATCCCTACATGTTCTGACCTCAATAAGGTAGCTTTCCTTGCTAATCCCTCCCATCTTCCACTCCTTGTAGGCTTTCTGCTTTTTCTTAATCACCTCTCTGAGATGCTTGCTCATCCGGCTTGGTCTACAACTCCTGCCTATGAATTTTTTCCCCTTTCTTGGGATGCAGGCTTCTGATAGTTTCTGCAACTTTGACTTGAAGTAATTCCAGGCCTCCTCTGCCTTTAGATCCACAAGTTCTTCAGTCCAATCCACTTCCCTAACTTAATTTCCTTAATTCTTTAAAGTTAGCCCTTTTGAAATAAAAAACCCTAGCCCCAGATCTATTTTTGTTTATCTTTCCATCTAGTTTGAACTGAATTAGCTCATGATCATGCGAACCAAGGTTGTCCCCTACAACCATTTCTTCTGTGAGGTCCTCACTACTCACCAAAACCAAATCTAAAATGGCATCCCCTCTTGTTGGTTCTTCAACTACTTGGTGAAGGAATCCATCAGCTATCGCATCCAGAAAAATCTGAGCCCTACTATTATTACTAGCTCTTATTCTCCAGTCTGTATCTGGGAAGTTAAAGTCTCCCATTATCACACAATTCCCATTAGTGTTTACTTTGTTAAAAACATTAAAGAGGTCTCTATCCAAATCAGATCCCGGCGGTCTGTAGCACACCCCAAGCACTATCTCAGGGGAGGCTCTCGTAGCTTTCTTTCCCAATATGATTTTTGCTCAGACAGACTCTGTCTTATCTATTCCATCACTTCTTATTTCTTTACAGTTTACCTCATCATTGATATACAATGCTACTCCACCACCTTTGCCTTTATTTTTGTCTTTGCTAAACAGCACATAGCCTTCAATACCTGTACTCCAGTCAGGACTACTATTCCACCATGTTTCTGTTATCCCTATAATATCCAGTTTCACTTCCTGCACCAGTAGCTCTAGTTCCTCCATTTTGTTACCTAGGCTCCGTGCATTAGTGTACAAACATCTTAATTTTTGCCGTTTGGCTTCACTGACATTCTTTACCCGATTAGGCACAGACATTCTACCACCAGTATCACCTATTAGACTGGTATCTACACTACCCTTCCTCCTTATGTCCATTCTCCTACCCATGGCTGTATCCTTTCTTACTTTGTTTTCTTCCATCTCAATGTTAAATTCTGGCATGGAGATTACCTGGACATCTCCCAACCATCTCCCCCCAAATTCCTAGTTTAAAGCTCTCTTAATCAGTTGTGCCAGCCTCCATCCTAGAAGTCTATTTCCCTCCTTACTCAGGTGAAGTCCATCCCAAGAGAACAGTCCTCTGTCCATGAATGCTTCCCAGTGGCCATACATCCCAAAGCCCTCCTTATAGCACCACTATCTGAGCCATCTGTTGACCACCATAATCTTGTCACACCTTTGTTGCCCTTTTCCAGGAACAGGCAGAATCCCACTGAAGATCACCTGAGCCTTGATTTCCTTAAGTGTCTTCCCCAGTCTGGCATAGTCTCCTTTGATATGTTCCAGCGAGAATCTAGTCGTATCATTCGTTCCCACATGAAGGACCATCAGCGGATTCTTTCCCGCTCCCCTTAGGATCCTTTTCAGCCTCAGGTCCACATCTCATATCTCAGCACCTGGCAGACAGCACACCCTTCTGTTCTCCGGATCAGCCCTAGTTACAGGCTTGTCTATTCTTCTCAGTAAAGAGTCCCCAATCACGTAGACCTGCCTTTTCCTGGTGACAGTGTGATTCTCCAGTCTATCCCCTGTTCCCTCTGGCTGCAAGTCCTCTCGATTTCTATTGTCCCTTGCAATCCTCCGCAACCCATCACGTATCCTCCTGGGGCTCATATTTGGTGTTGTCTCCATTGACTCTTCGCCTCTTCCTATAGGACTAGCTGCTCTTCTCTTCTTCCTTGCCCTCTCACCTTCAGCGACCACCTGCAGTGCCCCTTCTTCATTTTCCAACTCTGCAAACCTGTTCCTGAGTTCAATTTCTCCTTCACTGGCCCGTCTTTTCCTTTGCCTGGTTCTCTTAGTCACATGCTTCCACCGTCCACTTTCCTTACCCTCAGAATTCTTTGGTCCTGCTTCCATCTACAAGTCTGAGCTTTTCCCTTCAGCCGCCTCATGTCTCTGCTCCATCATCCACTTGAACCCCCTTCTAAACTCGACCAGAGCTTCCACCTGCATCTCCAGTCCTCGGATCTTTTCTTCCATCAGCTCTATCAGGCGGCACTTCATGCAGACGAAACTCTTTTCAGATACCCCCTCCAGGATCATCTACATGCTGCAGCTTCCACATCCAGTCATCCTCATTGTGTCTTTCACTGCTGCCTCTGTATCAGTCATAGCCATCCCACCTAAAACCTGTTAGTCCAGGAAACACAAACCAAAGCAAACCACCACCACCACCACCTACAGCAAAACAAACTCCCGATATGCACCAGACTACCAGCAGAACACCATCCTCCTCCCTTCACTGTCTATTCCTCTGTCTAGGTCTCTTAGTCTTCCCCTCAACCTCCCCCTATAAACTCCCACAAACTCCCCTGTTTACAGCTTTGTTTGCTGGCTCCTGTGCCACTGCAGCTGTCTATGCCACTGCCTGACTGGCTGGCTACCTTTATCGGACCCCTAAGCAAAGAAGCCCTAGCCCCTAATCAGGGCTCAGCTTCTCTCCCAGCACACTTCCCCTACCAGCCTCCACACATATAACTACAAAATACAATACAATGCTTTGAGCAGGGGGTTGGACTAGATGACCTCCTGAGGTCCCTTCCAACCCTGATATTCTATGATACATGCTAAAAACTAGAGTGTGTTGAGGACTAAATCTACTCTACAAAAATCTCTAAAATGCACGTTAAGTCCTAAATCTCAATATATTATGCCAATTTGTTGCCACTGAAATATTCCATGGGAACATGTCATTTTCAACAAATCTTTTTAAGGAAACCTGCCTGGTTTTCTGCCATGTTGCCTGTCCACATACCCGTCTTCCCAAGCTGCTGGGGAGCCCGTAGTCCAATGTGCCACAGCCCCCAGCACTCAGGTCCTCAGCTGCCCACCTGATGAACTTCTGAGGAGCCAGGACTTCTCTACTGGCCAATTCCCTGGGCTACCTGGCTTCAAGGGAAAGCAAGCAGCTGGGAACTAGCAGAAATGTTAAGAAATTTCCATTTCAAGACTTCCAAAATGGAATTTTTCAAACATTTCCTGTCTGTGGGAAATTTTGCTTCTCATGGGATGGACTTTCTGGGTTCCCATACAACTCTGTTAATTACACATGATTGCTGAACATCTGACTGGTTTAACTCCGGAATGTTTGCACAATCATGCTGGTAATTTGCAGGGATGAGCATTTGGAAAATCACTTACTGCTCAAAATCAGACGTGCAATCTCATAAAATAAATTGAAAGACTGCAAGAATATTTTATAATCCCTCACATTGTCACTAACACTACCTAACTCCACTAACTGATTTATTTCTGCATGTTAATAGAGAAATGGTAAAGTGCATTAGTGATGTCATAGACAGACAGTTAAGGGTTAATGCCTCTTACCTGTAAAGGGTTAAGAAGTTCACCTAGCCTAGCTGACACCTGACCAGAGGAACCAATGCGGGGACAGGATGTTTCAAAAGGAAGGCGGGAAGTTCCCTTTGTCTTGGTCAGTTTTCAGTTTCACCCGGAGTGGAAAAGATCAAGGAACAAGCCTCTTATCAGAGTATTAAGTTTTAGAAAAGAATAAATAGGTTTATGTTTATTTTCCTTTGTTTTGTGCAATTAGAGGAATAATCAAATTGGGAATTCTTTTGTGTACGAAGTTTTGCCCAGGGGAACATCCTCTGTGTTTTGAATCTGTTGTCTGTGAGAGTAGCTGGTATGCTAATCTCTCCCAGAGGGTTTTTTTTCTTTTACATTTCTTTTCTTTAATTAAAAGTCTTATTTTTAAGAACCTGATTGATTTTTCCTTGTGTTAAGATCCAAGGGGATTGGATCTGGACTCACCTGGAATTGGTGGGGGAAAGGAGGGCGGATGGTTAAATTCTCCTTGTGTTAAGATCCAAGGGGATTGGATCTGGACTCACCTGGAATTGGTGGGGGAAAGGAGGGCGGATGGTTAAATTCTCCTTGTGTTAAGATCCAAGGGGTTGGATCGGTGTTCACCAGGAAATTGGTGAAGAAGTCTCTCAAGACTACCCAGGGAAGGGAGTTAGTACTTGGGAGTGGTGGCAGCAAAACAAGATCTAAAGATGGTAATTCAGTTTAGGGGTTCGCATGCAGGTCCTCATATCTGTACTCTAAAGTTCAGAGTGGGGGTGAAACCTATGACAAGTGATATTAATTGTCCAAAAGAATAATCTTTTCAAACATCTTCATCTGATTATTGATCGAACAGAATTGTAAAAAGCTCTGCCATAGGAAGAGAGTAAATTCAGATACAAAGTAAAGTTTTGAGAGAGAAATGTAGAGTCTGAGATTTGTTACAATAAATTATTAGGCCTGCTGAGCAAAATATTTTCAAGTATATAAAATAATTAACTGTGCTAGTTTCTAATGTTATGGTCTAGTGCAGGATGTAGATCCCAGGTAGAAGATGCACCAGATATTGAACTAACATTACATTCAATCTTCACCAAAAGACTGAGAAGAAAGACCATTTAACAATTAACTTTAATATGATTTTTAACTTTTCAAATGCAAATTTAAACTTAAAAAAATAACGCTATTTCATTCAAACTGAGTAAATCTACAAAGCTAAAACCAATATCTAAGTGAGACTCATGACCATAAGAAATCTCAGGTTTCACATTTTAATTTAGTTTTATCCATGTAATTTTACACCATGGAAAATACATAGGATGACACCCCCAGAGCCAGAAAAACAGAAAATAACTTGTGGGAGTAATGGTCCAGAGTGACATCCTGAATTTACTTTGAAATGCAGAAGAACAAATATAAAGAATAACGGATACGATATAGAAATTGTCCTACTTTTGACATCTCAATTACTTTTTTAAAAAAATTGGAAGCAATATCTTCTGCAAAACCTGATGAGTAAGAATACTGTTCAACTATTATTTCACTGCCTGAAGGAACCAATCCAGTAGTTTAAGGCTTCCACAGCATATAGTCTATCTTTACCCATTACAGTTGCTTACTCCAGGGCAGAACCCCTTACAGTAAGCACAAATAGTGTAGCTTCTACCCACTTAAACACTGACTCATACCACTACAGTTTCCTATTTTTAAAACTGACATTCACTGAGCTGTCTCCTGATTATTCCATCTTATTATTATTTACCTATCATCAATAGCAGGCTTCACATCTTCATAGCTGTCTGTAAAACAAGACCCTGTTTCTGAAGCAATTGCACTCTCCTGACAAGTACATTTTATCTAAATGAACTAACTAATACAAGCTCTTTACATCCTCTCTGTATTACAGGTCTCAATTAAAAAAGGCTAATAAGGGGGCGGAAAAACAACTTCATGTGTTTTCTCTACTTGATAGTGTCCCTTAAAGAAATTCTGTGCAGATAGCCTCAACTTCAGTTTCATTGTAGAATTTTTAAAATATAGAACACAAAACCTAAGACTATAGTTCAAATAATACATCTTAACAACTATGTAAAGAAAATATTTGCCTGTCAAAACTCCTCTTCTATATCTTTACTACAAAACAAAATGGAATGCAGTGCACTGAAGGCTGAACCATTCACTTACTTCAATACCGCTACCTTACCTTTACATGACTGAAGTCACCAACTTTGCCGCTTTCAGTTGGATTGATAGGTTTGCTGTCTACTCGTGGTTTGACAATCTGTCGAAAAGGACTGGAAAGCGGAAGTCCACTAATACTTATTCCATCTAGAAAAAGAGAAGGATCAGAATTTTTATTTTGTTTTCTTTTCAAGTTATAAGTAATATTCCAGATTCCCTAGAACTAAAATACCCCTAATACATCATCAAATGGAAAGGAAAAACATCAGGGAATGAAGCATAGCCTCTCTCTCTCTCTCTCTCTCTCTCAGAAAGAGTTTAAAGAAAAGATGCAGTCACAATTTTGATCCTGATCCAATACTGACTATGGGCAATAGAAAGCCTGCCATTGACTTCAGTGGGCTTTGGATGATATTCTCTATTTAACTAAATCAGTACATTAGAACTCAATGAAATCCACAAGAAAGGAGGATAACATGAAAAGGCACAAAAGAAGGTTTAAAAAGTGTCCCCCAAATTTAAGGTCAGACTGGTGCTTATTAAATTAAATGAGAGACGCAAAAGATGGGATTTCTTCCCTAGCGATTATAATGGAAAAAGGCAATCAAATGGTTAACTCCTGTAGAATAACTTCTAATATTATGCCTGAGGAATCTCTATTTTAATAAAGGAGCATGAAATAATAGCTTGATGTTTTCTACAGATTACTGATAATGGGATCCATAAACAGAATGGGAATTTCAACATATGATCATTTATACAGTAATGCAAATGCAAAATGGAAAGCTAAGTTGTGTATTGTAATACTCATCTCAAACTGAATGAGAAGTACACAGTCACATTCTCAACTTTATATTTTACTAGTAGCCAGTGTATATTAGTATGTGTGTATGTACAGTAATCAAAATAAATGTCAACAGAATTTTTGCAACTACTGTAATAAACTCATGTGCCTTACTGAAGGGAAACAAAAATCCCGTCCATTTTAATTGTAATTGTTTTTTTCATTCTATTAAAGACTATATACTAAGCAAAAACTGCTAAAAATATATGGGAAAACAACTCTTAAGGGAGACAAAAAAGGTCAGAAATGCAGGAAACTTCATGTGATTACAAATATTTTACCATGCAGAAAGCAGTATATTCACAACTCAACATGCAGAGTTTTAGCTGAATAAGTACCACTAATGCTAAAAGTTTGAAGAAAAGAAAATTCTGTTTTATTCCCTTGTAGTGCACAAAACAAATAAATTTCATACACCCATTAAATCCAAACTGAAGCTAAGACTTACCACAAAAGCCATTTACACCAAAGTATTGGAGTACTATGAAATGAATATATCCAACAAACCATAAAAGGAAAAACTGAAATCTTCTCATGTGAAAGTTTGAAAGTAGTGTGCTGACTGAGTGTTCCATCTAGGGTGACCAGATGTCCCGATTTTATAGGGACAATCCCGATGTTTGGGTCTTTTTTCTTATATAGGCTCCTATTACCCCCCACCCCGTCCCAATTTTTCACATTTGCTGTTTGGTCACTAGTTCCAACATCAATAAATATAGTATCTTATTAGTTACCAATTTAAGGTGAACTGGTGTACCTTATGTACACAGTTCTGATGTATAAACAGAGTAAAACCCCACTGCAGCTTCTCTGAACAAGATTCTACCATAAGATCCCACTTGCTATATTTAAACAATAGAAAAACTGACAAAAAAGTTTCTACATTTGGCTCTTATAAATTTCACACTATTTTTCTCACATTTTAAGAAAAAAGAATTTACACTTGCCATTTTTATGTACAGGCTATTCTCCCTACAGCTATACACTTAATTGGATAAAATAAAGAGCCATATGCTGAGTCAGTGCCAAAGTCATTCTGATATTCTCTCTCTTCAAAAGTAACCTCAGTCGAAATTTATTTGTCATATCAGAAACCTTATTTCCATAAATAAAATTCAGGTCTTCGTCTGCATACAGGTGGCATGACCCAAAAGCTGAAATCAGGAAGAAAACTGCAGTATTCAATTTGCATGCTCCACTTAGGTCCCATTTCATAGGTATTCTGTTGAGGAACTAGGAGTGTTTGACTGTTTTACTGTATACCTCACCCTATGCATCGTTCCCCCCATAACATATCTAAAATCAGATCCTTCCACTCTGCACAGAGGGCCACAATATTTGTCCCTGCCCTGATTCTTGATTACTGCTATTTCCATAGGTGCTTAAGAGCTAGTAGAGGAATGTGTACTGTACTCTGACCCTGATGATATATCCTGTCAAGGATAACAATGAAAGATGAAATCAGATATTTCAACATATTCCTCTTGGAGAAAGCCTGACCTTAATGTACCAGTGTCAATGAAACAAGAAGGTTGGATGGTTATTCTAAGGACGTTAGTCAGCTTCACATTAAACCAAAGGACTTTTTAAGAATCAAACCAATAATACAGCAATTTTTGTTATGGGACACATGAAAGAATTCACTAAGCCTTTTTAAACAAGACCACAAATTCTGCACATATATAACAGGCCCTCTAAGTAAAACTCCTTCCAAAGCAGCTAAGATGCCTGCAGTCATTGGATTAGAGAAGTCTCCATCTCAGGAGCTATGCCAACAAGGACTGAGGCTTCAGGTCAGGATCCAGACAGGTAAATTTGTTTATGTGTGATCAGATGTAATAAGATTGCCAGGCCAATAGGAATAGCCACTGACAGTTGTGATAGATCTAAGAACCAGATCTGCCTCCATATGGAGCTATTAGAATAATACAATTTATGCTCTTCCTGAAATTGATTAAGGATCTTGCTATCTAAAGGAATGAAGACGGCAGCAAAGCAATTTAAACATAGAAAATCAGAAAGCAGAAAACCTTAATTTTGCATATTTTTGTTCCATTTGTACATTTTATTTTTCTAAAGAAAGGCTGATTCTTATTTATTGGTAACCATTAAGACATGTTAACTTGCAACTAACATTTAGTCCTTTTTGCTAGCCAGGACAGTACACCATATGTATCCGCATTGATCTGAGCAAATATATAGCTTAACTTACATTTACTACAGGTTCTTAATTTTTACATATTTTATTGCTAAAAATGATAAACAATTGATTTCTTTATTTTCTAAATGTGTAATCTTTTACTCGTGATTTGTATCAAACTATTTGGATGGAAATGGGAATTCAATTAAAAAGACATAAAATAAAAACATCATTATTTATCATTTAAATAAAACTACCTTGAATGTGCTGAGTAGATAAGAAAAATGTTTATTAAGACATGTTTTGCATTTACGACCAATTTATTAAATCAAGGAAGTATTATCTGTAGTTAGCGAATTGAACTGATTGTTTTGTGTCACCATGTATTTCAAGATTTTAGAATTAGTAGATCTCACACCTGGTTTTATTCATAGATTGAAGAGGAAAACTGGCTTTCCTGCTTTTTCAAATCCCAATCAGTTTCCCAACTTTGAATGACTTGGTCACTGAACTGAACTAGATGAAGAAACGGAAATGATGAAAATATTCTCAATGCACCCACAAAGAGGCTACTGCTGTCAAAAACTGGTTTAGCACTTGTAGCCAATGATTTTAGTTTTTCATTTATTCTGTAATGTCATGATTAATTAACATGATTAATATATAATCATTGTATGCAGTTAAATTGAAGGATTATAGAAGTATAAGATTGATCAGTATTTAGAAGGAAAAATTATGTATTAGCTATCTAAGGCCTGGTCTACACTAGGAGGTAAGATTGATCTAAGTTATGCAGTTAACGCAGCTGAAGTCGACGTACTTAGATCGACTTACCGTGGTGTCTTCACCGCGATGAGTTGACTGCTCCCGCTCTCCCGTCGACTCTGCCTGCGCCTCTCACCAAGCTGGAGTACAAGAGTCGATGGGGGAGCACTCAGGGTCGATTTATCGCATCTAGACTAGATGCAATAAACTCGATCCCCGCTGGATGAAACGCTGCCCACCGATCCGGCCAGTAGTGAATACATACCCTAAGTAAGGAGGGTTGAAATGGAAGACCTATAGGCTGAGGCCTGTAAGATTTTAAGCTTAGCTGTTTTAGATAAGAAATGCTGACATAAGTAAATGACTTAAGAAGAATATCCCGATGCCATACGATTAGGGGAAAAAAGAGGTACTAAGGGGTGAAATTACTAAAAATTAGCCAGAAGATTAATGTTAAATCTCAAAAATGCTTTAGAGGCACATTTATCTCTAACATGTATCTTAACCACAGGATACAGGTTGTACGTCAATGCTAATGAGAATAAAAGGAATTACACACAACCTATAGGAATTGGGGTACCTTAAATTTCTAGTGGACACCAGACCAATAAGGAAAAAGAGGGCTGACACTTTCATGTACATGCACAGAATGTAGGTATAGTTAAAAATCACATTATAAAAAGAGAGAGTGTCCAGATGGGGAAAACTGAGCTTCCTATGGGAAAACTCGAACAGGAAGTATCCCTCTGCTGATGATCAATCCATGAGAGACCCATCAGACCCTAACACTATCTAGGAGGATGTATGTATGTCTGTAGCTATAATTGGTGCATGGATATATTTAGGAATTGTCTATACTGTGACATTCATAACTTTGTTGGTAATTTTAATAAAATTAATAAAAGATAGTAGACTTTGTCCTTGAGACTGATTGTATGTGTAACTTTCCTATGGCTTCATGTGTGCATATGAGCTCTAGGTCTAAAACAGGCAGAGAACTCTGTTGAACTCGAGACTGTAGCCCGCCACAGCCAAACCCTCAATGGTATAATATATCACTAAAATGAACTTGAAATAAAAATAAAGGCTACACACTTCAACAAACCTGGTTCCAGGTGCTTAGCCAGAGACTTACACCAATCCAATGGCTTGACTTTCTTCAAAACTTCAGCAGCAAACATGTACTGCTTAATATTGTTTTGAATTTAAATTATTTCAGTAGATTATAAGTAGTTTAGCTCTTAAAGTGTCATAATTTCATGTTTAGTTTTAAATAGAAGGGTGCCAATTTCAAATTTAACTTTGAAATAGGTTTAAATGTATTTAAATTACATTAAAAATCTGATTTAAATAAAAACTCATCAATTTTTATCCACACCTGCAGCTCCTGAAGTGATAGTATTTCACAAGAACCTTATATTTCATTATAAGTCCTTGTGGTGGCAGAGAAAAGGTTGAAAACATATCCCCCAGAGTACTCTAAAGGTTCAAAAACCTGATGGCAAATTTTAAGAGTCTGAAATGTATTATCTACTTTAAAATCTCATTACTTTAAGCCAATCTCATGATTTTTGGGACCAACAAGATTGGATAATATATTTATTTGATATTAGAATCTCATTTAGTATATTTTATTTGCCCACTCTCTGCTCTTTACTTCGGTCTCTCCTTACAGGAAAACAAATATAGCATTAGAATTATGGTCAAATTTTCAAAAACCCCATATGTTCAAAATTAAGCAGGATCACTTCACCCAATGTTAGTGTTATGAATAATACACAATATGCACACATAAAAAGTTAGACATCTCTTAAACAAAAAATAATTTGCACAACATGGGGTATGAGAAGGAAGGAAATGTCTTAGTACAGAAATCCTTAATGCTATAATCTCTGAAATGAAAGATATTTGTGTCTCTGGCTGCTGGCAATTGCAATACAGTAAAGATGCAATAACTGCAGGCACAGTACAAGATTGGATTATTTAAAGTGAAAACTAAAATAGATGCTAAAAGAAAAAGCAATAGAGATTTCTGTTTCTCAAACTCCTAAATGTGCCCAACATAATAAAAATCTGACACAGATGGTCATTAAAAGAGCTCTGTGTAAGCTTGAAAGCATGTCCCTCTCACCAACAGAAGTTGGTTCAACCAAAGATATTACCTCACCCATCTTGTCTCCCAGACAGTCAGTAACAGGAACTCTATCACATTTTCCCATGTTTCTCACATCCATGTCTCCACAGAAGACAGACTGTTGGCATACCTTCTTTGGTGGAGGCTAATGAACCATTTCAAGCACAAATGCCAACAGTTAGTTTTCATACCACCAGCCCCTGCTCAAAAAGGAATATCTTGGGGTTGCCTTGATAATTGGGCTGCTGCCGCAAATTAGCCCGGGACCAGATCCGTAAAGCTCACTCTGCCTTCCCCCAGCTGAATATTAGTGAAACAACTCTATGTCTAAAAGCTGTCATTGCTCAAGTGCTGACAACATTTTTGTAATGCCTTAAAACATTCAGACTGCCCACCAGAATTCTGCTGGCAGATCTCACCTACTGAGGCGGATTCTTTTTCTGCCCCACAAAAAAAAGAATTTTTTAAAATGGAATTAACCTTTACCACCAGAGGACAGGGCACACTTCTGAACTTTAGGCTTCCGTAAGACCAATATGTAATCATTTGTCTATGATGAAACAGGAGGCCCTTTGTTTACATCTCTTGACCCAAAGAGAGAATTGATCATCAAAAATATCTGGGTTCACGATATGTAGAATTTTGTCATCTCAACTATATTTGAAAGCTACAGAAACTTTTAGGAGAGGAAGAGTATGGACAACTTCTAGGGATCAGTCAAACTGTCTCCCTTTGAAAAGAAGAGTTCATTGTTTAGGGAAGAAACTATTGTGTGAGACAATACCGTATCATTCTGATGGATCAGGAAGGGGTACCTATGAAACACAGCTGCTACAACTCCCTCGTACCAACGCAATGTGATGACAAAAAGGGAGTCTAATTTAATTGACAGCAAGAACAAGAAACTGAAGCTAGTGGTTCACAGGGAAGGACTGCAAATCACATGTAAATGGACAACAGTCAAATTTGGACTACAGACACAGACCACTGTCCAGACAGCCACCACCAGAAGTTCTGAAATGAAGCAGATTGGCCCAGGCTTCCTTCATTTGCCTAAAATTTGCTCAGGCCTTGGGACTAAGGGCCTGGAAACAAAATGACCAACAAATCATCCATCCTCTCTGTTGAAGGAAAAGGCTGAGGCAGGAACTGTTGAATCCTGGAAGTAAATGCTGGCTATGCAAGTGGAGTCAGAGAGAGGGCTTTGGCTGATGCTCCAGGAAAGAGGATTGGTGAGATGGGATGGGCTCCATCTACCAAATACTGGGAAGACCATCTTTGGACATCGTCTGGCTAACCCAATAAGGAGAGCTTTAAACTAGATCTTATGGGGGATGGTAACAAAAATCCAGCTAATGGACATCTAGGCTACAGTAATGAAAACAAGGGGAAGGGGCCTAATTCTGGAGATGGGACTAGAAACCACAACTGAATTAAAGAGGCAAGAAGAAAAACTACAGGACATTCTACAAAATCTCTCTGATACCTGTATACCAACACAAGTAGTATGGGAAATAAGCAGGATGAAGCAAGAGTCCACCAGATAGCACTATAGCACAGAAGGCATCAGTTTTCAGACAAATATCTCTTGGGGATTAAAACACCTCTGGTTGGCCCAGGTCAGTTGACTCGAGCTCTGGGGCTAAAAAAAACTGCTAGGTAGATATTCAGGCTCAGGCTGCAGCCCAAGCTCTTGGATCCTGCGAGGGTGGAGGCTATGCTGCATGGCTTTTATCCCCATGTGGACATACCCTTGATGTCCATGTCAAAAAGGAGGCAAGAAAAATGTATCTCCTCAGAACTGAAGAGTTTCTTCCTAAGTGCTTTCCAGGAACTTTATGGCAGTCATCAGGACAGAACAAAAACTTTTGGACCCCACTTCTATGACAGAGTCAAAATTTTTCAATTGCAATGTTGTCCATGCTAGAATAAATCCCTCACTACTGCTCACTACTCCCGTTTATACAGTCACAGATCATGTTAGCTTTTTTTGCTACAGCTTCACACTGCGAGCTCATGTTAATTTGCTTGTCCACTATGACCCCTAAATCCTTTTCAGAGCCACTGCTTTCCAGAATACATTCTTCCATTCTATAGGTATGACCTGTTCCTTGATTCTAGATGCACAACTCTGAATTTGGCTGTATTAAAACATTTTATTTGAATGGACCCAGTTTACCAAGTATCTAGATCACTATTGCCCTGTCCTCATGATTTACCATTGTATCATCCACAAACATTATTAGCAGTGATTTTATATTTATCTCCAGATCACTAATGAAAACGTTCAATAGCACTGGGCATGGTATTGAACCCTACAAAACCCCCTAACACCACCTCTATTCAATGATGACTCCCCATTGACAACTATTTTTGAGACCTGTCAACTAGCCAGTTCTTAATCCATTTAATAAACACATTAATAATATTATGTAATGCTACTTTTTAATGACCTGTACAGGTACCTTTATCAACCAAAACTGTAATTCCATCAAAAAAATTGAAATCAGGTTTGTTTGACAAGATCTATTTCTTGAAAAGATCTATTTTGAACACATGTAAATAGGAGCTGAATTCTCTGATCTATTCTGTGCATGTCCACACTGGAGCTCATGGTGAGAGATTTAGGTAGCTACAATGAGCAATGATTCAATAGTTTGATGAGGTACTGTTAAAAACTGTTTAGAAAAATTCATTCTAGTATATGTTTAGTAAATATTGAGTTGTATAACAAGTAATCACGGCAGTCTTCCTCTGAAGAAAAATCATACAATCCATAACAGCATTATCTAAAGATCTTCTCTAGCAGGAGGTTTATCACCAACACACACAAAAAAGGAAAACAGCAGCAATTTGGACTGATGTTTTAATAAAACAATCTTGTAATAAAGTAAATTTATTAATGGATTATTTCAACATAAGCATAGTCTATAATTTCTCCTTTTTGTGTTCTCCCTATTACAAACAGTGTGAACAGAAGCAGCTTCAGCAGTAAATGAAAGAACAGTTGAAGACACTGCTAAGGAATTGACTTTTCTTTGTTTAAAAGATAGAAATCCTTGGATCATTAATATTAATTTAGAAGGAGGAAAGAATACATTTATTGTAGCTACTGAACTAATAAAAGCCAACTAACTTTTCCAACTCTCTATAATGCATTACTTTTCCTACTCCAGTGTCTCACATGCTCATGAAAAATATTAACTACTTGTCACTATTAGTTTTAAAAGCTACACTAAAATTATAGTAGCATCTGGAAGTGTTGCTCTACCTAGTTCATGTTAAACTGGTAGTTAAGCTAATAATACTCTGAATGTAAATAGTGCCTATCATCCAAAGATATCAAAGTTCTATGAAAATATTGAATCTATCACCATCCTCTTTCATAACAGAAGAGAAGGAGTTGTGACTGCTTACTCCAGGGCTTCAATTAATCCTTAATCTCCTAACAAGCACTACTGTTTCACCAAATTAACAAGATAAAAATGCTGTTCTAAGGTTTCACTTGTACAGGCGAGTATAATAGTGCCATATAGTTCAGATCAATAATCCATCCAAATCCATTATCCTGTCTCTGTTGGATGCCAGTACCAAAAGTTTTGTATGCTGCATTCTCATCCCAGAATAGATTATTCTGGGAAGTTTTGTAAAAGAAAAATCAGAGGAATTTTAAAGTTAGTGTTTTGAAAGATTACCTAAAGTTCCCTTGTGAAATAGAATCATAAGTGTTTGGCCTTGTGCTCTGTTGATATAACCAACTGCCTGGTAGGTCCCATGGCAAGTTACAAAAAATGTAATAGAAACCATCATAATTTGACTTGATAAATAATACTACCAAGTTCTTATATAGCACCTTCTGTCAGTAGATCTCAAAGAGCTTTACACTACACTTACCTACATTAGCCTCATTTTAAAGATGGTTTAATTGATATACAGGGAGGAGAAATTACTTGCCCAAAGTCATCACCCAGCAGGTCAGTGGCAAAGCCAGGAACAGAAGCCTGGGGTCCTGATTCCCAGGCCAGTGCTCTACTCACTAAGCCATGCTGCCTCCCTACAATAGAAAAAAGAAGGGATTAAACTGTCCAATTAAAACAGTTTTATAACCCACATAACTGTTGATGGAAGGGTTGGGGGAGAGAAAGTTATTGTCAAGCCCTGCCCAGCAGCACCAGAGAGTCAGAAAGAACTGGTGTAAGGACTATAAATACTACTTAAAAGAGTCTTTCATTACATGACTGGCTGAAGCACAGTTTACCTAATATGATGCTTACTGGGCCTTTTGGACAACACTAAAGAAAGTTCCTGTTCTCTTACTTTGTACATTAGAATGGAGTGTCGAAATACTATGCACAGAGGTGTGCACACATTAAAGTGACAAATGCAAAGTAAGAACAAATGCAAAGTACTACCCTTAGAAAGAAATAATCAATTGCACAAATACAAAATGGGAAATGACTGCCTAGGATGGAGTACAGCAGAAAAGTATCTGGGATTATAGTGGATTACAAACTAAATATGCATCAACAATGTAATAAATACTGTTGCGAAAAAAGCAAACACTTTGGGATGTACTAGCAGATATCAGCACTGATAAAGCCTCAACTGGAGAATTGTGTCCAGTTCTGGGCACCATGCTTCAAGAAAGATGTGGACAAATTGGCATCAGTGCAAATGAGAGCAACAAAAATGATTAAAGAACAGGAGTACTTGTGGCACCTTAAAGACTAAGTACTCCTGTTCTTTTTGCGGATACAGACTTACACGGCTGCTACTCTGAAATCTGTCAAAAATGATTAAAACTCTAGAAAGCATGACCTATGAGGAAAAATTGGGTTTGTTTAGTCTGGAGAAGAGAAGACTGAAGGGGAACATGATAACAGTATGCAAGTACCTAAAAGGTCGCTATAATGAGGAAAGTGATAAATGTTCTCCTTAACCACTGAGGACAGGACAAGTAGTAATGGGTTTAAATTCTAGCAAAGGAGATTTAGGTTGGACATCAGGAAAAAAACTTCTTAACTGTAAGGGTAGTTAAGCACTGGAACAAATTGCCCAGGTGGTGGAATCACAGTCACTGGAGTTTTTAAGAACAAGTTAGACAAACATCTGTCAGGGACGGTCTAGATAATACTTAGTCCTGCCTCCATACAGAGGACTGGATGAGGTGACCTATGGAGATCCCTTCCAGTCCTACATTTCTATGGTTTTATGACATAAGGGTAAATCCTGAGCATGATGAGAAGAGTTTTGGCCATGCTACTCTTGTCAGTAGCCACAGGGGCTCCATGTTAAATCTCACATATCATGCTGAAGATGTATCCCTAAAGGCTGCATGATACAAATTTGAAAACAGATATCAGTTCCACCCTCTGGTTTTCAAACAAAGATCATCATATGGAGGTGACGCAGAAATGTTTGCCAAAATAAAACACTTTACTCCAAGCAGAAGGAAAGTTTGTAACTAGGCTTGGAATAATTAGATTTTCATCAGTAAAGGTCAATTTCACTGCACACACACAAACCAATAAAAAAAGATGTCCATCTATAATAAATGAAATTTACATATATGCAAAGAAAGAAAAATACTGCTTCAGTATTGAGAACTGGTTAATGGACAGGGAACAAAGGGTAGGAATTAATGGTAAATTCTCAGAATGGAGAGGGGTAACTAGTGGTGTTCCCCAAGGGTCAGTCCTAGGACCAATCCTATTCAATTTATTCATAAATGATCTGGAGAAAGGGGTAAACAGTGAGGTGGAAAAGTTTGCAGATGATACTAAACTACTCAAGATAGTTAAGACCAAAGCAGATTGTGAAGAACTTCAAAAAGATCTCACAAAACTAAGTGATTGGGCAACAAAATGGCAAATGAAATTTAATGTGGATAAATGTAAAGTAATGCACATTGGAAAAAATAACCCCAACTATACATACAACATGATGGGGGCTAATTTAGCTACAACGAGTCAGGAAAAAGATCTTGGAGTTATCGTGGATAGTTCTCTGAAGATGTCCATGCAGTGTGCAGAGGCGGTCAAAAAAGCAAACAGGATGTTAGGAATCATTAAAAAGGGGATAGAGAATAAGACTGAGAATATATTATTGCCATTATATAAATCCATGGTACGCCCACATCTCGAATACTGTGTACAGATGTGGTCTCCTCACCTCAAAAAAGATATTCTAGCACTAGAAAAGGTTCAGAAAAGAGCAACTAAAATGATTAGGGGTTTAGAGAGGGTCCCATATGAGGAAAGATTAAAAAGGCTAGGACTCTTCAGTTTGGAAAAGAGAAGACTAAGGGGGGACATGATAGAGGTATATAAAATCATGAGTGATGTTGAGAAAGTGGATAAGGAAAAGTTATTTACTTATTCCCATAATACAAGAACTAGGGGTCACCAAATGAAATTAATAGGCAGCAGGAAGTTCTTCTTCACGCAGTGCACAGTCAACTTGTGGAACTCCTTACCTGAGGAGGTTGTGAAGGCTAGGACTATAACAATGTTTAAAAGGGGACTGGATAAATTCATGGTGGCTAAGTCCATAAATGGCTATTAGCCAGGATGGGTAAGAATGGTGTCCCTAGCCTCTGTTCGTCAGAGGATGGAGATGGATGGCAGGAGAGAGATCACTTGATCATTGCCTGTTAGGTTCACTCCCTCAGGGGCACCTGGCATTGGCCACTGTCGGTAGACAGATACTGGGCTAGATGGACCTTTGGTCTGACCCGGTACGGCCTTTCTTATGTTCTTATGTTCAGACCTTAGATAATTCAAGGATATTTACTTTGTATATTTTGACAGGTAATGTAGACAGTTTGTGTTTTAACAGTTATAAAGTTGTAACTTCTTGAATCTCGAGGTCTACTATCATTAAATGATTGTCTGACCCCCATAGTGTCTGATCCCTCCTATAATTTTCCACAACTGTGAAAATTTAAAATAATCTAAAATAATGCTTAAAGTAAACTATCAAATTTATAAAAAATAAAAATCACATTATGCCAAGCCTATTTGTAACTTACCATCACTGAGGTCTTGCAGAAGGTTTTCTTGACAGGAGAAGTCGAGCTTCACTTTAATGTTTACATTAAATGTTGCAATCTTCCCAGGTTTTAGGGGAAACTGAGAGAGTGTGTCTTCTAGCTTCCAACTCAGGAACTCACCATACAGCTTTTCTATATTAAAAATGTATACATTATATATAAGCATATGCACAATAAGAGCAGTAAGTTTTAAATTTAAAACAAACTAGTACCATATATGTTATATACCATGTATAGTTTATTTCTTTTCATTTTCTGTTTAAATGTGTGAAAATATTTGGTATGAAAGTATGAAAAATTAATGTTGACAGGACTGAGCAGGGCTGATGACACTGTGTGAAAGAAAAAACATGTTTACCCAGGAAACCAAAATATAAACCTTATTGAAAAGAACAGCAATAAAAACAGTTGGATGATTGACATCAAATTACAAGCAGCATAAAATGTGATGATCTCTCTCTGAAGTGCAGCCTAAAAGTGAACTAAAGTAATCTTCATACAGTACTGAATCTCATAGTCGCCCCAACAAAGAAATAGGACACACGCATCACCTCATCTTATCACAAAAGTATGATAAAACCAATTCCAAAGCTAAATCAGTCACTATTTCAAAGTGTCTGCAGTTTGGGGGTGAGGGGAGGGGTCTTTTTGTTGGGTTTTGGTTGGCTGGTTGAGTTTTTGTTTGTTTTAACTGGAGGTTCTGCCCCATAACTAGAAATCAAAATAAAACGAGGTTCATGCCACTTGCTGTAGCTGACCAATATTTAGAGCAGAGGTTCTCAACCTTTTTCCTTCTGCGCACTCCCCTCCCCCCAACCATACTATAAAAATTCCACAGCTCACCCATGCCACAACAACTGTTTTTCAATAGATTAAAAGTCAGGGCTAGTGGGTAGCATGCAGAGTAATTGCCAAGAGCACCACATTGCAGGGGGCTGCGCGAAGCTAAGTTGCTCAGGGCTGGCTTCAGCCCAGGGTGTAGGGGCTCAGGATTCAGGTTTCTGCCCTGGACCACAGTGAGTCTAACGCTGGCCCTGCTCTCTGGTTTATTTTGGTAGATCTCCTGAAACCTGCTTGCAGTCCACCCCCCAAGGGTCCCGGACCCCTGGTTGAGAATCGCCAATTTAGAGTACTTCAGGACTAGAATAATTAGGGACACTGCAAGTCAGGATTAATTTACACCGGAAGATATTTGTGGGGGATTGTGCATAGCGCTGGCAAACACCATGCACAGCTCTAAGCACTATTAGTTCCTCTTTCATAAGCATTAAACTGACAGAAAATTATAGGAAAAAACTGAATATATTTCATTATGTTTACTATAAATGTGGTATTGAGATAATTTATATGAATTTATTTTACAATCTCACTAGCAATTAATTATGTTCAAGTTTGGATAATTAGCAATAAACAATATCAAGCAAATGGATTTCTAAAGTAAACAAAGTACAATTCAGTTGGCAAACTACACAGCAGAGGAACTAAATATGACATATTATGCCAATTATGTGCTATGCTAAGTGAGCTCTGAAGTTCACCAAAATACTACAGTGATTTTTATTTCAGTTCATCCCTATTGGTATCCTTGACATTACATTAAAAAACATGGCAGGATGTGCTATTAAAATTCATATGGAAACATCAAAAACAAAGGGTACCGATGTAGCAGTGCTGCTGTAGTGCAGATGTTCTGTGCAGACCAAAGAGAGCTCTCCAGTTGGCATAATTACTCCACCTCCCCAAGTAGTGATAGCTATGTCAGCAGGAGAGCTTCTCCCACCGACATAGCGCTATCCACACCAGCACTTAGGTCGGTGTAACTTACATCACTCAGGGGGGGTTACCTTTTCACATCCCTGAGCGACTTAAGTTATACACACTAGCGCTTACTTCAGTATAAGTCCTGACACAAAGAAATTGATCTGGATGAATGGGTTTCCATACGGGAAAGACAATGTAACATGTTCAATTTATGTAACTCAAAGAAAAATTTTATCCATTACTGTATAGATGGCCTTTGACTCCAGTGAAGATCCACCACAGTTTTGCTCCTGGGGAGGCACCTTGTTTGAGGGGTTGTGGGGAAAGAACATACACATATGGCGGTTGTGTCCAGGAATTAGACAGTTTGGGGAGGAAATAATTAAACAGATTCATCTTATAACAAAATACCAGCTTCCCAGAGATCCCCGACCTGCTTACTTAATACTCCAATAAAGGATGTACATTTTAAAGAGAAAGACTATTTATTTCCCTTGTAGGGGGAAAATGTGACTTCTTTTATGGAATTGTGGGTTAGTAAAATATGGACTGTCTTTGTAATGGAAAAGATGTCATACCAAGTACAGTTGAACCCTGTTATGTCGCCGGCCTAGGGGTTTGCCAAAAATAGTCCAGATAACCGATGATCGAGATAAACCCCTATCCACACCCCACCCCTGAACTCCCCTGCCCTCTCTCCAACACCCCCTCCCTGCCCCCTTACCGCGGTGCCTGCACGTGGCTGGATCCGGCGAAGCGGGACGGGGAAGCGGGGCCGGGCGGCCGTGGACGGGGACCCGGAGCCGGGCAGCCAAAGAAGCGGGACCCGGTAAGCGGGCCGGGCGGCAGGCGAAGCGGGACCGGGTAAGCGGGGCCGGCCGGACGGCGAAGCGGGGGGCGGCGAAGCGGGGGGCGGCGAAGCGGGGCCGGGGACCGGCGAAGCGGGGCCGGGGACCGGCGAAGCGGGGCCGGGCGGACGGGCGGGGACCGGCGAAGCGGGGCCGGGCGGACGGGCGGGGACCGGCGAAGCGGGGCCGGGCGGACGGGCGGCGGGGCGGGGACCGGGTATGTGGGGCCGGGCGGGGACCGGCGAAGCGGGGCCGGGCGGGGACCGGGTATGTGGGGCCGGGCGGGCGGCGAAGCGGGGACCGGCGAAGCGGGGCCAGGCGGGCGGGTACGCGGGGAACCGCAGGGCTGGGGGAGCCGGGGCTAGGGCAGGAGTCGCGTGGCCGGGGAGGGATGCGGCAGGAGCCGGGCAGGGCCGCCGCCGGAGTTACAGTCGAACCCATTTATCTCGACCTCGGTTAGTGGCAAAAGCTCTTCTGTGCTCCAGATATTAGGGTTCGGCGAGATTAAAGAATCAACATAACCGATAAGAAACCGGTAAGACAAAGAGGGAGTTTGGCGGTTCCACTACTAAAACGTCGACTTAATAGGGTTGGCAAGTTAACCGAGGTCGAGATAAATGGGTTCGACTGTACATATACAATAGACGTGCCAAAAAGAGGATAGGTATTTAAAAATTTGGCCACCCTTTTTAGTGTACTATTAGGAGGAGAGCTGCTTATCCAGCAAGCCAGGTTCTTTGAATATTAACCTGATCCTGCATAAGTAGTAAGTAATGTATGATATAATATGTTAACGTTTTATTGTAACTTGTCTTAATAAAAAGTTTCAATACTACACCAAGGTCAAGGAAAGTGTGGGCCCCTTACTGAATGGGGGAGGCAACCTAGTGACAGAGGATGTGGAAAAAGCTAATGTCCTCATGCTTTTTTTGCCTCTGTCTTCACAAACAAGGTCAGCTCCCAGACTACTGCACTGGGCAGCACAGTATGGGGAGGAGGTGACCAGCCCTCTGTGGAGAAAGAAGTGGTTCAGGACTGTTTAGAAAAGCTGGATGAGCACAAGGTCATGGGGCCAGATGCGATTGCAGAGCCATTGGCCATTATCTTTGAAAACTCATAGCAAGTAGGGAAGGTCCCAAATGACTGGAAAAAGGCTAATGTAGTGTCCATCTTTTAAAAAGGGAAGGAGGAGGATCTGGGGAACTACAGTCCACTCAGCCTCACCTCAGTCCCCGGAAAAATCATGGAGCAGGTCCTCAAGGAATCAATTTTGAAGCACTTGGAGGAGAGGAAAGTGATCAGGAACAGTCAGCATGCATTCACCAAGGGCAAGTCATGCCTGACTAACCTAATTGCTTTCTATGACGAGATAACTGGCTCTGTGGATGAGGGGAAAGCAGTGGACGTGTTATTCCTTGACTTTAGCAAAGCTTTTGATACGGTCTCCCACAGTATTCTTGCCAGCAAGTTAAAGTAGTATGGGCTGGATGAATGGACTATAAGGTGGATAGAAAGCTGGCTAGGTCGTCAGGCTCAACGGGTAGTGATCAACAGTTCCATGTCTAGTTGGCAGCCGGTATCAAGCGGAGTGCCCCAAGGGTTGGCCCAGGGGCCGGTTTTGTTCAATATCTTCATTAATGATCTGGAGGATGGCGTGGATTGCACCCTCAGCAAGTTTGCAGATGACACTAAACTGGGAGGAGTGGTAGATATGCTGGAGGGTAGGGATAGGATACACAGGGACCTAAACAAAGTAGAGGATTGGGCCAAAAGAAATCTGATGAGGTTCAACAAGGACAAGTGCAGAGTCCTGCACTTAGGACAGAAGAAAAGGACCTAGGGGTTACAGTGGATGAGAAGCTGGATATGAGTCAGTGTGCCCTTGTTGCCAAGAAGGCTAATGGCATTTTGGGCTGTATAAGTAGGAGCATTGCCAGCAGATCGAAGGACATGATCATTCCCCTCTATTTGGCATTGGTGAGGCCTCATCTGGAGTAGTGTGTCCAGTTTTGGGCCCCACACTACAAGAAGGATGTGGAAAAATTGGAAAGTGTCCAGCGGAGGGCAACAAAAATGATTAGGAGGCTGGAGCACATGATTTATGAAGAGAGGGTGAGGGAACTGGGATTATTTAGTCTGCAGAAGAGAAGAATGAGGGGGGATTTGATAGCTGCTTTCAACTACCTGAAAGCGCATTCCAAAGAGTACAGATCTAGACTGTTCTCAGTGGTACCAGATGACAAAACAAGGAGCAATGGTCTCAAGTTGCAGTGGGGGAGGTTTAGGTTGGATATTAGGAAAAACTTTTTCACTAGGAAGGTGGTAAAGCACTGGAATGGGTTACCTAAGGAAGTAGCAGAATCTCCTTCCTTAGAGGTTTTTAAGGTCAGGCTTGACAAAGCCCTGGCTCAGATGATTTATTTGGAGATTGGTCCTGCTTTGAGCAGGGGGTTGGACTAGATGACCTCCTGAGGTCCCTTCCAACCCTGATAATCTGTGATATTAAGTACCTGTTATAAAATCAATTGGTGATATTATATAACTAGCTAAATATAATAAGAAAACATTTATACACTAATAATTGCTGAAGAAAATGTTAAGTATTAAAAATGCTATAGTAATATGCAGATGGTGACGTCTAATGATTAACTCTCTCTCTTCTGATGTAATATTCAGAAATTGAACTGCAACGCGGATCTCAGCTCAACTCCTAATTCTGCCACTGACTCCTTGTGTGACCTTGGCCAAACTATTTAGGGTTTATCTATAATGAAACAGTGTGCAGCAAGACAGGGTGCGAATGTATTGCAGTAGAAAACAGACACTAGCCTGCCACGCAGTAAACCTCCATGTGGATCTGGCCACAATGCACAAAGTTTATGGTGCATTTTTGACACTGCCATTTCAAATAGCAAGCAATATACATTAAACTGCACTATTGTTTGGTAGCAGGGTCCACATGGAAACTTATGTATTGGAATATAAGCTTTCGTCCGACAAAATGGGTATTCACTCCAATACATCTGTTAGTCTATAAGGTGCCATAGGACTCTGTCGCTTTTTACAGATCCAGACTAACACGGCTACCCCTCTGATACATGGAAACAGCAGGCTAGTGTATTATACATCACACCCTGGCTTGCCATGCACTAAGTCTTCATGCAGACATACCGTTAATCTTTTAGTGCCTCAGTTCCCCATCCATATATTCATTAATGTTTACAAGATGCTCAAACTACAGTGATGAGCACCACAAAAAAGCATATAACTACATAAAACAAATAGCGATAATTTGACTGGGAGCATCTTAAGGAAGAGGTTACTTATTCATAATAGCACACACTATAGCTACTGTACACTGTAAATCAGTGGTCACCAACTGGTCAATTGCAGTTGACTGGTCGATCCTAGAGTCGATCGCGATCTTTGGCAGCATAGCATGGCTGCCGCTAAGGCAGGCTCCTTGCCTACCCCGGTCCCACGCTGCTCCTGGAAGCGGCCAGTGAGGCCCCGCGGCCAGGCAGGGATCTCCAGGCTTCTTCTGCCTGCAAGCACCGTCCCCCGTAGCTCCCATTGGCCAGGAGAGCTGTGGGGGTGGTGCTTGCAGACAGGGGCAGCACGCGGAGCCATGTGTCATCCACCCAGGGGGCGCAGGTGCGCGTTGGCCCCTTCCAGGAGCGGTGTGGGGCCAGGGTAGCAAGGAAGCCTGCCTTAGCCTCACTGCACCTGCTGCCAACCAGAAGCCATCGGAGGTAAGTGCTGCCTGGTGGGAGGCTGCACCTCAACCCCCTCTTGCACCCGAAGCCCAGTCTGAGCCCCCTCCCAGAGCCAACATCTCAACCCCCTTCCTGCACCCCAGCCCTGATCCCCCTCCCAGAGCCAGCACCCTGTACCTCCCTCCTGCACCCCAATACTCTGCCCCAGCCCAGAGCCCCCTCCTAGAGCTTGCACCCCTCACCCTCTCCTGCACCCCAAAACACTGCCCCAGGCTCAGCCCAGAGCCCCCTCCCAATCTGCGAACCCCTCAGCCCCAGTCCAGAGCCCCTACTCCCTCTCAAACCCCAACCCCGTACCTGGTGAAAGTGAGTGGGGGGGGGAAGAGAGCGAGCGATGGAGAGAGGGGGGATGGAGTGAGCGGGGCAGATCCTGGGCTGCCCTTAGATTCAAAAAGTGATCTTAGGCATAAAAAAAGGTTGGAGACCACTGCTGTAAATGATTCCTCACAAGGGGTCAGTTCATCATACATTTAACATTGCTTTGCACAGTACAGGGACTACAGAAAACCAGTTGTACAAGCAGACATGAATTCCCTCTTTTCTTAAATGCACTGCCACTGCTAGATATTTGGTAAATGCTCTGGAAGCTGTGGAGAGTCCAAAAGGCAGAACTATATTCTGATAGTGGTTGGGCTCTGTTGGGAATCTTAGGTACCTCTTGTTTGCCAAGTGGATAGCTATGTGGAAGGCCATGAACGAGTCTTGATTTTAGAGTGATGGAATGAGGAAACCAGCATTACCATCTTGAACCTGAAACAGCATATGTATTTGTTGAGTTTCTTCAGGTCTAGACAGGACAAAGACCCACTTTCTTCTCCTAAAGGAGGAAATAATAGGAGCAGAAGCATCTTCCCCATACTCCTGAGAAACCTACTGCATGCCTCATACATGAAGCAATGAGTTCATTTCTGTTTATGAAAGTCTCTTGTAAAAAGGGTCCCCTGAAGAGGAATGGAGAAGGGTGCGTAGGGAGTAAAGATTGGAACGAAAAGGGGCAGCCATGGGTGATGATTTCTAACGCCATCTGTCTGCTGTCAAGGCAGATCACACCTGGTGGAATGGGGCAAGGCGAATTCTGAAGGTTGTGCTCTCTCTATGGGGTCAAATATAATTTAATCTGTTGAAGTGTCAAAGGAGCAGTGTGTGTGTTGCCATGCACAACTAGAAGCCAGTCATCTAGGCAGGGGTATACTGAGTAATCGAGACAACGCATCTGTGCTGCCTTGACAGCAAAGACTTTTGTGAGGACCCATGGGGCCATCGCAATGCCAACGGGGAGAACTCTGAATTGGTAGTGGTTGTGGCCCACACAGAAGCAGAGAAATTTTCAGTAGCCTGGGTGAATGTTAATGTGAAAGTATGCGTCTAATGTCGAAGCTGCGAACCAGGCTCCCTAGCGAAGGGAGGGAATGACAGATGTCAGCATCACCATATGGAACTTGGATTTCCTGAAAAAAGTGTTGAGGAGGCAGAGATTGAGTGTAGAGTGGCATCCTCTGCACTTTTTCAGGATGAGAAAGTATGGGGAGTAAAATCTTCTGCCCAAGAAGGAGCTGGGTACCAGCTCCATGATGCCCATCGCTACAAGGGCAGCCACTTCTTGCAAGAGGCAGTGACGGGAAGGACCCCCGGCAAGCGTCTGAGGGGGGCTGTGTGTGCAGAAGACAAGGAATTCAACTGAGTATCTGTGGTGCACTCAACCATCCATGGCAATCTTGCCACAATTGTGGGCAAATAGGGCCAGACGACCCCAAAATATGACCTCGGGGACCAGAGGTGGTGACAGGGAGGGTTCACAGCACTTGACTTTTGACTCACAAGTGAGCCTTGGGCTGTTGGTGGGTCAGAATGCAGGAGATGTTCGTGGCAGGACACAGCCTGGGGCACTGTGGGTGGTGCCGCTTCTGCGGGAATTCTTGTTGCCAGTGATAGCAGGGTGAATATCATGCATACTGCCAGGGATGGAAGGGATGTCACTGCTGTTTGTGATGGGATGTAGATCCCAAGCAACCAGAGTGCCACCCTCAAGTCCATCAGGGACTCATCTGCTTTGGCGGAGAAGCACATCTCCTTGTCGAAGGGGAGGTCCTGTATAGTGGTCTTGACCTCCCATGGGAAGCCATTGGATTGTAGCCAAGAGTTGCGGCGCATGACCACACACATGGTGAGGCAATGGGAGTATGTACCCATCGGGTACCAGGCAGCCCTCTTCCACGAGGGTGCGGAAGCACTGTCTCTTGTCCAACGAAGATTAACTAAGTACACTATCCTAACAACTATTTACAGCTAACTGAAGAATAAAAACAAAGAAAAACTATATACAAATGGATGAAAATGCTCTTGCAGTCAAACTATGATCATGAAGGAACAGGGATTCCGACTCTGACCATACAGCGGTAAGAGGGAACTGAAGAGGCATTGATCCACATAACCTAATATAACCTTGCCTGAGACATGAGGCAAAAACACATCACACACGCAGGTTAGCTACAAAAAAATCTTCTGGCTCCAGCACATTGCATGCAGGTGCACCAGAGTTTGCAATACATATAGGGACCACCACTCGAAGAAGAAAGGCTACTTACCTAGCAACTGTAGCACTGAGTAGACTGCGAGTACAAATCCACACACCGTCCTTACTACTCATTTATTCAGAGTCTTAGCTCAGATTTTGCTTGTGTGTGTGGCTAGACCACATAGTGGGACAGGACTAACATCACCATGAAACTTCAACTACAATAGTAAAATGAACCCACCACTAATATTAAGTACTTATCTAGCAAGAAGAAAAAGACAGAGGGTTCCAAGTACTCTTTTGACAGTAGTCCCAAGAAACAGAAGTGGGGTCAAGGCAATGGCTCCTCATGAACCTGAGGGAACAAGTGTGCAGTTACAACAGCCAGAGAGTTCCAATCTCTGTTCTGAAAGGGTGGAACAGCTACTCTGACAATATTCTGTTTTATACTTGTTCTCAGCTGAAAATTAATTTGCATCTTCTTGTATTTCACTGTCAATTTATTAAGGCTGACATCTCATAGCTACTGTAGAATATAATTGACAGGAATTATCTTGTGTGCGTTTTAGAAGCAGATGGTTTGTTTGAAGAAATCTAATTCCAATGTGAAATGTATTACATCTAGGGATGAGAATATAATAAGAATGACTGTTTTAATTTTTCACCCCTAAACGTGTTTACTTGATAATGGCTACAGTGTAAGACTGCTTTTCATATTAGACAAGCCAGGTGGGTGAGGTAATATTAGACCAACTTCTGTTGGCGAGAGACAAGCTTTCAAGCTTACACAGAGCTCTTCCTCAGGTCTGGGAAATGTACTCAAGAGTGTCTCAGCTAAATACAAGGTGGAACAGATTGTTAAGCATAAGTAGTTAATACATATGTCAAGGAACTATTCAAGGTGAAGTGTCCCATTAATACCTCTCCAGTCATAGGGGGAAAGGGGAAAAAAGGATGAGATGGGGTGTTAAGTGGGTTACAGATTTTTGTAATAACCCATAAATCCAGAATCTCTATTCAGTCCATGAGCATTAATATCTAGAAAAGTTATTAAATTAAGCTCCCAGGCTTGTTTTTTTAAAGTGTTGTGCAGATTTCCATTGAGGATGAGGACTGAGAGGTAAGGTTGATATGGATTCTAGTATGGGGGTGGTAGGTGACCACTAGCAGTGTGTTTATTAAAGGGTTTTATTTCTGTATTGAAGCAGGTTCTCTCAGGATATTTAGGTGGCCTGTTACAAGATGTGACCTATTTCACTGGTGGAGGAGTGTCATTGTTTGGTGAAGACTATTTTAAGTGTTTTAAGGTGTATATCCTGGACTTTCTCCTCAGCACATATTCTGTGGTATCAAAGTGCCTGGCAATAGATCACAGATTTGTGTGTGTATTTGGGGTGATTACTGGATCTGTGATGATTCATGGGTTCAGCCACCTGAGGACAGCCATCCAATACAAAAACAAATCACAAAAAAGGCGGAACCAACTACAACAGCTCCACAGACAGTTTCTAAGCTTATGTTTAAGTTTAAAAGCCTCATGATTTCAAATGGACAATATTTAGCTCTGCAAATCCAGGTTTACAGGGAAAAATTGGCAAGTGAAACTCTTCCATGATTCAGTAATTACAGTTTATATTGCATTTCCCTCCCTTATCTTAAGTTTATTCTAAAAGTTGTCAAGAACTAAAATTATGCTCATCTACGAACAAGAATTTAAATTTACAAGTTACATTTAAAATTAATGCAAAAATTAAAAACTAGCATTGTTAAGAATGAGTCTGAGAAATGCTACATACCTTACAAGGTTAGAGAATCAATAGCTTCATTGAAGATATCTGGTTAAAAATGATTTCCATCTGAAAATTTAGGAAGGGAGGTGGGCTTCAGAGCCCAAGCTCAAGCCTGAGATTCAACTTCATAGCACTGCCTATGCAGCTATTTTTACATTAATGGGAGCCCCTCTACATCCAAGTTTGTCAACCCAGCTGTGCAGCTTCACTAAATAATGCTGTGTAGAAATACCCTTAAAGACTAAAGAGCATATATAGTAAAACTCTCACCACAACCATTGCACCCCGAATAATAACTTCCTAGCTAGATTTTTCTGATGTGCAAATAAATTAAGTCAAACAATGTTGCACTAAAAAATGCAAAAATTAATTTAACAATATAACATTTGTGCTCCAAATATGTCATCTCTGAAGAGCTGTGCTAAGACCTATACACTGGTAAACTGTGCTACAACCCATTTCAAAGCTGACATTAAGGGAGCATGTACATGTCTGTCCCAGTATTCTAGAACCAAGGGCATAAAAAGTCTCCAATCCCTAACAGTTCCTCCATTACTCTATCTTCGGGTGCATCCCCCCTTAAGTTTCCAAAGTGGAAGCGAGGACTGGTATTTATCTACAGAGCCAAAATATTTAGTAATCAGGGCTTATTGTGGTAAGTAACCTTTTTCTCCTTTATGACATTGTGTCCACAAATCACCACTGAGAGAGACTAGCTAGCAGTGACAACGTTAAAGGGGAGGGCTACTCAGTGCTGTTAATTGAAAAGAGACTGAAGGATCCAGTCTGATCTGGACTCACATTGAGAAAATGTTTTGGAAAGGTATGACAAAGGATCTAACTGCAGCTCTCCACAGTTGGCACACTGAACAGGTTGATGCTCAAAACACTGCTTACCAACCTACCCAATAGAAAGTCTCTAAGTCCTTCTGGTATGGGAACTTCAGAAAGCACATAGCCTGCAAATATACAAAACCTGATCTGTTTCAATAGTCTCTGGATTTAAGGGTACTCACAATTACCTTAAGTTAATTTTTCCCTTCTCAAAATCAAAAGGAAGTAGTAAATAAGAGAAAGAAGTGATCATGCCTTTTTTCTTCCGGAGGGGGTGGGGAATATTCTGTAAAATGTGCTGTTCTACCTGTTTGAAATCTACCCCATTAATCCATAATAAATCTGGATACAAGATTGACTATAATGCTCCAAATCTCATTGCTTGTAAAATATCTTAAGCAGATTTGGCTTTTAATATCTCATCTAGTGAGTGTTCTGATTGGTCTTCTTACAAGAGATTTTTCCTTTCTTAAAAAAAGACATTAAGACCATTGATTACACAACAAGAGGACTGGGGTTTGCTGGGGGAAATCTCCAATAAACTCCTCTTAACTGTTGGTCCAGCTCTTAGCAGATGCAGTTTCCCAAAATCATACTGTAGGGGAGGCAAGAACACAGTGGTGCTTGCTCCTGTCCATTCCATACTAGGGGACTCCCAAGCAGTACCTTTGGAGGTGGGCTCGGAATTTATGGATGCGCTGACTGTAATACCACTCTTCCAAAGCTGGCATCGCCATGGGCCTATTGGGTGATAGCATAGTGGGACAGTAAGGTATGAACTGACGACCATGTTGCAGCTCTGCAGATTTCCTGGATTGGTACTTGTGCAAGGAATGCTGCTGATAAGCTATGAGCTCTTGTGGAATGAGTGGTTACAATAGCTGGAGGCGGAACCTTCGCCTACACATAGCAAGACAAGATACAGGCGATTATTCAGGATAAGATTCTTTGGGATGATACTGGCAGCCCTCTCATTCTTTCCACTATTGCTACAAAGAGTTGCACAGACTTGCGGAAGCGCTTAGTCCTCTCAATAGAGAAGTCTAGAGCTCGCCTAACATGTAATGTATGGATCAGACCTCCTTGGCAGTCTTGTGAGGTTTCGGAAAAGACAGGAAGAAAAATGTCCTGGTTGTTGTGGAATTGCGACACCACCTTTGGTAGGAAGGCCAGATGGGGGCGCAGCTGGACTTTGTCCCTGAAGACCACCGTATAAGGGGGTTCTGACGTCAGGGTTTTGATCCTCAGAGACCCTTCTGGCCGAGGTGATCGTCACTAGAAAAGCGAACTTCCAAGACAGAAGCAGTATGGAACAAGATGTGAATGGCTCAATGGGCATTGACAGGACCAGGTTTAAGTCCCCTGGGGGAATCAGGTCATGAACCTGAGGGTAGATTCTTTCCAGACTCTTGAAAAATATGACCGTCATCTCATGGGAGAATAATGGATTTGACCTCCACTAGATGACCAAGATGGCTGCCAAGTGAACCTTAAAAGAGGTGGAGCAGATCATCCAATATAGACTACAGAGAAGACCAGGATGGAGAAAGATTCTGCTCGGAGGCCTAACTAGTAAAGTGTTTCAGCTTAGCCAAATAGCCTTCCACCAGGGCTAACTTTCTCCTACCTAGCAAGATTTGCCGAGCCTGTTCTGAGCAGGCCTGCCCTTCAGAGTTCAGTCACGCAGCAACTATGCTGTCAAGTGCAGGGAGGTTCAGTTCGGGTGAAGCAACTGATTGTGATCTTGTGAAATCAAGTCCAGATGGGGTGGGAGCACTAGTGGAGCTGCCACTGAGAGCTTCTCCCGCCAACATAGCTACTGCCTCACAGGGAAGTGGATTAACTAAGACGACAGGAGAGCTCTCGCCCACTGGGTTAGAGAGTCATCATTAAAACACTACAGCAGCATTTATGAAGCATTTTAAGTGTAGATGTGCCCACAGAAGTGCTGGCAGGATATGCAGGTGAATAAACAACACACGGGAAGGACTTAAGTAGCAGGACACAATATATGCCCTCCTCCTACTCTCACATATCAAGTATCAGAGGGATAGCCGTGTTAGTCTGTATCCACAAAAACAACGAGGAGTCCGGTGGCACCTTAAAGACTAACAAATTTATTTGGGCATAAGCTTTCGTAGGTAAAAAACCCACTTTACCCACAAAAGCTTATGCCCAAATAAATGTGTTAGTCTTTAAGGTGCCACCAGACTCCTCATTGTTTTTGTTTTCACATATCAGGTATTTAACTGGACCCAGTGCAGGATTACAGGGCTCTCACCATATAATCAGTAACCCAGGGTGGACCTGCCTTAGCCCCAGCACTAAGACTCAGCTCACTTTTGAATACCTTCTACTTCCCCTGGCACAGGCCAAGGGAAGAGGTAGAAACTCCAAGGAGCTAGGCACTGTACAAACACAAAACAAAAAGATAGTCCCTACCCCAAAGACCTTACAATTTAAGTATAAAATGAGAACAAGGGGAGACAGACAGATAGAACTACAAGGGAACAGGACAATAATATTGGTCAGCATGATAGACATTGGTCTAAGCACGCCAGCAGCACAGCCATTCTCAAGCTTTTAAGTGACATTTGATATTATGTCTGGATTTTCCTCTATTCAAAGATTTTAAAAAAGAAGTTAATCTCAGTGCTGAACATCAGGGAGGACCTAACGAGAAAACAAGGGTGTGCTGCTGTGATGCACCCAACACTATGGACTCACTGGAGGATGTTACTGCAATTTTAAAATTGCCTGTTACAACAAGGCAGAAATCAGAGAAATGCAGGGCTGGAAGAGATCTCAAGAGATCATCTAGTCCAAGTGCCCACATTCAGACAGAATCAATTATACCTGACAGGTCTTTAATAAAAGGTAATAATTGGAGATATACCAATCTCCTAGAACTGGAAGGGACCTTGAAAGGTCATCTAGTCCAGCCCCCTGCCTTCACTAGCAGGACCAATTTTTGACCCAGATCCTTAAGTGGCCTCCTCAAGGACTGAACTCACAACCCTGGGTTTAGCAGGCCAATGGTCAAACCACTGAGCTATCCCTCCCCGCAGCGCTGTCCGTATTCCACCTCCCTGTGGGGAATAACGTACAGCACTGGAAGCCGCGCTCCCAGAGCTGGGGCTTTGACCACACTGGCGCTTTGAAGCGCCGCAATTTGCAGCGCTGGAGAGGGTGTGTTTTCACACCCTGCTGCAGCGCTGCAAATTTGCAAGTGTAGCCAAGGCCAAAGACGCATTACTGGGAATCACTGTCAAAATGCTCCTTCAAAGCCTCCCTGATTCTAATAGCCTCCCACTGTGCCCCTCTAATTGCCCTTGTATCTGGCTGCCCAAAATCAGCAGCCAGCCGATCAGCCTCAGTGGTCCACCCCAGGACTTTTCCCCCTTCACTTCAGAAATATTATGTAAAGTACAGCAGGCTGCTATGACCATCGGAATATTTTCCTCACTGAGGTCTAACCATCCAAAAAGACAGTGCCAACGACCTTTTAATCAACCAAAGGCACATTCAACGGTCATTTGATACTTGCTGAGTCTGCTGTTCAAGCGCACCTTGCTGCTGCCTAGGTCCCAGTGCAAGGCTTCATGAGCCACAGGAGCAAGGGATAGGTGGGGTCTCCCAGGATCACTATGGGAATTTTCACATTCCCGATGGGAATCTTCTAGTCTGGAAAGAAAGTCCCAGCATGCAGCTTTCTATACAGTCCAGTCTTCCAAAAGATGCCTGCATCATGCACCTTCCCTGAACACCCCGCATTGATGTCAGTGAAACAGCCCCAGTAATCCTCCAGTGCCTGTAAGACCATGGAGAAGTAGTCCTTTTGGTTGATGTACTCCATTACAAGATGGCCGGAAACTTTAGGGTTAAAACAAGATTATTCTTTAATAAGCCATCTTGCTTATGTATATTCTGTTTCTCTACAAAATACCATCTCATTTATCTGATTTCTTCATAGTCAATGTAGTATCTATGGCTAATCAATCTTGGCTCCTATTATATATTATAATAAGAAATGATTATTTTAGAGATGAGGTTTCTGCTTCTGATTCCCAAAGAGGACACTGATGTCCAACTAAATAAATCCCCTCAATCTTTATTAGGGGAGAGGGCTACTTGAATTCTAAAACATCACTCCACTAAGACAGTCTGTCACAACCACTTTGTAGATGCTTCTCTTGAAGCGAGGGATTTTTCTAATCATACACCAGCATACATACCTTTTGAGTTGACTGTTTTTGCTGTGACCTCTAGCTTCTCCAGAGGTTCTGTTCCAATATTTTCTAATTTAATGATAAGTTGCTGGGTCTCTCCATTGTAAAGCTGGACAGATACACTGGTGGAAATATCTCCTGAGGAAGGCTGCAGTGTGTGAGCAGACCTATAAACAAAAGATAGATATGCAAATTAAATACTGTGTTAAGAACATAAGAACATAAGAAAGGCCGTACCGGGTCAGACCAAAGGTCCATCTAGCCCAGTATCTGTCTACCGACAGTGGCCAATGCCAGGTGCCCCTGAGGGAGTGAACCTAACAGGCAATGATCAAGTGATCTCTCTCCTGCCATCCATCTCCATCCTCTGACGAACAGAGGCTAGGGACACCATTCTTACCCATCCTGGCTAATAGCCATTTATGGACTTAGCCACCATGAATTTATCCAGTCCCTTTTAAACATTGTTATAGTCCTAGCCTTCACAACCTCCTCAGGTAAGGAGTTCCACAAGTTGACTGTGCGCTGCGTGAAGAAGAACTTCCTTTTATTTGTTTTAAACCTGCTGCCTATTAATTTCATTTGGTGACCCCTAGTTCTTGTATTATGGGAATAAGTAAATAACTTTTCCTTATCCACTTTCTCAACATCACTCATGATTTTATATACCTCTATCATGTCCCCCCTTAGTCTTCTCTTTTCCAAACTGAAGAGTCCTAGCCTCTTTAATCTTTCCTCATATGGGACCTTCTCCAAACCCCTAATCATTTTAGTTGCTCTTTTCTGAACCTTTTCTACTGCTAGAATATCTTTTTTGAGGTGAGGAGACCACATCTGTACACAGTATTCGAGATGTGGGCGTACCATGGATTTATATAAGGGCAATAATATATTCTCAGTCTTATTCTCTATCCCCTTTTTAATGATTCCTAACATCCTGTTTGCTTTTTTGACCGCCTCTGCACACTGCGTGGACATCTTCAGAGAACTATCCACGATAACTCCAAGATCTTTTTCCTGACTCGTTGTAGCTAAATTAGCCCCCATCATGTTGTATGTATAGTTGGGGTTATTTTTTCCAATGTGCATTACTTTACATTTATCCACATTAAATTTCATTTGCCATTTTGTTGCCCAATCACTTAGTTTTGTGAGATCTTTTTGAAGTTCTTCACAATCTGCTTTGGTCTTAACTATCTTGAGTAGTTTAGTATCATCTGCAAACTTTGCCACCTCACTGTTTACCCCTTTCTCCAGATCATTTATGAATAAATTGAATAGGATTGGTCCGAGGACTGACCCTTGGGGAACACCACTAGTTACCCCTCTCCATTCTGAGAACTTACCATTAATTCCTACCCTTTGTTCCCTGTCCTTTAACCAGTTCTCAATCCATGAAAGGACCTTTCCTTTTATCCCATGACAGCTTAATTTACGTAAGAGCCTTTGGTGAGGGACCTTGTCAAAGGCTTTCTGGAAATCTAAGTACACTATGTCCACCGGATCCCCCTTGTCCACATGTTTGTTGACCCCTTCAAAGAACTCTAATAGATTAGTAAGACACGATTTCCCTTTACAGAAACCATGTTGACTATTGCTCAACAGTTTATGTTTTTCTATGTGTCTGACAATTTTATTCTTTACTATTGTTTCAACTAATTTGCCCGGTACCGACGTTAGACTTACCGGTCTGTAATTGCCGGGATCACCCCTAGAGCCCTTTTTAAATATTGGCGTTACATTAGCTAACTTCCAGTCATTGGGTACCGAAGCCGATTTAAAGGACAGGTTACAAACCTTAGTTAATAGTTCCGCAACTTCACATTTGAGTTCTTTCAGAACTTTTGGGTGAATGCCATCTGGTCCCGGTGACTTGTTAATGTTGAGTTTATCAATTAATTCCAAAACCGCCTCTACTGATATTTCAATCTGTGACAGTTCCTCAGATTTGTCACCTACAAAAGCCAGCTCAGGTTTGGGAATCTCCCTAACATCCTCAGCCGTGAAGACTGAAGCAAAGAATCCATTTAGTTTCTCCGCAATGACTTTATCATCTTTAAGCGCTCCTTTTGTATTTTCATCGTCAAGGGGCCCCACTGGTTGTTTAGCAGGCTTCCTGCTTCTGATGTACTTAAACATTTTGTTATTACCTTTGGAGTTTTTGGCTAGCCGTTCTTCAAACTCCTCTTTGGCTTTTCTTATTACACTCTTGCACTTAAGTTGGCAGTGTTTGTGCTCCTTTCTATTTGCCTCACTAGGATTTGACTTCCACTTTTTAAAGGAAGTCTTTTTATCTTTCACTGCTTCTTTTACATGGTGGTTAAGCCACGGTGGCTCTTTTTTAGTTCTTTTACTGTTTTTCTTAATTTGGGGTATACATTGAAGTTGGGCCTCTATTATGGTGTCTTTAAAAAGGGCCCACGCAACTTGCAGGGATTTCACTTTAGTCACTGTACCTTTTAACTTTTGTCTAACTAACCCCCTCATTTTTGTATAGTTCCCCCTTTTGAAATTAAAGGCCACAGTGTTGGGCAGTTGAGATGTTCTTCCCACCACAGGGATGTTGAATGCTATTGTATTATGGTCACTATTTCCAAGCGGTCCTGCTATAGTTACCTCTTGGACCAGCTCCTGCGCTCCACTCAGGATTAAATCTTATGTTATGTTCTTATGTCCAGCTCTTCAATTCCAGCTTAATTTTTAGTGGCTACTATATTCAGGAACTATTAGGAGCAAGAACTAAAGCTCATAATCACAGTTTTGAAAGCAAAGTCAGTACAAATGAAAATTTCATATCGACAAATGACTTCTTTATACTGCTCTATATACTGTACACCGAAATGTAAGTACAATATTTATATTCAAATTGTTTTATTTTAGAATTACACCTCTACCCTGATATAACACTGTCCTCGGGAGCCAAAAAAATCTTACCGTGTTATAGATGAAATCGCGTTATATTGAACTTGCTTTGATCCACCAGAGTGCGCAGCCCTGCTCCCGGAGTGCTGCTTTACCGCGTTATATCTAAATTCATGTTATATCGGGTCATGTTATATCAGGGTAGAAGTGTATATAGAAAAAACGAAAAAGTAAGCAAATTTTCAGTAATAGTATGCTCTGACACTTTTGTATTTTTAGATCTGATTTTGTAAGCAAGTAGGTGAAGTTAAGTTTTAAGTTAGGTGAAATGTGGGGGTTACACAAGACAAATCAGACTCCTAAAAGGGGTACAGTAGTCTGGAAAGGTTGAGAACCACTCTTAAGTCAAGGGCAGCATACCAGCCACCTGGGTCCGGGGGGGGAAGATGGAGGCCAGGGAGACCATGCTAAATCTCAGTTTCTTGAGACATCTGTTGAGGCAACGCAGGTGCGGGATGGGCTAGAGCCTGCCTTTTGCCTTTGGGATTAGGAAATATTGTAAGTAAAACCCTTTCCCGCTCGAGTACTGAGCAACTTCCTCCAAAGCTCCCATACAAAGGAGGGATTGCTCCTTCTGGGAAAGGAGCGCCTCATGAGAAGGGTCCCTGAAGAGGGATGCGAGATGGGAAGAAGGGATGGATAAAAACTGAAGGATATATCCAACTGTCACTATGCTCAGGACCCATTGGTCAGATGTTATAGATGACTAAGCCAGGCTGAATAGCAACAGACAGTCCACAAATGAAAGGGGGGGCAGATCTGAAATGGCGACTGGTATAGCGCTCTTGGGCATACCTTCAGAAGACCTGCTTGGGCTGAAGTAGATGGGAATGGTTGATGCCATTTATAACCTCAGCGCTTTCTTTCGTAGGGCTCCTGACTTGGAGGTCCCAAGAACCAAGGAGGCTGCTGGGGTCTGAAGTGTTTTCTAGAGGCAGACGGACCATACAGGTCTAGGGATCATAGTGTAGCCCTTGAGTCCTTCAGTCCGTGAAGTCTCATGCTCATCTGCTCCGAGAAAATAAGAGGAACCTTCAAATGGGAGATCCTGGATTGATTGTTGGACCTCTTGGGGAAAGCCAGAGGATTGGAGCCAGGAACAGCACCTCATGGTGACCACAGAGGCCACTGTCCAGGCCATCAAGTCAGCAGCATCCAAAACCATCTGGAGAGAGGTCTTAGCCATATTCTTACCGTCCTCTAGGAGGACCGGAAACTCCTGCATTGCCTCTTGAATCGGGGAGTCTTTGAACTTTGTCAGGGAGTCCCATAGCTTAAAATCGTGTGTCCCTAGCAGAGCCTGCTGATTGGCGATATGCAGCTGGAGGCTACCTATGGAATACTTTCTGCTGAAAAGGTCTAATTTCTCAGAGTCCTTCTGTTTCGGGGTAGCACTCGACTGTCTCTGCCTGTCCCTTTTGTTAGCCAGACACCCAGGAAGTCCAGGGGACAGTAAGAGTACAGCTGGTCAATCCTGTTTGCTGGCACATAATACTTTTTCTCTGCCCTCTTTGACGTGGGGGCCAGAGAAGAAGGAATCTGCCATAGGGCCTTGACAGGTCCCATCACCACCTCACTGATGGGCAGGGCTACTCTGGATAGAGCTGCTGCAGCCAGGATAACAGGAAGGCTGGGTGATGTCTCTTTGAGCTCCAAGCCGAAGTTCGAAGTGACCCACTTCAGAAGGTCTTGGTGGGCCCTGAAACTGTCCTGGGGAAGTAGGCTGCTGGGACCCGCAACAATGTCATCTGGGGAGAACAAGAAGGTGACTTGCACCAGGGCAGGGGCTCTTTCCTCTCCCTCAACTATGTCCACTGGAGGCATCTCCAGGACTTTGGTACCATGGTCGGTGCCAGAGTCTGAATCGGGTGCCAAGCAGGAAGGAGTGGCAGCCCATCTGCAAGAGGCCACAGAGCACAAGTGCTGGAATTCAGGCCTCTGTGCTGGGGGAAAAACACCAGGGATTCCAATGTGGTCACTGTACCGGCCAGTGACCCGCTGACCAGACACCCGCCAGAAGACCAGCAGTAAAGCACAATGGGGCATAGAATGGTATCAATGGTGGGCTTTCATTGGTACAGAGGACTCCCCTTTGGACTCCAAAAAGGATTCCTCTCTGGGTGACCACGGTGGAGCAGTACCCACTTCCACATGGTGCTAGGACTCCAGGAACCTGTGGTGTTATGAAGTGGGACAACGGGATCAGGAGAGGCTTGCCACTGGATGGTGCCAGAGGACCCTGTGCCAGTAAGGCACCTGATGCACCCTGTTCCCTCCTGCTTCTGGATGCTGGAGCTGGTAGAGTCCCCAGTGGGGCTAGAGGGACCAGAAGAGAGAGAAGGTCCCTAGCTGACTGATATATCTATGGGGTCGACAGCACCATCAGTACACTGGTACTGAGGTAGCTCTCTGGTGTCAGCAGAGGATCCTGCACCACACTCAACTCCCTTGGTGGAGTCGACTGTGCTAACATGGGTCCAGGGGTAGACAGGCAGCCCAGTACAGGTCTCGCTCACTCTCCTCGCTTGTCTCTTTTGCACTGGTGAGCACCTTCTCCCGGTGCACTGCTTTTTGTGCTGCTTCTGCAGCATTGGAGATGGAGAACATTGCCAGCAGAGCGCTTCGTACTGACGCAGAAGTTCTTAGCACCAAATCGGATCAGCTCTGATACAGGTCTGAGGGCAGCTTCCAGGAGGATAGTCTTGAGTCTGATTCCCCTGTACTACCTAGTGTGGGATCTGAAGTCTCAACAGATTTTGCACTTGTCCTTCATGTGAGTTTCCCCCAAGGATTTTAAGCAACTCGAGTGCAGGTCACTCACAGGCATAGGTTTGCCACAAGAGGCACAAGACTTAAAGCCCGGGGACCAGGGCATGTTTGACCCCTGAGACAAAAAGTCCTTCGATGATAAAAATGATATACACTAACCATATATACTATCACAACTTGCAAAAAACTATATACACTAAACTATTCACACCATGAACAGAGAAAGAGTCTGAAACCACTGGGAAGAGCCTTGCTAAATCAAAACGATAACAGGGTTCAAAAAAGATCTAGATAAATTCATGGAGGATAGATACATCCATGGCTTTTAGCCAGGATGGGCCGGGATGATGTGCCTAGCTTCTGTCTGCCAGAAGCTAGGAATGGGTGACAGGATAGATCACCTGACATTTAACTGTTCTGTTCATTCCCTCTGAAGCACTTGCCATTGGCGACTGTCAGAAGACAGGTTACTGGGTTAGAGGGCCTTTGGTTTATGGCCTCTCTTATGTTCATTAAAGGGTTGTTCCAGCAACCATCATGGGTGGGCAGAAGGAACTGAGAGGGTGCAGGGGCCCCTTATACCCGTCCATGCACACGGCTCCAGAGGACACCACAGCCAGCCCAACAGATACCACTAAGGGAAAAATCTCCAACAACAGTGCATGCGACGCACACACACCTAGCATGGAACAGACATGAACAAGCACTTGAAGAAGAAGAGGAGAGCAGGAGTGACTGACTGACCATGCAGTCACCATGAGTTCACTCAGAAAGCAGCTGTTTGCTTAAGTCACTATTACTAACAAGTTAAATGACTGAAGATTTCTGAAATAATGGTTTGTGCGTTTCACATGGTGCATGGAAAATAAAATGGATGATTTATTCACCAAGATTTTAATATACTCTAGGAAAAATATCTTTGTCTGAATATGAATTTTCAGAGATAAGATTTCTCCAAATGATTCTCCAAGAATTTCTGCAACAGCAATTATTGAAATTAACAGATGATGTATAGTACTGAGGTAGTGCAAGGATCAAGGAGGATAGGGTAAATACTTTCAAATGAACTAGGAAGATGTCACTGGAGAACTTGGTAAATGCAACTTCAGAGGAGTGTAGACGGCACAAGACAGATTGGAGTGGATCCTGGAGGGAATTTGATGAGAGGAGTTCAAACAGCGAATGTAAAATGACTATTTAAGGAGCTTTAAATTTGATGGGAGAAGGACTTCAGGACAAGAGAGATAGGGTTAAGGTTTTTTGAGGAAACTGAAAATTTTTCATATTGATGGAAAGGAGACAGAGGAGAACAAGGGTGTGAGGGCAAAAGGAATTGAGGAGTTGGTAAATTTGGTGGTAAATCTGAGTTCTGCAATTTAAAATTCACATACACTTTTAACATCCTTGTTTGTTAAATCATTATGTAAAGGTTGCCTTCACAGAAAAACATGATTCACAGAGGTTTTTGAGGTATTTCAGAATACGTATCTATATTTGACGCTCAAGTAGCCTATGTATGTTTCAGAGACAAGACAGGTGAGGTAATATCTTTTATAGGACTGTCTTCTTTTGGTAAAAAAGAGAAACATGGAGCTCTTCTTCAGATCTGGGAAAGGTACTCACAGTGTCACAGATAAATACAAGGTTGAACAGATTGTTTAGCATGAGTAGTTAACACATATTCTAAGGGACCATTCAAGGTGATGTGGCCTGTTAACAATCCTACAGTCATAGAAGGGAAAAAAAAAAAAGGGGGTGGGGAAGGCTTTGTGGGTTACAGATTATAGTAACAGGCCATACACCCAGAATCTTTTTAAGACAATGATTTTTAGTGTCTAGCATTAAATTGTCTAATGATCCAGGGTATCATTAAACAATTGCAACCCATTCTTGATGGGGACCACTTCCCGAAAGAAATCTTTCCTGAACCCCCTCTTCTGGGGTTCAAACAACTCCCAACCTCTCCAAGCTCATCATCAGAAACTAATTCCCCACAGACCAGAACAGACCAACTCAAAGTGGCACCAGACCCTGCCTGAACAACAGATACAAAACCTGAAGACATATCTCCTCCACTGCTATGATGATCAATACCCACTCACAACAAACCTTTCAAGATCCTACACATGTCTATCACATGTGATGTACCTCATCCAGTGCACTAAATGGCACATCTACGTGGATGAAACCAGACAATCACTACGCTCTCAAACTGATACAGAAAAATGATTAAACACAAAATCACCTATGAGCGAACAATTTTCACAAAATCATCTTTCCAAACCTGACCTCAGTCCTCATCCTCAAAGGAAACCTTCATAACACCTTAAAATGAGCCTGGGAGATTAAATTCATAAATTTTGCTGGACACAGACACAAAATAAAACCATTTACAATAAAATCATTAATTAGAAGCAACTTTTAACGTAACATTTTAATGAGTGCTCACAGTGAGCCCAACGTACAGCTTGGTGAAAAAAAACAATATATACAATTTAATACTGAAGATTTGCTTGACTAAATAGTCAGAATGAAATGAGACTCCTTCTCTGAAGTTAATGAAACAGAAAGGAATTATAGGAACACCCTAGTCCAAACTCAAAATGTTGTATACAGTTACCTATTTAACACCAGTGCCAATGAAAACTTAGTAGACACTTGTTAAAGACTCATCACTAATCTTCAATTCAAGTATGAGATCTCTCAGTATATACTCTGAGACCACACTATGTCAACCAATAAAATCAAGGAAAACCAGACTTGACATTCCTAATATTTCTAGGGTTTAAAAAAAAAAAGTGAAAAATTTTCAGACAATTTATTTTTTTAGTTTTATCATAGTATCATAGAATATCAGGGTTGGAAGGGACCTCAGGAGGTCATCTAGTCCAACCCCCTGCTGAAAACAGGACCAATCCCCAGACAGATTTTTGCCCCAAATTGCCCCCACAAGGATTGAATTTACAACCCTGGGTTTAGCAGGCCAATGCTCAAACCATTGAGCTATCCCTATTACACAAAGAGCAAATAAGGGCACAAACCCAATTTCAAGCCACTTTGATTTTAATGTACGTCTTACTTCACTAAATTAGACTATATTGTATTATAAATACAGTGATTACATACCCATGTTATAAAAAGTGAATCTGTATAGCCAGAAACAGTATTCTAACCAATACAACATTTTCTAGTTTACCAAAAATGAAATCTGTACCTAATTCAATTTCTTACCTTGGTAGAGAGGTACTGATCTGCAGCCTTGGCAAAGCTGGAATGACTTCTACTGCACAGCCATTTGTCTTTAATCCTGGCAGGTTATCCAGAAGACAATCACTGAAGACTCCAAAGACTGAAGTATGATAACCTATTTCAAGATAGAAGAGAGCCAATTTGTCCTGAAACTATTTGCTTCATGATGGGATTAACTACAAAAGTTTAGTGACCAGGGTGGATTGATTTAAATCAAAGTGATGTAAGTGACCAATTTTAATGATGATTGAAATCAGCCAGCAGGAAACCTTGATTTAAAATCACTAATTTCAATCTTGTTTTGTATTTGTGCTTTAATTATTTTCCTAAACAAAGGTTGATTTTTATTGGTTGGTTATCATTAGAACATGTTAATTTACAGCTAAATACAACCATTATACTAAAACTTGGCACTTTGTTAGCTAGGATCTAAATATATTATTCACGCAATAATTTAGATTAACATACATTTAGGAACATTTTCTTAACTGTCCGCATGGTTAAGCACCGGAATAAATTGCCTAGGGAGGTTGTGGAATCTCCATCGTTGGAGATTTTTAAGAGGAGGTTGACAAACACCTGTCAGGAATGGTCTAGATAATACTTAGTCCTGCCATGAATGCAGGGGACTGAACTTGATGATCCTTTGAGGTCCCTTCCAGTCCTATGATTCTATCATTTATACAGATTCCTTTTTCTCTTTTTTTTAATGTTAGAAAATGGTGAATGTTTCATTCCTTATTTACTAAATGATTAATTTTTTTTAGATATGACTCATGTCAAGCTCTATTTGGATGAACATTAGAATTCTATTAAAAAAGCAAAAAAACAGCATTTTAATTTTTTTAAATAAATCTACCTGAAAACGTACTAGGTACATAAGATAATAGTGTATATCAAAACACGTTTTGCATTTAAACTTAACTGATTTTTTCAAAGTTAGTAAATTGAACAGATTCTTTCTGGTCACACCATGTCCTTCAAGATTTTAGAACTAGTAGATCTCATCTTCTCACATCTAGGTTTTATTTATAGACAAACAGGAAAACTAACATCCCTGCTTTCTCAACTCTCAATTGGTTTCTTAACTTTCAAGTAACTAGTCATTGAACTGAACTAGTTGAACAAACTGAAATGAAGAACAATCTCTCTGTGCCTGCAGAAGAGGCTATTGCCATCAAAAGTACTTCAAACAACTCTGGTTCCAGGTCGTTATCCAGTGACCTTTATCAGTTCAGTGATTTGACTTTCTTTTAAATTTCAGCAGCAAAGATATACAGTATATTTTTATTTACTTTAAATGATTTTAATATATTTTAATAGGATTAAGCCTTAAATTAGGTTATCATAATTTCAAATTTAATTTTAAATAGGTTTGCTTTTAAAACTTAAAAAATGTTTTAATTTAATTTTTTATTTATTTTATCATTGATTTTTGTACACCCTGCTAGTGACCAGATTCTGTAAGGAAATTCACTTGCAAATCACAACCTCTCCTATGAAAATATCTTACACAGGTGGCAACAGAGAACTTTGAAAAGCATTTTCAAATCCTTCTAAGAAAGACTCTATATAAGTACAATGTATCACATTGTACAGACAAATGTTATGCATTTATCCCTGTACTTTTGTCTTATGAATGTAAGAGTCCACGATTTTCATGCGTTTTTAAAAATATATAGTCATGAACTGATATTCTGGGACCTTGTAGTCTAGCAATGCTAGGAGTACAGGTGTAGACAAACCAGCATTTTTAACACCATTGTCACATAACTGAAGTTTTGGGTGCACAATCAGGGTTAATACCTGTGGGTGTTTTGGGTGTACAAGAAATGCAGGATCAGTTCTCAATAGTATCCAACAGTAAAAGAAAAAAATCCTTTAGCCCACCCAATGAAAAAAGTGAAAAAGATAACCCCTCATGTTCATGCCCTTAACTGATATTTAATTATGCTTTACTGAAGATCTGCAGTTGCTAAATAAACAAGTTTCATTTCAATTTTATTGGCAGTCACCTCAATACTATTTGGTGAGGAATCAATCTATACAACCTAAACTTGCAAGAAAACTCTAGTGTTAAACAAAAAGGTGTCGAAAAAGGTATGAATGATAAATGAGAACATAAGGACAATTCACTACTGTTTTCCTTTACTGGAAAGTAATTTTTGTGAAGACAGACAGTTGCAGGATAAGAAAACAAAACTACAAGAATTTTTGCAGAATAGGTTTGGCAATGTTCCCTAAAAATAAACAGAAATAGACAAAAACTATGTTAATTTATCTTGGCCACATGGGATTACCACTGCCTCATTAAATATTCTGGTGTGAATACTATATATAAAAGAGGACCAAGAACAGCTATAGGTCACATAATGGCAATTAATTTTCTATATTCTGGTAATAAAATAACCAAGTGGTTTATCCCACAGTTTGGCAGAAACACTTTTGAACAGTTCAGTTTTCTCCTAGACTTTAAGGTCAGAAGGGACCATTATGATCATCTAGTCTGACCTCCTGCACAATGCAGGCCACAGAATCTCACCCATCCACTTCTATAACAAACCCCTAACCTATGTCTGAGTTACTGAAGTCCTCAAATTGTGGTCTGAAGACCTCAAGCTGCAGAGAATCCTCCAGCAAGTCACCCTGCCCCATGCTGCAGAGGAAGGCAAAAAACCTCCAGGGCCTCTGCCAATCTGCCCTGGAGGAAAATTCCTTCCCAACCCCAAATATGGCGATCAGTTAAACCCTGAGCATGTGGGCAAAACTCACCAGCCAGCACCCAGGAAAGAATTCTCTATAGTAACTCAGATCCCAACCCATCTAACATCCCATCACAGACCACCGGGCATACTTACCTGCTGATAATCAAAGATCAATTGCTAAATTAAGTGCCAAAATTAGGCTATCCCATCATACATCCCCTCCATAAACTTATCAAGTTTAGTCTTAAAGCCAGATATGTCTTTTGCCCCCACTACTCCCCTTGGAAGGCTGTTCCAGAACTTCACTCCTCTAATGGTTAGAAACCTTTGTCTAATTTCAAGTCTAAACTTCCTAGTGTCCAGTTTATATCCATTTGTTCTTCTGTCCACATTGGTACTAAGTTTAAATAATTCCTCTCCCTCCCTGATATTAATCCCTCTGATATATTTATAAAGAGCAATCATAACCCCCCTCAACCTTCTTTTGGTTAGGCTAAACAAGCCAAGCTCTTTGAGTCTCCTTTCATAAGACAGGTTTTCCATTCCTCGGATCATCCTAGTAGCCCGTCTCTGAACCTGTTCGTTTGAATTCATCCTTCTTAAACATGGGAGACCAGAACTTCTTGAAATTTAACAGGGTCTTCTTTTATTTTTGGAAAAATTTTAATTCAATTATACAATTCCGTGGGAGATCAAGGTGCATGCACAGACACCAAGGTCTCCTGACCCAAAGCACCAATGCCTGGGAATTGGCGCAAGGAGAACATTTGCTCAGTACAGGGAGACGCTGTTTGAGGGATACATGTAAGGGCTTTTGATACTTAAGGCACTTGATATTTCTTGCCCTTGGGGACAGTGGGGGCTGGGCAGCAGCTCCCTGCCTAGTTCCGTCTGGGCGGAACTGCACACTAGGATTATCCCTAGTGTACCAGTTCCACCTGTTTAAAAATGAAGTATCTTGCAAAGAAAGAATTATGAGGACAAGAAAATAATAAAGAAAATAAAGGGAGAAAAAAGTACAGCCCAGTGGTCTGGGAGACATCCAAAAGTTTCAGATAATTGAGCATTTGGAAAAATGGAAGTGCTATTAACTAACAAGGCTAATGAGGGTCATCCTGTGGATTCAGATAACCAGGATTTTTCAGATAAAGTGAATCTGGATAACTGAAATTATACTGTATATTGAAAAGGGAATCAAAGTGAAAAGATAAAGCCTCTTCGGAGTAAGTACTTTTTCTTTAATTCGGTTATTTACTAGTATGGTTGTTCTTCCATGACAGTATAAAATCTAAAGATTTCTGTCGAGGAATTTCTAAATGTCCTGAACAATCTCTATCGGTATTGGTTCCTTCCTGTCAAATCTCTCTCACTTTGCAAGAAGCATGTTTTTTCTAGAACTCAGCATTGGAATGTCAGTCTTTACCCCACCTAACTTAGGGACATGTCTTTTTTTATTTGATTCCCATTTATCACTATTGACACAGCCCTATTTGGGTTAATTAATTGAATGAACTCTGCATTACAATAGACTGTGTACATTACTACCTAAATCTTTCATATATAAGCAACTTGCAAAATCTTTTTTGTTATTTTACATGAATGTGTTTCATTAACAATACGCAGTGCAGTTGTAGCCATGTCGGTTCAAGAATATTAGAGAGACAAGGTGGGCGAGGTAACACTTTTTATTGGACCATTTTCTGTTGATGAGAAAGACAAGCTTTCCGAGCCACACAGAGCTCTTCTTGTGGTCTTGGAGTACCTTTCCCAGACCAGAAGAAGAGTTCTGTGTGGTTCAAAAGCTTGTCTCTCTCATCAACAGAAGGTGGTCCAATAAAAAGTGTTACCTTACCCAACTTGTCTCGTTCATTAATAATGTCAACTGCAAGACTTGTTGTGCATACTCATGAAGCATTTTAAAAGTATTTTTTCAATAGCAATTTGACTTAGTTTGCTAATACATTAGACTATTCAGTTATGTAGCTTTCCCCCTTCCCTTCAGATTTAGCATTTTAACTTAGTAACAGCAATGCACACACACATCTAAACAAAAGGGATGTATTTCTGAAAAGCATGGGTTATTTTCTCATTCTATATAGAACTACCTTCTTGATGAATTATTATTTTGTAAGTTCTTTTTAAATACTGACTTTGTGGAAATATAAAATAAATATTAACTTAACTACTACATCAAAAAAATCCACAATGCCTTAAGATACTTGTGCCTATTTTCCTGATGAAAACAGTAAAAGATATAATCCTTACCATTGATAGTGATCTGCCCAGTAGTCTGAGGAACACCAACAAGGGTCACTGGGTAGAGGCCAGATTCAGCAGGTAGAGAAAAAGCTGCAGGGAGAGATTCAAATTCTACTCCGGCTGTCAGGAGACCCTTGGGAAAAAAGTCACAAATTTCTTCAGTTTATATTAAAAGTACTACATTATTTTAATCTTTAAAAATTACTATTCCAAATTCCTTGGATTGCTGAAGACATTTTAAAATCGCAAATAATTGTAATACTTTTTAGTAATCAGTGAGCTGAGTATTTCATCTAGAATCACATCAAGACATGCACGTTTTTATTTTTAGTACTGTTATAGGTACCCATTACTTTCTGATTTGGTATACTTTATGGATTAAAAGTAAAATACATGCCAGGGTGTAATGAATAAAATGACTCTATAATGTAGTTTGCAATGTTTTACACTTAGACTGAATTGGAACTGTGACCTTACTATTAAATCTATACTTCAATATGAACAGAAAAATCAAGCTGTCAACAGCAGCCAATGTCTAACCTCAATTAAATTACTGGGCAGAGAAAATGTATGCACAGGGGGTTAAAAAGAACACAGACATTCAGTGTATGCTAAGCAAACCTTCAGCTTCCTGAAGCACATAGATGGGGCACAATGTGTAATGACTCCAAAAGAAGGAAGAAAATTTAAAGTGTGTAGTTAGATAGTTTTCAATAACGTGGCATTACTTTCCCTATCAAATTATTTTTCTTTTTAATATCTCAGTTTAAGGATCTAATGTTTTTATGTAAATATTTTAACATATTAGAAGTGATAGCTCCCATTTTTGTGGAATATAGGTACATCTATAAATGACTAAACTATTTTATTTATTTACATTTAAAATAATAACGATGCCTATTCAAGGCACTAGGCATCCTAACATCATTAATTATACAATAAATAAAATTAAACTAAACCTCGGTAGCATTGAAATCAGTTCCACGGGGCCAGTAGAGAGGTAAGAAACTGAATTTAATATAAAAAGTTAGACAGGGAACAGGAATTAATGTAAATACCAATCTTGTCAAACTTTCAGTACATTCACAGCAACCTCCACTGCTCTTTTTCTATAAACTTTGTGTTTTGAAAATTCCTTGTTCCACTATTCTCAAAGTCTGAATAGCTTGAACGTGAAGTCTGGGGCACAGCTGCATTATCTGTACAACAGAATACTTGCATTTGCTTTACCTCGGATCTCACAAATTCATTGCATTGACTATAATGAGTCTTTTTTGAATAGATTATCTTCAACGCTCAGTGTCAGTTACCAAAAAAAAAAAAAAAGAAAGAAATACAAGCACTTCCAAAACTCTCCTCCAGTTCCTAAAACACTGAGCACTCAGAAGTAGAAAACAGTGTCACCTGGCTTATGCCACCTGCTAATGGTGACTGAAACCAGGTATAGCAAGTTTTCCTGTCCACGTTGAGTCCCATTCTTCAGAGCTATGGTCCCCTGAAGATCCACTTACAGAGAACCTTTGTTACAACGTCAAGAAATAAAACAGGAAAACTTAAAACTAGTCATTATAACTCATGGAAACACTTCTGTCCATCCTCTAAGGTTTCTGAACAGGCAGCTCTTTACCATATAATCTGGTTTATTTCTCAATCCTCCAGTATTTTAGGTCCTCTACTCCTCTCTTCTGATGAGGGTCTGAAGTCATCAGGATTAAAATATTTTAAATTTCTCAATTTAGGAATCACTTCTTTGTAGGCTATGTGCAGAGGGAATGTCATGTACTTTCATCAGGGATAGTCTTACTCCTGTTAAAGTTATCCTCTGAAGGAAAACCTCTACACCATTGTATTGAATCCTAGCTGGGTACTTGACTTGAAGTTAGTGGCTCATAAGCAGTGCTGTGCTCTGCCAACAAACTTCCTGTGAACTTGAGCAAATCATTCAGCTTCTCTGTGCCTCTGTTCCCCATCTGTAAAATGGGGATAATAGTACTTGCCTCCCTATCGGGGTTTAGCAAGAATTCCAAGAATAAATACATTAAAGATTATGAGGCACTCAGATACTACAGTGAGGGGGGTCATACAAGTACTTAAGATAGACAATACTGCATGAGAGTTACAGCTTATCACTTTTTCTTCTAATTTGATATGCAGGTTTCAACTCAGATATATTACACAAATTAAAGTTACAGGCAAGAAGAATATCTTATGCCACACTAGCTCCTGAAGGTGTCACATTTTCCATTGTCCAGGTCAGAATACCCACATTTTACAATTCTCACTTTTCAATACAATTTCTAGCTGCAAACATTAGAGTTACTATTCTATTGGGTATATTTATGTATGTAAGTACTTAAAAGTAATGTTTTATATTTTTATCTCACTGTAGGCTCTTCCTCACTTCATTCTCAGCTACTATGTGTAAGTAACAGAGTGTATTAGATATTTTTTTAAAAGGACAAAATATATAATCCCGGTCCTAAACTGATACAAATCTAATTTTAGATGTAATGCAACATGGAAGCACAAAGGTTCCAGTAATAAGATCACTGTTCAGTTTATGATGTGCCCATTATTGATGACTCCATTAAAGAAAACTCTTTAAAAAAAAACAAACAGTCCTTGTATAAAATCAACTCATTCCCGGGAAATAGAAAATATGGGTTTTTAGAAGGAACTGGAATGAGGGAGGTCAGACTAGATGATCATAATGGTCCCTTCTAACCTTAAAGTCTATGAGGAGAGGGCTGTTTTAAAGCTGACTTTTTTTCCTTTCTGCTCTCCTCCAGAGGGGGCAACAGAAGTCTTAGAGGTAGCAACATACAAAAAACTCTCCTAGAGTTACTTCTATTGCATACTTATACTGCAATTATCTCTATTATAAGCACAGAAGCTGTTTCATTTAGTTATCTAACTCTTTCCATTAATTTATAACTTTCTACCAAGCTTTTTGGTGATTTCATTTTAAAGTGAGAGAGCTGACCCATGGAATTTGGAGGTAGTCCAATGTTGCTGGAGGCTACAGGGCTAAGCTCTGCCCTCCAGCTCAAGCCACCAGAAGAGTTCTTCCACAGCTGTAGAAACACTCCAGCAACCAATTATTACGCATTAAGAGTACTTGATGTGATGTATTAAATTAACCTAAGACAATATATGTCTCAGTCTCCCTTTAGAGAAAAAATTCAATTTTTATTCTGGTCATTTAACAGACTACCAGGTTGGGTTGAATTCTGAGAAGCTGCTAACAGAAGGAACATTATCAGGTAAGAAGTTTCTCATTCTGTTGCACAGCTTCTCTTCTTATTCAGTATTAATGGGAATGAGCAGTGAATCGAGTACATGTGGGAGAGAGAGGGATGAGCAGAGTTTATTATAGTAGAAACATAGGCAGGAATGGAAGTTCCCCCACATAAAGCAAGAGCTTTATAAAATAAATAGTAACAGGGAACATACCACCCAGTAACATCTTCCTAACAAAGTATCCCATTGCAGTTTCCCAGATATTACTATCATGCCAATTAGTGCAGAATTTTCATTTCTTGCCTATAACAACTTTGAGGGCTTAAGATCTTGTCATTGTTGGAATCTTTCTTTGGAGCTCTAGAAATGCCCATTTATGCCACAAAAAGCTTCGAACAAAACCATGGTAGAACTATTTCCTACAGATTGTAGAAAGAGGAACTTAACTCGAACAGAAAGGGCTAGTGGATATAAGAATCATCTTTTCCTCATGACAAAAGCAGTGTGGTTCTTGTATTAGTATGGGAACTAATTCCAAAACTTGCAATTAGAAAGCAATCCAGAGATTTCTCTAATTTGTCATTGACATTACATTTGGCACTTGAATATGCAAGGATCTACAGTGAAAATTGGGTTGGTTTTCAGCATGTTGTTTGTACTTACCTGCCCAAAAAGAGGCATTCGGATGTGATCTGAGAATGATACCTAATTTTACATTGCATCAAACGCACGATTCTATGTCCTCCGAAGGAATTTCAGCAGGTGTATTTTGAGAAACCCATTCAGGAGATGGAGTTGATGCATGGCACCAGCAATCCCAGACATTGGGGATAAGTGACTACTGATGACACCTCAAGAAATGATTGACGCAATAAAGTTTTAGATCTTTGCAAATATTAACCATTATTGTAAAAATATAGCCATAGCCATATCTGTTTTGACCTCTGGGTGAGCAATTATCTGCATTGGGATCAAAGGCTCTTCATTTGAAGAACTGGTGGCTATGAATCCTTTCCAGCAGCTGTCCAGTTATGAGTGGGTCTGTTTCTCTGGACATGGTACTGATTGACATGTTATCTATGGATGAGCACAGGTGAATAAGATGTGACCCGCGACTTTCTGTGACTATTACCAGCCACTTAAGACACTGGTTACAAAAGGCTGATCAGAAGGAAAAGTCTTGTACAGGAATTGTGAGCTCTCATATGCAAATACTCTTTGTCCATGTCATGCTCAGGATTTTGTTAGAGTAAAATGTATTAGGGCTGTTGATCAATCCCGGATAACTCAAGTGAGTAACTCAAAAAAATTAATCACGATTAATCGCAGTTTTAATCACACTGTTAAACAAGAGAATATCATTTGAAATATTTTCAATATTTCTACATTTTCATATATATCTTGTATTCTGTGCTGTAACTGAAATCAAAGTGTATATTTTTATTACCAATATTTGCACTGTAAAAATAATAAACAGAAGAAATAGTAGTTTTCAATTCACCTCATACAAGTACTGTAATGAAATCTTTTTGTCCAAAAGAAGATTTTTTTTGGTTACATAACTGCACTCAAAAACAAAACAATGTAAAACTTCACAGGCTACAAGTCCACTCAGTCCAACTTCTTGTTCAGCCAATTGCTAAGACAAACAAGTTTATTTACATTTACAGGAGATAATGCTGCCCTCTTCTTATTTACAGTGTCACCAGAAAGTGAGAACAGGCATTTGCATGGCACTTTTGTAGCCAGCACTGCAAGGTATTTACATGCCAGATATGCTAAACATTCATATGCCCCTTCATGCTTCGGCCACCATTCCAGAGGACATGTTTCCATGCTGATGATGCTCATTAAAAAAAATAATGCATTAATTAAATTTATGACTGAACTCCTTGGGGGAGAATTGTATGTCCCCTGCTCTGTTTTACCCACATTCTGCCATATATTTCATGTTATAGCAGCCTCGGATGATGACCCAGCACGTTGCTCATTTTAAGAACACTTTCACTGCAGATTTCACAAAATGCAAAGAAGATACTAATGTGAGATTTCTAAAGATAAATACAGCATTTGACCCAAGCTTTAAGAATCTGAAGTGCCTTCCAAAATCTGAGAGGGACGAGGTAGGGAGCATGCTTTCAGAAGTCTTAAAAGAGCAACACTCTGATGTGGAAACTACAGAACCCAAACCACCAAAAAAGAAAACCAACTTTCTGTTGGTGGCATCTGACTCAGATAATGAAAATGAACATGTGTCGGTCTGCACTGCTTTGGATGGTTTTCGAGCACAAGCCGTCATCAACATGGACACATGTTCCCTGGAATGGTGGTTGAAGCATGCGCATCTGGCATGTAAATATCTTGCAACGCCGGTTACAGCAGTGCCATGAGAACACCTGTTCTCACTTTCAGGTGACAAACATGAATCGGGCAGCATTCTCTCCTACAAATGTAAACAAACTTGTTCTTCTGAGCGATTGGCTGAACAAGAAGTAGGAATGAGTGGACTTGCAAGCTCTAAAATTGTACATGGTTTTATTTTTTAATGTAGTATTTTTGTACATAATTCTATATTTGTAAGTTCAACTTTCATAATTACAGTACTTGTATTAGGTGAATTGAAAAATATTATTTCTTTTGTCTTTTTACAGTGCAAACACTTGTAATCAAAAATAAAGTGAGCACTGTACACTTCGTATCCAGTGTTGTAAATGAAATCAATATACTTGAAAACGTAGAAAACATCCAAAAATATTTAAATAAATGGTACTCTATTATTGTTTAATCGCACGATTAATTTTTTTAATCGCTTGACAGCCCTAAAATTTATCTAAGTTTCCTTGGAAGTTTCTGCTCCAGATTTTGTCCTCTGCCTAGGTAATCATCTCTTCTTGGATATCCTTGGTGTTTGTGGCAAACAGATTGCTATGCTGGCTTAGGGTTGAGGCCTCTCTGCCTCTCAGCTACTAATGTCTCCAATTTTTCCACAATAGCACCTCAGCGGTAAGTTTGGATGCATGAGATATCTAAGATGAACAATGGCCGTTCACGAGTATAACATGGCTTGCTTCTAGCCACTAAGCTAGAATCCATTCCTCACCAATCATATCAAGACAGAACCTGAGATGTCTCTCTCCAAAGAAGGATCATACTTCTAGATGACAAATCATTCATTTGCCACAAAGTAGGCCTTCCTTACTAACTATAAAAAAAACTCTGGTCTGAATGGCTATAGCTCAGGCTTTGAAATTATAGTGCCGTGTGTCATCCTTCTTATGGTTTATGGGGTCTTTGAAAAGAAGCCCATTTATGAATGTATGATATGCCTCTCATTGGTGGAGCTATTGCTTGCAGCAACCTTGGGCTCCCAAAATTTAAGAAATCTTTGTTTTTACATAAACCTTTCAGTTTAACATTTGGTTTAAACAGATGACCCCATTTGGCTCTTGAGATGCCCTCAAAAAAAGGAATCAACAGGAAACCAAGAACCTAATAATGCTTCAAAAGGAAGATTAACAACTCATTATTAATATTAATGAGTTCCTTGCAAGTCACTGACATCCTCTCCTGGAAAAGTCCTGCAGGGTTTGTTTGTTTGTTTCTTCCTCGGGGCTATGCTGGGGTATGCACGTGTAGTACTTCCTCCTCTAGTTATTGTATTGGGGGAGATAGTACACTCTTCATCCTGGCATGGAGACCACGCATCAGATGGGGTACAGGTACATACACACTGATTGTGGCAGTAGCTAGCTAGATACCCCTGGAGACTGAAAGACAGCCTGCTTGCTCCCCTGTGTTGGCTAGCACCCAAGTACTGTAGGAGCAAGCTAGTACCACTCAGGGCTTTACTCAGTAAATTAGGATCATTTTCATGATCTGTAATCCCATGATGGTGCTGCTCATGTACTCCTGTTCTGGTCACAGATGGCCTGATGTGTTCTTAAGGCTTTAAAGTGGAGCCAGTCTGTGAAGCATGGGAGAGATGGAGAGAGAGAGACCATTTCCCACCTTTTGGAGTGTTCCCTTTCTCTGGCAGAGCAGGGGGAAAAAAATGATTAGAAGGCCCAATTCCCATACTGCTGTGGCCTCAAATCTGAACCCCTTTCCCTGGAAGGTCCTTGAGCTGAAACCCAGAAAGTCTGCAGTTAATAGGAATTGCACCTGAGGCAGGTCTGTACAGAAGGGACATGCTTCTCTGCATGCCCAGATATGCTGCAGGGTGGGGGAGAAGTAGCACAGATGATACTGAGCACTGCAGAAGCCTCTGTGTAGGAGACAAACCCTAGCAAATATTCCCTTGAGAAGGGGTTTAATCCCTGATTTGCAAACCACTTGCTCATTACCAATTCTTAATCACCACCTTGTGAAGGGAACAGTTGCTCTTGACTTTTGGGGACCTGGAGTCTCTGAGGTTTGCAGGACTTACTTGAGAGTATCATGAGAATCCCCTGATTCACAGTGGGAGGAAGGGGAGCTATGCAGGAGCCCTGCTTCTTTGCCCCTGGAGACGAGGACACACACTTCAGTATCTGAGGGGGACTTCAGATTTTTTCCAGGGGATTCTTCTCCTCCAGAACGGGTCTAACTCAGAGCTAACCAGACAAATTCCTCCTCATCCTTAGACTCTCTCCCCAAAAAGTTCAGAAGCTCTTGACCAGGCTTTTCTGCACCTGAGTCATAAATATTTGAGGCCAAGTGCGGACCCAATATGCCAGTTGCCAGTCAAACTCTGAGACCCATAACATGTCAGTGTTATGGCTGGCTGGGAAAAGGAAGCCTGTAAATGTAATGCCTCCAGTAGGGGACACCTCTTAGATTTAGCCAGGTGTTTGTGTGACAGCTCTGCCATGACTTACTGGGGATAGACTACTCCAGCAGGGAGGTGCTGCAGCAGCTGATCCAGATGGTTGAAACCACCATGCTGATATTCATCCAACCCACAGAAGGAGAAGGAAGAAGACTAAGTTGCAACTGCATGGAAATAAAGGAGTCAAAACAAACTGGTTGAGAAAAACTGTACCACCAACTTGTTCTACAGCCAAGCAGAGAAAATTTCATGGTGGCCTGAGCTGAAAGGCAGAGCTTAAAGCTGGAGCCTTCAGCAACAACCCTGGCCCACCTCTGAATTCCATAAGTGGGGAGCATTAACCATTCTTAATGAATGAGGAGAAAAGCTATTCAGTGCAACAGACTCTTTACTTTAGAGAGGAGATGAATAAGAGGAGATTTTATAAAAGTAGATAAAATAATGAACAGTCTAGACAAGGCAGATAAGGAGGAGAACAAAAGTTCCTTGTCTCCTAATGTAAGACTCAGGGGACATTCAATGAAGTTAGAAGATGGGAAATTCAAAATTGACCAAAGGAAATATTTTTCACACATATAATTAAAGTGTGGTACTCACTGGCACAAAAAGTCATTGAGACCAAGAACTTAAGATTCAAAAAGAGATTGGACATGGATTCCAAGAACATCTGAAGTTGCTATAATTATAATAAACTTTGTGTACTGAATATTAAATCTTGTGATTCAGGGCTTAAACCAAAGTAACGAGTAGAGATCAGGGTGAGTCCTAATGTAGGGAGGAGATTAATCTACTTCTGCTAATTGCAGGGTTCTTACACTTTCCTCTGAAGCATCTGGCACAGGCCATTGTCAGGTCTAATCCAGCATGGACATTCCTATGTTTCTATCCTTACACTGTATATCAGGCATTCCATAAGCCACTTTTTGGTGCAAAATGTAACCACATTAACTTCAGCTCAACAGTATCCATCTCCATATCATGAGACATTTGGCCATATTTTCTTTCTAGTTGCTAGTCCTTCACCTCTGACCTCATTAAGGGCTCTGCAAGAATATTTAATTAACTTCTATCTTATTTTAAGATCTAGTTTTTATTTTACTCCCTTTATGAGGATTCAATGCCAACTCTGTAATGTATCCTGATAATTCAGAGATTATAAATGCTTAGGGGCAGTGACCTTACCTTCTGTTTGTCAATTAGTATAATTTAGTACTTTGAGGTGGCATGTATGCATACCTACAGCATGAGATAAATGATGAGTCATACGAGACACACTAAAGTTAAAAAATATGAATTTGTTACCTTAAGAAAACAGAAAGGGAAAGGGAGTTCAGCATTAGATGCCTCTCCTGCAAGTCTTCCAACCACATTACTCATACTGAGATCAGGATTTGCTGAATCTGGTCCATGGTATCAACTACTTATGTATCTGTATGTGAAGCTACTGCTGCAGATTACATAGACTTACATAAATATCTCCTAGGGAGATTTATATGTTTATTACTTAAATAGGTTAATTGGTTTAATATGCAAACAAGTATAAAATATAGTGTATGATCCTATACCATACTGTGAAGCAATCAAAGAGCTCCTCTGCCAATACTGATCATGAAATTTTGAACAAGTGAACTGTTCTGAATAGCACGGCAGCTTCAACTACCTTCAACCACTCTGTGACGCTTCCTAGGGGTACCCAGAGATATGAAGCACTTTGCCACCAGTTGTGCTTAGCATGAAGAAGCCTTGTCCGTGATTAAATGTGGGTCAGCTTCCCAACTCCACTGGCCACAGACACAGGCACTCCCCTCTGAGCCTCACAGGCACCACTGACTCTACAAGTCTCTATAAGTAAAGTGACACTACACTCCAACCCTCAAGCCCTCCGAACAATTCCTTGAAGTGTCCAACCCCTGATCCACTGGACATTCACAGTATTCACCAATCCATTGATTCCAAAGAAGCAGTACATCCATCTTACCAGTTTCACCTCAGATTTATTTATAGTGAACTCAAATAGAAGTCTATTTAACAAAGCATAGAGATGCAAGTAGTAGCATATAAAAATATTGGAAACACATGGTTACATACACAAGCATTCTACAGTCTAGGCTTAATTAACAAGGTACTCTCATATCTAGCAGGATATTGCACTCCCAAAATCCTTGCAGTGCTTTAGTGTCAGGCTGGCTGTGATCCTTTTTTTCCATGAGACATGCACACTGCCAGTTTGCCTCTGATAGGCGAAGGATTCAGTGCTTCTATCTGCACTCCAAGATATAGCAAAGCAATCCTTTGTCTTTATTCATAAACAGGACACTCCGCTACTGTTTGTTTCATCCTGCAGATTTCACTCTCTCATTTCGCAGCTGGCTTAATATGCGAATAGGCATGTAGCATGAGGCATGCAAGACACAAATGGCCACCCAGGGAGAGGGGTGACAGTTACTGTCTGCCTATAAAACTTTGAGGTATGTCACCTCCTGTGACCTGCCTTAACTCCAAGACCTTAAGAGCATAAATTTTTCATATAGATATAAAACTCCTTAAATATTATGCATACATATATTTCATAATGATTACGACAACACGTAGAGCACTGGCTTTGGGCAGAGACTTCACGTCACCCTTTGGTGAACTATTATGCAGATACCAAATTGAGGGGGTCCCTATACAACCTTATGCACCCCCTATGCTTTCTGCCAGCTGGCATCAAGGGGTCCTTGGGTGTCTCAGACCCAGACTGAAGTTTTACACCTTGCAAGAAATTATCTTGTTTTACAGAAAAAAATATATTGAGACTATCTCTGCTGCACTGAAGCTGAAAGGAAGGCGTTTCTTAGTTAACTAGAGCAGCTGTCCCCAACCTTTTTGGCACCAGGGACCGGTTTCGTCGAAAAAAAAATTTCCGCGGACCTGCCCCCTATCTGACCCCCACCCACTTCCTGTCCCCCCAACTGCCCGCCCCCCTCAGAATCCCCTCACCATCCTGCTCCTTGTCCCCTCACCATCCCCCAGAGACCCCCACCACCCTGGGACTCCACCCCTGCTCCCTGTCCCCTGACTGCCCCAATCCCTATTTCCCCCCCCCCCGCTGAGTCCTGACAGACCCTCCCCGGAACACCCACTATCCAACCCCCCCCATTCCCTGCCCCCTGACCGCTCCCCCAACCTCCGCCCCCTCTCTGTGCCCTGACTGTCCCCAGGACTCCCTGCCCCTTAGCCAACCCCCCCGGCCCCAGCCTCTTACCCCCGGCTCCCTCCTCACCCGGAGCCTCAGCGCCTCGCCCGACAGCTGCAGCGTGCCTCCGGTGGGGCCTGAGCTCGATCCCGCTCAGAGCCGCGTGGTGAGGGGGCGGGGCTGGGAGCTCCATGCCGAGCGGAGGCAGCTGAGCTCAGCCCGGAGCTCGCAGACCCGCCCCCTCACCACACGGCTCTGAGGGGGTGGGCCTCAGGGGCCTTGCCGGAGACACGCCGCTTGATGTGCTAGGCGTCGGTTCGCGGCCCGGTTCCTAACAGGCCGCGGACCGGTACCCGGGGGTTGGGGACCCCTGAACTAGAGGATGTCCATGTTATCAATTGTAATATATAATCATTCATATCTTCCTGCCAGATAAAACCCCTGGAGAATGTTTGATATCACAGTAGATAATAAACTGTCATTACTAACTTGGGGTCTGGGCTACACTATAAAGTTAGGATGAATCAGTGTGAGCATGTATTTACATGCAAATTTGTCTCCAGCTGACAAGCATACCATTATAGTGACACAAAAAACCCACCTCCAAGAACAGTGTAGTGTCATAGTCAACCTACTGAGGTCAACACAGTTCGAGTGTAGACACCGCATGACCTATGGAGATCCTAACAATCCTCTAGCAGCTGTCCCACAATGCCCCATTCCCTGAGACAGTGACCACTCTGGTCAGAATTTTGTACTATTACCTCACGTGTTTTTGAAATACCCCTTTCTTAATTGCACACCTTGGCAAGCACACCAAGCAGCAAACTCCAGTTGTGTGCAACTGTCCAGCCAAACACACTGGCTCCATCTACTAGATGCACTCCTACCTGCAGTAGACAAGCAGTACTGGATCTCCTGAGCCTGTGCAAAGACGACGCTCTGCAAGCACAGCTATAGACCAGTTGTAGAAACATGGACAACTACAAGAATATTGTGCAGGAGATGCAGGGTAAAGGGTAGGACAGGGATCAGCAGGAGTGCTGTGTGAAAGTGAAATTCACCAGGGAACCACAAGGCCCACCACAGATCTGGTGCTGCCCTGCAGACCTACCACTTTTACAATAAACAGCATGCCATACTTGGCAGAGACCCCACTGTGAAAGTGAGAAGGAGGAGCAAGAAGACAGGACAGGGGACTCCAGCCATACCGCAAGCCAGGATCCATTTGAGACTCTGCCAGAGTCTAATCAGAGTCAGTAGTCAGACCCAATAATGTGGCCTTTTGTAGGCAAAGGATCTGCAGCTACAGCTCATCATCCCAAACCTGTGATCCCACCAGCTTGTTTCTCGGGCTGAGGAGCAGCCCTCCACCAGCTGCAGCAGCTCCATGTACACCATGAACAACCTAGAATTGTTTTTTTCCTATGTCCCTCAGCAAACTGTCCTCAAAGAAACACTCATGACCTCCACTGTTGCGGTAGTTCCTGAAGGTCAAGCGTGCATTATGTATTTGCAACATTCCCATAGGAACACTGCAGAACTCTGACAGTTCCATGCTTCTCTTAGAGATGCCAGACACCAAGAAGTGTCATATGGGTTTGAGAAATTTAAAAAAAGGCACAACAATTATGTGATATACATGGCATTCTGAGAAAGTTCCAAGCTGGGGACTTGACCCTAGCTCCCAGAGATCCCTGTTATGGGATAAAAATGATTCTGACACATTGCAAAAGTTTCCCAAAAGGCACTGAACAGTCACTGGATAGTGATGTGTGGCAGGGTAAAAGGTAGGATGCGTGGCACACTGAGACACCTACCCGTGGTGCACCACGCTTTGCAGCAACGCAAGCATTCCTGGTGAGTGGATGCAGCAACAACAAAAGCAGCCAAGCACACATGCCTCTGAGCAATATACAAATTTGGGCAGCTGTACATCAATTTAACTTCTGATGACCACAATTTGTAGCGTAGACATGGCCTCAGACGGGGCAAGTTTAAGATAACATTCCTAAATGTGCAACGGTCCTGCCAAAGTTAAAACTACATCAGTTGTACTTGTGCACACATTTGCTGTCAAATATATTTCACCTTCAATTAAAAAAATTAACAAATACAGTATACAACTGATTATCCGAACAACATAGGGGACAGATTTTATTCACATAACTAGGAGTTCAGATAATAGAGAGGGAAGGAGCCATTCATCAATGGGGTGGCCTCCCCTGTTGCCGAGGCTCTTCCTCCAAGTCTTGGTCTGGATCTCTGCTCTGCCGCACTCACTTGCTCCCATGACCAGAGCTGCAGAGGGTTCTCTCCACTGACACAGGGCTGCTGAAACCCAATCCCTGCCAGCACAGGGAACCCTCTGTAGCTCCGCTGCCATGGCTCTGTTCACTCATTCCCATGATGGCAGAGCTGCAGAGGACTCCCTGCACTGCCAAAGGAGCCATTCAGCAGCAGGACACCTCCCACATAGCTGGGGGCTCGTCATTCTCTCACACCTCACAGTCCTGGCCAGGGGTCTCTGCTTTTTTATCCCAACCTCTGCATTATCCAAATCCCTTTCTTGTCTTCCAGCATGAGAGACATGCCCTCTGCAGCTAATGCGAACGTTCAAATAGAGTTTCAGATAAATGGGAGTATACTGTATTATTTCTGAATTTGTTATGAATCTCAACTGAGAGCCACTCTTTCCTATATTAGTAACTGAGTTTGTTTTGTTTTACAGTTATATAAATATATAACTATATTCTAATGATAGTTACATAACTATAAAACAAAACAAAAAATAGCCAGTTACACATGTATATAAAAAATATGAAAACTGAAAAACAATGTTTAGATATATTCTAAAAGCTAAATGCCTACAAAATATATAAATCAAATCCATATAAGCATAAATGTAACAGACTACTTAAAACATTAAAAACTTTGCCAATGTTGTGGGGGAGCATGAGAGAGTTAGGACAAAAAAAACATACTATAATTAAGTTCAATTAAAATTTCACTTTAGATTGAATCAATATGCAACAAGTTTTCATGGAAATTCTGATGTATAGTAAACTGTAGTAGCATAGGTTAATTATGCCTAGTTAGAATACAGTGTTTATAATAGTCACAACATGCTTGCAATGATTATCTAGTGTAGTAAATTTCCAAATATAAATCACTTTTATGCATGAAGACAAGCCTCAAAACCAAACGACCACATAAAAAAAAATTTGCATAGTGACAAATAATGGAAAAGTCTGTCATGACTTAAAGTGTAATTTAAATTTAGAGGGGCAAATATAGTCAAATTGTTAAAATAGCGTAGTCTGGTAAAATAAAAATAATTTCTACTCAATGCAACTTCTGTTATTATGTAATCGGCTAATGCTGTAGCAAGTTAAAGATCTCTCAGCATTTATTACTTCTATGTTTAGCTTTAAAAGGATTTTGTAATTCTCCTGTAAAAAAATCATTCTAGCTGAAATGTGACATGCACTACCCCAGTCTAGTTAACGGTCCTTAATTTTGAAACATTTTAAAAAATATTCAGACTTATCTGAAAACCTGAATGAACTCCACTGAGCTGATACTAGCCTGTGGGTCTTCAGTACCTGGAGAATTTTCTCAGCTAAGAAAAGATTAACTTTTCACATAGCTTGCGGTTCTCACTCTCCACTTTAACAGACACTTTCAGAGCTCCTTTGGGTATTGCGTTGTTCAGTTCCTCCAGGGTATATCTACACTGCATCTGAGAGCAAGTAACCCAGTCCTGGTCCACAGACTTGTGCTGGCGTGGCTCACAGTAGCCCACTAAAAATAGTGGTGTAGACATGCAGCTCAGGCTGGAGCTCGGGTTCTCAAGCTAGGTAGGGGTGCTGCTCGAGCATGAGCTCCAGCCTGAGCCACAATATCTAAACAGCTGTTTTTAGCACCCTACCACAAGCCTATGGACCCAGGCTCATTCCCAGATACAATATAGACTTAGTTAGTCTATAAGGTGCCACAGGATTCTTTGCTGCTAATATAGACTTAGCACAAGAAGCCAACTCCAGCATAGCAGAATGTGTCTCAGCTGCTAAATGGATCTCTGTGGCTCCATGTCTTGTGATGTAGCAGCACTCAATCACAGCAGCCCGGTTTTGCACTTCAGCATCTGGTGCTTTGCAATTCCACGGGTGTTCTGTGGAAACTCTTCTCTGATAATCTTATTGTCTGCTATCTGGTCAATAAAGCTCTGACAGATCTCCATGTGTTCTCTGGGGTTTGGGTGGTGGAAAGCTCTCCATACAGCTCTAGTTCTGGCATTGATTTTAGGAGCCTTATTTTTCAAACCTTACTTTCCACAGCCCAATTATTCTATCTGCCCAAAATCTCCTCAGGCACAACATAAAACTTGGCTCAACCTAATTTGGACCACAGCCATCTGTTCTTCAACTGCTATACATTTTGAAATGAAGTCAATTTATCTTCCCCATCCCCCAATTTTATCCAGTCTAGCAGATATCTTGGTTGTCATCTTGTGTAAATTAGTCCCAGTGATCTGACACCAGATCAAGGTTCACCAGTCTTCCTCCTGCAAGGCTTCCAAAGCTAAGAAAAGGCAGTTCCTTCCTACCAGTCAGTCTTCTAACATCCTTCCACAGCAACTCCAAGTGCAGCCATTAAAAAAATCTTATTACATCCATTCATCTATATTTTTGCCATATACATGTTCTAGAAGGGATGTGCCTGAGGGAGCAAGCCACTCTTTACTACTTAGCTGAATATTGTCAGCACATCATTCAGATAAAGTATATTTACTCTCAATATTGGTTCCAAAAGCCTCAACCCTTAAATTTGGGACTTCATAATCCTTCCAAAAATGTTTGTTTTAAGATTTGTTTTCCACTGCCCTTCGAAACATTTTATTTTTCCCCCATGTCCACTGGTGATATTTTCATTAATACCTTTACTTATTTAATTTCATAGTATTGTTCAATTCTAATAATACATATAGTTGGGGATGGGAATTCACAGGAAATGGTCCTCCCTGGGTAAGTAGTGCAGTACATAAAATCCAAACAGATCATTTTGTTCCAAAGAGAATAAAGCAGTCCTTAATATTTCCTTAAGCAACTCCAAATGCTTTAGGGAAATTAAAACTCAAATTTCATTTAGAACAACCACCTTTTTGCTATTTTAACTCACTTTACTGATAGTAAAAGCAACGAGGAGTCCTTGTGGCACCTTAGAGACAAACAAATTTATTTGGGCATAAGCTTTCGTGGGCTAAAACCCAGTTCATCAGATGCATGGAGTGGATAGTGTGTATAGAACAAAGTTAGTCCCCTTCAGAAACCATCTGCTTCTACTACATGACCCTGCAGGGAAACCACAATTATGAATGTGACATCACAATTTCCATAAGAAAAAACTGGTCTTATAAAAGAGAATTAACTTCATTACAGACTCAGCTAGAAAGAGAAGCTGGATTATGAGAAAAAAAATTAACCAAAAACTCTACAAAATCAGCAAAGGAAATACAAACGAACTGCCTTTTACATAAGCATTGCTTTTCTTTCAAGTTTTCCCTTATGTACAAGTCCTTCAAGTTTTAAGTATATCCGGTAAATGAAAAACGTATTTACTGTAACTGTGCTTCTTCAAGAGGTGATGCAGACACGTATTTCACCTAGATTCAGAGAATTTTGCCTACCAGTATCCACAGAGGGGCAGTGCTCATGCCTTGTGGCCATAGCCAGCCCCAGGCTATAAGAGGCAGCATCACCCTGGCCTCCCTCAGTTCCTTCGCACTGAAAACAGAGGGGACAGAGGATGGATCATGGAATGTGTGTGCGCTTCACACCTCAAAGAACCACATATACAGTAAATAACTGTTCCTCCTCCTTTGAGGAGAGATGCAGCCGTGTGTTCCACTTAGGTGATTCACAAACAGTGCCCACCACATGAGGCGGGGCTCGGAGTCTACTAAACAAGGACTGAAGGACCACCCTCACAAAACTTGCATCCGCCCTGAATGATGTGATAACGGCATAATGGTTTGTAAATGTACGTATAAATGACCACATGGCCTGGCAAATGTCCAATATTGAGAAGAGGACTGCTGTTGACATTGCTTGTGCTCTCGCAATGAGTTCGCAATCACTGAGAATGAGTTCGCAATCACTGAGCCAAAAGCTATTTCATATGCACTTGTAGTACAGGATGTTATCTATTTAGAGGTCATCGCTGAAGAGACCACTTGACCACCCCTCATATGATCTGCATAGGACTAACAGACAAGGCAAAGCATGAAATGGCTTAGTCCTGTCCAGATACGAGGCTAGACATTGTCTGACATCTAATGGATGGAGACACTGCTCTTCCAGAGATGAATGTGGCTTAAGAAGGAATATAGATAAATATACTACCTGATTCAAATGAAACTGAAAAAGCACTTAAGACAAAAATTGGGAGTCTGGTCATCAAGTCACTGTCTTTGGAGAAATGTATGTAAGGAGGCTCTACTATCAGAGCCTGCAAGTCTCTGACTCTCATTGCAGATGTTATGGCTAGCTGAAATGCAGTCTTCGGACAAAATTGGAAAAGGACAAGATGCCAGGGGCTTCAAGAGAGGCCCATTAAAGCCTCTAATAGCGCATTACGATTCCACAGAAGAACGAGTTCTCGGACTGAGGATGGAAAGGAAGAAGCCCTTTAAAGAATCTTGCTACCACTGATCTTCCCTGAATGGGAGTGATGAAAAGCTGATATCGCTGCCAGATGCATTTTCAATGAGTTAAGTGCCAGTCTGAATGACTGAAGGTGCAGCAGGTACTCCAAGATGTCCTGGATGGAAGCCAGCATCAATTGCATTCTGCAGGCCAATGACCAGACCTAAGACTGCTTCCATTTTGCTGCATAGGCCATTCTGATATAAGGCTTTCTACTATTGAGTAGGAACTGTTGAACAGCTGCCAAACACCACTCTTCCTCCTCATTTAACCACAAAGTAGTCACATCATGAGATGCAGGGAGCGGTGTGTGGGATGCAGTGTGCAACCATGATTCCATGTGAGTAGGTCAGGATGGAGAGGAAGGGGTATGAGAGGCTGACCTGACAGAGCATGAAGGTCAGAGAAACAGCACTGCCTCAGCCATGCCAGGGCAATGAGAATGAGTTTAGCCCAATCCACTGTCACCTTGAGAATGACCTCTGGGACGATCTGGAGAAAAGCATACAGGAGAACCAACTTCCACCTGAGATAGAAAAGCATCAGACAGGGAGCCCGGACTGAGACCCCTCAAGAGCAGAACAGGTGACATTTCCAGTTGTCCCTTGAAGCAGAGAGATGGATCATCAGAAGGATCCAGTCGCAGAAGATAATCTGGAGGATGCTCGTCTTCAGAAACAAATCATGACTCAAGGAAAAATCCCTGCTGAGATGGTCCGCGAGATAATTCTTGACCCCAGGCAAATGGTTAGCTAGTGGAGCAATGCTCTCCTCAATGCAGAACTGGCACAACTTGACTGCCTCTTGGCATCCTGAAGTGCATATAATACATCTCGGTGGTATTTTCAGTGCACTCCCTCTCACTTGTTCATATAATACATCTCGTGGTATTTTCAGTAAGTATGTGAACCACTGAGCCTTGATACAATCCAGAGAAGCATGACATGCATTGAACAATTGCCCAAAGCACCAGCATGTTGAGATGCAGTGAAGACTCCTGCTCCAACCACAAACCTTGAACTTCCAGTGACCTCAGGTGTGCTCCCCAACCCTAAAGGGAGGCGTCAGTGACAACAGACCTGTTTGACAAGGGACAGACAAAGGAATGCCCTGCCAAACATCTCTGGATGCATTCACCACCACAAGACATCCAGGACCAGTCAAGAAAGATGCACCAATCTGTCCAGAAGCCGAAGAGTCAGACGGTAAACCACCCTGAGCCACATTTGAAGGGGGGGAGCCACATACCTTGCACACTGGACTACCCGCATGGACATGTGGCTTAAGAGCCTCAGACACATCCAAACTCTTGCAGAAGGCTGAGACTGCAGACTGAGGTAAAGGTGACAAATCACCTGAAAATGGTCAGTCAGCAGAAATGTTCTAGAACTCAGAGTCTATTAGGGCCCAATAAACTCAATTTTCTGAGTGGGAACCAAAGTTGACGTCCTGGTGTTTAGGATGAGACCAAGTTGGTCAAGCAAGTACAATGCAGTGTCAACGTGAGCAAGGACTTCCTTTCTAAATCTGCCCCTCAATAACCAGTGGTCCAGATACAGGAAGATGTGCATTCCTTTCTTCCTGAAATATGCTATCACAACAATCATGCATTTGGTAAAAACCTGAGAGGCACAAGAGATGTCAAATGGAGGCACCATATACCGAAAATGGCACTTCAATACGAGTCGAAGGAATTTTCTGTGGCCAGGCAAAATCACAACATGAAAGTAAAGCCCTGAAGGTCCAGAGCAGCAAACCAATTGTTTTGAGATAATGCACGGAAAATTGTCGATAGGATAACTGTTTGGAACGTCATGTATCTGATACATTCATTGAAGCCACAACGGTCGAGAATGGGTCTCCTCCACCCCATAGATTTGGGTATCAGAGAACCAGGAATAGAAGCCATGTCTCCAGTGTGTTCCAATAGAACCTCCTCCATGGCTCCCAAAGCCAATAGAGCATGAATTGGCTCGAGGAGTGGTATCTCATGAGGGGGTCCCTGAAAGGGGACAGTGGGGAGGGATGGAGAGGAACTGCATGGCATAGCCTGATCTGGCAGTGCTTAGGAACCTGCTGGTAGTGGTGATCGAACCCCAAGCACTGTGAAAGTGGGTCAACCTGTCCCCAAAGAGAGGGGTGAGGAAAAAGGAGTGATGACTAAAACACTGCTCTGGACGAAGAAGTCAAAATGGGTGTTTGGGAGGCACCAGGGGAGGGTGTGTGTACTAGCTGAACACTCGACTCAACTGTCTCCGTTTATGGGATCTATGCTCCTTTCTGGGTTAGTCTCGCTGTCTCGGGGGGAAGGAAAGGCTGACCAAACGTGTGCTACAGATAATGCTGATGACGACGACGACCACCATAGTGGCGCCTCTGCACAGCCTGTGTGTACACCCAAAAGGACTATAGTGTAGCCCTAGAATCCTTGAAGGTCTGCAGAGACTCTTCCACCTTGTCCAAAAACAGCACTTGGCCATCAAAGGGAAAATCCTCTTTGGCCTGCAGCACATTGGGAGCAATGTCTGAATTCTGCAGCCAGGAAGCCCTTCTCATGGTCACCACCAAGGCCATCACCCTGGCCAAAGTACCCATGAAGTCCAGCACAGACTTCAACATCTGGTCTATCATTTACCACAGTTACAACCAGGGAATCTGGGGGAAGATGGGACTCAAATCCCTCAAATCCCTGCACCACAACAAAATAGCACTTCTCTCTGTGCTTTGATGCTGGTAGTTATCGAAGCTGGTGTGCTCCAGAGGACCTTAGCAGGCTCAAGGAGCACATCATTAATAGGAAAGGTGACTCTCCCAGGCGCAGATGGCTGCAAGATACCCACTAACTTGTGTGTGATCTCTTACAGGAACTCCGCTTGACTATCTAAGGAAGCGGCCAGATGCTGGAAAAAGTTCTGGTATACCTTGAAATCCTCTGGTACCAAAAGCAAGGAAGAGCTAGGCTCTGCAGAATTATCCAGGGATGAAGATGAAGCAGTTAACTGAGCCAGAGCCAGATCCTGCTCCAGGACTGATGGGCCTCAACAGGACAATACTGGAGGCTCCGCTGGGGAAGGCTCACCGGTGCCTTGGCCTGTGGTGGATTGACGGCCACTGCCACAGATCTGGTCAGTGATCTTGCCTTCAACTGAAACAATGAATGGGGCCTCCGCAACTGAGCATTCCACAGATTCCATGCAGGACACTGGTACAGATAGGGCATTGGTGGCCAGTAGGCATGGGGCTGGAACCTGTCCCAATTGTGAGATGAGCACCAATCCTGGTACCCATAGTGCTCCATGAACAGCCCCTGATGCAGGTTTGGAGATGGAGAGCAAGAGAAGGAAAATCCTGACCTGGACAACAAAGAGTCCCAAGCTTTAGAAATAAATATGGAGCCAATCCTGAGGGTGCGAGCAACTGGTCTGACTCATCTGTAACCCAGAAAGATGAGAGAGCTGGCACCAACAGCAGAAACAGTGCCAGTGTCACTTAGTCACCATAATTTCCAGTGCTGGAAGCAGTGTTGACCCCGAGGTCAGCAGTGCTACCGAGGCAACGAACAGTGCCGAACTGGAGGATAGCAAGTACCACCATGGTAACATGGGTGGAACCGGTCACAGGGGTGACAAATACAGTCCTGGTGCCAGGGAGGTCCATTGCGCTGAGCACAGCACCATTTCCACTGATTGTAAAACGGAAACACTGGAGTATGGTGCTGACAGACTCACAGATTCAGCAGCCCACCCAGCCAATGGGGCTAAAAAATATGCAGCCCCTACAAAGTCCTGGACCAACAGCAAGGTCAGGACAGAAAGGTCCATTGCCACCTGATACTCTACTGGTGCACAAACAGCCGGTGCTGGCATCATCCTTGTCAGTACTGGAAGCAACAGAGCTGGAACTGGAATCAATGGTACAAGGTCTCTGACCTCCTTGCACAGTACCAGGGAGCAGATGACAGGACCTGCTCCAACCTGCACACCGGCATTCACCCCATGCTGACCCACCACTCCTTCTGGAGGAGGAAGATGAGACCCAGTGTGACCTGGAGTGGCCTTGGTTTATCTTATGCAACCTTTTCCCTCTGCACACTTGATGGGGGAACGACTCCTCCATCTCTTCAGAGATGCACCAGTTCCCGCATGCAAAATGGCGGCACTCTCAGAACCCGAGGGTGACCTCCGATCTAATAAGGGCCTCCGTACTAAAGCAGGCCAGATGGCCTGGTTGAGCAAGTGCTGCTTCAGACAAGGATCCCTTACCACCTGAGTCCGTTTGGTGAACAATCTGCAAATCAAACACAGCTCCTTGATGTGGACTTCACCTAGGCATAGCACGCACCACATGTGGGGATCGTTGTGGATAAATTCCCCCACAAGACGGACAAGGTTTAAACCTTGGAAAATAGTTAAACCACAGCTATCTAACATTAAATCTAACTAACACTATATTAAGGGTACTAATTAACTATATTCACCTAGAAAAGTCACTAAAAATAGAGGGATTCTGACGTGAAAACCACACAGAGCTCCGACTACAGCCACAGCCAATCACTAAGAGAAACAAGTTTGTTTACATATACAGGAGATAATGCTGCCCACTTCTTAATTACATTGTCACCTGAAAGTGAGAATAGGTGCTCGCATGGCAATGTTGTAGGTGACATTGCAAGATATTTATGTGCCAGATGCGCTAAAGATTCATATGCCTCTTCATGCTTTGGCCATCATTCCAGAGGACATACTTCCATGGTGATGACACTCATTAAAAAAATAATGCGTTAATTTGTGACTGAACTCCTTGGGGGAGAATTGTATGTCCCCTGCTCTGTTTTACCCACATTCTACAATATATTTCATGTTATAACAGTCCCAGCACATGTTGTTTGCTTTAAAAACACTTTCACTGCAAATTTGACAAAATGCAAAGAAGATACCAATGTGAAATTTCTAAAGATAGCTACAGCACCCAACCCAAGATTTAAGAATCTGAAGTGCCTTCCAAAATCTGAGGGATGAAGTGTGAAGCATGCTTTCAGAAGTCTTAAAAGAGCAACACTCTGATGCAGAAACTACAGAACCTGAACCACCAAAAAAGAAAATCAATCTTCTGCTGGTGGTATCTGACTCAGATGATGAAAATGAACATGCATCGGTCCGCACCGCTTTGGATCGTTGTCGAGCAGAACCCATCAGCAGCATGGATGCATGTCCTCTGGAATGGTGGTTGAAGCATCAAGGGAAATATGAATCTTTAGCACATCTGGCATGTAAGTATCTTGTGACACTGGCTACAACAGTGCCATGCAAATGCCTGTTCTCACTTTCAGGTGACATTGTAAACAAGAAGCAGGCAGCATTATCTTCTGCAAATGTAAACAAACTTGTTTGCCTGAGCGATGGCTGAACAAGAAGTAGGACTGATTGGACTTGTAGGCTCTAAAGTTTTACATTGTTTTATTTTTGAATGCAGTATTTTTTTGGACATAATTCTACATTTGTAAGTTCAACTTTCATGATAAAGAGATTTCACTACAGTACTGGTATTAGGTGAATTGGAAAATCCTATTTCTTTTGTTTTTTACAGTGCAAATATTTATCAAAAGTATAACGTGAGCACTGTACACTTTGTATTCTGTGTTGTAAATGAAATTAATATATTTGAAAATGTAGAAAACATCCAAAAATATTTTAAATGGTAATCTATTAACAACAATGTGATGGATATTTTTATCGCGTGATTAATCGTGATTAATTTTTTTAATCACTTGACAGCCCTAATAACTACCTAAATAAAATGTCACAGGTGAAAAATTGCTAAAATTAAATGGGAATACTGAATTATTTCATGTAAGAGGAATAACAGACTGTTTAACTATAGAGCAGTACAGGAAAGAGGTTAGGTTTTGGTTTTTTTGGTTTTTTTTTTTTTTAAAGAAAGCTTACCTCAAAATGACCTGAAGAGGTCTGTGCAAGCTCTAAAGCTTTTCTCTTTCACCAACAGAAGTCGGTACAATAAAAGATATTACCGGTACATCACCCACGTCTCTATCGCAATTTGTCACATGGTATCCAAAATTACACTGTGTTGATAACATAAAACTAGCAATCATTGCAACTGTTATAATGCAGTGGCAGTGTAGTCTCATTCTAAGACTCTTAATTCTTAAACACTGTCTGAACCTAAGAACCTTTCTACAGAATTACCATTCGTTCCGAAGGGAGAAGCAAAATAAGCATTAGGAAGAGACTGTCACTGTGTAAGAGAAACAGCTTCAAGTGTATCGTCATACATCAGGCACTGCCACCATTATGTGCCATTATCTGGTAAAAAAAACTTTGTAGTGTTTAAGTACAAAGACAAGAGGAAAAATGTAAAAGATTTCTCAGTCAAAGGGAAAACAACTAAAATAAACCTTACTGTGCATAAGAGTTCCAATGCTAAGGCTGAAGCCAAGATGCTTAACTTTAAATCTAAATCAACACAGATAACCATCACAATACGACATATCTAGCATGTATAAATCTCTAGTCTGATATTTTGCTACTTGCCATTAGTAGAACTCAACAATATTTGTCCAACATTGCCCTCTAGTGCTTAGAAATCTTTAGATTACCATTGACAAAGAAGTCTGAATCAGTGTCAATACCATTTACTTGAAAACACAGATGTGGGGGGAAGGGAGGTGGTAGTTGGGAGATGTTTTTCCGCTTGGAAAATCTTGTGCTGTGTTTTTTACAGCAGTAATACTGCACCAGTTCCCATTCTTAGACATTATGAGTACTCAGAAAACTTTACACCCTTCCATAAATAACTCATGTATTCCAGGCCTGCTCTAGATAAGATATTACCACTATATTAAGTACACTTTGATTGTAATACTGATGGCAAATTATGTATGTACCCATTTTTTTCCACAGCCTACCCCTTCCCAATAAAAAGGTTTAGGCAAGAAACAGAACAGGTTGGGATGTGATTGATTGTTCTTATATGAGAAACATTATGTGGATAAGGGGTGGGCAAACTACGGCCTGGGGGCTGCATCCGGCCCTCCAGTCGTTTTAATCCAGCCCTCAAGCTCCAGACAGGGTCAGGGGCTTGCCCCACTCCATGTGGTTCCCGGAAGCAGCAGCATGTCCCCCCTCTGGCTCCTACACATATGGACAGCCAGCGGGCTCCGCATGCTGCCCCGACCCCAAGCATTGCCCTCGCAGCTCCCATTGGCCAGGAACCACAGCCAATGGGAGCTGCAGGTGTGGAGCCTGCAGACAGGGCAGCATGCAGAGCCCGCTGGCTGCCCCTATGTGTAGGAGCTGGAGAGGGGGACATTCCGCTGCTTCTGGGAGCTGGTTGAAGTAAGCGCCGCCCAGAACCTGCATCCCTGACTCCCTCCTGTGCTCTGACCCCCCTGCCCCCTCCCATCCTCCGAACTCCTCGGTCCCAGACCAGAGCACCCTCCTGCACCCCCAGCTGAAACCCTCATGTCTCCCCCCCACACACACACACACACACCCTCCCCAACCCCCTGCCCCAGCCCGGACCCCCCTCCCATACCCTAAACTCATTTCTGGCCACACCCCAGAGCTCACACTGCCAGTTGGAGCCCACACGCCAACCCCCAATTTTGTGAGTATTCATGGCCCGCCATACAATTTCCATACCCTGATGTGGACCTCGGGCCAAAAAGTTTGCCCACCCCAACGTAGATGCATAATTTAAAAAAAAAAAATAGGGCAAACTAATCTGTCTTGTTTGCAAATATCCTGTACATCTTCTCATTCTACATCTCTTCCTTTAGAGGGACATTGGCAACAATGTTTTTAGTTGACAAAAAATTGTTTTCTGATTCAACACACTTTCAGTAATATACCCTGAATTTTTCTGAGAGGTCTTGAACAAAAATCAGGGTTTTTGCTCCCCTGCTGAGTTTATAAAGGGTATTTTGAGCATGCCTGAAAGCACCAAACATACTAAGACCCACAGATCTTTTCCTCTTGTTCTTTTTGTACATACTTGCCTACTACACCTCATTAATTTAGTTGTTACTGTTAAAAACCCTCTCACAGAGGCTGGGGGGCGGGAATGCATAGATGCGTGCTCTCCCAAGAGCAGTGTGTGAAACAGATGCAACTGATCATCAACAAACTGTGAAACTGACCATAAAGTGCTGTTAACACAAAAGTCAACAAAAAGAAAAGCCACCATAACTGTAGAGGTTATTTTTTTAACAATAGTACATAAAAAGCTTTTGGATGGAAATGTGATTTCCAAATTTACAGTTGATTCATAACCATTACATTCTTGTCCATCAAATCAAAAAATCACATTCTATGCCAGTTAGATGCAAGAGTGAAATATGAGGACTGATTCTAAAATGTATGCTGCTGAATGGTATGAATTATAAATTTAAGTAACTTTAAAAATGGCTATTAATATTTTTCTCAGAAACTATTTTCTAGCCATACATGTGCTTTTTTCCAACATTCAATCATTAAAAATCGTTTATATAAAATGTTTCTTTGAATTTGTTAGTCCTCTTAGAACTAAGCACCTTCCGGGACAAGTTCTGTACATCTGACTGATCAGCTCAAGTAAACAAGAGTATTTTCAATCCATTAATCTTGTAACTATCACCATAAAGAGAAAAAAAATTACATTTATCCAGTAAGATTCCAGAATTTTCTGAGCTTCTCTTATAAACTTGCATTTGTCTTCAATGTGAAAACTAATAAATACCAATGGAAAACAAAGATGCTACACTCTTAGGGAACTTAGCCCCCAAGTGCTTCTCCAAACTATTCTAATATTAGGCCTCAGCAGAGTGAGTACAACAGAGACATCTTCTAAAACACCATATTTTGCAGAACCCTGTGCCAAATAAGCTTTACACAAATAAGGCCTGTGGTAGCATTTTGCAACACTGAGGCAGAGGAGGGTTTGGCAACTGCAGAAGGGGTAGGAGCTGGGGGTGCTTCTTATCGCTGGGCAAGTTTTGACAGAATTTGAGTTTCTTGAGAATAAGCAAAGTATACACCTAGAATTTCAATTGTGCATCCAGGACACTGATACTCATTCCCAAAGTTGGCCCGAATACCCAAGTTAATGAAGCAATTTTTACTCCTCAACATAATCTGAGTGGATATGATGAAGGCTAGTTTGCTTTTTTTAGTTTGCTCCTGTTTGTTTGTCCGTACTATCTTTTGTAAGTACTTGTCTTGCTATGGCCGGCCCTAGGTATCGGATAAGTGTTCGGACAGCACCTTCTCCTATCAAGCCTATGATTTCCCCTGCCTTCTGGCTCACAATGCAAACTTGTTTGACCTAATCCACCTCTGCATTCTAGCGACAAGCATTGCAATTCACCTTCTTGCTGAGAAAACATTTCAAAACCTCTCACTGAATTAGAATTTGCACTATGTGGAGACGAGGAAAAGGCCAGCTCTTAGAGGTGTTACAGAACAAGATTTAGACATGACCAGGAAGTGCTGGGAAAGAGAAGAGGAACCCAAATTGTGTGGCTGAGTGACACAAGATAGCACTGCTGTCAGCAGGAACTGAGAAGGTGGGAAGCAAAGAGGTCTTGGGAGTTCTAAGCGGTTCAAATTTCATAGATTTCTTAACCCAGAAGAACCATTATGACCACCAGGTCTGACCTCCTGAATTACACAAGCCATAGAACCTTATCTGTTAATTTCTGTATCAAGCCCATATAGCTTCTGTTTCAGCTATAGCATCTCTTTTACAAATATATGCAGTCTTAAGTGATTGAGTATCCACTATATTCCTAGGTATGTAGTCCCAATGTTTAATTACCCTCCCTGTTAAAAACCCATGCCTTATTTCCATTCTGAATTTGTCTAGCTTCTAGGCTTTCAGACATATTAAGCTGAAAGCAAAAACATCCTTGAGGATCTGTTAGAGAAATAGACCAAGATGCAAGACTGGATGGGTGGAATCAGGCCAGGAGTGGAGGTACATTTATGTATTATCAGATTAAAGGTGGCAGGGATAAAGGAAAAGGTGTAGGAGCAAGAGCAGCAGGTGAAAGACAAATCCCAGCAGGATCCCAAGTTCTAGGCTGTTGGGAAATGAGGAACAGAAGGATTCAAAAGAATATGTGACAACGGCACAGGAGGGTGGGAAAGGAGAAGAGAAATCATACACACTGATGGACTGAAGGATAATGGAAGGGAACAGGGTAATACTGAAGAGATAAAGTGATTGTCAGAAAAAGGGAAAGGCGAATGAAAAGTCAGAAAACGAGTAGCATGTAGTGAAAACAAGGTTGAATGAGTGGCCCTTTTAGTAAGTGGAAGTGTTGATTCAGAGTTTAAGGTCAAACAAGGAGGGAGGCTAAGCACCAGACAGCACATCAATACTGCAGTTGGCCTGGATGAAGGTGAGAGAATGTGATTGTTATGAGAAGGAGAATCAGGTGTCAATTCAGACTAAGATGGATGGGAAGGAGTCAAGTGAACTGTAGATTACCACCCAAATATATATATATATATATATTAAACCAAAAAGCATAAAATATTTATTAAACCATAAACGAGTAGCATGTAGTGAAAACAAGTAGCATGTAGTGAAAACAAGGTTGAATGAGTGGCCCTTTTAGTAAGTGGAAGTGTTGATTCAGAGTTTAAGGTCAAACAAGGAGGGAGGCTAAGCACCAGACAGCACATCAATACTGCAGTTGGCCTGGATGAAGGTGAGAGAATGTGATTGTTATGAGAAGGAGAATCAGGTGTCAATTCAGACTAAGATGGATGGGAAGGAGTCAAGTGAACTGTAGATTACCACCCAAATATATATATATTAAACCAAAAAGCATAAAATATTTATTAAACCATAAACTTTTAGTTGATCAAATGGCAAGACCAAGAAATTTATATTTGATTCTTGTCATAATATGCAAACTTTTGGATCACAGAAATGCATGTACAATACCAGAGCACATTTGAGCAACTGAATCAAAATTTATTTTGTACTGATAAGACCATAGAAATTCACAACAGCATCCCTCAATAAAGCACTATATATATTTTTAGAACACTGACTAGGGAATTAAAAATAACTGAAGTCATGAACTTGCATAATTTGAATGTCTGCTTTCCTCAGGGATGACAATAAAAATGAAACCCAAAAGGACTTCAACAAATAATGATTTTTTTATTATGTGTAGCCAATGATTTTAGTTTATTGCTCGTTTATTTTGTGGTTATGATTAACATATGTCATGTCACATATAATCATATGTTAAATAGAGTTAAATTGTAGGATTATAGAACTATAAAACTGATCATAGTTAGAAGGGATAATTATGCATTAGATAGCTAAGTAAGTGGGGCTAAAATGCAAGGCCTACAGGCTGAGGCCTGTAAGGTTTTAGCTTAGCTATTTTAGGCCTTGGAGAGAAGAAATGCTGATGCAAGTAAGCGACCAAAGAATAACCCAATGCCCTAAGATTATGGGAAAAGATGTACCAATGAGTGATACTGTGAAAAATTAACAATAAAAGTAATTTTTTGCTTACAAGATACCTGGGTAATCACATTTCTCTAACACGCCCTAACCACAAAGTGGACTATGTGCAGAAATGCTAATGAGGTATAGTCAGAATTACATTATAAGAGAAGGTGCCCAGAGTGGGAAAATTGAGCTTCCTAAAGGAAACTCCAGCAAGAACCATCCCTCTATTGATGATCAATCCAAGAGAGACCCATCTAGGGTGACCAGACATCCCGATTTTATCGGGACTGTCCCGATATTTACTTCTTTGTCCTGCGTCCCAACCGATGTTCGGCTGGGACGCGAATTGTCCCGATATTTTGCACTCCTACGCACAGGCAAAGGGGGCTCATGCCTCCAACTCAGCCCCGGCCCCACCCCAACTCCGCCCCCTCCCTGCCCCATTGGATCGCTCCCCAAATCTCCACCCTGGCCCCGCCTCTTCCCCAAGCACACCGTATTCCTCCTCCTCCCTCCCAGGCTTGCGCGAATCAGCGGTATGGTGGCACAAGCGCTGGGAGGGAGGGAGGGAGAAGCAGGATGCGGTGGGGGGCAGGGAGCTGCTGGTGGGTGCTCAGCCCCCACCAATTTTTTTTCCTATGCTCCGGCGGCTTTTTATTTTGGGGGGGGGGCTCCACCAGCGACCCCCCCGCTCGCCCTCCCCATGTCCCGATATTTCATGTCTCTCATCTGGTCACTCTAGACCCATCTAACCCTAATGCTATTGTTAAGGATGTAAGTATAACTACATTTGTAACTTGTGCATAGGTCTATATAGAATTTCTTTATACTTGGATAATCATAACTGATTGTAACTTTAATAAAACCTGTAAAACAGATAGACCTTGTACTTGTGAACGTATCTGTGGTCACTACCCTTGGCCTTTATGTCTTCCTAAAGACCCTAAATCTAAAATAAGCAATGGAGGTGACTTTCATTCTGTTAAGTTTGAAACTGTAGCTGCCAGAGTTGAACCTACAGTAGTATAATACCCTATTACAAAATTCACTTTAAAATAAAAGGCTACAGATGCTAATAACCATATCTATAGTAGCATGACCATTATTACCATTAGTGTGTGCATAGCACATAAGTACTGATTAGAAGCATCTATACAAGTAAATGTACATTCATAGTTCACAACTATCTGTGCAAGTATGTTTACCCTGATTAAACAGTTCTATTAACAAGTAATCAGATCCAAAGATTTTCATGAAATGACAAAGTTGCACATTAATTATATAAAAGTGGCAGAGAGTCCTGTGGCACCTTATAGTCTAACAGACGTATTGGAGCATGAGCTTTCGTGGGTGACATGCATCGGACGAAATGGGTATTCACCCACGAAAGCTCATGCTCCAATACGTCTGTTAGACTATAAGGTGCCACAGGACTCTTTGCCGCTTTTACAGATCCAGACTAACACAGCTACCCCTCTGATACATTAATTATATAGACTCTAAACCAGGTTTTTAGTTGAAAGGGTTCCTAAAGATATACAATCATTTTATGAAATATAATTAAATTTAAAAAAACACGAGTCAATGTAATTTGGACTCTCATCTTCCTTTTTATGTTTGTGTGTGTCAGGGTTCCTTCCCCACTCTGAACTCTGGGGTAAAGATGTGGGGAACCTCATGAAAGCTTATTTTTACCAGCTTAGGTTAAAAACTTCCCCAAGGCACAAATTCCTTTCTAGCCTTAGTATCGCTGCCACCACCAAGTGATTTAAACAAACATTCAAGGAGGGCCACTTGGAGCCCTGCCTTCCCCAAATATGCCCCCAAACCTCTACACCCCCTTTCCTGGGGAGGCTTGAGAATAATATCCTCACCAATTGGTACAGGTGAACACAGACCCAAACCCTTGGATCTTAAGAACAATGAAAAATCAATCAGGTTCTTAAAAGAAGAGTTTTAATTAAAGAAATGGTAAAAGAATCACCTCTGTAAAATCAGAATGGTAGGTACTTTACAGAATAACAAAAAACTCAAGAACACAGAGGATTTCCCCTCTAGGCAAAACCTTAAAGTTACAAAAACATGGATAAACCTCCCTCTTAGCACAGGGAAAATTCACAAGCTAAAACAAAAGGGTAATCTAGCGCATTTCTTTTCTGCTATTACTTACTATTTCTGCAAGACTAGATGCTTAGTTCAGCTATATTTAAGATGATGCAATTTCCCTGCCTGGTTTCTTGGCTGGCTCTGAGACACATAGACCAAAGCCTTCCCCCACAGATTTGAAAGTATCTTCTCCCCTTATTGGTCTTTTTGGTCAGGTGTCACCCAGGTTATGTGAGCTTCTTAATCCTTTACAGGGTAAAGAGGGATTTTATGCTACCCTTAACTATATGTTTATGACATGTGTTAGCTGCTTTAACAGGATTCTTTCTACATGGCAAGCTATTAGTATGAGTTTTATTATATTAAAAAAATGTGACCTCTAGTGGCTGGAAAGATGTTTTAATAATTATGCTATGCCATGTCACATGGTTGTGTATATCATCATCTTACTAGCCATTTCAGTTGACATAGTGAAATACTAGATGACTGTAATTATCAGAAAAAAAAAGTTAAGAAATACAGCATTACAATGATACAAATAGTAATATAAGTACTGTGGGACACCGGAGCCAGCAGTTGACATTTATATTAAATATCACAGCTCCTCCTCATTTAATAAATTGATGTTCCTCAGGTTAAAAAGTTTGGTGGCGGTGAATATGTAACAACAAAATAAATCAGACCACCACTGATAAATCTGCCTTTTGGTATTATGTGGGCGAAAACTATACAGGTAGAGTACACAGTAGCATAGCAAGCTGAAGATGTGCCCTGATAATTCTGACACAATCATTACCTGGGCTAAAATGATGCTTAAGTATGAGTTCAGGGTTTGGTTTATTCAGTCCAGGTTATTGCCCAGCAAACAAGAATAACCATAAGATATTTAAATAGTCCTGCAGCCATTATACGCCAGTCCTCAGTGTTCCGAGATTTGTACATCAGTAATTGTAAAGCATCCATGCACTCTGAATGGCAAAGAATTTCATTTCACTGTCATTATAATTCATAGATTCTAAGGCCATTGTGATCATCTAGTCTAGGGGTCAGCAACCTTTCAGAAGTGGTGTGCCGAGTCTTCATTTATTCACTCTAGTTTAAGGTTTCGCGTGCCAGTAATAAATGTTAAAGTTTTTAGAAGGTCTCTTTCTATAAGTCTATAATATATAACTAAACTATTATTGTATGTAAAGTAAATAGGTTTTTAAAATGTTTAAGAAGCTTCATTTAAAATTAAATTAAAATGCAGAGCCCCCCGGACCAGTGGCCAGGACCCGGGCAGTGAGAGTGCCACTGAAAATCAGCTCGCATGCCACCTTTGGCACCCGTGCCATAGGTTGCCTACCCCTGATCTAGTCCAACCTCCTGTAAAGCACAAGCCAAAGAACTTCCCCAAAATAATTCTTAGAGTGTATCTTTTAAAACAAATCCAATCTTGATTTAAAAATTGTCAGTGAAGGAGAATCCACCAGGACTCTTGGTAAATTGTTCCAATGGTTAATTACTCACAGTTAAAAATGTATGCCTTATTTCTAGTATCAGTTGTCTAGTTCAGAAGGTGAGAAGGGCTAAATGAGGCAATTATGTCATATGACTGAGAATTTCTCTTTATCGATTTAATACAGTTTTAACTGTTTGCTTTACATAAACAATACTGGAAAATTAAATGGTGCAGAATTGAAAAAATATTGTCACAAAATAATGATGAAAGAACAATTTGGAAAGATGCATACCATGTTTTCTACTCTGAGTTCAAAAGGCATAGGATTGTACACCATCAGCTGAACTTCACATACATCTCCTTGGACCCACTGGAAGTCTGTAAAAAATAATTACACATTTAAAACCAGAAGTGACTACCACTGTTGTACCATAACAGTAGTGCTAACTGCTGCTGACATATTGCTACAGAGATGCTAGTACTCAGAGCTATCCCTACAGTCAAATGCAAATTCCCAGATAACCTCCACAACTCAATTTCCTGCTGAAGTATGCACCTTCCCAGATTACTGCAACCCTCTCAGGAGTCTGATTTGTCTTGCGTACCCCCACATTTCACCTCACTTAAAAACTATTTGCTTACAAAATTTGACATAAAAAATACAGAAGTGTCACAGCACACTATTACTGAAAAATTGATTCTCATTTTTACAATATAATTCTAAAATAAATCAATTGGAATATAAATATTGTACTTACATTTCAGTGTATAGTATATAGAGCAGCATAAACATGTCATTGTCTGTATGAAATTTTAGTTTGTACTGACTTTGCTAGTGCTTTTTATGTAGCTTGTTGTAAAACTAGGCAAATATCTAGATGAGTTGATGTACCCCCTGGTAGAGAACCACTGTGTTAGGAGACTGAAAGTGCAAAGGCTAGAGGTAGACTGGTTACTTTAATGAGCTGGGGAACATACAAACATAAAATAAATGGCAGCTCTTGCCCCAAAGAGCTTAATCCTATGAGGTACTAAGTACTCTGGCAACAATCCAGAAAAGCACTTAAGCACATGCTTAACTTTAAACACTTGAGAAGTCCCATTGACTTCTGTGGTGACTACTTACATGGATAAGTGCCTTTCTGGATCTGGGCCAGAGTGCTCAGCACCTCATGGAATCAAGTAACAGAATGCAACAGGATGGTAAGGAGTGAACACAACACAGGGACATGAGGGCAGGGGACTGGACTCGATGACCTCTCGAGGTCCCTTCCAGTCCTAGAATCTATGAATCTATGAAAGAATGAGGAAAGAGTGGCAGTAATAGGAACACAACTTTTCATGTACATGAGCTGAACAGGATTTGGCAGCTTCGTTTATTTAAAAAAAAAAATAAGAGGACCAGTGACACTGATAAATCAGTCACTAACAGGAGACCAGATTAACCATTAGTTGAGGACCTCATGCACTCCCTTTTAATTCTCTTCAGGAAAGAGCAGGTAACTTGGGAGCTCTTTCTTGAGGGTGGCAAGGAAGACTCAGAGCTCAGTATACCATATCAAATACAGAGACATACCAACATTACAAATTAAATTCATTCAATTTTAGAAGTATAAACAAGCATGGGGATTAAGGGAAAAGGTCGAGGAATAGCATTACTACTAATTGGTAGATGCTTATCACAAAGGTCTCACTATAGTAGTAGTTAGAATACAGTGATTCTGGTTGCAACTTGTAAAATATTTCAGTGCTCTGGCTTTCTCCATATTTTAACATACTTTTTAGCACCCCCTTGCCAGGACAATATTAGTAAGTTGACTGCATAAATCAAGACTTGTTGTTTAATATGAAACTAATTCACATGCTGAAATTGGCTGTATTTAATTACACATTCACAACCATTTACTGTCTGATTACATTTTCTTAGCGGTATTACAGAAGGCTTAAGGGGGAGGTTTTCAATGCAAATGTTTAACCCCAATTAATGCTAGTAGGAATTAAGGACATGCACTGTGAGAAGACTATAACCTCTTAAAAAGCATGAAACCTGCAAGTGAAAACTATCAGACAAATTGCTGATTGAATGAAGAATATTTATACACCATAATTTGTGATTTTTTTTGTTAATACCCAAAATGAAGTAGACACTTTCCAATTATATCAAGAGGTTGTTACTCATACACAGAGCATAGACTAAAACTGAATTCCTTGCAGCCAAACAGTAATTTTTACACTATTTATAAATCAACACACACAAATACACTACAACCCTCACAAAATCTGGAAGGGTGAGTTACCAGCACAACAACATGCTGAGATGTCAATATTTGTTCATTCCAAGCCTCTCTCAAAGCAAAGACACTCAAATGATGGATTTCAATTCTGTAAGTAACTACTGAAAACAAGGAACCTATTGTAAGCTATCCTATGCAGATCAGTCATCTATTTGGCCTTATTATTAGCAAAGTATAGTAGAAACAGCTGTGGACTTGGGATCCAGAAAGGAAAAGGCAATAACAATTGTACAAATCTATTATTAACTCAAAGAAATTTCAATTTTTCTGTTTAGTACCACTATTTATTATTTGTATTATGACAGGACCCAGAGATCCCAACTAGATCATAGCTTCACTGGGCTTGATGCTGTACAAACATCAGTAGAGATAGTCCATGCCCCAAATTGCTTACAATCTAATTTAAGACAAGGCTAAACAAAGTAACAAATAAGAGGGGGGAGGGAAGAGATAACTGGAACATTAACAAAGAAGTGAGGCGATAGAAGCTAGCATTTTCAAATTTTTTCATAGTGTAGACATTACAATTCTTTCATAGACCATATCTTCATTCATTCACAATTGCAAAGACCATTTCTACTCAAGATTGCAACTACATAAATTATCTACATAGATATTAGAAAAAGGATTTCATATATTTTAATTGTATAAATGAAATTTTTCAACTAGAAAGGAGGAAAGTCAACATTGTATGACTAGTCAACTTACCATAAAGTACTTGTGAAGTGCTCCACAACCCTTAATTTGAAAACATTAAGTCAAACATGTGTATAGTTTAATAGTTCTGAATCAACTTTGAAAGTTTTTTAAATACCTTAAACAAACTCCTGTGCTGCCTTAACATTCACCTCCTTTCCAACCTTCATCCTTCCCTGAAAAAACAAATCCGTGGCTCACTTCCAATTATTTTTATATTTCTCCTTTCTATGGAGAACATATACCCAAACACTTCCCTATGCAGCATTATCAGTTTGGCTTTTTTTACATAGAAAAATATCAATTGTCCTCATTGCTCTTTCAAACAATAGACTCCTTCCCTGAAAAAAGAAAAAGACCATTCCTGCTGGATGCCTAGCCAACACAAGGGTTTCTATCACTCTCTTTGTTGCTGCCCAGTGCAGGGGTGGATCCTTGCCAGTGTGAGCTTCAATAGGACAGACATCAATGAACAATTATTGTGTATATGCTCTAAGGTCATTGTAGTCCAGGACTATAATGGTACTGCCAGAGCCTGCCATACCTAACCCTCTATTAATTTTCCCTCCTCATCTCCCATGAAAGAGTCAATTGTCCAGCTCCACAAACAGTGTACTGAGGTCCAAAATTGCAGACATCCTTAGGATTTCTGAGACATAAAAATTTAAAATTTAATAATTGGAGATATACCAATCTCCAAGAACTGGAAGGAACCTCGAAAGGTCATCGAGTCCAGCCCCTACCTTCACTAGCAGGACCAATTTTTGCCCCAGATCCCTACGTGGCCCCCTCAAGGATTGAACTCACAACCCTGGGTTTAGCAGGCCAATGCTCAAACCACTGAGCTATCCCTCCCCCTCTGGGGAAACCTGCTGGTGCTGCTGGAAGCAGATGGGATGGTGAAGCCATGTAACACCAAATTCCTGGCTCCATAGAAGGTTAGGAGCAGAGGGGTCTTGGCTACCTCCATTTCCTACCTCTTAGTGATCCTGGCAGGCCCAGCTGACAAAATCATCCTTCCTGGAGCCTTTTTAAAGGGCCACTCCACATGACAAAACTTTGGGGAGGGATTTAGTCCATATTGCACTGTTGGAAGGAGAAGGAGTAGCTGGAGCTACATATTCTCAAAAATACTAGCTTTGCAGGGAGAAGTTTGGGGATTCATCTAGCCCCTGCCACTTACTAACAGCCACTACTAATGGTGTACTAGTCAAATAAAATTATGAAACATTATTAGGTGGTTCCTACCGGGGATATATTGTACATTCTTACTTCTGTAGATGCTAAGTCAGTATTTTATAACACTAATCACTTTAACTGGGTAACAAAAATCTCTGGTTTTATTTCTCATAACAACCATGATACTAAAGCTATTTAATAGGACTATATATTTTAAATATTGCATTGGATTATTAATCAATTTCAAAAAAGCTTATCAGCTTATGAGAGCTAAAGAGCTGTAAGCAGTTTCTTAATACTCTTCTCAAGGCCTCCATTTCCCTTTGGGTTTTCATTAATACTTGACTTCCTTTGCTGTAATGATGATTTATTCAATTATACACTAGGACTCATCTGCAAAGTAATACAAGGTAATGAACCAGGATTATTTGTAACAACTTCAAGAAGCTACCAGTTGTTTAGAATATCACAAGAACTATCCAGTAAGAATAAATTGATGATTATTTTTTCTACCTATAGTTAAGTAAATTAAATATATTTCTTCAAAGTACTGGCTTTTGTCATTGCTTGAAAGAAGTACCTTGAATATCTTGAATTTCTTGCTGGATATTTAAGACATGATCAAGAAGCAGTGGCGGAACCCACAAGGCAGCACAGGGGGTGGTCATCCTCCAAACACTCTTTAAATGTATGTATGGTGCCTTTTCAAGCATATTTCTCAATTGAAAAAATTACCACCAATGACCCATCCCCTCCCCAACTTAGTTAGAAAACCTGGCTTCGCTAATGGCTTTGTTCCTCATATGTAGGGTGACCAGATGTCCCAATTTTATTGGAACAGTCCCGATTATTGGGTCTTTTTCTTATTTAGGCTGCTATTACCCCCCACCCCGTCCCGATTTTTCACATTTGCTGTCTGGTCACCCTACTCGTATGCGTTGAATTAAAAAGAATTAAAAAGAATTAAGACCAATAATGTAGAAGTAATTTGAAAAATGGGTATATTTTACAATGTGTATACTGAAGGTTTGAGCTTTCAAAGGTCACAACCAGCCTGCATATCCCCTTAGACTGGATCACAGAATGACTAGAGAAACCAATGTTTGCCCTCTTAAACATCTCTTGAGTACACTGGATCCTTAAATATAACAAAAAAAATATTTTACTACTGACTCCAAGAATAATCTCCATTATACTCAGAGAATAATGTTGAGCTCACACAGGTTCCCTGACGGATTTTTTAAGGAATGAGAATAGCAGTTATATTAAACAAGTTTGGCAAAACTCCTCAAAAAGTGAAGATTTTTATAAATAAAAATCTAATTGAAAAATGCACATTGTCTAGAAGGAGGAGAGAGGCAGACCAGTTGAGTCTCTGGTAAAGATAAAAGGGGCAAAAAAAATATGGGTGATATGAGTCTACTATAGACCACCAAATCAGGAAGAGGAGGAGGAAGCATTTCTAGAACAACCAACAAATATCCAAAACACAAGAACAGAGCCGTCCCTTGGGTACGGCAAATCGGGGCGACCGCCCCAGCCTCATGCTTTCGGAGGCCCCACAGGCGGGAAGGTGAGGTGGGAGGCGAGCGCAGTGAGGAGGCAAATCGGAGGCAAGCGGCAGGCAGGGAGGAGCCCCCTGTGACACACTGTACCTCAGGGGGAACACCCTACACCCCCACGTTCGTCTTTATAAAATGATTGTGTGGTATCCAATGTAAAATTTGTGATGTTGAGTGTCTTTGGAAGGCTCATAATACACTGAGCATGCTTTTTATAGTGATGTTATAGTAATTGTCACAGTCATGTTATAGTTAGGTTATAGGTTATAATTTCATGTATATAGTTACGAGGCTGAAAATGTATCCTCATGGTTTAAAGCAAGTCCATGCAAAAACCCTCCAAGAACAGAGAGGCAGTTCACACCTCGTCAAGGCATGGATGAGAGAAACCCAGCCTGGCCTCACAAGAACAATGGACACTGGCTTAGGCAGCAACAAAAGAATCTGTTAGACCCTGGAGGGATTCACCTCCCCCTTCCTTTGGGCAGTCTGAGACTGTGATGAGGTAATGCTCACCTGACTCTGAGGGGCGGGGTTAGGGAGGGCAAAGCCAAAAGGAAAGAAAGGACATGATAAAAGGGAGACATTTTGCCACGCTCTCTCTCTCTTCCACTTACATCTAAGACACCACCACCACCAAGCAACTGAACCGCTGATCAAAGGGGAGAGGCTGGCTGAAGAGCCAGCCAGTGGTGAGAAGCATCTAAGTTTGTAAGGACACTGAAAGTGTTAAGATCAGCTTAAAATGCATTTTGCTTTTATTTCATTTGACCAAATCTGACTTTGACTTATCATTTAACATCTATCTTTACAGTTAATAAATCTGTTTATTTGTGCATTTTGTTTGAAGTGTGTCAAACTCCCCTTGGGAGAACAAGCCTGGTACACATCAATTTCTTTGTAAAAATTGACAAACTTATAAGCTTGCAGCGTCCAGTGGGAATAACTGGACAGTGCAAGACAGAGGTTCCTATGGTTGTTTCTGGGACCGGAGATATTGGCTAGTGTCATTCGCTTGCAAGTAGCTGGGAACAGCTTACATGACAGAGGCTGTGCGTGAGAGCTTACAGTGATGCAGCTGCACCGTTGTAAGCTCTAGTGTAGCCACTCTAAATTAACGAGAGAGAGCTCTCCCATCGACTGACTTAATACACCCCCAACGAGTGGCGGTAGCTATGTCAGCGAGAGAAGCTCTCCTGCCAACATAGCATTATCCACACCAGCGCTTAGGTCGGTGTAAATTATGTTCCTGAAGGGGGTGGCTTATTCACACTGCTGAATGACATAAGTTATACCGACATAAGTGGTAGTGTAAACGTTGCCTTTGTTTCAGAAAGTGAAGGAAGTAACCAGGTGGACAACCCTATTAAACTTGATTCTAACCAATGGGGAGGAATTGGTAGCCAATATAAAGATGTAAGGCACTTTGACTGAAAGTGATCGTCATATGATAGATTTCATGATTCTAAGGAATGGAAGGAGTGAATGGAAGGAGTGAATAAGGTCAACAGACTCAGAAAAAAAACTGTTACTAACCTTTCCATAACTTCTTGTTCTTTGAGATGTGTTGCTCATGTCCATTCCCACGTAGGTGAGTGTGTACTATGTGCACAATCACTGGAATGTTTTTCCCTAAGTGGTATCCGTTGGGTCAGCTCTGGCGGCCCCTGGATTCACATCCTCATGGCACTGTATATAGGAACCTGCCAACCTGCCGCCTCCTCAGTTCCTTCTTGCCGGCAACTCCAAAAGAGGAGTAGGAGAGCGGGTTTGGGAATGGACATGCACATCGGGAAGAACAGCTACAGAAAGTTTAGTAACAGTTTCTTCGTCTTCCAGTGCTTACTCATGTCCTTTCCCAAGTAGGTAACTTCCAAGCAGATGTAGAAGGTGGATTTAGAGTTCAACAACAGGCAGATTGCAGTACTGCCCTGCCAAGTCTGTCGTCGTCTCTGGCCTGCTGCATGATGGCTTAGTGGGTAGTGAAGGTGTGAACTGAATACAACGTAGCCACTCTATAGATATCCTGGATGGGAAACTGCCCAACACCAGTGAACATGCTTGCACCATTGAGAAGTGTGCTGCCAGAGCGGGGCTTTTTGCCAGATCGTAGCACATGCGGATGTAAGTGGTAATCCTTGAAGCTCTTTGGGCAGACACTGGGAAGCCCTTCATTCTATCAGCCACTGCCACAAACAGCTGAGTAGTCTTTCTGAATGATTTGGTCCTCTCTATGTAGCAGGCCAGCACTCGCCTGACATCTAGCAAGTGAAGTCTCTGCTCCTGACTATTAGCATGTGGCTTTGGGGGGAAAAAAAAACAGGAGGAAAATGTCCTGCTTATTGTGAAACTGACACCACCTTAGGAAGGAAGGCCGGGTGAGGACATAGCTGGACTCTGTCCTTGAAGAAAACCATGTATCATGGTTCCAAAGTAAGGGCCCTGATTTCCAAGACCTTCCTGGCTGAGATGATGGCCAGGACAAGTAGCACGTCGCCAAAAACTCAAAAGGGGCCCCCATGTGTCTCGATAGTGCCAAGTTAAGGTCCCAAGGTGGGATAGGCTGCTTTACCTGTGGGTATAGCCTACCCAATTCCTTAAGAAAACAGCTTCAGAGTGCATTAGTGAAAATGGACCTGCCATTCACTCTCAGTTGAAAGGCTGAGATAGCCACCAGGTGCACTCTAATTGAACATACTGGCCACCCTTGCTGCCTTAGGTGTGTAGCAAGTAGTCCAGAATACATGGAACTGTTGCCTGAGAGGGCAAGATCCCTTTCTGGCCTCGCCAGATTGAGAATCTCTTCCATTTTGCCAAATACATAGCCCTGGAGGACGGCTTTCTGCTCCATAACAGAACCTGCTGAACTGAGCCCAAGCATGCCAGCTCCAAGGAGTTCAGCCATGTAGCTTCTACACTGTGAGATGAAGGGACTCGATGTTTGGATTCTGCAGATGCCTGTGATCCTGAGAGATTAGATCCGGAAACAGAGACAGGGTGATTGGTGTTTTTAAGGACAGATTCAGGAGCATGATGAAACAATGCTCACGCAGCCAGGCCAACGTTATCATGATCAAGTGCGCCTCATCTCTTTTGACCTTCAGAAGGATCCTGTGTATGAGCGGAATAGGTGGAAATGTGTAGAAAAGATGGTCCTTCCAGGGGGGATAAGGAATACGTTCAAGATCGAGCCCAGACTGAGATTCTGAAAGAAGCATAACTGTGGGCACTACCTCTTGTATTTTGTTGCAAACGGGGATACCTGGGGACTCCAGCACCTCTGGAAAATGTTCATCACAACATCCAGGCAAATAGACCATTATTTGTGGTTGATGAAGGATCTGCTGAGATGATCCGCTAGCACATTCTGAGCCCCTGGAAGGAAGGACTCCTTGAGATGAATAGAGCAGGTTATGCAGAATTCCCAGAGGTAGAGGGCTTCCTGATATAGGTGAGAGGAGCATGCTCCACCCTGTCCGTTTATATAGAACATCACTGTCATGTTGTCTGTAAGCACCGACACACACTTGCCTTCCAGATCAGGCTGCAATGCTTGACAAGCGAGATGTACTGCTCTGAGTTCTCTCACATTGATGTGAAGTAAGAGCTCCTCATGAGACCAGAGGACACCTGAGAACCCCTAGATGAGCTCCTCAGCCCAGTTTGTAGGCGTCAGTGACCAGAGACATCCACAGTTGAGGTTTGGCGAATGGAACACCTGCACAGACTGACCCCAGGTCCAACCACCACAGGAGGGAAGTGATCACATGAGGGGGAAGTGTGACCACCACAGCCAAGCCATCTTGGCCAGGATGGTACAACTGACGCTAGCCAGACTTGGAGCAGTCTTAGTCGCAACCTCATGTACTTCACCACATACATGCAGGAAGCCATGTGCCCCAGAAGCTTCAGGCAGATTCTTACTGTGGTGATAGGTTGCTTTCTGAGGTTCTGTATGATTGCTCCCAGAGATTAGAATCTGGCTTCCGGTAGGAAGGCTTTGGCTTGGACAGAGTCAAGGACCCTTCCTATGAATTCTATTCTTTAGGCGGGAACAAGGGTCAACTTCTGAGTGTTCAACAGACCTAGCCTCTGAAAGGCTGATAGTGTTAGTTGAATGTGCCCCTCCATCTCAGATCTGGACTGGCCTCTGACCAGCCAGTCATCGAGGTAGAGATACACCTGCACCCTTTGTTTTCTCAGGAAGGCCGTGACCACTGCCATGCACTTTGTAAAGACCCGAGGGGCTGATGACAGACTAAAGGGCAGCACCGTGAACTGTCCCACCATGAACCGGAGGAATCTCCTGTGGTCTTGAAGAATCGAGATGTGAAAGTACTCATCATTCAAGTCAAGAGCAGCATACCAGTCACCTAGATCCAAGGAGGGGATAATGGAGGTAAAGGAGACCAGGTGGAACTTGAGCTTCCTTATGAATTTGTTGAAGTTTTGCAGGTCTAGGACGAGTCTGAGGGTACGTCTACACTACAAGACTATTTCGAATCTACTTAATTCGAATTTGTAGAATCGACCTTATGAAGTCGAAGTTGTGTATCCACACTACATACACTAATTCGACTGTCTGAGTCCACAGTAACGGGGCCAGCGTCGACTTTGGAAGCGTTGCACTGTGGGAAGCTATCCCACAGTTCCCGCAGTCCCCGCTGCCCATTGGAATGCTGGGTAGAGCCCCCAATGCCTGCTGGGTGAAAAAATGTGTCGAGGGTGGTTTTGGGTAACTGTCATCATTGAACCGTCACTCCCGCCCTCTCTCCCTGAAAGCGCCGGCGGGAAATCTGTTCGCGCCCTTCTCTGGTCGTTTACAGCTCGGACGCCACAGCACTGCGAGCATGGAGCCCGCTGCGATCATCGCTGCACTTATGGCCGTTGTCAACTCCTCGCAACTTATCGTCCACCTCTTCCACAGTCAGCTGCTGAGAAATCGGGCGAGGAGGCTCCGGCAGCGCGGTGAGGACAGGAAGTCACAGAGTGGCGCAGACCTGTCACAAAGCAGGGTACGCCGCGCAGTGGAGATCATGGTGGCAATGGGTCAAGTTCATGGTGTGGAACGGCGATTCTGGGCCCGGGAAACAAGCACGGACTGGTGGGACCGCATAGTGCTGCAGGTCTGGGATGAATCACAGTGGCTGCGGAACTTCAGGATGCGTAAGGGCACTTTCCTTGAACTCTGTGACTTGCTGTCCCCTGCCCTGAAGCGCCAGGACACCCGGATGCGAGCAGCCCTGACTGTGCAGAAGCGAGTGGCCATAGCCCTCTGGAAACTTGCAACGCCAGACAGCTACCGGTCAGTAGCGAACCACTTTGGCATGGGCAAATCTACCGTAGGGCTTGCTGTGATTCAAGTAGCCCACGCAATCGTTGAGCAACTGTTCTCAAAGGTAGTGACCCTGGGAAACGTCCAGGTCGTCATAGATGGCTTCGGCGCGATGGGATTCCCAAACTGCGGTGGGGCTATAGATGGGACTCACATCCCTATCCTGGGACCGGCCCACCAGGCCAGCGAGTACATTAACCAAAAGGGCTACTTTTCTATGGTGCTGCAAGCACTGGTGGACCATAGGGGACGTTTTACCAACATCTACGTCGGGTGGCCGGGCAAGGTTCATGACGCGTGTGTGTTCAGGAACTCTGGTCTGTTTAGACGCCTCCAGGCAGGAACTTTCTTCCCGGACCACAAAGTAACGGTTGGGGATGTGCAGATGCCTACAGTGATCCTCGGGGACCCAGCCTACCCGCTAATGCCCTGGCTCATGAAGCCCTATACAGCCGCCTTGGACAGTGAGAAGGAGCTCTTCAACTACCGGCTGAGCAAGTGCAGAATGGTGGTGGAGTGTGCTTTCGGACGTCTCAAGGGGAGATGGCGGAGCTTACTGACTCGCTCGGACCTCAGCGAAAAAAATATCCCCGTTGTTATTGCTGCTTGCTGTGTGCTCCACAATCTCTGTGAGAGCAAGGGGGAGACCTTTATGGCTGGATGGGAGGTTGAGGCCAATCGCCTGGCTGCTGATTACGCTCAGCCGGACAGCCGTGCCGATAGAAGATCCCAGCGGGAAGCGCTGTGCATCCGGGAGGCTTTGAAAGATAGGTTCCTCGGAGAGCAGGGTAACCTATGACTCTCCAGTTGATTTACAGAGAAGGTGAACCTGAGCCTGTTTCAGTGACTGTTGACTTCGATCTGCGGTTACATACCCCGTTCTCCAGGTTTCCCCCCTTCCAACACACGTTTTAAAATAACTTTAATGGAACACTGATTATTAATAAAGTTTTCTTTAATTATGAATTCCTGTTCAAGGGTTGAAACATGGACGCGGACTGTGGTGGGTACGGTGTGCACTGATGTCCAGACCGCTTCTACACTAGAGGAATGACAGGCTCCTGCTCCTACAGCGGTCTCTGGGGGGAGGACGGTTGCAGGTGGGTGTGCAGGAAGGGGTGGGTTTGCAGGAAGGGGTGAGGGGTGCCGACTTTGGGATGGAGTTTGGATGCAGGCTCTGGACTGGGGGTTGGGCCGTAGGAAGGGGTGAGGGGTGTGTGGGAAGGGTGAGTATGTGTCCGTGGATGAGGGCTCTTGCTGGGGCTCAGGGCATCGGAGAGGCTCGTGGCTAGGGGGGAAGGGCATGGTAAGGGCAGCCTGCCTTGCCATTTGTGGATGTCAGGCGCTAGGACCCTGGGGCAGCATACACCTCACAGACTGACCCGGGGCAGCATTCACCTCCCAGAATGACCCTAGTGCCTAGTGACTGCAGTCTGTGTGTGTCCTGCTGTTGATCCTGCCCCCAAGTCTGTACCCTGGTAATGGAGGCTGTCCTATGCAATTAAAAAACCCCCTCCCCCCCTGTCATGGGTCTACCCTCACTTGAAACTGGGGGGTTTCAAGGTGAGGACCCGCATGCCACCATGTCAAAGGTCTCACCCCCACTTGGAGCTGTTCGGCTCCAATGTGGGGACCTGACTTGGTTTCCCTCTAAACTAAAATCCTAGTGTAGATCTAGTAAGCTGCCACCACTCAATTAGGAAATGTGAATTGAGAGACAGTCCTTCCCCAAAATCCTAGGGGATTCCAAGAGCCCCAAATCCATGGAGTTCTTACACCCAGGAGAAACAAACCATTCCCCCTGCTTCCTCCCCCCTCCCTTTTCCTAGGAGAGAGATAACTGATTCAAACTGCTTGAATCAAACCCAGGAGGAACTGTCTCTTCCCCCCTCACCTTCCCCTGAATTTCCACAGAAGAAGGAATTAACCAAGTCCAAAGAAAAGAAAAGAATTTATTAAGAGAACAAAAAGAAAATACAGAATCTTTATGAGCCCAAGCTGGACACTTATAGGGGATAACCTTATCAATCTCTGGAGAGAATTCCCCCTCCCCCTTTTCTCAGTAAAAGCAATATCAGCAAACAGGAATAAAGCATTTCCTTTAGCAAACACACAATTGCAAATATAGAAATCAAATCATAAGACTAATTCGCCTTTCTAATTAATACTCACTATTAATTAGTAGAAACTACTCCAGGAGAACTTGGAGACATGACTGTCCTCTTAGATCCAAAAAGAGTTCTCTCGACAAACAAAGAAAAAACAGACAAAAGCTTCCCTCCACAGAGATTTGAAAAAATCTTATCTCTGATTGGTCCTCTGGTCAGGTGGTCACCAGGTACAGCATGTTAACCCTTTACAGGTAAAACAGACTTTAACCCTTAACTATCTGTTTATGACACCCCCCTTCACACAAAGTCTTCTGACAAGGAAAACGTGACGGAAACAGTGAACAACAACAAACTACTTTTAATACTCAACTACACAGTGGGGGGATGAAACTTGGATTTGGGACTGGGTGATCCAGGAAGGGAAGCACTTCTCATACTTTAGGGAATGAGAGCTGTTTGGTACATGAGCGCTCTGCTGGGGTGGAGTGACAGTTTGCACGGCCCCTAGCGCCCCTCCTTCTTGTGATTTGTTGAGGGGGGGACAGGACTTTGTGGCGGGGGAAGGCGGTTGCAGATACAGTTCAGGGGGGCTCTCTGCTCCTGCCTGCGGTCCTGCAGAACATCTACAAGGCGCCGGAGCGTGTCCGTTTGCTCCCTCATTAGCCCAAGCAGCGTTTGAGTCGCCTGCTGGTCTTCCTGCCGCCACCTGTCCTCCCGTTCGCTGTGTGAGCGCTGGTGCTGACATAGGGTCTCCCTCCACTGTCTCTGCTCGGCCGCCTCGGCTCTGGAGCAAGCCATCAGTTCCGAGAACATGTCGTCCCTAGTCTTTTTCTTTCGCCACCTAATCTGCGCCAGCCTCTGTGAGGGGGATGCCGGGGCAGTTCGTGAAAGACCCGCAGCTGTGTGATGGGAAAAAGGAAGTGATTTCCTTGAAAAGATACATGTTTGCGAACACTGAACACAGTCTAGTCAGTTTCTGTGAACAAGACCATACAGGGCACCTAGTCTCACGAGCTCTCAGGACAAGTTCGAGATTTCGGAATACGTTTTCACTGGCTGCGGTCTTGCACAGGAGATCGGACAAGCGGGGCGGTACAGCTGAATCCGTGTAGCAGCCAGGCCTGGTAAGCACTACACTATAGGCTGCTTAACAGTTAATGGATAGCTGTGCCCTCCCGCTGAAGGCAATCTGTAAAGCATAAAGTCTGACCCTGTTCCAGCCCCTCGCGGCTGTGCACGGGAAAGATCACTGTATGCTTTTCCTCTGTGGCCTCCAACACGTGGCTGTTAAACGAAGGTCATTGCTATGCAAAGTAAAAGTCAAGCATTCACAATAGTAACAGTACACTAATTGCCCTAATTAGATGCAGCAGTCGCCGAACGAGATTACCCTGAGGCGGGTCACTCGGAGAGAGAGAGAGAGGATGCTGCTCGAATCCCTGCACAGACCAGGACCGTACACTGCAATGCTGGTGGAGGCAATGATTCCGCTGTACATTACGATGGCCTGGCGCGGAAGTGTGTGCTTCCACGGAGCATCAAATAAGGCACCTCTCCCCAGGAACCTCCTGCGGAGACTTTTCGAGCTGCTCTCCGAGAGCTTCGTGGAACTGTCCCAGGAGGATTTCTGTTCCATCCCTATATGTGTGGACCTTCTCTTTATATGGTTTGTTAAGGAAAAGTTTTTATATAGTTTTTACATATTTTTTATTCTTGTTTTTTAAAAAATAAATGTTTCCATGTTTATAGCACTTACCGACTGATCCTTCCCCTGATTCTGAGTCCGGGTTAACGGCCGGGGAGGGTTGGTAGGGGATCTCTGTGAGGGTGATGAAGAGATCCTGGCTGTCGGGGAAAGTGGTATTGTAAGCGCTGTCGCCTGCGTCGTCCTCCACAAACCCTTCCTCATCTTCCCCATCGGCGAACATCGCCGAGGAACTGCCCCTCGACACTATCCCATACTCAGAGTCCACGGTCACTGGTGGGGCAGTGGTGGCAGACCCACCTAGAATGGCATGCAGTGCCTCATAGAAGCGGCATGTCTGGGGCTGTGCTCCGGAGCGTCCGTTTGCCGCTCTGACTTTTTGGTAGCCTTGTCTCATGTCCTTGATTTTCTCGCGGCACTGCGTTGTATCCCGGCTGTATCCTCTGTCTCTCATGGCTTTGGAGACCTTCTCGTAGGTCTTTGCATTCCGTTTGTTGGAGCGCAGCTCCGAAAGCACAGACTCATCGCCCCACACAGCGATCAGATCCAGGACTTCACGGTCTGTCCATGCTGGGGACCTCTTTCTATTCTGGGATTGCATGGACTCCTCTGCTGGAGAGCTCTGCATCGTTTCAGGTGCTGCTGAGCTCGTCCCGATGTCCAACCAGGACATGAGATTCAAAGTGCCCAGACAGGAAAAGGAATTCAAATTTTCCCGGGTCGTTTCCTGTGTGGCTGGTCAGAGAATCCAAGCTTGGACTGCTGTCCAGAGCGTCAACAGAGTGGTGCACTGTGGGATAGCTCCCGGAGCTAGTAAGTTCGATTTGCATCCACACCTAGCCTAATTCGAGATAGCCATGTCGAATTTAGCGCTACTCCCCTCGTCGGGGTGGAGTACCGAATTCGAACTAAAGAGCCCTCTAGGTCGAATTAAACGGCTTCCTAGTGTGGACGGTTGAGCGGTTAATTCGAATTAACGCTGCTAAATTCAATTTAAAGTCCTAGTGTAGACCAGGCCTGAGACCACCCCGGCCTCGGGGATTAGGAAATACCTGGAGTAAAACCCCTTCCCCCTTAACTCCAGACAAATCTCTTCTACCACTCCCAGCTGCAGAAGCATTTGCACCTCTTGAATTAGAAGTTGCTTTTGGGAAGGGTCCCTGGAGAGGGATGGGGAGGGAGGGTGGGAGGGAAGGAGAGTGGGAACTGAATTTGAGTGTATCCCAGTCTTATTGTGCAAAGCACCCAGTGGTCTGAAGTAATATTGACCCATGCCTGAAAAAAAGTGAGATAGTCAGTCCGCAAAGATAGGGGAGGAAGGATCCCGAAAGAGCACTGGTACACCATCCTCATGGATACCTTAAAAAAGCCTACTTGGCACCTGACCTTGGCCTAGCCAACCCTGATCTGTGGGTCAACAAGGGTTGGGGAGGGGGCCATCTCTTATAGCCCGTACCCTGCTTTCTACCATAGTCCTGCCTTGGCTGCAACTGGTAGAAGCGAGGCAATGGCTGCGGTTTGAAGTGTTTTCTCAATGGGGTGGGGATATGCAGACCCAGAGACTTAAGCATGGCCCTGGAGTCCTTCGAACTGTGCAGCTTGGCGTCCAATGCTTGGAAAACAAGGATGTGCCCTCAAATGGTAGGTCCTAGATCATTTGCTGCATTCACAAGGGAGGCTCAAACCCTGTAGCCAAGAGGACCTTACCACCACGGCCAAAACTATGGTCCGTGCGGCTGACCATGAGCCACATCCAGAGCTGCTTGCAGGGGACACATTTGCTACCGCCCTGCCTTCCTCAACCAAAACCGAGAACTCTGCCTTGGAGTCCTAGGGCAGTAACTCCTTAAACTTCATCAATGTGCCCCAGGAGTTAAAGTTGTATCTTCTAAAGAGCACCTGCTGGTTAGCAATATGAAGCTGGAGCCCCCCTGTGGCACAGAACTTCCTGCCCAAGACATCCAGCTTTTCAGCATCCTTAGCTTTACGGGTAGGTCCCTGTTGCCCCTGCCTCTCACGCTCATTCTCTGCCAAAAAAGGCCAAAAAACCCATATATTTTGACAAACAAGCAGCTTAAGGTTCTTGTCCACACAGACCGAACGTCTCCCGAACATCAGTTGGAGATGATTCTTGTGCAAGAGAAATGGCTGTAAAAGCAGAGAGTAAACGCCGCAAATCATCTCTCCCTTTCTCTCTACCATCATCATCAACACTTGAACAAGAAAGGAAACAGCATTGGGGGGGGAGGAGATCCTGACTGAAGGACTCAACCAGTAAGAATGTTTGAACTTGTGGTGAGAGAGACCTTTACTTTGAATTCACTTAGCTTGTTAAGTTAGGTATTAGCTGTGTTTTACCTTTTATTTCTTTGTAACCAATTCTGACTTTTATGCCTCATTACTTGTAATCACTCAAAATCTATCTTTTTGTAGTTAGTAAATCTGTTTTATTATTTTAGCAAAACCAATGTATTTGGACTGAAGCATTTGGGAAACAGGATTTGTGCATATCATTTTCTATTAATGAGATGACAGACTTTATATGAGTTTGCATTGTTCAGAAGGGTGCTGGGCAGTACAAGTTGCACACATTTCTGGGAGAAAGTCTGGGATTGGGAGTTTGCTGATGTTGCCCTGCAGTGTAATTCAAGAATGGCTGGCTATAGCACTCGTACTATATAGCTGGGACTGATTTATTTGCTGGAGGCTGTGTGTTAGCAGACAATGGGTGGTTGCTCTCACAGCAAAGCACTGTAAAAGGCACCCCAGGTTGGAGAACTGAAGGGACACAGACGTCCATAAATCCAGATTGTATCCTGGGTAATGTCACACATCCCCAGAGGTCTCACCACCTATAAGGCCTCTAACCACTACGTACAACTCCAAATATGTAGAAGAGAGACCTGAAGCTCAAAAGTTTGTCTCTCTCACCAACAGAAGTTGGTCCAATAAAATACATTACCTCACCCACTTATCTTTCTACTATCCTGGGACCGACACGGCTACAACTACACTACATAAGAGTATTTGTGACATAATTCAAGATCTAAAACAGCTTTTTTATTTAATTCATTTCCCCAACAAGATTATTGGGTTGAGTGCAGGGCCGGCTCCAGGCACCAGCTTATCAAGCAGGTGCTTGGGGCGGCCACTCCAGAGCGGGGTGGCACTTTCAGGTATTCGGCGGCAATTCGGCGGAGGGTCCCTCACTCCCGCTAAATTGCCGCAGATCGCGATCGCGGCTTTTTTTTTTTTTTTGGGCTGCTTGGGGCGGCAAAACCCCTGGAGCTAGCCCTGATTGAGTGCTTATTGATTTGCTTGAAAAAAAATCACCTAAGGATAAGAAAATAAGTTGAAATCAGTTAACATTTCTTCCCCACAGAAAATTTTATCCCAAAGTATTATGCTTTGAGTAATTCCTTAAATTCCTGATCTGTATATGGAGTCAAGGCATGAAGATTTCAAAGCAACAGTTATAAGAAAGCTTGAATCAAACTCTCACCTATTTTCTTACTTCGCTCTTCTCCACGATTGTGTGCAATAATTGGAGAGTATATGAAGGGACTTTTGGCTGACATGTTCTGACCCAACAAACTTTTCATTTTCTGTGGCCGAAGACTGATGGGGAGATTCAAGAGTTTCACAGATCTGTTAAATAAAAACGTAAACAGCATTTTTAAACTGGTTATTTTTACTTTAAGGGAATTGTTGGCAAATACTGATTACTCCTTACATTTTTATAATGAACATGGTGTCTGCAATGAGGGAAAAAAGAAATATAAAGTAAACCAAGGGTCTGAAGGAAAACCAAATATCATTTCAGAGGAAAACTGCAAACATACATAAAATCAGAAAAATATAATGAGGAAAAGGTGCCAAAGAAAAGATGTAGAGGATCATAATTTCCTTAAGAAAATGACCCGGACAAAGTAAGTCCAGTGATTTTAAATGTATGAAATTTAGGTAGCTAAGCAATGATGGATTCTCTAAGCCCCACAAGCCAAGCCTTTGAAGGGAGTCTCTAAAATTTTCAGCAATAAGCACTGGATAGCGAGTAGATTTGCTGCAGTTAGCACAGAGTTTTTGGGCCCAGCTAGAACTTGGATAGAACTGCTGCTGTGACAATTGGGGACTACAAACTTACCTTGATTATGTGCTCAACAGTAAAAGGTGAGTGAAAGTTCAAAAGATGTCACAATAACCTATAACAACAAATGTTGATGGAAAAAGATACCTCATCCAGTGCACTAAACGCCCAAATAACTAGGTAGGTGAAACCAGACTGTCACTAAACTCTCAGATTAAGTATCACAGGAAAAAAATAAAGACAAAAACACTATCACCAATTGACAAACAGTGTTCGCTATCTGACCTCTCAGTCCTCATCCTCAAAGGAAACCTGCACTACTCCTTCAGAAGACAAGCTCGGGAGCTTAAATTCATAACTTTTCTAGACACTAAAAATTACGGTATTGAAAGAGACACTGGATTTATGGATTTGAATGGTCTCTTAGAATATGTGTAACCACTTACACTAAACAATCTTGTATTTATAGTTGTGACATTCTGGGTATGTCTACTCATGCACCAGCGTAGTGCTTCAGTGTAGACACTGAGGTTCTCCCATTGGCGTAGGTAATCCACTTCCCTGAGAAGAGGTAGCTAGGTCAACAGAAGACTCCCCCTGTAATCTTAGCATTGCCTACACCTGAGGTCAGATCAGCATAGCTACATCTCTCAGGGGGTGTGGATTTTTCTCTTCCCCAAAAGGACAGTTATTAGCATCTTTAGTACTATCTAAAAGAATGTCAAACAAGGGTTTTTTCCTTCTAAACACATTCTCCAGCTAATGGAAAAGGGAACAAGGGATATAGTTAAAGTATTTGAAATGTTAAGTATTGAATAAAGTTTTTTTTTTAAACTGTTTTTCTTTCTTTTTTTTGGTATCTTTAATAAAACACTTGGGATTTGCATTGCTGTGGTTGCCCTGGTGCTAAGCAGGCTAAGGTTTCTGTATACCAAACCCTGAATCTTGTTTAATGTTGGATAGTTTCAGAGTCATGACTCTTTGGGCCCCTTTATTCCTTCTAAATTAACACAACACTACTTTATACAAAATGTAATAAAAATAAGTTTCCAAGGAAGGAGACTAAAGCAGAATCTACATTAGTTTAAGAGACAGATTTGCTTCTGGAGGTGGAGGAAGTGGACTGGGAATTGTCAGAATATGGTAAAAAAGTATAACGATTAATAAGGTAACAAATGGCCACCATATTAGACCAGTTAAACATTTGGGAGGGGGGAAATGTTCTTACAGAAGGAAAAACACCAGACTCTAATAATGATAGAAGAGAAAATAATTTAAAATGTCAGAATACAGTTGGTGAATATTTACATAAATCAGATTTACTTGGAGGGATGATAATTAATGACATGCGAAGGCACCACATATAGATTTTGTTGTAGCTTTTTAACTGCAACTTTTTAAAGTTAATTACATGTGAATTTACCTGGTGAAAATAAACCTTACTCAAGTTAGGAATGGTGAGCCATGGAAGTTACAGTCAGGACTGGGTATGTTTAAAGACACTGCACTTCAGCCCTAAACTTCAACAATACTCCAGTCTCAGGACCCTCATGTTTAAACATACAAGATTTGTGCCTTATGTAAAACAGCCACTAGAGACAATGATTCAGTAAAATTCCCTGTATATCCAAAATAGGTCTTCAGGAGTAAGAAGCAAATACTGTACTATTATGCACAGTTTGCTTTAAGATAACATTTTTTTTCCCCAAGAACTTCAGTTCACAGTGCAAATGATCATGCTGAAAAATTCTTTGATAATGCCACAATATACCAAGAAGACAGTGTGTATTACAATGTGATTAAATTTTCATAATATTTTATGAAGTTATTCATCAGACAAATAACTCTAGCACAGATACACTGAGGAAGAAGAAATTTGTCTCACATAATTGTAAATGGCAAAAGGCCAGAGAAACACAAATTACCCATAAATTGCTTTTTGTTGGGAAAAAGAGAAAAGTAGTTATGTTTTGGGGATATTAAAGTAATTTTGCATCCTTTACAGTGCAGTAAATGAATGACTTGAATTATAATGTTACACAATTATCCACAATCTCAAAGAGTAAGTAATTATTAGCCAGGGGATGGAAATAGTTTAAGTACAGAGACAAAACATTGTAAGTTCTGCACAATAGAGACACAAAAATACTCTAATAAAAAGACTGTATAGCATACATCTCAGAAAACAAAATCTGTTGTAGAAAATAACCTAGAACCTTCAAGCTGATGTGTTACTGTAATAAAACTGTAGGAGAAATTATACACACATTATCTCTGCCATATAAAAAACAACCAACTACATTAGAAGTTTTCTGGAATAAGAAGAAATAACTGCATTGAGACATCAATGGGTGATGTTAAGTGTTAACACTCTAATGACGACCACCACTGCCATCAGAACCAAATGCAAGAAAACAGAAGAAAATTAATTTACCTAAAGAATAAATTGAAACCTGAAGAGTCCCCAAATAGTCTATATACTACAATGAACATGTAATTACTTTTCTTGGAAGTCTTTCTGTAATTAGAAGGCAAACACATTTATTGGGTAGACCAAAGACCTTGTGTCTGAAAGGGACTTAAGTGAGCTTCCCAACCTCCATCCGATGCAGCTGTGACTACAGTGTCTGTCTGTTGTAGCACAGCAAAGGGAACTCCAATGCAACAGTTGAGGGTTCTAGTCAAAATTTAAAGTAGTACAAGATCTGAGTAGATACTTGAACCTCAATGTCCATGTGACAGGCCAGTGAATACAACAAGGAGGCTAGCCAGCACTGTACCTTCCTGAAGTGCATGCTGCCATGTGCCCTACAAGTAAAAGGCAGTTTCCAACTGTAGTGACAGAATGTGATTTTATATCTAAAGCAGCGTTTCTCAAACTGGGGCCCATGGAGCCCGCTAATCAACTCCTCCCCATCCCTCCCCTCCCCTCAACTCCTCTTCCTCCCTCCCAGCGCCTCCTGCATGTTAACAGCCCGGTGGGTGCATCAGGGTAAAGCAGGCTTCCTACCTGCCCTGGCTCCGTGCCGCTCCTGGAAGCGGCCAGCACATCCCTGCAGCTCCTGAGGGGGCAGGGGGTCTCCGCATGATGCCCCCACCCCGACTCCGCAGCTCCCATTGGCCGGGAACTGCAACCAATGGGAGCTGTGGGGGCGGTGCCTGCGGCCAGGGGCAGCGCACGGAGACGCCCTGGCCCCCCAGCCTACGATCTGCTGCCAGAGGGATGTGCCAGTTGCTTTCAGGAGGCACCTGAGGTAAGCGCCGCCTGAGGTAAGCACCACCTGGCTGGAGCCCACACCCCAACCGCCTGGGCAGCCCAGAGTCCGCATCCAAACTCCATCCCAGAGCCCTCTCCTGCCCCCCAACATCCTGTCCCAGCCTCGTTAAAGTAAGTGAGGGTGGGCGAGAGTGAGCAACAGGGAGAGGGGGTGGAGTGAGCAGGAGGCAGGGCTTCAGAGAGTGGGCAGGGCAGGGGGCATAGCCTTGGGGAAGGGGGCGGGGCAAGGGCTGAGCAGGGGGGCTTAGTGGTCCCTGAACATTTTTAAATCAAAATGGGGGGCCTCAGGTTGCTAAAGTTTGAGAATCGCTGATTTAGAAGTAGCTACTGAGGGGAGAAAGACCTTGTCCTCTTTTCTGGAGTCTTTCCCTGCTTAGATCATTGTTTCCCATATCCCCTGGGCTTAAAAGGTTTGACTCAATCCACAGTATAGAAAGGAGAGGAACAATGGACTCTTGGTGAGTCTTATTTGGTGTACCTACTTTGACAATGTCTTTAAAGGATAAGCTAAAAGCAAAGATCTGGGCCTTCAATTTAGGATTTGACATTTCAGAAGTAAATTCACTGGTGCTTCTTTAAGAAGGGGTCAAGTAACTAAAGTTTCCCGTATGTGGATAAATTTCACATTCCCTCCTAATCCAGGTAATAAATGCAGCACAAAGCAAGCAACTCTGAAGCAAGAGCCTGTCACCACAGGCACTTTAAGCATTGTATATGTTGGTCAATAAGCAACACCTTGCTACTGGCAAGATGTACTTCTTTAAAAAAAAATCTGAATTTTCAAGATTGGCAATTTTGTTCTAATGCTAACCAAATGCTACTCAATAGTAAAAAACCTAAATACTAAACTGAATTCCTTACTCCACAACTACAATTTGTGAAGAAACAGGATAACTACAGAGAGTGATTCCATGACCATTTTGACAGGCAAGAAGAAAAGAACTGGGGACAGCTAAATGAAAGTGTTAATTTACTGATGTTTGGAACATTCAGATATCCAGTCCAAGCTTGGGTCCATCAAAATGGTTTATAATTCAGTGCTTCCGTTACCTGTGAGCCACAGTATGCACTTCCAAGAATGGAGATCTGCAGAGGCAATTTAATGAGGAAAAAGGCTTGCCATGTTTTTTCTTACACCAACAACCCTTGCTCAAAATAACTGTCTGTGTTTACCTAAATGAATAAGTTCCCCTTGGGGCTCATTAACTAAATTAACTTATTTATCAGTCACTTATTTCAAGTACTAGAAAGGGTTTTGCAAATATTTTTCCTAGTTTAATTTACATTCTTAAAAGTGGTATACTTGAAGCTTAGTTAATTAAAGGATTATGGTTTCATAAAAGTGGTGTGTTTTATAAACAGGGATTTCTGAAGCCATCTTAAAGAAGAATTTCAGAACACAAGAAATAGTTACATTCTAGAATACCAGGCTATCAAATTTATGCTGACAAACATAATTTATTCAAATTAAGTAATTATTTTTCACATTACACTGGAAAACCTTAGATATTTACATTATGGTAGAGCTAGAAGGCCACAACCAGAATGGGGACACCTGTACTAGATGCTTTACAAACAGTTAAACATGGTCCCTTGTCCTAGAAGACATACTAATTGAAGATAAAATTCAACAAGTAAGTTAAACAATAGGATCAAAAGATGATGGTAACAGTAATGAAATGGTTACATAAACCAACCATCTAGACTACAAAGTCTGTGTGTTTTTATTCTGTATCTCATTAATTCTCACTCTACTAATATTACTACTCTCTTTTCTTGGTACCAAAAGTCCTGCATATTGAAATTCACGACACTCCACGTTGAACGTGAGTCTACTTTGAGCATTGTTCTCAGTGGGATCACTATTTTTTTGCTGGGCATTTGCCTTCCCTGCTAAAGTTCCTTGTTGGAACAACAAATATCTTCCTTTGCATTCTTTTCCATTATCGCTCTCCTATGACATTTGCTCCCACTCCAGTACCTCCATATGTTCCTATCTAAATTAGATGTCAAATTACTTAATGAAAGGACTTTGAGCAACGCACCACATATGTAAATAATGTGGGCTAAGACGCCTGAAGGGGCTTAAGAGTTAGGCAACCTATTCCAAGTCAATAGGAGTTAAGTGTCTAACTCCCTTAAACCTTTGAAAAGACCATCTTAAAATGGGCAACTCTTTTCTTGGGTCAAGGGTTATTTTTAACTTTTATTTTCAGAAGATTCTGATATGATTTAAAGACAAAGGAAAATTCTGCATCACTCAAAAAGTCTCATTTGGCCCAACCATTCTAACGGAACAGAGTTTATGCTTCTGTGTTTTTATCAACAAATCATGCAAGTTGATAAGATCTAATGACTATCTAGTCTAATTTTCAATACGACAAGACGAGCTTTAAATGTTAGACAGACATTTGCAATGCACCATTTTATATAGTCTTACCTTACAATAGGCAGCTTGGTGAACGGCACGGGGGGTAACCTCAAACCTTCTGGAAGTGTGATGAACTCCATCGTCCCAGGACATTTTGATGTATAGTTTTCTAAGCTTTGTGTTACATCTTTCTTTTCTAAAAGAGAATAAGATCTCAGCTGAGTTGCAACATCAAGGCAAAACAGGTTGAGTTAACAATGAAGTTTCCTTAGCTTTTATTTTACTTGCTTTGGTATTTATGTCAGATGCATGACTGCACTGTAATGCCATCATTTTTATTTAATTTCCTTTGCTCTTTACATCCCATATACAGTGGGCCTCACTGCATATGCTAAAATGTGTGTCACATCAACACACAGCAGCAACTGCATTTTGACTAAGTCCTACTTAAGCAGAACTTTACAAAGTAAAAGCCATACCAGTAGTAATGCTTATTAAAATGATCAGACTAATTAATTGCTTATTAGAGAAAGCAGACATTTTTGCTGCACATATTTCATAGTTTTTCAAACTTCAATTTATATGTAGTTTTCCTCCTTTTTCAAAACAGCCAGAACAATCGTTACAACTTACCTACTAATTCTATATATATATATATATATATATAAAAATACACACATATACACACACACACACACACAGGACTAATGGCCTCAAGAAGAGTTTATCTAATTTGTTCACAGAACGATGCTCAGAGTCAACTATCACTATAGATTATCAGTCAATTACAATATCCACTTAGACAAAGGAAAAAAGTAATTCATTTCAATGGTATTGTGTGTTGAAACTATAGCAAATTTATTTTAAAAATTACATATGGTCCTAATTTGAAAACAGCCAATGAGGGCAAGTTTTGCTTCTGTTTTTTGTTTGATTAAAAAGGCTGAAAGCAGTTAACTTGAATATCAAGTATCAAATCAATATTAATTGAAACAAACAAGTTATACAATTTGGATGACTTATTTTGCATATAAAGCATATTATAGCAATGATGTGTCAAACACTTTGAACAGGTATAGTTAGCTAGCTTTCAGTTATTTTGACACTTTGGAGAATATATTATTGCCCTTATATAAATCGATGGTACGCCCACATCTTGAATACTGCATACAGATGTGGTGGTCTCATCTCAAAAAAGATATACTGGCATTAGAAAAGATTCAGAGAAGGGCAACTAAAATGATTAGGGGTTTGGAATGGGTCCCATATGAGGAGAGATTAAAGAGGCTAGGACTTTTCAGCTTGGAAAAGAGGAGACTAAGGGGGGATATGATAGAGGTACATAAAATCATGAAAGTAGATTAAGTAAATAACTTTTCCTTATTACCATAATACAAGAACTAGGGGTCACCAAATGAAATTAATGGGCAGCAGGTTTAAAACAAAAAAGGAAGTTCTTCTTCACGCAGCGCACAGTCAACTTGTGGAACTCCTTGCCTGAGGAGGTTGTGAAGGCTAGGACTATAACAGCATTTAAAAGAGAACTGGATAAATTCATGGAGGTTAAGTCCATTAATGGCTATTAGCCAGGATGGGTAAGGAATGGTGTCCCTAGCCTCTGTTGGTCAGAGGATGGAGATAGATGGCAGGAGAGAGATCACTTAATCATTACCTGTTGGTTCACTCCCTCTGGGGCACCTGGCATTGGCCACTGTCGGTAGACAGGATACAGGGCTGGATGGACCTTTGGTCTGACCCAATACAACCGTTCTTATGTGTTACAGCCATTTCAATACAAATGTTTGTGTTTGCCAACAACTACTTTCCTCATGATTAATGACCTGAATGCAGGATTCTGTGTTTCTCCTGTAACAGCAGATGCGATCAACACTGAAACTATACAGAAAGCTGTATTCCCTATGTAAAAACATAGAAAGAGGCCTGAAATCAGGTACTGGCGAACGTGGTAGGAAAAAGATATGATTTTCCACTATTTTGTTGTATAATGTACTGGTCTTTTTTTTTTTTTAAACTCCATACATGTTCTATTAGTAACTTGGATCCTTTTTTAGAAACAAAATGATAATTCAGAAGAAGAGACCTCAAAGAAGAGGGAGAAATAGGTAAAAGGAAGGGAAAAGAAAAATGGTAGAAAAAAAAAGGGCTGCCTTCTCTTGAATCCATTCAGAGGTTGGAAGGTAAAAAAGGAATGCAAATTACCTAGATGCTGAACTATGAACACTTAAGATAATATCCCAAATCTTAACACATAAGAAAATGAACTTTTTTTCCTAAATGTACCTGAGAATGTGAATAGAAAGAGAAAAGAGCAGAGAAGGAAAGGGTGTCAGACTTTGCTTAGCTTTCAAACTCTGTATAAAAATAATCTGAGAAGCATCACACAGAATTCTGAAAAAAATCTTCTATTCACTGCAGAAACAGTTTCTATATTTTCTATTATGTGCATAAAACAGGACCTTTTTCACTTGACTTGTATTTGCCTCTTCTAATTCTTCTATAGCTAAATAATCCTCTTAAATTCCACAGAAACTTTTTGTGATGTCAAGCAAACAGGAACCAAACATCAGATATGGCATAAAACTACACACTGATATTTTACATAAACATTAATTTCCTTAATATATCCCAAGTAATTTATAATAAGAATTGCACAAAATATATTGAGAACAGTTCTACATAAAGTTTTCCAAAGAAAGTTAACGGCTCATTACGTTTATTAGTCCACAGCAAAACAAAATTGTTTTTCATTATTTTGAAGTCTAGCACCTAAAAAAATATTAGAATTAGTCATTTATACCACTTGAAATGAGTTTTGCATACATCTTCACCTTGTTATGCCTTTCCCCAAAATCCATTTAGAAAGTGAGGAGAACTAATTAATCCCCAAATTACTGACTTGTTAAAATATTATTTTTGCTGCAGTAACACCTAGGAGATGTCAATCAAGTATGAAGACCTCACTGTGCTAGGCACTACACAAAGACCATTCTGTATTGAAGAGTTTATAAGACCCTCCTTGCAAATTGAATAAACCTATCCTGAAATCAGTACAACTAGTAGCTCACTCTTGTTGTGTGCAATTGCCCAAACAACCGTTTTGGCTCCATGAACTTGATGAACTCCTGTCTGGAATAGAGGAATCTGAGTCAGAGATGCTGCCATGAACAGCAAGGAAAAGGAGGAGATACAGAGGACTCCACTTACGATGCAAATCAGGATCTATTTGAGACTCCACGGCAGACTAGCCAGTCCCATCAAGCAAGCATGGATGAGCCCGATGAAGAGAAAGGGAACTCGGATAAGTGCAGGCAGTCAACCTGTCCACTGAAGGGTGTATTTTCAATTTGTTCAGTATAATGGCCAAATCCTCATCAGGCAACATATCACATACAACTTCGTATCTTCATTAGGATTTTTCTGCTTTCTTCTTTCCTCTGAGAGTATTGAAAACTTAGCATGTCACCAACATTCTTTGTGGTCTTTAAAAAAATATTAACTGCTTCATGGTGATACGAAGAAGCCTGGTGTGTCTCAAATGTTTTTTGTGCCTTTTTCCAATTAGAAAATCCAAACTATGCGAAAGCTTTATTATTCATGCACGTAGTCAAATGCGGTTTGTGCCTAAAAGCTGTTCAACAGTAGAAACAAAAGTACGCTATGACTAGCTTCAGAATAATGGAGGTACTGAAACGCAAACAAAGACAAACAAAAAGAACAATGTTGTTTTCCAAAGTTACACATAAGGAAAGACTTAAATTGTGGTTGACAAGGTGTCTCCAAAATGCTAACAGTATCAGGCAACTGGCATTTGGTTCCTGATGCAGACAATGGTGGAGACAGTTCAGCACTGTAAGTTGATCAACTTTTGTCAGAAGTGTTGTTTTCTCTTTTTTAATTAAGTGCTTTCATTTTAGTACCCTGAAAATACACATTTGGTTTTTCGCTCACTCACGTGTGTATGACTGCAAAATTAAAACATACAATACTTAGGGTTGCCACCTTTCTGATTGCAGAAAACCGAACACCCCCGCCCCGCCCCTTCTCCAAGGCCCCACCTCCGCTCACTCCACCCTCCCTCCCCCTCACTCTCACTCACTTATTTTCATCAGGCTGGGGCAGGGGTTTGGAGTGCAGGCTCTGGGGTGCGGCAATGAGGGGTGCAGGTGAGGTGTGAGCTCTCAGAGTGAATTTGAGTCTGGGATGGGGTGCAGACTCTGGGAGGGGGCTCAGGACTAAAAAACCCACCCCAACAAGAGGCGTACAGCTTTCTGCACCGGGGGTACAGCGCTGTGGTGCCAGTGTATACACCATGGCGATTACAGAACTGTGACTGGCCTCCGGGAGGTGTCCCAGAATGCCTGTTCTCACCTCTCTGGGTCATCGGTTTGAACTCTACTGCACTGCCCTCATGTGACCAATCATCCCCACCCCATACATTCCTTTGTAAATTTGAAAATCCTCTTCTTGTTTACTCAGTGATGCGTGCAGTGGTCTCAGCTCATCTTTCCAGGTGGCCATGCCTGCTCCACGCACCAGGTGATCCCCTGCTTGGAGCAATGCCGAGCTGCTGGACCTCATCGGCATTTGAGGAGAGGAGGCTGTGCAGTCCCATGTGCACTCTAGCCGTAGGAATTACAACACTTAGGGACAGATTTCACAATGCATGATAGAAAGGGGCCATGACCGGGACACATTGCAGTGTAGAGTGAAAATAAAGGAAAGTGCACCCACGAGCTGCTGGTTCTGCAAAGAGCTGGACGAGATACTCGGTGGCGACTCCATCTCCACTGTGAAGGCCCCTGTGGATACTTTGTTGGCTCGTGTGCCAGTTGAGAGTGGACCAAGCCAGGAGGAGGAAATCTTCAACGAAGAGAGGGATGGGGAGAACCAGAGGCAGAAGATGACTCAGAGGCCTGAGATGCATGCAGTCAGGAGCTCTCGAGCCTAGCCAGTCACAGCAGTTGGATCTTGGTGAAGTGCAAACAGGAGGAGGCGGCCCCTGGTAAGTGGATCTGATTATGGGAATTGCTAAAACGAGTTGTTGGGGGCAGGAGGATTGCAGAAAACAGGCTTGTCTCCCACCGCATGCTTAGTCTGAGTGGCGGAACAGGCTGTTGATAGACTCCCTCACTTCATAGGAATCTCCCTCAGATCTCCAGGAAACTCTCATGGAGCTATTGGGCAATCTGCTGCCGCAGGTTCCTCGGCAGAGCTTTGTTTCTTGCCCTATTAACAGTAACTTTCTTGTGTCACTCTGCCATCATGGGGAGAGCAAGTGCTGCACACAGGCAAGTCACATGGGGCCACAGGCTTGGAGAAGACCCTCCCTTGATTCCCTGCTCATCTTCAGCAGCAAGATATCTTCCATAATGATCACATCCTGTGGAAAGTGTGGGGACAGGAACGATTATAACCCCACACACACACACTGCTGGCTGGCTCTCCCCAAGAGCCATGTGCCCAGAGGACAGCAGGGTCCAGGAAGAGTGATTTACCCTGCCCCTGTGGCTACTCACCATTTTGGGGGTCTTGTGGCTCATGTATGCTTGCCTGGGGTCAGCCACTTAGTGACAGGTGTGAGAGTACTGGCTGTGTTTTAAAGCACTGAATCAGCGTTGTCTGTGTTGCAAACAATACAATTTAAACTTCAGAGATTACCTTGGGATCCCAGTCTCCCTCTTTGTTATCGGCAGCGGAACGGCTGCACAGAACTGGAAAGCGGCCAAGAAGAACTAAGGAGGACTTTCTCCATGAGGTTATGATGCACTCCACCACCAAGAAACAGAAATTTAAGGAGTGGCTGGACAGAGAAAAGAGGGACTGAAAGGAGAACATGGCACACCAGAAAGCAGCCACTGAGCAGCTCTTAAACGTTATGGAGTGCCAAGTGGACACGCTCCAGGAGATACTATCTCTTCAAACAGAGCAGCTCCATGCCTGCCCTGCTGCCGCTCTTGCAAAAAAAAAAAAAAAAAAAAAAAAAAAAAAAAAAACTTTCCCATGTGCCCCACACACACTGCCAACACTATTACCAACCTCCTGGCTCCACTCTCTACTGGCAGCATTCCGCTCCTCCCTTCTCACAGTCCAGGACTGTGAACTACCAGTACCCATTGCACTCAACACTCATCTCTCTGCAGTTTGGCCCTGCTGAAGTACAGCACCCGTTGCATTGTACTCCAAAGAAGACGACTGGGTATGATCCCTGGACATATACAAATCTGTAGCCGTCCCGGGACTCCTCCTCTTGAGGCCTTCCCTTGCCCCTCCCTGCTGATGAATGTTTTTGTTTGACTCTCTCCTCAAGTTATTGTCTTTTATTAAAAGAATTGTGTTGGTTTGAAAGCAATCTTTATTATATTAAGTGAAAGCAAAAAGAGCATTGCAAAGCAACATACAATAATGTTAAGTCCCCTTCTTGCATCATGTGCACCAATCACCTCCTACCATTACAAGCACTGTAATCCCGAGCATAGCAACAAATATTAGTGGCTTTCAGCTTCAAATTGATCCCTCAAGGCATCCCTGATCCTTATGGCCGCATGCTGTGCCCCTCTAATAGCCCTGGTCTCTGGCTGTTCAAACTCAGCCTCCAGGAGCTGAGCCTCTGCGGCCCAGCCCTGAGTGAAGTTTTCAGCCTTCACAAATATTATGTAGTGTACAGCACGTGGTTATAAGCATAGGAATATTGTCATCTGCAAGGTCCAGCTTCCCGCACAGGCATCGCCAGCGGGCTTTTAAACAGCCAAATGCACACTCAGTCATTCTTCACTTGCTCAGCCTGTTGTTGAACCGCTCCTTGCTGCTGTCAAGTTGCCCTGTGTATGGATTCATAAGCCACAGCATTAAGAGGTAAGTGGGGTCTCCCAGGATGACAATGGGCATTTCGACTTCCCCTATGGTGATCTTCTGGTCTGGGAAGAAAGTCCCTGCTTCCAGCTTCTTGAACAGGCCAGTGTTCCGAAAGATGTGTGTGTCATGCACCTTTCTGGACCAGCCTGAGTTAATGTCTGTGCAATGCCCACAGTGATCCACAAGCACCTGGAGAAACATTGAGAAATACCCCTCGCGATGAATGTACTCAGTAGCTAGGTGGTCTGGTGCCAGAATTGGAATGTGCATGCCATCTATCACCCCTCCGCAGTTAGGGAAGCCCATTTGTGCAAAGCCATCCACAATGTTACACACGTTGCCCAGAGTCACGGGTCTTTCAGAGCAGGATGCGATTAATGGTCCTGCACACTTCCATCAACACGACTCCAACAATCGACTTTCCCACTCCAAACTGGTTAGCGACTGATCGGTAGCAGTCTGGAGTAGCCAGCTTCCACAGTGCAATCACCACGCACTTCTCCAGCAACAGGGCAGCTCTCATTCTCGTGTCCTTGCGCTGCAGAGCTGGGGCAAGCTCATCACAAAGTCCCATGAAAGTGGCTTTCCTCATGCGAAAATTCTGCAGCCACTGCTAGTCATCCCAGACGTGCATCACGGTGTGATCCCACCACTCAATGTGGCAATTACAGCACCGCTTAGCCTAGCATCAGAGGCTGTCAAAAAGATTTTGAAAGTCCCAAAACAAAACAAGTCTTGTATCAGTTCTCACTCCATGCAGTCTCGTTTCCTGGGCTTCCCTAGCTTAGGGCTTGTCTTCACTACCAGGATAAGTCTACCTAAATTACGCTACTCCAGCTATGTGACTAATGTAGCTGGAGTCAACGTGGCTTACATCAACTTACCTCAGTATCTTCTCTGTGCTGCGTCAATGAGAGACACTCTCCAGTCGTTATTCTTCTCAGGGAGCTGGAATACCAGAATCAACCAGAGAGCACTCTGCTGTCGATTTAGCGGGTCTTCACTAGACTCGCTAAATCAAACAAACACTGACTGCATCAATTGCAGCAACATCGATCTCCCCGGTAGTGAAGACAAGTCCTTATTGCCAGGCCTCCTGCTTCCAGCAGTCCCAGCTACGTCTATCAAATCCCCTCTTCAGTTTCCTGCTGCCTCAGATTCCTCTCAGATAGGGCTCATCTTGTAATAAGAACTAGCTTACCCCGAGGCTCACCAGCCCAAGGGCAAGTCACCCTTTCCAGTACACCATTAAAATCTCAACATATGCCACTCCACAGTGATTGTGGCACTACTATCTCAGGTTATAATTACAGGGCATACATGCAGTAATTGCACCTACAGGAGATAGATTCTGAGTCTGGAACTCACAGTGCAATGTGCGTCAGTCATTCCCAATGTTATGCAAGTTAAGGTATTAAGAAGATTAGCAAGTCATCTTAAAGTGCCATGGGGTGCAGCAAATCGTGATTTAAATCTCATTTTAAAAAATCATTGATTTAAATCAGACTTGTAAAACTAATTAGAAAATGTGCAGTCTAATAAATTTTAATCTAAAGTTGTAATGAACTAAATTATACTTTTTTTTAAGAAGGTAGCATTTGTAATGTAGCTCTAACAGAAATGTCAGAATCTGGACAGTATTTGCACTAAAGAAAAATTTAACATAATTACATACTTTTTACATGAGGTTTACACATAGGTAGCAGTAAGGGAAGTTGTAATGGGAGAAAAAACAAGAGATTACAAGGCAACTGATTGTAACATCATGGAAAGTTCTGTTCTTACCGCAGGTTACCATGGTAACATGTTTAAGTAAATGTTACTAAAATGTTTACAAGAATAAAGGAAACTAAGAACAACCTATGAATAGCAGAGTACCCCAGAATTTATCAGCTGTGAAGTACAGATAAGGAAAAGAAGGCTGAAACCCTCATGCTATGAATAAGGTGTTAGTGTGGTCATAACAGGATAAAAAGGATTTCCTGGCATAGATTGGGTAGGAAGACCCTTTTGGGAAGACCACAGGAGGAATCACCCCTTTATCAATGATCACCTGTTGATACATCCACCAGACTATATCATCTTTGGGTATGTGAGTAGGAATACAGTATGATCTATTAGGTTTTATATATTTGTTTCTGATTGTAACTTTAATCATCTGCTTAGTAAAGCTTATGCTACAGACAAGATTCCTTACTTGTGACTGTGTTTGTGGTTACTGTCCTTTGTGTGTTCCTACAGCCTCTCAACTTTAGAAAATCACTAAGGGCAACTTCACCCTGTTGATCTTAAAACAGTACAGAAAAAGGAGCCCGACAGAACTATTAATTCAATTTCAATAAAGGCTACATCTGTAAAGCTTTCACATTAACAATAAATGTGCTTGCTTAGGAAAAGCTGGGTGGTACTGTATAACTGCACAATTATCCAGTTTATAGCCTCTGGAGAGAAATCATGGCAGGCTTGCCTATGCAGTGTGACTGTTGGGGTTCTCACAATGTAGGGAGGGAATCAGGCAGCCTAGAAAATCCCTGATCAGTAAAGAGAGGTGACGGTTGAGGAACAGAATGCCTAGAGTGGGTACCCTTTCTGGGCCACGAAGCAAAGAAACACAGGTGCAGTTGCCCTAAACTGTGACAACTCATTGAGAATTTGAATTTTATTTGTACTCTATAGGGAGTACCCTTTGCGCTCCCACTTGTAAGTAATAGCTCACCCATACCTCATTATGAAAAACTCCACTTACAATACACACTAGCTTTATGATATTTGGATTGCTCTCTAACAAGCACTCCAACTTTTAAAATTTAAATATTAAATTACATACAAATTGTAGATTTATCAGTGTTAAAGAATAATTTGACATTTAAATTTTTCACAAAACTAATGCATATGTACTCTGTTATAAAAGCAAACATGGCTTGTTCACTTTTCAAAAACCATGGTGCTGCTCTTTTAAAACAAGTTTTACCATATTTAATGTGCATATTAATGACAAGTCCCTGAAGTTTTCATTCACAGCTTTTTTCCCCCAAACACCATTAACACATTAGTTACTTGAACAACTTAGTTTAAAACACCATAAACCCAAGCATAGCACACTGGAGTATGCACTTAATCCTCACTCCCTAGTATTTTAGGTTTAAATCTTTACAGAGATTAGCAGAGAAACCCAACTAGCTCATTTTTCCCCACAAATAAGCTCCTTCACTTTTTTATGTCAGAGCCACAAAGTTATTTCTACCTGTACTTTGCAGAATTACAATATTGTTGTATATGAATTTATTATGCAGCCAGGCCAATTCAGGATTATCTGTTAAAATAAATGTAACCAGGAAAAAAGTGTCTCTGAAACAAGACTGAAGCCCTGGAATCAAAAACATGAAGTAAATTAAAAAAAAATCCAAGACAGAGCAATTTAAAATATTTATTTGAAGGAGTATGATGAAATCCTCAATCATTACCCTGCCCATATTAGACCAAGATCATGTATAAAAACCCTAAGTATTTTACTACTAACAAAACAGTTCACAAAGATTAGCCTGTTGCTTTTAAACATCCTTTCATCTTATTAACCATGGAGCATTAAAGAACAGCTAGCAACTTTTTTTAAAGTGAAAATTAAAAAAAAAAGAATGCTGCTTCTATACAGAACCATGTTTTTTTTCTTTCCCCATTCTTTATAACTAAGGAAACTGAAAGGATTATTTTCCCTTCCCATCACTGCATAATTGCTGCAGCTGGGACCCCTCTTTTGAGAGTGGGGGTTTCCACGGTCAATCACAACACTTAATGAATATCAGGGTTGGCCAAACCATGACTCTTCCTTCTCCAGCCTGTGGGGAACAAAGGGGTGTTTTTAAGGTATCAAGTGACAGGTAATTTTATCCTCAAAATTACTAAAAACCTATAATATAGGAAAACAAAATTTATAGGTCAAATCTTTAGTCTGCCCAAGCAAATCTAGGGATGTGACACTATTTTAAGTCACATTAGGTTCTTACCATGCCTCACGAGACACCATGATGAAAAACAAACACAATTCACACAACTATGCATGTTTATTACTGAAGGAAGAAACAAGGCCATGTCTATTCTACAAAATCTCAACCTAACTCACTCAGCATACAGCCACTGCAGTTACTAAATCGCTTGTGTGCGCGCATGCGCTTGTTTCCTTGTGTCAGCAGTGCGCATCCTCATTAAAAATGCTTGTATTCATAGAATATCAGGGTTGGAAGGGACCTCAGGAGGTCATCTAGTCCAACCCCCTGCTCAAGCAGGACCAAACCCCAACTAAATCATCCCAGCCAAGGCTTTAGCAAGCCTGACCTTAAAAACCTCTAAGGATGGAGATTCCACCACCTCCCTAGGAAACCCATTCCAGTGCTTCACCACCCCCCTAGTGAAAAAGTTGTTCCTAATATCCAACCTAAACCTCCACCACTACAACTTGAGATCATTACTCCTTGTTCTGTCACTGTTGCACTGTCAACATGGAGCAGTGTGGGACAGCTACTGAACACCGGTACCAGTCAACATGAGCAATGCAATGTCTACACTGACATTGCGTTCACCTAATTTTACCAACTGTGACTCTACACCATTGGGGAGGTGATTTTTCAGCATAGAGAGGCACTTATGTCAGGGAGCAAAATTTAAGGGAAGTGTCCACAGCTAGGTTGACATAAGCTGTCTTGTGTCAACCTCACCGTGTAGTGTAGACCTAAGTAAGGCATGTGACACCGTTCTTGTGGTACTCAGAACCGAGGGTCACTATGTTACATGGTCACCTCCGACAAAAAGGAGTGTCTTGCCTGTGGCAGCTGGGTGTTAGCTCCCTAACACCACCAGACTTTCATCCACTCAAACATGCTCCTCCAGGCTATGCCAGCCCTGTCTTTGTCTTGCAGTTTAAGAAGAGGTGCACCCCAGTCCCAGATTCCCCTTTAAGGGTTCTCCTGTGATGTCCACACTGGCTGTTCACAGAAATCCCAGATCCTCTGCTTCCAAAGGAGCAGTGTACTCCAGTTTACCACTTTTACCTTCTATCACTGCTCCTGTATAATGCACAGTACTTATTTAAAAAAAAAAGTTTATTTAAGAAAAAGACTAGGAAATTCCAATAGAAATAAGAGTGATGGAAACAAATAGTTACAACACAAATCAATTTCACATAAACTAGGCCCTACACCAGGAATGGGCAAACTTTTTGGCCTGAGGACCACATTGGGGTATAGAAATTGTATGGCGGGCCATGAACGCTCATGAAATTGGGGTTGGGATGTGGGTGGGGGCTCCGGGCTGTGGCAGGGGGTGTGGGGTGGGGCTGAGGATGAGGGCTCCAGATGGGGTGCAGGCTCTGGGCTGGGGATTAGGGTTTTGGGGTGCAGGAGGGTGCTCCAGGCTGGGACCAAAGGGTTCTGAGGGTGGGAGGGGGATCAGGGCTGAGGAAGGGGGTTGGGGGGTGGCTCAGGGGTACAGGCTCTGGGTGACACTTGCCTCAAGCAGCTCCCAGAAGCAGAAGCAGCAGCAGCAGCATGTCCCCCCTCCGGTTCCTACGCGGAGGCACAGCCAGGCAGTTCTGTTGTGTGCTGCCCCGTCGCAGGCGCCGCCTCTGCAGCGCCCATTGGCCGTAGTTCCTAACCAATGAGAGCTGTGGGGGCAGCATGCAGATTGGAGCCCCCTGCTGCCCCTGTGCATAGGAGCTGGAGGGGGACAAGCTGCTGCTTCCGGGAGCCCCACAGAGCAACTCCAAACCCTGCTCCCCGACTGGAGCATCAGAGCAGGGCAAGCCCCAGAACCCACTCCTCAGCAGGAGCTCGAGGGCCGGTTTAAAACGGCTGGCGGGCCGGATGTGGCCCACAGGCTATAGTTTTCCCACCCCTGCCCTATACTAATAGTTACTTTTTCTGTCTAATAAAGTAGGTTTTCCCCCCAAAGTTCAGTCTGTTGTAGAACTGTATGGCTTGACAGGAACCAAGATCCAATCTTTCATGAAACACCCCAACTCAACAAGATGTCTCCTCGGTGAATGGATGCAGAGTGTCTTTCTCCACTCTGTAATATACTGAATCAGTCTTTTGTCTTTATTCGCAGACAGGGTGACCCCATGTGTATCACAATCTTCCTTTTTACCTCAAAGTGATTTCAATTTTTTGAAGTTATGTTTGACAGTTTTCCATGGACATCACCAAGGTATATGATTCCTTGGTGACAAACTTAGTCGAAGACCATAAGGCATACTTTTCTATATAGTTACATTATTCCATAAATATTACCCATACACACATCTGACAATTATGAGTAGCAAGATGTTACAAGTTTTCAGTAGAGCCCTCACATGCTACCGTTCCTGGATAAACACCATGAAAGTGGTGTATTAGGGGTAGTGAGTTTGTCAGATCTAAGACAGGAGCTGCTTGTAGAGACACATTAGGAGCCAAATTTTAAACGTATTTAGCCACTTAATTCCCATTAAAATCAACAAAAGTTACATGCCTAAATTCTATTAAAAATCTGGGACTAAAATACTATTATGAAGCAATAAATAGATGCGACAATCCCTTTTGTTTAAAAATTAAAATATTCCCAAAAATATTTTATTATGAACTTTTCTGGGTTTTGTGCTTCTCAACTGCCCTTATGTTCATTTTTTCCCCTCTGTTTGGTGCTTCAGATATAAAGTAATTTGCTATAAAGACAAAATGAACCAAAGAGAAATCACTGTTGGTAGACATGCTGGGACTTAACTGCTCTATTCAGTCCATATACAATTACTTGTCAAAGGAAGAAAGGTGACATGAAAAAAAAAATGATTTACAGATGTTATTTGTTTTTTTAATTGCATATATAAGCGGACTAGGCTATATTTCTTTACTGTGTTTAAATAAATGTATCATTCAAACAGCATATCAAGATTTACCTAAGAGTTCAAGAGAAAATTTGTCTGTTGGGCATATAAACAGTGTCTTTATTTGCTATCCTTTCTATATGACTTTTTCAAACCACTAAACAGAGTGACTCCATTTGGAGCAAAGGAGCTGCTCTCTTTGCTGGAGAGCTGCCAAAGAGAGTCATTCTTAAAACAATTCTTGATGTGTAATTATTTCGTTCCGTTCCCATTCTCCTATATCTCCAACACAGAAGCAACAATATCAAAAAAGAAAAAAAACCCACAATTTAATTTATGGGGAGCAAAGAACTTGCCTTTGAAAATAGGTGTGTTATTAAAAAAAACAACTTTCATCATGGGGTCCTGTGTTGTTACTTAAGGTAATAAATGAATTTATATCAAAGATTTTTTTCATCAAAAAACCAAATACCTGGGAAGAGGAGAGTAAGAGTAGTTGTCACCTTTTGTTTTCCTCTTGGGCCTTGTTTATATTTTCCCCTCCAAAAAATCCTACCAATGTTAAATCCGATTAATTCTACAACTGACAAACGTGCTGACAACACTGGCAATCACTGATGTTCTAACTACTGTTTAATGACAAATGTACCAACTCCATCAGAGACAAGGTGGGTGAGACCAACCTTTTACTGGACCAACTTTTGTTGATGAAAGAGACAAGCCTAAAAAGAGCAGCTCTGGGTAGCTTGAAAGTTTGTCTCTTTCATCAACAAAAGTTTATCCAATAAAAGATACTTCCTCACCCATCTTGCATCTCTAATATCCTGGGACCAACCCAGCAAACAAACTCCACTGAAATGTAATTTGAAATACAGACAGAAAAAGGGAGGAAATTCAGATAAGTGCATCCAACTTCCAGTACTTCCAGCAAGTATAAGTAGTTCTTAGTTAAACCTTGTTGAGTTGTGATTCTATTATGTACAGCTGCTTAAGGATTGATGTGTCAAACTTAATGATGGCATCACTGACCCATCGCCTTAGAAGGCTATTCAAACTATTAGATTGTGCTTGTCAACAGGTGTTCCCAATATATTCAGTCTAGGAGTATGTGTTTTCTTAATTGCATCTATTACTCAGTTTCAGTCATGTCATCTCAAACACCACATCCCATTATTAAGACTTGCATACACCTAAAAACATCCTTAGTAATGGTTTGAACACAAATAATTACTTTTTTAATCCTCCCTCATAAATCAATCCCTTTATGTTTGTGTGTATGCATAATTTGTACAAAGAAAACACTGTAGGCAGTCAATCCTATTTGCATATGGAAAATGTTTTAAGATATTTCATTGTAATGTTACACATGAAGCATAGAATACAAAACAGAAGCTAAGAAACCGGTACAGCAGCTTGTTTATTATGTTAATTTCAGTTATCTTTTGCTTGTGCAATTTTATCCTTCTAATATGTTGAGTTAATTTGAGAGTTTGCAATTAACTATTGTTCTTCACCTGTATTCCTTACTCTCTATTAAAAAAATATTTTATTTTAGAAGAAAACAAAATTACTTGTTCTTGTTTTTCCCCCTCAAATGTGCTCACCATAACTGAATATGGTGGGTCTTTGCTTGGCTGTCCCAAAATAAAGGGAAAGGGGCTCCTTTAAGGGGCCCTACTGCACTTGGGATATGAGGGAGAAAAGAGACCAAGTGGGTGCACTGATCCACCATGAACACTGGTGAGTGGGGGAGAATTATATTTATATACCAGGCAACCAAAAGGAAGTCTCTCATCAATCACTAATCAGCAGAGTGATTCCTGTAGGGGCAGGGTGGCTGGCTAGGCTCTCTTCCTACAGCAGAGAGAGAGAGAGAGAGAGAGAGAGAATGTGCGATTGTGGGGCAATCCAGTGTGGCAGCTAGTATGAGTGCTTCCAACAAGTCAGCAGGGCCGGAAGGCTACCTACAATTTCTCCACTAGAGAGCTGAGAGTGTAGCCCTTACTTAGATACAGGCAGGTATCTCTATTCACTGTTAATAAACTGGTAGGATTGCATACATTTGCTAGGAGGACCAGGGCATCCAGGAAGATTACTTTTCATGAACTACAAAGCGTGGACACCTTCAATTTCATAACCCAGGTGGTGGCCTTGGAATGGGTATTTTACACTTGACAGTCAGCTGCCTCCCTAATCAAAACCAGACAATATATACTGATGGAAAATTAAGAGATGGAGGTTTTTCATTGGCTTGGGCAATTCCTTAGTCAGTGCAACAGTATTTTCTTGAAGGGGAGCATGAGATACCAGAGTCCAGCTGAACATTGTCAAGGGATGCTTACTGAATCAGGAAAGGGATGGGAACATAAACCCTACAAGAGATTTTTCCCATCCTAGTGGCAGTGACTACTTGCAAGAATTAAGTCAGGCATGAGAGTGGCAATTCAGGCAGCGGTCCATGTTGATAATGGCCACTTCAAGTCACTCAGAATATGGGATCAGCAGAATTTGAGAGTTAGTGCCAGTGCGGAGGCCATTCTGGTGCTTCTAGATCTCTGGAAGGTTGGTTCTTAATTGACAATTTTGTCTTAATGCAAAGCAACTAGCACTGTGAACATTCTATATATTGGGGATGTGGAAGAATTTAGTTCTCTAGCAGGGCTAATAAGGGTTCAGCAAGAAAGGATTTAGATGAGGCTTTGGAATTGAGGGATCTGCAAGAGAGATCTAACATATTGACACCCTGACTCTCAAAAAAAAAAAATCACATAAGGGACATCTAGGTGAGTCATAATACTACAAAAGCATGGCGGAGGCTAGGATTTGCCCAGTCAAAGTAGTACAGACTTGCTTAGTGTAGGTGCCACTTTCTTCACAGGGGAGGGAGTTACTTCATGAAAGGAAACTCCAGTTCATGGCAATGTCAAAGAGCATGTATTGTTTGGACTCCCCTGGTGAAATGGCATCCCATTAATTCAAGACTGCATTTGTTACATCCACAGAACAGCTTAGAATACAAGCCCAACAGTCATTCTTATCAGTGGTGGCATCCAAATACATACAAGGAAGCCCTTGTTAGGGAGGATAATTCAGAGGTATGTGCTCAACTCTATGTTTATCCCTTCCTTCAGGATCACGTGAACCGGTCACAGGAATTGGTGACTGACTGTGCAAGCAAAATATTGTGCATCTGGCCAACAGGTAGGGTGGCCAGTTCCCCTTGGAAGCTCATTGCTGGATCTCAGTAGTGAGGCAGACCTGAGTCACCTTGAACAGAGGGGTGCTCTACGGGGAACAAAATACCAGGTCACAGTTAAGGCTAAGATTTTGTCATGCATATTTTTAGTAAAAGTCATTGACACATCACAGGCAATAAACAAAATTTCATGGAAGCAGTGACTTGTCTGTGACTTTTGCTGCTGCAGCTTCACGGTTTCCCCCACCACCGTGGTAGCTGGGAGATCCCCCTCTGCCTGCCGCAGCTGGAACCTGCAGGGGCCCCCCACCCTCCACTCAAGGCAGCTGGGAACTGCAGGGTGACCATATTTCTTAAAGAGAAAACAGGACACCCTGAGCCACTTGCCCTAGATGTCCCCCTCCCCACCCTCTCACAAGGCTGTCGTCTTGACACTGGAACCCTAAGGAGGGCCCCCTCAGGAGACTGTCACCCGTAGCTGGGACCCTGCCAGGGCCCCAGTGGCTGCTTGCTCCAGAGTTCAGAAGTCCCTGGGGCTGAAGCAAAGAATGTCACAGAGGTCTCTGAAAATCAGATTACATGACTTCCATGACCTCCGTGACATAAACGTAGCCTTAGTCATAGTCAATGTTTGAGCCTGCCGGCATTGAGCCAAAACATCCAAGCAGCCAGTTTCCCAGAGATTCACAGCTGGTTCTTAGTGACTAGGTGAATTTGAGTTGGCATGGCAAAAGGTGCATGTTCTAGGACCAGCTGATGCCCTTTTTATACTCTGGCAGCCAGAAAGCAGCCACTAGAAATTATTATAGTATATCCGGAGTAAAAACTATTTAGATTTTGTTATTGGGTTTATTTAATCATAAGGGCGTAGAGATTTAAATCAGATCTAGGTGGACCTTTTCCTGGGAGCAACTGTGAAATGCTGTAGTAGAGGGAATGCTGGGTTGCTGCCAGGCCTCCATGGGTTGACAAGGCCAGAAGATGTGTGAAACATCCGAAATTCAGAGGATTGGTGAATTTGGTGGATTACACACAAAATAAAAAATAAAATAAAACCTGGTACCAGAGTTATCCAGGGACAACAGGATACATCTCTTCAACCAGAAAGTAGATATAGTTTTAGCTGACATTAGGAAGGGAACTATTAACTATCCAGGAACTCAAATGGGGTTGAGGGAATGAAGCAAAACTAATTCCTGATCCCTCCCTGTGTCCAGTACAGGTAATTGATAAAATAGGGACACCATTTCCTGATTAACAGGAGTTGGAAATGGCTTGAGCTGAAGGCATCCCATAAGGAAGCTAGGAAAAGGGGATTGAATCTCCTATCACCTGGTACAGTGGGATGATCACACCCCTTTTTTAGCTCACCCTGAACCCTAATATAAGGAAAGAGGAGCAAGGTCTCAATAATGGACTGAGACCAGGGTAGGAAAGGCTCACAGCAGCCCTCCCAAGTAGGTGAAAACAATTAAGGAAGAAATGATGACCTGTACTGTACAATTGATTGCTGAGTATTCCCAGATATGTTAAGCATACAAAGATACGGCCTAATTAACACCACATCCACTGCACCTCGTCTTTCTTCTGTGCGCCTGGGACAAAGTTCACTCAATCCCCTTTAAGATGACACTTCTAGAACTTATTAATTTAAGTACATTTTAACGCATTAATAGCACATCACATCTTCACTATCATACAGAAAAAAGTAATTTACCTATAAAAAATCCTACCTTGATCAGAGAGAAAATCCAACATGGTTTGGAGAAGGAAGGACAAGTGTCGGACAGAAAGAGCAGGGTTTCCCATTCTTCTTGAAGCATACACTAACTCATGAAGCAAACGCATTTGCACTGCAGCCCATCCTTTATGAGTTCCTATAAAATAAACAGGAAATCACTTGTGTTACATTTTTAATAAAACCTAAAGTAGCTTAAAAATATAATTACATTTGGTTCTTCTACAGATCCTAAATAAGCAATATATTGGTGTTTATAGAAAAGCTGAAGATTTTAACTTGAAAAAAGCAGTTGAGATAATGGTGGGGTGTAGTTTTGTTTCTCTTTTTGTACTAGAGTGAACCTACATGTAAAAAACATTTAAAAAATTAAAATTTCATTTCATATCCTCTTCCAAATTGCAAAGATAAATTTAGTGTGTAGTGGAAGAGGAAGTTACTTATCTTGTAATAACTGGAGGTTCTTCAAGATGTGTAGTTCCTATCTGTATTCCACTGTGTGTGCGCACATCCGCTCATGTGACTAGAGTTGGAGAATTCTTGCAAGTAGTGTTGTTGGTCCGCGCACGCGCCTTTGCCCTCCTTGCGTTTCCAACTGAGGGCATAAAGGGCAGAGCAAACGAACCGCCTCTCCTGTTCCTTCTCTACCACAAATCTAATAAAGATTCAAAGCAGAGGGGAAGGAGGATGGATAGTGGAATACAGATAGTGACCACATACCTCAAAGACTCTCCAGTTACAAAAAGGTAAGTAACTTCCTCTTCTTCTGCAAGTGCTGGTCCCTATATGTATTCCACTATGGGTGAATGATGAGCAGTACTCAAGTAGAAGGAAGGTGCAAGGATGCAGACAGCAGAATCATTTGGAGGATCACGGTACCAAAAGTTGTCAGCAGAGGAATGCTGCACTTGAGCATACCATCTCACAAACAAGTGGATGGAACTTCATGTACTTGCCTGGCAAATGTCAAGTAAAAGTACTTCCACTGAAGTTGCTTGTGCTCTTGTAAAATGAGCCCTCACCCAATGAAGGAAAGAAAGATGCAACAACTGGTAGCGGAGCAGGATACACCTGAGGTCCATTTAAAGAGATCCCCATAGAGGACATAGCTTGACCTCACACTCATTCTGCTATAGCAAACAAATTTGCTAGTTTTCTGGTTGGTTTTGTCCTTTGCAGGTAGAAGGCGGGAATGTAATCTCCCCTCTTCCTAGATGTATGAAGTTTTTTGGGGAAAAAAAATAAACACACCACAAGTGGATTAGCTGGTTTAATGAAACTCCAAAACTACTTTTGGGGTAAAGTTCACATGTACTCATAAAGAGACGTTGTCCTTACGGAATATGGAGTATTCCAGATCTGTCATCGGGGTACCAGAACACCTACCCTCCTCGCTGAGGTGATGGCCCACAAGAAATGCAACTTTAAGTGAAAAATGAGACATGGAATATATAGCAATAGTTCAAAAGGGAGGCTTAATGAGTGATGAAAGTACAAGTTTTAAGTCCCAGTGAGGAGTAGGTTTCCTTACTAGTGGGAAGGTTCTGATGTGGCCCTTCAAATATCTGTCAATGCAGAAGGAAAATTGAATAACCATCTGATAGTGGACAGCACATGATTGGTGCCAGGTGGACTTATATAGAACTGAGAGAAAGCCCAAACATTCTGAGAGAAAGAAGACAGCAGATTTTCCCTTTATTTTGGACTGACTCCGAAGATGTGTTTCTGCTGTGCACAAATGGAAAAATGCTTCCACTTGGCTAAATAGCATTATTTTTCTGCTATTAAAGATGGTTTGTACAGCTTTAGAGCAGGAATGTTCCAGTGTTGATGCCCATCCAAAAACCAAAACATGAGATGAAGCACTTTGGGGTTTGGATGGTTGATCCTGCCCTTCTCAAGAAATCAGGAAAGGACTGGATGCTTATTGAAGAATAAGTTGATATTTGTAGGAGATTCAGGAACCAAAACTGTCTGGGCCAACTGAGGGCAATAAGAATGACATGCTTTGTCCTGACAAATTTTCCAAAAGACCTGAAATAGTAGCAGTAAGGAAGGAAAGGCACAGCTCAGCTGCTCTCTCCAGGAGAGAAGGAGAACATCACCCTGGGGGTATGTCTACACTACAGAATTATTCCGATTTTACAGAAACCGGTTTTTTAAAACAGATTGTATAAAGTCGAGTGCACGCAGCCACACTAAGCACATTAATTCGGTGGTGTGCATCCATGTACTGAGGCTAGCATCCATTTCCGGAGCATTGAACTGTGGGTAGCTATCCCATAGTTCCCGCAGTCTCCCCCGCCCCTTGGAATTCTGGGTTGAGATCACAATGCATGATGGAGCAAAAACAGTGTCGCGGGTGATTCTGGGTAAATGTCGTCACTCAATCCTTCCTCCGTGAAAGCAACGGCAGACAATCATTTCGCGCCCTTTTTCTCTGGATTGCCCTGGCAGACGCCATAGCATGGTAACCATGGAGCCCGTTTAGCCTTTTTTCACTGTCACCGTTTGTGTACTGGATGCTGCTGACAGACGCGGTACTGCAGTGCTACACAGCAGCATTCATTTGCCTTTGCAAGGTAGCAGAGACTGTTACCAACCCTATTGCACCGTCTGCTGCTTTGGAAATTGGCGATGACAGTTACCAGTCATATTGTACCGTCTGCTGCTGTCATGGGTGCTCCTGGCTGGCCTCACTGAGGTCGGCCGGGGGCGCATGGACAAAAATGGGAATGACTTCCCAGGTCATTCCCTTCTTTATGTTTTGTCTAAAAATAGTCACTCCTGTCTAGAATATGGGGCAAGTCTACTAGAGAACCAGAGAGCACAGCCGCTCTGGGTCAGAGCCCCAGATATCCCGCAGAAACGAAGAGCTGCATGCCATTCTAGGGGGTGCCTCTGCAACAACCCCACCTGTTGCTTCCCTCCTCCCACAGCCCTCCTGGGCAACCGTGGCAGTTATCCCCCCATTTGTGTGATGAAGTAATAAAGAATGCAGGAATAAGAAACACTGACTTTTTAGTGAGATAAAATGCTCCTCCAGCTGCTATGATATTCCAGGCAGGACATCTCCATTACTAATTAAAAGGTGGGGGGGGGAAAAGGAGCAGAGCCTCCCACTGCTATGATAGTCCAGAATCTCCATTAGACATGAAAGGGGAGTGGGGGGAAAAAGAGGAGCTCAGCCTCCAGCTGCTATGAGGAGGACGGTTACCAGCCCTATTGCACCACCTGCCAGGACTGAATCTCCAGGACACAAAGCTTAAAGAAGGGAATGACCAGGAGTCATTCCCATTTTTGCCCAGGCGCCCCCAGCCGACCTCACCGAGGCCAGCCAGGAGCACTCACAGGATGACGACGAGGACGGCTATCAGTCATATTGTACCATACCATCTGCCACCGAGGAGGGGAGGGGAGAGGATGCTGCTGTTTAGCGCTGCAGCACCCCGTCTACCAGCAGCATCCAGTAGACATACGGTGACATTGAAAAGAGGCGAGAAACGATTTTTCCCCCTTTTCTTTGGAGGGGGAAGGAGGGGTAAATTGACGACATATTCCCTGAACTACTGGCGACAATGCTTTTGACCCTTCAGGCATTGAGAGCTCAGCCAAGAATGCAAATGCTTTTCGGAGACTGCAGGAACTGTGGGATACCTCGAGTCCTCAGTCCCCCCTCCCTCCCTGAGTGTCCATTTGATTCTTTGGTTTTCCGTTACGCTTGTCACACAGCACTGTGTTGAGTCCCTGCCGTGGCCTCTGTCTATCGTAGCCTGGAGATTTTTTCAAATGCTTTGGCATTTCGTCTTCTGGAACGGAGCTCTGATAGAACAGATTTGTCTCCCCATACAGCGATCAGATCCAGTATCTCCCATACGGTCCATGCTGGAGCTCTTTTTGGATTTGGGACTGCATGGCCACCCGTGCTGATCAGCGCTCCACGCTGGGCAAGCAGGAAATGAAATTCAAAAGTTCCCGGGGCTTTTCCTGTCTACCTGGCCAGTGCATCCGAGTTCAGATCGCTTTCCAGAGCGGTCACAATGGTGCACAGTGGGATACCGCCCGGAGGCCAATACTGTCTAATTGTGGCCACACTAACCCTGTAGCTCTCAAACTCCTGTAAAAAATATCTTCTTGATGTAGATGTGGGAGGTGCAGCGAAACGAGACTTCTGTACTCTTCTTACGAAGGTCACCTGCAGACCACTTGTGATAAACTGTTGAATTGCCAGTCTATATTTGGAAGGCTGGCTGCAATACTTCCTTTTTGGGGCAGGCGTACATATTCCCAGTGGAATGGTCTGATGGAGATGTGGAAATAGAAATGCCCTTTAAATTGAGAGCTGCAAACCAGTCCTATGTGGAAAGGGAGGGGATTATCAGAGACAGAGAACATGTGAAACTCATTCATAAGAAAAAGTTTCAATTTAGTTTCCTGAGTTCCAATATGGGTTGAAGATCTCCAACCTTTTTCTGAATTAGATAGTACCTTGAGTAAAACCATTTTCTTCTGTAACCATTTGGTACTTCCTTATACCTGCTTGTAGAAGGAAGACCACCTCGGATTTCAGCAAGGTTTCATAAAAGACAGATCCCAGAAAAGAAAAGGAAGAGGGGATTGGAAGTAGGAAGGGTTTTAAACTGTATGGCACATCTGCTGTATATTATCTCTTAAGCTCACCAATCCATGGTTATAGCTTGCTAGCTGTAAAAATAGTACGGTATAGGCTATCTCCAAATGGAGTTGGGAAAGGCAAAACAGGAACTGGCATACAATTCTGGGACCTCATGCCAAATATGAGGTAACGTGTGTGGTCCAGAAAATGACAGTGCTGAGGTTTGTTTATCTCTGCTACAGGGTATAAAGGTTACCCTTCTCTGTTGTTGATGACCCTGAAGGGGGTTTTGATATTGAAGGTAATTATATCTTTGAGAAAAGAGGAGGGCGGATAACATCTTTGATATCAGATGCAAAAAGTCCCCAGAATGTCTCTTGGTCTTGGCTCCTGTAATAGTCCTTTTTGTTCCCTGGTTCTTCTGCCGGCCTGGGAGTGCATAGATTCAAAGAACGTCTCACCCGTGGATTGGCTCCACTTATAGAGGTCATCACCAACAAGAAATATCTGATTTTAGGATTCAATAGTCTGAAATCCTTCCTTGCAACCTTAGACTTTAGAGTGGGAGGGGACTGCTAAATGCCTCCAGAAATAATAGAGCCTGAAGTTTGTTCTCTCTCTCTCTCCTTTCTTGTCCTCAAAGTAAATACAGAGCAACTAACATCCTCATCAGAAACCAGGCAGACCTATAGACAGGAGGCACAGCTCCTAAATCGTGGCTTATTGATCATTGGATCTGCCATCTCAGAATTAAAGAGCCAGATCTAACTATATAATTATTAAAAAGACTAACACTACCTAAGAATTAATGTAGTCACTAACTATACTAAAAGCTTATACCAAAACTAGCTAAAAAGCACTGAACAGAAGGACCTAGACCAAGGGAATATGATAGAGGTCTATAAAATTTTGACTGGTGTGGAGAAAATGAACGAGGAAATGTTATTTACTCCTTCACATAACACAAGTACTAGGGATCACCCAATGAAATTTCCTGGACTGTACTTTTAAAACAAACAAGAGGAAGTACTGGCTGGGATGATTTAGTTGGTGTTGGTCCTATTTTGAGCAGGTGATTGAACTAGATGACCTCCTGAGGTCTCTTCCAACCCTAATATTCTATGATTCTATGACTTCACCCAATGCAGTCAGTCAGTCTCTGGATCTCTTTGAGAGTGGCTGTTGTGAAGGCCAAAACTGTAACAGGGTTCAAAAATGAACTTGATGCACCTATCCTCCATTAACTTATCAACAGCCATTGGCCAGGATGGGCAGGGATGCAACACCATGCTCTGAGCATTCCTAACCTGAAGCTGGCAGTGGACAACAGGGGAATGGATCGCTTGATGGTTGCCTGTTCTGTTCATTCCCTCCGAATCATCTGGCATTGGCCACTGTCAAAAGATAGGATACTGTGCTAAATGGACCATTGGTCTGATCGAGTCGGGCTGTTCTTACCATGAACAATTGATAAGTAACTGAGGCAGCTGGAGTACCACACCCCTTTTAAAGCCTCCGAGAATGTTTAGAAACTGGGAGGGGAGGGCAGAAGGAGGCGCACTTGCGCATCAATGGGCACTGCTATTAAGGTTGCACCCTATAGGTAGGAATATGCAGAGAACACTTGAATAAATAACTCTTCTTGCTACATTGTACAGTAAGTACCACACAAACGTGCTACTGTACAAGAAAGAAAATTCCCCCATATTATCAAGCATTTATTAAAAGACACAGCCAATCAATTGGCTGGTTGGATTTTCCTTATAGGGAAAAAGTTACATAAAAAGGTTTACAAAAAGTATAATAAAGGCAAATTTAATAATCATGTCATGTCATTCAGCTTATAAACAGCTTAAGTAACATTCAATAAACAATGTTTAACTCCTTCAAAAACAACTTATCTGAAACAACCAAACGATCTATGATGAACAGGCTAATGTAAAACTTACACAGGTAAAAAATATTTTTAAGATAAACTATAAAATTATAGCTGCGTAATAATGACTGCGCTTGGAAACAATGTTTTTATTTCTATGGCAGCTATAAACTCAGTATACGAGATGATGAAACTGAAAATTGGTGTAACAAGCAGTCACATCCAGTACATGAGCCTCATCAGTAGCATAAAATCATAAAATCCACATTCCATTCTCAAGGAGCTGACTGAGGAGATATCTGAGCCATTAACAATTATCTTTGAAAAGTCATGGAAGATGGGATAGATTCCAGAAGACTGGAAAAGGGCAAATATAGTGTCAATCTATAAAAAGGGAAATAAGGACAACCTAGAGAATGGACAATTTAATCTAAATCTGCCATGCTGTAGTTTGAACCCATTGCTTCTTGTTCTGCCCTCTGTGGCAAGACAGAACAATTTTTCTCTATCTTTTTTATGGCAGCCTTTCAAGTATTTGAAGACCACTATCATGTCCCACTTAATCTCTTCTTTTCCAAACTAAACATACCCAGTTCTTCAGCCTTTGCTCATATGGCTTGCATTCCATACTTTGATCATCCTTGTCACTCGCCTCTGGACCCTTTCCAGTTTCTCTGCATCCTTTCTATACATCAGTGACCAAAACTGGACACAGTACCGGGGCTGAGGCCTAACCAGCACCAAGTAGAGTGGTACTATCTTCTCCCATGACTTGCATGCTATGCTTCTGTTAATGCAACCCAAAACTGCATTTGCTATTTTTTGCAACAGTATCTCATTGTTGACTCATGTTGAGGTTGTGATCCACCATCGCTCACAGATCCTTCTCAGCGGTGCTATTTGCCAAGCCAGTTTTCCCCCATTCTGTATTGGTGCATTTGGTTTTTCTTCCCAAAGCATAGCAGCTTACATTTGTCTTTTTTGAATTTCATTTTCTTGTACATAGCCAAGTGCTCCAATTTATCAAGATCACTTTGAATTTTAGCTTTATCCTGCACAGTGTTTGAAACCCTCCCTAGCTTTGTGTCACCTACAAATTTGATCAGAATGCTCTCTATTCCTACATCCAGGTCATTAATAAAGGAACTCCACTGGATATCTCCTTCCCATCTAACATCATTCCATTAATAGCTATTCTTTGTTTATGGTTGTTTATGTATCCACTTATGGTAGTTCTACCAGGCCAGCATTTCTCCAACTTACTTATGAGAATGTCATGTGGGACTGTCGAAAGTCTTAATAATATACCAGGTTTTTAGCATGTCCACTGCATTCACCCATACATCGAACCAGTTACCTTGTTAAAAGAAGGAAATCAACCTGGTTTGGCATTTGTTCTCAGTAAAGCCATGCTGATTGCTAGTGATCCCTCCTTCATCCTCCAGGTATTTGCAAACTGAACGTTTTATACATTGCTCTAGTAGCTTCCCAGGTATCGAGGACAGGCTGACTGGTCTATAGTTCCCTGGTTCCTCCTTTTTCCTCTTTTTAAAGATTACATTAGCCCTTCTCCAGTCTTTCAGGACTTCTCCTGTCATCCATGAGTTTGCAAATAATATTGCAAAATGACTCCAAGATTTCTTCTGCTAATTCCTCATTTCTAATACATTTTATTTGAGTACAGTTTGATGGGCTACTGACATTCCTAGATATGATCAGAATTTCATATTTATTGAACAAACAGAAGCAGTATTAGCAAAGACAAAGATGCTTCTTTCTAGAATTGCTGGCATCAGACTGAAGTGGATGGAGTTGTTTTTGATGCAATTTAGTTACACTAATGCAGAAACCAGCAGTCTGAGCCTCAGAAACTTACCTTTGCTGAAGTCCTTCGGATCCAAAGACAGACTGTATCCAGGAAGCGTCTCCAAAAGCAGTTTGTAGCATGCCCGCCAACCGGGCTCTGATATGCTAGGTGCCACACATTGCATTGCTGCTACACGCTTGAAGAACGCAGACTTTCGGTGAAATCCAATACGTTCATACAATTCAGAGAGAATGCTGTAACGCTGGATTTTTTCTTCTTCAGAAAGCTGAAATGTAAAAAAGAAGAGAAAAGAGAGTGAAGTACTTTTTACTATGCTAAAATGTTAAAAATGTAACAACTGAAAAATACATAGAAAACATATCAAAGACAATGAAGGAGCCAGCATTATAGACCCCAATGATCTTGCATATTATAAGCAAACAAGCAAATAATCTCTGGTCCTGGCCCCATTAGCAGGTTTCTATATCTGCTCTAATGCCTGTGTCCTGAATTTTTTACCAAGCCTTTACACTAGGACCTGCATTTTCTAGCCTGTTTTATATTATCTGCACTTTATATGACCTAGGGTTTAGATCACTCGACTGGGACTCAGGAGATGTGGGTTTTATTCCTGGCTCTGCAAGTCATTTGTCCCTCTGTGCCTCAGTTTCCCCATCTGTAAAATGGAGATGATGATACTCATCTCCTCTGTAAAGCTTTGGGACATATGGATGAAAAAGCACATCATCATATTAAAAAGATGACATTGTAAGTTGCACTTCAGAATTCAATAGACTATGGATAAGTGAAATTTTTATGTAGCATTTTGTCATTTCAAAGGAACCCTAAGAAGTTAATGACAATGAAAAATACCCTGATCTGGTTGAAATAAAAGGGGAATTTTAGCTTGAGAGAATGTAATTGCCTAAATTAGAATTTGGCTAGAAAATCAAGATTGATGCTCCTAGCTTTGGGAACAAATGCAAAAGATAGCCCTGAAGTGAATAAACCATACAGTTAACAGCAGCCATCAAACTGGCATGTCAGGAATAATGCCCACAAGTAACAGGATGTTTGTTTTAAGTTTCATCTGAAAGACAAAGCCTCCAGTGGGATGATGTTTCTTAGGGTACGTCTACGCTACCCGCTGGATCGATCTATCAGGGATCGATTTATCGCATCTAGTGTAGATGCGGATAAATCAGTATTATATTAAAGCACACTAAGGAACATTACAAAGAGATTACTCACTACAATATATACTACTGTAATGTATATTATATAAATTACTCACAGGACAAAGAGAATGTCTAGAAAGCCACCAATATTTAGACATCTACATAAAACTCAAAAATAGCTAAAAAAATAAAACTTCAAAAAATGAAACTGATAAACCAAAAAAAAGCTGAAGCCCTAATTATATTCATGCATGTGGAACTCTAGTGTCAAGAATGCACATTTCTTATAGATTTTACCATCTTGTAAATTTCCAAGCCTTTTTCAATAGACTAACGAATTCAGAAAAAAGGACAATAGTCGTCCCAGCTTAACCCTTCTTTGATTTTACAAATTTCTAAGTACAATGTAAATATTAATCCTCATGCTTCTGGACAAAAGCATATAGCCCACTGGAGTCTGGAAACGGACAGTGAAAAGCTTAATCTTGATAGGCATCAAATAGTATGAAAGAACAAACTTGATCAAAACATAAAAGTTCTCTCTAGTTTATACCGAAGTGCAGCAGCTGCGTGATATCCAATTTAAGCTCACTATTTCTCTCTTGTTTAACTGTAAAGCATACACTGAAGTTAAATAGAGAAAAAGTGTCTTGTTTAGGAAAAGTCAGAGGCTGTCAGAGAATATTTCAGTTCTGTAATATCCTAGTAACAAGCAATAAGTTCTGACGAAGTGAATATTCACCCATGAAAGCTTATGCTCCAATACGTATGTTAGTCTATAAGGTGCCACAGGACTCTTTGTTGCTTTTTAAAGTTCTTGTAGTGTATCACTGCTGACAGCTAGTGTACAATATATAGCTTGGGCAAACAACCCATAATACAAGACTTTAAATCACTGACAACTATCATAAAAAAAGTATGTTTGATAACTTCAAAGGTGTGAACGCAACTTCACTCAAAAAAGTCATTAATATACAAAGGAAAAAACTAGTGTTTAAGTAACTCTTGCTCCAGGATTGAGACTATCTAAAGGCCAAAAGTATAGGAGTTCAATGAAAAACATCTACCTAATTGGGGCAGTCTAAGTTTAGATTCAGCAGTGCTTCTCAGAGGAGCCAACCGACAAACCATCTCTCCCTCTCCCCAAGAGCCAAGTGCCAATGCTTTAAATTCAAACCCCCCAAAGTTCCAAACAAGCAGTCTGGGTAGAGCTTTTGTCCAGAAGTCCAAGCCTCTATGTCTCCATGTACCCAGTGGCAGGTGTTCTTTGAGGTCTTCGTCCCGTAACATACCCCATCATACAATTATGCTTAATATTTATCCTAAGACAGAATCTTATAACAATTTTCATATCAACTTAGTTCTTTTTCCACAACCTCAAAGGAAGATTCCAGTCATAACATGTGTGATACTTAAGTATTTATTAGACAAGAACATAGGTGCTATAAATGAATTTTCAAAACAATATTTAGATACATCTGTCAGTGTCTCTTGTTCATTGTAACTGATATCAGAGGAAGACAAAAGAATTATAATGCATCTAGCCATCTGTGCAACATATAAAGGAAATGGTAGGCCTCTTATTTCTAATCTGAAGAGTGTTAAAGCAAAAGTGAGGAGAACAATACAATGACAGAAGATTCAAGCCTATGGAAAATCCATCCAGAGCCAAGGTGTATTGCTCCAAATACCTGCAGAAGAGAGCTGGTAGAGCTTGGCATTGTCATTTCAGACAAAAATCTACAGCCACACTGCCCCACTCATCCAATTTAACACATCTGTCTTTAGTAATAATTACACTAGTATCTAATAATTTAATTTAATCTATTTTTCATATATTTTAAGGCCAGAAAAAACTGCAGTCTAACCTCCTACATAACACAAGCCAAAGAATTTCACGTACTGATTTATGCCACAACTTCTTGTTGAACTAGAGCATATCTTTTAGTAAGACATCCATCCTAATTTTAAAAGACTTCAAGTGATGGAGATTGCACCACTTGCCATGGTAAATTGTTCTAATGGTTAATTATCCTCATTGTTTAAAAAAATTGCCTTATTTTAACCTAAATTTCTAGTTTCAACTTTTAGTCACTGGATCTTTTTATGCTTCCCTTCCTAGATTAAAGAGCTCTGCACCAATAGAAATCTTTACTCCAGCACATACTTTTACATCTTTGTTATACATTTTCTAAACACAAAATCTGACGAAGTGGGTATTCACCCACGAAAGCTCATGCTCCAAAACGTCTGTTAGTCTATAAGGTGCCACAGGATTCTTTGCTGCTTTTACAGATCCAGACTACCCCTCTGATACTAAACACAGAGGAAGACAGTCCTTTGTCTTCAGAGCATATAATCTGGGAATCATTCTCCAGAAGAAATTTTTCCATTCAGCCACTTGTTTGGTAATTCAGAGGACTCAGAATGTGGAGCATTCAGACAACAAATTGGCCTCTGCCCACTTGACAAGCAAAAATGACTCAGTGCTTTGATCTCTAAACCTATTCCCTCCACTAGTACAGTAATAGAGATTCACCTAGTCAGACGTCCTGCAGGGAAGATCTATACATCCCTTCTGCAAGTGACAGCTGAATGAAGTGATCATTGCCATTGTACCAACCTGTTAAGGACGTGTTTTCTACACATAACTGCAGGCTGGAAGTGCCAAGTGTGAATCATTCCACAAGTTCCAGGACATATTCATAGAATAATTTCTCTTTCAAAGATCACATTGTCTGAGTTGACAAATGTCCAGTTGAGGCTCACCATAAGACCCTCACCATATGAAAGACTTATTCATGTAATGTGATATATTTTTATGCTGGGCTTTGAGTCTGGTTTTCAGTGGTTTGAATTTTTTTAAACAAAATATACCATATTGTACATATAATGTTCATATCTCACATAACCGACGCAGCTGAGGAATAATAGTGATAGTGTGGCCAATTTTCTCTAGCATAGCTTTCCAATAAGACCTTTGACAGCTGGGCATCCCTAAGACACTTTTATTCTTCACTTCAAGAGTATCACCAATTTCAATCTCATACACCAAGCCTCTACATTTAGATGGAGTTGTTAGTGTTTCTAACATGCTTTGAGATCATGGGATATAAGGTGCTAAAGAGGTGTAAAGCATTAGTTTCAAGACAGAATAGCAAAACAAGGTTCCTACATTCAAGGATTTTTCACCCCTTAATGATTTTTTCATTCTGAGTTTTAAAAAAAAACCAACAGTTTATACACTCACCTGACGAAGGTTGATATAAACTGCGTTCTGAAGAAACTCAGAAGCTTCCATGCTTCTTTTCTGTATTGCTAGGACTCTCACTGCCTTCACACAGGCTTCCAACTCAATCACACCAGCATTTTTATACTTGAAAAGAGGAAACAAAAATAACCAAAGTGCCTTAATATACAAGCATGCCTCTCTTTGTCAGGCTTGAAAAATGTTTCTGTGCATGCAACTCACACATTTCATTCTTTTCACTTCACCAAAAACCTCTAATGAACACTAATGATTACACTGTTTGATTAGCAACTTATGATGCACACTAATGAACAACAATTCATCCTTAAAGAACTGCTACAGTCATCTTCATCCTCAGTGTAATTTTTACTACCTGTATATAACAGTTTTCTTTGTTTGGAGATTCTTCTTTCATTGCAAACATGACATTAAAACCCATATTTTTAAAAACTCGGTTTTAGAACAATGCAAAACAAATGTTTTGAAGCTTAAAGAAGGGGATGACAGAACTGAACAAAATGTTAAAATACAGCTAGGCACTGTTATGTAATACCATGAAATGTATCCGTTGTACAGATAAGGATATCCAGTTACGCTGATGCAAAAGGGAATTTATAATACAAAAGGTTTTTCATTCTAAACAGAAGTTTACAGCTACCTTAACACCATATGCTCTGAGGATGGCTGATGGCTTTAAAAGTTCCTTTTAGTCTCCATTTAAGGATCAGCCAAAATAATATTTGCTTTTACTATTTCTTCAGGTCCCCCCGCCTCCTCCTTCACACGCTCCTGAGACTATGTTCTAAATATTTCATTCCAGGAAAGGTACCATTAGTTGCAAACCCTTCAATAAACTCAAGACACCTCTCAAAGATTGCTCCAGCATACATATAGTATATTAGTCAGCTTACACTGTAACATGTCAATGATAGACATACGCATGAATATTCAAAAGTATAACTGTGCCCACCAATTAACAGAGAACTTTCCCAAAATAACTAGCATTAACCAAAGCACTTTAAAAAATATATACTAATTAATCTACAGGCCTTACAGTCTAAAGGCAGAAGTGGTGCAGTACACAGTACAACTCAACAGAACACCATAGTTTGAGGTTGGTCCCTTGTAGTGTGAAGGCTTAAGCAGAATTCTGAAATAGCCAGATCCCCTGTCAGACTCTGTATGCCCTCTGTGTGCTGAACTGTTAGAAGTTACTCATGTTTCTTACAACATTATTGTACCCTTACACAAATGAAAAGAACATGCCAACATTTATATGTACTTTATAAGGCAGGTGATCTTTAACACCAACTAAAAATGCATTGACAGTACACTGGAATTGATGCATGTATGGAAATTTTTCATAATGCACATAAGGTTACCTTGCTGTAGTAAGAAATGGCCTCTTTATATTTATCTATGATGTCTTCAGGGCCAAGGCAGTTTTTGGCACGTCCTATTTCAGCACTGGTATCTGCATTTATACCATTTGAAGTGAGGGCACCTACAGTGGAACAGAGTAAGGAATGAGCAGGAAGCTTCTGGTTAAAATTAAACATATCTAATAAGCTAGAATACAAAATAGGTTTCAGTGAAGTGTACATAATGAATAAATAAAGAAGCCATGTCCTGGCTGAGTGACAAATGACTGTAGAATATTATGCCTTACTAAAATGAACTAAAAATTAATTCAATCATAAAAAAGGCAAACAGGAGATATAGCTATTTGGTTATGAAAGAACATTCAATATATGAATTTATGGTCTCCTATACCTACCTCGATGTTCAAACTTCGTTTAAAAAAGGGTTTTACTTCAAGAATTAAATAACCATAGCCCATTCAAAATTATACAATTTAACTTTGAGAAGCTTTACATTTGTATGATTTATGTTTTAATTTAAAATTTTATATTTTTTTAAATTTAGTGAACAATTTTACATAACAAATTTCATAAATTTTACCAGTCAGAATCACTATCAAAACACTCCGAAATCCTTTAAAATGAACTTTTCTCTTTCATATATCCAACCTCAGAAAACCATAGGAAAACAAATAAGCCTTGCAGCACATCCTAAAGGCCATCAAATCTGAGCCTATCATACCAAGGACACAGGAAGCAAGTTCATATCCTGAGGACTCCCTAACCAAGTACATATTACAATAAGCGCCCTCCAACTCTCTGACCTCCCTCCAGGCCTGTTTAATCACTAACCCCTGTTATTCCCCTTTGCTTAAATTTTCCCTTCTTTGACACAATCCTTTTATTTAAATTTTTTATTTTGGGAAAGAGATTAAGCAATGAGACATGTGCCCATTACCACCTTAATTCCTTTGTTTGTATGTTTATCCTTGTCCATTTGTGTTTTGTCTTTTTAAGTTGCAAGCTCTTCAAGGAACGGGACCATATAGCCCATGGGTTTAGAGTCTAGCACAATAGGGCTCAAATCCTGATTGGGTCCTTTGGAGGCTCCCGCAACACACAACCATTGTCCTTGCTAAGAATTCAAAGAAGCTCTTCCTATTATTTAGAGTAAACTATGGACCTGAATAATGAAACTATCATCATTACAATTGGAATATTGAGCAATTTTCAAAGTTTTTATTTTAGAAGTTATATCTAAGTACAACAGAATTTTATTGTACAAATCCATTTAGCACGTATTTAACATTTTTTTTTCATGCAACATACTAGTATATATGATACTATATTTATCAGATAGGAACATATAAAACTCTCCAGAGCTATAAATGTTTTACAGCTCCAAGTCCATTTATTAGAAATGTCATTCTATACAGAAGTCAGTGATAAGAAGCGATACAGATTTACTATTTTTAAAATCTAAAAGCTGAAATGACAATTTCTGTAAAGTCCTATTTAACAGGATGCTTTCACAACTGTCAGTTTAGAAAACAGAATTATAACTTCTTTATATAAATGTGCATGATTATTCAAAGGTTATATTGTATGTACGATATATCAATAGCGATTCAGGCGTAAGTGCTCTTAACATTTGGCAGTGGACTAAATTTTGGTTGCAATGATATTTACTGGCCTACTATGAAACATTCGAGTATTTTTCAAGTCAAATATTACATAAAACAGCCTAAAACCAGAAGAAAATGTTAAGCTAGATTGGGGAACAGAACCTCACACAAAATCCAGTACATAGTCTCAATGTGAAACCATCCTGAACAAACAAATTGTGTTAAGTTTTTAATAAATTGTTCAGAATTCTGAAGATCTAATACAATGATGGTAGTTCATTCCCACGTAAAATAATTATTTTATGGCTACACATTCTACACACTATGTGTGTTTCATTTATCAATTACTGGCCTCCATGTAACAATTCCTTCACCATTAAGAGTCTATATTGGATCTATGTATGTTTCACACTGAATATTATTGCATACTTGACCAAAGATGGAAGCGACATAAAAACCATCCATTACAAATAATGATAGGACTAATGATTACTTTGCATCCCCCATTAGTAACCAGTGGACAATCTTAAATAAAGATGTGAGAACTGATGAATTAGTTAATATTGTACATCAAGTTTTCAGAGTACGATTTGTTTTGATAAGATATTGATATTCACAGGCCTATACTCCAACTTATTCAACCAATAAAATATCAGAATATTGTGCAAAATTATACTGAAGGGATATATTTCATAAGAGACCTATCCTGATATAGATGATGATTCAATAATACAGTACTGTTGCAAAAAAGCAAACAATCTTGGGGCTGGTCTACACTGGGGGGGATGTCGATCTAAGATACGCAACTTCAGCTACGTCAATAGCGTGGCTGAAGTCGAAGTATCTTAGATCGATTTACCTCGGGTCCTCACGGCGCAGGATCGATGTCCGCGGCTCCCCCGTCAACTCCGCTACCGCCGCTCGCTCCAGTGGAGTTCCGGAGTCGATGGGGAGCGCGTTCGGGGATCAATATATCGCATCTAGATGAGACGTGATATATCGATCCCCACCCACCGATAGGGTGGGTAGTCTGGACGTACCCTTGGATGTATTAGCAGGAGTGTTGTAAGCAAGACACAAGAAGTCTGATAAGGTCTCAACTGGAATACAGTGTCCAGTTCTGGGCACCACACTCGAGGAAAAATGTGGACAAACTGGAGAAAGTCCAGAGGAGAGCAACAAATAGATTAAAGGTCTAGGAAACATGATGAGGAAAGATTGAAAAAATTGAGTTTGTTTAATCTGGAAAAGAAGACTGAGGAAGGACATGATGATAACCTTCAAGTATGTAAAAGGCTGTTATGAAGAGGAAGGCGATAAATGGTTATCCTTAATCACTAAGGACAGGACAAGAAGTAATGGGCTTAAATTGCACCAAGGAGATTTAGGTTAGATAGTAGCAAAAACTTAACTGTAGGGTAGTTAAGCTGAGGAACAAATTACCTGTGGAATCTCTGTCACTGGAGGTTTTTAAGAACAGGTTAGACAAACATCTGTCAGAGATGGTAGAAGATAATACTTAGGGTACGTCTACACTACAGGATTATTCCGATTTTACATAAACCGGTTTAGTAAAACAGATTGTATAAAGTCGAGTGCACGCGGCCACACTAAGCACATTAATTCGGTGGTGTGCGTCCATGGTCGGATGCTAGCATCGATTTCTGGAGCGTTGCACTGTGGGTAGCTATTCCGTAGCTCCCGCAGTCTCCCCCGCCCCTTGGAATTCTGGGTTGAGATCCCAGTGCCTGATGGGGCAAAAATCATTGTCGCGGGTGGTTCTGGGTAAATGTCCTCAGTCATTCCTTCCTCTGGGAAAGCAACGGCAGACAATCATTTTGCACCCTTTTTCCCTGGATTGCCCTGGCAGACGCCATAGCATGGCAACCATGGAGCCTGTTTTGCCTTTTGTCACTATCATCGTATGTGTACTGGATGCCGCTGACAGAGGTGATACAGCAGCGCTACACAGCAGCATTCATTTGCTTGATAGCAGAGACGGTTATCAGTCGTTCTGTACTGTCTGCTGCCATTGTAAATTGGCAATGAGATGACGGTTATCAGTCCTTCTGTACTGTACTGTCTGCTGACTGCATTGCCACCCGTGCTGATCGGAGCTCCACGCTGGGCAAACAGGAAATGATATTCAAAAGTTTGCGGGGCTTTTCCTGTCTACCTGGCCAGTGCATCCGAGTTCAGATTGCTGTCCAGAGCGGTCACAGTGGTGCACTGTGGGATACCGCCCGGAGGCTAATACCGTCGATTTGCGGCCACACTAACCCTAATCCGATATGGTAATACCGATATTAGTGCTACTCCTCTCGTTGGGGAGGAGTACAGAAACCGGTTTAAAGAGCCCTTTATATCAATATAAAGGGCCTCTTAGTGTGGACGGGTGCGGCGTTAAATCAGTTTAAAGCTCCTAAAATCGGTTTAAATGCGTAGTGTAGACCAGGCCTTAGTCCTGCATCAATCCAGGAGACTGGAGTAGATGACCTATCAAGGTTCCTACATTTCTATGATTCTATATACTTGGGGAAAATCAATATTGTAAAAATAGAGCTATTAAAGCTAAAACAGTCTTTTTCTGGACTTCTATGGTAGTAACTGAGAAAAAAAGTGAGCAGTAGATTTCAAGTCACTGTCAGGCTAGCCTGAACTGACACAAAATTTAAAAGAAACCACATAGGGAGCACAAAAACAACATTTTTTTTTAAAAAGCTCTGCTCAGTCTTCTGTTATTTAGTCAGATTCATCTCTCCTTGTGTTAGAATTGTGATTCTACAATTTGCATTCAATGGTTTAATTTGTGCTATTAAAGGATGAGCCCACGAGAGAAATGTTCTGAATAAAAGACTGCCTTGATAAGAAAATAGGGAAATACAGATTCCAAATTACCTGAAATTAAAAAAAAAGCCCTTTAACTAGATGCAGCCACAGATGGTTATGAATGAAGTTATGAAGAGAATAAAGCCTTAAAGCCAACAGAGATATCAGAACAGAAAAGGATTAGGAATATAAAGATTAAACCACCACAAAAATATCACCAGAATACAATAGTGTTTATAACAGAATGGCTGACAGTCTCTAGGATCTCTGACATTTCTTCAAGTTAATGAATTGAAGGAGATTCAGGAGCTCACTTTCAAAAAAAATCTGAGACACAGTAGGCAATCTTGATGGGATTATATGTCCTACTTCAAAATTAAGGAATAAATGCTCAGAACTGTAAGAAAAATCTCATTTTCTTCCTGTAATCGAAAATTATGTACATGGATTTTTAAAAGGGCTAGAGTTTTAAGTAATATTAATTGTATCTTGCCTCTGTCTATTTTTATATATGTATATAAAGAATAATAAAATCTTGTTCTTCAAGGTTAAACACCGCATATAACTATTTAGATGCATTATAGCACATTTTTGCTTTCCCCTAAAGCATAAATAAAGCATTGATCACTAGCAGTGACAAGATACGAGACTTAAACAATTGGTCTGACCCATTGCAGCATATCTTATGTTCCAGGCAATGCACCCACGTTATCTAAGTCATCTGGCAAAGTCATTCATTTCAAGAAGACATAATGAGATTCTACCTGCCTTTTTAGGGTTTAAGTGATAAGTACAGAAAAGGGCAAAATGATTAGGCGTATGAAACAGCTTCCATATGAAAAGAGATTAATAAGAGACTTTTCAGCTTGGAAAAGAGATGACTAATGGGGGATATGATAGAGGTCTATAAAATTATGACTGGTGTGGAGAAAGCAAATATGGAAGTGTTATTTACTCCTCCTCATAACACATGAACTAGGGGTCACCAAATGAAATTAACAGGCAGCAGGTTTAAAACCAAAAAAAAGGAAGTATTTCTTCACACAACGCACAGTCAACCTGTGGAACTCTCTGCCAGAGGATGTTGCGAAGGCCAAGACTAACAGTTCAAAAAAGAACGAGGTAATTCATGGAAGACAGGTCTATCAAAGGCTATTAGCCGGGATGGGCAGGGATGGTGTCCCTAGCCTCTGTTTGCCAGAAACTGGGAATTGGCGACAGGGGATGGATCACTTGATGATTTCTTGTTCTGTTCATTCCCTCTGAAGCACCTAGCACTAGAAGACAGGATACTGGGCTAGATGGACCTTTGGTCTGATCCAGTATGGCCATTCTTATGTTCTTCTCTCAAAAGAGATCACACACTGCTTTCCTTCATTCCAGTCAAATTTACACTTTCCCAAAACAGAGTAACAGAGGTTGAATTGGACATGTAAGATCCTCCATAAGAAGTTCTACAGCTTAAGTTACTGCAAACAACTTGGCTTCCACAAGCCATGAGGGAAAAAAAGCAGAAGTAGCACTCTCCCCTTTTATGCCTCCAAGCTTAATCCATGGGTACAGGCTCCCCTCCCACTGCAGAATTGGAGGAGAAAATGGGGGTCTTACACTCTTACATCAATTGCTTTTGTGAGAAAGCTTATTTAATAATAAAAGCTATTGAAGAATCCCTAAACCAAAAAATGAATACTGTTTAGACATCTACAAAGCAGCGCTAACAACATATAGGAACAAATATAATACTGTTCATATGAAAACTAGTGGACAATTTTTCATTTAATTCTAAGCAACTGGGCCATGAACAGCTGTCATGAAAATAGAGAAGTGTGATCTTCACTTAAATATAAAACTTTAAACAGTGACAAACTATTTTAAATGGTCATTTCAATTTAAGGTGACCCATTTGGCAGTTTCACTGTATCGTTTTTTGTTGTTTTTTTTAAGAAAGTAACAGCCTTTATAATCTGTATTCATTTTAAAACAAAGGTACATTCCTACTGTCATTTCTATATAAAAAAGCCCTTTTTCAGCTTATTTTGGATATTTTCATTTTAATACAATTGTTCCCAGAAAAAACTCATTTGCATATGAAAAACTGAAATACATTGGTAAGGTGTTTCATGTTACATTAACTGGGGGCAAGGAAAATTATGAAATTATAATTAAATATATCTAAAAGAAGCAAGTAAACCCTTTTGTTGCAAAGTGCTACAGAGCACCAAGGTATAAGTATTTTTTCATTAGTACTTATGCAACAAACTGCCTTTAGGATCTGCTGCAAGTCTCATTTCTTCAACTGGTCTGTTCTGAACCGTATTTGCCGCATACCCACTCTTATACCTGTTCATTTTTTGTTCTTCTATTCATGTTACTAAATGGGATAAGACCTCACTGAAATGGGTTGGGTGGCTTGCATCACAGCTTTTGGGTTTGTCATAGTGACAGATGTTTTGATAGTGTCCAGGTGAATACTGTATTTACATCTTAATGCATTCTATTTGGTTTTTATTGTCTGATACTCAGATGTCTCAAGAGACACCTTGCGAATGGACTAAATAAACGAATCCCAAATCACACAACTTTTGTCTAGTAAACACAAGTTACAATTTGTAAATCATCTTTTGTCATCAACAGCCTTTGGTGGTAAACTGAATGCTGCTTCAGAGTTTGAGCAAAGTAATTATTGAAACAGAAATAAAAACCCACAGGACTAAGAATGCTGGGAAGACACTGTATTTAGAACATAGTAAAGTCAACATTACTGCTCTAGAAAAAGGCATTAAGACTACTACCTCACATTTTTAGTAATGCTGTAACTGGAAAAAAAAAATCAAGGAGTTCTTGTAAGTAAATGGAAATGGAAAGTTAAGCCAGATTTCTAGCCATTCTGATGTTTAGACAATGTTCTCCAAAATCCATATGATCATGACAAAGTTGCAGGTTCAATTTTTTTTAAATGTCTATCAAGTTTTGGATAAGTGATTTGATATATCATGGGCCTGATTTTCAGAAGTGCTGAGCACCCACAAAATTAAGAGTCAAATCAGGCCCACACTTTATCAAACTGATACCAAAAACTGAGGCACAAAGTCTGAACCAATTTTGAAAATTTAGCTGTAATCATCCACACAGAGGCAAAACAATTTAAAAAAAAGCAAAAAGACAAAGTACCTGGGTCAATGAGAACTTCTTGTGCCCCTAGGAGGAGGAAAAAAAAAGATTTTTTCAGCCTTAAAAATATAGCCAACGTAAAGTAAGCTATTGCAATATATTTTACAACTATCATCAGTCATAAGCAGAATTACAGGACAATTATTAAAATCTAGCACAGACATTGCTGTTCAAATTAATCAACCATTGTTTTAAGTCATAGCACAACAATTGTCATTTGGTTACAACATATTTACCATATCCTGTACCTATATTAAATGTCCTTTTTAAAAAAATATATAATCAGAAAAAGTTATGATTAGTTCTAAGACCAAACCAAAAGGAATATTTTAAAGTCAAATCCTAGATTATCTTAATTTTTAGTCATCCCCCCACTTTTTTTGGGGGGGGGTTAGCAAGCTACCATAACACAGTGTACTTATAAGTGCTTGTAGAGTATTTACCACACAATTACTACCATTAGGACCCTTATACTTTAATGTCTTCTGACTTCCTTTAAAAAGATCATCCCATTTTTTTTTAAAGATTTTGTTAATGACTCTACCATCACAGAGCACGGCTCTTCAGAAACTGAATACATGTTTGGTGGTAGACTTCGGTCAAGGTTGGGTAGCAGAAAGAAATGCTCCCTACATCTCAGATGTAGAGGTAGTCCATGAGATTCTAATATAGGATATTTTGTGTAAGGCCTACCCAACACTCAAGCCATTTATGTTAAATATATGGTAAAAGGAGATTGCATTTAAGAAGTCACTTTTTTTTTTTTTTTAAATAGATACAGCATCCTGTTGCTCTCAACCCTGGAGAAGGTAATTGAAATGTGAAGAGAGGGCTCAATAGCCCCAAATTATTTGTGTTCTTTATCCGATAGCTTGTACTTCCTTAAACTGATTCTCAGTCTCTAGACCAGACAGGTAAACTAGAGATTTAAAAGCTACAGGAAAACTGAAGTTAAAATTTTCTATACCTAATTCTATAAGGCTATTATACTTGTCACTTTTTAAAATGTAAGAAATCATAAACAGAAATGCAACTGGAAAAGTAAGATACTTCAGACAGAGAGAGTTGCACAAACAGTATGTACTAAAGAGGAAACAACAATCAGAAAATCTTAGAGAAGAAAGATACAAAAATGTTTGTGTTATAATCAGACCTTTATATATATTTTTAGAGAGATGGTTTGGGTTCAGGATATAGTAGCTGTTCCGACAAAGATTAGAATCCAACTATTTAGACCCCAAAATGACAGTGATAATAACTAGAGTTAGTGATGATATCTTGTGGACTGTAAAATAACAGCTCTAGATTAAGATGTGTGTTCCTGAAAGGTATGGAGTGAAGAGAACAGACTGAATTAAAATACTAGTTGTCTCTATGAATAATGTTTTTTACTTGATGCAGACAGTGGCTTATTGAAAAGCTTTTAACAAGAAATTTAAGAAGTTTATATTTATCAGTGTATTAAATATACAACTTGCAGAAGTGACTGGAAGACACTGCAAATTATTAAATTACAAAACAAATGAAGAAAGTAGTAATAAATCACAAAATGTATTTTGTTCAGTTATTCTGACATCAATTATGATAATATACTTTTGTAAAAATAAGTTTTAGTAACAAGACCTCACTGCAACATCTACTATTAAATCTTTGCTGAGAAGTGAAGAGAGCCACAACTGTGTGCTTGATGAGTGGGAAATCATCTTGTCCAACTTGTAAGATGCATTTTAACACAGGAGTTCTCAAACTGGGGGTTGGGACCTCTCAGGGTCATGAGGTTATTACATGGGAGGTCGCGAGCTGTCAGCCCCCACCACAAACCCCACTTTGCCTCCAGCATTTATAATGGTGTTGTGTTTTTAATTTATAAAGGGGGGGGGGTCGCACACCAAGGCTTGCTGCGTTAAAAGGGTCACTAGTACAAAAGTTTGAGAACCACTGAAGTTATGGGACTAGCTGGACAAAACTTTATTTACTTAAATGACATGAATACCTGGTGTAATCTTTTGAAATATGCTCTTTTATTGTAAAGTTGAAATGTCAATACATATAATTTGTAATTCATCCTCTGAAAATGCAAAATAAATGTTTGCCAGTTTTGATATGTATATTAAGTAAAGCTATTTTTACAAGATGGAATTAGTTCTGATCACAATTTTAAAAAGAATTTATGATTAGCTGTTAAACAAGGGAATGGGGATTGTGGTTTTTTTTTAAACTCTAAATAGCTAGCAGGCACTCTCTCCAAGGATGCAACAAAGAGTCTTGTGGCACATTATAGACTAACAGATATATTGGAGCATAAGCTTTCGTGGGTGAATACTCACTTCAGCACTACTTGATGAAGTGGGTATTCACCCATGAAAGCTTATGCTGCAATATATCTGTTAGTCTATAAGGTGCCACAAGACTCTTTGTTGCTTTTTACAGATCCAGACGAACATGGCTATCCCTCTGATACTTGTCTCCAAGGAAGGTAACCTGTTTCATAAAAGCTATACAATTAAAGTATTTACAAAAAGCATACTAAAGCCTTTCAATGGCAAGTTGTCAGTTTCCTGACTGGTGTTTAATTTTACAACCAACATTTTAATAAAAGACCTACTAAATGGGCTTTGTTTAAAATTGATATGAATTACAATTCAATATTAGACTATTATAATTCATACAAGTAACTGCATATATACTCTGCCAATAATGCGTAAGTTTTAAACAAAGTGATGCGGTCTTCCAAACAAGTCCTTGAATAAAGAACACCAAAAGCCTTGGATATTGAACATACCCTTCTTATCCTTATCAATTCATATATCTCTCTCACACCATTTATATATTTTCTCAAAACTGCCTGCGTTTTTCCCTGCTGAATGATTTTCACCAAATCTTAAGTCAAATCCTGGTCTTAACACACAACCAGAGAAATTGTGAACAAATTCTATCTCTGGGTAAGCACATTTCTTAATATCACTACAAAACCATTGGATTTTTATACTAAAAAATAAATCTTCTCACAAAAAAGAAATATAGTTCAATTTAATACTATTTTTACCTTTGTGTGAAATTCTTATTACACATGGGTGGGGGGGGGGGGAGAAAGAGACTATAGATTAAGGGTTGTCATTACTAAACATCTGGGGAAAGAAGTCAGAACAGAAGCCCCGTTTAAGGCTTACCTGGTCGGTGTCTGTTGCCTGCCTCAGCGGGAAGAGAACTACCTTGTGCCCTGCGAGCCCCAGCTTTACCTCCTGTGCCACCAGGGTAGTGATAGATAACTGATGCTGAGCATAAACCTTCAAGAGCAGCTGAAGATTAAAGATAAATAAATATTTAATTAACAGAGAATCAATTCATCACATGATATGAAGTATTATAATTTATAATCCTATAAACAGAGCCTCAAAAACCTCACTCTGTCAGGGGCACCCATAGAAATTTTTTTCCATGGCATGCATCATCAATCCCCGCTGCGCCTACTGAGTTCACACCACACTCGGTCCCCTTCAAGCATGTCCCGCCCAGGTGCAATCTCATTCCCCATCAATGAGAAGGAACATGGGCTGCTGAAACGGAGCAAGGCCAGGCAGGCCCCCAGGGGGAAGCCCTGGTACAGAAGCGAGCCCCACAGCAGCGGCATGGACAAATACTGTCAACCCCACTGCTCAGTGTTTCAGAGTAGCAGCCGTGTTAGTCTGTATCCACAAAAAGAACAGGAGTACTTGTGGCACCTTAGAGACTAACAAATTTATTTGAGCATAAGCTTCCGTGGGCTACAAAAGTTTTTTGCTGACAACAGTTCATCTTAATTAATTAGCCTCTTAGGAGTTGGTTGGGCAACTCCCACCTTTTCATGTTCTCTGTATGTATACATATCTCCTCACTATATGTTCCATTCTATGCATCCAACGAAGTGGACTGCTCAGTGTGTCCAGCCAGATTTAGCTTTGCAGCTCCTCCATCACGATGGAGGGACCACAGTAGTGCTGAACTTCAGTGCACAGGAGCCACAACGCAACTCTCTCGATTACGGCCCCATGATCTCTCCATCATGATACTTTTAGCAATCTCTGTCATAAAGGAGGGGCCACACCTGTCTGGGCAGTGGGGCGGCCAGCCCTGCTCCTCCTTGCCACTGTCAATGATACGCATCAAGCGTAATGTGTATGGCTGCATATATACCACTGCACCCTTCATGAATAAAAATTTTGTCTGGCTCCTTCCCACGCTAGAACAGAACGTTCTAAGCATCATTGTTCCTTTCTCAAGAGTGAAAGGAAAAGAAAGACAGTAAGTAGAATGGCTGAAGCTGATGCATCTTTTGCAAGAGGGGAGCCATGAAGTAAAATAACGCAAAAACATGTCAGAGGGGGTGGGGGTATGTCTACGCTTAGCTGGGAGGTGCAAATTCCAGCTTAAGGATACATACCGCATGCTAGCTCCGATCAAGCTAGTGCACTAAAAATAGATTGTAGGTATGGCAGTGTGAGCAGATAGGTATGTACTTGGGGTGGCTAGCACCTTGGATGGCTACATACTTGAAGTGGCAAGCCCCTTTTGCCACTTGCATCATTGCAGCTACACTATTTTTAGCACAACAGCTTGATCAGATCTAGCATGTGTATATCTCCTTGCACCAGAATTTACACCTCCAGCTCAAAGTGTATACATATCTTAAGAGGAGTGGAAGGAGAAGAAAAGAGCACAGCAGCAGGAGCTGCTAGTGATTTCCCTACATGGATGATGTAAACGTCTAGAAAACATGACCTATGAGGGAAGATTGAAAAAATTGGGTTTGTTTAGTCTGGAGAAGAGAAGACTGAGGGGGTACATAAGAGTTTTCAAGTATATAAAAGGTTGTTACAAGGAGGTGGGGGGTGAAAAATTGTTCTCGTTAACCTTTGAGAACAGGACAAGAAGCAATGGGCTTAAATTGCAGCAATGGAGGTTGAGATTGGACATTAGGAAAATCTTCCTAACTGTCAGGGTAGTTAAACACTGGAACAAATTGCTTAGGGAGGTTGTGGAATCTCTGTCATTGGAGGTTTTTAAGAACAGGTTAGACAAACATCTGTCAAGAATGGTCTTATTACATAGTCCTGCCTTGAGAGCAGGGGACTGGACTAGATGATGGACTGAGGTCCCTAAACTTCTGTGATTCTATGGAGGAATGAGAATCAACAGCTAAGCATCCAATGACCACTTGTGCACCTAGGAGAAAAGCAACAGCAGCACAAGAAAAAAAAAAAAGAGGCCTGCAAAGAGATGAAGCCTAGGGGCAAAAACTGATTTGCATGAGGTGAAAGGAGTGAAGGTATGTGAATGTAAGTTAAATATATGTGGGTTTGGCAGCCACAGGAGCATACATTTTTTCATCCAATCTTTATTATGCCTCATACCAGCAGGATTTGAAACATTTTTCCCCACACCTATTCACCTGAGGACTAAGATCACCTTTTAAAAACAGCTATTAAACTAGTCATGCATAATATAGTTATGCTACAGAAGCCCATGTTTTATATTGCAAATATGCTAAATTCTCACTTTCTATAACAGTATTTTCCTTGCATTCTTAGTCACGTACTAATTCTTTTGGCTTGATTTTCAAGTCACATTTTATTGGATTTTTTAAGTGTCTTTTTAAGTGCATTTAATTGCTGCCTTTTTATATTGCAGCAGGAAGGCTACAAAAAGTTATCATTTGCTTCGTACCAGAATCTTAAATGATTTGTGTTTTATCAGCATCAATTAAGCCTACCTCCAAGCCACAAAAAGTCATTTACAGACCGCAGAAGTTCCACAGCCATATGATAATGTACCAAGGAATCTTGTAACATCCCAGCTTGTAGACACAGATCACCAACATGTTTCCGCATCCGACCTTGACAACGTTTCTTATAATGTCTGAAATATAAAAGATAGTGTATAGTTACTCCCACAATACCTACATCCTATGAGCTGAGAAAGCATTGAGTTACTTGTTTTTATTCTTCCCTCTCTATTTATGAACCACTGAGACATTAAACATGGCTGTGACTTTATTGACATGAATTGTGACCATGTAGATCACTGTTGCAACCAAGGTCCTATAGTTGCATCAAATCTTGTACAAAGGAGGTCAAGTAAGTCGTCTATAGAAAGCTTGTAATTCGCTGTTTATGATTATGCTGTCTGTATGTCTATCATTTTTGTATTTGACGTTATGAATATTGGCTATGTACTTGTATCTCAATGTGTTTGATTTTAAGTAACCTCAGTGAAGCATTTGGTCAGCTACTTTGAGAAAGGACTATTCTCAGTAAGTGCCCAATCAAGAAATACTTAACTGACAATGGACTTTGGGAGATGCCAATCCACATCTGAGCTTTCCTGTAACGTTCAAACTAACATGTAAACAATGGCGTCGGCCTGCAAAAACCTGACCTATTCATGGACGTGACTTGCGCAGGTGGCTACAAACTCCATCTTGTTGCAGTGACTTTGCACAGAAGAACAAAGGGGTTTCTGCCCATAAGAGAGAGAATATAAAAGGCCCTGGAAGCCTCTCCATTTTGTCTTCAGCTGGCTCAATAGACGGCATCTCCACCCCAAAGAGATGCCTGGGGAAAAAAAAACTGGGACAAAGGAGTACAACTAAGGGGGTGTGAGTGACTGCTGGACCCAGGCCATAAACCACAACACTGGTCTGAAAAGGATTGGGCTCAGACTAGGAAGGAGTCTAGTCTGTGAAAGAAGCTTATTGGGACATCCTTGAGGGTGAGATTTTCCTGTATTCAGTTTACTACTGTATTAGGCTTAGACTTGCGTGTTTTGTTTTATTTCGCTTGGTAACTTACTTTGTTCTATTATTACTTGGAACCACTTAAATCCTACTCTTTATACTTAATAAAATCACTTTTGCTTCTTAATTAACCCAGAGTAAGTAATTAATACCTGGGGGAGCAAAAAGCTGTGCATACCGCTCTATCAGTGTTATAAAGGGCAGACAATTTATGAGTTTACCCTGTATAAGCTAAATGGATTTATTTGGGGTTTGGATCCCATTGGGAGCTGAGTCTGGGTGCTAGATACAGGAGCACTTGCTAAGCTATTTTCAGTTAAGTCTGCAGCTTTGGGGTGCATGGTTCAGACCCTGGGTCTGTGTTGGAACAGACTGGCATGTCTGGCTCAAAAAGGCAGGGTTCTGGAGGCCAAACTGGCAAAGAAAAACAGGCTCAGAGGTAGTCTCAGCACATCAGGTGACAGTCCCAAGGGGATCTCTGTGACCGAACCCATCATAATGGCAATCCATCCTTTATCACTGAGCAAACAGCCCAACATCAACTATAACCAGTTGTATTGGGCAAAATGAAAAATAAAGACCAAACACCCTCAAGAAATAGATGAGATATAGACATATTCTGAATATACAGCACTGCTGTACATAGATTAAACTGAAACCCTTCCTTTCAGAGAGAATTTTACTTGTAAATTATGAAATATATAGAGAAAAATGCTAATAGAAATAGGCAGATCATTCTTTTCATGTTCTATTAATTAAATACACCTCTACCTCGATATAACGCTGTCTTCGGGAGCCAAAAAAAATAAATCTTACCACGTTATAGGTGAAGCCAGGTTACATCAAACTTGCTTTGATCCGCCGGAGTGCGCAGCCCCGCCCTCCCGGAGCACTGCTTTACCGCGTTATATCAGAATTCGTGTTATATCGGGTCGCGTTATATCGGGGTAGAGGTGTACTTGCTCTGTAGAACTAACAGCCTGTTAAAATAGCACACAACTTTTTCCTGTAAGGGGATGGATTATCTATGGATCTGTTGAAGACCTAAGCATCTTCCCACTTTTACTCACACTTTCAGCCTCGGGGACCAACATCCCAAGAGCTGAATGGGATTCTCTTCAAAGCCCACCTATACCACTAAGTAAAAGATCAGCTAGAAAATAGCTATAGACCACCACAAGGCATTCAGTCCCCATCTCTCTCCCTAACCACCCAAATAAGGAAACTACAAGGAACAAGGCAGCTTGTGGAAAATTTTAAACTAAATAGATGCTTCAATAGAGTTAATTATTAGAAAAGTAACTAATCTGGATAATGGATTCTTGATGTAGCATTGATGCTAGCCTTCCTTAACCAGAACTTCTCAGAAATAAGTAGGTGAATGGAACGGATGCAAAGTAACAAATATATACTTCCCCCTAGGGACTCATCATGCTTCAAGACAGGAGGCAAATCATTCACTTTCTCAGAAGAGACTTCTCTCAAGGTATGTCTACACTGCAATAAAAATCTGTGGCTGGCCTGTGTCAGCAGACTTAGGCTTGGACTGTGGGACTGTTTTACTGCAGTGTAGACTTGCAGGCTCAGACTGGACCCTATGAAGTGTGAGGTTTCCCAGAGCTTGGGCTGCAGCCCAAGCCCAGAAATCTACACTTCAATCAAACACCCTAGAGCCCAAGACCTGCAAGCCTGAGTCACTTGGCATGGGCCAGCCACAAGTGTCTAGTTGCAGCGTAGACATACCCTCAGAGCCCCTCAGCAAATATCTGCACATTCTGCTCTGCCTTCAAGGACACACCTAAGTATTCTATAGACTGAAAATATTTGCACCACCAGTAATTAAGCTTTTTTTCATTTGAAAGATTTAATAAAACGGTCACTCGTCTACATTAATTTTGTAAGTACACACAAAACCTAGTGCTGTAACATCAGAGATTCTTCCAGTATAAGTATATTATTCAAATACATTTCTCCGAGTTTCTAGTATCTTCTCTCCAAGGTTAAATTTCTCCAAGTTATTTAAGTCTTTCCTCTTCTTCCATGACCATGTCTTTCTGAGCAGCAGGGTGGATTTGATTTAGTCAGGAAGACTCCATTTAATCAGATTTCTACATAAAAGTGCATTCTTGTTTGTTGTTATAACCTTAATACATATTCTTCACAACTGTTGGTGGCACCAGGCATGGCCCAGTGTTAACAGAAGGGTGGAAAATGACAGTGCCAATGAAGGCTCCCTGTATTAGGCCTCTGCTTGTCTGAACCGCTTCCATGTTTAAACTTTAATTAACCCCACAGGCTAGATGGAAAGAATGGAATGTGTGGCAACTAGTTATCAGTACCAGGAGGCAATTATACAGCCTGCTTGCACCTGGCTAAAGGGAGTGAAACAGAATGACCGGTCAAGAAAAGTTACTAACGAGATAATATATTTTTTGCCAAGTATGATCTAACCTGTTTAGAGTAATTGCTACGTTATAATGTATTTGCTGTATGGGAACTAAAAAGGAGGGAGAAGAGGGGGAGGGAGGGGGGAGCTGGGCATTGGGGGTAATAGACATGCTTAGCTAAGATCATGTATAAAGACAGAGAGCTGCTTGTCTGGGGTGTGCTTGATCTGAGACCTTTCTGTGTCTCCGAGCACGTGCTTTGAGATCTCAAATAAACTTTTTTTTGCTTCTCCACCCTGGTGTATCTAATTGGAGCGAGGCACTCCGGGCAACGAATCACTGTTGCTGTAGCCTCAGGCCTTTTGTGCCGGCAACACAACTCAGAGATAGATGTAGGTTTCATTTTTAGAAGGTACAAACTATACTTTTTAAACAGTGATCTATTTTGAAAATTTTTCAGATTAGTTTTACAGCTATATCAGAAAATGAAGTATTGTTTGTTTATTTCATTTACCAAAGGTAATTGAAGCAGATATTTATGCAGTCATTTGGAGGTGAACTATCTCAATTCAACAGGTTAATCATTAATATTTGGAGGATTTTCTTGCATGCTGTATTAGGAAGAGAACATCACCAGAAAGACATTTAAATTCTTACAGCCTGCTGCCATTATAGGTTCTCTCTTCTAGTGAGAGAATGGTATGGTAGATCTCAAATCAATGAAGGCTACACTAAGAAAGACCTCAAGACTTCTAGACTACGCTACTCAAACAGTTTCATTTTTGTTTCTAGTGCCTGTCCCTCCCTTCTCACATTTATCTCCAGACGTCTTCTCCTTGTCCAGATCTATTCCACCCCCAACAATCTTCTATTCATTGAATGTTTTGAAACTTTGCACTTTTAGAGAGAGGTAAGGGATTAACTCTGTGTACACAAATTTGCAGAGGGACAATAGGGTTGAAGTCTGTTATTTCTCACCTCTATATATTTTAAAACATTTTTGCTGTTATCTCTGGAGACACAAATCCAGTTTGAGAACTGCAACACTAAGCATCTCTGATGGTATCTTCTAGACAGAGCACTGAGTCCCATTGGGTAGATAAAAAGATTAACCTACATAATCTATACAGAGGCACCCAGAACCCCATAAAATTGGGTCCCTAATCCATGAACTATGGGAACTCATTTACAAAACTTTCCTTAAACATTACATGAATATATTGTCTCATACTACAGAATTAGAATTTATAATCCCTATTCCATGATGTGATATCTTTGACCTATAATGTATCTTTAGATAGGTCTTTTCCTTAAAAAAGCATTTTATCAAAAAAATTCAACTTAAATTTTAAAAAAAATCCATATATATATTTCTTTTTTAAATCATTGATTTTTATCTATCCTGCTGAGCAGCTATTTTTGGATGCCTCCCACATCTCCATTTTCAGTGTCAACAGAGATTTATTTTACCCTTTCTGATCTGTGAACAGCCTTTCTTGAAAACTCATCAGCTATTCCTGATTCCTTCCATTTTTCAGACCCGTTAATCTTTGCCATATCCTTCATAGTGCTCCAATTTTCTTCCACACTAGTGGATTTAATATATTCTCCCATTCCATATTGCCGCCTCCTCCATTATCTTTCTTAATATGCATACATTTGTTTTCTTAAAATCTACATCTGTTATTCTTTATTATTTTTAATTCAAGCAGCTTGTAACCACTATTCACAGAATCATAGACTTTAAGGTCAGATGGAACCATTATGATAGTCTAGTGAGTCTGACCTCCCGCACAATGCAGGCCACAGAATATCACCCACCCACTCCTGTATCAAACCCCTAACCTATGTCTGAGCTGCTGAAGTCCTCAAATTGTGGTTTAAAGACTTCAAGGTGCAGAGAATCCTCCAGAAAGTGACCCTTGCCCCATGCTGCAGAGGATGGAGAAAAACCCCAAGGGCCTCTGCCAATCTGCCCTGGAGGAAAATTCCTTCCTGACCCCAAATATGGCAATCAGCTAAACCCTGAGCATGTGGGCAAGACTCAGACACCCAGGAAAGAATTCTCAGATCCCACCCCAACTAACATCCCATCACAGGCCATTGGGCATATTTACCACTAATAGTCAAAGATCAATTAATTGCCAAAATTAGGCTATCCCATCATATTCTCAGTCCCTTCCTACCAATTAGTAAGTAGTAAATCCAGGGTTGCTTATTCTCTACTTAGATTCACTACTTTCTGGATCACTGAGAGGCAGAACAGATTGAGTACAAAAATGGAACTCCTGAGTAATAATCCCAGATCTGCCACTGATGTGCTGTGAGAACTTGGGCAAGTTACTCAGGCAGAGAGGCTGAGTATCTCCAACTATTAAATAGGGATAACACCATTTACCTACCATATAGACATGTTGAAATGATTAATGTTTATACAGCACTATGAAATCTTTGATGATCCACATAAATGTTTCCCAAAAACATCAGATTTGTAGGTCTGGCTTCTCTTCCCTGAAGACCACTCTTTTACATAAAAACTAAATGAAATAACCATCAAGTAAATAAGGTTTTTAAAATGTTTAAGAAACTTCATTTAAAGTTAAATTAAAATGCAGAGCCCCCCCCCCCCCCCCGGAATCGGTGGCCAGGACCCGGGCAGCGTGAGTGCCACTGAAAACCAATGGGAGAACACTTCAACCTCTCTAACCACTCAGTGACAGACTTGAAGGTGGCAATTTTACAACAAAAAAACTTCAAAAACAGACTCCAAAGAGAGACCGCTGAACTTGAATTCATATGCAAATTAGATACAATTAACTTAGGTTTGAACAGAGACTGGGAATGGTTGGGCCATTACACTAATTCAATCTATTTCCCCATGTTAAGTATCCTCACACCTTCTATGGGTCATCTCGATCACCACTTCAAACTTTTTTTTCCTCCTGCTGATAATAGCTCATCTCATTTGATTGGCCTTCTTACAGTTGGTATGGCTACTTCCACCTTTTCATGTTCTCTGTATGTATAAATATCTTCTTGCTGTATGTTCCAGTCTATGCATCCAATGAAGTGTTCTGTAGCCCACAAAAGCTTATGCTCAAATAAATTTGTTAGTCTCTAAGGTGCCACAAGTACTCCTGTTCTTTTTATATATAGTAACAGACGTCCCCAATAAAAACACCCATTTTAAAATAACTATCTGTAATTCATTGTTGTTTATGAAGAACTAAGTTATCCAAGTGAACAATTTTTATTGTTACAACAATGTGCAGTTTTTCCAACTTGTGCTTTAACACTATACAAATGTCTCTGCCAGTCAAAAGGTGAATATTCATGTAAACAAGATCCACCCTCAACACACAGATGATAAAACTTAATTCACCAGATGCTTGGGGTTTTTGTCTGGTTTTATTTTTCAAGTCACCCAGCTACAAAAAGGATCAATAAAAACATTAATTCAGAACTAGACTGAAAAAATGCTTGTCTGTTATGAAATGCATAATACTATATATTATATATATTGCAAAAAAATTAAAAATCACTTTTTTGGTGATTTCCTCCAGTGTACAGTCATTAAATAAATTATTTGTCCCAGCTACTGATGCTATGAGGCCTGAGATGAAGAAATTGGTGCAAAATTTTACAATATAATAAGGAGGTTATAACTTTCTTTTTTTTCTGGTTGATCATGAGTCACCAGGGTTCTGGTTCCCTGTGGTCTAAGCCAATTCCCACACAGTGACAGAGGTTAGACGTCATTTTCTACGCTCTCTCAGAGGGAGTGGCATGAGCAGAGCGCCATTGTACTTGCTTACTCTTCCTTTTCCCCATAAGGCCATCCAAGATTTTTGATGGACAGTGACTGCTGAAGACACCAGATGAAAAAGCACCCCAACCCCCAAAAATACTGGCAAGTGGCAGCAGGTCCACTAATCCTATCCCAAACCATAAAGGATGTTGTCACTTACAGGACTACATGGTCTTATGGGATACCCCATAGCTTCCACATAACCATTCAAAACCTGAATCTTTGAAGGTTCCCCACTCACTAGAGTTACATGTGGCTGACTACTTAGAGGCTGGCTTACAATGTGCTTTCAACTATAGTTCCATCTTTATGCAGTAGCTGCTATGTTTTTAAGGAACAAAATCCTCTTGAGAAGTAAGAATCAGTATTGTTTTGGGAGCACTGTGGAGTGCTAGTGGAAAACAGACTGCTTGTCTGCTACCACACTAAAACAGTTACCACTAACAGCCACCATAATGCCTCCATCAAACTTGCTTACCTTATTCTGGGTGTCCACATTTCTGGTTTAACATCAAGCACTGCATCAGCTGGCATGTGCAGGACACAATACATACCTCTGTACCACTTCTGGGGATAGAAGCAGAAGGCAGAGTCCTGGCCACTTCCATCCCCACCTGATCTCATGTACATATGGTGCATATATATTGCAGCCATGCATTTGACTTTATATGCATTGCTCTGTTCCACCCCTATTTTACTGTCTCCAGCTAAAATTGCCCTAGGTGACTGCCATAATTATGTGCAAAATTCAGAATGGGCAAAAGTGTTAAATCATTACATTTCAAACTAGAGGTAAATTTAATCACAAACCATTTAGCAAAAAGTTTGGAGGAGTTTGATTCTTCAAAGTGTCAGAAAACAAAACTGAAGGGTCAAAAAACATGCAAAATGAATTGGCAAAGTTTTCATGCAAAATGCTGCAAAAAAAAAAAATCCCCACCAAATTCAATCAATTTCCAATTCTGGTTAGCATGCAAAAAAACAAATATCACTGTTCATAACATTATTGAGCCTTTAAAAATCCAGCTACAGCATTTAATTTTCATCACTGACAAAACATTTGAATCTTGAAAACAAACACAGGCAGTAGCTTCATTGCTTTGAGTTTACAAAATAAAGCAGCTTCCAGAGGTCAGCAGCCATCTCAGCAAATTGTTTGTGTTCTACGAAAAAAATTCCAGCATTGCCACCAAATAGAATTGCCATATGCTAAAAGAAGTGAACCCATGATAACAGTCCAGCAGCAATTCTTAGTTGTACTGGAAAACATATACAAGCAACACTCAACTGTGTAATGAAGACAGAATGGAAAGGCAGCACATGAAAACTAACTCATTTTAAAATATAATCTATCACAGCCTACCTTTTCAGACCCAACAACAAACTCACAGGGCAGTATGAGAGGGAAAAAAAGAAAAAGAAAGAAAGGAACAAAACAAAAATTAGAAATATACAAGAACAGAAAAAAATTAAATAGCCAGGTATATATGTACTCAGATTTCACACAGTTTGACAAAGAGCAGAGAACAAATCCCACCTACTATATATTAACATTAGAAAAGCAATACATCTGTATAGGATCTTGCTCTCTCATCACCCAATAACAATGTTAAGTAGATGTCTTATCAGTTCAAAATCAACAATGTAATTGTGCCCATATTAACACATCTGAGTTGATGTGAATAACTTAAACATTAAAATAATTTGGGCCCAACAGTCTAGAAATACTAGCTATTCCTTTTTAAAAAATTGAAAACAGGGAAAGCCTAGAAAGAGTTATTAAACAGCGATGTCTGAAATGGCCAAGGAGGGAGTACTTCAACAGAAATGGTATCATATGAAGACTTGAAAACAGTCATAGTACCACACACAATCAGTAACACACCAGATAAGAGAACATTAAACTTGTCTATAACATAGCATGCTGAGGCACCACCACAGGAGCTCTGAGTATGCACCTTCCCTGATACCCTAAGGTTGAAAAGCCTTTTGTTTCTTCATAAGGATATACAATCCCACCTACTTTGGGAATTCCTGGCTAGTCAGATGGTTATATCATAAATGCATCAGATCCCAGAAGTTGTTAACAACTGGCTCTTTCCTGTTCAGAGTAGCTATATCTTTTGCCACTACCAGATTCTTGGACCCTGAAGTCCAGGCATTTTGGACCATAGGGAATGCTATTTCCTGTCTACATCTTAACCTTAGGCTCCAACCCTGCTGAGTCCTACACATGTGCTTAGCTTTATGCATTGAGTAATCCCCACTCATGTCAAGTCTTGACAGGACCAATGCCTTAATGCTCCTACTCATCCCCTCCTCTTGGCTATTCCAGTCCATTTTAAGATCATGTACCTGCTTTGATTTCTGCTTCTCTTCTTTAACCAGTCAGGAACATCATAAATAAAATACATTGTTTCTATAGTGCTTTCCATATGAAGACTTTAAAGTACCTTACAAACACTAATGAACTAAGCCTCAACAGCCCTATGACCTAAGGAAATATTGTCCCCATTCTGCAGATGAGGAAACCAAAGTACAGTGGGATTAACTGATTTGCCCAGGATCACATGCTGGCAGGCTGTGCCAGGAACTGAACCAAGGTCTGACTCCCAGTCCTATAGCCTTGTAATCAACAAGATCATCTTTCTTTCCACGGCTTCCTACTTCTCATCTGCTAAGTAAGCATTTTACCATTTAAGCTAATTCTCCAACACAAATACTGTAATTAGGCTTAGAAGGATTTGATTTTAATCAGTAAATGTCACTAAACATCTATTAGAAAGAACCATACACACAAACCGATGAAAAAGTATTTCCATTGATGATCATCTAAATTTATAAATAGGCAAACTAAGAAAAAGACTGCTTGAGAAATATCAAAGTATGGCTTAAGGATATTTACTTTGTATATTTTGACATGATGTTGACAATCTGTGTTTTAACAGCTATAAAGCTAATTTTTTGAATCTCAATGTCTGTCAAATAATTTAACTCCCCCACAATTTCCCAACTATGAAAATTGATAATTTTTAGCCCCTTTTATTTTTAAAGGGATTTTATCCATTTAAATTATTTTTAAAAAATCAAGTTCTGCCAAGCCTACTTGTAATGTTCCCCTTGATATCACCACTCTCAGTATAGAACCTGGGAAACAGTATCATCTACCAGGTACACAAGTAAACTGCCAAAAGACACAGATCTCAACTCTGCCTTCCTCTCAACATCATCTAGCGTCTCTGGACTACAAAGCATGAAATGACTCATACCCTAATTTATAAGCGCTGCATTTAGGTAGCCAGTTTGGTTACAATAATCATCCACCTCAGCAGCGAATATTACTTCTTGATAATAATGTGACCCTTATTATCTGGGTGAAACATGACTGCACTAATCCTAGCCATTTAATCCTAGTCACCAGGTTAGCGTAGTCCAAGCTCATAATGCACAGTGTTTGGCGCAAAATACACTAGCCTGAAAGGATATTAATTTAATTGAGGGGTTTAAAATGTTTTCAGTTGAACGTACTTCGGCATTATGGTATGACCAAAAATTACCCTGGCATGTTTCATCCTGGTGATGTGTAACTCACTAATTTCAGTTGAGATATTTTCTATGTTGACATACTTACCGAGCTCATTTGGTATGGGGTATCTCTCTAGCATTCAGATGATAACCCATTACAGAGGCCAACTCAACTGTAACTGCAAGTTTGAGAGTTGCAGGCAAAGATAAACTTCCCACAGATTAAACAACAATCTGTGACCAAATGATCAGAGGTGCACTGAGGCATCAAATCCCTCTGTGCAATATTTGGTGGTATTCTAATGCAGTCATTTGCATCAAGACAGGGCAATATTCAGGCCTTAGCAGCAGCTATAAACTATATGAAGCTAGGACCTCATTGTCTCCATAAAAAGAGATGAAAGTGGAGAAAAGGAGTTGTCATAAATATAAAGGGAAGGGTAACAACCTTCCTGTATACAGTACTATAAAATCCCTCCTGACCAGAGGCATAAAATCCTTTTAACCTGTAAAGGGTTAAGAAGCTCAGGTAACATGGCTGGCACCTGACCAAAAGGACCAATAAGGGGACAAGATACTTTCAAATCGCAGGGGGAGAGGGGGGAGGCTTTGTTTTGTCTGGTTTTGGTCTGTCTGTTCTGTGTGCTTCCCGGAGACAATCAAGAAAGCAAGCAATCCAACTCCATTAGTATTAGTAAGTACTAGCAAAGGAATGTGTTAGCTTACTTTTATTTTGGCTTGTGATTCCCTTTGTCTAAGAGGGAGGTTCATACCTGGTTTTGTAACTTTAAAGTTTTGCCTAGAGGGAAATCCTCTGTGTTTTGAATCTGACTGCCCTGTGAGATTATCTTCCATTCTAATTTCACGCAGCGCAGACCCACGGTTGGGTTTGCGCTCATCTTGTTTATTCTCAAGCTTCCCCAGGAAAGGGGCTGTAGGGCTTGGAGGAATATTAGGGGAAAGTAGGAACTCCAAGTGGTCCTTTCCCTGAGTTTTATCTAATCACTTGGTAGTGGCAGCATTACCTAATCCAAGGTACAAGGGAGAATTTGTACCTTGGGGAGTTTTTAACCTAAGCTGGTAGAAATAAGCTTAGGGTCTTTCATGCGGGTCCCTATGTCTGTACCTTAGAGTTCAGAATGGGGAGGAAACCCTGACAGGAGTTCTAACTTGGGGGGAAGAAAAACCCCAACCATTGTAAAAGGGCCATCTTTCCCTCCCACATCAGTTTGTAGCAGCTAGAAGTACTGAAGAGCGTCTCATGGTTTGTTTCACCATTCCAATAAAGTTAGTCTTTTCCTTCATCATTTAAACTCATCTCCACCATCGTGTGCGTACCCTCAAGCAAAGAAAAAAAATCTTTCCCTATAAATTTAAAAAAATGATAAAGTTCCAATGTATGGCTTTAAACAATGATTCCTATTTGGTTAGTGAATTATAGGCACTATACAACAGAACATGCTACATTATAGACAGGTTTTATTGTGAGATAAATAGTGAGAAGCAACTGGACTAGCATTTCACCTTTGAAGATCTATGTTCAAATACTCTGACTCAAAAGTGTAAATTAATGTTATGGTCTCAGCCCAGTTCAAACATAGATGATAGTCCTGAGTTTCTGTAAAGTAGCCTACAAGAGCTGCAATATTGCAGGGTAGGTTCAAAGTGCTTTTGAAGATCTGTGCAAAGAAGCCCACAAAGGGTATACTTATTACATCATTTCTGGATCAAGCCAAGACTGTTGTTAGTCTTTCACTTTCACAAGCAGTGAAAGAATATAAAGGCATTTTGTGCCTTTTTCTTACTTAAATATAAACAAGAATTTACGAGGCAGGGGGGTGGAGGGTTCCAATCAGAAGGGGCATAAGAAAGTGACCACAGATTCCAACTATTCAGTATATCTTCTTATTTTGCTAAAATATTACCCAAAATGCTAATCTGAGCAGAAATTTTTAAATACCTTTCATGGGCAATTTAAATATAATCCAGATGTTTTACAACAGAATAAAAAACGCCAGCGCAAAATAACACTAAAAAAAATTGGAAATTATGGTTTATCAAGTCTTTCTGGCGTAATTTTTAAATTGAAGATTTATGATAGAGATTGGAATACTTACTTTCTTCTTAACGACAGGGTGATGCTAAGTGCAGAAACACTGTGGTTAAAAGACACCCAATGCTTGAACCAACTTAAAAGCTACTGAGGTACAGCAACTCCTCACTTAACATTGTAGTTATTTTAAGCAAAATGATGTTAAGCGTATCCAATTTCCCCATAAGAATTAATGTAATATGGGGGGGGGTTAGATTCCAGGGAATTTTTTTCACCACACAAAAGACATTATACACATATATAGTATAAGTTTTAAATAATTTTAAACAATTTAATACTGTACTCACCAATGATGATTGTGAAATTTGGCTGAGGTAGGGGTGTAGTGGGGTTGGGACGCGGCAGCTTGCCCCACTCCGCCCACCCAGCGCTCCTGCCGGGGAGCAGGGTTGCGGGGGCTTCCCGCTGCACCCAGTATTCCAGGTGGGGAGCAGGAGTGTGGCGTGGGGTCTTGCCCCGTTCCACCCACCCGACGCTCGAGACAGGTTGAGAGTTTGCCTGCTCCCCGGCTGGAATGCCAGGCGGGCGGAGTGGGGTAAGCCGCCCACACCCCAACCCAGGTCCCCACCTGGAACACCAGGCAGAGCTAACCAAACAACCTTATAATGGAAAACTGTGCAACTTTAAACTAGTATGTTCTCTAATATATCAGAAACCTAATAACAAAACCATGTTAACCGGGATGACTTTAAGTGCAGAGTTAATATATTACATCAGGTTCAGCAGGGCAGTAGTAGCACTCAAAATACTACTACAACTGTAAGCCAATGTGTCCAAAGCATGTACTACACCAGGATTGGGGTGGAAGGTCCCATTGGCAACTTGCCAAGAACAACAACTATTTCGCTTTTAAGAGTATGTAACAAATGAAAATTAAATGCAACAATGCATATCTGCTTGGATCTACACCTTTCTGTGACGAAAAAAGATGTGCACTGACTGCTGTTTGTGTTCCCTACCATTTTAGAATATCATGGGTCACATTTGGCCCTGAGACTGCACTATAATCATCTCTAGTAAATAAGCATTTTGGCGTAACACCTTTAACTTTTGGAAACAAGTATTCCGTTACATTATACACCGTGTAAAGGGGCTCAGCTAATGTCACTTTATTCTAAAGCTATGGAAAGACACAAATACTGTTGAAAGCTTTTAGACAATACTCCTAAAGACGTTTCTTTGTTTTATTCAAAAATAGGAATTCTGTTGCCCTGACCTTGTGGCTATGGTCACCCTAGACCAACAGTCTTCAGCAGAGTAATGAATGGTCTATATGGGTTTGTCTACTTTACAGAATTTGCCTACTTGTACACAGGATGAAGAATGGAGTTACATGACAATATTGAGCAGAACAAATCACATT